>NC_088686.1:150651242-155451242 GCF_028017835.1 Emys orbicularis | reverse complement strand
TCCCTGGAAATGCAGCAGCCGCTGGAGTTCATGATCAAAGGGAACATCAGCTTCCAGTGGGTCTCCCAGGTACGAGAGCTGCCTCTGCCTCCCGGCACCAGATGAGGGATATCCCTGCCCCCTGAGTGAACAACTCCTGTTCCCCTCCCCAGAGGCAGCTGCATCTCAGTGCCGGGCAAGGGATTGCCCTTGTGTGAACAGCCTGTAAATTGCTCTGGGTCCCTCTGGGCTGACGCTCCAGCCTGGTTTGTGTCATTTCCAGTCAGGGACGGTGAATTTCTCTGTTCTAGACTCAGCAGCAGAAAGTGAATCTGGTGAGCGAGGCCCGGATTGAATACGAGGAGAAGAAATACACCCAGAAGGAGGGATTCGTCCAGCGCCAGGTACCAGAGTGACTGCGCCTGGGATAGAGAGAGCATCAGCTAGTGGTTAGAGCTGGGAGCCAGGACTCCTCGGTCTTCTCCCTGCTCTGCAGGGAGAGTGGGGTCCAGTGGGTTAGAAGAGGGAGGGTGGATGGTGTCAGGACTCCTGTGTTCTCTCCCTGGCTCTGGTGGGGAGTGAGACCGAGTGGATACAATGGGGGTGGCGGGGTGCTAGGACTCCTGGGTCCCCATCTCACAGCTCCTCTCCCCCAGGTGCAGACTGTGGTGGAACGCTCTGAGGTCTATAACTACCTGCCCATCATCGTGGGCAGCAGCGTGGGGGGCCTGGTCCTGCTGGCTCTCATCACCGCAGCCCTCTACAAGGTGAGGGAGGCAGGGCTTGGAACACTCCCCCACTGCCCATCACCCTGGGGGCGGGGCCTGTGGCTCTCCCAGCTGGTGGGGGAGGGGAGAGGGTATTTACTTTGGGGGCTCCCAGACTCCATCCCCCCCACCAGGCGTCAGTCCATCTACTTCTGTCCGGCTGGCTCACACCATCTCTCCCCTCTTTTTCCTTCCAGTTCGGCTTCTTCAAGCGCCAGTACAAGCAGAGGATGGAGGGTGAAATGGCCGAGCCGGCCCAGAGCGATGCCTCCCCTCCCCCCGACACCCCCAAACAATAGCTCCGTGCACATCCCCTCCCCATGGGCTGCTCCAGATCCACACACCAAAGTGACATGCTGGAATTGGAACATCCCTTCAGAGCATCCATGGGGAGCTGAGAGCCAGGACTCCTGGGTTCTCTCCCAGCAGCGGGAGGGGAGTGGGGTCTAGTGCATTAGAGCAGGAGGGGCTGAGTCTCTCTCCACCTCAGTTTCCCCACTTGTAACGTGGGGATAATTATCCTGCCATTTTCTATTTATACTGGGAGCTGTTTGGCGCATGGCTTGACTCTCACTGTGAAGATGGCGCTCCCAGAGTGATGGGGCTGCCTTGATCTCAGCTGGGCTCTGTGCGGCACCAGGGTCCCCACCTCAGTCAGGGCCTCGCGGTGCTACAGGGTAACGTCTAATAAAGCCAAGCGCTCGGAGTCATTCGCCTGCCTTGCCTGGGCTGATCACGGAGTTTCTAGGCTACGTTCCAGACAGCTAATAACCCCGCTGCTTTTGCAGTGCTGGCCGAGAGTCACTGCGGCTGCTGAAGGTGGGGGTCACGGCATTGCTCCGTTTGGGGTACACGTCTCTCTCAGATGTCCAACTCAGGCAGACTCGCTGCAGGGAGCTCGCAGTGTGTCGCAGGGGTGCTGAAGGCTCCGTGGTTCAGTCCCAGGAGGTGGTGAAGCCAAGTGGCTCACCCCAGTGAGAGAGCGTGACCTGAATGGGGCTGACACGCGAAGGGCTCCTCCCAGGGACTGTTCCAGAGCCGTGTGAGAGCACCGGGCCTGTGGATCTGTGACACCACAGGCACCGGCTTCCTCCGGGCCCCAGGGGTGCTCAACCTCCCGCTCCGCCCCAGGCCCCGCCCCCACCTGACCCCTTCCCCCCAAGTCCCTGCCCCGCTCCATGCCCGTCCCCACCCCAGCCCTTGTCCCACCCCTACCCGACCTCTTCCCTGCCTCTTCCCACTCCTGCCCCACCCCTGCCGTACACCCACCCCAGCCCTTCTCTCAAGCCCCCACCCTGCCTCTTCCTGCCCAGTTCTGCCCCCTCCCCCGAGCGTGCCCCCACCTTGCTCCTCCCTCTCCCACCTAGTACCTCCTGCATGCCGTGGAACTGCTGATCACACTGGCCCAGAGCCACACCACATCCCCCTTTCCCGCCCACAAATGCACCCGCTGTATTTGGGGACGGTTTGACCCCTCTTCTGTCCCAGTTCAGGGAGCCTCCTGCTTCCAGCAGCCCACACTGAACAACTCCCCACCGGGCCTCTCCTCACTCCTTTGTTCAGTCCTCAGTCCCCAGAGCCAGCTGCCCCCTCCTTCCGCAGCGAGCCTGCGCCCGAACGCCCAGCACAGAAAGACCCCGGAGACCGTTGTGCTCTCTCCCCACAGGGCTGGGCGGGCACATTGGCAGGGTGCCGAGTGTAGGCTGGGCAGATGTTGGGGCGCTACCCGGGCTGCCCCCACCCAGGGGACACATGGAGGCAGACTCCAGGGCAGGGGAGGCTGATTGGCAAAGGATTGGGTTGGTGTGACTGGGGCCACCTCACCTCCCATTTTGCAAGCCCCTGCTCCAAAGCGTGGGGGCGCTAGCGCTTTTCAACAAAACAACTGTAAATTTATTCTTTTTAACATGGGCTAAATAATAGAAGAACGGGTATAGTGGGTCAGACCCATGGTCCATCTAGCCCAGTAGCCTGTCTTCCAACAGTGGCCGATGCCAGATTCTTCATAGGGAATGAACAGAACAGGGCAATTATCAAGTGATCCATCCCCAGTCGTCCAGTCCCAGCATCTGGCAGTCAGAGGTTTAGGGACACCCAGAGCATGGGGTTGCATCCTTGACCATCTTGGCTAATAGCCATTGATGGACTTATCCTCCATAGAATTACAGTGTAGCAAGGGGGCATGGCCTCCCTCCAAGATTGACAGGGAGGAACCACCATCTGCTTCCTAGTGGGCAGAGCCAGGAAGGCCACGCCCACCCTGCTGGAAGCGTGGGGGCAGGAGAAGAATTACAAAAGTCGGGCCCTGCAGCTCATTTGGGCTGGAGCTCCTGAGGGAGACAGATACTTCTCCCCTGCTGCTGTAGGAGGACACTGAGGAGGACCACTGTTGCATTGAGGATTCGCCCGAGCTTCCAGAGCTGCCAGCTACTCCAGACATCAAGGAGATGCTGGGATTACCATTGACTGTATATCCCAGTGAGATGGAGGATGACCCCGGGATCCAGGTACACCCCGAGGGGAGGGGAGGAAGTAGCCCAGGGACAGCTGACTGTAGTCCGGCTGCATTGCTGCCTGAACCCAGGTCAGAGTATTGTGGCTGGATTCCCTGCTGACCCAGTAGTGGAACGCTCCACCACTGTTAGGGCTTGCATCCTCATCTCAGCTCAGTTTACACAGGCGAGTGTGTGTCCTCTCCACATTGAGGGACAGGCGGAGTGGGTAATGAACTTACACTGGCCAGGCTTCTGACCAATGCAAGACAGCACAGTTCTGGGGTGCATGACTGGGGAACTGGGTGGAATTAGCTGGAGCCTCCCTATTGATGGTTCATGAGAGGCTAAGAGATCATTCATGTAACTCAGCTGGGTGTGTCCCTGCCTGTGGATGGCTGTGTAAGTGCAGTGCCTGTCAGAGGTTTGTGGCTTGACACAGCATCACAGAGTGCGAGGGATACCCCAGATTGGAGGAAGAGGGGGCTCAGCGGTCCACAATCCAGGTTGCACCCTGGGAACCCTGTCACAGTGATGCAGCAAGCAGGGTGCAACGCACAGCTTGTTCTGAGTGAGATTTGCACTTCATACACTTGTGTAGAGACATTAAGTGAGACTTTAAGTGTGGTGGCTGAGACCAATCAAAGAGAAGGTTACCAGTTTGTGGTTTTCTGTTGCTTATTTCAGGAAAGGGAAGTAGGGAAAGATGAGTGAGAGCGATGCAGTTGCTAAGTTAGAGCCGTACAGACTCCAGGTGGCCGAAAGGGAGAGAAAACACCAGCGAACCTTGGAGCTGAAAGAAGCAGAGGCTGCCAGAGAGGAGACAGCACACACAAGGGCTGTGGAAGCACAGGCTGCCAGGGAAGCAGAAGCACATCAGCGGGCCCTAGAACTGCAAGCCAGAGAAGCTGACGAAAAGGAAAAAGTGCAAAGACACCAATTGGACTTGCTAAAGAAGCAGAACCAGAATCCTCCCACTCCACTGATTCCCCCCTCTCCAAATATCCACAAATGGGAACAACGGTGCCCTGAATACAGAGACAGATGATGTGGCACAATATTTAACTGCTTTTGGGAGGCTGTGTGTGATTCATCAGATTCCTGATGACAAGAAAATCCCCACTTTGGTTGCCAAGTTAACTGGTAAAACTCTGGATATATTCAATGAAATGCCAATTCAGGATGCTTTAGACCAGTGGTTCTCAAACTTTTGTACTGGTGACCCCTTTCACATAGCAAGCCTCTGAGTGAGACCCCCTTTGTAAATTAACAACACTTTTTAAAATATTTAATGCTATGATAAATGCTGGAGTTTAGGATTCGGGGTGGAGGTTGACAGCTCGCGACCCGCCATGTAATAACCTCATGTCCCCCTTCGGGGTCACAACCCCCAGTTTGAGAACCCCGGTTTTAGATTATAGTAAACTCAAAGAAACAGATTTCAGCATACCCCTGAAACATGTAAGGTGAAATTTAGCAATATTAAGAGAAATACTGGTACGAGGAATGGGGAATACATAAATGGGGAATACTGGTACGAGGAATGGGGAATACATAAATGGGGAATACTGGTACGAGGAATGGGGAATACATAAACAAGACGAAAGGTTTGATGGGGAAATGGGTGAGGGGCAAAGGGGTTGAAAGCTTTGAACGAATGTTTGACCGTGTTGCTCAGGAGCATTTCCTAAGCAGATGTAAAGACGATGTTATCAGTGCCTAGGGGGACACGTGGACAAGATGGTGTCTCTAGCTCATGCCTTACAGCACGTCCAGGCATCTATTGAAAGTAAACCACAGAAAGAGGGGTTTAAACCTGGTGGGAAGCAGGGTTCCTGTTTTACCCCTGGGAAGAAGGAGGGTGGCTGGGAGGCTGGGCACTCACCTCCCCAAAACCATTCCTCTATTCCCCATCCCAACTCTCCTGTGAAAACACAAGAGCTCGGAAGGTGCTATCACTGTAATTCCACTTGAGGAATAAATGCCCTCTGCTGGGAGCAAGCAGGCAGCAAATAGCCCACGTGAATGCTGCTGCCCTGAGTTCAGAAGCCTCAGGTGCCTGCCACGTTTCATACTGGTTTTGCGGGGTTAGCCACCGCAGAACCAGGCAGGGAGCATAGAAAGGCTGTCAGGACTAATGACAGGAAATCCCTTGCATGGGAAGATACAGATACAGCAATTTCTGTGGTTAAGCGGAGTATAATTCAAGAAGGTGACATATTGCCAGGACAGATGGAAGAGCTTTTATTAGCAGGAGGTTTCAGGACTCTTTTGCCTTTGGCCAAATTACACATCGAAACGGAGGGTTTAGAAAGTGAATTGAAGGTGGGGGTAGTGGAAAATAACCCACTGACGTATTAATTGGGAATGATTTTTTCCACGTAGCTCTGGCTGTTAAGGTGTTTATGCACAGCAAGAAGGAATATTATGCTGGGACCCTTGAGGAACAGGGTAAAGTCCCAGGAACTGCTGCAGGAAAAGGAAATAGTCTTTAATTCCTTTGCAACAGGGTGAAAAAACAGGTGTGGCGGTGGTTGACTCCTCCACTGCAGCTGAAGGCAACACCACCTCAGGAAGGGAAGGGGGTGTAGCGCCTGTCTGTGAGAAAACTGTCCAGATTGTTAGCTGCCAGCACGTTTCAGCTGAACAAGGGATAGATGCCACTCTAGAGAGCATGGAGAGATGTGTCTTAGAGAGGGCCCAGAGAAGGAAGCTGGGGAAAGAATAGTAGCACATGAATGTCTCCTTGCTGGTCACTTGGGAGAGGATGCCCAGGACAGAGTGGCCGATGCAGCATCTGTGCACCCAGGCACAGAGCCTGTGGCTCAGGTTTTGAGAGGGAACTGTGTGACCAACTTCCTGGAGGAGAGCAGACACACAGCTGACCTCTCGGGGATACAGAAAGAGGTGATGGAGGGTACCCCGATCCAGGTCCCAGTTCTTCAGGACCTTGATCTTGATATGCTTGTGGAAAGTAACTGTGTCTCTTTAATTCAAGATGCAGTTCCCATGCCTGTGATAACAGAGGAGTTGAGACCAGGAAGTTTCCAGGCGGTGGTTGTTTCTGAGAATGCAAATCACCCAGCTAGCAGGGAGGAGAGGGACTTCCCCTGGACTCGTAAAACACAGAAAGCAGCTTTGGGAAGGCTGCTGGGAAAAGGTGCATCTGATCAAAGAGTAGACACTCGTAGCCCAGAGATCAAAGATCACAACCCTCTAGGAAAAGGGGGCGGGGAAGGTCCCAGTGCTGGAGCAGGGATCACAGGGAAACCCCAAGAGGGGAGATGGATTTTTTGCATGGACACAACCCTGGGGTTGGGAGACAGCTCCACAGAGGGCCAGGAACATGCAGAATCCCCCTACATCCTGACCTCACCAGACCCAGGAGTACCAAAGCCCCAAAGATGCAATTGGATTGAGAACCTGTACTGAAGGGGACACTGAAGGAAAGAAAAACCAGTAACTGAACACATGCTAAGGTTCAGGAAGGAGTTGAAAGACACATTGGGTATTGAACAAACCAGACTGTCTAAACAGAAGGCACGGTATGACACAAATACTTGGAAATGCATACCTGTGGTGAAAGATTTGATGTTACTGATAAGTCTCATGACAAAGAATTTGGTTCTGATGGTAAGTCCCTTGAAAAGGTGCAATATACACAATTGTGGAGAAGGAATGGAAATAAGAACACACCCTGTGTTAAGAAGCCCTATGGTGATGCTGCTTCTCAGCTACTACTGGTAAACAGGCTTGAAGCTTGGCACAGCAGAGAAACCATAATAAACCTGGTCTGCCATGTGGAAAGGGAAACTGAGGCACACCACCTCATGGCATTGATGGCTAAATGCAAGTTATCTACACTCTAGAAAACATTAATATCAACATTGAGTTAACACTAATTGGAAAAGCCGAAAGGCTAACTATGGTGCACAGATACAAAGAGATGTTCTCTAGCAACTCAGAGGAGGCATGCTTGCTAACTTTTGATATCACTAGACAGATCCACAAAGTGTTAAAATGTGCACCGAACTTTGCAAAAGCACCTGTGGGTAACAGTACAATGTTTAGCAACACTTGGGAGCTGTGTGGTCAAAACCTAAAGAGCACCTTGGGCACACCGCCTCTGCATTAGTCAGTGATTAACGCTTCTGCAGTAAACTAAGGGGGGAAGTGTGACACTCTGTACCTCAAAGTAGCACCCTGGAATTTCCATATTCACCACTGGCCAGCTGGCCGGAGCAGCTGCAGTCCACGGCCCTAGCAGCTGGTGCCACTGGCCCCAGGTGCCCCCCCCCGCCCAGCAGCACCCCTCCCCAGAGACCCCTCCCCAGCAGCAGCCCCTTCACACACCACCAGCGCCCCCCCCCCCGAGATTTAATCACGGCTATTTTTAATATAAGTCATAGACAGGTCACGGGCCGTGACTTTTTGTTTATTGCCCCTGACTTGTCCATGACTTTTACTAAAAATACCCATGACTAAATCGTTGCCTTACTCATGAACCATCAATAGAGAGGCTCCAGCCAATTACCCGCAGCTCTCCACCCTTTCACCCCAGAACTGTACCACGTTCCACTGGTCAGAAGCCTGGCCAGTGTAAACTCATTACTTAGCGCTCCACTCACTCCGTGTAGAATGGACAGGCACCAGCCTTCCTAATCTGAGCTGAGATTCTCCAAGCACTTCAGCCAAAACCACACTCTTTTAGATAAAATATAGAACAGATTTATTAACCACAGAAAGATAGATTTTAAGCGATTATAAGTATCAGGTATAAAGATCAAAGTTGATTACCTAAGAAATAAAAATAAATTAGAGGAATGGTTTTGGGGAGGTGAGTGCCCAGCCTCCCAGACACCCTCTTTCTTCCCAGGGGTAAAATGGGAACCAGTTTTCATCCCTCTTTCTGTAGTTTACTTTCAATAGGTGTCTAGGTCTGCTCAAAGGCATCAGCTAGAGAAGCCATCTCATTCACAGTGCTCACATTTTTGTCCCATAGGCACTGTTTCACATCACCTTTACATATAATTAGGAAATGCTCCTGAGCAACAAGGTCCAAGTTTTCAATCCCTTTGCCCCTCCCCATTAGCTCTTTCATCCTGTTTACATATTCCCCATTACTTATACCAGCATTTCCCTTAAGATTTCTAAATTTCACCCTGTATGTTTCAGGAGTATGGAGATGTACCTATACCTATCTCATAGAGCTGGAAGGAACCCCGAAAGGTTATCGAGTCCAGCCCCCAGCCTTCACTAGCAGGACCAAGTACTGATTTTGCCCCAGATCCCTAAGTGGCCCCCTCAAGGACTGAACTCACAATCCTGGGTTTAGCAGGCCAATGCTCAAACCACTCAGCTATCCCTCCCCCTACTGTATGACACTCAGGAATCATAAGAGAGAAGCCGAGCAAATCACCCTAGTTTCAGCCCTGCACCCCAGAACGGTACCATCTTGCACTGATCAGAAGCCTGACCAGTATAAGTTCATTACTTAGTTCCCTCCTCTTTTTGGAGTGGGCACGCACCAGCCTTTGTAATCTGAGCTGAGATTCCCCAAGCACTTCAACCAAAATCACACTGTTTTAGATAAAATATAGAACAGATTTATTAACCACAGAAAGATAGATTTTAAGTGATTATAAGTAGCAGGCATAGAGATCAAAGTTGGTTACCTAAGAAATAAAAATAAATTGGCAGTCTAAATTCTACCTTTAACAGACTAAGCAAGGTTTGAATAAGATTCTCACCCCACTGGATGTTACAGGCAACTCACAGTTCTCAGTACTCAGACTGAACTCCCTACCAGCCTGGGACCAATCTCCCTAGTTCAAAGTCTTTATCTGCCAGACGGTCTTCCAGGTGTTGAGATCTCAGAGGAGCATGATCCCTTAATAAAGTGAAATTTTTTTTGTTACACAAATACAGTTTAAGTTGCTTGACACCCCAGACAATGGCATAGATCTCTTTTTCAATGACAGCATAATTCTGGTCAGTGGGTGTCATTTTTTTGCTTCAGTGTGCAATGGGGTGTCTCTTGCCTCTCCACTCTGTTTTACATCAGCGCTGCGCCAAATCCAATAGTAGAAGCATCAGTGCACACCAGGAATGGTTTGTTAAAATCAGGATGGACTAAAACAGATAAAACCTCTTTTATATTCTGAAAACTTTTTTCACAGGCCTCTGTCCAGACTACCTTGTCCAGTTTTCCCTTTTTTGTACGATCTCTTATGGGAGCCACAATATCACTAAATCCCTTTACAAACAGAGGTTAATAGTTGGCCAGACCAATAAAGGACTGGGAGTTGCTTCTTTGTTTTAAAAGCGGCTTTTAATGGTTTCTGCTCTTAATGAATCAGAGCGAACAATCCATTGCCCAACCTGTGTCCTAGGTAGGAGATCTCTGCAGACCCCATCTTGCATTTGGAGACCTTGACAGTGAGATTGGCTTCTCTCAGCCTTGTAGCACAATGCCACATGGTACAAGTGATCTTGCCAGGAGCTACTGAAAATAGCCAAGTCATCTAGATAGGCTTTGGCAGATGTTTGTAACCCTGCAGCACCTCGTTAATAAGCATCATGAGAGTTGTGCCAGACTTCTTTAAATCCAAAAGGCAACACCTTAAATTCCTACAGACTATGAAAGCAGATTTTTTTCCTGGGCATCAGCATCTAAGGGAATTTGCCAGTACCCACGAGTTAAATCCAGCGTGCCTTTGAATTTTGAGGACATGGAAGACAGAAATTCAATTCTCTGCTGTGCTAACATTTCCTATGTGACCTCAGGCAAGTCACTTTGTCCATGCCTCAGTTTCTCCATCTGTACAATGGGGATATTTATCTTCCCCCACAGGGGTGTGTGAGGGTAACTCTGGTAGACATTGTGAGGTGCTCAGACATGAAGATCATGGAGCCACAGATGCAACTTTCGTGAGTTTTGCAAAACTATGTCCCCTCTCCGCTCTAGTTATCAATAGCTGGAGCTCAGCTAACGTACGCCTCCACTCACTCTCGTAAACCTCTGACCTTTCTCTAGCTCATCTGCACTTTGCAGAGCTCTTTGCATATCCCGCTCAGCTGCCCTTTGTCTGAGACGGGCAGCTGCTTATGTTTTCTTTTATCACCACAAACAGCTTTGGTCGGAGAGCACAAAGGGGAGGGAAGTGCCACGACCACAACCGCGATGCTGTGGATGTGTAGCATCCAGGGTTTGGAAATGGCTTCATGCATGCACCAGATCTGCCTTTCTCGAGGGCAGACGAAAGGGAAGTTTAAATATAGAGATCAGCCCCCGGTGTTTGTAAGAAACGAGCAAGATCTGGTGAGAGATAGAGACCGACGGGGAGAGAAATCGAGGCTGTAAGAAAAAGGGCACCAGATATAAACTCTGTTTATACTAGATACAGCGTCCGCTCCTGCCAAGCCTCACCTCAGAGGTAGCTGCATCTCAGTCCCAGGCATGGGATCCCTGTATAAACAGCCCCTCTACCCCACTCCAGAGGTGGTTGCATCTCAGCACCAGGGGAAGGATCCTTATGAACAGCTGGAGATCTCCGTTCTGGGTGATACATCCCTGTATGAACAGCCCCCACCCCAGAGGCGGCTGCATATCAGTGCCAGGCAAGGATCCCTGTATAAACAGACCTCATGCCGCACCCCAGAGGTGGTAGCAACAGGTGGGAATTTTAAGGCAAAAGGCCTAGTGCAGAGAAGGCCAGAGAGAGAGATGTAGAAATAGACAGGGAAATGCAGAGAGTCCAGAACTCAGTGAGTCATCCTGGTTTATAACTTCCCCTGTTATAATCTGAACCCCGACCGGGGCCCTGCACCCCACTGCCCCCAGAGCCAAACGAGCACAGCATGGGAGAAAGGGAAGTAGTAAAACCACAGACTGAGTTTTTTGGAAAGAAGATTAGGCTTTGTGGGACCATCTTTCATATCCTCATGCCTGTCAACCTGCAGAAGATCAAAGCAATTCCAGGCTTTGTTTATTTATACAGGGACCCTCTGCCCAGTGCTGAGATGCAGCTGTTTCTAGGGTGGTGCACAGGGGCTGTTTATACAGGGATCCCTCACCCAATGCTGAGATACAACTGGCTCAATTCAATAATTCTTTATTGATATGCCAAGCTATACAATGGCTACCAAAGTGTAAAAAGACAGAGAGAAGCCCAAGAGTTGTGTGTGTGTTTTCTGGACACTTGTGTGTGGGGAGGGTAGTTATAGATGGGAAGGTCTCAGTGCAGATGTGTGTGGTTGCGTATGTGGTTCTCTCAGTGCAGTTCTGTCCATGTGGTACAGTTTTGTGTGTGGTTGTTTCACTGTGGGTGTGGGTGAGGTTGTATCAGTGGAGATGTGTGTAAGGTTGTGTTTGTGGCTGCCTCACTGTGGTTGTGTGTATGGCTGAGGGTGTAGTTGTCTCGGTGTGGGTTGTGTGGGATTGGCTCACTGTGGCTGTGTGAAAGGCTGCATGTGCCATTGTCACTGGCTTTGGCTACACACACAAGTTGCCCTAGTTTAACTGGAACTGTTTTAACCAAACCAGCACAGACCCCCTGAGTGAACGCTCTGACCTTGTGTAAGCAGGGGAATGGTCCCGCTATTGTGAGGAACTTTCCTGGCTTATACACAACCCTGGTGAAGTGGGCTAGCAAATGGATCTGAGTCCTCGCTCCCACTTCTTTACCCAAAGGCCTCCCTGCCCTCGAGGGCTCCCCTTCCACTCTTCCATGTGGCAGAGTCCTCGTAACCCCGACAAGGCTGGGCCCAGGATTCCTGGGGGGGCTCGACCCCCCAACCTTGTCTTGGTCACTTAGGGCAGGGGCTAGGGTGTCCCCACTCCGGGGTGCTCTCACCGCACTGGATGCTTCCCTGGCCCACTGATCATTACACACAGTTCAAAGCAAGTACAGTTTATTAAACAGCCATCAATTAAAACATTTAAGGAAAAAATGGGAAAGGTTAAAGGAAAACACGTCACCCCGCTCTGTGGCTGGGGACACCCCAACCAGCGTCTCTGGGATGTCAGGGCAGTTCAGTCTGTTCCTTCCAAGCCCCTGCCCAGGCCCTGGCTGTGCTGCAGAGACGCTGTGGGTCAGACACTTGCTCTGGCGGCGGCCACACGTCCTCAGGCTCTAGGTGGCAGGACCCTTCTTCCCAGTGTTGCCCCCGCCCCGTGTGGGTTACGATCCCCCTCCGAGTCTGGCCTGCAGAGCATCTTGGCTGGGGGCGTCTCCCTGCGCTGGGCCACTGCCCAGGGTCCCCCTCGCTCTCCCCAGCTGCTCACCGCACCCGGCTCCGGACTGCTCCAGCTCCAGCTCCAGCCCCAGCCCCAGCTCCACTCTGCCTCAGCACGGCTGCTGCTGCTGCTCTGCCTCCAGCTCCCTGGGCTGCTTCTCCGGCCCCCCGGCTGCTGCTGCCCTGCTCCCAGCACAGGTCTGCTCCCTGGGCTGCTTCTGTGACTCTGCTCCCAGCACTGACCTGCTTCTCTGGCCCCCTGGATCTGGCCCAGCTCTGCTCCCCAGCTCAGCTTGGGCCCCTGCTCTCTCCTTAGCTCGGCCCCACTCTGTCTGACCCAGGCAATTCCAGCTCACACGGAGGACAGGACCCTCCTGACTCCCTGATTAGCCTGTCCCCCCTGTCAATCAGGTTGACCTGGAGCATTGGCCTCTCCCCATTGTTCCTGGGGACCGTCAGTCTCAGGCTCCTGGTTTCCCATCCACCCTTCCCCTTCCTTTTGGTACTGGGAGCTAGCCACCAAAACACCCCCACTGAGTTTTCATAAGGGGACAATAGTGCCCTGACACTTGGCTTAGGAGCGGCATATTGGCCAAGTGAAGCGAGACCCTACACTCAACGTGCCCTGAGGGTGGGGGGCCAGGGGCCCGGCTGGATCAGGCGAGGGGCGGCCGGGTGGAAAAGCTTTGCCTACGTAAGCATCAAAGGGGTCACCTTCTAGCTGCAGCTCAGCGTAACTGTAATCCTGGTCAGGAATAACTTTCTCCTGTAGTACTCCTGTTCTTTTTGCGGATACAGACTAACACGGCTGCTACTCTGAAACATTTCTCCTGTAGCCGAGCCCTCGCTGGAGGGCTGGGTCTGTCTTTCTCTCCCTGTGACTGTCTGGCTCAGGGCAGTTTTGTACGTGCCCGTGTCTGTCAGTGTCGCTGGTGGTGTGTCTGTCTCTTTCTTTTTTCTTTCACCTGAGTCCTGTCCCCTCCCCAGGGCGGGTCCCTCTCTCCCTTCACAAGGCACTAATATCTATTCTCATTCCTCTGCACTCAGCTGCCTCCTCGGCAGTGCCCTCAAACCTCCCGGGACACCGGTTCCAGCAGTCAACCCACCTCCAGCTTCCCCCCGTACCCAGCCCAGGATGGACCCCTTGCGTCTGCTCATTTACCTGGGCACAGGTGAGTTGCCAGCCGGTGAGGTGGGGAAAAGCTGGGGCCCTGCGTGCACCTGCTCATTGCCTAACCTTCGGGAAGGGGAAGGGGAGCAGCTGGGCTCTCCAGACTCCTGGGTTCTGCCCCCAGCTCTGGGAGGGGAGTGGGGATACAGCGGGGAGCTCAGAACAGTCCCACAGCCAGGAGGGGCTGGCCCCTCAGCCCCCACCAGTGGCCCCTTCTCCATGGGGAAAACTGTAATATGTGGCTGTTTAACCCCTGCAGCGCTGGCACCGAGCTGTGGATTCAGCGTGGATGTGGAGGGACCCATCACCTTCCAGGAGGCAGCCAGGGGGTTCGGGCAGAGCGTGGTGCAGTTCGGGAGTGCCAGAGCCGGGGGGTAAGGACCAAACACAGGCTCAGAGCCCTACAGTTACGTGCCTCATATCCACCCCTGAGGGGCCCATCTGGCTGGGCTGCCCTGCCTGAGCCCCACCACCCAGGGGTGACGGGGCGTCCCCTGAGCTGCTCTCTCCCCCACAGGCTGCTTGTTGGGGCCCCACTGCAGACGGGAGACGTGAATGAAACCGGCAAAGTCTACAAGTGCGACCCGGGCTCCAGACGCTGCCAGGAGATCCACATCCAGCGTAGGGGCACCCTGTGCTGTGGGATCCAGTGGGTTAGAGCAAGGGGGTCTGGGAACTAGGACGCCTGGGTTCCATCCCCAGGTCTGGGAGGGGAGTAGGGTCTAGCGGGTGAGAACAGGGGAGGCTGGGAATCAGGACTCCTGGGTTCTAATTTCCATGCAACAATTTGCCATCACTTCCCCCCAGTGTGTGTGTCGGGGGGATGCACAAGGGAGAGGGGGTGCGAAATGGCTCAGAGATATGCAGGACTAAACATATCCAGTGACAAGGTTTCTCACCCTGGTGTTGGCGTGTTTCTCCTCTCAGGCCCCCCCGATGCCGTGAACATGTCCCTCGGATTGTCTCTGGCTGCCCGGGGCTCCAATCTTCTGGTAGGTACCGCCCCTTGGGGTGTGGAAGCGGCGTGGTCTGTGGGTTGTATCCAGGGGGTTGGGTCATTCTCTGTCCCTGTCCCCCGGAATTCCACGGGATTCTCTTCCCCCCAGCAATGGGAGCGGGATGACTGTGCACCCACCACACGCCAGATGGGTAAAGTTACTACAGGACTGGAGTGCCTGTGTGCTGCTGTCATGGCTGGGTGACACCGGGGGCGGGGGGATGGGCTGATATCACAGGAGTGGGTGATCTTTCCACAACAAGACCTCTGTGCGCTGATGGCAAGTAGAGGGTGGTCACCGGATGATGTCACCATCACCGGAACACAGCATTGTTACCATGGTGAGGGATGAATGACAATGCGTGTGTAGGCAGGTGCTAACCACTAGAAAGACTGGGCCACGGCCTTGTGCAGAAGATCGTAACTAGATAACAATGGTGTGACTACAGCGAGGGTGTGATGTTTGTCTGGGGGATGGTGGGACCCAGAATGGTGCACTGAAACAGCAGGGAGGAGGAGAACATCGCCATGGACATAGTGACTGAGACGTGACGTTGTGAGGGATGGGGGTAACCGGGTGACATCGCCATGGGACAGTGACTGTGCGATGACATTGTGAAGGGTGGGGGTAATTGGGCGATGTCACTCTGGGGACAGTGACTGGGCATGGCCATAGCAGGGAGCGTGGTAACTAGGTGATGTCCCCCTGTTCTCTCTCTGGGAGGCAGGTGCTGGGTCCTGGAGTCCTGTTTGCCCCATGGAGTCCCTGCCCTGGCGGGGCCTTTCCCTGCATATCCATGGGGGGGAGCAGACTCCCGTCACCCCCCAGTGCTCTCCTCAGGGGGCACCCAGTGATCCCATCCCTCTCTCGTGGCCCAGGCGTGCGGCCCCACGGTGCACCGGGTCTGCGGGGAGAACATGTACATCAACAGCTACTGCTTCCTCCTGGACCAGAGACTCCGGCAGCTCCGGCGCATCCCGGACACCCTGGCAGGTATGAGGCAGCCCCGGGAGCGGCACCAAGGGGCCACCCCTGGGGGGGGGAAACCAGGCTAGGTGGGCCCTTTGATCTGGTCTAGCTCTTTCCACTGAGTTTTCTCCATGTTGGTGGCGTTGAGTCAGGATGTATTTCTTTTCCGTCCCTCTCAGAGTGCCCCAGACGTGCCACAGACATAGCGCTCCTCATCGACGGCTCGGGCAGCATCATACCAGAAAACTTCAGAAAGATGAAGACGTTCATCTCTGAGATCATGAAGCGTTTCCGCAGCACCGACACGCAGGTAACGGGCAGAGGCTGAACCCTACTTACCCTGAGTCCTGCCTGAGGGCGAACTCCCAGTCCCCAGTGTCCCAGTGTGTTGCAGGGAGCAGCAATGGATTTTGCATCTAAAACCAGGAAAAAATTCCCACAGAACCAGCTACATCCCGACCGCCTGCCCCAGCGATTAACTGAGTCTGATTCCCTCTTTTCTTACCCTCCACCCCGGGGTTGTTTTTCTCTCTTCTCCCCTGCCTCCTGCAGTTTGCCCTCATGCAGTACTCGAACAGATTTAGAGAGCACTTCGACTTCTTCCAGTACAGGAGGAGCAGCAACCCTGATGACCTTGTCAGGGCAGTCGTGCAGCTCAAGGGTTGGACGCACACGGCCACCGCCATCCAGAAAGTGGTGTAGGTATTGCCCTCCTCCCCGTGCTGACTCCACAGGGAATGGGCTGCAAGGACATGCAAGCTAAGGGATAGGAACTCAGGACTCCTGGGCTCTGCCTTTGTCCCCAACTCTGGGAGGGGAGTGGGGACAAGTAGGTTAAAGCGGGGGGGGAGGGGATGCTGGGAGCCAGGATTCCGGGGTTCTATTGCCAGCTCTGAACCTTTGTTATTTTGTGACTTTAAGCAAGTCACGTCCCCTCCCTGTGCCTCAGTTTCCCCATCAGTAAAATGGGGACATGACAGTGACCTCCTTTGTAAAGGACTTTGAGATCTGCAATGCCAAAGCAGTGGACGAGCGCTAGGTGTTGCTACGTATCAATAACCCTCCCACGCCTTCCCCACCCCCCTTTTCCAGCCGGGAGCTGTTCACCTCTGGGAGAGGCGCTCGGGATGAGGCCACCAAGGTTCTCATTGTGATCACAGATGGGAAGAAAATTAGCGACCCGCTTTCTTATTCAGACGCCATCCCCGAGGCTGAGAGAGCTGGAATCATCCGCTACGCCATCGGGGTGAGCTGCGGCCGTGCGGAGAATTAGTATGGATCTTGGATCTGAGCCCGTGTCCAGGGACATTGTGTGTGTGGGGAGGGGAGGCGGGGGGGAGCAGTCCCATCAAGCACAGGAGGGCACCGGTCCGGCACAAGGGTTTTGGAGACGAATGGAAGCCAGGTTGTAACTGAGCCAGGGTGTGGCGCTATAGCAGAGCTGGAGTTTCACTAGCCAGATTGAGCGGCAGATTCTATCTCGTTAAGGCTGTTCCCCGCGCCCGCTATTGGTCAGGTTAAGTAGCGTTGTCTAGTCAAAGGTGGGGAATTCTCACTGCCCTCCAATCCACATGCCCACTCCGATGGCCTTGACATTTTGTGTGCTTCCAGGGGATGCAGGGTAGGGTTAGTGACCCGCATGTGGGGTGACTTGACCCAGGGGTTGCTGAGACACATTCTCCCACAGACCCAGGATTGGACAAAATCACCCCGTTCTCAATACTGTTATTTCATTTTCTGCCCACACTTGGGGCTGAAATAATGGCTCTGGTCCTCCCCAAGCTGACCTGTCACTCAACCCTTATGTCAGCTAGTGCACGGCATCTATTATCCCATTGGGGAAGAAGTATTGAACCAATGATTGGCCTTAGAGTGTAGATTATCACAGCACAGCTCCAGTGCATCCCACGCCCACACCCCAGAGTGGCACATGGCGCTGGCTGAGCCGGGCCTCTCGAGGGCCCAGCAAGGCTCGGGATGGGTGGATGTTGGTCCAGGACTCTCGGCTGTGACTGACGCTCATGCCCTGGTCTCCCCTGTACCTCCCTCTGCTCCATGAAGGTCGGTGATGCCTTCTCCAGTGCTGCTGCCCAACAGGAGCTCCAGGAGATCGCCTCTCAGCCCAGCAACGAGCACGTCTTCCAGGTGGAGAATTTCGACGCCCTCCAGGGCATCCAGAGCCAGCTGCAGGAGAAGATCTTCGCCATCGAAGGTACCAGAGCCGGGGGAGGGGCCACACTGGCCCTAGGGCTCTAGAAATGGGTTTTCAAGGCCGAGATGGGACGGAGAGCAGCTGGGAATCCAGAGCTCAAATAGGCCCCAAATAGTCTCTCTTTTCCCATCCAACATGTATCCACTGATCTATCTCCATATATCCCCCAAATGCCTTTCTCATCCGGGGGCCCCCAGGCAGGGGACTGGCTGGCTCAAGGGGTTGAGGAATGGGATATGGGGCCTTCTTTCTAGGGGACGCTGGATCCAATCCAGCCTCGAGGTGGGGAGAAGGGCTGGCTCAGGGAATGGGACACGGGGCCTTTACCGTCTATGAAGGTCTCTCCCATGTCTGTCTGTCTGTCTCTGCCCCCAGGCACCCAGTCCCAGAGCGGCAGCTCCTTCCAGCTGGAGATGTCTCAGGAAGGATTCAGCTCCCTGCTGTCCCCTGTGAGTGACGCCTGCCCCAGGGCGTGTCCCACGCTGCCGTGTGTTGGGGCCCTGACGGAACTTTCAGCCTAAGTAGCATCAGGCTGGGTTAGTGCCTGAAAGGCAGATGGCCCTTTATTCGCCCAGATTGCTGGAGGAGCAGCATGGGAGGTGCTTTTCCCACAGTGCCTGAGAGTGGTGCTGTCCTGCCAGCATTGGCCTCAGTACGGGGCGCTGTCTCCCCTGGCAGTCCCCAGTGCCATGCTAAGCCGTGCTGTGCTGCAGTTGGTGGGGAGGTCTCGTAAATATTTCCTGTGCTGTCCGTTTCCTGTAATCAGTCCCCTTTGCCGTGCGTGTCGGTTTAGGACGGGCCTGTGCTGGGAGCGGTGGGAGCCTATGACTGGTCCGGTGGGATATACCTGTACGGGAGCGGCGGGGAGCCGAGCTTCATCAACGTATCCAGAACCTCCACTGACATGAATGATGCTTACCTCGGTAAGAACAAACCCACCGAGCTTCCCTTACCTATTTAAACAGCCCCCGCGCCCCACCCCAGCAGCAGCTGCATCTCAGCACCAGGTGAGGGCTGCCTGAGTAAACTACCCCCGCACCCCACCCCAGAAGTGGCTGCATCTCAGTTTGGGGCAAGGGATCCCTGCGCAGCACTGTTGTATGGCTATTTCCCATCTCACCTCCCCATGTCCCTCTCTTTCTTTGAGGTTATTCATCTCAGGTCGTCACAGTCAATGGGCAGAGCAGCTATATGGTCGGGGCCCCTCGGTACCAACACACCGGCAAAGTCATCCTGTTCAGCCAGGATACCAATGGCGGACAATGGACACCCAGATGGGAGCTGCAGGGGGAGCAGGTATGGGGAGCATTACAGACAATGTGGAGCATGTGTGGGGGTGAGGGGTGAGGAGTGGGGGGACTGGAGGAAGCCTGTAAGGTTTTGACACCATGTGTTTGGTTTCACCTTCAGGAATGATTCAATAGGAAAGATTCAGGCAGGGGCTAAATTTGACTGGTTTAGAGAACTGCACCGCAGCTGATAGTCAGCATGTCTCCAGTATCTCACTGCTCTTACATTCAGTTAGGGTTTGTCTACACTGAAAACCCTGCAGCAGCGCCGCAGCGGTGCTGGTGTAGCACTTCAGTGAAGATGCTACCTACGCCAACAGGAGTGCTTCTCCCATTGGCATAGGTAATCCACCTCCCCAAGAGGTGGTTGCTAGGTTGACAGGAGAATTCTCCTGTCAATCTAGCACTGACTACACCGGGGGTTAGGTTGGTTTAATTGCGTTGTTCGGGGTGGGGGTGGGGGGGGAGATTTTCACACCCCTGAGAAACGTAGCGATACCGACCTGATTGTTTAGTGTAGACCAGGCCTTAGACAGAACTCATAAGACTAATACAAAGAGACTGAGACAGGGTTAAAAATTGCTGATAATATGCACAGTGTCTGAAAAGGATTTCACCTCAACTAACACTATACCTTTCTCCAAGGTCTAACTGCCTATACGTTCCAGCTGAATGGAATTTGTAACAGTGACTTACAGTCAGAGTGGCTCAGTGAATCAAGCACAGCCTCTAAAAAGAAATGCACCACAACAAGCATTCAGCACCTTTGAAAGATGCTGCCGACCTCTGCCTATATGTTCACGTAGAAAGAAAACTTACAGGAATAGCACCACCTGTTGTGTGTAAAGGGTGGGTGAAGGAGAGGATGGAATGAACATGGGGATTGAATCCTGCTCCCAGCAGGGTGGGGAGTGAGGAACCCAGTGGGAGAAGGAGGAAGTGACTAAAATGAAGGAGTGACTTATCTGCCCCTCCAGGTTGGCTCGTATTTCGGGGGTACACTGTGCGCTGTGGACCTTGACAGAGACGGGAACACGGACCTGGTTCTGATTGGAGCCCCCATGTACTATACACCCCTGAATGGAGGACGGGTCTGTATTTGCTCGTTTAGCCAGCAGGTAGGAGAGACAAGCAGGGCCATGGGAAAGATGGATGGCCTGGGGTCGGTTTTACCTGGGCTGCCGTGGGGCTGGGATACTATGAAAATAAACACAGTGATACCTGGGCACTGTGCTCCAGGGAGCAGGGTCAGGGGCTCAGTAGAGGCTTACCTGGCAGTGTGTGCTGGCCCCAGTGCAGCACTAGAGGGTGCTCTGTTGCTGGGAGAGGCATGGGGAGGCTCAGTAGGGGGCACTGACCCTCACAGTCGATGCTGATCTATTTTCCATGTGCTTCTTTGAATCTGGCCTGCAGGGGGCGACGCTGAGGCATAGGAGAACACTGCAGGGGCAGACGGGGCAGGCGTTCGGGCGCTTTGGGGCCAGCATGTCTGAAATCGGAGACATCAGCGGGGATGGACAGACAGATGTGGCCATTGGGGCCCCCATGGAGAATGACAATCGTGGGGCCTTATACATCTTCCATGGGGAAAAGGGAGGCCTCAGTCCCCAGTACAGACAGGTGAGCCCAGCTCCTATGGGGAGGGGTCAGTACACAGTAGTGAAGGGATGTTATAGGGGCCCCATCGTCCCCTTGTGGCCATTAGCCCCTTTCTTAGTCCTTACCCTCTGCTGCCCCTAGTGTCCATTATACAGTATAGCCGCCCCTTTCCCATTCCTCCCCCTCCGCTGCCCCCTAGTGCCCGTTATACAGTACAGCCGCCCCTTTCCCACCCCTCACCCTCCGCTGCCCCCTAGTGCCCGTTATACAGTATAGCCGCCCCTTTCCCATCCCTCCCCCTCCGCTGCCCCCTAGTGCCCGTTATACAGTATAGCCGCCACTTTCCCATCCCTTACTCCTCTCTCTGCCCCACAGCGCATCGAGGGGTCGCTGTTTCCCAGCAGGCTGCACTACTTCGGCCAGGCCGTCAGTGGCGGGACAGACCTGACGAGGGACGGACTGCCAGACATCGCGGTGGGGGCACAAGGGCAGGTTCTGCTGCTGAGGTGAGTTACTCTGTGTCGTTGCACTGCTCCACGTGGCAATCACAGACAGCAACAGTACAAGGTGTGTGTGTAACTGTGTGACTTCTGCCCCATGCTGGAGAATGGCACAATGACAACTCTGCTGCTCCCTTCTCTGCCCTCCAGCATCTTCTCCAGCAGAGCTGTGTGTCCATAACCCATCTCCCTGGGGTGCTGTGAGCACATCCAGGCTGGGTGGGAGGCTCAGGGGAAGGAGGGGGCCTGGCCCCATTGCGAAGAGCATCTGGGTGATGGTTCTGTTCCCCCCATGGCAGGTCCCGGCCGGTGCTCAGAGTCGGGGTCTCCATCAGCTTCCAGCCCCCCACCATCCCCACCTCGGCCTTCGACTGCCAGAGGCAGGAGCAGCTCAACACGGAGGCCAGCAGGGCAAATGTCTGCTTCACCGTCACTAAGAGCACCATGGACAGCCTAGGTCAGACCAAACCCATCCCCTGCTCCCCTCCCCCCTGAGCCAGCCAGTTCCTTGCCCTGTGGATGGATTGGAGCCAGCGTCCCCTGGGGGGAAAGGCCCCATGTTCCATTTTTCCTTGAGGTTCCCGCTCTCAGTCTCTCTCTGTCCCTTGTGTCCCCTCCCCTGTAGGCATCAGGATCTCCAGCACCATCCAGTACAGCCTGGCCCTGGACCCCGGGCGGACGAAGATCCGAGCCGCCTTCGACGCCACCAGCCCCGTCCTGAGCAGGAAGCTGCGGCTCGGCATCGAGAAGAGATGTGAGACGTACCAGATAACGTTACCTGTGAGTGTGGGGGGATCCTAATTCCTTCCCCTCCTGGTGTGTCTCCTCCTCCAACCCTGCCCCTTGCTCCCAAATCACCCAGAGAACAAACCTCTCTCTGGGTCCCACCCAGCCCCCAGCCCCCCTTTCCCTTCAGGGGCCTGACGTGTCTTTCTGTCTCCCCAGCTCTGCCCTGAGGACAGCCTGACCCCCATCACCCTGCGCCTCAACTACACCCTGACAGGGGAGCCCATCGCTGCTGCCGGCCACCTCAGACCCATCCTGAGTGAGGACTCCACCGTGATGACTGCAGGCTCGGTAAGGCTGCCAGGGCCAGGCAATGGTGTTTGTGACAGTGTTAAAGATGGTTGTAGCGGAAGTGGGTTTGATTGCAGTGCTGGAGTAGCCTGTATTGATGTTCTGTGGTGATGGGTAAAATTGTAATGTGGCTGACAGCGTTGGGTGAGGTTGAATTGGTTGTGTTATTGGTGATGTTGTTGGATAGTACTGCAGTGGTTTTGGTGATAATGTAAGCTGAGGTTGAAGTAGTTGTGTTAGTGACGTTGATTCAGATTGTAGCGATCTTGGTGACAGTATGGTTTGAGGTTGTAGTCATTATGGTATGGGTGATGTTGGTTCAGACTGTAATGGTCTTGGTGGCAGTATTGGTTCAGGTTGTTGTGGCTTTGTTGCTTGTGCTGGTGCAGACTGTATTTGTGGTGGTGATTGTGTTGAGATTGTAGTTGTATTGGTGACAGTGTTGGTTGAGGTCATAATGGTTGTGTTAGTTACTGTATTGGTACAGAATATACTGATGGGTGGCAGTGGTTGTAGTGGTGTTGGTGACCGTGTAGTTTGTGGTTGTTGTGTGTGACTATTGTTTCAGACTCTATTGACACTCTATTATGGTTGAGATTGTAATTCTGTTAGGGCTGGTCCACACTGGGGCGGGGGATCGATATAGGAAACGCAACTTCAGCTACGAGAATAGCGTAGCTGAAGTCGACGTTTCCTATATCGAACTAAAAGTACTTACTTCGGGTCCACGCGGTGCAGGCAGGCTCCCCCGTCGACAGCGCTTCCTCCTCTCGGCGAGCAGGAGTTCCGCAGTCGACGGGGGAGCGCTTCTGGGATCGATCTATCGCGTCCAGATGAGACGCGATAAATCGATCCCAGAAGATCGATCTCTACCCGCCGAATTAGGCGGGTAGTGTGGACCAGCCCTTAGTTACCATGTTAGTTGTAGTTACAGTGGCTGTGCTGGTAACTGTTGTTTCAGACTATATTAGTAGTGGTGGTTGGTGAGATTGTAATGGTGTTGTTTACATTGTTAGCTGAGGTTGTAGTTGTCATGTCATTTTACAGTGTTGGTTGACATTTTAATGTTAATCGACACTGGGGGAGGGGTAGCTCAGTGGTTTGAGCATTGGCCTGCTAAACCCAGGGTTGTGAGTTCAATCCTTGAGGGGGCCACTTAGGGATCTGGGGCAAAAACAGTACTTGGTCCTGCTAGTGAAGGCAGGGGGCTGGACTCGATGACCTTTCAAGGTTCCTTTCAGTTCTAGGAGAATAGGATATCTCAATTAATCAAGGTAGTGGTGGAGGTGATGGTTGAGACTGTAGTGGAAATGCTAGCATTGGCAGAGGTTGTTGCATCTATATTGCTGGTGGTGGTGTTAGTTCAGACTGTGTTGATGCTGGTTGTGGTTGAGATTGTAGGGCACTTGTTGACAGTGTTGGTTGAGGCATAGTGGTTCTGTTGTTGGTGGAGCTGTCCGCTCAGACTGTTTTGGTGCTGGTGGTGGGTTGAGAATGCAATGGTGCAGGTGACAGTGTAGGGGCGAATGCAGCCGTTGTGTTCTTGGTGATGCTGTTTCAGACTGTATTGGTGGTGCTGGTGATGATTAAAATGATCTGATGGGTGACAACGCTGGGCTGGCTGAGTTTTGCTCCAGTCCCCTCCTAACCACCCTGACCCCTGCTCCCTTCCCTCCCTCTCCTGGGATCTCTCCCTAGCTCCCGTTTGAGAAGGACTGCGGCAGTGACAGAGTCTGCACTGATGAACTACAAATTTCCTTCAATTTCTCAGGGTAAGTCCTCCCCTCTGCCTTCCATCCCAGATAACTTCCACCAGGGACCCATCCGGCTTGATCAGGCCTCAGATCTGCACCACCCAGCTGGAGATCTGCCCATATTTCCTTGTGGCATCTGACTGGGCACCGATATAGGAAGCTGTCAGCACTGGGGTCCCCAGCTGGGCACTTTTATAAGAAGCTTGCATCACTGCCCCAGTGCGGCATTAGGGGCTGTGTGGGGTTCTCATCTGGGCACTGTTATAGGGAGCTCACAGCACTGGTTTCCTCTGCTGGGTGCTGCCTTGAGGAAGCTTGCAGCGATGCTGGGGCACTGCCTTCCCTGAGGAAGCTCACCCCTTTCTCTCCCCCTTAGCTTGAGCACCCTCGTGGTGGGCGTCACCCCCGAACTCAACACCACCGTCTCCATCCAGAACCGCGGGGAGAATTCCTACAGCACCACGGTGCAGTTCTTCTACCCGGCCGCGCTGTCCTACCGCCGGGTCCTGCTGCTCCAGGTACCATCAATCCCTCCAAGCACTGCAGACATGGGGGGCAGGACACAGGGGATGGTGCAGGGAGCAGGCAGGGGGCTCAGCAGGGGGCGCTGTGCTGTAGGGGGCAGGCGGGGGCTCAGCAAAGGGCTCTGTGCTGCAGGGAGCAGGCAGGGGGCTCGGCAGGGGGCGCTGTGCTGCAGGGAGCAGGCGGGGGCTCGTAGTGGGCGCTGTGGGCTGCATCTCTCACTGGCTGGTCCCCTGTGCTCAGTCCAACAGGAGGGCCGTGGCCGTTAAGTGCAGCTCGGCCGTGGGCTCCAAGGAGCAGACTCAGAGGAACAGCACCTGCCACATCAACCACCCCATCTTCTGGAGCGGGGCCGAGGTAGGGTTGCCCCCCCAACCCGGTGGCCTGACAATGCCCATCCCCTGCTTTCTCTAGCAGTTCCCCAGCCCCTGAGCCTGGCTCCCTCTCACCCCATATGTGTTTTCCAGGCCACTTTCATCGCCACCTTTGATGTCTCCCCCAAAGCCGATCTGGGGGACAGTCTGCAGATCACAGCCCAAACCAGCAGGTGAGGGAGGCGTGCAGGCCACAGAGGGCAGTGTGGGAGGCAGTGCGGAGGGGTAGATGTGTAGGGCTGTGCAGTGGGGTGCATGGTTTAGTCCATTGATGGCAATGATATGTGGCGCCTGGTGCAGACTGCAGGTTAGTGCAGTGATGTATGGTCCAGTGAAATGCAGTCAGGTGTATTGCAGTGCTGTGTGCTGCAGTGCAATACAGTGATACATGCGGCATTGAAGTGATGTATGGTGCAATGGCAGTTCCACTGTGAAATGCAATGGTGTGGGGGGGGGGGCAGTGTCATGCAGTGCAGTGATGCCAGTCACAGTGCCATTGAGTGGAGGGCACAGCAGCTCAGTAGCCTAGGATGCAGTGCAGCACAGTGATGTGTGGCAGTGCTGAGTGACAGATGCTATAAAGCCAGGCAGAGCAGTGTGATGCAGCCCAATGCATGATGCACTGTGCTGGCTAGTACGCTGCCCCAGGGCAGACAGCCGTGGTGTAATGGTTAAGGGCAGTGATGCATGCTAAGAGGCATTGTGCAATGCTGTATGCTCAGGGAAGGGCTGTGTGGAACAGTACAGTTACCTGTACTCCAGGGTGGTGCAGTGATCCATACCCAAAGCAGTGGAGTATGGTGCAGTACAGTGATGTAAACTGGAGGGTGATGCAGTGTTGTATAATCCACAGCACTGGCATATGGTGCACTGCAGTGCAGTGGATTATGGTGCAGCACACTGATGTATACTGCAAGGTGGTGCAGTGGGGTATAAACCAGAGCAGTGGTATATGGTGCTCCGCAGCAGAGTATGGTGTAGGGCAGTGACATATGGCACAGTGCTGCAATGTAGGCTGCACCGTGGTGCAGTGATGTATAACCCAGACCAATGGTGTATGGTGCAGTGATGTATGCGGCAGGGCAATGGTGTATGGTGCAGTGCAATGGAATATGGTGTTCTGCAGTGACATATATTGCAGTGCAGTACAGTGGTGTATAACCCAGAGTTGTGGTGTATGGTGCAATACAGTGACTTAGGGTACAGGGCACGGGTATTTCATGCAGGGCAGTGCTGTGTGGCACAGCGATATATGAAGCAGAGCAGAAGTATGGTTCTTTGCAGTGCAGTCCAATATTGTGGAGGGCAGTGGACTCTGATGCATTCTCCCTGCAAAGTTAATTGGCTGTTTCTCTTCACATCTCTCTCCTTTGCCCTCCCCTCCCTCCAGTGACAATGGCGGCCCCATCACCGAGCGCATGATTCACCGGGCGGAGCTGCCGGTCAAGTACGGCATCTTCATCATCCTCACCAGGTAGGTCACTGCGGAGACAGAGGGGACAGCTTGGAGAGCGCCCCCTACTGAGCCCCCTGCTCCCTGCAGCACAGCATCCCCTTCTGGACATGACACCCCACTGTCACTCTTCATTACACTCACCCACTCCTGTCTCTCTTGTTCCTTCCATCCTTTTCCTCCCCCAGCCTCGAGGAGTCGACCAAGTACGTCAACTTCTCCGCCAAGGAGGCAGGGACAAGTGTGCCAGTGACACATCGGTATGAGGTGAGGCCAATGGCATAGAGTGTGAGGGGGAGAATGGGGAAATGGGGGAGGGCTCAGAGGAGGGGGATAGAGTAGAATTGCTTGAGTGGGGTCTGAGGGTTAGAGCAGAGAGGGGTGGGGGTGGCCCGGGAACCAAGACTCCTGGGTTCTTTCCCCAGCTCAGGGATGGGAGTGAGGTCCGTGGGTTAAATAGGGGGCTGGAGATCAGAGCTCCTGGGTTCTCTTCCTGCAGTGCCCTATGGTGAGTCTGTTTCTTTCAGGTCAAGAACCTGCGGCAGCGAAGCGTCCCCATCTCAGTCACTTTCCAGTTCCCCGTGGAGCTGAGCGGGGTCTGGGCGTGGGACGCTTCTGAGGTCGTCCCCTCCAAGGTACCTGCCTCTCCCTGCCCTTGTGTGTGTGTGAGATGGGCCCAGTGACACCTGCTCTGCCCTACAGCGCCCCCTGCTGGGACAGGCTGCCTATGGGGGGGGATAGGCCACATGTTCTCCCACCCCACCGCAGCCAGCCAGTCCCCTGTCCTGGGGCTGGATTGTAGCCGGTGCCCCGTAGAGGGGAAAGGCCCCATGTCCCCTTCCCGCCCCCGTTAACACCGTGTCTCTCTCCCTCCCCAGCCCCAGCTGGCTCAGTGCGTCAGTGAGGCTGAAACGCCCGGTTCAAAGGACTTTGTGAAGCAGATGAGTGAGCGCCCCCTGCTGGTGAGTACAGGCTGGTGCTGGTCCCAGCAGCCCCTTCCCCTCTGCACTATCACAGACAGCGAGTGGGGGACTGGGCTGGAGGAAGGACCCCTGCTATAGACAGACCCAGACCCTCATGGCCATGCTGAGCCCCTGCACACCCCCTGCCTCACCCAGCGATATCCTTCCACCCCCAGGACTGCTCCGTGGCCACCTGTAAGAAGATTCGGTGCAGAATCACCTCCCTGGAAATGCAGCAGCCGCTGGAGTTCATGATCAAAGGGAATGTCAGCTTCCAGTGGGTCTCCCAGGTACGAGAGCTGCCTCTGCCCCCCGGCCCCAGGCGAGGGATCCCCCCGTGAGAACAGCCCCTGAGCCCCTCCCCACAGGTGGCTGCATTTCAGTGCTGGGCAAGGGATCCCTGTAAATTGCTCTGGGTCCCTCTGGGCTGATGCTCTGGGCTGGTTTGTGTCATTTCCAGTCAGGGACAGATAATTTCTCTGTTCCAGACTCAGCAGCAGAAAGTGAGTCTGGTGAGCGAGGCCCGGATTGAATACGAGGAGAAGAAATACACCCAGAAGGAGGGATTCGTCCAGCGCCAGGTACCAGAGTAGGTACCAGAGCTGGGAGCCAGGAATCCTAGGTCCTGTCCCTGCTCAGGGAGGAAGTGAGGTCTGGTGTGTTAGAGCAGGGGCAAGTGATGGTGCCAGGACTCCTGGGTCCCCATCTCACGGCTCCTCTCCCCCAGGTGAAGACAGTGGTGGAGCAGTCCGAGGTCTATAACTACCTGCCCATCATCGTGGGCAGCAGCGTGGGGGGCCTGGTCCTGCTGGCTCTCATCACCACAGCCCTCTACAAGGTGAGTGGGCAGGGCTTGGACCTCTTTCCCCACAGCCCATCACCCTGGGGACGGGGCCTCTGGCCCTCCCAGCTGGGTGGGGGTGGAGAGAGGGTCCCACACCCCATCCCTCTGACCCACAATGTGAGTCTGTCTGGCTGGCTCTCACCAGCTCTCCCCTCTGTCTCCTACCAGCTCAACTTCTTCAAGCGCCAGTACAAGGAGATGATAGAGGACGTGAGGGATGGTGTTGGGGCCAGGCTGGGCCAGAACGACTCTGCCAATGTCTGCCTCAACCCCGACATCCCCAAACAATAGCCCCCTCCCCTGCCCCACCCTGGGATGCTCTGGATCTGCCCTCCCCAACATCCGCCCCCCATGGACCGCTCTAGATCTGCACCCTGATGACCTACTTGCACTCAGAACATCGCCCTATACCAACCATGTGGGGCTGGGAGTCTGGTCTCGTGAGTTCTCTCCCCAGCTCTGGGAGGGAAATGGGGTCTAGTGGTTAGAGCGGGGAGGCTGGGAGCCAGGACTCCGGGGTTCTATCCCGAGCGGTTGAGAGTTCTGGGCTATGCTAGATTAGGGGAATAATATGGGACGTGAACCCTCTCGCGAAGTGATGGACGCTAAGGAGCTCAATATGTTTGGTTTATTAAAAAGAAGACAGGTGCGATTGCTGTATATTGTTGTGACCAAGCGGGAATTTTTCATAATATTTTGGATGACTATTGTGTGTGCCTCAGTTTCACCTACGTGGTGCATGGTTAACTGGGTGTGTGGTGGGGGGGAACGGTTTTTACTCTTTGCAGGTGTGACTGATGCCTGGCCTGGCCCCCATGTCCATGGAGAGCCTGAGAAGACAATGGTCACTCCAATTGCCCAGACATTTCACACCTAGCAACGGACGACCAGGGATGGCCAAACCCTCCGCAGGAAGCCAGCCGGGTGTGACCAGCTGGAGGACAAAGGGCTGGGGAGGGGCCAGGTGAGGTTGTTAAGTGTGGGCTGCTGGAGGCAGGAGGAGAAGCTTCCGGCCTGGGACCAAAGAGGGTTCAGAGGGCGAGTCTGGACCGACCCAGATGAACTGTGCTGTAACTTTCTGCTCTCTGTGCTAACCACGGGGTTTCTAAGCTGCGTTCCAGACAGCTAAGAACCCTCTGCTTTTACAGAGCTGGCTGAGAGTCACTGCGGCTGCTGAGGGTGGGGGTGCCTTGCTCCCTTTGGGGGTACACGTCTCCCTCCGGTGTCCAGCTCAGGCCGACTCGCCGCAGGGAGCTCACGGTTTGAAGCGGGGCTGCTACAGGCTCCAAAGTTTAGTTCCAGGAGGCAGGGGAGCCAATGGGCTCCCCCCAATGAGAGAGTGTGACCTGAAGGGGGCTGATGCACTGAAGGACTCCTCCCAGGGACTGTTCCAGAGCCGCACGAGAGCACCGGGCTGTGTGGATCTGTGACAATTATCTCCCCAGGGAGACAAGGCCAGGTACTGCAGGGCTCTCTACTCTCGCAGAGAAAAGCAGAACAAGAACCGACGGCTGGAAGCTGAAACCAGACAAGCGCCTACCGGAAATGAGGCTCCCGTTTTCCCCAGTGAAGGTGATTAACCCTTCGGACAAATTCCCAAGAGAAGCGGTGGATTCTCCATCTCTCGCTGGCTTCAGATCCAGACTGGAGGGTGCTTTGGCCAAACACATTGGTCCATACAGGGGGACCGGGTGAAATCCTCCGGCCTGATCTCTACAGCAGGTCAGACTGGAGCCCGTCGTCCAGCCGGAACAGCGACGAAGCCATGAAAACAATCCTCTGAAGAAATGTCCCCAGGGGTGGCTGATCCTCAAAGTGTCCACTGCAGGGTTCTCGCGCCTTCCTGGTGGCGGGCAGTGTCAGAGGCAGGGTGGGCCGCTAGGTCTGATCCAGCGAGACAGGGAGGTTCAGCTTGATGGGGCACAGGCCAGAGGTCTGAGAGCAAAGAGGGAGGAGGCTGTGGATTTCCGTGGTTCTACCCCCCCTGCGCGCTGGAGAATTAGAGGATTAAAACCAATGAGCTCTGAGTCTGGCCACTTCCCAGAGCGGTGCTGTAAGGGGGCTGTCACAGCGCAGTGACCTTCCTGTCCCAGCAGCCTGGACACCTGGGTCCCCCAGCCCCATATGTGTGTGCATCTGCAGCCCCGGGGATCACTGGCCGGCCGTGAGCAGGGCGCCAGCCAGGCACAGGGGAGACGCAGCCAGAGGCAGCCCCCAGGAGGGAGAGAAACAGTAGCAGAGGCAGGAAATCGGTGCCAAGAGGAAACGGCTGCAGGGACTCGTACCCTCAAGCTTTGAGGCCAGAAGGAACCATCGTGATCATCTTGTCTGGTCTCCTGCACGTTGCAGGCCACAGGGCCTCACCCACCCACTCCTGCAATAGACCCAGAACCTCCGGCTGAGTCACCGAAGTCCTCAAATCGTCAAGTTACAGAGAATCCCCCTTTTGCACTAGTTTAAACCTGCAAGTGCCCCATGCCCCATGCCCCATGCTGCAGAAGAAGATGGTGAGGGGATTGGAGCTGACCCACGGGTGGGACAGGAGAACCCTCCACCCCAAGCCAACTCCGAGGCGACAATGGGGGTGGGCAGGGGTCTGTGCAGCTGAGCCCTGTGGGGGCCTGAGGAAACAGAAGTGATGGGGGCTGGGGCCAGAATTAATTGCTCAGCAGAGGGGTGGGCAGACATGGGGGTGACAGCTCCTGCAGCGGGATCCAAAATCAGGATGCCCAGCTCTGGGAGGGGAGTGGGTTCTAGTGGGTTAGAGCAGGGGGGTGGATAGGGCTAGGCGTCAGGACTCCTGGGTTCCATGCCCAGCTCTGGGAAGGGAGTGGGTTCTAGTGGGTTAGAGCAGGGGGGTGGATAGGGCTGGGCGTCAGGACTCCTGGGTTCCATGCCCAGCTCTGGGAGGGGAGTGGGGTCTAGTGGGTTAGAGCAGGGGGGTGGATAGGGCTGGGCGTCAGGACTCCTGGGTTCCATGCCCAGCCCTGACATTATCTTGTCATGTGACCTTGTCCACGTTCTCTCTTCCAGTCTCTGTGCCTCCATTTCTATCTCTGGAGTAACAAGCCCTCCCTCGCTGCGAGACACCTCTTAGCTAACGGGACACAGTACAGACCCCAAAGATTAACTGCCCTTTGACCTGACAGCTCCACTTTGGACATTGTTTTTTTCAGTCAGTGCTATAAAGTGATATGAGCCCTGTGCCGTTTGTACCTGGCTTCTTCACCCTCGTTTCAGTCTTATTAAAAGGGGTAATTAAAAAAAAAAAGAATCAACAGAACGCTGGCCCTGGGGATCAAAAATGGGGGGGGGGTTAACGCTTTCTATCTGATATTTGATCTTTGTGCTCAGAGCTGTGCAGTGAATCTGAAAGTCAGGCAAGGTGATAATTCCTCCTATTAGGGGAATGAAGGATTAAATCCCCCGCTCTTCTGTGCTGGGAGTTTCCTGTTCCCTCCCCTCCCCTCTGCCCCTCTCCAGGATCAGAGCCAGAACCACAGCTGGGACCCCCCACCTCCTAACCAGCTCTAGGATAGCATGGGAGGGAGGATCTGTGCAGCTGAGCTCAGCTGGGTACCCCTAACTCAGCCAGACCCCCCCCCCTTCCACCTGATGCCGCCATGAGCTGGTTGAGTGAATAATTGAGCTACAGGCTGTTTACACAGGGATACTTCCACGGGCACTTTAGATACAGCCACCCCTAGGGTGGGGCAGAGGGACTCTTTATGCAGGGATCCCTTGCCTGGCACTGAGATGCAGCCATCTCTGGGGTAGGGCAAACTGGTGTATAACAGCAACACTGCAAAAAACTTTAGGGCAGCAAGTGAAGAGGATCTCCGCATGCAATTGAAACAGTAGTGGGGGATTTCAGGAGACAGAATGGGATTGCTGGAGCTGGGACAGTAGTGGGGGATTTCAGGAGACAGAATGGGATTGCTGGAGCTGGGATTTGGTCATTTATCCCCTCCTGAGCCCACAGCAGGCAGACAGGTTTCCAGGCGGCCGGCCAGTCCCACCCAGGCTATTGGTTCCCAGTGGGTGCCCAGACCCTGCTCCCCATGGGGAGGCTCTAGTTCCCAGCTGGGGGGATCAGTGTCGCCCCCGGAGGATGAACCCATTTTCCCTCCCAGCGCTCTGCGCTCACCCAGCCCTGCCCCTGGCGCCCCCATCTCAGGGGTAGCAATCAGCGTGGCAAAGTGCAGACTGAGAGCGAGTCTCATGCATGTCCCAGCCCTGGGGGCACAGAGGGGATCCCGGATCCAGGGGTTCCCACCCTGTGTCTCTTTCCAAGCTGTTGAATGGGCCAGAATGTAAATAAATCTCCTGGGAGACAGATCCACTCAGGTTTATTGTCACTAGGCCGGGGGACCCGAGGGCGGGTGGTTCAGTGATGACCCCTTGCTTCTTCATAGCCTGTGGGCAGGGGGTTGGTGTGGGGGTTGTGGAAGAGGCTGTGGTTCCCATCAGCCCAGGGGAATGCCTGCAAAGAAAAAGAGGGGGTCAGGAGAGGGGAGTGTCTCTGCACCTTGGCTTTCTCAGGACTGGCTGCGCTGAGGCCAGAAAACTCAGTGCACCTCTGAGCTTTCATTGCTATGGCTCAAACCCACAGGTCTGGTAGCCGGCCCCCTACCTGACAGCTAGGGTTGCCAACTGTCTAATCACACAAACCCAACCACCCTTGCCCCGGCCCCTGGCCCGTCCCTTCTCTGAGGTCCCACCCGCTCACTCCATCCCCCCTCCCTCCGTCGCTCGCTCTCCCCCACCCTCACTCACTTTCACCGGGCTGAGGCAGGGGGTTGGAGTGCAGGAGGGGGTGCAGGCTCTGGGCTGGGGTCGAGGGATTCACAGTGTGGGAGGGGACTCCGGGCTGAGCCTGGGGCAGGGGGTTGGGGTGCAGGAGGGGGTGCGGGGTGCAAGCTCTGACGTTATCTGATTACAATATGACCCTATAGAGCATTGTTGCAACCACTGTTATATATTTGCAGCAAATCTCGTACGAAGGTTGTCGAGTGAGGTGTCTAGGAAAAGGTTATGTTTTGCTGGTTATGATTATGCTATCCGTATGCATGTATCATTTTTGTATGTGACGTTATAAGTATTGGAATATCCACCAGCTTTATGGGGATTGTCTGCCCCATTCTTTGCAGTTCACCCTAATTGAGTGACCACAGCTATCCCCCACTGGGACACTGGTCACAGCCAGATATGCCATGTAAGGTATCTGCAAAAATATTATAATTTGCTAGATATGATAATCTTGTTTATATGTTTGTATCACCTTTGTACTATAAGTTATAGATACGTATGTACAGTAACTCCTCATTTAACGGCGTCCTGCTTTGTCCACTGCTTGCAGAAAGAGCAGCCCGTTGGAGCAAGCTGGTGGAGGCTTGGAACCAGGGTGGACCGGCAGCCCCCCATCCATGGGCAGCGAGTTCTATGGGCCCGTGGTGCCTGGGCACCAGTCATATTCCGGGCCCGGCTCTAGCAATGTTTGAGGCCGGGTCTCTCCCTCGGCCCCGCCTTCTGCCCCAGGGCACTCCCCCCCCACGCGCCTTCCCCGGGCGATTTAAAACGGTCCAGGCCCCCCCCCCACCGGCAGCGCAGCAGAGCTGAGTGACTTCCTGCCTGCTAGCTCTATGTGGCTGCCGGCCCCTCCCTGCGGCACAGGGGCAGGGTGGGTCTGTGTCTACACGCACTGCTCCCGGGAGCCTCCTGCTTGCTGGGGGCAGGTCCAGCTCTAGGTTTTTTGCTGCCCCAAGCGAAAAAAACCCCATACCTCACTGGAATGCAGCCCCTAGAATTGTGGACCCCAAGCACGTGCTTGGTTTACTGGTGCCTAAAGCCGATCCTGGCTGTGGGGGAGGGGGCTGTCAGGGTGTCCCCCTCCCCCTGCTCCTTCCCCCACTCCTGCCCCCCCATCTCCACAGAGCAGGGCGGGGACACCACAGGGCTCAGGACAGAGGAAGTTTGCTGGCAGCAGCTGCTGTCTCAACTTGCTGATCTACTTAAAAAAGCAATGTACGTAGAGTGGGGCCAGCGTACTTAAAGGGGCAATTTGCGTCTCTCTCTCACACGCAGGGTGTGTGTCTCTGTCTTTCTCTGCCATGCTGTCTCCTCTCCCTTGTAGAGTGTGTCTTAACCCTTGAGGGCTCAGCCGAGTGCTAGTTCATCATTTAGCAGTAAGGCATTCCCTGGGAAATATCCCACCCTCTGACTTCACCACCTCAACCAAGCTTCACAATCATAATTGCCGTGTACAGTATTACATTGTTTGTTTAAAACTTATACTGTGTGTGTGTATATATATAGAGAGATATAGATATAGTCTTTTGTCTGGCGAAAAAAATGTCCCTGGAACCTAACCCCTCCTATTTACATTAATTCTTATGGGGAAATTGGATTAGCTTAACATCGTTTCGCTTAAAGTAGCATTTTTCAGTAACATAACTACAACGTTAAGTGAGGAGTTACAGTATGTCTGTATTTCAAACTTGTGCTATGCTTTTGGGTGACACCCCAGACAGTTTGCCATCAGCACTGCCTAGCCTGCTTGATAGCCCATTAAGGACCATCAGCTATACAACTGACCCATTGAGAGAAGGCAGATACACCTTATAACTCAGCAAGGCATGCAGGGACATGCCTATGGACAGAACTCGGGTGCAGGAGGGGGTTCAGCGCTGGGGCAGGGGGTTGGGGTGCGAGAAGAGGTGAGGGGTGTGGGCTCTGGCTGGGCAGCGCTTACCTTGGTTGGTGCCCGGTTGGCGGCGCAGTGGGGCTAAGGCAGGTTTTTTGCCTGCCCTGGCTCCATGCTGCTCCTGGAAGCAGCTGGCACACCCCTATGGCCCCTGCGGGGGGCAGGCGTCTCTGCACGCTGCCCTCGCCTGCAGGCACTGCCCCACAGCTCCCATTGGCCGCAGTTCCCGGCCAATGGGAGCTGTGGAGTTGGCGCTCGGGGCGGGGGCAGCACACGGAGACCCCCTGCTCCCCCCCAGAGGCCGCAGGGATGTGCCAGCTGCTTCCGGAAGCGGCACGGGGCCAGGGCAGGCAGGGAGCCTGCCTCAGTCCCCTGTGCCACCAGACTTTTAGCAGCCTAAAATCTCCCCGTTTGGCTTGAGTAGCCTCCAGGAGATAGAGCCGGATTCCGGGAGACTCCCAGCCAAACCGGGAGGGTTGGCAACCCTTCTGACAGTCCAGCTCAGAGCCTCAGGCACATCTATCCTGCCCAGTATCCTGCCCTCTCCCTGACAGCCCAGATCAGCCTCATGGGCCCATCTAGCCCAGTATCCCGCCCCCAATGTCCTGCCCTGGATCCGCCCCATGGGCCTGTGTAACCCAATTCCTTGTACCTTGGTGCGAATACGCAGGTGGTGGTAGGGCACGAACTCCTCAGGCTCGTGGGGGTGATTCTCCATCTGCAGCCAGGCGTTCAGCATGCAGATAGCCACGCCAGGCAGCGCCACCACAAATGACAGGATCTTCCATGTTCTGGCTGCAGAGACAGTCACTGCACAGTGCATGACCCCTACACAGCCCTGGGGCACTGGGGTCAGCACTGACTGCCCGGGGAGAGAGTCCCCTACTGAGCTCCCATCCCACTCCCTTAGGGTGACCAGATGTTCCGATTTTATAGGGACAGTCCTTATTTTGGCGGGGGTTTTTTATATAGGATCCTATTACCCCCACCCCCGTCCCAATTTTTTACACTTGTTATCTGGTCACTCTACGCTCCCTGCAGCACAGTGCCCCCTAGTGCTACACTGGGGTCAGCACTGACCGAGGGGAGAATGTCCCATTCTGAGCCCCCCCCCTAGCGCAGCGCCCCCTAGTGCTGCACTGAGGACATCACTGACTGCCCAGGGAAAGCATCCCCTTCTGAACCTCCCGTCCTGCTCCCTGAAGCACAGCGCCCCTTAGTGATACACTGGGGCCAGCACTGACAGAGGGGAGAGTGCTCCCTACTGAGCTTCCCCATCTCCTCCCCCCCCCCCCAGTAAGCGTCCCCTCGCGTTGCATTGGGGCCAGCACTGACAGAGGGGAGAGCGCCCCCTACTGAGTCCCCCGTCCCCCCCATAGCACAGCACCCCCTCGTGCTGCATTGGGGCTGGCATTGACAGAGGGGAGAGCGCCCCCTACTGAGTCCCCCTGTCCCCCCCATAGCACTGCACCCCCTCGCACTGCATTGGGGCTGGCATTGACAGAGGGGAGAGCGCCCCCTACTGAGACCCTGCCATGGTCCCCCGTAGCACAGCGCCCCCTCGCCGTTCCCAAACGGAAGCAGCAGAGGTCAATTTCAAAGTCGCTCTGTCTGCAGCCTCCCCCTCCTCCTGGTGGGTAAATATAGCCCAGGCCTGACACTCTGGCATCGCTCCAAGGCCCATTCCAACAGCAGCGCCAGCCAGGGCACAGCCCACCTGTCAGGGGAATAAATAACGCTCCTCAGCCACCTCCCAGCCCAGTTAGTGGGGGCCCGGTTCATCTCGGTGAGTCAGGGTGTCCTGCTGGTGCCGAGAGACGGGTTTGGAGCCCGCTCCTAAGGCACCCAACGCTTGACCGTGGGGAGACACTTATGGGACATTCCTGCCTGGCCCATGTGGCCCTGAAGCTGGCTGGGCTGGGGGGACCCTGCTGAATTTGGCTGCACAGGGATTACGGGGGGGGGGGGGAGGCTAGAGGGAGGCTGGTTTGCAGTTATACTCCTACGCAGAACTTGGCAGATGCCCTCCACTGCTTGACCCCACTAAACCCTTTTGCCCTGGCTGTTTCTGTGACCAGATCAGCATCAACCAGGGACTAATGATCTCCCACTCCCAGAGCAGGGCAGCCCTGGGGCGAGGTTCCCCCTCCTTGCATCCCCTGACACATACAGCCCCTCTCCACGCACCACCCCGTCCCCCGGGGAGAGGGGAGCGCTGGTTCCCTGGACTATCCAGCCCTCAGCCTCTCTGTGGTGGCTGCCAGCCAGGGGGCTCGTTAATGCTGGTGTGGGCGGGGGGCTGATATGTGGGTGCTGGGGCTGAGACCCGACAAACTCATTTCACAAGGCCACTGAATGAGTGTCAGCTGGACTCAATAGCTTGGACAGGATCAGAGCCAGCAGCTCCTATTGGGGAAAGGCGCCATGTCTCATCCCCCCCCATTCCCAGCCAGTCCCCTGTGGCTGGATCAGAATGAGCACCAAGAAAGGAAATGCCCCTTATCCCACTCATCTCTCACCTCCTGTCCCGTCCCCGTGGTGACCCCCGGCGCTGGCCGACGCCGTGGCTAAACTTCGCCCCTTGGACACCAGCGGGGTCAATCTCTGCCACAGGCTCATGTTGGGAGGAAGCAGGGGAGGGAAAACCAGCCAGCAAAGTCTAAAACGAACACTCAGCAGTGACCTCCTTCCCTTCACCTTCTGCTCTCCTCTGGTGGCTGGTCAGGGGCTTCCCACAGTTCTCCCGCCCCTGCCCCCCCCCGTCCCCAGGGCTCATCTGACCCAGCATGGCCAATGAGGCAGAGGCCAGCAGGATAAACCTGCCCAGCTGGGTCTCCGTCCAAAATACTCTTCTCCCATCACGTGCCCGGGACAAGGTCTCTCTGAGCCTGGCATGGTGCCCAGCAGCCCTCTTGGATTCCTAGGGGCTGTAGTGGAGAGAGAGAGAGATCCTGGAGCACTGGGCAATATCTGAGGCCTGAACCATGTATTAAAGTAGAGGCTTATAAGTTTATTATTTAGTACAGGAATTTGGTAGAGTTGTTGTTAGTGTTTTAGGTATTAGCTATTTACATAAATATATTTCCAGGCTAGAACAGATACACCCCAATCTCCTACAAGCTAAGACGGCTTGACGGAATAATCGCTAGGGATACCGTGCACACCTTGTATAAGAATCACATCTGTCCCGCATGATTTGATTCTTATAAGCGGTTGATTCTTACAAACAGAGTACTAGGAGTGATGTTGTCCCAGTGATTTTGATCACTAGATCCGGTTGATTCTTATAAATGGAGTGCCCTGTATCAGGAACAAGGGGAGGTAACAAACAGATGTCAATATGTATGGTGGGGTGTGAGTTGTGTATTCCAGTTGTTTGTCTCAGTGTATAAATGTCAGGGTATTTTCTAATCCCTTTGCGTGGGCTAGGCAACAGCAAAAACTTCCGCTGCTCCTAGGCACTCATGCGCCAGTGTACCTGTGACCACGGACACTGGGATTGTGCCTAGGGGACAAGCAACCTGGCCGACTGCCTTTGTCACCGAACCGTGCGTGTGGGCTTTCTTTATAAGGATCATCGAGGTCTGCAGCATGAGCAGGCTGCCTGATCTGCTGCTCCAAGGCCAGAAGCTCTGAGCAACCGAAACAGCGTTACTATGGCAACAACCTTCCCATCTTCAGCAACTTAACTATGCTGGTTGTACTATCCAGGTCTGCTGTACCAGCTATCGGCCTGGAGCTGGGAACAGCACACGGAAAGAACACACGCAAGCCAGCTGGGAACAGGGGCTATACTGAGGATAGACTGAATGAAGATTAATGGTAATAGAGGGTTGGCTGTCCTAGGGTTGGGAAAGGAACCCAGGAGTCCTGATACCTGGCCTGCATTGCGCTAACCCAGGGGTTCTCAAACATTTCCCTGCGGCCTACCTGTGCAGTGGTGATAGGCACTGGAGCCCGCTATTCATACCCCTTGAGGAAAACCACAGTTTAGATGGATGTAATAATCAAAATGAAGAACACTGTCAATAGACAATGCACACGTTTCGTTCTCATTTTAATGTCAGCACTTGTCATGATGGAAATCCCTAGCGGCCGGCACTCAAAGAAATGCTTCAGGATCGGTGAAACCCAACCATTTCACTCAAACCGCACTTTGCAACAAACGCTGGGAGCAAAAGGTGGGGTTCAAACAGGGAAAACAGAGGTTTGTGTAAAACTGAACAATAAGCCACACAATTGTGTTAACAAACTTTTTTAGAAAACCCACATCGTGTTACTAGATGCGTTTAAAACAAAATAGTTGTGCAACTTTGAACAATTTGTGCCCCTTGTCTCGCAGCATCCAACTGTCCAGGCTTTCAGGGGAGTAGCCGCTCCGGTACCCAGCAGCCTCTGGGTCTGACATGGTCCCCAGAGCGCCTGCAGCAGCCTAAAGAAAGGGCCAAATCCCAGCTCCCGTGACCCCATTCTGCCTTCAACATCCCCCACTGCAAATGGATACAAAAAACTCCTTCCCTTTCTGTCCTGAGCTCTGGTGGGGTGCTGCCGTTCGACACCAGCTTGCCCTGCCCAAGAGGTGGCTGCATCTCAGTGCTGGGTGAGGGATCCATATGTAAACAGCCCCCGCGCCCCACCCCAGAGGTGGCTGCATCCCTGTGTATAGAGCTTGCCGCTTCATGTAAGGGCAGTGTAAGGAGGAAAGGGGGGGTACGCCGGGTGGGTTGGGGGGGGGGTCCTTGCTGGACCCACCTGCACAATCTCCCCCCCATACTGGCTTGGTTGGGGGTCCCCACTGGGCTCAGCTGCCCTGCAGCCTGCTGGAGGGTGCCTCTCCATTCCCAGCTATGGCTCAGGCTCCAATACGTATTCCCTGCAGGGGCTGGGGGCACCCTGCAGATCCAGCCCCTTGGGCACCAGGTGCTGCCAGCGTCCCCAGCAGCCTCCGCGCCCCGGGTGCAGGAGGCTGACACAGGAAGATCCCATGCTGCCCTGAAGCTAACTGGGCTGGGGAGGAGAAGAGGCTCAGATGCACAGACCCCCACCCTGCCGCTCCAGAGCCGGCTGTGGTGTGGGGTATTTGTCTCTCTGGTACCAGCCGCAGCTCAGGCTCTGATCCCCTTGTCACTGCAGCCGGCACAAGCCCAGGAGCCAGCCCTCAGTCAGCGCCTCCCTGCGGGACCCTTCTGCACTCCAGGGCCAGGAGCCAGGGCATGGACCAATCAGCTGTGGATGCAGGGGAGGGACCAGTCGCTGCTAGGTCTGGACTGCAGAACCCCGGACTTTGACTCTTATTTCAAAATCCCCCCCCAAGCAGCGCGGCTGCGTAGGGCACCCGGAAATTGGGGGCACCCCAGGGTCTTAGTGTCCAACCTCCCAGCTCTTCTGATCCCTGTTCTGACCCTTCCTGCAGGCTCCCACCACAGCTGGCTGCTGCAGCCCCCTGAGTCTTCCTCTGCAGGGGATCTAGTAACTTAAAAGTGAAAAGCCTCCAGCCTGCCAGACCTATTGGCACAACATTGAAACTGTTAAAGAGACATTCAAGAGGTAATGAAAGCATTTAACAAGCATTTGCCAACCCCCAGGTATATACGGGGCCCTTGCGCCACCCCCACGCCCCAGGTAACCCTGCCCCCCGCCCCCCCACCAGAGGAGCCCCCTCTGTGGCAGCTAACCCCGCCCGCCACCCGGGGAGCCTGCCGCCCCCCCACCCAGGAGCCCCCGCAGCAGCTACCCCGCCTCTGCAGCTAACCCCACCCAGGGAGCCCGCCCCAGCTCACCTCCGCTCCACCTCCTCCGCTGAGCACGCTGGCGCCGCTCTAATTCTCCTCCCCTCCCAGGCTTGCGGCGCCGATTGGAGGAGAATTAGAGCGGGGGCTGTGTGCTCAACGGAGGACGCGGAGTGGAGGTGATCTGGGGCGGGGAGCGGTTCCCCTGTGTGCCCCACCCCCGTTACTGTGGGCGGCCCTCCCCGCGCCCCCCCACCCAGGGCCGGCTCCAGGCACCAGCTAAAGAAGCAGGTGCTTGGGGCGGCCAGTACCAAGGGGCGGCACTCCGGCCGCTATTGGGGCGGCATGTCTGGGATCTTCGGCGGCAATTCGGCGTCAAGTCCCTCTCGGAGCGAAGGACCTGCCGCCGAATTGCCGCCGAAGAGTGGGGCAGCGCGATTGCGCTGACACGGCGCTTTTTTTTTTTTGCCGCTTGGGGTGGCAGAAAACCTGGAGCCGGCCCTGCCCTCGCCCCAGCTCACCTCCACTCCACCTCCTCGCCTGACCGGGCTTTTAGGCGCCCTAGGCGGCTGCCTAGTTCGCCTAGTGGTTGCACCGGCCCTGGGTATATATTGTCAGTTTCTGAATTTAGTGATAAAAACAAAACAAAACAAAAGAACGTGGAGTACTTGTGGCACCTTAGAGACTAACACATTTATTTGATTATGCTCAAATAAATTTGTTAGTCTCTAAGGTGCCACAAGTACTCCTCGTTCTTTTTGCTGATACAGACTAACAGGGCTACCCCTCTGAAACCTGATAAAAACAGCTGTGCATTACTGTTTTGCATTACTCAGCTCTTCTGAGTTAAGATCAAGTGTTTACTCAGAACATGTTAGTCTACAGGACCTTAGTTTAAAATTTGCTTTAAAAATATTTCATTAGTGTGTTGCTGAAGACGATAAAATCATATCTCTAAAAAATCCTTGCATCGATTTTTAGATGCACAATTGGAATATTCATCTTTAGACTTAAATGCTTGGATCTTCAGATATCTAGTTTTTTAAATAAATCCTTCAAAAGACCACCCTTATCTAAAACACACACGCAAGCCCCGGCTGCCTCGGGCAGAGGGGCACCAGTTTAAGAATACTGCATAGGGCCCCATAAATCCTAAGGATGGCCCTGCCCGGGAGGGCGAGCGGAAAAGAGGTCACGTCCGGGCATGGACCCTAACAACCCCACCCCAAGGCTTGCTAATTTGTTAATTTCAGCGCAATAAGAGGCCAGCGAGACACAGAACTGTCCCCTGACAATGTTAAACAGTTACGCAGGGTTGAGGGTTTGCGGTACAGAAACCTCGGGCTGCTTTGTCTCCTGGCAAACAATAGAATCCTCACGCTGCAACTTGGAAATTTATTGATCAGGATACCCAAGAAAAGCATTTAAAACAAGACAAAGTATTTTGAAAGTGAGCGTTAAGCAAAACAATCGTAAGCAAAACGTGAAGTTCCTTTTTTCAGAGAGGATATTGGTGAGAGTCTCTCATTGTGGCTCATTTCTTAGCGGGGAAGATGGTTCGTTCTTTTGTTGAGAGCTGTGAGTTTTGTGGTTACTTTCCCTGCTTTTAACAAAACAGATGCAAAGGGAAGTGGAGGAAGAGAACAGATAATAAGGTGGGAGAAATACAGCTTTTTGTTGGTGTTTTCAGGACACAAGACAGCTGGTCTGTCATGGACAGATGCTCTCTGGACTGGCAAGTCGGTCAGGATAGCTGTTGTTCTGGACCCTGACTCACTTTCCCGCTCCTGGTCATCATCTGGCTGGTCTCGGCAGGTCCTTTTCTTCACCAGTCCTTCACTGAGTGGCTCTCTTATTCCATTGTGCTGGTGTCATGCCTTGCAGTTGGTTACAGGATCAGCTCAAAGACACAGAGAGAGAGAGAGATAGGACAGGCGGAAGATAGAGGGGATGGAAAGGAACACACAAGGGAAAGGAAAACAGCCGGATCCTCGTGTTTATCAACCTGGTGGCTTGGTGGACTGGCAGTGATGTCCGGGTGTCCCCTCTGGTGTGCTGAGCTCTGGGTGTGACAAAAAGAACAGGAGTACTTGTGGCACCTTAGAGACTAACACATTTATTTCAGCATAAGCTTTCGTGGGCTACAGCCCACTTCTTCAGATACAGACTAACATGGCTGCTACTTTGAAACCTGGGTGTGACAGTAACCCTTGAGGCTCATCACCACTCCCCTCTCTGGTTTCTTTCCAGGCAAATGATAACCAAATCCAGGGTAGGCCCCAATGCACATCATTTCTTATGTGAAAACGGAGTCCTTCATTAAGTCAACATGTTACCCCCTCCTCCAGGCAGCTGTATAACCATGACGAAGATAGACTTGTTTCTGATAAAATAATCTGAGAATTTCTTCCCTCTTTCCACTTGTTGGTTAGCGTACAGCAAACTAAATTGTTGGTAACCTGGTGATAAAAAAAAAGGGAGAGTTAGTACAGTGGATCTCTAAACAATTACTTTTCTGCCATTTCATATTTGGACCGTTGGATCGAAAAGCTAAATAACTAAACATACAAGAAAATGATTGCTAGCTGCTTGACTTGTCTGTAGATGAACTAACTAATTCATTTTAAACAAATCACAAGTCTCTTACAATAACGTAAACTGGCTTTGCCAAAATGTTGTTCTGCTGGGTGGTGTATAATTATCCAAATGCAAAATACGTCTCAGACAGTGAGCTCTCTCAAACAATAACTGCTCAGTTTTAAAGTACGTTTATTTCCTTACTCCTTACCTGGCCTCTTCAGGAGTTTGGCTGCCACCATCTCCATGAATTTGTCAGTGGTCATATTGTTGAATTCCTGCTCTTCATTTGCCACATCTATGATGCTTTTTCTGCCCTCCACCCCTTCTACAAACACCTGGAACAGGATAGACATCCTCACCGCTCTTCAGTCAGATGGCAACTGAGCCAGGGTGTTTGCTTCTCCTCACCAAGTCTCTGAAGCTTTCACTTTCACTGTTTGTGATACATTTTTAAAGAAACAGCGTCTGCATTACTGAGCCGTAAAAACAGCCATTAAGAAATGTCTTCCAGAGCAGCCATTGGGGTGGATGCTGGAGCAGCTCTCTAGGGTCTGGGTCTGGGTCTGGGTCGGGGGGGGGGGGGGGAGAAGAGCTGGGTGACACTGTAGATACAGATTTAACACTGGTGAAAGGATTCAATATGATTTTAGCTGTTAGCTGAAGTTGGTGTGCGCATGGGTTTGGGTTGAGTTGGTATGAACAAGACAGCATGACCTTGTTTTGCAAAAGTAAGGACTCTGCTGAGCCAAATGGTCTTAAGCTCTTCAGACTTTTTCCACAAAAAGACAAAGCAGTGTTATCAAAAACCCCTCTCAGTTCTTAACACTGTTTTGCAGGACAGCGGAATATAGACAAGTGCTCATGGGCAGCTGGTGACCTGGCCGTTGTGGGAGGCTAGCCCCCAGCGCCTCCCCTTGTGCCCAAGGCCCCATCCCATATGCCCCCCCTTCTGCCCCCCCTCCCCTGCAGGAGCTCAGAGCACCCCCACCACAGCCCCCAACCCCAGTGCCAGGCGGCCAGGGGGCAAGGCCCCAGCCTCGGTGCTCTGGGCTTGGTGCGGGAGGCAGGCCAGCCAGCCTGGGCTTGCCAAGGCAGAGCGCTCTGGGAACCGCAGGAGGGGGCCGGGCCTGGGAGCAGAGTGTGGGCAGGGCCACGCTAGGCTGTTTGGGAAGGCACAGCCTATCGCTACCTACATAACGATACCCGCTGCCCATGTTCCTGGAGCTCTGAAAGGGGAGGGGCGCATGCCTGCAGGGCAGCTGAGTTCAAAACACTGAGCAGAGCCATTACGGTGGGTATTGTGGGATACGGAGGGAGGTCAGTTCTGGCGATATAACAAATGACAGTGTCTACACTGATGCTTTGTTGCTTTAACTTTGCCGCAAAAAGCTCTATGCCTCTCCTCGAGGTAGTTTTATTTTGTCAGAAAACAGCAGAGTTTTGCTGCCAAAAGTAGCTTTGCAATGTGTCCACCTCCACCATTTTGTCGGCAAAAGCTGCCTTTTGCCCAACAGAACTGTGCAGTGTAGACAAGGCCTGAGCCTCAGGTTTCTTTCCCTCCTCTGCTGTCCCAGCTGCCCCAGCAATCTTTAGAAACAGGTGCCCTAAGCCCCTGCAAATGAAAGTAAGACAATCAGTTTTCTAATGTAACTGTAATGTAATGTAATGTAAAAAAAATGTTTGTTTTTTCTCCTGCTGATAATAGCTCATCTTAATTAATTAGCCTCTTAGAGTGGATAGGGCAACTCCCACCTTTTCATGTTCTCTGTATGTGTATATATATCTCCTCACTATATGTTCCATTCTATGCATCCGATGAAGTGGGCTGTAGCCCACAAAAGCTTATGCTCAAATAAATTTGTTAGTCTCTAAGGTGCCACAAGTACTCCTGTTCTTCTAATGTAACTGATGTTCCTACCAAGTCTTTCTCACTCAGGGACAAATCCTACCATCCTCATTCAGGCAAAAATAACTTATTGGCTTCCAAGGAGTTTTGCCTAAGGACTACATGATTTTGCTAAAGTGGCCTAGGGAATAAAAGGTCATTTTTTAAAAACAAATTGCAACGTGGCTACAGGCAACAGTGCTTGATCACAGCCAGTTGTTTTCTTCTTGATGCAGCTCTAGTTGGTGAAACGTGGAGAGGGAGATCTAATCTACGAATAAAAAAAGAGAAAAATGAAAGTAAGTTTTAAGTTTCATTTTCCTTGCTGGGTGGGGCAGCGTTTCCAGGAATTAGAGTTGTTTATCAGAACAGTGAGACCATGAACAAACATTAATTTTGGACACGCCTGTAAAGAGACAGGCCGAAGCCTGGAGTTCCCCTGCATGTATTAGACACAGCCCCAAGGGCGGAGGCCCACAAATGCAATTATCCAGCCCAAGGTTATGCTTCCTGGGAAGCTCAGGGGGTTTTCTGTGGATTCATCAGGGCTATGCAGGGTTCATGTTTGCAAAGTAACCACAGTAATGTTTCCTTGAGAATGCCCAGGGAATTGTATGGAGCATTTAAAACCCAAATGTGCCCTATAGTACTCATACCTCATGCTTGCCTTTGTACCATTTGAATTCCTCCACTAATCACACCAGATAAACTGCATTTCTCTCAATCAAAAACCAGATATTCGCCCACCTGTGGTTTCCCTGCTGTAATCAACCACCTTCCATTTCCCATTGGCCCCCCTCACTGTAGCAAAGCAAGTCTGTCTGCTGACTGCCTAGGCAGAGTAGGTGCATCTATACAAATATGCTCTGCTCCTGAGATCTTTTCGCCAGTTCCTCGGGAGAAGAGCTCATTCATATCCTGGCTTACCTACATTTGTCTGATTATTGTGAAGGGGTGTGTTACTGCATGAATAAAAGGGGTTAATCCAGGAAAAGGGTGTCTGCAAGTCAAAGAACAATGGCTTCAGATAGTCACCCCGCTACCAACACTTAAAGGACAATTCAGGGGCCATTTGCTCTGATGTTTCTACCTTGGGTCCCTAGTGAGCCCAGCCAACAAGTTTGGCAAGCAGGGGGCTGTTCTGGGGTGCAATAAAACAGGGTCTAATTGTGGTGCTGTCTCTCTCAGTGCATAGGTCATTGATCTTCTGGAGTTGTATCAGTTTTTCTCAGGTGTCTGTTTCTGTCTCAGGCCTTTTCCCCAAAGGGGGAAAAGTCTGGTTCTCCATTCCTCTGGAATCTCCACAGCTAGCAGCATGAATTATAAAATGCTCATGTCCATTGACCTAACCTGGTCTTCTCAAGCCCAGGCATTTCTCTTATTATCTAGAAAAAACCATCCACTTTAAAAGTCTGTATCCAGAAATGGAAGAGATTCTCTGTTCAGGCCAAAGAAAAGGGCCTAAAGCCTGATTCCTCATCAGGTGTATCCATATTGGACAATTTGATGCATTTAAAAGTCTAGATCTGTCTCTCATGTCCATCTGGCTGGTATAGCAGCTCAGCATAAACCTGAACAGGGAGCTAGTGTGTCCTCTCGCAACCGTGTCTCAACGTTTCAGAAGTGCCTCCCCATTTCCTGTCTTGCGCGGAGGGAACGGATACGTTTTGGGTTGTATTATCGAGCGTGTTGTGTGCAAGGGACCTGAGCAGGGTGATGAGCTAGGTGCTCTGTGAAAAGTGGCAGGAGGAGAGAGATGAATGCTGGGGATTTGGTTGGAGGGACAGGGTGAAATGTTGTAGGTGTAAAAAGTAAAATGGATTTGTGGGACAGAGACAAGGGGGTGGGAAGAGAGGCCGGAGGGAGCTGGCAATAACAGGAGGTAGAGAGAGGCAGTAGTTGGGGCATAGATGGCTAAGAGGACAAGGACAGATGTAGAGGGGGGGTGAGCAGGGAAACAGGTGCAGAAGGGATAGAGGACCCAAGCCCTTTGGTCACAATCAGTCTATTTTCAGCTCTTAGTGCAGTCAGTTCTGGCCTCCCCCTTCCACACTTAATCACTTTCCCCATCTTGGCCCATTTCCCCCTCAATCCATTCAGCTTTTGTACCTCCAACCCTCCTGCCCACTTTGCGCGGCTCTTGCTCTCCCTGTGTCGCACCCCAGCACAGATCAGTACGTGCATTTCATGCAGACTGGATTTTGCTCTGTTAATGTTGGCAGGTTTGCTGTAGTGAGGATGTGAGGTAAACACCATGCAAACATGGCAAACTTTGGGTTGTACACATCCCTACACATCCGTGGTACTGAAACAACCAGACCTTCACACACCTCTTCTGTTTTTCCAGTATTTGGGAAATGAAGATTGGCACAGGCGCTGACTTTTATTTTTGCCGGTGGGTGCTTTCTGCCTTCCGGTTTCACCGTGCACCATGTACATGCTCCTGCCACATACTGGTGACTTGTGGGTATTTGGGGGGGGGTGCTTGAGCCCCAGAGCACCCATGGAGTCTGCACCTACAAACACAGCTGGCATCAGTCAGCAGTGTTGGAGTTATGCCTCTATGTGTGCACGCTAGCCCAGCGAGATGATGGGACCACAGACTGTCCACCTGTGGGGACTCCACACAGACTGCTAGTCAGTGCTCACGCCTCTGAGAGCAGGCATCCTCACAGGTGGGTCTGACCTGGGCCTGGACTGGGGTGGGCCTGGGGAGGGGCTCCTCTCCCCCACAGCTCTGGTGGGGCTTGGCTGGGCTGAGGGAGGGGTGCCTCTCCCTGGCAGCTCTGGTGGGGCTGGGCCAGAGGAGGGGCGCCTCTCCCCACCTGTGCATGGCCCTTGAGAGCCTGCTGCGTGGCTGCACAGCTTACAGGGAACATAGACATCTGGTGACCCTACGGGGAGGGGAGGCAGATCTGACAAGGAGCTGGGAAATGGGGGAAGAACTGGAAATGGCTGGGCTAAGACTGGGACAAGGAGCTGGGGAGTGGGAGTGGGGATGGGGCATGGCAAGGTGGGGAGACTGGGACTGGGGTGAGGGATCTGGAGGATTGAGACTGGGATCAGAAACCTCAGGAGTAGAAACTGGAGCTGGCGAAATGAGGAGACTGCGAGGGGACGAGGAGCCACTGGTGTAGTGGAGACGAGGACTGGAAGAGGGCAGAATGGGTCAGGCTTCGGGGGTATGGATCGAAGAGTCTCTGTTCAGTAGAGCAGTGGGTTCTCAACAAGGGGCACGTGTAGCCCTGGGGGTCCTCAGAGGTCTTCCAGGGGGTACATCCACTCATCTAGAGATTTGCCTGGTTTTCCAACAGGCTACATAAAAAGCACTAGCACAGTCAGTGCAGGCTAAAATTTCATACAGGCAATGACTTGTTTACACTGCTCTATATGCTACACACGGCAGTGTGAGTACAATCGTTATATTCCTGTTGATTTATTTTATAATTATATGGTAAAAATGAGAAAGTAGCAATTTGTCAATAATAGTGTGGCTGTGACACTTCTGTATTTTTGTGTCTGATTTTGTAAGCCAGCAGTTTTCGAGTGAGGTGAAATTTGGGGGTACGCAAGACCAATCAGACTCCTGAAAGGGGTACAGTCGTTTGGAAAGGTTGAGAACCTCTGCACTAGAGAACACTCTCCTCCAGGACGTGGAAGGGAACCCAAGGCTCCTAAGACTCCCCATTCCTCTGCTGTTTGCTAGACACTGGGAATGGGTGACAGGGATGAATCCCTTGATGATTACCTGTTCTGTTCATTCCCTCTGGGGCGCCTGGCATTGGCCACTGTCGGAAGACAGGGCACTGGGCTAGATGGACCTGTGGTCTGCCCCAGTATGGCCATTCTTATGCTGTCAGCAAACATCTGTGAAGCCCACAGGCAATCTGTCGAATTCCCCTGTAGTGCTGGTCCATACAGAGAATGACCGCCTCTACTGCTGTCCGTCAGTAACACCATTAGCTCAAGTGGCAGGGGGCCTAGAGGTTCCAACTCTGTTGTTGAACCATGTGAGTGTCAATATGATGCCACCGGATGGAATTCGGTTTTTGCAGTTTGCTTTTTTGACAACCAGAAAATTGCACATAACGAATATGTTAAAAGAACTTTAGTAAGGTTCCAAAGTCAAGCACTGCAAAGGTAGGAAATGCCAGAATTGTAATGTTTCCAGTCCAGTTTTGCAGACTCAAAATGTTTAAATAATTCAAACAGCCTTTGGAGAATCAGCTGGATTTTTTATGCTTATTTGAAGAAAACTGAATTTCTAAACCATCTGAGATTCACACATTTCTCTAAAAACCTGTTAAGTCTACAAGAAAATTATATAATCACTTTCTATCAAGTTTATTTTTTTCCTTGGAAAATGGCACAATTTGTGTCTCTAAAAAGAGAGAGAAAAATAGTTTTATGTGACACTACTATATTACTAAAAACAAAACTGATTTTAAAAAGTTAAGGATACTAAATGACAACAATGTTGTGCTGAAACACACATTTAGTATACTGTATCTGATATATATTTGAGCAGTATAAGATATATGATGTCTTAAAAACAAAGACACAAAGAATTAAAGTTTTTTGTAAATAAGAGGAAGATACCATTTTAAAAATTAAGGCCCTGATTCAGGAAAACATATAAGCATGTGCTTAAGTCCATCCCTATTCAGTAAAGCAGCACATGCTTGGGTTTCACTGAAGTCAGTGAGACCTAAACATGTGCCTAAAGTTAAGCACGTGCTTAAGTCCTTTGCTGAATGGGGAGCTAAACAAATTGGATGTAGCGTACAGATCATTACACTGTAAGAGTTAGTGGCAACTTAATATTGGCTATAAACAAAATCCATATGCCCCTAGAAGCTCTAAAATTGTTTGAAAACTATCCCTCAAAATTGACTGTATATTTGATTGTTCATTGATATGTGTAGATTCGTGCTCTCTGCACAAGCAAAGCATCACCCCACTATCTTTTGCTTTTGCCCTTAAAAGACTTTGCCAGCACTATGGCTGTGGGAATATATCCTGTTAGTCCTTTTGACTGTAGACTACAGTGGTGCAGAATCATTTCTAATTTTCAAATAATGAGAGTTCCTTTAATATTTTACTAGATCTGCACTTAAAATCCCTGTGTGGCATGAATTATTGTCTAAATCCAATCTCTCTGCATGTTGTGATACAGGAGGGCCAGGGAGCAGTGGGAGAGGGGAAATATATAAGCCCTAGGCTAATTAAGGTGTGGTTCCCTGTAGACAAGGGAGGGTGGCTACAGGTTAATTGGAGCACCTGTGGTCAATTAAGGCCCTGTCAGGAACCTAATAACACACACCCCCACCCCCCAGTTCAGGCAGTCAGGGAGAAAGAGAGAGAACTGGAACTTGGAGGTGTGCTGTGAGATTTGAAAGTCCAGAGAACTGAAGTAAGGGACCCTGCCCCAGCATCTAAGGACTGAAGGTACCCCACCCAAGGGATAAGAGGGTAAGAACCTGCAGGGGTTGAGAGGGGCTGGGGCTCAGAGTGAGGAGCAAACCCAGACCCCTTCCCTCCTTTACCACCTTCCTGGGCCACTAGCGGGGTCTTCAGTGCCCCAAGAGCAGGGGCAAGGGGTGGCATCTTAGCCCCTGTCATAAACATACAGCTAAGGGTAGCATAAAATCCCTCCTTTGCCTGTAAAGGGTTAAGAAGCTCAGATAACCTGGTTGGCACCTGACCAAAAGGACCAATAAGGGGAGAAGATACTTTCAAATCTGTGGGGGAAGGTTTTTGTTGGGGCTGTTGTTGCTCTCTTGAGAGAGACCAAGCAAGTAATCCAGCTCCTACTTGAATGATGCATCTAATATTACAGAAGTAGTAAGTAATAGCAAGGAAATGAGTTAGGTTATCTTTTGTTTTAGCTTGTGAATTTTCCCTGTGCTAAGAGGGAGGTTTATCCCTGTTTTTGTAACTTTAAAGTTTTGCCCACAGGGGAATCCTCTGTGTTTTGAATCTGACTACCCTATAAAATTACCCTCCATCCTGATTTTACAGAGGTGCTTCTTCTACTTTTTCTTTATAATTAAGTTCTGTTTTTAAAAACCTGATTGGTTTTTAGTGTCCTAAAAACCCAAGGGGCTGGTTGGTGCTCACCTTGGTTACTCTCAAGTCTCCCCAGGAAAGGGGGTGAAGGGGCTTGGGTGATATTTTGGGGAAACAGGAACTCCAAGTCCTTTTCCTGAATCTTTGTCTGACTCACTTGGTGGTGGCAGCAGTACCCATCCAAGGACAAGGAAGGATTTGTGCCTTGGGGAAGTTTTTAACCTAAGCTGGTAGAAATAAGCTTAGGGGGGCTTTCATGTGGGTCCCCACATCTGTACCCTAGAGTTTAGAGTGGGGAGGGAAACCTGACAGCCCCCCACCACGAAAAGCTCAGGACCCACCATACTAACATCGGCCATCTTGTCACAATGTATAAAGCTTTTATCTCCTGTGTTCCTAAGTGTTGTACATGGACCAAAAGCAATGGTGAGCAGGCATGGAGTTATCTAGGAATGGTCAAAAATTCTCAGTCAAAACTGGTTTTTGACAGAAAATTGGGTTTTCAACTAACCTGAGTTTTCCATGGAATGTGTCTGCTTTCTGTGGAAAATTACAAACTTATTCATTGAAAACCAAAATGTTCTCCCCCAAAACCTCAAAAGTTTAATTTTTCTGTTTTTCACAAAATGAAACATTTAGCAGAAAACGTTGACAAAAATTTTTTTTTTTTGTAGTGGTGAAATTTTGCACAGGAAGAAAAAAATCGGACTAGTTCTAGTAGTATCCTATTGCATCACAAAATTTCAAGCATACTATAAGCAGATAGCATTCTGCTAGTAGATGGGCACAAACATTAAATTTCACCAAAACTTCCTAGAAGTGTCATTTTAAAATCTCAAAGATCTAATTCAATTTATTCAACACTTTAGAACAGGAGTCAATTTGTCAATGAGCTTTAATGCTAAACCTCTGAAAGCAAGAAATTTTTTGGAGATACAATGCAAATCAAAATCCATCTTGCAGTGAGATGCTAACTAGTCTTAACTATGAAGAGTCTACTGTTATGTGACAATAGTGGATATCTGCAAATCACTTTCTTCAAGCATTGAACAGAGAATATTGCTGTACTGGAATAAAGAAGACCCATAGTTTAACTTCCACAGTGAGGCCAGCATGACACATTGTACGTAGACCAATTTATTCACAGCTTCACAATGGGTTATATTTAGAAATTTGGTATGTTTGGTATGTCTTAACCAGCCCCCACTATTCCCAATGAATGGCAAGCCTGAACTTTCTTACCCATGAAAAGAGTAAGATTGATTAATACTGGGTTCAAAAGGGACTCTCCAGGTTGTGTGTGTTAGATTGCAGTACTCTGTGTGAAAAGCTGGACATGTTTCCCTGTGGGGAAGGTTGGAGGACTGCACAGAAAGAGTGGTTTTTCATTCAGTTAGACAAAATACTTTAAAAGCCAAGATCGAACCTCTTTATCCTAAGCCTATGAAAATAAAAACACTTGTATTTGGTTTTGTTCAAGCTTGGTTCAGTCTTAGCCACCTTGTAGAGAGGGGAAATACAATTATGATTATGAATGTATATTTGCTGTCTAGCAAAATCTGAGTATCTGTTAATTGCATGGGTTCTCCAGTATCCTGAACAAGCTACAAAAATAGCCTATCTATTTTATATTACAAGCATTTTCTTTTTTTACGTATGGCTTAAATATCAGGTGTAGCAGACCTATAATATTCACCTCAACACACACTATCCTTACTGGAAAAAGTGTCATTGGAGGGGGTGGGCTTGTCCTGACTCTCGATCAATCTCTTATCTGTCCATCAAGCTTAATTTGACAGGAGGGATAACATTGCTTTTGGGAGGATTGCAGTGGAGCTGAGTACTGACCCTGGGGCATTTCCTAATCTCCCTGGCCTGTATGGCTGGAACAATTTTGCTTATTTCTGAGCCCATACCGGAATTTGTGTTTGTTTTGGAGCTAGTGGTTTTGCACAGTATTGAAAATAGGCACCACGTTTGCTGGCTTGGCAGTTACGAGCAATTTCAAGGCAAGCGAAACAAAATTCAACGTGACATTGTGGACATACAATATATTTGCACTTTTCCATGTGCTCAATGAGTCGCCCACAGGTGGGACAAGCACGGATGGAAGGACAGTTTTTTATTTCACTTCCTGGAAGATCCTTCAGCTTGCAGTTTGCTAAGACTTCCAGGGACTGGTTCTTGCATCCCACATTTTCACACCTCTCGGATGGTGCTCCACCACCTTTCCAGGGCTTCAGGCACTGCCAGCAGAACTCAAAGCCTTGCCCCTTCAGCGAATGGCAGAGGATACAGACCACCCTCAGGTTTTTCAGATCTTGGCGTTCCACATAGCTGTGGCAGTTGGGACACTTGGAGAAAAAACAAATTTCAGACATGAGTGAGAATGTTACTCCATCTTTTTAAAAAGAAAGTGACACAAAATGGTATTTACATAACTTCTGGAGTTCCTTCCCATTTCACAGACCATTGTAAAGATGTGTGCCCTTTTGACTTTTTCATGATTTATAATGAAGGCCTGAAAGGGTATTTTCCTCTCCAAAAACACTTATTTGCCATAGAAATATCAGGAACCTCAAGTCTTAGGCCTTGTCTACACTATACAGTTTTGTCAACAAAAGTCAGCTTTTTCCGACAAAACAGTGGAGGTGCACACCCTGAAATGCTCCTCCTGCGGATGGAACTCCCCTGCTTTGTTGACACCATAAGACCGTCTCAACAAAAGGCACAGGGCTTATGTCGGTGCAGGTAGGGCGACACAATGTCTGTGTAGACACTGCATTCCTTACATCGTCATTGGCTGTCATTCTTGTCAATTTCACAGTTCTGCTGGAGCCGTGATATGGACAAGAAAGCTGCTCCCAGCTCCAGAGCTGGGCTGCTGCCCGGTCTCCGCTCCAAGCCAGGCTGCCACCCAGGCTCCCAGCTTGGGCTGCCACCCGGACTCCCCACTGGGAGCCCTGCTGCCCCGCAGGGTCCCAGGTATCCACTTCCCACCGGGAGCACAGCAGCCGACTGGACTCTGGGTGCGGATCTCCCCGCTGGAGGCGAGAAGTCCCAGGTGGCTTCCCCCACCCCCGGCTAAGAACAGGGAGGTGAGAAGCTGGGGGCAGGCTGGGCTCCTGGCATGGAGCTGTGCAGAGCTGAGCACCCTGGCTCTCAGCCTACTACGCTGCCTCTTGTCAGTCGGCGGGAGCGCTCCTGGTGAGGTCGCACATCACCGACAGAAGGAGGGTAGTGTGGACATCAGCCACCACCGTAATTAATGCAGTGGCTGTAAGTCGACCTAACATAGATCGACTTCTCTTTAGTACAGACATAGCCTTCGCTTTTGCTGATGATCATCCTTGGCCAATCAGGGAAATGGATTGGGGGCACTCCAGCTCTTCGTGATAGGGTGGGGTGTGGTGAATCTTTCACAGAGCTTTTCTTATCACTTTTTGCTAGGCATTGGAATGAAAGAGGTGTTTTCGCAGTCTGAGTCAAAATCCATTGTTCTCACAATCCGGTTCATTTCCTTGCTTTCTGTATGGCCCGATCCCACTCTTACAGCATAAAACAGGATGGACAAGCCCCGAATTTCTAACATTAAAAGACCCCAGGAGGCTGGGGAAGCAGGCAGTTCAGGCGTCCTTTATCTACATCATGAAGAACTTAAAAGGAAACAAAAATAGGTTACCTAGCAGTAGTTGTGGTTCCTCATGATTCGCCTCTGTGCAGTCACACTCATGGAATGGTACCCCCAGTGCCTGTAGGATCTGGAAATCCCTAGAAAACCATGTTTGTAATGGCTACAAAAATGCTTCCTCACCAGCCTGTGGGGTTATATAAGGACTGCAGACCGTTTCTTTTCCTGAAATCCACTGTTGCAGATGTACAGAGAACTCCCAGGTTGAGGGGAAGGAGGGAGGGGCATGGCAGCTCGTAAAGAAGCACAGTCACCGCTAGGTAGTGATTTTCCTCTTTCAGAGACTCTGCATTCCTGCTTTTGGGAGGTCCGTGAGCAGAACAGCCCGTGTGGAAGGTGGGCTGAGGAGTAATCGGTTAAATACAGATTGTAACACGCCTCTCCCAGTCCGGCACTGGCCAAGTCTGAGGAGTAGTGGAAGCAAAATGTGTGAATCAAACTCCACGTCGCTGCTCTGCATATTTTGGCATTAGAGATATATCTCAGACAGGCGATGGCAGCAGAGAGAACCCCGCAGAGTGAGCACCGAGCAGTGCGTACGATTATTCATGCGGCCAGGGGTGGAGCCTCCAGATTGATATGGAGATCTCTGCTGTCCCTTGAGATAAAGGTCCTGAGAGAGAGGCCGGTACTGTGGGGGTCCCAGAACAACTCTGGAAGGTAAGTATGTCGCTGCTCCCTTGGCCATGCTGGAACAATCAGGATGAGCCTTGCTTTGTCTTGGTGGACCTTTTGAATGGCCAGTGTGATGGGGTGAACTGGAAGAAATGCATACAGATCCTTGCTCCAGTCCAGGAGGAGAGCATCTATCAGAGATTGCTTGCTCCTGCCTGCTTATAAACAGTAGAGGGGACATTTGGAATTCTCTCCGGAGGCAAATAAATGTATGTCTGGCACTCCCTGCCTGCTGAGGAGACCGCTCTTCAGTGTTGAGCTGCTCTGCTGAAAACGTCTTTGCACATTCTTCTCTCCTGGCTGCAGACCAATGCCAGAGACTCCTATTGTCTTCGCACAGTGCTAGAGAGGGAGCTCTGCCTTGCTTGTCGTACATTGCTGTGGTTTTGTGTGAACAACCTGGCCTTGGGGAGAGAATTCGTTGGCCCAGTGAATGGCTTTTGTTTCCCACTTGTTCCCGAGGTCATGGATGACCACTAGCTCTTGGAAGCCCCGTGCAGAAACGTCTGTAATGATTACAGCCAAGGGAGCTGGGTGGTTAAAGCAAACTCCCTGTAGCTCGCTATCTCTCTGGGTCTGTGTGGGGATGGGGAGCAGATTGTTGTCCATAGGTGCAGAATAAGAAGACTTGGCCCCCTTTAGCTTTTCTCCAAAGCTGCAGATACCAAAAAATTTGGAGCTGAGATGCTGCAAGTCAGTCTGTGCCAGTTGCCGCAGCTGACAAGGTAAGCGGGAGCCTGTGATGTCAGCCAGCTCCCCTTCTCAGGAGCCAGAAGCCCGTGGCTGATATATAGGACAATCCCATCCTGAACGGTGGCTTGTAGTATATTAAGCAGTAGATCCCTGGCTTCTATGAACAGTGGTGGTGACCTCCTACTTGACAGGAGTGCACCCTTCTCCCTAAAAACAACGAGGAGTCCTTGTGGCACCTTAGACTAACACATTTATTTGGGCATAAGCTTTTGTGGGCTAAAACCCACTTCATCAGATGCATAGAGTGAAAAATATAGGCCCAATTGACACCCCTTTCCAGAAGGTTCAGGAAATTTGAGGTCAGGCGCACCATCCCATGAGTGGGAATGTACAGAGGCCCTTGAAATAGTGCTTTCCTATGCAGGTCACCTTTCAGGAGATGCGCCATTCTCGGTCTTCTGTGTTTGAAGATGACTTTCCCAAATGGTTTTTTAGCTCCATTTCCTGCACATGCCCAGCTGCATAAATAAGGTCAATGTCCCCCAGCTCTGTTAGGGATGTGCGCTATGCGAGGCCGGGCAGAGGAACAACTGGATACCGGATATCTGCTCCTTGGGATGCCCTGGATCCGTAACCAGCAGCATCACTGTCATGGCGCAACATGGAAGCTGCTGCAACAGGAGCAGCACAGCTTCACCGTTCTCTACAAAGTGCCATCATGAATAAAACAAAGGCAGAGGTGTGAAGGAGGAGAGAAGCAGTAGGGATCCGGACTCACCTCTTTGTAGTCATGGTAATATTTAGCTGCAAACTTCGCAAGTTTTTCTTCAAAGTTCCGTTGCTCTGCTTCAGTGATTGAAGCATTCCGACGGACTTCCGGATAGGACCATTCCTTCCCACATTTTTCCCCATTAACATCAGCAGGGCAGTGAAACTTCAAGTGACCCTGTAGGCCAGGAAAGCAGAGAAGTCAAAGAGGCAAAGCTATGAAATTTGAAACCTTTGCCATATTACAAGCCACCTATTAAGGTCAGCGTTAACTCCATCTTAAAAGAGTTGCTTGCTTGTTTGCTAGTTTGGAATTTGGATCTAGTTTTACTGATGAGATTCTGGTGGTGGTGGAGGTGTTAAATATGGTCAGAAAAAATTGTGCTTTCTCTGATTTCTGAAGCAGCTTAACTCTTCATTTCTCTCACTTTGTTGAAAAGCGTTGTGGGGTGTGTGTGTGTGTATATATATATATATATATTCATAACCAACCTTCAGTTCCCATTATTATTATTTTTTAATAACTTGCTAATCTGAGGCTTATGAATGTGTCACTGAGTCATCAGTAAGTGAAATATTTATAAATTTATTTAAAGGAGTACATTTGTGAAATATTTCCTGAAGCAAAAAACCAAAGTCATGGCTAAAAACTCCTATTTAAGTGAGGGGGTATAAGTGATTTGAAGAAAAATTGCTTTGAGTCTGACTGTGGTCTCCATTCTGGCCATCTATGCTGTTTTGTTGGGCTACTTATAAAATTACTCTTCTTTCTTTTAGTATTTAACATTTCTTTCCCTATTTTGTCTATCTCTTGTTTTATGGTCTCATCCGTTCTGTATGTGCCCAGCTTGGAAAACTGCAAAGAGCAATTCCAGCCACAGTTGGCTGTTTAATCTACCTTATGCTCTCTTTGGTGTTGAGGAATTTCATGTTCTCATCCACTCAGCCTGCCTTCTTTCTTAAACTTAAGACTAGCTCACTGAACCAGCACGCACGGCACCAAAAGACTGAGATTTAGGAAGCCGCACTCGTGACGAGGTTGGTAGTCCTCGTGCAGTTTGAGGACTCTTCAACACCCTGATTTATGTTAGGATCATCTGAAAGGTTCTCAACACGGCTGGATAGCTTTATCTGAATTTTTGTTCTTTTCTCCATCCCTTTTTGCAATCGATCATAACTTTTCTGGGACATTCATCCACTTCTTGTTACGCATTCCCCTGGCTGGGGGAGCCCATCCTGAGCTTCAGGAGACATATAACTCGGGTCCAACCACAGACTGCCTCTTGTAATGCAGTGCTCCTGGGTGGATTGTTGGCAGTGGGGAACAGAATCCAGGAACCTCTGCATCTAAAAGCAAGAGCCTCTGCTGCCTGGCCTATGTCTGTTAGCTCAGGGGCGGTAACAGACTTGTTAAACCTCTATGTGGTTAAGCCATTAGAGGAAGGGAGAGCCACACTGCAGGTGTGGGTTACACGTACAAGGAAGCTTCTGAAGCATTCACATACCTATGTACTTGCTGACTCCTCCACTTTTATTTGCATATAGTGCCATTCTGTGTTGGTGAGTACTCGTGAGGCATGTCCCCCTGGCAGGTGCCACATTTATAGAAGACTCTGAAGGAGGACTACATCAAGTCCGTAGGATAATGCACTGGCTGTGTCAGGGTTCCCTCCCCACTCTGAACTCTGGGGTACAGATGTGGGGACCCGCATGAAAGACCCCCTAAGCTTATTTCTACCAGCTTAGGTTAAAAACTTCCCCAAGGCACAAATTCCCTTCCTTTTCCTTGGACCACCAAATGATTTACACAAAAATTCAGGAAAGGGTCACTTGGAGCCCTATTCCCCCCCAAGCTCCTTCACCCCCTTTCCTGGGGAGACTTGAGAATAATATACCAACCAATTGGTTAACAAAGTGAGCACAGACCAAACCCTTTGGTTTTTAGGACACAAAATCAATCAGGTTCTTAAAAGAACTTCTTTATTATAAAGAAAAAAAGTACAAGAATCACACTTGCAAAATCAGGATGCAAGGTAACTTTACAGGTAATAAAAAGATTTAAAACACAGGATTCCTCTCTGGACTCAGATTCACAGTTACAAAAAACAGGAATGAAACTCCCTCTTAGCATAGGGAAAATTCACTAGCTAAAACAAATGATAATCTAACGCATTTCCTTGCCCTTATTTACAATTTTTGTAACCTTTTATGGATCATTTCAAGTATGTTTTCAGGAGATGTTTTACCTGCCTGGTCTCTCTCTCTCTCTCTCTCTCTCTCTCTCTCTCTCTCTCTCTCTCTCTCCATCTGGAGAGAGAACAAACAGAGAGCACAAACAACCTCCCCCCTCCCCCCCAAGATTTGAAAGTATCTTCTTTCATTAGTGGTCCTTTTGGTCACATGCCAACCAGGTTATTTGAGCTTCTTAACCCCTTACAGGTAAAGATTCAGTACAGCTGCCCAGGAGGGATTGTATGCTACCCGTATCTGTATGTTTATGACAGGCTGAAACTGTGGTGTTTATTTGGGTTATAGAAAACTACTTGTGGCAAGGTGCTCAAATTTTATTTTATCTCTGAGTACTTAGCTCTGTATAGGTCTCCAGTAGCAGGACTTTCTCCATCCTTAGAGGTTTGTAAGGCCCGGCTTGACAAAGCCTTGGCTGGGATAATTAGTTGGTGTTGGTCCTGCTTTGAGCAGGGGGTTGGACTAGATGACCTCCTGAGGTCCCTTCCAACCCTAATCTTCTATGATTTGGCAGAGGTCATAATTCCTGGAAAGGTTCATCTTCTTTTGAAAGTGTTCAAAGGCAGATGATATGCCAAACGGATGTTGACTAAAACAAAAAATTTCCAAATAGTGTAATAGAATCTGCACTACTGATTACTTCTATGTACTCAAAAGAACAGCAACTGGGCGTGGCATTTTCAGACAGCTTTTGTCTCCAAGTTCATAGAATCATAGAGCCATAAGGTTAGAAGGGACAGCAGGGGTCATCTAGTCTAACCCCCTGCCAAGATGCAGGATTGCAAGTTGTTCTAACACATGTTCTACACATGGAGGTACATGTCTCTTTCTTCAGAGATTCTCATTAAGCTTAAAAAAATCTACATGGATCTGAATCTTTGGGTTTTTGGCTTGTCACTAGCACACCATTCTGTTGGAATATCTACTTGGAAAGTTACATGCATCTTCTCCATTTGGCTGAGTTCCTCTTTTACCTGGCTGTCAGTGGGAGGGAGACTTCTAGGTGCTGGCAGAAAGTGGGAATTGAAACCAAGTGCTCTTTTGGGGTGGCAAGTGGAGCTGCCTGTTGACAGCTCTAAGGAAGTCAGTCATTGCTGTGTCAGGGCTCTGGCCGTGTTCAGTGTTTTGTATATAATGTGGCCTCACCTCATTGTTTTGTGTACCCCTGACATTACAATATCATTACAACCAAAAGTACCAACTCAGCCCAGGAATTGCTGTATCTCATCACATTTCCAGCACAATTTTGCAGACTCAAAAGATTCAAAGAAATCAAAGGCTTTAAAAATAGCATCTGGACTTCAGTTGTTTATTTGAAATGGACCCTTTGAACTTTCTGAGGTTCTCTTGTCACTGGAAAGAATGATCTCTTTGCATCACAGGTAGTTACTTATTTCTCATGGGTGGGGAGGGAAGCAGGGGATGGGAGGGGAAATAACAGTACATGGTCTCAGAATGCCCCACATTACTAGCTGAAGACAGTTTTCCCACTTGACAGAACATTTCAATATCTCAAGGGACATATCTCTGGAAGAAACCAAAATATATTAAAAACACATAGTATGGCTTCTCTGACTGCCTTCTGTGTTCTCTTACCTGGTCTAACAGACTTCGGCACCAACCTGTTAAGGAACCAGGATCTGCAGCATGTCCACAAGACATTTCCACCCTCATGAGCTCCTCCTCATCACCTGACAAGCAAGGAAACACTAGCTGAATTAACATAAAAATCCTCTCAAAACTGAGTGTGTTTATCAAGTCTGGATCTTTGGTCTGGGAGATTCTGCGCGCACACACACACACACACACACACACACACACACAACTGCATAAAGAACAGGAGTACTTGTGGCACCTTAGAGACTAACAAATTTATTAGAGCATAAGCTTTCATGGGCTACAGCCCACTTCTTCGGATGCATATAGAATGGAACATATATTGAGGAGATATACAGAGAGCATGAACAGGTGGGAGTTGTCTTACCAACTCTGAGAGGCCAATTAAGTAAGAGGAAAAAAAACTTTTGAAGTGATAATCAAGATAGCCCAGTACAGACAGTTTGATAAGAAGTGTGAGAATACTTACAAGGGGAGAGAGATTCAATGTTTGTAATGGCTCAGCCATTCCCAGTCCTTATTCAATCCTGAGTTGATTGTATCTAGTTTGCATATCAATTCCAGCTCAGCAGTCTCTCGTTGGAATCTGTTTTTGAAGTTTTTCTGTTGTAAAATAGCCACCCGCAGGTCTGTCATTGAATGACCAGACAGGTTAAAGTGTTCTCCCACTGGTTTTTGAGTATTATGATTCCTGATGTCAGATTTGTGTCCATTAATTCTTTTGCGTAGAGACTGTCCGGTTTGGCCAATGTACATGGCAGAGGGGCATTGCTGGCACATGATGGCATGTATCACATTGGTAGATGTGCAGGTGAACGAGCCCCTGATGGTATGGCTGATGTGATTAGGCCCTATGATGATGTCACTTGAATAGATATGTGGACAGAGTTGGCATCGGGCTTTGTTACAAGGATAGGTTCCTGGGTCAGTGTTTTTGTTCAGTGATGTGTGGTTGCTGGTGAGTATTTGCTTTAGGTTGGGGGGTACAGAGTACTGAAGCAGCTGACAGAAGATGTGTCTAGGGTGCACATATTTACAAAAGTTCCTCTGGGATTTAGGGACTCAAATATCATTGACTTTCAATGGGACACGTGGGACTTACACTTTTAAAACCCTGAGATGCTTTTGGGGATGTGGGGGAGGGTGCAGGAGTCAGCATGGGCTGGGTGTGTGTGTGAGGGGGGCTGCAGGAGACAAGGCTGGGTGTGTGAGGGGTGGGTACAGGAGTCAGGGAGGGTAGGGGACTGGGGTGTATGTGTGTGTGAGGGGCGTGCAGGAATCAGGACAGAGGGTGGGGGCTGGGGTCATGGGAGTGCTCCCAGTCCCCTGCCCTGAGCGGCTCATGGCAGGGGACTGGAGAGGGGGTATGTGTAGGGGGAGTGTGGGGGCCCTGCCTTTGCTCCGCCCTGTCCTGATTCCACCCCCCTTTCCCAAGGCCCCACCCCCACCTCTTCCCTGCCAGAGCATGCTGCGGCCCCACCCTTCCGGAGTGCCTGGAGCTGGCAAACAGCTGTTCGGCGGTGGGGGCAGCGCTGGGAGGGAGGAGGAGGGGCAGGAACGCGGCACTCTCGGAGGAGGAGGCGGGAGAGGGGTGAGCTTGGTTGCCAGTGGGTGCAGAGCCTGCAGGACCAAGCTTCTGCCCCCGTAGCTGCCCAGCCTGGGGGGCCCGTGCCAGGACACCCTGCTGTGTTTTACTGTAAAGCCGCCTGTGGTCCCACTACCACAGACTTCCTGAGCCTTCTTCCTCATGGTCCTTTGGCTCCTTCAGGCCAGCTAGGCTGGCATAAAAACGGACAGAGCATGTACAGGACCCCCCTACAGAATATCGCCAGGCACAGGAAGGGGAAACTCTCTTGTTACTTGCAGCAGCACCACCCAAAAGAGACTGCATCACAAAATTAGCAATAATACAGCGTTTCTTCAGACTGACTTTCTCGCACGCTAAGAAGAAGAACTTCTAAAACTATTTTAGCATCGCTATCTGATGTCTCCCACCAGAATAGTCATAGTCTCCATCTCATTCCTTAGATGTCCTGACCTTGTCCTGGCTTTTTGACTACTGCTACATGTTGAACAGCAGTCTCCATTGAGCTGTCTGCAGCGATGCTCAAGCCTATTTTACAAAATGCTCAGTACAAGCCAACCAGCAAATCTGGGAGGTCCGTGACCAGGCATGTCGTCCCCCACTGTCGCCTCTGTCTGTATGAAATCCACTAAGGGCTCTTTACATCTTTTGACACAAATACTTTTTACATTAGTTCAATTTAAAAAGTAATGATTATTTTCATACCCACTTTCAACTTCTTAGCTGGGGCAGGATCTGTGTTCTGATCCACCAGCCTGGCCACGAATGGGCAGAGTCCCAGGCGCGTAAAAGGGGGCATACCTCCCTCCATCTATGGCTACAGCATAGGTGGGCTCTAAAGGCTTCATCTGCTTCCCTAATGCCACCCCTCTCCCCACCATTCCTCTCTCCAGACACCCCAGAGAAGCAGGAGAAGTGTCCACACATGCTGCATGCACCCAGTGGCTGCTTCTCCTAGTGAGCTATGTGTGCTGAACAGGAAACTTCAAGGTGCAAAGTCACCAAATAGCAGGTTTCAGACTAAGGTAATTCACACAATGATTTAAAGTTTCTGCTTTGCTCTCATGCTTCCAAATGGCGTGACTATCTGGTTACACAAACTCCAATTCCATTTCAGAATGGTGAGACCATGCCCCTTCACCACTCCCACAGTGTGTTTGCCACAAACAAGGAAGGACCTAAGTTATCAGGCTGATAACAAATGAAAATGCTGCCCAGAATTACCTGTGATATCGTCCTTTCTACGAACAAACTTTGGTGCAGGCTCTTCATTTTCTTTCCTAAAAAATTCCATAGTCTTAGCTGGAGACACAAAGGAGACAGAAAACCCCCTCCAAAAATTATCGCTCAAGGGAGAGAGCGTCTGTCTGTCAGTCCTGTACAATGGTACAATTTGCTTTGACAAATCTCTGGGTGAGGATTACAAAGCTAGCTAGAAGTGGTTTCACTTTGAGCTGGTTAATGACTCCTCCCTCTCGAGCTGCATCATTCAACACTCATGCTGCAGAAGGGAGCTTCTGCTTTCATTTCCCTGTTTCCCTCTCTCTGAGGCCCAGAGAGCATCAGTTCAAAAACTTACAGTCTACATACGGGGAGAGCAACAGTTTTGCCACGGCAATTGTTACATGAAAGCCCTGATAAAAAGGGCTCAAATGATAGAAATGTTACTTAGGATGTACATCGAAGTCATCATAGACAGTGTTTTGTATCTAAAATGACTTTTACTTTTCATATGTAGTGTGAATAACAGCAGCAGAAGAGCATGAGCAGAGAGATTCAAACAATTTTGAACCCAAGTCTCCACCAAAATGTGTGGTGTGTTTTTGTTGTTGTTGTGTTTTTTTTTTTTTTTTTTTTTTTTTTAAATTTAATTTTTATTTCTGGGGAGAGAATGTTCTGGTGTCCTGGTCCCTTATTTGACAGCAGGGCTGTCACTGAAATTGTTCTTTATCACCCTCTCAGGCAGCCCAGGTTTTTAACAAATCAAGTTTATAAACTGCTTCTTACAGTATTGTTCCCCCAGCAAACTGCAGAGTTGTCCAAATGTAACTAGAGATATTTGGCAAAAAACACAAATCCTAGATTCCACAACTCCTGAATCAGCAGTGCGACAAGTCCACAACTTTCAAACCAGAGAAAACTAAAACTAATAGCTTTAACCCAAGGAGCTAAAGTTTACAAAAGAACCATCTTCTACGGGCCCCTTCCTCCAGTCGTATCAATCACTGGCGGTGCTTTGTCCCACTCAAAGATACAAGGAAAGGCAGGTATAATAAAACAAACAAGTATTTATTGAACAAACACAAGGAAAACCACTCAGTTAACAACCAATGTTTGGCATAAAGCCAGGGACCCCAAAACAAGATAGGTAGATAACAAGTAAATCAAATAACTCTGTACATAACCATGTCTTGCAGACACATGAATGCTATGGACCATGGACAGGAACCACAAGGACCACCAGGAGACAGCACTCAGGATCCTTTTGGGACAGCATAGGGAATCCGGACCAATGCCACGACAAAGACAGGACCAGGATCAGGTAACAGGCAGGTAAGTCGGAATCTTCTTCGGACGTCACACGGGTACAGATAATGCGCACAGGCAAATGGAACTGGGCTGCCACTCGGGTGCTGGGCGCACAGTCCTTTGGTAACCTCCCGTTGTCGGGTGGATTATTCCAAGTCATGTGACTATTTCCTGCTACAAGTTCCCACCAAACTTCAGAAAGCGCACCAACTGGGTGATAAAGAAAGGGGACTAACATGGAGGGCAAACGACAACTCAGGCGAAACCAGCCAAAATAGTGAAATTGGCCCTACTGAGAGAGAGGAAATCCTCTGGCTGCAGTGGGCCTGCCATCTGACTGGGAAGCTGATCCACTAACAGGTGTTCTTAAACTGAATACTATTATGATAAATTGGAAAGAAAATAGCCTGATGCATGACTGAAGTGTGTCATGCCCCCTGCAAGAGTCTAACATCCATTCCCAACTGGGAGAACCACTGTCCTTTTGCAAGGTGCCTGTTGCTGAGCCCTTGGTCCATCCACCTTGGGGGAAAATTCATTTGACCGGGACCTGTTTTAAATCTAGTTCCCCACTGAGTTCCCTCCCTGCTGAGCAGCAGCAGCAGCAGCTCTGTGCCACTGAAGGAGCCTGCTAGCCAGTCAAGGTGAGAAGCATAAGGCAGTGCGTGAACTGTTGGCTGAGGGAGGCTAGCCCCCAGCCCCACCCCTTCTATCCAAGGTCCCATCTCTTTTGCACCCTGCCAAAGCCCGGGGCCCCCCTCACATGGCTACTGGCCTCAAGCCCCACCCCAGGCTAGCCCCCCAAAGGAGCACCAGAAGAGTAGACAGTGTGTGGCCACAGCCTCCCTAGCTCCAGAGTGTCAGGAAGGCGGATGGCGCAGGGCCCCAGCCCCTCCAGTCCCAGAGTGCCAGGAAGGCAGGTGGCACATGGCCCCAGCCCCCCCCAGCCCCAGAGCACTGGGAGAGCGGGCGGGCGGCACCACCACAGTCCCCCCCCCCAACCCTGGCCGGAGCACATGGGGACTTGAGGAGCCGCACACACACTAAAGGGGAGCTGCCTGGGCACGTTGGAGCATGGGCGGGGCCATGCCTGGCTGTTTGGGGAGGTACAGTTTCCTGTAGCCTATGGGACCCACCGCCCATGGATTTCATTATTTCCATGAGTCAAGGTCGCAGACAAATCTGTGCTTAAGAATAATTTAATGGAAGGTTGCATGGCCCAGAGGATATATGAAGAAGGGATACAGAATCTTCCCTTTCAGGTCACCAAGTCAGCTCTGACCCAGGTTGGTAGCTACCAAAAGTCATGATGCTTGCTGGATGTATTGTATGAAATGAGTTGGTGGTCACAGTCCCATTCCCAGTGGATAGGTTCATATCTGTCTGAATAGCAAGGCCAGAAAGTAAATGGAGGCTGAACCATCAATACACAGATTCCTGCCAATCAGGGTGAGGAACTAAAACAGAGCAAGTTGGTGCAGCAGCTGTTCATGTTCTAATATGAACAGAATAGCTGCAGTGGCACTGTAGGACTGTCAAGAGTCCAAACCCCAAAACTATAGGCTTCTATCAGCTTAAAGTAAAACTATTTTTCAGTACAAACCACTCCATAGGCAAAAGGTGACACACTATCTCCTCAACAACCCTTAAAGGAGAAGGTAAGTTTTGTTCCTAGCAGCCAGGATGCAAAAGTATCTTCAAGTTTTCGCAAACCCCTTTCCCCAGGGCCTCTTTTATGAAGAATCTAGAACTTCCCGTCAGGGTTTCTGTGAGTGTAACCCCAGCTGGGGAAGCTTGGCCTATTTAAAAAAAAAAAAAAAATTGCTTTCAAGGCAAAATAGCTTGAAGGTTTTTCTCTGCATCTTCATTCAGGAACTAGACCCCTCTGCCCCTGTGTCACCTCCCCAGAATTTCCTTCAGCTGAGTTTTAAAGACATAAAACAGACTTTGTGGATGAGAAGTTCAAAATGTGAATGAAGCGTTCAGAACACCAGAAGAACCAGCCCTGGCTTTTCTGACTTATGCATGAAGGGTCTCCTAGCCCTGCCTCACTCCTTGCACATATGAATACATAATACACCTTTACTCCGGTCCAGTCATAGCGAAAGTGATAGCTCAAGGAGCAGCCATGTATAAGCACTGTCAGAGAAATAAAGGATTCAGTTGTAAGAATATTGCATCTACTTCTTCAGGGTAAACAGGATGCTGGAATGTGTGTGTGTGAGAGATGGAGGAAGTTCTTTCAGAATAGATAATGGGTCACCTGGGAAATGTATCTTGTATTTAAGGTAAGAGCATTATTAAATGGATCAAGTAGCAAGTGCGTGACTAGTTTATTTTAGGCTTTGTCTACACTACACAGCTTTTAGCGGCACAAAAGTCGGGCAGTGTAAACGCTGTTTGTCGGCACTTTTGCCAACAAAATACTTCCACCCCCTATGAGCGGGGTTTGTGTTGTTGACAAGAGGGCGGAAGGCCAGGCAGGTGGAGGAAACCCACGCACCCCGACCCCACTCTGCTGGAAGGGGTGGGGAGGGGCCTCCATGTGCTCTGGTCCAGGACCCCACAAAATGATGATCTGCCTCTGGCTAAATTGGGTGTCGGCTCCTTACTGCCCCAGTCTGTTAGTCACCCAAACAATCTCCTCTGAAGCTGTGCCAGCCTTTTCTCAGCCTTGCAGGTAACGTCTGGTGCCTCCCAGTCCCCAGATATCTCTCCAGCATCTCCCTGTAGTGTCCATATGGACTCAGGTGTGGGCAAAGGGATGGGATTCATCAGAGCCACGTGTGCCTGCCTGCTCAGGCACAGCCTTACATCTCTCCACCTGGGTCCCATGGGTGTGACTTGACCTTCTCTTGTTTGATCTGCCTGTGTTTGTCCTGGTCAGCAAGCGTCTGTTGCTCCAGCTCTGCCTCCTCACTCTGACACCTGGCCTCCCGCTTCCTCTCTCTCCTCCTCCATGAGCCGTCTTTTACACAAGAGTCTCCTCAGCTCTGGACCTCTCACCACTGCTGCTGTCTCTGCGGTGTCATCTGCTTGAACTCCTTCATGCCCGGATGGAGGAAAAGGGCCCTCTTCTGGCCCCGGTCTGTGCCATGCTTCGTGGCATGCAAGTGTCACCTGGCCACTAGCTCTGATTGCTTCTGATCAGCAGCTGATGGACCTCCCTTACACACACAACTTTTTGGTGAACTCAGTACATGCTCCTTTGCTCACCCTGCCATTTCTGCTGCTTTCTTCATCTTGTTCTATGGCCCTCTCCTGAAACCACCAGCAAATAACAAAACTGTAACTTTTTCTGTTTCCAAACTTCTCACTTGTGAACCTCTTAGAATCGAACATACCAGTGCTTGGAGGACAAGCAAATGATCTGTAAATCCTGTTCAGCTACTACGCCTTGGTGAGCCTTTCTCAGGGCACCCAGAACCATAGTAGAAATAGGAGCTGACACTGATTTAAGGAACGCACTACATTTGTCGCAATCACCATCAAACTTGCAGGTGGGGAGCTAAGGAGGCACACCTTGACTTGCATGAGCACATTCTGCACCTGCAAGGTGGCAACTTAACCCTGCGAGGTATGCAGGGTTCCCACTATCTCTGTAAGAGAGGTATTGGCCTTTGTAGGATCCATGCTCGCCATATCTGCTTTAGTTCCTTTATTGTTGATGGCTTTTTGTTTGCTCAAACTGTCAGACTGGGACATGGGAGATTGTGCCTAGTGGCTGGAGCTGGAGTCAGGCCTAGTGGTTGGAGCCACAGTTGATAGCCAGGAGTCAGGGCCAAGGCTCAGAGCCTGGTTATCTAGAGTGAGGCTGTGATGTTGCGCTCTATGAAAATTATGCTTATGATTGTGAATATGATGTAACTGGAATATGCTTTATGCAAAAGGTCTCTTGGAAGGCATCATTACAAAGGTTATAACCTACTAAATATATTCCTCCTATTTGTATGCATGTATCATTCTTGTATCTGAAGCTAGAAATATGAAGTATAACTCTGAGGTCCTATTGTAATTATGCAAAGTGTGGGCCATTAATGGTGGTTTAGAAACTTGATGGCTCCCATCGACCCAAACAATTGGTTGTAAATGGCCTTATTTACTTGAAAGCCTTCCTGTGTACGTGTGGGCCAACCCATGGGGAATGAGGTCTCAGACATGTGACCATGTCACCTGATATTTAAATCCATCTTAAATCTTGTACTTTTCCATTTAGAAGGAGGGGTGGGTGCCAAGAGAAACAAAAGATTCCCACCTTGTGCCAAAGCTATAAAAGGGGGTGGAGGAGGACAAAGGGGCTGCCATTCATGAGAACTCCTGCTTACCACCTGAGATGTCTGCTGAAACTAACAATGACTGTACCAGGGGAAAGGATTGGGCCCAGACTGGGAAGGAGTCTAGTCTGTGAAAGAAGCTTATTGCAACATCTTTGAGAGTGAGATATTACCTGTATCAGTTTCTTAATGTATTAGGCTTAGACTTGTGTGTTTTTGTTTCATTTTGCTCTGTGACTACTTTATTCTGTCTGTTATTACTTGAAACCACTTAAATCCTACTTTCTATACTTAATAAAATCACTTTTGTTTATTAATAAACACAGAGTAAGTGATTAATACCTGGGGGGGAGGGGCAAACAGCTGTGCATATCTCTCTATCAGTGTTATAGAGGGTGGACATTTTATGAATTTAACTTGTATAAACTTTATACAGAGTGTCAGCATTCTCCCCCCAACTCTGAACTTTGGGGTACAGATGTGGGGACCCACACGAAAGACCCTCTAAGCTTATATTCTACCAGCTTAGGTTAAAACCTTCCCAAAGGGACAAATTCCATTCCTTGTCCTTGGACAGTATAGCTGCCACCACTAAGTGATTTAAACAAAGACTCAGGACAGGGTCACTTGGAATCCCTATCCTCCCAAAATGTTCCCCCAAGTCCCTTCACCCCCTTTCCTGGGGAGGCTTGAGAATAATATACCAACCAATTGCCTTTAATGTAAATACAGACCAGACCCTTTAATTTTAGGACACTAAAATCAATCAGGTTCTTAAAAGAAGAACTTTATAATAAAGAAAAAAGTTAAAGAATCACACCTGCAAAATCAGGATGGAAGGTAACTTTACAGGGTAATAAAAAGATTTAAAACACAGAGGACTCTGGACTCAGCTTCACAGTTACAAAAACAGAAATAAAACTACCTCTTAGCATAGGGAAAGTTCACAAGCTAAAACAAAAGATAACCTAACACATTTCCTTGCCCTTACTTACAATTTTTGTAATCTTAGATGGATCATTTCAGGTATGTTTTCAGGAGATGTTTTACCTGCCAGGTCGGGGTGTGTGTATGTGTCTGTCTGTGTCTCTCTCTCTCTCTCTCTCTCTCTCTCTCTCTCTCTCTGTCCGGAGAGGGCACCAACAAAAAGAGCTCAGAGAAAACCTCCTCTCCTGCCCCAGATTTGAAAGTATCTTCTTTCCTTATTGGCCCTTCTGCTCAGGTGCCAACTAGGTGATTTGAGCTTCTTAACCCCTTACAGATAAAGCGATTTAGTACAGCTTCCCAGGAAGGATTTTATGTTACCCTTATCTCTGTTTATGACACAGAGATAAAACAGATTTATTTGGGATTTGGATTCCATTGGGTGCTAGGTGTCTGGGTGCTGGAGACAGGTAACTTGCTGAGCTGTTTTCAGATAGGTCTGTAGCTTTGGGGGCATGGCCCAGACCCTGGGTCTGTGTTGGGCAGGCTAGCGTGTCTTGGTCAACAAGGCAGGGTTCTGGAGGCCCAGGCTGGCATGGGTAATGGATTCAGAGATAATTCCAGCACGTGACAGGCCCAAGGGGATCTCTGTGACCGAACCCGTCACAGAGGCAAGGCTGGCTCCAAGGCAAGCACAGGGGCTCCCGCAGCCATGGGCGAATGCTTTGAGCAGCTGACAAATGACGACTGCTGCTGGGCTTAAGAGCTGGTCTGCTGACTCTTCCTGCCAATCAGGCAGCCTCCTGCAGGCCAGTTTTGCTCTTTATATTCCCTGGAGACTGGCTCAGCTGCAAGTCCTGATTCCTGACCCTCATAGGGTCTGTCCACACGCTGCAATTAAAACCCCCCGGCTGGCCCTTACAGCTGACTCAGGATCATGGGGCTTGGGCTAAGGGTCTGGTTAATTGTGGTACAGATGTTTAGGCTGAGGCTGGAGCTCGAATTCTGGGACCCTCCTCCCTCCAATCCAGTTCCTAGGAGCAGGAGAAGTGGTGGATGGGGGCTGTGACTCTCAGAATCGCTCAGTCCCAACAGGCAAAGGATTCACTGTTCTGCAACAGCAACGCCTATCAGGCCTGACAAAGCTCACTACACCTAACACACTGCTTTCATAGTACTTATCCAAAAAGTATATTGTGAGGCATCAAATGGAAACTTGTATCATAGTCAGTGTGATGTATGTCAGGTCAGGGTGTGCGGAGTTAGAGGTGCATACTAAAAATAGGTTCAAATTATGTAACTGGGTGGGGTTGATAAATGAGCTTTCTCTAGACAAAGGAATGTTGAGTTACCTGTCTGCCTAGGCTTCTAAGTTAAATTAAGCAGTGTGCAACCAACACAAGCCCTATTTGAATATTAAGTCAACAGGGAAAATAGGTTGGTGTGTGTGTGTGTGTGTGTGTGAGAAATCAAGAGGGGTGAGCATACTGAAATCTGAGCCCCAGGGGTCATCCTGACTCGAAACAAGAACAATGTACTTAGGAAATATAAAGGAGGAAGCAAAAGGACATTTTGTTATCCATTTCACTGAGCTACAGTCATTGCCGCCTGGTGCCTCGTGCTGCAGTTCCCAGCCCATGGGAGCTGCTGAGCTGGCACTTGGGGTGGGGGCAGAGTATGGGTAGGAGCCAGAGGGGGGACATACCACTGCTTCCGGGAGCCGTGTGAAGCCACGGCAGGCAAGGCGCCTACCTTAGCTCTGCTGCGCCACCAACCGGACCACCCCGTCAGTGGTACTGACCAGAGCAGCCAGGGTCCCTTTTTGACTGGGCGTTCTGGTCGAAAACTGGACACCTGGCAACTCTAGTAACTGCTATTCCTGCCAAAACTTCCTCACTTGAAGATAAATCCTACAGTCCCGAGTCAGGCAAAAATGCTATTGGTTTCCCAGGAGTTTTGGCTAAGCCTAAAGGCTGCGTGATTTTGTTGAAGTGTACTAGGGAATAAAAGGTCATTTCAAACTGCTTGCAACATGGCTATAGGCAACTGTGCTTGATTACCACAGCTGTTTTCTTCTTGATGCAGCGCTGGCTGGTGAAATATGTGCGGGGGGACAGCTAAGCTTAGAGTAAAAAATAGAAAGTGAAGTTAGTTTTAAATGTTGTGTTTCTTGCTGGCTGAGGCAGCATTTCCAGGAATCGAGCTGTTTATCAGAAAGTGGTGCCTTGAGTCGATCTTTGAGCCTGCTTGTAAACAGGCAGGTTTCCTCTGGAATTCCCCCTCCAGGGCAATGGGCCACAAAGGCCTTGCCCAGTCCAAGGTTATGCTTCCTATAAGCTCAGCAGGTTGGCTGCGTGATCATCAGGTCGCTGCAAGGCACAGTGTGCAAAGTAACCCCCCTTTTTATTAAATAGAAAGAGGGCTTCCTCTGCAATTACTCGCTTCCTGGCCTGCGGAACACCAGGCCATTTGCAGTAAGCATTGAAAAACCTCAGTCCATTTCCCAGTGGTCAGGTTTGTAACAGCCTGAGCCTATTCCTCTGGGGGAAAGGATAGCTCAGTGGTTTGAGCATTGGCCTGTTAAACCCAGGGTTGTGAGTTCAATCCTTGAGGGGGCCCTTTAGGGATCTGGGGCAAAAATCTGTCTGGGGATTGGTCCTGCTTTGAGCAGGGGGTTGGACTAGATACCTCCTGAGGTCCCTTCCAACCCTGATATTCTATGATCAACGCCAAGGATTGAATCAAGGTCCAACCACAGGTTCCTGCAGACCAGGGTGAGGCACTATAATGAGCTAGTGGGTACAGGAGCTATTCATGCATCTGTCAGAATTGAACCCCTGTAGGGTTATCAAGGGACCAAACCCCAAATGTCTTGGTTTCTATCAGCTTAACGTGAAACTTTTTCTCCACTCAAGCTGTTCTGAAGGGACAAGGTGAGGTATCAAACTCCTTTCCTTAGGGCCACGGTTCTTATATTACTAGCAATAAGGCTTTGCGTGGATGGTTTTAAACCTCAGGAGAGGAAGGGTGAGGCAGTGCTTAGGGTGCTAGCTTAGCGCTTGGGAGCCTTGGGTTCACGTCCTTGTTCACTTCAGACTCCCTGTGTGGCAGTGGCTAAGGGCAAGTCGACGCTACAGTGCTGTGTCGGCGCAGTTATAGAGCGTCTGGTGATGAGTGACTGTGCCGATGGGAGAGCACTCTCCCGTTGGCATAATTGCTGTTCTCCCACTGACATAGCGCCAGAGTGGACAGCGCTTTGGTCATTGTCTTTTGTATCCCTCGGGGGGATCTTTTTCACACCCCTGAGCGACGTAAGTTGCATCAAGGTAAGGAGTCGGGTAGACCAGGCCTAAATCTCCCGTGCCTCAGTTCTCTCTGTATAAAAAGGGGATAATACCACTGCCCTGCTTCCTGTGTGTGTGTGTTGGGGGGGTGTTAGGATAAAAAGGTGGAGATGCTCAGATCCTAAGGAAATGGGGGCCACATAAGTACCAACAAAGTTAGCTCTCCCAGGGTCCTTCTGTTACTGTGTGTGCATGTGAATAATTGGAAGTTTTCTATGTGTGAAAGTGCATTATGTTAACCTGTGCATTGAGTAAGGTGGGGCTGGTGGACCCTCCACACCCAGCAGGGCAAGATCAGGCCCATGGTGGTTTTATGTTTGTTGTTTGTTTTTTGAGGAAGTATATAATATTTCAATGCCGTGCCAGAAGATTTAGCCTTGTGACTCCCACTGGTGTTAAAGGAAGTGGCAGAGCTAAATTTGTACATGCTGAGCTGAATAATAAACACACCATACAAGGGTATATGTTTTCAAACAAATGTCAGTGACTTTCTTGCCAGCCAAGAGCCACTGCTCCTTCTAGTGGGCTAAGAAGGAAAATGTAGCAAACGTATTTGCTCAATCTGTCCCATCATAACGAAAGTGATAGTTAAAGGAGCAGCTACTTCAAAGCCCTCAGGATCAGTCTTTTCTAGAGGGTTCAGCCTTTAGCTTTCTTCTCAGAACTCTGCTCAGGGGACTAATTTACCCACTGTTCAGTGACTTGTGCGAAAAGGTAAGTTGTGTTACTGTGCACAGGGGAAATCAGAACTTGAAAAGAAGGCGTGTGACAGGTGGGGAAGCAAGTTCACAATGTGTATCGGACTCACTGTGTGGAAAATACAATGGAGATTGTGTTACAGGAGCGAGCAGCTTTAATTAGTGTGGCAATGCCTGTTTAGTTAAAAGGGGGAGTCAGACCTTTACATTCAGCTGGCTGTGGACTTTGCAGCTAGATGCTACTAACCCTTATGTGCTTGATTAGCTTGCAGTGTATCGAAACGTGCACGAACCTGGGAAGACATCTGATGCTAACTACTGGTGAGCTAAACCAGGCAGCTTGAAGGAGACGAGGGATGAGACAAACATCCTAAAAGTTAGTATTACTAAAATAAACAGTAATAATTGAGGTATTATTTACATAGCGCCAGGTGTTCAAGGGGCATTTTATAAACTGGTGGTATTGCTGGGAATACAAATCATCACTGGGACAAGGCAGTTCTTAATAAGGGGGACCCCATTTTTTTCTCCCTTAACTTGTGATAAGCGCTGTATTCACCCTGCATGCATTTGGTGAGAAAACCCATTCATTTGGATTCCCATTAAAAGCAAAACTTGCTTGCTTGGTCAGAACCCAGCCCAGAGGCAGCACCACTTGGCATTTAGTGCAGGTTCATTTCACTGGCAGGGTTTACACTTTGATCTGGATCTTTAGTGTCCGCCCCACCCCACAAATAGGGTTGTCAACTTTCTAATCACACAAAACCAAACACCCTAACCCCGCCCCTTCCCCGAGGCCCCGCCCACTGCCCTTCCCCTTCCCCAAGGCCCTGTCCCTGCTCACTACATTCCCCCTCCCTCGGTGGCTCGCTCTCCCCCACCCTCACTCACTTTCACTGGGCTGGGGTGCGGGAGGGGGTGAGGGCTCCGGGGTGGAGCCAGAAATGAAGGGTGCAGGGTGCAGGAGGGAGCTCTGGGCTGGGGCAGGGGGTTGGGATGCGGGAGGGGGTGAGGGCTCCGGCTGGGGGTGCGGGCTCTGGGGTGGGGCTGGGGATGAGGGGTTTGGGGTGCAGGAGGGGGCTCCAGGCTGGGGGGTGGGGCAGAGGGGTTCAGGGTATGAGAGGGAGCTCTGGGCTGGGGCAGGGGGCTGTGGGGAAGGGGAGCTGAGGGCTCCAGCTTGGGGTGCAGGCTCTGGGGTGGGGCCAGAGATGAGAGGTTCAGGGTGTGGGAGGGGGCTCTGGGCTGGGGCAGGGGTTGGGGTGTCAGAGGGGGTACAGGATCTAGGCTGAGGGTGTGGGCTCTGGGCTGGGGATGAGGGGTTTGGGGTGAATGAGGGGGCTCTGGGTTTGGGGGGATTGGGGCTGGGGCTCAGGGTTGGGGCACAGGCTTACCTCCGGCAGTCCCAGTCAGCAGCACAGCGGGGGGACTACGGCAGGCTTTCTGCCTGTCTTAACTCCGCACTGCGCCCCAGAAGTGGCCAGCCTAGGTCCGCCTCCTAGGTGGAGGCGTGGCAGGCGGCTCTGTGTGCTGCTCTTGCCCGCAGGCACTGCTCCCCCAGCTCCCATTGGTCATGTTTCCCAGCCAATGGGAGTGCGGAGCTGGTGCTCGTGGTGGGGGCAGCACATGGAGTCCTGTGGCCCCCCCCGCCTAGGAGCCAGGCCTGCTGGTTGCTTCCCGGGCGCAGTGTGGAGCCAGGACAGGTGAGACTAGCCTGCCTTAGCTCCACAGCACCGCTGCCCAGACTTTTAACGGCCCAGTCGGCGGTGCTGACCGGAGCCGCCAGGGTCCTTTTGCAATTGGGTGTTCCAGTCGAAAACCAGACACCTGGTCACCCTACCCCCGAACATAGAGTGATAGTCAGGGGTGGTGCCAGGCTTTCCTGGTTGCGGGGTGCTGTGGTGGGCCTTAGGGCCCCGTGGCAAGGTGGGGCAGCCCTCTTCGTGGCCCCACCCCTGCCGCTCTTCTCCTCCGAAGCTCCGCCCCCTGGCCCCATAGGATGGGGGGCCAGAGCTGGGCAGTGCTTGCAGTTGGCGGCAGTAAGAGCAACCTGGGGGGGACCTGGCTGGGGCCGGCAGAGCCCTCAGTGCTTGGGGAGCAGCGACCGTGGGGGATGGGGCCCAGAAGCCCAGGCTAGAGCATGTCATCAGATCTGCTGTGCGGAGCCCTGGACCCTCCCTGTGTCCCAGGCAGTGCAGGAGACACTGGCCAGAGGCTGCTCTCTTCAGAGCTGGGCAGCCAGAGAGCGGCAGCTGCTGGGGGAGGGGGGGGGCTAAAACAAATTTTGGGGTAGCTATAGCCCTCGCAAGCCCCCCCCACAAGCACCTCCCCTGGTGATTGTCTGCATGGTGCTGAAATCTGTCTACCAGGCAGGAGCATGTCTGGCGTGTGTAGCTGGCACGGTCAGCTGAGCAGTTGTACTCAACAGTGGGGAGCTGCTAGGTGGGCTCATCTAGCCGGGCAATCAGGACAAGGAATTTCAAAAATGTGTGTGTGGCTTTAAAAGGGAGGGGTCTTCCATTCTCCATGACCCATGGGGCGGGGAGTTCGCAAGGGTGACCAGAGCTGTCAGCATGGGCGCAGGAACTTGGGGTGCGGGAGGTGCTGCAGCACCCCTGGGCTCCCGGCTGCCAACCCCACGCGCCCAGGTCCCAGCTGCCAGCCTCAGCTGTGGGGATGGTGTTGGACAGGGGTAAGGGGGCTGGCTTTCAGCACCCCCACTATTTAAAATGTTCCACCGCCTCTGGCGGTCAGTGTGGGACGGCTGCTGGAGACAGTTACGGTCAACGTACGTAATGCTGTGTCTAGGCTCACAGTGCATCAAGCTCAGTACATTGGCCATGGCTGTACGCCACTTCAGGAGGTGATGTTATTAAGTCAGTGTAATAGGGCATTTACATTGGCAGGAGTCAAATTAAGGTGTACACACATGCACAACTAGGTCAGTGTAAGCTGCCTTGTGTCGACCTAACTTTGTAGTGTAGACCAGGCCTGAATGAGAAAGTCAGGAAGAGGAAGGAATAGGCAGCAGGAGAAGAAGGACTGGAAAAAAGGGAGAAAGCCAGGTGTCAAATCAGAGAGGAGTGTATGCGAAATGGCACGTTTGCTGTTACCCGCTGGGTTTATTTAAAAGAGAAAAGCAAATCAAATATGCATAACATCATTGAATAATTTTCTATTAATTGTCGTGCTGAGAATGTTCTGAATGTGTCTAGGTGGCGGAAGGCTTGTCTACACGGGGAGTTACTGAGGACTATTCCTGATTAACTATTTCTGATTCGCTCCCTGTGTGGATGCTCTTATTTGGGAATAAGACACTCTTAGGCCTGGTCTACACTACGTGTTTAGGTCGACTTTAGCAGCGTTAAGTCGAATTAAGCCTGGACACGTTTACACGACGAAGCCCTTTCTTTCGACTTAAAGGGCCCTTTAAACCGGTTTCTTTACTCCACCTCCGAGGGGATTAGCGATAAAATCGGCCTTAGGGGGTCGGAATTGGGGTAGTGTGGACGGAATTCGACGTTATTGGCCTCCGGGAGCTATCCCACAGTGCTTCATTGTGACCGCTCTGGACAGCACTCTCAACTCAGATGCACTGGCCAGGTAGACAGGAAAAGCCCCGCAAACGTTTGAATTTCATTTCCTGTTTGCTCAGCGTGGAGAGCACAGGTGACCATGCAGAGCTCATCAGCACAGGTAACCGTGATGGAGTCCCAGGATCGCAAAAGAGCTCCAGCATGGACTGAACGGGAGGTACGGGATCTGCTCGCAATATGGGGAGACGAATCACTGCTAGCTGAACTCCGAAGCAGTAAACGAAATGGCAAAATATTAGAAAAGGTCTCCAAGGCCATGAAGGACAGAGGCCATAACAGGGACGCACAGCAGTGCCGCGTGAAAATTAAGGAGCTAAGGCAAGCCTACCACAAAGCCGGAGAAGCAAATGGAAGGTCCGGGGCAGAGCCGCAAACATGCCGCTTCTACGCGGAGCTGCACCCCAGTGCTATGGACCCCAGTGCTATGGACCCCAGTCCATATCACCCCAACCGTGTGCTATGACTCCCTCACTGGAGAAACACACAGGGAAGCGGGTTTGGGGTACGAGGAAGATGAGGATGGAGATAATGTAGATAGCTCACAGCCGCAAGGAAGCGGAGAAACCGGTTTCCCCAACAGCCAGGATATGTTTATCACCCTGGACCTGGAACCAGTAACCCCAGAACTCACCCAAGGCGTGCTCCCAGACCCTGAGGGCACACAGGGGACCTCTGGTGAGTGTACCTTTGTAAATATTACACATGGTTTAAAAGCAAGCGTGTTTAATGATTAATGATTAATTTGCCCTGGCAATCGCGGCCAGTACAGCTACTGGAAAAGTCTGTTAACGTGTATGGGGATGGAGCGGAAGTCCTCCAGGGACATCTCCAGAAAACTCTCCTGGATATACTCCCAAAGCCTTTGCAAAAGGTTTCTGGGGAGGGCTGCCTTATCCCGTCCGCCATGGTAGGACACTTTACCACGCCAGGCCAGTAACACGTAGTCTGGAATCATTGCATAACAAAGCATGGCAGCGTATGGTCCCGGTGTTTGCTGGCATGCAGACAACATCCATTCCTTATCGCTCTTTGTTATCCTCAGGAGAGTGATATCATTCACGGTCACCTGGTTGAAATGGGGCAATTTTATTAAGGGGACATTCAGAGGTGCCCGTTCCTGCTCTGCTGAACAGAAATATTCCCCGCTGTTAGCCACGCGGTGGGGGGGAGGGGTGAAGTGATCATCCCAGAGAATTGGGTGTGTGGGGGAGGGGAGTTAGTTGGGTTTGTGCTGCATGTTAACCCTGAAACCGCAGCCCCTCCTTTTACATTGCAAACCCATTTTAAATGGCCAACCCAACGGGTGCTTGGTATGGGAAATGAGAGCGCTACATGTTAAGAAGGTTAAAAAACCCAAAAGACTGTGTCTTACCATGGCTGCCTGCAAGCTGAAATCTGTGGCCTGGCACTGTGTGAGTGATCTCTCACACCAAACCGGCAGGCCCTCAATATAAGAGGAAAAATGCAACCTTGTAACAAAAGCACATGTGCTGTGTAATGTGAACAGCAAAATTTAACGTGAAAGAGTGTACCCATTGTTCTCTAAAATGTGTCTTTTTTAACCACCTCTCCCTTCTCCTCCACCAGCTGCAAATGTTTCTCCTTCACAGAGGCTAGTGAAGATTAGAAAGAGAAAACGTAGGACGCGGGATGACATGTTCACAGAGCTCCAGATGTCCTCCCACGCTGACAGAGCACAGCAGAATGCGTGGAGGCAGTCAATGACTGATTACAGAAAAGCACAATATGAACGAGAGGAGAGGTGGCATGCTGAATCGCGGGATGAACAGAGCAAGTTGCGGGCTGAAGATGATAGGTGGCGTCAGCTTGCAGACAGAAGGCAAGAGTCGATGCTCCGGCTGCTGGAGCATCAAACTGATATGCTCCAGCGTATGGTTGAGCTGCAGGAAAGGCAGCAGGAGCAGAGACCGCCGCTACAGCCCCTGTGTAACCAACAGCCCTCCTCCCCAAGTTCCATAGCCTCCTCACCCAGACGCCCAAGAACACGGTGGGGGGGCCTCCGGCCACCCAGTCACTCCACCCCAGATGATTGCCCTAGCATCAGAAGGCTGGCCTTCAATAAGAGTTAAAGTTTTAAACTGCAGTGTGTCCTTTTCCTTCCCTCCTCCCCCACCCATCCCGGGCTACCTTTGCAATTATCCCCCTAGTTGTGTGATGAATTAATAAAGAATGCATGAATGTGAAGTAACAATGACTTTATTGCCTCTGCAAACGGTGCTCGAAGGGGGGAGGAGAGGGTGGGGTGGTTGGCTTACAGGGAAGTAGAGTGAACCGGGTGGGGGGGGGCGGAGGGTTCATCAAGGAGAAACAAACAGAAGTTTCACACCGTAGCCTGGCCAGTCACAAAACTCGTTTTCAAAGCTTCTCCGATGCGCACTGCGCCCTGCTGTGCTCCTCTAACCGCCCTTGTGTCTGGCTGCGCGTAATCAGCGGCCAGACGATTTGCCTCAACCTCCCACCCCGCCATAAATGTCTCCCCCTTACTCTCACAGATATTGTGGAGCGCACAGCAAGCATCAATAACAATGGGGATATTCTTTTCGCTAAGGTCTGAGCGAGTCAGTAAGCTGCGCCAGCGCGCTTTTAAACGTCCAAATGCACATTCCACCACCATTCGGCACTTGCTCAGCCTGTAGTTGAACAGGTCCTGACTCCTGTCCAGGCTGCCTGTGTACGGCTTCATGAGCCATGGCATTAAGGGGTAGGCTGGGTCCCCAAGGATCACAATAGGCATTTCAATATCCCCAGCGGTTATTTTCTGGTCCGGGAAGAAAGTCCCTTCCTCCAGCTTTCGAAACAGAGCAGACTGCCTGAAGACGCGAGCATCATGTACCTTTCCCGGCCATCCCACGTTGATGTTGGTGAAACATCCCTTGTGATCCACCAGGGCTTGCAGCAGCATTGAAAAGTACCCCTTGCGGTTTATGTACTCGGTGGCTTGGTGCTCCGGTGCCAAGATAGGGATATGGGTTCCGTCTATGGCCCCACCACAGTTTGGGAATCCCATTGCAGCAAAGCCATCCACTATGGCCTGCACGTTTCCCAGAGTCACTACCCTTGATATCACCAGGTCTTTCATTGCCCTGGCAACTTGGATCACAGCAGCCCCCCACAGTAGATTTGCCCACTCCAAATTGATTCCCGACTGACCGGTAGCTGTCTGGCGTTGCAAGCTTCCACAGGGCTATTGCCACTTGCTTCTCAACTGTGAGGGCTGCTCTCATCCTGGTATTCTGGCGCTTCAGGGCAGGGGAAAGCAAGTCACAAAGTTCCATGAATGTGCCCTTACGCATGCGAAAGTTTCGCAGCCACTGGGAATCGTCCCACACCTGCAGCACGATGCGGTCCCACCAGTCTGTGCTTGTTTCCCGGGCCCAGAATCAGCGTTCCACGGCATGAACCTGCCCCAGTAACACCATGATTTCCACATTGCTGGGGCCTGTGCCTTGTGAGAGGTCTATGTCCATGTCAATTTCCTCATCACTCTCTTCGCCGCGCTGCAATCGCCTCCTCGGCTGGTCCTGGTTTAGCTTTGGCATGTTCTGGCTCTGCATATACTCCAGGACAATGCGCGTGGTGTTCATAGTGCTCATAATTGCTGCGGTGATCTGAGCGGGCTCCATGATCCCAGTGCTAGCTATGGCGTCTGGTCTGAAAAAAGGCGCGAAACTAGTATATGACGGACCAGGGGAAGGAAGGAGGGAGGGAGGGGCGAGTGACGACATGGCGTACAGGTACAGGGAATTAAAATCAACAAAGGTGGCTGTGCATCAGGGAGAAACACAAACAACTGTCGCACAGAATGCCCCCCCCCCCAAAGATTGAACTCAAAAGCCTGGGTTTAGCAGGCCGTTGATTTGACGGAGGGAGGGGGAAGCAAATGAATACAGAACAAATCTATTTTTTACATCTTAAGACAACGGTGCAGCATGACTGATAGCCCTCGGCATCTTCTGGGTGCTTGGCAACAAATACTGGGCGCTTGGCAGTTAGTGTACTAAGACTGATAGCCACTGCAGTATGATGATGATGGATACCAGTCATAATATACTATCTACTGCCAAAAGGCAAGGGGCTGCTGCTGTGTAGCAATGCAGCCCCACGTCTGCCACCACCCAGATCGCCCTCGGCCTCTTCGGGGTGCTTAGCAGAAAATACTGGGCGCTTGGCAGAAAATAGCATACTACGACTGATAGCCATCATTGTCAAGACAGTTCGATAGGACTGAGCATGTCTGCCCAGGTGCCCATGATTGACAGCCACTGCAGTACGATGACGACAGTTACCAGTCGTAATAAACCATCTACTGCCAAAAGGCAAAAGGCAAGGGCTGGTGCAATGCAGCCCTACGGCTGCCAGCACCCAGATCGCCGATGAAGGCTACCAGTCATGCTGCACCGTCTACCGCCAAAAGGCAGTTAGCTGCTGCTGCTGTGTAGCAATGCAGTCCCACGTCTGCCGGCACCCAGATGACATATGGTGACGGTGAGCTGAGCTGAGCGGGCTCCATGCTTGCCGTGGTATGTTGTCTGCACAGGTAACCCAGGTAAAAAGGCGCGAATCTATTGTCTGCCGTTGCTCTGACGGAGGGGGAGGGGCCTGACGACATGTACCCAGAACCCCCCGCGACACTGTTTTGCATCATTCGGGCATTGGGATCTCAACCCAGAATTCCAATGGGCGGCGGAGACTGCGGGAACTGTGGGATAGCTACCCATAGTGCAATGCTCCGGAAGTCAACGCTAGCCTCGGTACTGTGGACGCGGTCCACCGAATAGAGCACTTAGAGCATTTTATGTGGGGACACACACAATCAGCTGTATACAACCGATTTCTATAAAACCGGCTTCTATTAATTCGACCTAATTTCGTAGTGTAGACATACCCTTAGACATGCCCTGACTTTCCTGTCTGGTCGTCTTGAAGGAGAATGTTTGCATTTGTTGTTTTTTGCTGTCTGGGAGATGGACCTGCTAGTTAGTGGATACAACAACTATTAAAAGAATGTAAGGAACTGGGTTTTATTTACAGCTGAAGTTTGGTAGACAGCTTAGGCTAAATCTTAAAGAAAAGTATTGTGATCATTTCAAACCAATGTTATAGTCCCTGTCACTGGTGTACAGGGTCGGTGCAACCATTTAGGCAAACTAGGCGGCCGCCTAGGGCGCCTAGTGGTTGGGGGCGCCTAAAAGCCCAAGGAGGCATAGGCAGAGAGTTCCATATCCACATGGTGCTCGGGCACCAGCAATATTCAGAGCCCAGGAGCCCAGCTCCAGCAATACTTGGGGCCGTGTGTCCCCCCGGCCCCACCTGCAGCCCCCCCACGCCTTCCCTGAGTGTCCCCTGGCCCCGACTTGCTGCCCCCGCCCCCTGCTCGCCTTTCACGGCCCCCGGACAGAGGAGCAGAGCGTCTCTGTCCGGGAGCAGAGCCTGTCTGTCTTTGTCTCCTCCACCCTGCTTCCCTGCAGCAACTGCTGCCGCAGGGTCCTAGTGCCCCCCTCCCCACTGCCAGGGCAGACTGACTCTGAGCCTGCCCTTCCCCCTCAGACCCTTCCCTTTTCCAATGGGACCCTCCAGCAGCACAGGGGACCCCCCTGCCCGCAGTCACTGCTCCTGCCCCACGCTGGGCAAGGAGGCACCCCCATCCCTCACCCCCAGTGAGGCTACAGTTGGGCAACAGCAGGGGAGGAGGCTCACGCAGCACCCCCCGGCACCCACCACGGGGGAGGCAAGGGAGATTCCAGGACCTGAGAGGGACCCTAGGAGCACATGCAGTGACAGTGGTGGGGGTGAGTGTGCTGCTGGGGGGGGGGGCGGGAAAGGGGGGCTCGTACCCCAGAGCTTGCTGCTGCTGGCAGAGAAAGAGCTGGGGGGAGTCCTCCTCTCTGTCCCAGAGCAGCCTGCCTGTACCCCAAACTCATCCCCAGCTCTGCCCCACCCCAGAGCCCACACCCCCAGCCAGAGCTTTCACCCCCCCACTGCAACCTCAACCCTCTGCCCGAGCCCCTCCAGCACCCCAAACACCTTATCCCCAGTCCCAGCCAGAGCCCTCATCCCCCCACACCCTGACCCTCTGCCCGAGCCCTGAGCCCCTCCAGCACCCCAAACACCTTATCCCCAGTCCCAGCCAGAGCCCTCATCCCCCCACACTCCTACTCTCGCCCTGAGCCCCTCCCATACCCCAAATCCCCCATTCCCAGCCCCAGACAGAGCCCTCACCCCCTACAACCCTACTCTCACCCTGAGCCCCTCCCACACTCCAAACCCCTCATCTGCAGCCACACCCCACAGCCCTCACCCCTGCACCCCATCCCTCTGCACCCCTCCCATCCCAAAACTCCCTCCCAGAGCCTGCACCCCAATCCCCTGCCCCTGCCTAGGGCCTGCACCCCAGACCTCCTCCCTCACCAAAACTCCCTTCCAGAGCCTTGGGCAGGTGGGGGGTGGAGTTTGGGGGGGCGGAGTTTGGGCGGGGGCAGGTTCTGGGCACCACCAAAATTTCTACAAACATGCCACCCCTGCGAGGAGGTGGAGTGAAGGTGAGTTTGGGCGGGGGGGGCGCCTGCAGGGGGGCGGGGAGTCTCCCCGGGCGGGGTTAGCTTCCGCGGGGGGGGGGAGAGCTGCTGTGGGGGGGGCTCCCCGGGTGGGGGGGTGGCGGGCTCCCCGGGTGGGGGGGTGGGGTTAGCTGGGGGGGGCGCAAGGTGGAAGTTTCGCCTAGGGCGTGAAACTTCCTTGCACCGGCCCTGCTGATGTAAACACGATCTCTGGATAAAATTGAAGGTATTTTGTGCATTTCTACCTCAATTTTGTGTCAATAATTTAAATACATTTGAACTGTCATTATCATTTACTTGTATTACGGTGCGGCCTAGAAGCCCCAGTCATGGATCAGGAGCCAATTCCGCTAGGTGCTGGACAAACACAGAACAAAAAGACAGTTCCTGCCCCAAAGAGTTTATAATCTATGTATGAGACACCAGATGGATATGGACCGATGGGGAAACATAAGGAAACAATGAGACAAATTGTCTAAATAGACAAGACAGACACTGGGGAGGAAGGGGTAGAACACAGCAGCAGCATAAAGAGTGGAATAGGGGCAAATGGCAAGTTAGCTCCAGAGGCAGATTAAAATGTATTGGGGCCCTGGGCACAAAGAACATTTGGGCCCCCCATGCCCCAGGGGTGCCGGAACCATGCCCGCCCGCTTTTTAACATGGGCGTAGTAGCCATGGGCAGGCACAGAGCGGCGGTGGCAGGGGCTACACTTCATGGCGGGGGAACTGATAAGGTGATCTACTCCCCTGTCACAAAGTGCAGCCCCTGCTAGCAGCGCCAGCCTCTTCCCCGTGAGCCTTAGTCCCCCTTGCCACGAGGCCCTGCCCCCTGCTCCTCCTTTTCCCCCCCTGAGGCCCCACCCCCTGGCCAGGCCAGAAGCTGGAGTCGGGCAGTAGTAAGAGCCACCCAGGGAGCCCTCCATCTGCCTTGGGCAGCATGCCCTGGGGGACAGGGGCAGTTCTGGTGCTGGTGGCTCCCCCACTTCTACACAAGTTTTGGTGCTTTTGTGGGGACCCCCAAATTGGCCAGGGCCCCTGGGCCTGTGCGTTAATCTGCCACTGGTTAACTCTGATTTTTTTCAGGTTTTTTTTGTGGATTTACTTAGGAGGGGATCCTCCATCTCCTAAAAAAATCATGGCACTAACATGCCAGTTGCTGCCGTGACATTGTTGATTCTGCGGGTGTGTTATGCCCTGTCAAGGCTGTATCCCTACTTTGAACTTTAGGGTACAAATGTAGGGGCCTGCATGAAGACTTCTAAGCTTAACTACCAGCTTAGTTCTGGTCCGCTGCCACCATCCCAAAGCTAATTCCCTTCCCTGGGTAGCCTTGAGAGACCTTCACCAATTCCCTGTGGAATACAGATCCAAACTCCTTGGATCTTAAACAAGGAGAAATTGACCCTTCCCCCCTCCTTCCTTTCACCAACTCCTGGTGAATACAGATCCAAACCCCCTTGGATCTTAAAACAAGGAGAAATCAATCTGGTTCTTAAAAAGAAGGCTTTTAATTAAAGAAAAAGGTAAAAATCATCTCTGTAAAATCAGTATGGAGAATAACTTTACAGGGTAATTAAACTTAAAGAGCTCAGAGGACCCCCCTCTGTCTTAGGTTCAAAGTACAGCAAAGAAAGATAAACACTCTGGTAAAAGGTACATTTACAAGTTGAGAAAACAAACTAAATCTAAGACGCCTTGCCTGGCTTTTTACTTACAAGTTTGAAATAGGAGAGACTTGTTTAGAAAGATGGGGAGAACCTGGATTGATGTCTGGTCCCTCTCAGTCCCAAGAGCGAACAACCCCTTAAACAAAGGACACACACAAAAGCCTTTTCCCCCCCCAAGATTTGAAAGTATCTTGTCCCCTTATTGGTCCTTGGGGTCAGGTGTCAGCCAGGTTACCCGAGCTTCTTAACCCTTTACAGGTAAAAGGATTTGGAGTCTCTGGCTAGGAGGGATTCCATAGCACTGTACACAGGAGAGCTGTCACCCTTCCCTTTATAGTTATGACATGCCCTTTCCCCCTCTTGGCGTCTATTTTGTCCATTTGGGTTGTCTACTCCTGTGTTTTGCAGTGCCTAGCACAATGGGGCCCCATTCTTGATTGGCCCTTAGTCACTGCTGCATTAAACCTGATTACTAATAACACATCTGCTTAACTTTAACCACATGAGGAGTCCTATTGACTTTAAGAGATGCTTAAAGTTAAGAGCATGTGTAAGGCTGTTTACGACTGGGACCAAACTGTACTGTTCCCTATATCTACCTAAAACCATAGATGCTTTAAACAAAGGCTATTTAATTCTGCTCTGCTGCTTTGATTTGCTCAAATACTTTCAAAGCTGATGTCATTACTACAAGGTACATTTAATAAGAAAAGAAAAATAAAGCCATGGGACTAGGTCTGATGCTGGAGGTCTGCACGGCGTAGTGTGTGTGTGGGAGAGGGGAGGGGAGGTTGGGATTCAGGTCAGTTACAGCTCCTTGATTCTCAGGGCCAGCCCCATCCCATATGTGACTTGGAGCCACTTTTGGGCTGCTCTGGTGTTCCAATTCAGTAGATCATTTAAGCACATGCATAAGTCCATCTCCGTATAGGAAAGCACTTAAATGTGTGCATAAGTCCATTGAAATTAATGGAAGTTAAGCACCTGCTAAAATGTTTTCCTGAATAGGGATAGTTCTAAAATAGGAATGCTCTTTGCACCCAACTTTGAATGAAATGGGGGATGGAGCAAAACTCCTTTGTTAGCAAAGTCAGTGAACTTCTCTATTTAAGAAAAATAGCAGGTAAAATTCTACCAACTTTAAAGTTACGAGACATACAGACCTATGTAGATGAAAATAGAACCCCTACACCATTATGTTTCTAGGAGGAAAGGATTTTTTGCTCTGACAAAGTTAAATTCTGATCTTTCATTCACATTTTGTTTGTCAAAAAAGTGATTGAGTTTCAGCTGCTGTGTACCAAAATATAAGAGAAGTTAAGCATCTGTCTGTAGACTAAGGAACTGTTCCTTTGTGTGTTGGTATGAATGAATGTACGATCAGCGTTTTCCCATAATTTCAGTTCCAATTTATCAGCTTTGAATCTTTAAATTATTTTGATTCATATCTTTGTAAGATGGTTGAGATAATGCTTGTGCACCAGCCCATGACCTGAAAAGTCCATATACTTGGAACAGTGCTGACTGACTGTATGTTTTTTGATCTGTGGACTTTGAGCTCACAATTACTAAAATTGAGAGATTCTTTACTACACAAAGGTGACCTGATCAAACCCCGCTGGGTGATGCCAGTGACTTTAGAATGCAAGCACACAGCTTATGGTTTAGATGTTGTATGTTAAATCCTGAAATTACTGTTTTCACCTTGTTTGCATTTTCTTGTTTGAATTTTAAATGTAACAAGCTGTGTGTTATGTTGAATTGTACTGGAGTGTTTCATGTAATCTATCGTGGCAGTGAGTGATTGGCTATCACCTAGCCACAACCTCTAATTTGGGCAAACTGCCTCAGTTGGCTTCAAAGCGATCAGTCTCAACATTAGCTTTAATCTTGGAGTGATTTGACCCTCCCTATACCAGCCATTTGGCTGGATTGTAAATATATTAAATGGTGTTGAGATTGATAATGCCCTGTTATTTGGGGGCTGATACTTAACCAAAAAAACTGCCACCTTCCCAAATTATTCGATGAAGCTTATAAAGAATTGCTGGTTTATTTGATATGGTATAATCAACCATACATTTTATGATTTCATATTAACCACTTTCTTTTAATTTGATTAGTTTATATGTAGTTAATGTTATTCTTTTGGCATAATTATTTAGTTGAGTTTAATCCAATTATATAAAATTGGAATCCTGTGTGGATCAGATGTTTTCCCCCCAGACATCAGGGTTTAGGCCCTGAGGCGCCTGGGGTAGACTACAGCCAACTGTCCCCCTAATGACTGTCCATAGAATTTCCCTTATAATCCTCCCAAGGCAGGTCCCTTTAGTGTCTTGTGGCATAGAATCCATGCTGCTAAATTTACTGTTATATTTCAGTCACATTAGTGCTATATAACATTGCCCTTTCCTGCTCTGAATAGGTTCATGCTATGGCTGGTGCATGGAAAGAACATCTCTATACAGGGGATGTCAACTATAGAAGCCAACCAGGCACCGCGTCGGTAAGCAAGGATTGTTTAGAATGTTCTGCTGTACCCAGCCCTGAGCTGAGCGATGTAGGTTTTAAAGGTGTGTTGTATTGATTTAGATAGAAAAAGAGGCCCAAGGAGTCAAAGGCATGAGCATGAGCCTGAAACCGTCCAGCATTAAACAGTTTTAAACAAGGTTCAGGGTTTGGTATCCATACCAGAGCCAGCTTTAAGGAAAATGGTGCCCTGGGTGAACTTGTATTTTGCACCCCTGGCCCCTGCGGGTTACCCCCCTCCATCATCCCTGGCTCCCCAGGCTTCCCCCCCACCCTGGCTCCTATGGCTCCCCACAGTGTGTGTCTGTGGTAGAGAGTGTGCATATGTTTGTTACTCATAGAGAACGACCACAGGCACAGTTCAGTGAAAAAGGCACTAAGCCAGGTTTATTGCCCTCAAGGCACAGTCCTAGTGTCCTATAGGAGCTACAGGTACACTATCATGAGTGCCCAGTGGCAAGGAATGACTCAGTCAGCAGTGGGAATTTCTGCTGTCCCCTCAGGTGCAGACAGGATTAAAGTGAGGTACCCCGACATTTATAGACTGAGACAAACAACTTACGTACCATCTTATGTGTTTCATTATACCGCTTGTCACCTCCCTTTGTGTCTTGCTCCAGAAGTCTTGGGCAAAACATCCCTATTCTTCTGTCAACCCCTTTTCTCTTGTGCTAGCTCAGGATGTCACTAGGATTATCTTTTGGAGCGTATTCACATATGTACCCAGTATCTGTTGCTTCTTAGCAGTGCCCGTGTTTTAGCAACACTAGCAGTACCCTTGCTAAGTTCATGTATCGGATAGTGAGCTTGTAAACATCTGCTTTAATACATGGCCTGACTTTGGTTCACAGCCCCTGGTTCAGGCCTCAAGTCTTGCACCAGGCCCAGTGCTCTATATCTCTCACTACTACACTGGACTGGTCATCTAGTCCAGTCCCCTGCACTGAGGCAGGACTAAGTATTATCTAGACCATACCTGACAGGTGCTTGTCCAACCTGTTCTTAAAAACCTCCAGTGACAGAGATTCCACAACCTTCCCAGGTAATTTGTTCTAGTGCTTAGCTACCTTGACAGTTAGGAAGTTTTTCCTAATGTCCAACCTAAACCTCCCTTGCTGCAATTTAAGCCCACTGCTTCTTGTCCTATCTTCAGTTGTTAAGGAGAACAATTTATCACCCCCCTCTTTATAACAACGTTTTACGTACTTGAAGACAGACTAAACAAGCCCAGTTTTTTCAATCTTCCCTCATAGGTCATGTTTTCTAGACCTTTAATTATCTTTTTTGCTCTTCTCTGGACTTTCTCCAATTTGCCTACATCTTTCCTAAAGTGTGGTGTCCAAAACTGGACACAGTACTCCAGTTGAGACAGAGCAGTGCTATTATGCCCATTTTACAGATGGGGAATGTGGACACAGAGGGTATGTCCACACTGCAGTTAAGCACCCGGGGCTGGCCCGTGTCAGCTGACTTGGGCTAGTGGGGCTCAGGCTAAGGAGCTGTTTAATTGAGGAATAGATGTTTGAGTTTAGGCTGAAGCCTGAGCTCTGGGACCTTCCCACCTTGCAGGGTCCCAGAGCTTGGCCTCCAGCAAAGGTCTACACCACAATTAAACAGCCCCATAGCCTAAGCCCCATGAGCTCGAGTCAGCTGGCACAGGCCAGTCGCGGGTGCTTAATTACAGGATAGATGTGCCCAGAGAGATTAAGTGACTTGCCAAAGGTCACACAGGAAGTCTGTGAGAATTAAATTATCTGTGGCGCATATAATTGAACTCAGGTATCCCAAGTCCTAGGTTAGTGCCCTACCCACTGGACCATCTTTCCTTACTGCTGGAACAGGGCAGAGTAAGTCCCCCTCCCAGTAACTGGTCTTAAAATTAAGATGTACATTAATCACCCATTATGTCACAGCTACATCCATAAGGATATAGGAGTTATCGCCTTCACCTCCATCCAGTGCCTCCGTTGCTGATATTTAATAAATACTTTAGAAGTTGCCTTGGGAAATGATCCATTATATTCTCTTTTTACAGATCCCAGAAGGACAGATCTGCTTGGATGTACAGCACAGGTATCGCCAATCCCCATTTGGGGAATCACACGTTCAGCAATTCCAATGCCAGGGTGATGTTTTCAGAGCTTCGACTGAGTTTGCCTGGTAAGATCCCCTAAGCAACTATTTCTGTTCTCCTTCAACTACTAGAATTGACACTCTTTGCCATATGTGCATGTGCTCCCAGCTTAGAGTCACAGGCCTTCTAGAAAGCAGCATATGCTATATCAGACAGGAAAATGAGCCAACCCTGGCCCCATCCACCCCTAGCTGCCCAGGGCAGCACCGAGGGTGGACCCATTAGGGTCTGTCTACACTCCAGTGTAAGCCCAAAGTTGGTAGGACATGAGTCAGCTGACCCATGTTAGAGAATCCTGGGCTTGAATGTCTACACTGGCTTTTAACCCTATGTTCAGACTTTTCGAACCCAGGCTCGAACCTGGGGCTCTGGCATCCAGACTGCAGCATGCAGCCCTGAGTCAAAACCACCATATTGAGGAGTCCCTAGCTTCCTCCTGAAATGTGGCCTCTTTAGTACTTTGACTGTGATGTACTGTGGGAAAACTTTACAGCTCACCCTGCACATTATAGGAGGTTTGAACAGCCCGTCAACACAGCCTCTGGAGCAGTGTTTCTTGTCTGTGTGTTCCCAACTACCGGAGCCAGCAACGTGGAGGGGGGACCTTTAGAAGAACTTGTCTTGCCTGTGGTTTTACTCCTATGTCAGGAAATTGGCACTTTATGCTCCTCACTCAGAGCCTTTTGCTGTCTCCCATCAGTCCCCATGCTAGATTCAGGGGACAGCAAGGCACCATCCTGGCTGATCAGCACCACAGTTGGCTCTGTGCTGGGCACAGTGCCCGGCTCCGTGCTGGGTGCAGTGCCCATCACCCAGTCAAACTCCTCATATAATGTGCGTGACATTGGCAAGTTGCCCAAGGCATGGGCATGGTTCTGGTCCCTGACGTTCTGGTATTTGCTCTTCAGTCTTTTACTATGCTCCCTGCACTGGTCATCTGTCTGGAGAATCTGCAAAGCTACCAGCTTTTTAGCTATCTGCTGGTATGCATGGCCTTTTCTGGTGCTTTTGCTGAAGTCCACCGTTTTACTGGCCTTGTACCAGAGATTCACCAAAATTTGGCTGTGCTCCCATGATCAAGGTTTGCTCAGTTCGGTCTTCATTGCAAACCCAGGAGGGTCTCGGAAGGTGTACTCGCAGCTCGGTGATCATACGGTAATGGGTAAATACAGACTAACTGCGCTGCTGCTGCACCCTGGGAGGGGTGGCTTCCATTTTGAATGGAGGATTGTTGGGATAGACAGGACAAAGGAAGTCAGCCCTTGGAATTGTGGGATATTTCTGGCAGACTCCCAGGACACAAGATGAAGGAGACTGCGTCTACATAGCAGCGCAATAGGGCTCAGAGCCTGGGTCCCATCTTAACTCATGCTCAGACCCGGAAGCCCTGCAGGGTCCTGGGACCCTGGGTCCAAGCCCTGGTTTAGCGCAATTTCAGTGTAGATGGGAGGATTGGGGGGTTAGGTTTGAGCCTGAGCTTCAGCCTGGGCTTACATTGCAATGTAGACATACCCTTAGGCTCCTCCTCTTCCTTTGCAGCCATTTCCCCCCATGTTCTCTATCAGTTGTAGTGGTCCCCAGGTAAGTCAGTTTTTAGCGTATGTAAAAAATGTTATTTTCTACATATTTGTAGAAACTCCTTCCACGCCCTGTCCTGTTTGTTTATATTCCCTTGGCATTGACTGTGGGCCCGGCTAGGAGGTCAGGCTTCAAGAGATGCACCTTGGGTGATGTAAACACTGTGCCACCAGGCCAGTAAACCTGTCTTCTCAGGTGCTTGGGTGGAGGAACTCCTCAAAGGGGTATCTTTTCTGTGCAATGTTCCCCCCTCAACCCTGCGTGGAGCAGAAGGACCATTTAAAACTGTTTTTCCTGGCAGAAGCTTTTCAGGCTTGCTAGGTAAAGGTAATTTCTATTTTCGTCTAGCCTCAAAATCCCTGATTCCAGCAATTACTGCCTTGTTCTGCATGGCAAAGCATTTGACAATCTTGAAGGAGAGCCCTCGGATTCAGAACTGTTTAGAATCTAAGGCCTGGTAAATGATCCCAAGTTGTCAGAGCCATGTGCTAGGCCAGTGCCCTTAGAGCAGGCTGAATCTTCTGTGGCTGGGAAGGAGATAATACAGTAGGAGACCAGATCTGTCATGGTTGTAGGATTATTTAGATATTAGTTTTGCATCCCATGGCTAGCGCTTCATCTTAGGTTTCCTTAATGCTGTCATGATTAACCACTCAGTAACCACACAAGATGGTCCCGTTCACTTTATTAACCCAAGTGTACAGGAAAATATGAAGTTAACATTTTTTTAAAAATTAATTTAGGAATGTTAATGATGTTGCAACCAAAACACTGTTTACGTGTAAAGCTGCAGACTTGTCCATTTCCCCCATCAAATGCAAAATCAGAGAGAAAGGAGAAGAGCTGCTCTTTTGCTAGTCTGTTGGTAGGCAGGTGGTTGCAGACTAGAGCCATGGCTCTTTCTTTAGGCAGGCAGTCTCTGGTTCATCTAAGGTCAGAATGGAAAGCTCGGGTCAGAGGTGCAGTCCCACTATTGATCTAAATTTCCCCTCCTCTCTCCCAATAGCGGAAGCAAGCTTCAGGTGAGCATGGAAAACCAAATCTGAGACTAGGTAAGATATGGTGGCAACATCCACCATATCTGACCCCTTCCACCCCTTGCTGCCCAGTGCAGCACTGAGGGTTGACCCATTTGGGTCTGTCTACACTCCACTGTAAGCCCAGGGTTAGTGGGATTTGAGTCAGCTGACCTGTGTTAGAGAATCCTGGGCTTGAGTGTCTGCACTGGTTTTTAACCCTACGTTAAGACTTTTCAAACCCAGGCATTGCTGAGGTTCAAAAGGCTTGATGCATATAACTTAGAGTGGAAAATAAGCAACAACAACAAAAAAAGGTGTGTGTGGGGGGGCGAGTGAACACAAAATCGACAAAACAAAACCGAGTACTGGTTCCACTTTGCTTTCTTAGTTTTGTAATTCCCAATCCATGAAAAATGATTGTGCTGTTGACAATTGTTGCAGAGGTTTTCACTAGGTCTTCTGACCCAAACCATCTTATTGTGAAAACAGGAGAACTTTGTTCTGAAAACTGGACTCTTGTTCATTTCTTGTGGGTTGACTCAAAATTCAGCCAAGGTTCCAGCGTGCACTGGGCCAGTGCACCCAGTAGGTCCTGTTGAGACAATAGATCTGTGTAAATTACTACAATTAAAGGCACTTGCTAAGCACCCTGGGATGTGAGATGGGCGCAAGGATGTGGCATCCACTGGACTAGGTATTAATATGCATGTCTCTTGTTTCTGTCATAGTGCCACCACCTCTCTGTTAACGTACAATTGGATGGATTCTGATGCTAGGCCAAGTAAGTGACATTCATTGATTGTTTATAAATTGCTCCCAAGGACGAGCTTGGTACTGAGAAACTTGCTTCGTACCACTCGACTGGCAAGTGAGAGAAGGAGCTGTTGCAATTTGCTGTAGTGGGTGGGTCAGAGAGAGGCCTGTTCTATCAGTGTTCTGTTTCTGTGAGAACTGGGTACATGGAAAACGTAACCCTGGGAAGGGGGTTGGGAATGGGGAGTGTAGCCTTGTACTTTATTTAAAGTGAATTTTGTAATATGGTGTTGCACCACCGTGGGTTCGTCTCTGGTGGCTACAGTTTCAAGCTTAACAGAGTGAAAGTCACCTCTGCTACTTGTTTCAGATTTAGAGTCTCTAGTGGGGAGTGGAGAAGGAGGACCCATAATGATAGATAGCCTAAAGCCAACAGACCCGGTGCAGTTTTTTATCCCCCAAAGAAAAACATTGCAAAGGGAAGAGCAAATGTGCAGCCATTAGTGACTAAATAGAGAGATGTTTTTGCTAAACACGAGTGTTCCAAAGATGTTCACAGTTGTTGGGAGTGCAACAAAATTGCACATTCCATATAGACATCAATCATCAGGGATGCTATAGAACAAATCACACCATCAAACTAATGCCGCGGAAACTGGTAGATGCTAGTGGATGCAGTTGGAATACCCTGATTCCATTCATTTTAATGGCATGCAGGGAACTCCCGCTGCCTCCATAGATCACACACCCTTTGAGGTGATGACTGGGCAAACCATGTGAATGCCAAAGCATCTTTTGTGGCGTACCAGTGGCACACATATCAGCATTTCTTAACTCTATGGCCTAGTATGGCTAAGCTAAAATCTTACAGGCCTCAGCCTGTAGGCCTTGCGTTTCAGCCCTACTTACTTAGAGACCTAATACATGATTATTCCCTCTGTACTGATCAATCTGATACTTCTATAATCCTACAATTTAACTCTGTTTAGCATAGAATGATTATATATGAGATTACATGTTAATAAACTATAACATCACACAATAAATGAACAATAAACTAAAATCATTGGCTACAGGAGGCAGAACCTTAATTCCCGTGGCTGAAATGGTAGTGTCATTGAGAGCCATTGCCTCTGGTCACCTCCTGCTCTTCACTCATCTCTAGTGCAGCCTGAGGTTTCCTTTTGCAGCTCTGAATGAAATGTACTGAACAGTTGTCACATCTACCCTTCCTTCATCTCACTCAGTATGGCAGCCTCTAAATCCTTCCAAACCCAGACACGCTCCCCCTGGATAGTACTTTATCCTCACCTTAGCCACCTGCTTCTTTTTAGTAATATACTTCTGTGGCTCTTCAGACCTTTCCCATTACCCCAGCCTGAGGCTCGACATGTGATTGAAAAAAATCAATGCCCCTCAATCCGTACTCTCTTTTGGTACACTCTTTTGCAGTATCTGGATTTGCTGTATGTATAATTATTAAATGTAAAGATCATCATCTGCTGGCACCTAAGGATAATAGTGTCTATTGTATTCATCATCAATATATAGGTTTAATAAAATGTTTGTTGTTATGCAGAGCAGATAGCCTGCCTGTGTGCAGCTCTTAACATAGTGGCAGAAGTAAAAGAGCTGTTACTGCTTCAGTTGATTGTTGTAGCTGACCAGAGTCACTGAGTCACATTTTAGCCATGGTCTCTGCGACTCACGATTCACTCTCTGCTATTATGAAAATACAGGGGGATATTAGTGAAAACTGGAGCTTCTTTGTGGCCTTCTGGGCAAACTGACTCAAGAAAGCATGCGAATCAGAGCAGCCACATTGAAGGTAGCAGATGAAGAAAAGCAAGATGCAACTACAGTCCTAGACGATTGAGGGGGGGGAAAAAACCCTTTGTATTTGAAAGAAATGTCATATGAGTGGTATATTTTCAACTCATCTGATCTAAGTGAAAGAAACTGTGGACCAATATGCAACCGAACCACACTAATTAGCTTCAATCACACACATTTGGCACACTTGTTAGAGACCATACAGATTTAGGCACCAAAGGCAATGAAGCCAGAGTGCATATGTTATGACAATCAGATGGAATTTAACCATGCTATTTGATATATGCCACAGGCGCAACCAAGCAAAGAAACCTCCCCGCAAGGGGCCATCTGCGCCCTTATTCGCATCAGGGGATGGGGGTTCATTTGCATAGAAGAGGCTGGATCAGCCAATCAGGGGCTGGCCTGGGTGCTGGGAGGCTATGAAGGGCTCCTCAGGGCTTGCAGACCCCTGGCTGAGCTGTGCCTGTGCTGGGAGCCTTGGCGGCAGGGGCCCAGGCAGTGGCAGGGGGAGGCTGCCCCAGGCAGATGCTGTGGGCTCAGGGGCAGCGGGCGGCTGCAGTTCCCAGAGTGGGCTGCATGGAGAGGGCAGGAACTGGGGTCTCTGGAGGTGGGAGCTGGGAGTCCAGGAGAGAGCTGGGCCCTCGTTGGGACCGGAGCCCCCATGTCAGTCACAGCTGGACACCCCTTCCTTCTTGTGTTCTTTCCATTGATTTCAATGGGCTTTGGGTCAGGCCCTCAGCCATTCTGTGAGGTGCCTAATTCCATGTTCCTTATAATACAGGGGCAACCTTCTTTCTTCATCGCTCTCCCAACAGCATCATAGGGGTTCGGTCCAACTGATTAATTTTGCATAAACCACACACTGATCACTGCAATTTACTGTGAGGAAAATTTTGTTTACCCCACCCCCAGCTTCACAAGTGCAGAAGGCACTCAGAGACCACAGACAAGAGCAGGCTATAAAAGAGGAGATTCCAACAGGCAGGGGAACTGGTGTACATGCACTATGTACAGCCAGCCTCTTTCCCACCAGAGGGCCAAAAGTATTTCTGATTCTCCTAAACTGTAACCATGAGCAGTGATTTCAGAAGAGAAAGAGTCTGCATGGATTCCAGCTGAAGATTCCCACAAGCAAGTGGAGGGAAGATGTTTTAGACCCAGGAGACTGTATAGATTTGGTGGTCAAAGACTCTAACTGAGACTTAGGTGAACAAAACCTAAGCTGTTGGGAACTTTCAGTTTCTTCTCACTGTATTTCTGTGGGGACTGAACTGTTCAGATTTTCATTTGTTTTCTTTATTTATGTTTATGTATAACTGTGAAGGTAATGTCTGTGGATTATAAAATAGCCATGCCATGCTGTAAAAAAATAGATTATTATTTGTTTCTTTATCATAAGATTTTATAAAGTTATTTAATTAAATTCATTTCTTTAGTTGCTTTTGGGACTTGAATGAGGGGAGGTTGACCCTGTGCAATCCTTGCTGAAAATCCTTAGAGACTGAACGCTGGGTCTCCAACTACTTTCTATGGGAGTTGGGTTGTTGTTTTTTTTAAAGGCACTGGAGACGGGAAATGAAGTGAACGCTAGCCCACCCAAAGGTTACACATACACACCTATACACCTGAGGTCTCTGATTCAGGGCTCTTTAGGCCTGTATCCAAGATAGATAACGGTCTCCCACCTGTTAGGGGGCTTATCCGGGTCACGGCACCAAGATGTTAGGGGACTTATTCCTTCACCCTCTCACTTCCCTGGTCCTTCTCGCATGAACAGAGAGCAACAATACCTGAAGTCCAAAGGTGCAAACAATTTGATGTTTATTGGGGTGAACTTCCAGCAAGCATGATTCCAGTTTCCTTCCTCGGTGTCCCCCTTCCCAGTTCTGACACCACAGAGCCGTCCCTGCTCCCATTCCCTGTTCCCATTCCCCCCTTAGCAAAACATGATTCCAATTCCCCCCCATTCCCATTCCCCCCGTTACTTCCTGATTGACTACAGACTATATAGTAAAACTTGAGTTCTGCTTAGCTATACCTTAACCAATCATTTTACTAAAATTTAACTAACCAATCCTGACGCATTGTAACATGGTTATTTAACCAATTGTATCCCACCACCTTAATTGGTTTACACCCAACACAATTAATTATACAGCAGACAGAAACAATCACAGAACCAGACAGAGATTATACAGACAAACAATAGGGAAGTGAAGACTACAGTGATAGAACAATACAGAAATGAGGATTTCACATCCCAGCTATTGATAAGTGAGTTCTTGCCAGACAGGATGCTATCAAACTAACTTTCCTTTTACATCTTCTAGGCTCTTCCCTTTCTCTGGAGGTGATAGAAATATCAGGACAGGATTGTATTCCTAACAGCCCAATAGCACCTTATTTCAATGTAACTAGTTTGGAATGTGAGGATGTGACCGTTCACTTCCCAGTTTATGGCTGGCCTCTGCTGCTTAGCTGAAGGCCTTAGTCTAAGAACCAGGCCTCAGATTGTCACAGTAAGAGAAGGCCCTTACACAGACAGACAGTGATTTTGATTCTTTCTTTTATACCTCTATAACTAGCTAAGTGATGAGAATACACCTAAATTCTTAAAGTATAAGCCTTTGCAGGCAGGCCTGAATATCTATATCCTAACACCACCTCTCTCCATTCTGCAAACACTGTTCTGAATATCATTGTAGCACTAAGAGATAGTGTCCATTTATGGCATCCTTGCTGCAGGTTGCTGAATGTGCTGTGGAGGAAAGATGACTGTCTCCTCAGTACTGTTTCTGTCTCATTAAATCATAGGTAAACCTGCTGAGCCATCTGCTGAGTCTATGGGGAACTTTGACACTGGTGATACATCTAGCCATGGCTCCTCACCTGCACATGAAACTCAGATGTCTTGGGAGATGGAGAATGTTGCCATGCAAGAGGGTGGATCACCGGCTTCCAGCAGGAGGGCATCCCCAGTGCAGTTATCGTCTGACTCAAGAAAAGGTATTGATGTGTCCCAACCGAACTCACCCTTCCTATTTCCCTGGCTGGTCATCCCCTACGCTGCATGACACTATGCAGGAGGATAGATCCCCTCCACTGGCCCACCCATAACGCAGGGCTGCGGCATATTCTTCTCTGCCAAAGAGACTCGTCTTGGTGACTTTACTGAGTGAGAGGCCTGTCTCTTGGAGAGTCATTGGGACGTTTGGGAGATGCTATCCACCCTCTAACCTGAAAGCAGCTCATGCTTAGTTGGCTAGCAGCATGGGGGCAATTTGACCCTGCTACTGGGCCTGTTGCTACTTCTAATTTTACTTCAAAGTTAATGTGTTGTTTTGACATAATTTGATCTTATCTCGTTGCACTGATGAGGAGAAGTGTATATAGAATAAGGTCAGGAATATTTTGTTGTGTCTCTAGTCCTGTCTGTAAAGCATGCTGGTATCTGAGGGGAGTTGCAAGTTCTCACCCTGGGCTCCCCACTAGATGGAAGATATTAATATGTTACAGCTGTAGGGTAGCTGCCCCTTTGACTCCTCTTCAGTATCTCTTGAGTACACTCTCTCCAAGGCAGACCCTGTCCTTTCACTCGTCTCAGTGGAATCCCCAAATTCTCCCACTCACAGACCAGGTCTGTGGGCTGCCCCACCTCTATTTGCTGATCATGATTTCTCAGCAGGTCCAACTGGATTTGGCACCTGCAAGAGAGTTCCTTTTGGGAGTTGTGACCAGTGTGTACGTGCCATGACTCAGAACAGCTTCTTAAACCTAAGAAGAACCATACTGGGTCAGACCAAAGGTCCGTCGATCCCAGTATCCTGTCTTCCGACAGTGGCCAGTGCCAGGTGTCCCAGAGAGAATGAACAGAATAGATAATCATCAAACGATCCATCCAGTTGTGACGTTCCCCTCTGGTGTTATCTGGACCGGTGATCTGCTAGGCCACCCCAATCCTTGACTCTGGGAGCCAGCCTTACCCTGCTCTGCTGTGAGAACCCCACTCCTGGGATGTTCACGCACAGCCTCTGGCATGTAAGCTGCTCCCAGCTACTTGCAACCAAATGATACTAGCCAATATCTCCGGTCCCAGACACAACCCTAGGAACCTCCATCTTGCAGTGTCCAGTTATGCCCGCTGGACGCTGCAAGCTTATATGAGTTTGTCAATTTAACAAAGAAATTGATATGTACCAGGCTTATCACAAGGGGAGTTTCTGACACACTGCAAAGCAAATGCACTGTCTTAGGTAGAATAAACAAACAGATTGATTAACGATAAAGGTAGATTTAAGTGATTATAAATCAAAGCATAACAAGTCAGATTTGGTCAAATGAAATAAAAGCAAAACACATTCTAAGCTGATCTTAACACTTTCAATGTCCTTAAAAACTTAGATGCTTCTCACCACAGGCTGGCTGGTTGCCCTTCACCCAGGCTCTCCCCTTTGATCAGTTGTTCAGTCGCTTGGTGGTGATGGTGTCTGTAGATGTAGGTGGAAGAGAAAGAGCCTGGCAAAATGTCTCTCCCTTTTATCATGTCCTTTCTTTCCTCTTGGCTTTGCCCCCACCCCCTTCAGAATCAGGAGAGCATTAGCTCATCACAGTCCCAAACTGCCCAAAGAAAGGGGGGTGACTCCCTCAAGGGTCTAACAGATTCTTTTGTTGTGCCTGAGCCAGTGTCCAGAAGATGGAGTGGAGTGATCGCGAGTTGATTCAGTTTAAATTAAATGCAAGGGCAATCAACATTAGGTTGTTAATTAAGGTTTTTGATTTCAAAAGTTCAGAGTGAGAAATTGAGGGAACTAGTGAAGTCAACTGAAGAGCTCAAGGTCGCAAATGTGGAGGAGCCTTGAAATTTGAAATTGAAATTTCTTTAAGGTAAAGATGCAAAAACCATCTGGAATTTGCATTCCAAACAAGGGGCAAAAATTTGTAGAGAGAGGTCCAGACCTAAATGGATGAATAAGTACCTTGAAAAGGTGATTAGGAGTAAGCAGAGATACTGCAAGGAACAGAAGATGGGATTGATCCGCAATGAAAGCTATGTCTGGGAGGTCAAAAAGTGAAGGGATAAAGTGAGAATTGCCAGAAGTCAAGCTGAGTATGAGACCTTGCAAAGGAAATTAAAACAAATAGTAAAAGGTTCTTTAGCCTTATAAATGAAAAAGGAACAAGAAAAGAAGAAGCCCCCAGGGGCATCACTCCCGCCCAATCCCATATCCTAGGGTATGTCTACACTGGCAAGTTTCTGCGGCACAAGTTATACCATCACTTTTATTAAAACGCTGGAATTAAACGGCTGTTGCGTGTCCACCCTGTGCTCCTTGTGACGCTGAAGCACATCCATATTAGCAACTCTTGCAACAGCAAGGACAGCAGTGCATTGTGGTAGCTATCCCACTGTTCACCTGGCCGCAGGGCACTTTGGGAAGGTTTTGCAATGCCTCATGGGGCAGGCACAGCGTCGCATGATGCAGGTTTCCCAATCCCATTGTTCCATGGGCATCCTACTACATTGCCAGCTGCTTTTCAGCTGAAGGGGGTGGGGGGAGAGTGTGACAGGGTGTGTGTTTTGTGGGACAGAGAGTGTGTCAGCATGCTGTCTTATAAGTTCAGACAGTGGCAGGACAACCAGTCCTGAGGCAGGGGGAGGGGGAAACCCCAACATCAGCCCCCTCCCAGGGCTCTCTGCACAGCAATCTCTCTCTCTCTCTCTCTCTCTCACTCACACACACACACACACACACACACACACACACCCTCTGTCTCTGTGATCAACAGCACAAGCATTCCACATTAATGGTTTGCTTTGTGTGCCGGAGCAGAGCATGCAAGGGCTGTCGGAAATCATGCTTTGAAAGGGGAGGGGCGCATGTCTCCAGGGCAGCCGAGTTCAAAACAATGAGCAGAGTGGTCACTTGAGGCATTATGGGACAGCTCCGGAGGCCAATTACAGCACAGAAAGCAATCAAGTATCTACACTGGCAATAGAGCGCTGGGACCTCTGTGCAAATAGTCTCACGAGTCTCGTCAAGGTGGTTTTTTTGCAGCGCTGCAACTGAGGAGTTTCTGCGCACAAAGTTGTTTATACGTCTGCAGTTTGAGTGCAAAAAGCTGCTTTACAACACAGAAACTTGCCAATGTAGACAAGCCCCTAAATCAAACATGGGCAGAAAGGAACTGGGAAATGAGTGCTGGTGGACTTGTGGGTGGGTGACCTGGAAGTGATGCCCCTGGAGAGGGGAATGGAAAATCACTGTACCTTTATCTGTTTTACTTTGGGAATCGGAACCCTCGTGGTAAAACAATTCTCCCAAGGACTATTGTATGTGTACGCAAATAAATTATGCCCAGAGGTGGGACTTTGAACTCGACAATGTAGAGAGACCGTGCTCTCTTTATGGCTGGACCAAGGGGAAATTGAGGCAGGTGCACTTGTTGTGCCATGGCCCACAGGAAGGCAACCCACGTTTGTGGGGGTGGTGGCCCAGAGCACTGCAAACTGTCAAAGTAACTGCAAGAGGCAGGAGTTCTTCAGGTTCCCCATCATTTACAGATAGTGCTTACAGTGGTAGGTGTCAGTGTTACCTGCTCTGCACCCACAGTAATAGCTGTACCAACCTGGATCTACCCTGATACCGTCTAAAGGTGACTTACAAAAAAGGGCTCTCTTCCTCTTCGTGGTATGTCCCAAAGGCCTGCGAGTGTGTTGGTTTAAACAAATTCTACTTGATTTCACCTTAGAAATGTTAGGAATTAAATACTTTGTCTTCCCTTTTAGCTGACTGGGAGGATTTTTTTGCCTCCAGGAGGTTGATTGGGATCATGACTCAGACATCTTTTCTTCAAGTGTTATTCAGACGTTGGAGTTAAATCGGTGTTAACAAAAATAACCTCAAAATCAAAGAGTTTTAAACAATCTGAATAAAAATCACTACCCCCTCAATTAATCCATGTTCACTTGTTTGTTGTCTGATGGCATTGTCCTACCATATGGGTAGCTGCTCTCTTCCAGGATATACAACACCTACATTTCTAAAGAAAGAAAAAAAAAATTCTTGGAACAACTTTTCAGGCCTGGACTAAAACCCTGAATTTCCCAAAGTGTGGGGTGAGTCCCCTGGGGGTGATGTGAAGAATGCCTGGGAGGCCACAGACAGATCTCTCAATTATTCTCTGAAGTTTCAGCTTTCATTTTAAAAAGATGAATCTCTAGCTGTCGTAGTTGTGACGAGAGCCTTCAAAACATGAACTGAGTGTAACTGTGTCTGCCTGAGTTTGCAGGGAGCCGGAAGTAACTCTGTGTGAGCTGCCCCATTCATTTCAATGGACTGTAACTCAGACACCAGTGATGATCATTGAAATGCCAACATTGCTAATTATCTCACGGCTCCAAGCCTGTAAGAAAGCTGAGGAAGTATTATGTGACTATCTAAGCCAGTGGTACATGAAGGGGGAAGGAGTTACTGGTATATCAATTAAAATAGGTATGTTTGTGCTGGTACGATGTATAAAATATTAGCAGCACTGGCAGGGCAATGATTGATTTCATTTTCCTGAAGTGGGTGACTTCGCTTTCTAAAGTTTAGGGAACTCTGGAATGACCTCAAACCCAGGTAAGTGAGCTTTAGGCAGGGCTCAGGCTGAAGGCAAAGCAGTGGGAATTCAGTTCCTTTTCTTTAAGTAAAGCGAGTAGTGGCCTAAATACTCAGAGTTAGGTGGGAGCTCACCTTAAAGCTGCCATTCACAGCCCTATGGGCACATTAGACACATCTATGTAACGTCTAGGGCACTGAAGTGCATAAGGGTTTGGGCCACCCATGTTTTTGACTCCTAACAGCCATACGTATATGGTCCATGGAGTCTCCCAGATTCCCCAGCATATCTACAGCCTGTTGAGAGTCCTTTCTTCAGGTGCTGTGTGCAAAGTGCAGCCTGTTCAGCATGTGGAGAGGGGGAGGGGCTCTGGGGACCCCACAGCAGGGGATCCATGTTGGTCATTCTTGTTAGTTTTGTTTGTTGGTTTATATATCACTGTTGGGCAGCTAGTTTAGAAAAAAGAGCCCAGCAAACTTTGGAAGACACACAGCATGAGTGTGAGTCCCCACAACCAATGCACTGTATTGGCCAAATAACAGCTGGGCGATGGCTGCAGCCATCCGGCTCGGGGTCGGAGTTTCATAAGTGAGGAATGTGCTCTGATATTCTCCGGTCCCATGAGGCACGCCATCTAGGATAGGGAGGCTAATAAGGGAATCATCCCTCAGGTGTTACATAACTACTGTTCCTGAGTTGGTGCAACCCAAAAGTAGGACAGAAGGTTTGATAGATTTCTGGTAGCCAGAATGATCCCTCCTGACATCAGGAATCTGATCCTTCTGAAGCCTGGGAACATCATGGGCTGTGCTTAAATCAACTCAAACTAGACCAAGAGAGGACCTGGGGGGAGCAGAAGGGCACTGGCTGAGGTGCAGCTGGAGCTGAATGGAGACCCGTTTCTCAAACAGTAAAATCCTGGCAGAGGGAAATGATGGGGTTTTTGTTTCTCAGATGCTGCCCTGCAACACAGCTAGAGATGCATTTACCCAGAGCTAATACCCACCTCTGATAAAGGAGCTTTGCTGTATTACAGCTCTCTGGCTAGTCACTTTCTGATCATTTTCTCTCCTTTTATAAATCAACCAAGCAACCAATCTGGATGTGAAATAGATTTTCTCTGCATCTGAAGAAGTGAGGTTCTTACCCACGAAAGCTTATGCTCCAATACTTCTGTTAGTCTTAAAGGTGCCACAGGACCCTCTGTTGCTTTTTACAGATTTTCTCTGGTTACAGGCAAGTACGTGGGGCTGCGTAACCAGGGTTCCACCTGCTACTTAAACAGCCTGCTGCAGTGTCTCTTCTTCACGCGAGAGCTCAGAGAGGCCATCCTCAGGTGAGGGCATTCACAGTAAACCCTGGGGTTACATCAGCAACAGCACACAAGAGAAGTGTGGTTAGGTTGGGTAGCTGCATGGTTCTGATCCTGAGATCCACTGTAGGACTGACCCCTTGAAACAAGGCTGACAGGGCAGCACTGTGCAAGAGAAAGGGGCAGGCGGTGATAGCTGGCTTCAGGGTGTGAGGGGGAAGAGAAAAGAGAAGGGGCAGCAGCCCACAGGTATGAGGAGGGCAGACGAGGAGGCACCTTGAAGTTATACTGGAAAATGAGGCCCACTTCTAATAGTAGCTACATGGCACAGTCAAGCAATGCGATGACTGTGTCCAGTGGGGTGGCAGAGTGTTCCCTAGAGAGAGGACCAGGGCACGGTAGCAGGGAGACACCTTTTCTAAGGGAAGGCTCTCTGAAGGAGGCAGTTTCCATGCTAGGCTGGCACTGTACGTCTGCGTAGCTGGACCATTTGCAAGTGAAATCAGCATTCAAGATGCTGAAAGGTGTGATGGGGTTTAAATGGACTGGTCAGACATCTGTTGGGAGCTCCTCAGATTCACTCACCCTGCCAAGGATGACTGAGGAGGGTTTGGAACAGTGCGGGAGAAGGTGGTGAAAACAGCCATCGGAGACCAGAGGTCAAATAGGACCCAGGTTGCCAGGGCTGGAGATGGGAGCCAGAGGGGTTGGCTGCTGGATAATATTTAATGTTTTAATATCTCCCTCCTTCTGTACAACTGAGACACTAGCTCAAATCGGTTAGACCTTGTCTTGCTGTTAACCAGAAGGAAAGGGTTTCAAAGGTTATCTTTCAATAAACACCTCTTTAGCTGTAACATGTTGTGTCTGTGTAAGGGTGCAGGTGGTCTGGCCTAGCAACCACAGCTGGGTTGGTGTCCACAAGGCAAGGACAGCCACCAGGTGGTAGTTAGCAAGCAGGGTCAGAGACTGGCAATCAGTGGTAGCTACCAGGCTGTAATCAGGAGGCAAGAGTCAGGGTCAGAGTCAGACTGGAGTTGGAGACCGGAGGTCAGAAAGTGGGGGGGAGGCCTGGAGTCCCAGCAAGCCAGCAGTCCATGCGGTTGCCTAGACAGCATCCAGGGTAACCACGAGAGTTAAATAGTGAGCAGGGGCCAATCAGAAAGCTGCAGGGTGCTGTCACTCTGGGCCCTGCAGGCGGTACTTCCTGCGGTGCCTAATCTCCACAGTGCTCCTTGGCTACAGCTCTCTATGGCCTCCAGGTGGCAATGTGGAAATGTCAGCTGTCCCAGCCTCCATGACCCAGAGCAGGCTGAGGACAGATGTGTACCTGACGTGACCAGAATGGAAATGTGATGCTGGGTCAGAAATCCAGTCCCAAAGAAACGATCCCAGTAAAGCCTAAGAACGGACCGGTCACAGAAAAGAGTCAGAGCAGGTACTTCTTGTCACTCCCTTACTCAGTGCCCTATTGCACTGTATCACCAGGCCAGAGAAAATCCTCCCTGCCCCGAGATGAGAGTTGAATTCAGTCTGTTCTTTCATTTCTGGGATTCCTCCAAGTGTGCCACCCGCAGGACCCAACCCAGCCACCTGGAGGGACCACTCTCTCCTGGAAACACTCCCGCAGCAGCAGTTGGGTCAGAACCTGGATTCTACCTGGAAAGTGGCTGATTAATGGTATGTCTCTGATATTTTGTAGATTCAATAATCGTGGTGACTCCGGCATCGTGTGTCAGATGCAAAAGCTGTTTCAAGCACTGAAGCGTAATGAATCCGCACCTTCCACTGAAGGGATTACGAAATGCCTTGGGGTGAGAGATGGTAAGATGTTCCTCCAGAGTTCTGTGCCATGGCATATTCACATTCACACAGATTTCTATTAAACAGGCATTACCTAAGTAACATCTCATTATTGATGCTAATCATCAAAAGGGCTGGAAGTTCCCTTTTTCCTAGGCCACTAAAAGCCTGTTTGCATATTTGAATTTCGCCTGTATTTCTTCCCTGGTCCCGTCTTACTCCTTTTCCTGTCGTCCCTAACAGGTTCTTGTGTCTCTCCCGTTCATATCTGTGAATCCTCAAACATGTTTACTTTTGGTCCCTTATTTGCTCCCCTGCCTCTCTGTTAATACAAGATCATTTCTCAGCCAAATAGAAAAGGTTCCCACAATCCCGTTTCTGCTCCGTGACTTTCCCCTGCCCTCTCCCTAGGCAGCTTCTCCTCCTTCTTTACAATAAAAGTTCTTCAGATACCTATACTTCTGAAGATTTGCAATGTCAGGCACACCGTCTTCTGCTGGGTTCTTAGGGTCCCTCTTCCTGCAGCCCAAGGCCTTTCTCAGGTGTTGCTGCTAGCCCCCCCTTCCGTCCACACCCACAAACCTCTTACCCGAGTTTAGTGGTACTTTGAACCTGGTCTAGCTGGCCCAGCCGTGTGGGTGGGTTAGAGCCCAGGTTCTGCTTTCACTTGGGCTGGTAATCACTTTGCAGTGAGAACACAGGCTAAATCACTCCAGTCCTCCAGTGCCTTCTCACAAACCTCCCCATGTGCCCAGGAGGACAGACAAGTTTTCCTACAATCCAACGGCAAAGAATCACGGAGTTGCTCAGTTTACTGCAGCACACAGAACCATGGGATATGTCCCCCAGAAGCCCTAGAAATATAAAGGGGATCTCCTTGCCAATGATGATGCATTATCTGGCATTGCAGTGTGACTGTTTTCACACCTGGGCTAGGCTAACACGGGTGTCAGTCACCCAGGCTCACTGCAGTGAAGACGTACCCTTAAGTGTTGCTGCATTCAGAGGTGCTCAGGGTGCTCTCTGCTCAGAGGCATGAAAATAATAAATAAATGGAGATATCCTGTCTCCTAGAACTGGAAGGGACCTTGAAAGGTCATCGAGTCTAGCCCCCCTGCCTTCACTAGCAGGACCAAGTACTGATTTTGCCCCAGATCCCTAAGTGGCCCCCCTCAAAGATTGAACTCATAACCCTGGGTTTAGCAGGCCAATGCTCAAACCACTAAGCTATCCCTCTGGGGAAAGTTCTCTGGGATCCACCTGACCAGGGATTAAGAAATGAATAGGGCAGCAGTATGGGGCACCATCCTCTGGATCTTTTAAGTTAGTCATCTCCAACCTTTTAACAAAAGATCACTTTTTGAATTTAAGTGCATCTCAGGATCTACCCCGCCCCTTCTGTGAGGCCTTGCCCCGTCCCCGAAGCCCCACCCCGCTCACTCCATCCCTCCTCCCTCCATCATTCACTCTCCCCCATGCTCACTCACTTTCACTGGTCTGGGGCAGGGAGTTGGGGTATGAGAGAGGGTGAGGGGTTCGGGCTCTGGGAGGGAGTTGGAATGCAGGGGGGAGTTCAGGGCTGGGGCAGAGGGTTGAGGTGCAGAAGGGGGTGTGGGATGTGGGCTCTGGGAGGGAGTTTGGATGCAGGAGGGGGCTCAGGGCAGGGGAGGGGGTTGGGGTGTGGGAGGGTGCTATGGGGTGCTGGCTCCAGAATGGGGGTCAGGGCTGTGGGTTGGGGTGCGGGCACCTTCTGGGTGGCGCTTACCTCCGGTGGCTCCCAGCCAGCAGTGCAGCAGGGCTAAGGCAGTTGCCCTTGCCCCAGCCCCATGCCACTCCCAAAAGCGGTCAACATGCCCCTGTGGCCCTGGGGGGCAGCATGTGGCTCCGCACACTGCCCCTCTCTGCAGGCACCACCCTCGCAGCTCCCATTGGACGCAGTTCCCCGTTTCCAGTCAATGGAGCTGCGGGGGCAGTGCTCGCAAGCAGGAGCAGTGTGCAGAGACCCCTTACCTACCTCAGGGGCGTGCTGGCCGCTTCCGGGAGCGGCGCAGGGCCAAGGCAGGTAGGGAGCCTGCCTTAGCCCCACTGTGCCGCTGGACTGTTATCGGCCAGAGATCACAATTGACTGCCAGAGGCTCCAGGATCGATCAGTCAATCGCAATCTATGGGTTGGTGACCACTGTTTTAAGTAGTATTTCAAAGCCTCACTGTTTTGTTTTGGTTTTATAGTTGTTTGTTTTAAAAGAAAACAACCTCAAATGGTAGCTTTGTGGCAGTTGCAAGACAGGTTTTCCCTGTGCATGTGAGTTCCAGAAACATCCCTGCTGTATCTGATCTGCTATCTTACCACAGAGTCTCTGCTGAAAAGGAAACAGAAGAAATGGAAACCGAGGCAGCGAACACCCCCCCTGTTACGATTAAGTAACCAGCTACCACAGTTAGATGTTGATCATTCTGGTTTGTGTTGGTACAGTGCACCAGCAGCAGGATGTCGCGGACTATTTCCGGATTCTGATGAATAAAATCGTTGAGGAGAAAGAAGAGATTCAGCCGGTAACTCTTCTCTTCAGGAAATCATAATTTGAGACTCTTTTAGATCATTACTTCCAAGAAAACCCTCCATTTAAAGAACTTTACATTGCAAAGTCAAGGAAGTGCCAGACGTAAGATTGTGCATGCTAACTTAATTCAGCCCCCTTGTGCATATGCATTATTTATTATACAGTGTTCAATGACATGATCGTGCACTGTTTTTTCCAGTGATCCCTGCTTTATTCAATGCACAGGGGCCTGGCTATTGATAGAGGTCTCAACAGGTGCTCAGTGAGTTGAATTATATAAAACTTCTTATTTTAAAGGTCCTTGGCATTAAATATTTCCGCACCTGTCATTTTCCGTCAATAGTTATTGAGAAAGTTCCACTTCTCAGGCTTTTGAAGAGGTATCTTTTGCTTTAAATAGTTGCTTGGCCACAGTTGAAATAGTGCAGCTGGTGAGTGGGTATGTTGTCCTTTGGAGACAGTCCATCTTCTGGAGGTGGCACTGCTGGACAAGCAGGTGCAGCAGCAACTGGCGCTGAGGTTCCAACAGTGCAGAGGGGTCTGAACTTTGCTGCTGGAGGAGTCCCTCCCCACTGGGACAGCTGCTGGGACTGGCCACACTGGATAATTCAGTGCACAGGTGGATGGTACTCTGAGGATGAATCAGGCTTGTGTAGTGAAGGAGGCTGTTGTCCATAGGATCCCTGCTGCATTTGTTGCAGAAGCTGGAAGGTGTGTAATGAACAAGGCAGGGGGCTGCAGAACGAGAACGGGTGGGTCTTATGATAAAGGCAGTTGAATACCACCCTGGAGAACTGGCTTCTATCCCTGCCTGTGCTGCAGAGTTCCTTTGTGATGCTGGGCAAGTCACTTCAACCAAAATGTTCACAGTTGGCCACTAGTTGTGTGTTCCTCCTTTTCTGGATGCCCAACATGAGACACTTGGGGCTAGATTTGCAGAAGTGCTGAGCACCCTTAGGTGCGAGTGAAGTGGACTGGAGCCATAATTTGAACATATAAGGTGCTATAAAAATCAGTGGGCAATTATGACAATTTTGGCTTTAATCTCTTGCCTCAGTTCCCCCGTTGTAAATTGGTATGCTAGCACCACCTAATCTCCCAGGGTGTTGGGAAGACTAATTCATTAGCATTTGTGAAGCACTCCGATACTGTAGTGAGAGGAACATAGAAACACCCAGGAGGAAATTAATAATTCTGGATTCAGTGCAGGGTGTGCAAGGCGTGTGGAGAATAATTGAACACATTGAATGAGGACGATAAAAATAAATATTGAATAATTTCCTAGTCACTGAATGAGGCGGGGGTCATTACATGATCACATGCTATGTTTTTCTAATTAAATACTGTATCATAATGTATATATGTGCAAGGGGATGCAACCTTACCTCTGGCATTTAACTTTTAAGTGATTGTCACTGCAACCTTGTTCTTATTTTAATGTAGTTTTTTTAATGTGATTTCCTCAGATTTTTAAAAAACAAACCAAAAAAGTAAATCCCATCATATGGAACCAGGCTGACCCCCCCAGCCTGGTGCATCAGCAGGGTTTGGACCTTTAGATCCACTGCACAGACCTCTACCACATGAGCTAGTAGAGTAACTGATAGCTGTGTCAGTTGAGTATATAGATCCGGCACTGGAGGGGGAGGAGAGACACACTTTGCCAGCTATTGCTGACAGCAGAGAAGTGTAGAGGCTCGGGACTTCTTGATTCAATTCCAAGTTCTGTAGGAGAATGTGCTTTAGTGGTTATAGACCCTTTGGCCCTTGTCCCCTCTCCCCCAAGACTGTTTCTGTGCCCTCTCCTCCTATATTCCACTCTCTGGTTCCTGTCCCCCTCTCCCTCTGCTCCTAATCTCCCATCATCCATGTCCATATACCTCCCTGCCCCCCTCCCCTCTGCTTGTCCATACCACGGAGATCTCCCTGCCAAATATCAAGTCTGTCCTCCAAAGAATGGAAGGACTAACGCTTCTCTACCAATTTACTCACATGGATGAAACAACTTATTTTTTTTAACTAATCTTGTTCTCAGAAATGACAGAACCATTTTTCCTGAAACTTTCCACAAGAATTCAGCCTAAGGCAAACACCAGCATGGAGAATTTCAGTCCAAATGGTTACAGTTTGGCAAAGTTATAAGCAACTGAAAACAGAGTTTTCTACAGAAGTGTTGAGTAGTCTAACCAACAGGAGTCACTGACCTGTGCTGCCTATTTTTTTTAAAAAGGCAATGTATTTTTTTAAGAAGTCATCTCCACAGGAGTCTCACTTGTGCATGTCAAGCTTCCAGTGCAAGACAGACTTGGAAACCTCCTTGTCACACTCTCTGGAGTGGTTTGTGACCAGGAGTGCCAGCCTCAGAGCAGACTGTCAAGAAGCAGGGTAGAGACCCCAAACTAGATGTATGTTCTATAATTAGATTTCACTACCCAGAAAGAAGTGTGATCTCCTGGGGCAGTGTAATCAGTTTTCTGCTTAGCACCCTGTCACAGGCAGGGAGTTGGGGTGCAGGAGGGGGGTCAGGGCTCTGGGCTGTGGGTGCAGGCTCTGGGGTGAGGCTGGGGATGAGGGGTTTGGGGTGCAGGATCTCACACCAAAGACAACCCTTGTAGCCAGTCTTATATTAAACTAACTAAAGATTTTTTAACTAACAATAGAAATGAGAGTTATTTACAAGTTAAAGCAGGCAACATATAGACACAAATGAGTTATAGTCTATGGTTTCAAAAGGTGGAAGAGCTGTAGTAATCTGTCAGCTCTGAATATCTTTTAGAGCTAACCCAGGCTGACTCTGGGGATCTGTGCTTCTGTTTTGTATCTGTGTGAGAGTCCAAACAGCAAAGAGATGAAAAATGTTCTTGTCAGCGATCTTTATTTCCTTCTTCCAGAATTCAAGCTGATGGGATGAGCCCCTTTGCACGTAGCCTCTTCATGGGTGTGTGGGGGCAGTTAACAAAGTCTTTGTATTATGACCTCCCACAATGGCCCATTTAGGTCTCGTCTACACTATAGACCTAAATGGGTATAACTGTGTCACTGGGGGTGTGTGAAAAATCCACACCCCTGAGCGAACAATCTAACCCCCCATGTAGACAGTGCTATGTTGGTGGGAGAGCTTCTCCCGTCAACGTAGCTACCACCTCTCTGGGAGGTGGATTAACTACGGCGACAGGAGAGCGCTCTCTCATCAGCGTAGCGCATCTTCATTAAAGTACTAGAGTGGTGCTGCTGTGCTGATGCAGTGTGTTAAGTGTAGACCTGCCCTTAGTTTTGATAGCCTCCTTGATGAGCCGGAGACAGGCAATCCTTCCTGATGGGTTCAGAGGTCCAGAGCAAACATTTTTTACTGTTCTAAAGCAAAAACTTAAATATTACCTTATAGCATGTCATATGTGAGATTAACGCGTGCATCAACTTACAAACATTTCCTAAAGTCTAAACACATTGTTATAAGTTCAATACCCATTGTAACCGTGCTAACAGGCAGGAGAAACAGCCTGGTTTCCGGCAATTACTTTGTCAGTGCCCAGCTGAGGTCAAAAGCCTTGGCAAGAGCTGGCACCTGGTTTGCCAGCATCATGCTCCTCACTCTTAGATTTGTGGCATTGATTATTTTTAGCAGTTCAGGGCTGTCTCTGCTCTTGCAGGTGATAAAAGACTGAAGTAACTTTGAGCACTACTGGGGAAGTGAATGAGAAGATGGAGATTGAGCAATCACTCCTCGCCCAATAAAAGACGTGTCTGTGTGCTATCTGTAGTATTAAATCTCTATGGATTGTTGGAAACACTTCTAACTGGTCACTCTTTCCCTAGCTATACCAGGTGAAAATGGTCCATTCCATCACTTGCCATGTATGCAGACTGCAAACTAGAATCCAGCAGGATCCTGTCCTGAGTCTTGCTCTCTCTCTTGACAAGTACACTTCTAATTGGGAAGTTTATTCTGTGGTAAGGAAAAAATCCTGGCGTTGGTTGGGTGACCTACAACAGCAGATCTGTTGGTTACAGTTAAACCTTAAATAGGAAGCCATTAAATTTCTGTTAATAGGCAAAAAAAGGGGGAGAGGGTTGTCAGAGAAAGTACCCAAAACTCATTTGTCTGGGTGTTGTGTGATCATTCAAACTTTCGAGAGCCATAAAGGGACCTGGGGCAGATTTGTCATATTGTTTGTGGTTAATGAACGTATCATTTTGGGGAAAGAATGAGCTTTTCATTCTTGTGACAGTTTCCTTTTTGTTTTACATTCTAGTACATTTTAAATGTACAGTGCAGGCTGTTAACAGTTTTCAATTACTATTGAAAGTAGTAAGGAATAGCTTCAAGTATCAGAGGGGTAGCCGTGTTAGTTTGGATCTGTAAAAAGCAACAGAGGGTCCTGTGGCACCTTTAAGACTAACAGATGTATTGGAGCATAAGCTTTCGTGGGTGAATGCCCACTTCATCAGATGGAAGGAATAGCTTGTTACCAGTACACCAGGGATGATTACACTGCCAGATGAATCCTGTGCCTTGTGTGAACTGAGTAGTGGTACATCTTTGAATGATGGGGCAGTTTTCTTTCACTGTAAAACTTCACTCATACTTGAAATGCATATTCTCACCTTATATACTGGTGTAAAAGGCACATGGTATGGGCTCTGATCCTGAAATGGCTTGGGCACGTGCGTAACTTTAAGCATGAGAATAGTCATATTGACTGTAACACATTCTGAAAGTTAAGCAGGCATGTAAGGCTTGGTCTACACTACAAACTTTTGTCGGTATAAGTACGTCGCTCGGGAGGGTGGAAAATCCACACCTTTGATTGATGTTCTGCTGATCTACCCCCGGTGTAGACAGTGCTATGTTGACAGGACGGCTTCGCCAACTGACATAGCTACTGCCTCTTGGGATGGTGGAGTACCTAGGCTGATGGGAGAAGCTCTCCCATCGGCATAGGTAGCATCTACACTAAGTGCTACAGCGACACAGCACTGGAAGTGTAGAGAAGCCCTAAGTCTTTGCAGAATTGGGGCAAAATGCCCGGTGCCCTGAAGCTAACTAAAAAAACTGCAGGTTGCTTCAACTGGGGTTATTGAATTCTTCTCTGTTGCTTTGATGAGATAAAAAACTTTCAAAGGAAGTTGACGTCATAATTAAAATGTACATTTGAAAAGAAAAATAAAGCCACGGTAAATTCTCTGCCAGAGGGTCTGTGTGGCATAGGAGAGAGTTTGCTGGAGGGTGTTTGGGTGCCAGTTCTCAGGGACAGCCACAGCCCTGTTGCAACTCAGAGCTGTTGTTCAGCTGCTCTACAGCCCCAACTCAGGTCATACTCAAGTCAGTCCCTGTTCAGATAAGAACTTAAGCATATGTTTGAGTACATATGCTTAAGTCTTAAGTCCCATTAAAGTCAAGGGGCATTGAGAATGTGCTTAATGTTAAGCACCTGCTTAAGTGTTTTCCTGAATATGATGTTTCCTGATTAGGTTTGGTCTATGTACTAAAAGTTTATCTGGAGAAAAAACTCATTTGTTAGCAAAGTTGATGTACTTCTTCATACAGGAAAAAAGGCAGGTCAAATACTGTTTAATATAATGCTGTCCCTTCAGTGCCATGTGGGATATGATCCATGCTGTTAAATTTACTTTTCTCTTTCAATCATAATAATGTACATCAAATTGTAATTTCTGTCTCTTTGTAGCATAATGCTTTGGCTGATGTACAGAAAGTAAGTGAATTTACTGGTGACGAGCAGTTCTATTGTGAAACATGTGAAAGCAAACACGATGCCACATCGGTAAGCAAGGACTGTTTAGAATGATCTATTGTACACAGCGCTGAGCTCAGCTGCTCAGACTTGAAAGATGTATGTAAAAAAAGAGGGAAATTGATTTTTTTAAAATAAATGTATATTTTATTGCAACGATCTGTCTACAAAAGGAAATGTTGAGAATGGAGACGATAGTAATATGTATGTATGTAATGTGCTGCTTTGCTTCCTCTTTCAGCGCTGCTACTTTGAAACTCTACCCCAGATTCTTGTTCTCAATTTGAAGAGATATCAGTTTGATGGTAACTGGTTTACAAAGCTGCATTATGAGGTGTCCGTGCCTTTTTCACTGACTGTGAATTCGGAAGAGCAGCCTGTAAGTACATGGACTTTCCACTGAGCTTTCAGGGGAATTTTATTCTCTATTTGACTAGTACAGGTAATGACAAAAAGAACGGGAAGGAAAATATACTAACAAATTCCCTAACGAGGACTCATAGAGTTCAGGCCTACCCTTGTGCAAACCTATTGTAGTGAACCTTGAACCTGTGTTGGATGGTGCCTTGTCTTGAGATTTGAGGTCTTGACTCTGAAGGACAGAAATTTGCCATTCAGGGAAATCTGTGAACTATGATGGAGTGTCCCTAGCTGATATCTCCCCCTCTCTGAGCCCTGGGATCCCTAGGTACCATTTCCAACTTCAAGTTGGGGTTTGATGGCTTCCTCCCACTACCTTTTGGTCCTGGTGACTCCTACTCCCTCAGTCTTTGGGGGACGCTAGGCTCAGGAGTTAGTGTGTCCCCTTGCAGAGATGATTTCATAAACTTGAACCTGCAAGCAAACCTCTATGGGATTGTTCTTCATTGAGTGACGTTGTACATCTTCCATTCTTGGTATCATGCGTCCCCTAGTGCCAGAGATTGGCACTTTTTCCTAGTTAGCAATCTGCTGTTGGTCCCCACATGCTCACTGAATGCCCTCACACTCTCCCACCCACCTCCAGACGGAGCAGACAAGGGGCGGAGCAGACAAACCACCACTCATTTCCTTCAACTGCAGACTTAGGCTGGAGATGGAACACTTTAGCAGTGCCTTATTTCTGTTTTAAACTCTAGTAGCATAGTTTATTGCAAATAGTGATTTAGTTAGTTAGTTTTAGATTGTTTTTTCTGAGTATTTTAGAGTTAGTATTTTAAGATAGTTTTAATGTTTCGTTAAGTAGTGGGCGATAGGCAGCTGTGTCGTCTCCTAAATCTCCCAGTTTCAAAACATGCCCTTCACGTCATGTGGCTGTGCTGGACCGCGACACTCAAGAAAAGTGTCTTTACTGTCTAGGTGAGGGGCATATTCCTAGTAAATGTGCTACTGCTGCTCTTTCGGCAAAGGGTCTCAGAAGAACAGGGAGATTAAACTCAGGATGTAGTAATCACTTAATGAAGACCCCTCAAAGGTCTGCTTATCTTTGTTCGGAAGAATATGAATTATCTTCATCGGCTTCTGAGCCAAGTTTGTGGGGATCTCCTTCTTACACACCTGCCTATCAATGACCAGAGGTTCATCCTAAAACTAGACCTCTGAAGTCTCCTCGTAAGATTATGAACCTTCCCATGCTTGTTGATTTCCTCCTTCTTGGGCTGCCAAGCAGTTCCTTTATGGTCAGTAGATGTGGCCTTACTAGTACCGTTGAGCTCCTCCTCAGGAGTAGAGGGCCCCATCTTGGTCTCATTCAAGGCAAAGGTCTCCATCACCCAAGAAACCAGAAATTGGTCATCCTGGATAAGCAACCTCAGACATCTCCTGTGCTACATCAACAGGTTTCCTCTGAGGAAGAATTACAGGGTCAGTCACTATGCAGTGTAGTTGTAGCTGTGTCGGTCACAGGATGTTAGCGAGACAAGGCGGGTGAGGTAATATCTTTTATTTGACCAACTTCTGTTGGTGAGAGAGACAAGCTTTCAAGCCACACAGAGCTCTTCAGGTTCAGTCAGAGCAACCTCCTGCAAATATTTTGTCATCTTCTCTTCATTAAGGGGCAACAGCAACATCATCCTCACCTTTAGATGATTACAGATCTTTCTGAGCTCTTAAAAGAGGATTGCTGCAGCTGTGGAAATACCAGTGAAGCTGATTTCTGATAAATTTGATAAGCTTTTAGATGTTTTACTTTCTTCTGCACATGACAGAATACCCATGCCCATAAATGAAAGGTTACTGGACCCAGATCAAACTTTATGGCTAACCCCAGTAATGATTACAGCTACATCAAAGAAAGGTGAAAGAAAATGTCAAGTTCTTCGAGTGTGTGCACATGTCCATTCCATTCCGCTTCAGGTTTGTGTGTGTCAGTACACCGAAGCTGGAGATTTTTTCCTCTAGCATGTGCCCTCCACACTCTCTCATCCTGCTAGCCAAAGGTATAAAGCACAGAGTGGTCCCGATACCCCTCAGTTCCTTTCTGCTGCCTGTGGTTGGCAGTCAGTGTGTGTGTGTGCTTGTCACACTCTTTCTCTGAAAAGAGAAAAAGGAAAGTTTTTTGTAAAATTATTGTTGTATATAGTTGGTTGAGTTTTTAATATAGTTATTGTTAGTGGTACTTGTTTTTCAAAAATGTTTTGCTCGTTTTCATTTGTTGTTCAAGCTTTTAAGCTCAGTACTGGGACATGCCTAAGTGCCCGTGGTTTAAGCGCTGTTCTGGCTGTAACAAATCTATGCCAGTGAGCGAGCCTCACTCTCATTGCTGAAAGTGTTTGGAGAAGGACACATGAGCCATAGGTCAGTGTTTTTCAACCACTGTTCCGCGGCACACTAGTGTGCCGCGAGATGTTGCCTGGTGTGCCGTGGGAAAAAAATATTAAACCCAGGTTGCGCACTGAATAAAGTATTTTATAATTTTTCATATTTCTGTTTACTTACTATTTCATAATAAAGTAATTATAAAATACTTTCTTTGTGTTTATTTGATTCCTATTCAAGAGAATTACTTTATATATAGTCAATATAGGCACAGAGTTAAATTTTTTAACATTTTCTAATGGTGGTGTGCCTCGTGATTTTTTTCATGAAACAAGTGTGCCTTTGCCCAAAAAAAGGTTGAAAAACACTGCCATAGGTGCCCTGTCTGCCGGAGTTTTAAGACCAGAACTAAGAAGTTTAGGGAGGTAGGACTTTGGCACATCCTTATGGAATCTGCTTTGCGTCCTCCCTCAGAATCCAACTGCTTGGTATATCGGCTTTCAGACTCTACTCCATCCCGGAGTGCAGCACCAGATTCAAGAGGATCCCTTCACCAGAGGGAGCTGAAGAGAAGCTGCCATTCTCCTTCTCCAATACCACACAAATGGCAGCATAGAACAGACAACTTATGCTCTTCTAGCCAGAAGAATCTTCATCCTCAAAGGCTAGGTCTCTGACAAAAAAAAAAGACCAGGAAAAAGACAGGCACCGAGGTTAGAGCTAAGCCAGCCCTAGCTAAGTGCTCCCTGCTACTGCATATGTTGACTAGCAATGGCACCACATTTGGTACGGTCAAGATTGGCTCCATTGCCGGAACCTTCTAAGGTATTGACTTTGGCTTCGGTGCATCCCACTCTTTTGGTCTCAACAATGCCTGAGGAGTACACAGTGGCCAAGGACCTCCTTTGTCTCCTGGTGCCCGACTCACCTTTGCTGCAAAATGAGAGTCCAGGACCAACTATTCCTAAAAATCAAGCTCCAGTACCCATATCATCCTTGGCACTGACATACTCAGGGCCACCAGGGACTGTGAACTTGTCAGTACTGACAGTAACCAAAAGCTCTACTGTGTGCAGCAGGGCAGATGTACATTATCTTAAGCACCAAAGCCACCGATGGTTACCCCGGTACCATCTCCTTTTCATCTATCCAGGTCCTGATCTCCTGCCTCATCACCTGGTGCTGCACCACCTTGTCCTTTGGACCATTCTTACTCCTCCTCAGAGTCGGAGGTGAGATGTTTCACATCAAGGTCCCAGTTCAGAAGATCTCAAGCTTCTCCTTGTTCATCCTTGTGAAGGTTGAGTTCTTGGCACCAGTATTCTTACAGGAGCAGGTCCAGGGATAGAATGCGTTGGGCTTTTGCCCTGGTTCAATATCAGGTCCCACAATGGCCTTTTTGGAATTCTTGGGAAGGGAGGGTGGTTCCTCCAGGCTCTAGATCCTCATTTCCTAACCCACATACAGCTAAGTCTCCCTCAAGGCACCATACTCTACCCAGTGCCTAGCAAGTGGGGGAATCTTATAACTCCGGTATCTGGTCCTTTTGGTACAGAGGTTCAATAGATATCAGAATAAGTGGACACTATAGCGCCACGGCTGAACAATTTCTCATCTTCCCCAGAAGAGGCTGTCAAGCTGTCTGCAGCAACAACCTCAGGGCAGACTGTTAAGAAGCAGGGCACAAAGCCCAAATTGGTTGTGAGTTCTGTACAATAAATGCTTGTTTGCAGCAACACCTTGTAAGAGCAACCACTGCTTATGAGCAACATTTCCCTGGAAATACTTGCCCTGCTGTGAATTGTCAACACTCCCCATAACAGCAACAGCTACTTAGGGCTTGTCTACACTGGCAAGTTTCTGCACAGTAAAGAAGTTTTTTTCCATTCAAACTGCAGACGTTTCCACACTGCCAAGCCACTTTGTGCGCAGAAACTCCTCAGTTGCAGCGCTGCAAAAAACCACCTCGACGAGAGTCATGAGGCTATTTGCACAGAGGCTTCAGCACTCTATTGCCAGTGTAAACACTTGATTGCTTTCTGCGCTGTAATTGGCCTCCGGAGCTGTCCCGTAATGTCTCAAGTGACCGCTCTGCTCATTGTTTTGAACTCGGCTGCCCTGGAGACATGCGCCCCGCCCCTTTCAAAGCACGATTTCCGACAGCCCTTGCATGCTGTGCTGATCTGCTCGGGGACACAAAGCAAACCATTAATGTGGAATGCTCGTGCTGTTGAACACAGAGCGTGTGTGTGTGTGTGTGTGTGTGTGTGTGTGTGTGTGTGTGTGTGTGTGTGTGTGTGTGTGTGTGTGTGCGGGGCCGGCTCTAGGCACCAGCGTCCCAAGCATGTGCTTGGGGCGGCACTTCGCGCCCCCCCCCCCCTTTTTTTTTTTTGTTGCTTTGGCGGCAGCACTTTGGCTTTTTTTTTTTTTGGCTTGGGGTGGCAAAAAACCTGGAGCCGGCCCTGTGTGTGTATGTGTGAGAGAGAGAGTGCTGTGCAGAGAGCCCAGGGAGGGAGGCAGGGGGAGGGGAAAACCTCCCCCTCCCCCTGGACTGGTTGCTTCTTGCTGCTGTCTGAACTTACAAGACAACACGCTGACACACTCTCTGTCCCCCAACTTGATATTACAGAACGGCAGGACAATTCTTCATCTGGACTTGTCATCCCTACATCTGACAGCCTGGATGATGGCTGCTTGAAGGAGACACAGAAATCCTCTTCTCAAGTGGTTCAGGACATTTTAATAAATAATACAAAACTTTCCACTCACAGCTCTAACTGGAAAAGATGTGATGCTTGGTCCCAGGATCATACTATGCCCCCTTTTCAGGTGGACAGTCCCTTCATTTTAATTACATTTTATCCTTAAAATTCCTGGGTTATCAGTTAGGTCTATTAAAGTATATCTAGCTTCTGTATCTGCCTATCATCCTAAAATTCTATATTTTTTCATCCTATTTCTAAAAGATTCCTTATGCATCTACTTTAAGAATTTCCATCTGGCCATGGGAGCTGAATATTGTATTGTCTAGTTTCATGAAAACACCGTGTGAGTTTTTAGCTACCCACACATTAAGTCTTCTCTCCTTGCAAACAGTGTTTTGAGTAGTGATTACTTCTGCACGTACGCTGGCTGAAATTATGCATTGATGTCAGGTCCTCCCTATACGCCCCCACATCTTCATGTCCTGAGAGACCAGGAATGGGAGAGTGCAAGGGTATTCAGGGAGCATGTGAGGACGAACAAGGGGGGAAAATTCTGATCTCTGGCATGAGGGGTATGCAATACTAAGAGTGGAATACATATAGACACCACAGCTTGAAGAACATCAGTTACTATAAGGTAAGTAACCTCTTTTTCATTGTCAGTCCCTCAGATACAATAATGTAGGGTTCAATTGGAGAATGAAATCCTGATCCAAACACTTCCTCATATCCAGGATAGTCTGTAGTTAAACCAACCTATACACGACAGTTGTCACATTGTTCCAGATTGGCTGGCTAAATGCACAGGCAAAAGGACACTGTTAAATGAATCCAGAGAATGAGTTGTCCTCTGAGCTCAGAAGTTGCCAGTTTTCCTGTTAGAAAGGAGCAGTATCATCACCTCACGTGTCCAAACAATCCATTTGTTTATTTTTTACATAAGACATTTAATATATGGCACGGATTTAATGCATTTGTTTATAATAATAAATACAAAATCGTTGTTTACATTGTGAATGTTTATGCGGTCATATTTGTGCACAACCAGATGTCAGTCTTTACATTGTTACTATAGCGTCACCAATGTAATCACATCTTTCTCTTTTTGTAAAGAAATCAAAATTTTATTTCCATGCTTTCTGTAATTTATTCACTGTTGAAGAGTTCAGCTTAGAGGCCTAGGAAATGCTTTTAAGTGACAAAAATGCTTTCTGGCTAAAAGTAAGATTGCAATTAGCTCTCTATACATCCCTCTAAAAGTCTGTTTGCAGTGCAACTGAAAAGATTGCTGATCTGAATTTGATCATGATTTTCTTCTAGAACACACAGTATGAGCTCTTTGCAATGTGTCACCATTTGGGAGGAATTCACGGTGGCCATTATGTGGCTGAGATAAGGTCATTTGAAAACGAGTGCTGGTACTCCTTCAACGACACCATGGTGACTGAGGTAATGGGTGCCGGAGTTCAGGGAAAGAAAACATGGACATGTCCAGGTTTCTATTAAGGGATCTGAGAAGTGTAGTACAAGAGGGAAGTACCATATCTGGAACTACCTCTCTAGCAGATTGAAAACACTGTAAACCAAAGCCTGTACTCGTTTATATAGGTGTAAATCTGCAGTTACTCACGCAAAGCCTTTGGAGTTCTTCTGGCTTTACCCCTGTGTTACTGAGAGCAAAATTTGGCATGCGTATATTACTGCATTATACCATGGACATGCTCCGTTTAGCCTCACTTCCATACAATATGCTGTTTGAATAGCACAGCATTCCCCCTCCCTCCAGATATAGTACTGTCCTGTTGGATGAGAGACGTAATAAAGTGATTGTTCAGATGGTAGTTATTCTTTTGGTGCTGCTGGAACAAAGCAGAGTATAGTCTCCTTCCCATTAACTCAGATTAAATGTACATCTTAACTTTATCATCCATTGGCTAGTACTAACACAGCCATTGGGATACATGAGATACCGCCTTCACCTCCATACTGTGCTTGTTATTGATATATGATAAATACTTTGGCAATTCTCTTGGGAAATGATCCTTTCTGTTTGTTTGTTTATACAGATTACAAAAGAATGGAACACAACTGGTGCCACGAACAGGTATTTCCAATGCCATGTTTTACAGTTGGATTTTCAGCCATTCCTATGCCAGTGTGACATTTTCAAAGCTCCTCCCTTCCTTGGCAGCCATTTTTCTACTGAGTTTTTATTAGTTCACTGATCATTGCTTAGATCAGTGGTTTTTCTGTGTGCCTGTTGATTGGCTTGGACCCCAGCCAAACTCTGTTCCACTCCTTTTCTTTGCTTTTTCCCCTTTGCATTGAGATTGGGTCTGCTAGGCATTTGGAGTTCAAGAGACATGCCTCATAGGATGTGAAAATATTGGTTTAGGGTCAGCATTCCTGCTGGTCACTCCCTTGAGTGTGGATGGCCCATATAATTGCATAACATTTTTTTCTATGCCAGAATAATTCTCTTCAGTGGGTGTCAGCTTCTTACTTAAGAAAGCAATGGGCTGCTTTTGTTACCTCCCACTGTCTGCATCTGTACCATGCCAAAACCAATATCTGATGTGTTAGTATACAGTTTGAATGTTTTGTCAAAAGCTGGACTGGCCAGAACCCGCTTTTCTGACAGGATTTTCTTTACCTTATCAAAACCTTTCTGACACAGCGTTGTCCACACTATTTCATTTGGCTTTGGCACCCATCTGTGATGACAGATATTATGTCTTTTAAGCCATGTACAAATCGGTGGTAATAGATAGCCAAACCTATGAAGGACTGGACTTGTGTTTTAGTGTGGAGTATAGGCCAGTTAACAATAGCGTCAACTTTCAAGCAATCAGGAGAAATTTGACCACCCCCCTTCAATCAGTCATAATTGTAGGGTTATTTAGATAATACTTTTGCACCTCATCACTAGTGCTTTGTCATAGGCATCTTTATTAGAATCACAGAATATCAGGGTTGGAAGGGACCCCAGGAGGTCATCTAGTCCAACCCCCTGCTCAAAGCAGGATCAATCCCCAACTAAATCCCCAAATCTCTAAATGGCCCCCTCAAGGATTGAACAGGCCTGGGTTTAACAGGCCAATGCTCAAACCACTGAGCTAGCCCTCAGTGTAGTTGGTATCCACACACGATGTGAACCTTTCCATTTTACTAACCTAAATGTGCAGGGAAATTTAAAGATACAAACCCAGCTTTTGTTCGTTAATTTTGGAACATTAATAATGATACAATCAAAATGTCAGCTTACTTACAAAGCTGCAAGTTTTGTCAAGTCCAGTTCCCCCAGCGAGCATACAGTAAATAAATTAAAACAAAAAGAGAGACAGGAGAAGAGCTGCTCCTTTCCTGGTCTGATGGTAGGTAGGTGGTTGCAGGCTATAGTCATGGTTCTTTCCTTGGACAGGCAGAATCTCTGGTTCATCTAAGTATGCAGTGATGTTGTAGCCATGTTGGTCTCAGGATATCAAAGAGACCAGCTTCTGATGATAAGAGAGAGAAGCTTTTGAGCTTACACAGCGCTCCTCTTCTAGTCTGGGATATGTACTCAGAGTGTCACAGTAAAATACAAGGTGGAATAGATTGTTTAGCTTAAGTAGTTAACATATATTTCAAGGGACCAGTCAAGGTGAAGTGGCCAGTAAACTCCCAGACTGGAAAGGCGTTTATGGGGAGAGATGTGGCATCCATTTGATTAGGTATTAATATTCACTTCTCTTGTTTCTGTTGTAGTTCCACTGCATATCTGCTAATGTACCGCATGGCGAATTGTGTTGCTAAACCAAGTAAGTGACGAGCTCTTATCATTTACAAGTTGCTGTCAAAGTCAAATGGAAGTTACTGGAGGCTTGCTTCCCACCATTTGATGGGAGGGCCAGTGAGAGGAGCTGGTTCAATTTGCTGCCAGGGAGGGTCAGGATCAGGGAGAGGCCAGTGCCATGAAGATTCTATTCCTGAGTAAATAGAACCCCTGGGAAGGGCTTTGGGAACCACCATTTTCCCCAGACACCATCCTGCTCAAGAATCTGTGTGTCTTATATTGGTCTTTTACCACTCATTACAGCCATACAGATATGGTTCACGGAGTCTCCCAGATTCCCTAGCATGTCTACAGCCTGTTGAGAGCCCTTTTTTCAGGTGCTGTGTGCAAAGTGCAGCCTTTTCAGCATATGGAGAAGGGGGGGCACTCTAGGGACCCCACAGCCTCAACGAGGATCCATGTTGGGTTTGGGTTCGGTGGTGGAAGGGGTGGCTTTCTCCATTGGTTGTTCTATTGAATATTTGTGTGGCACTGACGCTCAGTCAGCTGTACAAACACCCCGGAGGCCTCCATGTAATCAATATCTTTATCAAGGATCCTCTTATGTTATATTAAATTTAGACAATAGAATTAAAGCAGAAACCATTTTAAATTTTTTAAAATAAATGAACACTTGATCAGCAAATTCTCAGAAGTGCATTAGGCCCAATGTGGGGGGACATCTGGAAATGGACAAAACCAAGGTGGTTATGCAGAGTTGAATGCAAAGTTAGCATGCATCCGCACCTAATTCTCTTTGGAATCCCCAAATTCATGGGAAGATTTGGATAAAAAGCTCCAGTATTCAGGGTACATTCAGGAAAAAACCCTCCCCCTCTTAACGTCTATGGAAAGAAGTTTGAAGACTTCCTATTTAAGGTTTAACTTTAACCAGCAGATCTGCCTTTGTAGCTTACCCACAGTTCCTAACAAATACCAGGATATTTTTCTTACCACAGAATTAACTGCCCAATTATAATTTTGTTTCTGAACTGAGAGACAAATACTCAGATCGGGTTTCTTCAGCGTCTTCTGACAGCTGCATCCATGGCAAGTGATGAGATAGACCATTTTCATCTGGTATAGCTAGGAAAAGAATGACTAGTTACAAGTGTTTCCGCCCATCCAGAGAGGTTCAATCCTACAGGTAACGCACAGACATGCCTTTTATCTGGGTGGTGGTGGTGGTGTTTCAATCTCAATCTTCCAAGAAAATCTCTCTGTTGTTAAAAAAAAGGGTAAATGTTATTAAAAACAAAAAGAAAGAAAATACATCTGGAATTTAGGCTTTTGCTAGATTTTAAAAGAGCAATTCAAAAAATTAAGCACCCAAATAGCTTTCTTGGGGGTTCAGCTTAAAGGTTACAAGCAAACAAAAGCATCTGGGGTTAGCACAGAGGAGATTCACAAGCCAAAATGAGGAAATAAACCTGATCATGTCTAACTAAACATTCCCTGTCCCAATGATTCCTTCTAGGTATGGAAGATAATTTTTCATACCTAGTTCAAACCTTACACAGCATTCCTGCTTATAACATTGCTGCTCCATGTCCCTGCAGCCCAGAGAGAACAGACAAAGGGAAAGTTTATTTTCCAATTTTAAAAAGTTCTACCTTCCCATTGGCTCTTTTGGTCAGGTGTCCACTTCCCTTTCTTTACCTGGAGAACTTTTTAACCCTTTACAGGTAAAGCAAGCAGAAAACAGCTACCAACAGGGATTTTATGGCTAACTGGCTGGTTAGGTGTCCATAAAAGGGAGCTACCCCACCCTTCATTTATCACATATGCTCTAAAATAAAGTCTCACACCTACACTTCCAGGGAAGATGAGTTACCTGCTGAATTGCTTCTTTGTCCTCAATGATTTTATTCATCAGAAGCTGGAAACATTCCTTCACATCCACCTGCTGGTGCACTGTACACACACAAATCAGAATGATCAACACGTAATTGCAGTGGCTTGTTCCTATGTTCTGTGGTGGCTGAGAAGAGCTGTAAGCCCTTGGGGCAGCGTCTTCTGCCCATTTCTATTTCTCCTGGTTCCCTCTGAGAGGGGCCTCTTTGTTAAGATGGCAGAACTCAAATGCACAAGCAGAAAATGTGACTGGATGGAACCCTGAAAACCCATCAGGCAGCTGTCACAAAGATTCCTGTTTTAAAAAGGTGGTCACACTGAGACCTTTCAATACCATTAAAAAAATCCAGAGGAGGGTTCCCCAACCTGCTGCCCTATTCTACTTCGTTAATCCCTGGGTCAGTGCCTCCCAGAGCACACTTTGTGCCTCTCAGCAGAGATGCATGCTGGGCATCAAGATTCTCAAAGGCCTAAGTCTGTGGGGTGCACTGACCGTGAAGGAGAGACAGCAGCAGGCTGAGGGGGAGGGCGAAGTAAAGGAGAAGGAGGGGGACTTTGGGAACCTTTTTTTTTTTTTTTTTGCCAGAGAAAACTTCCTGGATTCACAGAGAGGCAGGAGAGCTAACAGGGGAACAAACAAACCTGTTGCGGGACTCACAGCAATTAAGAGGAGTAGCATGACAGTCTGTTGGGGACTGAGGAAACAGTAGAGACAGGGGCCAGGAGGCAGAGAAAGGGGAGATGATGGAACTTCAGGAGATTTCAAACGAACATCCAGACTTCTGGGGTTTGTCCAAATTGAACCACTGGCCCTTTTAATGTTCACTACCAGTAATAAGGAGACACTTCAGCAGCAATACTTGTCCCACAGGAACAGAGGATGGGAAAGGACCTCTTGAGTCACTGAGCCCAGTCCCCTGCTATCACAGACAACTGCAACATATAATCCTGTTCACAAACTTCTCATGCTCCATCTGAAAATTAGTTAGGTTTGTTTGACCCTTACTCCGATTGGGACACTGTTCCAGAACCTCATGCCTCTGCTGGTCAGAAACCTCCTCCCAATTTCCAGCCTAAATTTATTCATGGCTGGTTTACCCCCATTTGTTCTTGTGCCAACATTGCTGTTTAGCTTAAATCGCTCTCCTCCCTCGCTGGGGTTTACTTGCCTGAGAGCATTCATATCCCTTCTCAGCCTTCCTTTTGCTAGGCTAAACAAGCCACGTTCTTCTAGTCTCAAGATAGGCTCTTCATTCCCTGATCATCTTTGTAACACTTCTCTGTACCTATTCCAGTTTGAATTAATCTGTCCTGAACATGGGTGAAAACTAGGGCTGTCAATTAATCACACTTAACTCATGATTAAACTCAAAACAATTAATTGTGATTAAGAAAATTAATTGAGATTAATTGCAGATTTAATCGCACTGTTAAACAATAATGGAATACCAACTGAAACGTATTAAATATTTTTGGATGTTTTTCTACATTTTCAACTATATTGATTTCAATTACAACACAGAATACAAAGTGTACACTGCTCACTTTATATTATTTTTGATTAAATATTTGCACTGTAAAAATGATAAACAAAAGAAATAGTATTTTTCAATTCCCCTCATACAAGTGCTGTAGTGCAATCTCTTTATTGCGAAAGTGCAATTTACAAATCTAGACTTTTTTTGTTACAGAACTGCACTCAAAAACAAAACAATGTAAAACTTTAGGACCTGCAAGTCCACTCAGTCCTACTTCTTGTTCAGCCAGTCCCTCAGACAAACAAGTTTGTTTACATTTACGGGAAATAATGCTGCCCGCTTCTTATTTACAATGTCACCTGAAAGTGAGAACAGGCATTCACATGGCACTTTTGTAGCAGTGTTTTAAGGTATTTACGTGCCAGATATGCTAAACATTCTTATGCCCCTTCATGCTTCAGCCACCATTCCAGAGGACATGCTTCCATGCTGATGATGCTCATTACAAAAATAATGTGTTAATTAAATTTGTGACTGAACTCCTTGGGGAAGAATTGTATGTCTCCTGCTCTGTGTTTTACCCGCATTCTGCCGTATATTTCATGTTATAGCAGTCTCGGATGATGACCCATCACATGTTGTTCAATTTAAGAACACTTTCACTGCAGATTTGACAAAACGCAAAGAAGGTACCAATGTGAGATTTATTTAAAAAAAAAAAAAAAAAAAAAAAAAAACCTCAACCTTCTGCTGGTGGCATCAGACTCAGTTAATAAAAATGAACACGTGTCAGTCCACACTGCTTTGGATCATTTTCAAGCAGAAGCAGTCACGAGCATGGACGCATGTCCTCTGGAATGGTGGTTGAAGCATGAAGAGACATATGAATCTTTTCCACATCTGGCATGTAAATATCTTGTGATGCCAGCTAAAACAGTGCTATGTGAACGCCTGTTCTCACTTTCAGGTGACATTGTAAACAAGAAATGGGCAGCATTATTACCCGTAAATGTAAACTAACTAGTTTGTCTGAGTGACTGGCTGAACAAGAAGTAAGACTGAGTAGACTTTCTAGACTCTAAAGTTTTACATTGTTTTATTTTTGAGTAGTTTTTTTTTTTTTTTACATAATTCCACATTTGTAAGTTCAACTTTCATGATAAAGAAATTGCACTACAGTACTTGTATTAAGTGAATTGAAAAATACTATTTCTTTTTTTTTTTTACAGTGCAAATATTTGTAATAAAAATAAATATAAAGTGAGCACTGTACACTTTGTATTCTGTGTTGTAAATGAAATCAATATATTTGAAAATGTGGAAAACATCCAAAAATATTTAAACAACTGGTATTCTATTATTGTTTAACAGCAAGATTAATTGCATGATTAATCACAATTAATTTTTTTAATCGCTTGACAGCCCTCGTGAAAACTGTACACAATATTCCAGATCAGGTTTGACCAGGGCCTTGTACAATGACATTAATAGTTCTCTCTCTACTAGAAATACCTTGTTTGATACATCTTAGGATCACAGCCTAGGTCTCCCTGTGAACAACTGTTTAACCAGAATCTGTGAATGCAAGAACCACATAGCATAGGTCTCTACGGAGCCCTCTTACCATTGCCCATCTCAAGGGCTCTTGTAATCTTCTCAGTGGTAGGTGATGAATCACCAGCCATCAGCTCTTTAAACAGCTGTTGCAGATGGCACACGATGATGGAGTCACCAACATTATCGCAACTACAAAATACCAGAGAGACATGCAATAAATACATCACTTCACAGGTAGAATCCAGGAGCGGACACAAAGAGAAGTGTTGCCAGGTGACCAGCTCAAGACACTCAGCGGGCTGCAGAGGCGGAGGGTGTTGGTGGGGCCTGACCATGCATGCCCCGGCCCGCGGTGCCCCCTCGCTGACAGATGCATGCTAATAGTGGGCGGCAGTGTCTAGTGCAGCTGCACAGGTGGGCTACAGAGAAAAAAGTTTGGGACCCCCTGTGTTAGGTCACTAAGAAAGGTGTAACCAGGTAATTTCCTCTAGCCCTTTTCAGTGCCCAGCTATTCCTAGGTTTTACCAGGGCAGGTTCTATGGGACTGGATTGCTGATCCAGCATCTCATGGCCAGTCACACAACAGTCCTTACCCCACTCTTGATCAATCACTTGTAGACATGAAGGCAGGTAACTGCTGCCTCATCTCTTTTCCCTTCCCCTGTAGCCTGCTACCACCTCCAGCACCTTTCTCTTCCCCTCCCCGCCACCGCAGGTCTCCTTCCCTCTCCCACCGCACCTGGCACAGTGCTGCCCTTTCAGTCTTCTCTCAACGGGTCAGTCTTACAGTGGGTCCCACAGCACCAGAACCATGCAGCTGTCCAGCCTAACCACATGTCTTGTGTGCTGTTGCTGATGTAACCCCAGGGTTTATCATGAATACCCTCACCTGAGGATGGCCTCTCTGAACTCTCGCGTGAAGAAGAGAGACTGCAGCAGGCTGTTTAAGTAGCAGATGCAGCTTTGGTTATGCAGCCCCACATACGTACCTGTAAACAGAGAATCTATGTCAAATCTAGTGTTGCTTATTTATATCTTTAAAGGAGAACAAATTATCACAAATATTTTAACAGAAACTCTTGTCAAAGTGCTGAAATACGGCAGAGCTGCCTCATCAGAGTTAATATTTGGTCTGTGTGAACTGTAGGCAAGGTGCAGGACAGCCTTTCCAAACTCTCTTTCCTTCCTCCCAGAATTGTATTGCTTGGGAAACAGGTCTCTATTCAGCCCCAGCCTCCCCCATCTGATCTGCTTAGGTGCTTTCTTGGGCTGGGTTGAGTTTTGCTAACAGAACCCATGATGTTCTCAGGCTCCACATTCATGACTTCAGGAAGAATCGTTATTTGCTCCCAGAAAATGAGCAAAACTTCTATTTTCTTTTTGAGCCCCAGCAAGACACAAAAAACAAAGTTCCACAAAGACTGAGGCATAATTCCCTTAATAACCTTTCTATCCTAGATAGCATATTCAGGACACCCAAGAATATCTGAATAAATCTGACAAACTTTCAGTTACTAAACTTGGACACTAACCCAGGTAGCTGCAGCAATACTCCAATGGTTATTTTGCTGAGACAGTGTATTGGGCATGGGGACTCGCACTCCTGCTTGGTGCCCCAGAAAGTTCCTGAGTTTTATCCAGAAACTGCCACTCAAACAGTGATAAAGCAACCAATCAACAAAGCCAACAAATACATAATAGGAGAGCCAAACTGAAATGCCCCAGCACTAATAACAGCCGCCTCCCGCAGCTATAAGGCACATATGGAACAAAAGATGGCTCCAGCAATAAGGTCACAACACTAATAAAGAAAAAGACCAACAGCTGCCTGGGCAGAGCAGACTCCCTGATTTAGCTCTTGGGGGCAGGGACTATGTCCTCTGGGGCATAGGCACCGACTTCTACTGATGCTGGTGGGTGCTCGACCCCCCTCTGACCCCGCCCCTGCCCCGACTCCACCCCTGCCCCGCCCCCCCCGCCCCCATTCCAACTTCTTCCCCAAATTCCCACCCCGGCCCCGCATCTTCCCCACCTCCTCCCCTGAACGTGCCACGTTCCTGCTCCTCCCCCCTAGAGCTTGCTACAGCTGTTTGGCTGCAGCAAGCGCTGGGAGGTAGCGGAGGAGCGGGGACGCGGCATGCTCAGGGGAGGAGGCAGAGGAGGAGGTTGGGCGGGGAGCTTGGCTGCCAGTGGGTACAGAGCACCCACTAATTTTTCCCCCTGGGTGCTCCAGCCCCGGAGCACCCACAGAATCGGCACCTATGCTCTGGGATGTTTGTACAGCTGACTGAGCGTCAGTGCCACACAAATATTCAATAGAAGAACCAATGGAGAAAGCCACCCCTTCCGTCACCGAACTCAAACCCAACATGCATCCTCGTTGTCGTAATGATCCACTTTATCAATGATCTGGAAGAAAATATAAAATCATTGCTGCTTAAATCTGCTGATGACACAGAAATTGGTAGTGCGATAAATAATAAGGAAGATCAGTTGCATGGAGCAATCTGGATCTCTTGATAAACTGAACTAATTTAAACATCGTGTCTTTTAATACAGTCAAATGTAAGGTCATATATTTAAGGACAAAGAATGTAGGTCATACTTACTCGATGGAGAAACTGTATCCTGGAAAGGTGTGATTCTGAAAAGGACTTGGGGATTGATGGATAACCAACTGAACATGAGCCCCCAGTGGGATGTTGCTAAGATGGCTAATGTACCTGCTAGATGTGTAAGCAGGGGAATATCACCCAGAAGTAGGGAGGTGGTATTACCTCTATATTAACTGCCCGAAAACTTTGTTAATGTGCCATTAAGGTGCCCAGTTGTCCTTGCACCCTTCCAGAACTTCGAGTTCAGTTACACTCGAACTTCTGAAGACCAGAAAATGAAGAGTTAAGTTACCCGCCACCCCCACAACTCACCCTTAACTCTGCCCTATTTGGGTGATGCGCAAGCATGTCAATGACACAGACTAGCCCTTTACCCTTGCAGATGCTACCGAACACTCAGGGAACAGAATGCATAAGCCATGTAGGAGACAATCTAACACTTTCGCTTTGCCAAGGGTTAGGTCAGGTACAGTAACTCCTCACTTAAAGTTGTCCCGGTTAACGTTGTTTCATTGTTACGCTGCTGATCAATTAGGGAACATGCTCGTTTAAAGTTGTGTAATGCTCCCTTCTAACGTCGTTTGGCAGCCGTCTGCTTTGCAGGAAGAGCAGCCCATTGCAGCTAGCTGGTGGGGGCTTGGAACCAGGGTGGACCAGCAGCCCCCTACCAATCAGCTCCCCGCTCCCCTAAATTCCCTGTGTGGCAGTTGCCTGCAGTTCAGCTATGTCCCTCCCCCCACTGCCATGTGCTACTCCTGCCCTCTGCCTTGGAGCTGCTCCCCGAGACTCCTGCTTGCTGTGCCGGGGGGGGGAGGGAAGGAAAAGGGGGGCTAATGTCAGGGTGTCCCCCTCCCCCCTGCTCCTGCACCCCACTTACCCCATCTTCCATAGAGCAGGGCTCAGGACGGAGGGAGCTTGTAGCAGCTGCTGTCTCGGAAAGCTGATCTAATTAACAAAGCAGTGTACTTAAGGGAAATGCACATATCTCCCTCCATTCCTGCTGCCTTGCAGAGTGAGAGAGTTAACCCCTGAGGGCTCAGCCAATTGCTAGTTCATCATTTGGCAGTAAGGGAAATATCCCACCCCTGACTCCTCCACCTCAACCAAGCTTCACAATCATCATCACTGTGTACCAGTATTAAATTGTTTAAAACTTATACTGTGTATATATATATATATAATATAGTCTTTTGTCTGGTGAAAAAAATTTCCCTGGAACCTAACCCCCTCATTTACATTAATTCTTATGGGGAAATTGGATTCGCTTAACATCATTTTGCTTAAAGTCGCATTTTTCAGGAACATAACTACAACGTTAAGTGAGGAGTTACTGTATAGTGAACAGGCGCTGCCTATACACAGACATTGCGCTTGTGCCACACAAACTGCCCCAAACCTGCTAAGCGTTACCACTCTTCCCCTTTGCCCTGAGAATTCCTTCTGAGGGCAATTCTCCCTTACCAGCCCTCCTTCCTGCATAGGGGCAGGCACTGACAGGGACCCCCCGGGGTGAGGAGCTGGGCAGACAATGCAGGAACAGAGCAGGAACTGAGATGGAGTCATCTGGGGGCACATTTTGAAGTGGGGAATAGAAATAGTGGTTATGGTTTGGCCCAGCTGAAGCTTCCACTGCACAGTTATGACACCCTCATTCTCTTCCCCCACACGCTCATGCACTGCTCTGACCCAGTGGCAGAATACTGCCACTGCTAGGACCCTGGACTGGGGCCTGGTAAAGTAGGGTGGGCCCAGGTCCCCCTGTCAGTCCACCCCTGGGTGGCAACCTCCCCACTTGAGGCCAAGAGGCCTGGTTTATTAGCCAGCTGCCAGAGCTAGGATGCCTGACCGTTAGTGCTGTGTCCTGACTGTGGGCCAGAGCCCTAGACTGTTTGGTGCCCACCTGCTTGGGATCCTGGGCTCCTAGACTGTTTGCTTCCCCGCTCTGCCTGAGATCCAGGACTCTCAGACAATTTACTGCTCTGCCCTGCCCCACCCATCCACCCCGCACACACACACACACACACACACACACACACGCACACACTTTTCTATTTGGTGCTTCACCCTGCCAGAGAGCTTGAGCCCCGGAGACTGATTACTGCTCAGCCCAACTTAGAGTGCGTAGGATCAACAATTCCATCCTGTCGTGTTTCTCAGCCAAAAAAATTTCTGAGAGGGAAAGCCACTGGTCAGTCTCAAAAAAAGAATATTACGCCATTGTGTATGCTCTGGAGAAGCTACACCCATATGTTTGCAGATGGTGTTTCCACCTGCAGACTGACCATGCTGCACTGAAGTGGCTTCACACAGTCAAAGAAACTAACAAAAAACTTCTTCGGTGGAGTTTTAGCTCTTCAAGACTTTGATTTTGAAATACAACGTATTTCAGGAGCCTCTAACAAAGTGGCCGATGCCCTCTCTCAGAAAGGTTTCCCAAAATCAGCCGGGTAAAAATGTCCCTGCATTCTAAGTCATTGTAGTCCTTGAAATGTGAAAAATACTGTTTAGTTCTTCATGCAATTAGTAGTAAAATTAGAGGTGTATCTTATTAACTCTGTTTCCTAAACCTTCAGGAAGAAATCCCAGATGGTGTGGACCCGACCTGAACCAGGCTGGCCAGCACCGTCTAATTTGGGGTGTGTGTGATAAATGAAGGGAGGGGGGATAGCTCCCTTTTATGGACACCCAGCCAGCCAGTTAGCTATAAAATCCCTGTTTGTAGCTGTTCTCTACTTGCTTTACCTGTGAAGGGTTAAAAAAGCCCATAGGTAAAAGGAAGGGAGTGGGCACCTGACCAAAAGAGCCAATGGGAGGGCTAGAACTTTTTAAAATTGGGAAAAAACTTTCCCTTTGTCTGTCTGTTGTTGTTCTCCGGAGAGAGGGGACAGAGCAGAGACAGTGCTAAAGCTATGCTGTAAAAAGCTGTGAACCAGGTATGAAAATCACCAGATCATACCTAGAACTACTCAATTTGAAACCCCAGATATATAAGTAGATCAGGAAATGTCTAGGAAGACGTGATTAGGTTCTCTCTTTTATTTCTGGAATGCTTGTGGACTCCTCTATGCTAACCCCCAAAAGCTTTTTTTTTTTTTTTTTTTTTTTTTTTTTTTTGCTGGTAACCATTAAGCTGGACCTCAAGAAAACCATTCTTGATGCTTAATTATTATATTTGCTCTTTTTAAATCTAGCAATAGCCTAAATTCCAGATGTATTTTCTTTCTTTTTGTTTTTAATAAAATTTACCTTTGTTAAGAACAGGATTGGGTTTTTTGTGTCCTAAGAGGTTTGTGCATATGTTATCTCATTAGCTGGTGGCAACAGCTGATTTTATTTGTTTTCTTTCTCAGCTCTTCCCCGGAGGGGGTGTGTGTGAAAGGGCTTGAGGTTACCCCACAGGGAGGAATTCCCAAGTGCGCCTTCCAGGTTCAAAGGGGTTTTTTGCATTTGGGTGGTGGCAGCATGTACCCATCCAAGGTAAGAGAGAAGCTGTAATCTTGGGAGTTTAATACGAGCCTGGAGTGGCCAGTATTAATTTTTAGAATCCTTGCAGGCTCCCACCTTCTGCACTCGAAATGCCAGAGTGCGGAATCAGCCTTGACATGTGGCAGTGGTGGCATCATTTTGAACCAAAAGCACAGACCTCAGGATTTTAAAAGGACACATTTTACCTTTTGGCAGCCTGCAAAGCCAGGCATTTTTTTTCTTTTCTTTTCTTTTCTTTGCTGCCTGAGGGAGAACAGGGATACAAAGGGTTCAGCGTGCCAAGCCAGGGAGTCCAACAAGCAGTTTATTTTTTTTCTCTAGCTTTGTGGTAATGAAATAGCTAGGCTAGAGTAGGGCAGCCCTATGCATCAGGCACCGAAACCTTAGAAAAACCAGCCTTCCCAAAGTGGCACACCATAGAGGAGACAGACCCAGAGCAAGCCCAGATATCCAGCTCCATGACAGAAATGGAGGGAGGGAGGGAGGGAACGGAAACTTCCCAGAAGGGAAGGGTCAGCCCTCAACCAATCGAGATCCCAGTGCCAGGATGGAGGGATGTCCTTAACTCAGGCCAAGTTCTAACTGAGGCAGAAATGTATTTCTTCCTAGATATGAAGCGCTTGGAAGCGGCGGACAAGCTCTTGGAGGCAGAAGCAAAGCTCTGGGAGGTGGAAGCAAAGGCAAAGCGCTTGGAGGCGGAAGCGCAGGAGAGACGAGAGATGAGGCGCTTGGAGGCGGAAGCGCAGGAGAGACGAGAGATGAGGCGCTTGGAGGCGGAAGCGCAGGAGAGACGAGAGATGAGGCGCTTGGCCCTGGTCTGCACAAGGGAGAGGGATCAATCTAAGTTATACAACTTCAGCTACGTGAATAACATAGCTGAAGTCGACGTACTCAGACCTACTCACCGCAGTGTCTTCACTATGGTGAGTCGACTGCTGCCACTCCTCTTGCGGTGGTGGAGTACAAGAGTCGACGGGAGAGCGCTCGGGGATCAATCGTTGCCAGCCGATCCGGCGGGTAGTGTAGACATACCCTTGGAGGCAGAAATGGAGCTGAAGTGCTTGGAGCTGGAAAAGGCTAAGCTGGATCAACCAGGTAGCCTTAACGGTCCTCCTCCAGGTACCACTCCCCATTCCAAGAAATTTCCCACGTACAAGGTAGGCGATGATACAGAGGCCTTCTTAGAAAATGTTGAAAGCGCCTGCTTTGGGTACAACATTCCTACAGACCAGTATATGGTGAAACTGAGACCGCAACTCAGTGGACCCTTAGCAGAGGTGGCAGCTGAAATGCCTAAAGAACACACGAACGAGTACAAACTTTTTAAACACAAAGCCAAAATTAGGATGGGGCTAAGAACCGAGCATGCCCGTCAGCGGTTCAGAGCCCTAAGGTGGAAACCAGACGTGGCATTTTCCCAACACGCCTACCAAATTGCAAAAAATTGGGATGCCTGGATATCAGCAGCAAATGTTAAGTCTGTGGAAGATCTGTCTCTCCTAATTCAAATGGAGCAGTTCTTAGAGGGTGTTCCTGAGGAAATAAAAAGATACATCCTAGATGGGAAGCCCAAAACTGTAATCGAGGCAGGGGAGATCGGAGCCAAATGGGTGGAGGCGGCAGAGAAGAAAACTGCTAGTAGCAGTTGGTGGGGATACCAGAAGGAGCCACCCGAGCAGACACCACACTATCGAGGTCAGCCCAACGCGCACCTCGCAAGGAGGAGCCCTCCACACAGCCTGGGAGACCCCCAGATGCCCTCTTGTCCCACCACCCTGCTCTCCAACCACCCACCTCACCCCAGCCCACAGTCGGCTGGGCGATGCTTCAAATGTAATGAGCTGGGGCATGTGAAGGCCAACTGCCCCAAGAGCACCAGCCAACTGCAACTCATCACCCCGGGGTCCCACCAAGGGCCTTCAGGCCCAGATAGTTCGCAAATACCCCCAGAGCGAAGGGAAACTGTGAGTGTGGGTGGGAGGAAGATTACTGCGTGGAAAGACACTGGAGCGCAGGTGTCAGCTATCCACAAATCCCTGGTGGACCCCAAATTCATCAACCCAGAGGCCCAAGAGATGGTGCAACCCTTTAAGGCCAACTCTTTTTAACTTGCCTACAGCCAAGTTGCCTGTCCAGGACAAGGGCTGGTCAGGAATATGAACTTTTTCAGTCTCAGACGATTATCCCATGCCCATGCTGCTGGGGGCAGACTTGGCCAACCATGTGAAGCTAGCCAAGAGGGAGGGAATGGTCACCCACAGCCAGGCTAAACAGGCCTCCACACCTAACTCCATTCCTGAGCCTCCTACAGGGACCCAGCCAGAGGTGGTGAAACCAGACCCCAGACCAGAGTCTATGACAGTGGTTGTAGATCCAGTTCCTGGGACCCAACCAGAACCAGCCCAAGGATAGGAACTGGCAGAGCAGTCAGCACCAGAGCCCGTGCTTGCAACCCCACCAGAGTCAGGGGAGCCAGCACCAAAGAGCGCAACAGAGCCTGCACGTGCCGCAGCAGCTAAACTGGAACAAGAAGGTCAACTGGAGCCTAAAATACAACCCAGTGCACCAGTGGACAGCGGTTCACAGTCGACAGAGACACACACACCCCCATCACCTGCATCGCTTCCAGTGGCACCAAGCCCAAGTCCACAACCCCGCGAGGAACTAATGTCTCCAGCATCAAGGAAGCAGTTCCAGGCAGAACAGGAAGCGGATGGAAGCCTTAAGGGAGCTTGGACAGTGGCACGGAGTGACCCACCACCTCTCAGCTCTTCCAATAGGTCCAGATTTGTTGTAGAAGGAGGACTCTTATACAAGGAAACCCTTTCTGGTAGGCACAAGGAGGACAGGCATCCTCAGAGACAGTTAGTAGTTCCAACTAAGTATAGGGAAAAGCTCTTGAACTTAACCCACGATCACCCTAGTGGCCATGCTGGGGTGAACAGGACCAACGACCATTTAGGGAAGTCATTTCACTGGGAGGGAATGGGCAAGGATGTTTCTACCTATGTCTGGTCTTGTGAGGTGTGCCAGAGGGTGGGAAAGCCCCAAGACCAGGTCAAGGCCCTCTCCAGCCACTCCCCATAATTGAGGTTCCATTTCAGCGTGTAGCTGTGGATATTCTGCGTCCTTTTCCCAAGAAGACACTCAGAGGAAAGCAGTACATACTGACCTTCATGGATTTTGCCACCCGATGGCCGGAAGCAGTAGCTCTAAGCAATACCAGGCCTAAAAGCGTGAGTCAGGCATTGGCAGACATTTTTGCCAGGGTAGGTTGGCCCTCAGACATCCTTATGGATTCAGGAACTATCTTCCTGGCAGGGACCATGAAACGTCTTTGGGAAGCTAATGGGGTGAACCACTTGGTTGCCACCCCTCACCACCATCAAACAAATGGCCTAGTAGAGAACTTTAATGGGACTTTGGGGGGCCATGATACGTAAATTCGTGAACGAGCACTCCAATGATTGGGACCTAGTGTTGCAGCAGTTGCTCTTTGCCTACAGGGCTGTAGCACATCCCAGTTTGGGGTTTTCACCCTTTGAACTTGTTTATGGCCATGAAGTTAAGGGGCCATTGCAGTTGGTGAAGCAGCAATCGGAGGGGGTTACATCTTCTCCAGGAACTAACATTTTGCACTTTGTAACCAACCTGAAAAACACCCTCAATGACTCTCTCTAGTCCTTGCTCGAGAAAACCTACAAAATGCTCAACAAGAGCAAAAGGCCTGGTATGATAAACATGCCAGAGAGCGTTCCTTCAGAGTAGGTGACCAAGTCATGGTCCTGAAAACGTTCCAGGCCAATAACATGGAAGAGTCATGGGAGGGGTTATTTATGGTCCGAGAGCACCTGAGAGCTGTTAATTACCTCATAGCATTCCCAGACCCTACCCTAAAACCTAAAGTATACCATGTTAATTCTCTAAAGCCCTTTTATTCCCAAGAAATCAAGGTTCTCCAGTTTACAGCCCAGGAGAGAGACAACGCTGAGTGGCCTGAAGGAGACTACTATGAAGGAAAAAGCAATGGTGGCGTAGAAGAGGTGAGCCTTTCCATCACCCTTGGGCATAAGCAGCAACAGCAAATCCAGGAGCTGTGCACCAGCTTTCTGCCAATGTTTTCAGCCACCCCAGCATGGACAGAATGGGAGTACCACTCCATTGACACAGGTGATGCTCGCCCACTTAGAGCCCAACCCTACTGGATGGCTCCTCAAGCCAAAACCGCAATAGAGAGGGAGATGAAGGACATGTTACAGATGGGTGTAATCTGCCCCTCTGAGAGTGAATGGGCCTCTCCAGGGTTCTGCTTCCCAAACCCGATGGGGAAATTAGCTTTTGCATAGATTACCCGTAAGCTAAATGCTGTAACTCACCCAGAAAACTATCAAATGCCATGCACAGATGAGCTACTGGAGAAAGTGGGACGTGCCCAGTTCATCTCCACCTTAGATTTAACTAAGGGGTACTGGCAAGTGGTGCTAGATGACCCTGCCAAGGAAAGGTCAACCTTCATCACCCATGTAGGGCTGTATGAATTTAATGTGCTCCCTTTCGGACTGGGAAATGCACCCGCCACCTTCCAGAGACTGGTAGATAACCTTCTGGCTGGATTTGGGGAATTTGCAGTAGCCTACCTTGACAATGTGGCTAGATTCATGGGCAGAACAACTGGAACACCTCCAAGATGTCTTACAGCGCATATGGGAGGCAGGATTAACCGTTAAGGCCAAAAAATGTCAAACAGGCCTAAACATGGTAACGGGTACCTTGGACACCAGGTGGGTCAAGGAACTATCAACCGCCTATGGGCTAAAGTAAATGCTATCCAAAATTGGCCTGTCCCTAAGTCAAAGAAACAGGTCCAATCCTTCTTGGGCTTGGCTGGGTATTACCGGTGATTTGTACCACACTACAGCCAAATTGCCACCCCACTGACAGATCTAACCAAGAAAAAAAACAGCCAAATGCAGTTCAGTGGACTGAAAAGTGTCAAAAAGCCTTTAACCAGTTTAAGGTGGCCCTTACATCTGACCCTGCACTAAGGGCCCCGGACTTCGACCAACTTTTCATTGTACCACAGATGTGTCCGAGCGTGGTGTAGGAACAGTTTTAATGCAGGAAGGACCAGATCAGCAATTCCATCCTGTCGTGTTTCTCAGCCAAAAAAATTTCTGAGAGGGAAAACCACTGGTCAGTCCCAGAAAAAGAATGTTACGCCACTGCGTATGCTCTGGAGAAGCTACGCCCATACATTTGGGGATGGCGTTTCCATCTGCAGACTGACCATGCTGCACTGAAATGGCTTCACACAGTCAAAGAAACTAATAAAAAACTTCTTCGGTGGAGTTTAGCTCTTCAAGACTTTGATTTTGACATACAACACATTTCAGGAGTCTCTAACAAAGTGGCCGATGCACTCTCCCAGAAAAGTTTCCCAGAATCAGCTGGATAAAAATGGCCCTGTATTTTAAGTCATTGTAGTCCTTGAAATGTGAAAAATACTATTTATTTCTTCATGTAATTAGTAGTAAAATTAGAGGTGCATGTATCTTATTAACTCGGTTTCCTAAACCTCCAGGAGGAAATCCCAGCCAATGTGCACCTGACTTGAACCAGGCTGGCCAGCACCGTCTGTGATTTGGGGGACGTGTGATAAATGAAGTGGGGAGGGATAGCTCCCTTTTATGGACACCCAGCCAGCCAGTTAGCTATAAAATCCACGCTAGTAGTTGTCTCTACTTGCTTTACCTGTAAAGGGTTAAAAGAGTGCATAGATAAAAGGAAGGGAGTGGGCACCTGACCAAAAGAGCCAATGGGAGGGCTAGAACTTTTTAAAATTGGGAAAAAACTTTCCCTTTGTCTGTCTGTTGTTCTCCGGAGAGAGGGGACAGAGCAGAGACAGTGCTAAGGCTATGCTGTAAAAAGCTGTGAACCAGGTATGAAAATCACCAGATCATACCTAGAACTACTCAATTTGAAACCCCAGATATATAAGTAGATCAGGAAATGTCTAGAAAGACGTGATTAGGTTCATCTCATTTATTTCTAGAACGCTTGTGGACTCCTCTGTGCTAACCCCCAAATGCGTTTTTTTTCCTCCTGGTAACCATTAAGCTGGACCTAAAAAAAACCATTCTTGATGCTTAATTATTATATTTGCTCTTTTTAAATCTAGCAATAGCCTAAGTTCCAGATGTATTTTCTTTCTTTTTGTTTTTATTAAAATTTACCTTTGTTAAGAACAGGATTGAGTTTTTTGTGTCCTAAGAAGTTTGTGCATATGTTGTTTCATTAGCTGGTGGCAACAGCTGATTTCATTTGTTTTCTTTCTCAGCTCTTCCCCAGAGGGAGGGTGAAAGGGCTTGAGGGTACCCCACAGGGAGGAATTCCCATGTGCGCCTTCCTGGGTTCAAAGGGGTTTTTTGCATTTGGATGGTGGCAGCATCTACCCATCCAAGGTCAGAGAGAAGCTGAAACCTTGGGAGTTTAATACAAGCCTGGAGTGGCCAGTATTAATTTTTAGAATCCTTGCAGGCCCCCACCTTCTGCACTCGAAGTGCCAGAGTGGGGAATCAGCCGTGACAGAGGGCCTGAGCTTCACAAACTGTTAATTCCCTCCCCCTTTGAAAAATTGCCATTCTATAGATGTGACAGTGAGGACATGTGGCCTCCCTCTGAGGCTGACAGGGAGGGACGGCCACGTTCTCCTACAGAGGGATAAAGCCGTGATGCCCTGTCTTGCACAGTAGCACAAGCTGTTTAAAGAAACACATATGTGCGAAGTGCTTTCCACTTTGATTTATTATCAATAGTCACAGGTGGTGTTAACATGAGCTGTTTGACCCCATCCTCCCCTCCGTCCATTTCAGTGTCTCCCAGGAGCTGCAACGTTCTGCATTTCTGCTGCTTGCAGATGAAGCTCCGCTTTCAATTTTCACTTGTTCCTCATGTGAGGCCTGAGAGTGTCAGTCCAAAGTTTCCTTCACTGCAGATCTGTGTTTCCAGAGTAGTAAGTACACCTAAATATCACTTTTAATCTGCAGACCACAAAGGTGGGTTTCATAATTGCTATTTTATGGGTGGGGAAACTCAGAAACAGATGCAAAATTATTTTCCCAAGGTCAAACAGTGAGCGAATGCACAAGGGGGTCACAGTTAAGGATATTTTTTGTGGCAGTTTTTAGGGGGAAATCTGATGAAGAGGGCAAAGTTACAGAAACGTTACTTTAAAATATGTCCCTAGCGTCAAATAGTGCTTTGCATTTCAAGGCTGCTTCATGAAACAGCTAGTCCTAGAACCCACAAAGGGAGAGACAATTCTTGATTTAGTCCTAAGTGGCGCACGGTATCTGGTCCAAGAGATGAATATAGCATGATGGCTCAGTGATAGAAACCATGATGTAATTAAATTTAACAACCTTGTTGGGGGGGAAATACCAAAGAAACCCACCACAATAGCATTTAACTTCAAAAAGGGGAGCTACACACAAAAAAGAGGAGACTAGTTAAATGGAAATAAAAAGGAACAGACACAAGAGTGAAATGCCTGCAAGCTGCATGGAAACTATTTAAAACACTGTAAGAGGCCCAAACTAAATGTATACCCCAAATAAAAAAAAAAAAAATGGAAAAACGTGACCACTGCTAAACAGCAGAGTAAAAAAGGGTGCTTAGAGGCCAAACAGCATGCTTTAAAAATTGGAACTCAAATCCTACTGAGGAAAATAGAAAGGAACAAACTCTGGCAAGTCAAGTGTAAAAGTATAAGTAGGCAGGCCAAAAATGAATATGAAGGCTAACAAGCAAAAAACTAACAGCAAAAAGTTTTTTAGAAGTAGGAAGGCTGCCAAACAATCAGTGGTGCCACTGGATCATTGGGGTGCTAAGGGAGCACCCAAGGAAGACACGGTCATTGTGGAGAAGCTAAATGAATTCTTTGTATTGGTCTTCACAACTGAGGAGGTGAGGGAGATTCCCACACCTGAGCCAAGCTTGTTAGGTGAGAAATCTGAGGAGCTGTCCCAGATTGAGATGTCAATAGAGGAGTTTTTGGAACAAATTGATAAAGTAAACAGTACGAAGTCCCCAGGACCAGATGCGGTCCACCCAAGATGAAGTCAAATATGAAATCCCAGAACTACTAACTGTGGTACATAACCTATTATGATGTCCCAGGACTTGAACTCAGGCCTACACATCCCCCGACAGCTGCCACATCCTGGCTTCCACCCAATAGCTATTGAACTCAAGTGGGCTGAAAAGCTACTGGGGTTATATGAAACACCCACGAGCGCTCTGACTGGAGTACTGCCCGGCTCTGCTGATTGTCCTACTACGCTATTTAAGCCAGGAGGCGGAACGGGACATTTGTCTGAGCAACAAGGTGGTTTCCTATTGTGGCTGCATTGGATCCTGCTTGCGTCTGCCTCCTGCACCCATCCCTGCTCCTGGTTCCTGCCTTACCCCTGGCTTCGCTCTTATTCCCACCATGCTCCTGCTCAGTGCTTGATCCTGGTCTCTCCTCCTGTCCTTATGCCTGACCTCCAATCCTCAGTGACCCGTCCTGCCTTTGACCCCATCCTCCGACTTCTGATCCTGGCTCTGGAATTTGGCATCCGACCTTGGCTCTGGCCTTCAGCTTCGATTCCTAGTTCTGATTCTGGCTTGACCCCTGGCTCTGGTAACTGGTAGTTGACTGGTGCTGACCCTTGGCTTCATTCCCCAACCTGGATGCCTGCTCCACCCACTACACTTCACTCCTGCTCTACTAGGTCAGACCACCTACACCCCAGTCCATAACACCTATCCGTTAAATCAGCCTCTGTAGCAGAAGACTGGAGGATAGCTATTTAACACTGACTTTATTTATTTTATTTTTTTAAATAAAGGCTCTAGAGGTGATCCTGGCAATTACAGGCCAGTAAGCTTAACTTCAGTACCAGGCACACTGGTCAAAACTATAGTAAAGAACAGAATTATCAGACACACAGATAAGCATGAATTGATGGGGAAGAGCCAACATGTTTTTTGTAAAGGGAAATCATGCCTCACCAATCCATTAGAATTCTTTGAGGGAGTCACCAAGCACGTGACAAGGCTGACCCAGTTGATATAGTGTACCTGGACTTTCAGAAAGCCTTTGACAAGTTCACGGGATAAGAGGGAAGGTGCCCTCATGGATTAGTAACTGATTAAAAGATAGGAAACAAAGGGTAAAAATAAATGGCCAGTTTCCGCAGTGGAGAGAGGTTAAACACCCCTTGTCCCCCAAAGATCTGTCCATGGACCAGTGCTGTTCAACATATTCATAAATGATCTGGAAAAAAGACTAAACAGTGATGGGGCAAAGTCTGCAGATGATACAAAAAGTTATTCAAGGTAGTCAAGTCCAAAACCGACTCCGAACTCAAAAACTCACCCTAAAGTGTGAGAAACTGTTATCTGTAGGAATTTGCTACATCAGATAGCAATTTTTTACCATCCCTTACATAGGAGGAACTGCTACAGGTAGGAAATTCCTACAGGTAGCGGTTTCTCGTATTATACCAGCGGCTGTTTCCTCCAGGCAGCGATTTCCCGCCTCCGCTGCTGTTTCTCTCTCCCCTGGAGCCACCTCTCTTCCTCCTGGGCCCTGGGGCTGCAGATGGGGACTCGCCTCTGTGCACACACAGTGCAGGACTGGGAGCAACTCCGAGCAAATTATCTGATTAGCAAACCAGATAATCACCTGATTGAGGGGGAGGGAACAGAAAGGTTCCTGCGCTATTACAGCCCCCACCCCCCATGGCATCACTCACTGCACTTTGGGAAGGGGGGGGGGGGGAATTGGGATTAACTTTTTACATCACATTTTAGATATTCTCAAATAGCCCTTATCAATGAGATCAGCTGTGAGCATGGATACACCCTCGGCCACGGCAGAGAATGAGGGAAACACTGGTGTACAGATCACCTTCGTGGAAGAGGACACCAGAGCCATCCAAGACTTCATCCTTATGGATGATCAAGCACAAACAGACACGGTCACTCAGGGGATCCCTCATCCCCAGGACAGTGCTGCCGGATGGAATGTTGGGGGCCTGATGGTTCCGTAGCACTAGAGTGGAATGTTGGGGACCGGAGAGTTCCACAACAGACTGTGAGGGAGGAGCAGCTGAATGGGATGCCCAGGGAAAAGGTCCATCTCTCAGTATCTGGACTGGAGGTAGCTGAGGAAGCAGCAATGTAAGAAACCCCATTCCCCTCTCAGCCCGTCCCTTAGTGGGGACATTTGTGCATTGGATCTGGACTGTGACCTGGCAGAAGGGGGTATCAGTGTGGCACTGCTCACCCTGTATGGTACAGATCAATATTGCACAGGAATTGGCCCACAAAAGGGACAAGATTGGCCTCACAGACACACTTAATCTCCCCTCCCCGCCCTTTATGATCGTGTGAAGAAAAGAGTTACATTCTACCAGAAAAAACAACTTCACGTTCAAGTTGAATTTTTAACAACCCAGATTCCACCAGATCAACAAAATGCCTCTTCCAAAAATAAAAGAGGTAGAAAAGAAACTCACTATCCGCCCCACTCTGAGGCCCCACTCCTCTGCCACAGCAGAAGTCCTGTTCTGAGCTCTGAATGACGCTTACCTCCACATTTATTTCTCAGGCCTGTCTCTGCTGTGGATCTTCTGATGAATAATAAGGTACATCCTGGGACTAAAGGTCTTCCATTAGATGGGGTGTTTATAGGTAACCCCCCATGTGGATTCTCTGGTACCTACAAAGCTCCGAGCTGAGACAGAAGCTCTGGCTACAGTTGGGGCATTTATAGCATCCCTCCAATGCATGGGTTCTCTCTCTAAAGAGCCCAGAGTAGTCACAGTAGCTTCTCCCAGAATTGGGTCACCTGTCGGGTTTACTCCTGGCGTGGGTCCTCAGATGCCTGCTAAAATTTGGCCAGCCACTAAAGCTCTTCCCACAGTCGGGACATTTATAGGGTCTCTCTCCTGTGTGGATCCTCTGGTGGACAACAAGACTGGAACTTACACTGAAGCTCTTCCCACCCTCATCACATCTATAGGGCCGCTCCCCGGTGTGGGTTCTCAGATGCTGGGCATGGGTGGAGCTTTGACTGAAGCCCTTGCCGCAATGAACACACTTGTAGGGTCGCTCGCCTGTGTGGATGCGCTCATGCCGGGTCAGGACGGAGGGATCGCTGAAACACTTCCCGCAGTGGACGCATTTGTGGGGTCGGTCCCCCGTGTGAATCCGCTCATGCTTGATCAGGACTGAGCGATCGGCGAAGGCCTTTCCGCAGTGGGGGCATTTGTAGGGTCGCTCCCCTGTGTGGATCCTACTGTGTTGAATAAGCACAGAGCAGTGTTTGAAGCTCTTTTCACACTCGGGACATTTATAGGGTCTTTCACCCGTGTGGACCCTCTGATGGTCAGTGAGCGAGGAGCTGTGGCAGAACACTTTCCCGCAGACAGGGCATTTGTAGGGTTTCACGCCTGTGTGGATCCTCTGGTGCTCCAGGAGGTTGGAGGTCTGAGCAAAGCTCTTCCCGCACTCATCACACCTGTAGGGTTTCTCACCTGTGTGGGTCCTGCGGTGTGTGATCAGGCTCGAGCTGTGCCCAAAGCTCTTCCCGCACTGGGCACACGTGTAGGGTCGTTCCCCCGTGTGGCTCCTCTGATGGCGAAGGAGGTTGGAGCTGTCGGCAAAGCTCTTGCCACACTGGGGGCATTTGTAGGGTCGCTCCCCCGTGTGGGTTCGCTGGTGCTCTAGGAGCTTGGAGCTCTCAGCAAAGCTCTTCCCGCACTGGGCACACGTGTAGGGTCGTTCCCCCGCGTGGCTCCTCTGATGACGAAGGAGGTTGGAGCTGTCGGCAAAGCTCTTCCCACACTGGAGGCATTTGTAGGGTCGCTCCTCCATGTGGGTTCGCTGGTGCCTCCTTAGGGTTGAGCTCTGCTTAAAGCTTTTCAGGCAGTCAGAACATTTATGGGGATTTTCTTCCATGTCTCTACTCTGGGATGGGGGAAAACTCTCTGCTGCCAACCAGCCCCGCCCTGATTCAGGCTGGTGTCTCTCCCTGCTCAGGGCTTTGGGGTCTCCCCGCGAGTGGCCTGTGCAGCTCTGGTCTCCAAGTCCCGGCCTGATGGGGATTCCCTGATCCTTTGTTCTCACCTTCGGGACAGGGAGAAAACACCGCACAGCTGAGCTAGAACCCCCCCTCCGACTGCTGCCCGAGGGCGGGCTCAGCTGGGGGGGACCCTGCTAGGCTCAGCAGCACAGACCCCCCGCGCTGCTCCAGAGCTGGCTGGGGGGGAGGGGGGGTCTCTCCGGTACCAGCCGCGTTTCGGCTCCGATCCCCCCGGCGCTGCGAACACTTCCCCAGGCAGCGATTTCCTGCCTCGGCGTCTCCCCGGCGCCCCCACTCACCGCCCGGGGCGAGCCCTTCCTGAGACCGCTGGTTGCAGATTGGGACTCGCCCCTCACGGCGCTGCGAGCCAGGTTCGGAACCCAGGCGTCCGGAGCGCTGTTGGGCTCGCCCCCTGCTCCCGACCTGCCCTATTACAGCCCCCTTATGGCACCACGTGCCCCGGGAGGGGGTGGAGTTGAGATTAACCCTTCCCTGCCCAGACGTTGGGCTCAAGACTCTGGCGAGGGCGGGATATAGCTATAGCCTGCCCTAGGCATTAGCGCGCCGCACCGTCATGCTTGGCCGACCCCCAGGGGGCCACTGGCAGGCAGCTAGCCCTTGTGGAAGGGAGCCCCGGCCGGGATCTCACCCAAGGCCTCATCCCTATGGATGTTCAAGCACAAATGGACACAGTCCCACAGGGATCCCTTATCCCAACAAGGAATGTGCAGCTGGGCGAGAAGTTGGGACCCTGAAAGTTCAGTGGCAGCTGCACGGAATATTGGGGCCCTGAGGGTTCGAAGCAGGTGCACAGAGTGTTGGGCCTCTGAGAGTTCTGAAGCAACTGGATGGAATGTTGGGGCCCTCAGGGTTCTGAGGCAGTGGTGGGTGAGAAGTAGACAAACTTTATTCCACAGGAAGGGGTTTCATGCCTCAGACTTTGACCTGGGGAGGGCAGCGTGGGGGGTACCTATTGAGGCTCTCAGGATGGGATGGTACAAGCCCGCCCATATCTAAGGCACCTCTCCTCCAGCCTAAAGGGGGGGGAGCTACTGGACCCAGCTCTCAAATGATTTTGAGGGACAACAAGTGGGGGGGAAAACAGGGATACAAGTCATAGGTTCAAAAACCTAGATCCAGCTGGGGCACCAAGCAGAGAACCCCGAACAGCGCTCACACCCATGCTCATGGCTCTGTGAAGAAGCGGCCAACTAATATCCCTGGTGGGCCGTGGGACCAGAGTGAAACATGCACTTGCCCACCAAAGCTCCTCACCCTCCACAAGGGATAGGAGGTCCCACCACTTGGTGATGGGGCAGGACACAAGGCTGAGGAAGTGAAGGGTGTGGAGCACAAGCCTTGACAGCTATTCCAAGGCACAGTTCAGAGGTGGGCCAGCTGCATATCACACAGCTGGCTCAGATAATGCATAGAATCACAGAATCATAGAATATCAGGGTTGGAAGGGACCTCAGGAGGTCATCTAGTCCAACCCCCTGCTCAAAGCAGGACCAATTCCCAACTAAATCATCCCAGCCAGGGCTTTGTCAAGCCGAGCCTTAAAAACCTCCAAAGAAGGAGACTCCACCACCTCCCTAGGTAACGCATTCCAGTGCTTCACCACCCTCCTAGTGAAAACGTTTTTCCTAATATCCAACCTAGACCTCCCCCACTGCAACTTGAGACCATTGCTCCTTGTTCTGTCATCTGCCACCACTGAGAACAGCCGAGCTCCATCCTCTTTGGAACCTCCCCTCAGGTAGTTGAAAGCAGCTATCAAATCCCCCCTCATTCTTCTCTTCTGGAGACTAAACAATCCCAGTTCCCTCAGCCTCTCCTCATAAGTCATGTGCTCCAGACCCCTAATCATTTTTGTTGCCCTCCGCTGGACTCTTTCCAATTTTTCCACATCCTTCTTGTAGTGTGGGGCCCAAAACTGGACACAGTATTCCAGATGAGGCCTCACCAATGTCAAATAAAGGGGAACGATCACGTTCCTAGATCTGCTGGCAATGCCCCTACTTATACAGCCCAAAATGCCATTAGCCTTCTTGGCAACAATAGCACATTGTTGACTCATATCCAGCTTCTCGTCCACTGTGACCCCTAGGTCCTTTTCTGCAGAACTGCTACCCAGCCATTCGGTCCCTAGTCTGTAGCAGTGCATGGGATTCTTCCGTCCTAAGTGCAGGACTCTGCACTTGTCCTTGTTGAACCTCATCAGGTTTTTTTTGGCCCAATCCTCTAATTTGTCTAGGTCCCTCTGTATCCGATCCCTACCCTCTAGTGTATCTACCACGCCTCCCAGTTTAGTGTCATCTGAAAACTTGCTGAGAGTGCAGTCCACACCATCCTCCAGATCATTAATAAAGATATTAAACAAAACCGGCCCCAGGACCGACCCTTGGGGCACTCCGCTTGAAACCGGCTGCCAACTAGACATGGAGCCATTGATCACTACCCGTTGAGCCTGACGATCTAGCCAGCTTTCTATCCACCTTACAGTCCATTCATCCAGCCCATACTTCTTTAACTTGGCGGCAAGAATACTGTGGGATACCGTATCAAAAGCTTTGCTAAAGTCAAGGAATAACACATCCACTGCTTTCCCCTCATCCACAGAGCCAGTTATCTCATCATAGAAGGCAATTAGGTTAGTCAGGCATGACTTGCCCTTGATGAATCCATGCTGACTGTTCCTGATCACTTTCCTCTCCTCTAAGTGTTTCATAATTGATTCCTTGAGGACCTGCTCCATGATTTTTCCAGGGACTGAGGTGAGGCTGACTGGCCTGTAGTTCCCCGGATCCTCCTTCTTCCCTTTTTTAAAGATGGGCACTACATTAGCCTTTTTCCAGTCATCCGGGACCTCCCCCGATCGCCATGAGTTTTCAAAAATAATGGCTAATGGCTCTGCAATCACATCCTCCAACTCCTTTAGCACCCTCGGATGCAGCGCATCCGGCCCCATGGACTTGTGCACGTCCAGTTTTTCTAAATAGTCCCGAACCACTTCTTTCTCCACATAGGGCTGGTCACCTTCTCCCCATACTGTGCTGCTCAGTGCAGTAGTCTGGGAGCTGACCTTGTTCGTGAAGACAGAGGCAAAAAAATCATTGAGTACATTAGCTTTTTCCACATCCTCAGTCACTAGGTTGCCTCCCTCATTCAGTAAGGGGCCCACACTTTCCTTGACTTTCTTCTTGTTGCTAACATACCTGAAGAAACCCTTCTTGTTACTCTTAACATCTCTTGCTAGCTGCAACTCCAAGTGTGATTTGGCCTTCCTGATTTCACTCCTGCATGCCTGAGCAATATTTTTATACTCCTCCCTGGTCATTTGTCCAATCTTCCACTTCTTGTAAGCTTCTTTTTTGCGTTTAAGATCAGCAAGGATTTCACTGTTTAGCCAAGCTGGTCGCCTGCCATATTTACTATTCTTTCTACACATCGGGATGGTTTGTTCCTGCAACCGCAATAAGGATTCTTTAAAATACAGCCAGCTCTCCTGGACCCCTTTGCCCTTCATGTTATTCTCCCAGGGGATCCTGCCCATCTGTTCCCTGAGGGAGTCAAAGTCTGCTTTTCTGAAGTCCAGGGTCCATATTCTACTGCTCTCCTTTCTTCCTTGTGTCAGGATCCTGAACTCGACCATCTCATGGTCACTGCCTCCCAGGTTCCCATCCACTTTTGCTTCCCCTACTAATTCTTCCCTGTTTGTGAGCAGCAGGTCAAGAAAAGGGGGTGGCCAGGGAGGCTCACGGGTCAGGGGCCTGATTGTACTTGGGGTGGATAGCTGAAGAGGCAGAAATGTCTTATGTATGTACACTTCCCCTGACAACCGCTTAGGAAGTTTGTCCATTGGAACTGGACTATGGCCACTACATCATTTCACTCTGGGGTCCATGAATGCTCAGCAGAAGGGGTGTGCATTAGGTAGGAAAGGCATCTATTAGTACTCAGCAGATGGGTCTAACAAAGATTTATTAAGGCAAAACACTCAGCAAGTTGTGATCAACTACTTACAAGTTGGAAGCTCATTAGGAGGACTGCGGTCACTTCCAGCATCAGACAATACAGCTTCAACCTCCCTTTGTTACACAAACTTATAATTTTTTATCTTTTCTCATATATGTGTTTTAGTCTCTCATTTCCATGTTAACTCTCCTCCCCCGTCAGTACATGTTTAGTGTTAGTTCAAACCGGTCTTTTCTAGCTTTTTAGTCACTGGATCTTTTCTTGTTCTCACTACCATGATTGCTGTGCAGTTTCTTACACATACATAGCTCTGCTTCTGTTGTTATCAGAACAAACTCTGAAAATCCACAGCAGGCTTCTGCCTATATATGCCTTCTTCGTTCCCAACAAGCTCGAGTTCGCGTTTTGTGATTTTGTTTTGTATTGCGACCAGCTCTCTCTTGTTTCTAGTGGAATGTCTATCTTTTCCCTAAGTAAACCTTTTGTTTTTAATATAAGTGCTCACAAGTGCTATGCGAGCGGTGAGGTAAGGTCAGACTCGTAAATTGGGGTACACTGCTTCTTTGGGAGCAGGGGATCTGGGATTTCTGTGAGTAATCAGTGTCAGGGGCTGGATGTAACAAGGGGGATGCTTCAAGGAGACTACAGTGCACCTCTTGTTTACCTGCGAAGTAAAGACAGGGCTGGCACAGCTCAGAGGAGAGTGTTTGGTGGCTGAGCAACATAACTCCGTTGACTTAATTTTTGAGTGTAGACCTGGATTTAGGAAGAAAAAAAAAAAATCAAATGGACAACTACAAAAGGGGGAGCCCTGGCTAGCAGTAATACAACTGAAAAGGATCTGGGGTTATAGTGGATCACCGATTGGATATGAGTCAATACAATACAGGCTAATATCGTGCTGGGGTGTATTAACAGGAGTGTTGCACATAAGACATGGGAGGTAACTGTCCTGCTCTACTCAGCACTGGTGAGGCTTCAGCTGGATCGTGTGTCCAGTTCTGGGCGCCGCGCTTTAGGAGAGATGTGGACAAACTGGAGAGAATCCAGAGGAGAGCAACAAAAATGATCAAAGGTTTAGAAAACCTGATCTATGAGGGGGGGAAATGGAGCATATTTAGTCTTTACAAAAGAAGACAGGAAGGGAGGACCTAATAACATATTTCAAATATAGCAAGGGCGATTATAAAGAGGACAGTGATCATTTGTTCTCCACGTTCACCTACGGCAGGACAAGAAGTAATCAGCTCAGTTTTCAGGCAGGGAGATGTAGGTTAGAGATTGGGAAAACCTTTCTAACTCTAAGGGTACGTCTACACTACCCGCTGGATCGGCAGGTAGCGATCGATCTATCGGGGATCGATTTATTGCGTGTAGTGTAGACACGATAAATCGATCCCTGATCGATCCCGTCAACTGCTGAACTCCAGCAGTGCGAGAGGCGGAAGCAAAGTCAACGGGGGAGCCGCGGCCGTCGATCCAGCGCTGCGAGGACGCAAAGTAAATAATTTTAATTCGATCTAAGATACGTCGACTTCAGCTACGCTATTCTCATAGCTGAAGTCGCGTATCTTAGATCGACCCCCCCAGTGTAGACCAGGCCTAAGGATAGTTAAGCTCTGGATCAGGCTTCCAAGGGAGGCTGTGGCCTCCCTGTCCCTGGAATTTTGGATGAACAGGTTGCACAAATACCGGTCAGGGATGGTCTAGGCAGGATTGGTCCTGCCTCAGTACAGGGGGCTGGACTAGATGAGCTCAGGGGGGGTCCCTTCCAGACCAACTTTTCTTTGTGAGGAATGAATGGCGATGCTGTATTGCTCCCTGTCTCTCCAAAGATGGTTTGGGATGAGAAGAACCTAAATATAAGGAGATATACCCATCTCATAGAGCTGGAAGGGACCCTGAAAGGTCATTGAGTCCAGTCCCCTGCCTTCACTAGCAGGACCAAGTACTGATTTTGCCCCAGATCCCTAAGTAGCCCCCTCAAGGATTGAACTCATAACCCTGTACTTAGCAGCCCAATGCTCAAACCACTGAGCTATCCTCACCCCCTCCCCAACCACTACTGGAAGTATCTTGCCTGATACATCCTGGGCTTGTGTTTGCCTTTTCAATGGCCACATGACATTGGGGCTCATAGGTATCCCAGCAATGGTGTTTATAAAACTAAAAGATTAGGACAGTAATGAAATGCCCTCCCCACTCCAACCAGTAGACCCCGCATCCTCCCAGAGCTGGAAACGGAACCCAGCCATCCTGACTCCCAGCGCCTCCTCTAACCCACTAGATCCCACTCCCACAACAGGGAATAGAATCCAGGTGTCTTGACTCCCGGCCCCCTGTTTTAACACACTAGACCCCACTTCTCTCCAGGTGCAGGGAATAAAACCCAGGAGTCCCGACATTCATCCTTACCGCTGTTCTATCCCATTAGACCCCACTCCCTTCCTAGAACTGGGAATAGAACCCAGGAGTCCTGATAATAATCCAAGACTCCTGCTCTCGCCACCAAGGTCTGAGCTCCAAATTAAGCTTTCTTTCAAATTTATTTCTCAGGCCCATCCTGGGTATGTGTCTTCAGGTGTCTTGTGAAATTTGGCCAGTCACTAAAGCGCTTCCCATAGTTGGGACATTTACAGGGTCACTCCCCTGTGTGGATCCTCTGGTGCATAATAAGCCTGGAGCGAACACTGAAGCTCTTCCCACATTCATCGCATCTAAAGGGTCGCTCCCCCGTGTGGGTCCGCTGATGCTGGGTGTGGTTGGACCTCTGGCTGAAGCTCTTCCCGCAGATGACACATTTGTAGGGTCGCTCACCAGTATGGATCCTCCGATGGCCTGTCAGCGAGGAGCTGTGGCAGAACACTTTCCCGCAGACAGGGCATTTGTAGGGTTTCACGCCCGTGTGGATCCTCTGATGCTCCAGGAGGTTGGAGGTCTGAGCGAAGCTCTTCCCGCATTCATCACACCTGTAGGGTTTCTCGCCTGTGTGGGCCCTGCAGTGCTTCATCAGGCTTGAGTTTTGCCCGAAGCTCTTCCCGCACTGGGCACACGTGTAGGGTCGCTCCCCCGTGTGGCTCCTCTGATGGCGAAGGAGGTTGGAGGGGTCGGCAAAGCTCTTCCCGCACTGGGCACACATGCAGGGTCGCTCCCCCGTGTGGCTCCTCTGATGGCGAAGGAGGCTGGAACTGTCGGCAAAACTCTTACCACACTGCAGGCATTTGTAGGGTCGCTCTCCTGTGTGGGTTCGCTGGTGCTCTAGGAGCTTGGCGCTGTCAGCAAAGCTTTTCCCGCACTCACACCCATAGGGTCGCTCCCCGGTGTGGCTCCTCTGATGGCGAAGGAGCTTAGAGCTGTCGGCAAAGCTCTTCCCACACTGGAGGCATTTGTAGGGTCGCTCCCCCGTGTGGGTTCGCTGGTGCCTCCTTAGGGTTGAGCTCTGCTTAAAGCTTTTCCTGCAGTCTGAACATTTATGGGGGTTTTCTTCCATGAGGGTGGGGTCGTCTTTACACTGGAATGAGGGGGTCTCTCTGCTGTCAACCAGCCTCGTATTGATTCAGGCTGGTGTCTCTCCCTGCTCAGGGCTTTGGGGTCTCCCCGCGAGTGGCCTGTGCAGCTCTGGTCTCCAAGTCCCGGCCTGATGGGGATTCCCTGATCCTTTGTTCCCACCTTCGGGACAGGAAGAAAACACCACACAGCTGATCTAGAAACCCCCCTCCGATCTGGCTGGGGGGAGTCTCTCCGGTACCAGCCGCGTTTCGGCTCCGATCCCCCCCGGCCCTGCGAGCACTTCTCCAGGCAGCGATTTCCTGCCTCGGCGTCTCCCCGGCGCCCCCACTCACCGCCCGGCCGTCCGGGGCGAGCCCTTCCTAGGCCCGCTGGCTGCAGACTGGGACTCGCCCCTCACGGCGCTGCGAGCCAGGCTCGGAACCCAGGCGTCCGGAGCGCTGCTGGGCTCGTACCCTGCTCCCGACCTGCCCTATTACAGCCCCCTTATGGCACCACGTGCCCCGGGAGGGGGTGGAGTTGAGATTAACCCTTCCCTGCCCAGACGTTAGGCTCAAGACTCTGGCGAGGGCGGGATATAGCTATAGCCTGGGCATTAGCGCGCCGCACCGTCATGCTTGGCCGACCCCCAGGGGGCCACTGGCAGGCAGCTAGTCCTTGTGGAAGGGAGCCCCGGCCGGGATCTCACCCAAGGCCTCATCCCTATGGATGTTCAAGCACAAATGGACACAGTCCCACAGAGATCCCTCATCCCAACAAGGAATGTGCAGCTGGATGGAATGTTGGTGCCCTGCCCTGTTCTGGTTCTGTGGCAGCTGAACAGAATGTTGGGTTCCTGAGGGTTCCGAAGCAACTGGATGGAATGTTGGGGTCCTGCGGGTTCTGAGGCAGTGGATGAGTGAGAAGCAGACAAACAGGTTTCATTGGAAGGGATTTCATGCCTGAGCATTTGCGCTGGTGGGGGGGTATTGGGTACTGGGCATGGGTGGGCCTAAAGGGAGGATATTATTTTGAGGGACAACAAATTAAAAATACAGGGACATGAGTGAAAGTCACCGTTTCAAAGACAAGGATTCAGAGGGGGACACTGAGCAAGGAATCCCGGACAGTGCCCACTGCTCCTTAAAGCCATCCAGGGAGCCAGTGGACATGGCCCTGAGGAACTCTGCCTGGAGATGTGATTTAAGGGAGGATTGGAAGTAGGCGCCATAGTTACAGAACACCTCCCTGTCCAGCCTCCTCCTCCCGGTATGGTGGATGGTCATCTTGGCCAGCACCAGGAGGAGGTCCACAACATAGGGTACTGAGGTTTTTTTTCTTTTCCTGTGTGCCATGGAGATGCTTGCCCCATGAGACAGCCAGTATTTTTCAAGCCCAAAGGGTCAAGATATAAAAGGAGAGAACAAAGGCTCCTCCCCACCTCTTTCCTATCCCATCTCTGGACTGATGAATTCTATGTAACAAGGGACTTTTGAACAAAAGGACTGAGGTTCCCCCCAAACTATTTGGGCAATCCAGAGAGATTTACAGAAAACCAGCCGATTTAACATCCCTGCTATCTTTTGGACTATATGCTATATAATTCAACTGTAATGTACTTTATCTGTTTAACCTTTTAATAACTCTCATTTCTTTTTCTTAGTTAATAAACCTCTAGACTTCGCTTACTAAAGGATTGGCTATCGGCATGGTTTTTTATTTATGATATGAAGTATCCATTGACCTTGGTAAGTGGCTGGCCCCCCAGGGCTGGAAGAACCAGATGTGTGGTGAATTTGGTTTTAATAAGCTTTCATCACAAAGTCCAGTTTGACTGTGTGGTAAAAAGAAAGGGGGGGGGGGGGCTGGAATGTCTAAGGGGACTGTCTGTGGCTTCAAGGTAAAACTAATACAATGTTCCAGGAGTGACTTTTGTTACTGGCGTGGTGACATCTAATGCGAGAATATACCACCTTTTTTGGGGGGGTGGGGTCTGCCCTGTTTTCTGACAGTCTGCTCTGAGTTTGTCATTTTCAGCTGGGACCCTCACCCAGGCCAGGCACCGTGACAGTTGGGTCCACGTGCGCTTGAACATCCGCAGCGATGAGGTCCTGGATGGCTCCCCAGGGACGTCTGCATCCCCGTGCCTCCTTCCATAAGGGTTAGCTGTGTCCCAGAAGCCCCTCACGGGGCCAGTCTAGAGCCAAGCTATTGCATAACGTCTGGGCATTGACGGGTTAATCCCAGTCCCTCCCCACCCCACGCGGAGTGGGGGTTTCACAGCTCAGGCGCTTTCCTGACACCCCCCCCCCCCCCATCAGCTGATGATGTGACCAGCTGGGCTCTGTGTGGTGAAGGGGGCCAGGGGCGAGTCCCCGTCTGCAGCCCCAGGCCCAGGAGGGGATCGCCCCGACCAGGCGGTGAGCGAGGGCTCCGGGGAGACACAGTCTCAGCGAGGGGGGCTCTGGGAGGGAGAGAAACAGCAGCAGAGGCAGGAAATCGCTGCCTGGAGGAAATGTGTGTGTGTGAAGGGGAGAAGAGGTCGGGAGCAGAGCCAAACAGGGGCTGGACTCTGGAGACACACACACACCGCCGGCTTCGGAGCAGCAAGGGGAGGGAGTTTGGGGAGCTGAACCCCGTGGGTCTCCCACCCACCCAGTCGGCTCTTGGGCAGCAGTGAAGCAGGAAAGATTGGGCTGTATTCATCTGCTGCTCCGCTGTGGTTTCTTCTCTTCCAGGAGACGAGGAGGAGACATCAGCGAGAGTCAGGGCAGAGCAGGACAGCAGCGGGGAGACCCCCGCTCAGCATGGAGAAGACGTCAGCCAAACCAAAGCCAACCCTATCACCATGGGAGAAAAAGCCCACAGAGGTTCCGAATGGGGGCAAATCTTTAGCCGGAGATCGAACCTTCACAGGCACCGGAGGATCGACCCTACAAATGGCCTCAGTGGGGGGAGAGCTTTGCCGACAGCTCCAACCTCCTTCACCATGAGTCATTTGCCTAGCATTTCGGCTAACAATTGTGATGGTTCTCTCAGGGTATCCAGGATTGTAAGTCACCTTGTTACCCTCCTGCCTCTGGGGAGAGGGAGTCTTGCCTGTGGTAGCTGAGGGTCTTGCGCCTAACGTCTGGGCAGGGAAGGGTTAATCTCAACTCCGCCCGTTCCCGGGGCACGTGGTGCCATAAGGGGGCTGTAATAGGGCAGGTCGGGAGCAGGGTACGAGCCCAGCAGCGCGCCGGACGCCTGGGTTCCGAGCCTGGCTCGCAGCGCCGTGAGGGGCGAGTCCCAGTCTGCAACCAGCGGTCCCAGGAAGGGCTCGCCCCGGCCGGCCGGGCGGTGAGTGGGGGCGCCGGGGAGACGCCGAGGCAGGAAATCGCTGCCTGGGGAAGTGTTCGCAGCGCCGGGGGGATCGGAGCCGAAACGCGGCTGGTACCGGAGAGACCCCCCTCCCCCCAGTCAACTCTGGAGCAGCGCGGGGGGGTCTGTGCTGCTGAGCCTAGCAGGGTCCCCCCCAGCCGAGCCCGCCCTCGGGCAGCAGTCGGAGGCGGGTTTCTAGCTCAGCTGTGCGGTGTTTTCTTCCTGTCCCGAAGGTGGGAACAAAGGATCAGGGAATCCCCATCAGGCCGGGACCTGGAGACCAGAGCTGCACAGGCCACTCGCGGGGAGACCCCAAAGCCCTGAGCAGGGAGAGACACCAGCCTGAATCAGGGCGGGGCTGGTTGGCAGCAGAGAGGAACCCGCCCGCCCCCCATCCCAGGGGAGAGACGACCCCGTCCCCATGGAAGAAAAACCCCATAAATGTTCTGACTGCAGGAAAACCTTTAAGCAGAGCTCGACCCTAAGGAGGCACCAGCGAACCCACACGGGGGAGCGACCCTACAAATGCCTCCAGTGTGGGAAGAGCTTTGCCGACAGCTCCAACCTCCTTCGCCATCAGAGGAGCCACACGGGGGAACGACCCTACACGTGTGCCCAGTGCGGGAAGAGCTTCGGGCACAGCGCAACCCTAATCAAGCACTGCAGGACCCACACGGGCGAGAGACCCTACAGATGTGATGAGTGCGGGAAGAGCTTCTCGGAAAGCTCTAAGCTCCTAGAGCACCAGAGGATCCATACAGGCCTGAAACCGTACAAATGCCTTAACTGTGGGAAAGTGTTCTGCCACAGCTCCTCGCTGACCAACCATCAGCGGGTCCACACAGGTGAGAGACCCTATAAATGCCCCGAGTGCAAGAAGACTTTTGGACGCCGCTCCATGCTCGTGCGACACATGAGGATCCACACAGGGGAGCGACCTTACAAATGCCCCCACTGCGGGAAGGCCTTTGCCGTTCTCTCAGTCCTGATCCAGCACGAGCGGATCCACACAGGGGAGAAACCCCACAAATGCGCCCACTGTGGGAAATGTTTCAGCGATCCCTCGGTCCTGACCCGGCATAAGCGCATCCACACAGGCGAGCGACCCTACAAGTGTGTTCATTGCGGGAAGGGCTTCAGTCAAAGCTCCACCCATGCCCAGCATCTAAGAACCCACAGCGGGGAGCGGCCCTATAGATGTGATGAGTGTGGGAAGAGCTTCAGTGTAAGTTCCAGCCTTGTTGTCCACCAGAGGATCCACACAGGAGAGAGACCCTATAAATGTCCCGACTGTGGGAAGAGCTTTAGTGGCTGGCCAAATTTTAGCAGGCATCTGAGGACCCACACCCAGGAGTAAACCCGACAGGTGACCCAATTCTGGGAGAAGCTACTGTGAGCACTCTGGGCTCTTTAGAGAGAGAACCCATGCATTGGAGAGATGCTATAAATGTCCCAACTGTTGCCAGAGCTTCTGTCTCAGCTCGGAGCTTCGTAGGTACCAGAGAATCCACATGGGTGGGGGGTTACCTATAAACACCCCAAATGATGGAAGACCTTTAGTCCCAGGATGTACCTTATTATTCATCAGAGGATCCACAGCAGAGACAGGCCTGAGCAATAAATGTGGAGGTAAGCGTCATTCAGAGCTCAGAACAGGACTTCTGCTGTGGCAGAGGAGTGGGGCCTCCGGGTTAGAGTGGGGCGGATAGTGAGTTTCTTTTCTACCTCTTATTTTTGGAAGAGTCATTGTGTTGATCTTGTGCAATGTGAGTTGTTAAAAATTCAACTGGAATGTGAAGTTGTCTTTTCTGGTAGAATGTAACTTTTCTTCACACTATCACTGGGGGGGGAAATCAAGTTTTTTCCTGAGGCCAATCTTGTCGCCTTCGGGGTCAGTTCCTGTGTACCATTGATCAGAACCATATGGGGCTAGCAGTGCCCTACAATTGCCTGGTCTACACTACAGAGGTGGGTCGACGCGAGGCAGCTTACGTCTACCTAGATTTGTAAGCGTCTATACTGAAACGTAGCTCCCACCAACTTAACTCCACCTCCCCGAGAGGCATAGTGCTTAGGTTGATGTAGTTAGGTTGACTCCGTGTCAGTGTAGACACTGCATTGCTTACATCGACTGTTGCTGCCTTTCAGAAACCATCCCCCAATACCCGACCCTGGCAGTTAAACTGGTGCAAGCACTTCTAGTGAAGACATGCACAGCCAGCGCAAGGAGCATAGTGTGGACGTGTAAAACTGATTCAATTACTGCAGTGGCTGTACGTCGACTTAACTTGGGTCAGCTTAATTTTGTAGTGTAGATTTGCCCTGTGTCAAACATTCCACTCTGCTACCCCCTTCTGCCAGGACACAGTCCAATGCACAAGTGTCTTCACTAAGGGACAGGCTGGGAGAGGAATGGGGTGTCTTACTTCTGGGGACACTTCCTCAGTGACCTCCAGGGCAGACACTGAGATATGGGCCCTTTCCCAGGGCATCCCATTCAGTTGCTCCTCCCAAGGAAGCAGAGATAGACCAATGCTGAGGTCTTTTGAAAATAGCACCTGTAAGGCTCAATAGCAGAAGTTCTTCCCCTCCTGTGGACATATGTTAAGTTGTTTAGGAAATTATTTAGTAATTTTAAGTATAAATACTCTTGTTTTACCGGGAAAGATCAAATACACAGATGAGGGAATGCCCTTCACTATTCCTTGTAAATCCAGCAATTCTTTACAGCTGGGATTTTGGGTACCTAACTCCCCCAGGGTCCTTGGAAAATCCCAGCATGCATCATCACCTCTAAGAAACAGTGGGTGAGAAATTTAAAAATAATCCTCCGGAGAAATTATTCCCTCATGAAATGGGATCTGTTCTCTGCAAAGTGTGTTCTTTCAGGCATATTGCATCACAGTACATGAACGAACACACACACACACAGCATTCAGATGTTGCAACCAGCACAATGGATGTCACCACAATGAAGCAGCTAGAATTTGTTTTCAAAACCCCTCTACTTGCTTCGTGACTCAAATATCTCCAAGGTTCTTTTGTACCTCGAGATCATGTACCTTGACTTTGTGCTTCTTGGTTTTCAGAGATTTAGGTTCAGCCACTCTGAAAGGGGACAGGGCACCAGTAGGCAACTTTAACTCTGCATTAATCAAGTTGTGAGGTATTTAAATAAGGGATGGGCATATAGGTCCCTTCTTGAGGCCCATGAGGGTGCAGGGATAGGCACTAAGGCAGGCTCTCTGGGCCACTTCCTACTGCCTTTTTCCTGCTCCGGGATGCAGGATGTCCACATAAGCACCAGTTTTCAGGTTGCCTACCCCCCTCCAGCTCGTAGGGGCTTCCGCTCACTGACGTTCCTTTTCCCAGCCAGGGCCTGGCTGCATCCTGTCCTGGAGGAGGTCCTTCTCCCTGCCCTGTCCAGCCCCTATTGAGCCACTGGCTCCCTTTTAAACCCCACCTCCAATTGGAGCATGCTCAGCAAGGGCAGGGGGCGGGGCCTCCTGAGCCCGGAGCTGCTCTTGAATCCACTGCTGTCCAGTGAGGGATTTATACACCCCATCACAACATCCCAGAAGGATGTTTGCTTTTTTTGCAACCGTGTTACCTTGTTGATTCATATTTAGCTTGTGATCCACTATGACCCCCGGATCCTTTTCTGCAGTACTCCTTCCTAGTCATTTCCCATTTGGTATATGATTGTTCCTTCCTAAGTGGAGTACTTTGCATTTGTCCTTACTGAATTTAATCCTCTTTATTTCAGACCAATTCTCCAAATCATTTTGAATCCTAATCCTATCCTCCAAAGCACTTGCAACCCCTCCCCACTTGGTATCGTCTGCAAATTTTACACGTGTGCTCTCAGTACCATTATCCAAGTCATTAATGAAAATATTGAATAGTTGTGAGACCCAAGATCTACCTCTACAGAACCCCACTAGATATGCCCTCCCAGATTGTCGGCAAACCAGTCAGAACTACACTTTGAGTATGGTCTTTCAGTCAGTTGTGCACACACCTTACTGTAGTTTCATCTAGACCACATTTCCCTAGTTTGCTTATGAAATTGTCATGTGGAACTGGTCAAAAGCCTTCCTAAAATCAAGCTATATCCCATCTACTGCTTCCCCCCCTTTTCACGAGGCCAGTAACCCTGCCAAAGAAGGAAATCAGGTTGGTTTGGCGTGATGTGTTCTTGACAAACCCATGCTGGCTATTCCTTATAAATCCGATTATCCTCCAGGTGCTTACAAACTGATTGTTTGTTTAATAATTTGTTCCAGTCTCTTTCCAGCTATCGAAGTGAGGCTGACTGGTCTATAATTCTCCGGGTCCCTTTGTTCCTCTTTGTAGAGACTTAGGTCTACATCCCAATTTTAGGCTCCACTTGCAATTCCCAAAACTCCCGCCAAACCATTTAGGCACCTAAACAAATTCAGCAGTTGTATTTTCTGGGTAAAAATTCCTTAGGGGCCTATGCCTCTGCCTTTGAGCATGCACACTGCTGCCTTATCCTAGGCATCTGGATGGTGATATCCAATCGAACCCCCGGAGTGATTCATGAATCAGGGAAAATGGTAGGTGAGGGTGGGTCCTGATCCGGTAGGTGTGCTCAGAGGCGAACTACTGGATCAGGGCCCATTCAGAATCTGGCTGGAGGAGGAAAAGGTGGGTGACTCTACTCTCTAGCCCAGTGGTTCACACGCTTGCCTGGGATGTAGAAGACCCCTGTTCAATTCCCCACTTGGGAATAGGGGAGAAAGGATGTGAACGGAGGTCTGCCCCGTCAGAGGTGAGTGCTCTAACCTCTGCAAGGTGGGCACCTCCTCCTCTGGCTATTATGTGAGGAGCAAGGCACCAGCTTAGCTCATTCTCTCAAGACACAGCTGAGGCACCTAAGCTGCCTGGCTCCAGGAGAGGAGTTCCCATTCATGGATTGCCAGGCAGAGCTTGGTGACAACTACAAGGGGGTTGGCCATCATGCCAGAAGGACCCCATACTGACGATTTACAATTGTTCTCTATACCAGAGCATGGAGAGAGAGGCCCTGGGCATCCAAGGAGAAAGTGGTACAACACGGTATCTAAAACCATCCAGGCAACCCCACAACAGGCTCAAAGCGGGGGGGGGGGGGGCTCAAAATAGGATGGAATCCGCTCATAACCACCCCCCTACCCAAACGTAGTTTTGGGAAAAGGAGATGCTGATGATAGTGATGGTATATGGTTCAGGATACAGGCAAAGGACTCAGCATCTATGGAACACAACATAGGGCATAAGATACAGGCAAGGCTATATATGCTGTGCGGGAAAAGGGCTAAGGCGATCCTTGAATGTACAAAGAGGAGAAGTGAGTAGGAGGAGGGAGGTGACTTGACCTCTATATACAGCAACAGGCATAGCTGCAGCACTGGCGGTGTGCTGCTGGAGCACGTGTAGTGTAGACGTACGCCCAGTCTCTTCCCAGCGGATGGCAGTGAGCAGGCAGTTGGGGACAAGGAGCTTGCTTAGAGATTCTTCTGATTTACCCCACAACCTTCCAGATACAAAGCAACGTGTTCCGTAGTGAGAAGCCATCGGGGGATGAGGGGAGCTTGTGTTGTGAGCTGTGGTGTCACAGCTGTCCCCAGAACAACTCAAAACATACACAAATCTGCTGTTTTGCAATAGGCACAGCTGCCTTCACAGGGCACCATCAGGTTTAATTGACAGCACACAGGGTTAATCAGGTAAAGTAGTGAGCGTTTGGTTCAATCAGCCTCTTGGGAAGGATAAGTAAAGGCAGATTCTCATTGCCCTGTAGTCCTCTCCCCTTCAGTGTCCCCTAAAAGCCCCACACTTCTGGGACACCGTCCTTATGAAACCCACCAGCCAAGGCCCTCGCTGCAGCGAGAACTGGGATTTTGTAACGGGTTGGAGGGACTTTCAGGCTTTACCAGTTACAAGTCAAACAGGGAATTTTCTGTTTTCCAGTTCACACTCTGCACCCTTCCCAGATGTGTTTTTAGGAGTAAATTGTGAAACATTCTGGGCAGCTATTCCACACTGGCCACGCAGCAAGGACTATGGTTTTTGGGGTGTGGGGGGCAGGGTTGTTTTGTTTTGTTTTTTCAGACACACTCAGCGGACTGTGGGATGCAGTTATGGGCGGGAGTAGGACTTGAATGACCAGTTGGGGGTACCTACCACACGGGAAAATCCCTGTGTGCCTAGCCACCTGCAGGAACCCTGGGTTAGACTGAGCAGCTAGAGATGGAAGCTGTGAGTTAAGATGCACCATTGGTAACATTATTTGTGCACACGAGCTGTATCTTCAGCCAATAGCACACTAGCCAGTTAGTGCATGGTAGAAAGCTGCTGTGTGAGTGGGGCATGACTGCTTTAGTCCTGCTGAAAGTGTGAAAGAGGGTCAGTTTATTAATTTGCCAATGCGCCAGTTAGATTTAAAGCAAACTAGATCAGTTGGAGAGGGGGTGTGGCCAATATTAGAATGGAATCTAATAGGATAATCCCTTCCTATTGAAGGCAGAGAATGCTAGTTCAGCAATTTAACACTAGGTTCTCTTAAGGTCAACATTAAACTTGAACAGTCTCTCTCCAATTAGGACACTGGTTATTCTTAACCAATCAAGAATTTATGAATTCACCTAGAACCATCCTAGTGTAGAACCAACAATTCACCAATCCAGTGCAGATACAACCACCGTTCTGGGGATGTACTGAATACACCAGGGGGTCTCAAACTGGGGGTTGGAACCCCTCAGGGGGTCGGGATCGTGGAGAGCGTGTTTGTGGTTACTTGAATGGATTGGTCCAAAAGAGACAAGTTTAGACTATTAAAAGCAATTGCTTAAAGTTATTGTTTTAAATCTCTCGCAGGCCAGTTTGTTTGAGTTTATAAAGCAGAGAGTGCTTATAGCATTAGTGAAAATCTATAGTGTTGTTACGTGATGTCTCACTAGAGAATATTGACTTACTCAATACAACCTTCAGCTTATGTTAAAGAACAGAAGGGGAAATACAATCTTTGAAATGAAATCTCACCTCTTCTTCTTATCCTGTTAACCCTGGATCAAGGGGGAGAATGCTTTCCGAACATCTGGGGATACTGCAGCTTCTTCATGGGTTCAGTCAACCCCAGGCTCCTCCCACAGCGTGACCTCAGTTTTATAGACCCTGACTCCAGTCCTTGTTGGAGGGGGCCTCCCTGTAATTTCTACTGGTCATTTGCCAACCGAGTGCTCAGATTTCAGCCCAGTTTCTCTGCTGCTTCCATGGGTATCCAGTAGATGGAGGTAGTGTACAACAAAAGTCTTCAATCCTTTTCCTATGTCTTTTTATGTTTGATTCATTTCAAGGATTGTATTTCAGATTAGCCCGTCTCATTTATCGCATGCAGTGTAGTTGTAGCCATGTTGGTCCCAGGATCCTAGAGAAACAAGATGGGTGAAGTGATATCTTTTATTGGATCAACTTAAGACTAAAACACATTTTTATTGAATTATTCTAAGCAGAAAAGTTATTTTGGAAAATAGTTACTGTTTAATACCGTTGATGAGGTGCAAAGGAATTTTGTCAATATCACTTTTCACAGCAGACTTAGCGCCCCATTGCACCCGTCCTGCTGCGCTGCTGCTGTGAATTCTGCGCTAGCAAGTCTGCTGTGAAAAGTGAGATTTGTATGTTTGTTCATTTCACTTTTCACAGCCTCCCTGCTCTGACGGCAGCGCTGCCACCAGCAGCAGCATGGAAATAAGAATAGCCGTGTTTCTCTAGGATCCTGGGACCAACACGGCTACAACTGCACTCCATGCAATAAATGAGGCGGGCTAATATGAAATACAATCCTTGAAATGAATCGAACCAAAAGACTCTGATAGGAAAAGGATTGAAGATTTTTGTTGTATACTACTGCCATCTACTGGATACCCATGGAAACAGCAGAGAAACTGAGCTGAAGTCTGAGCACTTGGTTGGCAAATGGCCAGTAGAAATAAAAAATAAGTTATCACCTCATCCATCTTGTGATGTTGTTTATTGGAATTTCACCCTTTTAAAGCAATTTCTTTTCATAATTCAAGGCTGTACCCTGGTGAAGTGGTTATATCTTTCAGTCTTCCATTTTGTGCTATCCAATGCCTATTGCTTCTGGAGCGCAACCATCATATACCAAGAAAACAAACAAAATCCATTATAGTCTTCTAAATGTGGTGGATCAATTCCATACATTCTTTGATTGTATATCAGCATTTCATACTATTTAGTTCTCACACTAGCACAAAAGACATTATCCTGAGAGAGAGAGAGTTTATCTGATTCACAGAGCAGACAAGTGTGCATCTTCTAAATTTGGGGTGGAGGACATATTGATAGGACAAAACAGATCATCAATGGTATATTTGATTGATAAGCACAACAGATGTATAGTTTCGCATTTGGGATGAAAACATGTGCTTTGGTTTCTTGGGGTAACAGACATTTTGCCCTATTAGACCTTCAGTCTCCCAGCTTCCCCACCCATCATTTGATCCACTCCCAGGGTGCCATGGGGAAGCAGGGTATCACCCTACTTGGTGACTTTTTGGAGGTCTTTTTAGCTATATTGGGAGTGAGAAAGAGGTTTTATCCATATGACAGCTATGAGTGAGATTCTTGCTTAGGCAATTAACAATAATCTCATTCAGCCATTTTAGGTTCTATTTTGGGGAAGAAGTGGAACTCCAGAACTTGGCTGATCTGTGGACAAGTGTCTTAGATCAAGAATTCTCAAACTGGGGGTTGCGAGGTTATTACATGGGGGTCACGAGTCAGGGGCTGTGCCAGCTTCTTCCTTGAGGTGGGGAAGAGGTGGACTAGACCAGTGGTGCACCAACTGGGAGGGGTGTCTGAGATTCTCTGGTGAGGGGCACGAAGAAACTTATTAATATCACTTTTCACAGCAGACTTAGGACCCTATTGCACTGCACTGCTGCTGACGGCAGCGCTGCCTTCAGAGCAGGGAGGCTTTGAAAAGTGAAATTAACAAACATACAATCTCACTTTTCATAGTAGACTGGCTGGGGCAGACTTCACAGCAGCGCCCTCTCACTGTTAACCAGTAACTATTTTACAAACTAACTTTTCTGCGTAGAACAATAATTCGATAAAAATGTGTTTTAATTTTAAAACGTGGTTTTAATTTATAACGGCGGTCACACTCAGAGGCTTGCTGTGTGAAAGCGTTCTCCAATACAATAAGTTTGAGAACCACTCTTTTAGACAAAGTGTCTCACATGATATGAACCATTTTCTTATTGTCCAGGTGGATCTTATTTGAGGATGAACAGAGGTAGATAGCTTTGCTAATTTTTGAGGACCAGGAGGAACTAATAGGTACTAATCATTCAAGGCATATTAGTTCTCTATAAACCTGAAAGTGCTCAGCTGTTACCTTTAAACTTCCCTCCCTAAAGACTCGTTTACATGGGGAATTTTACCATCACAAATATACCTGGTTAATTATACCACCATAAGTCCCTGTGTGGACACAACCAGGCTTTCTCTGGTTTTGGTTCCTGCCAATCCCTGGCAGTCACTTCCCCCCAACACCTAATCATCTTACCTTGAAATTTCCACTAACCATCTCACCCCTGTGAAATATCTCCTTTCCTTCCTTCACCAGCTCCTTCCCCCTCCCAAATCTCACACCTCTCACCATAAATAAGCCGCTACTACCCACCCATGAACTTTGAACCTTGTAATTTTTAATATATATGAGTGGAGAAGTGCTCTGCTCCAAGAAAAGGAAGTACCACGCCAACGTTTTCTATCTTGTGTGGAGTCCCTATTGCGATGCTAGATCGCATTTAATCTGAACTTACATTTGTGGCATCGGGTGTTGAACAAGGTTTGATTTGACAGTGAAGCTTTCTAACACTTGCTGCATTTGTGAGGGCTCTGTTGCTGGTGTGTATAACCTGATGCTGGGAAAGGGCGATCTTCTAATGAAAGCTTTTCCTACACTGGGGACATTTATTGGGCTTCTCCCTGGTGTGGTTCTTCACGTGCTTAGTCAGGTTTGATTTCTGCCTGAACCTTGCCCGCATTCAGTGCGCTCATGAGGTTTTCCCCCCATGTGAGTCTTCTGGTGCTGGACAAGCCCCAATCTCCAATTGAAGCTGTTCCCATAGTCCAAGCATCCATAGGGTCTTTCACCTGTGTGGGTCCTCTGATGCACCAGAAGGTTGAACCTCTGGGTGAACCCTACCCTGCACTGGAGATATCTGTGGGACGCTCCCCCATGTGGGTCATTTGGTGCTTCCTAAGGTATGAGCTCCGAGCAAACAGTTTCCCACAATCGGGGCATTTATAGGATTTCTTTTCTATGTGGCATTTCATCAAGTGTCGAACAAGGTACGATTTGAGAGCGAAGCTTTGCCCGCATGTGGTACATGTGTGAGGTCTCTCTTCCCGGTGCCTTAACTGATGCTGGGAAAGGCTGTAGTTCTGACGAAAGCTTTTCCCACACTGGGGACATGTGTAGGGTCTCTCCCCAGTGTGGACCTTCAGGTGTCTGGTCAAGTTTGATTTCTGCACAAAGCTTTGCCCACATTCCCTGCACTGATGAGGTGTTTTCCCCGCATGGGATCGCTGGTGATGGAGGAGCGCCGAGTTCCCCCTGAAACTCTTCCCACAGTCGGGGCATTTATGGGGTTTCTGTCCCGTGTGGGATCTCTGAGGATTATGATCATCACACCCAGCAGGTCTCTCCTCCACCATGGAGTGTCTCTGCTGCCACGCTGCTCCACCTGGGTCTTCCCACTCAGGGCTCCGGGACATCCCGTTCGGCTCTGCTCCTGCAGGCTCTTCCTGCTGTGGAGTCTCCTCCTCTGTCCTGGCACCTGCTGGGAGAGAGAGAGAATCCGGCTGGGGCTCATTCCCTGTGCCAGGGAGACGGGGGAGAGGCACAGGGATTTGTCGCTGAGCAGAAAACTTGATGGGCAGGAAGCAAATCCCCCAAACCCTTCCCTGAGGGGAGAGGAGGGGCCAGTTCTGCCCCAATGGCCCAGCTGAGCCCTCTGAGAAAAGCAGGAGGAGGAGAGGGCTCCTGCCAGGGGTGGGAATCTGGGAGTGTCACTTGCCGTGACGACAAGGACCTGCTGGGGACGATACTGACAGAGACAAGGTAGAACTGAAGGGAGCTAGGGGGAGACCTTGGCAGCTTTGCTGGGATCCCAGCTTTTCCCTTCACTCCCGGACAGTCTCCGAGCCGGTGTCACTCATTCCTCACCTGTGCGGGCGCCTCTCGGGGTCTCCCTTTCCTCAGAGCCCTGGAGATCCGGGACCCTCGGCTTTTCCCCTCGCTCCACTCGAGAGACCATGGCCAGGTCGGGGACGGGGAATCCTGCTCGGGGGAAGGAAACAGGCGAGATGGCGCTCAGTGAAATCTCCCCCCAGGGCGCGGTACGGAGAACTGCTCCTTGATTTTAACCCCAGCCCCGGTCTCTGCTTGGTGGGGAAGCGGGATCTGCATTGTGGGGTGACGGTCTCTGTGCTGCTAGGTCTGGGGGATCCAGAGGCCAATGCCCCAAAGGCACCACATGGGCTTCAGAACCTCCCTTCCCCCCACCCCCACCCCAGCTGCTAATCCCTGAGGGGAAGCTGCTCCTCACCCGGTGAGATCAGAGGCTTTTCTTTACTCTCCTCCTTCACCTCCCAGCAGATCTTGCCCTGCTCTGTGGCCACCGCTGCTCGCTCTGCCCTGGAGGAACACGCAGCCTCCTCCTCCCACGTCACCGGCTCCTGGAACAACAAAGACCCCCCCGCTCAGCACCTGCAATCCCCGCCAGACCCACTCGCTGCCCATCAGCCAACGAACCATCTGATGGGAGCTCCTGCCATGGGTCCTAGAAGAGAATGGTCTCATGTCCCCTTCCCCACCCCCATGAGCCAGCCAGTCCTGCGGCCCTGGGGCCGGATGGGAGCTGGTGACGCTGGTGGTAACATGCTCAGGATCTGCTCTGTTTGGTAAACTGGGCCCATGCAAACACAGCGTGTTTCAATACAGCCAGATGCAAGGTCATCCCACAGGGAACAAAGAATACAGGCCTTACTGACCCCACGCGGGACTGTCTCATGGAAAGCACTGCTTCTGACAGGGATTCTGGTGTCATTGTCGACAGACCACTGGACAGGAGCTCCCCGTGAGATGGGGGGGGGGGGGGAAGGGCCAATGCCATCTGTGGCTGTTTAAACAGGAGCAGCGAGGAGGGAGGTGGTTTGACCCCTTTGTGTGGCTTTGGGGAGACGGATATTAGAACACAACGTCCAACTCTGGTGTCCCCATTTTAAAAAGGACGTTGACAAACTGGAGAGGGTGCAGAGAAGAGCCACAAAAATGATTCAGGGGCTAGAAACGATGCCTTACAGGGAGGGACTTGGCTCACACTATTTAGTTTATCAGAAAGGTAGAGGGGTACAAGTGTCTTCACAGGGAGAAAATTCATCAAAATGTAGGTTCTACTTACACACACACACACACACACTTACACACACACACACAAAATTATTAGCCTGTGTAACTCATTTCCACTAGATAGCACTGAGGCCTGGAGCTCAGTGGAGGATTGGATAGCAACATGGATAATGAGAACCTCCCTAGGTACATTATTAGCTCAAGTAAAAAATGTTTTTAGGAGGAATCTGCTTCTGGGCACAACCCAACAACTAGCTGACAGGATTAGGAAGACACTTGGACAAGGGGCAAATTGTGCCCCCTTTGTCCACTACTGGATTTCTTTCATGTACCTACAAAGGGCCTAAATATTGGCCACTGGCCCCCAGTGTGGCTTGTTCCTATGGGGACTGAACAACGTCATGGCAGACGGTGAAAGAAGAGAGAGCTGATTTTGGCGAGGGGCAAAGGGAAAGAGACTCATATCTTAGCCTTGGTCTACATCAAAAACTGATATCAGGCAGCTGAAGAGACTCTCCAAGGGGATCCATTTTTCAGAAACAAGGGATTCACCCCACCACCTTCCAGACTCAAAGCAACGTGTCCCCTAGTGAGGAGCCATGGGATGAGGGATGGGGGGGGGTGTCTTTTGTTGTGAGCTGCAGGGTCACAGCTGTCCCCAGCACAACCAAAGAAATACACAAACTCGCTCTTCTGCAATAGGCACAGACGCCTTCACAGGGCACGTTCATGCTTAGTTAATAGCACGCAGGGTTGATCAGGTAAAGTAGTGATCATTTGGTTCCAGCAGCCTATTGGGAAACGAAAAGGAATGGCTGCTTCGCCGTGCCCTGCAATCCCCTCCCCTAAAAGCCCCACACTTCTGGGACACCGTCCTGCTCAATCCCTATGAAACCGACTGGCCGACGCCCCATTTACACTGCAGAGAGAACTGGGGTTTTATGATTGGTCTAAGACATATTAGGGCTTAACCAGCTACGAGGCAAATGGGGCCTTTTTCTGTTTTCCAGTTCACACCCAGCACTCGGCCCAGCGGTGTTTGTAGGAATAAACGGTGAAATATCCTGGGCTGCTAGTCCACACTGGCCAAGCAGCAGCTCCCTACAACAAGGACGTTATTTATTTCAGACGCTCACAGTGGACTGTGGGATGCAGAGCTAGGGAAGGAAGTAGGATGTGAATCACCAGTTTCAGGAAGCGGCCACACTGGAAAACCGCTGTGTGCCCAACCACTTACAGGAACTCTGCGATAGACTGAGCGGCTCAACACTGAAGCCGCAGGCTAAGATGGGATGGTTCATAACCCATTGTTCACCATGTGCTTTGTGACAGTGAGATGCATTTTTATCCCATAGTGCTACTTGCCAGTTAGGAGCATGGTAGCAAACTGCTGTCCGGATGGGGCACGACTGATTTACTCCTACTCGGCTGTCACCGTTAAACTTCCCCCTGTGAGAGTTGGTCAATACAGGGTATTTTACAGGCGTCAGTATACACGTCTAATTATAACTCTGTAACTTCCTGTGTGGACACACTTATTCTGGAATAAGAGTGTTCACTGGGGAAGTTATAACCGGTATTACCAGAGAGGCATAATTATACTAGTAAACCTCACGGGGTAGACATGCCCTAAGACATGTTTAAAAGATACACATGCACGCACACAGAAACACACATGTATTCCCACTCCTACATCATCCCACTTTTCAAATGGCCCATACCTCCACTCCCAGTCGCTCTCTGCTCTAGTTTTCTACCACTAGTGCCCTTGTGATCACTTCCCTCCAACATCCAACCATTTAACCTCCCTAACTATCTCCCCCTCCCCCCTGAGAAAGATCTCTTCCTTCCTCCCAAACATAGGCGCCAACCCCATGGGTGCTCCAGGGCTGGAGCACCCATGGGAAAAGTTAGCACGTGCTTAGCACCCACTGGCAGCCAAGCTCCTCCCTTCCTCCCGCCCACCGGCAGCCCGCCAATCAACTCCTTCCCCTCCCTCCCACCGCCTCCTGGCCTCCATGATCAGCTGTTCCATAGCATGCAGGAGGCACTGGGAGGGAGGGGGAGGAGAGGGGACAGGGTGCACTCAGGGGAGGAGGGAGAACTGGGCAGGCAGAGGTGGAAGGGACGGGGCAGGGGCGAGAAGAGGTGGAAGGGTGGAGTGGGGGCAGGGCCTGGGGCTGAGCAGGGGTTGAGCACCCCCAAGGAAAATTGGAAGCTGGCGCCTGTGCTCCCAAATCTCACACTTGTCACCATCGATAAGCCACTACTACCCACCCACGCTCTTTAAACCTTGTACTTTTTAATACGTATGGGGGAAGAAGTGCCCCACTCCAAGCAAAGGAAGTACCACACCAATGTTTTCTACCGTGTGTGGACTCCCTATCGCAATGCTAGATCTACTGAATCTGAAGTTACACTTGCTGCATCACGTTTCTCTCCCATGTGGCGTTTCATCAAGTGTTGAACCAGGTTCGATTTCTGAGTGAAGCTTTTCCCACATTTGGTACATTTGTAGGGTCTCTCCCCAGCGTGGATCCTCAGGTGTCTAGTCAGGTTTGATTTCTGCCCGAAGCCTTGCCCGCATTCAGTGCACTCATGAGGTTTTTCCCCCGTGTGGGTCTTCTGATGCTTGACAAGCCCCGATCTCCTGTTGAAGCTCTTGTCACAGTGGGGGCATTTGTAGGGTCTCTCATTCATGTGGGTCCTCTGATGCGTTAGGAGGCTGAACCTCTGGGTAAACCCTACCCCGCACTGGGGGCATCTGTAGGGGTGCTGCCCCGTGTGGGTCGTCTGGTGCTTCCTCAGGTCTGAGCTCCAAGCAAACTGCTTCCCACAATGGAGGCATTTATGGGGTTTCTGTCCCATGTGGCGTTTCACCAAGTGTCGAACAAGGTACGATTTGAGAGCGAAGCTTTGCCCACATGCGGTACATGTGTGAGGTCTCTCTTGCTGGTGCGTCATCTGATGCTGGGACAGGCTGTACTTCTGGCTAAAGGTTTTCCCACACTGGGCACATGTATAGGGTCTCTCTCCAGTGTGGATCCTCAGGTGCCTAGTCAGGGTGGATTTCTGCCCAAAACTTTGCCCACATTCCCTGCACCGATGAGGTTTTTCCCCCGTGTGGGATCGCTGGTGGTGGAGGAGCGCCGAGTTCCACCTGAAGCTCTTCCCACAGTCGGGGCATTTACAGGGTTTCTGTCCCATGGGGGTTCCCTGAGGCTGGGGATCATCACACCCAGCAGGTCTCTCCTCCCCTGGGGGGTCTCCCTGCAGCCATGCTGCCCCACAGGCATCTCCCTGCTCGGGGCTCCGGGACATCCCAGGTGGCTCAGCTCCCACAGGTCCTTCCCATTGGGGATTCCCGTCGTCTGTCCCGGCACCTGCTTGGAGAGAGAGAGAGAATCCAGCCAGGGCTCGTTCCCTGTGCTGGGGTGAGAGGGGGCAGCAAAGGGGTTTGTCGTTGAGCAGCACACCTGATGAGCAGGAAGTGAAACCCCCAAACCCTTTCCCAGAGTGGAGAGGAGGGGCCGGGGCTGCTCCAGCATCCCAGCTGAGCCCTCAGAGAAAGGCTGGGGGAGGGATGGGCTCCTGCCAGGGGTGGATCCAGGAGTGGCACCTGCCATGAGGCAAGACAGAACTGGGGGGCTCCCGCTGGCTTTGCTGGGATCCCACCTGTTCCCTTCACTCCGAGGCGGTGTCGCTCATTCCTCACCTCTCTGGGCGCCTTTCGGGATTTCCCTTTCCTCAGAGCCCTGGAGATTCGGGACCCTCGGCTCTTCCTCTGGCTCCATCCGGGGGATCGCAGCCAGGTCAGGGATGGTGAATCCTTCTGGTGGGGAGGAAACGGGCGAGACGCACCTGGTGAAATCTCCCCCTAGGGCTTTGTATGGAGAACATGCCCCGATTTTAACCCCAGCCCTGCTCTCTGCTGGGAAGACGCAGCATCACCATTTGGAGGGTGACCGTCTCTGTGCTGCTGGGCCTGGGGGCTCCACAAGCCACTTCCCCAGAAACGTAATGCCCCCGATGCAGCATGACTTCTTCAGTAACTCCTGCCAACCCCCACCCCCAGCTCCTGAAGCGGCTCCTCACCCAGCAAAATGAGAGTGTCTTCCTTATTCTCCTCCTTAACCTCCCTGCAGCTCTCGCCCTGTCCTGGATCCAGCTCTGCCCGCTCTGCCCCCGAGGAACACACAGTCTCCTCCTTCCATGTCACCAGCTCCTGGAACAACAAGGGCCCCCGATCAGCATGTTATCGTTCCGTTTAGCCATCTCACCACCAGGCTCAATCAGGCTTCATTAGTCAGAGCCCAAAAAGCACAGCACAGAAAGGCAAAGGTTAATACATCACCAATCCGATCTGGAAGACCGTTTTTGCAGCGATCCAGATTGTCCTGAAATTATTGGCTTACCTCTAATCATATTTATTCCTGAGTCGTTTACAACAAAGGGAAAGTTCTGCTCATCCCATGATATTAACAAAGGTTGACATACCAGTCCTCACCAGTTTCTTATCTTGTTTTGAACATAGTTCTCTAAAGGTCAGCAACCCTTAGAGACACGTGCCTCGGTACTGACCGGATGTTGGTTAAGCATCAACAAAACTATCCATCTTATCCTGTCTCTTTGGTATGTCTCTGTACCTGACGCTGAAATTGCAACACTTCATATGTGCCCTCAGTTAACCAATCTTAGCATAACTGAAAAGCACCCTGGGAAGAGCTTAATATGAATACAATTCATAGTCACACAAAGCATTAATATAACACACGCTATTGATATAGATTGGCATTATGTATATGGTATTGGTTAACACAGAGACCTCATCAATTTTCTCGTCTCTAGCTCCATTTAGGAGTTGCCAGACACAGAGGTGTCTTGTAACAGCCGGACTCAGATACCCGGAGGCTTCTGGGTTTCGCAAGCCTCACATATCCTCATTCTGACAGGTCGTGCTAAGCTTGCAAACATCCAACGAACAGAGGCACAGGTAAGCAGCACAGCGACTGCAACAGTTTAGCTCCCATGAGGTTTGCACAGCAAAGTTTAGTACAACTCTAAAGAAATTGGAGAGTACAGTTCATGGATATACAGCATATACTATTCCTTATCTGCTGTGCACAGCCACCTTATACAATCATACTGCAGTAGTAAAGCAAGTCACATTTTGTTAATCCATCTGTTTGCAAGCTGATTTCACATTCCTCAGCAGGATTCCATTCCTTGTATGGAAATTGCCTCTCTAGCACTAGTCCAGGAGTTTTGCAAGCCGCGGTCTCTCCCGTCACGTACGGCCTAGGCGCTGCTTCAGTTTGGTCACCAAGAGCTGCAACCCTAGCCAGACCCACTCCTTCCCCGCCAGCCTTCAAACCATCAGATGGGAACTCCTGACCCGGAGACGTAGAGGAGAAAGGCCTCTCGTTCCATCCCCCACCCCCATGAGCCACACCGTCTCCCCTTCTAGGGGGTGGATCGGAGCCAGCGTCTCTTAGAGAGGAAAGGCCCCATGGCCCATTCTCCACTTCCTGTGCCAGCCAGTCCCCTGTCCTGGGGCCAGATCAGAGCCAGCACCTCCCCATCCCAAGGTGAAAGGTCCCGTATCCCATTCCCCGACCCCCTTCAGCCAACCAGTCCCCACCGCCTCATGGGTGGATTGGAGCTGGCGCCCCCCAGAGGGGAAAGGCCCTGTGTCCCACTCCCTAATGATTTCACATCCGTAAATTACCTCCTGCTGTGGCCATATTCCGGGCTCTTCCTTGGCTAACTGGAAACCCTCTGCCAGAGCCACGGCCTGCTCCCCGGTCTGGGGGTGACACCCCCCTACCCAGCTCTGGATCTCCTGGGGCAGGATGCTCAGGAACTGCTCCAGCACCAGCAGCTCCAGCAACTGCTCCTTGGAGCGCTGCTCCGGCCTCAGCCACGCCCGGGAGAGGAGGCAGAGGTGGTCGTACGCTTCCCGGGGCCCCTCAGCCTCCTGGTAGCGGAAACCCCTGAAGCGCAGACGATGCATCTCCATGTCGACGGGTCCGTGGGCATCCAGCTCCTCCACTTCCTCTTTGGGAACCAGGCCACATCCCGGTGGGGGCTGGAACTGGAGCCTGAGAGCGGCTGGGGGAGCCACCTGGGCAGCCATGGCCCGTCTCTGAGCCGGAGCACAGCTGTATCTCCCTGGGGATCGCCTGGCATCAGCAATGGACCCCCTGCAGCACCATCTGTATGGGGGGGGGGGCACGTCCAAGGGGGGATGATCACCACTGTGGAGAGAAATTAGAGCCACAGAAGGAATGAGACACACAGGAACAGCCCCCCCCCCCCCCACCCCCTATCCCCAGTGTTGTGGGGAGAGATGCAGACCCAGCACAGGTGACCCCAAGGTTGGTGGCTCTTGATCCATCACCTACGTACTTCTGCACACCTGGGTCTCCTCCTGGCCGTGTGAAGTGAAAATCAACCAAAAAAGTATCGTTGTTAGGATTTGTAGCCCAATCTACAGATTATATATTACTTAAGAATCCCCAATTATCACTTTGAGGGTTGACAAATTATTATATAGTTGGAAACCCCAGTGTGCACAGTTGCAACACTCACACTATAGGAACTCTTCTATATTTATAAATATAGTTTATTAATACATTTAGCACAGTCACAAACACCCCAACTCAGTAAGGTAGGTAGAGATACTACAGAATGTACCTCTGCACGGCCATATACTCTCACCATCCCTTGCAGAACATTACTATCAACTTCTCCATCATCTCCAGTGGCTAACCCAAGGAGTACATCTCCGTCTCCTACTGCCCCTAGGCTGGATGGAACTTTTATAATATGATACGCTGACGACACTATGTTTGATGCATATTCAGTAGGGGTATTTCCCTTTTTCCTTATTGGTATATCCTTAGCTTTCCAATTTTGGACTGTCTTTCTTCTATGGGTTAGTATATCAATGATCTCAACTTATTATCATATATGTCAATCAATTCGTTGCCATGGCCCTTTAGTGGTTAGGTATCTGCGGATGTAGCTCATGTACCTGTTATATATGTAAATTCGTTGCCATGACACTTCTGAAGTTGGATCATGTACCTGTGGTCAGAACTTCCCCTTAAACACTCTATTTTCAGCTCCCCAAATACTTTTCCACTGGGCCGTTTATCTGCACAAAGTTTAGCTCTTCAAAGTTCATAGGCCTCAAGCCTTATGCTAACTTGCTGAAGCTAATGTCTTACAGGATTCAGGCCTGTAGGTTCCTTGCATTACTGCTGAATACAGAGGCACTGGAGCCCCCACGGAAAAAAATTAGTGGGTGCTTAGCACCCACCGGCAGCCAGCTACCCCCCTCCCCCCAGTGCCTCCCGCCCGCCAGCGGCCCTGCTGATCAACTCCTCCCTCTCCCTGCCAGCCTCCCCACCCGCTGTGATCAGCTGTTCCATGGTGTGCAGGAGGCACTGGAGGGGGGAGGAGAGGGGACGGGGCGCACTTGGGGAGGGGATGGAACTGGACAGGAAGAGGTGGGGCGAGGGCGGAGTGGGGGCAGGAAGAGGAGGAGTGGGGTGGAGCCGTGGGGGAAGGGGTGGAATGGGGGCCTGGGCGGCGTGTCCATTAGGCCGGGGAAGGCTGTGCCTCCCCAAACAGCCCCGCATGGCCTCAGCCATGGTCCTCCCCAAAGCTACCTGGGGCTGGAGCTAGGGTGGCCGGGACTTGGGGGGGTTGGGGCTGCCTAGCGCTGGGAGGGCCCCAGGTGCTGGTTTGGGGGGCTGGAGGCGCTGGGGCTGCCCACCCTGTGCTTGTGGGGGCTGAGGGTACAGGGGGGGCTGGCAGCCACGGGGAGGGGGGGCTCCAGATGCCTGCAAGGGAAGGGGGTGGGGCCGCAGCAGGGGGCCAGCCAGCACCTGCTGCCCATGAGTGGGGGCAGGGCCAAGGGGGGAGTCAAGCACCTCCAGGGAAAGGAGGAAGCAGGCGCCTGTGGCTGAAAGGCAAGCTAGCCCTCTGGGCTACAGACTCCTTACCTGTGTCTTGTTCCTAGCCCAGTGGTTCTCAACCTTTTGTCCTGGTGACCCCTTTCACACAGCAAGCCTCTGAGCGCGACCCCTCATACATTCAAACCACTTGTTTATATTTAACACTATTCTAAATGATGGCAGTGAAGCGGAGTTTGGGCTGGAGGCTGACAACTCGCAACCCCCCTGTAATAACCTCACGACCCCCAGTTGAGAACCCCTGTCCTCGATCCTGATACACAGATCTTCACGGATGTAATTACAAGCCCCCACTGCTTTCCCAGAGTTGAGGACAGAACCCAGGAGTCCTGGCTCCCAGCCCCCCCTCCCTCCCCTGCCAGGGAGAGAACCCAGGAGTCCTGGCTCCCAGCCCCCCCTCCCTCCCCTGCCAGGGAGAGAACCCAGGAGTCCTGGCTCCCAGCCCCCCCTCCCTCCCCTGCCAGGGAGAGAACCCAGGAGTCCTGGCTCCCAGCCCCCCCTCCCTCCCCTGCCAGGGAGAGAACCCAGGAGTCCTGGCTCCCAGCCCCCCCTCCCTCCCCTGCCAGGGAGAGAACCCAGGAGTCCTGGCTCCCAGCCCCCCCTGCTCTAACCACTAGACCCCTGGGGACCCAACCCAGTGTGTAATATCTGTGCTTTCCCTGCAGCTGGCTGGGGAGGGGAGGAGGGTGTTTCTCCGTCCCAGCCACAGTTTGGCTCCGATCCCCTCGCCCCTGTGGTGCCGCTTTCTCCAGGCACCGATTTCCTGCCTCTGCTGCAGTTTCTCTCCCTCCCCGGAGCCGCCTCTGGCTGCTTCTCCCCGTGTCTCCCCCCGCGCCCCCACTCACCGCCCGGCCGGGCTGCAGACGCAGACTCGCCCCTGCACACAGGGAGTGACTCCGAATCCAGGCGAGGTGCACGGGGCTGGACAGGAAGGAGCTAAGGTCCCTGCACTATTTACAACCGCCCCTTACAGCACCGCTCTGGGAAGTGGCCAGGCTCAGAGCTCATTGGTTTTAACCCTCTAGTTCTCCAGCCGCAGGGGAGCTCCAAACAGGGAAAGAACCAGGGAAATCCACAGCTTCCTCCCTGCTCCAGTACCAAGCCGGACCTCTCTTTCTCCCTGGCTCAGACCAATGCTGGGCCCCTAGCCAGTATCCTGCCTCCAGCTCTGCCCAAAGCCAGCTGCAGCAGGGGGGATGGTGCGAGAAACACAGTGGCCAACTCTCACCTGGGTAAATAAGCACCCCAACTGTCATAAGAAGCCCAAACGCAAGCTAATCCTATTTCAAAACAAGCCAGTCCCTAAGATCCCCAACACTCTATGTGACTAGAGCCCCCCAACCCCCCGACATGCAGTCTGGGACTGTGTTGGGCCCGCTGTGCACCCCGACTCTCTCCCCGCCCTTGCCCCTGCTTGCCCCCGCTTGCCAGGAGCCGATCAAAAAAAAAGCAGCAACAACAAGCTACCACAAGCAACAAGCCAAAAACTAGCCAACAAGCAACTCACAAGCCAATTAAGCCCCAAACAAGCCCAATTTCTGCAATGGGCACTTTGGGAAGAATTCCCCACCCAGGGGGGGAAATTCCTTCATAGATCTGTAGAGATGAACTGAAGGCACCATCGGATGATCTACGCTGACCTCCTGAATAGCTCGGGCCAAAGATTTTCACCCCGTCACCCCTGTACTGAGCCCAATCGCTTCTCTTTGGCCAAAGCATCTTCCAGACCAGCCTCCTGTCTGGTTTGGATGCCGTCAAAGGACAGCAACTACATCATGCCCCTGAGGAGTGTGTTCCCATGGTTAATCATCCGCACGGGTAAAAACTGGCACCCAGGGGCGCTGGAACGGGATGGGGGGCGGGGGGATCAAGGGGCCATGGCCCTCCCACTTTTCACCACAGTCCCAGCTCCCGGCCCCTCTTCTTCTCCCCGAGGCCCTGCCCCCCGCAGCCAGGCCAGAAACTGGAGCCTGACCTGGGTAAGAGTGGCCAGGCAGCTGTGGGGAGCCCAGACCCCTCCACCTGCCCAGGGTGGGGGGGCCTGAGAGCAGCCCCCGGCCCTGCCCCCCAGACCCCATTCCCAAGGCAGATGGAAGGTCTCCGGCTCCCCACAGCTGCCCGGGCGGCTCTTACCATGGCCCGGCTGCGGTTCTTTGGCCCCCCAAGGCCCCACCCCCAGCCAGGCCAGAAGCCAGGTCGGAGTAAGAGCCATGTGGTCAGCTGTGAGGAACTGCAGACTCTCCATCTGCCCTGGGTGGGGGACACAGGGGGTGGGGACACAGGCCGGGGGCTACTCTCAGGTCCCACAACCCCAGGTAGGTGGAGGGGCCCAGGCTCCCCGACCCAGCTACAGCTTTCAGCTTGGTCAGGGGCAGGGCCTCAGGGGGAAGAGGAGGGGCAGGGTGGGACCATGGAGTGGGGGGTCTCTGGCCCTCCCACTTTTAGGAAGAATCCCTGGTGCCTTGTTTCTAATTGGAGTTTGTCTGGGCTTAACTTCCTCCCATTCATTTTTGTTCCGCCTTTCTCCTCTAGGTGAAAGGGCCTTTTCATACCCTTGAAAGTACTGATTGTTGGGGTTTGCTTTCGAATATTGATGAGATGTCAAATAACCCAGCCTCAATCAGCTTTATTAGTCAGAGACAAAAGAGCCCCACCCAGAAAGGAAAGGGTTACAGCCAGAAAGGAAAGGGTTAACCCTTTATCACTCTGATCTGGGAAGCAGAGACTCATCTATCTTCTCCAGCAACATTCAATCTTCTCCAAAATCATCAGCTTAACCCTCCTTGGGTATATACCTCAGTTGTTTACAACAAAGAAAGGCTTCACCCAGCTTTTAATCAGTTTCTTATCTTGTTTTGAACACAGGTTTCCAGATGTCAGCAAACCCAGCCTGCACTAGCCCCAGATGAGCCTGCATATTGGTCAAGCATCAACAAAATCATCTCTCTCCTTACCAAGCTGTTCAGACTGTACCCGGCACGCTAGCATATTTGGCAAACTTCAGCACAACATACATTGAGTATCGGACAGGTCCTGCGTGCACAAGGAACTGGGGTTACACACAGTTCACTGCAGGCTTGGCCTCAGTGAAAAGCATGCTGGGAATCTGATTCACAGTTACACACTGTTAGCATAAGTATAAAGAATATAAAGCCTGATAGATAGATATGTAGTGCCCCCTCTCCACCCGGTTACCTTCTTTAATGCCAATCGGCTTACAGGTTTTGATGGACAAGTCTGAGTCCTTCTGGATCCCGCCACCCACTCAGCAGGGTGTATCTTCTTTATTTTTTCCTATGAATTTATTTGGCAGTGCCTCCACCCTGCTCGCTCCTTCCTGGCAGGGTCACCAGGGCAGCTTGGGAGGGAAATTCTAACCACAGGGTAATCCCCACGTACTTGCCAGATAGTTGGAGACTTCCAAGAAATAACACAAACACATACAAACACATACAGTATATTCAACACAATAATTATAGGAGACAAATATAACATAACAGGGTAAAACACTATTCTTAGGGTCACCGGTGCCCATGCTGCTAATATCTGTGACTTTCCCCAGTCACGTGACTTGATGTAGCAAATGTAAGATTAGTGTCCCGTTGTTGTACGTGTACTTTGTTGGGGCCCTTGATGACCTATGACCACAAAATTCTTCTCTGCAGTGGTTTAGCAGTGTGGCTGACTGGGTTCAGTACAGCCCAAAGGACGCACAAGTGGGAGAAGGTGGTGGTGCCGGTCTTTTCCCGGTCGGGGGGGTGAGGTGGGCCTTAGGCCCCCCTGCCACAGGGCCCCTCCTCTCCTTCTCTCCCCCCCGAGGCCCTGCTCCCTGGCTAGGCCAAAAGCCACTTTGGGGAGCCCCAGACTCTCCACTTGCCCTGGGCGGCACACCCTCAGAGATGGAGACACAGGCTGGGGGCTGCTCTCAGGCACCCCACCCAGGGCAGGTGAGGGTCCGGGCGGGGCTCCCCACAGTGGCCCAGGCTCCATGGGCAGCCCTTACCACAGCCCAGCTCTGGCCAGGGGTGGGGTCTTGGGGGAAAGAGGAGGAGCGGGAGGCAAGGCCACAGTTCCGGTGCTGGTGGCCCCCCCACTTTCTTCTTCACAGGTTCTGGCGCTCCTGCGGGGGGCCCCAAATTGGCTGGGACCCCTGGACACGTTAATCTGCCACTGACCAAAGTCAGGCCATGTATTAAAGCAGAGACTTACAAGTTCACTGTCCGGTATATGAACTTAGCTAAGGTACTGCTAGCATTGCTAAAACACAGGCACTCCTCAGAAGTACTAGGCACCGGGGATGATTAGCACAGGCACGTCCTGACCTAGCACAAGATAAGAGGGTTTGGCAGCAGTGATGAATAGGGATGTTGTGCCTGAAACATCAGTGTAGTAGAAAGAGCCTGGAACCTGGGGCTGGTGCAAGGCCTGAAGCCTGAACCAAAGTCAGCAAAAGTTATGCTATGAGCAAAAGTCAAGCAGACGTTTGCCTGCAAGTTCATTGTCTGGTACATGAACTTGGCACTTAAGTTCTCTCTAAGCTGCGCGGTCGCTGCCTCTTAAGCCCCACGCAGGGGCTCAGGGCTGTGGTGGGGAAAGATGCCTCTCCTCCAGCGCGGACCTGCCGCAGCGGGTAGAGGTGTCCCTGGCCCCTCCACGCTGGCCCCAGTGTGGACCTGCCCCAGACTTGCCACAGTGGGGGGAGAGGAGCCCCTTCCCTGGCCCAGCCCAGGCCGCACCCCGAACTCCTCATCCCCAGCCTCACCCGAGAGCCTGCACCCCCAGCCAGAGCCTGCATGCCCAGCCAGAGCACTCCCTCCCTCCCCCGCACCCCAACTCTCTGCCCCAGCTCTGAGCCCCCTCCCACACTTCGAACCCCTCAGCCCCACCCCCACCACATGAATTTTGTTATGTGCAGCAATATGAAGGTGATGTGTCACACGTCACCTCTATATTGGTGCACATAGCAAAATTCAATCTGCACGTGGATGTAAGAAATTAGAGGCAACACTGCTTGGCACAGACACTGTTAGCCTTGCTAAAACACATTGAATATGTAAACACATTCCAGCAGGCCAGCACAAGTACATCATAACCCAGCACATGATAAGATGGTTTGGCAGAAATAAAGAAGAGGGATGTTTTGTCTGAGACTTCAGGAGAAAGGTAAGAAACATGGATTGGTAAATCAGATAAAGGAGAAAACGGTAGGGTTAACAGAGCACCTTAGGAGACAGGAGATGTGACGTGATCACAGAGGAGTGGATAAAAAAGAATTTCCAAGCGAAAAACTGAGAGTAAGCAGGTTAACACCTAAAAGTAATGCATTCACACATGGAGTTGTCCAGAAACAGTTAACTGCAGCAGAGAAGGGCCCTCCTGCAATCCATTTGGCATGTAGATGAAAAGCAACAAAGACTGCGGGAACAAATTCAGGTTTTGCAAGAGCAGATGACCCCTACTCTCATCCCAGAATCAGGATAAAAGTCAGGGATACGGGTTCCCAACCGCTTTAACCCTCAGAGTCCCACTCCTTGCTCAGAGCTAATAATATAACCTTTCTCAAATATTTTTACATACCAGTTTGATTTTCCTTTATTTCCTTTCTGTTTGCTAATCTCGCTGCTGCTGCCTGTACTTTAAGATACTTTGACAGAGTTAATTAATCTCTCCTGGCTCAGGTCTCCCTCCCTCCCTCCCTCTTCCCCTACTTCTGCTCACTTCTGTCCTCTGTTTTACACGTTAAAACTTATAGTTATTACAGAAACCTCTATCGCTGAAAAAGACAAACACCTGAAAACTAGACAAAACAAAAGGCCAACAAAGAGAAAACAAAGTAAAAACTTACTTTAAATAAGCCCAGTAAATTAACCATTTTAACCCTTCAGGAATGCCACAGCTGGAATTACTCTGAACTTTCTTGACGATATGGTTCCCAAGCAACAGAAATGCAGACTTTGCTTCTAATCCTAACTACTGACCACTATTTGAAACATGTGTTTTCCTTATTTCCATAGAGTAGAGTTTTTTAATGCCTTAAATTACTAAATTAATACAACAAAGTGTGCAAATAACTTAATATGAATTGTTATCAATTCTTATGAAAAGTTTTAAATAAAAATATAATAACTTGCTTAAATAGATGTTGTTGCCTGATTTTTAGATTATGAATTAATTATATTGATTACTTAAGAATTTTTAGTTATTACTTTGAGGGTTGCCAGGTTTTTGCCCCAAGATCAGGCCCAGTATTATTTAAATTATTATTTAAACCCTGATATGCACAGTTGCAACACTCACACTATAGGAACTTTTTTATATTTACAAATATAGTTTATTAATACATTTAGCACAGTCACAAACATTCCAACTTAGTAAAATAGATAGAGATACTACAGAATGTACATCTGCACATTTATATACTGAAACCATTTTTTGTAGAACCTGAAATGTTAGCCAATATTTTTTTTTGTTATCGTTACCTTTTTTATTATTACCAGTGGATATTATTTTGGCACTTTCCAAGGACTACATTTTTGCTTACTGCCCCTAGGCTGGGATGCCACTTTTATAATATGTTACGCTGATGCCGGTATGTTTGATGTATATTTAGTAGGGGATTTTTTTTTAATTTGTATTTTTTTACCTTACTAATTTTGGAGTGGGTGTTTTTATAGGTTAGTATATTAATGATTTTAACTCATTATTAGGGCTGTCGATTAGCCACAGTTAACTCACGCGATTAACTCAAAAAAGGAATGGAATGGCAGTACAGGTCTGTCTCATCTTACGCTGGGGTTACGTTCCGCAGTCAGCGCCTAAAGCAAAAATCGCATATAGTCAAAATTACATCGAGTGTAATGGCGGGCGGAATCGCCCACACTACAGAGACAGTATTTAAATTGTTATTTTTCTCTTTTTTTGTTTTGTTTTGTTTTTGCCGACCACGTAAAGCTGAAATAGCGCATGTTAAATGCGCCTAAGATGCGACAGACTTGTATACAAAAACGTGTAGGAGAACACTTCAATCTCCCTGGACACACAATAGCAGATATAAAGGTAGCCATCCTGCAGCAAAAAAACTTCAGGACCAGACTTCAAAGAGAAACTGCTGAGCTTCAGTTCATTTGCAAATTTGACACCATCAGCTCAGAATTAAACAAAGACTGTGAATGGCTATCCAACTACAGAAGCAGTTTCTCCTCCCTTGGTGTTCACACCTCAACTGCTAGAAGAGGGCCGCATCCTCCCTGATTGAACTAACCTCGTTATCTCTAGCCTGACTCACTCTTGCTTGCATATTTATACCTGCCTCTGGAAATTTCTACTACATGCATCCAACGAAGTGGGTATTCACCCACGAAAGCTCATGCTCCAATACCTCTGTTAGTCTATAAGGTGCCACAGGACTCTTTGCTGCTTTTACAGATCCAGACTAACACGGCTACCCCTCTGATACTCAAAAAAATTAATCACGATTAAAAAAAGTAATCACAGTTTTAATCGCACTGTTAGACAATACAATACCAATTGAAATTTATTCAATTTTTTAGATTTTTTTCTACATTTTCAAACATATTGATTTCACTTCCAACACAGAATACAAAGTGTACAGTGCTCACTTTATATTATTATTTTTGATTACAAATATTTGTACTGTAAAAATGATAAACAAGAAATAATATTATTCATTTCACCTCATGCAAGTACTGTAGTGCAATCTCTTTCTCGTGAAAGTGCAACCCTCTTGTGATTAGGTATTGCATTTGTTATTTCTGTTATAATTGGATATTTTGTTTTTTTCCAAGTTCCAAGTTGTGGTGTACCTAGTAAGTTTAAAAGGGTATGAACTTAGGAAAGCCCCTATGCATTCTCTATGTTAAAGGTCATAGCCATATATGGATCTTATGCTTTATCTTATCACCATTTATTTTGGTGAAAGGTCCCAAATACAAGTATGCTAACTTTGCCTTAGCTCAACATACAGGATGTGGCCTGTAGGTCCCTGGTGTTACAGCCAAAATATACTTTAATATAAACCTATAAACCTATTTTAATAAAACAAATAATTATAACCCATAAGAAAATAAGAAACGTAGAAGAAAAGATATATAGGCAAGCAAGCAGGCTAGCCTTAGATGTATCTTATGTACCTGTTGTGACGTTGCACTCTATATGATTTTATGAAAGTATGCTGATGAGTGTGAATATAATGTAACTAAAATATGCTTCATGCAAAAGGTCTCTTGTAAGGTATCATTACAAAGCTTATAATCTACGGAGTGTGTTCATCCTATTTGTATGAATGTATCATTCTTGTATCTGAAACTAGAAGTATGAAATATAACTCTGAGGGCCTATTGTAATTATGCAAAATGTGGGCCATTAATGGTGGTTTGGAATCTTGATGGCTCCCATCAACCAGGACAATTGACTGTAGATGGCTCTGTTTTACTTATAAGTCTTCCTGTATACATGGGTGCTGGAAAGTGGGTAATGAAGTCTTACAGTGACATGTGATCATGTCACCTGAACTGGAATCCATCTTTAACCTGGTGTTTTTCCATTGAGAAGAAGGGGTGGGAACCCAGAGGAACAAAGGATTCCCGCCTTGTGCAAAAGATATATAAGTGGGTGGAATAGAACAAATGTGGCAGCCATCAGGAGAAATCCCCTAGCTACCACCTGAGCTGGAACAACGGCTGTACCAGGGGAAAGGATTGTGCCCGGACTAGGAAGGCATCCAGTCTGTGAAAGAAACTTATTGAAACATCTCTGAGGGTGAGATTTTATCTGTATTCAGTTTTATTACTGTACTAGACTTAGACTTGCGTGTTTTATTTTATTTTGCTTGGTAATTCACTTTGTTCTGTCTGTTACTACTTGGAACCACTTAAATCCTACTTTCTGTATTTAATAAAATCACCTTTTACTTATTAATTAACCCAGAGTATGTATTAATACCTGGCGGGGGGGCAAACAGCTGTGCATATCTCTCTATCAGTGTTATAGAGGGTGAACAATTTATGAGTTTACCCTATAGAAGCTTTATACAGGGTAAAACGGATTTATTTGGGGTTTGGACCCCATTGGGAGCTGGGCATCTGAGTGTTAACGACAGGAACACTTCTGTAAGCTGCTTTCAGTTTAAGCCTAGAGCTGTTAGGGGATGTGGTTCAGACCTGGGTCTGGGTTTGCAGCAGGCTAGCGAGTCTGGCTCAAACCAGGCAGATCACTGAAGTCCCAAGCTGGGAGGGCAGGAAAGCAGGGGCAGAAGTAGTTTTGGCACATCAGTTGGCAGCCCCAAGGGAGTTTCTGTGATCCAACCTGTCATACCTGTTATGTACGTCAGTTCATTACCAGGACACTTTTGTGGTTGACTCATGTACCTGTGGTCAGAACTCCCGCTTAAATGCTATTTTTAGCTCCCCAAATACTTATATTATTTTGTTGGGCCGTTTATCTGTGCAAAGGTTATTTGTTCAAAGTTCCTAGGCCTCAAGCCTTCTGCTAACTTGCTGAAGCTAATGTCTGATAGGATACAGGCCTGTAGGTTTCTTGCATTACTGCTGAATCTAATGCAAAGCAGTAAATATAATAAAGGCAAGCTCGCCCACTGGGCTACAGTAGCAGTGAATGTAACAAAGGGAAACTGAGCTACAGGCCCCCCTTTGACAGGGTGATTATTATTGAACCCTATCACAGAAGATGAGGACTTTACCCTTAACACAATAGATAACAGGTAAATGGGAATTGCCACCTGCTTGATTAGTATATGTGTAAATGGGCCTTTGGGGTTTAATTGATTATAAAAGTAATGTTGATATTACAATACTAGAATACCGGCCATTTTTATTATATGTTACCCTTTGCATACAAGCCTATTGCCTGGTTAGCCTGGCAGGCTACTGACGACGATGACGACAGATTGTGTTGGTACCTTCCTTCGGGCCATCCTGTGGTGTGTCCACCTTAAACATATTGTATCTGCCCGTGTCCCTTTTCAGAGCAACAGGCCAGTTGTGGAATTTTCCCATTTGGGTGATAAACTACCAGAGGAGGTACGTTGCTGCGTTTATTGTTGATGTTGTTTTTAAGGTGACCTACTGAGTGGGTAACTGCCAAGTGACCGAACACATTCTCACCTGGACTGAACACAGGCAAAGAGGCTGGGAACAAGGTTTTGCCATGATAATTTTAGTTAAATAAGAGTTTTAATTATGGTGCAGTGTTACAGATGCCAGACCTGAATTGCTTTCAGTGGCATTTTTGACAAGAATTAAACAAGTGTCTTTTTCTGTTTTCTGTTTTAAAAACAGTAATTAACAATACAATTTAGCTATTGAGTATCTAAATGGGTAGCCGTGTTAGTCTGGATCTGTAAAAAGCGACAAAGAGTCCTGTGGCACCTTATAGACTAACAGACGTATTGGAGCATAAGCTTTCATGGGTGAATACTCACTTTGTCAGATGCATGTACGAAGTGAGTATTCATCCACGAAAGCTTATGCTCCAATACGTCTGTTGGTCTATAAGATGCCACAGGACAATTGAGCGATTGCTAATTCTTGATTAAATGTGGGACCTTTCTCAATTTTAAAATTATAGGATGGTGTTATATGTGTATACTATATGCAGAACGGATCTATGCCATACTATACCCATTGCTACACCTGGTATAGATGTAGCCACTTTGGAGTTATTGATTTGAAGATAAACCCTTTTCCAGGTTACTAAAGGTGACATGGTTACATTCACTAGCTTATAGCTGAGGGTTGGACTGTCACCTGGTATGCCCCTTTACAATATGTCCCTTTTAGATACATATTGGTTTTAGTACATATGTATATATATATATATGACACCAACAGTTTAGGCAATAAACTTAATACTGTTCAGGTTTAGGTTTTTTTAGAGCTGTTGATTAATTGCAGTTAACTCACGCAATTAACTCAAAAACATTAATTGCGATTAAACTAATTAATCACAGTTTTAATCGCACTGTTAAACAATACAATACCAATTGAAATTTATTAAATTTTTTGGATGTTTTTCTACATTTTCAAGTATATAGATTTCTATTACAACACAGAATACAAACTGTACAGTGCTCACTTTATATTATTATTTTTATTACAAATATTTGCACTGTAAAATTAAAAACAAAAGAAACAGTATTTTTCAATTCACCTCATTCAAGTACTGTAGTGCAACCTGTTTATCGTGAAAGTGTAACTTACAAATGTAGATTTTTTTTGTTACATAACTGCATTCAAAAACAGAACAATGTAAAACTTTAGAGCCTACAAGTCCACTCAGTCCTACTTCTTGTTCAGCCAATTGCTAAGACAGACAAGTCTCAGATGATGACCCAGCTTTTATTCCAGTATAGACATATACACCTCCCTTTGTTCGGGGGATAATTTTAATTATTATTCCAACACCATGTTACTTTAGCTAGAACTTGATTTTATATTTTTATTCACTTTGATTATAACAACAAAATATTAATTATTAATTATATCATATTATAACAAGGTAGAATTTTACATTAATATTATGGTGGCTTGCCCAATGAACTTTTTAATTTTAAATTGGGTTTTGCCAAACAACTGGCCACATTGCCTGACAAACTTCAAATTAAAATTGTATATATACATTTATAAAACGTTAGTTGCAATTAAATTGTTTATCGACAAACATACCTATATTTATGACTGACTTTTGCAAAGATAGAACCATTACTGGTGTCTTATAGGGAAACAGCCATGGGGGTTAAAGCCTAATTATAACTATAAATAGTGTGGTACCAAAAAGAAAATTTTTTTACTATTAATTTTTTATTACTATTATGCACATTTTGTGTGCAAAAATATTGTTGTTGCAACAAAAACTCCCTCAAAACCATAATTTAGTTATGTGACACAAAACATAGAACTCACAGACAAGTAATTTCAACATACCAACAAACCATACCACCAATGGATTAAATGTTTAGAGCAGGTCCAGGAAACCTAAGAGTTGAAATCATTAATCGTTTTGGGTTTACACCTTGGTTTGCCTGTAAAAGAGGATTTAGTTAGGAGCCAAATATGGGTGGTGGGTTTTTTTGCATCTTTAGACCCTAGATTAAAACATAAGTGGGTAAGAGAGAAAAATATTAACATATATTAAAAGATTAACTTTATTTGTTTAGGCGATGTAAAGAGAAAATTGCAAGAGATAATTCACCAAAATAAAATATTTGATTTAAGTCTTGTAACAATAACTATGATTTAGGTTGTAGGTAGCAAAGGTGGCTGCATTTTGCTTCGATACTTCCTGTGTAAAGCAGAAAGATTATACGTTGCTGGCTTCCTTTACCATGCTGGATATGTCTGAAATCGCAACTAACGTGATACCTATTTTTGGAATCATGATGCACCATCTACTGATTTAACCCCCAAAGTTTTGTGACTGCAATTTGGCTAATACAAATATGCAAGTAACAAAACAATAATTAATTTCACCCAAGGGGTGTTACTCTCGCTTCTTTTCCTACTGCCTCCCACTTACAGGTTGCGGGGTGGGGGGGAAGGCGGTAGTAAGCAAGAGTTTGATTTACCTTGTACGTGTACATTAGCCATAGCCCAATGAATCAAAAGGATGCTGAATTAGATGTTGTATGGGTTTTTAACTTTAATATTATTTTGTCAGAAGCAATTTACTTTGCCCACTTCCTTTTTTTCTCTCAAAATGCTCAGAAGCATTTTCCCTACGGTTTTCACAGCAACATGTTAGCTGCTAATCAAAGATTCAGTGACTTTTTGTTTCCTGTTGGCTTAGAAATCCTAAATTAAAAGCAAAGTGACAGTCAGCCTGACAGAGTATAAAATATGGGTTACAGTCTTTACGCCCTGTGGGGTGGGGGGAGGGAGCGGTGGGAGGTGAGCTTTCAGTGCTTTCTGGGAAGTAACAGGTGTTGTTGTTGTTGTTGTTGTTTATATGTTTTATTTAACCATTCCTACGCAATTTAGTTTCCTGGATTGTTAACACCCTGCTTTGTTGGTAGTGCAGCTCATTCTTACAGCTGCACTTAGACAGTTTTCATTTTTATTCCCCCCATAAGCTTTAGCTGTTTGTGATACTTGTAAGTACAGTTTTTTGTACTTTTCCTGGCTATACCATACCACACATTAAACATTACATTAAATATATGATCATATGGTCAAACCCCACCGACTAGGGGTGATTAAAATATTCTGGCTATGTTGCATTCGTACGAAACCTCCTTTCTGAATTTTAATGTATTTTCATGCTATATTTTGATTGACCACAACTGGGTTCCCAGAAATCTCAGGTAACTTTACTTTACTCACCTTCGACTTCTACTTCAAATGAGCTTAATTAAATTCTACTAACTAGTTTAGTTAGCACGTTACACTATACATATGTAGACACGTTCCTTCTTAAATAATTAACCCCTTAACCGGTTTCAACAATTACTTAAACAAGTCCCAAGAAAACAGCGGGGGGAGGTCTGCTCCTTCTCTCTTCCCTCAATGGCTAATGTAGGCTCAGTCATAAAGCTAATTCAGTCAAGGTCCTGGACCTAACATTCCCAGGCCCACTATATGGAACTAAGAACAATTGGAAATGAAAATCTGCCTATTGATCTTATGTGGGAATATGTAGACCAAAGGACAGATGGGCAATGAATGTGTTGATGGCAATGCAAGATGGCCATATAACCGTGTTTAGCCCACTGGGTCATCTTGAGCCTATGCATAATCCTTTTCCTGGATGATGAGTAAACATCCTCCCCACAAAAAAGACATAAGTAGGGGAACATAGTAGAAAGAGAGAGACTGGGGCATGAGGCCTGGTGCAAGGCTTGAGGCCTGAACCAAAGTCAGCAAAAGTTACGCTATGAGCAAAAGTCAGGTGCTGTTAAAAAGCAGATGCTTTCCTGCATGTTCACTGTTCGGTACATGATCTTGGCACAGGTACTGCTAGCATTGCTAAAACACACTGACTATGTAAACACAGTCCAGTGGGTTAGCACAAGTACACCCTAACCTACCACAAGATAATGTTTATTTGGCGTATGCGATCTGGTCAAGCCAAGCCACAGTGTTCTTATCAATGATGTTAAAGGCATGAAGATCTCCAAGAAATTGAATAATTTTGGAGGACAATGGATCAGTGTTCCCGATGCGTCCCCCGTAACTACTCAGCTGCAGCTTGTCTGCCATTTGGAGAAATGGGCAATCCAACTAGCAGATTGAATTCAAGGATTACCACGAATCTCCATCAACCAGTCAAACAGGTTCCGGACGATGATAGGTCCAGCACTTAAGATCCTCTAGCACAAGATAAGATGATTTGACAGAAGTGATGAATTGTCTGAAACATCAGGAGTAAAGTACAAAGACAGAAGTGATGAATAGGGTTGTTTGGTCTGAAAAATCAGGAGCAAGGTACCATGGGAGGTAACAACCATGTCATGAAACATGTCAGGTGATACCTACGTTGTTTATTGCAGATTGTTTGCCTCTGTCTATAAATGATGGGGTACCTCGCCTTAACCCTTTGTCCGGCCTTGGTGGCAGCAGATTGAGCTGGTCCATTGTGACGGCCATACATATGTTAGTGCTTTTGTAACCATTGAGCTGGGGCTAGGGTGACCAGATGTCCTGATTTTATAGGGACAGTCCCTATTTTTGGGTCTTTCTTATATAGACTCATATAACCCCCCACCCCCTGTCCCGATTGTTCACATTTGTTGTCTGGTCACCCTAGCTGGGGCTCTAGTACTGTGCTTCACTGACAATAAACCTGTCTGAGCGCCGTCGCCACCAAACAGAATCTGTGGTCTTTCTGGGCAGTTCCATGGAGGTCTGCTGAGGCAGCTCCCTGCACAGAACCAGGACAGCACATGAAGAGAACACGCACGCACCCCAGACTGACAGCACTGGTAACCTATAGTTTATTATTATAAGTAGTAAGTACTTGGTAATGCTCTATATTATTTATCCTCCTGGTGCAATTTTGGGGGTTTCCCTTTCAAGTTCTAAAAATTTAAAATGATCTTTTTTCTCTTGGTTTGCCTCTGCCTCTCCTCACAGTTAGCATAGCCTGACCTAGCCGGCTCACTGCAAATTAGCACCATGAACAGGATAGGAGGAGTCCAAAGCAGGAGTGAACCATCTTAAAAGAACATGAGTCAGTCAGGAAAGAATGCAGGAGGAAGGTCAACCAGGGGACACGATTTCCACTTGTGCAGACACCCCAACCACGCCTTATTTCTTTGGAGCACTCCAGTTCCTAGATTTTCTGGAGAAAACTATGAAAGTAATGCTGTTTCATTTGGGGAATTTAAGATAACACTTCGGCCAATGTTTAGATCATATGAACTGCTGGAAAGACAGGAAACAGAGAATCTGCTGGGGCAAATAGAGAGCCAGGAGGGAAGAGCCGACGGGGTCAGAAAATGCAAAAGGGAGCATAGAACAGATATTTAGAAGGCTAGGCTGTATGTTTGACACTCACTGTGACGTTGTGCAGTCTATATGGTTTTATAAAAATATGATAATTAGTGAATATAATGTAACTGGGATATGCTTCATGCCAAAGATCTCTTGTAAGTTATCATTACAAAGCTTATAATCTACTGAGTGTGATCATCCTATTTGTATAAATGTACCACTCTTGTATCTGAAACTAGGAATATGAAATATAACTCTGAGGGCCTATTGTAATTATGCAAAGTATGGGCCATTAACGGTGGTTTGGAATCTTGATGACTCCCATTAACCAGGACCATTGTCTGCAGATGGCTGACCACCTGAGCTGTCTGCAGATGGCTGTTTTACTGTTTTACCTGTGAGTCTTCCTGTATACCCGTGTGCAGGCAAGTGGGTAATGAAGTCTTGCAGTGACATGTGATCATGTCACCTGAACTGGAATCCATCTTTAACCTGGTGCTTTTCCAGTGAGGGGGGATGGAAACCCAGAGGGACAAAGGGTTCCCACCTTATGCAAAAGATATATAAAGGGGTGGAACAGAACAAAGGGGAGAGAGGAGCCATCATGAAGAATCCCCTAGCTACCACCTGAGCTGGAACAAGAGCTGTACCAGGGGAAAGAATTGTGCCCAGGACTGGAAGGTGTTCAGTCTGAGAAAAAAAAACTTACTGAAGCATCTCTGAGGGTGAGATTATCTGTATTCAGTTTGATTAGACATAGATTTGCGCATTTTATTTTATTTTGCTTGGTGATTTACTTTGTTCTGTCTGTTACTACTTGGAACAACTTAAATCCTACTTTCTGTACTTATTTATTAACTCAGAGTATGTATTAATACCTGGGGGAGCAAACGACTGTGCATATCTCTCTATCAGTGTTATAGAGGGCAAACAATTTATGAGTTTACCCTGTATAAGCTTTATACAGGGTAAAATGGATTTATTTGGGTTTAGACCCCATTGGGAGTTGGGCATCTGAGTGCTAAAGACAAGCACACTTCTGTGAGCTGTTTTCAGGTAAACCTGCAGCTTTGGGGCAAGTTATTCAGACCCTGGGTCTGTGTTGGAGCAGACGGGAATGTCTGGCTCAGCAAGAGAGGGTGCTGGAGTCCTGAGCTAGCAGGGAAAACAGGGATAGGAGTAGTCTTGGCACATCAGGTGGCAGCTCCCAGGGGGGTTTCTGTGATCCAACCTGTCACACTCACACCTTGTCAGAACTGAAGAAGTAGTTCTCCAGAATACAGAGTCCAGCAGAGAGACTAAGGGGATACGCATTGGGATTACAAGAGGCTTTACAAGCAATAGAAAAGTTAGAACAACATGAAGCCCAACATATGGATAAAATGTTGAAGGGGAAATTTGTTGAGGTGTTATATGATGATACTTTACTGAGGGAACTAAGGCTGTGACTAAAACAGAATCCCCAAATTTCCTTCCTAGGCTTTAAGGAGGCGGCTATAAAACTTCTTGGAAGTGAAGGACCAGACAGGGCAGTTGTGGTGTGTCCATAGCATGGCTGCAAATGTGTCGTTGCCTTGTAACCTTGGAGGTGCTGGGTACTTTGTGGGGCAGGCTGGCCCGATGTCAGAGAATGGTAATTCTGGAATGGAAGACCCTTTTCAAAGCGAATTTAAAAGGGAGACAGAGGTTTTGAAGAAAACACTCCTTGACGACAGAAGGAGAGAAATGCAATATGTGAGTCTGGATTTGAAACAGGAGCTCCTGGGACCCAGAGAATACAGACGCAGGCCAAGGGGAGTCGGAATGGATCTTAGGACAATTAAGAAGTTTGGTCGGGATGGTAATCTTCTCTCCAGAAGATGTGGTGAGATGGAACATATAGAAACCAGGTGCATGCCTGAAACTACTACTGTCGTGGTTTTAAGCACAAAGTCTTCCGGATGGGAATATGGATCTCAGGGAGACAAAGAAAAGACCTGAATGACATTAAAGGGTGGGGGAAGGTGCACGACAGTGTGTGGGTTACGGCTAATGTGATACAAATGGGGGTGAGGTGGAGTGGCCTCCCACTGAGCCGGGGGGGGGGGAGGGGGTCAGGGAGAGGAGCCGCTCTCTGATCCCTAGTGGGCGGTGCTAGGCCAGGCTTGCCCCTCTAGCTGGAAGGTAAGGGGTGGGACAGGAAGTATAAAAGGCAAAACCTCTAACCCAGTTGAGTGAGCCAGGGAAGGGAGCAGACGTCTCCAGGCTGCTGCAGATCCCCAGAGTTGAACCTGTGCTGCACCACACCCTGCCCCTGGAGGAGACTGACCCAGGTGACCAAGTGCCAGGACTGCCAGACGCCTTATACCCCTAAGAGAAGGGAGACGACCCTGAGCCACAGGTACATTACAGTGGGCGAGTCGGAAGCAGCCTAGGGACACTAGACTATAGTCTGGTTGGGTTGTTGCCTGAATCCAGGTCGATGTGTCGCGGTAGGATCCCCGCTGACCCAGTGGGTGAACCCTCTGCCAGGGCCTGGGCTGGGACCCAGTGGAGTAGGGTGGATCTGGGTCCCCCTACCCCCAGCTGTCAACCTCACCGTTGGGGCGGGAGCCTCCCCACCTTAGGCCAAGAGGCCTGTGTTTGTCTGCTGACTGCCAGAGCCAGGACATCAGACTGTCTGTTTGCTCTGCCCTGCCTAAGGGTTTCACTCGAGCTCTCACCAGCCTGGGTTATACCGCAGGCTGACGGCAACACACCACCAGTCTTAGATTTTCTCCCAGACACTACAAATTATATTAAATCCATTATTCCTTAAAGATCATGCTATGCAAACAACTTGTCACCCCAAACAGAGTTACCAAACAGGCACTTCAATTCAAACACACTGGATTAGATAAAACAAGTTTATTAACTTCAAAGAGAGATTTTAAGGGAGTCCAAGAAATGAAGCATAAAAGTCAGGAATAGTTACAAAGAAAATAAAAGATGAAATGTTTACTAGTGCCTAACTTAAACGGTATCAGATTCAACCAAAGAGTCTCACCACATGCCTTCAGCAGCCTTCCTGACCAAACCATATAGGTCAGGCCTGCTTCCTCAGCGTCGAGCGAATACTTCCTTTCTCACTTCAGGAATAGTGAATTAGATGGGGAGGGTGGGCAGAGGGTAATTGTCAGCAAACACCAGTTTCACCGTACACACACAAAAACCAGTGACACAATATTTCCATCGATAATCAAAACATGCCTCTAGACAACGAACAAAAATTGTTGCAGGAGAACTTAGAGTCCAACTTAATGTGTATAAAACTTGTGGTAATACCAGTGTCACTAGGGCTGCTTTCAGGATAATTACGTTGGATAATTCTCCATCAAAATTATAAAAAGATTAATAGAATTCGGCCAAGTCTAATTTGAGTAACGATTGGCTCCAGTTGGCACTAGGACGTGTTTTGTTGGTGTGAGGGTGGACAGTGGCCAGTCTTTCTGCATCTTGGAGGTGGCAACATAAGGGGGTGGGGGTGAATCTGGAGCAGCCCAGAGAGAAGCAAAGCCGGGGGTGTTGGCACATGGGGGGCTATTGTTTGGGGGCATCGGAAACAGGGGGGTTTCCAGCAGCAGCGCTCTGGGTCGGGCCAGGCCCCTCACCCTCCACACCACCCTCCATCATCTGCTTGTACTGGCGCTTGAAGAAGCCAAACTGGAAGGAGACAAAGAGGGGAGATGGTGAGAGCCAGATGGACACAGGCTCATGGTGGAGGAGCAGGAAGGATGGCCTGTGGGAACCTCCGAAGGAAAGACCCTTGTCCCTCCCCCACCAGCTGGGAGAACAACATGCCCCGCCCCCAGGGTGATGGGCTGTGGGGGAGGAGTCCAAGCCCTGCCCCACTCACCTTGTAGAGGGCTGCGGTGATGAGAGCCAGCAGGACCAGGCCCCCCACGCTGCTGCCCACGATGATGGGCAAGTAGTTATAGACCTCGTAGCGCTCCACCACCGTCTGCACCTGGGGGAGAGGAGCTGTGAGATGGGGACCCAGGAGTCCTGGCACCATCACCCGCCCCTGTTCTAAGCCCTCAGACCTCAGTTCCTCGCAGAACAGGACCCAGGAGTCCTGGCTCCCAGCTCTAACCACTGGCCGATGCTCTCTCTATCCCAGACGCAGTCACTCTGGTACCTGGCGCTGGACGAATCCCTCCTTCTGGGTGTATTTCTTCTCCTCGTATTCAATCCGGGCCTCGCTCACCAGACTCACTTTCTGCTGCTGAGTCTGGAACAAAGAAATTCACCGTCCCTAACCAGAAATGACACAAACCAGCCCAGAGTGTCAGCCCAGAGGGACCCAGAGCAATTTAGAGGCCATCCCTTGCCCAGCACTGAGATGCAGCCACCTGTGGGGAGGGGCTCAGGGGCTGTTCTCACGGGGAGATCCCTTGCCCGGTGCTGGGAGGCAGAGGCAGCTCTCGTACCTGGGAGACCCACTGGAAGCTGACATTCCCTTTGATCATGAACTCCAGCGGCTGCTGCATTTCCAGGGAGGCGATTCTGCACCGGATCTTCTTACAGGTGGCCATGGAGCAGTCCTGGGGGTGGAAGGATATCGCCGGGTGAGGCAGGGGGTGTGCAGGGGCTCAGCATGGCCATGAGGGTCTGGGTCTGTCTATAGCAGGGGTCCCTCCTCCAGCCCAGCCCCCCACTCACTGTCTGTGTTAGTGCCAAGGGGAAAGGGCTGCTGGGACCAGCACCAGCCTGTACTCACCAGCAGGGGGCGCTCACTCATCTGCTTCACAAAGTCCTTTGAACCGGGCGTTTCAGCCTCACTGGTGCACTGAGCCAGCTGGGGCTGGGGAGTCAGAGAGAGTCACGGTGTTAATGATTGTGGGAATGGGTCATGGGACCTTCCCCTCTAGGGGGCACCAGCACTCCAGGGCAAGGGACTGGCTGGCTCGGGGGCTGGGGCAGGGGTCTTTCCCCCCTAGGCAGCCTGTCCCAGCAGGGGGCGCTGTAGGGCAGAGCAGGTGTCACTGGGCCCATCTCACACACGCACAAGGGCAGGGAGAGGCAGGTACCTTGGAGGGGACGACCTCAGAGGCGTCCCACACCCGGACCCCGCTCAGCTTCACGGGGAACTGGAACGTGACCGAGATGGGGACACTTCGCTGCCGCAGGTTCTTGACCTGAAAGAAACAGACTCACCATAGGGCACTGCAGGAAGAGAACCCAGGAGCTCTGATCCCCAGATCCCGCTCTGACCCTCAGACCCCACTCCCCTCCCAGAGCTGGGGATAGAACCCAGGAGTCCTGGCTCCCTGTCCATCCCTCCACTTACCCCTCCCCCTCCATGCCCTAACCCACTAGATCCCATTCAACCACTTCCACTCCCTCCCTCTTGCCCCATCTCCCTCCTCACACTCTGTGCCACCGGCCTCACCTCGTACCCATGTGTCACTGGCACACTTGTCCCTTCCTCCTTGGAGGAGAAGTTGACGTACTTGGTCGACTCCTCGAGGCTGGGGGAAGAAAAGGATGGAAGGAACAAGAGAGGCGGGAGTGTGATGCATGGGGCTGGAAAGTGGTGGTGGGGTGTCATGTCCAGAAGGGGCGCTGTGCTACAGGGAAGGGCTCAGTAGGGGGTCGCTCTCCCCTTGCAATCAGCGCTGGCACCTATGACCCCGTGCTGCGCTACAGGGCGCTGCGCTGCAGGGAACAGGGGGCCCAGCAGGGGGCGCTCCCCCACTCTGTCTCCGCACTGACCTACCTGGTGAGGATGATGAAGATGCCGTACTTGACCGGCAGCTCCGCCCGGTGAATTATGCGCTCTGTGGTGGGGCCACCATTGTCACTGCAGGGAGGGGAGGGCAAAGGAGAGAGATGTGAGGAGATGCAGGCAGATAACTGTGCAGGGAGACTGCACCATAGGCCTCTGCCCTGCCCTGCTCCGTACATGGCCCCCACCCACTGCCCCCACCCCACCCCCTGGCCCTGCACAGCCCCACCTGCTGGCCTTGGCCGTGATCTGCAGCTTGTCCCCCAGGTCGGCCTCAGAGGAGACGTCGAAGGTGGCGATGAAGACGGCCTGGAAAACACAGCGGGGGTGAGAGTCAGGGCCTGGGGAACTGCCAGAGACTGCGGGGGCGGGGCAGGCACAGGGGATCAGGGGGACTGTTGTATGAACTTAGATGGAATAAATGGGCCCAGAGAAGCAAAGGTGTTAACATGACCCTGTCCCTGCCCAACAGCATTAACCTGGTTTGGGATCCACAGACCTCAGTTGGTTCCGTACTATGGCAACACCCCATTAACCATCCTTTTTATTACAGACACAGAAGAAATCAGCTAAGGCCTTTGCAATGTAATGTGTTCAACTAGGTTTTTATCCTCCCCCCTCCTCTCTGCCCTGCGCCTGTCGCTGGAGAGAGCCTTTTATCCTCCTCCCATTGTCTGACCGGCTCTGGACGCAATAACTGGCCGCTGGGGGAGGAGAGGAGGTTAGTGGAGGGGCTGGAGCCGGCCTGGGCGCTGTGGTTAAAGTCCAGCCCTGGTTCCCAGCAGACAAAACCAGGCAAAGGCACAAGTGGGGAGAGCAAAGAGCAGCACAGAGAGAAAATGTAGCTTCTGCTGCGGCTGCTGCCTCTCGCTGGCAGCCTCCCTGCTGGAGAGACCCCGGATCAGCCGCGCCGAGAGCTGGCAAGCGGTACCAGCCTCGGGCTGGCGCGGACACTGGATTTAGCCGCTTTCCTGGGTGCAGGCTCACAGCAGTGAGCACAACACACAGGCTTGGCCGGCTCAGCCAGATGCTCCTTAGACAGAGGGGAGCGGGAAGAGAAGAATTAGGCGGGGAAGGGAAGGAGCCCAAGGGGCAGGGGTGAAGAGACAAAGTCTCCTGTCCCAGGTGGTGTCTGGATCTCACTGGGGGCAGAGGCAGGTGGCATAGGTGCTGGAGCACCCACTGAAAAAAACTGGTGGGTGCTCAGCACCGACCTGCAGCTCCCCATGGCCCGGCCCTGCCCCCCCTGCTCCAGCTCACCTCCGCCTCCTCCGCGAGGCGGCCACCGCTTCCTGCGTCTCCTCCCTCCCAGCGCTTGCGCCGTGACACAGCTGATTTACGGGGCAGGGAGGAGGGGGAATGCGGCACGCTGGGGGAAGAGGTGGGGCCGGGGCAGGGATTTGGGCAAGGGATCCAATGGGGCAGGGAGGGGCGGAGTTAGGGCAGGGACTTTGGGGATGGTGTTGGAATGGGGGCGGGGCCAGGGGCGGGGATGGGGTGAAGTCGGGGAGGGCCAGGGGCGGGGGCGCGGGCATCCACCAGCGCCGAGAAAGTTGGCGCCTATGGCAGGTGGGTCCGTCTCCCTGGGCCTGGCCCGGTCGGGTCAGGACACCTCTCAGGACCAGGTTGACGAAGGCCCAGTGGTGTCATGCTGGGTCCGAGGGGACGGGACGGGGGGGCAGCCATGACAATGACGCTGGCGCCTTCCCCTTTCCCTTGTCGTTTACTGAGCCACGGTCGCCCCCCCCCCCCCCCCCAGTGGCTTCTTTTAAGGACCCCAAAGGGGGGAGGGAACAGCCCCTCCACTTGTTATTTTCTCCCCCAGTGAGGCCTGATTTCCAATCCCACAAGTCTGGCCCTTGGTTTCCAGACCCGGCACGGCCTGACCCCAGCCCCGGAGTGATCTCAGGGCTCTGTTTGCACTGACTCGCTGGGCTCCCTGGGGCGCTTTCCCCAGCACATCTCTTGTGACGGGTTGGGCTGACTCTAGGGAACTTCCCCTCTCTGCCCCCAGCTGGGCTCACCCCTGGGGAGTTCACAGGCCAGGGCCCGTCCCTACCTCGGCCCCGCTCCAGAAGATGGGGTGGTTGATGTGGCAGGTGCTGGTCCTCTGAGTCTGCTCCTCGGAGCCCACGGTTGAGCTGCACCTAACGGGCATGGTCCTCCTGTTGGACTGAGCACGCGAGACTAGCCAGTGAGAGACAGGGCCCACAGCGCCCCCTACTGAGCTGCTCTCCTGCTCCCTGCAGTACAGCACCCCCTGCTGAGCCCCCACCTGCCCCCTGCAGCACAGCACCCCCTGCTGAGCTCCTTCCCCACTCCCTACAGCACAGCGCCCCCTGCTGAGCCCCCTGCTCCTCTGCAGCACAGCGCCCCCTGCTGAGCCTGCCCCATGTTGGGGTACCTGGAGCAGCAGGACCCGGCGGTAGGACAGCGCGGCCGGGTAGAAGAACTGCACTCTGGTGCTGTAGGAATTCTCCCCACGGTTCTGGATGGAGATGGTGGTATTGAGTTCAGGGGTGACCCCCACCACCAGGGTGCTCAAGCTAAGGGGAGAGAAAGGGCTGAGCTTCCTCCAGGCAGTGCCCTGGCCGCTCCTCAAATTTCCTCTAGCAGTGCCCAGCCGGGGACCCTAGCGCTGAGAGTGTCCTATAACAGTGCCCAACTGGGAACTCCACTGTTGTGAGCTTCCCATAACAGTGCACAGCCTGGAAACCCAGCGGTGAACCTTCCCCACAGCAGTGCCCCCCCACCCAGGATCCATCAGCATTGGAAATCTAGCAAAATCTCCAGCTGGATGTTGAAGATCCGAGGTGGGATCATGCCGGACGGGTCCCACCATGGTAGGTGTTTTGGGGAGGAGGATTCAGTGACTTACCCAGAGAAATTGAAGGAGATTTCTAACTGGTCATCGCAGCGGCCATCTGTGCCGCAGTCCTTCTGAAACGGGAGCTGGGGGGAGACCCAGGAGAGCAGGATCAGCATGGGTAGGGAAGGGGCTGCAGCACCACCTGCTAGAGCGACAACGCAGGGACCCTGCACGGGGGACAGCTAAACCCATCTGTGACATTCTACAGCTTGGGGGAGCACCGTGTGTGATGCTGTACCCCATAATGCTTTATGGGAATATGACATAACTGGAATATGTTGTGTGCTGCCTGTGCCATGTAACATATCTCTGTAAAGGTAATGGTCTACTATATTTATTCATCCTATTTGTACACATATATATCTTTTGTACTTGAGGTTGAGAATATTGGCGGTGTACTGGCTTGATTTCTAAGTAAGCTTTGTGAGGCATTTGGTCAGCTTCTTTAGGAAGGAATTCGCAAGGTTAAGTACCTGACCAGGAAGCACTTGGGGAACAATGCATCCTGGAATGCTCCAATCCACATAAGAAGTCTTCCTGGAGACATACAAGATACCATGTGGACAATGGCTTCTGCCTGTAAAGACTGCGAGTCATGCATGGACATGTGACTTGCCCAGGTGACTCCAGAACTCCATCTTGGAGCTGGATTTTGCATAGGAGTGAGGAGGGGGTCTCCACTCACAAGAGAAAGTCTATTTAAACCCCTGGGAGACCCCTCCATTTTGTCTTCAGCTGGCTAAAGAGAGAGCCTCTCCACCCCCCAGGATACTTGGAAGAAACTGGAACAAAGGGCAGTGACTGCAACAGGTGTGAGTGATTGCTGGACCCAGGCTAAAAGGCGATTAGCCTGTAAAAGGGAGCATTCTGGAACTGGTGAGGATCTTATCTGTATTCAGTTTGATTAGACATAGATTTGCGCATTTTATTTTATTTTGCTTGGTGACTTACTTTGTTCTGTCTGTTACTACTTGGAACCACTTAAATCCTACTGTCTGTATTTAATAAAATCACTTTTTACTTATTAATTAACTCAGAGTATGTATTAATACCTGGGGGAGCAAACAACTGTGCATCTCTCTCTGTCAGTGTTATAGAGGGCGAACAATTTATGAGTTTACCCTGCATACGTTTTATACAGGGTAAAACGGATTTATTTGGGTTTAGACCCCATTGGACATCTGAGTGTTAAAGACAGGAACACTTCTGTTAGCTGCTTTCAGGTAAACCTGCAGCTTTGGGGCAAGTAAGGGTATAGAACAGAACACAGGGGCCCCATACCGGGCCTTTCTCCTGCCCCCACCTATGCTGCAAGCAACAAGGACACTCAGAAGACTGAAGACTCCAACAGAGGGGACTGGTCCAGGTTTCAAGGGTGAAACCTGTGTACTATGAACTGCAATATCCAGTGGGGGAGAAAAACTGCTTAATCTAGATGTTGCCCAGTCAAATAGAGTTGAGAGTTTAGACTCCGTGCTTATATTTTCTTTTCTTTTGGTAACTAACTCTGACTTTTTGCCTATCACTTAAAATCTATCTTTTGTAGTCAATGAATTTGTTTAACTGTTTATCTTTACCAGTGAATTTGCCTGAAGTGTTTGGTAAATCTGCTCAGGTTACAAAGGCTGGTGTATGTCCACTTTCTATTGATGAAGTGGTGAACCAATTAATACAATTTCATTGCTCATCTTGAGCAGTGCAAGATGGTATATTCCTGAGGTGCAAGGCTGGGAGCTGGGGGGATTTGGCTGGTGCCTTACTCCATGTGATTCATGAGTGGCTCTGGGAGTGTTCGGGCAATCTAGCTGGGTGTGGGGCTCCAGATGCAGTTGTGCTGAGTGATTACAGTGCCTGCAGGAGTTTGCTGCTTGTCACTAGCAAAGCATTGTGAGACATCCCAGGCTGGAGGGTTAAAGGGGCACAACAGTCCCACAGTCCCAGGCTGCACCCCCAGGATACCTCACACCATCATCAGCCCTGCCCCTGCCCCCTCCCCTCCCACACACAATCCCTCTTCCACGTCCCCCTCTGGCAAGCAGCAGTATCACACTTCTAGCAGTGCTAGGGCAGGGGGACTGGTTGGCTCAGGGAGGATGGACAACAGGACAGGAGGCCTTTCCCCTCTGGGAGGCTCCAGCTCTGATACAGCATCAGGGCAGGGGAACCGGCTGGCTCAGGGGGATGGGGAACAGGGCATGGGGACTTCCCCCTCTAGGGGGCCCTGGCCAAAATAAATTTTGATTTTTGATGAAAATTTTTCAATTTTTTTTAGACATGGATATTTTGGGAGCTTTGAGGAGAAGTTGGAATGTTCCCACGGAGGAGAGATGGGTTCATCGCCAAGGCAAACTCAGCATCCATCTCTGTCTCCCTCTAGTGGCTGCACTGTGTAAAGGGATTTAGGAGGCTGCTGCTGCCTCTGAATTTTCCAGTCTTTTGCTTTCAAACGGTCACTGGTTTGATCCCTGGAGCAGACCCACCTCGGGGCCTGGCTCTGGCACCTTACCGAGCCTGCAGACACCGGCGCAGAGTCCTCGCTCAGGATGGGTTTGAGGTTGCTAGCGGCAGAGATGGGCTCCCCTGTCAGGCTGTAGTTGAGGCGCAGGGTGATGGGGGTCACGGTGTCCTCAGGGCAGAGCTGTGGAGACAAAGAGACAAGTCGGGCCCCTGAAGGGTAACAGGAGCTGGGGGCTGTGTTGGACCCGGAGAGAGTTTTGTTCTCTGGGTGATTTGGGAGCAAGGGGCAGACACAGTGGGAGGGGAAAGAGCCAGGACCCCCCCACACTCACAGGTAACGTTATCCGGTACGTCTCACATTTCTTCTCGATGCTGAGACGCAGCTCCCTGCTCAGGATGGGGCCGCTGGAGTCGAAGGCGGCTCGGATCTTCGTCCGCCCGGGGTCCAGGGCCAGGCTGTACTGGATGGTGCTGAAGATCCTGTCACCTACAGGGGTGAGGGGGAAAATGAGGGACAAATGAGGGACAGAGAGAGACTAAGAGTGGGAACCTCAAGGGGAAATGGGACACGAGGCCTTTCCCCTCTAGGGGTCGCTGGCTCCAAGCCAACCCCAGGCCAGGGGGGAGGGGAGCGGGGGATGGGTTTGGTCTGACCTAGGCTGTCCATGGTGCTCTTAGTGATGGTGAAGCAGACCTCTGCCCTGCTGGCCTCCGTATTGAGCTGCTCCTGCTCCTGGCAGTCGAAGGCCAAGGTGGGGATCGTGGGGGGCTGGAAGCTGATGGAGATCTCGACTTTGAGCACAGGCCGGGACCTGCCATGTGGGGAACAGAACCATCACCCAGCCACTCTCTGCAATGGAGTCAGCCCCCCTCCCTCCGCAGAGCCTCCCACCCAGCCTGGATGTGCTCACAGCACCCCAGGGAGTCTTTGCCTTTTAAACCTTTGTAACTGTGTAACTCATCAAACAGGGAAGGAGACTTCTCTAATGCAAAGGCTGGCTTCCTACAGAAGGGGTTCGCTCCTGCCAAAGGAGAAGGCCATTGAGACCAAATGAACCATTGTGAGACATGGAAGAACAGAGACTTGGTTAATTGCATTTCTCACCCCCTCTAGGAAGAGCAACCCTACGCATGAACTTGTCCCATCTGCGTGGGCTCTGGGGAGAAGGGGATACAAATCCTTGACAAGGAGAAACTTGTTTTTTTTGTGCCACTTGGACTCTAAAGGGGCAAGAATCACTCGGCATAAGCAAAAGACTCCCAGCTGCTTAGTCTGGGTTAGCTCTAAAGGACATATGGAGTTTGCTTATTACAGAAGATTCTCTTATCTTTTGGAATCTAAGACTGTAACTCATTTGCATATGTACGTTACCTGCTTTAACAGTATAAATAACTCTCGTTTCTTTTTCTTAGTTACTAAATCTTTAGCTAGTTTATTACAGGATTGGCTACCAGCATTGCCTTAGGTTTGAGATCTGACATACAATTGCTCTGGGGTAAGTGACCGGTCCTTTGGGGCAAGGAGTAACCTGAATATTATTGTGGTTTTTGGTGTAAGGAACCATCTATCACAAAGGCAAGCTTATCTGGGTGGCAAAATAGACCAGAGTGCCTGGAGGGGCTCTCTGGGACACCATGGTGAGGTTGTTATAGTGCCTGAGGAGTTCATACTTCTAACTTGAGTGGTGAAATCTAATTATAGAGCACACAGCCAATTTGGGGTTTCTGCCCTTGCCGTTTTCCAGCAGCGGGCAGCACACACACACACACACACCCCCCCCACATACTGTCGCTGTCTGTGACTGCCATGTGGAGCAGTGCAACGACACAGAGTAACTCACCTCAGCAGCAGGACCTGCCCTTGTGCTCCCACCGCGATGTCTGGCAGTCCGTCCCTCGTCAGGTCTGTCCCACCACTGATGGCCCGGCCAAAGTAGTGCAGCCCGCTGGGAAACTGTGACCCCTCTATGCGCTGTGGGGCAGAGAGAGTAGTAAGGGATGGGGAAGGGGCGGCTGTACTGTATAACGGGCACTAGGGGGCAGCGGAGGGTGAGGGGTGGGAAAGGGGCGGCTGTACTGTATAATGGGCACTGGGGGCAGTGGAGGGTGAGGGATGGGAAAGGGGTGGCTGTACTGTATAATGGGCACTAGGGGGCAACAGAGGGCGAGGGATGGGAAAGGTGCGGCTAAACGTTAATATGCACTAGAGGGCCATGGGGCTCCATGGTGTCTCTTTGGGGCTCACCTGTCTGTACTGGGGATTGAGGCTGCTATTTTCCCCATGGAAGATGTACAAGGCCCCGCGATTGTCATTCTCCATGGGGGCCCCGATGGCCACATCTCTTCGGCCGTCCCCGCTGATGTCCCCAATTTCGGACATGCTGGCCCCAAAGTGCCCGAACGCCTGCCCCATCTGCCCCTGCAGTGTCTTCCTGCAGATCAGCATCGCCCCCTGCAGGCCCCATCCAAAGAGACAAAGGGCGAAAGGATCAGCACCCCCTGCAGAGACTCTTCCCTGCATCCTGCAGCACAGCACCCCCTAGTGCTACACTGAGGTCAGCATTGACTGCAAGGAGAGAGCATCTTCTACTAAGCCCCCCATCCTGGTCCCTGCAGCACAGCGCCCCTTAGCCCTGGACTGGAGCATGGGGTCATCTCTGCCTAGCAAGCCATTTAATGGGATCCCAGCCCTAAATCTGTCCAGCTACATCATAAACCCCAATTCTTCCCCTCTCCTACCTGCTGGTTAATAGGGCAGATATAGACACGTCCTCCATTCAGGGGTGTATAGTACATGGGGGCTCCGATCAGAACCAGGTCTGTGTTTCCATCTCCGTTGAGGTCCACAGCGCACAGTGTACCCCCGAAATACGAGCCGATCTGGAGGGGCAGATAAGTCACCCCTTCATTTTAGTCACTTCCTCCTTCTCCCACTGGGACCTCTCTCCCTCCCCCCCCCCCCCCCAGCCTGCTGGGAGCAGAATTAAATCCCCACGTTCAATCCGTCCTCACCGTCACCCTCCCTTTACACACAGCAGGTGGTGCTATTGCTGTCAGTTCTCCATCCCACTGAACGTATAGGCTGTTAGGTCTTGGAGAAATGCTGATTGTTCACTGTGGTTCAGTTCTTTTTAGCTGCTGTGTTTGTACAAGTGAAGTTTATTCATTGAGTCTACTTGGCTGAAATGGTCTTTCCAATTCGGTTTGCCTGAGCGCACAGGAAGCTGTATGTGAGAGAGGTGCTTCCTGCTAGCCATTCCTGTGGTGCCATTATTTAAACTACCGTGTTTGCACAAGTTAAATGTTTCCCCTCTCTGTCTGCATCACTCTTGAGTCTCATCTAACTGAACATATAGACTATGAGACTGTCAGCTTTGGGGGCAGGAACCATCTTTGTAGTCTATGTTTGTACAGTGCCTAGCACAATGGGGTCCTGGTCTGTAACTTGAGCTGGTCCATAGTGTTCTTAGGCACTACCTCAAAACAAATAAATAAATGATCATCATCAAGCTGATTGTTAGCTGTGGTGCAGTTGTCTACACCAGTAGCATTTATCCATTACCTGAGTCTCTCTGACTGACACCTCCCAGTACTGCCTACATCTGAGATCTGAACACAAACTGTTACATGTTGTGGAAATATTGCAAACTTCCTCACCTCCCTTTCACTCTCTGCCCATCACTCCCCAAGCCCTCTCCTTACCTGTTCTCCCAGCACCTCGGTTTCCTCCCGCCATCCTCCATGCTTGGCATCTTGACTGAATAGAATGACTTTGCCAATGTGATTGTGGCGAGGGGCCCCAACCACGTAGCTGCTCCGCCCCCGGGATCTGATGACCTGAACTGAATAACCTGCAAGAGACAGAGACACTGTAGTGGGGTGGCTACCCCGCTCCTGCCTGAGGGGTTTAAAACAGCCCTGGCAGAGGGCTGGGGCAAAGGGAAAAGCTACTGGGCTGATTGGGGAAGTAGCCACAGCTGGGACGCCCCAATCAGGCCACAGCTGGCCTGTATAAAAAGGCTGGGAGCCAGGAGCTCAGAGTCTCTCTCTGCGTTCAGGGAGAGAAGGGCCTGGCTGCAGGGAGCTAGACATAGGGTACCTGTAGTGGAGCAGGGCTGGAGAAAGGCTGAGGAGCAGGGGAGCTCCAGCCTGGAAAGCCCCAGGCTGCGGCCTAGTATTAGGCCAAGGGGTACTGGGGGGTTGCAGAGGGCAGCCCAGGGCTAGGCCAAGGCAGCAGGTCCAAACCCCCCTTGCCAGTGATGAGTAGGCTGGTACTGCAGTCTGCCCCAGGGAGTGGGGGCTAGTTGGTGACTGGCAGTGGCCTTATTCTGAGGTGAGGTAGGGATAGTGGGTGGGGGTTCCCCAGGGAGGGGAGACCCTAGTACTGAGGGGTGTACTGCCAGGGGGCAGCACCCCAGATACAAGGGCACCGGGAGGGACATGGGGCCAGAGGACAGGTGGATCACCAGCCTGCAGGGGGCGCTCCAGGATGCTGGAAGAGCTAATTCCCGAGACGACCAGCAGGAGGCGCCGCAGGGGTGAGTCCAGACCGTCTACAGACACACAAGGGTGAGTGGGGGGAGCAGGTATTTCCTGACGCAGAGCCTCACACAGCCTTACAGCAGTATAAGAGCTTGATCATGAGCCCTGCTGAGCCTGCATGGGGGGGGGGGAGGTGTCTGGAGCCCCCCTTGCTCCTGTGTGGGAGATCAGCATCACTGGACCTTGCACAGGAGGATGTTAAACTAACAACTCAAGGAGAGAGTGCTAAGGTGGCAAATGGGGTCAGCACTGGCTGACAGGGAATGAGTCCCCCCACCCCATGCAGCACAGCACCCACTAGTACCTCACTGGGGCATTGGAGCCAGCACTCACTGTGAGAGGAGAGCACCCCCTAGTGAGACCCAGGCCCCACACCCCTGAAGCACAGCATCTCTAGTGCCCCATTGGGGCACCCCTGCTTTGCATGCCGTCTGATGGGATCCAAGCCCCAGATTTAAAGATATCACTTCAGCTCAAGAAGTCAGGGACGTATTGTACTGAGGTGGCAAAGGAGGCAAAGAAAAGGACATTTTTAAATGGTTCTATTGTGATGCTACCACTCTGGGTAACCAGCAAGAGGGCACTGGAAATTCTCATTCACAAGAAAAATCTTAGGTGGCATTGTCATTACTGGAACCTGGTGGGACGATTCTTATGGCTGCGACGCGAAAATCCCTGGTTCCAACCCAGAGCGGGTAAAAGGGGTGACGGGTGGCGCTCGACATGACAGACCCCCCTGCCTGGTTCAGAGTACAGATAACTCAGAACAGCAGGGGCAGGAAGCATGGGCGAGGGGTGAACCCCCGCTTCGGGGAGGCTAGCCCGTCCCCCCCTTCCACCAAGGCCCCACCTGCCGGAGCTCCAAGTGCCTGTCCTGCTTGCCCCAGCCGGCTCCCCTGAGAACCAGGCCAATCCCAGCGCTGGGCCGAGTCGCCGGCCTCTCACCAGCACTGGGCTAGCCCCAGCGCCAGGCTGAGCCGCGCTCCCCCCTCCACACCGAGCGGGTCCTGGAAGCGGCCATCAGCAGTTCTGGCTCCCAGGTGGGGGGCCACAGGGATCTACGCACTGCCCCGAGCACCGGCTCTGCACCGGTTCCTGGTTAATGGGAGCTGGGGGGTGGTGGTGCCTGTGGGCGAGAGCCACGCGGAGCTGCTTTCGCACATCCACCTAGGAGCCGGACCTGCTGCTGGCCGCTTCCGGGGCGAAGTGCGTTCAGCAGTGCCAGGACAGGCAGGAAGCCTGCCTTAGCACCCCTGCTGTGTTGCTGACCGGGAGCCGCCCGAGGTAAGCCCGTGCCCCAACCCCATACCCCAATCGCCTGCCCCAGCCCTGAGTCCCCCCCAAACCCAGAGCCCTTTCCTGCACCCCAATCCCCTCATCCCTGGCCCCACCTCAGAGCCTGCACCCCCACCCCAGAGTCCTGACCCCCTCCTGCACCTCAACCCTTTGCCCCAGCCCTGAGCCCCTCCTACACCCCAAACCCCTCATCTCCAGCTCCGGTGGGTCACGGGCATCAACAATTTTCTTCAACTGGGTCACCAGAAAAAAAGTTTGAAATCCACCGCTCCGGCCCACTGATGTTAATTTTGAATAAATCTTGGAATGTCAGGGAAATTCCACAGGGATCGTTTCAAGGCCTGAAGCTGTTCAACATTTTCATCAATGATTGGGAAGTAAATCCAAAAACCACTGCTGACAAAGTTTGCAGATGACACAAAGATTGACCGAGTGGTGAATAATGATGAGGACAGGGCAGTCATACAGAGCATCTGGATGGCTTAGTAAGATCGGCCCATTCAAACAAAACCAAATGCAAGGTCGTCCATTTAGGAACAAGTCATGCAGGCATTATGTGCACAGAGGGGAACTGTGTCTTGGAAAGCATTGACTCTGAAAAGGATTTAGGGGTCACAAGGGAACATGAGCTCCCACAGCAATGCTGTAGCCAAAAGAACTAATGCGACCCATGGATGTATAAAGAGGAGAGTAACGAGTAGGAGCAGAGAGGTGATTCCCCCATATACCGATACTGGAACACGGTGTCCCAGTCTGTTGTCCACATTTCAAGAACATTGAAAAATTGGAGCAGGTGCAGAGAAGAGCCATAAAAATGATTCAGGGGCTGATGAAAATATCTGACAGTGAAAGAGTTAAAGGGCCCAGTCTGTTGAGCTTGTCAGAAAGGAGGGGTGATTGGATTCTAGTGTAAACAAACTTTCATGGGAGAAAACACTGGGTACCAAAGGGCTCTTTGATCTAGCACAGAAAAGCAAAACAAGTAACTGGTGGCTGGAAGTTGAAGCCAGACAAATTCCAGTCAGAAACAAGGCATCAGTTTTTAACGAACTCCCCAGGGCAGTGGTGGAGTCTAAATGGTCATGTAAAAACAAGGATGTCAGTTATAAAATAGCAAGAATGACAGACAGAATAAATGATACAAAGATAAAATATTGACAAAGCTTAATGTAAGTGAGGTAATAAGAACATAAGAACGGCCATACTGGGTCAGACCAAAGGTCCACCTAGCCCAGTATCCTGTCTTCCAACAGTGGCCAGTGCCAGGTGCCCCAGAGGGAATGAACAGAACAGGTAACCATCAAGTGATCCATCCCCTGTCACTCATTCCCAGATTCTGGCAAACAGAGGCTAGGGACACCATCTCTGCCCATCCTGGATAATAGCCATTGATGGACCTATCCTCCATGAATTTATCTAGTTCTTTTTTGAACCCTGTTATGGTCTTGGCCTTCACAACATCCTCTGGCAAGGAGTTCCACAGGTTGACTGTGCATTATGTGAAGAAATACTTCCTTTCATTTATTTTAAACCTGCTGCCTATTAATTTCATTTGGTAACCACTAGTTCTTGTGTTATGAGAAGTAGTAAATAACACTTCCTCATCTACTTTCTCTACACCAGTCATGATTTTATAGACCTCAATCATATCTCCCCTTAGCCATCTCTTTTCCAAGCTGAAAAGTCCCAGTCTTATTAATCTCTACTCATATGGAAGCCGTTCCATACCCCTAATCATTTTTGTTGCACTTTTCTGAACCTTTTCCAATTCCAATATATCTTTTTTGAGATGGGGTGACTACATCTGCACGCAGTATTCAAGATGTGGGCATACCATGGATTTATATAGCGGCAACATGATATTTTCTGTCCTATTATCTCTCTCTTTCTTAATTATTCCCAGCATTTTGTTTGCTTTTTTGACTGCTGCTGCACATTGAGTGGATGTTTTCAGAGAACTATCCACAATGACTCCAAAATTTCTTTCTTGAGTGGTAACAGCTAATTTAGACCCCATCTTTTTATATGTATAGTTGGGATTATGCTTTCCAATGTGCTTTACTTTGCATTTGTCAACATTAAAGTGATAATAAAATATGAAAAATTACAATGAGGAAATGACAACAGTCATTACAATAATTACAGTGATATGATGATAATAGTTATTACAATAAAAAGCAACTGCAGCTCATCTGTCATCAAGAAGGAACATAAAAGCTTTTATAAACTGATAGATTTCACTTGTCAGTGAGATGCATCTGCTTCCGGGGAGGGAGGTCCTACTGGGGGTGGTGGTGATCTCATGGAGGGGGCGGTGAGGAGTCCCACCCCTGGTACTGAAATGCACCACCTCTGGAGTGGGGCAGGGGGGCTGTTTATACAGGGATCCTTTGCCCAGCACTGAGGTGTTAGTTGCCTCTGGGGTGGGGCACGGGCACTGTTCATGCATGGATCCTTCATCCAGTGCTGAGATGCAGCTGTCTCTGGGGTGGGGTGTGGGGACTGTTTGTACAGGGATCCCTCCCCCAGCACTGAGATGCAGCCATGTTTGGGGTGGGGCACAGCAGCTTGTAAATTACCTGACAGGAACACTGGGCTAGAGCTGTGTTTAAAGATTTCTCTCAGGCTATTCTTACCGAGATAAGCATCATTCATGTCAGTGGAGGTTCTGGATACGTTGATGAAGCTAGGCTCCCCGCTGCTCCCGTACAGGTATATTCCACCGGACCAGTCATAGGCTCCCACCGCTCCCAGCACAGGCCCATCCTAAATGGACACGCATGGCAAAGGGAATGGATTGCACAAATCAGACAGCCCAGCAAAATATAGCAAGGGAGAAATAATTAGCAGACTGAGTCACCTACTGCAGCACAGCCTCCCCCCTCTCCCCCCCCCCCCTCCCAGCTGCATTTAGCCAGCACTGACTGCAAAGGGGGAACACCTATTACTGCTGTGGACTACTAAGGGGTGGTCTCTCCCGTCCAGGAATTAAACCAGTGAGACTATCCAGGAAAATCCATCAGGGCCCCAGCGCACGGCAGTGTGGGACAAGCACCGGGGCCAGGCATCACTCACAGGGGACAGCAGGGAGCTGAATCCATCCTGAGACATCTCCAGCTGGAAGGAGCTGCCGCTCTGGGACTGGGTGCCTGGAGGGAGAGAAGGACAGACAGACATGGAAGAGATCATCCCTAGAGAGGCCTTGTGTCCCATCCCCACGAGCCAACCCAGTGCTCCTGAAAGGGAAAGGCCCCATGTCTCATTCCCTGGCTCCCTGAGCCAGCCAGTCCCCTGCCCTGGGGCTGGATCGGAGCCCGAGACCCTAGAGGGGAAAGGTCCCATGTCCCATTCCCCGCTAAGCCAGTCAGCCCCACTGAGTTAATTTGACCCCCTGAGCAGTACATTACAGGAGCAGCCAGAGTTGCTAGCAGCTGCTAGCACTTCACCCTGGAGCTCAGATACTCTGGTGATGGACACAGAATGGACTCCCTAGAGGGATAGCTCCCGGGTCCCTTTGCGATACAGAATCCCAGCAGCTCCCTGGCCCATCGCTACCCCGGGAACCTGTTTACACAGCCCCAGTGCAACTGAAGTGCTTCTCCCTGGTCCGGTACCTTCAATGGCGAAGATCTTCTCCTGCAGCTGGTTCTGGATGCCCTGGAGGGCGTCAAAGTCATTCACCCGGAAGATGTGCTCATCGGTGGGATTAGAGGCTATCGCTTGGAGCTCCTGCTGGGCACTATGCTGGGAGAAGGCCTGGCCGACCTTCATGAGGCAAAGGTGCAGGAGAGACCAGGAAACAGAAACAGAAGAACATAAGCATGGCCAGACTGGGTCAGACTAATGGTCCATCTAGCTCTGTGTCCTGTCTTCTAACATTGGCCATTGCCAGATGCTTCAGAGGGAATCAGAAGTGATCCATCCCGTTGTGCAATCCCAGCATCTGTCAGTCAGAGGTTTAGGGACACCCAGAGCATGGGGTAGCATCCCTGACCTTCTTGGCTAACAGCCTTTGAGGACCTGTCCTCCATGAATTTATCTAATTCTTTTTTGAACCCAGTTATAATTTTGGCCTTCACAACATCCCCTGGCAATGAGTTCCACAGGTTGACTGTGTGTTGTGTGAAGAAATACTTCCTTTTGTTTGTTTTAAGCCTGCTGCCTGCTAATTTCATCAGGTGATCCCTTTGTGGATTCCAGGTCTAGCTACTCCAATAAGTCATTTATGGTGTCTACAAACTTTATCTCTGCATCCTGTCATAATCCTGCATCCTGTGGATCATAATGGGAGCCAGTTGTGGAGGTGGAATTGTGGAGGGTGTTTTTAGGACCTCAGCCCACTGCCACCTTCAGCAGACAGTGTGTCCACAATAGATAGGCCTGACCTAGAGGACATGAACCCTGCACTCCTGTCATTTAGATCCAACTATAAGTGATGTCTGCATGGCTGAATATAGCACTCAAGGGGCAAATGAACATAGAAACGTGTGGATGGCAGATTACGTGGATTCCTAGAAGTTATAGTTAAATAAAAATGTAAGCTAAAGAGGGAGAAGTTGTAATGATTAGTGCAGACCACCTTCAGGAACAGATGGTGCTATATGTTTATCTTAGTGTTAATTTGTTGTCTTGTATGCTATTATATTGTTGAATCTGACCTGGGCGGGCTAGCAGGAAGTTCAGTCCTGCCTGTGTGTGCTGGATTTGGTACTTGCAGTGTCCCAACAAATCTCTGTGATTCTGTAGGTGAGCATTAGGATAGATAGATCTCACCCCGATGGCGTAGCGGATGATACCCTCTCTCTCTGCCTCTGGAATCACGGCTGAGTATTGAGTGTTGTCATTTTTCCTACCATCTGTTACCACTATGAGAATCTTGGTAGCTGCATCCCGGGATCCTTTCTGTGAGATAAACAGCTCCCTCCTGGAAACGAGGCACAGGCAGGGGGGTTAGTTCTTTCAGCCTCCACGTCTGTGGGTTGGGAGGGGAAGCGCTTGTAGGGGAAGAGGAGATACCTACACCACTTTCCGGATGGCAGTGGCCGTGTAGGTAAGTTGTTTGAGCTGTCTAACGTCACTGACGGGTGAATCTATGTCGCGGGTGCTCTTGAACTCATTGAAGTCAAAGTGCTCCTCAAAAGTGGTGGAGAACTGCATGAGGGCAAACTGGGAGACAAGAGGGGGAACAGGGCAGGGTGGAGTAAGAGTGGGTCAGAATAGCAGAGATGCTGGGGCATTGGGGTCAACACAACTGTGAGGGGAAAGGGCCCTGTATGAGCCCCCAGCCCGCTCCCTGCATCTCAGCACCCTCTGATGCTGCCAGGGGCAGGGGATGCTGGCGGCTCAAGGGTCTGGAATCAGCGGCTGCCAGTTACCAGCGTGTCGGTGCCACGGAAACGCCTTATGACCTCGATGACAAACGTCTTCATCGTTTCAAAGTCACGGTAACCAATGCTGCCTGAGCCGTCGATGAGGAACACGATGTCTGTGGGGCGTTTGGGACACTCTGGGGAACGGGGAGGGTGGGGGTTACACAGAGAAATTCAGCTTGATGGGCCAAGAGACACCAAATGGCAGTGAATCTCCCAAGACATCTGCCCATCTAGCCTGGTATCCCACCCCCTCCCCGCCACCCTCGTACAGGCCCATGGACCCATCTAGCCGGGTCCCGTCCCTGCTGCCCCAGATCAGACCAAGGACCCATCTAGCCTCATTCCTCCTCCTCCCCCGCTGGCCCATATCCCCCCCCCCCCCCCACTTGTCCCCTGGGTGCTGGTTCCCCACCCCCTGGACTGCCCCTCACCTGGCAGACTGTTCGGGATGCGCTGGAGCTGCCGGAGTCTCTGGTCCAGGAGGAAGCAGTAGCCTTTGATGTACATGTTCTCCCCGCAGGCCTGGTGCACCGTGGGGCCGCACACCTGGGCACAAGAGATGGACGGGGTCACTGGGCTCTCCTGAGTAGAGCCCCAGTGCGGGAGAGCCAGGGTCTTCTCCCCATGGATATGCAAGTTCCTGCCAGGAGAGGGGACTCCAGGACCCAGCACTCGTTTCCCAGAGGGGACAGGGGAGTGACACAGGGACATCACCTAGTTACCACACTCCCTGCTATGGCAACGCACAATCATTGGTGCCATGTCTACATCAACCAGTTACAGCCCTCCCTGCTATGGCAGTGCACAGTCAAGGTTGCCACAGTGAAGTCATCCAGTTGCCACACGCCCTGCTATGGCAGTGCACAATCGATGTCACCATGGCGACATCACCTAGTTACCTCCATCTCTTACAACATCATCTCATGACCACTGTCTCCATGGCGATGTCAGCTGGTCACCATGCTCACTGCTAAGTCAGTTCACAGTCACTGTTGCCTTGGCGACATCACCCGGCGACCACCTTTCCCTGCTAATTACGGGAGTTACCAAAGACCCCCATAGAGTTACATCACAATTATGTCACCCAGTCATGAACTCTGCCCAAGTACCCCAGTCACGCTGACATGGCCCAGTTACTACCAGCTGTGAGGAGTGGGGTTTGGGGGGAGCTGCCCCATGGCATTCCCAGGGAGCGAGTGTCAGACCCCAGTCCCAGCACCCATCCCCCCCATGCACGGTACCTACCAGTAGCTGGGAGCCACTGGCAGCCAGAGACAAACCAAGGGACATCTTCACAGCATCAGAGGGCCCTGAGGGTGGAAAAGTGCACACCAGGGTGAGCAAATAAACCCCACCCCCTGGATAGAACCCAGGAGTCCTGACTCTCAGCCCTGCCTCCCATCACACCCCGGCTCCAACCCACTAGATCTCACAGCGCTGGAGATAGAACCCAGGAGTCCTGACTCCCAGACCCCTTGCTCTAACCCACTGCACCCCACAGCACAGGGTGCCCCTACTCTGGATGGGGATCTCCTGGCAGCGTCTGGAGGCAGGGTCGCACTTGTAGACTTGGCCAGTTTCATTCACGTCTCCCATCTGCAGCGGGGCCCCGACGAGCAGCCTGCAGGGAGAGAGCAGAGGGGGGCTCAGGGGATACCCCATCACACCCAGAGGAATGGGGCCCAGGAGGGGCAGCCCAACCAGACGGGCCCCTCGGGGATGGGTGTGAGGCACATAGCTGTGGGGTCCTGAACCCACGCTCGGCCCTTACCCCCCAGCGCTGGCACTCCCAAACTGCACCACGCTCTGCCCGAACCCTGCAGCTGCCTTCTGGAAGGTGATGGGTCCCTCCATGTCCACGCTGAATCCATGGGTCGGTGCCAGCACTGTAGGGGTTAAACAGCCATCTGTTAGAGCTTCCCCTCTGCAGAGTGGGGCCAGTGGTGGGGGCTCAGGGACCAGCCCCTCCTGTTTCTAGGACTGACTCTGAGGCCCCACTCCCCTCCCAAAGCTGGGTATAGAACCCAGGAGTCCTGACTCCCAGCACCCCGCCCCAGCAGCTCAGTAAAACTTCCCTTATTTCTAGCCCTTGAGGGCCATTTCTTGCAAATCATTCCATGCAAATCAGCCTTCATAGATTTACAGAATGTACTGCCAGCAGGAACCACTGTGATCGTCTAGCCTGACTTCCTGTGTAACACAAGCCAGCAAACTTCCCTGAACTGAACCAGACCAGAACATTTAGAGAAACATCCAGTGGTGGAGAATCCACCACAACCCTTGGTAAATTGTTCTGGGGGTTAATTCCTGTCACTGTTAAAAATGTTGCACCTTATTTTCAGTCTGAATTTGTCTAGCTTCAACTTCCAGCCATGGGAGCACGTTAGACCTTTCTCTGCGAGATTGAAGAGCCCAACATGAAATATTTGTTCCTTATCACTATCAGGCAGGTTTTCTAATCTTCTAATCATTCTCGTGCCTCTTCTCTGACCCCTCTCCAATGTATCAACATCCTTCATGAAGTGTGGGCACCAGAACTGGACACAGGAGTCCAGCAGCACTCACACCACTGGCAAATACAGAGGGAGTAGGACCTCTTTACTCCTACTTGAGATTCCCCCATTCATGCATCCAAGGATTGGCCTCAGCATTGCGCTGGGAGCTCCTGGGCCCAAGCACTTCTCAGTCTCTCTGCCGAGTCTATCAATTAGGGCAGGGTGGCCTGGTAAGCTTGTGCCATGGGAGCCAGAGCTGAGACCCACCAAACTCATGTCATACAAGAAAGACCCAACAGCCAATCGGTGAATCCCTAACGCACAGTGTAACCAACTTCCCCGATGAACAGCTCTCCTCCCTTCTGCCCTCTCCATCCCTGCAAGCCCAGGCCTGGGAAGGGTGGGAAGGAGAATCCCCTTGGAGCGGCCCCCACCAACCCTGAGACGTGGTAAAGACCCTGCAGAGCTGTAGGAGGAGCAGATATGGGGCAAAGTGGGTGCAGAATTATGGGGCAGGTGGGTGGGGCTGGGGGGTAAAGGGGAAAGACAGGGGCTGAAATGGTCCTAGGAGGGTGGGAGAAGCTGAGCTGGCCTCCCCCATTCTTCCCTTTTCAGACCCCATCTCCCAGTCTATCCCCCCTTCCCAGTCCATCCCCCTCACTCTCAGCCACCCCAAAGTGAGCCCCCCTCCATTCCCTGATGGGTCCAGGCCTCACAGACAAAAGAGACGTGACATTGAAGCAGGCGGAAGCAGCTGTGGTTTTACAGCAGGTTTGCGCAATTGCAAACACTGCATCCACTTCACACCTGCTGGACCCTCCCACCACATCCTACCGAGCACACACACCCCACAGAGAAGGGGAGTCGCACCTGTGACCCTCTCCCATCCCAGAGAGTCTGGGGGAACAGAATACAGAGGGAACAGAACCCAGGAGTCCTGATTATCAGTCCCCCACCCAGGCCGGCTCCAGGCACCAGCCGACCAAGCACATGCTTGGGGCGGCACCTGGTAAGGGGCGGCCAATCTTGGGGTGGCAGGGGGGGCGCTCAGGGTTTTTGGATTTTTTTTTGGTTCGGTCGGGCGGCGCTGGGGGGGTTGTTTTTGTTTCGGTGGTGGGGCGCTCGGCCGGGGGGGGGGGGGGGGGGGAGGTTCAGTAGCGCAGCACGGCGCTCAGCGGGGGGGGTTCAGCGGCACGGTGCTCGGCGGGGGGGGGTTTGGTGGCGCGGCGCTCAGCGGGGGGGGTTCGGCGGCGGGGGGGTTCGGCAGCGTGGCGTGGCACGGCACTCCGCGGGGGGGGGGGGGTGTTCGGCAGCGCGGCGCTTGGCGGGAGGGGGTTTGGCAGCACGGCCCTGCCCCCCACCCTCTAAGGCACTAGAGCCCCATTCCCCTCCCAAATCTGTGGAGGGGACCTAGGAGTCTTGATGCACAGGCCCACTGGTATAATCCACCAGACCCCTCCCCCAGAGCCAACCAGGGATAGGACCCAGGAGTCCTGACTCCTGACCGTCCAGCTGTTCCCATCCGCCTGCCAGAGGGGTACTCAGTGGGCACCTATGTGGAGGAGCCCAGCTTTTCCCAGTCCCTCTGGCTGGCACTTACCTGCGCACAGGTAGAGGAGCAGAGGCAGGGGGTCCATCCTGTGCTGGGTGAGGGGTGTGTGTGGAGCGGGGAGTGAGAGGTTCAAGGACGCTGCCTGGAGAGGAGGGTGCAGAGGAAAGAGAAGTGATACCGAAAAGAGAGAAACACTGACCAGAGGAAGGAGAGTGTGTTATGAGGAGGCTGCAGAAAGAAAGAAAGCGACACTGAGACAGACACACAACTAGTCAGACACACTGTAGCAGTGCCTGCTCTCAGCCCCTCCACAAACGCTGTCAGAGACCAACTGAAGTGCTGCACCGTGTCCTTTTATTGTTTGTGTCCGTTCTCACCACCTATTATTTACAGATATTTACAAAGACCAACACTCTGGGGAACTACTAACTTCCCAGCCAGCAGGGATCTAGAGCCCACACTCCTCCCTTTCCTGTCTCCCCCTGCTTCCCGTCTCTTAGCCAGCTTTATAAGGCAGGCTGGCTACTCAGGCCTGCAACTGGATCCACTCTGGTAATTAGGGCGTGGCCCCTCCGCCAGCCCAACTAATACCCTTCTTCCTCTGGAACAGTGCTAATAGGGGCCTGGCTTGTTTCTCCTAGGCAGCACCCTGTTACACACACACACTACACCAAGAGACAAAAAACACACAAAAACACAGACCAACCAACATACCTACACTGAAACACACACACACACACACAACTACACAGATGCACACAACTACACTGAGATATACACACACACATCTCTATATTGAGAAGAGAGAGAGACGCACACACAAGGCAAACATACACACACACACAGAGGTACGCAACTAGACAGACACAAAAACACTAGATAGACAGAGACAACTAGACAGAGAAATACCCCTACACTGAGAGAGAGACACACAACTACACAGAGATAGACAGACACATGCACAATTAGACAGAGACACACAACGGTAGTGAGACACACACACACAGCTAAACACACAGACACATATACACAACTACACTGAGCCAGAGCTAGACACACAACAATACTGAGACACACAAATCACACACACAAAACAGTCACCCAAAAACATGCACAGTTAGACACCATCATAATCGCACACACAATATGACAGAAACAACCAGACACAGATAGTCACAACCACACACACTCCTGCACTGACACAACCCACACACTTTTCTTACACCCAGTGACGACCACTGGACAAACATTCCCTCCTAGCCATTCCCGCAGAAGCAAACCCCTCTGGGCCGGTGCCTCCCCTTTGGCTGTGTGAGCCGCTCAGCGTGAGAAAGCCAGAGGGCTCCCACCTGATCTGCACCAGTGGGGAGCTCATACCTGAGCCCCTTGGCAGCTGCACCCTGTTGCAACTCACAGGAGTGGAGCAGGGCTCTGCTAGGCCATGGCCACGATGGAGGAAACTCGGGGGGGCAGGGTGGGTTTCAACAGCACACTGGGTTTCACTTCTTCTAAGTTGCGTTGTTGGGTGACGGCTAACCAGCCCCTGTGGTCCACCCTCCCAGTGGCTGCATCTCAGCGCCGGTCAAGTGATCACTGTATAAACAGTCCCCGTGCCCCATCCCAGATGTGGTTGATTCCCATTCACTCTGCGGTCCAGAGGAACATAGAACCATAGGGTTAGCAGGGACCACAACGGCCATCTAGTCTAACCCCCCTGTCAAGATGCAAGATTTGTTGTGTCTAAACCATCTAGGACAGATGGCTGTTCAGCCTCCTTTTGAAAAACTCCAGTGAAGGAGCTTCCATGGCCTCCCTAGGCAGGGCCGTTCCATTGTCCCACTGTTCTTACAGTTAGGAAGTTTTTCCTGAGATTTAATCTAAACCTACTGTGCTGTAGTTTGAACCCATTGCCTCTTGTCCTGCCCTCTGTGGCAAGAGAGAACAACTTTTCTCCATATTTTTTATGGCAGCCTTTCAAGTATTTGAAGACTGTCATCATGTCCCCCCTTAATCTCCTCTTCTCCAAGCTTAAACATACCCAGTTCCTTCAGCCTTTGCTCATATAACTTGCATTGCACCCCTTATATCATCTTTCTTGCTAGTCTCTGGATCCTTTCCAGTTTCTCTGTATCCATTCTATACAGCAGTGACCAAAATTGGTCACAGTTCTCCAGCTGAGGCTTAATCAGCGCCGAGTAGAGTGGTACTATCACCTCCCATGACTTGCATGCTATGCCACTGTTAATGCAACCTCAAATAGCATTTGCTTTTTTTGCAACAGCATCACATTGCTGACTCATGTTGAGGTTGTGATCCACCGCAACTCCCAGATCCTTCTCAGCAGTGCTGCTGCCAAGCCAGTTATCCCCCATTCTGTATTTGTGCACTTGGTTTTTCTTTCCTATGTGTAGCACCTTATATTTGTCTTTGTTCAATTTCATTTGGTTGTCTATAGCCCAGTTCTCCAATTTATCAAGATCCCTCTGAATTTTAGCTCTATCCTTAAAAGTATTGGCATCTCCTGACCCCAAACTTTGTGTCATCTGCAGACTTGATCAGTAAACTTTCGATTCCTACATCCAGGTCATTAATAAAGATGTTAAACAACACCGGGTCCAGAACAGATCCTTGTGGAACCCCACTTGAGACCTCCCTCCAATCTGACATCATTCCATTAATAGCTACTCTTTGTTTGTGGTTGTTTAACCAATTTTGTATCCATTTAATGGTAGTTCCGCCGAGCCTGCGTTTCTACAGCTTACTTATGAGAATGTCATGTGGGACTGTGTCAAAGCCTTGCTGAAATCCAAATATATTAGGTCTACCATATTCCCCCTATCCACCAAACCAGCTACCCTATCAAAGAAGGAAATCAAGCTGGTTTGGCATGATTTGTTCTTGGTAACTCCATGCTGGCTGCTATCGATTACCCCTTCATCCTCCAGGTATTCGTAAATTGAATGTTTTATACGTTGCTCTAGTACCTTCCCAGGTATCGAAGTTAGGCTGACTGGTCTATGGTTTCCCAGCTCCTCCCTTTTCCCCTCTTTAAGGATGGGCACCACATTAGCCCTTCCCAAGTCTTCCAGGACCTCTCCTGTCATCCACGAATTTGTAAATATTATTGCTAGTGGCACTGAGGTTTCTTCAGCTAATTCCTTCAGCAGAATTGCCAACTCTCATGACTTTGTCATGAGGTTCATGATAATTATTGTTTTCCTTATAGCCCCAGCTCCTGGAGTCAAGTGGATATGTGATGATTTCAGCCTTCATTCTTAAAGAAAAATTAAGTTTCTAGCTCTTGTGGCTGTGGAGAAAGCTTCAAAATGTGACCCCAGTGCAGCCAAAAGGCTCAAAATGCAGAAGGCAAATAAAAAGAACTCCAAATTTCCTGTTTTTACCTAATCTCATGATTTTAAAAAACAATCTCATGATTTTTCGTGAGCCTGCCTCATGATTTTTGAACAGTTGGGCTTGGCAATATCGCTTCAGTACCCTCCAGTGAATAGCATCCGGCTCTGCTGATTTGAATTCATTGAAATTGGTCAGAAGAGCTCTGATGTGCTCTTTACTTATCCCGATCGGCATCCCTTCCCCTTTATTGCCTGTGGTGACTTCGCTAGTCATCCGGTCACATGTTATTTTTTCTGAGAAGACTGAAGCAAGGTAGGCACTGAGCAACTCTGCCTTCTTATCGTCTTCCGTTACCAGCTCAGCTTCTCTACTGAGCAGTGGACCCCCACCGTCTTTGAACTTTCTTTTTTGTCTGACATATTTTGTCTGAACATGCAGAAATGGAAAGAAAAACACGGAGGGGAGTTGGTCATTTCAGAAAAATGGGGAACTAGTGAGGCAACCTGACTTCTAATTTCCCCAATTCTTATCGCGTACCAGAATGTGGCATCTGATCGCACGACAGAAGGGGAAATGGCAAAACCACACCGAGAGCCAGGACACGGTTCCCCATTCAAAAATAGACAGCGGGATCCTCGTTCATCTCCTTGTGCCTTCAAACCTGCAGAACAAAAACACGCTTTCCAGGCTGAGCATTTACACAGGGATCCCTTGCCCAGCACAGAGATGTAGCCGCCTCCGGATGGGGCACAGAGTGTGATGTTCTTTACAGGACACCCACAACTGTGCGACACTGTGTCACTCCTCTGTCTTAGAAGGAGTGAGCTTTACTGGAGATTAGACTGGTTGGCAGCTCCCTGCCACCTGTCTGTCCACCTCTCCAGCCAACTCCTCAAAGCTCTGCCAGTCTTTACCTTGCCTTGCAGGTAACGGTCAGCGGCCCCAGTTTCCGAGTTCCCCAGAGATGTTTCTCTGCAGTGTCCGGTCCCTCTCCCTGGACACTCACAGACATTTTTCTTTGCTGCCTCCGAAGAGACAGAGTGCACACACCAGCCTGTTAGCTTAGTTGAGGACTCTCTTCATACGTCAATACAACAGCACAGAGATGGTTTATAGTAAAACTAAGTTATTTTACAAAGAACAGAGATTTAAGTGATACTAAGCAAGAGAAAAAGGGACAGGTCTGGCTACAAACCAAACACACTTTCAAGGGCCTAAAACTTAATCTTAGTGAGTTACAATCTTTGCTTGAGTTTTCTCACTTATGCCCAGTTACCAGCATCTCTAGCTCTTCCCCGTCCCAGCGGTCACAGAATCAGGGGGTGCTTTCCGCAATGTGCTGGAAACTAGAATGTCTTTTGGGTCCCCTTATACTTCCCCAAAGCCCATTGTCTCTGTCTCCAGAGCCATTAAGGTTCCCAGGAGTGCCAGACTCTGTCCTGTGGTGAGCTCACTAAGCTCTTCCCTCCATACCTTACATGACACTGTGTAGGTCCATATTATGACAGTGTGTTGGGGGCAGTGAGTGCATCAGGCCTGGTATGAGTTACAGTATGAGGTCCTCTGCTAGGTGGCACCGAGGGCCTCCCAGGGTCACCCGTCCCCTCTTGCAAGCAGGGGCGGCTCTAGCTATTCCGCCGCCCCAAGCATGGCAGGCAGGCTGCCTTCGGCAGCTTGCCTGCGGGAGGACCCCGGTCCCGCGGATTCGGTGGCATGCCTGCGGGAGGTCCTTCGGTGTACCTGCCGCCAAATTGCCACGGAAGCCGCGGGACCGGCAGACCTCCCTCAGGGATGCCGCCAAAGGCAGCCTGACTGATGCCCTCGCAGGGACTGGCAGGGCGCCCCCCGCGACTTGCCGCCCCAGGCACGCGCTTGGGGCGCTGGTGCCTGGAGCCGCCGCTGCTTGCAAGGCTGCAGAGGGTCAGCCACTGGCTGATCTGTAGGCATTGGCTCAGAACCCTCATTCCAGGACAGGGCATCTGCTACTATATTTTCCTTAATAGGTGCAATTTACATGACATATTCTTTGCGCATCAGGTGTGGTAAGATGAGGCCCTGAGGCCCGGTATGAGACATGAGGCCTGAACTAAAAGTAATGCTCAAGACTTTGCTAATATAAAAAGTAAAGTTAAGCTGTGAGCCAGAGGCAGGCCCTGCTCACAGAAGTTGGCAAGAAGAAGGCTGCTAATTGCACGTACACACATATAAGCACTAATAAGATGAACGTGTGCCAGGGTGGCACCAGAACATCCCGGTATGAACAAATCCCACAGAGATAACAAGGAACAGGCAGACCCATCCTAAAGACAGGGTCAAAAGGACAATATGATGGATGGACTTGTTTGTTCGAACCAACCTGTACCAGGGGAGAGGCAGCACCCTAATGCATAGAGAGGTGGTACCTCAATACGTCAGGAGTGATGTGTAAGCTGTTTGTACCTGGGTATAAGAATGCATCCCTGAGTGGATGTCTCTGTCTGGCCTAGGGGGCAGTGGAAAGTCCCGCCACTGATTGAGCCGGTCCATTGTCGGGGGAACAAATTCGTAGTATGTCCTGTAGAGTCTGCGGGGAACTATTACTGTGCTTCATTTGACAATAAACCTGGCCAGTTGCCTTCATACCTTATCAGAGTCTGTGGTCATTGGGGGTTTTCTCGGGGTCTGCTGTACCAGCGATCTGCAGAGCTGGGGCAGCACAAAAAGGGAACACACGCACGCAGCTGACTGTTATCAACACTGAACAGAGCAGAGCACCACACCGGTGACGTCTGCTCCACCGCAGCAGATTGTTTTAGTACCATGACATGCCCACAGCCCTAACAACACCCCCTACGAGCTTTCCAGAGTCACTGCTTTCCAGGGTACAGGCCCCCATCCAGGAAATGTGAAAGATATTCTCGTTGTTCCTGGATGGACAGCTTTGCATTGGACCACATTAAAACACTTCTGTGACTCTGGCAGACCAGCTGTCAGCTCATGCCAAGGCATGGCACACTGACACATGCACAGCTGTGAACCAGTCTGGCTCACCTGTTAAATTAGGTATTAGATTTTGAAAAATGTGTGTAGTGTTTAGTCTTTATGAAATGCTTGTGTAAGTTGCTGCAGGCATTGATCTCACTGAAATATCTGTACCCCATGTTATAAGGTTATATTGTGGACACAGACCATGGGAAGTTCCACCTCATGGGTTTGACAGGCAGCAGCCCCATGGCTCCTGATTGGCTCCCTGTCCCATATAAACCCAAGGGGCAGTTCAGTCTCTGCCCAGGCAGCAGTGTGGGTCTTCAGTAGCTGCCATGACTGCCCCTTGCCCATGCTCTTCAACTCCTGGCTTGATTTGGACTTAGACTCAGATCCTGAAATCTGACCCTCCATATTGAAGGTCTCCATACTGGTCTGGACCTGACTATGGACTCCTCGGCTACACCTAGCCTCAGGTTTGTCCCTGCTCTGACCCCTGGCCCTGACTGCTCTTGTTGGGATCCTGGCAATACTGGATATGAGTATATGCCCCCAGTCACCCAACCTGCTATCCTGAGCAGACAGCAGAAGACCCACCAGTGTGCTCAGAGTGGTGTCACAGGCTTAAAGGTTGGCCCTTTAAGGGGACCTGGGCTCAGCCCTGGTCAGCTGCTCCTGTGTCTCCTGCACACCCAACCCTGGGGGAGCTGAGTTAGGGAGAGGGTAGCAGGAGAGAAGGAGACTCCAGGGGCAGGCCCTGGAGAGGCAGATAGCCTGGAGGCAGACTGGGAATAAGGCTCTAGCCTGGGGGAGAGACTCCAGGCTTGGGTAGGAGCCAGGGATCCAGGGAGACAATCTGGAGGGTCAGCGCTCTGTGTGAGAGAGCAGGGCTGGAAGGGTGTCCTGGGAAGGACGACAGACCCTTGGTACTACCGCTTAGGGCATTTATTGGTGTCCCAACTAGGGGATGGTAGACCACAAGGGGGCTCTGTGGAGGACAACCCTGCCACAGCAGGGATGAAGCCGGCTCAAATGGAGAGTTTATTAACTACCAGAGGATCAACCCAAGGGGGAAGCCCCAAGATGGGGAAGGCTCCTAGCTCCAGCCTTATGGAGCACCAGGGAAGCCACAATGGGGAGAAATCTCAGTGGTGATCCCATTGCAATCAGAGCTCGGTCCTGACTGCAAGGACCAAACCTAGGGGGCAGCGAGTGCCATGACTGGGGAAGGTGCTGCAGTCAGCACGGGGAAGCCCATTAGGGACAGTCCCTGTTGGCTTTACTGCCCAAAGCTTTGGTGCTTAGGAACAGCTGGTACAGAACGCTGCAGTGCGGGATATTGGGCGTGCATCAGACCTGTCCACTCACTCCACCGGCTTCCCTTCAGGAGCAACTCCTGAATGACTCCATGTGCGGACGCTCCGATTCTAGAAAAGGAGAGTCTTGTTCCTGTTGGGTTTCACCCACGTTGAAAGTGGAGCCCTGCACCTTAAATTCATGCCCACCTGAATCCAGCTTAGTTTCCATACCCTGAGATACTGAATCTGGTTCAAAGGCTTGGTCCTTAGCTTCAAAGCCTGGGCCCAGGGAATCGAGAAACATCTCAAGCTTCAGGATAAGGATCAGGGTTGGCAAGTCTACCCCTCTGGATCTTGTTGTTCTGTTTCTGTACAGTGCCTAAAACCATGGGGATGTGGTTGCCTATGTGCTACCGTAATACACCTAATAAATGTACAGTACCTAACACAGTGGGGTCCTGGTCCATGGGCAGGTAGCCTACATGCTACCGTAATTCACCCAGTAAATAATGTTCCATGCTTAGCACAATTGGATCCTAGTCAATGACTGGGGCGCCTAGGTGCTACCGTAATACACCTAATAAATTCTATACAGTGCCCAGTGCAATGGGGGCCCATTGTGTAGGCTGGGTGCGACGTTCCAGTGGCCAGCAGAATGCGACGTAGCCTTCTCAGAGTTGGAAAAAGGCTCCTGTGACTGCTCCTGTCTGGGCCGACCCAGGCTTCAAATCCCGTTTTGTATTGAACACAGATGGCACAGTTGGGGGCAGTATTGACACAAGAACACAAAGCACCGGGGAGGGCTGCAGCGTATTACAGCCAGAGTCCAAGTTTGCCAGAACGAAATGATGGCAACAGCCCGAGGGAGCTCCTGGCCGTGGTAAAATGTGTAGAACATTTTCAGCACGGTTTGGATGGGAGGATGTCTACGATCAGGACAGATCATGTGTCTCTGAAATGGCTCTTTAGAGTCAGGAATCCTGAGGGGCAACTTGCTGCCTGGTTAGCAGCACTGCAGAGCTACAAATTCACAATCCCGCGCAGGGCTGGACGCATATCTAGATGGCCTTGCTGAGCTGCGAACAGCGAACACTGTCCCAAGCAGAGAGCAAGGAATTGGTGCTCAAGGGGGATGGGTGTGATTAGAAAGAAGTGGCTGTCTCCTCTCTCTCCCCATAACTTGCAGAAATGAAAATGTTCCTGGCTCACCTGTTGGACCCGTGAATGGGGGGTATGGGGGGTTGCAGGAGTGGACTCCAGAACAACAAAAAGATTCCCAAATAGAAGACCCTGATATCAGCATAGACTGGAAAATCATTTGGCAAACACAGCCACCGTGGAGGATAGCTTTTACTGTAGTGTGGAGAGGTGATGCTGTCTGCTCACAGCAGGAACACTCCCATCTCCAATGCAATATTTTGTAAGATCAAATCTGAGTTGGCGTGAAAAACATGTTGACAGAAAGTTGCTGTGTCAATATAGAAATACTTAAGACCGTATCATTGGTAATTTGCTAAACTCTGTCTTTTCTGAGAGGGGAGGGTATTGCTCGGGGTTGGATAAAGCCTAATTCAAACTGCCCTTCATTCAGGATACATGTAAGAAATGAACCACCAAGCTCCTTTATAAAATGGCGAGCTGAAACCATAGAAACTGCTGCTCAAAATGCAGGTCATGAAAGGCCAGTCGAAACTGAGCTGTAGGCGGGGGAGGGGTTTTCTGGGTGCTCTGTGTGTGAACAGAAGGAAACAGAAGTCAGCAAGGAAGCACTAGCCACAGAAGCACTGAAAACCTGACCCTGACTAAAAGGTGAGAGAGGTTTTGGACAGAGTGCTAGCTAGAAAGGGGGTTGGGGAAAGTGTGGGGACAGGAATGATTATCAGGCCCCCCTACAGTGCTGGCTCTCCCCAAGTGCCCAAGAGCCACGTGCCCAGTGTACAGCAGGGTCCAGCAACAGTGATTTACCCTACCCCTGCGGCTACTCATCATTTTGGGGATCTTGTGGTTTATGTGTGCTTGCCTGGAGTCAGTCAGTTAGGGTCAGGTATGAGAGTACTGGCTGTGTTTTAAAGCACTGAAACAGTGTTGTCTGTGTGAAAACAAAACCGCTTCTGTAAAATGTTGCATTTAAACTTCACAGAGATGACCTTGGGAGGCCAACCTCCCTTATCGGCAGCAGAATGGTTGTGAATAATTAGAAAGCGTCCAAGAAGAACTAAGGAGGACTTTATGTGGGAGGTTATGATGCACTCTGCCGCTGAGAAAAAGGAATTGAAAGAGTGGCGGGACACCGAGAAGAGGGAACGAAAGGAGAATGCGGCACACCAGAAAGAAGCCATGGAGCGGCTCTTAACAGTTATGGAGTGCCAAGCGGACAAACACTGGGCGATACTAGCTCTTCAAACCGAGCAACTCCGTGCCCACCCTCCCCTGCAGCCGCTGTCACAAAACTCTTTCCCATGTACGTCCCCGACACTGCCAACACACTCTTATCAACCTCCTGCCTCCACTGTCTATCCGCAGCATCTCCCGCCTCCGAGTCATCCTATGCCTCTGGTTCCATCTCCTCCTCTTCATCCAAGATTGCCTCCTCCTGGCTCGGTCCACTCTCTATTGGCAATGAAGCCAACGAAGTATCCACAGGGGACTTCACAGTGAAGGTGGGGTCACCACCAAGTATCGCTTCCAGCTCTTTGTAGAACCGGCAGCTCGTTGGTGCAGCACCGAAGTGCCGATTTGCCTCCCATGCCTTGTGGTAGGCATTCCGCAGATCCTTCACTTTGACCCTGCATGGCCCTTTTCTATCATGCATCTAGAAATCTGTCCGTAGGTATAATTCCTACAGCTGGAGCGCAGCTGTGTCTGCACTGCCTCCTCTCCCCAAATACCAATGAGGTCCAGCAGCTCAGCATTGCTCCAAGCAGGCATCGCCTGGTGCGTGGAGCAGGCATGGCCACCCGGAAAGATGCGCTGAGACCTCTGCATGCATCACTGAGCAAACAGGAAGGGGACTTTCAAATTTGCAAAGGAATGTACGGGGTGGGGCGGACGGTTGGTCACCTGAGGGCAGGGCAGTAGAGTTCAAACCGATGGCCAGAGAGGTGAGAACAGGCATTGTGGGACACCTCCCGGAGGCCAATCGCAGTGCTGTAATCACCACGGTGTCTACACTGGCATCGCAGTGCTGTAGCCATGGTGCAGAAAACACTACGCCTCTCATCAAGGTGGTTTTTTTAGAGTGCTGCACCTGCACAGTTTCTGCGCACTAAGCCCTGGACTACACTACGAGTTTAGGTCGAATTTAGCAGCGTTACATTGATTTAACCCTGCACCCGTCCACACGATGAAGCCTTTTTTGTCAACTTAAAGGGCTTTTAAAATCGATTTCTGTACTCCTCCCCGACAAGGGGATTAGCGCTGAAATCGACCCTGTTGGGTCGAATTTGGGGTCGTGTGGACGCAATTCGACCGTATTGGCCTCCGGGAGCTATCCTGGAGTGCTCCATTGTGACCACTCTGCACAGCACTCTCAATTCAGATGCACTGGCCAGGTAGACAGGAAAAGCCCCGCGAACTTTTGAATTTCATTTCCTGTTTGCCCAGCGTGGCGAGCTAATCAGCACAGGTGACCATGGAGTCACAGAATTGCAAAAGAGCTCCAGCATGGACTGAACGGGAGGTACTGGATCTGATCGCTGTACAGGGAGATGAACCCGTGCTATCAGAACTCCGTTCTAAAAGACTAAATGCTTAAGCACAGCCAGACACCAGGGCGGTTAGAAGAGCGCAGCAGGGCGCACTGCGCATCAGAGAAGCTTTGAAAAGCAGTTTCATGACTGGCCAGGCTTTGGTGGGAAAGTTCTGTTTGTTCCTCCTTGATGAAAACCCGCCCCCTTGGTTCACTTTACTTCCCTGTATGCCAACCGCCCTCCCCTCCCCCCTTTGATTTCCACTTGCAGAGGTAATAAAGTCATTGTTTCAAATTCTTGCATTCTTTATTAATTCATCACACAAATGGGGGAATAACTGCCAAGGTAGCCCGGGTGGAGGGAAGCACAGGGGTGGGGTAGTTGTAGGGGCACCCCCTAGAATGGCATGCAGCTCATCATAGAAGTGGCATGTCTGGGGCTCTGACCCGAAGCGACCATTTGCCTCTCTGGTTCTTTGGTAGGCTTGCCTGATATTCCAGGCAGGACTGAATCTCCATTAGACGAAACTTAAAGAAGGGAATGACCTGGAGTCACTCCCATTTATGTCCAGGCGCCCCCGACCAACCTCACTGAGGCCAGCCAGGAGCACCCATGTCTGCCCAGGAGCCCCCGACCGACCTCACCGAGGCTGGCGAGGAGGAACCAGGAGACAGCAGCAGACGGTACAATACGGCTACTAACCGTCTTTGCTAACTTGCAAAGGCGAGGAGCTGCTGCTGTGTAGCACTGCAGTACCGCGTCTGCCAGCAGCACCCAGGAGACGTATGGTGACAGTGAGCTGAGCGGGCTCCATGCTTGCCATGGTATGTCGTCTGCACGGGTAACCCAGGAAAAAAGGCGAGAAACGATTTTTTGCTGTTGCTTTCATGCGGGGGGGGAGGGGACAGACCTGACGACATGTACCCAGAACCACCCGCGACAATGTTTTTGCATTGGGAGCTCAACCAAGAATTCCAATGGGCGGCGGAGACTGCGGGAACTGTGGGATAGCTACCCACAGTGCAACGCTCCGAAAGTCAACGCTAGCCTCGGTACTGTGGATGCACTCCACCGACTTAATGATCTTAATGGTCTTAAGAAAGAGCTCTCCAACCTGGAGACTTTCATAAATAACCAACCCTCCACACAAATGGACTTTACTAAAATAAGACAGGAGATCTACATTACACACTTCACCTCTCTACAAAGGAAAAAGGACCGTAAGCTGTCTAAAATCCTACCTGCCACTTGGGGCCACAACAGGGGTACCCCTAACTCACCCAGCAATATCGTCAATTTATCCAGCTACACACTCAACCCAGCAGAAGAGTCTGTCCTATCTCGGGGACTCTCTTTTTGCCCCAGCACCCCCACGAACATGATACAGTTCTGCGGTGATCTGGAAGCCTACTTTCGCCGCCTCCGACTCAAAGAATACTTTCAAGATAACACTGAACAGCGCACTGATACACAGATACCCTCCCACCAACAACACAGGAAGAAGAACTCCACATGGACTCCTCCTGAGGGTCGAAATGACAGTCTGGACCTATACATAGAATGCTTCCGCCGACGTGCACAGGCAGAAATTGTGGAAAAACAACATTGCTTGCCTCATAACCTAAGTCGTGCAGAACGCAATGCCATCCACAGCCTCAGAAACCACCCTGACATTATCATCAAAGAGGCTGATAAAGGAGGTGCTGTTGTCATCATGAACAGGTCTGACTACCAGAAGGAGGCTGCCAGACAACTCTCCAATACCAAATTCTACAGGCCACTTTCCTCAGATCCCACTGAGGAATACACTAAGGGTATGTCTACACTACGAGAGTAGTTCGATTTTAGTTAAATCGAATATGTGGAGTCGATATTACAAAGTCGAACGTGTGTGTCCACACTAAGGACAGTAATTCGACTTTGTCAGTCCACACTAACGGGGCAAGCGTCGACATTGGAAGCGGTGCACTGTGGGCAGCTATCCCACAGTTCCCGCAGTCCCCGCTGCCCATTGGAATTCTGGGTCGAGCCGCCATTGCCTTCTGGGTAAAAAAATGTGTCGAGGGTGCTTTTGGGTAACTGTCGTCATCCAACCGTCACTCCCGCCCTCCCTCCCTGAAAGCGCCGGCGGGAAATCAGTTCGCGCACTTTTCTGGTCAGTGACAGCGCGGACGCCACAGCACTGCGAGCATGGATCCCGCTGTGACCATCGCTGCAGTTGTGGCCGTTGTCAACGCATCGCAGCTCATCATCGACCTTTCACTGAGGCAGATAGAGAGAAATCAGGCGAGGAGGCTACGGCACCGGGGTCAGGACCTGAACTCCGAGAGTAGCACACGCCTGTCTGAAACCACGACACCCAGTGCCGAGGACATCACGGTGGCAATGGGTCTTGTGGATACTGTGGAACGGCGATTCTGGGCCCGTGAAACAAGCACGGACTGGTGGGACCGCATAGTGCTTCAGGTCTGGGATGAATCCCAGTGGCTGCGAAACTTTCGCATGCGGAAGGGGACTTTCCTCGAACTTTGTGAGTTGCTGTCCCCTGCCCTGAAGCGCAAGGACACCCGGATGCGAGCAGCCCTGACTGTCCAGAAGCGAGTGGCCATAGCCCTCTGGAAGCTCGCAACGCCGGACAGCTACCGGTCAGTCGCGAACCAGTTTGGCGTGGGCAAGTCTACCGTGGGGGTTGTTGTCATGCAAGTAGCCAAGGCAATCGTGAAGGTACTGCTGTCAAAGGTAGTGACCCTGGGAAACGCGCAGGCCATCATAGATGGCTTCGCCGCGATGGGATTCCCAAACTGCGGTGGGGCTATAGATGGGACTCACATCCCTATCCTGGGACCGGACCACCAGGCCAGCCAGTACATCAACCGAAAGGGCTACTTTTCAATGGTGCTGCAAGCACTGGTGGACCATAAGGGACGTTTTACTAACATCAACGTTGGATGGCCGGGCAAGGTTCATGACGCTCGCGTGTTCAGGAACTCTGGTCTGTTTAGAAGGCTGCAGGAAGGTATTTACTTCCCGGACCACAAAATAACTCTTGGGGATGTGGAGATGCCTACAGTGATCCTCGGGGACCCAGCATACCCGCTAATGCCCTGGCTCATGAAGCCCTATACTGGCGCCCTGGACACAGAAAAAGAACTGTTCAACTACCGGCTCAGCAAGTGCAGAATGGTGGTGGAGTGTGCTTTTGGCCGTCTCAAGGGGAGATGGAGAAGCTTACTGACTCGCTGTGATCTCAGCGAAACCAATATCCCCATTGTTATTGCAGCTTGCTGTGTGCTCCACAATCTCTGTGAGAGCAAGGGGGAGACCTTTATGGTGGGGTGGGAGGTTGAGGCAAATCGCCTGGCTGCTGATTACTCCCAGCCAGACAGCCGGGAGATTAGAAGAGCCCAGCGGGACGCACTGTGCATCCGGGAGGCTTTGAAAGACAGTTTCCAGACTGAGCAGGGTCACCAGTGAATTTTAAGTTTGTGGACTCAGAACCTGAACTTGCCACCGTTTCTTTACCCAGTTACCGTTGACTATCCTCTCCAGTTACATACCCCCTTCACCCCCTTCCCAAAAAATAAAATCTGTTCTGTTTTGTTAATGAACACCGTTGTCTTTATTACTGTTTTCGCGGGAATGTTTTAAACCTGGGACGCAGACTGTGGCGGGGTGCGGGTTTACTGTTGTGATGCAAATGATGCTTCTAAACTCCAGGAATGACGGGTTCCGCAGTGGTGGACTGGTTGTTTCAACAGAGCCTGCCAGCCCTCCTGGGCGGGACAGCGTGTATGTGTCGGCTATGTGACTGTCTGGCAGGGGGAGGAGGGTTACAGCTCCCCTGCTGCGGGGCTCTGTGATGCATTAGATCTGTAACTGCCCTCCCCCGCCACAAAGTCACAGAGCAACCCCCCCCCCCCCCCCCAGAACACGAAAACCACCTCCCAGATTGAACAGGGTCACTAGTCACTGCACTGGGTATGTGTCCTGATCCTGGACCTGACCCCGCCTCTGTACCCTGGTAAAGGTGACTGTCCTGTCCAATTACCATGCCCCTTCCCCTCGTTCAGACAGACTCTCCTCCAAAATAAAATCATGGAAACAGTAATTAACAGAAACGAATATTTTATTATGAACCACACATGAAACGTGGGGGTTGAAACTTGCACGGGGGCTTCTGTGAGGTGTGTAGGAAAGGACTTTTAAAATTTTGGGGAATGAGAGCCTTCTAGTGCTAGAGCAGTCTGCTGGGGTTGACTGAAAGTTTTAACGGCCCTTGCCGCCCCTCCTTCTTTGTACTTTGGGTGAGGGGGGTGTGGGACTTGGTGGCGGGGGAGGGCGGTTAGAGATAGACCGCAGCGGGGCTCTGTCCTCCTGCCTCCGGTCTTGCAGAACATCCACAAGGCGCCGGAGCGTGTCCGTTTGCTCCCTCAGAAGTCCAAGCAGCTTTTCAGTAGCCTGCTGGTCCTCCTGACGCCACCTCTCCTCCCGTTCCATGACTGCTCGGTGCATTTGGGACAAGTTCTCCCTCCACTGTGTCTGCTGGGCTGCCTGGGCTCGGGAACAGCTCATTAGTTCTGAGAACATGTCCTCCCGCGTCTTCTTCTTCCTCCTCCTAATCTGCGCTAGCCTCTGGGAGTGTGCTGACAGGCTGGGTTGGGAGACAGTCGCAGATGTGTCTGTGTGAATGGGAAAAATGGAGTGAATTCCTGAGACAGATAAATGAAGTTGTGTACAAAGAACCTAGTCTTTCTCTGTGAACAAGACCATGCACTGCACCTCTCACATGCGCACTCAGGACAAGGTCGAATTTTCGGCCATCGCCTTCAGTGCCTGGGGTCCTGCAGTGGTCTTGCAGTTATCTGAGAAGCGTGGCAGGACACCTGAACTTCTGTAGCGTGCAATCATGGTAAGCCGTAGACTTCTGGCTGCTTAAAACTGTACTAGTAGCACTGGCCTCCTTTCACATTGAAAGCAATGCCAGTCTCTGCTGCCAGCAATCAGGACAGCATGAACTATGCCCCTGTCCCACCCCCTCGCGGCTGTTCCAGGGAAAGATCCCTGTATGCTGCCCCTCTCCCTCCACCGCGTGGCTGTAAAGCAGTCCCAATACTAACATTCCCCTCCCTAATTCAAAGCAGGGCGTAATGAGCGACATCACCCTGCTGAGGATCTCGGAGTCCCAGAGGGAAAGGATGTTTCGAGAAAGCCTTCAGAAACCAGGGCCGTTTGCCGCTATGCTCTGCAGGGCGATGATACCAGACTATCTGATGGTGTCGTGGCGCGGTAACGTGTCCTACCACGGAGGGCCCAATAAGATCGCCCTACCCAGGAACCTGATGAACAGGCTGGAAATGTACCTTCTTGAGACCTACGAGGAGTTCTCCTATGAGGATTTCGCCTCCATCCCCGGCCATATTGACCGGATTTTCGCGTAGGTGCACTGGGACTAAAGAGTGGAGCGTCTTGGGCAGCATAATCATGACTTACCGGACATTGTAAAAAAAATTTTAAATACTTGGGACTAAATTGTGAAGAGCCTAAGGCAGACAAATCATGAAAAACCCTTTGTTACGATTGTAAATATTCCAGTTTTTTTGCAGTTAATTGTTTACATGTTTAAGCACTTTAATAAACAGCCATTGTTAATATTATAAATATTCTAGTTCTTGTAAAAATAAATGTTTAGATATTTAAAGCACTCACTGCTTGATCCTTCCCCTGATTCTGTCTCCGGGGTAAGGGATGGGGACGGTTGGTAGGGGATCTCGGTAAGGGTGATGAAGAGCTCCTGGCTGTCGGGGAAATCAGCGGTGCCAGCGCTGTCGACTGCCTCGTCCTCCTCATCTCCTTCTTCATCTTCCCCGTCCGCTAACATGTCCGACGAGGAACCTGCCGCGGACAATATCCCATCCTCAGAGTCCACGGTCAGTGGTGGGGTAGTGGTGGCGGCCGCACCTAGGATGGAATGCAGTGCCTCGTAGAAACGGGATGTGTGGGGATGGGATCCGGAGCGTCCGTTTGCCTCTTTGGTTTTTTGGTAGCCTTGTCTCAGCTCCTTGATTTTCACGCGGCACTGCGTTGCATCCCGGCTGTATCCTCTCTCTGCCATGGCTTTAGAGATCTTCTCGTAGATCTTTGCATTCCGTCTTTTGGAGCGCAGCTCTGAAAGCACGGACTCATCGCCCCACACAGCGATGAGATCCAAGACTTCCCGATCAGTCCATGCTGGGGCCCTCCTTCTATTAGATTGCATGGCCATCTCTGCTGGAGAGCTCTGCATCGTTGCCAGTGCTGCTGAGCTCGCCACGCTGTCCAAACAGGGAATGAGATTCAAACTGGCCAGACAGGAAAAGGAATTCAAATTTTCCCGGGGCTTTTCCTGTGTGGCTGATCAGAGCATCCGAGCTCGGACTGCTGTCCAGAGCGTCAACAGAGTGGTGCACTGTGGGATAGCTCCCGGAGCTATTACCGTCGATTTCCATCCACACCTAGCCTAATTCGATATGGCCATTTCGAATTTAGCGCTACTCCTCTCGTTTTGGAGGAGTACAGAAGTCGAATTTAAGAGAGCTCTATGTCGAACTAAATAGCTTCGTGGTGTGGACGGGTGCAGGGTTAATTCGATGTAACGGCGCTAAATTCGACATAAAAGCCTAGTGTAGACCAGGCCTAAGAAACTGCACCATCTACTCAGGACACTCCCTACACTAACACAGGAACAAATCAACTTACCCTTAGAGCCCCGACCGGGGTTATTCTATCTACTACCTAAGATCCACAAACCTGGAAATCCTGGACGCCCCATCATCTCGGGCATTGGCACTCTCACTGAAGGACTGTCTGGATATGTGGACTCCCTACTCAGACCCTACGCCACCAGCACTCCCAGCTATCTCCGTGACACCACAGATTTCCTGAGAAAACTACAGTGTATTGGTGACCTCCCAGAAAACACCATCCTAGCCACCATGGATGTAGAGGCTCTCTACACTAACATCCCACACACAGATGGAATACAAGCTGTCAGGAACAGTATCCCTGATGATGACACAGCACAACTTATTGCTGAGCTCTGTGACTTTATCCTCACGCACAATTATTTCAAATTTGGTGACAACATATATCTCCAGACCAGTGGCACCGCTATGGGCACCCGCTTGGCCCGACAATATGCCAACATTTTTATGGCTGACCTGGAACAACGCTTCCTCAGCTCTCGTCCACTCATGCCCCTTCTCTACCTACGCTATATTGATGACATCTTCATCATCTGGACCCATGGGAAGGAGACCCTGGAAGAATTCCACCATGATTTCAACAGCTTCCACCCCACCATCAACCTCAGCCTGGACCAATCTACACGGGAGGTCCACTTCCTAGACACCACCGTACAAATAAGCGATGGCCACATTAACACCACCCTATACCGAAAACCCACCGACCGCTACGCCTACCTTCATGCCTCCAGCTTCCACCCCGGTCACACCACACGATCCATCATCTACAGCCAAGCACTGAGGTACAATCGCATCTGCTCCAACCCCTCAGACAGAGACCAACACCTACAAGATCTTCACCAAGCATTCTCAAAACTACGATACCCACACAAGGAAATAAAGAAACAAATCAACAGAGCCAGACGTGTACCCAGAAGCCTCTTGCTACAAGACAGGCCCAAAAAAGAAACCAACAGAACTCCACTGGCCATCACCTACAGTCCTCAGCTTAAACCTCTCCAACTCATCATCAGTGATCTACAACCCATCCTGGACAATGATCCCTCACTTTCACAGACCTTGGGAGGCAGGCCAGTCCTCGCCCACAGACAACCTGCCAACCTTAAGCATATTCTCACCAGCAACCACGCACCGCACCATAACAACTCTAACTCAGGAACCAACCCATGCAACAAACCTCGATGCCAACTCTGCCCACATATCTACACCAGCAACACCATCACAGGACCTAACCAGATCAGCTACAACATCACCGGCTCATTCACCTGCACGTCCACCAATGTTATGTATGCCATCATATGCCAGCAATGCCCCTCTGCTATGTACATTGGCCAAACTGGACAGTAACTACGCAAGAGGATAAATGGACACAAGTCAGATATCAGGAATGGCAATATACAAAAACCTGTAGGAGAACACTTCAACCTCCCTGGCCACACAATAGCAGATGTAAAGGTAGCCATCTTACAGCAAAAAAACTTCAGGACCAGACTCCAAAGAGAAACTGCTGAGCTCCAGTTCATTTGCAAATTTGACACCATCAGATCAGGATTAAACAAAGACTGTGAATGGCTATCCAACTACAGAAGCAGTTTCTCCTCCCTTGGTGTTCACACCTCAACTGCTAGCAGAGCACCTCACCCTCCCTGATTGAACTAACCTCGTTATCTCCATACTGATTTATACCTGCCTCTGGAGATTTCCATTACTTGCATCTGAAGAAGTGAGGTTCTTACCCATGAAAGCTTATGCTCCCAATACTTCTGTTAGTCTTAAAGGTGCCACAGGACCCTCTGTTACTTTTTACAGTATTCCAGCAGAGGTCGCAACAGTGCCAAATATAGGGGCAAAATAACCTCTCTACTCCTACTTGAGGTTTTCCTGTTTATACAGTGATAAACTGGCATAGGTTCCACCCCAGAGCCATCCCACACGGTCTGATAAGAGTCTAGATGATATGTGTGATGAACAGGAACCCTCAGCTTGCCACAGTCCATGGGGACTCTCTGGGGCTCACCAGATCATTAAGGAGTTCCAGATGTTCAGCCCATGCAACACTCCCCAGCTGCTCCAGATGTTCTACAGGTGACATCATTCCTCAGCCCTCTCCAGATGTTCTGCAGTTGACATAATTCCTCAGCCCTCTCCAGATGTTCAGAATATGTAATTGTTACCCGAAATTGGGCCAGCTAGTAAGCTTAGGGAGGACTAATGACCCACCAGAGTTTGGCAGAAAGCAGCACGTTTATTATACTGATAGCTAAGCTCAAAAGAAAGGGGGATGGGGTCACACTCACACTCGCATACTCATGCTCCCAGAACAGGCACGGCACAGGAGATGTCAGCATCCTTTAAGGTAAGTGTCCCACAGCACAGCGATGGACGGTGCGATGAAGGTAAGTCTTCCCAAGGCACGGTGGAATGCAACGCGGTGAACCACTGGCCAGGCGGTCCGGGCAAAGGGCCTTTACGGGAGGTACAAGCTTGTGAGTGCACTGCTGAGCACATGGCCCCTTCCCCTTTTAAGGACCTGCTCCTCATGGCCTGCGACTAGAGATGACTTGGCTGCATCTGGTTGGTCACACTCCACCTCAGCCAGTGTCCATGCAGTGTCCATGCATTGGGTGTGTGAGCGCAGCCTAATTAGAGTCCCAGACACCTTGTCTACCTAGGAGCTCTTCTGATCTTCCAGCTGCTCAAGCAGCCCATTCATCCCACAAGCATTCCAGGAGGGAGGGGGAGGGGGAAAGCTACTTCACAGGTATTCAACAAGAGAGAGGAGACAAAAGGGGGTGGGGGGAGTGTAACAGACCTTTTGAACATACAGGTTATACAGAGCATACAGATCACTGCTGCTCCTACAACAGTAATAATATCTCTTCCCCTCCCCCAGTCCCTTCAGATGTTCAGGACATGTGGTATTACCCCTGAGCCATCCCCTCTTCCTCCTTCTCTGGCCCTTTTGGGGAATCTTTTCCTTTGCTTTTAACAAAAGCCTGATATTGAATGATTTTGGGAGGGCTCTATACAGAGAACACTCCCTGATTTTAGCTCCTGGCCCCGTTCTCTGCTGGGGCAACATGGGGAAATGTTCCTGGGGACCTTTTGCAGGGATATGGGCTGCAGACCCTGCAAGGGGAGGGGGTCAGAGATTCCAATACACAGGAGGCAGCAGCCTGGACGGCTCACAGCACACTATGAAGCCACTTGTCCATTTTTAACCCTGCAAAAGGGGACAAATTCTGGAGCTGTTTAGCTCAACTCTCCACCTCCTCTTGTATCAGGAGAGCTTGGTCTGGCCAGGATGGCTGCTGAGGGTCCCCCATAAACCTTCTCTTCTGAAATACTGTCCCAGTATTGCCTGCAAGATGGGAATCGGCAGAAACAGTAGCACACTATCTCCTTGATAATTTACATTCCTCTAATCTCCCAGCAGAGGGCGCCCTGCCCCAAAATTGAAACAATAAAGGACCACTTGTCATTCTGCAACCACCAGGGAAAATCAGCTGCAGGGACTTTCCTGTGCTGCCTCTGAGCTGTCTGGGTTCGGGGGTGTGGGGGAAGAACCCTGCTGGGCTCAGTTGCACAGACCCTCTCCTTCACCCCATGGTGCAGCAGAGTTAGGAGAGATCCTTTCAGATGTATCCAACATAGGCTCCCCCACCAGTGGGATGTGGGCCAGGGGTGGGGTGTGGAATAGAGCCCCTCCCTGGGGACAGGGTATTATGTTCTCTAGGCCTTGTCGTTTAAAGGCAGGTCTCTCAGAAGCAGCGTCCCTTGAGACACGCTTCTTCAGCCGGGAGGTGGAAGACACTTATTGCTAGGCCCTACCAAATTCACGGTCCATTTTCATCAATTTTGTGGTCAGAGGGTTTTAAAATTGGTCAGTTTCACATTTTCAGATGTTTACATCTGAAATTTCAGTGTTGCAGCCATGGCAATCCCAACCCAAAAGGTACCCAAAGATGGGTGTGATCTCCCTCCCTGCCCCGAGCAGCCGTGCAGGTGAAGAGGAAGTCCTGTCCCTTCCCAGCCCAGCTGGGACTCACAGCTCGGTGCTCCCAGCTGGGGCACTCCCAGAAGTACGGGGGAGATCTCATGGAAGGAGGGTCTCAACCATGCTGGTGGAGGCTTTGGGGGCAGCAGTACCTTGTTAGCCAAGAGGGGATCTTGTTAGTGCGCTGAAGCTCTGGACCGGGTTAGGATTTTAGGGCACCGGTCACCCATTGTGTCCTGTAGTCCTGTTTGCTACATGTGACTCTCTGCCCTTTGTTACACTTAGAGCGGCTTTCTCTAGAAACGACTCTAGGTGCTGTGTCGTGCGGAGCTGTGCACAGGGTGTAACCGGTGCGCTGGGGTGTACTGTTGCTATGGGAACAGCAGGCTTTGTCAGGGTCCATGGAAGCTCCCTAAAAGTTCGGGGGGGCACCATTGCCTGAACCATTAACCCACTCCCCACGCGGCCTGTTCCCCTGAGGCCCTGCCCCTGCACCGCTCTTTCCCTGAAGCCCCCACCCTTGCACCACTCCTTCCCCCGAAGCTGCCCTCCTCCCCAAGCCCCTGCCCTCGCACCACCCATTCCCGCTGCCTCTTTCCCTAAGGCCCCACTCCCGTGCCACCTCTTCTCACAAAGACCCTGCCCCCTGCTCACTCCTCTCCACCCCCCCATCACTCGCCTTTATGGCAGGTAAAAAGTGATGGGGCCAAGTCCCCCTAGTCCCCCCTCTTCCAGGACCCCTGGAGCTGGTGATGCTGAGAGTGTCCAGGGGACCAGGGCTGGGCACTGCCAGGGGATGCTCAGAGGACTGTTCCTCTCTAAGCTGCAGAGAGACAGAAGAGCCTGTGTGGACGGACGGGGAGGGTGTGTGTTGCCTGTAGATGGGAGCGTCGGGGAGCTGGCCCCCGGCTGGCACAGCCACGGCTGCTTCACGCTAAGGGCAGGTGCCTCACAACCCTGGATCTCCCCAGGGAGAGTCACACATGGGGAGTGGGACACTGACTTCACAGGCAGAGGTGGATTGAGATCTACTCAGCTGTGTGTGTCATAGACCCTCTGTGACTAGTTGGATTACAGAAACCCCCTTGGGAACTACTGATGTGCCAAGACTACTTCTGCCCCTGCTTTCCTGCCCTGGCAGTTTAGGAATTCAGCACCCTGTTTTGTTGAGCCAGACACGCCCGTCTGCTCCAGCACAGACCCAGGGTCTGAACCACGTGCCCCGAAGCTGCAGACTTAACTGAAAGCAACTTACAGAAGTGTTTCTGTCTTTAACACTCAGATGCCCAACTCCCAATGGGGTCTAAACCCCAAATAAATTCGCTATAGTTAACAGAGACTTTTTTAATGCCCAGTGTTTAGCCTTTTGGGGCAATTTGCAACTTGTGTAATTATAGCTTTTTTTTATTTTTACTCTTACTTGTTTTGCTTTCTTTTTTGTTCCTACTTTCCTTACCCGAAATAAGCAAACAGAAAATAACAAACCAGTAACCACTTTGTTTGTTTTTTAGCCACCACATTTAAAACTTACTTAAAATTACTACCAGTATTTTAAAGCAATTGGCTGTGCACAGATCCTGCCAACCACGCCACTGGCATAGGTTGGATCACAGAAACCTCCTTGGGAACTGCCAACTGATGTACCAAGACTACTTCTGCCCCTGCTTTCCTGCCCTGGCAGTTTAGGAATTCAGCACCCTGTCTTGCTGAGCCAGACACACCCGTCTGCTCCAACACAGACCCAGGGTCTAAACCACATGCCCCAAAGCTGCAGACTTAACTAAAAGCAACTTACAAAAGTGTTTCTGTCTTTAACACTCAGATGCCCAACTCCCAATGGGGTCTAAACCCAAAATAAATTTGTTTTACCCTGTATAAAGCTTATACAGGGTAAACTTATAAATCGTTTACCCTCTATAACACTGATAGAGAGATATGCACAGGTGTTTGCCCCCCCCCCCCAGGTATTAATACATACTCTGGGTTAATTAATAAGTAAAAAGTAATTTTATTAAATACAAAAAGTAAAATTTAAGTGGTTTCAAGTAGTAACAAACAAAACGAAGTAAATTACCAAGTAAAATAAAATAAAACACGCAAATCTAAGTCTAATACAGTAATAAAACTAAATAAAAATAAAATTTTACCCTCAAAAATGTTGTAATAAGTTTTTTTCACAAACTGAACACCTTCCTAGTCTGGGCACAATCCTTTCCCCGGTACAGCCCTTGTTCCAGCTCAGGTGGTAGCTAGGAAATTTTTCATAATGGCCACCCCCTTTGTCCTGTTCCACCCATTTATATCTCTTTTGCATAAGGCAAAAATTCTTTATCTCTCTCTGGTTCCCACCCCCTCCTTCTCAATAAAAAAGCACCAGGTTAAAAATAAATTTCAGTTCAGGTGACATAATCACATGTCAGGCCACTTGCCAGCACACACGTATACAAAAAAACAAAGCCATCTACAAACAATTGTCCTGGTTAATAAAAGTTATCAAAATTCCAAACCACCATTAATGGCCCACACTTTGCATAATTACAATAGGCCCTTAAAGTTATATTTTATATTTCTAGTTTTAAATACAAAAGTAATACATTTATACAAATAAAATAACCACACTCAGTAAATTATAAGCTTTGTAATAATACCTTACAAAAAAACCTTTTACATAAAGCATATTTTAGTTACATTATATTCAAACTCATTAGCATATTTTAATAAAATTATATAAAGTGCAATGTCACACCCTCTCCAATGCTTACAATAAGGATTCCCCTCCAACTTGTGAGGCTGGGGCTGGTGCTTTGGCAGCAGGAAGGGATGGGATCTCCTCCTGCTGTTGAGATCCACAGCAGCCCTTCCTTTCCACCACGGCACTAAGCTGGCACAGAGAGAACAGGGTCTGGGACAGAGTCAGGAGTCAAACCCAAATCTCTTGAATCAGGGCCGCACCTTAGTCCCCAGACCAGTTGGAGTCCTTCCCTCTAGGGTGGTACTCAGACAGTCTGGGGCACTTTGTCCTCCCTGCACAGCTCCCTACATTGGGCAGTTCCCAGGATGCTGCGGACAGCTGTGTTTGTTCCAAGGTCTGTTCCCCACCCCGGATCCATTCTCCGGGGACAGATGGAATGCAGAACCCATGGAGAAGAATCGCGGCCACCATGAAGACATGGAGAGCTCCTCTGCGTCACGGTAACCCTCATCTCAATGTTTTCTAAACACTGATGGTTTAAACACCCACAATTAAACCATCAGTGTTTAGAAAACATCCTCTCCAGCTCTTCCCCCTGGGCCTCCCCTCTGCCTCAGGTTGAACTGTCTCTCCAATCCCTCTGGCCCTTGGGCTTCCCCTCCGCACTTGGCCAGCCACCCCTCCAAAAGCTTGCTATGACCCACTGGTTGGAAAACGTTGCTTTATTAAAATCCTGGACACACACTCACAAAAGTATCTTAGACACAAATCAAAATCAGGGCATCCATGACAGTTTTAGTACCATGACATGCCCACAGTCATAACCACACCCCCTACAAGCTTTCCAGAGTCACTGCTTTCAAGGGTACAGGCCCCCATCCAGTAAATGTGACAGATATTCTCGTTGGTCCTGGATATACAGATTTGCATTTGGCCGCATTAAAACACATCTATACTTTGGCAGACCAGCTGCCAGCTCATGCCAAGGCCCCCAGGCCTCATGGCACACTGACATATGCACAGCTGGGTACCAGTCTGGCTCACCTGTGCATTAACGTTGATAAATTAGGTATTAGATTTTGAAAAATGTGTGTAGTGTTTAGACTTTAAGAAATGCTTGTGTAAGATGCTGCAGGCATTGATCTCACTGAAATACCATGTTATAAGGTTATATTGTGGACACAGAGCATGGGAAGTTCTGCCTCATGGGTTTGACAGGAAGCAGCCCCATGGCTCCTGATTGGCTCCCTGTCCCATATAAACCCAAGGGGTGGTCCAGGAAGTGTCCAGGCAACAGCATGGCTCTTTGGTAACTGCTACGACCGTTCCTGTTCTATGCTCTGGAACGCCTGGCTTGACCTCGGCTTGATTTGGACTCACCAGGTTCAACCACCGCCCCCTCCAGTACGGGTCCGAGGACACAGTGAGTACGAGGTGCACGAGATACTGGACTCAGAAATCAGTCACAGCTCCTTATAGACTGGGAGGGCTCTGGCCTGGAAAGCAATCCTGGGAGCCTGCATCCCAAGACCATGTGCCCAACTTCATGGCAGCCTTCCATGATTGGGGGTCCACAGTTTGTGTTGTGGTTTTGGCACAAAATCTTACAAACCTTCCAAACTGAGGCCAGCGGGAGGCACCCTAGTTGGGGTGGGGCAGTAAATGTAAGGCCCCTGGGTCTAGAACCCAGGCTTGTAGTACTACCCAGCAGCAGCTAACACTAGCCCCTGCTCCACCTCCCATGACCCATTGTGGACACAAACTATGGGATGGTCCACCTCAAGGGTTTGACAGGCAGCAGCCCCAAGGCTCCTGATTGGCTCCCTGCCCTATATAAACCCAAGGGGCAGTTCAGGATCTGCCCAGGCAACAGTGTGGGTCTTCTGTAGCTGCCATGACTGCCTCTGGCTTGATTTGGACTTTGCCTCCTGACTCAGATCCTGAAACCTGACCCTCCATATTGACCCTGGTCTGGACCTGACTATGGACTTCTCAGCTACTCCTAGCCTCAGGTGATACCAGTCAGCTCTGTGTTCTTGGGGAACCAGGGTGCAGTATCTAGCCTGTCTGACTCATGAAAGACACACACCCCCAACCAGTCTCTGCTTGAACCAAAACCGATCAGAGAAAAGACTTGCAGAGAGCAGTGAAGGATGTTGGGAGACACACCTAGACCCCTCTTGACAAGGGTGATAAGGTTAAGGCATCTCCATTAGCATACAGAATTGAGAACAGAGAACCACCCTGAACTCTGGGACCTGAAAAGCAGGGAAGCACTGCATCATGGGGGATCTCTGCTCCAGATGTTAATGAACCTACGCCTGGACACACCCAGCTCAGCAGTTATCAAACCAATTCTAGTAATGAATCCTTGATTGATATCCAAAATACAGAAGCAGCCTAGTTGCATTGTGAGCTCCCTGGAAGAAAACACCCCCCATAGCCAAGAGTGATCAGCTCCTATTGTCTAGCCTAAAGAAAACCCTTGAGTCATCAGTTTACCCATAAACAAATCTAGTGTTTTCCCTTGAACCATTGTATTTTCTCTACAAAAACCCTGACCTATGCCCAAGTAAGTGTTCTGATGCTTGGATCCAAACTCTGTATCAGTTCCACTGGGACTCCATCTTCTCCTGACTGATCGTGCTGGGGGCTCTGCCTCAGGACCCTGAGCTACCACCACTCAGGACCCTGAGCTACCACCACCACCTGGGAACCCCGACCAGTTCAAGCTTCATGGAGTGGGTGAGATCCCCCTCTTTCTCTCTCTCTGTTTTCCTTTCTATCTCAGGTATTAACCTTTAATAATGTAACTGTTATGTTGGTTTAGGCTCTCCTTGTGTAGTGATCACTATTATCCAATAAATAACTTTTATGGTTAAGCTGGTTGCTTCCCTCTCTCTCTCTCTCTGAACTTTACTCTTTTGTGTTTTTGGCTTCCCCATTCACTCTGCAGCAACACTCCTCTTACCTAAGCTAAAGATCCCTGCAGCTCCCAAAAATCCTGTGGGGTTTGCTCATCAAGTGGGTTACTACCAGAACAATTGTGACGTGAAAGTGGGGATAGGGACGTGCTGAACCTGGGACATATGAGGGTGGCAGCTTGAAAGTGCCCCTCCCCACTCCCAGAAGAGTAACCCGAATAAATGAGCACACCCCAAAGTAACGGGCAAATCTGGTAACACAGGTTTGCCCCTGCTGTGACCGCTGGCCCTGACTTCTCTTGTTGGGATCCAGGCGGAGAGACCCTATACATGCCCCCAGTATGAGAGAGGGTTCACCCAGCCTGCTATCCTCAGCAGAAGACCCACCAGTGTGCTCAGAGGTTTAAAGGTTGGCCCTTTAAGGGGAATTGGGCTCAGCCCTGGTCAGCTGCTCCTGTGTCTCCTGCACACCCAACCCTGGGGGAGCTGAGTTAGGGAGAGGGTAGCAGGAGAGAAGGAGACTCCAGGGGCAGGCCCTGGAGAGGCAGATAGCCTGGAGGCAGACTGGGAATAAGGCTCTAGCCTGGGGGAGAGACTCCAGGCTTGGATAGGAGCCAGGGATCCAGGGAGACAATCTGGAGGGTCAGCGCTCTGTGTGAGAGAGCAGGGCTGAAAGGGTGGCCCAGGAAGGATGGCACTACTGCTTAGGGCCATTATCAGTACCCCAACCGGGGGATGCTAGGGCATGAAGCCAGCTTGAATGAAGAGTTTATTAACTACCAGAGGATCAACCCGAGGGGGAAGCCCCAAGATGGGGAGGGCTCCTAGCTCCAGCCTTATGGAGCATCAGGGAAGCCACAATGGGGAGACATCTCAGTGGTGATCCCATTGCAATCAGAGCTCGGTCCTGACTGCAAGGACTGAACCCAGGGGGCAGCGGGTGCCCTGACGGGGGAAGGTGCTGCAGTCAGCACGGGGAAGCCCATGAGGGACAGTCCCTGTTGGCTTTACTGCCCAAAGCTTTGGTGCTTAGGAACAGCTGGTACAGAACTCTGCAGTGCGGGATATTGGGCGTGCATCAGACTGTCTACTCCATCCACCGGCTTCCCTTCAGGAGCAACTCCAGAATGACGCCATGTGCGGACGCTCCGATTCTAGAAAAGGAGAGTCTTGTTCCTGTTGGGTTTCACCCACGTTGAAAGTGGAGCACTGCACCTCAAATTCATGCCCACCTGAATCCAGCTTAGTTTCCATACCCTGAGATACTGAATCTGGTTCAAAGGCTTGGTCCTTAGCTTCAAGGCCTGGGCCCAGGGAATCAAGAAACATCTCAAGCTTCAGGATAAGGATCAGGGTTGGCAAGTCTACCCCTCTGGGTCTTGTTGTTCTGTTTCTGTACAGTGCCTAAAACCATGGGGATGTGGTTGCCTATGTGCTACCGTAATACACCTAATAAATGTACAGTACCTTACACAGTGGGGTCCTGGTCCATGGGCAGGTAGCCTACATGCTACCATAATTCACCCAGTAAACAATGTTCAGTGATTAGCACAATTGAATCCTGGTCAAGGACTGGGGCTCCTAGGTGCTACCGTAATACACCTAATAAATACTATACAGTGCCCAGTGCAATGGGGTTCTGGGCCATGCCTGGGGCTGTCCTAATTGCTACTATCATTCTCCTAATAAATAATAATACAATAGAAGTAGACTCATCTGTGCTGGAGACAGAATTTTCTCAGGGGCTGGCCCCAGGCTGGAACAAACTCCCCAGTGACTACAGACCATTCCAAAGCTCTCTACCCTTCATTCCAAGCATCGGGGCATTTCTTTGATCTTGCCTTGTCAAGCATAGAGCTGTGTGTGTGTGTGTGTGTGTGTGTACTCACATACATGAGGGTCTCACACCTTTGTTGCTTCTGCAAGCAGAGCTCACAGCACATACCACTGGTTCCTTGCATCTGTTCACTCCCCACCCCACAAGCTCCCTATGTATCTGTCCCATCCCTCTCTCTCAGTCCCATTGCAGAATGCATGAGTGGAAGGCACTCAGATACGCCTGTGATGAGTGCTGTCTAAGGCTAGGTCTACACTACAGCGGGGGGTCGACCTAAGATACGCAACTTCAGCTACGTGAATAGCGTAGCTGAAGTTGCGTATTTTAGGTCGACTTACCTGGCTGTGAGGACGGCGGCAAGTCGACCACTGCCGCGCCGCCGTCGACTCCGCTGCCGCCTCTTGCCGCGGTGGATTTCCGGAGTCGACGGCAGAGCGATCAGGGATCGATTTTATCGCGTCTTCACTAGACGCGATAAGTCGATCCCCAATAGATCGATTGCTACCCGCCGATCCGGCGGGTAGTGAAGACGTGCCCTAAGACCCTGTATTGAACAGGGAGCACTTCACCCTCACATGCCACATCTCTGCATTTCTTCGGGGCAATTCATCTGCAAGGACTGAACCTTGGAGTAAAGCCTCTCTCTGCTTTCTGAGCTAAAGGGCCGGGTCTGGGGTGTTTAAATGGCCCAAATCCCATTGTAGAGCTCTGCTCCTATTGCAGAAGAGTTGTCTGTGGCGGTGCCAGTGTTGCAAACCCATTGTGTAGGCTGGGTGAGACGTTCCAGTGGCCAGCAGAACGCGACGTAGCCTTCTCAGAGTTGGAAAAAGGCTCCTGTGACTGCTCCTGTCTGGGCCGACCCAGATTTCAACCCCCCTTTCATATTGGACACAGATGGCTCGAGGGCACCATTGACACACAGCACTGGGGAAGGCTGGAGCTTATTACAGCCAAAGTCCAAGTTTGCCAGAGAGAAATGATGGCACCAGCCCAAGGCAGCTCCTGGCAGTGGTAAAATCTATAGAACATTTTCAGCACGGTTTGGATGGGAGGACGTTTATGATCAGGTCAGAGCATGCGTCTCTGAAATGGCTCTTTAGAGTCAGGAATCCTGAGGGGCTGTGTGGTTAGCAGCACTGCACCGCTAAGATTTCACAATCCCACACAGGGCTGGGCGCATGTTTAGAGGGCGTTGCTGAGATGTGAATGGCAAGCACTGCCCTACACAGAGAGCAAGGAACTGGTGCTCGAGGAGGATGAGTGACATTAGGAAGAAGTGGCTGTCTCCTCTCTTCCCCATAACTTGCAGAAATGCAAATGTTCTTGACTCACCTGTTGGACCCGTGAAGGTTGGCGTTGCAGGAGTGGACTCCAGAACAACAAAAAGATTCCCAAATAGAGGACCTTGATATCAGCAGAGACTGGAAAATCATTCGGCAAACACAGCCACCGTGGAGGATAGCTTTTACTGTAGTAAGGCGAGGGGATGCTGTCTGCTCACAGCAGGAACACTCCCATCTCCAATGCAATATTTTGTAAGATCAAATCTGAGTTGGTGTGAAAAACATCCCGACAGAAAGTTGCTGTGTCAATATAGAAATACTTAAGACTGTATCATTGGTAATTTGCTAAATTATGGCTTTTCTGAGAGGGGAGGGTATTGTTCTGGGTTGGATAAACCCTAATTCAAACTGCCCTTCATTCAGGATACAAGTAAGAAACGAACCACCAAGCTCCTTTATGAAATGGCGAGCTGAAACCATAGGAGCTACTGCTCAAAATGCAGGTCATGAAAGAAAGGCCAGTCATAAACTGAGCTGTGGGCGGGGGAGGGGTTTTCTAGGTGCTCTGTGTGTGAACAAAAGGAAACAGAAGTCAGCAAGGAAACACTAGCCACAGAAGCACTGAAAGCCTGACCCTGACTAAAAGGTGAGAGAGGTTTTGGGCAGAGTGCTAGCTAGAAAGGGGGTGGGGTGAGGGTTGGTTGGGAGCAAAGAAACTGTCTCCTGCTGTTTGATTCCTGCTGTGTTCAGGGAAACAGGATTTTGTATGTTCTTTGTAAAAAAAACAGGATTGCATCAAAGGAATACCTGACTCCATCATCAATGTAACCTTCTAATGGAAAAAAACCCACAAGACCCTGAATATTGACTAGCCCCTCCATTCAAAGGAGACAACGCTATTTACAAACGTGCCCTAAGGAAGGGCTAATAGCTGCCATCAAGTGGGTCTTTGATTCATTGGCAAAGCTGATAGGAGTGTTAAGCACCTTTCTTTCAGACTAAACTGAGGGAGCAATGAAATGTCCCTTTATGTAGTGAGAGCTGGAAATGGGAAGCCACTGCCCAAGCCAGTAAGCGACAAGGGAAGGCCACTCAGAAGTTTAAACCATGAGGACTGAGGGACTTTAATACCCAGAAAGAAACTGGAGTCCCACAAGGATCAACTCTGTCCAGTCCTTTTCAATATCTACATGCAACTGCTAGGTGAAATGATCAGATGGACTCAAGTGCAAGCAATATGCAGATGAGATACAGCTCTACAAACCCTTGCCCACATACCAACACACCACTACCACCAAAAATGGCCCGTGCTTGGACGAGATCAACTCATGGTTAAGAACAGCTGGCTGAAGCTGAACCCAAGCAAGACAAGGGGTGTTGCTGGTAGGCAGAGGAAAGTACTTTGAAGAGTTCACAGCCCTGGTGCAGTCTCCTCCAGTTGGACAAGTGCACTCACAATCGGTCAGTTCAGTCCATAGTCTAGGAATACTCTTGGGTTCCCTGTTGATGCTGATCTGTCACATAGCAGCATCTGTGAGTCACCTTTTCTACCATCTCTGGTTGGCTAGAACACTCCGTCCCACCCTGGTGGACAGAAACCTGGCCTCTGTTATACACCTATTCACCATCTCTCAGCTGCATTACAGTAATGTGATGGACCGTCACCTGGGCATGAAGCCATAGGTGTTTAGGAAAACCCAACTAGTCCAGAACACTGCAGAACATCACTTCCCCAGTATGGGATACTACGTCTGAATTTAACCTGTGCTGTGCTCTCTACACTGGCTTCCCTGAGAATAGACTCAAGTTTGAGTCCTCAGGTTTTTATCTTCAGGATGCTCCGTTGCCTAGGTGAAGGATATCCATGAGATCCGGGTGAGATCCCAGTCAAGTGGCCACTCATTAGCATACCTGAGGCTGCGGGGATGGATCAATCCACTTTGCGTTGTGGAAAGCACCCGCAGGGAAGAGAGGAGGCTGGAAAGTTCTCCATCAGACTCCCTGGCACCTGCCCCCACAGCTGGGGCATCAGTCTCTCAGGAGGATACATCTCAAAACTGCCCTAGACTATAAAGGAGAGGGGCAAATCCCCAAGGGATTACTAAAATGCCAAAGGAGCTGAGCAAGTTTGACTTTGTGGGAGATCCTGACTAGGGGGTGGGCAGCCGTCTAGCGGGAAGGACGTGTGGTAAGAATCTTACTTTGAACCAAGACTGTAGTTTTGTTAAACCTGAGTCACTAGAAAGGGGGTTTCACTTCATTTGCTTGTAATCATTTCTTACTTTATCCCTGACCCCTGAACTCACTTAAAACCTCGCTCATTTTGATGAAATAAACTTGTTTTGCTTTTAGTCTAAATCAGCCATGTGCTGGGTTTGCCTAGAAGTGAATATTCAGTCCAGTTAAAGGACCAAACTGCTGGGCTTTTGTCTCTTTAAAGAAGCCATGGTCTGTATCATAGGTGCCAACTCCACGGGTGCTAAAAATAAAAGTGGGTGCTCAGCACCCATCCACCGATCAGCTGTTTGGTGGCAGGGGGCGAAGTGAGGCTGGGGCATGCTCAGGGGAGGGGACGGGAAGAGTCGGGGTGGGGTGGAGCATCCACCTGGGAAGAAGAAAGTCGGCACCTGTGGTCTGTATTACTCCTCTGACTGTCCCAGGACGGGGCTGGACATTTCAAGGCGGAAGGTTTTGGGGAATTCGGGACTGGGGGTATGCTGGGGTCACTTGGCTAGCGGTGACCCCGGCTGGTGGAGACCAGGGCGTGGCTGTATTGTAACCCGCAGGGGGCTGGAGTCAGAGCTGCTGGCTGGGAGCATCCGGACAGGGAGCTATGGCAGTGGAGCGTTTTAAGGCTCTCGCGGTTACAGGACAAGCGACGACACAACTTCTCGCTGGTCTGAATTGCAGCCCAGAAGATGCCAACAGCCTGTGCTTATTGACAGGCGACTTTCCCATCGAATATGGTGGCTCTTGTCCAGTTCAGAATGCTGGGATCCAACTGCCATGAGACTGATAGAGTCTTTCTTCCATACTGGATAACCATTTGCACCATTTCTTCTGCTTTTATGCAGTCACAGTCTCAGTCTCTTTGCCGGGGGGGGGGAGGGGCTCTCTTCTGAGTGCTCTCCCGGGGTGTGTGTGTGTGTGTGTGTGTGTGTTTGTCTTTGGAATTCTCCAGCTTGCGTCTAATCCAGATAGTAAACATTGTCTGTTGCCACAGGTGTCCATTGTTCTCATGTTGATTGGATCCGCTCTCAGCCTCTCCCGTCTCCTGTGGCGGGTTTCACTCCCGGTAGATTGGGGACACAATAGTGTAGCTATCCCATAGCTCTAAAATTGCTTCCTATACAAACAACTCACAACAATTGGCAAATTCTTACCTTTCAGCAGAGACTTCCAAGACCCCTTTCGGTGAGATGTTCTGACATTGGACATCAGGGGCTTTGTCTTATATATGCAACTATACCCCCGGTCGTCGTCCCCCAAAAAAGTGTCCTGATTTTTCACACTTGCTATCTGGTCACCCTAGGGGTAATATAGGTGCCTGGGTGTCTCTGTCTTACAGCTGTTCCGGAACTCCTGTCAGTCACAGGCCAGGTGGCTCCTTTCCCTTCCTGGCTGCAGAGTGTCCTCTGGGCCGGGCAGGGTCTCCTCTGAAGCCGCTGCAGCTGGGACCGTGCAGGGAAATGCAGAGGCCAGAGCCACCAGGAACCATTTTCCTCCCAGCAACCCCACTACCCTAGCTCCTTTCCTGGGGCCTTCCCTACCTGGTGTTCCAGCACTTCTTTCTTTAACACTCCAGCACTGGGTAAATGGAACTCAGGGTGCTCCGGTCCGGGGAGTCCTGTGTTCCTACCCCTTTCTATGGCACTGCCTTTATCCCAGCTGGGTCAGTGTCCATGTGATCCCTTATCCTGAAAACCCTGAAAACCCTCTGTAAAGCCTGCCCCTGCTTTACAGAGCCTTCTCACCCAAACACCGGCTTTGTGTAGAGGGCACCATGTACATATAGATTTTTAGATCTGTCAGGGTGTAGGGGAGGGGGGATTGATCTCAGAAAGGTGTCGGTCCTGCACATCTTGCAAATCTACAGCCTAAAAAGGATGTGAAATTGATGTGTTAATTTCTCAGCTCAGCCCCCTCACTCTGACTCAAAGGCTGGGCATGAGAAAGCTAGGTTTTTAATTAGATTGTGGATGGATATGACTCGGGTGTGAGAGAGAGACGGGGAGAGCTAGAGATATCCCAGTTAGCATTAGGTCTCTGTGCATCCTCACTATAAACCTTATTTATCCTCCCCCACCCCGCTCCAAATTGTCTCCTGCTCTGTCTTGAAACCACTTTGTGCCTCTCTCCCAGGTGAAAGTGGCTCCCTGTCATACCAGGCACTGCACGGAGCCCGGCCGAGAGCTGGGGACCCCCATGGGGCTGGGAACTGCACGGAGTCCGGCCGAGAGCTGGGGACCCCCGTGGGGCTGGGGTGCTGCCTGGAGCCTGGCCGAGAGCTGGGGACCCCCGTGGGGCTGGGAACTGCACGGAGCCCGGCCGAGAGCTGGGGACCCCCGTGGGGCTGGGAACTGCACGGAGCCCGGCCGAGAGCTGGGGACCCCCGTGGGGCTGGGGTGCTGCCTGGAGCCTGGCCGAGAGCTGGGGACCCCCGTGGGGCTGGGAACTGCACGGAGCCCGGCCGAGAGCTGGGGACCCCCGTGGGGCTGGGGTGCTGCATAGAGCCCGACTAAGGTCCAGGTCCAAACTGTGTGGGTGCTGCGCGGACACACAGTGAGAGACGACCATTGCCCTAAAGAATTCCGTCTAAGTAGACAAAGGAAGGCTTTTTATCCTTAGTTGGGGAAAACTGAGCCCCAGAGAGATTCAGTAACTTGTGCGATCTCATACAGGGAGTCCGTAGCAGAGCCAGGAGCAGAACCTATGTTCCTGAGTCCAGTTTAATTCCTGAACCACAAGCCCAGCCTATCTCTGTAGTGGGCTCGCTGGTCTGTCAAATTTAATCGAGACACAAGCAACAGAAATATGCAGCTACGGTGGTCAGTAGGGGATGATGCCGTTTTTATAGGGGTATCTGGAAACACCATATAGGATTCTGGTGCAGGAAGAGAATTCTCTGTTGCTCTAGGATGGACCCCAAAACGCCCACAGGACAGTGACCCTTTCCCATTCAGGCCTGTGTCCTGCTCTTCAAACACGGTGTGCCCAGGTTTTGGATTGTATCTTTGACAGATGCTCTGAGACAATGTAGACAGCCCCATTCACAGGAAAAGATGGGTTTGAATAGTGCCTGAGCTAGAAGTTTTCCCTGCACATTTCCTGCTTTGGGGGATTTTCCCCAATACTGTGTCCCACCCCAAAGGCAGCTGAAGGAGCTCCAGGGGAGGGATCGCTATACAAATGGTCAGCCTGGAAAGCGCATTGTTGTTGTTGTGTGGGTTTCGGGGCACTAGGAAATGCATGAGGGTCCTGTTGTGTGTTTTTTTGAATGGGGAACAGGGTCCTGGCTCTGTGTCTGTTTTTTCCAATTCTCCTTCTGCCGTGGCTGGTGCTGGATCACACGTCACAGGCTGGGGGGCCAAATGGCCTGTGAGGCTGGGTTACAGATAAGCAGGGCTGGCTTCAGGGAAAATGGTGCCCTCGGTGAACTTGTACTTGGGTTCCCTTCCTTGGAGTTGGAGAACAGCAGCGTGGGGCGCAGTGTGCGAGGCCCAGCTTCTGGCCCCAGATCCCAGCCAGGCTGCATAGGAGTTTCTGAGGCTGGGGGTTCCCCCGACCATTCTCCCCCGACCATCTAGCCGGAGAAGAGCGGTTGTGCAATGTCCACTCGTGCCCACGGGAAACGGGGACACGGGCCGGCCTGCTCGCTCTGCAGGGGGCAGCTGTCACCTGTGCCTCCCTGCCAGGCTGGTAGCTCCGGGAAGTTCCGCCCACCCCCCACCTGGCTGGCCAGGGGCTCCAGCCCTGGGCTCACCCGCACTCATCCCCTCTCTGGCAGCCCAGACCTGCCAGCTTGTGGCACTTGGACGGCACCCACCCTCCCCAATCACGGCACCCTGGGCGGTCACCCAACCACAAGGCCGGCACTGCTGGTAAGAATTGGAGAAATTAGAAGCCTCGTTGACTCTCCTGTCTGCTTTCCTCTGGACCACAGAGTGAATGGGCATCAGCCGTCTCTGTAGTGGGGCCCGGGGGCTGTTTATACAAGATCACTAGCCTGGTGCTGAGATGCAGCTGCCTCTGGGGTGGGGCACAGGGGCTGTTTATACAGGGATTCCTTGCCTGGCGCTGAGATGCAGCCACCTCCAGGGTGGGTACAGGGACTGGTTAGCTGTCATCCAGCAATGCAACTTAGAAGAAGTGAAGCTGACACTAGTGTAAACCCACCCCACTCCCTGAGTTTCCTCCATCATGGCCCTGGCCTTTCAGAGCCCTGCTTCACTCCTGTCAGCTGCCACAGGATGCAGCTGCCACGGGGCTGGGGTACGAGCTCCCCACTGGTGCAGATGAGTTGGGAGCCCACCGGGGTTCGCTCCTGCGGGAACGGCTGTGAGGGAACATTTGTCCAGTGGTCACCACTGGGAGTAAGAAAAGTGTGTCGTTGTGTCAGTGCAGGGGTGTGTGAGTTGGTGTCTGTGTGGTGTTTTTGTGTGTGTGTCTGTCTGTCTGTGGAGCATTGGATTGTGACTGTCCCTGTCTGGTTGTCTCCGTGTCATATTGTGTGTGTGTGTTTGGGTGACTTAGTGTTGTTTTGTGTGTGTGATTTGTGTGTCTCAATATTGTCACGTGTCTGTCTCTGTCTCAGAGTAGTCTGTGTGTGTGTCTGTCTGTCTGTTTAGCTGTGTGTGTCTCTCACTGCAGTTGCGTGTCTAATTGTGTATCTGTCTATCTCAGTGTAGTTGTGTGTCTGTCTGTCTCAGAGAAGGGGTGTTTGTCTGTCTGGTTGTGTGTCTGTTTGTCTCAGGGTAGGTGTGTTCGCAGTATTTTCCCCAAGAATTGAAATTAGAGGGGTGTTTGAATTTACAAAGTGTGCGGGGGGATGGAAAATGACTAAATTAGCAACATCACATGTAACTAGTTGACCACTGGTGGGGGTGGAGAAGAAGGGTATGGGGGAGTTCAGGGTGTTCGTGGTTGGTCTTTTTTGTTTTTTTGTCAGTCTCTATGTAGCTGCGTGTGTGTCTGACTAGTTGGGTGTCTCAGTGTACTTGACTTTCTCTTGTCTCTATTCTTTTCCCTCCCTATAACACCTCTGAGTCCCCACCTCCACCCCCATCAGTGTTTCTCTCTTTTCAATATCACTTCTCTTTCCTCTGCACTCTGCTGCCTCCTCTCCAGGCAGCATCCTTGAACCTCTCACTTCCCGCTCCACACACACCCCTCACCCAGCACAGGATGGACCCCCTGCCTCTGCTCCTCTACCTGTGCACAGGTAAGTGCCAGCCAGAGGGACTGGGAAAAGCTGGGCTCCTCCACATGGGTGCCCAGCGAGTACCCCTCTGGCAGGGAGATGGGAGCAGCTGGACGGTTGGGACTCCTGGGTTCTATCCCTGGCTGGCTCTGGGGGGTGGAGAGGTGGGTCTGGTGGGTTACAGCGGGGGGCCTGTGTCTCAGGAGTCCTAGGTTCTCTCCCTAGATTTGGGAGAGGAATGGGGCTATAGTGGCTTAGAGGAGGTGGGGGGCTGATAATCAGGACTCCTGGGTTCAGTTCCCTCTGTGTTCTGTTCCCCCAGACTCTCTGGGATGGGAGTGGGTCACAGATGCGACTCCCCTTCTCTGTGGGGTGTTTGTGCTCGGTAGGATGTGGGGGGAGGGTCTGGCAGGTGTGAAGTGGATGCAGTGTTTGCAATTGCACAATCCTGCTGTAAAACCACAGCCGCTTCCCCCTGCTTCAATGTCACGTCTCTCCTGTCTGTGTGGCCTGGACCCATCAGGGAATGGAGGGGGGCCGACTTTGGGGTGGCTGAGAGTGAGGGGGATGAGCTGGGAAGGGGGGACAAACTGGAAGATGGGGTCTGAAAAGGGATGAAGGGAAGAATGGGGGAGGCCACCTCAGCTCCTTCCCCAACCTCAGCTCCTTGGTCCCCAGGCCCCATCCCCCCAGCTCCACAATTCTGCACCCCACTTTGCCCCATATCTGCTCCTCCTAATGTTCTGGGGGTCTTTAGTACCTCCCAGGCCTGGAGGGGGCAGCTCCCAGGGGATTCTCGGGGAGAGATGGCCACAGTGTGTTAGGGATTCACTGTTGCCACTGATGGGCTGTTTGGTGTTTCTTGTGTGACATGAGTTTGGTGGGTCTCAGCTGTGGCTCCCACGGCACAAGCTTACCAGGCCACCCTGCATTAACTGATAGACTCGGCAGAGAGACCGAGAACTGCCTGGGCCAAGGAGCTCCCAGTGTGATGCTGCGGCCAATCCTTGGATGCGTAAGAAGGGGAAACTGGAGTAGGAGCAGAGAGGTTATTTTACCTCTGTATTTGCCAGTGGTGCGAGTGCTGCTGGAATCCTGTGGCCAGCTCTGGTGCCCTCAGTTGAAGAAGGATGTTGATGAATTGGAGAGGGCTCGGAGAACAGCCATGGGAATGATCAAAGCATTAGAAAACCTGCCTGATAGATTGAACTCCTTGAGTCTATCACTATTTAGATTAACAAAGCGAAGGCAAAGTGGTGCTGATCTCAGTCTATAAGTACCTGCGTGGGGAACAAATATTTGATGATGGGCTCTTCAGTCTAGCAGAGGAAGGTCTAACAGGATCCAATGGCTGGAGGCTGAAGCAAGGCAAATTCAGACTGGAAATGAGGTGTAACATTTCTGACAGTGACAGTAATTAACCACTGGAACAATTTACCAGGGGTCGTGGTGGATTCCCCATCACTGGCAATTTTACATCAAGGTTGGATCTTTTTCTAAATGTTCCAGGCTAGTTCAAACAGGGATTAATTCAGAGAAGCTCCCTGGCTCGTGTTACACAGGAAGTCAGGCTAGATGAACACAGCGGTTCCTTCCGGCGTTCTATTCTGTAATTCTATGAAGGCCGATCTGCCCCTGCGACCCTATAGAAACTCCCCTTCCCCCTATGAATCTGGGTCAGCAAGAGATAAATCAAGGGCTTCATTCACCAGTGCTAAACGCACTCATTATATTTATTCTTCACATGGAAGTTTCTGCTGCTATGCATATGAATGCATGAAACGTTTTGCATAAAATGGCCCTCCAGGGCTAGACACAAGGGAAACTTGAATGATCTGGTGGGGAGGGGCTGGGAGTCAGGACTCCTGGGTTCTATCCCCAGCGCTGGGAGGGGAGTGGGGTCTGGTGCTCAGTCTCAGAAAGGTTTTGGAATGAACTTGCTGAGGCTACAGTAATGATGAGACTTTACAGAGGATAATTAAGGCTATTACTGTTGGGTGGTCAGGACATTCCAGATCATCTCCACATTTTCAGTTCAAGGCAGAACTGTCTGTTGGTGATGGCAGAGGAAATAGAATAGTAGCGCCGAAGATGTTACAAGCTGACATGCTCACAGGAGGACATGAAGGACACTTGGACCTGGAGAAATGTCAATGCAGAGCCGGAGAGAGACAGTAATGGCCACAAATGAACAGTGAGATAGCGAAATTGTTAAAATGTGTGCAACCGGCCCCCAATGCCAACCTAAACAGGGTAAAAGAGGCTATGTTGGTAAGCAATGAACAGTTAAGGGCATAATCTAAAGTTGGTGTGAATCTATTTGCATATGCCGGTGAGGGCTCTGTTTTGACACTGGATTATAATTCTCATTCTCTGCAGAATATTAAAAAATACTACACCAAAAACATGGTATAATACATATGAAATCGATATTTTGCAGGCATAAAATCCCTGAAGTTATTTGCCCGGCACTGAGATGCAGCCACCTATGGGGTGGGGCATGGGAGCTGTTTGTACAAGGATTCCCTCACCCACCGGCACTGAGATGTGGCCACTTGTTGGGTCTCTCTGGGAGTGGATGGGGGGGAGGTGTGACTCTCCCTCTCCGTGGGGCACATATGCTTGGTAAGATGTGGGCTGGGGCTGCGGTTGGTGGGCAGGAAGTGGACATGGTTGGCACAGTCCTGCTGTAAAGCCACCACAGCTTCTTCCTGATTCAAAGTCACATCTCCGCTGTCTGTGAAGCTGGGACCTCTCAGGGCATGGGGGGAGGTCACACGTTGTGGTGGCTGAGAATAAGGTTGACAGACTTGAGGCTGGAACTGGGGAGTTTGAGGCACATTGGGAGACAGGTCCTAAAAAGGGATGAAGGGAAGATCGGGGGAGCCTGCCCCCGCCCTCTGAGCACCCCCTTTGTCCAACCAGCCCCACAATTTTCCAACCTCATCTCCCAGCCCCAGAATTCTACACCCCACCTTGCCCCACATCTGCTCCTCCTACAAATCTGGAGGGTCTTTACCTCCTCCCAGCCTGAAGGGGGCAGCTCCAAGGGGACTCTCCTTCCCAAGTCTGGGCTTGCAGGAATGGAGAGGGCAGAAGGGCCAGGGGAGAGGAGAGCTGAGCCACCCTGAGAGATTATTACACTCCCTACTTCTCTCCCACAATTCCTCTCAGCCCAGCTTGCCTCCTGCGGCAGCCCTGATTGGCTACCAGGAGGTGGAGGAGGTGGGGAAGATCAGCGAATTGTAGAGGGGTTTCCCCACTCACCCACTTCTCCCAGCCAGTCCCGCGGGCAGAGGTGGGGAGTTAGTTAGCTACCCTATGCATGAGGGATTCAGTGTTGCCATGCACTGCCTGTTTCTCATGTGACAGGAGTTTGCGGGTCTCAGCTTGCATGAACAAGGGAATCTTGGGCAGGAAGAGAGAGGTTACAGTAGAACCTCAGATTTACGAACACCAGAGTTACGAACTGATCAGTCAACCACATATCTCATTTAAACCAGAAGTACGCACCCACACAGCATCAGAGGCCAATAATAAAAAGCTAATACAGCACAGTGCTGTGTTAAACATAAACTTCAAAAAATATAAAGGGGAAGCTGCATTTTTCTTCTGCATAGTAAAGTTTCAAAGCTGTATTATGTCAATATTCAGTTGTAAACTTTTGAAAGAACAACCATAATGTTTTGTTCGAGTTACGAACATTTCAGAGTTACGAACAACCTCCATTCCCGAGGTGTTCGTAACTCTGAGGTTCTATTGCATTTTACCTCTGTATTTGGCCCTGGTGCAACCCCTGCTGGAATAGTGAGTCCAGTTCTGGTGCCCACAATTCACAAAGGATGTTGATAAATTGGAGAGGGGTCAGAGAAGTGCCATGAGGCTAACGAAAGGATTGGAAAACCTGCCTCATAGTGATAGACTCAAGGAGATCAGTCTAGTTAAGGGAAGGTTAAGGGGTGACTTGACCCCAGTCTATGAGTACTTATGAGGAGGACAAATATTTAATATTGGTCTCTTCAATCTAGCAGATAAAGGGCTAACACGATCCAATGGCTGAAAGTTGATGTTAGACAAGCAAAGGCCATGTCTACACTAGCGAGTGTACAGCGGCACAGCTGTGCCGATGCAGCTACACCGATGTAAGATCACTCGTGTAGCTACTCTATGTCGACAGGAAAGAGCTCTCCGGTCAATGTAATTAAACAACCTCAACGAGCTGTGGTAGCTCTGTTGGTGGGAGAAGCTCTCTATCGACATAGCGTTCTGCACAATACCACTTATGCCAGTGAAACTTATGTCACTCGGGGGTGTGGTTTTTTCAGACCCTTGAGTGACATAAGTTTTGCCACCGTAAGTGGTAGTGCAGACATAGCCTGTGACTGCAAATAAAGACTACATTTTTAACAGGAAGCATAATTCAACATTGACCAATCACATACAGTTTGCCAAGAGTTGTGGATTCTCCATCACTGGATATTTTAAATCGTGATTGGACGTTTTTCTGAAAGATCTGCCATAGTTCAATCAGGAATGTTAATGCAGGGAAGTTCTCTGGCCTGTGTTATCCAGGAGGTCAGACTAGACAATCACAATGGTCCCTTCTGGCCTTGGAATCTCTCAGTCTATGAAGTCTGATCTGACCCTTCTACCCCTACAGGAAGTGCACCCGCTACAGATCAGCATCAGAAAAGCGGATGGAGATAAATCTAGGGCTTCATTCACCAGCGCTAGCTCCACTCATGATATTTATTTTTACGTGGGTGTGTCTGGTGCTATGCAAATGAATACAGGGAATGATTTGCATAATATAGCCCTTGAGGGCTAACGAACAGGGAGCAGGTGGTGAGGAGCTGGGAGTCAGGATGCCTGGGTTCTATCCCTGGCTTTGGGAGAGGAGTGGGATTTGGTGGGTTAGAGCGGGCGGGGTGTGTGTGTGTGGAATTCAGTCCCGTAGCCAAAAGGAGCTGGCCCTTCAGACCCAACTACTGGCCTGTTCTCCATAGGGGGAGCTCTAACTGGTGACTGTTTAACCCCTGCAGTGCTGGCACCGAGCCGTGGATTCAGTGTGGAGGTGGAGGAACCCATCACCTTCCAGGAGGCAGCAGCGGGCTTTGGGCAGAGTGTGGTGCAGTTCGGGAGTGCCAGCGCTGGGGGGTAAGGGCCGAACGTGGGCTCAGGGCCCCATATGACTCATGCCCAACGCTGAGGGGCTTGTCTGGCTGGGCTGCCCCTCCTGGGACCCACTCCTCTCGGTGTGATGGGGCATCTCCCTAGCCCCCCTCTTCTGTCTCCCTGCAGGCTAATTGTTGGGGCCCCGCTGCAGATGGGAGACGTGAATGATACCGGCAAAGTCTACAAGTGCGACCCGGGCTCCAGACGCTGCCAGGAGATCCCCATCCAGAGTAGGGGCACCCTGTGCTATGGGGTGCAGCAATAGGATTGGGGTGGGAGTCAGGACTCCTGGGTTCTGTCCCCAGCGGTGGGGTGGGGTGGGGTCTAGTGGTTAGAGCTGGGGGAGCTGGGAGTCAGGAATCCTCGGTTCTATCCTCCACTCTGGGACAGGAGTGGAGTTTATTTGCTCAGCCTGGTGTGCTTCTCTCCCCTGTCAGGGCCCCCCAATGCCATGAACATGTCCCTCGGTTTGTCTCTGGCTGCCCGAGGCTCCAAGTTCCTGGTAGGTACCACACTCAGGGGAAATGGGTGCTGGGACTGGGGTCCGACATTAGTTCCCTCAGCATTCCAAGGGACAGCTCCCCCCACAAATCCCACTACACATGGATGATAGTAACTGGGCGGTGTCAGGTGACAATTGGGTGATGTCACCATGACTATACGATAATTGTGCAAGGGCTGTTGGTAACTCCTGTAACTGGAGCGGGGGGGAAGGGGGGGTGCAAAAGGATGCAGTAGGGAATGGTGGTAGCCAGGTATCCTTACTTTGGCAACAGTGACCATGAGATGATGTTGTGAGGGATGGAGGCAACTGGCTGATGTTGCCATGGTGACAGTGACTGGACAGAAGCAGGAAGCTGACCATAGCAGGAAGCATTGTAACTGGATTGTCACCATGGCAGCGACTGTGCCTGAACATAGCAGGGAGCATGGCAACCAGGTGTCATTGACATGGCAACAGTGACTGGCTCCTGCCATAGCAGGGAGCGTGGGAACCAGGTGATGCCCCCGTGTGGGTCCCGTCTGCCCCAAGTGGGTCCCCTGCCCTGGCAGGGCCTTTCTCTGCATATCCATGGGGGGGAGCAGACCCCTGGATCTATCCCCCACCCTCAGTGCTCTGTTCAGAGGGGCACCTACTGACCCCGTGCCTTCTCGTGCCCGAGGTGTGCGGCCCCACGGTGCACCGGGCCTGCGGGGAGAACATGTACGTCAATGGCTACTGCTTCCTCCTGGACCAGAGCCTCCAGCAGCGCCAGCGCATCCCGGACACCCAGCCAGGTGAGGGGTGACACAGGGTGTGTGTGTGGGATCTACACTCTGGGGTCACGGGTGCGTACAAGGGCCATGGGAAGGTGGAGGGGATATGGGTCTAGATGGGCCCATGGGCCTGATATGGATTGAGACACCAGGTTAGGTGGGCCCATTGGTTTGATTCAGGATGTCAGTAGGAGCTGGGAGCCAAGACTCCTGGGTTCTGTCACAGGGGAAGGGGGTGGGGTGTATTTTTTTCATCCCAGTGCATGTCATGGTCTATGCTCAGGACCCCTCAATGGCAGGGATGGGATGATATTGCGACAGAAGGGCCCATTGGTCTGATCCGGGGTTGCAGGGAGGGGGCAGGATACCAGGTTAGATGGATCCATTGGTCTGGTCTAGCTCTTTCTACTGGGTTTTCTCCATGTTTGTGGCGTTGAGTCAGGAGTCGGACGTATTTTTTCCTGTCCCTCTCAGAGTGCCCCAAACATGTCACAGACATAGCGCTCCTCGTCGACAGTTCGGGCAGCATCGCACCTGTGGACTTTAGAAAGATGAAGACGTTTCTCTCTGAGATCATGAAGCGTTTCCGCAGCACCGACACGCAGGTAACGGGCAGAGGCTGAACCCTGACTATTTACCCTGCCCCTTGCAGTCAGTGCTGATCCCAATGCCCCAGTGCGGCGCTAGAGGGCGCTGTGATGCAGGGGGAGCAGTAAAGATTTTGCATCCAAAACCAGGAAAAAATTCCAACAGAACCAGCTACGTCCCAACTGCCTCAGCCCTTAACTGAGTCTGATTCTTGCTTTTCTTACTCTGCACCCCTTGGGTTGTTTTTCTCTCTTCTCCCCTGCCTCCCCTTGCAGTTCGCCCTCATGCAGTACTCCAATAAATTTGAATTTCACTTCGACTTCATGGAGTACAGGAGAAGTCACAACCCCGATCACCTTGTCCAGGGGGTTGAGCAGCTTCATGGAACGACGTACACGGCCACAGCCATCCGGAAAGTGGTGTAGGTATTGCCCTGCTCCCCGTGCTGACTCTACAGAGAATGGGCTGTAAGGATAGGTGAGCTAAGCGATAGGGACTCAGGACCCCAGGGTTCAGGGCCGGTGCAAGGAAGTTTCGCGCCCTAGGCAAAACTTCCACCTTGCGCCCCCCCCCAGCCCTGCGGCAATTCCCCACACCCCCCTCCACCCTGAGGCACCCCCCCCCCATGGCAACTCCCCCCCTGGGGAGCCATGTGGCAGCTCCCCACCCCAGCTCACCTCTGCTCCGCCTCCTCCCCGAGCATGCCGCCCCCACTGTAATTCTCCTCCTCTCCCAGGCTTGCGGCGCCAAACAGCTGATTGGCGCTGCAAGCCTGGGAGGGGAGGAGAAGTGGAGCAGCGACTGCACGCTCGGGGATGGGGCGTAGGAACGCTGTTAAAAAAAAATTGGAGGCACCGCTTTTTGGCACCCCCAAATCTTGGCGCCCTAGGCAATTGCCTAGTTTGCCTTAATGGTAGCACCGGCCCTGCCTGGGTTCTATCCCCAGCTGTGGGAAGGGACTGGGGACTAGTGGTTAGAGCAGGGGGGCTGGGCATCAGGACTCCTGGGCTCTGTCCCCACTCCGGGAGGTGGGTGGGCACTAGTAGGTTAGAGTGGGGAGGGAGATGCTGGAAGCAAGAACTCCAGGGGTCTATTGCCAGCTCTGAACTTCTGTTGCTGTGTGACTTTAAGCAAGTCACAGCCTCGCCGTGTGCCTCAGTTTCTCCATTGGTTAAATGGCGGCAATGAGAGTGGCCTCCTTTGTAAAGGACTTTGAGATCGGCAATGCCAAAGCAGTGGATGAGCACTAGGTGTTATTATGTATCAATAACCCTCCTATGCCTTCCCCACCCCCCTTTTCCAGGCGGGAGCTGTTCACCTCTGGGAGAGGCGCTCGGGATGAGGCCACCAAGGTTCTCATTGTGATCACAGATGGGGAAAAATACAATGACCCACTTTCTTATTCAGACGCCATACCTGAGGCTGAGAGAGCTGGGATCATCCGCTACGCCATCGGGGTGAGCTGCGGCTGTGCGGAGAACTAGTATGGATCTGAGCCCGTGTCCAAGGACAGGGGATGGGGAGGGGGTTCCCATCACATAAGGGAGAAGAACTGACCCCCTGGGTTGTAACTGGGCCAACGTGTGACATTATAGGAGAGCTGGAGCGGCACTTTCTAGTAAAAGGTTGGGTTTTCTGACTGCCCTACAGTCCATGTGCTGACTCAGGTTGCCATGAATTTTGGTATTCCTCGTGGGGATGCAGGTTAGGATTAGTGGTCTGAATTTGGGATCATTTGAACAAGGGGTTTCTGAGATACAGCCCCCCCCCCCCCAAGTTAAACAGCAAAGTCACCCGTTCTTATAAAGTCTTTTTTGCGCAGCCCCGGGGCTCAAACAGCTCTGATCCTCCCCAAACTGGTGTCAGTCACTTGACATTTATCTCCCTTAAACTGCTGAGCCAAAGAGATTGAAATGGGCATCAGCAGCAATACAAAGGGCAAGTTTACATGACACACTTAAGTCAACTTAAGTTACGTTGTCACACAGCCACCACAGTAATTAAGAACATAAGAATGGCCATACTGGGTCAGACCAAAGGTCCATCCAGCCCAGTATCCTGTCTTCTGACAGTGGCCAATGCCAGGTGCCCCAGAGGGAGTGAACCTAACAGGTAATGATCAAGTGATCGCTCTCCTGCCATCCATCTCCACCCTCTGACAAACAGAGGCTAGGGACACCATTCCTTACCCATCCTGGCTAATAGCCATTAATGGACTTAACCTCCATGAATTTATCTAGTTCTCTTTTAAACCCTGTTATAGTCCTAGCCTTCACAACCTCCTCAGGCAAGGAGTTCCACAGGTGACTGTGCACTGTGTGAAGAATCATTTTTTCATGTCCACACTCACCTCCTCCTGTCAGCGATGTGCGTCCTCACCAGGAGCGCGTGTACTGACTTAACTGTCAGTGTCAGGCATGGGGGGGCACTGACAGCCGGCGCCCCCAGGCGATATAAGCAACGCAGTGCCTATACGGATACTGCACCAACCTGTCTCCATTCAGCTAAGCACACTGGCTCTGGCAGAAGTGGAGTTATGAAGTTGGTGTGGTGGACATGTTACATGAGTGGGAGCTACATTTTAGCGAGGCTGCTTACAGAGTTAGGTCGACGTCAGCCTTACATCAACAAACTCGGGTTTAGAGTCATAGATTCCCAGGCCAAAAGGGACTTTTGCAATCATCTAGTCTGAGTTCCCATGTAGCACAGGCCAGAGAACTGCCCCAAATAATCCCCGATGGAACCAGAGCCGATCTCTTAGAAAACCAGCCAGTCTTGAGATAAAAATTGCCAGGGATGGAGAATCCACCACAGCCCGTGGTGAGCTGCTCCAATGGTTAATTCCCCTCACGGTTAAACCTGACACCTTCTTTCCAAATTGAATGCGTCTAAATTCCGCTTCCAGCCATTGGACCTTGCTCGACCTTTGTCTGCTGCTTACTTTGGGCCCAGCAACCGGGAGGTGCCTGACTCCACCACTGATCTGATGGCACACAACCCACCCAGACCAGCGCAGTGATCCCATCCCTTCACCCCTAGCCCTAAGGCGTCCCCCAGAGACAGTGCAGCACTCACCCCTCACTGCGCCCTGGAGAGTGCTGCACTGTCCAGGGCCCCAGAGCGCTGACAATCCCCATGGCAAGAAGCCCCCTATGCCCCGCTGCTGATACAACCGACACAACTCGGTGCTGAAATGAGTCAGGCTCCATAACTCCAGGCTCCAGCGGCCGCCTCACCCTCCACTCACTGGAGCAGCTTATGACGCTGGCTGAGCCGTGTCTCTCTAGGGCCCAGCACGGCTCGGGGCAGGTGGATGTTGGTCCAGGGCTCCCGGCTGTGACTGATGGCAATGCCCTGGTCTCCCCTGTATCTCCCTCTACTCCATTAAGGTCAGCGAGGCCTTCTCCAGTGATACTGCCCAACAGGAGCTCCAGGAGATCGCCTCTGAGCCCACCGACGAGCACGTCTTCCGGGTGGACAGTTTTGACGCCCTCCAGGGCATCCAGAGCCAGCTGCAGGAGAAGATCTTTGCCATCGAAGGTACCAGGGTCGCCCTGGGGCTCTTGAAATGGGTTTTCAAGGCAGAGATGGGACGGGGAGCTGCTGGGAATCCAGAGCTCAAATAGGTCCCAAATATTCTCTTTCCCCATCTAACATGTATCCATTAATCTATCTCCATAAATGCCCCTGATGCTTTTCTCATCCGGGGGCCCCCGGGCAGGGGCCTGGCTGGCTCAAGGGGTTGAGGAATGGGATACAGGGCCTTTTCTCTAGGGGGTGCTGGATCCAATCCAGCCTCGAGGTGGGGAGAAGGGCTGGCTCAGGGAATGGGACACGGGGCCTTTTACTGTCTATGATGGTCTTTCCCATGTCTGTCTCTGCCCCCAGGCACCCAGTCCCAGAGCGGCAGCTCCTTCCAGCTGGAGATGTCGCAGGAAGGATTCAGCTCCCTGCTGTCCCCTGTGAGTGATGCCTGGACCTAGGGTGTGTCCCACGCTGCCGTGCGTTGGGGCCCTGACAGCGCTTTCAAGCTAAGAAGGAGCTGGTTGGCTTAGTACTTGCAGGGGAGACAACCCTTTACTAGTCCAGAGTGCTGTGGGAGCTGTGAAGGGGCACCCTCCCCTCCCACTCAGGGCAGGCACTAGGGGGGCTGTATGTGCAGCGGGGGCCAGTAGGAGCCCAGTAGGGGGTGCTCACTCCCCTGGCCATCAGCACCAACCCCAGTGTCCCAGCACGATGCTAGGGGGCGCTGTGCTGCAGGTTCTGGCCTTTCTGTGCTGTCTGTTTCCTGAATTCAGTCCCCTTTGCCGTGCGTGTCGATTTAGGACGGGCCTGTGCTGGGAGCGGTGGGAGCCTATGACTGGTCTGGTGGGATATACCTGTACGGGAGCAGCGGGAAGCTGAGCTTCATCAACGTATCCAAAACCTCCACTGACATGAATGATGCTTACCTCGGTAAGAACAAACCCACCAAGCTTCCCTTACCTATTTAAACAGCCCCCGCACCCCACCCCAGAGGTGGCTGCATCTCAGTTCTGGGAAAGTTCTGTGCAGCACTGTTGAATGGCTGTTTCCCATCTCACCTCCCCATGTCCCTCTCTTCCTTTGAGGTTATTCGTCTCAGGTCATCACAGCCAATGGGCAGAGCAGCTACGTGGTCGGGGCCCCTCGCTACCAACATGCTGGCAAAGTCGTCCTGTTCAGCCGAGATACCAAGGGTGGGGAATGGACACCCAGATCGGAGGTGTTGGGAAAACAGGTATGGGGAGCGTTACTGGTAATATGGAGTGTGGGTGTGAGAGAGAGAGGGGGCTTGAGGAAGCCTGTAAGATTTTGACATCGTGTAATATTTATGTTTGGCTCCACCTTCAGGACCGATTCAGTCAGAGCCTCAGTCAGGGCATAAATTTGACTGGTTTAGGGCATTGCACCGCAGCTGACATTCTGCAACTCTTCCACATCCCACTTCTGTTACCCTCACTTATAGTCTAGACAGAACTCATGAGACTGATACAGACAGAGGCCCAGATCCACCAAGGGACTTAGGCGTTGTGATGCTGCAGGCACCTATCCCTGCCGGTGATCCATGAAGCAGGGGAAGATAGGCGCTCTTCCACCTAGCCCACATGTCGGGCCTCATCCAGTAGACATGCTCAGAGCCACCAAGATCTTCACAAACCAGCCAGAGGAGACAAGGGAGAGCCTCCCTTATAGCCTGGGGTTAGAATCCTCATGTCAAGGCTGTATCCCCACTTTGAACTTTAGGATACAAGTGTGGGGGCCTGCATGAGGACTTCTAAGCTTAACTACCAGCTTAGATCTGGTCCGCTGCCACCATTCCCGTCCCTGGGAAGCTTTGAGAAACCTTTCACCAATTCCCTGGTGAATACAGATCCAAACCCCTTGGATCTTAAAACAAGGAGAAATTGACCCTTCCCCCCTCCTTCCTTTCACCAGCTCCTGGTGAATACAGATCCAAACCCCTTGGATCTTAAAACAAGGAGAAATTGACCCTTCCCCCCTCCTTCCTTTCACCAACTCCTGGTGAATACAGATCCAACTCCCTTGGATCTAAAAACAAGGAAAAATCAATCAGGTTCTTAAAAAGAAGGCTTTTAATTAAAGAAAAAGGTAAAGATCATCTCTGTAAAATCAGTATGGAAAATAACTTTACAGGGTAATCAAACTTAAAGAGCTCAGAGGACCCCCCTCTAGTCTCAGGTTCAAAGTACAGCAAACAAAGATAAACACTCTAGTAAAAGGTACATTTACAAGTTGAGAAAACAAAGTAATACTAAGACGCCTTGCCTGGCTTTTTACTTACAAGTTTGAAATATGAGAGACTTGTTTATAAAGATGGGGAGAACCTGGATTGATGTCTAGTCCCTCTCAGTCCCAAGAGCGAACAACCCCTTAAACAAAGAGCACAAACAAAAGCCTTCCCCCTCCCAAGATTTGAAAGTATCTTGTCCCCTTATTGGTCCTTTGGGTCAGGTGTCAGCCAGGTTACCCGAGCTTCTTAACCCTTTACAGGTAAAAGGATTTTGGAGTCTCTGGCCAGGAGGGATTTTATAGTACTGTACACAGGAGAGCTGTTACCCTTCCCTTTATAGTTATGACACCTCACTTAGGACATGGACAAAACCTTGTTTGAGTCCCTGCTTTGCCTGATGAGGAAAAAGGCTTTAACCAGGGCCCCGCCATCTCTCAGGGAGTGCCCTGACTGATGGGCTGTAGGGTGGTTGTGATTTGCACACATTCTGCAGCCCAAATGATATTTAATTAGTCAATTAAAGTGGAACAACTTTAACAGGAGCGACTGAGGGAGCCCACAGCTGAGGGGTTAAGGCACTGACCTTAGAAATAGCAGATCCCTGTTCAACCCCGTCTCCTCTGACCACACATACTAGATGGTGCCCTGCAGGTGGAGGAGCACCTGTCTTCCCCCAGTTTGTGGATCATGCTGGGGTGTGGTGTGAAATGGGCAACTGGCTGCTTAGAGTAAGACAGCAGTGCACATGCCCTGCCCTTGAGGCAGCAACATAAGGAGCTTCTACTCCAAAAACTTAGGTACCAAGTCAGGTTACGCACCTATGGGGTCAGCGGCAGCCATGCACAGGTTTTGTGGATCACAGTGGCACCTAAGTCTGGGGGTTAGGCACATAAGTACCTTTGTGGATCTGGGCTAGAGAGACTTGGGCAAGGAACATAACATTACTAGTGATATTAACAGTGTCTGGAAAGGATCACACTACAGTAACAAAGTGAATTTCTCCAAGATCTAACTGCCTATACATTCCAGCTGAACAGAGCTTATAACAGTGGCTCAGTCAGTGAATAAACTTTACTTGTGCTAGCACAACCTCTAAAAAGAATTGCACCACAATTAGTATTCAGCATGTCTCCAAGTTCTAACTGCCTAAATGTTCAAGAACACTTACAGTGATAGCGCCACGTGCTGTGCAGTGGAAGGGTGAGATTAAGGTTGGAATGAGTATTGGGACTGAATCCTTATCCCCATAGGGTGAGAAGGGTCCCAGTGCGAGAAGAAGAAGGAAGTGACTAAATTGAAGGGGTGACTTCTCTGCCTCTCCAGATTGGCTCTTATTTCGGGGGTACACTGTGCTCTGTGGACCTCGACAGAGATGGGAACACGGACCTGCTTCTAATTGGAGCCCCCATGTACTATACACCTCTGAATGGAGGACGGGTCTATATCTGCCCGATTAACTGTCCGGTAAGAAAGAGGAGTGGAGCCCGGGGGAAGATGGATGACCTGAGGTTCTTCTTTGCCTGCACTGCCATGGGATTGTGATGCTGGGACTATTAGCATGGCAGTAGCTGGCGCAGTGCTCCAGGGAGTAGGGTGGGGGGATCATGAGGGGACGCTCTTCCCTGCTGGCCACAATACCCCAGAGTGGCACCAAGGGGTGCTGTGCTGCAGAGAGAGGGAAGGGGGGGTCAGTAGGGGCAGGGATACTCTCTGCTGGAAGTCAGTGCTAATCCTTTCCCCATGTGTCTCTTTGGATGGGGCCTCCAGGGGGCGACGCTGATCTGCAGTAAGACACTGCAGGGGCAGACGGGGCAGGCATTCGGGCGCTTTGGGGCCAGCATGTCCGAAATCGGGGACATTAGCGGGGACGGACGGATGGATGTGGCCATTGGGGCCCCCCTGGAGAACAGCAATCGTGGGGCCTTGTACATCTTCCATGGGGAAAAGGGAGGCCTCAGTCCCCAGTACAGACAGGTGAGCCCAGCTCCTGCGGGGAGGGGTCACCACAGAGCCCCGAAGAGACATCATGGGGCCCCACAGCCCCCTAGTACCTATTAGCCTGTAGCTGCTGCTTTCCCTTCCCTCGCCCTCCGCTGCCCCCTAGTGCCCATTATACAGTACAGCCGCCCCTTTCCCATCCCTCACCCTCCGCTGCCCCCTAGTGCCCATTATACAGTACAGCCGCCCCTTTCCCATCCTTCACCCTCCGCTGCCCCCTAGTGCTTATTATACAGTACAGCCGCTCCTTTCCCACCCCTCACCCTCCGCTGCCCCCTAGTGCCCAGTATACAGTACAGCATCCCCTTTCCTGTCCCTCACCCTCCGGTGCCCCCTAGTGCCCATTATACAGTACAGCCGCCCCTTCGCCACCCCTTACTGCTCTCTTTGCCCCACAGCGCATTGAGGGGTCGCTGTTTCCCAGCAGGCTGCACTACTTCGGCCAGGCCGTCAGTGGCGGGACAGACCTGACGGGGGACGGACTCCCAGATATCGCGGTGGGAGCACAAGGGCAGGTCCTGCTGCTGAGGTGAGTTACTCTGTCGTTGCACTGCTCCACATGACAATCTCAGGCCTTGTCCACACTACAGAGCTTTTTTTAATAGAAGTTATGTCAGCGATCAAGAGACGCTATAATTTCTTCGCTATTGCATGTTCACATTACTCTCCTTCTGTCGGCAGAGCTCATCCACGCTTGGTGCTGTAGCATTAACAGTGAGAGTAGTGCACTGTGTGGGTACCTATCCCAGTGTGCATCTCGCCTCAGCCCCTCATGGGTGCTAGCTCAATGTTCCATGATACATTATCTCCTGTCCCAACATTCCATGGTCTTCCGATCACTTTTAGTAGCATTTTTAACACCACCTGTTTACTCTGCACCCACCATCTCTGTGTGAAAGGATGGATCCCGCAATACTCTCTACTGTTATGGTCACTGTTATGAACACATCATGGCTCATCATACAGTATATCATGAGCTCCCAATCTGAACAGCAATCAGAGTTGCCTGACCTGCTGTGTGCAATGGAAAGAAACAACACCACATTACTTTTGGCATTCATGGAGCAGCTGAACACGGTGGACCATTGCTTTTGGTCTCAGGAAACAAGCACTGAGTGGTGGGATCGCATCATTGTACAGGTCTGGGATGACGATCAGTGGCTGCAGAACTTTCAGATGCAGAAAGCCCCTTCCTGGAACTGTGTGCGGAACTCACCCGAGCACTGCGGTGCAAGGACACCAAAATGAGAACAGCCCTCTCAGTGGAGAAGCACGTGGCGATTGTTGTGTGGAAACTGGTGACTCCACACTGCTACCAGTCAGTCACGAATCAGTTTGGAGTCAGGAAGTTGACCATGGGTGCTGTGTTAACACAAGTGTGCAGGGTCATTAATCGCATCCTGCTACGAAGGACCGTCACTCTTGGCAATGTGCGTGAAATAGTGGATGGCTTTGTGGACGTGGGATTCGAAAAATGCAGCAGGGCACATATTCCAATTTTGGCCCCGGACCATCTTGCGATGGAGTATATCAATAGAAAAGGGCACTTCTCCATGGTATTGCGGGCACTTGTTGATCACTGCAGGCATTTCACTGACATTAGCATGGGGTGGTCCAGGAAGGTGCATGACGCACGCATCTTGAAGAACACTGGTCTGTACAGAAAGCTGCAAGCAGGGACTTTCTTTCCACACCAGAAGATTCCAATGGGGGATTTTGAAATGCTCATAGTGATCCTGGGAGACCCTGCCTACCCATTACAACCATGGCTCATGAAGCCTGACACAGGAAACCTAGACAGCAGCAAGGAGTGCTTCAACAATAGGCTGAGCAGGTGCAGAATAACCCTGGAATGTGCGTTGGCAGATTAAAAGCGCGCTGGCGATGCCTTTATGGCAGGTTAGATCTAAGTCAGAAAAAGATTTCAATAGTCATAGCTGACTGCTGCACACTCCATAATCTTCGTGAGGCTAAGGGTGAAAAGTTTCCCCTGGGGTGGAGTGCTGAAGCAGACAACCTGGCTGCTGATTTTGAGCAGCCTGATACCAGGGCTATTAGAGGGGCACAATGAGGGGCAATTTGAATGAGGGAGGCTTTGAGGCAAGATTTTGAGATTGCAAACCAGTAATGTATATTTTTATACAGCAATATGCCATGCTTCATGTAACTCAGTTATCTTATTTGGCCTTGCACTTGTGATTCCTGACGGATTTGTAGTAAGCAAATGATTAGAATTCATGTATATGTTACTAGCAGCAACAATCACTATGTGTAGGCATGGGCGGTCATTGAACCGCAGGCTCGGGGACGCTAGCCCCTGGCCCAGCCCGCTCCTTCTGCTCCTGTGCCTACCCCTCCTATCCCCCCTTCCCTGCCAGAGCCCAGAGGCCCCCCCACCCAAGCCCTGGGCCGTCTGACTGCCTCCAGCCCTGGAACACCGGGTGAAGCACCCCCCAGGCTTGGAGTGCCGGGCAGGCAGCGTGCCCCCCAAGCCTTACAGGGCTGGGAGGGTGGGCAGTGTGCCCCCCCAGACCCGGAGTGCCAGGTAGGCAACGCCCCCCCCAGTCCTCGAGCGCTGGGCATGCAGCACAGCCCCCAAATCCTAAGCACTGACTCCAGCTTCCTGGCTCCAGCAAGCCTGGCTCCAGCTTCCTGGCGTCCCTGGCTGCAGGCCGGCCCCCATTAGCCCCAGCCCCAGACTGGGGCCCCGGCCAAGGCGGGAGAGCCACAGCAGAGTGCAGCAGGAAGCAGGAGGGGACCTGGGGGTGAAACATGGGCAGGGTCATGTGGGGCTGTCTGGGGAGGCTCAGCCTTCCCTGGCCTTTGATACCCGCAGCCCATGTGTGTAGGACACAAATAAAGTTTGGTTATCTTTCAGAGAGTTTGTTTTTATTAAACGCCAGTTAACATGCACAAAAGGCTTGGTGGGAGGGGAGATAAGAGTGCAGGGAAGTGGAGTCTCTCATAACTGTGCATAAGTCCAGCTATCAATTTGGAAGCTGTCTGAAGGATTAGAGTGAATTGGATCCCGAGACATTCCGGGAAGTTGCAAGGAATATTTGGGAGGAGTTTGGGGAGGGCATGGAAAGCAGTTTTGTATCGGCTACGGGGGGGGAGGGGCAGTGGGGTGAGCATGCATCTGTTCTGCCTGGAGTGTGATTAGGGACTTCAACATCTCTGTTTGCTCCTCCATCACTTTTATCATCCTCCCATGGGCCTTTACAATGTACTTCTCACGCCCTTTCTGTCCCGTCTTCCCATTTCTCTCAGCACCATGCATTCTTTTTTTTTCTGACTCAGAGAATTGGAGCACCTCTCTCAACATGTCCTCCTTGCTCCACTTTCATTGCTTCCTTATCCAGCATAGGTGCTCTGCCGGTGTGTAGTGGGGTCCCCTGAATGCCACTGCTGCAGATGCACAAGAAACAATGCACAGGAGCATGATTGTTAGTTCACGTACAGCATTGAATCATTACAGTAAAATACACCTCTTGTAACATACCAATCACTTTCACAATGTCCCTTGGCAAGCACACATCTCAGTGAACACCCTAAAGATGTTGAGTATGGCCTAGGTGGGGGTGGGGTGGACATTTGAAATGGGGCAAAGGGTGTTGATGAGGCTTTCAGAGGATCAGTGAAGGTGACTGGGGACAATATTGTAAGTAGTGCCACCATTTTCCACATATGGGAGTCATTGAAGCTGATATCTCACTCCTGAGGGTAAGCAAGGGTTCATCTACTGCATGCATCCAGGTTCAGACCCGGTCCCTATGCTGCTCACCTGTGTGCCTCTTTGGTCCCTGCACAAGTGATTGCCAAGTGGTGCGGGAAAGTTTCCTACAATGGGGAAGGAACAAAGCAGTTCTGCCAGGGAACCTTTGGCAGAGGATTGGCAAGTGCCTCCAGGGTAGTTTCCTAGAGATCTCTCTGGAGGGTTCCCATGAAATCAGGGTGTGGATCAACACCCTGTTCTGCTGCACTGCTAAGCTGCACAGGGAAATGCGCAGCACACAGAAACACAGCAAGTCTTGCACATTTCTGTCTCTTCATTCGCCCACTACGACAGTATTCAGAGCAAAGGACAACTGTCCGCCATGTAATCGAGCAGTATCTGCTCAAAAGGATCACTTACCAGGGGTCTCTTCTCCTGCATCGTACTCACCAGAGACGGACTGCCTGGACTATCTACATCCCTCCAGAGTGGAAAAGAGCTCCTGACTCACCGTGGTACCGGACACTAACGTGGGGTCCACAATGTCCTGCAACTTGACCTCCTCGTCCACAACTTTGTCCTCAGGGTTAGGTCCATTTTCCATTTTCTTCTGCCCCACCAAAGTGTCCACGGGGCTCTTTGCGGTGGAGGTGGAGTTGCCACGAGGATGGTTTCCAACTCCTTGTAGAAGCGGCAGCTCTTGGGCGCAACACCGGAGTGAGGGTTTGCCTCCCTCGCCTTCTGGTACACCTGCCTCAGCTCCTTTATCTTCGCTCTGCACTGCACCGTGTCCCGATTTGTAGCCCTTCTCACAGAAGCCATGAGAAATGTGCCCCTAGGTCTTGAAGTTCCTATGGCTGGAGCAGAGCTAGGACTGGACAGTCTCCTCTCACAATATATTCAGCAGATCCAACAGCTTCACAGTGGTCCAAGCGGGAGAGCGTTTGCCCCATGGAGCTGCTATGGTCAGCTGGGGAGATGTGATGTGAGCTCTCCACACTGAGCAAACAGGAAGTGGAACTTCAAAAATTCCTGGGCCTTTAAAGGAGGAGAGTAGATGCTTTTTTACGTGGCCACAGAGCAGCGGGGTTCGGACCGCTGATTAGTGCAGTCAGGACGTAGATTTGCCAAATTTCTCGTCACACAGAACTGAATGCCTTCCCCTTCCCCACAGCCCCATCCCTGCCCTGCCCCTTCCCCAAGTCCCCACCCCCGCTCACTACATTCCCCCTGTCGGTGGCTCGCTCTCTCCCACCCTCACTCACTTTCACTGGGGTGGGGCAGGGGTTGGAGTGTGGGAGGGGGTGAGGGTTCTAACTGGGGGTGCAGGCTCCAGGGTGGGGACAGAAATGAGGGGTTCAGGATGCGGGAGGGGGCTCCGGGCTGGGGCAGGGAGTTGGGGTGCATGAGGGCTCCGGCTGGGGGTGCAGGCTCTGGGGTGGGGCTGGGGATGAGAGGTTTGGGGTGCAGGAGGGGGCTCCAGGCTGGGGTGTGGGGTCAAGGGATTTGGAGTGAGGGAGGGGGCTGCGGGTTGAGGTAGAGGGTTGGGGTGCAGGAGGGGGTGAGGGCTGGGGGCTGTGGGTGCTGGCTATGGGGTGGGGCTGGGGATGAGGAGTTTGGAGTGCAAGAGGGGCTCAGGGCTGGGGCATGGACTGACCTCTGGCGGCTCCTGCTCAGCAGTGCGGGGGTGGGGGGGCTAAGACAGGCTTCCTGCCTGTCCTACTGCCATGCGCACCCCGGAAACAGCCAGCAGGTCCGGGTCCTAGATGGGAGGGGCAGGAGGCTTCACACACCGCTCTTGCCCACAGGCACTGCCCCCCAGCTCCCATTGGCCGGGGAGTGCAGAGCCAGCACTCAGAGAACACCCCCTCCCCCCCCCACGCCTAGAGGCCGGACCTTCTGACCAATTCTGGTGTGCAGCGCGGTGCCAGCCGGGACAGGTAGGGACCAGCCGGCCTTAGAGCCACAGCACCGCCAACTGGACTTTTAACAGCCCGGTCAGCGGTGCTGACCGGAGCCGCCAGGGTCCCTTTTCCACCGGTTGTTCCAGTCAAAAATCGGACACCTGGTCACCATATCAGGAAGGGCATTGTGGGACACTTGCTTTCTTAGCCTGTAAGGTCCCTGGGGCAGGAGGTGTGTACGCGCACACACACACACACACACACACACACACACACACACACACACACACACCCCAGGGCCATGCTCCTGTTTGGGCGACAGCATATTTTAAGTCTTAATTGAGAAATGCAGCCTCAGGGGCACACAATGCGTCTTGCTGCTAAAACTGCTTTAATGTCACAGCACATCCTCCGTGAGTGGGGAGAGCCCATCCCGTGGCCTCGAGGGATCTAGCTGGATCCCTTTGGCTTTCTTCCATGCTCTCCTGCCCCGTCTGCCTTGGAAAGCATTTCCTGCTGGGGAACGGGTGCCACCACTGAGCCAGGATGGGTGTGGCTGTGCCAAGGGCAGAGCGGTCTGGGCTGCGCCCGGCTGACTCAAGCAGATTCCAACAGGAGAGGTTGGATCCGCACCCCTGACTGTGGGGGCGGGCGCGCCGAGGAGACAACTAACGCTGACCAGTCGGACCGTTCCCGTCGCTTGCCGATGAATCTGTGTCTCAGACATCCAGCCTGTGCGCTACGTGCGGGGAAGGGCTGCAACATGGCTGTGCAGCCCCAGGGTCACGGAGACAACCCTCCCTCCCAGGGACGCCATCCTGCCAGCTGAAGCTTAGAGGGCTGCAGGAGGGACTAGTTCTGGGGAGCGGGAGAGACCTGAGGGGAAGGAGCGGGATAATACAGCTGAAGGCTACACTGCAGCAATGGGATGGACGGGACCGCTCAGCAACATGACAATGGCGACACGTGCAGCAGGGGCCATGCCAACGTCCTTCCAGCTCTCCCGATGGCCCTCAGTCCTGACCTGAAGGTCTCCCTATTGCTCCAGCTCTGGACTCCACCACACATCCCTGCCGGTGCCCCTCACTCCCGACCCGCAGCCCTCTGCTAGCCCAGCCCCGGGCTCCCAGATGCCCCTCAATCTCCATCTGCAGCATCTCCTGCTTCTTCAGTCTCGCCCCCTCTTCCCTCCTGAGTGCAGACGTCTGGTTGAGTTTATTCAGTGCCTTGGGCCCAAGTCCCTCAGTAAAGAGGCTGAGGCCCCCAAACTCATTTCACTTGTGAGCCAACTCGGATTTCTAAAGGGGGTTTCTTAACCCGCCTCCCCCACTCATCCTGCCCCTTAGACAAACGCCAATTCACGGATTGTTCTACTTTCACTGGCTAGTGTGGTGTCTTAAGGAGGAACAGCCCCAGATTTTGGCACCTGTAAACCATCTGCAGGTGAGGCACTCCCTTAAAATGGCTAAAGGAGTTGGCGGATGTGATTGCAGAGCCATTGGCCATTATCTTTGGAAACTCATGGCAATCCGGAAAGATCCCGGATGACTGGAAAAAGGCTAATGTAGTGCCCATCTTTAAAAAAGGGAAGAAGGAGGATCCGGGGAACTACAGGCCAGTCAGCCTCACCTCAGTCCCTGGAAAAATCATGGAGCAGGTCCTCAAGGAATCAATTTTGAAGCACTTAGAGGAAAGTGATCAGGAACAGTCAACATGGATTCACCAAGGGCAAATCATGCCTGACTAACCTAATTGCCTTCTATGATGAGATAACTGGCTCTGTGGATGAGGGGAAAGCAGTGGATGCATTATTCCTTGACTTTAGCAAAGCTTTTGATATGGTCTCCCACAGTATTCTTGCCAGCAAGTTAAAGAAGTATGGACTGGATGATTGGACTATAAGGTGGATAGAAAGCTGGCTAGATCGTCGGGTTCAACGGGTAGTGATCAATGGCTCCATGGCTAGTTGGTAGCCGGTATAAAGCGGAGTGCCCCAAGGGTCGGTCCTGGGGCCGGTTTTATTCAATATCTTCATTAATGATCTGGAAGATGGCGTAGATTGCACCAGCAGCAAGTTTGCAGATGACACTAAACTGGGAGGAGTGGTAGATACGCTGGAGGGTAGGGATCGGATACAGAGGGACCTAGACAAATTAGAGGATTGTTCCAAAAGAAACCTGATGAGGTTCAATAAGGACAAGTGCAGAGTCCTGCACTTAGGAAGGAAGAATCCCATGCACTGCTACAGACTAGGGACCAAATGGCTAGGCAGCAGTTCTGCAGAAAAGGACCTAGGGGTTACAGTGGACGAGAAGCTGGATATGAGTCAACAGTGTGCTCTTGTTGCCAAGAAGGCTAACGGCATTTTGGGCTGTATAAGTAGTTGCATTGCCAGCAGATCGAGGGAGGTGATCGTTCCCCTCTATTCGGCATTGGTGAGGCCTCATCTGGAGTACTGTGTCCAGTTTTGGGCCCCACACTACAAGAAGGATATGAAAAAATTGGAAAGAGTCCAGCGGAGGGCAACAAAAATGATTAGGCTGGAGCACATGACTTATGAGGAGAGGCTGAGGGAACTGGGATTGTTTAGTCTGCAGAAGAGAAGAATGAGGGGGGATTTGATAGCTGCTTTCAACTACCTGAAAGGGGATTCCAAAGAGGATGGATCTAGACTGTTCTCAGTGGTAGCAGATGACAGAACAAGGAGTAATGGTCTCAAGTTGAAGTGGGGAGGTTTAGGTTGGATATTAGGAAAAACCTTTTCACTAGGAGGGTGGTGAAGCACTGGAATGGGTTACCTAGGGAGGTGGTGGAATCTCCTTCCTTAGAGGTTTTTAAGGTCAAGCTTGACAAAGCCCTGGCTGGGATGATTTAGTTGGGGATTGGCCCTACTTTGAGCAGGGGGTTGGACTAGATGACCTCCTGAGGTCCCTTCCAACCCGGATATTCTATGATTCTATGACACCTCCTGGGAGCCAATTATAGCGACATAACCAAGCACAGTCTTTACACTGGCACTTTGTCGACAAAACTTTGCCACAAAAAGCTTTATGCCTCTCATCGAGGTGATTTTACGTTGTCGGCAAAACAGGAGAGTTTTGTCACCAGAAGTTGCATTAGTGTGTAAACCTCCACTGTTTTGTGGACAAAAACTGCCTTTTGTTCAAAAAAACTCTATAGTGTAGACAAGGCCTTAGTATACTGTCTGAGTGTGAGTCTCTGTGACTGCTGCCCCCTGCTGGAGAATGGCACAATGACCGCTCTGTTGCTCCCTTCTCTACCCCCCAGCATCTCCTCTAGCAGAGCTGTGTGTCCATAACCAATCTCCCTGGGGTGCTGTGAGCACATCCAGGCTGGGTGGGAGGCTCTGGGGAGGGAGGGTGGGACGGGGTCTGGCCCCATTGCAGAGAGCAGCTGGATGATGGTTCTGTTCCCCCCATGGCAGGTCCCGGCCGGTGCTCAGAGTCGGGGTCTCCATCAGCTTCCAGCCCCCCACGATCCCCACCTCGGCCTTCGACTGCCAGGGGCAGGAGCAGCTCAGCACAGAGGCCAGCAGGGCAAATGTCTGCTTCACCATCACTAAGCGCACCATGGACAGCCTAGGTCAGACCAAACCCACCCCCTGCTTCCCTCCCACCCCGAGCCAGCCACTCCCCTGCCCTGGAGATGTATCGGAGCCAGCACCCCCTAGAGGGGAAAGGCCCCGTGTCCCATTTCCCCTTGGAGTTCCTGCTCTCAATTTCTCTGTCCCTTGTTTCCCCTCCCCTGTAGGCGACAGGATCTCCAGCACCATCCAGTACAGCCTGGCCCTGGACCCCGGGCGGACGAAGATCCGAGCCGCCTTCAACTCCACCGGCCCCGTCCTCAGCAGGGAGCTGCGGCTCGGCATCGAGACAAGATGTGAGACGTACCGGATAACAATACCTGTGAGTGTGGGAGGGTCCCAGCTCCTTCCTCTCCCACTGTATCTGCCCCTCCAACCCTGCCCCTGGCTCCCAAATCACCCAGAGAACAAACCTCTCTCCTGGTCGCACCCAGCCCCCCTTTCCCTTCAGTGACCCGACATATCTCTCTGTCTCCCCAGCTCTGCCCAGAGGACACCCTGACCCCCATCACCCTGCACGTCAGCTACACCCTGACGGGGGAGCCCATCGCTGCTGCCAGCGACCTCAGACCCATCCTGAGCGAGGACTCCGCGCCAGTGTCTGCAGGCTCGGTAAGGTGCCATAGCCAGGCCCCACGCTGGGTCTGCTGCAGGGATCGAACCAGTGACCGTTTGAAAGCAAGAGTCTGGAAAATTCAGAGGCAGCAGCAGCCTCCTAAACCCCTTTACACAGTGCAGCCACTAGAGGGCAATAGAGATGGATGCTGAGTTTGCCTTGGCATCTCCCCTCCATGGGAACATTCCAAGTTCTCCTCAACGCTCCCAAAATTTTGGTCCAAAAAACCAAATATTTTGGCTAAAAAAAGTGATTTTTGCTGGACAATTTTCAATATTTATTTTGGCCAGGGCCTCCTAGAGGGGAAAGACCCCATGTCCTGTTCCCCATCCTCCTGTGTGAAACTGCTGCCGGGCAGAGAGTGAGGAGGAAGGGGGCGTGTATGTGTGGGGTGGGGCTGATGATGGGTTTAGCTGTCCCCCAGTGCAGGGGACTGGGAGGTGCTGGGGTAACAGGAGGGTCCCTGGGTCCCTGCAGTGTCGCTCTGGCAGGTGGTGCTGCAGCCCCCTCCCCACCCACTCTGATCCTGTCCTCCTGGTCTCCCCCCAGCTCCCGTTTCAGAAGGACTGTGGCACAGATGACCGCTGCCATGACCAGTTAGAAATCTCCTTCAATTTCTCTGGGTAAGTCACTGAATCCTCCCCAAAACACCTACCACGGTGGGACGCATTCGGCTTGATCACGCTAAGATCTTCAACACCCAGCAGGAGATCTTGTCAGATTTCCAGTGCTGATGGATCCTGGGTGGGGGGTGTGAAGGGTGGCCCATCCCCACTCCAGGGTGCCCCCTGATGTACTAGGGTACCACTGAGCCAGCCGGTTCCACCAGCCAGGGCTCCCTAACACTGTTCTGCTGAGCCAGGCCCTCAAGCCTCCTCCAGCACACACCCAGGTAGGGACACACCCAGCTGCAGAAAGACACAGACACTGAAATCAGCTCTGCATGGAAAGACTCAGGCTGTGGCTGCACTCGAAACTTCAAAGCGCTGCCGCGGGAGCGCTCCTGCAGCCGCGCTTTGAAGTGCGAGTGTGGTCGCGCACCAGCACTGGGAAAGAGCTCTCCCAGCACTGTAGGTTTTTTCAGTAGGTTGTGTGTTTTTTCACACCCCTAAGCGAGAAAGTTGCAGCGCTGTAAAGCGCCAGTGTAGCCATAGCCTCAGCTCGGGAATTGTCAGGTCCTCAAGTACACACAGGAGTACCAGCACTCAAGTATCCTCAGGAGTGTAAACCCAAAATTGTATTGTCTTGCGCTGCACAGAAAACTGTACAGCGTAAGCTCATGAAAATCACCACCTCCCTAAATGGGGAGGAAGATATGCACAGCTTTTTGCCCCCCAGTTATGAATTGTACAAACTGGTTTAAAGAAAACAAACTCAAGTTTAATAACTACAAAGGATAGATTTTAAGTGATTATAAGGGATAGAAAACAGATCAAAGCAGATTACTGAGCAAATAAACAGACATGCAGACTAAGCTTAATACACTAAAGAAACTGGCTACAAGTGGTAATTTCTCACCCTAAATGTTGTTTTAAGCAGGTTGCAGAGTTTTTTGTAGACAAACCGCTCTTGCTTGCAGCTTAGAACCCCAGATATTCCTTTCACAGGCCAGACACCTTCTAGCCTAGGTCCAGTCCTTTCTTCCCCCAGATCAGTCTTAGATATTTTCAGCAGTCATCTTGGCCAGGGATTCAATGAAGAACCAGCCCTGATAAACTCACTTCCCTGCCTTATATAGCATTTACATGTGGCGGGAATCCTTTGTTTCCCTGTTTGATCCCCATCCCCAAACAAATAGGACAATCACATTCAGTAAATCTTCACCTTTCCAATGAGACCGCACATGACCCATCTTGCATAAAATACAAATTAGTTATGCCATATTCATATCACAACAATATCTCTATGAAGAATATGGTCCGTAGGGTCACAGGGTGCACTGCTGTGGGGAAGATGCACTGCTGGAAGCTCACAGCACTGAGGTCACCGGCTGGGCACTGCAAGAAGAAGTTCACAGAACGGCCAGGGCACTGCCCTGAGGAAGCTCACCCCTTTCTTCCCCCTAAGCTTGAGCACCCTGGTGGTGGGGGTCACCCCTGAACTCAACACCACCGTCTCCATCCAGAACCACGGGGAGAATTCCTACAGCACCACGGTGCAGTTCTTCTACCCGGCGGCGCTGTCCTACCGCCGGGTCCTGCTGCTTCAGGTACCCCAATGCACACCGGGCATGAGGGGCAGACTCTGCAGGGGGCACCGTGCTGCAGGGAGTGGATAGGGAGCTCAGCATGGGGTACTGTGCTACAGGGAACAGGCCAGGGGGCTCCTCAGGTTTCCGAGCTGTAGAGAGCGGGCGGGGTGCTTGGTAGGGGGTGCTGAGCTGCAGGGAGCAGGCCAGGGGGCTCGTCAGGTTTCCGAGCTGTAGAGAGCAGGGGGGGGGTTGCTAAGTAGGGGGTGCTGAGCTGCAGGGAGCAGGCGGGGGGCTCGATAGGGGAGCGGAGTTGTGGGGAGCAGGTGGGGGGGCTCGGCAGGGGCGCTGAGTTGCTGTGAGTGGGCAGGGGGTTTGGCAGGGGTGCTGTGGTCTACATCTTTGACTGGATAGTCTCTCACGGTCAGTCTAACAGGCGGGCCATGGTCGTTAAGTGCAGCTCGGCCGTGGGCTCCGAGGAGCAGACTCAAAGGAACAGTACCTGCCACATCAACCACCCCATCTTCGGGAGTGGAGCTGAGGTAGGGACGGGCCCTGGCCTCAGCCCTGGCCTGTGAACTCCCCAGGTGTGAGCTAGGGATGCCAGGCATGCAGTTTTCAACTGAAACGACTGGTCGAAAAGGAACCCTGGCAGCTCCGATAAACACTGCTGACCGGGCTGTTAAAAGCACGGTTGGTGGTGCATCAAGCCTAAGCCAGGCTCCCTGCCTGCGCTGGCTCCATGGGGCTCCCGGAAGTGGCCGGCATGTCTCTGCAGCCCCTCGATGCAGGGGAGATCAGGGAAGCTCCGTGCACTGCCCCCCACCGCCAGCGCCGGATCCGCAGCTCCCATTGGCCAGGAACTGCAGTGAATGGGAGCTGTGGGGGTGGCGCCTGCGGGCATTGGCAGCGTGCACTGCACGGAGCTGCCTGCCCGCACCTCCACCTAGTGGCCCGGACCTTCCGGGAGCAGCACGGAGCCAGGGCAGGCAGGAAGCCTGCCTTAATCCGCTGCGCTGGTAACCAGGAGCCGCCTGAGGTTAGTGCCACCTTGCCAGAGCCTACACCCCAAGCCCCCTCCAGCTCCCTACTCCAGGTCAGAACCCCCTCCCACACCCCAACTCCAGCCCAGACCCACACCCCAACCTCCTGCCCCAGCCCTGAGATCCCTTCAGCACCCAAGCTCCCGCTCATACCCCAAACCTCCTCCCGCACCCCAACACCCTGCCACAGCCCTGAGCCCTCTCCCACACCCTGAACTCCTCATTTCTGGCCCCACCCCAGGCCCACATCCCCAGCTGGAGACCTCACCCCCTTCCACACCCCAACCCCCTGCCCAAGCCCAGTGAAAGTGAGTGAGGGTGGGGAAGCACGAGCAACTGAGGGAGGGGGCTGGAGTGAGTGGGGGCGGAGCCTCAGAGAAGGGGCAGGGCAGGGGAGGGGCCTTGGGGCAGGGGAGGGGAAAGGTTGTTCAATTTTGTGCAATTAGAAAGTTGGCAACACTACCGTAAGCCCAGCTGTGGGCAGAGAGGGGAAGTTCCCTGGGGTCAGCCCAGCCCGTGACAAGAGATGTGCTGGGGAAAGTGCCTGGGGAGCCTGAGCTCACTCCGGGCTGGGGTCAGTCCCTGCCGGGGCTGCAAACCAAGGGCCAGACTTGCGGGGCTGGAAATCAGGCCTCACTGGGGGAGAGAGGGGAGGGGCTGTTACCTCACCCCTTTGGGGTCCTTAAAAGGATGGTTAATGGGGTGTTGCCATGGCACGGAGCAGGTTGAGGTGTCTGGATCCCAAACCGGATTAACACCTTTGCCTCCCTGGACCCATTTATTCCATCTAAGTTCATACAACAGTCCCCCTGATCCCCTGTGTCTGCCCCACCCCCGCAGTCTCTGGCAGTTCCCCAGGCCCTGACTCTCACCCCACCTGTGTTTTCCAGGCCATCTTCATTGCCACCTTCGATGTGTCCTCTGAGGCCAACCTGGGGGACAGGCTGCAGATCACGGCCAAGGCCAGAAGGTGAGGGGGCTGTGCAGGGTCAGGAGGCAGCTGGGGGGGCAGTGGGAGGGGTCCATGCACAGAGCAGGACAGGGCAGTGGCCTGTGATGCAGCCTCCCTGCACAGTTATCTGCCTGCGTCACCTCACATCTCTCTCCTTTGCTCTCCCTTCCCCCCTCCAGTGACAATGGCGGCCCCATCACCGAGCGCATGATTGACCGGGCAGAGCTGCCAGTCAAGTACGGCATCTTCATCATCCTCACCAGGTAGGTCAGTGTGGAGACGGGGGGGGGGGGAGAGCGCCCCCTACTAGGCCCCCTCCCCACTCCCTGCAGCACAGCGCCCCCACCCACCGCCACTCTCCATCCCCATCCATCACACTCCCGTCTCTTTCGTTCCTTCCATCCTTTTCCTCCCCCAGCCTCGAAGAGTCAACCAAGTACGTCAACTTCTCTGCCGAGGAGGCAGGGACAAGTGTGCCAGTGACACATCGGTACGAGGTGAGGCTGGGGGCACAAAGTGTGAGGGGGGAGATGGGGCAAGAGGGAGGGAGTGGAAGTGGTTCAATGGGATCTAGTGGGTTAGTCATGGAGGGGGAGGGGTGCGGGTGGGAGATGGCAGGGAGCCAGGACTTCCCAGCTCTGGCAGGGGAGTCGGGTCTGAGGGTCAGAGCAGGGGCTGGGGATCAGAGCTCCTGGGTTCTCTTCCAGCAGTGCCCTATGGTGAGTCTGTTTCTTTCAGGTCAAGAACCTGCGGCAGCGAAGCGTCCCCATCTCGGTGATGTTCAAGTTCCCCGTGGAGCTGAGCGGGGTCCGGGTGTGGGATGCCTCTGAGGTCGTCCCCTCCAAGGTACCTGCCTCTCCCTGCCCTTGTGTATGTGTGAGATGGGCCCAGTGACACCTGCTCTGCCCTACAGCGCCCCCTGCTGGGACAGGCTGCCTAGGGGAGATAGGCCACATGCCCCCCCCCCCGGTAGCCAGCAAGTCCCCTGTCCTGGGGCCAGATTGTAGCCAGCACCCCTTAGAGGGGAAATGTCCCATGTCCCCTTCCCGCCCCCGTTAACACTGTGTGTCTCTCCCTCCCCAGCCCCAGCTGGCTCAGTGCACCAGTGAGGTGGGAACGCCCGGTTCAAAGGACTTTGTGAAGCACATGAGCGAGTGCCCCCTGCTGGTGAGTACAGGTCAGTGCGGGTCCCAGCAGCCCCTTCCCTTGGCACTAGTACAGACAATAACGTCGAATTCCGTCCACACTAACCCAATTCCGACCCCCTAAGGCCGATTTTATCGCTAATCCCCTCGTCGGAGGTGGAGTAAAGAAACCGGTTTAAAGGGCCCTTTAAGTCGAAAGAAAGGGCTTCGTCGTGTGAACGTGTCCAGGCTAAATTCGATTTAACGCGGCTAAAGTTGACCTAAACTCGTAGTGTAGACCAGGCCTGAGATCCTCATGGCCATGCTGAGTCCCTGTCAGAGGTGAAAGTAAGCCGGTACGGGCTGGTACGGAGTACTACCGGTAAAAAAAGGTGCAGCAGCAGCATACCGGCAAATAAGTGGAGCATTCAGTACTGGCTTACGTTCACCTCTTTGGGCTGCATAAAAAAACAGTTTAAACTCAAAGCTAATAAAAGCTTGGAAAGGGAAAACTCACTGTCACATTGGTTTCTCTCCTCCCTCCTCCTCCAGCCAGGCCGTTCCCCCAACCCCTCGCACTCAGCAGGGGCTGCAGCGGCTCCCCTCTAGCTTGCAGCAGGGCGCAGGGGGACTGGCTGAGGGAGAAGCCTGCCCAGGACGCCTGCTGCCTGCCTAGGAACAGTTTAAACTCAGCTGTTCACTCCCTGGTTCAACCCCTGGGATTAGGGGCCGTTTCTGGCGCCCTTGTTAATTTCACTCACAGTTGTTGGGGGGCGGGGGTGAGAATAGAATAAGCATTTGGCTGCACAATTTAAATCCAGAGCTAATAAAAGCTAGTGGAAGGGAAAAAGTCACTGTCACATCGGTTTCTCTCCTCCCTCCTCCTCCAGCCCCAACAACTGTCAGTGAAATTAACAAGGATGCCAGAAACGGCCCCCAAGCCCAGGGGTTGAACCAGGGAGTAAACAGCTGATTTTAAACTGTTCCTAGGCAGGCAGCAGGCGTCCTGGGCAGGCTTCTCCCTCAGCCAGTCCCCCTGCTCCCTCCTGCAAGCCAGGGCCGGCTCTGGCTTTTTTGCCGCCTCAGGCAAAAAAGCCTCCGGCCTCCCCCCCCCAGCACGGGGGGGGGGGAGGGCGGCCGGAGCCCCGGGGGGGGGGCAGTGAGCCCCGGCCGGGGCTCTGCTCTCCCCGGCGGCCGGGGGGAGGGCGCCGGGGGGGAGGGCGGCCGGAGCCCTGGGAGGAGGGCGGAGTGCCCGGCCGGGGCTCCGCTCTCCCCGGCGGCCAGAGCACCGGGGGGAGGGCGGCGAGCCTCGGCGCTTGGGGCTCCGCTGTCCCCGGTGGCCAGAGCGCCAGGGGGAGGGTGGAGTGCCCAGCCGGGGCTCTGCTCTCCCCGGTGGCCAGAGCGCCGGGGGGAGGGCGGCGAGCCCCGGCGCTCGGGGCTCCGCTCTCCCCGGAGCCGGAGCGCTGCGCCGCCCCGTTCCAGGTGCCGCCCCAAGCACAAGCTTGGTGGGCTGGTGCCTGGAGCCGGCCCTGCTGCAAGCTAGAGGGGAGCTGCTGCAGCCCCTGCTGAGTGCCAGGTTAGGGGGAGGGGAAGCCTGGAGCCTAGCCCCGTTGGCAGCCTGGCTGGAGAGGGAGGAAGAGAAACCAATGTGACAGTGAGTTTTCCCCTTCCACTAGCTTTTATTAGCTCTGGATTTAAGCTGTGCAGTTAAATGCCTATTGTATTCTGCCCCTGCCTTGGTCTCACCTCCCACCCCCCCAACAACTGTGAGTGAAATTAACAAGGATGTCATAAATGGCCCCTAATCTGGCGGGAGTGAACAGCTACATTTAAACTGTTCCTATGCAGGCAGCAGGCGTCCTGGGGAGGCTTCTTCCTCAGCCAGTCCCCTGCGCCCTGCTGCAAGCTAGCGGGGAGCCGCTGCAGCCCCTGCTGAGTGTGAGGGGGCGGGGGAACGCCGTGCCTAGCCGCGTCGGCAGCCTGGCTGGAGGAGGGAGGACAAGGTGAAAAATGTGACAGTGAGTTTTCACTTTTTCAGGCTTATTCCAGTATTAAAGTTTTATTACAGACAGTACTGGTAGTAGTAGCTTTATTTTCTATATCGAAGTCATGCAATGGGAGGTATGAAATATGTAGGAGAGGTGGGTTGCTTGCCTTTGGACTGTACCAGTAAGAAATGTAACTTACTTTCACTCTGGCCCCACCCCTTCTGCCTGAGGCCCCACCCCTTCCAGGGTCGGGGGGGCAGAGTGGGCCTCGTACCGGTAAGAACTGTATTTTACTTTCACCCCATGTCCCTGTACACCCCCTGCCTCACCCGGCGATACCCTTCCACCCCCAGGACTGCTCCGTGGCCACCTGTAAGAAGATCCGGTGCAGAATCGCCTCCCTGGAAATGCAGCAGCCGCTGGAGTTCATGATCAAAGGGAACGTCAGCTTCCAGTGGGTCTCCCAGGTATGAGAGCTGCCTCTGCCCCCCGGCCCCAGGCGAGAGATCCCCCCATGTGAACAGCCCCTGAGCCCCTCCCCAGAGGTGGCTGCATCTCATTGCTGGGCAAGGGATCCCCGTGTGAATGGCCTTTAAATTGCTCTGGGTCCCTCTGGGATGACGCTCCAGCCTGGTTTGTGTAATTTCTGGTCAGGGACGGTGAATTTCTCTGTTCCAGACTCAGCAGCAGAAAGTGAGTCTGGTGAGCAAGGGCCGGATTGAATACGAGGAGAAGAAATACACCCAGAAGGAGGGATACGTCCAGCGCCAGGTACCAGAGTGACTGCGCCCAGGATAGAGAGAGCATCAGCTAGTGGTTAGAGCTGGGAGCCAGGACTCCTAGGTCCTGTCCCTGCTCTGGGAGGAAGTGGGGTCTGGTGTGTTAGAGCAGCGGCGGGCGATGGTGCTAGGACTCCTGGGTCCCCATCTCACAGCTCCTCTCCCCCAGGTGCAGACGGTGGTGGAGCGCTCCGAGGTCTATAACTACCTGCCCATCATCGTGGGAAGCAGCGTGGGGGGCCTGGTCCTGCTGGCTCTCCTCACTGCAGCCCTCTACAAGGTGAGTGGAGCAGGGCTTGGACCCCTCCCCCACAGCCCATCACCTGGGGGCAGGGCCTGTGGCTCTCCCAGATCGTGGCAGAGGTACAAAGGTTTTTCCTTCATAGGTTACCACAGCCCATCCCTCCTGCTCCTCTACTGTGATCCTGTCTCTGTCTGGCTCTCACCGTCTCCCCTCTCTGTCTCCTTCCAGCTTGGCTTCTTCCAGCGCCAGTACAAGCAGATGATGGAGGACGCTGTGGAGGGCGAGGGGCCTGGCCCGACCCAGAGCGCCGCCGCTGGCAACCCCCCTGTTGCCGATGCCCCTAAACAATAGCCCCCCATACACCAACGACCCTGGCTTTGCCTCCCCCTGGGCTGCTCCAGATCCACCCCCGCCCCATTATGTTGCCACCTCCAAGATGCAGAAAAATTGGTCACTGGCCACCCTCCCACCAACAAAATGCATCCTAGTGCCAACTGGAGCCAATCGTTACTCAAATTAGGCTTGGCCAAATTCTCTTTGTCTTTTTATAATTTTGATGGAGAACGCTGAAGTTTAAAAAAATGCCTAAAATAAAGTTCCATCAGTTTAAATTTTGATGTGGAAAATTATGGGTTTTAAACAGGGCCGCCCAGAGGATTCAGGGGGGCTGGGGCAAAGCAGGAGAGCGGACATAAAAAAAGGCACCACCCGCTGCGGCACTTGTTCTCACCGGGTGGCGCTCCGAGTCTGCGGTGGCGGGTCCTTCACTCGCTCCGCTTCTTCGGCAGCACTGAAGGACCCGCCGCCGAAGTGCCACCGAAGACCCGGAGCACCGCCAAGTGCGTAAAAATTAAAAAGGCGCCTCTAATTCTCGGCCAGGGCTCGCGGGGCCCGGGGCCTGAGGCAAATTGCCCCACTTCCCCCCCCCCCCCCCCCCGGGTGGCCCTGGTTTGAAGCAACTGTTTTTTCTCTTTTTACCAATTTAAATTATCCCAGTTGTGGAAATTTGTGTGCGTGGGGGGGGGGGGGAAGTCGGGCCATACGTGGAGGTCAGACAATTATTTAATGGCGGTTGAGATTAAAAAAGTTAAAGCTTTATAATGTTGTATTCACCGCGCACACCAACTGCTCGCAAAATATTTCCATTGCTAATAATTGAAATTTGTAGATAAGCAAAGTAAGAATAATGCTACTTGAGAACTTCTTAGAGTTGGATTTGAGGAAATTGACTTTGTATATTTTGACATGTGATGTTAATTTTTGTTTGAATAGTTATAAAGCTTGACCTTTTTAAAATCAACATCTGTTGTCATTACAGAATTAGGTTTTGATCCCCACAGGAATTTTCCACAACTGAAAATTTAAATCAATAAAAATTGAAAAAGATGGTTAGAAATAAACATCAATACTGTCTGTGTATTCTGCCAAGCCTATTTATAACCTTTAAAACCACAAATTGTCAACATCACATGTCAAAATGTACAAAGTAATTATCCTGAAAGCAGCCCCAAAGACACCAGCATGGCCACAAGTTTTCTCCACAGTAAGGTGGGACTCGAGTAAGCTCTCCAGGAGCATTGTTCATTCTTTATCTAGCTGAACATTTGGATTGTTATCGATGGAAACATTTTGCCATTGGTTTGTATGCGTGTGTGATGGAAGTGATGGTTGCTGACCATTACCGCTAAAAATTTCATTGACCCAAGCCTACTTAAAATGCGGTCTAAGTGGACAACAAAAATCCCCAGCCCCTCTCTGTGTGTTTCTACGTTCTGTTAGGAAATGACAGATCCTCGGAGCTGCTTGTTCTCCTACCCTGGTGAGCAGCAAACAAATACATGCAAAGGAAGCTCAAACAGGTGAGGAAAAGCCAGCAGGAAAGATCCTTCCACATAGACTCTGTGTGCCCTGGTGCCCAGCTGGAAATGTTTTTCAAGCATGGGCCTGAAACTATAAAAAGGAGGGACAAACAGCTTAAACCCCTCCCTGCCCACGGCATTCACTACACCTGAAGAGAGAAAGGAAGTATTTACCGGACACAGAGGAAGGGGGCCTGACCTGCACAGTTTGGTCAGGAAGGCTGCTGAAAGCATGTGGTGAGACACTTTGCTTGAATCTGATACAGTTTGTTAAGTTAGGCACTAGTAAACATTTCATCTTTTAGTTTCTTTGTAACTCTTCCTGACTTTTATGCCTCATTTCTTGGACTCCCTTAAAATCTCTCTCTTTGTAGTTAATAGACTTGTTTTATCTAATCCAGTGTGTTTGAATTGAAGTGCCTGTTTGGTAACTGTTTGGGGTGACAAGGTGTGTGCATAGCATAATCTTTAAGGAATAATGGAATTAATATAATTTGTAGTGTCCAGGAGAGGGCTGGGCAGTACAGGACATACATTTCTGGGGGGAAATCTAAGACTTGGGGTGTGTTGGGGTCACCCTTCTGTATAACCCAGGCTGGGGAGAGCCTGATGTAATCCAGGTGTGGCTGGCAGGCTGCAGTTACACACAGACACTCAGGGTGTGAATTGTATGTTCTTAGGTTGTTTGTGAGCGGTCCAGGTGGGAGCTGTTTCAGCAAGGCTTTGTGAGGCACCCAAACCTGCAGGGCAGGGGTGACACTGCTGCTCATTAGCCTGGATTCTACCGTGGTTTGTCACAGATGCATAAACAGGAATCTCAAGCAGGAGTAAAGGGGTCTATTCCCTCTGTGTTTGGCACTGGTGCGAATGCTGTTGGAATGCGGTCTCCAGTTCTGGTGCCTAAAGTTTAAGAAAGTTGTCGCTAACTTGGAGAGGGTTCAGAGAAGAGCCATAAGAATAATTAGAAAACATGCCTAATACTGATCAACTCAAACTGATCAATATATATAGCTTAACAAAGAGAAAATTAAATGCCCACTTCATTACAGTCTATAAGTATCTATTGAGGGAACAAATATTTAATAATGGGCTCTTCAGCCTAGCAGAGAAAAGTCTAACAGGATCCAATAGCTATAAGTTGGAGCTAGACAAATTCAGACCGTAAATAAGGAGTAAATTTTAAAGGTGTGAGAACATAAGAATGGCCATAATGGGTCAGATCAAAGGTCCATCTAGCCCATTATCCTGTCTTCTGACAGTGGCCAATTCCAGGTGCCCCAGATTGAATGAACAGAACAGGTAATCATCAAGTGATCCATTCCGTCTCCCATTCCCAGCATCTGGTAAACAGAGGCTAGGGCCACCATCTCTGCCCATCCTAATAGCCATTGATGGACCTATCCTCCATGAATTTATCTAGTTCTTTTTTGAATCCTGTTATAGTCTTGGCCTTCACAACATCCTCTGGCAGAGTTCCACAGGTTGACTGTGCATTGTGTGAAAAAATTCTTCCTTTTGTTTGTTTTAAACCTGCTGCCTACTAATTTCATTTAGTGATTCCCTAGTTCTAGTGTTATGAGAAGGAGTAAATAACACTTCCTTATCTACTTTCTCTACAGCAGTCATGATTTTATAGAGCTCTATCATATTCCCCCTTAGTCATCTCTTTTCCAAGCTGAAAAGTCCCAATCTTATTAATCTCTCCTCTTATGGAAGCTGTTCGTACCCCTAATAATTTTTGTTTCCAGTTTTTGTACCTTTTCCTATTCCAATATATCTTTTTGAGATGGGGCAACCACATCTGCATGCAGTATTCAAGATGTGGGCATACCATCAATTTATCTAGAGGCAATATGATATTTTCTGTCTAATTATCTGTCCCTTTCTTAATGATTTCCAACATTGTTTGCTTTTTTTGACTACGGCTGCACATTGAGTAGATTATTTCAGAGAACTATCCACCATGACTCCAAGATCTCTTTCTTGAGTGATAACAGCTAATTTAGATCCCATCATTTTATATGTATAGTTGAGATTATGTTTTCCAGTGTGTAATTAACCATTGGAACAATTTGCCAAGGGTCATGGTGGATTCTCCATCACTGAGAATTAGTAATCAAGGTTGGATGTTTTGCTAAAAGATCTGCTCTAGGAATTATTTTGGGGAAGTTCAAGAAAGATGTTTCTAAATTGGAAAGAGTTCAGAGAAGAGCCATGTGAATGATTAGAAAACATGCCTAGTACTGACAGATTCAAAGAGCTCAATGTATTTAGCTTAGCAAAGAGAAGATTAAGGTGTGACTTGATTACAGTCTATAAATATCTACATAGGGAACAAATATTTAATAATGGGCTTTTCAGTCTAGCAGAGAAAAGTCTAACAGGATCCCATAGCTGGAATTTGAAGCTAGATAAATTGAGACTAGAAATAAAGGTGTAAATTTTAATAGTGTGAGTAATTAAGCATTGGAACAATTTGCCAAGAGTTGTGGTGGATTCTCCGTGACTGAGAATTAGTAATGAAGGTTGAATGTTTGTCTAAAAGCACTGCTCTAGGAATGAATTCGGGGCAGGTCTCTGGCCTGTGCTATCCAGAAGTTCAGATTAGATGATCACAATGGTCCCTTCTGCCCCTGGAATCTATCAGTCTGTGAAAAGTGGTGCCCATATTGACTTGGGAGGATAGTGTGAGTCACAAAGAATCAGCTGTTCTTTCAGCACACTGGTGACTGCATTCTCACGCTTGCTCACAAAGAAGTGGCCCTACGAGGGCAGGACAAGAGTGAAAAGTTGCTCCAAAGGGGAAACTATTTTGTCACCCTTGATTTACTTCATCGGTGGGACGGAACCTTCTGCGACAGAAACACCCCCATGTTGCAAAAATGATCCCAAAGGAGATGCTAGGGGTGGCTGCATCTTGTGTCAGTGATTACATAAAAGACAATGACTCTTGGACGAGCAAATTTGCTCTGATGCCTGACAAAGCTAAGGACATCTCCAATATTGAGCAGTTTTTTCTCTGCGTGCGCTATATAGACGTCGATTCAAGAGAAGCTGGATGAAATCGAGAAGGCCGGGCTCTCAGTCCAAAATTGCATAGCACAATGTTGCAATGAGGCCAGTGTCAGGTCTAGTACAATGAATGGCATCCCAACTATTGTAAATGCAGCGAGCCAGTATTCACTACGTGGCACATAGGTGGAATCTGATTGTTTCTAACTTAGTCCAAGGGATCCCTCAGATCAGCAAAACGTTTAGACTTATGGAGAAGGTTCACTCCTTTTTCAGCATTGCTGCAAAGCAGCATAACATATTCATGAGGGTCCAGGAACTCCACGGAGTATGCCAGTGGGAGATTCCAGCCTTGAGTGACGCATGGTGGATCTGCCTATGTGCCTCTTTAGATGTGTTTGTGAACCTTTTCAATTGCTTCCTAGACACGCTGGAGAGATTGCTCAAGTGTGAGGAATGCTGGCTGGTTCAAGTACTAGGCAAAAGACGCAGATGGGTTGCTAGCAGAGATTTCATCCTTTAAATTCATTGCACTAATAATCGTGTTAAGCATCTGGCAGAAACATAACCACTCTATGAGAGCCCACAGAAGGACGTCATGCTTGGTAGAGCATTGTCACACATGAACAGTGTCATGGTGAATCTGTTGGAATTGTTATCACCTGTAGGGCTGGGTAAGGTTTGGGTTGATGTTACTGATATGGCATGTAAGGGTAATGTAGGGATAGAAGCCCTGGAATTATGGAAGCAGGTGTCCAGAGTATCAAGTCAATTAAATTCCAGCTATGTGTAACCCTTCTGCCCATCTGAGTTGGCAGCAACAAGGTCCGGGTTCAGTATCTAGGGGTTCTGTTTCAATAACGCAATGCAAAACCGGCTAGAGCCCCCACCCAGTGACCTGGGACAATTACATACCACCCCCCTGGGCGCCTGTAGGAGGCCATACTTCCCCTCTCGCAAGCACGGAGTCTGAGTGTAGCAGAAAATGTTTAACAACATGAGGTAAACTACATCAGCAGTAAATTGGAAAAACACCACAAACAGGATTTGTAACACAAACCCTGAGCAAAAGACCCACCCCAGCAAATTGGGCTGTGTCCTTTCCCTTTGGTTCTTGAATCCAGCAACCCAAAAATCACCCAAAGTCCCAAAAGTCCAACAACCCAAAAGTCTCTGCCCCTGGTCAGTGCAGCCCCAGAGTTCAAAAGTTTATCTGCACAGTTTTAGTCCCCCAGCCTGGGTGGCCATGGGGGGGGGGGTGGAAGGGGGCATGCAGGGTGTTATGGGGCACCTTACGTGGTCCGAGGCCAACTGCCCGCCTCTCCGTGGGGTTCCGCTGCAGCCTTCACCACGAGCCACTCCACTCCACCAAAAAGAACAGGAGTACTTGTGGCACCTTAGAGACTAACAAATTTATTAGAGCATAAGCTTTCGTGGGCTACAACCCACTTCTTCGGATGCATATAGAGTGAAACATATATTGAGGAGATATATATACACACACATACAGAGAGCATGAACAGGTGGGAGTTGTCTTACCAACTCTGAGAGGCCAATTAAGTAAGAGAAAAAAAACTTTTGAAGTGATAATCAAGATGGCTCAGTACAGACAGTTTGATAAGAAGCAAGTGTGAAAATACTTACAAGGGGAGATAGATTCAATGTTTGTAATGGCTCAGCCATTCCCAGTCTTTATTTAATCCTGTGTTGATTGTGTCTAGTTTGCATATCAATTCCAGCTCAGCAGTCTCTCGTTGGAGTCTGTTTTTGAAGTTTTTCTGTTTTAAGATAGCCACCCGCAGGTCTGTCATAGAATGGCCAGACAGGTTAAAGTGTTCTCCCACTGGTTTTTGAGTATTATGATTCCTGATGTCAGATTTGTGTCCATTAATTCTTTTGCGTAGAGACTGTCCGGTTTGGCCAATGTACATGGCAGAGGGGCATTGCTGGCACATGATGGCATATATCACATTGGTAGATGTGCAGGTGAACGAGCCCCTGATGGTATGGCTGATGTGATTAGGCCCTATGATGATGTCACTTGAATAGATATGTGGACAGAGTTGGCATCGGGCTTTGTTACAAGGATAGGTTCCTGGGTCAGTGTTTTTGTTCAGTGATGTGTGGTTGCTGGTGAGTATTTGCTTTAGGTTGGGGGGTTGTCTGTAAGCGAGGACAGGTCTGTCTCCCAAGATCTGTGAGAGTAAAGGATCATCTTTCAGGATAGGTTGTAGATCTCTGATGATGCGCTGGAGAGGTTTTAGTTGGGGGCTGAAGGTGACAGCTAGTGGTGTTCTGTTATTTTCTTTGTTGGCCCTGTCTTGTAGGAGGTGACTTCTGGATACTCGTCTGGCTCTGTGAATCTGTTTTTTCACTTCAGCAGGTGGGTATTGTAGTTTTAAGAATGCTTGATAGAGATCTTGTAGGTGCTTATCTCTATCTGAGGGATTGGAGCAAATGTGGTTATATCTTAGAGCTTGGCTGTAGACAATGGATCGTGTGGTGTGTCCTGGATGGAAGCTAGAGGCATGTAGGTAAGTGTAGCGGTCAGTAGGTTTCCGGTATAAGGTGGTATTTATGTGACCATCACTTATTAGCACAGTAGTGTCCAGGAAATGGACCGCTTGTGTGGATTGATCTAGGCTGAGGTTGATGGTGGGATGGAAATTATTGAAATCATGGTGGAATTCCTCAAGGGCTTCTTTTCCATGGGTCCAGATGATGAAGATGTCATCAATGTAGCGCAAGTAGAGTCGGGGCGTTAGGGGACGAGAGCTAAGGAAGCGTTGTTCTAAGTCAGCCATAAAAATGTTGGCATACTGTGGGGCCATGCGGGTACCCATAGCAGTGCCGCTGACTTGAAGGTATATATTGTCCCCAAATGTGAAATAGTTGTGGGTGAGGACAAAGTCACAGAGTTCAGCCACCAGGTTAGCTGTGACATTATCGGGGATACTGTTCCTGATAGCTTGTAGTCCATCTTTGTGTGGAATATTGGTGTAGAGGGCTTCTACGTCCATAGTGGCCAGGATGGTGTTTTCTGGAAGATCACCGATGGATTGTAGTTTCCTCAGGAAGTCAGTGGTGTCTCGAAGATAGCTAGGAGTGCTGGTAGCGTAGGGTCTGAGGAGAGAGTCCACATAACCAGACAAGCCTGATGTTAGGGTGCCAATGCCTGAGATGATGGGGCGTCCAGGATTTCCAGGTTTATGGATCTTGGGTAGCAAATAGAATGTCCCTGGTCGGGGTTCTAGGCATGTGTCTGTACAGATTTGTTCCTGTGCTTTGTCAGTCCCGCGAGCCGCTCCTGCTGCCCCACGAACTGCTCCACTCTACCAGCTCCTCCAGCCATCCCAGCAAACTGCTCAGCTCCACTCCACTCGCCGCTCCATGGGCCGCTCCAACCATCCCACGAACTGCTCTGCTCCACCAGCCATCCCGCGAACTGCTCTGCCAGCCACTTAGCAATATAGCTTCAGGCTCCCCCACTAGTTAGCACAGCACTCAGTGATCTCAGCTCTTTAGAGATTCCAGCTTGTAGTAGGGGAACCCCAGTGCTGGTGCACCATTGGCCCAAACTGAATTCCACATAGCAACCTGTAACTAGACTCTCAATAGAATCAAAATTAGCTCTGCTATTCAACGGTGGAGAGAGGAGGTGGTGCAATTGGTGTGGCAGGCCCATATCATCAGGTACAAATACCTGTCCCCATCCTCTCTCAATTCACTGTGTTTTGGAACCCATATCCCTTGTCTAGCGAGTGCTACTTAGGTGATGGTGAGACCCTCTGTCATAAAACAGTTTCATTGTCCTTGATTCACATAATCAGGGTAACAACACTTTATTCCTCCTGCCCCAATAACAGAGAAACTGGGGATCCCACAGCAGCCAAAGTGACCATTTGGGGCTTCCGTGGGCTCATGCTAGGCGGGGTGGGTGTGCCTATGCAAACAAGATCAGCCCCTGGATTTCTTTTCCACACTCGCCATAATTCACCACCAGATGTCAGGGTAGAGCTCATCCTGACTCTGCTTACATCTGTAATGTCTGAATCAGTGCCAGCCTTAGGGAAAATGGTGCCCGCAGTAAACATGTATTTTGGTTCATCTGGTCCCTGTGGGCGATGTGCCCCCCACATTGCCCCTGACCCCTGTAGCCTCCCCAGGCTCCCCGCCTCCCCTCACCGAGGGACAGAGACTGGCAGTCCTGGGAACCTTCCTGGTTCTGGAGGCTGAGACAATGGGCTTTGGGAAAGTATAAGGGGACCCAAAAGACATTCTCGTTTCCAATGAATTGGGGAGAGCACCCTCTGATTCTGTGACCGCTGGGACCCTAGGCCTAGGGAGAGCTAGAGATGCTGGTAACTGGGGCATAAGTGAGAAAATTACTCAAGCAAAGATTGCAACTCACTAAGATTAAGTTTTAGGCCCTTGAAAGTGTATTTGGTTCGTAGCCAGACCTGTCCCTTTTTCTCTTGCTTAGTATCACTTAAAACAATGTTCTGTGTTAATGATCTTAGTTTTACTATAAACCATCTCTGTGCTGTTGTATTGATGTATGAAGAGAGTCCGCAGCTAAGCTAACAGGCTGGTGTGTGGACACATTCTCTTTGGAGGCAGCAAAGAAAAATTTCTGTGAGTGTCCAGGGAGAGGGACTGAACACTGCAGAGAAACATCTCTGGGTAACTCAGGAACTGGGGCCGCTGACCATTACTGGCAAGGCAAGGTAAACACTGGCAGAGCTTTGAGGAGTTGGCTGGAGAGGTGGACAGACGCGTGGCAGGGAGCTGCCACCCAGTCTAATCTCCAGTAAAGCTCACTCCTTCTAAGACAGAGGAGTGACACAGTGGTGCACAGTTCTGGATGTCCTGTAAAGAATGTCACACTTTGTGCCCGACCCGGAGGCAGCTACATCTCAGTGCTGGGCAAGGGATCCCTGTATAAATGCTCAGCCTGGAAAGCCCGTTGTTGTTGTGCAGGTTTGAAGGCACAAGGTGATGAACAAGGGTCCCGCTGTCTATTTTTGAATGGGGAACAGGGCCGTGGCTCTCGGTGTGGTTTTGCCACTTCCCCTTCTGTGGTGCAATCAGATGCCAAAGGCTGATTCCAGATAAGAATTGGGGAAATTAGAAGCCACTCTACTAGGTGCTGATTAGGCTTCAGCTGGAGAACTGTGTCCAGTTTTTGTCACTGCTGTATAGAATGGATGCAGAGAAACTGGAAAGGATCCAGAGACTACCAAGAAAGATGATATACGTAGTGGAATGCAAGCCATATGAGCAAATCCTGAAGGAACTGGGTATATTTAAGCTTGGAAAAGAGGAGATTAAGGGGAAACATGATAGTGGTCTTCAAATACTTGAAAGGCTGCTATAAAAAAGGTGGAGAAAAGTTACTCTCTCTTGCCACAGAGAGCAGGACAAGAGGCAGTGAGTTGAAACTACAGCATAGCAGAATTAGATTAAATCTCAGGAAAAGCGTCCTAACTGTAAGAACAGCAGGACAATGGAACAGACCTCCCTTGTGTTACCAGATTTGCCTGTTACTTTGGGGTACGCTCATTTATTAGGGTTACTCTTCTGGGGGGGTTCTGTAATTCTGTCAATGTACTGCTTGTGTTACTTGTGTTCTCATATGGAGCTCTACTTCTCCCTGCTGCAAGTTCCCTCCCAATGGAGCTATCCTGCAGGACCGAGGTTCCCCAGGGCTGGGTTCCTCCAGCCCCAGAATCAGATGAATACGAACACACACAACACCAGAGTGCATTGGAGAGGACCGGGTCAATCAGCGCTCGCAAGTTGACCCCTTATATGTCCCTGGACTCAGCAGACTGGGTCAAGCAGCACTTCCAAGCTGCCACCCTCATATGTCCCAGGTTCAGCACATCCCTATCCCCACTTTCACATTACAATTGTTCTGGTAGTAACTGTGATGTTCCCCTCTGGTGTTCTCTGGACCCATGATCTGCTAGGCCACCCCAATCCTTGACTCTGGGAGCCAGCCTTACCCTGCTCTGCTGTAGAACCCCCACTCCGGGCTGTTCACACACAGCCTCTGGCATGTAAGCTGCTCCCAGTTATGTGAGTGAGCACTTTTGGCCAGCTGCTCCTTAGATTGTGCAACCGAATGACACTAGCCAATATCTCTGGTCCCAGACACACCCCTAGGAACCTCTGTCTTCCAGTGTCCAGTTATAAACTGCTGGACGCTGCAAGCTTATATGAGTTCGTCAATTTAACAAAGGTCGAGTGCCTGGGTGCACAGATTCTGACCCAGCCATCCTCCTAGTGTCCTGGGCATCCTGCCCCAAGTGACCAGTGGGGAGACATTCCTGTACCCCCATTATTCCTTCCCCAGTTTCCTCCTCTGGGCCCGGTTCTAAGACACATTTCTCTGTGCTCCCTAGGAAGGTTCTGTCTTTCCTTCAGCTGCAGAACTCTGCCCGCTAATAACTGGGGCAGTTTCCTTAATCCCTGACAACACCTCTCCTGCCCCTGCGCCTGAGGGCATGTTGCCTTCTGCTGGAAAGGAGCTAGTCTCAGCCACTCCCATACTTGGGAGCACCCTGCTTCCCTGGGTTACAGAGTCACAGGAACCTAGGGTGACCAGATGTCCCGATTTTATAGGGACAGTCCTGATTTTTGGATCTCTTTCTTATATAGGCTCCTATTACCCCCCCCCCCCCCCCACCCTGTCCTGATTTTTCACATTTGCTGTCTGGTCACCCTACAGGAACCCTCACCCATCTCAGTGGTTTCTGAGATCCCCTGCCTCTTCTCTGGGCTCCCCTCTGGGACACATTGTTCCATGCTCCCTAGAGCCGGGTCTGTCGCTGGTTCAGTTGTGACCTGCTGGCAGCTAACAACCTGAACAATTCTCTCCCTGGCAGGCATTACACCCCCATCCCTTCCTGATGTAGTGTTGCCTCCAGCTACAGTGCAGGGGTTGATCTCAACCACCCTCCCACCTGGAAGCATGTGGTTTCTCCCTGCTGCAGAAGAATCAAGGAGACTCTCTCTCATTCTCTCAGCAGTTCCTGAGACCTGACCCTTTCCCTTGGGGGTCCCAGCATAAAACTCCCTCCTGCTGCAGGCAAATACTTTAACCTGAGTTACATGGAAAAAAATCATTCCCAAGAAGCAGGTCAACTAGGAGGTGTTCCATTACCACCACCACCCCCCCAGTCAAAACACTTTCCAAACCTTCCCACACCACATGAATTTTAGCTAGTGGTACCAGGAATCTGCTTTCGCCCACCCCCACAATCTCTGCCATTTGGCCAGGCAACATACTGGCCTTTGGGACTACACTCTGCTTAACCAGAGAGATCTGGGCCCCTGTATCCCTCTGCCCCAAGTATTCCCGGATATCAATTTGGACAGCCTTAACATGCTCCATGTCTGGTTCTGCAGAGGCTAACCTCACAGAACCAACATGATCGGTTTCAATTGCGTGGGGGGGGGGGTTCTGTGTTGAGGACAGCAGAACTAGCATGAGCTATTGGTTGCCTACTTCCTCCCAGCATAGGGCATTTATTTCTCAGGTGATCAGTGACATTACATTGATAGCACCTTTTGGGCTCTTCTGCTTTTACAGGAGATTTGGGATGAGGATTAGAGGAATGGTTTTGGGTAAGAGAATGTTTAGGCTCCCAACCCCCTTCTCTCTTCCCAGGGGCAAAATGGGATCCTCCCTTTCCACCAGTTTTAAACCCCTCTTTCTGTGGCCTGCCCTCAAGAGACGCCGGATTCTGTTTGAAGGCATCAGCAAAAAAAGCCATCTCCTCCACAGACTTTACATCTTTGTCCCATAGACACTGCTTCCCATCAGCTTTACATATGCCTAGGAAATGCTCTTGAGCAACAAGATCCAACATCCCCTCAAAACTTGCCACCTCTTTACCCCTCACCCATTTTCCCAACAAATCTTTCATTTTGTTTACATATTCCCCATTACTCCTGCCAATATCCCTCTTAAGATTCCTAAATGCAACTCGATATGTCTCAGGGGTAATCTGAAAACTTTGCAAAACACTATCTTTAAATTTACAATAGTCTAAAGCATCGTCAATAGGCATTCCATTCAATACATGTCGAGCTTTACCCCTTTCCTTCTGCTTGAGATTCCTGGAGACTCATGTTTGAGGCCTCAGGTTTTTATCTTCAGGATGCTCCATTGCCTATGTCAAGGGTATCCACGAGATAGTCTCAAGCTCAGGGTTGAAGGTTGGGGCTGGCAGCTCACGACCTGGGCCTGATAGAGCTCTCTACAATAAGGGTAAAGTTTGTCTGTGCCAGAGACAGAACTTTCTCAGGGGCTGGTTTGTGGAACGAACCCCCCAGGAAGTAAGGACCATCACAAATCTCCCCACCTATCGTTCCAAGTGCCAGGTGCACGGCGACGGCTCTGACCTGCCTTTGCTGATATAACCATGTAGTATTAATACCAAAAACAGGAAAAACCCTACCAAAACAAGCCACCCCACTGCACACACAGTTCCTCACCTTGGATGAGAGGGGGAACAAACCCCCTGTGACAGATGCCACATCAGTTATGAAAGGGGGGGAAAATTGCTTGAGCCCTGGCACCGCTTTCATTACCAATTAAGCACAGCCCTTAAAGAAACAGAAGCCTGGGGGTTCCCCCGCTCCTGCCAGCATTAACTGTTCCCCCAAGACCAACTTCCTCTCTGCCTTTTCCTCCGCATTCATTCCCTCCAGAAGTCCCAGGAACCTTTAAAGGCATGCTCAATAGAACAGAGGTTGACCAACCCCTAGTCCCTACTACTCTTAAAGGTACAGACCTCCCTGTTACAAACCTCTATCGATTCCAAGGCCACTGTGATAATTTCGTCAGACCTCCTGTATAACACAGGCCAGAGAATGTCCCCAAAATAATTTTTGCAGCTGAACTTTTAGAAAAACTTCCAATTTTGGTTTTAAAATGGACAGTGAAGGAAACAGGATTTTTTTGGACAAAAGAAAGGCTGATGCCTCCATCCGGGTGCAATCGCAGTCAATTGGCCACTCATGAGCATATCTGAGGCTGCAGGGACGGATCAATCCACTTTGCGTTGTGGAAAGCACCTGCAGGGAAGAGACCAGGCTGGAAAGTTCTCCATCAGACTCCCTGGCACCTGCCCCCACAGCTGGGGCATCGGTCTCTCAGGGGGATACATGTCAAAACTGCACTAGACTATAAAGGAGAGGGGCAAACCCCCAAGGGATTTTTCACCTAAGATGCCAAAGGAGCTGAGCACGTTGGACTTTGTGGGAGATCCTGACTAGGGGGTGGGCAGCCGTCTAGCTGTGGTAAGAATCTTACCTTGAACCAAGACTGTAGTTTTGTTAAACCTCAGTCATTAGAAAGGGGGTTTCACTTTATCCCTGACCCCTGTACTCACTTAAAACCTCACTCATTTTGATTAAATAAACTTGTTTTCCTCTTATTCTAAATCAGCCGCGTGCTGGGTTTGCCTAGAAGTGAATATTCACTCCAGTTAAAGGAACAAACTGCTGAGATTTGTCTCTTTAAAGGAGCCATGGTCTGTATCATAGGTGCCAACTCCGTGGGTGCTAAAAAAAAAAAGTGGGTGCTCAGCACCCACCTGCTGATCAGCTGTTTGGTGGGAGGCACTGGGGGGAAGGGGCGGAGTGAGGGTGGGGCACGCTTGGGGGGGGTGGGAAGAGATGGGGTGGAGCACCCACCTGGGAAGAAGAAAGTCGGCACCCGTGGTCTGTATTACTCCTCTGACTGTCCCAGGACGGGGCTGGACATTTCACGGCAGAAGGTTTTGGGGAAATTCGGGACTGGGGGTATGCTGGGGTCACTTGGCTAGCGGTGACCCCGGCTGGTGGAGACCAGGGCGTGGCTGTATTGTAACCCGCAGGGGGCTGGAGTCAGAGTTGCTGGCTGGGAGCATCCAGACAGGGAGCTATGGCAGTCGAGCATTTTAAGGCTCTCGAGGTTACAGGACAAGCGATGACACAACTTCTCGCTGGTCTGAATTGCAGCCCAGAAGGTGACAACAGCCTGTGCTTATTGACAGGCGACTTCCCATCGAATATGGTGGCTCTTGCCCCCTGGTTAGCTCTTGCAGCTCTTGTCCCATTCAAAAAGCTGGGATCCAACTGTCATGAGACTGATAGTCTCTCCTCCATATTGGATAACTATTTGGACCATTTTTTCTATTTTTATGCAGTCACAGTCTCAGTCTCTTCGCCGGGGGGGGGGCTCTCTTCTGAGTGCTCTCCCGGTGTGTGTGTGTGTGTGTGTTTGTCTTTGGAATTCTCCAGCTTGCATCTAGTCCAGATAGTAAACATCGTCTGTTGCCACAGGTGTCCATTGTTCTCATGTTGATTGGATCCGCTCTCAGCCTCCCCCGTCTCCGGTGGTGGGTTTCACTCCCGGTACGTTGGGGACACAATAGTGTAGCTATCCCATAGCTCTAAAATTGCTTCCTATACAAACATCTCACAACAACTGGCGAATTCTTACCTTTCGGCAGAGACCCCCACGACGCCTTTCAGTGAGATGTTCTGACATGAGACATCAGGGGCTTTGTCTTATACATGCAACTATAGCCCCCCCTCCCCCCAAAGTGTCCCGATTTTTCACACTTTCTATCTGGTCACCCTAGGGGTAATATAGGTGCCTGGGCGTCTCTGTGTTACAGCTGTTCCAGAACTCCTGTCAGCCCCATGCCAGGTGGATCCTTTCCCTTTCTGGCTGCAGAGTGTCCTCTGGGCCAGCCAGGATGTCTTCTGAGGACACTGCAACTGGGATCTTGCAGGGAAATGCGGGGGCCAGAGCCACCAGGAATCATTTTCCTCCCAGCAACCCCACTACCCTAGCTCCTTTCCTGGGACATCCCCCTACCTGGTGTTCCAGCACTTCTTTCTTTAACATTCCAGCACTGGGTAAATGGACCTCAGGGTGCTCCGGTCTGGAGAGTCCTGTGTTCCTACCTCTTTCTATGGCACTGCCTTTATCCCAGCTGGGCCAGTGTCCATGTGATCCCTTAACCTGAAAACCCTTTCCGGGCCTGTCTGTGCTTTACAGAGCCGTCTCACCCGAACACCGGCTTTGTGTAAACAGGGCATCATGTACATATAGATTTTAAGATCTGTCAGGGTGTAGGGGAGGGGGGATTGATCTCAGAAAGGTATCGGTCCTGCACATCTTGCAAATCTACAGCCTAAAAAGGGTGTGAAATTGATGTGTTAATTTATCAGCTCAGCACTCTCACTCAAAGGCTGGGCATGAGGAAGCTAGGTTTTTAATTAGATTTAGGACGGATATGACTTCTGTTGAGAGAGAGACTGGGAGAGCTAGAGATACACCAGTTAGCAATAGGTCTGTGTCGGTCCTCACTATAAACCTTAATAATTTTCCCCCACCCCACTCCAAGTTGTCTCCTGCTCTGTCTTGAAACCACTTTGTGCCTCTCTCCTGGGTCAAAGTAGCCCCCTGTGATACCAGGCAGGGCTGGCGCTTCCACTAGGTGACCCTAAGCGGTCGCCTAGGGCAGCAGGATTTGGGGGGTGGCATTTTGCCGTCCTTGGCAGAAATTCAGCGGTGGGGGTCCTTCCGCTCCGGGTCTTTGGCGGAAATTCGGCAGCAAGTCCTTCACTCGCTCTGGGACCCGCCGCTGAAGTGCCCTGAAGACGTGGAGCGGAAGGACCCCCGCTGCCGAATGCTCAGAGGAGGAGCGCTGCCGCCTAGGGCAGCAAAAACCCTGGCGCCGCTCCTGATGCCAGGCGCTACACGGAGCCCGGCCAAGAGCTGGGGACCCCTGTGGGGCCAGGCGCAGCCTGGAGCCCGGCCGAGAACTGGGGAACCCCGTGGGGCTGGGGTGCTGCATAGAGCCCGGCTGACAGCTGGGGACCCCCGTGGGGCTGGGGTGCTGCATAGAGCCCGACTAAGGTCCGGGTCCAAACTGTGTGGGTGCTGCGCGGACACACAGTGAGAGACGACCATTGCCCTAAAGAATTCCGTCTAAGTAGACAAAGGAAGGCTTTTTATCCTTAGTTGGGGAAAACTGAGCCCCAGAGAGATTCAGTAACGTGTGCGATCTCATACAGGGAGTCCGTAGCAGAGCCAGGAGCAGAACCTAGGTTCCTGAGTCCAGTTTAATTCCTGAACCACAAGCCCAGCCTGTCTCTGTAGTGGGCTCGCTGGTCTGTCAAATTTAATCGAGACACAAGCAACAGAAATATGCAGCCTACAGTGATCAGTAGGGGATGATGCCTTTTCTATAAGGTTCAGAGTGGTAGCCGTGTTAGTCTGTATCAGCAAAAAGAACGAGGAGTACTTGTGGCACCTTAGAGACTAACAAATTTATTTGGGCATAAGCTTTTGTGGGCTAAAACCCACTTCATCAGATGCATGCAGTGGAAAATACAGTAGGAAGATATATATACATAGAGGACATGAAAAAATGGGTGTTGCCATACTAACTATATGTAATCAGTTAAGGGTGTAAGAAAAGCAGGGTGTAAGAAAAGTGTGTGGTTGTCTCAGTGCAGGGGTGTGTGAGTGGGTGTCTGTGTGGTTTTTGTGTGTCTGACTGTCTGTCAGTGGAGCGTTCGATTGTGACTGTCCATGTCTGGTTGTCTCAGTGTCATATTGGGGGGACTTAGTGTTGTTTTGTGTGTGTGATTTGTGTGTTTCAATATTGTCAATTGTCTGTCTCTGTCTCAGAGTAGTCTGTGTGTCTGTCTGTCTGTTTAGCTGTATGTGTCTCTCACTGCAGTTGTGTGTCTAATTGTGTATCTGTCTATCTCAGTGTAGTTGTGTCTGTCTGTCTCAGAGTAGGGGTGTTTGTCTCTCTGGTTGTGTGTCTGTCTGTCTCAGGGTAGTTGTATGCAGGGCCGGCTCTAGGATTTTTGCCGCCCCAAGCAAAAACAATTTTGGCCGCCCCCCCCCCATTTTTTTCTTACCCCACCCCTGTCCCCGCCTCAACTCCGCCCCTTCCCCAAATCCCCAGCCCTGCCTCCTCCCCCCAGGCTCTCAAGCCTAGGAGGGAGGGAGGGAGGGGGAGAAGCAGCGCGCGTGCCGCGGCCACTCGGGGTCTCCCCCTCCCTCCCAGGCTCTGAAACCTGGGAGGGAGGGGGAGCAGCGGCGCGCAAATCAGCTGTTTTGCGTGCTGCGGCCGCTCGGGATCTCCCCCTCCCTCCCAGGTTTCAGAGCCTGGGAGGGAGGGCGAGCAGTGGCGCGCGAATCAGCTGTTTCGCGCGCCGTGGCGCTCGAGCGGCAGCAGCAGAGGTGAGCTAGGGCGGCCGGGGCACATTTTTAGGGGCGGCATGGCCGGTGCCAGAATGCCGCCCCTAGAAATGTGCCGCCCCAAGCACCAGCTTGTTTTGCTAGTGCCTAGAGCCGGCCCTGGTTGTATGGGTGTCTGTCTAGTTGTGTGCATTTGTCTCAGGGTAGGTGTGTTCGCAGTATTTTCCCCAAGAATTGAAATTAGAGGGTGTTTGAATTTACAAAGGGCTCTGGGGGATGGAAAATGACTAAATTAACAACATCACATGTAACTAGTTGACCACTGACAGGAGTGGAGAAGAGGAGTTCAGGGTGTACATGGTTGGTCTTTTTTTGTTTTTTTGTCAGTCTCCATGTAGCTGCGTGTGTGTCTGACTAGTTGGGTGTCTCAGTGTTCTTGACTTTTTCTTTTTTCCATTCTGCTCCCTCCCTATAACATCTCTGAGTCCCCCCTGCCCCTCCCGTCAGTGTTTCTCTCTTTTTGGTATCACTTCTCTTTCCTCTGCACCCTGCTGCCTCCTCTCCAGGCACCGCCCTTGAACCTCTCACTCTCCTCTCCACACACACCCCTCACCCAGCACAGGATGGACCCCCTGCCTCTGCTCCTCTACCTGTGCACAGGTAAGTGCCAGACAGAGGGACTGGGAAAAGCTGGGCTCCTCCACATGGGTGCCCAGCGAGTACCCCTCTGGCAGGGGGATGGAAGCAACTGCACGGTCGGGACTCCTGGGTCCTATCTCTGGCTGGCTCTGGGGGTGGGGAAGTGGGGTCTAGTGGGTTACAGCAGGGGCCTCTGCATTAGAAGTCCTTGGTTCTCTCCCCAGATTTGGGAGAGAAATGGGGCTCTAGGGGCTTAGAGGAGGGATGGGGGGGCTGATAATCAGGACTCCTGGGTTCAGTTCCCTCTGTGTTCTGTTCCCCCAGACTCTCTGGGATGGGAGTGGGTCACAGGTGTGACTCCCCTTCTCTGTGGGGCGTGTGTCCTCATTGTGAAGGGGGAGGGAAGGTCCGGCAGCTGTGAAGTGGATGCAGTGTTTGCAACTCCGCAATCCTGCTGTAAAACCACAGCCGCTTCAACATCATGTCTCTTTTGTCTGTGAGGCCTGGACCTATCAGGGAATGGAGGGGGGCCGACTTTGGGGTGGCTGAGAGTGAGGGGGATGAGCTGGGAAGGGGGGACAAACTGGAAGATGGGGTCTGAAAGGGGATGAAGGGAAGAATGGGGGAGGCCACCTCAGCTCTTCCCCCAACCTCAGCTCCTTCATCCACAGGAACCACCCACCCAGCTCCACAATTCTGCACCCCACTTTGCCCCATATTTGCTCCTCCTACAGCTCTGGGGGGTCTTTACTACCTCCCAGGCCTGGAGGGGGCAGCTCCCAGGGGATTCTTGGGGAGAGATGGCCACGCTGTGCCTTAGGGATTCACTGTTGCCACTGATGGGCTGTTTGGTGTTTCTTGTGTGACATGAGTTTGGTGGGTCTCAGCTGTGACTCCTACGGCACAAGCTTACCAGGCCACCCTGCATTAACTGATAGACTCGGCAGAGAGACCGAGAAGTGCCTGGGCCAAGGAGCTCCCAGTGTGATGCTGCGGCCAATCCTTGGATGCGTAAGAAGGGGAAACTGGAGTAGGAGCAGAGAGGTTATTTTACCTCTGTATTTGCCAGTGGTGCGAGTGCTGCTGGAATCCTGTGGCCAGCTCTGGTGCCCTCAGTTGAAGAAGGATGTTGATGAATTGGAGAGGGCTCGGAGAACAGCCATGGGAATGATCAAAGCATTAGAAAACCTGCCTGATAGATTGAACTCCTTCAGTCTATCACTATTTAGATTAACAAAGCGAAGGCAAAGTGGTGCTGATCTCAGTCTATAAGTACCTGCGTGGGGAACAAATATTTGATGATGGGCTCTTCAGTCTAGCAGAGGAAGGTCTAACAGGATCCAATGGCTGGAGGCTGAAGCAAGGCAAATTCAGACTGGAAATGAGGTGTAACATTTCTGACAGTGACAGTAATTAACCACTGGAACAATTTACCAGGGGTCGTGGTGGATTCCCCATCACTGGCAATTTTACATCAAGGTTGGATCTTTTTCTAAATGTTCCAGGCTAGTTCAAACAGGGATTAATTCTGAGAAGCTCCCTGGCTCGTGTTACACAGGAAGTCAGGCTAGATGAACACAGCAGTTCCTTCTGGCGTTCTATTCTGTAATTCTATGAAGGCCGATCTGCCCCTGCGACCCTATAGAAACTCCCCCTCCCCCTATGAATCTGGGTCAGCAAGAGATAAATCAAGGGCTTCATTCACCAGTGCTAAACGCACTCATTATATTTATTCTTCATGTGGGAGTTTCTGCTGCTATGCAAATGAAGGCATGGAACAATTTGCATAAAATGACCATCCAGGGCTAGACACAAGGGAAGCTTGAATGAGCTGGTGGGGAGGGGCTGGGAGTCAGGACTCCTGGGTTCTATCCCCAGCTTTGGGAAGGGAGTGAGGTCTGGTGCTCAGTCTCAGAAAGGTTTTGAACATAAGCAGCGCCGGCTCTAGGCACCAGCAAAGCAAGCAAGTGCTTGGGGCGGCAAATTTGCAGGGGCGCAAGAATCCAGCATGAGAGCTGAGAACCAACAGGGAGCCCTGGGAGCTGTAGTTCCTTGGTTAGCTCCCTGCCTATAGAGCCAGCCCTGGAGCAGGGAAAGAACTACATTTCCCAGCATTCCCTCGGCCGCAATTAACAGGAAAGGGAGGGGGAAGGAGTGTGGAACTGAAACCTCATGCTGCAGCTTGCTGTGAATGGTAGGAACAGAGCCAGCTCTAGGTTTTATGCTGCCCCCCACCCCAGCCCTGGGCTCCCCCCGCACCCCAGTGTTGCCCCAGCCCTGGACTCTCCCCCCACCCGCACCTCCTGCCGCCCCAGCTCTGGGCTCTCCACACCTGCACCCCCTGCCGACCCAGCTCTGGCCCCCACCTGCCCCTCCTGCCACCCCAGCCCTGGGCTCTTCCCCCCCACCTGCATCTCCTGCCACCCCAGCCCTGGGCTCTTCCCCCCCCTGCACCCGCACCCCCTGCCACCCCAGCCCTGGGCTCTCCCCCCACCCGCATCTCCTGCCACCCCAGCCCTGGCCCCCACCCGCACCCCCTGCTGCCCCAGCCCTGGGCTCCCCCCCCCACCCGCACCCCCTGCCGCCCCAGCCCTGGGCTCTTCCCCCCCCACCCGCCCCTCCTGCCACCCCAGCCCTGGGCTCTTCTCCCCCCCCTGCACCCGCACCCCCTGCCACCCCAGCCCTGGGCTCTCCCCCCACCCGCATCTCCTGCCACCCCAGCCCTGGCCCCCACCCGCACCCCCTGCTGCCCCAGCCCTGGGCTCCCCCCCCCACCCGCACCCCCTGCCACCCCAGCCCTGGGCTCTTCTCCCCCCCCTGCACCCGCACCCCCTGCCACCCCAGCCCTGGGCTCTCCCCCCACCCGCATCTCCTGCCACCCCAGCCCTGGCCCCCACCCGCATCTCCTGCTACCCCAGCCCTGGGCTCCCCCGCCACCCGCACCCCCTGCCGCCCCAGCCCTGGGCTCTTCCCCCCACCCCACCCGCACCTCCTGCCACCCCAGCCCTGGGCTCTTCCCCCCACCCCCCACCCGCATCTCCTGCCACCCCAGCCCTGGGCTCTTCTCCCCCCCCTGCACCCGCACTCCCTGCTGCCCCAGCTCTGGCCCCCACCCGCACCTCCTGCCTCTCCAGCCCTGGGCTCTCCCCCCACTTGCATCTCCTGCCACCCCAGCCCTGGGCTCTTCTTCCCCCCCTGCACCCGCACTCCCTGCTGCCCCAGCTCTGGCCCCCACCTGCACCTCCTGCCGCCCCAGCCTGGGCTCTTCCGCCCCCCTGCACCCACACCTCCTGCCGCCCCAGCCCTGGGCTCTCCCCCAGAGAAAGAATTGGGTGGACTAAATGGACATTGCCCCTCTCTATCTGAAGCCTAGCAAGGGAGGTACGTGGATCCCACTAGAATTTAAAATGAAAAGTAAGGGAGGGGAGGCTCTACTAGACTGGGCAGCTTTAGATACAGTACCAGGCACGTAGGAGGATTTACACTTCTGAGCCATGGAAGCAGAAATTGACTTTTCTTTTCCAGATTTAGCTAATACTCAGAAAGGGAATCCAGCTCCTGCCTTCCAGATTTGAACACCCTCACAATTCAGGAGTGCTCAAGCTCAATTTGGGCAGCTGTTACTTCATTTCTCCCAAATCAAATATACTGATCCACTGTAACTTGCTGTAGAAAAAGTAGGATAAATTGAGCAAGAAATGCTTCCCAGTGGTTATTAGGACTGGAATTGCTATTTTCAACAGCCATTGCTTTTTATTATTATTATTATTATTATTTTAAGTTTTAGTTTTATTTGTTTAAAAGGAAGACAGTGATATTGCATTGGCAAATTCCCCATAGAAACAAAGAATGGAACAAAAGAATAAGAAAGGCACCTCAACTTTTCCTCATTTGTGTAGGACAGTCTTATAATATGCATCCAGATATCCTTCAATCACACAAGCTGAAAATTGTTCCACTTTACTGCAGTTCTGTAACCATGCGGGAACCAATCCTGTCTGTGTTCTGTGCACATCCAAAATTCCTGCTGAATGACCCGCCCTGGGAGCGAGTTACCAGTGACCCAGGGCTAGGGCGGCAGGAGGGTGCAGTGGGGGGCAGCCAAATTTTTTTTTGCTTGGGGCAGCAAAAAAACTAGCGCCGTCCCTGAACATAAGAATGGCCATACTGGGTCAGACCAAAGGTCCATCTAGCCCAGTATCCTGTCTGCCAACAGTGGCCAATGCCAGGTGCCCCAGAGGGAGTGAACCTAACAGGTAATGATCAAGTGATCTCTCTCCTGCCATCCCTCTCCACCCTCTGACAAACAGAGGCTAGGAACATCATTCCTTACCCATCGTGTCTAATACCATTAATGGACTTAACCTCCATGAATTTATCTAGTTCTCTTTTAAACCCTGTTATAGTCCTAGCCTTCACAACCTCCTCAGGCAAGGAGTTCCACAGGTTGACTGTGCGCTGTGTGAAGAAGAACTTCCTTTTATTTGTTTTAAACCTGCTGCCTATTAATTTCATTTTGTGGCCCCTAGTTTTTATATTATGGGAACAAGTAAATAACTTTTCCTTATTCACTTTCTCCACATCACTCATGATTTTATATACCTCTATCATATCCCCCCTTAGGCCTGGTCTACACTGGGGGGAGGGGGCGATCGACCTAAGACATGCAACTTCAGCTATGAGAATAGCGTAGCTGAAGTGGACGTATCTTAGTTCGACTTACCTCGCGTCCTCACGGTGCGGGGTCGATTGTTGCGGCTCCCCTGTCGACTTTGCTTCTGCCTCTCGCCGAGCTGGAGTTCAGCAGTCAACAGGAGAGGGATCAGGGATCGATTTATCGTGTCTACACTACATGAGATAAATCGATCCACGATAAATTGGTCACTACCTGCCGATCCGGCGGGTAGTGTAGACGTACCCTTAGTCTCCTCTTTTCCAAGCTGAAAAGTCCTAGCCTCTTTAATCTTTCCTCATATGGGACCTGTTCCAAACCCCTAATCATTTTAGTTGCCCTTCTCCGAACCTTTTCTAATGCCAGTATATCTTTTTTGAGATGTATGCAGTATTCAAGATATGGGTGTGCCATGGCAATAAGATATTCTCTGTCTTATTCTCTATCCATTTTTTAATGATTCCTAACATCATGTTTGCTTTTTTGACTGCCGCTGCACACTGCGTGGACGTCTTCAGAGAACTATCCATGATGACTCCAAGATCTCTTTCCTGATTAGTTAGAATGAACTTCCTGAGGCTACAGCTAATGATGAGACTTTACAGAGGGTAATTAAGGTTATTACCGTTGGGTGGTCATAGAATCATAGATCATAGAATATCAGGGTTGGAAGGGACCTCAGGAGGTCATCTAGTCCAATCCCCTGCTCAAAGCAGGACCAATCCCCAACTAAATCATCCAAGCCAGGGCTTTGTCAGGCCTGACCTTAAAAACCTCTAAGGAAGGAGATTCCACCATCTCCCTAGGTAACCCATTCCAGTGCTTCACCACCCTCATTGTGAAAAGGTTTTCCTAATATCCAACCTAAACCTCCCCCACTGTAACTTGAGACCATTACTCCTTGTTCTATCATCTGCCACCACTGAGAACAACCTAGCTCCATCCTCTTTGGAACCCCCCTTCAGGTAGTTGAAACCAGCTATCAAATCCCCCCTCATTCTTCTCTTCAGCAGACTAAACAATCCCAGTTCCCTCAGCCTCTCCTCATAAGTCATGTGCTCCAGCCCCCTAATCATTTCTGCTGCCCTCAGCTGGACTCTTTCCAATTTTTCCACATCCTCATTGTAGTGTGGGGCCCAAAACTGGATACAGTACTCCAGATGAGGCCTCACCAATGCCGAATAGAAGGGAATGATCACATCCCTCGATCTGATGGCAATGCTCCTACTTATACAGCCCAAAATGCTGTTAGCCTTCTCGGCAACAAGGGCACACTGTTGACTCATATCCAGCTTCTCTTCCACCATAACCCCTAGGTCCTTTTCTGCAGAACTGCTGCCTAGCGACTCGGTCCCTAGTCTGTAGCAGTGCATGGGATTCTTCCTTCCTAAGTGCAGGACTCTGCACTTGTCCTTGTTGAACCTCATCAGGTTTCTTTTGGCCCAATCCTCTAATTTGTCTAGGTCCCTTTGTATCCTATCTCTACCCTCCAGCATATCTACCACTCCTCCCAGTTTAGTGTCATCTGCAAACTTGCTGAGGGTGCAATCTACGCCATCTTCCAGATCATTAATGAAGATATTGAATAAAACTGGCCCCAGGACCGACCCTTAGGGCATTCCGCTTGATACCGGCTACCAACTAGCCATGGAGCCATTGATCACTACCCATTGAGCCCAACGATTTAGCCAGCTTTCTATCCACCTTATAGTCCAATCATCCAGCCCATACTTCTTTAACTTGCTGGCAAGAATACTGTAGGAGACCGTATCAAAAGCTTTGCTAAAGTCAAGCTATATCATGTCCACTGCTCACGTCCCTCATTCACAGAGCCAGTTAACTCATCATAGAAGGCAATTAGGTTAGTCAGGCATGACTTGCCCTTGGTGAATCCATGCTGACTGTTCCTGATCACTTTCCTCTTCTCTAAGTGCTTCAAAATTGATTTCTTGAGGACCTGCTCCATGATTTTTCCAGGGACTGAGGTGAAGCTGACTGGCCTTAGTTCCCCAGATCCTCCTCCTTCCCTTTTTTAAAGATGGGCACTACATTAGCCTTTTTCCAGTCATCTGGGACCTCCCCCAATCGCCATAGTTTTCAAAGATAATGGCCAATGGCTCTGCAATCACATCCTCCAACTCCTTTAGCACCCTCGGATGCAGCGCATCCGGCCCCATAGACTTGTGCTCGTCCAATTTTTCTAAATAGTCCCGAACCACTTCTTTCTCCACAAGGGGCTGGTCACCTCCTCCCCATGCTGTGCTGCCCAGTGCAGCAGTCTGGGAGCTGACCTTGTTCGTGAAGACAGAGGCGAAAAAGCATTGAGTACATTAGCTTTTTCCACACCCTCTGTCACTGGGTTACCTCCCCCATTCAGTAAGGGGGTCCACACTTTCCCTGACCTTCTTGTTGCTAACATACCTGTAGAAACCCTTCTTGTTACTCTTAACATCCCTTGCTAGCTGCAACTCCAAGTGTGATTTGGCCTTCCTGATTTCACTCCTGCTTGCCTGAGCAATATTTGTATACTCCTCCTTGGTCATTTGTCCAATCTTCCACTTCTTGTAAGCTTCTTTTTTGTGTTTAAGATCAGCAAGGATTTCACTGTTAAGCCAAGCTGGTCGCCTGTCATATTTACTATTCTTTCTACACATTGGGATGGTTTTTTCCTGCAACCTCAATAAGGATTCTTTAAAATACAGCCAGCTTTCCTGGACTCCTTTCCCCCTCATGTTATTCTCCCAGGGGATCCTGCCCATCTGTTCCCTGAGGGAGTCAAAGTCTGCTTTTCTGAAGTCCAGGGTCCGTATTCTGCTGCTCTCCTTTCTTCCTTGTGTCAGGATCCTGAACTTGACCATCTCATGGTCACTGCCTCCCAGGTTCCCATCCACTTTTGCTTCCCCTATTAATTCTTCCCTGTTTGTGAGCAACAGGTCGAGAACAGCACTGCTTGGTTGGTTCCTTCAGCACTTACACCAGGAAATTGTCCCCTACACTTTCCAAAAACCTCCTGGATTGTCTGTGCACCGCTGTATTGCTCTCCCAGCAGATATCGGGGTGATTGAAGTCCCCCATGAGAACCAGGTCCTGTGATCTAGTAACTTCTGTTAGTTGCCTGAAGAAAGCCTCGTCCACCTCATCCCCCTGGTCTGGTGGTCTATAGCAGACTCCAACCACGACATCACCCTTGTTGCTCACACTTCTAAACTTAATCCAGAGATTCTCAGGTTTTTCTGCAGTTTCATACCGGAGCTCTGAGCAGTTATACTCCTCTCTTACATACAATGCAACTCCCCCACCTTTTCTGCCCTGCCTGTCCTTCCTGAACAGTTTATATCCATCCATGACAGTACTGCAGTCATGCGAGTCATCCCACCAAGTCTCTGTTATTCCAATCACATCATAGTTCCTTGACTGTGCCAGGACTTCCAGTTCTCCCTGTTTGTTTCCCAGGCTTCTTGCATTTGTGTATAGGCACTTAAGATAACTCCCTGATTGTCCCGCTTTCTCAGTCTGAGACAGGAGTCCTCCCCTCTTGCGCTCTCCTGTTCGTGCTTCCTCCTGGTATCCCATTTCCCCACTTACCTCAGGGCTTTGGTCTCCTTCCCCCGGTGAAACTAGTTTAAAGCCTCCTCACTAGGTTAGCCAGCCTGCTTGCAAAGATGCTCTTCCCTCTCTTCGTTAGGTGGAGCTTGTCTCTGCCTAGCAATGGTCAGGACATTCCAGATCAGCTCCACATTTTCAGTTCAAAGCAGAACTGTCTGCTAGTGGTGGTGTATTGTTTAGAGGAAATAGAATAGTAGCGCCGAAGATGTTACAAGCTGACCTGCTCAGAGGAGGACATGAAGGGCGCTTGGACCTGGAGAAATGTCAATGCAGAGCCAGAGAGAGACTGTAGTGGCCACAAATGAACAATGAGATAGCAAAATTGTTAAAATGTGTGCAACAGGCCCCCAATGCCAACCTAAACAGGGTAAAAGAGGCTATGTTGGTAAGCAATGAACAGTTAAGGGCATTATCTAAAGTTAGTGTGAATCTATTTGCATACACAGGTGGGGGCTCTGTTTTTACACTGGATTATAACTATCATTCTCTGGGAGTTGTTTTATTTGAAAATACCGCACCAAAAACATGTTATAATGCACGTGAAATCCATATTTTGCAGGCATGGAATCCCTGAAGTTATTTGCCCAGCGCTGAGATGCAGCCACCTATGGGGTGGGGCCTGGGTACTGCTTGTACAAGGATTCCCTCACCCAGCACTGAGATGTGGCCACTTGTTGGGTGTCTCAGGGAGGGGATGTGGGGAGGTGTGACTCCCTCTCTGTGAGGCACGTGGGCTTGGTAAGATGTGGGCTTGGGCTGCAGTTGGTGGGCAGGAAGTGGACATGGTTGGCATGGTCCTGCTGTAAAGCCATCACAGCTTCTTCCTGATTCAAAATCATGTCTCCTCTGTCTGTGAAGCTGTGACCTCTGAGGGCATGGGGGGAGGTCACACGTTGTGGTGGCTGAGAATAAGGTTGACAGACTTGAGCATGGGACTGTGGAGTTTGAGGCACATTTGGAAACGGGTCCGAAAAAGGGATGAAGGAAAGACTGGGGGAGCCTGCCCCCGCCCTCTCAGCACCCCCTTTGTCCAACGATCCCCACAATTTTCCAACACCACCCTCTACAATTCTGAACCCCACCTTGCCCCACATCTGCTCCTCCAGCAAATCTGGAGGGTCTTTACCTCCTCCCAGCCTGGAGGGGACAGCTCCAAGGGGACTCTCCTTCCCAGGACTGGGCTTGCAGTGATGGAGAGGGCAGAAGGGCCAGGGGAGAGGAGAACAGAGCCACCCTGAGAGATTATTACATTCCCTAATTCTCTCCCACAATTCCTCTCAGCCCTGCTTGCCTCCTGTGGCAGCCCTGATTGGCTACCCTACCCCAGGAGGTGGAGGAGGTGGGGAAGATCATCCAATTGGAGAGGGGGTTTCCCCACTCACCCATTTCCCTCAGCCAGTCCCGCGGGCGGAGGTGGGGAGTTAGTTAGCTACCCTATGCATTAGGGATTCAGTGTTGCCACCCACTGTCTGTTTCTTGTGTGACATGAGTTTAGGGAATCTCAAGCAGGAATCGTGAGGTTACAGTTGAACCTCAAAGTTACCAACTGACCAGTCAACCACACACCTCATTTAAATCAGAAGTACACACCCAGGCAGCAGCAGAGACCGAAAAAAATCAACTATCGTACAGTGCTGTGTTAGAAGTAAACTACTAAAAATATGAAGGTGAAGCTGCATTTTTCTTCTGCATAGTGTAACAGACCCAGAGCAGTGGGGTACAGGAGTCTGGTAGAGGGCAAATATACTGGTCACTGGATGGATAGTTTCTGTTCCCTGAGTGACCAGAGCAGGGGCTGCACTAGAGCAATCAGGAACCTGCTAGAATCAATTAAGACAGGCAAGCTAATTAAGACACATGGAGCCAATTAAGAACATACTAGAATCAGTTATGGCAGGCAGACTAATCAGGACACCTGGTTTAAAAAGGACCTCCCCTCAGTTAGTGGGGGGCGTGCAAGGAGCAGGGAGTGAGGTGATGTGCTGCTGGAGGACTGAGGAGTATAAGTGTGATCAGGCTTCAGGAGGAAGATCCTGAGGTGAGGATAAAGAAGGTGTTGGGAGGAGGCCATGGGGAAGTAGCCCAGGGAATTGTAGCTGTCACTCAGCTGATACAGGGGACATTGTAGACAGCTTCTATCCACAGGGCCCTGGGCTGGAACCCGGTGTAGAGGGTGGGCCCGGGTTCCCCCATCCCCCCCAACTCCTGAACAGACACAGGAGGAGTTGACCTGGTCTGTGAGACACACCAGAGGGGAAGGTCTAATTTGGAAAGGGACCTGTCCTGTCCCAGACCCACTAGGTGGGACACAGAGACTGCGGGGATTGTTCTCCATTTCCCCCATGCTGGCCAGTGATGAGGTGAGCTGAGTGAATGGCAGGTTTGAGACTCTAGCAGAAGTGGCCAAACGGAGGGCTGCCGTGAACCTCTGAGGCGAGCAAATCCGCCAAAAAGCGCAGGACCCACCAAGGCAGAGGAGGAACTTTGTCACAATAGTAAAGTTTCAAAGTTGCATTGTGTCAATGTTCAGTTGTAAACTTTTGAAAGAACAACCATCATGTTTTGTTCGAGTTACGAACATTTCAGAGTTACGAACAACCTCCATTCCCGAGGTGTTCATAACTCTGAGATTCTATTGCATTTTACCTCTGTATTTGGCCCTGGTGCGACCCCTGCTGGAATAGTGAGTCCAGTTCTGGTGCCCACAATTCACAAAGAATGTTGATAAATTGGAGAGGGGTCAGAGAAAAGCTATGAGACTAATGAAAGGATTGGAATACCTGCCTCATAGTGATAGACTCAAGGAGATCAGTCTAGTTAAGGGAAGGTTAAGGGGTGACTTGACCCCAGTCTATGAGTACTTATGAGGAGGACAAATATTTAATATTGGTCTCTTCAATCTAGCAGATAAAGGGCTAACACGATCCAATGGCTGAAAGTTGATGCTAGACAAACAAAGGCTGTGTCTACACTAGGGAGCGTACAGCGGCACAGCTGTGCCGATGCAAATGTACCGATGTAAGATCACTCTTGTAGCTACTCTATGCCGACAGGAAAGAGCTCTCCGGTCAACGTAATCAAACAACCTCAGTGAGCGGTGGTAGCTATGTCAGTGGGAGAAGCTCTCCAGCCGACATAGCATTCTGCACAATACCACTTATGCCAGCAAAACTTATGTCGCTAAGGGGTGTGGTTTTTTCATACCCCTGAGTGACATAAGTTTTGCCTCCATAAGTGGTAGTGCAGACATGGCCTGTGACTGCAAATAAAGCCTACATTTTTAACAGGAAGCCTAATTCAACATTGAAACAGTTTGCCAAGAGTTGTGGCGGATTCTCCATCACTAGACATTTTAAATCGTTATTGGACGTTTTTCTGAAAGATCTGCCATAGTTCAATCAGGAATGTTAATGCAGGGAAGTTCTCTGGCCTGTGTTATCCAGGAGGTCAGACTAGACAATCACAATGGTCCCTTCTGGCCTTGGAATCTCTCAGTCTATGAAGTCTGATCAGACCCTTCTACCCCTACAGGAAGTGCACCCGCTACAGATCAGCATCAGGAAAGCAGATGGAGATAAATCTAGGGCTTCATTTACCAGCACTAGCTCCACTTATGATATTTATTTTTAAGTGATTTTTAAGATATTTATTTTTAGTCTGGCACTATGCAAATGAATGAAGGGAATGATTTGCATAATATAGCCCTTGAGGGCTAACGAACAGTGAGCAGGTGGTGAGGAGCTGGGAGTCAGGATGCCTGGGTTCTATCCCTGGCTTTGGGAGAGGAGTGGGATTTGGTGGGTTAGAGCGGGCGGGGTGTGTGTGTGTGGAATTCAGTCCCGTAGCCAAAAGGAGCTGGCCCTTCAGACCCAACTACTGGCCCGTTCTCCATAGGGGGAGCTCTAACTGGTGACTGTTTAACCCCTGCAGTGCTGGCACCGAGCCGTGGATTCAGTGTGGAGGTGGAGGGACCCATCACCTTCCAGGCGGCAGCAGCGGGCTTTGGGCAGAGTGTGGTGCAGTTCGGGAGTGCCAGCGCTGGGGGGTAAGGGCCGAACATGGGCTCAGGGCCCCATATGACTCATGCCCAACGCTGAGGGGCTTGTCTGGCTGGGCTGCCCCTCCTGGGACCCACTCATCTAGTTGTGATGGGGCATCCCCCTAACCCCCCTCTTCTCTCTCCCCTACAGGCTGATTGTCGGGGCCACGCTGCAGACAGGAAACGTGAATGAAACCGGCAAAGTCTACAAGTGCGACCTGGGCTCCAGACGCTGCCAGGAGATCCCCATCCAGAGTAGGGGCACCTGTGCTGTGGGGGGCAGCAATAGGATTGGGGTGGGAGTCAGGACTCCTGGGTTCTGTACCCAGCTCTGGGATGGAGTGGGGGTGTTGGGGTGGGGTGGGGTCTAGTGGTTAGAGCCGGGGGAGCTGGGAGTCAGGAATTCTCAGTTCTATCCTCCGCTCTGGGACAGGAGTGGAGTTTATTTGCTCAGCCTGGTGTGCATCTCTCCCCTCTCAGGGCCCCCCGATGCCATGAACATGTCCCTCAGTTTGTCTCTGGCTGCCCGAGGCTCCGAGTTCCTGGTAGGTACCACACCTAGGGCAGATGGGTGCTGGGACTGGGGTCCGACATTTGCTCCCTCATCATTCCAGGGGACAGCTCCCCCCCCCAAGCCCCACTACTCATGGATGATGGTGACTTGTCAGTGTCAGCGTGACTGGAGCAATGGTGCAGAGGGGCATTTGGGTGATGTCATCATGACTATACAATAATTGTAAAAAGCAACAGAGGGTCCTGTGGCACCTTTAAGACTAACAGAAGTATTGGAGCATAAGCTTTCGTGGGTGAGCTTACGCTCCAATACTTCTGTTAGTCTTAAAGGTGCCACAGGACCCTCTGTTGCTTTTTACAGATTCAGACTAACACGGCTACCCCTCTGATACTTGATACGATAATTGTGCGAGGGCTGTTGGTAACTCCTGTAACTGGAGGGGGGGCAAAAGGATGCACTGGAGAATGGTGGTAGCCAGGTACCCTTGCTTTGGCAACAGTGACCGTGAGATGATGTTGTGAGGGATGGAGGCAACTGACTGATGTTGCCATGGTGACAGTGACTGGAAGGAAGCAGGAAGCTGATGTAGCAGGAATCATTGTAACTGGGTTGTCGCCATGGCAACCGTGACTGAGAGTGAATGTAGCGGGGAGCGTGACAACCGGGTAACATTGAAATGGCAACAGTGATTGGGTGCTGCCATAGCAGAGAGTGTGGGAACCAGAGGATGCCCCCATGTGGGTCCCGTCTGTCCCAAGGGGGTCCTCTGCCCTGGCAGGGCCTTTCCCTGCATATCCATGGGAGGAGCAGACCCCTGGATCTATCCCCCACCCTCAGTGCTCTCTTCAGAGGGGCACCTACTGACCCCGTGCCTTCTCGTGCCCCAGGTGTGCGGCCCCACGGTGCATCGGGCCTGCGGGGAGAACATGTACATCAATGGCTACTGCTTCCTCCTGGACCAGAGCCTCCGGCAGCTCCGGCACATCCCGGACACCCAGCCAGGTGAGGGGTGACACAGGGGTGTGTGTGTGGGACCTATACCATGGGGTCATGGGTGCGTACAAGGGCCATAAGAAGGTGGAGGGGAGATGGGTCTAGGTGGGCCCATGGGCCTGATAGGGGTTCAGATAGCAGGCTAGGTGGGCCCATTGGTTTGATTCAGGATGTCAGTAGGAGCTGGGAGTCAGGACTCCTGGGTTCTGTCACAGCTCTGGGGAAGTGGGGTGGGGAGTATTTTCTTCATCCCAGTGCATGTCATGGTCTATGCTCAGGACCCCTCAATGGCAGGGATGGGATGATATTGAGACAGAGGGTCCCACTGCTCTGATCTGGGGTTGCAGGGAGGGGGCAGGGTACCAGGTTAGATGGACCCATTGGTCTGGTCTAGCTCTTTCTACTGGGTTTTCTCCATGTCTGTGGTGTTGAGTCAGGAATTGGACGTATTTCTTTCCTGTCTGTCCCTGTCAGAGTGCCCCAAACAAGTCACAGACATAGCGCTCCTCGTCGACGGCTCGGGCAGCATCGCACCTGTGGACTTTGGAAAGATGAAGACGTTTCTCTCTGAGATCATGAAGTGTTTGCACAGCGCTGACACGCAGGTAACGGGCAGATGCTGAACCCTGACTACTTACCCTGCCCCCGCAGTCAGTGCTGACCCCAATGCCCCAGTGCGTCGCTAGGGGGCGCTGTGCTGCAGGGGGAGCAGTAAAGGATTTTGCATCCAAAACCAGGAAAAAATTCCAACAGAACCAGCTACATCCTCAGCCCTTAACTGAGTCTGATTCCTGCTTTTCTTACCCTGCACCCCTGGGGTTGTTTTTCTCTCTTCTCCCCTGTCTCCTCCTGCAGTTCGCCCTCATGCAGTACTCCAATAACTTTGAATTGCACTTCGACTTCATGAAGTACAGGGGGAGTCGTGACCCTGATCACCTTCTCCAGGGGGTTGAGCAGCTTCATGGAACGACGTACACGGCCACAGCCATCCGGAAAGTGGTGTAGGTATTGCCCTGCTCCCCATGCTGACTCCACAGGGAATGGGCTGTACGGACATACAAGCTAAGGGATAGGGACCTCAGGACTCCTGGGTTATATCTCCAGCTGTGGGAGGGGACTAGTGGGTAGAGCAGGGAGCATCAGGACTCCTGGGCTCTGTTCCCACCTCTGGGAGGGGAGTGGGCACTAGCAGGTTAAAGTGGGGTGGGGATGCTGGGAGCCAGGACTCCGGAGTTCTATTGAAAGCTCTGAGCCTCTGTTGCTGTGTGACTTTAAGCAAGGAATGTCCGCTCCCTGTGCCTCGGTTTCCCCATTGGTAAAACGGGGATGTGACAGTGACCTCCTTTGTAAAGGACTTTGAGATCGGCAATGCCAAAGCAGTGGACGAGCACTAGGTGTTATTACGTATCAATAACCCTCCGATGCATTCCCCACCCCCATTTTCCAGGCGGGAGCTGTTCACCTCTGGGAGAGGCGCTCGGGATGAGGCCACCAAGGTTCTCATTGTGATCACAGATGGGGAGAAATACAATGACCCACTTTCTTATTCAGACGCCATACCTGAGGCTGAGAGAGCTGGGATCATCCGCTACGCCATCGGGGTGAGCTGCGGCTGTGCGGAGAACTAGTATGGATCTGAGCCAGTGTCTAGGTTCCCATCAGATAAGGGAGAAGAACTGACCCAGGGTTGTAACTGGGTCAACGTGTGACATTATAGGAGAGCTGGATCTCTTCTGTTGTTCAGGTTGAGCAGATCTCTCTAGTTAAAGGTTGGGTTTTCTGCCTGCCCTATGGTCCACGTGCTGACTCATATTGCCATAAAATTTGGTATTCCTTGTGGTTAGGATTAGTGGTCCAAATTTGGGGTCACTTGAACAAGGGGTTCCTGAGATACAGCCCCCCAGTTAAACAGCAAAATTACCCGTGCAGGCTTTTCTGCACACACCTGGGGCTCAAACAACGGCTCTGATCCTCCCCAAACTGGTGTAGGTCACTTGACGTTTATCTCCGTGAAACTGCTGAGCCGAACAGATTGAAATGAGCATCAGCAGGAAGATAAAGGGCAAGTCTACGCGGCAAACTTAAGTTACATTGTCACACAGCCACCGCAGTAATTAAATCGTTTTTTCATGTCCACACTCCTCCTTCTGTCGGTTGTGCGCGTCCTCACCAGGGGCGCTTGTACCGACTTAACTGTCAGTGTGGGGCATGGTGGGGCACTGACAGCTGAAGCCCCCAGGCGATATAAGCAACGCAGTGCCTATACGGACACTGCACCGACCTGTCTCCATTCAGCTAAGTGCACCAGCTCTTACAGAAGTGGAGTTATGAAGTCCGTGTGGTGGACGAGTTACATGGGTGGGAGCTACATTTTAGCGAGGCCGCTTAAAGAGTTAGGTCGACGTTAGCTGCCTTACATCAACAAACTCGGGTTTCGAGTCCTAGATTCCCAGGCCAGAAGGGACTTTTGCAATCATCTAGTCTCAGCTCCCGTGCAGCACAGGCCAGAGAACTGCCCCAAATAATCCCTGCTGGAAGTTTGGAACCAGAGCAGATCTGTTAGAAAACCAGCCGGTCCTGTGTTAAATATTGCCAGGGATGGAGAATCCACTGTGGCCCGTGGTGAGCTGCTCCAATGGTTAATTCCCCTCATGGTTAAACCTGACACCTTCTTTCCAATCTGAATGGGTGTAAATTCCGCTTCCAGCCACTGGACCTTATTTGACCTTTGTCTGCCGCTTGTGTCGGGTCCAGCGACCGGGAGGTGCCTGACTCCACCTCTGAACCGACTTCACGCAACCCACCCAGACTAGCGCGGGCGTCCCAGCCCTTCACCCCTCGCCCTGAAGCATCCCCCAGAGACATTGCCCACACTCACCCCTCACTACACCCTGGAAATTGAGTCATGCAGGGCCCCAGAGTGCTGACAATCCCCATGGCAAGAAGCTCTCTGTGCCCCACTGCTGATACAACCGACACAATTCGGTGCTGAAATGAGGCAGGCTCCATAACTCCAGGCTCCAGCGGCCCCCCACCCCCACTCACCGGAGCGGCACATGGCGCTGGCTGAGCCGTGCCTCTCTAGGGCCCAGCAGGGCTCGGAGCGGGTGAATGCTGGTCCAGGGCTCTCGGCTGTGACTGACGCCAATGCTCTGGTCTCCCCTGTACCTCCCTCTACTCTGTGAAGGTCGGCGAGGCCTTCTCCAGTGATACTGCCCAACAGGAGCTCCAGGAGATCGCCTCTAAGCCCAGCAATGAGCACGTCTTCCGGGTGGACAGTTTCGACGCCCTCAAGGGCATCCAGAACCAGCTGCAGAAGAAGATCTTTGCCATCGAAGGTACCAGAGTCGGGGGAGGGGCTGCACTGGCCCTGGGACTCTAGAAATGGGTTTTAAAGGCCAAGATGGGACGGAGAGCAGCTGGGAATCTAGAGCTCAAATAGGCCCCAAATATTCTCTCTTTCCCCGTCCAACATGTATCCATTAATCTACCTCCATAAATCTCCCTGATGCCTTTCTCATCCAGGAGCCCATGAGCAGGGGACTTGCTGGCTCCAGGGGTTGAGGAATGGGATACAGGGCCTTTTCTCTAGGGAGCGCTGGATCCAATCCAGCCTTGAGGTGGGGAGAAGGGCTGGCTCAGGGAATGGGAGACGGGGCCTTTACCGTCTATGATGGTCTCTCCCATGTCTGTCTGTCTCTCCCCTCAGGCACCCAGTCCCAGAGCGGCAGCTCCTTCCAGCTGGAGATGTCTCAAGAAGGATTCAGCTCCCTGCTGTCCCCTGTGAGTGACGCCGGGCCCCAGGGCGTGTCCCACACTGCTGTGCACTGAGGCCCTGACAGCGCTTTCAAGCTAAGAAGGAGCTGGTTGGCCTAGTGCTTGCAGGAGAGACAACCCTTTACTAGCCCAGAGTGCTGCGGGAGCTATGCAGGGGGCACCCTCCCCTCCCACTCAGGGCGGGCACTAGGGGGCTCTATGCTGCAGTGTGTGGTGTGGGGACCCAGTAGGGGGTGCTCACTCCCGTGGCCATCAGCACCGACCCCAGTGTCCCAGCACGATGCTAGGGAGCGCTGTGCTGCAGGTGGTGGCCTTGTCTAGTAATTACATTCTGTGCTGCGTTTCCTGTAATCAGTCCCCTTTTCCATGTGTGTCGGTTTAGGATGGGCCTGTGCTGGGAGCGGTGGGAGCCTATGACTGGTCCGGTGGGATATACCTGTTCGGGAGTGGCAGGAAGCCGAGTTTCATCAACGTATCCAGAACCTCCACTGACATGAATGATGCTTACCTCGGTAAGAACAAACCCACCAAGCTTCCCTTACCTATTTAAACAGCCCCCGCGCCCCACCACAGAGGTGGCTGTATCTCAGTGCAAGATGAGTAATCCCAGTATAAACAGTCCCCACAACTGACCCCAGAGGTGGCTGCATCTCAGTTCTGGGAAAGTTCTGTGCAGCACTGTTGTATGGCTGTTTCCCATCTCACCTCCCCACGTCCCTCTCTTCTTTTGAGGTTATTCATCTCAGGTCATCACAGCCAATGGGCAGAGCAGTTACGTGGTCGGGGCCCCTCGCTACCAACACGCTGGCAAAGTCGTCCTGTTTAGCCGAGATACCAAGGGCAGAAAATGGAAACGCAGATCGGAGCATTTGGGAGAGCAGGTATGGGGATGTTACAGGTAAAGTGCCGTGTTGATGTGAGAGAGAGGGGGCTGGAGGAAGCCTGTAAGATTTTGACATCGTGTAATATTTGTGTTTGGATTCATCTTCAGGAACGATTCAGTCAGAGAGCCTCAGGCAGGGGAAAAACTTGACTGGTTTAGGGAATTGCACCACAGCTGACATTCAGCATCTCTCCAATATCACACTGCTGTTACCTTCACTTACAGTCTAGATAGAACTCATGAGACTGATACAGACAGAGGCCCAGACCCACCAAGGGACTTGGGTGTTGTGATGCTGTAGGGAGGCTCCTATCCCTGCCAGTGATCCATGAAGGGGGGGGAAATAGGTGCTCTTCCACCTATCCCACATGTCGGGCCTCATCCAGTAGGCACGCTCAGAGCCACCAAGATCTTCACAAACCAGCCATAGAAGAAAAGGGAGGCCCTCCCTTGTAGCCTGGGGGTTAGAGTCTTCACCTAGGACATAGAGCAACCCCTAGTTTGAATCCCTGCTTTGCCTGATGAGGAAGAAAGCTTTAACCAGGGCTCTGCCATCTCTCATGGAGTGCCCCGACCATTGGGCCGTAGGGTGGTTGTGATTTGCACACATTCTGCAGCCCAACTGATATTTAATTAGTCAATTAAAGTGGAACAACTTTAACAGGAGTGACTGAGGGAGCCCACAGCTGAGGGATTAGGGTACTGACCTAAGAAATAGGAGATCCCTGTTCAAGTCCTCCTCTTACCACACATACTAGATGGTCCCCTGCAAATGGAGGAGCGCCTATCTTCCCCCAGTTTGTGGATCATGCTGGGGTGTGGTGTGAAATGGGCAACTGGCTGCTTAGAGTAAGACAGCAGTGCACATGCCCTGCCCTTGAGGCAGCAACATAAGGAGCTTGTACTGCAAAAATGTAGGCATCAAGTCAGGTTAGGCACCTATAGGGGTCAGCAGCAGCCATGCACAGGTTTTGTGGATCACAGTGGCACCTAAGTCTGGGGGTTAGGCACATAAGCACCTTTGTGGATCTGGGCTAGAGATACTCGGGCAAGGAAAATAATATTACTAGTGATATTAACAGTGTCTGAAAAGGATCACACTACAGTAACAAAGTGAATTTCTCCAAGATCTAACTGCCTATACATTCCAGCTGGACAGAACTTATAACAGTGGCTCAGTCAGTGAATAAACTTTACTCGTGTTAGTACAATCTCTAAAAAGAATTGCACCACAATTAGCATTCAGCATCTCTCCATGATATAACTGCCAATATGTTCAAGAACACTTACAGCGATAGCGCCACCTGCTGTGCAGTGGAAGGGTGAGATTAAGGTTGGAATGAGTATTGGGACTGAATCCTTATCCCCATAGGGTGAGAAGGGTCCCAGTGGGAGAAGAAGCAGGAGGTGCCTAAATTGAAGGGGTGACTTATCTGCCTCTCCAGATTGGCTCATATTTTGGGGGTACACTGTGTGCTGTGGACCTCGACAGAGATGGGAACACGGACCTGGTTCTAATCGGAGCCCCCATGTACTATACACCCCTGAATGGAGGACGAGTCTACATCTGCCTGATTAACTGGCAGGTAAGAAAGAGGATGGAGCCATGGGGGAGATGGATGGCCTGGGGGTTCTAGTTTTCCTCCACTGCCATGGGGTTAAGTATCAGAGGGGTAGCCGTGTTAGTCTGAATCTGTAAAAAGCAACAGAGGGTCCTGTGGCACCTTTAAGACTAACAGAAGTATTGGAGCATAAGCTTTCGTGGGTGAATGCCCACTTCATCAGACGCAAGTAATGGAAATTTCCAGAGGCAGGTATAAATCAGTATGTAGATAACGAGGTTAGTTCAATCAGGGAGGGTGAGGCCCTCTGCTAGCAGTTGAGGTGTGAACACCAAGGGAGGAGAAACTGCTTCTGTAGTTGGATAGCCATTCACAGTCTTTGTTTAATCCTGATCTGATGGTGTCAAATTTGCAAATGAACTGGAGCTCAGCAGTTTCTCTTTGGACTCTGGTCCTGAAGTTTTTTTGCTGTAAGATGGCTACCTTTACATCTGCTATTGTGTGGCCAGGGAGGTTGAGGTGTTCTCCAACAGGTTTTTGTATATTGCCATTCCTGATATCTGACTTGTGTCCATTTATCCTCTTGCGTAGTGACTGTCCAGTTTGGCCAATGTACATAGCAGAGGGGCATTGCTGGCACATGATGGCATATATAACATTGGTGGATGTGCAGGTGAATGAGCAGGTGATGTTGTAGCTGATCTGGTTAGGTCCTGTGATGGTGTTGCTGGTGTAGATATGTGGGCAGAGTTGGCATCGAGGTTTGTTGCATGGGTTGGTTCCTGAGTTAGAGTTGTTATGGTGCGGTGCGTGGCTGCTGGTGAAAATATGCTTAAGGTTGGCGGGTTGTCTGTGGGCGAGGACTGGCCTGCCTCCCAAGGTCTGTGAAAGTGAGGGATCATTGTCCAGGATGGGTTGTAGATCACTGATGATGCGTTGGAGAGGTTTAAGCTGAGGACTGTAGGTGATGGCCAGTGGAGTTCTGTTGGTTTCTTTTTTGGGCCAGTCTTGTAGCAGGAGGCATCTGGGTACATGTCTGACTCTGTTGATTTGTTTCTTTATTTCCTTGTGTGGGTATCATAGTTTTGAGAATGCTTGGTGAAGATCTTGTAGGTGTTGGTCTCTGTCTGAGGGGTTGGAGCAGATGCGGTTGTACCTCAGCGCTTGGCTGTAGACGATGGATCGTGTGGTGTGTCCGGGGTGGAAGCTGGAGGCATGAAGGTAGGCGTAGCGGTCGGTGGGTTTTCGGTATAGGGTGGTGTTAACGTGGCCATCACTTATTTGTACTGTGGTGTCTAAGAAGTGGACCTCCCGTGTAGACTGGGCCAGGCTGAGGTTGATGGTGGGGTGGAAGCTGTTGAAATCATGGTGGAATTCTTCCAGGGTCTCCTTCCCATGGGTCCAGATGATGAAGATGTCATCAATGTAGCGTAGGTAGAGAAGGGGCGTGAGTGGACGAGAGCTGAGGAAGCATTGTTCCAGGTCAGCCATAAAAATGTTGGCATATTGTGGGGCCATGCGGGTGCCCATAGCGGTGCCACTGGTCTGGAGGTATATATTGTCACCAAATTTGAAATAATTGTGTGTGAGGATAAAGTCACAGAGCTCAGCAACAAGCTGTGCTGTGTCATCATCAGGGATATTGTTCCTGACAGCTTATATTCCATCTGTGTGTGGGATGTTTGTGTAGAGAGCCTCTACATCCATGGTGGCTAGGATGGTGTTTTCTGGGAGGTCACCAATGCACTGTAGTTTTCTCAGGAAATCTGTGGTGTCACGGAGATAGCTGGGAGTGCTGGTGGCGTAGGGTCTGAGTAGGGAGTCCACATATCCAGACAGTCCTTCAGTGAGAGTGCCAATGCCCGAGATGATGGGGCGTCCAGGATTTCCAGGTTTGTGGATCTTAGGTAGTAGATAGAATAACCCCGGTCGGGGCTCTAAGGGTATGTTGATTTGTTCCTGTGTTAGTGTAGGGAGTGTCCTGAGTAGATGGTGCAGTTTCTTGGTGTATTCCTCAGTGGGATCTGAGGAAAGTGGCCTGTAGAATTTGGTATTGGAGAGTTGTCTGGCAGCCTCCTTCTGGTAGTCAGACCTGTTCATGATGACAACAGCACCTCCTTTATCAGCCTCTTTGATGATAATGTCAGGGTGGTTTCTGAGGCTGTGGATGGCATTGCGTTCTGCACGACTTAGGTTATGAGGCAAGTGATGTTGTTTTCCCACAATTTCTGCCTGTGCACGTCGGCGGAAGCATTCTATCTATAGGTCCAGACTGTCATTTCGACCCTCAGGAGGAGTCCATGTGGAGTTCTTCTTCCTGTGTTGTTGGTGGGAGGGTATCTGTGTATCAGTGCGCTGTTCAGTGTTATCTTGAAAGTATTCTTTGAGTCGGAGGTGGTGAAAGTAGGCTTCCAGATCACCGAAGAACTATATCATGTTCGTGGGGGTGCTGGGGCAAAAAGAGAGTCCCCGAGATAGGACAGACTCTTCTGCTGGGTTGAGTGTGTAGCCATGGGGTTGTGATGCTGGGAAAATTAGCATGGGAGTAGCAGGCGTGGGGGGGATCCTTAGGGGACACTCTTCCCTGCTAGTCAGTGCTGGCCCCAATGCCCCAGAGCGGCACCAAGGGACTCTGTGCTGGAGAGAGGGAAGGGGGGTCAGTAGGGGCAGGGATACTCTCTGCTGGCCGTCAATGCTGATCCTTTCCCCGTGTGTCTCTTTGGATGGGGCCTGCAGGGGATGACACTGAACTGCACCAAGACACTGCAAGGACAGACGGGGCAGGCGTTCGGGCGCTTCGGGGCCAGCATGTCCGAAATCGGGGACATCAGCGGGGAAGGACGGACGGATGTGGCCATCGGGGCCCCCATGGAGATCAGCAATCATGGGGCCTTGTACATCTTCCATGGGGAAAAGGGAGGCCTCAGTCCCCATTACAGACAGGTGAGCCCAGCTCCTGCGGGGAGGGGTCACCACAGAGCCCCGAAGAGACATCATGGGGCCCCAGAGCCCCCTAGTACCTATTAGCCTGTAGCTGCTGCTTTCCCTTCCCTCGCCCTCCGCTGCCCCCTAGTGCCCATTATACAGTACAGCCACCCCTTTCCCATCCTTCACCCTCCGCTGCCCCCTAGTGCCCATTATACAGTACCGCCGCCCCTTTCCCATCCCTCACACTCCGCTGCCCCCTAGTGCCCATTATACAGTACAGCCGCCCCTTTCCCACCCCTCACCCTCCGCTGCCCCCTAGTGCCCATTAGACAGTACAGCCGCCCCTTCCCCATCCCTCACCCTCCGCTGCCCCCAGTGCCCGTTATACAGTACAGCCGCCCCTTCCCCATCCCTCACCCTCCGCTGCCCCCAGTGCCCGTTATACAGTACAGCCGCCCCTTTCCCATCCCTCAACCTCCGCTGCCCCCTAGTGCCCGTTATACAGTACAGCCGCCCCTTTCCCATCCCTCAACCTCCGCTGCCCCCTAGTGCCCGTTATACAGTACAGCCGCCCCTTCCCCATCCTTCACCCTCCGCTGCCCCCTAGTGCCCATTATACAGTACAGCCGCCCCTTTCCCACCCCTCACCCTCCGCTGCCCCCTAGTGCCCATTAGACAGTACAGCCGCCCCTTTCCCATCCTTCAGCCTCCGTTGCCCCCTAGTGCCCGTTATACAGTACAGCCGCCCCTTTCCCATCCCTCACCCTCCGCTGCCCCCAGTGCCCGTTATACAGTACAGCCGCCCCTTCCCCATCCCTCACCCTCCGCTGCCCCCAGTGCCCGTTATACAGTACAGCCGCCCCTTTCCCATCCCTCACCCTCCACTGCCCCCTAGTGTCCGTTATACAGTACAGCCGCCCCTTCCCCACCCCTTACTCCTCTCTCTGCCCCACAGCGCATCGAGGGGTCACTGTTTCCCAGCGGGCTGCACTACTTTGGCCAGGCCATCAGTGGTGGGACAGACCTGACGAGGGACGGACTCCCAGACATCGCGGTGGGAGCACAAGGGCAGGTCCTGCTGCTGAGGTGAGTTACTCTGTTGTTGCACTGCTCCACATGACAATCTCAGGCCTTGTCCACACTACAGAGCTTTTTTTAATAGAAGTTATGTCAGCGATCAAGAAGCGCTATAATTTCATCGCTATTCCATGTTCACACTATGCTCCTAGTGTCGGCAGAGCACGTCCACACTTGGTGCTCTAGGATTGACAGTGAGAGTAGTGCACTGTGTGGGTATCTATCCTAGTATGCGACTCGCCACATACTGCTACTAGAAGTTGTGGGAAGATGGAGTGGATCGCAGCACCTCATGGGTGCTAGCTCAATGTCCCATGATGCATTATTTTCTGTCCCAGCATTCCATGGTCTTCCAACCACTTTTAGCGGCATTTTTAACACCCCTTGCTGATTGTGTGCCCGCCATCTCTGTGTGAAAGTATGGATCCTGCAATGCTCTCTACTGTTGTGGTCACTGTTGTGAACACATCACAGCTGGTCATGCAGTATATCATGAGCACTTAATCTGAACAGGAATCAGAGTTGCCTGACCTGCTGTGTGCCATGGAAAGAAGCAACACCAGGTTACTTTTGGCATTCATGGAGCAGCTGAACAAGGTGGATCATCACTTTGGGGCTCAGGAAAGAAGCACTGAGTGGTGGGATCGCATCGTTATACAGATCTGGGTTGACGAGCAGCGGCTGCAGAACTTCCGGATGCAGAAAGCCCCTTCCTGGAACTGTGGGCAGAGCTTGCCCAAGCACTGCGGTGCAAGGACACCAAAATGAGAGCAGCCCTCTCAGTGGAGAAGTGCGTGGTGATTGCTGTGTGGAAACTGATGACTCCAGGCTGCTACCACTCACTCGCGAATCAGTTTGGAGTCAGGAAGTCGACCATGGGTGCTGTGTTAACCCAAGTGTGCAGGGTCATTAATCGCATCCTGCTATGAAGAACCGTCACTCTTGGCCATGTACGTGAAATAGTGGATGGCTTTATGGATGTGGGATTCCCAAACTGCAGTGCGGCGCATATTCCAGTTTGGCCCCGGACCATCTTGCGATGGAGTATATCAATAGAAAAGGGCACTTCTCCATGGTATTGCAGGCACTTGTTGATCACTGCAGGCATTTCACTGACATTAGCATGGGGTGGTCCAGGAAGGTGCATGACGCACGCATCTTGAAGAACACTGGTCTGTACAGAAAGCTGCAAGCAGGGACTTCCTTTCCACACCAGAAGTTTCCAGTGGGGGATCTTGAAATGCCCATAGTGATCCTGGGAGACCCAGCTCACCCCTTACTCCCATGGCTCATGAAGCCTGACACGGGAAACCTGGACAGCAGCAAGGAGTGCTTCAACAATAGGCTGAGTAGATGGAGAATGACCCTGGAATGTGCTTTGGCAGATTAAAAGTGCGCTGGCGATGCCTTTATGGCAGGTTAGATCTAAGTGAGATGACCATTTCAATGGTCATAGCTGACTGCTACACTACTGCACCCTCCATAATCTTTGTGAGGCTAAGGGTGAAAATTTTCCCCTGGGGTGGATTGCTGAAGCAGATCACCTGGCTGCTGATTTTGAGAAGCCTGGTACCAGGGCTATTAGAGGGGCACTATGGGGTCGGGGGGGCAATTTCAATCAGGGAGGCTTTGAGGCAAGATTTTGAGACTGCGAACCAGTAATGTGTATTTCTATACAGCAATATGCCATGCTTCATTTAACTCAGTTATCTTATTTGGCCTCGCACTTGTGATTCCTGACTGGGATTTGTAGTAAGCAAATGATTAGAATGCATATATACATTACTAGCAGCAACAATCACTATGTGTAGGCATGGGCGGTTGGTGAACTGAAGGCTTGGGGAGGCTAGCCCCTGCCCAGCCTGCCCCGTCTGCTCAGGGCCCTACCCCTCCCATCCCCCACTTCCCCAACAGAGCCCAGAGGCCGGCCCCTCCCTCCCCCCGCAAGCCCTGGTCTGCCTGACTGCCTCCAGACCCGGAGCACCGGGTGGAGCCCCCCCAAACCTCAGAGCACTGGACGGGTGGGCAGTGCGCCCCTTGGAGCGCTGGGCGGGTGGACAGCACATCCCCGGCCCCCCAGCCCAGGAGCAGTAGATGAGCAGCCAGCAGGTGCCCTCCCCAGACCAGGAGTAATAGGCGAATGAGCACCCCCAGGCCTGGAGCAGCAGGTGAATGGGTAGAGAGCCCCCCCGGAGCACCATGCGGGTGGGCAGTGGGTTCCCCTCCTAAGCCCTGGAGCACCAGGTGGACAGGCAGTGCTTTCTGCCCCCTAGCCCCGGAGCACCAGATGGGCGGGAAGTGTGTCCCCCCCATCCCAGAGCACCTGGCGGGCAGTGCAGCTCCCAGCCCCTGAGCACTGGGTGGGTGATACAAACACCAGCTCCAGCTGCCTGGTATCTCTGGATGTAGGCTGGCCCCCACTTGCCCCAGCCCCAGGCTGGGCCCCGGCCAAGGGGGAAGAGCCACAGCTGAGTGCAGTGGGAAGCAAGAGGGGACCTGGGGGTGAATCGTGGGCAGGGCCATGCAGGGCTGCTTGGGGAGGCTCAGCCTTCCCCAGCCTTTGATACCCGCTGCCCATGTCTGTAGGACACAAATAAAGTATGGTTATCTTTCAGAGAGTTTGTTTTTATTAAATGCCAATTAACACACACAAAAGGCTTGGTGGGAAGGGAGATAAGAGTCAGGGCCGGCTCCAGGCACCAGCTTAACAAGGGGCGGCCAAGGGAGAGGGGCGGCACCTGCGGCAATTCGGGGGCGGCAGGTCCCTCACTCCCTCTAGGAGCGAAGGACTTGCCGCTGAACTGCCGCCGCCAATCGCGACTTTTTTTCCCCCCCCAATTGCCGTACCTCCAGGGTAGTTTGCTAGAGATCTCTCTGGAGGGTTCCCATGAAATCTGGGTGTGCATCAACACCCTGTTCTGCTGCACTGCTAAGCTGCACAGGGAAATGCGCAGCACACAGAAACACAGCAAGTCTTGCACATTTCTATCTCTTCGTTCGCCCACTACGACAGTATTCAGAGCAAAGGACAGCTGTCCGCCATGTAATCGAGCAGTAGCTGCTCAAAAGGATCACTTACCAGGGGTCTCTTCTCCTGCATCGTACTCACCAGAGACGGACTGCCTGGACTGTCTACATCTCTCCTGAGTGGAAAAGAGCTCCTGACTCACCGTGGTACCGGACACTAACGTGGGGTCCACAATGTCCTGCAACTTGACCTCCTCATCCACGACTTCGTCCTCAGGGTTAGGTCCACTTTCCATTTTCTCCCGCCCCACCAAAGTGTCCATGGGGCTCTTAGCAGTGGAGGTGGGGTCATCACCGAGGATGGTTTCCAACTCCTTGTAGAAGCGGCAGCTCTTGGGCGCAACACCGGAGTGAGGGTTTGCCTCCCTCGCCTTCTGGTACACCTGCCTCAGCTCCTTTATCTTCGCTCTGCACTGCACCATGTCCAGATTTGTAGCCCTTCTCACAGAAGCCATGAGAAATGTGCCCCTAGGTCTTGAAGTCCCTATGGCTGGAGCGGAGCTAGGATGGGACAGCCTCCTCTCACAATATATTCAGCAGATCCAACAGCTTCACAGTGGTCCAAGTGGGAGAGCGTTTGCCCCGTGGAGCTGCCATGGTCAGCTGGGGAGATGTGATGTGAGCTCTCCACACTGAGCAAACAGGAAGTGGAACTTCAAAAATTCCTGGGCCTTTAAAGGAGGAGGGCGGATGCTTGTTTACGTGGCCACAGAGCAGCGCGGTTCGAACTGCTGATTAGTGCAGTCAGGACGTAGGGTTCCCAACTTTCTAGTCGCACAGAACCAAACACCTGCCCCTTCCCCGCAGCCCCACCATCCATCCCTACATTCCCTCTCCTCCACCCTCACTGACTTTCACTGGGGTGGGGCAGGGGTTGGGGTGCGGGAGGGGGTGAGGGCTCTAACTGGGAGTGCGGGCTCCTGGGTGGGGCCAGAAATGAGGGGTTCAGGATGCAGAAGGGGGCTCCGGGCTGGGGCAGGGAGTTGGGGTGCGTGAGGGGGTTAGGGGGTGAGGGCTGTGGCTCAGGTATGGGCTCTGAGGTGGGGCTGGGGATGAGAGGTTTGGGGTGCAGGAGGGGGCTCCAGGCTGGGGGGTGGGGTCGAGGGATTTGGCATGAGGGAGGGGGCTGTGGGTTGAGGCAGAGGGTTGGCGTGCAGGAGGGGATGAGGGCTCTGGGCTGAGTTTGCTAGCTCTGGGGTTGAGCTGTTGATGAGGGGTTTGGGGTACAAGAGGTGGATCCGGGTTGGGGGGGGGCGGGGCTGTGGCGTGGACTTACCTTGGGCGGCTCCTGCTCGGAAACAGGGAGCAGGTCTGGTTCCTAGGTGAGCGGGGCTAGCAGGCTCCCCACGCCGCTCTCGCCCGCAGGCACTGCCCCCTCAGCGATGCTGGAGCTGGTGCTCGGGGCAGGGGCACTGCGCAGAGCCCCGTGGCCCCCCACCTAGGATAGGTAGGGACTAGCCTGCCTTAGAGCCGCAGTACTGCCGACTGGACTATAACGGCCCGGTCGGCAGTGCTGACCGGAGCCGCCAGGGTCCCTTTTCCACAAGTTGTTCCAGTCAAAAACTGGATACCTGGTCACCCTATCAGGAAGGGCATTGTGGGAAACCTCCGGGAGGCAAAGTATAGCAACATAACCAAACACAGTCTTTAAACTGGCACTTTGTCAACAAAACTTTGCCGCAAAAAGCACCATGCCTCTCGTCGAGGTGGTTTTATGTTGTTGGCAAAACAGGAGAGTTTTATCGCCAAAAGTCGCATTCTAGTGTGTAAACCTCCACTGTTTTGTGGACAAAAGCTGCCTTTTGTAGAAAAAAAACCTCTATAGTGTAGACAAGACCTTAGTATACTGTTTGAGTGAGACTGCTGCCCCCTGCTGGAGAATGGCACAATGACCACTCTGCTGCTCCCTTCTCTGCCCCGCAGCATCTCCTCTAGCAGAGCTGCGTGTCCATAACCAATCTCCCTGGGGTGCTGTGAGCACATCCAGGCTGGGTGGGAGGCTCTGGGGAGGGAGGGGGCCTGGCCCCATTGCAGAGAGCAGGTGGGTGATGGTTCTATTCCCCCCCATGGCAGGTCCCGGCCGGTGCTCAGAGTCGGCGTCTCCATCAGCTTCCAGCCCCCCACGATCCCCACCTCGGCCTTCGACTGCCAGGGGCAAGAGCAGCTCAACACAGAGGCCAGCAGGGCAGAGGTCTGCTTCACCGTCACTAAGAGCACCATGGACAGCCTAGGTCAGACCAAACCCACCACTGGCTCCCCTCTCCCCCGAGCCAGCCAGTCCCCTGCCCCGGGGATCAATCGGAACCAGCGCCCCCTAGAGGGGAAAGGCCCCGTGTCCCATTTCCCCTTGAGGTTCCCGCTCTCAGTGTCTCTCTGTCCCTCGTTTCCCCTCCCCCGTAGGCGACAGGATCTCCAGCACCATCCAGTACAGCCTGGCCCTGGACCCCGGGCGGACGAAGATCCGAGCCACCTTCAACTCCACCAGCTCCGTCCTGAGCAGGGAGCTGCGGCTCGGCATTGAGAAGAAATGTGAGACGTACCGGATAACGTTACCTGTGAGTGTGGGGGGGTCCCAGCTCCTTCCTCTCCTCCTGTGTCTACCCCTCCAACCCTGCCCCAAATCACCCAGAGAACAAATCTCTCTCTGGGTCCCACACAACCCCCAGTCCCCCTTTTCCTTCAGGGGACTGAAGTGTCTCTCTGTTTCCCCAGCTCTGCCCAGAGGACACCGTGACCCCCATCACCCTGCGTCTCACGTACACCCTGACAGGGGAGCCCATCACTGCCGCCAGCCACCTCAGACCCATCCTGAGCGAGGACTCCGCGCCGGTGTCTGCAGGCTCGGTAAGGTGCCAGAGCCAGGCCCCACGGTGGGTCTGCTGCAGGGATCGAACCAGTGACTGTGGGGTTTGAAAACAAGAGTCTGGAAAATTAAGAGGCAGCAGCAGCCTCCTAGCCACCTGTACTCAGCGCAGCCACTAGAGGGCAACAAAGATGGATGCTGAGTTTGCCTTGGCATCTCTCCTCCCTGGGAACACTCCAACCTCTCCTCAAAGCTCCCAAAATTTCTGTCCAAAACACAAAATATTTTGGCTAAAAAAAATGATTTTTGCGGGACAATTTTCAATACTTATTTTGGCCAGGGCCCCCTAGAGGGGACAGACCCCATGTCCTGTTCCCCATCCCCCTGAGCCAGCCAGTCCTCCAGCCATGGCACCACTATAAGTGTGAAACCGCTGCTGAGCAGAGGGTGAGGAGGAAGAGTGTGTCTGGGGGCGGGGGGGGGCTGATGATAGGCTTAGCTGTCCCCCTGTGCAAGGGACTGGCAGGTGCTGGGGTAACAGGAGGGTCCCTGGGTCCCTGCAGTGGCGCTTCGGCAGGTGGTGCTGCAGCCCCCTCCCCACCCACTCTGATCCTGCTCTCCTGCGTCTCCCCCCAGCACCCGTTTCAGAAGGACTGTGGCATGGATGGCCGCTGTGATGACCAGTTAGAAATCTCCTTCAATTTCTCTGGGTAAGTGACTGAATCCTGCCCCCAAAACGCCTACCACGGTGGGACGCGTCCAGCTTGATCACACCTCGGATCTTCAACATCCAGCTGGAGATCTTGTCAGATTTCCAGTTCTGATGGATCCCCGCCTCCCCCCCCCCGCTCCGGGCTTTCCCCTGATGTACTGGGGTACCACTGAGCCCGCCGGTTCCACCAGCCTGGGCTCCCTTATAGTGTTCTGCTGGGCCAGGCCCTCAAGCCTCCTCCAGCACACACCCAGGTAGGGACACACCCAGCTGCAGAAAGACACAGACACTGAAATCAGCTCTGCATGGAAAGACTCAGCTCAGGAATAGCCCAGCACTCAAGTACACAACCTCAGGAGTGTAAACCCAAAATTGTATTGTCTTGCGCTGCACAGAAATCTGTACAGTGTAAGCTCATGAAAATCACCCCCTCCCTCAATGGGGAGGAAGATATGCACAGCTTTTTGCCCCCCAGTTATGAATTGCACAAACTGGTTTAGAAAAAACAAACACAAGTTTAATAACTAAAAAGGATAGATTTTAAGTGATTATAAGGGATAGCAAACAGATCAAAGCAGATTACTGAGCAAATAAACAGACATGCAGACTGAGCTTAATACACGAAAGAAACTGGCTACAAGTAGTAATTTCTCACCCTAAACGTTGTTTTAAGCAGGTTGCAGAGTTTCTTGTAGACAAACTGCTCTTGCTTGCAGTTTAGAACCCCAGATATTCCTTTCACAGGCCAGACACCTCCTAGCCTGGGTCCAGTCCTTTCTTTCTCAAATCAGTCTTAGATATTTTCAGCAGTCATCTTGAGCGAGGATTCAGTGGAGATCCGGCCCTGATTAAGTCACTTCCCTGCCTTATATAGGACTTACATGTGGTGGGAATCCTTTGTTTCTCTGTTTGATCCCCATGCCCTATTTGTGGGAAAATACTAGCAGTCCAAGATGGAGTCCAGTACCAGGAGACATGATCAGATGACCCTGCAGTGTCAAAGCAGCCATAAATCCTCAAGAAGACTTTCCAGGAAGGTGGGAGATTAGCATCTTCAAAGTCCTATTGTTCTTGTGAAAGTTACTAGTGACCCCCCTTAACAGCTAGCAGCCGTTATGTCAGCCAGCGGCCATTAGGGGGAAGCAAACACCTCAAGTACACAGTAGCCTGAACTTTTCAACTGTCTTCCCTTTCAAGGCCTTAAGGTAGTTGGAGCTGGTCCCAAGCCGGTTTTCATTAACCAGATAGCAAAAGCATGGGTCTGACAACCACCAATCAAGTGTTAACACGGCAAGGGCCTTTGTCTAAATGTGTATAAAAAATCGGTAAAATATGTGTAAAACAAAGTCTTTGTACCAAGGTGCAAAGCTCTCCTTTCTTCTGCAAAATAAAGCAACTCTTCCTTATCCCTGTCTGGCTGTTATTAGCTCTCAGCTAGGTGAACCCGATATTTTGGTAACATTCTCCCTAATGACCCATTGACTAACCAGCCAGACTGATTGCATTTTCGCTGGTGGGCGTTCCCCAGGTGCAAACCCACTTGTAATTGTTACATAGTCAATATTCCTAACTTCAGATACAGAAATGATACATGCATACAAATAGGGCAATCACATGCAGTAAATCATCACCTTTCCAATGATACTGCACATGACCCATCTTGCATAAAATACAACTTAGTTATGCCATATTCATATCACAACATTATCTTTATAAAGAATATGGAGTGTAGGGTCACAGGGTGCACTGCTGAGGGGAAGATGCACCCCTGGAAGCTCACAGTGCTGGGCTCCCCGGCTGGGCACTGCTAGAAGAAGTTCACAGAGCGGCCAGGGAGCTGCCTTGAGGAAACTCACCCCTTTCTCCCCCCTTAGCTTGAGCACCCTGGTGGTGGGGGTCACCCCTGCACTCAACACCACCGTCTCCATCCAGAACCACGGGGAGAATTCCTACAGCACCACAGTGCAGTTCTTCTACCCGGCCGCGCTGTCCTACCGCCGGGTCCTGCTGCTCCAGGTACCCCAATGCACACCGGGCATGAGGGGCAGGCTCTGCAGGGGGCGCCATGCTGCAGGGAGTGTACAGGGAGCTCAGCAGGAGGTGCTCTGCTACACGGAGTGGGCTGGGGGCTCGTGAGGGGTGCCGATCTTTAGAGAGCGGGCAGAGGGCTTGGTGGGGCGCCGGGCTGCAGGGAGTAGGCGGGGGACTCGCCAGGGGTGCTGAGTTGCAGGGAGCAGGCAGGGTGCTCGCCAGGGTGCTAAGCTGTGGTGAACGGATGTGGGGGCTTGGCAGGGGCGCTGTGGGCTGTGTCTCTCACTGGCTGGTCCCTGTGCTCAGTCCAACAGGAGGGCCATGGCCGTTAAGTGCAGCTCGGCCGTGAGCTCCGAGGAACAGACTCAAAGGAACAGCACCTGCCACATCAACCACCCCATCTTCTGGAGTGGAGCTGAGGTAGGGATGGGCCTTGGACATCCTCCCACAACTCAAGACCATGCCCCAGCCCTGAGCCCTCTCCCACACCCCAAACTCCTCTTTTCTGGCCCCACCCCAGAGCCCACATCCCCAGCTTGTATTCTCACCCAACCCCCTGCCCCAGCCCAGTGAAACTGAGTGAGGGTGGGGGAGAGCGAGTCACTGAGGGAGGGGGATGGAGTGAGTGGGGCGGGGCCTCAGAGAAGGGGTGGGGTAGGGGAGGGGCCTCGGAGCTGGGGCAGGGCAAGGGTGTTCGGTTTTTGTGGAATGAGAAAGTTGGTAACCCTAGTGTGAGCCCAGCTGTGGGCAGAGAGGGACAGTTCCCTGGGGTCAGCCCAGCCCGTCACAAGAGATGTGCTGGGGAAAGTGCCCGGGGAGCCCGGCGAGTCAGTGCAAACAGAGCCCTGAGGTCACTCCGGGGCTGCAAACCAAGGGCCAGACTTGCGGGACTGGAAATCAGGCCTCACTGGGGGAGAGAGGGGAGGGGCTGTTACCTCACCTCTTTGGGGTCCTTAAAAGGATGATTAATGGGCTGTTGTCATGGCACAGAGTGGGTTGAGGTCTCTGGATCCCAAACCGGATGAGCGCTGTCTGTGGACAGGGACAGGGTCGTGTTAACACCTTTGCCTCCCTGGACCCATTTATTCCATCTAAGTTCATACAACAGTCCCCCTGATCCCCTGTGTCTGCCCCACCCCCGCAGTCTCTGGCAGTTCCCCAGACCCTGACTCTCACCGCACCTGTGTTTTCCAGGCCGTCTTCATTGCCACCTTCGACGTCTCCCCTGAGGCCGACCTGGGGGACAGGCTGCAGATCACGGCCAAGGCCAGCAGGTGAGGGTGCAGGGAGCGGCAGGAGAGCCGGACAGGCAGAGCGGGTCAGGACGCGGGGGCTCCCAATTGGCTGGGGCCCCTGGGCATGTGCCCCATTGGCTAATCCACCACGGGGGTGGGGGCAGTGGGAGGGGGCCGTGCATGGAGCAGGGCTGTGGCCTGTGGTGCAGCCTCCCTGCACAGTTATCTGCCTGCGTCCCCTTACATCTCTCTCCTTTGCCCTCCCCTCCCCCCAGTGACAATGGCGGCCCCATCACCGAGCACATGATTCACCGGGCGGAGCTGCCAGTCAAGTACGGCATCTTCATCATCCTCACCAGGTAGGTTAGTGTGGAGCCAGAGGGGGGAGCGCCCCCTACTGGGCCCCATCCCCGCTCCCTGCACCACAGTGCCCCCACCCACCGCCACTCTCCAGCCCCATCCATCACACTCTCATCTCTCTCCTTCCTTCCATCCTTTTCCTCCCCCAGCCATGAGGAGTCGACCAAGTACGTCACCTTCTCCACCGAGGAGGCAGGGACAAGCGTGCCAGTGACACATCGGTATGAGGTGAGGCCGGCGGCACATAGTGTGTGTGTGTGGGGGGAGAAGGGACAAGGAGGGGTCTCAGAGCAGCTTCCAATGAGTCTCCCAGGTACGAGAGCCCCCTAGGATTGCCAATTTCTACTCACACAAAACTGAACACCCCTGCCCTGCCCTGAGGCCCCGCCCCTACTCATCCCATCCCCTTTCCCTCCATCGCTCGCTCTCCCCCACGCTCACTCTCTTTCACCGGGCTGAGGCACGGGGTTGGGGTGTGGGAGCCGATGAGGGCTCTGGCTGGGGGGTGCAGGATCTGGGGTAGAGCTGGGGATGAGGTGTTTGGGATACCGGAGGGGGCTCAGGGCTGGGGCAGAGGGGTGGGTTGTGTAGAGGGGTTCAGGATCCCAACGGCGCTCTCAAAAGCGGCCACCAGCTCTCTACAGCTCCAAGATGAATAGGCAACCAGGGAGACTCCATGTGCAGCCGTCGTGCCTACAGGTGCCACCCCCGGAGCTCCCATTGGTCACTGTCCCCAGCCAATGGGAGCTGTGAAGCCGGACCTCGGGGCGGGGGCAGTGCATGGAGCCTCCCTGGCCATCCATGTGTCTAGGGGCTGTAGGGATCTGGCGGCCGCTTCCGGGAGCCGCACGGAGCTAGGGCAGGCAGGGAGCCTGCCTTAGCCCCGGTCCCCTGCTGCATTGCCAAACTACCAGGGTCTCTTTTCGACCGGGCGTTTCAGCCAAAAACCAGAAACCTGGCAACCCTAGCACCACCCAACACCAGGCGAGGGATCCCCGTATGTACATCACCAGAGCCCCTCCCCAGAGGCAGAACTGCCTGAATGGGAACTAGTGGATTAAAGCACAGAAGGGTGGAGGTGGGGCTGGGCAGGGAGCCAGGACTCCTGGGTTCTATCCCCAGCTCTGGCAGGGGAGTGGGGTCTGAGGGTCAGAGCTCCTGAGTTCTCTTCCTGCAGTGCCCTATGGTGAGTCTGTTTCTTTCAGGTCAAGAACCTGCGGCAGCGAAGCGTCCCCATCTCGGTCACGTTCCAGTTCCCCGTGGAGCTGAGCGGGGTCCGGGTGTGGGACGCCTCTGAGGTCGTCCCCTCCAAGGTACCTGCCTCTCCCTGCCCTTGTGTGTGTGTGTGTGAGATGGGCCCAGTGACACCTGCTCTGCCCTACAGCGCCCCCTGCTGGGACAGGCTGCCTGGGGGGGATAGGCCACATGTTCCCCCGACCCCCCCCCCCCCCGACCTTCCCCACAGCCAGACAGTCCCCTGCCCTGGTGCTGGATTGTAGCTGGTGCCCCCTAGAGGGGAAAGGCCCCATCTCCCCTTCCCGCCCCCGTTAACACTGTGTCTCTCTCCCTCCCCAGCCCCAGCTGGCTCAGTGCACCAGTGAGGCTGAAACTCCCGGTTCAAAGGACTTTGTGAAGCAGATGAGCGAGCGCCCCCTGCTGGTGAGTACAGGCTGGTGTGGATCCCAGCAGCCCCTTCCCCTCTGCACTATCACAGACAGCAAGTTGGGGGACTGGGCTGGAGGAAGGACCCCTGCTATAGACAGACCCAGACCCTCATGGCCATGCTGAGCCCCTGCATGCCCCCTGCCTCACCCGGTGATATCCTTCCACTCCCAGGACTGCTCCATGGCCACCTGTAAGAAGATCCGGTGCAGAATCGCCTCCCTGGAAATGCAGCAGCCGCTGGAGTTCATGATAAAAGGAAGGGTCGGCTTCCAGTGGGTCTCCCAGGTATGAGAGATGCCTCTGCCTCCCAGCACCAGGCGAGAGATGCTCCCCATGTGAACTGCCTCCATGCCTCACCCCAGAGGTGGATGCATACAGTTCCAGACAAGGGATCCCGGTGTGAACGGCCTGTAAATTGTTCTGGTTTCCTCTGGGCTGACACTCTGGGCTGGTTTGTGTCATTTCTGGTCAGGGACGGTGAATTTCTCTGTTCCAGACTCAGCAGCAGAAAGTGAGTCTGGTGAGTGAGGCCCGGATTGAATACGAGGAGAAGAAATACACCCAGAAGGAGGGATTCGTCCAGCACCAGGTACCAGAGTGACTGCGCCCGGGATAGAGAGAGCATCGGCTAGTGGTTACAGCTGGGATCCAGGACTCCTGGGTCCTGCCCCAGCTCTGGGAAAAAGTGGGGACTGGTGTGTTAGAGCAGGGGCGGGTGATGGTGCCAGGACTCCTGGGTCCCCATCTCACAGCTCCTCTCCCCCAGGTGCAGACGGTGGTGGAGCGCTCCGAGGCCTATAATTACCTGCCCATCATCGTGGGGAGCAGCATGGGGGGCCTGGTCCTGCTGGCTCTCATCACCGCAGCCCTCTACAAGGTGAGTGGGGCTGGGTAATGGCAGCGGCGGCTCCAGGCACCAGCGCTCCAAGCGCGTGCCTGGGGCGGCAAGCCATAGGGGGCACCCTGCCGGTCCCTGCGAGGGCGGCAGTCAGAATGCCTTCGGCGGCATGCCTGCGGGAGGTCCACCGGTCCCGCTGATTTGGTGGTAATTCGGCGGCGGGTACGCCGAATCCATGGGACCTGGGACCTCCCGCAGGCAAGCTGCCGAAGGCAGCCTGCCTGCCGTGCTTGGGGCGGCAAAAAAGCTAGAGCCACCCCTGGGTAATGGACCCCTCCTCCACAGCCCATCACCCTGGGGGCGTGGCCTGTGGCTCTCCCAGCTGGTGGCGGAGGTACAACGGTTTTTCCTTCGTGGGTTCCCACAGCCCGTCCCTCCCACTCCACCACCATGAGCCTGTCTCCTTCTGGCTCTCACCATCTCCCCTCTCTGTCTCCTTCCAGTTTGGCTTCTTCAAGCGCCAGTACAAGCAGATGATGGAGGATGGTGTGGAGGGTGAGGGGCCTGGCCCGACCCAGAGCGCTGCCGCTGGAAACCCCCCTGCTTCCGATGCCCCCAAACAATAGCCCCCCATGCGCCAGTGCCCCCAGCTTCACCTCTGTCTGGGCTGCTTCACCCCCACCTCATTATGTTGCCACCTCCAAGATGCATACAAAGTGGTCACTGGCCACCCTCCTACCAACAAAATGCATCCTAGTGCCAACTAGAGCCAGTTGATATTCAAATTAGGCTTGGAAGACTTCTCTTGATATTTTTATAATTTTTATGGAGAACGTTGAAGTTCCATTTGTTGGGATATGTTAGGGTTAACTAACAGACATGGGAAGCTGCTAATTTGCTGACATGGCATTAGGGGACAAAGGCATATGTAGGCTGTAGTTTTTATGTTTAACAAATAAGTTGCCATTTTTTCCCCGTGGCTTGTAAGAATTTAGAAGAATGCAGCTGCATGAGAAATGTAGCAGTCGAATAATGCCCTTTGTGTAAAAGAAGTGTTATTTCCCCGTCCCTTCCTTTTCCAGCTGTATAAACCGGCCCTGGCTTATGGCCCCTTTCTCCCTCCCCTGAGAATTGCTGACCAGGGAGATTTGTGGCAACAGATTGTTGCAAAGAAATGTATTTTCAAGGTAAAAATGTCTGTGTAATATGAGTAATGCTGTGCACAATAGATAGTGTGGCTTTACTAACAGAATTATTACTTAATAAGGGTTTTGGGGGTGTTGTAGCGGATGTAGGCATGTACATACTAACTTAGACAAAAAGAATGTACTGTAACTAATTCAGTGCTTACTCGACAATTGGGTCGAGGGGAACAAGTATTGCAATAAAGAAGCTCGTACTCAAATCTGCCTTTTGGGTCAACCTGCTTTTTTCTTCTAACATCTGATGTCACGAATAGGATCCCAGGGGAGAGTCGTGGCTGATCACCACGTCTCGCCATGGATTCAATGAGTAAGTTGAACGGGCCCTTTACTGCAACCCTGGTTAAAAAGTTTATTAATAAACTGGTGGGGAGATAGAAGGTCCTTATGTGGCTCCCTCTGGGGATTGTCCGGATTGGCCAGCCATCCAGGGGTGGGTGGAAGCTTCCCTGGCATCCAAGTGCTCCCAGGATAAGAAAAAGGCTGTTTTGTTGCAGGCTCTGTGTGAGGGTCTGTCAGGTTTAGGGGAGGAGGTTACAAGTCTTAAAAGCAAAGTTGCTGAAGAACAGAGCACAGTAAATCATCACATCTGCTGGCAGTCAGAATGGCTGAAAATCTATGGTTTATTTTAATCGTCTTAAGTCAAAGAACCTGACCCTCAAGAGTCAAGTAGATGCCTTAAAGCAAACTTCTTGTTCCCCTGCCCCCATTTCTCTCCCCCTCTGCCTCCCCTCCTGCCCGCCCCCTCTCTCACACTTTGGTTTTCTGAAGTTTTAATGGATGGTACTTTGGATACTTAGTGAAAAGTTTGTTTGGACAAAGCATGGCAGAAGTCTGCTGCATTTCATTAAAAAAATTTAAGTAAAATGTCCCTGGGTGACCATGGAGACAAATGTTTTACTGGCTTTTTAAAGAATCCCAAGGTAGAGGCGGCACAGGGTAGGGCAGCTGTGTTGCACGGATTGTACTGGGTGGCTATGTCGTTACAGGCAAAATGTACCACCTTAAAGAACTGAATGCACAAGTAAGTAATTTAAAGTGACTGAAGAGTTACAAGTAGCCTTTGTAAAAATTAATACTACAAAGTTTAGAGGGAAGTAAACGGTTGGGAGTTGTGAAAATGCTAAAAGGTAACGGTTGTAAAAAATGTTACAGAGTAACAGTTGTGGGGTTATAAAAGTGTAACCCCCATGGAAATTACCTAGATTCCTTGGGCTCTGTCTGCTGGCAGCTCAGGGAGGGGGAGCCACGGCAAACTCAGAGTCTGCCTGGCAACCAATAGGGAGTGAGATGCCCCTCCCAGGGAGCTCAGGAAAGGGGAGAAGCCATTTGGAGTGAGTTTGGAGCCAGCCAGGGCAAGGGCAGGACTGGCTGTGTGGGGAGCTGGTGAGTCCTAGGCCTGCATGCAGGGTCCCCCCCTGAAGACTGGCTTCTACGGACCTGAAAGCAAGATCCTTCAGCTGAGCTTTTCCTCCTCCACTGATCATTCCCAGTTTGTAGAGTTTTGCTGGAAAACTTCCCCAGGCAGGCTGAGTTATCCCTCCAGCTCCCTAGGTGAGACCAGTCACCACATGGTCAGCTCTGCTCTGTCTGCTAGTCCAGGCTGCTGCCTGCTGGGAGTGTGTCTGGACGCTGGGCTAGGAGACGACAGTTTGGATTTTAGTACGGTTCTGTAACCTGCACCTTGAGCCCGGCACCCCTTTGTGGTGAGGGGAAATCCTGGGACCGAAGCAGCCTGACTCCTGCCTGAAGAGGATCCCTGCCAGCAGAGATCAGCCCCTCTGCAGTGACTGAGGAGTCCAGAGTCATCTCTGAACCTGAGGATCATTCATGGAGTTTGTGAGTGCACCGTCTTTTAGTTAGTCAGTCAGGGAATTTGTTTTGGGGACCCCCTACTCCCTGAACTGTGTCCTCAAGCCAGGGAGTGAGGGGTTGGGGATTTTATAACCTGCTGCATATTAAACCTGTGGAGGGACTTACCACCTTCTCCCACTTGAGTCCTTTGGGCTGTACTGAACCCAGTCAGCCACACTGCTAAACCACTGCAGAGAAGAATTTTGTGGTCATCGGTCATCAAGGGCCCCAACGAAGTACGCGTACCAATGGGACACTAATCTTACATTTGCTACATCAAGTCACATGACTGGGGAAAGTCACAGGTATTAGCAGCGTGGGCACTGGTGAACCTAAAAGTAGTGTTTTACCCTGTTATGTTATATTTGTCTCCTGTTTAATATAATTATTGTGTTGAATATATTGCATGTGTTAGATATATTTCCAAGAAATAACACAATCTTAGAGAGCTGGAAGGGACCTTAAAAGGTCATTGAGTCCAGCCCCCTGCCTTCACTAGCAGGACCAAGTACTGATTTTGCCTCAAATCCCTAAATTGCCCCCCTCAAGGATTCAACTCATGACCCTTGGTTTAGGAGGCCAATGCTCAAACCACTGAGTTATCCCTCCCCCCCCGGATAGAATTTTCCTCCCAAGCTGCCCTGGTGACCCTGCCAGGAAGGAGCGAGGGGGGTGGAGTCACTGCCAAATAAATTCATAGGAAAAAATAAAGATACACACCTGCTGAGTGGGTGGCGGGATCCAGAAGAACCCAGACCTGTCCATCAAAACCTGTAAGCAGATTGGCATTAAAGAAGGTAACCAGGTGGAGAGGGGGCGCTACAAAAGAAAAATTTTTGATTTAAAAATAAAACCCAGTTATGTAAATGTAATTATTTGTGCAACTTGGTACACTCACACTGGGTGGAATACTGGTAGTTAAACAAATTATACAAGGAGGTCAGGTGGCTACTACCACCACCACCTGTTTTTGTCCCCAGGTCTTTACAGCTATTCTGAAGGAAAATGTAGGGTTACGATACGTCCGGATTTTCCCGGACATGTCTGGCTTTTTGGGCCTCAAATCCCCGTCCGGGGGGAAATCCCAAAAAGCCGGACATGTCCGGGAAAATAGAGAGGGAGGGCCCGGCGGTGCTGGGCAGGGGCCGGGGCCGGCGGTGCTCGGCAGGGGCCGGGGCCGGCGCGGTGCTGGGCCGGGCCGGGGCCGGTGCCGGCGGTGCTCGGCAGGGGCCAGGGGTGGCACAGTGCTCGGCTAGGGGCCACTGGGGCTCGGGGCCACTGGGGTTGGGGGCCACTGGGGTTGGGGGCCAGCGCGGTGCTGGGCCGGGGGCCGCTGGGGCCGGGGCCGGGGGCGGCGCGGTGCTCGGCCGGGGCCGGGGGCGCGGTGCTGGGCCGGGGGTGCTCGGCCGGAGGCCGGCGCCCCAGGGCCCGAGCCGAGCCGGGCGGGAGACGCCGGGGCCAGAGCCTCTTGGCCTGGGCCGGCTGGCCGCCGGAGGGAGCCGCTCGGCCAGGGGGGCCGGATTGGGCCGCGCCGCACCCAGCCCCAGCCTACCTGCTGCCTCCCTGTTTCAGGCTTCCCGCGAACATTTGATTCGCGGGAAGCAGGGGAGGGGGAGGAGCAGGGGCGGAGTGTTCAGGGGAGGGGGCAGAGTTGGGGCGGGGCCGGGGCCCCATGGACTGTCCTCCTTTTTAAAAATTAAAATATGGTAACCCTACTGTATGCAGCACCCCAGCCACACTGGGGTCCTGAGCCCTTGGCCGGGCTCCATGCAGTGCCCAGCCCCAGGGGGGTCCCCAGCTTTCAGCCGGCAAGGCAGGGGGCTACAGGAGACCTGGAACAGCTGTAACACAGAGCTGCACAGGCGTGTATATCTGGGTGACCAGATAGCAAGTGTGAATAATCAGGACACTTGTTTGGGGGGCGGGGGAGTATAGCTGCATATATAAGACAAAGCCCCTGATGTCCCATGTCCGAACATCTCACCGAAAGGGGTCGTGGGGGTCTCTGCCGAAAGGTAAGAATTAGCCAGTTGTTGTGAGATGTCTGTATAGGAAGCAATTTTAGAGCTATGTGACAGCTTGGCTATTGTGTCCCCAATCCGGAACGAAACCCACTACCGGAGATGGGGGAGGCTGAGAGCGGATCCAATTAACATGAGAACAATGGACACCTGTGGCAATAGACCGAAGTTGGACTAGATGCAAGCTGGAGATTTCCAAAGACAAACACACACACACCGGGAGAGCACTCAGAAGAGAGCCCCCCGGCTAAGAGACTGAGACTGACTGCATAAAAGCAGAAGAAATGACCCAAGTGGTTGTCCAATATGGAGGAGAGACTCCATCAGTCTCATGACATTTGGATCCCAGCTTTTTGAACGGGACAATAGCTGCAAGAGCCACCATATTCGATGGGAAAGTAACTTGCCAATAGGCACAGGCTGTTGTCACCTTCTGGGCTGCAATTCAGATCAGCGAGAAGTTGTGTCATCGCTTGTCCTGTAACCTCGAGAGCCTTAAAATGCTCGACTGCCATAGCTCCCTGTCTGGATGCTCCCAGCCAGCAACTCTGACTCCAGCCCCCTGCTTGTTACAATACAGCCATACCCTGTTCTCCACCAGCCTTGGTTACAGCTAGCCAAGTGACCCCAACATACCCCCAGTCCCGAATTTCCCAAAAACCTTCTGCCTTGAAATGTCCAGCCCCGTCCTGGGACAGTCAGAAGAGTAATACAGACCACAGGTGCTGACTTTCTTCTTCCCAGGTGGATACTCCACCCCACCCCGACTCTTCCCGCCCCCTCCCCTGAGCATGCCCCACCTTTGCTCTGCCTCTTCCCACCTCTGCTCCACCCCCTCCCCCAGCGTCTCCCACCAAACAGCTGATCGGTGGATGGGTGCTGAGCACCCTTTTTTTTTTTTTAAGCACCCGTGGAGTCGGCACCTATGATACAAGCCCTGGCTCCTTTAAAGAGACAAAAGCCCAGCAGTTTGTTCCTTTAACTGGACAGAATATTCACTTCTAGGCAAACACAGCACACAGCTGATTTAGACTAAAAGCAAAACAACTTTATTTCATCAAAATGAGCGAGGTTTTAAGTGAGTTCAGGGGTCAGGGATAAAGTCAGAAACAGTCACAAGCAAATGAAGTGAAACCCCCTTTCTAGTGACTCAGGTTTAACAAAACTACAGTCTTGGTTCAAAGTAAGATTCTTACCACACGTCCTTCCCGCTAGACGGCTGCCCACACCCTAGTCAGGATCTCCCACAAAGTCCAACATGCTCAGCTCCTTTGGCATCTTAGGTGAAAAATCCCTTGGGGATTTGCCCCTCTCCTTTATAGTCTAGGGCAGTTTTGAGATGTATCCTCCACAGAGACCGATGCCCCAGCTGTGGGGGCAGGTGCCAGGGAGTCTGATGGAGAACTTTCCAGCCTCCTCTCTTCCCTGCGGGTGCTTTCCACAACGCAAAGTGGATTGATCCTCCCTGCAGCCTCAGATATGCTCATGAGTGGCCACTTGACTGTGATTGCACCCGGATGGAGGCATTGACCTTTCTTTTGTCAGGAAAAATCCTGTTTCCCCCTCCCCAGACTTGTCTGGTTCAAATACAAGTTAATCCCATAATCCCTTTGTATTTGTATAGTCCTTCGGGCATTTGCTGTACATACACCACCCAGGAATATTAATGATCAGTGTGTTATTGGTTTTCCAATGATACTTTACACAACACCTATTAGTAGGACCCTACCAAATTCGCAGCCATAAAAAAACACGCATCATGGACCATGAAATCTGGTCCTCCCTGTGAAATCTGGTCTTTTGTGTACTTTTACCCGGTACTACACAGATTTCACGGGGGAGACCAGCATTTCTCAAAGTGGGGGTCCCAACCCAAAAAGAGCTGTGGGTCGAAAGGCTATTATGTGGGGTCATAGTTGTGGAAGCAGAGAAAGAACGGACAGGAAGGGGATGCAATGCATGACCGTTCTTTCTCTGCTTCCACATCGTATTGCCACCTTTACTGCGGCACTGCCTTCAGCGCTGGGCATCTGGGAGTGAGGGCTGCTGGCTGGCTGACCAGCTCTGAAGGCAGCACTGCAGCCAGCAGCAGCGCAGCAGTAAAGGTGGCAATACTAAACCATGACGTGACATCCTTATTTCTGCACTGTTGCTGCTAGTGGCACTGCCTTTAGAGCTGGGCTCCCGGCCGGAAGCCACAGAGCTTCCTGCAACTGGGGGAGGTCCCTGGAAGTGGTTCTGACCCAGCCCCAGTAGTGGCGCTTGCAGTGAAAGAGAAAGTCTCATCACTCATCAGCTTTGCCAGGACCAGCAGCGAGAGCCCAATGTATAGTACGAGCCCTCAACCAGGGCGGCCCAGCCATGTCTCTCCCCAGCTCTGGGCCCAGCGCCCCAGCACTTGGGAGTTAAAGGGGCCTTGGGCTAGCTGTGGGGAGGGGCAAGGTTGACCACAGAATCTCCATCCCCCAACCACGGCACCCTGGGTGGTCACCCATGTTACCCACTCGTAAGGCCGGCCCTGCCCCCCCAAAGTGGGAACCCTCCACCCACCATGCCACCCTCACTGCTGCCCAGCCAACAGCCACTGCTCACCAGCCGCTGCCAGCACAGCACAGAAGTAAGGGTGGTGATATACTGCAACCCCCCTACAATAGCCTTGCAACCCCCCATTGTCCCCTTTTGGATTGGGGGAACCCCACCCCCATTACAACACTGTAATTTCTGATTTAAACTATAAATTTAACAATTTTTAAAAATCTCTGATTGTGAAACTGACAAAAATCAGCCATGAATTTGGTAGGGCCCTACCTATTAGATACAAATTCTGACATAAGTGAATTGGGGCACACAACGTGGTGGTCCAATCACTGCTAGGTATGGCACTATGGTGCCTCTTCCTGGCCATTCTGGGGAATAGCTCACCAGGTCAACACCCCTTCCCGCGGTTGCACACCGTCCCTCCATCGCTCTCTGCAGATCTGCAGCTCCTCTCTCGCTCCACAAGCTGCTGCCTCTTCGTGACTCAGCCCTCCAGCCAAGTCGCTCAGCTCCCGCCCCATTCCAGGATATATTAAAGTCTTTCCTTCAGCAGTCCTGGGCAGTCTTCCCATTCACTGGCTCAGGTGCCACTCTCCCAGTGGCCAGTCAGGGAACCCCGACCCACCCTCTGCTCCGGGTCCAGTCCGGGGACCCTCAACCCAGCAGCTCTGGGCTTCACTCTCCCAGCCCTCACTGCTCTTTCACTGGACTGCTCCCCACCTCTTCTGGTTTCCCCCCCACTTCTCTGGGTGTACCAGCTCCAAACCCTCCTTCCTCTTCCCAGGGACTGCCAGCTGTTGCCAGCTTCCTGGCTTTATAGGCTCTGCCTCTTCCTTCCCAGCTGAACCTGTTTCCAATCAATTCCCTGCTCCCTGGCTCTTCCACCAGGTGCAGTCTGTGGAGTTAATAGGCCTCCCTGGCCTTCTTAACCCCTTCCACTACCTGATACCAGTGAGCCCCTTGTCGTCCGATGCTGGGATGCTCGTAGGGCCCAGCTATAGATTGCCGTTTGTGTTTCTCTTTTAACTGTAGCCTTATGTTTCCAAGCCCTTGTACTTCCTCTTCTTTGAATTTCTCACTCAAGTTCCATTCAATACTTTAAAAAGAACAGAAGTACTTGTGGCACCTTAGAGACTAACAAATTTATTTCAGCATAAGCTTTGTGGGCTATAGCTCACCGAAGAAGTGAGCTGTAGCCCACGAAAGCTTATGCTGAAATAAATTTGTTAGTCTCTAAGGTGCCACAAGTACTTCTGTTCTTTTTGCGGATACAGACTAACACGGCTGCTACTTTGAAACCTGTCATTAAATACTTTTTTTTCCTCTAGACACATCCAAGTGCCTTGTGTTCAAGAAAGTGTTGAAGTGGGGGGCACTGTTTCCATGGTGGCTGTGGCTTGGCGTACATGGCGGGTGTCCAGAAGCCAGGGGACTGAGCACTCGAGTATAACAAAATGGCCGAGTTTGGGGAAGGGGGGTAGATTGCTGGCCTGCAGTGGGAAAGAGCTGAGGAGAATCTCCCCCCATATGGCACAGGCAGGGATCCCTCCTGTGGACAGTGAGTGGTAATGATTCACCCTGGACACTTCGGGTAACCATGAAAAGTGTCACAAGGCTGCTCCTAACCAAGAAGTGCTGGAGCAACATTCTGGGGCATTCCGACACGACTTGCATACTGCACATAGGCGCCGACTCCAGGGCTGGAGCACCCATGGAAAAAAATTGGTGCGTGCTCAGCACCCACCGGCAGCTCCCCGTGGCCCCACCCAACCCCCTGCTCCATCTTATCTCCACCTCTGCCTCCTCTGCGAGAGCGCCCCAAAGTCCTGCTTCTCCCCCCTCCCTCCCAGCACTTGTGCCGCGACACAGCTGATTCGCGGGGCAGGGAGGGGGAACGTGGCGCGCTGGGGAAAGAGGTGGGGCCGGGGTGGGGATTTGGGGAAGGGATCCAATAGGGGCAGGGAGGGGGCAGAGTTAGGGCAGGGACTTTGGGGATGGGGTTGGAATGGGGGTGGGGCCAGGGGAGGGGATGGGGTGGAGTCGGGGTGAGGATAGGGGCAGGGACAGGGGCGGGGGGGTGCGGGCACCCACCAGCGCCGAGAAGCTTGGCGCCTATGGTACTGCATCTAGCCCAGGAGCCCAACTCTGGCAGGGGCCAGCGCCAGCTGCCTCAGGGGAAGGCGTAAGAACCCTGCAGTACCAGCTGTGGGATTGGCTGTCCCTCACAGTGGGCCTCATCCTGATCTCCCATAGCTATTCTATTCTAGAGTAGAGCTGTTGATTAATCGCAGTTAACTCGCTATTCATTTTTTTGAGTTAATCGCAGATTTAATTGCACTGTTAAACAATAGAATACCAATTGAATACCAATTGAAATTTAATAACTATTTTTGGATGTAATCATCCAAGACTGCTATAATATGAAATACATGGCAGAATGCAGGTAAAACAGAACAGGGGACATACAATTCTCCCCCAAGGAGTTCAGTCAAAATTTAATGAATTCATTATTTTTTTTTAATGCATGTCATCAGCATGGAAGCATGTCCTCTGGAATGGTGGTTGAAGATGAAGGGACTTATGAATCTTTAGCGCATTTCGCACGCCAGTTACAACAGTGCCAGGAGAACGTCTGTTCTCACTTTCAGGTGACATTGTAAACAAGAAGAGGGCAGCATTATCTCCTGCAAATGTAAACAAACAAGAAGCAGGACCGAGTGGGCTTGTAGGCTCTAAAGTTTCACATTGATTTATTTTTGAATGCAGTTATTTTTTTGTACATAATTCTACATTTGTAAGTTCAACTTTCATGATAAAGAGATTGCACTACAGTGCTTGTATGAGGTGAATTGAAAAATGCTATTTCTTTTGTTTTTTACAGTGCAAATATTTGTAATCAAAAGTAAATATAAAGTGAGCACTGTACACTTTGTATTCTGTGTTGTAATTGAAATCAATATATTTGAAAATGTAGAAAACATCCAAAAATATTTAAATAAATGGTATTCTATTATTGTTTAACAGTGCGAACTGCCAAGCCCAGAGGGGCCAGGGCTTAGCCCTGGCAGAAATCAAGCACTGTTGAAGGGCGTGGGAGCAGGATCCTTGTAGAGAGGGGCTCCCCTCTCTCCCAGCCAATCAGCTATGCTGCTTCCTCTCTCCTAACAGGGGAGATACAAGCAGGGCAAGGCAGGCTGCCCGCAGGCCTCTCCCAGCCCAGGGAAGGAAAGCTGACCTGAGTCAGCACAGCTCCAGCAGGGAGGGCTCTGGGACTCCTGACTCAGGGAGCAGCAGGGTTGGACTTGTGGGGCTGATGAAGAGGTTTGGACTCCATAAAGGAGGTCATCACTCAGAGCCCACAAAAGGGGTCGGGGGGATCTGTCCTCAGATCTGGGAGTCAATTATTGCAGAAAACCAAGAACAAACTGAGGGTAGGGGGCCTGCAGGGCCATCCCAGGCCATGGGGCGGGGGGGCCCTCTGGAGGCAGCAATCCTGTTCGTATAACATGCTCATCACCACAGTATCTAAGCGCCTTTCAGCCGTGCACCAAACAACGTGACTAACATCTGTCACAGGGGGTTTGCTTCCCCCTCTCATCCAACATGCAGAATTGTGTGTTGCAGTGGGGTGGCTTGTTTTCGTAGGGTTTTTGCTATTGTTGGTATTAATTCTACATGTTTATATCAGAAAAGGTAGGTCAGAGCTGTCGCCATGCACCTGGCACTGGGAACGATAGACGGGGAGATTTGTGATGATCCTTAGTTCCTGGGAGAGTTCATTCCACAAACCAGCCCCTGAGAAATTTCTGTCTCCGGCACAGACAAACAAAGGCCATGTCTACACTAGTGAACGTACAGCGGCACAGCTGTGCCGATGCAGCTGCACTGATGTAAGATCACTCGTGTAGCTACTCTATGCCGACAAGGAAGAGCTCTCCGATCAATGTAATTAAACAACCTCAACGAGCTGTGGTAGCTCTGTTGGTGGGAGAAGCTCTCTATCGACATAGCGTTCTGCACACTACCACTTATGCCAGCGAAACTTATGTCACTCAGGGGTGTGGTTTCTTCATACCCCTGAGAGACATAAGTTTTGCCGCCATAAGTGGTAGTGCAGACATGGCCTGTGTCACAACCAGTTCTGGCCAGTGGGAGGATAATGGGCTGTAAAGAGCGGATCCCAGTGATCTAACCAGCTGGTTCCAGCCAGAGGGGGCCAGAGGACAGAAGAGAGGAGAGGAGGCCCAGGCGACCCTGTTTACGACCCTGTTTACCTGGATTGAAGACAATGGACAGAGGCGGGGCTTGGGGTCAGTGATATCAAATGCCCAGCTGGGAAGCAGGGGGGCTCTGGGCTGGAGAGGGGGAGCAGGCAGAGCCCACCTGGATGTAGGGGAGACTTGGATGTGCTGTGCTGTGCTGAGGGAGGCCAGGCCTGAGGCCCTGGGAGTTTCCTGTGCTGTGTTCAACGCTCAATAAACCCTCCTGTTTTACGCTGGCTGAGAGTCACTCTGGTCTACAGAACAGGGTTGCATCATTCCCTTCGGGGCGGTGGAGGCCCCGGGGGTCCAGAGCGAGTGGACTCCCTGAGGGGGCCCACGGCGAGAAACAGGTGTGCTAAGGCTCAGAGAGGTGTGGCTCCAGGAGGTGGAGGGGCCTAACCCCGAGAGAGAGTGGACCCCCGAGAAGGGCTGTCTCACTGAAAGGGGCACCCCCCCACGGACCGCACGGGGCCAAGAGTGGGCACGATCTGTGAGTCTGTGACAATGTGGTAGCAGAGGATGGTTCGCGGATGCACCCTGTAGTTATAGAAGAAAGACTGGCTGCATCTGTGACAACCCAAATCTTAGAAGAGTTAAATGCTTGTCAATTGGACCCCAGACATATGGCTGCTTGTGCATTTGATGGAGCTGCAAACTTCTCTGGAAGACATGGTGGAGCACAAGCTTTGCTCAGAGAAAAGTGTAACTCTAATCTCTCCTATACACACTGCAGAGGTCATCTACTCCAACTAGCGCTAGTACGAGCTGCAGACTCTTCAAAAGACATTTAAAAAGCTATAAATTTAATGTCTTCATTATATTCTTTTTTCAGCAAGAGTCCAAAAAGACTGAATATCTTGGAAAATGTAGAAAATACATACAAATTAGTCCAACCTGGGAAAACCCTCTGGCTTTCTCATGAGTGATCCTTGGCTATTGTCTTAAAATTACTCCAGGCATTATTACTGGCTTTGGAAATTATCTACCAGGATGGGATGGATCTAAATAGTGAGGCTGGTGGATTACATTTGCTACTACGTTCAGAGAAGACTATTGGCATTCTCTCTCTTGTAAATCTACTGTTGAAACCACTTGGGTCATTAAACAATGCCATCCATGCATCTGCTACAACAGGAGTAGATCTTTGTCCAGCAATAGAAGCTACATTTGGATCAACCAGAGAGCTATCCATTGAAAAAGTACTGGAAGAAACAAAGACTTCAGTCCAGAAGTTGACTAATGAAGGCATTTAAATTGAATCCTTAAGTGAAGAGAACAAGAAGTGTTTGTTAAGACAACTGAAAAAATACACAGACTTGAGTCTTAAAAATCTACAACAGCGACTTCTAGATTCTACTCAACCTCTACGTAGCTTTTACAGATCCCTGTCTTATAAAACACTGACAGTTGAGTGGAGTGAGGCACTACCAGCAATGGGGCTGCCATGTGCTCAGGACAGAATAGAGAATTTGAATACAGAGTGGAATAGCATATGACAAATGAATGGAGATTTGACTTCAACTTCTTTTTTATCATCACTAGTGGCTCAACCTGATCTTTATGCTGGCTGGCCACGGCGGTGCAGGGTTCCAGGGGGAGGACCGCCGGGAGAGATTCCTGTGGGAGAAGGGATTCCTGTACCGAGAATGGGCTGGTTCAGGGCAAACTGCACCTTGGAAAGTCAGGAGGCAGTTGGTGGTTGGCCTATGATATCCCCCTTTCGGGGCATCAGGGCATCCAGCGCACCAGGCAAAGGCTGCTGCAGAACTTTTACTGGCCTGGGGTCTTTGACGCTGTCCAACAGTATTGCAGGTCCTGTGACTCCTGCCAGAGGGTGGGGAAGGCCCAGGATAAGTGTAAAGCACCCCTGAGACCTTTGCCTATCATAGAGGAGCCTTTCCAGAAGGTGGCCGTGGACATAGTGGGGCCCCTCAGCAGGGTGACCCGGTCAGGGAAGAAATACATCCTGGTGGTGGTAGATTTCGCTACGCGCTACCCCGAGGCGGTAGCCTTGTCCTCTATCGAGGCAGACACCATGGCAGACGCGCTGCTGACCATTTTCAGCAGAGTGGGGTTCCCCAAGGAGGTCCTTACAGACCAGGGGTCCAACTTCATGTCAACCCTGCTCCAGTGCTTGTGGGAGAAGTGTGGGGTCCGACACACCTGGGCCTCAGCATACCACCCTCAGTCCAACGGGCTGGTGGAGAAGTTCAATGGGACCCTAAAGATGATGCTGAAAACTTTTATGGACCAGCACCCGCAGGACTGGGACAAGTATTTACCCCACCTGCTGTTCGCATACAGGGAAGTGCCCCAGGAATCCACAGGGTTCTCCTCTTTCAAGTTGCTGTACGAGGGGGAGAGTGAGGGGGCCCCTGAATTTGATGAGGGCCGAGTGGGAAGGAAAGGCCTCTCCCGATGGGGAATCAGTGGTAGAGTATGTACTGACTTTCCAGGAAAAGCTCGTGGAGCTCATGGGCTTGGCTAGGGGAAACCTAGCAAGGGCACAGAGGAAGCAGAAGGTCTGGTATAACTGCTCAGCACGTGCCTGCTCATATGCTACCGGGGACCAGGTGATGCTCCTCATCCCCGTGAGGAAGAACAAGCTGCAAGCTGCCTGGAACGGCCCCTTCAAAGTCATCAGACAGGTAAACGAGGTGAACTATGTAGTGGAACTGTCCAACCGGGCTCACAGCCACCGGGTGTATCACGTCAACATGATGAAGCCGTACTGGGACAGGGAGAAGTTGGTGCTGGCTGTGTGTGGGCAGAGGGAGGAGAAGGGAGAGGATCCCCTGGTGGGACTCCTCCCTGAGGCTGGGGCTAACCCCTTGCTGGAATTAATTCCCCTCTCAGACCAGCTAACCCCTGCCCAGCAGGCAGAGATCAGAGCGGTGCTGCATTCATACCGGCAGCTGTTCTCCAACCGGCCCGGGCTCACTAACCTGGCTGTCCACCGGGTGGAGACGGGAACCAACTCTCCCATCAGGTGTTCCCCATTCAGGGTCACTGGAAAAACAGCCCAGGACCTGGAGAGAGAGGTCGGGGACATGCTGGCTTTAGGGGTGATCCAGCCGTCCGCCAGCCCCTGGGCCTCACATGTGGTGCTGGTCCCCAAGAAGGACGGGTCGATCCGGTTCTGTGTGGACTATCAGAAGCTCAATGCCTTCACCGTGTCTGATGCCTACCCCATGCCTAGGACCGATGAGACCCTAGACAAGTTGGGGGATGCCCGGTACCTCACTACCATGGATCTTACCAAAGGCTACTGGCAGGTGCCTTTGGACCCGGAGGCCAGGGCGAAGTCCGCCTTCAACACCCCAATAGGGCTCTTCAAGTTCCTGGTCCTGCCTTTCGGCCTCAAGGGAGCACCTGCCACCTTCCAGCACCTGGTGGATCAGTTGCTAAGGGGGATGGAGGACTTTGCTCTAGTGTATATTGATGATATCTGTGTCTTTAGGCAGGAGGAACATGTGTCCCAGGTGAAGAGGGTGCTGGGTTGCCTCCAGGATGCAGGACTGACCATAAAAGCTGAAAAGTGCAAGATGGGGATGGCAGAGGTTTCATACCTTGGCCACAAGGTGGGGGGCGGCCACCTGAAGCCGGAACCGACCAAAGTGGAGGCAATCAAGGATTGGCCCACTCCCGAGACTAAGGGTATGTCTACACTATGGGATTACTCCGAATTTATATAATTCGAATTTGGGAAACAGATTGTATAAAGTCGAATGTATGCGGCCACACTAAGCACATTAATTCGGCGGTGTGCGTCCATGTACCGGGGCTAACGTCGATTTCTGGAGCGTTGCACTGTGGGTAGCTATCCCATAGCTATCCCATAGTTCCCGCAGTCTCCCAGGCCCATTGGAATTCTGGGTTGAGATCCCAGTGCCTGATGGGACAAAAAACATTGTCGCAGGTGGTTCTGGGTACAGCCTCACCCCTCCCTCCCTCCCTCCCTGCATGAAAGCAACGGACGGCAGACAACCATTTCGCGCCTTTTTTCCTGGGTGAACACTGCAGACTCTATACCACGGCAAGCATGGAGCCCGCTCAGCTCAAGACAGCAGTCATGAACATTGTAAACACCTCGCGCGTTCTCGTGGAATTTATGCTGAGCCAGGACCAGAAAAATGAGGCGAGGAGGCGGCGGCGGCGGCAGCGCAGCGACAAGCGTGATGAGGACATGGACATGGACACGGACACAGAATTCTCTCAAACCGCGGGCCCCGGTGCTTTGGAGATCATGTTGTTAATGGGGCAGGTTCTATCCATGGAACGCCAATTCTGGGCAAGGGAAACAAGCACAGACTGGTGGGACCGCATAGTGTTGCAGGTGTGGGATGATTCCCAGTGGCTGCGGAACTTTCGCATGCGTAAGGGCACTTTTATGGAACTTTGTGACTTGCTGTCCCCTGCCCTGAAACGCCAGAATACCAAGATGAGAGCAGCCCTCACAGTTGAGAAGCGAATGGCGATAGCCCTGTGGAAGCTTGCAACGCCAGACAGCTACCGGTCAGTCAAGAATCAATTTGGAGTGGGCAAATCTACTGTGGGGGCTGCTGTGATGCAAGTAGCCAAAGCAATCACTGAGGTGCTGCTACGAAAGGTAGTGACTCTGGGAAATGTGCAGGTCATAGTGGATGGCTTTGCTGCAATGGGATTCCCTAACTGTGGTGGGGCGATAGATGGAACCCATATCCCTATCTTGGCACCGGAGCACCAGGGTACCCAGTACATAAACCGCAAGGGGTACTTTTCAATGGTGCTGCAAGCACTTGTGGATCACAAGGGACATTTCACCAACATCAACGTGGGCTGGCCGGGAAGGGTTCATGACGCTCGCGTCTTCAGGAACACTACTCTGTTTAAAGGGCTGCAGCAAGGGACTTACTTCCTGGACCAGAAAATAACCGTTGGGGATGTTGAAATGCCAATAGTTATTCTTGGGGACCCAGCCTACCCCTTAATGCCATGGCTCATGAAGCCATACACAGGCAGCCTGGACAGGAGTCAGGAGCTGTTCAACTACAGGCTGAGCAAGTGCAGAATGGTGGTAGAATGTGCATTTGGCCGTTTAAAAGGTCGCTGGCGATCGCTACTGACTCGCTCAGACCTCAGCCAAACCAATCTCCCCATTGTTATTTCTGCTTGCCGTGTGCTCCACAATCTCTGTGAAAGTAAGGGGGAGACCTTTATGGCAGGGTGGGAGGCTGAGGCAAATCGCCTGGCTGCTGATTACGCACAGCCAGACACCAGGGCGATTAGAAGAGCACACCAGGAAGCGCTGTGCATCAGAGAAGCTTTGAAAACCAGTTTCATGACTGGCCAAGCTACAGTGTGAAATTTCTGTTTGTTTCTCCTTCATGAAAACCCGCCCCCTTTATTGACTCATTCTCTGTAAGGAACCCACCCTCCCCCTTCCCCCAGCTTGCTTTCAAACCAAATAAAGTCAATATCGTTTAAAAATAATTTATTCTTTATTCATAGATTATAAAAAGAGGGAGGGAACCCGGGTGGGGTTTGGGAGGAGGGAAGGAAAAGGCCACTAAAAAGAGGTTAAAAAAATGACAGCCTTTTGCTTGGGCTGTCCACTGGGGTGGAATGGGAAGGTGTACGGAGCCTCCCCCCCCCCCCCCGCGTTCTTACACGTCTGGGTGAGGAGGCTATGGAACATGGTGAGGGGGGAGGGGGGTTATACAGGGGCTGTAGCGGCACTCTGTTATCCTGCTGCCGTTCCTGAAGCTCCACCAGACGCCGGAGCATGTCTGTTTGCTCACGCAGCAGCCCCAGCGTTGCATCCTGCCTCCTCTGATCTTCCTGCCGCCACCTCTCATCTCGAGCGTCTCTCCTCTCCTCACGTTGGTCCCTTCTGTCCTCACGTTGGTCCCTCATGTCCTCACGTTGGTCCCTCCTGTCATCACGTTCACTGGCTTCTTTCCTATACTTTGAAACCGTGTCCTTCCACTCATTCAGATGAGCTCTGTCACTGCGGGTGGATTCCATGATTTCTGCGAACATGTCGTCTCGCGTCTTCTTTTTCCGACGCCTTATCTGTGATAGCCTTCGGGACGGAGGAGGGAGGCTTGAAGAATTTGCAGCTGCTGGAGGGAGGGAAAAAAGGAGAGAATTTTTTTAAAAGATACATTTTGCAGAACAATGCTTATACTCTTTCACGGTGACCAACACTATTCACATTACATAGCACATGTGATTTCTGTGCAAGGTCGCATTTTGCCTCTTAATATTGAGTGCCTGTGGCTTTGCTGCTAGAGATCACAGACGCAGGTCCGGGCAACAGAATTCGGCTTGCATGCGGCCATGGTAAGCCATTGTCTTTCGGCTTCTGCGCCCTCCTTTCCCACATACCAAGCAAAGCCCGTTGAGTGCTGCAGTTTTCCTGTTAACCTTCAGCAGCAGAAAACAAACTAACCCCTCCCCCATCCAATTCTCTGGATGATCGCTTTATCCCTCCCCCCACCACGTGGCTGGTATCAGGGAAGATCCCTGCTAGCCAAACGCGAAAAGCTCTGGGCCAATTCCCCCCCCCCCCCCCCGCGCTTGGCTAACTGCAGGGAAGGATTTCTTTTCAGCCACAGGCAAACAGCCCAGTAGGAACGGCCACCTCTGTCCCCTTAATTAAATTCCCGTATTTCAACCAGGTTACCATGAGCGATATCACTCTCCTGAGGATTACACAGCAAGATAAAGAACAGATGTTGCTTGAATGCCAGCAAACACCGGGACCATACGCTGCCAGGCTTTGTCATGCAATGATACCAGATTACTTGCTGCAAGCATGGCGCGGTCAAGTGTCCTACCATGGAGGACGGAATAAGGCTGCACTGCCCAGAAACCTTGTGGCAAGGCTTTTGGAGTACCTCCAGGAGAGCTTCATGGAGATGTCCCTGGAGGATTTCCGCTCCATCCCCAGACACGTTAACAGACTTTTCCAGTAGCTGTACTGGCTGCGAATGCATCCCATGTCCTCAGGGCAAAGTAATCATTAAAAACCCTTGCTTTTAAACCATGTTTTATATTTTAAAAGGTAAACTCACCTGAGGTCCCTTCCATGGGGTCGTGGTCTTGGATACTGGCTTGGGAGGGTTGGGAGGGTACTTCAGTCAGGCTGAGAAAAAGATCCTGGCTGTTGGGGAGAACGGAGTGCTGGGTGCTCTCTGCAAGCTCGTTATCGTCCTCCTCCTCCTCCTCCTCTTCCCTGTCCACAGAATCCTCAGGTGTAGCTGATGAGATTATCCCGCCTCGGAATCCACGGTCAGAGGTGGGGTAGTGGTGGCGGCCCCCCCTAGAACTGCATGCAGCTCGGCGTAGAAGCGGCATGTCCGCGGCTCTGACCCGGAGCGACCGTTTGCCTCCTTTGTTTTTTGATAGGCTTGTCTGAGCTCCTTGACTTTCACGCGGCACTGATCTGAGTCCCTATTGTGGCCTCTCTCCATCATGCCCTTGGAGATTTTTTCAAAAGTTTTGGCATTTCGTCTCTTTGAACGAAGTTCTGCTAGCACTGAATCCTCTCCCCATATAGCAATCAGATCCAGTACCTCCCGTACGGTCCATGCTGGTGCTCTTTTTTGATTATCGGCCTGCATGGTTACCTGTGCTGATGAGCTATCTGTGGTCACCTGTGCTCTCCACGCTGGGCAAACAGGAAATGAAATTCAAATGTTCGCGGGGCTTTTTCTGTCTACCTGGCCAGTGCATCCGAGTTCAGATTGCTGTCCAGAGAGGTCACAATGGTGCACTGTGGGATAGCTCCCGGAGGCCAATACCATCGAATTGTGGCCACACTACCCCTAATTCGAAATGACAAAATCGATTTTGGCGCTACTCCGCTCGTCGGGGTGGAGTACAGAAATCGATTTTAAGAGCCCTTTATTTCGAAATAAATGGCTCCGTTGTGTGGACGGGTGCAGGGTTAATTCGATTTAACAGTGCTAAATCCGAATTAAAGTCGTAGTGTAGACCAGGCCTAAGAAGCAGGTCCAGGCTTTCATTGGGATGGCGGGGTACTACCGGAGGTTTGTGCCCCACTTTAGCTCCCTGGCAGCACCCCTCACGGAGCTGTGTCGAAAGGGAAAGCCGGACAAGGTGGTCTGGACCGAGCAGTGCCAGAGGGCTCTCTGTGCACTGAAGGGGGCACTTATCCAAGGCCTGGTGCTGGTAAACCCGGATTTTAACAAACCCTTCCTGGTGTTCACCGACGCCTCGGACACAGGGCTGGGTGCAGTGCTGAAGCAAACTGATACTAAGGAGGAGAGACACCCCAGTGTGTACCTGAGCAAGAAGCTGCTGCCCCGGGAGCAGCACTATGCGGCCATAGAGAAGCAATGCCTGGCCATGGTGTGGGCCCTTAACAAACTGCAGCCATATCTATTTGGGTGGTGCTTCACCGTGTGCACCGACCATTCACCCCTGATGTGGCTGCATTAAATGAAAGGAGCTAATGCCAAGCTGCTGAGATGGAGCCTTCTCCTCCAGGGTTATGACATGGCGGTGGTCCATGTGAGGGGGAGTGCCAACGTTATAGCCGATGATTTATCACGGGGCAGGGGCCCTGAACTTCCCCGGGTCACTGGCTAGGTGACCCTGCTCCGTTCAGCCTCGAAGGGGGGAGAGATGTGACGAAGTGGGGGATTTTCTTGTTTTTTCCTCATTTTTCCAGTGGTTTGCATGCAGAGGGAGAGGGACTCAGTGTCCCTGGGTGTTACTGGTTTAACGAGGTGAGGGGAGAGGGAGTTTGTTGTTACAGAGGGCCGGAGAGGGAACTTGGGACCCCAGCCAATGGCCTGGAGGACGGATACCTCAGCGACTGGTGACCTGACGACCTGGGGACCCGGAGACCCAGCTCAGGAGTTGCAGCCGGTTCTGGCCAGTGAGAGGATAATGGGCTGTAAAGAGAGGATCCCGGTGACCTAACCAGCTGATTCCAGCCAGAGGGGGCCAGAGGAGAGCTGAGAGGAGAGGAGGCCCAGGCGACCCTGTTTACGACCCTGTTTACCTGGATTGAAGACAATGGACAGAGGCAGGGCTTGGGGCCGGGCTCTGGGAACCCACTAAGGAAAAACCCTTGTCCCTCCCACGCCAGCTCAGAGAGCCACAGGCCCCGCCCCCAGGATGATGGGCTGTGGGGGAGGGGTTCAAGCCCTGCCCCATCACCTTGAAGAGGGCTGCGGTGATGAGAGCCAGCAGGATAAGGGCCCGCCCCCCCCCCCCCCCCGCACTGCTGCCCATGATGATGGGCAGGTAGTTATAGACCTCGGAGCGCTCCACCACCATCTGCACCTGGGGAAGAGGAGCTGTGAGATGGGGACCCAGGAGTCCTGGCACCATCACCATCCCCTGTTCTAACACACCAGACCCCACTTCCTCCCAGAGAAGGGACAGGACCCAGGAGTCCTGGCTCCCAGCTCTAACCACTGGCCGATGCTCTCTCTATCCCGGGCGCAGTCACTCTGGTATCTGGCGCTGGATGAATCCCTCCTTCTGGGTGTATTTCTCCTCGTATTCAATCCGGGCCTCGCTCACCAGACTCACTTTCTGCTGCTGAGTCTGGAACAAAGAAATTCACCGTCCCTGACCAGAAATGACACAAACCAGCCCAGAGCATCATCCCAGAGGGACCCAGAGCAATTTACAGGCCATCCCTTGCCCAGCACTGAGATGCAGCCACCTCTGGGGTGAGGCATGGGGGCAGTTCACATGGGGGGATCTCTCACCTGCTGCCGGGAGGCAGAGGCAGCTCTCGTACCTGGGAGACCCACTGGAAGTTGACGTTCCCTTTGATCATGAACTCCAGCGGCTGCTGCTTTTCCAGGGAGGCGATTCTGCACCAGATCGTCTTACAGGTGGCCACGGAGCAGTCCTGGGGGCGGAAGGATATCGCCGGGTGAAGCAGGGGGCGTGTAGGGGCTCAGCATGGCCATGAGGGTCTGTGTCTGTCTATAGCAGGGATCCCTCCCCCAGCCCAGCCCCCCACTCGCTGTCTGTGTCAGTGCGGAGGGGAAGGGGCTGGTGGGATCCACACCAGCCTGTACTCACCAGCAGGGGGCGCTCACTCATCTGCTTCACAAAGTCCTTTGAACCGGGCGTTTCAGCCTCACTGGTGCACTGAGCCAGCTGGGGCTGGGGAGGGAGAGAGACACGGTGTTAATGGGGGTGGGAAGGGGACATGGGGCCTTTCCCCTCTAGGGGGCACTGGCTCTAATCCGGCCCTAGGACAGGGGACTGTCTGGTTTAGGGGGTGGGGACATGGTGTGTTTCCCCTGTAAACAGCCTGTCCCAGCAGGGGGCGCTGTAGGGCAGAGCAGGTGTCACTGGGCCCATCTCACACACACACACAAGGGCAGGGAGAGGCAGGTACCTTGGAGGGGATGACCTCAGAAGTGCTCCCCGGACCCCGCTCAGCTCCACGGGGAACTGGAAAGTGACTGAGATGGGGACGCTTCGCTGCCGCAGGTTCTTGACCTGAAAGAAACAGACTCACCATAGGGCACTGCAGGAAGAGAACCCAGGAGCCCTGATCTCCAGCCCCCACTCTGACCCTCAGACCCCACTTCCCTGCCAGAGCTGGGGATAGAACCCAGGAGTCCTGGCTCCCTGCCCACCCCCACCCCTCCATACTATAACGCACTAGATCCCATTCAGGCAGTTCTGCCTCTGTGGAGGGGCTCTGGGGCTGTACACACGGGGATCTCTTGCCTGGTGTCGGGAGGCAGAGGTGGCTCTAGGGTTGCCAGGCTTCCAGTTTTTGGCTGAAACGCCCGGTCGAAAAAAGACCCTGGTGGTTCGGTGGCGCAGGAGGGGACCGGGGCTAAGGAGGCTCCCTGCCTGCCCTGGCTCCGCACGGCTCCTGGATGCGGCCGCCAGGTCCCTGCAGCCTCTAGACCCCAAGGGCCGGCTCCACAGCTCCCATTGGCCAGGGACTGTGACCAATGGGAGCTGTGCAGGTGGCACCTGTAGGCACGAGGGCCACACATGGAGCCTACCTGGCTGTCCATTCATCTAGGGGCTGCAGGGACCTGGCGGCCGCTTCTGGGAGCTGTGTAAAGTGCCGTTGGGACCCCGAACTCCCACACACTTCTCAACTCTCTGCTCCAGTGCTGAGCCCTCTACCACATCCTGAACCCCTAATGCCTGACCCCATCTGGAGCCCGCACACCCAGCCCATAGCCCACCCCCCCAGCACCCAGCCCCCTGCCCCAGCCTGGAGCCCTCTCCCACAGCCCCAACCCCTGATTCCCACCCCCCACCCCAGAGCCTGCAACCCCAGCCGGAGCCCTCACCCCCTCCCACACTCCAACCCCCTGCCCCAGCCCGGTGAAAGTGAGTGAGGGTGGGGGAGAGCAAGCGATGTAGGGAGGGGAGATGGAGTGAGTGAGGGCGGGGCCTCAGGGCAGGGGCAGGGGTGTTCAGTTTTGTGCGAATTGAAAGTTGGCAACCCTAGGGGGCTCTCGTACCTGTGAGACTCACTGGAAGCTGCTCTGAGACCCCTCCTTGCCCCATCTCCCCCACACACACACACCCTGTGCCGCCGGCCTCACCTCGTACTGATGTGTCACTGGCACACTTGTCCCTGCCTCCTCGGGGGTGAAGTTGATGTACTTGGTCGACTCCTCGAGGCTGGGTGAGGAAAAGGATGGCAGGAAGGAGAGAGATGAGAGTGTGATGGATGGGGCTGAAGAGTGGCGGTGGGTGGGGGCGCTGTGGTGCAGGGAGCGGGGATGGGGGCCCAGCAGGGAGCACTCCCCCCTCTGGCTCCACACTGACCTACCTGGTGAGGATGATGAAGATGCCGTACTTGACCAGCAGCTCTGCCCGGTGAATCATGCGCTCGTGATGGGGCCGCCATTGTCACTGGGGGGAGGGGAGGGCAAAGGAGGAGATGTGAGGGGACTCATGCAGATAACTGTTCAGGGAGGATGCACCACAGGCCTCTGCCCTGCCCTGCTTCATGCATGGCCCCCTCCCACTGCCCCCACCCCCAGTGGCGGATTAGCCAATGGGGCCCGTGCCCAGGGGCCCCAGCCAATTGGGAGGCCCTGGAAAAAACGAGTGCCCACGCATCCCGACCCGCTCCACCTGCCCGGCACTCCTGCCACTCCCTGCACCCCGACCCCGCTGTCTGAAAGGAGCACTGAGAGAGTGCAGGCAGAAGGGGTGGGGAGGGGCCCCCAGTGTGTTTGAATTGAAGTGCCTGTTTGGTAACTCTGTTTGGGGTGACAAGGTGTGTGCATAGCATAATCTTTAAGGAATAATGGATTTAATATAATTTGTAGTGTCCAGGAGACAGCTGGTCAGTACAGGACATACAGTTCTGGGGAGAAATCTAGCACTGGGGGTGTGTTGGGGTCACCCTTCTGTATAACCACGGCTGGTGCTATCTTGGAGAGGGTTCAGAGAACATAAGAACATAAAAACAGCCATACTGGGTCAGGCCAAAGGTCCATCTAGCCCAGTATCCTGTCTACCGACAGTGGCCAATGGCAGGTGCGCCAAAGGGAATAAAGAGACAGGTTATCATCAAGTGATCCATGCCCTGTCACCCATTCCCAGCTTCTGGCAAACAGAGGCTAGGGACACCATCCCTGCCCATCCTGGCTAATAGCCATTGATGGACCTATCCTCCATGAATCTATCTAGCTCCCTTTTGAACCCCGTTATAGTATTGGCCTTCACAACATCCTCTGGCAAGGAGTTCCAGAGGTTGACAGTGCGTTGCATGAAAAAATGCTTTCTTGTGTTTGTTTATACTTGCTACCTATTAATTTCATTTGGTGGCCCATTGTTCTTGTATTATGAGAAGGAGTAAATAACACTTCCTTATTTACTTTCTCTATGCCACTCATGATTTTATAGACCTCTCATATACCCCGTTAGTCGCCTCTTTTCCAAGCTGAAAAGTCCCAGTCTTATTAATCTTGCCTCATCCAGAAGCTGTTCTATACCCCTAATCATTTTTGTTGCCCTTTTCTGAACCTTTTCCAATTCCAAAATATCTTTTTTTAGATGGAGCAACCACATCTGCACGCAGTATTCAAGGTACCATGGATTTATATAGAGGCAATATGATATTTTCTGTCTTATTATCTATCCCTTCCTTGATGATTCCCAACATTCTGTTCGTTTTTTTACTGCCGCTGCACATTGAGTGGATGATTTCAGAGAACTATCCACAATGACTCCAAGATCTCTTTCTTGAGTGGTAATAGCTAATCTAGACCCCATTGTTGTATATGTATAGCTAGGATTATGTTTTCCAAGGTGCATTACTTTGCATTTATCAACATTAAATTTCATCTGCTATTTTGTTGCCCAGTCACCTAGTTTTGTGAGATCCTTTTGTAGCTCTTCGCAGTCTGCCTGGGACTTAATTATCTTGAGTAGTTTTGTATCATCTGCAAATTTTGCCACCTCACTGTTTACCCCTTTTTCCAGATCGTTTATGAACATGTTAAATAGGACTGGGCCCAGTACAGATCCCTGTGGGACACCACTATTTACCTCTCCCCATTCTGAAAACTGACCATTTATTCCTACCCTTTGTTTCCTATCTTTTAACCAGTTACCAATCCATGAGAGAACCTTCCCATGAGACTGATTAGAAAACATGCCTAATACTGATCGACTCAAACTGCTCAATATATTTAGCTTAACAAAGAGAAAATTAAGTGGCCACTTTGTTACAGTCTATAAGTATCTACTTAGGGAACAAATATTTAATAATGGACTCTTCAGCCTAGCAAAGTCTAACAGGATCCAATAGCTGTAAGTTGGAGCTAGACAAATTCAGACCGTAAATAAGGAGTAAATTTTAACAGTGTGAGAACATAAGAACGGCCATACTGGGTCAGACCAAAGGTCCATCTAGCCCAGTGTCCTGTCTTCTGACAGTGGCCAATGCCAGGTGCCCCAGAGGGAATGAACAGAACAGGTAATCATCAAGTGATCCATCCCCTGTCGCCCATTCCCAGCTTCTGGCAAACAGAGGCTAGGGACACCATCTCTGTCCATCCTGGCTAATAGCCATTGATGGGCCTATCCTCCATGAACTTATCTAGTTCTTTTTTTAAACCTGTGATAGTCTTGGCCTTCGCAACATCCTCTGGCAAGGCGTTCCACGGGTTGACTGTGCATTGTGTGAAGAAATATTTCCTTTTGTTTGTTTTAAACCTGCTGTCTATTAATTCATGATCCCTAGTTCTTGTGTTATGAGAAGGAGTAAATAACACTTCCTTATCTACTTTCTCTTCAGCAGTCATGATTTTATAGACGTCTATCGTATCCCCCTTAGTCGTCTCTTTTCCAAGCTGAAAAGTACCAGTCTTATTAATCTCTCCTCAGATGGAAGCTGTTCAATACCTCTAATAGTTTTTGTTCCCATTTGTTACCTGTAAGCTCTGTCTTCTTGGGGAACCAGGGTGCAGTACCCAGCCTGTCTGACTTATCAAAGACCTCCCCTCCCCCCCCCGCTTGAACCAAAACCAGTCAGAAGAAAGACTTACAAAAAGCAATGGAAAGGCCGTGGGAGACACTCCTAAACCCCCAGGATAAAGGTGACAGGATTAAGGAAACTCCCATAGCCTCATTTGCATCAAAGATGGGACAGGGAGGCATCTGCATTAGCATACAGAATGGAGACCAGAGATTCCAAGGCAAGAACTGCACGGAACTCTGGTATCAGAAAAGCAGGGAAGCACTGCATCATGGGGGATCTCTGCTCCAGATGTTAATGCACCCATGCCTGCACACACCCAGCTCAGCAGTGATCAGACCAATTAGAGTAATAAATCCTTTATTGTTATCCAAACTACTGAAGCTGCCTAATTGCATTGTGAGCTCTCTCCAAGGAACACCCCCCATAGCCAGTAATGATCCATTGTCTAGCCTGATCTGTTGTTCCTATTGTCTAGCCTGAACAAAACAATTTTGGTATACTCTCTTGAGTCGTCAGTTTACCCATAAACAAATCCAGTGTTCTCCCTTAAACCATTGTTGTTTCCCTACAAAAACCCCTACCCATGCTCAAGTAAGTGTTCCGATGCCTGGATCCAAAATCTGCATCAGTTCCACTGGGACTTCATCTTCTCCTGACTGATCATGCTGCCTGTCTCCAGCACTCAGACCCTCAGCTACCACCACCACTTGCGATCCCTGATCGATTCAAGCTTCACGGACTGGTGAGAACCCATCTTTCTCTCTCTCTCTCTCTCTCTCTCTCGGTGTAGCCTTCTGACCCTGACTTGTGTGATCAGTTATAGTTTTCTAAACCTGACTTTTATAATCAAATTTAAGTTAGATTTAATATTATAACGGTTTTGTTTGTTTGGCTCCCCTTGCATGGTTATTACCTGGCAATAAATAACTTTCATGGTTAAGCTGATTGCCCCTCTCTCTCTCTCCCCCTCGTGGGTGTTTTTTGGCTTCCTCATTCGCTCTGCAGCAAAGCTCCTCGTACCTAAGCTAAATATCCCTGCAGCACCCAAAAATCCCGTGGGGCTTGCTCATCAAGGTCACTATCAGAACAATTGTAACATGAAACTGGGGATAGGGACGTGCTGAACCTGGGACATATGAAGGTGGTACCTTGGAAGTGTTGCTTGACCCAGTCTGCTGAGTTCAGGGGCATATAAGGGGTCAGCTTGGGAGTGCTGATTAACCTGGTCCTCTCAGATGCACTCTGGTGTTGTCTGTGTTCGTGGTCGTCTGATTCTGGAGCTGGAAGTACCCAGCCCTGGGGAACCTGGGTCCTGCAGGATAGCTCCACTGGGAGGGGACTTGCAGAAGGGAGAAGTAGAGCTCCATATGAGAACACAAGTGACACAAGCAGAACATTGACAGAATTACAGAACTGCCCCCCCCCCAGAAGAATAACCCTAATAAATGAGCATACCCCCAAAGTAACGGGCAAATCTGGTAACACTAGACAGGTCTGTTCCATTGTCCTGCTGCTCTTATAGTTAGGAAGCTTTTCCTGAGATTTAATCTAAATCTGCTGTGCTGTAGTTTGAACCCACTGCCACTTGTCCTGCCCTCTGTGTCAAGCGAGAACAACTTTTCTCCACCTTTTTTATGGCAGCCTTTCAAGTATTTGAAGACCACTATCATGTCTCCCCATAATCTCCTCTTTTCTAAGCTTAAACATACCCAGTTCCTTCAGCCTTTGCTCATATGACTTGCTTTCCACTAGGTACATCATCTTTCTTGCTAGTCTCTGGATCCTTTCCAGTTTCTCTACATCCATTCTATACAGCAGTGACCAAAATTGGTCACAGTTCTCCAGCTGAGGCTTAATCAGCGCCGAGTAGAGTGGTACTATCACCTCCCATGACTTGCATGCTATGCCACTGTTAATGCAGCCTCAAACAGCATTTGCTTTTTTTGCAACAGCATCACATTGCTGACTCATGTTGAGGTTGTGATCCACCACAACTCCCAGATCCTTCTCAGCAGTGCTGCTGCCAAGCCAGTTATCCCCCATTCTGTATTTGTGCACTTGGTTTTTCTTTCCTATGTGTAGCACCTTATATTTGTCTTTGTTCAATTTCATTTGGTTGTCTATAGCCCAGTTCTCCAATTTATCAAGATCCCTCTGAATTTTAGCTCTACCCTTTGAAGTATTGGCATCTCCCGACCCCAAGCTTTGTGTCATCTGCAGACTTGATCAGTAAGCTCTCTATTCGTACTTCCAGGTCATTAATAAAGATGTTTAACAACACCGGATACAGAACAGATCCTTGTGGAACCCCACTTGAGACCTCCCTCCAATCTGACATCATTCCATTAATAGTTACAAAATTGGTTAAACAACCACAAACAAAGAGTATCCACTCAATGGTAGTTCTGCCCAGCCTGCATTGCTCCAACTTACTTATGAGAATGTCATGTGGGACTGTGTCAAAGCCTTGCTGAAATTCAGGTATATTATGTCCACCGCATTCCCCCTATTCACCAAACCAGCTACCCTGTCAAAGAAGGAAATCAAGCTGGTTTGGCATGATTTGTGCTTGGTAACTCCATGCCGGCTGCTAGCGGTTACCCCGTCATCCTCCAGGTATTCGCAAATTGAATGTTTTATACGTTGCTCTAGTACCTTCCCAGGTATCGAAGTCAGACTGATTGGTCTATGGTTTCCCAGCTCCTCCCTTTTCCCCTCTTTAAGGATGGGCACCATATTAGCCCTTCCCAAGTCTTCCAGGACCTCTCCTGTCATCCACAAATTTGTAAATATTATTGCTAGTGGCACTGAGGTTTCTTCAGCTAATTCCTTCAGCAGAATTGCCAACTCTCATGATTTTGTCATAAGGTTCATGATAATTATTGTTTTCCTTATAGCCCCAGCTCCTGGAATCAAGTGGATATGTGATGATTTCAGCCTTCATTCTTAACAAAAAAATTAAGTTTCTAGCTCTTGTGGCTGTGGAGAAAACTTCAAAATGTGACCCCAGTGCAGCCTAAAGGCTCAAAACGCAAAAGGCAAATAAAAACAACTCAAAATTTACTGTTTTTACATAATCTCATGATTTTAAAAACAATCTCATGATTTTTCGTGAGCCTGCCTCATGATTTTTGAACAGTTGGGGTTGGCAATATCGCTTCAGTACCCTCCAGTGAATAGCATCCGGCTCTGCTGATTTGAATTCATTGAAATTGGTCAGAAGAGCTCTGATGTGCTCTTTACTTATCCTGATCGGCATCCCTTCCCCTTTATTGCCTGTGGTAACTTCGCTAGTCATCCGGTCACATGTTATTTTTTCTGAGAAGACTGAAGCAAGGTAGGCACTGAGCAACTCTGCCTTCCTATCGTCTTCCGTTACCAGCTCAGCTTCTCCACTGAGCAGTGGACCCCCACTGTCTTTGAACTTTCTTTTTTGTCTGACATATTTTGTCTGAACATGCAGAAATGGAAAGAAAAACATGGAGGGGAGTTGGTCATTTCAGAAAAATGGGGAACTAGTGAGGCAACCTGGCTTTTAATTTCCCCAGTTCTTATCTGGAATCAGCCTGTGGCATCTGATCACATGACAGAAGGGGAAGTGGCAAAACCACACCGAGAGTCATGACCCTGTTCCCCATTCAAAAATAGACAGCAGGATCCTCATTTATCTCCTTGTGCCTTCAAACCTGCACAACAACAACGGGCTTTCCAGGCTGAGCATTTATACAGGGATCCCTTGCCCAGCACTGAGATGTAGCCGCCTGCGTGTGGGGCACAGAGTGTGACTTTCTTTACAGGGCACCCAGAACTGTGTGCCACCATGTCACCCCTGTCTTAGAAGGAATGAGCTTTACTGGAGATTAGACTGGGTGGCAGCTCCCTGCTACCCGTCTGTCCACGTCTCCAGACAACTCCTCAAGGCTCTGCCAGTCTTTACCTTGCCTTGCCAGTAACGGTCAGTGGCCCCAGTTCCCAAGTTCCCCAGAGACGTTTCTCTGCAGTGTCCGGTCCCTCTCCCTGGACACTCACAGACATTTTTCTTTGCTGCCTCCGAAGAGACAGTGTCCACACACCAACCTGTTAGCTTAGCTGAGGACTCTCTACATACGTCAATACAACAGCACGGAGGTGGTTTGTAGTAAAACTAAGTTAATTAACACAGAACATTGTTTTAAGTGATACTAAGCAAGAGAAAAAAGGAGAGGTCTGGCTACGAACCAAACACACTTTCAAGGGCTTAAAACTTAATCTTAGTGAGTTGCAATCTTTGCTTGAGTCATTTTCTCACTTATGCCCAGTTACCAGCATCTCTAGCTCCCCCCAGCCCCAGGGTCCCAGCGGTCACAGAATCGGGGGGTGCTCTCCCCAATGTGCTGGAAACTAGAATGTCTTTTGGGTCCCCTTATACTTCCCCAAAGCCCATTGTCTCTGTCTCCAGAGCCAGGAAGATTCCCAGGAGTGCCAGACTCTGTCCCCAGGTGAGCTCACTAAGCTCTTCCCTCCATTGCTTGTTAGCTCGATTGCTTCGTTTAACTTCTATTTCAATGTATTTTCATTGTCCTCGGCCTGCCGGTGAGACAGGTAAATCCACGTTCCTTTGTCTAGGGCAGGCTTGAGGCAGGCACTTCCTCCCAAGCACATTCCAAGAACATATTTCCAGCACACATCTGTAACTCTGAACACAATCCCTATGTACATCACACAATGGATTCTTGTGCCCAACGCGTCACTAGTTTCTATCCAATACGTACCTAAAAAGTGTCATGTAAGGTATTATGACAGTGTGTTGGGGGCAGTGAGTGCATCAGGCCTGGTATGAGTTACAGCAGGGGTTTCAAACTGGGGGTCCGGACCCCTCAGGGGATCATGAGGTTACATGGGGGGTCGCGAGCTGTCAGCCTCCACCCCAAACACTGCTTTGTCTCCAGCATTTATAAAGGTGTTAAATATATTTAAAAGTGTTTTTAATTTATAAGGGGGGGTCACACTCAGAGGCTTCCTATGTGAAAGGGATCACCAATACAAAAGTTTGAGAACCACTAAGTTATAGTATGGGGGCTGTGACGGGTTAGACCACAGAAACCCCCTGGGAGCTGCCACCTTATGTGCCAAGACTACTTCTGCTCCTGCTTTCCTGCCTGTGCAGCTTAGGACTTCAGTGCCCTGCCTGGTTTGAGCCAGACCCGCTAGCCTGCTGCAAACCCAGACCCAGGTCTGAACCACGTCCCCTAACAGCTGTAGGCTTAAACTGAAAGCAGCTAACAGAAGTGTTCCTGTCTTTAACACTCAGATGCCCAACTCCCAGTGGGGTCTAAACCCAAATAAATCCATTTTACCCTTTATAAAGCTTATGCACGGTAAACTCATAAATTGTTCGCCCTCTATAACATTGATAGATAGAGATGCACAGCTGTTTGCCGCCCCCTCCCCATCCCAGTATTAACACATACTCTGAGTTAATTAATAAGTAAAAAGTGATTTTATTAAATACAGACAGTAGGATTTAAGTGGTTTCAAGTAGTAACAGACAGAGCAAAGTGACTTACCAAGTAAAATAAAATAAACCACACCAATCTAAACCTAATACAGTAATACAACTGAATACAGGTAAAAATCTCACCGAGTAAGTTTCCTTTTACAGACTACTTTCCTTCTAGTCTGGGTCCAGCCATCACTCAGACCCCCTGTAGTTATTGTCCTTTGTTCCAGTTTCTTTCAGGTATCCTGGGTGGTGGAGAGGCTCTCTCTTTAGCCAGCTGAAGACAAAATGGAGGGGGTCTCCCACGGACTTAAATAGACTTTCTCCTGTGGGTGGAAACCCCTCCTCTCTCCTATGCAAAGTCCAGCTCCAAGATGGAGTTCTGGAGTCACCGGGGCAAGTCACATGTCCATGCATGACTCACAGTTTCTTACCAGGTAGCAGCCATGGGTCACATGCTACCTTGAACATCCTCAAGTAGACTTCTTATGTGGATTGGAGCCTTCCAAGATTCATTGTCCTTTAAGTGTTTCTTGATTAGGTACTTAATTTCAACATTCCTTTCTCCAGGAACTGACCAAATGCTCTACTAAGGTTATTTAGAAATCAATCCAGTACACAGCCAACATTCATAACTTCGAATACAAAAATGATACATGCATACAAATAGGATTCATACATTCAGTAGATCATAACCTTTACTGAGATATGTTACATGGTATATGTAGCATAAAACACATTCTAGTTATGTTACATATATACATTCATAAGCATATTTCCATAAAGCCTTATGGGAGGTACCGTCACAGGGGGCCCTCTGCCACATGGCACCGAGGGGATCCCAGGGTCACCCATCCTCTCTTGCAAGGCTGCAGAGGGTCAGTCACTCAGAAAAATGGGGAACTAGTGGCTGACCCTCTGGAACCATTTCTAATTTCTCTGGAACCAGCCTGTGGCATCTAATCGCAAGACAGAAAGGGAAGTGGCAAAATCACACCGAGAGCCAGGACCCTGTTCCCCATTCAAAAATAGACAGCAGGACTCTCATTCATCTCCTTGTGCCTTCAAACCTGCACAACAACAACACACTTTCCACACTGAGCATTTACACAGGGATCCCTTGCCCAGCACAGAGATGTAGATGCCGCCGGGTGGGGCACAGAGTGTGACGTTCTTTACAGGCCACCCACAACTGTGCGCCACCATGTCACCCCTCTGTCTTAGAAGGAGTGAGCTTTACTGGAGATTAGACTGGTTGGCAGCTCCCTGCCACCTGTCTGTCCACCTCTCCAGCCAACTCCTCAAAGCTCTGCCAGTCTTTACCTTGCCTTGCCGGTAACGGTCAGCGGCCCCAGTTCCTGAGTTCCCCAGAGATGTTTCTCTGCAGTGTCTGGTCCCTCTCCCTGGATACTCACAGAAATTTTTCTTTGCTTAGTGTTTTAAGCTCAGTTTGTGGGTTTTGTTTATTTACTAAGGTAATCTGCTTTTTTCTGTTTTCTCCCCCTTATAATCCCAATTGTATCCGGGGGAGGGGGGTCAAGAAGCTCTGCATCTCTGCAAATTGAGAGAGAGGGCGAATTTTTAGGAGCTTGTGCTGTGCAGATATTTCTATACAGTGCAAGACAGTATTATTTTGGCTTTATTGCCCAATAGGGGTAGGTGTGTGTGCTGCATGAGGCCAGAGACCAAAACAGGGAGAGGGAATCCAGTCTGGTGGAGCTGGGGGGGCTCAGTGAAACCCCAGTACATCAGGTGGTATCCTGAACAGGGTGGGCTAACCTGTCACACTGTTGTACGGCTGTTTCCCATCTCACCTCCCCATGTCTCTCTCTTCCTTTGAGGTTATTCATCTCAGGTCATCACAGCCAATGGGCAGAGCAACTACGTGGTGGGGGCCCCTCGCTACCAACACACCGGCAAAGTCATCCTGTTCAGCCGAGATACCAAGAGTGGGCAATGGACACCCAGATCAGAGCTGTTGGGAGAGCAGGTATGGGGAGTGTTATAGGTGGTTTGTGTGTGTGTGTGTGAGAGAGAGAGGGGGGGGGGGAAGCTTATAAATTTTGACATCATGTAATATTTGTGTTTGGCTTCACCCTCAGGAATGATTTGGTCAGAGCCTCAGGCAGGGAATAAACTTGACTGGTGTAGAGAACTGCACCGCAGCTGACATTCAGCATCTCTCCAATATCTCACTTGCAGTCTAGACAGAACTCATAAAATGGATATGGACAGAGGCTTAGGCATTGTGATGCTACTGGGAGGCACCTCCCTCTGCCAGCAATCGATGAATGGGAGGGGGATGATAGGTACTCTTCCATCTTGCCCATGTGTTGGGCCTCATCCAATAGGCATGCTAGATCTTCACAAACCAGCCGGAGGAGACAAGAGAGGGTTTCCATTATAGCCTGGGGGTTAGAGTCTCCACTAGGACATGGGTGATCCCTGGTTCAATTCCCTGCTTTCCCTGATGAGGAAGAAGGCTTTAACCAGGGATCTGCCCTCCCGCAAGGAGTACTCTGACCACTGGATTGTAGGGTGGCTGTGATTTGCACATGTTCTGTGGCCCAACTGATACTTAATTAGTCAATTAAAGTGGAACAACGTTAACAGGAGAGACTGAGGAGTCCACATCAGAATACAGCTTAGGGGTTACGACTCTGACATGGGAAATATCAGACCCCTGTTCAACTCCTTCTCCTCTGATCAGACGTACCAGAGGGGCCCTGCAAGTGAATTAGGTGGAGGAACGTCTGTCTTCCCACAGTTTGTGGATAATGCTGGGGTGTGGTGTAAAAGGGGGCAACTGGATGCTTAGAATAAGACAGCAGTGCACATGCCCTGCCCTTGAGGCTGCAACATAAGGAAATTCTACTGCAAAAACTTAGGCACCAAGTCTGGTGGTTAAGCATATGAGTACCTTTGTTGATCTGGGCTAAAGAGACTCAGGCAAGGAAAATAACATTACTAATGATATGAACAGAGTCTGAAAAGGATCACACTACACTAACAAAGTGCATTTCTCCAAACTCCAACTGCCTATCCATTCCAGCTAAACAAAACTTATAACTTGTAACAGTGGCTCAGTCAGTGAATAAATTTTACTCGTGCTAGCACAACTTCTAAAAAGAATTGCACCACTATTAGCATTCAGCATCCCCGACCCTCCAAGAGCTAATTGCCTATATATTCAAGAACACTTACAGTGATCGCACCACCTAATGTGCCGAGGGAGGGTGAGGCTAAAGATGGAATGAACGATGGGACTGAAACCTTATCCCCATCAGGTGAGAAGGGTCCCAGTGGGAGAAGGAGGAAGTGACTAAATTGAAGAGGTGACTTATCTGCCTCTCCAGATTGGCTCATATTTCAGGGGTACATTGTGTGCTGTGGACCACAACAGAGATGGAAACACGGACCTGGTTCTAATTGGAGCCCCCAGGCACCACACATCTCTGAATGGAGGATGGGTCTATAACTGCCCAATTAACTGGCTGGTAAGAAAGAGGAGTGAAGCCAGAGGGAAGATGGATGGCCTGGGGTTGTTGTTTGCCTGGATTGCTGAGGGACTGTGATGCTGTGACAATTAGCATTGCTCTAGCAGCGCGGTGCTCCAGAAAGCAGGGTAGAAGCTCAGTAAGGGGCACTCTTCTCTCCCAGTCAGTGCTGGCCCCAATGCCCTAGAGCGGTGCTAGGGGGCGCTGTGCTGCTGTGAGTGTGAAAGATGGTCAGTAGGAGGCACTCTCCGCTGGCAGTCAATGCTGATCCTTTCCCCATATGTCTCTTTGGATGGGGCCTGCAGGGGGTAACGCTGATCTGCAGTAAGACACTGCCGGGGCAGGTGGGGCAGTGGTTAGCAGCACTGCAGAGCTACAATTTCACAATCGCGCGCAGGGCTGGGAACATGGCTACATGGCCTTGTTGAGATGGGAACGGCAAATACTGCCCCAAGCAGAGAGCAAGGAATTGGTGCCCCAGGGGGATGGGTGTGGTTAGGAAGAAATGGCTGTCTCCTCTCTCTCCCCATAACTTGCAGAAATGCAAATGTTCCAGGCTCATCTGTTGGACCAGTGAACGGGGGGGTTGCAGGAGTGGACTCCAGAACAACCTAGATATCAGCGTAGGGTATGACTGGAAAATCATTTGGCAAACACAACCACCGTGGAAGATAGCTTTTACTGTAGTATGGGGAGGGGATGCTGTCTGCGCACAGCAGGAAAACTCCCATCTCCTATGCAATATTTTGTAAGATCAAATTGGAGTTGGTGTGAAAACCATCCTGACAGAAAGGTGCTATGTCAATATGTAAATACCTAAGACCGTATCAATGGTAATTTGTTAAATTATTTCCTTTCTGAGAGGGGAGGGTTTTGATACAGGTCGGATAAACCCTAATTCAAACCGCCCTCTGTTCGGGATTCATGTCAGAAACAAACCATCAAGTTCCTTTATGAAACATCTAGCTGAAACCATAGAAGCTGCTGCTCCAATGTTACCAGATTTGCCCATTACTTTGGGGTATGCTCATTTATCAGGGTTACTCTTCTGGGGGGGGGGTTGGTAATTCTATCAATGTTCTGCTTGGGTCACTTGTGTTCTTATATGGAGCTCTACTTCTCCCTTCTGCAAGTTCCCTCCCAATGGAGCTATCCTGCAGGACCCGGGTTCCCCAGGGCTGGGTTCTTCCAGCCCTAAAATCAGATGAGGACACACACACACATTAACAGAACGCATCCGAGAGGACCGCGTTAATCATCACTCCCAAGCTGACCCCTTATCTGTCCCTGAACTCAGCAGCAGTCGAGCAGCAGTCGGGTCGAGCAGCAGTTCCGAACTGCCACCCTCATATGCTCTGATGCAGCATGTCCCTATCCCCACTTTCATGTTACAATTGTTCTGTTATTAACCCACTTGAGGGGCAAACCCCACAGGATTTTGGGGGGCACTGCAGGGATCTTTAGCTCAGGTATGAGGAGTGTTGCTGCAGAGTGAATGGGGCAGCCAAAAACACCCACAAGGGAGAGGAGGCGGGGGGAAGCAACCAGCTTAACCATGAAAGTTATCTATTTCTGGGTAGTTGTTATGCTTATAAGAAGCACATGGGATCTTTTTCAGGGGAAAAGGCAATACGCCACATTTATTAACAATACAACATTCAGTCACGTTGATGCATTCAATCACACACACACACTGTCCCGACAGTTGATGTTATAGTTACCAGTCCAGGGTCAGGAGCAATCGAGTGGCCAGCTAGATTGATCTCGGGCAGGGAGGAGCCGGGTTCTGTCAGTCATGACACAATGCTCCGGGGGAAGTCCTGGGAGGACGAACCCAAATTTCAATGGCAAAGCACCCGATTTATATAGTGATTTTCCTTCATTGGGACCAATGAGTTTTGCATCCTCATGCTGTAATCAGTATTTGTTTTCTCAAGTTGTTCTTCTCATCCTTTATCTTGCTCTTTCATCAGTCTCTCAGGGAGTTATCCCATGCTGGTTTTGATCACAGCTATCTTTGTCCCCATTGATAGGTGCCTGCCTCATCTTTAGAGTCGTCAATCTGCCCTCCTCTGACATTTCAATAAGGGCATGTTGCAATCTCCTGGTGCCTTTAGTCTGTCCTCGGCTCCTCTCTAGAACATCTGGTCTGGTGACGTCCTTCACACTTATTTTCCTACACACACATTCCTCATTCACACACAAAACAAGACAGCATATTTGAATAATCGTACAGGAACATCTAATTGAAATGCAGGAGAAACCAATTCTTGCATTCTTAAATAAGTGGTGACCCTAAAGGTCTATTACTGCCTTGAAATCAGCTTCAGACACACGATTCTGGCTGATGCATCTTTACCATGCCTCAGAGGCCATTCCTTTCGGCTTTCGGAAAGGGTGGCTGGCAGAATACAATCAAATCATCTTTTACATTAATACCTACTACATTTTTATCCTTCATTATACAAAATAGAAACATAAAATCCTACTACTACATAGTAACCATACAAGGGGAGCCAAACAAACAAAATAGTTATAATATTAAATCTAACTTAAATTTGATTACAAAGTTAGGTTTAGCAAACTATAACTGATCACACAAGTCATGGTCAGAAGGCTGTACCGAGAGAGAGGGTGGTGGGTTCTCACCATTCCGTGAAGCATGAATCCATCAGGGTTCCCAGGTGGTGACCAGAGTGCTGGAGACAGGCAGAGCCCCCAGCACAATCAGTCAGGAGAAGATGAAGTCCTAATGGAACTGATGCAAAATTTGGATCCAGGCATCAGAGCCCATACTTGAGAGTGGGTAGAGGTTTTTGCAGGGAAATAACACTAGATTTGTTTGAGTAAACTGATGGCTCAAGGGAGAATACCAAAGTTGTTTTGTTCAGGCTAGACAATAGGAACTGATCATTCCTGGCTATTGGTGGTGCTCCTTCAAGGGAGTTCATAATGCAATTAGGCAGCTTCAGTATTTTGGATACCAACAGAGGATTTATTACTAGAATTGGTCTGATAAGTGGGTGTGTGCAGGTGTAGGTTCATTAACATCTGGAGCAGAGATCCCCCATGATGCAGTGCTTCCCTGCTTCCCTGGTCCCAGAGTTCAGTGCGGTTCTTGCCTTGGAATCTCTGTTCTCCCTGCTGTATGCTAATGGAGATGCCTCCCTGTCCCATCTTTGATGCAAATGAGGTTAGGGGAGTTTCTTTAATCCTGTCAACCTTGTCTGGAGGAGCTTAGGTGTGTCTCCCACTGACATTTCATTGCTTTTTGTAAGTCTTTCTTCTGATGGGCTTTGGTTCAAGCAGAGGCTGGTGGGGGAGGTCTTTTATGAGTCAGGCTGGATACTGCACTCTGGTTCTCCAGGTGGGATGGGTGGAGTCTGGGTTGGGTGAGTGCCGGGGGGCGGGGGGCAGCCTGCCTGCTGCACAAGTCAAACTGTACAAAGTTTGAGCTCCTGTGGCTATGACCAGACTGAAGCTGACGATTTAATGGATGGATTTTGCTGAATCTTCCTGCTTTCTGTGCTAACAAGATCTGTTCTACGCCGTGTTCCAGACGAATATAAACCCTCCTGCTTCACCTCGCTGGCTGAGTCACTGCTAACTGTGAAGTTGGGGTGCATGGCCCTTTCGGGGGCATGTAAGGCTTCCCCACCCTGGGGCGCTCATGGCATGAACAGGGGTGCTGACTGCTCCAAGGTCGGAAGAGATCCAAGGAGGTGCTGAAGCCAAGGGAGAGTGTGCCCTGGCACTGCAAGAGGGTCCTGTCTGAACTTCATTCAGAGCCGTTCCAGAGCACCAAGCCTGTGCACCCATGACAAACAAAACATTTAACGAAATCACGTCAGAATTGCCAGTAAAAAAGAAAAAAAAATTATGAATCATTCCAATGGATCTCCCTGCAGAGGAAGAGAACTACAGAATGTGGGGGGAGAGGGGTGGTAGAATCTGCCCACAGTGAGTATTTTGGCCTAGCCTTCTAGTGGGAATGATCACGTCTGCATCTAACAGACCGAACTGTTAATAGCTATAGCTTAAAATCTGGTAAACGAATTGCTTTTGAAAAATTCTTTCCAGCATGCTCTGCAAGCATCGTGCAACAAAAATCAGTGCAGGTAATGTACCGACCCCTGCCCATCCGCTGGAACACCACACGATGGAGCACCAAGATGTTGGTGTTGAAATTTGCAGTGAAAGTGGCTGAGTAAGTAAAGAGCTAAACCTGTAAGTCAGTATTCACAGGGAGTGAGCTGAGAGCTCAGGTCTGCAGCATCTACCCTGGCAATTGGTGGGAAACCTCCCATGATTGAACTGCCACCAACATCGGGTTCAATTGGCACCATGGCACCAGGCCCACACTCAAAAGGGGTTCCGGTGCCTGGACTGAGAATTGATCTACCCTGGTGTGGCTGCCACAACAGCAGCTGTGGTGGAAGAGGTGGCCGAGCTTGATCCTGCTGTGAGCAGATTCAGATGATGTGGTGGTAACAACGCCTGGAGTCCCTGGAGCTTTGTCCCCTCTAGAGCTCTCAGAAATGCACCTCTCACTGGCTGTGACCCATAATATCAAGGCTGGACATAGTTTAGGGCAAGATGCTGCACCATAGAGAGGGCCTGAGTGACAGGAAGTATCTACTGTGGCTTATCTGATATAATGTTCAGTAAGCAGCCTGGAAACTGAAAGGTGCAGAAGATAATTTCTGATGGCATTTCCAGTTCTCATGTTGGGTCAGTGGAAGTTAACTAAAGCAATAAGAATCCACGTGGGAACTACATATGCAGACCACGTTAAGAAATCTGGTGTTGGGTCTTGTATTTCAGAAGGTATGTGACAAAGCTCTGTCCTTGTCCCTGTGAGTCCCACATTTTCTGGCGGATTTCGCTAGCCTTAGAGGCTGACTGTGACCCTCCACGTAGCCCTTCTCTTTCTAGAGGCAGGGGTCACAGCCTACTGAGCCATATTCATCATAAGCCAGCGAGGGAGGTGAGGAGAAGCTATCCTCCCTTGCACAGTCTCTGTTGTCTTTCAGTTTCAGTGATTCATCAGGGGGCAAAGGGGGGAGTCTGGGCCCGCCCTTTACTCTGGGCTCCAGCCCAGGGACCCTAAAATTAGCAGCTATGGTAGCTGACTTTTTAGAAATAGGACGCGTACAATTCCCTGTGCTACTTCCCCACAGCAGCCCCCACTTCCTCAAATTCCACTTCACCCTTATCTCAGGGTCTCCTTCTTTGTGCCTGATATGGTGTGTACTGCTCAGTCTCTCCAACAGCACAACTTCCTCTTCCAGCTCCTGACATGCGTGCCTCACTGACTAACTGGGAGGCTTTTAACTAGTTCCAGCCAGCCCTTGATTGGCTTCAGGTGTCCCAATCAACCTAGCTATCTCCACTGCTTTCTAGAAGGATCTTAATTGGCCCCAGGTGTCTTGATTAACCTGGAGCAACTGCCGTTTGGTTACCATGGTACCAGGGATTTGTTTAGCCTGGGACTAACATACCTGTTTCTCACTATTTTCCTATAGCCATCTACTCTTGCCCCATCACAGTATATGTAGCCCTAGAGCTCCATTTGCATAAAGGAACAACAGAATTGGCAATGTGCACTTGCATTTAACACACCTGAGTGTGTAATTGTGGTAACATGTGCTTGAATTCTATGAAAATCTGGCCCTAGCAGTCTGCCTAAACGTGGAATTGAAAAATAAATCAAAAGGAAAGGGGTAAGGAGATGTGTCTATGTAGGGACATATGTATATACAACAGGGTCTGTGGGAAAGTGACAAAAAGGAAAACTCCTGCATAGGAACAACATTCAAGCCAATGGATTTTTCTCCCTGGGGAAAGGCAGGAACAGTCTGAGGCTATGTCTGCACTACAGAATTTTGTTGACAGAAGTTATGCCGCTTTAATTAAACCGACGTTGCATGTCCACACAATGCTCCTTGTGGGGATGCACTCTGCTAACACTAGCAGCTCTTGCATTGATACAAAGCAGTGCACCATGGGTAGCTATCCCACAAAGGAACTGGCCACAGGGTGCTTTGGGAAGGGCTTGCAGTGCCTCGTGGGGCAGGTACAGCGTCACATGATGAGGTTTCTCAATCCCATTGTTCCATGGGCATCCTACTAGATTGGCAGCTGCTTTTCAACTGAAGTGTATGTGGGGGGGAAGGTGGGAGTGTGTGTGATAGGGAGTTTATGGGGTGGGGGAGAGTGCGTGTGTTGGGGAAGTATGTGATGGGGGGCATAGGCACCAACTCTGTGGGTGCTCTGGGGCTGGAGCACCTATGGGGAAAAATGGTGGGTTCTTGGCACCCAATCGCAGCCCCCCCATCAGCTCCTCCCCCTCTCCCCAGTGCCTCCTGCCCGCTAGCAGCGCCACTAATCAACTCCTCCCCCTCCATCCCGCCATCATCAGCTGTTCTGCAGAATGCAGGAGGCACTGTGAGGAGGGGGAGAAGTGAGGGCAGGGTATGCTGGAGTAGGGGGTAGAACGGGGCAGGGTGGGAAGGAGGCAGGGCCTAGGGCAGAGCAGGGGTCGAGCCCCCTCCAGCCAATTAGAAAGTCGGCATCTCAGTGTGGGGGAGTGTCTTTGAGAGAGAGAGAGCGCGCGCTGGCATGCTGTCTCTAAGTTCAGAGAACAGGCTGAATGGTTTCTTCCTCCCTCCCCCCACATTCCCAGCAGCAGTAACTTGCTCTGCCTGCTGCTGGGTTCCTATGGCAGGGGAGAGCAATGTTTCACAGTAATGGTGCTGCCAGTCCCTTCCAGTTCTCCCACAGCCATCCCAGCAGCTCTGTGAGCTCCCCAGGCTGGGGAATGTCAAAGCTTCCCAGAGCTTTGAAAGGGGAGGGGCGCATGCCTGCAGGGCAGCCGAGTTCAAAACAGTGAGCAGAGTGGTCACGGTGGGCATTGTGGGATACAGAGGGAGGCCAGTTCTGGTGATATAACGAATGGCAGCATCTGCACTGATGCTTTGCCGCAAAAAGGTCTATACCTCTTGTCGAGGTGGTTTTATTTTGTCAGCAAAACAGATGAGTTTTGCTGACAAAAGCAGCTTTGTAGTGTGCACACCTCCCCTGTTTTGTCAGCAAAAGCTGCCTTTTGCTGACACAACCATGTAGTATGGACAAGGCCTTGTCAGGGTATTTTTCATGCGTCTGTTATAATATGTTAATGCTGTTGTTAAAGTCACTGTTATTCTAATTCATATCAGGATTATTCATGTGTACTGTGGAATACATTTATGCCTTGGACCCAGTCTTGGTAGTCCACCACTATGGACTTTAGCACTCTGTTCCCTGAAAGGCGGGAAAAGGGAAGAAGGTTACGGAAAGATCCAGAGCCTCAGAACTTTTGCACCACTGAGACTACTTAAGGGCGCTGGGCACAGCAACTATCGCTGTCTCTCACAGAGGCAACCAGAGAACAGTCACTTTGTGCGGGCGTCAAGGACCATCAACACCAGCATCACTTTTCTGGAGAAGATCGAAGAGTGATCCTGAGCCACAACATCTGCTCTGGTTCCGTGTTCCTCCTGCTCAAGCTACATTGGGACAGTAGAAGTGGAGCCCATGGATTGCCTGGGGACTGGTTCCAGTTGTCATCAGCTGCCGTCCATCTTCTGCTTGCCTCTGCCATCAGGACCTGCAAGTATAAAACCCAGAGTGTCACCAAGGGTAGTTGGGAGCCAGGCTTCATGCCTGTATGGTGAAACCACTGAGGCGTTTGTTATTTATCTTTTCCACTGGGTTTCCCTACTTTCTGTACACTTCCCTCAGTAAATCATGGTTTGTTTTGCACCTTATTCTGGGTTAAGTCTTTACTTATCCAAGGCAGTAAAGTATCCAAGGTGGGGGGAGTGTCTAACGTTCCAGACACAGATTAGATACTGGAAGCTGGGGCCAAACTGACAATCTTCTAGGCACCTGTTGCTATAATATTCTCAGTGCAATAGCCTGAGACTCAGGTGTCTTTCCATCCTCTGCTGTCCCAGCTCCCCATCAATCTTTAGAAACAGGTGCCCTGAGCCCCTACAAATAAAAGTAAGACAATCAGTTTTCTAATGTAACTGACGGCCCTGCCAAGTCTTTCTCACTCAGGGACAAATCCTACAGTCCGTATTCAGGCAAAAATCCTATTGGTTTCCAAGGAGCTTTGCCATGATCTTCCTAACGTGGCCTAGGAAATAAAAGGTCATTTAAAAAAAAAAACTAATTGCAACATGGCTACAGGCAACTGTGATTAATTCAGCCAGCTGTTTTTTTCTTGATGCAGCTCCGGTGGTGAAAAGCAGAGAAGGAGATCTAATCTATGAATAAAAAAGGAGAACAATGAAAGTACATTTTAGGTTTCATTTTACTTGCCAGCTGGGGCAGGGTTACCAGGAATTAAGAGCTGTTTCTCAGAATAGTGGTACCATAAACAAACACTGGGTTTTGGACAGACTTGTAAAGAGATAGAGGGGAATGCCAGGCTTTGACCTATGTATTAGACACAGCCCCAAGGCTGGAGGCACACAAATGCCATTATCCAGCCCAAGGTTATGCTTCCTGGAAGACTCAGGGGCTTTTTGTGGGCTCTGAGTCACCAGGGCTATGCAGGGTTCATTTTTACAAAGTAACCACACAGTACCCAAACCTTTCCTCCAGAATGCCCAGGGGCTTGTATTGAGCATTTAAAACCCAAATGTCCCCTCTAGAGTACGCATACCTCACGCTTGCCTTTGTACCTTTTGAATACCAAACACACACACACACACACACACACACACACACCACTAATCAGTCCAAATAAACTGCATTTCTCTCAATCAAAAATGAGATATTTGCCCAAGTCTGGTTTCCCTGCTGTAATCAACTACCTACCATTAGCCTTCCTGTATCCATGCCCCTTCACTCCTTCATATGCCCATCCCAGCACAATCACACGCAGGCCTGGGCGCATGGCTAGATGGCTTTGTTGAGATGTGAATGGCAAACACTGCCCCAAGCAGAGAGCAAAGAATTGGTGTCCAAGGGGGATGGGTATGGTTAGGAAGAAATGGCTGTCTCCTCTCTCCCCATAACTTGCATGTAAGCAGGCGGACTCACCCCTGCAGCGCCTCCTGCTGGTCTCTCAGGGAATTAGCTCAATTTCCAGCCCGGAGCAACCTCTGCAGGCCAGTGATCCGCCACAGCTGGCCCCCGTGTCCCTCCCAGACCCCGGTGCCTGTTCTCCCTGAGGTGCTGCCCCCTGGCAATACCCCAACAATCTCTGTGGGTCTCCCTTCCCCAGGGAACCCCCACCTCACCTCAGTCTGGGCTACTGCCAGTCCTCACCTAGCCCCCACTCACTGGGCAGACTGCAGTATAAAAGCCACTCATCACAGGCAAGGGGGTTTGACCTGCTGCCTTCTTCTACCACCCAGTACCTCCATGGGCCTGGAACCAGGCCCTGCAGCCTGCAGAGTCGCCAGCCTGGAGCTCCCCTGCTCCTCCGGCTCTTCCCCAGGCCTGCTTCACTCCCAGGTACCCTCTTACTCCCCTGCAGCCAGGCCGGTCTCCCTCCACCGCTAGAGGAGAGACTCTGCTCAGCTTCTGGCTGCCCTGGGCTTCTTATAAGGCCCAGCTGCCCTGATTGGGGCGTGGCCCAGGTGTAGCTCCTTCCCCAATCAGCTTGGGCTTTTTCTCCTAGCCCCGAGCCCTCTCCCAGGGCTGGCTTCTCCCCTGTCAGGGCTGGAGCGGGAAACCACCCCGCTACATTGCAGAAATGCAAATGTTCCTGACTCACCTGTTGGATCAGTGAATGGGGGGTGGAGGTGGGGTGTTTGCAGGAGTGGACTCCAGAACAACAAAAAGCTTCCCAAATAGTGGACCTAGATATCAGCAGAGGGTATGACTGGAAAATCATTTGGCAAACACAGCCACCATGGAAGATAGCTTTTACTGTAGTATGGGGAGGGGACGCTGTCTGCGCACAGCAGGAAAACTCCCATCTCTGATGCAATATTTTGTAAGATCAAATTGGACTTGGTGTGAAAACCATCCTGACAGAAAGGTGCTATGTCAATATGTAAACACCTAAGACTGTATCAATGGTAATTTGTTAAATTATTTCCTTTCTGAGAGGGGAGGGTTTTGTTACAGGTTGGATAAACCCTAATTCAACTGCCCTTTGTTCAGGATTCATGTCAGAAACAAACCATCAAGTTCCTTTATGAAACATCTAGCTGAAACCACAGAAGCTGCTGCTCCAATGTTACCAGATTTGCCCGTTACTTTGGGGTACGCTCATGTATTAGGAACAGAGGGTCCTGTGGCACCTTTAAGACTAACAGAAGTATTGGGAGCATAAGCTTTCGTGGGTAAGAACCTCACTTCTTCAGACGCAAGTATTGGAAATTTCCAGAGGCAGGTATAAACCAGTATGGAGATAACGAGGTTAGTTCAATCAGGGAGGGTGAGGCCCTCTGCTAGCAGTTGAGGTGTGAACACCAAGGGAGGAGAAACTGCTTCTGTAGTTGGATAGCCATTCACAGTCTTTGTTTAATCCTGATCTGATGGTGTCAAATTTGCAAATGAACTGGAGCTCAGCAGTTTCTCTTTGGAGTCTGGACACCAAATTTGACACCATCAGATCAGGATTAAACAAAGACTGTGAATGGCTATCCAACTACAGAAGCAGTTTCTCCTCCCTTGGTGTTCACACCTCAACTGCTAGCAGAGCACCTCACCCTCCCTGATTGAACTACCTCGTTATCTCCATACTGATTTATACCTGCCTCTGGAAATGTCCATTACTTGCGTCTGATGAAGTGGGCATTCACCCACGAAAGCTTATGCTCCAATACTTCTGTTAATCTTAAAGGTGCCACAGGACCCTCTGTTGCTTTTTACAGATTCAGACTAACACGGCTACCCCTCTGATCATTTATTAGGGTTACTCTTCTAAGGCAGGGGTTTGGTAATTCTATCAATGTACTGCTTGTGTCACTTGTGTTCTCCTACAGAGCTCTACTTCTCCCTTCTGCCAGTTCCCTCCCAATGGAGCTATCCTGCAGGACCTAGGTTCCCCAGGGCTGGGTTCTTCCTGCCCTAGAATCAGATGAGCACACACACATTAACATCTGAGAGGACCGCGTTGATCAGCACTCCCAAGCTGACCCCTTATATGTCCCTGGACTCAGCAGGCTGGGTCGAACAGCACTTCCAAGCTGCCACCCTCAGATACTCCAATTCAGCATGTCCCTATCCCCACTTTTACGTTACAATTGTTCTCACCAGCTGCTGGCTGCTGCGTTTGCAGGAGGTTGTAAGGGAGGAGGGCCGGTGGCAGGTGACTGCTGTGTCTGCGGAGGGGAGGACCATGGCAGCCCACTTGCCCTGGTGGGCAACTTGGAGTGGACTCTTGGCTGGGGTGAGTGCTGGGAGGGGGAGCAGGAGTCCTCTCTGGCCTGAGACCCGGGGCAGCCTGGGTGCTGCACAAGTCAAACTGTACAAAGTTTGAGCTCCTGTCGCTGCGACAAGACTGGAGCTGACCATTCAATGCCTAGCTATAAATCGCTGGTGCAGTTGACAGTGTCTGTCAGACTATTTTTAAAACCTCAGGTTGTTCTAAACTTAGATCTGCACCCATTGGTATTAACACACAGCGCTTCCCCAACAGCTCCTCAGATCTCCCCTGTCCGCTGCTTGTTCTGGGGTGCATTCCCTCAGCCAAGGGGACCGCATTGTCCTCATCAGCACTCTCACATATACACAGCGATCGCCCCCGGGGATCTGATTGCCAGCAGAGAGGAAACCTGTGCGGGAATAGAGAGAGAATAGACAGACAAGGGGCAACCAAACCAGAGCTGGAGGAGCCCTGGGCTGGCTGAAGCCCTGAGCCTGCTGTACCTGCCTGGAGGAGCCCCAGGCCAGGCACAGCCGCGCTGCACTTCCCCTCCCCAGACCCAGCCACAGGCTGGCCCCGCAGACAAGAATTGCAGATATTAGAAGCATCTCTAGTTCCCCCTTTTTTCTGAACTGACCAACTCTCCTGTCTGCTTTCCTCTGGACCACAGAGTGAAGGGGCATCAGCTGTCTCTGTAGCGGGGGACGGAGGCTGTTTATATATGGACTGAGCCATCTTCTATGACACCGTTGGTGAGCGACTAGGCCAATCCTCGATCGGCAAATCCGATCGCAGATGTCACATAAAAATCCGCCACCTGCGGGTGCCGTGCACTCTTTTCGAACCCTACACTTTTCTTGTCATGTCTGGATACATTGACCCTCAAAGCGTTTGAGAGCCTGTGCAATAGTTTGCCGCCAGAACCATCTGTCCCGAGCTATCATTTCCAGATCATTGGGAGATATGCTGCATGACTTCACGTTGGCCATTAACACATCTTTATAGCGCTTATACTGACCACCAATGGAGTGTTTTCCACTCTCTTCAAGCTGGCAGTAGAAGACCATCTTCGGTATCCATGTGTCATCCATCTTCATAACATGACCAATCCAGCGAAACTATTTGTTCATAAGCATTGCTTCCGTACCCATGATACCACACAGCTTAAGGGCCTCCGTGTTTGGAATTCTGTCCCATCAATTCACATGGGAGATCTTCCTGAGGCAGCGCATATGGAACTGATCAAGTTTCGAAACGTGGCGGCGATATATGGTCCATGACTCCGATCCATACAACAGGACAGTCAGGACAACTGGTGACGGTCCAGCTGCCTGACAAACTGCTACCTTCGTATGAAGTTTAACCCCAGGGTCATTCCCTAGGCGTTTGGTCAATCTTCCAAAAGCAGCGCTGGCTTTGGCTAGTCGAGCAGTTACAACGTTATCAGTGTTTATACTGGAGGAGAGTACACTTCCACGGTAGCAGAACTTGTCACCAGCCTTAAGCACAGTATCAACAGCAGTGATCACTGGAGTGCTGGGCTCTTTCCAAACAGACTGAGATATAATTCTGCAGAAAAGGACCTGGGAATTACAGTGGACAAGAAGCTGGATATGAGTCAGCAGTGTGCTCTTGTTACCAAGAAGGCCAACGGCATATTGGGCTTCATTAGTAGGATCGAGGGAAGTGATTATTCCCCTCTATTTGGCACTGGTGAGGCCACACCTAGAGTACTGCGTCCAGTTTTGGTCCCCCCACTACAGAAAGGATGTGGAAAAATTGGTGAGAGTCCAGCGTGGGGGCAATGAAAATGATTAGGGGGCGGGATACATGACTTTTGAGGAGAGGCTGAGGGAACTGGGCTTATTTAGTCTGCAGAAGAGAAGAGTGAGGGGGGATTTGATAGCAGCCTTCAACTACCTGAAGGGGGGTTCCAAAGAGGATGGAGCTCGGCTGTTCTCAGTGGTGGCAGATGACAGAACAAGGAGTAATGGTCTCAAGTTGCAGTGGGGGAGGTCTAGGTTGGATATTAGGAAACACTATTTCACTAGGAGGGTGGTGAAGCACTGGAATGGGTTACCTAGGGAGGTGATGGAATCTCCATCCTGAGAGGTTTGTAAGGCTTGACAACGCCCTGGCTGGGATGATTTAGTTGGTGTTGGTCCTGCTTTGAGCAGGGGGTTGGACTAGATGACTTCCTGAGGTCTCTTCCAGCCCTAATATTCCATGATTCTATAATCTCTGTCTTCTTGAGAGTCACAGTGAGTTCAAAACAGTGAGCAAAGGTAGCAAAACGATCAAAAAGTTTCTGAGGGGTAGCCATGTTAGTCTGTATCAGCAGACCTTGTTGTCAACTGTTGGGAATGGGCCACTTCCACCCTGATTGAATTAGCCTCGTTAGTACTGACCCCCACACACACACTTGGTAAGGCAACTCCCATCTTTTCATGTGCTGTGTATTTATACCTGCCTCCTGTATTTTTCATTCCACGCATCTGATGAAGTGGGTTATAGCCCACGAAAGCCTATGCACAAATAAATGTGTTAGTCTCTAAAGTGTCACAAGGACTCCTTGTTGTTTTTCCAAAAAGTTTCTGTGCATCCTCGACTGAATGAGCCAACAATGCACAGTCATCAGCAAAGAGGAGGTCACGGATGGTTGTAGTGAGCACTTTGGTGTGAGCCTGAAGTCTTCGGAGGTTGAAGATGCTGCCATCAGTTTGGAACTGAATGGGTATGGCCGACTTGTAATCCGTGAAAGCAATGAACAGCATCATCGAAAAGTAGATGCTGAACAGGAGAGGAGCAAGGACACATCCTTGCTTTGTACTATTTGATACTTCAAAAGGTACCGATGTCTCTCCATTGTCAAGGAAATGACCCAACATACCATCATGAAAGGACCGAACTATATTGATTAATTTTTCAGGGCAGCCCATTCGCCCAAGTACCTTCCAAAGCCAGTGTCTGTTGACCATGTCGAACGCCTTGGTCAGGTCGATGAAAATCATGTAGAGATTCTGATGTTGCTCTCTGCATTTTTCTTAGCTCTGCCTGGCAGTGAATATCATATCGGCAGTGCCCCAACGAGCACGAACTCTGCACTGACTTTAAGGAATGATGCCATTTGTGAACACATGTAATGAGAGCCAATTGTAGAGGATGCGGGCCAGGATCTTACCAGCTAGAGACAGCAGTGAGATGCCTCGGTGGTGGTCACAGCATGCACGGTCACCTTTGCTTTTGTATATATGTACAATCAGTGCATCTTTGAAGTCCTGTGGAACTTGCTCTTTCTCCCAAATGACGATGAATAAACGGGTGAGATGGCACGTCGATTGGCCACCACCAGCTTTGTAAATCTCCGATGGGGTCGCATCACCGCCAGGTGCCTTTCCAGATTTCATCTGCTTGGCGGCTTTTTGTACCTCGTCGAGAGTTGGGGGTGTAACCAGCTGTGAATCATTAGCCCACCGAGGAATCTCTTCAAGAACGTTGCTGTCAAAAGTTGGTGTCTGGTTTAATACATTGTGAAAATGTTTTTGGCCCAGCAGTCAAGGATTTCAGTACTATCTGTAATCAGAGTGCTGTCCTCAGCAAAGCATATTGGTGTAGAGCCAGCATCGGCTGGCCCAGAGACTGCCTTCAGCCCATCATAGAATGCTTTAAAATCCTGTCTGTCAGCTGCAGCTTGAAGTTTGACTGCTTTATATTTCCACCAGTCCTCTTTCATTTCCTGTAATTTGATTTGTGCCTTCTGTTTAGCTCAAATGTATGCTGATTTCCTGGAGGCTTTCTCTTTATCGTTAATCCAAGCCAGGTATGTCACATGGATCTCATCAAAAAGAGCACAGGCATCTTTGTCCTTGTCGTCAAACCAGTCCTTGTGTTTGCGTGTTCGGAAACCCAGTACTTCGACAGCAGTTTTATAGGTTGTTTCGTTGATGTTGATCCAGTCCTCCTCAATAGTGACTGGCTGCTCTGGACCTTCATTGTTGATGGCTAAGGAGGCATCAAGACTGAGTTGAAACAATGCTCGTGTCTTGGGCATTTCAAGTTTACCTACATCCAACTCCTTCTGGCACACAGCAGAATGATGTTTTGGTGGAAAGAGGCTCAAGGAGATGACACTGCGTACCATACAATGGTCAGAGCAGGAGCCGGTGACACGCATTGCACGAGTCAGTTTAACATCAGAGATGTCTCTTTGTTTTGTAATGAAATGAAATCATAGGCCAATGCTTAGACCGAGGGTGCATGCAAGTCGCTTTGTATTTGTTTGCTTGTTGGAAGAACATGCTTGCAATAGCAAGCTCATGCTGCGCACAAGTTTGAAGAAGGAGGGAGCCATTTGAGTTCTCGCTTCCAATGCCATGATGTCCAAGCACCTTGTGCCATGTGGTGGAGTCTTGACAAAGTCTAGCATTAAAATCGCCGAGTATATATAGCTTGGAATTAAAAGGTAATGAAAAGATCACTGAATTCAGGCTCTCCTAGAAAGTCTCCTTTTCATTGTCTGCAGCAGGCAATGTGGGTGCATATGCGCTAACAAGTACAAGGCACTGTCCATGCTCCAGTCAGTCTAAGCTTTGCAGTCATGAGGTGAGGACTGATGGTGTGTGGCTGGGATTCAAGCTAGGAAATTAGTAATGTCTTGATGGCAAAGCCAACTCCTGCTTGTCTTGGACGCCCCTCAGTATGGCCCACACAATAATTTGAATAACCTCCTCCAACCTCTGTAAACTAGCTGATACCAGAGATGTGTGTTTCGCTTAAGGCTGTGACATCCATGTTATAATGTGCAAGTTCTCTACCAATAATTGCTGACCTGCATTCATGGCGCTCATCGCTGTCAAGAAGTGTACGTACATACCAGCATGCAAAGCGTAGTTTCAATTTAGTCGTTGGTTTTCTCTTGTGACCGCAAAACTGGATATCAAGTTGGTCGTGGTTAACCGACAGGAGTCAGCTGGAACAAGCTGTGTTTGGGGATTGTTTTCTCTCCCCCTCTTCTTTCAAAGAAAGTGGTGCTGTCCCTAAATCGGGCTGCCTGCTGCTTTCCTGGGCTGTGCTCGCTTTTACTTCATGCAATAAAAAAAATTTCCAAAACAAAAAAATCCATTTATTGAAAAGAAACACAACTGCTGGAGAAACACACATGGCATGACACCTCTGTGCTGTGTGGGAGGAGGGAAGGGCAGGGTGGGGACAGAACATTCACAGATTTGCCTATGTCCAGGTATCATATGCAGCCTTGCTGTCTGGAGTGCCGTGCAATGGGTGCTGCACTTCAGGCCGGCAAAACTGCATGGGGATGGGGGTTGAGTGCAGTGGGTAAGGGTTGGAGTTTGCAAGGGTGGATTTCTTGCTGGCGATCCGCATTCTCCTGGTGGACTCTCCTTTCATTCTCCCACCACTCCTGTAATCTTTGATTTTCAGCAAGGGACTGCTGCATGACTTCATGCAGAAGGTCCTCCTTGCTTCTTTACGGCCCTCCCTGAGGCTGCGCAGCCTTTCGGACGTTGATAACAAGGACGGTTGGGATCTCAAGGTTGCAGCTGTGAGGCCAAAATGCAACATTTTACAGAGGCAGTATTGTTAATGCTAGACAGAGTAATGATTCGGACGATCTTAAAGACAAGCACAGTTCACACAATAGCACAAACTGCCTGTCCCAAGGCGAGCGCACATAACCCACAAGAGCCCCAAAATGGTGAGTAACCATGGGGGCAGGGGGAACTGATTGTTCCAGGGCTGTACTGTCCCCTGGAGTCCTGTGTCTTGGGGAGAGCCAACGGCTGCAGGGGGCCCCTACACTCAACACTGTCCCCACATTTTCCAACAGGCTGGGTTCGTCCTGGAAGATATCTCGCTGCTGAGGGTGACCTTGGAAGCAAGGAAGGGTCTTCTGCAAGAATGCGGCTTCCACCCTGGCCCTTATGTGACTTGCCTGTGTGCAGCAATGGTCCCCCTGCCCCTCACGGCACAGTGGCACGGATATGTTACCCTTACTGGGACAAGGAGCACAGTAACTCTGCCAAGGAACCTGCATAAGCGAAGTGCCCAGCTTCTGCATGAGACCTTTGATGAGATCACTGAGGACGATTACTGCGATGTGAGAGAGTAAATCAACGTCCTATTCCGCATCTAGGCATGCACACAGCCAAGCCTTCTTTCTGCAACCCTCCTTGCCCCAACAACCCACACCCAACAACTCCCTTCACAAAATCAAAGCCGCTTACCGGGCACCTCCTCTGCTGTTTGCTCTTCCCTAAGCACTGGATGCTGTGATTGGTAAGCTTCCTCCAGGCTTGAAAACAGCTCCTGGCTGCATGCATCTATGGATGCCAGGCCATCCTCTGGCTCTGGGCCCCCTTCCTCTTCAGCACCCTCGCTCCCCCTTTCCTCCTCCTGGCTTGTTGCACTTTGGGCTGCCATGTCTTCTGAAGTGCTCTTCTGGTGCTCTTCCGAGTGGAGGTGGGATCGCCCCCAAGTATCACATCCAGCTCTTTGTAGAACCGGCAGGTCGTGGGGGCAGCACCGGAGTGGCGGTTTGTCTCCCGCACCTTGTAGTAGGCATTCCGCAGCTCCTTCACTTTAACCCTGCACTGCAGTGTGTCCCGGTCATGGCCCCTTTTGCTCATGGCCCTTGATAGGTATCATAATTCCTACGGCTGGAGCGCAGCTGGGACTGGACAGCCTCCTCTCCCCAAATGCTGATGAGGTCCAGCACCTCGGCCTTGCTCCATGCTGGGGATTGCCTGGCGCATGGAGGAGGTATGGTCACCTGGAAAGATGCGCTGAGAGCACTCCACGGAAGGGGACTTTCAAAATTCCCAGAGAATGTAAAGGGCCGGCGTGACACTGCACTCTATATGCTTTATGGAAATATGCTTATGAATGTGAATATGATGTAACTGGAATATGCTTTATGCAGAAGGTCAGTAGAAAGCTTGTAATCTACTGAGTGTGTTCATCCTATTTGTTTGCATGTATTATTTCTATGTCTGGAGTTAGGGAAATAAGATATAAACTTGTATCACTGTTGTAGTCACACCAGGTGAGGGCCATCAATGGGGCATAAGGAACTTGATGGCTCCCATTGACTAGGAGAATTGATTGTAAATGGTTTATTTACCTGCAAGCCTTCCTGTGTACCTTGGGGCCAACCTAGGAGGAATGGACAGTAGAGGTCTCAGAGACATGTGACCATATCACATGATACTGGAATCCATCTTAGTCCTTGTACTTTTCCATGGATGAGGCAAGGGTGGGGACAAGCACAGACAAAAGGTTCCTGCCTTGTGCCAAAGATATAAAAGGGGGTGGAGCAGGACAAAGGGGGCTGCCAGTCATGAGGAAACTCCTGTTTACCACCTGAGATGTCTGCTGGAACTAACAAGGAATGTACCAGGGGAAAGGATTGGGCCCAGACTAGGAAGGAGTCTAGTCTGTGAAAGAAGCTTGTTGGAACATCTTTGAGGGTGAGATATTACCTATAATCAGTTTCTTAGTGTATTAGGCTTAGACGTGCGTGTTTTTGCTTTATTTTGCTTTGTGACTTACTTTGTTCTGTCTATTATTACTCGAAACCACTTAAATCCTACTTTTTATGCTTAATAACATCACTTTTGTTTATTAATAAACCCAGAGTAAGTGATTAATACCTGGAGAAGCAAATAGCTGTGTATATTTCTCTATCAGTGTAATAGAGGGCAGACAATTTACGAATTTACCCTGTATAAGCATTATACAGAGTAAAACAGTTTTATTTGGGCTTTGGATCCCATTTGGAGCTGGGTGTCTGGGTGCTGGAGACAAGTAATCTGCTGAGCTGTTTTCAGTGAAGTCTACAGCTTTGGGGGCGTGACCCAGACCCTGGATCTGTGTTGAGCAGGCTAGCGTGTCTGCCTCAACAAGACAGGGTTCTGGAAATCCCAAGCTGCCAGGAGAAACGGGCTCAGAGGTAATTTCAGCACATCAGGTGACAGTCCCAAGGGGATCACTGTGACCAAATCCATCATAGCAAGTCTGAGGGTTGGTCACCTGAGGGCAGGGCAGTAGAGTTCAAACTGATGACCAGAGTGGCTAGAACAGGCATTGTGGGACACATCCCGGAGGCCAATCAGAGCATAGTAATAGAACAGGGTGTCCACACTGGCACCGCAGCACTTCAGCTGGGCCAGGGCCGTAGCAACAAAGAACATGGCCCCCTCCAAACGGTGGCCCCCTCCGAACATATGTCCGGGTGGGGCCCCTTACAATGCAGAAACTGGAATGCGGTATTTATTTTGCCACTTTTAGGGGCCCCCTTCCTTGCGGGGCCCCCTCTGGTCGGAGGGTACGGAGGGCGCTCGCTATGCCTCTGAGCTGGGCGCAGAAAGCTCTGTGCCTCTTGTGGAGGTGGATTTCCAGGGGCGCTCCAGCCGCGGGGTCCGGGCGCTCTACGTGCCTTGCCAGTGTGGACACCTCAGGAGTTATGGCGCCCCGGGCTGATTTAATGCACTCCAACTTGCCAGTGTAGACAAGGCCTAGATCCCCTCCAGAGGAAGACTCACCAGGCTGCAGCAGCCATAAAAAAGGCATAGGAGGAGGCAGATGGGTGGATATTAAGACCCAGGGGTGCCCCAAATTTTCAGGTGCCCTGCCCTATGCAGCTGCATATTCTGTGTATGTCCAAGGATGGCCCTGAGTTCGTGAGAGTGTCTGTTTAGCTGTTTGCATATCTCACTCCAGATGTGTTTCTAATTGCGTATCTGTTGTCTGTCTCAGTGTAGCTGTGTGTGTCTGTGTGTCTGTCCAGTTGTCTGTCTGTCTGGTTGCGTGTGTGTTCGTTTCAGGATAGGTGTGTGCGCAGTATTTTCTCCAAGATTTGAAACTAGAGGGGTGTTTGAATTTACAAAGGCCGGGAGGGAGGGGGAAATGACTAGCTGACCACTAGCATGGAGGGGGAAGGGGAGGGGGAGGGGGAGGGGGAGGGGAAGGGGGGAGGGGAAAGGGGAGGGCGCAGTTCAGAGTGTGTGTGTTTGGTCGTTTTATTTGTTTGTTTTTCATCTGTCTCCATACAGCTGTGTGTGTGTTTGACCAGTTGGGTGTTTCAGTGTAGTTGACTTTTTCCTTCCGTCTTCTCTGTTCTGTTCCCACCCTATAACACCGTGAGTCCCCCCTCCACTCCTGGCAGTGTTTCTCTCTTTTCAGGTATCACTTCTCTCTCCTCTGCACTCTACTGCTTCCTCTCCAAGCAGTGCCCTTGAACCTCTCACATCCTACGAGAGCATCCCCGCTCCACACACACCCCTCACTGAGCACAGGATGGACGCCCTGCCTCTGCTCCTCTACCTGTGCGCAGGTAAGTGCCAGTCAGAGGGACTGGAAAAAGCTGGGCTCCTCCACCTGGGTGCCCAGCGAGTACCCCTCTGGCAGGGGAATGGGAGCAGCTGGATGCTCAGGACTCTGGGGTCCTATCCTTGGCTGGCTGTGAGAGAGGAGTGGGGTCGGTGGGGTACAGCAGAAGGCCTGTGCATCAGGACTTGTGGGTTCTCTCCTCAGTTCTGGGAGAGGAATGGGGCTCTAGTGTCTTGTGTGGGGGAGGGCTGGTAATCAGGACTCCTGGGTTCTAGTTCCATCTCTGTTCTGTTCCCTCCAGACTCTCTAGGATGGGAGTGGGTCACAGGTGCAACTCCCCTTCTCTGTGGGGCATGTGTGCTCATTAGGATGGGGGGGGGGGGTGAGGAGAGTCCGTCAGGTGTAAAGTGGATGCAGTGTTTGCAATTGCTCGATCCTTGTGTAAAACCACAGCCGCTTCCCCCTGCTTCAAAGTGACATCTCTTCTGTCTGTGAGGCCTGGACCCATCAGGGAATGGAGGGGGGGCAGACTTTGGGGTGGCTGAAGATGAGGGGAATGGGCTGGGAAGGGGGGACAGACTGGGAGATGGGGTCTGAAAAGGGGATGAAGGGAAGAATGGGGGAGGACACCTCAGCTCCTCCCCCACCCTCAGCTCCTTTGCCCCCAGTCCCCACCCAGCCCCACTTTGCCCCGTATCTTCTCCTCCTATAGCTCTGGAGGGTCTTTACCACCTCCCAGGCCTGGAGGGGGCGGCTCCAAGGGGATTCTCCTTCCCAGGCCTCACCTTGCAGGGAGGGTGAGGGCAGAAGGGAGGAGAGCTCTGCCTTAGGGGAGTTGGCCACGCTGTGTGTTAGGGTTTCACTTTTGCCACTGATGGGCTGTTTGGTGTATCTTGTGTGACATGAGTTTGGTGGGTCTCAGCTGTGGCTCCCATGACACAAGCTTACCAGGCCACCCTGCACTAATTGATAGACTCGGCAGAGAGACCGAGAAGTGCCTGGGCCAAGTTGCTCCCCGTGCAATGCTGCGACCAATCCTTGGAGGCATAAGCAGGGGAATCTCAGGTAGGAGCGGAGAGTTTATTTTACCTCTGTATTTGGTCCTGGTGCGACCACTGCTGCACTCCTGTGGCCAGTTCTGGAGCCCACACTGCAAGAAGGATGTCGATAAATTCGAGAGGGTTCAGAGAACAGCCATGAGAATGATCGAAACATTAGGAAACCTGCCTGAGAGACTCAAGGCGCTCAATCGATCACTGTTTAGATGAATGAAGTGAAGACTAAGCAGTGCTTATCTCAGTCTATAAATACCTACCTGGGGAACAAATGTCTGATGATGGACTCTTCAGTCTAGCAGACAAAGGTCTAACACAATCCAATGCCTTGGAAGTTGAAGCTGGACAAATTTAGACTGGAAATAAGGCGTAACATTTTTAACAGCGAGAGTAATTAACCACTGCAACAATTTACCACAGGTCATGGTGGATTCCCTTGTTGGGATATAATATGTAATATGATAAATGCTATGGGGCCTAGTGTGGCTGTTGTGTGTTTGAAACTGGAGTGCATGACCTGCATTTTGGCAAACAAAGCAAGAACTTAAAGGTCAAGCGGTCAAAACCTATTTGTACAAACACGTTGGAAGAATCAGCAGATAAGGAAATTACCCCAGCAAGACTGTTATAAAAATGTATAAGAATTGGAGGAAATGGCGCATCTTGGATCATGGCAGCCTGCCCAGGGCTATCTCTTTGGAACAGAGGGTGAAGGCCAAAGACAACAGACACACAAGACTAATGACATCACAAAGTGAATTATATCTAAATCTGCTCAATTAAAAAAAACAAACATTCCAGTCCACAATGGTCAAATATTAAAATTTAAAAAAAAAAAACACCCCAAAAACTAACAGTCCACCATTGGTATAATGTTTTTTAAAAATGGTCTTCCAAGCTTTACAGCTTTTCCAAATTTAATGTTACATCCTATGGTTATACTATTTATATTAATAATTTTATTAACCTTTGTTATGTTATGTTTATACTGCCAAATAAAAAAGCAAAAAAAAAGTTATAAGGCAAATAATATATAAAATTTAATTGCTTGAAAAATTATAACGTAATATAATAATTAATGGTATTAATCATGTTCCAAAAGGGGTAATATTGGGATATAAAAAATCTATATATCTATGTAATATGTTATAGGCCATGGGGTCCAGTGTGGCTGTTGTGTGTTTGAAACCTGAGTCCATCACCTGCATTTTAGCAACCAAAGCAAGAACGGTCAAATCCTATTTGTACCAAACAACTTTGTTATGTCCTTGGAAAAAATGAATAATCTACAGATAAGGAAATAACACCAGTGGAACTGTTATAAAAATGTATAAAAATTTTAAAAATGGCATGCCTTGGATCATGGCAGCCTGCCCAAAGTTGTCTCTTTAAAACAAAGGGTAAAGGGCCAAAACAACAAAAACAAAAACCTAATAACATCACAAAGTAAATTATAAATAAAAGCTTCACACATTTACAATTTAACGTCTTTCAATAATCCAAAGACCTGTTTATATATGGTGTGGTACTTGTAAACTCCCCGTACCTTGTAACTAAACTAAACCCCAACTAACCATCAAAATGTCTAACTACTGGGCTCTGGTATAGTATGTTTAGGGTATAAATGTAAAGTAAATAAGATCCATTTTGTAAACCATAAAAAGTATTTAAAGTATTATATAGCAACACTGTCCAGTATCTGCCTGCTCCCCCATCCCGTAAAAAGGCCCCTGCTGAGGGTCTAACACCCTGTCACTGGACTGGATCTTTTTCTAAATGTTCCAGTCTGGTTCAAACAGGCATTAATTCAGAGAAGCTCTCTGGCTTGTGTTACATAGGAAGTCAGACTAGATGCTCAAAGCGGTTCCTTCTGGCGTTATGTTCTGTAATTCTATGAAGGCTGATCTGCCCCTGCTACCCTACAGAAAGTGTTCCCCATTGCCCCCTATGAATTTGGGTCAGCAAGAGATAAATCAAGGGCTTCATTCACCAGTGCTAAATCCGTTCCTGATAGTTAGTCTTCATGTGGGAGTTTCTGCTGCTATGCAAATGAATGCATGGTATGATTAATGTAAAATGGTCCCCAAGGACTAGACAAAAGGGAAGCTTGAATGATCTGGGAGTCAGGACTCCTGGGCTCTATCCCCAGCTCTGAGAGGGATGTGGGGTCTGGTGCTCAGTCTCAGAAAGGTTTTGGAATGAATTTGCTGAGGCTACAGCTAATGCTGGGAGTTTACAGAGGGTATTCAAGGCTATTAACATCGGGTGGACAAGACATTACATATCAACACGTTCCCAGCTGACATGCTCACAAGAGGACATGAAAGACGCTTGGACATGGAGAAATGTAAGTGCAGAGCTGGAGAGATACGGTATTGGCCACAAATGAACAATGAGAGAGAGAAATTGTTAAAATGTGTGAAACAGGCCCCCAGTGCCAATCTAAACAGAGTTAAAGAGGCTATGTTGATAAGCAATGACCAGTTCAGGGCATGGTCTAAAGTTGGTGTGGCTCTATTTACATTCACAGGTGGGGAGCATGTTTTGACACTGGATTATAATTCTCATTCTCCAGAGGTTGTTTTATTAGAAAATACCACATCAAAACATGTTACAATGCACATGAAATCCGTATTTTGCTGGCATGGAATCCCTGAAGTTATTTGGCGCTGGGATGCAGCCACATCTGAGGTGGGGCATAGGAGCTGTTTGTACAGCGATTCGCTCACCCGGCACTGAGATGTGGCCATTTGTTGGGTCTCTTTGGGAGGGCATAGGGGTGTGTATGACTCTCCCTCTCCATGCGGTATGTGTGCTTGGTAGGATGTGGGCTGGGGATGGGGTTGGTGAGCAGGAAGTGGACATGGTTGGCACGGTCCTGCTATAAAGCCACCACAGGTTCCTCTGCTTCAAAGTCACGTCTGCTCTGTCTGTGAGGCTGGGACCTCGCAGGGCATGGGGGAGGGCAGACTTTGTGGTGGTTGAGAATAAGGATGACAGACTTGGGGCTGGGACTAGGGAGTTTGAGGCACACTGGGAGACAAGGCCTAAGAAGGGAAGATTGGGGGTGCCTGCCCCTGCTGTCCCAGCACCCCCTTTTGTCCAGCCAGCCCCAACATTTTCCAACCCTACCCACCAGCCCCATAATTCTGCACCCCACCTTGCCCCACATTTCCTCCTCCTGCAAATCTGGAGGGTCTTTATGACCTCCAAGCCTAAAGGTGCAAGCTCCAAACAGGGGACTCTGCTTCCCAGGTCTGGCCTTGCAGGGATGGAGCAGGCAAGGGGAAGGGGGAGGAGAGCAGAGCCACCCTGACAGATTATTACACTCCCTGTTTCTCTCCCACAATTCCTCTTGGTCCTGCCTGACTACTGCAGAAGCCTTTCTCCAGGAGGTGGGGCATGTGGGGAAGAACAGCCAGTCGGGGAGGGGTTTACCCACTCACCCACTTCTCCCTGCCAGTCCCACAGGGGGGAGCTTTGCATAGTAGCTACCCTGTGTGGTCGGGGTTCAGTATAGCCAGCCACTGACTGTTTGGTGTTTTGTATGTGACGAGTTTGGAGAGTCTCAGCTCTGGCTCCTGCGACACAAACTGACCAATGCGATGCTGTGACCAAATGGGCTAATGCGATCTCTGTATGCATGAACAGGGGACCCTCGAGTAGGAGCAGTATATGGCCTCTACATGGCCTTGGTGTGACTGCTGCTGAAATAGTGTGTTCAGTTCAGGTGCCTTTCAGGTACAATTCACAAAAGATGTCGATAAATTGGAGAGAGGTCAGAGAAGTGCCATGAGGCTAACGAAAGGATTGGAAAACCTGCCTCATAGTGATAGACTCAAGGAGCTCAATCTAGTTAAGGGAAGGTTAAGGTCTGACTTAATCCCAGTCTGAGTAGCTATGAGGAGGACAAATATTTAACATTGGTCTCTTTAATCTAGCAGATAAAGGTCTAACATGATCGAATGGCTGAAAGTTGACACTAGACAATCTAAGGCCATGTCTACAATAGCGATCTTACAGCAGCACAGCTGTACCGATGCAGCCGTGCCAATGTAAGATCACTTGTGTAGCCGCTCTATGCTGATGAGCGAGAGCTCTCCGGTCAACGTAATTAAACAATCTCAATGAGCAGCGATAGCTCTGTTGATGGGAGGTGCTCTTCTGCTGCCATCGCATTCTGCACATTACCACTGATGCCGATGAAACTTATGTCGCTTAGGGGTGTGGTTTTTTCACATCCCTGAGCGACATAAGTTTTGCCGACATAAGTGGTAGTGTAGACATGGCCTGTGACTGCAAATAAAGCTGACATTTTTAACAGCAAGTGTAATTCACCATTGGAACAGTTTGCCAAGAGTTGTGGTGAATTCTTCATCACTGTCAAGTATCAGAGGGGTAGCCGTGTTAGTCTGGATCTGTAAAAAGCAGATCTGTGGCACCTTATAGACTAACGGACATATTGGAGCATAAGCTTTCATGGGTGAATACTAACTTCATCAGATGCATTTAGTGGAAATTCCCAGAAGCAGGTATAAATATGCAGGCAAGGAACGGCTGTTGGCCAGACGCCCAGTTCTGAAGGCAGCACTGCTGCCAGCAGCAGCAGCACAGGAGTAAGGTAGCAGGCCACAGCCCCCCCAATAACCATTCGACCCCCCCACCCCCACAACTCCTTTTTGCATGAGGACCCCTACAATTACAACACTGTGAAATTTCAGATTTAAAGAGCTGAAATCATTACATTTACAATTTTTAAAATTCTGTGACCGTGAAATTCACCAAAATGGACTTTGAATTTGGTAGCGCTCTACTCATGATATTTATATTTAAATGAGAGTGTCTGGTGCTATGCAAATGAATGTGGGGAATGATTTGCCTAAAATAGCCCTTGAGGTCTAGACAGCCGGGAGCAGGTGGTGAGGAGCTGGGAGTCAGGACGCCTGGGTTCTATCCCTGACTTTGGGAGAGGAGTGGGATTTGGTGGCTTAGAGTAGCAGGCTGGAATTCAGTCCCATAGCCAGAAAGCCCCAACCACTGGCCCGTTCTCCATAGGGGGAGCTCTAACTGGAGACTGTTTAACCCCTGCAGTGCTGGCACCGAGCCATGGATTCAACGTGGACGTGGAGGGACCCATCACCTTCCAGGCGGCAGCAGAGGGGTTTGGGCAGAGCATGTTGCAGTTCAGGAGTGCCAGCGCCGGGGGGTAAGGGCTGAACGTGGGACCCCACATGACTTGTGCCCAACGCTGAGGGGCATGTCTGGCTGGGCTGCCTCCCCTGGGCCACAGTCCCCTGGGTGTGTGGGGCATCCCCTGAGTCCCCCATACTTTTTCCCTGCAGGCTGATCATCGGGGCCCCGCTGCAGACAGGAAACGTGAATGAAACAGGCAAAGTCTACAAGTGCGACCCGGGCTCCAGACGCTGCCAGGAGATCCCCATCCAGAGTAGGGGCACCCTGTGCTGTGGGGGGCAGCAATAGGATTGGGGTGGGAGCCAGGACTCTTGGGTTCTGTGACCAGCTCTGAGAGGGAAGGGGGGTCTAGTGGGTTAGAGCATGGGGGCGTGGGGGCTGGGAACCAGGAATACTCATTTCTATCCTCACCTCTGGGAGTGGAGTGGAGTTTATTTGCTCACCTTGGTGTGCATCTCTCCCCTGTCAGGGTCCCCGGATGCCATGGACATGTCCCTCAGTTTGTCTCTGGCTGCCCAAGGCTCCCAGTTCCAGGTAGGTACCACACCCAGGGCAGATGGATGCTGGGACTGGGGTCCAACATTTTCTCCCTCATCATTCCAGGGGACAGCTCCTCCCACAAACCCCAATACTCATGTATGGTAGTAACTGGGCAGTGTCAGCATGACTGGAGCAATGATGCAGAGGTGACAATTGGGTGACATCCCCATGACTACACGATAACTGTGCGAGGGCTGTTGGTAATTCCTGTAACTGGAGGGGCAGCACAAGGATGCAGTGGGGAATGATGGTAGCCAGGTATCCTCGCTTTGGCAACAGTGACCCCGTGAGATGATGTTGTGAGGGATGGAGGCACCTGGTTGATGTTGCTATGGTGACAGTGACTGTGTGCTGATGTAGCAGGAAGCGTAGTAACTGGCTTGTCGCCATGGTGACAGTGACTGTGCATGGACACTGCAGGGAGCATGGCAAGTGGATGACATTGCCATGGCAACAGTGACTGGACACTTCTATAGCAGGGAGTGTGGTAAGCAGGTGATGCCCCCGTGTGACTCCCCTGTCTCCTCTCCCAGTTAGGTGCTGGGACCTGGGGTCCTGAGGTCCTCTCTGCCTCAAGGGGGCCCCTGCCCTGGCAGGGCCTTTCCCTGCATATCCATGGGGGGGAGGGATCAGGCCCCAGGCTCTATCCCCCACACTCAGTGCGACTGACCTACTGACCCCGTGCCTTCTCGTGCCCCAGGTGTGCGGCCCCATGGTGCATCAGGCCTGTGGGGAGCACAAGTACGTCAGTCACTACTGCTTCCCTCTGCAGCAGAGCTTCTCGCAACTCCAGCGCATCCCGGACACCCAGCCAGGTGAGGGGTGACACAGTGGTGTGTGTGGGGCCACTTACATCCTGTGGTCACAGGCCATAGGGAGGTGGAGAGGCCCAGGGTCTGATATGGGTTGGGATACCAGGCTAGGTGAGCTCATTGGTTTGATTCAGGATGTCAGTAGGAGCTGGGAGTCAGGACTCCTGGGTTCTGTCCCAGCTCTGGGAGGCGGGTGGGGTGTATTTTTTTCATCCCAGTGCTTGTCATGCTCTACTCTCAGGACCCCTCCATTGCAGGGAAGGGATGATGTTACGACAGAGGGGCCGAGGGGTCTGATCGGGGTGGCCGGCAGGGGGTGGGATATCAGGTTAGATGTGCCCATTGGTCTGGTCTAGCTCTTTCTGATGCGTTTCCCATGTTTGTTGAGTTGAGTCAGGACGTACTTCATTCCTGTCCCTCTCAGAGTGCCCCAAACATGTCACAGACATAGTGCTCCTCCTCGACGGCTCGGGCAGCATCGCACCTGTGGACTTTGGAAAGATGAAGATGTTTGTCTCTGAGATCATGAAGCGTTTCCGCAGCATCGACATGCAGGTAACAGGCAGAGGCTGAACCCTGACTACTTACCCTGCCCCTTGCAGTCAGTGCTGACCCCAATGCCCCAGTGCGGCGCTAGGGGGCGCTGTGCTGCAGGGAGCAGCAATGGATTTTGCATCCAAAACCAGGAAAAAATTCCTGCAGAACCAGCTACATCCTGACCACCTGCTCCAGCCCTTAACTGAGTCTGAGTCCTGCTTTTCTTACCCTGCACCCCGGGGTTGTTTTTCTCTCTTCTCCCCTGTCTCCTCCTGCAGTTCGCCCTCATGCAGTACTCCAATAACTTTAAATTGCACTTCGACTTCATGGAGTACAGGGGGAGTCGTGACCCTGATCACCTTCTCCAGGGGGTTGAGCAGCTTTATGGAATGACGTACACGGCCACAGCTATCCGGAAAGTGGTGTAGGTATTGCCCTGCTCTCGGTACTGACTCCACAGGGAATGGGCTTTAAAGACATGTGAGCTAAGGGGCAGGGACTCAGGACCCCTGGGTTCTATCCCCAGCTGTGGGAAGGGACTGGGGACTAGTGGTTAGAGCAGGGGGCTGGGCATCAGGACTCCTGGGCTCTGTGCCCGACTCTGAAGGGGAGTGGGCACTAGTAGGTTAGAGCAGGGAGGGGGATGTTGGGAGCAAGGACTCCAGGGGTCTATTGCCAGCTCTGAGCTTCTGAGCAAGTCACAGCCACACAGTATGCCTCAGTTTCACATTGGTAAAATGGGGACATGACAGTGGCCTCCTTTGTCAAGGACTTTGAGATCTGCAATGCCAAAGCAGTGGACGAGCACTAGGTATTATTACGTATCAATAACCCCCCCATGCATTCCCCACCCCCATTTACCAGGCGGGAGTTGTTCACCTCTGGGAGAGGCGCTCGGGGTGAAGCCACCAAGATTCTTATGGTGATCACAGATGGGAAAAAAACTGGAGACATCCTTTCTTATTCAGACGTCATACCTGAGGCTGAGAGAGCTGGAATCATCCGCTACGCCATCGGGGTGAGCTGCGGCTGTGTGGAGAACTAGTATGGATCTGAGCCCCTGTCCAAGGACAGAGGATGGGGAGGGGGTTCCCATCACATAAGGGAGAAGAACTGACCCCCTGGGTTGTAACTGGGCCAACGTGTGACATTATAGGAGAGCTGGAGCTCCTCTGTGGTTCAGGTTGAGCGACACTTTCTAGTTAGAGGTTGGATTTTCTGACTGCCCTATGGTCCATGTGCTGACTCAGATTGTCCTAAATTTGGTTTGCATCATGGGGATGCAGGTTAAGATTAGTGGTGTAAATTCTGGGTCATTTGAACAAGGGGTTTCTGAGATACAGCCCTCTCCCCCCCGAGTTAAACAGCAAAGTCACCCGGTTCTTATAAAGCCTTTTTTGCACATCCCTGGGGCTCAAACTGCTCTGATCCTCCCCAAACTGGTGTCAGTCACTTGACATTTATCTCTGTTAGACTGCTGAGCCAAAGAGATTGAAATGGGCAAAGGGCAAGTTTACATGACACACTTAAGGCAAATTAAGTTATGTTGTTACACAGCCACCGCAGTAATTAAATTGGTTTTTCATGTCCACATTACTCTCCTGTCGGCGGTGCCTGTCCTCACCAGGGGCTCTTGTACTGATTTAACTGTCAGTGTTGGGCATTGTGGGGCCAACAGCCGGAGTCTCAGGCTATGTAAGCCACACAGTGCCTATATGGACACTGCATCAACCTAACTACATTGAGCTAAAAGCAACGCCTCTTGTGGAAGTGGAGTTATGAAGTTGGTGCAGTGGGCGAGTTACATGGGTGGGAGCTACATTTTAGTGTAGCTGCTACAGAGGTAGGTCGACGTAAGCTGCCTTTCATCAACAAACTCAGGTTTAGAGTCGTAGATTCCCACGCCAGAAGGGACTTTTGCGATGATCTAGTCTGAGCTCCCGTGTAGCACAGGCCAGAGAACTGACCCCAATAATCCCTGCTGGAACCAGAGCAGATCTTTTAGAAAACCAGCGAGTCTTGAGATAAAAATTGCCAGGGATGGAGAATCCACCGCGGCCCGTGGTGAGCTGCTCCAATGGTTAATTCCCCTCACGGTTAAACCTGACACCTTCTTTCCAATCTGAATGGGTGTAAATTCCTCTTCCAGCCATTGGATCTTGTTAGACCTTTTGTCTGAGGCTTATGTCGGGCCCAGCGACCAGGAAGTGCCTAAACTCCACCGCTGAACCGACTGCACGCAACCCACCCGGACTAGCGCAGTGGTCCTAGCCCTTCACCCCTTGCCCTGAGACATCCCCCGGAGTCATTGCCCACACTCACCCCTCACTACGCCCTGGAGATTGAATCACAAAGGTCCCCAGAGCGCTGACAGTCCCCATGGCAAGATGCTCTCTGTGCCCCGCCGCTGATGCAACTGACACAACTCAGAGCTGAAATGAGGCAGGTTCCAAAACTTCAGGCTTGTGGGCCTGTCTCCTCAAAACAGAGTGACACTTGTGCCAAGATGTTTCAGCGCCCCACCCCCCCACTCACTGGAGCGGCCCAGGGTGCTGGCCGAGCCGTGCCTATCGAGGGCCCAGCAGGGCTCAGGATGGGTGGCTATGTGCCCAGGGCTCTTGGCTGTGATTGATGCTGATGCCCTTGTCTCCACTGTACCTCCCTCTGCTCCATGAAGGTCGGCAGTGCAGGCCAACGGGAGTTCCAGGAGATCGCCTCTGAGCCCACCAGGAAGCATATCTTCGGGGTGGACAATTTCGACACCCTTAAGTGCATTGAGACCCAGCTGCAGGACAAGATCATCATCTTAGAAGGTAACAGAGGTGGGGCAGGGGCCGCAGTGGCCTGGGGCTCTAGAAATGGGTTTTCAAGGTCGAGATGGCCGGCATATTGGGTTGCATTAGTAGGAGCATTGCCAGAAGATTGAGGGAAGTGATTATTCCCCTCTATTTGGCACTGGTGAGGCCACAACTGGAGTATTGCATCCAGTTTTGGGGACTCCACTACAGAAAGGATGTGGGTAAATTGGAAAGAGTCCAGCGAAGGTCAACAAAAATGATTAGGGGGCTGGGGCACATGATTTATGAGGAGAGGCTGAGGGAACTGGGTTTATTTACTCTGCAGAAGAGAAGAGTGAGGGGGGGATTTTATTGAAGCCTTCAACTATCTGAAGGGGGGTTCCAAAGAGAAGGGAACTCAGCAGTTCTTCATGGTGGCAGATCAAGAAGCAATGGTCTTAAGTTGCAGTGGGGGAGGTCTAGGCTGGATATTAGGAAACACTATTTCACTAGGAGGATGGTGAAGCACTGGAATGGGTTACCTAGGGAGGTGGTGGAATCTCCATCATAGAATATCAGGGTTGGAAGGGACTTCAGGAGATCATCTAGTCCAACCCCTTTGCTCAAAGCAGGACCAATCCCCAGACAGACTTTTACCCAAGCTCCCTAAATGGCCCCCTCAAGGATTGAACCCACAACCCTAGATTTAGCAAGCCAATGCTCAAACCACTAAGCTATCCCCATCCTTAGAGGTTTGTAAGATCCGGCTTGACAAAGCCCTGGCTGGCATGATTTAGTTGGTGTTGGTCCTGCTTTGAGCAGGGGGTTGGACTAGATGACCTCCTGAGGTCTCTTCCAACCCTGATATTCTATGATTCTGTGGGACAGGGAGATGCTGGGAATCCAGAGCTGGGAGTGGTGGGAGCCTATGACTGGTCCAGTGGGATATACCTATATGGGAGCAGTGGGAAGCTGAGTTTCAACAACATACCCACAACCTCTGGGGACATGAATGGTGCTTACCTTGGTAAAAACAAATCCAAAGAGTTCCCCTTACCTATTTAAACAGCCCCTGCTCCTCACCCCAGAGGTGGCTGCATCTTAGTTCTGGGGAAGGGATCTCTGTGTAGGACTGTTTGTGACACCCTGACACCCCAATATTCACCACTGTCATGTAATTAGGATATGTATTGTACAAAATATGTCTTGTGAGGGATTATTCTCAAAGTCTTGATCTGCTGAACATTAATCTCGTTGGATTGTATGTGTTATCATTCTATGTGAAGTTATGAAGTTTGGCTACGTATGTGTTACTAAAACTTGTGGTGAGGTTCACAACACCCACAAGCAGCCTTTCAGGTACAATGGTAAAAAGTCCAAACAGTGTTAATGGCTTATAGAGTAAATTCACATAAACACACGGATTACCCCAGAAACTGGATACAGTACAAAACTTCTCAGAGATAGCACTACACAATGGGAACTGTTTGGCCCAGGTCACAGCAAAAGAGCTTTCCAGCGAGTGGGAAGAAGATATAAAAAGGGGACAATGATTTCATGGGGGACCTCACTCTCCCTACAACAACACACCTGGAAATATCTGAGGGGCAAGGACTGAACTGCGGGAAGTGATGGTCCCAGGCTAGAGGGATTTTTAGCCTGAGTATGAAAACCTGGGAAAGCCAAGGCAAATTGTGCCTTAAGAATGTGCTGCCTGTTTATCACTCAGGGTGAGAATCTGCTAATTTGTATCCTACCTGTCTAGTGTGTTATGCTGAGTTTGCAGGTTTTATTTATTTATTAAGGTAATCTGCTTTGTTCTGTTTGCTTTCCCTTATAATCACTTACAATTTACCTTTTGTAGTTAATAGTTATTTCTTGTTTATAGTATGACCCAGTTTGTGCAATTCATACCTGGGGGGTGCGAGAAGCTGTGCACATCTCTCTCCACATTGAGGGAGAGGGTGCATTTTTATGAGCTTGCGCTGTGCAGATCTCTCTGTACAGTGTAAGACAGTATTGTTTCGAGTTTATTGCCCAAAAGGGTGTGCACGTGAGTTCCAGGTGAGTCCTCTCACATAGAGCTGACTTCAGTCTGTGTCTGGTGCTGGGTGTGGCCCTACCTGTGTGTGTGTGCTGCACGAGACCGGAGAGCCTAATTCGGGAAAACAGGGAGAGGGAATCCAGGCTGATGGAGCAGAAGAGGCTCAGTGAAAACCCAGGACATCAGGTGGCATCCCAGATGGGGTGGTCCAACCCATCACACTGTTGTATGGCTGTTTCCCATGTCACCTCCCCATGTCTCTCTTTTCCTTTGAGGTTATTCATCTCAGGTCATCACAGCCAATGGGCAGAGCATCTACATGGTCGGGGCCCCTCTATGCCAAGGCACCGGCAAAGTCATCCTGTTCAGCCGAGATACCAAGGGTGGGGAATGGACACCCGGATCGGAGCTGTTGGGAGAGCAGGTATGGGGAGCGTTACAGATAATGTGGAGTCTGGGTGTGAGAGAAGGAGAGCACTGGAGGAAGCCTGTAAGCTTTTGACATCGTGTAATATTTGTGTTTGGCTTCACCTTCAGGAACGATTCAGTCAGAGAGCCTCAGGCAGGGGATAAACTTGACTGGTTTAGAGAACTGCACCGCAGCTGACATTCAGCATCTCTCCGATATCCCATTTCTGTTACCTTCACTTACAGTCTAGACGGAACTCATAAGGTGGATACGGACAGAGGCCCACCAAGGGACTTAGGCATTGTGATGCTGCAGGGAGGCACCTGCCTCTGACAGCGATCGATGAATGGGGGGAGGGGAGAGAGAGACACAGGCACTCTTCACCTACCCCACATGTTGGGTCTCATCCAATAGGCATGCTCAGAGCTGCCGAGATATTCACAAACCAGCTGGAGGAGACAAGAGAGGTTTCCCATATAGCTTGGGGGTTGGAGTTCTAACCTAGGACATGAGTGACCCCTGGTTCAAATCCCTGCTTTGCCTGATTAGAAAGAAAGATTTAACCAGGTAGCTGCCGTCTCTCAGGCTGTAGGGTGGTTGTGATTTGCACGTGTTCTGTGGCCCAACTGATACTTAATTACTCAATTAAAGTGGAACAACTTTAACAAGGGAGACTGAGGGAGCCTACATCAGAGTATCCCACAGCTCAGGGGTTAGAGCACTGAACTGAGAAATAGCAGGTGCCTGTTCAATTCCTTCTCCTCTGACCACACCTACCGGAGGAGGAGTTAGATGGAGGAGTGCCTGTCTTCCCCCAGGCTGGGATGGATGGAGCGAGAAATGGGCACTGGACAACCGCACGCTTAGAGTAAGACAGTAAGGCACAAGCCCTGTACTTGAGACAGCAACAAAGGAGCTTCTGCTGCAAAAATTTAGGCACCAAGTCAGTTTAGGCACCTATAGGGGTCAGCGGCAGCCAGGCAGAGGTTTTGCAGCTCACAGAGGCAGTAAAGTCCAGGGGTTAAGCACATAAATACCTTTGTGGATCTAGGCTAGAGAGACTCAGGCAAGGAAATAACATTACTAGTGATATTAACAGTGTCTGTAAAAGATCACACTACACTAACAAAGTGAATTTCTCTAAGTCCAATTGCCTGTACATGCCACCTAAACAAAACCTATAACAGTGGCTCAGTCAGTGGTGAACTTGACTTGTGATAGCCCAACCTCTGAAAAGAATTGCACCACAGTTAGCATTCAGCATCCCCGTCCCTCCAAGATCTAGCTGCCTGTCTGTTCAAGAACACTTACAGAGATAGCGCCACTGGCTGCACTGAAGGAGAGTGAGGCTAAGGATGGAATGGACATTGGGACTGAATCCGTATCCCCAGAGGGTGAGAAGGGTCTCAGTGGAAGAAGAAGCAGAAGGTGACTAAATTAAGGGGGTGGCTTATCTGCCTCTCCAGATTGGCTCGTATTTCGGGAGTATACTGTGCACTGTGGACCTCGACAGAGATGGGAACATGGACCTGGTTCTAATCGGAGCCCCTTTGTACCATACACCTCTGAATGGAGGACAGGTCTATATCTGCCCGATTAACTTGCCGGTAAGAAAGAGGATGGAGCCATGGGGAAGATGGGTGGCCGAGGGTTCTTGTTTGCCTGGACTGCTGTGATGCTGTGACAATTAGTATTGCAGTAGGGGGCATGGTGCTCCAGGAAGCAGGGTAGAGGTTCAGTAGGGGTGCTCTTCCCTCCCAGTCAGTTCTGACCCCAGGCCCCAGAGTCGGGAGGGGGGGCACACACTGTGCTGCAGAGAGAGGGGAAGGAGCTTGGTAGGGCTCACTCTCTGATGACAGCAAGTGCTAATCCTTTACCCATGTGTCTTTTTGGATTGGGTCTGCAGGGGACGAAGATGATCTGCACCAAGACACTACATGGGCAGACGGGGGAAGTGTCTGGGCACTTCGGGGCCAGTATGTCTGAAATTGGGGACATCAGCGGGGACGGACAGACGGACGTGGCCATCGGGGCTCCCATGGAGAATGACAATCATGGGGCCTTGTACATCTTCCATGGGGAAAAGGGAGGCCTCAGTCCCCAGTACAGACAGGTGAGCCCAGCTCCTATGGGGAGGGGTCAGTACACAGCCCTGAAGGGACAGCCCTAGTGCCAATTATATAGATACTCACCCCTTTCCTAGCCCTTATCCTCTGGTGCCCCCTAATGGTCATTATATAGTACACTCACCCCTTCTGCATCCCTTACTGCTCTCTCTGCCCTACAGCGCATCAAGGGGTCACGGTTTCCCAGCAGGCTGCACTACTTTGGCCAGGTTGTCAGTGGCGGGACAGATCTGACGGGGGACGGACTGCCGGACATCGCGGTGGGGGCACAAGGGCAGGTCCTGCTGCTGAGGTAAGTAACTCTGTGTCATTGCACTGCTCTGCACGACAATCTCAGGCCTTGTCTACACTAGAGAGTGCTTTTGATACAAGTTATGCCGACGATCTAAAAGTGCAAGAATTCCATCGCTATTCCATGTCCACACTATGGTCCTTGTGTCAGCAGAGCGCATCCACACTTGGTGCTGTAGCCCTGAGAGTGAGAGCAGTGCACTGTGAGACTGATCTCAGTGTGCTACTTACCACATCCCACAGCTAGGTGTTGTGGGAAGGTGGAGTGGATCGCAGTGGATCATGGGTGTGGAATCAATGTCCCATGATGCAGTTCTTTCCGTCCCAGCATTCCATGGGCTTTCGACTGCATTCTGTGGCATTTTTCAATGGTTCTTGTTTACTGTGCGCCTGCCACCTCTGTCTGAAAAGATGGATCCTGCACTGATCTCTACTGTTGTGGTCGCTGTTACGAACACATTGTGGATGGTCATGCAGTATATCATGAGCTCCCAATCTGAACAGGAACCAGAGTTGCCTGACCTGCTGTGTGCCATGGAAAGAAACAGCACCAGATTACTTTTGGCATTCATGGAGCAGCTGAACACAGTGGACCATCGCTTTTGAGCTTGGGAAACAAGCACTGATTGGTGGGATCACATTGTTATGCAGCTCTGAGATGATGAGCAGTGGGTGCAGAAAACCACCTTCCTGGAACTGTGTACAGAACTCACCCCAGCCCTGCAGTGGAAGGACACCAAAATGAGAGCTGCCCTCTTGGTGGAGAAGTGTGTGGTGATTGTAGTGTCAAAGCTGGCGACCCTTGACTGCTACCTGGTGGTTGGGAATCAGTTTGAAGTCCATTGCAGGGGCTGCATTAATGCAAGTGTGCAGGGCCATTAATCGAATCCTGCTACAAAGGACCATGACTCTTTGCAATGTACGTGAAATAGTGAATGGCTTTGTGGAAATGAGATTCCCTAACTGCAGCATATAGATAGATGGAACGCATATTCCAATTTTGGCCCCTGACCATCTTGTAACAGAGTACATCAACAGAAAGGGGCACTTCTCTATGTTATTGCAGGCACTTGTAGATCACTGTGGGTGTTTTGCTGACATCAACGTGAGGTGGTCGGGGAAGGTGCATAACGTGCATCTTCAGGAGCACCGGCCTGCACAGAAAGCTGCAAGCAGGGACTTTCTTTCCATACCAAAAGATTCCAGTGGGGGATGTTGAAATGCTCATCGTGATCCTGGCAGACCCAGCATATCCCTTACTCCCATGGCTGATGGAGCCTTAAATGGGAAACCTGGCCAGCAGCAAGGAGCGGTTCAACAACAGACTGAGTAGATGTAGAATGACTGTGGAATGTGCCTTTGGCAGATTAAAAGTGCGCTGGCGATGCCTTTAGGGAAGGTTAGATCTTAGTGAGGAAAACATTCCAATAGTCAGAGCTGCCTGTGGGGCTAAGGGTGAAAAGCTTGCTTGGGGTGGAGTGCTGAGCCAGATCACCTGGATGCTGATTTTGAGCAGCCAGATAACATGGCTATTGGAGGGGCACAATGGGGGCTATTCGAATCAGGGAGGCTTTGAGGCAACATTTTGAGAATGAGAACCAGTAATCTGCCATGCTTCATTAAGCTCAGTTATCTGTAGTGTAGACAAGACCACACACAGTAGCAATACATTGTGTGTGTCTGTCTGTCTCACCTGTACTGGAGAAAGGCACAATAATAGCTTTGCTGCAGGGCTGGCGAGTTGCATGAGCCCGTGGTGCTTGGGCTCCAGGAATATTCTGTATCTAGGGGCCTGTCTCCACCAAAGTTTGGGTCCGAGTCCCACCTGCTGCCCCCACATACCTCCCTGGTGCCTCCCCTGCCCTTGCTTCTATTGGCTGAGGTGGGGCTGAGGGTGGGGGAAGTGGTGGTGTTCACAGCACTGTGGATTTGTGGGTGGGGGTGCTGGGCATAGTGTGTCCAGGGAGTGTGGTATGGGGGGCTCTGTCGCAACCCAAACCCCTCCCACACCCAAACTTCCTCCCAGAGCCTGCACTCCCAAGCCCTCTCCTGCTTCCAAACTCCCTCCCAGACCTGACACCCCCTCATGAACCCATACCCTCTGCCCCAGCCCAGAGCCCGCACCCAGCACCCAAACTCCCTTCCAGATCCTTAGGCAGGTGTGAGTGTGTGGCAGGGTGTGTGGGAGGACAGGATTTGGACCTGTTCTGGGCACCACCAAAAATTATACAAACCTGCTGCCCCTGCTTTGCTGCTCCCTTCTCTGCCCCCCAGCATCTCCTCTTGCAGAGCTGCGTGTCCATAACTTGTCTCCCTGGGGTGCTGCAAGCACATCCAGGCTGGGTGGGAGGCTCTGGGGAGGGAGGGAGCCTGGGCCCATTGCAGAGAGCAGCTGGGTGATGGTTCTGTTCCCCCCATGGCAGGTCCCGGCCGGTGCTCAGAGTCAGTGTCTCCATCAGCTTCCAGCCTCCAACCATTCCCACCTCGGCCTTCAACTGCCAGGAGCAGGAGCAGCTCAGCACAGAGGCCAGCAGTGCAAATGTCTGCTTCACCGTCACTAAGAGCACCATGGACAGCCTAGGTCAGACGAAACCCATCCCCCGCTCCCCTGCACTCTGAGTCAGCCAGTTCCTTGCCCTGGAGCTGGACTCGAGCCAGCGCCCCCTAGAGGGGAAAGGCCCCATGTCCCATTTCCCCTTGAGGTTCCCACTCTGTCTCTCTCTGTCCTTCATTTCCCCTCTCCCATAGGTGACGGGATCTTCAGCACCATCCAGTACAGCCTGGCCCTGGACCCCGGGCGGACGAAGATCCGAGTCGCCTTCAACTCCACCGGCCCTGTCCTGAGCAGGGAGCTGCGACTCAGCATTGAGAAGAAATGTGAGACGTACGGGATAATGTTACCTGTGAGTGCTGGGGGGTCGGGTCCTAACTCCTTCCCCTCCCGCTGCGTCTGCCCCTCCAACCCTGCCCCTTGCCCCCATGTCACCCAGAGAACAAACCTCTCTCTGGGTCCCAGCTCCCCTTTCCTTTCAGGGACCCAACGTGTTTCTGTTTCCCCAGCTCTGTCCCGAAGACATTCTGGCCCCCATCACCCTACGCTTCAACTACACCCTGACGGGGGAGCCCATCGCTGCCGCCGGTGGCCTCAGACCCATCCTGAGCGAGGACTCCATGCCAGTGTCTGCAGGCTCGGTAAGGTGCCATAGCCAGGCCCCACGGTGGGTCTGCTGCAGGGATCAAACCAGTGACGTTGGCATTCAAAAGCGAGAGACTGCAACGTTCAGAGTTAGCAGCAGCTTCCTAAACCCCTTACAGAGTATGGACACTAGAGGGCGACAGAGACGGATGCTGAGTTTGCCTTGGCTAGGGACCTGTCTCCCCTATGTGGGAACATTCCAACTTCTCCTCAACGTTCCCAAAATTTCTCTCCAAAAAACAAAATATTTTTGGCTAAAAAAATTATTTTTTCTGAACATTTTTCAAAATTTATTTTGGCCAGGGCCCCTTGGAGGGGAAAGGCCCCATGCCCTGTTCCCCATCCCCCCGCGAGCCAGGCAGGCCCCCTGACCTGCCAGCCCTAGAAGAGTGATACTGTTGCTGGCCAGAGCCGGGAGGTGGAAGGGGGAGGAGGGGTATGAGTGAGTGGGTGGGTGGCAAGGGAGGAGCTGATGATGGGTTCAGCTGTCCCCTGTGCAGGGGACTGGGAGGTGCTGAGGTAACTGGAGGGCCCCTGGGTCCCTGCAGTGTCGCTCTGGCAGATGGTGCTGCAGCCCTCTCCCCATTGACCCCTGCCCTCCTGGTCTCCCCCCAGCTCCCGTTTCAGAAGGACTGCAGCATGGATGGCCGCTGCGATGACCAGTTAGCAGTCTCCTTCAATTTCTCTGGGTAAATCACCAAATCCTCCCTGCAAAATCACCCGCCATGGGGGGACCCATCCAGCTTGATCACACCTTGGATTTCCAGTGCTGATGGATCCTGGGTGGCGGGCACTGCTGTGGTGAAGATCGCAGCACTGGGGTCCCTGGCTGGGCACTGCTAGAGGAAGTTCACAGAGCAGCCAGGGCACTGCCTTGAGGAGGCTCACCCCTTTCTCCCCCCCCTTAGCTTGAGCACCCTGGTGGTGGGGGTCACCCCTGAACTCAACATCACCGTCTCCATCCAGAATCACGGGGATAATTCCTACAGCACCAGGGTGCAGTTCTTCTACCCGGCCGCGCTGTCCTACCGCCGGGTCCTGCTGCTCCAGGTACCCCAACGCACACCGGGCATGAGGGGCAGGCTCTGCAGGGGGTGCTGTGCTGCAGAGAGTGGGCGGGGAACTTGTCAGGGGATGCTGCTCTGCAGGAGGTGAGCAGGGAGTTGGCTGGGAACTCAGTTTGGAGCGCCGTGCTGCAGGGAGTGGGTGAGGGCTTGGCCAGTGGTGTCGTGCTGCAGGGAGAGGGCAGGGGTCTCAGCAGGGGGCGCTGTGGCCCCATCTCTCACTGGCTGGTCCCCTGTGTTCAGTCTAACAGGAGGGCCATGGCCATTAAGTGCAGCTCAGCAGAGGGCTCAGAGGAACAATCTCAAAGGAACAGCATCTGCCACATCAACCACCCCATCTTCTGGAGCGGGGCCGAGGTAGGGACGGGCCCTGGCCTGTGAACTCCCCAGATGTGAGCCCAACTGGGAGCAGAGAGGGGCAGTTCCCTGGGGTCAGCCCAGCCCATGACAAGAGATCTGCTGGGGAAAGTTCCCAGGGGAGCCGGAGAGTCAGTGCAAACAGAGCCCTGAAATCACTCTGGGCCTGGGGTCAGGCCCTGCCGGGGCTGGAAACCAAGGGTCAGACTTGGGGGGCTGGAAATCAGGCCTCGCTGGGGGAGAAAAGAACAAAGGGAGGGGCTGTTCCTTCCCCCATTTGGGGTCCTTAAAATGATGGTTAACGGGGTGTTGCCATGGCACGGAGCCGGCTGAGGTCTCTGGATCCCAAACCAGGTTAACACTGTTTAATGTTAGACAGGGATAGGGTTATGTTCACGCCCTTTGCCGCTCTGGGGCCATTTATTCCATCTAAGTTCATACAAGAGGCCCCCCCCCCCTTCCCATCTTCCATGCCTGCTCCACCCCCGCAGTCTCTGGCAATTCCCCAGACCCCGTGCCCACTGCTCCCTCACCCCCCGTGTTTTCCAGGTCATCTTTGTGGCCACTTTTGATGTCTCCTCTGAGGCCGACCTGGGAGACAGGCTGCAGATCACGGCAAACGCCAGCAGGTGAGGGGGCTGTGTAGGTCCGGGGGGCGGGCTCAGAGGCAGTGGGAGGGGCCTGTACATGGAGCAGGACAGTGCAGAGAAGTGTGGTGCAGCCTCCTTGCACAGTTAACTGGCTGCATCTCCTCACATCTGTCTCCTTTGCTCCCCCTCTGCCCAGTGACAATGGCGGCCTGATCACCGAGAGCATAATTCAACAGGAGAAGCTGCTGGTCAAGTACGGCATCCTGATCATCCTCACCAGGTAGGTCAGTGTGGAGACAGAGGGGAGACCGCCCCCTGCTGGGCCCACATCCTGTTCCCTGCAGGACAGCACACCCTAGCACCACATGGGGTCATAGGTGCCAGCGCTGACTGCAAGGGGAGAGTGCCCCCTACTGAGCCCTTTCTTGCAGCACAGCGCCCCCTTCTGGACATGACACCCACCCCCACCCTCCAGCCCCATTCATCACACGCCCGTCTCTCTCCTTCTTTCCATCCTTTGCCTCCCCAGCCTGAAGGAGTCGACCAAGTACGTCAGCTTCTCCGCCAAGGAGGCAGGGACAAGCGTGCCAGTGACACATGCGTACAAGGTGAGGCCAGCACCTCAGAGTGTGAGGGGAGAGACGGGGCAAGAGGCAGGGAGTGGAACTGCCTGAGTTAGACTTAGTGGGTTAGAGCATGGAGGGGTGGAGACGGGGACGCAGCCAGGACTCCTGGGTTCTATCCCCAGCTCTGGCAGGGGAGTGGGGTCTGAGGGTTAGAGCGGGAGCTGGAGATCAGGGCTCCTGGGTTCTCTTCCTGCAGTGCCCTATGGTGAGTCTGTTTCTTTCAGGTCAAGAACCTGCAGCACCGAAGCGTCCCCATCTCGGTCACGTTCCAGTTCCCCGTGGAGCTGGGAGGGATCCGGGTGTGGGACGCCTCTGAGGTCGTCCCCTCCAAGGTACCTGCCTCTCCCTGCCCTTGTGCGTGTGTGAGATGGGCCCAGTGACACCTGCTCTGCCCTACAGCACCCCCTGCTGGGACAGGCTGCCTGGGGGAAAGATCCATTCCCCAACCTCTGAACCTGCCAGTCCTGTGCCCTGGTGCCAGATTGGTGCTGGTGCCTAGAGGGGAAGTTCCCATGTCCCAATCCCACCCCAATTAACACTGTGTGTCTCTCCCTCCCCAGCCCGAGCTGGTTCAGTGCAACAGTGAGGTGGAAACACCCGGTTCAAAGGACTTTGTGAAGCAGATGAGCGATCGCCCCCTGCTGGTGAGTACAGACCGGTGCGGATCCCAGCAGCTCTTCTCCCTCTGCACTAACACAGACAGCAAGTGCTGTAGACAGACCCAGACCCTCATGGCCATGCTGAGCCCCTGCACGCCCCCTGCCTCACCCGGCAATATCCTTCCACCCCCAGAACTGCTCCGTGGCCACCTGTAAGAAGATCCGGTGCAGAATCACCTCCCTGGAAATGCAGCAACCACTGGAGTTTATGATCAAAGGGAACGTCAGCTTACAGTGGGTCTCCCAGGTACAAGAGCTTCCTCTGCCTCTCTGCACCAGGCGAGGAATCCCCCCCATGCGAACAGCCCCAGAGGTGGCTGCATCTCAGTGCTGGGCAAGGGATTGCTCCTATGTGAACAGCCTGTAAATTGCTCTGGGTCCCCCTGGGACGATGCTCTGGGCTGGTTTGTGTCATTTCTGGTCAGGGACGGTGAATTTCTCTGTTCCAGACACAGCAGCAGAAAGTGAGTCTGGTGAGCGAGGCCCGGATTGAATACGAGGAGAAGAAATACACCCAGAAGGAGGGATTCGTCCAGCGCCAGGTACCAGAGTGACTGCACCCGGGATAGAGAGAGCATCGGCTAGTGGTTAGAGCTGGGAGCCAGGAATCCTGGGTCCTGTCCCTGCTCTGGGAGGAAGTGGGGTCTGGTGTGTTAGAGTGGGGAGGGTGATGGTGCCAGGACTCCTGGGTCCCCATCTCACGGCTCCTCTCCCCCAGGTGCAGACGGTGGTGGAGCTCTCCGAGGCCTATAACTACCTGCCCATCATTGTGGGCAGCGGCGTGGGGGGCCTGGTCCTGCTGGCTCTCATCACCGCAGCCCTCTACAAGGTGAGTGGGGCAGGGCACTAACCCCTTCCCTACAGCCCATCACCCTGGGGGCGGGGCCTGTGGCTCTCCCAGCTGGTGGGGGAGGGGCAAGGGTCTTTCCTTCAGAGGTTCCCACAGCCCATCCCTTTCCCTCCTCGGTCATGAGCCTGTGTCTGTCTGTCTCTCCCCCTCTCCCCGCTCTGCCTCCTTCCAGCTCGGCTTCTTCAAGCCCCAGTACAAGCAGATGATGGAGGATGCTGTGGAAGGCGAGGGGTCTCGCCTGACCCAGAGTGCAACCACTGGCAACCCCCCTGCTTCTGATACCCCCAAACAATAGCCCCCCATGCGCTGCCCTAGATGGGTCACAGAACCCCTAAATTTTAATTGCTAAAGCTGGGCACGCTCACTCTGCCCTCCTCCTTGTCCCCCTCCCCCACCGGCACAAGTTGCCAACGTTGGCACACACACCCTGGCTTTGCCTCCCACTGGGTTGTTCCAGGTCCACCCCCGCCCCCTTATGCTTGCCACCTCCAAGATGCAGAGAGACCAGCCACTGCCCATCCCGCAACCAACAAAAGAGGTCCTAGTGCCAACTAGAGCTAATCATTACTCAAATTTGGCTGGGCAGAATTCTATTTACTTTTTATAATTTGAATGGAGAACAGTGAGGTTATTTTTATAGGCATTTTTTTTTGAATTCTATTGATTTACATTTTGATGTGGAAAATTATGGGTTTTAAGCATTCCACCCCCGTTTTTATCAATTTAAATGATCCCGGTTGTGGGAATTTGTGTGTGTCGGGGGTCAGGCCATATGGGAAGGTCAGACAGTTATTTAATGGCAGTAGAGGTTGGGATTCAAAAAGTTAAAGCTTTATAACTATGCTGGGAAGGATGGATTTTTATTGGTAAATGTTGAATTCATCACACACAGGCAAACTGCTGGCAAAATATTTCCATCGCTAATAATCGAAATTTTCTGCTTGAGCACATATTGGAGTTTGATTTAAGGCTATTTACTTCATATATTTTGACACGTGATGTTAATAATTAGTATTTGAATAGTTATAAAATGTGACCTTTTAAAATCAATGTCTGTTGTCTTTACAGAATTAGGGTCTGATTCCCCTCCCCCCAGTAATTTTCCACAACTGAAAATTTAAATGAATAAAAATCAAAAACTTTTGCTTAGAAATAAACAATACTGTCCATGGAAATTATTTTAAAAAAGAATTCTGCCAAGCCTATTTATAACCTCTAAAAACACAAACTGTCGACATCACATGTCAAATTGCACAAAGTAATTATCCTGAAAGCAGCCCCACTGACACCAGCACGGCCACAAGTTTTCTACACAATAAGGTGGGACACTAGAAAGTTCTCCAGGAGCATTTTTCTTTCTTTGTCTAGCTGCATGTTTTGATTGTTATCGACGGAAACATTTTCCCTCGGTTTGGAGGGGGGGTGCGGTGAAACTGATGTTTGCTGACAATTACCGCTAAAAATCTCACCGTCCCAAGCCTACCTAAAACGCGGAGTGAGTGGGAAACAAAATCGACCCCCAAAACCCCCGAGCCCCTATATAGGTATTACTGTATTCTGTTAGGGAATGACAGATCCTCAGAGCTGCATTCTCCTGCCCTGGTGAGAAACTAACGAATACATAAAGGATAAATGACATTCCCATTTGGGGAATAGAAGAGATGTTCAGTGGTGAACAGGGGTGAGGTTCTGGCCCATCATGAGCCCCCACACTCGGCGCCTCCCAGGAGCTTCAGCCTGGGAGGGAACCTTCCTCCCATCGTCCCCTCCCAGGAGACCCCGCCTCTCCCACCCTGCTCCTGCCCCTCCCTGTTGGTGAGCTGTGAGTCCAGCTCACATCCTGGCGCTGAGAGGAGCTGCCGTGGTTCGGCAGGCTGAGCAGGGCCAGCTGCACTCCCGGCCATGTGTCCTGCGTGGTAGATACAAATTCACTGCATGTGTGGCTGTCCACACTCACGTCTGGCAGAGGGACATCAAACCCCCATACGTTAAATCTTTTCACTGGCAACAGGCAAGGCGGGACAAAAAGTGGCCAGGCCAATTAAAAATCATCCAGGTGGCAACACTATGTGGGATGCTTTGAATCCATATCCTGATGCCCCTTGCTGAACTTGAAACCTCCCAACCAGAGCGTCCCTGGCAGGGCTGGGAGCCAGGACTCCTGGACTCTATCCCAGGAGCTGTGGAAGGGAGTGGGGTCTAGTGGGTTAGAGCAGGAGGCCTGTTCTCGGCCGGTGTCTGAGCCACGCTCAGCACAACAGGGGCCCATTCTCAGCCAAGGTCTGTGCAGCGCCCGGCACAACGGGGGCCCTGATCTCAGTTGGGGCCTTAAGGTGCTACTGGGTTACTTCCAATAAAACCAAGCTCTCAGAGTCATTCGCCTGCCTTGTCTGAAGTCTCAGGTCACTTCAAACTGTCTCTCAATATTCTATGTATGTGTGTGTGTGTTTGTGGAGTGACAGGGGCTGTGCTGTCCTACCTTCCACACCACACAAGGAAATGAAATCACTTTTAAAACTGATTGAAAAGGGAAAAAAATAAATGTCTCTGTTCTGCAGGTTTAGCCTGAGGAACTCCCTGCCACATGTAGTAATGAGGCTGGGACCGAATACGTTCCTGTATTCACACCCTACGTACTATTGTAATCATCTTTGTACAAAGTATGCCTTGTGAGGTATAATTCGAAAACTCACAATACTGATCAATAACTTGTCCTGATAAGCTATGTGTCTCAACATTGTCTGTAAAGTTTTATAAGATTTCCCTGTATGATGTTACTGACCTGTGTTCCCAACCCCACAGCCTTGCTCATGCAGAAGTTGGCAACCAAATGAGGTCTCGAGAAAGGAATGTCCCTGCCTGAGTTTGTCTTTAGGCCGTAAACGGTCATCAAGAAGGAAGGAAAACAAAGGAAGCTCAATCGTGTGAGGAAAAGCCAGCTGTGAACATCCTTCCACATAAACTCTGTGTGTCCTAGTGCCCAGCTGGAACTGTTTTTCAAGAGTGAGACTGAAACTATAAAAAGGAGGAACAACCCCTCCTTCCCTGCCCACAGCATTCACTGCACCTGAAGAGAAACAGGAAGTATTCACTGGATGCTGAGGAAGAGGGCCTGAGGTACACAGTTTGATCAGGAAGGCAGCTGAAAGCAGGTGGTGAGAAACTTTGCTTGAATAGGATATAGTTTAAGTTAGGCACTACTAAATGTTTCATCTTTATTTTCTTTGTAACCATTTCTGACTTTTATTCCTCATTAGTTGGATTCACTTCAAATCTCTCTCTTTGTAGTTAATAAACTTGTTTTATTCTTTTATCTAGTCTAGTGTGTTTGAATGGAAGTGTCTGGGTAACTCTGATTTGGGGTGGTAATTTGTGGGCACAGGAATAATCTTACAGGAATGATGGACTTAATATGATTTGTAGGGTCCAAGAGAGAGCTGGGCAGTACAGGACATAGATTTCTGGGAGAAAATCTAAGACTGGGTGTGTGTTGGGGTCACCCTGCTGTATAACCCGGCTGGTGAGAGCCAGAGTGTAACCCAGGTGTGGTTAGCAGGCTGCAGTTACACACAGACACTCAGGGTATGAGTTGCATGCTCTTAGGCTGTTTGTGAGTGGCCCAAGTGGGAGTTATTTCAGTGAGACTTTGTAAGGCACTCAAGGCTGCAGGGCCAGGAGGTGACAGAGCTGCTCATTAGCCTGGATTGTACCCTGGCATGCCAGAGATGTGTAAACAGGACTCTCACGTGGGAGTAAAGGGGTTATATTCTCTCGGTGTTTGGCACTGGAGCGACCGCTGTTGGAAAGCTGTGTCCACTAAACAGTGTGACATAATGTCTGTGCCACTCAGGAAAGACAAGAAGTCCAGGCACTTTAGTGCTATAAGGCCAATGTCATCACTTCCATGACATAATTAATCTAAGCAGTCCATGGCGTAGGCTCACCCACAGTCATTCCTCAAGCCTACTATGGACTTTCAGGTCCTAGAGAAATGTGTTTCCCAGATAGTCTCATTAAAGTTCCTAAATTACCATCTACCATCTTGGTAGAGGGCTGGTGGGTTCATCTTGTGTCTCCTTAATGATAAAATATCAAGACATTTTTCTCAAAGCAGCTCTTGTTTTTTTAAATAGCAAGTCGTTTCTAGAGAAAGCCGCTCTAAGTGTAACAAAGGGCAGAGAGTCACATGTAGCAAACAGGACTACAGGACACAATGGGTGACCGGTGCCCTAAAATCCTAACCCGGTCCAGAGCTTCAGCGCACTAACAAGATCCCCTCTTGGCTAACAAGGTACTGCTGCCCCCAAAGCCTCCACCAGCATGGCTGAGACCCTCCTTCCATGAGATCTCCCCCGTACTTCTGGGAGTGCCCCAGCCAGGAGCGCCGAGCCGTTAGTCCCCACTGGGCTGGGAAGGGACAGGACTTCCTCTTCACCTGCACGGCTGCTCGGGGCAGGGAAGGAGATCACACCCATCTCTGGGTACCTTTTGGGTTGGGATTCCCACGGCTGCAACACTGTGAAATTTCAGATGTAAACATCTGAAAACCTGAAACTGACCAATTTAAAAACCCTCTGACCACAAAATTGATGAAAATGGACCGTGAATTTGGTAGGGCCTAGCAATAAGTGTCTTCCACCTCCCGGCTGGAGAAGCGTGTCTCAGGGGACGCTGCTTCTGAGAGACCTGCCTTTAAACGACAAGGACTAGAGAACATAATACCCTGTCCCCAGGGAGGGGCTCTATTCCACACCCCACCCCTGGCCCACATCCCACTGGTGGGGGAGCCTATGTTGGATACATCTGAACGGATCTCTCCTAACTCTGCTGCACCATGGGGCGAAGGAGAGGGTCTGTGCAACTGAGCCCAGCAGGGTTCTTCCCCCACACCCCCGAACCCAGACAGCTCAGAGGCAGCACAAGGAGGAAGTCCCTGCAGTTGATTTTCCCTGGTGGTTGCAGCATGACGAGTGGTCCTTTATTGTTCCAACCTTGGGGCAGTGCACCCTCTGCTGGGAGATTAGAGGAATGTAAATTTTCAAGGAGATAGTGGGCTACTGTTTCTGCTGATTCCCATTTTGCAGGCAATACAGGGACCCTATTTCAGAAGAGAAGGTTTATGGGGGACCCTCAGCAGCCATCCTGGCCAGATGGAGCTCTCCTGATACAAGAGGAGGTGGAGGGTTGAGCTAGACAGTTCCAGTACTTGTCCCCTTTTGCAGGGTTAAAAATGGACAAGTGGCTCCATATTGTGCTGTGAGCCGTCCAGGCCGCTGCCTCCTGTGTATTGGCATCTCACACACACACACACACACACACACACACACAGACCCTGCAAGGTGTGCAGCCCATATCCCCCCCCACAAAAGGTCCCCAGGAACATTTCCCCATGTTGCCCCAGCAGAGAACGGGGCCAGGAGCTAAAATCAGGGAGTGTTCTCTGTACAGCGCCCTCCCAAAATCATTCAACATCAGGCTTTTGTTAAAAGCAAAGGAAAAGATTCCCCAAAAGGGCCAGAGAAGGAGGAAGGGGGGATGGTTCAGGGGTAATGCCACATCTCCTGAACATCTGAAGGGACTGGGGGAGAGGAAGAGATATTATTACATGTTCTGAACATCTGGAGAGGGCTGAGGAATAATGTCACCTGCAGAACATCTGGAGAGGGCTGAGGAATGATGTCACCTGCAGAACATCTGGAGCAGCTGGGGAGTGTTGCATGGGCTGAACATCTGGAACTGCTTGATCTGGTGAGCCCCAGAGAGTCCCCTTGGGCTGTGGCAAGCTGAGGGTTCCTGCTCATCAGACATATCGTCTGGACTTTTATCAGACCATGTGGGATGGCTCTGGGGTAGAACCTATGCCAATGCATCACTGTATAAACAGGAAAACCTCAAGTAGGAGTAGAGAGGTTATTTTACCCCTATATTTGGCACTGCTGCGACCTCTGCTGGAATACTGTGTCTAGTTCTGGTGCCCAAAATTCAAGAAGGATGTTGATCAATTGCAGAGCAGACAGAAAAAAGCCACAAGAATGATTGAAATGATAGACTCAAGAAGCTCAATCTATTCAGTTTAACAAAGAGAAGGTTGAGGGGTGACTTGATCCCAGTCTATAAGTATCTACATGGGGAAGAAATATTTAATAATGGGCTCCTCAATCTAGCAGACAAAGTTATAACATGATCCAATGGCTGGAAGTTGAATCTAGACAAATTCAGACTGGAAATAAGGCACATTTTTAACAAGGAGAGAAGAGGAATTACACGGTAGACCAATTTAACAAGGGTCATATTGGATTATTTATCAATGACCATTTTTAAATCGGAATTGGACACTTTTCTAAAAGCTCTGCTCTAGGAATTATTTCAAGGAAGTTCTCTGGCCTGTGTTACACAGGAGGTCAGGCTGGATGATCACAATGATCTCTTCTGGCCTCAGAATCTAGGGATCTATGAACAAAACCACAGCTCTGCAGTACGGCTCCAGCATCTCTCACCACCATTCCCCAGCTCTCTAGTAGGACTGCGCTGTCTCTTGCCATGCCCTGGCTCTCCTGGACAGCTCCGGCATCTCTCGCCATGCCCCAGCTCTTCAGTACAGCTCCAGCACCCTTCTAGCTGGGGTGCTTCTCCACCTTGTTTTGTTCCCAGGTATGGTTCCAGCTGGAGATATCAGCGGGCTCAACCCTACATCCTTCCCCAGAGATCAGCCCTCTCTGGCCCTCTGGCTTCAGCCAGAGGTGCAAGTAAGCTGGTACGGTATGGTACGGCGTACCAGCAAGAGCCGGTACACAGCCGACTGTACCGGCAGGGGACAGCTTCCGCAGGCTGGCAATTTAAAGGGCCTGGGGCTCCCGGTAGTGGCCGAAGTCCCAGGCCCTTTAAATCACTGCCCGAGCCCCGGGACTCCCAGCCGCTGCCGCAGCTGCAGCTACCGCTACCATGGGGCTCCGGCGGTGATTTAAAGGGCCCGGGGCTCCCAGCCGCCACTACCGCAGCCAGAGCCCCGGGCCCTTTAAATCTCAATTTAAAGGGCCCAGGGATTTAAAGGGACCACCTCTTCCAGTTGAGACCCCACCCCCTGCTCAGGACTCCTGCATCCTGGTAAGTCCTTTAAATTACTTTCACCCCTGGCTTCAGCTGTCCTGAACCTCCTGCTGCTGCTCTCAGCCTTCAGCCTGCTCTGGCCATGGATGTCCGGCCTGGGGGAGTTGGTAGGGGACTCCCCTGAAGGCCCTCTGCTTTCTCCAGCCTGATTTGGCTCCACTGCTCACCGGGGAACTCTCACCTCTCCCTCCTTCAAGACATCCCCTCCCTGAGGCTCCCAGCCCATCTGCACTCTGTTCTGCTCCAGAGCTCTGCATTCATGACTCTACCTCCCTCTCTAGATTGTCACTTGCTTTGGGGCTCTCATTTATAGCTCCCAGGCCAGTCCTACTCTTCTCATTACACCAAAGGAGGATGCACCTGAACTGGAACAGGATTTAAAGGTCGTGCTACCTTGCTACACAGCCCATTTGAGATGGACTATTGGGATCTGAGGGTTCCATGGCAGTTGGGCAGAATATTGGGGTCTGAAGATTCCGTGTCAGTTGGGTGAAATGTTGGGGTCTGGAGGTTCTGTGGCAGTCGGGGCTGGGGAGGGATGTTGGGCTCTGGAGGTTCTTTGGCAGTCGGGTGGGGGGTGCTGGGATTTGGAGGCTCTGTGGCAGTTGGGCATGTTGTGGTTTGGTGGCTCTGGGGCAGTTGGGTGGAGACTGGGGCCTGAGGTGGACAGGGGCTCACAGGCGTGAGGTAAATCCCTCAGTCACTAACCCTGGAGGTAGCTGAGGAGGCAGAAATGTCTCAGGGATTCATGGCCCCTGCTGTCACTGAGCCCACAATTGTGTGGGGACTGTGGTCAAGAGCACACGTGTCTGTTCCTATCTGGACTGAGACCCAACTCATTTCACACTAGGCCTAATGAACACAGCAAACGAGACTCACTCACTAAGGTCCTGGTCTGTATACCATTCCCTGCCCCCCTGAGCCAGCCAGTCCCCTGCCCTGGGGCCAGATCAGAGCCAGTGCCCCCTAGAGGGGAAGGCCCCATATCCCGTTCCCTGTCCCCCTAAGCCAGCCACTTCCCTGCCCTGAGGCTGCTCAGAGTCCCTAGAGGAGAAAGGCTGCACGTCCCATTCCCAGACCTGAGAACAGAGGGGATAGTTCCTGTCTATATAAACCCAGAGAGGCTCTTTTTGGCTCATCTCTGGGTCCCTCAATCCTGGAGAGATATAGACAGATTCCAGGGAGCCTAGGGCAAAGCACCGAACATGATCAGAGGCTGCAGGGACCAGTTTACAAAGGGAGATTAAAGGAGCCAACTCAGCAAGGACTGAGTGGGGGATCTGCAAAAGAGGGTGGTGCTCGGATCCAAGGGTAGTGCTGGGATCCAAGGGTTTGAATCCCAGTCTGTGGCCCTTTGTCGCTCTTGCTTCAAGAACAAAGGAAATTCCCTGGTCATGAAGTTTCACATGACACTGGATCATAACTAATTTCTCTCCTTTTGCCTCTCCTTAAATCTGTGAGCCCTGGTTCTTTATTGCCCATCGGTAAAATTACACCACATCAGAACAATTCCCCAAAAGGATGTGGTAGACTCTCCAATCCACATTGGACTGGCTTCTCTCGAAGATACAGTGGTCAAGATTTTCAAAAGGGATTAAATGATTTGGTCCAGAAAGATTAATTCAAACTGGAACAGGTGTAGAGAAGGCAGCTAGGATGATCAGAGGTGTAGTAGGAAGACAGCCTGAGATATAAGCCCTTGTATTAGAGCTGCATCCATTGTCACAGGCATACGTGTCTTAGTATCCTCGTAGAGCCTGCCAGGTGCTATTACCATGCTTTGTCAACAATAAACCTGGCCTGGTGCCTTCGTACCTTAACGGATCTTGTGGTCATTGGGCGGTTTGCTCGAGGTCTGCTGTGCCGACTGTCTGCGCAGAGCTGGGGCAGCACACAGGGAGAACACACACACGCAGCCAGACATCTAACAACAAGAGGAATGGAGTACCTAGTTTATGAGAGGAGACTGAAAGACCTTCACTTAGCCTAAAACTAGGCTTTTCAGAATTCGTTTTGGTTTTTTTAAATAATTTTGATGGATATTATCAATGTTTATTTTTAAATAGGGCTGTCAATTAATCCCAGTTAACTCGCGATTAACTAAAAAAAAATTAAATCACAATTTAAAAAATGTATTGTGATTAATCGCAGTTTTAATCGCACTGTTAAACAATAGAATACCAATTGAAATGTATTAAATATTTTGGATGTTTTTCTACATTTTCAAATATATTGATTTCAATTAAAATACAGAATACAAAGTATACACTGCTCACTTTATATTATTTATTACAAATGTTTGCACTGTAAAAAAGATAAACAAAAGAAATAGTATTTTTCAATTCACCTCATACAAGTACTGTAGTACAATCTCTCTTGTGAAAGCTTACAAATGTAGATTTTTTTTGTTACATAACTGCACTCAAAAACAAAACCATGTAAAACTTTAGAGCCTATAGGTCCACTCAGTCGTACTTCTTGCTCAGCCAACTGCTAAGAGAAACAAGTTTGTTTACATTTACGGGAGATAATGAGGCCCGCTTCTTATTTACAATGTCATCTGAAAGTGAGAACAGGCATTTGCATGGCACATTTGTAGCTGGCATTGCAAGGTATTTACGTGCCAAATATGCTAAACCTTCGTATGCCCCTTCATGCTTTGGCCACCATTCCAGAGGACATGCTTCCATGCTGATGACGTTCATTAAAAAATAATGTGTTAATTAAATTTGTGACTGAACTCCTTGGGGGAGAATTGTATGTCTCCTGCTCTGTGTTTTACCTTCATTCTGCCATATATTTCATGTTATAGCAGTCTTGGATGATGACTCAGCATGTTGTTCAGTTTAAGAACACTTTCATTGCAGATTTGACAAAACACAAAGAAGGTACCAATGTGAGATTTCTAAAGATAACTACCGCACTCGACCCAAGATTTAAGAATCTGAAGTGCCTTCCAAAATCTGATTGGGACGGGGTGTGGAGCATGTTTTCAGAAGCCTTAAAAGAGCAATACTCTGATGTGGAAACTACAGAACCCGAACCACCAAAAAAGAAAATCAACCTTCTGCTGGTGGCATCTGACTCAGATTATGAAAATGAACATGCGTTAGTCTGCACTGCTTTGGATCATTATCAAGCAGAACCTGTCATCAGCATGGACGCATGTCCTCTGGAATGGTGGTTGAAGCATGAAGGGACATATGAATCTTTAGCGCACCTGGCACGTAAATAGCTTGCAACACTGGACTGAACAGTGCCTGTTCTCACTTTCAGGTGACACTGTAAACAAGAAGAGGGCAGCATTATCTCCTGCAAATGTAAACAAATTTGTTTGTCTGAGCGATTGGCTGAACAAGAAGTAGGACTGAGAGGACTTGTAGGCTCTGAAGTTTTACATTGTTTTATTTTTGAGTGCGGGTTTTTTGTACATAATTCTACATTTTTAAGCTCAACTTTCATGATAAAGAGATTACACTACAGTACTCGTATTAAGTGAATTGAAAAATACTATTTCTTTTATTTTTACAGTGCAAATATTTATAATAAAAATAAATATAAAGTGAGCACTGTACACATTGTATGTTGTGTTGTAATTGAAATCAATATATTTGAAAATGTGGAAAACATCCACAAATATTTATATAAATAGTATTCTATTATTAACAGCATGATTAATTTTTTTTATTTGTGTGATTAATCACAATTAATTTTTTTAATCACTCGACAGCCCTATTTTTAAGCATTATTTGAGATTATCTACTTAAATTTTCACAGTTGTACGGAAAATATTGGGGGATGTCAGACAATGATTTAATGACAAAAGCCACTGAGATTCAAAAAGTTAAAGTTTTATAAACCATTAAAACACAAATTGTCAACATCACATCACAATATACAAACTATATATCCTTAAATCAACAAATCATACCCGGTTTTACCGTTCATTCGTCAGTCCATTTGTAACAAGCCCAATTCAATAATCTAAATCACTGGATTTTGACTCTAATAAGTTCTCAAGCAGCATTTTTCTTACTTTGCCTATTTGTACATTTCAATTATTATTGATAGAAATATTTTGTTGATGGTTTGTGTGTGTGGTGAAATTGACATTTACAAATAAAGAGCTAACCCTTCCAAACCTACCTAATATGCAGGCTGAGAGGGGATCTGACTGCTCTCTCTAAATATACCGTGGGGAAAACACCAGGGAGTGAGAAGAGCTATTGAAGCTAAAGGACAATGTTGGCACAAGAACAGATGGGGACAAACTGGCCAGGAATCAATGTAGGCTGGAAATGAGAAAGTTCCTGACCATCAGAGGAGGGAGGTTGTGGAACAGCCTCCCACTAGGAGCAAACACCCTAACTGGTTTGAAGATGGATCTGAGTAAGTCTCTGAGTAGGATGCCATGATGGCCTCAGTGACCCAGGAGGGCCCTTCCAGTTCTAAGTTTCTTGGAGACATATTAAAGGGGCTGGTTTTCAGAGGGCAGGCGCTCAGCATCTTTTGAAAACCAGCCCGCTATAAGAGGGGTCTCAAGCTGATCAATCAAAAAAAAAAAAAAAAAATCACTAGTCGCTTTTGAAAAAGCTTGGCCACATTCAAGTGGAACCATGAGCTTCTTGGCTGGATGCAGGAAACACTGGGTGAGGTTTTTCTGGTCTGTGTTATACAGGAGGTCAGACTAGAATGATCTAATGGTCTCTTCTAGCCTTGAAATCTATGGGCAACTCAGAGCCATAGATTCATTTGGGGCATCTAATTTCTGGCCTCGCCGTGGGAAACGTTGTCCATTACAGAGTCCTAGATCCCAAGGCTAGAAGGGACCATTGTGATCATCTAGTCTGACTTCCTGTGTCTCATAGTCCAAAGAACTTCCATGAATTAATCCCTGTTTGAACTAGAGCAAATCTTTTAGAAAAACATGATTTTAAATGTGCTGGTGATGGAGAATCCACCATGACACTTGACAAATTGTTCCAATGGCTAATTACCCTCAGTGTTAAAAAATTGTGCCTTGTTTCTCGTCGGAATTTGTCTAGCTTCAACCTCCAGCCATTGGATCGAGTCAGACCTTTCGCTGCTAGCCTGAAGAGTGATTTGTTCCCCATGGAGATACTTCTAGACTGTAACCAAGTCACCCCTTAATCTGCTCCTTGTTAAACTAAATAGACTGAAGGAGCTCAATCTATCATTATAAGGCAGGTTTTCCAATCCTTTCATCATTCTAGTGACCCCTCATAATCCTTCTTCTCCGACGCCTCTCCAATTTATCAACATCCTTCTTGAACTGTGGTCACCAGAATTAGTACCACTATTCCAGCAGCAGTCGCACCAGGGCCAAGACAGAGCTATGCAAGATCTTATTGCACCTCCTGCGGAGACTTCTCTGCCACGTGGGTCCTGGCATGTTTGCTGAGCTTGGAGCTGTCGATGAAACTCCTCCCACACTGGCTACATTTATAGGGTCTCTCTCCTGTGTGGGTGCGCAGGTGTTTGACCAGGGTGGACTTCAGATTGAAGCACTTCCCACACTCAGGGCATTTGTAGGGCCGCTCTCCACGATGGATCCTCTGGTGCTGGATGAGGTTGGCGCTCAGGTTGAAGCTCTTCCCGCACTCCGTGCACTCGTAGGGCCGCTCCCCGGTGTGGATGCGCAGGTGCTTCCCCAGCGACGAGTTGAGGCCGAAGCTCTTCCCGCACTCGGGACACTTGTAGGGACGCTCGCCCCGGTGGATCCGCCTGTGCTGGATGAGGGTGGAGCTCTGGGTGAAGCACTTCCCGCACTCGGTGCACTTGTAGGGCTTCTCCCCCGTGTGGGTGCGCTGGTGCTTCACCAGGTTGGAGCTCTGGCTGAAGCCTTTCCCACAGTCTGAGCATTTGTAGGGCCGCTCGCCCGTGTGGGTGCGCTGGTGCTGGGCCAGGTTGGAGCTGCTGCTGAAGCCCTTCCCACAATCAGAGCAGGTGTAGAGCTTCCCGGGCAGGTGGGATCGCAGGTGCTGAGGGAGGGAGCTGAGGCTGAAGCTCTTCCCGCACTCAGGGCAGATGTAGGGCTGCGAGCCCATGTGGGTGCGGACATGCTTAGCCAGCGTGTGGCTGCGGTTGAAGCTCTTCCCACATTCAACGCACTGGTAGGGCCGCTCCCCGGTGTGGATGCGCTGGTGCTGGGCGAGGTGGGAGCTCTGGCTGAAGCTCTTCCCACAGTCGGGGCAGTTGTAGGGTCGCTCCCCGGTGTGGATCCGCTGATGCTGGACAAGGTGGGAGCTCTGGCTGAAGGATTTCCCACAGACAAGGCATTTATAGGGTCTCTCTCCCATGAAGGTGGTTTCCAGAATAATGATGTTTTCAGGGATCCCATAAGCTTCACACTCATCAGGTCCCTCCTCCACGGAGTCTCCCTGCTGCCATCCTGGCCGGCCAGCATCTCTCCGCTCGGGGCTCTGGGGCATCCCGTGTGGGTCCGCTCCCATACACTCTTCCTGCTGGGGATTCTCCTCCACTTCTGCACCTGCTGGGAAACAGAGAGAATCCAGACAAGGCTCTTCCCCAGCAGAACCGGCCCCTCCTCAAAGCCCTCAGAGAAAGGCTGGGGAAGGGGAGGGCTCCTACCAGAGGTGGGAGCCAGGAGTCACACCTGGAGGACAGGGACCTGCGGGAGACGATACTGAGCAAGACCAGAGAGAACCGGGAGGGCTCCAGGCAGCTTTGCTGGGATCCCTTCACTGCCCTGAACTGCCAAACTAACCTATGTAATTTGATGCCAGTTTTACTACTTCAAGGCTCCCCCGGCTTTGTGGCTCACTGACACCAGCCCTATGGGTTTGAGGTGCGGTTCTCTGGCCTGGGTTTGGCAGGACGTCAGACTAGCTGACCAGAACGGCTCCTTCTGGCCTTCCCCCATCTATGGCTCTAGCATGGCACCCCGGGGTGCTGGCTGCTAATTCATGGAGGGTCCCCTAGCCAGCCTCATTCCTTTGTCACCTGTGCAAGTGACGGCTAGGGTCTCCCTTTCCTCGGCGCCCTGGAGATCCCGGACACACGGCTCGTCCCCGTGCTCCATCCCGGAGATCCCGGAGTCAGGGACCAGGAATCCTGCCTGCAAGGGAGGAAAGAGAGGAAGTCCTGGTTTGATAAATTACCATTAAACCCTTCAAAAAGCCACCCCAAAACTCCCACCCCGGGCTGCCCCGGAGCTGGGGGGTCTCTCCAGTCCCAACTGCAGGTCGGGCTCGGATCCCCTGGTCTCTGCAGCCATTTCTCCGGGCAGCGATTTCCTGCCTCTGCTGCTGCTTCTCTCCCTGCCCCGAGAGCTTCCTCCGGCGGCGCTTCTCCGCGCCTCCCCGGTGCCCCGCTCACCGCCGGGCCGGGCCGATCCCCTCCGGACCCCGGGGCTGCAGGCGGGGACTGACCCCGGGGCACACAGGGAGCCGGAGTCGGGGGCGCTGGGACAGGAAGGTCCCTGCGCTATTTGCGGCCCCGCTTATGGCCCCGCCTGGGAAGGGGAGGGATTAAGAAATTGGTGGTTTTAACCCCTAAGGCTCCTTCAGTGCATGTCCCAGCACCGTCCCTCTGGCTTCCCTGCGCCTCCCGAGCGTCCGCCCGGCAAACCCGGGCTGGGGGGGTCTTGGATGGGAACTCTGCAAGTGCACACACACAGCTGCATGCACACAGTCCACACGCTACAGCCATAGGCTCCAGTCACACGCTGCACAACACACCACACACACACACACTGGCTCCATGCACACACTCCACACGCTACAGCCATAGGCTCCAGACACACCTTGCACAACACAGTGCATGCGCGCACACACACACACTGGCTGCATGAACACAGTCCACACGCTACAGCCATAGGCTCCAGTCACACGCTGCACAACACACCACACACACACACACTGGCTCCATGCACACACTCCACACGCTACAGCCATAGGCTCCAGACACACCTTGCACAACACAGCACATGCACACACACACACACAGTGGCTGCATGCACACAGTCCATGCGCTACAGATGTAGGCGTCAGACACACGTTGTATAACACAGCACACGCACACACACACATTCTGGTTGCGCCTCTGGGATTAGTTCGAGGAAGTTCTCGGGCCTCTATTACAGGGGCGCTCAGACTAGATGATCACAATGGTCCCCTCTGGCCTTGGAATCTGTTAATCTCTCTCTCACACACACACACATACACTCATTGACTGCACGGACACTGCACACACTGACCCTGAATGCACACACACTGATTGCACACACACACTCACAAGGACTGCACACACTGATTGCACACACGCACTCACAAGGACTGCACGCACACACTGATTGCACAAAAACAACGAGGCGTCCGGTGGCACCTTAAAGACTAACTGATTTATTTGGGCATAAGCTTTTGTGGGTAAAAAGCCCCACTTCTTCGGATGCATAGAGTGAAAATTACAGATGCAGGCACTATTATACATGAAGAGAAGGGAGTTACCTTACAAGTGCAACAAGGTGTCTGGTGGCACCTTAAAGACTAACAGATTTATTTGGGCATAAGCTTTCGTGGGTAAAAACCCTCACTTCTTCAGATGCAAATCTGTTAGTCTTTAAGGTGCCACCAGACTCTTTGTTGTTTTTGTAGATACGGACTAACACGGCTATCCCCTGATACCTTACAAGTGGAGAACCAATGTTGACAAGGCCAATTCAATCAGGGTGGATTGCACACACCCACCCACACAAGGACTGCACACACACACTCCACATTTTGCAGCCTGGGAACCAAACTACACAGGGTGGTGGCGTGTAGAGAGCGAAGGGTTAACCCCACACTCCTCCCCTTCCCAGAGCACATGGTGCCACCATCAGGGGGCTGGAATAGCGCAGGGACCTTCCTGTCCAGCCCCCCCCCCAGCTCCTCTTGCCCTGGCGGGTCTGCTCCCGAGCCGGACTCCTGTGCGGTGCTGGGCGAGTCCCCGCCTGCAGCCCCGTGGATCGCCCCGGCCGGGCGGTGAGCGGGGGCGCCGGGGAGGCGCAGCCAGAGGCGGCCCGGGGAGGGAAACAGCAGCAGAGGCAGCAAATCGCTGCCTGGAGGAAGCGGCCGCAGGGACAAGGGGATCGGAGCCGAAGTGGGGCTGGGACTGGAGAAATCCCCCCCACCCCCCTTCAGCAGCACGTGGGGGTCTGTGCAACAGAGCCCACAGGTCCGTCCCCCCCAACCCGGGGCTGCCTGGGGGGAAGTTTTGAAGGGTTTAATAGTAATTTATCAAACCAGGACTTCCCCTCTTTGCTCCCCTGCAGGCAGGATTCCCTGGCCCTGACTCCGAGATCTCCCAGATGCAGCGAGGGGAAGAGCCGTGTGTCCCGGTTCTCCAGGGCGCCGAGGGAAGGGCGATCCCCCGAGGTGCCTGCACAGGTGAGGAAGACCCTCCATGAGTTAACAGCAGGCCCTGTTAGAGCTGGAGATGGTGAAGGCCAGAAGGGGCTGTTCTGGGAATCTGGAGTCGCACCCCAAAGCTGGAGGGCCAGTGTCAATGATCCACAACGGCGGGGGGGAGCCAGGAGGTGGCAAAAGTGGCATCCAATTATTTAGGTTGCTGTAGCGATTCGTAATCTGCCCTCCAGTGTATCCCAAGCCATCAGTGCCACCCACCACCAGCAACTGAATTTAACCAAAGTATCACAGCCCACCGGAGGCTAAACTATGAGATGCCACAGGCAGAGAATAGGAGGGACCGAGGCGCACCAGTGCCTGAGGCCCCCACAGTGGAAGGTAAATGATTAAGTGAGAAATCCCCAGATGATCCTAGCCAGTGATCCACACGCTGCAAAACTAAGGCCTGGTCTACACTGGGAGGAGCGGGGGGGGGTCGATCTAAGTTATGCAACTTCACCTACGTGAATAACGTAGCTGAAGTCGACATACTTAGATCTACTCACCATGGTGTCTTCACTGCGGTAAATCGACAGCTGACGCTCCCCCGTCAACTCCGCCTGCACCTCTTGCCCTGGTGGAGTACCGGACTTGATGGGAGAGCACTCGGCGGTCGATTTATCGTGTCTAGACTAGACGGGATAAATTGACCCTCGCTGGATGGATCACTGCCCGTAGATCCAGCCGGTAATGTAGACAAGCCCTTAGAGGAAGATGTAAAACACCCAAGGTCTCTGCCAGTCTAACCTGGGGGGGAATTTGTTCCTCACCCCATATATGGCGATTAGTTAGACCATGGTACCTGGGGGTACGCAGAGGTCTTCCAGGGGGTACATCAACTCATCCAGATATTTGCCTAGTTTTATAACAGGCTACATAAAAAGCACTAGCAAAGTCAGTACAAACTAATGTCATACAGACAATGGCTTATTTATACGGCTCTATAGTCTATACACTGAAAAGTAAGTACAATATTTATATTCCAATTGATTTATTTCATAATTATATGGTAAAAATGAGAAAGCCATTTTTCAATACTACTGTGGCTGTGACACTTTTGTATTTTTATATCTGATGTTGTAAGCAAGTCGTTTTTAAGGGAGGTGAAACTTGGGCGTACGCAAGACAAATCAGGCTCCTGAAAGGGGTCCAGTCGTCTGGGAAGGCTGAAAATCACTGAGTTAGACCCTGAGCATGTGAGCTCGACCTAGCCAGCCAAGCACCAGAGAGTGCTCGGTGCTACCTCAGAGCCCTGTTCCACTGCTTGTGTCCCATCTCCAGCCATGGCCATGACCAGTGCTTCAGAGGAAGAAGACGAGGGGAAAAAGCCAGCCTCCCAAAACACACTTGGGGGAAAAAATCCCTCCCTGTCTCCTGCCGGTGGACATAGGGTGACCAGACAGCAAATGTGAAAAATCAGGGCGGGGTGAGGGGTAATAGGAGCCTATATAAGAAAAAGACCCAAAAATCGGGACTGTCCCTATAAAATCGGGACATCCGGTCACTCTAGGTGGACAACTGAAACCCTGAAGTATGAGTTTTTAGGAACATAAGACATAAACCAGAAATGAGCCCCGCCCTCCCACATCCCATTTGCACTCAAATTTGTCCAGTTCTCTTAAAATTAATCTTTATTCCCCCTCCCCCACACACACACTCCCCATTGGGAAGCTGTTCCAGAATCTCACTTCTCTGATGGTTAGAAACCTTCTAATTTCCAGCCAGAATTTGTTCTGCCCTGTCTTGCTCAGTATCCGACCCTCACAGATCCCAAGGCCCGAAGCATGGGTTTTATCTCGTCTTGCCAGCTGTATAACACAGGCTGTTGAACTTCCCCAGAATAATTGCTTTAGAACTAGAGCAAATCTTTTCAGAAAGAATCCTATCTTGATTTAAAATTTGCCGAAGATGAAGAATCCATCGTGACCCTTGCCAAGTTGTTTTGATGGTTAATTCCCCTCAAGGTTAAACATTTACACCATATTTCCAGTCTGAATTTGTCTAGCCTTAACTTCCGGCCTTTGGATTGTGTTAGACCTTCATCTTCTAGATTGAAGAGTCCATTATCAAATTTCCCTCCCAAGCTTTCCTCTGAGGGCTCAGCTGGATCGTTGGAGCAAAGCCACTTCCCCTCTGGGGAAGGGTTTGGGGAAATTCACCTACCCATCAGATTTGCCACTCACTCTCTCCCCAGTGAATGAGCCCTGGCTGGATTCTCCCTCTCTCCCAGCAGGTGCCAGGATGGAGGTGAAGAGTCCGAAGAAGGAAGGGCTTACGGGAGCAGAGCCACACTGGATGTCCCAGAGCATTAAGCAAGAAGAGGCCAGCGGGGCTGGATGGCCGGAGGAGATCAACGCAATGTCTCCAGAGGAGATCGGCATCAGGATGATGATGGAGCACAACCGAGCCCAGCTGGGGGAGAGCCCCTACAGCTGCTCGGACTGCGAGAAGAGCTTCAGCCAGAGCTCCCACCTGGTCCAGCACCAGCGCATCCACACGGGCCAGAAGCCCTACAAATGCACCGACTGCGGGAAGAGCTTTGTTCTCAGCTCCAACCTCCTGGAGCACCAGCGCATCCACACCGGGGAGCGCCCCTACAAGTGCGACCAGTGTGAAAAGACCTTCAGCCAGAGTTCCCACCTCTTCCAGCACCAGCGCATCCACACAGGTGAGCGGCCCTACCAATGCACCGAGTGCGGGAAGAGTTTCAACCGCAATTACACCCTGGTGAAGCATTACCACACCCACATCGGGGAGCAGCCCTTCATCTGCAGCGAGTGCGGGAAGAGCTTCAGCCTCGGCTCCTTCGCCCAGCACGTCCGCACCCACACAGGCGAAAAGCCCTACAGCTGTGCTGAGTGCGGTAAGAGTTTCAGCAGCAGTTCCAACTTGAGCCAGCACCGGCGCATCCACACTGGGGAGAAACCCTACAGCTGTGGCCACTGCGGGAAAAGCTTCAGCCAGAGCTCCAACCTCATCAAGCACCGGCGCATCCACACCGGAGAGAGACCCTACAGCTGCCCCGAGTGCGGCAAGACCTTCAACCAGAGCTCGTCGCTCATGCAGCACCGGCGGATCCACCGCGGCGAGCGGCCCTACGAGTGCACCGAGTGCGGGAAGCGCTTCAGCGTCAGCTCCCACCTGGTGGAGCACCGGCGGATCCACCGGGGTGAAAAGCCTTACAAGTGCGTCGACTGCGGGAAGAGCTTTGGCTGCAACTCATCCCTGATGAAACACCAGCGCATCCATACCGGGGAGCGGCCCTACAAGTGCCCTGAGTGTGGGAAGTGCTTCATCGACAGCTCCAAGCTCAACAACCACCGGCGCACCCACACCGGAGAGCGGCCCTACAAATGCACCGACTGCGGGAAGGGCTTTGGAGACAGCTCCGCGCTCATGAAGCACCAGAGGACACACACCAAGTAGACACCCAGCAGATGGAGAGGGGGGCACTGGTGTCTCTCTAGAGGGTGAAATTGACATGCTCTGGGGATCGGGGGCCTCTATAAGGGAGACATTGATGTGCCTTCTGGGGGGACAAGGGCACCTTTATAGAGAGTAAATTGGTGTCCTTTCTTCCAACCCCTATTGGTCAGCAAGACATACCCATCCATCTCGGAAACCCTGGCCCCTACCCCCATGTATGCCAATGCCCTTTTGCCTGCAGCAAGCTACAGGCCTGATCTGAAGCCCCTTCCTCCCTCCCCCACTTACAGTGGATCAAGATGCAGGTGGCCTCTGCGAGGATCCCAAAGTGGCAGGAAATGCTAAGGCAAATCATCCAGCTGTGATGTGTGCCACAGGGATTTGTACAGAGGAAATAAGCAAACATAGTGAGGTTTAGTGATTAGCCCTGGGAATCAGAACTTCTGGGTTCTGTCCTCAGGATGGGGAGTAGGGTCTAGTGGGTGATAGCAGAGGGGGCTGGGAGCCAGGACTCATGGATTAGATTCCCAGCTATGTGTGGGTTATAGAAGGTGAAATCAGAGTTTGTTTGCAGTTGTGGATAGGTGTATAGTTTAGAGCAGGGGCCTGACAATCAGACCTCCTGGGTTCTACACCCAGCTCTGGCACTTTACCTTTCTGTGCCTCAGTTTCTTCTTCATCTGTCAAATGAGAATAATGGTACCCAGCTTTTTTCTAGTGTTTTGAGAGTCATAGATGAAAAGTGCTTATTATTCTGTATTTGATGAGTAATTGTCTAAGCCAGAAGTGACCCTCATTTCACCTGCTTTGTTCATGCTCTGAGTTAGCTGTAGAGCATAGATCTCTAGGTCTTTTCTTAATCTGGTTTGCAGTAATTAAGATCCACGATTGATGTCTCATTTCTCTCAACCAACTAGGAGAAGAAATGTAAAGGGATCCTGGAAAAGGAAATAAAACTGGGGATTGTGCCCTTTAATTTTACTACTTTATGATGCACAAAACAAAGCCTGGGGAAGGGACGGAAGGAATCAACCTGCTTGGGACGTTAGAAATTTGGGAGTTGTATAACTTGGAAGTCTCTTGGGAAGACTCGAGAATTGGGTCTGATCAGTTAAACCTAGAGAATGGCTTTAAAATATAAGTTAAGGCTAGGAGTTTTCAATAGCAATCTCAGAGGATGTCCATTGTGTGAGATATCTTAGAGGCCTAATTTTCAGGTGGAAGTGCTCAGCATTGTCTGAAAATTGGGCCCCCTTAACCATTAACAGTTGGCCACTGCCTGTCACCATTGAAAGTTTTGGTCCAAATCTTTAAAAATCAAGATTTTCTCTCCCAACATGTTCCTTGGGTAACTGAAGTAGATAAGTGACAACAAAGTGAGCCTCTCAGATTCTTTGCCTGTGTTAATATTGAGCTAAGTCAAATGTCTGCGTCATGGGGTGCTCTACTCACCACAGGAGCACCTCCTTGTGGCCACAGCTGGGGATTAGCTCTGCCAGTCTGACGCCCTTCCTACACGTGCTCACTCCGTCTGTCTCTCGGGATTCAATGGCTCCCTCTTCGTGGCTTGGCCCTCTGGCCCATCAATGGGGCCATTTCCCCAGTGGCTGGTAGAGGAACCCAGGCCTGGCCCCTTCTCTGGGTTCCAGCTCAGGGACCCTACCCTGCTCTGTCCCACACATCACTGTTGTTTCCTTGGTCTGCTTCCTACATTGTCTCTGTCCAGCTTCCTCTCCATCTTCCTCCAGGTTTGCCTTTCCCTCTGGGCCAAGCTCACTGCTCTCTCAAGCCCCACAGAGTGACGGTAGATCTCCTCCATGCAGCCCCTTTCTGCCCTCAGCTACCTGGCTTTCTACAAGCCCTTCCTATTCCTGTCCAGGTGAGCTTCATCCTTTAATTAGTCCTCTCTGCCCCCCTCCAGGTGCAGCCCTTGGTGGTTAATTGGTCCAACTAGCCATGTTAAGCCCTTCAGAGGTGGTGTGGGGTGAATGCCCCATCAGACATGGGTTTACCAGGTCTGTGCTACATCCTGGCCTTTAAACAGTCTCCTGGGAGTAACCCTTTTAGTGTGGCAGACCCTCAGGGGGACACACAGTGCCACCAGGGGAGGCCATGCAGCCTCTCCGACTCCAGGATTGGGCCTTCAGACTCCAGCACCCCTGTTTGCCACCGGGAGCTCCTACAGCGAGTCCGACTGAGATCAGACTTCTGCGGAGACATTCTCGTCTCAGGGAGCAATGCAGCCCATTGCGTATTAGCAGTGATGCTGAGCTCTTTCCTCCCTGTAGAGTGTCGGTGGAAGTTGCCTGCTCTTTCCAGGCCCAGCATTCTTGTTCAGTCACTGGGGCTCCCATTATGTCTTCCAGATCTTTCATTCAGGTGTGTTGATTCTTTTCTGCTCCTAAAGACACCTTGGTACCATTTCAGACGGTCCACCTGCCATTCTGCCAGCCCTCATTCCCCGCTCTACTCAGTGTGTAGCCATACAAAGTGCACGGGGAAACTGAGACACGCATATGGATCATAAAAATATTACCAACATTCCCATGTACATCACAGCATAACAGACACTCTGGAGAAAAATCTTCTTTGTTAAAAGTTCACCAACCCTTTGCCTTGGGAGTTCTGTTAAGCTCTCGAGCCTCCTCACCCGATGCTTCACAGGGAAATAAAATAAGAACATACATTCCTGGTGTTGCTAAGGTTTAAAAAATAAACCCCAGCCCTTCCCCCAGCCCTGTTGTATTTCTACAGGCAAAGCTGTCAATGGGGATCAGTGGGAGCTTTGATGGAGTTATATCTGCAAGGCAGAATTCTTTATAAAACCCCAACAGCCATGTGGAACTATTTATACTTAAGAAAAGATGATTCTTCTGTTCTTGGAGCTGAATAGGTTAGAGGAGGGCTTTGAGTCAGGACTTCTGGGTTTTCTTCCCAGCTCCGGTAGGGGAATGGTGGGTAGTGGTTTAGAGTGGGCAAGGGGGCCTGGGAGTCAGGACACCGGGGTTCTATCCCTGGCGCTCGGGGAGAAGTGGGGTCTAGAGATTGGAACAGAGGACGAAATGGAAATCTAGACTTCTGGGAGAGAAGAGACCAAAGCTTTTTAAAACAACAAGCTAGCATCAAGATGTGGCATGGAAAAGCTGTGATTGAACAATGGGGTGGGAGAGGGGGAAGGAGGAGAAAAAGCAAATGACTAAGATTTTTTCCAAACTGGCTAGTTATTTGGGGTGCTCAGTCTGAGCCTGATTTTCAGAGGGCGAGCACTGAGCGCTTTCGGGGGAATCACTTTCCGTGTAAGGGGGTCTCCCCCAATTTGACTTCCATAAAAACGGAGACACCCCTAATCACTCGCTGCTTTTGACAGTGGTGGCCACTGAATCTTCAGAGTAACTGGCTAGAATCCCTGCTCTCTGCTTAGCCAGGTCTTCCACCCACCCCTCACCCTCTCCTTAAGTCAGTTATTTGCTTCTTTGATTCACGCGGGGAAACCTTTTCTAAAACCAAAGGAAACCCAGTTTGCTTTAGAGAAGTGACTGCTGTTAAAATGCCCTTTTTAAGTAATATTTTTTAGCCTCTCTTTTTTTTTTTTTAAAGGGGAGGGCATGTCTATTTTAATTCCGGGGATCTTTATAAACACAGAGAGGGGAAGTAAAGGGATTGGCAAGATTTCATCTTAGCAGGAAAGAGAGAGATCTTTTTCCCACAACTTCACAGGACATTATAACCCAGAGATCTTTCTCCCACAGCTCCATGAGTTGTCATAACCCAAAGATCTCTCTCCTGCAGCTTTGTGAGTTGTCATAATGCAGAGATGTCTCTCCAACCGTTTCAATCAATGTTACGAGGAGCTGAGAGAGACAATGCAGGAAATCTACTTGTGGCAAGATCAGGGCCTTCACACTATGTAGCTTTTAAGGGAGGGGTGTTTGAATTTATCTAATGTTTTTCTGTAGGGCTGATTTTTTTAATTCTGTATCTTTTTTTTTTTTTTAGTAATGCTATTTTTCTATCGGTGTCGGGAGCTTCCTGTAGTTAGATCTAAGAGGTGACAATAAATATTTGGAGCTAAAAGATGGCATGTGTTTTTTGTTTTGTTTTTTGTGGTCTGTGGTGTCCAGAAAAAACACAGCTGTGGGGAAGAGAGAGGTCTGTGGGTGTAGGGATTCTGTATGGGTGAACTGAGCTCCTTAGAGGGTCACAGGAAGTGGAGGGTGAGGGTGGGAGGTCAGAGGTCTGTGTGAAAGATTTGAATCCTATTGCCTGGATTGCTGCAGGGTAAGATGGGGATTTGAAGGAGCATTCTGTATCTCTCTGTCACGTTGGGTGGTGTTCTGATTCCTGGAAAAGATTAAAGGGAAACAAAGAAAATGATGGGGAGTCTTTAATAGAGCTCAATTTCTGTAACCCCTGATTGCATCAGCATTAGGGGCAGATTTATTCTTCAGTACTCTGGTGTAAATTCGGAGCGGCACCCCTGACGTCTCTGGAGTCAGGGTTGCATTCTGGTTGTTCATATTAGTAAATAGGCTTGAGCGTTCTGGTCTCTGTTTGTTCCTTTAAAATCTAGAGCCATGTTCAGATTGTGGATAACACCCTGTAGCACAGCACAGACTCACCCCTGCGGTTTCTTCCTACTGGTCATCCTCAGAAATTAGCTCTTCAACCCAGGAGCGCCCTCTGCAAGCCAGTGATCTGCTTGCCGTTGGCCCCCGTGTCCCTCCCAGGACCCCAGTGCCCTTGTCTTGGGTGCTGCCCCCCTGGCAGTACCCCACTGTCTCTGGGTTTCCCCACCCACTATCCCCACTTCGCCTCAGTTTTGGCTACTGCCCAGTCTCCATCTAGCCCCCGTTCACTGGGGCAGACTGCAGTATCAGCCACCATGGGTTTCTCACCTATAAACACAGTAATTCAAAGGACTCGATTCTGATCTCTTACTAGAATAAATGCAGAGTGACCCCAGTAAACCCAAAAGGATTACTGTGGATATAAACCACTATGACTGAGAGCAGAATCCAACCCTGACTCCATTCACATAAGTGAGATCATTCTGGATTTACACCAAGGTCACTAAGAGCAAAATCCAGCCCAGTGATTTTAAACTTACGTTTACATAGTATTTAGATCAGGGAAGGAGCATCTGCTGATGAAACCAGCTGAGGGCAGAAACTTTTTCCCCATTGTTATATTTCTCAGGATACAATCTGGACTGATAAACAGCTGCGTCCCCTCAATTCTCTAGCCTGGGGTGCCTTTTACACTGCTTCACTGAGCTACCACTCCTTTTCTGCTCAGACACAGCCTCCAGCATGTAAGTTACTCCTAGTTATATTGTCTGAGGGTATGTCTACACTACCCACCGGATCGGCGGGCAGCAATCGATCCAGCAGGGATTGATTTATCACGTCTAGTCTAGATGCGATAAATCAACCCCCGAGCGCTCTCCTGTCGACTCCTGTACTCCAGCACTGTGAGAGGCGCAGGCAGAGTCGACGGGGGAGTGGCAGCAGTCGACTCACCGCGGTGAAGAAACCATGGTAAGTCGATCTAAGTACATCGACTTCAGCTACGTTATTCACGTAGCTGAAGTTGCATAACTTAGATCGACCTCCTCCACCCCCCAGTGTAGACCAGGGCTGAGTGCAATAGCCAGCCACTCTTTAATTACACTGCAGAACACCACCAGCAAATTCCTAGTCCCAGACTTTCCCCCAGAAATGTACGTCTTGTACTGCCCAGCCCTCTCCTAGACAATACAGGCTCGTATCAAGTCTGTCATTTTATTAATAGGAAATGATAGGCACAAATCCTCTTATCCCCAAATGGAGTTTCCCAAACACTTCAATCCAAGCAAAGTGGTTTAGATAAAACAAGTTTATTAACTACAGAAGATAAATTTTAAGTGACTATGAAAGAGTCAGAATTGGTTACAAGAAAATAGGAGTAAAATGCAACTAATGCCTAACTTAACCAGCTGTGTGAATTCAAAGCAAAGTCTCTCTCACCACGCTTTAGCAAGTCTTCTGGGCTGAATGTCTTTCAATCAGGATCCCTCCCCCAGTGCAAAGCCGTTTCTTTTGTTCTACAGGTAGGGCCCTACGGAAGTCACAGCCCATTTTGGTCAATTTCACAGGCATAGGATTTTGAAAATCATAAATTTCATCATTTCAGCTATTTAAATCTGCAATTTCATAGTGTTGTCATTGATGGGGTCCTGGCCCAAAAAGGAGTTGTGGCAGGGGGGTCACAAGGTTATTGTAGTGGGGATTGCGGTACTGCTACCCTTACTTCTGCGCTGCTGCTGGCGGCAGTGCTGCCTTCAGAGCTGGTCAGCTGAAGAGTGGCTGCTGCTGGCCGGGAGCCCAGCTCTGAAGGCAGAGCCGCCGCCAGCAGCAGTACGAAGTAAGGATGGCCTGGTATGGTATTGCCACCCTTACTTCTGCACTGCTGCTGGTGGGTGCTGCTCTGAAGGCAGCACAGAAATAAGGGTGGCAATACCATGACCCCCTTAAAATAACCTTGCTACCCCCTCCCCCCGACCACCCTTTGGGTCAGAACCCCCAATTTGAGAAACACTGATTTCCCCCATGAAATCTGTATCCTGTAGGGTAAAAGCACACACATGAATTTGGTAGGGCCCTATCTACAGGTGGTGTGGATGCCATGTAGAGAGAAAGGGAGGAATAATTTGAGGCATCTGCTTTCCCTTCTTATAGCTCTTTCTCTTCTTTGATAAACATCTCCAGCTGAGGTTCAGGAGACAGAAAGTCTGTGTGGATGGGAACCCCCAGCTGTTTCTTTGTCAGGATGTAGATTTTCGCCCACATCCTCTTTCCTGCCAAAGAATGGCCACTTAACCAGGTGATGGTCCATTTGATTTTGTTGATAGCTGGCTGAAGCTTCTGCTAGCTTTTTGTCTTTGGCAAACTGGTTTGTGACTGCTCTCCAGACTTGGAACATGGCTTAATAATATCATAGAGTAGACTCTTAAAACTTTACATACAATGTTGCCACAGACATTTTACCAGGACAATAATGATCAGCAAATTATGAGTTTTCACAAGGCATACATTGTACAAGTTTTATCATAGTCTATAAAAGCAGTGACCATAGGGGTACAGACAGTCACACCCATTTTGGCCTAAATTCTCCCCGTAGATAAACGTGGGGAGCCAGCATGACTTAGCCCTGGTCTACACGGGGGGGGGGGGAGGGTGTCGATCTAAGTTACGCAACTTCAGCTATGTGAATAACGCAGCTGAAATCAATGTACTTAGATCAACTTACCGTGGTGTCTTCACCGTGGTGAGTCGACTGCTGCCGCTCCCCCATCGACTCTGCTGCGCCTCTCGCGGCGCTGGAGTACAGGAGTCGACAGGAGAGGGCTCGGGGGTCGATTTATCGCGTCTAGACTGTATCGATCGCTACCCGCCGATAGTGTAGACATACCCTAAATGGCTAAAGCTTAGAACTCCATTGGCCTGCTAAACCCAGGACTGTGAGTTCAATCCTTGAGGGGGCCATTTAGGGATCTGGGCAAAAATCTGTCTGGGGATTGGTCCTGCTTTGAGCAGGGGGTTGGACTAGATGACCTCCTGAGGTCCCTTCCCACCCTGATATTCTATGATTCTAAAAACCTCTTCCATCAGGCCAGATCTGAGCAGTGTTTTACTTCCAGCAAAGAAAGTGCAAGTTTTATGGTGAAAGCAATTTCTCTGTGACCTGGTTAACAACAAACCAAGGCCCACAGCTGGGGAGGAGAACAGAGCTTAATTGACTCTGAGTTTTAAAGTGGGATCTTAATAACCAGGTTCAAATTAGCCAGCATCACCTTTTCATCCTGGGGAACTGAAATGAAATGTGATTCTCTACAGCAGACTATGACTACTCCAGCTCCCACCACACCCCCAGCCCTTTTAAAACATGTCTCAGATAAAGTAGGCATCTTCTTTCACAGGCTCTATTATTTTCCTCATTGTATTGTCTGAAGTACGTATTTTAAAGCCCCGCACACCTATCAAAGCCACCTGTGTTTTACCAGCAAATCAAGAGGACGACGAGATCTGGGGGGAAAGGAACCAAAAAGAACGGCTTCAAACTGTTTTGATTTTCTAATGAAATTATAAAGCCAGGTCCCCACCGTGTCAAAATGTCAAAAGAGCAAGACCCGATTGTCCATCAGCAAAGGCGCAGGGCTGCGGGATAGGAACCGTGAGTGGAAACAGTGACACCCAAAGAGTAGTAATAATTAATACCTGGCATTTCCCATGGCAGAATTCTGCAGTAACAGTGCAAAGCGCAGCAAGAGCATTGATAGCAACTAAGCTGTACTGGGCTGGGCACAAGTCTGGGAATCAGACCTGCCTCCTTGGCCTAATCACTGCAGCAAGTCACTCTGCCTGGTCAATTTCCCCAGCTATGAAATGGTGATAAGGATGCTACTTCCTTTTTGTGAAGTACTTTGGGTGGGACCACAGGAGCTGACTTTGTGCTTTCCTGGAGGGTGCTCAACCCCTGCTCTGCCCCAGGCCCCACCCCCACTCTACCCCTTCCCCCAAGCTTCCATCTCTGCCCTGCCTCTTCCTGTCCCTGCTCCTCCCCCTAACAAGTGCATGCCCCCCTCACTTTTCCCCCTCCCCCCGTGCCTCCTGCACGCCGCAAAACAGCTGATCCGCGGCGGGCAGGAGGTGCTGATTGGCGGGGCCTGACGGCAGGCGGGACCCACTGGGGGAAGGGGGAGGAACTGATAGAGGGGCTGCCAGTGGGTGCTGAGCACCCACCATTTTTTTCCCAGAGGTAGTCCAGCCCCGGAGCACCCACGGAATCGGCGCCTCTGGGTGGGACACACGAAGGGACTGAGGCGTTGCAATGCTGAGTTTCACAGCACCTGGAAAATCACAGGAACACACCATGATGCACAAAACTGAGGTAGGCCCCTAAGCTCCCTGTGCAATGCATGAGGAGAGAGAAGGGCCTAAGAATGCCGCCCACAAAAGCCAGCGCTGCTGCTCCCTAGGCAATGGGAGAGAGGCCAACAACAGGCACATGTGAAAGCCCTGCCCCGTTTCTCAGAGATAGGCGCCTATATCCATGCTGCACTAACGCCCCTATGTCACCTTAGCGAGCCCCAAACAGGAACTCACCACCTGGAATCAGACAGCTTAGGCACCTGCTTCGTGGATCCTACCCTTAAGAGCTAGACAATGTGATCTAACAACTGTGTTGTCATAAGCTGACATGCTTTGGATGGATGCTGCAGAACAATTTAACCTAGCTCTTAACGTCCTCAGCGAGCTCTCTCTGGGAAACGGTGGAAGCCCTATTGCTTGGGACGTTTAAAACGGGCCCAGACCAAATCCTAATAAATGCACAAGGGGGCACAATCCTGCATTGCTGGATTGGGTTTAGGAGGCTGCTGTATTCTGTTCCCTAAGCACAGCGCTGAAAACGGGACTTTGCTGCCATTAACCGAAAATAGGGGAAGAACCACAATAAAATGAACTACATTGGTAAAAAAAATAGGGTGGCAACAGCAGACGTTAACATTAAGAGGCATAAATTAACCATTGGATACCTCTTGAAAAGGATGAGGTAATTGTTTACAGTTTAATAGTTTGGTAATCGGGTAGGAGATAGCACTTTCAGTTCAGCCTAGGTTGGCAGGCAGACAAGTGTAGACTGGGGCCAAGTAAAGATCACTCCATCCCTGCAGGGAGGGGTCAGGCAGGCAGGCTCAGTCCAAAACTAGGTATGGGTCACCAGACCATAATGCTAAACAGACCATAATACTAAGTCTTGTTATGTAACAGCTTTGATTGACAGCCAAATTTAGCCATTGTGATAGGACTATAAGTGTGGACCAATCAGAGAGGGTTTAAAGGTGATTGGAGGATAGAATATGCTCGTGACACCCTGACACTCCAATATTCACCACTGTCATGTAATTCGGATACATTTGGTATAAAGTATGTCTTGTGGGGTATCGTCCTAAAAGTCTTGATCTGCTAGACATTAATATCTCGTTGGATTGTATGTGCTATCGTCGTATGCAAAGTTATGAAGTTTGGCTATGTGTGTGTTACTGAAACATGTTGTGAGGTTGAAAACACCCACAAGCCACCTTTCAGGTACAACAATAACAAGGCCAAACAATGTTAATGGCTCATTGAGGAAATGCACACAAGCACAAGGATTACCCCAGGAACTGTGTACAATAGAAACCTCTCAAAGATAGCACTACACAGTGGGAACCCAAGTCACAGCAAAAGAGCTTTCCAGCAAGTGGGAAGAAGATATAAAAGTGGGACAACAACACATTGACTTCATTGGGACTCCTCATATGAGTAAAGTTAAGCATGTAAATAAGTGTTTGTAGGATCAGGTCCTTAGTCTGAATAATGTCCAGCTGACTCTGATCGTCCCAGGACCGAGTCAGGACGATGACTATCATTCCTCATAGAATCGTAGGACTGAACGGAACCTCAAGAGGTCATCAAGTCCAGTCACCTGCACTCCTGGCAGGACCAAGCACCAACTAGACCTTCGCTGGCAGGGATGGGAGATTACACCCAAGACTTCTTTTCTGGGTTCTGAGAGCAGGGCCGGCTCCAGGCACCAGCGAAGGAAGCAGGTGCCTGGGGCGGCCAATAGAAAGGGGCGGCACGTCCGGGTCTGTGGTGGCACCTCGGCGGCACCTCGATCACGCCTCTTTAGTCTTCGGTGGCAATTCGGTGGCGGGTCCTTCACTCCCTCTCTTCCTCTTCGGCGGCAGCTCAATCGGGTTTTTATTTTCTTTTTTTTTTTCTTCTTCGCCGCTTGGGGTGGCAAAAAAGCTGGAGCCGGCCCTGCCTGAGAGAAAGAGACTTTGAGAACAGACGAAAGAACAGATGGAGGATACCGGAGCAAGCTTTGGCATCCTGGCAGTCACCCACACCATTTCCTGGGATCCCGGGTCTTCGTCATCCCGATCATAAGAGACATCCTGACCAGGACAATTAGACTAGAATGGGTGTCCTTGAGGGATCACGGAGAGGGAATACAGGTTCAGTTGTCCTGAACGTATTGAATCATATAGTGACTCCTTTATGTTTCCTACCCTCCTTATCCACGGCTGTCATAATAACAAATTACAGAAATACCAACATTTTATTGACTCCCAGATCACCTTATCCTTATAATCAGAGTCATTATGGGCCTCCTCTTGTCCCTGTTTAAGTCAATGGGAGTTTTGCTGTTGCTTTCAATGGGACCAGACTAAGGTCTTACTCAGAGTCTCCTCAAAGTTTCTGAGCCTCTGTTTACCTTTGAATATTTGTGCTACTGAGGTGTTGAATATACATTTAGGAGCACAGCTTGTCAGCTTGGGGACTGCCCGGTCGTTGCTGCTATGACTGCAGGTGAAAGGGTTCATTTATTTTGAATTAGAGGTGGCCAGAAAATGGATCTTCCATCCCATTAAAAAAAAAATGGTTTTGGAATAATTTCCTCCCTGCACCAGGACAAAAAGTCACAACTGTGGAACTGGTTTGCAGGACTAAAATTCAGAAACGCCAAAACATTCCAGCTGCTGAAAGGCAGAAAAATTTTGGTGGGCGGCTGGGTTGCCCTTTCCCCCAGGCAGCGCAGATGGTGGACAGACAGGAAGTTGTGAAGCTTGGAAGTGGAGCAGCTCACAACCCCTCTGGGCAGCAGGGCAGGGAGGACTGGGGAATGTAAAAGCCTACCAAGTCTACCAAGTGGGCAGAAGGGGGAGCCAGCAGCCTGAAGAACTGGGCAGACTGGCACCTGGGAAGCCAGGTAGCTTGGACACCTGCAGTGTTTGCTTCCTGGGAAACTGGACAGTTGGAGAGTTAGCTGTCCAGACAGCCAGGGAACTGGCTTGCCACCTGGTGGGTAGACTGGAGACACCCGCCCCCAGACAGAAAACTCATCACCTGAGCTGCCAGAGATCAAGTGAGTCTAAGAAGCTGGGGATCCAGCCAGCTGCCAAATCTAACTCACATGGGAACCTGGATCCCTCAGTTCCCTGGGACTTTTGCCTGCCCATGTGGCAGACAGCCAGGCTGAACCATTCCTTTTGCTCTCTGGCTCTCCCGGTTGTACAGCTACCCCTCTCCCCACCAGGAGGGCAACTGGGCTGTCCCGTTGCCTGCCTCTCCCCTGCCCTCCTGGTGGACAGACAGCAAACTGGGCAGCCTGGGAAGCAGAGCATCTCAGCATCCCACCAGGCAGCAGATGGGGAGCTGGGCAGCCCAGAGAGAAGGGGAGACTGGAAGTCTAATGTCAGGCAGCAAGGGAAGTCGGAGAGCCAGGCAGCCTGGGTGTCTGGGAACCTGGGGAACATGAGAAGTTATTCCCCGGAAAATGAAGCCAGCAACTGTGGGGTAGTTCCCCGGAGCCATTTCTCCTGTCACTGTGCTCTGTGTCAAAGAAGAGGCAGAGGAGGGGATAGAAGCAATGGGTACCACAACAATAAATCTGATGTACAGTGGAGACTCGTGTTATCTCTTAAGAGATGCCTAAACGGAAATTTAATTTAGTCATAGATTCCAAAGCCCAAAGAAACCATTTTGAATATCTAGTCCAGTGGGTTTTTTTCATTTGCGGACCAAACAAAAATTTTGAATGGAGGTGGAAATCTTAGACATCATCTGTGGACCCCTAGGAATCCAAAGACCACAGGTTGAAAAACAGTGTTCTATGGTAACAACAACCTTTTGAGGACCCCTTAGATATAGTCTGTGGATCCCAAGGTGTTCGCAGACGACTAGTTGAAAACCCCCATCTAGTCTGATTCCTTGTATAACACAGGTCATAATTTTTTTTTTCAATATTTTTCATTGTAAACTAGAGCATATCTTTTAAATAAATCATCCAATCTTGATTTTAAAATTGGCCATGAAGTATCCACCATGACCCTTGGTAAATCATTCAAAGGGTTAATTACCCTCACTATTAATAGAGGCCTACTATGTAGAACGGGTCAAAATTCCCTCCTACTCCCTTGGAAATTTTTGAGCTTTCAAGAACAAAACCGCAAATCCAAAATGTTTTGGCGCTGGTATATTTTAGCTGAAATCTGAAGTATTTTGGTTTTGAAAAGGAGCAACTGGGAGGTGTAATCCGACCAGCAAGACTGGCCTATAAAAGAGAATGGGAGCATGAGGAACTTTAGCTTTTTAGTTCAGCTTCTTTTTTTTTTTTTCAAATTTGCCCAACTATGGGTCTGAACAAGGTCACCAATAACAAAGTTCTTGCATTTCTCCGTGCATCTGATGAAGTGGGTTCTAGCCCACGAAAGCTTATGCCCAAATTAATGTGTTAGTCTCTAAAGTACCACAAGGACTCCTCGTTGTTTTTGCTGACACAGACTAACATGGCTACCCCTCTGAAACTAATACAGTGGCTATTTGGAGAAACTAAACTTAAACACAATGGCAGAGAAAAAGAATTACTTTAAAAAGAAGGAGGTAAGCATTTTGGAATTTCAAATGTCTCCTTGCTCGGAAGCGATTGACAATTGCAAATGTTTTTTTTTTCCAAGTCAGCATTTTTGAAATGTCAACCACAAACAATGCAAAGTTGGCAACTGCAAATATAACTTTCTTATTATGAAACTAAAAGGCCAGGCCACCGCCTCCTGATCTGTGGCAAGGAGGTGCTTGGAGTGGTAGATTTAAGCCTCATGTTAGAACTCTAGCACCTTTCCAGAATTAAAAGCGTTAGGAGCCAGGCTATTTAGAACAAGTCAATTAAAACCACAAACTTGGAATAAACGGTGATTAAATTTAATAAACAGCACTCTTGTTGAAATCAATAAGTTATATTCACAATGGTCCACTATATATTAACCGAGGAGATATGCATGAACAGCAAAGTTAAGCAGCAGGAGCTGAATTAAAACTATGGGTGAGACCCTCATGCCTTCTCTGGCTCCTTGCACAGCCTAAACCTGGAGTTATGCAGGGAGGAAGCAGAGGCAGCAAGTGAGTTTGGAAAAGCTTCCACCTCAAGAGGAAAGGACCCTGTTGATTACAAAGTAAAACATCTCGCTCTTGCTCTCCCCCGTGCTCACAGGCAGTATCTTGTCGTCCTGTACAACCTATGGCTACAAATCTCTATAATTTCTCTTGAGTGAATGGAGACAATGGAAGAACCAGCCTGTCCTTCTCAGAAGTAATTTCTTTAGCAGAGACATAAAGCAGCTTCATAGAGAATACCCACTGATCTCCACCTAAAGGGACATAATGGGACATTCTGGTAGTTGGAATTGCAGGACGGAAACATTTGAAGCAGCAACATGAGAGAGTCCAGAACTCCAGTAAAAAGTCAGGAAATGCACCTGCATGTGCCCGTTCGATTCAGATCTTGATTGGGCGCTGTCAAGGGCCCTCAGCAAAGAGCCTGTCATGACACATGCCATTTAGCTGAGCCCTGGCGGGATCCTTATCAGGCAGGATAACTAGGATGATGCTGCAGCTGGGAACAGTGAAGATCCTGCGAATGTCCCTGAAGGCCAGGATTTGACCTCAATTTATATCAGGAGGACCAGTTTGGAGAAGAAGTCAGTGAAAACCCTGGAGAGGGGGATGTGCCTGGCCAGAGACTGGAAATCCAGGCTGGTTACTGCAACTCTCCTTCCCTTCCCTCCCATAGTTTTCTGGATAAATTGTACTTTCAACACTGAGGACTTTGTAAGTTATGGCCAAATAATTTACTGTCCTGGCTAATATGCTGTGCATTGCTGTGTGTGTGTGTCTGTGGGGTAGTGCGGATGCTATGACATTTGCACGGCCTCCTCTGCCTTCCCCTCCCCTCCCCCAGCCTCTGCTGGGCACAATCCCAAGTGGATGCAGAGCACTGGGGGGAAAAGGTTTCTGAAAAGCCAACTTTGTTGTTTATCCAAGAGTTCAGAGTATGGGTTGTACGGCTTGTGCTGAAGCCCACGGTCTGTAGCAAGTTCACCAATAGAAATCAGCGCCCCTCTGTCCATTTTACCACAGGCAGGCATGTTGCCTCAAAGGGGGGAAAAGGTAACCCTTAAAATAAATCAGGTGTGGTAGAGGGAAAGAAAATGGATACCCCTTTTACTCAGAAGTGCAACTACAACCCACTCTGGTATCTGATCACCCAGTGGACCAATACCCCAGGTATGGTGTGGTGTAAAATGAAGAGGAGACAGGCTATCCGTCTAGTGGAAAGCCTTCAAGGAGGAACTCTGAGGAGCCCAGCAGATGGATGGTGATCTCCGTGGAAGAGAAGCCCTCTGGAGATGGAACAGCAGGATATGGTAGGTGTTGAAGGTCTTCTCCGGTGTCTTCGGGATAGGTGTCACTCTCGTCGATATGGTCGGAACCATGATGAAACCCGTACCGCGCACAGGCTGCCGCTCAGATGGACAGCAGCCTCATTCGCACAGGAGTCAGTCCTTTATTGATGTCAAGGCGGGGAAAAGTGGACTGTCCCAAATGGCCATGCCAAACAAGCCTGAGGTAAATCTGAGGTAATAGAACCTTCAGGGATTTGGGCGGGAAAACAGATGGAATGTCCAGAGCCCAAAGGTGGGAAAATCCAGTTCTAACCAGTTGGGGCTAGTTCTGAGTCAGTGCCCCTGAGGTAAACAAGGATTGAATCTTGAAGTCACATGTCACAGACTCCATTTTGTATTTCTTACTTTTAATTATCCCAACAGGTAGGTGGGGGTGAAGGGGTTCAAACACCGCTTGGATCAATGCTCTCCATCCTAGCTCAGGCTTTGGTTGGTTTCCTTCATTTCCCCCCAATCCTGGTAGCTTATTCTGGGAAGTTTCTCAGGCAGCATGAATTCTACATGGCCTTTCAAGAGAACTGGGGTGCAAACCTGCTAGGGCCTCCATAACAGCCAGGTCCCTACCAAATTCACAGCTCATTTTGACTAATTTAAAAACCCTCTGGCCTTGAAATTGACCAATGTCACCATTTCAGATGTTTCCATCTGACATTTCATGGTATTGTAACCATGGGGGTCCCGCCAAAATGGGAGAATGGGGGAGTTCAGAGGTTGTTGTAGGGGGGTCACAGCATTGTCACCCTCACTTCTGTGCTGCCTTCAGACCTAGGCTCTGAGGGCAGCAGCCAGCAACCTTTCTGAAGCTAGAGGAGGTTCCCAGATGTGAAGGTGGGTCCCTGTTGCTGGGAGCACCTCAGCTGGGGGCTCCTACATACTAGTTCCTGGCAGATTAACACAAGGGCCTTGGCCCATTTGGGGGCATCCAGAAAAATGGACACCTGAGCCCCAGAAGGAACTCCAAGGGAAGCCCCGAGCCCCAGCTGCAGATGCTGGGCAGAAGCCCTGAGCCCAGACACCCAGACCTCCAGCAGGAATGGGGAGGGGCATGAAAGCCCTGAGCCCAGCACCCCAGCCTTGGCTGCAGCCATGGGGGCCAGAAGCCCTGAGCCCGGGCACCCAGAGACATGGCTGGAGCAGGACCCTTATCAGAAGCTGCCAGGGCCAAAGCCCTGAGCCCAACGCCAGTCTGCTGCAGTTCACTCGCTTCTGAACTGCCTCTGGAGGTGCATCTGATATCCCCACAGAGAGGGGAAGTCCTGTCCCCAGCCCAGCGGACTAACAGGTTGGAGGCCCCTGCTGGGGGGCTCCCAGCAGGACGGGGAGATCGGATTTCATGGGGCAGGGCTAATTGACGATCTGTGACACGTTGTTCACTGCCGTGACATTAGTAGGGCCCTAGCTATAGAAGAAGTTTGAGAGGTGACTTGGTTACAGTGTAGAAGTCCCTTCATAGAGAGGAAATAATGAATACCAAAGTGCTCTTCAATCTAGCCAAGAAAGGCACAACCAGAACCAATGGCTGTCAGCTGAAGCCAGAGAAATACAAAGGAGAAGTAAGGCACAAATTTTTGACAGTGAGGGAGACTAACCATTGGAACAAATTACCCAGGGAAGAGGTGGATTCTCTGTTTCCTGGTGTCTTCACAGCACAAGTGGTTGTCATTCTGGAACAGGGCCGTCCCTACCCATACGCAAAGTATGCAGTTGTGTAGGGCACCAGGAAATTTGCGTGCTGCTCCAGCCCCTGCCCCGCCTCTTCCCCATGGCCCACGCCCCTGAGGACTGCAGCAGGGCCGGGCCTACACTCACCGGCGGCGGGAAGTGCAGCGACCCGGCCCCAGCCGCACCACCAGTGAGTACTGGGGGGCGGTTCCCCCCTCCCCTTAAGCCAGCCCCTCCCCCCGTGGAGGCCTGGGGCCCCACCCCTCCACCCCCACTCCCACGGGGGGGGAGCTGCGTAGGGCCCCAGAATAGCTAGGGACGGCCCTGTTCTGGAAGGTGCCTTTTAGTAAATTACAAGCCTTTGGCAGGAACTCAGCCTATTGGGCAAAGGTGACAAGGCGGCTGTGACCTCAGAGAGCTCACTTGACAACAGCCAGGCAGGACAGGGATGCGGGGCAGGGGGAACCTCGGAGACCCCTGTAGCCTTGCTGCAGCAAGTCTCCATCTCGCGGTCTCTCTGTGAGGAGCAAGAGAGGATTGGTGTGGAGATTCTGTGGGATTTTTTTTCATTTCTGTGTGGATTTTGTCAAAAGAAGTCATCATCCGTGTAGAAGGTAAGAAAAAAATATAGGCTCTATGTACAAGATGGGGGGGACTCTACACTGGGAAGTGACCCTGAAAAAGACTTTGGGGTCATGGGGGATAATCAGCTGACCATGAGCTCCCATCATCTTGTTTTCACAGCCACTTTCGATCTCCTGGTTTCCACCCCCTGCCCTGCTGGCAGGGCATTGTGCAGCACCCTTTCCAACCCACCTGGGTGCAGGAGATCAAGAAGGAGGGCAAGGGACCGTCCATCGGTGAGCATCTGCCACCCAGCTCCATCCCATCTAGAGCAAGTGAGTGGCATGTGAGCATTTCCTCAGAGGCTTCCCTGTTCCGCTTGGGGAGGGGCAGAAATGGGGGGAATCTCCTCTTAATGAGATTAGATTTCCTAACACAGACCCCTGCAGCCCTTCGCTCAGCCTGGGCAGCCTGTTTCTTGCAGGGTGGTCTCCGGAGCCATCCCCAGTGTGGTGGGAATGGCCCAGCAATAGGGCTCCCAGCCCTTCCCTTGTAGGAGATTGTTCCTGACGTCGAGAGTCTTTCGGGAGAGCAGAACCTGCCAGGTGCTGAACACCCACACCCCCAATCAGTGAAATCAGTGGGAACTGAGGGCGACTCCTGCCTCATAGGATTGGCACCTTGTGAACTTTCGCTGGGGACTATCCAGGTTCTGCTCTTTCTCTGGCCTGGGAGGGAGCGGGGCCTACTGGGCCGGAGGGAGCTGCTTGTCCAAACTAATGGAGACCACTGCTCTGAAAGGACGAGACTCCCCTGGTGTCACAGGGCCCCGGTGCTGAGGGGGAACATTGGGAGCAGCCTGTGCTGTGAGTTGCTGACAGTGTGTGTGGATGGCAGCCCCCGTGCCCTGGAGTGGGGTGTGCGATGTGGGGGAGTTGTCTCAGCACAGGGGACGTGGGCAGGGGAGCAGGCAGGCCCATTAATGAGAGGCTGCCTTGAACCCAGACTCATGGCTGCTCCCCACTCAGTTCCAGGATGGAGCGGCTGAAGCGGATGCTCAGGAGGAAGGCCGGGCAGGTGGCTCCAGAGCCAGAGAGAAGCAGTGTCCGGCTTGCCCAGGAGGAGAACGGCCCCTCTGTCCCCGCGGGCGGGGAAGAGGCTTGTGCCCAGGCGAAGTGGAGGAGCTCCCTGGCATTCTGGAGGAGGAGGAAGACACCAGCTCCCAGAGGAGGCCCTGAGGCACCTTCTGGGCCCAAATGGAGGTGGCCCAGGGTGATGCTATGTCGGAGGGAGCCAGGAGAGGGCGGGATCTGGGCAAGGCAGCTCTGGGGTTTCCTTCACAGGAAGCCGAGGAGCCAGGAGCCCAGCCCCAGGGCCCAGCAGGAGCCATCCACCAGCCTGGCCACTGAGGAGCCCCCTGCCGGCCCAGAGCAGGAGATGGGCGACTCTGGCACCAGCACCATCAGCTCCACCTACTCCCGAGGGGCCAGCAGCCCCTCAGTGAGCTCTGACAGACCTGAGGCTGAAGGCTCCCTCTTTGCAGGTGAGGGGAGACCCAGGGGAAAGGGAGGAGGACTGGGGCGGTGGGGGACTAATAACACCCTGTGCCCATCGGCTCACCAAGGCGCCAGGACTGACCCACGTGAGCCCCACTAACACAAGTGGGGGTGGCGCAGCCATGCCCTGCGGAGGGGGATGCTGGGCAGAGTCCGGGGAGCTCCAGCCTCCCCTGATGATGTTGTGGGGGGGCTGACTGCCACGGGGCCCTGAGGCTGATGGGGCTGAGGGCGTCTCTGGGAGGGGCAGAGTGGGGCCCTCCCTGCCATGGGGCTCCTTGCAGATTAGGGGGGAACTTTAAGCCTTCTATCTCCACTGCAACCCCATAGCAGCAGGGGGAATTATCCTTTCTCCTTCTTTCCCTGGTGCAGAGACCCCCAGTGCCCAGCTGGAGGGGGTGGAGGATGAGGAGGAAGAGGAGGATGTGTCCCTTGAACAAGACACCATCACAATGATCCAGCAGCACCTCCAGGGCAGAGATGAGGTACAAAAATCCCCAGCTGCGCTGCCACCGAGTCTGTCCTGCTCCTTGATCCATCCCCACCCACACCGGGGGGGTCTTGTACCAGAGAAACCATCACTCCTAATGGGGGGCACTTGGCACCCCAAAGTGGGGGTGTTTGCCATGCACAGGCCAAGGTGTCCTCTCCCCACAGACACTGTCCCAGTTACAACCCCTGTCTGTGCAGGGCGACACTCTGGTTTCAGGAAGTTGGGGGGGCTTTCCCTGTCCAACCCCGTGAAGGTCCTGAGCCCTGGAGTTGTTTGGGTGGGGTGGGGAGGTCCCTACCTAACAGTCTCTCTCTCTCTCCCCCCACCCCACTCCTAGTGGGTGGAGGACAGGGCCAAACAGCTCTGCTTCCTCCAAGCTGTCCCGAGTCTGTGCTTCTCGGCACAGAAGCAGGGGCGGGACACTCTGGACCCCCACTTCTCCAAAGCAGCCCTCATGGAGAGCATTGCGGTGAGTGGGACTTCATGCCGGGCCCCTGGGGCAAGGGAGCCAGACATGGGAGGAAGAGTTAGTAGGGCCGGAGGGGGAAGCAGAGGACAGGGGTTCCTGGGGCAGAGGGCTGGGGAGCAGGGAAGGGGGAAATTCTGACACTGATGGGGAGCTGGCAGTGGGGGAATTGTAAGGCCGGAGGGGCAGCTGAGTCTGAGGGGAGGGTGGAATTGGGTGGGAGAGGGGGAAGGAAGAAGTTTGATGGATGGGAGGAATGGGGGGCCAAGCTGGTTGGGGGTGGGGGTGACACAGGCTGTTTCTGCAGAGCACTTTGGCCTCCTCCCGGGGAAGTGCCTGTGGGTCTGCGGGGCCTGAATCTCACATGCGGTTTTGTCCACTTGGGGTTTCCCAGAAGCTGATTGAAAATCTCCCCATGGTGTCCAAGCCAAGCTCCATCGTGTCCAGCTCCATGGCCGCGGTTTGCAATCTCAGGTACCAGGACCCTCCTGTCCAGCTGCCCTAACCCTGGTGCTGATCGGACCCAGAGACGGGAGTCACAGATCCTCCTCCAGCTAGGTTACCCCCAGCTGTGGCTGTTCGCGTCCCCCAGCAGAGGAGGCGGGATCGTCCCCTCTTTCCTGGCTGGGGGGTTGATTTCACTCCAGTAATGTTAGAGTGCCCGTGGGGAGAAGATCACTGCTGGGGAGGGGGGTCATGTCCATGGCAGTGCCAGCACCACGCTGGTGCTGCAAAGTGTAACACTGGCTTCTCTCTCCTGCCAGCAAACTGAAGCCACCGCTTGCCCTGGAGCTGGAATCACGCCTTCTGCAGGCTGTTCTTCACACCATCTTCACCATGGGCACTGGGCAGGACATCACCCACTTCTGGGTAGATCATGATCCTACTTCTCTGTCCCAGGAGCAGGAGGGAAGGGGAGAGGCTCGTTTGTACAGCATGTACTCCTGCCCGTTGACCCTCTCCTGCCTACTTCTCCCGCAGCACATCCATTTCTGGCTCCACTCCAAAAAGACCCAGGAGAGAGCTAGGGCCATACAGAGCAGCGCTGCCCTGCTCGAATTCACCACCTCCCTGCCTGTATTTGACGTAAGTGACCTTTGACCCCAGCATCCTGCACAGGTAGGGCTGGCTCTGACGGGCTGTGGGACGAGGCGCTGGAGGGGTTGTAAATAGAGAGGCCCCCGTGGGGAGGCAGAGTCAGAACTAAGCCTCAACTATGCTTGAGTCAAGTTCCTCATACCCTGGCTAAGTGGTTCCCCCTGGGACTGTCGCGTTCCATAGGCCACGGGCTGGCAGGGTCGTGCCTGGCCTCAGGGCCCTTGTTATTCTGGAGCAGCTAGGCAGCGAGTGCTCACAGAGGGCCCTTGCCCTGGTCCCTTTGCTCCAAGGTCCCCCAGCGCCTCCTGCAGAGGGGTGGGAGCAGAGCTCTGGCCTAGGGGAGCTGGGGAGCTGAAGGTTGATGGATTCCCCTCTCCTCCTCCTTCCACCAGAGCTCCTCCGACTTCCCCAAGGCGGGCGACTTTGTGCTGCAGCTGGGTCTCTATGTATCTCACCCAGCCAACAACATCAGCCGGCAAGCCAGGGGTGGGATATATTGGCTGCACAGGCTCCTGCTGCAGAAGAGGAGTAAGAAACCCAGCTGGGCAATGGGACCCCATGGAAACGAGCCCCTCAGAGACTAGCTCCAGCTGGCCATTGGGACGCCAATAGAACTAAGGCCTCTCTATTTAGACCCACTGTAGCAGGGCAGAGGGACCCCAATAGAAACAAGGCCCCTCCTTTGAGACTCCCTCTGCTGGGCAATGGGACCCTACAGAAAGAAGCCCCCTCCTCTGAGACCGACCCCAGCTTAGATGATGATTCACACTCATCTCCCTAATTCAGGGAGAGGGGAAGAGAAAGTAAGTGCCAGGGAAATTGGCTTTATCTTAGAGCCCAGCTCTGTTCCCCAGCCCAGGGAAATCAGCCCACCCACGGGACTGCCAATAGGAATGGAGCTATTGAGACACGTGGAAGGAAAGAGCCCGTCATGAGGACAGGGGCAGGAGCAGGGACCACAGGGGAAGGACACAAAGCTTGTAGGGTGTCACCAGTTGGGTAGCTAGGGCCAGATCCTGACTTCAGTGGGTGTGGGGGGTTCTCAGTATTGGACGCCACCATTAACAGGCGCCCACTCCCAGAGCACAATGACCGTAAGGGTCACATGATTACTGTGATGAATGAGACAAATCCCCCTTCTGGTACTAAACCGCCTGGTGGGGACCCTGTGATTCCATTCAGCCATGGATGCCACGAGGACCCCGGCCAGTGTGCACCCAGCAAAGGGAACAGAAGGAAACAGGCACTGAAACCGGAATGCCAAACTTCCCCAATGGGTGTGTCTTTCTCCCCCAGGGCTGAACATCAGAGAGGCAAGAGAGCTGTGATGTCGGGACGGGCTCCAGGACACCGAGCCCCTGGGCTATAGAAACATGGCCAGGGTGGGGGAGGTAAGGACTCTCCGCCGGTGCATTGCAGCAGCTCAGGTGTGGAGCTGTCTCCCCTGCAGTGAGTGTGTCATGGACACAGGGCAAGAGCCTGCTACTTATTTCCAGCTGCCAGTGTTCGGCTGCGAGAGGCTCCCTTGACAACAGCCAGGCACGACAGCGATGAGGGGCAGGGGGAACCTCGGAAACCCCTGTAGCCTTGCTGCAGCAAGTCTCCATCTCGTGGTTCTCTCAGAGGACCAAGAGACCATTGTTGTGGAGGACATTCTGAGCGGGTTTTCTTCATATTGGACTGGATTTTTTTGATAGAAATCGTCATCTGTGTAGAAGGTAAGAAAAAATATAGGCTCTAAGTACAAGATAGGGGACTCTGTCCTAGCAGATTCAAAGGCATCACCACCCTCCTAGTGAAAAAGTTTTTCCGAATATCCAAGCCTTCCACACTGCAACTTGAGGTCATTGCTCCTTGTTCTGTCATCTGCCAGCTCTAAGAATTTCATTAGAATCAATCTTTCATTAGGAAAATAATTCAAAAATACAAATACAAAAAACTTTGAATGAAATTAATCCATCCTGATCTTTAGTGGCTGGGGGTGTGGGCCTCGGAGGCCAGACTGAGACCCTCATTGGCTAGTAACACCCAGGAAGCCAGTAAAAAATTCCAGTTCTCTTAGCCTCCATAATCCAAGGAACACCTGAGGGCTGCGGGAGACAGAGGGGTGCTGAGAATGTCTAACTCATGATTGAAAATACAGAGATGTGTTATTGACTTTGGTTGGGGGACAAGTATCACATCTGTCGGGATTCTTGTCCCAAACAACAATCACCCATTGTCCTTTAGAACACAAGGGCCCTAACACGCCTGACGTGCTCAAATCTCTCTCCTGCTAGGACTTAGAGAATTTTCTCCATCCCCATGATACAGAGGGAAAGAGAAAAGAAGTGACCTCTCTTTGGTCACACATCAAGGTCATGCCAGAGCTAGAAAGAGAAGCATAAGAAAAAAGTTGTATCAAAATGTTTTGCTTTTAAAACTAACTGATTTCTTAAACAAAGGAAATTTGATGTGTGGTTAGTGAACTAAAATGATACATTCCGGTCTCCACGTGTTTCTAGATTGATGAACCAGTAGATCCATTCCCTCACACCTAGTTTTTATCCATAGATTGAGGGAGGAAAACAAGTTTGCCTGTTTTGTGAACTCCCAATGGCTTTCTTGAATTTCAACGAACTAGTCGATTGAACTGAACTATTTGAATAAACTGAAATGAAGACAATATTTTCTGCACCTTTCAAGGAAGCTACTGCTGTCCAAAGCTGGGTTAGCATTTCAGCTAACTTTGCTTCCAGGGCCTTAGCTATCACATCAGTGGTGCAACTGTTTGAAAAACTTGGCAGTGAACATATTCCACTTAATGTTCTTTTTTCTCTTCTATTTAAATTATTGAAAAGATTGTCATAAATTTTGCCCTTATCAAAGGTTGTCAATTTCACATTTAATTCTGACAGCGAGGGAGACAAGCCACTGGAACAAATTACCCAGGGGAGAGGTGAAGTCTCTGTTTCCTGGTGTCCTCACATCACAACTGCCTGTCATTCTGGAAAGGGCCTTTTAGTTAATTACAAGCAATTGGGCTTAATAGGGTGCTGAGAGTGTGAAATTTCATAGCCCGTGATATAGAGGCCAGATTAGGAGATTGAATTGTTTCATAACCGATGCCTCTATGAAAAACTCAGTGTGGGGTGAGGAACAGACTCTGCTGTTTTACCAGGTGTCCGGTTGCTCCCCAGAATCAATCATGAGCAAGTGGGGAGATCCGGGGTGCAGCTCAAACATCCAACCAGGCTGGCCAAGGGCAGATATCAGGCCTGCCAGGGAATGATGAGTGTGGCAGTGACTTCACAAAGGCCTTTGGCAGGAACTCAGCCTATTGGGCTAAGATGATGAGGCGTCTGTGACCTCCCAGAGCTCCCTTGACAACAGCCAGGCAGGACAGGGATGCAGGGCAGGGGAAACCTCAGAGACCCCCTGTAGCCTTGCTGCAGCAAGTCTCCATCTCGCGGTCTCTCTCAGAGGACCAAGAGACAGTCGGTGTGGAGGAGATTCTCTGCGGGGGTTTTTCATATCGGTGTGGATTTTTTTGAAAGAAATCGTCATCTGTGTAGAAGGTAAGAAAAAATATAGGCTCTAAGTACAAGATGGGGGGGGACTCTATCCTGGGAAGCAGTGACCCTGAAAAAGACTTGGGGTCATGGGGGATAATCAGCTGACCATGAGCTCCCAGTGGGATGCTATGGCCAAGGGGCATAGCATCCCACTGCTCATCCCATAGCAACCACCTTTCCGCTGCTCTTCTTCTTGGGCAGGGTGGGGCTGTGCTCCAGCTGTCATTGTAGGAGCCCTGACAAAGAGGTGGGGCTGGAATTGTGTGCTGATGGTGATCTCCACTATAGTGATCTCGTGTGGTGACTGACTAGTGCTGGCTTTTGCCCGTCTGTTGAGAATGCTCAGCCTCCAGGCCTGAGAGTCTCCATATTGATCAGCCAAGTGTGGGGCTATTTCTGAGTTAAGAGGGAGGAGATTCAGGCACTCGTGGCTGAGTGCAGTGAAGCCTAAGTCTCAATTCAACGGCATTTCTTTGTCTGTCTGTAAGGCGATAATTTTTGGGACTGTGTCCAGTTGATTCCAAAATTTCAGGGAATTTCTAGGCATCAGTGGGGAAAACCTCCTTGATTTTAGTGACAATTGGAAAACACCACCACCAGAAAAGCCTGATTTCCACCCTGTGCCCCTTACATTGGTGCTGTAAGCTGAAGGGCATTGTGACTTGAGAGTGAATTCAGCCAGTCAGTGCTAACTCTCCACAGGTGATTTGCATAATCAGCAAATGAACCTGCAGGTTTCCGTGGGAGCGATGCCCAAGGCAGGCCGCAGGCTTGAGGTTGATGCTCAGGGTTAGTGGAGTGAGTGAGCGACAGGGGGGCTGAGTTACCTCTGATGTCAGTGTTACTGCTCAGGTTCCTCTGCCTGCAGCACCACCTGGGCAGTGTCTTGTGATTTGAAACTTATAAAACAGGAAGCGCAGAAGAGGAATGGCTTAGACGATTTGGCAATAAAATGTAGGGTTTGTGGCAGCATCCTGTGCAATTGCTACTGGTTCAGGGACGGAAACAGCATTCCTGCCCCTCCTACCACCTCTTAGCTGGGCCTCCATAAACAAACAAGTGTCCCAAACTCTAGTTAGTCTCTTTTAAGACTGAGCAAATAATTCACAACAAATTATTGATATTGTGAATTTGCTGCCTCCTCTCCTTTAATAGAATATGAGCAGTTTATGATTCTCTCAAACGAAATAAGTCTAAAATCAAGGTGACTACCAATGAATGGCTGTTTCAAAACCAAAAATCCCCAAAAGGCATTTTTAAACATTTAAATTGGACTTTCAACATGTAAATTTAAAACCAGTTTTATTTCTTTTAAAAACCAAACCTATTGGGGATAAAATTTGAAACTATGACAAGCTATGTTAAGGCCTATATTTGCTATAACCTATTAAACTAATTTAAATTAAATAAATATATGAAGAAGTCCATGTTTGCTGCCAAGTTTCAGAGGAAGTCAAACCACTGAACTGTTGGAAGTCATTGGCTAAGCACCTGGGTCCATGGTTTGTTGAAATACTCAGCCAGATTTTGACAGCAATAACCTCTTCTGTGGGTGCAGACAGAATATTTTCTTCATTTCAGTTGATTCAGCTACTTCATCCAGTAACAAATTCCAGTCCTGTTAGCATCCAAGCCTCTATAATCAAGGAACATCTGATGGCAGCAGGAGACAGAGGGGCACTGAGAATTTCTAACTCATGATTGCAAACACAGATTGGCTTTGAATGGGGGACAAGTAGTAAATCCATCGGGATTCTTCCCCCAAACAACAATCACCCATTGTCCTTTTGAGCACAAGGGCTTTAAAACTCCTGACGTGCTCAAATCTGTTTCCTGCTAGGATTTAGAGAATTTTCTCCATCCCCATGATACAGAGGTAAAGAGAAAGGAAGTGACCTATCTATGGTCACACAGCAAGGACATGCCAGAGCTAGAAAGAGAAGCATAAGAAAAGAGTTGTATCAAAAATGTTTTGCATTTAAAACTAACTGATTTCTTAAACAAAGGAAATGTGAGGCGTAGTTAGTGAATTGAAATTGTACATTCTGGTCACCATGTATTTCTAGATTTATGAACCAGTAGATCCATAGATTATCCATAGATTGAGGGAGGAAAACAAGTTTGCCTGTTTTGTGAACTCCCAACGATGTTCTTAAATTTCAACGAACTGGTCAATTGAATGGAACTATTAGAATAAACTGAAATTAAGAAAATATTTTCTGCACCTTTCAAGGAAGCTACTGCTGTCCAAAGCTGGGTTAGCATTTCAGCTAACTTTGGTTCCAGGGGCTTAGCTATCACATCATTAATTTTAAGTAGATGGTTTTTAATAAACAAGCCTATTGTTAATTTAATTACAAATCCAGTTAATATTTTTTTTAAATAATCAATTTTTTTCCATCCCGCTAGGGATTAAAGGGCCTCCTAGCTCATCTCCCAACCCAGGAAGGGCTGATCCTCCTCCATCCAAACTCTAGGCTCGGCTCCTCTCTGTACTGGGCTGAACTGAAAGCCAGGATCCAAATACTCCTCATTCTAGGATCATAGAATCATAGAAGGTTAGGGTTGGAAAAGGCCTCAGGAGGCAATCTTTTAAGGACCAACCCCAACTAAAACATCCCAGCCAGGGCTTTGTCAAGCTGGGCCTTAAAAATCTCTAAAGATGGAGATTCCACCACCTACCTAGGTAACCCATTCCAGTGCAGGAATTTGGATCTGACCGTTGATGGTCCAATACTATATAGCACTTACAGAGTGGCTCTTTCTGGGTAAATCTCACATCTTTATAATAATGGGTAAGTATTAGATCCTCATGTTATTACTGGGGACTGAAACATAGAGAGGGGGAATGGCTTGTCCAAGGTCCCTTAAGTCAATAGGAAAACCACCAATGAAAGCCAGGAGTCCTGACTCCCAGCACCCTGCCTCAGTCACTACAACAAGTCACACTCGGAGCCAGGGAGACTGGGAACAGAGTCCTGCTGGCACTTCCCAGCTCTGGAAGGGAGTGTTCCTCCAGTGGTTAGTGCAGGGGCCTGGTCACAGGACTCCTGGGCTCCATCCCCGGCTCTATCATTGACTCTCAGTGCGACCGTGAGGCAGTGGCTTCTCCTGCCCCGGCCTCTGTTTCCATCAGTGGGGTTGGGATCCCTCCCCTACAGCCCTTGGGCCGTCACACTTCAGGAATGTGTGTGAGGTACTAGGAGACCTTGAGATGGGAGGTGTCCTGCTGGCCGTAGGTCAGTGATGTGAACCCCTGGCTGCTAGCCTGAGTTTATCCATCCTCTGGCAATAAAACATCGTCTTGTTTTCACAGCCACTTTCGATCTCCTGACTTCTATGCCCTGCCCTGCTGGCAGGGCATTGTGCAGCACCATTCCCAGCCCACCCGGGTGCAGGAGATCAAGGAGGAGGGCAAGGGACCGACCATCAGTGAGCATCTGCCATCCAGCTCCATCCCACTTAGAGCAAGTGAGTGGCACTGCTCTGAAAGGACGAGACTCCCCTGGTGTCACAGGGCCCCAGTGGTGAGGCGGAACGTCGGGAGCAGCCTGTGCTGTGAGCTGCTGACAATGTGTGTGGACAGCAGCCCCATGCCCTGGGGTGAGGTGTGCGGTGTGTGGGAGTTGCCTCAGCGGAGGGGAGGTGGGCAGGGGAGCAGACAGGCCCGTTCAAGAGAGGCTGCTTTGAACCCAGACTCATGGCTGCTCCCCACTCAGTTCCAGGATGGAGCGGCTGAAGCGGATGCTCAGGAGGAAGGCCGGGCAAGTGGCTCCAGAGCCAGTGGGAAGCAGCAGCCGGCTATCCCAGGAGGAGAGCGGCCCCTCTGTCCCCGCGGGCGGGGAAGAGGCTTGTGCCCAGGCGAAGTGGAGGAGCTCCCTGGCATTCTGGAGGAGGAGGAAGACACCAGCTCCCAGAGGAGGCCCTGAGGCACCTTCTGGGCCCAAATGGAGGTGGCCCAGGGTGATGCTATGCAGAAGGAACCCAGGAGAGGGCAGGATCCGGGCAAGGCAGCTCTGGGGTTTCCTTCACAGGAAGCCGAGGAGCCAGGAGCTGCACCCCAGGGCCCAGCAGGAGCCATCCACCACCCTGGCCACTGAGGAGCCCCCAACCAGCCCAGAGCAGGACATGGGCGACTCTGGCACCAGCACCAGCAGCTCCGCCTACTCGCAAAGTGTCAGCAGCCCCTCAGTGAGCTCTGACAGACCTGCGGATGAAGGCTTCCTCTTTGCAGGTGAGGGGAGACCCAGGGGAAAGGGAGGAGGACTGGGGCGGTGGGGGACTAATAACACCCTGTGCCTGTTGGCTCGCCAAGGCACCAGGACTGACCCACATGAGCCCCACTAACACAAGTGGGAGTGGCACAGCCACGCCCTGCAGCAGGGGATGCTGCGCAGAGTCGGGGGAGCTCCAGCCTCCCCTGATTATGTTGTGGGGGGGGGGCTGACTGCCACAGGGCCCTGAGGCTGATGGGGCTGAGGGCGTCTCTGGGAGGGGCAGGGTGGGGCCCTCCCTGCCATGGGGCTTCTTGCAGAGGGGGGGGGGGGGGACTATAAGCCTGAGCTCTCCGCTGCATCCCCCCAGCAGCAGCAGGAATTATCCTTTCTCCTTTCCCTGGTGCAGAGACCCCCAGTGCCCAGCTGGGGGGAGTGGCAGATGAGGAGGAGGAGGAGGATGTGTCCCCAGAACAAGCCACCATCAGGGTCATCCAGCAGCACCTCCAGGGCAGAGATGAGGTACAAAAATCCCCCAGCTGCGCTGCCACTGAGTCTGTCCTGGCCATTGTTCCATCCCCACCCACGCAGGGGGGACTTGTCCCAGAGAATCCATCACCCCTAATGGGGGGCACTTCTCCTCTGTTATCTGGCACCCCAAAGTGGGGGTGTTTGACCCACACAGGCCAAAGTGTCCTCTCCCCACAGACACTGTCCCAGTTACAACCCGTGTCTGTGCAGGGTGACACTCTGGTTTCAGGAAGTGGGGGGGGGGCTTTCCCTGCCCAGCCCCATGAAGGTCCTGAGCCCTGGAGCAGTTTGGGTGGGGCAGGGAGGTCCCTACCTAACAGGCTCTCTCTTTCTCTTCCCCAACCCCCCTCCTAGTGGGTGGAGGACAGGGCCAAACAGCTCTGCTTCCTCCATGCTGTCCCGAGTCTGTGCTTCTCGGCACAGCAGCAGGGGCGGGACACCCTGGAGCCCCACTTCTCCAAAGCAGCCCTCGTGGAGATCATTGCGGTGAGTGGGACCCCGTGCCCGGCCCCTGGGGAGAGGGAGCCAGACTTCGGAGGAAGAATTCGTGGGGCTGGAGGGGGAAGCAAAGGACAGGGGTTCCTGGGGCTGGGGAGCAGGGAAGAGAGAAATTCTGACACCTATGGGGAGCTGGCAGCTGGGGAATTGTAAGGCCGGAGGGGCAGCTGAGTCTGAGGGGAGTGGGGAATTGGGTGGGAGAGGGGGAAGGAAGGAGTAAGTTTGATGGATGGGAGGAATGGGGGGGCCCAGCTGGTTGGGGGTAGGGGTGACACTGGCTGTTTCTGCAGAGCACTTTGGGCTCCTCCCTGGGAAGTGCCTGTGGGTCTGCGGGGCCTGGTCTCACACACGGTTTTGTTTCCTTGGGGTCTCCCAGGAGCTGATTGAACATCTCCCTGTTGTGTCAGAGCCGAGCTCCGTCATTTCCAGCTCCATGGCCGCGGTTTACAAACTCAGGTACCAGGACCCTCCTGTCCAGCTGCCCTAACCCTGGTGCTGATCAGACCCAGAGCCGGGAGTCACAGATCCTCCCCCGCCTAGGTTACCCCCAGCTGTGGCTGTTCACATCCCCCAGCAGAAGAGGCGGGAACGTCCCCTCTTTCCTGGCTGGGGGGTTAATTTCACTCCAGGAACGTTACAGTGGCCGTAGGGAGGGGATCACTGCGGGGGAGGGGGTCATGTCCATGGCAGTGCCAGCACCACGCTGGTGCTGCAAAGTGTACGACAGGCTCCTCTCTTCTGCCAGCAAACTGAAGCCGCCACTGGCCCTGGAGCTGGAATCTCGCCTCCTGCGGGCTCTTCTCCACCAGATCTTCACCATGGGCACTGGGAACGACACCCCCCACTTCCGGGTAGGTCCTGATCCTACTTCTCTGTCCCAGGAGCAGGAGCAGGCTCTGGTCCCTGCTCCCTCGCTTTGATAGAGCTGCTGAGAATAGGGGAGGGGTGAGCAGAGCTGGGAACAGGCCCGCAAGAAACTGGCAGTGGGGGCCCCTTCCCTCCAGAGGGGATTGCATTACCCCTCCGTGGCTGATCCCAGCCTTCCCTCCTCTACTCATTCTGTGCTCTGCTGCCTGGACTCTCCCAGGGATCCTACCTCCCACCCACTGCAGTTTGGCTGTTCCATAGTCTGCTGGGTACCAGGCCCTGCGCAGAGAACTGCTAAGAGCAAGGATTGAAGAGGCAGCAGGCATCCGGCCATGAATTCTTGCTAAGTGTCCCTGGAGTGATGTGAATGGGAGAGGCCAGGATGTGCCTTTTGAGTCTTGCCAGGGCTCCTAGAGAATCCTCCTAATTGTCCCCTGACTGGTGTGGCCCCATGTCCCTTGACTGGCGGGTGCTCCCTCCTCTTGCAGGCTCTGCACAAGAGCTATTTACAGAGCCTGGACAACATGCTCAGGGGCCTGCTGACAGAGATACCCAGCTTGGAGAAGCTGCAGCACCTCTTGGAGGTGAGTAGAATGGGACGCTCTGGGGTGGAATTGCCCCTGAACCCCGGGGGAGGGCAGCAAAGGAGCGACTAGAAAAGCCAAGTTTCCATTGTGTCCTCTCAGCTTGGACCCAGCCGGCCACACGTTCCCAGAGCTGCCAGTGCAGGGGGAAGGAGCTGGGACTGTCAGCCAGAGCTCTGCCCAATTGCATTCAGCACTAACAGTGAGCACCAGGCCTGGCTGGGGACTGAGAGACTGAAACCCCGGTGAGATGCAGGACATGGGTCTCTGAGAAAAGTCTCTGGCTCCTCTCTAGGGAGACCCTGAGATACAGGAGGAGCCTCAGGGAATCAGCTCTTCTGTCCTAGGAACACTGCAGTTCCCGGAGGGATTGTTCTCACGGCCGTTCCATCCATGCTACCAAGGCCTGTGCAGCTGGGGTCTGGGGTCCTGCCAGATGTTCTGTCATCTGCCAGCTCTAAGAATTTCATGAGAATCAATCTTTCATTAGGAAAATAATTCAAAAATACAAATACAAAAAAACTTTGAGTGAAATCAATCCATCCTGATCTGTAGTGGCTGGGGGTGTGGGCCTCGGAGGCCAGACTGAGACCCTCATTGGCTAGTAACATCCAGGAAGCCAGTAAAAAAATTCCAGTTCTGTTAGCAACCAAGCCTCCATAATCCAAGGAACTGCGGGAGACAGAGTGGTGCTGAGAATGTCTAACTCATGATTGAAAATACAGAGATGTGTTATTGACTTTGGTTGGGGGACAAGTATCAAATCCGTCGGGATTCTTGCCCCAAACAATAATCACCCATTGTCCTTTAGAACACAAGGGCCCTAACAAGCCTGACATGCTCAAATCTCTCTCCTGCTAGGACTTAGAGAATTTTCTCCATCCCCATGATACAGAGGGAAAGAGAAAAGCAGTGACCTCTCTTTGGTCACACATCAAGGTCATGCCAGAGCTAGAAAGAGAAGCATAAGAAAAAAGTTGTATCAAAATGTTTTGCTTTTAAAACTAACTGATTTCTTAAACAAAGGAAATTTGATGTGTGTTTAGTGAACTAAAATGATACATTCCGGTCTCCACGTGTTTCTAGATTGATGAACCAGTAGATCCATCCCCTCACACCTAGTTTTTATCCATAGATTGAGGGAGGAAAACAAGTTTGCCTGTTTTGTGAACTCCCAATGGCTTTCTTGGATGTCAACGAACTAGTCGATTGAACTGAACTATTTGAATAAACTGAAATGAAGACAATATTTTCTGCACCTTTCAAGGAAGCTACTGCTGTCCAAAGCTGGGTTAGCATTTCAGCTAACTTTGCTTCCAGGGCCTTAGCTACCACATCCATTTAAAAGATTGTCATAAATTTTGCCCTTATCAAAGGTTGTCAATTTCACATTTAATTCTGACAGCGAGGGAGACAAGCCACTGGAACAAATTCCCCAGGGGAGAGGTGACGTCTCTGTTTCCTGGTGTCCTCACATCACAACTGCCTGTCATTCTGGAAGGGGCCTTTTAGAGAATTACTAGCAATTGGGCTTAATAGGGTGCTGAGAGTGTGAAATTTCATAGCCTGTGATATAGAGGCCAGATTAGGAGATTGAATTGTTTCATAACCGGAGCCTCTATGAAAAGCTCAGTGTGGGGTGAGGAACAGACTCTGCTGTTTTATCGGGTGGCCTGGTTGCTCTCCAGAATCAATCATGAGCAAGTGGGGTGATCCTTGGTGCAGCTCAAACATCCAACCAGGCTGGCCAGGGGCAGGCATCAGGCCTGCCAGGGAATGATGAGTGTGGCAGTGACTTCACAAAGGCCTTTGGCAGGAACTCAGCCTATTGGGCAAAGATGATGAGGTGTCTGTGACCTCACAGAGCTCCCTTGACAACAGCCAGGCAGGACAGGGATGCGGGGCAGGGGGAACCTCGGATACCCCCTGTAGCCTTGCTGCAGCAAGTCTCCATCTCACGGTTCTCTCAGAGGACCAAGAGACGGTTGTTGTGGAGGACATTCTGAGAATTTCTTTTTCATATCAGTGTGGATTTTTTTGAAAGAAATCGTCATCTGTGTAGAAGGTAAGAAAAAATATAGGCTCTAAGTACAAGATAGGAGACTCTGTCCTAGCAGATTCTCAGGTAGAGGTAGAGAGGTTCGATATCTCTGTACTGGCCACTGGTGCAACCACTCCTGGAATATTGTGTCCATTTCTGGTGTCCACAATTTGAGACAGATGCTGATAAATCAGAGAGGGTTCACAGAAGAGCCACAAGAATGATGAAAGGATTAGAAAACCTGCCCTGTGGTGACAGACTACAGGAGCTCAATCTAAGAGAAGGTTAAGCAGCGAGTCTATGGGAACAAATATTTACTAATGGGCTCTTCACTTTACCAGATAAAGGTTATGAGCAGACAATGGCTGGAAGTTGAAGCTAGACCAATACACACTGGAAAAAAGGCGAGCATTTTTAACATCAGAGTTTGGAGCAATTCACTGAGGCTTGTGCTGGATTTTCCACAACTGGCCTGTTTTAAAATCAAGATTGGGTGTTTTACTAAAAAATCTGCTCTAATTCCTATGGGAATTATTTTGAGGGACGTTCTATGGCCGAAGCAAAACAGAAAGTCAGACTGCAGTGGTTTCTTCTGGGCTTGGAATTTATGAATCTGTGACTCGCTGGGGGCGTTTGGAATTTGACCATTTTGCTTCCCTCTTCCTCCTTCCCTCTTGTCCCTTACATTGGTGCTGTAAGCTGAAGGGCATTGTGACTTTAGAGTGAATTCAGCCAGTCAGTGCTAACTCTCCACAGGTGATTTGCATAAGTCAGTAAATGAGCCTGCAGGTTTCCGTGGGAGCGATGCCCAAGGCAGGCCGCAGGCTTTGGGTTGATGCTCAGGGTTAGTGGAGTCAGTGAGTGACAGGGGGGCTGAGTTACCTCTGGGGTCACAGTGTTACTGCTCGCGTTCCTCTGCCTGCTGCACCGCCTGGGCAGTGACGGTCAAGGGGAAGGTTTTGTAGATTTGAAACTTATAAACCAGGAAGCGCAGAAGAGGAATGGCTTAGACAATTTGGCAGTAAAATGTAGGTTTTGTGGCAATATCCTGTGCAATTAATACTGGTTCAGGGATGGAGACAGCATTCCTGCCCCTCCTACCACCTCTTAGCTGGGCCTACATAAAAGAGACTAACTAGAGTTTTGTACACTTGTTTGTTTAAGACTGAGCAAATAAGGCACAACAAATTACTGATATGATGAATTCTGCTGCCTCCTCTCCTTTAAGAGAATATGAGCAGTTTATGATTCTCTCAAATGAAGTTCTTCTAAAATCAAGGGGAATACCAATCAATGGCTTTTTCAGAACCAAAAACCCCCCAAAGAGATTTTTTTTAATTTAAACTGGATTTTTTAAATTTAAATTTAAAAAGTTTTTTTTTTTAAACAAACCTATCAAGTATAAAATTTGAAACTATGACAAGCTATGTTAAGACCTATAGTTGCTCTAGCCTAGTAAAGTAATTTAAATAAATACATCTATGAAGAAGTCCATGATTGCTGCCAAGTTTCAGAGGAAGTCAAACCACTGAACTGTTGGAAGTCATTGCCTAAGCACCTGGGGGTGCAGAAGTTGTTGAAATACTCAGCCAGATTTTGGCAGCAATAGCCTCTTCTGCAGGTGCAAAAAGACTATTTTCTTCATTTCAGTTGATGCAGCTACTTCATTCAAATTTAAGAAACTGATTGGGAGTTGAAAAAGGATGAAGGCTTCTTTTCCTCTTGTAATATATGAATAAACGCTAGAGAGGAGGAGATGTGAGCTACTACTTCTAAAATCTGGAAGGAGGTTTATGACCAGGAACAATCAGTTCAATGCACGAACTAGAAATACTTCTTTACCTCAGTGTGTTTGAAATGAAAAAAAATGTTTCAGTTAACCTTTTTGTTCTTATGTATCCTGCAAAACCAGCATGTTTTAATGGTTACCTATTCATAGAATCATAGAAGACTAGGGCTGGAACAGACCTCAGGAGGTATCTAGTCCAACCCCCCGGCTCAAAGCAGGACCAACCCCAACTTAATCATCCCAGCCAGGGCTTTGTCAAGCTGACCTTTAAAAACTTGTAAGGAAGGAGATTCTACCACCTCCCTAGGTAACCCATTCCTGTGCTTCACCACCCTCCTAGTGAAAAAGTTTTTCCTAATATCCAACTTAGACCTCCCCCACTGCAACTTGAGACCATTGCTCTGTGTTCTGTCATCGGCCACCACTTAGAATTTCATGAGAATCAATCTTTCATTAGGAAAATAACTCAAAAATACAAATACAAAACATTTGGAATGAAATCAATCCACCTTGATCTTTAGTGTCTGGGGGTGTGGGCCTCTGAGGCTAGACTGAGACCCTCATTGGCTAGAACCACCCAGTGAGCCAGTAACAAATTCCAGTCCTGTTAGCATCCAAGCCTCCATAATCCAAGGAATACCTGACAGCTGCGGGAGACAGAGGGGTGCTGAGAAGGTCTAACTCATGATTGCCAACACAGAGATGTGTTATTGGCTTTGGATGGGGGACAAGTAGCAAATGCGTCAGTCACTACAACAGGTCACCCTCGGAGCCAGGGAGACTGGCACTTCCCAGCTCTGGAAGGGAGTGTTCCTCTAGCGGTTAGTGCGGGAGCCTGGACAAAGGACTCCTGGGCTCCATCCTTCACTCTATCCCTGACTCCCAGTGCAACCCTGAGGCAGTGGCTTTTCCTGTCAAGGCCTCTGTTTCCATCAGTGGGGCTGGAGACACTCCCCTAGAGCCCTTGGGCCATCACACTTCAGGAATGTGCGTGAGGTACTAGGAGACCTTGAGATGGGAGGTGTCCTTCTGGCCGTCGGTCAGTGTTGTGAACCCCTGGCTGCTCGCCTGAGTTTATCCATCCCCTGGCAATAAAACATTGTCTTGTTTTCACAGTCACTTTCGATCTCCCCACTTCTACCCCCTGCCCTGCTGGCAGGGGATCCTGCAGCACCCCTTACAGCCCACCTGCGTGCAGGAGATCGAGGAGGAGGGTAAAGGAAGGACCAACACCGAGCATCTGCCATCCAGCTCCATCCCATCTAGAGTAAGTAAGTGGAGTTCTCCAGAGCCATACCCAGTGTGGTGGAAATATCCCACCAATAGGGCTCCCAGCCCATCCCTTGGCAGAGTTTGTTCCCCAGGTTGAGGGTTCCTGTGCCCTGGGGTGGGATGTGTGGGGAGGAGGAATTGCCTCAGCAGAGGGGAGGTGGGCAGGGGAGCAGGCAGGCCCCATTAATGAGAGGCTGCTTTGAAGCCAGCCTCATGGCTCCTCCCCACTCAGTTCCAGGATGGAGCGGCTGAGGCAGATGCTCAGAAGGAAGGCCGGGCAGGTGGCTCCAGAGCCAGAGGGAAAGAACATCCGGCTTTCCCAGGAGGAGAGCGGCCCCTCTGTCCCCACGGGCGGGGAAGAGGCTGGTGGCCAGCATAAAGAGAGGAGCTGCCTGGCATGCTGGAGGAGGTGGACGACACCAGCTCCCCTAGCTGACCCTGAGGCACCTTCTGGGCCCAAATGGAGGTGGCCCCGGGTACAGCTACGGAGGAGGGAGCCAGGAGAGGGCAGGAGCCGGGCAAGGCAGCTCTGGGGCTCCCTTCAGAGGAAGCCAAGGAGCCAGGAGCTGCACCCCAGGGCCCAGCAGCAGCCACCCACCACCATGGCACCTGAGGAGCCCTGCGCCAGCCCAACCCTGGCCACTGAGGAGCCCTGCGCCAGCCCAACCCTGGCAACTGAGGAGCCCCCCGCCAGCCCAACCTTGGCAACTGAGGAGCCCTGCGCCAGCCTCACCCTGGCAACTGAGGAGCCCCCCGCCAGCCCAACCTTGGCAACTGAGGAGCCCTGCGCCAGCCTCACCCTGGCAACTGAGGAGCCCTCCGCCAGCCTCACCCTGGCAACTGAGGAGCCCTGCGCCAGCCCAACCCTGGCCACTGAGGAGCCCTGCGCCAGCCCAACCCTGGCAACTGAGGAGCCCTCCGCCAGCCTCACCCTGGCAACTGAGGAGCCCCCCGCCAGCCCAACCCTGGCAACTGAGGAGCCCCCCGCCAGCCCAACCCTGGCAACTGAGGAGCCCTGCGCCAGCCCAACCCTGGCCACTCAGGAGCCCCCCGCCAGCCCCACCCTGGCCACTCAGGAGTCTCCTGCCAGCCCAGAATAGGAGATGAGCGACTGTGAACCAAACACCTGCAGCTCCGCATACTCCCGAGGGGCCAGCAGCTCCTCCGCGGAGTCTGACAGGCCTGCGGATGAAGGCTCCCTCTTTGCAGGTGAGGGGAGACCCAGGGGAAAGGGAGGAGGACTGGGGTGGTGGGGGACTAGTAACGCCCTGTGCCCATCGGCTCACCAAGGTGCCGGGACTGACCCATGTGAGCCCCACTAACACCAGTGAGGGGGGGAGCACAGCCACACCCCGCGGCAGGGGATGCTGGGTGGAGTTGGGGATCTCCAGCCTCCACTGATCATGTTGGGGGAGGGGGGCCTGACTGCCACGGGGCCCTGAGGCTCATGGGGCTGAGGGCGTCTCTCGCAGGGGCAGGGTGGGGCCCTCGCTGCCATGGGGCTCCTTACAGAGAAGGGGGAAACATGGAGCCTTCTCTGTCCACTGCATCCCCCCAGCAGCAGAAGGGATTATACTTTCTCCTTCCCTCCCTGGTGCAGAGCCCCCCAGTGCCCATGAGGACGAGGAAGAGGAGGAGGAGGAGGATGTGTCCCTTGAAGAAGAGACCATCAGAGTGATCCAGCAGTACCTCCAGGGCAGAGATGAGGTACAAAAATCCCCCAGCTGCACTGCCACCGAGTCCGTCCTGCCCCTTGTTCCATCCCCACCCAGGCAGGGGGGTCTTGTCCCAAAGAATCCCTCACCCTCAATGAGGGGACACGTCTCCTCTGTTATCTGGCACCCCAAAGTGGGGACATTTGTCCCACACAGGCCAAGGTTTCCGCTCCCCGCAGACACTGTCCAAGTTAAAACCCCGGTCTGTGCCAGGCAACACTGATTTCAGGAAGGGGCGGCTTTCCCTGTCCAACCCCATGGAGGTCCTGAGCCCTGGAGTTGGTTTGGGTTGGGCGGGGAGGTCCCTATGTAACAGGCTCTCTCTCTCTCCCCCCACCCCACTCCTAGCTGGTGGAGGACAGGGCCAATCAGCTCCGCTTCCTCGACGCTGTGCTGAGTCTGTGTGTCTTGGCACAGCAGCAGGGGCGGGACACCCTGGAGCCCCATATGTCCAAAGCGGCCCTTGTGGAGAGCATTGCGGTGAGTGGGACCCCGTGCCCGGCCCCTGGGGCGAGGGAGCCAGACATGGGAGGAAGCGTTAGTGGGGCCGGAGGGGGAAGCAGAGGACAGGGGTTCCTGGGGCTGAGGGCTGGGGAGCAGGGAAGGGGATAATTGTGACACTGATCAGGAGCTGGCAGTGGGGAATTGTAAGCCCGGAGGGGAGGGGAGGGAGGAATTGGGTGGGAGAGGGGGAAGGAAGTTTGATGGATGGGAGGAATGGGGGGGCCCAGCTGGTTGGGGGTGGGGGTGACACTGGCTGTTTCTGCAGAGCACTTTGGGCTCCTCCCTGGGAAGTGCCTGTGGGTCTGCAGGGCCTGGTCTCACACGCAGTTTTGTTTCCTTCTCCTCCTTAGAAGTAAGCATGCACGCCCTGTGGTGTCAGAGCCGAGCTCCGTCATTTCCAGCTCCATGGCCGCGGTTTACAAACTCAGGTACCAGGACCCTCCCGTCCAGCTGCCCTAACCCTGGTGCTGATCGGGCCCAGAGCTGGGAGTCACAGATCCTCCTCCGCCTAGGTTACCCCCAGCTGTGGCTGTTCCCATCCCCCAGCAGAGGAGGCGGGAACGTCCCCTCTTTCCTGGCTGGGGGGTTGATTTCACTCCAGGAACGTTACAGTGGCCGTAGGGAGGGGATCACTGTGGGGGAGGGGGTCATGTCCATGGCAGTGCCAGCACCACGCTGGTGCTGCAAAGTGTACGACAGGCTCCTCTCTTCTGCCAGCAAACTGAAGCCGCCACTGTCCCTGGAGCTGGAATCTCGCCTCCTGCGGGCTCTTCTCCACCAGATCTTCACCATGGGCACTGGGAACGACACCACCCACTTCCGGGTAGGTCCTGATCCTACTTCTCTGTCCCAGGAGCAGGAGCAGGCTCTGGTCCCTGCTCCCTCGCTTTGATAGAGCTGCTGAGAATAGGGGAGGGGTGAGCAGAGCTGGGAACAGGCCCGCAAGAAACTGGCGGTGGGGGCCCCTTCCCTCCAGAGGGGATTGCATTACCCCTCCGTGGCTGATCCCAGACTTTCCTCCTCTCCTCATTCTCTGCTCTGCTGCCTGGACTCTCCCGGGGATCCTACCTCCCACCCACTGCAGTTTGGCTGTTCCATAGTCTGCTGGGTACCAGGCCCTGCGCAGAGAACTGCTAAGAGCAAGGATTGAAGAGGCAGCAGGCATCCGGCCATGAACTTTTGCTTAGTGTCCCTGGAGTGATGTGAATGGGAGAGGCCAGGATGTGCCTTTTGGCTCTTGCCAGGGCTCCCCAGAGAACCCCCATAAATGTCCCTTGACTGGTGTCGCCCCAGATCCCATGACTGACGGGTGCTCCCTCTTTTTACAGGCTCTCCACAAGAGCTATTCACAGAGCCTGGACACCATGCTCAGGGGCCTGCTGACAGAGACCCCCACCTTGGAGAAGCTGCAGCACCTCTTGGAGGTGAGTAGAATGGGACGGTCTGGGGTGGAATTGCCCCTGAACCCCGGGGGAGGGCAGCAAAGGAGAGATTAGAAGAGCCACATTTCCATTGTGTCCTCCCAGCTTGGACCCAGCCGGCCACACGTTCCCAGAGCTGCCAGTGCAGGGGGAAGGAGCTGGGACTGTCAGCCAGAGCTCTGCCCGGTTGCATTCAGCACTAACAGTGAGCACCAGGCCTGGCTGGGGACTGAGAGACTGAAACCCCGGTGAGATGCAGGACATGGGCCTCTGAGAAAAGTCTCTGGCTCCTCTCTAGGGAGACCCTGAGATACAGGAGGAGCCTCAGGGAATCAGCTCTTCTGTCCTAGGGACACTGCAGTTCCCGGAGGGATTGTCCTCACGGCCGCTCCATCCATCCTACCAAGGCCTGTGCAGCTGGGATCTGGGGTCCAGGGCATGTGCCTGGATCCTGACGTGCTGTTCATGGATCAGGGGTTCAGGGCAAATAGACCAGCCCCAAGACTGACCATTGTCCCAGCCTGGAGAGACGATGAGCTTGTGCCCAGCAAGACGTGGGCAGTGTCATGGACCCCCTTTTCAAGCTCTGCGACCAGGGGTCAGCTATTCCACCCTGAGCACAAGGTCTAAGCCCCATGGGGAGTGGGAGAAGCTCGTTTGTAGAGCATGTACGCCTGCCCACTGACCCTCCCCTGCCTCCTTCTCCCGCAGCACGTCCATGTCTGGCGCCAATCAAAAAGGGCCCGGGAGAGAGCTAGGGCCATACAGAGAAGCGCTGCCCTGCTTGAATTTGCCAGCTCCCTGCCTGGATTTGACGTAAGTGACCTTTGACCCCAGCATCCTGCAGAGTCAGGGCTTGAGTCAAGTTCCTCATCCTCTGGCTAATTGGTCCCCCCTGGGTCTGCAAGGGACTGTGTTCCATAGGCCACTGGCTGGCAGATTTGTGCCTGGCCTCAGGGTCCTTGTTATTCTGGAGCAGCTAGGCAGTGAGTGCTCATAGAGGGCCCTTGCCCTGGTCCCTTTGCTCCAAGCTCCCTTGGGGGCAGAGAGCTCTCGCTCCTCTCGCCCAGCGCCTCCTACAGAGGGGTGGGAGCAGAGCTCTGGCCCAGGGGCGCTGGAGAGCTGAAGGGAGAATGTTGATGGATTCCCCTCTCCTCCTCCTTCCACCAGACCTCCTCCGACTTCTCCAAGGCAGGCGACATTGTGCTGCAGCTGGGTCTCCATGTAGCCCACCCAGCCAACAACATCAGCCGGCAAGCCAGGGGTGGGATACATGGGCTGCACAGGCTCCTGGTGCAGAAGAGGGGTAAGAACCCAGCTGGGCAATGGGACCCCATGGAAACGAGCCTCTCGGAGACTAGCTCCATCTGGCCATTGGGATGCCAATAGAACTAAGGCCTCTCTGTTTAGACCCACTGTAGCGGGGAAGAGGAACCCCAATAGAAACAAGGCCCCTCCTTTGAGACTCCCTCTGCTGGGCAATGGGGCCCTACAGTAAGAAGCCCCCTCCTCTGAGACCGATCCCACCTTAGATGATGACTCTTTCTCTTCCCCCTCTCTGAATTAGGGAGATGAGTGTGAAAGTGTCAGGGAAATTGGCTGCTTTATTTCAGAGCCCGGCTCTGTCCCCCAGCCCAGGGAAATAGCCCACCCACAGGGCAGCCAGCTCGTGAGGGGACAGGAACGGAGCTATTGAGACACATGGAGGGAAAGAGCCCATCATGAGGGCAGGGGCAGGAGCAGGGACCACAGGGGATGGACACAAAGCTTGTAGGGTGTCACCAGTTGGGTAGTCAGGGCCAGATCCTGACTTCAGTGGGTGTGGGGGGTTCTCAGTATTAGACACCACCATTGACAGGCACCCACTCCCAGAGCACAATGACTCTAAGGGTCACATGATTACTGTGATGACTAAAACAAATCCCCATTCTGGTACTAAACTGCTTGGTATGGACCCTGCGATTCCATTGGGCCGTGGATGCCACAAGGACCCTGGCCAGTGTGCACCCAGAAGGAAAGCGGCAGTGAAACCGGAATGCCAAACCTCCCCAATGGGTGTGTCTTTCTCCCCCAGGGCTCAACATCAGCGAGGGAAGAGAGCTGTGGTGCCGGGAAGGGCTCCAGGACACCGAGCGTGTGCGGTACAAAAACCTGGCCAGGGTGGGAGAGGTAAGGACTCTCTGCCGGTGCATTGCAGCAGCTCAGGTGTGGAGCTGTCTCCCCCTGCAGTGAGTGTGTCATGGACACAGGGCAAGAGCCTGCTACTTATTTCCAGCAGAGTAGGTGAGGCTCCTGGGAATGTCAGTGGGGTGAGGCGTGGGAATGAACCAGATCTAAAAGACCCCTCACCTCTAGCTGGTGAGCTGCAGGAGATATCGCTGCTGGGAGCAGTAGAGTGTCTGGGGGAGCTGGGTTCAGAGTGCGGAGACACATTCCCAGCATCTCATGGCACCTGCGGTGAATCCTGCTCCAGAAAGAGCTATCGGAGGCCTCAGTGCCTGCAGCCTCTTACTGAAGGGGGTTCTTTGGTCCATGGGACCCCAAAGGTTGGCTGCCCCAGGACTCTTCTCCGCCTTGTGAGCCACCAGAGGGATTTGGAGCCTGGTTCTGAGCCATTGCAAGGGCTCTGGTGCTGTTGGTTTTAGGTCTTTGGTGAGATATTTACTGAAGAGCAGAAAAGAACTTTCCTCCAGGCGGCGCTGCAGGCCATACACCACCCCCTGCTCCATGTCAGCCAGGCTGGGCTGCTGCTCACGTACTCCATCCTGGGGAAAGCCGGCCAGCTGATAGGGGACGAGGTAACCAAAGAGGGATCAACTGGGGAGGGACCCCCAGGGCCTTTCACCTCCAGGCCATTGAAAATCACTCCCATCCCATCGCCATGCGCTGACCTGGGAGCAAGGAGAGGATGAACCCAGGCAGGTGCCATTGGTAGGTGCCAGCTTGTCCCCTGAGCAGCTCAAAGCAGGGCAGACCCAGCTCTCCAAAAAGGCTATTTCCTAACAGGCATCACATCAACACGACACGCTGCCATTGCTCATGCTAGGGGCTGCCAACTCCCCTAGCCACCTCTGTGAGCCTTCCATCCCCTCCGGGCCTCAGGCCAGTTCCTAGGCTCTGGGATCATGTTATCCCAGCCCCCACCTGCTCTGGGAGAGCTGGAGGAGTCAGTCAGCAGAGGCTGCTCAAGTGCCCCATTCCCCAGAGCTACTGTCCATGGCATCACGTTAAGGACTGGGGGTCCCTTGGGGAAAGGTGTCCACTTCCTCTCACCCCCCAGCACTACTGCCCAAAGCCTCCCAGCACTACTGCCCAAAGCCTCCCAGCCCCTCAGCTGGAGGGGGCGAGGGCGGCTGAGGGGATTCTGGGGAGCGGAGCTGAATCCCCAGCTGGGTTGGGAGGTAGAACAGCTCTCGGGGGGGACTGAGAGGAGTGGGGGCAGGAGTTCATTTCACAATGCTGGGAGAGGGGATGGGAGTCACTAGAGAAGAGACAAGATTTCGTCTCGGGGGTTGGGTGGGGGAATCCGTCCCTCAGACATGGGGAGGGGTGGGGAGGAAATGTTGCTGGCTCCCGGTGCCGTTAATACCCTTCGTTCTCGTGGGTGTCCAAGTCTCTGATTGATCCTTGTTCCCTTGCAACAGGAGGAGATTTCAGAAAACGTGATGCATGAGCTCTTTGAGATCAAGATCATGCGCCAGGTGCCCAAAGCACTGGAGGGGCTGTGCTCCGGGGCAGACTTGAAGATCTCCCCCCGCTTCACATGACCAGAAGCTCCCAGCCCCTGCTGCAGGTACTGCTCTGTCTCACTGTGCCTGGGGGAGAAGGGCTGGGGGGGAGCGGCCATAGAGCCCACAGCACTGAGAGAAACCCAGGCCGAGCACCTCGCTCTCACCACCCTGCCCCACCCCGACCCCTGGAGCTGGGGCCAGGCCAGATAATGGTTCAGAAGAATCAGGCTGTGGGGCTGGCCCAGAAATGAGAGCATCCGCAGAACCAGGGGTTATGCTCAATAGCCATTGCAGTCTGGGAGGGGTGGCCTGACATGGAGCCCCTCCCCTGTCGTCACTGCTCACACCTTCCCATGGCCCGTGTCACCCCTGACGCAGCGAATGTCTGACCATCCCCCACCTCGGGCCCAATCCACCCACCTGGTATCTGAACCCTTCCCAGCCAGGAATGAAACTCGCCCCTAACAGTCTGGGGCAGGGAAGGATCCTCCCCATCTGGCAGGTGGGAACTGAGACGTAGAGGAAGGGCTGTGGTCCTGGTCACATGATCCTGGGTATAGATCTGGGAAGTGGACTGGGTCCCAGCCTAGTGCCTTTCCCCCAGGGGCACCTTCGCTTTCTGCCCTTTATTCTCCCCTCCGGCTAGGGGGTCTGCTAGGGGGTCAAGAGGGACAAGTCTTTTCAGTAGGGAAGCCATTTGCTGAAGGGAGGTACCGAGCCCCTGGCACTGACCCAATACCTAAGCCCTGTCGCTGGCAGCAGCTCCTGACCCATCCCCCTTGGCTGACCTTCTGATCCCATCCTCCTCCCCTGTCTTCCAGGCTCTGGGGTCTGACCATGTCGCCTACAGCAATGCAGCCTGCAGCTGGCCCAGCTTGGGGAGCCATGACCTCATCCTGTGAAATCGAGATGTGCTGGCTCTCAGTGATGCTTAGACGGAAAACCACACACCCCTCATGGAGGTAGGAACCACCCATTCCCAGGTTGTCCCGAGGAGCCATGATTCCTCCAGGAGCTGGGGAAGGGCACAGTGATCAGTCTGTCAAAGGTAGGGGAGGATAGTGTAAGGAGAGGGTCTAGGAGAGGAGGAGCGTGAGCTAAGCTCTGTTTTTGGGCTTGGCAGGGATCAAGAGAAGGGACAGGGGCTGTAAGAGGGCAATGGTGAGGTACAAGGGGTGTCGGAGATGGGGGCAAGGCCTGAAAAGTTCAGCTACTTTAGATCAGTTGTGCCAGAGAATCACCGGTTGAGGTGACTGAAAGCTCTGAACTGGGGCTGGCCAAAAGCATCCTCCTCAGATGGGAACATCCCAAAAGTCTGCAGAAGCTCAGCCTCTGAGGTGAACGTTGTGGCCCAAACCTCTCTCTGCTCTGTACCTCGCAGGATTCCAGCCGGCTGTTCCAATCCAGGAGGAAAACTGTGCCACTGAAATCTCACAGCACCTGTGCAGTGAAGTGCCACTTAAACCCGCTGTGATGCACAGACCTTGCCCTGGCTGTCTGCACAGGACTGAATTTCACCCCTTCAGAGTGTAAGGAAATAATTGGCTGAAGGCCTTTTTCTTTTTGGATTTTGTTCTAGTGGGAAAGAACTATGGGGATTTTTAACCTGTATTGCTCCCGTGATTGGTGCTTTAATGATGCAAAGTGCTGATTCACTGGTTGATTTTTTTCCCTTTTAAATCTACTCTATTTTTCTCTTTTAACAGGTATTCTAAGGGCACCCCGTGCTTCATATGGGCATTCTTGGGTGGGCAGATTGCCTCAGACCTGCACCTGAATAAATAATAGTGAATGAAATATGCAGACACTAAAGTCCTGCAGCCAAATTCTCAGAAACCTTCCTCTTCAGTGTAGGATCAGGATTTTGTATTTAATTGATGTTTTTTAAAGTGCTGAGCAGATGCTACACTGTAAGGAGAGGAAACAGAAGCAAAAACTGAAAGAATGTTACTTAAACCGGTGAACAGATGCAGAGAGTGGAGACACAACAAAGCAAACAAATGAATACTGTGAGTAAATAACATGAAAGCAAATGGGGGGAAAACCTCATCTGGGTAATTGTGGCTCTTGGCACAAAGATCAGGTTCCTGGTACTAGCCTGGCTGAAAGCATCCCTTATCCCTGGATCCCAGACCTGGGATACAGATGTCATTCTTTGTCTTTTATCCTTATTTTACTCCTAGGAAAAGGATCCCCAAAGGAGGTGTAAGGATCCTGGACTGTGGTGCCTGTAAGCAGCTTCAGCCACCTTCACAGGTAGAAGTCACTGTCTTTCCTACAATGCCACTAGTGCCCTTTCTGCTCTCCAGGTCTGCTCCCTCCAGCAGGTCAGAGACACCCCTTAGCTCCCCGAGTCCTGATTTCTTGCCATTCAAGGGGCTGAGGGCTTCCATTGCCCCCACCCCCACCATCAGATACTTTTCCTATGGGGAGAAATCTGTTCTTCTCTTAGAAGCAGTCTGCTCAGTAAATCCACCCACACGGACCTCATCTCAGCTGCTTTGTTTATCCGAGATTAGTGGTATCTTTGGAACACGCTTAGGGTGCCGGGGTGTGAGGTGGAGCAGGGGAGACGGGAGCTCCAGCAGATTCCCCTGAAGAACACCACCCTGTCTTTCTCTGGTCAGGCTAGAGCTCACCATCCATTGTGGAGGTGAAGACCGGATGGGAGCTGCTGGATTGACTTTGATGTGCCATGTCCTTGTGTGGATGAAGGACCTACGTCTCAGAGACTGCCAGCAGCAGATGTAACACGTGTCCGGGAATAGGCTAAACAACCTACAGTGATAGGTAAGTAAAATGTGGGGGAAGGATAGCTCAGTGGTTTGAGCATTGGCCTGCTAAACCCAGGGTTGTGAGTTCAATCCTTGAGGGGGCCATTTAGGGATCTGGGGCAAAAATCTGTCTGGGGATTGGTCCCCCTTTAAGCAGGCGGTTGGGCTAGATGACCTCCTGAGGTCCCTTCCACCCCTGATATTCTATGATTTTATGAAAATCATGGCCACATGTAGACATCACAGGAGTTGGTGGGGATTGAACCAGGGTCCTTCAGCACAAACCCCTCTCACTCAGTGTCAACCAATCCAGCTCCACCCACTAGATCACACCCCTTTCCAGAACTGCAGAACCCAGGAGCCCTGATTCTCAGACCCGGGCCTTACATCAGAAGGCCAAACTTCCTCCTGTTAAGGGAGCTATAGAAAGGACCATCTGCAGAGACCCCTCTACATTCCCCCTGTCAGAGACTGCTGCCGTGAATGAGCAGAGATCTCCCCTGTGGGAATCCGAAGGGCTGCATATTTAGGTTTCACAGAGAAGGCCTCCGGCAGCCATTGACAGAGTGTTCCTGTGAGGAGATTTTCTGTCTCTAACAAAAGGTTTCTGTTCCCCCAGATCAGCCGCTCAGCAGAATGCAGGAGAGCTGAGTGCGGATGGGCTAGAGGGGTCACAGGAGTCACCGCACGGCTGTGCAGCAGGTGCAGTGTCTGCAGTCACCATGGGCCAAACCCTGCGCTCCAGACAACCCCCTTTTTTAACCTAAAGCCATACCCGGTTCAGCCACATTTTCATGACTTTCCAGGTGGGGCAGTGTAAGAAATGGCTGGGCCTTTGCTTAAGATTTGACTCACTGTGGAATGGCAAGTCACATTACTCAGTGTTGGATAACTATGGACTGAAGGGCCTATGGAACTGCAGAATGACCAGCAAATTAAACCGGAGGTGATCTTTTAAAAATAAAGTGTTTACAAATTCTGCCCAAACCCAGGTCTGCTTTGTGTTTAAACCCAAGGTAAAACCCAATGCATTCAGGCCAGCATGGATCTGCTGTTTGAAGCATCTAATCTGGGCTTTTCAAAAGAATATATGAAAGTTAGATGTACTGATCCATTTGAAATTAAGGGAGAGCTGGGCATCCACCTATCCATGGCATTCACCTGCTCCTCAGTATCATGACAACTGCACAGCTCACAACCTGTAATGTATTTAGCCTCACTACACGCCTGTGAGGTCGGGAATTACGACCGTCTCCATTTCACAGTTGGGGAACTGAGGCACAAGGAGATAACGCAAGTTCTGAAGGTAACTCAGGAAGTCTTTGGCAGAACAAGTAGTTGAATCTGGGTCTACCAAGTCCAGGATTAGCACCTCAGCTATGGGAACATCCTTATGCCTGACTCCCTTACCCTCCTCTGAATATCCCTGTCCTAGTTGAGGCTTATTCCACTGCAGTTTCCTGTGCCTCACATACGTTATTCATTGTCTTTAGACTTTAAAGACCTAAAAGACGTCTGTGCTAGCATGACCAGATGTCCCGATTTTATAGGGACAGTCCTGATATTTGGGTCTTTTTCTTATATAGGCTCCTATTACTCCCCACCCCCTGTCCCGATTTTTCACATTTGCTGTCTGGTCACCCTAGTCTGTGCCAGCTTTAGTTGCCTTAATAGACGAGTAGAAACACAATCCACAACAAAACAGCAAAAGCAAGTGCAGTGGCCAACTCAGAACACATCCGGACACAAATGTACCCTCCCCTGATCTCCTGCAAAAGATGTAGATCTCTTGTCATCAGACGTTGTGGAGCTAGAGCCTGAGATGGTATAAACTGGAATAGCTTGAGGATCTGTAAATTAAGCCCTTTAATACTGAGTCCATTTTTGTTTTAAGTCTTTGACAAGTAAAAAAAATACATGATGAGCAACATGTCCATGCCCAGTGTTCATTCATCTGAGCTATGGGGCTATTTGAGTGGGGGGAATGAAGTATCAGTTTCACCACACTGTGTTACCCTGGCACATTTACAAATGGTTCTGAACCAATGTGAAGCAATTCATAGGCTAAAGGGGTGGCAGAGTGCAATTTTCAATGTTTTGTTGTTTTTTTTTTACTTGGACCTGGTCAGAAAACGGCTTTCCATTCTGCAGGAAATTCTGACATTTCTGGGGTGGGAAATTTTGGAATTTCCCGCAAAATGAATATTCAAAAAATGTTTGATTCATTACCAGTTCCTTTTGAAAATGGCAAATAATTTTGTTTTATTTTGTTATAACAATTACTTTTGTTTCAACTGTTATAACATATTAAACATTATAATATAATATTTTAAATAGCACAACTTTTCTTATAATGTCTGTCTGTCTGCTCTAGGAAGTACGCTTCCAGATGCAGCCTACGCATACCTCAATTCCATTTTTCAAGAAACATAATTTCAATATGCTTTCTGCCATCCCTGTTCCCTAATGCTTATCAGGCAATGACTTCTCCCCAGGAAGGGGAATAAACTCACAGCACCTTAGGCGTGGTCTACACCAGAAATCCACATCCCTGAGCGATGTAGTTAAGCCAACCTAAGTGCCTATGTAGACAGTGCTAGGTCAAAGGAAGAATTCTTCTGTCAACCTCGCTACTGTCTCTTGGGGAGGGGGATTGCCTACGTCAAGAGGAGACTCCCTCCCATCAGTGCAGGTCGTGTTTACACTGTAGTGTTTTAAGAGTAAACCAGCCCTTACATTAAGTGGACCTCGCCTTAAGCCACACAGGCTGTTTCTATACTGCGGCTGGGAGCTCGCCTCCTAGCCCGGTTAGGCAGACTCACTTTAGCTCCTCTAGATCTAGTGTGCTAAAACTTTCCATTTAACGATTACGGCACTGGCAGTGGCTCTGGTTAGCCGCATGAGTTCAGACTCAGGGGTCGTGGAGGCTTGGAGACAGCCAGCTAGTTTGAGCTGCCACTGGTGCTGCAATGTCCACACGACTACGTGTAGCATGCTAGCTTGAGTGAACGCTCTGAGCGGCCGTACAGACACACCCACAGTTGCTGTAACAACGGGCTGCTTGGAAATTCTCTTGGTTCAACAGAGACCTAGCACTGAAAATATAATCCAGAGAAGCAATCAGATGTTTAAGCGTATAAAAGAGAGGACCTTTAACCAAAAAGTGCTGCTCAATATTAATTGTAATATATAATTATAATAATGGTCCCTTCTGGCCTTAAAATCTGCAAATCTATCTTATCTCTTACGCCTTCTGACATTTTGGTTTTGCTTTCCTGACTAGCGCTGCACATAGGAACATAGGCCCCGATCCTCAACTGTATTTAAGCACCTAACTCCCAAGAATTTGGGCCATAAGAAATTGTCTTAATGGATCAGATTACAGTGGTGCCCAACCCTATTACACAGGAGGGCCACATGAACCAAACAGTGGGGGGCAAGCAGATTCTACACATTTTGATAAGATTTAAAGTCGCCTGTGTTGATTTATATTTTAAGTTCACCTTGTTTTGTACCTCTTTGGGTTGTTTCTATGCACAGGACTGTCAATTTACACACTTGTGCAAACTAAAATGATGTAAACATGGCACCAAAACACTAATGAATTGGCCCCTAGGTGCTGGACGTAGGGGGGCTGCTGCTGCACCCCCTGGCTTGAAGTGGTTTCCATCATGTACAGGGTTTACAGTTTGGTTCAACGGCTTCCAGCAGCCCCACTATAAAAATTGTTCCAGCGCCCCTGAATTGGCCATCAGTAGATTGTGTTGAAGTGGGCTGCAGACCTTACAAAATGCTCTGGTGGTCCATATATGGGCTGCAGGCCATAGGCTGGGCACCCCGGGATCAGAACAATGGGAGATACAGTCCTGCCAGACACCTCGGCTCTTTGACGAGAATTGCCGCACGAGACACCCAAACAATAACTCTCCTAAGGCCGCAGGGCAAAGAGACATTTTTGATTTTCAGCCAAAAGTTTTAGGCTGAACATTTCTGGGGTTTAATATTTTCTTTAAAAAAAGTCAAATTTGCTGTGTAAAAACTCCCCTGTTTTGTGACAAGCACCAGTATTTCCATGGTTCAGGTCTGAATTTGCCAACTTTCCATTTCCCTGGGGAGAAGTTGTCATTCAGCTCTTCACAGTAACACCAGAGAATGTTTCACTGGCAGTTACTGACCTTAGAACACAGAATCGTGCGTGAGCTGTTCAAATCCTTTGTCAACAGTTAACTTCACCTGCCACTGAGCTGCCCATTCACACAACTTTCAGCTAGGTCCCTCTGAAGTTTTCACTCTCATTCCCCAGCCTGGACTCACCAAAACAATTCCATGTCATCTGCAAACTTTGCCACCTCTCAGCCCGGTTAGGCAGACTTATTTTAGCTCCTCTAGAGCTAATGTGCTAAAACTTGCCGTTTAGACATTGCGGCACAGGCAGTGGCTCTGCTTAGCCACATGAGTTCGGACTCAGGGATCATAGAGGCTTGGAGACAGCCAGCTAGTTTGAGCTGCCACGGGTGCTGCAATGTCCACATGACTATGTGCAGCATGCTAGCTTGAGTGAACGCTCTGAGCGGCCGTACAGACACACCCACAGTTGCTGTAACAACAGGCTGCTTGGAAATTCTCTTGGTTCAACAGAGACTTGGCACAAAAAATATAATCCAGAGAAGCAATCAGATGTTTAAGCATATAAAAGAGAGGACCTTTAACCAAAAAGTGCTGCTCAATTTTAATTGTAATATATAATTATAATAATGGTCCCTTCTGGCCTTAAAATCTGCAAATCTATCTTATCCCTTATGCCTTCTGACATGTTAGTTTTGCTTTCCTGACTAGCGCTGCACATAGGAACATAGGCCCTGATCCTCAACGGTATTTAGGCACCTAACTCCCAAGAATTTGGGCCATAAGAAATTGTCTTAATGGATCAGATTACAGTGGTGCCCAACCCTACATGAACCAAACATTGGGGGGCAAGCAGATTCTACCCATTTTAATAAGATCTAAAGTCACCAATATTGCTTTATATTTTAAGCTTGTTTCGTGTGTCTTTGGGTTGTTTCTATGTACAGGATTGTCTATTTACACACATGTGTTAACTAAAATGATGTAAACATGGCACCAAAACACTAATGAATTGGCCCCTAGGTGCTGGACCTAGGGGTGCTGCTGCTGCACCCCCTGGCTTGAAGTGGTTTCCATCATGTACAGGGTTTACAGGTTGGTTCAATGGCTTCCAGCAGCCCCACTACAAAAATTGTTCCAGTGCCCCTGAATTGGCCATCAGTAGATTGTGTTGAAGTGGGCTGCAGACCTTACAAAATGCTCTGGTGGTCCATATATGGACTGCAGGCCATAGGCTGGGCACCCCGGGATCAGAACAATGGGAGATATAGTCCTGCCAGACACCCCAGCGCTTTGAGGAGAATTGCCACACGAGACACCCAAACAATAACTCCCTAAGGCCACAGGGAATCATTTCCAAAGAGACATTTTTGGTTTTCAGCCAAAAGTTTTAGGCTGAACTTTTCTGGGGTTTAATATTTTCTTAGAAAACAAAAACAAATTTGCTGTGTAAAAACTCCCCTGTTTTGTGACTAGCACCAGTATTTCCATGGTTCAGGTCTGAATTTGCCAACTTTCCATTTCCCTGGGGAGAAGTTGTCATTCAGCTCTTCACAGTAACACCAGAGAATGTTTCACTGGCAGTTACTGACCTTAGAACACAGAATCGTGCGTGAGCTGTTCAAATCCTTTGTCAACAGTTAATTTCACCTGCCACTGAGCTGCCCATTCACACAACTTTCAGCTAGGTCCCTCTGAAGTTTTCACTCTCATTCCCCAGCCTGGCCTCACCAAAACAATTCCATGTCATCTGCAAATGTTGCCACCTCACTGCTCGCCCCCTGTACCAGATCATTAATAAATATTTGAAACACCACCAGTCCTAATGTGGAACATTGTGTCAACCCATATTTTACCTGTTGTGTTGAAATTGACTGTTTATTCTCCCTTTGGCCCAAATGCTCAAAGGTAGGTAGGCTCCTAACTTCCACTGAAATCAACGGACGTTAGGAGTCTAGACATCTCTGAGGATCTGGGCATTTGTTTTCTGTTGCATAACCAGTTTCTCATTCATGACAGCATTTTGCCTCATATTCCATAACTACATAACTTCCTTAATAGCCTCATGTGAGGGACTTTGTCAAAGAAAGTCCAAGTATATTATGTCAGGTGGTTCCCCCATATTCGCTCTATTGTTGACAAAATGAAAGAATTATAGTAGATCAATGAGGAATGATTTTCCATAGTAGAATCACAAGTCGTTAGTCCCTATCATGACATGCTCATCCTGGTATTTTTTAATTCCATTTCATCATCACTTCTAGAGACACACACACATTATCACTTATATAAGGTGAGATATGCCCCCAGCCATGCCCTTCATCCCATTACTCTATGCATCACTCTATGCTATTGCAGCCCTTTCTGAACCCCTGAATCTGCCAGTGCCCCTCAATCCTGATCTTCAGCCATTTTTGCTACTCCAACCCCAGGTCACTGGTACCCATGTTCAGTGGAGGTGGTTGAATTTATCTTAACCAAATCATATTTTTATGAAAAATGCATTTTTGCAGAAAATTTTCAGTATAGTCCAACTTCTTCTGATGTTTCAGGGGGGGAAAGGAAACCAAACCCCAAATATTTGGGGTGGGACATTTTCAATCTGTTGTGAAATTTGGAACCTAAAACCCTACAGATTTTAATAACAAAAATCTGCAGGGGAGGGACAGCTGCATGTTTTGAGCATTGGCCTGCTAAACCTATTACCTATTACTGTGGTGGATGTTCCATCACGTAACATCTTAAAATCAAGGCAATATATCTTCCTAAATCATATGCTATCGCTTGAACAGAATTCATGGACTCAGTGGACAAATTACTGGGTGAGGGTCTTGTGCCTGTGATATGAAGGAGGTTCAGCTAGATAAAGATATTGGTCCTTTCAGCATGTTTAAGTCACTTTAAAAAAAATCTAGGAATCTATGAGTCTCTCTATGTCTTCCCAACACATCTTGATCTCTGACTTATGAGGATACGTAACAATAACCCTGCTATCTCTGTTCAGAATATGACGTTTATTTCAGCAGCTATTCACATCTTCCATATGTAAGGGGACCGTTTGGCCCTTTACTAAAACGCAGTGAGGGTGTTTTGGTGGCTAGCTCCCAGTACCAAAAGGAAGGGGAAGGGTCGGTGGGAAAGCAAGACCCTGAGACTGACGGTCCCCAGGGGCAATGGGGAGCATTTTGACAGGGCAGACAGGCTAATGACGGAGTCAGGGGGTCAGAAAGGTCCCGTCCTCTGTGTGAGCTGGAATCAGAGGCTCCACTCGGCCTCCCACCCCCTGGGCTGTTTCTCTGGCCCCTCTGGCTCTGGGGCCGCAGCCCTGCTCCCAGCACAGGTCTGCCCTCTCCTTAGCTCGGCCCCACTCTGCCTGTCAGACCCAGGGCGAGTCCAGCTCACACGGAGGACGGGACCTTTCTGACCCCCCCGACTCCCTGATTAGCCTGCCTCTCCTGTCAATCAGGCTGACCTGGAGCATTGGCCTCTCCCCATTGGCCCTGGGGACTGTCAGTCTCAGGGTCCTGGTCTCTCACCGACCCTTCCCCTTCCTTTTGGCACTGGGACCTAGCCAACCAAAACACACTCACTGAGTTGTAGTAAACCCTGACACACAGAAGTGTGGAAGTGGAGCCACTGAGCCAAAGCCTGTGCTTACTAGCACACACATAAATCTGGAACAACTTCCTAGATTTCACTGGCTTTACCAATGGCATAAAAGCCTGATCCAAAGGTGCTGAACTCAATGACAGCTTTGCCATTGACTTAAGTGGGCTATAGCTCAAGGCATAGAATTTGGTGCACTACTTAACTCTTTCTTGTTGGGAAGAGTCATCTCTCTATATCCCCTCCCACCCTGAGCTGGGAATTGGGTGTCTTGCCAAGATGCTCTGATACAATGCAAGGCTCTCTCTGGACTGGAGTGGCGGTCTCACTGGCTGCAAGAAAAGAGTTCCCAAAGAACATTGTACCCTGAGAAATGTAACGATGGGAGAAAAGTTTCCGCCCTCATCTGGTTTTATCAGCAGATGCTCCTTCCCTGATCTAAATACTATGTTGAGTCTGAACTTTTGATGAGCTTAAACTTAACCCAGACTTGATGTCTCTGTCTGAACTTTTAATCAAAGCTCTGACCTGCGAACTACTCATGACACCCTCTTCCCCTTAAGTAGCCATCTCCCCTTTTGTCTTTTTGAATCTACATTTTAACCTGTTTTATCCTGTAGAATCTTGATTGATTATGCATGACCATTATGATCTGTTAATCACTTTGTTTACTTCTGTGTATAAATATTGATGCTCACCCCTAATAAACTTGCCACATTACTCTGAAGCCTTTTAAGCTAAGGATAGTGTGAGCCCGTTGATCAACGAATTGGTGTCTGGTCTCTGACAGATTGTGAGCCCATACCAACTCCGCACGAACTCGGGTGCTGGAGAGGTGAGTAAGGACTTGCTTTTTACCTAACAATTTGGGGGCTCGTCCGGGATTTCCTTCTGGTGCGGTGCCTCTGTCCAGTGGTCAGACCACTCATATACGAATTGGCAGGCGCCACGGGAGATTTCTCCCAGCCAATTCAATATTGAGGGGTCGTGTACTGGACAGCAGGATAAACGCCAGTTGGAGGGCTCCTGTCAGACACCATGGGTCAAGGGACTAGCGTGCCTCTTGAGAGTCCGTTGGGGATTGTAAATAAGTTATGGAACGAAGGGAAACTCCCAGTACAGACAGGAATGTCTAGGAGGAAGTTGTACACACTGTGTGTAAGGAATTGGACTGGGTATACCGCGGTATTGGCCGACCCGGAGATGAGGTGGCCTTCGTATGGCTCTTTCGAACAGGCTGCCTTAAGAGGAGTAAGGAGCCAGATCGAAAAAGACCATCTGGGACAGTTATGTTACTGGTTTTGTTGGGACACAGCAGCAGAGCTGTGGAAATCTTTAAAAATTATGGCAGTCAGGTACTCTCCCGAGAGTGAACCCCCTCCATGTTATTTCAATGAAGGGTGTAAACCACGGCGTGTTTTGACTCGTCAGTTGGTCCCCACTGCACCTGCCCCTATTCCTCCGCAGGGGGACTCTCTCCAGAGTGCAGAGGGGAATCTGCAGGACTCCAGATCGGAATCTCTACAGAGGGATAAGGGGGAAATGGAAGGGCACACCTCGGGAGGAGTAATTACTAGGCAAAAGATCAAGCAGATGCAGCAGGTTGCATATCCCTCCCCTGAGGATAGCCCAGAGGCTGCCTCCGCCAAACCTTTTGTGAGTGATAAAGGTGTAAGAGAAATGCCTTTACAGGTGCACGACCAACCTTTTGTGGACAATAATGGCCAGTTACAACATACTAATATTGTGGAATATAAAGGATGGCTAGAATGGGACTTGAAAGAGTGGGGACGGTTGTCAGGGTCCTTTGGGGAAAATCCCCGAAAGATCACAGAACTTTTAGAAAGATTGTTTTCAAGTCATAATCCTACTTATACGGATGTAGATCAGTTGTTAAGTAGAGTTTTGACCGGAGAGGAACGTAGTAGATTGTGGATGGCAGAAAGGACATGGGGGGATAGCGATGCGGTTAATACTACTTGGATGGATAGGCGGGATCAAGCCGCTGGCTGGAATCCCCTAGACTGGAGTCAGCCAAGGCTGACTCAGCTGCGAACAGATCGAGAGCGATTGTTAGAGAGACTCAAAGAAATGGCTCGCCGCTCGCCTAATCAGGCTAAGTTCATGCAGATTCGGCAGGAATCTGATGAGCCACCCAGAAAGTTCTGGTCGAGGCTATTGGAGGGGGCCCGAATGTTCACTCAGATGGATCCTGAGAGAGAAGCAGACCACCCTACTCTTATTTCATTTTTTGTGAATCAGTCAGTGCCCCCTGTAAGGGATTATTTCTTAAAGTTTCGCCCTGGTTGGGGAGGTGAGTCAGTCACTTCAGTGTTGGACGTAGCTGATTTTGCATGGGAGAAAGAAAGGGAAAGTAGTAAAAAGAAAGAGAAAAAGGAAGAATATAAGTTGATGGCTTTAGCTTTTCGCGGCGGTGTTCGAGGCAGAGGCCGTGGCCGTGGCAGGGGATTTCAGGGTGCTCGGGGAAGAGGGTCCTGGCAACCCCAGCCACCAGGAAATTGTTTTCAGTGCGGACAGCCCGGTCACTTTAAACGTGAATGCCCCTGGGGACGCCCAGAGGGTCCGGTCGCATCCGCAGATACTTACACCAGGGACGAATACACCCCTGCACCACCAGCTCAGCCCGTTCCCCAGGCCTGGATCAACTACGGGCAACAGCAGCAGCTGCAGCAAACTCAGCCTCCTCAATGACGGTACCCCGGGGGCGAAGGCAAACAATGTGATGGTCTTATTTCCTTAATGTCTTTAGCAGGCTCCTTCCTCACTTTCTCCCCTCCCAGCAAAGAGCCTCGTCTAACCCTTTCAGTCCAAGGACTGCCTGTCTCCTTCCTCATTGATACTGGAGCTACTTTCTCTCTTTTAAATCATGCCCCCTCTCCCTGGCTATCCTCTGAGGTTAAAACTGCAACTGGGGTGGAGGGCAACCCACAGTCACTGGGACTCACTTTGCCTCTAAATGTTATTTATGCTGATAAATGTTTTTCTCACCGTTTTCTTTTTTCCCCAGCTTGTCCGATCCCTTTGATGGGCCGGGATTTACTCTGTAAGCTTGAGGCTACTTTAACCTGCACTCCTGAAGGGGTAGGATTATTGATGACAGTGTTAGGAGATTCGGCCCCAACTCAGGGTAATTGGGAAACCCCCCCCCCCCTCTCTCCCCTGACCTCACTGACTTGCCTTTAACCCTCTGGGGAATTTCTGACACTGATGTTGGCCTGCTCCTTTCGGCAGAGCCAGTAAGGATTCAAGTGAAGCCCTCCTTAACCCCCCCGTCAGTCCCTCAATACCCCCTGTCGCTGGAAGCCCGGGAGGGCATCCGCCCCATTATCGAGGGATTCATTGCACAAAAGCTAGTCCGCCCTCAGCGCACTCCCTGTAACACCCCTATACTGCCTGTCAAAAAGCCTCCTAAAAAGGATGGAGACCCTATTCGTTGGCGCTTTGTACAGGATCTACGGGTTGTTAATCAGTATGTGGTCCCTCTTCATGCAGTAGTTCCTGATCCAGCTACTATCATCAGCCAAATCCCCTGGGATGCTGAGTGGTTCACTGTTATTGACTTAAAATCAGCCTTTTTCAGCATTCCTGTGCACCCAGACTCTCAGTATCTCTTTGGTTTCACCTGGGAGGGACAAAGTTATGTCTGGCAACGACTTCCTCAAGGATATAGAGACAGCCCCACGATTTTCAGCCAATGCCTCCGCCACGACTTGGAAGGCTTCACCAGTCCGCAGGGATCCACGTTAGTCCTATACGTAGATGACATCCTATTAGGTAACCGTGAAGAAGCTGCCCTCCGCATCGATGGTAAGGCACTTTTATTATACCTACACACCAGAGGCCACAAGGTAGACCCTAACAAGATTCAGTGGGTCTCACAGAAGGTCCGATATCTGGGCTTCCTATTAACCCCAGAGGGGAGACAAATGGACCCAGTCCGCATAAAGACTATCCAAAACTGCCCTCTGCCAAACACCAAGAAACAACTTCGAGGTTTCTTAGGATTAATTGGCTTCTGTCGCCCCTGGTTGCTGTCCTGCGGGGAGTTAAGCAAACCGCTCCACCGACTCACTGCTAACCTTGCTCCTGACCCTTTGCAGTGGTCCCTGGACACGATCCAAGCCTTTCAGTTACTCAAGGACAGTGTGGCCTCCTCCATGTCTCTCCGCCCCCCCAATTACAACAAACCCTTTCACCTTTTTGTCCACGAGAGGGGCGGAATTGCTAGTGGCGTCCTTACCCAGCTGAGCGGGCCCCACCATTTCCCGCTTGCTTTTTACTCTCAGCAGATCGACCCTGTCGCTCAGGGAACCCCATCCTGCACCCGGACTCTGGCAGCAGCTGCCCTGCTGATCACAAAGGCAAAGAGCCTGACCCTGGGTCATTTTACCACGGTTTGGACCTCTCATGCCTTGTCAGCCCTTCTGCGTAGGGGCACAACCCAAGTCTTTTCGGCCCATCGTCAGCAACAGCTAGAGGCCGAACTCTTAGAAGACACTAACCTAATTTTTGAAAGGTGTGGGCCCCTTAATCCAGCTACCTTGCTTCCTGACCTGCCAGTCCTCCAGGATCAGCACGACTGTGTGGAAGTAGTTTATAGCATCTTACAGATAAGGGACAACCTGTTTGACGTGCCACTGGACAACCCTGATTGCATCCTCTTCTCGGACGGAAGCTCCTTCTATGTTGATGGCAAGCGTTTCACCGGTTATGCAGTCACCTCTGAATGGGACATTCAAGAGGCCGCCTCACTGCCAGGCAACTGGGGAGCCCAAGCCGCCGAACTCTATGCCCTGGCCCGAGCTTGCCAGTTGGCCGCTGGTAAGACCGTTACCATTTTTACTGATAGCAAGTATGCTTTTGGAGTTGTGCATTGTCACATCCACCTCTGGAAGTTTCGAGGTTTCCAGACAGCTGCCGGAAAACCCATTCAGCACCTCCCCCTCATCCACAAGCTTTTGGACGCCCTCCAAGAACCCTCGGTCCTGGCTGTAGTTCACTGCCGGGCCCATACTAAAGATGATAGCCCCGTCACCCGTGGGAATGCCTTGGCTGACGCCTCCGCCAAGACGGCTGCCGTCTTACCCTTAGCCATGCCCACGTTGGCTATTGCAGCCTCCTCCTTTACTCCACCGCACCCCGTACCAGTACCCGCTGCTGAACTACAGTCGTGGGAGAGCCTCGGAGCCACTCTGGTCAAAGGGACCTGGCTTATGCCAAATGGCCAAGCCTGCCTCCCTCGCTCCACATACCCCGTGGCAGTTCGCTGGCACCATGATAAGGGGGGTCACTACGGCACGCACGCCCTTGTGGACACCATCGCTCGCTTTTGGTATGCTCCAGGCATTCAACCCTACTGCCTGTCAATAGTGAAAGCATGCAGCACATGTCAGCGTAATGGACCTGCTCCGCCTCTTAACAAAATTAAGGGTGGAAGACCTCCGCCTGCTGCTCCATTTCAACATCTTCAAATTGACTTTGCAGATATGCCAAAGGCTTTTGGGAAAAAGTACCTCCTTGTTTTGGTTTGCCCTCTGACTTCCTGGGTCGAAGCTTTTCCTACTGCTAATTGTACTGCTGCCACAGTGGCGAAGATTCTCCTTAGAGACATTGTACCCCGTTTTGGCATCCCTCTCGTGCTTGACTCAGATCGCGGACCTCACTTTACTGGTCATGTCCTTGGCCGTTTAGAACAAGGACTGGGCATTTCACACTCCTTTCATACACCCTACCACCCCCAGTCTAGCGGGAAAGTTGAGCGTATGAATAGGGAGCTTAAGTTTACATTGGCTAAATACTGTCAGGAAACAGGGTTAAAGTGGCCTCAGGTACTTCCCTTGGTCCTGTTTCACCTTCGTACTCGCCCAACCCGTGTATTGGGATTATCCCCCTTTGAACTGCTCTATGGACACCCCCCTTTCAAAGGCGGGGCGCTACCACGTGCTGATGTTTCACTATTGGGAGGGGATCATATGACCGCGTGCCAGTTTCTCTCCCTACAGGCTCGCCTCCGTACCCTTTGGAAAGCCTCGCAGTTTTCCCAGACCGTGCCGCTGGAAGAACAGATCCACCCGTTCCAACCCGGGGACTTCGTCTGGGCCAAAAAGTTCGTTCGTGGCGACACCCTCCAGCCGAGGTTTACTGGACCCCACCAGGTTCTTTTAACAACCCAGACTGCAGTGTTCCTGGAAGGACGCAAATCCTGGATCCACCACTCCCACGTCAAGCCAGCCGTAGTGGACCACAGTGACGGACCAGCAGCTCTTGCCACCACTGAGGACACTGCCTCCGACCAGTGGACCAGCTTACCTCTTTCAGACATCAGACTTAAATTGACTCGGCAAAAATGAGAGGACCTTTTATTCTGACAACTGTATGTTTTTTATTATGCCTTCTTAGTTTATTTTCTGCTTATGAAGATAATGCTTTTATTAGATATTCCCACGAGGTTAAAACTCGTATTTTAGGAAATAGAAGTAATTGCTGGGTATGTACTCAATTTCCAGTAAATGCAGAACAGGGACTCCCCTTCACACCCATTCCCCTGACCACTGCTAATATGACTTGGATGCCACCGGCTAGAGAAAAAAATCCAGTCCAACACAATCTTACATGGGACAAAACAGGAGTGCCAATTAACAGATATCTCAGGGTAACCAATCAGACAGGATCACTGTGTTTTGTTAAAGAAAAGGGGTCAACTTTTGTGGGAACAAGTAAATGCAACATGTATTTTAATGGCACCGCCTTTAGTAAAAATCTTGGCTTCAAGCCTTGCGCATCCCACTTATCCCATATGTGGATCCCTCACCCCGATCCAACTTTTTCATGGGTGGGCAAGCCTTCAGAGTCAGCTTTTAAGAAGCCCTGCTCAGATCACGAGGGTGTCCAACTAATTGCTAAGGGATATACGATTGCCTTCTACAACTGCTCAAGCAGTACTACACTGCCCTTTGAAAACACCACTACCAAACTGTGCCTCTGCAGTTCGCACAACGACCCCTCTGCGTTACCAGGGGAACAATGGTCCAACGGGTGGTGGGTTACCTCCTACTTTGAGCAATGGAATACCCGAAACGCATTGTATGGAACATACTGGGTGTGCGGGCCCAAAGCTTATTACTTTCTCTCCCCTGATTGGGCAGGGTCATGTTATTTAGCGTGGCTAACACCGCCTTCTCGCATCTCCCTCACTCCCCCTCATTTTCCCCACGTTCGTAACATCCGTGAAACCTTCAGAGATATTAATATCCGTGATGGTTTGTCGTGGCAGCGGTGGGCTGGTCTCATTAGCTTGAGGGGTGGTGTCATCCGTCTACAGGGACTACTAGAATCTTTAACCAATGAAACTGCGACCCTATTTGAGAATCAGGCCGGGGAAATGTCCCAGCTGCGCCAGTTAGCTTTGCAAAACCGAATGGCTTTAGACATAATGTTAGCAGCCCAGGGAGGAACTTGCGCCCTCATAAATGAAGAATGCTGTGTTTTTGTAAATAACACCTACTCTGACACTTTTCAACGTACCAAACATCTAAGGGAAATGGCTAAGAACTACTCCTCTGGCCAGCCACCTTATGATTGGTGGGGAGCCTTATGGAATTGGCTGCCTGGATTTGGGTGGGTTAAAAAACTCTTGGTGGGTATTGTTGGGGCCATAGTAATCCTTATAATACTGTGTTGCTGTATTAAGTGTGTCCCCTCCCTCATAGACTCATGTGGGTCAGTTTATTCTTTTCCTACTTCAGCCAAGGGCCTTACTCTCTTCGAGTTGGCCCAGGCTGAAATTGCCAAGCGGCCCTTGGCTCCTTAAAATGGGGTGTAGCTTTTGGTAAATAGTTATCCCAAAGCTACAAATGGAGGAATGTTGAGTCTGAACTTTTGATGAGCTTAAACTTAACCCAGACTTGATGTCTCTGTCTGAACTTTTAATCAAAGCTCTGACCTGCGAACTACTCATGACACCCTCTTCCCCTTAAGTAGCCATCTCCCCTTTTGTCTTTTTGAATCTACATTTTAACCTGTTTTATCCTGTAGAATCTTGATTGATTATGCATGACCATTATGATCTGTTAATCACTTTGTTTACTTCTGTGTATAAATATTGATGCTCACCCCTAATAAACTTGCCACATTACTCTGAAGCCTTTTAAGCTAAGGATAGTGTGAGCCCATTGATCAACGAATTGGTGTCTGGTCTCTGACAGATTGTGAGCCCATACCAACTCCGCACGAACTCGGGTGCTGGAGAGGTGAGTAAGGACTTGCTTTTTACCTAACAACTATGTAAACATAAGTTTAAAATCACTGGACTGGATTCTGCTCTTAGTGACCTTGGTGTAAATCCAGAATGACCTCACTTATGTGAATGGAGTCAGGGTTGGATTCTGCTCTCAGTCATACTGGTTTATATCCACAGTAATCCTTTTGGGTTTACTGGGGTCACTCCGCATTTATTCTAGTATGAGATCAGAATTGGGTCCTTTGAATTACTGTGTTTATATGTGAGAAACCCACTGTTACAGGATTGAGAGTAACTCAGTAGCAGCCTGGATTAAAAATATAGTTCAAAACCTTTGTGTGTTATCCACAATCTGAACATGGCTCTAGATCTTAAAGGAACAAACAACGACCAGCACGCTCAAGCCTATTTGCTAATAAGAACAACCAGAATGCAACCCTGACTCCAGAGACATCAGGGGGATCACTCTAGATTTACACCAGAGTCATGAAGAATAGAATCTGCCCCTACTGCTGATGCAATCAGGGGTTACAGAAATTGAGCTATATTAAAGACTCCCCATCATTTTCTTTGTTTATCTTTAATCTTTTCCAGGAACCAGAGCACCACCCAGCATGACTGAGAGATACAGAATGTTCCACCTATTACCCTCAAAAACTGGCTTTGGGGAACCTCTTGAATAACCTGCCTATCTATTTTTTTATGTCTGTGTGTGGAATTAATTTTGTTATGTGCACCGATATGGAAGTAATGTGTGACACATCACCTTCATATTATCAGAGTTGTAGCCGTGTTAGTCTGAATCTGTAAAAAGCAACAGAGAGTCCTGTGGCACCTTAAAGACTAACAGATGTATTGGAGCATAAGCTTGTGAATACCCACTTTGTCAGATGCATGTAATGGAAATTTCCAGAGGCAGGTATAAATATGCAGGCAAGAATCAGTCTGGAGATAACGAGGTTATTTCAATCAGGAGGGTGAGGCCCTCTTCTAGCAGTTGAGGTGTGAACACCAAGGGAGGAGAAACTGCTTTTGTAGTTGGCTAGCCATTCACAGTCTTTGTTTAATCCTGATCTGATGGTGTCAAATTTGCAAATTAACTGAAGCTCAGCAGTTTCTCTTTGAAGTCTGGTTCTGAAGTTTTTTTTTGCTGCAGGATGGCTACCTTTAAATCTACTATTGTGTGTCCAAGGGGTTCGGAGTGTGGGAGGGGGCTCAGGGCTGGGGCAGAGCATTGGGGTGCAGGGGTTGGGGCCGGGGATGAGGGATTTGGGGTGCAGGCTTCCCCAGGGCTGCGGTCAGGAGAGAGGACTCCCCCCAGCCCTCTCTCGCCGCAACAGCTTGTGGCGAGGCACCTCTCCCCAACCACGGCAGCTCCAGCGGGGCTGGGCCGGGCCGAGGGAGGGGCTCCTCTCCCGCAGCAAGTCCAGGGGGACCTCTCCCTGCCACGGCAGGTCCATGCTGAGGCATCTCTCCCCGCCGTAGCCCTAAGCCCCTGCACTGGACTTAACAGTCGGCTGCGCGGCCGCGCAGCTTAGAGGGAATTTAGATTGTGGGTCTTCCCCAGGTATCCTGATCTAAATGTGCCACTAAGCCAGTAGGATCATATGCTGACACTGGAGAAACCAGAGGTGCCCAGCCTCCCTCTGCTTGGGGGTGTGGGGGAGCTGTAGGTAGAGTTCTGCAGCAGGTACCCTATCCGTTTGGTCTCTACTCTCATATTGTAACAGCCACTTCCACACTAAGTTTCTCCAGAATTCCTGCTGTTCTTTGTGAGGATTCCTATTAATTTCCCCATTCTGGCTACTTCGCTGGCCCCCTTTTTCCAGCGGCTGGTCTCCTAATTCCTCTCTCAATCCTTCTAGCTGCCTTTTATAGCGTCCCGTCAGCTAGCAGATCGTTACTACACATGCTGATCGCGAGTTGTTTACCACAGAGTTATGCTGCACCTGTTTCTGCCAGTTCTGGGGTTTTGGCTGTGTTTTTTTTCCCCCAGCTGAACTTTCGACCTGCGGAGCTTTCGACCTTTTGGACTACTTTTTTTCCCTTCAGCTGAACTTTTGACTTCGTGGCCTATTTTCAGCAATGATGTATCACAGGGGTAGGCAACCTGTGGCACGCGAGCTGATTTTCAGTGGCACTCACACTGCCCGGGTCCTGACCACGCGTCCAGGGGGCTCTGCATTTTAATTGAATTTTAAATGAAGCTTCTTAAACATTTTAAAAACCTTATTTACTTTACATACAACAATAGTTTAGTTATGTATTATAGACTTATAGAAAGAGACCTTCTAAAAACGTTAAATTGTATGACTGGCACGCGAAACCTTAAATTAGAGTGAATAAATGAAGACTCGGCACACCACTTCTGAAAGGTTGCTGACCCCTGATGTATCATGTGACCTGCAACTTCTAATGGTGGAATAACCTCTGCGTATTCAAAATGCAAGCTAGGGACACCAAACGGAGCCTGGAGAATCTCTCCGGTATCACACCATCTCTTACCCTGCAGCAATCCAGGCACTGGGATTCAAATCCTTCACACAGGCCTCTGAACTCCCACCCTCCACTTCCTGTGACCCCTCTTAGCTCAGTTCACCCACACAGAATCCCTACCCCCCCAGACTTATTTCCACACAGCTGTGATTTTCTGGATTCCACAGATCACAAAGGAAAAACACACACACACACACCCCATCTTTTAGATCCAAATATTTATTTTCACCTCTTAGATCTAACTACAGGAAGCTCAATATGTGGATAGAAAAATATCACTAGTTTAAAAAAAAAGGGATAAAGAATTAAAATCAGCCCTACAGAAAAATATTTGAATTAATCTAACACCTCTCCCTTAAAAGCTACATAGTGAGAAGGCCCCAATACTTCCATGAGTAGATTTCCTTCATTAAGTCTCTCTCAACTCATCATAACATTGAAATAATTGGAGCAAGATCACGAGAGCATGTTATGACATCTGATGAAGCTGCAGGAGAAATATCTCTGGATTATAACATCCTGTGAAGTTGCAGGAAAAAGCTGTCTTTCCTGCTAAAATGAAATCATGCCAATCCCTCTACTACCACCCTCCCCGTGTTTCTAAAGATTCCCAGATTAAAATACGCACACCCTCCCCTTAAAAAGAAAAAACAAAACAACCAAGGCTAAAAAGAAATCACTTTAAAGGGGCATTTTAACAGCAGTCACTTCTCTAAAACAATCTGGGTTTCCTTTGGTTTTAGAAAACACTTCCCCACTTGAATCAAAAGAGCAAACAATTGACTTAAGAGAGGATGGAGAGTGGGTGGAAGACCTGGCTAAGGAGACAGCAGGGATTCTAGCTCTGAAGATTCAGTGGCCACCACTGTCAAAAGCAGCAAGTGATTCAGTGTCTCAGTTTTGAGGGGACTCAAATTGGGGGACACCACCTTACAAGGAAAGTGATTCCCCAGAAAGCGCTGAGTGCTCACCCTCTGAAAAATCAGACTCAGACTGAGCACCCCCAAAAGAACTAGCCAGTTTGGAAAAAATCTTTGCCATTTGCTTTTTCTCCTCCTTCCCCCTCTCACCCCTTTCTTCAAGCACAGCTTTTCCATGCCACATCTTGATGCAACCTTGTTGTTCTAAAAAGTCCTGGTGTTAAGTCAATTATCCATGCAGCCCTGCCGCAGATTTAAAAACTGCCCCCGCCTAGGGTTGGGCACCTGCTTCTGGTTGCTGTGCACAATCTGTGCCTGGCAAGTCTCTGGTTGTTGAGGGCACTTGGCACAGGGCCAGAGAGTGCCATTATTTTGCAAAGAACAGAACACAGAAATCTAGATTTCCATGGCAGCCTCTGCTGCAACCAATAGACCCCACTTCCCTCCAAGAGCCATGGATACAACCCAGGCGTCCTAACTCCCAGCCTCCCCTGCTCTAATCCACTCTACACTTTTCCCCTACCAGAGGTGGGAAGAAAACCCAGAAGTCCTGACTTGTTGAATCCCGTCTCTAACCTACACAGCTCCAAGACCAGACGAATCACCTTTTCTGCCTTTACTTACGTATAGATAGTTCCACCGGGCTGTTGGGTGTTTTATAAAGAATTCTGCCTTGCAGGCATAACTCCACCAAACTCCAACGACAGCTTTGCCTGTAGAAATACAACAGGGCTGGGGGAAGCTCTGGGGTTTATTCTTTAAACCTTAGAACCACTAGGAATGTGTGATCTTATTTTATTTCCCTATGAAGCATCAGGTGAGGAGGCTCGAGAGCTTAACAGAACTCCCAAGGCAAAGGGTTGGTGAACTTTTAACAAAGAAGATTTTTCTCCAGAGTGTCTGTTATGCTGTGATGTACATGGGAATGTTGGTAATATTTTTATGATCCATATGCGTGTCTCAGTTTCCCCGTGCACTTTGTATGGCTACACACTGAGTAGAGCGGGGAATGAGGGCTGGCAGAATGGCAGGTGGACCGTCTGAAATGGTACCAAGGTGTCTTTAGGAGCAGAAAAGAATCAACACACCTGAATGAAAGATCCAGAAGACATAATGGGAGCCCCAGTGACTGAACAAGAACGCTGAGCTGCTGGGCCTGGAAAGAGCAGGCAACTTCCACCGACACTCTGCAGGGAGGAAAGAGCTCAGCATCACTGCTAATACGCAATGGGCTGCATCGCTCCCTGAGACGAGAATGTCTCCGAAGTCTGATCTCAGTCAGACTCGCTGTAGGAGCTCCCGGTGGCAAACAGGGGTGCTGGAGTCTGAAGACCCAATCCTGGAGTCGGAGAGGCTGCATGGCCTCCCCTGGTGGAACTGTGTGTCCCCCTGAGGTCTGCCACACTAAATGAAAGGGTTACTCCCAGGAGACTGTTTAAAGGCCGGGATGTAGCACAGACCCTGTAAACCCACGTCTGATGGGGCATTCACCCCACACCACCTCTGAAGGGCTTAATGTGGCTAGTTGGACCAATTAACCACCAAGGCTGCACCTGGAGGGGAGCCAGGGAGCAGAGAGGACTAATTAAAGGATGAAGCTCACTTGGACAGGAATAGGAAGGGCTTGTAGAAAGCCAGGTAGCTGAGGGCAGAAAGGGGCTGCAGGGAGGAGGTCTGTAGTCACTCTGTGGGGCTTGGGAGAGCAGGGAGCTTGGCCTAGAGGGAAAGGCAAACCCGGAGGTGGATGGAAAAGAAGCTGACAGAGACAACATATGAAGCAGACCAGGGAAACAGCCGTCATCTGTGGGACACAGCAGGCCTTAGCCACTGAATGTAGTGTCCCTGGGCTGGAAGAGGCCAGGTCTGGTTCCCCTACCAGCCACTGGGGAAATGGCTCCATTGATGGGCAGTGAACTGGAAGACTGCCTGGGATGACTGGTACAGAGAGACGTGGGTACACAAACCCCCCCGGAAGGGGAAAACTACAGTGACCTGGCCAAAGGGCCAAGCCACGAAGAGGGAGCCATTGAGTCCCGAGAGAGAGACGGAGTGAGCACATGCAGGAAGGGGTGTCAGACTGGCAGAGCTATTCCCCAGCTGTGGCCACAAGAAGGTGCTCCAGTGGTGAGCAGAGCATTCCATGATGCTATGATGTAGGCATTGGAGTGATATAAATATTAACACAGGCAAGAATCTGATAGGCTCACTTTGTTGACACTTATCTAACTCAGTTATCCAAGGAGCATATTGGAGAAAAATCCTCATTGTTAAAATTTGTGTCAAAACTTTCAATGGTGACGGTCAGTGCCCAACTGTTAATGGTTAAGGGGGCCCAATTCTGAGACAATGCTGAGCACTTCCACCTGAAAATTAGGCCTCTAAGATATCTCACACAATGGACGTCCTCCAAGATTGCTACTGAAAACTCCTAGCCTTGACTTATGTTTGAAAGCCATTCTCCACGTTCAATCAGGTTTAACAGATCAGACCCAATTCACCAGTCTTCCCAAGAGACTTCCAAGTTATACAGCTCCCAAATGTCTAACGTACAAGTCCCAAGCAGGTTGATTCCCTCCGCCCCTTCCCCACGCTTTGTTTTGTGCATCATAAAGTAGCAAAATTGAAGGGCACAATCCCCAGTTTTATTTCCCTTTCCAGAATCTCCTTAAATTTCTTCTCCTGGTTGGTTGAGAGAAATGAGACATCAATCGTGGAGCTTAATTACTGCAAACCAGACTAAAAAAAGACCTAGAGATCTATGCTCTACAGCTAACTCAGAGCATGAACAAAGCAGGTCAACTGAGAGCCACTTCTGGCTTAGAGAATTACTCACCAAATAAAGAATAATATGCACTTTTCATCTATGAATCTCAAAACACTGTAGAAAAAAGCTGGGTGTCATTATTCCCATTGTACAAAGAGAGCCACAGAGAGCTCAAGTGACAGAGCTGGGGCTGGAACCCAGGAGTCCTGATTCTCCCAGCCCCCTGATATCAGCCCTAGACCCCATTCCCCTCTCTAAGGGCTGAACCCAGGAGTCCTGACTCCCAGCCCTAATCACTAGACCGCACTATGTTTGCTTATTTCCTCTCTACAAATCTACACATCAACGCTAGACAAGTTACCTTAGCTCTTCCTGCCATTTTGGGATCTTCGCAGAGGCCATCAGCACCTTGATCCACTGGAGGGGTGAGGGCGGGGGCTTCTAGGGCACTGGCATACATTGGGGGTAGGAGCCAAGACTTCCGAGACGGATGGGTATGTCTTGCTGAGCAATGGGGGTGGGAAGAGAGGAAGCCAATTTACTCTCTATAAAGGTGCCCTTGTCCCTCCCAGCTACCCCGGAAGGCAAATCAATGTCCTCCTCTGTAGTGGCCCCTGTTCCCCAGGGCATGTCAATTTCACCCTCTCGAGTGCCCCCCTCTCCGTCTGCTGGATGTCTACTTGGCGTGCGTCCTCTGGTGCTTCATGAGAGCGGAGCTGTCTCCAAAGCCCTTCCCGCAGTCAGTGCATTTGTAGGGCCGCTCTCCGGTGTGGGTGCGCCGGTGGTTGGTGAGCCTGGACCTATTGATGAAACCCTTCCCACACTCGGGGCACTTGTAGGGCCGCTCACCGGTGTGGATGCGCTGGTGGTTCATCAGGGATGAGTTGCAGCGAAAGCTCTTCCCGCACTCGGTGCACTCGTAAGGCCGGTCTCTGCAGTGGATCCGCCGGTGCCGCATGAGCGATGAGCTCTGGCTGAAGGTCTTGCCGCACTCGGGGCAGCTGTAGGGTCTCTCTCCAGTGTGGATGCGCCGGTGCTTGATGAGGTTGGCGCTTTGGCTGAAGCTTTTCCCGCAGTGGCCACAGCTGTAGGGTTTCTCCCCGGTGTGGATGCGCCGATGCTGGATCAAGTTGGAACTGCTTATGAAGCTCTCGCCGCACTCAGCACAGCTGTAGGGCTTTTCGCCCGTGTGGGTGCGGACGTGCTTGGCAAAGGATCCCAGGCTGAAGCTCTTCCCGCACTCGCTGCAGAAGCAAGGCTGCTCCGCAGCATGGGTGTGGTAATGCTTCACCAGGGTGTAGTTGCATTTGAAACTCTTCCCACACCTGGTGCACTGGTAGGGCCGCTCGCCCGTGTGGATGCGCTGGTGCTGGAAGAGGTGGGAACTCCGGATGAAGCCCTTCCCACACTGGCCGCACTTGTAGGGGCGCTCCCCGGTGTGGATGCGCTGGTGATCGATGAGGTTATATCTGAGGACAAAGCACTTCCCGCACTCGGTGCACTTGTAGGGCTTCTGGCCTGTGTGGATGCGCTGGTGCTGGACCAGGTGGGAGCTCTGGCTGAAGCTCTTCCCACAGTCCGAGCAGCTGTAGGGGCGCGCCTCAGCCTGGGCTTGGTTGTGCTCTGTCACCACCCTGATGTCCGTGTCATCCGGAGATATCACCTCTGTCTCCTGCTGCCGTCCAGCCCCGCTGGCCTCTCCCTGCCCAGCGCTCCGGGACATCCCGCGAGGCTCCCTTCCTGCAAGCCCTTCCTGCTCGGGATTATCCTCCTCCATCCCAGCACCTACTGGGGAGAGAGGGAGAATCCAGGCAGGGCTCGTTCCCTGTGCCAGGGAGAGAGGGGGCACAAAAGGGAGCAGAAAATCTGAAAAGCAGAAAACGATTCCCCGGAAAGCCTTCCCCACGGGAGAGCGGAGGGGCTGGTTCTGCCCCAGTGGCCTGGCTGAGCCCTCAGAGAATGGCTGGGGGAGGGCAGGGTTCCTCCCAGGGTTCAGGCAGGGTGGGCGAGAGCCGGGAATGACATGTGTCACGAGGACAGGGACCTGCTGGAGATGACATTGAGCGAATCCAGACTGTGGAGGTCTCCGGGCGGCTTTGCTGGGACCCCTTCACTCCTGTAAATTGCCAAACTAACCTAAATTATTTGATGCCAATTTTGCCACTTCAAGGCTCCCCCAGCTTTGTGGCTCACTGACACCAGCCCTATGGGTTTGGGCTGCAGTTCTCTGGCCTGGGTTTGGCAGGACATCAGACTAGCTGACCAGAACGGCTCCTTCTGGCCTCCCCCATCTATGGCTCTAGCATGGCGCCCCGGGGTGCTGGCTGTTAGTTGCTGGAGGGTCTCAGGGGCAGCATCACTCCTTTCTCACCTGTGCAAATGACCATCAGGTTCTCCCTTTCCTGGGAGCCCTGGAGATCCGGGACCCTCAGCTCTTCCCCTCGCTCCATCCAGGGGATCACAGCTGGGACAGGGATGGGGAATTCTGCTCGGGGGAAGGAAACAGGAGAGGTGGCGCTTGGTGTAGTCTCCCTGGAGGGCTCGGGGCAGAGAACACACCCTCGTTTTAAGCCCGACCCTGTTCTCTGCTGGGGGGATATGTTCACAGGGACCCTTGGGGCAGGGTGATGCCTGGGGGGATGGGCTGTGCCCCCTGTAAAGGAGTCAGGGATCTCAACACACAGTGAGGGGCCGAATGGCTCAGGGAGTCGCTGGGCCGTTCCTAGCCCTGCAGAGAGAGCAGAAGCCCTGCTGGGCACGGAGCTGCCTTGGGAGGGGGATAGAGGGATTTGGTGTGTGGGTGAACCGGAGCAAGGAAATCCAGCCACCTGTGCCCTGGAGATCCCTGGGGGAGGGGATCAAACTACCCCCTGTGAATCTCCTTCCAGTGAGGGGCTGTGGGGGTGACAGTCTCTCCTGTGGGGTTTGGGGCAGGGGCCAATCCCCCAGAAATCTACGGGGCCAGGGAAGGGCCCTGAGCCGAAGCTGTCCAGGGCTCCCCGTACATCAGCTCCTGATCCCCGAGGGGCAGCGGCGCCTCACCCAGCGAGATCAGAGTCTGGTAATTCTCCTGCATGACGTCCCGGTAGAGCTGCCTCTGCCCTTCGTCCAGGAGCCCCCACTCCTCCCGGGAGAAATACACGGCCACCTCCTCGAACCCCACCGGCGCCTGGAACCAGAAGGGACCCCGCTCAGCACCTGCCGCTCCAGCCACGGCCCCCAGCGCTGGCTCAGAGGGGGGCAGCGAGGGGGCACCGCTGGGAGAGCCCCAAGGGGGAGTGTGTGCAGCAGGAGCCAGGGGGAAGGGGCAGTGATCACTGTCCGATCGCACATCCCGCTGCGCATCTCACCTGGTAGCCAGCCGCAGCGACCACCAGCTCCAGTGCCGGGCCGCTCCCCTCCTCGCCCAGGGCAGGCCGATCTGTGGGGAGGACAGGGAGGTCAGTGGCCAGGGCACAGCCCCACGGGGATGTGTGTATGGCCCCCTATGGAGCTAACCGCTCTGCTGGAGACCCGTGGCTGGCACAACGTCCAGAGGGCCCTGCTGGGGTCATGCTCATCCTAGGGCACGTGGGCAGCTGCTGGGATCGCCAGCCCCCTTGGCACAGCTCCCAGCCCCACGGAGCCACCTCTCTGCTGCTCCCCCGGGATCTGGGGCGTGTGAACCCCGCCGGCAGCCTGTGGGGCACGAGACACAAACACTCGCTGAGTCTGTTGCAGCCACACACCCGGAGCCCAGCTCTGGAGCTCCAGCAACTCCGGATTTCAGCCCTGCTGCCCCCGCCCGCAGCCCCGCCGTACCCACGTCCTGCCGCTCGCGGGGCTCCGGCAGCGGCTTGTCCCGGGAGCCCCGGGGGAGCCGCCTGCCTCCGCCCCCCGGCTGGGAACCGGGCTCCAGCAGGGAGCTCGGGGGATCCATCTTGCCTGAGATCATTTCCCCTCTGCAGGCGTCACGTGTAATCCGGAGCCAATCCCCTTATCTCAGAGACCGAGATGAATGAATGGGGTTTGTACATCTGCCACCACAGCGCCCCTCAATCCCGACCCACGGCCCCTGCTATCTCCTCCCCTGTATGCAGCTACCTTGCACGTGTGCCTGTAGCACTCCTGGGGCTGTCCAGGTGACCCAGGAATAACTCATGTTCTGGGAGCCTCTCATTGAACAGGCTTCACTTCAAAGGGGGCATTTCCACCTAACCTGAAGAGAAACATGGGGAGCCAACATGACATTGGCTAAAGCTCGGGACTCCTGGGTTCTGCTCTCACCTCTGGGAGCTGAGTGGCATCTAGTGGACAGAGCAGGGGGGTGGGCGCCAGGGATCCTGGGTTGTAGCCTGCCCTATGGGAGAAGAGTAGGGTCTAGTGAATTACAGCGGGGCGGGGCGTCAGGACTCTGGGTTCCATGGCCCAGATCTCCTCGGGCAGGTAACTGAATTGTTCTCTGAGTCCTTTAGGAAACAGGGATGGGGGAATGGAAGGAACCTGAGAAAAACCATTTCCTGCAGACTGGAGAGTTTAGTGTTAATATAATAGAGAAATTCAACTCCAGCTTCCCAGAGCGGAGCCGGTGCTGGCTTAGGCTGTAATAGCGCAGGGACCTTCCTGTCCCGGCCTCCGGACACCTGGGTCCCTCCCAGGCCGGCTTCCCCGTCCCCCTGCGTGCCCAGAGGTGAGTCCCTGCTGAGGGCCGAGGGGATGGCCTGGCCGGGCGGTGAGCTGAGGCGCAGGGAGAGGCGGCTCTGGGGAGGGAGTGAAACGGCAGCAGGGGGCAGGAAATCGCTGCCTGGAGGAAGGGGCTGCAGGGAGGAGGGGATCGGGGCTCCCCGAACTGCAGCTGGCACCAGAGACACCCCCGGGCAGCGGGGGGAGGGGGTCTATGGAGCTGAGCCCACAGGACCCAACCCCGGGCTGCCTGGGGGGAAGTTTTGAAGGGTTTAATGGTAATTTATCAAACCAGGACTTCCCCTCTTTCCTCCCCTGCAGGCAGGATTCCTGATCCCTGATCTCTGGGATCTCCGGGATGGAGCACGGGGACGAGCCGTGTGTCCGGGATCTCCAGGGCACCGAGGAAAGGGAGACACTGGCCGTCACTTGCACAGGTGACAAAGGAGTGGCGTGGGCTCGGGGACTCTCCATGAACTAACAGCCAGAGCCCCAGGGTGCCATGTTAGAGCCATAGATGGGGAAGGCCAGAGGGGGCTGCGCTGGTCAGCTAGTCTGACGTCCTGCCAAACCCAGGCCAGAGAACCGCAGCCCAAACCCGTAGGGCTGGTGTCAGTGAGCCACAAAGCTGGGGGAGCCTTGAAGTGGCAAAATTGGCATCAAATAATTTAGGTTAGTTTGGCAATTTACAGGAGTGAAGGGATCCCAGCAAAGCTGCCTGGAGACCTCCCAGTTCTGTCTGGTCTCACTCAGTGTCATCTCCAGCAGGTCCCTGTTCCCACAGCAAGCATCATTCCCAGCTCCCACCCACCCTGCCTGACCCCTGGGAGGAGCCCAGCCCTCCCCCAGCCATTCCCTGGGGGCTCAGCCAGGCCATTGGGGCAGAACCAGCCCCTCCGCTCGCCCGTGGGGAAGGCTTTCCGGGAATTCATTTCCGGCCCTTCAGATTTTCTGCTCCCTTTTGTGCCCTGTCTCCCTGGCACAGGGAACGAGCCTGCCTGGATTCTCCCTCTCTCCCCAGTAGGTGCTGGGATGGAGGAGGATAATCCCGAGCAGGAAGGGCCTGCAGGAAGGGAGCCTCGCGGGATGTCCCGGAGCGCTGAGCAGGGAGAGGCCAGCGGGGCTGGACAGCAGCAGGAGAGAGAGGTGATATCTCCAGATGAGACAGACATCAGGGTGGTGACAGAGCACAACCAAGCCCAGGCTGAGGTGCGCCCCTACAGCTGCTCAGACTGCGGGAAGAGCTTCAGCCAGAGCTCCCACCTGGTCCAGCACCAGCGCATCCACACGGGCCAGAAGCCCTACAAGTGCACCGAGTGCGGGAAGTGCTTTGTCCTCAGCTACAACCTCATCGATCACCAGCGCATCCACACCGGGGAGCGCCCCTACAAGTGCGGCCAGTGCGGGAAGGGCTTCATCCGGAGTTCCCACCTCTTCCAGCACCAGCGCATCCACACGGGCGAGCGGCCCTACCAGTGCAGCAAGTGCGGGAAGAGTTTCAACCGCAATTACACCCTGGTGAAGCATTACCACACCCACATCGGGGAGCAGCCCTTCATCTGCAGCGAGTGCGGGAAGAGCTTCAGCCTTGGCTCCTTCGCCCAGCACGTCCGCACCCACACTGGCGAAAAGCCCTACAGCTGTGCCGAGTGCGGCGAAAGTTTCAGCAGCAGTTCCAACTTGAGCCAGCACCGGCGCATCCACACCGGGGAGAAACCCTACAGCTGTGGCCACTGCGGGAAAAGCTTCAGCCAGAGCTCCAACCTCATCAAGCACCGGCGCATCCACACTGGAGAGAGACCCTACAGCTGCCCCGAGTGTGGCAAGACCTTCAACCAGAGCTCGTCACTCATGCAGCACCGGCGGATCCACCGCGGCGAGCGGCCCTACGAGTGCACCGAGTGCGGGAAGCGCTTCATCGACAGCTCCAAGCTCAACAAGCACCGGCGCACCCACACCGGTGAGCGGCCCTACAAATGCACTGACTGCGGGAAGGGCTTCAGAGACAGCTCCGCCCTCATGAAGCACCAGCGGACCCACGCCAAGCAGATGCATCTCAGCTGTGGGGAGGGGACTCTCGAGGGAGGGAAATTGACAGGACTGCAGGGGGACTCTCTGGCAGTATATCATAGGCTAGGAAACTGAGGCGTGCATGCATATCAATCATATAAGTATTTACCAACATTCTCATGTTCATCACAGCTTAATGGACACTTTGGAGAAGGCTTCCTTGTTCAAGGTGTGTCAGCGTGTCAGCGTGCTGGCGTTGTCCCCAACTCTAAAGCATGCCCTGCCACACCCAGACTTTTCAAGGAGGTCCATTTCTTTCACAGAGATTAGCACACAGAACAGGAAACAGCCTTAACTTAATCTTGGCCCCAGGCTTCAGGGCCACCCCACCCCGGGGTCTCGGGCACCCCTGTTCCTGGCAGTTTCCCAGTTTCAGCCACCTCTACATAAGAACGGTCATACTAGGTCAGGCCATGGTCCATCTAGCCCAGTATCCTGTCTTCCGACAGTGGCCAATGCCAGGTGCTTCAAAGGGAATGAACAGAACAGAGCAATTATCAAGTGATCCATCCCCAGTCATCCAGTCCCAGCATCTGGCAGTCAGAGGCTTAGGCACACCCAGAGCATGGGATTGCATCTATGACCATCTTGGCTAATAGCTATTGATGGATCGATCCTCCCTAAACTTAGCTAATTCTTTTTTGAACCTACATATATTTTTGGCCTTCACAACATCCCCTGGCAATGAGTTCCACTGGTTGACTGTGCACTGTGTGAAGAAGTACTTCCTTCTGTTTGTTTTAAACCTGCTGCCTATTCATTTCATTGGGTGACCCCTGGTTCCTGGGTTATGTGAAGGGGTAAATAACACGTCCTTATTCACTTTCTCCACACCATGATTTTATAGAACTCTCTCATAGGGATAGGTCAGTGGTTTGAGTATTGGCCTGCTAAATACAGGCTTGTGAGTGCAATTCTTAAGGGAGCCATTTAGGGATCGGGGGCGGGTGATACTTGGGACCAGACTCAATGATCATTCAAGGTCCCTTCCAGTTCTATGAGATAGGTATTACCCCCCCGCCCCTTTAGTCATCTCTTTTCCAAGCTGAACAGTCCCAGTCTTTTTAATCTCTCCTCATATGGAAGCTGTTCCATACCCCTAATCATTTTTGTGGCCCTTCTCTATACCTTTTCCATTTTTAGCATAGCTTTTTGAGATGGGGCCATCAGAACTACATGCGGTATTCAAGGTGTGGGTGTACCATGGCTTTATACAGTGGCAGGGCTTCTTCCCTGAGCCCCCCTTGCTCCAGGGACCCACCACAGGAAGTAGCTCCACTCCAGTGTGGCTTTCCCGCTCCAGGGCTCAGCCTGTCTCAATCTTTCCTCCCTCTAGCCACTTAATAGCAGCCCTTTATCGGCCCAGGTGTAGCCCAGCCATCTTTAATTAGTTGGATTAAGCTCACCTGCTCTTGTCCAGGGGGGCTGGACTTAGTCTATCCACAGGGACCAGCTACCCTGGGATACAGCCCTGGGGGGAAAGAAGGGAATATGCTGGAGTAGTCTGTCTATCTTGATTATGTTGGGTGGTGCTGTGGTTCCTGGAAAATATTAAAAGGAAATTAGATAAAAAGATGTGGGATCTTTAGATCAATGTCCGTAACCCCTGACTGCATCAGCGTTAAGGGTAGATTCTGATCTCTACGCCCATGTAAATCCCGTGCGACCCCTCTGATGTCAGTGGAGTTAGGGCTGGATTCTGATCTTAGTGTCCCTGGAGTAAATCCAGAGTGACCCCAATGATGTCAATAGAGTCAGGGCTGGATTCTGATGGGTCTTATTAACAAAATGCTGGTCTGTTTGTTCCTTTAAGAGCCATGTTCAATTGCTGGATAACACACAAAGGTTCTGATCTATGTTTTTTATCCAGGCTGCTAGTGAGTTACTCTCAGTCCTGTTACAATGGGTCTCTCACACATAAACCCAGTAATTCAAAGGGCCAGAGTAAATCCAGAAGGACTCCAGGAAAGTCAACAGGATTACTCTGGATTTAAACCAGTGGGACTGAGATCAGAATGCAGGCCTGACTCCAGTGATTGAGTGGGGTGCTGCTGGATTTACGCCAGGGTCACTGAGATCATAATCCAGCTCCATGATTTTAAAGTTCTATTGATACAGTACCTTAGACCGTGGAAGGAGCAGATGCTGGTGAAATTATACTTCTGTATTGACCAAAATTCTGCCTTCTGCTACCTGAGCACTTTGGTGGGAGTGGCTGACTGCATCCCATTGAATGGTTAGTTGATTGTTGTTTTTGCATTTGTCTGTTTCCAATAAACTCTGATGCTTAAGGCACACCTGAGAGGAAAAGACTGTGTTATCATTTTAAACCTTGCTCTTTCCACTGAAATAGCTAAAAACCGTAGTTGACACATCTCTCAGCTCTCCAGCCTCAACCCCACTGAGTCTGTGGCATTTTTCTACAAGAGGCCATGAAAAGTGGGATGGGGCTCGACGGGGGATTTTTATCTCATCCTTTAACAATAGAAGTGGCAGGGCTTGGAGCTCTCTCTGCAGCTGTCATGACCAGGGAGCTGGGGATTTCCTCTGTTCCCGAACCAAGGGAGGCAAAGGCTCCCAGACTGGGATTCAAACCCACAGATCCCAGCACCACCCTCTTTCACAGATCCCCCACTCAGCCCCTGCGGAGCTGGTTCCTTTATTATCCCCTTGTAAACTGGTCCCTGCAGCCTCTGATCATGTCTGTTGCTCTGCCCTAGGCTCCCTGAAATCTGTCTATATCTCTCCAGGATTGAGGGACCCAGAGATGAGCCAGAAGAGCCTCTCCTGGATTATATAGACCGGAACTATCCCCTCTGTTCTCAGGTCCGGGAATGGGACATGCAGCCTCTCCCCTCTAGGGGGCTGGAGCACATGAGTTATGAGGAGAGGCTGAGGGAACTGGGATTGTTTAGTGTGCAGAAGAGAAGAATGAGGAGGGATTTGATAGCTGCTTTCAACTACCTGAAAGGGGGGTTCCAAAGAGGATGGATCTAGACTGTTCTCAGTGGTACCTGATGACAGAACAAGGAGTAATGGTCTCAAGTTGCAGTAGGGGAGGTTTAGGTTGGATAGTAGGGGGGGAAATTTCACTAGGAGCGTGGTGAAGCACTGGAATGGGTTACCTAGGGAGGTGGTGGAATCTCCTTCCTTAGAGGTTTTTAAGGTCAGGCTTGACAAAGCCCTGGCTGGGATGATTTAGAGATTGGACCTGCTTTGAGCAGGGGGTTGGACTAGATGACCTCCTGAGGTCCCTTCCAACCCTGATATTCTATTATTCTAGATCCCAACATCCCCCGCCCCCTCCACTGCCACAGAACCTCCAGAGCCCAACATTCCACCCGACTGCCATGGAACCTCCAAACACCAACACTCTGCTCTCTGCTGCCACCGAACCTCCAGGTCCCGACATTCCACTCAGCTGCCACAGAACCACCAGAGCCCAACCCCCATGGAACGGCTAGACCCCAACATTCCCTCTGAAATGGACCGTCGCCTAAAAGCAGCTGGTTTCCTCCTGCAGAGGTTACTCTGGGGGGGCGTTAGGCAGCGTGGAGCCGGAGCACTTTAACTGAGACACCGAACCCCAAGGAGCCCGTAATTCGGATTCAATCCGTTTCCTCTCCAATCCCTAGAGAGAGAAAGACTAGACCAGCGCCCTCAGGGACAGTACCGCCTGCTACCCCTCCCTGGGCACATCCCCTAGGGAGAGGGCACCCCATTGCTCCCCACGCTGGTCTAGTCTGTAGTGTCTTCCCCAGGGCGTCCCATATCTGGCCAGCCCAGTCTCTCCATGTTAGGAGCCTTTGCCTACTACTGTATCCGGCAAATCCCTGGGTTAAAATCATAGAGATCGGAAGCGCCCAGGACTAGAGCGGAGGCGGGATGAGCGGGGCTGTGATAGCGCCGGGACCTTCCTGTCCCAGCAGCATCCCGGACATCTGGGTCCCGAGCCCCGCTCCCGGCCCGCGTGTGCGCAGGGCGAGTCCCCGTCTGCAGCCCCGCGCGGGGACGGAGAGAAACAGCAGCAGAGGCAGGAAATCGCTGCCTGGAGGAAGCGCTGGTGGGACTAGGGGGCCGGAGCCGAAGGCGGAGAGGGAGACCCCCCAGCCCACTCCGGGGCAGCGCGGGTGGGTCTGTGCATCTGAGCCTCGCACGGTGCCCCCAGCCCAGCCCGCTCGAGGGCAGCAGGGACGGGGGCGAGGGGTACCTGGGTTTGCTATTAAAGCCCAGGCGCGTTCTCCGCTTTAGCCCTCGCGGGAGGTCATCTCATCGAGCCCCGTCTCGCCTGTTTCCTTCCCCGGCCCGGGCGCGATCCCCCGCATGGAGCCAGGGGAAGAGCCGAGGCTCCCGGATCTCCAGGGCTCCCCGGGAAGGGAGCTCCCCAGAGGCGCCCACACAGGTGAGGAATGAGCGACGCCGGCTGGGAGCGAAGGGAAAAGCTGGGGTCCCAGCCAAGCCAGCGGGAGCCCCCAAGGTCTGTCTCCCCTCGCTCTGTATCGTCCCCAGCAGGTCCCTGTCCTCATGGCACATCCCGGATCCCACCCCTGGCAGGAGCCCTCCCCCAGCCTTTCTCTGAGGGCTCAGCTGGGATGTTGGGGCAGCCCCAGCCCCTCCTCTCCTCTCAGGGAAGGATTGGGGAGGCGGGGGGTTGCTTCTTATCCTCAGTGACAAACTCCTTTGTTATCCCCTCTCACCCCGAGCCCCGGCTGGATTCTCTCTCTCTCCCAGCAGATGCCAGGACAGACGAGGACAACTCCAAGCAGGAAGGCCCTGTGGGAGCAAAGCTGCATGGGATGTCCCACTGTCCCAAGCAGGGAGATGATGCCTGTGGGGTAGGACAACAGCAGGGAGCCCCTCCGGGGCAGAGACCTAATGATCTCACCCAGCTGACCTCCATCCCAGCAGAGAAACCCTACAAATGCCACGAGTGCAACAAAAGCTACAGCCTGAGCTCGAACCTGAGCCGCCATCGCAGGAGCCACACGGGGGAGAGATCCCACAAATGTGCCCAGTGCGGGAAGAGCTTCCACTTCAGCTCCCAGCTTGTCCAGCACCAGATCAGCCACACTGGGGAGCGACCCTACAAATGCCCTGACTGCGGGAAGAGCTTCGGTGTGAGCTCCAACCTTCTCCAGCACCAGCGCATCCATTGGGCGGAGCGACCCTACAGCTGTGCCAACTGCGGGAAGAGCTTTGGCCACAGCTCCCTCCTGGCCCAGCACCAGCGCATCCACATGGACGAGAGACCCTACAAGTGTGGGGAGTGTGGGAAGGCTTTTGGGGTGAGCTCAGCCCTGATCCGGCACCAGCGGATCCACACGGGCGAGAGGCCTTACAAGTGTCTGGTTTGCGGGAAGAGCTTCAACCTTAGCTCCAACCTCTTCACCCATCGCAGGATCCACTGGGATGAGAAACCTTATAAATGCCCTGAATGTGGGAGGAGCTTCAGCCAGAGCTCAAGCCTCAGCCGCCACCAGATCAGCCATACGGGGGAACGACCATACAAATGCCCCGAGTGTGGAAAGTGCTTCAGCCAGAGCTCCCTCCTGATCCGGCACCAGCGGATCCACACAGGGGAGCGACCCTACAGATGCTCCCAGTGCTGGAGGAGCTTCCTACGGAACTCCCAGCTGAAGAGACACCAGAGTGTCCACACTAGGTAGGGGGCAGTGGTTGATGGCTCTCTGGTACCCAGCTGGGCCTGGGCCATAGCCGTTCTACAGACCAACCAGGATCACTTGGATAACTGGGATCGTCTCAACAAGATGTGTTTTAACACAGCCAAATGCAATGCTGTACATTCAGGAATGTATGAGAATTTGCATTTACTGGGTGAAGGACTGTATCCTGGGACACAATGACTCTGAATAGGACTTACGGGTCCTGGTGGATAACCAGTTGACCATCAGCTCCCAGTGTGATGCTCTAGCTAAGAGGGTAATGTGATTCTTCATTCTATAAACTGGGGAATATTGAGTAGCAACAGAGAGGGAGTATCGCCTCTGTATGCGGCATTGGGGAGACCATTGGAGGAGACTGCATAGGGTTACCATCCGTCCGTATTTCCCTGGACATGTCCGGCTTTTGTGTCTTTAAATAGCCGTCCGGGAGGAATTGGTAACAAGGTTATAAGATCCGGGATTTTTCCCACTCCCCTCCCCTCCTCTCCCTCCCTCCCTTCCATGCAGAGTGCGGCGTGGTGATTGGGCGGCTGGGCCTGATTGCATCGTTCCCATTGGCCTCCAGGAGCCAGAGCCCCTCCCCTGCTCCCCCCCCTGCTGCCTGCAGCCCGGTGGGTGTAACAACACAAACAGCCCCACCTGCAGCGTGTTTTGCCTACACGTGGAGCCAGCATCTGACCGGCATGGGTATAGTAAGGGGAGTCCCGGGGGGCAGTCAGGGAGCAGGGGGAGGGTTGGATAGGCCTGTCTGGGGTGGGGGTGTGAATATGGGGTGGGGGGGCGGCGGGTTATAGTCTTTTGTGGTGCCCGAGCTTCAGCAATATCCAGGGCCGGGGGCCCTGCTCCAGCAATATTTGGAGCTGGGTCTCTCCCCCGGCCCTGCCTGGAGCGGGCCCCGGCCTCCACCTGCCACCCCCCCTCTGCGCGTCCTCCCCCCGCGGGTCCCCCTCCTGTCCCTGGCCGAAAGAAAGCAACGCGCCCCTCTCCCCTGCCTGCTTGTGCACATTCCTACCCTGCTCCCGGCAGCAACTGCTGTCTGCTGCCCCAGGGTCCTAGTGCCCCCCCCTCCACTAATGGCAAGGCAGGCTGCCCTTACCCTGCCCTTCCACCCTAGCCCTGAGCCTCTCCAACGCCCCAAACCCCACATCCCCAGCCCCCATCCTCCTGCACCCTAATCCTCTGCTCCATCCATGAGCCCCCTCCTTCATCATGAACCCCTCATCCTCAGACCCACAGCCCTCACCCCTGCACCCTCTCCTAGCCCCAAACTCCATCCCAAACCCCCTCCCCACACACCCCTCCTGCCCTCAAACTCCCTCCCAAAGCCTGCACCCCCTCCCTTTGCACTGCCTCCCACCCCCAAACTCCATCCCAGAGCCTGCACCCCTCACCCCCTCCTGCACACCCACCCCCTGCCCCAGCCCGGAGCCTGCACCCAGCACCCAAACTCTATCCCAGAGCCTGCACCCTGCACCCCTAATCCCCAGCCCAGGACCTGCACCCCAGACCTCCTTCCCCCATCCAAACCCCCTCCCAGAGCCTTAGGCAGATGGGGGGGGCAGGTTCTGGGCACCACCAAAATTTCTACAAACCTGCCACCCATGGCAGTCAGGGGACAGGTAGGTCCTAGGGGGGCAGTTAGGGTGGGGGGTTCTCAGGAGGGGGCAGTCAGGGGACAAGAAGCAGGGGGGGGTTCTGAGGGGGGAAGTCAGGGGGTGGGAAGTGGGAGGGAGTGGATGGGGGTGGGGCAGGGCTAGGGCGGGGCTCCCCCCAGTGTCCTCTTTTTTGATTGTGGAAATATGGTAACCCTAAGGCTGCGTCCAGTTCTGGAATGTACCCTTCAGAAAGGGGGTTGACAAATTAGAAAGGGTTCAGAAAAGAGCCACAAGAACAATGTGAGGTCTGGGAAACCTTCCTTGTAGTGAGCCACTAAAGCGGTTTGATCTATGTAGCTTATCCAAGAGAAGATGAGTCGATGGCTGGATCCCAGTACCTACATGGGGAGGAGAATTTTGATAGCAGAAGGCTCTTCAGAGTAGCAGCCAAAGGCTAAATGAGATCCAATGGCAGGAAGCTGAAGTGAGACAAATTCAGACAGGAAATAAGGTGTGAATTTCTAGCAGTGGGGGAAATTAACCACTGGAACAACTCACCGAGGGATGTGGTGGATTCACTTGGAGTCTTTACACACCAAGCCTGGACGACTGTAACAGCTCCGCTCTAGCGCCACCAGAAGTTCTGGGCTGGCTGCAGGAATCACTCGGTGAGGTTCGTTGGCCGGGGTTATGCAGGAGGTCAGGCCGGGTGGTCAGAATGGTCCCTTCTGGCTATAAACTCTACGAATCCCTCACCCGTCTGCCCAGCTGTGGGAGGCAGAGTGTGACAGAGACACAAAATGAAGGATTCACATAAACGTATCAAGGCAGGAAGAACTAAGACTAAGAGGCCACGTGGCCCTCAAAGTCAGCAGATCTGGGTTGTATTCCCGCCTTGGCTACTGACTGGCTGTGTGTCCTTGGGCAAGTCCCTTTCCCTCTCTGTGCCTCAGTTTACCCTCTTGCCCTTTCTGTTTTCCCTTGTGAGCCCTTTGGGGCAGGGACTGTCCTTGCTCTGGGTGTGTGCTGCGCCTGGCACAATGGGGCCCTGATCTGGGGTGGGCCTGTGGGTGTGGCTATAATAGAAATAACTAATGAAGTAGGAAGCTTTAGCGTCATTTACAAATGACTCTGTCGCCTCCTCCTTGTGCTGCTTTATCCCTGCTGGAAGTGACGTCCTGCAACCCAAGCCTGTTGGCTGAGCAAAATGAGATCTTACCCTCAACTCCACGGCATTTCTCTGTTTGTCAATCAGACAACTGGTAGGGGGTAAATGGGGGACACACAGAGCCCCTGGAATGGGGAAGAGGGGTCAATCGGGGGGACACAGAATTCCTGGGATAGGGCCAAGGTTCAGGTAGTCCCTGAAGTAGAGGGGGCTGGGAGGGTGGTATACAGGGAGCTTGTGGGGGATGTGGGGGGATGCACAAACAGGGGACTCTTGAGTAGGAGTAAATAGGTTATTTTATCTCTGCATTTGGCATTGGTGCCACCACTTCTGGAATCCTGTGTCCAGTGCTGGAACCCACAATTCCAGAAGGATGTTGATACATTGGAGAGGGGTCAGAGAAGAGCCACAAGAATGATTAAAGGATTAGAAAACCTGCCTTAATAGTGACAGACTCAAGGAGCTCAACCTATTTAACTTTCCAAAGAGAAGGTTAGGGGGTGACTTGATCCCAGTCTGTAAGTACCTACACGAAGAACAAATATTTAATAATGGGCTCTTCAGTCTAGCAGAGATCCAATGGCTGGAAGTTGAAACTAGACAAATTCAGACTGGAAATAAGGCGTAAATTTTTAACAGTGAGAGTAATTAACCACTGGAACAATTTACCAAGGGTCGTAGTGGATTCTCCATCACTGACCATTTTTAAATGGAGATTGGATGAATTTCTAAAAGCTCTGCTCTAGGAATTATTTTGGAGCAGGTCTCTGGCCTTTGTTATCCAGGAGATCAGAAAAGATGATCACAATGGTCCCTTCTGGCCTTGGAATCTATGAGGAGCCCCTGGTGGGTACAATGAATTCAGCGAACAGAAGAAACAAAGTGTGGGACCCGCTAGCATAGAGTGTAGGTCACTTCAGGAGCTGAAATGAGCGATATGTCAGAGCCCTTCAGTCCCAGCTCCTACCCCACATCCCTGGGGCCTCCCAGGAGGTCTCCAGCAGAACTACAGAAGAGGAGACTTTGATCAGGGGATGGGTTTAATTTGAGATCGAGAACACCGTTATGGAGAGGAGCTCTCCACGTCTGCTGTGATACTTCTCCACCTGTTCGGCACTCCAGCTGTTCCTGGAGAATGGACCCATGGGTGGTGGTTGACACAGTGGGACAAACAAGGACACATTAATTGGGACACAGGACTCTGAGCCCTTAAGGGAGCCTGTAATTCTGATCCCATGTGTTTTCTCTCCAATCTCTAGAGAGCATCCACAGGGAAATCTACCGCCTGGTACCCCTCCCTGGGCACATCCCCTGGGGAGAGGGCACCCCATTGCTCCCCACGCTGGTCTAGTCTGTAGTATCTTCCCCAGGGGCTCGATATCTGACCAGCCCAGCCCAGCCACTCCGTGTTAGGAGCCTTTTCATAATACTGCATCCGGCAAATCCCTGGGTTAAAAACATAGAGATCAGAAGCGCCCAGGACTAGAGCGGAGCCGGGATGAGCGGGGCTGTGATAGCTCCGGGACCTTCCTGTCCCAGCAGCATCCCGGGCTCCCAGCCCGTGTGCGCGCAGGGGCCAGTCCCCGTCTGCCGCCCCACACAACCCAGGCGAGAATCGCCCCGGCCGGGCGGTGAGTGGGGACCCCGGGGGCAGGGGAGAGGGAGAGAAACAGCAGGAGAAATCACTGCCTGGAGGAAGCGGCCGCAGCCACAAGGGGATCGGAGCTGACCCCCGGCTGGGACTGGAGAGCCCCGCCCCAGCAGCCAGCTGGGAGGCAGTGTGGGGTGGGGGTCGGGGCAGCTGAGGGGCAGCAGGGACTGGGGCTGGGAAGGGGTTTGGTCAAGCCCCGGCGCGTTCTCTGCCCCGAGCCCTGGGGGGAGATTTCGCCGAGGAGGATTCCTGGCCTGGCCGCGATTCCCCGCATGGAGCCGTGGAAGAGCCGAGGCTCTCGGATCTCCAGGGATCCGGGGAAAGGGAGATCCCCAGAGGTGCCCGCACACATCAGAGACCCATGGAGATGGGGGGAGCGGGGCTGTATCCTGGGAAGTAGGGACCCTCTAAGGGGGCTGGATGGAAACCTAGGGTGCAATGCTCTGGCTAGGATGGTAACAGGATCCTTGGATCCATAAACAGGGAACTAACCCAGTAGTGGCAGGGAGGGGGTATCACCTCTGTATAGAATCATAGAATATCAGGGTTGGAAGGGACCTCAGGAGGTCACCTAGTCCAACCCCCTGCTCAAAGCAGGACCACTAAATCATCCCTAGGGCAATGACCATTACAGGAGGCTGTGTCCAGTTCTGGTATCCACCCTTCAAGAAAGGACGTTGCGAAAGTGGAGGGGGTTCAAAGAAGAGCCATGAAAAGGATGTGAGGTCTGGGTAACCTGCTTCCAGCTGAGGCCCCAAAGAAGCTCAATCGATTAGGCTTTTCCAAAAGGAGGTGACTTGATGCCACTCGTCCCTCTGTGGGGAGGAGATCGCTCAGAGCAGAGGGCTCTTCAATCTAGCAGCCAAAGACAGAGCAAGATTCAGGAGCTGAAGCGAGACATATTCAGACTAGAAATAAGGTGCGAGCCAGGGAATGAAGCACTGGGGTACGTTACCAAGGGCGTTGGTGGGTTCGCCATCACCTGGGGTCTTTAGGGAAAGATTGGGGGTGTTTCTAAAAGCTCTGCTCTGGTGAAAGCAGAAGCTGGGTTAGATGCAGGAGTCACTGGCTGAGATGCTCCAGCCTGAGTTACACAGGACTAGGTCATCACCATGGTCCCTTCTGGCCTTCGCATCTGTGTATGTTCCCTCACTCCCAGCAGGTGCCAGGACAGCAGGTGAGGAGAAGCCCCAGCTGGACGGGCCTGTGGAAGCAGAGCCTCAGCGGACATCCTGGAGCACCAAGTGGGGAGATGCCAACAGGCCAGGGTGGCAGCAGAGAGATCTCCAGGAGGGAAGAGGCTTGTGGGCACTCGGGGTCCCCATGGGGATGCAGCAGGGGGAGCAAGCCCACCACTGCCCTGACTGCGGAAAGGGTTTCAGCCAGAGCACAAACCTCCTAACCCACCGGCGAGCACACCGGGAGGAGAGACCCTACGAATGCCCTGATTGCGGGAAGGCCTTCAGCTGGCGCTCCCACCTGTTGGAGCACCAACGCATCCACACCGGGGAGCGCCCCTACCAGTGCGGGGAGTGCGGCAAGAGCTTCAGCTGGAGTTCGGCCCTGATCCAGCACCAGAGCACTCACACGGGGGAGAGGCCCTACCGATGCCCCGAGTGCGGGGAGAGCTTTGGCCACAGCTCACACCTGGTGCGGCACCAGCGCATCCACACGGGCCACAAGCCCTACAAGTGCCTGGAGTGCGGGAAGAGCTTCACCTCCAGCACCTGCCTCCTGCGGCACCGGCGCATCCACACGGGAGAGAAACCCTTCACCTGCCTGCAGTGCGGGACGCGCTTCAGCCACAGCTCCTCCCTGCTGCGCCACCAGCGGGCCCACAAGGGCGAGCGCCCCTTCTTGTGCAGCCAGTGCGGGAAGGGCTTCAGCCAGAGCTCCTACCTCTCTGAGCACCTGCGCACCCACACCGGCGAGCGCCCCTACAAGTGCCCTCACTGCAGGAGGGCCTTCGCCCAGAGCTCCACGTTGGCCCGGCACCAGGGGGCCCACACCAGCGAGCACCACTTCCCCTTCTTTGGCTGCGGGGGGAGTTGATGCAGGGCAGGGAGGCTGCTGCAAACACTCATGCTCCTTCGGCTGGGGAGAACCTGCTGCTGCCTCCAGCTGGGCTCCTGCCCCAGGAGCCTCAGCCATTGCATCAAGTTGAGAGTCTGCAAAAGTGGGTTATGGAGACACGTCTCCCTGGGGTCCTTCCCCGTTAACCCATGGGGGGGACATACCACTGCATCAGGCTCAGGGTTTTGGCACTGGTGAGGCCACATCTGGAGTATTGTGTCCAGTTTTGGTTCCCTCACTACAGAAGGGTTGTGGACAAATTGGAGAGAGTCCAGCGGAGGGCAGCAAAAATGATTAGCGGTCTGGGGCTCATGACTTACGAGGAGTGGCTGAGGGAACTGGGCTTGTTTAGTCTGCAGAAGAGAAGAGTGAGGGGGGATTTGATAGCAGCCTTCAACTACCTGAAGAGGGGTTCAAAAAAGGATGGAGCTCGGCTGTTCTCAGTGGTGGCAGATGACAAAACAAGGAGCAATGGTCTCAAGTTGCAGTGAGGGAGGTCTAGGGTGGATATTAGGAAACACTATTTCACTAGGAGGGTGGTGAAGCACTGGAATGGGTTACCTAGGGAGGTGGTGGAATCTCCATCCTTAGAGGTTTTTAAGGCCCGGCTTGACAAAGCCCTGACTGGGATGATTTAGTTGGCGTTGGTCCTGCTTTGAGCAGGGGGTTGGATTAGATGACCTCCTGAGGTCTCTTCCAACCCTGATATTCTATGATTCCAGTGGTGGATCATGCAGCCACATCCCACTGCATTCAGTTGGGGCCCTGGCCTGGAGAACCCAGGGGGGATACATGTCACTGATCTGGCTGGGGTCCTGTGCTAGTGGAATCCAGAGGGGACATGCCACTGGCTCAGGATAAAGGTCTGCCATCTCCCTGTGGCCCTGGCTGAGTGGCCCTATAGCAGTGGTTTTCAAACTGTGGGTCGCGACCCAGTACTGGGTCATGGAATAGAAGGCACTGGGTCGCAGCGGCTCTGGTCAGCGCCGAGGGTCCTGTTAAAAGTCCCATCGATGGTGCTGCCCGGCTAAGGCAGGCTAGTCCCTACCTGTTCTGACACCGCGCTGCGCCCTGGAAGCGGCCAGCAGCAGGTCCAGCTCCTAGGTGGGAGGGACATGTGGCTCCACGCACTGCCCCGGTCCCAATCACTGGCTCCGCACTCCACTGTCGGGGGGGGGGGGGGCACGGTTCCTGCACGCGAGAGCCTCGCGGAGCCACTTGCACACCTCCGCCTAGGAGCTGGACCTGCTGCTGGCCACTTCCAGGGCGCAGTGCAGTCCGCGGTGCCAGGACAGGCAGGAAGCCTGCCTTAGCACCCCTGCTGCACCGCTGACCGGGAGCCGCCCGAGGTAAGCCTGCACCCCAACCCCACACCCCAATCCCCTGCCCCAGCCCTGAGCCCCCCCAAACCCAGAGCCCCTTTCTGCACCCCAAACCCCTCATCCTCGGCCCCAGCCCAGAGCCTGCCCCCCCAGCCCAGAGCCCTGACCCCCTCCCACACTCCAACCCCCTGCCCTGAGCCCCCCCAAATCCAGAGCCCCCTCCCACACCCTAAACTCCTCATCCACAGCTCCGGTGGGTCGTGGGCATCAACAATTTTCTTCAACTGGGTCGCCAGGAAAAAAGTTTGAAACCCACTGCCCTATAGGATAGGGGTCACTGATCAAACCTCAGTGGCCCTTGGAGGGATGTGCCACCGCATCAGGCTGAGGGTCTGCAGTGGCGGATTATGGAGCCAGCTCCCACTGCAGCCAGCTGGGATCCTGGCCTGGTAGCCCTCATGGGGCACATTACTACATTGTGTCTCACCTCTCCCCACCTGGGATTGAACCTAGTACCTCTGTTTCTAGACCTATGCCTCCCTCCTGTCTGCAATAAAGGACATGTTGCCTGCGAGGCACTGACAAACCCATCATTTAGCTGTTAGAGAGGGACATAGGCACCCTGTTAGCACAGGTTACAGCCAGCCTGAGGATCACTGGATTATGTACCCATATTCCCTTGGTTGGTCTGTTTATAGGGCTCAAACCCACAGCCTCTGGGTTTCCACTGCCCTATGTTCTCTGCTTGGTTCAGGTCCCATTCAACCGGGCTGAGAGTCTGAGAGGTAAAAACAAGCACTGCTACCTCTCTGTCATGCCCTCTTTCCTCCTGCTGGTGGCATCAATATGCGCCATCAGCTCACAATAAATTGAGTGGATCATCAGGCTGTGGCCAACCCTCTCTTTTATTACATGGAAGAAGTAAGTGTGTGTGTGAGAGAGAGAGATTTGGAGGGAGAAGCACAGTGCATGGGTCCTGGACCGTATGGGGGTTACATCAGGGGGTCCATAGAGAAGATGGACCAGTCAGAGGTAGCACATATTATTGGAACACCTAGGAGCCTCAGTCAGGCTCCAGGACCGCACCGTGGTGGGTGCTGTACATTATTTATTAGGTGTATTATGGTAACACCTAGGAGCACTGGTCAGGCACCAGGACCGCACTGTGCTTGGTGCTGTACATTATTTATTAGGTATTGTGACGGGTTGCCCCCTCCCCCTTCCAGGGACCTTGGCCAAACTGGACAGACACTACGCAAGAGGATAAATGGACACAAGTCAGATATCAGGAATGGCAATATACAAAAACCTGTAGGAGAACACTTCAACCTCCCTGGCCACACAATAGCAGATGTAAGGGTAGCCATCTTACAGCAAAAAAACTTCAGGACCAGACTCCAAAGAGAAACTGCTGAGCTCCAGTTCATTTGCAAATTTGACACCATCAGATCAGGATTAAACAAAGACTGTGAATGGCTAGCCAACTACAAAAGCAGTTTCTCCTCCCTTGGTGTTCACACCTCAACTGCTAGCAGAGCACCTCACCCTCCCTGATTGAACTAACCTCGTTATCTCCATACTGATTTATACCTGCCTCTGGAGATTTCCATTACTTGCGTCTGATGAAGTGGGCATTCACCCACGAAAGCTTATGCTCCAATACTTCTGTTAGTCTTAAAGGTGCCACAGGACCCTCTGTTGCTTTTTACAGATTCAGACTAACACGGCTACCCCTCTGATACCCTACCATGACCTCACCCTTGTTTTTTACCCCGTTTATCCTTACCCAGAGAATTTCAACAAGTCTATCTCTTATTTCTATCTCAACTGCAGTCCAAGCTTATACATTTTTAATACATAAGGAAACACCTCCTCCCTTTTTCCCCCACCTGTCCTTCCTGAGCAAGCTGTACCCTTCTATACCAATATTCCACTCGTGTATTATCCCACCAAGTCTCTGTGATGCGAACTATGTCATAGTTGTGTTGATTTACTAGCATTTTGAGTTCTTCCTGCTTATTCCCCATACTTCTTGCATTCATATACAAACATCTAAGATACTGATTTGAATTCCCCCGCCCCAGTTCTCTCCCTTATCCCTCCTATAACAGCCCATGCTCCCCCCAAATCCCAAACCTTCTCCCAGGTCTCCATGTTTTTGATTTACCTGTGGGCTTTGGTCACTTGCCACCTTCTAACCTAGTTTAAAGCCCTCCTCACTTGGTTAGCCAGTCTGTAGCCAAATATGCTCTTCCCCTTCCTCGATAGGTGGACCCCATCTCTACTTAGCAGCTCTTCTTCCTGGAACAGCATCTGTGGCCAAGAAAGCTGAAGCCCTCCTGGCGACCCTCGGGAGTGGGGGAGTGGCATGGGGCCAGGGTAGGCAGGGAGCCTGCCTTAGCGGCAACCACGCTGCATCACCAAATGGGAACTGCTGGAGGTAAATGCTGCCCGGTGGGAGGCCGCACCCGAACCCCCAGCCCTGATCCCCTTCTGGAGCCAGCACCCCGAACCCCCTCCTGCACCCCAAGCCCCAGCCCTGAGCCCCCTCCCAGAGCCAGCACCCCCAAACCAGCCCTGAGCCCCCTCCTGCACCCCAAACCCCAGCCTGACCCCCCTCCCAGAGCCAACACCCCATACCTCCTCCTGCAACCCAACCCCCTGCCCCAGCCCTCACCCCCTCCCAGAGCTTGCACCCCTCACCCCCTCCTGCACCCCAACCCCCTGCCCCAGCCCTCAACCCCCTCCCAGAGCTTGCACCCCTCACCCCCTGCCCCAGGCTCAGCCCAGAGCCCCCTCCCACACTGTGAACCCCTCGGCCCCAGCCCAGAGCCCGCACCCCCTCCTGCATTCCAACCCCCTGCCCCAACCCGGTGAGAGTGAGTGGGGGGGGGATGGAGGGAGTGGGCTGGGGCTTTGGGGAAGGGTCAGGAATAGATCATGGGTTGCCCTTAAATTCAAAAAGTGATCTTGGGCATAAAAAGGGTTGGAGATCACTGCCTTACACTAACCAGTCCCCTTCCTGCCTTTCCACTCGCACAACAGGCTGCCTGCTGATCATTCCCATCCCCTGCCAGCCCTCTGGGGCTCCCTAGCCCTACCATCTGAAGAAGTGAGGTTCTTACCCACGAAAGCTTATGCTCCCAATACTTCTGTTAGTCTTAAAGGTGCCACAGGACCCTCTGTTGCTTTTAACAGATTCAGACTAACACGGCTACCCCTCTGATACTAGCCCTACCATGCGCCCACAGCTCCCCGCCCTGATCATGAATATGCAGAAGGTGGCTCTGAAATCTCCAGCATGCCCCGAGTAAATGGCCAGCCCTGCCCATGGTGCATTGCAAAGGGAGACTCCATTTCCCAGAGTCCCTTGCAATGGGGATTGCACTAAACGTGGGACAGGCTCCCACCCCCAGCCCGTTCCCACCCCCTTAGTCCCCAGGGCTGCTGGGGCAAGAACTGTGGCTGGAGCAGCCGGCAGCTCCCTGGTGGTTCCCCCTTGGGGGCTTCTGGAGGAGACGCCGAGGCCGCTCTGCAGGGACGTCATGCAGGAGAAAGACAAGACCTTGATCTCGCTGGGTGAGCAGCGGCTGCCCCTCGGGGATCGGGGGGTTCGGAGGTGCCCCAGGGGGAGGCTTCAGTTCAGGACTCCTCCCCACCCCCTTGGGTTCTTGAGGGAACCGCCCCTGGAACCCCCCACCCCCATACGATAGAGGCAGTGGGGCCAGCTGCCTCTCCCACGCCCCTAAGTGCTGAGCTCTGCCTCTCCGTCCCCACCAGCAACAGCTGGAGACCCCCGTCTCCAAGAGAACCTTAAATCCTCCACAATCCCCTGCCCTCCCTGAACGCTGCCCCCCTCACTCTCTCTCACACACACACACACACTTTCCATCCACACAGGGAGGGGAGGAAGTGTGTGCAGGTGGTGGGCTGAGAGGATGGGTGTGCATGGGGAGAGGGGGGTGCACACACGTGTGCAAGCGGGGAAGAGCCGGGTGTGCATGTGCAGGGAAGGTGCTGCTAGACCCCGTCTCTGGGGCTACGGGGAGTGTCATGGGGGTGCACTCACCACCCAAGCCCCTCTGGGGTCAGGACACGACAGGGATTCGTCTAGCTTCAGCACCCCCTTTTGTCGGCTGATCTGGCTTTGCCGTGGTGTTGTTCTGGGTGACTCAGCCCTCAAGTCAGGTCACACTTCAAGTTCAGTGCCCTTCTGGGATATCCAAGTCCAGCTGTAACTGGTCAGGCCCCACGCTGGTGTCTTCACAGTCCCTTCACCCACTTCCCCCTGGTCCCAGAGCAAAATCATAAAAACGGAAGTCCATCCCCCTGCGCTGAGGTGGGACCAAGTAAACCTAGACCAGGGGTAGGCAACCTATGGCACGCATGCCAAAGGCGGCATGCAAGCTGATTTTCAGTGGCACTCACAGTGCCCGGGTTCTGGCCACCGGTCTGGGGGGGCTCTGCATTTTAATTTAAGTTTAAATGAAGCTTCTTAAGCATTTTTAAAACCTTATTTACTTTACATACAACAATAGTTTAGTTATATATTATAGACTTATAGAAAGAGACCTTCTAAAAATGTTAACATGTATTACTGGCACGCGGAACCTTAAATTCGAGTGAATAAATGAAGACTCAGCACACCACTTCTGAAAGGTTGCCGACCCCTGACCTAGACCATCCCTGACAGCTGTTTGTCCAGTCTGTTCTTAAAAACCTCCAATGACGGGGACTCCACAAACTCCAGCCCGGGAACATGTTGCCTCTGAACTATCCATAGAGTTAGAAAGTTTTTCCTAATATCTAACCTAAAGCTCCCTTGCTGCAGATTAAGCCCATTGCAGCTTGTCCTACTTTCAGTTGATCACTGTCCTTTTTATAACAGCACTTGGCATATTTTAAGACTGTTATCAGGTCCTCCCCTCAGTCTTCTTTTCTCAAGACTGAACATGCCCAGTTTTTTTAAAACCTTTCCTCATAGGTCAGGTTTTCTGAACCTTTTATTGTTTTTGTTGCTGGTCTCTGGACTCTCTTCAGAGTCCAAAGAACACCCTCTTTCCTAAAATGTGGTGCCCAGACTGCCACGGTTCTCCAGCTGGGGTGTCCCCCAGTGCCGAGTAGAGCAGGACAATGACCTCCTGTGTCTTACACACAACACTCCTGTCAATACACCCCAAAGTCCTTCCAAATTAAACGGAACCTAGCAAAATCACACTCTTCTTTCACAGAGTAGCAGATCCCTGGGCCCCCTCCATAAAGCTCAAAACTACGAACAAAATTAAACACCCCCAAAGCATTTCTCACCCCTCTTCACGCTTGGGCCAGTCACACTGTGATGGGGGAACAGGCACTCTCGGCCCCGTTTCTATGGGTACAGCGGAATTGGGGAGCTGCGCACTCTAGGCTAGGGTGACCAGATAGCAAATGTGACAAATCGGGACGGGGGTGGGGGGTAATAGGTGCCCATATAAGAAAAAGCCCTGAATATCGGAACTGTCCCTATAAAATCAGGATATCTGGTCACCCTACTCTAGGCCCTGTCTCTATGGTTACAGCGGAGCTAAGGAGATGCACACTCTAGGCCCCATCTCTATGGTTATAGCAGAGCTGGGGAGATGTGCATGCTTGGCCCTGCTCTATGGTTACATGCAGGCATGGGGAAATGCACCATTCTAGGCCCCATCTCTTTGGATACAAGGGAGCCAGGGAAGTGCATGCTCTAGATAGAGTCTCTATGGTTATGGTTGAGCCTGGAAGATGCACACCCTAAGCTGGGTCTCTACGGTTACTGGCTGGGCAGGGAGATTTGTGCTCTGAGTCCCATCGCTATTTACTGGGGTTAGGGTTGGGAATATGCACTCTAAGCCCTGGCTCTGTGGTTACAGGTGGGCCGAAGAGACGTGCATTCTTCTAAGCCCATCTCTGTGGTTACAGGCAGGCTAGAGAGACGTGTTCTCTAGACCCCATCTCTATGGTTACAGGAGTGCATGGAGACTTACATTCTAGGCCATGTCCCTCTGGCCAGGTATTACATTGTGCAAGGTGGGGAACCAAAGGGAGTGACGTCAGAGAAACCTTGAGAGGGGACTACAGAGAGAAGGGAGAATCCCTTTTAAAAAATATTATTATTTTTGAGGGGATTTTCTATTCATTGTCTTGTTTGCATAATTGTATGGAAATTAGGGGATTGGCTCACTTGCATAAACCCTCCAGATTTCTGAGCCTGCAGCCACGACATCATGGAGGGTGATATAAATGATGCTTCTGGGCAGGGTAGATGCCTTCCACTGATGCCCAGGCCTATAACAACCCCGATGATTCACTGGGCGTAGCCAGGATTTTCCCTGCCAGGGTGAGGGAAGGGTTTGGGGGTTTTCGCTTCCTGCCCATCAGGTTTTCTGCTCCGTGACAAACCCCTTTGCTGCCCCTTCTCTCCCCAGCAGGGAACGAGCCCCGGCTGGATTCTCTTTCTCTCCCAGCAGGTTCCAGGACCAAGAAGAGGAATCCCCAGCAAGAAGAGCCTGTGGGGGCGGAGCTGCAAGGGATGCCCCAGAGCCCTGATCAGGGAGACCCTGGCCAAAGCCAGGGAAGGAGAGGACAGCAGCAGGGAAAGACAGAGGGAGAACCCACTGATGAAGAATGTTCTAAGAAGCTCCTTGGCTTGCAAAGAATCTGCACAGCAGAGAGACCCTATAAATGCCCCGAATGCGGGAAAAGCTTCACCCAGAGCTCTATGCTCATCCGCCACGAGAGATCCCACACGGGAGAAAAACCCTACACATGCTCTGTCTGCGGGAAGAGTTTTAGTCAGAGGTCCAATCACATGCAGCATCAGAGGATCCACACGGGGGAGCGACCCTATAAATGCACTGACTGTGGGAAGAGCTTCTCTCTGAGCTCCCGCCTGCTCCAGCATCAGATTGTCCATACTGGAGAGCGGCCTTACAAATGCTCTGACTGTGGGAAGAGCTTCAACCAGAAGTCCAACCTGAAGCAGCACCAGAGAATCCACACAGGGGAGCGACCCTACCGACGCCCTGATTATGGAGAAAGCCACTCTCTCAGCCCACCCCAGGGGATCCATAAAGTAGAGAGACCCTATAAGTGTCCCCAATGTGGAAAATGCTTCCGTGTGAGTTCGCACCTTATTAGACACCAAGTCACCCACACGGGAGAGCGACCCTATAAATGCTCCATCTGCGGGAAAAGCTTCTCACTGAGTTCTCACCTCATCCGGCACCGGATAGTCCACACAGAGGATAAACCCTACGTCTGCACTGAGTGTGGGAAGAAGTTTAGCCTGAGCTCCAGGCTCGATAGGCACCTGAGAACCCACACGGGAGAGAGACCCTATAAATGCCCCAACTGCGGGAGCGGCTTCATCGACAGCTCTGCTCTTATTAAGCACCAGAGGATTCACACTGGGGAGCGACCCTATACCTGCCCTGAATGTGGGAAGAGCTTTGGTCGGAGCTCAAACCTTATTGCCCATCAGAGAACTCATACGGGAGAGAGACCCTATAAATGCCCCAACTGCGGGAAAAGCTTTGTCGGCAGCTCTGATCTTAATAAACACCAGCGCACCCACACAGGAGAGCGCCCCTATAACTGCCCTGAATGTGGGAAGAGCTTCAGCCGGAGCTCAAACCTTATTGTCCATCAGAGAATCCACACGCGTTCCTTCACTCCTGCTCAGGGATGTGGTTAGGGAGATTTTGAATGTTGGCATTAAACATTTTGGGGGGTTTATTTATTTGATCACTTGGCTCCCATGTAGCCTCTTATTTCCAAACCCTGCTAGTGCCTTGTTCATCCTGTGTTTTAATACGGCTAAATGTAAATGTATACATCTGGGAACAAAAAGTGTCAGCCAGACTTACAGGATGGGGGACTGTCCTGGGAAGCAGGGACTCTGAAAAAGATTTGGAAGTTATGGTAGATAATCAGCTGAACATGAGCTCTCCCTGTGACGCTGTAGCCAAAAGATCTAATGCAATCCTGGGATGCATAAACAGGGGACTCCCAAGTGGGAGTAGAGACGTTATTTTACCTTTATATTTGGCACTTTTGCAACCACTGCTGGAATCCTGTGTCCAGTTCTGGTACCTACAATTCAAGAAGGCTGTTGATAAATTGGAGAGGGGTCAGAGAAGAGCCAGGAGAATGATTAAAGGATTGGAAAGCCTTATGGTGGCAGACTCCAGGAGCTCAATCTATTTAGCTGAACAAAGAGATGATTATGAGGTGACTTGATCACAGTCTATAAGTAACTCCGTAGGAAAAAATATTTAATAATGGGCTCTTCAGTCTAGCAGAGAAAGATCTAACACTAGCCAGTGGCTGGAAGTTGAAGCCAGATAAATTCAGCCTGGAAATAAGGCATAATTTTTTAATGGTGAGAGTAATTAACCATTGGAGAACTGGCCAGGGGTTGTGGTGGATTCTCCATCACTGACAATTTTTAAATCAAGATGGGATGTTTTTCTGAAAGTTCTGCGCTAGGAATTATTTGGGGGAAGCTCTATGGACTGTGCGAAACAGGAGGTCAGACTAGATGACCACAATGGCTTTAGAATCTATGAATCTACATAAAGCCTTGGAAGGAATAATTTTTTTAGTCAGTAAATGTCAATTTCAGCATGCACACACAAACCAATGACAAAATATTTCCAGTGATAATCAATATTTACAAGTAAGCAGAGTAAGAAAAATGCTGCTTTAGAACTTCTTGGAGTCAAATTCCAGTGACTGAAAATAAGCCTGTTACAAATGGACTAGTGAATGAATCGTAAAAACAGGTAGGATTTGGTGATGTCAGGATATTGACTTTGCATATTTTGACATGTGATGCTGACAATTTGGTTTTAATAGTTTATAAAACTTAAATTTTTTGAATCTCAACATCTGCTATCATTAAATAATTATCTGACCCTCCCCACTTAATTTCCGGCAACTGTGAAAATTTAAAGAGATAAAAATAAATGCTTAAAAATAAACATTGATATTATCTGTTGAAATTATTTTTAAAAATTCTGCCAAACCTAGTTTTATATACACCTCTACCCTGATATAACGCGACCCGATATAACACAAATTCGGATATAATGCAGTAAAGCAGCGCTCCAGGGGGACGGGGCTGCGCACTCCGGTGGATCAAAGCAAGTTTGATAGAATGTGGTTTCACCTATAACGCGGTAAGATTTTTTGGCTCCCGAGGGCAGCATTATATCTGGGTAGAGGTGTGTATAATATATAAAAAGCTCTTTGGAACGGGGCCTGTCTCTTCAATACGTACAATGCCTAGCACAATGGGATCCCACACTTGATTGGTCCCTCTGGGTGTAACCAGGCTGAAAACATTAAAATAACAAAAATGTCCATGTTTTGATTTATAAAATGCTTTTGCAGCCTTTCTTCGAGAAGCTCTAACACCTCTCTCGTTTGTAGCAGAGTTCTGAAATATGGCAGAGGGAAAGCCCTTGGGCTAGAGAAGTGCCTGTTCTTTGTCCTGGAAAGTCTGCTCCAGTTTGGCAGAGATATCAATTGTTAACAGTCACCAATTCTTTTCTCTCGCTTGGGTTCCTTCAGAAAGTGGTGAGAGGCTGCTGGAATAACACCCGAACTCAACCATTGTAAAGATCCAGGCCTGTCCTGGTGCAGCACATGCTACTGGAAATGTGTTGGAACTGCTGGCTTGGGGGGGAATGGGGGACACACAGAGCCCCTGGCTTGAGGGAGAAGGAGGGAGTCCCTGAAATAGAGGGGTTGGGATGGTGGCACACAGGGAACTTCAGTGAGGGAATGTCAGGAAAGAGGGAGCCCCTGATGTGTGCAATGAGTAGGGCCTGCTGGAGAAACAGATGTGTGCAATCTTGTGGTGGAGAAGGTACTAGCATGGGACTGGGTATTCCTGGACCTTGAGGGAGTCATTCACTTCTCTAAAAAGCAACAGAGAGTCCTGTGGCACTTTTAAGACTAACAGATGTATTGGAGCATAAGCTTTCGTGGGTGAATGCCCACTTTGTCCCATGCATCCGACGAAGTGGGCATTCACCCACGAAAGCTTATGCTCCAATACATCTGTTAGTCTTAAAAGTGCCACAGGACTCTCTGTTGCTTTTTACAGATCCAGACTAACACGGCTACCCCTCTGATACTTGATTCCCTTCTCTGCGCCTCTTTCCCTCTCCCACCTTGTGTCTGCCTTGGGCTGGGACTGCTGTCGGAAAGTTCTTCCTCTGAAATGTGTTGCTTTTCAAGTCCATTGACCATCCCCTGATGGTCTTGTGGCACAGGAGATCCTAAGCTACTGTCTCTACCTCCCTCGTCTATCGGGTCCCCTCTCGCTCCTCCCCTCTCTAGGCTAACCAGCCCCTGGCTTTCCAGTCTCACTCCATATGACAGTCTGTCCTGGCTGCTGATCATTCTTGGTGCCCAACCCTGCCCCTGGGCCTCCCTGCACCTACCAGGCTAGTGGAGAGATTCGTAGATCTTAAAGCCACAAAGGATCATTGGGATCATCTAGCCTGGCCTCCCGTATAACACAGGTCAGAGACCTGCCTGGAATTAGGGTGACCAGATGTCCTGATTTTATAGGGACAGTCCCGATTTTTGGGTCTTTTTCTTATATAGGCTCCTATTACCCCCCCACCCCCGTCCCGATTTTTCAGATTGCTGTCTGGTCACCCTACCCGGAATTAATTCTTGCTTGAACCAGAGCAGATCTTTCAGCAAAACAGACTGTCTTGAACAAAGGTAACAGCTCTCCGCCCCTTCGTGAATATTCAAGAGGGGGTGAGTCTGAAATCTCCAGCATGCCCCAAAGAAACAGCCAACCCTGATGCATTGCAAAGGGAGACTACATTTCCCAGAGACCTTTGCAAAGTGGGCCGCACTAAAAGCAACACAAGACCCCACCCCCATCCTAGTCCTATCCTAAAGTAGTTCCTGCCCCAGCCCTAGTGCTGGGGACCCTGGCCACAGCGGCAGATGCCCCAGGGATTCCAGGCGCCGGTGGGGCTCAAGGAGTGGGGGTTCCTGGACCAAGGGCAGAGGCAGCTCTACAGGGACGTCATGCAGGAGAATTACTAGACTGATCTCGCTGGGTGAGGCGCCGCTGCCCCTCGGGGATCAGGAGCTCAACAGGCTTTGATGGCCCCGGGGCAGCTTCAGCTCAGGGCTCTTCCCCACTTAGATTTCTGGGGGATCAGCCCTGCTGCCCCCAGGCCCAGCAGCACAGGGACCATCACCCCACAGGGCGGATCCCGTGTGCCCCCAGCAGAGAGCGGGGCCCGGGTTAAAATCAATGAGCAGTTCTCCGTACCGAGCCCTTGGGGGAAATTTCACCACCCCGTCTCGCCTGTTTCCTTCCCCTGAGCAGGATTCCCCGACCCAGCCACGATCCCCCGGATGGAGCGAGGGGAAGAGCTGAGGGTCCGGATCTCCAGGGCTCAGAAGAAAGGGAGACCCTGAGAGGTGCCCACACAGGTGAGGGATGAGCAACACCGGCTTAGAGACTGTCCGGGAGTGAAGGGAAAAGTTCGGATCCCAGCAAAGCTGCAGGGAGCCCCTCAGTTCTGTCTCATCTCAGTATCATCCCCAGCAGGTCCCTGTCCTCACAGCAGGCGTCTCTCCTGGATCCCACCCCTGGCAGGAGCCCTCCCCTCCCCCAGCCTTTCTCTGAGGGCTCAGTTGGCATGTTGGGGCAGCCCCGGCCCCTCCTCTCCCCTCTGGGAAAGGGTTTGGGGGATTTGCTTCCTGCCCATCAGGTTTTCTGCTCAGTGACAAACCCCTTTGCTGCCCCCTCTCACCCCAGCACAGGGAATGAGCCCCGGCTGGATTCTCTCTCTCTCCCAGCAGGTGCCGGGATGGCGAGTGGGAACTTTGAGGCGATCCCCCAGTGGGAAGAGCCTGCGGGAGCCGAGCTGCCCAGGACATCCCAGAGCCCCGAGCGGGTAGACACCGATGGGGCGGAACGGCAATGGGGAGCCTCCCCGGCAGGGAAACTGAGTCAATCCAGAGCTGGTGTCGAAGCTGAATATGACATGGTGTCTCGTGGAACCCAGGTTGGGGAGAGAGCGAATACGTGCCCTGAGTGCGGGAAAAGCTTCCCTTGGAGCTCCCGGCTCCTCCGACACCAGAGATCCCACACCGGGGAGCGCCCCTACCAGTGCCCTGACTGTGGGAAGGGCTTCAGCGAGAGCTCGGCCCTGATCCAGCACCAGCGCATCCACACCGGGGAGCGCCCTTACAGCTGCAGCGTGTGCGGGAAGAGTTTCGGCCTGAGCTCCCACCTGATCCGCCACCAGCGCACCCACACAGGGGAGCGCCCCTACCAATGCCCCGACTGCGGGAAGGGCTTCCTGCGGCGCTCCCAGCTCACCCTGCACTGCCGGACCCACACGGGAGAGAGACCCTATCAATGCCCTGACTGCGGGAAGGGCTTCAGCGAGATCCCCAACCTGCACCGGCACCAGCGCAGCCACACGGGGGAGCGGCCCTATAAATGCTCTGACTGCGGGAAGGGCTTTGCTCAGAGCTGCCACCTCCTGCAGCACCAGCGCACCCACACCGGGGAGCGGCCCTACAGGTGCCCCTGCGGGAGGGGGTTTGTCCGGAGCTCCCAGCTGATCCGGCACCGGACGGTTCATACAGGGGAGAAACCATACAAATGTCCCATCTGCGGGAAATGCTTCACTCAAGGATCCACCCTGGCCAGCCACCTGCGGATCCACACCGGGGAGAGACCCTTCAAATGCCCTCAGTGCGGGAAGAGCTTTGGTCGGAGCTCCCACCTTATTACACACCGGAGAACCCATACAGCATAGAACGCCATGCACGCCCCCCCAGACGTGTCCCAGCCCTGGGGTGCGTATTAGCCACGGTTCATCCCTTATAACGCCCCTTAAAACCCACACATGTGGCTCCTTTCATACATGTTCCCTCCTGCGCAGAGGTACAGCTAAGGCGAGTTAAACATTTTTAGGGGCCTCATTTATTTCAACAACCGCTTGGATATAATCCCTTGATTTCCAGCCAGACTGCTAGTGCCTTTTTGATCCGTGGGGGGGGGGTGTTTCAGAGATAACCACGGGGTTCAGATGCCCTCTCTATTAATTTTAATGGGGGTTGGATCACCCAGTCCCTTAGGCATAAAAGGTGGCAATAAGGCATACATTTTTAACAGAGTAATTAACCAATGGAACAATTTACCATGGGTCATGGTGGATTCTCCATCCCTGGCAATTTTTAAATCAGGAGTGGAGGCTTTCCTACAAGCTCTGCTCTAGGAATAATTTGGAGGGAGTTCTCTGGTCTGTGCCATACAGGAGGTCAGACTAGATCAGTGGTTTTCAAACTGCGGGTCGCAACCCGGTACTGGGTCGTGGAATGTCAGGCGCTGGGTCGCAGCGGCTCTGGTCAGCATCAGCGACCCGGGCCGTTAAAAGTCCCGTCGGCGGTGCTGCCTGGCTAAGGCAGGGTAGTCCCTACCTGTTCCGACACCGCACTGCGCCCCAGAAGCGGCCAGCAGCAGGTCCAGCTCCTAGGCAGGGGGCCACAGGGCTCCGCGCGCTGCCCCCACCCCGAGCACCGGCTCCGCACTGGCCAATGGGAGCTGTGGGGGCGGTGCCTGCGGGCAAGAGCCGCGCGGAGCCCCTTGCGCGCCTCCACATAGGAGCCGGACTTGCTGCTGGCTGCTTCCAGGGTGCAGCGCGGTTCGCGGTGCCAGGACAGGCAGGAAGCCTGCCTTAGCACCCCCGCTGCGCCGCTGATCGGGAGCCGCCCAAGGTAGGCCCACGCCCCAATCCCTTGCCCCAGCCCTAGATGCTATGTATCTATTGAACAGACTGTAAGCTCTTTGAGGTAGGGACTGCCTCCATGGTCAGTACTCCTGGACCAACAGGGGACACCGATCACAACCTCTGTCTTCTACCAGGCTGCATGTAATAAAGACAACCTCCACAGGCAACAGTTTGGAAGTCAGTGTTGTCGTTATGGAGGTATTGAAAGGAAGGGTTGTGTTGGGGGTGAGTGTGGTTATTGGGGAGGCCTTAGAGGTTTGGATAATGAATTGAGGCTCGGTTTAATTCCATTCTCAGGGCCTTGGCTTCTGGAGTTGCATGTTTTTATCAGAATCCCCGTTTTCATTAAAACCAAAAATCTCTAGCCCTCAAGGTTGCAAAGAAAAGTTTCAAAATGTCACTTGGCTGTGAGCTGAACTCATCACTCTGAGAGGTGTGAACGTTCCCGAATGTAACCAATGCTGCCTGAGTCTGCAGAGAGCCTGAGCCTATCGCTCAGAGAGATGTAAACTGCCCTGATTGTAAGAAAATCAGCAATACTGCCTGAATCTGCAGAGAGCCTGAGCCGAACACTCTCAAGGGGTGGGGGAAGTGCCCTGTGCATCTTAGTTCTGAAACCTGTTACTCTGGTAAGAGAACAGGACATGGCGGCAGAGAGGAAAGCCCCAAGCAGGGCTGGCTCTAGGATTTTTGCCGCCCAAGGCAAAAACAATTTTGGCCGCCCCCCCCCCCCCGTTTTTTAATTACCCCACCCCCGACCCCACCTCAACTCCGCCCCTTCCCCAAATCCCCAGCCCTGCCTCCTCCCCCCAGGCTCTCAAGCCTAGGAGGGAGGGGGAGAAGCGGCACCCGCGCCGCGGCCACTCGGAGTCTCCCCCTCCCTCCCAGGTTTGAGAGCCCGAGAGGGAGGGCGAGTAGCGGCGCGCGAATCAGCTGTTTCGCGCGCCATGGCAGCAGCAGCGGAGGTGAGCTAGGGCGGCCGGGGCACATTTTTAGGGGCGGCATTCTGGCACCAGCCATGCCACCCCTAAAAATGTGCCGCCCCAAGCACCAGCTTGTTTGGCTGGTGCCTAGAGCCGGCCCTGGCCCCAAGGGCCCCAGACACAGATTTCTCTGCTGGCTTGGATTGGAGCTGAGTACCAGCCAGCCTGTGATGGGGTATACACATAGGCGCCAACTTCTGCTGGCGCTGGTGGGTGCTCGACCCCACTCTGCTCCTGGCCCCGCCCCCATTCCAACCTCTTCCCCAAAGTCCCACCCCAACTTTGCCCTCTCCCTGCCCCTATTGGACCCCTTCCCCAAAGTCCCACCCTGGCTCCGCCTCCTCCCTGAGCGTACCACGTTCCCGCTCCTCCCCCATCCCTCCCAGAGCTTGTTACGCCACAAAACAGCTGTTTCGCAGCAGCAAGCGCTGGGAGCTAGGGGGAGCAGCGGGGATGTGGCGTGCTCAGGGGAGGAGGAGGAGGCGCGGGGGGGGAGCTTGGCTGCCGGTGGGTGCAGAGCACCCACTAATTTTTCCCCATGGGAGCTCCAGCCCCGGAGCACCCACAGAGTCGGCGCCTGGGACCCCATACTGGGCAATAAGGGGTTAAGGGATTATTTTGGGCTCACCCAGCCCCACCTCGCCACATCTGCAGCAAATGCTCCATCTGCTGGAGGAATTAAAAGCCAGGGAATTAGTTCCTTTGGGTGGCAGAGCTAGAAAGACGTGCAGCCTACAGCAGTGGGAAGCCTAGAGGCTCTGACAGCTGCCTGGAAAGGAGGACCCACCCAGAGACAACCAGAGAGGGAAGTATCCTGTGGATGTTGGACGTTGGCAACCCCCTTTTACTTATTATGGTTTGGCTTTCTGGACGGGGGGTGGGAAGAGGAAGAGACCATGGAGGACAGCCTTGGTTGCCAGGTTACTGGTAGCCCAAAGGGCCCTGGGTCAGAGCCTTGTGGAGTGGGAGGGCCTGTAATCCTCTCCTCACAACCCCCTTGGCAGTCAGGTGTTGTGGCTCTGACCACTAGGCCCTGCTCCCCAACCAGACCCTGAGGGAAGACCTTTACATAGCCCCATGGAAGGCAAGAACAGTGGTGTGGGGAGACCATGGAAGGGAGGGGGCCATAGCAGGGGGAGGGGAATGGGAAGTGTGCCCCCAGTGGGGTGTCCCTATGGCTATGGATTGCTTTAATTCAGCCCAAAGATGGATGCAGACAAGAGGAACCATGGACTGACCCAAGGGAGGATCACAGTCGGAGCCACCCCTCTTCCAGGCTAGAGCGGGGTGGATCACAACTCCCCTGTATGAATATGAATGGAGTGGGGGAGGCAGAAGGATCAGTTAAGAGAGAGCCAACCCTGCTCATGTGCAAAGGCAGACTCCATTTCCCAGAGGCCCTTGCAAAGGGGAGTGCACAAAAAGCAGGACAGGACTCCAGCCCCCTCCATTCCCACTCTTCTTAGTTCCTGCTGGGAACTGGGGCAATGTTGCAGGGTCCCTTGGGGTTCCAGGTGCTTGGGGGGAGGAAGGGGTGGGGATTAGCCATGTGTTTCTCCCGGGAGGAGTGGGGGCTCCTGGAGAAAGGGCAGAGGCAGCTCTACAGGGACGTCATGCAGGAGAACTACCCGACTCTCACTTCATTGGGGATCAGGAGCTGGTGGGGCTGTGACACATGCACAGCCGACCGCCAGCCCCTAACTCAGAATCCTAGCTCCCAGCTGCTCCTCCATGTGTGAGTGATGAGAAGTAAGCTTAAGGATCAATTTCCTATTCATGCATGAATGCATCGTCATGGCAACAGAGATCACATCCCTATGACGTGTTACTAGGTGTTCTACGGTAGCGTCTGGAGGGTCGTCATCCCCCCCCCCCCACACACACACACACACGACTGAGATTGTGCAGGCCATGGAGGTAGACTTGGGATTCCTGGATTGTATTCCTGGCTCTGCCATTGACACACTGCATGACCTTGCCAGTCAGTTTTCCCTCCCTCTGTTTAGATCATAAGCTCTTCCGGTTAGGGATGGTCTCTCACTGTTTCTGCACAAGGCTTCGCACAGTGGGGTTGGAGCCTTTAGGTGCTACATAAGACAAGTTTGCTGCTCTTCTCATTGCCTGGACTGGCCTGGCCTTTCCTTGGAATCCACTGGAAATGGAGTTTCACTCCTGGAAACTATTTACTTTTTAAAATGTTATTTGGATTGCTCTTAGCACTTCATTTACCTGCATAGAATCATAGAATATCAGGGTTGGAAGGGACCTCAGGAGGTCATCTAGTCCAACCCCCTGCTCAAAGCAGGACCAACCCCAACTAAATTATCCCAGCCAGGGCTTTGTCAAGCCTGACCTTAAAAACCTCTAAGGAAGGAGATTCCACCACCTCCCTAGGTAACCCATTCCAGTGCTTCACCACCCTCGTAGTGAAATAGTGTTTCCCAATATCCAACCTAGACCTCCCCCACTGCAACTTGAGACCATTACTCCTTGTTCTGTCATCTGCTACCACTGAGAACAGTCTAGATCCATCCTCTTTGGAACCCCCTTTCAGATAGTTGAAAGCAGTTATCCAATCTCCCCTCACTCTTCTCTTCAGCAGACTAAACAATCCCAGTTCCCTCAGCCTCTCTTCATAAGTCATGTGTTCCAGCCCCCTAATCATTTTTGTTGCCCTCCGCTGGACTCTCTCCAATTTTTCCACATCCTTCTTGTAGTGTGGGGCCCAAAACTAGACACGGTACTCCAGGTGAGGCCTCACCAGTGCCAAATAAAGGGGAATGATCACGTTCCTTGATCTGCATTAACATTGTGCAGCTGGATTGTGCTATGTGATTGATATTTTAATAGCAATAATCATTCAAAATATTAATAGTTGTTAGTAGTTTCAGCAGTTATACTTCTGTGTTTCTAGTATAGCACTTCCTGTTTCTCCTGCAACATTAGATTTTAATTCTAATTGGGGGGGGAGGGGTTGAGTTTTTTTATTTTTATATATATATATATATACCCAAGTTTATTCTTTGGGATCATGTGACTTTTAGGTTGACCGATTTCCTGGCTTGATGTCAAAACCTCTTCAGTTTCCTTTGATCCACCAACGGGGATTGCCCATTGCAACTGTTACTTTGCCTCTCTAACCAGCACCGGCCTCCTTTTTCACATCACTTGTGTGTCAACCTTCGATCCCAAATAGTCCTCACAGGCCAGATTTTTAAGGGTTGAAAATACCACTAGTCACCTAAATACCTTTAAAAATCTGGCTCTAAGGGCACTGTTCTATCTTGTATGAAATCCTTCTCAGAGGCAAATTTCTACTGTAATTTTTACTGACTATAGGTATACAATCCTGAGATAGATTGGAGGTGTCAATCTTTCAAAAATCATGAGTTTTATACCTGAAAATCATGACATTTAAATAAATACATACATTTGGGGGTCTTTCATTTTGTCTTTTTGTTTCTGAGCTTTTAGGGTGCAGTAGCTTCATACTTTTTCTGTTTCCTCTCTCAAAGACTGCATCTACCTAAAACAAGTATCAGAGGGTAGCCGTGTTAGTCTGTTTCTCTTTTGAACAAAAAAACTTCAGAAACAGACTTCAAAGAGAAACAGCAGAACTAAAATTCATTTGCAAATTAACACCATTAATCTGGGCTTGAAAATAGGGACTGGGAGTGGCTGGCTCACTACAGAAGCAGCTTTTCCTCTCCTGGAATTGACACCTCCTCATCTATTATTGGGAGTGGACTACATCCACCCTGATTGAATTGGCCCTGTCAACACTGGTTCTCCACTTGAGAAGTAACTCCCTGCTCGCCATGTGTCAGTATATAATGCCTGCATCTGTAACTTTCACTCTATGCATCTAAAGAAGTGAGGTTTTTACCCACGAAAGCTTATGCCCAAATAAATCTGTTAGTCTTTAAGGTGCCACCAGACTCCTTGTTGTTTTTCTACCTAAAACAGTTGTATGTGCCTATAACATTCAGTACTGTTTTGGACCTCCAGTAACATGCGAGTCTCCCTTCCTGTCATAATTGAAAACTTATTAAAGATCCTCATTTCTGTAAGTAATCCCCCATTCTGCAAACACTGAAGTGCAGACTTCCTTCTTTCTATTACTTTCTTTGTTGCATACATAAATATTGACTTTTCTATTGAATTGTATAGGCTTCTAATTGCGTGTTTTAATTGCATAGCCTTTAATGTATGCTTCATATTTTGTTATGATACAATCCAGTGACGTTCTTCATTCTGACAAATTTCCTGTTCTGTGCTGCCAAAATCCAGGATTTTTTAAAATGAATTTGCCTGTTACTGCTTTGCATTGATTGGGCCGGGGCACAGTGCTGACCTCACCTGGTTTGCCATTTGGTGAAACTAAACGGCCTTGTCACCACTGTGTGTTCACATGGGGATAGCTAATGCATGTTGGATATAGCGCACAATAAAAACACATATTTTCTTAGTACTGAGGACACAGCCTATACTGCTGCCTCTGATGTTCAATGAACCATCATTATTCATAGCTTGACAACTCTGATACTGATTGTGTGGCTAACCCTGCTCCTTCGCCTTCAAATGTATTTGTATCTGAAGGTTTGCAGCCCCCCACTGGTGTGGGTGTCATGGAAAACCAATTAAAACATTTTAAACTGGAGGAAATAACAGAGGCTTGTCTCCCCTCAATTTCCCTTATTCCCTTCCCTGTGTGACATTGAAGGTGTGAAACCGATGCACATAAATTACTGTGCCTTAAACCCCTGTGTAGACACTCTCATTCAGAAGTGAAGTGACCTTAGTTTTGACAACAGCTTTCAGGGCAACCATAGCACTATTCATCATCATACTTAGTCCTTTCTTGAGTGCAGGGGACGGGACTAGATGATCTCTCGAAGTCTCTTCCAGGCCTACACTTCTATGATCAGGCCTTTGACCTGCCTTGAAGATTTTTTTAAAGTTTTGTATAGTCCAGGTGTATGCCCCATTTGATATTTTTTAAGTCCAAAAAGAAGTGAAATAGTGACCTTAACTTTCCCGAGCAGTGCCCTATGTAGAAAAGCCTGTGCAATATTTCACGGGTATCAGTTTTGGCCAGACAAAATTTCAATAAATGGTTTAAGGTTAAAATTTAAGGTAATCTTGCTCCTTCTTTCTTCCCTGCGCTGGTCAGGACCTCTTGCGTGAGCAGAAAAATGAAGGCCTGATGGTGTCACGATAGAGCCCACTGTGTAAACAGAGGGTGTTGGCCTAGCTGCACAGTGATCGCCTCTATAAGTAAGGTATATAAAGTGGTGGGTCTCTTGTCCCATTGACATTAACGAATTGATCCATGTTTTTGGTGCTTTAACTGTAAAGACTCCTCTTTGATTTCAGCCTCTACCTGCTCGCTAACCACACAGGATATAAATCTTATTTTTTACTAAGAACGTGCTCCCGAGAAAATGTAACTTACAAACACAGCATTTGTTGTTTACACTTTTCTTACATTATGGATGATTGGAATATTAATGAGTCCATGATTGTGATACCCACAAAGGTGGGAGGACACAATCTGATAGGCTGCAACAAAAATATTTTCAGCTCTCTTGAAATCGTGTGGTGTTCTGTCTCAGCACATGTGCAGAGTACAGGGCTGATCACCTGGCCCAGAAACTTCTGGCACTTACTAGACATGCTCTGTGTTTGTTTCTGAAGCTGTATAAGATGTTGTCATTGTAGGCAAACCACTTGACAGGTCACTTCCTGTTTACTTACCTTATTTCTGAGCCAATCAGAGCTAAGTGGGGGGCGGGGGAATGTTATAAATATATCTGCTGAAAACAGCCCTGGGACATCAGTGGCTGATCAATGCAAGAGTATGCACATGAGTACTGTGAGGGATGGCTTGGCTGACAAGGCTGAAAAAGGAGGAAGATGCTGACATTCTTACGAAGATCTGAAGAAGCCAGGCATGTACGCTACATATAATGGCCACAATTTAGAATCATAGACATGTAGGACTGGAAGAGACTGGGAGAGGTCATCACGTCCCTCTCCATGCACTGAGGCAGGACCAAGTAAACCTAAACCATCCCTGACCAGTGTCTGTGTAACCTGTTCTTGAAAACCTCCAATGACGGGGTTTCCACAACCTCCCTAGGTAACCTGTTCCAGTGCTTAACTCCCTTAGAGTTTGAAAGTTTTTCCTTATATCTAACCTAAATTCCCTTGCTGCAGATTAAGCCCATTACTTCATGTCCTACCTTCAGTGGACATGAAAACAATTGATCACTGTCCTCTTTATAACAGCCCTTAAAATATTTGAAGACTATTATCAGGTCCCCCCCCTGTCGTCTTTTCTCAAGACTAAACATGCCCGGGTTTTTTAACATTTCCTCCTAGGTCAGGTTTTCTAGCCCCTTTATCATTTTTGTTCCTCTCCTCTGGACTCTCTCCACTTTGTCCACATCTTTCCTAAAGTGTAGTGCCCAGAATTGGACAGAGTGCTCCAGCTGAGATCTCACCAGTGCTGAGTACAGCAGGACAATTACCTCCTGTGCCCTACGTATGACACTCCTGTTAATACACCCCAGAATGATACTAGCCTTTTTTGCAGAGGCATCACATTGTTGACTCATAGTCAATTTGTGACCCACTGTAACCTTCACATCCTTTTCAGCAGCACTGCCACCAAGCCAGTTGTTCCCCATTTTCTAGTTGGTCGTTTGATTATTTTTTCCCCTTCCTAAATGAAGTACTTTGCACTTGTCTTTATTGAATTTCACCTTGTTGATTTCAGACCAATTTTCCAACTTGTCAAGGTCATTTTGAATTCTAATCCTGTCCTCCAAAGTGCTTGCAACTCCTCTCTGCTTGGTGCCAGCTACACATTTTATAAGCCTACTCTCCACTCCATTACCCAAGAAGTCATTAATGAAAATATTGACTAGTACCGGACCCAGGACTGACCTCTGAGGGGACCCTTCTAGATCCACCCTCCCAGTTTGACAGTGAACCATTGGTAACTCTTCTTTAAGTACGGTCCTTCAACCACTTGTGCACCCACATTTCATCTAGATTTCATTTCTTTAGTTTGTTTATGAGAATGTCATGTAGAACCATAGGCGCCAACTTTCTCCGGCGCCAGTGGGTGCTCGTGCCCCCTGGCCCTGCCTCGACTCCACCCTTTCCCTGCCCCTGGCCCCACCCCCACCCCAACTGCACCCCCTCCCTGCCCCTATTGGATCCCTTCCCCAAATCCCCGCCCCAGCCCCACCTCTTCCCCCAGCACGCCACGTTCACCCTCCTCCCTGCCCCGCGAAACAGCTGTTCCGCAGCGCAAGCGCTGGGAGGGGGAAGAAGCAGGATGCAGCGGCACACTCGCGGAGGAGGCAGAGGTGAGCTGGAACGGGGGGGCGGGGCCACAGGGAGCTGCTGCTGGGTGCTCAGCACCCACTAATTTTTCTCCGTGGGTGCTCCAGCCCTGGAACACCCATGGAGCCGGCGCCTATGTGTGGGACTGTTTAAAAAGCCTTGCTAAAATCAAGGTATATCATATCTACTCCTTCCCTGCTAACCACTAGGCCAGTAACCCTGTCAAAGAAAGAAAATAGGTGGGTTTACGTGGTTTGTTCTTGACAACCCAAGCTGGCTATTCCTTATAACCCGATTATCCTCCAGGTGCTTACAAACTCATTGTTTAATCATTTGTTCCCATCTCTTTCCAGCTACTGAAGTTAGGCTGACTGGTCTATAATTCCTGGGTCTTCTTTGTTCCTCTTTAGAGAGACTTAGGGTGAGAGTTTCAAAGGTTTAGGTGCCTACATCCCAATTTTAGGCTCCATTTGCAATTCCCAAAACTTCCGCCAAACCCTTTAGGCACCTAAACAAACTCAGCAGCTACATTTTCAGGATAAAAGTTCCTTAGATGCCTACGTTTCTGCCTTTGAGCATGCGCACGGCTGCCTTATCCTAGGCATCTGGCTGCCAATGTCCCATAGCGAATCACAAACCTGGGACGATAAGGGGTATCAATGCTTATCTTTAGGGCCCTACCAAATTCACAATTCATTTTGGTAAATTTCACGGTCACCACATTTAAAAAATCTTGAATTTCACGGTTTGAGATATTTAAATCTTAAATTTCACAGTCTTGTAACCGTGGGGGTCCTGACCTAAAAAAGGGTCGGGGGGGGTGGTTGCGGTTTGAGCATTGGCCTGCTAAACCCAGGGTTGTGAGTTCAATCTTGGAGGGGGCCATTTAGGGATTGGGGCAAAAAGAAAAGTTGGGGATTGGTCCTGCTTTGATGACCTCCTGAGGTCCCTTCCATCCCTGATCTTCTATGATTCTTTCTTTATGGGTGTCCACATTTAAAACAGAGACTTCACCAGGGAGCACAGTGTGAAGTGGCACCTCTAACCATCACCAAGGGGTTGCCAGGAGATGGGGAAAGCGGAGAGGTAGCAAAATTGTGACAAGCCTCCCCCTATCTGGCACACCTGGCTACCCCCTGGACCAGATAATGGGGAAAGGCGGAGGCAGCAAACAGCGACAAAGTAGCACAAAAAACCGCCCATCGCTGGCAAAGTGGGAGGGCAGCAGTGTAACACGGTATCTGGCGAGCTGGGGGGACTTCAAAGCACCAGGGATCTCCCAGTGTTTTGCAGCGGGGGTGGGACTCAAACCCGCCTCACGCTGTGGGGAAGGCGGCCGGGCCAGGAGGGAGCGTGCTGGGCAGGGAAGGGTTAAGCCCAGGGCTTTCCCACCCCGTCTCCCCCGCCCCAGAGCAGATGGGGCCGGGCTGCAATAGCGCAGGGACCTTCCTGTCCCAGCCCCGCCGCGCCCGGCCCGCGTGTGCGCAGGGCCCGTCCACGGCTGCAGCCCCGGCCGGGCGGGGAGAGGGGCGCGGGGAGAGACACTCACCGCAGCCGAGGCAGGAAATCGCTGCCCGGAGGCAGCGGCCGGAGGGGGGGGGGGGGGATCGGAGCCGAACTGGGACCGGAGAGACCCCCCCCCAGCCAGCTCCGGGGCAGCCCGGGGGTCTGTGCAGCTGAGCCAAGCAGGGACCCCCCCACCCAGCCCGCTGGGCCTTCGGGGCAGCCCCGACTCCTCTTCTCCCCCCCGGACAGGGTTGGGGGGTTCGCTCCTGCCCCTCGGAGTCTCCCTCCCTTGCGGGGTGCAGGGAAGGGGCCCGGCTGGATTTCGCCCCCCAGCAACCACCAGGACGCAGGCGGGGAGCCCCCGGGAGCAGGGCCTGCAGAGCGGAGCTGCCTGGGGCGGGACACGCGCCGGGAGCCCCCATGGGCGACGCTCTGACCATCTGCCCCGACTGCGGGAAGAGCTTCCGCCAGTACTCGTACCTGGTCACCCACCGGCGCGTCCACACCGGGGAGCGGCCCTACAGCTGCGCCCAGTGCGGCCGGGGCTTCTCCCAGCACTCCAGCCTCATCCGGCACCGCCGCACCCACACGGGCGAGAGACCCTACCGGTGCCCCGACTGCGGCAAGGCCTTCGCCCTCAGCGCCTCCCTCCTGACCCACCAGCGCACCCACACCGGGGAGCGCCCCTACAGCTGTGCCCAGTGCGGAAGGGGGTTCAGTCAGCGCTCGGCTCTGGTTACCCACCAGCGCACCCACACCGGGGAGAGACCCTATAAATGCCCTGACTGCGGGAAGAGCTTTGCCATCAGCTCCCACTGCACCGCTCACCAGAGGACCCATGGGGATCCGGGTGGGGAGCCCCCGTACCGGTGCCCCCAGTGTGGGGAGGGCTTCCGGCTCCGCGCCCGCTTCCTGCATCACCGGCGCAGCCACGCGGGCAGCAAACCCCACCGCTGCCCCGACTGCGGGAAAGGATTCTCCCGCAGCTTCCTGCTCAAGACGCACCAGCGGATCCACACTGGAGAGCGGCCCTACCCCTGCCCCGACTGTGGGCGCCGCTTCCGGCAGAGCTCCCACCTCACCCACCACCGGGCCACCCACACCGGAGAGCGGCCCTACCGCTGCAGCCACTGCGGGGACGCCTTCCCTTGCAGCTCGGAGCTCTACCTGCACTATCGCAGCCACACCGGGGAGCGGCCCTACCAGTGCCATGACTGTGGGCGCAGCTACACCACCAACGGCAGCCTGCGGCGGCACCGTGCCAGCCACGCCGTGGGCTAGGGGGTGCAGCCGGCTCGGCCCATGGGCACCCTCCTGGGCAAGGTGCTGCATCTTCCTGGCTCTAGGCATGGCCTTTCTGGCTGTTTGCTGGGTGGATTGTACTGGGGAAGAGAGCTAGGGATGGGTTATAGGGGGCTAAAAGTGGATCATACCAGGAGAAAGAAGGAACACAGGGAGAGATCGATGGGTCATCCAGGTGTAGAGCTGGGTCATACCTGTTAGAATGTGAAAAGCAGCTCCACTCCATCTACTCCTGGCCCTGATGTTGAGGTTTTCAAAATGATCTGAAGTGTGCGTGTATTTTTCCAAGCACCTTGAAATAGAGCGTGAGTGTATCTATATGTTCTTAGATGCAGAATTATGTTCTATGGCTCAATATAACAATCAGCCAACCCACAAATTGTGCAGGTAGGGGATGTGATGTTGAAAGACACTGGCGGCTGCTCTCAGGTGACAATCGCAGACCTCCTTAGCGCCACTGGCTCCCGTATGGAGTAGAGAGAGCCACCGAGAAAGGAAGCGACTGCCAAGAGACATGGTGGGTCAGAGCTGAGCTGGTTGCAAACACGAGCATTAGAAGATCAGCGTGGGTTGGAGTCAGCAAGCCAAGAGAAGGAGATGGGAGCATGACTCTGACAGGAAGCAGAGAGACAGAGCTTCTTGGTCACAGAGCCCACTGGAGGGGCAAAGGTGGGGACTGTGCTGCAGGGAACCTGCCTGCTGTTTGTTTTCTGCGGTGTATAGGGAAACAGGGTACTGTGGGCAGTCTTTGTAAATAAACACCATCACACCTGGAATAGACCTGCCTTGTCTCAGCGAGGTGTTGTCCAAAGAGGACCAGTCTTGCAAGGCCCTGGCTATTGGCTAAGAGCTCAGGCCAGACAGGTTACAGGGTATGTACATGATACCTTGCCCCAGAGAAATCCTGGGTCAGTCAGTCCCTTGGGAAGAGAACAGCATGAGCCTGAAACAGCACAGATCTGCCCCATCTGAACACTGGATCCCAGATGGGGTGGACCAATGTTCTAGGGTGGTCCAGAGAATCTTCTTTCTAGCTGCCTGGCCGGTGGGTCTTGCTGGCATGCTCTGGAATGACAGATTAGGGGTCAGGAAGGAATTTCCCCCCCAGGTCAGATTGGCTGGGGCCATGGGGGGGTTGTCAACTTCCCATGCAGCGTGGGGTGTGGGTCGCCAGCTGTTGAACATCTGGGCATGGAATTATAGAGTTGTAGGGCTAAAAGGGACCTCAAGAGGTCATCAAGACCAGCCCCCTGCGCTGATGCGGGACCAAGACCGTCCCTGACAGGTGTCTGTGTAACCTACTCTTGAAAACCTCCAGTAATGGGAATCCCACAACCTCCCTGGGTAAACCTCTTCCAGAGCTTTGCTACCCTGAGAGTGAGGAAGTTTTTCCTTATAACTAACCTAAGTTCCCTTGCTGCAGATTGAGCCCAGTACTTCTTGTCCTGCCTTCAGTGGATATGAAAAACAAGCCATCACTGTCCTCCTTATAGCAGCCCTTAACATATTTGAAGACTCTTATCAGGTGCCCCCTCTGTCTTCTTTTCTCAAGAGTGACATGCCTGGGTTTTTTAACTTTTCCTCCTAGGTCAGGTTCTCTAAACCTTTTATCGTTTTTGTTCCTCTCTTCTGGACTCTCTCCAATTTGGCCACACCTTTCCTAAAGTGCGGTGCCCAGAGCTGGACACAGTGCTCCAGCTGAGATCTCATCAGTGCTGAGTAGAGCAGGACAGTTACCTTCCATGTCTTACAACATTCCTGTAAATACACCCCAGAATGATATTAGCCTTTTTTGCAGAGGCATCACATTGTCGGCTCATACTCAATTTGTGACCTTCACATCCTTTTCAGCAGCACCGCCATCTAGCCAGTTGTTCCCCATTTTCTAGTTGTGCTTTTGACTTTTCCCTCCTAAATGAAGAACTTTGCACTTCTCTGTATTGAATTTCATCTTGTTGATTTCAGCCCAATTCTCCGATTTGGCATGGTCATTCTGAATTCTGAGCCTGTCCTCCAAAGTGCTTGCAATCCCTCCCAGCGTGGTGTCATCTGCAAATTTTATTATCACACTCTCCACTCCATTATCCAAGTCATTAATGAAAATATTGACTAGTACTGGACCCCACTAGATGCACCCTCCCAGTTTGACAGCAAACCATTGATAACTACTCTCTGAGTATGGTCTCACCCAATCAATTCCCTGCCAGTGCAGGGACCTCAGGCATTGGCGGCTCATTGGTTTCTCGTGCTCTCTGCCTGTTGCTCACAACAGGGCTGAAATGCTTTGGGCTTAAATAGGAACAGCCTGTGCTCTACGGGAAGTGAGATTAAATGAGCTAATGGCCTCAAACATCCATGAAACTTTGCTGTTTGTGGAGGCTGGTGTAGGCCATGCAGGTTGGGGAAGGGCCTGTAACCGAGGACTCTGTTATTTATAATGACTTTTTTTAAATGTATCCAGGCCTCTGGGTCCCTGGCACGTCTATTAAAGATTGCTGCCCAGAAATCTATTCCTTGCCTTTCAGAGTTTGCATTTTAGCCCCCCTCCATCAGCTGCGAGCAACGGTAACACTGCATTAATTTTCCGGCAGGGGATTTCCCTTGTTTGTTATTGAGGAAGTGCCGGTAGCAGTAAGGGGGTGGGATTGGGGGCATCTGTGTGTGAAAAGGGGAATCCTGGGCACACTTCACCATTCAACTGCTGCCTTCCCCCTCCTCCGTGCTGCCCCATGCCTTGGTAAGATTGGAGGGGCCATGGGGAGCTGGTGGGGCTGTGCGGGGCACGGCCCAGCTGGGGGCAGGAGAGTGGAGATGCCAAATGCCTGTCCCAGATACACATGTCCATCTGCATCATGGGAGAGGTGTGAAGTGGCCCATTCACCTCAGGGCAATGAGAACACCCCAGGGAAAAGACTACAGCCTGCAACAATAGCTCGGAGAAGTGCGTCCTGCTCCATTCATCCCAGCGGGTGTTCCCGTCCTGCAGTCTCAGTGCTGTGTGCATGCGCCATGAACTGAGCATGCCCATCCCCAGCGCCCAGCACAGACCCAGTGCGCATACCCCTCGCATTTCCAAAAGGAGACCCAGACACCACGCAAAAGGCAGGGTGAGAGCGAACGCCTGTGGCACAGAGTGGTCCGCGCTGAAGATTTGGCCTCGTTGCCCTTGGCTTTTAGGGGCAGCACTTGTTGCCTTAATCCCTCAGGCGAGGAAACAACAGCAGAGGTCCAAAGGGCTGTCTCCACCAAGGGGCCTTAGCCTCATCATTGCAAGGCCTAGCTCTTAGGCACCTGCAACAGGGGTTCAGAGGAACATAGAACCATAGGCCTAGAAGGGATCGCAAGCGTCATCTAGTGTAACCCCAGCCAAGCTGCAGGATTTGTTGTGTCTGACCCATCCAAGACGGAGACCTGTCCAGCCTCCGTTTGAAAACCTCCGGCCAAGGAGCTGCCTCGGTGCCCTGTCACTCAAATCCCCACCAGTCTGGGTTAACTGGGATCTAAAGGGAGGAGCAATTAACAAATGGAGCCACAAGCTGACGGGCTAATTAGATGGCGGGGAAGGGGAGAAGCAACTTCAGCAGCTGGGAGCAGACAGACGGAGAGGAAGGAAGCCCTGAAAGTGGGTGGGTGGGTTGGTTGCGCTGTCTGCTGCTGCTAGCGCTGCTTCCTTTCACCGAGAAGGAAGAGGGGAAGCCGCCTGGGACTGCTAAATATGTAAATAACACCTCATAGACTTTAAGGCCAGAAGGGACCATCTGGTCTGGCCTCCTGCACATCGCAGGCCACAGAACCTCACCCACTCGCTGCTGTAATAGGCCCCTAACTGCCGGCTGAGCTACTGAAGTCCTTGAATCATGGTTTAAAGACTTCAAGTTACAGGGAATTCACCATTTACGCTAGTTTAAGCCTGCAAGTGACCTGTACCCCATGCTGCAGAGGAAGGCGAACCCCCCCCCAGCATCACTGCCAATCAGAGTGGAAGGAAAATTCCTTCCTGACCCCAAATATGGCAATCAGACTGTGAGCATGTGGGTGTGACCTACCAGCCAGAGACCTGGGAAAGAATTCTCTGGAGTAACTCAGAGCCCTCCCCACCTAATGTCCCAATAAACAGTACAATCAAGCCCGGTGGTGGTGAAGGTGGCCTGTACCTACGGTGAGAAAGACTCACAGGCGGCCTCCCCATGGCACCACCCTTCAATCCACAGCCCTGAGTTAGGGGCCCAGGCTCTCTATACAATGCGGGGGCAGAGAGAGGTGCCCGGGAATGGATCCACAAATGCCAGCATGCTGAGTGCTGCGTAAGCCAGCCAATAGCAAATGCTGAGGGGGCACCCTAAGCCAGGACCCAAATATTCGCTGGGCCAGACGCAGAGCAAGAACGACTCTGTAGCCCAGTCATTAGGAGGGTTAGCTGGAATGTGGGTGCTACAGGTTCTACTGAACTATTTGTGCCCCCATGGAACAGCTGCAGTAGGAGAGACCGAGAAAGTCCTGCTCCCAGATATCCCATCGTCCAGTGGTTCGGGCACTAACTGCAGATGTAGGTTCACTTCCCATCAGGCAGAGGGGAGATTTGAACCTGGGCCTTCTACATCTTGGGCTCTAACCACAGGGCTAAAGCCAGGGCCGGCTCTAGGCACCAGCGTTCCAAGCATGTGCTTGGGGTGGCACTTCTCAAGGGGCAGCACTCCAGTTTGTTTGTTTTTTGCTTTGGCAGCAGCACTCCGGCTTTTTTTTTTTTCTTTGCTTGGGGCGGCCCTGCTCCCGGGGGCTCCCCTCCTGCGTCCTGGTGGCTGCTGGGGGATGGAATCCAACCGGGCCCTTTCCCTGCGCCGGGGAGAGTGGGGCGGCTAAGGGAGGGAGACCCCGACGGGCAGGAGCAAACCCCCCAACCCCTGCCCAATGGGGGAGAGGAGGGGCCTGGGCTGCCCTGAAGGCCCAGAGGGCTGGGTGGGGGGTCTCCGCCTGGCTCAACAGCACAGACGCCCGGGCTGCCCCGGAGCTGGCTGGGAGGGTCTCTCCGGTCCCAGTTTGGCTCCAATCCCCCTGGCCCTGTGGCCACTTCCTCCGGGCAGCGATTTCCTGTCTCAGCTGCTGTGTCTCTCTCTCCCTGGGGCCGCTTCTGGCTGCGACTCGCTGCGCCTGGTGCCCCGCTCACCACCCTGGGGATGCAGCCTGCGGAGGGAGACTTGCTCTGGCGCACATGCGGGACCCAGGCAGCCGGGACGCTGGGGCAGGAAGGTCCCTGGACAGCGCCATGAGATTGGCTCTGCCTGGAAAAGGAAGGAAGACAGGAACTCCCTGCAATCCCTCCCCCACCAACCCTTCCCTCTGCCAAGGTCTCTGGGTGTCTTCGCCCCCCAGTGCCAGTTGCACAGCTCATTGCTCCTATCAGCTGAGCTCGGTGACCGCCCCAGCGGCTCCCTCCATGGCAATTTCTAATTTTGTACATTCGTTCTTGCCTGCCCATCTGAGGGCTCAGTCATGTGGGTGGCCACCTGCCACGCTCCATTGGGCCGGAAGGCATCCATGACTGCCATCAGCCGTGTCTTCCCTCTCTAGCCAAACCACGACAGGCCTGGCTGAAGCTGCAGGCTTTGCTAACCAGATGCCGGGGGCTCTGGGTGGCTCCCCCAGGCCGGTTTTCTGATCTTCTCCAAAATCCCCAGGGGTCTGATCAACAATGCCATGAACATTCCCTGGAGTTCTGGAATCAATTTCGTGTCTCATGCCACCAAGTTCGGGGTGGGGCCTCACTTCACTCAGCTAGAGATTGGTCCATCTGTCCAATCAATCAGTCCATCCATGTGTGTCAGAGCAATCCAGCTGTGTGCTCCCTCTACAGGTCAGAGGTCCATTCTAAGCTGGCCCAGTCCCCCTCGGTGTGGACACCCATCCATTGCCAGTGGGCCCCAGTCGTTGGATCCCATGTGCGCTCAAGTCCCCTGGCTCTGGGCAGAGTCTAGTCCCTGTTTCCAGCTCTGGGTCTATGGGGCACATGCCCAGGCTCAGACCTCTTGTCTGAGCCCGTCCTTGGGACATGGGACTCCACCATCCAGCTGTCCTAGATCCTGAAACCTTCCAAGTCTCTCCCCCCAGCCCCAATGGCCAAGGCTGTGGGCACTCTGGGCTTCTAGTTTAACCCTTTCATGGCCAATGGGGTGGGAAAATGTAGAGAGGGGGCATAGCCTCCCTTGGAGACTGATAGGGAGGAGGCACCATTCACCCTGGTGGGTGGAGCTGAGCCAGCCGCGCCCGCCCCACCGGAGAGGTGGGGACAGGACGTTTAAGAGGCGGGCCCTGCAGCTCAGTTTTGGGCCAGAGCTGGTGAAGGAGACAGATGCATCCTACCTGTGCTGTGCCCGAGGACGAGCCCTGCGGCACTGAGGCCCAGAAGGACTGCTGGGCTGGCTGACGGCTGACCACGTGCACCGGGGAGATGGAGGACCCCCACGAGATAGCGGGACACAGCAGGGGGGTCATAGGAAGTAGCCCAGGGACACCAGACAATAGTCCAGTTGTGCAGAGGCGCCATTTCAGATTTTGGTCGGGGAGGCAACTTTAACCGTGATTCCAGGAGCTACTTAGGCACCTGAAAACTAGTTTTTTGGCAGGTAACTTAGCAATTAGCTGACAGGAGCCCTGTATCTAATTCCTATATAAAAGAAAGAAAATTAAATAAATATTAGACCCACTCAGCGCTAACACTAACATGTTCTGACATCTTGTGGCAAATCACTTAAGGGACACTAGTTAAGTTTAAAATTGTAATATATATTCTTACTTTGCTACTAACTCTGCGGAGAGAGAGACCCAGTCAGGACTCCTGGGTTCTATCCCAGCTCTGGGAGGGGAGTGGGATCTAGTGGGTTACAGTGTGGGGCAGATACATCTGGGTTCTATATAAGAACATCAGACTGGCCATACTGGGTCAGACCAATGGTCCATCTAGCCCAGTATCCTGTCTTCTGACGGTGGCCAATACCAGGTGGCCAATACCAGGGAAATGAACAGAACAGGTAATCATCAAGTGATTCATCCCCCCATTGCCTACTCCCAGCTTCTGGCAAACAGAGGCTAGGGACATGCAGAACATGGTGTTACATCCTTCCCCATCCTGGCTAATAGCCATTGATGGACCTATCCTCCATGAACTTATCTAATTCTTTTTTGAACCCTGTTATACTTTTGGCCATCACAACATCCCCTGGCAATGAGTTCCACAGATTGACTGGAAAGAAATACTTTCTTTTGTTTGTTTTAAATCTGCTGCCTATTAATTTCATTGGGTGACCCCTTGTTCTTGTGTTATGTGAAGGAGCAAATAACATTTCCTTATTCAAATTTTCTACACCAGTCATGATTTTATAGACCTCTGTCATATCCCCCCTTAGTCGTCTCTTTTCCAAGCTGAAAAGTCCCAGTTTTATTAATCTCTCCTCAAATGGAAGCTGTGCCATACCCTTAGTCATTTCTGTTGCTCTTCTCAGTACCTTTTCCAATTCCAATATATCTTTTTTGAGATGGGGCGACCAGATCTGCACGCAGTATTCAAGATGTGGGCATACCATGTATTTATATTTATTATAGGGGGAGGGATAGCTCAGTGGTTTGAGCATTAGCCTATTAAACCCAGGGTTGTGAGTTCAATCCTTTAAAGTGGGAGGGAGGGATAGCTCAGTGGTTTGAGCATTGGCCTGCTAAACCCAGGGTTGTGAGTTCAATCCTTGAGGGGGCCACTTAGGGATCTGGGGCAAAATCAGTACTTGGTCCTGCTAGTGAAGGCAGGGGGCTGGACTCAATGACTTTTCAAGGTCCCTTCCAGTTCTAGGAGATGGGATATCTCCTTTAATTTAATTTTTAATTTTAATTTAATTTAATATTTTAAATTTTTATATATCAGCAATATGATATTTTCTGTCTTATTATCTATCCCTTTCTTAATGATTCCTGACATTCTGTTCGCTTTTTTGACTGCCACTGCACGTTGAGCAGATGCTTTCAGAGAACTATCCACAATGACTCCAAGATCTCTATCTTGACAGGTAACAGCTAATTTAGACCCCATCATTTGATATGTATAGTTGGGATTATGTTTTCCAATGTGCATTACTTTGCATTTATCAACACTGAATGTCATCTGCCATTTTGTTGCCCAGTCACCCAGTTTTGTGAGATCCCCTTGTAACTCTTTGCAGTCAGCTTTGGACTTAACTATTTTGAGTAATTTTGTATCATCTTCAGATTTTGCCACCTCACTGTTTACCCCTTTTTCCAGACTATTTATGAATATGTTGAATAGGACTGGTCCCAGAACAGACCCCCGGGGGACACCACTATTTACCTCTCTCCATTCTGAAAACTGACCATTTATTCCTACCCTTTGTTTCCTGTCTTTTAACTGGAGTGCCTGGCAGTGTTTTCAGGATCCTCTAAGCCTACACTGGCAATTTACAGCGCTGCAACTTTCTGGCTCATGGGCGTGAAAAAAACACCCCCCTGAGCGCAGCAAGTTTCAGCGCTGTAAATTGCCAGTGTAAACAGTGCCCCAGCGCCGCTCGTTGGGGTTTTTTTAGAGCGCTGCGCCGTGACCACACATGGCACGTTAAAGCGTTGCCGCGGCAGCGCTTCAGCATTGCCAGTGTAGAGTAGCCATAAGTTCTGTGCTGCTCCCAGCTTCTGCCAAAGGCTTGTCATTAAATTAAATTAAGGATCCTTAGAGCAGTGGGCTCCAAAGTGGGGTGCGCAAGAGGATCCTTGGGGGTGCGCGGCAGGAGGAGCACTTTTTTGTTTTGTTGCTTTGGCGCGGCAGGGGGTGCATGCCCAAAGTTTTTTTTACTGATAGGGGTGCGTGATCAAAAAAGTTTGGAGACCACTGGTCTAGGGTTACTTGGTCCTGCCTCTGCGCAGGGGGCTGGACCTGATGACCTCTCGAGGTCCCTTCCAGCCCTACATTGCTATGATTCTCTGGGCCCTCAGAGAAAGGTTGGGGGAGGGGAGGGCTCCTGCCAGGGGTCAGGCAGACGAGACGGCGTTCTGCAGGGGTTTATGTCAGGATCAGAGCGGCAAATCGTGATAACTGGGAGTCCAAGCAGCTTCTGAGCTTCCCTGCAGGCGAGAACAACACGTCCAGGGCCATGTTGAGCCCTGAGACAGGGCCCTCAGCACGGAGACAGGAGGAGGCAGATCCCGGTGGGGAAGTTTATTTCCTACAGATACAATTGACTAACCCCATAGGAGACTGGATCATCACCAAAAACAGCAGGAGGGTGGGAACCAGGTGCCTGATGGGACGCGAGAGCCAAGGGTGGGGCTGGCTGGATGCCAGCTACACCAAGCACAGGAACGGATGTTCTCCAGGTGCCAGTGGACTCTGTGCACCGTGGAAAGAGGAGCCAGGCACTGGAGACGCCACCAGGGAGAAGGAGATCAGGCACTCCCTCACCCCCCGCCCAGCCGTATGGGAGCATACGTTTGTCTGGCCTCTGAGAGCAGCCCCCTCCAGTTTCCAGCAGCCTCACGCACCCCTCCCCATGGCTCCCTATACCCCCCCCCCAAGCCCCTGGGAGAGGGGAAGGAGCAGAGAGTGAGGCCCAGAGCTGTGGAGTTCCAGAGGAACGAAGGAACAGGTCCCCCCCAACCCCACCCAGGAGCGGGCACAGACCAAAACCCCCAAGTCCTTCAGAGATCACTCCCTCACTATTATGGGGATTCTCACCTTTTCCCTACCAGGATTCCACTGCCATATAGCCGGGAACCCCCACCACCACCACCACCTCTTAGCAACAAGGAAGGGGTAGGGTTACCACGACCCCCTTTGTGGGGCAGCGATCCCAGGTTGAGAACCCTGCCGTGTGGCCTCTAAGCATTTCTAATAGCCCCATCTTGACTGGGGCAGAAGGGACCCCCATGTTCACTTCCTTCCCCACTTCAACTAATTTCCACCCATGGGCCCCTCAGTCATTCCCGTCCCCCCTTCCCCCCATACACACGCTGCATCCATATCGCAATGGGCCGTGCCTTGCCCCAGGGGAAAAACTATGTCAGGTCTCTGGGCTGCTGTGGTTCCTAAAGAGCCTGCTTCCGTCTCTCTAAAGAGGCTTGGTCTCTGGTCTCTAAGGTCCTTGGTTTCTAAGGAGGCCTGGTCCCTAAAGAGGCCTGGTCTCTGGTCTCTAAGGTCCTTGGTTTCTAAGGAGGCCTGGTCCCTAAAGAGGCCTGGTCTCTGGTCTCTAAGGAAGCCTGGTTTCTAAGGTCCCTAAAGAGATGTGAACAGTGAACAGAACTGTCCTCACATGGGGACTCTAGGCCACATGGACCCTTTGGTGCCGGACAAGGTGGGAGCTGAGGATGAAGCTCCTCCCACACACTGGGCATTTGTAGGGTTTCTCTGCCGAATGGGTGCGCTGGTGCTGATTCAGGGTGGAGCTGTCACCAAAGCCCTTCCCACACTCGGAGCACTTGTAGGGCCGCTCCCCGGTGTGGGTGCGCTGGTGCTGGATCAGGGCCGAGCTGTCCCCAAAGCCCTTCCCACACTGGGTGCATTGGTAGGGTCGCTCCCCCGTGTGGGTGCGCTGGTGCTTGATGAAAGCTGAGCCCCAACTGAAGCTCTTCCCACACTTGGGGCAGCTGTAGGGCCGCTCCCCGGTGTGGGTCCGCTGGTGCTTCACCAGGGTTGACTTGTGCCGGAAGCTCTTCCTGCACTGGGGGCATTTGTAGGGCTTATCACCACGGTGGGTCCTCTGGTGCCCGATCAGGGTGGAGCTGTGGCTGAAGCTCATCCCGCAATCAGCGCATTTGTAGGGGCGTTCCCCCGTGTGGACCCGCTGGTGCTGAACCAGGTGCGAGTTCCGGCTGAAGCTCTTCCCGCACTCGGTGCATTGGTAGGGCCGCTCGCCCGTGTGGATGCGCTGGTGCTGGATGAGGTAGGAGCTGTCGCTGAAGCTCTTCCCGCAATCAGGGCATTTGTAGGGTCTCTCACCGTGATGCACCTTCTGGTGGCGTGTAAGGCCTGACTTGTCTCCGAAGCTTTTCCCACAGTCCAGGCATTCGTAAGGCCGCTCGCCCGTGTGGGTGCGGCGGTGCTGCAGGAGGTAGGAGCTGTCGTTGAAGCCCTTCCCGCAGTCAGGGCATTTGTAGGGCCTCTCACCGGTGTGGATCCGCTGATGCTTGGTGAGGTGGGAGCTCTGGCTGAAGCTCTTCCCGCACTGGGAGCAGCTGTAGGGTCTCTCCCCCGTGTGGATCCGCTGGTGCTTAATAAGATCTGAATACTGGCTAAAGCTCTTCCCACATTGCCCACAGATGGTCAGTCTCTGGGGGACAGACATGCTATTGAGAAGCCCAAAGCCATTTTCCACCCCTCTGAGGTCTCCCCCCTGCCGTCCCACCCTGTTGGCCTCTCCCTGCTCAGGGCTCTTCGACGGCCTGTGTGGCTCCTGCTGGGGATTCTCCTCCTCCTTCCTGGCACCTGTTGGGAGAAAGAGAAAATCCAGTTCTGTGACAGGGAGAGAGGGGGCAACAAAGGGATTTGTCACCAAACAGAAAACCCTATGGGCAGGAAGCAAACCCCCCACCCCCCAAACCCTTCCCACAGGGGAGAGGAGGGGCCAGCAAAGGAATTTGTCATTCACCCGTTGATATGTCTGAAAAGTTTAATCTGGTTGTGAAGGACTGGGGAAAGGGAGAAAGTCACCTCATCTATCTACCCTAACCTCTCTGTGTTGTGTCTACTCCTCCTAATCTAATCTGTGAATCCTCCCTTATCCCATGGCAGTTTATGGTATCCATTCATCCAAATCCTGGGTCTAGTTCTGGTGTCCACAACTTCAGAAAAGGTGTTAACAAATTGGAGAGGGCTCAGAGAAGAGCAACAAGAATGATTTGTCCGTTCTGGATAACCTGTCTTATAGCATACAAAGCTCAGTTGATTTAGCCTATCAAAGGGAAGTGACTTGATCACGGTCACTGGAAGACGATATCATCATCGATTCTAAGGCCAGGAGGGACCATCTAGTCTGACTTCCTGTGCAACCCAGGCCAGAGGACGTCCCTCCTGATAATTCCTGTTTGAACCAGAGCAGGTCTTCTAAAAACAAAAACAACTAAAAAAACAAACAAACCACCCAATCTTGATTTTTTCAAATTGCCCATGGTAGAGAATCCACTACGATCCTTGGTCAGTTGTCACAATGGCAAATTGCCCTCACTATCACAAATGTTCACCTTGTTTCCAGTCTGAATTTGTCTGGCTTCAAATTCTAGCCTTTGGGTCCTGTTAGACCTTTGTCTGCTAGACTGAAGAGCCCACTACTAAAATTTTGTTCCCCACATATGTAGTTAGACTGCTCAAAGCACCTCTTAACCTTCTCTTTATTAAGCTAAATAGATGGAGCTCCTGGAGTCTATCATCCTAAGGCAGGTTGTCCAATCCTTCAATCATTCTTGTGGCTCTTCTCTGACCCCTCTCCAATTTATCAACATCCTTCTTGAAGTGTGGACCCCAGAACTGGACAGTCTACAGTAATGGCATCACCCTCCCCTAGTCCTTTTCAGAGTCACTCCTTCCCAGGTCTGCGGTATCTTTGATACAAGAGAGCTTTTTAATCTACTGGACAAAGGGAGAACGAGACCCAACAGCTGGGAATTGAAGCTGGACTAATTCAAACTGGAAATAAGATATTGATTCTTAACAGGGAGGGGATTTAGTCAGTGGAACAGCCTTACCAAGGGATGGGATGGATTTTCCATTACATGGAGACGGGGTTGTCTTTCTTTACGGAGACAGTGCGGCCTACTGGATAGAACACCAGGAGTCCTGGGTTCTATTCCTGGCTCTGCTACTGGGATGCCTTGGGCAAGTCCATTTCCCTCTCTGTACCTCAGTTTTCCCATCTGTAAAACAGGGGAAACGAGCCCTCCTCTATGAAAGTCCCATGACAATGCTCTCCAGCCTGGGCTACGCAGAAGGGCAGGCTGGACAACCATCATGGTTACTTTTGGCCAACCATCTAGGGATCTATGGATGGTCCCCTCTGGTTTTCCAATCCATGACACTAATCAGCCTGCCACAAGCCTTTCCAAAGGCTCCCCTGGCCCAGCTTATCTAGTGCCCCCATCCAGACCAAGGCCACCAAGTCTAGTTATAGAGGCAGAGATGTGGAGGATGAGTGAGGGTACCTCTGCTCCAGTGTGAGCAGCCCCCCTGCCAAGCTCTGTCCAAGTCACCACGTCCTCTGGTGCTGCCTTCCCCCATGCAGGTGGGTTGCAATGCCAGGGCTTCTGGGGAGCACATCCCACAATGCTTTGTGCTGCACTCAGCTGAGCTTGCTCTGTGATTCTTTCCCAGTGCATCCTGGGAGATGCCATCTGGCCTTCTGGGCACATGGGGATGATGGGAAGGCGTCAGCAGACTAGCAGCCCTCAAGGGGCTTAGCCAGCATCCTCACTGCGAAGCGGGGAGGTTAGCAGCCAGGTCGAGCACTTGAGGAAGACCCATATTGGTGGCAAGTGGCCGGATCACCTGGCCAAGGCTAAATGAAGGAGCCTGCAGCTGGCTAGATCTCCAGAAGCCAAGAGGACTCCCATGGGGCCTGGAAGCCAAACGCTATGGAGAGATGGTGCCCTTGTCCCCTGGGGAGGAGGGACAGAAATAGGGACTCTCCTTGTCCCCGGCTGGGGACGATACTGAGCGAGGGAAGACAGACCTTGGGGGCTCCCGCTGGCTTGGCTGGGACCCCACCTGTTCCCTTCACTCCCAGCCGGCGTCGCTCATTTCTCACCTGTGCGGGCGCCTCTGGGGAGCTCCCTTCCCGGGGAGCGCTGGAGATCCGGGACCCGCGGCTCTGCCCCTGGCTCCATGCGGGGGATCGCGGCCGGGCCGGGGGATCCCGCTTGGCGAAATCTCCCCCCGGGGCCCGGTGCAGAGAACGCGCCCAGGCGGATCCAGGCCGGGGACCCTTCGGGGCAGCGAGATCACTGGGGAGAACCGGGCAGGGCTGGGTTCGGCTCCGGTCCCCTCCGGGCAGCGATTTCCTGCCCCTGCTGCTGTTTCCCGAGCCGGGGACTCAGCCCTGCGCACACCCGGGCCAGGACCCGGGCTCCGGGGGGGCTGGACAGGAAGGTCCCTGCGCTGCTCCGGCCCCGCGGCTGGCAGCTCCCTGGGAAGCGGAAGGTTCAGGAGAGCGCTGGATTTAACCCGTTCTTCTCCGGGCCTTGCAGAGACACCGCTGGTTAGAGTCACTTCCGATCCCCCCGCTCCCCTTTCTACAGTGGTTAGCTCGCGCTCTTCTCCTAGCTGGGATCAGGACCCAGGAGCCCTGACCCCTCTAGACCCCACTCCCTTCCCCGAGAGCTAGGGATAGGAGTAGAACCCAGGAGTCCTGACTCCCACTGCGAACCCACTAGACCCCACTTCCTCTCCCCCCAGACCTGCGGATAGAAGTTAGAACCCAGCAGTCCTGACCCACCGATTCAATTCTTATCTAGGCAGAAGACTCCTCAAAACTACCACACAACCACGTGAGACGTGCAGATGGTGACAAAAGAGATCCAGGAAAGGTGATGAATATACACAATAACCCACTGTAGTTAAGACGTTCAATGGGCCTAGAGCAGGGGTCGGCAACGTTCGGCACGCGGCTCGCCAGGTTAAGCACCCTGACGGGCCGGGCCAGTTTTATTTACCTGCTGACGCGGCGGGTTCGGCCGATCGCGGCCCCCACTGGCTGCGGTTTGCCGTCCCGGGCCAATGGGGGCGGCGAGAAGCCGCGGCCAGCACATCGCTCGCCCGCGCCGCTTCTCACCGCCCCCATTGGCCTGGGACGGCGAACCGCGGCCAGTGGGGGCCGCGATCGGCCGAACCCGCCGCGTCAGCAGGTAAATAAAACTGGCCCGGCCCGCCAGGGTGCTTACCCTGGCGAGCCGCGTGCCAACGTTGCCGACCCCTGGCCTAGAGTATGTAACAGAGCTTTCTTACACCTGTGCTATCCAGATACAAGAGGAGAGATTATGAATAGGGCCCTACCATTTTCACAGTCCATTTTGGTCAATTTCACAGTCAAAGGATTTTAAAAATAGTAAATTTCATTATTTCAGATATTTAAATCTGAAATTTCATGGTGTTGTAGGCATCCTGACCCAAAAAGGAGTTGGGGGGGGGGGGTCACAAGGTTATTGTAGGGGGGGGGGTTGCTGTATTGCTACCCTTACTTCTGCGCTGCTGCTGGCGGCGGCGCTGCCTTCAGAGCTGGAGAGCGGCGGCTGCTGGCCGGGAGCCCAGCTCTGAAGGCAGCGCTACCGCCAGCAGCAGCGCATAAGTCAGAATGGCCTGGGATGGTATTGCCACCCTTACTTCTGCACTGCTGCCTGCAGAGCTGGGCCCTCAGTCAGCAGCCGCCACTCTCTGGTCCCTCAGCTCTGAAGGCAGCAGTGCAGAAGTAAGGGCGGCATGGTATGGTATTGCCACCTTACTTCTGTGCTGCTGCTGGTGGGGTGCTGCCTTCAGAACTGGGCACCTGGTCAACAGCCGCTGCTCTCTGGCCGCCCAGCTCTGAAGGTAGCACAGAGATAAGGATGGAAATACCATGACCCCCATAAAAAAAATAACCTTGCAACCTGCCTGTAATGCCCTGTGGGTCAGGCCCCCAATTTGAGAAACCCTGGTCTCCCCCATGAAATCTGTATAGTATATGGTAAAAGCACACAAAAGACCAGATTTCACGGTCCATGATGTGTTTTTCATGGCTGTGAATTTGGTAGGGCCCTAATTATGAATAATGTGAGACCACATTATCGGACAAGCTTGTGAGGGTCTAAGCGCTGCTTGATGGTGTTTCTGTTTGTATTGTTTTGCATGGATCCCTCAGCCGGTGCTGAGATACAGCTGTTTCAGGGGTGGAATGTGGGGGCTGTTTATACAGGATCCCTCACCTGCTGCTAAGATGTAGCCACCTCGGAGTGGAGTGTGGGGCTGTCTATACAGGGATACCTCGCCCATTGCTGAGATGCAGTCACCTCTGAGGTGGATTGTGGGAGCTGTTTCTATAGGATCCTGCACCTGAATCTGAGATGCAACCACCTCTGGTATGGGGCATGAGGGCTGTTTATACAGAGATCCCTCCCAATTTTTAAACCAATGTTATGGGTTTTTTTTTTTTTGTTTTTTTTGTTTTAGGATATATTTCATGAGTTTTGAACACTCCAGGCCCAGCAAGACCAAGATTTTTATTATGATAATAATAATAATTCCTAGCTCTTATTTGCATTTGTAAATCTCAGGTCACTTTACAGGAGAGGGTAGTATCATTATCCCTTTGACACCCTGACACCCCCATATTCACCATTGTCATATAATTTTAATATGTTTTGTACATGCCTTGTGAGGTATCATTCTAAAAGTCTTGATCTGTCAAACATTAATATCCTGTTGGATTGTAGGTGTTATCATTGTATGTGACGTTACAAAGTTTTGCCATGTATGTGTTACTGAAAGATGTTGTGAAGTTGAAAACACCCACAACTAGCCTTTCAGGTAGAACAATGGAGTAGCCAGACCGTGTTAATTGCTGTCATCAACACCCATCCAGGGAAGAATCCACTAGCACAGGAACTCCGTATAAGGAAGTTTCCTTGGAGGGAGCACGTAGGTAATGGAGAATGTTTGGCCAATGGGGTGGACTCCCCATGTCACATTTATAGGTTCTTCCAGCTTGCTGGAAAGTCTATGCACGATGAGGAGTGACATCATGACTTGGTCTTCACTCCCCCACAACTCAACACCTGAAAGAAGCTCTGGGAGACAAAGGACTCTGAATGGGGGAGGGAAACCCAAGCTGCAACGCAGATGCGGCTTGTGCCTCAAGAATCTGTAAGCCTGCTTGTATCATCAGACAGGGTGAGATGTTGCTGATTCTAGTTTGTATAAGACTTAGTTTGTGATTTTGTTTATTTACTAGGTAATCTACTTTGATCTGTTTGCTATCACTTAAAATCTATCTGCACTGGTACTCGACCAGCCCATCACTCTCCCTGAAGCCCTTCCCACACGGGACACTTGTAGTGCTGCTCCAGCACCCACTGTGTCCTCTAGTGTTGAGCGAAATGCAAGGCCAACCAGAAGCCCTTCCTCCAGCTGCCATGTCATCGCAGCCGCACCAGGAGGGCCACTCTTCGGTGGGGGTATGCTGGTGCTGCAGGGCATGGGCACTCTCAGCAAAGCTCCTCCCTTATTTGGTGCCCTTCTAGGGCCCCTCTCCGGTGGGGATGACCAGTGGGTGGCCAGGTTGGAGCATAGCTGAAGCTCCTCCCACAGTCCAGACATTTGTAGGGGTGGGTCACCCAGGTGGGTCTGGCAGTGATGGAGCAGACACCAAAGCCCTTCCCGCAGTCAGGATGTTGATGGGGTCTCCTCACCGCATGGGCACGTTGGAGCTGGGAGAGGGACTATCTCTGCCCAGACCACCGCCCACACTCGGGACATGCATGGGGTCTCTGCCCAGTGTGGACCATGTGGTAGGGAGCCAGCATCGCGCTCCCCCAAAGCCCTTCCCGAAGTCGGGGCATCAGTCAGGGTGCTCACCCATGTGGATGTGCTGGTGTTTCACGAGACTTATTCTCTGGACACCTCTTGGTGTTCTCTCTCTCCTTCTAAGCAAGATTTTCCTCCCCTGGCCCTGGCCTGGGGTCCATTTTGTCCTGACTCTCGCTGGCATTTTCAGGCTCCGGGACATCCCATGCGGCTCTGCTCTTGCAGGCCCTTCCTGCTGGTGATTTTCCTCCATCCTGGCACCTGCTGGGAGACAGAAAGAATCCAGCCGGGGCTCGTTTCCTGCGCTGGGGAGAGAGGGGGCAGCAAAGGGGTTTGTCACTGAGAAGAAAACTTGATGGGCAGGAAGCGAATCCCCCCAAACCCTTCCCCAGAGGGGAGAAGAAGGGCCGGGTCTGTCCCAACGGCCCAGGAAAGGCCTCAGAGAAAGGCTGGGGGAGGGGAGGGCTCCTGCCAGGGGTGGGATCCAGGAGTGATGGCTGCCGTGAGAACAGGAACCTGCTGGGAATGATACTGAGCAAGATGAGACAGAATTGGGGGGCTCCTGGCGGCCTTACTGGGATCCCAGCTTTTCCCTTCAGTCCCAGACAGTCTCTGAGCTGGTGTCACTCATTCCTCATCTGTCCGGGATCCTCTTGGGATCTCCCTTTCCTCGGAGCCCTGGAGATCTGGGATGCTCGGCTCTTCCCTTCGCTCCATCCGGGAGATCACAGCTGGGTTGGGGACGGGGAATCCTGCTCAGGGGAAGGAAACAGGCAAGATGGCGCTTGGTGAAGTCTCCCCCAAGAACTTATACAGAGAATGTGCCCTGATTTTAACCCCAGCCCTATTCTCTGTCAGGGGGATGTGGGATCTGAGCAAAGGGAAAATGTTCATAGGGATCCTTTCGGGTACCGAGATGCCTGGGGGAAGATGGCCTGCACCATCTGTAGGAGAGGGATCCCCCCTACACACGGGCAGTGGGGGGCTTAGGCCCAGCACAGGTATCCCATCACAGTGATAGTCAGACTAGTGACTATGTAAAAAGGGGTCCTTACAAACACAGTCATTGCCTCACTGGAGCAAACGAGAACCTGGGGAACTACAGACCGGTCAGCCTCACTTCAGTCCCCGGCAAAATCATGGAGCAGGTCCTCAAGGAATCCATTTTGAAGCACTTGGATGAGAGGAAGGTGATCAGGAACAGTCAGCATGGATTCACCAAGGGCAAGTCATGCCTGACCAACCTGATTGCCTTCTATGGTGAGATAACTGGCGCTGTGGATATGGGGAAAGCGGTGGATGTGATATATCTTGACTATAGCAAAGCTTTTGATACGGTCTCCCACAGTATTCTTGCCAGCAAGTTAAAGAAGTATGGATTGGATGAATGGACTATAAGGGGGATAGAAAGCTGGCTAGATTGTGGGGCTCAACGGGTAGTGATCAAAGGCTCGATGTCTAGTTGGCAGCCGGTATCAAGCGGAGTGCCCCAGGGGTCAGTCCTGGGGCTGGTTTTGTTCAACATCTTTATTAAGGATCTGGATGATGGGATGAATTGCACCCTCAGCAAGTTTGCAGATAACACTAAGCTGGGGGGAGAGGTAGATATGCTGGAGGGTAGGGATAGGGTCCAGAGTGACCTAGACAAATTGGAGGATTGGGCCAAAAGAAGGTTCAACCAAAAGAGGTTCAACAAGGACAAGTGCAAAGACCTGCACTTAGGACGGAAGAATCCCATACACTGCTACAGGCTGGGAACCGACTGGCTAAGCAGCAATTCTGCAGAAAAGGACCTGGGGATTACAGTGGATGAGAAGCTGGATATGAGTCAGCAGTGTGCCCTTGTTGCCAAGAAGGCCAACGGCATATTGGGCTGTATTAGTAGGAGCATTGCCAGCAGATCGAGGGAAGTGATTATTCCCCTCTATTCGGCATTGGTGAGGCCACACCTGGAGTATTGTGTCTAGTTTTGGTCCCCCCTCTACAGAAGGGATGTGGAAAAATTGGAGAAAGTCCAGCAGAGGCCAACAAAAATGATCAGGGAGCTGGGGCACATGATTTATGAGGAGAGGCTGAGGGAACTGGGCTTGTTTAGTCTGCAGAATAGAAGAGTGAGGGGGATTTGATAGCAGCCTTCAACTACCTGAAGGGGAGGGTCCAAAGAGGATGGAGCTCGGCTGTTCTCAGTGGTAGCAGATGACAGAACAAGGAGCAATGGTCTCAAGTTGCAGTGGGGGAGGTCTAGGTTGGCTATTAGGAAACACTATTTCACTAGGAGGGTGGGGAAGCACTGGAATGGGTTCCCTAGGGAGGTGGTGGAATCTCCATCCTTAGAGGTTTTTAAGGCCCGGCTTGACAAAGCCCTGGCTGGGATGATGTAGTTGGGGTTGGTCCTGCTTTGAGCAGGGGGTTGGACTAGATGACCTCCTGAGGTCTCTTCCAACCCTAATCTTCTATGATTCTAAACCAATGGGCCCATCTGGCTTGGTATCCCACCCCTCCCTGGATCAGCCCCATGATTAAAAAGCTAGACTGGTATCAAATGCACGTGGCACAGGGGACTCCTCGTTGGCCAGGTGTTTCCAGGGGGCCCTGCAGGGATCGGGTCTGGGCCCCACGCTATTAACGTGTTGGAAGGAGACATAAGGGGATCCCTGGCCCAGTCTGCAGAGGACCCGCGCTGGGGGGAGACGAGCGGTAGATCAGGAAGAGGCCAGGTGGCTGAGTCAGAGCCAGCTGCATGGGTGGGAAGTTCGGCACGTGTTTTAATACGGCGCGGTGTAAACGGGTCCGTAGGGGAACAAAGAACGTGGGCCCCACGCTCCCGGGGTGGGGATTGGCCGGAGCCCCCGTCACCCAGGGTCGCCTGGCCCTTTAAATCCCCAGCTTCTCGCCCTCATCCAAGATGGCCTCCCCCTGAAACTGCTTCCCCCCCTCCGATGCCCTTATCCAAGATGGCAGCACCGCATGGCGGCACCGCTACGTCCCCTTGCCACCCCCTCCCCCCCCGAACACACACACACACACACACACCTTACATGGTTGCCCCACCCCAAGATGGCGGCGGCTCAGCTTGAGCCGTGACACGGCTTTCTTTCTCGCCCTTTGCCAAGATGGCGGCCCCCACGGCTTCAAGCTCCGGGGACCCCCGGGCAGCAAGGCGCGCGCCTATTGGCTGCGGGCGGACGGGAGCAAGGCCCGCTGCTATTGGCCGCGGGGGGTCGGGCCGTGGAGCGTCAGCAGAAACGGGGCGGGGCGGGAGGAGGCTGAGCCGCAGCCGGAGACCGAACGGGAGCGGGCGAGAGCCGGTGGGTGAGCCGGGAGGGGGAGTAGTGGGGGAAAGGGGGGCAATGGGGGGGAGCTGGGAGGGGGAGTAGTGGGGGAAAGGGGGCAATGGGGGGAGCTGGGAGGGGGAGTAGTGGGAGGGAGGGGGAAAGGGGGGAGCAGTGGGAGGGAGGGGGAAAGGGGGGGAGCTTGGAGGGGGGCAGTGGGGAAAGGGGGCAATGGGGGGAGCTGGGAGGGGGAGCAGTGGGGGAAGGGGGGCAATGGGGGGAGTTGGGAGGGGGAGTAGTGGCGGAAAGGGGGCAATGGGGGGAGCTGGGAGGGGGAGTAGTGGCGGAAAGGGGGCAATGGGGGGAGCAGTGGGAGGGAGAAATGGGGGGAGCTTGGAGGGGGCAGTGGGGAAACGGGGCAATGGGGGGAGTTGGGAGGGGGAGCAGTGGGAGGGAGGGGGAAAGGGGGGAGCAGTGGGAGGGAGGGGGAAAGGGGGGGAGCTTGGAGGGGGGCAGTGGGGAAAGGGGGCAATGGGGGGGAGCTGGGAGGGGGAGCAGTGGGGGAAGGGGGGCAATGGGGGGAGTTGGGAGGGGGAGCAGTGGGGGAAAGGGGGCAATGGGGGAGCTTGGAGGGGGAGCAGTGGGGGAAATGGGGGAGCTGGGGGGGAGCAGTAGGAGGGAGGGGGCAATGGGGGGAGCAGTGGGAGGAAGGAGATCCAGGGGGTTAGGGAGCAATGAGGGCCTTTGAGGAGGGACTCATGGGTCAGGACAAGGGGGGGGGGATCAGTGAGGGGAGGATAATGGGGGCAGGATGGGGGGAGGGGAAGGGCAGCGGGGGTGTGGGGAGACCTGGGGGATTTGGGACGGTGAGAGAAGTGGAGGGATTTGATGGGGGAAAGCCGGAGTGCAGCTGGGGAGAAAGGGACCAATGGGGGAGACCTGGTGGAAGGGCAGTTTAGGGGGACCAGCGATGGGAGCCGTGGGGGAAGACCCAGGGGGAGAGCAGATGGTGAGAGGGGGCACCTACAGGGAGGGGGGGGAATTTGTGGAGGCCAGTGAGGAGGGGTGCAGCATGGGAGGGGAATGAACATGGGGAGAGCTGGGGGAAGAGGGGACCTGCAGGAGGGGATGAGAGTAAAGGGGTGTGGGAGAGGCGGGTGGGTGAGGGAAAGGGGGAGTAGTTGTGGGGGGGGGGGTGAGACTCAAGGGGAGGAGAGAGACCTAGAACTGGGGCGATGGATTTTGGGGTAGGCAGCCAGTGGGGGAGAGATTTGGGAGTAATCAGAGTGGGAGACTGCGAGAGGGGAAATAGAGAGGGCTGGTGGGGAGGATCTGGGGGAGAAGGGAGGAACCTGAAGCGGGGTGGGGAGAATCAGGGTGGGGGAGTCCTAGGGGCAGAGTTAGGCAGGGTCAGTGCTGGGAGGCAGGACAAAGAGATGGAGATGCCCCATCAGGGCCCCTCTAGCCTGTCCCCGACTGCCTAGGATCCATGCATGTCCTTTGTGGCCTGGGAAACCATCTCTAGGTGATGGATCCCAACCCCCACACCTCCCGAGCTTCCCCTTTGCTCCCAAGCTGGTGTCAGGTCACACCTGAGCTGCGCAGGGGGCTCTCTGGTTACCGCTAGCAATGGCTTTGCCTGCCCGCTAATGCCCTTTAATTATTCTCTCAGCGGCTCCCTGCTCTGCTTGTCCATTGTGATCTCTGAGTCCTGCACTGTGGGAATGTGCCACCTCTGCAGCCCCTCCCCCCAGCATTGGGGAGAGCCCCCCCCCCCCCATACACACACACCCCCCAGTCTGATCCCCCGTGGCTCAGCCCTCGGCTATTGTGGCCATGCTGCCAACCCTAGGATGCGGGAGGTTGGGGGGTGTCACCAGAGCCGGTGTCCCCTAGAGCTGGGTTAGGGCGGGGGTCTTGCAGTGCTCATTGTGACTCTGGATTCTCTTTCCTGGGCAGGGGCGGCCACGCTGGAGGATGAGTAGGCAGGAGGCCGTACCGGGACGACCTCTGAACCCCTGATCCCAGGGGGCTGCCCCCTACATCCCAGCTGGAGCCAGCCATGGAGCACCCCGTGGCCGGAGGGGCGCTGGCAGGGGGCGGCACCAGGCTGTCTGCCTCGGAGCGGAACATCCGACGCCAGAGGCTCATCGTGTACAGGTGTGTGGGGGGGTTCACCTCTGTCCAGCGGCCTCCCCTCTGGGGTCAGGGCCTGTCCATCCCACCCTGGGCAGACCTCACCGGGGGCAGCGCCCTTCCTCTTTCCTTGGGCGTGGCCAAGACAACTGTGTGTTTGTGGGGGGAGGGGGAGAGATTCAGGGGCTGTGGGTGGCAGACAATGAGGGGCAGTGGTCTGAGCCAGGCCGGGTGGGGGATTTTGGGGGGGGGGGCTGTGGGTCTCTGGGTCCTGGAGCGAACATCATGCCAGTAATCAGGGGGATTTGGGGTCAATGGCCCCCATGAGTGACCCCATCTCTCTCTTCCAGACCCTCCACTGAAAAGCAGAGCTCCCCCGCCCCCCGGGGGCCCGAGGAGAAGCCTCCCCCGCTGTGCTGGCTGCCCCGGGGCAGGGCCGGGTCTCCTCAGGCAAGGCGCCAGTCGGAGAGGCTGCAGGGCAGACGGCAGCGGCTGCAGCAGGGGGTGCCTCAGTGGGGCCAGGGGGCGGAGCTGTGGCTGGTGGCCTCGCCCATGGAGAGAGCCCGGCACAGGGTACTGGCCATTGCCCTGGAGGAGTGTCTTGCCACCACACAAGGGGCTGTGAGTGCGAGGGGGAGGGGTGGTCTGGGGGTAGGGGGGCCCTGCTTAGAGATCTGATGGCCTGAGCCCCCCCAACCTCCCCTGAGCCCTCCCAGGCCTTGTCGTCCTGCTCCCTTGAACCTGCTGAATCCTTTGCCGCTCCCCGGTATGGATTTCTCCAGCCAGCCTCTCCCCCACGTACCCTCCTTCTCTCCCTGCTGTGGTTTGCCCCTGGATGGCCCAGTAACTCCTGTGCTGAGCTCAGGGGGGCGGGGAAGGACCGCTTGGTATTTGCGCCCCCATTACACATGGGAGGGGACCAGGCTGGGCTCTTGAGGAGGGTCATTTGGGGGTGCCAGGAGCTGGGAGTCAGTTTGGGGGGAGGGGATGGGGTTCATGTTTAACCCCATGGTGTCTCTTGCCCAGCAGGTCTCCCAAAGGGGCACCTCCCCCTCAGCTCATCCAGCCACCCCGTCCCTCCCAGGACACCCCCTCCATGGGAAGGCCTTGCCCCCTCTTGGGAGCCCGCCGCCTGGTTCGGATCGGACCCCTAGGCATCAGGAGCCCGCCATGGACAGGTGAGCGGGGGTGGATCACGTGTCAGGGCACCTGTTGTCCTGGCACCTTCCAAATACTGAGCAGGGTGTCTGCCGGGGGAGGGGATCGCTGGCTTCTGGGGCAGGGGCTGGATCTGGAGGATCTGACGGGGGAGGTATAGCAGCATGTGGGAGGCTGGGAAAGGGAAGTGGGGTGCTTTGGGCATCGGGGGGGCCGTGGGGAAGCGGGGTGCTTTGGGCGTCGGGGGAAGCTCAGTGGAGCTGATGGCAGGGATGCAGGGAGTGGGATCTCGGAGTGGGTGCTGGTGGTGGTGTGATTTGGGGGGGAGGGGAGTCTCTGGGGGGGCTGAAGATCCTGGGGGGTAAAGATTGTACCAGTGAGCGACGGGGCTTTGGGGTCCATGGCCCCGTCTCGTTCTTCCAGACCCTCCCCCGAGGAGCACCGGTCTCCCATCTGCCAGAGGCCTGAGAATAAGGCCCCCACATTGTGCTGGCCGCCCCAGGGCACAGCCGGGTCCGAGTCAGAGCGGCTGCAGGGCAAGCGATGGCTGCTGCGGCAGGGGGCGCCGCAGCAGAGCCGGGGGCTGGGGGCATCTCCCTCCATCTCCCAGCAGGGGAAGGAGCTGGTGACGTCGCCCATGGAGAGGGCCCAGCAGCGCGTCCTGACTGTGGCACTGGAGGAGTGCCCCATGGCAGCAGTGAGCAGCTGGGGGGCTAGAGGGAGCTGCCAGAGCCCAGGGAGGAGGGGATGGGGGTGGGGGGGCTGCCAGAGGCCAGGCCAGAGGGGCTGGGGTGGGGGAGGGATTGGAAGGAGCTGTGGGGGCAGGGAGGGGGCTGCCAGTGCCCAGGCCAGAGGGGAGAGGGATGGGTGGGGATCTCAGCAGTGGGTGCTATCTCGGATGGGTCAATGGAGGGAGGGGTTGGGCTTATGACCAAGGAGGAAGCTGCCCTGATCAGGTGCCGCTGTCCTGTCAGCCTCGGGTGTGGGGGGTGAACCCCATCCCGTGCCCCAGCTCAGATGCCACCTCTCATTGGCAGGATGCCAGCCTTCAGCAGGAAGATCTGCTGATGCCGTCGCCTCCTAGCACGTAAGTGCACGTCCCTACCAATCAGCTGGGGTGGGACACAGGGCCCTCTAGGGGGCGCTGGCCCAGAGCTTCACTTCCCCTCTCTCTCCTGACAGGGTTGATCAGCTGACAGCATCTCCCTCTTCCTCGGACCAGTGGGAGCGCTGCCCACAGCCAGGTAGGTGGAGCTCCATCTCATGCAGGGGCGGGGCTGGGGGTGGAGCTTGGACACGGGGGTGGGGCTCCATGGGGAGCAGGGGTTGAACTCTTCCTGAAAACGTTTTTTGACCGAAAATGTTGTTGAGAAGGAAACATTAATTTAAATGAAATTTCAGTTAAAAATATTCTATTTTGGATGTTTTGAGAGTGTCATTTTCTTGTTTAGCAACCATTTTTTTGTTTTATAGAAAAAGACACGCTGAGAAGCTTTTAAAGAGATTGAATCAGTCCAAAAAACGTTTAGATCTTTATCGGAATGAAACCTTTCTGCTCGAACTATGACTTTCCCCAAGTCTCATTTTGTGGGAAGTCAACATTTCTTCTTTGTTCTGAAAATAGGGCTGGGGAGGCAAGAGTGTGCATTTTTTGGGGGGGTTCTGGGAGCTTGCTGAGCGTTTAGTGGGTTCAGCACCGTTGAGGGCTGTCTGTGCGTCGCAGGATGTGGTCCTCCCTTGACTTCTCCTGACCCCTGTGCCCTCCTCCCAGCAGATCCTGTCCCAGAAGAAGCCGAGCCACCTGGCAGCCTCCTGCCTTCCTCCTCCTCCGCCTGGCCTCCCCCGATCTGTTCGCTGCTGCGCCCCCGGGCCACGGTCCCCCCCTTGCGGCACTGGGGCATCGCCCCGCTCTTCCAGAGTGTCAAATCCAAGCTGGAGACCTTCGCTGACATCTTCCTGAGCCCGGTCAAGCCGCGCCTGCGCCCCCCGCCGTCTCCTCATCCGGACGAGGGAGAGGGTGGGGGGCAGCTGGCGGAGCCCCCCCGCCCTGAGGAGGAGCCAGCGCAGAGCCGGAGCGGGCCAAGCCAGCAGGGGGCGCACAGCTCGCGCCAGGGGGTGAACATCGAGGTGAAAATTGCCATCTTGCAGCCAGCGGAGAGGAGGGGCCCTGGCGAGGCCAAAGATGATGGGGATGGGGACAGCATTGTGAGCCGCCGACCCCCCATCTGCCAGTGGCGCCTGAGCCCTGAGGACCCCAGCCAGCCCCGCCTGGGCCGCAGCTACTCCTGCCCGGACTTCCCCTGGGCCATGCCGTCCCCATTGCCAGCGTCTGCCCCCTGCCCACCTCGCCGGCGCCGTCACACGGTCTGCAGCCTGGAGGTGTCGCGGGAGTTGCTGCGGGGCCACCCCTCGCCCCCCATCCTGCCCTGCCTGCGCAAGGAGGTCTTCCCCTTCCCGTCCCCGGCCTCCCGCCGCCTGCTCAGCCCAGTGGTGTGCATGACCCGCTGCGATGAGGCCCGTTCCTCCTGCCCAGGGCCACCCCACCACGAGGAGCCTGCCACTGCCCTGCTTTGCCCCAGGTAACCCTGCCCCCAGCCCCCCTGCTTGGCCCTGGGGAACTCTGCCCTCTGAGCCCCCCTGCCATGCCCCCGGTAACCCTGCTGGTGCCTGCCCCGCCTGCTATCTCCTGGCTGCTCCTAACACTACCTCGCCACCCCACCTTGCCCCAGGTAACCCCTGCCCCATCCCTCTTGCCGCCCTGCCGTGGCCTAGGTCATCCCACTGCCATCCTGCCTTGCCCCAGCATCTGGGCTCCCGGTGCCATGGCATCGCCTGGCCCTCCAGAAACGGCCCTGAGAGGTTCCTGGTCCATATGGTCTCCTTGCCTCACAGGGACGGCTCCCAGCGCCCGGAGCAGGGGGACAGGGGCCGTGGCGTCACCACAGGTGGGATTCTCCTGTCACACACAGATGCCAAGGTGAGGTGGACCAATGGGAGGCAGTGTTGGTCCCAGTGCGGTGCTGGGGGCGCTGTGCTGTGGGGAGTGGGGGGCTCAGCAGGGGACGCCGTGCTGCCGGGGGGCAGGCTCGGCGGGGGAGGGGCGCCGTGCTGGGGGGGGGTTGGCGGGGGGCGCCGTGCGGGGGGGGGGGCTCGGCGAGGGTGCATCGTGCTGCAGAGGGAGGGCTCGGCGCGGGGCACCATGCTGCAGGAAGTGGGGCTCAGCGGGGGATTCTGGTAGAGCAGAGGATTCTGGGAGTACCCCTGAGAACGTGATGGCTCTAGGAGGATCCCATAGCAGAACATTCTGGGTGTACCCCCAGGGGAGATGCTCCCTGGAAGAGCTTAGGCGAGTATCCTGGGATGGGGGGCGTCGTGCTGGTGGGACCGGGAGGGGTGGTGTCGTGCTGCAGGGGGAGGCTCGGCGGGGGGCGCAGTGCTGCCGGAGTGGCGGGGGGGCTCGGCGGGGGGTGGGGGAGGCGCAGCGGGGGCGCAGTGCTGCCAGGAGCAGGGGAGGGCTTGGGGGGAGGGGGGGGGCTCGGCGGCGGGCACCATGCTGCGGGGAGTGGGGGGTGCTCAGCAGGGGATTCTGGTAGAGCAGAGGATTCTGGGAGTACCCCGAGGACACGGCTCTAGAAGGATCCAATAGCAGACCATTTTGGGTGTATCCCCAGGGGAGATGCTCCCTGGAAGAGCTGAGGCTTCTGGGAGTATCCTGGAAGGGGGGGCGTCATGCTGCAGGGGGAGGCTCGGTGGGGGGCGCAGTGCTGTCGAGAGTGGCGGGGGGTTGGGGAGGCTCAGCGGGGGCGCAGTGCTGTCGGGAGCAGGGGAGGGCTTGGCGGGGAGCGGGGGGGCTCGGAGGGGGGTGCTGTGCTGTCGGGAACAGGGAGGTGGCTCGGCGGGGTGCCGTGCTGCGGGGGGCACTCTCCACTCTATGTGTACATAACCGGGAATCTTTCCTGATCCTGTCCTATTTCTCTCCCCATTCCCTGCAGTGCTCCCAGGAAGAGACCACAGGGAAAGTGTCCCGCTTCCGCATCCGCAAGACCCCAGCCAAACAGCAAGCCAACCTCACGCCAATGGGCCTGCCCAGGCCGGTCAGGTATTGGGAGCTCTGGGGGGAGGGGAGTGGTTGAGAGTCAGGACTCCTGGGTTCTATCCCCGGCTCTGAATCTCCCCAGCGGTTACAGCTGGCCATAGGATTCTTTTCCATTCCTGTCGTGTGGCGGCCGTCCAGCCCCCCACGTCCCACCCCCGAGGCTGCTGAGTCTCCACACGGACAAGGGATTCCCGTGCGCTGTTGCTAAGTCTGGTCTCCCCGTAACAGGTTGGACAAGAAGGAGTTCAGTTTGGAGGAGATCTACACGAATAAGAACTATCGCACTCCCACCGAGAAGCGGTGAGAGGACCCTGGGTGCTGCTGCTGGAGGGGGTGAGGGGTTGGGGGTGGCTACGATGGGGGGGACATCCCCCTCCTCCAACTCATAGGAAGGGGAGAGCCTGGCTTCAGAGTTGGGGAGGGGTGCAGGAGGTTAAATCTAGCCGTGGTTGGTTCTTGCTGCTGGGAACCCAGGGGTCCAGCTCACAAACTCGCTGCCCCCCTAAACAGCAGGAGGTGTTTGGTCCTGAGTGGAGGACCCAGGAGTCCGATCCCCATTCTCCCCATCCCTTGTGCTGAGGGTGTCCTAGCTGGGGGACACAGTAGGTGAGGACCGAGGTGTCTGGGCCTCATTTGTGCTATCGGCGTCCCAGCTGGGATACAGGGTGGGTTGGTGGACTCGGGCACTGGGTCCCGTCTAGCCCCTTCTCCTCCCCCGTAGGACCTTCGAGACGATCTTCGAGGAGCCTCGGGAGCGGAACGGGGCACTGGTGCTTACCAGCCAGCGCAAGCTGAAGCGCACCATGGAATTCCAGGACAGCAGCCTGCCCCGCAAGCAGCGCCGTGCCCGGCCCCGGGGGAGGCTGGCGGGGCGAGCGCCAGGTGGGCGCCGGGCCCCACCCCAGCACCCCGACCTGGAGGAACTGCTGCGCCAGCGCCTGGCCGAGCTGGACGCCCTGTTTGAAGCTGATGGGGACTAGGGGACGCTGTGCACTGTCCAGATCCATGCTGGGCATTGAGCCAGAGACTGAGTGGCCCCTCTGTCCTTGGTATTGCTCACTGGCCTGGGGGAGCTCCCAGAATCCTCTGGGATCCTAGGAGAGTAGTTACCTCCCAGGATACTCCCAGAAGCCTCAGCTCTTCCAGGGAGCATCTCCCCTGGGGGTACACCCAGAATGTTCTGCTATTGGATCCTCCTAGAGCCATCGTGTCCTATGGGGTACTCCCAGAATCCTCTGCTCCCCTGGGGCTCCTGGACCCACGTCCAAGCAGAGATCTCTCTGGGAGAGAGATGTCCTAGTTCTACCCAGAATCCTTTGCTGCCCAGGAGGAGTCATCTCCTCCTTGAGCCCTAGTTCCACCCAGAATTGGCTGCTTCCCTGAGGGCAGCTCTTGGCTGCTCCCAGATCTGCCTGAGCTGAGGCAGCCGTCCTGCAGCCAGTCGCCAAGCTGCCTCCGCCACTGCTCCCCTCACAGGCTCCAGGTCCAGTCCAGGAGCGGGGTGGGGGGGATGAACATCCAGCAGGTGTGATGAACCTTTCCGTTCTCAGCACTCAGTTGCCTACGCACAAATCCTCCTGGTGCTTCCATCCTCCCGGTGCCTCTGTCTACCGCCCCCCAGTGGCTGAACATACCAGGGGGCAGATTGTTTAGTTGGGGGGGGGGGGGCAGTATTAGCCATTTTAGGATCACCTCCCACTGGGTTCCTGGGGGGCAAGTGGCCTTTGTCCAGTCGGGCTGGGATATAGGGCAGGAGAGGGGGCTTGTGGGTAAAGGCACCAGGGCATCAGTTCCCTGTGTGCATCAGGAGGAGGGCATTTTCCCCTCTGAAGTGTGACTGCAGCCTCGGGGGCACTGGCAGGAGCCCTGGGCGGGCAGTGTCTCCTGGGCTGGGCCCCGTTGGGTCAGTCAGTGGATATTTGCTGGTTTTATGTGTGTGTTTTTTTTGAGATCTATATTTCTATTAAACTTTTCAACAAAAACATCCAGCCTGTTGTCTGATCTGCTTCATTTGTGCTGACCCTGGCACTAGGGACCACTGTGCAGCAGGGGGGGAGCTCAATAGAGGGCACTCTCCCTTTGCAGGCAATGCTGATCTCTGCACACCACTAGGGGGTGCTGTGCTGCAGTGAGCTCCTCAGCTGGGATCTGAGAGGTAGCAGGTACAGGAGGAAGCTGGTGGGAGGTAAGCCCTGAACCTCCGTTCCCTGTGGGTGGGAGATATGTCCACCCGGAGCTGCTGGACTAACTGGCCCAGGCTGTTAACCCTGAACCCTACTGTTGGCACTAATTGAGTGCTGCGCCTTGCTTGTTGAGGCTTATTTGGCAGCTCTGAGCCTGCCATAGCCACTGCAATGCCTTGCCAGAGTCTGCCCTGCTTGCGCCCCATCTCTTAAGGGAGCAGGGTCCCAAAGAGGGTGGGAGCTGCAGCAGAAGAGGCTCCTGTTTTCATGCGAGGGAAAGGAGATGGGAGGAGGCCAGTGTTAAGGCAACTCCTTTACTGTAGCACCTAGGAGCCCTAGTCACAGTCCAGGTCTGCATTGTGCTTGGCGCTGTATGAACAAAGTGATTGTCCCTTGAGTGCTGGCACTGGATAGGGATGAGATATCCCGGGTCATACCCCCTCCCCACTGCTGTGGCTTGGGATGGAGGAGGGATGGAGCTGGGTTTGGACTGGCCTGGTGTGACTGCATGGGACTCTGAGAGCAGGACCGGCTGTGCCATGGTGCTGTGGTTGGGTGGGGCACGGGCTGTGACATCACAAGGCTGGGTGGTGACATCAGGACAGAATCAGGTGTCATTGTGTTGTGATGTTGTGGTATGGCAGGGCTATGACATCACAGTAGGATGTGATGTCATCAAACTGTGCTGTGACATCATGCTGCAGTTTGTGGGGCTGTGACATCACCAGGCTGTTGCGTCTCCTGGGGACGCTGTGACATCACAATGTGGGGGAGGGGCTGCAGGAACTACTTCCAACTGAGGGATTTTTCCCCCCCTCTTTCTGCGCTTTCATCAGATGGCGGAGGGATCGCACGCTGTGGACGGGATTGCGTCGCGTGCCGTGCGCAGAGAAGAGGATCCGGCAGCGACGCGCAGAGACAGACAGCCGAGAGAGTCGGGGGACAGTGGCGAGCGGGGCGCGGCCCGTGGAGGGGGAGGGCGAGACCAACCGGGCCCCCTCCCGTGAGGGAAACCGAGACTGGCTCGGACTGAACCATTCCATCCCCACCGCTCCGGCCAATCAACGGGGGACAGCGAGGACAGCGCTGGGCACGAGCCTCGCGTCCAATCAGCGCGGGGGTCGCGAGACGCCCCGCTCCCCGCAACAGCCGCGAGAGCCCCCTCCCCGCCCCGTCAACGGATTCCTGCCCTCTACGGCCGCTTTCTTAAAGGGACAGAGCAACGTCAGGAGTCAAGGGGGATTTCTGCCGGAAGAAAACAACCCCCCTCTTCATCCCAGCGCCTGTCAATGGATTTAAAGGAAGCCCGGAGCTGGTAAAGGGGAGTTCGCTCCTGCCCCATTGTGGAAAGGGGTTTCTTGTCGGAGGAGTTTGACGCCAAGTTCTTAAAGGGGACGCCAGCTGACCTAATTACGGAAGTGGCTGGTGAGATTTAAACTCCGGGTTCTTAAAGGGGACGTGGCCCCTGACATGGATTCCGAGAAGCGATTTCAGTCCGGTTTCTTAAAGGGGCAGTGAAGCCGTTCAATCTGGATCCGTACAGGGGAGGCGACTCCCGCGAAGCCAGACGCGTTTGCGGGGGGAGCTTTGCCCCTGGATTGTTAAAGGCGAGGTTCCTCCCTCGGCCCATCGACCATTGCCATTGCTGGCAGAAGTGGAAGCTGGAGTCTTAAAGGGGAAGTCACTCCTCCCCTCCGACGTGTTTGGTGGCTGAAGACGTTTAAATCCGGACTCTCCAAGGGGAAGTTGCCTCGCGAGCAGGCCGCCTGCCACAGGGACTGTCTGTGGTGGGGGGGTCGAGCCCGCACACTTAAAGGGGAGGCCAAACCCCAGAAGCCACCCACCCCCCGCTGCGCTTTGTGCGAGGAGGGATTTAAATCTAGGGGCCCCAACCCCGCAGGGGTGATGTGAGGCCTGATTAAAGGGGAGGCCTGTGCGAGAAGCCTATTCTTAAAGGGGAGGTCCTTGGAAAGAGGGTTGTAGCCTCGCTTGTTTCGGCAGCAAGTTAATCTGAATTAAAGGGGAGGTGCACCTCGGCCCGCCCCGGTCTTGGAGTTTATGTCAAGGGACATTAAACCTCTATTATTTGAAAGGCCTGCCTTAAAGGGGAGGACGCACAGAGCAGCCGCTGTGGCGTTCTGAAGGGGAGGCCCCCCAAAGAAACTGCCACAGGGAGTTCGTGTTGGGGGGCCCTAAATCGGATTTCAAAGGGGAAGATTGCCAGCGTGTGTCAAAATCCCCCTTAAAGGGGAGGTTGCCGGCAAGTGTTTAAAGGGGAGGACGAAGACACACCCACTCCACTTCCTGGAGGAGCACCTCCCCCCTCCGGTTCTCCACCAATCAGCGCCCAGAGGAGAGGACCCAGTTCAGAACAGCTGCCATGCAGCAGGCTGGAGAGGGGTGAAGGGCGTCGCAGGAAGAGGCTTGGCCGGGGGCAGCATGGAAGCAGCGGCAGCTCCTGCCCCCTGCTGGAGCGGGGGAAGTGGCAGGGCCCGGAGGCTGCGTCGCTGCTCGCGGCGGGACCGCGAGAGCCGCCGGAGCCAACGTCGGGGGGGACGCCCAGGGGAGCCCGCCCACCGGGGCATCCTCTCCTCCTCCTCAGACTCAGAGAGCGAAGGTCCCGCCCCGCCGGCCCCTGTGGCGCCCGGTAAGCCCCGGCGCCGGCCCTTGCGCCGGAGGACGAGGCCATCAGGCTCCTCCTGCAGCCATGAGGAGGAGGAGGAGGAGGAAGAGGATCTGATTGACGGCTTCGCCATTGCTAGTTTCATCAGTCTGGAGGCACTGGAGGTGAGGGGCTGAGAATCGTTCTCAGCCACAGGCACTATAGGGCACAGGAGACACATAGCAGAGCCCATTCCAGGCGAAGCACAGTGGTGTGCGACACACGTACACCACACCCAAAACAGACAATTATAGGCAGCCCAGCCCGGATAGGGTGGATTGATGGGGTTATGTTTCTGGAGTACTTGGCATATAGCCGTGGAGATGGGGCCATGTCTCAGTGCTGGGGGTTCCCGGGGGCTGGAATATAGTGAGGGACGTAGTTAGGTGCCTGAGGTTCCTGTCAGCTGAGATATAGTTGGGGAGACAGGGATATGTCTTGGGGATGGAGGGTTCCGGGGGCTGGGATATAGTGGAGCGGGGGTGGGGGCCAGGACAGGGCTGCATCTTGATGCTAGGGGATGGGATATAGCATGACGGAGGGGCTGTGTCGCAGTGCCAGGGGATGGGATATAGCTGGGGGGGACGGGGATGCCTGTGCGTTGGAACCGGGGGTTCCTAGCACTGGATATAGTGGGAGAGATGGGGCTATCTCTCAATGGCAGGGGTTCCCGAGGGCTGGGATATAGCGGGGGGGGAAACGGGGCCATGACTTTTGTCTGGGATGCTGGGCGCTGTGTCCAGGAAGGTTGCTCTCCTTTGGGAAGCGGCGCTGTGTCAGGCCGCAAGTAAGGCTGTGTCTACACTGCCAAAACTTCACTCGTTCAGGGGTGTGAAAAAACACACCCCTGAGCGACAAAAGTTTGAGCGCTGAAAAGCGCCGTATAGACACCTTGTTCGAGGTGGTTATTTTTTATCCCCAGGAGAGCTCTCCCCTGGCGATAAAGCTTGACTACGTTGCCCACGGCACAGCGCGGCCGCGCTGTAACGTGGGCAGTGTAGACATGCCGTAAGACATTTTCCGGTTAAGATGTGAAGCAGGGAATCCAGGTTTCAGCAATGCAGGGTGGGGAGCTCTCCAGTCTCAGTGTGTTCCTGTTCTGCGGTGACTCATGCTCGCTCCTCTTGTCAGACTGGACTGATTAGGAATCAAGGCGTGTACCCCAGAGTAAAGGTTGAACTCCACTAGGGCAATTGTAACCTGTCACGTCCCGCCCCCAAGGTGGCTGCTTCTCAGCACCAGGCAAGGGATCCCTATGTAAACAGCCCCTGTGCCCTACCCAAGAGGTGGCCATATCTCAGCGCTGGGCAAGGGATCCCAGTATAAGCAGCTCCACCCCAGAGGTGGCTGCGTCTGAGCGCTAGGTGAAGGAACTCATTAGGGGTGGCTGGGCAGGTGTCATCTGTCCTCAAGGAGCTGCTTCACCATCTCCCCCTCCCCACAGAAGGACACGACACTGAGGACCCCCGAGCGGCTGGAGCATCGGCTGAAGCACTCGGGGAAGCGGAAGCGGGACGAGGGGAGCGGCTCAGAGGAGGAGGAGGGCCGTGATGAGAGCTCAGAGAAGGGGTGTGGGCGGCATGCGGGGGAGCGGGCGCTGAGGAGACGCAGCAAGAGGAGGAGGAAAGAGGTGAGTGGAGAGAGGGGTGTGGGATTGGGCAGGGAGAACTGGGGGGCTGGATGACATGGGGCTGCAAGGGAGGGTGGGGAGCTGGGCAGGGGGATGGCAGGGTATTGCAGGGGTGGGTGGGTGCTGTGAAAGGGGGACGGGATGCTGGAAGAGTAGGGGCTGGGTTGCGGAAAAGGCTGGGGGTGCACGGGAGGGTGCGGGGAGACGGAGCATGGGGGTGCAAGGGAGGGTGGGGGCTGGATGAGGACTTCGGGATGCAGGCCGGGGGGTGTTCATGACATGGCAGGGGCATCCCAACTCTGCTCAGCAGGGGGCGGTGCTGCCAATCGTACCCCTTCTTTCCCACAGGCCTCCCTCCGCTCCTACTTGGAAACAGGATACATAGTAAGTGGCTCCCTCGCGCTCCGCCTCTTCCCCCTTTGTCTGGCCCACGGCACCCCCTAGGGGCAGGCTCGGGCAGCTCGCCCTCCGCTCATCCCACCTTTGTCTTTCTCCCTTGCAGTGCGACATGGAGAGTGACCCAGGGGAGCAGGTGAGAGGCCCTGAACCCCACCACTCCTCCTGCCCTCTCCTCCCATCCCCACCCCCTGAACTCCACCAGCCCACCCCTCCTGCCCCCACATCCCTGAATCCCCCCTCCCCCGGGCAGGCGTGTTTGGGAGGGGAGCCCTCCTGGGGAGCTCAGAGAATCAAGGACGGGGGGGGGGCACCTGGCGTGTATTTGGCAGCAGGGGGCTCCCCACAGCCAGCAATAACATGAGTTCATTTCTCTCCCTATCAGGCCTCCAATGATGACCTGGATCAATCGTTCACTGTTTCAACCAACAAAGGTGGGTGCTAAAGGAAAAAAGCGCCCCTTACCGAGCGCCCCCACCCTGCTCGCTGCAGCACAGCGCCCCCTGTGACATTACCCCGGGTACAATCCGGACTGTTGAACAACTGTGTCCCCTTCATTCCCTAGCCTGCGGTGCCTTTTGCACTGCTTTGCTGTGAGAACAGCCACTCCTGGTCCTACTCACTCATAGCCCCTAGCCTGCAGAATCGTTCCCAGCTAAATGACAGGAGGGCTCTGGCCAGCCACTCATGAATTACATACAGGGCGACACCAGCAAATTCCCAGTCCCAGCCTTGTCCGCCAGAAATGGACGTCTTGTACTGCCCAGTTCCCAGCTGGGCAATACAAGCTCACAGAAAGTCAGTCGTTTCATCAATGGAAAATTATATGCATATAATTTTTTCTCAAGTGGAGGTTCCCAAATGCTTCAATCCAAACACACTGGCTTAGATAAAACAATAAAACAAGTTTCTTAAAACAATAAAACAAGTTTCGTATCTACAGAAAGAAAGATTTTAAGTGATTACAAGTAATGAGGCATCAAAGTCAGAATTGGTTACAAAGAAAATAAAAATCAAAAAGGCAAACTAATACCTAACATAAGAATGGCCGTACTGGGTCAGACCAAAGGTCCATCTAGCCCAGTATCCTGTCTTCTGACAGTGGCCAATGCCAGGTGCCCCAGAGAGAGTGAACAGAACAGGTAATCATCAAGTGATCCATCCCATCACCCATTCCCAGCTTCTGGCACACAGAGGCTAGGGACACCATCCCTGCCCATCCTGGCTAATCGCCATTGATGGACCTATCCTCTATGAATATATCTAGTTCTTTTTTGAACCCCATTGTAGTCTTGGCCTTCACAACATCCTCTGTCAAGGAGTTCCACAGGTTGACTCTGTGGTGTGTGAAAAAATACTTCCTTTTACGAGGAAGTACCTACCTTAACAAGCTAAGAGAACTTAAAGCAAAAATGTTTTTCTCACCATAAGCTTACAGCAGTCTGGCTGGATTGCTTCAGCCAGGATTTCCCCCCAGTTCAGTGATGCTGCCTTTGTCATTCCAACTTCACTGCTGCTGTGAGTAGAGATATGGAGAAAGAGATGATTTGGAGGCCACTGTTTCTCATACCCTTTTTTCCTCTTTGAGGATTATCTCCAGCTGGGGTTCAGGCGACAGGCAGTCCATTTACACGGAACCCCCCAACTGTGGCTTTGTCAATATGTAAAGTTCTCGCTCACACCCTTCTTCCTGCCAAAGAATGGCCGCTTATCTAGGTGGTAGTATATGATGGTTCATTGGTTACCTGGCCGGGACGACAGTGTGTCTTTTTGTCTCTGAAGAACTGTTTTGGGCCTGCTTTTCTAAACTTGGAACACGTTACAACAATGTGATACAGTAGAATCTTATAACTTCACATACATTGTTGCCACACATATTTTACCAGGACAAAAATGTTCAGCAGATTGAGTTTTCAAATACCACCTCACAAGGCATACATTTGTACACAATTTATCATAGTCTATTGAAAAGTGTGAACATGGGGTACAGCCTGTCACACACCCCTAGCACTGACTGCTGGGGAGAGTGCCTCCTACTGAGCCCCCCCACCCTGCTCATTGCATGGCAGCACCCACCCACCCCACCCCCAGCGCTGCATTGGGGCATCAGGGCAGCACTGGCAGCCGGGGAGTGCCCCCTAGTGCTGGGTGGTCTCTCACTGGGTGCTGTCTCTCTCCCCAGCCTCGGGCCCAGTTGGTGCCGTGAACGGGAGCTGTGCAGCCAAACTCTCTGTGATCCCCAAGGTCTCAGGGCTGGAGCGGAGCCAGGAGCGGAGCCACGAGGCCGACGGGGACCCCCTGCTAGTGCCTTTCCTGCCCAAGGACCCCCTTTCTCAGGCAGCCCTAGCCCTCCCTGTGGCCCCGGCCCGGCCCCCTACTCCTCCAGCCCCGCCGCCCTCCCGGACACCCAACCCGGCTGCTGCCCGCACCACGCCCCAGCCCCGGGGCCAGCCGCCAGCGCCGCAGGGGGGCCAGGCACCCCACGGCCTGCCCCAGCCCACTGTGCATGGGAAGGGAGCGCCCTTCGCCAGCCCCACGCCGCCGGGGCCCTATGGAGCAGGGCTGGACCTCAGCATCGCCGGGTGAGTGAGCTAGGGCGTGCATTCCTGCCTCGTTCTGTCCCCCTTCGTTCTGTCGCCTTTCCCCCCCTTCTTTTCTTGCTCTCTCTCAATCGCGTGTCCCCCCCCCTCCCCCGTTCCTTTCCGTGTTCCGTACCCCCTCATCTTCCCCCCACTTACTCTCCTCTCGTTCGGTCTCACTCGTTCTCTCCCCTGGGCTGATTTTCTCTCTTCCTCTCTTGTCTTCTGCAGGTGCAGCCGGAGCAGCGCACACGCCAAGCCCCTGCTGCCCCCGTGCTCCTCCTCCTCGCAGCTTCCTCCCCGCCCCTCCACCCCCTCGCTGGCCCTGCCCCCCCACGTCTTCCCTTCCACCCTGCGCCCCCCCACCCACCATCACCCACCCCTCTTCCCCCCCTCTCCGGGCCTGCCCCCACCACCCCCTCTGCTCCAGGTCGCCGGGCACCCGGCCGCAGCCGCAGCCTTAACCGGTGAGTTGGGAGGGAGGCACTGGGGGTGGGGGGGTGTATGGCAGGGCTGGCTGGGAGGGGCTGGTGGGGGCAGTCCCATCTCTTCTGGGAAGGGGTTGGCGGAGGGGGGAGGGGAACATCTTTCAAGGTGAGGCTGGCAGAAGATGGTTCCCATATCTCCAGGGGAGAGGGGCCGGCAAGGGGCCGGCAAGGGGATCCCATCTCTCTGGGAGGGTGCGGAGGTGGCTGGTGGTTGTGGAAGGGGTTTCATTTCTCAGGAAGAGGTGGTGGGGGGTGGTCCCATCTCTCTGGGGGGTTGAGAGGGAGGGGCTACAAGGGGGTCCCATCTCCCCCAGATAACTCCACCCCCTGCTCTCTCCTCTCCCTGCTCAGAACAAGAGCTGATCCGGCAGGGCCTGAGCTCACGGTTCCTGACGGCACAGGGCGGGGCCGACATGGGGGCAGCCGCCATCCGCCCGCTGGCCTTCCAGTTCCACCAGCACAACCACCAGCACCAGCACACCCACCAGCACACGCACCAGCACTTCACCCCCTTCCCGCCGGGCATGATGCCCGCCCCCGCCATGGTGAGTGACCCTTCGGGGGCGTCAGCTCCGGTCCGACCCCAGGGCAGGAAACTCTGCCTCAGGGGGAGCGGGGAAAGGGACACAGGCCCTTTCCCCTCTAGAGAGCACTGGTGTGTTGGGTTCCCCTTATATCCCACTTTTTCTTTTCCAGTTTGAGAAATACCCAGGCAAGATTGATGGGCTTCTGAGGCATAATGTGAGTGCGGCGTTTGCAGCCACTACCCTGTGCCAAGGGTTCCCAAGGGCTGGGATATTTGGGGGGGGGGGGCAGGGCTGTGTCTAGGTGCCAGGGCTCCTGGGGGCTGGGATATTGCGGGGGGCAGGGCTGTGTCTAGGTGCTGGGGCTCCTGGGGGCTGGGATATTTGGGGGGGGGCAGGACTGTGTCTAGGTACCGGGGCTCCTGGGAGCTGGGATATGGGTGGGGGCAGGGCTGTGTCTAGGTGCCGGGGCTCCTGGGGGCTGGGGATATTGCAGGAGGACAGGGCTGTGTCTAGATGCTAGGACTCTTGGGGGCTGGTATATTGGGGGGGGGGTGGGGGAGAGTGGGAGGGCAGGGCTGTGTCTAGGTGCCGGGGCTCCTGGGCGCTGGGATATTGCGGGGTGGGACGGGGTCATGTCTCAATCCCAGGGGTGGTTCTTTGAGCAGTGTCCCTATGGTTGCTGCACTGTAGGTGCGCTTGTGCCCCCTGCGCCTTTGGTCGGAGATTTCTCATAGCAGTGTCTGGTCCGCTCGTGCCCCGTGCTGCTGTTCTATAGCACTGCGTGAGCGAACCACCCTCAGTTCCTTCTCAGCTGGAGACCGAACTCTGGCAGTGGTTCCCGTTGAGATTACCTCAACTGTGTCCTGCTTTGTTATTGTAGTAGTTAGTTTGTAGTGTTTAACATTAGTGTAATTAGTTCACAAGTGGTAGTAGTAGCTTTAGCTTCCTAGTTATGAAAAATAATTAATATTTGTTTAAAAAATCTGTTACATTTAGATAGATATTAGTTAGTAGATAAGGTAGTTCCTGTTCACTGGGAGGTTATGCCCGGTTCTCCCGGTGTCAAATGTTGTCTGTTGTGACGGGCACTCCTCAGTGCATTTGTTGCCTCGGGGAATCACACACTGCCCGAAAGTGTAAATTCTGTCTGGCATTGACATCTAGAGCCAGAAAAATCTGGGAGATCAAACTTCGGCTCCTGATGATGGAGAGCTCACTACGCCTGGCTTCTGACCCAGGCCAAGGGACTCCTCCTGTACACCAGTCTCCAGGAAAATATGCTACCTCCACTGTCTCTCAACTGCTCTCATCGATGGCATCTAGGAGGAAGATGCAAGACTCCTCTCATAAGCCTTCCAAAGGTCGTGCCCTGAGTTTACCAGGTAGAATTTATCTCAAAAAAGCCAAGGTCGTTAGTATCTTCAGCTACTTCAGCACTATCTGTTCTCCAATCTGGTACCTGTGAGGCTGCTGGTTCCTCAGGTTCCGAGGGCACCACTAGACCAAAAGATGGCAAAGCCTCAGGCCCAGCGAGATCGTTGGTACCGTTAGCAGACCAGAGCAGCAAGAAAAGCTCTTCCTCTGCGTCCTTGGTACCAAAGCAGCCTATCGTTAACAATTTTCCAGGGCTTTGAGCACCACCCATCACAAAGATGGGCAACCTTCATCGCCTGCCCTCTCTAGGAGACCTGATCCTCAAGAAGAAATTTTTGAGGAGCAAGAAACTAAAGCCAGTGAAGAGGTCTCTCCTCAACTCTTGATGAAGCAGTCATGCCTCCTCCTCCATCCTTGGTGGATGATTTTAAGCAGTTCAGGATCTGGTCAAGAGAATTGCCAACTCCTTGCAGATCTCTCTCTCCAGGAGGTTAAAGAACCTCATCATAAGCTGCTTGGTGTCCTTCATTCACCCTCATCTGCCCACATAGCCTTGCCTGTCAACAACGCCCTTCTGGACCCCGCAGCGATCATCAGGCACTATTCTGTCTACATGTGAGAGAACGGATAAGAAATATTACGTTCCAGCAAAAGACTTGTTTTTTTCTCATCCCTCTCCTACTTCTTTGGTGGTCGACGCAGTTAACGAATATGGAGGGCAGCACTGTGCTAAATCCACATCCCATGAAAGATGATAAACGTTTAGCCCTTGTTGGTAGAAGATCTTATTCGTCAGCCTCCTTACAACTTAAAATAACCAACTATCAGGTGTTAATGGTGAAATATAATCTCTAGGGCCTTACCAAATTCACGGCCATGAAAAATGCTTCACGGACCAGGAAATCTGGTCTCTTGTGTGCTTTTACCCTATACTATACAGATTTCACGGGGCAGACCAGCGTTTCTCAAATTGGGGGTCCTGACTCAAAAGGGAGTTGCAGGGGGGTTGCAAGGTTATTTTAGGGGGATCGGGGTACTGCCACCCTTACTTCTGCGCTGCCTTCAGAGTTGGGTGGCCGGAGAGCAGTGGCTGTTGGCTAGGTGCCCATCTCTGAAGGCAGCGCTCCGCCAGCAGCAGCACAGAAATAAGGGTGGCAATACCTACCACATCATTCTTGTGCTACTGCCTTCAGAGCTGGGCGGCCAGAGAGTGGCGGCTGCTGACTGAGGGCCCAGCTCTGAAGGCAGCAGCGCAGAAATAAGGGTGGCAATACCATACCATGCCATCCTTACTCCGTACTGCTGCTGGCGGCGGCTCTGCCTTCAGACCTGGGCTCTGCCTTCAGAGCTGGGCTCTCGGCCAGCAGCCGCCGCTCTCCAGCTGCCCAGCTCTGAAGGCAGCGCCGGTGCCAGCAGCAGCGCAGAAGTAAGGGTAGCAGTACCGCAACCCCCACTACAATAACCTTGTGACCCCCCTGCCACAACTCCTTTTTGGGTCAGTACCTCTACAATTACAGCACTGTGAAATTTCAGATTTAAAGAACTGAAATAATGAAATTTACGATTTTTAAAATCCTATGACCGTGAAATTGACCAAAATGGGCTGTGAATTTGGTAGGGCCTAATAATCATATAAATTACACCAAACTGAACTCTTTTGTTGACCGCGTACTGGCGGAGCATAGAGAGCAATTCCAGGCCATTATTGTGGAGGGCCAGCTACTTGCCAGAACACCACTACAAGCCTCTCTCAACACTGTCGATATTGCTGCCCATTCGATCTCTGCAGCAGTAGTTCTGAGAAGGGCTTCCTGGCTCCAGCTCTGGATTTCTGAAAGAGGAGCAGAATACGGTGGAAGACCTTCCTTTTGATGGGTGTAAACTGTTTGCAGACGGGGCAGATGAATCTCTGAGCACATTAAAGGACTCTAGGGCTACTTTGTGTTCTCTTGGGAACTATACATCTGCCTACAAGAGATGGTTTAGTAAGTCCCAGACAGCTCCGAGATCCCAGACAGCTCAATTCCTGATCTCCCAGAGGCTGTGTGAACCATAGCAGAAGACACCCAAATTCCAGAGAAGGAAACCATCCAACTCTCAGCCTTCCACCTCTGCACAGCAATTCTGATGGGCTAGTTGAGATTTCTGAATTACCACCCTCATCCTTACCAATTCCACCAGTTCCACTGCCTTCCTCCCTTTGGCGACGACCTTTACCTCTTCAGGCACGTTTGAGAGTTGATCCCTACAGTCAGATGGGTTTTGGAGATCATCTCCACAGGGTACGCCATCCCCTCCACATCTTTTCCACTGACCAACCCCCCTCTCCGTCCCTTTTCAGGGACCCCTCTCACGGGAGCTTGCTCTGTCAGGAAATAGCCTCTCTCCTACACTCGGGTGTTACAGAACCAGTTCCCATGCAGCACAGAGGAAAGGGGTTTTAGTCCAGGCACTTCCTAATACCAAAAAAGAATGGCCCTGGGAGACCCATCCTAGATTTGAGGCTACTCAACACTTAGGTGAAGGCACAAACATTCAAAATGGTGACACTTGCAGTGTTAATTCTGTCACTAGATCCAGGGGATTGGTTTTCAGCCCTTGACCTTCAGGATGTGCCTTTCCACATTGCGATCCAGCCATCTCACAATGGACATTTTATTGTCAGCCAGGACCACAGTCAGTACCAGGTGCTCCCTTTCAGCCTGTCATCTGCCCCGAGGGTCTTTTTGAAAGTCATCTCAGTAATAGCAGCACAGCTCCGCAGGAAAGGTATTTTAGGGTTCCCTTACCTGTATGATTGGCCGCTGAAGGGTCGCTCCCTGGAACTGACTTCATGGGCCACTTCCGAAGCCATAGATCTCTTCCTCAACTTGGGCCTACAACTGAACATTCAAAAATCTCCTTTTGACCCCTGTGCACAGCTTAGCGTTCATAGGAGCGCATCTTGATTCAGTAACAGCAGGAGCCGACCTTCTTCTGCGCAGGTGTGTGGCCCTTTCCAACAGAGCCAATACAATCCAGCTCAGCACCCAGACTTCGGTCAAGAACTGTCTTCAGTTGTTGGGGCACATGGCAGCTAGTCGACCACTCAAGACTCCGATTGCACTGCCTTCAAGGGTGGCTCAGGAGTGTTTAGTCACCAAACAGACACAGTTTAAATATGCTTCTTTCCATACCCGCTTGCATAAAACAGTCCATCAATTGTTGGAAAGACCATCACGGCGTGTGCACAGGACTCCCATTTGTACGTCTCTTCCCAACGCTCGTCATAATGACTGATGCCGCCATGCGAGGGTGGGGAGAGCACCTGGATGCTCACATGGCCCAAGGCAAGTGAACGTCACAAGAGCCCCTGCTACACATCAACCTCCTGGAACTCCGAGTGGTCAGATACGCCTTTCTCCAGTTTCTACCACTAATCGTGGCAAGTACATAAAGGTTGTGACGGACAACATGTCATGCATATTTTACATCAACTGGCAAGGAGACGCAAGATCCCCCTCCCTCTGCACTGAGGCTGTCAAGCTCTGGAATTGGTGCATATACAATCAGAGCGTCATCACAACAGCCCGTCTTCCAGGGGCTCAGAATGTGACAATGGATACTCTCAGCAGGCACTTCTTCCAAGACCACGAGTGAGAAATAGATTCCAGCATATTACACTACATATTCCGGTAATGGGGCACCTCCCAGATAGGTCCCAAACTGGAGAAGGATGCTCGATTAGCGGATTGAGATTTCCGATCCACCGCAGCAATAAACAAGAGATGTGCCTAGTTTTGCTCCAGAGGCGGACTGGGTCACCGACTCCTGTGAGATGCCTTCATTGGTCGTCAGATCTACTGCATGTATTCCCACTGACTCCTCTAATAGCCAAAGTTCTGCTCAAAATAAAAAAGGACAGAGCCAGAGTCATCCGAATAGTTTTGATCGGGCCCAGACAAACATGGTTTCTTTACCTAATACAGCGGTTCATTTGCTCACCGATTGCTCTCCACATTGCTCCTCACCTGCTCTCCCAGGAAGGGTTGGAAGATCCTTCACCCCAGCCTTGGAGTGCTTCGTCTTAAAGCCCGGTTGTTCCGTGGTTCATGGGATTAGAGACAGCCTGCTCAGAGGAGGTAAAAAGAGTAGTTACGCAGCAGAAAACAGTCTACTCGCTACACATACTCTCAAATGGACAAGATTTATCTGTTCGTGTGACCTCCGACATATTCCACCGACCTCATCGCTGCCAGATATACTGGACTATATCCTAACTCTAAAAATGTCGGGGCTATTGCTGAGTTCCATTAGAGCCATCCCGGCTTTCCATTCTCCAATAGAGGGTTATTCTGTTCTTGCCCACCCGACAATATTGAGGTTCCTCAGGCGGCTCAGAAATCAGAATCGGTCAGTCAAGTGTCGTAATCTGGTTCTTAAATGCCTTACAAGATCACAGTTTAAACTGAGCTGCCTGCTCCATTTATCAGTGAAAACAACATTCCAGGTAGCCATCCTGTCGGCACGACTGGTTGAGGAAACGGGGGACATGCCACAAAGGCCCCTTTTCACAGAATTTTTTAAGGAGGTGGTCACATTATGACCCCACCTTGAATTTTTACCTAAACTTTCCTCTGAGTTCCATATTAACCAACCCATTTACCTGCCGATCTTCCACCCCAAACCTTACCTAGATAAACAAGAAGCATTGTTGCACACCCTGGACATTGGGAGAGCCCTGGCCTCCTCTCTGGATAGGACTAACCCCTTCAGAAAGACCCACAAATTGTGTGTCTCACTCGCAGCTAGATCAAAAGGGCCTGCAATCTCTAATCAAAGACTTGCCAAGTGGATATCTGACTGCATTAATTCTTGGTACAAATCTTGTAATATTCAGGCACCTCCAGACATACGACCTCACTCTATGAGGTCCATTTCCACCTCTACGATATTTCTCAAAAACATGCCCATGATTGAAATACGTAAGGCTGCTGTTTGGGCTTCTATATGCACGTTCGCTGAACGCTAGTCAGTAACTCCCGATGCTACTTCTGATGCTGTGTTTTCTGTACTTTCTTCCGTACTGGACTTGACTCGGAAGGCCCCTCTCCATCCCCCCCGACCTTAGAGGGAATTGCTTGGTAGTCCCCCGGAGCGGTGCACCTGCAGGGACACTACTCAACGAAGAAGAGACGGTTACTCGCCCTGTGCAGTAACTGTGGTTCTTCGAGATGTGTGTCCCTATGCGCGCACCACTCCCCACCCTCCTTCCCCTCCGCTTCAGAGTTCTCGGCTATGGGGCTTCATGGTAGAGACGGAGCTGAGGGCGGTTCGCCCGCGCAGTGCTATATGACGACGGCCCAGGGCAGTGCCATGAGAACTCTCCAGTCAAAGGCATGGGGGCGCAACCACACCTAGAGTGCAGCACCCGGAGGGCACATCTCGAAGAACCACAGTTACTGCCCAGGGTGAGCAACCATTGCTTCCTGGGGGCTGGCTATAGCGGTGGGGAACGGGGCTGCGTCTCGGTGCTGGGAGTTCCCAGTGGCTAGGCTGTGGGCTGTGTCTCAGTGCCAGGGGGTCTCGGCGGCTGGGATATAGCCAGAGGACGGGACTGTTTCTCAGTGCTGGGGCTTCCAGGTGCTGAGGCGTAGCGGTGGGGGGCCAGGGCTGTGTCTTGGGGCTGGGGGTTCCTGGGGATTGGGATATAACCAGGAGGATGGGGACATGATTCAGTGCTGGGGGTTCCCAGGTGCTGGAATACAGTGGTGGGGAGGCTGGGCTATGTTGTAGTGCTCGGTGTTCCCGGGGGTTGAGGTCTGAGGTCCCAGGGTGCTGCTTATTCCCCAGGGACTAGGAGACCCCTGCAGTGATGGCACTTCCCTTTCCACTCAGTGAGCTCTCCATGCGCTCTCTCTCTCTCTTCCTAGTTCTATGCCACGTTCCCTCCCGTGTCTGGGATCCAACCTGTCCTGCCCCCTGCTGTTTCCTTTGGCTCCCTGCAGGGGGCTTTTCAGCCTAAGGTGAGTGGGGGAAGTAGACCTTGTCCATTCCCAACTCTGGGAAGGGAGTGGGGCCTAGAGGGTTAAAGCTGGTGGGGGACGGGGGTAGCGGCTGGGAGCTAGGGCTCATGGGTTCTATCCCCTGCTCTGGCAGGCGAGTGGGATCTCATGGCTTAGAGTGGGGGGCGCTGGGAGTCTAGCCAATTGTGGGGGAGGGAGGACTCTATCCTGGTTTTGTCTCTGGCTGTGGTAGGGGGATTTGTTTGTTGTAGCCTCCTGACCCCCTGTTCTCTCCCCAGAGCACTAACCCAGAGCTGCCATCGCGGCTGGGAGCTGTCGCCCCCTCTTTGTCCCAGAAAGGGGGTCAGGTGAGCAGGGCAGTGGGCTGTTTGCATGGTGTGGGATGTGGGCACGGATCCCTCTCTAACCGCCCGCTCTCTGTCTTTTTGTAGCTCACAGACCATTTCAGACCCTCCCTGAGGGTAAGTAACCACGTGTACCAATCCTGTAACTTCGCTTGTTGCAGCAGGGGATGCTGTGAGAAATGGGTCATGGGGGGGAATAGGCTAGTGCGTGCCCAGCAGGGGGCGCTGGGAGGAACGGGTCACGGGGCAGGGGAATAGCCCATCTTGTGCCCAGCAGGGGGCGCTGTGAGGAATGGGTCACAAAGGGGGAATAGCCCAGGCGGGGGCACTGCCCTGGTGTGTCCCAGGAGCTGATGCTTTCCCATCTTTCTTGTAGAAGCCTGGCAAATGGTGCTCCATGCACGTCCGCGTGGCCTACATGATCCTGCGGCACCAGGAGAAGATGAAGGTAGAGTCGTGGTGGTGCCCTTTCTAGGCCCCAGTGGGCACTGCAGGGGACAGCACATCCTGACCAGTAGCGCCCCCTGCAGTACCGGTGCTGGGCGAGAGCACAGCTGGGATCCTGCACTCATAGTCTGGGAGCATAATGTAGTAAAAACTCATTCTGGGGGCACCTTAGCCATAGAAAGGCAAGAGAGGTGTCAGCTGAGACTTAAATATCTCCAGAATTATAAATTCAGTGGCTTTACCCTCTGCGGCATGGCAGGGGGCACTTGTTGCCCCCGGCCCCAGATCTAGATCCTCCAGTTGGTGGGAATTTTGATACTGTGTCATCAGAAATGAGTCCAGTTGAGTATCATTCAAAAGCCCTTTCTCCCTCGAACACAACAGTACCAAACGTAACAAACCCAGAACATTTAAATGGATCCTGTCAAACTAACCAAATATCTTTTTTTTTTTTTTGAATGAGATTACAAGTTTGATTGATAAAGGTAACAGGTTTTTTTTAACTGTACTTTAACCGGGGATGCGTTTATTACATTAAAAAAACCTGGTTCTTTGGTAATCCTAGGGAAGTTAGCCTTGACATGTAGAACTGAAAACATGTTTTCATCTAAGTCATCATCGAGGTCCTCTCCATCTAGGCACGTTGTCACACTGATCTTTGTCCATGCTGCACTCGCACGTCTCTGTACAAGGCAGTCTGCTGGCCAGACATTAGCAGGGTGATGAGTATCTGGGCTTTGCATGTGAGCGTTTGATTAGCTAAGGATGAATTCAGGAGCACACGGTATTTTACACACAACTGGTGTGGTCAGGCCATCTGTGCCTGATAGGAGGAGGGTAGTTTTGGATGCACGTGATCATCTTGGAGCCGTTCCATTGCTTGATGATTTGCCCTTCTGGTAGCAGGTCTAAATGCACCCCTTGTCGGTGGCAATTTATGTCCATTGGTCTGCTTCTCGGAAAACATCAACACTGGAACTCTGCAAGTGTTGTAATGTTGATCTTCAAATGGTAAACTCGGCATATGAACACCTCCAGTGCACTTATGACATAAGAACGGCCATACTGGGTCAGACCAATAGTTCACCTAGCCCAGTAGCCTGTCTTCCAACAGTGGCCAATGCCAGGTGCTTCAAAGAGAATGACCAGAACAGGTAATCGTCACGTGATCCATCCCTTGTTGTCCAGTCCCAGCATCTGGCAGTCAGAGGCTTGGGGACACTCAGAACATGGGATTGCATCCTTGACTGTCATGGCTAATAGCCATTGATGGACCTATCCTCCATGAACGCATCTAATTAAATTCTTTTTTAAATCCATTTATAGTTTTTGCCTTCACAACATCCCCTGGCAACGCGCTCCGCACGTTGACTGCATTGTGCGAAGTGCTTCCTTTTGTTTGTGTTAAACCTGCTGCCTGTTCATTTCATTGGGTGACCCCTGGTTCTTGTGTTATGTGCAGGGGGAAAAAACACTTTCTCCACACCATTCCTGATTTTATAGACTTCTCTTATACCCCCCCCCCCCCCTTAGACGTCTCTTTTCCAAGTTAAATAGTCCCCGTCTTTTAACTCTCCTCCTGTGGAAGCTGTTCCATACCCTTAATCATTTTTGTTGCACTTCTCTGTACCTTTTCCAATTCTAATGTGTCTTTTTTTGAGATGGGGTGACCAGAACTGCATGCAGTATTCAAGGTGTGGACGTACCATGGATATATATAGCGGCATTATGGTATTTAGTGTGTTATCATCTATCCCTTTCCTAATGGTTCCTAAAATTCTGTTCGCTTTTTTGACTGCCACTGTATATTGAGTGGATATTTTCAGAGAACTATCCACAATGACTCCAAGATCTCTTTCTTGAATGGTTATAGCTAGTTTAGACCCCATTATTTTATATGTATAGTTGGGATTCTGTTTTCCAATGTGCATTACTTTGCATTTATCAACATTGAATTTCAACTGTCATTTTGTCACCCAGTCACCCAAGTTTTGTGAGATCCTTTGTATGTCTTTGCAGTCTGCTTTGGACTTAACTATCTTGAGTAATTTTGAATCATCTGCAAATTTTGCCACCTCACTGTTTATCCCTTTTTCCAGATCATTTCTGAATATGTTGAACAGCACTGATCCCAGTACAGATCCCTGGGGGACACCACTATTTACCTGTCTCCATTCTGAAAACTGACCATTTATTCCTACCCTTTGTTTCCTGTCTTTTAACCAGTTACTAATCCATAAGAGAACCTTCCCTCTTATCCCGTGACCGCTTAGTTTGCTTAAGAACCTTTGGTGTGGAACCTTGTCGAAGGTTTTCTAAAAGTCTAAGTACACTATATGCACTGGATCACCCTTGTCCACATGCTTATTGACCCTTCAAAGAATTCTAGTAGATTGGTGAGGCACAATTTCCCTTTACAAAAGCCATGTTGACTCTTCCCCAACAAATCGTGTTGATCCATGTGTCTGATAATTCTGTTTTTTACTATAGTTTCAAACTATTTGCCCGGTATTGAAGTTAAGCTTACCAGCCTGTAATTGCCAGCATTGGCTCAGGAGCCTTTTTTAAAAATTGGCGTCACATTAGCTATCCTCCAGTCATCTGGTACAGAAACTGATTTAAATGATAGGTTACAAACTACAGTTAGTAGTTCTGCAATTTCATATTTGAGTTCCTTCAGAACTCTTGGATGCATACCATCTGGTCCTGGTGACTTCTTATTGTTTAACTTATCAATTTGTTTCCAAACCTCCTCTATTGACCCCTTAATCTGGGACAGTTCTTAAGATTTGTCGCCTAAAAAGAATGGCTCAAGTGTGTGGATCTCCCTCATATCTTCTGCAATGAAAACCAATGCAAAGAATGAATTTAGCTTCTCCTCAATGGCCTTGTCTTCCTTGAGTGCTCCTTTAGCACCTTGATCCTCCAGTGGCCCCACTTTTAGCAGGCTTCCTGCTTCTGATGTACTTAAAAAATATTTTGCTGTTAGTTTTGTGTCTTTTGCTAGTTGCTCTTCAAATTTTTTTTTGACCTGCCTAATTATATTTTTACACTTTATTTGCCAGATTTTGTTCCTTTTTATTTTCCTCATTTGACCTCCAACTTTTAAAGAATGCCTTTTTGCTTCTAGATACTTTTTTTACTCTGTTTAGCTGTGGTGGCATTTTTTGGGTCCTCTTAACTATTCTTTTTAATTTGGGGTATACATTTAATTTCAGCCTCTATTGTGTTTTTAAAATGTTTCCCTGCAGCTTGCAGGCATTTTACTCTTGTGACTGTTCTTTTTAATTTCAGTTTAACTAACTTACTCATTTTTGTGTAGTTCCTCTTCCTGAATTTAAATACCACTGTGGTGGGTTTCTTTGGTATTCCTCTTTTCTCCCCCCTCTCTCCCCCAGGATGTCAAATTTAATTATATTATGGTCACTATTACTGAGTGGTTCAGTTATATTCACTTCTTGGACCAGATCCTGTGCTCCACATAGGACCGAATCAAGAATTGTCTCTCCCTTGTGGGTTCCAGGACTAGGTGCTCCAAGAAGCAGTCATTAATGGTGTCTAGAAGCGGTATTTCTGCATCCCATCTGAGGTGAATGTACCCAGTCAATATGGGGATAGTTGAAATCCGCCATATTATTGAGTTTTCTATTTTAATAGCCTTTTTAATCTCCCTGAGCATTTTACAGTCACCATCCTGGTCTGGTGGTCGGTAGTATATCCCTACTGCTATACTTTTATTACTCAAGCATGGAATTTCTGTTCATAGAGATTCTATAGTACAATTTATTTCATTTAAGATTTTCACTATATTTGACTCTGTGCTTTCTTTCACATATAGTGCCACTCTCCCACAGCACGACCTATTCTCTCATTCCAATATATTTTGCACACTGGAATTACCTTGTCCCATTGATTGTCATTGTTCCACCAAGTTTCTGTGGTGCCTATAATATCAATATTCTCATTTAATACAAGGCACTCAAGTTCACCCATTTTAGTATTTAGACTTCTACCATTTGTATACAAGTACTTATAAAATGTTTCACCTTTTAGTTGTCTGCCTTCATGTGATGTACTTGAATGGGACTTCTTTTCATCTGACTGTTTCTCTTCTGTTCCTACCTGTACTTTATCAACTTCTATCCTCTCCTCTTTACTAGAATATAGAGAATCCCGGTTAATAGATCCTCCCTATGGGATGTCTCTGTCCAAACCGTGTGCTCCTTTGCACCTGTCGGCTTTTTCTCCAGCCTTAGTTTAAAAACCTCATCGGTGACTGTCACAGCTGTTTCGAGCACCTTTGGACAAGGAGAGAGGTGAATCAAATGCCTTCCAGTAAGATAATTTGGTCTTCCCAGTCAACCTTCCAGTAGTGTCACATCTTGAAAGGGCATGGAAACCTGCCAGTGGATAGCATTTAATGGTCCGAGTGATAGGAACACATCTCTGAGGGATGTACAGCGATTCTGTTCTCCAGAAGCAGGCACAAAAACAGAACCTAGGACATCTGTGTCTTGTGCAAAACTCTGGAGTTTAGTAGCACCTCTTTCTCTGTGGCTTTGATGGCAGGGGAGATCATTTTAGTCTCAGCCACCTCATGGGAACCACGAAGAAACTCCACTGAACAGTGCAAAGTAGCAGCTTTATTACACCATGCAACGATGAAATTCTTCCATCAGTTCTTTGCATGCTGCAGCGTTGTCCCTGCAATGGACGCCGTTAACTCCTCCTTTGTGCAAGTATGAGACAGTAGCTTCTTCAGTGTGAAATTGGAGATGTTTGTGGACAGGGGCAGTATCTCCTTTCTGGTAATATTGCTAATTGATTTCCCCGCATAGGTGTCAAACATGAGCTGGAGTTTCTCATAGGTCCAGTATTTTCTCTGTAGCCTCATAATGAAATGTTCAGCCAAATCTTGGCAGGTGTTACCAGGTTCTGGTTTGTCAAGAGCTTGTACCTCAGCCATACCATCTCTGATTGCTTTGCTAAATGGCCTCTGCTGGCGTAAGGCACCAGTCACGTTGTCAGTAGGTGCTGGCTTAGGAAGCCCATGTGAGATGTGCATTAGTTTGCTTCTTGCCTGGTACATACGCATTGTTCTGTCGCGTTCAAACATAGATTGTGGTACCACAAAGAACTCGTACGTTCCCAAAGTCTCATGTAGATCAACATCATGCTGCGATCTGGATACAGCCAGGAGATGAGCAGACCATGACCTGTCTGGTTAGCCTTTCACTCTGACTTCCTTCTTTGCGTTTGAGCACAGCTTTAGTCTACTGTTCTTGATTGGAGCCTATAGATTGACACGGTCTTGGATAAGTGTTTGGGTGCTGAAGGCTTCATGCACGTCATGGCCCAAAGTATCCATTCGACCGACACCTTTAGCTATCTCACGCTATTAATGAGCTCCAGACCGTTCTATGCAAATGGATTGCCAATGCAAGTAAGCTCATCATGTAGCTTTACAATTACCCCTTCTTGGCATTTAACAACACCTAACGAATCTAGACGATGCTTGGCTACTTCTGGGGAAAGTCATCCCAGCCATGCTTAATGTGCGAAATTCGATGGAGTCCTGTCGTTGTGAGAGAAACCAGGAAAGGATGCTGTTCTGCCCCCCGATCCTCCAGTGACTTTCAATGCTCTGTGTTCATGTTCTAGGTCTTCGTCTGAACCAAGTGCACAGAAAGGAACTGGCGACCTTTTAACAACCCAAATTCCTTTTCTAAATTCCTCCCGTATTTTCTACATCTCTTATTTCAGCAAGGAACCAGGCAACCATCGCAGAATATTTCAATACTTTAGATGTATTCAAGTAGGCGGGGCCTGATGAAAGTCATTGTAGGGTACTTAAGGAACTAGCTGAAGCAATCTTAGACCATTAGCAATTATCTCTGAGAACTCCTAGAGGAAGGGTGATCTCCCAGAAGACTGGAGAAGGGCAGCCACAGTACCGATCTTTAAAAAGGGGAACAAAGAGGACCCGGAGAATTATAGACCAATCAGCTTAACTTCAATACCTGGAAAGATACTGGAACAAATAATTAAACAATCAGTTTGTAAGCACCTGGAGGATAATAGGGTTATAAGGACTAGCCAGCTTGGGTTTATCAAGAACAAATAATGGCAGACCAAATGAATTTCCTTCAAGATGTGATATATCTTGATTTTAGTACGGCTTTTAATATAGTCCACCAGACATTCTCATACGCAAACTAGGGTAATGGGGTCTAGATTAAATTACCATAAGGTGGAAGGATTGTAGTCCAAGAGTAGTTCTCAATGGTTTGCTGGCAAACTGGGAGGGTGTATTTAGTGGTGTCCTACAGGAGTCAGTCCTGGGTCCGATACTAGTCAATATTTTCATTAATGACTTGGATAATGGAGTGGAGAGTATGCTTATAAATTTTGCAGATGTCACCAAGCTGGAAGGGGTTGAAAGAACTTTGGAGGACAGGATTAGAATTCAACACAACACTGACAAATTAGAGAATTTTGTCTGAATTCAACAAGATGAAATTTAATAAAGATGAGTGCAAAGTACTTCACTTAGGAAGGAAAAATCAAAGGCACAATATGGGGAATAACTGGGTGGTTGCACTGCTGAAAAGGATCTGAGGGTTAGAGTGGATCACAAATTGAATGAGTCAAGAATGTGATGCAGCTGTGAAAAAGGCGAATGTTGTTCTGGGGTGTATTAACAGGAGTGTCATATCGAAGACAATTCTCCCACTCTACTCTGCACTGGTGAGGCCGCAGCTGGAGTACGGTGTCTAGTTCTGAGTGCCATGCTTTAGGAAAGATGTGGACAAATTGGAGAGAGTCCAGAGTAGAGCAACAAAAATGATTTAAAAGTTTTAAAACACCTGACCTAGGAGGAAAAGTTAAAAAAAAACCGGGCATGTTAGTCTTGAGTAAAAAGTCAACTGAGAAGGGGACTTGCTAACAATCTTCAAATATGGTAAGGGCTGTTATAAAAAGGACTATGACCAGTTGTTCTCCATGTCCACTAAAGGTAGGACAAGAAGCAACGGGCTTAAATTGCAGCCAGGGCAATGTAGGTTAGATAGTAGGAAAAACTTTCTAACTCGAAGGGTAATGAAGCTCTGGACCGGGCTTCTGAGGGAGGTTGTGGAATCCCCGGCACTGGAGGTTTTATAAAAGTGGTTAGACAAACCACTGTCTGGGATGGTCCAGGGTTACTCGGTCAAGGGCACCAGAACCTTGGTAGAAGTGGGCGGCAGGCGGGGCAGGCGACGCATAACTGTGGCTAGCAGGGGGTACAGTTGAAAGGTTCGGGGGGGGGGGCATGTGACCACCCCACATGTTGCTTCTTCCTCCATTCCTTGACTCACTTCAGTGGGCAGTCTCCAAAGCAGGCAGCAGCCCAGGCACTCCAGCAGCAGGGAAGGAGAAGCAGCCCCATGGAGGGGTCGGAGCGGGGGGCTCAGCAGGCCGCCCTGCTGCTTCCTAGGGGGACACAGAGAGAGCAGCTGCCAAGAGGAGCGCTGCCTCCTCGCTGCTGGGCATCCCAAGAAATCGGGGGGGGGTCCACGTAACCCCGTGTGTCGTCCCCTCCCTCCCCGCGGGGACATGTCGCTTCTGGAAGGCCAAAGTGGATTCCTGTGCCCCTTCTCCCCTAATCCTTGCACTCCCCTCCTGCACCCCCTGCCCTCCAGGCACTTGGTGCAGCTGGTCTTCTACCTCCAGCAGCTGCACGGAGCTCACCAGGAACCAGCCACATAGCCCATCCCCCTGCCTTTCCCACCAGCTGCCGTCCAGCACCTGCAGTACCATGGTCCATGCGCCCGCCGCAAAACACAGCCCCTGCTGGTGCTGCTCCACGCTTGCCCGAGGCTTGCAGTTTGTGGATGGAGCCCAGTGACTTGTGGCTGGATGTCTTCACCACCACCCCATAACACCTCTTTTGGCATCCTAATCCAAGCTGATAACAGTGATGATCTACACCAATGAACCACTTCTCTTTTGCCGCTGACGCCAAATCAGCTGGAAGCTCTCTCCTTCCCTTTCTTGTAACCTTAGAAATATGAATCCGGTCTCGTGTTCTGAGCATTAACTACTACCACGGTATTGTCAGGCAAGGGCCCCAGTTTCACTGTGGGAGGGCTGCATGTTCACATCCCTGGGTTAAAGGAGAATTAAAAGACCCTTTTGGGTTTTCAATATTTTTCTCTAATCCAAAACTACATAATTGTTCGCGGTTTGGCCCGTTGTGTGCAGGGAGAAAGGGCTTTGGAATGATACCCGATTCGACCCATTGCTGATGACGTATAATCCAAACTTCCAGTAACCAGAGGACCTAGAGCTGGGGGGGGACTGAGAGTCCCTTGCAGAGGCTGACACCAGTGAAATGAGGATTCTGTAGATTTTTTTTTTTTTTTTTTTACGAATCGGATGACCCCTCCCTCACCTTTCTGCTGTTAACTTTCCCCAGAATTACACGTGCTCCCAGACTGTCAGCTCTGGCCCAGGGTTCCCAGAACTCCAGGAGGGCCCGTTCCCTAGCACCGAGGCATGTGAGACTGGGGGCTGACGCCATATGGAGCCCTGGGGAGTAACCATTGGGGGTGACCCTGCCTGGGTGGGGGGGGCTAGAAGGGCCCTGTGAGATGTAGTTAGGTTCCCCCTTTGCTGACCTCCTTTCTCCCCTCTCCCCAGCTGATGCAGGGTGATCCCCACAAGCTGGATTTCCGGAACGACTTGATCACCTGCCTTCCTGGCACAGGGACCTTTGGAAGCCTCGCTCATGGCCAAGAGCTCACGCGCCCAGCCACGCTTTTTACCCCCGCAGGTCAGCGCCTTCCTGGCCCCATGATCCTGCAGCCACTGCCCCCCTCCCAGCCCTGGGTACCCAGGTTATTGGAAAAACTGGGCATAAGCGTGCCATGGGAGTTGGAGGCCTATCTGGGGGAGGGGGTGCTGGGCTGGTGGGGGATGTGGGGAGATCGGAGCCGATTGGGGGAGGGAAGAGACAGGCCACCCAGGGGCTGTGGGGGGTTGGGGCTCAGTCTGGGGGAGGGAGGGAGGGAGATGGGCTAGCCAGTAGGGATGACCTCCTCTCAACCAATCTAATGCTCTTTCTGTCCTCCACAGGCGCCGTCCAGGCAAGCTCTGGTGCCTCCTTTGGGCCTCCCAGCGCGCCACATAGCTCTTTCCTGGGCCCCAGCGCACACATTGGTAAGAGTTGGGGGCAGGGTACAGGGCACCAGGACTAGGCATGGAGTCAGGGGCTGCACATGAGGCACGTGGGCTGTGCAGTGCGCACCAGGGATGGGGCACCAGGGCCCTGGGGGGCATCGCTGCGCCCATTCACCCCTCCCTTTCCTCCTTGCCTTTCAGATCCCTTCAGCCGCCCCACCAGCTTCCCCATGGCACTCTCCAACGGGGCCTTCGGGGGCCTGGGGAACCCCGCCTTCAGTGAGTAGAGGGGGCGGAGCCACAGGCGTGAGGGTGGACTCCGGTGTGGGAAGGAGGGAGGGCTGTTCTAGGCCCCATGTGGGGTGACCCTGGGGGCCGAAGCCCACCTGGGAGGGAGCAGGACCTGCATGGTGAGAGGCTGGGCGGAGCCGTGAGGGAAAAGTTGTGGAGGCGTGTGAGCTCTGGGGAGTGAGACCCCCATGTGAGAGGAGGTGGGGCCTCAGTGAGCCCTGGGGAAGGGGTTGTGTCCAAGAGGGACAGCCCTGAAGCAGGGCCTGTGCTGGACCAGGCAGGCGAGCCCCAGGGATTTCTGGGGGGGAAGAGGAGCGGGGCCTGCACCTGGGGGGTGGGACCTGTTCTCGGAACCTCTGTAGGCTAATCCCCCATGGGATAAGGCAGGGCCTGGATAGGGAAGGGACATGGGGGCAGGGCCTCTCTTGGCAGAGGTGGAGCTTTTGTAGGGAGAGCCCTGGGGACGGAGCCTACTGTGGGAGCGGCGGAGCATGTGTATGGCGCTCTAGGTCATGCTCTGCTCTCTGTGTTCCCATCCCAGACTCCAGCTCCATGTTCGGGCAGAAGGACAGCCCCGGGGCCCAGGCCTACGGCAGCCCCCACGACCCATGGAACCGGCTGCACCGCACGCCCCCCTCCTTCCCCACTGCCCCCGCCTGGCCCAAAGGGGGTGCCGGTGATGCAGCTGAGCGCGGGCCGGCCCAGCACGACAAGGAGCCGGACAAGCGGGAGGTGCCTGCCATAAAGGACGAGAAGGACAGGTATGAGGTGGGGGCAGGCCGGCTGGGGGTGCAGGGGTCAATGCAAGAGGGCAGGGGATGAGGGTTGCAGGGCTGGCTGAGGGTTTTGGGGGGTCAGGGTGGGATCTGGGCAGTGAGGTCCAGGTGCAGGGGCGGGACTGATTCTGGGGAAGGGGGGACGGGCTGGCAGATTGTGGGGGGATCAGGGCTGATGCGGGGGTGGGGGAGGAAGGGGATGGAATGGTTGGGGATTGAGGAGGGGGGATGGCTGAGGAATGTGGGGGGATCGGGGACTGATGAGGAGGGGGATAAGTTGGGGATTGTGCGGGCCTCAGCCCAGTTCGTGGCACTAACCCCCACTTCTGTTCTAGGGACACCCTCTTCTCCAGGCCCCCCCCTCGTGCCTCGCCGGCGCCCCTCCCCACTAAGCACCCCGCCTCCCTGGGGCTGGAAGACGGCCCCATGCGGGCACACAGCGAGCCAGGCCGGGAGCAGCGTTACGGCAGCCCAGTGGGGGGCCGAGCCTCACGCTCACCCTACCCTGACCCTGTCCTCAAGAAGGAAGTGAAGGTGAAGGAGGAGCCGGAGCTGGGTGTCCTGGAGGGGGCACTACGGGCGGGCGGGCCCTTTCCCGGGGCTCTGCATGTCCCCCACTCGCTGGGGCCACTGGCCGTCTTCGAGCGGCCACCGTACCTGGTGGCTGGGCCGGCCCCTGGATCCCCCTATGCCACCCTCGAGGCCTGGCGGGAGCCCTACGCCCTGCCCCGCTACCTGGAGCGTGAGCTGCCCGAGGACTACGAGCGCGCCCGGCTCTATGGGCTGGGGCCGCACCCCCCGGGGCTGCTGACCTACCCCCGCCATGCCGCGCTGCTGGCCAAAGCCCCACCCCCAGAGGGGTTGCTTGGTGCCCCTCCGCCCCTCATCCCTGCCGTGCCCGGCGCCCGGCCCAGTTCCCCCCGCCGTGCCCCGGACCTCAGAGAGCTCACCACCGCCTACAAGGACCGGGACTCCAGATAATGATGCCCGTGGGTCCCACGCCCTGGCATCAGAGATGGCATCCCCTCCACACACTGGGCTGGCTAGGATCCCCCCACCCTGCCATTAGGGGCAGCATTCTCCCCCGCCCACCCCAGCATCAGGGGCAGTATGTCCTCCCCACACCAGGCCAGTCGGCATCCCTCCCACCTGGCTTCAGCACTGGTATCCACTCCCCTCACCGTGGCATCAGGTGCAGCATCCCCTCCCCCATCCCTTGGCCTGGCCAGGATCAGGGGTGAGAACGCTGAGGAACCTCCCCCGACCCCGGCCGCTACACAGACACAAGCTCAGAAGGGAGGGGGGGGCAGGACAGTGGGGTTCAGGGTGTGGCTGTGCCTCCCCATCTCCCCCTGGCCTGGCTGGGTCCAGGTGAAGGAGGGTTGGCATTGGGTGCCCTATGCTGTCCCATGGAGAGGGCTTGGGGGAGAAAGACCAGCTCTCGGGGTGTTCTCTACTGGCCTGGGGGGTTTAGGTCTGGGTTGTTGGGATCACCCCAGGGCAGGTGGGGGTTAAAGGGCAATCTCCCCAAGCTCATGGGGTTTCGGGGCAGGAGTCTGGGCTTCAGGTTCCCCAAATCTCCCCGTAAGTGGGGATTTCGGGGGGTGTCTTGCTTTGCTCCCCTGTGGACTGGGGGGCAGGAGTGGAGCTGGGGCCCCCAGCCTAGTGTAAATAGGTCCCTGCTCCCTCAGGTGAGCTGGGTTTTGTACATTTATACCAGGTTTGAGGTGGTGATTTTAAAGGATCCCCCCCGCCCCTCTTCTCTCCCCTCATTTTTAATGTACCGCGCTTTTTCTATTCCTGTATCGACGTTGTGACGCTCCCCTCCCTTTCCCCACTGGACCTGATCGGAAAGGGGTAACACGGCTGCAGAGGAAGGGTATTGGAGACCCTCCCCGCCCCTTGCATTGGACACTGCCGGTTCCTCTTTGCCCCCCAACCCCTACCTCCCGGTTTAATTAAACCCCAGATTGGTGCTTCTGGATACATTCCTCTTTGTGATTTCTTCTACGTGGGGGTGGGTGAGGGATCCGGGTTATAATCCATGACTGCAGGATCGGAACATGCCGGTGATGAAATATTCAGGCCCAGGGCTGGGAGTCTCCGGGAAGGAGGGGGCAGCTGGTGCCTTGACGCAGTGAGATGAGGGAGGCCATATGTGGGCTGATCCTGGGGTTTGGGCACCAATCCAGGACACCGGGGTTCCATTCCTGGCTCCACTGCAGGCTGAGGGGGACCTTGGGCACGTCCTTAAATCTCTCTGGGCCTTATCTGTAAAATGGGGAGAATTGTCCTCCCCTTTGTCAATTTCGATTGTGAGCTTCTTGGGACAGGGACTCGTATTCTCTCTCTCTGCGGCACACAGCACAACGGGGGCCCCGGTCTCAGTTGCGGTCTGGGCAGCACCCACCACAGTGGGAGCCCTGATCCATTCGGGGAGGGATCTGGGCAGAGCCTGGGGCGATGGCAACTCTGATCCCATGTGGGGTGAGGTCTGTGCGGCCCCCGGTGTGACACAGCCCTGATCCTGTGCAGGGATAGATCTGTGCAGCCCCCAGTGTGACACGGCCCCGATCCTATGTGGGGAAAGGGCCGCACGGCCCCCGGCACATTGCAGTCCCAGTTGGGGAGGGGTCCACAGTGCCCCTCATGCAACAGCAGCCCTGATCCAGGTCGGAGAGGGGTCTGCATGATTGCTGGCCGTTCCTAATCCCTGCTTTACGGCTGGAGAGACACTCTCTCCTCCAGCTCTGGGAGGCTTCCAGAGCATTCTCCACCCAAAACCAAACTCCCCATCCCTCCTGTTCCACTGGTACAAAACTAGAAAGGGGCAGAAGCCCCCTGCTTCCCTGCCCTGTCCTTTGCAGGGAAGATCCACTGGCCCCTGCCCCTAGATTTTCTCTGTGCTTCACTCCCGTGGCAGTTGCATTTTGGCAGGGCCGTGACAGTGCATTGCAGGGTGTGTTTGGCCCATGGGTGCTCTTTCTCCCCAAGATCCTGCTACAGAGAGCGGAGTACAGGAGCAGCTGTGGAAGCCTGCAGCACCAACCAGGCCAGCAGGAGGTGCTTTATTGCTGGGGACATGGTGGCAGCAGAGGGGTCTAGGTATTTCTAAAATGAGGGGCTGCTCTCCACAACCACCAGCTGCTGACACAGCCCTGACCCTGGGCTTCTTCCATGACGGGCCTGATGCTCCAACCCAGAGCCAATGGTGTTTAAGTGAGGTTCTGTGTACAGAAGGAATGAAATAGGATTGGTGGGAGCTAGGACTCCTGGGTTCTATCCCCAGCTCTGGGAGGGGAATAGCATGTATTGATTAGAGCAGGAGGCACTGGGAGCCTCAAGGGTTCAGCAAACAGAAAAAATGCTCCATGTTAGAGGGTTACTAACAATTATCTACTGCAGTCAGGACGGGACGCTCTACAGCCAAGGAGGTCATTCCTGGCCCCAAGCGTTTAGAATGGGCCTGCACTATCTGACCCAACAGAACCCGCGGCTAGGGGAGGGATGCCTCCTGTTGTGCAGTGATATGCTGACCCATTTCCCCCAGTGGATGGAGCCAAGGGCAATAAGGGAGCGAAGGGGATGTCATTCATACTTAACAAAGCCTGTTCAAATGGGAACAGAAAAGAACCCAGATCTCAGGACTAGGGGGAAGATGAGCCCTAAAGGATCCTGCTATGTTAATTCAGAAGGAAACAGGATGTTTGGGGAAGAGTTGCTGGATGGTTCAAGTGCAGCTGACTGCTGTCCCCAGGGGGCAGTAGTGAGACAGCAGAGGGAACAGATTTGTTTGCAATGTATGATTTGATAGCATCCCATTACCTTGAAATGGGATTTGACTGGAGCTCCAGAGCTAGTTTTCTGTCCACATATATCCTTCTCTCTCTACCTCTGCCCATGCACACCCCTCCCTCCCTCCACATATCCCTCCCCTTCCACCTCCCCCATCTATCTTTATTCACCGCCACCTCCATCCATCCCTCCTTCCCCATGCACACCCATCTACATCTGTCCATCCCTCCATGTACATCCAATCCATCTATCCTCATCCACACCCCTCTATTCCCGCCTCCCTCCACATCCACACCCCTTTTATCTGTCCACATCCACACCCACCTAACTGTCCTTACTTCCGAATACACCCAATCTATCCATCCCCATACAATGGCCCTCTATATCCATCCCTTCCCATACACAGACATCTATATCCATCCCTCCATATACACATCTTGCCATCCATTCATCCCCATATGGACCGCTCTATCCATCCTCCCACCCACCCCCCATGTATCTATCTCCATACACTCAGACCTACACCCCCCTTACTCTAATCACCGCTCCATTTGTCTATTAGCTACTGGGATTGTTTATGCAGAAACAGGGTGGATTCTTCCTCAGGTGGAGTGTTTAAATAAAGACAAGACGTCTTTTTCTGAACTCTGCTCTAGATTAGCCAGGGAGGTGTGGGGCTGGATGCAGGAAGCATTGGGGGAGGTTCCCAACCCTGTGGGATTCCAGCTGGATCATCTAATGGGGGCTAATTCCTGGCCCCATGTGTTTAGCAAGCGATAGCACAGGTCCGTCCGCTCGCGCTCTCTCTCTGTAAAGCCCATCCATGGCTCCATCTAGGTGAAGGCGCCAATCACATCCGCACACGAGCACCAGCGAAAGGGGCATGGCAGAAAATTTTGCAGAGAAAAATGATCACAAGGTTTTGTTTAAGTTCCCCAGACGGTAGATATTGACAATCCACCATGGTTCAGGTCCAATGTTCTCACTGAAGCGTTCCAGGGAAATACCCCCTCAAAAATTGGTGGGGAAAATCCTTGACACCCTTCCATGGAACTACATTTCCCAGCAGCCTCCTCTGCCCCTGGAACTACATTTCCCAGCAGCCTCCTAGGCATTCTGCTGGAGAACTACATTTCCCAGCATCCTCCTGTCTCCCCCCCCGGCCTGTTCCATGGAACTACATTTCTCAGCATCCCCTTCTGTCCCGGCTCTATGGAATAACATTTCCAAACGCCCGCCTCTGCCGCCCCGTCCATGGAACTACTTTTCCCGTCATTCCCTGCGCCCTATCTCCATTTCCCACAATTCCCTGAGCTCAGCACTCTTTCTGTCCTCGCTGGGAGTCGGGACTTCACTTCCCGCGCTCCCCAGCTTCCTCCTCTCGCGAGACTTCGAGGAGGCGTTGGTCCAGCTCTGTCCCCAATCCCTGTTGCCCTGCTCGAACTCCACTTCCCGTCGTCCCTCGCGGCTCTGACTGTGTCTCCCTGTCACCTCTCGCGAGAGTTGGCGGGCGGCGAAGCGGGCGGGGGGGGCCGGACCTGGTGGTGGAGGTGGTGGCGTCCGCCATTTTGCCGCGGCGGCTCGGCTCGGCTCGGCGGGGCCTGGTTCGGGGTCGGCATTCGGGGGGGAGGGGTCAGCGTGGGGCTGATCGGGGCCGGCGGGGTCCGAACGCGGGGACGGGCGGGGTGGCTGCGGCCGGGGGGCTGCGGATGGCGGCGGATCTTGCCCGGCGGCGGCGCTGGGGCTGAGGCGGCGGCAGGAGGAGGCGGAGCAGGAGGCGCCTCCCTCCCTCCTCCCCCCTCCCACCCAGGTAAGATGGCGGCCCGGCCGGGGCTCCGCACTCCCCCCCCCCCCGCCCCTACCCATGGGGGCGCGAGACGCGCTTGGGGAGGGAGGGGGCGCGAGGGAGGAGGGAGCGCGTGCGCCGCCAACGGCCGCTCCCCCTCCCCGCGCGGCACTAACCGCCGCCTTTCCTAGAGAGGGCAGCCTCGCTCTGGGGAGTGCTGGGCAACGGGGGTGGGGTCAAAGGGCAAAAGGGTGGTGGCTTAGGGTGTCAAGGGGCAAAAGGGTGTTGGCATGGGCTGTAGGGGTCAGAGGGCAAAGGGTCAGAGGGCAAGGGGTGTTGGGTTAGGGGTGGGGGTCAAGGGGTGTTGGGTTAGGCACTGGGGATCAAGGGGCAAGAGGGGCCTGGGCTGGGGCTGACAGGATCAAGGGAGAATAGGGTTAGGGGCTGAGGGAGGGCAGGGGTTAGAGGTCAAAGGGCAAGAGGGGTTGGGTTGAAGTGGGGCAGGGGCTATGGAGTCAGGGGCAGCACAGCTAGGGGGTCTATCTCAGAGGGCAGCAGATCTGAGGCTTTCTGAGCAGGGTCAGGGTGTGTCAGAGCTTGTGCAACAGGCGGTTGCTGGGTCAGTGGGGCAGGGAGCATCAGGGTTGATGGGACAGGATCAGGAGTTGGCTCAGCAGGCAGCCATGGGTTTAGTGGAGCAGGGGACACTGGTGTTGGCACAACAGGCAGTCATGGAGTTTGTGGGGCAGGATCCGGGGGCACCAGGGCTGGTGGGGCAGGATCAGAGGGAATGGGAGTTTGTCAGTTTGGGTCAGGGGTCGCTGGGACACAGTGTGCCAAGACTGGTAGTGACAGCGGAGGCAGGACAGTCTCCAGGCAGGACAGAGGTGGTTGACAAAAGGGTGTCGGCAGCGCGGGGTCTTGGGAAGAGGGAGATGGTGGGTGTTGGGGTGACAGGCTTGGCAAGACGGAGTTGTGAGGTAATGGGGTTGGGGGGATATAGGATAATGGGTTTGGCAGGTTTAATGATACAGAGATCCAGAGTACCCGGGTTGGCTGGATGGGGTCAGAAGATACTGGGGTTGGAGGTAGAGGGATATGCAGTGACAGGACGGGGTCAGTGGGTGAGTGGGTTAGTGGACTTGGTGACGGTACCCAGGGTATCAGGCTTGAAGGACACAGATTACAGGAATACGGAGTTGGTAGGGTTGGCAGGACAGGACCAGGGTGTAGTAGTGGCGGGACCAGGGATGGTGGGACAAAGCCCTGATGTGACAGGCTTGGCAGGATGGGTTCAGGTATCAAGGGGGCTGGAAGCAAAAGTGGGACTGGGTAAGGAGGTAGTAGAAGCGTCTGGGATGGTGGGAAAAGGGGTGACAGGGCTCGCAGGCCGGGATCGGGAGCTTAGTGGGTTGAAGGTGGTGGGAAATAGAGTGGCTGAGTTGTTGGGACAAAGTCCAGAGGTGCTGGAGTTGGAAGGGGCAGTGAGCTGGGGACGTGGGGTGGCAGGGACGGCAGGATATGAGGGGCTGGGGCGGGAGGGACAGGGTCATGTATTGGGAGTGACGGAGGCAGTGGGGCTCAGGATGGCAGGTTTGGCATTGGAAGGGCGCAGGGTGAGGGAGTTAGTGGGACAGGGTCAGGCCTTGGCAGAGTTGGTGGTGGCAGGGCATGGTGTGCAGGGGCTGGCAGGACAGGGTCATGGGTTGGCAGGCGAGCATCCTGGGGTGACAGAATCCGTGGGGTGGGGATTGGCGATGGAGGGATACAGGGCAAGGAGGTTGGCAGTACGGGGTCAGGGGGTGACAGGGTTGGAGGTGGTTGGGCACGGGCTCACTGGGATGTCGGGACATGATCGGGGGGTTCCAGGGCACAGCATCACAAAGTGGGGTCAGGGGGTGCCTGAGTTAGCAAAGACAGGACACCAGAGGCGGGGGTGGGCACAGCAGGATCAGGGAATGACTGAACTGGTGGTGGTGGGACACAGGGTGACTGGCCTGATGGGGTGGGGAAGTGGGGCTGTGGGATTGGCAGGGATGGGACAGGGCATGGGGTGATGGGGTAACAAGGAACAGCTGGGCACATGGGACCAGGAAACAGGAAGGTGTAATAGGATTGGGGCTTATGGGGGTCAGGGTAGTGAAGGGGAGGGGACACAGGTTGCGGTGTGGGGGTGCAGTAATGTGGTGAGCAGGATGAAGTCAGTGGGGTGGGGGGCAGGGGTTAGCAGGTAATGACAATGGGATGGAGTGACAAGGGATGGGTCAGGAAGGGGTCACAGGGTGGGCCAAGATTGGCTGTAATAGGGACGCCAGGGCATCAATAGATCAGGGGGTGGGAGATTAGAAAGGGGTGAAGGGCTAATACGGGATAATGGATACGTTACAGCAACAGCATGGAGCAAGGTGGCGGACAGGGAAGTGGCCAGGATTAGAGGAGAGAATGCAAGGGTCTGGGCTCCTGACTCCACCCTGTCCCTCTGGGACATCATCCCTTGCAGACGAGCCAAGCCAGCGAGCTAAGTGGAGATGGGTTATACCAGCCGGCGGCCAGCCGACTCCCAGGCTCCGCACTGGACAGACAGGGTGTCCCCGTCCCTGCCTCTCCCCAGCACCCTTAACAGGTCTCTGCCTTTCCCCATAGGCAGGGATTTGGTAGCTGGTGCTCAGAGAAAACTCTCCGTTATATCCTGCAGCTAGGTCCATAGTCTGCCGGCTGCATTTCAGGCCCGGAGAGACAGGTTTAGCTAGACCCAAGGACTGGTTTGTGCGAGCCATGTTGGACCAAGGGTGCAGGGAAAAGTGGGAGGAACGGGGGGGAAGGGGGAGGGTCATCTGTATCCCTGTGGAATGCCCTCCCAAGGAAAGGGCTGGGATGGAGTATTTGTTACCTCTTAGAAAAGTGTGAAGGGAGAAGGAAGTCTGGACCCAGGCCCCCATCCTTTTCCATCTTGTTGCAGGAGCAGTCTTCCCCGGGAAAGAGAAACCGTGGAAGTGGAGTCTGACGAGGAGGAGGAGTTCTCAGCTCACACAGGTATGGCTGGGATACGCTCTCTGGTGGCTCAGGGCTTTGCCCCCCTCTCGGGGGAAGCCAGCAGTGTAGCATTGCCTTTGCAGCAGGAAGCTTTGGATGTTCTCCACAGCTGTCACGTTTCACCACACAGGCAGGTGCATTTCAGCAGCGGGCAAGTGAATCCTTCCCCCTGTAAGGAACCCTTTTGAGATCCCAAATTCAGAAGTGTTGGAAAAACACAGATCCCTGATGAAAAGGGTTGAGGGATCAGATGGGCAGAGGTTGGTTATGGATTCCCTGAGTCAAACTGGGAAGCAGCCATTCTTGGGGGAATCCTGACAAAGAAGGTGTATTTCCAACTATTTCAAAATTTTGTTGTTGACTTCAAGATGTTTTTGTTTCCTGATAGGAGGAAACTTTAACACCATGCTGCTGTTGTCTTGTTCTGTTGTCGTACGGCACTTAGTGCAGTGGGGTCCTGGTTTGTGACTCACGCATTTAGATGCTACTGTAGTAATATAAATAAGATAGTATATGAACAGTCTTGCTAAGTAAATTAGTTTCAGCTGCAAAACTCAGTCCTGGATGCGTTAAAATTGCACTTATACTAGTGATGATGAACTTGGAAACTTCTTGATCAACTTGTTCAACTTAAGGCAGTAGACTGTGTCTGTATTATGGAGTTGCCACAGTGCATGTCGATTGGTGTAATGTAAATCAGTGCAGATTTTTTTAACTTAGATCAGGCCAAATTCCTGCTTATCCCAACTTCAGCAGTTGTTAAAATATGAACAACAATTGAAAATAAAGTGTCCTGTGTCCCAAGCTTAGTTCCCAGTTCTTGGTAGTTGATTGACAGGTAGAACTGGCAGCAAAAGGCAGTGTAGTCAGGGAGGGAGTTTTTCCCCATTATAAACTTAATTTTTTTTCATTGAAGATGAGCATCTACGCCACAGCACAGAACCAAGGAATCCTGGCTCTGTTACCTTCTGCTCTAACCCACTAGACCCCACTCCTCTCCCAGAGCCAGGGCTAGAACCCAGGAGCCCTGACTCCCAGCCCCTTGCTCTAACCACTAGACATACTCTCATCTAGTTCTGTTTCTGCAAGGTGAGTCTCCCCAGAGGAGATGGGCGTTGCCTTCTGAGTATGGGCAGCCTTCGGTAGCAGAGGAGTCCCTTCAGATCGCCCAGCTGGCAGCGTGAATACACGTTTGATGGCTACTTCCCCATCTTTTGCCAGGTGATTCAGAGACAGGCAGCCCCGAGCGCAGGCTGGGCTGCCAGGGGACCCAGGAGCTGGACAGTTCGTCCCAGCGGTTGCTTGACCAGAATGAGGCCGGTTCCCAGCATGCACTGGAGCAGGACGACAGCACTTCGGCCACGAGCAAAGCTATCGGGGCGCGAGGCGAAGAGCAAGGGAGCAGTAAAATGCAGAGCAATCCTCCCCAACAGCACCATGCACTGCGCAGTGAGGTAGGGGCTCCCAGCCTGGCCTTGGAGCTGATCAGGAACACGCTGCATTGTTGCCTGGGTGGGAGAGCTGGAGAAACTCGAATGCTGCTGGGGGTTCAGAAGGGGGCGCTCTCCTCTTGCAGTCAGTGCTGACCCCAGTGTGGTGCTTGGGGGAGCTGTGCTGCAAGGAGCAGCGTGGGGCCTCACTAGGGGGCTCCCTCCCTTCAGTCAATGCTGACCCCAGCACTTGGGGGAGCTGTGTTGCAGGGTAGGGAGCACTCTCACTTCAGACTCAGTGCCAACCCCAGTGCGAGGCTAGGGGGCGCTGTGCTGTATGGAGCAGGGTGGACGCTCAGTAGGGGGTGCTCTTCCCTTGCAGTCAGTGCTGGCCCCAATGCCGTGCTGACAGTCACTACTGCTATGTCTACGCTACAAAATGATGTCAACCTAACTTATGTCTGCGTACAGCCACTGCAGTTATTATATCGGTTGTGTGGGTGCACACTTGGCTCCTTGTGTTGTCGGTGCCTGTTCTCACCAGGAGCGCTTGTATCGGTTGTATTATCAGTGTGGGGCATTGTGGGACAGCTCCTGAAAGCCAGTAACATTGCGTCGACCTAATTCTATCGACTGTGACTCAACGCTGCTCGGGAAGGTGGTGTTACTAAATCAGCGTAGAGAGGCACTTGCATCGGCAGAGGCCAAATTTAAGTGAAGAAACTTCCACAGCTAGGTCAACGCAAGGCTGCAGTGTAGAGCAGGCCTTTGCTGATGTAGGTCTTTCATTAAGACAGTGATACTCGGACTGAGGCTCCGGAGCCGCATGGAGCTCTTTAAAGTGTCTCCTGCGGCTCTTTGCAGCACATGATATTAAAACATTGTGTGATTTAATTATTAACCAGTCTAAGTAATTTACCAATTCATTATTTTTATATATTATATTATATTATTATATTACTATAGTAAATGAAACAATGAATTCACACTACTGCGTCTCTTTTGGGTAATGGTGATCGCTAATTTGGTTCCTGAACCACTGAGGTCTGAGTATCTCTGCATTAAGAGATTTAAAATAAGTCAAACCTCCTTTCTATTAAAGCTGTCCTGGCTCTTTTTTTCAAGACTTGGAGTATTAATCTTACTGACCTGTCCAAATCTTCAATGGAATTCCATTCCGCTTCCTTAATTCCGGCTGCAGTTTCAGGTGGATATGGGATTCTCTGTCACTTCCCATCCAAAACTATTATGTGCAGCTGATCATTAGAGGCCATGCCTCAGCCGAGAGCTGGCTGCACCTGGATGCTGGGTGAGGGATCCCTGTATAAACAGCCCCCTTCCCCACTCCAGAGACAGCTGCGTCTCAGCACCAGGCAAGTCTTTCTTGTGCATACACATGGGGAAAAGCACTTTACAGTCCTTAGTCTGAACGGGCTATTGAGTTCACTGGTTCCATATGTAGCTGTGGCAGTGGCTGTCCTAGTCACCTCATCCTCTTTCGCCCCCAGATTGCACCAGACAAAATGACGGGGAGCAATCCTGTGTCACCGGCCTCTTCGGGGTCACCTGCCTCCAGTGGCAGTGTCTCGCCATCACACCTCACTCACGATTCCTCTCTGGACAGTCACCTGGGCTTTGATGTGCCCAGGCTGCAAAGCAAAGCTCTGGCGTCCCCAGGAGTTTACGCCTCGGACCCGGCCAGCATGTGGGACAAGACGCACGCTGAGATCGCTGAGCAGGCCAAGCATGTGAGGAGCTGACTGTGTCTGAAGGGTCCCCTGGGCTGGAGCCCTCCATGCTCCCAGGGCCATGACCCAGATGCCCTCAAGGAGCCCATGCCAGGGCGGGGGGTGGGAGGAAGTGGGGCTGGGGAGGAGGGGTAATGTTACTCAGAGCCCCTCTAGGTCCCTTACACCTGTGTTACTTTGGGTCATCTTTTGTTTAGGGTCAGATGGGTCTCGGCCCAGAGGATGGTTGCTGTGGGTCTCCCTGATTTACCCCTGCCTTCCAATCTCCCATGATGGGTGGGGGCTGGGATCCCTGCTGACTTGGTGCTGTGTTCCAGGAGGCGGAGATTGAGAACCGCATCGCGGAGATGAAGAAGGAGGGGTTCTGGTCTTTGAAGAGGCTCTCCAAGGTGCCGGAGCCAGTTCGCCCCAAGGTACACTGGGATTACCTCTGTGAGGAGATGCAGTGGCTTTCGGCAGACTTTGCCCAGGAGCGACGCTGGAAGAGGGGTGTGGCCAGGAAGGTGAGCTCTGCCCCTCCCTGAAACAGCTCTGACTGGTTTATTAAGTCCCCTAAAGCCCAAAGGTGGGTTTGGATTGTCTTGGAAATTGCTGTGCCTCGAGGAGCCGTAGGGTAGGGTGAATGGTCCAAACCTGGGGGCGTTTGAGATAGATCTGTGAAAGTATCCCATGACATCAAAATGTTCTGGGTCTTCTAACTCTCTCTTACACGCATCTGGGGCTCAAACCTATTGCTGTGATCCTCCCCCACTCAGGATTGATCTCAGCCAGCATTTCATACCCACTGGCCCTCTGGGAAATCAATAGCACAAGAGTCATTGAGGGCCAAATTTGGGAATTCCAGCGTAGGTCAAGTCACAATGCAGGGTGGATTGATTTAAATCAAAGCTATTTAAATGCCTGATTTTAATCATGATTTAAATCTGCAAGCCTTGATTTAAATCATTTATTTTACTCTTGTTCTGCATTTGTACTTTTTAGTTACTTTCCTAAAGAAAGGTTGATTCTCACTGGTTGGTAACCATTACAACATACACCTCTACCTTGATATAACGCTGTCCTCGGGAGCCAAAAAATCTTACCGCGTTATAGGTGAAACCGCGTTCTATCGAACTTGCTTTGATCCACCGGAGTGCGCAGCCCTGCCCCCCCCGCCCCCCCCCCTCCCCCCGGAGCACTGCTTTACCGCGTTATATCCGAATTCATGTTATATCGGGTCACGTTATATTGGGGTAGAGGTCTACTGATTTACTACCAAATATAACCTTTATACTAAATTTGGTGCTTCTTTTAGCTAACCAGCAGGATATGCTACTTACACCTTCATTTAAGCAAGTACATAGTTTAACTTACATTTACTCTGATTCTTAATTTTTACATTTTTGTTAGTTTAGAAAACAGTGAATGATGCATTTCTTTTTTACATGTGATTTGTGCCAAGCTGTATTTGGATGGAGAGTCAACTAAAATGCACAAAAACAGTTTTTGAATGTTTTTTAAATAGTTAAATAAAACTGTCTTAAACGTGCTAGATAAACAAGAAAAGTTTATCAGACAGTTTATCAAAATATGTTTTATGTTGAAAACTGATTTATTAAACAAAGGAAGTACTTAGTGCATTGAACTGTGGTTTTGGTCACCATGTCCTTCAGAAATTTATAACTAGTAGATCACGTCCTCTCATGCCTAGTTTTTATTCATAGATTGGAAGAAGAAAACAAGTTTTTCTGCCTTTTCAACACCCAGCTCATTTCGTAACTGAATTATCTAGTCATTGAACTGAATTAGTTGGATAACCTGAAATGAAGCAAATTATTCTGCAGGTGCAGAAGAGGCTACTTGTGTCAAAAGCTAGTTTAAGACTACAACAAACTCTGGTTCCAGGTGCTTTGCCTGTGACTTCCACCAGTTCAGTGCTTTGTCTTTCTTTAAAACTTGGCAACAAATATGAACTGATAATTTTTGTATTTAATTTTAATTATTTTATAGACTCAATAGATTATAGTAAGTTGAGGTCTTAACATAGGTTGTCATTTCAAATTTAACTTTAAATAGGTTTATTTTTAAAATATAAACCTATAGCTAATTTAAATGTTGAAAATCTGATTTAAAAAAAGCATAGATTTTTGTTCACCATGCTATGCCAAAGAGGGTGGAAAGGCACATGTGCAGCAGGACAGCGTCTCTGTTGCAAGGCAGAGGGTTTGCGGGTTGCCTGGTATCGGGGTAGCTGGATGGCTCCCATGTGCTGTGAGTTCAAATCCTGCCCTCAGCAGCTCTCTGTGACTGGTGGGCACATTTTGCAGGGGATTTACTAAGAGTTCTGCCCAGAGAGCACACCTTCTGGCTTAAGAGATGGCATTTCCAAGGGCTCTGGAATCCATCCAGGCGCCATCTGCCTGTCCATCCATCCAAGCACCCATCTGCCTATCCATGTTCCTGTGCTCCATCTAGGATTGCTCTGTCTGTCCTAGGTGCTGAATGGAAACCTCCATGACCCTTCTCAAACTGTGGCTGGTGACCCAGCTGTTGGTTGGCAGCTAGAGAGATCTCCCCCACCCCCAATACAGTCTGCCCTAGGTCGGTGCAGCCCCCTCTCCCCCCGCATCCCTCTCACCCTCCTCCTCCCCTCCCCTAGGTTGTGCGGATGGTGATCCGGCACCATGAGGAGCAGAAGCAGAAGGAGGAGCGAGCCAAGCGGGAGGAGCAGGCCAAGCTGAGGCGCATCGCCTCCTCCATCGCCAAAGAGGTCAAGCAGTTCTGGAGCAACGTGGAGAAGGTGGGTAGGGCGTGCAGCACTAGAAGGAGTGCTCAGCCTGGCTTTGGGCCTGGCCTTCTTCATATAAGAATTGTCACATAACATACTGGCCTCTCTAGCCTAGTATCCGTGCCTCTTCGCTGCTCTAGCTCAGGCTGTTGGGCTTCTCTCTCCCAGCATTCCCTGCTCTCTGTCATTTCAGCTTGGGCATCAGGACTCTCTAGCCCGAGGTCCCTGCCTCTCCGCTGCTCCAGGGTGGGTTTCACTAACACAATGTCTTGTATTGAGCAGTAGAATACAGTCGTCAGAGGAGAGATTTCCTTTTGCCCCTCAGCTGGGCCATAGCAGGAAGGTTCTTCAGAAGCGAGTACGACAGGCTAACAATATGCTGCCTATTGAGACCTCCCTCTTACCCTTCTCTTTCACTTGGATGTCCCTGTCCACCCCCCTGGCCCTCCACTGGCAGGTAGTGCAGTTCAAGCAGCAGTCTCGCCTGGAGGAGAAGAGGAAGAAGGCCCTGGACCTGCAGCTGGACTTCATCGTGGGCCAGACGGAGAAGTACTCAGATCTGCTGACTCAGAGCCTCAACGAGACCTTCCCCATGGCCAGCAAGACTGGCTCCTCCTCCCACATCAGCTCTTCCCACGCCGGCTCCACCGCTTCCAGCCCCCCACCACCTCCACACCTCACCGATGAAGAAGGTAGGGAACCAAAACACCCCGTGTCCCATTCCCTGCTCACCTTGAGCCAGCCAGTTCTCCCCTAGAGGGTAAAGGTCTTGTGTCCCTTTCCCCTGAGTTGGCTAGACTCTCCTGCCCTGGGGCTGGATTGGAAGATGGTACCCTTTAGAGATGAAAGAGTCCATGTCCCATTCCCTGAGCCCTCCAGTCCCATCCCCGCAGGGCCAGATCAGCTGGCGCCCCCTACAGGGGAAAGACACCAGGTTTCACTCCCAGGGCTCCTTAGTCCCAGGGTTTCCCCACTTGCCCTGTCAGTGCCCCAGGTGTATGGTTCACCCCCTGCTTCCTCCTCCCACAGATGGGGACTTCCAGCCCCATGAGGAGTCAGATGACGAGGAGACTATTGAGGTGGAGGAGCAGCAGGAAGGGAACGACTCGGAGACGCACCGGCGTGAGATAGAGCTGCTGAAGCAGGAGAGTGAGCTGCCCCTGGAGGAGCTGCTGCAGTCCCTGCCCGCCCAGATCCTGGAGAATTCCTGCAGCGCTGCCCCCTCCATCTCCAGCTCCAACAACGAGGAGGAGGAGGCAGCGGGGCAGAGTGAGGAGGAGGTAGAGAAACAATCCAAGATTGTAAAGATGGTGGAGGGGTGGGTCAGACCTGCCAGGGAGGCTAAGGGGATTGGTGATCGGCGAGAGTCTGTGGGGCGGTAGACAGGACACCCCTGACTGAGGCAGCACTTTGCTCAGAGCAAGCACCTCTCTTTGCAGGCCACTGACCTGGAGAGGCAGCTGCACTCAGATACCTTAAGCTGCATGATCTGTGTGTCCCAGCTAGGCCAGGGTAGGAGGGCTTGGGGGGGTCCAGGGCTCTCCTTTTGGGGTGGGAGGGCCTGGCCCCAGCCTCTCCTCCCAGCCCTCTCCTTCATGCCTCCAGCAGGAGAAAGCAAAGTCCGTCATGCAGAGGAACAAAAGGCCGTGGAAGCCTGACAAGGAGGATGAGGAGTTCACGGCCAACGAGGAGGAAGGTGAGCATGGCAAGGGACCTGCTGGAGCAGCTAGGCTCTGGGTGGATGGGAGGGACCTGGCTGCCACTGGTGGCTGATGGGGGTGACAGATTAACGGGGCCTTCTCCCATCCACATGGTAACACAGCCCCCTTTTTCCTCAGCTGAGGATGAAGAGGAGACGATCGATGCTGAAGAGAAGCTTGAAGGGGACATGGATCACAGGAAGGAACTGGATGACTTGGCCCAGGAAGGTATGGAGGGGGTGGGAGGAGACTGATTCCAGCTATGTAGCACTGATGTTTGACATGGCCTGGATCTCTCTCAGGGACACAGGGTCAGTTTCTCTGTCCCACCATCCCTAGGGCTCCTGGCAAACTGTCCCCCAAGTCATGTGATCAGTGTTCAGAGAGCACTTAAACAGGTCTCTGCCTGGCCCCGTAGGCTGGGATTTGGTAGCTGGTGCTCAGAGGAACCTCTCCATTGCAACCCGCAGCCAGGTCCTTCCTGTGTTGGCTGCGTTACAGATTTGGAGAGACATCTAGTCACAGGGCGGGGGTGGGACATGACATGACATGACCCTTGCTCCGTCCCACCCTCTGCGTGTTCCCATGCGCCTCTGGCAGGGGAGCTGCCCATGGAGGAGCTGCTGCAGAGATACGCCGGCGCCTACGCCTCGGACTTTGAGATGGATGAGTCGGATAGCTCCTCGGATGCCTCGGAGCCCAGCACCTCGGAGTACGAGGAGGAGTCAGAGGATGAGGACAGCAGCAGCCAGTCAGGTATGGAGGGATGAGGGAGCGTGGTTTGAGGAGTGGGTGGGTGTCTTAAGGCAGGGCTGATGCTGGCTGGATCTTGCCCCAGACTCCACCGCAGAGGAGGAGAGTGAGGAGGAGGAGGAGAGCCAGGAAGAGGAGGAGGAGGAGGATGCCCCCGCTGAGGAAGCGACGGCGGCGAGCCGGGAGGAAGACTTTGGCGTGGAGTACCTGTTGAAAAGGGACGAGGATCGGGGAGAGGGGAGTAACGACGCAGCCCCCGCCCTGGGGCCCAAGAAGGAGATCACAGACATCGCAGCCACTGCCGAGAGCCTGCAGCCCAAGGGCTACACCCTGGCCACCACCCAGGTAAGCGGGACCGCAGTGGGGAGGGAGTTGGAGGAGGGAAGGCAGCCAGACTAACCTCCTCCCCCTTTGCGCAGGTGAAGACGCCCATCCCTTACCTGCTGCGGGGGACCCTGCGGGAGTATCAGCACATCGGCCTGGACTGGCTGGTCACCATGTACGAAAAGAAGCTCAATGGGATCCTGGCGGACGAGATGGGACTGGGCAAGACCATCCAGACCATCTCCCTGCTGGCTCACCTGGCCTGCGAGAAGGGTGAGGGGGTGGGACGGGGCTGCCGGGAATTAGATAGACGGGGACAATCCTGCCCCAGGTGGGGACGGGCTAGATGGGCCCAGATGCCTGGATTGCAATAGCCACCTGCCTCATTGGTGGCATGTGGAGAGAGGCCCAGGGCTGACAGACCATGGAGATGGAGCTCCCTTCCCCCGGGGCTCGGGGAGGTTCATTGGTGAGGAGGGTGCGTGGCAGAGATTGCCATGCCACTGCCCAGGCTTTGCCCACCTTGGCGCTCCAAGATCCCTGAGCCCGCAGCTTGAGAGCAGCCCTGCTCTGTGTTGGTCCCACAGGTAGCTGGGGTCCCCACCTGATCATCGTGCCCACCAGCGTGATGCTGAACTGGGAGATGGAGATCAAGCGCTGGTGCCCCAGTTTCAAGATCCTTACCTACTATGGGGCGCAGAAGGAGCGCAAGCTCAAGCGGCAGGTGAGGAACCAGAGGCCCCTCCATCACCCCAAGTGCACCCCCCAACTGGGATACAGGACTGCCTCCCCACGGTGGCTGAGGGTTATCCGCTCTTCCTGGCATTGGGGACGAGAGTCCTAGAGTATAAGCCAGAAGGGACCACTAGATCTAGTCTGACTTCCACATAGAGCACAAGCCACCACCAGCACCCGCACACTAATCCAGCCAGCGAAATGTGGCCAATGTATTGACTACTAGACTGTTGTGTGCCACAGGCAGAATAGGAGGGACCGGTGCACCAGCACCAGCAGGGAAATGATTAGGTGCAAGATCCCCAGATGACCACAGCAAGCAACCTGCACCCACACGCTGCAGAGGAAGGGGAAGTCGTCTCCCGCAACCCAGGGTTCCTGCCAGTCTGACCTGGGGGAAAATTCCTTTCCAACCCCACATACAGTGATCAGTGAGACCCAGCCCTTGTGAGCAAGAACCAGCCAGCCAAGCACTGGAGAGAGAGACTGCTCGGTGCCACCCAAGTGCCCTGGCCCGCCCACCCAATGTCCCATTTCCAGTGTGGCCATCCCTGATGCTTCAGAGGAAGGAGATGATAAAAGCCTCACAAAAACAGAATACGTGGAGGAAATCCCTTCCTGACCCTGGCTGAAACCCTGAAGCATGAGCTTTAGGAACATAAGAAATAAATCTGCCCCCTGCCAGCACAAACAGCCCCCTCATACAATTGCACACATACATTTTTCCAGCTTTCTCTTAAAACTAATGAAGATTTTTGCTCCCAAAACTCCTACTGGGGGCTGTTCCAGAACCTCACCCTCCTGATAGTTAGAAGCCGCCTTCTCATTTCCAGCCTGAATTTGTTCATGGCCAATTTATATCCGTTTGTTCTTGTGCCAACTTTGTCCTTTAGCTTCAATAACTCTTCGCCCTCCCTGGTGTATTTATAGAGCTCAATCAGATCCCCCTCAGTTTTTGTTTGACTAGACTAAATAAGCCATGCTCTTCCAATCCCCTCTGGTAGGATTGGCCCTCCGTTTGCCTGGTCATCCTCCTCGCTGTTCTCTGCACCTGTTCCAGCTGGAATTCACCTTTCTGGAACCAGGGGGCCCAGAACTGTGCACGGTATTCCCAGGGAGGTCTTCTCAGTACCTTGGACAATGGCATTAATACTTCTCCCTCTCTACCGGAATTGCTTCTCCTGAGGCATCCTAGGATCACATTTGCCTTTGTCACTGCTGCATCACGTTGGTGGCTCATAGTCATCCTGTGATAGACCCCCACAGCCACGTCTCTCTCCTCTCTTGCTTCCAACTGATGAGCTTGTAACAGAAATTCTTATTATTAGACTCGAGATGCAGGACCTTATACTTTTGTCCTGCTGAATTTCATCCCATTTCTGTCACTAGTCTTCAAGGTCAGATCTTCCCGTATAATATTTCCAATCTTCTGTATTGACAGTGCCTCCCAGGTCTGTATCATTAGCACACTTCTGCTGTATGAGCAGGCAGGCTTCTGTGGGGTCGCACGGGATACTGGCTGGCTCGGGCGTCAGGGAATGGACCTGGGGCCTTTCCCCTTTGGGGGCACCAGCTCCAGTCTGGTCCTGGGCTGTGGAACCACCTGGTTTGGGGATGGGAAGGAGATCTGGGTGGCCTATCTTCTCTGGCCCCTCCCAATGTAACCCAGCTCCCCTCCTTAGGGCTGGACCAAGCCCAATGCCTTCCACATCTGCATCACCTCATACAAGCTGGTGCTGCAGGACCACCAGGCGTTCCGGCGCAAGAACTGGAAGTACCTGATCCTGGATGAGGCCCAGAACATCAAGAACTTCAAATCCCAGCGCTGGCAGTCGCTGCTCAACTTCAACAGGTGGGTGGGGTACTCCCCCTGAGGGGGGAGAGGGCCCTGGCCCAGCGTGGCCCAGCACACTCACTGCTCTGCCCTTCCTTTCCCCATGTCTCCTCCAGTCAGAGGCGGCTGCTGCTGACAGGCACCCCCCTGCAGAACAGCCTGATGGAGCTCTGGTCCCTCATGCACTTCCTGATGCCCCACGTCTTCCAGTCGCACCGCGAGTTCAAGGAGTGGTTCTCCAATCCCCTGACAGGCATGATCGAGGGTAGCCAGGAGTACAACGAGAGCCTGGTCAAGCGGCTGCACAAGGTGAGGGTGGGGCTGCAGTGGAAGGGGAGAGGGAGCTGCTGAGGGGTGGGGAGCAGGGGCTGCTAGGAATCAGGCCTGGGGTGGGGTCTGCCAGGGACTGGGGTTGGTAGAGGGGATGGGTCAGGACCGGGACGTAGGTGGTTTGATCTCGTGCTCGGAGCAGGGGTGACAGGTCTAGTGGTCAGAGGCCAGGCCAGGGGGCCAGAATCGGGAACCAGTCAGGAAGTCAGTAGGTTGCTCAGACAACTTTCTGTGCCTCCTGCTGGTTTAAATAGTACAGTCGAGCCAATCGGTGGGGGCCGGGCATTGTCCCCAAGCAGGATCCTCATAGGGGGTGCCTCTGGGAGGGGTCAGAGTTCTGCTAGCCAGTGGTGGCCAGGGTGTGAGGGCAGACTTTCCCCGTTGGGTTGGGCTGGGCTGGGCGTTTCCAGCAGGCGATCAGGACCGTTCGGGGCGGGGCTGGCTTTCGGACTGATGGCTCTGCCCCACCCCTGGCAGGTGCTGCGGCCCTTCCTCCTGCGGAGGGTGAAGGTGGATGTGGAGAAGCAAATGCCAAAGAAATACGAGCACGTCATCAAGTGCCGGCTGTCCAAGCGCCAGCGCTATCTCTACGATGACTTCATGGCCCAGGCCACGTGAGTGCAGAGGGGACAGGATGCTTGGGTTTATCCCTGGCTCTTGGGGGTGTGGGGTGTCTAATGTGTTAGAACAGTGGGGGCTGGGAGCCAGCACTCCTGGGTTCTGTCCCCAGCTCTGGGAGGGAGTGGGGCCAGATCCCAACTCAGGTGATTGCATTCTGCCTCTCTAACTCGTGCCTGTAGTGTCAGTTGGGTACAGAATCCACCTTCACTTCCTGTCCCAAACTGCTCTGTTGCACTGCAGTGTTAATCAGTCACTGCTCCCTACCCCAGAGGTAGCTGCATTTCAGTATTGACTGAGGGGTCCCTGTGCAGTGTCACGGTGTGGTTACCCGGCTGCTGCGCTGCACCCCAGAAATGGCCGCATCTCAGCACTAGGTGGTCGATCCCAGGGTGGCATTGCTGGGTGGTTCTTACCCACCCACCAGCCCAGAAATGCAGCATGTGGTGGCAGCCAGGAGCGCTAGCTGACTCTGCTCTTGGTTTCCTCTCAGCACCAAGGAGACTCTGGCCACAGGGCATTTCATGAGCGTCATCAACATCCTGATGCAGCTGCGGAAGGTGTGCAACCATCCCAACCTCTTCGACCCCCGGCCCATCCACTCGCCCTTCATCACCCAGGGCATCTGCTTCAGCACCGCCTCCCTCGTCCTGTGTGCCCTCAACCGCGATCCCTTTAAGGCAGGTGCCCCCAGCCCTTTAAGGGGGGTGGGACACAGGGCTCTAGGGGACTTCAGCCCCAGTCCAGCCCCAGGACAGGGGCTTGGCTGGCTCAGGGAAGACCGGTGGAAGGGAAGGGAAGAGATGGGACCTTTCTCCTCTAGAGGTCCCGGCCCTGCCGGGGACTGGCCCGCTCAAGGGGGAGGTGGGAATGGGACACAGGCCCTTTCCCCTTCCCGCCTGCCCTCATGTTAGTGTTGCTGCGGAGGGAAGTACCAGGAGCCATGGGGTGGGCTGGTCCTCTCCTAACTGGGCCTGGCCCCTTGCAGCATGTGGACATGGGCATTTTCGACCTCATCAACCTGGAGGGGCGCGTGTCCCGCTACGAGGCCGACACCTTCCTGCCTAAGTGGAAGGTGACAAGGAAGCTGATCGAGGAGATCGCCGAGTCCCCGGACCCCCCGCCCAGGCCCAAGCCTGTCAAGATGAAAGTGAACAGGTACCGCAGCCCCCCCAGTGGGGAGGGAAGGGGGCTGCCATGGCCATGGGCTGGGAGGATGGGGATCACAGTGCGGGCAGGGGACCGCCAGGGCTGGGGGAATAGGGATCTCTGGGGGCACAGGGCTGCCATAGCCTGGGGAGGGGGGATCTCGGGGGCAGTGGAGGAGGCTTCCGTAGCCGATGCCAGGGGGTTTCTTGGGGGGGGGGTGGAGGGGGCTGCCATAGCGCAGAGCAGGGGGTTGGAGGGGAGTCCTGGATTTGCCGGGGGGGGGGGGGTGTCAGCAGGGAGTGGCGAATTCCCTTTCTCTCCCCCCCCCCCCCCCACTTTAACCTTGTCTGTCCCCCCTCCCTACAGGATGCTGCAGCCGGTGCCAAAGCCAGAGAACCGGACCGTGGTGCTGGTGAACAGCCCTCGCCCCGTGGCCCCCTTGCAGAGACCTATGGCTCCTGTGTTGCCAGAGGCCCTGGCCCCCATGCATCCCATGGGCCCGGTTCTCCCGGGGCCCGTTCAGCCTCCCCTGCTCCCTCACCCCATGGCCGTACCAATCTCGCTGCCCCTGCCCCTCCCGCCATCCCCCGTGCCGGTGCCTCCCGCTGCCAGGCCGCAGGGCCCAACGCTAGTGCCTACACTGAGCCAGAACAACGCCGCTGCTGCCGTGCTCCAGGCCCCGGTGTCTGCCCAGCAGGGTAAGGGCCCTGCCCAGTGGGAGGGGTGGGGCGGGGCTGGGTGCCCACTGGGATCCACTGGAGCGGGGCCCTTTCCTCTGCCTGAGGGCTGAAATGCCCTATTGAGGGTGTGTGGCCAGGATTTCCCTCCCCTCCTTTTTGGGGGGCAGGGCTGGGCCAGGTAACACCTCCTTGGGCCCTGCCCCATCTTTCCCAGGGTGGAGGAGCTGGGCTGGTATCCCCCTCTCCCTTCCATGGGGGCGTGGCTAGGCTGGCTGACTCCTCCCCTCTAACCAGCCCCTCTTTCCTCCCACAGTCCTGCCCACACTGATGCCTGCGGCCCAGCTGGTCCCAAATGCCCCCCAGCCCCCCATGCTGCCGGCCCCTGCCACCGCTGCTGCTGCCTCCACCCTCAAGCCTGGCCCGGTGCCAGCCCCCGCCGTGCGGCTAGCCACCAACCCCCTGAACCCGGGCGCCGTGGGGAGCATGATGAAGCCAGTGACAGTCCATTCCACCACCAGCACCCTGCCTGGCTACAACTTCCCGGCCACCAGCACTGTGCAGCAGAGGCTGCTGCTCTCCCCGGACATGCAGGCCCGGCTGCCCTGTGAGTACAAGGGGCGCTGCAGGGAGTGGGGGGGAAAGGCAGCGGGTGTCCTGGGAACTGACCCCGTCTCCTCTCTGCAGCGGGCGAGGTGGTGAGCATCGCACAACTGGCCTCGCTGGCCAACCGGCCCCTGCAGAGCGCCCCAGGCAGCAAGCCCCTCACCTTCCAGATCCAAGGCAACAAGCTGACCCTGACGGGCACCCAGGTGCGGCAGGTCACCATGGCCCAGCCCCGACAGCTGCAAAGTAGGTAAACCCCTCCCCTCCCCTCCCCTGTGGCCCCAGGCACCTCTGCTCCCCCATCCCCTCCTTCCATCCTGGTGAGGGATCTCTGCGTAAACAGCCCCCACACCCCACCCCAGAGGTGGCTGCATCTCAACAGTCCCTGTACACTGTGAGATCCTTCCGCTAAGAGCCCTCTCCCTGCCCCAAACCCTCGCTCCCCTGCTTCCACCATTGCTGTTCTCACTGTCTCTGTGCTGTGGCTGCTTGGCTGGCTCACCTGCTTTCTCTCCTCTTCCCCTCCACTCAGCCAGAGCTCTGCTGAACACTTGTTCTTAGACCGGACGAGGCAGGGTGGAGGGAGGGGGCACGAGAGACGGCAGCACTTGGGGAAGGAGATGGAAGAGCCAAGGGCCCTGGTGGGTGGGTAAGAACGGATCTGGGGGAGTGGGGTGCTGGGGAACAGCCATGGGGCACGGTGAGGAAGAGCAAGGAACCGACAGGCACTGGGTCAAGGGGAGCCGTGGGGTGCTGATTGGGGGCGAGCAGAGCGGCGCTGTTGGGGTGGGATGGGCAGCGGTGCATGGAGGGATGCCGGTGGGGTGGGGAGTGGGGAACCGAGGGGCGTTGGTGGGCAGGGAGCAGAGGGGCACCATAAGGGAGTGCTGGGGGATGGCAGGGCAGACGCCCAGGGTGGGATCCCTCTAAGCTCCAGCCGTCTCTGCCCATGAGGCGCCTGTTGACCCGAGGGAGAGAGCAAAACTCCAAGCCTGACCCTGCTGTAAGGCCCCAATGCCAGCCCGGCCGGGTCGCTGCAGGGGGGCGCACAGGGGACGGAGGGGGTGGGCGTGCTCTGGTGGGGAAGCTCGCCTGTGCCAGCTGTTCATGCTTTCTCCCCTGCAGGGAATGTAGTTCACCTGGTCTCTGCCGGGGGTCAGCACCACATCATCAGCCAGCCGGCCCAGGTGGCTCTCATCCAGGCCATGACCCAGCAGGGCGCGCAGGCGCAGGGCGGGGTGCAGGCCATGTCAGGCCCCCAGCCCACCACCATCCTGCCCGCCCCAGCCTCTGCCACCACGGCAGCCGCCACTTCAGCAGCCATCAGCGTCCCCATAGCTGCCACGCCAGGTGAGTGTCAGTGGCCTGGGGGCAGATCAGGGCGAGTGGCAGGCCGGACTCCTGGGTTCTAGCCCCAGTTCTGGGAGCGGGGTGGAGCTAGTGGGTTAGGGCGGAAGGGGCTGGGAATTAGGTTTTGTCCCCGGCTCTGGGAAGGGAGTGGGGTCCAGTGATTTGTGTGTGGGGGAAGATGTCTGCCAGGCTCTAACCCTGCTTTCCTCACCCCCAGTGCCCTCCTCCATGGTGAACAGCTCTGGTGTGGTGAAGATCGTGGTGCGGCAGGCCCCACGGGACGGCCTGGTGCCTGCCCCAGCCCTACAGCAGCCTCCACGCCCAGCCACAGCCACCACCCTGCCTAGCCTGCCGGCCGCCCTGATGGCACAGCGAGCCCAGCTCCCCGTGGCACCCATGCCGCCCGTGCGGTTGCCCACTCAGCCACTGGTTCCAGTGCGGGCACCCACCCCACTGCAGGCCCTGGTGCGACCCATGATCCGGGTGGTGCAGGCGCCAGTGCCCAGCATGGAGCAGTCGGGTAAGCAGGTCGTCTTTGCCTTCCTAGACGGGGCGTTGTGCCCTAGGACTCACACTAACCCCACTTGGCTTTCCTCTGCAGCTCCAGCACCGGCTCCACCTTCTCCCGCCACGGCCGCCCCTCTTCCCACCCCCCCTGCCACCACCATCGCTGCTGCTGTCTGCCCTGCACTGGCTCCCCGGCCCGCAGCCGCGCCCAGCCCAGTGCCCAAGGAGGAACCCGAGACACTAATGCTACGCTCCACCACGCCCACCCCGCCTCCCCCGTCGCCACGGGCTCCACGGCACAGACGGCAGCCCCCTCCCCCGCCCCGGTCACCCTTCTATCTGGTGAGTGAATGTGCAGGGAGCCTGGGACTGGGCTTGGGGGAAAGGGGGGGGGGGCAGGGAGGGGCTGGGATAGTCCATGGGGAGGAGGATCTCAGTGCAGTGGGGCAGGGATAGGACTGGACCAGGAGAAGGGGAGGAGAAGGATCTGGACCACCTGGGCAGGGGGGAGGATCTCGGAAGAGGTGGGAGCTGTGCTAGCCCAGACTGGCCGGGATGGAGGGGAGAGGATCTTGGGGGGCAGGGCTGGGTTCGGCCCTGGGGGGAGGATCTCAGGTGCAAGGCAACTCAGGGGGCGTCCCATCGCCAGCACTGACGTCCGTCCATCTGTGCGGTCCTGGTGGCAGGAATCACTTGAAGAGAAGCGGAAGAAGCAGAAGGAGGAGCGCCTGGACCGGCTCTTCCGCCTCAACGAGCAGCACTGCAACCTGGCCCCCATCTATGGCACCGAGGTGCTTCGCCTCTGCACCCTCTTCCCACCTGGCCCCCCTCGGGAGCAGGAGGAGGAGGGGCAGGAAGTGGCACCTGAGCTGGATGGCTGGAGGGGGGCCAGCTACAGCCACTGCTACATGGCACAGGTGCATCGGGACCCCCAGCACCTAGAGGCGTATTGGCAGCGGGCCTCAGCCATTGCCCAGGCCATCCTGATCCCCCAGCAGAGGGTTGAGCAGTTGGCAGACATCATTGAGAGGTAACGCCGCCCGGCGGCGCGGCTGGGCCCCTCTGTGAGGAACGGGGATCTGTGCAGCTGCCTTGGGGAGCTGGGGTTCGAACTCAGGAGTCCTGGCTCCCAGGCCCATCCTGCCCCATTCCAGGCCTGGGGCTGGAACCCAGCAGCCCTGACTCCCAGGCCCCTTCTCCACCCCACTGTAACCCACCAGATCCCGCTCCCCTCCCGGAGCTGACAACGGTGGAGGCGCGTCCTCCGTCCCCCTGGCCTGCTGCTGTGCCATGGCTGTTCACACCCTCAGCCATGCCCGTTGTATCTGCAGGTTCATCTTTGCTATGCCTCCCGTGGAGGCGCCTGCCATCACCATTCACACCTCTCACCCGCCCCCGTCACTCCTGCTCCACCAGGCCATCTTCAAGGAGACACTGCGGCGGGAGATCTCGCCCCGCGCCAGCGGCCTGCATCGCATCGTTTGCAACATGCGCACCCAGTTCCCCGACCTGCGCCTCATCCAGTACGACTGCGGTATGTGGGTGGACCGGGCAGTGGGGGCCATGGCTAGCTGGGCCCCTGGCCGATCCAGGGGAGGGGCGGGAAGCAGGGAGGCTGGGCAGAGACGCTCTGCTCAGGCAGGGGCTGAGGGAGAAGCAGAGAGGCCAGGCTGTCCTTGGTCCCCACCCCTGCCTGGCTGGCCTGGTCACCATCCCCGTTCCTTCCTGCAGGGAAGCTCCAGACCCTGGACCTGTTGCTGCGACAGCTGAAGGCCGGGGCGCACCGGGTCCTCATCTTCACCCAGATGACCCGCATGCTGGACGTGCTGGAGCAGTTCCTCAACTACCATGGGCATATCTACCTGCGCCTGGACGGCAGCACCCGCGTGGAGCAGAGACAGGTATCGCCGGCTGCTTGCGCCCATGTGTCCTGGGGGTTCCCTCAGCAGCCAGGCTAGGGACTCCTCAGAGCCCCCAGGCCTCTCCTGCTATTCATCCTCCCAGAGCTGGGGACAGAACCCAGGAGTCCTGACTCCCAGCCCCACTTCTGGAACCTCTAGACCCCACCAGCCCCATATCCTGTCTGCTACCCCTCACTGTGGCTTCCCCCCCCCCTCGGCAGGCGCTGATGGAGCGTTTCAACGCTGACAAGCGCATCTTCTGCTTCATCCTGTCGACACGCAGCGGAGGCGTGGGGGTGAACCTGACGGGCGCTGACACTGTGGTGTTCTACGACAGCGACTGGAACCCCACCATGGACGCCCAGGCCCAGGACCGCTGTCACCGCATCGGCCAGACCCGCGATGTCCACATCTACAGGTCAGCCACGCGCCCAGTGTCACCTGCTCTGACTCCTCCTGTCCAGCAGAGGGAGCCTGTGCAGTGCTTGTCCCCTCCCCTCCCACTCTGTGTGGCTGACCCTGCCCCAGAGGGTAAGTTGCCTCTCTGCCTCCCTCTGCAGGCTGATCAGCGAGCGGACAGTGGAGGAGAACATCCTGAAGAAGGCCAATCAGAAGAGGATGCTGGGAGACATGGCCATTGAGGGCGGGAACTTCACCACAGCTTACTTCAAACAGGTACCTGGCCCTGCTGCAGCCATCGCACTCCCTGCTGCATTGCAGCCCTCACTGACCAGCTACGTCATGGGCTGGAAGCTGAAACTCCCTGCTGGGTCCCAGGATTAGTGATTCCCAGCACCCCCAACCTACCAGACCCAGCTCCCCTCCCAGAGCTGGGGAGAGAGCCCAGGAGTCCTGACTCCCAGCACCCCCTGCTCTAACCCAACAGACACCACTCCCTGCCCAGAACAGAACATAAGAATGGCCATACTGGGTCAGACCAAAGGTCCATCTAGCCCAGTATCCTGTCTTTTGACAGCGGCTAATGCCAGGTGCCCCAGAGGGAATGAACAGAACAGGGAATCATCAAGTGATCCATCCCCTGTCGCCCATTCCCAGCTTCTGGCAAACAGAGGCTAGGGACACCATTCCTGCCCAGCTTGGCTAATAGCCATTGATGGACCTATCCTCCATGAACTTATTTAGTTCTTTTTTGAACCCTATTACAGTCTTGGCCTTCACAACATCCTCTGGCAAGGAGTTCCACAGATTGACTGTGCGTTGTGTGAAAAAATACTTCCTTTTGTTTGTTTTAAACCTGCTGCCTATTAATTTCATTTGGTGACCCCTAGTTTTGTGTTATGAGAAGGAGTAAATAACACTTCCTTATTTACTTTCTCCACACCAGTCATGATTTTATAGATCTCTATCATATCCCCTCTTCATCGTCTCTTTTCCAAGCTGAAAAGTCCCAGTCTTATTAATCTCTCCTCATATAGCAGACGTTCTATACCCCTAATAATTTTTGTTGCCCTTTTCTGAACCTTTTCCAATTCCAATATATCTTCTTTGAGATGAGGCAACCACATCTGTATACAGTATTCAAGATGTGGGTGTACCATGGATTCTTCTAGAGGGAATATGATATTTTCTGTCTTATTATCTATCCCTTTCTTAATGATTCACAAAGTTCTGTTTGCTTTTCTGACTGTCGCTGCACATTGAGTGGATGTTTTCAGAAGACTATCCACAATGCCTCCAAGATCTTTCTTGAATAGTAACAGCCAATTTAGACCCCATCATTTTATGTTTGTTGGGATTGCTTTCCAATGTACATTACTTTGCATTTATCAACATTGAATTTGAGCTGGGGAGAGAACCCAGGATTCCTGACCAAGCCTGATCTCCTTGATCTGAGAGACTCCAATCCCAGAAATCTGGCTGAGTACATTGCTCTTGCTCTTACAAAGCCCCTCACTCTAGCAGGTCACAGCTCAGTATAACCTGAGGGTATCTCTGCCTAACCTGTGTGTGTCTGCCCCTCAGCAAACCATCCGGGAGCTCTTCGAAATGCCCTTGGATGAGCCAGCCAAGAAGGAAGGGGAGGTCCTCACCATGGCGCAGGAGGATGAGGAGGATCCCATGGCCAACAAGCAGACCCAGATCCTGGAGCAGGTAAGCCCCACCCAGCCACGGGGAGGGCTGGGTTTCCCTCAGCTCCACCTCCCCACCCACTGAGACAAGTGTGTCTGGCCGGCAGGCGCTGTGCAAGGCCGAGGACCCTGAGGACATCCGGGCGGCCACGCAGGCCAAGGCTGAGCAGGTGGCAGAGCTGGCCGAGTTCAACGAGAACATCCCCCTGGACGCGGACGAGCGGCCCAGCAAGGAGGAGGAGGAGGAGATGTCGAAAGCTGAGCAGGAGATCGCCTCGCTCATGGAGCAGGTGCGGGGCGGGGGCAGATTGGCTAGAAAGAGATCCACCCTGCATCCTGTCACTCCCCTTGCTCCTACCCTGCAGCAGAGCGAACGAACCCTAGTGTACCTCAGCTGGGGGAGCAGCGGGTAGCTGTGTCCTTGCTGCCACCTGCTGGAGGGAATGAGCCCTGCTCTCGTTGGGTGGGTTCAGAATCTCACAAGCTCTTCCAGCAGACCCTGCACTCTGGGTTTAGCCAACCATATGTGCCCACCATTTCAGGGCTCTTTTATGTGAAATAGGACCCAAGAGACCTGACTCCCAGCCCCCTGCTGCTGTAGTCCAGCAGACCCCACTCCCCTCCCAGAGCTGGGGATAGAACCCAGGAGTCCTGACTTCCCCAATCCCTCTGGTAACTCCTGTTCATCATCTCCTGCCTTTGCAGCTCACCCCCATTGAACGCTATGCCATGAACTTCCTGGAGGCCTCTCTGGAGGACATCAGCCGAGAGGAGCTGAAGCAGGCAGAGGTGAATGCAACCCCCTTTAGCCCCTTCATCGCTTGGGGCCGGGTGGGGGATCTCATCCTGGCTGGCCAGAGTAGCTTTGTCCACAGCCTTGGCTTCGGCAGCACCTCCAAACCTCAAGCGCGTGGCTCCCCCCATGCAACGCAGCTTCAGTGGTGTGGCCGCACAGCAACCATCTCCCAGGCTGTTGTGAGCCCCACTCCCCTGGGCTTATGACCTTTCATGGAGATGACACTGGGGCACCAGCTGCGTGGGAGACGGGGGTGGCCATGGGGCACTGAGGCATTGTGTAAACAGTATCCTGTCCCCCCTGCCACGCCAGATCACATCCAGGGGCCCTTCTAGCCAGGTATCCCATCCTCCCTGCCATGCCAGATCACACCCACAGGATTATCTATCCCCGTGTATTCTGCCCCAGATCACGCTCATGGGACCATCGAGGTACAAACACTCCTCTCGTATCCCGCCCTGGATGAGACCCACAGGACCCTCAATCCCTGTACCCTGCCTCCTCCCTGCTACCCTAGCTCAGACCCATGGGCCCATCTAGCCCAATATCCTGCCCTGGATCAGGCCAATGGGCCCATCTGGCCAAGTATCGCTCCCCCTGGCCCAGACCAGATGCTCTGTGGTTGCCTGGCAGATGACCGCTGTCTCTCTCCTTTACAGGAGCAGGTGGAGGCCGCCCGGAAGGACATAGACCAAGCCAAGGATGAGGTGGTGTTCAAGCTGCCTGACGACGAGGACGAGGGTCGGCTCAGCGAGGAAGGCTACATCAAAAAGAGCAAGAAGGCCAAGGTGCCCAGCCGTGCGGGCCCAGAGCGCACTGGCACACGCATGAGTGAGCGACTGAGGGGCACTCGCCTCTCCCTGCGCGAGGCAGATGGAGTGGACACCAAGTCGCCCCAGGCCCGGCTCCCCAGCCTGCGCCACCTGCGGGGCCACCATGCCAGGCTGGAGGCTGAGGAGGCAGAAGACCACCTGTCCCTGGTGGCCCAGCACACGCGTGGCGCAGCCATCCGCAGGGACCTGGTGTGGGAGGAGACGCCAGCTCCGACCCGCAAGGCCGCGGCCAAGAGGGAGGAGTCGGGGACCAAGGTCCCCGGGGCTGGCGAGAGGGTGCTGCGGCCCATCCCTCACAGAACAGAGGCCCCCATCATCGGGGAGAGGGTGTTCCGGACCTCTCCACAGAGACCTGAACCCCCTGCCACCGGGGACAAAGTGCTGCGAGGCACCCCCCAGAGAGCCGAGCCCCCAGCCACCATAGAGCGGGTGCTCCGAGCCATCCCTCAGAGAGCAGACACCCCCGTCCCCGGGGACAGGGTGCTACGAGGTGCCCCACAGCGAGCAGAGCCCCTGGCTGCCATGGAGCGGGTGCTGCGGAGCGCCCCCCCAAGAACAGACGCTCCAGCCCCTGGGGACAGGGTGCCCCGGCTGGCCCCACTCAGACCAGAAGCACCTCCTGCTGGGGAGCAGGACCTAAGACCTGAGGCACCAGCGGGTGCGAAGCTCCTCCAGCCAAGACCTGAGGTAGCACCTGCCGGAGAGGAGACCCCCCAGCCAACGCTCCCAGCTACCGAGATGGGGATGGTCTTGGGGGCGCCTGCCTTGCTAGGGCATGAGAGCACAGCACCCACAGGGGAGCTAGCCTCAAAGAAGCCACCTGCTGAGCACATGCTGAGGGTGGAACCCCCACCCACTTGGGAAAAAGTGCTGGGATCCATGGAGCTCGCGACGGGAGCGAAGATGAGGAGCGTGGAGCCATCTTCTGCCTCAGAGAGAGTTCCCCTACCAGCCCACTGCAGCCTGGAGATCCCAGCCCCCCACAAGCCAGTGCCAACCCCGGAGACGCCAGCCTCTGGGGAGGAGTCACCTGAAAAAGCCAAGGGATCTTTGGGCAAAGCTGAGGTAGCCGGAGAGCTGGCCCAACGCCCAGTGGAGCTGGACGGTGTGGCCGTGAAGAGGGGAGAGCCAGTCAGGCGTGCCCTGGAGGAGCCGGAGAGCCCGGCACCCGATGGGCCCGCAGCAGAGCTCCCCCCGGAGACGCCTGCCCACTGCGCTGCTAGGACGGGGGTCGAACCACCCACTGCTGAGCCTTTCTCCACCACAGAGGGCAAAGGGCCAGGAGAGGTGGAGCCCCAGCCAGTCTGGCCTCTCTCGGGCTCCCTGAACCAGTCCTTGGAGGCTGCCAACTCCCTGCCTCGACTGAAAACGCCGCCCCCCAGCAAGGAGCACAACGGGCTAGAGCGGCCTTCCCCTCTCTCCAACAGCCTGGCCGAGCCCCAGCCCAGGGAGCTGGCACAGGGTGCCACAGAGCCACTGGAGATAGCCATTGGGTGCAGCAGCAGCCTGAAGGAGGTGTCCAAGAGGGGGCTGGGGGACCAGGAAGACAAGCCCAAGCACCCAGACGGAGTGAGTGCAGCCAACACCGCCTCCCTGGGGCTGGGGGAAATGCAGCCAGGGACGACCTCCTCCTCGGACAGCCCATCGCCGGCCAAAACACCGCGCCGGCGGACCAGCGCTGACGTGGAGATCCGGCAGAACCACCAGGGCCAGGACGGCCCGGCTGCCAAGGTCTTGCGGAAGCTGCCAGGCCGCCTGGTCACCGTGGTGGAGGAAAAAGAACTGATCCGACGCCGGCGCAACCGCATCCACAAGCTGGACACCACCGGCAGCATCGTGGTGAGCCCCAGCAGCAGTTCGGCCCACAGCATCTCCGAGCTGGAATTGTCCCCCTCCAGCAAGGAGCTGCCGCTGCTCCGTGACCTACCCGCCCGACGCAGGATTGAGCTGGAGAGCCGGGCCGCCAAGGAGAGGGGAGACGAGGGATCTGGGCTGGAGCTGCCCCCCAGCCTGCCCCCGCCGCCCCTCAAGCGTAAACGGGGCCGGCCCCCCAAGAACAAGTCTCCAGAGCAGCCAAGCCAGGGGGAAGCACAGCCACCACCCGGCACCCATGTACCCCGCGTCAGGAAGCCAGAGATCAAGACTCCCGAGCCATCCTCACCCAAGACCCTGAAGCAGCCATGCAAGGGGGAGGCACGGCCACCGCCCGGCACCCTGAAGCCACGTGCCCAGAAGCTGGAACCCAAGGCCCCTGAGCCAGCCTCGCCCAGGAGCAAGACAGAGAGCAGTGAGAATGACTCCCCCCTGGAGAAGCGCCGGCGGGGCCGGCCCCCCAAGGCACAATGGGCCCCCGCCACTCCCAGCACTGAGTCACCCCCCAAGCGCAAGCGGGGCCGGCCCCCCAAGAACCCAGCTTCCCCCCGCGTGGAGACAGCAGCCCCCCGCCCTGGCTCAACCTCGGACCGCGACACCTCCGCCGAGAAGGAGCCGCCCCCACCTGGCCGCAAGAGGAGGTGGAGAAGGAAGGAAGAGCCTGGCCAGGCCCCCAGCGAGAGCTCGTCGGATGGCGAGGAGGCCCGCCCCCTCACCCGGCTGGCCCGTCTCCGGCAGGAAGAGAAGCTGGAGTCGGGTAGCGAGTGCTCGGCCCTGCTCCCATCCCAGAGCGCTGCCCCTAAGCCAGAGCCAGACGGCACCTCGTCAGGGGAGAGCAGCACCTCCGAGCAGACCCCGGCCCGCTCCACCCGCCAGCGTCCTGGCAGCTTGGTGCCACCGCTGGAGCAGGAGCATCAAAGGCGCAAGCGGGGGTGCTTGTCAGAGGGTGGCAAGTCCCCCGGGGCTGCTGGCTCATCGGAGGACGACGGGGGCGGCGAGTCAGAGTCCTCAGCAGAGTTGAGCGGCGAGGAGGGCGAGCGGCGGCCCAAGCGCCGCCGCCGCCACGCAGGCCGAGCCACCGGCAGCAGGAGGCGGCAGTGCCCACGGGGCAGTTCGGCCGACCGCATCCTGCGAAGCGCCGCCGCCACCCCAGCCGGCAACACCCGCTCGGCCACCGGCACCACGCCGGGGGGGGTGGCTGGAGCCCCCACCCCCTCGGCCACTGCTGCTCCTGCCGCCATGGTTACCTCCTCACTAAGTATCAGAGGCCGCAAGCCCAAAACGTGACCACAGCCTGGGAGATGCCAGAGTCTCTTCCCATTGGGATAGATCGGAGCTCACCTACCCACCCACCCCCATCCCCGCCCTTCTCGGGCAGCAGTACAGCCACTCTGGGCTTCCCACATCTCTGCCATCCCCGTCTGGACTGTTAAACCACTACTTGAACGCGGGAGGGGCTGGTGGCATAGCTGTCCGGTTCCCCTGGCCCCGACACACGCTTGGCTCTGGGCACAAGCTAACCCAGCTGCAAGCCTCGGCAGCCTGGGGTGACCCTGCTGCTCCGCCCTGGGGAAGAAGTGTCCTGTGAGGGAACAGGGCTCCCCTCCTTGGCATCACGGAGCAGGCAGGGCAACAACCAAGGCGGGTGGTGTACGCGGCTCCACCTGGTTCTGGGCATGGGATTAGCCCAAGCGTTTCACCCCCTTCTTTATTTCTATCCTCTTGCCCAATCCAGGGCTGGTTCAAATCCCCCCTCCTGCCCCCCCCCCCAGTGGAGGGAGCTCCCCCTCCCCCCCCCCCCCCCCCGAATTCTAAAAACTCGCCCTTTCTTTTTAACTAGCTTGGGTTGGTTTTTAACTGACGCGACCAAATTCGCGGCCTCCCACTCCCGCCTGGGGTTTTTCTCGATTTCCTTCCTGCTCTTCCATGCAGGAGCCAGGTTGTCAGGCTGGGGCAGCCAAATCTGGCCGCTGGGGACAGACTGGAACACGGGGTGCAGCGGCCCCCCAACACACAGACACACACAGGAGAAATTGTCCTCTTTTTAATTATGTACATTTCAGACTCTCAGCTCCAAGGACTCTTGGGGCTCTGATTGGTTGGACCCCCCCAACACACAAGCCCCCCCACCTTTCTCTTTATGTACAGCCCTTGTTGTAAAATAGGTTCTTTTGAACATAATCTATGCAAAGGTTATTTTGTATAGGGGAGCACACCATTCCCCCCTCCGTGGCAGGACTGGGGGCGGCAGCGGTTCTCTGGGGTTGGGGGGGGGAGCGTGTGGTTGGGGAGCAGGGGGTGTAGGGACTGGGGGGGAGGTGTTCCCATGGAGCTGTCTTTCCTACTGAAGCATGTTCAGAACGTGTACAGAGGTCCGATGTAATCTTTCTTCAGAATAATGCTATGAATAAAGTGTTTAAAAAAAAGAAAAAACGATAGCACAGCCCCAGCCTCTGCAGTGTGGTTTGTGCCTCCTGCACCCTCCCGTCTCCCATCCACTATCTCAGCCTTCCCTCGCGGCTATGACTGTCTCATCTGACCTGCCACTGTGCTTTTCACCTTCCACCGCAGCCAGGCATGCTCATGCACTGGGATTGTGGGCATTTCCTGCCATGTCAAGGGGCTTGGGCACTTCACTTGTCTTCCCCACCCCTCCACCCCCCGGTTCTCGGGGGTTCAACAGAGGACTGAAATGCTTTGGGCTAACTAAAGCCATTGGGCTCAACATGGGGAACTGGGTTGGATTTTATGGCCTGTGCTCTACAGTGGGTCAGAGTAGATGCTCTGTGGGGCTCCTGGGCTTTGAATCTGTAAAACAGCCCCATCTGGAGCAGCCCAGGCCACAGTTCCCGGGTCGAACCCTGTATCTGATGGCCAAGCTAGAGCATGTCCTTGAGAAGGGACATAGGGGCGGCCAGACTGGCCCGGAGCCAATGGCCATCTAGCCCAGTATCCCATCTGGCAGTGCCCAGTACTAGCCACTTAAGAGGAAGGTGTGAGAACCTCCCACAGATACTCATCCCCTGTATTGCTACAAGGGGCTGTGAATATTGTGTGCTTCATACTGTCTGGCCTGGCTCACTGTAGTGGCTTTTGGAGGTTTTCAGGCTTTAAATGTAAACTACCCTGCTCCCCAGAGATGATACGGGTGGTTCCAATATCGGTCGCACCTTCCTGTGCCCTTGCGTGGCACAGCTGGGGCCATGACACATCCATCCCTGTACCGGTAACATGCCCTAGCCAGGTAGCTGACACTTCCCTGTGCCTTCGATGGCACTGCTGGGTGCATGACAGCAGCTGCTTTGCTGGGGGGGGAGGAGAGTGGGATTTTTTAATGCTATTTTTATGACCCATCTGGCTGACTCAGGGCCTCTTCCCACTTGGTCTGGCCACCCCTTGGGGGGAAAGAGTTCTCCTCCCTGGGCCAGGGTTTGAGTTGAGCCCAGAACTGGCTGGAATCTAAACCCCTTGAAGGGCAGACCCTGTGCTGGCAGAGGAAGAGCCATGATCCCATGGGGGGAAATGACCCGCAGCGGGAAACAAAGGAACAAGGGGTGTGCCAGGGAGCCAGGATGGGTCTCAGAAGAGAAGGGCAGTGTGGGGCCATGGCTCCTTCCAGTGAGGACTCTTGAAAGCCTGACTTGTCCATGCCGCCCTAAGGACTGGCTCATGCTGGCGTCTAGGCGACTGATGGCTGCTGCCTTGTTTGAAAGGGTTATGCAGGGTCATGCGAATACTCTGCTGGCTGTATTGCTCCCTCAGGAAGCTGCTCGCTACTGAGAGTCGGGGTGCTGGAGCTCAAAGACCTCCTCGGGATGGGGATGGGGCCTGCCCTGGTGGTACAGCAGGAGCCCTGGGCGTCCGGCACATTAATGGCCGGGACGGGGGACAGAGCACAGATCCTGTGACTCCACGCTACCCTCCCTCTGCCCTTTAGAGTGTTCTCTGTGTGTGTGAGATATACATACACACCTCTCCCTATTTCCATAGACATACACACGTCTCCCTATTCCCATATAGCGTAGAGCCTGGTGTGTCTGAGCAATCCATATGCCCTCCTGCCCACCCTGCATTCCACCTGCCTGTACCCTGTACTCTGCCCTGCGCCTCACCCTGATCCCTGTTTACCCTTCATGCTGCCTCCAGCCCACCCTGCCCCCTGTTCGCCCTGTGCCCCACTCCCAGCCCACCCCACACGCCGCCCACTCCATGCCCTGCCTGCTCCACACCCAGCCCCTGCACTCTCTGCCTGGCTCACGGTCTCAGCATAGCCTGCGTTCTGTGTTTCTAGATCTACACATGGAGACTTAGCCGTATTCGAACGCACAGTATTTGCTTGCAACCCATTTACCAGGCAATCCAGATTGTTCTGACTCAGCGACATCTCATCTTCTATATTTACTGCTTCCCCCAATCTGTGTCATCTGCAAACTTTATCAGTGAGGAGTTTGTTTTGTGCCAGGTATCAGGGGGTAGCCGTGTTAGTCTGTATCTACAAAAACAACAAGGAGTCCGGTGGCACCTTAAAGACTAACAGATTTATTTGGGCATAAGCTTTCGTGGGTAAAACCCTCACTTCTTCGGATGCATAGAGTGAAAGTTACAGATGCAGGCATTATATACTGACACATGGAGAGCAGGGAGTTACTTCGCAAGTGCCCCCCCCCCATCCCCTGCCACAGCCCAGAGCCCCCTCCCTCATTTCTGGCCCCACCCCAGAGCCTGCACCCCCAAGCCCAGAGTCCATACCCCCTCCCACACCTCAACCCCTGTGCCCCAGCCCAGAGCCCCCTCCCACACTCCGAACCCCGCGGCCACACACCCCAGCCCGGAGCCCCCTCCTGCAGCCCAAACCCCTCAGGAGGAGGAGCCCACCCCCCATGGGAGAATTGTCTCACCTGGTGGCAGGGTCCTGGCCTGGGATCCCAGCTGCACCCATCTCCCTCTGCCTGTTTGTCCGCACACCTGTGAGTTCCCGGTCCAGGTCTGGCAGTGCCTCTTTAGGGCTGGGCCCAGCCTCTCAGCATGAGCTCATTGACGCTGACTCAAAGCTGGCCGGCTGCCTCGTCAAATGCCCCCACCCACCTTGCCCCTCTGGCCTAGTCCCTGCCAGGTCCCCAGGATACGGTGGACACTCAGGCTGGTTCAGGCAATGGGGAATCCGCCCTCCTGGGTTCTAGCCACAGGGACCTGTGGGGCTTGTGGGTTAGACCAGAGGATGGCCTGTGAGTCAGGACACCTGGGTTCCTAGCCTTTCCTCCGTCTCGTAATGCATGTCTCTTCCCCTCTTTGTGGCTCAGTTTCCCCCTTGTTGATGCTGCGTTTCTGTTGAAATCCTGATGCCTCTGGGGCATGTGACAGGAGGGCTGTTTGCCATGGGCTAGGAGCTAGTTTCTGGGGCAGGGGAGCTGACTGATCAGCTATGGCTGCCTCCTTCGGTTAGCTTGGGAGATTTGCTCTCTCCATGCCTGGCAGCCCTGCCCCTGCCCCCCAGGCAGCAGCAGCAGGACAGGTGAGCCTGTGTGTGTGTGTCCCTCTGTCTCTCAGCATGTGTCTGTCCAGCAGCCCCAAAGCCAAGCAAATGCGTCACGAGCCACAGTTCCCTCTCCAGGAGGGGCTGAATCAGGAAGCACTTGGGGCCCAGTGCTGGGGATGATCCACCCTGGGACTGCCCGAGCCAGGGAAATTCCAGTCATCTGGTCTTTACTCATTCCTGTGCCCACAGTGTTGGCATGGTGCCACCCCCATAGCCTGGCATGAGACCCCTCCCCCTAGGGTTGCCAACTTTCTAGTCACACAAAACCAAACACCCTAGCCCCGCCCCTTCTCTGAAGCCCCACCCCTGCCCTGCCCCTTCTCTGAGGCCCCGCCCCTGCTCACTACATTCCACCTCCCTCGGTGGCTCGCTCTCCCCCACCCTCACGCACTTTTACTGGGCTGGGGCAGGGGGTTGGGGTGCGGGAGTGGGTGAGGGCTCCGTCTCAGGGTGCAGGCTCCGGGGTGGGGCCAGAAATGATGGGGTTCAGGGTGTGGGAGGGGGCTCCGGGCTGGGGCAGGGAGTTGGGGGGTGGGAGGGGGTGAGAGCTCTGGGCTGGGGGTGCTGGCTCTGGGATGGGGATGATGGGTTTGGGGTGCAGGAGGGGGGTCTGGGTTTGGGGGGGAGGCTCAGGGCTGGGGCACTGGCTTACCTCGGGCGGCTCCCGGTCAGTGGCACAGCGGGGGGGGCTAAGGCAGACTGCCTGCCTGTCCTGGCACCCAGTAGCGCTGGAACATTTTTAGTAGTGGGGGTGCTGAAAGCCAGCCCCCTTACCTATCTGCCGCCCACCCCACCCCGAGGCCGGGAACAGGGCTGTGTCTCCAGGAGGGGGGGACCCGGACAGGGGTAAGGGGGCTGAGGCCACAGCTGGGGGAGGGCATTGGGCCAGGAGCGGAGCCCTGGGCGGGGCCGGCAGCCAGGACCCCATGTGCGAGGCCAAGAACAGAGCCCCAGCCGTGGGGCCAGGCACGGCAGGACTGGCCTTACCATGAGGCGAACTGAGGCGGCCGCCTCAGGTGCCCGACTTGGTGGGGGGAGTGTGCCACTAGAACCCAGAGTGTAGAAAATTGTGTCTGCTGCTGGTGCATATGTATTCTCTCTGCTCTAGATGCAGAGATGGTGGAGTGCTGTTCTGGAGGAAGGAGGGCACAAGAGACATAACAGGCAGGCAGGAGAAAAGGTGAGAGGGAAGAACAAAGCAGCAGGAGCTGCAGGGAGAGGGTGACCAGATGAGAGGAAGAAAATATCAGGACACATGGGGGGGGGGGGGTGCAGGCAGAGCAAAAAAAAAAAAAAAAGCGGAGTGCCGCTGGTAGAGCAAAAAAACAAAAAAAGCCACGAAATATCGGGACGAATTGTGTCCCGACCAAACATCGGTCGGGACATGGGACAAATGCCTAAATATCAGGACAGTCCCGATAAAATCTGGTCACCTTAGAGAGAGGAGGAGGAGCTTCTTATGTACCTCTCTAGAACCCCCAGGAGCCTGGACTAATTAACACCAGCTTCTCAGGGAGCTTCCTGTTTCCTGCTGCTTCCCTGAACCCACTGGAGGAGAACAGGCAGTCAGCTGAAGTAGTAGGAGCCAGTTAGGCCCTTAAGACGCTGATATCTTCCCTCACTCAGGCCCTGCTACCAGCCTGCTCATTTGTCCCCTTCAATTGAGTGTTGAGAGCCACTATAGCTGGCACAGAACAGCAGTCATGAGTGAAAGAAGAAAACGCCCCTCTGGGGCAGCATTCAGAAAAAGAAAGAAAGCAAAGGAAGCTTTCCTATCTAAGCAGGAAGGAGCTCTCCTGAGATACATAGACACAAATGTTCACGGTGAGACTTCCAGCCCCAGTGAGGATGTGAGTGGTGAGGAGATGCCTGATCTTCCAGTTAGTCAGAGTGCAGGTGACCTGGCAGCTACTGCAGCATCCATATCTCCATCTCAAATGGATGTAACCTGTAATATTCCTGAAGAAAAGTGTAGATCAGAGAAGAGTGTGGTGGAGGCGCAAGAAACAGCTGCTGCTGAGTTTAGTTCCTTAAGTCTTAGATGATCCGGGACTGTGGACCCACTTGAGCAGTAGCCTGAGGGACTTCCTTGTACTGCGTGGGCCACAGCAAGTGAAAAACTTCATGTTCCCCAAAGACAATGAAAATAGAAGTTTCCATCCAACACATTACTGGCGTGAAATCCCCAATGGTGACAAAGTGGAGAGGCCATGGCTTATGTACTCAAAAACTCAGAATGCTGCATACTGTTTTTGTTGCAAACTCTTCCAGTTTAATGTTCCAGCCACTTGGGTTCTACAGGAACAAAGGACTGGAAAAATCTGGCTAGAAATCTGGCATGCCATGAGAAGACAGCAAATCACCAGAGAGCATTCCATAGGTGGAAAGAGCTTGAGATGAGACTAAGGTTAAAGGCCACCATAGATGATCAGCATCAAGAGAAGATTGCATCAGAGTCTCTTTACTGGCAAAATGTTCTGAAAAGGCTCATTGCCATTGTGAGAATGCTTGCTACCCAAAACCGAGCACTGCGTGGCACTTCAGATCATCTGTATGTGCCAAACAATGGAAACTTCCTTAAAATTGTGGAGCTGATGGCTGAGTTTGATGCTGTACTCCAGGAGCATCTAAGAAGAGTCACCACCCAAGAAATGTACACACACCACTACCTTGGAAAAACAATTCAAAATGAGATCATACAATTACTGGCAACAAAAGTCAAACAGGAGATTGTGGTAGATCTGAAGTCAGCAAGATATTACTCTGTTATTCTGGACTGCACACCTGACATCAGCCATATGGAACAAATGACTTTAATGGTGCGTTTTGTAACAACAACAGAACCTAGTGAAAATGTCCCTGCAATGGTGACTGTCAGAGAGCATTTTTTGGAATTTATTGACGTTGATGATACTACTGGAGCTGGTATGACAAATGTGCTTCTTAAAAAGCTGGCAGATACGGGAATTGCGACAGCTGATATGAGAGGTCAGGGCTACGATAATGGTGCCAACATGAGAGGAAAGAACAGAGGAGTGCAGACACGGATCCGAGAGTTAAACCCTCGAGCTTTTTTTGTCCCATGCAGTTCTCATTCATTGAACTTGATGGTCAGTGATGCAGCATCAGCTTCTAGTGAGGCTGCTGAATTTTTTAATGTAATTCAAAGCATCTATGTATTTTTCTCTGCATCAACTCATCGATGGCAAATTTTGAAGCAACATCTGGGAACATCCTCTCTGACACTGAAACCACTGAGTGCCACATGATGGGAAAGTCGAGTGGAGGCGATAAAGCCTATCAAACACCACATTGGGAAGATAGATGATGCCATAGTTGCCATTATGGAGGATAATGCTGTGACAGGAACTGTTCTTGGGAGAACAGTGGCAGAGGGAAATGGCATCACCAGAAACATACATAACTTCACATTTCTGTGTGGCTTAGTGTTGTGGCATGATATACTGTTTGAAATAAATGTTGTAAGCAAGAGACTCCAAGGTGTTGACCTTGATCTACCTGGAGCAATGGAACAACTGGACAAAGCAAAGTCATACCTACAGTCTTACCGGTCAGATGAGGGATTTCAAAACGTTCTGAAGAGTGCACAGAAGTTGGCAGAGGAACTTCACACTGAGGCTATTTTCCCACCCATTCAAGAATACAAGAGTCACCGAAGAAGAAGACATTTTGATTACGAGGCACGGGATAAGCCCGTAAGAGACCCCAAACAAGAATTCAAAGTTGAATTCTTTAACCAGGTGCTAGATTGTGCAATACAGTCAGTTGAAGAACGTTTCATGCAGCTCAAGGAACACAGCAGTATATTTGAGATGTTGTATGATATTCCAAAACTCCTCCCTATACCTGAAGAAGACCTACACCAGCAATGCAGGGCACTAGAGACAGTGTTGACACATGATGACATGCGCAATATTGATGTGAGTGATTTAGGTGATGAACTGAAAGCCCTTTCAAGATACATTTCAGCAGGATCAACTCCAAAGGCTGTTGTGGAATATATGTGCACAAATAAGATGACCACCCTCTTTTCAAAAGCTTTTGTTGCTCTGCGCATACTTCTAACACTTCCTGTAACAGTTGCCAGTGGAGAACGCAGCTTCTCCGAGCTGAAGTTAATAAAAACACATCTATGCTCCACAATGACACAGGAGAGGCTGGTCGGCCTTGCAACCATCTCAATAGAGCATGAGTTGGCCCAGACTGTGAACCTTCTACAGGAAGCAGTTCATATCTTTGCAACCAAGAAGGCACGGAAAGCACCACTTTGATTATTCAAACAGATAAAAATGCCATTGTTTACTATGCAGACAAGAAAAGTTACATTTGCTGTTCAGGCGTTTGAAAGTGAAGTGTTACTTAAAATTTTTGAACAAGGCATTTTAAGTTGTTAGTTCTCCTTTATTGGGGTAGGTAGCAGAGCAGTACCATGAGAGGAGTAGAACAGGAAGAAGGCAGAACTGAGACCTTTCAAAGTTTTGGCCCAAGCGAGGGGGCATGGGGGCGTCATTTGAGCTCCCCGCCTCAGGTGCCAAAATGTTGTGGGCCGGCCAGGGTCCCTTTTCCACCGGGTGTTCCAGTCGCAAACCGGACACCTGCTCACCCTACCCCCGAACATATGTTGTGTGTGTTCGTCCCACGGGTGAATTTCTCCACCCTGTGCTCTAGGGGGCTTCGGACGCGGGGGCCTGATGGGCCCCTCTGGCCTCGGGGAACTTGGGCCTGGCCGGGGGCAGGATGCGCCCAGGGCAGCCCCCCACCGCGGCGCCCCCAGCCCCGACCCAGCCGCCCGAGGGCCTGTGTCACAAGGGTCACCGGGGGCTGGGCCGTCACGTGACCTGGGGGCATCGCGGGTAGGGTGACCAGACAGCAAGTGTGAAAAATCGGGACAGGGGGTGGGGGGTAATAGGAGCCTATACAAGAAAAAGACCCAAAAATCAGGACTGTCCCTATAAAATCGGGACATCTGGTCACCCTAACCGCGGGGTCAGCTGGGGTCAGCGTTTGCCATGTGACAGCCCAGGGCAGGTTCAGGTCACGTGACCAGGCTGCAGTAGTGACCCTCCCCTTGACGTGAAGGGCCCTAACCCTGCCTCTGGGGTCAGAGGTCACCTGGCTGACCCCATGTTAACCCAGGAAGCCATCCATTTAAGAGCCCCTTCTCTTCCCCTATTGGCTGGCCCGCTCCCCTCGCTTGGCTCCTGACTGGTTGCTATTGGGGAAAACCGTTCTCTTCTCCCCGTCTGATTGGCTGAGTGGTTCGTCAATCACAGTGCGGTGCTGCATCCTCATTTCTGATTGGCTACCCGAGCCGTCACTCATCTTCAAACTCCTCCCTCCCCATCCGTTTGGCCACGCTCCCCACTGCTCACCCACCGAGGCCCAGCCGCGGAGCTCGATTGGTCAACCAGGCTGCCGCTCCATTCCCCGGGCCCGCCCCTCATTTGCTCCCTGCCAGTGCCCGTGGATTGTCCTGCCTTCCTGGCGCGTGGGCAGCCAGTCTGCTCCGGAAGTGGGCACGGCGCGCGCCCCAATCGAATCGCGCGGCCTGGAACCGAGGTGCTGTGCGCGTGGGGGGCTCTGGCGTCGGGAGCCGGGGGAGGTGAGTGGGAGCTGGGGGAGGGGGTTGGTTGGCTGAGGGGGGGGGGGGAGGCGAGTGGTATCTGGGGGAGGGGGTTGGTTGGCTGAGGGGGCAGCTGGGGGGAGGGGCTGGAGGTGAGTGGCAGCTGGGGGGAGGTGATTGGTATCTGGGGGAGAGGGTTGGTTGGCTGAGGGGGCACCTGGAGGAGGGGGCAGCTGGGGGGAGGTGAGTGGTATCTGGGGGAGGGGGTTGGTTGGCTGAGGGGGCAGCTGGGGGGAGGGACTGGAGGAGGGGGCAGCTGGGGGGAGGTGAGTGGCAGCTGGGGGAGGGGGTTGGTTGGCTGAGGGGGGCTGGAGGAGGGGGCAGCTGGGGGGAGGTGAGTGGTATCTGGGGGAGGGGGTTGGTTGGCTGAGGGGGGAGCTGGGGGGAGGTGAGTGGTATCTGGGGGAGGGGGTTGGTTGGCTGAGGGGGGCTGGAGGAGGGGGCAGCTGGGGGGAGGTGAGTGGTATCTGGGGGAGGGGGTTGGTTGGCTGAGGGGGCACCTGGGGGGAGGGGCTGGAGGAGGGGGCAGCTGGGGGGAGGTGAGTGGTATCTGGGGGAGGGGGTTGGTTGGCTGAGGGGGCAGCTGGGGGGAGGGACTGGAGGAGGGGGCAGCTGGGGGGAGGTGAGTGGCAGCTGGGGGAGGGGGTTGGTTGGCTGAGGGGGGCTGGAGGAGGGGGCAGCTGGGGGGAGGTGAGTGGTATCTGGGGGAGGGGGTTGGTTGGCTGAGGGGGGAGCTGGGGGGAGGTGAGTGGTATCTGGGGGAGGGGGTTGGTTGGCTGAGGGGGGCTGGAGGAGGGGGCAGCTGGGGGGAGGTGAGTGGTATCTGGGGGAGGGGGTTGGTTGGCTGAGGGGGCACCTGGGGGGAGGGGCTGGAGGAGGGGGCAGCTGGGGGGAGGTGAATGGTATCTGGGGGAGGGGGTTGGTTGGCTGAGGGGGCAGCTGGGGGGAGGGGCTGGAGAAGGAGGGAGCTGGGGGGAGGTGAGTGGTATCTGGGGGAGGGGGTTGGTTGGCTGAGGGGGGGCTGGGGAGAGGGGCTGGAGAAGGAGGGAGGTGAGTGGTATCTGGGGGAGGGAGTTGGTTGAGGGGGAGCTGGAGGAGGGGGCAGCTGGGGGGAGGTGAGTGTTATATGGGGGAGGGGGTTGGTTGGCTGAGGGGGCAGCTGGGGGGAGGGGCTGGAGGAGGGGGCAGCTGGGGGGAGGTGAGTGGCAGCTGGGGGAGAGGGTTGGTTGGCTGAGGGGGCAGCTGGGGGGAGGGGCTGGAGGAGGGGGCAGCTGGGGGGAGGTGATTGGTATCTGGGGGAGAGGGTTGGTTGGCTGAGGGGGGGCTGGAGGAGGGGGCAGCTGTGGGGAGGTGAGTGTTATCTGGGGGAGGGGGTTGGTTGGCTGAGGGGGCAGCTGGGGGGAGGGGTTGGAGGAGGGGGCAGCTGGGGGGAGGTGAGTGGCAGCTGGGGGAGAGGGTTGGTTGGCTGAGTGGGGCAGCTGGGGGGAGGGGCTGGAGGTGAGTGGCAGCTGGGGGAAGGTGATTGATATCTGGGGGAGAGGGTTGGTTGGCTGAGGGGGGGCTGGAGGAGGGGGCAGCTGGGGGGAGGTGAGTGGTATCTGGGGGAGAGGGTTGGTTGGCTGAGGGGGGTTGGGGCGAGGGGCTGGAGGTGAGTGGCAGTTGGGGGGAGGTGAGTGTTATCTGGGGGAGGGAGTTGGTTGGCTGAGGGAGGGGCTGGAGAAGGAGGGAGCTGGGGGGAGGTGAGTGGTATCTGGGGGAGGGGGTTGGTTGGCTGAGGGGGGCTGGAGGAGGGGGCAGCTGGGGGGAGGTGAGTGGTATCTGGGGGAGGGGGTTGGTTGGCTGAGGGGGCACCTGGGGGGAGGGGCTGGAGGAGGGGGCAGCTGGGGGGAGGTGAATGGTATCTGGGGGAGGGGGTTGGTTGGCTGAGGGGGCAGCTGGGGGGAGGGGCTGGAGAAGGAGGGAGCTGGGGGGAGGTGAGTGGTATCTGGGGGAGGGGGTTGGTTGGCTGAGGGGGGGCTGGGGAGAGGGGCTGGAGAAGGAGGGAGGTGAGTGGTATCTGGGGGAGGGAGTTGGTTGAGGGGGAGCTGGAGGAGGGGGCAGCTGGGGGGAGGTGAGTGTTATCTGGGGGAGGGGGTTGGTTGGCTGAGGGGGCAGCTGGGGGGAGGGGCTGGAGGAGGGGGCAGCTGGGGGGAGGTGAGTGGCAGCTGGGGGAGAGGGTTGGTTGGCTGAGTGGGGCAGCTGGGGGGAGGGGCTGGAGGTGAGTGGCAGCTGGGGGAAGGTGATTGATATCTGGGGGAGAGGGTTGGTTGGCTGAGGGGGGGCTGGAGGAGGGGGCAGCTGGGGGGAGGTGAGTGGTTAGGGAAGGAGAGGGGGACCTGGGGGTGGGGCTCTAATGCTTGGGGAGGTGGAAGTGCAGATAGAGGTGAGTCTCTGCCCCCTCCCCACTTGGTGTCTGTCTCTGCCCTCCCCCAGCTGGCCCGCAGGTCTGTGAGCTTAGCTCCAGGAGAAGCTGACTAGCATGACCCAGGACATGGGGCTTGAGGACAAACTGCCTGACTTGGGTGGCAGGAGGGAGTTGGACCAGAAAGATAACGACAGCGGCAGCAGCTGGGCCAGCAGCATCTCGGAGCTGGCGCTGTCCTCCAGCGGCGAGGAGTTGCTGCAGCGCCGCAGCCAGCCCGCCAGCCGCAGGATCGAGGTGGAGAGCGAAGACGAAGCTTCTGAGCCAGAGATGGCCCTCAGCCTGTCCGCGGTGCCCCTCAAGCCTAAACGGGGCCGGCCCCCCAAGAACAAGTCTGTGGAGCAGCCAAGCCAGGGGAAGGTGCAGCCCCCAGCCGGCACCCCCAAGTCCCATGCCAGGAAGCCAGAGACCAAGGCGCCTGAGCCCTCCTCACCCAGGAGCAAGAAGATCTGTGAGAATGACTCTCCCCTGGAGAAGCGCAAGCGGGGCCGGCCTCCCAAGACGCACCATGTCCCAATCGCCCCCAGTGCTGAGTCACCCTGCAAGCAGGGCCGGCCTCCCAAGGCACAGGGTTCCCTGGTAGTGGTCACCCCCAGCGGTACGTTGCCTCGCAAGCGGGGCCGGCCTCCCAAGGCACAGGGTTCCCTGGTAGTGGTCACCCCCAGCGTTGAGTCACCCCGCAAGCGAGGCCGGCCTCCCAAGGCACAGGGTTCCCCAGTCGCCCCCAGCGCTGAGTCACCCCGCAAGCGGGGCCGGCCTCCCAAGGCACAGGGTTCCCCAGTCGCCCCCAGCGCTGAGTCACCCCGCAAGCGGGGCCGGCCTCCCAAGGCACAGTGTTCCCCAGTCATCCCCAGTGCCGAGTTGCCCCGCAAGCGGGGCCGGCCTCCCAAGATCAAGTCTCTGGAGCAGCTGAGCCAGGGGGAGGCGCAGTTGCCATCCGGCACTCCTAAGTCCCACATCAGGAAGCTGGAGACGAAGGCCCCTGAATTGTTCTCACCCGGGAGCGAGACAGACGGCCGTGAGAGCAACTCCCGCCTCGAGAAGCGCAAGCAGGGCCGACCTCCCAAGGTGCGCAGTGCCCTGGTCATCCCCCATACTGATTTGCCCCGTGAGTGGCACCGGCCCTCTAAAAACAAGTCTCCAGAAATCAGCAAGGAGGATGTGCAGCCACCACCCGGTGTCCCCACGTCCCATGTCATGAAGCTGGAGACCAAGATGCCTGAACTCTCCTCACCAAGGAGCAGGACCTCAGAACTGCCAGGGGAGGGGGAAGCACAGCCTTCACCCAGCACCCCAAAGCCACATGCCCAGAAGCCAGGATCCAGTGCCCCTGAGCCAGCCTCGTCCAGGAGCAAGACAGTAAGCAGTGAGCAGCCTCTGGAGAAGCGCCGGCGGGGCCGGCCCCCCAAGGTGCCCTGGGCCCCGGCTGTCCCCACTGCTGAATCACCCTCCAAGCGCAAGCGGGGCCGGCCCTCCAAGAGCCCAGCTTTGCCCCACATGGAGGTGGCAGTTCTGTGCTCCGGGTCAGCCTCAGACCGTGACACCTCTGCTGAGAATGAGCCACCTCTGCCTGGCCGCAAGAGGAGGAGGCGGTGGAGGAAGGAGGAGCCTGTCCTGGCCGGCAGCGAGAGCTCGTTGGATAGTGAGGATGGGGTGGCCCCGCTCTGGCAGAAAGAAAAGCCAGACTTGGGCAGTGAGACCTCGGCCCTGCTCCCACCCCAGAATGCCGCCCCTGAAGCAGAGCCAGATGGCAACTCGTTGGGGGAAAGCGGTGCCTCTGAACACCCCCCAGCCCGCTCCACCCGTAGCACAGCAGCAGTTAGCAGTAGCAAAACGGGGCCCATCAGTGGCTCACTCAGAATGTAGAAAAGGAGAAGAAAGGAACAGGTCTAAAAAGAAAAGAGAGCAGCCTTTAAATCTTCAAATTCCCACACCACTGTCTGATGAGGACGGTTTAACTCAAAGGCTTCGGTGTTCATGGTCTGCTCCTTTCTCTCCTCACTCAACTCAGGGTGCTGAACTTGGTGCTGTTGCCTGTGCTTTGGAACGCTCCACTGGTTTCCTTGTACCCTTGCTTTTGCTTTCCAATTCTGCATGGCTATGTAATGCCCCCACCGAATTCCAGCCTTTCTAATAAACCTGCCCCTGATCTTGCCTCTCTCCTTTCCTACATCATCCTCTCCCGTTGTTCTAAAGGTTTCCTAGATTCCAAGGCCAGAAGAGACCATTATGATCAGATCCTAGTCTGACCTCCTGCCCTGGCCATAGACTTTCCCCTCCCATCTCTTATAAATTGCTTGTCCTTCTGTATTCTATGCTCTCCTCCTACAATTTTTTCTTACATTTTTTTTGGTGCTTGCATTCTTCGTCATTTTATTTTTGTGCCCCCCACCTTGCCCTTCTCATTTCATTACTTGATTTGTTTAAAAGGTACTGTTCTTACCAGAGTCACTGGTAAATTCCTAAACCTTGAAGTGCAGCTTCCTTGTTGGGAATCAGACCCCAGTCTGCTGCAGGATGGGCAGTGATATTCACCATTATGCTAATGAAGAAAGCTGTATGGCTCCATTTCATTATGAAAATCTTATCGCTAATTCTTGCTAAACCAAGTGCTCAAGGGGTGACAAGGAAGTGATGGGCTGTTTCCATAAGATTGTGAGCATTTCTGTTTTAGCAATCAGTCTTGCAGAGACCGTACCTGATTTGTAGGCTCTGCAGAGGTAGATTGCTGTGTTGTCAGAAGCAATAAAACAGGTGCAGGCAAAAAAGGAATTATTATAGGACTTACTCTTAAAATCTTACAAACCAAAATAGAGAGCCATGGAGAGTTGCTTTCTTATGTAAAAAGGGAATGGGGCACGAATATGACTGGTGTCAGAGCAAATTTTGAAAATTTGATTTATTTGGTCCATGATGTTCCCTCAGGAGGATAGTAAGGGACTGATAAAACCAGGCAAAGATTGGAGAGAGTAGGTTTGTAGCCAGAGATAAGAAATGATGTGAAATAATACTGTGATGATTGCTTGATCTGTGTGCAAAATGATCTCAAAGTAATAAGAACAGTGCTCCCCTTAAAACTCATAAAAATTCAGGGCCATGGTCTACTTTGTAGATTCATTTTGTGGGACTGTTACCTGCAAGTTAAAAAGGAAATAAATATTTTTTGCTTCAGCAACGGCTCGTGTGTTGTAGTCCAGGTATTCTCCTCTTGGGCCTTACTGGCAAAATTGAAATCAGATGGAGGAACTAATTTTACAGGAAAAATATCTTACAAAATTGTCTTTTGGTGTTGGGGACAAAACAAAAGTTCCACATTCCATACTGTGCTCAGGACAGGTGAAAAGGATGAACAGAATAGTCAAACTGATGTTGAGAAAGTTTCTCTCTAAAGGGAAGACACCAGGACAGTCTCATTCCATTACTTCACTCACATGGCAACCGGGCTGCTTTGCTAGTGCAAGAAATGTGCATTTTGTTTGAGGTAATGACGCATGGAGAAATGAGACTTTCAAAACATCTATGAAAAACTAATGATGCACGGGATTGAGGGAATAAAAATGGATGTTTTGTGCAAAAATTTCAAAGACTACCTTAAACAAGCACATGTGTACATAGCTAACGAATTGGGAATATCAAAGTGAAAAGCAAAAGTGTATTTTGACAAAGAGATAAAGGAAACTGACTGGAAAGTGGGAGACCAGGTCATGCTTCTGTTATGCTTATTGGAGCATAATTTGTATAATAGATGGCTTTCTCCCCATTGAACTGTGGGTAAATTAAACTCATCTATGTGTAATCGGGTTACTGGAAATAAGAGAAATGTGTATAAAGTTTAGCATGCTACCCAACTTCAGCTGTTTTAGAGGTGCGTCGCCCAGACCAAAGACACCGAGATATATCAGTGCACAGTGAAGAAACCCCCAGGCATCGGAAGGGAAAAGATAAACCTACAGGTGACAGATGAGCCAGTTACACTTCCACCTACTATGTAAGAACAACTGAGTATGCAATTGGCTATAGAGATGTTACATGCCCGAAGGTTGGACCCGTGCTTGCTTACTGGTCTAACTGCTATTTCAGTCCCTGGTGCTTTGCTTAATAATGTGCAGTTTATGCATATATCTGTTGTTTTAAATCTTTCTCAATGGAATACTGCTGAATTTGTCCACTGTGTAAAAACAAATGTATTGTTGCTGTACGCATCTTTGTTATTAGACTCAATAGCATTTTATCAGGGACAAGTGCAAAATCTGGGAGCAGCTCAAGAAACTATTACATAGTCTGGTATCTTTCAAAATAGGCAACTCTGAAGTTTTGATGGAATTGTTGGTTCCATTTTAGGATTAGTTGGATCAGGGATGTCTTTTTCGAACAGGCGAGATTTAGAAAATATAAAAAGACACATTAACTATTTCAAGTACCAGGCAGTGGAAACAGTTTCTAAACCTATAATACGGCATTAATGGCCTAACTACTGAGGAAAGGTAGAGTGTGTGTGTGTGTGTGTGTGTGTGTGTGTGTGTGTGTATAAGCATGACATTGCTAAACTGTTCAGCTGGACACCAAAATTAATGAATTAATTATAAATAATAGGAAAGAAAAGGAACATGGCATAGGTAAGGAGATTATTTGCACAATTTACGGAAGTTATGTGTTAACTGCCATAACCAGTTTGTCAAGTGATGTTGAAATGGATAAATTTCCTGATTTTTATCAATGACAAACAATTAGCTAAATGGTCTTTCCCTCAGTGTGTCTCAAAGGCTCTTGTAAACCGGCAATGTCTCAAATCCTGCAAACAGATTCCCTTGAGCACAATTTTTTAATTTGGAGTCAGTGACACCTCATCATAACAGAGGTACTTGTTGATCTAAACAGTCTTGGCTTCCATTGTCCGAATCTTAGTGCTGCCATGTTTAATAAATTGGCATTTGTCCAGTCACTTGATTACCTAGAAGAAGACATCTACATCTACGACGAGTGTCTGGATGTACCACAGCTACTGGTATTTCATTCAGCAGTACAAACCTGGAGCCCACCACATGTAGCCTGCTGCCTTTGACATCATAACTCCTGTCCGTGGCCATGCCAGCCTGACACGGCTCAACGAGACAGGTGAACAAGATGCTACAGCTTCTTGTCCTGCAAAGCTCATCCAGTGACGACCAGCAGTCAGGGTGACCTAGGCTCTGGAGAGATGGTATTGCATAGTAACCAGTTTAAAAAAAAATGTATAGAGACTTCGCTTGTGATATCGCCACACCAACTTTGTTTGACCCACAGTGTTGCAAGTCAAACCATAATGTGTAGGTCGGAACAGGCATCAGTGAATCCATTATCCACAGTGAACCCCATCACCAGGATGAAGTTAAAAAATACCAGTTGTTTAACCTACACATTGATCCACTAACCTCAAATGTAAAAACATCATTGGACTGAAGAGAGATGCATCTTACTCAGATTAGCGATGTCATGCACAAAGCAGAAAAGACTACATAATCACAGGCATGATGGTGACTTAAAAGTACTTATGTCTAATGCTTGGATAGAGATTACTCTTAAGGCTTTAATTGTATTGATTTTGTGTGTGTCAGTTTTGTTTTGTCATGTGTTTTGCTAAAACAGCCTAAACTTAATTTAAATGCTTTCACATCAGCTACATGTTTTTTCCCCCAGGGTGTCACCCTGTTGCTATGATCGGGGGGGGGGGGGGGCGGCTATTAGCCAATATCATATGTTTCTGACGGTTTTGTATTTTCTGCACTTACGCTAAGTTCTGTAACTATGAAGCAGACTCCTAGCATGCTTTGTGTTCATGCTAAGCTTACAGTTGTTGACTTGTGATCCCTGAGCTGATTTTGAAAGGTCCATATTTAAAAAGAAACTATTATCTGTTTGCTAGGAATGGCTTGCTTACGGTCTCAAATAACCTGGTGGGTTGTTTGGAAAATGAGTTAAAAGCTGGACAGACCAACTCCATACACCAGGATGACAGGATAGTGGAATCATGTCTACTTATGGTGTTTCTCCACTTACTGTTTCTTCCATCTTCACCTGTGATGCTTCCGGTGGTCTCCAGGAGGTTGTGAGCATGTGCAAGGCAGGGAACCATTTTGCTGTTTCCTTTTCAGTTGAGTATTAATTAGTCTTCAGATCTGTGTGAGACCCACCAATGTCAGTTGGTGTGATAAATTTTACGTAGCTGTGTGAGTACCGTGATCAGTGACTTGTGCACTCTAAATTAATCAAAGACTATGGAGTGAGCTTTATATAACTTCTGGTATTTGTAAGTGTAGGAACTGTCAAACGAGATGCATGTTCTGTTAAGGTTTGCCAAATAACAGTGTACAAAATACAGGGTATAAAGTGACAGGAGTGATTGGTGCAGGTGTCTTGGGTGATGATGTCGGTAAACCTTGAAAAACAGGTGGGGAAAGTAGATAAGAATAGGGAAATTAGATCTTTGATGCGACCGTGAGATGTGGGGGGGTTTCTGCCTGTTGAAAACGCAGGATATAAATATGTCAGCTAAGCTCATGATTTTGGAACGGATTGAAAACTGCTGTGAGCCTGTATCCCCAGCTGGTACAGTGCTAACCTTTGCTTTTCTGTATTGTGCTGATCTATCTTTGCTTAATAAACTGGCCGAGCATGGTTAGCTGATGCGCCATTGATCAGTAATTTAAATTGACTCCTCAGTGTTTTGTATAAGGGAACACAGCATTTCCTCCCTCCGCAGCAGGACTGGGGGCAGCAGCCATTCTCTGGGAGGGGGCAGGGAGTATGTGGTTGGGGAGCTGGGAGATCGGGGCTGGGGGGGGAGGTGTTCCCATGGAGCTGTCTTTCCCACTGAAGCATGTTCAGAACGTGTACAGAGGGCTGATGTAAACTCTCTTCAGAATAATGCTATGAATAAAATGTTTTAAAAAAATATAGAGGAAAAACTACCAGCATATCCTCTGCAGTGAGTTGTGTGCCTCTGTTCTCCTATTCCTTCAAGGCAATGCCCATCTCCTCTGACCTTCTTCTGCACCATGGGGTGCTCGCCTGCTGGGGTCATCTGGGCATCTCTCACCTCAGCAGTTCCCTCCAATTGCCACATCCTCAGGCTGGCAGCTCGGTCCCCCCTGTTCTCTGCCTGTGTCTCACAACAGGGCTGAAATGATTTAATCCAACAGAAGTCATTGGGCTCAACACAGCAAGAAGTGGGTGGACTTGTAAGAAATACAGGGTATAAAATAAACCTTGGTTTAGCAACTGCTTATCTGATTACCTGTCTCACCTTTCTTAGGGTTCTTCTCATGTTGATTGCTTAACTAAAGAAAAGGTCATGAGAGTTTAATTGGCTTAAATATCCTTAACAATAACTATGCGTTTAGGACATAAGATGACAAGAATAGTGTTGGACTATGATGTGGCTCCATAAACTAGCACGGTCAATATAACCATGTAGGTTTTCAGAATGAAATCACACAACCACCATCGAAAATGCGTTTACTCAGTCACTCAAAACTGGGTCTCACTTATGTCTGTTTGTGTCAGCAACTTTGGTGCTGCTATCACACCAGAGGAAAAACAATCCAAAGCTAGAGTAGAAGACAATCTGCCAATTACTTACATGCCAGTTGACCCATGGTGGCATAGTAATCAACCCTTGTTACCTGTTTCCCAAGGAGTGAGATTAGCCCCAGGCTCTATCGCTCCGAAGTAGCCAAGATGAATTCCTACATTCTAATGAGTCGTGTAGACTGAGTGCAGATCAAGACGCTTGCCCGTTTGGTCTCATTTGATATCTGTATGTGCCTAGGACTTGACTGGCAGCTGTGCCACATTGACAATATCCCATAATGTCCTGAACGAATCATATGGAACTAAGAGAAACTTTATGCCTTTGGGGTACATGGCATTAAAAAGGCAGCGGTCTCTGTGTTATTGCAGTACTGTATGTATGTTCTCTAGTAGGGAGTGGGGTGCTAACTAACTTCCTGCATTATCAGTCTTTGAAGCCCCCTCCCCGGGGAGATACGCATAGACTAGTTCCAACTGGATTCTCCAGAGCCCCATAGACAACAGCTAAGGTGGAGTTGGGCCTTTCTTCCTGATCCAGCAAACGGACTGGACCCTTGCTCCATGGAGGGCCCCAATCCTCAGGGGAAGATTGGAAGGACTTGGCCTACAAGGCTTCTTAAGTCTGTGTGCTTGTTGTGCCTGAAGCTCTGCTGAACTTACGATCACAAGGAAGCCCCCGGGAGCGAGGGTTGAAAGAGGGGTCTTGCCACAGCCCATGTGAGAGTTGGGTTGAACCCTGGTAAGCTTATTAGTACATGTGCCAGTTCTTTCGTTGGTTTTAATAGTTCTCTGTCATGCTTTGTACCTTAAGAATAAAGTCGGCTTGGTATGGTAACTTGTATTGCTGGCAATCGCTCTGTTAGTCTCTGAAGAGGAAGCAAGCACGTCTGTTTGGGCAGCCTGTCAGTGCTGGGAGCGAAGGCAAGGAACTGTCCATCCTGGAAATACCCTGGTCAGAAGGGAGAGAGACCCAGGTCTCCATTCAGTAAAGGCAACAGCTGTGGTGCTGGAAGTCTGAAGGTTGGGTGCCCTCGCTGAACCACTGAGGGCAGCTACAGCTACACTCGCCCTGAACTGGGACACCAGTATGGAACATTAACTATGGTAGATATGCATACAGTGTTCTACCATCTTAGTTAACAGCAGTAATTTGTTCAATGTCAAAGCTACTGTACAACAATCTTGAGTGGAATTTGCTACAAAACAAGAACATGTTCTGTGACACTCTTTAAAGCTCATACACAAGCATGTACACTTCCTTACTAATTAGGAACCCAGTTTCAGGAAGTGGTCAGTTGGTTGACTTGGGTCATCACCCAAGAGAGAGTCTGTGTTACTTACCAGATCTTTGCTCACTTGTCAGCTTTCAGCACTGTTACTATTCACAGTAAGAGCTGATGTTGCAAACACAGGTGGAGCAAAGGACGCACACGACCACAGTCTTTTCCCAGTGAATTAGCAGGCACCCTGAATTGCTGGAGAATGGAGACAGTTAAAAGTGCCTATCTGAGACAGGTACTTCATGTCACCAGGAGGACTCGGGGATCAGCTCAGGATCTCAGTCTTCTCCCTTCCAGGTGGTTGTGTGCTGAAGGAGACAGCATGGATTCCTTTTCTTGGAAGTGCTGGTGTGGATGGTGAAGATTTGAAATGTCATCCTTTCTCCCCATCCAATTAGGGAATGAAACATCAGCTTTTGAGGTTTTGCAGCTGGGACTGGAACTTTCTAGTCTCTTTGTGCTGCACATCTTATCACACCAGCTTGTGTAAAACAAGTTAGGCCATGACTGTTGGTTGGTACAATCATCTTGGGACATACCTTGAGCATTGGCTTGTTTGCATCGGTTAGCAATTTACCTCCACAAGTTGCTTTCCATGGGCCCTTTGCAGCCCTTGGACAATTTTTGCAGTTCTGGTTGCTCAAGTTGCAGTTCCTCCATTAATCCCGCTAATGGATGAAATGTTCAATTTAAAGTTTATAATTTATACAGAGACTCTCCATCTGCTTTGATGCTCCTTACACTTGTTTTAATAGTCCCTTCAAGGCAAAGTCCCTTCAAGATCTGTTGTTCTCTAGTAGGCTGGAACACCTCTATAAATCTTTCCTTTCTGGTATCCTTGTTTTAACAACAAGGGTGAGCCATTGGTCTATATGGCTGAGCTGAGTCTGTGCATTATCAGTTGAATTAGGTAGAAGTCTGGGGAAGGTACTCTGTCACAGCTAAATACTAGGTGGAACAGATTGTTTAGTATTTTGGCTTTATGTTAAAGATGAAGAGGTCTAGTGAAATAAAAATTACGTATCAATGTTTAAAAGATCTCTCCCCACCTTTAAAAAATCGTGTTAGCTTATTTTTGAAGTTTTGCCTAAATGAATTGCCCAGACTAGAAAAAACCCCAACCACCCAAAAACCTTCTCTAAAGACAGTTGACAAAGATGGGACATAGGTCTCTTATTAAGTACTTGAGTAACGGTCTCAAGTTGCAGTGGGGGAGGTTTAGGTTGGATATTAGGAAAAACTTTTTCACTAGGAGGGTGGGGAAGCACTGGAATGGGTTACCTAGGGAGGTGGTGGAATCTCCTTCCTTAGAGGTTTTTAAGGCTCGGCTTGATAAAGCCCTGGCTGGAATGATTTAGTTGGAGATTGGTCCTGCTTTGAGTAGGGGGTTGGACTAGATACCTCCTGAGGTCCCTTCCAACCCTGATATGCTATGATTCTACTAGGCTCATCACTTGTCAATTGTAAAGAAAGACTTAAATTCCAAGCATGCTATAAATCTGCTCAGTTCAGGGATTTTACAATAAAAAAGTAAAATGTTAAAAGGCAAAAGCCATGGCTTTGTGCCTGCATTCAGGTCAGAGATAAGGCTGCAGCCTCTGACATTGTTGTCCCATGCCCTCTCCTCCCTTTCTGAATTTGTTTTTGTCTGAAACTGCAACCTTCTCCACATTCGCCTCTTAAACATCTGTTAAGTTTAATCAAATATAGTTGTACTGTTCAGTGGACTATCAGACTAGTAAATAAATACCATTAACAAAAGCATAGGAGGGAGCACACAATGGGCAATATTTTGTAGCAGTATCTGCAAAGCAACAATTACATTCTTTGTTTTTATCATCACAATCAAGGGCCCCGAAAGAATGATTTTTTTCCGTTCTTACCAATATAAATATATAACACTTTACATTTTGCTTTTACGCAAGCTGTAACTCTAGATATGTGACAGCATTTAAATAATACAAGTCAGTAGATGAGAGAGCTGAGAAATTATTGAAAACAGGTGTTATGATGACAAAAGCCCTAATGCAGAGAGACGGGGGAGGGGAGGAGTTAAAAGGCACCACTGAAGTGGAAGTGAGTATGAGAACAAATCATGCCAAATCAACCTAATTTCCTTCTTTGACAGGGCTACTGACCTAGCGGTTAGGGTAGAAGCAATAGATATGATGTATCGATTTTAATAAGGCTTTTGACACATAACATTCTCATAGGCAAACTAGAGTAATGTGGTCTAGATGAATTTGCTATAAGGTGGGTGCAAAACTGGTTGGAAGAGTAGTTATCAATGATTCACTGTCAAAGTGGGAGGGTGTACCTAGTGGAGTGCCCCAGGGGTCAGTCCTGGGTCTAGTACTATTCAGTATTTTTATTAATAACTTAGATAATGGAGTGGAGAGTATGCTTATAAAATTTGTTGCTGACACCAAGCTGGGAGGGGTTGCAAGCACTTTGGAGGACAGGATTAGAATTCAGAATGACCGTGACAAATTAAGGAATTGGTCTGAATTCGACAAGATGAAATTCAATAAAGACAAGTGCAAAATATTACACTTAGGGAGGAAAAATCAAAGGCACAAATACAAAACAGGGAATAACTAGCTAGATGATAGTACTGCAAAAAAGGGTCTGGGGGTATAGTGGATCACAAATTCAATATGAGTCAACAATGTGATGCAGTTGTGAAAAAGGCTAATATCGTTATGTGGTGTATTTACAGGGGCGTTGTATGTAAGACACGGGAGGTAATTGTCCCGCTCTACTCAGCACTGGTGAGGTTTCAGCTGGAGCACTCTGTCCGGCTCTGGACACCCCATTTTAGGAAAGAGGTGGAGAAACTGGAGAGAGTCCAGAGCACAGCAACAAAAATGATAAGGTTTAGCAAACCTGACCTATGAGGAAGGGCTAAAAAAATGGGCGTTTTTAGTCTTGAGACAAAAAGACTCAGGGGGGACCTGATAACAGTCTTCAAAGATGTTAAGGGCTGTTACAAAGGGGACAGTGATCAATTATTCGCCATGTGCACCAATGGTAGGGGTTGAGTGGCTGAGGGCTACTTTGTGATGGCCTAGATGCCCTACTGGCCATAGACCTACCACACGCTTGGGAGGACGTGGGGCCACATGTCTCCTCTTCTTGACAAACTCTAACTTACCAATATGTATGAGAAAAATAATGCAGAACTAAGTGTGCAAATGTCTTTGCCCTTTCAACAATGATCCCTGACCTACTATGCCCCAAACAGAAATTCCTCTTTGAGGGAGGCCAGTGACTTTCTGAGGCATGATCTACACTACGATTTTAGGTTGAATTTAGCAGCGTTACCTCGATTTAAGCCTGGACCTGTCCACACGACGAAGCCCTTTTTTTCGACTTAAAGGGCTCTTTAAATCGATTTCTTTACTCCACCTCCGACGAGGGGATTAGTGCTGAAAAATCAGCCTTGCCGGGTCAAATTTGGGGTAGTGTGGACGCAATGTGACGGTATTGGCCTCCGGGAGCTACCCCAGAGTGCTCCATTGTGACCGCTCTGGACAGCGCTCTCAACTCAGATGCACTGGCCAGGTAGACAGGAAAAGGCCCGCAAACTTTTGAATCTCATTTCCTGTTTGGCCAGCTTGGCAAGGTGCAGGTGAGTGCAGATCTCATCAGCAGAGGTGACCATGATGGAGTCCCAGGATCGCAAAAGAGCTCCAGCATGGATCGAACGGGAGGTACGGGATCTGCTCGCCCTATGGGGAGACGAATCTGTGCTAGCTGAACTCCGTTCCAGTAAACGAAATGCCAAAACATTAGAAAAAAATCTCAAAGGGCATGAAGGACAGAGACCATAACAGGGCCTCATAACAGCAGTGCCGCGTGAAAATTAAGGCGCTAAGGCAAGCCTACCACAAAACCAGAGAGGCAAACGGAAGGTCTGGGGCAGAGCCGCAGACCTGCTGCTTCTATGCAGGGCTGCCCAGAGGATTCAGGGGGCATGGGGCAAAGCAATTTTGGGGGCCCCTTCCATTAAAAAAAAAGTTGCAATACTATAGAATACTATATTCTCATGGGGGGGCCCCTACGGGGCCTGGGGCAAATTACCTCACTTCCCCCCCCCCCCCGGGCGGCCCTGCTTCTATGCTGAGCTGCATGCCATGCTAGGGGGTGCAGCCACCACTACCCCAACACTGTGCTTTGACTCCGTCAATGGAGAATCACGCAACACAGAAGCGGGTTTTGGGGACGAGGAAGATAGCTCACAGCAAGGAAGCGGAGAAACCAGTTTCCCCAACAGCCAAGATATATTTTTCACCCTGGACCTGGAGCCAGTAACCCCCGAACCCACCCAAGGCGTGCTCCCAGACCCTGAGGGCCGACAAGGGACCTCTGGTGAGTGTACCTTTGTAAATATTACACATGGTTTAAAAGCAAGCGTGTTTAATGATTAATTTGCCCTGGCATTCGCGGCCAGTACAGCTACTGGAAAAGTCTGTTAACGTGTATGGGGATGGAGTGGAAATCCTCCAGGGACATCTCCGGAAAACTCTCCTGGATGTACTCCCAAAGCCTTTGCAAAAGGTTTCTGAGGAGGGCTGCCTTATTCCATCTGCCATGGTAGGACACTTTACCACGCCAGGCCAGTCGCACGTAGTCTGGAATCATTGCATAACAAAGTATGGCAGCGTATGGTCCCGGTGTTTGCTGGCATTCAAACAACATCCGTTCCTTATCTCTCTGTGTTATCCTCAGGAGACTGATATCATTCATGGTCACCTGGTTGAAATAGGGTGCTTTTATTAAGGGGACATTCAGAGGTGCCCGTTGCTGTTTGGCTGTGGCTGAACAGAAATGTTCCCCGCTGTTAGCCATGCGTTTGGGGGGAGGGGTGAAGTGATCATCCCAGAGAATTGTGTGTGTGTGTGTGGGGGGGGTAATTTGTTTTTGTGCTGCATGCTAACCCGCAAACCGCAGCCCCTCCTTTTAAATTGCCAACCCATTTTAATGGCCAACCTAATGGCCGCATGGTATGGGAAATGAGGGCACTGCTGTTTGAAACCATTCCCACATGTTATGATGGTTAAAGAAGTCAAAAGACGGTGGCTTACCATGGCTGCCTGCAAGCCGAATTCTGTTGCCTGGCACTGCATGAGTGATCTCTCACACCAAACCGGCAGGCCCTCAATATAAGAGGCAAAATGCGACCTTGTAACGAAAGCACATGTGCTGTGTAATGTGAACAGCAAGGTTTAACGGGAAAGAGTGATCCTATTGTTCTCTAAAATGTGTCTTTTTAACTACCACTGTCCCTTTTCCCCCACCAGCTGCAAATGTTTCTCCTTCGCAGAGGCTAGCGAAGATTAGAAGGCGAAAAAAACGCACTCAGGATGACATGTTCTCAGAGCTCCTGCTGTCCTCCTACACTGACAGAGCACAGCAGAATGCGTGGAGGCAGACAATGTCAGAGTGCAGGAAAGCACAATATGAACGCGAGGAGAGGTGGCAAGCTGAATGGCAGGCTGAAGAGAATAAGTGGCGGGCTGAAGAGGATAGGTGGCGTCAGCTTGCTGACAGAAGGCAAGAGTCGATGCTCCGGCTGCTGGAGCATCAAACTGATATGCTCCGGCTGCTGGAGCATCAAACTGATATGCTCTGGTGTATGGTTGAGCTGCAGGAAAGGCAACAGGAGCACAGACTGCCGCTACAGCCCCTGCATAACCAACAGCCCTCCTCCCCAAGTTCCGCAGCCTCCTCACCCAGATGCCCAAGAACGCGGTGGGGGAGGCCTCCGGCCACCCAGCCACTCCACCCCAGAGGATTGCCCAAGCAACAGAAGGCTGGCCTTCAATAAATTTTAAAGTACAGTGTGTCCTTGTCCTTCCCTCCTCCCCCACCCCACCCGGCGTGTCCCTCCTCCCTCACCCCTCCCAGGCTACCTTGGCAGTTATCCCCCTATTTGTGTGATGAATTAATAAAGAATGCATGAATGTGAAGTAACAGTGACCTTATTGCCTTTGCAAGCGGTGATCAAAGGGGGGAGGGGAGGGTGGCTAGCTTACAGGGAAGTAGAGTGAACCAAGGGGGAGGGGAGTCATCAAGGAGAAACAAACAGAACTTTCACACCGTAGCCTGGCCAGTCATGAAACTGCTTTTCAAAGCTTCTCTGATGTGCACCGCGCCCTGCTGTGCTCTTCTAACTGCCCTGGTGTCTGGCTGCGTGTAATCAGCGGCCAGGCGATTTGCCTCAACCTCCCACCCCCCATAAATGTCTCCCCCTTACTCTCACAGATATTGTGGAGCGCACAGCAAGCAGTAATAACAATGGGAATATTGTAAAAAGCAACAGAGGGTCCTGTGGCACCTTTAAGACTAACAGAAGTATTGGGAGCATAAGCTTTCGTGGGTAAGAACCTCACTTCTTCAGATGCAAGTAATGGAAATTTCCAGAGGCAGGTATAAATCAGTATGGAGATAACGAGGTTAGTTCAGTCAGGGAGGGTGAGGTGCTCTGCTAGCAGTTGAGGTGTGAACACCAAGGGAGGAGAAACTGCTTCTGTAGTTGGATAGCCATTCACAGTCTTTGTTTAATCCTGATCTGATGGTGTCAAATTTGCAAATGAATTGGAGCTCAGCAGTTTCTCTTTGGACTCTGGTCCTGAAGTTTTTTTGCTGCAGGATGGCTACCTTTACATCTGCTATTGTGTGGCCAGGGAGGTTGAAGTGTTCTCCTACAGGTTTTTGTATATTCCCATTCCTGATATCTGACTTGTGTCTATTTATCCTCTTGCGTAGTGACTGTCCAGTTTGGCCAATGTACATAGCAGAGGGGCATTGCTGGCACATGATGGCATATATAACATTGGTGGATGTGCAGGTGAATGAGCCGGTGATGATGTAGCTGATCTGGTTAGGTCCTGTGATGGTGTTGCTGGTGTAGATATGTGGGCAGAGTTGGCATCGAGGTTTGTTGCATGGGTTGGTTCCTGAGTTAGAGTTGTTATGGTGCGGTGCGTGGTTGCTGGTGAGAATATGCTTAAGGTTGGCGGGTTGTCTGTGGGCGAGGACTGGCCTGCCTCCCACGGTCTGTGAAAGTGAGGGATCATTGTCCAGGATGGGTTGTAGATCACTGATGATGCGTTGGAGAGGTTTAAGCTGAGGACTGTAGGTGATGGCCAGTGGAGTTCTGTTGGTTTCTTTTTTGGGCTTGTCTTGTAGCAGGAGGCTTCTGGGTACATGTCTGGCTCTGTTGATTTGTTTCTCTATTTCCTTGTGTGGGTATCGTAGTTTTGAGAATGCTTGGTGAAGATCTTGTAGGTGTTGGTTTCTGTCTGAGGGGTTGGAGTAGATGCGGTTGTACCTCAGTGCTTGGCTGTAGACGATGGATCGTGTGGTGTGTCCGGGGTGGAAGCTGGAGGCATGAAGGTAGGCGTAGCGGTCGGTGGGTTTTCGGTATAGGGTGGTGCTAATGTGGCCATCGCTTATTTGTACTGCGGTGTCTAGGAAGTGGACCTCCCGTGTAGATTGGTCCAGGCTGAGGCTGATGGTGGGGTGGAAGCTGTTGAAATCATGGTGGAATTCTTCCAGGGTCTCCTTCCCATGGGTCCAGATGATGAAGATGACATCAATGTAGCGTAGGTAGAGAAGGGGCGTGAGTGGACGAGAGCTGAGGAAGCGTTGTTCCAGGTCAGCCATAAAAATGTTGGCATATTGTGGGGCCATGCGGGTGCCCATAGCGGTGCCACTGGTCTGGAGGTAAATGGGAATATTGGTTTCACTGAGGTCTATCTGAGTCAGTAAACTGCACCAACGCGCTTTTAAATGTCCAAATGCACATTCTACCACCATTCTGCACTTGCTCAGCCTATAGTTGAACATCTCCTGACTACTGTCCAGGCTGCCTGCGTATGGCTTCATGAGCCATGGCATTAAGGGGTAGGCTGGGTCCCCAAGGATAACTATAGGCATTTCAACATCCCCAACATTTTTTTTCTGGTCTGGGAAGAAAGTCCCTTCCTGCAGCTTTTGAAACAGACCAGAGTTCCTGAAGACACGAGCGTCATGTACCTTTCCCGGCCATCCCACGTTGATGTTGGTGAAATGTCCCTTGTGATCCACCAGTGCTTGCAGCAGCATTGAAATGTACCCCTTTCGGTTTATGTACTTGCTGCCTTGGTGCTCCGGTGCCAAGATAGAGATATGGGTTCTGTCTATCGCCCCACCACAGTTAGGGAATCCCATTGCAGCAAAGCCATCCACTATGACCTGCATGTTTCCCAGAGTCACTACCCTTGATAGCAGCTCTTTGATTGTGTTGGCTACTTGGATCACAGCAGCCCCCACAGTAGATTTGCCCACTCTAAATTGATGCCCGACTGCCTGGTAGCTGTCTGGCGTTGCAAGCTTCCACAGGGCTATCGCCACTCACTTCTCAACTGTGAGGGCTGCTCTCATCTTGGTATTCTGGCACTTGAGGGCAGGTGAAAGCAAGTCACAAAGTTCCATGAAAGTGCCCTTACGCATGCGAAAGTTTCGCAGCCACTGGGAATCATCCCAGACCTGCAACACTATGCGGTCCCACCAGTCTGTGCTTGTTTCCCGGGCCCAGAATCGGCGTTCCACGGCATGAACCTGCCCCATTAACACCATGATGTGCACATTGCCAGGGCCCGTACTTTGTGAGAAGTCTATGTCCATGTCTATTTCCTCATCACTCCCGTCACCGCGCTGCTGTCGCCTCTTCGCCTGGTTTTGCTTTGGCAAGTTCTGGTTCTACATATACTCCAGGATAATGCGCGTGTTGCTTATAGTGCTCATAATTGCCGCGGTGATCTGAGCGGGCACCATGATCCCAGTGCTATGGCATCTGGGCTGAAAAAAGGCAGAAACGATTGTCTGCCGTTGCTTTCACGGAGGGAGGGAGTGAGTGGGGGCCTGACGACATGTACCCAGAATCACCCGCGACACTGTTTTTGCCCCATCAGGCATTGGGATCTCAACCCAGAATTCCAATGGGCGGCAGAGACTGCGGGAACTGTGGGATAGCTACCCACAGTGCAACGCTCCGGAAGTCAACGCTAGCCTTGGTACTGTGGACGCAGTCCACCGACTTAATGCACTTAGAGCATTTTGTGTGGGGACACACAGAATCGACTGTATAAAAACGATTTCTAAAAAACTGACTTCTATAAATTCGACCTAATTTCGTAGTGTAGACATACCCTGAGAGAGAAGCAATTTGGGGACTGCCCAGGTTCTGTTGTAGATGCCCCTGGCCATGACCATGGTGATGACCCCACTATAACAGGCTTTTAAAAAGAATTGGATAAGCTCATGGAGGACAGGTCCACCAATGGCTATTAGCCAAGATGGTCAGAGATGGAACCTCATGCTCAAGGTTATCCTAAACCTCTGACTAGCAGAAGCCAGGAGTGGAAGACGGGGTGGATCTCTCCATATTTGCCCTGTACTGTGCACACTCTTAAGCTCTGGCATGGGCTACTGTCAGAGACAGGATTCTGAGCAAGACGGACCATGGTCTGTGACCCAGCATGGCAGCTCTTATGTTTTTTATGATGTGAACTGTAAAATCAAAGATACTTGTGTTAAATTTGTGCATGGAGTGTTTTAAATATTACCACGTTGGGATGCACGCTGCAGTGCCTCTGTTTAACACAGAATCGCTCCGCCCAAAGACCAGAGCGGGTGGACAAAGGGCCAGAGGCAGACGACCCAGCTAGAGTGCTAGAGCAAAGAATCAGAACGGTACGTGGAATGTTGAACGGCTTTGTTCGGCTGTATTTCGCTAAAGTCATACCAAATATCCGTATAGCTTCTTACACACTCTTAAACATCATTCGTGGCAACTCAATTCCACAGGCACACACGTCGTCATAATTGTATCCCTCCAAACTTTAACCATCAGTGACTACACGTTTAAAACTTACTCTACGCAGGCCTTTTGAATTTTGTTAGCGCACCCTCTGCATACAGCAGCATTTGGCATCCCATAATGGCCACATTTACTACCATCTAACAGTACCACAAACATTCTCACACACATAGATGTGGTACTATGTATATGGGCAAAATGGAGCACAAGCAGATCTTATTGTTCTTGTATGGCACAGCCAGGTAGCTTGACACTGCCCCCTGCCCTTATATGGCACTGCTGGGAACATGACACTTGGAGGTGCCATATAAGGGCATGGGGAAGTGACACACCCCCAGCTGTGCCATATGAGGGCATGGGGTTGTAGCACGCCAGCCCCGGGGCATGCCACAGGAATGAGTGAAGACCGGTTTCCCGGCTGGCTCAGGCAGTCCCAGGGTGGATCGTCCCCAGCACTGGGCCCCAAGTGCTTCCTGATTCAGCCCCTCCTGGAGAGGGAACGGTGGCTCGTGACACATTTGCTTGGCCTTGGGGCTGCTGGACAGACACATGCTGAGAGGCAGAGGGACACACACACACACACACACACACACACACACACACACACACACACACACACACACACACACACACACACACACACACACACACACACACACACACACACACACACACACACACACACACACACACACACACACACACTCTCTCTCTCTCTCTCTCTCTCTCTCTCTCTCTCACCTGTCCTGCTGCCTGGGGGGCAGGGGCAGGGCTGCCAGGCATGGAGAGAGCAAAACTCCCAAGCTAACCGAAGGAGGCAGCCATAGCTGATCAGACAGCTCCCCTGCCCCAGAAACTAGCTCCTAGCCCACTCACCAGCCCTCCCCCTGTCACATGCCCCAGAGGCAGGGGGATGTCAAGGCTCAAGCCACTAGCCCAGCCTGACTATCCACCCAGGGACCTGGCAGGGACTAGGCCAGAGGGGCAAGGTGGGTGGGGGCGTTTGACGAGGCAGCCGGCCAGCTTTGAGTCAGCGTCAATGAGCTCATGCTGAGAGGCTGGGCCCAGCCCTAAAGAGGCACTGCCAGACCTGGACCGGGAACTCACAGGTGTGCAGACAAACAGGTAGAGGGAGACGGGTGCAGCTGGGATCCCAGGCCAGGACCCTGCCACCAGGTGAGACAATTCTCCCATGGGGGGGAGGAGCTCCTCCTCCCACCCCACCCCACCCCTTCCTCCTCTGCACAGCCCCCTCCCCAAGAGTCTGTCTCCCCAGCAGAGATGGAGACGTCTCCCCATCAGGGCCCAGCCAGCCTGTTCCCCCCCATCCCTAGTCTACTCCCTGCCCTTCCCTAGGGCAGACCAGACTCACAGCTGCCCTGGTGCTATGGGATAGTTACTCCCCTTAGCACCCTGCTCTTGGCTAGAGGCACCCCCCCTCCCTCCCGGGTTGTGGCTGATGATTTTCCAGCCAGGGCTGTTAGGTGTGGCCTGAGAGTCCCTGTCAGGACCCAGCAGGCTTTGGAGAGACAGGCAACGTGATTGCGAAGCCCAGGGGCTGGTGTTTGCTCTGCGCTGGGAGCCGCCTTTAAAACGCCTTTGAAAAGAGCTGACAGAAAGAGCGAAGGAACGATTCTGAACCAAGACTGGGGGGCACTGGCTGGCTCAGCTGGGGGGTCTTTCCCCTCTCGGGGGCACTGGGCGATGGGGCATTTGCTGGCTGAGGCCGTGGCTGTCCCTGGAAGCTCAGGAATGTGCTGTGCCCTGGCATTCGGTGCCACCCTCCCGTCCCTGGGCAGCCTGGGAATCCCCCGCAGGCAGTGACTCAGGGCGATGGAATCCCAGGCACAGACACAGCCCAGAAGGGGAAGCCCGCGAAGAATGAGGGGACCCGGCTCAGAGGGGACCCAGCCTTAAGGGAGCTGGTGCCGCGGGTGGGGGGGCTTCTCCCTAATAACAACACCCTATCCCTGACCCAGGCACATCAATTCCCCTCCCCGAGGGGGAGCATGGCCATGCCTGGAGCGGGGCAGGGCAGGGCTGTGGCATGTGACTATCGGTGTTTCTGTCCCGTAGGTGTCCCCGCGGCCCCTTGCTGGGGGAGCCCTCGCTGCCCCATGGGGGAGGAGATGGCACTCGGCGTGGGGAACGGCTGCGCTGGGAAACCAGCAGGGGATGAGGCAGAGACTGTGGTGATGATCCAGGAGGGGCCCTCGCGGCCTGAGCCGTCTGCCTGGACCCCATGTCCCCGTGCCCTCCGCAACCTGGCCATAGGCAGCATCGTCTGCGGCTGCTCCTGCCTGGGGGTGCTGGCCCTAATCTATGCTGTCAAGGTGAGGGGGGCTGGGATACAGCCGGGCGGATGGGGACATGTCTCAGTGCTGGAGGGTTCTGGGGGCTGGGATATAATAGGGCGACGGGGGGCTGGGGCCATGTCTTGGTGCTGGATGTTCCCAAGAGCTGGGATATAGCGGGGGGCAGGGGGCCACGTCTCGGGGCCAGGGGCTACCGGGGACTGGGATGTAGTGGGGGGCAGGGGGTCGTGTCTCAGGGCTGGGGGCTACTGGGGGCTGGGATATAGTGGGGGGCAGGGGGCCATGTCTCTGTGCTGGGGGCTCTGGGGACTGGGATATAGCGGGGGACTGGGGCCACGTCTCGGTGCAGGGGGATACCAGGGACTGGGATGTAGCGGGGGGCAGGGGGTCATGTCTCGGTGCCAGGGTCTACCGGGGACTGGGATATAGCAGAGGGCACGGGGCCATGTCTCAGTGCTGGGGGCTACCAGGGACTGGGATATAGCGGAGGGAAGGGGGTCGTGTCTCAGTGCTGGGGGCTACCGGGGACTGGGATATAGCGGGGGGCAGGGGGTCATGTCTCGGGGCTGGGGGCTACCGGGGACTGGGATATAGCGGGGGGCAGGGAGCCACGTCTCGGTGCTGGGGGCTACTGGGGACTGGGATGTAGCGGGGGGCAGGGGGTCATGTCTCGGTGCTGGGGGCTATTGGGGGTTGGGATGTAGCGGGGGGCAGGGGGCCGTGTCTCGGTGCAGGGAGCTACCAGGGGCTGGGATATAGCAGTGAGGGAGGATGACAGGGCCGTGCTTCTGGTGATTCTCCCTTTTCTCCCCAGGCCAATGAGAAGCGGAAGACAAACTCTCCTGACGCGGCTGTCTGGGCCCGGAAGTCCTTCCGGTTCTCCCTTCTCAGCATCGGGGTCTGGGTGTCTCTGCTCATCCTGGTGCCGCTGCTCATGGGACTCATCTCCTACCTGATTGCCAGGGCTGAGTGATCTCCTGCCGCATCCTTATTGGCTCTGGGGGATCAGGGGGATTCCCAGGTCTGATTTCTCTCTCTTGGGACTGCAGGATGGGAGTTGTCCTGGCTGCATCTCACCACAACTGGCCTGGAATCTCCCCAGCCCTGCCAGTTCTGGAGCAACTCCGGCTTCTCTGTGGCTTGGGACTGAGACTTCAGAGAGACCAGGGTGGGGAGTGGGACAGGATCGTCTGTGACTGTCTAGTCCCAGCAGAGATAGCGATAAAGGAACCTAAAAACATCAAGGAAAAATCCAAGGCTGGTAGGGCTAAGGACCAGACTGATTCCGTTCCTAGACGGAGATGGTAAAGCTGTTAATAAGGATGTACAAAAGGTGCTTTGTATTTGGAAAGAAACAGGATGATGAACTCCTATCATATGAGGATGATGAAGTACTTTCCAGTCCATTAATGACCGAGGAGGATGTTAAACAACATCTACTAAACACGTTCCAATCACAGGCCCAGGTAACATGTCCCCAAAAGTCCTAACAAAGTTGGCCGAGGAGATCGCAGGCCTGAAAATGTTAATTTTTAATAGATGTTGGAATGAAATTCCAGAAGACTGGTAGAATGCTAATACTGGGCCGGGCAAGCAGGGTGACCAGGGGAATTATAGGCTGGCTAGCATGACTTCGATCCTGGGCGCCATAAGGGAAACGCTGATAAGGGATTCCATCAACAAAGACTGAAAAGATGTAGTTAAAGCCAGACCGCACTGTTTTATGGAAAAGACATTTTTGTCAGACAAAGCTGATTTAATTCTTTAACAAGGTTACAAATTTGGTTGACAAAGGCAGTTGGGTAGCGGTAATATATTTAGGGGTTTTGTAAGGCAGTTGACTTAGACTCACTTAACATTCTGATTAAAAATAGAGCACAATGCAACAGCAACAATGCACAAGGGAAATGGATTAAGAACGGGCTGACGGGCAGCTGTCAATGGGGAATCATCCCTGAATGGGGGTGTTTCTAGCGGGGTTCTGCAGAGATCGGTACTTGGCCAGACACTATTTGACATTTTCATCAATGATCTGGAAGTAAATAAGTGCTGATACATTTGCAGAGTGTCCAGCCTCTGTTCTGCTGGACACACAGAATTCACAGACCTGCTGTTCGTAAAGGAACGCTACACCTCAGCTTACCACAGGATCACTGCTCTGCTTAACACCCAGCACTTCTCTTTGATTATGGCGAAAAGAAGTACAGTGAAAGCAAACAACAGCGATTCATATAATAGCAAGTAGGTAAAAGTATTAGAAACAATGGGTTACATTTAAAACAAAATCATAATAAGCCTTCTAGAGTCTAGATTTAAATAACACTTTCCTGGTCTAATGAAGTTTAGGTCACCCAAAGCCTTTCTCCCAGTGAGCAACAAGCAGGCCGGCTATGAGCCTCCATTCATAAGACAAGCGGGCAGGCAGCTTGTCCCTTGGGTGAAGGATACCGTATGTCTCTCTGCATGCTCCTCCTGATATACCAGACTAATGCTTTGATCTTAGTCATAAACAGGACAACCCTTCCTATTGTGTGGTGCTGCTTCCTGTAGATTGTGTGATCTCTTGTTCACTTTGCAGTCTTGATTAGCTGGTGGCTCCGGATGCAGATAGATTTACATTGTAAGACACACAATACACAATGGTCAGCCAGAGAGAGATAAGCACCTCCGCCTTCAGTTGACCCGTCTTAACTTACACACCTTAAGACCACAATGTTCAGTACAGAAACGTAACTTCTTAAATATTATCATTTTGCAAAGATTAAGCTGATTAGCGGCCTACTGGCTCAGTGGAGACCTCACATGCCCCTCCATTGGTGAATTATTATGCATATACCAGCCCCAGGGGATGCCTGTAAACCTCTGTGCATCACTTATGTCATCCGCCAGTTGGCACTAAGGGATCTCTGGGTCAGAGTAAGCTCGGCCCATTCAAACAAAAAGGGTCCTAATGTAACGCCGACAGACCCCGGTCGTCAGTGGGCGGAATTGAACCTGGGAGCGCTGGAGCTTAGTGCATGAGCCTCTGATTTAGTTGGTGTTGGTCCTGCTTTGAGCAGGGGGTTGGACTAGATACCTCCTGAGGTCCCTTCCCACCCTGATATTCTATGATTCTCTACCGCATGAGCTAAAAGCCAACTGGCTGTTAGCTAAGGCTGTAGAGCAGACTCATTAACTCTCTCTCTCTAAGTGGTCTCGGCGCTACTAGATGGGACAGAACACCACACCCAGGTGTGTGGGTTACACTAACACAACCAAATGCAGAGCTATACCGCTGGGACCGAGAAACACAGGCCAGAGCACGCGAATGGGGGACTGTAGCCAGGGCAGCAGTGACGTTGAAAAGGATCTAGGGGTCAGAGCGGACAAACGATCGCCCAGCGCGGCGCGGGGGCAACCAGGGGCTGATGTGAGCCGTGGATGGGGAGATGGGGAGGAGCAGGAAGGTGAATCGGGCGCACTGGGGAGAGTGATACGGGCCCCTCATCCCCGTTCATGTCCAGCCCAGATGCTTTAGCCAAGCGCCAGGGGCTGGGCTCAGTGCAGGGGGGCTGGGGTGACATTTGCCGCCCTGGGCTCTACGGGGCCTCGGGGGCAGGATGGGCCCAGGGCAGCCCCCCACCGCGGCACCCCGACCCAGCCGCCCGAGGGCCGTGTCACAAGAGTCACCGGGGGCTGGGGCGTCACGTGACCTGGGGGCACCGTGGGGTCAGCATTTGCCATGTGACAGCCCAGGGCACCGGTCAGATCACGTGACCAGGCTGCGGGAGGGCTTTGCGTGAGGGCCCCTAACCCTGCCTCTGGGGTCAGAGGTCACCTGGCTGACCCTTTGCTGACCCAGGAAGCTGCCCCTCTAAGAGCTCCCCCCTCTTCCCCGCTGGCCGGCCTTCTCTTGGCTCTTGATTGGTTAGCTATAAGGAACTACCCGCCCCCATCCTCGGGTGACTGGCTGCGCGGTTTGTCAATCGTGCTGTTCCACATTCCCGTTGATGATTGGTCAATTGAGCGCTCACTCAGGGTCAAACCCCTCCTTCGACTTTTCATTGGTCCGGCTGACCGCCATTCACCACCCCGCAGCTCTTTTGGCCTATCAGGCTGCAGCTTAATTCTTAGCTCCGCCTCTTATTGGCTCCCCGGCTCATGACCCCCGGCTCGCGACTCGCTCTTCCCGCCTCCTGATTGGCCGCCTTCCCTCTCCTCCCATGTGGGGCGGGGAGGGGGGGCGGGGACAGTGCGGGCCAATCGGGGCAGTCGTCGGGGGTGGGGCTGGGAATCCGGTTCGAAACCGGAGTGCCGGGTGAGTGTTGGTGGGGAGCCGGGAGTGCGAGTCCCGGGGGGCGGGCACGTGGGGGGCTGCCCCGGGGGGAAGCTGGAGGAGGGGACACACGTGAGGGGGGAGGGGGACGCCCCATGGGGTCCCCTGTTCAGGATCAGGGCACCCTGCGGCGGGGCGCTGGCTCTGACCCGGTCACGGGCTGTGGCGGGTGGGATCCCCAGCTTGGCTGGCTGCACCCCGCACATTCCCCCCTTGTTCACTCAGCATCACCGCCCCCCCCTGGCCTTGTCAGCTGGGCCCCTTGGTGAGGGGAGACCCCCGCTGCCCAAGCCACCCTGGCCTGGCTTAGCTCCCTCGCCCTTCTCCTTCTGTCCATCCCCCCCGGAGCTCCCCTGCCCTCCAGCTCCTGTCTAGACCCTTCCAAGATGGCTCCCCCCCAAAGTGACTCTTGCTGAGGTCTGATCACCCCAAGCCTGGGGGCTGGGAATGGGGTACAGTGAAAGGGGGGCTCTCTGGCTTGGGGAGGGGGTGTTGGAAGGGGGGCAGATGGCTGGGGAGGGAGTGCTCCGTGGGAGGAGGCTAGGATGGAGGGGCACTTGGGTGGGGAGGGGGCACTCTGTGGGAGGGGTCACATGGGTGGGGCTGGCTGGGGAGGGATGCGAGGAGGTGGGTGGTCTGGCTGGTTGTCCGGAGGGGAGAGGGAAAGGGGGTGGGCGAGCTGGAATAGGGAGTGCTGGGGAAGAGAAGTGGGGAACTGGGGGAGGTGAAGTGGGTTGTCTGGGGGAGGGAATGGGGTCAGCTGGTTGTGCTGGGGATCTCCCATGCTGGAGGGGAAGGTGGTGTGTGTGTGGGGGTTTCTATGGGACAGATCATTGCTCCCTCCCCACTTGCAGTCTGACTCGTCTTTCCCCCAGCAGGTGCAGGGGTCCTGGAGCCCAGCTCCTGGCGAGCCGGCCAGCATGACCCGAGGCGTGGGGCTAGATGACGAGCTGCCCGACTGGGCCGGCGCCAAGGAATTCTACCAGAAGTATGACCCCAAGGACGTCATCGGCAGGTGGGGCAGGGGAAGGGTCTCGCTCCCTGCTCGGAGGGAGGGTTTTTTATGGGGAGGGGGGGGCTCTGTGCGCTCAGGGATGGGCAGTGAGATCTGTCCGTGAGCAGTGTGGTATGTGTGTGTGGGGGGAGAGGGGCTGTGGGTGTCAGTCTGTCTGTCTCACTGGGGTGCCTGTCTGTCTGTGGCAGGTGGGTGAGCAGGTGATGTTGATAAACTGGAGAGGTTAGAGAAGAGCCACGCGAATGATCAAAGGATTGGAAAACCTGCCTAATAGTGATAGACTCAGGGAGCTCAGTCTATTTAGCGTAAGAAAGAGAAGGTTCGGGGTGACTTGATCACAGTCTATAAGTATCTATGCGGGGAACAAAATTGGATGATGGGCTCTTCAGTCTAGCAGAGAAAGATCTAACACGATCCAACAGCTGGAAGTTGAAATTCTACATCTTATCTGTAATCTGAATTTGTAAACATTTAACAGTGAAAGTCATTAGCCATTGGAACGAGATGATCACAGTGGTTCCGTCTGGACTTGGAACATATGAATGGACAGGGTGTGGAGGGCTGTGGGTGTCTGTCTGTCTCACGGTGGTGTCGGTCGGTCTGTCCATGGCAGGGGCGTGAGCAGCGTGGTGCGGCGATGTGTGCACAAGCAGACGGGGCAGGAGTTTGCGGTGAAGATCATCGAGGTGACCTCGGAGCGCATGACCCCGCAGCAGCTGGAGGAGGTGCGGACCTCCACGGGCAAGGAGATTGCCATCCTGCGTCAGGTGGCAGGGCACCCCTACATCAGTGAGTGACACCCTCCATCCCCCCGGGACACCCCATGTCAGTAAGTGGGTATGTTTACACTGCAAAAAACAGGGGTGGTCTTGAGTGCATGGATTCCAAAGCTAGAATGGACCATTGGGATGATCTAGTCTGATCTCTTGTATAACACAGGCCAGAGAGCTGCCCTGAGTTATTCCTTATGGAGCAGAGTGGGTGTTTTTAAAAAAACAACAACATCCAGTCTTGATTTAAATTTGCCAGTGACGGCAAATCCCCTGTGAATTTTGGTGATTCGTTCTAATGGTGAATTACGCTCACTGTTAAACATGTCTGCTTTATTTCCAAGCTGAATTTGCCTAGCTTCAGTTTCCAGCCATTGGATCGTGTTAGACCTTTCACTGCTGGATCGCACTGGGAGCTCATGATCAGCTGATTATCCATCATGGCCCCCAAATCTTTTTCAGAGTCACTTGCTTCTCAGGACGGAGTCACCCATCCTGTAGCATGGTCGACATTCTTTGTTCCCAGATATACATTTAACTGTAGTGAAACACACATCGCTGCTTGCACCCAGGGAGCTGTGAAGTAGAGGTGAAGTTTTAACAGCTCAGGTTGAAGCCTAGACGACTGGAGTTGATTTTCCCCCTGCTAACCCAAGTCACTCTGTCTTCACTGCTAGTTTAACCCCAGTGAAGAACACGCCTTTTTGCTGTGCCTCTCTACCCAGTGACACCCTCCAGCTTTCCTGGGCACCCCTATGACAGGAGGTCCCACCCCTGGTACTACCCCCTGTCACATACCAGGATGCAGTCCAGACTAATGAACAGCTGTGTCACTCCTTCCTGCAACCTTGCTGAAGTGCCTGCCACCTGGGCTGCTCACAAACAGCATGCAAGTCACACCCTGTGTGTCTGTGTGCAGCAGCAGCCTGCCAGCCACACCTGGGTTACACTCTGGCTCTCACCAGCCTGGGTTATACTGCAGGGTGACCCCCAACACACCCCCAGTTTTAAGATTTCTCCCCCAGAAATGTATGTCCTGTTGTGCCCAACCCTCTCCTGGACAATACAAGTTACATTAAGTCCATTATTTCTTTAATAGGAATAATGCACACAACTTGCCACCCCAGTGGAGTTTCCCAGCTACTTCACTTTAAACATACTGGATTAGATAAAATCTCTCTCTTTGTACTTATTAAACTTGTGGTTGTTTTTGTTATTGATTTTAAGTGAGTACAAGTAATGAGGCATAAAAGTCAGAAATGCTTACAAGAAAAATAAAGATAAAATGCAACTGGAGCCTAACTTAACCTTGCTTTGAATTTAACAGTTAGTTTTCTGACCACGTGCGCTCAGCAGTTTGACCAAACTTCTTAGCTTAGGACCCCTTCTGCAGTCCAATGGCTGCTTCCTTTGTCTCTTTAGGTGCAGAGAATCGATGGGCGCAGAGAGAGAGAGAGGGATGTCTTGGGGTGTTTGTCCCTCCTTTTTGTAGTTTCAGTCACTCTTTTGAAAAACATTTCAAGCTTGGTTCCAAGAGACAAAAAGTCTGTGTGGAAGGATGTTCCCTGCTGCTTTTTTCTCACCTGTTTGAGCTTCCTTTGTTTCCCTTCCTGCTTGATGACTCTGTTTACGGCTTAAATGCAAATTAAGTCGAGCACCCTTTCCTTTGTTTGTGATAGACCTGTTTGCCAACCTCGGTTTGGAACATGCGTTAATAACACCATACAGAGGAATGTTATAATTTAGAATATCAGAGAATCATAGAATATCAGGGTTGGAAGGGACCTCAGAAGGTCATCTAGTCCAACCCCCTGCTCAAAGCAGGACCAATCCCCAGACAGATTTTTGCCCCAGATCCCTAAATGGCCCTCTTAAGGATTGAACTCACAACTCTGGGTTTAGCAGGCCAATGCTCAAACCACTGAGCTATCTCTCCCCCCTAACTTCACATACAATATTTCCACACACATTTTATCAGGACGACAATGATTAGCAAATTACGAGTTTTCAAATGATCCCTTACAGGGTGTACTTTTTACAAAGATTATGACAATAGTGTGTAGGGTGTGACCACAGAAGTACATTCTGTCACACCTCCCCCTTTACAGAGCTGCGGTGAGATTAGCCACTGGCTGACCTGGAGGCAGCAGGTGAGGGCCCTCTTTCCTGGATAGGGGATCTTCCACTATGTTTCCCTTTCCTTTTATAGGTACAATTTCCATATCAAATTCTTGGAGTATAAGACTCCAACAAAGAAGCTTGGAAATTTGAGCCTTTAGTTTTTTTTAACCAGATTAATGGTGAATGATCCATCAATACCCTGAATTTTCTGTTAATGAGATAGGCAGTCAAGCAATTAAGGGCCTACACTGTAGCATAACGTTCTTTTTCTATGACAGAATAATTTTGTTGGTGGGTGTCAATTGTTTGCTGAAGAAGGTGATGGGATGTGTGTTGATGTTTTTTCCCCCATGTGGATCAGCACAGAGCCTAGACCAATGTCTGATGCACCTGTACAGAGTTCAAACATTTTTGTCAAAATCTGGACTAGCTAGAACAGGCTTTTTCGGACAAGATTTTCTTCACCTTATCAAAGCCCTCTTGACGTGCCTTTGTCCACACGACTGCGTTAGGTTTATTTGTTTTTACATAGGTCTGGGATTGCAGACACAATGGCGCTGAACCCACGCACAAACCTCAAGTAATAGTTTACCAGACCTATGAAAGCTTGGGCCTGTTTTTTGGTTTGAGGTGCAGGCCAGTTTCCAGTGGCTTCAACTTTTAAGGGCTCATGGGATATGTGACCTTCCCCCTTCCCAGTGTTCCAAATAAGGAACTTTGGCTGCTCCAATTTTACACTTAGAGGCTTTTATGGTTAGGCCTGACTCTTTGAGCTTTGACAGCACAACTTCTGAGAGTTTTTTGTGATCAGCCCAAGTGTTGCTCAACACTGTGATGGCCTTAAATGGTTTGCAGAATTCTGCAAGGGCCTATGTTAACACTTAGTTGACCAGCCTCTGAAAGTTGGTTCCAGCATCCATCAACCCAAATGGTACCATTATGAACTCAGGTTTCAGAGGGGCAGCCGTGTTAGTCTGTATCAGTAAAAACAACGAGGAGTCCTCATGGCACCTTAGAGACTAACACATTTATTTGGGCATAAGCTTTTTTGGGCTAGAACCCACTTCATCAGATGCATGAAGTGGGAAATACAGTAAGCAGGTAGAAAGGAACCAATTCCTGCAACAAACCGCGTTGCCAACTCTGTCTGCATATCTATTCAAGGGACACCATCATAGGACCCAGCCACACCATCAGGGGCTCGTTCACCTGCACATGTACCAATGTGATATATGCCATCATGTGCCAGCAACGCCCCCCTACCGTGTACATTGGCCAAACCGGACAGTCTCTACGCAAAAGGATAAATGGACACAAATCAGACGTCAAGAATTGTAACATTCAAAAACCAGTCGGAGAACACTTCAGCCTCCCTGGACAATCAATAACAGACTTAAAAGTGGCAATTTTTCAACAACAAAAACAGACTCCAATGAAAACTGCAGAACTGGAATTAATTTGCAAACTGGACACCATCAAATTAGGCCTGAATAAAGACTGGGAGTGGCTGGGTCACTACAAAAAATAATCTTCCCTCTGTTGATACTCACATCTTGTCAGCTGTTGGAAATGGGCCACATCCACCCTAATTGAATTGGCCTTGTTAGCACTAACCCCCACCTTGGTAAGGCAACTCCCATCTTTCCATGTGCTGTATATTTATACCTGCCTCCTGTATTTTCCACTCCATGCATCTGATGAAGTGGGTTCTAGCCCACGAAAGCTTATGCCCAAACAAATTTTAGTCTCTAAGGTGCCATTATGAACTCAGAGTCCCATATTAGTGATGAAAGCAGATTTTTTTTTTCTGAGCACCCTTATCTAAAGGAATCTGCCAATAACCTCGAGTTAAATCAAAAGAGTGGAGATATTTAGCTTTGCTTAAAATGTGCATTATATCATCAATTCTAGGCATGGGATATGCAACTGGTATTGTAACACCGTTGAGTTTTCTATAATCAACACAAAACCGTACAGTGTTTTATTTCTTAGAGATCAAGACCACAGGTGACGCCCAAGAGCTGTCAGACTCTTTAAGTACTCCCAGGTCTAACATGTTTTGTATTGCTGTTTGAATTTGTTCCTGCATCTTGCCAGTAGCCCTGGAGGGTCTGCTGGGAGGTGACAGTGGCCATTCTGTAATGATCTTATGAGTTAGCGAGTGTGTCTTCCCTGGCTCGTGAGAAAACACTTCTTTGTGTTCTTGCAACACAGACAACACCTCTGCCCTTTCAGCTGGTGGTAACGCACTGCAGATATTGATGCTTTCCGGGGCTGAGTCACTTTGGAATTCAGCCATTCAATGAATCATAGAATCATAGAATATCAGGGTTGGAAGGGACCTCAGGAGGTCATTTAGTCCAACCCCCTGCTCAAAGCAGGACCAATCCCCATGAGGTGATGTGCTTCAGTTTCTCCCTGTACACAGTGGCTCATGTTCACCATGGCTTCCCTGCTGTGATAGGTTCTAAGTCTGATCACATGGACTAGTTGTGGGACAACATTACCATGAGGCTTTCTAACATGATGTGTATCTTCCTTTACCACCCATCATGTCTTCTAACTCCTTTTTTAACCTTTGTACATATTCAGTTACTGGCTCTTCCTCTGTCTCAGTGTTAGTCAGAGTTACAGCCTCAGGATACCTAGTGGCAAATTCACCACCACCAAAATAGATTTATTCCACCTTTTGGTAGGACGTGGGCATAGGACCCACAATGTCCATTGCTACCCTCAGAAATGCCTCTTGTTCACAGGCAAGGGGTGTAGAGGAACTGTCTGGGGTCCTGCAGGTCTCCTGCAATAATTCCTCGCATCATTCTGTTTCCCTGGCCAGCAGACATTTTCCTTTAACCTGTCTCCGGTTCCGTGTGCCCCCAGGTGATCAGCAAAAGGTCAATCATGTACTAACAACATGAATTCCCCACAGTGCTGGGCGGGCACAATCAACTGGGTAGAGGGGTGCCCATGGCTTTTGGTTTTTTGTCAGTGGAGCTTCTTTATGCAATCTCCCATCTTCTTCAAAAAACCCTCTCCCCATCTTCCCTTCTTGGGAGCCCCCACTAGGACACACCCTCTTATGCTTTCTAGAGTGGGGTCCATCCTTTGTTCAGCTGCAAAACACTGGCATCTGATATCTGGGACAGCGTCTTCAGTCACAGGGCTCATCTCATAGAATCATAGAATATCAGGGTTGGAAGGGACCTCAGGAGGTCGTCTAGTCCAACCCCCTGCTCAAAGCAGGACCAATCCCCAACTAAATCAAGCCTGACCTTAAAAACCTCTAAGGAAGGAGATTCCACCACCTCCCTAGGTAACCCACTCCAGTGTTTCACCACCCTCCTAGTGAAAAAGTTTTTCCTAATATCCAACCTAGACCTCCCGCACTGCAACTTGAACCAGAAGTAGAACCCACAGGTCTGGAGTTGTAACTTTTTAATGACTGTTTCAGCTACATTCCCCTCCTCATCAGATACCCCTCCCGAGGATCCCACAGCCTGCACCATGGGGATCTAAGTTGAGTCTCTGAAAGTTTCAAACATTATTGGTGAGCCATACGAAGGGGATTGGGAAACGAGGACTCCTGGGTTCTGTCCCCGCCTGTGAGGTGAGTGGGGTTCAGTGGTCAGAGCAGGGACCGCTGGAAGCCGGGACTCCTGGTTTCCATCCCTAGCTCTGAGAAGGGAGTGGGGTCTAATGGGTCAGAGCAGAGGAGGCGGTGAGTCAGGACTCCTGGGTCCTATCACTAGCTCTGGGAAGTGGGAGGAGGCTAGAAAAAGGCTAATCAAAGCATGCAGCTGCAGCACAGAATGGGGAGGCTAGAGAAAGGCACTGTGGCCGAATGGCTGAGTCCTGGCTCTGCTGCCTCAGAGATCTGGGTTCAGACCGAGTGGGGAATAGAAGTGGCCTCAGGGAGCCCCTCTGCTAATGTGAGGGGGACTGCAGAACCTCCCCCCCAAAGTCCATGACCATCTAGCAGGCCTCTTACCTGCCCGTTTGATGGGGATTTTCTTCTGATCCTTGACCAGCAGGTATTGCACCAATTCGCTCATCTCTTCTCCCCTCGCGCCCCCCCCCCGCCCGCCCGGCCCGAGGGCATGCTGCTTTTCTCTGCCATGCAGGACACAGCCTCAGCCCCTTCCCACATCTGGAAACACGCTGTTTCTTTCTGCTGCAGAGGAGCTAGAGAGACGCCCCTCAGCAGTCTCTGGGACTTTACCACTCTCCTCTGGGATCCCAGCATAATATTCCCTTTTGCTACAAGTTACCACATTAATAGCCCTAGCCGTACACAAAATATCATTCCCAACAAGCATTTCCAGGGGGATACGATCCAGCACCCCAACGTCAAGACCCCTTCCAAACCTTCCCAGTCCACTTGCACCTTGGCTAAAGGTACAGGAATATCCTCCCACAGCAGGACACTCCACCTTTTGGTCAGGTAACATGCCAGTCTTTTGGTCCATGCTTCCCTTGGCCAGAGAGATCCGGGCTCCGGTGTGTCTCCACACCATGAACTCCTTGGTATTTACTCTGGCAGCCTTAATAAATTCCATAGCTCCCCCTCCAGGTCAGTCCTCACAAACCTCACCGTTTGTAGCCTGGGGGTAGCGCTGGAGATAGCTGTGTTAATGTGGGTTGGCTGGGGCTTGGTTTCTTTTAGCCCAGGCCATTGATTTCTCAGGTGGTCAGTGGAGTTACATTGGAAACACCGACTGGGATCCTCCTCTTTCCCAGGAGGTTTGTGATGAGGATTTTCAGGAGGGGAATGATTCTGCAGCGATGAGTCCTTAGACCTCCTTCTTCCCGGGGTAAAATGGGATCCCCTTTTACGCTGGGGTTGGGTCCCTCCTTCTGCGGCTTGCACTCATTGGACATCTGGGCTTGCACAAAGGAGTCAGCCAGAGTGGCCATCTCTTCCACAGATTGTAAAGATTTATCCCACAGACTGTTCCTACCGTTGTCAGTGCACATACGCAAGAAATGCTCTAGAGCAAAGAGATCAAACCGTCGGTCATAATCCTCAGCCCTCTTGCCCTTTATCCATTTCCTTGTGGTCACACGTCTTACAGGCGTATTCGCTATGACTCAGGCCAGCGCCTTTCCTGAGATTTCTAAATTTCAACCTATACGCTTCAGGGGTAACTGGAAACCTTTGTAAAACAGCGTTTTGAAATGCAGGATACGGGCTAGCAAAGCTTCCTGAAGCAGCATTTCATTAAACACATTCAAAGCTTTGCAAAACTGTCTGGTAATCAGGGTGGGGACGTTCTTGTCCTCAGGAATATTGTGAATCTCACAGAGCCGCTCAAAAGTGGTCAGATATTCTTTAGTGCCGGCTGATTCCGTGTCCACAGGATACAACTTTTCTGAGCTAAGGGTTCCTTGAGTGGAGGGAGAGATTGGGGACTCTGGGATCTGTCCAGGTTATACGTCCGCTGCTCCCCTTCTTGGATCTCTTTCTCTCTCCGCTCCGCAGCTCATTTATGAGCCGCGGCTTCTCGCTCTTCTTTGCTTCTCACCTTCTAGGGTTTGCCACTAGGCATCGTCCTTCGCCTCACTCCTCAGCTCTGCTTGCCGTTTGCTCACGTTCTCTGTCACTTTCTTCGGCTTCCAGGCTGGCAAGCTCTGGCTTTGCAGTTGTTTCGCTGTTGCTCATTTTGATGCTTTACGGTTTCCGTTTCCCTGACCCGAGCTAAGCAGTCAGAAAACAAACCGAGGGTAACCTCTCCCTGTCCGTTTCCAGCCAGCGGTGCCTTGAAGTCTAGACGGCTGGTGTCAGTTTCCCCCCTGCTAACCCAAGTCACAGTGGCTTCACTGCTAGTTTAACCCCAGTTAAGAACACACCTTGTTTGCAGCGCCTATATACCCAGTGACCCCTCCCCCAAAAAAATCTCCTGGACACCCCTCTGGCAGGAAGTCCCACCCCTGACACAAGGAGTGCGCCACTGTACCCCCCATCCTCTCACTCCTCTTTCTCCCCACAGTCACACTCATCGATTCCTACGAGTCGTCCACATTCATGTTCCTGGTGTTTGATCTGTGAGTATGAGATCCCTGCACCCAGCCCCCACTTCTCTCACCAGGACCCTGCCACGAGTGACCCCCCCCCACCTCCCCTGCAGGGGTCTGCCACACCACAGGGGCCCCCTGGCACGCTCACGTCTGCCCCCACTCCCTGCAGGGGCCCCCCATGTCCTGGGGCTCTCACGCCAGGAATGGAGCCACCCAGCCTCCGGCAGACCCCAGGGTTGCTGAGGTATGGGGCGCCTGTGCCCATGGATCAGGAGAAGTGGTGCCCCCAGATCCTGAACGGCCTGACTGGGCTCCCTCCCACTCCATCCGCTACCGGGGACGATTTCCACCCACCCCACCAGGGCTGATCGCCCCCAATCTGCCCTGTCACCCCACCAGGGCCAATTCCCCCCCCCCGCCCACCTCCCAGCTGGCTGACAACCCCCTTCTCTCCCCAGGATGCGGCGTGGGGAGCTCTTCGACTACCTGACGGAGAAAGTGACCCTGAGTGAGAAGGAGACCAGGTACTGTACAGTGCCCCCTGCTGGCGGAAGCTGGGGCTGGAGTAGCCGGGAGCTCCCCCACAGTCAGCGCTCCTGCCCTGCTCCCCACAGTACCCCCTGTTGGGCGAGGCGGTGGCTGCAGGCGTCTGTTTCTCTCTTCTCCCCCCGCCCCCCACGCCCTCCAGGTGCATCATGCGAGCGCTGCTGGAGGCGGTGAGCTACTTGCATGCCAGCCACATCATCCACCGTGACCTGAAGCCCGAGAACATCCTCATGGACGATCAGCTCAATATAAAGCTCTCCGACTTCGGCTTCTCCTGCCGGCTGGAGCCAGGGCAGAAACTGCGGGGTCAGAGCGGGCTGGGCGGGAGGGGCCTCGGGGGAGGACAGGAGGGAGGCCAAGCTGATCTATGGTCAGTGGGAGGGCTGAGCTAGCTGGGTCAATCCAGGGGGCGTGGGGAGGGGAGAGGCCAAGGGGCTGACTGATGGGGGGGGGAGTTGGAGGGGAGCACATACTCCAATCTGGGGGGCTGGCTGGACGTGGGGGCCGATCCAGGGTTGGGGGAAGGGAGGACATGGCTGGGCAGGAGGGGAGGCTGCTGGGGACTGCTTCAATGGGGGCGGGGGGCAGGGGCAGGTGTGGCTGATCCATGGGGCTGATCCGGGAGGGAATTGGAGGGACTGTTTGTCCCTGCTCACTCATGCCTGGGTGTCTCTCTTCCCCCTTCCCCACCCCAGAGCTGTGCGGGACCCCCGGGTACCTAGCCCCAGAGATCCTCAAGTGCTCCATGGATGAGACGCACCCGGGCTACGGCCAGGAAGTGGACCTGTGAGTCCCTGTTTCAGCAGCCACTGCTGGGCTGTGGGGAGAAGGGCTCATTCTGGGGCGGGGGGAGAGGGGTGGCAGGGAGGGCTCATTCCTGGGGTGGAGGGGGTGGTGGGGAGCGGGTGGGCTTGTCCCATCTACCTCAGTTCCCATCATGGCTCTTAGACACCCCCATGTGTCCCCTGCTGGCCACCCACCCTGTGTGCAGGAGGGGCGGGGGGGGGGGGGGGGATCCTGACCATTTCCCTAGATAGCGGCTTCCTCGCTCCCCTGCCCACACCCAGCACCCTGATGGGTCCAGTTGGAATGACCTGACCCCTCCCGCCCCATTTTGTCTGTGTTCCAGCCCTGTCCACATGGTCCCACCTGGCAAGTGATGGGTCTGGCCTGAAAGGGTGCGGGGGATGTGGCCCTGTCTGCCAGCTGGTGGGGGGAAGGTCCTAGCTCCCCACCCAGTGGCCATTGGCCCCTCTTGCTGATGATCCCCCTCCCCCCCGATCCCGTTCCTGGCTCCACCCTCTGCCCCCTCCCTGCAGAGTCGTGATGGCTGAGTAGTGTCCGTGGTTCCAGGCCAAGGATCCGTCTGTCCATCCATCCCCTCCCATTGGTCTGTGTCTGTCCATCTTTCCCTGTCTATCTGTCCCCCTCCCAGTGGCGCTGCCTGCCCTAGGTCTGGCTCATGGAACCGCAGCGTGACCTCCCCCCCACCTCTCCTCCCCGCAGGTGGGCATGTGGTGTGATCTTCTTCTCCCTGCTGGCTGGCTCGCCCCCGTTCTGGCACCGCAAGCAGATGCTGATGCTGCGCATGATCATGGAGGGGCACTACCAGTTCAGCTCTCCGGAGTGGGATGACCGCTCGGACACCGTCAAGGACCTGGTGAGAGCAGGAGCCACGCCCCCCCCCCCTCCCAGATTGGATCAGCCTCCTCCTGCAGTCACAACCCCCCAGCTCCATCCCCAGATCAATCAGCCTCTCCCCACCCCCTCTGAATGGAACAGTTTCACACACACACCCGCGGCACCCCATGGTCTAGTGGCTCAGGCCCCTCTGACTCCTCCTGTCCCTGCAGATCTCGCGGCTGCTGCATGTGGAGCCGTCGGAGCGGCTATCGGCGGAGCAGGCCCTGCACCATCCCTTCTTCGAGCGCTGCGTGGGGCGCCCGGTCCGGCTGTTCAGCCCCTACCGCCGGTTCAGGGTGAGTCACCTCCTTCTCCCCTTCCCCCACGAGCTGGGGCTCTTCCAGGGCTTTCCCCATCACTGTAATGGGCCCTTCCAGCAAGAACCCCCTCCCTCGTTGGGTCAGTGGGCTCCTGTGTTCCCAATAACTCCCCCCGGTCTGCACTGAGCTAATGGGCTTTCCCAGGTTCCCCTCCCGCCTGCATTGAGCTGTCCCGGGTTCTCCCTCTCCCCCCACTGCACTGAGCTAATGGGCTCTCCTGGGTTCTCCCTCTCCCCCCACTGCACTGAGCTAATGGGCTCTCCCGGGTTCTTCCTCTCCCCCCACTGCACTGAGCTAATGGGCTCTCCCGGGTTCTCCCTCTCCCCCTCCCGCCTGCATTGAGCTCTCCTGGGTTCTCCCTCTCCCCCCACTGGACTGAGCTAATGGGCTCTCCCAGGTTCTCCATCTCCTCCTCCCGCCTTCATTGAGCTCTCCTGGGTTCTCCCTCTCCCCCCCACTGCACTGAGCTAATGGGCTCTCCTGGGTTCTCCCTCTCCCCCCACTACACTGAGCTAATGGGCTCTCCTGGGTTCTCCCTCTCCCCCTCCCGCCTGCATTGAGCTCTCCTGGGTTCTCCCTCTCCCCCCACTGCACTGAGCTAATGGGCTCTCCCGGGTTCTCCCTCTCCCCCTCCCGCCTCCATTGAGCTCTCCTGGGTTCTTCCTCTCCCCCACTGCACTGAGCTAATGGGCTCTCCCGGGTTCTCCCTCTCCCCCCACTGCACTGAGCTAATGGACTCTCCTGGGTTCTCCCTCTCCCCCCACTGCACTGAGTTAATGGGCTCTCCCGGGTTCTCCCTCTCCCCAGCTATCTCAGGTTCCCCCTCTCCCCCCACTGCACTGAGCTGATGGGCTTTGCTGGGCTCTTCAGGGTACATGCCCACCTCCTCCATATGCTGCTTTAAGGGGCTCTTGTGACTCCCCCAATCCCTCTTCCTTTTTCCCTTCTCCCCTTTGCTGGAATAGTCCTCTTCTCCCCCCCCCCCCCCGCACTGGGGTAATGGCCTCTCCTGCATGCTCCTCCCCCCCAGTGGTGGGGATAATGGTCTCTCCTCTGCCACCTGGCCTCTCCTCCTCACAGCAGGATAATGGTCTCTGCCATCCCCTCCCTCCCCCCTGCAATGGGAAAACGGTCTCCCCTGTGGCCTCCCCCTCTGCCCTGTGCTAATGGTCTCTCCTGCTGCCCCATTTCCCCCCACATCTGGGACAGGGATACTGGGCTCGCCCGTGTTCCCCACCCACTGGGATAATGGTCTCTCCCAGGCACCCCCACCCCCCTGCTGATGGTCTGTCCTGCGTGGTAGGTGCTGGTGTGGACGGTGCTGGCCTCCATCCGCATGTTCAACAGCTACCGGGTGCGCACGCGGCCGGTGACGCGGGAGCTGCTGCTGCGCGACCCCTACGCGCTGAAGGGCGTGCGCAAGCTCATCGACGCCTGCGCCTTCCGCATCTACGGCCACTGGGTGAAGAAGGGCGAGCAGCAGAACCGCGCCGCCCTCTTCGAGAACCTGCCCAAGGCCCTGCTGCTGGCCCTGCTGGGCGCTGAGGGCGAGGGGGCGGAGCTGGGCCAGGGCGAGGGGGCGGAGCACTACTGCAGCACCACTGCTCCTCTCCACTAGGAGGCAGGGACCAGGCTGGGCTGCGGGAGATCCCGGGGTGACCCCCCATAGCCTGGGAACCACGAGTGGGGGGGTGGGGTGGGGGATGGTTGCACTGAACGTCAAGCCAGGGGAACCCGCCCCCCCCCAGGGAGTGCAGGGGGGGCCCTAGTGCAGGTTTGTCCGGGATTTCTGGGACAGGAAAGGGCAGTCCTGCCTGGGTGAGGTTTAGGGACACCGTGTGTGTCTGGCGGAGGGGGAGGGGGATGGCTGGCATGCTGTGTGCATATGTCTAGGATGCAGGGGCAGCTCGCACCCCCTGCCCTTGGCTTCTTTTTACTGGCTCAGTATTGCATCCTGGGGGAGATGGGGCCAAATCCTCCCCTCCGCCCAGATGGCAGAGTTGGGGAGATGGGGCCAAATGCTCCCCCCGACCGCTGGGCTCAGCCAGGCCCCGTTGATGTAGCTTGGTTAATTTTTATGTTTTTCCTGTAGTCTGAATTCCTGTGAATTAGAATAAAAATCTATTGTGACCCCTACGGTGCCTGGGGCTCCTTCCTTCGTCTGCACTCCCAGCACGGGCCCCAGGTCTGGGAGCGCAGGGCCTGGGAGCTGTCTCCCCTGGGGCAGGGGCAGGAGGGGGGTGTGACGAAGTGGGACTGTTCTTAATGTTTTCCTCAGTTTCCCCTATGCAGTTCTTAAGTATCTAGGTGGTGGGATAAGAGTGTATGGTTGCTGCAGAGCAAAGGGCCAGTGTACATAAATGCCCGACACTCTCTCTCCTAGCAACTGATGGCCTGGGCCCCTCCTCTGCAAAGGTGCCAACTGAAGGTGTTGGAGACAAAGGGATCAGGTGACCTCCTGGTCTGGGAAAGAGACAAAGCCCAGAGAAGGAGGGGCTGGACGGGGGTTGGAGTTTGGAGCTAGCTGGGGACTGGAAGGGAGGGCAGACGGGGGTCTGCTTCGCTGGGCCCCAGAATGGATCCGGCGGAGGGGTCCTGTTTGCTGGACCTACAAGCTCTGTTTTAGACAGTGTTCCTGTCGTCTAATAAACCTCTCTTTTACTGGCTGGCTGAGAGTCACGTCTGACTGCGAAGTGGGGGGTGCAGAACCCTTTGGCTTCTCCAGGACCCCGCCTGGGCGGACTCGCTGTGGGAAGCGCACGGAGGGGCAGAGGATGCTGAATGCTCCCAGGAGAGACCCAGGAGGTGAAGCTGTGTGAGCTTCTTGCCCTGAAGACGGTCTGCTCCGAGGGAGAGGAGGCTCCCCAAAGTCCTGACTGGCTTTGTGGGGAGCAGTTCCAGAGCATCGCCTGGGGACTCCGTGACAGGGGGACCTTGAGACTGGGGTTCCCCCGCAGCAGGGGGCAGTTTCCCAGGGCAGTGAGACATAGCACCACCGTAGAATCGGAGTCCTTTATTGCCCTCCCTCTCCCCTCACTTCCGGTGGCCCCGGCCGCCCCCTTTGGGGGAGTTGGGCACCTTCTCCAGCAGGGCCAGCTTAGCGTTGAACTGCTCCTCGCTCACCCGTAGCCGCTCCTCCACCGCCAGCCGCAGCTGGGCCAGCTCCTGGCAGAGCTGAGCCGAGATGTATTCCCGCAGCGGGGCCCTGGGGCCTGCAGAGGAGAGTGGGGTGAAGAGTGCAGCCAACCAGCTCCCCCACCCTGGGGCCGGAGCAGGGCTGGTGCCCCCTAGAAGGAAAAGGCCTGGGTCCCATTCCCCATCCCCACCCTGGGGCCTGCCTGGAGGCCCCGCTTGCCCCCCAAGGGGAAAGGCCCTGGATCTTGTTCCAGGCCTCACTCCTCGAGGCAGCGGTGGTCTCTTACTCTCCCTGGGGGCTGTGGTTCCACTGTCGGCTTCCTCCTCTTGTGCTGGGGGCACAGGCACCGTCACGCTCTCACCCTGTTCTCCTGCTGGGAGGTGAAGACATTGGCTAATCAGGGTGGGGCTTGGCTTCATCGGCTGGATGCTCCACCTTCCTGTGCCCCCTACAGCCCCCTCCTCCCTTCTGTGGTGCCTGGGAGCTTGTCCGCCCAGCACCCTCAGGTGCCCCACTCTGTTGGGATCAAAAAGCCAGTGTCTGGCTGGGAATTGCCATCCTGTTAGAGCATTTTCACCTTGGCTCCAAGGCCCCAGGGGTTGCTCTTGGTCAGCAGCAGAAAGGAGAAGCCCCAATCATCTCTCCCGCCTCCCCCGCCACCTCTCAAGCCCACCCACGTGGCCGAGAGTTTTGGGGGTTCAGCGAGCACCAGCCACTCACCCAGCTCGGCCTTGGGCTCCGGCTCCGGCATTCCCACGTAGGACAGCGATATGTCCAGCCGGACCTGCGAGTTGAGAAAACAGGCCAGTCCTGGAAGCTGCAGGGCTGAGGCAGGTGTAGGGCTGGGCACGCCTGCCCTCTGCTAGCTGCCCCGTGTGGGTGGAGGACTCGGGAAGGGGGCCTGTGTGCAGCTAAGCCATGCGGGTGGTGGGGCAGGCCAGGTCCCCAGGGGGTGCTGGGCGTGGCTGACACTGGAGGTGCCATTCCCCATGGGATTCCCCAGGGGGCGTCATACCTGGGGTGTGAAGGCGTATTTGTACAGCTTGAAGTGGCGGAAGTAGGTGTTCACCACGTAGTCGCTCATGAGTGCCAGCTGCTCCTGGCTGAAGAGGTCGATGCTGAATGGAGGCCGCTGGGGGTGGGAGGGAGAGGAGAGGGTGAGGCAGGAGATGGGCAGGGGCTCCCCACCCCAGACTCATCCCTCTAACCGGGCCCTGCCGTGGGGGAGCTGGCAGCAGCCGGGGGCCCTCCCTGGCCCGTGGGCAGGGCTCACCCGCACGGCGTGGCAGAAGAGCAGCTCGGTGAAGTAGCGGTAACATTCCTCCACATTGGGCAGTGGTGTCTCTGTGGGAGCAGACATGAGTGTGAGGGACCTGCACCCCCCCATGGCCACACCCACCCTGCAAGCTCCTCCCCAACAACCACACCGTCTTCCAGGCTCCTCCCCTTCCTTCCCCATGCCCACCCCCACCACCTCTCTCCACAGCCATGTCCAACCTCCAGGCTCCTCCTGAGAGCCCCACCCACCTTGTAGGCTCCTCCCCCTCCCTGTGCCCATCCCTACTCATAGAGGGTCCTCCCCTGAGACTCATCCCCTTTCTTCAGCCCCCCCGCGGTTCCCTGACTCCCTCCTCCCACTGAGGCCAGTGCCTCCCTTCGGCCTCCTCTCTTACCCACACAGGCCTCGTGGGTGTCTTTGACGATGGCGAAGAAGACGGAGCTTTGCTCCCGGGTGAAGCTGTGTTCCCGGCTGAACTGCACCGTGTAGAAGTAGAGATCCAGCAAGATGGCGGCCCGTGGGTCCGAATCCCAGCCCTGCAGCTGGAACAGCTCCGCCAGCACCCTGAGGAGAGGGGGCCACTGACTGCAGGTGTGGGATGTCTCCCCAGGGGCCCCCTCCAGGACATGAGAGTACAGGGGGGCTGGTAGGGGGTGCTCTCCCTACCATGGAAGGATAATAGGGGGACCCCAAGCCTAGGTGCAGGGGGAGGGGTTGTCTCCCCAAGACTGGGGGGCACTAATCCAGAGCCTTCCCTGAGTCCTAAAACCAGTTACCTCTTCAGCTCATCAGTGGTCTGCGCCTTGTCGATGAGGTCCATGGAGTGAACGTCCAGGTACTTCCTGCACCAGGGAGAGGGACCCCAATGCCGTGAACGAGCATCATTTGAAGCCCCAGCACGGACTCAACAGCCCGTTGGGGAACATCAACAAGAGACCATCTATTAATATGGCAGGCTCAGGAGATACTTTGGGTCTCCCGGCTGAGCCGGTTCTGCCATTCCCAAGTACTGCACCAACAATACCCCCTCCCTGCTCTAGCTCCAGGGCGTTCCCGTTACCTGCGTTTTAAGGACATAGTTGGTCCTAGGTGCTGGGTGCACCAGAGACTCCAGAACGGATGTAGAGAGAGGTTCACCTGACCAGCTGTAGCCTGGTATGTACCCTGGCCCAAAAGGCCGTCCCTAATTTAGATTGCCTGTGCCAAGCCTGGAACCCTAGCCAAGGGGGTAGTGCAGGGGTGGGCAAACTTTTTGGCCTGAGGGCCACATCGGGGTTCCGAAACTGTATGGCGGGCCAGGTAGGGAAGGCTGTGCCCCCCAAACAGCCTGGCCCCTGCCCCCTATCTGCCCCCCTCCCACTTCCCACCCCCCTCAGAACTCCCCCACCCATCCAACCCCCCCCTGCTCCTTGTCCTGACTGCCCCCTCCCGGGACCCCCCGCCCCTAACCGTCCCCCTAGGACCCCCACACCTATCAAACCACCTCCTGCTCCTCCCTGTCCCCTGACTGACACCCCAGGACCCCCTGCCCCTTATCCAACCCCCCTACTCCCCACCACCTTACCATGCCGCTCAGAGCACCAGGACTGGCAGCCGCGCCACCCGGCCGGAGCCAGCCATGCTGCCGTGCAGTCTAGAGCACTGGGGCAGGTTGGAGGCTCTCGCAGCCGTGCTGCCCGGCAGGAGCTCGCAGCCCTGCTGCCCAGAGTGCTGGCGGCACGGCGAGCTGAGGCAGCAGGGGAGGGGCCGGGGGCTAGCCTCCCCGGCCAGGAACTCAAGGGCCTCGCAGGACGGTCCCGTGGGCTGTAGTTTGCCCACCTCTGGGGTAGTGCCTTGCAAACCATTACAAACTCAACATGTGGTCTACGGAGCGCCATCCTTGTGTCCCAACATACAACCCTTTGGCTAGAAGTAGGTAGGAGGTTAAATGGCCTTCCCAGAACTGAGCTTTGGGCTAAATCCCATCAGCTGAGAAACGCTTCAGCTCCCGGGAAGCTTGGTTCTCTAGAGCAGTGCTCGGAGCCAAGCGACCCGTGGGGCGAGACGGAAGAGCAGAAGTCTGGCACGGCAACTTGGCCCACCTGGCAGCTAAAGAGCGGGAACGTTTCAGAGAAGAGGGACCTCGGACAAATTTGAAAAGATCTGGTCTGACTTTTTAGACCCCTTTGATTTATTCCTAGCAGATGGAAACCAACATGGCGCTCTCCTTTCCTCGCCCTTCCCATTGCTTTCTATTTTTGTTCTTTTGTCTTGTTTGTTCTCCACCTACTTTTGGGAGCAATCAATAAGATACACATGACATAACTATCCGAAGCTGCATCTTGGGTCGGGCAGCTGGGTAGCAGCCATACAGCGACACCACATGGGGTGGTTTGCTTGGCACTGAGATGCAGCTGCCTCTGGCTGGGTAACAGCCACACAGCGATGTGCCCAGAGTGCCCCCTTTGGAGGGGGTTGGATGCTACTCACCACATGCAGATCCTGGCTTCATGGCACTGGGGCTGAAAGAGACAGCGGTGTGGGGTGTCAGTGAATATGATGGGAATGGGGTGGGGCCAAGACACTGGGATGGGGGGAATGACAGGTCCCACATGCCCCACCCTGAGCGGGGTAGCCTGGCCAGTGGCCATAAGAATTAGCTGGTTGATGTTCCTAAGGGGTTAGTAAAAGTGCTCAATAGTTTTATTAATATCAGATGATCAGAATCCAAGAGACAATTTGCCCATGTGTAATGAGGAATATCATGAACCAACCAACAATGTGCTCAACATCAGTGAGGAGACAATCAGCTGGCAGGAGGTGATGGATATTCATGAGGTGATCCGCAATGTGATTAATATTCATGAGGACATGATTAATCAGCTGTGGCTGGTGACTTTTCATGAGACATGCTTACATGTACAGTCTATATATGTACAAGAACCTACATTACAAAACAGAATTTCCCTCCTGACATTTTGAAATTTGTTTTTGTGCCGAATCGGAACAAAAAGCTGAAATTTCTTGAGGAAATTTTGAAAAATTGCACTTTGGAACCATCAGAACGTTTCATTTTGATAATGTAGAACTGCCTACTTTTGGCAATGTCAAAATGTTTTATTTTGATAATAATAATAATACCACCAATTTCTTAGCGCTTTTCCTCAATAATTTCCAAGCGCTCCAGAATCTTTAATTGGATGCAGAGTAGTTGGAGGTGTGTCGGTCCCAGGATATTAGAGAGACCAGGTGGGTGAGGTAATATCTTTTATTGGACCAACTTCTGTTGGTGAGAGAGAGAAGCTTTCAAGCTACACGGAGCTCTTCTTCAGGTCTGAGAAAGGTACTCCGAGTGTCACAGCTTTATTTATGCTAAGCAATCTGTTCCACCTTGCATTTAGTGGGTTCTGCAAGGCAGAGGTCCTGAGCTTGCCCCCTGAAAAAAAATCTGGCAGGTGAAGAAGGGGGGTGGGGTCTGGGTGCTGCACTTTAATGGTAAAAGTGCTGTATGTTGGCCACCCCGTTATTATAGTGTCCGTAGCATTGACATGCCTGCAATGATGAGTGTTTTTAAAGCTGTGGAAATTCAGTAGGTGACAAATCTTACTGAGGGGGAAGTAATTAGGTAATGCTGGGTTTGGATATTCAAAGCGTGATCAAGGAAATGAGGCGATGAATATTCAGGAGATGATGCATATTAAGGAGGTGATGAAGGGGTGAATAGTCATGTTGAATTATTATTAATTGGTGATGACAATTAAAATGATTAGTGATTCCTCGATTCGAGGCTGATCTCTACCACGGATTTACATATGGGTCCTGAGATGACTCAGGAGTCCGATCCTGGAACCGCAAATCCACCCGCAGTAGGTACAGACATTTCGTGGCAGGCCAGCTGCCTGCTGGGAGAAAGTTCTTTCTTTGTCCTTCCTTCTCTCTCTCTTTTCAACTTTGAGGGCAAGGCGCTTCTCCTCGTAGCGGGCCACTGCCTGATGGAGGATATGGCACCATTGGGGTCAGTTGGTGGCTTGCTCCTCCCAGTTTGTGATGTCCACATCAGTTTTCTTAAGATACGTTTTCAATGTGTCTTTGTAGCATTTCCTCTGACCACCACGGGATCTCTGACCATGGGTGAGCTGAGAGTAGAGGACTTGTTTTGGGAGGCGAGAGTCTGGCATCCACATACAATGTCCAGCCCAGCGAAGACGGTGCAGGAGGATCATTGCTTCAATGCTGGTGACATTGGCTTCGGCGAGGATGCTGGCGTTAGTGCGGTGATCTTGCCACTTGACGCAAAGGATCTTCCGGCGGCATCGTTGGTGGTACCTCTCCAGACGCTTGAGGTGCTGTCGATAGGTCACCCAGGTTTTGCATTCATAGAGGAGTGTTGGAACAACAAATGTCTTATAGACCTGGATCTTGGTGTCCACGAGCCGTGAAAATGCGTCGGAGCAATTTCCCAAAGGAAGCACTTGTGCACTGGATCCTGTGCTGGATCTCACTGTCCATTTAAATACTTGACCGTGGTCAGCTGCTGGTGTGTACCAAATCGTGCTGGCTACTATTGCTCCCTTGTTGGTCTGTTGGGCTCCATCTGGTGTCTTGTTTTACACGGGGATTGTCAGCTCTTTGGGGCAGGGACTGTCTCTTTGTTCTGTGCCTGTACAGCGCCTAGGACAATGGGGTCCTCCTGGGCTGTGACTGGGCTTCTAGGTGCTACCGTAACACACCGAATAAATAACGTACAGCACCTAGCACAAGGGGGTCCTGGTCCATGGCGGGGGTTGCTCCTAGGTGCTATGGTGATAATAATCCGATCGTGTACAGGGACTAAGTGGCAAATGAATGAGGAGCTGCAGCGAGTTAACGAATGTCCCCAATGGACGGGGTGATGAATATCTACAAGGCGATGCTCGTCAGCAAAAATTGCCACCAATGCAGTGGTGAATATTTACATGCTCATAAATATTCATGAGCGGCTGCATCGGGGGTTGCTTACACTCACCTAGTGAGGGCTATTTCCCTGGAGAGGGATGACCCTCAAATACTAATCAGATGCTACAATCACGAGCTGATGAATATTCATGAGCTGATGAATATTCATGAGGTGTCGATTCTGCAGCAGCGTCCAAGTCTCCCATCAGAACTGGGCGGCTATGGAGGGTTGAACTGACTCTAGGTGAATACTAATTAGTCGAGCAATTAATGCCAATTAGCATGTGCATATTAATTAAATCACGCATGCTAATTAGCCACTGAGTTAATTAGGCGGAACATATTATTGCCCACTGATTGGGCCGTGCGTGTTAACTGGCTGGCTCGTACTAATTAGCTGCTCTATGTTAATTGGGTGAATGTTAACGAGCTCATTAACGTGAGTAATTAGCTATGAAAATTGATGGCGATGAGTATTAATTAGCCAACGCATATGAATCACCTGGCGGGTGGTTAACGAGCCCGCGCATATTCATGAGTTAATTAATATTAATGAGCCGACCGCGGAAGCATTACGAGGCTCATACATATTCATGAGATGATAGAAGGGCCGCGGCCCCACCTCGGGGACAGGTCTTCGCGGCGCGGTTGCCATGGCAGCAGCGTAGCCCCCGCCCCGCCCCGCGGGCCCCTCGCTCACCTGCTTCAGGCCGCCCCCCAGCCCCATCATTGCGGCGGCGCCGGCTCCCCCTAATGCTCGGGCCACGTCGCCACGGCAACCCCCGATCCGCCAATCAGAGAGGGTATCGAGGCCGGAACCAATCAGGGAAAGATTCACTATACGGGTGAGAGCTCATCAGCCAATCGCCGAGGTTGCTTTTGTCCAGCCAATCACACGGTGTATATCCCCCGGGGTGTGAACGAGTCTTAATTCCTTCAGCCAATCAAAAACAGTCTTTTCGGCTCAGCGGGCTTAGGCCAATCAGCGCATGTCTCTCTTTGAGGGCTGGCTTCCATGATCCAATCACAGAACGCCTCTTTCACCTCTCAGCCAATCCCCAGCCGGTCTCTAATATCAGCCAATCTTCGGCCGGGGCACTGGTCGACTAACCCCGCCCCTCCCTCGCTCTCATCCAATAGGAGAAGAAGGAAAAAAACCCCTCGTCCCGCGCATGTGCAGCGCGAGGTAGCGGGCGGGTGTTGGGAGTGTCAGGTCAGCGCGTGCGCAGTGGAGTGGCTGGGGGGTGGGCCTGGCAAGGGAAGCCGCTGGGAGTGGGAGCGCGAGGCAGGTGAGAGTTGGGATGAGAAGTGGGGTGGCGGTGGGGGAGGGGGTGAGAGGGGGAGGGAGTGACAGGTGGGGGGGGGCAGGCAGTGAAAGTGGCAAGGGAGGGAGAGGTTGGGATGAGAGGTGGGGGAGGGGAAGGGGGTGACAGGTGGTTGTGGGGGTAGGCAGTGAAAGTGGGAAGGGGGGAGAGGTGGGGGGGCAGGCACTGAAAGTGGGAAGGGGGGAGAGGTGGGGATGGGGGTTGGGATGAGAGGGGGAGGGGTGACAGGTGGTGGTGGTGGTAGGCAGTGAAAGTGGCAAGGGGGGGAGCGGTTGGGGAGGGGGTGAGAGGAGGGTGAGAGGTGGGGGGAGGGTGGCAAGGGGGTGACAGGTGGTGTGGGGGCAGGCAGTGAAAGTGGCAAGGAGGGGAGAGGTGGGAGTTGGGATGAGAAGTGGGGTGGTGGTGAGGGAGGGGAGGGGGAGTTGGGGTGAGGTGGGGGGGCAGGCAGTGAAAGTGGCAAGGGGGGGAGAGGTGGGGATGGGGTTTGGGATGAGAGGTGGGGGAGGGGAAGGGGGTGACAGGTGGGGGTAGGCACTGAAAGTGGCAAGGGGGGAGAGGTGGAGATGGGGGGAGGGTGGCAAGGGGTTGGGTGGGTTGGGATGGCATGGGGTGGGCTGAGAGTAGCCTAGTGATAGCATTAAGGGTGTACATCAGGTTGGGGGTTTAAGGGGTGCCATGGAGTTGGGGAGGTGAGGGGTTTGGGGATAGCAAAGGGAGATGGGGAGGGTCGGGTAAGAGTCCGGGGGATGTGGGGGGCAGAGATGATAAGGGTAAGGAGGTACCTGACCCCTCTCTGTTTCCCTTCCAGGTGAGGCGCAACTCCTGGGCTGACCCCCGCCGCCCTCTCCCCATCCCCCCGCTGCTACCAGAGACCCTGGCCAGCGGCGCCATGTCTGGGCCGGGGAGCAAGCGGGCGGCTGGGGATGGGGGATCAGGGCCCCCTGAGAAGAAAGCCAACCGGGAGGAGAAGACGACCACTACCTTGATCGAACCCATCCGCCTGGGGGGCATCTCCTCCACGGTCAGTGCCTGGGGTGGGGACTGTTGGGGGCAAGGGGGGCACTTGGGGAGTTCAAGAGAAACTGGGAGCATGGAAGGGATTTGGGAACCCTGATTGGGCAGGTGGGGGTGGGGGGGATGCTGGGTGTAATTTGGGGAGGGCAGGGTGTGGGGTTGGGAAGTGGGTGGGGGTCCCTGGGGAGGAGGCAGCTGCGGGGGTGTGGCAGGGAGCCGCTGCTGACCCCACCCTGTTGCCCCCCCCGAACCCTCCCAGGAGGAGATGGACCTGAAGGTGCTGCAGTTCAAGAACAAGAAGCTGGCGGAGCGGCTGGAGCAGCGCCAGGCCTTTGAGGATGAGCTGCGCGAGCGCATTGAGAAGCTGGAGAAGCGCCAGGCCACAGATGATGCCACCCTGCTCATTGTCAACCGTTACTGGAGCCAGGTGAGGCCCCAGCCTGTTCCCCGGCCATGGCCCTCTCCCCACAATCTCTCCTGCAACCTCCCCCAACTCTGCATTCCACCCCCACCCCTCCTCCCATCCCGGCCACAACCCTCTGCCCGTGCATTGCACTCCCTATCACAATGCCTCATCTCCACCGTGATACCCCTGCCACGCATCCCCCACCCGGCCTTGTTGCTTATCATCATCTGCAATTGGAGAGCCACCTCTCTGGACCCTCCCAGCGACCACAACACGCTGCCTACAGTGAGACCTCGGCCTGCTGTTCTCTAGTGGGGTTGAGTGATTGGGGACTGGGAGCCAGGACGTCTGGGTTCTTAGCTCTGTTACCACAGTCTTCCTCTGTCCCTCCCAGAGACCTTCCTCCTGGGTGTACGTCGCCCCCAGTCAGTGGATGCCCAAGGGGGGGGGCACAGGTGTTATTTCCTCTCCCAGGCCTGTGCTGGGCTGACCCCTCTCTTCCCCCCCCCCTCCCCCAATCTCCATCTCCCCACAGCTGGATGAAAATGTGCAGGTCCTGCTGAGAGGCTATGATGGGGACTGCGAGCCCCCACCCCCTGCAGCCCCTTCTCCCCCCTCCGCAGAGGAACCCAGGCCAGAGCCAATGGGACCGGACCCCGAGAACACAGCCAGCCCTAGTACTGAGGGCCCAGATAGGACAGGTGAGCATGGGAGAGGTGCCAGGCTGCAGGGGGCGCTGCCCTGGGGCAGGGGGGTTCTGTGGCTTGGCAAGGAGGCGCCACTCTGGAGGGGGTTCAGTAGGGCGGGGGCGCTCGGCAGGGGGTGCTCTTCCCTCGCAGTGATCTCAACATACCGCTAAACCCTTCTCCGTCCTCCCCACCCCCACAGAAACGGCCCCACCTGTTGCGGCCCCGTCTGCCTCCTGGAAGGCCGGGGGGCTCCTGCTGAACGAGCCGGCCTTGTCATTCCTGGCCACGCTGGCCAGCAGCACCAGCGAGGAGATAGAGCTGCAGCTGCAGGAACGCATGGAATTCTCCAAGGCCGCCGTGTCCCGTGTGGTCGAAGTCTCCAACAAGATCCACCGGCGCACGGAGGAGCTGTGCCAGAAGATTCACGCCCGTGGTGAGCCGAATGCCGGGGTTCCATCCTGGCCGTGGGAGCAGAGTGAGATCTAGGGGGTTAGAGTTGGGGCGCTGGGAGTCAGGACTCCTGGATTCTCAGAGGTGTGACTCCTTTTCAGCTGACTTGGACCAGCTGGATGAGGCGTTGAAGTCCTTGAACAAAGAGCTGATGAGAGAGAATCAGCGGCTGCAGGACTTGGCGATGCAGCTGCAGGAAAAACACCACAAGATCTCGCTGGAGGTATGAGCTGGTTCTCAGGGCAGAGGGGCGGGCTGGCTGGCTCAGGGGTAGGGAATGAGTCACAGGGCCTTTCCCCTCTGGGGGCACTGGCTCAGCCCCTGACCCTGGGGTCAATCTGGCCTGGAGTGGATCCAGCCCCGCTCATCCGTCTCCCTTCCTGGCGCAGTACACAGAGCTACAGGACAAGGTGACATCGTCGGAGACCAAGGTGCTGGAGATGGAGACGACGGTGGAGGATCTGCAGTGGGACATCGAGAAGCTGCGCAAGCGCGAGCAGAAGCTCAACAAACACCTAGCTGAGGCGCTGGAGCAGGTGACCTGTCCCTGTACCCAAGGCTTCCCTCTCCTCATCCTCCCAGGCCCCTTCCTGTGTCTCACTGCTCCCATCTGGCCCTGTTGCAGCTGGAGCCATAGCTTCTCTCTGCCACCTGTATCTGGGTCCCACTCCCGCTCTCCCCCTCATCCCCTGTATCTGGGGCTCGCTGCCACATGTGCCCATTCCTCAGACCACTTGGGAGGCCTGATCGGCGAGGGGGTTGCTGACTTTCTTTCTGGCCTTTTGCAGCTGAACTCCGGTTACTACGTGTCAGGCAGTTCCGGGGGCTTCCAAGGCGGGCAGATCACGCTCAGTATGCAGAAGGTGAGGGGGCAGGGGGAGCTGGGGACTCGGGAGGGGTGGGGATCTCTGGCATTGGGCAGGTGGAGGTAAGGGTCCCAGTGGGTGGGGTCCCAATGCAGAGTGGGGCGGGGGTCTCTGGCAATGGGATGGGGAAGTCCTGGTGCAGGGAGGGGTGGGGGAGTCTGACCCTGAGGTTGGGAAGCATCTTTGTGCTGGGAGAGGCGGGGGTCTCTGGGGTGGGGTCCTGGTGCAGGAAGGGCCGGGGTTGTGAGGGTGGGGTCTCATGGCACATGCTGAGGCAGCCCCTGGGTTGGGGTCTCGAGGCGGGCGGGAGACGGCCTCTGTCATTGGAGCCCTGTGTCGGCAGTTCGAGATGCTGAACGCGGAGCTGGAGGAGAACCAGGAGCTGGCCAACAGCCGCATGGCTGAGCTGGAGAAGCTGCAGCAGGAGCTGCAACAGTCTGTCAGGACCAATGAGAAGCTCAAGGTAACAAGGTGTAGGGCGGCGCCCCCTGGAGCCAGGCTGGGCAGTGGGGTCTGGCCGGGAGGGGTGGAGGGCGGCACCCCGGTGGCAGGCTGGGCGATGGAGCCTGGCCGGGAGGGGTGGAGGGCAGCACCCCCTGGAGCCAGGCTGGGTGGTGGGGTCTGGCCGGGAGGGGTGAAGGGCAGCAGGATGGGCAATGGGGTCTGGCTGGGAGGGGTGGAGGGCGGCAGGCTGGGCAGTGGGGCCTGGCCGGGAGGGATGGAGGGCAGCAGGCTGGGCAGTGGGGTCTGGCCGGGAGGGGTGGAGGGCGGCAGGCTGGGCAGTGGGGTCTGGCCGGGAGGGGTGGAGGGCAGCAGGCTGGGCAGTGGGGTCTGGCCGGGAGGGGTGGAGGGCAGCAGGCTGGGCAGTGGGGCCTGGCCGGGAGGGGTGAAGGGCAGCAGGCTGGGCAGTGGGGTCTGGCTGGGAGGGGTGAAGGGCAGCAGGCTGGGCAGTGGGGTCTGGCTGGGAGGGGTGAAGGGCAGCAGGCTGGGCAGTGGGGTCTGGCCGGGAGGGGTGGAGGGCGGCAGGCTGGGCAGTGGGGCCTGGCTGGGAGGGGTGGAGGGCGGCGCCCCGGTGCCAGGCTGGGCGATGGTGCCTGGGCAGCAGGGGTGGAGGGCGGCGTGCCAGGCGTGGGGGGAGATGTGGGGAGGCTGGCTGGGATGGAGGGCGGTGCCTGTGGCAGTGACGCCCCGTGCCCCCAGGTGGCGCTGCGGTCGCTGCCCGAGGAGGCGGTGAAGGAGACCCTGGACTACAAGGTGCTGCAGTCGCAGTTCTCTCTGCTCTACAACGAGAGCCTGCAGGTGAAGACCCAGCTGGACGAGGCGCGCGCCCTGCTGCTCACCACCAAGAACAGCCACCTGCGCCACATTGAGCACATGGAGGTGAGGCTGGGGGGGAGGAGTCACAGTTGGGGCGGGGCCTGTGAGAGGAATGCGTCACACCTTTTGTGCATTGGGTGGTTACTGTTCTGAAGGGCCTGTGCCAGGTCGGAGGGTACCATTTGTGGTGCAGTGCCTCATTGTATTGGGATGTACCACTCTGGCCGGGGGTGGAGGAGTGCTTACCATGCTGCCTACAGGGAAGCCGACTGGGGTTGGGGGTGAGTGATTCCTCCCCCGTCTCTCACCCTCCGCCCGCCCTGCTGCAGAGCGACGAGCTGAACCTGCAGAAGAAGCTGCGCACGGAGGTGATCCAGCTGGAGGACACGCTGGCCCAGGTGCGCAAGGAATACGAGATGCTGCGCATCGAGTTCGAGCAGAACCTGGCCGCCAATGAGCAAGCGGGTGAGAAAGAGACGCTTCCCTGTCCCCCCCCCCCGTGCCCGGCCCCGTGGTACGGCCCTGCGCGGAGTGTGCTCCTCCCCCCCGGCAGTGCGCTCTTGGCGATACCCCCACACTCACTCAGTGCAGCGAGCTTCCTCCCAGCGGTGCCCTGGTGTGGGCTGCTGCCCTGGCATTGCTTGCCAGGATCTCTGCGCTGCAGTGAGCTTTCTCCCCACCAGTGCCCTGCCACCAGCCACCTACCCCCCACGGCAGATGCCCCCCGTCATCACCCTGTGTAACCCTGCCCCCTCAGGTCCCATTAACCGGGAGATGCGCCACCTGATTAGCAGCCTCCAGAACCACAACCATCAGCTGAAAGGAGACGTGCAGCGATACAAGCGCAAGCTGCGTGAGGTGCAGGCTGAGATCAACAAGGTGAGAAATCCGCTGGAGACGGTTGCACTCAACGATCCACTCTGGGGGAGGGGAGGGCTTGACTGGAGGAAGGGCAGGGAGGGATCTATTTGGGGATCTGCTAGGCGTAGAGGCAGCATTTAGGGATCTGTTTTGCAGGGAGGGGCGGTGTTTAGGGATCTGCTCGAGAGGTAGAAGGGATCCACTCAGGGAGGGGCAGGTGGCATTTAGGGATCTGCTCTGAGGGCCAGAGAGGTATCCACTTGAAGTGAGGGGCTGCATTTAGAGATCCACTTGGGGCAGGGAAGGATCTGCTCTAGGAGAGGGGCTTGCTTAAGGATCCATTTGAGTGGCCACAAGGGATCTGTGGGGTGTGGGGTTTAGGGATCTACTGGGGAATCGGGGAGGGATCTGTGGAGGGAGGTGCAGGGTTTGGGGATCTGCTTGGGGGGTCGGGGAGGGATCTGTGGGGGGAGGTACAGGGTTTGGGGATCTGGTTTGGGGGGCCAGGGAGGGAATCTGTGGGGGGAGGTGTGGGGTTTAGTGATTGGCTTGGGGGGGCTAGGGAGGGATCGGTGAGGGAGGTGCGGGGTTTAGGGATCTGCTTGGGGGGCCGGGGAGGGATATGTGGGTTGAGGTGCGGGGTTTAGGGATCGGCGTCTGTGTGTGTGGGAATCTGTGGGGAGAGATGCAGGGTTTAGGGATTGGCTTGGGGGGGGCAGGGGAGGGATCTGTGGGGAAGGTGCGGGGTTTGGGGATCAGCTGAGGGGGTTGGGGAGGGATCTGTGGGGAAGGTGCGGGGTTTGGGGATTGGCTTGGGGGGGCTGGGAGGGATCGGTGGGGGAGGTGCGGGGTTTAGGGATAGGCTTGGGTGAGGTTAGGGATCGGCTGAGGGGGTCGGGGAGGGATCTCTAGGGGAGGTGTGGCGTTTGGGGATCGGCTTGGGGGGGCTCGGAGGGATCGGTGGGGGAGGTGCGGGGTTTAGGGATAGGCTTGGGTGAGGTTAGGGATCGGCTTGGGGGGTACTGGGGAGGGATCTGTGTGGAAGGTGCAGGGTCTAGTGATCGGCTGGGAGGGGCCGGGGGGGATTGGTGGGGGAGGTACGGGGTTTAGGGATCGGCTTGGGGGGGCGGGGAGGGATCTGTGGGGGAGGTGCGGGGTTTAGGGATTTGCAGCCCAGGGGTCTCACTCCCCCTCTCCCTCTCCCAGATCCGGATGCAGTCAAGCGGCTTCCCCTGCGGCTCAGCTGTTCTGCCCCCCGCACCTGGGCCGGAGGAGCCGGTGGGTGTGGCCCCAGCCGTGGCGGTGAAGGAGGAGGAGGGAGGCGCGCCTGCCCTAGAGGTGAAGAAGGAGCCGAAGGAGGTAGTGGCGGCTGTGGTGAAGAAGGAGGAGGTAGCGCCCTTGCCCGAAGGGGGGGTGAAGAAGGAGGAGGAGGATCCGCTCCCACCGGCTCCCCAGCCGCCCCCCCCGCCTCGCATCAAGGAGCCGCCGGAGCGCCCCAAGGGGAGCCGCGGGGGGGACCGGGAGCGCTCGCGGGACCGCGACAGGGACGGCTCAGCACGCGAGCGCGACCGGCAGAAGAGCAGCGATGACCCCAAGAAGAAGGACTCAGACCTGCTCAAGCAGCTGCGCATTGAGCTCAAGTGAGAGAACTCCGGGGTGTGGGGGGGAGCTGGGGGTGGTCCCAGGCTGGCTGTGGTGTGCAGGGCCCTGATTCCTCTCCCCACCAGGAAGGCCCAGGAGAGCCAGAAGGAGATGAAGCTGCTGCTGGACATGTACAAATCAGCCCCCAAGGAGCAGCGGGACAAGGTGCAGCTCATGGCCGCCGAGAAGAAGACCAAGGCCGAGGTGAGTGAGACCCTCGCGGGGTGGGGGGTCTGGAGGGTGGGTCTATGGGTGGGATGCAGATTGAGGGGTAGGGTCGCCTCACTCTCTGTATGGGCGGATATGGGACAGTGACCCCCGTCTTTCTGCACCCAGCAGGCAGAGGAGCTGGGGTGGTGGTTATGGGGCTGACACCATATCTCTATCCCTTGCAGGTGGAGGAGCTGGGCGGTGGTTATGGGGCTGTGACCCCCGTCTCTCTGCCCCCTGCAGGTGGAGGAACTGGGGGGGTGGTTATGGGGTTGTGACCCCCGTCTCTCTGCCCCCTGCAGGTGGAGGAGCTGCGAGGGCGGGTGCGGGAGCTGGAGGAGAAGGAGAAGAAGGAGAGCAAGAAGATGGCGGACGAGGATGCCCTGCGCAAGATCAAGCTGGCGGAGGAGCAGATTGAGCACCTGCAGAAGAAACTGGCTGCTACCAAGCAGGTACCAGGATGAGGGAGTGGGGGGTTGGGGGTGGTTAGTGGCGGGAGGTTCCCCTGAATGGGGTGGGAAGGGGAGATCTGGCAGGATTGGGGAGGTCTCCGGGGGTGGCACTGGGCAATCTGGCAGAAAGGACTTGGCCGGGGAGGGGGTCCAGGCCCCCCTGACCTCATGCCCCGCTGCAGGAGGAGGAGGCCCTGCTGTCAGAGATGGACGTGACGGGCCAGGCCTTCGAGGACATGCAGGAGCAGAACATGCGCCTCATGCAGCAGCTGCGTGAGAAGGACGATGCCAACTTCAAGCTCATGTCTGAGCGGATCAAGTCCAACCAGATCCACAAGCTGCTGCGTGAGGAGAAGGATGAGCTGGCAGATCAGGTGCTGGCCCTCAAGTCACAGGTAGGGGGCGCTGCAGGGAATGGGATGGGGGGCTCAGTAGTACGGTTGCCAACTGTTTAATCACACAAACCCAAACACCCTTGCCCTGCCCCTTCTCCGAGACCCCACCCTGCTCACTCCGTCCCCTCTCCCCCACCCTCACTCATTTTCACCAGGCTGGGACAGGGGGTTAGGGTGCGCGGGGGGGGAGTGCCGGCTCTGGGCTGGGGCCGAGGATTCACAGTGTGGGAGGGGGCTCCGGGCTGAGTCTGAGGCAGGGGGTTGAGGTGCAAGAGGGGGTGTGGGGTGCAAGCTCTGAGAGGGATTTTGGCTGCTGGAAGGGGCTCAGAGCCGGGCCAGGGGCTTGGGGTGCAGGAGGGGGCTCTGGGCTGGGGCAGGGGATTGGGGTGTGGGAGGGGGGGAGGGAGTTTGGATGCAGGAGGGGGCAGGGGCTTGGGGTGCAGGAGGGGGCTCAGGGCTGGGGCAGGGGCTTGGGGTGCAGGAGGGGGTGTGGGGTGCTGGCTCTGGGAGGGGGCTCAGGGCTGGGGCAGGGGCGTGGGGTGCAGGAGGGGGTGTGGGCTCCGGCAGGGCAGCACTTACCTTGGGCAGCTCCCAGTGGGCAGTGCAGCGGGGCTAAGGCAGGCTCCCTGCCTGCCCTGTCCCTATGCCACTCCCGGAAGCAGCCGACATGTCTCTGTGGTCCCTGCGGGGGGGCACCAGGGGGCTCTATGCTCTGCCCCTGCCTGCAGGCACAGCCCATGCAGCTCCCATTGGCCACAGTTCCCGGCCAATGGGAGCTGTGGAGTTGGCGCTCGGGGCAGGGGCAGCGCGCGGAGACCCCCTGCTCTCCCCCCTCTAGGGGCCGCGGGGACATGCCGGCTGCTTCCGGGAGCAGGGCGGGGCCAAGGCAGACAGGGAGCCTTCCTTAGCCCTGCTGGACCTTTAACAGCCTAAAATCTCCCTGTTTGGCTTCAGTAGCCTCCAGGAGATAGAGCCTGATTCCGGGAGACTCCTGGCAAAACCGGGAGTGTTGGCAACCCTAGCTCAGTAGGGGGCGCTCTCCCCTCACAGGCAGTGTGTGCCTCAGTGCGGCACTAGGGGGCTCTGGGTTGCACAGAGCAGGATGGGGGTTCAGCAGGTTGGGCCTGTGCGGTTGGGGTGGGGTTCATTAGGGGGTGCTCTCCCCTGGCAGGCAGGGGGCGGGGGCAGCTGGCTGGCTGCGAGTCGGCAGGCGGTGCTCTCCTGACCGGGCCGCGTTGCAGGTGGACGCCCAGCTGCTGGTGGTGCAGAAGCTGGAGGAGAAGGAGCGGGTGCTGCAGGGGAACCTGGGCACGGTGGAGAAGGAGCTGACCCTTCGTAGCCAGGCCCTCGAGCTCAACAAGAGAAAGGTGAGTTATGGGGCAGGGCTGGGGACCTGGGTGGGAGGGTTGATGAGGGGCATCCATGGATCCTTTGGATCCACAGGGCTAGTCCACAGGAGAACCCTTATTTCTTGGCTAAGCCTTGAAGTTGGCATTTTCCTAGGGGGAGCTCCACAGCTCTCCAGGGCTGGGCCTAAGGGCTCCGGCACCCCCTCTTCTTCCTACAGCAGGTCTGCCTGAGGTCAGGCGCCTGCTCCAAGCCCTTTGCCCTCTCGGGAGCCACGCAGCCTGTTGCAGCCAATTTAGCACCCGTTGGTCAGCTGGGACCCGGCGTCGGAGAGGGTTGGGGTCCACACAGGAGAGCCACGCTCCAGTCAGCGTCCCTCCTAGCCAGACCCCCGTCGTCCGTCTCCTTGAGCTCTGTGCGTCTGTGTGTGAGCCCAGATCTTCACTCTGCTGCCTCAGCCCAGCCTTCTCCCACTCAAGAGTCCCTCCTGTTCATAGGTGTGGATCCCAGTGTACCTGATCTCATCCCAGATGCTTGGCCAGGCCTCATTCCCCTCTCCCCTAGGAGTCATCTGCCTGGTTCCGCTCAGCGGGTGGGGAAACTGAGTCACACACGGTTATAAAAATATGACAAATATCCCCACGTTTGTTGGGGATGCTGTTGGAGGGAAGCTCACAGCATCGGGATGGGTTCTGTGGCTGGAGCACTATTTTGTGGGGGAAACTGGCAGTGCTGTGGGCTGTTCCCCAGTGGGAACATAGGTGCCGCCTCCCCACGGAGAAAAATTAGTGGGTGCTGAGCACCCACCAGCAGCTCCCCGTGGCCCCACCCCACCCCCCTGCTCCAGCTCACCTCCACCTCCTCCACGAGCGCTTCGCCGCGTCCTGCTTCTCCCCCCTCCCTCCCAACGCTTGCGCCGCAAAACAAATGTTTTGTGGGGCAGGGAGGAGGGGGAACGCGGCGTACTGGGGGAAGATGCGGGGTGGGGATTTGGGGAAGGGATCCAATAGGGGCAGGGAGGGGGCGGAGTTGGGGTGGGGACTTTGGGGAAGGGGTTGGAATGGAGGCGGGGCCATGGGCGGGGAAAGGGTGCAGTCAGGGCGGGGCCAGGGATGGGGGGGGGGCACAAGCACCCACCGGCGCCGGAGAAAGTTGGTGCCTGTGACTGTGGGGAATCTTTCTAAGGTGTTTCACTGCACATGCTGTAGCTTTTCTTAAAGGAATCAGAGATCATTACACTTCTGTCCTAGCTTTTAGATCTAATTTGAATAGATTTAATTAGTTATTGTCTGTCATTTTTTTTTCGCTTCCCCTTCTCTTCTTAATTTGATTTTATGCTGGCCACATTAGACTGTTAGACCCCAATCCTGCAGCCTGCTGGAACACCGTACAAGATTCCAACCCATCTTACCATTTTCACCGTGAATTGGATCACTCTGGATCTGTCTGTCATTTATACCAGACCCCTTTAACCACTTTGGAAGTGTAAAGGGGCCTTAAAATGGAGATAAATATAATTTAACTTACACCACTTTTAATGTAATTTAATTTGACACCCATTTTACACTGAATGGTGCAAAATGGCCTTCGTGTAAAAGAGAATCAGTTTCCTTTGTTTATTGTTTCCGTTACATCATTTGTATGTATCAGTTCTCAGGCACTGTTCAGGGGGAAGCTCACAATGATTGACATTCCCTCCTCCCACAGGCAGTGGAAGCGGCCCAGCTGGCCGAGGACCTGAAGGTGCAGCAGGAGCACGTGCAGTGCAAGCTGAAGGAGATCCAGGCCTGCATGGCCGAGAACCGTGCTGCCAAGGAGAAGGAGTCCTTCAACCTCAAGAGGGCCCAGGTAGGGGGCAGGAGCCTGTGGGTCATACTGCAGGGAGGGGCAGTGGAGGGCCTGGGCCCCCTTGCTGACCGGATCTTCCCTGCACCCCAGGAGGACATCTCCCGGCTGCGGCGCAAGCTGGAGAAGCAGAAGAAGGTGGAGGTGTACGCCGATGCTGACGAGATACTGCAGGAGGAGATCAAGGAGTACAAGGTGGGCAGTGGGCAACTGGGGGGGGAAGGGGAAGCCTGGCACTGGGGGGGGGGAGGGGGCTGTGCTCAGGCTCTGGGGGTGGGGGGAAGGGACCCAGCCCCCCTACTAACAGGGTCTGTCCCCTCCCCGCCCCCTAGGCCAAGCTGACCTGTCCCTGCTGCAACACACGCAAGAAGGACGCAGTGCTCACCAAGTGCTTCCACGTCTTCTGCTTTGACTGCGTCAAGACGCGCTACGACACCCGGCAGCGCAAGTGCCCCAAGTGCAACGCTGCCTTCGGCGCCAACGACTTCCACCGAATCTACATCAGCTGAGCGCCTGCAGTCCCCCTTCCCAACCCATCCCCTAGCCCTCCGTTCCACAGCTCCCCCTCCAGCATCCACATGGCGGTCCCCTCCCTCCTGCCCTCTACAATCCGCTCAGCAGGTGCTGCCAGGATTCACTTGACCCATCCCTGTGGATCCCACCCAAGTGAGGATCTGCTCCTCACAGCAATCTGGATCCTCCCCCAGGCTCTGCTCCGTGCTCACTCTGGGTTCTGCCGGGGTCTGCTCCCTTGGGGCTGGTCTCCTCCCTCTAATATTTGAACCCCGGTGAGAGCCCCATTGGGCCGAGAGGATGCCCTTGGGGGTGAAGGGTCTCAGGGCATCAGCTGACTGTGGGGGCCGGGGGAGGAACAGGACGGGGGGGACGGGACTGTTCATTCTATTTGGATTTTATTTTATTTTTAAATACTATGTTTGGTTATGTGGGAAATAAAAATTGGAGAGTCCCACCGGGGCCAGATCCTCCAGCCTGGGCGCGTCTCTATCGGTGCTTAGGGAGGGGAACGGGGGAGGACCACAAACACGGGGCTGTGGGTCACACAGGAGGCTTTTACGGTACATTTACACTGCAGTTAAAATCCTGTGGCTGGCGCGTGCCAGCTGGCTCAGGCTGTGGGCTGTTTAATGGCAGCGTAGAGTTCCAGGCTTGGTCTGGAGCCCAAGCTCTAGGACAGGAGTGGGCAAACTTTTTGGCCCGAGGGCCACATTGGGGTTGCAAAACTATGGAGGGCCGGGTATAGAGGGCAGGGTAGGGAAGGCTGTGCCTCCACAAATAGCCTGGCCCCTGCCTCCCATCTGCCCTCTCCCACTTCCCACCCCCTGACTGCCCCCCTCAGAACCCCCGACCCATCCAACCCCCCTGTTCCTTGTCCCCTAACTGCCCCCTCCCGGGACTCCCTGCCCCTAACCGCCCCCGAGACCCCACCTCCATCCAACCCCCCTGCTCCCAGTCTCCTAACTCTCTGACCTCTATCCACACCCCCGCCCCTTGACAGGCCCCCCGGGACCCCACGCCTATCCAAACCCCCCTGTTCCCCATCCCCTGACCCCTATCCATACCCCCGCCCGCGCCCCCCCCATCCCCTGACCGCCCCGCAGAACCTCCGCCCCATCCAACCGCCCCCTGCCCCTTATCTAACCCCCCGGCCCCCTTACCATGCCGCTCAGAGCAGCATGTCTGGCAGCCGCCCGACCGGAGCCAGACGCGCTGCCGCGCTGCTCGGCAGGGGCGTGGCTGCGCGGGAGAGGGGACAGCAGGGGAGGGGCCGGGGGCTAGCTTCCCCGGCCAGGAGCTCACAGGCCGGGCAGGACGGTCCCGTGGGCCGGATGTGGCCCGCGGGCCAGAGTTTGCCCACCTCTGCTCTAGGACCCTGTGAGGTGGGAGGGTCTCAGGGCTTGGGCTGCAGCCCAAGCCAGAACATCTACCCCACAATTAAACAGCCCCGCAGCCTGAGCCAGCTGGCACGTGCCAACCACACGTTTTCAACTGCAGTGTAGATAGACCCTTCGACTCATAGGTCTTAAGGCCAGAAGGAACCATTGTAATCATTTCTTGTATAACAGGCCAGAGAACTTCCCAAAATAATTCCTAGAGCAGAGCTCTTAGAACAGTATGTCATCTTGATTTAAAAATGGTCAGTGATGGGAAATCTACTAGGCCCCTTGGTAAATTGTTAGTTACTCACTGTTTAAAATGCACACCTTTATTCCACTCTGAATTTGTTGAGCTTCAACTTCCAGCCATTGGACAGTGTTAGATCTTCCTCTGGTAGAGTGAAAAACTCATGATTAAATATTTGTTCCCCATGGGGAGGTACTTACAGACTGGGATCAAGTCCACCCCTTGCCCTTCTCTTAAGCTAAATAGACCGAGCTCCTTGAGGCTGTCACTATGAGGCAGGTTTTCTAATCCTTTAATCATTCTTGTGGCTCTTTTCTGACCCATCTCCCATTTCTCAACATCCTTCTTTAATTCTGGGCACCAGAACTGGCCACAGGATTCCAGCAGCAGTTGCACCAGAGCCAAATACAGAGGTTAAATAACCTCTCTGCGCCTACTCGAGATTCCCTTGTTTACGCCCCCAAAGATTGCATTAGCCCTTTGGCCACAGTGTCATCCTGGGAGCTCACGTTCAGCTGATTATTCACCAAGACCCCCAAAACTTTTTCAGTCCCTGCTTCCCAGGATAGAGTCCCCCATTGTGTAAGCGTGGCCCCCATTCTTTGTTCCTATACATTTACACTTAGCTGTATTAAAACACACATTGTGCCCAATTTACCAGCCGACCCGGTCGCTCTGTCAGTGACCTGTCCTCTTTATTATTTCCCACTCAATTTTTGTGTCATCCACAAACTTCGTCAGTGATGATTTTGTTTTCTTCCAGGTCACTGACAAAAATGTTAAATAATGTAGGGCCACAAACCGATCCCTGTGGGACCCCAGTGGAAACGCATCCATTCAGTGGTGATTCCCCATTTACGGTTACATTGTGAGACTTACCAGTTAGCTGGCTTTTAATCCCTTCAATGTGGGTCATGTTAATTTTATAGCGTTCTAGTTTTTTAATCAGAATATCATGTGGTACCAAGTCAAAGGCCTTACAGAAGTCGAAATATAGCAACACTATTGCCTGTGTCAGTCACACTTGTCATCTCATCCAAACAAAGTTAAGAAAGTTTGACTGGATCTATTGTCCATAAACCCATGCTGCTTGGTATGAATTACATTGCTTTCCTTTATTAATGGAGTCCCCCAACAGCTGATCTATTATCTTCAGTGGGATTGAGGTCGGGCTGACAGGCCTATGATTATCCAGGTCATCCTGTTTACCCTTTTAAAATATTGGCAACATTTTTGCCTGTGGTCAGCCAGGGCACTGCCAGGCGGCAGCTCACGGCTTTCATACTCCGGGGGAATGGGAAAGGGGTGTCTCCTTTTCTAACCTGTCACCGAGCACTGGAGAGTTAAGAGCTGCTGAGATGGAAGGGTTGTCCCATGACCCCAGAGCCTTCATCCAGCCAGTGAAATTTAAGGGGAATGCTGCATCCCATCACCCTCTTTGCTGCCATGATGGCTGAGAGGGGCTGAGGTGGAGACCCTGTCCTTGGGATGGTGCTGCTCCATTTATGTGGCCCTGCTCCCCTCTCAGAAGTGGGGCAGAGAATCCCGGAGTTGAGTCCCAGCCCCCAATCCACTAGGCCCCACTCCCCTCCCAGAGCCATAGATAGAACCTGGGACTCTTGACTTCCTCCCAGCTGACTCAACCTCATTTCCCTCCCAGAGCTGGGGATAGAATCATAAAAATGTAGGACTGGAAAGGACTTTGATAGCTCATCCAGTCCCGTGCACTGAGGCACTTTTAAGTATTATCTAGACCATTCCAGACAGGTGTGTGTCCAGCCTATTCTGAAAAATCTCCAATGACGGAGATTCCACACTCTCCCTTGGTAACCTGTTCCAGTGCTTAACTACCCTGACAGGATGTTTTTCCTAATATCTAACCTTGTAAGTCTCCCTTGCTGCAATGTAAGCCCATTAGTCTTGTCATGTCCTTAGTGTATAAGGAGAACAATTTGTCACCCTTCTCTTTGTAACAATCTCTTACATACTTGAAGACAGTTGTCATGGTTCCCTTCAGTCTTCTCTTCTCCAGAAAAACTCAGTTTTTTCAGTTGTTTTCTAGACCTTTAATCATTTTTGTTGCTCTCCTCTGGACTCTCTCCAATTTATCCACATCCATCCTGAAATGTGGCGCCCAGAACAGGACACAATACTCCAGTTGAAGCCTAATCAGCGCAGAGTAGAGTGGAAGAATTACTTCTTGTGTCTTGCTAAGAACCCTCCTGCTAATACATCCCAGAATGATGTTTGCTTTTTTTGCAACAGTGTGACACTCTTCGACTCATATTTAGCTTGTGATCCACTATGACCCCCAGATCCCTTTCCGCAGTACTCCTTCGTAGGCAGTCATTTCCCATTTTGTATGGGTGCAACTGATTGTTCCTTCCTAAGTGGAGTACTTTGTGTTTGTCTTATTGAATTTCATCTTATTTATTTATTTCTACAGTTTGTCATGATCATTTTTAATTCTAATCTTGTCCTCAAGTGCTTGCAACCCCTCCCATCTTGGTATCATCTGCAAACTTTATAAGTGTACTCTCTATGCCATTGTCCAAATCATTTATGAAGATATTGAACAGAACTGGACCCAGAACTCATCCCTGTGGGACTCCGCTTGATATGCCCTTAACTAGTCAGAGTATGGTTTGCCAACCAGTTGTGCGTTCACCTTATAGTAGGTTCACCTAGGCTGTATTTCCTTAGTTTGCTTATGAGACGTTCATGTAAGACAGTATCAAAAGCCGTACTAAAGTTGAGATATGTGACATCTACTGCTTTCCCCTCCCGATCCACAAGTCTTGTTATCCTGTCAGAGAAGGATATTAGGTTGGTTTGATATGATTTGTTCTTGACAAATTCATGTTGACTGTTACTTATTACCTTATTTTCTTCTAGGTGCTTACAAATTGAGTGTGTGTTTGCTCCATTATCTTTCTGGGTACTGAAGTTAAGCTGACTGGTCTATAATTCCCTGGGTTGCCCTTATTCCCCTTTCTATAGATAGGTACTGTATTTGCCCTTTTCCAGGCCTTGGGTCTCTCTCCCATTCTCCATGAGTTCTCAGAGATAATTGCTAATGGCTCAGAGATCTCTTCAGCCAGTTCCTTAGGTATTCTAGACGTATTCCATCAGACCCTGCTGACCTGAAGACATCTAACTTAATTCCCAACTTGTTCTTTCCCTATTTTAGCACAGATTCTACCCCATTTACACTGATGTTCACTACGTTAGACATCCAGTCACTGCTAACCTGTTTGGTGAAAACTGAAACAAAAAGGGCATTTAACACTTTGGCCATTGCTGCGTTTTGTTGTTGTCGTCTTTCCCTCTTCATTGAGTAATGCGCCTACCCTGTCCTTGGTCTTCCTCTTGTTTCTAATGTATTTGTAAAATGTTTTCTTATTACCCTGTATGGCCCTAGCTAATTGAATCTTGTTTAGTGCCTTGGCCTTTGTAACTTTAGTCCCTACATACTCTCATCCTTCGTAAGTTGACCTAGTTTCCGCTTTTCGTAGGACTCTTTGTTGAGTTTCAGGTCTTTGAAGATCTGGTTAAGCCAGGGTGGTCGCTTACCGTACTTCCTTCTCTCCTGAGCCTGGGGATGGTTTGCTCTTAATAATATCTCTTTAAAAAACTGCCAACTCCCCTGCACTTGTTTCCCTTAGACTTGCTTCTCATGGGCTCTGACCTGCCATTTCTCTGAGTTTGCTAACGCCTGCCTTCTTGAAGTCCATTGTTTTTTTTATTCTGCTGTTTTCCCTCCTACTATTCCTTAGATGAACCATGAACTCCATCTTTTCATGATCACGTTGACCCAATCTGCCTTCCACCTTCAAATTCTCAACCAGTTCCGCCCTGTTTGTCAGAATCCACTCTAGGACAGCCTCTCCTCTAGTCGCTCTCTCCACCTTCTGCAATAAAAGTCGTCTCCAATGCAGCCCAAGAACTTGTTGGAAAATCTGTGTCCTGCTGTACTTTCCCAACAGCTGTCTGTGTAGGTGAAGTCCTCCATCACCGCTAAGGTCTGGTCTACACTACAGACTTCTAGTGGTATAACTTCATCGCTCAGGGGTGTGAAAAATCCACACCTCTGAGCCACGTAGTTACACCAACCTAACCCGCCGTCTACACCGCTATGGCAGAAGGAGAGCTTCTCCCGTCGACATAGTTACCGCTTTTTGGGGAGGTGGAATAACTACGCCGAAGGAAGAGCTTTTTCCTGTCATCTTAGAGTGTCTTCAAGTGCTACACCGGTGCAGCATTTTAAGTGGACGTTTGCCCTAAGGCTTGTGTTTGGGATGATTTTGTTAGTTGTTTAAAAAAAGCCTCATCCACCAATTGATGGTCCCTCGTAGACCCCTACCATGACCTTACCCTTATATTTTACTCCCTTTATCCTTTCCCCGAGACTTTCAGCAGTCTGCCTCCCTTCTCATTCAATCTCAGTGTAAGTGTATACATCTTGGATATTCAAGGCAACCCCTCCTCCCTTTGTTTCCCTACCTGTCCTTCCTGAACAAGCTGGTGGACCCGTCTATACCAATAGTCCAGTCATGTCAATTGTCCTACCAAGTCACTGTGATGTCAGTGATGGCCTAAGTGTGATTATTCACTAATAGTTTTAGTTCTTCCTGTTTATTCTCCATACTTCTAGCATTAGTATACAGCCATCCAAGAACCCAGGAGTCTCGACTCCCAGCCCTCCTGATCTAACCCACTAGACCCAGAGCTGGGGAGCCCTTGAGCAACAGAAGGTGAGTGGCTGAAGCTCTGCTCCAAGTCTCCAGCTGGTTTCTGCTGTTCCATGAACCCCCAGGGGCTGTGGATGAAAAGTTCAGGATTGACTCAGGTTTCAGGGGCCAGGCTTATGCAATGCCTCAGATCGCCACCAGGGGCTGCTTCAGCGAGTACACAGCCCCCCCCTAGTGGCGCATTTGGGGCCAGCCCTGACTGTGAGGGGAGAGCGCCCCCTACTGAGCCCCCCACCCGCGTTCCCCGCCGCTCGGCACGGCGCCCCCTTAGCACCACACTGGGGTCAGCCCGGACTGTGGGGCCCCCTCCTGCGCCCTCACCCCGCTCCTACCCAGATCCAGTGACCCTGCAGCGCGTAGGGGCTGGGGGTGCAAGTAGCCCCGGGTTTCAGGACACGTGCTAATGCCCCTGGCTCTCCTCTCAGCTGGGCTGGGGGCAATCGCACCTCCCCTCCCCCATGGGGCGATTCCTAGGCGAGATCAGGAACTATTGCAAGGAGGGGACGGAATAAGGCAGGGACCTTCCTGTTCCCAGCAATCCCCCCGGCTTATGTTGTGTTGTGTGTGCGCCTGGCAGCTGGGAGGGGAGCGCACAAAGAGACCCGCTGCCGGCCAGTGCTGCCGCGGGGCCGCGTCTCCGGCTGCAGCCCCGGCCCCGGGAGGGGATCGCCCCGGCCGGGCGCTGAGCGGGGGCGAGAAACAGCAGCCGAGGCAGGAAATCGCTGCCCGGAGGCAGCGGCCGCGGTGAGGAGGGGATCGGAGCCGAAGGGGGCTGGGACCGGAGAGACCCCCCGCCCCCGGGCAGCGGCGGGGTGGGGCTGGGGAAGGGAAAGAGGCTAAGCCCAGGGGATCTGGCCACAGGGGTCCCCGGGAGCAGAGGAGAGAGCGCTGGGATGGTTGCATAGCCCTCCGGGCATTTGGCCCTAATTCCAGCTGGAAATTGTACAGGAGCCGTGTTTCAATAACTCCCCAAGGCCTGTACTGAATGGTGCCCAAATGGAACCCAGGAGTCCAGGGTGTGGGGGTGTCTGGGAGTTTAATCTTCTCCCCCGCCCTCCTGGTTCTCCGGGCCCCAGTGATTTCTGTGTTGATGGTGTTCGCCTCCTGGAATTGGCATGTGTTGGGGGTAGCGGGGTCGGGGCTGGCTGAAGGTTTGAGCACCCAGGGGGTGGTGTGAGAGAAGTGCCTGAGCTGGAAGGGGCAGCCCAACAACTTTGGCATGTTACACGTCCTCATTAGGTTTCAGAGTCGATGCCCCCATTGAGAAGAGTGGAGGCAATTCATGCCTTTCAGGGCAAGTCTACGCTACGATACTAAGTCCATCTAAGTACAGCCATTGCAGAGATTGAATCGGTTTTACACGTCCACACTACGCTCCTTGTGTCGGCGGCACGCGTCCTCACCAGGAGCTTATTAGCTACCAGTGGGGGGCATTGGGGGATGGTTTCTGAAAGGCAGCAACGGTGGATGTAAGTAATGCAGTTTTTACACGGACTCTGTGTTGACCTAACTACATCGACTTAAGCGCTACGCCTTCATGGAGGTGGAGTTATTAAGTCGGTGCAGTGGGCGAGTTACATCGGTGGGAGCTACATTTTAGTGTAGACGCTTACAGAGCCAGGTCGATGTAAGCTGCCTTACATCAGCCTACCTGTGTCGTGTGGACCAGGCCTCAGAGTGATCAGTTCAGGCTCTCTGCAGACTCAGGCAGATGCTGGGTCATGTTCTCCATATTTTCTGTGCACCTATGACAGCTAGAAACCTGTTTTTCCCTTGGTGAAAACTGAAGTTCTGCTGCTAATTGTGCATTCTGGGCACTTAATACATGTCTCTTCCGATCTCTGGTTTCATCTTATTCTATGCCTAGCCTTTCTCAGGTCAGAAGTGATTAAATGAAAATCTTTAGCATGGAAAACTCATTGAGACCAACAGCTGCTTTCTAGGGCCAGATAATGCCCCGGGACAGGTGTGGAGCGTTCTGTGGCATGTGGAAGTGGAATCAGCTGGGAATAAAGCATCGTCTTGCGGTTGTAAATTGTCCCAATGCCAACTATCGGGCTGGGGGGTGTTGAGTGATGGTGCCATGATTAGTTAATTAAGGTCTTGGCTAAGGGGCCCTCTGGAAGTGGGGTGCTAACAGTGGATGGCACCAGAATGAGAAGGGGAAACCTAACAATGTGTTTGAATTCAGCAGCTCGCTCCACATGACTGGGATCATGCCTGGCCCTGCACCAGGATTCCCCGACCCGGCCGGGATCTCCCGGCTGGAGCGAGGGGAAGAGCCCAGGGTCCCGGATCTCCAGGGCTCCGAGGAAAGGGAGATCCTGAGAGGTGCCCGCGCAGGTGAGGAATGAATGACACGGGCTTAGGGACTGGGAGTGAAGGGAAAAGCTGGTTTCCCAGCAGAGCCATTGGGAGCCCCCCCTCTCCCCCATTCTGTTTTCCACTCCCCCATTCCTGTTACTGTGTGACCCCATCCACAGCCATGAGGAGCACACCCAGCAGTGGCGGGGAATTGGGCTCCAACTCCTGCACCCTGTGGGGCCAGATGCTCCCCCTTTGCATCCCGCAGTGCTCAGCACTGCCTCTTTCTGCTCCCCCCATGACAGCTGGGGAACCCCAAGGGCCACTGAGGATCCTAAAATCTCCCCCGCAGCATCTCCCTGAGCAACACCCCCCCCTCACCCAATTCTGTTTCCATAGAGATGGGATGGGGAGATGTGGAAGGGGCTAGACCCCCATCACTATGGATACAGGTGGGTAGGGACCTCTAGGCTCCACCTCTATAGTTACGGGGGTGCGGGGGCAGGGTGATGTATGTTCTAGGCTGCGTCTCTGTGGTATGGGCAGGCCAGGGAAACTTGTGCTCTAGGCCCCATCTCTGTGGTTATTGGGGGGGGGGGGGGCAGTGGTGACTCACATTCTAGGCCCCTTCTTTATGGACAGTAATGGTGCCTGGGAGCAGAGCCAGCTCCCCAGGCCAGTGCCCGCCCTGGCATCTCTCTGGGCACAGCTGGGATCTGCCCTGCCAGAGAGAGGGTCTCTTTGCTGCAGTTCAGCTGGGACCACTTCCCAGCACAGCCCCAGCACACAGGCCAGAGAGGAGAGACCCTGTGGGGTTGGGATCTCTGGGGGGTAGCATCACCCCACTACTGGGCCGGGGATGGGGGGGGGGGTCTCCCATCCGGCGGCCAAACAGACCAGACCCTGCTTAGCAGGGGAGAGCAGAGCAGACCAGATCCCACGGTGAGTTGGCAGGACAGCAGTTGTGGGTCCCCTGCGGCAGCTGGGCCATTGGGGCAGACGTGGCCTCTCCTCTCCCTTCTTGCAAAGGGTTGGGGGAGTTCAGCTTCCTGCCCATCAGGTTTTCTGTCTCCCTTGGCCAGGGAATGAGCCCTGTCTGGATTCTCTGTCTCCTAGCATGTGCCAGGACGGAGGAGAATCTCCAGCGGGAAGAGCCTGCAGGAATGGAGTCTTACGGCAGCCCCAAGCAGGGGGAGGGCCGGCCCGACTGGGAGACAGTGTGCGAGAGCCCCCTGCAGGAGATCCTGGTGCACCAGCGCACCCACATGGGTGAGAAGCCCTACAAATGCCCCGAGTGCGGGAAGAGCTTCCACCAGAGCTCCCACCTCATCCGGCACCAGCGCATCCACACCGGGGAGCGCCCCTACAAATGCGGCGAGTGCGGCAAGGCCTTCAGCCAGAGCTCGCTGCTGACCCGCCACCAGCACACCCACACCGGGGAGAGACCCTACAAATGCCCCGACTGCGGGAAGAGCTTCAGCCGTGGCTCCAACCTCAGCCAGCACCAGCGCATCCACACCGGGGAGCGCCCCTACAAATGCACCGAGTGCGGGAAGAGCTTCACGCTCAGCTCCCACCTGATCCGCCACCAGCGCACGCACACGGGCGAGCGGCCCTACAAATGCGCCGAGTGCGGCAAGGCCTTCGCCGAGAGCTCCCACCTGCGCCAGCACCGCCGCACCCACCGCTGCGAGCCGCCCTACAAGTGCCCCGACTGCGGGCGCGCTTTCGTCCTGAGCCTGGACTTCGTGCAGCACGTGCGGGAGCACACGGAGCGCCGCCCCTACCGCTGCGGGGCCTGCGGGCGCTGCTTCCCCCTCAGCTCAGCCCTCTCGCAGCACCGCAAGAGCCACCACCGCCCCCCGGCCGCCCCCAAGGCCCACCCGTGCGGGGTGTGCGGGAAGGTGTTCGGGAAGAGTTCGCACCTGGTGACCCACCGGCGGGTGCACACGGGCGAGAAGCCCTTCGCCTGTGCGGAGTGCGGGCGCGGCTTCAGTCAGAGCGCCGACCTGGCGAAGCACCGGCGCACCCACACCGGCGAGCGGCCCTATCGCTGCCCCGAGTGCGGCAAGAGCTTCAGCGTCTCCTCCACCCTGGTCAAGCACCAGCGCAGCCACAAGGGGGAGCGGCCCTACCCCTGCCCCGAGTGCGGCAAGCGCTTCAGCCAGAGCTCCAACCTCATGCAGCACCAGCGCAGCCACCGCGGGCACCGGCCCTACCACTGCACCGAGTGCGGCAAGGCCTTCGCCCAGAGCTCGGCCCTCCTGCAGCACCACCGCACGCACACCGGCGAGAAGCCCTTCGCCTGCCTGCAGTGTGGCAAAGCCTTCAGCCTCAGCTCCAACCTGCGGCAGCACCGGCGCACGCACCGCGAAGACACCGGCCCTGCCTGGGGAGCGGCTGGGGGAGCTGGCCCGCTCGGACACATCCAGAAATACCTCGGCTGACCAGGAAGGGACACGGGAACCCCACGGGGGTGTCCCTGGGAGGGGAGGGGATTTAGAGCAGGGAGAGGGCTGAGAACCAGGACTCCTGGGTTCCCTGGGAGTAGAGTCTAGTGGTTAGAGCAGGGGGCTGGGAGTCAGGACACTTGGGTTCTTTCCCTGGCTCTGGAAGAGGAGTGGGGTCCAGGGGTGAGAGAGAGAGAGAGGGGCAGGGAGACAGGACTCCTGGGTTCTCATCCTGGCTCTGGGAGGAGACTGGGGTCTAGTGGTGAGAGCAAGGTGGGGGTTGCGAGACAGGACTTCTGGGTGCTATCCCTGACTCTGACACTTGCTTTTGTGCTCTTGGGTGAGTCTTTTCCCCTGTCTCTGCCTTAGTGCCTCATCTGGGAAAAGGGGACGGTGCTGCGTGCTGACCCGCCTTTGGGAAAGTGCTTTGGTATCTAGGCTGAAAAGTGTTGATATGGGAACTCAGCATGATACATAGGCTCATCCGAAGAGGATCGGAACGGAATGAGCATGGGGACGGATGGGTTATTTAGAATTTGTGTGAAGGATGGGGGAGGAGGTTTGGGTCAGGGTGTGGACTCGGAGGAAGAAGAGGTTTTGGGGGAAAGTTGGAGAAAGAAGGATCCGAGTTTCTCCCCGGTGCCCTGGGAATCCCATCCACGCTGGAGCTGGGGGCAAAGTGCCCCAGTTTGGGGGCCTCTCCTGCTCTCCCACCCCCTCCCCCACTCTGCAGGGATCATTAACTCTTGCAGGCCCATCCTGTCCCCTAATGCCTGTGCCCGTCCGGGGTGGGAGGGGTGGGGGAGGGGGAGGACGACCATCCCTTCACTCTCCAGAATCTGGCTGCCTCTGGACCACACTCTCGGCTCCTTCCCCCTTTCACAGGGGGTTTGGGAGCTGGGGGTGTGTGAGACTGCTGGGTACCAGAGAGGCTGGACAAACGGACACACCCAGACAGGGGGCAGCTTGTCTCCTCTCCAGCGCCTGGCTCCTCTCTTTGCAGCGCATGGAGCTGCACATTCAGGAGCCCAGTGACACCTGGGGAACATCCCCTCCTGGCCTGGAGCAGCCAGAGAGCTTCCCAGAAGTCAGTCTGGCCCCAGCCCAAACTCTCTGTTCCCAACAGGTGCCTGGATCCTGCTCTCCTGCTGGATTTTGTGACTGATTTGAGTCTCTTGTTGTGTTAGCAAGTTGTACCTGTAGGAAATAAACTCCCTTCCCCTGTGATTTGCCTCCCCCCGTGTCTGTGCTGTGGACCCCGTCTTGGGGGTCAGAATGGCCCTGGACGTGTCGCCGTGCTGCTGGGGAAGCTCAGAAGCTGCTTGGGCTCCCAGATGGGCCAGGAGGCTCCCAGTTCTGTGATGGGGTCTGGACTATACTGAGAGATACCTCTGCGAGACCTCCCAGACTGTAACCCCCCTCCAGGATTCTAAACCATAGAGACTCCTGGGAGATCTCCCACGTTCTAGAACGGAACCTCCTCCAGGATTCTAAACCATAGAGACTCCTGGGAGATCTCCCATGTTCCAGAATGGAATCTCCTCCAGGATTCTAAACCATAGAGACCCCTGGCAGCTCTACCAGAGCGTAACCCCACCAGGACTCCAAATCATAGAGACCCTCGCGAATCCTCCCACCGCGTAATCCCTTCAGGGGGATTAGCAACCCTCAGCAGCCCTCCCAGACTCCTTCAGGATTCTAAACCATAGAGATGCTTGGAAGACGTCCCAGAGTGTAACCCCTGCAGGAGACCAAGTAATAGAGACTCCCCAAGAATGCTCCTAGATTGTAACACCCTCCAGGGCACTGTACTCTCTGGAGCAGTGTTTCTCAATGACCGGTCTGTGGATCAGCACTGGTCCCTGAGACCTCCCTGACACAGTTTAGGAGGCAGCAAGCCGGTCCCTGGTATCAAAAAGCTTGAAAATACCTAGATCAGTGCAGGTGATAGCCCATTGGGGGCCCAAAGCAAGAATATTTTCGGCTCCTCCAATACTAAAACAAGCAAATAGGGGTCCCCCTTGAGCTTCTTGGGGCCCTAAGCAATTGCTCAGTCTGCTTATGCCTAGCACTAGCTCTGCCCTAGATCATAATGCTCCCCAACCCATAACCATAGAGATATGGATAGTGACATGGCTAGATTGGTACTACATAGGTGGTCACTCTGGCCATATTCTGTGGCAAGGCTGGCAGAGAAAACTGTATCTCTATGGTTATTAGACTCCTGGACGGTGCCTGGAAGACTCACCATAGAGACCCTGCCCTAGAGTTTCTCTCAGCTGGCCTACAGCCCTGGACAATGCTAGTGCACTGGGTCACATAATGGATCGAGTGGACCAGTGCAGGCAGCCACTCTTAGCTACATCTCTATGGCCTCAGGGTGGCTGTGGGGGATCAGTGCTCTATGGCACGGGTGGCCAACCTGTGGCTCCAGAGCCACATGCGGTTCTTCAGATGTTAATATGCGGCTCCTTGTATAGGCACCGACTCCGGGGCTGGAGCTACAGGCGCCAACTTTCCAAGGTGCTGGGGGGTGCTCACTGCTCAAGCCCTGGCTCTGCCACAGGCCCTGCCCCCACTCCTCTGAGCCTGCCGTGCCCTCGCTCCTTTCCCTCCCCCCCAGAGCCTCCTGCATGCCACAAAACAGCTGATCGGGAGGTGCAGGGAGAGAGTGGGAGGTGCTGATCGGCAGGGCTGCAGGTGGGCAGGAGGTGCTGGGAGCGGGGGGCGGAGAGCTGATGGGGGGGCTGCTGACGTATTACTATGGCTCTTTGGCAATGTACATTGGTAAATTCTGGCTCCTTCTCAGACTCAGGTTGGCCACCCCTGCTCTATGGTCAGGGAGCCCTTGGGGGTAGCAAGGGGGGGGGGAAAGTGGTTGGGCCGGGTGGGCAGAGCCAAACAGAAATGGGGGGGGGGGAGGAGAAGGAATCTATATTATGTAGATAAGTCAACGCATATTAATCCAACATGTCCCTGCTATTGCATACTTCTCATGAGATCCCTGGATCTCTGGTCCCACCGACAAGGGACTGGCCTGGGGATGTGGTTTGTCTCCACAGTCTCCTGGGGAGAGACGGAAACACCAGACAGGGCAGGGCAGAATCCCCTCCCCCAGTGTTGCCAGCTCTCATGCTTTTTCATGAGTCTCATGCTAATTATTTTTCCTTAAAGCCCCAGCTCCTGGAGTCAAGTGGAGATGTGATAATTCCAGCCTTCATTCTTAAAGAAAAAGTACATTTCTAGCCCTCGTGGCTGTGGAGAAAGCTTCAAAATGTGACCCCCATGCAGCCTAAAGGCTCACAAAGCAGAAGGCAAAGAAAAAGAACCTCAAATCTATTCTTTTTACCTAATCTCATGATTTTGGGTGAGCCTGACGCTCCTTGTCTGCCTCCCGCTGAAGTTTAGCAGGGGGCTTCCCCAGCCTGGTTATGCTTCAAACACCCCAAGAAAAGATCCTCTGTTGCATTATGAGTGGGTGTAACAGATCCCAACCAGTAGGGGACAGCACCCCCTAGAGGGGAAAGGGCCCATGTCCCTTTCCCCACCTCCCTGAGCCAGCCAGTCCCCTGCTCCTGGCTGGGGCTGGATCAGAGCTAGTGCCCCTGATATGTCCTTTGGACATTCACTTGGTTCTCAGTTCTGCCTCCTGGAGCTCCCTGTCCCTGCCAGGCTAACACGGGACAGTTACAGCTCCCCACCCCCATCATGAATATGCAAGAGGAGGTGGGCCAGAAATCTCCCAAGTGGCCAACCCTGCCCATGGTGCATTGCAAAGGGGAACTGCATTTCCCAGAGTCCCTTGCAAAGGGGACAGACCTAAGAGTGGGACAGGCTCCCAGCCCCAGCCCGTTCCCACCCCCTTAGTTCCTGCCCAGAGCGGCAGGTGCTGAGCGGGGTCCCTGCCCCGGTGGTTCCAGGCGCCGGTGGGGTTCGAGGAGGTGGCCGTGTATTTCTCCCGGGAGGAGTGGGAGCTCCTGGACGAAGGGCAGAGGCAGCTCTACAGGGACGTCATGCAGGAGAATTACCAGACTCTGATCTCGCTGGGTGAGGCGCCGCTGCCCCCTGGGGATCAGGAGCTCGACGGGCTTTGATGGACCCGGGGCAGCTTCAGCTCAGGGCTCTTCCCCACTTAGATTTCTGGGGGATCAGCCCTGCTGCCCCCAGGCCCAGCAGCACAGGGACCGTCACCCCACAGTGCAGATCCCGTGTGCCCCCAGCAGAGAGCGGGGCCCGGGTTAAAGCCAGGGCGTGTTCTCCATACCGAGACCTCGGGGGAAATTTCACCAAGCTGGTCTCACCTTCCCCCCAGCAGAATTCCCTGTCCCCGACCCGACCGTGACCTCCCGGATGGAGCAAGGGGAAGAGCCAAGGGTCCTGGATCTCCAGGGCTCAGAGGAAAGGGAGACTCCGAGAGGCACCCATGCAGGTGAGGAATGAGCGACACCGGCTCGGAGACCGTCCGGGAGTGAAGGCAAAAGCTGGGATCCCAGCAAAGCCTCTGGGAGCCCCCCAGGTCTGTCTCCACTCGCTCAGTGTCATCCCCAGCAGGTGTCACTCCTGGATCCCACCCTTGGCAGGAACCCTCCCCTCCCCCAGCCTTTCTCTGAGGGCTCAGCTGGGCCGTTGGGGCAGCCCCGGCCCCTCCTCTCCCCTCAGGGAAGGGTTTGGGGGATTCGCTTCCTGCCCATCAGGTTTTCTGCTCAGCGATAAACCCCCCCTTTCTCCCCAGCGCTGGGAATGAGCCCTGGCTGGATTCTCTCTCTCGCCCAGCAGGTGCCGGGATGGAGGAGGAGAATCCTCAGCAGACAGGGCCTGTGGGAGCGGAGCTGCACGGGACCCCCGAGCAGGGGCAGAGTCAGGGTGGGACAGGCCGGCCCTATCAGTGCCCCGAGTGCGGGAAGAGTTTTGCCCGCAGCACCCTCCTGATCCGGCACCAGCGGATCCACACGGGCGAAAAGCCCTACAAGTGCGGGGAGTGCGGGAAGAGCTTCTACCAGAGCTCCAACCTGGCGCAGCACTGGCGCACCCACACCGAGGAGAAACCCTACAGCTGCCCTGACTGCGGGCGCGGTTTCCGCCACAACGCCCACCTGGCGCAGCACCGGCGCACCCACACCGGCGAGCGCCCCTTCCCCTGCGCCCAGTGCGGCAAGGCCTTCAGCCAGCGCTCCAACCTGCTGCAGCACCGGCGCACCCACACCGGCGAGCGCCCCTTTGTCTGCACCCACTGCGGGAAGGGCTTCGGCGACAGCTCCAACCTGCTGCAGCACCTGCGCACCCACACACCGGAGAGACCCTATCAGTGCCCCGAGTGCGGGCGCAGCTTCCGCCACGGCAAGCACCTGACCCAGCACCGCTCCCTGCACACGGGCCAGAAATCCCACTGCTGCCCGGACTGCGGGAAGGGCTTCAACTGGAGCTCCCACCTCGCCCAGCACCGGCGCATCCACACCGGGGAGCGGCCCTACCAGTGCCCCCAGTGCGGGAAGGCGTTCACCCAGAGATCCAACCTGCTGCAGCACCAGGCCCTCCATCGCCCTGCCCAGGACCTGGCTGAGCAGCTGCAGATGAGCCATGTGGCTTAGGGGGCTGGGGTCAGAGGTCATGCCAGAGAGGAGGGAGACCCGCCTCTCAGCATGGGATGCCTGGGGTTAAAGGTCTGACAGTGTCCGACACCCAGGACTCCCCCACAGCATGGACACGCCAACTAGACCCCACTCGGACGTGCTGCTAGGGAATGGGGGGTGAATTAAACAGGCTCCCAGAGGGGAGTCATTTGCTGGAGAGGAGAGCTGGGGATTTTATTAATAAAGGGTGTAAAGTAAGTGTGTGGGTGTGGGTGTGCAGCACTGCCCCCTGCTGGAGGGAATCGGTCATGTGTGTGCAGCACTGCCCCCTGCTGGAGGGAATCGGTCATGTGTGTGCAGCACTGCCCCCTGCTGGAGGGAATCGGTCATCTGTGTGCAGCACTGCCCTCTACTGGAGGGAATCGGTCGTGTGTGTGCAGCACTGCCCCCTGCTGGAGGGAATCGGTGGTGTGTGTGCAGCACTGCCCCCTGCTGGAGGGAATCGGTCATCTGTGTGCAGCACTGCCCTCTACTGGAGGGAATCAGTCGTGTGCGTGCAGCACTGCTCCTTGCTGGAGGGATGTGGGGCTGTGTGTGTGTGTGTGTGCATGTGCATAACACTGCCCCCTGCTGGAGGGAATCAGTCATGTGTGCACACGTGCACAGCACTGCCCCCTGCTGGAGGGATTCGGGACTGTGTGTGTGTATCCCTGCTGCCCCCTAGTGGAGTAAATGAGCCCAGGTCCCTGTGTGATTCTGTATCTAAGGCCTGGTCTACACTACGACTTTAATTCGGATTTAGCTGCTTTAAATCGAATTAACGCTGGACCCGTCCACACAACGAAGCCATTTAATTCGAATTAAAGAGCCCTTTAATTCGATTTCTGTACTCCTCCTCGACGAGAGGAGTAGCGTCAAAATCGGTATTGTCAATCCGAATTAAGGTTAGTGTGGCCGCAATTCGATGTTATTGGCCTCCAGGAGCTATCCCACAGTGCACCATTGTGACCGCTCTGGACAGCAATCTGAACTCGGATGCGCTGGCCAGGTGGACAGGAAAAGCCCCGGGAACATTTGAATTTCATTTCCTGTTTGCACAGCGTGGAGAGCACAGGTGACCACAGAGAGCTCATCAGCACAGGTAACCATGCAGGCTGATAATCGAAAAAGAGCACCAGCATGGACCGTACAGGAGGTACTGGATTTGATCGCTATATGGGGAGAGGATTCAGTGCTAGCAGAACTTCGTTCGAAAAGACGAAATGCCAAAACTTTTGAAAAAATTTCCAAGGGCATGATGGAGAGAGGCCACAATAGGGACTCAGATCAGTGCCGCGTGAAAGTCAAGGAGCTCAGACAAGCCTATCAAAAAGCAAAGGAGGCAAACGGTCGCTCCGGGTCAGAGCCGCGGACATGCTGCTTCTACGCCGAGCTAAATGCTTTTCTAGGGGGGGCCGCCACCACTACCCCACCTCTGACTGTGGATTCCGAGATGGGGATAATCTCATCAGGTACACCTGATGATTCCGCGGAAGGGGAAGACGAGGAGGAGGAGGAGGATGAGCTGGCAGAGAGCACCCAGGTCTCCGTTCTCCCCAACAGCCAGGATCTGTTTCTCACCCTGACTGAAGTACCCTCCCAAGCCTCCCAAGCCAGTACCCAAGACCATGACCCCATGGAAGGGACCTCAGGTGAGTTTACCTTTTAAAATATAAAACATGGTTTAAAAGCAAGCATTTTTAATGATTAATTTGCCCTGAGCACTTGGGATGCATTCGCAGCCAGTACAGCTACTGGAAAAGTCTGTTAACATGTCTGGGGATTGAGCAGAAATCCTCCAGGGACATCTCCATGAAGCTCTCCTGGAGGTACTCCAAAAGCCTTGCCACAAGGTTTCTGGGCAGTGCAGCCTTATTCCGTCCTCCATGGTAGGACACTTGACCACGCCATGCTAGTAGCAAGTAATCTGGTATCATTGCATGACAAAGCCTGGCAGCGTATGGTCCCGGTGTTTGCTGGCATTCAAGCAACATCCATTCTTTATCTTGCTGTGTAATCCTCAGGAGAGTGATATCGCTTAGGGTAACCTGGTTGAAATACGGGAATTTAATTAAGGGGACAGAGGTGGCCGTTCCTACTGGGCTGTTTGCCTGTGGCTGAAAAGAAATCCTTCCCTGCATTTAGCCAAGTGCAAAGGGCGGCGGGAGGATTGGCCCAGAGCTTTTTGCGTTTTGCTAGCAGGGATCTTCCCTGATACCAGCCACGCGGTGGGGGGAGGGATAAAGCACTCATCCCAGAGAATTCATGGCGGGTTGGGGGGGGGGGTTAGTTTGGTTCCTGCAGGGATCTTCCCTGATACCAGCCACGCGGTGGGGGGAGGGATAAAGCACTCATCCCAGACAATTGGATGGTGGGGGGGTGTTAGCTTGTTTTCTGCTGCTTAAGGTTAACAGGAAAACTGCAGCACAATGGGCTTTGCTTGGTATGTGGGAAAGCAGGGCGCAGAAGCCTAAAGACAGTGGCTTACCATGGCAGCATGCAAGCTGAATTCTGTTGCCCGGACCTGCGTCTGTGATCTCTAGCAGCAAAGCCACAGGCACTCAATATTAAGAGGCAAAATGCGACCTTGCACAGAAATCACATGTGCTATGTAATGTGAATAGTATTTGTCACCGTGAAAGAGTATAAGCATTGTTCTGAAAAATGTATCTTTTAAAAAAATTCTCTCCTTTTTTCACTCCCTCCAGCAGCTGCAAATGTTTCAAGCCTCCCTCCTCCTTCCCGAAGGCTATCCCAGATAAGGCGTCGGAAAAAGAAGACGCGAGACGAGATGTTTGCAGAAATCATGCAATCCACCAGGAGTGAAAGAGCTCATCTGAATGAGTGGAAGGACACGGTTTGCAAGTATAGGAAAGAAGCCAGTGAACGTGAAGACAGGAGGGACCAACGTGAGGACAGAAGGGACCAACGTGAGGAGAGGAGAGACGCTCGAGATGAGAGGTGGCGTCAGGAAGATCAGAGGAGGCAGGATGCAACGCTGGGGCTGCTGCGTGAGCAAACAGACATGCTCCGGCGTCTGGTGGAGCTTCAGGAACGGCTGCTGGAGAACAGAGTGCCGCTACATCCCCTGTATAACCCCCCTACCTCCTCACCATGTTCCAAAGCCTCCTCACCCAGACGTGTAAGAACACGGGGGGGGGAGGCTCCGTACACCCTCCCATTCCAACCCAGTGGACAGCCCAAGCAAAAGGCTGCCATTTTTTTAACCTTTTTTTAGTGGGCTTTTCCTTCCCGCTGATCCTCCTCCCAAACCCCACTCAGGTTCTCTCCCTCTTTTTATAATCAATTAATAAAGAATAAATGATTTTTAAACAATAGTGACTTTATTTCCTTTGAAAGCAAGCTGGGGGAAGGGGGAGGGTGGGTTCCTTACAGAGAATGAGTCAATAAAGGGGGCGGGTTTTCATGAAGGATAAACAAACAGAAATTTCACACTGTAGCCTGGCTAGTCATGAAACTGGTTTTCAAAGCTTCCCTAATGCGCAGCGCTTCCTGGTGTGCTCTTCTAATCGCCCTGGTGTCTGGCTGCGCGTAATCAGCAGCCAGGCGATTTGCCTCAGCCTCCCACCCTGCCATAAAGGTCTCCCCCTTGCTCTCACAGAGATTGTGAAGCACACAGCAAGCAGTAATAACAATGGGGATATTGGTTTGGCTGAGGTCTGAGCGAGTCAGTAAAGATCGCCAGCGACCTTTTAAACGGCCAAATGCACATTCTACCACCATTCTGCACTTGCTCAGCCTGTAGTTGAACAACTCCTGACTCCTGTCCAGGCTGCCTGTGTATGGCTTCATGAGCCATGGCATTAAGGGGTAGGCTGGGTCCCCAAGAATAACAATTGGCATTTCAACATCCCCAACGGTTATTTTCTGGTCCGGAAAGTAAGTCCCTTGCTGCAGCCGTTTAAACAGATTGGTGTTCCTGAAGACGCGAGCGTCATGAACCCTTCCCGGCCAGCCCACATGGATGTTGGTGAAACGTCCCTTGTGATCCACAAGTGCTTGCAGCACCATTGAAAAGTACCCCTTGCGGTTTATGTAGTGGGTACCCTGGTGCTCCGGTGCCAAGATAGGAATATGGGTTCCATCTATCGCCCCACCACAGTTAGGGAATCCCATTGCAGCAAAGCCATCCACTATGACCTGCACATTTCCCAGAGTCACTACCTTTCGTAGCAGCACCTCCGTGATTGCTTTGGCTACTTGCATCACAGCAGCCCCCACAGTAGATTTGCCCACTCCAAATTGATTACCGACTGACCGGTAGCTGTCTGGCGTTGCAAGCTTCCACAGGGCTATCGCCACTTGCTTCTCAACTGTGAGGGCTGCTCTCATCTTGGTATTCTGGCGCTTCAGGGCAGGGGAAAGCAAGTCACAAAGTTCCATGAAAGTGCCCTTACGCATGCGAAAGTTTCTCAGCCACTGGGAATCGTCCCACACCTGCAACACTATGCGGTCCCACCAGTCTGTGCTTGTTTCCCGGGCCCAGAATCGGCGTTCCAAGCCTATAACCTGGCCCATTAACATCATAATCTCCAAAGCACCGGGGCCCGCGGTCTGAGAGAATTAACGGTCCATGTCCATGTCCTCATCACGCTTGTCGCTGCGCTGCAGTCGCCGCCTCCTCCTCCTCGCCTCTTTTTTCTGGTCCTGGGTAAGCATAAACTCCACGAGAACGCGTGAGGTGTTTACAATGTTCATGACTGCGTTCTGGAGCTGAGCGGGATCCATGCTTGCTGCGGTATGGAGTCTGCAGAGTTCACTCAGGAAAAAAGGCGCGAAATGGTTGTCTGCCGTTGCTTTCAGGGAGGGAGGGGGAGGCTGTACCCAGAATCACCTGCGACAATGTTTTTTGCCCCATCATGCACTGGGGTCTCAACCCAGAATTCCAAGGGGGGGTGGAGACTGCGGGAACTATGGGATAGCTATGGGAAAGCTACCCACAATGCAATGCTCTGGAAATCGATGCTAGTACGGTAGCTTGGACGCACACCACCGAATTAATGTGCCTAGTGTGGCCGAATACATTCGAATTTATAAAATCGGTTTCCTAAATTCGAATTATATAAATTCGGATTAATCCCGTAGTGTAGACATACCCTAAGTGGCAATATAAGACACTTTCCCCCCCTCACAAACCCTCTCCCGTCAACCCACGTGAAATCCAGATGGCAAGAAAAACAGCTTTTGTCCCAGAGGGAACACAAGCCTCAAGGCAGGACAAAATTCAGCTATTGGCAAGGAAGAGAGCCCTCTGCACTCCGCGGCATAGCCCTCCCAGAGCCAGGGCACCCGTCCCCTGCTTTAATCCACTAGACCCCAGTCCCCTCCCAGGGCCGGGGATCGAACCAGGGGTGCTGGGACAATTTGTGTAGTGGGGGGTGCTGAGAGCCAGTGAACCCTGTATAGAATGGAAACCACTTCAAGTCAGCCCACACGCCCCTAGTTCCAGCACCCATAGCTCGAACCCAGCACTCTCAGCCCAGCTCTCCCCCAGGGTGCGACAGACAGGCATTCAGAGCAGCTGCATGGCTCTCCCAGAGCCACTGTGATTTCACACAGTGGAGGGCCCTGTTTGGGGGATCCCCCACGGGAGACATCTCACTCCGTTTGCAGGGCGGGCCAGAGAGATGCAAATCCCTCCTCTCCACCTGTTAAGCTCCGAGTCATTTCGGACCGGGTCTGTTTTTCAGCGTAATGTGGTAATGCCTGGGAATTGGCCCCTTGCCTGAAATCAGTCACCCTGAGCACTGGCTTTCCTCATTTGCTCCATGTGCAGCGCCCGGCACAATGGGGGCTCGATCTCAGTTGGGGTCTGTGCAGCGCCTGGCACAATCTTGGTCAGGGCCTGACTGAAGTGGGGGAAGAGGTGAGGGTTGGGACCCAGCTGGGGGGCTTGGAGCGGGAGGTGAGGGAGCAGGCAGGGTGTCCAGTGCAGGCTATGTAAGCAGCAAAGCACACGCCCCTCTAGCTGATAGTGATTGAAAAATCCTCTCTGCCCCGTGTCGGGGGCTGCCAGCTGTTCCCTGTGGGTTGGCACCTATTCTCTGATACGTGCCACGCTCCCCTCCGGCAGTTGGCCTGTGTAATGGATAACAGCCCACTGCTGCTACCAGCAAAGGGGTGACTCCTTTCAGAGCTCAGGGCTGATGGGCATGGGCAGTAGTCAAGAGAGAATAACAACCTACTACTGCTGCTTGGCTCAAATAGGAGAGAGCCGGGTTGGGCTGTCCTCCCAAAGGCTTTGAATTCATTAGTGCTGGCGACTGCTGTACACGGAAGATTACAGTGTACTATGGCAGCCTGCAGGTGGCATTACTTTGCTCAAGTGGCAGCATGTTGTGATGTGGAAGGGTAGGCCCTGGGTTCGAATCCCGGTCAGGGCTGTTCTGCTGTGTGCTGCCAGCCCTTGTTGATGTTAGGGGGTGCTAGATGGAACCCATGGTGCCAGGTGCCCCAGAGGGAATGAACAGAACAGGGAATCATCAAGTGATCCATCCCCTGTCGCTCATTCTCAGCTTCTGGCAAACAGAGGCTAGGGACACCGTCCTGGCGAATAGCCATTGATGGACCTGTCATCCATGAATGTATCTAGTTCTTTTTTGAACCCTGTTATAGTTTTGGCCTCTGGCAAGAAATAATTCCTTTTGTTTGTTTTAAACCTGCTGCCTATTCATTTCATTTGGTGACCCCTAGTTCTTGTATTATGAGAAGTAGTAAATAACACTTCCTTATCTACTTTCTCTATGCCACTCATGATTTTATAGACCTCTATCATATCCCCACAGAATCCCCCAACCCTATACCCATCATGTTTCTCTATCCCCATAGCCCCTCCCAGCCCCATACAACCCCCATCTCTCTATCCCCTTATACCCCCAACCCTTTACCCCTCCGTATCTCTCTATCCCCATAGCCCCTCCCAGCCCCATACAACCCCCATCTCTCTATCCCCATATACTCCCATCCTCATACCCCCAACCCTATATCCCCCATATCTCTATCCTCATACCCCCCCCCATCTTGCTCTGTCCCCATACACACCCTCCCCTGCTGGGTTTGTGGCCCAGCCCCACCAGGGACCCAGCAGGCAGAGGGGCCGGTGCGAGAACTGGGCTCTGCACCAACCCACCCAGCCCCACGGCTGGGGTGCTGCGACAGGGACTGCAGCCCCCACAATGCCCTGCGTGGGGGAAACTACACCCCCCATAATGCCCCGCGCGGGGGTGGGGGCACGCGACAACCCCACTGCCTAGAGTCCCCCGCACCCTGCCAGCCTCGGTCCCCGCTGCTCCCGCGCCCCCTGCCCAGGTAAGTGCGGGCAGCCCGGGCCCCGGGGGTGTGTCCCGGCCTGGGGGGCGGGGCGCTTCCCGGGCTCCTCCCCCCGCCAACGTGTCCCTCGGGCAGCGCCGGGCCGGCGGGGCGCCTCGCTCCTGCCCTGCCCCGGGGTGCAGCCTGGGGGGGGGGGGGGGTGTCAGTGTAACTCACTAACTTCCCCCCCCCCCCAACACCCACAGCGGATTTATAGCTCTGTGTGTGCAGGCAGCTACACTGCGTGTGTAACACCCCCGCGTGTGCACACCCACAACATGTAACACAGAGTGTAACACCCACACGTGTGCACACCCACAGCGTGTAACACACAGAGTGTAACACCCACACGTGTGCACACCCACAGCGAGTAACACACAGAGTGTAACACCCACACACTTGCACACCCACAATGTTAACATAGAATGTAACACCCACATGTGTGCACACCCACAACGTTAACACACAGAGTGTAACACCCACACACGTGCACACACACACAGCATGTAACACACGAAGTGTAATACCACACGTGTGCACAGTGTAACCCACACACACAGCATGTAACACAGAATGTAACAACCATGCATGTGCACATAGAAAGCATTTATCACACAATGTAACACCCAAACCTGTGCATGCACACAGAACATAACACATGGAGTGTAACTCACACACGCGTGCACACACACAGCGAATGTAACACACAGAGTCTAACACCCACACATGTGCACAGAGCATGTAACAGACAGTAACACCCACATGCGTGCACACACACAACGTGTAATACATAGCGTGTAACACAGTGTGACACCCACACATGTGCACACACAGAGCATGTAACACAGTGTAGCACACATAGAGAGTGTGTAACAGGCACACACAGAGTGTAACACACATGCACACCACATGTAATGCACACACAGTGCAATGGACACGCACAGAGCATGTAATACACACTGTGCACACGTACAGAGCGTAACATGCACACACGCCCACACATATACACACAGTGTAACACGTATGCAGTGTAACATGAACGCACATGTGCAACATTTACCACACATGTACACAAAATGTGTAGCACGCACACCATACTCTCACACACAGCGTAACACAGACTGCACACGTGCACTAATGCGCACACAGAGTGTAACACACTCACCACAGACAAAGGCTGCATTCAGATTGCACGTGCCCACACACGCTGTAACATGCCCACGGCGTGCAATGCACTGACTGTGCGTACACACCGAGTGTAACGCTGAGCATGTGCAGTCTCTGCATTACACTGGGTGTTTGTGTGCTGTGTGTACGTGTGACATTGTGTGTGTGTGTATGCAATCAGTGTGTTGTGTTCTCTTCTCGTGCCCATGGATGACTCCTTGCTCTGTCTAACGCCTCTCCCCCCCCAGACCCGGCTCCGGCCATGCCCAGCCTGGGGGTCCAGCCACTCTGCACGGAGCAGTACGGCTCCCGCGGTGCCCGTTGCTACCTGCCCTCACCTGACGGGCACCTAAGCTGTGTGGGGGATGAGCCAGGGCGTGTGGGATGGCGCTCACTAAAGGAGATCTTCATGGTGAGACGAGGGGTGGGGGGTCAAAGGGCAAAGATGGGGAGTTGGGGGGAGCCAGGAGGGCTGACGGGTAATTCAGAGGTGGGCAGAGGAGGAGAGATTCAGAACTCAGAGGGGTAAATTGGGGGGCCCAAGGGATCAGGGTGGGGGGCACAGATTGGGAAAGGGGCTCAACCAGGCTGCATCTGAGTGGGGAGGAGTTGGAGGTTATGAAGGCGAGCTGAGGGTGTAGAGGGAAGGAGACGAGGGGAAGGGAGATTGGGGGCCTCAGAGGAGTTTACGGGGGGTTGGAGAATTTGTGGGGGGGCAGGGCTTGCTGTTGACCAGGTGGAGATGTCAGGGAGGGAAGTGTGGTCTCTGATTCCCAGGGGAAGGTCCCTGTTCTGCTCACACTTGGCCCCCACTTTTCTCCACTGCAGTCCGTGTTTCTGCCCCAGGGGTACCCAGAGAGTGTGAGCCAGGACTACCTGCCCTACCAGATATGGGACACCGTGCAGGTGAGGCAGTGAAGTGGGGGAGACTCACCCCAGCTCTGGGGGAGGAGGGGACTCAGCCCCCGACCTGGGGGATTGGGGGTGCACTGGGAGTCAAGCAGACCCAGTCCTGGGGGAGGGGGGCGCTGCGGGGGAAGGGGACCCAGCTCCAACCCTTGGGGGAGGGGGTACCCTGGGGGGGGCAAGGGAACCTTAGCAGTGGGTTTTGGGGGGTCAGTGCAGTGGTGTGTGGCCCAGTCCCCTTCTTTATAGTACTGGGGTGTGGGGGGGACTGGCTGAGGGCAGAAGGGTGTGATGGGGGTAATGGCGAGCACTGGGAAGCCAGGGGTGGGGAGAGGTTGGTCAGCGTACTTGCCCCTCCCCCAATAGTAACAGCCTCCCCTGTTCCCCCCCAGGCCTTTGCCAGCAGCATCACGGGGGCGCTGGCCACGCAGGCCGTGCTGAAGGGGGTGGGCGTGGGGGACCAGACCTCGACTGTTGCTGCAGCCACAGTCACCTGGATACTCAAAGGTGAGACACACACCCCTGAATCACCCTGGAGACACCCACTCCACAAATCCCTACCTCTGATCCCACCATCGAAGAAGGCCATATTGGTTAAAAAACTGGTGGGGAAGTGACAGCAGCTTCAAAAATATAAAAATAACATGTAATGACTAGAAGAAAGGGGAAACCTCATAGTAATGATTATAAATCAGAAGCTAGGAGTTGCAGAAAATTGATAAAGGAAGCAAAGAGACACAAGGAGAAATCTATGACCAGCAGAGTTAAGGACAGTAAGCGGGAGCTTTTTAAGCATATTAGGAACAAAAAGAATCCTGACAGTGGTATTGGTCCATGACTAGATGGAAATGGTCTAATTAATAATAATAATGCAGAAAAGGCAGGAGTGTTCAATGTTTTTGTTCTGCATTTACGGCAAAAACAAATGATGTTGTCATATAACAGAATAACACTTTTTTCCATTCCACTAGTATCTCTAAAGGGTGTTAAACAGTAACTACTTAAGTTAGACATTTTAAAATCAGCAGGTCCAGATAACTTGCATCCAAGAGTTTTAAAAGAGCTGGCTGAGGAGCTTCCTGGACTGGAAGACAGCTCATGTGACAACATTTAAAAAGGGTAAACAGGATGACCTGGGTAATTATAGGCCCATCAGCCTGACATCGATCCCAGCCAAGAAAATGAATCAGCTGATACGGGACTTCATTAAGGAAGAATTAAAGAAGGATAATATAATTAATGCCAGTTGATATGGATTTATAGGAAAATAGGGCCTGTCACACTCACTTGATCACTTTGTTTTGGGTAAGATTACAAGTTTGATAAAGGTCACACTTGTAATATACTTAGACTTCTGTAAGGCTTTTCACTTGGTACCGCACTACATTTTGATTAAAAAAACTAGAACGATGTAAAATGAACGTGGCCCACATCAAATGGATTGAAAGCTGGCTAACGGACAGGTATCAAATTGTGCCTGTGAATGGGGAATTCCCACCGAATGGGTGTGTTACTAGTGGGGTCCTGCAGAGATCGGTTTCTGGCCCTTTGCGGTTTAACATTTGCATTAATGACTCGCCAGAAAACATAAAATCATCGCTGATGACACAAAAAGTCTGGGGAGTGGGAAATAACAAAGAGGAGAGGTCACTGATACAGAGGGATCAGTTGAGCTGGGCGCAGGTGAACAATACGCGTTTTGATACAGCTAAATATATAGGTATAGGAACAAAAGAGTGTGGGCCAGACTTACAGGATGGGGGGATTCTGTCCTGGGAAGCAGGGATGCTGAAAAAGATTTGGAGGTCCTGGTGGATAATCAGCTGAACGGGAGTCCCCAGTGCGAAGCTGTGGCCAAAAGAAGTCATGCGATCCTGGGATGCATAAACGGGAATCTTGAGTAGGAGCAGAGAGGTTATTTTACCTCTGTATTTATCCCTGGTGCGTCTGCTGCTGTGTCCAGTGCTGGAACCCACAATTCCAGAAGGATGTTGATACATTGGAGAGGGGTCAGAGAAGAGCCCTGAGAATGATTAAAGGATTAGAAAACCTGCCTTATAGTGACAGATCCAAGGAGCTCAATCTCTTTAGCTCAACAAAGAGAAGTTTATGGGGTGACTCGATCACAGTCAGTAAGTACCTACATGGGGAACAAATATTTAATAGTGGGCTCTTCAGTCTAGCAGAGGGAGGTGTAACAGGATCTAGACAAGTTCAGACTGGAAATAAGGGTAAGTATTTCACAGTGGGAGGAATTAACCACTGGAACAATTTACCCAGGGTTGTGGTGGATTCTCCATCACTGACAATTTTAAAATCAAGTTTAGATGTTTTTCTAGAAGCTCCGTTCTAGGAATTACCCTGGGGCAGGTCTCTGGCCTCTGTTATCCAGGAGGTCAGCTGAGATGATCGCAATGGTCCCTTCTGGCCTTGGAATCAATGAATATGTGAATCCATCCCGGCCTGGGACTGCCCCATACCTGAGTTTGCCTCCTTGATGTATGCCAGCCTGGGACATCACTCCCTTCCTCCCACTAACCTCAATAGTGCCCCCCAGACTCCCCTGAACCCCCCATTCACCCTGTGGGATCTGCCATTTCCTTCGCTGCCCCTGACAGGCCTCTCTGTCTCCCCTGCAGATGGGACGGGGATGCTTGGCCGGATCCTTTTTGCCTGGATGAAAGGGTGAGTGGCACACCCCGTGGAGGGGGAGGTTTCTGGGTCACCAGTGCTGGTGAGGTTATCTCCCCTCGTGACCTCTTCTCTCCCTCCCCCCAGGAGCAAACTGGACTGTGACGCCAAGCAGTGGAGGTGAGTGAGGAAAGGACCCGCCCCCCCCCTTTCCCCAGGACATCCCTCCCACAACCCCTCATCCCCGGGGCACCCTTCACCCCGACAGCCTGGGATGCCCCTCATCCTGATATCCCCATGGCAGATCCCCGCTTGCTGACCATTACATGATCTTTGACCTCTGAAACTTAAATGCATTTGTCTTGTCCTCTGCACGTGATTGGACAATCCTCATCTTCATCTTCTGACCGTCCATTGTGCAACACTTGCCTTGTGACTGCACGGTGTGACCTTTGCCCTCTGACCCCCATTGAGTGAACCTCGACTTTTGACATTTGTTGAGCGATACTTGACCTTTGACCTCAACCCCTTGGTGACCTTCACTCTTTGAACCTCATGGTGTAATTCTCAACCTCATAGCCCGTTGAGTGCCCTCTGACCTCCCTCATGACCTCTAACCCTTCACCCCTGACCATCAGCAGGCAATCATGAACCTCTGACCCCTGTTTAGTGCCCAGTGTCCTCTGAACCCCATTGGGTGACACGTAAGCTCTAACCCTGCCATGCCCCACCACTCTTGCCCCTTGTGCCCTGCAGGCTCTTTGCAGATGGGCTCAATGACCTGGCCATCTTCATGGAGATCTTGGCCCCTACCTTCCCAGCATGCTTCACTCTCATCGTCTGCACCAGCGGCTTCTTCAAGGTAGCGGGGAGTGGGTTGGCATGAGGGGGTTTGGCGTGTGGGGTGAGGGGATTGATGCAAGGGGTTGACTTTGGGAGTTGGTGGGGGGATTGGCATGAGGGGAAGAGAGCTGGTTCAGGGGAGGGGGCTGGTGTGATGTGGGGGAGGGGTTGGTGGGAGGGGTTGGCATTGGGGGATTGGGGCATTGACACAGGGGGAGGGGTTGGCATGGGGTGATTGGTAGGGGGTTGGCGCTGGGGCAAAGGATTGGCAGAGGAGCAGGGGATGGCATCAGAGCCGCGTGGACGGCAGAAGTTCCATTTCACAAAGGAGTTTGTGCTTTTGAAATTTGGCTGCATTCTCCATCAGAGCAAAACCTGACCGTTTCGATATTCTCCACGACGGAAAATTCCAGAAAACCTTCATTGCAGCTCCTTGGAAACATTTTCCTTCATTGTCACCTCTTTGTACGATATAACACAGCATGAACCCCATAGTGGGGTCGATGCACTAGAGAATGCTATGGCCATCGATACCAAAACAAAATAAAACCAATCCAAACAAACAGTATTTTCTAAATCAAGAGTCGGAACATTGTCGGAACATTTTTATCCCCGTTTTCTTTTTCCCCCCGATGAAATTCGTCTGGAGCCGCCCTGATTTCAGGGGAACCACATATTCCCATGGGATACGGCTCTGTCTTAAGTCTTTCCCACTGACTCTCGTTGGCATGAGTCCTGCACCCCACACCCGAACCCCTCTCCTCTCTCTCTGCCCCAGTGCATCGTGGGAGTAGCCGGAGGCGCCACCCGGGCAGCCCTCACCATGCACCAGGCCCGGCGGGACAACATGGCGGACGTTTCGGCCAAGGATGGGAGCCAGGTGGGGTCCTGCTGGGGCCAATGTTAAGGGGCACCCCACAGTGCAGCGGGTGGGGGCGCTCCAGGGGGCAGAGGGGACAGACTCTCCCAGAATGCAGCAGGGCGGAAATGCCCGGGGCGGTGGGGGTTGTACCCCACCTCTGCAGACGCCCTCACTCACTCCTCTCCCCCCCAGGAGACCCTGGTGAATTTAGCCGGCCTGCTCGTTAGCCTCCTCCTCATCCCCCTCGTCACCGACAGGCTCCAGTGAGTGACCCCAAGGGCAGGGATAGCACAAGTGTTGGGGGGGGGATGTCAGGGGATTGTGGGAGGCGGGGGGTGCAGGGGATTGTGGGAAGGATTGTGGGGGATTATGGGAGGTGGGAGGCAAAAGGAATTGTGGGAAGGGTTGTGGCAGACAGAGGGGATTGTGGGGGATTGTGGGTCTGGCTGGGCCTGCCCCTGTCTCTGCCCTCCCCCACAGGCTTACCTACGCCCTCTATGGCCTGTTCACGGCGCTACACCTCTACGCCAACTACCGGGCCGTGCGTGCTGTCTGCATGGAGACGCTCAACCAGGCCCGGCTGCGCCTTGCCCTGCACCACTTCCTGTGCCAGGGCTGGGTGCCCACGCCCGCCCATGCCAACCCAAGGGAACCCCTGCTGCCAGGTGACCACGGGGGAAAGAGGATACGGGGGGAGAGGGGAAGAGGAGAACCCCAGCATGGGCAGATGCAGAGAGACCAATTCCCCCGAGAGGGGAAAGGCCCCATGTCCCATTCCCTGCCCCCCTGAGCCAGCCAGTCCCCCCACCCGTGGGCAGGATTGGAGCCAGTGCCCCAGATAGGGGAAAGGCCCCATGTCCCATTCCCCCCCATACCCAACTGACTAGACTCTTTGCTCCTCACCTGTCCACAGAATTCCAGCAGCATCTCAGGATAACTCTAGGAGCCCCACTCCACCTGCTGGTCTCCAGGTGAGTAACAGATTTAACTTGTCCCTCATCCCTCCCCAGGGATTGGCCCCTCGGCCCAGCCAGCACAAGTCTCTAGGGAGACCTCTCGACACATTTATTCTAGTTGCGGTTCCTGCTCATAGAAACCTATGTGTCTTTGGTGGATCTTCTCCCTGTAACATCTTGTGGCGGGGAGTTCCAGAGGCAAAACACGTCTGGTCCATTCATAGTGAGCATCTCCTTCTTTGCAAAAACAACAAGGAGTCCGGTGGCACCTTAAAGACTAACAAATTTCTTTGGGCATAAGCTTTTGAGGGTAAAACACCTCACTTCTTCTTTGCGTATTCTTTCCCTCTGTCTATCCCACAGCGTAGCTGAGTTCCAGCAGGCCTGCGAGGGCAACTTGAGGAACTATCTAATCGCTCTGAACCGAAAAGCTGGTGAGGAGGGACCGGGAGGAGGAATGAGACCCAGGTGTCCAGGATGGCAGCCATAGGGGGCAGAGTCCAGGAGGGGAATGGGACCCTGGCATCCGGCATGGCAGCCATAGGAGACAGAGACTGGGAGGGGAAATGGGACCCTGGTGTCTGGCACGGCAGCCGTAGGAGACTGGGAGGGGAAATGGGACACAGGCGTCCAGGATGGTGGTGTGGTGAGATGGTGTGGGACACCCTGCTGTGCCCTTCTCCCCACAGGCACCGTGGCTGTGGCCCTGCACCATGGGGCGAGCAGTGTGGACACCATCCAGGCCTGTTCCCACGCCCTGCTGCTGGAGACCCTGCTGTGCCAGGCCCTGCCCCCAGGTGCCGTGGAGGAAGAGATGCTACAGAAGCTGCAAAGGCAGCTGTGTGGAGGTGAGGGGCGGGGTGACCAGACACCCCCTGTACCTGATCCTGTGGGGGGAGGAGGGGGGCTCATCTAGGGGTTTCCCAGCACCTATCCTTCACCCACAGCCAGCTCTATTCTGTCTTTCAGCCCCTGACGGAGAGGTCTGGGCTGTGCTGACGGAAACTCACCAGCTGCTGGACAGGCTGTTCCCACGGTTCCTAGCAGGTAACTGGGAGCACCCCTAGTGCTCCTCTCTGGGGAGAGCGCCCCCTGCTGGGGAACATCCCCACCCCCTGCACTCAGCCCCGGCCCTTCCCTGTGTCCCCCTGCCTGGGGAGAGCACCCCCTGCTGGGGAACATCCCTCCCCCTGCACTCAGCCCCGGCCCTTCCCTGTGTCCCCCTGCCTGGGGAGAGCGCCCCCTGCCGGGGAACATCCCCACCCCTTGCACTCCCAGTCCTGGTCCCACCCCTTGCAGGGCCCCGGGCCCTGGGAAGAGCACCCTGTGCTGTGGAGACCCCACCCCCCATGCTCTCGGCACTGGGGTCTTCCCCATTGGCCCCCGCCCTGGGGAGATTGGAGAGAGACCCCCACCCACTGCATTTCCAGCCCTGGGGTGTCCCCTGTCCCATGTAGAGCGCCTCCTGCTGGGGAAACACACACACCATCCCCTGGCCCTGGGCTGGTCTGTCTCTTGCAGGGCTGGTCTCGGCAGGCTGGGTCACGGATCGGAACCTGCTTGGAGCAGAGGAATGGCGTCTGGATTGGACCCCAAAGGACAAGAAAGTCCTGTAGACCTGCCCCCCTCCCCAGCGTCGGCAGCAACCCCAACGAGACCAAAACGTTCTGTGCCTTAGTGGGCTCACCCCAGTGAGCTGACTGGGACCAGTGACTGAAGGATGCAGATTCGATCCAGCTCCATGTGGGACCAGAGTTACACACACTGTGAATCCAACGTGCTCTGCACCCCTGTACTGCTGGGAATAAAGATTTTATATATATACATAGACATGGGGCTTTTCCCTGCTAGGGGGCACGGCTGAGATGCAGCCACCTCTTGGTTGGGGTACGGGGGCTGTTTATACGGCGATCCCTCACCCAGCACTGAGATGCAGCCACCTCTGGTGCAGGGTGTGGGGACTGTTTATACGGGGATCCCTTTTCTGGTGCTGTGATGCAGCTCCCTCTGGGGTGGAGTTCGGGGGCTGTTTATACGGGGATCCCTTGCCTGGCACTGAGATGCAGCCACCTCCAGGGTGGGGCACAGGGGCTGTTTATACAGGGATCCCTCGCCTGGGCTGAGATGCAGCCGTATCTGGGGCATAGTTCAAGCTCCCTACTGTTTGCAATCCCACCGTGTGTGCGTGGCCAGGTGATGTCACGGTCCTGCTGTGTGGGGTGATGATGAGACCATAGGCTTGTGCGGAGCCAATTTCATGAGGGAGGGCCCGGCCCCTCTGTGCAAGTCTTGTGAGTCATTGTGCACATGTCGTGTGATGGCCATCGCTGAGCACTGGCGAGGTGGCAGAGACGCATCCCGGCCAGCAACATCCTTGCTCCCAGTGAGTGTGTCTTCGCCCTGTGTGTGTGTGTGGTGATTTGTATGTTGTTGTCATTCTCTGTGTGTGTGTTATTCTCTGTACCCTTGCAGTGGGTGTGATTTTGTGTTAGTGTCATTCAGTGTTTTTCTGTGTGTGTGTGTGTGTTTGTGATTGTGTTAGTGTTCTGTGTGTGTGTGCAATTTTGTGTTTGTGTGAATGTTACCCTCTATTGTTATAGTGTGTGTGATTGTGTGTTAGGAGTAGTCTCTGTACCCTCGTGTGTGTGATTGTATGTCAGTGTGTGTGTGTGTGTGTGTGTCTTGTTCTGCATGCCCTTGTGTGTGTGACTGTGTGTCACTGTCATTCTGTGTGCCATATTGTAGGAGGCTGCTGGGGGGTGTCTGTGCTGAGTTGTGGTGTGTGTGTGCGTATGCATGCACCAGCATCAGTAGATATCAGCTGTCTGAGAGTCGCTGTCCTGCTATCAGTGTGTGCGTGTGTGCATGTTGCAGGGTGTGGGTCATTGTGTCAAATGTGTGTGTTGTATCTGTGCCGGTTGTACCGTCTGCTGTCAGCGAGTGTGTGTGAGTTTTGTTTCCTGTGTGTATAAACAGTAGGGTGTGTCACTCAGGGCAGGTGTGTGTTACATTATTAATGCGTGTGGGGGGGTGTCCTGTTCTGTGTGTGTGGGACCCAAAGGCCAGGAGTCTCTCTCCCAGCCACTGTGCGTCAGTGGGTATGTGTATATTTGTGCATGTTTCCTCTGTGTGTGAGTGGGTGGCTGTGTCTGTAGGTTTTCAGGAGTCACAGCCCACCCTCAGCTGCTGTGTGTTATGTGTGTGTATGTCTCTGTGTGTGTTACACCATGTTATAGTCTGTGTGTACATGACACTGTGTCTATGCATGTGTGTGACGTGTGTTACACTGTGCTACACTGCGACACTGCATGTTACACATAGACATAGTGTGTGTGAATTACACTGTGCTCTGAGTGTGATACAATAAACTGTATGTGTTTTTCCCTGTGTATGTATTAAATTTGTGTGTGCAACTGTTACACACAGACACACACAAAGAGTATCTCGGTGTGTGTGTGACACTGTGCTCTGTGTGTGACGCGGTTACGCTTTCTGTGTTACACTTAGTGTTTTACACTGGTTTATGCTCTCTTTGTGTGTTACACCCTATGTGTTTTACATTTGTATGTGCAACACTTTTGCTGTGTGTCTATCAGAGTGTGTGTGTTATACTGCTATGCTCTGTGTGACACTGTGTGTTACACTCTGTGTGTTACACTGTGCCTGTGCACAACATTGTTCTGCTCTGTGTGTATGACACTGTGTATCTGTGTGTTTGTGTTATGCTGTGTGTAACTGTGTAGTCTCGGGGAGTGGGCTGGCTCTGTCTTGGGGGTGCTGTCTGGCCCCATGGCAGCCCCGAGCCTGGGCACTGCTCTCCTGATGGGCGTGGGGGACCCAGCCTGACTTTGGGGGATGCCCCTGGGGCAGTGACTCCCCTTTGCCCCAGGCTGGGATCTCCCAGGCAAAGGCAGGCTGTGCAGAGCATCTCATAATTCCCAGGGGTGAGTGCCTAGTGCCTGGGTCCCATTCCCTGTCCCGGTTTCTCCCCCAGGGGTGAGCCGTGGTGTGTGCATGGTGCTGTACGTGTCCCTCCAGGATGGCCATCCCCAGGCTTTCCCTGCGGCGCCATCTACCCCGGATACCTGGCCATGCCCTGCGGCTCCGCTCCTGGCAGATTCTCAAGCCCCTCACCCGTGCTGGGCTGCAGCCCACCAGCAAGGTCAGGGCATGGGGGGTAGAGAAGGGGCCAGCGAGGGGGAGGAACTGGGGAGAAGGGGGACAGAAGAAGGGATGGGAGGGATCTGGGGTGGGAGGGGAGGAGTGGGGGGAGGGGGTATATAGGGGGCTCTCTGGGGCGAGTGCCCCCTGCTGACTCTCCCCGCTGCAGGCCTTGTACTGCCGCGCCCCCACCCGGCTGCTCTCGCGACTCTGGGGGGTGCTGACAGGGCTGGCGCTGCCCCGCTGGCTGCGACGCCCCCTGCTGGCACTCTACGTCTGGGCCTTCTCCGTCAACATGGCCGAGGCGGCTGAGGAAGATCTGAGTGGCTACCGCAGCCTTGGGGAGTTCTTCCGGCGCCCGCTCAAGCCCTGGGTGCGTCCCATCGCACCCTATGACATGGTATGTCCTGCTCTGTCCCCCCCATTGCCCTCCCATGGCATGGTACGTCCCGCCTTGCCCCCCCCATTGCCCTCCCATGACATGGTACGTCCCGCCTTGCCCCCCCATTGCCCTCCCATGGCATGGTACGTCCTGGTCTGTCCCCCCCCATTGCCCTTCCAAGGCATGGTATTTCCCGGCCTGCCCCCATTGCCCTTCCATGGCATGGTATGTCCTGCTCTGTTCTCTCCCCTGCCCCCATTGCTCTTCCATGGCATGGGATGTCGTGCCCTGGACCCCCATGACATGGTAGGTGACAGTCCTTCCCATTGTTCTCCCATGGCATGGTATGTCCTACCCTGCTCCCCCATTGCCCTCCCATGACATGGTAGGTCCCTCCCATTGCCCTCCCATGACATGGTATGTTCCAACCTGCCACCCCATTGCCCTCCCATGACATGGTATATCTTGCCCGGCCCCTTTATTGCCTTCCCATGTCATGGCAGGTCCCCCCCCTTCCCCAGCAAAGCTCCTCATGGGATGGTATGTTCAATCCCACCCCTCCACGGTACCGTTACCTTCCACTCCTGCACCCCCTACAATATGATTGGTCTCATTTTGTTCTCACCATGGCATGGTATGTCCCACCCCTCCTGCACAAATTATGGTATGTCCCATCCCCCCCTCCACATGGTATGTCTCATTCTCCCCTCCCCCCTGTGCCCCATATCATGGGTCTTCCCTTCCCATGAAACCCCTTTGACATGGTCCCGATGCCCACAGTGACAATACACATGCACATCCCTCCCTGAGGCCAGGCTCACCAGGGTCCCAGACCTCCCTGCCTGCCTTGGCCCGCGTGTGTGCCCAGCAGCGCTGCGAGCTCAACATGGCTGTGCCAGCAGCGGCACATGAGCCTCCCGCACGTGTGAGACACAAGCACATTCCCCAGGGCTCCGGGCCTGGTGCTTTCACAGCCTGGCTTTTCACGAGAGCTTTGCACTGTCTGTGCACGGGCCGGCATGGGCCCTCCCCAGAGCCCTGCCCCTGCCTTCCCAGGGCGCTGCTCCCTGGGGTTTGGGAGCACCCCCATCTTTGCTTAGCTGGCAGAGGTGTGAACACCTTGGCCTGCCCTCGTGAATCCCCGTGTGAGGCCATCCCCGCTTCTCATCCTGTCCCGGCTGGTTGCAGGTCAGCCCGGCAGATGGCTGCATCGTGCACCTGGGCCGGGTGCGGAGGAGCCGCCTGGAGCAGGTGAAGGGGGTGACGTACTCCCTGGAGAGCTTCCTCGGGCCCCAGGACTGGAGGGAAGATGGGGGTGAGCAAGGGGTTGGGGGTGGGCTGATGTGGGGGGTTGGGCTTAGGATCCAATCCAGGGGGGGTGGCTGGGATAGATCCCAGGGGCCAATCTGGGGGCCAAAGGGGCCAATCCGTGTGTGTGTGTGTGTGTGTCCCCCAATCCAAGGCAGGTGCAGATTAACCCTTTGCTGTCCGTCTCTCTCCCCCAGGCCGGGATCTCTCCCCATGGTGGCGCCGGGGCCACCGGCTCTATCAGTGCATCATCTATCTGGCGCCGGGCGACTACCACCGCTTCCATTCGCCCACCGACTGGCACATCCGGCACCGCCGGCACTTCCCCGGTATGGCACAGCCGAGGGGGGGAGCAGGCTGCGGAGACGGGGGGCCTGGACCCGATTGTCACTCACGCTGGGGTCTCCTCTTCCCTCCCATCTGTCTGCCTGCCCTGCCCCGTGCCCATCCGTGGCAGGCTCCCTGATGTCGGTGAGCCCGAGTGTGGTGCGCTGGATCCCGGGGCTGTTCTGCCACAACGAGCGGGTGGTGCTGAGCGGGGAGTGGGCTCACGGCTTCTTCTCCCTGACTGCCGTGGGGGCCACCAACGTGGGCTCCATCCGCATCTACTGCGACCAGGTGGGGCTGGGGGCAGAGGGAGCTGGGAGCCCTGGAGAGGGGGGGCAGCCCTCTGCTGATCTGATGGGGTCCCTGGTGAGTGTGTGCGCTTGTGGGGTCCGCATGGGGGGGAGTCCTGGTGAGCGCGCACAGGCTCATGGGATTGCATGTGGGGGGGCCCTGGCAAGTGTGCACACACTTGCACGATCAGATGTGGGGGGTCCTGGTGAGCGTGCACATGCTCGCACCATCAGATGTGGGGGAGGCCCTGGTGAGTATGTGTGTGCTTGTGGAATCTCATGTGGGGGGTCCCTGGTGAGTGCACACGCATTTGTGGGATCAGACAAGGGGGGGCTCTGGTAAGTGTGCGTGCACTTGTGCGATCGCACATGGGGGGCCTCCCGGTGAGCATGTGCGCCCATGGGATTGCATGTGTGGGGGCCTGGTGAGCGCATGCTCTGGTGGGATTGCACGTGGGGGGGGGGCTAGTGAGCACGTGCTCCCGTGGGATCGCATGTGGGGGGTGGGTGAGCGCACAGTCACATGGTTCTTGCGAGCCAGAGCAGACGTGGAGCGAGGGGGTACCTGTCACCATGGTAACCATGGCCCCCTTTCTTTCCGGCAGGACCTTCACACCAATTGCGCCTGCCACGTGCAGGGCCGCTACCACGACCTCAGCTACTTGGCTTGGGCAGGGCCAGCTGGGGTCCCCACCCCCAAGGGAGCCGGCCTGGGCGAGTTCAACCTGGGCTCCACCATCGTCCTTCTCTTCCAGGGGCCCCGGCGCTTTGGCTTCCGCACCAGTGCTGGGCGCAGGGTGCGGGTGGGGCAGGCGCTGGGCAGCCTGTGACGTGGCGGGCAGAGGAGCAGGCCCCCATTTCAGGGCGGGACCCCGATTTCCTGGGGAGATTGGAGAACCCCTTCACTGCCATGGGGGAGACACCCCAGATTCAGTGGAGTACAGGGAGAAGACACCAGACTTGTGGGAGAAGGGAAGCCCCCATTTCAGATGGGAGAATTGGACCCCTCTTTACTGGGGGGAAGGGAGGGGTCCCCCATTCCAATAGCCTCTCCAGCTTTTTGCTGAGGAATGTGGGGGGCTTTGACACCCCTTAAGAATCATGGAGGAAACATAGGAGTGACCCTGATCTTAGCAGGGGATGGGATTTTTGGAGGCGGGAGCACGAGGAACCGTACATTCAAGAGGGGGGACAGAGAGCCCCCCCATACTAGGAGAAGGGACCCCACTTTCCAGGGAGGGAATATGGGGTGAATCTGTGGCCCCCCCACCTTTAATTCCAATGGGGGTAAAAAGAGGATACTTGGTTTTAAGTGGGGGGGGGTCCCAAATTCAGCCGGGGGGGGCATGGGGTGAGACCGAGCCCCCCCCCCCTTAATTCCAACCGGGGATGATGTGAATGGCTCAGGAGAGCTCCTTCCCAGATCCTTTGGGGTTGAAATGTGGGGGGAACTTTTGTACCATCCTCTCTGCCCGTCCACCCCCACCCCATCCCATCCCCATAAAGCAGTCTGAGCACCAGGGGGCAGAATAGCTCTGAAATAGAGCTTTCTATTTTCATATACAGCCTGTTTGTGTGTGTTTGTGGTGGGGGACGGGCCCTGGAGCCTTTCCCCTCTAGGGGGCGCTGGCTCTGATCCGGCCCTGGGCTAGGGGATTGGCTGGCTCAGGGGGTGGGGGCGGGACCTGGAGCCTTTTCCCTCTAGGGGGCGCCGGCTCCGATGTGGCTCTGGGCTAGGGGATTGGCTGGCTCAGGGGGTGGGGAACGGGACCCGGAGCCTTTCCCCTCTAGGGGGCGCCGGCTCCGATCTGGCTCTGGGCTAGGGGATTGGCTGGCTCAGGGGGTTGGGAACGGGACCTGGAGCCTTTCCCCTCTAGGGGGCGCCGGCTCCGATCTGGCTCTGGGCTAGGGGATTGGCTGGCTCGGGGAACAGGACGTGGGGCCTTTCCCCTCTAGGGGGCGCCAGCTCCAGCCCAGAAAAGCAACCACCGGCTGCAGTTTCCCATTCATTTATTTGTCTATTGCTTCCCCTTCACACTCTTCCCAGCCTGAGTTTCATGGGGCGGGGGGAGGCTGGGGGGAGGCCGGGCTGGGGGTCGGTGAGGGGCTGGGGGCTATGCTGCCCCCCTTCCGTTTCCACCCTCTTCCTGTGGTCTCTGCACTGGGTTTGGGGGGGAGGGGAGCCCCTGGAAAATACCTTGGGGGAGGGGGAAGGGGGGTACACAAGCCCCTCATTGACAGCTGAGGTGCACAGTGGTGGGGGTGACTATGGCATAGGGCAGAGGGGACCCCACCACAGGGAGCGGGTGTGTGTGTGGGGGCTACAGGAATGGGGGAAGGAAAAGAGGGTTTATTTGGCGGCAGTGGGGGGCTGAGGAGGTGGGAGGTGGCCTGGGAGCCCCATAGCAGAGGCAGGAGCTGCCGTGGGCTCCCTGCGGTGGGGCTCAGAGATGGGAGGGCTCCCTGTGGCAGAGGCTCAGGCGTAATAGCCCCACAGGAAGAGGGCGATTGCCATCATGACAATGGCATTGAGGTTGACGACCCGGCTCCAGGTTGGGTGCTCCGTGATGTCCGGCAGCCGCTCCACACCCGGCTCCGGCGCCCGCTGCGCTGCACCCCCCAGGCTGCAAAGCCAGGCCATGCAGCGCCCCACGCAGCCCTGGGGCTGACCGGCCGGGGGGCCTGGCGGAAGAGAGAGAGTGAACAGCGCCCCCTGCTGAGCCCCCTGCAGCACAGCGCCCCCTACTGAGCCTCCCGCCTAACCCCCTGCAGCACAGCGCCCCCTGCCGAGCCCCCTGCCCGCCCCCTGCAGCACAGCGCCCCCTGCCCGCCCCCTGCAGCACAGCGCCCCCTGCTGAGCCCCTGCCTGCTCCCTATAGCACAGCGCCCCCTACTGAGCCCCCCACCTGTCCCCCTGCAGCACAGCGCCCCCTACTGAGCCTCCCGCCTAACCCCCTGCAGCACAGCGCCCCCTGCCGAGCCCCCTGCCCGCCCCCTGCAGCACAGCGCCCCCTGCCCGCCCCCTGCAGCACAGCGCCCCCTGCTGAGCCCCCCACCTGTCCCCCTGCAGCACAGCGCCCCCTGCTGAGCCACCCCCCGCCCCCTGCAGCACAGCGCCCCCGGCTGAGCCACCTGCCCGCCCCCTGCAGCACAGCGCCCTCTAGAGCCCCACCTTCCACCTCCAACACGTGCTCCACAGCCCCATTCGCGGCCACTCCCTGATGCTGCCTCGTTTCTTGCCTCCTTCTCTCCTCCTCCTCCTCCTCCGTGTCCAGGTCCACGCGCTCCTCTTTGCTGTGACGCAGGCTGAACACCAGCCGGTGTAGCTGGGGAGGGGGGTCGCACGGTGAGCACTCTGCACTGGGACGCCTGGGTCCCATTCCCCGTCCTGCTCCCTCCCCCTAGGGGCGAGTGCCCTGTACTGCTGTTCCGGACACCTCGGTCCCTTTTCCCCTCTTTGTCTCTCCCCCTAGGGGCGAGCACCCTGCGCTCCTGTCCTGGACACTTCCCCACCCTGGTCTCTCCCTCCTAGGGGTGAGAGTCCTGTACAGCTGTCCCGGACGCCTGGGTCCCATCCCTTTTCCCGCCTCCCAAGGGTTGCTCACGTGCTTGTCGGAGATGGGCGGGGTGCAAAGCGATACCCCCACCACCAGGACGACGCTGGCAAGGAAGAGGATGATGGCAAAGTACAGGTAGTGCACCCCGCAGATGAGGCGGGGGCAGGCGCTGGGGAAGATGCAGCTCCCAGTGCCATAGGCGAATTCAGGCAGCAGACGGGCCAGACCCATCAGCAGCCCCCCGACCAGCCCCCAGAACGCGCCCTGTGTGGAGAAAGGGGGGGTCATCTGGGCTTCCGGGTCCTTGCTCCCTCATCCTCCCACTGCCGGGATGCCTGCGTTCCCCACTCCCTCCACCCTCCCCTGTTCTCCCGCTACCCAGATGCCTGGGTCCCCCCACTCTCTCCACCATCCTCCCTGTGCCTGGCACTTGGATCCCCCACACGCTCCCCTCCTCCCCCATCCTCCCACTGCCCAGACACTGGGTCCCCATTCCCCACACTCCTCCCCTCCCTTCCCACTGCCTGGATGCCTGGGTCCCTCCCTCCCCAGCTCCATCTGCTGCCTACTGTGGACACCAACAGACCAACAAGTGTCAGCTCATGCCAAGGTCTCTAGGCCTCAACCGGACACTGAAACACACATAGCTGGGACCCAGCCTAGCTCACCTGGGTGTTAACATTGTTAAATTAGGTCTGAGGGGTTAGCGTTTAGACTCGCTGAAGCGTTTGTATGTTGCTGCAGGCAGAGATCTCACCTATCGCCTCTGTACCCCGGTCATACTGCGGGGTTGCTCTGTAACGGTAAATCACCGGCTGGGAAAATAGCGCCACTGGGTGTGAAATGCCGGTTTGCCACAGGAGGTAGCTCCTGCCCTCCAAAAGACGGTCTGTGGGGTCTGTCTCCACAGCAGTTAGCTGCCCACGCTGGCCTGTGCCAGCCGACTCAGGGCTGGAGCCCAGGCTCTGGGACCCTCTGACTTCGCAGGCGCCTACAGCCTGGGCCGCGCCCGGCCATCTACACAGCCATGAAACAGCCCCGCAGCCCAAGCCTGAGTCGGCTGCGGGTGTCAGCTGCTGTGTAGCCAGACCTAGCGACACCAGACAGACCGATGCGGAGCATCAGAGGGCAAATGATTGCCCTCCCCACCCCGCACCCACCCACCCGCCCATGAAGAGGAGATGCCCTTGAGGCCTCATCCCGCCAGCTTAAACTCTGGGGGAAGGGAATAAAAACCACTGCCAGGAAGAATGTGGATCTTTATGCTGCTGCTGGTGATGGTGGTGCTCCGAGGGGTGAGGATAGCTCAGTGGTTTGCACACTGACCTGCTAAACCCAGGGTTGTGAGCTCAATCCTTAAAAGAGCCATTTAGGGATTCAGGGCAAAAATCTGTCTGGGGATTGGTCCTGCTTTGAGCAGGGGGTTGGACTAGGTGACCTCCTGAGGTCCTTAAACAATCTCCTGCGCTTAGCTCACAAGGATGTATAGGGCTTGCTTGTGAGCGACGCTTCTGCCACCTTTTGGAGACTCGTTTGTGTGCGTAGCTTTAACCTGCTTTACCCTTGTAACTAACACGCTTGTTTCTTCTAAGTTACTAAATCTTCAGCTGGTTTATTACAGGACTGGCTGCCAGCCTTGTCTGTGCTGTGAGATCTGCGGTGCAACTGACCGGGGGTGAGTGACTGGTCCCTTGGGACCGGGAGTAACCTGAATATCGGGGTGAGTTTGGGTGTCAGTCCGCCTTAAGGTTGGGACTCACACCCTTGAGCCATTCTAGAGAGTGTGACGCCTGCATCCCCACTCCCTCCACCCCTCCCCTTTCTTTCCATTGCCTGGACACCTGGGTCCCTCACCCCCCCACTTCCTGGAGGCCTGGGTCCCCCACATCCTCCGACTGCGCAGACACCTGGATCCCCCGCCCCCTTCTCGCCTTCCCCGGACCTCTGGGTCCCTTCCCCCCACTCCTCTCTATCCCCGGACACCTGGGTCCCCCAATCCCCTCCCCCTCCTCTCCATCTCCAGATGCCTGGGTCCCCTGGCACTCACGGGCTCGTTGACCCTCTTGACGAACAGGGCGAGGAAGAAGACAGCGGCGATGGGTGGTGCCAGGTAGCTGGCGATGGACTGGATGTAATCGAAGAGCTGCCCGCTCTGCGCCGCCTGCACCACTGGGATCCAGGCAATGCTGATGGCCACCATGCACAAGATCCACACCCTGCCCAGAGACCAGGGTGAGGGGCAGGGGCGTGGCTGGGCCCACAGCGCCCCCTAGTGCCGGCTGGTAGACAGGGCACGGCTGGGCCCACAGCAAGCTCAGAGGCACAGCACTCCCTGCGGCACAGTGCCCCTAGTGCACCCTCACCTGCCCACAATCAGCAGCTCCTTGCTCCTGGCCCGGGGCCGCAGGCGGTTGTAGATGTCCATGGTGAATAGGGTGCTGCTGCTATTGAAGATGGAGGCCAGGGAGCTCATCAGGGCGGCCAGCATCACGGCCAGCATCAACCCCCGCAAACCTGTAGGGGGCAACAGAGAGTCAGACTGCCCGCTCCCCGCAGCCCGGCGCCCCCGCTGAGCCCCCGCCCGCTCCCCGCAGCACAGCGCCCCCTGCTGAGCCCCCGCCCGCTCCCTGCAGCACAGCGCCCCCTGCCGAGCCCCCGCCCGCTCCCTGCAGCCCAGCGCCCCCTGCTGAGCCCCTCGCCCGCTCCCCGCAGCACAGCGCCCCCTGCTGAGCCCCCCGCCCGCTCCCCGCAGCACAGCGCCCCCTGCTGAGCCCCGCCCGCTCCCTGCAGCACAGCGCCCCCTGCCGAGCCCCCGCCCGCTCCCTGCAGCCCAGCGCCCCCTGCTGAGCCCCTCGCCCGCTCCCCGCAGCACAGCGCCCCCGCTGCAATGCACTAAGGCATTGGGGGCCAGCTCCAACTGCTGACCGGCAGGCATGAGAGTCACCACCAGCTTGGGGTAGGCGATGTTGGAGCAGCCGACTTCAGTGCCACAGATCCGCTTGCAGTCCTCTGGCACCACGCAGGCCACCTCGTCTGGAGAGAAAACGGGGTCAGCAGGGGGGCCCGGCCTGGAGGCAGGGGGCTAAGACATGGGGCAGCTGGGATCCCGCCAGCAGGAGGCAGCGGTGCCCAGCTGTCCCTGTCTCCTGGTGAGGTGAGGGGCACCGTACCTGGGTAAAGGATGCGGCTGATCATTCCTGGCATCACCATGAGGAACATTGGCAACAGCTTCAGGTACCCACAGAGGATGCAGCCGGCTTTGACATGGGTCAGGCTCTTGCCCGCTAGGCAACGCTGCACAATCACCTGTGAGCAGGGAACGCCCCAGTGAAAGTCCTCGTGCCCTGAGCCAGCCCGTCCCCCAGCCTGGGGCTGGAGCGGAGCCGGCGCCCCCAGAGAGGAAAGGCCCCGGGCCCCATCCCCCACCCCCATACCTGGTCGCTGCACCAGTACCAGGTGGAGATGATGGTGAGGCCGAAGATTAGCGCTGGCCAGGGGAGGTCTCCCGTCAGGGGGTCGCGGAGGAGGTGGAAGGCGTCGGGGCGGGGCTGGTAGCAGGTGGCTGAGATGTTGTACAGGGCCGGGGCTGGAGAGAGGGTGTTGCTGGGAAGGGCCTCCAGGTACTTGTCAAAGAGCCCCTGGTAGCCCCCCACCTCGTGAAACGCTGCAAAGCAACCAACAGGGGGCACTGTGACGAAGAGAGACCGTGGCAGCCCGCTCCCCACAGCCGGGAGAACGCGGGACTGGGAGCCCCTCCAATAGCCAGCACCCCAGCCCCGCTCCTTACAGCACCCCCTGCTGGGGCTGGAGGCACCGGGGGCTTCCTTTCAGCTGCAATTCTTGCCCCTGTCCATGGGGGGAGCAGCGGGTGGGTCTCACTCACCAAAGCCCATGAGGACGAAGGCTCCCCCAATGATGACGAAGGTTTGCACGGTGTCAGTGTACATCAGGGCCGCCAGCCCCCCTGGGAGAGCAAGGAGGAGTGGGGTGAAACGGTGCCCACCTGCGCTCCCCCGCCCCAGGCCCAGCTGGAGCAGCCCCTGGGCTCCCACCCCAGATGCGGCCCCGTTACCTGTCACGGTGTATATGGTGGTAATTACGAGCAGGGCAATGACAGCGACGTAGATATCCCAGCCCAGAGCCTGCTGGATAAACACAGCCCCCGAGAACATGTCCACCTACGGGGGGCGATACAGGGTGGGGGGTCTCACCACGGGGCCGGTGTCCACAGCACCCCCTGCTGGGAGTAGCCGGGAGCACCATCCACAGCCAGGGCTCCCGCCCCCGGGAAGAGGATTAATTACGTACTGAGATTTTAGTGAAGATGTAGAGAAAGAGGGACAGGATGGACAGATAGATCCGGATTCGCCGGCCCCCAAATCGCTTCTTCAGATACTGGGGCATCGTGATCACCTGCAGGTAAAGTGAGAACAGAACGGAACCCAGGAGTCCTGGCTCCCAGCCACCCACTGCTCTAACCCACCAGCCCCCCTCCCTTACCAGAGCTGGGGATAGAACCCAGGAGTCCTGGCTCCCAGCCCCCCAGCTCTAACCCACCAGACCCCCCTCCCTTCCCAGAGCCGGGGAGAGAACCCAGGAGTCCTGGCTCCCAGCCCCCCCAGCTCTAACCCACCAGCCCCCCCTCCCTTCCCAGAGCTGGGGAGAGAACCCAGGAGTCCTGGCTCCCAGCCTCCCTGCTCTAACCCACCAGAACCCCCACCCTTCCCAGAGCCAGGGATAGAACCCAGGAGTCCTGGCTCCCAGCCCCCCTGTTCTAACCCACCAGACTCCCTCCCCTCCCAGAGCTGGGGAGAGAACCCAGGAGTCCTGGCTCCCAGCCCCCCGCCTATACCCAGTGTGATGCTCACCCCGGCAGTGAGGTAGACAGGTACGAAGAGCCATCCGAGGAGGAGAACCACGAAGAGAGCCTGGTGGGGAAAGCGGAGCGGGGTCAGGGACGGGGAGATGGGGCAGGGAGGGGGAAGGGGTTATGGGCACTCGAAATCACTTACATTCCACTCAAAGCCGGCCACCGCCAGCCCATTGGCAGCACCGGTGCCAGCCAGCCCCACGAAGTGCCCACTGCCGATGTTACTGGCAAAGAGAGACGCGCCCACCTGCAGCACAGCACAAGGGAGAGGGACTGGGCATTGGATAGATGCACCAAGCATTGTCCCTAATGCCACCCCCTTCCCCTGGGCACTGCCCCAATGCCACCTCCTGCCCCCGGGCACTGCTCCAACACCACCCCCTGCCCTAGGCTCTGTCCCTAATGTCACCTCCTGCCCCCAGGCACTGTCCTTAACGCCACCCCCTGCCCCCAGGCACTGTCCCTAATGCCACCCTCTGCCCCTGGGCACTGCCCCTAACGCCACCCTCTGCCACTCAACCTCATCTCCTGGCTATGGTCCCCCTGATGTCAATCCCTTGCCCCCCCCCCATCCTCACCCCAGCTGCTGCTAGGGTCAAGTATTAACCCTCTTCCCTAAACCCAGCTCTGAATCCATTCCCGAGATTGATGGTTAGCCCCATACACATCTATCTATCTATCTATCTATCTATCTATCTATCTATCTATCTATCTATCTATCTATCTATCTATCTATCCTGCCCCCATTGCAATACTCACCGGCCACCAGACCATGTTTCTACCAGCCAGGAAGTAACCCCCGATGGTGCTCCGGTTGGTGCGGCACATGGACTACAGGGGCGAGAGTGGGAGGAGGGCATTTTCCAGGGGCTGGATGCTGCGTTTCTCCACCAGCTCCAGAGATACCCAACCAGCTCCGTCTCCCTCCACGGGGTGAGTCCCCCCAGCTCTGGCTGGAGACGCCAGGCTCAGAGAAGGGCGATGGGAAGGAGCAGGGAGCTGGATTAATCTCCTCTGGAGAGTGACTGGCCTGGGGCTCAGAGATTCAGAGATTCTCAGGCCGGCCGGGTCTGACCTCCCATGGAGCACAGGCCAGGGAACTGCCCCAAATCATTCCTGGCTGAACGGGGACAGATCTATTAGCGCAACGTCCCAGCGATGGCGAATCAGCCACAGCCCTGGGTGAGCTGTTCCAATGGTTAATTCCCCTCACTCTTAAAAACGTACCCCTTATTTCCAGTCTGAATTTGTCTGCTTCCAGCCACTGGGTCGTACCAGACCTTCATCCGCTAAAGAGCCCAGTATTAATTATTTGTTCCCTATGGAGGTACGTACAGACTGGGATCAGCCCACCCCTTCACCTGCTCTTGGTTACGCTAAATAGCTTGAGCTCCTGGAGTCAAGCACAAGGAGGCAGCAAATGCATTTTCACCCGAGGCGTGATCGGCCTTCGGAACTCCCCGCCACCAGACGTTGTGGGGGCCAAGATTCAAAGAGGGACTGGATATTTCAGTGGCTGAAACTAGCCCGAGCTGATGACACAGCCTCCTGCTGCAGGGCTTCAGGGGGTCCCTGTTAGAGACCCAGTTGAGACGTATAGCGCGGGGGCGGAGGGGTGTGTATGTCTCACATTGTCCTTTGCTGGAGACTGGGTTAGATGGGCCTCGGTTGTGAGCCAGCCTGGCATTGAGAGAGGAATCCCACTGCAGTGCACATGTCTTGCCTGAGTAATTCTGGTGTGTCCCACCATTTTGGGTCTTTGCCATGAACTGCAGCAAGCTGAGGTGTCCTCGAGGGGAGGATCCAGCACTCGGGGCTGTGAGGGGATGGGGCCGGTGAGTTGGAGGGGCCACAGTGACTTATTAAAGCCATTGGTCCATGGACAGGGGGCTTTGTGTGGCGAGGCGATGCAGGGGGCCCACGCCGTACATTTCTGCTTCCTGACTAATCTGCTAATCTGTTGAAATGTACAGCTCATTACAGGCCTCATGAGCATTCCTGGACCATGTACTTCTCAGTAATAATTAACAACCTCTTCCCCCGTCCCTGCCCAATCTGGAGCTGAGATCAAAGAGCTGAGACTAAGAGACGAGCAAAAACACAACTGTACAGCCAGGATGAGGCCCCACCAGTCCTTCCACTGTGAGATGGGACCCTCCTGGGGTGGCGTAGAGGGAGCTATAAGGGGGAGAAGGGACAGAGATGTCATGGGAGTGGTGGGACAGGGACAGCCCCATCCTAGAGCCCAGCGGTTTGGGTTCTAGGTACATCAATCATGCCAGTGACTTGGGTTCTAGGCATGTCAATCACATGAGGTAGTTGGGTTCTAGGACCCAGCTCCACAAAGGGACTTAGGCATCATGGTGCTCAGCACGGGAACACCTAATGTTTAGGTGCTGAGAAAATCACTGGACCAACACTGGGATCCAGAAAGCCTGAGCTAGGCACCAGGCTCCCTATATAATGAATGGATGCTAGGTGTGCTAGGCGGGGATCCAGCTGAGCCAGACAATGGGAGATGGGGGGTCCTAAGTCCCACCCCCTCATGGAGTTCGCCCCCTCAGTCCAAGCTGCAGAGAGGCGCCTCGCTCTGCCAGTGACCCAGAGCTGGGAACCCCTCTCCTGGGGTCAGGCAGCTTCGGTGCCTGCATTGTTCCTTGTGAGAATGAGTTGAGCGCCTGCCTCGCTCCACACAAAACAGCCACAGGAGGAGGTGCCCAGCTTACAACTTCCAGCCCAGTGCTTAGAGCACTCAGCCTGGGATGTGGAAGCTCCTGGTTCAATTCCCCCCTCTGCATGAAGAGAAGCCACAGAGCGATAATAGAATAGTTGGACATGGGGGCTCCCTTGGTCTCTCCTGGTACAGCTCCTCCTCCGTGGTGGCTTTAAAGAACAAGAGTCCCTGGGCCAGAGAAAGAGGAGGCCAGAGCTTGAGAAGGACTCTGTGGGCCGGTAGTTGGGACAACCAGCTGGGAGGTGGGAGACCCCTGGGGCCAGTCCCCCAGCTGCAACCACTCCTTCACAGAGCCACCGCAGACCAGCTCTACCAGGAGGGACTGAGGGGGTCATGCTGGGGCTTAGGTGCGAGACAGGTGCCCAGATGCCCAGAGGCAGGCAGCAGCTCATGTGCCCCGAGGCAGAAACTCGGGCGGGTATGAAACTTCTACTGCAATGACTTAGGTGTTGGGTGGGAGCCGAGCGAGTGTTTTGTGGATCTCAGGGGACTTGGGCACCTAAGTCCTCTGTGGATGTGGGCCTCAGCCACAGGCCATTCTGAGCCCTGCTGTTCTGGGCTGTATGGGCTTCCCGGGCTGCAGCTCAGGTTTTGGGGTCAGATTTCTGGGGTTGAGCCCTGGGTTTTGGTTCTGGGATCTGCCAGCAACAGGGATACGCTAGGATCGAGATGGAAATTCAAGTTTCAGAGTCTGAGTTCCTGGGTAGTGATGCTTGATTCTGGGATGGATGGATGGATAAGTGTGTGGGTGCGTCTGGAGATTGATGGCTAGAGGGGTGTGTATGGGGATAGGTAGCTGTGTGTCTATAGGGATAGACAGCTGGATATAGGGGTGTGTATGGAGATAGGTAAATGTGTGTGTACGGGGATAAACAGCTGGCTAGAGGGGTGTGTATGGGGATGGATAGAGGGGTGAGTAGTGGGATGGATGGGTGGACAGAAGGGTATGTATGGGGATGGATAGAGGGGTGAGTAGTGGGATGGATGGGTGGATAGAGCGGTGTGTAGATGGATAAAGAGAGGGCTGTGTTTGGGACTGAATGGGTAGAAGGTTGGGTATCAGGATGGCTACATAGGTAGGGAGGTGTGTATGGAGACAGATAAAGGGATAGACAGAGGGGTGTGTATGGGGAATGAAGGATGGGGGATAGAGAGCAGGGTGTATGTGGGGATGGGTGGATGGATGGATAGATAGCAGGGTGTATATGGGGATGGGTGGATAGATAGAGGGGTGTATATGGGGATGGGTGGATGGATGGATAGATAGAGGGGTGTATATGGGGATGGGTGGATAGATAGAGGAGTGCATATGGGGATGGGTGGATGGATGGATAGATAGAGGGGTGTATATGCGGATGGGTGGATGGATAGCAGGGTGTATATGGAGATGGGTGGATGGATAGAGGGGTGTATATGGGGATGGGGGAATAGATAGAGGGTTGTATATGGGGATGGGTGGATGGATGGATGGATGGATAGCAGGGTGTATATGTGGCATAGGTGCCAACTCCGTGGGTGCTCCAGGGCTGAAGCACCCACGGAAAAAAATTGGTGGGTGCTCTGCACCCACCGGCAGCTCCAGCTTACCTCCGCCTCTGCCTCCTCCGCAAGCGCACCACCGCGTCCTGCTTCTCCACCCTCCCTCCCAGCGCTTGCGCTGCAAAACAGCTGATTCGCAGGGCAGGGAGGGAGGGGGGAGGAGGGGGAACGTGGCGCGCTGGGGGAAGAGGCGGGGCCGGGGCGGGGATTTGGGGAAGGGATCCAATAGGGGCAGGGAGGGGGCAGAGTTAGGACGGGGACTTTGGGGATGGGGTTGGAATGGGGGCGGGGCCAGGGGAGGGGCAAGGGGTGGGGGGCACGAGCACCTACTGGTGCCGGAGAAAGTTGGCGCCTATGATATGTGGATGTCCTTGACTCAAGTTTTGTGTCTAATTTTGGGGTGGTCAGTTCTGGTTCTGGATCCAGGTTTCTGCCTTGTGGTTCTGGGTCCCAGAAGAGTGGCTCAGGTCTCTACCCTGTGCCATTTCTTCCCCTGTTGCCCAGTGTTGGGGGGGTGGGAGAGAGGTCACATACCCAGAGCCCTACGCAGATGACCAGGATGAAGTAGCCCACGATGACTCCGATGTCAGCAGGGTTGTTGATGACGGCCCTGGGCTGCGGCACCCCCTCCATACTGTTTCTGTCTCTCTCCCTGCAATGAAATGACACCTCCTGGAAGGGTCCCCAGGGGCCAGCATGGATGGTTAATAGCAAACCTGGTCATGGGGCTGGATCTGTGATTAACCAACCCAGAGACTGCGGGGAGGGGGGAAGTAGAATAGACTGAAGGAGTCCTGACTCCCGAACCCCGCTCTCCGCCCCCGTCCCTCCTCCTTCTCTTGCCATCTCTGCCCCGCCATTCCCTAGTAGCTGGGTGGAGCTGAGCCCACGTTCTGAGCCAGCTGAAGCCCTTCTCCTTCTAGGAGAAGCAGAGTGAGGCTGGGCTGAGCCAGGCAGAAATGTACACTGCTGGTGAGTGCCACCTACTACCCTGTGCTCCCTATGGGAGGGGGAGGGGGCTTCTGCCATGGGGGGGTTGTTACAGGGGAGGGGGCAAAGGGGGAGTCAGTTGTGGCAAGGAGGGCTGCAGAAGATTGATTTATCTTTCCATCCATCCCCATGCAGACCCACCTACATGTCTATCCATCTCCCCACACCCTCCTCTATGTATGCATCCATGCCCCTCATGAACCCAACTACCCATCCATCCCTCTACAGACCCAACTACACATCCCTTCATCACCCTACAGACCCAACTATCCATCCCCCTCTGGATCCAACGACTCATCCCTCTATTGCCCAAGAGACCCAATTATCCATCCCTCCATCACCCTACAGACCCAACTACCCATCCCTCCATTCCCCTACATACCCAACTATCCATCCCACTGTGGGACCAACTACCCATCCATGCGTCCCTCCATTGGACCTAGCTATCCCTCCCTCTATTCTCCTGTGGATCCAACAACCCATCCTTCCCTCCCTCCCTCCCTCCCTCCCTCCCTCCCTCACCATATGGACCCATCTACCTAACTATCCTTTCCTCCACCCCCCATGGACCCAATTACCCATCTTTCCAACCTCCTATGGATCAACTACCTAACCCTGAAACCCTCTTTGGACCCAACTACTCAAGAATCCACCCCTCCAACCCTCGACAAATCCAACTACCCACCCATCACTATATCCCTTACCTACTCACCCACAAATCGTTCCATCTCTTCATCTCTGTGATGGGGTATTCACCCCACACCAAAGAAGAAAGGGTTAATGGAGGCCTCATGGGCCTCCACACCCTGTCCCAGAAAGATGCAATGGAGGTGAGTCCTCCAAGCAGCCTAGTGAGGCTGCGCAGGAAGCAGCCAATTGCAGGGAGGCTGCACAGAGCAGCCAATCAAGGCCCAGTGGGATCACATAAAAGGAGTTGCAAGGCCAGGAGCCCAGGGAGTGAGGACTGTGTTCCTAGCAGGTTGCAGGAAAGGTTGCACGTGGACAGAGCAGTTGCTGGCAGGGACTGGGGGAGCAAGAGGGAGCTGCTGGCTGACTGCTGGGACTTGCTGACTGGATACTCTGAGAAGAGGGTTAAAGAAGGTGCTCGGGCTGCAGGGAAGTGGCCCAGGGAATAGAAGCAGCATAGAGCAAAGTTAAGGGCATGCAGCAGGAGGCTGCTATCTACAGGGTCCCTGGGTCAGGACCCGGAGTAGTGGGTGGACCCGGGTTCCCCCCACTTGCCATTGGGGAAGGGGCTGGACTATTGAACTGAGCTACTTCACCCCTGGAAGGGGGAAAACACGCTGATGACATGGCTGGAGGGCAAGAAGAGGACACTGCGGCATAGGTGCCGACTCTGTGGGTGCTCCAGGGCTGGAGCACCCACAGCGAAAAAAAAACCCTATCAGCACCTCTCCCTCCCCCCAGTGCCTCCTGCCCGCCGGCGGGCCCTGCCAATGAGCACTTCTCCCTCCTCCTCTGCCCTCCCACCTGCTGCAATCAGCTGTTCTGTGGTATGCAGGAGGCTGGAGGGGAGGGGGGAGGAGCGAGGACCCAGTGATCGAGGGAGGGGGCGGAACGGGGCAGGAAAAGGAGGGGCGGGGGGTGGTAAGAGGTGGGGCTGTAGCGGGGCAGGGCCTTGAGGGAAGGGGCGGAGTGGCTGGGGGCGGGCCCTGGGGCAGAGCTGGGGGTCGAGCTCCCCCCGGCACAAGGGAAAGTCAGCGCCTCTTCACTGTGGTACTTCGACTGAGGCGGGTCTGCAGTCGGAGACAACATCGGGAGAGGCACCACCTGGAGACGGTGCACTGGTTGGCGGAGCTAATTCCTGTGGTGGCCAGCAGGAGGCGCTGCTGTGGTGAGTGGACTCTGTCATACCCAGCTATCCATCCCTCCAGCCCTCTAGGGACCTATATATCCATCCATCCTTCCTTCCAACCCCCCTATGGTCCCAGCTATTTATCTCTGCATCCACACTATCTATCTATCTACATGTGCCTGTCCATCTGCGCTCGAATGATGCCGGAGTTGGCGTGGAAGGCGCTATCACACACTGCTGTGGCATTAGGCAGCTGCAGCTCCCCATCGACATCATCATGCATGTGGATGCCCCCCCCCCCCGCCCGTGCCTTTGGCCTGTCAGCCTGGCTGGCTCTTGCACTGGGGCCGGGGGGAGGCGGCCTGGCTTGGAGCATCACATTGATGGCAAACACTTCTCCGTGGAGGTGAGTGGCGGGGGTTTGTGTGTGGAGAGGCTCAGCGCTGGCAGAGCAGTGCTAGGGGGGACGCTGTGCTGCAGGGCGCAGGGGGGCTCAATAGGGGGCGCTGGGCTGAAGGGAGCGGGCGGTGGGCTCAGCAGGGGGCGCTGTGCTGCAGGGCGCAGAGGGGCTCAGCAGGGGGCGCTGTGCTGCAGGGAGCGGGTGGGGGACTCGGCAGGGGGCGCTGTGCTGCAGGGAGCGGGCGGGGGGCTCAGCAGGGGGCGCTGTGCTGCAGGGAGCGGGCGGGGGACTCGGCAGGGGGCGCTGTGCTGCAGGGAGCGGGCAGGGGGCTCGGCAGGGGGCGCTGTGCTGCAGGGAGCGGGCAGGGGGATCGGCGGGGGGCGCTGTGCCGCAGGGAGCGGGCAGGGGGATCGGCGGGGGGCGCTGTGCCGCAGGGAGCGGGCAGGGGGATCGGCGGGGGGCGCTGTGCCGCAGGGAGCGGGCGGGGGGCTCAGCGGGGGTGCTGTGCCGCAGGGAGTGGGCGGGGGGCTCGGCAGGGGGCGCTGTGCCGCAGGGAGCGGGCGGGGGGCTCGGCAGGGGGCGCTGTGCCGCGGGGAGCGGGTGGGGCTCAGTAGGGGGCGCTGTGCTGCAGGGCACAGAGGGGCTCAGCAGGGGGCGCTGTGCTGCAGGGAGCGGGCAGGGGGCTCGGCAGGGGGCGCTGTGCCGCGGGGAGCGGGCGGGGGGCTCGGCAGGGGGCGCTGTGCTGCGGGGAGCGGGTGGGGCTCAGTAGGGGGCGCTGTGCTGCAGGGCACAGAGGGGCTCAGCAGGGGGTGCTGTGCTGCAGGGAGTGGGCAGGGGGCTCGGCAGGGGGCGCTGTGCTGCAGGGCACAGAGGGGCTCAGCGGGGGGCGCTGTGCTGCAGGGAGCGGGCGAGGGGCTCGGCAGGGGGCGCTGTGCTGCAGGGAGTGGGCAGGGGGCTCGGCAGGGGGCGCTGTGCTGCAGGGCGCAGAGGGGCTCAGTAGGGGGCGCTGTGCTGCAGGGAGCGGGCAGGGGGCTCGGCGGGGAGCGCCGTGCTGCAGAGGGGCAGGGGGGCTCAGTAGGGGGTGCTTTCCATCTCTCTCTCTCTCTCTCTCCTCCCTTTAGCTCCACATCCTGGAGTCTATCCCCAGCTCTGCTCATCGTAGGCTGCCAGCTATGTGGTGCAGGGGCTGAGGGTACGTCTACCTGCCACGTAGAAACCTGCAGCAGCCAGTCTCTGAGCCGGGCCTGATAGACTCGCCCTTGTGCTCTCGCACTAAACCTAGCTGAGCGGACAGTCGGGCTCAGGCTGGAGTTCAGCTGTGAAACCCACCCCGCTCCCCGGCCTCACAGCCTGAGCTCCAGCTCAAGCCCACGTGCCTACTTGGCTGTTCTTAGAGCCGGAGCCAAGCCCCATGACCCCGAGTCTGTCGGCCCGGGCTCTGAGACTTGCTGCTGCGGGTTTCCGCTGGCCGTGTAGATGTAGCCAGAGCCTCCACCTTCGCCGGCGGGCTCGGTTCTCACTGAGGCGTCTGGGTCCTGCCAGAAATAACAAAACCCCTAATGGCTTGGTCAGTGTCTTGAATGAGTCCTCTGTGCTTTGCTGCGGATATTGACCTAATGGAGTCGTTGCATGAGGAGGTGCAATAATTGCTCAGAAGAGTTGTGCAAGCAGAGACGTTTGGTGTAAAGATGTCGCCCAACGACAATGGTGACAGCTGGGTCTGTTGAAAAGGAGAAGATCTTCACACCAAATCTGAGGAGGCACCAGAGTGCGCGGAGCACGTCAGATACTTGGGTAGCGTGACCCCAAGGGACGTAGAGATCTGACATAGAATCGGACTCGGAACTGCGGCTCTAGTGACACTCGGCCGCTTTGGAAAAGCAAAGGTGTTACCGGGAAGTGTCCAATGAAATTGCTGCAGTCTCTGGTCTTCAGCATCTTGCTAGATGCATGTGAGACATGGACGCTAAAGACACGGGACAGCAGGAGACTAGCCCTTCAACATGAAATGCAATTGCTGTGTGTTAGCTCTACTTCGCACACGACTAAGAGAGAGGTAATTGCCCGGCTCTGTGGCATAACCGGAGTGATCCTGGATAGCACTGAGGCCATCAGATGAAGAAAACTGGAGTTTGCAGGCTGAGTGGGTCGGAGGAGCGGAGGGAGATTGCTGGAGGAAGTGTAGCAGGGACTGGTGCCAGGGGCAGGGGTGAGTGTGGACCGGATGTGGTATGGTGCGCTGCTCAAGGCTGTGTGAAGACCACGAAACACAGAGGAAGTTTGTTGGCCAATGCCTCCCATGTGTTGTGTTTACTGTCCGTGGTGACAGGGCTGGGTGGTGCTTTGCACTGCGAGAGCACGGGGGCATGTAGACGTTTCGGTACCCACCTGCCTGCCAGACCTGTCGTCCCCCGGTGCCATGGTAGCAAACAACACCCCCGCTTGAGCTGGAACCCTGCTTGAAAAGAGAGGGGCTGCTGGTGGGCTGTCCTCTGCGAAGGACCCGGGGGTCATTTCAATAGGGTTCCCATAGGTCCGGGTTTTCCCAGACAGCACAGCGGCCAAAACCTTTCTGAGCCTCAGCTCTACTAAAACTTGACCACAGAAGTCATAACAACGGAAGCCCTGTTTGCTCAGGCTTCTGTGCTGGCAATCCAGAAGGGATCATTCTGTTTTGTTGACTGGCATTTTGGTGGTGGTGCTGTAATTTATTTTAAACCGTGGTAGTGCCTGCAATGTCCTGCCCCCTGTGATGGGACTGTCACCTGATGTACTGGAATGACCTCTGAGCCCATTTTCCCTGCCAGCTTGGGACTCCAGAACCCTGCCTTGTTAAGCCAGACATGCTAGCCTGCTGCAACATAGACCCAGGGTCTGGGCCATGCCCCCAAAGCTGCAGACTTTAACTAAAAACATCTCAGCAGGTTACCTATCTCCAGCACCCAGACACCCAGCTCCCAATTCAATCCAAACCCCAAATAAACCCGTTTTACTCTGTATAAAGCTTATACAGGGTAAACTCATAAATTGTCTGTCCTCTATAACACTGATAGAGATATGCACATCTGTTTGCTCCCCCAGGTATTAATCACTTACTCTGAGTTCATTAATAAAGAAAAGTGATTTTATTAAGTATAAAAAGTAGGATTTAAGTGGTTTCAAGTAATAACAGACAGAACAAAGTAAGTCACCAAGCAAAATAAAGCAAAAACATGCAAGTCTAAGCCTAATATGTTAAGAAACAGTTTACAGGTAAAATCTCACCCTCAGAGATGTTGCAATAAGCTTCTTTCACAGACTAGACTCCTTTGTAGTCTGGGCCCAATTCTTTCCCCTGGTACAGTCTTTGTTAGTTCCAGCAGACATCTTAGATGGAAACTAGGGGTGTTCTCATGACTGGCAGCCCCCTTTGTTCTGTTCCACCCTCTTATATAGTTTTGTAATCTTTTGTCTCTCTGGGTCCCCACCCCTCCTTTTAATGGAAAAGCACCAGGTTTAAGATGAATTCCAATATCAGGTGACATGTTCACATGTCCTGTGAGACCCCAGCCTCCATTCTTCCAGAGCTGGCCTGCACGTACCCAGAAAGGTTTGCAAGTAAACAGAGCCATTCACAACCAATTGTCCTAGTCAATGGGAGCTGTAGTAAGATGAGGCCCTGAAACGTAAACTCTTGCATCAGAGGCCTGGTATGAAGCCTAAGGCCTGAACTAAAGTAACGGTCAAGACTTTGCTAACATAAAGCAAAGTTAAGCTGTGAGCCAGAGGCAGGCCCTGCTCACAGAATCTGGCAAGAAGAGGCTGATGTTGCAAAATTACACATACCTAAAAGGTACTGGGCACCAGGGTCATCCCTAGCTATTCCTGGGCCCTATGCAGCCCCCCGTGGGGAGACCATGTGGGGCTCCAGGCCTCTGTGGGGGGGCAGGTCTGGCTTGGGGGGCAGGGGGAACCGCCTCCCAGCACTCACCAGCGGCGCGGCAGGGGCCAGGTCACTGCACTTCCCACTGCTGGTGAGTGCAGGCCCGGCCCTGCTGCAGTCCTCAGGTGAGTGGGGGTGGGGCTGGGGCGGGGAAGGGGAGGGGGTGGGAAGAGGCGGGGAGGACCAGGTGCGGGGGCCATGGGGAAGAGGCGGGGCAGGACGGAAAAGGGGCGGGGGCTTTGGGGAAGGGGTGGAGTGGGGGCGGGGCGGGGCTGGGGCAGAGCAGGGGCGGAGGTGGAGCAGGGGTGGGGGCCATGGGGAAGAGGTGGAGCAGGGGCTGGAGCAGCATGCAGCTGTGCAGGGCACCAGGAAATGTGGTGCCCCAAATTTCCTGGTGCCCTATGCAGCTGGGTACTTTGCGTCTGGGTAAGGACGGCCCTGCGGGGCATTAGTTATGGAAACACATGCCAGGATGGTACCAGAACACTCCGGTACTAGCACATTCCCCACAGATAACAGGAACAGGCTGACCTATCCTAAAGACAGGGGCAGGAGGGTAATAAGGTAGAGTTGTTTTGTGAGAGGCGGAACCCTGACACGTAGAGGGGTTGCGTCAGGAGTGATGTGTAACTTGTTTGTACCTGTGTATAAGAATGCACCCCTGAGGAGTTGTCTTTGTCTGGCCTAGGGGCAGTGGTAAGTCCCGCCACTGACTGAGCCGGTCCATTGTCAGGGAGCACATCTGTACTGGCAGAACTGTAGACATCTGATCCAGGGAGCTAGAGACTGTGTTTCGTTTGACAATAAACCTGGCCGGGTGTCTTCGTACCTTATCAGAGTCTGTGGTCATTGGGGGTTCTCTCAGGGTCTGCTGTGTCAGCGATCTGCAGAGCCGGGGCAGCACAAAAAGGGAACACATGCACGCAACCGACTGTTATCAACACTGAACAGAGCAGAGCATCACACCGGTGATTTCTGACAACATTGGTGACCCCAACTGCTGATCTGGTGAGTAAGTGAGCTGTCCGCTGTAGAAATCACAATCTAACATGACAGAAAACCACAAGCTAGGGAACCCCCTTAACCCCTCCCTGGAAATCCCCACTTCTGTTTCCTGCTCAGTGAAGCTTAACCAGAGGGTGACAACCAGCAGTAAGGGTGACCTATAACATGGACGGGCAGAACTGGGTAGTAACTAATTACAAGATATTTATATATTAAGGCCTCAGTGATAGTGTCACTACTCCAAATTTCTGTTTTACTTCTCATATACATAATACTGTGGAACACACTGTAACAATGCCTATCCCAGTAGTTCAAAACACTCAGCCTACTACTAATGATGAGACAGGTGATAACTGCAATTGCCCTAATAAGAATGTGTTTCTATCTGTGGCACCAAAGTAAAAGGGCCAGAGTACAACACCAGACTGGAAAAACATGGTTATGCTTGGCTATAAGGTAGTGTCATATGTACACATACATACTATACATCTATACCTATATACGCGACAAATATATACACCATATCCATATTATTCATATATATTAATTATTTGGGAGTGCCTCTAAGACTCAATCATAATACTACAAAAACAACGAGGAGTCCTTGTTGGGATGGGGAGTTGCCTTACCAAGTGTGTGTGTGTGGGGGGGGTGTCAGTGCTAACGAGCCAATTCAATTAAGGTGGCCCATTTCAAACAGTTGACAGTTGAAATGGGCCACCTTGATTGCATTGGCCTCATTAGCACTACAAAAGTGATTTTTCCTCCCTTGGTATTCACCCCTTCTTGTGGACGGTTGAGAATAGCCCACTTCCACCTTAATTGAATTGGTTCGTTAGCACTGACCCGCCACTTGGTAAGGCAACTCCCATCTTTTCATGTGCTGTGTATTTATACCTGCCTCCTGTAGTTTCCACTCCATGCATCTGCTGAAGTGGGTTTTAGCCCATGAAAGCTTATGCCCAAATAAATTTGTTAGTCTCCAAGGTGCCACGAGGACTCCTCGTTGTTTTTGCTGATACAGACTAACACGGCTGCTACTCTGAAACATAATACTATATTCCTCAGTCATGGTCCTGGGCCTAACATTCCCAGGCCCACCATAAGGGACTAAAAATAATTGGATAATAAAATCTATCAGTCGTACAAGGAAATGTGCAGGGGCATGAGTGTATGAATGGTAAAATAAGGTAACCACATAACCGTTTTTAGCCATCTGGGTTATCTTCAGTCCATGCATTATGCTTTTCCGGGACGATGGGTAAACATCCTCCCCATAAAAAGACAAAAAGTGGGGGAATGTAGTAATATGAGGCCCTGAAACATAAACTCTTGCATCAGAGGCCTGGTATGAATCCTAAGGCCTGAACTAAAGTAACAGTCAAGACATTGCTAACATAAAGCAAAGTTAAGCTGTGAGCCAGAGGCAGGCCCTGCTCACAGAATCTGGCAAGAAGAGGGCTGATGTTGCAAAAATACACATACCTAAAAGTAGGGTTACCAGATAGCAACTGTGAAAAAATGGGACAGGGGGTGAGGTGCCTATATAAGAAAAAGTCCCCAAAAAAGAGACTGTCCCTTTAAAAACGGGACATCTGGTCACCCTACCTGAAAGGTACTGGGCACTAGTTAAGGAAACACATGCCAGGATGAGGGTGACCAGATGTCCCGTTTTTAAAGAGAGAGTCCCGTTTTTGGAGACTTTTTCTTAGGCCTGGTCTACACTACGAGTTTAGGTCGACTTTAGCTGCGTTAAGTCGACTTAAACCTGGACACGTTTACACGACGAAGCCCTTTCTTTCGACTTAAAGGGCCCTTTAAACCGGTTTCTTTACACCACCTCGACGAGGGGATTAGCGATAAAATCGGCCTTAGGGGGGTCGGAATTGGGTTAGTGAGGACGGAATTCGACATTAGTGGCCTCCGGGAGCTATCCCACAGTGCTTCATTGTGACCGCTCTGGACAGCACTCTCATCTCAGATGCACTGGCCAGGTAGACAGGAAAAGCCCCGCGAACGTTTGAATTTCATTTCCTGTTTGCTCAGTGTGGAGAGCACAGGTGACCATGCAGAGCTCATCAGCACAGGTAACCGTGATGGAGTCCCAGTCCCAGTCCCAGGATCGCAAAAGAGCTCCAGCCTGGACCGAACGGGAGGTACGGGATCTGATCGCCATCTGGGGAGATGAAGCAGTGCTGGCCGAACTCCGAAACAGTAAAAGAAATGGCAAAACATTAGAAAAGATCTCCAAGGCCATGAAGGACAGAGGCCATAACAGGGACGCACAGCAGTGCCGCGTGAAAATTAAGGAGCTAAGGCAAGCCTACCACAAAGCCAGAGACGCAAACGGAAGGTCCGGGGCTGAGCCGCAAACATGCCGCTACTACGAGGAGCTGCATGCCATTCTAGGGGGTGCAGCCACCAGTAGCCCAAGCGTGTGCTATCAGTCCCTCGCTGGAGACAGGGAAGCGGGTTCGGCGGACGAGGAAGATGAGGATGGAGAGAACATCATAGATAGCTCACAGCAGCAAGGAAGCGGAGAAACCAGTTTCCCCAACAGCCAGGATATGTTTGTCACCCTGGACCTGGAACCAGTAACCCCCGAACTCACCCAAGACCCTGTGGGCACACAGGGGACCTCTGGTGAGTGTACCTTTGTAAATATTACACATGGTTTAAAAACAAGCGTGTTTAATGATTAATGATTAATTTGCCCTGGCAATCGCGGCCAGTACAGCTACTGGAAAAGTCTGTTAACGTGTATGGGGATGGAGCGGAAATCCTCCAGGGACATCTCCAGAAAGCTCTCCTTCATGTACTCCCAAAGCCTTTGCAAAAGGTTTCTGGGGAGGGCTGCCTTATCCCGTCCGCCATGGTAGGACACTTTACCACGCCAGGCCAGTAGCACGTAGTCTGGAATCATTGCATAACAAAGCATGGCAGCGTATGGTCCCGGTGTTTGCTGGCATGCAGACAACATTCATTCCTTATCGCTCTTTGTTATCCTCAGGAGAGTGTTATCATTCACGGTCACCTGGTTGAAATGGGGCGATTTTATTAAGGGGACATTCAGAGGTGCCCCTTCCTGCTCTGCTGAACAGAAATATTCCCCGCTGTTAACCACGCGGTGGGGGGGAGGGGTGAAGTGACCATCCCAGAGAATTGGGTGTGGGGGGGAGGGGAGTTAGTTGGGTTTGTGCTGCATGTTAAACCTGAAACCGCAGCCCCTCCTTTTACATTGCAAACCCATTTTAAATGGCCAACCCAACGGGTGCTTGGTATGGTTAATGAGAGCAGTACTGTTTTAAACCATCCCCACTTGTTAACAAGGTTAAAAAAGCCAAAAGACTGTGTCTTACCATGGCTGCCTGCAAGCTGAAATCTGTGGCCTGGCACTGCGTGAGTGATCTCTCACACCAAACCGGCAGGCCCTCAATATAAGAGGAAAAATGCGACCTTGTAACGAAAGCACATGTGCTGTGTGATGTGAACAGCAAAATCTAACGTGAAAGAGTGTACCCATTGTTCTCCAAAATGTATCTTTTTTAAACAACTCTCCCTTTTCCTCCACCAGCTGCAAATGTTTCACCTTCACAGAGGCTAGTGAATATTCGAAGAAGGAAGCGAAGGACGCGTGACGAAATGTTCACTGAACTACAGACTGCCTCCCACGCTGACAGAGCACAGCAGAATGCGTGGAGGCAGTCAATGACGGATTTTAAAAAAGCCCAATATGAGCGAGAGGAGAGGTGGCGGGCTGAAGAGCAGAGTTTGCGTGCTGAAACGCGGGCTGAAGAGCAGAAGTGGCGTCAACTTGTACTCATAAAGCAAGAGTCGATGCTCCGGCTGCTGGAGCATCAAAGTGATATGCTCCTGCGTATGGTTGAGCTGCAGGAAAGGCAGCAGGAGCAGAGACCGCCGCTACAGCCCCTCTGTAACCAACAGCAGGAGCAGAGACCGCCGCTACAGCCCCTCTGTAACCAACAGCAGGAGCAGAGACCGCCGCTACAGCCCCTCTGTAACCAACAGCAGGAGCAGAGACCGCCGCTACAGCCCCTCTGTAACCACCAGCCCTCCTCCCCAAGTCCCATTGCCTCCTCACCCAGACGCCCAAGAACACGGTGGGGGGGCCTCCGGCCACCCAATCACTCCACCCTAGATGATTTCCACAGCAATAAGTTTTAAAGTTTTAAAGTGCAGTGTGTCCTTTTCCTTCCTCCTCCTCCCCCACCCATCCCGGGCTACCTTTGCAATTATCCCCCTAGTTGTGTGCTCAATTAATAAAGAATGCATGAATGTGAAGTAACAATGACTTTATTGCCTCTGCAAGTGGTGCTTGAAGAGGGGAGGGTAGGGGAGGGTGGGGTGGTTGGTTTACAGGGTAGTAGAGTTAACCGGGTGCATGGGGGGGCTGCGATTTCATCAAGGAGAAACAAACAGAAGTTTCACACCGTATCCTGGCCAGTCACAAAACTAGTTTTCAAAGCCTCTCTGATGCGCACCGCGCCCTGCTGTGCTGCTCTAACCGACCTGGTGTCTGGCTGCGCGTAATCAGCGGCCAGGCGATTTGCCTCTACCTCCCACCCCGCCATAAATGTCTCCCCCTTACTCTCACAGATATTGTGGAGCGCACAGCAAGCAGCAATAACAATGGGGATATTCTTTTCGCTGAGGTCACAGCGAGTCAGTAAGCTGCGCCAGCGCGCTTTTAAACGCCCAAATGCACATTCCACCACCATTCGGCACTTGCTCAGCCTGTAGTTGAACAGGTCCTGACTCCTGTCCAGGCTGCCTGTGTATGGCTTCATGAGCCATGGCATTAAGGGGTAGGCTGGGTCCCCAAGGATCACGATAGGCATTTCAACATCCCCAATGGTTATTTTCTGGTCCGGGAAGAAAGTCCCTTCCTCCAGCTTTCGAAACAGAAGAGAGTGCCTGAAGACGCGAGCATCATGTACCCTTCCCGGCCAGCCCACGTTGATGTCGGTGAAACGTCCCTTGTGATCCACCAGGGCTTGCAGCAGCATTGAAAAGTACCCCTTGCGGTTTATGTACTCGGTGGCTTGGTGCGCCGGTGCCAAGATAGGGATATGGGTTCCGTCTATCGCCCCACCACAGTTTGGGAATCCCATTGCAGCAAAGCCATCCACTATGTCCTGCACGTTTCCCAGAGTCACTACCCTTGATATCACCAGGTCTCTCATTGCCCTGGCAACTTGGATCACAGCAGCCCCCACAGTAGATTTGCCCACTCCAAATTGATTCCCGACTGACCGGTAGCTGTCTGGCGTTGCAAGCTTCCACAGGGCTATCGCCACTCGCTTCTCAACTGTGAGGGCTGCTCTCATCCTGGTATTCTGGCGCTTCAGGGCAGGGGAAAGCAAGTCACAAAGTTCCATGAAAGTGCCCTTACGCATGCGAAAGTTTCGCAGCCACTGGGAATCGTCCCAGACCTGCAACACAATGCGGTCCCACCAGTCTGTGCTTGTTTCCCGGGCCCAGAATCGGCGTTCCATGGCATGAACCTGCCCCAGTAACACCATGATTTCCACATTGCTGGGGCCTGTGCCTTGTGAGAGGTCCATGTCAATTTCCTCATCACTATCGTCGCCGCGCTGCAATCGCCTCCTCCTCCTCAGCTGGTCCTCCTGGTTTTGCTTTGGCATGTCCAGGCTCTGCATATACTCCAGGACAATGCGCGTGGTGTTCATAGTGCTCATAATTGCCGCGGTGATCTGAGCGGGCTCCATGATCCCAGTGCTAGCTATGGCGTCTGGTCTGAAAAAAGGCGCGAAACTAGTATCTAAAGACCAGGGGAAGAAGGGAGGGAGGGAGGGAGGGGCGGGCAACTGACGACATGGCGTACAGGTACAGGGAATTAAAATCAAGAAAGGTGGCTGTGCATCAGGGAGAAATACAAACAACTGTCACACAGAATGCCCCCCCCCCCCGAGATTGAACTCCTAAGCCTGGGTTTAGCGGGCCGTTGATTTGACGGAGGGAGCGGGGAAGGAAATGAATACAGAACAAATCTATTTTTTACATCTTAAGACGACAGTGCAGCATGACTGATAGCCCTCGGCATTTTCTGGGTGCTTGGCAGCAAATACTGTGCGCGTACCAGTATGACGATGATGGATACCAATCATAATATAGTTTTTATTTCCAAAAGGCAAGGGGTTGCTGCTGTGTAGCAATGTAGCCCCACGTGTGCCAGCCACATGTCTGCCAGCACCCAGATCGCCCTCGGCCTTTTCTGGGTGCTTAGCAGACAATACTTGGCAGCAAATAGTATACTACGACTGGTAACCATCATTGTCCAACGAGGACGGTTAAAGGCAAGGGGTTGCTGCTGTACAGTAGCCAGAAGGATCGGTAAAGGCGCTCAGGCTACAATAATCTATGAGCATTTCAGGCAACCTGTAAATTTACTTGCTTTCAGACCTGAGGAAAGCTCTTCTTGCAGATCTGCTGAGCACCCAGATCGCCCTCGGCCTCTTCTGGGTGCTCAGCAGACAATACTGACAGGACGGTTACCAGTCGTAATAAACCATCTACTGCCAAAAGGCAAGGGGCTGGTGCAATGCAGCCCTACGGCTGCCAGCCCCACAGCTACCAGCATCCCGAGCGCCGATGAAGGCTACTACTCATGCTGCACCGTCTACCGCCAATAGGCAGTAAGCTGCTGCTGCTGTTTAGCAATGCAGTCCCACGTTTGCCGGCACCCGGAAGACATATGGTGACGGTGAGCTGAGCTGAGCGGGCTCCATGCTTGGCGTGGTATGTTGTCTGCACAGGTAACCCAGGTAAAAAGGCGCGAATCTATTGTCTGCCGTTGCTGTGACGGCGGGGGAGGGGCGTGACGCAATGTACCCAGAACCCCCCGCGGCACTGCTTTGCATCATTCGGGCATTGCGATCTCAACCCATAATTCCAATGGGCGCCGGAGACTCCGGGAACTGTGGGATAGGTACCCATAGGCACCCATAGTGCAATGCGCCGGAAGTCGACGCTAGCCTCGGTACTGTGGACGCGGTCTGCCGACTTCATGCACTTAGAGCATTTTATGTGGGGACACACACAATCGGCTGCATACAACCGGTTTCTATAAAACCGGCTTCTATAAATCTGACCTAATTTTGTAGTGTAGACAAGCCCTTATACAGGTGCCTATTACCCCCCGTCCCATTTTTCCACAGTTGCTATGTGGTCACCATAACAAGGATGGTACCAGAACACTCCGGTACTAGCACATTCCCCACAGATAACAGGAACAGGCTGACCTATCCTAAAAACAGGGGCAGGAGGGTAATATGGTAGAGTTGTTTTGTGAGAGGCGGCACCCTAACACATAGAGGGGTTGCACCTCTACGCGTCAGGAGTAACTTGTTTGTACCTGTGTCTAAGAATGCACCCCTGAGGAGTTGTCTTTGTCTGGCCTAGGGGCAGTGGTAAGTCCCACCACTGACTGAGCCGGTCCATTGTCAGGGAGCACATCTGTACTGGCAGAACTGTAGACATCTGATCCGGGGAGTTAGAGACTGTGTTTCGTTTGGCAATAAACCTGGCCGGGTGCCTTCATATCTTATCGGAGTCTGTGGTCATTGGGTGTTCTCTCAGGGTCTGCTGTGTCAGCGATCTGCAGAGGGAAAACACCCACGTAACCGACTGTTATCAACACTGAACAGAGCAGAGCCCCACACCCATGACTTCTGACAACAGGAGCCATCAAGATTCTAAACCACCATCAATGGCCCACACTTTGCATAATTACAATGGGACCTCAGAGTTATACTTCATATTTCTAGCTTCGAATACAATAATCATACATGCATACAAATAGGATGACCACACTCTGTAGATTATAAGCTTTGTAGTGATACCTTACAAGAGACCTTTTGCCTAAAGCATATTCCAGTTACATCATATTCATACTCATAAGCATATTTCCATAAAACTTATGGAGTGCAACGTCACACCCCCAACGGAGGTTTTAATCACTGGCAAAGTATCTAGAACCTAAGGTGGAGGATGGGCTGCAGGGACTGGAAGGATGGTGTAGCGATGCTGGCTTTGGTGGGATCTAACTGAGTGTGTCAATTCAGGACAGATTGCTGAGAGCAGGGCAGTTACAGCCCAAGGCTGGGCTTCCTACGCAAACCAAGGCAAACCAAACCAGCCAAACAGAGAAGACTTCGGTTTTACCCCACTGGCTAACCATAAGTGATAATAGCAACTCCCTTAGACACTCCAGTTTCCCAGTATCACCACCAGTGCCACTCGTTATGGGGACGAATGGTTATGAAAACCGATACCCCAGTAAAAGAAAAAAGGTTCTCCTGATCCCAAAGGACCACGCCCCAGACCCAGAGCAATGTACAAATCAGATCTTACCCACAAAGCACGCTGTTGCCAATCCTTTAGAATCTAAAATCTAAAGGTTTATTCATGAAAGGAAAAAGATGTAGATGAGAGCTAAAATTGGTTAAATGGAATCAATTACATACAGCAATGGCAAAGTTCTTGGTTCAGGCTTGTAGCAGTGATAGGATAAACTGCAGCTTCAAATCAAGTCTCTGGAATACATCCACAGCTGGGATGGGTCATTCAGTCCTTTGTTCAGAGCTTCAGTTTGTAGCAAAGTCCCTCCAGAGGTAGACGCAGGATTGAAGACAAGATGGAGATGGGGCAGCTGCCTTTTATAGTTTCCTCCAGGTGTAAGAACACCACTTTGTTCTGACTGTGGAAAATTACAGCAAAATGGAATTTGGAGTCACATGGGCAAGTCACATGTCCATGCATGACTCAGTTCTTTACAAGTGGCAGCCATTGCCCACATGCTATCTTGAAAGTCCCCAGGAAGACTTCTTATGTGGATTGGAGTCTCCCAAGGTCTATTTTCAGTTAAGTGTTTCTTGATTGGGCACTTAACTTGCAAATTCCTTTCTCAAGAAGCTGACCAAATGCTTTACTAAAGCCTTGGCTACACTTGAGAATTCGGCAGCGCTGTGAAGCCTGAGTGTAGTCGCGCCGCCAGCGCTGCGAGAGCTCTCTCGCAGCGCTGCAAGTACTCCACCTCTCCGAGGGGAATAGCTTGCAGCGTTGCGAGCGAGCGTGCAGCGCTGCAGGCGCTGATTACACTGGCGCTTTACAGCGCTGCACTCGCTGCGCTCGGCGGGGGGCGTTTTCACACCCCTGAGCGCAGCAAGTTGCAGCGCTGTACAGCGCCAGTGTAGCCAAGGCCTAAGGCTACTTAGAATCAAAATACATTGATATACAAGTACATAGCCAATGTTCATAACTTCAACCATAAAAATGATACACACATACAGATAGCATTATGTGACAGACCCAGACCAGTGGGGTATAGGAGTCTGGTAGAGGGCAAATATACTGGTCACTGGATGAGTAGTTTTCTGTTCCCTGAGTGACCAGAGAAGGGGCTGCACTAGAGTAATCAGGAACCTGCTAGAACCAGTTAAGGCAGGCAGGCTAATTAGGACACCTGGAGCCAATTAAGAAGAAGCTGCTAGAATCAATTAAGGCAGGCTAATCAGGGCACCTGGGTTTTAAAAGGAGCTCACTTCAGTTTGTGGTGCGAGTGTGCGGAGCTGGGAGCAAGAGGTGCAAGGAGCTGAGAGTGAGAGGGTGTGCTGCTGGAGGACTGAGGAGCACAAGCGTTATCAGACACCAGGAGGAAGGTCCTGTGGTGAGAATAAGGAAGGTGTTTGGAGGAGGCCATGGGGAAATAGCCCAGGGAATTGTAGCTGTCATGCAGCTGTTACAGGAGGCACTATAGACAGCTGCAGTCCACAGGGCCCTGGGCTGGAACCCGGAGTAGAGGGCGGGCCCGGGTTCCCCCCAAACCTCCCAATTGACCTGGACTGTGGGTTCTTCCAGAGGGGAAGGTCTCTGGGCTGTTCCCCAACCCACATGGTGAATCTCTGAGGCAAGAAAATCCGCCAATAAGCCCAGGACCCACCAAGATAGAGGAGGAACTTTGTCACAATAATCATAATCAGCCAATCATAACCTTCCCATAGACACCTTACACGACAACCTTTGTACAATATTTGCTGCAAATATATAACAGTGGTTGCAACAATGATCTATACGGTTACAGGTTATGTCAGTAACGTCACAGATGGGTAAAAATGAATGAAAGGTTTCTGCTAATTTGCTAAAGCAAATGGACCTACCAGCAAGAAGTTCACCTCTTTAAACACAGGGATGATTTTGGTGTTCGCGTCTCATTTAGGAAGTGAAGGTAGCTTCAGCGTAAGTGGCATTTACACAGTTATTTGCAGTTGTGCAAAACACCAGGGATGGCCCCTAATCCTGGCAAAACAAATAGCAATTCAGTGATTGGCGTAGTGAATCAAACAGAAGTTGTCCTGTGTCTTGCTTTAATTCAGCTCCAATCTCGCACCACAAAAGGCATATTAGCTATAGTTATTCAAAGCAAATCAGTCGACAAGCGAATTGCCAATGAAGCCAGAAGGAAAACCATGCTTGCTAATGTTTCTAAAGGGAAAAATCTCCAAAAGTAATTTTTGTTGTAGATTAAATCCTGCAAATTGTAACTCCCTTTCTGGGTTATTTATTTATCAAACTGAAAGGATTACTGAGCAGGATGGAGATTTCCTCCATATAGTTTAAAGAATATTACTGAGCAAAGAAGCCACAGAAGTTATTCCGTTTTCTAACCCTGCAGCCTCCGGCAAAAAATGCTCTGGATTAGAAAGATAGTCATGCAAACTAGAAGAGAGGACAAGACGCTGTCTGATGCAGTATGTACTTAAAAATGCAAATCCTATCATCTCTGTTCAGATTCATTTTTCCATGGGTACTTGGGGGATTGCCAATATCCCTTTATAACAATTACTCAGCTCAATCAGGAAAACATATTCTGCAGTTGTGTTTTAGAAACAATGATATGAATGAATCAGTGAGTAGGTATTTAACGTAGTTTTATACCAGTGTAACAACATCCACAGAGCTGAACAGTTTTGTAAAACTTTTTTAGTTTCACTAAAATATTCACTTAACTTTCTGAAAAACCCTTCTCCCAAAGTCTAAGCTGTGGCTTCAAAACCAGTAATAGTTTAGGTCCCAAAAGACTAATTACACCTCTACCCCAATATAACGCGACCCGATATAACGTGGTAAAGCAGCGCTCCAGGGGGGCAGGGCTACGCGCTCCGGCGGATCAAAGCAAGTTAGATATAACACAGTTTCACCTATAACGCAGTAAGATTTTTTGGCTCCCGAGGACAGCATTATATCAGGGTAGAGGTGTATTAGCTAAAACAACCAAGAGACCTTGTGGAACCTTAGAGACTTAACAAATTTATTTGGGCATAAGTTTTCGTGGGCTAGAACCCACTTCATCAGATGCATGCAGTGGAAAATACAGTAGCAGGTATATTTATACATAGTACATGAAAAGATGGGAGTTGCCTTACCAGGTGGGGGGGGGGGGGTCCAGTCTAATGAGACAATTCAATTAATAGTAGAATACCAAGGGAGGAAAAATCACTTTTGTAGTGGTAATGAGGGTGGCCCATTTCAAACAGTTGACAAGAAGGTGTGAGTAACAGTAGGGGGAAATAAGTATGGTAAAATTAGGTTTTGTAATGACTCATCCACTCCCAGTCTTTATTCAGGCCTAATTTGATGGTGTCCAGTTTGCAAATTAATTCCAGTTCTGCAGTTTCATGTTGGAGTCTGTTTTTGAAGTGTTTTTGTTGAAGAATTGTCACTTTTAAGTCTGTTATTGAGTGACCAGGGAGGTTGAAGTGTTCTCCTACTGGTTTTTGAATGTTGCAATTCCTGATGGCAGATTTGTGTCCATTTATTCTTTTGCGTAGAGACTGTCCGCTTTGGCCAATGTACATGGCAGAGGGGCATTGCTGGCACGTGATGGCATATATCACATTGGTAGATGTGCAGGTGAATGAGCCCCTGATGGTGTGGCTGATGTGGTTAGCTCCTATGATGGTGTCCTTGAATAGATATGTGGACAGAGTTGGCACCGGGGTTTGTTGCAGGGTTTGGTTCCTGGGTTAGTGTTTTTGTTGTGTGGTGTGTAGTTGCTGGTGAGTATTTGCTTCAGGTTGGGGGGCTGTCTGTAAGTGAGGACTGGCCTCTCTCCCAAGGTCTGTGAGAGTGAGGGATCGTCCTTCAGGATACGTTGTAGATCCTTGATGATGCGTTGGAGAGGTTTTAGTTGGTGGCTGTAGGTGACAGCTAGTGGCATTCTGTTACTTGCTTTGTTGGGCCTGTCTTGTAGTAGGTGACTTCTGGGTACCCTTCTCGCTCTGTCAATCTGTTTCTTAACTTCACCAGGTGGCTATTGTAGTTTTAAGAATGCTTGATAGAGATCCTGTAGGTGTTTGTCTCTGTCTCAGGGATTGGAGCAAATGTGGTTGTATCTTAGAGCTTGACCGTAGACAATGGATCGAGTACATCATCACGGATCTACAACCTATCCTGAAGGATTATCGCTCATTCTCACAGACCTTGGGAGACAGGACAGTCACTGAGGCCAAACATCAACAAACTGACAGAACTGAAGTGTTGCCAGGTGTCTGGCAAACACTAAAAACTCTCTGGCAGGCGAAGAATTGTATAAAGTTGTATGACAGTTTTATTATTTCTAAGAAATTTGAAATAAAAATACAATATAAACGTTTTCTTTTCTGAACACCATCTTCAGTGGCATTATTGGCCGACTGGGAGGATTTGAGGACTGGCACTGGCCCTAAGGTAAATTGAGTTTGAGACCCCTGGTATAAAGCTTATACAGGGTAAACTCATAAATTGTCCACCCTCTATAACACTGATAGAGAGATATACACAGCTGTTTGCTCCCCAAGGTATTAATCACTTACTCTGGGTTCATTGATAAACAAAAGTTATTTTATTAAGTATAAAAAGTAGGATTTAAGTGGTTTCAAGTCAAAACAGGCAGAACAAAGTAAGTCATCAAGCAAAATAAAGCAAAAACACGCAAGTCTAAGCCTAATACATTAAGAAACCGATTAGAGGTAATATTTCACCCTCAGATATGTTCCAACAAGCTTCTTTCACAGACTAGACTCCTTCCTAGTCTGGGCCCAATCCTTTCCCCTGGTACAGTCCTTGTTAGTTCCAGCAGACATCTTAGGTGGAAAACAGGGGCTTTCTCATGACTGGCAGCCTTAGCTTGTAAGCAGGGCTGTTCTCATGACTGGCCTTCTTTGTCCTATTCTACCCCCTTTTATAGCTTTGGCACAAGGCGGGAATCTTTTGTCTCTCTGGGTCCCCACCCCTCCTTCTAAATGGAAAAGTACCAGATTTAAGATGGATTCCAGTATCATGTGACATGGTCGAATGTCCTGTAAGACCTCATTCTTCATTACCCAGGGGCTGGCCCATACGTACACAGGAAGGCTTGCAGGTAAATAAAACATCTACAACCAATTGTCCTAGTCAATGGGAGCCATCAAGATTCTAAACCACCATTAATGGCCCACACTTTGCATCATTACAATAGGACCTCGGAGTTATACTTCATATTTCTAGCTTCAGATACAAGAATGATACATGCATACAAATAGGATGAACACACTCAGTAGATTATAAGCTTTGTAATGATACCTTACAAAAGACCTTTTGCATAAAGCATATTCCAGTTACATCATATTTACATTCATAAGCATACTTTTATAAAACATATGGAGTGCAACGTCACAGCCCCTCTGCCCACTCAGTCCAAACTCCTGGCAGTGTGGGGCTTGCAATCCATTCTTCCTGAGTTATATTAGCTGAAGGGTGTGTTCCCACCCATTCTCAAAGAGGACTGTGATCAATGCTGTCTCCAGGACTGTGGAGCAAAACCTATCCCTATTTTATAGATGGGGAAACTGAGGCCAAGAGCGGGATGGTGCTTGATGACGGTCACATAGGGAGTCTGTGGCTGAACCAGGAATGGAACCCAGGAGTCCTGGCTCCCGGCACCCCCCCGCCTAGGCCCAGCCTCTAGGTGTCTGGCTCTGTCCCCCTATAGGTGCCAGGTGATTGCTGCGGTACTGATGAGCAGAGGGATCAAGGCTGCAGGCCGCAGGGTGGAAGAGGAGCTGGGGGCGACTCGGAGGGCCGCCGAGGCCTGCACTTGGCGATCCCCAAGGCTCTGCAAAGGCCGGTAGTTGTTCTGCAACCGAGGCCCAGCATCTGAGTTTGTGGAGTGGAGGATGGAGGGGAACGCAGCCACCTGCGGGGAGGGAGACAGATTAGTGGGGGAGGGGCAAATTGAGGGGGGAGGCAAACTTGGGGTGCTCTACTTAGTGGAGAGGAGGACACCCCATCAATGGAGAGAACTGAGAAGGTTCTGATGGGGTTCACTTTGAAGCAGAGAGAGTGGGGGTTTGAACAGCAGAGGGGAGGTGAGCTGGAAAAAGGACCCAGGAGTCCTGACTCCCAGCCCCCCTTCTGTAACCTACTAGACACGACCCCACTCCCCTCCCAAAGCTGGGGATAGAACCCAGGAGTCCTGACTCCCTCCCTTTCCCCCACCCCCACACTCACCACGTCAAGAGGCACCAGGATGGGGTCGGGGAAGACAGTCCAGACCACGACTTCGTCACAGGTGGGGGTGGTGAGGGAGCCGGGGTAGCGGTAATAGCGGGCTAGATCCACCGAGCTCAGGAGCCCCCGCAGGGAGAAGGAGCCGTCCAGATTCGTTTTCTTCCCTGGAGGGGCAGAGGCAGAGTGAGTGCCCAGCTCAGCCCCTCCCAGAGTTGGGGATAGAACCCAGAAGTCCTAGCTCCCAACCCCCCTGCTCTAACCCACTAGATCCCACTCTCCTCCCAGCTTTAGGGACAGAACCCAGTAGTCTGGACTCCTCGCCCCCACTCCCCTCCTCTAATCCATTTCTCTCTCTCACCCCCTGGCGGCACAGAGCTGTACTGTCCCCAGGCACAATGCTAGGCCAGCCATAATCCACCTCTCCCGCACCCCAGTTCAGGGGATACTCACCCTTCAGAGCCACGTTCTTCAAGTGCCGGGTGAAGGAATCCCAGGAGTGGGAGGGGCGTGCGTGGGCTGTTGCCTGAGGGACAAGATCACATGAGTACAACAAATAGGGAAACTGAGGCATGGGGAGGGCTGGGAGTCAGAGTGACTCAGAGTAAGGCTCAAGTTCCTCCTCGAATCATTAGATACCACTTCCCACCCAGAGAACCCAGGAGTCCTGATGCCCAGCCCCCGCTGTTCTAACTTACTAGACCCCACTCCCTGTCCCGAGCTGGGCATAGAACCCAGGAGTCCGGGCTCATGGCCCCGCACTGCCTCACCTGGAGGAAGAAGGCCAGCACAGCGATTCCCTCGGGATCCTTGAGGGCATCAGTCTTGTTCAGGTTGTTCTTGGTATGCACAATGTGGAGCTAAAGGGGGAGAGAGAGGAAAATTGGAAAGTATCTCCTATGGATCCCCTGCCTGCTCCCTGCAGGACAGCGCCCCCTGCTCATCCCCCGCCCACCCCCTCCAGCATAGCGCCCCCTGCTGAGCCCCCCACCCGCTCCATTCAGCACAGCGCCCCCTGCCGAGCCTCCTCCCCACTCCCTTCAGCACAGCGCCCCCTGCTGATCCCCCTGCCCTGGTCCCTGCAGCACAGCGCCCCCTGCTGAGCCCCCGCCTGCTCCGTGCAGCACAGCGCCCCCTATGGAGCCTCCCGTCCACCCCTTCCAGCACAGCGCCCCCTACTGATCATCCGCCCTCCTGCTGCAGCACAGCGCCCCCTGCTGAGCCCCTGCCCACCCCCTGCAGCACAGTGCCCCCTGCTGAGCCCTCCACCCGCTCCCTACAGCCCGGTGCCCCCTGCTGAGCCCCTGCCCACCCCCTGCAGCACAGCGCCCCCTGCTGAGCCCCCCCAGCCCGCTCCAGACTGCACAGCACCCCCTAGCTCTGCACTGGGGCATTGGGGCCAGCGCTGCGCCCCCTGCCTCTCTCACCTCCATGGAGAACCCTTTGTAATTGATGAAATGCTCCGAGCCAGGCTTGTCTGACCCCTGGCTCCAGTGCAGGTGGAAGGATTTGGCTGTGTAGATAGCTGGGAGCCCCTGAGCGCAGAGATGAAGCCCATCCGCTAAATGCACGTCCACTGTAGGGGGGGAGAGACCAACACAGGGAGTGGGACCCAGGCATCTGGCACAGCAGCGCAGGGTGCTCGCTTTAGGGGACAGTCTGTACTACCTGTCGTCCCCCTGTTTTCCATGGAGATAAGCTTCCAGGCATCCCCATAGCCAGCGAGGGACACAGTCCCCAGGTGGGGATTGTGGACAGTATCAGGGGTGACGATGTTGATTGGGGACTGCCTGGTGGGGGAGAGACCAGGGTGGGGAATGGGACCCAGCAGGGCTGTAACATGGGCGGGGTGAGCGGGGCAGTCACCCAGGTGTGCCCCAGTGTTTGAAAACTGTCGCCTCCTGCCAGGAGCCGGCGGATCAGAAGCTGGTGGGCCCCTGGCTCTCTGAGCTGTGGGAGCCGGGGTGCTGGCTGGATGCCAGGCGGCCCCCCCTGCCCTGTGCACTGAGCCAGGCCACCTCTGCACAGGCCCCCTGCCTGCCCCCCCATACGTCGCCTCTGGGGGGCACAAATATGTTTGCTCACCACAGGTGCTAAAATGCCTAGTTCTGGCTCTGGGACCCCGGCATCCGGCACGGCAGCAGGGTGCTCGCTTTAGGGATCAGTCTGTACCTACCTGTCGTCCCCGTGTTTTCCATGGAGATAAGCTTCTTGGCATCCCCATAGCCAGCGAGGGACACAGCCCCCAAGTGGGGATTGTGGACAGCCGCAGGGGTGACGATGTTGATCGGGGACTGCCTGGTGCCGTTACAGTGCCCCAGAGCTGCCCATGTCTCTGGACCTGCCGAGAGGGGAGGAGCCATCAGGGAGGGGGAAGGGCCAGAGAAGGAAATGGGGGAGGAGTCAGAATGTTAATCAGCTGCTGTCACCCACCCCAGAGGTGGCTGCATGATGCAAATTTTAGACCTGGAGTCAGGATTCCTGGGTTCTGTCCCTGACTCTGGCAGGGGAGTGGGCTCTGGTGGGATAAAGTGGGGGAAATGGGAGTCTAGTGAGTTAGAGCAGGGGAGTCTCCTGGGTTTTACATACAGCTCTGGGAGGGGGTTGGAGTCTTGTGGTTTAGAGCAGGGGGCTGGGGCTGGGGCTGGGAGTGAGGATTCCAGGGTTCTATCCCTGGCTCTGGAACGCTGACACTGCCCTTCTCTGTGCCTCAGTTTCCACACCCATCCAAATGTGAGAAAACAGTAATTAACTCTCGCACTGGGTGAGGTCAGAGAGTGGATGTCTGTGTTGCAGGGGATGGATGGATTCTCTTACCGCATTTTGGGTCTTTGTAGCACCAGGAACCTGCAGGAGAGAGAGAGGTGGGGAAGGGGGTCAGAGCCGGGAGATGGCCAATAAATAATCACATCCTGCTGCCCCTTCCCCTGGGCTTGGCCCCAGCAGGGAGGGTCACTTTAGAGCAGGATCGGGGCGGGCTGGGGAGCAGCATTACCTGCCGTATCGGTACTGGTGTAGTCGGCTCCCAGCAGCGTCCCCAGGACAATGAGGTGCGGTACCCAGGCGAGATTCATGTCTCCGATGTCACCTGCTGAGAGCAACCTGGAGGAAGGATTGGAGAGACTGGATTCAACTCCCCTGCCCTGAGCCAGCCAGGCCCCACTCTGGGGCCAGATCGGAGCCGGTGCCCTAGAGGGGACGGGCCCCATGCTCCATTTCCCACACCTAGGGCCAGTAGCGCCCCTGGGGAAGACGGGCCACGTGCCCCATTTCCCACCCCCGGGCCAGTGGTGCCCCTAGAGAGGACGGGCCCCATGCTCCATTTCCCACCCCCGGGCCAGTGGCGCCCCTAGAGGGGACGGGCCCCTAGGGATGCTCAGCAGCGAGCAGCTCTCACCTGCCCTGTGCCTGGTGGGGGAAGGTCACACTGCAGGGGTGAAGGCTCCTCAAAGCTCCTTATATACACGGGGTCACCGCCCAGCCCAGCCCTGCCCAGCCCAGCCCAGCCCAGCCCAGAGCGGCTGGGGGTGGAATTACGGGGAAGGGATGAGTTACATCCAAGGAGTGGGGCAGGGACAGAGGGAGGTGGGGGAGGGAGGGAGAGAGAAAACCAGGGAGCAGAAAGAGAAAGGACGGAAGGAAAGAGGGGGGCGGTGGGAAAGAGGAGAAAGGGGCCCCAGCCTGGGTGTGTCTCCCTTAGGGTGCCAGCCCCCGGTGCCAGGGCCACCCCCTGGGAGGCCATGGACCCGCCCCTGTCAGGGGAGCTGGCCCCAGATGCCCACATCAACCTCTCACTCTTCTTGGAAGGGATGTGCGGCGGAGATGGCGCAAGAAGGAAGTGACACAGGGCAGCCAGGCATGGGGCAGAGCACGTCCCCCGTTGCTGGAAGGGCACCTCGCACCCACCTTGGGGTGAGCGGATGTCCCTGAACCACTGCCCGTTATTGCCCACCTAGAGCTGGGGATGGAACCCAGGAGTCCTCGTTCCCTGATCCCCCCTCCTCTAACCCACTATATCCCACTCCCCTCTCAGAGCTGAGGACAGAACCCAGATGTCCTGGCTTTCAGTCCTCACCCTGAAATTATTAGACAAGATTTTTGCCACCCTCAGCTATTGGCACTCAGAGGATAGAGAGGATGGACACACACACAGGCAGGACTCATCTCTCCATTGGGGGCAATAGGACAGATGTATGGACACACACACACACACACACACACGGGGCAGGGCTCATCTCTCCAGCAGGGGGCAGTAGGACAGATGGATGGACACACACACACACTACTCAGCAAAACCCCCTGTGACGGGTTCGGTCACAGGCATCCCCTTAGGACTGTCACCTGATGTGCTGAAATTACCTCTGAGCAAGTTTTCCCTGCCAGCTGGGGACTCCAGAACCCGCGTGGAGGCATGGTCACCTGGACAGATGTGCTGAGAGCACTCCATGCCTTGCTGAGCAAACAGGAAGGGGAATTTCAAAATTCCCAGAGAATTGAAAGAGTGGGTCTGACGGTTGGTCACCTGAGGGCAGGGCAGTAGAGTTCAAAGTGATGACCAGAGTGGCTAGAACAGGCATTGTGGGACACTTCTGGAGGCCCGTCAGAGCGCATTAATAGACCAGGGCATCCACACTGGTGCCGTGGCGCTCCAGCCAGGGTGCAGCAAGCACTATGCCTCTCATGCAGGTGGATTACCAGGGGCGCTCCAGCCGCAGGGTCCGGGCGCACTGCGTGCCTTGCCAGTGTGGACGCCTCAGGAGTTATGGCGCCCGGGGCTGATTTAATGCGCTCTAACTTGCAAGTGTAGCCGAGGCCTAAGGAGCTGCTTCTCAGCTTCTAGCCCCAAGCTGCTTTAGCCAACAGACCCAAGAGCGCTCTCTGGCTTTTCCCTGGGTCACACTCAGCTCACAGGGCTCTGCTTGGTGTCCCAGGTCAGGGCAACTGCACCTGTATTTCCCCCATATGGTCCAGCAAGGGCTCCCATTCGAGGCTCCCAGCTCCTCAGCCGTCACCTCTCCTGGACACACACCTGTGTCTCATTTCCTTCTGGGTATTTCCAGGCTGCACAATTCCCTGCCTACACTGTGAATTCACCAGCAGGCCAGACCGTCTCTGCAGGCCTGCGTTGCCTTCTCCTCAGAGGCTATAACCAGCATCAGTGCCCACAGGTAAGTCACCACCCAGCAAGCACATTTATTCTTAAGGTGAAAGCGTTACAGGGAAAATGTATTGAGAAGAACACAAGAACCTACACGCATGCAAATAAGCTACCCAGAGATGACCCGAACCCCAACCAGGGCTTGGGAAGGTCTTCAAGGCACACCCGGGGGTTTGTCTGTGGTCACAAGTTCATAACAGCTGTTAGCTCAGAACAAGAACCCCCCAGAATCTGAGTCCCTCCTTATATCCAGTGTTTTCCTTGCCAGCTTGGGACTCTAGAACCCTGCGTTGTTGAACCAGACACGCTAGCCTGCTGCAACACAGACTCAGGTCTGAACCATGCCACCAAAGCTGCAGACTTTCACCAAAAATTGCTCAGCAGGTTTCCTATCTCCAGCACCCAGAAACCCAGCTCCCAATTCAATCCAAACCCCAAATCAATCCATTTTACTCTGTATAAAGCTTATACAGGGTAAACTCATAAATTGTCTGTCCTCTATAACACTGATAGAGAGATATGCACATCTGTTTGCTCCCCCAGGTATTAATCACTTACTTTGGGTTCATTAATAAACAAAAGTGATTTTATTAAGTATGAGAAAAATAGGATTTAAGTATTTCAAGTAATAAGAGGCAGAACTAAGTAAGTCACCAAGCAAATTAAAGGAAAAACATGCAAGTCTAAGCCTAATACATTAAGAAACTGATTACAGGTAATATCTCACCCTCAGAGATGTTCCAATAAGCTTCTTTCACAGACTAGACTCCTTCCTAGTCTGGGCCGAATCCTTTCCCCTGGTACAGTCCTTGTTAGTTCCAGCAGACATCTTAGGTGGAAAACAGGGGCTTTCTCATGACTAGCAGCCTTAGGTGGTAAGCAGGGCTGTTCTCATGACTGGCCTTCTTTGTCCTGCTCCACCCCTTTTATAGCTTTGGCACAAGGCGGGAATCTTTTGTCTCTCTGGGTCCCCACCCCTCCTTCTAAATGGAAAAGCACCAGATTTAAGATGGATTCCAATATCATGTGACATGGTCACATGTCGTGTAAGACCTTATTCTTCATTACCCAGGGGCTGGCCCATACGTACACAGGAAGGCTTGCAGGTAAATAAACCATCTACAACCAATTGTCCTAGTCAATGGGAGCCATCAAGATTCTAAACCATCATTAATGGCTCATTACAATAGGACCTCAGAGTTATACTTCATATTTCTAGCTTCAGATACAAGAATGATACATGCATACAAGGAGGAATATATTCAGTCAGTTATAACCTTTGTAAGACACACGCATCTTTCGGATCACAGGCCTGTTCAGGAAGCTGCAAGCCGGGACTTTCTTCCCAGACCAGAAGATCACTGTAGGGGAAGACAAAATGCCCATTGTGATCCTTGTAGACCCTGCTTACCCTTTAATGCCATGGTTCATGAAACCCTACACAGGGAGCCTAGACAGCAGCAAGGAGTGGTTCAACAACAGACTGAGTCGGTGCAGAACGACTGTTGAGTGTGCTTTTGGCTGTTTAATGGGCCGCTGACGCTGTCTGTATAGGAAGCTGGACCTGGCCGATGACAACATCCTCATGGTTATATCCACATGCTGTACCCTCCATAACATTTGTGAAGGGAAGGGTGAAAGCTTCACTCAGGCATGGACCACGGAGGTTCAACACCTGGAGGCTGAATTTGAACAGCCAGAGAGCAGGGCTATTAGAGGGGCCCAGCGCAGGGTTGTAAGGGTTAGGGATGCCTTGAGGGAGCAATTTGATGTTGAAAGGCACCAGTAATGTTTGGTGGCCGGCACGGGAGTGAAGTGCAGAGGTTCCAATGCTAGTAGGCATCCGTGTTTGCTACGTATGATGCACCGACTTGCAATGCCTTTTGCTTTCCTGGGCTACGGTATCTTTTCTTAATGCAATAAGTAGAGTCAGAATGAGCTCTCCCCTGACATCTGGTGGTGAGCTGTGGAAAACGACTTCCGAGGCTGCTCTCGTTTGCATGGGCACACCCACCCTGCCTAGCATGATGGGACGGCTTGCCCAAATTGTCACTTTGGCTGCTGTGGGATCCCCAGTCTCTTTGTGATTGGGGCAGGAGTAATAAAGTGTTATCCTGGTTATGTGAATCAAGGACAGTAGAACTGTACTTTGCCCTCAACTAAGTAACTCTTGCTACATAAGGGACATGGGTTCCAAAGTCCAGTGAGCTGAAAAAGGCTGGTGATGGGCCTGTGTAACTGGTAGTGTGGGTCCCTACTGAGGGGCCTAAACACAATTTTGACTTTTCTCTCTCCATTGTGTAATAATAGAGCTAATTTTTGTGGGTGCTCAAGCTGGTTTTAGCTTGTGTTATTGAAAAAAAACCACTGGAAACGTCAAAGTGCTGCTCCGGGAACGCTTCTCTGGTAGTGCTTTGAAGTGTGAAGTAGGATGACCAGATAGAAAGTGTGAAAAATCGGGACATGGGGTGGGGGGTAATGGGCACCAATATAAGAAAAAGCCCCGAATATCAGGACTGTCCTTATAAAATCAGGACATCTGGTCACCCTAAGTGTGAGTGTGGTTGCGTGCAAGCACTGGGAGAGCGCTCTCCTGGTCATCCACCTCCACAAGGGGATTAGCTGGGAGTGCGGCTCCCAGCGCTCGGAGCCTGTCTACACTAGCACTTTAAAGCGCTCAGACTTGCTGTGCTCAGGGGGGTGATTTTTCACCCCCCTGAGCCAGCAAGTTAGAGTGCTATAAAATGTAAGTGTAGACAAGCCCTGAGTGTGCCAGCACTGAAGCCCCCCACTAACAGCTGAAATCACTAAAGAGCTGAAGTTACTAAGAGCTGAAATCACTGAGAGCTGTGTTAAGTGTGTGTGTGTGGGGGGGGCCCTGAAGACATGTTGGTGAGCAGCTAGCAGGATGGATGGCTAGTGCATTGGAGCAGCTAGCAGGGCGGCTAGCGGAGAGGCGTGGCTGGTGGTGAAGACTGCAGCAGAACTCCACGGAGAGGCGTGGCAGTCAGCCGTCGACCCGAGCAGCAGAGCACGTAAGGTGCCCCCCATACCTCCCCCCACTTCCACTCAGGCTGGGAGGTAAACTCTGCAGATGAACTTCTGAACTCTGGGGATGCACTGACCAAGGACAGAAACTGTGGGAGGGGTGACTGTTGGGTTGCTGGACTTAAGACCCAGAGGGGAAAAGGACATTGCCAAACTTACCTGGGGGTGGGTCTCTTGCTCATGGTTTGTGTTATGAATCCTGTTTGTGGTGTTTCCCCAACATCATGCTGCATTGTTTCCCTCCTTTATTAAAAGGCTTTTGCTACACTCAGCCTCTGTGATTGCGAGAGGGGAAGTATTGCCTCTTAGAGGTGCCCGGGGGGTGGTGTGTAATTGTCCCAGGTCACTGGGTGGGGGCTCGAGCCGGTTTTGCATTGCGTTATTGAAACGGAACCCCTAGATACTGAACCCGGCCCTTGTTGCTGCCAACTCTGACGGGCAGAAGGGTTACAATTTTGGGGGCTCATCCGGGATCCGTGGGTCAGTACCCCTCGCAAGCACCTGTTGAGTGTTCCACTGCGTTGGGAAACAATTGTGTTTATATTTTGAGGAAATTACTGTTTGTATAATGGCTAATATGTCGGGTTTGTTGGGCCCCGGCCCTGCAGCCTCTAGCTCAGGGGCCGCAGCCTCAGCCAATGATTGGGCAAAAGCACTGGGGCAAATATTGGAAAAGGTTGTGCTGTCCCAGGCTACGTCAAACTCTTGTCATAAGTTAAAGTTATTTGCTGGGGAAGAGGAGTTTGAACCCTGGTTGGAGCATACCACTGAAATGCTGCGGGAGTGGGCAGTACCCGATGCAGAAAAGCGAAGATGTCTAATAGAGAGCCTTAGGGGCCCAGCATTAGTTATGATTCACACCCTGCAGCTCATTGACCCTGGGGTCAGTGTGAAGGACTGCCTAGAGGCCCTTGATCATACCTTTGGGAGCGTAGAGGGCCCTGAAGACAGTTACTGTAAGTTCCTTAATTCCCAACAGCAAAGGGGCGAGAAGGTTTCAGCCTATATACAGAGGCTGGAGATACTGCTTCAGAGAGCTGTCATGAGGGGAGCAGTGACTGCTGAGCAGATGGATCGGACCAGACTGGCTCAAATTGTAAGAGGAGCTCAGTATCAGAACCCGATTCTACTTCATCTCCAGCTAAGAGAATGGCAGGAACATCCCCCAAGTTACTCCCAGCTGATAAAGGAGGTCAGGGAAGAGGAAGAAAGGCAGGCTGCCAGTGAGTTTTGGGAAGCTCAAACATTGGAGCCAGCCAGCACAACACCACTGCAAATGGCCAGTGTGCTGATGGTGAGCACCACAGAGGAACTGGCCCAACAAATGCAGGTCCTGACAGAACGGATAGCGGAGCTGCAAAGCACCATTGACCGAGCTAAGATTTCCAGGAATAAGGAGCCTCAGACTGTGGCGATGGAGAAGTCAGCATTTAGAGCCACCGTCCCACCCAGGCGAAGGGGGAGAGGACAATTCTTCTGCTACCGATGTGGTCAGGATGGGCACAGTGCTGCCAAGTGCCATAATGAAGAAAACCCCTCCTTAGTGTATGGAAAGCTGAGGATCAGTTGGGAGAGATCTGGTAGCTGCCAGAGGGTCTGGGGATGGGGACACCCAGGCCTGCAAGATTTGAAGATTCCTCCAGAAAAGACCGTCCAGCTGGGATCCCCGCAGGACTGATAGGGCCTCGAGCAGAGGTCACGGTGAGGATTGAAGGGGCGGAGTGTAAAGCCGTGCTTGACACTGGATCTCAAGTGACTATTATATTTCAGTCATTCTACCAACAGATGCTTAGGCACCTGCCTATACAGCCACTGACTGGCGTTGGTCTGTGTGGCCTCAGCATGGATGAATACCCCTACCAAGGGTATGTCATAGTGCACCTGGAATTCCAGAGGAGGTTGCTGGGGTAAGAGAAGAGGTGGACACAGCTGCCTTAATATGCCCTGAGCCTAAAGGGACCTCTGATGTGTCTGTGCTGATAGGGACCAACTCCAGTCTCTTCAAGGTACTCGCGGATTACTGCAGACGCCGGGCTGGGGACCAGTACCTGAATACCCTGATGATCCATACGCTTTGTGCTGAAGCCTATAGGAAAATTGAGAGAGCTAAAAAGGAGACATTTGAGCTACCGATTGGGGCACTGAAGTAGGTGGGCACAACCCCCTTAGTAGTGCCTGCAAGGACGGAGCAAGAAGTGCTTGTCATGAGTACCAGGCTGAAAGGCAGTAAAGGGGCATTAGCAATGGTAGATCAGCCGGTTGAAGAAAAGCTCCCGGAAGGAGTGCTGGGCCCCAGTGGAGCCTACCTACCTACTGCTGAAGCCCAGGAAAAGGTGACTATACTGATTGCTAATGAAACAAGTCGTGATGATGTTGTGAAGCAAGGGCAAAAGATAGCAGACCTCTTCGAGCCTGAATCAATTGTAAAACCCCAGTGTGAAACTCAAGTTCCGACAATAGACCCAGCAAAGTTTGACTTTGAAGATTCACCGTTGTCGGAGGAGTGGAAAGATCACCTAGGAAGAAACTTTGTGAAAGATCCAAGGTGTTCTCACTGCATGAGTGGGATGTGGGATGTGCAAAAGGAGTAGAGCACAACATCAGACTACATGACTCTCGACCTTTCAGGGAGAGATCTAGGAGGATTGCTCTCTCCAAGATGGAAGATGTGCAACATCATCTTCAGGAGCTGGCTGCGAATGGCATCATTACAGAGTCCCGCAGCCCATACGCCTCACCCATTGTGGTGGTCTGTAAAAAGAATGGGAAAATCCAGATGTGTATTGACTACCACACCCTAAACAGCCGTACTGTGGTTGACCAGTACACAATGCCCCGAGTCCAAGATGCCTTAGACTGTGTGCTGGGAAGCCAGTGGTTCTCTGTGTTGGATCTTCGGAGTGGATACTACCAGATCTCTCTGGGAGAAGAAGATAAGGAGAAGACAGCCTTTATCTGCCCATTAGGGTTTTATCAGTTCAAACGCATGCCCCAAGGGATTTCTGGTGCACCTGACACATTCCAACGTCTTACGGAGAAAGTTGTGGGAGACATGAACTTACTGCAAGTGTTAGTTTATTTGGATGACTTGATTGTGTTTGGAAAAACCTTGGAGGAGCATGAAGAAAGACTTCTTAAAGAGCTTGATAGGTTGGAGGCTTATGGTTTGAAGCTTTCAATTGACAAATGCCAGTTCTGCAGAACCTCAGTGAAGTATGTGGGTCACATCATGTCCCAAGAGGGTGTGAGTACTGATCCCGATAAAATAGAAGCACTCACTACATGGCCATGCCCAAGTAACTACAGAGAACTCAAGACCTTTCTTGGGTTTAGTGGCTACTACCGCAGATTTGTGAAAAACTATGCTACGATTGTAAAACCTCTGAATGATCTTACCAGGGGATACCAGTCCAGCAAATCTAAGACCAAGGATAAGGGCAGGTCCCCAAAACATCCTGTGCAGAGACACTATGGCCCCTTCGAACCATCTGGGCCATGGCGGCATGAGAGATGTGAAAGGGCTTTTTGGGAAATAATTATTTGTCTAACTCATGCTCCAGTCCTAGTCTTTGCTGACCCAAGCAAACCATTTATCCTGCATACTGATGCCAGTTTGGAGGGTCTGGGAGCAGTACTGTACCAAGAAGTGGAAGGCAAACGTAAACCCGTAACCTTTGCCAGCCGAGGATTGTCTGATAGTGAAACTCGCTATCCCATCCACAAGCTGGAGTTCTTGGCCTTGAAATGGGCCATCACTGAGACATTTCGAGACTACTTATATGGTGCTCAGTTCCAGGTGTGGACAGACAACAACCCACTGACCTATGTGTTAACAAGTGCTAAGCTGGATGCTACAGGGCAAAGATGGGTGGCCGCTTTGGCTAGCTATGAGTTCAGCATTCAGTACCAATCAGGGAGAAGCAATGTAGATGCAGATGCATTGTCCAGGCATCCGCAGGCACTAGAAGTTTCTGTGATACCCACAAATGGAGTGAGAGCTATTTGCAGTGTGAGCCGTCGAGAGCCAGAAGCCCAGGAGAGCCTTCATGGATGTGCTGCAGAAGCTCTGGGCCTGCCCCCTGAATGCGTGCCTTCTGCTTCAGTGAACTATATTGCATTGGACCAATCTCCCTTGCCCATGCTCAATGCGGCTGACTGGCAGGAAGCCCAGCTGCAAGATATTGACATTCGTGATACACTACTTGCCAAAAGGGAGGGGCGAAGCCCAGCTGCAGTTGTCCCACCTAACTCAGAGGGTAAACTACTATTGAGAGAATGGACCAAACTAAAACTGATTCAGGGAGTGCTACTCCGAGTGACCACAGACCCTTTACAAAAGCAACAGACTCAACTAGTGCTGCCGAAAGAGTACAGAGCCCTGGCCATGAGGGCCCTGCATGATGACTTTGGACATTTAGGGATGGAGAGGACCCTGGAACTTATTCATAGTAGGTTCTATTGGCCCCGGATGGCTGAAGATGTTCGCAGGAAATGTGAGACCTGTGCTCGATGTGTGCAAAGAAAAACTCTGCCCACGAGGGCTGCATATCTGAAGAACATCACCAGCAACAAACCTTTGGAGCTGATATGCATTGATTTCTTGTCTTTAGAAGTAGACAGGAGGAATATTGGGAACATTCTAGTAGTGACTGACCATTATACGTGATATGCGCAGGCATATCCCACACATGATCTGAGGGCCACCACTGTTGCTCGAGTATTGTGGGAGAAATATTTCTCAGTTTATGGATTCCCAGCTCGGATACACTCTGACCAGGGACAGGACTTTAAGGGTCACCTTCTGAAGGAGGTGCTGAGGATAGCAGGAATTAAAAAGTCTAGGACAATGCCTTATCACCCGCAAGGTGACTCTCAATGAGACAGGTTCAATCAAACCCTGTTAGATATGTTGGGGACTTTGCAACCAGAGCAGAAGACAACCTGGAACCAGCATGCCTACAACGCCACAAAGAACGATGCTACGGGAGTCACCCCATATGTCTTGATGTTCGGGCGAGAACCAAGATTACCCATAGACTTGTGCTCTGGTGTATCAGAGGATGGAGATAGCTATGAAACTCATCAGCAATATGTATCCCGAGACTAAGAGAAAAGCTGCGGGATGCTTATCACTTAGCTACATCTGCGGCTCGGAAGAACTCAGACCGCAACAAACATCGATATGATGCTAGGGTGTGTTCGCAGGAGCTCCAGCCGGGGGACAGAGTCCTGCTGTGAAATTTGAGTATTGCTGTCAAACACAAGATAGCTAACAGATGGAAGGCAATACCTTACCTGGTGATGGAAAAGCTGGGAGATCTGCCGGTCTACAAGATCAAGCCTGAAGAGGGTCCAGAGCAAATAAAGAAGGCGCATAGAAACCTTTTGCTCCCTGTGGGGGAATTCGTAGGCACCCCTTATGAGATGGGCCACAATAGGGCAACCGGGCAGAACAAAGGTGCTGGACCAAAGCCGCCATCCAACAAGGACAGCGAGCCCCCTGCAGCTAACCTACCCCTACGCAGCACATCCGAGAGTGAGTCTGAGGAGGAAGACACGACCGTGGTGTATCCTGGAATGGAGACAAGATTTTGGTCTCAATCAGCTGAACCAAGAGAGAGCTCCCCCCCCCCAGCCCTAAACCCATGGCGGAAGTATTTAGGCCGGTTACTGGCACCCCTGTGCCACCAATGGGACTCCCCTGTGATGACGCACACACGTTACTGGACAGTGGAGACATACAGGTGGAGGGTATCCTGGGAACCTGGGACCTTCCACTGTTAGAACCAGAGATGCAGGGGCCTATGCCAGTAGCCGAGGGACCCTCAAAGGAAACCTCTCCATCCGTCGCTCAAGAAGATGTCCCCGCTACCCCTGCAACAGAGATTCTCAATAGACGGGACAGGGTAATAAGACCAGTAAAACGGTTAAATTATGATGCACCTGGGGTGACTAGTGAGGAACCGATACGTTTAGCACACAGGCTTGTGGAAGCCATAGTGGGCTTCCTGAGGCCCTTTGGAGGGAACCAAAGAGTTGGTATAATAGGGAGTGTGATTTGTTGGGATGACAAATTCTCAGCTGGGGGGAGGATGTAAGCACAGTCAGAATGAGCTCTCTCCTGACATCTGGTGGTGAGCTGTGGAAAAGGACTTCAGGGGCTGATCTCTTTTGCACGGGCACACCCACCCTGCCTTGCATGATGGGACGGCTTGCCCAAATGGTCACTTTGGCTGCTGTGGGATCCCCGGTCTCTTTGTTCTTGGGGCAGGAGTAATAAAGTGTTGTTATCCTGGTGATGTGAATCAAGGACAGATTCCGTTAGGAGTCTTGTTAAAGCAGCAGAGCTGAAATCATTAATTCCTAGGTCTAAGCATTAGTCCTACTTTGGGCTAGTGGTTCTGATTGTGTCAGCACTGAAGCTCTCTTACTAAGAGCGGAAATCACTGAGCGCTGTGTTAAGAGGGATGGAGGCCTGAAGACATGTTGCTGGGCAGCTAGCAGGATGGCTGGTGCAGAGGAGTGGCGGGCAGGGAAGATTGCAGTAGAACCCCATGGAGACCTGTGGCAATCGGCCGTCGACCCAAGCAGTGGAGCATGTAAGGTGCCCCCCATACCTCCCCCCTTTCTCTCAGGCTAGGAGGCAAACTCTGCAGATGAACTTCTGAACTCTGGGGCTGCACTGACCACGGACAGAAACAGTGGGTGGGGTGACTGTTCGGTTGCTGGACTTAAGATCCTGAGGGGAAAAGGACACTGCCCAACTTACTTTGGGGGTGGGTCCAGGTCCGCTTCAACCTTTGGCCTGATGGCATATGGCACAGTTTGGGCTTTCAGATATTTTGGTTGACTGTCAGGTTTAATGTTCAATGTCACAGTGATTCCCTTCATACTGCCCAGATCCTCTCCAAAAACAGCAGCATGTTTCCTTAGTATAGTGGGCAGCAGGGCCCGCTCTAACTTTTTTGCTGCCCCAAGCAGCAAAAAAAAGCGCTGCCCTCCCGAGCCCCCCCCCACCGAGCGCCGCGCCGCGCCACCCCCCCCCGCCGAGCGCTGCGCCCCGCTCCGCCCCCCCGCCAAGCGCCGCCGGAGCCTGCCCCCCCCCGCCGAGTGCCGCCGGAACACCCCCCCGAGCGCCGCGCCCCACGCCGCCGGAACCCCCCCCCCAGCGCCGAGCCCCGTGCCGCCCCCCCCCGCCGAGCGCCGCGCTGCCGGAGCCCCCCTCCCACTGAGCGCCGCGACGCCGGAGCGCCCCCCCCACGGAATGCTGCGCCGCGCCGCGCTCCCCCCGCCGCCCCTTACCAGGTGCCGCCCCAAGCATGTGCTTGGTTGCCTGGTGCCTGGAGCCGGCCCTGGCGGGCAGACCGGTTTCTTCTTAGTCACTCGGTGCACTTCTGCCCAGTTCAGCTGGCTCTTCCTAAGCCAAGCCCTATCCATTAAGGCTGGGTAATTACCTCTCACCACAAACAGTGGCAATTTAGCAGCGTGTCCATTGAGCTCCACCTTAACATCAGTAGTGCCCAACATGGGCACAGCTTCTCCCGTATATGTCTCAGCACTGTTTTTGTTGCCTTAAGCGGAAGATGCTGTAGCTTTTCTTTATACACAGTCTCGGAGACCAGCGAGACGGCTGCACCGGTGTCCAGTTCCATGCGTATAGGTTTGCCGTCCAACAACGGGGTTACCCAGTATTCATGTGAGCCCACTGCCAAAGACAAAACATGGAGTGGCTCTTCTTCTTGTGATAAGGTGTCTCCTGGGTCTGCTCTAGGGTATGCAGATTTCCCTTTTTGGTCGGCCAGACCACAGGCCTCTTTTTCTTTTGTTTACAGACACACTCAATGTGTCCCTTTTTGCCACAGTGTCGACCCACCAGGTCCTTACACCAGCATTCTGATGCCTGGTGACCCGGCTTACCACAGCGGTAACATTCCTGACTCCCCACAGTTTTGTGGGTAGGTTCTCATGACACCTTATGCACGATGGATTGCGCCTCCTTTGTTGCCAGTTCCATTGAGACCACAATGTCAACAGCCTTCTGTAAGGTAAGCTGAGCCTCTGTCAATAGGCGCTTCCGTATAGCTTCACTGTGCAGGCCACACACTAACCTGTCACGTAGGGCATCATTTAGCATCTCTTTAAATTCAGTGTTCTGCAAGCTTTCTCAAAGTTGCTACAAATTGTACAACTGTGTGCAGTTCTGGTCTCCCATGTTTAAGAAGGATGAATTCAAACTGGAACAGGTACAGAGAAGGGCTACTAGGATGATCCGAGGAATGGAAAACCTGTCTTATGAAAGGAGACTCAAAGAGCTTGGCTTGTTTAGCCGAACCAAAAGAAGGCTGAGGGGAGATATGATTGCTCTCTATAAATATATCAGAGGGATAAATACCAGGGAGGGAGAGGAATTATTTAAGCTCAGTATCAATGTGGACACAAGAACAAATGGATATAAACTGGCCATCAGGAAGTTTAGACTTGAAATTAGACGAAGGTTTCTAACCATCAGAGAAGTGAAGTTCTGGAACAGCCTTCCAAGGGGAGTAGTGGGGGCAAAAGACATATCTGGCTTCAAGACTAAGCTTGATAAGTTTATGGAGGGGATGGTAGGATGGGATAACCTAATTTTGGCAATTAATTGATCTTTGACTATTAGCGATAAATATGTCTGATGGCCTGTGATGGGATGTTAGATGGGGTGGGATCTGAGTCTTGCCCACATGCTCAGGGTTTAGCTGATCGCCATATTTGAGGTTGGGAAGGAATTTTCCTCCAAGGCAGATTGGCAGAGGCCCTGGGGGGTTTTCACCTTCCTCTGCAGCGTGGGGCACGGGTCACTTGCTGGAGGATTCTCTGCACCTTGAAGTCTTTAAACCATGATTTGAGGACTTCAATAGCTCAGACATAGGTTAGGGGTTCGATACAGGAGTGGGTGGGTGAGTGGGTCTGTGGTCTGCGTTGTGCAGGAGGTCAGACTAGACAATCATAATGGTCCCTTCTGATCTTAAAGTCTATGATTCTATGTCAGGGTAGAGCTCATTCTGACTCTGCTTACACCAGTAATGTTTGGTGCCCTGCACGGGAGTGAAGTACAGAGGTTCCAATGCTGGTAGGCATCTGTGTTTGCTACGTATGATGCACCGACTTGCAGTGCCTGTTGCTTTCCTGGGCTACGGTCTCTTTTACTTAATGCAATAATAAAGAATGTTTTCAAAGCCAAAAAATTCATTGATTGAAAAGAAACAAAACTGCTGGGGAAACAGAAAGGGTATGACAAATCCATGCTGTGTGGGAGGAGGGAAGGGGACGGGGTGGGGAACGTGATACCAGTTATCGCTGTGTTTTTTGGGAACCAGGGCGCAATGTCTGGCCTGTCTGACTTATGAGGGACACCCCGCCCCCACCCCCGGTCTCTGCTTGAAGATCAATCAGAAAAAAGCCTTGCAGAGAGCACTGAAGGGCGTTGGGAGACACACCTAGACCCCTCCTGACAAGGATGACAAAATTAGGACATCTCCATTTGCATACAGAATGGAGAGCAAAGACAACTCCCCTAGCCTCATCTGCATAAAAGATGGGACAGGGATTAGCACACAGAATGAAGAACAGAGAACCGCACTGAACTCTGGGACCAAGAAAAGCAGGGAAGCCATGCATCATGGGAATCTCTGCTCCAGATGTTAATAAACATACGCCTGACCATGCCCAGCTCAGCAGTTATCAGACCAATTCTAGTAATGAATCCTTGATTAATATCCAAAATACTGAAGCAGCCTAGTTGCATTGTGAGCTCCCTGGAAGAAAACACCACCCATAGCCAAAAGTAATCAGCTCCTATTGTCTAGCCTAAAGAAAACCCTTGAGTCATCAGTTTACCCATAAACAAATCTAGTGTTTTCCCTTAAACCATTGTTGTTTCTCTGCAAAAACCCCGACCTATGTTCAAGTAAATGTTCAGATGCTTGGATCCAAACTCTGCATCAGTTCCACTGGGACTCCATCTTCTCCTGACTGATCGTGCTGGGGGCTCTGCCTGTCTCCAGCACTCAGGACCCTGAGCTACCACCATCACCTGGGAACCCCGACCAGTTCAAGCCTCATGGAGTGGGTGAGATCCCCCTCTTTCTCTCTCTCTGTTTTCCTTTCTATCTCAGGTATTAACCTTTAATAATGTAACTGTTATGTTGGTTTAGGCTCTCCTTGTGTAGTGATCACTATTATTCAATAAATAACTTTTATGGTTCAGCTGGTTGCTTCTCTCTCTCTCGCTGAACTTTACTCTTTTGTGTTTTTAGCTTCCCCCATTTACTCTGCAGCAACACTCCTCTTACCTAAGCTAAAGATCCCTGGAGTGCCCAAAATACTGTGGGGTTTGCTCATCAAGTAGGTTACTACCAGAACAATTGTGATGTGAGAGTGGGGATAGGGACATGTTGAATCTGGGACACATAAGGATGGCAGCTTAAAAGTGCTGCTTGACCCAATCCATGGAGCCCAGGGACATATAAGGGGTCAGCTTGACAGTGCTGATTGACCCAGTCCGCTCAGACTTGCTCTGTTAATATATGTGTGAGTATATGTGTGTTCATCTGGGTCCGGGCCTGGAGGAACCCAGTCCTAGGGAACCTAGGTCCTGCAGGATAGCTCCATTGGGAGGGGACTTGCAGAAGGGAGAAGTAGAGCTCCATATAAAAACACAAGTGACACAAGCAGTACATTGATAGAATTACAGAACCCCTGCCCCCCAGAAGAGTAACCTGAATAAATGAGCATACCCCAAAGTAACGGGCAGATCTGGTAACAAATTGGTGGAGAATGCGGGCGTCACATGACCCTAATCACATGGTAATTGTTAAGTAGTTGCTGTGGAGTAGGAAAACTGAGGCACAGACCTGAGTAAGCTTTCTTTCTTTTCTTTTTTCATACCAAGCTCCTTTAGCAAGGTCTCTCTCTCTCATAGACTATTTGGTAACCTTCTGTTAAGAATCCCCTGACTGAAGCTGGTCTGAGCTTTGAACAATACTGCACAACCTTTAAGCCACGTGGTAGTGCAAAGGATGCAGCTGCTGCATGGGCATTATTTTATCCATGTCTGGACATGGTTGAAATGGTAAAGAGAGGGCAGGAACTAGAGCTTGAGAAAAAGCAGTTACAACAATGTTTAAATAAATGTAAAACAGACGGGTGCAAATTGATAGCAAAAAAGCTCAGAATGGTGACTGTACTTAGAGATATACAAGAGGAGAGAGACAAGGGAAGCAGGAATGCAGAACAGTAGAGGAAAGAGTTAACACACACAAAAGTTCTGTTAGAAGAAGCAAGAGCTGCAACTCACTTCTTGGTGGAAGAGAACAGGGCAGCAAAGGCAGCAGCAGGCCATCGGGAGTGTGAGGCAAAGGCTACGTCTTCACTACGGGGGCGGGGGGGGTCGATTTAAGATACGCAAAGTCAGCTACGCGAATAGCGTAGCTGAATTCGACGTATCCAAGCCAACTTACCCTGCTGTGAGGACGGCGGCAAATCGACCTCCACGGCTCCCCCGTCGATGGTGCTTACTCCTACCTGCGCTGGTGGAGTACAAGCGTCAATTCGGGGATCGATTGTCGCGTCCCGATGAGACGCGATAATTCGATCCCCGAGAGATCGATTTCTACCCGCCGATTCAGGCGGGTAGTGAAGACGTAGCCAAAGATTAGTCAATTGTGTACCCAACTTAGTGCCCATAAGGGGGTGGTAGCAGCTGTAAGGTTAAGAGAGGATTGTGATTTGGAGCCCCCTGGGAAAATAAAGATACCCCCTGATGCTGTCCCCCAAAACCCATTCAACCCCGATTGGCCACACAGGCATAATGTTGCCCCTGTTTCCACAAGGGAGGTTAAGCGCATAGTTGCAGGAGCCGATCTTCCCACAACAGAGCTGGTCACGGACGTAGTAAGATGGTCTCCTAGTCAAGCCAAGGCTATTGCTGAGAGACTGGGGCCACTGAACCGTGACACAGCCGTTGCATGGCTGGCCCGTGTTTGGCAAATGTACCCCTCTGCTGATGGCATGGACTTAACCCAATTGGCTCAGTTATGTGCCTCTCCTTGTGATGTAAATGCTCTAGACATAGGCATAGGTTCTTGGGAGCGGACTGCCCCTGGACCCTGGGAATGGATGATAAGTGCTCTTAAAATATTACTGCCTGCGTCTTCCCTTAAGAAACTGTATAGAATGGAAGAGCAGAAACCAGGAGAGGCCCCAGCAGCTTACCTAATTGGAAAGAAAATGCTGGCAGCTCTCTCTGATTCATTACCCCAGACAGAAGCTAATGGGATTATCACTTTCCAGTAACAGGGACACGAATTAGTACAGAGCACTTATGCAGGACTAAATTTTCAGACAAAAATGACCATGGGGACTGTGGATTTAGAACACCTAACCTGGAGTGAACTAGTGGCAAAAATCAAACAGGCAGGAGATTTGCTGCGAGAAAATGGTGTCTTAAAAAGACAAGTCAGCAAAAAGACTACCTCAGAGCCTGTGCAGGCTATCACGTTTACAAATAATCGTCCTCACTCTGCCAGGCACCCTCCCAATCCTAATTCCCCTACCTCCCACAACCCTGGGCAGTGCCGACCCAAGGAGACCCTTAGGAACATGATTTGGAAGGAGCTGGTGAATTTAGGGGAGGATATGGGAAAATATGATCGCCAGCCCCTCAGCATCCTGATTAATGCTTTGTCTCAGGGCATGCGGAAAACGGAGTTAATGCAGGGAGCTCCCCCACAACCCACTGCCCTGGTACAGAGTGCATCCCCCACGCCCACTCCCTGTCAAAGCCAGATCTCTGCCCCCTCTTCTGAGTGGAGGCTCTGGGAGTCTGACGATCAGTAGGGTGCCCAGTTCCCCAGGGGCCTCCCCAGCTGATCGCAAGACGTCCGTGTGATGTGTGGAGGAGACCCACTGTGAGGGCTACAGTGGGGAACCCAGGGATGTTAGCCCAATTGCTAGTGGACAGGATCTCCGAAGGGAGACCCATCACTAAACAGGTTCAGCTCAATGGTTATGAGGAAGAAACTGTCTCCCCTGGTTTGTCTCTTGGGAGTGGCGATTTGCCTGTTAAAAAAGCACTCCCAGTCTCCCAGTGTTTGTCTGTGAACAGCCATGTGGTCTGTGACAAGGGGAAGGGACGTTCAAACTATTTGTCTAGTCAGAAAAGCAGTTTAACTGCCGGGGGAGAAACTGTCTCCAGTGTTCGGTCTGTGGAGCAGGCAGAAAGTACCTCTCAGTTTACGCTGACTGAGGATTTGTCAGTTGTGCCAGATGTGGTTCTGGACTCAACTAAAACTAGGGTGACCAGATGACAAAGATGAAATATCGGGACACGGGGTCGGGGGGGCGGCGGAGGAAAAAAAAAAAAACCCACCGGAGTGCCCCCCCCCCCGCCGCCGCCACCACCAGGCGGCACAGCCCTGTCTCCACCCGACTCTATGGTGGCCGCAACAGCTGAGCGCGCCCCGGCCCGGAGCTGCCAAGCCCACATGCTGCGCTAGATCCCCGGGGCAGCCTGGCTCGCTTCCCGTCCACCCTCCCCGCCTGGGCCGGGCCGCTCTGTGAGCCATGGGCGCGGCGCAGGAGGCCCAGGCCTGCCTCGCCTTCTACCGGGGGCTTGGGTGGAGGGAGCAAGGTTTCTGATCACAAACCTTGCTCCCCTCTGACGTTTAAGAGCCCCAATTTCAGGACCCCGTGTGTTGAAATTGGATCAACAAGAACATTTGGTTCTTCAACCTCAGACTTCTCTGAAGGAGGTTCAAATCCACTTAGAGGATCTCACATTGCCCCTGCATGCGCTTCCTTGATTGGAACTAGCCATAAGGGTTGGGATGAATGGGTAACCTGGGAAAAAGTCTCACTGTTCCTTCGATGTTATCCAGGAAGAGGGGTCTGGTATTGTCTGTGTTGGTAAAGCATGTGTGTGTGTGAGGACAAGATGTAGTATTGTATTGATTAATGGACATTGGATCCAACCCATGGTGCCTTACGTTAATCGCTGTCTCTGTAATAGCTCCACCATTGTTAGTTGTGATATTAAGTTTATTGTGCCTATATGGACTGTATAACATCTAAATGCCTATCCTGAGCTCTACAAGGAGGTTTCCCCCATTTCACTGGGAATGGGTCTCACTGCCATTAAGGGACTATTAACTCATCCCTCTTTACAAGCTGAGCTGCAAAGGCTCCCAACTTTGGGGGCGAATGGCAAACTCGGGATTCAACACCACAACCAGGAGATCTCTAGGCTGGCAGCCACAGTTAAAAACACAGGCCATCACTCCTGGTGGGAGACTTTGCTTGGGTGGAGCCCCAGTGCAACAGGTCTTTTGAATATCATGCTTCACCCTGTTGTGGTGATCATCGGTTTCCAAATTATACTGGCAATTGGTCTGGTTCTGCTGGTTTGTTGGATACTACGACTGATGCGGCGGCTGCAATGGATGGAAGATCAGATCCGGTACCACGGAGTAAGAATGTGATGGGGTATTCCCTCAGCGCAAGCACCCCATCAACGGGGGGACTTGATACCAGTCAGCGCTGGGTTTTTTGGGAAACCAGGGCGCAGTGTCTGGCCTGTCTGACTCATGAGGGACACCCCGCCCCCACCCTCGGTCTCTCCTTGAACCAAGACCAATCAGAAAAAAGGCTTGCAGAGAGCACTGAAGGGCGTTGGGAGATACGCCTAGACCCTTCCGGACAAGGGTGACAAAATTAGGACATCTCCATTTGCATACAGAATGGAGAGCAGAGACAACTCCCCTAGCCTCATCTGCATGAAAGGTGGGACAGGGACGTGCTGAATCTGGGACACAGAAGGGTGGCAGCTTGAAAGTGCTGCTTCATCCAGCCCATTGAGTCCAGGGACATATAAGGGGTCAGCTTGAAAGTGCTGATTGACCCGGTCCGCTCAGACTTGCTCTGTTAGAGAGAGAGAGAGAGAGAGAGAGAGAGAGAGAGAGAGAGAGAGAGAGAGTGTGTGTGTGTGTGTGTGTGTGTGTGTGTGTGTGTGTGTGTGTGTGTGTATGTGTGTGTGTGTGTGTGTGTGTGTGTGTGTGTGTTTTCATCCGGGTCCGGGGCTGGAGGAACGCAGCCCTGGGGAACCCAGGTCCTGCAGGATAGCTCCATTGGGAGGGAACTTGCAGCAGGGAGAAGTAGAGCTCCATATAAAAACACACGTGACCCAAGCAGAACATGGATAGAATTACAGAACCCCCCCACTCCCAGAAGAGTAACCCAAATAAATGAGCATACCCCAAAGTAACGGGCAGATCTGGGAACAAACGGGACAATCACAGATTTGCGTATGTCCTGTCTGGAGTGCCGTGCAATGAGTGCTGCACTTCAGGCTGGCTAAAATGCCTGGTGATGGGAGTTGAGTGCAGTGGGTAAGGGTCGTAGTTTGCAGGTTGGGTGGTGAAGCTACAGGTGTTGGAGGCAGCTGGTGGCGATAAGAACCCGGATGTTGGGGGAAGTGGGTTGGCGGTGACACGGGGGCACAAGGGAAAGAGTTTTGGGACAAGGGCTGCGGGGGTGGGGGGTGGGCGAGGATCTGCTCCATCTGCAGTGCTACGAGCACCTGGATCGAGTCTGCTTGGCGCTCCACAATGCTTAGGAGCCGCTCCGTGCTTTGGTGCCAGCGATCCGCATTCTGCTGGCAGAGCCTCCTTTCAGTCCTCTGGCTCTGGGCCCCCCTCCTCCTCAGCACCCTCGCTCCCACGTTCCTCCTCCTGCCTTGTTGAACTCTGGGCTGCTACGGACTCTGAAGTGTCCATGGTGCTCTTCGGCGTGGAGGTGGGGTCGCCCCAAAGTATCACGTCCAGCTCTTTGTAGAACCGGCAGGTCATGGGGGCAGCACCGGAGCGGCGGTTTGCCTCGCGGGTTTTGCGGTAGGCATTCCACAGCTCCTTCACTTTAACCTGCACTGCACCGCGTCCCGGTCCTGGCCCCTTTCCATCATGGCCCCCGATATCTGCCCGAAGGTATCGTAATTCCTACGGCTGGAGCGCAGCTGGGACTGGACAGCTTCCTCCCCCCAAACACTGATGAGATCCAGCACCTCGCATTGCTCCATACTGGGGATCGCCTGGCGCGTGGAGGCATGGTCACCTGGACAGATGCGCTGAGAGCACTCCACGCCAGGCTGAGCAAACAGGAAGCGGAATTTCAATTTCCCAGAGAATTTAAAGGGTGGGTCTGACGGTTGGTCACCTGAGGGCAGGGCAGTAGAGTTCAAAGTGATGACCAGAGTGGCTAGAACAGGCATTGTGGGACACTTCTGGAGGCGAGCGCATTAACAGACCAGGGCGTCCACACTGGTGCTGAGGCACTCCTGCTGGGGTGCAGCAAGCACTATGCTTCTCGTGGAGGTGGATTACCAGGGGCGCTCCAGCCGCGGGGTCCGGGCGCTCTACGTGCCTTGCCAGTGTGGACGCCTCAGGAGTTATGGCGCCCGGGGCTGATTTAATGCGCTCTAACTTGCAAGTGTAGCCGAGGCCTAAGGAGCTGCTTCTCAGCTTCTAGCCCCAAGCTGCTTTAGCCAACAGACCCAAGAGCGCTCTCTGGCTTTTCCCTGGGTCACACTCAGCTCACAGGGCTCTGCTTGGTGTCCCAGGTCAGGGCAACTGCACCTGTATTTCCCCCATATGGTCCAGCAAGGGCTCCCATTCGAGGCTCCCAGCTCCTCAGCCGTCACCTCTCCTGGACACACACCTGTGTCTCGTTTCCTCCTGGGTATTTCCAGGCTGCACAATTCCCTGCCTACACTGTGAATTCACCAGCAGGCCAGACCGTCTCTGCAGGCCTGCGTTGCCTTCTCCTCAGAGGCTGTAACCAGCATCAGTGCCCACAGGTAAGTCACCACCCAGCAAGCACATTTATTCTTAAGGTGAAAGCGTTACAGAGAAAACGTATTGAGAACAACACAAGAACCTACACGCGTGCAAATAAGCTACCCAGAGATGACCCGAACCCCAAGCAGGGCTTGGGAAGGTTTTTAAGGCACACCCGGGGGTTTGTCTGTGGTCACAAGTTCATAACAGCTGTTAGCTCAGAAGAAGAACTCCCCGGAATCTGAGTCCCTCCTTTTATCCAGCTCAGGGCTCAGGTCTTGTCCTCCCATAGCAGAAGATCAGCCGACAATGGGTTTCTCCTCTGGAGGTGAGACGTTGCCTTCCCGTCCTCCGAAGTATCTCCTAGGGATCCCACTCAACTGACAGTTCATCCTTAGCTGGCCCGTTGTTCCAGAGTCTTTCAAACAGTTCCCAGAGTTTACGTTAGCCAGGCTCCTTCTAGAGCGGGTCCATGCAATCCCACAAGAATGCGGAAACATCTGCCTGTTTAATACCATGAACTTCTAGGGTACTTCAGTAAGGTTTGTGCAGGGTATTGCAGGAAATTACCGTCTCGGTCACACCTGGCTTTCTTGCTTTTTGCCTCTGCTTCTCTCTCTGTTCTATGTGTTTTCCTTTCACACACACACGGGGCAGGGCTCATCCCTCCAGCAGGGGGCAGTAGGACAGAGAGATCCACACACACACACAGAGCAGGACTCATCCCTCCAGCAGGGGGCAGTAGGACAGAGAGATCCACACACACACACAGAGCAGGACTCATCACTCCAGCAAGGGTCAGTAGGACAGACAGATGGACACACACACACACTACTCACTAAGTCCAAACCCCTGATGGTGGGGGGCTTGCGATCCAGTCCTCCTGAGTTATATTAGCTGAAGAGTGTGTTCCCACCCAGTCTCCAAGAGGACTGTGAGCAATGCTGTCTCCAGGACTGTAAAGCAAAACCTATCCCTATTTTATAGATGGGGAAACTGAAGCCTAGAGCGGGGATGGCACTTGATGACGGTCACATAGGGAGTCTGTGGCTGAACCAGGGAGTCCAGGCTCCCAGCCAGGGCCGCCCAGAGGATTCAGGGGGCCTGGGGCAAAGCGGGGGAACTTGTACTCACCGGGTGGCGCTCCAAGTCTGCGGCGGCAGCGGCATTTCGGCAGCGGGGGGCCCTTCATGCGCGCCGCGTCTTCGGCAGCACTGAAGGACCCGCCACCGAAATGCCGCCGAAGACCCGGACTGCCGCTGGGTGAGGAAAGGGATTCTTGGCCAGGGCTCGTGGGGCTCCTGTGGGGCCCAGGGCCTGGGGAAAATTGCCCCACTTGCCCCCCCTCTAGGCGGCCCTGCTCCAAGCACCCCCCTTGCCTAGGTCCAGCCTCTAGGTGTCTGGCTCTGTCCCCTTATAGGTGCCAGGCGATTGCTGCGGTACTGATGAGCAGAGGGATCAAGGCTGCAGGCCGTGGGGTGGAAGAGGAGCTGGGGGTGACTCGGAGGGCCGCCGAGGCCTGCACTGGGCGATCCCCAAGGCTCTGCAGAGGCCGGTAGTTGTTCTGCAGCCGGGGCCCAGCATCTGAGTTTGTGGAGCGGAGGATGGAGGGGAACGCAGCCACCTGCGGGGAGGGAGTCAGATTAGTGGGGGAGGGGCAAATTGAGGGGGGAGGCAAACTTGGGGTGCCCTACTGAGTGGAGAGTAGGACACCCCATCAATGGAGAGAACTGAGAAGGTTCTGATGGGGTTCACTTTGAAGCAGAGAGACTGGGGGTTTGAACAGCAGAGCAGAGGTGAGGTGGAAAAAGGACCCAGGAGTCCTGACTCCCAGGCCCCTCCACTCTAACCCACTGGGCCCCACTGCCCTCTCAGACTTGGGGAGAGAACCCAGGAGTCCTGACTCCCTCCCTTCCCCCCACCCCCACACTCACACTCACTCACCACGCCAGGAGGCACCAGGATGGGGTCGGGGAAGACAGTCCAGACCACGACTTCGTCACAGTTGGGGGTGGTGAGGGAGCCTTGGTAGCGGTAATAGCGGGCTAGGTCCACCGAGCCCAGGAGCCCTCGCAGGGAGAAGGAGCCGTCCAGATTTGTTTTCTTCCCTGGAGGGGCAGAGGCAGAGTGAGTGCCCAGCTCAGCCCCTCCCAGAGTTGGGGATAGAACCCAGGAGTCCTGGCTCCCAACCCCCCTGCTCTAACCTACTAGATCCCACTCTCCTCCCAGCTTTAGGGACAGAACCCAGTAGCCTGGACTCCTCGCCCCCACTCCCCTCCTCTAATCAATTTCTCTCTCTCGCCCCCTGGTGGCACAGAGCTGTACTGCCCCCAGCCCCAATGCTAGGCCAACCGTAATCCACCACTCCCACACCATAGTTCAGGGGATACTCACCCTTCAGAGCCACGTCCTTCAAGTGCCGGGTGAAGGAATCCCAGGAGTGGGAGGGGCGTGCGTGGGCTGTTGCCTGAGGGACAAGATCACATGAGTACAACAAATAGGGAAACTGAGGCGTGGGGAGGCTGGGAGTCATAGAGTGACTCAGAGTAAGACTCCAGTCCCTCCTCGAATCATTAGATACCACTTCCCACCAGAGAACCCAGGAGTCCTGATGCCCAGCCCCCGCTGTTCTAACTTACTAGACCCCACTCCCTGTCCAGAGCTGGGGATAGAACCCAGGAGTCCGGGCTCATGGCCCCGCACTGCCTCACCTGGAGGAAGAAGGCCAGCACAGCGATTCCCTCGGGATCCTTGAGGGCGTCAGCCATGCTCAGGTTGTTCTTGGTATGAACAATATGGAGCTAAAGGGGGAGAGAGAGAAAAATTAGAGAGCACCCCCTACAGAGCCCCTGCCTGCTCCCTGCAGGACAGCAACCCCTGCTCATCCCCCGCCCACCCCCTCCAGCACAGCGCCCCCTGCTGAGCCCCCCACCCGCCCCCTGCAGCACAGCGCCCCCTGCTGAGGCCCCGCCCACCGCCTGCAGCACAGCGCCCCCTGCTGAGCCCCCTGCCTGCCCCCTGCAGCACAGCGCCCCCTGCTGTGCCCCCCGCCCACCGCCTGCAGCACAGCGCCCCCTGCTGAGCCCCCTGCCTGCCCCCTGCAGCACAGCGCCCCCTGCTGTGCCCCCCCAGACCTCTCTAGACCGCACAGCGCCCCCTAGCTCTGCACTGGGGCATTGGGGCCAGCGCTGCGCCCCCGCCTCTCTCACCTCCATGGAGAACTGTTTGTGATTGATGAAATGCTCTGAGCCAGGCCGGGCTACCCCCTGACCCCAGTGGAGGTGGAAGGATTTGGCTGTGTAGATAGCTGGGAGCCCCTGGGCGCTGAGACGGAGCCCATCCGCTAAATGCACCTCCACTGTAGGGGGGGAGAGAGACCAATGCAGGGAATGGGACCCAGGCGTCTGGAGTGGCAGCACTGGGCACTCACCCCTGGGGGAGAGACCAGGGTGGGGAATGGGACCCAGCAGGGCTGTAACATGGGCGGGGTGAGCGGGGCAGTCACCCAGGTGTGCCCCAGTGTTTGAAAACTGTCGCCTCCTGCCAGGAGCCGGCGGATCAGAAGCTGGTGGGCCCCTGGCTCTCTGAGCTGTGGGAGCTGGGGTGCTGGCTGGATGCCAGGCGGCCCCCCCATGCCCTGTGCACTGAGCCAGGCCACCTCTGCACGGCCAGGTGCTCCCCAGGCAGCTCCTCTCCCCTTCTCTGCTAAATGGAAGGCAAAATCGGGTGGGGGGGCACAGGCCCCCTGCCTGCCCCCCCATGTGATGCCTCTGGGGGGCAAAAATATGTTTGCTCACCACAGGTGCTAAAATGCCTAGTTCTGGCTCTGGGACCCCGGCATCCGGCACGGCAGCAGGGTGCTCGCTTTAGGGGGCAGCCTGTACCTACCTGTCGTCCCCTTGTTTTCCATGGAGATAAGCTTCCTGGCATCCCCATAGCCAGCGAGGGACACAGCCCCCAAGTGGGGATTGTGGACAGCCGCAGGGGTGACGATGTTGATCGGGGACTGCCTGGTGCCGTTACAGTGCCCCAGAGCTGCCCATGTCTCTGGACCTGCCGAGAGGGGAGGAGCCAACAGGGAGGGGGAAGGGCCAGAGAAGGAAATGGGGGAGGAGTCAGAATGTTAATCAGCTGCTGTCACCCATCCCAGAGGTGGCTGCATGATGCAAATTTTAGACCTGGAGTCAGGATTCCTGGGTTCTGTCCCTGACTCTGGCAGGGGAGTGGGCTCTGGTGGGATAAAGTGGGGGAAATGGGAATCAGGACTCCTGGGTCTTTGCTGCAGCTACTGCCGAGGAATGCTGTCTAGTGAGTTAGAGCAGGAGAGTCTCCTGGGTTTTACATACAGCTCTGGGAGGGGGTTGGAGTCTTGTGGTTTAGAGCAGGGGGGTGGGGTTGGGAGTGAGGATTCCTGGGTTCTATCCCTGGCTCTGGAACGCTGACACTGCCCGTCTCTGTGCCTCGGTTTCCCCACCCATCCAAATGTGGGAAAACAGTAATTAACTCCGGCATTGGGTGAGGTCAGAGAGTGGATGTCTGTGTCGCAGGGGATGGATGGATTCTCTTACCGCATTTTGGGTCTTCGTAGCACCAGGTATCTGCAGAAGAGAGAGAGAGGTGGGGTAGGGGGTCAGAGTTGGGAGGTGGCCAATAAATAACCACATCCTGCTGCCCCCTCCCCTGGGCTTGGCCCCAGCAGGGAGGGTCACTTTAGAGCAGGATCAGGGGCAGGCTGGGGAGCAGCATTTACCTGCTGTATCGGTACTGGTGTAGCCGGCTCCCAGCAGCGTCTCCAGGACAATGAGGTGCGGTACCCAGGCGAGATTCATGTCTCCGATGTCACCTGCTGAGAGCAACCTGGAGGAAGGATTGGAGAGACTGGATTCAACTCCCCTGCCCTGAGCCAGTCAGGCCCCACTCTGGGGCCAGATCGGAGCCGGTGCCCTAGAGGGGACGGGCCCCATGCTCCATTTCCCACCCCGGGAGCTGGTGACCCTAGAGGGGACAGGCCCCATGCCCCATTTCCCACTCCTGGAGCCGGTGCCCTAGAGGGGACGGGCCCCATGCTCCATTTCCCACACCTAGGGCCAGTAGCGCCCCTGGGGGAGACGGGCCACGTGCCCCATTTCCCACCCCTGGGACAGTGGTGCCCCTAGAGGGGACGGGCCCCATGCTCCATTTCCCACCCCCGGGCCAGTGGCGCCCCTAGAGGGGACGGGCCCCTGGGGATGCTCCGCAGCGAGCAGCTCTCACCTGCCCTGTGCCTGGTGGGGGAAGGTCACACTGCAGGGGTGAAGGCTCCTCACAGCTCCTTATATACACGGGGTCACCGCCCAGCCCAGCCCTGCCCAGCCCAGTGTGGCCGGGGGTGGAATTACAGGGAAGGGATGAGTTACATCCACGGGGTGGGGCAGGGACAGAGGGAGGTGAGGGAGGGCGGGAGAGAGAAAATAAGGGAGCAGAAAGAGAAAGGAGGGAAGGAAAGAGGGGGACGGTGAGAAAGAGGAGAAAGGGACCCCAGCCTGGGTGTGTCTCCCTTAGGGTGCCAGCCCCCAGTGCCAGGGCCACCCCCTGGGAGGCCATGGGCACCCCCTGTGGGGGGAGCTGGCCTCAGATACCCACGTCGACTCTCACGCTTCTTGGAGGGGATGTGCGGGAGAGATGGCGCAAGAACTAAGTGACACAGGGTAGCCCGGCATGGGGCACAGCACGTCCCCCGCTGCTGGAAGGGCACCTCGCACCCACCTTGGAGTGAGCGGATGTCCCTGAACCACTGCCCTCAGTGATTGGCACTCAGAGGATAGAGAGCACCACCTATTGAGCCCCTCCCACCCCATTCCCTGCAGCACAGCACCCCCTAGCGCTGCACTGGGGCCTTGGGGTCAGACTGATGACAATGGGGTAACGCCCTCTATTGAGCCCCCACTCTGTTCCTTGCAGCACAGTGCCCCCTAGTGCCACTCTGGGGCATTGGGCCGGCACCAGTTGTTCCAGAGTCTTTCAAACACTTCCCAGAGTTTACGTTAGCCAGGCTCCCTCTAGAGCGGGTCCATGCGCTAATCCCACAAGAATTCGGAAACATCTGCCTGTTTAATACCATGAACTTCTAGGGTACTTCAGTAAGGTTTGTCCAGGGTATTGCAGGAAATTACCGTCTCGGTCACACCTGGCTTTCTTGCTTTTTGCCTCTGCTTCTCTCTGTTCTATGTGTTTTCCTTTCACACACACACCGGGCAGGGCTCATCCCTCCAGCAGGGGGCAGTAGGACAAACGGGTGGACGGACACACACACACACAGAAGGGTACACTCCTCCAGCAGGGGGCAGGAGGATAGACAAATGGACACACACACATGGAGCAGGGCTCACTCCTCCAGTAGGGGGCAGTAGGACAAATGGATGGACACACACACACACACACACACACACACATACACACACACAGAGAAGGGTACACTCCTCCAGCAGGGGGCAGTAAGACAGACAGATGTACACACACACATGAAGCAGGGCTCACGCCTCCAGCAGGGGGCAGTAGGACAGACGGATGGACACACACAAGGCAGGGCTCACCCCTCCAGCAGGGGTTAGTAGAACAGACGGATGGACACACATACACACCACTCAGCAAACCCCCCTGTGATGGGTTTGGTCACAGGCACCTCTTGGGACTGTCACCTGATGTGCTGAAATTACCTCTGAGTCCATTTTCCCTGCCAGCTTGGGACTCCAGAACCCTGCCTTGTTGAGCCAGACACGCTAGCCTGCTGCAGCCCAGACCCAGGTCTCAACCACGCCCTCAAAGCTGCAGACTTTCACCAAAAATTGCTCAGCAGGTTTCCTATCTCCAGCACCCAGACGCCCAGCTCCCAATTCAATCCAAACCCCAAATCAATCCATTTTACTCTGTATAAAGCGTATACAGGGTAAACTCATAAATTGTCTGCCCTCTATAACACTGATAGAGAGAGATGCACAGCTGTTTGCTCCCCCAGGTATTAATCACTTACTCTGGGTTCATTAATAAACAAAAGTGATTTTATTAAGTATAAAAAATAGGATTTAAGTAATAACAGGCAGAACAAAGTAAGTCACCAAGCAAATTAAAGCAAAAACACGCAAGTCTAAGCCTAATACATTAAGAAACTGATTACAGGGAATATCTTACCCTCAGAGATGTTCCAATGAGCTTCTTTCACAGACTAGACTCCTTCGTAGCCTGGACCCAATCCTTTCCCCTGGTACAGTCCTTGTTAGTTCCAGCAGTCATCTTAGGTGGAAAACAGGGGCTTTCTCATGACCAGCAGACTTAGGTGGTAAGCAGGGCTGTTCTCATGACTGGCCTTCTTTGTCCTGTTCCATCCCCTTTTATAGCTTTGGCACAAGGCGGGAATCTTTTGTCTCTCTGGGTCCCCACCCCTCCTTCTAAATGGAAAAGTACCAGATTTAAGATGGATTCCAGTATCATGTGACATGGTCACATGTCCTGTAAGACCTCATTCTTCATTACCCAGGGGCTGGCCCATACGTACACAGGAAGGCTTGCAGGTAAATAAACCATCTACAACCAATTGTCCTAGTCAATGGGAGCCATCAAGATTCTAAACCATCATTAATGGCTCATTACAATAGGACCTCAGAGTTATACTTCATATTTCTAGCTTCAGATACAAGAATGATACATGCATACAAGTAGGAGGAATATATTCAGTTGGTTCTAACCTTTGTAAGACACACGCATCTTTCGGATCACAGGCCTGTTCAGGAAGCTGCAAGCCGGGACTTTCTTCCCAGACCAGAAGATCACCGTAGGGGAAGTCAAAATGCCCATTGTGATCCTTGGAGACCCTGCTTACCTTTTAATGCCATAGCTCATGAAACCCTACACAGGGAGCCTAGACAGCAGCAAGGAGCGGTTCAACAACAGGCTGAGTCGGTGCAGAACAACTGTTGAGTGTGCTTTTGGCTGTTTAATGGGCCGCTGACGCTGTCTGTATAGGAAGCTGGACCTGTCCGATGACAACATCCTCATGGTTATATCCACATGCTGTACCCTCCATAACATTTGTGAAGGGAAGGGTGAAAGCTTCACTCAGGCATGGACCACGGAGGTTCAACACCTGGAGGCTGAATTTGAACAGCCAGAGAGCAGGGCTATTAGAGGGGCCCAGCGCGGGGCTGTAAGGATTAGGGATGCCTTGAGGGAGCAATTTGATGTTGAAAGGCACCAATAATGTTTGGTGGCCTGCACGGGAGTGAAGTGCAGAGGTTCCAATGCTAGCAGGCATCCGTGTTTGCTGCATATGATGCACTGACTTGCAATGCCTGTTGCTTTCCTGGGCTACGGTATCTTTTCTTAATGCAATAAGTAGAGTCAGAATGAGCTCTCCCCTGACATCTGGTGGTGAGCTGTGGAAAAGGACTTCAGGGGCTGATCTCGTTTGCACGGGCACACCCACCCTGTCTAGCATGATGGACTGCTTGCCCAAATTGTAACTTTGGCTGCTGTGGGATCCCCAGTCTGTTTGTTATTGGGGCAGGAGTAATAAAGTGTTATCCTGGTTATGTGAATCAAGGACAGTAGAACTGTACTTGGCATTTTATGATGGAGGGACTCGCCCTAACTAAGTAACGCTTGCTAGGCAAGGGACATGGGTTCCAAAGCCCAGTGAATTGAAAGAGGTTGGGTTCTGTTATCATATTCAGCCTTCCTCCCTGGAGTGTTGTGTAATGAGTGCTGCACTTCAGGCTGGCTAAAATGCATGGTGATGGGCGGTGAGTGCAGTGGATAAGGGTTGTAGTTTGCAGGGCTGGGTGGTGAAGCTACAGGTGTTCGAGGCAGCTGCTGGTGATAAGAAACTGGATGTTTGGGGAAGTGGGTTGGTGGTGATATGGGGGCACAAGGGAAAGAGTTTTAGGACAAGGGCTACAGGGGAGGGTGGGCGTGGATCTGCTCCATCTGCATTGCTACGAGCACCTGGATTGAGTCCACTTGGCGCTCCACAATGCTTAGGAGCCGCTCCGTGCTTTGGTGCCGGAGATCCGCATTCTGCTGGCAGAGCCTCCTTTCACTCTCCCGCCACTCCTGTACTTTTTGATTTTCAGTAAGGGAGAGCTCCATGACTTCATGCAGCAGGTCCTCTTGGGTTCTTCGCGGACCCCTCCTAATTCTTTGCAGTCTTTCGGCCGGTGACAACAAGGACGGCTGGGATCTCAAGGTTGCTTCTGTAAAGCCAAAATGCAACAGTTAACAGAGGCAGCATTGTTCATACTAGACAGAGCAATGATTCGGCCGTATTTAAAGACAAGTACAGTGTACACAATAGCAGAATTTGCCCGTCCCAAAGCGAGCGCACATAACCCAAAGGAGCCCCAAAATGGCGAGTAAGCACAGGGGCAAGGGGGACTGATTGTTTCAGGGCTGCACTGTCCTCTGGGCTTCTGTGCCTTGGGGAGAGCCAACAGCTGCAGGGAGCCCATATACTGAACACTGTCCCCACATTTTCCACAGGATGAGTTAATCCTGGAAGATATCACACCTGGCTTTCTTGCTTTTTGCCTCTGCTTCTCTCTCTTTTCTATGTGTTTTCCTTTCACACACACACAGAGCAGGGCTCATCCCTCCAGCAGGGGGCAGTAGGACAGACGGATGGACACATACACATACTACTCAGCAAAACCCCATGACGGGTTCAGTCACAGGGATCATCTTGGGACTGTCACCTGATGTGCTGAAATCACCTCTGAGCCCGTTTTCCCTGCCAGCTTGGGACTCCAGAACCCTGCCTTGTTGAGCCAGACACGCAAGCCTGCTGCAACCCAGACCCAGGTCTGAACCACTCCCCCAGAGCTACAACTTTCTCCAAAAACTGCTCAGCAGGTTTCCTATCTCCAGCACCCAGACCCCAATGGGATCTAAACCCCAAATAAATCTATTTTACTCTGTATAAAGCTTATACAAGGTAAACTCATAAATTGTCTGCCCTCTATAACACTGATAGAGAGATGTGCACAGCTGTTTGCTCCCCCAGGTATTAATCACTTACTCTGGGTTCATTAATAAACAAAAGTGATTTTATTAAGTATAAAAAATAGGATTTAAGTGGTTTCAAGTAATAACAGACAGAACAAAGTCATCAAGCAAATTAAAGCAAAAACACGCAAGTCTAAGCCTAATACATTAAGAAACTGATTACAGGGAATATCTCACCCTCAGAGATGTTCCAATGAGCTTCTTTCACAGACTAGACTCCTTTGTAACCTGGGCCCAATCTTTTCCCCTGGTACAGTCCTTGTTAGTTCCAGGAGACATCTTAGGTGGAAAACAGGGGCTTTCTCATGACCGGCAGACTTAGGTGGTAAGCAGGGCTGTTCTCATGACTGGCCTTCTTTGTCCTGTTCCATCCCCTTTTATAGCTTTGGCACAAGGCGGGAATCTTTTGTCTTTCTGGGTCCCCACCCCTCCTTCTAAATGGAAAAGCACCAGATTTAAGATGGATTCCAGTATCATGTGACATGGTCAAATGTCCTGTAAGACCTCATTCTTCATTACCCAGGGGCTGGCCCATACTACACAGGAAGGCTTGCAGGTAAATAAACCATCTACAACCAATTGTCCTAGTCAATGGGAGCCATCAAGATTCTAAACCACCATTAATGGCCCACACTTTGCATAATTACAATAGGACCTCAGAGTTATACTTCATATTTCTAGCTTCAGATACAAGAATGATACATGCATACAAATAGGATGAACACATTCAGTAGGTTATAACCTTTGTAATGATACCTTACAAAAGACCTTTTTTCATAAACCATATTCCAGTTACATCATATTTACATTCATAAGCATACTTTTATAAAACAAATGGAGTGCAACGTCACAGCCCCTCTGCCCACTCAGTCCAAACTCCTGGTGGTGGGGGGCTTGCGATCCATTCTTCCTGAGTTATATTAGCTGAAGGGTGTGTTCCCACCCAGTCTCCAAGAGGACTGTAATCAATGCTGACTCCAGGACTGTGAAGCAAAACCTATCCCTATTTTATAAATGGGGAAACTGAGGCCAAGAGCGGGATGGTGCTTGATGACGGTCACATAGGGAGTCTGTGGCTGAACCAGGGATGGAACCCAGGAGTCCAGGCTCCCAGCACACCCCATGCCTAGGTCCAGCCTCCAGGTGTCTGGCTTTGTCCCCCTATAGGTGCCAGGCGATTGCTGCGGTACTGATGAGCAGAGGGATCAAGGCTGCAGGCCGCGGGGTGGAAGAGGAGCTGGGGGCGACTCGGAGGGCCGCCGAGGCCTGCACTTGGCGATCCCCAAGGCTCTGCAGAGGCCGGTAGTTGTTCTGCAACCGAGGCCCAGCATCTGAGTCTGTGGAGTTGAGGATGGAGGGGAACGCAGCCACCTGCGGGGAGGGAGACAGATTAGTGGGGGAGGAGCAAATTGAGGGGGGAGGCAAACTTGGGGTGCCCTACTGAGTGGAGAGGAGGACACCCCATCAATGGAGAGAACTGAGAAGGTTCTGATGGTGATCACTTTGGAGCAGAGAGAGTGGGGGTTTGAACAGGAGAGTGCCACACACTCACCACGCCAGGAGGCACCAGGATGGGGTCGGGGAAGACAGTCCAGACCACGACTTCGTCACAGTTGGGGGTGGTGAGGGAGCCGTGGTAGCGGTAATAGCGGGCTAGATCCACCGAGCCCAGGAGCTCCCGCAGGGAGAAGGAGCCATCCAGATCCGTATCCTCCCCTGGAGGGGCAGAGGGAGAGTGAGGACCCAACTCGGCCCCTCGCAGAGCTGGGGATAGAACCCAGGAGTCCTAGCTCCCAACCCCCCTGCTCTAACCCACTAGATCCCACTCTCCTCCCAGCTTTAGGGACAGAACCCAGTAGCCTGGACTCCTCGCCCCCACTCCCCTCCTCTAATCCATTTCTCTCTCTCACCCCCTGGCGGCACAGAGCTGTACTGTCCCCAGCCCCAATGCTAGGCCAGCCGTAATCCACCTCTTCCGCACCCCAGTTCAGGGGATACTCACCCTTCAGAGCCACGTCCTTCAAATGCCGGGTGAAGGAATCCCAGGAGTGGGAGGGGCGTGTGTGGGCTGTTGCCTGAAGGACAAGTTCACATGAGTACAACAAATAGGGAAACTGAGGCGTGGGGAGGGCTGGGAGTCATAGAGTGACTCAGAGTAAGACTCCAGTCCCTCCTCGAATCATTAGATACCACTTCCCACCAGAGAACCCAGGAGTCCTGATGCCCAGCCCCCGCTGTTCTAACTTACTAGACCCTGCTCCCTGTCCCAAGCTGGGCATAGAACCCAGGAGTCCGGGCTCATGGCCCCGCACTGCCTCACCTGGAGGAAGAAGGCCAGCACAGCGATTCCCTCGGGATCCTTGAGGGCGTCAGCCATGCTCAGGTTATTCTTGGTATGAACAATGTGGAGCTAAAGGGGGAGAGAGAGAAAAATTAGAGAGCACCCCCTACAGAGCCCCTGCCTGCTCCCTGCAGGACAGCAACCCCTGCTCATCCCCCGCCCACCCCCTCCAGCACAGCGCCCCCTGCTGAGGCCCCGCCCACCGCCTACAGCACAACGCCCCCTGCTGAGCCCCCGCCCGCTCCCTGCAGCACAGCGCCCTCTGCCGAGCCCCCTGCCCGCTCCCTGCAGCCCAGCGCCCCCTGCTGACCCCCCCGCCCCCTGCAGCACAGCGCCCCCTGCTGAGCCCCCCGCCCGCTCCCTGCAGCACAGCGCCCCCTGCCGAGCCCCCTGCCTGCTCCCTGCAGCCCAGCGCCCCCTGCTGACCCCCCCGCCCGCCCCCTGCAGCACAGCGCCCCCTGCTGAGCCCCCCGCCCGCTCCCTGCAGCACAGCGCCCCCTGCTGAGCCTCCCGCCTGCCCCCTGCAGCACAGCGCCCCCTGCTGAGCCCCCCGCCCGCTCCCTGCAGCACAGCGCCCCCTGCTGAGCCCCCCGCCCGCCCCCTGCAGCACAGCGCCCCCTGCTGAGCCCCCCGCCCGCTCCCTGCAGCACAGCGCCCCCTGCTGACCCCCCCGCCCGCCCCCTGCAGCACAGCGCCCCCTGCTGAGCCCCCCGCCCGCTCCCTGCAGCACAGCGCCCCCTGCTGAGCCCCCCGCCCGCCCCCTGCAGCACAGCGCCCCCTGCTGAGCCCCCCGCCCGCCCCCTGCAGCACAGCGCCCCCTGCTGAGCCCCCCGCCTATCCCCCTGCAGCACAGCGCCCCCTGCTGTGCCCCCCGCCCGCCCCCTGCAGCACAGCGCCCTCTGCTGAGCCCCCCGCCTGCTCCCTGCAGCACAGCGCCCCCTGCTGTGCCCCCCCAGCCCTCTCCAGACCGCACAGCACCCCCTAGCTCTGCACTGGGGCATTGGGGCCAGCGCTGCGCCCCCGCCTCTCTCACCTCCATGGAGAAACTTTTGTAATTGATGAAATGCTCTGAGCCAGGCCGGGCTGCCCCCTGGCCCCAGTGGAGGTGGAAGGATTTGGCTGTGTAGATAGCTGGGAGCCCCTGGGCGCTGAGATGGAGCCCATCCGCTAAATGCACGTACACTGTAGGGAGGGGAAAGAGACCAACACAGGGAATGGGACCCAGGCATCCGGAGAGGCAGCGCTGGGCACTCACCCCTGGGGGAGAGACCAGGGTGGGGAATGGGACCCAGCAGGGCTGTAACATGGGCGGGGTGAGCGGGGCCGCCAGCCAGGCCCCAGTGTTTGAAAACTGTCGCCTCCTGCCAGGAGCCAGCGGATCAGAAGCTGGTGGGCCCCTGGCTCTCTGAGCTGTGGGAGCCGGGATGTTGGCTGGCTGCCAGGCGGCCCCCCCATGCCCTGTGCACCGAGCCAGGCCACCTCTGCATGGTCAGGTGCTCCCCAGGCAGGGTGGGGGCACAGCTCCTCTTCCCTTCTGTGCTAAATGGAAGGCAAAATCTGGGGGAGGGGGGGCGGAGGGCCACAGGCCCCCTGCCTGCCCCCCCATGTGATGCCTCTGGGGGGCACAAATATGTTTGCTCACCACAGGTGCTAAAATGCCTAGTTCTGGCTCTGGGACCCCGGCATCCGGCACGGCAGCAGGGTGCTCGCTTTAGGGGGCAGCCTGTACCTACCTGTCTTCCCCGTGTTTTCCATGGAGATAAGCTTCCTAGCATCCCCATAGCCAGCGAGGGACACAGCTCCCAGGTGGGGATTGTGGACAGCCGCAGGGGTGACGATGTTGATCGGGGACTGCCTGGTGCCGTTACAGTGCCCCAGAGCTGCCCATGTCTCTGGACCTGCCGAGAGGGGAGGAGCCAACAGGGAGGGGGAAGGAAGGAAATGGAGCAGGAGTCAGAATGTTAATCAGCTGCTGTCACCCACCCCAGAGGTGGCTGCATGATGCAAATTTTAGTCCCGGAGTCAGGATTCCTGGGTTCTGTCCCTGCCTCTGGCAGGGGAGTGGGCTGTGGTGGCAGGGCTGCCCAGAGGATTCGGGGGCCCAGGGCATAGCAATTTCAGGGGCCCCTTCCATAAATAAAAGTTGCAATATTATAGAATACTATATTCTCGTGGTGGCCCCTCCGGGGCTGGGGGCCTGGGGCAAATTGCCCCACTTGCCCCCCCTCTGAGCGGCCCTGTCTGGTGGGATAAAGTGGGGGAACTGGGAGTCAGGACTCCTGGGTTCTTTCTGCAGCTAGGGCCGGGGAATGCTGTCTAGTGCAGCAGTTGGCAACCTTTCAGAAGTGGTGTGCCGAGTCTTCATTTATTCACTCTAATTTAAGGTTCCGCATGCCAGTAATACATGTTAACGTTTTCAGAAGGTCTCTTTCTATAAGTCTATAATATATAACTAAACTATTGTTGTATGTAAAGTAAATAAGTTTTTTAAAATGTTTAAGAAGCTTCATTTAAAATCAAAATAAAATGCAGAGCCCCCAGGACCGGTGGCCAGGACCTGGGCAGTGTGAGTGCCACTGAAAATCAGCTCGCGTGCCGCCTTCGGCATGCGTGCCATAGGTTGCCTACCTCTGGTCTAGTGAGTTAGAGCAGGGGAGGCTCTTGGGTTTTACACACAGCTCTGGGAGGGGGTTGTGGTTTAGAGCAGGGGGCTGGGGCTGGGGCTGGGAGTGAGGACTCCGGGGTTCTATCCCTGGCTCTGGGATGCTGACCCTTCCCTTCTCTGTGCCTCAGTTTCCCCACCCATCCAAATGTGGGGAAATTGTAATTAACTCTCGCACTGGGTGAGGTCAGAGAGTGGATGTCTGTGTCGCAGGGGATGGATGGATTCTCTTACCGCATTTTGGGTCTTCGTAGCACCAGGTATCTGCAGGAGAGAGAGAGAGGTGTGGGAGGGGGTCAGAGTTGGGAGGTGGCCAATAAATAACCACATCCTGCTGCCCCCTCCCCTGGGCTTGGCCCCAGCAGGGAGGGTCACTTTAGAGCAGGATCAGGGGCGGGCTGGGGAGCAGCGTTTACCTGCCGTATCGGTACTGGTGTAGCCGGCTCCCAGCAGCGTTCCCAGGACAATGAGGTGCGGTACCCAGGCGAGATTCATGTCTCCGATGTCACCTGCTGAGAGCAACCTGGAGGAAGGATTGTAGAGACTGGATTCAACTCCCCTGCCCTGAGCCAGCCAGGCCCCACTCTGGGGCCAGATCGGAGCCGGTGCCCTAGAGGGGACGGGCCCCATGCTCCATTTCCCACACCTAGGGCCAGTAGCGCCCCTGGGGGAGACGGGCCACGTGCCCCATTTCCCACCCCTGGGACAGTGGTGCCCCTAGAGGGGACGGGCCCCATGCCCCATTTCCCACTCCTGGAGGTGGTGACCCTAGAGGGGACGGGCCCCATGCTCCATTTCCCACCCCCGGGCCAGTGGTGCCCCTAGAGGGGACAGGCCCCATGCCCCATTTCCCACTCCTGGAGGTGGTGACCCTAGAGGGGACGGGCCCCATGCCCCATTTCCCACCCCTGGAGCTGGCGCCCCTAGAGGGGACGGGCCCCTAGGGATGCTCAGCAGCGAGCAGCTCTCACCTGCGCTGTGCCTGGTGGGGGAAGGTCACACTGCAGGGGTGAAGGCTCCTCACAGCTCCTTATATACACGGGGTCACCGCCCAGCCCAGCCCTGCCCAGCCCAGCCCAGCCCAGAGCGGCTGGGGGTGGAATTACGGGGAAGGGATGAGTTACATCCAAGGAGTGGGGCAGGGACAGAGGGAGGTGTGGGAGGGAGGGAGAGAGAAAACCAGGGAGCAGAAAGAGAAAGGAGGGAAGGAAAGAGGGGGACGGTGGGAAAGAGGAGAAAGGGGCGCCAGCCTGGGTGTGTCTCCCTTAGAGCACCAGCCCCCGGTGCCAGGGCCACCCCCTGGGAGGCTGTGGGCACCCCCTGTGGGGGGAGCTGGCCCCAGATGCCCATTTCAACTCTCGCTCTTCTTGGAAGGGCTGTGCGGGGGAGATGGCGCAAGAAGGAAGTGACACAGGGCAGCCCAGCGTGGGGCAGAGCACGTCCCCCGCTGCTGGAAGGGCACCTCGGGGTGAGCGGATGTCCCTGAACCACTGTCCGGTGTTGCCCGCCTGGAGCTGGGGATGGAACCCAGGACAGGAGTCCCCCCTGCTCTAAGCCACTAGATCCCACTCCCCTGTCAGAGCTGAGGACAGAACCCAGGCACCCTGGCTCTCAGCCCCCACCCCTAAATTATTAGACTAGATTTTTGCCACCCTCCGCTATTGGCACTCAGAGGATAGAGAGCGCCCCCTATTGAGCCCCTCCCACTCCACTCCCTGCACCACAGCACCCCCTAGTGCTGCACTGGGGCTTTGGGGTCAGACTGACTACAGTGGGAGAGTGCCCTCTATTGAGCCCCCACTCTGCTCCCTGCAGCACAGTGCCCCCTAGTGCTGCTCTGGGGCATTGGGCCAGCCCCCTCTACTGAACAGCCAGGTGTGTTCATAGCCCCCTGAGGGTTGTGCAAGGCGAAGATGCTGATGTCATCTCCCGTCACCCCATGATACCCTGATCTGTTTCCCCATCTGCTGAAACTCAAGCTGGGCGGATGGAGCAACCGTGCTTCCTGGGTTTACAGCTTCTCATTCCCAACGCTACCAGCTGGGACTGACTCACAACAGCGTCGGGCTGGTGTCGTTCGTACACCCTGCTCGACAGGTGGGGAATACCCACAGGTCTCCCGGAGCCAGAAGACTTCCTTGATCCCCTCAGCTGGGGCTAGAACCCAGGAGTCCTCACTCACAACCTCCCATCTCACCTACTAGACCCCACTCCCCTCCCAGAGCCGGGGAGAGAACCAGGTATCCTGGTCCCAGGACGGGGTGCAAGAAGGGTCAAAGTTGGTCTCTATCCTGCACCCCTGCCCCGACTGGTTCTCTAGCCTGGAGACGTGGCATCGCTGGGACTCTCTGGAAACAGGGCAGGAGGGCGAGGCCAGATCATTTTGATGACACGCCACGGCCCCAACCAAGGATTTTAAATTCGCAAGGTTGGCTGCTTCCCCACTGTGACCTGTACTGACCATGACAGTCATGAATGGGGGGCAGGGTCTAGTGGGTTAGTGTAGTGAGTGGGATGGGGGAGGGTGGGGAGTCAGGACTCCTGGGTTCTCCTCAGAGCTGTGGGTGGGGAGTGGGGTCCAATGAGTTAAACCAGGGGGTCTAGACTCAGGGCCAATTGGGGTTGGGGGGCTCAGATCTCAAAGGCATGTGGGGACAGGGGACAGAGGACTCTCTCTCTTTGTCTGTAGCATCCACAAGTCTGACTGGGAACCAGTTTGGATAACTGGGCCAGCTTGTGGGAACTGGTCTGTGCTGTACCCAGAGGGAAGTGTCTTCCTCTCCTAGCTGGGAGCCTATAAACAGGCAGCTGCTGACAGTGTAAACTCTGCTGCGCTTCACCCCAACAGGCCTGGGGGTGGTGCAGACAGAGGTCATGCTGTCCTTGCTTATAACCCCTGTCTCTCTCCAGGGGCCCAGCGCCCCTGAGGGGTTAGCGCCCTCGGGGAGAAGAGATGATAGGGATGGGGTCTAGTGGTTTGGAGGGGGCATGGGAACCAGGACTCCTGGGTTCTATCCCCGGTTCTGGCAGGGGAGTGGGGTCTATTGGGCACCTGCAGGGGGTTAGGCCAGATGACGCTTACAGTCCCTTCTAACCCTATGAGTCTATGATCATACCCTGGGGCAGTGGGTTCCCGTCTTCTCTGCGGTTCCTCCCAACTCCCTGATGCAATGGTCGGGGAACTGGTGCCAAACAGGAGCCTAGGGTGCAGCTGCCCCGCCCCAACCTGTGGGCCCCACACCCAGTGCGTGTGGTGCTGATGCCTAGCTGGGCTTTCAGCCCTGCCTATAGTAAGTTTGCTCCCCACTGCAGTCGGGCATCTTCTCCTGGTGTTGCATGTGGGGAAAGTGAGGCACCAACAGGGGAAGGGAGTCAGCCAGTCAGCCAATGACAGAATCCAAGAGTCCTGGCTCCCACGCCCCCTCGAACCCACTCCCCAGGCTGCCTAGAGCCGGGGACAGGACCCAGGAGTGCTGGCTCCTGGATTAAAGTTAGCATCATGCAGCCAGCTCTAGGGTGGGTGACAGCAGCTATTTAACATTCTGACCCCGCCCACTGGTTCTCTGTGGCTCCCTGTTGACTCCTCCCCACTCGTCAGCGCCAGGTAGATGGGAGACCCCAGGGCAGTGTAACAGCCCCCGCACCCACTCCCCCAGCTGAGGTGAGGATTGCTCCCTGCCCCGCCCCCCGGCGGCGCTATGCCTTCTGGGAGCTGTAGTCCTTTCCCTTTAGCTCCCGTGGGCAGCAGAACTACAGCCCCCACAATGCATCGCGCTCTCCCCGCGCCGGCGCCGCCCCTCATGGGAGTTGTAGTTCCTCCGGTCGCCTTTAGCGCAGTCCCTGGGGGGGCCCGAACTACAACTCCCACGATGCCCCGGGGCCGGACCCCGTTCAAGGCTCCCCCTTCCCCCGTTGCTCTTGCCCTTGGGCCTCTCCCGCGATGGCCGCCGCAGCCGGGGGCAGCTGCCCCGCCGAGTCGCTGGGCTATTGCCTGGCCCAGCTGCGGGGCGGGGCCGAGCCCGGGCTGGGCCGGGCCCTGCTGGCCCTGCGGACCTGGCACATCAAGCAGCCCGGCGGGATCGAGCGGTTCCGGGCCCGCGGGGGGCTGGGGCCCCTGCTGGGGCTCCTGGCTGGGGCCCTCCGGCCCCGCCGCACCCTCGACCTGGCCCTCAGCATCCTGGGCAACTGCTGCACCGAGGGGGGGAGCCGGGCCCAGGTGCGGGAGCTGGGGGGGATCCCCTCGCTGGGTGAGTGACGCGGCGGGGAATCCCCGACGCGAAATGGTATGGTCCGGGGCCATCTGCCAGGCCTGGGGGTGCAGCCTGGGTTCCCCGAGCCAGAGTGGTACAGTCCAGGGTTACCCTACTCTTGCCAGGCCTGGGGGTGCAGCTTGGGTCCCCCCGAGCCAGAGTGGCACAGTCTGGGGTTACACTGCTTCTGCCAGGCCTGGGGGTGAAACCTGGGTCCCCCCCCCCAGCCGAAATGGTACTGTCTGTGGTCCCCTTGAGATGTAGTGGTATGGTCTGGGGTTACCCTGCAATGACCAGGCCTCTGGGGCCGGGCCAAAGTGGTACAGTCTGCGTTCTCCTTGAACTTGTTAGCCTGGAGGTGCAGCTTAAATCCCACCGAGCTGAAATGGGACTGTCCAGGGTGCCCCCCCCCTCCCCCCAAGTGGCATGTTTCAGGATTCTCTGTACCTGCCAGGCTGGAGTTGAGTGTGATGTTCCCCGCCGAGCCCCCATGGCACAGTCCAGGGTTACCCTGCACCTGCCTGCCCTGGGAGGTAGCATCTGGGGCCCCTGTACTCCCCCATTGTGGAATTTGGGCCCCCCCATTTGTGCCGCAATAGTGCTATGCCTTGATTTCTCCCTTCGCTGGGTATGGTGTGGCTCGGCGTTCCCCCCGTGCATGCATGCGTCCCCATTGGTGGTCCGGTCCTGTGCCCCCTCCATCTCTCCTTGGGGTGGAACTACCTTGTGTTCTCATGTCCCCCTACTCCACCCCAGAGGCAGCTACATCTCAGCACCGGACAAGGGATCACTGTATAAACAGCCCCCGTGTTCCACCCCAGAGGCGGCTACATCTCAGCACCGGACAAGGGATCACTGTATAAACAGTCCCCGTGTTCCACCCCAGAGGTGGCTGCATCTCATCACTGGACGAGAGATCCCTGGATAAACAGCCCCTGTGATGCACCCCAGAGGTGGCTACATCTCAGTTCTGTGCGAGGGATGATGCACTCACCATGGTTCATAGATGATTTCTCTCCCCAGTTATGATCCTGAAATCGCTTGGAGTCGAAAGTATCCACAACCGAACAGCACGGGCCCTGGGCAACCTGGCCATTGATGTAGAGAACCTGCAGGCTATCCATGATGCCGGTGAGTGGGGTCATGCCCCCCCCCTGCCAACCTGCGAAAGGAGGGTGGGGGAAGACTAGGAACTGGGATTCTTGACCCATAGTGGGGAGCCCCTCTGACCCTGCTAGCCGAAGGGTAGTACTGAGGCTCACCCCATACTGGGCATCCCCTGTGACCTGGGCTGGGGTAATGGGAATCATTCCATACAGGGAGCTCCCCTCTGCTTCCTTGCATGGGGGTAATATTGGGGCTCACCCCCATACCGGGGAGTGCCCTGCTGACCTGGGGGATAATGGGGTTCACTCCTATATTGGGGAACACCCTCTGATCCCTTGTGGGGTTCACCCCATACCAGAGAGGAGCCATGTTGGGGTTCACCTCCATACTGGGGAGTCCCCTGCTGACCTGGGAGGGGGTGATTGGGGTTCATTCTCTGGGTTTGGGGCTCACTAACCCCCTTTCTCTCTCCGCTCCCTCCCAGGCACGGTGGCACCCCTGGTACAAGTCCTTGCCAGCTCCCAGGACAGCGAGTGCCTACAGAGCATCATTCGGGCCCTGCGCAACCTGGGTGCCACCCCAGCGCACCGTCTGGCGCTGGCCCAGCAGGGCGCAGTGCGGGTCATCTCCGAGCGCCTGGCTGCCAGCCCCGACGACCCCGCCCTGGCTGCTGCGGCTGCCCGGGCCCTGCTAGAGCTCACCAAGGGCTGCAGCCGGGACTGCGCCGAGCAGCTAAGCCTGGGGGGCGGGGTGGCGCCCCTGGTGGCGTTAGCTGGGCACAGCAAGCGGGCGGTGCGGGAGGCGGCCGTCTCGGCGCTGTCCAATCTCTGCCTGCAGGGGATGCTGCGGCCGGCGGTGGGCAATGCCGGGGGCGTGGCGGTGCTGGTTGGGGAGATCCAGCGCCGGCGCGGGGCGGGAGCCGCCGGTGCCATCCTGCAGCCCCTGGTCAGGGCGCTGTGCCTGCTGTGCCGGGAGGCAATGAACCGCAGCCGGGTGCGGGAGGCCGGCGGGCTAGAGCTGCTGCTGGCGCTGCTGCAGGATGGGCGCCAGCGAGGCTGCCACGCCCGCGTGGTCGTGGCCTTTGTGGCCTTCTTCTACGACCAGGAGGCGCTGGAGGTTCTGCAGGCCGGCGGGCTGGTGGCCCTGCTTGTGGAGCGGCTGGTGGCCCAGGGCCAGTGGGCTGCGCGCTGCGAGGAGGAGGACAAGGAAGAGGAGGGAGACAGCGAGGACGAGCGGGACGCTGCCTCCTTTGACTTCCCCCCCGAGGGGCGACGGGAGAGCGGGGCACCAGAAGGGGAGTCATCCAGCTTCCAGAGACTCAGGTGAGCATCTCTCCCGGTGCACTTGGGGCTCGCTTGAGGGGTTCTCCTCCCCACTCCCTAGTGCTCCCTGCCGGCCCCGGGGCTCCCCTGGTTTCCCTGCCCCCTGCTTGCTCCAGTGCTCCTGGCTCACTAGCTCGTCTCCTTTCCCTGTTCCTGCTTGCTTGCTCTGGGCTCCCTTGGTTCCCCCTTCCTCCCTGTACTCAGGGCTTGCTTGACCCCCACCCCGGCTCTCACTCCTTCCCTCTTGCCGCAGGTCCTGGCTGCTCTCCGAGGGTTACATTGCCAGTCCCGGCGACCTGTCCCCGCAGTGGTCCCCCGACGGCTCCCTCAGCCCCACCCTCGAGCTGCAGGACGACACGCCGGGGCCTGGCCGGCTGCCTGCGGGGCTGGGCTCGCCCACCTGCTTAGCTCCTCCGTCGCTGGATCCGGCTGCCAGGGTGCAGTGCTTGGCACCCGTGGCAGAGCCGGACTCAACCGTGGCTGATGGGAGCCATGTGGCAGAGACGCCAGATGCCGAGGCACCAGTCGTGGCACGTTTGGCTACAGCCAGAGCTGACAGGCACCATCCAGCAGAGTTACTGCCAGGCACGGCACCAGATTTGGCTGCCAGGCACCATACGGCATTGCCAAATCCTGCCAGAACGGGTGACCACAGCGCAGCTCCCGTGGTGCTGCTGGCTACACCAAAGTCCACTGGGACCAGGAAAGATCATCCGGCACAGATTGCACTGGATGCTGCCGGCAGCGCCCGGAACCTGCAGGCTCCGTTGCTGCTGTCGGCGACCCCGAATGAGGAGCTCCCGCCAAACTTCGCTCTGACTGACCTGCAAAATCCAGCACGGTTCCCGGCTGCGGCAGCCACCGAAGAGTTGTGTCCAGGCATGCTGGTTCCAGCCGGGCCTGGCTGGCACGTCATGGAACCATCAGACGAGCCAGGCCCAGCGCTGGCACCGCCAATTCCCGCCGGGACAAGCCAGTCTGATGGGGCACCAAGCCCCTTTCCTGAGCGTCTGCTTCTGGTGTCACCAATTCCCGCCGGGGCCAGCTGTTGTGATCGGGCACCAAGCCCCGTTCCCGAGCATCTGAATCCAGTGTCATCAATTCCCGCCGGGGCCAGCCGGTCTGATCGGGCACCAAGCCCCATTCCCGAGCATCTGAATCCGGTGTCACCAATTCCCGCTGGGGCCAGCCGGTCTGATCGGGCACCAAGCCCCGTTCCCGAGCTTCTGAATCCAGTGTCACCAATTCCCGCCGGGGCCAGCCGGTCTGATCAGGCACCAAGCCCCGTTCCCGAGCATCTGAATCCGGTGTCACCAATTCCCGCTGGGGCCAGCCGGTCTGATCGGGCACCAAGCCCCGTTCCCGAGCATCTGAATCCGGTGTCACCAATTCCCACCGATGCCAGCCAGTCCGATCTGGCACCGAGCCCCATTCCTGAGCATCTGCATCCAATGTCACCAATTCCCACTGGGACCAGCCGGTCCGATCCGGCACCGAGCCCAATTTCCAAGGATCTACGTCTGGTTTCTCCGATTCCTACTGGGACTGCCAATGACTTCCTGGAGCCCCAGCCCACTGCTTTCTCCTCGCGGCGCCGCGGCAAATCACGTCCCCATCCGGACGCGGCCCCCTGCACTCCGGCTCCGTTCCGCCCCCCGGGCGAGGTCCTGGCCCCGCAGTTCTTGCTGTGGGGTGGGGAGGAGGAGCTATCGGCCCCCGAGGCGCCCGCCCTGCTGCTGCTCTCCCGCTTCTCCCAAGCCGAGGATCCCAGCCGCAGCCTGGTGACGGGCCCGGTGCTGCGGGGGCTGCTGGCCTATGTCACCGGAGCCCCCGCCCCGCTACCCCGCTGCCTGCGGCTGCTGCACCGGCTCACGTGCAACCCCGTCTGCCTGGAGGCCTTCGTGCGCTGCCACGCCCCCTCCCTGCTGCGGGCCTGGCTGGTGCTGGGCGTGCCCCCAGAGGAGGCTGCCGCTGTGGGACAAGAGACCCCCAGAACTCCGGGCAGCGGGCACCGGCATGGCAGGAGGTTCAAGGAGTTGGGTGAGTCCTCCCCCCTGCTGAGTCCCGGGGCATGGGGATCCCCCTGCTGCGCCCCAGGGGTAGGTGAGCGCCCCAGTCCTGGGCTGTGGGGGTCACCCTGCTGCATTACGGGGCTCCCAGCATCCCAGTGTGAGAGCACTTTGTCCCCGGAGTATTGGGATCCTCTCTCCGGTAGCCCTAACCCGGTGACACCCCGCCCCCACTACTGAGGGAACTGGGGTTTGCTCTAGGTCAGGGATCGGCAACCTTCAGCACGCGGCCCGTCAGGGAAAGCCGCTGACAGGCGGGGATGGTTTGTTTACCTGCAGTGTGCGCAGGTTCAGCCGATCGCGGTTCCCGCTGGCCGTGGTTCGCCGTGCCAGGCCAATGGGGGCTGCGGGAAGCCACAGCCAGCACATCCATCGGCCCACGCCGCTTCCCGCAGCCCCCATTGGCCTGGCACAGTGAACTGTGGCCAGTGGGAGCCGTGATCGGCCGAATCTGCGGACGCTGCAGGTAAACAAACCGGCCCGGCCCGCCAGCGGCTTTCCCTGCCGGGCCGCATGCCAAAGTTTGCCGATCCCTGCTCTAGGTTAACGGGGTCTCCTGCTCCCCACCTCAGGGTGAGCCTTGTACTTCCGCTGCGGGGTTCAAAGTGCCCCAGCGTGGCACTAGGGGGAGCTGTGTGGCGGGGCGCGGGGCTCGGCTGGGAATGCTGCCCGGTGGGGGCTGGGCACCATGGGGTGGGGGGGATTTGGAGGGATGCTGTGCCACAGGAGCTGTCATCCCATGGGGTGTTTTGGGGGGGCGGGGGGATGGGGGCTCTGTGTTGGGGGAGGGGCCGGGCTCTGACATGCTGCCCCTTCCCCAGGCGAGACCCTGCTGTGCAATCTCTGCGTCCAGGCTGAGTCGGCCTTCGGGGCGGGCGTCCTCACTCACATGCTGCTCTCGGGCGCCGAGGCCGACCAAGTGGCTTGTGCCATGGCCCTGCCCCTCATCTGCAGGTGGGTGGTGCTGCGGGGGGGGCGGGGTGAGTGGTGGGCGGGCACTGGTGTGGCTGAATGTGGTGGTGTTGGGGGGCTTAGGGGGCTGGTTGGGGAGGGGGCCGGGCCCAGCTGGTGGAAGGAGGCCGTTCCAGGGGAGGTGGTGGGAATGGAGGTTGTGGGGCTGATCCAGGGAGATCCTGGGCCCATTGGGTTGGGGGGGGGGGGGGTTAGGGGGCTGATCCGGGGACTGATCCATTTCCTCCCCCCCTCCACACCCCCCCCCCCCCAGGAAGAAGTCCCTCTGCCGGAGGCTGCTCCTGGAGCACTCTGGCCTGCGCCTCCTGCTGGCTGCCTTGACACGTGGTGCCGACCCGCCCTTCATCTTCTACGCTGTGGACTCGCTCTCCCTGCTGCTGGGTGCTGCCGCCCCCCTCCCTGCCCCGCCCGCCCCCAAGCGCTCCCGGCTGGCAGCCTCCCCGCCGTGCCCCTACGAGCGGCTGGTGAAGGCAGGCGGGGCGGACCTGCAGTTCCGGTTGGACTCGGGCGCCCTGGTGCTGGCCTCGCGCCAGGCCGCGTGCGCCGGCTCCGACGTCCTGCGGGCCATGCTGGCGGGCGGGTTTGCTGAGGCGCGCCAGGCCCTGGTGCCCATCCACGGGGTGGCGCCTGCCCCCTTTCTGGTGCTGACCCACTTCCTGCATGGCTGCCGGGGCGAGCTGTGCCCGGCCCTGGGGGGCCCGTTCCCACCCAGCGAGGGGGAGCTGGCGGAGCAGACGCTGGCGGTGGCCGAGCAGTTCCTGCTGCCCGAGCTGCAGGAGCTGGTAGAGGAGGCATTGTGCCGGCAGTACCTGCGCCCTGGCGGTAGCCTGGACCAGCTGTACCGGCTCGGGGAGCGGCTGGGCCGGGGGCAGCTGCTGCGGCGCTGTGCCCGCTACGTCCTGCTGGGGGCGTCAGAGGAGCCCACCAGCCGAGCGGCCGCGCTGGCGCGGATCCTCCGAGTCACCAGTGACCCCAAGGAACTGGCCCAGGAGCTGCTGGCGGTTGCCATGGAGACGCCATGGGGAGTGGGCACTGATGGGACCTAGGCTAGGGGTCTGGCTGAGGGCACTGCCTGTGCCCCTCTGGGTGGGGGGCTGGGCTTAGGGCACTCTCTGTACCCCTCTGGGTGGGGGGGGGGGGTTGGGAACAGAGGAGTTTGGAGGTCAGGGAGCTGTGGGGGGGACTGAGGGGGAGAAATGGGGTCATGGCAAGGTAAGGAATGGGGATATGGGACCCCGGCGGCGAGAGGCATCAGGGCAATGGGGTCGAACCACTGCCCCCCAGGAAAGTTTGGGATCCCTTCTCTGTTGGGTGAGTTGTTCCCTCCCCCCAGGCCATGGCACAGGGTGGGAGCCTGCCTGCAGCCTCCCCCAAGGAAGGGATCGTGGTGTTTGGGGGGTGCCCCTACTTTTGCAGCACAGGGCACCCCAATTCCCCACCTGAGGCCATGGAGAGCAGTTTGGGGGGGCCTTGACTGGAGCGGGGCTCAGTCCCTGATCTGCAGGGTACCCCTCGGTCACTGGGCAGGGCAGTGTGTGCTTTGTCTGCACAGAGAGATGCCCACACCTTGTTTCCTAGGTCCCACGTAGGGCAGCTCTGGGGGGGTGCTCAGCGGTACCCCCCATGCTCTGGGGAGCGGTGACAGGCGGCCAGGGGTGCCGCTTTCTGCTGGCGAGAGGATGGGTGTGTACGACTGGAATGTATTGAATAAGCTATTGTACGTGGAGAAATACAGGCTGGGCTTCACCATGCGCATGTGTCTGTGTGTCTTCATTCTGCGGCCTCCCCAGAGCTGGGGAGCGAACCCAGGAGTCCTGGCTCCCAGCCCCCCTGCTGTCTGTTCCCCCCAGCTGGGGCTAGTCTCCCATCTCTGCTCCTAGCTGGGGTGTGGCAGGGGCAGCAGCAGCAGGTGATCCCACCCGGGGGTGGGGGTGGAGGGGCGCTGAGCTGAGCCTGTCAGAGCTGGCTGGGGGTGGGGAGGAGGTGGTGGGTTGGGGGGGAAGCAGGCTGTGGACTCCCCGCTTGGCGCTGGCTGCCCTTCCAGCTGCGCCCCCCCCTTCCTTTCTCCTCCCCTCCACAGGAAACGCCTGCTGCTCAACTGCTTCCAGATGGGCTGGGGGGCGGGAAGGGAGGGCTGCTTCCTGAGTGTGGGGCCTGGGATGTGTCATCCTCTCCAGCCTCTCCTCCTCCTCCCCCCCCGCCTCTCCTCCGTCCCCTGCCACTGGGAGCCCCCCCAGCCTCTCCTCCTCCCCCCCAGCCTCTCCTCCATCCCCTGATACTGGGAGCCTCCCCCCCAGCCTCTCCTCCGTCCCCTGCCACTGGGAGCCCCCCCCCCCCCCAGCCTCTCCTCCGTCCCCTGCCACTGGGAGCCCCCCCCCAGCCTCTCCTCCCCCCCCAGCCTCTCCTCCGTCCCCTGCCACTGGGAGCCCTCCCAGCCTCTCCTCCGTCCCCTGCCACTGGGAGCCCCGTCCCCTGCCTGTCCTTCTCCCCCCCAGCCTCTCCTCCGTCCCCTGCCACTGGGAGCCCCCCCCCCCCAGCCTCTCCTCCGTCCCCTGACACTGGGAGCCCCCCCCTCTCTTCTCCTTCTCTAGCCTCTCCATCCCCTGCGAGCCCCCCCAGCCTCTCCTCCTCCCCTGCTTCTCCTCCATCCCCTGCCCCTGGGAGCCCCCCCCCCCGTCTCTTTTATTCCCCAACCCCCAGCCTCTTCTCTGTCCCCTGCCCCTGGGAGCCCCCCCCCCAGCCTCTCTTCCTTCCCCCTCAGCCTGCCCTGCCCCCACTATCCCTGCCGGGGTCCCTCCTGGCTCCCCGCCCTGCTGCCCCCCCCCCCCCATGACCCACCTCCCTCGCTCCTGGGCTCTGCCCTTCGCTCCCCCCGTCTCTCCCGGCTGGGGGACCTGCTCTCTTCCCCCTTTCTTGGCTCCCGCCCCTCTCCCCGCATCCTGTGCCCACTCAGCCAATTCTCTCGGCTGGTGACAGTTTTTTCCCAACGTCCCAGCCAGAAAAGGCCGAGCCGGAGCCCCCCTGGCTCCGCGGCCTCCCCGCTTCCCTTAGCGTCAGCAGCAGCGGGCGGGGAATGGGAATGGCACGAGAGAGAACCCAGGAGTCCGGGCTCCCCGCCCCCGCCCTAACCCCCAAGCCGCACTCCCCGCCCAGCACGGCGCTGGCCCCCTGGGGGCCCTCAGCAGGAATAGCTGCCACCCCCCCCCCAAAAAAAACGAAGAAGGGACCCCCGGGAGCTGCTGAGGCCCTATGCAATGGCTTAGTCTGCTTATGCCCAGCTGGGGGGGGGGGGGGGGCGCAGAAGAGGAGTCCAGGCTCCGAGCCCGCTCCCCTCCCTTGTGGGATGGAACCCAGGAGTCCGGGCTCCCAGCCTCCCCTCCCCGCTCCCCTCCCCTTGTGGGATGGAATCCAGGAGTCCGGGCTCCCAGCCTCCCCTCCCCGCTCCCCTCCTCTTGTGGGATGGAACCCAGGAGTCCGGGCTCCCAGCTTCCCCTCCCCGCTCCCCTCCCTTGTGGGATGGAACCCAGGAGTCCGGGCTCCCAGCCTCCCATCCCCGCTCCCCTCCCCTTGTGGGATGGAACCCAGGAGTCCGGGCTCCCAGCCTCCCATCCCCGCTCCCCTCCCTTGTGGGATGGAACCCAGGAGTCCGGGCTCCCAGCCTCCCATCCCCGCTCCCCTCCCCTTGTGGGATGGAACCCAGGAGTCCGGGCTCCCAGCCTCCCATCCCCGCTCCCCTCCCCTTGTGGGATGGAACCCAGGAGTCCGGGCTCCCAGCCTCCCATCCCCGCTCCCCTCCCCTTGTGGGATGGAACCCAGGAGTCCGGGCTCCCAGCCTCCCATCCCCGCTCCCCTCCCCTTGTGGGATGGAACCCAGGAGTCCGGGCTCCCAGCCTCCCCTCCCCGCTCCCCTCCCCTTGTGGGATGGAACCCAGGAGTCCGGACTCCCAGCCTCCCCTCCCCGCTCCCCTCCCCTTGTGGGATGGAACCCAGGAGTCCGGGCTCCCAGCCTCCCATCCCCGCTCCCCTCCCCTTGTGGGATGGAACCCAGGAGTCCGGGCTCCCCTCCCTTGTGGGATGGAACCCAGGAGTCCGGGCTCCCAGCCTCCCATCCCCGCTCCCCTCCCCTTGTGGGATGGAACCCAGGAGTCCGGGCTCCCAGCCTCCCCTCCCCGCTCCCCTCCCCTTGTGGGATGGAACCCAGGAGTCCGGGCTCCCAGCCTCCCATCCCCGCTCCCCTCCCTTGTGGGATGGAACCCAGGAGTCCGGGCTCCCAGCCTCCCATCCCCGCTCCCCTCCCCTTGTGGGATGGAACCCAGGAGTCCGGGCTCCCAGCCTCCCCTCCCCGCTCCCCTCCCCTGTGGGATGGAACCCAGGAGTCCGGGCTCCCAGCCTCCCATCCCCGCTCCCCTCCCCTTGTGGGATGGAACCCAGGAGTCCGGGCTCCCAGCCTCCCCTCCCCGCTCCCCTCCCTTGTGGGATGGAACCCAGGAGTCCGGGCTCCCAGCCTCCCATCCCCGCTCCCCTCCCCTTGTGGGATGGAACCCAGGAGTCCGGGCTCCCAGTCTCCCCGCCCGCTCATCCCCGCTCCCCTCCCTTCGGGGATGGAACCCAGGAGTCCGGGCTCCCCGTCCCTGTTCTGACCCGCTGGCCCCTCCCTAGGGGCTGGAACCCAGGCGTCCGGGCTCCCAGCGCCGAGCGATGCCCCGTTGCCATACATGGTCAGCGCGCAGGGGCCGGAGCCGGGCTCCTTGGCTCTCCGGGAAGACGCGTCACGGGGCGGGCGGGGGAGGGGGGGGCTCTGCCTCCATCCGCCGCTGGGGCCGGGCCGCCATGGACGACCTGGGTAAGGGACCCGCTGCCAGCCTGGGACCCGCCGCGCCCAGCCCGGCCCCAGCCCCCGCCCGCGGCCGGCACCTTCCCCGCAGCCCCTCGCCCCGCTCCTCCACCGCTCCCTGTTCCTCCCTCCTCCACTCCCTTCTTTTTCTCTCTCCTTCTCTCTTTTTCTCTCCCTTTTCCTCTCGTTCACTCTCTTCTTTTTCTCTCTCCCTCTTTTTTCTCTTTTTCTCTTTTTCTCTTTCTCATTCGCTCCCTTCTTTTTTCTTTCTCTCTCTTCTCTCTTTTTCCCTCCTGTCTTTTTCGTTCTCTTTCTCTTTCTCTTTCCCCCTCCTCTTTCCTCTCTCGTGGGCTGCTTTTTGCTCCCATCCATCCATCTTTCTCTTACCCCTCCCCAGCCGTTCCCCAGAGCGGGCAGGGCGGGGGGGGGAGGGTTGGGGAAAGTGCACGTTTCTCCCTCCCCCCCCCCCCCCCCCGCCTGTCCCGATCGGGAGGAGACGGAATTTCTCGCCATATTCCTGTGGCTTCCTGGTGCCTGCGGTGGGGCCCAACCTGCAGGGGGCGCTAATAACCAGGGACACCCCCCCCCCCAGCAGCACCCTCCCTGCTACCCCCCCCCCTCAGAGAGTTCTACCCATGTGCCGCGGGGTCCCTTCTCTTCCACCCTTAACACGGGGTGCAGAGCTGGGGGCCGGAAGAGATGGGGGGGGGGCTGTGTCCCGGGAATGGGGGCACAGGGCAGGGGTGGGCTGGGGGCAGGCTGTGGGAGGGCTGCGTTATTGGGGGATGGGTGGGTGTGTCACGCTGGGGGGGGCAGGCTGGGTCCTAGGAAGGGGGGGTTGGGGCTGCACCCCAGGAAGGGTTTTGGGGGGCTGCATCCTAGGAAAGAGGCTGGGGGAGCAGTGCCGGGGGCTGTATCAAAGGAAGGGTTTTGCAGGGGCTGCATCCCAGGAAGGAGGTTGGGGGGCAGGGCTGTGGGAGGGGGTCCCAGGATATAGGATCTGGGTTGGGGGTGGGTCTGAGTCCTAAGGGGGGGGGGCTGGATCCCAGGGGAGGGAGCTAGACTGGGGGGATGGGGTGCTGAGGTTGTCCATCCCCACCCCAGGTAAGAACCCCAGTGAGTCCTGCAATGAAGACATGTCTGTGCCGGGATAGGGGTGTGTGAGGGGGTCACTGAGCTCCCACCCCAGGATTCACCCCCCTCGCCAGACTTCCCCAGCACCCCTTCCCAGCAGGAGTGGAGCTACCCCCCCTTCCTGGCCCCAAACCAGCAGGGAGGGCTGGCAGCCCACAGCAGGTGTGGTCAGGACTGGGGGAACCACTGGGTCAGGGGGAGTTCTGGCTCTTGGGGGCGGGGGAGAGCCATGGAGGCTGGATGGGCAACCCCCACCCTGGGCTCACTAAAACTGAATCTCACTTTCCCCCTCTGTCCCCAGGTCTGGTTTGTTATTGTAGGGTCTCCTGTGACTGACAGAGGGGCTGTATTCATCATGGTTTGTTGTTGTAGGGTCTCCTGTGAGTGCTGCAACCACAAGCAGTGGTTTACTAGTGTAGGGTCACTTGGGAGGGCTGCCCATGCTGGGTTATTATTGTAGGGTCTCTTCGAGACCTCCGGGGCTGCTGGCACTCCTTTGTTATTGTAGGGTTGTCCACAAGGACTCCTTTATTTTTATATGGTTGCTTGTGGACCTTGGGGCTGACCACTCAATTGTTTGCAGCAGGGACTTTTACGCGATTGCTTTGTTATCGTAGGGTCTCTTGTGAGCACAAGGCTATATACACTGGTTTGTTATTGTAGGGTGGCTTGTGAGCAGCAGGAGCTGTTTGCTTGGGTGGGGCCTCGTGTGAGATACGGGTGGCATGTGCTGGTTTGTTATTGTAGGGTCTCACATTTACACATGTTGGTTTGTCGTTGGGACTTGTATTTACTCATGATAGTTTGTTGTAGGGATGTGAATTTACACAAAATGGTTTGTTGTTGCAGAGTGCTCATAAGCACTGGGGTTACAAGCACTGGTTTATTTTTGTAGGGTCTCCCATAAGCAGTTGCTGAGAATACTGCTTTGTTGTTGTAGGGTGGCCATTATTGTAGGGCCTCCTGTGCATGCTGTGCAGGTTTGTTATGGTAGGGGGGCAGTGGGCGCTGTGTTATTGTAGGGTCTCCTGTGAGCACAGCAAGGGCTTGTTATGGTAGAGGGGCAGTGGGCGCTGTGTTATTGTAGGGTCTCCTGTGAATGCGGTGCTGGATTGCTTGCCCAGGATTCTGGTGAGGGCTGAATCAGGCTGGTGTGTGACCCATGGTCTGCCCCCTCCCTGGCTTCGCTGCTCCTGGCTGCTGGGGAATGAAAAGGCCTCTGTAGGGCTCAGTCTGTGGTGGAAAATGTTCCCACAAAGGAGTGATTGTAGGAGCGGGGGGAGATCTCCAGGGAGAGGGGTAGGGGCGCTCTCCCCGCATAGGCAGTGGTGGCCCGCTGTGGTGTTAGGAGGTGCAGGGCTTGGGCAGGGGGGCTCAGCGGTACAGGGGGTGAGCGGGGAACTGTCCCTTCATGGAATGCGCTAATCTCAGTGCCCCTCTGTCCCTCCTCCCCATCTGCTCCCCCGTCTCCTTCCGTCCTGTCTCCTTTTCCAGGTGACTCTGGCTCCCCTTCTTTCCCGCTTCGCCCCCGTATAGTGGTGTTTGGTACGTACCATATGAACGCCTCACCCAGCCCACCGTCACAGCACACGTGGCTACTTCTAGGGCACTGCCGCCCTCGGGGAACTTGTATTGCTAAAGGTTGAATCTCTTCTTGGGAGAGGAGTGGGGTCTAGTGGTCAGAGCACGGGGCTGGGTGTCAGGACGCCTGGGTTCTATCCCAGCTCTGAGAGGGCAGTGGAGTCTTTTGGTAAGGGGGGGTGGGCTGGGAGTCAGGACTCCTGGGTTCTATCCCAGCTCCGGGAGGGTAGTGGGGGATAGAGGATCAGGACTCCAGGGGCCTTCCCCCCGCTTTGGGAAGGTCCAGATCTTGATGCTAATTCCGCAGCTCCAGAGCTGGGCATCCTCTCTTCCTTTTCTTGTCCCTTGTCTCTGCTTCCCACAGCCCCTGCTCCCTCTCTGTGCCCCCTTCCCTCCCAGCAGTCCCCCCAGATCCATCCTAGCCTCTCCCCGACCCCCCGCCTCTCTCTGCTCCCCCGACAGACGCCCTGCTGGCTGATCTGGAGACCACGACCTCTCACATTTCCAAGCGCCCAGTACTGCTCACGGACTCTGGGGCAGCCCACGCCAACGGGCTGGGGCAGGATGGGATGCCTGAGGCCAGGCCCCCCCCGCCACCCTACAACCCTCAGCAGCAGGTAACACTAGGGGGGTACTGCAGGGAGTGGGGTGAGGGCTCAGTAGGGGGCGCTCTCCTCTCTCAGTGCTGGCCTGGCCCCAATGCGCCGGTGTGGTGCTAGGGGGCGCTGAGCTGCAGGGAGCAGGGTGGACGATCAATCCCTGGGCAGCTGTTCATCAGCCTCTGCACCCCACCCCAGAGGTGGCTGCATCTCCCTGGTTAGTCTGAGACGCAGAAAGCTCATGTCACTGGTGAATAGAGGCTCATTGAGTGACTCCTCGCATCCCCCCCCATGTCTCTCTCTTTGCAGGCCATGTCCGTGGCCCCTCCGCCTGTCTCTGCCCCACCTAGCGGGGGCGACAAAGAGCATCTCTACAGGTGGGTCCCTAGCACTGGCTGGGTTAGGTCTACAGGGGGCAATCCTGGGAGGGAGTGAAGGGTATGAGTGTGGGTAAGGAGCTGGGGGGGAGCTCACTGGGGGAAGGGAGGGAGAGACTGGCAGGGGTGGGGGAGAAGTGGGTGGGGGTGGAGGGGTGAGGTCAGAGGGAGGGGAGAAGAAGCGGGCGGGTTGGGGTTTCTGGGGCTGGGGAGGATGGGGTGGGGAAGGAGAAGCAGGCAGGGGTGGGGCAGGGGTAGCAGCAGGCAGGCCTCCCCTTGGCTCTGGCCCAGTCCCTGCTGGCCCTGGTCCAGCCGCTCCATTAAGAGGCTCCCTATAAATAGCTTCTCCATCCCGCCCTGCCTCCCCACTGCTCCCCGGGCCAGGCGGGAGCTGGCTCCTCCCTGCGAGGTGGCTGGGGGGAGGGGGGCTGCTCCCTGCACTCTGCTCACCCTCTGCTCCCCCCCAGCACTGTCTGCAAGCCCCGCTCACCCCGGCCCAAGGAGCCAGCCGCGCCACCCTTTTCCTCGTCCAGCGGGGTGCTGGGCGCCGGCCTCTGTGAGCTGGACCGGCTGCTGCAGGAGCTCAACGCCACGCAGTTCAACATCACAGGTAGGGCACTACCCCACCTTTCCCCTGGCACTGCCGCTCCGGGGCACCGCTGCCCCCTGCTGGGCTGGGATCCGGGCTCCCTCCGGGGCACTGGCATGCTCTGCTGGACTGGGATTGGGGCCACCCATGCCCTAGAGCATCTCTGCCTATGATTGTGAAATACGTCCCCCTGGTGGATAGGCTTGGTCACTGCAGGCAACTAATGGAAACACTGTGTATGTGTGTGTTTGTCTGTCTGTCTTTTCCCCAGACGAAATCATGTCCCAGTTCCCATCCAACAAGGGCCCTGATGGGGAGAAGCGGAAGGAGAAGCCAGAGGATGCTGGGGAAGGGGGGTCCCCAAGCCGGTGAGTGAACTTCCCATTTCTGGCCATTGGTCCATGGGGTTAAATATCCCACAGTGCTGAATGGGGAACACCCCAGAGGTGGCTGCATCTCAGTGCCAGGCGAAAGATCCCTGTATAATCAGTCCCGGCGCCCCACCCCAGAAGCATATGCATTTCTGGCGGGGTGAGGGATTCCTGTATAAACAGCCCTGGGAGCCTTTGGGGGGAAGTTGGGGGACCCAATGACCATGCTGTCGTTTCCCTCCTAGCTCCGCTGGCTCCACCCCCCCTCCTGTGAAGCCATCAGCCACCTCTGCTACCCTGGAGCTGGACAAACTCATGGCCTCCTTGTCGGACTTCAGAGTTCAGAGCAACGTGAGTCTGGCACACTACGGGGGACGAGGCTCAGTCTGGGGGTGGGGGTCTAATGGGATTAGGGCTCTTCCTGTCCCCCGATGGGAACCAGTAAGTGTGGGAGTAAAAGAAGCAATGGGGAGGGGGAGTGTGTGCAAGAGGAGGGACTTGTGTGTGTGGGGGTGGGGAGTGAGAGAGCGAGCAAGCAAAGGCTGCTATGTGGACAAGGGAGTATGTGTGTGCAAATGTGTGCAAGAAGCGGTGAGTGTGCATGCAAATGTGTGTGCATGAATGGGGGTAGAAAAGCATGTGTGAGAAATGGTGTGTGCAAATGGACACACAAATGAGGGTTCAATTGTGTGTCTGAGTGTGCCTTTAAATGATCGTGGAAGAGCATGTGTGCCAATGAGCATGTGCACACGAGTGTGCAAGATGCAGTGCATGAGCACGGGAGAGTGTGTGTGCAAGGGGCAGTGTGTGCAAATGAGCACACGGGTGAGCGTGGATGCAAGGGGCAGTATGTGCACATGAGTGAGCAAGGAGCTGTGTGTGCACATAAGTGGGCACGATAATTAGTGTGAGAGTCAATGTGCAAGGGATCCTGGGTCTGTGTTGGGGTGGAAATGAACATGCAAGAGAGCAGGCGTGGGAATCAGTTCATGAGCCCACAGCCGTGCACGCAGTATGTGTGTGCAAGCAAGTGCAAAGGCGGGTTGGTGTGTGTGCAAATGGGGGTGCAAGAAAGAGCGACCCAGCAGGTGGGCAAGCGAGTGTGGAAGTGGCTGCAGCGCCACGGAGCACTAGTACAAGTATCCGGGCGTGGGTGAGAAACCACAGGTGTTGGTGCCAACCTGGGCGACGGGGGCTGTGATCGTGAGTGTGAAAAAGGACATGGTGGCATACAAGCGTGTGCCCTCCCACAGGGGAGCCAGGAGGAGTGAGTCTGGGGGACAGCTGGCAGTCGGCTGGGATCAGAAGTGGCCTGGCGAGATCACCCATGTGGCGGGTGGCTGACTCTGCCTGTCCCCTGCCTACAGCCACCCTGCAGGAGCCCAGGCACTGGGCACATTCCTGCCCTGGCACCAGCCTTCCGGCAGCCCACACGCGGGTATGTGGCTCAGCCTGGCCTGCTGCTGTTTGCCGTGTGGTGCTGTTTGGCAGCGCTGGGGCGGCGAGCTGACGCCGTGGGGCCGGGCTGGGTGGCATTGTTCTGGGTGTGGTGATGCACGGGGCAGCGTAAGGCTCCGTAGCTTGCTGGGGTGGCGCTGCATGGCATTGGGCATTGTATAGCATGGCATGGTGCAGCCTGGCGCTGCCCGTTTGGCCTGGTGAACAGGTGAACACAGCAAGTGCCCGGTGTGGGATTCTCTGTCGTACCGGAACGGGTGCGGCACCGAACTCCGAGGTATGTGACGGATGACCTGGCGCGGTGCCCCATATCCCAGCAGCTGGGTACAGCGTAGTGCAGAAACCTGTATTAGCCTGGTATGGCACCTCCTGGCGTGGAACGGCGGCTGGCCTGGCCTGTGGCATGAAATGGATCGGGGTGGCCCCGGCGTGGGTAACGGGGTGCTGTGGCATAGACTGGCCAGCACGCGCCATGGCTGGGTGGCAGAGGCTGTGGCCGGGTTTGGGGTGACGGGTCGGTGTAATGCCTGGCACAGGGAGTTGGGGGCAGGGAGTCAGGGCGCTGGTTGTGGCCATGGGGCACTGGGCGTTGTGGTGCTTCAGATGCTGTGTGGCAGGGACGGGCAGGATTTGGTGGCCTGTCACATTCCTCGTGGTGGTGGGGGGAAGGTGGGGGCAAGGAATGGGATGCAACCGGTGCTTTGTGGAACAGTTTCGTGTCATTTGTGGTTATGGCTCCTGCCTGGTGCCAATCCGGGCAGCTTGGTTCGGCGCCGTGGGGCGGGCGCTGCCTCGCTCGCCGTTGGGACCCAGCGTGGTTCTGTATCGCCCCCGGGCGCCGCTTGGTGCATGGCTCAGCACCTCATATCACAGCCGCTTCCCTTCCAGCTTCCGGGGGTCTCGGCTGCGCCGCCCCCGGCCCCCACCCGAGTCTCCCTGGCGCAGCAGCCGGTGGTGTCGTCCGTCTGCCCCAGCCCCTCTGGCCCGCCCCCCCCAGCAGCGCCGGCCCTGCAGGGTGGCAATTTGGACAGCATGCTGGTGATGCTGCAGTCGGACCTGAGCCGCCAGGGGATCTCCACCAGCACCAAGGGGCTGTGCGCCTCCTGCCAGAAACCCATCGCGGGGCAGGTGAGCACAGGACTGGGGGCACCCAGGGGGGGATGGGGGGGAAATCGGAGGTGGGTACAGAACTCAGGGGGTGGGGCAGAGGAGCAGGGCACTTGGGAGCAATCAGGGGCAGGGGAGTGGGCAGAAGTGGTTTAGGGGAGGGATAGATTGGGGAGGGGGCGGGGTCAATTTTGGGAGGGGCAGATTAGGAGAGTGGGTGGGAGATGCGGAGGATGTGGTAGGACAGAGTGGAGGGTGGGGTGGGACCATGCAGCACTGGGGAGGGGGCAGGGGGAAAAGGAGGAGCACCAGGTGGGGTGTGAGGGGGAAGGGAGGCAGGTAAGGGGAGGGGCTATCTGGAGGAAGAGGAGGGGTTAGGGGACATGGGGGGAGGGAGGAAGGGGCCTGTGGAGGGGGGAGTGCAGGACAGGAGAGGGGAAAGGGAGGGGCCAGTGTGGGAAGGGGGAGAAGGGAGAAGCTGGGTCTTTTCTTCTCTTGGTAATGGGTGTGCGTCCATCCATCTACCTGTTCATCTGTCTTCCCCCCCCCCCGCCCTTGCCCAGGTGGTGACGGCGCTGGGCAACACCTGGCACCCCGAGCACTTCGTCTGCACCCACTGCCAGAAGGAGATGGGGGGCAGCAACTTCTTCGAGAAGGATGGCGCCCCCTACTGTGAGAGGGACTACTTCCAGCTTTTCTCGCCCCGCTGCGGCCTCTGCAACGAGCCCATCCTGGATGTGAGTTGGCCACGCAGCGCCCGGCTGGTGCCATTCCCTCAGAGCACAGTGGGGTGCAGGAGAATGCAGTGCCGTACAGTGCTGTGTGAGAGAGCGCAGTGCCGTGCAGTGCTATGAAGTGTGAGAACACAGGGCCACACAATGTGGTGCAGTGTGAGAGAGCGCAGTGCCGTGCAGTGTTATGAAGTGTGAGAGCTCAGTACCACACAATGTGATGCAGTGTTAGAGTGCTGTGCAGTACCTTGTAGTGTGAGAGTACAGTGCAGTGTTGGAGCATGCAGTGACATTCAGTGGGAGAGCACAGTTATGTTCAACACAATTCAGTGCAGTGTTAGTGTAGTGCCACACAAGGCAGCACATTGCAAAAGGGTACCTCAGTGTGAGACAGCACAGTGCTACACAATGCAGTGCATACAGTGATACACAGTGTGACAGAGCACTGTGCCACATGGTGCAGTGCAGCACCGTAGAATGCAGTGACATATACTGTGGTATAGTGCTATAGAATGCAATGTGAGCAATGCAGTGAAACACAATGCAAGGCAGTACTGTATGTAGTGACTGCATGCAGTGAGACCCAACAGCATGTGCGGTGAGGCTATAGAATGCAGAGGCGGCCGGAGCCCTAGGCCCTTTAATTTGCCCCAGGCCCTTTAATTCGCCCCTGAGCCCTGGGGCTCCCAGCCGCCTCTGCAGCTGGTAGCTCTGGGGTGATTTAAAGACCCTGGGGCTCCCAGCCACAGCTGGAGCCCCAGGGCCTTTAAATCTTGAAAGGCCCCGCCTCTTCCAGTTGAGGCCACACCCCCACTCAGGACTCCAGCGAGTTACTTTCACCCCTGGGGAGGAGAGAGGCCAAGTGATGATGTCACTCTCCCTCTTTTGATACTTTCCTCCAGCTGCCAGAATGATCCTTGCTGTGATGTGGGTTAGGCGGCTTTCACTGGGTAGGTGCCCTCTCTGAGCAGTCTCTGGGATGGCCACTGGACGAGTGGCCTTAATGGACCATCAACACATGTCTGGCTGGTCCTGATGTAAATCTGTCTTACTAGGCGCTCCTTTGGATCTAGACTGTTCTCAGTGGTTCCTGATGACAGAACAAGGAGTAACGGTCTCAAGTTGCAGTGGGGGAGGTTTAGGTTGGATATTAGGAAAAACTTTTTCACTAGGAGGGTGGTGAAGCACTGGAATGGGTTCCCTAGGGAGGTGATGGAATCTCCTTCCTTAGAGGTTTTTAAGGTCAAGCTTGACAAAGCCCTGGCTGGGATGATTTAGTTGGGAATTGGTCCTGCCATGAGCAGGGGGTTGGACTAGATACCTCCTCAGGTCCCTTCCAACCCTGATCTTCTATGATTCTATGATTCTTTGTTGCCACTGAAAGACCAGTTGTGGGCGATTCCCAGCCTCACCACATATTCCAGTAACACACACGTAGCAAAGCTTCATAACTTCAGACACAAGGATCACACGTCCAATCCAACGGGATAACAATGTTCAATGGCTCAAGACTTTTTAAATGATACCTCACAAGGCATACTCTGTACAAAACACCTCCTCATCAGATCGCAGTGGTGAATATCGGGGGGGCCGGGATGCTATTTTGGGGTACAGAGTGTCACACCCTGACTCTGTCCCTTCCAGAAAATGGTGACAGCTCTGGACAAGAACTGGCACCCGGAGCATTTCTGCTGTGTGAAGTGCGGGAGGCCCTTTGGGGAGGAAGGTGAGTGAGCCCCCCTGCCCCACTGCACCCCACATCTGAGGGGACCTAGGCTGCGCCCCAGGAACCCCTCCGTGAGACAGACCAGTCCCCCAACTAGCACTGCCCCCCACTGCCTGACAGAGACCAGCACCCCCAACTAGCACTGCCCCCCACTGCATCCTCTCTGTGGGAGCACTCAGACCCCTTGCTTGCAGTGACCCTGCTGCAGTGCGGCCGGTCACTGAGGAGCCCACTGGACCCTGCTCTCTGTCTCCCCCGACAGGCTTCCATGAGAAGGACGGCCAGCAGTACTGCCGCCAGGACTTCTACGAGCTCTTCTCCACGCGCTGCCAGGGCTGCAGCCAGGCCATCCTGGAGAACTACATCTCGGCCCTCAGCGCCCTCTGGCACCCCGAGTGCTTCGTCTGCAGGGTGAGCCCTCCCCCCGCCCGGGCACAGCTGGAGGGGAGGGGGCAGTGGGGGAAGGCGGCAGTGCAAGGTTGGGGGAGGAGGGACCGTGGAGGGAATGGGGGAGGGGCTCTCTGGGGGATGGGGGGAGTGCCGGGAGTATGGGGAATGTGCAGTGCCGGGGGGGGGAGGGAATGGGGGAGGGGCAGTGGGGAAATGGGGGGGCAGTGCAGAGGGAAGGTGCAATGTGGAGGGAGGTGGGTGGCTGGGGGAGGGGGCAGTGTGGGAGGAAGTGAGGGGAGGGGGCAGTGCGGGAGCAAGAGGGGGAGGGCCAATGCAGGGGATGATGGGAGGGGGCCATGCAGGGGGTGGATGGGGGAGGAGGCAGTGTAGGAGGAGGGACGAGGGGAGGGGGTGATGCAGGGGGGTTTGGTGGATGGGGAGGGGGCAGAGTGGGAGGAAGTGAGGGGAGGGGCACTGCGGGAGCAAGAGGGGGAGGGGCAATGGGGGGGATGAGGGCATGCGGGGGGAGGATATGGGGAGGGGCAGTGTGTGAGGAGGGACGAGGGGAGGGGGCGACGCAGGGAGAGGCAAGGGAGGGAAACAGGGGCAGCGTGTGGGAGGTGCGGTGCGTGCACTCACCCCTCCTGCCCCTTCCCCCCAGGAGTGCTACGCGCCGTTCCTGCAGGGCAGTTTCTTCGAGCACGGCGGGCGGCCCTTCTGCGAGACGCACTACCACAAGCAGCGGGGCTCGCTGTGCTGGGGCTGCGAGAAGCCCATCGCCGGGCGCTGCATCACCGCCATGGCCCGCAAGTTCCACCCTGAGCACTTCGTCTGCGCCTTCTGCCTCAAGCAGCTCAACAAGGGCACCTTCAAGGAGCAGAACGACAAGCCCTACTGCCACCCCTGCTTCCTCAAGCTCTTTGGCTAAGCCACGCCCTTGTCTGGGCAGGCCCCGCCCCCAGGCCCAGCCATACCCCAACAGGCCCCACCCCTTGGCCCAGCCACACCCCAGCAGGCCCCGCCCCTGGCCCAGCCATGGCAGGCAAGCCCCACCCCACCCCACAACCGCGCTTCAGCAGGCCATGCCCTGGGCACATTCACGCCCTGGCAGGGGGGCGCCCCATGGCAAGGCGACTCCCCGGCAGGCTCCTTACCTGGCATAGCCACACCCATCATCTCTGAGTGGGCGACGGAAAGGCCATGGCCCCCAGCACAGCCACGTCAATCATTGCCAAAGGCTGGGTAAGCCACGCCTCCCAAGCCAACCTGGGAAGCCCCGCCTCTTTCAGAGCCACACCCACCACCGGCAGGGGGCAGCACATCTGCCATTCCTCCCATGCTGCTGATAGGTCTTGCCCCATCAAGCCGCCTGGAGGCCCCGCCCCCGTGCTAAGCAGAATTTGAACCCCAGGCCCACAGGGGATGGGCACTGGTCATGGATCTCCTCATCCAACAAGAAGGCATGGCCGTGGGGGGCAGAGAGGAAGGGCCACTGGGCTAAAGCCTGCCTTCAATGGGGTGTGGCTGTCTGGGCTAAGCCCCGGCCCCATGGCACAGCAAAGGGGGGCGTGGCTTATTTTGTCCAAAACTCACGTTGAAATGTCATAGGATCACAAAGTGTCTTCAGCTCTGGGCTGGGGGTGTGTGTGGGTGGGGAATGGGGGGTGTAAAATGGGGCAGGTGGGAGATAATTGGGGGGAAGGGGAGAAAGGGGTTTATTACAAGCACAAATAAGGGAGGTATTTTATACTCATGCTGATGTGTTGCTATTTAAACACAGTGGGGGGTCACTCCAGACTGGCACCAACAATCCTCACCTCCAACACTATGTGACTGTTAAACAGCCCTTGCGCCCTGCCCCAGAGGTGGCTGCATCTCAGTGCAGGGTGAGGGATTCCTGTATAAACAGCCCCTGTGCCCCACCCCAGAGGTGGCTGCATCGCAGCACCAGGCGCGGGATCTCTGTATAAACAGCCCCTGTGCGCCACCACAGAGACAATGGGGTGGGGAATAGGATGGGAGGCCTTTCCCCTCTAGGGGGCGCTGGTGTGTGGAGGGGTGATTGCCTGCTTATGGGGCCCCTACTGTGTTCCACAATGTGTCTTGTCTTTTATTTTGCTTTTTATACACTCAGTTACGCTGAAGCGTTAAGTATTTATTGTAATTTTGGGCTCTTTTAAGGAGCATTCATGACAGCACTCTGGGCTCTGTTCCAGCTTGGAGACAGGATCGGGAAGAGGGAAGAGCCAGAGAGCCTGGGGGCCGAGAGTAATGGGTCCTGTGGGGGGAGAGGGATTGTAGGCAGAGAGCTTTCTGGTCTGAAAGAGGCCAGCGATAACGCTGACGAGACAGAAGAGCTCAGGGAATGAGACACAGGGCCTTGCCCCTCTAAGGGGCGCCAGCTCTGATCCATCCCAAGCACTGGCTGGCTCAAACTGTGGGCAGTGGGCCAGTGGCCTTTCCCTTCTAGGAGGGGCTGGTCCCAGCTTACTTGCTGGGGGAGCAGGCAGGGCCCGGGTGGGTTTTCTTGCTGAGCTAGGATTGTATCAGGGTCACATTTTTTTTTCTTTTACTGTATAAGCCCAAAATGCTTCTTCACTCTCACTGCTGTCAGGTGCCCAGCGGGCATTGGCACGCATGGGTCATTTCTACCCAGCGTGCGCTCACTGCTGTATCCATGGGTATTACAGAATAAAAGCCACGTTTGAATAAAACTGTGTGTGTAAGAGAGAGAGCAGAGTGCTGCCTCCTGCTGGAGGGAATCGGGGCCCTCTGTGTGTGTATCCTGTGCATAGGATCATTGTGTGGGTGTATCAGTGTTCGGGGGCGGGGAGTGTCAGAGATCCTTTCTCCCAATCACATTCCCCTTATTACTTGTTTCAGCTTCTTAGTCTTCCATGGAGCCACACGGGAAAATGTTCCACACCAGGTGTCAGGGTTCCTTCCCCACTCTTGAACTCTGGGGTCCAGATGTGGGGACCCGCATGAAAGACCCCCTAAGCCTATTTTTACCAGCTTAGGTTAAAAACTTCCCCAAGGCACAAATTCCACCTTGTCCTTGAACAGTATGCTGCCACCACCAAGTGATTTAGACAAAGAATCAGGGAAAGGACCACTTAGAGTCCTATTCCCCCAAAATATCCCCCCAAGCCCTGCACTCCCTTTCCTGGGGAGGCTTGAGAAGAATATCCTCACCAATTGGTACAGGTGAACACAGACCCAAACCCTTGGATCTTAAGAACAATGAAAAATCAATCGGGTTCTTAAAAGAAGAATTTTAATTAAAGAAAAGGTAAAAGAATCACCTCTGTAAAATCAGGATGGAAAGTACTTTACAAAAGATTCAAAAACACAGAGGATTTCCCCACTAGGAAAAACTTTAAAGTTACAAAAACAGGGATAAACCTCCCTCTTAGCACAGGGAAAATTCACAAGCTAAAACAAAAGATAACCTAACTCATTTCTTTGCTATTACTTACTACTTCTGCAATATTAGATGCTCAGTTTAGATATGGCTTAGGGAAATGTATTTTCCCTGCCCTGATTCCTTGTTGACTCCAGGAGACACAGACCAAAACTTTCCCCCACAGATTTGAAAGTATCTTCTCCCCTTATTGGTCCTTTTGGTCAGGTGCCACCCAGGTTATCTGAGCTTCTTAACCCTTTACAGGTGAAAGAGGAATTAACCCTTTACAGGGTAAAGAGGGATTTTATGCTCCCCTTAGCTATATGTTTATGACACCAGGGCAATAAATGGGGATAGATTCAGAGTCCGAGGCCCGAAGAGACCGTTGTGATCATCTCATCTGACCGCCTGCATAGAGCAGGCCAGAACTGTCCCCAAATAATTCCTAGAGCAGAGCTTTCAGAATGGGGCTGCGTGGATAGACAGAGGGGGTCTGTATGGGGATGGAGAGAGAGGTCAGTGTGGGGAATGCACAGATAAGGGTCTGTATGGGGATGGAGAGAGAGGTCTGTATGGCCCTGCATGGATAGAGGGAGAAGGACGACAGAGCCACAGTCTAGGGCCTGGGGTGAGGAACAGTCTGGTCGCTCATGGGCGGAGGCATCTGCACTGAGCGGCTCTGTGTGCCCCTCTTCCTCCTCATCAGCGCCAAGCCCACGCGGCTCATCATTGGCTTGTAACTGGGGTTCCCGAGGCCACAATGCTGAGGGAAGGGAAACCAGCAGCCATTCACAAGGGGACTAGAGGAGATAGAATCTCACCAGCCCTAGGTCCGGATCAGAGGCAGCACCCCTAGAGGGGACAGACTCCATACTCCATTCCCCACCTCCCAAGGCAGCCAGTCCCCCACTCTGGGACCAGATTGGAGCCAGCCACGCCTAGAAGGGAAAGGCCCCATATCTCATTTCCCATCCCCCTGACCCAGCCAGTTTCCCACTGTGGTGTCACCTGGACAGAGAAGTGTCCTTCACTTCTGCCCCTGAACTGTTGGGCAGTGTTGCCCTGTGTCCCCCACGTCCCATGGCTGCATTTCAGCACTGGGTGAGGGATCGCTGTATAAACAGCCCCTGTGACACACCCCAGAGGTGGCTGCATCTCAGTGGCAGGCGAGAGGAGTGTATGAGCTAATCAGGACTCCTAGGTCTGGCTCTGGGAGGGGAGTAGGATAAGCCGGGGTTCCTCGGCACAACTGAGAGGGGGCCAGGGGCAGCTCATGCCTGGAATGAGACCCCCGTTCTCAGCTGGGTCCCCAGAGGAGGCTGCTCCCACCTGAGGAACGGAAGAGGGGATGGGAGGTGGAGTGGAAATTGTTACAGACCCCCCATCTCTGTAAATATCAGTGTGTGCTGGGGGTGGGCGGAGCAGGGATTGGAGTGCTGGGCTGGGGGTGCTGGGGAGGGGTCGGGGATTGGGGACTGGGGGGCTGACATATCTGATGGACATCTCCAGCGCCAGGTCATCCTGCAGCTTGTACAGCCCCCCACCCCCAGCCAGATTACCGGCCCCAATTCCCCTCCATACCACCTGGTGCTGGAGACGAGAGAGACACCCCATGGGGCGAAGGGTGGGATCGGGGAGAGCAGGAACCCAGGAGAGAAGAAAGGGAACCTAAGAGGAAGCTCCTCCTCAAGAACCTCCACAGCCCAGGGCCCTCCCTGACCCCCCTGATCCCCCACAGCCCAGGGCCCTCCCTGCCCCCCCCCACACCCCCACATCCCAGGGCCCTCCCTAACCTTGGCCTCTTGACCTATGAGTCCATATAGACCCTTATATCCATTCCCATCTAGCCCCCTCTATCTAGCCCCACTATACTGTGTGTATAGATCTTTGAGGCTTATGCTTGTCTATGAGACAATAAACATTCCCGCCCTGCAGCGCGTTTGATTCGTTTTTTTTAACCCTCGCAGTGCCACCACCTTTCGTGTGGGTTGCGGGGGGCTGAGTGGGAGCATTAGCAGCACAGCCATGGGGCAGGGATGCGGCAGGTTTGGCCAATGGTGAAAACATTTGATATTTCAGAGCGGTGTCAATGACTGGGCTCTCCCCTGACCGAGTGCTGAGCTGGGAGCAAAGACTTCAGGAGCAGCCCGGGTTTGCTCTGCCTGGGTGCGCAGCATGATGGAGCCGCTTTGTCAAAATGCTCAATGTTGGCTGGTGCTGGGTTACAGGATTTCAGTGTTTGTGTGTGCAGGGGGAGGCAATGTGGTTAGCCCTATTGTCTGAGGAAAGAGCGGCAGACCTGTACTTAGCCTGCCCTGATTGACAGGAGGGGCGGGGGGGTGTCTCCCTAAACTCACTCACTAAACAGGGGGGAAGGGATGCCAAATCCCAGTAAAAATGGGAGCGGGGGTGGGGGCAGGTGTTCTCACCTGGCCGTGTGGGTGCTGGGTCAAGAGTCCTAGCCACCATTTGATCTGCTCCGTTCTGGGGTTTAGTGCCAGAGCTCCATTAAGAGTCCTTGTTTGGGGTTGGGGATTCCTCGAGCTGTTCTCATGACTGAGCAAGTTGAGGGGCTTGAGCCTTAGACCCTGTGTGGGGACAGTGAAAGACAACACTGAGCTTGCCCTGGCCGCCAGGTCCCCCACGACCTGCTGACATGACTATGCTGGGGTACGTGGTGGAACCTCAGAATGGGATGTCGTGGGAGAGGCAGCCGCCTCTCAGGCATTGCATGATGCCCCCCTGGGGCGGGCTCCTGTGAACACATCTCCGAACTCTGGGTCTTCGCTAAGCAAGGACAGTCCTCTGTGAGTGCGGTGCAGCAGAGGGAGAGGGGAGCAGTGGGTTAAGGGACAATTGTTCATTGGACTTTCTCACCGCAAGGTGGGAAACTGAGGCAAAGGACACTGCCCAACGTGCCGTGGGGGTGGGTTTTTGCTTATGGTCACTTGCTTTTGAAAGCGGTTGTGGTGTTTTCTCACACTAATGCTTGGCTCCCTTTGCCTTTTAATAAAAGTTCTCTTTCGTTAGACAGACCCAGCGCTTGCCAGAGGGGAAGTATTGCCTCTTACAGGCACCCAGGAGTGGTGTTAAATTTTCCCAGATTGCTGCGTGGGGGCTTGAGCCGCTTCTGTTTTGTATTGTTAAGAGGAAGCCCTAGACATTAAACCCAGCTCATGTTGCTGCTGCCTCGACCTGGCAGAAGTGTTACAGATACAAATGCTTTGGAGGGCAAACTCTCCAGCGCAGAGTAGGGAGGGGAGCTGCAGCAGTGCAGAGAGGCTCCAATCTCCCGTCTGCCCAGCATGGCGGTACCCTGATAGTACCCAGGGCAAAGCTGTTTCAGTCCCCCAGCACTGGATGGAAATACAGCACCTGATACACTGGGAAATAGTCAGGCTGGATTCAGGAGTCTCCAGCGCCACTTCTGTCTCAGAGTTTAGCAAGTCAAAGGGATCCTGGCTCTCCAGGCCAGTCTCCTCCTGCTGGGTGCTGTCCAGGATGTGCCAAGGTTTAGTGGTATCCTGACTTGCCAAAATCCAGTCCAGCCCCTCATCCTAGATGCAGGTCCTGCGAGTTCTCCCCCAGCTCTTGTTATCCCTAGTTATTGTAGAACCCTGCCCAAGCAGCTCTTCTCCTTTGCTAGACTGGATCCCGGGGGTGCCCCTCTTTCCTCTGGTTTGGTCCCAGCTCCAGATCTTGGCATTTCAATGCTTGCTGTTCACAGGGGCCTGAACCTGCTCTTCTCCCTAGAGGGCCAGCAAGTCCCAGACTCGGGGCCACGCGGAAGCACAGGGCATGGCTGCCATAACGGGCGTGTGAACTCGCCACAGCCCGGAGTCGCAAAGGGGCATGCGTGGCTGTGCATCCCTGGGAAGTGACCTCCGAGCAAGAAGACCCCGGGCCCGGAGCAGTGGAGGGCAGCTAGGCGAACAGGCAGGCTGCCCCAGGCGTGAGGCAAGGCAATCTGGGATGGAATCAGAGAGATGCTGGACTCGAAGGGACCCTGAGAGATCATCTAGTACAGCCCCCTGCACTGATGGAAACCTAGACTGTCCCTGACAGGGGTTTGTCCAACCTGTTCTAAAAAACCTCCAGCAACGGGGACTCCACAAGCTCCCCAGGTGACCTGTTCCAGGACTGAACTAGTCGTAGAGTTAGAAAGATTTTCCTAATAACTAATCTAAATTTCCCATGCTGAAAACCAAGCCGATTCCTCCTTCTCAGTGGGCACAGAGAACAATTGATCACCCTCCTCTTCGTACTGGGCCTTGACATATCTGAAGACTGCTGTCAGGTCCCCCCTCAGCCGTCTCTTCCCTAGACGAAACATGCCCAGTTCTTTCAGCCTTGCCACATAGGACAGCAATGGGAGGACTGGTAGAGGCGGAATAGTTAAGTCAAAACGGGGCTGTGTCTACACCTTGCTTATCACAGAAGAACTTGTTCTGAATTGGACAGGTCACTGCCTCGCTCTGGGCCTCAGTTTCCCCATCAGTAAAACAGGGGTAATACTCTCAAATCTGCCTATGAAGCTGCCACATTAATGCAAAATATTATGAGCGGTTATTCAATTAACTCAATAGTGAATGGTTCCTTTTCCCATGTCCCCATGCACTCGCTCCTCAGATCTCTTGCGGGGGGGGGGGGGGTGTGAACTGAAATGCACATAGTGGGGGGAAACGCTCCCAAAGTGACTAAGTGATCCAGGCCCCTAAGGGCCTAAATCCCTTCTGAAAATGGGGCTCAGGGCATTTCTGCACGTAAAAGTTATTTCAGATTAACCGGAGTTTTGGGGGTTAAACTGCCCTGAGTTCCCACACACATTTTTTTCCTAGCAAGCTGGCACAATCCACAGGATTGAACTCAAAATTAAACTGCGCTGGCCAGGCCCATTAATGTCACTGAACATTCTCCAGGCGGGGTAGGGGCTGTCCTAGAAATGTACACCCCTGCTCCAGCCATTGGAAAGTGCAGTCAGGGCAGCTAACACACAATCCTGCTCCTTGCAGCGCCCCCTGCTGGGAAAGCCCGGGGCTGGAGTAGCCGGGAGCTCTCCCCACAGCCAGCTTCCTGCCCGGCTCCCTACAGCCCCCTTGCTGGGGGAAGCTGCTGAGCGGGGAATAGAAAGAGATACAAGGAGTCTTCTCATCATTCCATCTTGGTTTTTCATGAGGTGGGAAGATTTGGTTTTCTAGTGCCAGTTTGGGGATTAAAGTGCACGAAAGGTGGGGGTGTGGCAGACCCCCCCTCCCAGCCCCCTTGTGGTGGTTCTGCCTCTGTTTCCCTCTTAGTCCCTAGAATAGGGACAGGCTTAACTTCCCTCAGGGAGGTGATGGCAAGTCACCATCTCTAGTCCAAAGAGGTCTGCCACCCCCCTAGGCTACCCTTCCTCAGCTCCCTCCCAGAGCGCTGGCCGCCTGCGCTAGCTTCATGGGGGCAGAATTGCTGCTTCCATCATGGGACTCGGGGAGGGGATTCTGGCGATGTCGGGACTATCTGGCAAAGAACCAGGGCAATGAAAGAGGAAACTATCTCTGGTGCGACAGACGTTTGTCGGAGGCGTTACACGGCGGCTGTGCCATTGAGCGCCACGGGCAGGTAGACGAGATGGGGGGGGGAGTTGTACACAACATTCCACTAATAACAAGGCTCAGATCCCGCCTCACTGTTCTCCCCCATGGAGCCTGAAGGCACTTTACAAAGGACGGCAAGTGTCCTTGTAGCCTCTTTCTCCACACGGGGAAAGTGAAGTACAAAAACGTGACAGTCCCAGACCCTTAAAGGTATTTAGGAGCCTTTTGTTAGTCTGTATCAGCAAAAACAACAAGGAGTCCTTGGGCACCTTAGAGACTAACACATTTATTTGGGCATAACTTTTTGTGGACTAAAACCCACTTCATCAGATGCCTGGAGTGAAAAATACAGTAAGCAGTATATATATCACAGCACATGAAAAGATGGGAGTTGCCTTACCAAGTGGGGGGTCAGTGCTAACAAGGCCAATACAATTAAGGTGGAAGTGGCCTGTTCTCAACAGTTGACAAGAAGGGGTGAATATCAAAGGACGAAAATTACTTTTGTAGTGCTAACGAGGCCAATGCAATCAAGATGGACGTTGCCCATATCCAATAGTTGACAAGAAGGTGTGAGTATCAGCAGAAGGGAAAATTACTTTTTGTAGTGACCCATCCACTCCCACCATCATAGATCTAACCACATCAGCCACACCCTCAGGGGCTCATTCACCTGCACATGTACCAATGTCATATATGCCATCATGTGCCAGCAATGCCCCTCTGCCATGTACATTGGCCAAACCGGACAGTCTCTACGCAAAAGAATAAATGGACACAAATCAGAACTCAAGAACTGTAACATTCAAAAACCAATAGGAGAGCTCTTCAATCTCCCTGGATACTCAATAACAGACTTAAAAGTGGAAATTCTTCAACAAAAAAACTTCAAAAACAGATTCCAACGAGAAACTGCAGAACTGGAATTAATTTGCAAACTGGACACCATCAAATTAGGCCTGAATAAAGACCATCTTTTCATGTGCTGTAATATTTATATTGCTTACTATATTTTTCACTCCATGCATTTGATGAAGTGGGTTTTAACCCACAAAAGATGCCCTAAGATTGGCCCCCTTCCAACACCAGGAGAAAGGGGAAGGGCCGAAGAGGAGTCAGGATCCGGAGACTGACAGTCCCCAGGGTCAATGGGGAGCAGCCAGCCCCCAAATCAGCCGGATTGACAAGGCAGGCAGGCCAATGAGGGAGTCAACAGCATAGTTTAGGGGGGGAAAACCCTCTCACTCCTGTCTGGGGCTGCTGGAAGTTAGCATTGTGGTGTGTTGTCTGTGGCCTCTAGTCTAGTGGCTGTGCTAACCAGGAGGCGTGTCTCTTGTCTAGAGAGCAGATATTCAAAATGACTTGACAAATTGGAGGATTGGTCTGAAATCAACAAGATGAAATTCAGTGAAGACAAGTGCAAAGGGCGATACTTGGGAAGGAAAAAACCCAAATGCACAGCTACACGAGGGGGAATAACTGGCTAGGCGGTAGGACTGCTGACAAGAATCGGAGAGTTATAGTGGTTTGGAAATTGAATATGAGCCAACAGTGTGATGCAGCTGCGAAAAAGGCTCATATCATTCCGGGGTGCATTAACAGGAGTGTCGTATGCAAGATACGGGAAGTAATTAGTCCTGCTGTACTCAGCACTGGCGAGGCCTACGCTGGAGAATGGTGTCCAGTTCTGGGCACCACAGAAAGATGTGAATAAACTGAAGAGAGTCCAGAGAAGAGCAACAAAAATGATATAAGGTTTAGAAAACCTGACCTATGAAGGAATGTTAAAGAAACGGGGCATGTTTAGTCTTGAGAGAAGAAGACTGAGGGGGGGCCTGATAACAATCTTCCAAAACGTTAGGGGTTATAACGAAGATGAAGATCAATTGTCCTTCATGTTCACAGAAGGTAGGACAAGCTGCAATGGGCTTAATCTGCAGCAAGGGAGCTTTGGTTAGATATTAGGGAAAACTTTCTAACTCTAAGGTTGGTTAAGCTCAGGTTACCTAGGGAGGTTGTGGAATCCCCCAGTACTAGAGGTTTTTAAGAACAGGTTGGACAAACACTTGTGAGGGAGGGTCTAGGTTTCCTTGGTCCTGCCTCAGTGCAGGGGGGGTGGACTATGACCACTCAAGGTCCCTACAGGTCCATGATTCTATAATAATTAACATGATGTTAAACACAACTTTGCAGCATGATAATAATTCCTAGCTCTTACCATCTGTAGATCTCAAAGAGCTTTGCAAAGGAGGTCAGTATCGTTATCCCCATTTTACAGGTGGGGAAACGGAGGCACAGACAGGTGAAGTGACTAGTCCAGCAAAGCTGGGAACAGAACCCAGGAATCCTGTATCCTAGGTCAGGGCTCTACTCACTAGACCATGCTGCACCCTCCCAGTGTAACTGTAAAGGCCAAAATCTCCAAAAGCTAAGTGTTCAAACAAACATAATGCTAGGGAGCTTCAAAGCCCATGGGAAGGAATCCAGCCTCTATTTTATTGTCGGAAAGGAGTCTAGACATGAATAGACTAAAATCTTCTCCAGAACCAGACTCACTCACAGAGGCCTCTGCTGGGCTTTTCCGTTCGTTGATTTTAGTCGCACGCCTCTGAGGGCTAAATGGTCCGTACTGGTTTGAAGATGGGCAGATGTTCTGGTTTTCTGTCAAGAAAGGAGTGGGCGTTCTCTCCCTTCCCCGCTGCACAGATCTTTGACTTCCAAGTTTTCCTCAAAGCATTCAGTCTGCTGGGACAGTTTGAAAATCGGCGTGTTGCCTTGTCACGGTATTGAGTTCGGCCCTGCACTCGCCCCACGGGAGAGGTTAATTCCTAAAACTCCAGTGCTGGCAAACTCGGGAAGGTGGCAGATCCAGACAGACACACCTCACGGTAACTGAGCCCCAGGCTCTGAGCAAGGTAACACAGGGAGTGTATGGTGGGGAAAGGCAGAGAACCCAGGAATCCTGACTCCCAGCTCCCCCTCAATTCTGCCATACGAATTATGCAGCTTTCCTAGGGTGGTTGTTTGTTTTTTGGTGGGGGGGCTACCACTCCCATAAGGCCCCCCCTGGAGAAAACCCTCTTTCCCACACGCCCTTGCAGGGGGGAGGTGCAGAGCAAGAGAGCTCAGGTGGAAGCGGGGGTGGGTCCTGCTGCCTGTGCCTCTCCCAAGATAGAGCTGGGTGCTGCAGCCCCCGTGCCCCACATGGGCTGCTCCATGTGGCTCCAATGTCTTCCCCCTATGCAGCTGTCTACCTGCTTCTTCCTCTCCGCATCCAGGCAGGCAGCCCCCCAGGTAGGTGCTGGAATGGGGGCTCCTCCATAGGATCCCCTGGGGGTTTGCTAGAGATAACCCCACTCCCCTCCAGTGCTGGGGACAGAACCCAGGAGTCCTGGCTCTCAGCCCCTCTGCTCTAACCCCACTAGACCCCACTCTCCTCCCAGGAGTCCCTATAGTCCCTGTCCCCACCCAGGTAGGTGGAGGGGACCAGAGAGGGAAAGGTGCTGGCGGTTATTTCCCAGGCTTCCAAGGAGACCTGGGGGGGATGCACCCCTAAAGTGTCTGTGGAGGTGGGGAGCCCAGGCTGGGTGTTGGTGCCCCTGGATGGGCAGGGGCTGATGGGGGATCCCCATGTGGCCAAAGCCCTGGAATGAATTATTCTTTACAGGGATGGGGGTGGTTTGAGAAGGGGGCTTACTGTGACACAGGGGAGCCAATAATGGATCTATCAGGGGGCAGCAGGGATCACCCCCTGGCTGAGATCCATGTCGGGAGCAGGCTGGAGGGTTTAGCTGGATGATCCCCCAAGGAGGACCTTTCCCAGCTGGGGTGGCTGTGGGCGAGGGACTTCAGCTCACATTGAGGGCAGGGAGCATGGACATCTGCAGGCAGATCAGGCTGGGATAGGCTCTGACCAGCAGCTCAGGGGGTTGGGGCCGCTGGGGGTACGTCTACATTGCATTTTCACATCTACAGACCCACCTGTCTCCCTAGCTTCAGGGCCTGAGCTCCAGCCAAGCCACAATGTCTACACAGCAGCTTTTAGCACCAGAACACAAGCCTGAGTCTGTAGACGCCAGCTCTTGGACTCTCTGCTTTGGGTTTTAAAGCACAGGGTAGACGTACCCTGAGTGACTTTGATCCGGGTCATAGAACCATAGAATATCAAGGTTGGAAGGGACTTCAGGAGGTATCTAGTCCAACCCGCTGCTCAAAGCAGGACCAATCCCCAGACAGATTCTTGCCCCAAATAGCCCCCTCAAGGATTGAGCTCACAACCCTGGGTTTAGCCGGCCAATGCTCAAACCACTGAGCTGTCCCTCCCCCCATGGGAGTTGTGGGTTGTGAGTAGGCTTGGCAGAATTGGAGTTTTGTTTTTTATGATATTGACAAATAACATCAACGCTTATTTTTAAGCCTTTTTTTAAAATTTGCATCGATTTAAATGTTCACAGTTGCAGACAGTGGGGGGAGGGTCAGGCGAATTATTTAAGGGCAGCAAACACCGAGATTCACCCAGTTACAGCTTTATACCTGTTGAAACACAAACTGTCAACATCGCATGTCAAAACGTGCAAAGTCAATAGCCTTCAATCAAACGCTAAGACGTTCTCAAGCTGCATTTTTCTTATGTTGCCTGTCAATTCTCATTATTATTGGTGGAAACATGTTTTCGTCAGTTTGCGAGTGTGCCCTGCAATCGCCAGTGACTGACGCTTACTGATAAAAATCTACTGCTCCCAAACCTAGTTTTCTCTGCTAGGGTGGAGCCGCTGCAGTGACCTTACCCTGCTGGTTAAAGCAGGGGCCTGGGAGTGAGGACTCCTGGGTTCTCGCCCCAGCTCTGGGAGGGGAATGGGGTCTATTGGGTTAGAGCAGGAGCCATCCCCTCCCCCAGGCTTTCTCTGGGGGCTCCGATGGGGCAGACCCAACCCCTCCTCTCTGGGGAAGGATTTGGGGGATGCGCTTCCTGACCAGCAGGTTTTCTGCTCCCTTTGCCCCTGCCTCTCTCCCTGGCACAGGGAAGGGGACCTGGCTGAGTTCTCAACCTCTCCCAGCAGATGCCAGGATGGAGAAAGAGACTGTCCAGTGGGAAGGGTCGGTGGGAGCAGAGCCACATGGAACATCCTGAAGCAGGGCAGTGTGGAGACCCCTCAGGGGAAAGACCCACTGGAGACGAGGTAGATTTGAGGTATGCCTCTGGGCAACAGAGACCCAGCAAAGGGGAGAGACCTCACTGCTGCCCAGCCTGTGGGAAGAGCCATGGCCGGAGCACAGACCTTGTCCAGCACCGGAGATCTCACACAGGCGAGCGCTCCTACAAATGCCCCATCTGTGGGAAAGGCTTCAGCCAGAGCTCCAACTGCAACCAGCACGAGAGGACCCATGGCTGGGAGCAACCCTCCACACGGCCAGGCTGTGAGGGGTTAACCCCCTGTCAGGCCGGCTGCGGTGCTGGCTTTGATCCAGATGGACCACGTAGCACCCACGTGGCGGAGAGACCCTATAAATGCTCTGACTGTGGGAAGGGCTTCAGCCGCAGCCTCACCCATACTGGCGGGCACCCCTACGCCTGTGCCATTTGCTGAAAGAGTTTTAGTCACAGCTCAGTGCTGATCGAGCACTGCCGGACCCACGCCGGGGAGCGGCCCTACCAGTGTCGGCTCTGTGGGAAGGGCTTCGCCCAGAGCTCCAACTGCAACCAGCATGAGCAGATCCACGTTGCAGAGATCTCACAAATTCCCCGACAGCGTGGGAGGCTTCAGCCAGAGCTTGGACCTTCCTGACCACCAGAGATCCCACACGGCACGAAACCTGGGCTGCTACCCCCCCCCAAGTGTGTGGAACCCCTCCCCACTAATTCACATCTAGGGACAGAGGAAAGAGAGTACCAGGGTTGTGTGTTTGGAAGGCTCTGGAGGTGGTGGATAAGGGTTTGTCTGCACTGGGGAAAACCAACTAGCACAGCTGTCCTGGTGTAACTACCCCACTCCAGCTGTTCCTGGTGAAACTTAGCTATTCCCACATAACTATCCCTCTTTAGCTGTTACGTAGCTGTCCTGGTGTAACTACCTCACTCTGGCTAGTCCTGATGTAATGTAGCTATTCCCACATAACTACCCTGCTTCAGCTGTTCCACTGTACTGTAGTTGTTCCAGTATAACTACCCCACTCTAACTTTTCCGGTGTACCTATCCTGCTCTAGCTGTTCTGGTGTGCTGTAGCTATTCTGATGTAACTAACCTGCTCTCGCTAGTCTGGCGTAACGTAGCTATTCCAGTATAACCCTCCTGCTCTGGCTCTAATGTAGGTGTAGCTATGCCCCGGTAATTATTCCCCTCTACCTATTCCGGTGTGTAACTAGCATACCTATTGCATCTGACCATCACAGCTATTGCAGTAGTTTCCCCCTGTATGAGCTAAGCCCTTGGCTACACCTGGGGGTGTGGGTAGCACATGGGTCATGCGGACTCCAGAATGCTGGAGGGCCAAGGGGCAGAAGGAGCAGGTCCAGGAGGGGAGGGCTGGCATCGGTGGGGTGTTCTCAGGGAGCGGTGGTTGGGGGAGGGATTAGTTATGGGTGGTAATGGGGCAGAGATGAAGAATCAGCGGGGAGTCCATTGGTGCTTGATTATTAAAGAGAAGAGGTTGTGGTAACCCAGATTCTGATGGTTGGTTCTGTAGCAGGAATCCCCTTTCCTCTGTGCTGGAGCTGTGGGGCAAAGTGTGCCAGGTTGGGACCATGCCCCTGTTTGGGATAAATCACTAACCCCCCCAAAGCCTGTCCCCTCCCCTGATCTCTGTGCCCATCCTGAAAGTGGGATCTGGCTGCTACCAGCCCCGCTGGTTATAACAATCACTAGTGGGTTTCTTTAACTGCTTACAAACAGGTACAAAACCTACATATTATACAGGGATCCTTTGCCCTTGCAGCTGCCTCTGGGGTGGGTACAGGGGCTGTTTAATTGCCTCACAGCAATGCCACACACTGAAGACACAGAGGGAAGAAAACTGAAAGCACAGAGATGCTGGTGGTTTAGGGAGGGAGAATCGAATGGCCCAAGACTGTTACATCCCCCCTCCCCCCCAAAATCAGACTCCAGCACCCTCACAATGGCCTGCCTAGATCAGTAACCCACTTGTCAATTTGTCTGTTTTGGTAGGTGAAAGGGGGTGGCCTGCCCTAGGGGAAGTGCCAGGGTTTTCCCTCTGACTTTTGAAAAACTCCACAGAACAGACTAACTCCGTTGACCCTTGGGAGGACATGGATACAGCCTTCTGATTGAGAGATTTGACTCTCAGGAAGCAAGTCTTTGCAAAACAAAACAATCTTTCTTCAATATATCAATATTTTTGGATACAATAAACCTTAAAATCATATATCAAGAAACAAAACCCAAATCCCTTTAACACAGGTATGCCTATTAAAATCCCCAATACCATAAATATAAAGGAAATAGCCTTTAAGTGGTTAAACTCTACATTGGGTGATCAGTCACATGTGGAATGCGAACAGCAAGTTCTTGCTAAAACATTAAAACTGTATACATAGTAAAAAAACACACATACACAGACATGCAACTTTATTATCCCAGGCCTACACATTCATACATTTGAATTATTCCTTATGTGAGAGTCATCATGCTTACTTCTTCACAGTCTTCTGTCCCGCTCGCTTAGGTACTTCTGCTTGGTCTGCCACCGTTCAAACTGCTTTGCCTTCCTTTTTCGTTCTTCAGTGATTTCAGCTCTTATTTTTCACCTTCTGACTGTTCTCCTGATGTTCACTCATTCCAGTGCCTTCTACTCACACTGGTTAAAGCCTATTAACTCTCTGCCTTATATACAGATTCTAGTTCTTTCTGATTGGTAGGAATGTGTGGGATTGTAAAAAATAACCAATCAGGTTTAAGCCCTCTATGTGTCAATCAAAGCTAGACGTGATTGAAGACCTGTGCCTTAGATGCTGGACCTGATTGAAGTCCTGTGATAACTGACCCCTTCCTTCATGTTTTTGGAGTGACCTTATTTCAACTCAGCCTGCCGGCTGGCTATTGACCAAATCTCTCCCTGTCCTCCATTTTGGATTTCTCTGATTGTGACTGCTTGTGACCACTGTCTTGTTATCCCTAGTTGTAACCACCTAAAATTATCTTTATTAATTATCAAACCTCTATAATTATGAACAACTATCCATATCTAAGCACACCCTAACACTACAATTCACTGTCACCACTCTGTTTTTATTATTTTAAACAAGTTTAATTTGGATCTCTCCCTGCTTCAGCTAGTGGTGGCAGTCCAGTGCTTGTGGTGCTGTATTTCTTACACAGAACAGCGCAGCTGAACAATCTCTTGTGTCTGGCACGGCACAGCAAGGTGAATGCTCAGCCTTTGGGAGAAAGGGTCAGGGGTGCTGTACTGACCTTGCATGGTCAGGAGCTCAGCTTTACGTCTCATCGGAAAGGGGAGGGAGACAAAGGAATCTTTCTTTCTCACCTACCCACCCCCATCCCTAGCACATTCATCCATCCCTCCATCCCTAGCTCCTAGCACAATGAGATATCCATCCCTAGCTCCTAGCACATTCATCTCTCTCTCCATCCCTAGCTCCTAGCACAATGAGATATCCATCCCTAGCTCCTAGCACATTCATCTCTCTCTCCATCCCTAGCTCCTAGCACAATGAGATATCCATCCCTAGCTCCTAGCACATTCATCTCTCTCTCCATCCCTAGCTCCTAGCACAATGAGATATCCATCCCTAGCTCCTAGCACATTCATCTCTCTCTCCATCCCTAGCTCCTAGCACAATGAAATATCCATCCCTAGCTCCTAGCACAATGAGATATCCATCCCTAGCTCCTAGCACATTCATCTCTCTCTCCATCCCTAGCTCCTAGCACAATGAGATATCCATCCCTAGCTCCTAGCACAGTCATCTCTCTCTCCATCCCTAGCTCCTAGCACAATGAGATATCCATCCCTAGCTCCTAGCACATTCATCTCTCTCTCCATCCCTAGCTCCTAGCACATTTGTCCATCCCTAATTCCTAGCATATTCCTTGATCCCTAGCAGTCTTCCATCCCTTCATCCCTAGCTCCTAGCGTGCCCCTTCACCCATTCTTTGATCCAAACATGTCCATTTATCCATACCAACATGCTGCCCTTTCCATCCCCACATGTGGCCTTACCCAAGTGGAGCTGTACCATGCTACCCATGTTCTCCACCAGTGAAGTCAGGAACAAGGTGATACTGAGCAGGATCCCCCCCCCCCGAGACACTGCAGCCCCTGGTTTGAATAAAGGAATGCAACTAGGTTTCCCTGCCTCTCACCCCATGGCCCTGCTGCACATGTGCCCTGAGAGCTGGGCTTTATTGGAAAGGGGGTGTCTGTGGGAGCCCCTTTGTGGAGTAGTGGTGGGCATCCTCAATTCCAGATGGTCAGGAACGTTAAACAGGGAGGTGATAGTTGCCAAGTGTACTTTTAATGCAGCTCAACTGGCAAGCCCCTCCATGCTGGGGGCAAAGTGCCTGGGTTGGGGGCATCTCCTCCTGCCCTGCTCCCCTCTCCCCTGCTCCTCTTCCCAGTCTTTAATGTATGTATCTCCACTGCACTCTGTGGGGAAGTGCTATTATCACCCTTTGACTGATAGAGAAATTGAGGCCCAGATCTGTAAATGGGAGGTAGGAGCCTAAATGGTTTGTGACAATACATGAGGGATTCTTCTGTGTTTGTCCTGCCTCGAGCCCCATGGGGTCCTGGTCCAGGAATGTGGCTCTTGGGCCCTACCATAATACTCCTAATAAAGTATGTACAGTGCCTAATGTAGTGGGGTCCCCCGGTCCATGACTGGGGCTTCTAGTGCTACCATAATTCACCTAATAATGTACAGCATCTAGCAGATTGGGTCCGAGTCCATGACTGCGACGTCTAGGTACTACTGTAATACACCTAGTAAGTAATAACAAAATTCTTGTGGTTAATTTTCCATTGGTCACCTGCTTACTGGTCTACTCAAGAAAGGTCCTATCTGACTTAAATCTCACCCAACCTGCTCTGCGTCTGGAGGTGAATTTTCCCCCCACCCATTTTTGAGGTGCATCGGGCAAGTCATTTCTGAGAGGTGAGACTTAGAAGAGGAGAAAGATGAGTCACTTTGGAAAACCTGGTGGTTTACATGTGGGTGTGTTTGTGACCTTCAAACAGCTGAACTAAGAAACTTCCAGTTTGCTTGCTGTCTTTCTAAAACACACACACACACACACACACACACACACACACACACAGAACACTCTGTAACACTTGGGGGCCACACACACAATTCTGACACAGGGTACATGCACACACAAAGCTGGAACCCTGTAACACTTGGGGGAGGGGGCACCCACCGGGGGGACACCCCACCCTGCAGTTACAACACCCACAAGCAAAAGTCAGTTCATGGCAACATTGACAACTTTAACTAAGCTTTTTACTGGGGAATTGCCTGCTATGATCTATAAACTTTGTTTTGTAATTGAATTGACGTTTGCCTGGAAAAAAGCATAAGTGTCACCTTAGAACATAAGAACGGCCATATTGGGTCAGAACAATGGTCCATCTAGCCCAGTATCCTGTCTTCTGACAGTGGCCAATGCCAGATGCTTCAGAGGGAATGAACAGAACAGGATTATTATTGAGTGAGTATTATTGAGTATCACTGAGTCCCAGCTTCTGGCAGTTGGAGGTTTAGGGACGCCCAGAGCATGGGGTTGCATCTCTGACCATCTTGGCTAATAGCCATTGATGGACCTATCCTTCATGAGCTGATCTAATTCTTTTTTAACCTAGTTATACTTTTAGCCTTCACAACATCTCCTGGCAATGAGTTCCACAGGTTAACTGTGCTATATGAAGTATTTCCTTATGTTTGTTTTAAACCTGCTGCCTATTAATTTCATTGGATGTCCCTGATTCTTGTGTGATGTGAAGGGGTAAATAACACTTCCCTATTCACTTTCTCCACACCAGTCATGATGTTATAGAATTCTATCTATCCCCTTTTAATCATTTCTTTTATAAGATGAACAGTCTCAGTCTTTTTAATCTCTCCTCATATGGAAGCTGTTCCATACCCCCAATCATTTTTGCCCTTTTCTGTACTTTGTCTAATTCTAATGTATCTTTTTTGAGATGGGGAGACCAAAACTGCACACAGTATTCAAGGTGTGGGCATACCATGGATTTATATAGTGGCACAATATTTGTCTGCCTTATTATCTATCCCTTTCCTAATAGTTCCTAACATTCTGTTAGCTTTTTTTTTTGACTGCTGCTGCACATGGAGTGGGTGTTTTCAGGGAACAGCTAATTTAGACCCCATCATTTTGTGTATATATATATAGTTGGGATTATGTTTTCCAATGTGCATTACTTTGCACTTATCAACACCGAATTTCATCTGCCATTTTGTTCCCTAGTCACCCAGTTTTGTGAGAAACTACGTAACTCTTCACAGTCTGCTTTGGACTTAACTATCTTAAGTAATTTTGTATCATCTGCACATTGTGCCATCTCACTGTTTACCCCCTTTTTACAGATCATTTGTTAATATGTTTGTGACGGGTTGAATCACAGAAACCCCCTGGGAGCTGCCACCTGATGTGCCAAGACTACTTCTGCCCCTGCTTTCCTGCCCTGGCATCTTAGGACTTCAGTGCCCTGCCTGGTTTGAGCCAGACCCGTTAGCCTGCTGCAAACCCAGACCCAGGGTCTGAACCACGTCCCCTAACAGCTGTAGGCTTAACTGAAAGCAACTTACAGAAGTATTCCTGTCTTTAACACTCAGATGCCCAACTCCCAATGGGGTCTAAACCCAAATAAATCCGTTTTACCCTGTATAACGTTTATACAGGGTAAACTCATAAATTGTTTGCCCTCTATAACACTGATAGAGAGATATGCACAGCTGTTTGCCCCCCGCCCCCTGGTATTAATACATACGCTGGGTAAATTAATAAGTAAAAAGTGATTTTATTAAATACAGAAAGTAGGATTTAAGGGGTTCCAAGTAGTAACAGACAGAACAAAGTGAATTACCAAGTAAAATAAAATAAAACATGCAAATCTAAGTCTAATACAGTAATACAACTGAGTACAGATAAAAACCTCACCAGTAAGCTTCCTTTTACAGACAAGCCTCCTTCTAGTCTGGGTCCAGCAATCACTCACACCCCCTGTGGTTATTGTCCTTTGTTCCAGTTTCTTTCAGATATCCTTGGGGTGGAGCGGCTCTCTCTTTAGCCAGCTCAAGACCACCATGGAGGGGTCTCCCACGGGCTTAAATAGACTTTCTCTTGTGGGTGGAGACCCCCTCCTCTCTCCTATGCAAAGTCCAGCTCCAAGATGGAGTTCTGGAGTCATCTGGGCAAGTCACATGTCCATGCATGACTCACAGTCTTTACAGGCAGAAGCCACTGTCCACATGGTATCGTGTATGTCTCCAGGAAGACTTCTTATGTGGATTGGAGCATTCCAAGATGCATTATTCCTTAAGTGCTTCTTGACTGGCACTTAACTTTGCAAATTTCTTTCTAAAGAAGCTGACCAAATGCCCAGCACATCCCTCGTCCCGTGCCGCTTCCCGCAGTCCCCATTGGCCTGGAGCGGTGAACCGTGGCCAGTGGGAGCCGCGATCGGCCGAACCTGTGGATGCAGCAGGTAAACAAACCGGCCCAGCCCACCAGGGGCTTTCCCTGAACAAGCGGCGGCCCGACTTTGAGAAGCACTGCTTTAGTGGCTTACAGACAGTAAATTAACATCCTTGCCCCTAGGGGGAGCCACTGTATCACTAGCTGGCTGTAGACTAGTTTTTCCGCAATTCACAAATTCAGGGCTCTCCGTCCTGGTGCTTAAGCATCCAAGCCAAAGTGATGCTACCCTCCAACCTCTCGTTGCACCCACGCCCCCTGCAGGAGCAGGGATGTTCAGCATTTTACTAAAATACACACGGTTCCAGATCAGACCCCTGCATCCGTCTGCCCAGATCAGAATCATGGGCCCATCTAGCCTGGTATCCCGTCTCCAGCAGCGGCTTCAGAGGAGCCTGTAAGGAGACCCCTAGTGGACAGTTCCAGAACAGCCAGCCTGCTGGGAAAGCTTCCTCCAAACAACTGTCACTTCCTTACTCGTGTCGTGTCCTCTCAGCTCCTTCCAATGACAAAAATGGAAAAAATTCGAGACTGAGCTTTTCCCAGCTCCCTGCTGGGTTTGGATGTTTGATCCCCACCACAAAGGCAGCTGCAAAAACCCCATTCTTTAAAATAATAATTTCCCTGACTCACTGATTTTTGCCAAGTGTTGTGCCCTTCTCCCAGCTAGGACAATGGAGATTGGATGGCCCAGGGGTTACAGTCCTAACCTAGGATGTGGGAGACTTGCATTCATTCCCCATTCCACCACAGACTCTCTGGGTGGCCTTGAGTAAAGCACACACGTGCTCATCATGCTTGCAGCTCTGCATTATGACAATCAATCTAATCTAATCTCATACTTCAGAGCTTCATCCCTGCAGCTGTCAGGAAGGACTTTTCCCCCTGATGCAGTTGGCCAGGTCCATTCTGAGAGGTTTCTTTCCTCCCTTCCTCTGAAGCACAGAGCGTCGCAGCTGGAGACAGGACACTGGACAGGGTGAGCCAGTGCTTTGAGCTGGTCCAGAGAATACTTTCTAGATGCCTAACTAGTGGGTCTTGTTCACATGCTTAGGGTTGCCAGATTTGGGGTCAGGAAGGAATTTCCCCCCAGGTCAGATTGTCTGGGGCTTTGTTGTTGTTTTTTTGCCTTCCTCTGCAGTGTAGGGCGTGGGTCACCTGACAGCATCATCTGGGCATATCTCATCTAATCAATTCCCCGAGGAGCTGGGAGCTGAGCAGGAAGCTCTTACCACATGCAGTGCATTTGTAGGGTCGATCCACTATGGTGGACATCAGTGGTGGGCTGGGCTGGGATCTCCTCCTCCCTGCTCAAAGTTCTGGGAGGCCCTGCACGGCTCTGCTCCTGCAGGCCCTTCCTGCTGGGGAGTCTCTTCCATCCCAGGAGAGAGGGTTTGTCTACACTGCCCACTAAATCTGGGGCTACAGGCCCGTGGACTCTGTTTCCAAGCCCATGTGTGAGCATCCACACTGCATTGTGAACAGACTCTCATTGTGTCTCTACTTCTCTCCTGTGGGTGGAAGGTTAACACACAGCCCCTTTTATTCAGTTTCTCTCTGCTGTAACCCAGGCACTCAGACATTCAAGTCCCAGAGTTATAAATTTGGGGTTATAAATTTGCTCAGCAAACTCAGTTACTCTGTGAGCAGAGGGTAAATTAGGAGGCAGGGGCTATTTGGGCTGAACTCACACATAGGGCTCAAGGCCACCTGGGTTCAATCACTGTCTGAGTGGGAAGTAGGGTCTAATGGTTAGAGCACCAGTGGCTGGGAGCCAGGACTCCTGGGTTCTGTCCCCTGCGTTGGGAGGGGAGTTTAGTGGGTTCGAGGGGGCGCTGGGAGTCAGGACTCCTGGGTTCCATTCTCAGCTGTGGTTAGGGAGTGGTGTCTACGGCAGTAGTGGCTAGTGGCCAGGACTCCTGGGTTCTATTCTTGGCTGCGGCGGGGAGTGAGGTCTAGCGGGTTAGAGCAGTATGTGGGGGTGGGGAGTGAGGTCTAGCGGATTAGAGCAGCATGTGGGGGTGGGGAGCCAGGACTCCTGGGTTCCCCTCCCAGGTGGGGGCGGGCAGTGCGGTGAGGCGCTGGCTGCTGGAGGGGTCTCTCTCCACTCCCAATCCACTCGGTCTGCGGCTGCTCCCCCGGCCAATGGCAGCTGGGTTGAAGGGGGGGGTGGCCTGTGCCAGCCAATCACTATGGAGATTCTCCCGGGTTTCTCCCCCCTCCCCGCATCCTCTCCCCCCTTAACGTTGTCTCCGTTCCTGAGTCCCTCCCCTGGTGTCCTCCCCGCGGGGACCGCAGCGCGGGGCGAGCTGGAGCCGGGGGCGCACCCTAGGGCGGGGAGCCCAGCTGGGGAGCCTGCTCCCGCCCCCGCGGTGAGTGGGTGGCGGTGGCTGGGGGGAGGAGGAGGGGGGGGCACAGGAAGCAGTCAGCACCAGCCCCAACTTCCTCCGGAGTCCCTGGGAGGGGGAGCCCCCCAGAGCTAGCGGGGTAACGTGGCGGGGGGGCTGACAACAGCACGTGTGGGGGATGGGCGGGGGAACAGCTGATTGCTGGGGGCAGGGCTCCGGAGGGTGGGGATGGGCCCGGATGGGGCGGCTCCAGCGCTGTTGGGGTACAGAGGTGGGAACCGTCCGGGGCTCAGTGGGAAGGCGGGTCCCTGCCCTGGGGGGAGAGGGGCTAGATGTCAGGACACCTTGGCTCTCTTGGAGGGGTGGGGGTCAGGACTCGTGGGTTCTACCCCTGGCTCTGGGAGTGGGGTCTGGTACTTGGTGCATGCAGCTGTTTTTGACCGTGTATTTTCCTCTCCCAAAGCTGCCCTTGGCCCCGTCTCCAGACCCGATGGAGGAGGAGGAAGACGAGATGGAGGAGCAGGAGGGGAGCTCTCAGTCTGAGGGACTCAGACTGGTGATCTCCATGGATGGGGATTCAGTGAGTGACTGGTGGGCAGGGACTGTGTCCTCGGGATTCCCATTCTGCTCTCTGGGAAAGTGTCTATGCTGACTTGCCTCCAGCGGGCCCCATGCGGGAAGCTGAGGCAGCAGCCCTGGGCTGTGGGGCTGATCTGGGGGAGGAATGGTAGCTGGCTGACTGGCCCCAGGGACTAGTCCAGGGTGAACAACGGGGGTGACTGATTGGGTCCAGGATTTGGGTCAAGGGCGGAGCTATGGGGTTGGGGGATGGGTGGCCAGGTCTAGAGGGAAGGGGGCTGGCTGGTTGGGCCGAGACCTATCCTACCTTGTTCCCACCTTTTGTACATATACCGGCAGGGCTGGTTGAACACATGCAATGGATCCTGGGCCCTGCCACATCCAGAAGGGATTTGGTGTGGGTCTAGAGCGGGAGCTTGTCTTGCTGAGTCCCCCTTCTCCTCTGATGCTCCCCCTTTAGTCACAGTCCCCTTCTCCACCAAAGTGGGACTCTCCCGTTCCTCTGGCCGGGCAGCCCGAGCTGCAGCAGGAGGAAGAGGAACCAGAGGACGAGGAGGAGGATCAGGAGTTCCAAGTGCAGACGTTGAGGATCCCAGCAGATGGGGACTCAGTGAGTAACTAACAGGCTGATAAGTGCCCCCCCCCCCACATGTGATGCTAGGGGGCGCTGTGCTGTGGGGCAGGGGGTGAGTCTCTCACAGTGCTGACCCCAGTGCACTGCTAAAGGGTTCTGTGCAGCAGGCAGGAGGGCTCAGTAGGGGGCTCTCTCCCCTCACAGTCCGTGCTGACCCCAATGTCCCCATATGCCGCTAGGGGGTGCTGTGCTGCGTGGAGCAGGGTGGGGAAGCTCAGTGTGTGGTACTCTTACCTTCTCCCCAGAGACAAGGTCTTATATAGATGCGTGGAACAATCCACACCCATTGTGCTTTGTACATCCTCCTGTGGTTTCAGCTAGATCAGGGGTTCTCAAACTGGGGGTCGGGACACCTCAGGGGGTCGTGAGATTATTACATGGGCGTCGCGAGCTGTCAACCTCCACCCCAAACCCCGCTTGCCTACAGCGTTTATAATGGTGTTAAATATATTTAAAAGTGTGTTTAATTTACTGGGGGGTCGCACTCAGAGGTGTGCTGTGTGAAAGGGATCGCTAATAAAAAAAGTTTGAGACCCACTGAGCTAGATACACTTCCTGTGTTAAACTGCTTAGTGACTGATAACCAGCCTCTGTGTCGTAATCCAGAGGTGGCTGCATCACAGCACCAGGTGAGGGACCCCTATATAAACAACCCCTCCATGCTGCCCCAGAGCAAGTAAAGCTCTTGGGCCTGTGAAAAGATTGGGGTGAATGTTAACCTGGAAATAGCTGAGTGGTTTCTGTACTGGGGGGGAAATGCCCCAAGAGCAAGGCAAATTACTGCAGTGTATTAAAGGGGAGCTAGCAGAGCTTAGATGGCTTACCCCATGGGGTAAGGGATATGGGAGTCAAGACTCCTGGGTTCTATCCCCGGTTCTGGGAGGGCAGTGGGGTCTAGTGGGTTAGAGCAGGGGGGACTGGAAGTCAGGACTCCTGGGTTCTGTCACCAGCACTAGAACCTTAAGTAATTCATTCTCCTCATCTTGTGCCTCAGTTTCCCCCTTAGGGCTAAACACTTATCTGCCTGTCAGTGAGAGGAGTCCCAACCTCTCCCCCAGCCCCGCCCTGTCTGGGACCAGGAAGCGGGGGTTTGAACTGTGCCTGGTGGCTCGATCAGGTTGTGCCGAGGGACCAGGCTGGGGTGCCCCTCCCACGCTGTTTAACAATCTCCCCACTTACCTTTCCTTTAGCTGGACTCTGCCACTTTCCCAGAGGAGCTGTCGGAGGAGGAGGAGGGAGATGAGGAGGAAGAGGAACTGGTAATCAGAAGAGTGAAGGCAGAGGAGGAAGAGGACCAAGAGTTTGAGGTACAGAAGCTGAGGGTTTCCATGAATGGAAGTTCAGTGAGTGGGGCTGACTGGGGGACGGGGGAGGTGGCTGGGTCGATGCAGAGGGGAGGTTCACTGGACTGAATTTGGGGGCAGGATGTCTATAGGCCAAGGGGTCACGAGGCCAACCCGGGGGGTGAGAGGGGAGGGGTGCTGGGCTGGCTGGGCCCATCTAAGAGGGGGATGGTTGGCCCAGGGGCCGATCTGAGGGGAGACAGGGGGCGGGGCTGGCTGGGCCAATGTGGGGCAGCAGTTCCCTTGCTCTAACCCTGCCTCCCAGCTGGAGTCGGAGGCACGCCAGGGCTCGCTGCCCCCGGAGCAGCCAGTGATGGATTCGGAAGTGCGGGTGGAGCCCACACTCGAGGTGCAGAAGCTGAGGATCCCAGTGGAGGGGAATTCGGTGAGTAACCATGGAGGGTGGGGGGGCCACAGCTCCTCTCTCTCCACCTGAGCCCCCGTGAGGGACCATGGTGAAGGGATTGGATGTGGGTGGGGGCTGGTGCCTTAGAGATTGTTTGCTCAGCTGTTGAGGAGTGAGGGGTTAAATTGGGGCTCCCTGGGACAGGGCAGGGCTGGACGGGGAGGGGGAATCCTGTGGTTACAGGGATGGGGGATTCTGGGGATCCCCTTATCAAGATAATCCCTCTTATTGGCACTAGTTTACCCCCAACCAGCCACTGTAAATCAGGGGTGGAATGTTGGGGGGGGACTGAGGATTCCGGGGGCAGAATGTTGGGGGGGACCGAGGGTTCCAGGGGCGGAATATTGGGATTGCAGTTAGTGAGAGAGAAAAGGAGAATTAGGAGAATGGGGGAGGTCCGGGGTGGGGCAGCAGTGCCAGGAGAAGGTTCATTGTCTCTGACTGTCTCCTGAGGGGTGCTATCCCTGGCTCTGGAAAGGCAGTGGGGGTGGGAGTCAGGATGCCTGGGTTCTATCCCCAGCTCTGGGATGGGGGTAGGAGACAGGGGCTCTATTCTTAGCTCCGTGGAATTGAATTAATGCCTTGGTGCCTCTCCCCCACAGCCCGTCCTGCAACTGATGGCGTCCCCAGGGGGTGGGGGCAGGGCAAGGGCACCGATGCCGGAGCGCTCCAACACCTGCGTGGAGTGCGGCAAGAGCTTCAGCCGTCGCTCCAATCTGGTGAAGCACCAGATCATCCACACCGGCGAGAAGCCCTTCTCGTGTGGGGAGTGTGGACGCAGCTTCACCCAGAGCTCTGCCCTTACCAAGCACCAGCGCACCCACACCGGGGAGCGCCCCTACGTCTGCGGGGAGTGCGGCAAGGCCTTCACCGCCAGCTCCAACCTGCTGCAGCACCAGCGTTTCCACACCGGGGAGCGCCCCTATGTCTGTGGCGAATGCGGCAAGGCTTTCAGCCAGAGCTCCAATTACAATCTGCACCGGCGCACACACACCGGCGTCACCCCCTACCAGTGCGGCGTCTGCGGCAAGCGCTTCACGGGCAGCTCCTGCCTGGCTCGCCACCGGCGCACCCACACCGGCGAAAAGCCCTACCAGTGCTCCGAGTGCGGCAAGCGCTTTTCTGGCAGCTCCACCCTGGTCAACCACCGGCGCACCCACACCGGCGAAAAGCCCTATGGCTGTGCGGAGTGTGGCAAGGCCTTCACCCACCATTCCAACTTGGTGGACCACTGGCGTGTCCACACCGGCGAGAAGCCCTACATCTGCGCTGAGTGCGGCAAGAGCTTCCGGCTCAGCTCCCACATCATCCGGCACCGGCGCACCCATGCCAACGCCGGCGCTGCCAATGCCAATGGGGCTGACCGCCTGTACATCTGCAGCCAGTGTGGCAAGGGCTTCCAGGTCGGACCCAGCCACCTGCAGCAGCAATCCCACCAGGAAGAGGGACCCTATAGCTGTACTGAGTGTGGCAATAGCTGCTGGACGTAGAGGGGCGGAGCCTGTTGCAGGGGCGGGGCTTGGCACGTCCCGTCCCCCGCCCCCCCACTCCAGGCACTTTGTGGTTGTGGGATCGGTTCCTGTGGGGGGCGGGAATTGGATCATGGCGGGGGCGGGGCTTGGAGCACAGCTTGTGGTCCTGCCCGTTGCTCCAGGAACCCCGTATGCGCAGAGTGTGCCATCAGCTGCTGGAGGGGGTGGGACTTGGTGCTCAGCTAGCTGCCACGCCCCCAGTTCCAGGGTCCACCTGCGGGATCAGCTCCCACGGGGGTGGGGCCTGGTTCCCACATGGGGGTGGAGCTCTGCCAGCAGCAGTAGAAGGACCTTCAGAGCCTTATGTGGCAGTGGTGACTGGATGCAGAGAGGGGGCAGGGTCCTGCCTTGTAGGAGGAAGGTGGAACCTGTGGGGGGCGGAGCCCAGCCCCTCTCCCCCGTGGCAGGGAGCCCCCTGCCTCCCAGGCCCCCTCGTTTCTGTAGCATTGCTCCTGCTAGGGTGAAGCAACAGAGCCATGGAGGGAATTGTGGGGGGTGAGCGGCTGAGTCGTAAGGTGGGGGTCCCCCATTGTCCATCTTCCCATCTGTACTGGAAGGAGCAGACTGGGAGGGTGGGGAGCTGAATTATGGGGGTGAGGAGTGGGTTGGGGCTAGTGGAGGGGGGAAATAAGGGTGCCTCAAAGCGGGGTGGGGGGGAGGGGGAGAACAGATTCCTCTCCCTTCTGAGCCCAGCCTGCACTCCGGTGGGGCTTATGCCACTGTGGCTGAGAATCAGTGGAAGGGGCTGACTTGGAGGCAGGGACCCCAGATCTGCTAGCGAGCAGGTGCTGGGGACTTCAACCCTGTTTCCCTGCCCTCGTGCTGTGGGCTGAGCGCAGAGGGGGTGATATTTTAGGGGAATCAAAATAGACCAGGGTGCAGTTTGGATCTCCAGGGGGTGACCCACCTGGGATCTGATTCCCCTGCACTGGGGGTCACAAGGGAGCCCAGAAATTGATGCCCGGTGGATTTCTCTGCAGGATGATTTCCCCCAAGGCTGGGTCTATGGCTGGCGAGCAGAGGGGGGAATGGAGGGATGATGTTGCCCATAGGGCAGTGTGGGTATGATGCTGCCCCCTGGCTGGCCTATCGTGGAATCATGGTGCTGTGCGGAGAACAGGCTGTACTTCTTTTTTGTTTGAGTGGGCAAAAAAATCATAGCCAGACCCCACTTTGTCTGAGTCGTCTCTGCAGCGCTGAGCCCGGGAATGCCCTCTGCGCTGGAGTGGGGGCGGATCGGCCGTCTCCCCCCTCCACCCAGCAGGCATCATTAACCCCTGCAGGCCCCATCCCAGGTGTAAGCCGGAGGTTGCTGGTTCTGGACCTTGCTCTCTGCTCCTTCCCCGCTCCTGGGATCCGGGTCGGGGGGGGGGGGGGGTGAGGCTGCTGCGAACTGGAGGGGCTGCTTCCCAACAGGCTGCAAAGACAAGCTTTCACACAGGGAGGGGCAGCCCAGCTCCTCTCTCTGTCGCACACACAGCTGCTGGTTCAGGAGCCCGGTGCCAGCCAGGGAATGTCCCCTCCTGGGCCCGGAGCCCAGCTAGTCCTGCCCGGTTCCCAGCAGGTACCTGGCCATGCTCTAGTTCCGGGCTGTGTGATCAGTGTTGCCCCCTAGAGGATAAACCTTCTTCCTCCTCCCCCCACCCTGCACTTGCCCATCTCCATCCCCAGAGCGTTCACTGCAGGGAACAGTAGCAGCCCCCTCGGGCCTGTGTCTAAAGGAGTTGAGGTAGTAAGCAGAGAGAATCAATCCTTAGTCCAGCCACAGACCTGAACAGAAAATGTGGGGCTGGAGGAATCTAGTAGAGCTTCCACTTGCCTTGTTGTTAGGTATATTACAGTGGCAGCTGAAGGTCTGCCTCTTTGTGCTTGGAGCTGTACAGTATGCAGGCCAGGTGCTGCACAGGCCCAGAGAGCTCCCAGCCTAGACAAAGGGAAACTGAGGCACAAAGAGGGAAGTGACTTACCCAAGGTCACACAGCAGGTGAGTGGTAGAGCTGAGGATAGAACCCAGGAGTCCTGACTCCCAGCTCCCCTGCCTCCACAACCCATTGGGCCAAACTCACCTCTTTCTGGGGTGGTAGAAGACTGAGGATAGTTGGGGCGAGGAAGCCCTTGTGTGGTAGAAGGGGATAACAGAGAAGTGGGAACTAAGCTTGATACAATCTTGTGAAACTCAGATCGCCTGGGTTCTTTCTGCCAGTAGAGGGCTTCCTAGGGCAGGGTCTTCCTGTGTTGGTTGTCTGTACAGCTCCTGGCACACTGGGGTCCTGGTACTTGATCTGGGCTAGCAGGCACTGCCTCAATACAAATAATCAATAGTAATTAACAAGATGGCTGGGGCATGAATCATGACAGATTCATACTGGCCTCACACACAATCTCTGTGTCACACACACACATGGGGAGTAAGGAACCTGCCTATTCCTGGCAGTTCCAAACTCTTGGGAAAAATTGGTTTTGGGTTGAACCAAACCCAAAATGTTTTGATGTTTTCAGCAAATCAAAAAGTTGGGGGGGAGGGGAGGGGTGGAAAAAACATTTTGGGTCAAATAAAATGGTTTGTTTTAATTTTAAGCATTTTAAAGCATTCTTGATTTTATTTTAAAAGTAGAATTAAAGGAAACTTTGAAACAAAAAGTCATTTTGAACCAACAACTTGAAACATTTTAAAAATTTCCCCAAAAGTTTACTTTTTTTCTACCCAACCCATTGAGCGAAACTGACGTGAAATGTTTCCGAGTTGCTGCATTGGCATATTTCTCTTGGAAGAAAAGTTGTGTGTGAGGAAAAACTTCTCCCAGCTCTGCCCACATACACACACAATATGACACATTCAAAAAGTTAGAAGGAATGGATGAATCCATGGGCAATCACTGATTGCAGATGTTCCTTGCCTGTTTCTGGATTTTCAGACACACCCATATTGTGATACCTATGCCCCCTGTTGGCTACAGTCAGAATTGCCCTGCACTGGTTGTTGGTGGATAGGAACTTGTGAGGGAATTAAAGTCTTGTTTCCTGCTGCGATGACCTTCCATGGGGGTCCGGTGCCTGGGGTCTGGGACAGGCTGTGTCACAGTCTTATTCGTACTCTACTCCGGGTGCTGGGGATTGAAAGGAAAATGGCCTGCTATTCTCCTTTCATGCACATGGGCTCGGTGCAGTGTGTGGCATGAATGAGCGCCCCGATCTCACTCGGGGTTTGTCCAGCACCTGGCGCAACAGGGGTCCTGATTCCAGCTAAAGGATTTGAATTACTGGGTAGAACCAATCCATCGTCCAGATGCAGCTCCAAAGTTACAGCAAAAGAAGGAAGAGCAGTGAAAGCATTTGAAATGGAAGGTGTGAAGTCAGGCTTTCATTTTAACAACACGACTGGCAAAGGTCAGTCCAAAGAAAAAAGCCCTTGTCTGACAGTCTGAGCTGGTGTCAAACCTGGCAATAACTGTCCACGGGGGGGAGGGGGAAAGAAGTTAGTGGCGATGGTCTGGAGCCGACACTGAAGTCCAAGCCCGTGTCCTAAGAAAACAGAACAAACCCAGGAGGGAAGACAAGAGAAAATGCAGCACAGCGTCTGTCTCTAGTGTTGATTCTTACATGCAACCTCCCTGCTGGAGAAACACGGACCCAGCCCAGGGTCTGAGCAGTCACTCTGAAACCTGGCAAACTCACATCAGCATTGGGCTGTTGAGGGATTGCGTTTCGCTTCCTTTCTGGTCACAGGCTTACTGCGGTGCTGCAAATTATACAGCCTTGGCTATAGCCTGCTAGACCCCACTCCTCTCCCAGAGTCAGGGATAGAGTCATAGAAGATTAGGGTTGGAAGAGACCTCAGGAGGTCATCTAGTCCAACCCCCTGCTCAAAGCAGGATCAACACCAACTCAATCATCCCAGCCAGGGCTTTGTCAAGCCGGGCCTTAAAAACCTCTAAGGAAGGAGATTCCACCACCTCCCTAGGTAACCCATTCCAGTGCTTCACCACCCTCGTAGTGAAATAGTGTTTCCTAAATCCAATTTAGACCTCCCGCACTGCAACTTGAGACCATTACTCCTTGTTCTGTCATCTGCCACCACTGAGAACAGCCGAGCTCCATCCTCTTTGGAACCCCCCTTCAGGTAGTTGAAAGCAGCTATCCAATCTCCCCTCACTCTTCTCTTCTGCAGACTAAACAAGCCCAGTTCCCTCAGCCTCTCCTCATAAGTCAGGTGCTCCAGCCCCCTGATCATTTTCGTTGCCCTCTGCTGGACTCGCTCCAATTTAGGGTGACCAGATGTCCCGATTTTTGGGTCTTTTTCTTATATAGGCTCCTATTACCCCCCCCCCCACCACCACCACCTCCTGTCCCGATTTTTCACATTTGCTGTCTGGTCACCCTACTCCAATTTGTCCACATCCCTTCTGTAGTGGGGGGCCCAAAACTGGACGCAATAGAAGGGACTCCCAGCCCCCCACCCCTCCTTTAACCCACTGGAGTTAGGACTCTATCCCCAGCTTGCGGAGGGGAATCTAGTGGGTGGGGGAAGGGGGGGGCTGGGCCGCAGGACTCCTGGGTTCTCTCCCTGGCTCTGGAGGGAGTGGGGCTATGGGTTAGGTGGGGGCTCCTGGGCTCTCAGGAGTGGGGTGGGAGGGGCTCCAGTGGGCTAGGGTGAGGCTGGCATTGCCCCTCCCACCCCAATTTGGAGCTCAGGAAAGGTGAGCGGGCTCCGGGGCCAGCGCGAATGAGCGTGGGCGGGGGGGAGGCTGTGCCTTTGATGGACATGCAGCTGCTCCAATGGCAGCAGCCCCGTCCCGCCCTGAGTGGCAGGCGGCTGGGCCACTCCCGGACCCCATGGCCCTGCTGCGCTGGAGCCAGGCACTTCCTGTACTCAGCCCCTTCCCGGGGAGGTGAGTGAGCGAGCGAGCCCCGCTCCCGGACAGGGGGCGCCCGGACCCTGGCTGAGCGATGCTACCCTCAGGGTGGGGCACCCATTGTCCAAAGAGCCCGACTCCTGGGTTCTCTCTCCGGCTCTGGGAGGGGAGTGGGGGCTGGGGGGTTAGAGCTGGGGGGGCTGGGAGCCAGGACTCCTGGGTTCTCTCCCTGGCTCTGGGAGGGGAGTGGGGGCTGGGGGGTTAGAGCTGGGAGCCAGGACTCCTGGGTTCTCTCCCTGGCTCTGGGAGGGGAGTGGGGGCTGGGGGGTTAGAGCTGGGAGCCAGGACTCCTGGGTTCTATCCCCAGCTCTGGGAGGGGAGTGGGGGCTGGGGGGTTAGAGCTGGGAGCCAGGACTCCTGGGTTCTATCCCCAGCTCTGGGAGGGGAGTGGGGGCTGGGGGGTTAGAGCTGGGAGCCAGGACTCCTGGGTTCTATCCCCAGCTCTGGGAGGGGAGTGGGGGCTGGGGGGTTAGAGCTGGGAGCCAGGACTCCTGGGTTCTATCCCCAGCTCTGGGAGGGGAGTGGGGGCTGGGGGGCTAAAGTGGGGAGGGAGGCGGTGGGGGTTGGATCTGGGAGTCAGGAGTCCTGGATTCATTAAGTGGGTAGAAATTCCTAGGAGATCAAGAAATAGCCACCAAGCTTGGGGTCACTTGCGCTCGGTCTGTCTCTCTCCCCACAACACTGGAGCTGGGGGGGCTGGGAGAGGCTGTTCCTGTGTGTCTCATTCCTTCTGTGGCTCTAATTTCTCTCCACAGTGGTGATCATCCCTTGGGCTGATCTCATCCCCCCCCTTGGACGTGCCCCCCCCCCCTACAGATGGTGCTGCAGGGGGTCCATTGCTGATGCCAGGCGATCCCCAGGGAGATACAGCTGTGCTCCGGCTCAGAGACGGGCCATGGCTGCCCAGGTGGCTCCCCCAGCCGCTCTCAGGCTCCAGTTCCAGCCCCCACCGGGATGTGGCCTGGTTCCCAAAGAGGAAGTGGAGGAGCTGGATGCCCACGGACCCGTCGACATGGAGATGCATCGTCTGCGCTTCAGGGGTTTCCGCTACCAGGAGGCTGAGGGGCCCCGGGAGGCGTACGACCACCTCTGCCTCCTCTCCCGGGCGTGGCTGAGGCCGGAGCAGCGCTCCAAGGAGCAGTTGCTGGAGCTGCTGGTGCTGGAGCAGTTCCTGAGCATCCTGCCCCAGGAGATCCAGAGCTGGGTAGGGGGGTGTCACCCCCAGACCGGGGAGCAGGCCGTGGCTCTGGCAGAGGGTTTCCAGTTAGCCAAGGAAGAGCCCGGAATATGGCCACAGCAGGAGGTAATTTACGGATGTGAAATCATTAGGGAGTGGGACACAGGGCCTTTCCCCTCTGGGGGGCGCCAGCTCCAATCCACCCATGAGGCGGGGGGGACTGGTTGGCTGAAGGGGGTCTGGGAATGGGACACGGGACCTTTCCTCTGTTAGTAGAGCTACTGGGAAAAATATTTTGTGGAGATGATTTTTCTGATGAAAAATGCCCATTTTGCCCAACCAAAGTTGTCCCTGGGGAAAAATTTCAGTTTTGTGGGAAAATTCTTTTCTGTTGGGAAAAATCTCAGTGTAGGCTCCTCACCCCCCTGCCCACAAGTCTCTCATCACAGTCACTTTCTGCCAATGAAATTGACAACTTTCTGGGAGGGCTGCCTGGGTGAAAGCGCCCTCTCCCCACACACCTCGCTCTGGGACCAGAGAGGAAGAGAATCCTGGAGCGAAGCGGGAGGCAGAGAGTCATGGCTGTCGTCTTCTCCAGCCCTGGAGCTGTGGGCAGAGGCTGTGAAGTGGTCTGTCTGGCGGCTGGGAAGCTGAAAAACTTCCTCTCAGTTCTCCCTGAATAGACTTTTCTGTTAAAAACCCCTCCCCAGAAAAAAGCTGCTTTTAAAAAAAAAAATTAACCCCAATTGGGGGTAAAAACGTCAAAAAAATGCAACATTTTCGGCAGGCAGGGATTTCCCTTGTCTGGCCAGCTCTGTTCGCTGATGGGGAGTGAGGGGTATGTGGCTGCCAGCACTAATGGGGGCGCCTTTGTTGTTCCAGGAGCCGGGGACGTGGGAGAAGGAGGCTGCGTCTTCCTCCGTGGCAGAGCGGGCAGCGCTGGCCCCAGAACATGGCAAGATCTGCAGGGAGATTAAGGAGGAGGAGGAAGAGACTCTGATCTCGCCAGGTGAGGAGCTGCTTCCCCTCTGGGATTAGGAGTTGGGGGACTCTAATGCACCTGGGGCTTTGGCTCAGGGCTCTTTCTGGGGGATCAGCCCCTGAAGCCCACAGACCCTGCAGCACAGAGATTGTCGCCCCTACAATACAGCTCCCGCTGGGAAGCATGAGTGCTGCTGATCTTGCGCCAGCCACACGATTCCTACCCCTTTGCTTTCTCCAGAGCAGAATTTCCATTTCCCAGCTGGACATGACACCCCTGATGGGAAACCGTGACATTGGCTGTGATGGTTCTTGGGGCACCGAGGGCTGGGAGTCGCTTTGCTACCCCCTGCCTCCAGTTTGAGGGATTCTTGCCCGTGGTGACTGGGGGTTAACTCCTGTCAGCCACTCAAGTACTCCCCTCCAGGCTATGCCAGCCCTGTCACTGCCTTGCAGGTTAACAAGAGGTGCACCCCAGTCCCTTTGGATTGTTCTCCTGCGATATCCAATCCCTGACACTGGCTACTCACAGAAATCTCAGACCCTCTGCCCCAAAGGAGCAGGGTACCCTACGTTACTAGTTTTACCTTATATTGCTGCTCCTCTAAAGTCACCCAGTACTTGTGAGTGCTTCTAATAAAACAAAACTAGGATTATTTAAGAAAGGGTAAAGATTGAACTAGAAATGAGAGAGTGGGATAGAAACAGCTGGATACAACACAAAACAAAATCAGAAAAGGTGACCCTGGGTGCACACTTGTGGGTGCCCCTCTCCCCCTGTTAAGTCTGTTGCAGAGCTGACTTATTTCACAAGAACCAGGATCCAAATGTTCATGAAAACACGCCTGCTCCACAAGGGGTTTCCTCAGTGAATGGATTTAGGGGACCTCTCCCTCCTCTGTGTTATGCTGAAACAGTCTTCTGTTTCTGTTCATAGACAGGGTGAACCCCTGTCATGTTGTAATGTTCCGTTGTTTACCTTCAGGTGCTTTTGATTGTTTGCAGTTGCTTCTGATGGGTTTTCCATGGATGGTCTTAGGCCTGGTCTACACTAGAAAATTAGGTCAGCTTAACTATGTCAGAGAGGGATGTGAAAAATCCACACCCCTGAACAACAGTTCAGCCGACCTAAATCCCTGTGTAGCCAGCGATAGGTTGACAAAAGAATTCTTCCACTGATCCAGCTACCATCTGGAGAACCTCTCCCACGGCGCAGGGAGTGTCTACACTGAAGCGCAGCTATGCCGCTGCAGCATTTGAAATGTAGACAAGACCTCCGTGTTGCACAAGGCTAAACAACTGAGCCTTGAATTGGCTAGACAGGGCAGGGTGGCAACACCCTCTCGCCTGAACGGGTCATCCCGGAGACTTGTCCCCGGTGACTAATTTCTATTCAAAGTCCTATAGTGTCATGTCAATAGAAATACATTATTCCGTAAATATTACCTGCATGTACATCTCACAATGATTATGATATGTTACAAGCTTTCTGTAGATACCTTACATGTTACCCTTTATGGACGATTACCATGCCAGGCAATGCCTTTGGTACAGTGAGTTTGACGGGTCTCAGGTGAGATTTGTTTGCAAAGAACAGGGGACCCTTTGCCAAGGGGTCGGTGTGTCACACTGGCTCAGAGACCGTCCAGGAGTGAAGGGAACAGCTGGGATCCCAGCAAAGCCGCCGGGAGCCCCCCCAGGTCTGTCTCGTCTCACTCAGTGTCATCCCCAGCAGGTGCCCTGTCCTCACGGCAGGTATCACTCCCGGCTCCCACCCCGGCAGGAGCCCTCTCCTCCCCCAGCCTTTCTCTGAGGGCTCAGCTGGGCCGTTGGGGCAGCTCCGGCCCCTCCTCTCCCCTCTGGGAAAGGGTGTGAGGGGATACATTTCCTGCCCATCAGGTTTTCTGCTCAGCAACAAACCCCTTTGCTGCCCCCTCTCTTCCCCGCACAGGGAACAAGCCCCAACTGGATTCTCTCTCTCTCTCTCTCTCCCCCAGCAGGTGCCAGCATAGAGGAGGGGAATGCCCAGCAGGAGGGGTCTGTGGAAGCAAAGACACATGGGACGTCCCGGAGCGCCAAGCAGGGAGATGCTGGTGGGGCGGGACAGCAGCAGGGAGACCCCCTGGGTAATGGACTGAACTCATCCGCTGAGCATGAAATGAGTTTCTCTGGCCTCGAGGGGAGTCTCGATCGGTCCAACTGCAGGGGCGAGAACCAGGGCGGGGCGTGCCGGCCACAGGGGGACCCCCCAGCTAAGACCCCCAAGGCCAGGCGCCCCAACGCCTGCGCCGTGTGCGGCAAGACCTTCAGCAACAGCTCCAACCTGAAGAAGCACCAGACCACCCACACCGGGGAGAAGCCCCACGGATGTCCCCAGTGCGGCAAGCGCTTCAGCCACAGCTCCAACCTGCGAAAGCACGAGCGCACCCACACCGGCGAGCGCCCCTTCCGCTGCCCCGAGTGCGGCAAGAGCTTCCGCGAGAGCTCCAAGCTGCTCCGCCACCAGAACACCCACGGCCGCGAGCGCCCCTTCCGCTGCGCCGAGTGCGGCAAGGCCTTCGGCGACGTGGCCCGGTGTCTGCGGCACCAGGCCCGGCACACGGCGCGGGCCTACGCCTGCGGGGAGTGTGGCAAGAGCTTCCGCCAGAGCTCCACCCTGCTGCTGCACCAGCGCGTCCACACCGGAGAGAAGCCCTTCACCTGCCCCGACTGCGGCAAGAGCTTCAGCGTCAACGCCAACCTGGCGCAGCACCGGCGCACCCACACCGGCGAGCGCCCCTTCCCCTGCGCCCAGTGTGGGAAGCGCTTCACCCAGAAAGCCACCCTGGTCAAGCATCAGCGCACCCACCGGCGCGGCGAGGGGGCTGGTGACACTGCAGGGCCCAGGCTGGTGCAGCACCGGCGGTTCCTCCCGGAGCAGGGCCCTTCACCTGGCCAGATGTGGGCAATGCTGCGGCTGCAGCTGGGCGCCCGCTCGCCTGCCCCGGGGCCACAGTGGAGGACTGGGGATGTGCCTATGGGCTGAGAAAGGAGGGGGATGTTGGCATGGGGCGGGAACATAGGCTCCTATGGAGAGACCCCTTAGCCTGCCAGGAGAGAGCATTACAGGACTTCAGGGGGGCCACCGTCCCTGAGAGAAATGTCAAGGCCTCTGGGGGAGGCCGTGTGTGGGAGAACGACAGTGATCTTTGCCAGGGAGACGCTCGCCTGAGAGATACCGGGGAGAGGCTGCAGGCTCCGTTTCTCTTTTATTGGTATTATTTGTACTATGGTGGCACTTAGAGACTCAAGGCTGGAGGATGGGCTGCCTTAGGGGGCAGGGAATGGGACCTTTCCTCTCTAGGGGGCACCAGCTTTGAGCTAGCCACAGGATGGAGGGACTGGCTGGCTCAGAGGTTGGAGAATGGGACATGGGGCCTGTCCCCCTGATCACTTCAAATGTCCTTGGTTTTCTTCACAAATATTAGCGAGACCTTCCATGCCCGCCTAGCCCCCCAGAGACTGGTTCCTTAATTGCCTTTATGGCTTGACAGACGGACACTTCCAGGCAGGAGGGGAGAGTCCATTTCCTTCTCCCCAGTGGAGCCTCCAGCACCCGGCTCCTGTCTTCGCAACGCATGGAGCTCGCTGGCAGCCGGGGACGTCCCATCCTGGCTCCCAAGCAGCTGGAGAAGCTCCCTAGGGTCTCGCCTCCGTCTTGGCTCTCTGCTTTCTCAGTGGGTGATCAGGGTCTATTGTCCGGATGCAATAAAGAAACTGCCCCAACTCTGTGTCCTTTGTGTTGCCCCTGGGGTTTGCCCCCTCGCCCCCACACTGTTCTGTGCTTGCCCGACCTCATTCCTTGAGAACAGCCTAGCCTGGGGGTGCAGGATTTCCAGGGGGGTCACTGGGAGAGGGAGGGAGGTTCCCTCATTGGGAACTGGGGGGTGCAGAATCCACCTGTCTGCCTGCACCTGGGGGTGAGTCTGGGTTTCCCCAGCTGGTTGCACTAGATCCTCCACTGGCCCAAGTGCTGCTCCCCATTTTCCCATGTAAACACAGTGTCCCTAACCCTGGATCTCCATGTACCCAAGACTAGACCCCTGTAGGGGCTGGTCCATACAGGAGTCTGCTGCTGTCCCCGACCTAATTGCCCACCTTTAGCTCAGGCATTAGAGCAATGGTTTTCACACTGTGGGTCGCAGAATGTCAGGCACTGGGTCGTGGCGGCTCTGGTCAGCACCGCCAAGTGGGCCATTAAAAGTCCCATCAGTGGTGCTGCCCAGCTAAGGCAGGCTAGTCCCTATCTGTTCTGACACCGTGCTGTGCCCCAGAAGCGGCCAGCAGCAAATCCGGCTCTTAAGCGGGGGGGGGGGGGGCTCTGCATGCTGCCCCTGCCCCCAAGTACTGGCTCTACTCCCAGTGGTCGGTTCTGAGCCAACGGGAGCTGGGGGGGGGGGGGGGGAGGTAGCGGTGCCTGCAGGCGAGAGCTGCATGGAGCCGGTTGCATGCCTCCACTTAGGAGCTGAACCTGCTGCTGGCCGCTTCCGGGGTGCAGTGCAGTCTGCGGTGCCAGGACAGGCAGGAAGCCTGCCTTAGCACCGCCGCTGCCCGGGAGCTGCCACAGATAAACCCATGCCCCAACCCCATGCCCCAAACCTGGAGCCTCCTCCTGCACCCCAACCCCCTCATCCCTGGCTCCACCCCAGAGCCTGCACCCCCAGCCCAGAGCCCTGACCCGCTCCTTCACCCCAACCCCCTGTCCCAGCCCTGAGCCCCTCCTACACCACACCCCTCATCCCCAGCTCCGTTGGGGCGTGGGCATCAACAATTTTCTTCAACTGGGTTGCCAGAAAAAAAGTTTGAAAATCACTGCACTAGAACAATGGTTCCCAACCGGCAGCCCAATCAGCACACAGCTGCGTCCCATGTGACATTCTCAGGGCCATACGGGTCTTATATAGATTGTGTGGATTGGCCCATGTGACACCTAGAGCGCTGCATATGGTAAATGGGTTGAGAACCACTGTGCTAGAGGCCAGTGTTGTCAGACCCACCCCCAGTCCGATCCTCACATGAGATTCATCCAGAGATTTTCGCTCTTTCTGTCTCTTTCCACACAAACCTTTGTCTCCCTTGAGTTTTTAACACACCCTGCCCCATCCTGGCCTGGGAAGGCGCTGAATGGGATGGGTAGGCAATGGTTTCCCTGTACAAATTTGCTCATGTGCCCTGACCAGCCTGCGCTCTGACAGGGAGGACAAGGACTGGACAGGCCAAGGGAGAGGTCTACAGCATCCCCCTCTGATATGAAGGGGAAAGACCCAGTACTCCACCCCCCAGGCTAGCCAGTCCGCTGCCCTGGGGGCTGTAGGACAGTGATTCTCAACCAGGGTTACGCAGAGGTCTTCCAGGGGGTACAGCAACTCATCTAGATATTTTCCTCGTTTTACAACATAAAAGAGCATTAGGGAAGTGAGTACAAACTAAAATGTCATACAGGCAATGACTTGCTTATACTGCTCTATACACTGAAATGTAAGTACAATGTTTATATCCCAATTGATTTATTTTAGAATTATATGGTAAAAATGAGGAAGTCCACAGTTGTTCAGTAAGGGGAATTAGCTCAAATGGTAGAGCGCTTGCTTAGCATGCGAGAGGTAGCGGGATCGATGCCTGCATTCTCCAGTAGGATTTTTTTTGGGGGGCGGGGGAGGGATAGGTTTGAGCATTGGCCTGCTAAATCCAGGGTGAGTTCAGTCTTTGAGGGGGCCATTTAAGGATCTGGGGAAAAAATAATCAGTCAGGGACAGTACTTGGTCCTGCTGTGAAGGCAGGGGACTAGACTCAATGACCTTTCAAGGTCCCTTCCAGTTCTATGAGATAGGTATAGCTCCATTAAAAAAAATAAATACTAGTGTGGCTGGGACACTTTTGTATTTTTATGTCTGACGTTGTAAGCAAGTTGTTTTTAAGTCATCTGGAAAGGTCGAGAGCTGCTCCTGTATCATAAAATATCAGGGTTGGAAGGGACCTCAGGAGGTCACCTAGTCCAACCCCCAGGCACCAGATTACTAATATAGCGTGCAGGAGGTAACGAACAGCCCACAATGGGAACGGGCAGCTGAAACTCCTCCACCGGCCCACCTAGCCCAAAGCACTTGCTGGAGCTAAATCCCAAGCTGGGTCACCTGTGACCTCAGGATCCAACAGCCTGAGCATCCAGCGTAGAGTTGCCAACCCTTCAGGATTGACCTGGAGTCTCCAGGATGTAAAGATTAATCTTTAATTGAAGATTATGTCATGTGAGGAAATATCCAGGAATACATGCAACCAAAACTGGCAACCTGGGCCAGTCCCGGGCCCAAGCTAAGTGATGGGCTGCAACAGTGACCTCATCAGCCACTGGGGGGCGCCAGAGAGCCACGCTGGAGTAACATGGGGCACAAATCCAGGTAACCCCTGGAGCGCCCCCAAAGACCGGTCACCCGGAAAGGGACCTTTCTCTCCCCGCTGCGTTATGGAGGCTGGCGGTAGACAACGGGGGACGGGCGGCCCCTCTGGCTGTGGAAGGGAGCGACACTGACCAGCCGGCGCTGAAAAATGCAGCCACCTCTGGGGCGCGGTGCAGGGGCTGTTTATAGCGGGGTCCCTCAAGACGCTCGGATCTAGCGGGTTAAAACCATAGAGCTGCAAGCCAGGGGGGAAGGGGAGGAGGCAGCGAAGGGAGCGACTTCCTGCTGCAAAAGCCACTGGCTGCGAAGCTGCTCGGACGCTGCAGGGCTGAGCGCCCCGGCAGGCACGTGGGTCCCCAGGCACCGGATCCGGGTTTGTGACGAGCCCCCCGGCCTGGCCCCCCTCCAGGCGCAGGGGAGACCCAGAGTCCCAGCCAGAGGCGGCCCCGGGGATTGAGAGAAACGGCAACAGAGGCAGCAAATCGCTGCCTGGAGCAAGCAACCACGGCAAGGAGGCTGGGCTAGCAGGGGCTGTGTGTGGGGGGAGCCCAGGGCTGGGATATCAGGGGCTGCGGGTCGGGATTGAGGGGCACCAGTAGGGCTTGGGAAGGTGGGGTGGAGAGAGCCCAGGGCTGGGATAGCAGGGGCTGTGGGTCGGGATTATGAGGCACCGGCAGGGCTGGGGGGGGGACCCAGGGCTGGGCTGGGCTGGCAGGGGCTGTAGGTCGGGATTATGGGGCACTGGCAGGGCTGTGGGGGGGAGCCCAGGGCTGGGCTGGCAGGGGCTGTAGGTCGGGATTATGGGGCACTGGCAGGGCTGGGGGGTGGAGGAGCCCAGGGTTGGCATAGCAGGAGCTGTGCGTTGGGATTGAGGGTCATTGGCAGGGCTGTAATGGGGGCAGTGTGCAACCAGCCTGCTGTATTCACGGCTAACTCCAGTCTGCCGGCTTCTGAGATCCTGGTCTCTCCAGCCAGCCGGGCCTCTGGGATGGGCAGGGGGCTGAATATTTCTTCATGGCGCTTGGCTATTTGTGCCTCTCGACGAAGACCCTTCTCCCCAGTTCTTCTCGGTCCTGGCTCCGTGGTGACTGGTGTCTTTGGGTGTTTCCAGGGCCCGAGATTTGATGGCGCAGCCGGGCAGCCCATCCCAGGATGAGATGGAGCAAAATACACCCCAGGCAGCAGAGAACCAGTCGCCTGCTGAGCCCCCAGAGGATCCCGAAGCACAGCAGGAAACGGGTAGCCAGTGGGGGCTGGGCAGCGCATGCACCAGATTGCAGGACCGTGACGCCAGAGCTCGGACGGCAACTCTCTGGGCTGACAGCTCTCACCCGTAGAGCCTGAGCTAAGCTTCGCTGGCTGGCGGGTGGCAGCCAGTTCCTTTCTGGGGTGGAGGGGCGCAGTGAGCTGCTTGGGGTTACGTTGGGCCATTGGAGCAGACCTTGCTCCTCCTCTCCCCTCTGGGGAAGGGTTTGGGGGGATTTCGCTTCCTGCCCAGCTGGTTTTCCGCTCCCTTTGCTGCCTGTTCTCTCTCCAGCGCAGGGAACGAGCCCCAGCTGGATTCTCTCTCTCTCCCAGCAGGTACCGGGACGGAGGAGGAAATTCCTCTGTGGGAAGGGCCTGCAGGAGCAGAGCCGCACGGGCCATCCCGGAGCCCCAAGGCGGGGGAGGCTGGTGAATTGGGACGGCAGAGGCGGGCGAAGCGGGATGGTGAAGTGGCCCCGCCAGGCCGCGCCTCCCGCGAGGGGCCCATCATCTGCGGGGACTGCGGGAAGAGCTTCGCCAAGGACTCGGAGTTCGTCAAGCACGAACGCACCCACACGGGGGAGCGACCCTACCAGTGCCCCGACTGCGGGAAGGGCTTCACCAACAGCTCCAACCTCCTGCGCCACCAGCGCATCCACAGCGGCGCCAAGCCGTACCCCTGCGCCGAGTGTGGGAAGAGCTTCCGCCACAAGGAGCACCTGACCCGCCACGGCCGCGTCCACGCCACGGAGAAGCCCCATGTCTGCGCCCACTGCGGGGAGGCCTACAGCACCCGCACCAACCTGCTGCGGCACCAGAGCAGCCACACGGGGGAGCTGCCCTACAAGTGCCCCGAGTGCGGCCGGCGCTTCGGGGAGGCGGCGGCGCTGGCGGGCCACGCGGTGATCCACAGCGGGAAGCCCCACATCTGCCCCGAGTGCGGGAAGGGCTTCCGGCGCGGCTCGTCGCTGCGGGAGCACCAGCGGGTCCACACTGGAGAGCGGCCCTACGGCTGCCCGCAGTGCGGGAAGGGCTTCAGCCAGCGCTCCTCCCTGGTGCTGCACCGGCGCACCCACACCGGCGAGCGCCCCTACGTCTGCGGCGACTGCGGGCGCAGCTTCAGCGTGAGCTCTGCCCTCATCACCCACCAGCGGCTGCACACCGGGGAGCGCCCTTTCCCGTGCCCGGAGTGCCAGAAGCGCTTCAGCGACCGCAAGGCCCTCAAGCGGCACCAGAGGGTCCACACCGGGGAGCGGCCTTACCGCTGCACCGACTGTGGCAAAGGCTTCAGCCAGAGCTCGGCGCTGGCCACCCACCAGCGCATCCACACCGGGGAGACCCCGTACGGCTGCGGGGCCTGTGGCAAGCGCTTCGGAGACCTCTCGGCCCTCAAGCGGCATGAGCGCATCCACACCGGGGAGCGGCCCTACCGCTGCGGCCAGTGTGGGAAAGCATTCAAGCACAGCTCGGCCCTGGCCCAGCACGGCCGTACCCACACCGGAGAGAAACCCTACGTCTGCTCCCAGTGCGGCAAAGCCTTCTCCCAGGGCTCCACCCTCATCCAGCACCAGCGGGTGCACACTGGCGAGCGCCCCTACCCTTGCCCCCAGTGCGGGCGAAGCTTCTCCCAGGGCTCTGCCCTCACCCAGCACCAGCGCACCCACACCAAGGAGAGCGACCCGCTGACGGGACCCGGTGGGGCCCGGATCTACCGGGACCCTTTCGTCCAGCTGCGGGATGAGGATGACGAGGAGGATGGGGTGGGGGAGGTTCTGGTGCTGCCTCCAGGGACGTGGGACGCGGAGCTGGACGTGCAGATCAAAGAGGAGCCGGAGTGATGGAGGCGGGTGGGAGCAGGGTGTTGCCGCCCGCCATCTACTGATTCAGCATGGCTGGATTTGGGTGTCACGGGGAGTAGTTGTCTCTGCACCAGGAATCCCCTCTGCACTGGAGCTGGGGGCAAAGTGCCCGGGGTGGGGGCGTCTCCCCCTTCACCATCCTCCACTCAGCAGGGATTATTAACCCCCGTAGGCCCAACCCGTTCCAGGAGGACCTGTCCCGTCACTACGTGGATCTTGCCCTCTCTGTGCCTTGGTCTCTGCTCCTTCCCCTCTCCCGGGGCTGGCGAGGAGTGGGGGGGGGCTGGGAGCTTTAGGGGCTGCTCCCCACAAGGCCAGAGAGATGGATGCTTCCAGGTGAAGGGCAGCCCCTCTCCTTCCCGGTGCCATTAGCTCCCCCTGAGCTAGTCCCCAAGGGCTGATGTGTATGTTCCCAAGACTCCCAGGCCGGTCTGTCGTGATGGGCACAAGGACGTTTTTTATCCATTGTCTGTTTCTACTTCTGTCTGAAAATAATAAACCCACAATACCTCCCTCACACACGGTCCGTGGCGGCTCTGCAGGGGCAGCAGCTGGGTCATGCTGTTGACATGCAAAGGGCTGCAGATGAGAGTGGGTAGATCAGTGAGGTGGTGGGGCTTGGTGTGTATTTAGTGAGCTGGGTACTGGATCAGGAGTCAGGACTCCTGGGTTCTATCCCTGGCTCTGGAAGGGGAGGGAGTTTGAGTGGGGGGAGGGGCCAAAGCAGGGAGTTAGGACTCCTGGGTTCTAAGCTCTGGTGCTCACTTGCTGTGGGATCAGAGGCAAGTCACTCCCCCCCACTCCCATGCCTTGGTTTCCCCATCTATATGGCCTGGATGACGCTAATTAGCTCTGTTGTATAGCACAGGGATCTAAGGATGAATGATGCTCTGTAAGAGCCAGGAGCTATTACTCTTAGTAGCACCTCCAGGCCTCAGTCAGGGAGCAGGACCCCATGGTGCTGGCTGCTGCCCACACATCTCACACAGATTCAGTGCCAGGGCTGAGACTTGAGTCCATCCCGGTTGTGCGGTTTTCCCCTACGGACTACCCTGGAACCTTTGGGTCTCAACATTCCACCCCCAGCCACCACAGAACCCTCAGGCCCCCAGCATTCTGCCCCTAGCTGCCACGGAACCCTCGGACCCCCAACGTTCCACTCTGAGTGCCATTTTCAACCACCATGGAACCTTTCATCCCTGCCACCCCCATCTTGCTGCTGCAGCCAGGTTGGTGCTACCGAGCTCACTGCAAAGCCCTGTCTCCTATGCCTGTGCTCTGCCTGTTGCCACCCAAGATCAACAATGGGGAGGGGTCCCTGGCAGCAGCCATTTTACTATCTATTGGGCCTTTTCTCCTCGAACTGGGGAGGGAATTTGGAACAGGAAGGGGAGGGGCATCCATAAGCAAGGAAATCCTCAGGAAGCGGCGAGAGGCCCGCAATGTGTGTTCACCAGAGTTGGGGTTTGGCCCGAGTGCCCAGGTTCACGTCCAGACTCTTGGGATAAGTCACACGACATCTGTAATGGATGCAAGTGGCCTGGCCTGTGGTTTAGATGCCAGCTGAATTCCAGTAGCCCGCTATTGATTATTTAGATTGCAACCCCATTATCGTAGTGCATGCAATTGGCATGCTGGGGCATCCACTTAAAATACTGAGCCCCCATCCTGCCCCCTGCAGCACAGCACCCCCCAGCATTACACGGGGGGTCAGCACTGACTGTGGGGAGAGAGTGCCCCCTACTGAGCCCCCCACACAGTCCCTTCAGCACTACATTCCCTACCAGCACACTGGGGCATTAGGGTCAGCACTGATTTACAGGGGAGAGCGCCCCCTACTGGCTCCCCAGCCCTGCTCCCTGCAGCACAGCAACCCTTAGCACAGTGCTGGGATATTGGGGAGAGATGGGGCAAGCCCAGGGGCTGCGGGTTGGGAGTGAGGGGCATGGGCAGGGCTCATTCATTCCCTGCTCTAACAGGATTGGCTCCGGATTACACGTGACGCCTGCAGAGGGGAAATGATCTCAGGCAAGATGGATTCCCCGAGCTCGCTGCTGGAGCCCGGTTCCCAGCCGGGGGGCGGAGGCAGGCGGCTCCCCCGGGGCTCCCGGGACAAGCCGCTGCCGGAGCCCCGCGAGCGGCAGGACGTGGGTACGGCGGGGCTGCGGGCGGGGGCAGCAGGGCTGAAATCCGGAGTTGCTGGAGCTCCAGAGCTGGGCTCCGGGTGTGTGGCTGCAACAGACTCAGCGAGTGTTTGTGTCTCGTGCCCCACAGGCTGCCAGCGGGGTTCACACGCCCCAGATCCCGGGGGAGCAGCAGAGAGGTGGCTCCGTGGGGCTGGGAGCTGTGCCAAGGGGGCTGGCGATCCCAGCAGCTGCCCACCTGCCCTAGGATGAGCATGACCCCAGCAGGGCCCTCTGGACGTTGTGCCAGCCACGGGTCTCCAGCAGAGCGGTTAGCTCCATAGGGGGCCATACACACATCCCCGTGGGGCTGTGCCCTGGCCACTGACCTCCCTGTCCTCCCCACAGATCGGCCTGCCCTGGGCGAGGAGGGGAGCGGCCCGGCACTGGAGCTGGTGGTCGCTGCGGCTGGCTACCAGGTGAGATGCGCAGCGGGATGTGCGATCGGACAGTGATCACTGCCCCTTCCCCCTGGCTCCTGCTGCACACACTCCCCCTTGGGGCTCTCCCAGCGGTGCCCCCTCGCTGCCCCCCTCTGAGCCAGCGCTGGGGGCCGTGGCTGGAGCGGCAGGTGCTGAGCGGGGTCCCTTCTGGTTCCAGGCGCCGGTGGGGTTCGAGGAGGTGGCCGTGTATTTCTCCCGGGAGGAGTGGGGGCTCCTGGACGAAGGGCAGAGGCAGCTCTACAGGGACGTCATGCAGGAGAATTACCAGACTCTGATCTCGCTGGGTGAGGCGCCGCTGCCCCTCGGGGATCAGGAGCTGATGTAGCGGGGAGCCCTGGACAGCTTCGGCTCAGGGCCCTTCCCTGGCCCCGTAGATTTCTGGGGGATTGGCCCCTGCCCCAAACCCCACAGGAGAGACTGTCACCCCCACAGCCCCTCACTGGAAGGAGATTCACAGGGGGTAGTTTGATCCCCTCCCCCAGGGATCTCCAGGGCACAGGTGGCTGGATTTCCTTGCTCCGGTTCACCCACACACCGAATCCCTCTATCCCCCTCCCAAGGCAGCTCCGTGCCCAGCAGGGCTTCTGCTCTCTCTGCAGGGCTAGGAACGGCCCAGCGACTCCCTGAGCCATTCGGCCCCTCGCTGTGTGTTGAGATCCCTGACTCCTTTACAGGGGGCACAGCCCATCCCCCCAGGCATCACCCTGCCCCAAGGGTCCCTGTGAACATATCCCCCCAGCAGAGAACAGGGTCGGGCTTAAAACGAGGGTGTGTTCTCTGCCCCGAGCCCTCCAGGGAGACTACACCAAGCGCCACCTCTCCTGTTTCCTTCCCCCGAGCAGGATTCCCTGTCCCCGACCTGGCCGTGATCTCCTGCATGGAGCGAGGAGAAGAGCCGAGGGTCCCGGATCTCCAGTGCTCCAAGGAAAGGGAGATCCCGAGAGGTGCCCACATAGGTGAGGAATGAGCGACACTGGCTCGGAGACCGTCCGGGAGTAAAGGGAAAAGCTGGGATCCCAGCAAAGCTGCCGGGAGCCCCCCAGTTCTGTTTGATCTCCCTTAGTATTGTCTCCAGCAGGCACCTGTCCTCATGGCAGGCGTCACTCCTGGACCCCAGCAAAGCCACCGGGAGCTGCCCCTGAGTTCTGAACAGCAGCTCTCAGCCCCCGGGATTTAGGAGAGTCTGTCCATGTCTTTTGCTCTTTACACAACAGCAATAATCTGAAGAATCAACTCAGGCCCAGCTGGGCCCAATGTAACCACTCGGACTAATTACACACAGATGGCGAAGCCCAGCTAGGGGCATATTACACCTCTGGTGGCTTCTAAAACACACAGTGTACACCTCTAGAGGGCTTGCATGCTATTTAAAGGAATACTATGCAATTCCTATACATCATAGAGATAACTGGAATCTCTAAGCAGCCAGGTGGGACACATTGGGGTCAGCAAAGATTGTGAAGGGAAAGAGCCCCTGACTGAGCCCCCCCTTCGCTCCTGGCAACCCAGTGCCCCCCGTCGCTGCATTGGGCCAGCACTGACTGCAAGGTGAGGGCACGCCCTAGTGAGCCCCCAATCCTGCTCCCTGCAGCACAGCGCCCCCTAGTGTCACACTGGGGTCAGCGCTGATTCAGCTGGTCGTTCCCTCAGTAGAGCAGGTGGCTGATGTTACAGGAGAGGTTCGTTCCTAGAGTTGGGGGACAGGACCCCAAAGCTAGCTAGCAGTGCTTGAGAGGCTTGCATGGGAAGAGGCCAAGAGCCCCTGAGCCAGCCAGTCCCCCCCATCCTGGGCAATTTTTAAATCAAGTTTGGACGTTTTTCTAAAAGATCTGTGCTACTTCAAACAGGAAGTAATTCGGGGATGTTCTCTGGCCTGCGCTCTCTAGAAGGTTGGACTAGATGATTTCTTCTAGCCTTAGAATCTATGAAGCTATGAATTTTGGACCTTGGTAAAATTATGTTTCCTGCCTGGATTCTCTCTCTCTCTCCCAGCAGGTGCCGGGAGAGAGAAGGAGAATTCCCAGCAAGAAGGGCCTGCAGGAGTGGAGCTGAATGGGACGTCCCGGAGCCCTGAACGGGGAGATGGTGGCAGAACAGGATGGCAGCGGGCAGAGAAGGAGCCAGGGCGCAGGCGCAGGAGGGCACGGCCTGTCAACTGCGGGGATTGTGGGAAAAGCTTCACGAAGAACTCAGAGTTAATCAAACACCAGCGCACGCACACGGGTGAGAGGCCCTACCAGTGCCCTGACTGCGGGAGGTGCTTCGCCATCCGCTCCAGCTTGGATCGCCACCAGCGGGTCCACACCGGCGAGCGGCCCTTCCCCTGCACCCGCTGCGGGAAGAGCTTCAAGCTTAGCTCAGCCCTGAGCCGGCACCAGCGCGTCCATGCTCAGGAGGGGCCCTGTTTCTGCGCTGAATGCGGCAGGGGTTTCAGGCATAGTGCTGCACTAACCCGGCACCAGGCTGAGCACCTGAACCATGGAGACCCCACCAACGGACCTGTGGGGACACGGGTCTACAAGGACCCCTTCGTCCAGGCACGGGACCTCGAGGGGGAGGCTGGTGGGATGTGGTATGCTGAGCCTGTGAAAGAGGAGAGTGGGTGATGGGATCTGCACTTGGGTTGTGGGTCTGGGCAGGAGACGCTGGAGTGAGAAGAGAGCAGCTATAAGGAATGCAGGGACTGAACCTGTGATCTGTGGATCTAACATCTGGAGCTGGGCTGTGAGGCAGTGTGGTCTAGTGCAGTGGTTCTCAACCAGGGGTAAACGTATCCCTGGGGGTAGGCAGAGGTCTTCCAGGGGGTACATCAGCTCATCTAGATATTTGCCTAGTTTTACAGCAGGCTACATGAAAAGCACTAGCAAAGTCAGTACAACCTAAATTTCATACAGACAGAATGAGAAAGTCAGCAGTTTTTCAGTACTCATGTGCTGTGACATATTTGTATTTTTATGTCTGATTTTGTAAGCAAGTAGTTTTTAAGTGGAGGTGAAACTTGGGGGTACGCAAGACAAACCGGACTCCTAAAAGGGATCCAGTCGTCTGGGAAGGTTGAGAAGCACTGGTCTAGTGGACAGAGCACTATATTAGGACCTCTGGGTTCTCTTCCTGGCTCAGTCTCTGGCTTGCTGGGTGATCTCAGGCAAGTAACGGCCACCTCTGTGCCTCAGTTTCCCCATCTGCAAAATGGAGACAATGATACTGTAAAGTTCTTTGAGAACTTCTAATGGAAATCACTAGATAAGAGCCGGGCATAATTATAATGGCTGAAAAATTTTCATTTAAACTTTATTTGGATGAAATATTAGATTTTTGATTAAATGAAGTTTTTCCATGAAAAGTGTTCACATTCCATGGAAAATGTTGAATTTTTTTAATTAAAGAAACAGATCCCCGAAAACAGAACAATTTAAGCTGGAAACTGAAATGTTTCAATTTGTGTACGTGCCCTAGTGCTTCCTGAGAGTTGTGGTTTGGTTGTACTCTACAGACTACATATCCCATGGTGCACTACTTCCCATCTCCTAGGGGTGACCATAGTGCATCATGGGAGATGTAGTCCAACCAGGTAGGCCACCCTATGGAAGAGAATGGGAGCACGAGGCACCAAAACTACAACTCCCATGAAGCATTTCCAAATTTAATTTTTTTGTTTTGGCTGAAATTTTCCAATTTTTGCTGGAAAAAAACAAAATTTTCCTTGAAAAATATAGGCAAGTGATTTTTCCTCCTTTTCTCATCAAAAACTTCAGGGGGGGAGAAAAAAACCAAAAACATTTCCCATTGAGCTCTCCCCACAGTCATCTTTGGCCTGAGCTAATGGACCAGGCCTGTTAGCTGAGAGGCAGTAGAGTAACCCACTGGTGATGTGTCTCATAGCTCCCCCCCTGTCCCTGATCCACAAAGGATACGAGTCTGTTACAGCCCTGGTTAAAAGGGGTTTGGTCTTTGCTATAACAGCTTATACTTTTCTATTTTGAGGTCACTGGTGCAATCCTGGATAGTCTGACTGACATTAGCAGCTGTGTGATGTGAATAAGCCACAAAGCAATTGATGGAGGAAAAAGTGAGGCTGATTGTTTTGCTTCACAACAAACACCTCCAGGAATTACTGCAGCCGTCAAGGTGCAAACTGCCCCAGAATGGGGTTCATTTCCCCCTGCTCTGCCCCTTGCTCAGCAGGAATCATTCACCATCTCACACACGGATTCCTGGCTCTGCCACCAACTTGCTATGTGACCTTCAGCAAGTCATTTTGCCACTGTCTCCCCTCCTATTCCTTGTCTTATTTAAACAGTGAGCTTCTTGGGGCAGGGACTGTCTCTCACTGTGTCTGTGCAGCACCTGGCACGATGGGGGTCCTGATCTCGGTCAGGCCTATGCAGTGCCTGGCATAATGGGGGCCTGATCTCAGTGAGGGTATGTGCAGCGCCTGGCACATGGGGGGCTCTGATCTCAGTGATGACCCTTTGCACTAGTAATATAAATAATAAATTACAAATCCATCCTGATCCCTAAGGTTAGAGCCTTCATGATTCACATCCCCAGCCTGGCTTTGCATTGTCTATATCTAGAGGGGAAGCTTTATTTATTTTAGTATTTCTGTTTGTCTATTCTTCTTTCATTTAAGAGTATCTGGGTAAATTGGAGCTTGGCTCAGAATTTGACGCATCTGGAGAGGAGTGGTTACTGACTCTGGCTTGAGAGATGCGAGTTTCCTACCTTGTTACAGAGACAAAAAGGGTGGAATATGTTACGTCTTGAAGGCACTGGAGAGATCAGGACTCCAGGTTCTATCCCCAGCTCTTGCAAGGGAGTGTGGTCTAGTTGGTTAGAGCAAGAGGACAGGGAGTCAGGACTAGTAGGCATTCTGGTTGTGATGTGCTGTGTTAAACTTTAAAAGTCACTTCTATCAGTACTTCACTTTCCTCATCTGTAAACTGAGAGTGATAAGACCAACCTTCTTCCATGCAGCCGTTTGAGAGCTATGGCTGAAATGTTCTATGTCTGTGTGAAATAAATGCTCTGTATGTGTTACGTGGTCCTAGGTTTAAAACACCATGGCTCTTCAGTGTGTGTGTGTCTAACACACGTGTTGGTGATGAATGCAATAGAACTATTAACATTATGTAAATTAAATCTCCTCTCCCTGTTTGTCAGATCTAGCTTTTTGTTATCTGCAGAGGACTAGAGATGGTTGGAAATATGTTGATAAAATGTTTCCATCAAAAATGCCTATTTGCTGAAACCAAAACTATTTGTGGGAAATTTTTGACAAATTTCTTGACTGAAAAAACAAAACCAACCCAACCGTTTTCAAATTGTTCAAACTACTTGTTTTGAGATTTTTTTAAATTAAAATTTTAATTTTTCTATTTCAAAGCAACTTTTCATTTGGAAATTTAAGCTAATTATAGTGGGGAATATTATAAAAAATGGTCAAAATTAAAATGAAACATGAAATTATCAAAATGAAACCTGAACCTGTTTTTTTTTTTTTTTTTTTTTTTTCCCCCCTCCAGATTTTCAGTTCACTAAAGATTTCAAAATTTTGACTTTGCATCCCAATTCAGGATGGGAAAAATTTCCAAAAATTTGAAAATTTTCATGGGACGGAAAACAATTTCCTGCCCAGCTCTACGTAGGAGCTCCTTTTGGATTTTCTCCTCCTCCTTTCTGATCACTACTCTTGTGTGTCCACCCCATAGCGTGGGTAGGCAGGCCGAAGCTGGGATCTTTGGCCACTAAATACGGCACAGGCCTCTATCCCTATGAGCTAAAAGATGGACTCATTTAGCAGGTAGCAGTAGTAGGTTATTCTCCATGCAGCTCAAGCACTGGAGGGACAGATGGCACATGCTTTGCCAGTGAACATATTCCCTCTGTCAGTTCCTGAGCATCTCAGCTTAAGTCCTTGCTCAGGGTCTACAAAGTGCAAGGCCAGGTGGCCCCATAGCTAGAGCTGCTCTCTCTAGTGTGTCTGGCCTTTCTGTCACACCCCACTTGTATTTCTAGGGGCAGCTGCTACCACCCTAAAGGAGGCATGTGAAGTACTGTCAACATGAATGCCTGGTATGGCTCTTTCCCTGCTGACTCTGAGCATGCCCAGGAGAAGCTCATCTGACCTTCCCAAGACAGTTGTGGCATCTGGCCTAATCTGGAGCCTGCTCGCCCTACTGTGGGTACCTGTCTAGTAACACTGGGTTCCTTCAACAAGTCTAACTGGTTCTAATTTAGCAGTAACTAAGGATCTCTTCCACAACAGCCCATCAAGGAAAGGGGGTTACACTGGCACAGCAAATGTCTCCTTCAACTGCCATGGAACCTTCAGGCCCCAACATTCTGTCCTCCCGCCATTTCCAACTGCCACGGAAGGCCACTCCATATGGGTATCCTGTATTGTCCCCTCCTCTTGGACAAGGTCTGCCAGCTGCTGCAGGAATGTTTTTTAGGTTTAACTTTGGTCTTTTTGTTAAGACCAAAGTTTAGATATTTAAGTCAAAGCAGACTGCGAAGAGTTACAAAGGGATTTCATAAAACTGGGTGGTTGATTGGGCAACAAAGCAGCGGATGAAATGCAATGTTGACAAATGCAAAGTAGTGGATATTGGAAAACATAATCCTAATTATACATATAAAAGGATGGGGTCTAAATTAGCTGTTACTACTCAAGAAAGAGATCTTGGAGTCATTGTGGATAGTTCTGTGAAAACATGCACTCAATGTGCAGCTGCAGTCAAAAAAGTGAACAGAATGTTAGGAACCATTAGCAAAGGGATAGAGAACAAGACCTACTGCCTCTATATAAATCCATGGTACACGCACATCTTGAATACTGCATGCAGATCTGGTTGCCCCAACTCAAAAACATATATTGGAATTTGGAAAGGTACAGAAAAGGGCAACAAAAATGATGAAGGATATTGAACAACTTCCATATGAGGAGAGATTAAAAAAATTAGGACTTTTCAGTTTGGAAAAAAGATGACTAAAGGGGGATATGATACAGGTCTATAAAACCATGAGTGGTGTGGAGAAAGTGAATAAAAAAATATTATTTACTCCTTCACATAACACAAGAACTAGGGTCACCCAATGAAATTAATAGGCAGCAGGTTTAAAATAAAAGGAAGTATTTCTTCACACAATGCACAGTCAACCTGTGGAATTTATTGCCAGGGGATGCTGTGAAGTCCAAAAGTATAACTGGGTTCAAAAAAGAACTAGATAAGTTCATGGAGGATAGGTCCATCAATGGCTATTAGCCAGGATGGGCATGGATGTAAAACCATGCTCTGAAGTGTCCCTAGACTCTGTTTGCCAGAAGCTGGGAATAGGTGATGGGATGGATCACTTGATGATTACCTGTTCTGTTCATTCCCTCTGAAGCACCTGGCATTGGCCACTGTCAGAAGACAGGATACTGGGCTAGATGGACCTTTGATCTGACCCAGTATGGCCATTCTTATCGTCCTAACCCCAAGATCCCAGTGTTTTGGAGATGGGAAGAAATTCCTGTATCCTACAGGCACTGCAGAAGGTTTAGGGATGCAGAATGGAGTAGTCTATGAGATGAATGGGCCAGGACACTGTTATCATTGTGCTGGCCTTGGGGGGCAATGACGTGACATCAATAACAACCAGTTTTCAGACCTATGGTTTAAGCCCAGCATGAAAGCTGGAACCTCCATCAACATGACAAAGTAGCACTGGCCTCAGGTCCCTGCACCTCAGCGCCCCCTACCACTGCATTGGGGCCCGCACTAACTCTGAGGGGAGAGTGCCCCCTACTGAACTCCCCAAATCCCTGTAGCACAGCACCCCTAAGTAGGGATGCTATGTGTCCAGTTTTTGACCGGATCGCCCGGTCAAAAACGGACCCTGGCGGCTCTGGTCAGCACCGCTGACCGGGCCGTTAAATGTCCCGTCGGCAGCGCAGTGGGGCTAAGGCAGGCTCCTTGCCTGCTGTGGCGCCATGCGGCTCCTGGAAGCAGCGACATGTCCCCCCTCTGGCTCCTACTCTGGCAGCCAGGGGGCTCCATGCACTGCCCCCGCCCCAAACACCAGTTCTGCAGCTCCCGTTGCCCGGAACTGCGGCCAAAGGGAGCTGCGGGGGTGGTGCCTGCAGATGGGTCAGCGCCCAGAGCCGCCTGTCCATGCCTCCGCGTAGGAGCCAGAGGGGGGGACATGCTGCTGCTTCCGGAAGCTGCTTGAGGTAAGTGCCGCCTGGAGCCTGCACCCCCTGCCCCAGCCCTGATCCCCCTCCTGCCCTCCGAACCCCTCGGTCCCAGCCTGGACCACCCTCTTACACCCCAAATCCCTCATCCCCAGCCCCCCCCCCCGAGTCTGCACCCCCAGCCAGAGCCTGCACCCCAGCCCGGAGCCCCCTCCTGCACCCCAAACCCCTGCCCCAGCCCCCTGAGCCAGCCGGGTGAAAATGAGCTAGTGAGGGTGGGGAGAGCACCCACAGAGGGGATGGAATGCGTGGGGGCGGGGCCTCAGAGAAGGGGCGGGGCAGGGGGCGGGGCAAGGGTGTTCTGTTTTGTGGGAGTAGAAAGTGCGGCTCTGGGGCATTGGGGCCAGCACTGACTGGGAGGGGAGAGTGCCCCCTACTGAGCCCCCCACCCCACTGGGATTAGCAATGGCTAAGCGGATTCATCTGCAAGCAGCCAGAAGGAAACCCCACATTGTAGCGTGTGCATTGAACGTCGGATTTGTGATCCTGAAGGTTTCTTCCCAGACTGGGGGTGAGGGGTGGGGGCTCCCCCAGAAATGCTCATCACTCATCACGCGGCCCCGGGTTATTACTTTTGAATAAGTCTCATGCGAGTGAACCCAGGTCACATGATTTCTAAACCACTCCTGATTTTTCCCCCGGGTCACATGTTTTTTAAGCTCCTCTCGTGAGTGTGAATTTTGGGGGCGATTCATTTTCGCGGCTGACAACGCGGGAGGGGGGAGAATTCAGGGTTAATTCCACTGAGTTCCCAAGCCGGGGAGAGAGAAGCAGGAAGTGATCTGAAATGGGGACGCAATAACCTAGGGACCTTCCTGTGCCAGCCCCCCTGGGCTCGCCTCGGAGTCACTCCCTGCAGCCTGTGTGGAAAGGGGCTGAATCCCCGTCTGCAGCCCCAGGGCCCCGGAGGGAATCGCCCTGGCCGAAGCGGTGAGTGGGGCGGGGAGTCCCAGAGAGAGGGGCAGGCAATGGATGCAAGCAGGCAAGAAGAACAAATGAGAAAAGGGCTGTGGGTCGGGATTGAGGGGCACTGGCAGGGTTGTGGGGCAGCACGGAGCCCAGGACTGGGATGGCAGGGGGCTGTGGGTCAGGATCGAGGGGCACCAGCAGAGCTGTGGGGGAGCTGCCGGTAGCTGCCAGATGTACAGTGACTAGACTATTTCCCAGACCCAGTTCAGGTGGTCCCAGGGTAGGGGTGCGCCTCTTCGACAGAGGAGCTCCAGAAGGAGGAGGGGGAACTGCTCCCCAAGTGGCTGGAGCTTGGGGGCTGCTAATGGGGCTGATTGTGCTCCAGCAGGGCCCACACCTCGTGGGAGCGGCGGTGGGCTCTAGCTGAGGGGTTTGATCCCTAAGGTACCCGCTGGGTCTGGTCCCTGACCCTGTTTCCCTTCCAGATTTGCACCGGCTGTCCGGTCCGCATGAAGAGGGGAGTGATGGAGGGCAGGATCTCCTGCCCTGGCTCCTTATGCCTGGCTTCCAGGTGAGCTGCTGCCGAGCCATCCTCCTGGGTTTGCTGGCCTACCAAGCCCTCCTCTCCCTTCTCCATTTTTACCCCATCTATCCCCTTTATGCCCTTTCCGCAGGGTTTCCAACCCCCAGGGGATGGTGGCGACTTGGCAGACCCTTCTCATGAGCGCAGGGGTAGCAGGAGGTCACGCAAGGGCACTCTTCCCTGTGGGGCCACTGATTTCCCCCTCCCACCCCACTGAGAAGCAGTTGTTGCCCATTGGTGATTGTACGCCACAGATCTCTCAGAGGACAGGAGTCGGTTCCAGCCCGTTTTGCGGAGCCTTGGTTCTTCAGCTCAGGCTGTAGCAGCATGCGCTCTTAGTTCCGCAGGTCCCTAGTGTGTTGGCTGAGATGGCGGCCATCACAGCATGTTGCTTGGAGATGAGGCCTCTCTGCTCAGCAGCACAGCATGAGCCGAAGGCAGGAATCCCAGCTCCCTCCACCTGCCGGGGAATGTGCTGGCTTCTCCACCGGCCTGGGTATGAAGTTGTGGGGAGGAGTGGGGTGGTACAGTTGGTTCAGGGGAGCAAAGGTAGCACAGTGAAAGGGTGAGAGAGACCATCTCTTGGAGAGAGGGGTACCCTGGAGGAGACAGAGTTCAGGGATGGGCAGACAGACCGAAGTACACACACCTGTTTTGTCCAAATCCCACAATCCTTTGTGCCCTCAGAGGATCTCGGGGCGGGGAGAGAGTTTAGCCATTTTACGGCATGCGGACCAAAATGGAGGCTGAGAAGCAGTGAGGCATTGTGGAGGAGCAGAGCTGTAGTCAGGTGGCTATCAGCTTCTCCGTTCTGGGCCAGCCGAAGCACTTGTGAGATCACAGCTCGAGGCTACAAGTGTCGAGTTGCAGCAATCTCAGCCTCTGGAGATCGCTACAGCATGGATCGTCCCGGCCGGGTCTACAGGGGTGCAGCCTCTGTCTTGGCCACTCACAGACAGGAGACTGTTTGGAAGCTGTAGCCAATCTGAGTGCGAAGCCCAGGAGGCTGTAGAGGGGAGGTACTTTGGTTGGGGTCAGCTCTTCAAAATCTCTCCATTTGCCAGGCCAACATGATCTCCATGACTGGGAAGGGTCCAGAAGGTGTAGCTGGAGTTGTCTATTTCTTTATCCACCTCGCTTAGAGGGCAGGTTTGGTACCAGGAGCCGGTTAGCAAGGGCCATAGGATTTAGAGAGATACAGGGTGCACCGGAGTCTCTCACCACTTCCTCTCTGGTTTCACTCCCACTTCCACATGTTGGAAAGGTCTCTGTAGTCCACCATGTTCCCACAAAGCAGCCCTGGCTTTCTAACAAGACTGATTTAGCTCACTGAAGAGAAGGGGAAAAGGTAACTCGATCACAGTCTATAACCACCTTTGTGGGGAGGAGGTTCTTGAGAGCAGAGGATTCTGTTAACCTAGTAGACAAAGTAGGAGCAAGATCCAAAGGCCTGAAGTGGAAGCTAGATTACTTCAGCCTGGAAGTAAGGTGCACATTTTAAACAGGGAGCGTGATTAACCTGCTTCTCAAAGGACGGAGTCTTGAAATCCAGATGGGACCTCCTTCTAAAATGTATGCTGTAGTCTAGTTCAACCACAAGTTATTGGGCTGGATACGGGAATTGCTGAGTGAAATCCTCTCACCTGAGTTATACAGGAGGTTGGATGATATGATCAGAACAGTCCCTTCTGGCTTCAATATATGGCTCTCTTTGACTCTGTTGTAGAAGCATATCCCTTCTCTTCCTTTCCTGCCCCAGCCCACACCTTTGTAATCTCTCTCTTCCAAAACCCACACCAAGGAAACCTCTCGCTGCTTCCTTGCCCCCCTTGGGGTTTTGCCACAAACTTTCTGTGCTGCCCCTTGTGGCTCATGCACTGATTTTCTGGAGGGAAGGGAATTGGTGCAGTAGGTTCTGATGGGGGTCCCTTGTGGTTCCAGGTGCTGGTGACGTTCAAGGAGGTAGCCGTGTGCTTCCGCAAGGAAGAGTGGGGTGACCTGGACGAAGGGCAGAGGCAGCTCTACGGAGCAACTTCCACAAGCATTATGAGACTCTGACTTTGCTGGGTGAGGAGTTACTTCTCCTCGAGGATTAGGAGCTGGGGGTGCATGTGCGCACTGAACTGCCCAGGGCAACTGCTCTGGGGTCATCACTCGAGTCAGTTAGCAAGTTTTAAGATGGCTTAATAGTTTCCATTTGCTTGAGCCCCGCCAGCCTCTTTGTGTGTGCATCCTTGACTCCCTTATAGGGGAGCAGCCCATCTCTTCCCCCCTGGCATCTCACTGCTCCAATGGGGTCCCCATGAACTTTCCCCCTCTTGGATACTGTTTCTCCCAGCAGAGAACATGGTCAAGGTTAAAATCTGGGAGCGTTCCCTGTATCAAGCCCCCATGGGAGATTTCACCAAGCGCCATCTTGCCTGTTTCCTTCCCTGTCAGCAGGATTCCCCGTCCCTGACCTGGCCATGACCTCCCGGATGGAGCGAGGGGAAGAGCCGAGGGTCCCGGATCTCCAGAGCGCCGAGAAAAAGGAGATCCTGAGAGGCGCCCGCACAGGTGAGGAATGAGTGACACTGGCTCAGAGACCGTCCGGGAGTGAAGGGAAAAGCTGGGATCCCAGCAAAGCCCCAGGAAGCCCCCCCAGTTCTGTCTCCTCTCACTCAGTATCGTCCCAGCAGGTGCCCTGTCCTCATGGCAGGTGTCACATCTGGATCCCATCTGCTCTGCCTGACTCCGGCAGGAGCCCTCCCCTCCCCCAGCCTTTCTCTGAGGACTCAGCTGGGCAGTTGAGGCAGAACCTCCTCTCCTCTGCCCTCAGGGAAGGGTTTGAGGGATTCACTTCCTGCCCATCAGGTTTTCTGCTCAGTGACAAACCCCTTTGCTGCCCCCTCTCTACCTGGCGCAGGGAACAAGCCCCAGCTAGATTCTCTCTCTCTCTCTCCCAGCAGGTGCCGGGACGGTGAGTGAGAACGAAGAGGAAAATCACCAGCGGGAAGGGCCTATGGGAGCGAAGCCACACGAGACGTCCCAGAGCCTCAAGCAGGGAGAGACCGTCGAGAGCCAGGGTGGGGCAGGGCTGGGACAGGGGAAGGCCCAGGCTAAATCTGCACCCCAGGCACGGCACAGGCGGGTGGGCCGTGTCATCTGTGGCGATTGCGGGAAGAGCTTTGTGAAGAACTATGACCTCTTCAAGCACCAGCGGGTCCACACAGGAGAGAAACCTTACAGCTGCCCTGACTGCGGGAGGAGCTTCGCCTTCCACTCCACCCTCAGCAAACACCAGCACATCCACACCGGCGCCAGGCCCTTCCAGTGCGCCGAGTGCGGGAAGAGCTTCCGGCAGAAAGGCCACCTGACCCGCCACAGCCGCGTCCACGCCGGGTTAAAGCCCTACGTCTGTGCTCACTGCGGGGCGGCCTACAGCACCCGCACCAACCTGCTGCGGCACCAGAGCGGCCACACCGGGGAGCTGCCCTACAAGTGCACGGAGTGCGGCCGGCGCTTCGGGGAGATCGCCGCCCTGGTGGCACATCTGGTGGCGCATTCCGGGGAGCGGGCCCACAAGTGCCCCGAGTGCGGGAAGAGCTTCCGGCGCGGCTCGTCGCTGACGGAGCACCGGCGGGTGCACACCGGGGAGAAGCCCCACGTCTGCCCCCAGTGCGGGGAGAGCTTCATGCGCCGCGCCACCTTCAACGACCACGTGCGCGGCCACTCCGGGGAGCGGCCCAATGTCTGCGACGTTTGCGGGAAGAGCTTCACCAAGCGGCACTCGCTGCTGCAGCACCAACGGTCCCACACCGGAGAGAAGCCTCACCAGTGCCCCGACTGTCCCAAGAGCTTCATCGCCAGCTCCGCTCTGGTGCAGCACCGCCGGATCCACACCGGCGAGACGCCCTACCGCTGTGAGGAGTGCGGGCGCAGCTTCAGCCAGCGCTCGGTGCTGACCACCCACCGGCGGCTGCACACCGGCGAGCGGCCCTACAAGTGCGGCCAGTGCGGGAAGGGCTTCAGCCAGAGCTCGGCGCTGACCCAACACCGCCGCACCCACACGGGGGAGTCGCCCTATGGCTGCGCCCAGTGCGGGCGGAACTTCAGCGGCATGTCGGCCCTCAAGCGGCACCACCGGACCCACACCGGCGAACGGCCCTTCCGCTGCGGCCAGTGTGGGAAGGGCTTCAAGCAGAGCTCCACACTGGTCCAGCACACCAGGATCCACACGCAGGAGAGGCCCTTCTCCTGCACCCATTGCGGCAAGAGCTTCAGCCAGCGGTCGGCTCTCGCCAAGCACCAGCGGACTCATGCCAAGGAGAGTGGCGGCTCTCACGAGGCCGTGGGGACGCGGTTCTACAAAGACCCCTTCGTTCAGCCGGGGGAGGGCGGCACTGAGCCCGAGGAGGTGGTGGTGGTGCTCCCGCCGGGGACGTGGGATTGTGAGATGCCCCCCCGCGTGAAGGAGGAGCCGGGGACACCCCTGCAGGTGAAGGAGGAACCGGAGCCGCCTCAGCATATTCAAGATGGGCCCTATCGGGTTAAACAGGAGCAGCCGGAGCTGCCACAGGAAATTAAAGAGGAGCCAGCGCCCCCCCTGCAGATTAAAGAGGAGCCTGAGTGAAGGGAAGATTTTGGGGAGGGGCTAGATCGAGGGTTTGGGCATCGGATGGTGGAACAGGAATTTAACATGGAGGGGTTTTTTCCAGGGACACTGAGCCACCTGCCTACCCAGACAGCCGAGGACAAGATGGAGGGGTCAGAGCCCGGGATGTCGGAATAAAAATGAAACACAAACTTTATGAAGGGAAAATGTAAAGGGCAGTTACATTCTGCTTCTCAGGGGTCCCGGGCATCCCCTCCTCCCTGGAGTTGGCCAACAAAGTGCCCCAGGTTGGGGTAGTTTTCCCCCTTCCCCACTTGGCAGGGATCATTAACCCCTCCTAGGCCCAGCTTGGCTTCTAATGGTGGAGCTGTAGCATTTTTAGCCTTGGTAACGGAGACCCCTGGCTCTGTGCTGCCCATGAGATGAGAGTGAAAATGCTTTTCATCAGGGGTTTTCTCTGTTGGTTTTCTCTTTCTTATTTCTCTCCGGTCAATAAACAGGATCTTGGTGAAGATGAACTCTTCTCTGTAGTGTGGTAGCCCCTAGGAACCCCACTCATGGACCAGGACCTCACTGTGCCTGGCGCTGTACAAACACACACCAAAAAAGCAGTTCCCGGAGCACAGATTTTACTGTGGAGATGGAGGGGGGCGAGTGCCAGCGTTAGGGTTACCATACGTCTGGATTTTCCCGGACATGTCCGGCTTTTCGGTCCTCAAATCCTCGTCCGGGAGGAATTTCCAAAAAGCCGAACATGTCTGGGAAAATAGGGAGGCATGGTAAGGGGACCCCGAGTGTGAGTGGCTGCAGCAAAACTTACAACTCCCGTGATCTGCCGATCTGCCGGGGCACAGAGGCGGCGGGCGGCATCCGAGCACGCAGCCGCCTCCTCCCTGGGCTCCAACTTTCCCGGCTCCCGCCACTCTCCACCTCGGCGGGGGCCGAAGCAACTTCCCCAGTGCAGCAGCAGCCGGGGGGCGGGAGGGAGGAGGGGGAATGCGGGGTGCTCAGGGGAGGGGGCGGAGTTGGGGCGGGGACTTTGGGGAAGGGGCCCCCGTGGAGTGTCCTCCTTTTTCAGTGTTGAAATTTGGTAACCCTAGCCAACATGCTGGCAGGGGAGACAGGGTTTTGGGGGGAAGAAAATAAAAATGCCATCCTCCATGGTACCGCGAGTCATAAAAGGCCTTGGGGAGACTACAAGGATTGTCTTCGTAATAGATCTGTGGATGGCACAGTATGCCAGCCTATAAAGTAAATAGACTCTCCTCGCTGTGATGCCTGAGACTCTCCACAGGACGCGCTTGTGAATATGTCACTGCAGCTTTCCGGTTACTGATCTTAGCATAGAGCTTCCTTAAGCCACCACGGAGCCTTCCTGGCCCCACCAGGCCCATTTCCCGCCATTTCCAATGACACTGGCCCCAGCGTTTGAACCTCCCGCCATTTGCAACTGCCACAGACCCATCAGGCCTGTGGCCCTCCCCAGAGTCTGCTGAGGGGAGTGGGGGTGGGCTTCACAATGGGTGGGCTCCATAGCTGATCATTCACCTCAAAATATTGCACAAACTGTGAGGCGGGAAAGGGAAGAGACTCCTGTACCCCTTGACGCTGTGTGGGATGGGGAGGGGGTGAGGAAGTGACTAGGAACATCCAGGAGTGCATTGAGCCAGGACACCAGGGTTCAAGCCCCAGCCCTTGGGAAGAGATGTGTGATCGGTACCGAACATGACTGCCCAGGACCTCTCTTTTAAGGCATATGTGCAACTGGGCACCATCTCAGCCCAGAACTCACAGTACAACATTGGGGTCAGCACTGGCTGAGAGGGAACGCACCCTACTGTGGGTGTAACCTGACAGGGGTCATTAGTGGGCCAACAATGGGAAGCAGAACTGCATTCCCCCAAAGAAGCCCATGCATCCATCGGTGTGAACTATGGAGGGACATAGGAGTGAGGGGTGCTGCAGCACCCCCAGGTTTTGCATCCCTGCTGCCCAGGGTCCTGGCCGCTGGCCCTGCGCCCCTCTGCTGCCCAGGGTTCCAGCTGCCGGCTCCACTGCCAGCCCCGGGTCCCGCTTAGCTGCTGGCCCCAGGTCCCACAAGGCCGCCGGCCCTTTGCTGTCAGCCTTGCATGTGGGGTGGCGGCCCTGTGCACGACGGCTCCACTGCTGGCCCCACATGCCAGGTCCCGGCAGCCAGCCCCATGGCTGGGGCTCCCCACTTGCCCCTAGCTGTGGCCCCAGCCTCCACTGTCTTACTCCTGTCCACGTCCCCCCACCCAGAGCCAAGGCCCTGCTCCTGGCCCCAGATCTAGGGGGCGGTGAGGGGCACGGACAGGGGTTAGAGGGGTGCAGCTCAGCACCCCCCACTCCAAAAACTGTTCCAGCACCACTGTGCAGGGAGGGCTGGTGTAGGGTGACCAGATGTCCCGATTTTATAGGGACAGTCCCGATTGGGTCTTTTTCTTAAATAGGCTCCTATTACCCCCCACCCCCATCCCAATTTTTCACACTTGCTGTCTGGTCACCCTAGGCTCGTGGGGGCAATTCCCAGTGGAGTTGCTGGCTCCCCTGGTGGAGTCTATATCCCAGAGCCCCAGTTATTCTGACTCGGGCCCAGATCCTCAAAGATATTTAGCCTCCTAACGGCCGTTGAAATCTCCCCCTTACAACCAGTGCTGACCCCAGGGCCCCAAATCACTGGAAGTTAGGAGCCTAAATACCTTGGAGGGCCTGGGCTGTGGTGCACAGAGCCAGCAGGGATGGGCTCACTCCTCAGAAACGTTTCACAGTGTTTCCCGATCTGGGAAGTTAATGGGTTAAAACCACCAATCTCCCAAACCTGCCTGTGCCAGAAGCGGGGACTGTAATAGCGCTGGGACCTTCCTGTCCAGCCCCCTGCATCCAGGACTCAGAGTCACTCTTCTGCATCCCTGCAGCATCCCCAGGCCAGGGCCCAGGGGAATCACCCCAGCTGGCTGGGCGGGGAAGGGGGGAACCAGGTGCTGGGGAGACACAGAGAGCGGCAACCAGAGGCGGCTTCAGGGGAGGGAGAGAAACAGCAGCAGAGGCAGGAAATCGCTGCCTGAAGGCTGGAAAGAAGCAGCCAGGATTGAGGAGCAGAGGTGGGGGAGTTTGCGGGGCCCACGGCAGCTCCAAGCCAGAGCTCTTAGCCTGGAAACCCCAGAAGCCTCGAGGGTTGCACCACGGTGGGGCCTGAGCGCTCAGCTGTGCTTGCCCTTTGTGGCTAGGATGCATGCGCCCCTCCACATAATGCTCCCCTGTTCTCTTGTTCTCCCAGGCTCTGCTCGAGTCCTGCTTGCAGTTCGGTCAAGCTGGGCAGGAAGTGGTCTCAGACAAGATGGATTCCTTTAGCCTCCAGCTGGTGCGACTGAAGTGTGTGTCCCAGGAGGAACTTCCAGGATCCTGGAGCACGCCGTCCCAGGAGCCCCGAGAGCGACGGGAAAGGGGTACTGAGCAGGGTGGTCGGGATGGGGTGGGAGAGCAGCTGAGGGGGCACTGTAGGGCTAAGACCGGTGCCAAGGGGGCAGCCCTACAAGGGGCGAGTGGGTGCCAGGGGCTAAGCATGACCCCAGCACGTGGAAGCAGAAGGGTTTGTCTAGAAGGAGGCAGATACCCGCATTGGGACCCCCCACATAATACATTCTTCACATTTCCCCCCCCCCCCTTCCCAGATCAGCTTCCGCCCCAGATATCCGAGGAGGAGAGCGATGACGAGCAGGAGTCCGTGTCATTGACACCCATGGTCGGCTTCCAGGTGAGCTGCGTGGTCACTCCATCCTCGCTGTAGAAGGATGGAGCCCAGCGTCTCTCCGAGGGGAGGGGGCGGGGACTTTAACTGGTTCCTCTCTGAGGCTTGGAGGGATCATTCAAAAGCCCCCTGGGCACTGATCCTGCTCTGTCCGCGACTTTATTTTGAACAGCAGTAGGGTGCCGGATCCTGAGGCACTGAAATCTGTTGCACAAGCCCATTGGCTACAGCGAGGGAGGGATTCAGTCCTAATTTGGGAGCAGGGAGAATTCGTTCCCTTGTGAATATCATCCCATCACCCTCACTCTTTAAACTCCTTCCCTCTGGTCCTTGCTCCCATCCCTCTATCCCCTTTCTCTGCCCCACTCCCCCTCTTCCTCTCTCCCTCCCTGACACGCCTTCCTCATCCCTGCTTCCCCCTGCTGTCAGATGGGACTGTGGGGTCTCTTGTGGTTCCAGGCGCCGGTGGCGTTCGAGGAGGTGGCCGTGTATTTCTCCCGGGAGGAGTGGGGGCTCCTGGACGAAGGGCAGAGGCAGCTCTACAGGGATGTCATGCAGGAGAATTACCAGACTCTGATCTCGCTGGGTGAGGCGCCGCTGCCCCTCGGGGATCAGGAGCTGGTGGGTGGGTGGGCGGTTCAGAAGTGCCCAAGGTGGTTTTGGCCCATCAGATAAGTTATCTATGCGGGGTTAGACCTAGGTTTTATTTTTGTCGTCTGCCTGCATCCAGCTCACCTGTGCATGGGAATCCCTGACTCCCCTACGGGGTGCAGCCCATCTGCCCCCAGACGTCTCATTGTCCCAAAGGGTCCCTGTGAACATATCCCCTATGCTTGGATCCTGCACTCCACCCAACAGAGAGCGGGGCTGAGGTTAAAACCAGGCACGTTCTTTGTGAGCCCTTGGATGAGATTTCACCAAGCACCGTCTCGCCTGTTTCCTTCCCCGCCAGCAGGAGTCCCCGTCCCTGACCCGGCCGCGATCTCCTGGATGGAGCGAGGGGAAGAGCCGAGGGTCCCGGATCTCCAGGGCTCCGAGGAAAGGGAGATCATGAGAGGCGCCGGCGCAGGTGAAGGATGAGCGACACCGGCTCGGAGACTGTCTGGGAGAGAAGGGAAAAGCTGGGAACGCCCACCCAGTTCTGTCTCAGTTACTATGGCAACGCCCACAGGCCCTGTTCAGGATTTGGGCCCCACTGAGCACAAAGACAGACAAACACAAAGACAGACAGGTGCCTGCCCCAAGGAGATTACCCTCTTGAGCGACAAAGGACGGGCCAAGGGGATGGGTGAACGGGCTCTGGTTGATATCTCTAGACATGGTAGGCCCTAACAGTTCAGGGCCAGATCCCCAGCTGGGGTAAATGAGTTTTACTCCATTGGCGTGTTTGGAGTGATGCTAATTTATACCAGCTGAGAATCTGGACCCATTGACTCCAGTGGAATTATGGCCAATATATACTGGCTGGGGATTTGACCCATTGTCTTCCCTGCATTGGGGTCAGCACCGACTGCATGAAGAGATGGCCCCTTCCTGAGCCCCTTTCCCTCCCCCACTCCCTGCAGCACAGCGCCCCCTACTGATCAATGCTGAGGCGAACTACTGAATGCTCTCTCTCTCTACGTGCTATGTGAGCCATTAGATCCAAGTCACTGTCATGGTTCTGCCGAGCTGTGGTAATGTCCAGCTTCTTGAATGAGGGGTTCCTGTGAGATGAGCCTGTTTCTGATCCCAGCGGAGATATCGAAGCACATGGTCAGACCCTAGCTGGATTCTTTCTCTCTCCCAGCAGGTGCCAGGAGGGAAAACCCCCAGCAGGAAGGGCCTGCAGGAGTGGAGCTGCACAGGACGTCCCAGAGCCCAGAGCTGGGAGAGGCATCCGGTGGCGTGGGATGGCAGCAGGGGAAGCCATCTCAGCAGGAAAGACCCAAGACCGGTGGTCACCCGCGGGCAAGAGAGGGGCCCATCATCTGCGGGGATTGTGGGAAAAGCTTCGGGAAGAGCTCGGAGTTCGTCAAACACCAGCGCACCCACACGGGCGAGAGGCCCTACCAGTGCCCTGACTGTGGGAGGAGCTTTGCCATCCGCTCCAACCTCCTCCGCCACCAGCGCATCCACACCGGTGCCAGGCCTTACCCATGTGCCGAGTGCGGGAAGAGCTTCCGCCACAAGGAGCACCTGACCCGCCACAGCCGCGTCCACGCCGGGTTAAAACCCTACGTCTGCGTTCACTGCGGGGCGGCCTACAGCACCCGCACCAACCTGCTGCGGCACCAGAGCGGCCACACCGGGGAGCTGCCCTACAAGTGCACGGAGTGCGGCCGGCGCTTCGGGGAGATCACCGCCCTGGTGGCACATCTGGTGGCACACTCCGGGGAGCGGGCCCACAAGTGCCCCGAGTGCGGGAAGAGCTTCCGGCGCGGCTCGTCGCTGACGGAGCACCGGCGGGTGCACACCGGGGAGAAGCCCCACGTCTGCCCCCAGTGTGGGAAGGGGTTCATGCGACGCTCCATCCTCAATGGGCACCGGCGCACCCACACCGGCGAGCGGCCCAACGCCTGCGGGGAGTGCGGCAAAGGGTTCACCCAGCGGTCGTCCCTGCTGCAACACCAGCGCACCCACCGGGGTGAAAGACCCTACCCATGTCCCCAATGTGGGAAGAGCTTCAGCCAGCGCTCGGCGCTGACCACCCACCGGCGGCTACACACCGGGGAGCGGCCCTTCCACTGCGCCCAGTGCGGGAAGAGCTTCAGCCAGAGCTCGGCGCTGATCCAGCACCAGCGGACCCACACCGGCGAGACCCCGCACCGCTGTGGGGACTGTGGGAAGGGCTTCGGGGACCGCTCGGCCCTCAAGCGGCACCGGCGCACCCACACGGGTGAGCGGCCCTACCGCTGCACCCAGTGCAGCAAGAGCTTCAAGCAGAGCTCGGCGCTGACGCAGCATGTTCGCATCCATACCGGGGAGCGGCCCTACGTCTGCCCCCACTGCAGGAGGGGATTCTCTCAGGGCTCGGCTCTGGCCCAGCACCAGAGGACTCATGCCAAGGAGAAGAGCCTGTCGGACGTGCCCACTGCCAGCCGCCTGTACAGGGATCCCTTCATCCGGCCACGGGATGTGGAGGAGGGGCAGCAGGGCTGCCCCTGGGGACACGGTGCACTCAGCCAGGCTGAAAGAGAAGCTGCAGTGATAGAATCATAGAAATGTAGGACTTGAAGAGACCTCAAGAGATCATCAATTCCAGGCTCCTGCGCTGAGACAGGGCCAAGTAACCCTCTCCCTGGCAGGTGTTTGTCCCACCTGTTCTTAAAAACCTCCTGTGACGGGGATTCCACAACCTCTCTCGGGAGCCTACTGCAGAGCTTAACTACCCTTAAAATTAGAAAGTTTTTCCTAATATCTAATCTAAATCTCCCTTGCTGCAGATCGAGCCCATTACTTTTTGTCCTTCCTTCAGTGGACAGGGAGAACAAGTGATCTTCACCCTCTTTATAACAACCCTTAACATATTTAAAGGCTGTTATCAGGTCCCCTCTTAGTCTTCTTTTCTCTAGACTAAACATGCCCAGTTTCTTAAGCCTGTTCTTCTAGGTCAGGTTTCCTAAACCTTATATCATTTTTGTTGCTGTTCTCTGGACTCTCTATCATTTATTCACATCTTTCTGTGGTGCCCAGGATTTGACACAGTTCTCCAGCTAAGGCCTCACCAGTGCCGAATGGAACAGGACAGTTATCTCCTGTGGCTTATGTAAGTCACTCCTGCTAATCCACCCCAGAATGATACTAACCATTTTTGGTTATCTTTATTGGTTAGCACTCATCTTTATTGAATTTTATTGACGCAGGTGGGCAGGGTGAAGGGCTGGAGGCTGGATTTGGGCATCATGGGGAAAAGGAGGCGGCGTTTTGAGTCATTTCTACCGGGAATCCCGTCTTTGCTGGGGGCATGTCCCCCTCCCATACCCCTCTCCCAGCAAGGATTATTAACCCCCCAGGCTCAGCCTGTCCCCTAAGGTCTGTGCCCATCCCATGGGGGCCCCGTCCCTTCACTCTCCTGGATCTCCCCAGATCTAGTCATCCTTCTCTGCTCCTTCCCCTCTCCTGGGGCCAAGGTCGGGGATTCGCAGACTGATCCAAAGCTCATTGAAGTCAGTGGGAAGACTCCCATGGGCTTTAGGTCAGCTCATTAATTTCTCTGAGTCTCTGTTCTCAAAGTGTAAAATGAGGATAATCAAAATTCAGATTATGAGCTCTTTGGGGCAGTGACTGTCTCTCACTATGTGTCTGTGCAGCGCCTGGCGCAATTCATTTATTTATAGATTCATTGAGTCCAGTGCCAGAAAGGACCACTGTGATCATCTAGTCTGACCTCCCATATAACACAGGCCAGAGAACTTCTTTGAAATAATTCTTGGAGCAGAGCTTTTAGAAAAAACATCCAATCTTGATTTTAAAATTGCCAGTGATGGAGAATCCACTGCAACTCTTGGTAAATTGTTCCAGTGGTTAATTCCTCTCACTCTTAAAAATTTACGCCTTATTTCCAATCTGAATTTGTCTAGCTTCAACTTCCAGCCACTGGAGCTTGTTATACCTTTGTCTGCTAGACTGAAGAGCCCATTATCAAATTTCTGTTTCCCAGGTAGGGTCTTATGGAGTGTAATCATGCCTTCCCTTAACCTTCTCTTTGTTAAGCTAAATAGATTGAGCTCCTTGCGTTTGTCATTGTAAGGCAGGTTTTCTAATCCTTTAATCATTCTTGTGGCTCTTCTCTGACTCCTTTCCAATTTATCCATACCCTTCTTGAATTGTGGGCAGCAGAACTGGACATAGGATTTCAGCAATGGCTGCACCAGTGCCAAATACAGAGGTAAAATAATCTCTCTACTCCTCCTTGAGATTCCCGTTTATGCATCCCAGGATCGCATTAGCCCTTTTGGTCACAACATCACACTGGGAGCTCATGCTCAGCTGATTATGCACGACAGACCCCAAATCTTTTTCAGTCATTGCTTCCTAGGAGAGAGTCCCCCATCCAGTAAGTATCCTGAGGTGGAGGCCATCCAAACTATACAGCTCCCCTTGCCCCACAGAAGATGGGCCAATGTTCTACGAAACCAAAACCCTACATCCTACACCACCTACCTAGCCAGGGGGTCACTTCCAGAATCTTTTGTCTTCCTTTGCTCTAGGGACAGGAAGGATCTCAGAGAAGATCACTTAGGCCAGTGATTTTCAATCTATGGTCCGCGGACCCACTGGGGTTGGTAGACTATGGCTAAGGGGTCTGTGAAAGGTGACTATGAAAATAAAGTTTCAGATCCCAGAAAAGGCATTCCATTTTTATGATCAATCAAAAGTATGTGAATACTACAGATCGAAACCCGGAATTGTTGTTACCATAGAAGCGCACAGTTTAGCCCCCTTTCTTATGCCATGTCAAATGCCGTGTTGAGCCCGTGCAACATTTATAATTGAATTCCATTCAGTCCATTTTCAGTCTAAGACTTCTATGAAAGGGGTCCGTGGACCACAGGTTGAATTTTCAAAGGGGCCCGCATCTCCATTTGAGATTTTTTTAGGGGTCTGTAAATGAAAAAAAGGTTGAAAACCACTGACTTAGGCATTCTCGTTCTTCAGCACACTTCCGAGTTCCATGATGTCATCTACTCTCTGCAAGATATCCCATGAGATATCTGCAAAATATCCCACAGCACAGTGGGGACCCCAAGCTCGGTTGGGAGTCTGTGCAGTGCCTGGAACAATGGGGGCTCAGATCTCAGTTGGAGTCTGTGAAGCATCTGGCACAATGGGGCCCTAATTTCAGTTAGGACCAGTAAGCTTTACTGCAATACACTCAGTAATAAATTTGGAGATCTCTCCACTAGAAATCAGACCAAGATCCATTCTGTCTTTTCTTAGTTTGCTTTGGTTCCGGTGGTTTCATATTTCCCATGGATGCCCCCTTCTCCTCATAAAGTTATCCATCTGATCCAGCCATCCATCCGTTCCCACCCACCTATCCAACCAATTTATATTAGACCCATCCCCATACATACTGTCTAAGACCCTCCTAACTGGTTAGGTGTAATTTCTTGACACTCCAGTTGGTACGGTTTTGTGCATTCTAATTTTAGTCTCACCACTAATTTAAGAGGAATCCTGTGTGTACAGAGCACATCAGCAAGTTTTTTGATTTGTGCATAACTTTTATTCTAGGAAATTCAATAAACAAGATGTCAATTTAAAAAGAAAAATCAGCTTCCTGGGTTGTTTAGCTTGTATTTTTGTCCTCAAATTGTTTCAGATTGTCTTGATTTTGTATCCAACTACCTTGAAATTTGTCCAGGTTCTGGGAGAGCCTCCCAGTAGGAGTAGTGGGGGCAAACAACCTGACTATCTTGAAGATGGAGCTTGATAAATTTATGAATGGAATTACTTGACAGGGTTGTCTATGCTAGCAGAGGACTGGACTTAATGACCCAGGAGGTCCTTTCCTATCCTAGGTTCCTATGAGCCTCACTGAGCGGGAAAAAATAAAAATATAGCTCTCTGTGATAAATCTGAGCATGCTCTTTAATAATTACTTATATGCTATCTGGAGCTGTCACTAGAGCTAAATGTCCATACCATATAATGAAGTAGAGAGGACACTTTTTCTACTAGTTGCCTAACAGCTTAAAATGTATAGATTCTAGTCTGACCTGTATAGCACAGGCCATTAATGCCACCCAGTTGTCCCTGTAACAAGCCCAATGTGTTTGATTGAAGCATCTTCCAGAAAGGCGTCCCATCTGGATTTGAAGAGATGGAGAATGCGCCAGTCCTATTGGGAGTTTATTAACCTTTGCATCACTCATTCCCAGTGGCTATAGCTAGAGTTGAGGGGGGCAGAGTTAAGGTTGCATTGGGGGTGTGTGTGATGTATATATTCCTTAACTCTATTTCCAGGTTTTCAGTGGGTTAAGTTTAGCCACTCTCAACATTCTGGAAAGGCCTAAGACACCCAGTGGGCTACCTAAATACTGCCTTATCAAAGTTTTTCGTTTAGCTGAAGAGCGGCTAGTCTTTATGAAGGCCAGGAAGAGCTCAGCTGGGTTAGAGAGCTGGAGCAAGGCTTCTGTGGTAAAGGAAAGAACTGAGTTATTAGGCAACTCCCAGTTTCCATCACAGCCCTGCAGCCAATACAGAACTGCTTTCCCTTCCCTTCCCAAACCCCTCCCACATATTCCTTGCAACCTCCCGGAACGTCTCCATACCCCATTCTCTCCACCCATTCAGACAGTTTCCAAAATGGTAGCTGGACTTACACACAGCTATGAGACCCTACACTGCCCTGCACTCTTATCTTCCTTCTCACCAAGCTTTTTGTGTGTTGTTAATTGGTATTTAATAAAAACAAACTCTCTGAAAGATAACCAATCTTTATTTGTCTCCTACACGTGGTGTTTGCTGCTGGTAGTAATACATAGTGTTAGTCTGATCATTTGCTGACTGCAAATCCCAGTCAGGAATCATCACAATTTTCACGCAAGGTGGCAAGTTAACAAAGCATGGCAGAGTGCTGTATAGAAAAACACATCATTGGTGCTCATTGACAAAATGTTGCCTCAAAGCCTCCCTGATTCGAATAGCCTCCCGTTGTGCCCCTCTAATAAACCTGGTATCTGGCTGCTCAAATCCAGCATACAGGCAATCCTGCCTCCGTGCTCCACCCTGGGGGAAACTTTTCACCCTTAGCCTCACAAATATTATGGAGTGCGCAGCAGGCTGCTATGACCACGGGAATATTTTCTTCATTTAGGTCTAATCTGTTATAAAGGCAGCGCCAGCGTGCTTTTAATCTGCCAAAGGCACATTCTACAGTCAGTCTGCACCTGTTCAACCTATTGTTAAAGCGCTCCCTGCTACTGTCCAGGTTTCCCGTGTAAGGTTCATGAGCCATGGGAGCAAGGAGTACACTGGGTCTCCCAGGATCACTATGGGCATTTCAACATCCCACGCCGGACTTTTCTGGTCTGGAAAGAAAGTTTCTGCTCCCAGCTTTCTGTACAGGCCAGTGTTCCTGAAGATGCACGTGCCGTGCACCTTCCTGAACCACCCACGTTGATGGTAGTGAAACACCCACGGTGATCCACAAGTGCCTGCAATACCATAGACAAGTACCCCTTTCTGTTGATGTACTCTGTCACAAGATGGTCCGGGGCCAAAATTGGAATATGCGTGCCATCTATCGCCCTACCGCAGTTAGGGAATCCCATTGCCACAAAGCCCTCCACTATTTCATGCACATTGCCAAGAGTCACAGTCCTTCGTAGCAGGATTAGCTGCTACCAGAACGGTCAACTTCCTGACTCCAACTCATTTGCGACTGACCAGTAGCAGTCTGGAGTCGTTTTCCTCCTTCTCCTTCAAATGCCTCCTCAAAACACTCCTTTGCTGCGATGCCTATAAAAAACTTGACAACAGTTAGGCTGCTGGTGCGCTGAAACCACTGCTGATCCTGCTGACCAGTATTATCTCATTGGTTCCTTGTACTGCCCTGTCTGCCTCTGCTGTCTTTTGCTTTAAACTCATATTGTACGCCCTTTGGGGCAGGGGATGTCTTTTTGTTTTGTGTTTGTACAGTGCCTAGAACAGTGGGACCCTGGGCCATGACTGGGGCCCCTAGGAACTACCATAATACACCTCATAGACTTTAAGGCCAGAAGGGATCATCTAGCCTGACCTGCACGTCACAGGCCACAGAACCTCCCCCACCCCCTCCCATAATAGACCCCTAACCTCTGGCTGAGCTACTGAAGTCCTCGAACCATGAGTTAAAGACTTACAAGTTACAGAGAATTCACCATTTATACAAGTTTAAGCCTGCAAGTGACCAGGGCCCCAAGCTGCAGAGGAAGGCAAAAAATGGCCCCAGGGTCTCTGCCTATCTGACCCAGGGGAAAAATCCTTCCTGATCTCAAATATGTCTTCTCTCTTCTGTGCTGTGTCTTTTGCTCTTTACACAACAATAATCTGAAGGAATCACAGCTGGGTTCCAAATAATTGTGTTTTCTAAATATACGCAAGAGGGGCATGCATTTAACAGCTTGTGTAGGCTGAGCTCTGGGACTCCTGGTATCCCTCCATCCCCCCATAAGCTCCCTGAATGCCCTCCTCCCATCCTCTCTATTTCAAGGTCTTCCTGCAACCCCCCAAACCCTGCAATGCCAGGACCTCTGTATGCCCTCTTCCCCTATATCCCCCCAATTTCCCTCCCCTCACAAGGGGTTGTGTGTCCCCAATTCTGCATATACTAGGGTGCCCCCTGTGACGGGTTCTGTCTGCCCTCCATTTCCCCATACCAGGATCCTCTATTCTCCCCACTGTGTCAGGGCTCTGTCCCCCACATTTCCTCTTTCCCCTTAGCAGGATTCCATTTTCCCCACCACGCCAGAGGCTCTGTCCGGCTCCTGCCAGGGAAATACATCCTGCTGCTCTGACTGCTTCTGAAACACAGCACAGTGAGCGAGCGCTCCCACACTATTTACAGGGATAGGAGCCTGTTCCTGCACACTACACTGGGCCTGGTCTACTGGACGGCTTCCAATCCAGAACGGAGGCCTTTCTGGAAGAGATGCTTTAGGCCGGTGGCTCTCAACCTTTCCAGATGACTGGACACCTTTCAGGAGTCTGATTTGGCTTGTGTACCCCCAAGTTACACCTCACTAGCTTGCTTACAAAATCAGACATAAAAATACAGAAGTGTCGCAGCCACACTATTACTGAACAATTGCTGACTTCCTCATTTTTACCATATAATTATAAAATAAATCAAATGGAATATAAATATTGTACTTACATTTCATTGTATAGTATATAGAGCAGAATAAACACGCCATTGTCTGTATGCCATTTTAGTTTGTACTGACTTCACTAGTGCTTTTTTGTAGCCTGTTGTAAAACTGGGCAAATATCTAGATGAGTTGATGTACTCCCTGGAAGACCTCTGCATAGCCCGGGCTGAGAACCACTGCTGTAGGCAGGGCTGGCTCCAGGCACCAGTTTACCAAGCAGGTGCTTGGGGCGGCCACTTCGGAGAGGGGCGGCACGTCAGGCTGTTCAGGGGCAATTCAGCGGACGGTCCCTCACTCTTGCTCAGAGCGAAGGACCTCCCGCCAAATTGCCGCCGCAGATCGCGATCGCAGCTTTTCTTTTGTTTGTTTTTGTTTTTGTTTGGCTGCTTGGGGCGGCCCTGTCTGTAGGCAAACACAAGTGATTGGGATCAATACAGAGGTAACTGGGTGAGATTCTCTGGCCCATGCTATGCAGGATGTCAAAGTAGATCAGGGGTGGCCAACCTGACCCTGAGAAGGAGCCAGAATTTACCAATGGACATTGTCAAAGAGCCACAGTAATACGTCAGCAGCCCCCCATCAGCTTCCCCCCCACCCCGCTCCCAGTGCCTCCCACCCACCATCAAACCGGCCAATCAGCGCCTCCCCCTCCCTCCCCACACCTCCCAATCAGCTGTTTTGTGGCATGCAGGAGGCTCTGAGGGGAAAGAGGAGGAGCGAGGGCATGGCAGGCTCAGGGGACGGGGACAGGGCCTGTGGCAGAGCCAGGGGTTGAGCAGTGAGCACCCCCGGCACACTGGAAAGTTGGCGCCTGTAGCCCCAGTCCCAGAGTCGGTGCCTATATACTAGGGTGACCAGACGTCCCGATAAAATTGGGACTGTCCCAATATTTAGGCGTCTGTCCCGCGTCCCGATATTTCGCAGCTTCCTTTTTTTTTTTTTGCTCCGTTGGCGACACTCCGCTTTTTTTTTTTTTTTTGCTCCGCCAGAGCCCCCATGTATATCAGGGCTTGTCCTCACTACCCGCCTGGATCGGCGGGTAGAAATCGATCTCTCGGGGATTGAATTATCGCGTCTCGTCGGGACGTGACAATCGATCCCTAAATCGACACGCGTACTCCACCAGCCCAGGTAGGAGTAAGCGCTGTCGATGGGGGAGCTGCGGCGGTCGATTTGCCGCCGTCCTCACAGCGGGGTAAATCGGATCGGATACGTCGAATAGCGTAGCTGAATTTGCGTATCTTAAATCGTTCTCCCCCTCCCCCCCCAGTGTAGACCTAGCCTAAGGAGCTGCATATTAACTTCTGAAGAGCTGCATGAGGCTCCGGAGGAGCAGGTTGGCCACCCCTGGAGTAGATGATCAGATTCCTTCTGCCTTAAGATCCATGAATCTTCCCTTCACTGCCGTGACCCTTTCTCTCCCCCTCTTCTCCCTCCATCCCTCCTACCCTCTTCTGTCTCTTTTTCCTACCTTTTCTTTCCTCATCCTCTTTCCCCTGTCTCGCTCTCATCCTCCCTGTCTCAATCACATTCACACCCTCTCCTGTCTCGCCTCCTCCCCCTGTCCTGGTGTTGCTGCTTGTGATTTGCTCTTTCCCTCTGGGAGAGCCCAATCAGGGATCCCCCTCTCCGCAGCTCGCTCCTCCTCCTCGGAAAGGTGCAAACTGGATCGCTGGCTTTCTCCCTGCGTCCCTCCCTATCTGCCGCTCCCTAGGCTCCTCCTCCGGTGTCGCTGTCCCCCTCCCGGCCAGTGCGCGCTGGGGAGCCCCAGGCCGGAGCATGGAGAGGGGCGCAGGCCTGCCGCAGCACATCATGGCCCAGGTGCGCGTCCAAGCCCCGGGGACCGCGGCCAGCCTGGAGGATCCGTGCCGGGAAGGCTCGCGGAGGCAGCAGGCGGCTGCCGCTGGGGACAGGCTGGCCGGAGGGCGGCTGCTGGACAGCCGCAGCTTGGATGGGATCAGCCAGGCGTACGGGGCCAGCCGGGCGCAGGAAGGGCGCCGCGCCACCATCTCCAGCGCCCTGGAGCTGGAAGGGACGGTCAGCCACGACGGGGACCTCACCCACTTCGTGGCCAACAACCTGCAGCTGAAAATCAAGCTGAGCTCCCGGGGCAGCTTGGAGGAGCCGGAGCCCCCGGGCCAGCCCTTCCCAGGGCTGGGGCGGAGCAAAGCGGCCGACATCCCCCCCATTGACCCCGCGGTGCTGACGGAGCTGGAGCGCCTGACCCAAGAGGTGGCCCACAAAGTGGACCAGATGATGAGGAGCTTGAGCGGCAGCATCCAGAACATGACGGCCCTGAGCGTGGGCTACATCCAGACCTACCGGGACGCCGTGGACAGCCTGGGCGAGTCCGTAGACATGAGCATCAAAGGGATGTACACGCTGATGGCCCGCTGCGAGGAGCTGGACCGCTCCATGCAGCCGGTCCACGCCCTGGCCAAACAGATCCGGGAGATCAAAAGGACCCTGGAGATATTCGAGTCGCTGTGCAAGTAGCGCCGGTGGAAAACATTTCTCAGCTGCTTTGTTAATGGGGGGGAGGGGACGCTGTGCTGGTTGCAAACTCCAAAAGGGAACATGTCGTGTACTGTATGCGGTTGTGTGTTTGTTTCATGTCTTGTGCTGCCATAAGCCTGTTACACTAAAACCAGACACTGCTTTGCAGAGGATCTGTCTGAAAGGGGCTAATGCCCCCTGAACGATTACTTGAAAATTTCCCACCCTCTCTGTTCGTTAGAGGGGATGGTGCATGCTCAGGATTCCCAAGGACCCTAAGGGAATGATGCTCTCAGATTCAATAGGAATCCGACTTCAGTGGGAGCTGGGCTGCTTTCAAAATCCCAGCTGCGAAGAATTGTCGGCCTGACAAGGAATAGTGAACTGGATTCCCTCATCTGTGTAGTTCACCTTTCCCTGTAAAATAAGAATATTTATACTTAAAAAAACCACTCTGCAATTTGCCAAACACCTAAAATGTGTCCATAGGAAAGAACTTCTGCTATTGAGCTTTCCCGGTGTTATTTTCAAAAAGCCCAGTATTGCTCTCGCTCTGCTGTCTTGGAAGTGAAGGGGAGGTTTACCTTTGATTGCAATGGGGGAAGAACAAGGCCGGCGCTGAGTGCTTTTGAAATTCCCACGCTCTGCGTATTTCAGCAGCTGAGGAGTTTGCCCTACAAGTGGATTTGCAGGGTGCCGGCTCAGAAGCAGATTCTGAATCCTCTCCCAAAACCTCTGATGACTCTCACATTTGCTTCCACATTTAACAGCCTAACCCGTGACCTATATTAAATATGGAAGGAATGACAGCTGTGTACATATGCTCTGTGGATCTTATACCCTTCCACTGGTTAATTTCTTTGTTTTAGTACAGCAGGGCTGCATGTACACCTCTACCTCGATAGAACGCTGTCCTCGGGAGCCAAAAAATCTTACCGTGTTATAGGTGAAACCGTGTTATATCAAACTTGATTTGATCCGCCGGCACGCGCAGCCCCGCCCCCCTGGAGCATTGCTTTACCACGTTATATACGAATTTGTGTTATATTGGGTGGCGTTATATCGGGGTAGAGGTGTATTTAATATTTGGCATGTGGTATGAAAGTGCTCCTTTCAGTGTATCTGGGGAACAGAAAGAATTAACTATAGAGCCCCAAGGCCTTCCCCAGTTCCAGAGAGGGCCAGGCTATGCTGTAAGGGGGGGGGACTTAATAAAGACAGGAACTTCCTGCTCTCAGCTGTTTCCTCATCTGGAGGTGTTAAGTGACTGGGGTGGGTCTGAGTCTCTCAGCCCCTTGGTGCACTAAGGCATTTCTCTCCTGGTAAGACCCTACCGGAATGGCACACCCATGTCTGTGCGCTGCTAAAGCCCAGGGGAGTCCGGGCTAAAGAGGAGTGGAAGCGGGAGGGGATCAGAGCTTGAACCCCCCCCAGACCCAGCAGGGATCCCCCCCAGCAGCCCGGAAGTGTGTGGGGGATATGCAGCTGGGCCTAGCAGGGCCCCCCCCCGATGGGAGCCAGTTTTCGACCAAAACACCCGGTTGAAAAGGGACCCTGGTGGCTCCGGTTAGCACCGCCGACCGGGCCATTAAAAGCCCGGTCGGCAGGGCTAAGGCAGGCTAGTCCCTACTTGTCCTGGGGCACCGTGCTGCACCCTGGAAGCGGCCAGCAGGTCTGATTCCTAGGCTGGGGGGCCATGGGGCTCCACGTGCTGCCCCCACCCCATGCACCAGCTCTGCACTCCCATTGGCCAGTTCCTGGCCAATGGGAGCTGGGGAGGCAGTGCCTGTGGGCAAGAGCAGCGTGCACTGTGGAGCCTCCTGCCCCCTCCTAGGAGCCGGAGCTGCTGGCCGCTTCCGGGGTGCAGCACGGTGCCAGGGAGCCTGCCTTAGCCCTGCTGCGCCACTGACAGGGAACTGCCCAAGGTAAGCCTGTACCCCAATCCCCTGCCCCAGCCCTGAGCCCCCCATACCCCAAACCCCTCATCCCTGGCCCCACCCCAGAGCACGTACCCCTTCCTGCACTCCAGCCCATAGACCCCGCAAACCAGAGCCCCCTCCTGCACCCGAGCCCCCACCCCCCTGCACTTCAACCCCCTGCCCCAGCCGAGAGCCCCCCCACACCCTGAACCCCTCATCCCCTGCCCAACCCCAGAGCCCTCACTCCTCCTGCACCCCAACCCCCTGCCTCAACTCACAGCCCCCTCCCGCACTCCGAATTGCTCAGCCCCAGCCTGGAACCCCCTCCTGCACCATAAAATCCCTCATCCCCAGCCCAGAGCCCCTCCCGCTCCCCAAAACCCTGCCCCAGCCCAGGGAAAGTGAGGGAGGGGAAATGTAGTGAGCGGGGGCGGGGCCTCGGGGAAGGGGCGGGGCTAGGGTAGTCGGTTTTGTGCCGTAGAAAGTCGGCAACACTAAGCAGGGCAGGGGGTCGGTAAAACCCCTGGTGACCCCTTCCGGGACAGCAGAGCCGCGGCCGTGCACGGGCCAGGTGCGAGGGAGGCCACGTTCCACCCAGGCAACAGCATCGCCCTGCTGGGTCTCCGCAGCCCCCCGCCCCCTCCGGCAGGGCATCGGTTACCGGAGGAACCCGACCCCGCACTTCCGGCCTCCAGGGCCATAGAGCTCGGGGGTGGGGCAGAAAAGCACTTCCGGTCTGCTCTAGCTAGTGGCGGCTTGGGAGACCGGAAGTGTCTTGTCCCCGAGCCTCCCTCGCCCTTCGTCACCGGAAATGCGTACCCAGGCTCCTTTCAGTCCCCACGGCGCTGGAAGATCGGTCTCTCCTCTCATTGGCCGGTCCCGCGGGGCGGGGCTAGGCGCGTTGCCCTGGCTGCCAGGTGGCGAGGCTGTGATTGGCAGGTCAGCGCGCAGGCGCTGTGGCTCTGCTATGGCCGCCGCCGCCGGGAGGAACGTGGTGTTCGTGACCGGCAACGCCAAGAAGCTAGAGGAGGTGGGGGGTAGGGAGCTGCGCGGATTGGACGCAGGGGGCCACCGTACCGGAATGAAGCATGGCGTCCGCCAACCCCCGGACAGCGCTGTCTCCCGGGGGAGGGGCGGGGCCACCTCCCGCGTGCGGCGCTTGCTCCCGCCCCCGCAGCTAGCCCCGCCCCTGCTGTCGCTGCCCGCCCGTTCCGCGCGCTGCCGTCATTAGGCTCCAGAGTTAACACCGGGCTCGGGCTCTGCCAGGACTGTCGCTGCCCTGGGGACGCTCCCAACGCTGAACCTGTCACTGGACGAACCCCGTCGGGGGGTTCCGCTCCCCTGAACCGGAGCCCAGGGCTGATGAGAGGGGGGGGGGGAAGCTGGTCCGGAAGGGGGCCCGGGCCCCGGCTCCCCCCCCCTCGTCGCCTTACCGGGGCCCGGCTTCCTCCCCTCTCGTCGGCCTGTTTAGCCGGTCTGCCCCTGCTGGGGGCCCGAAAATTTTTTTTCACCAGGACCCGAACCTGCTCGCGGCGGCCCTGCCGGAGCCTGGTAGGAGCCTTAAAGCAAGTCGTCCCCCCCCCCCCCCCCCCCGCCATCCCTGATCCTGGCCAAACACTGCTCCCATCCAGCACTGCCCAGTGCCTGCCCTGCTCCAAACTTCCTGCCACTCCCCCCCCCCCCCCCCCATAGCGCCTGAGTCTGAGGCGGGTGGTGAGAGTCCCTGTGGCTAGGGGAGGATGGGACCAAACTTCCCCCCAGTATCTCACACACTGGGCTAGGCGCTGTCCCCCGCCCGCAGAGCTGGCTGAACAGCCTCTGTCTTGTTCCCAACAGGTCCTTCAGATCCTTGGGGATGCGTTTCCATACAGACTGGTCGCAAAAAAAATTGACTGTAAGTCCGTGACTTTGTTTCTCTCTCGTTAAACGGTAACGTTTCAGCAGCCATTGGCCACCCCTCACCTCGCAATAATCCCTCCTGTCCTTGTTGCAGTGCCAGAATACCAAGGGGAACCAGACGAGATCTCCATTCAGAAATGCCGGGAAGCAGCAAATCAGGTCATTTCCTTTTCCGCTTTCCCCACTTCCACAGGTGTAAGTCAAAAATGAATAGAGATTAACCAAGAGTTTAGGCTAAATGGTCCAGCTGTTACCCACTGCATGACTACCCACCCGTTTGGCACATAGTTGGTGGGGAATTAAATGGCCATGGACTGACTGGTGCCAACAAAAAGGATGTAGAAGATTTGAATATATCTACAGAGAAATTCCAATGGAAGCCCTTATGAGAAAGGTTCATAAATAGGGTCTTCTACGGCAAAGGCCCTTCCCTGGCCTGATCCCATTGATCTCTAGGACTGAGAGTGAGATCAGCTCAGTTGCTTTGGCAGAACATTCCTACAACTGGTTCTGTCCTAGATGATTAGTATTCTTGTCTTCTAATCCGGTAGAGCAGGGACATGGTGAAGTATAGAGTGCCCATCCGCAGAGCTCTGGCCTCTCGCTTCCCTAGAACAGAGGCTGCTGCTGTTATTAGGTACAGTAACTCCTCGTTTAATGTTGTAATTATGTTCCTGAAAAATGCTACTTGAAGCGAAACAATGTTAAGCGAATCCACTTTCCCCATAAGAATTAATGTAAATAGGGGGGGTTAGGTTCCAGGGAAATATATATATATATATATATATTGTACCAGTGGGATACAGGAGTCTGGTCGAGGGCAAATATACTGGTCACTGGATGAGTAGTTTTCTGTTCCCTGAGTGACCAGAGAAGGGGCTGCACTAGAGTAATCAGGAACCTGCTAGAACCAGTTAAGGCAGGCAGGCCAATTAGGACACCTGGAGCCAATTAAGAAGAAGCTGCTAGAATCAATTAAGGCAGGCTAATCAGGGCACCTGGGTTTTAAAAAGGAGCTCACTTCAGTTTGTGGTGCGAGTGTGAGGAGCTGGGAGCAAGAGGCGCCAGGAGCCGAGAGTGTGTGCTGCTGGAGGACTGAGGAGCACAAGTGTCATCAGACACCAGGAGGAAGGTCCTGTGGTGAGAATAAGGAAGGTGTTTGCAGGAAGCCATGGGGAAGTAGCCCAGGGAGTTGTAGCTGTCATGCAGCTGTTACAGGAGGCACTATAGACAGCTGCAATCCACAGGGCCCTGGGCTGGAACCTGGAGTAGAGGGCGGGCCTGGATTCCCCCCAAACCTCCCACTTGACCTGGACTGTGGGTTCTTCCAGAGGGGAAGGTCTCTGGGCTGTTCCCCAACCCACATGGTGAATCTCTGAGGCAAGAAAATCCGCCAATAAGCGCAGGACCCACCAAGATAGAGGAGGAACTTTGTCACAATATACACACACAGTATAAGTTTTAAACAAATAGTTTAATACTGTACACAGCAATTATGATTGTGAAGCTTGGTTGAGGTGGTGAAGTCAGAGGGTGGGATATTTCCCAGGGAATGCCTTGCTGCTAAATGGTGAACTAGAACAGCTGAGCCCTCAAGGGTTAACACATTGTTGTTAATGTAGCCTCACACTCTACAAGGCAGCACGAATGGAGGGAGGGGAGACAGCATGGCAGAGAGAGACAGAGACACACACGTGTGAGAGAGAGAGACGCGCATTGCCCCTTTAAGTATACTTACCCCACTCTAAGTACATTGCCTGTTTAAGTAGATCCTCAAATTGAGACAGCAGCTGCTGCCAGTATGCTCCCTTCTTCCTGATCCCTGTCGTGTCCCCCCCTGCTCTGTGGAGATGGGGGGGGGGCAGGAGTGGGGGGGGAGGGGGACACCCTGACATTAGCACCCCTCTCTCCCCGCACAGCAAGCAGGAGGCTCCCAGGCAGAGGGTAGGAGCAGCACAAGGCAGTGCGGGGAGGGACAGCTGAATTGCCTGGAATAGGGCGGCTGCTGCACAGGGAACTTAGGGGAACAGGGAGCTGATAGGGGGGCTGCCGGTCCACCCCGGTTCCAAGCCCCCACCAGCTAGCTCCAACGGGCTGCTCTTTCTGCAAGCAGTGGACAAAGCAGGTGGCTGCCAAACAACGTTATAAAGGAGCATTGCGCAACTTTAAACGAGCATGTTCCCTAATTGATCAACAACATAACAATGAAACAACGTTAACCGGGACGACGTTAAGTCAGGAGTTACTGTACCTATTGCGGGCAGGAGTGGCAAAAATGTGTGTGTGTGCGGGCCACCGGCACCGCCCATTTCCCCTAGGGCCCACCCTTGCACTGTCCCTTGCCCCTGAGGCCCCACCTCTTCCTGCCTGGGGCCCTGCCCCTTCCCCGAGGCTCTGCCCCTGCCCCGCCTCCTCCCCGAGGCCCTACCCCTTCTCCAAGGCCCCGCCCTGCCTCTTCCCCCGGGGCCCTGCCCTCGCACCGCCTTTCCCACCAAGAACCCAGCCCCTGCTCACTCCTTTCCACACGCCCTACAGCCGGTAAAAAGTGGGAGGACATCGCCCTCCCACTTTTAAAAGTGATGGGGCTATGGCTGCATGTACCCTCTGTTCTGGTGCCCCTGATTGCGGGTACGGGGTCAGCGCCTTTGTTCCCATCTTATCATTTGGGGGGTAATGAAGTAGTTCTCCACCAGCCAGTGACAGGTTGTCATCCAAAGAGCCCAGGCACAGATTTTTTTTCAGAATGAAGAAGCCAGTTAGGCCTCGGGCTCCAATGAAAGTCAGGACTGTGCAAATGCAACAAACCGGTTCCTCCAGTACTGCCCCCCAATGAGGGCGATATCCATATGAATGCTTTAGATTAGCTCTCCTCAGACTTCCAAAGGAAAGCTTCTTCTCTCTGCCTGGGTAGTGTCACTTCTAGCTGCAGGCGCAGAGCACAGGTTTCATTGCTTGTTCTCTCTCTCTATCATCTCCTCAGATTTAAGGAGCTTTAATGGATGCTGCGTTTTTAGGAAGCCTCTAACGCAGTGGTCGGCAACGTTCGGCACGCGGCTCGCCAGGGTAAGCACTCTGACGGGCCGGGCCAGTTTATTTACCTGCTGACGCGGCAGGTTCGGCCGATCGTGGCCCCCACTGGCCGCGGTTCGCCGTCCCGGGCCAATGGGGGCGGTGAGAAGCGGCGCAGGCGAGCGATGTGCTGGCCGCGGCTTCCCGCCGCCCCCATTGGCCCGGGACGGCAAACCGCAGCCAGTGGGGGCCACGATCGGCCGAACCCGCCGCGTCAACAGGTAAATAAACTGGCCCAGTTCGCCAGGGTGCTTACCCTGGCGAGCCGCGTGCCAAACGTTGCCGACCCCTGATCTAACGTCATATGGAACCATAATGGATTGTAACCAAAAAGGCAGTTTAGGAGAAGGTGCCTTCCCCTTAGATCTAATATTTCTGTTTCTTTGACTTCCCTCTGCAGATCCAGGGACCTGTTATCGTAGAAGACACTTGTTTGTGTTTCAATGCCTTGGGGGGCCTCCCAGGACCATATATGTAAGTAGGAGTGGATATGCTTGTAGTTCTTTCCTGTACTACGGTTTGACTGGGGCTATAGGTTTCTGAGATGTGATTCCTGGGGGCTCTCCAAACCCCAGGAGCAGAACTCTCTTTTCTGTTGTTTGCTGGTCTAGCTCCTGCAGCTTCGTCCTGAAGAGAGAGGAAATGGGGAAGGGATTTGTATTCACTCGGTCCCTGCTTTGCACTTAATGCATAGTGCATGGGATGGATGGGACAGCTCAGTGACCCTGATTTACTCCCAGCTACTGGTTACTGCTCCTGCATCCCAAGTAGGACCTGGCCCTGCGAAGGAATCCATGGGGGCTGATCCATGCACCCTTCACTTCAAACTCAGCACAGGCATCATTTGCAGGGTCGGTCTCTTAAACTGAAATTGTGGTTTAAAGTGATTGGACCAAATTCATCCCTTGTGTAACTACACTGAAGTCATCGGGGAGGAATTTTGTCCATTCTGCCACTTCAGTAGAGAAAGAGCTACCGAGTTTTGTTAATTCGAATCTCTGGATTTATTTTCTTGTATAATGGGACCCTGGAGGCTGCTGTAATTCAACTGGAAACAAGATTTCTAAATTTAATCGCTCATAACTAAGGCTAAGATTTAGTCACGGGTATTTTAGTAAAAGTCATAGACAGGTCACAGGCAATAAACAAAAATTCACCAGCTGTGACCTGTCCATGACTTTTATTATAAATACCCCGACTAAATCTTAGCTGCTCCAGGGGAGCCCCGGGGGCCAATGGCTGACCCCTGCTCCGGCAGTGGGGGCTGACTGCTGACCCCACCCGCTGCTCCGAGGCCCCCCTGGACCGCTGCTCCGGGGCAGCCCCCAGAACCGCTGCTGCTCCAGCGGCTCCCGGGGCCAGCCACATCGGCTGCTGTTCCGGCGACCCCGGGGCCAGCTGCTCGGGGCTGCCCCAGCAGCAGTCAGTGCGGCTGGCCCCGGGGCCACCTGAGCAGCTGGCTCTGGGCCATCCCAGCAGCAGCTAGTGAGACTCACCCCAGGGCCAGCTGCTCGGGTGACCCCGGGGCCAGCCGCATGAGCTGCTGCAGCTGCGGAAGACCTGGAGTTCCCGGAAAGTTACAGAATTCGTGACCTCCATGACAGACTCGCAGCCTTACTAAGGGCAGGTCTACACTTACTTCCTGGTCCGGCCGTAAGCAATCGATCTTCTGGGATCGATTTATCGCGTCTTGTCTAGACGCGATAAATCGATCCCGGATCGATCCCGGAAGTGCTCGCCGTCGACGCCGGTACTCCAGCTCAGCGAGAGGAGTACACGGCATCGACGGGGGAGCCTGCCTGCAGCGTCTGGACCAGCGGTAAGTTCGAACTAAGGTACTTCGAATTCAGCTACGTTATTAACGTAGCTGAATTTGCGTACCTTAGTTCGAAGTGGGGGGTTAGTGTGGACCAGGCCTTAGAACTCCTCTAGCAAAGTCCTGCCATAGCTCTTGGCACTGCTTTTTAGTTTTGCAGTTTCTCTACAATTTGCTCTGCTTATTCTGGTTACCAGGGCAGAAGGTGGAATGTGATTATGTACTTCTGTAACTCACATTCTTTATTTCTTACAACAAAACTGGGCAAATGATCACTCCCCAAATGTGAGTCAATTGGCTTAGTGATTCTGGAAGGAGGAAAAAAATCTTCAAATGAAGGATTTTTTTTTTTTTTTTTTACCATCTCACTGCTCATTTGTGGGAATTACGCTTCTGAACTTTTGGCCTCAGGAATACTTAGCGCTTTTATAGTTCTCTTTATTTAAAGAGCTCCCACGTATTTTACAAACTCACCTATGCGAGGTAGGTATTCTTCCCATTTTACAGGGGGGATTGCTACCGAATGGAGAGCTTAAGTGATTTCCCCCAAATTGTACAGCAACTCAAGAAAGGAACCCAGGTCTCCTGGGTCCTCTGCTTTAACCATTAGACTATGCTTCCTCGCTAAAGTATTGAACATACAAGCTAGGTGGTACTGCACAACAGACTGGCCTATAATCTGAATAGCAAAATTAGTGGAGTAGAATCTTGGGCTAAAGACCCACAGGCTCAGTTATTTAAGAAATAGGCCCCAACCCTGCAAAATGAACTCCATGCAAGTTGACCCCTGGCCCAGGGAGGAGACCCATTGATTTCAGTACGACCCTCGGGGGTCTGTAACTTGCTGGTTTGGAGTCTAAAGCTGCATTTCCTAATGTTTGTTAATATATAGCCCGGAGTAAGGTTTATTAAACAGTGCAAGTTCACCAGGGATTCACAGTGCTAGGAAACCTGTGCAGAGAGAAATCCGCCATAGAATGTTGCACTAGACATATTTCCGTTGTTGATGACAATGGCAGAAAATAACCCTGCCACTGACACTTGTTCTCTTCTTACGTTTCAGAAAATGGTTTCTAGAGAAGTTAAAACCAGAAGGTATTTCCCTTTGAATTACTGCTCTCAATGGGATTTGCTGTTCAGAATCACATGCTCCTGTGCAACCTAGCAACAATGTGAAGTGAATCCCTTTCCTCTCTGGGCTCTCACGGCTCTGCACTTGACCGGTTCCTTTGCCATCTCTGGGACCGCTCACTTCTCCCCATTCCTCACGGTCTCCATGTGTCCCATCATGTTCTGCCCTTAGCCCCTCCCTTTGCTTCATCTACACCTTATCAGTGAGTCAGATCATCTGTGCTGATGGCTTCAGCAGCCATCTCTGTGCCGATGACTCCCAAATCTACCTCTCTTCAGAGTCATATCTGCCTTGGTACTGACAACCGCTCTTCCTAATTGCCCTGCAGTTATCAGTTCAACATGGCAACACAGGAGTACAACCTTGGTGTCACCCCTCTTTCCTTCTCCCCCCCCCCCCTCCCCCCCCCATCCAGACTATTACTGAATCCTGTCATTTCTTTTCCAACCTATCCAAAATCCATCCATCCCCTGTATGTGCCTTCCTGGTCTCCTGCTTTTTACTGATCTTCCTGTCACCCACCTCGTATCCCTCCAGTACCACCAAACTCCCCTTCCTTGCCTGCTCTTCTGTCTACACTCCAGGAGCTCCCTCTCTGCTGTCACAACGGGAAACAGACTGACCCCAAGTGACAGGAGATGTAACCTTTAGTATCAGATGAATAAAACCATTATCCTAGGCAGTGATACAGCATCTCATCTAGGCATCGCAAAACACTTTTAAAACATTCATTAAGCCCCCTTGTAAGGATTCTGTGGAAAAGTCATGAGTAGAGCCCAAGAATCCTGATCACCAGTCTCCTGAAATACCCATGAGACAGCCCATTCCTTGCCTAATCCCGGTAATACTCCCTCACCCTTGTGAGTTGGATGCAGTCTGTGGGAGGCCTGCCACGGGGGCACAAAATGTTATTTGTTTGGGGTTTCCCCTCCCCTCGCTCGTCGCGGATTGCCTCTTGTCAGTTGTGCCGTGTGCCGAATGAAACGCGGAGATGATGGAATTCTCCTTCTGTTGCTTAGGTCTGTACAAGCTGTTAGCGGGGTTTGAAGACAAGTCTGCTTATGCTCTTTGCACCTTTGCATTCAGCACTGGAAACCCGGAGGACCCGGTGAAGCTGTTCAAAGGCCAGACTTGTGTAGGTATTCCGATCGCTGGGCAAAAGAAGCCTGTGCAGATAGCAGTAGGCTGGGGCGTGAGGGGGCTTGTAACATGAGTCCATTCACAGCACTAATTCGCAAGGGGCTCCTCTTGGCCACCCACATCCATATTTAGTCACCTACATAAATGGCCTGATTTTCCAGGGTTGCTGAGCAGCTGCAGCTCCCATAGACTTGAGTGGAAGATGTGGACACTCAGCACGTCTGAAGATCAGGCTACTCCTCGTGGTGCCCAGAGGCACCGGAGTTTGAAAACGTTGGTTGAAGGTTCTGAATGATCCTCCAAGTTCTCTTGTCTCCACTCCTGAGCCTGGCGGCTGTTCAGCCCTCGAATGCTAGGAGCAGAATGTGCGGCTGCACCATTTCAATGAGCTCCAAGCCCCATCGCCCGGCTGCACATAGTTAACCCTTTCCTCAGATGTCAGTCTTTCCAGACCCTATTGTTTTCGTTTGGATGTGTGGTTGCTCCTCTGAACTCCCTCTAATATGGCTACATCTTGCTGGTACTGAGAAGCACTGAAGTGACCAATCTTCTCCCACCATCCATGCCCCGTGTTTTCTCCAGCCAGCCTTAAACCTTGTTGCAGCTGCTCTCTCATGCTCCTCCGCCTGTTTGTTAGTTTATCCTTCATACAGTCAGGAGTTCTTATTGGGGGCTGAGTCCTGACGCCTCAGTGCCCTGGGATGTGGGTGTTGAGCAGGTGCGCCAGGGGAAGGTGGAGAGCGGTGCAGGAGGTCTGTCTGCCTATGGCATGGACTTAAGAAGATGGAGCACTAAACCAAGAAGTCCTAGTTGTTTACCTTGGCCTTGTTTTGGGGGATGCTAAACAGTCTTGTAACTTTTGGTGGTTTCCCAAAGCAGAGCTCGGTCTAAAATGTAACCGGTTCATTTTCCCGCATGTAATGATGTGAATGTGGCAGAGCAGTGCCGAGAAAGAAACCTCTTATTTCTTCTTCCTCCCCGAATTGGCAGGGTCGCATTGTTGAACCCAGAGGCCCCAGAGACTTTGGCTGGGATCCTTGCTTCCAGCCTGACGGTTATGACCAGACGTAAGTGACTCTTTGCCTTTAATTCCTTACTTAAGAAAATCATGAAACCAAAGATTCTGTTAATGCATAAAGTGGAATCCGCTTACAGTGAACTCTGCCAGAGAGAAGTTGAGATGGGCTTAAAGCAAAATCCTACATCTGAACAGCTTTGACCCTGGGGGACGTGGGTTGGAACCTCACAGCTCAGACTGTCTCAAGCCTATAGGGCAGACGACCTGAGTGTGTTTCTAATGAACTGTTTCCCATCCTAGGACTCCTCACAGACTTTGGAGAGATGCAGGGGTGGTTCTGCTGTTGTTTCTAGTAGCTGCTGCTAGTCGGTGGACTGTTGTAGGAGTCAGATATGGTTTTTATTGACTGACTTTCAGTGAGCTGCATCAGCCTGCCTAGAGTAGTGTCGTTTAATAAACGGACAGAGGTGGCATTGCACAAGGGCAAATGGCTGCACAGGGCCAGGATAATGGAGACCCAGGCCCAGGGTCTGACTCTCAGGGAACTGCACTCAATTCCTTGCCCTCTGAATAAGCTGACAAAGGGCTCAGTGAGGTAAGCCTGGCAAGAGAGCCTGCTTGAGTCACAAGTAGAAATTGTTACAAAAGGTTGGTGCCGAAGTGAAGCCCAGAGTCAACAGAGGGCGCCCTAATCTGCACGTACAAAGCAGGCCAAGGGAACCGCTTCTGCAAACGAATGTGACAGCTACAGAATGCGCATATCTGGTCTGTCACCAGCGGCATCTCTAAGGCCTGGCATGACGATAACCAGGGAAGGGAGCAGGCTCAGCTTCTCAGCAAGCCGCTGGAACTCAGGTGCACCCAGTTACCAAGCAAACCCAGGGTTTAGGCTCTTGGTTGGAATTGTGGCTATTCCTGTTTTTCTCCCCCTCCCCAGGTATGCCGAGCTGCCCAAGGCAGTGAAGAACTCCATCTCCCATCGCTACAGAGCACTAAAAGAGCTCTCCGGCTATTTCAGTCAGCAGAACAACCCAGCAGAAGCCACCTCCACTCCCAGTTAGGCTGCGGGTGTCTTGGGGTACGTCCACGCTGCAATAAATACCCCACGGCACCGAGCCTCAGGGCCCGGCTCGATTGACCCAGGCTTGGGCTGCGGGGCTAAAACTTGCAGTGTCGATGTCTGGGCTCAGGCTGGAGCCTGGCTCCGAGACCTTCCCCCCTCGCTGGTTTTCACAGCCCGGGCTCCAGTGCAGCTTTTAGCCCTGCAGCCCGAGCCCCATGACCCCAAGTCAGCTGACCCCGGCCAGCCGCGAGTCTTTGATTGCAATGAAGATGTACCCTTTGGGACCCCAAACTTTTAGAGTCGTCTGTGAGATGTGGGGTCCATTGATGGTTGTCTGTACAGTCTATGTAGAATAAAGCTGCCCACTTGAAAACCGGGATGGTTTTCTGTTTCCTTTTGTTGCTTCTGAGGAGTCTGAAAAAGCCAGTGGGTCTACACTGATTTTTAGGGGCTGAAGTGCATTGGATACAGAGTTTGATGTTCGTGTTATCGCACAGCTTGTCCCAGGACGGTGGTGTTTGTACTGCCCACCCTACCTCTTCTGTTCTCCCCTGGGCTGTTCCCTGTCAACAGGATGGTTTTGGTAGGTGGTGGGAAGATCAGTCAGTTGGTCGTTGCACAAGATCAGTGGGGAAAAAAGACCATCGTTTTCCCTTTGTGTATTGTAATCCCGATGGCTAAAATGCCTGTGTAAAGTATCTGACAGCTTGTCTAACTACATGAAAATGTGATGCAAAGGTCACTACCACATCCAGATTAAATTTACAGCACTCGTTTGCTGTGTACTGTTGGAAGGAACGAGACATACATTCAAGTCATTTATCTGTACTTCCTGCTTTAATATGTGGATTGTTTGTAGCTTCTGCAGTAGCTACTGTAGCTGCACGCTTGTGCTCCTGTGATTTCCTGCTGGGATTTTTGGGACTATTTCCCTCTTACAGAAGTGTTGAAAGAATATTGTCTCCCCCCCCCCCCCCCCCTTACTCCCCCCATTGGTGCTACATCATGATTCTAATCCCCTCTGCACTGAATCTAGTAAACATGAAGGGCAGTACTAAAAGAAGCGCAGGGCTCTGTGGGTCTTTATTTCTAAGGGCTGTTCTACACTAGAAAAGTAGATCGACCCACCTACGTTGCTCAGGGTGTGAAAATCCACAACCCTGAGTGACATAATGAAGCTGACCTCAGTCCCCATGTAGACAGCGCTAGATTGATAGAAGAATTTTTCCGTCAACCTAGCAACCGTCTCTCGGGGAGGTGGATTTTCATGCACCAGTGGTTTTCAACCTTTTTTCATTTGCAGACCCCTAAAAATTTTCAAATGGAGGTGCAGCCCCCTTTGGAAATCTGTTGTCTGTGTATATCATTGAATTCTGTTCAGTCAGTTTTCAGTCCAAGTCTTAGACTGAAAACTGACTGAACAGAATTCGGCGGGGGAGGGATAGCTCAGTGGTTTGAGCATTGGCCTGCTAAACCCAGGGCTGTGAGTTCAGTCCTTGAGGGGCCCACTTAGGTATCTGGGGCAAAATCAGTACTTGGTCCTGCTAGTGAAGGCAGGGGGCTGGACTTGATGACCTTTCAGGGTCCCTTCCAGTTCTAGGAGATAGGATAGCTCCATATATTTATTTATTTTAATTTTATAAATGTTGCTCGTGCTCAGCATGGCGTTTGACGCAGCATAAGAAAGAGCCCTAAACTGTTGGCGTCTATGGTAACAACAACACTTCTGGGTTTTCACCTGTAGGTGGGGTATTCACATACTTTGGCTTGATCATAACAACGGAATGCCTTTTCTGGGATCTGAAACTTTATTTTCATAGTCACCTTTCGTGGGCCCTTTATACACAGTCTGTGGCAGTGTTCCCGCTAGTTTTTCCCAAGCATGTGCAGAATGAATTTTGTTATATGCACCAATATGGAGGTGAAGTGTGACACATCACTCCATATTGGGGGTGGGGCTGAGGGGTTTGGAGTGTGGGGTGGGGCTCAGGGCTGTGGCAGAAGGTTGGGGTATGGGGGGCTGAGGGCTCTGGCTGGGGATGTGGGCTCTGGGGTGGGGCTGGAGATGAGGGGCTGAGGGCTGGGGTGTAGGGGGCTGAGGGCTCTGGGCTGGGGCCAGGCATGAGGGGTTCAGGATGCAGGAGGGGGCTCAGGGTTGGGGCAGAGGGTTGGGATGTGGGGGGGTGAGGGCTCTGGCTGGGGATGTGGGCTCGGGTGGGGCTGGGGCAGAGGGTTGGGATGGGGGGGTGAGGGCTCTGGCTGGGGGTGCGGGCTCTGGGGTGGGGCTGGGGATAAGGGGTTTGGGATGCAGGTTGCCCCAGGACTGCAGCGGGGAGAGAGGACTCCCCCCCCCCCCCCCCCCCCACTCCCTCTCTGTCTCTCCACAGCAGCACCTGGGCTGGGGGGAGAGGCGCCTCTCCCTGCTGCAGCAGCTCCGGGGCTGGGGCTGGGGGAGAAGCAGGGCTGAGTTGGGGCTGGGGGAGGGGCGCCTCTCTCCCGGCCACGGCAAATCTGGGGTTGGGCTGGGTTGGGGTCGGGGCACTTAATAGGCTGCTGCTTGGCTGTGCAGCTTAGAGGGAACTTAGGTCTGTGGACAGCGGCGGCAGGTTTGTAGAAATTTTGGTGGTGCCCAGAATGCCCAGAACCTGCTCCTCCAAACTCCGCCCCCCACCTGCCTAAGGCTCTGGGAGGGAGTTTGGGTGGGGGAGGGGGTCTGGGGTGCAGGGTCTGGGATGGTGTTTGGGTGCTGGGTGCAGGCTCCAGGCTGGGGCAGGGGGTGGGGGTGCAGGAGGAGGGGGATGAGGGGTGCAGGCTCTGGGAGGGAGTTTGGGGGGTGCAGGCTCTGGGCTGGGGGTGGGGGTACAGGCTCTGGGAGGGAGTTTGGGGACAGGAGGGGGTGTGGAGGGAGGGGGTGCAGGCTCTGGGAGGGAGTTTGGGGACAGGAGGGGGTGCAGGCTCTGGGAGGGAGTTTGGAGACAGGAGGGGGTGCGGAGGGTGGCGGTGCAGGCTCTGGGGTGGGGGTGCAGGCTCTGGGAGGGAGTTTGGGGACAGGAGGGGGTGCGGAGGGTGGCGGTGCAGGCTCTGGGGTGGGGGTGCAGGCTCTGGGAGGGAGTTTGGGGACAGGAGGGGGTGCGGAGAGAGGGGGTGCAGGCTCTGGGCTGGGAGTGGGGGGTGCAGGCTCTGGGAGGGATTTTGGGGACAGGAGGGAGTGCAGGCTCTGGGAGGGAGTTTGGAGACAGGAGGGGGTGCGGAGGAAGGGGGTGCAGATATTCAAAGCAGATTACCTAGCAAATAAACAAAACACAAACTAAGCCTAACATACTAGCTAGATTGGATATGAATTAGCAATCTCTCACCCTGGCTGATGATACAAGCAGTTCACCAGGTTTCCACACACAGGCTAGAAATCCCTTTAGCCTGGGTCCAGCCCTTCCCCCAGTTCAGTCTTTGTTCCTCAGGTGTTTCAGGAGTTCTCTTGTGGGGGGAGTCACTCCCCACCTTATATGGCTTTACCATATTGTGGGGACCCTTTGTTCAAAAAACAGTTCCCAGCCCAGTTTGTGGAAAAATACAGGTATCAAAATGGAGTTCAGTATCATGTGGTGGGGTCACTTGCCCTTGCTGGGTCATAGCAGCCATTACTTAGAGGCTGGCTGAAACATTCACAGGAAGGCTAAGCTCTGCCACAATCCATTGTCTTTGCTGATGGGCCATCAGCACGGTTTAGCTTCTTCATTATTGTCCCTAAAGGCTAGTTGTGGGTGTTACCCGGTGTAAGCACATTTGCAATACAGCTACATAGTCAGTATTTATAACTTCAGATACAAAGATGACACATGCCCACAAATAGGATAATCATATTCAGCAAATGATAACTTTTCCAATGACACCTCACACGACATATCTTGTACAGGATGCAGCATAATCATATCATAACCATACCACTATGACAAATATGGAGTGCAGTACCACAGAAGGGCTGACGCTGGGAAGGCCCTGCTCTCTAGAGCTTGAGGGTGTGTAGCCACCACCAGAACAAGTGTCTGACCTGCTGCACCCCTGCAGCGCAGCCAGGCCCTGGGCAGGAGGCCTGGGAGGTGTGAGGAACAGACTGTGAACTTCCGCTACCTTCCAGAGACGGCTGTTTGTGGTGTCCCTGTGCCCACAGAGTGGGGTTACGTGTTTTCCTTTCCCATTTCCCCCCCTTTTTTTAAAATTAGTTGCTGTTTAATAAATCATATTTGCTTTGAACTTATTGCAATGATCAGTGGGTCAGGGAAGCGTCTGGTGCGAAGAGAGCACCCTGGAGTGGGGACACCCTAGCCCCTGCCCTAAGTGATCACAAGACTGGGGGGTCAAGCGCCCATGAATCCTGGGCCCAGCCTTGTCGGGGTTACAAGGACTCTGCCACACGGGCGCTTGGAAGGGGAGCCCTTGAGGTCAGGGAGGCCTCTGGGTAAAGGGAGTGGGAATGAGGTCTCAGAGCTTTTTGTTAGCCAATTCCACTGGGGTAGTGTATAAGCCAGGAGCGTTGCCCACAGTAGCGGGACCATTCCCCTACTTACACCTTGTTACGGCAGAATTTCTAAGGGGATCCATTTTTGCTCAGCTGCCTGTTCCCTCCCTCTCACTGGGAAGAGTCTGGGATCTGCGCCTCTCTTTTACCCGTCTGCAAAATCAATTCTTTCTTCTTTCATCAACTGCCCTGATGTTGTTCAGGCCAATAGGAACAGCCATATCAGAGCAGACCAGGGGTCCCTCTAGTCCTGTGTCTGACAGTGGCCAGCACTACACACTTAGCTGGAACATGCAGGAAACTTTGTAGTGGACAATTATGGCACAATCTGTCCCTACACCAAATTTCTGCCTAATTCTGTTTGCTAGGTGTTGGTTTGTGCCCGGAAAGCGATTCCTAGTACAGTATACATTTTTTTTTTTTAGTTGAGCTAATGCAATTATGGAGAGTCTCATTATCCATGTTTCTACTGGATCCTCTTTAAAAATTCCATGAGCTCCAGGCCTCAATGCTAAATGAGTTCCACAGGGGTGTGTGCATGTATATATAGGCGAGATCGAGAAAGCGCCGTAATTTTGAGGTGCAGGGCTGGGTGGGGTCATACTCCTCAGGGGAAGGACGAGATGATTCATAAAAGTTAAGGCCAGAAGGCACTTTTAGAACATATAATCTGACCTCCTGTATATTGCTGACCATTACATTTCACCCGGTTACCCAATAATGCATTTTTTTTGAAGCACTAGTAGTAGCCAATGGTAATCTAATAACTTTTGCTATTGTGTACAATTAATATTACCCAATCACCAAGCAGGTTTCACACAACCAAAGTAGCATGTGAAAGAAAAAAGAGACGTGATTAAATTCCGCCAACACCACACCGATAGTCAAAATTAGTACAAAATGTGTCCTCACACCAGTTGTTAAGGTCGCTTTGAAGGAAAATCAAGCATATAGTACTTGTATGTCCAACTGTAAAACAACATTATTTGCCAGTTATGACAACGTTGTTAAAACGGCTGCCACAGCCAACATGGCATGAGTTGGCGATGGCCCCGTATCTGAAAATCTTTATGGGGTCATGCCCCAAGCCTCCGGCAAATGTCAGGCTTTTATCATGAAACCCTCAATTCCATCTCTTTTTTGCACACATCGGATTGGCTGTCTGTATGACAGCTCTGTGACCTCATCGTGATTTACCATGCCGCCAATTCTTGTATCATCCGCAATTTTTAACATTGATGTTGAATCGTGTCATGTTGAATAGCGTCAGCCTAGTACCAGTCCCTCAAAAAGATTTACCAGGAGATGTCTAGGTTTATAAGTTGGGAACCTATTTGTTACAGCCTGGTTTTCCTGCCGGTATACAAAATCTTCCACTCCACAGTGAGCTCTTCTGCGCTTTCCTTGTCCCCCTCTATCCTAACTCCTACATGCAGTCCTGCTGACATCCAGTCTTTATGTCGTGGGCCCTTGTATGCAGTAACCCCTACATCCGGAGCTCTTCCCAAGTACCCTCTATACTCCTTCTTAGACACTGTGCCCCATGTTGTGTTCTGCATACATTAAGCCCTATCGAGTCCTTTCCCTGTATACTGAACCATGTATATTTCCCCTTATTTATTGAAGGCTGTGTAGAGCATTCCTCCTGTATGCTCTGTATCCTGTATAGATACTGGGCATGCCCACTATTACCCGAAATTGGGCCAGCTAGTAAGCTTACGGAGGACTAATGAACCACCAGAGTTTGGCAGAAAGCAGCACGTTTATTATACCGATAGCTAAGCTCAAAAGAAGTGGGGGGGGGTGTCACACTCAAACTCGCATACTCACGCTCCGAGGACAGGCACGGCACTGGAGATGTAAGGATCCTTCAAGGGAAGTGTCCCACAGTGCAGCGATGGATGGTGCGATGAAGGTAAGTCTTCCCGAGACACGATGGAATGCAACGCGGCGAACCACTGGCCAGGCGGTCCGGGCGAAGGGCCTTCGCGGGAGGTACAATCTTGCTCCTACAACACCCGCTACCTTGAGAGAGCCCCATATCATATCCCCAACAGATTCCTGCCCTGCTACGCTGAGGGAGCCCTATATGCACTCTGTATAGTGAGCCCCATGGAGTTTACCCCTATGGACTGAGCAAGCCCCTCGACTCCTGCTGACTGCACTGTCCTGTGACATTAACCGTACTGAAGGGGGCGGGGTTCAGCCCTGTGCTCCCTGCCCTTCATGGAAGAGGCAGCTCGGTGGAGACGGGTTACTGGGGGGTGAAAGCAGCTGAGTGCTGAGGGAGGGGGCAGGAGGCATGTGACCGAGGGGAAGCGGCAAGTCTGCTTATAACAAGCGGAATTGGGCTTGTTGTTTGAAAAGGCGGTTCAAGTATTTGGGAGCCGGGGCTTGCAGGGTTTTGGACTTAGTTTCGTTTGTAGGTCGCTTATTTGGGCTTTTTTGTAATAGGCAACTTCAAGCCAAAGTTACAGTTTGAAAATGGTTGTAGGATGGGTTTCAGTGATCCCTGGTGCCAATGTATACGCACATCATTAGAATTTCAGAATCCTCCTAGTCCCGTTCAGTAAAGAAAACACACCCACATTCATGAACTTTCTGGCCCACTCACTTGACATATCCTATGTTCCAGGTTTTTGTTCCACACCGGGATATGCTTCAATGGTTCAACATGGGAATGTACCACACTGAGCCACCAGAGATTGGAGAGAGCGAGGATGACTTTTTAAAAAAAACACATTGATGATTTTAATATGTACCTTAATGCAAGGGACCTACAGGCCATATCCTGTATGTTAAGCTAAGGCTAAGTTAGCATATCCATATTAAGACCTTTTACCGAGACAGATAGATAATGGAAGAATGGTACAGGGCGTTTCCACGTTTCTACCCACAGACTTAACACGTACACCACAAGGAAATAACTGAAATGACTAAAGAACAAAAATAACCTATGTGCATATGTATATGTCATCAATAGACACAAACATACTAGCCTATGGAATAAGCATACCCTAACATTTTTGTGGGTGAGGAATGAAATTTGGGCATAGGAGGAAGGATTAAAAGAAGTGGAAGATTGGACAAATGACCAGGGAGGAGTATAAAAATATTGCTCAGGCATGCAGTTGTGAAATCAGGAAGGCCAAATCACACTTGGAGTTGCAGCTAGCAAGAGATGTTAAGAGTAACAAGAAGGGTTTCTACAGGTATGTTAGCAACAAGAAGGAGGTCAGGAAAAGTGGGGAGGCAACCTAGTGACAGAGGATGTGGGAAAAGCTAATGTACTCAATGCTCTATTTGCCTCTGTCTTCACGAACAAGGTCAGCTCCCAGACTGCTGCACTGGGCAGCACAGTATGGGGAGGAGGTGACCATCCCTCTATGGAGAAAGAAGTGGTTCAGGACTATTTAGAAAAGCTGGACAAGCACAAGTCCATGGGGCTGGATGTGCTGCATCTGAGGGTGCTAAAGGAGTTGGCGGATGTGATTGCAGAACCATTGGCCATTATCTTTGAAAACTCATGGCAATCGGAGGAGGTCCCGGATGACTGGAAAAAGGCTAATGTAGTGCCCATCTTTAAAAAAGGGAAGAAGGAGGATCCGGGGAACTACAGGCCAGTCAGCCTCACCTCAGTCCCTGGAAAAATCATGGAGCAGGTCCTCAAGGAATCAATTCTGAAGCACTTAGAGGAAAGTGATCAGGAACAGTCAACATGGATTCACCAAGGGCAAGTCATGCCTGACTAACCTAATTTCCTTCTATGGTGAGATAACTGGCTCTGTGGATGAGGGGAAAGCAGTGGATGTGTTATTCCTTGACTTTAGCAAAGCTTTTGATACGGTCTCCCATGGTATCCTTGCCAGCAAATTAAAGAAGTATGGGCTGGATGAATGGACTATAAGGGGGATAGAAAGCTGGCTAGATCATCGGTCTCAACGGGTAGTGATCAATGGCTCCACGTCTAGTTGGCAGCCGGTATCAAGCGGAGTGCCCCAAGGGTCGGTCGTGGGGCCGGTTTTGTTCAATATCTTCATTAATGATCTGGAGGATGGTGTGGATTGCACTCTCAGCAAGTTTGCAGAATACACTAAACTGGGAGGAGTGGTAGATACATTGGAGGGTAGGGATAGGATACAGAGGGATCTAAACAAATTAGAGGATTGTTCCAAAAGAAATCTGATGAGGTTCAACAAGAACAAGTGCAGAGTACTGCACTTAGGACGGAAGAATCCCATGCACTGCCATAGACTAGGGACTGAGTGGCCAGGCAGCAGTTCTGCAGAAAAGGACCTAGGGGTTACAGTGGATGAGAAGCTGGATATGAGTCAACAGTGTGCCCTTGTTGCCAAGAAGGCTAATGGCATTTTGGGCTGTATAAGTAGGAGCATTGCCAGCAGATCGAGGGACGTGATCATTCCCCTCTATTCGGCATTGATGAGGCCTCATCTGGAGTACTGTGTCCAGTTTTGGGCCCCACACTACAAGAAGGATGTGGAAAAATTGGACTGAGGGGGCTCACCTTGGGCGGCTCCCCGCAAGCGGCAACATGTCCCTTGGCTCCTAGGCGGAGGTGCAGCAGGTGCTATCCCCGCAGCTCCCATTGGCCGCAGGTCCCGGCCAATGGGAGCTGCAGAGCCGGCACTTGGGGCGGGGCAGGGACGATGCACAGAGGTCCCATGGCTGTTCCTTTGCCTAGGAGCTGAGGGACATGTTGCTGCTTCCGGGGAGCCACGCGGAGCCAGGTAGGAAGCCTGCCAGCCCTACGCTAACTGGACTTTTAACGGCCGAAAACCGAACACCTGGCAACCCTAAAGGGTTCACCTCCCACCCCAGAAAGGAGGGGGGCATTGAGCAATGTCCGCAGTCAGTGTGTGTCTCTGCAACTGCTGCCGGGGTCATGTGCTGCCACCGCTTTTTGCTGCCGCTGCTTAACCTACGTCTTCAGTGATTTCAGCTCTGAGTGATATCACTGGATATGCATTGCCTTTCCTTTCCCCGCTGTCCTTTCACCGCATCTAAGGCATAGCCCTTAGCCTAGACCTGCTTCTCAGGAATCCATCTCTGACCATCACTAAAAGGAAGCAATGAATTTCAATGCAGCCTAATTAGCCCTGTCTTTAAACACTGGAGAGAAAAAGGTCAAATGGTGCTTAGGACTCTAGCCAGACCTCCAGGGCTGTCCCTAGACATTGTGGTGCTCTATGCAGCCCCCCTGCAGGGGGGGAGCTGGCCCCAGGCCTCAGCAGGGGGGGGGGCATCCACAGGCATCCACGGGAGGGGGGCGCCCAAGGTCTGTGGGGGCAGGAGCAGGCTTGGGGCATGGGGCCGGGTTGCTCCACTTCCCGCCGCCCGGTGAGTGCAGGGCGCGCCCGACCCCTGCTGCAGTCCCCCGGGATGTAGCTCAGGGGAAGGGGTGGAGGGCGGGGCTGGGGCGGAGCAGGGGTGGGAAGAGGTGGGGAGGGGGCAGCTTTTCTGGACGGCTCAGGTGCCCCAAATTTCCTGGTGCCCTACGCAGCTGTGTAGTTTGCGTATGGGTAAGGACGGCCCTGCAGACCTCACCCCAGAAGGGAAGAACACTTACCTTCCTGCTCCCCCACCTTCTTTTTTTCATTAGGATTTGGCATCCAACCCCCTGCTTTGTCAAACCATCTTATCTTGTACTAGATTGGGATGTATCTGTACTAGCTGGACTATAATTACATAAATATCTAGTGCCTAGTACACCAGCAACAACTTTGCCAAGTTCCCGTACCTGACAGTGAACTCGTAAGCATTTGCTTTACTACATGGCCTGACTTTGGTTCAGAGCCTCTGGTTCAGGCCTCAGGTCTTGCACCAGGCCCAGTGCTCCAGGGTCTCTCTACGACACCTTCTGGGCTAGCTCCCACTGTGCCTTAACAGTGCTCGTAACTACTGCTTGTTGCCTGATCTTTAGGTTATGTATTAATTATATTGATTACTTAAGAATCCCTGGTTATCACTTTGAGGGTTGACAGGTTTTTGCCCCAAGATCAGGCCCAGTATTAATCAAATTATTATATAGTTGGGAACCCCGCTGTGCACAGTTGCAACACACACTATAGAACTCTTTTATATTTACAAATATAGTTTATTAATACATTTAGCACAGTCACAAACACTCCAACTCTGTAAGATAGAGATAGTACAGAATGTACCTCTGCACATCCAGATACTCACACCATCCCTTGTAGAACAACCTGAAGTGTTAGCCATCATCTTCCTCATCACCATCACCTTCCCCACCATCACCAGCAGCCATCACTCTGGCACCTCCCAAGGACTACATCTCCCCCTCCTACTGCCCCTAGGCTGGGATGCCACTTTTATAATACGTTATGCTGACACCGCTATGTTTGATGCATATTCAGTAGGTGATTTTCCCCCTTTTCCTTATTTGTATTTGCTCGCCTTACTAATGTTGGACTGTCTTTTTCCTATAGGTTAGTATATCAATGATCTCAACTTATTATCATATACGTCAATTCGTTACCATGGCCCTTTTGTGGTTAGGTATCACATTTGTTATTTCTGTCCTAACTGGTTATTTCAGTTCTTTCAAAGTTGTGGTGTACCTGTTAAGTTTAAAAGGATATGAACTTAGGAAAGCCCCTATGCCAACCTGCTTTAGCATATCCTCTGTTTAGGGTCACAGCCATATATGGACCTTATGCTTTAGCTCATCACCCTCTATCTAGGTGAAAAGTCCCAAACATAGGTATACTAACTTCGCCTTAGCTCAACATATAGGATGTGGCCTGCAGGTCCCTTGTGTTACAGCCAAAATATTCTCTAATATAAACCTATTATAATAAAACAAATAATTAAACCCATAAGAAAATAAGAAACTTATAAGAAAAGATTTATAGGCAAGCAAGCAGGCTAGCCTTAGATGTATCTTATGTACCTGTTATGTACGTCAGTTCGTTGCCAGGACGCTTCTGTGGTTGACTCATGTACCTGTGGCCAGAACTCCCCATTAAACTCTATTTTCAGCTCCCCAAATACTTGGGGTTTTCCGTTGGGCCGTTTATCTGTGCAAAGTTTATTTGTTCAAAGTTCATAGGCCTCAAGCCTTCTGCTAACTTGCTGAAGCTAATGTCTGATAGGATACAGGCCTGTAGGTTTTTTGCATTACTGCTGAATATAATGCAAAGCAGAATATATAATAAAGGCAAGCTCGCCCACTGGGCTAAAGGCCCCCCTTTGATAGGGTGATTGTTGTTGAACATAATCACAGAAGATGAGGACTTCACCCGTAACACAATAGATAACAGGTAAATAGGAATTACCACCTGCTCAATGTGTTTACGTGCCTTTGGGGTTTGGACAAAATTTGAACCTGTGACCCTGCACTCCAATTGACCATAACAGTCATTTTGAGATATACTGTATGTATATTACAATACTAGAATATTGGCCATCTCCACTATATGTCACACTCCGCATACAAGCCTCTTGCTTGGTTAGCCTGGCAGGCTACCGACGACTATGACGACAGATTATGTTGGTACCTTCCTTCTGGCCACACTGTGGTGTGTCCACCTCAAACATATTGTACCTGCCAACGTACTGATACCCCTTTTTAGAACAACAGGCCATCAGTGGAATTTTCCCATTTGGGTGATAAACTACCAGAAGAGGCAGGGCCGGCTCCAGGCAACAGCGCACCAAGCAGGTGCTTGGGGCGGCCAACGGAAAGGGGCGGCACGTCCGGCTCTTCGGCAGCAATTCTCGGCGGGAAGGACCCGCCGCTGAATTGCCGGTGAAGAATAAACCAGCAGCGGTAGAGCTGCCCCCGAAGTGCTGCTGATCACAGCTTTTTTCCCCCCCCACTGCTTGGGGCGGCAAAAACTCTGGAGCCGGCCCTGAGAGGAGGTACATTGCTGCGTTTATTGTAGACATTGTCTACAAGGTGACCTACTGAGTGGGTAACTGCCAAGTGACCGAACACATTCTCACCTGGATTGAACACAGGCAAAGAGGCTGGGAACAGGATACATAAGGATTTCCCATGATAATCTTAGTTAAATAAGAGTCTTAATTGGGGTGCAGTGTTACAGACCCCAGACCTGAATTGCTTTCAGTGGCACTTTTGACGAGAATTAAACAAGTGGCTTTTCCTGAACAGTCATTAACAATACAATTTAGCTATTGCTAATCCTTGATTAAATGTGGGATCTTTTCCAATTCTAAAATTATAGGACGGTGTTATATGTGTATACTGTATGCAGAACTGATTTATGCCATACTATACCCATTGCTACCCCTGGTATAGATGGAGTTATTGATTTGAAGATAAACCCCTTGACAGAACAAGGAGCAATGGTCTCAAGTTGCAGTGGGGGAGGACTAGGCTGGATATTAGGAAACACTATTTCACTGGGAGGGTGGTGAAGCACTGGAATGGGTTACCTAGGGAGGTGGTGGAATCTCCATCCTTAGAGGTTTTTAAGGCCCGGCTTGACAAAGCCCTGGCTGGGATGATTTAATTGGTGTTGATCCTGCTTTGAGCAGGTGGTTGGACTAGATGACCTCCTGAGGTCCCTTCCAACCCTAATCTTCTATGATTCTATGGTTACATTCACTAGCTTATAGCTGAGGGTTGTACTGTCACCTGGTATGCCCCTTTACAATATGTCCCTTTTAGATACTTTTTTTTTTAGTACATAATATATATATATGACACCAACAGTTTAGGCAATAAACTTAATACTGTCCATGTTCAGTCTTCCCCAAGTTTTGAATACTGTCCACTGGGAATGAGACTATATTGCCCCGAAGATTATACTAGTGCACAAAAGAGTGTCCTTGCACCAGTACACCAAAGGGTGTTTTTGCACTGAGCTGCTGCCATTGGCTCCAGACCACAACTACTACAGAGTTAGAGTTCACCATTTGGAGGTTTACGCCAAAGTCTGTTTTCTCAGCTTCTTCACGTGGTACAAACACTGGAGCTTGGGTGTCTGCATTTAATTGGCCAGGTGTTTTTCCGAACCGACTGTTAGGACATTAGGACTGCTGCAGGGGAGGAACAATGCTGTCAGCTTCCTGGTGCTGTGAGCTGGTTTTGACTTGGGTCCCCTCTGAGGATTTTGTATTGTTGCTGTAGCCCATTGGATTACTTTGCTAGCTATTGTATCCTACTAATCCAGCCAGCCGTATCAAATAATATGTTTCTCTTTCTGAATTAATCCATTTCATATATGATTCTTATATTTTATCAGTATTAATTCCTATGAAATTAGGATGTGTTGAGGCATATGATATGTGTTTCCTAATAATTATACATAGAATACGTTTTGCTGAAATGCAAGAAGCCTACTGGCCTGTATCCGGTAATATCCGCTAAATAGCTAAAAGTATGATTAGTTAAGAGTAAGTCAGCATAAAAGCTGGCAACCTTTGACACAGATAGACATGGTCCCTGAACTTTGGGGAACCAAAAGGAGGAACTACACACAACACTGAACAGGTTTATCCAGCGTCTGCAAGCAGTTGGTAACCACAGGGTACACCACAAACCTGGAAATCGTCAAGAGAGCCTAGGTTGCCGGTTTTTCGAGTGAGACAATCCTTATTAATATGTAGAGAGTAAGTGTCATAATCTACTAACCTATAGGATAAGGGTACCCATAAATTTCTTAGGGTACGGAAATAAGATTTGGGTATAGTAGGTTGGGCCTGAATTACATAGCATCAGGTTCCTATAAAATACCATGTAAGGATATCTTAGGGAGCTTTTTCTTTTCTTTGTTCTCCTATATTCTATAGAATATCTTTTTATCTACCTATCATTCTATCTTCTATCACGCTGTCAGCCCAGCTTGTGTAGTATAGTATAACTACTCAACATTTCTAACTATTGGGGAACCCAGAACCATCGTGTTATCGGGCATGCCAGGAGTAAGGCTGTTCCTTCACCTCCTATTACTGGGTCCTCAAGGAAGGGTGTGAGTATGTTAGGTTAAGGTATTTATAATAGGAATGTTACCACCAGGAGTTTTGGAATTCTTTTACTGGTTTGCAGTCAATTTAGATGTATCAAAAGAAAGAACAACTTTTACTTAAAACTTTTTACCAGAAAGTTCCGAAAGCTCATCTCCCCCCTCCTCGCCCCGCTCTTCCCCCTGTCGTAGAGACTGTAACTCATATCCTGTACTCTGTCAGGCTGACAGCCACTGTGCTTTTAATTTAGGATTTCTAAGCCAACAGGAAACAAAAAGTCACTGAATCTTTGATTAGCAGCTAACATGTTGCTGTAAAAACCATAAGGGACAAAGCTTTTGAGCGTTTTGAAGAAAAGAGGAAGTGGGCAAAGTGAATTGCTTCTGACCGAATAATATTAAAATTAAAAACCCGTAGAACATCTAATTCACCATCCTTTTGATTCATTGGGCTATGTCTAATATACACATACAAGGTAAAGCAAACTCTCTCTTACTCCCCTCCCCCAACCTGTAAGTGGGAGGCAGTAGGAAAAGAAGTGAGAAAGAAGCGAGAAATTAAGAAGGGTGAAATTAATTATTGTTTTGTTACTTGCATCTTTGTATTAGCCAAATTGCAGTCACAAAACTTTGGGGGTTAAATCAGTTGCTGTGCATTATGATTGCAAAAATAGGTATCACGTTAGTTTTGATTTCAGACATACCCAGCACGGTAAAGGAAGCCAGCATCGTATAATCTTTCTGCTTTACACAGGAAGTATCAAAGCAAAATGCAGCCACCTTTGCTACCTACAACCTAAATCATAGTTATTGTTAAAAGTCTTAATTCACCAAAAAAAAAAATCGATTTATCTCTTGCAATTTCCCCCTTAGATCGCCTAAACAAATAAAGTTAATATATGTTCATATTTTTCTCTTACCCACTTGTGTTTTAATCTAGGGTTTAAAGATGCAAGAAAACATATTTGGCTCCTAACTAAATCATTAAACCTATTTTATAGGCAAACCAAGGCGTAAACCTGAAACGATTAATGATTTCAACTCTTAGGTTTCCTGGACCTGCTCTGAACAACAATGTTTAATCCATTGGTGGTATGGCTTTGAAAAACAGTTTCATGACTGGCCAGGCTACAGTGCGACAGTTGTGTGTGTTTCTCCTTGACGCAAAACCGCCCCCTTTGTTGAATGTTCTTCCCTGTAAGCCAGTCCCCCTCCCCCCTTCGACCACAGCTGGCAAAGGAAATGAAGTCCCTATTGTTTTGAATCAATGCATTCTTTATTTATTTTTAAAAAGGGAGATCACTGACAAGGAAGCCTGGGTGGGGTGGGGTGGGGGAGGAGGGAAGGACAGCCTTCTGTTGCTTGGGCCATCCTCTGAAATGGAGTGGCTGGGTGCCTGGAGCCACCCCCCACATTCTTGGGTGTCTGGGCGAGGAGAATATGGAACTTGGGGAGGAAGGCAGGCGGTTATACAGTGGATGCAGCGGCAGTCTGTGCTCTTGTTGCCTTTCCTGCAGCTCCACCAGATGCCTGATCATGTCCATTTGCTCCCCCATTAGCCTCAGCATTGCCTCCTATGTGTTCTGATCACGCTCACTGAATGGTTTCCTGGCCTCTGCCACCGAATGCCTCCCTATCAGTTCAGGAGGACTATATGAGCTCGGAAAACATGTCATTGTGAGTGCGTTTTTTTTGCCTTCTAATCTGCGATAACCTCAGGGACGGAGATGATAGGGGGAGCATAGAAACATTTGCACCTGCAGGGGAGATGAAAAGGGAGAGTAAAATTTAAGAAGATACATTTCTGAGAACAAAAGGGAGACTCTTTCACATTGAATCAAGCAATCCACAGCAGACAGCACATGTGCTTTAGGTACAAGGTCGCATTTTGCCTTTTATATTTAGCGCCTGCCGGTATGGTGACACATCACACACGGCTGGGCAACAGAATTCGGTTTCCAGGCAGCCATGGTAAGGCACAGGGTACGAGGGGTTGGCTTCTTCTGCCTTCATAACATGTAGGAATGGTTTCAAACTGCAGCACCCTCCTTTCCGATAGCAAGCAATGCCGGTTGGGTTTGCCACTGTGTGGCTATTCTCAGGGATGATCCCATTTAGCCAAGCGCAAACAACCCAGCATGAACAGGGTCCTTTTACTGTTCCCTTATAAAAATTCCCCTATTTCAACCAGGTGACCATGGATGATATCACTCTCCTGAGGCTAACACAGAAAGATAAAGACCGAATGTTGCTTGAATGTGACCAAAACCCAGGACCATTCATTGCCATGCTTTGTGCTGCAATGATTCCAGACCACTTGCTACTGGCTTGGCGTGGTAAAGTATCCTACCGTGGAGGATGGAATAAGGCAGCCCTCCTCAGAAACCTTCTGCAAAGGCTTTCAGGGTACCTCCAGAAGAGCTTCATGGAGATGTCCCTGGAGGATTCCTGCTCCATCCCCCGACATGTTAACAGACTTTTCCAGTAGCTGTACTGGCCGCGAATGCATCCCAATTCTTCAGGGCAAATCAAACAGTAAACACAATTGGTTTTAACCCCTGTAGTGTAGTTACAAATGTGCACTCACCAGAGGTGCCTTCTCCACCTTCAGGGTCCAGGAACAATACGCCCTGGGAGGGTATTGCCTCCAGCGTGATGAAAAGGTCCTGGGTGCTGGGGAAAACGGATTCTCTGCTTGCCTGCTGCGCATTCTCCTCCTCCTCCTCCTCTTCCTCATCCACAAAATCCTCCTCCGTGTTGCGTGAGACTCCCTCCTTGCAGGTGTCCACGGACAGTGGTGGGGTAGTGGTAAGGTCCCCCCCTAGAATGGCATGCAGCTGATCATAGAAGTGGCATGTATGGGGCTCTGGCCCAGAGTGACCGTTTGTCTCCTTTGTCTTTTGGTAGGCTTGCCTGAGCTCCTTAACTTTCACACGGCACTGCTGTGTGTCCCTGGTGTAGCCTCTCTCCACTATGCCCTGTGCGATTTTGGCATATATATTAGCATTTCTTCTTTTTGATCAGAGTTCTGCCTGCACAGATTCTTCTCCCCATACAGCAATCAGACCCAGTGTCTCCCATTCGGTCCATGCTGGAGCTCCTTTGTGATTCTGGGACTGCATGGTCACCTGTGCTGCTGAGCTCGCCACGCTGACCAAACAGGAAATGAAATTCAAAAGTTCCCGGGGCTTTTCCTGTGTATCTGGCCAGTGCATCGGAGTGGAAAGTGCTGTCCAGAGCAGTCACATTGGAGCACTCTGGGATAGCTCCCAGAGATCAATTCCATCCAATTGCACAGCGCTGCGTCTGCACTACCCCAAATTCGACCCAGCAAGGTCGATTTTAGCGCTACTCCCCTCACCAGGGAGGAGTACAGTAGTCAATTGTAAGAGCCCTTTAGGTCGATGGAAAGGGGTTGGTTATGTAGCCGCATTGCTTATAAAATCAACTTAACGCGGCAAAATTTGACCTAACCTCGTAGTGTAGACCAGGGCTAAGGTAACTTCAGGTACCCTAATATTATCACAATTCAACTTACAAAGCCCACTTAACACATGAATAAAGGAATCTCCTTCTTGCAAGATTCTAAACTCCAGTGACTGGTCAATAATACCCAATGAGGATGTCCTCCGAGAGCAATGAGGAGTCCTTACACACTTACAATATCCATGGAGATCTAATGGTGGGAGACAGGTGGTCACCCACAAGGCACGCCAAGTTAGTCTGATGGTCAAGACCTCGAGCGCTGCTTTGTGTCTATGTCTACTATTTCCCCATGGAGGACATATTCCTCCCTTTATTGTAAAATTAATCAGTTAAGAAAAGTAGAAGTAATGTATTACAGGCAAAGAAACAGAAAGGAAACAGTTGAGGAAAAAGAGGAAGTCCCTGGTGAGATGTACAGTGTTTCTGACCAGCATCAAACTCCCGCTGAGACATCAGTTGGATTTCAACTTAGATTTTTACTTCGAGTTTGCTATCCCTGTCAAGGCTAATTTCCCACTCCGGCACTTCCACAAGGATTCTAAAAATTAATAGTGGCCACTCCAGGCTTGTATTAAATTCCCAAGGTTACAGCTTCTCTCTGACCTTGGATTGGTAGATGCTGCCACCACCCAAATGCAAAAAACCCCTTTGAGAGCCCAGGAAGAGGGGCTTGGGAATTACTTCCTTTGGGATACCCTCAAGCCCTTTCACACCCCCTCCGGGGAAGAGCTGAGAAATTAAAAAAAAAAAGGAAATCAGCTGTTGCCACCAGCTAATTAACCATCATGTGCACAAGCCTCTTAAGACACAAAAATCCAGTTCTGTTCTTAAAAAGGGTACATTTTATTAATAATAATCATAAAAAGAAAGAAAATACATCTGGGAACTCAGGCTATTGCTAGATTTTAAAAGAGCAACTACAATGCTTAAGCACCAAGAATAGCTTCTTGAGATCCAGCTTAAAGGTTACAAGCAAAACAAAAGCACCTGGGGTTAGCACAGAGGAATCCACAAGCCATAACGAAATAAAAGGGATAAACCTAATCGCGTCTTCCTAGACATTTCCTGATCTACTTACATAGCTGGGGTTTTAATGAGTAGTTTCTTGGTATGATACTGATGATTTTTCATACCTGGCCCAAGCTTCTTACAGCATAACTGCTGCCCTGTCAGCTTCTCCCCAGGAGAACAACAGACAGACCAAAGGGGAGTCTTTTTTCAATTTTAAAAAGTTCTAGCCTTCCCATTGGCTCTTTTGGCCAGGTGCCCACTCACTTCCTTTTACCTATGCATAGCAGTGAGACTTTTTAACCCTTTACAGGTAGAGCAATTAGAGAACAGCTACTAAGAGGGATTTGATACCTACTGGCTGACTGGGTGTTCATAAAAGGGAGCTACCCCCCTTCCTTTATTTATCACAATCCCAGTAGGGAGGTTGCCCCTGTGCGCCTCTCAGGGTCCCATCTGCAGGTGCCAATCTGTTGCCTGATCTTTAGATTATATATTAATTATATTGATTACTTAAGAATTCCCAGTTATCACTTTGAGGGTTGACAGTTTATGAATACATTTAGCACAGTCACAAACACACCAACTTAGTAAGATAGACAGAAATACTACAGAATATACATCTGCACATCCATATACTCTCACCATCCCTTGCAGAACAACCGGAAATGCTAGTCATCATCTTCCTCATCACCATCACCTTCCTTATCACCACTTGTGGCCCTGTGACAGGTTCCCCCCTGGGTACCACCTGGAACTGGGGTACCACTGAGCCCCCCTGACCCACACCAGCTCGGGCTCCCTTTACCACTGTACTGCTGTGACAAGCTGCCCAGCTCACCAGCACACATACAGGTAGGGACACACCTAGCTGCAGTTACATGCAGATGCTGTGATCAGCCCTGCATGGGAAGGCTACAGCTAGGGAACTTCCCAGCTACTCAGGCATGCACCCCTCTCTGGTGTGTAAACCCAAAATTATACCGTCTTGCGCTGCACAGGGAACTGTACAGCGTAAGCTCATGAAATTGGCTCCCTCCCTCAATGTGGAGCGGGATACACAACAGCTTTCTGCCCTGAGTTATGACTCCCACACACCGGTTTTAGACAAAGCAAAAACAAGTTTATTAACTACAAAAGATAGATGTTAAGTGATTATAAGGGAGAGCAAACAGATCAAAGCAAATAAACAAAAAGGCAAACTGAGCTTAATATACTATACAGCTCAGATATGAATAGCAAATCCTCACCCTAAGTGATGATACAAGCAGATTCTTAAGGGACAAGCTGCACTTGCTTACAGCTTGGAATCCCCAGATGTTCCATTCACAGGCTAAAAATCCCTTTTAGCCTGGGTCCAGCACTTCCCCCAGTTCAGTCTCTGTTTCACAGGTGTTTTCAGGAGTCTTCTTGGGTGGGGAGTCAGTGAAGGACCTCAATTATGGCACTCCCCCGCCTTAGCTTTTGCATACGGCAGGAACCCTTTGTTTCAAAGCTTGCTTCCCATGCCAGTCAGTGGAAAAATATTAACATCCCAAGATGGAGACAGCACCAGGTGACCTGGTCATATGTCCCTGTAGTGACACAGCAGCCATTACTCGGAGGCTGTCTGTAACATCCTCTATTAAAAAGTGTTTTTCATTTATAAGGGAGGTCGCACTCAGATGTTTGGTATGTGACAGGGGTCACCAGTACAAACGTTTGAGAACCACTGATCTAGACTGAGAGCCTTTTGCCTAGTGGGCGTTACCCAGGTGTAACTACATGTGAGATACAGATACATACTCAATATTCATAACTTCAGATACAAAGATGATACATGCATACAAATAGGATAATCATATTCAGCAAATCATAATGACATCTCACATGCCTTATCTTGCATAAGGTACATCATAATTATGATATAATTATATCATACTAATATCACTATGAAGAATATGGGATGCAGTGTCACATTAGCCATCATCTTCATCACAATCACCTTCCCCATCATCACCAGCGGCCATCACTCTGGCACCTCCCAAGGACTACATCTCTCTCTCCTACCACCCCTAGGCTGGGATGCCACTTTTATAATACGTTACGCTGACACCGCTATGTTTGATGCATATTCAGAAAGGGATTTCCCCCCTTTTCCTTATTTGTATTTCCTCACCTTACTAATGTTGGAGTGTTTTTTTCCTATATGTTAGTATATCAATGATCTCAACTTATTATCATATACATCAATTCGTTACCATGGCCCTTTCGTGGCTAGGTATCACATTTGTTATTTCTGTCCTAACCGGTTATTTCAGTTCTTTCCAAATTCCAAGGTGTGGTGTACCAGTTAATTTTAACCTGTTAGGTTTAAAAGGGAATGCATTTAGGAAAGCCCCTATGCCAACCTACTTCAACGCATCCTCTATGTTAAAGGTCGCAGCCATACATGGACCTTATGCTTTAGCTCATCACCATCTATCTAGGTAAAAGGTCCCAAACATAAGTATGCTAACTTCGCCTTAGCTCAACATACAGGATGTGGCCTGCAGGTGCCTTGTGTTACAGCCAAAATATTCTCTAATATAAATCTATAATAATATAACAAATAATCAAACCCATAAGAAAATAAGAAACTTATAAGAAAAGATATATAGGCAAGCAGTCATTTATAATAAGGCTCCTTCATGGGCTCCAGGTTTGTATAATTTTTGGTGGTGGCCCCACACCTGCCTTGTAAGCCGATATATAGCCTTACCCCTGTCCACCCCCCCTCCCCAGCTGGGGCAGGGAGCAGGGCCATGTCTCTGGGAGGGGGGACCTGGACAGGGGTAAGGGGGCCAAGGCTGTGGCCACAGCTGGGACCCCGGGTGCGTGGCTGGGAGTGGAGCCTCGGCCGGCAGCAGAGTCCCCGGGTGCGGGGCTGGCAGTAGAGCCCCCAGGTGGCAGCCGGTACCCCGCATAAAATGTGGGGGTGCGGATACCCCCCGCATCCCTAGTTCCCGCACCTATGAAAATAAGGTTAAGCGTGCCTTTCAAGTTGATGCTCAGTGGACAATTGTGAACAGAGATATTGCTTACATCAAAATGTATGTAAAATATAAGCCCAAACATTGGTGGAGCCGGGCCCATGTTCCTGAATAGTGGTGGAGCACGGGCACCACGGGCCCATATAACTCGCTGCCTATGGGCTCCTTTACATCACTGTGGCAATGTAGGGGCCTTAAAACTTTCACAGTTTTAATGCTCCTGGGGGAATTGACTGAGAATGGGAACAGTTAACTAACGATAGGAACATTGACAATGTTACTACATAGACAGGCTGCTACATTTCTGCCTCAGAGAATGAGATCAACTAACTAACAGGCAGGCTGTTACATTTCTGCCTCTAGCCTGCCTCGTGCATAATAAAAAGCACATCCCTTCCATGCCAGCGAGCTGCAGTAGCAAGCAAGAGGGATAGAGTCTCTCTCTCTCTCTCATTTGTTGGCATGCACGTACGCCCAACCCCGCCCTGCCCCCCCAACGGTGATCAACCATGCAGGAATGCATGCCCAGCCCCCCTCCCCTGTCTCTGCGGCTGCTCCAGGAACGCTGGAACAGACGCGGTGCCTGGGCTGCCGGGGAAGAGGTGCGTGTCCCCTGGCAGATTTTTTTTGCGTTTTTCTGCATGGGGGTGTTTGGGGGGGGGGCACAGAAAAATGCGGGCCATATGAATTCTGCGCCCTCACAGGGGCGCAGAATTCTGTCAGGGGTAAAGTCAGGCATGGACTTTGGGTGCGGACTTCTGAAGCCTGTGCTGTGCTGGAGTACAGGCCGTGTGCAGCCAGCAGACCTCGGTGCCGCACGGGGGCAGCAGGTGATCCCTCCGCCCTCTTGGTATGGGGGCACTGCTGTTACAGAGGGGAAGGGGGTGCTGTGGCCGCTACAGAGGGGGACAGGGGAAGTTCTTGCCGTGACAGTTAGATGGGGAAGAGGAAGGTGGTCGCTGTGGACATCACAGAGCGGGACAGGGGGAAGGCGGATGCTGGAGCCCGTGGCCAGCAGCACAGCCTTCATCCCCCGCCAGCTCAGCACCTGCCGGTGTAACAACACAAAATGCAACCCTCCCGTTTTGCAACTGGGTGCGGTTTCTGCCACGCAACGTGACAGTTTGGTAAACAGTTTGTTAACTTGCTACCGCCTGTCCATGGGGTTGCGAATCAGGAGGGATGGGGTATGTGGTCAAAAACAATCCCGATCTGCTTCCTGACCAGAGTGGCCAGTTTGTTAAACGGTTTGTTAACTTGCTACCACCTGTCCATGGGGTTGCGAATCAGGAGGGATGGGGTATGTGGTCAAAAACAATCCCGATCTGCTTCCTGACCAGAGTGGCCCCTTTCATTGAATTTGTGAAAAGGGAGGTAGGGTTTGGGGGAACGGAGCATGCCCCTGAGCCCAAGGTGAGACCAGAGTGGCCCCTTTCATTTTTTCCACTGGCTTCCTCCTTGCTTATTTCCAATGACTTGGCTGCTCATGCACCTGTCACTGGTCCAGGGATGGTTGCAAAACGGGAGGGATGGGGTTTGTGGTCGAAAACACTCACGGTCTGCTTCCTCTGGGGGATGGTGGCAAAACGGGAGGGATGGGGTTTGTGGTCGAAAACACTCACGGTCTGCTTCCTCTGGGGGATGGTGGCAAAACGGGAGGGATGGGGTTTGTGGTCGAAAACACTCACGGTCTGCTTCCTCTGGGGGATGGTGGCAAAACGGGAGGGATGGGGTTTGTGGTCGAAAACACTCACGGTCTGCTTCCTCTGGGGGATGGTGGCAAAACGGGAGGGATGGGGTTTGTGGTCGAAAACACTCACGGTCTGCTTCCTCTGGGGATGGTGGCAAAACGGGAGGGATGGGGTTTGTGGTCGAAAACACTCACGGGCTGCTTCCTCTGGGGATGGTGGCAAAACGGGAGGGATGGGGTTTTGTTCAAGCGGAGTGTGTGTGTGTGTGTGTGTGTGTCTTGCAGACTGGATACTGTGCCCTGATTCCCCAAGAAGACCGTTATTATCTGTGACTGCAGAGATCTTAACACAACATTGAGCATAAAATGAGCTTTAACAATATGTTGTGACTACTTACATTAAAGAAATCCAGTCCACCTTGGTTTAGGAGAGAGACCACTGATTGACCAATAAGAATCGGTTGTTGCATATCCCCATAGTGCAATTTTTTTTTCTTTTCCATTGTCAGTGCAGCTTTTATTTTGGTGAGTTTTGCACACAGATGCAGAAATGTGGACTTGCGCATCCAAAAGTTCTGCAGCCACTGGTTATGAGCCCAAGCCTTCATTGTTCAGAAGATTTTTTGCCCTTGGGAAGGATGTAAGATGACACCATATAATACACTACACTGAATATTTGTGAATCAGCTTCTACACACAAGTCCAGCACACAGGCCTTGCTGTCTTTTCACTACAGTCCTTGATCTTGGTGACAAATCTGTAGAGAATTACTGGAACCATAAACTCCCTGAACATTAAATCTCACCAAATGAGGGTCAATCCATCCTCATCATTATATCTACTCATTATACTCCACACCCGTACATAGCCACTATATGAACTTCATACCCTCATATCTCAATGCCTGTACTTTGACCCATCAACCTTTTACCCCCAATCGGGGATATTGCAGATTATGTATTCCTTATGCCACCTGATTTTAAACCAAACTTTGCACCATCGATAATCTGTACAGTATTCCCTGATAACCAGAAACTTCTATGCTCAAACTCTGTTCCCTTTTTTTTTTTTTTAACATCATCTTAATAAAAATTTTAAATCTGTTGAAACTGGTCTAGGTCTAGGTGAGATACTGTCTCAGGGCTGCCCAGAGGGGCAGGGGGGGGAAGTGGTGCAATTTGCCCCAGGCCCCGGGGGCCCCGCAGGGGCCGCCATGAATATGTCGGAGGCTCCCCCTGCATCCGTCTTCCCCCATCCCCCGGCGTCTCAGTGCGCCGTGTCCGGGAGCGGCACTGGCGCGCTGCAGCTAAGCAGCTGGTATACATACCATTAAACCATTTAATGTTTTAAAATAATGTATTTAGTGTATTTTCAAATTATTACAAAGCAAAGCAATTTTTGGGGCCCCTTCCATAAAAAAAAGTTGAAATACTATGGTAACATGTATTTGGAAATGTAAAAAATAAGCAGTGAAATACATTCAAAAATTAATTTGTAATAATTAGAAAATACACTAAATCCAGTATTTGAAAACATTAAATGCTTTAATGGGATGTAGACATTTGCAATTACATAATGGGCTGTCGCTGGGTGATGGTGATGGTTGGTGCCAATGGGCTGTCGCTGCCTGGGGGTGGTGCTGCTGTTGCCCAGGGCTGCGGGGGGAGCTGGGCTCTGGGTTGGGGGGTGCCCGGCTCACAGGGGTTGGGCTCAGGGATGTGGGGAGATGGGGTCAGGGGTGTCCGGCTCAGAGGGGCTGGGCTTGGAGCTGGGGGTCATGGCTGTGGGGGGATGGGGTCAGGGGGTTGTCCGGCCCCTCCCTTACCATGCCGCTTACCCCCTCTACCGGAGCCTCAGCGTGCCGCATCCAGGATGCCGGGGGATGGGATGGGGGAAGACGGAAGTGGGGGGAGTCTCCAACATACTCCAGGCCTGGGGCAAATTGCCCCACTTGCCCCCCCCCCTCTGGGCGGCCCTGCTGAATAGCGGTGACTGGGAATGGGGGAGGGGTGTGTGTAGCAGATGACAATTTGAGGTGAATATTCTCTTGGCCAGATTCTACTGGGTTTATGGTGCTTTGTGCTATGGACTGGAGCAAAGTGGCTGGTGAATAACCAAGAATCTGGTTAATAATTATTCTCTAAATTCAGCTTTCTTCTTTCTCTCTCTGTGAATTATCACTAATTCAAAATAGTAGTGTGCAAGTTGACTGGATAATGATAATAGCATAATTTCTTGTTATAACATTGTAAACCCTACTACCTGATTTTTATATAATACACTCACTATACATAATACAAGAAATCCCTGATGTTAGAACCTGGCTATGCCGCTGCTGTAGGGGGCTCATCACCCAGCAGCTGGGGGCCACCATGTGGGCTCGGCAGGGCTGCTGGCCACGGGGCCAATGGGTGTGGGTGGGATCTCAGGAGTCAGGTCCCAGGGATATGCCCCACTCCCCAGCACTGCTCCAGCTCTGAGCTGTCTCCACTGCCACTGCCTGGGACCTGTGGGGCCCCACCTGCCTCCCCAGGGAAAGAGCCACCTGGGATTGGTGCAGAGGCTGGGCCAGTCTCAGCCAGTCACAGGGGACGGCTGGGGGAGGGGGAGAGTGTGGGAGGCTCAGCTGGGTCCTGCCAGGCATGTGGGTCCTGAGGGAGCCTGGCCCGGGTAGGCTCTGCTCCTGCTCCAGCCTGGCTGATTGCACCCCCAAGGGGCCGGAGTTATCCTGCCCCAGGACAAGCTCTGGCTGCGCTGCCGGCTGAGCCTGGCAGACACAGTCACCTCCCATCAGGGCCGGGTATTGTGGCTGGGGGTTAGGGTGTGGGAGAGTAGGTCTCTAGTGGGTCTGGGGGGGTGCTGTGCAGTGGGGGGTGGGGAGATCTGTGTGTGTTGGGGCGCTGGGAAGTGTGCAGGGGTCTGGGTGGGGCACTGTGCAGTTGTGGCAGTGGGGCGGTGGGGGGCACTGGGCAGTGAGGGAATCTGTGGGGGGGCTCTGGGCGGGGAGGGGCAGGGCACTGTGCAGTTGTGGGAGGGCTGTGGGGGGTCTACAGCTAGGGGGCACTGGGCAGTGAGAGGATCTGGGGGGGGTTCGGAGTGGTCTGTGGGAGGGCACTGGGCATGGGGGTTTGTGGGGGTCTTTTCACGTATTCACAGACAAAAACATGAAACAGCGCGCCTCAATTGTCCAATAGATCAATTTGGCACATTAACCAGGAGGAAGCAGACCGTGAGTGTCTTTGACCACAAACCCCATCCCTCCTGATTTGCAACCCCATGGACCAGTGACAGGTGCATGAGCAGCCAAGTCATTGGAAATAAGAAAGGAAGAAGCCAGTGGAAAAAATGAAAGGGGCCACTCTGGTATGACCTTGGGCTCAGGGGCATGCTAGCCAGGAGGAAGCAGATCGATGAAAGGGGCCACTCTGGTCTCACCTTGGGCTCAGGGGCATGCTCCGTACCCCCAAAGCTTACCTCCCTTTTCACGGACTCACACACAAATACGTGAAACAGCGCGCCTCAATCGTACAATAGATCAATTTGTCACATTAGCCAGGAGGAAGCAGATGGACCAAAGGGGCCACTCTGGTATCACCTTGCAGTCATGGGCCCGCCCCGAAGGGGAAGAAGCATGATGGGAGCGCAGGGCCGGGCTGGCCAGTGTGCGTCTGGCAGCTCCCGGTTTGTAAACAGTGCCATTGTACTGGGCTGGGTGGAGCAGGGTTGTCCCTGCCGTGCCATGACCCATCTCCCATTGCCCCCGGCCAGCCTGTCGCTCTGAGGAGTCTGCCCCCCCTGCCCCATGTCCCCATTTCCCCCCTTGGGGACCACAAATATGTTTAGCACCAGGCCCACAAAAAGTTAATCCAGCCCTTTTTGGGGTGCAGGCTCTGGGATGGAGTTGGGGTGCAGGAGGGTTGCAGGCTATGGGGAGTTTGAGTGAGGGGTGCAGGCTCTGACCTGGGGCATGGGATTGGAGTACAGGAGGGGGTGCAGACATGTGGGCTCTGGGAGGGAGTTAGCAACTCAGCACGTTATATAAGAGAAATGAGCTGCAGTGATTTCATATAGGCATAGAAACTGATAGAAGACACTTTTACATATTCAAAATGTGAGAGGCAGAGTTGGAGGGCGGGAGTATCTGTACAATATTTCACCGCATTCAGTCTCCTGGCTGGAGCAGTAACGTAGCCGTGTACGGGGCCGCCCAGAGGATTCAGGGGGCCTGGGGCAAAGCAATTTTGGGGGCCCCTTCCATAAAAAAAGTTGCAATACTATAGTAACATGTATTTGGAAATGTAAAAAATAACCAGTGACATACATTCAAAAATTAATTTGTAATAATTTGAAAATACACTAAAAACATTATTTAAAAACATTAAATGCTTTAATGGTATGTATACATTTGCAATTATATAATGGGCTGTTGCTGGGTGATGGTGATGGTTGGGATGGGGTCGGGGGGGGGCACCCCTTACCATGCCGCTTACCCCCTCTCCTGGAGCCTCAGCGTGCTGCGACCAAGAGCGGCCCCGGACAGCGTTGGAGCCACGGCGCTGCAGTGCGCCAGGGCCGCTCCCGGACGCGGCACGCTGAGACACTGGGGGAAGACGGAGGCAGGGGAAGCCTCCGACATATTCGTGGGGGCCCCTGCGGAAAATTGCCCCACTTGGCCCCCCCCTCTGGGCGGCCCTGGCCCTGCAACACTTGTATAGGAGAGAGAGGAGCTGCGGTGATTAAGCTTTGACAGGCTAGGAATTGGAGGCCTGTGCCTTTAAGACCCCAGTCCCAGGAACCCGCCCCCTGCTCCGAGGCTGACATGCAGCGCCTCTGCCCCCCCCCCCCCACCCCTAGATTACCGAGCACAGTGGGTGGCTCATCCCACGGGGTCACTGTCCCCCCCCTCCCCCTCCCTAAACGGGGGTTTTGTACCCGCACGGGGTCTGGCAGTGTCTTCCCCCCCCGCCGCTTAACCCCGGCTCTCACCCCCCACCACCGATTTTTCCCCTTCAGCCCCTCTTCTGCCGCTAGCTACAGGAGCTTGAACCCCCCAGGCCAGTAAAATTCTGCCCCCTGCTCAGACCCTGACAGCCCCCCCGCTGCGATTTGCCCCCCCCTTCATCCTTTTGAACCCCCCCAAAGAGGAGGCAGCAAATCGTAAGTAGAAGTGAGGGCAGAGAGAGGGCAGTGGCTACAGCGAAGGTTACTGGGCATGCTCAGTTCGAGTGAGCCTGCTCAGTACACCCAAAGTACGGAAACGGGAGCGAGAGCAGTTTGTGCCGCTACACCGGCAGAATGTGCAGCACAGCGGAGACCCCCCCCCCGTGTCCTGGTGCTAGTGGCCGTGATGGCTCTGGACCAGAAGGGCCTGTCCCGGGTCTCTTCCCCGGGAGAGGTGACGGGTCTCCCTGCTGCTCTGAGCGCCCCCAAGACCCAGTTAACTGATCCCAACCCCCCCACCCTTCTGCAGCTCTTCTCCCCCCCCCCACCCCCAGGAGCCTTGCCCCAGGGACTGCTCCCCCCACACTCACTGCTCCCCCCGCAGGACACAGCCCTATGCCCTCCCACTGCTCCAACACCCCCCTCCCCCCGCCAGCCTAGGGGGGGCACGGACACGCTGAGCGCGTCCCGCGCGGGTCGGTCGGTGCCCCCGGCTGTCAGAGGCACTTGTCATCACCCCGGCGGGGGCGGGGGCCCCGGGTCGTAGAACGCTGCTATTGGTTAGGAGGCTTGTCACTCCAGGCTCCTCTCAGCTGCTGATTGGGGGAAGCCGAGGAGGGGGCGGGATGGGGGAGCGGGTAGGGAGCCCACTGGCAGGCGGGAGGCTCATTCCCCGGCTCCCGGGGACCTGGCCGCGCGGCGCCGCAGGTAGGAGCGCGGGGCGGGGCGGGGCTGTGTGCGGCCCGCGGCGGGCGGCAGGTGCCCCTCCCCCGCCCTGTCTATAGGGCGGCCCGGCCATTACAAGGGGGGGAGGCGGATGCCGCAGCCGTTCCGGAGCGGGGGCCATGGCGGTTATTGAGGGGCGCTGCGCCCGTTACGGGGGGGGCGGGGCGCTGTGGCCGTTACGGGGGGCGGGCTGAGAAGCTCAGAATCAGACCCGAGCGTCCCGCGCCCGGCTGGTCGGGGGGGAGGAGCCGGGGCGCTCCCTGCCAGTGGCCGAGGGGACCCCCGGGCTAGGGCAGGGCGGCGCGGGGGCAATAGCAGGTACCCAGGCGGGGGGACCCCTGCCCTGGCTGCGGTCACAGGGGGCAGCTCAGCGCCCGCTTCCCAAGAAGCTCCCTGCGCCCCGAGCCAGGCCGAGCCGGGTCACCGGACGTCCCGATTTTATAGCGACAGTCCTGATTTTGGGGTTTTTTTCTTATATAGGCTCCTATTACCCCCCCACCCCGATCTAACACGAATTCGGATAGAACGCGGGAAAGCAGCGCTCCGGGGGGCGGGGCTGCGCGCTCCGGCGGATCCAAGCAAGTTCGATAGAACGCGGTTTCACCTACAACACGGTAAGATGTTTTGGCTCCCGAGGACAGCGTTCTATCGGGGTAGAGATGTACATGCAGCCCTGCTGTATTGTTCGTTACTGCCAAAGTCAATGATTTTTTTTTTTTAAACAAGGAGTATACTGTTACTTCTTTGCATTGGTTGGTGGGGACATGGGTGGTGATATCACCTAGCTTGTCTTTTGGTGAAACTAAAAGTGCTTTGGGTCCACTGTGTTTTTACAGTGGGATAGGTAATGCATGTTTGTTACCCTGTGATTAAAAACACCCCTTTTCTTAGCACCGAGGACACAGATGTTAAATGAACCATTATTATTCAGAATTTGACAACCCTGATACTGATTATGTGGCTAACACTGCTCCTTTGCCATCAGAGGTATTTGCATCTGAATGCCTACAGCCCCCAGTTATGTGGGTATCAGGAAAAAACAGTTAAAATATTTTAAACTAAAGCATTAATAGAGACTTTTCCTCCCTTAATTTCACTTATTTCCTTCCCTTTAGTTATTAAAGGCTAGTCTACATGGTGTGACACTAAAGGTGTGACATTAATGCACATAAATTACAATGCCTTAAACCTCTGTGTGAATGCTCTCTTTCAGAAGTGGCCTTAGTTTTGCACTGACAGTCAGGGCCACCATAGAAGATTGTAGGAGTGTTTCCCCTAAAAACTATTGATCATCAGGCCTTTTACTTGTTTTCAACATTTTTAAAGTTCAGGTGTCATCCACATTTGATGTTTTTAAGTACAAAGAGAAGGGGAGAAGCAGTGGAGCACTCATCTTAGCTTTTCTGGTTGTTGTCCCGTGTAGAAAAGCATTTGCAATATTTCACAGGTATCAATTTTGACCCAAGAAAATTTCAATAAATTGAAATGCAAGGTTAAAGGTTAAATTTTTAGGCGATCTCTTTCCTTGGCTTTGCCCTGCACTGGTCAGGACATCTTTCATGAGCCGGAGAATGAAGGCCTCATTGTGTCATGTTTAATGGGGCTGTTGGTGTCTGACTGAAAATTAGTGGGGTTTTTTGGTTGGCCCTCTCCCAATATAAAAAAAAAGGGGGGAGGGCTGACAAGAACTCAGGAACCTGAGAATGACAGTCCCCAGGACCAATGGGGAGAGGGCAGTGCTCCAGGTCAGTCCGATTGACTGGGCAGGCAAGCCAGCCGAGCGCCGCTGGAACCCCCACCCCCAGCGCCGCGCCCGCGCCGCCCCCCTGCCGAGCGCCGCGCCGCCGGAGCGCTCCCCCCCCCCCCGCGGAATGCCGCGCCGCGCTCCCCCCGCCGCCCCTTACCAGGTGCCGCCCCAAGCATGTGCTTGGGTGCCTGGAGCCGGCCCTGACAAAACCTAAACTTAATTTCCCCAATACTAATTTCTGCCTACTGTTACTCACACCTTGTCAACTGTATGTAATGGCCCACTCTCTTACCACTTCAAAAGTTATTTTTCCTCACTTGGTATCCTGCTGTTAATTGATTTATCTCGTTAGACTGACCTAACACTTGGTAAAGCACCCCCATCATTTCATGTATTTATACCTGCTCCTGTATTTTTTACTTCATACATCTGATGAAGTGGGTTCTAGCCCACGAAAGCTTATGCCCAAATAAATTTGTTAGTCTCTAAGGTGCCACAAGGACTCCTCGTTTTTTGTATCTATGTCTGGGACCTTTCACCCAGATAGCAAAGTCAACACACACACACACACACACACACACACACACATATGTCTGGGACATTTCACCTAGATAGATAATGGTAGAATGGCATAGGGGGTTTCCAGGTCTGTACCCTCAAACTTAACAGGTACACCACAAGGAAAGAACTGAAATAACTGGGAGAATAAAAATAACGTGTGTGTATGATCTAATGTCATTAATATGTATATACATGTCATCAATACGTACAAACATACTAGCTTAGGGATTAAGTGTACCCTAACATTTTTGTGGGTGAGAAATAAAGTTTGGGCATAGAAGGAGGGTTCAGACACCTGTGCCCTATAAAAAAGGGCCTTGCTAGAGAGGCTGTACTTGTTTTTCTTAGAACTTTCTAAGTTCCAAGGGGACTAGGCTAAGCTTGGTTTCCCTAAGCTTTTGTTTTTAATTTTTTGTATTAGGTTTTAATTTTAAGTTAGTTAAGTAAACTTTAAGTTAGCTTCAATAGCTCTAGATTCTTCTAAGCTTTGCACCTCTCACTCGAACCTGAACTGCCAAAGGCGAGGCTGGTCCTGTGTCTCTCACCACCAGGTTATCAAGGAAGGGTGTGAGTATATTAACCAAAGCTTTGTAACATATAATACCATATGTATCTTTTGAATAGCAGTAATACAATTGTAACTTTGTAACACTGATTATTTTACTATTTAATTACTACTTTATTTATCTTAATAAAAAGTCTTTAAGGCTATATCTGTCTCAGTGTAAGCTTCCTGTCATGCCCCCGAGGGTACTTTGTAAATTCTGTGGAGCCTAATTCGGGACAAGAACCTTATTATCTTCTAATCAAACAAATTGGCGAGCCTAAAACTGATACTATCCAAATTAATATTATTAACCTCCTAAATCAGGCAACAGACTGGTGAGCCAGGCATGTTATGCTTATATAAAAAGCACACAAGATCTTTTTATAGGGGTACAACATACAACAGGCAGGACACTCGAGGAGTGTGTGACAGGGATTCCGGGCATCTTTAGACCCCTGAGAATCTCACCTGAGGCATAAGTGAAGAGTTAAGCCTGGTCTACACTGGGGGGGATCAACCTAAGATACGCAACTTCAGCTACAAGAATAGCGTAGCTGAAGTCAACGTATCTTTGTTCGACTTACCTCGCGTCCTCATGGTGCGGCGTCGATTGCCGCGGCTCCCCCGTCGACTTTGCTTCCGCCTCTCGCCGAGCTCGAGTTCAGCAGTCAACAGGAGAGCAATCGGGGATCGATTTATCGCGTCTACACTACATGCGATAAATCGATCCCCGATAGATCGATCGCTAGTAGTGTAGACATACCCTTAGAGTTAGAGAGCAAGATTGTGTGTCTTACTCACTCACTCTTAAGAACACAGGAACCTGATTTCCTGTGACTGCTTCTTGGCAGCGATTCCAGAATTTCCTGTTATGTACTGTGGTTTGACTTAGAGTTTTAGCTTAGAGGTTTTGAATTTAATCTTGCAAGATAAAGAGTTATAGTGTTATTATGTCAAGTGATACGCGCATTTAAGGGGCTTTATTGAAGGTTGAAGTTATAACAAATGGTACCGATAAGATATTAGCAGTAGCATCGGGCCCGATGACCCACACTGGTGGTGGCGTGGGGGTTAATAAATCTATGTATTAATTGCTGACAAGAGGCCACAGTAACTCAGAACTTGTACGATTCGAGGTACCTTATTTCAGTCCCCTCAATTCTCCCGGACTGCACCTCTGATCCATCTGCCTCAGTTTCCCCAGCTGTTTGGCAGGTCCCAACAGAGGACAAGAGACCTCTCAATCAGCTTCGAGCCATCGAGGGAAGAGAGGGGAACGCGCCCCCACCTCTCTATCGTTTATTTGGGACTTATTGAACTAAGTGTAAAAAATGATTTGGGGTGTTGTTTCCTGTTGTTTCTGTGAAGGGACACCTTCAGTTTCAGAGTAAAGAACAGCAGAGTGTTCATTATATAGTTTATTACATAGGCTAGTCAATAGTGAAGTTTTAGAATTGAAATGAGTTCTATGTTGCGTGTTAAGATGAGTGGAGCAAGGGCAAGAGTAGAATCTGTTGGAGTTACCCGCAGTATGGCTTTACAAAACTTTGCCAGAAAATACATTAAGGAACATGATGGAGGTTTAGTACAGCTGAGAAATAGCGAAATGATCTCTAAGCATTTTAACCCGTGGGGTTTTGTAACTGAGGTGTTTAATGTAGAAACAAAGCACAAAAAAAAAAAAAAAAAAAAAGAAAAAGGCTAAACTGGTGAAGGGAATAGCTGTTGAATGTCTGCTCGTGGCTTGTAGTTCACTGGGAAAGAAATTGAATAAAAAATTAGAGTTACTCAGAAAAGCCCAGCAAACTTTGGATGAGGGAGGAAAGGTTATTCAGGATTTAACAAATCGGCTACATGTAGTGTCAAAGAAGCAGTCAGTACTTTTCCAAAAGAAGCAGGAGTTAAAGAAAACGTTAACATGGTGTAGGTACCAAATATAGGAAGCAGGAGAGGAAGCACATTGTTGGCAGGAGCGAGTGAATGTCAGCTTAAAATCACTGGACAGCTATAAATCAGACTGAGGTCGGCTGTTGAAAAGAATCGAAGAGTTGGAAAAGATCGAAAATGCTCAAAGAATCAGTTCCCATCTTTGAGCATTGGTCTGCTAACCCCAGGGTTGTGAGTTCAATCCTTGAGGGGGCCATTTAGGGATCTGGGGCAAAAATCTGTCTGGGGATTGGTCCTGCTTTGAGCAGGGGGTTGGACTAGATGACCTCCTGAGGTCCCTTCCAACCCTGAGATTCTATGATTCTATTGGCATGGTGAAACCGACGGAGATAGAGAAACCTGCAGGGCCAGTTACTAAAAGTAGGGCGAGAGAGTTAGTTCAGGCTGATACAGTACCTTTAGGAGCGGAGTTGGAGATTGAGTCTCAGAAGCCACTGGGAGAGTCAAAAGAGGAAGTTAGCAGTGCAGCAGCTACCAGCAGTCTGCAGATTAAAAAGAAAGGAAGTCCTAGGGTGGCATCTCAAGAGGTGGAGTTGAGTGTCATCACAGAGAAGGCAACTAGTGATGTAAAGGATAAGGTGAGCAGAGCAAAGGGGGAGGAAATATCCTCTCCTCTGTTAGTGTCCTCCCCTGATAGTGAAGAGGGAGTGCCTTTAGAGACTAATTGTTCAGGGACTAGAAGATGCGGTGTCACAAATGACACGAGTAGCTAATGCCTGTGATGTAGTAATCTCTAGGTTACAACAACCAAGGGATGCAATTCCTGCTCCTCCACCCAATGTTACATTGGCACCATATAGATCAAGAGACCCAGCCCCTTTGGGTGGACACTTATTGGCATTTGGGCAATCATCAACATTGCCTAGGTCCCTAGAATTTTGTGAACCCTCTACAAACCCTTGGTATATGCTGGTATTACCTGGTGTACCGGTAGCACACCCTACTGCACCAGATCTTAATGAACTGAAAGATGTCCTGCGTCCGTGTGGAGATGCCTTGAGTGTAGGATGTAGAGGTTTTATGGAAAGTTACCCTGCTCATCCAGGATTATTTCCAGAGGAAAGTTCTAATAGCTCCGAGGGGAAACATTTGAATTGGGGAGAAAAAGTCAAAACATAAAAATTATAGATTCAAGCTCAAATAAAAGCCTAAATCCCAATCCGGAGAAAAGCTCCTCAAATTCTAATTCTGATTGCCATGTAGCAGTTGTTACAGATATTAAGACCCTAGATCTGGTAGTGGGAATGATGGAGGATTCTTCGGTTGCAATGCATGCACAACATGTACAAAAAACAGCAAAAGTGTTTGGCTTACCAAGAAAAGATTGGGTTAAAATCTTACAACTCCTCACAGTGAATTGAGCATTATGGAGTACTTTGCCACCTGAGTTTAGGGTAGGCGAGAGATCTTTTAAAGACACAGTAGCCTTATTGGAACATAATCCGCATCCGGGGCAAGCTGGAGTGGCCATCCTGTCTAACCTAAAGCAGAGACCTAATGAGTCCCTCAATCAATTTCACCTGCGGTTAAGTGCAGCATGGCACAATCACATAAAAGAGAAAACAGATAAGCCATCATATGGTAGTTTGTTGGTCAATAACTCTCTTAACCTTTCCCTGAAAATGGGGAACATGCATATAAATGATAGCACTTCTTTAAAGAAGGCATTAGCCTTACTGGCCAAGGCATATTCTCAGGAAGGCCCTAAAATAGGTCGGTGTGGAGCCCCTATTGCAATAGTTCAGGAGCCACAAGCTAATCCCATTGTAAGGATTGAGGGACCCCCAGGGTTAGGCCAAGGTGTTCCTAGATTTTCTAGGTACCAGCGTCGGCAAAATGACCCTAACCCACGTAATAATCCTGGACCTTCGAGTGGGCGTGCCCCTTGACAGGGTTATGCGTTTGGATTCTATGTAGGGGCCCGGGACCGTGTTCCTTCTTTTCAGATGCTGCCCAAAACAATTCACGCCTGCAAAGATCCAAGTCACTGCCTCCCCAGAGAAATTAAAACTCAGTTGTAATAATGTTTAAGACAGTGCAGCAGACGCTTGAGGCTCAATGACGGAATATCCGGGAACTCCAAGCACGCGTGAATGAGCTGATGATGGAAGGCAAGGCCCAGCACCCTCAAACCGTCCAGTGGCCTCCATTGATCCATTTCCTTCTCTCCAGTGGACAGCCTCTCCTCCTCCAGAGTTGGCTGCCTCCGAAGAGATAAAAGGAAAACCCATAGATTATTTGTCTGCATACTCTACAAATTACTCGGCATGATGCCAACCGGCCCCAAGTGAAGTCATAGTCCCTTTAGGCAGGGATGCAAGCGGGAGACCCACAGTATCTGCAGTGGTAGGGGGCCGCCACAGGAATTTTATTATAGATACTGGGGGAGCAATTGGCATTATCCATGTCAAGGATCCTAGATCCTCTTCTCTATCATCAGGGCGTACAAAAACACTGCTTGCAAAAGTTGAAAATCAGGTTGTTACCACACTTCTAAACCCATTAAAGTACAGATAGGTCACCTAAAAAAGGTTCATACGTTTGCATTAATAAAATTAGCAAACCCAAAGAATTGCCTATTGGAAACTGATTTCCTATACAAACAGGGCTGTGTTCTTGATTTGGTTAACCTATTGTGTCACCGTAGAACAGGCAAAGGATGACTCACCAGTAATCATACCTGAGTATGGCATGGTGTCTCCAGTGGAGGAGTATGATTTAAACAAAATAGTGGCTAATCATGCAAACTAACCTGAGTTACAGGCTTTACTTCGCAAGCATGCGGATGGCTTTGCTAAACACAAACATGATTGTGGATGTATGGCAGTCACTATTGTTGTAAAAGGAAAAGATGTATCAGCCCAAAGACAATATCCTTACCCAGACCAGGCAAACCCATACGTAGAAAAGACTATCAAGTCTTTGCTGACACAGGGAGTACTATGTAGATGTATTTCCACTGCCAATTCCCCTATTTGGCCTGTGAAGAAACTAGATGGTTCTTGGCGTCTCACAATTAATTACAGGTGCCTAAATCAGGTCACACCCACTTGTGCTCCTACAGTGGTCAAAATGCCAGATCTAATCAAGTCCTTTGATCCAGAGGCTGTGTGGTTTACTGTCCTTGACATCAATAACAGCTTTTGGACATTACCATTGGCCTGCATTTCACAGTACTGTTTTGCATTTAGTTTCCAGGGGGGGCCAATATTCCTAAACACGTTTACCCCAGGGGTATAAAAATTCTCCAGCTTCATTCTATGTGCAAATGAGGCGGGTACTGTCGCAATTTTCTAAACCAACTGTTCTGTTTCAATACGTAAATGACCTTTGTTTAGCAACACGAACCAAGAAGGAGCATCTGAAAAGGCTTGACAAGCTCCTGCAGATCCTAAAGGAAGCAGGGCTAGAATGCAATCCGGCCAAGGCACAGCTAATGGCCAACCGTGTCTCTTTCTTGGGCCTGTCCCTGACAAAATGGGGTAAAACCCTGGCGTAACAAAAAGTAAATGCAATTCAAACATCGCCTTTACCACAGGACCTAACAGCTTTAAAATCCTTTTTGTGTTTAATTGGGTACCACAGGAATTTCATTCTTAATTTTGCTTCCATTGCAGGTCCCTTGTACCAACTGTTAAAGAAAAACGTCCAATGAAAATGAACTGAGCAACACACGGAAGCAGTATCCCAGCTAAAACAGACCATTGTCAAGGCTCTGGTGTTGATCATTCCAAATCCTAAGATACCCGATCATCTAAAGGTAGCGGTAAGTGTTAATGCGTTAGCGGCTGTGGCTTCACAAGAGAGGCATGAAAAAATCAGACCTGTGGCCTATGCCTCACGTTTAATGTCATCAATTGAACATAAGTATGACAATTGTGAAAAGTACCTATTGGCCACCAGTTAGGCCATACAACACTTTTATTTTCTAATTGGCCTCAGCCCAATCATATTACACTCATCGCATACTCCCCTTCAGTTCTTACTGTCCAATAGGGTAAAAGATGGGCAAGTCTCAAATGCTCGCCTAGCCCACTGGGCATTGCTGCTGCTGCTGCAAAAAAAATATTGCAGTAAAACCTGTTAGGACACCATCTTTGTTACCAACTGCCCTACTGTACTAAGGGGAGCCACATGTGTGTCCCGATCTTAATCAATTGAATCTAAGGGGGAAGGAAAAAAATAGCTTTTCCAACCATTAAGCCAGAAAACAAATTCCGTTAAAAGGTATCATTTCTTTGTTAACGATTCTAGTTATTTACCATCAAGGCAAACCTTCTACCGGGTTTAAAATCTACGCAGTTCCTCCCGAGGAGAGAAAAGAGCCTTGGAAGAAGGCATATGCATGCATTCCACATTCGGCTCAAAATGCTAAAATAACAGCGGTGGCTTGTGTGTTGGAGTACTGTGTGCAGTTCTCCATCACCACCACATACCAAAGTATCTGTCTCTTTTCAAACTCTGTATGGGTATGCAGTTCTCTCACAAAGTTTCTACCATCTTGAGAAACAAATGGGTTCACATCTTCTACTGGCTCACCTATTAGGTATGCATCGCTGGTAAAATACTTCCGCTGGTTAGCAGTAACAATCACTGTTCCAGGGTGGCCAATTAAAGTTTAAAAAAAAAAAAAAAAAATATTCTGTTACTACCCCTGGCCAAGGCATATTCTCAGGGAGGCCCTGAAATAGGTCAGCGTGGAGCCCCTGTTGCAATACTTCAGGAACCACAAGCTAATCCCACCATGAGGATTGGGGGACCCCCATGGTTAGGCTGAGGTGTTCCTAGATTCCCTAGGTACCAGTGTCGGCAAAATGACCCTAACCCACGTAATAATGGGTGGACCTTCGAGTGGGCATGCCCCTCGACAGGGTTATGCGTTTGGACCCCTTGTAGGGGCCCGGGACCATGTTCCTTTCTTTTCAGATGCCGCCCAGAACAATTCATGCCTGCAGAGATCCAAGTCACTGCCTCCCCATTTAATTTGGCACACCAGTGGCACTCAATTAAATAAAATAAAAATGGACACCTACCTGCAAAATCTGCAAAAACATTTAAATCGGGTCCATTTGCAGGTAGCAGCTAAATTGGGAAAATCCAAACAAAAGGCAAAGGCTTACTTTCAAACAAAACAAAAAAACGTAAAAGGTTGAAAACCAAGTAATGCTGTTATCATATAAAGCACCAGAGCATGGGCTGTGTAACCAATGGATTGGACCCTTCCAAGTCATCAATAAACTCAGTTCAGCAGTGCATAACATTAAAATAACAGAAGGCAAGTGTAATAAAAACAAAATCTACCATGCTAATCAGTTAAAGCTCTATCAATCATTCAGGTCACAGAAGCAACTTCCTCCTCAGAACTTAAGTAAACAGCATCCAACATAATCACCACAGCTGAAGTCCAGCAAATTGCAACCATAAAATAAACACTAATATTTCTAATTTACTACACCCTTATCGTTGCTCTAAGGGTAAAACTAAGCCAAAATCACAAATTTGGAACTAAACTGTTACAACCCCATAAAACCAGACTACACTGTTGTGCTCAGTTGCCTAAGCATGTAAAACAAAACATACCAACACAAAAGGAACGAACTATTATACTCAACCCAAAACTTATCCACAGTCCTCTACACCAGGTTAAGGAAATTAAAGGGGAAAATGTCACCGTTAAATATCAATTGGTTAAAGTAATCTCGTTGCCATCCAATGGCTGGAAAAACATTTGGCCTTTTAAATAATAACTCAAAGGGGGAAGAATGTAAAATGTATACCTCCTCACCAACAGATTCAACTTCCCTAAAACACAGAATACCTTATAAAACTTAAAAAAAAAAAAAAAAAAAAAAAAAAAAAAGCCATTTGTAATAATCTAATAATGGTGTGTGGGGGGAGTTTAACCTTATATAAACTTAAATATAAAAATAAAGAACAATATAAAATGCTCATTATAGCTAATTTTCAAACCAAATCAGAAAGCAAAAAAGTGTACTAAATGTTACATTTGAACTTTAGGTTCAAAATCCAAGTATTAACTATAATTATAATAACCCAATACCAAATCATGTAACTTGTCCAATAATAAACCCAGACCCTGCTAGTGGTCTCACCACAACACCCATAATAGAAAAAGTAATCAGGTTCAGTTTATGCATATTCCCGTAGTGTTACATTTGTTTAATTGGTATCTAGAAAAAATTAGCTATTGTCAGCATACCAAAGTGGCTTCCTTTTTCTCAGTACAATTTGGGCTGCAATTTTATTCACATCAACAAGTGCAAAATATTGTTCTGTTGGGAATTAATAATAAATTCCATAAACCACATACCTCTAGAAGAAAGCGTAGCTTAAAACTCTTTAAAAGTTTAAAATCCCTAACAGAACTATTTAATTCAAAAGTGTCAATTTAAAATCAAGCGAACATTTAAATCCAATGTTACAAAAAATAAAAAAATTGTCTCAGAAAAAGCAATTTACTGTTCATAATATGCATAACATAACCCAACTATTTAATAAAACCCAACATAAAATTAATCAGCTAATCGCTTAAAACAATAATCAGCACAGGAATCAACACTTTAAAAAGATTATATGCTCTGCATATGGAAAATACGTTGTAAATGTAATCACTAATATATTACAATCCTTAAAATTAAAAAAAGGTTCCTAACTTAATTAAAAATGAGCAACTGTTAAGTTGGTACTGTCCCAAATGTTTTCAAAAGCTGAAAACAAAAAAAAAACCAATCCACATGTTTAAATTCATGCCGGCATTTATCAGTGGGTGCTATAAACAAGATGGGATCTGTAACACCTCACCCTAACCAAAACGGTTGTTCTTTTTCAAAAAATTGTATAATGGCACGATCCTTGTATGTCTCATTCACAGTCTCGTTACCAGTATTTAACCCAGACAAGGATGTGTACTGGCAATTGGTAGCTGTCCATTCTATAGGTCACCTCAAAGGCGACATCTATAGGAAACACGTTAATGTACCTCCCTTGGTGGTCTATCACACTCTAACTCAAACCTGAAAAGTACCACAGATGGCCTGTTGCTCTAAAAAAGGGCCTCCGTATATCTGTAGGTGTAATGTGTTTAAGACAATCACTGTTCTGTGTAAACTGCAGAATTTTTTTTTACAAAATTCATCATCATGCCTGGTAAGGTTGACCAATTAAAAAACTCCAATAAAAAGGGTAACCTATGCTAAAAATAGATATTTTTGCGTGGTTACCAATCAAAAGAGGTACCAATATGGTTCCTTAAAGTGTCTTGTCACAAAATCAAATTTTTGTTTTACTCCAAAGCAACCCACTTTAATAGGAAATCAAGCTATTTCCCCTATTCCCACTTTTAAAAACATCACCATTAATTCCAGTCCAACCCAGCCTATCAGGATTTAACTATCCAAAGTACACCCACCTTTCTTGTCTACATTCCCCCACTAGAGTTACAGTTAAAGTCATTATTGGCCTGTAAAAAAACTCACCTCATACAAATTACTAACAATATGGACAAAGCCAAATAAAGCTACAAATAAAGTGAGTTGTAAGTTCTTATCTTTATTAACATCAGAAAGGTTCAAATGTGATTTTTGTAGCATCCAATCAAATAAGATTTGAAAATCCCAATTTTGGGATGAGGAATTTGCAAACCTTAAAACACAGCCAAGTACCTTTATCTTTTTTCTGTTTCTCCAGCAGCGAGATTGCAAGTAAGAGTCAGCACACGAGACAGAACTGCATTTTCTGTCTGTCTTGTTCTTTCCTCTCCCTTTTCTGTGCATTTGTCTTGTTCTGTCTTCACGGACACGAGAGCAGACTTTAAAAACAGAAACAGCAACTTCAGCCCATTTCAACTAACTTCTTCTCTTCCCCCACAAAAAGGAAGGTTGTTACCATCCTTAGCACCGTCTAAAAGATTCCTCCCCCCTCTTCTAAAAACTGTCTACAGCTAAAGGAAAATGGAATAAGGGATATAGTTGAAATGAAAGCCTTGCTTTATACTTTACATTTCAAATTGCTTAATTGTTTTTTCTTTTTTTCCTTGGTACCTTTAGTAAAAGGTTAAAAAAAGTTTTTAATGCTGGTTGTTGACCTAGCACTAAGCAAGCTGAGGGTTACTGGCCTAATGTATAGGGGGAAGCAGCAGACATGGGGGGAGGGATACCTCAGTGGTTTGAGCATTGGCCTGCTAAACCCAGGGTTGTGAGTTCAATCCTTGAGGGGGCCATTTAGGGAACGGGGGTAAAAATCTGTCTGGGGATTGGTCTTGCTTTGAGCAGGGGATTGGACTAGATGACCTCCTGAGGTTCCTTCCAACCCTGATATTCTATGATCTCAATTTTACTTAGATTTTTGACACTGTCCCACATAACATTATCATAAGGAAACTAGGGAAATGTGGTCTAGATTAAATTACTATAAGGTGGATGCAAAAATTATTGAGAGCCCCTACTCAAAGAGTAATCATCAATGGTCCGCTATCAAAGTGGGAGTGTGTATCCAGTGGGGTTCCGCAGGGATCAGTCCTAGTTCCGGTAGTATTAGGAAAATCTTTCTAACAAGATGGGTAGTTAAGCTCTGGAATAATCTTCCATGGGAAGTTGTGGAATCCCTATCAGTGGAGGATGTAAAAACAGGTTGGACAAACACCTGTCCAGGATGGTCTAGAAGGTTTACTTGGTCCTGCCTTAGCCCAGGAGACTGGACTGGATGACCCTTTGAGGCCCCTCCCCGCCCTACATTTCTATAATTCTATGAAATGCAAGTGAGAAATTAAAAGATCCTATGTTATGCTTAGGTAGTTTTATCTTTGGCATGTATAACCTTGCAATTCCAATTGTGAATGCAAAGTCAGTCTAACCTCCATACAATTGGAGTATTAATTACATTCAACAAGGAATTTGGGGGTTATTTATTGGAACTATCCCTTTATGTTTTGCTTCTGTAAAGTTTAGTTTAAGGTAAAAATCTTCCAGGCAAAAGAAATAGTGAAAAAGCAAGAGCACCAGCTACACTTCTGGGTGTGCAGCCAAAAGTTGGTTGTACTCTAAAAGAGGAACTAAGGCCTGGTCTCCACTTAAAACTTATGCCGGCATCGGTCTGTCAGGGCTGAAAAACCACACACCCTCAGTAACATGGCTATGCTGACAAAACCCCCAGTGTGAACACAGCTATGCTGAAAGAAAAATGCTGCTAGCAGCATAGCTAATGCTGTTCGGGGAGGTGTTCACTTGCCATCAGAAACACTTCTGTCAGTGTACATTGCGTCTGCACTAGGGGGCTATGCTGGGCTCCACCATAACCTTTCTAGTGTAGACATATTGTAACTTTCCTGACAGTCCCTAGGAGGCTATGGAAGTGAGTGACAGACCGCATTGCTTTTAAACTAGTCAGTGTAATCTAAATTTCTCCCTAGCTGAAATGGGAAATTAAAGATTGCTGCCCACTGGCCAATGTCTTTAGACAAAAGCACCAAGGGAATTTGTAAAGATTTAGTCCATACCTTGGTTATACTAGCATGGTTTGGAAATTAGTACCCGTTAAGTAAGAGATGGCTTAGCAAACAGGCACCCTTGTCCAAATGATCAATGTGAAATGTAAAATAAAGTGTGTCCTCAGTTTTGAGGGTCAAAACTTTTTTGATCTGAATGTGACAAATACATCTTGAACCATGAAGCTGGACACAGGTAAATCGTATAGACTGTCTCTCTCATTTAACAAGAAACATAGAACAGATGGTTTTCTGGGTATTTTAATGTTACTTCAGAGTTCAGCATCTTCCTATGACGAGGCTTGGTCTGACACAGAGGCCGGAGGTAACCTAACAGTTCCGATATGATGATGACTGGAGCCCCTTCTGGGAAAAGCACTCATTTAAATCAAACTAGAGCTATTCTCTCACTACCAAAAAGACAAGTACACTGGAAAATGTAGAGCACGGGTATAAAGCTTTGTTTGGGTCTAAAAAGGGTCTTGAAAGAGGAACAGCTAAATCTGGATCTGGTCGAGGTTCAAACAAAAAGATTTTCATTAAATAAAATTCTGTTAACTCAGACTCATGAGAAAATTAGATACCCCTTTGAGTGATGCCCCTCAAATGTAGAGGGATTATGTTACAAGGGAAGCTCTTTGGGGAATCGAATATAGTTTTTCTCTCTCTTTGTACAGCACCCAATACAATGGAATCCTGGCCCATGACTAGGACGCCTGGGCTCTAGGGTAATACCAATAAATAATAATAATGTTCATTAAAAAGCATAAAAAGAGCCAACTACCTGCAGGACTGCAATTGTGATCTGATAGTTCTAGGTGCCAGGATCAGTCAAATAAAAGGCAGAATTGAGGTAACATCACCTGAGTGCAGAAAGGTTCACTAGGAAGAAAAAAGCAGCACAGGAAGGAAGAAGGTTTGGTTTGGGCAGAAGGCTACAAGGAAGAAATACAAAATTGAGGGATCTCTTCTAGTCATCAAAGGGCAGAACCCAACTGATATTGGTGAAAACTGGAAGATGGAAATGAGGGGGGACACAGAGCCCCTTTCGTGTGTGTGGCAGGCCCATCGGCTTTCAATAACTCTGTTTAGTAGAGAATCTGAAAGCCACTTGTCACTGCCCCTCAGATGCTACCTTTGTCCCTCACACAGAGCTAACAACGTATCTGTTTCCCAGGTCTCAGTTTGTGTGATCGGAAGAGAAGGGATTTCTGAGACGATGGAGCCCCCATCCAGCTCAAGGTCTCGGAGGTTCCACCGCCCAGTACCACAACTAAGCTGTGACCTCAGAGAGAAGCTGCAGTATCCACGGCAACTAGGTAATAAGTTGTGTGTGGAGAGGCATGTTGTGTTGGGGAGCATGGATAGTACAGCAGGGAGGGAAGTCCCCAAGGCAGCCTGTATGAAATCATCGAAACAGCATTTGGTTGTCTAGTGGCACGTGGAGGCTGGGTGAATCCCTGTTCCTAGTAGAGTCGTGAGGTCCAGGAGCGTATGTGTTTGTGTGCGTCCCTCTAACAGTATCTTTGTAATCCTTTAGATCTTCCTGCGCCCTATTTGATTGTTCCTTATGATAAGGGGAATGAAGGAGACCAGGATATGGTGGCCTCGCTCCATAGGTTCGGCTTTATGGTGAGTTGTGAAACGGTCCGCACTGTTCCTCCTCCTGGGCCGTGCTGCTTCCTTGTCTGTCCTCACTCATTCCTCTCACTTCCTCCCGGCTCCTCCATTGCTCAATGGTCTTTCCAACTTTTTCTTCCCCATCAATAAAATAATCACACCCCTTTCTTTGGGAGGTGCCTTGTGCATGTGGAGCTTCTCCAACATCCTGGATAGCTCACTTCATGTCCCTCCAGGTGGTCAGGATTCGCCCCTGGCAGTTCATCCCACGACTGAGTGGTGAGACTATTGCAGGAACAGCATGTGCTGAATGGGGCTCCCTTGTGGCTCCAGGTGCTTGCTTGAGTGGCCTGGATTGGGGCTAAGAGCTCTGTGGGGATGGGCAAGCTGAGTCTGGCATCTCTTGCTGTGTGGAGGAGGTTGGGATAGTGGGAAATGGGATTCCTTCCCCTCCTCCAATGCTGCATTGATGGTGATGGCTCTGCCCTTTGCTGCTCAGCTTGTGCCTGATTGGTGGGATTGTGGCCAGACCAGACAGGTGCTGAGTGGGGGACCCATGTCATTTCAGATGCCAGTGACGTTTGAGGAGGTGGCCGTGTACTTCTCTGAAGATGAATGGGCTCTTTTGGATGAAAAGCAGAAGGAACTCTACAGAGATGTCTTGCAGGAGAATTATGAGACTCTCCTCTCGTTGGGTGAGCAGTTGCTATAGTCCCCGTAGTGTAGACATGGCCTAAATCTTTTATAAACTATATGAATTATGTCTTTCCCCTTCAGCAAAGAAAATCTTGGAATGTTCTTTGTAGTTAAGTGATCGACAAATACTTAACATGTTGTGATGCATGTACCTCTTTCCAATGAGCAGGATTTCCGATTGCTAAACCAGATGTGCTATCCCAGATGGAGCGAGGGGAAGAGATGTGGCTCCCAGATCTCCAGGGCTCTGCGGAAAGGGAAATCCCAAGAGGCACTAAGACAGGTGAGGAATGAGTGACACCAATTGAGAAACAATCTGGGGCTTGGAAAAGCTGGGATCCCAGCAAACCCACTGAGTCCTCTCCCTGTTCTGTCCCATCTCATCTGACTCACTATTATGTCCTGTCCTCATGGCAGGTGTCACTCCTGGCTCCCAATCGTCCTGCCTGATCCCTGGCAGAAGCCTTTTCCTCCCTCAGCCTTTTTCTTAGGGCTCAGATGAGACTTTGAGGCAGAACTCGCCCCTCCTCTGCCACTTGGTGGAATATACTTCCTGCCTATCAGGTTCTGTTATCAATGATAAATCCCTTTACCGCCCCCTCTGTCCCCAGCACATGCAGTGAATCCCATCTGGATTCTCTCTCCCAACAGGTACCGGGACAGCAAGTGAAAACAAGGAGAGTCCCCAGCAGGAAGGGGCTGTGGGAGTGAAGATGCACAGGATGTTCTCAGGAAGACCGCAGGGCTCTGATGGGGCAGATGTCAGCAAGAGTCAGGACAGAATGGGGCGGCAGAGAGGAGACTCTCCAGGCAGGAGTAAATCTACTCACAGCAAAAGAGGCTTGAGGAAATCCACAGACACCAGCGCCCACCCAGTAACCCATATTGGGTTGACACCAAATACCATCAATGAACTGGGGGAAAGAGTCAGTAACAGCTCTCTTCTTATTCAACATTATCAGCAAACTAGTGCAGAAAAGAGTGCCGTCAGGTGTAGTGAGTGTGGCAAAAGCTTCACTCGACAAGAATACCTTCAGATACATCTGAAAATTCACAGAAGGGAGAGACCCTATAAATGTAACAAATGCAAGAAAAGCTTCAGACACAAGACAAGCCTTGTTCTTCACCGTTACACAGTCCACAAGTCAGAGAGACCCCATAAGTGTCCAGACTGCGGCCAGCTCTTTATTCTGAGAGAGAGATTTATTCAGCATCAGAGAATCCACAACGAAGAGGCATCTAGAGGGTTCAACGATGGGATTGTGAGTGAGAACAGGGACAAGAATCCCCAGAAAAAAGGGTCTGCGAGAGCAAAGCCAGACATGATGTTGTCGGGGAAACCCCAGTGCCCTGAGTGGGGAGATGCCAGTGAGAGTAGGGGCAAGGTGAGACAGCAGCACGGAGACCCTCCAGACTCGAGACAAAGTAAATCCACTTGCAGCAAAACAGGCTTAAGGAAATCCAAAGACACCAGCACACAGCATACAGACTGCATGGGGAAGAGACCAAATACAGACACTGAACTTGGGGAAATTTTCAATGACTGCTCTCTCCTGATTAAGCATCATCAAACTGGTGCAGAAAAGAGTGCTTACAAGTGTAGTGAGTGTAGGAAAAGCTTCACTCAAGAAAAATACCTTCAGATACATCTGAGAACTCACAAAGGAGAGAGACCTTATAAATGTAAAGAATGCGGGAAAAGCTTCAGTCGGAGTTCAGTGCTCAAAGATCACACCATGAGTCACAGAATGGAACAACCTTATAAATGTACTGAGTGTGGGAAAAGATTCAGAGCGAAGACAATCCTTATATATCATCGTTACATAGTCCACAGGGTGGAGAGACCCTATAAGTGTCCATACTGTGGCCAGCAATTTGTCCTAAGAGAGAGACTTGTTCAACATCAGAGAATCCACAAAGAAGAGGAACCTAGAGGATTTAATGATGGGATCATGAGTGAAGATGAAGCTAAGAATCTCCAGCGGGAAGGGCCTGCAGGAGCAGAACCACAGAGGACATCATCGGGGAGACCCCGGGGTCCTGAGCAGGGAGGAGGCTGTGGAAGTCAGGGCATGGCACGAAGGCAGCAGAGACGCCCTGCAGGCAAAAGAGGCAGTATATCTAATCAACGCGAGAGAGATTCCAAGAAATTGAAAAGCACCATCACCCACCAGGGCACCAACACCGGAGCACAAACAAGCACAAATGGTGACAATGAGAAAAGCTTCTCAGCTCTTTCTGTGCATCAGAAAACCCACCTGGAAGAGAAACGTTACAGCTGTGCTGAATGTGGGAAAAGCTACCACCAGCATGCTCACCTTCGAAGGCATCAGAAAAACCATACAGGAGAGAGACCCTATGTATGTGCGGATTGTGGAAAGAGCTTTGTGTACAGGTCAATACTCAGCAGACATGAAAGGACCCACAAAGAGGAGAAAAACTATAGCTGCACTGACTGTGGGAAAAACTTCAGCGAGTACTCATACCTTACTATGCATCAGAGAATCCACAGGGAAGAGAGACCCTATCAGTGTCCCGACTGCGACAAAAGCTTCAGGCTGCGAGGACACTTTACCAGTCACTGTAGAACCCACACAGGGGATAAACCTTACAAATGCACCGAATGTGGGCAAGGCTTTGGGCGGAAATCAACCCTGACTAAACACATGAGGATCCACACCGGAGAGCGGCCCTATAAATGTGCGCAGTGTGATAAAAGCTTTCGTCAGAAGTTCGCCCTTTCCCAGCATCAGTTAATACACCAGGGAGAGAGGCCTCACAAATGTACTGAATGTGGGAAAATCTTTCTTCAGAAGTCCCACCTTACCACGCATCAGTCTGTGCATCGGGGAGATAGACCTCACAAATGTACTGACTGTGGGAAAAGCTTCAATGACCGATCAAATCTTCTTAAACACTTGGCAAATGTCCACTTGAAAAAGAAACCCCATACAGCAAATGTAACTTCAGGTTAAATTGATCTACAATTGTAATGATAGAAAATAATGGGCTGGTACTTTTTTGATTCTGGTGAGACACTTCTCCACTCGTACTTATTCTAAAATACAAGGTTTAAGGAGGATGGGTTGGTAGTATCACCTTATTTATGATCATGGGAGTGAGATGTGGGAGGGGGACAAAGCTGATGAAGAGAGGAACTGATCTGTCAATGGGTTTTGGGGATGGTTAGTGGGAATTTCAAGGGAGTGGAGTTGAATTTTGCAAGTTGAGCAGCGGCATGCCATCTTCCTGACTGGCTGTGCCAGTGGGACGATTCCATCCAGCCCCTGAACACACTACAGAACAAAATGGCATCCTCCGCACATTGCGAAGACACGGGTATTTAACATGGCACTCTACAAACGGATTAAAACCTGGCGAACTGAGATGTCTCAATCTGTAACTGTAAACAGGGAATCCTCATTGAGCAGGTGTGTTTCTAGTGGGGTCCTGCAGAGATCGGTTCTTGATCCTCTGCTTTGTAACATTTTTATCAGTGACCCGGAAAAAAACAGAAAATGATCACTGATAAAATTTGCAGATGACACATAAATTGGGGGAGTGGTAAATAATGAAGAGGACAGGTCACGGATTCACAGTGAACTGGATCACTTTGCAAGCTGGGCAAAAGAAAACTATATGCATTTTAATGTGGCTAAACGTAAATATATACATGTATGAATGAAGAATGTAGGCTATACTTACAGGATGGGGGGATTCTATCCTGGGAACGTGGGACTCTGGAAAAGATGTGGGGTGTGGTGGATAATCAGCTGAATATGAGCTCCCGGTGCAATGCTGTCTCCAAAAGAGCTCATGCAGTCCTGAGATGCATAAACAGGAATCTCGAGTAGGAGCAGAGAGGTTCTTTTACCTCTGTATTTGGTACTGAGGCAACTGGATTTTTTTTTAAACATGTCTCAGGGTTTATCTACTCCGGAAGTTTTACTGGTATAATTTTGCAAGTACGGTTATAATGGCATAACTTCCTGTGAATAAGTGTGTCAACCTGGAGAGTTACAGAGGCATAATTACACTGGTATATTTTATGCCAGTTAAATTCCACGTGTAGGCAAGCTCTTAGCGAGAGTAGTTTTCAAGGTAACAGGTGAACAGGAGTAAATCAGCCTTGCCCCACCCTCACAACAGCTTTCTACCATGCACTAACTGGCTATAGCACTATTGGCTAAAGATACAGCTCACTTTCAAAGGCATATGGTTAATAATGGGATGCCAACGAGTGCATCTTCACCTGGATCTTCCATCCCCAGCAGTTCAGCCTATTCCAAGTGGGTAGGCACACCGTGATTTTTCTCCTGTAAGGCAAGTACCCCAACTGGGCCAGTGTAACTGGTAATGCAAGTGCTACTCCCTCCCTGAGCTGTGCATCCCATAGTCCATTGAAGGTGTCTGGGAAAAGTACTCATAATCCTTGGTGCAGGGACCTGCTACTTATCCTGTATGGAATAGCTGCCTGAAAGGTTTCACAATTTACTCCTAAAAAACACAGTTGGGCAGAGTGCTGGGTATGAACTGGAAAACAGAAAATGCCCCGTTAAACTTACAGCCAGTTAAGCCTGAGTGTGATTTGTTAGCTTATGAGACAAAGTCCCCTAAGGCTTTGCAGCTATGCAAAATGTATAAAGGATATGTGTGACCGATTGCTATGCTTGCTGGTGAAATAAGGAATGGAGAGGTACTGAGACTGATCTGTTTGCAGATGTTTTAACCATTAATTGCAAGTCCTAAATGTTTTGCTGTGTAAGGGAGATGTGAGTGGTATGAACAAAACAAGGAAGTAACTAGGTTGAAAACAACTGGGGTATATGTGACTGTATAAACAAATTGGAACAGACACAGGTGTTGACACTTAGATAGGTCAGAAAAGATTTTACGGCTTGCCTTGGGACAAGAGTCCCATGATGCTTTGCAGTTAAAGCTATCTAGCAAGGAATGGAATTTTACAATGCAATAACTGATGACATATTTTATATAAGATATATTTTTGCAATGTACTAACCGCAACATATATGTAACGAATAAAAATGTCCAAAAAAGGCCATAAACCATGATTAACTACTTGGTGTTGAAACACTTGGAAAATTACAAGGAAGAGGGAACTGAGGAAAGGGCCTTAAGGGCAGGTCTACACGACGGGGCTAAGTCGACCTAAGTTACGCAACTCCAGCTACGTGAATAACGTAGTTGGAGTTGACGTACCTTCGGTGAACTTATTGTGTCTACACCGCGCTGGGTTAACGGGAGAAACTCTCCCATCGACTTACCTTATGCTTCTTGTTCCAGTGGAGTACCAGAGTCGACGAGAGAGCAATCGGTGGTCAATTTAGCGGGTCTTCACTAGACCCACTAAATTGACCCCCGGAGGATCGATCGCGCACATTGATCCCCCGGTAAGTTTAACCAAATCTAAATTTAAGAGAAGGTTATTCATTAAACATATAATCACAATTAAAATTCCTATCCATTATTAGCTATTCATTTATTAATTATTGACAAATTATTGGTTGATTATCAACACAAGAAATATGTAAACTACAGTCACTGGAAGACTGTTCTCTACACTGGTAATGTCTGACCTTTCTGTATTATGCTGTTTTATTGCTAATCAATAAAGTGATTGAGCCAAGGTATCTGAGGTCTCATTAACTGATGACAAACTTAACCAGCAACCATCTCAAACCACTTACAAGATCACATTTCTAGCTGTAAGGGGAATGGGGCCTAATAGTGACTGGATTTCATAAGGATGGAGGACAGTGTCCCAGAAGTGTGAGGCATTAAGGGGAAGTGACTACAGATCAAAGAAGAGATGCCTTTCTTTTCATTTCTCAATAGACTGATTGAACAAAAGTAGCACTACTTTACACTGTTAACTCTGTGTGCTATTAATTAAACATGAATGCCCCAGGGAAGGTGGGTGTGCCTATTATGAAACAGTGAGTTTGTGTATTTCTTTGGTTGTGCTGGGGCCTGTGGTGACACTGTAGTTCACAACAAAAACACCCCCCTGGCTCCTAGTACTAAGGAACACATTGCTTTTTCTCTGGAAGGTTGTGGGGGTAAATCCCTTGTTCCTGAAGAATTTTTAAGGGGATCCATTTTTGCTCAGCTGCCTGTTCCCTCCCTCTCACTGGGAAGAGTCTGGGATCTGCGCCTCTCTTTTACCCGTCTGCAAAATCAATTCTTTCTTCTTTCATCAACTGCCCTGACGTTCAGTCTCAATAGCCACATCAGAGCAGACCAATCGTTCAGCTAGTCCTGTGTCTGACAGCAGCCAGCACTACACACTTGGTTGGAACGTGCAGGAAACCCCGTAGTGGACAATTATGGCAAAATCTGTCCCTAGCAAAAGTTTCTGCCTAATCCTGTCAACCAGTTGTTGGTTTGTGTCCTGAAACAGATTCCCCATATCTACATTATATATTAGTTCAGCTAGTGTAACTCTGGAGGTTCTCATTATCTCTGTTTCTATCTGATCCTTTTTCAAAATTCCATGAGGTCTACGTCTCAATGCTATCTAGTGGAAATGATTTCCATAGGTTTATATATCTATATATGAGATAATCTGATCTCCTGTATATCACAGGCTATTACATTTCACCCAGCTACCCAATAACCTATGTTTGCCTAAAGAACACCTAGAAAGGCATCCAGCCTTGATCTGAAGACAGCAAGAGAAAGAGAATCCACCACTTCCCTCGGAAGTTTGTTCCAGTAGTTAATCACCCTCACCTTTAAAACTTGGGAATTTATTCCTAATTCAAATTTGTTTTGCTTCATTTTGCAGTCACTGGCAGTGGCTCTTCCTCCATTACATTAAACAGTCCTTTAGGACCCAGCATTTTCTCCCTCTAAAGACATTTAAATTGTAATCAAATCACCTGACCTCTGAATCTTTTTGAGACGCTGAACACATTGAGCTCTCTAAGTCCTTCATTGTGAGGTATTTTGTCTAGCCCTGTGATCATTTTGTGGCTCCTCTCTGTACCCTCTCTCCAGTGTTTCAACATGCTTTGTAAAATGTGACTACAAGAACTGTACACAGTATTATAGTATCAGTCTCACCAATGTGGTACACAGGAGTAAAATCACTCTCGCCCTACTTATTACTCCTCTGATTATACATCCAAACATCACGTTATCACTTTTCGCCCCAGGATCACACGGGGAGCTCATGTTCAGATGTCTGTCAACTGTGACCCCTAAATCCTTTTCAGAGTCACTGCTTTCTAGGATACAGTCACCCATTCTGCAGCCACGGCCAGCATTCTTAGTTCTTAGGTGGATGACTTGTGTTAGACCCGCAATAGAGGTCTCCCTACGGGATGAGGAACAAGTAGATACTGGACGCAGTGTTGGTATATAATACTCTAAATGCTCTTTATTGATTACAAAACAAACTTTTCTCACTCCACATTCACACCCCAAACATACTATACCAGAGTCCAAAGGTCAGAATAGTCCCGACGGTCAGTTGAGATTCTTTCCATCAGGATAAGATCATAAGATGCAGGGAGCCGGCAAAAACCACATCTATATTCACCCGGGGCTCTGGATCAATAAACGATTCCGATTTACAGAAAGCATAGGCAACCATTTATAGTGCATTCCGTTGCATCGGTTCTTTGCCTTTGTTTACTAGGCCTTCTACCCACACAATTCCAAAGATACAATCCTGGGCAGGCCACCATGATCCAAGGTGTGTCATTTCCTCCAATTCTTATACAATTTTATATCAGTCCAGCTGGTGTTGTTTCCTTTTCTGATGATTTTCTGTATTTTTCTCAGAACATAAGATTGTTTTTGCACAAATAGTTCTAATAGTCCTTGACCGTAAGTTCTTGCTTCAGTTGCCAACTTTCAACGCACGTATTCATGTCAAGCACACGTCATTCATACCAGGCCTCAATGACCTATAACATATTACATGGTATATGAATCACAATGTGTGTGAGTGTGTGTGTACATATATATATCCCAACACTTGTATTTGGCTGTATTGTTTGTTTGGTTTTCCTTGAATGGTTATTACCTGGCAATAAATAACTTTTATGGTTAAGCTGGTTGCTTCCCTCCCTCTCTCTCTCTCTCTCTTTTGTGTTTTTGGCTTCCCCATTTGCTCTGCAGCAACGCTCCTCTTACCTAAGCTAAAGATCCCTGCAGCACCCAAAAATCCTGTGGGGTTTTCTCATCAAGTGGGTTACTACCAGAACAATTGTAACGGGAAAGTGGGGATAGGGACATGCTGAACCTGTGGCATAGGAGTGCGGCAACTTGGAAATGCTGCTTGACCCTGCCTACTCAGGCGTGCTCTGTTCTGGTGCCATGCTGGTGGCATATGAGGGTGGCAGCTTGGAAGTGCTGCTCGACCCAGCCTGCTGAGTCCAGGGACATATAAGGGGTACGCTTGAGAGTGCTGATTGACCTGGTCCACTGAGATACACTCTGTTAATGTGTGTGTTCATCTGATTCTGGGGCTGGAGGAACCCAGGCCTGGAGAACTTCGGTCCTGCAGGATAGCTCCATTGGGAGGGGACTTGTAGAAGGGAGAAGTAGAGCTCCATATAAGAACACAAGTGACACAAGCAGTACATTGATAGAATTACAGAACCCCCCCCCCGAAGAGTAACCCTAATAAATAAGCGTACCCCAAAGTAACGGGCAAATCTGGGAACACTGTTGTTCTTCGAGGTGTGTTGCATGTGTCTATTCCGTGATCCACCCTCCTGCCCTCTACATCGTAGTTTTCTGGAAAGAAGGAACGGAGGGCGTGAGGGGATGGCTGGGTGCCTTAATGACAGGTACTGCTGAGGGGAAAATTTTCAGCAACTGTGCTTGGGGTGCACACACACCTAGAAGGAATGGACATGTGCAAAGAACAACCTTTACAGAAGGTTAGTAAACACTTTTTTAAAAATTAAAGCAGAGATTCTCACATGATCACCTGACTCCATGAGCAAGGCTTTAAGAAAAGCACCAAATATTGCAAGAAGGGATAAAATGGCTAGATATGGAAACAAGGCACTCGCCTCAAGACACAGCAACTTCCTCAGGGTTTCTAGCTTCCTACACACGATATCTTCCAGCTCTGCACTGCAAAGTGCAAACCAAATCCAATATGTAGACCAGGGGTCAGCAACCTTTCAGAAGTGGTGTGCCGAGTCTTCATTTATTCACTCTAATTTAAGGTTTCGCATGCCGGTAATACATTTTAATGTTTTTAGAAGGTCTCTTTCTATAAGTCCATAATATATAACTAAACTATTGTTGTATGTAAAGTAAATAAGGTTTTTAAAATGTTTAAGAAGCTTCATTTAAAATTAGATTAAAATGCAGAGCCCCCCGCACCAGTGGCCAGGACCTGGGCAGTATGAGTGCCACTGAAAATCAGCTCGCGTGCCACCTTTGGCACGCGTGCCATAGGTTGCCTACCCCTGATGTAGACTGTAAACTCTTTGGGGGTGAGGACCTTGTCTCCTTATTTGAGGAATGTCCTATGGAGACCAGGAATTTCTCTCCTTTCTAGGTGAATAAGCACACTCTTTGGCCTCCGTAAAAATAACAGATGAGAGTTTTCTTTTAATCAAAGCTGAGATTCTGCTGTAATCACATGACTCCTGGAACTGGGGCACTAAGTAGAGACGTATAGTGTCTATCCCTTATTTAAATGCCTCCCAAAATCATTAATGTATGCCGAGTTAGGGTTGCTCAGTGGTGCCTCATGCCCTTCCAGACTAAAAAGTGGCTAAACCTAAACCTCTGAAAACCAGGGAATACAAAGTGAATGCCAAACATGCCAAGCCCCTGCCACTGTTGTTAAAACAAAACCAAAACTGATGTGTCCATGACTAAAAACAAGGCTTCAGAGGGAAGACCAACCCAGAAACCCGTGTGGATGGCAGACTACCTGGATTCCTAGGAGTTTCAGCAGTAATATTTTGGTTGCTGTTTTCAAACTCTTATTAAACGGAAGTGGGGAATGTTGTAATGATCTGTGCAGATAGCACCTCCACCAACAGCTGGTGCATCTTTATCTTAGTGTTAAGTTGTCTTGTTTTCATAATGTGTGTTGTCCTGGTTGGGAAGTGCAGGGTTAAGGGTGGGGAGGCCACTTGTCCCGTATAAAACTGGATGGTCCACTTTTTGAGAAGTTTGTCCTCTTTTCAGTACTGGGACAAAACCAGACATGGCTGACCTATTACAGTATCTCTAGTGAATTAGAAGAAACAACCACAGAGGTGGTCAAATAAACCCATGAGCGGCGAGTTATATGGGCCTGTGGTGTTCGTGCTCCAGCAAATTCAGGGCCTGGGGGACCGGCTCCACCAATGTTTAGGGTTGGGTCTCTCCTCCGGCCCCGCCTGCTGCCCCCGTGCACTGCCCCGGAGCGTCCCTGCCTGTGCCCTGGGCAGCTGCCCTGCTGCTCCGCTCCCTTGCCGGCCGCTGCCAGCTACAAAAGGGAGCGGCACCGGCAGCAGGATGAGGCGGCGGCACACATGTGATGGCAGCCCCCTCCCCCTGGCACCCACCACAGGGGAGGTGAGGCGAGGGGGCTTCCTGGACCAGAGGGGCCCAGCCCCTAGGAGCATGTGCAGTGACAGTGCCGAGTGAGTGTACTGCCAGGGGGAGATGGGGGCCCTCCCCTGGAGCTCGCTGCTTTGGGGGGAGAGGGCTGGGGGGACTGTGGAGTCCTCTCTGTCCCCAGCCCTGGGGCTGCCTGCCTGCACCCCAAACTCCTCATCTCCAGCCCTACCCCAGAGCCCTCACCCCCCGCCCCAACCCTCTGCCCAGGGCCGGCTCCAGGCACCAGCGCAGCAAGGAGGCCAAGGGAAAGGTGCGGCATGTCCTTCAGTCCCCTGTGGAGGGCAGGAACTGCCGCCGAATTACCGCCGAAGAATGAAGCAGCAGTGGTAGAAGTGCCGATCGCGGCTCCCCCCCGCCGCCGCTTGGGGCGGCAAAAACGCTGGAACCGGCCCTGCCTCTGCCCCAGCCCTGAGCTCCCCTCCTGCACCCAGAACCCCTCATCCCCAGCCCCCCCCTGCAGCCCTCACCCCTGCACCCCAATCCTCTGCCTTAGCCCTGAGCCCCTCCCACACCCCAAACCCCTCATCCCCAACCACAGCCCTCACCCCCACACACCCCAACCCTCTGCCCTATCCTCTCCCACACCCCAAACCCCTCATCCCCAACCACAGCCCTCACCCCCACACACCCTAATTCCCAGCCCTGAGCCCCTCCCACACCCCTCAGCCCCACCCCATGCATTGTGTTATATGCACCAATATGCAGGGGGCTGGGGGCGGGACTTGGACCCGTTCTGGGCACCACCGAAAATGATACAAACCTGCGGCCCCTGAATAAGCCCCGCCCCTAATCACCCCCGGGGCGATCCCCGCGGAGAGGGGCCCGGGCCATGGCCGGGGGGGAAGTTAATAGGGGCGGAACTTCCTGGTTTCCGCGGCTCCTGTTTCCTCGTTGGGAAAACTCCCGGCGCCCGGGCCGCGCTGCGGGCGAGACCCCCCGATCCCTGCCGGGAACAGCCCCGGGAGCGGCGGTGAGTCCGGGGTCCGGGAGCAGAGCGGGCAGGGAGGGGAAAGCGGCCCCTGCCGCGGCGGGAGCGAGCGGTGCCCGCGACGAGGGATCAGAGCCTGAGCCCAGCGGGGCACAGCTGGGTTCGCCCAGCCCCGCTCCCGGGGAGAGGGGTGTGGGGGTGTAACTGAGCTTTGCAGGGTCCTCTCCACCCAGCCAGTTTCCGGGGAGCCCTGTGTGTGTGTGTGTGTGTGTGTGTGTTTGTGTGTAACTGAGCCTTGCAGGGTCCTCTCCACCCAGCCAGTGTTTGGGGTGCAAAGTGGGGAGCTCTGTGCAGCCAGTGCCCAGGAGGGGCCCCTGCAACCCAGCCAGCAACTGTCCTGAGAGACAACACTTTTAAAAAAGCCTTGGTAATCCCCAAAGGCCTTGTGCACACACACAAGGTGTCGTGCTTTAACAATACCGGTGTATTTAAAGTGGTACAGCGCCACCCCATGCCAGCCCCGCATGTGGCTATAATTATTTTGTTCCAAAGGTGCGGCAGGCTCTGTTCCCTGGGCTCCGGCTGTGGGGCCTTGGGATCTAGCCATGGGACTTTGGGCTCCGTCCCCAGGCTCACCACCCCCTGCCCATCACCCTGGCCCCACTGCCTCCTCCATCCCCAAGCTCTAGCTGCACGGCAGCGGGCTCTATCCCCCGGCCTCTGGCTGTGGGACCCCAGGATCCAGCCATGGGGCTTTGGGCTCTGGCCCTGCGCTCATCCCCTGCCATCACCCCTGGACCCTGCTGCATCCTCCGGCCCTGGTCCCTAGTCGCTTGGCAGCAGGCTCGGGTCCCCAGCCACAGGGCTTTGGGCATCGGCACCGGGCTCATCCCCACCCATTGCCACTGGTCCCTGCTGCTTCCCCTGGCCCCTCACCCACTCCCCATTCTCCCTGGCCACTGCCACCTCCCTACCCACCTCCCCATCCAGGTCTTAATTTGTCCCACAGCTTGCTGGGGCTGAGTAAATCTGCTTTGAAAAGTGAAATGTTTGTTAATAGCGCTTTTCACTGCCTCCCAGTTAGCTAGCAAGTCTGCTTCTGTGAAAAGTGATATTAACAAACGTACAAATAACACTTTTCACAGGAGCAGACTTGCTAGCTAGCAAGTCTTAAAAACAGACCACTAAAAAAGCAAAAGAAACAACAACAACAAAAGACCAGAAGAACATGCAAAGACCTTCGTTTTGTTTCTGTTCTGTTTAGGTCCAGTAAAGAATAGCGACAACTGTACAATATTTTTATTATTGAGTTTGCAAATTAAAAAAAAAAATCATCATAAATAAATGACAATGATTTGGACATGTGTATGTGCACAATTATTTGTTTTTCCTAAAGTTAATTAAGTATTTTAGGAAAAATTGTCAGAGTGGCTGCCAGCAAGGGATGATCGTTAGAGCAGATATTTCCTGTTGGGGAATTAACAGGGAAGAATGATAGTGGGGTAAGAAGGATACCCGGGGAGAGATTATCTTAAAGAATTGTTAGTCCTCCCAGCTGTAAATAACCGTGTCTTCACACATAAATCAGGTAAACTGAGAATATATAGAAATGACATCACAACATATGTCTCTGGCAGAATATTCTTGGCAACGAGGTTTCTTTTGTCTGAAACCCTATCTAATCAAATTGATATGGAAATTTAATTGGGAGAATGAAGACTGCACTTCCCTTCCAGATGCAGGACAGACACACATTCAGCAATTAGACTGACAAGAAAGGGGGTAATGTAGCTATTTCTTTCTGTATAGTGCTGTACTAAACTCTGATTAATCTGAGATTAAATAATTCCAGTTGAGCCTGTTATTTCGACAGTCTTGAGTCATTAATTCAGACACGCAACAGCTTTAAGCTCAAAGCTTCCTATGAAAGCCTGTGAAGAAATAATTTCTTTGGTGCAATTGGTTGAAAACCAACTGTAGTTGACAAGCAGCGGGTCCATTGTTTGATAGGTGTTTTCTGAGTTACAGAAGTATTTTACCCTACTAGAATCTCTGTTCTCCAGTCTCTAGAAACCACCAAGAAGAAAGTCCATCAACTCAGAGACTCGGAAACGGTAAGAGAACCGCGAGAGTCCATGGCTGGACCCTGAAAGAGAGAAAGCTGTACATGCTTATTTCCTTTTAGTCGCCATTCTGCCTCGTGTTATTTACATCCAAACTTGCATTTCACACAGCTGTGCCTAGCAGAATGGGGTTGTGGTCCATGAGTAAACTTCCGAGGCACTGTGGTAATAAATACTCCATTACATGTACACCTGTTGTAATAACTGGGGCCGGACAGGCCTACCCCAACTGTGGAAAAATGGCTAAAATGTTCTAAAATGTTCCAGGCACCTATAACAAATGCTAATGGGAAACGGTTCAAAAGGGAGACAAACAGATTGGGTTACTCCCAACAAACAGGCCTGCTGATCTAACTCAAAGGGTATGTCTACACTACGGGATTAATCCGAATTTATATAATTCGAATTTAGAAAACCGATTTTATAAATTCGAATGTATTCGGCCACACTAGGCACATTAATTCGGTGGTGTGCGTCCAAGCTACCGTACTAGCATCGATTTCCAGAGCGTTGCATTGTGGGTAGCTTTCCCATAGCTATCCCATAGTTCCCGCAGTCTCCACCCCCCTTGGAATTCTGGGTTGAGACCCCAGTGCATGATGGGGCAAAAAACATTGTCGCAGGAGGTTCTGGGTACAGCCTCCCCCTCCCTCCCTGAAAGCAACGGCAGACAACCGTTTCGCGCCTTTTTCCTGGGTGAACAGTGCAGACGTCATACCACGGCAAGCATGGAGCCCGCTCAGCTCAAGACAGCAGTCATGAACATTGTAAATACCTCGCGCCTTATCGTGCAGTTTATGCTGAACAAGAACCTGGAAAACCAGGCGGCGAGGAGCAGGCTACAGCAGCGCGGCGACGAGAGTGATGAGGATATGGACATGGAATTCTATCGAACCGCGGGACCCGGTGCTTTGGAGATCATGCTGTTAATGGGGCAGGTTATAGGCATGGAACGCCGATTCTGGGCCCGGGAAACAAGCACAGACTGGTGGGACCGCATAGTGTTGCAGGTGTGGGACGATTCCCAGTGGCTGCGGAACTTTCGCATGCGTAAGGGCACTTTCATGGAACTTTGTGACTTGCTTTCCCCTGCCCTGAAGCGCCAGAATACCAGGATGAGAGCAGCCCTCACAGTTGAGAAGCGAGTGGCAATAGCCCTGTGGAAGCTTGCAACGCCAGACAGCTACCGGTCAGTCGGGAATCAATTTGGAGTGGGGAAATCTACTGTGGGGGCTGCTGTGATGCAAGTAGCCAAAGCAATCACTGAGGTGCTGCTACACAAGCTAGTGACTCTGGGAGATGTGCAGGTCATAGTGGATGGCTTTGCTGCAATGGGATTCCCTAACTGTGGTGGGGCGATAGATGGAACCCACATCTCTGTCTTGGCACCGGAGCACCAGGGTACCCAGTACATAAACCGCAAGGGGTACTTTTCAATGGTGCTGCAAGCACTTGTGGATCACAAGGGACGTTTCACCAACATCAACGCGGGCTGGCCGGGAAGGGTTCATGATGCTCGCGTCTTCAGGAACACTACTCTGTTTAAAGGGCTGCAGCAAGGGACTTAGTTCCCGGACCAGAAAATGACTGTTGGGGATGTTGAAATGCCAATAGTTATTCTTGGAGACCCAGCCTACCCCTTAATGCCATGGCTCATGAAGCCATACACAGGCAGTCTGGACAGGAGTCAGGAGCTGTTTAACTACAGGCTGAGCAAGTGCAGAATGGTGGTAGAATGTGCATTTGGCCATTTAAAAGGTCGCTGGCGATCGCTACTGACTCGCTCTGACCTCAGCCAAAGAAATCTCCCCATTGTTATTTCTGCTTGCTGTGTGCTCCACAATCTCTGTGAAAGTAAGGGGGAGACCTTTATGGCAGGGTGGGAGGCTGAGCCAAATCGCCTGGCTGTTGATTACGCGCAGCCAGACACCAGGGCGATTAGAAGAGCACACCAGGAAGCAGTGTGCATCAGAGAAGCTTTGAAAACCAGTTTCATGACTGGCCAAGCTACAGTGTGAAATTTCAGTTTGTTTCTCCTTCATGAAAACACGCCCCCTTTATTGACTCATTCTCTGTAAGGAACCCACCCTCCCCCTTCCCCCAGCTTGCTTTCAAACCAAAATAAAGTCACTATCGTTTAAAAATCATTTATTCTTTATTCATAGATTATAAAAAGAGGGAGGGAAACCGGGTGGGGTTTGGGAGGAGGGAAGGAAAAGGCCATTAAAAAATGGTTAAAAAAATGACAGCCTTTTGCTTGGTCTGTCCACTGGGGTGGAATGGGAAGGTGTACGGAGCCTCCCCCCCCCCCGCGTTCTTACACGTCTGGGTGAGGAGGCTATGGAACATGGTGAGGGGGGAGGGGGGTTATACAGGGGCTGTAGCGGCACTCTGTTATGAAAACCAGCCCCCTTTATTGACTCATTCATTCTCTGTAAGGAACCCACCCTCCCCATTTAAAAATCATGTATTCTTTATTAAGTGATTATAAACATAGGAAGAGAACCAAGAAGGTAATCTGGGTGAGGTTTGGGAGGAGGATAGGAGGGAAGTAAAAGGCCACTGAATAAATTCAATATAATGACAGCCTTTTGGTTGGGCTGTCCACTGGGGTGGAATGGGAAGGTGTATGGAGCCTCCCCCCCCCCCCCCCCCCGCGTTCTTACACGTCTGGGTGAGGGGGATATGGATATGGAACATGGTGAGGGGGGAGGGAGGTTATACAGCGGCTGCAGCGGCACTCTGTCATCCTCCTGCTGCCGTTCCTGAAGCTCCACCAGACGCCGGAGCATGTCCGTTTGCTCACGCAGCAGCCCCAGCGTTGCAGCCTGCCACCTCTCATCTCGAGCGTCCCTCAAGACCTCACGTTCACTGGCATCTTTCCTAAATTTAGATACAGTGTCCTTCCACTCATTCAAATGAGCTCTTTCATTGCGGGTGGATTCCATGATTTCTGTGAACATCTCGTCTCGCGTCCTCTTTCTACGCCTCCTTATCTGAGAGAGCCTTCGGGACGGAGGAGGGAGCCTTGAAAAATTTGCAGCTGCTGGAGGGAGCGTTGAAAGAAAGGAGAAAAGTTTTTAAACTGATACATTTTACAGAACAATGCTTATACTCTTTCATGGTGAAAAACACTATTCACATTACATAGCACATGTGATTTCAGTACAAGGTCGCATTTTCCATCTTAATATTGAGTGCCTGTGGCTTTGGTGTTAGAGATCACAGACGCAGGTCCGGGCAACAGAATTCAGCTTGCAGGCAGCCATGGTAAGCCATTGTCTTTCGGCTTCTGCGCCCTCCTTTCCCACATACCAAGCAAAGCCTGTTTGCTGCGGTTTTCCTGTTAACCTTCAGCAGCAGAAAACAAACTAACCCCCCCCACCATCCAATTCTCTGGGATGATCGCTTTATCCCTCCCCCCACCGCGTGGCAGGTATCAGGGAAGATCCCTGCAGAAACCAAACTACCCACCCCACCCCACCCCTCCCGCCATGAATTCCCTGGGATGATCAATGTACCCCTCCCCCCACCGCGTGGCAGGTATCAGGGAAGATCCCTGCAGAAACCAAACTCACCCCCCCGCTCCCCCCCCCCGCCATGAATTCCCTGGGATGATCAATGTACCCCTCCCCCGACCGCGTGGCAGGTATCAGGGAAGATCCCTGCAGAAACCAAACTCAACCCCCCCCCTCGCCATGAATTCCCTGGGATGATCAATGTACCCCTCCCCCGACCGCGTGGCTGGTAACAGGGAAGATCCCTGCTAGCCAAACGCGAAAAGCTCAGGGCCAATTCCCCCCCCCCCCCCCCCCCCCGCCGTGCTTGGCTAACTGCAGGGAAGGATTTCTTTTCAGCCACAGGCAAACAGCCCAGTAGGAACGGCCACCTCTGTCCCCTTAATTAAGTTCCCGTATTTCAACCAGGTTACCATGAGCGATATCACTCTCCTGAGGATTACACAGCAAGATAAAGAACGGATGTTGCTTGAATGCCAGCAAACACCGGGACCATACGCTGCCAGGCTTTGTCAGGCAATGATACCAGATTACTTGCTGCAAGCATGGCGTGGTCAAGTGTCCTACCATGGAGGACGGAATAAGGCTGCACTGCCCAGAAACCTTGTGGCAAGGCTTTTGGAGTACCTCCAGGAGAGCTTCATGGAGATGTCCCTGGAGGATTTCCGCTCCATCCCCAGATACGTTAACAGACTTTTCCAGTAGCTATACTGGCCGCAAATGCATCCCAAGTCCTCAGGGCAAATTAATCATTAAAAAACGCTTGCTTTTAAACCATGTTTTATATTTTAAAAGGTAAACTCACCTGAGGTCCCTTCCATGGGGTCATGGTCTTGGGTACTGGCTTGGGAGGCTTGGGAGGGTACTTCAGTCAGGCTGAGAAAAAGATCCTGGCTGTTGGGGAGAACGGAGTGCTGGGTGCTCTCTGCAAGCTCGTCCTCCTCCTCCTCCTCCTCTTCCCCATCCGTAGAATCCTCAGGTGTAGCTGATGAGACTATCCCCGACCCGGAATCCACGGTCACAGGTGGGGTAGTGGTGGCGGCCCCCCCTAGAATTGCATTTAGCTCGGCGTAGAAGCGGCATGTCCGCGGCTCTGACCCGGAGCGACCGTTTGCCTCCTTTGCTTTTTGATAGGCTTGTCTGAGCTCCTTGACTTTCACGCGGCACTGATCTGAGTCCCTATTGTGGCCTCTCTCCATCATGCCCTTGGAGATTTTTTCAAAAGTTTTGGCATTTCGTCTTTTTGAACGAAGTTCTGCTAGCACTGAATCCTCTCCCCATATAGCGATCAGATCCAGTACCTCCCGTGCGGTCCATGCTGGTGCTCTTTTTCGATTATCAGCCTGCATGGTTACCTGTGCCTGATGAGCTGAGGTATCTGTGGTCACCTGTGCTCTCCACGCTGGGCAAACAGGAAATGAAATTCAAATTCTCCTGGGGCTTTTCCTGTCTACCTGGCCAGTGCATGCGAGTTCAGATTGCTGTCCAGAGAGGTCACAATGGTGCACTGTGGGATAGCTCCCGGAGGCCAATACCATCGAATTGCGGCCACACTAACGCTAATTCGAATTGACAAATTCGATTTTGACGCTACTCCGCTCGTCGGGGTGGAGTACAGAAATCGAATTAAATGGCTTCGTTGTGTGGACGGGTCCAGCGTTAATTCGAATTAAAGCCGCTAAATCCGAATTAAAGGCGTAGTGTAGACCAGGCCAAAGAGTGTGTCAAGATCATGTCTGGTAAACAAGAGGAATGTGATCAGAAATCAGTGGGGGAAGTTTTTCCACCCAGCTAGTTTTAAGTTTGTTTTAGCTACAAATGAAGTGAGTTGTAAATTCTTAGCTTTGTTAACCTTTGAAAGGTTTAACTATGATTTTGGTAGCATCTAATCAAATGAGATTTGTAAATCCTATAACTCTAGAATTGTGTTATGATTGTGTCTGGTAAACAACAGGAGTCTGGGATCAGAAATCAATGGACCCAAATTGGTTAAGGTTAACGTACATACTCAGTAGCTGAAAACTCTGGCAAACTACCAGTTGTATTCCAAGTGTGTTTGAGCTTGTTTGGGCAAAGCCATCTGCTAATGTTCTTGTTTAAAAAATCAGAGGGTTTTATAATTTTGTTTGATAGTTATTACTGGTTTTTAAATCTTTTTTTTTTTTTTTTTTTTTTTTTTTTTTGTAGCATCTGGTCAAATAAGATTTGAAAATCCCAATTTTGAGATGAGGAATTTGCAAACCTTACAATACAAGCAAGTACTCTCTTTCCCCCCCCACCCCAGTTTCTACAACAGCGGGTTTGCGAGTCAGCATGCGAGACAGAACTGCATTTTCTATCTTTGCTGTTTTCCTCTCCCTTTTTCTGCACATTTGTCTTGTGTTGTTTTCGCAGAAACGAGATCAGACTTTAACAACAGAAGCAACAGCTCCAGCCCATTTCATCTAACTTCTTCTCTCCCTCCCCCGCTCCCCCCCCACCCCGAAAAGGAATGTTGTTACCATCCATAAGAACATCAAAAAGACTGCTTCTCAGGGTTTCCTCCTCCCCCCCTCTTGAATACTCTCTACAGCTAAAGGAAAATGGAATAAGGCGTATAGTTGAAATGAAAGCCTTATGTAGTACTGTACATTTCAAATTCCTTAAGAGTCTCGAAAAAGGAACAGTTAAATCTGGATCTGGTACAAGTTCCAACAAAAAGGTTGCCATTAAATAAAATTCTGTAAATTCATACTCATGAGAAAATTGTAAAACCTTTGAGTGATGCCCCTGAAATGTAGAAGGATTATGTTACAAGGGAAGCTCTTTGGGTTAAAGATTGTCTTTTTGTTCTGTCCTTTTTCAGTGCCTGATACAATGGGGTCTTGCCCCATGATTAAGAGTCCTGAGCTCTAAGGGAACATAAATAAATAATAATAATGTTCATTAAAAAGCATAAAAAGAGCCAACTACCTGCAGGAGTGCAATTGTGATCTGATAGTTCTAGGTGCCAGGACCAGTCAAATAAAAGGCAGAATTGAGGTAACATCACCTGAGTGCAGAAAGGGTTCACTAGGAAGAAAAAATCAGCCCAGGAAGGAAGAAGGCTTGGTCTCGGCAGAAGGCTACAAGGAAGAAATACAAAATTGAGGGATCTCTTCTAGTCATCAAAGGGCAGAACGCAACTGATATTGGTGAAAACTGGAAGATGGAAATGTGGGGGGACACAGAGCCCCTTTCATGTGTGTGGCAGGCCCATCGGCTTTCAATAACTCTGTTGAGTAGAGAATCTGAGAGCCACTTGTCACTGCCCCATAGATGCTACCTTTGTCCCTCACACAGAGCTAACAACATCTATGTTTCCCAGGTCTCAGTTTGTGTGATCAGAAGAGAAGGAATTTCTGAGATGATGGAGCCCCCGTCCAGCTCAAGGTCTCAGAGGTTCCACCGCCCAGGACCACAACTGAGCTGTGACCTCAGAAAGAAGCTGCAGTATTCACGGCAACTAGGTAATAAGTTGTGTGTGGAGATGCATGTGATGTTGGGGAGCATGGATAGCACAGCAGGGAGGGGAGTCCCCAAGGCAGCCTGCATGAAATCATCGGAACAGCATTTGGTTGTCTAGTGGCACGTGGAGGCTGGGTGAATCCCTGTTCCTAATAGAGTTGTGAGGTCCAGGAGCGTGTGTGTCTGTGTGGGTCCCTCTAACGGTATCTTTGTAATCCTTTAGATCTTCCTGCGCCCTATTTGATTGTTCCTTATGATAAGGGGAATGAAGGATACCAGGATATGGTGGCTTCACTCTGTAGGTTTGGCTTTATGGTGAGTTGTGAAACGGTGCTTGTTTCAGTGGCCTGAGTTGGGGCTGAGTTCTGGAGGAATGGGGAGCTTTGTGGGCAGGCTGAGTCTGGCATCTCTTGCTGTGTGGAGGAGTTTGGGATAGTGGGAAATGGGATTCCTCCCCCCCTATAATGCTGCGTTGACTGTGATGGCGTTGCCTTTTGCTGCTCAGCTTGTGTCTGAGTGGTGAGATTGTGGCCAGACCAGACAGGGGCTGAGTGGGGGACCCATGTCATTTCAGATGCCAGTGACATTTGAGGAGGTGGCCGTGTACTTCTCTGAAGATGAATGGGCTCTTTTGGATGAAAAGCAGAAGGAACTCTACAGAGATGTCATGCAGGAGAATTATGAGACTCTCCTCTCATTGGGTGAGCAGTTGTTATAGTCCCCGTAGTGTAGACATGGCCTAAATCTCCTATAAGGAACACAGCCCATTTCCCACCAGACAGTCTGCTTGCCGAAAGTGGATACTGAAGCCTATATGGATTGTGTCTTTCCCCTTCATTCCAAGATTTTCTTTGCTGTTCTTTGTAGTTAAGTGATCGACAAATACTTGACACGTTGTGATGCATGTACCTCTTTCCAATGAGCAGGATTTCCGATTGCTAAACCAGATGTGCTGTCCCAGATAGAGCGAGGGGAAGAGATGTGGTTCCCAGATCTCCAGGGCTCCGAGGAAAGGAAAATCCCAAGAGGTACTACGACAGGTGAGGAATGAGTGACACCAACTGAGAAACCATCTGGGCCTGAGGGGAAAAGCTGGGATCCCAGCAAACCCACTGAGTCCTCCCCTTGTTCTGTCCCATCTCATCTGACTCATTGTTGTGCCCTGTCCTCATGGCAGGTCTCACTCCTGGCTTCCACTCATTCTGCCTGATCCCTGGCAGAAGCCTTTTCCTTAAGGCTCAGATGGGATTTTCAGGCAGAACTGGCCCCTCTTTTCCCTTCTGTGGAAAGATTTGGGGGAATTTACTTCCTACCTATCTGGTTCTCTTATCAGTGACAAATTCCTTTACTGCCCCCTCCGTCCCCAGCACATGCAGTGAATCCCATCTGGATTCTCTCTCCTAACAGGTACCGGGACAGCAAGTGAAAACGAGGAGAGTCCCCAGCAGGAAGGGGCTGTGGGAGTGAAGATGCACAGGATGTTCTTAGGGAGACCGCAGTGCCCTGACGTGGCAGATGCCAGTGAGAGTCATGGCAGGGTGGGATGGCAGAGGGGAGACCCTCCAGGCAGGAGTAAATCCACTCACAAGAGAAGAGGTTTGAGGAAATCCAGTGCCCACCCGGTAACCCATATGGGGGAGACACCAAATACTGTCAATGAACTGGGGGAAAGAGTCAGTAACAGTTCGCTCCTTATTCAGCACTGTCAGCAAACTGGTGCAGAAAAAAGTGTCTACAAGTGTTATGAGTGTGGCAAAGGCTTCGCTCGACAAGAAAACCTTCAGCTACATCTGAGAATTCACCCAGAGGAGCAACCTTATACATGTAATGAATGTGGGGAAAGCTTCAGGCTCAAGACAAGCCTTGTTCTTCATTGTTACACAGTCCACAAGTCAGAGAGACCCCATAAGTGTCCAGACTGTGGCCAGCTCTTTATCCTGAGAGAGAGACTTATTCAGCATCAGAGTATCCATTCAGGAGAGGTATCTAGAGGGTTTAACGATGGGATGGTGAGAGAGAAGGAAGGGCTTGTGAGAGCAGAGCGGGACAGGATGTTGTTGGCAAGACCCCAGAGTCTTGAGTGGGAAGAAGCCTGTGGAAGTGAGGGAGCTGCACGAAGGCAGCACGGGAGCCCTACAGGGGAGAGCGGCAGCATATCTGTGCAACATAAAAAAGTTTCCAAGAAACTGAACTGCACCATTGGCCACGAGAGCACCAATAGGGGAGCACAACCGAGTACAAGTAGTGACCAGAAAAGCTTCAGTAGTAACCCAGCAGTGCATCAGAAAGTCCGTCCCAAAGAGAGACGTTACAGCTGTGCTGAGTGCGGGAAAAGCTATTACCACAACTCGCACCTCCGATGGCATCAGAAAAAACACACGGGAGAGAAATCCCATGTATGCGCCGACTGCGGAAAGAGCTTTAACTGCAGATCGTCACTCAGCAGACATGAAAGGATCCACAAAGAGGAGAAAAACTACAGCTGCCCTGACTGTGGGAAAAAATTCAGGGAGTACTTGCACCTTGCTTCACATCAGACAATCCACACAGGGGAGAGAGCCTATCAGTGTCCTGACTGTGACAAAAGCTTCAGACTGAAAGGGGTCCTTTGTACTCACCGTAAAACCCACACGGGAGCTAAACCTTTTAAATGCACCGAATGCGGGCAAGGCTTTGGGCGGAAAGAAACCCTACAGAAACACATGAGGACCCACACTGGGGAGCAGCCCTATAAATGCACCCAGTGTGAGAGAAGCTTTCGTCAGAAGTTCTCCCTTTCCCAGCATCAGTTAAGGCACCGGGAAGTGAGGACTCACACGTGTACGGAATGTGGGAAAGGCTTCAATCACAAATCAAACCTTGTTCAACACTTGGCAAAACTGCACTTGAAAAAGAAACCCCATACAGCAAATGTAGCTTCAGATTAAACAGATCTGTAATTGCAATGGTAGAAAACAGTGGAGTGGTATTTTTTTTTTTTTATTCTGGTGAGACACTTCTCCATCCGTATGTATTCTAAAATACAAGGCTTAAGGAAGATGGGTGGGTAGTATCGCCTTATTTATGATGATGGGAGGGGGACAAAGCTGATGAAGAGAGGAACTGATCTGTCAATGGGTTTTGGGGATGGTTAGTGGGAATTTCAAGGCAGTGGAGTTGAATTTTGGAAGCTGAGCAGCAGCATGCCATCAATGGATGCAATGGATGGATTGCATTCCCATGTGAGCCTTGAATATGACTTCCTGACTGGCTGTGCCAGGGGGATGATTCCACCCGGCCCCTGAATACACAGGGAGGATGCCATTTTGTAGAACAAAATGGCATCCTCCACACATTGCGAAGACACGGGTATTTAACATGGTGCTCTACAAACGGATTAAAACCTGGCGAACTGAGATGTCTCAATCTGTAACTGTAAACAGGGAATCCTCATTGAACAGGTGTGTTTCTAGTGGGGTCCTGCAGAGATCCATTCTTGATCTGCTGCTATGTAACATTTTTATCAATGACTTGGAAAAAAAACTAAAATGATCATTGATCAAGTCTGCAGATGACACTCTAATCCGGGGGGTGGTAAATCAATGAAGAGGACTGGTCACTGATTCACAGTGAACTGGATCACTTTGCAAACTGGGCGAAAGAAAACAGTCTGCATTTTAATGTGGCTAAACGTCTACATCTAGGACAAAACATGTAGGCCATACTTACAGGATGGGGGATTCTATCTGGGAAGGTGGGACTCTGGAAAAGATTTTGGGTTTGTGGTGGATAATCAGCTGAATATCAGTTCCTGGTGCGATGCGGTCTCCAAAAGAGCTCATGCAGTCCTGAGATGGATAAATGGGAATCTCGAGTAGGTAATTTTGCCAGTACGGTTATAGTGGCATAACTTCCTGTGAATAAGTGTGTCAACATGGGAAGTTACAGAGGTATAATTATACTGGTATATTTTATGCCAGTTTAATTCCACGTGTAGACAAGCCCTTAGCAAGAGAAATTTGAAAGGTGACAGGTGAACAGGAGTAAGTCAGCCTTGCCCCACCCTCACAACAGCTTTCTGCCATGTACTAACTGGCTATAGTGCTATTGGCTAAAGATACAGCTCACTTTCAAAGGCATATGGTTAATAATGGGTTGCCAACGAATAAGGAGCTACTAGGTTGTAAACAATTGGGGTATATGTGTCGGGATAAGCAAATTGGAGTAGACAGGTGTTGACACTTTAAGATAGGTGAGGAAAGATTTTACGGCTTGCCTTGGGACAAGATTCCCATGATACTTTGCAATTAAGAAAAAGCTATCTAGCAAGGAATGGAATTTTACAATGCAGCAACCGATGACATATTTTGTTATGCAATATATTTTTGCAATGTACTAAGTGCAACATATTTGCAAGATATGTAATGCATAAAATTGGCCAAAAAAGGCCATAAACAATGAATAACCAGTAGGTTTTGAAACAGTTGAAAAAGTACAAGGAAAAGGGAACTGAAGTAAGAGTCTGAGGGAACTGAAGTAAGGGCATGTATACACTTACCGGGGATCGATGCTGCTGCAGTCGATGCACTGGGCATCGATTTAGTGGGTCTAGTTAAGACCCACTAAATCAACTGCAGATCGCTCTCTCATCAATTCCGGTACTCCACTGGAATGAGAAGTGTAAGGTAAGTTGATGGGAGGACATCTCCTGTCGATGCAGCGCGGTGTAGACACCACAGTAAATCGACCTAAGCTACATCAACTCCAGCTACGTTATTGGAGTTGTGTAATTTAGGTCGACTTACCACTGTAGTGTAGACAAGGCCTAAGATATGGAGAAGTATACACCAAAAGGAGGAAATTGATAAGGGTTGAAATGTTGAACTAAGGAGAGTTACCAGAGTATAGTTACCACAAGAAATCATAAGTAAGACCATTGGCAGACAGGATCCAGACTGTCTGAAACTACAGAGAAGGCCTTCTACAGTTGTGAGTAATTGTATGTGCTGTCTTGACTGTTGAATAAATTCATTCAAAGCTGACTTGTTAACCAAATCTAAATTTAAGAGAAGGCTATTCATTAAATATATAATCACAATTAAAATTCCTATCCATTATTAGCTAGTCATTTATTAATTATTGACAAATTATTGGTTGATTATCAACACAAGAAATATGGAAACTACAGTCACTGAAAGACTGTTCTCTACACTGGTAATGTCTGACCTTTCTGTATTATGCTGTTTTATTGCTAATCAATAAAGTGATTGAGCCGAGGTATCTGAGGTCTCATTAACTGATGACAAACTTAATCAGCAACCATCTCAAACCACTTACAAGATCACATTTCTAGCTGTAAGGGGAATGGGGCCTAATAGTGACTGGATTTCATAAGGATGGAGGACAGTGTCCCAGAAGTGTGAGGCATTAAGGGGAAGTGACTACAGATCAAAGAAGAGATGCCTTTCTTTTCATTTCTCAATAGACTGATTTAACAAAAGTAGCACTACTTTACACTGTTAACTCTGTGTGCTATTAATTAAACATGAATGCCCCAGGGAAGGTGGGTGTGCCTATTATGAAACAGTGAGTTTGTGTATTTCTTTGGTTGTGCTGGGGCCTGTGGTGACACTGTAGTTCACAACAAAAACACCCCCCTGGCTCCTAGTACTAAGGAACACATTGCTTTTTCTCTGGAAGGTTGTACGGGTAAATCCCTTGTTCCTGAAGAATTTTTAAGGGGATCCATTTTTGCTCAGCTGCCTGTTCCCTCCCTCTCACTGGGAAGAGTCTGGGATCTGAGCCCCGCTTCTTTTACCGGTCTGCAAAATCAATTCTTTCTTCTTTCATCAACTGCCCTGACGTTGTTCAGTCTCAATAGCCACATCAGAGCAGACCAGTCGTTCAGCTGGTCCTGTGTCTGACAGCGGCCAGCACAACACACTTGGTTGGAACGTGCAGGAAACCCTGTAGTGGACAATTATGGGGAAATCTGTCCCTAGCAAAAGTTTCTGCCTAATCCTGTCAACCAATTGTTGGTTTGTGTCCTGAAACAGATTCCCCATATATACATTATATATTAGTTCAGCTAGTGTAACTGTGGAGGTTCTCATTATCTCTGTTTCTATCTGATCCTTTTTCAAAATTCCATGAGGCCTAAATCTCAATGCTATCTAGTGGAAATGATTTCTATAGGTTTATAACTCTATATATGAGATAATCTGATCTCCTGTATATCACAGGCTATTACATTTCACCCAGCTACCCAATAACCTATGTTTGCCTAAAGAACACCTAGAAAGGCATCCAACCTTGATCTGAAGAGAGAAAGAGAATCCACCACTTCCCTCGGAAGTTTGTTCCAGTAGTTAATCACCCTCACCTTTAAAATTTGGGAATTTTATTCCTAATTCAAATTTGTTTTGCTTCATTTTGCAGTCATTGGCAGTGGCTCTTCCTCCATTCCATTAAACAGCCCTTTAGGACCCAGCATTTTCTCCCTTTAAAGGCATTTAAATTGTAATCAAATCACCTGACCTCTGAATCTTCTTTTTGAGACGCTGAACACATTGAGCTCTCTAAGTCCTTCACTGTGAGGTATTTTGTCGAGCCCTGTGATCATTTTGTGGCTCCTCTCTGTACCCTCTCTCCAGTGTTTCAACATGATTTGTAAAATGTGACTACAAGAACTGTACACAGTATTATAGTATCAGTTTCACCAATGTGGTACACAGGAGTAAAATCACTCTCGCCCTACTTATTACTCCTCTGATTATACATCCAAACATCACATTAGCCCTTTTTGCCACAGGATCACACTGGGAGCTCATGTTCAGATGTCTGTCAACTGTGACCCCTAAATCCTTTTCAGAGTCACTGCTTTCTAGGATACAGTTGCCCATTCTACAGCCACGGCCGGCATTCTTAAGTGAATGGCCTTGTGTTAGACCCGCAGTAGAGGTCTCCCATGGGGAGCAAGTAGATACCAGACACAGTGTTGGTATATAATACTCTAAATGCTCTTTATTGATTACAAAACAAACCTTACTCACTCTACGTTCATACCCCAAACATACTATACCAGAATCCAAAGGTCAGCATAGTCCCGATGGTCAGTCGAGGTTCCTTCCGTCAGGATAAGATCATAAGATGCTGGGAGCCGGCAAAAACCACATCTATATCCACACGGGGCTCTGGATCAATAAACTATTCCGATTTGGAGAAATCATAGGCAACCATTTATAGTCCATTCTGTTGCATCATCGGTTCTTGGCCTAGTAAGCAAAGGCATTCTACCCACACGATTTCAAAGACACAATCCTGGGCAGGCCGCCATGATCCAAGGCATGCCATTTCCTCCAATTCTTATACAATTTTATATCAGTCCAGCTGGTGTTGTTTCCTTTTCTGATGATTTTCTGTATTTTTCTCTGAACATAAGATTGTTTTTGCACAAATAGTTCTAATAGTTCTTGATCTTAAGTTCTTGCTTTGGTTGCCAACTTGCAACGCACGTATTCATGTCAAGTACACGTCATTCATACCAGGCCTCAATGACCTATAACATATTACATGGTATATGAATCACACTGGATATAGTTTTATATATCACAACACTTGTATTTGGCTGTATTGTTTGTTTAGTTCTCCTTATATGGTTATTACCTGGCAATAAATAACTTTTATGGTTAAGCTGGTTGTTTCCCTCCCTCCCTCTCTCTCTTTTGTGTTTTTGGCTTCCCCATTCGCTCTGCAGCAACGCTCCTCTTACCTAAGCTAAAGAGCCCTGCAGCGCCCAAAAATCCTGTGGGGTTTGCTCATCACGTGGGTTACTACCAGAACAACTGTAATGGGAAAGTGGGGATAGGGACATGCGGCAACTTGGAAGTGCTGCTCGACCCTGCCTACTCAGGCGTGCTCTATTCTGGTACCGTGCTCGTGGCATATGAGGGTGGCAGCTTGGAAGTGCTGCTCGACCCAGCCTGCTGAGTCCAGGGACATATAAGGGGTATGCTTGGGAGTGCTGGTTGACCTGGTCCGCTCAGATACGCTCTGTTAATGTGTGTGTTCATCTGATTCTGGGGCTGGAGGAACCCAGCCCTGGAGAACCTCGGTCCTGCAGGATAGCTCCATTGGGAGGGAACTTGCAGCAGGGAGAAGTAGAGCTCCATATGAGAACACAAGTGACACAAGCAGTACATTGATAGAATTACACTCCCCGCTCCCCAAAGAGTAACCCTAATAAATGAGCATACCACAAAGTAATGGGCAAATCTGGTAACACTGTTGTTCTTCAAGGTGTGTTGCACATGTTTATTCCGTGATCCACCCTCCTGCCCTCTACATCGTAGTTTTCTGGAAAGAAGGAACAGAGGGGGCAAGGGGATGGCTGGGTTCCTTAGTGACAGGTACCACTGAGGAAAAAATTTTCAGCAAGTGTGTTGGGGTGCACACACACCTAGAAGGAATGGACGTGTGCAACACATCTCAAAGAACAACCTTTACAGAAGGTTAGTAAACACTTTTAAAAAATTAAAGCAGAGATTCTCACATGATCACCTGATTCCATGAGCAAGGCTTTAAGAAAAGCACCAAATATTGCAAGAAGGGATAAAATGGCTAGATATGGAAACAATGCACTTGCCTCAAGACACAGCAACTTTCTCAGGGTTTCTAGCTTCCTACACACGATATCTTCCAGCTCTGCACTGCAAAGTGCAAACCAAATCCAATATGTAGACCAGGGGTCAGCAACCTTTCAGAAGTGCTGTGCCGAGTCTTCATTTATTCACTCTAATTTAAGGTTTCGCGTGCCAGTAATACATTTTAATGTTTATAGAAGGTCTCTTTCTATAAGTCTATAATATATAACTAAACTATTGTTGTATGTAAAGTAAATAAGGTTTTTAAAATGTTTAAGAAGCTTCATTTAAAATTAGATTAAAATGCAGAGCCCCCTGGACGGGTGGCCAGGACCCGGGCAGTGTGAGTGCCACTGAAAATCAGCTCGCGTGCCGCCTTTGGCACGCGTGCCATAGGTTGCCTACCCCTGATGTAGACTGTAAACTCTTTGGGGGGCAAGGACCTTGTCTCCTTATTTGAGGAGTGTCCTATGGAGACCAGGAATTTCTCTCCTTTTTAGGTGAATAAGCACACTCTTTGGCCTCTGTAAAAATAACAGATGAGAGTTTTCTTTTAATCAAAGCTGAGATTCTGCTGTAATCACATGACTCCTGGAACTGGGGCACTAAGTAGAGACGTATAGTGTCTATCCTGTATTTAAATGCCTCCCAAAATCATTAATGTATGCCGAGTTAGGGTTGCTCAGTGGTGCCTCATGCCCTTCCAGACTGAAAAGTGGCTAAACCTAAACCTCTGAAAACCAGGGAATACAAAGTGAATGCCAAACGTGCTAAGCCCTGCCACTGTTGTTAAAACAAAACCAAAATTGATGTGTCCATGACTGAATACAGGGCTTCAGAGGGAAGACCAACCCGGAAACCCGCGTGGACGGCAGACTACCTGGATTCCTAGGAGTTTCAGCAGTAATGTTTTGGTTGCTGTTTTCAAACTCTTATTAAACGGAAGTGGGGAATGTTGTAATGATCTGTGCAGATAGCACCTCCACCAACAGCTGGTGCATCTTTATCTTAGTGTTAAGTTGTCTTGTTTTCATAATGTGTGTTGTCCTGGTTGGGAAGCGCAGGGTTACGGGTGGGGAGGCCACTTGTTCCGTATAAAACTGGCTGGTCCTCTTTTTGAGAAGTTTGTCCTCTTTTCAGTACTGGGACTGGTATTGGATGGGGGACAATGTTCTGCCCCTTCTGACTCTTAAAAATGGCACGCTTCATGCAGTATGACCTTGCACGTAGGTCACGCCAGTGGGACAAGGCATTCTTAAAAATAGTGTCCCCCATGCAGCGTGACTTTGCACTCACCATGAGTAGAGGTCACACCAGCAGGGGCAGGGGCAGGGTGGGCATGCTCTTAAAGATCATGTCCCCCATGTGGCGGGATCTCACACTCATGTTGTCCCCCCAGTTTCTGGAAATATCAGAGTGTTTTCTGTAGGGTTGCCACCTTTCTAACTGCTGCTAACTCGACCCCTGAAGCCCTGCCCCTGCCCTGCCTCTTCCCCCAAAGCCCCACCCCTTCTCCGCCTCTTCCACCAGGCTCCACCTCTTCTCTCCCTCTTCACTCAGGCCCTGCTCCCTTGTCTGCCTCTTGCCCCCCAAGGCCCCACCCCTGTTGCTCCTCTTCCCCCCCCTTGCTTGCTGAATTGTCTCCACCTCACCTCCCCCCACCAGCTGGGCTCCCTCTGCTCTGGGGCTGGGATGGCAGCTGCTGCAGGCTGACAAGGAGCCTGCCTGCAGGTAGGAGGTGACCCGGGCTGGCACGGGTTAATGACCCGGCACTTGACCCCGCCTCGGGGTCATTGGACTTTGTACTGACCAGACACTGCCACGTCCCCATTTTGACCAGACTTTCCAGTCAAAAAGCTGCCACCTGGCAACCCTAAACAGCACCTGGACACAGAAGCCAAAAACCGGACGGCCCAGGTAAAACCCAGACAGGTGTCAACCCTCGTCCTCTGGAACACGTGAGCTTAGTTCAAGGTCAGAGGAAACCTGTCTTGCCTGTGTGTGTATCGGAGTTGGTAGTTGCAGTGTCCTAATAAATCCTGTGATTTCTCTGGCTGACCTATTACAGTATCTCTGGTGAATTAGAAGAAACAACCACAGAGGTGGTCAAATAAACCCATGAGCGGCGAGTTATATGGGCCTGTGGTGTCCGTGCTCCAGCAAATTCAGGGCCTGGGGGACCGGCTCCACCAATGTTTGGGGTTGGGTCTCTCCTCCGGCCCCACCTGCTGCCCCCGTGCACTGCCCCGGAGCGTCCCTGCCTGTGCCCTGGGCAGCTGCCCTGCTGCTCCGCTCCCTTGCCGGCCGCTGCCGGCTACAAAAGGGAGCGGCACCGGCAGCAGGATGAGGCGGCGGCACACATGTGATGGCAGCCCCCTCCCCCTGGCACCCACCACAGGGGAGGTGAAGCGAGGGGGCTTCCTGGACCAGAGGGGCCCAGCCCCTAGGAGCATGTGCAGTGACAGTGCCGAGTGAGTGTACTGCCAGGGGGAGATGGGGGCCCTCCCCTGGAGCTCGCTGCTTTGGGGGGAGAGGGCTGGGGGGACTGTGGAGTCCTCTCTGTCCCCAGCCCTGGGGCTGCCTGCCTGCACCCCAAACTCCTCATCTCCAGCCCTACCCCAGAGCCCTCACCCCCCACCCCAACCCTCTGCCCAGGGCCGGCTCCAGGCACCAGCGCAGCAAGGAGACCAAGGGAAAGGTGCGGCATGTCCTTCAGTCCCCCGTGGAGGGCAGGAACTGCCGCCGAATTACCGCCGAAGAATGAAGCAGCAGTGGTAGAAGTGCCGATCGCGGCTCCCCCCCCCCCCCGCCGCTTGGGGCGGCAAAAACGCTGGAACCGGCCCTGCCTCTGCCCCAGCCCTGAGCTCCCCTCCTGCACCCAGAACCCCTCATCCCCAGCCCCCCCTGCAGCCCTCACCCCTGCACCCCAATCCTCTGCCTTAGCCCTGAGCCCCTCCCACACCCCAAACCCCTCATCCCCAACCACAGCCCTCACCCCCCACCCCCCAACCCTCTGCCCTATCCTCTCCCACACCCCAAACCCCTCATCCCCAACCACAGCCCTCACCCCCCACCCCCCACCCCTCTGCCCTATCCTCTCCCACACCCCAAACCCCTCATCCCCAACCACAGCCCTCACCCCCACACACCCCAACCCTCTGCCCTATCCTCTCCCACACCCCAAACCCCTCATCCCCAACCACAGCCCTCACCCCCATACACCCCAACCCTCTGCCCTATCCTCTCCCACACCCCAAACCCCTCATCCCCAACCACAGCCCTCACCCCCATACACCCTAATTCCCAGCCCTGAGCCCCTCCCACACCCCTCAGCCCCACCCCATGCATTGTGTTATATGCACCAATATGCTGGGGGCGGGACTTGGACCCGTTCTGGGCACCACCGAAAATGATACAAACCTGCGGCCCCTGAATAAGCCCCGCCCCTAATCACCCCCGGGGCGATCCCCGCGGAGAGGGGCCCGGGCCATGGGCTGGGGGGAAGTTAATAGGGGCGGGACTTCCTGGTTTCCGCGGCTCCTGTTTCCTCGTTGGGAAAACTCCCGGCGCCCGGGCCGCGTCTGGCTGCGCTGCGGGCGAGACCCCCCGATCCCTGCCGGGAACAGCCCCGGGAGCGGCGGTGAGTCCGGGGTCCGGGAGCAGAGCGGGCAGGGAGGGGAAAGCGGCGGGAGCGAGCGGTGCCAGCAGGGGTTGGACCCTGCCCCCTTCTGGAGCCAGAAATGCCAGAGGAACAGGCAGCTGGTGTGAGTTCCCCACCTTCCTAGGGGTGGTGGGGCTCGAGCTTCCAACTTCAACCCTGCAGTGACAGGCGGCCGGCTCCAAACGTGGGGCTTTGGGCTCCAGCCGCGTGGTGGCAGGCTCCGTCAACTGGTCCTGGGCTCACCGCTCCCCCCCCCTTCGTGGTGGGGGATGAGCGCTCTGGCCCAGCGCTCATCCCCCACCATCACCCCTGGACCCTGCTGCATTCTCCGGCCCTGGTCCCTAGTCGCTTAGCAGCAGGCTCCGGTCCCCAGCCACAGGGCTTTGGGCACCGGGCTCATCCCCACCCATTGCCACTGGTCCTTGCTGCTTCCCCTGGCCCCTCACACACTCCCCATTCTCCCTGGCCGCCGCCACCTCCCTACCCACCTCCCCATCCAGGTCTTAATTTGTCCTACAGCTTGCTGGGGCTGAGTAAATCTGCTTTGAAAAGTGAAATGTTTGTTAATAGCGCTTTTCACTGCCTCCCAGTTAGCTAGCAAGTCTGCTTCTGTGAAAAGTGATGTTAACAAACATACAAATAACACTTTTCACAGGAGCAGACTTGCTAGCTAGCAAGTCTTAAAAACAGACCACTAAAAAAGCAAAAGAAACAACAACAACAAAAGACCAGAAGAACATGCAAAGCACCTTTGTTTTGTTGCTATTCTGTTTAGGTCCAGTAAAGAATAGCGACAACTGTACAATATTTTTATTATTGAGTTTGCAAATTTAAAAAAAAAATCATCATAAATAAATGACAATGATTTGGACATGTGTATGTGCACAATTATTTGTTTTTCCTAAAGTTAATTAACTATTTTAGGAAAAATTGTCAGAGTGGCTGCCAGTAAGGGATTGTTAGCCAAATGGGCTCGTTTCCCGCTGGAGCTACCCAATTACCCCAAGGAGGCACGGGAGTCTAGAAGACGGCTTCAAGTTCTTTATTGATCAGTCAGCTGAGCGGGTGCACCCCTCGACTAATGCCAGAGGGAGAAGCACACTTTACAAGTGCAGAGCAGGCCTTTTTATACCCGGTAACAAACAACTTAGCGTGCATACAGTTTGCTAGCCTATGCAATTTTTTGAATTCCTTTTGGGGGTCTTCAGGATACATATGTCTGACTTCCTTGACTGATTGTTTTGTATACGTGTATGCGGAAAGCAGCTTCGTGCATGTGGGGAGCAGCTGGGATAATAGGCAAATAGTTGACCTTTTGCTCTAACAGGATGATTGTTAGAGTAGATATTTCCTGTTGGGGAATCAAAAGGGAAGAATGATAGTGGGATAAGAAGGATACACTGGGAGAGATTATCTTAAAGAATTGTTAGTCCTCCCAGCTGTAAATAACCGTGTCTTCACACATAAATCAGGTAAACTGAGAATATATAGAAATGACATCACAACATATGTCTCTGGCAGAATATTCTTGGCAACGAGGTTTCTTTTGTCTGAAACCCTATCTAATCAAATTGATATGGAAACTTAATTGAGAGAATGAAGACTGCACTTCCCTTCCAGATGCAGGACAGACACACATTCAGCAATTAGACTGACAAGAAAGGGGGGTAATGTAGCTATTTCTTTCTATATAGTGCTGTACTAATCTCTGATTAACAATCTGAGATTAAATAATTCCAATTGAGCCTGTTATTTTGACAATCTTGAGTCATTAATTCAGACACGCAACAGCTTTAAGCTCAAAGCTTCCTGTGAAAGCCTGTGAAGAAATAATTTCTTTGGTGCAATTGGTTGAAAACCAACTGTAGTTGACAAGCAGTGGGTCCATTGTTTAATAGGTGTTTTCTGAGTTACAGAAGTATTTTACCCTACTAGAATCTCTGTTCTCCAGTCTCTAGAAACCACCAAGAAGAAAGTCCATCAACTCAGAGACTCGGAAGCGGTAAGAGAACCGCGAGAGTCCATGGCTGGACTCTGAAAGAGAGAAAGCTGTACATGCTTATTTCCTTTTAGTCGCCATTCTGCCTCGTGATATTTACATCCAAACTTGCATTTCACACAGCTGTGCCTAGCAGAATGGGGTTGTGGTCCATGAGTAAACCTCCAAGGCACTGTGGTAATAAATACTACATGATATGTACACATGTTGTAATAACTGGGGCCGGACAGGCCTACCCCGACTGTGGAAAAATGGCTAAAATGTTCTAAAATGTTCCAGGCACCTATAACAAATGCTAATGGGAAACGGTTCAAAAGGGAGACAAACAGATTGGGTTACTCCCAACAAACAGGCCTGCTGGTCTAAGTCAAAGAGTGTGTCAAGATCATGTCTGGTAAACAAGAGGAATGTGGGATCAGAAATCAGTGGGGAAAGTTTTTCCACCCAGCCAGTTTTAAGTTTGTTTTAGCTACAAATGAAGTGAGTTGTACATTCTTCGCTTTGTTAACCTTTGAAAGGTTTAACTATGATTTTGCTAGCATCTAATCAAATGAGATTTGTATATCCTATCACTCTAGAATTGTTACAATCGTGTCTGGTAAACAACGGGAGTCTGGGATCAGAAATCAATGCACCAAAATTGGTTAAGGTTAACGTACATACTCTGGCAAATTACCAATTGTTATCCAAGTGTGTTTGGGCTGAGCATGCAAAGCCGTCTGCTAATGTTCTTCTTTAAAAAATCAGAGGGTTTTATAATTTTGTTTGATAGTTATTACTGGTTTTTAAATCTTTTTTTACAAATGCTTTGTTTTTCTTTTGTGTATTTTAAGGTTTGTAGTTTCCCTAACTGGTGGTAACTTTGAACTTTCAACGTAAAGTCATTTTTAAGCAAAATGCAAAAGTGATAAAATAAAGTGTTTTAAATTGTTAAGTTGCTAAAGCAAACTTCTGCTCGGATAACATTTTTCAGCGGAATGGCAGCTTAATTCAGGGCTGTACATTGACTGTAAATTGAGTTTCAAACCATCCGCAAGGGCTGTTGCAACCCTCAAGATTTTTTTGTGATTGGAAAAACAAAACAACGTGTTGGTGGTGGATTTTGTTATGTGAAACAGCGCAGTTCTAGTGGTTCGAATTAGACCTCTGGGAGCGGCTAAATTGCCTCAGTGGCCGTGAAATGTTGGTGGGCAAGGCCTGCTGTAGGGTGTACTACCTTTGGGTGTAGCAAATGGCTCATGGATGCAAAATTGGTTCCAAAGAACATTCACTGGCTGCTTCTTTTTAAAAGGAGGAAATATACAGGGGTAAAAATGACACAAGGGCTAAAATTTCTGCTAGTCAGCAAGTTTAACCACTTGCAGGGCCGGCTCCAGGCACCAGCAATGGAAGCAGGTGCTTGGGGCAGCCAATGGAAAGGGGCGGCACGTCCGGGTCTTCAGCGGCAATTCGGCAGCGGGTCCCTCTTTTCCTCTTTGAGCTGCCGCTGAAGTTCCGCAAGAGGGGTGGGGGGTGGGGAAAGATTTTCGCTCTTTCCCCAATCTAGACTCGGAGGAAAAATGTGACAAGAGCTAGTCTGTTTCTGTTTCTAAAAATCTGAAGACAAGAGACCACCATCAGTTTTAAGTTTATAGGTACAAATCCAATGAGTTGTAAGTTCTTATCTTTATTAGCATTGGAAAGGTTCAAATGTGATGTTTGTAGCATCTAATCAAATAAGATTTGAAAATCCCAATTTTGGGATGAGGAATGTGCAAACCTTACAATACAAGCAAGTACTTTCCTCCCCCACCCCGCCCATTTCTACAACAGCTGGGTTGCGAATCAGCATGCGAGACAGAACTGGATTTTCTATCTTTGCTGTTCTTTCCTCTCCCTTTTTCTGCACATTTGTCTTGTTTTGTCTTCACAGAAACGAGATCAGACTTTAACAACAGAAACAACAGCTCCAGCCCATTTCATCTAACTTCTTCTCTTCCCCCTCCCCTCAGCCGCCCCCCGAAAAGGAATGTTGTTACCATCCATAGGAACATCAAAAAGACTGCTTCTCAGGGTTTCCTCCTCCCCTCTCTTGAATACTCTCTACAGCTAAAGGAAAATGGAATAAGGCGTATAGTTTAAATGAAAGCCTTATGTAGTACTGTATATTTCAAATTCCTTAAGAGTCTCGAAAAAGGAACAGTTAAATCTGGATCTGGTACAAGTTCCAACAAAAAGGTTGCCATTAAATAAAATTCTGTAAATTCATACTCATGAGAAAATTGTAAAACCTTTGAGTGATGCCCCTGAAATGTAGAAGGATTATGTTACAAGGGAAGCTCTTTGGGTTAAAGACTGTCTTTTTTTGTTCTGTCCTTTTTCAGTGCCTGATACAATGGGGTCTTGCCCCATGATTAAGAGTCCTGAGCTCTAAGGGAACATAAATAATAATAATTAAAAAGCATAAAAAGAGCCAACTACCTGCAGGAGTGCAATTGTGATCTGATATTCCTAGGTGCCAGGACCAGTCAAATAAAAGGCAGAATTGAGGTAACATCACCTGAGTGCAGAAAGGTTCACTAGGAAGAAAAAATCAGCCCAGGAAGGAAGAAGGTTTGTTCTGGGCAGAAGACTACAAGGAAGAAATACAAAATTGAGGGATCTCTTCTAGTCCTCAATGTGCAGAACACAACTGATATTGGTGAAAACTGGAAGATGGAAATGTGGGGGGACACAGAGCCCCTTTCGTGTGTGTGGCAGGCCCATCGGCTTTCAATAACTCTGTTTAGTAGAGAATCTGAGAGCCATTGGTCACTACCCCTCAGATGCTACCTTTGTCCCTCACACAGAGCTAACAACATCTATGTTTCCCAGGTCTCAGTTTGTGTGATCGGAAGAGAAGGGATTTCTGAGACGATGGAGCCCCCGTCCAGCTCAAGGTCACAGAGGTTCCACTGCCCAGGACCACAACTGAGCTGTGACCTCAGAGAGAAGCTGCAGTATTCACGGCAACTAGGTAATAAGTTGTGTGTGGAGATGCATGTGATGTTGGGGAGCATGGATAGCACAGCAGGGAGGGGAGTCCCCAAGGCAGCCTGTATGAAATCATTGGGACAGCGTTTGGCTGTCTAATGGCATGTGGAGGCTGGGTGAATCAGTGTTCCTAGTAGAGTTGTGAGGTCCAGGAGTGTGTGTGTCTGTGTGGGTCCCTCTAACGGTATCTTTGTAATCCTTTAGATCTTCCTGCGCCCTATTTGTTTGTTCCTTATAAGGGGAATGAAAGAGACCAGGAGATGGTGGCCTCGCTCTGTAGGTTTGGCTTTATGGTGAGTTGTGAAACGGTGCTTGTTTCAGTGGCCTGAGTTGGGGCTGAGTTCTGGAGGAATGGGGAGCTCTGTGGGCAGGCTGAGTCTGGCATCTCTTGCTGTGTGGAGGAGGTTGGGAGAGTGGGAAATGGGATTCCTCCCCCCCATAATGCTGCGTTGACAGTGATGTCTTTGCCCTTTGCTGCTCAGCTTGTGTCTGAGGGGTGGGATTGTGGCCAGAGCAGGCAGGTGCTGAGTGGGGGACCCAGGTTATTTCAGATGCCAGGAAACCCCGTAGTGGACAATTATAGGGAAATCTCTCCCTAGCAAAAGTTTCTGTCTAATCCTGTCAACCAGTTGTTGGCTTGTGCCCTGAAACAGATTCCTCATATATACATTATATATTAATTCAGCTAGTGTAACTCTGGAGGTTTTCGTTATCTCTGTTTCTATCTGATCCTTTATCAAAATTCCATGCGGTCCAAATCTCAATGCTATCTAGTGGAAATCAGCTCCATAGGTTTATATAAACTTCCCTTAGTAGTTTGTTCCAGTGGTTTAAAAATTTGGTACTTATTGCTAATTCAAATTTAGCTTGCTTCAGCTTGCAGTCATTGGCGGTGGCTCTGCCTTTTTCCACTAGATTAAACAGCCCTTTAGGCCCTGAGATTTTCTCCCCATAAAGGCATTTAAATGGTAACAAATCACCTCTGAATCTTCTTTTTGCGAAGCTAAACCCATTGAGCTCTCTAAGGGTATGTCTACACTATGAAATTAGGTTGAATTTATAGAAGCCGGTTTTATAGAAATCGGTTTTATACAGTCGATTGTGTGTGTCCCCACATAAAATGCTCTAAGTGCATGAAGCCGGCGGACTGCGTCCACAGTACCGAGGCTAGCGTCGACTTCCGGAGCGTTGCACTGTGGGTAGCTATCCCACAGTTCCCGCAGTCTCCGCCGCCCATTGGAATTCTGGGTTGAGATCCCAATGCCTGATGATGCAAAACAGTGTCGCGGGGGGTTCTGGGTACATGCCGTCAGGCCCCTCCCCCTCCGTCAGAGCAACGGCAGACAATCGATTCGCACCTTTTTACCTGGGTTACCTGTGCAGACAACATACCACGGCAAGCATGGAGCCCGCTCAGCTCAGCTCACCGTCACCATATGTCATCTGGGTGCCGGCAGACGTGGCACTGCATTGCTACACAGCAGCAGCTAATTGCCTTTTGGCAGTAGACGGTGCAGTATGACTGGTAGCCTTCATCGGCTATCTGGGTGCCGGCAGACGTGGGGCTGCATTGCTACACAGCAGCAGCCCCTTGCCTTTTGGCAGTAGATGGTGTATTAAGATTGATATCCGTCATCGTCGTATTCCAGTTCAGTCAGAGGCACCTGGGCAGACATGCTTTGTCTCCTGGAGACTCAGTCCTGCCGGCATTCCGATTGAACCGTCTTGACGATGATGGCTAGCAGTCATAGTACAGTATCTTCTGCCAAGTACCCAGAAGATGCCGAGGGCTATCAGTCATGCTGCACCGTCTGCTGCCAGCTTAAGATCTAAAAAATGATGTATTCATTTGCTTCCCCTTCCCTCCATGAAATCAACGGCCTGCTAAACCCAGGGTTTTGAGTTCAATCTTTGGGGGGGCCATTCTGTGTGACAGTTGTTTGTGTTTCTCCCTGATGCACAGCCACCTTTATTGATTTTAATTCCCTGTACCTGTACGCCATGTCGTCAGTCACCCCTCCCTCCGTCCGTCAGTTTCGCGCCTTTTTTCAGACCAGACGCCATAGCACTGGGATCATGGAGCCCACTCAGATCACCGCGGCAATTATGAGCACTATGAACACCACGCGCATTGTCCTGGAGTATATGCAGAGCCAGAACATGCCAAAGCAAAACCAGAACCAGCCGATGAGGCGATTGCAGCGCGGCGACGAGAGTGATGAGGAAATTGACATGGACACAGCCCTCACACAAGGTACGGGCCCCAGCAATTTGCAAATCATGGTGTTACTGGGGCAGGTTCATGCCATGGAATGCCGATTCTGGGCCCTGGAAACAAGCACAGACTGGTGGGACCGCATCGTGTTGCTGGTGTGGGACGATTCCCAGTGGCTGCGAAACTTTCGCATGCGTAAGGGCACTTTCATGGAACTTTGTGACTTGCTTTCCCCTGCCAGAATACCAGGATGAGAGCAGCCCTCACAGTTGAGAAGCGAGTGGCGATAGCCCTGTGGAAGCTTGCAACGCCAGACAGCTACCGGTCAGTCGGGAATCAATTTGGAGTGGGCAAATCTGCTGTGGGGGCTGCTGTGATCCAAGTTGCCAGGGCAATCAAAGACCTGCTGATATCAAGGGTAGTGACTCTGGGAAACGTGCAGGCCATAGTGGATGGCTTTGCTGCAATGGGATTCCCAAACTGTGGTGGGGCCATAGACGGAACCCATATCCCTATCTTGACACCGGAGCACCAAGCCACCGAGTACATAAACTGCAAGGGGTACTTTTCAATGCTGCTGCAAGCCCTGGTGGATCACAAGGGACGTTTCACCAACATCAACGTGGGATGGCCGGGAAAGGACCATGATGCTCGCGTCTTCAGGCACTCTGGTCTGTTTCGAAAGCTGGAGGAAGGGACTTTCTTCCCGGACCAGAAAATAACCGTTTGGGATGTTGAAATGCCTATCGTGATCCTTGGGGACCCAGCCTACCCCTTAATGCCATGGCTCATGAAGCCGTACACAGGCAGCCTGGACAGGAGTCAGGACCTGTTCAACTACAGGCTGAGCAAGTGCCGAATGGTGGTGGAATGTGCATTTGGACGTTTAAAAGCGCGCTGGTGCAGCTTACTGACTCACTCAGACCTCAGCGAAAAGAATATCCCCATTGTTATTGCTGCTTGCTGTGCGCTCCACAATATCTGTGAGAGTAAGGGGGAGACATTTATGGCGGGGTGGGAGGTTGAGGCAAATCGCCTGGCCGCTGATTACGCGCAGCCAGACACCAGGGTGGTTAGAAGAGTACAGCAGGGTGTGGTGCGCATCAGAGAAGCTTTGAAAACTAGTTTTGTGACTGGCCAGGCTACGGTGTGAAACTTCTGTTTGTTTCTCCTTGATGAACCCTCTGCGCCCCCCACACACACACACACCGGGTTCACTCTACTTCCCTGTAAACCAACCACCCCACCCTCCCCTCCCCTCCCCCCTTCGAGCACCGCTTGCAGAGGCAATAAAGTCATTGTTACTTCACATTCATGCATTCTTTATTAATTCATCACACAACTAGGGGGATAATTGCCAAGGTATCCCGGGATGGGTGGGGGAGGAGGGAAGGAAAAGGACACACTGCAGTTTAAAACTGTAACTCTTATTGAAGGCCAGCCTTCTGATGCTAGGGCAATCATCTGGGGTGGAGTGACTGGGTGGCCGGAGGCCCCCCCACCGTGTTCTTGGGCGTCTGGGTGAGGAGGCTATGGAACTTGGGGAGGAGGGCTGTTGGTTACACAGGGGCTGTAGCGGCGGTCTCTGCTCCTGCTGCCTTTCCTGCAGCTCAACCATACACTGGAGCATATCAGTTTGATGCTCCAGCAGCCGGAGCATCGACTCTTGCCTTCTGTCTGCAAGCTGACGCCACCTATCATCTTCAGCCCGCAACTTGCTCTGTTCATCCCGCGATTCAGCCCGCCACCTCTCCTCTCGTTCATATTGTGCTTTTCTGTAGTCTGACATTGACTTCCTCCACGCATTCTGCTGTGCTCTGTCAGCGTGGGAGGACATCTGGAGTTCCGTGAACATATCATCCCACGTCCTCCGTTTTCTCTTTCTAATCTTCACTAGCCTCTGTGAAGGAGAAACATTTGCAGCTGGTGGAGGACAAGGGAGAGGTGGTTAAAAAAGACACATTTTAGAGAACAATGGGTACACTCTTTCACGTTAAATTTTGCTGTTCACATTACACAGCACATATGCTTTCGTTACAAGGTCGCATTTTTCCTCTTATATTGAGGGCCTGCCGGTTTGGTGTGAGAGATCACCCACGCAGTGCCAGGCCACAGATTTCGGCTTGCAGGCAGCCATGGTAAGACAGTCTTTTGGCTTTTTTAACCTTGTTAACATGTGGGAATGGTTTCAAACAGTAGCGCTCTCATTTCCCATACCAAGCACTCGTTGGGTTGGCCATTTAAAATGGGTTTGCAATGTAAAAGGAGGGGCTGCGGTTTCCGGGTTAACATGCAGTACAAACCCAACTACCCCCCCACACACACACCCAATTCTCTGGGATGATCACTTCACCCCTCCCCCCCACCGCGTGGCTAACAGCGGGGAATATTTCTGTTCAGCAGAGCAGGAAGGGGCACCTCTGAATGCCCCCTTAATAAAATTGCCCCATTTCAACCAGGTGACCGTGAATGATCTCACTCTCCTGAGGATAACAAAGAGAGATAAGGAATGGATGTTGTCTGCATGCCAGCAAACACCGGGACCATACGCTGCCATGCTTTGTTATGCAATGATTCCAGACTACGTGCTACTGGCCTGGCGTGGTAAAGTGTCCTACCATGGCGGACGGGATAAGGCAGCCCTCCCCAGAAACCTTTTGCAAAGGCTTTGGGAGTACATGAAGGAGAGCTTTCTGGAGATGTCCCTGGAGGATTTCCGCTCCATCCCCATACACGTTAACAGACTTTTCCAGTAGCTGGACTGGCCGCGATTGCCAGGGCAAATTAATCATTAAACACGCTTGCTTTTAAACCATGTGTAATATTTACAAAGGTACACTCACCAGAGGTCCCTTGTGTGCCCTCAGGGTCTGGGAGCACGCCTTGGGTGAGTTCGGGGGTTACTGGTTCCAGGTCCAGGGTGATAAACATATCCTGGCTGTTGGGGAAACCGGTTTCTCCGCTTCCTTGCTGTGAGCTATCTTCATTGTCTTCATCATCATCATCTTCCTCGTACCCCGAACCCGCTTCCCTGTGTGTTTCTCCAGTGAGGGAGTCATAGCACACGGTTGGGGTAGTGGTGGCTACACCCCCTAGCATGGCATGCAGCTCCGCGTAGAAGCGGCATGTTTGCGGCTCTGCCCAAGACCTTCCGTTTGCCTCTCTGGCTTTGTGGTAGGCTTGCCGTAGCTCCTTAATTTTCACGCGGCACTGCTGTGCGTCCCTGTTATGGCCTCTGTCCTTCATGGCCTTTGAGACCTTTTCTAATATTTTGCCATTTCGTTTACTGCTACGGAGTTCAGCCAGCACTGATTCATCTCCCCATATGGCGAGCAGATCCCGTACCTCCCGTTCGGTCCATGCTGGAGCTCTTTTGCGATCCTGGGACTCCATCATGGTTACCTGTGCTGATGAGCTCTGCGTGGTCACCTGTGCTCTCCACGCTGGGCAAACAGGAAATGAAATTCAAAAGTTCGCGGGGCTTTTCCTGTCTACCTGGTCAGTGCATCTGAGTTGAGAGCGCTGTCCAGAGCGGTCACAATGAAGAACTGTGGGATAGCTCCCGGAGGCCAATAACGTCGAATTCCGTCCACACTACCCCAAATCTGACCCGCAAAGGCCGATTTTAGCGCTAATCCCCTCGTCGGAGGTGGAGTAAAGAAACCGGTTTAAAGGGCCCTTTAAGTCGAAAGAAAGGGCTTCATCGTGTGGACGTGTCCAGGCTTAATTCAATTTAACCCTTCTAAAGTCGACCTAAACTCGTAGTGTAGACCAGGCCGCAATCTCCCTTGTAGATTAAGCCAATTGCTTCTTCTCCTGTTTTCAGTTGACATGGAGAACAATTGATCACCATCCTCTTTTTATAGGAGCCCTTAACATATTTGAAGACTATTATCAAGTCCACCTTCAGTTTCTTTTCTCAAGACTAAACGTTCCAGATTTTTTAACCTTTCCTCATAGGTCAGGTTTTCTGAATCTCTTACTATTTTATTTATTTATTTTGCTGTCTTCTGGCCCCTCTCCAATTTGTCTTAAGTTTGGTACCTAAAACTGGGCACTTTAAGAAAGTGACAGTAAATGAAAAAAATGTAAAATATAACACTGTAGAAATGACAAAGTTACAAAAGAGTAGCTAATAAGGCAAATCTTTAATCCACGTGAACAAAAAAAGGATTGTCTCTCTCTCAATGTCCGTGTATCTCCCTTCCACACTAGCCAGCCGCATGCTTTGAAAAGGAAAAGCTGGAAAGCCGTAGAGGCCCTCCGTATCTCATCATTGATTATTACTGAAAAAGGGTTAGTAACTCAGGGCTCTTCACCCTGGGGGGGGGGGGGGAGGAAGTTCCTTATTCCAGTATGTTCCTGTTGTTACAAGCAGACTCCAAGTGGTAGAGTTTGCTTTAAGCGAAAAGCTTCCTGCTGAGAACTTCTTCAACAGAATAATTTCTTCAGTGTAACTGGTTGAAAATGGAGAAGAGCTATAAAGAACTCTCCTCATTTGATCATTTTTTACTGAAAAAGCGGAAGTAGCTCAGGGCTCTGATGTGAATGAAGTAGGAACTTCACAGACACAGAGCAGTAGAGTTTGCTTTAAGCTCAAAGCTTCCTGTGAAAGCCTCTGAAAAAAATAATTTCTTTGGTGCAATTGGTTGAAAACCAACTATATTTGAAAATCAGTGGGTCCCTTGTAGAAAAGATGTTTCCTGAGTTACGGAAGATTTTTACCCTACTAGAATCTCTCTGTTCCATAGTCTCTAGAAACCACCAAGAAGAAACTCCATCAACTCAGAGACTCAGCAACAGTAAGAGGAACCATCGGAGTTCATAGCCGGAGAAAGAAAACTGTACGTACTAATTTCCTTTTAGTGACGATTCCGCCTAGTGATATTTACATCCAAACTTGCATTTCACACTGCTGTGCCTAGCAGAATGGGACCATGGTCCAGGAGTACGCCTCCGAAGCACTGTGGTAATAAAAACTACATTACATGTACACCTGTTGTAATAACTGGGGCCAGACAGGCCTACACCAACTGTGGGAAAATGGCTAAAATTTTATAAAACGTTCAAGTCACCTATAAAAAATACTAATGGGAAAAGGTACAAAAGGGAAACAGACAGATTGGGTTACTCAAAACAAACAGGCCTGCTGATCTAACTCTAGGATTGTGTTAAAATCATGTCTGGTAAACAAGAGGTGTGTGGGATCAGAAATCAGTGGGGGAAGCTTTTCCACCCAGCCACAGTTTTAAGTTTGTTTTAGCTACAAATGAAGTGAGTTCTTAGCTTTATTAACCTGGGAAGGGTTTAACTGTGATTTTGATAGCATCTAATCAAACGAGATTTGTAAATCCTATAACTCTAGGGGTATGTCTACACTACGAAATTAGGTCGAATTTATAGAAGCCGGTTTTATAGAAATCGGTTGTATGCAGCCGATTGTGTGTGTCCCCACATAAAATGCTCTAAGTGCATGAAGTCGGCGGACCGCGTCCACAGTACCGAGGCTAGCGTCGACTTCCGGCGCATTGCACTATGGGTAGCTATCCCACAGTTCCCGCAGTCTCCGGCGCCCATTGGAATTATGGGTTGAGATCGCAATGCCCGAATGATGCAAAACAGTGCCGCGGGGGGTTCTGGGTACATTGCGTCAGGCCCCTCCCCCTCCGTCACAGCAACGGCAGACAATAGATTCGCGCCTTTTTACCTGGGTTACCTGTGCAGACAACATACCACGGCAAGCATGGAGCCCGCTCAGCTCAGCTCACCGTCACCATATGTCATCCGGGTGCTGGCAGACGTGGGACTGCATTGCTACACAGCAGCAGCAGCTAACTGCCTTTTGGCGGTAGACGGTGCAGCATCACTGGTAGCCTTCATCAGCGATCTGGGTGCTGGTAGCTGTGGGGCTGGCAGCCGTAGGGCTGCATTGCACCAGCCCCTTACCTTTTGCCTTTTGGCAGTAGATGGCTTATTACGACTGGTAACCGTCCTCGTCGGACAGCCGTGGCCATCAATCATTGACACCTATCGAACTGTCTTGACAATGATGGCTATCAGTCGTAGTATACTATTTTCTGCCAAGTATTGTCTGCTAAGCACCCAGAAGAGGCCGAGGGCGATCTGGGTGCTGGCAGACATGTGGCTGGCAGACGTGGGGCTACATTGCTACACAGCAGCAACCCCTTGCCTTTTGGCAGTAAATAGTATATTATGACTGGTATCCGTCATCATCATACTGCCAAGCGCCCAGTATTTGCTGCCAAGCACCCAGAAAATGTCGAGGGCTATCAGTCATGCTGCACCGTCGTATTAAGATGTAAAAAATAGATTTGTTCTGTATTCATTTCCTTCCCCCCTCCCTCCGTCAAATCAATGGCCCGCTAAACCCAGGCTTAGGAGTTCAATCTCGGGGGGGGGGAGGGGCATTCTGTGTGACCGTTGTTTGTATTTCTCCCTGATGCACAGCCACCTTTCTTGATTTTAATTCCCTGTACCTGTACGCCATGTCGTCACTCGCCCCTCCCTCCCTCCCTCCCTCCCTCTCTCCTTCCCCTGGTCCTTCAGATACTAGTTTCGCGCCTTTTTTCAGACCAGACGCCATAGCACTGGGATCATGGAGCCCGCTCAGATCACCGCGGCAATTATGAGCACTATGAACACCACGCGCATTGTCCTGGAGTATATGCAGAGCCAGGACATGCCAAAGCAAAACCAGGACCAGCCGAGGAGGAGGCGATTGCAGCGCGGCGACGAGAGTGATGAGGAAATGGACATGGACCTAGACCTCTAACAAGGCACAGGCCCCAGCAATATGGAAATCATGGTGTTCCTGGGGCAGGTTCATGCCGTGGAACGCCGATTCTGGGCCCGGGAAACAAGCACAGACTGGTGGGACCGCATCGTGCTGCAGGTGTGGGACGATTCCCAGTGGCTGCGAAACTTTCGCATGCGTAAGGGCACTTTCATGGAACTTTGTGACTTGCTTTCCCCTGCCCTGAAGCGCCAGAATACCAGGATGAGAGCAGCCCTCACAGTTGAGAAGCGAGTGGCGATAGCCCTGTGGAAGCTTGCAACGCCAGACAGCTACCGGTCAGTCGGGAATCAATTTGGAGTGGGCAAATCTACTGTGGGGGCTGCTGTGATCCAAGTTGCCAGGGCAATCAAAGACCTGCTGATATCAAGGGTAGTGACTCTGTGAAACGTGCAGGCCATAGTGGATGGCTTTGCTGCAATGGGATTCCCAAACTGTGGTGGGGCGATAGACGGAACCCATATCCCTATCTTGGCACCGGAGCACCAAGCCACCGAGTACATAAACCGCAAGGGGTACTTTTCAATGCTGCTGCAAGCCCTGGTGGATCACAAGGGACGTTTCACCGACATCAACGTGGGCTGGCCGGGAAGGGTACATGATGCTCGCGTCTTCAGGCACTCTGTTCTGTTTCAAAAGCTGGAGGAAGGGACTTTCTTCCCGGACCAGAAAATAACCGTTGGGGATGTTGAAATGCCTATCGTGATCCTTGGGGACCCAGCCTACCCCTTAATGCCATGGCTCATGAAGCCGTACACAGGCAGCCTGGACAGGAGTCAGGACCTGTTCAACTACAGGCTGAGCAAGTGCCGAATGGTGGTGGAATGTGCATTTGGGCGTTTAAAAGCGCGCTGGCGCAGCTTACTGACTCGCTCAGACCTTAGCGAAAAGAATATCCCCATTGTTATTGCTGCTTGCTGTGCGCTCCACAATATCTGTGAGAGTAAGGGGGAGACATTTATGGCGGGGTGGGAGGTTGAGGCAAATCGCCTGGCCGCTGATTACGCGCAGCCAGACACCAGGGCGGTTAGAAGAGTACAGCAGGGCGTGGTGCGCATCAGAGAAGCTTTGAAAACTAGTTTTGTGACTGGCCAGGCTACGGTGTGAAACTTCTGTTTGTTTCTCCTTGATGAACCCTCCACCACCCCCCACCCGGTTCACTCTACTTCCCTGTAAACCAACCACCCCACCCTTCCCTCCCCCCTGCGAGCACCACTTGCAGAGGCAATAAAGTCATTGTTACTTCACATTCATGCATTCTTTATTAATTCATCACACAACTAGGGGGATAATTGCAAAGGTAGCCCGGGATGGGTGGGGGAGGAGGGAAGGAAAAGGACACACTGCAGTTTAAAACTTTAAAACTTTAACACTTATTGCTCGGGAAATCATCTAGGGTGGAGTGACTGGGTGGCCGGAGGCCCCCCCACCGTGTTCTTGGGCGTCTGGGTGAGGAGGCAATGGGACTTGGGGAGGAGGGCTGGTGGTTACACAGGGGCTGTAGCGGCGGTCTCTGCTCCTGCTGCCTTTCCTGCAGCTCAACCATACGCAGGAGCATATCAGTTTGATGCTCCAGCAGCCGGAGCATCGACTCTTGCCTTCTGTGTGCAAGCTGACGCCACCTCTCCTCTTCAGCCCGCGATTCAGCACACCACCTCTCCTCTCGCTCATATTGGGCTTTTCTAAAATCAGTAATTGACTGCCTCCACGCATTCTGCTGTGCTCTGTCAGCGTGGGAGGCAGTCTGTAGTTCAGTAAACATTTCATCACGCGTCCTTCGCTTCCGCTTTCGAATATTCACTAGCCTCTGTGAAGGAGAAACATTTGCAGCTGGTGGAGGAGAAGGGGGAGGTGGTTAAAAAAGATACATTTTAGAGAACAATGGGTACACTCTTTCACGTTACATTTTGCTGTTCACATCACACAGCACATGTGCTTTCATTACAAGGTCGCATTTTTCCTCTTATATTGAGGGCCTGCCGGTTTGGTGTGAGAGATCACTCACGCAGTGCCAGGCCACAGATTTCAGCTTGCAGGCAGCCATGGTAAGACACAGTCTTTTGGCTTTTTTAACCTTGTTAACATGTGGGGATGGTTTAAAACAGTACTGCTCTCATTAATCGTACCAAGCACCCGTTGGGTTGGCCATTTAAAATGGGTTTGCAATGTAAAAGGAGGGGCTGCGGTTTCAGGGTTAACGTGCAGCACAAACCCAACTAATTCCCCTCCCCCACACACCCAATTCTCTGGGACGATCACTTCACCCCTCCCCCCCACCGCGTGGCTAACAGCGGGGAATATTTCTGTTCAGCAGAGCAGGAAGGGGCACCTCTGAATGTCCCCTTAATAAAATTGCCCCATTTCAACCAGGTGACCGTGAATGATATCACTCTCCTGAGGATAACAAAGAGCGATAAGGAATGGATGTTGTCTGCATGCCAGCAAACACCGGGACCATACGCTGCCATGCTTTTGTTATGCAATGATTCCAGACTACGTGCTACTGGCCTGGTGTGGTAAAGTGTCCTACCATGGCGGACGGCATAAGGCAGCCCTCCCCAGAAACCTTTTGCAAAGGCTTTGGGAGTACATGAAGGAGAGCTTTCTGGAGATGTCCCTGGAGGATTTCCGCTCCATCCCCATACACGTTAACAGACTTTTCCAGTAGCTGTACTGGCCGCGATTGCCAGGGCAAATTAATCATTAAACACGCTTGCTTTTAAACCATGTGTAATATTTACAAAGGTACACTCACCAGAGATCCCCTGTGTGCCCACAGGGTCTTGGGTGAGTTCGGGGGTTACTGGTTCCAGGTCCAGGGTGATAAACATATCCTGGCTGTTGGGGAAACCGGTTTCTCCGCTTCCTTGCTGCTGTGAGCTATTTACATTATCTTCATCCTTATCTTCCTCGTACCCCGAACCCGCTTCCCTGTGTGTTTCTCCAGTGAGGGAGTCATAGCACACGGTTGGGGTAGTGGTGGCTGCACCCCCTAGAATGGCATGCAGCTCCGCGTAGAAGCGGCATGTTTGCGGCTCAGCCCCGGACCTTCCGTTTGCTTCTCTGGCTTTGTGGTAGGCTTGCCTTAGCTCCTTAATTTTCACGCGGCACTGCTGTGCGTCCCTGTTATGGCCTCTGTCCTTCATGGCCTTTGAGACCTTTTCTAATATTTTGCCATTTCGTTTACTGCTTCGGAGTTCGGCCAGCACTGATTCATCTCCCCATATGGCGAGCAGATCCCGTACCTCCCGTTCTGTCCATGCTGGAGCTCTTTTGCGATCCTGGGACTCCATCATGGTTACCTGTGCTGATGAGCTGCGTGGTCACCTGTGCTCTCCACGCTGAGCAAAAAGGAAATGAAATTCAAACGTTCGCGGGGCTTTTCCTGTCTACCTGGCCAGTGCATCTGAGTTGAGAGTGCTGTCCAGAGCGGTCACAATGAAGCACTGTGGGATAGCTCCCGGAGGCCAATAACGTCGAATTCCGTCCACACTAACCCAATTCCGACCCCCTAAGGCCGATTTTATCGCTAATCCCCTCGTCGGAGGTGGAGTAAAGAAACCGGTTTAAAGGGCCCTTTAAGTCGAAAGAAAGGGCTTCGTCGTGTGAACGTGTCCAGGCTAAATTCGAATTAATGCGGCTAAAGTCGACCTAAACTCGTAGTGTAGACCAGGCCTAGGATTCTGTTAAGATTGTGTTTGATAAACTGGAAGAGTGTGGGATCAGAAATCAATGGACCCAAATTGGTTAAGATTAATGTACGTACTCCGTAGCTGAAAACTCTGGCAAACTAGCAATTGTTCTCCAAGTGTGTTTGAATTTGTTTGGGTTGGGCATGCAAAGCCATCTGCTAATGGTCTTATTTGAAAAATCTGAGGGTTTTATAATTTTGTTTGATAGTTATTACTGTTTTTGAAATCTTTTTACAAATGCTTTGTTTTGTGTTTCTTAAGGTTTGTAGTTTCTCTAACTGGTAATAACTTTGAACCATCAACATAAAGGCATTTTTAAGCAAAATGCAAAAGTGATAAAATAAAGTGTTTTAAATTGTTAAAGGTTAAGTTGCTAAAGCAAACTTCTGCTCAGACAACATCACGAGTAACTCTTTTTTAACTGAATGCCAACTTAATTCAAGGCTGCTACTGCATTGACTGTAAATTGAGATTCAAACCATTGGAAACGGTTGTTGCAGCCCAAAAGATTTTTGTGATTGGAAAAACAAAACATGGTGGTGGTTGTTTTTGTGTATGTGAATTGGCGCAGTTCTGGTGATTCGGCTTAGATCTCTGGGAGCGGCTACATTGCTTCAGTAGCCGTGAAATGTTGGTGGGCAAGGTCTGCCATAGACTAAAATGCTGGTGGATTTTAACTACCTTTGGGTGTAGCAAATGGCTTATGGATGCACATGTGGCTAAAGAACATTAGCTGGCTGCTTCCTTTTAAAAAGGAGGAAATATATAGGGGTAAAAATGCCACTAGGGCTAAAATTTTTGCAAGTCAGGAAATTTAACCACTTGTGCATGACAGTTTCACGGTTCATGACATGTGCAGCTTTAAATATGGAAAAGGTGGGGGATGGGATTGGGAGATTTTTTCGATCTTTACCCACTCTGGGCATTCAGTCAAAATGTGATAAGAGCTAGTGTGTTTCTAAACTTTTTAAGACAGAGAACAGCAGCACTGTTAAGATTGTTTTAGGTGTAAATAAAGTGAGTTGTAAGTTCTTATCTTTATTAACATTAGAAAAGTTCATATGTCATCTAATCAAATAAGATTTGAAAATCCCAATTTTGGGATGAGGAATTTGTAAACCTTGCAATACAACCAAGTACCTTTTCCATTTTCTGTTTCTCCAAGAGCTGGGTTACAAGTAAGAGTCAGCATGCGAGACAGAACTGCATTTTCTATCTTTGCTGTTCTTTCCTCTTCCCTCTTCTGTGCATTTGTCTTGTTCTGTCTTCAAGGAAACAAGATCAGACTTTAACAATAGAAACAGATCCAGCCCATTTCATCTAACTTCTTCTCCTTTCCCCCTCAAAAAAGAATGTTGTTATCATCCATAACACCATCCAAAGGACTTCTGAACAGTTTCCTCCTCTCCCCCCCCCCCCCGCCCTTTTTCTAAAAACATTCTACAGCTAAAGGAAAATGGAATAAGGGATATAGTTGAAATGAAAGCCTTGCTTAATACTTTATATTTCAAATGGCTTAACTGTTTTTTCTTTTCTTTTTTCTGTTCCTTTCGTAAAAAGTTTTTAATGCTGGCTGTTGCCGTGGCACTTAGCAGGCTGAAGGTCACTGGCCTAGTGGATAAAGGGGAAGCACTAGACATGACATATCTCAATTTTAGTTGGGCTTCTGACACAGTCCCAGATAACATTATCACGAGTAAACCAGGGAAATGTGGTTTGGATGAAATTATGATAAGGTGGTTGAAAAAATTATTCAAAGTGTAAAAATTACTCAGAGTAAATGTCAATGGTTTGCTATCAAACTGGGAGGGTGTATCTAGTGGGGTTCCACAGGGGTCAGTCCTGGGTCCAATACTGTTAAGAAAAGCTTTCTAGCTAGAAGGGGAGTTTAGCTGTGGAATAATCTTCCATGGGAAGTTGTGGAACCCCATCATCGCTGTCTTATAAGAACAGGTTGGACAAACACCTGTCACGGATGTTCTAGGAGGTTTATTTGGTCCTTCCTCAGCGCAGGGGACTGGACTGGATGACCCTTTGAGGCCCCTTCCAGCCCTACATGTCTATGATTCTGTGAAATACAAGTGAGAAATTAAAAGAGCCTATGTTATGCTTAGGTAGTTTTATCTTTGGCATGTATAACCTTGCGATTCCAGCTGTGGATGCAAAGTCAGTCTAACCTCCATACAATTGGAGTATTAATTAGCTTCAACAAGGAATTTGGGGGTTATTTACTGGAACTGTCCCTTTAAGTTATTGCTTCTGTAAAGTTTAGTTTAAGATAAACATCTTCCAGGCAAAAGAAACAGTGAAAAAGCAAGAGCACCAGCTACACTTCTGGGTGTGCAGCCAAAAGTTGGTTGTACTCTAAAAGAGGAACTAAGGCCTGGTCTCCACTTAAAACTTATGCCGGCGTCGGTCTGTCAGTCAGGGCTGAAAAACCACACACCCTCAGTAACATGGCTATGCTGACAAAACCCCCAGTATGAACACAGCTATGCCGAAAGAAAAATGCTGCTAGCAGCATAGCTAATGCTGTTCGGGGAGGTGTTCACTTGCCATCAGAAACACTCCTGTCAGTGTACATTGCGTCTGCACTAGGGGGCTATGCTGGGCTCCACCATAACCTTTCTAGTGTAGACATATTGTAACTTTCCTGACCGTCCCTAGGAGGCTATGGAAGTGAGAGTGACAGACCGCATTGCTTTTAAACTAGTTAGTGTAATCTAAATTTCTCCCTAGCTGAAATGGGAAATTAAAGATTGCTGCCCACTGGCCAATGTCTTTAGACAAAAGCACCAAGGGAATTCGTAAAGATTTACTCCGTACCTTGGTTATACTAGCATGGTTTGGAAATTACTACCCGTTAAGTAAGAGATGGCTTAGCAAACAGGCCCCCTTGTCCAAATGATCAATGTGAAATGTAAAATAAAGTGTGTCCTCAGTTTTGAGGGTCAAAACCTTTTAGATCTGAATGTGACAAATACATCCTGTAAGAGGAACAGCTAAATCTGGATCTGGTCGAGGTTCAAACAAAAAGGTTTCCATTACATAAAATTCTGTTAACTCAGACTCATGAGAAAATTAGATACCCCTTTGAGTGATGCCCCTCAAATGTAGAGGGATTATGTTACAAGGGAAGCTCTTTGGGGAATCGAATATCATTTTTCTCTCTTTGTTCAGCACCCAATACAATGGAATCCTGGCCCATGACTAGGACTCCTGGGCTCTAGGGTAATACCAATAAATAATAATAATGTTCATTTAAAAAGCATAAAAAGAGCCAACTACCTGCAGGAGTGCAATTGTGATCTGATATTCCTAGGTGCCAGGATCAGTCAAATAAAAGGTAGAATTGAGGTAACATCACCTGAGTTCAGAAAGGTTCACTAGGAAGAAAAAATCAGCCCAGGAAGGAAGAAGGTTTGGTCTGGGCAGAAGGCTACAAGGAAGAAATACAAAATTGAGGGATCTCTTCTAGTTATCAATGGGCAGAACCCAACTGATATTGGTGAAAACTGGAAGATGGAAATGTGGGGGGACACAGAGCCCCTTTCATATCTGTGGGAGGCCCATTGGCTTTCAATAACTGTTTAGTAGAGACTCCGAGAGCCATTTGTCACTACCCCTCAGATGCTACCTTTGTCCCTCACACAGAGCTAACAACGTCTATGTTTCCCAGGTCTCAGTTTCTGTGATCGGAAGAGAAGGGATTTCTGAGATGATGGAGCCCCCGTCCAGCTCAAGGTCTCAGAGGTTCCACCGCCCAGGGCCACAACTGAGCTGTGACTTCAGAGAGAAGCTGCAGTATTCACGGCAACTAGGTAATAAGTTGTGTGTGGAAATGCATGTGGTGTTGGGGAGCATGGATAGCACAGCAGGGAGGGGTGTCCCTGAGGCAGCCTGTATGAAATCATCGGAACAGCATTTGGTTGTCTAGTGGCGTGTGAAGGGTGGGTGGTTCCCTGTTCCTAGTAGAGTTGTGAGGTCCAGGAGCATATGTGTCTGTGTGGGTCCCTCCAACGGTATCTTTATCATCCTTTAGACCTACCTGGACCTCATCTTTCTGCTCCTCCTGATAAGGGGAATGAAGGAGACCAAGATATGGTGGCCTCACTCCATAGATTTGGCTTTATGGTGAGTGGTGAAATGGTCTGTACTGTTCTTCCTGCCGGGCCGTGCTACTTCCTTGTCTGTCCTCGCTCATTGCTCCCACCTCCTCCCAGCCTTTCCAACTTTCCTTCTCCACCATCAATAAAATAATCACACCGCTTTTTTGGGAGGTGCCTTGTGCATGTGGAGCTCCTCCCACATCCTGGATAGCTCACTTCATGCCCCTCCAGGTGGCCAGGCTTTGTCCCTGGCTGTTCATCCCGTGACTGAGCGGTGAGGCTATTGCGGGAACAGCATGTGCTGAGTGGGGCTCCCTTGTGGATCCAGGTGCTTGCTTCAGTGGCCTGGGTTGGGGCTAAGAGCCCTGTAGGGATGGGGAGCTTTGAGGGCAAGCTGAGTCTGGCATCTCTTGCTGTGTGGAGGAGGTTGGGAGAGTGGGAAATGGGATACCTCCCCCCCCCCCCATAATGCTGCATTGACAGTGATGGCTTTGCCCTTTGCTGCTCAGCTTGTGTCTGATTGGTGGGATTGTGGCCAGACTAGACGGGCTGAGTGGGGGACCCATGTCCTTTCAGATGCCAGTGACATTTGAGGAGGTGGCCGTGTTCTTCTCTGAAGATGAATGGGCTCTTTTGGATGAAAAGCAGAAGGAACTCTACAGAGACGTCATGCAGGAGAATTACGAGACTCTCATGTCGTTGGGTGAGCAGTTGCTATAGTCCCTGTAGTGTAGACATGGCCTAAATCTCCTGTAAGGAACACAGCCCATTTCCCACCAGATAATCTGCTTGCCAAAATGGGATACTGAATGGGTGACAACCTATATGGATTGTGTCTTTCCCCTTCATTCCAAGATTTTCTTTGCTGTTCTTTGTAGTTAAGTGATCGAGAAATACTTGATATGTTGTGATGCATGTACCTCTTTCCAATGAGCAGGATTTCCGATCACTAAACCAGATGTGCTGTCCCAGATAGAGCGAGGGGAAGAGCCGTGGTTCCCAGATCTCCAGTGCTCTGATGAAAGGGAGAACGCAAGAGGCACTAGCACTGGTGAGGAATGAGTGACACCAATCAGGAAACCATCTGGGGCTGAGGGAAAAGCTGGGATCTCAGCAAACCCACTAAGGACTGCTCCTGTTCTGTCTCATCTCATCTCACTCTCTGTTGTGTCCTGTCCTCAGGGCAGGAGTCACTCCTGGCTCCCACTTGTCCTGCCTGACCCTGAAGCCTTCTCCTCCCCCAGCCTTTTTCTTCAGGTTCAGATGGGACTTTGAGTCAGAACTGGCCCCTCCTCATTCCTCCAGGGAAATATTAGGGAAATTTGCTTCTTGTCCATCAGGTTTTCTGATCAGAGACAAATCCCTTTGCTGCCCCGTCTGCACCCAGCACAGGCAATGAATCGCATCTGGATTCTCTCTTTCTCCCGCCAGGTGCTGGGACGGTGAGCGAGAAGGAGGAAAAAGCCCAGAAAGTTGTATCTACAGGAGCAGAACCACAAAGGATGTTCTCAGGGAGACACTGTTGCCTTGAGTGGAGAGATGCCTGTGAGAGTCAGGGCAGGACAGAGAGGCTCTGGGAAGACCCTCCAGGCAGGAGTAAATCCACTCATAGCAAAAGAAGTTTAGAGAAATCCAAAGACACCAGCACCCACCAGACAGCCTGCACGGGGGAGAGCCCAAACACAGGTACTGAACCTGGGGAAAGTTTCAATAAATGCTCACTCCTCGTTAAGCATTGTCAGCAAACTTGTGCAGAAAAGGGTGCCTACAAGTGTAATGAATGTGGCCAAAGCTTTTCTCAACAACAGTGCCTTCAGATACATCTGAGAATTCACACAGGGGAGAGACTCTCTAAATGTAATGAATGCGGGAAAAGCTTCAGACACAAGACAAGCCTTGTTCTTCATCGTTACACAGTCCACAAGTTGGAGAGACCCCATAAGTGTCCAGTGTGCGGCCAGGTCTTTATCCTGAGAAAGAGACTTATTCAGCATCAGAGAATCCACAATGAAGAGATGCATAGAGGGTTTCACAATGGGATTGTGAGTGAGAACAAGGATGAGCATCCCCAACAGGAAAAGCCAGTGGGAGCGGAGCCTTGTGAGGCATCTCAGAGATGTGAATGGGCAGATGCTGGTAAGAGTCGGGGAAGGAGAGGACAGCAGCGAGTTTACCCGGCAGGGGGGAAAGACTGTGAATCTGCTGTATGTGAAGGAAGTTCTAAGAAATTGAACCGCACCGTCGCCTACCAGGGAACCAAGGTGGGAGCACAACTGAATACACAAAGTAAGAGAAGCTTTAGTAGGAGCTCAGCCGCTGACCTGCATCAGAAAATCCACCCAGATGAGAAACGACACAGCTGTGCTGAGTGTGGGAAAAGCTACCGCCGGAACTCACACCTCCGAAGGCATCAAAAAAGCCACACGGGAGAGAAACCTTATGTATGTGCTGACTGTGGGAAGAGCTTTGGACGGAAGTCGCCACTCAGTAAACACCTACGGACGCACAAAGAGGAGAAACCCTATAGCTGCGCTGACTGTGGGAAAAGCTTCAGAGAGAGCTCATACCTTGTTCTGCATAGGAGAATCCACACAGGAGAGAAACCCTATCAGTGTCCTGACTGTGACAAAAGCTTCAGGCTGAAAGGGGACCTTTCCAGTCACTGTAGAACCCACACGGGGGAAAAACCTTATAAATGCACTGAATGTGGGCAAGGCTTCAGGAAGAAATCAACTCTGACTAAGCACCTGAGGATCCACACTGGGGAGAGGCCCTTTAAATGCCCTCACTGTGAGAGAAGCTTTCGTCAGAAGTTCGCCCTTTCCCAGCATCAGTTAGTGCATCGCAAAGCGAGACCTCACAAATGCACTGAATGTGGGAAAAGCTTTCATCAGACCTTCACCCTTACCCAGCAACCGTCAGCGCACCAGGGAGAGAGACCTCACAAATGTACTGAATGTGGGAAAAGCGTCAATCAAACACAAAAGCTTGTTACACCCTTGGTAAACCTCCATGTGAACAAGAAACCCAATACAGAAAGTGTAACTTCCGATGACATTAGCTCTAGCAGCACAATAGGGATTCCACGTGTAATATAAAACAGTGGTATGGTACTTTCTTTGCTTGGAGAGGGGCACTTAAGTTCAAGGTGTAAGAAGGATGGGCGGGAAGTATTGGCTTATTTATGATGACAGATCCGAGATTCAGGAGGGCAAAGGAGCTGGTGAAGGTAGGAACAGATCCTTTGGCAGGGGTGGGGGGATTAGTGGGAATTGCAAGGTAATGGAGTTGAATTTTGTGGGAACACTGATCGTAAGGGCACAGCGTCAGGAACCAAGACAGAGAGTGCCTGGTAATGGAGATATGGATCATTTGAAAACTGGGATGTTGCAGGAGGAGGAATACTTGTGCGCGTTTGTGTATCTTTTAGGACTTGTCTATATGAGGAGTTCTACCAGTATAGTTATGCCGCTATGGTTATACTGGTACAACTTCCCATGTGGACACTTTTATTCTGGAATAAGTGTGTCCACGTGGGGAGTGAGAGAGATATAATTACAGTTGTGTATGGCCTGTAAAATTCCCCATGCAGACAAACCCTTAATGAGGGAAGATTAAAGGTGACTGCCAAGCAGAAGTAAAGTATCAGAGGGGTAGCCGTGTTAGTCTGGATCTGTAAAAAGCGACAAAGAGTCCTGTGGCACCTTATAGACTAACAGACGTATAGGAGCGTGAGCATTCGTGGGTGAATGCCCACTTCGTCAGATGCATGTAGTGGAAATTTCCAGAGGCAGGTATAAATATGCAGGCAAGAATCAGTCTAGAGATAATGAGGTTAGTTCAATCAGGGAGGATGAGGCCCTCTGCTAGCAGTTGAGGTGTGAACACCAAGGGAGGAGAAACTGCTTTTGTAGTTGGCTAGCCATTCACAGTCTTTGTTTAATCCTGAGCTGATGTTGTCAAATTTGCAAATGAACTGAAGCTCAGCAGTTTCTCTTTGGAGTCTGGTCCTGAAGTTTTTTTGCTGCAGGATGGCTACCTTTAAATCTGCTATTGTGTGGCCAGGGAGGTTGAAGTGTTCTCCTACAGGTTTTTGTATATTGCCATTCCTGATATCTGACTTGTGTCCGTTTATCCTTTTATGTAGGGATTGTCCAGTTTGGCCAATGTACATAGCAGAGGGGCATTGCTGGCACATGATGGCGTATATTACATTGGTGGACGTGCAGGTGAATGAACCGGTGATGTTGTGGCTGATCTGGTTAGGTCCTGTGATGGTGTCGCTGGTGTAGATATGTGGGCAGAGTTGGCATCGAGGTTTGTTGCAGGGATTGGTTCCTGAGTTAGAGTTACTGTGGTACGGTGTGTGGTTGCTGGTGAGAATATGTTTAAGGTTGGCGGGTTGTCTGTGGGCGAGGACTGGCCTGCCTCCCAAGGCCTGTGAATGTGAGGGATTGTTGTCCAGGATGGGTTGTAGATCACTGATGATGCGTTGGAGAGGTTTTAGCTGAGGGCTGTAGGTGATGGCCAGTGGAGTTCTGTTGGTTTCTTTCTTGGGCTTGTCTCGCAGCAGGAGGTTTCTGGGTACACGTCTGGATCTGTTGATCTGTTTCCTTATTTCCTCGTGCGGGTATCGTAGTTTTGAGAATGCTTGGTGAAGATCTTGTGGGTGTTGGTCTCTGTCTGAGGGGTTGGAGCAAATGCAGTTGTACCTCAGCGCTTGGCTGTAGACGGATCGTGTGGTGTGTCCGGGATGGAAGCTGGAGGCATGAAGGTAGGCATAGTGGTCGGTGGGTTTTCGGTATAGTGTGGTGTTAATGTGACCGTCACTTATTTGTACTCTGGTGTCTAGGAAGTGGACCTCCCGTGTAGATTGGTCCAGGCTGAGGTTGATGGTGGGGTGGAAGCTATTGAAATCGTGGTGGAATTCTTCCAGAGTCTCCTTCCCATGAGTCCAGATGATAAAGATGTCATCAATGTAGTGTAGGTAGAGAAGGGGCGTGAGTGGACGAGAGCTGAGGAAGCGTTGTTCCAGGTCAGCCATAAAAATGTTGGCATATTGTGGGGCCATAGCGGTGCCACTGGTCTGGAGGTATATAGTGTCACCAAATTTGAAAGAATTGTGCGTGAGGATAAAGTCAGAGTTCAGCAACCAGTTGTGCTGTGTCATCATCAGGGATACTGTTCCTGACAGCTTGTATTCCATCTGTGTGTGGGATGTTTGTGTAGAGAGCCTCCACATCCATGGTGGCTAGGATGGTGTTTTCTGGAAGATCACCAATGTATTGTAGGTTTCAGAGTAGCAGCCGTGTTAGTCTGTATCCGCAAAAAGAACAGGAGTACTTGTGGCACCTTAGAGACTAACAAATTTATTAGAGCATAAGCTTTCGTGGGCTACAACCCACTTTATGCATCCGAAGAAGTGGGTTGTAGCCCACGAAAGCTTATGCTCTAATAAATTTGTTAGTCTCTAAGGTGCCACAAGGACTCCTGTTCTTTTTGCAATGTATTGTCGTTTTCTCAGGAAATCAGTGGTGTCACGGAGATAGCTGAGAGCAGAAGTCAGTCAGTCATGCTCCACCCCCACAGCAGCCTACTATGCCACTTTGGGGCTATCTACACAGCAAGTAGCAGTAAGTCTCAGAGCCCAGGTCGACGGACTCGGGCTCACTCTGCAGCGTTAACAATAGCTGTGAGATGTTTCACCTCGGGCTGGAGCTTGGGCTCAGTGAGTCTCAGAGCCCGGGTTGACACACTTGGGCTTGCGGAGCCCACGCTATAGTGCTAAAAATAGCTGTGAGACCTGGCTAATCAGCCTAGGGTCTCAGCCCGAGCGGCAATGTCTCCACAGCTCTTTTTAGCACAGTAATTCAAGGTCAAGTCTGTTGACCCACACTCTGAGACTTGGTGCTGCTGGCTGCCCCTCACTGTGTAGACATGCCCTAGCTGGCTAGTAGCACTAGCGGCCACTTTCATCAAATATATGGTTAATAATAACAACAGGATTCCAGGGGAGCCAACAGGGGAGGTAGGCTGCCTGAACTCCAAGCTCCTCGCGATACCCCGCAGAATCTGTTCAAAATAACAGCAATCCTACTATAAATGTAGTTAATTTAGATTGATATCAATGCACCATCTGCTACGGGATCCCTGGATAAGAGTTTGGACCTCTCCTCTTCTCCAGTAACGAAGCAGGCCTGCAAAAAGCAAAAGCTATTTGAGAGCTCATGTCATATGAAGATGTAGGAAGAAGCTCCGGATAGAATCCTGAACAGACCTTGCAGGTGCTTCAGTAGATCTCAGAAGAATTAACTCTCTGAAGAACAATGTCAGCAGATATTGCTGATGTGAAAAAGACCACTGCAGCTCATCAAACCAGCCTACGAAGGAGAGTGGGGTAAGTTGAGGCCCATGTGTCTGCATTGGAGGACTCTGTAACAGCCAGTAACGCCTCCTCAAATCAGCAAGTGCAGAGAATTAGAGCCCTACAGGAGAGAGTGGACTATCAGGAGGGCAGAACAAGATATAATAATTTGCATTTGGTTGCCTTTCTGGAGGGCTTTGAGAAAGGTAAGTCTATTGAATTCCTAAATAAGGCTGTCCCTGAATTCTTAAAACTCCCTTCGGGAACTGATTTTGAAATTGAGAGGGAGCACTGTTTCTTTGCCCCGAAGCCCCCAGCAGATGTGAGACCAAGACCTTTCCTCATTTTTTAATGAAGTTTTTAAAATGTGGCACCAGACAGTTCAATAAGGCCATGGATATGAACATACAAGGCCGATGACGTACTACATTTCATTTCCGGCCACATTTCAGATTAAGACTGAAGGATAATGCCACAGTTTTTGCACAGCAACAGAAGCTACGAAATTTATGGATTCTCTGTGAGGGACTCTCTTCTGGTCAGCACCCTGGAGACGGATCCTCTCTTTTACACTTCAAGGCATAGACTGGTCCTTATTCTGCTCCACCCGCAATGTCTGTACTGTATTTAAGATAGAAGGAAGATATTCTTTGCTTGGTCTGTTTTACTGGAAACAATTTTTGAGGCTGCTTTTTTCTTTAAGACTTCTGCCTCCCCCACGGAGTATATAAGACAGGGGTAGGCAACCTATGGCACGCGTGCCGAAGGCAGCACGCGAGCTGATTTTCAGTGGCACTCACACTTCCCGGGTCCTGGCCACGGGTCCGGGGGGCTCTGTGTTTTAATTTAATTTTAAATGAAGCTTCTTAAACATTTTATAAACCTTATTTACTTTACATACAACAATAGTTTAGTTATATATTATAGACTTATAGAAAGAGACCTTCTAAAAACGTTAAAATGTATTACTGGCACGCAAAACCTTATATTAGAGTGAATAAATGAAGACTCTGCACACCACTCCTGAAAGGTTGCCGACCCCTGATATAAGAAGTCAGGGGTCTATAAAATTGCACCTGGAATTACCAGTGCCAGTGGTAAGTGATTACCCAGATCCACAGTGAAACCAACGCCCCCATCTGCTAGGAAGGACTATGAAGGTGAAACATTTACTTGATGCGTAATAATTTATACCTCCCTTGGACTGGGACTGAATCTTATGATAGTGAGCATCTCCTGGGGCGCTGAGCTCAGGACTTTCATGCCCCTCCCCACGCTTGCCGGCGCTCTGCATGCCTGGGCTTGAGGCTTCTGCCTGGCATCTGCAGCTGGGGCTCAGGGGTTCCCTTGCAGTTCCTTCTGGGGCTCAGGTGTCCATTTTTCTGGATGCCCCCAAATGGGCCAAGGCCCTTGTGTTAATCTGCCAGGGACTAGCAGGTAGGAGCCCCCAGCTGAGATGCTCTGACAAAGTGGGACTGTTCTTAATGTTTCCTCTGAATACTGTGTGGGTGCCTCAGTTTCCCCTATGCATTTCTTAAGTCTCCAGTGTGCATAATTGCCCAACACTCTGTATCCTGGCTACAAATGGCTGGGGCCCTTCCCCCCTGTAAGGGAATAGCTAAAGGTGAACAAAGAGATCAGGTGACCTCCTGGCCCGGGAAAGAGACAAAGGCCAGAAAGGAGGGGCTGGAGAGGGTTTTCAGTAGGGAGCTGGCCGGGGACAGGAAGTGAGGGCAGACGGGGTTGTCTGGCTCGCTGGGCCCCAGAATGGACCCGGCTGAGGGGTTCTGTTCTCTGTACCTACAAGCTCTGCTTTAGATGGTGTTCCTGTCATCTAATAAACCTCTATTTTACTGGCTGGCTAAGAGTCACGTCTGACTGCGAAGTGGGGGTGCGTGCAGGACCCTGTGGCTTCCCCAGCACCCCGCCTGGACAGACTCAGTGTGAGAAGTGCATGGAGGGGTATATGCTGAATGCTCCAAGGTCAGACCCAGGATGGTGAAGCCGTGTGAGCTTCTTGCCCTGGAAAGAGCCTCCAAGGGAGAGGAGGCTCCCCAAAGTCCTGACTGGCTTTGTGGGGAGCAGTTCCAAAGCATTGCCCAGGGACTCCGTGACAGGTGCTCCCAGCAGCCGGGACCCACCTCCACATCTGGGAACCTCCTCTAGCTTCAGAAAGGTTGCTGGCTGCTGCCCTCAGAGCCTTGGTCTGAAGGCAGCACAGAAGTGAGGGTGACAATGCTGTGACCCCCCTACAACAACCTCTGAACTCCCCCATTCTCCCATTTTGGCGGGACCCCCATGGTTACAATACCATGAAATGTCAGCTGGAAACATCTGAAATGGTGACATTGGTCAATTTCAAGGCCAGAGGGTTTTTAAATTAGTCAAAATGAGCTGTGAATTTGGTAGGGACCTGGCTGTTATGGAGGCCCTAGCAGGTTTGCACCCCAGTTCTCTTGAAAGGCCATGTAGAATTCATGCTGCCTGAGAAACTTCCCAGAATAAGCTACCAGGACTGGGGGGAAATGAAGGAAACCAACTGAAGCCTGAGCTAGGATGGAGAGTATTGATCCAAGCAGTGTTTGAACCCCTCCACCCCCACAGAGGGGCGCTGATTTCTGTTTGTGAACTTGCTACAGACCGTGGGCTTCAGCACAAGCCGTACAACCCATACTCTGACCTCTTGGATAAACAGCAACGTTGGCTTTTCAGAAACCTTTTCCCCCAGGGCTCTGCATCCACTTGGGATTGTGCCCAGCAGAGGCTGGTGGAGGGGAGGGGAAGATAGAGGAGGCCGTGCAAATGTCATGGCGTCTGCACTACCACACACACACACGCACACACACCCAACCAATGCCAATGCACGGCATATTAGCCAGGACAGTAAATTATTTGGCCATAACTTAAAGTCCTCAGTGTTGAAAGTACAATTTATCCAGAAAACTAGGGGAGGGGAGGGAAGGAGAGTTGCAGTAACCAGCTTGGATTTCCAGTCTCTGGCCAGGCATATCCCCCTCTCCAGGGTTTTCACTGACTTCTTCTCCAAACTGGTCCTCCTGATATAATCTGAGGTCACATCCTGGCCTTCAGGGACATTCGCAGGATCTTCACTGTTCCCAGCTGCAGCATCACCCTCGTTATCCTGCAGCACAGCACTTGGCATCCAAATGCAGACTCCAAAGAGACTCAAGACTGTTGGTTGATTCCTGAATTCAGGGCCTGATCCAATTCCCATCAAAATCAGTGAGCCAGAGCCTCAGCTGGTGTCAACTGGAATCGCCCCATTGATTCCGGTGGATTTACAGCCCATTCACACCAGCTGGGGATCTGAGAACCTCACAGAACCTCTCCACTAATTCCAATGGGTGTTGGAACAGGCCTGTAAGTAACACACCTTCCCCCTGTGACAGAAAAACGCAGGCCTGGCCCTGTTTGAAAGCAGCTGTTGAATTCTGTTTTGCTCATGATTCTCAGATTCTCTGTCTCCTTGTGTGATCGGGGAGCTGTATCCTTTCCCCTCCTAGCCCCACCACAGATTCATGAAATCAACAAGACATCTGAATGGTCAATGGCGTTAATATCTTTGGAGACTCCAATCAGGGATGCAAATGGCCCCATGCTCTGCAATGACTTTGGGGGAGAGGCCGGTTGTATCTGTCATTTGCAAAGACACCCAATAAATAAGGGGGAGGGATAGCTCAGTGGTTTGAGCATTGGCCTGCTAAACCCAGAGTTGTGAGTTCAATCCTTGAGGGGACCACTTAGGGATCTGGGGCAAAATCAGTATTTGGTCCTGCTAGTAAAGGCTCAATGACCTTTCAGGATCCCTTCCAGCTCTATGAGATAGGTATATCTCATTATTATTATAAAATCTGTTTGTTTTTTTCATATAGAAAATGCTTCATTTCAAGATTGGGAGACTAGTGGAAAGACTAATTAATTACTCTTATTATAGTTAATCTTAACAGTAGCACCTAGAGGCCTCCTGTGAGATCAGGGCTTCAGGCGCGGCGCAGACACAGAATAAGAGATAATTGAGGCCCTAAAGAGGTTAATATAAGATAGACAAAGGGCAGGAGAGAGGAATGATTTGCCCAAGGTCTCACAATAGGTGAGTGGCAGAGTCAGGTATGCAGGAATCTCCCAGGCCAGGGGTGGCCAATCGGAGCCTGAGAAGGAGCCAGAATTTACCAATGGACATTGCCAAAGAGCCACAGTAATATGTCAGCAGCCCCCCCTCAGCTTCCCCCCCCCCCCAGCGCCTCCCACCCACTGGCAGCCCCACCGATCATCGCCTCCCCCTCCCTCCTCGCACCTCCCGATCAGCCGTTTCGTGGGGTGCAGGAGGCTCCAGGCAGGAGGGGGAGGAGCGAGGGCACAGCAGGCTCAGGGGATGGGATGGGAAGGGGTAGAGTGGGGGCAAGGCCTGTGGCAGAGCCAGGGGTTGAGCAGTGAGCACCAGGGGAGGCTCCAGGCACCAGCGCACCAAGCGCGTGCCTGGGGCGTCAAGCCGCAGGGGGTGGCCTGCCGGTCGCCGTGAGGGCGGCAGTCAGGCTGCCTTCAGCGGCATGCCTGCGGGAGGTCCGCCGGTCCGCGGATTTGGCGGTAGGTACGCCGAAGCCACGGGACCGGCAGACCTCCTGCAGGCATGCCGCCGAAGGCAGCCCGCTTGCTGTGCTTCGGGTGGCAAAATAAATAGAGCCGCCCCTGGTGAGCACCCCCCGGCACCTTGGAAAGTTGGCACCTGTAGCTCCAGCCTAGGGTGACCAGATGTCCTGATTTTATAGGGACAGTCCCAATTTTTTTCAGAGTAGCAGCCGTGTTAGTCTGTATCCGCAAAAAGAACAGGAGTACTTGTGGCACCTTGGAGACTAACAAATTTATTTGAGCATAAGCTTTCATGGGCTACATCCGAAGATTCTTGCATTCTTGCATCCGAAGAAGTGGGCTGTAGCCCACGAAAGCTTATGCTCAAATAAATTTGTTAGTCTCTAAGGTGCCACAAGTACTCCTGTTCTTTTCCCCAATTTTTTGGTCTTTTTCTTATCTAGGCTCCTATTACCCCCCACCCCCTGTCCCGATTTTTCACACTTGCTGTCTGGTCACCCTACTCCAGCCCCGGAGTCGGTGCCTATACAAGGAGCCACATATTAACTCCTGAAGAGCCGCATGTGGCTCCGGAGCCACAGGTTGGCCACCCCCGTCCCAGACAATAAACCCAGCCAGCTTTGCTAAATTGATAATAAAGGGACATTAGTTATGTGCAGAACAGGGACCCTGCCTCAGAGTTTACAACCTTTGGAACCAGGAGTGGGGGGCTGAGAAGAGCCGTGCTCCACCCCAGAGGTGGCTGCTGCGAAGGGATTGCTGGGTAAACAGCCTCTGCACCCCACCCCAGAGGCCACTGTCAGCACCCGGCGAGGGGTCCCTGTATACCCAGCCCCCACCCCAGAGGTGGCTGCATCTCAGTGCTGGTTCAGCCAGTGCCTATGGAGGATTTGCAAGGCGTATAAAAAGGCTCTGCTGTGGCAGACGTTGAAGAAATACAAGAGGCTCTTGGACTGGGATCACTGCAGTGATGGGGCTTCACCTGCCTCCCCGGGGACAGGGCCCCCATGATCATCACCCACCTCCACCCCAGGGTGAGCCCTCGCCCCTCCCCCCTCTTCCCTGGGAAAATCTCTCCCCCTCCTCCTAAGGCGTCGGAAGTGCGGCGAAGGGGTCTGGATAACGCAGGGACCTTCCTGTTCCCAATCCCAGCTGCCCCCTCGGAAAGCGGCGGCGGGGCTGAGCGCGGAGCCAGCGCGCCCGGGAACCCAGCGCCCGGCACCCCGGGGAACCCGCAGCGGGGCGCAGCCAGGGGCGGCCCCGGGGGAGGGAGAGAAGCAGCCGCGGAGGCAGGAAATCGCTGCCCGGGGGAAGCGGCCGCAGGGCCGGGGGGGATCGGAGCCAGATGGGGGCTAGAGACACACACACCCCCAGCCAGCTCCGGGGCAGCAGGGACGGGGGCGGGTCTGGGGATTAACCCCCCGGAGCTCTGTGTGTAGGAAATAGCCGCTGTTTCCTCCCCCCGCCCCCAGCGGCATTCCCTGCCCTGCCCCCCCGCATGGAGCCGGGGGCAGAGCCGCGGGTCCCGGATCTCCAGCGCTCCCCGGGCAGGGAGCTCCCCGGAGGCGCCCGCACGGGTGAGGAACGCGCGGCTCCGGGAGGGAAGGGGGAGGCCAGGGGGTGGGTTACACTCGCCCCCCGAGCTGGGGGTCCTGCTGCCCGGCTGGGCTTTTCCATTGGTGTCCGAGCCGAGGGGGGAAGCTCAGGGGATTTTCCAGCGCGGTGCAGATCCTGGATCTTTGGAAGAGGCCGCAGAGGAGAAGACCCGCAGGGGAGCGATCGCTGTTGCTCTCCGAAGCTGGGCTGGGCGCCCGGACTCCTGGGTTCTATTCCCCAACTCGGCCTCTGCTGCAGGGCCTGGGGGAGCCGCTTCCCCCTCTGGGCCTCCCTGTCCTCCTTAGATTGTGAGGGCAGGGACTGTTTCTCCGGGTGTGGGTGGGTGCAGTACCCGGCACGAGGGGGCCCTGATTTTAGCTGGAGTCTGTGCAGCGCCAGGCGCAATGGGACCCGGGTCTCAGTCTCATCTCTTGATGAGAGCCGCTGCAGCACCGGGCAGGACAAAGCACATCAGAGCAGGGGCTGGGGGGCTCTGGCTGTGGGATTGGTACAAATGTTGATTTCTTTGTAGCAAAGCCCTTTGCCATCCCTGGCACAGCCCTGCCTGGACTCTCTCTCTCGTCCAGCAGGTGCCAGGACAGAGGAGGAGAATCCCCAGCAGGAAGGGCCTGTGGGAGCCGAGTCTCGCGGGAGGTCCCAGAGCCCTGCATGTGGAGACACCGTCTTGGTGGGACGGCAGCAGGGAGACCCCGCGGGGGAGACACCCGAAGGATCAGAGGACCCCGAGCTCCTTCCCAAAGCCCTCAAGGGGCAGAAATCCACTATCTGCCCTGACTGCGGGAAGAGCTTCGGGAACAGCTCCCACCTGGCCCGCCACCGCCGCACGCACACGGGGGAAAAGCCCTACACCTGCCCCGAGTGTGGCAAGAGCTACCGGCAGGACTCGCACCTGGCCCAGCACCGGCGCTCCCACACCGGCGAGCGCCCCTACAAGTGCACTGAGTGCGGCAAGGCCTTCTCGCAGAGCTCCAACCTCATCATCCACCAGCGCACACACACCGGCGAGCGCCCCTACACCTGCGGGGAGTGCGGGCGCAGCTTCGGGCACAGCTCGGACCTGGCACAGCACCGGCGGGTGCACACGGGGGAAAAGCCCTTCCCCTGCCCGCAGTGCGGCAAGCGTTTCGCCCAGAGCTCCAAGGTGACCCAGCACCAGCGCTTCCACACCGGCGAGCGACCCTTCGGCTGCCCGGACTGCGGCAAGGCCTTCCGGCTCAGCGCCGACCTGCTGCGGCATCGGCGCACCCACACTGGCGAGAAGCCCTACAGCTGCGCCGAGTGCGGCAAGCGCTTTGTGGAGAGCTCCCACCTCATCCGGCACCAGCGCACCCACATGGGCGAGCGCCCCTACCGCTGCCCGCAGTGCGGCAAGGGCTTCAACCAGAGCTCCAACCTGCTGCAGCACCAGCGCACCCACCGGGGCGAGCGTCCCTATGTCTGTGGCGACTGCGGCAAGGCCTTCGGCGTCAGCTCGGCGCTGCTGCAGCACCGGCGCACCCACACCGGCGAGCGGCCCTACCGCTGCCCCCAGTGCGGCAAGAGCTTCAGCGTCTCCTCCACCTACAACATCCACCGGCGCACCCACACCGGCCTCAAGCCCTACACCTGCGCTGACTGCGGCAAGGCCTTCAGCCGCAGCTCTGCCCTACTCCAGCACCAGAGCACCCACACCGGGGAGCGGCCCTACCGCTGCAGCCACTGCGGGAAGGGCTTCGGGCAGAAGGCGGCCATGGCCCAGCACCAGAGAACTCACCTGGGCCAGGAGCCCACCGGAGTGATCCCACTGGGGGACTGGGGTGCGGCCCAACTCGGACAGAGCCAGGGGGAGGAGGAGGAGGGTGATGAGGCAGGAAGCAAGGAGAGCGCCGGGCTGGGGTGATTGGGACCAGGGCACCGGGAAGGGAATATGTGCCTGGCGGGGCAATGAAGGGAAAAGTGGAAGCTGCAGTGGACGCTGAGGGGATTGATAGTAGGAGGATCACTGTGACGGCTCGAGGCGGCCTGGTTCAAGCTCCAGGGTGGAAGGGGAGGGGAGTACGTGTCTGGGGGGAACGGGTGGCAGGGGACGGGAAGGTCTGTACATGTCTGGGGGAACAGAAAGGGCGGTACATGTCTGAGGGGGAACATAAGAACATAAGAATGGCCCTACTGGGTCAGACCAAAGGTCCATCTAGCCCAGTATCCTGTCTACCGACAGTGGCCAGTACCAGGTGCCCCAGGGGGAATGAACAGAACAGATACACATCAAGTGATCCATCCCCTGTCGCCCATTCCCAGCTTCTGGCAAACAGAGGCTAGGGACACCATCCTGGCTCATAGGTCCATCAATGGCTATCTTCCATGAATCTATCTAGTTCTTTTTTGAACCCTGTTATGGTCTTGGCCTTCACAACATCCTCTGGCAAGGAGTTCCACAGGTTGACTGTGCGTTGTGTGAAGAAATACTTCCTTTTGTTTGTTTTAAACCTGCTGCTATTAATTTAATTTGGTGACCCCTAGTTCTTGTGTTATGAGAAGTAGTAAACAACACTTCCTTATCTACTTTCTCTACACCAGTCATGATTTTATAGACCTCAATCATATCTCCCCTTAGCCGTCTCTTTCAAGCTGAAAAGTCCCAGTCTTATTAATCTCTCCTCATACGGAAGCCGTTCCATAGCCCTAATCATTTTTGTTGCCCTTTTCTGAACCTTTTCCAATTCCAATATATCTTTTTTGAGATGGGGTGACCACATCTGCACACAGTATTTAAGATGTGGGCGTACCATGGATTTACATAGAGGCAACATGATATTTTCTGTCCTGTTATCTATCCCTTTCTTAATTATTCCCAGCATTCTGTTCGCTTTTTTGACTGCTGCTGCACATTGAGTGAATGTTTTCAGAGAACTATCCACAAGGACTCCAAGATCTCTTTCTTGAGTGGTAACAGCTAATTTAGACCCCATCATTTTATATGTATAGTTGGGATTATATTTTCCAATGTGCATTACTTTGCATTTATTAAATTTCATCTGCCATTTTGTTGCCCTGTCACCCAGTTTTGAGAGATCCTTTTGTAGCTCTTCCAGTCTGCCTGGGTCTTAACTATCTTTAGTAATTTTATATCATCTGCAAATTTTGACGCCTCACTGTTTACCCCTTTTTCCAGATCGTTTATGAATATGTTGAATAGGACTGGGCCCAGTACAGACCCCTGGGGGACACCACTATTTACCTCTCTCCATTCTGAAAACTGACCATTTATACCTACCCTTTGTTTCCTATCTTTTATCCAGTTACCAATCCATGAGAGCACCTTCCCTCTTATCCCGTGGCAGCTTACTTTGAGTAAGAGCCTTTGGTGAGGGACCTTTCTGAAAATCTAAGTACACTATATCCACTGGATCCCCTTGGTCCACATGCTTGTTGACCCCTCAAAGAATTCTAGTAGATTGGTGAGGCATGATTTCCCTTTACTAAAACCATGTTGACTCTTCCTCAACTAATTATGTTTATCTATATGTCTGACAATATTGTTCTTTATTATAGTTTCAACCAGTTTGCCCAGTACTGAAGTCAGGTTTACCGGCCTGTGATTGCCGGGATCACCTCTGGAGCCCTTTTAAAAATTTGGCGTCACATTAGCTATTCTCCAGTCATCTGGTACAGAAGCTGATTTAAATAATAGGTTACAGACTACAGTTATAGTTGTGCAATTTCACATTTGAGTTCCTTCAGAACTCTTGGGTGAATACCATCTAGTCCTGGTGACTTATTGCTGTCTAATTTATCAGTTTGTTCCAATACCTCCTCTAATGATACCTCAATCTGGGACAGTTCCTCAGATCAGTCACCTAAAAAGAATGGCTCAGGCTTGGGAATCTCCCTCATATCCTCAGCCATGAAGACTGATGCAAAGAATTCAGTTAGTTTCTCCGCCCTCCTCTGACGGGAATAGGTGGCGGGGGTCGGGAAGGGCAGTATGTGTCTGGGGGGGTCGAGAAGGGCGGTACGTGTCTGGGGGGAATGGGCGGCAGGGGATGGGAAGGGTGGTATGTGTTTTGGGGGAAAGTTGCGAGGGTCAGGATGGGCAGTACGTGTCTGGGGGGAACGGGGAACTAGTCTGGGCCCAATCCTTTCCCCTGGTACAATCCTTGTTCCAGCTCAGGTGGTAGCTACGGGATTTCTCATGACTCCAGCCTCCTTTGTTCTATTCCACCCCCAATATAGCTTTGGCACATGGCAGGAATCTTTTGTCTCTCTAGGTCCCCACCCCTCCTTCTCAATGGAAAAGCACCAGGTTTAAGATGGATTCCGGTACCAGGTGACATGGTCACATGTCCTGTGAGACCCCAAGCCTTCATTCTTCCCGGCCTGACTCACAGGAAGGCTTGCAAGTAAACAGAGCCATCTACAGTCAATTGTCCTAGTCAATGGGTGCCATCAAGATTCTAAACCACCATTAATGGCCCACACTTTGCATAATTACAATAGGCCCTCAGAGTTATATTTCATATTTCTAGTTTCAGATACAAGAATGATACATTCATACAAATAGAGTGACCACACTCAGTAGATTATAAACTTTGTAATGGTACCTTACAAAAGACCTTTTGCAGGAAGCATATTCTAGGCACATTATATTAATACTCATTAGCATATTTTCATAAAATCATATGGAGTCCAACATCACGACGTGTCTGGGGGGGATGGGAAGGGCGGTATGTGTCTGGGGGAGTCGAGAAGGGTGGTACGTGTCTGGGGGGACCGGGCAGTGGGGGACGGGAAGGGGGATATGTGGCTGGGGGGGGGGTCGGGAAGGGCGGTACGTGTCGGGGGGAACGGGCGGTAGGGGATGGGAAGGGCGGTATGTGTCGGCAGGGAATGGGCGGCGGGGGATGGAAAGGATGGTACATGTCCAGGGGGAACGGGCATGGGGGGATGGGAAGGACGGTACCTGTCTGGGGGGAACGGGCGGCGGGGGACAGGAAGGGCGGTACATGTCTGGGGGGAACAGGTGGCGGGGGACAGGAAGGGTGGTACGTGTCTGGGGGGAGCGGGGGGCGGGAAGGACGGTACGTGTCGGGGGGAAACGGGCGGCGGGGGATGGGAAGGGCGGTACGTGTCTGGGGGGGACGGGAAGGGCGGTACGTGTCTGGGGGGAAGGGGCGGCGGGGGACGGGAAGGACGGTACGTGTCTGGGGGGAATGGGCGGCGGGGGACAGGAAGGGCGGTACGTGTCTGGGGGGAATGGGCGGCGGGGGACAGGAAGGGCGGTACGTGTACAGGGGGGACGGGAAGGACGGTACCTGTCTGGGGGGAATGGGCGGTAGGGGATGGGAAGGACGGTACGTGTCTGGGGTAGGGGCGGCTCTAGCTTTTTTGCCACCCCAAGCACGGCAGGCAGGCCGGCTTCGGCGGCGTGCCTGCAGGAGGTCCCCAGTCCCGCGGATTCAGCGGCATGCCTGCGGGAGGTCCCCGGTCCCGCGGATTCGGTGGCAAGCCTGCAGGAGGTCCGCCAGCCCCGCGGCTTTGGCGTACCTGCCGCCTAATTGCCGCCGAATCTGCGGGACCAGCGGACCTCCCCAGGCATGCCGCCGAAGGCTGCCTGACTGCCGCCCTCGCAGGGACTGGCAGGGCGCCCCCCCCGAGGCTTGCCACCGCAGGCACTCGCTTGGAGCGCTGGTGCCTGGAGTCACCGCTGGTCTGGGGGGAACAGGCGGCGGGGGATGGGAAGGACGGTACATGTCAGGCGTTGGGGGATGGGAAGGACGGTACGTGTCTGCGGGGAATCGGTGGTGGGTGACGGGAAGGACAGTACGCGTAACCCAGTGAGTGCAGTGCTCTTTCCCCCACAAGCAGTGGCCAGGGCACGTGTTGGCTGGCGGAGCTGAGTCATTGAGCTCAGAGTGGGGTCTTGTGCCTTAAGAGCCAGATGTCTTATGTTCAAGTCCTGCTGCTGATACCCCTGCCTGCAACCTGTCTGAGGTCTGGCTTCACGGTTGAAATAGCCCAGCCTCTTACTTGGACCCCTGGCTTGAGTAGGGGGTGCTCTCCCCATGTCGTCCGGGCTGGCCCCACTGCTAGGGAGCAGGGCGGAGGCTCCGTCGGGGATGTTTCCCCCCCCCCCAGTCAGTGCTGACCTCAAAGCCCTGCCAGGAGACATGGAGCTGCTGTTTTTCAGGTAAGACATCAAACTGAGATCCTGATCCCCAGTGTCAGGACATCAACCTTCCCTAACCCGCCTGCAGTTTCAGTCACATATAGGATTCTCCACTTCCTGTCCCAAACCATTGCTGTGCTCTGTTCATATTGTTTTTTGCAACACACTACCCCAGAGGTGGCTGCAATTCAGTGGAGATGTGAAGGGAAACCCCTCTTGGGTCTGTAGTAGGGGGGTTGGAGAGCTTACGTGATGGCTGTTTGCAGGTGCCTTTGAGAGCATTAACTACGTGAGTGGAAAGCATTATAATCACTAGTATTTTATTAGCCCAGTAAGAACTGGGCTCAGTGTACTACTGCAGCATTTAAAGAGGCCAGCCAGGGAGGCTTTTTGTATCCAATGCACTTTCCAGACCCTTTCCCTTGTATAACTCTCTAGTTCCTGGCTAGGTGATCAGTGTCACCCCGTGGGGGCCCCTCTTCCCACCTCCCCAATCCCAACGCTCTGCATTCACCCAGCTCTGGCCCTGGAGTCCCCATTGCTGGGGCAGGGGTTATACCTAGGGCCCTACCTAAATTCATGGCCATGAACGTGGCACGGACCGTGAAATCTGGTCTCCCCCATGAAATCTGGTCTTATGTGAACGTTCACCCTATACTATAAATGTATCCTATACTATATGGTAACAGTATTCAGAAGTACACAGTGTTTCTCAAACTGGGGTTCCCTACCCAAAAGGGGGGTGCAAGGCTATTGTAGAGGGGTCCCAGTATTGCCACCCTTACTTCTGTGCTGCTGCTGGCGGCAGCGCTGCCTTCAGAGCTAGGCACCTGGCACGCAGCCACAGCTCTCCGGCCACCCAGCTGTGAAGGCAGCACAGAAGTAAGGGTGGCAATACTGTGACCCCCTACAATAGCCTTGTGACCCCCTTTTGGACCGGGACCCCCAGTGTGAGAAACGCTGAGTCTTAAGGGTTTTGCATATTTATATTTTGCTGTTTTTAAATGCGCATTCGTGTTTTGTTACAACACTGTGAAATTTATGATTTAAATATCTGAAACCGGGACAGTACAAGATTTTAAAAATGCGGTGACCGTGAAATGTACGAAAAGGGACCGTGAATTTGGTAGGGCCCTAGTTATAACAGCCCCGTGTGTGTCAAAGAAACAGCCTGGCCTGGGGGTTTCCACAGAGTTTGTAGCCAAGAGATTTGCCTCACTTGGAAATTGGGGTGAACTGCCCCTTTCTGGGATTTACCCGTGTGGGTTAAAGATCAGCCCCCGCACAATGGGAATTTAGTGTGTGCCCGAGAAAGAAACCCACATGACCCCAGAATGGCTCTTTACTCCCCTCTAGTGTCTGGACTGAGTATTGAGGTCCTTTAGCTCAGGCCCCAGAGCTGGGTGCTTATAGGTGCCAGGATTCAATCCTGCCAGAGGACAGAGCAGTTCATAGAATATCAGGGTTGGAAGGTACCTCAGGAGAGCATCTAGTCCAACCCCCTGCTCAAAGCAGGGCTGATCCCAGACAGATTTTTGCCCCAGATTCCCTAAATGGCCCTCTTAAGTATTGAGCTCACAACCCTGGGTTTAGTAGGCCAATGCTCAAACCACTGAGCTATCCCTCCCCATTGTTGCCTGGGTGTCAAAGCAACGGCCCTGCTCCCATGAAATTCTACCAAAGTTGGGGAGCTCTGGAGGTGGATTTACAAAGAGCTGTAGGGCTTTGGATGCTCAAAGCACACCTAACCTGCACAAAGTACAGCTAGGGGGAGCAGCTTAGGAACGGTCGCTCGTTAGCAGCCTGCTGGTTAGAGCACTCCTGTGGGATGTAGGAGACTTAGGTTTGAATCCCCACTCTCCCTGATCTGCTGCAATGACCTTAATCCGCATCGTCCCAGGGGAGTTCCCTAGCCACTGGGTTATAGGGTATTCTGCTGTGGGAATCCCCCCTGCTGAAGCTTTTCTCTTGGTTTAAATAGTTATGGGAGCAGGGGCTTGAACGGGGTGGGCTCCTACACATAGGTACTGACTTTTGGTTTTGCCAGTGGGTGCCCCATCCTGGCTCCGCCCCTTCTCCAAGGCCCCGCCCCCACTCCGCCTCTCCCCGCCCCATCCCCTTAGACTCCCCTGAACACCTCCTTGCCAACCCCCTCCCCTAAATGCCTCCCACCTGCCACTCACTCCTTTCTGCCCCCTCCTGCCCTAAGGGCGAGGTGTGTGTGCTGGAGGGGCGCTCTGCCAGGTTTGAGAGGAGGCTATTTTCAGCATATTTATACACTTTCATTCTAGCTGGCTGTCAACGGGGTGATCATTCTCTTTGGGTTTTCATGAGAAAAGGCTCACCTGGCTGAGGCACCTAACTCCAGGAGAGGGTTCACAGCTGAGAATCCCAAGCGGAGGGAGGTGCCTACCTCTGGCCCATCAGCCTGGCACCTAAGTTTCAGGTCCATAGGAGTTCGGCACCTAAATACTTTTGGGCATCTGGCCCCTCACCATTTCCTGCTGGCTAACTTAGGTGGCTCCTGCGCAACTTGTTGGCTTCTGAGAACCTCTTTTTTAGGTGCCTTTTTCTCCCCAGCTCAGGGCTGTGGATTCTCCTAAATCCTCTTTGTGATTCTAGTCCTTAGCTCCCTGATGCTGAAGCTATCTGGCAGGGGAATCATTTGGTTCCCTCACTGTGCTGGGCTCTGTTCACCCGCAGGACTGTGCCCATTACAAAAGGAAGATCAGCTTTCCTTCCCTGGATCAGGAAATTCTTGATCCTCACCCTGCCACTGCAAGATGGATTCATAGATTCCAAGGCCAAAAGGGACCATTGTGATCATCTGAAATCACCGGGAGGGGGAACAGGTCAGAGATCTTCCTCGCAATAATTCCTGGTCAAACTAGAGCAGATTTTTTTTTTTTTAAATCCAATCTTGGTTTACAAGTTGGCAGGGTAGAGAATCCATCACAGCCCTTGATTGGTCCAATGGTTAATTACTCTCACTGTTAAAAACAGACCCCTTATTTCCAGTATGAATTTGTCTAGCTTCAACTTCCGGCCTTTGGAACTTGTTGTACCTTCTTCTGCTAGATTGATGAGCCCACTAACAAATATTTGTTTCCCACTTATAGACTGGGATCAAGTCACCCCGGAACCCTCTCTTTGTTAAGCTAAATAGACCGAGCTCCTGGAGTCTCTCACTAGAAGGCAGGTTTTCAAATCCTTTAATCATTCTCATGGCTCTTCCCTGAACCCGCTGCAATTTATCAACATCCTTCTGGCATTGTGGGCACCAGATGCCAGCTGTGGTCGCTCCAGAGCCGAATACAGAGGTAAAATCACCTCTCTACTCAGAGGCCCCGGCGTCTGTGAGAGCAAGAGCCACCTCAAGCAAATAACAGGGAAAGCGAAGTTCCACGGCGCGCTGGAAGCATCAGCATACAGTGTAGCACACTCACAGAATACAGATACATCGGTAAGGGCGTGAGTAGGATTGCGATAGATAAATAGATGAGCATTCTAGTCCGCTCCAGGAACGGAGAGTTCACCAGTGTAGGGGCTGGGCCCAGCTTCATAGTAAACAGTCACTATTCAAGCCATTTCCCCAGTCACCTATTTAACTTGATCTGGCTCCACAAATGCTTTATTACATGCCCCGTCTGGCTCCCCAGCAGCACCGTCCCAGGCCCTCGGTGAGCATGGCGCTAATCCGAGGACGTGCTGGTCACCTGACTGCAATGCTGTTCACATCTCACTGGGATTTTTGTCCCCTCTTCGTGGCTGAGGTGGATGGGGTGGCTGCTGAGGAGAGGCGCTGGCCGGGAGGCCTGGAGAAATGACGTCCTTCCCTGAGCGCAGGGGGAGCTCCCCAACACACGCTGCCCCCGTGCCTTGCCTTAGCCTGGGGGAGAGTGGAGCTTGGTATCCATGGCCCGCCCAGCCCACAGTCTTTGTGCTGTGGCTGCCGGCGAGGTGGGCTCAGGTCCTGGGGGCACCCGTTCCACCAGGAGAGGATGGAGTCACACACACACACACACCCCACCACGAGGACAGGGATAGACATGAGTCTGCAAAAGCACAGCTGCTGCGATGCTCCTTTGGGCCACTGGGGGGCGCTGGCGAGTGCAGGGCCCTGGCTGAGCATGAGCCAGTCCTAGGGGCAGGTGGGGATGGAGGGAAGAGAAGGAGGTCTCGGATCCATGGTCCGGGGGAGGGAGGGTCTGGTCATTCACTGGGAGCATCTGTGGTGAGTGCCTCCTTACAGTCTTCATCTGCCTTTTCCTCCATGCTGGCCTCTGCAGGTGCCGCCCCGTTCCCAGCCGCCGGCTCATGGTCCATCATGTCCTTGTAATTACGCTTGAAGAAACCACACTGCCGGGAAAAGGAAAAACCACCACTGATTGACTAGGGGACTAGAGAAACTCTCTCTGACCCATGTTGGGGTCGAATTGGAGCTAGAGGGGAAAGGCCCTGTGCCTCATTCTCTGCCCCCCTGAGCTAGCCATCTCCCGTGCCCTGGGGTCGGATTGGAGCCAGTGCCCCCGAGAGGGGAAAGGCCCCATGTCCCATTCTCTCCTCTCTGTGACAGCCAGGCCCCCGCTGTGGTTTCAACTGGACATGGGGTTCTTTTTCAATTCCTCCCCTTCGCTGTTGGAGAGTGTTGCCCCCACCCCAGAGGTGGACGCATCTCAGGATGAGCGCTAAGGAGGTGACGCGGTCCCTCCAATGTCTGCATGGGGCTCTGGGATCCCATGGGGGAAATGTTGCTGGAGAAAGATTAAGCAATTGTATTGGCAGGGAAAGTCAGCGCACGGACCACTTCTGAGTGACCCAGGGTCCTATCGCCCAGCCAGTCCCTGCCCATCTCACCTTGTACAGGACGACACTGATCAGGATCAGTAGAAACAGCCCCCCTACCCCGCTGCCTATGTATACAGGGAGGTAATTCATCACGTGCACCAGCTCCACCTCCGTGGTGACCTGCAGGGGCAGACACAGGGTGTAACGGGAAATGCAGACGGGGCTGTAAGGGGGAAACCCCACCAGCAGCTCGCAGGGAGGAATGGGGGGGGGGGAGGGTTCATGGCCAAGATCATTACCTGGGATTGCGTGAATTCGTCGCTGTACTGGCTGACATATTTGCTGGTGTTGAAGGTGAACCACAGGGCAGTGCAGAACCGGAACCGGGAGGAGGTCTGGAGGGAGAGCAGGACACCAGGCCTCAGACACCCTGGCCCCCCACTCATTAACTCACGGGGGGGAGAGGGGGCATGAGGCGGCACATGGGAGGGCAGAGCATGAGATGGGTCGATCCCGCCTCCATAGGACAGCCTCACTGGCGCTCTCTGCTTGCCTTGGCACCTCTGGGGGGCATGGAGCCATCACACCTCGCCATGACGCTAACCCTGGGGAGCGCTCAGTCCCCCGGCCGGGGGCCACACTACGGACAGGCCGAGAGGAGGTTTGACCTGTCAGATCAAGAAGCTGTGGGTTCAATCTCTACAGCAGCTCCCAGCGGAGAGCCCCCTTACCCAGGGGGGCCCAGCAGAGACCTTAGGCCAGGGTGAGGGGCTCAGTCTCTGTGCTGAGGGGGTTGGGTAGGGCCTTGGATTCCCTCCCCCGCCCCGAGCCAGCCAGTCTCCCCACCTGGGACTGGAGCAGACCTGGCGCCCCCTAGAGGAGAAAGGCCCCATGTCCCATTCTCTGCCCCCGTGAGCCAACCTGTCCCCCTGCCCTGGGGCTGGCTCAGTGATGGCGCCCCCTAGAGGAGAAAGGCCGTGTATCTTCGCACAGAACCCTGACCTCAATTTTGCCGGTAACCGACAATTCCCCGATGACGGTGATGGTGGAGGGGGCGTCTATCCAGCCCAGGTTGCACTCGTAGATTTGCCAGTCTCCGGGTGAGCAGTGCTAGGAAGAAACACACCAGCACACGGTGGGGAGGGGGTTCTCCGGAGAGCCAATGCGCGGGAACAGGGGCACAAAGGGACCCGAGAGGTTCCTGAGGCCAGTGAGGGGTGGGGACCTGGCTCAGGGAGAGGAACGGGGCTGTTGGCTCCAATGGGCCTGGCAGGCGGGGACCCGGGCCGGTTTCACACACAACATAGAGCAGGCTGGGTTAGTGCTGGGATGGGAAACAGCATGAAAACCTAAGAAGCGGGTTGGAGGGTCAACAGGAGGCATTCGCCCCTTTCAGTCAGCGCTGGCCCCGATGCCCCAGCATGGCGCTAGGGGCACTGTGCTGCAGGGAGCGGGGTGGGGGGCTCAGTAGAGGGTGCTGCCCCCTCACAATCAGAGCTGACCCCAGTGTGGTGCTGTCTGAAGGTCTTTCAAACTCAGCATCAGTGTGAGATCCTGGGCATGAACGATTCCCTGACACTTTTCCCCAAGGGTGGGGCTGGGAACCTTGGTGTCCTGGCCACATTACATTCTGCATGCTGCACTGCGCCCTTCCCCAGGGGGGCTGCAGCTCAGCGTCAGGCGAGGGATCTCTGAATAAACAGCCCCCATGTCCTGCCCCAGAGGTGGCTGCATCTCCGCACCGGGCGAGGGATCCCTGTAAAGGTCTTTGGGCTGAGACGTGTCTGACATGTCACTCAGGACGGAGACGCCTACCTTGAGAGTGTGGGAGGGGACGCCGATGGCATCTGCCTCGTTTGTTTTCCTGGCCATGGCAACAAGACGGCAGGTCACCTTGGGGTCCTGGGGGAGCAAGGGAAACCCAGGAGATTCCACCGCATGTGACTGTGAGCTTGTAGAACAGCTGATTGTCAGACCCTGTATCCTAGCCCACTGCTACAGGGCGCTGTGCTGTGAGGGGTCCTGGCCATGGCCTCTGTCCTGGTGCTACGGGTGCTGTGCCATGGGGGGCCCCGTCTGTGTCCTGCCTCCCGCCCTGGCACTGGGGTGCTGTGGGGGCCCCCCAGCTCTGTCCCATCTCCCGCGCTGGCACTGGGGTGCTATGCCATGGGGAGCCCCGGCTGTGTCCCGCCTCCCGCCCTGGCACTGGGGTGCTGTGCCGGGGGGCCCCTGGCTGTGTCCCGCCTCCCACCCTGGCACTGGGGTGCTGTGGGGGGCCCCCGGCTGTGTCCCGCCTCCCGCGCTGGCACTGGGGTGCTGTGGGGGGCCCCGGCTGTGTCCCGCCTCCCGCCCTGGCACTGGGGTGCTGTGGAGGGCCCCTGGCTGTGTCCCGTCTCCTGCCCTGGCACTGGGGTGCTGTGGGGGGCCCCGGCTGTGTCCCGCCTCCTGCGCTGGCACTGGGGTGCTGTGGGGGCCCCCGGCTGTGTCCCGCCTCCCGCGCTGGCACTGGGGTGCTGTGCGATGTCCCCTGTGCCTGGTCTCCGCTCCCTCACACTGTACTCACCGTCTTCACTTCCTGCCGCTCCCAGGCTAGCCCGGCCAGGAACTTCTGCGGCACCATCACAAATGCCGTCACCTCTGGCTGTTGGAAACTCCCGGGCAGCAGGTTCTCCACCTGCCAAAGAGAAGCGCCGAGAGCAATGGGGACGAGGCTGCGGACCAGGCCCTTATGGCCGGGCCATGACCCGGGCCACAGGGGATGTGGGGCATTAGGGGAGGGTGGGGGAGTTAAGTCTGGCATGGGGGGCGGTAACACGGGAGGCCAGGGAGTGGGACATGGGAGATGGGCAACGCAGGAGGAGGGGAAGGGAGCTGTGGAGAGAGGGCTGTGGCAGTCTGGGGGCAGTGGTACGAGACTGGAGGGGAGGGCGCCCCCTGTCAGATCCTGGCCTTTCCCCCTGGCCAGCATGGCACCCCTCCCACCCACACCTTGCCCAGCCTCGCCCAGTCCCTCACCTGGTACACGTGCTGCACGGGCTTGATCTCTGGGTTCGGGGAGCTGGAGCTGAAACTGACGTACTGGGTGGACCCATCCACTCTGTGATGGGGAGGGACATTGGTGAGAAGAGAAAGCAGGGCTGGCCCCGACCCACAGGTCAGGGGCGCAGAGAGGGGAAGAGGGAGCTTAAGGCATGAGGATCCAGGACTCCTGGGTTCTAGCCCCAGCTCTGGGAGGGGAGAGGGGGGATGGTGTCTTACCCCTTGGTGATGATGTTTATGGGGTATAGGACTGGGATCCTATGAGAGTGTCTGTTATCCGCAAGGGTCCCGTTCATGTCATTGTCACTGGGAGGGAGAGGCAGATGGACAAGAAGGAAACATGTTACAGCCCCCTGCAGCCACCCCCAGTCCCGAATGAGTGCTGGGCTCCCTGCCCCATATGCCAGCGACATCCTCCTGGCAGGCACCGATATTTATAGCACCTTAAACCACAGACATCCCAAAGTGCTTTACAGGTTCCAGCCCTTGCTCAGCTCTGAGATGCGGCCACCTCTGGGGTGAGGCGTGGGGGCTGTTTATACAGGGATCCCTCGCCCGGGGCTGACACAGCCCAGCTTGCTTCGGGCGGTACAGCTGAGGAACAACGATGCTCCCCGTGACACAGGACATGCCCCCCCCCAACCTCTCAGTGTCCAAGCAAGGGGGGCTGGGGCCCGTGCAGCTGGGGGGGCTGTGGGCCATGCACCCAGGATCCACAGGGATGGCCCCAGAGGCAGCTTGGTCCGGTTATTGAGAGGCTAGTCCAGAGCTCCGCTCCCACCTGCTGGCCATGACGTCCAGCTCCAAATAGTCCCCCCAGGAACTGTTGGTGAGAATGTCAAACAGCAGCTGGATCAGAACCTGCCCAGGGCAAGAGAGAATAGAGTCAGCACTGACTGCGAGGGGAGAGCGCCCCCTGCTGACCACCGCCCCTTCCCCCGCTCCCTGCAGCACAGCACCCCCCGCTGAGCCCCCCGCCCGCTCCCTGCAGCACAGCGCCCCCTGCCGAGCCCCCGCCCGCTCCCTGCAGCACAGCTCCCCCTGCTGAGCCCCCGCCCGCTCCCTGCAGCACAGCGCCCCCTGCCGAGCCCCCGCCCGCTCCCCGCAGCACAGCACCCCCCGCTGAGCCCCCGCCCGCTCCCTGCAGCCCAGCGCCCCCCGCTGAGCTCCCTGCCCGCTCCCTGCAACACAGCCCCCCTACTGAGCGCTGCCCCTTCCCCGATCCCTGAAGCACAGCGCCCCCTACAGAGCGCCACCTTCTTCCCTGCTCCCCACAGCACTGTGCCCCCTACTGAGCGCCACCCCAACCCCCACCCCCTGCAGCCCAGTGCCCCCTACTGACCACCGCCCCTTCCCCTGCTCCCCGCAGCACAGCACCCCCTGCTGAGCCCTCCGCCTGATCCCTGCAGCACAGCGCCCCCTGCTGAGCCCCCTGCCTGCTCCCTGCATCACAGCGCCCCCTGCTGAGCCCCCCGCCCGCCCCCTGCAGCACAGTGCCCCCTGCTGAGTGCTGCCCCTTCCCTGATCCCTGAAGCACAGTGCCCCCTACAGAGCGCCACCTTCTTCCCTGCTCCCCACAATACTGTGCCCCTTACTGAGCGCCACCCCAACCCCCGATCTCTGCAGCACAGTGCCCCCCCTCCCTGCTGCACAGCGCCCCCTGCAGCACAATGCCCCCTGCTGAGCCCCCCCCCCCCCCACTCCCTGCTGCACAGTGCCCCCTAGTACCCTTGTGGGCCATGAGGGGCGGCACTGACTCACCCGGCTGTTCCCCCAGTAGATCGGGTGGCTGACGTTACAGGAGAGGTTCCTGGAGTTAGTGTCTGGAGTCTCCAGGCCATTGCAACTCACCCTGGCCTGGACGCTGGACTGTGGGGGGGAAACACCAATGAGAAGTAAGGGGGGGGGACCCCAATCCTGCCCAGCAGTACTTGCGAGACCAGTCAGGAAACAAGACCCCCTGAGACAGCCAGTCCCCGAACACCCTGGGGCCGGGGTGGAGCTGGTACCCCTAGATGTGAAAGGCACCATGGCCCATTCCCCGCCCGCTTGAGCCAGCCAGTCCCCTGCCTTGGGCCCAATCAGCGATGGTGCCCCTTAGAGGGGAAAGGCCCCATGTCCTGCTCCCCTTCCCCATGAGGCAACCAGGCCTCCCTGAGATTGGTCCAGATTAAAGCTGTCCCAAATGTCACCTACGCAGGGGTGTCTGCCTGAGTCTGCCGAGAGCCTGAGCCCCCCCCTACCTCCAGCACTGAGGCCTTGCGGAAGGACAGTCCTGGCAGTTGGGGCAGGTGGACAGCTGTGTGGTAAGCATCTTCCCCGCCATTGGCGAGCTCCAGCACCACCGCCAGCCTGGTGGAGGGCGACACCAACAGCTGCTGCGACCTACGGGACGAGGGCGGGGGTGAGGGTGGTGCCCAGTTAGCAGCAACTCCCTGCACTGGGCACCAAATAATGTGAGGGGCAGGGGATTGTGAAGGACCCAGGTGTCCGGGCAATGGGCGGTACATGGGAGCAGACCCCCCACTCCCTCCTCTTCCTCAAATCCGTGAGCAGGATGAGAGAGGAGCAGGGGAAGTGGCAGTGGGGGAGGAGCCACTGGGAGATGGAAGGAGCAGCCGCTGGGGTGGGTGGGGACAGCTGGGGAGGAGGAGGACGTGGTCGATGGGAGCACAACTGAGGGCAGCTCTGAGTCCCTCCATGGTGATTAAAGGGTTAACAGAGCCATGGGGTGATGGGGGAAGTATTAGGGGAAAGCTCTGATACTGGGGCATTGGGGTCGTCAATGACTGCAGGGGGAGTGTGCACACTGCTGAGCCCCCCGCCCACCTCCCAGAGCACGGTGCCCCCTGCCGAGCCCCCTGCTCATCCCCTGCAGCACGGCGCCCCCCGCCGAGCCCCCAGCCCGCCCCCTGCAGCACGGCGCCCCCTGCCGAGCCCCCCGCCCGCCCCCCGCAGCACGGTGCCCCCTGCCGAGCCCCCAGCCCGCTCCCTGCAGCCCGGCGCCCCCTGCTGAGCCCCCCGCCCGCCCCCTGCAGCACGGCGCCCCCTGCCGAGCACCCCACCCGCTCCCCGCAGCACAGCGCCCCCTGCCTTACGTATTCTGGTGGAAGCGGATTTGCAGGTCGGCGTTGCACACCCCATCCTCCCCACAGTTCTTCTGAAAGGGGATCTGCAACAGAGACCAGAGCCCGATAGTTAACACCAGATCAGCTGGCCTGGGCTGGCTTCCTCCCAGATCAGCCCCGGAGCCCAGCCAGCCCCACAGAGCCGAGCGATGCCAGGCTGGGCTCCCCTCACCTCTGTCGCTGACGATTTGTACAAGGGGTTCAGCACCGGACGCGGGGTCCTGCTGGGGCCATCGTCCTCTTGGAGGGCAAAGCGCAGTGAGACCTTGATTGCAGTGACGTAATCCTCGAGGCAGTTCTGAAGGGAGAGTGAGCGCTCTGTAAACGCTCCACCCCAGAGGCTGCAGCAGCTCAGTGCCGGGCAAGGGATCCCTGTAGAACCAGTCCCTGCCCCCCACCCTAGAGGTGGCCACATTGCGGCACTGGGCAAGGGATCCCTTGTATAGACAGCCACCGTGACCCACTCCCAAGGCAGCTGCGCTATTATCCCAATGGATTCGCCAGTTCCCACTGCGGGCCACGGTGTGGGACCTTACTGATATCTGGATCATCTCTGCTGTGCAGAGCTCCTGCTCCGAGATCTCCATGGTCCCAGACGTGTTCCTCTGCCCGTTCCCGAACACTCCTCGGCTCCTCATGCGATTGGCGTCAATCTCCAGCCAGTAGGTGAGGTTGGCAGAGAGAGGCTCTGGCAGGAGAGAAGGGGGGGAATGCATAAAGGTTGGAGTACGGGCGAGTGAGGAAGAGCTGGGAGCCAGGACTCCTGGGCTCCAGCTCCCGCTCCGGGACAGGAGTGGGACCTAATGGGTTAGAGGAAGCGGTTCAGCCCCCGTCTCTGACCTTGGTAGCGCGTGGTGGCTCGGCTGGCACTGAAGCAGACGGTGAGATTACTCTGAACACCCTGCCGGGATGAAACACTCCCTGAACACTCCACCTGCTTTACCGGGATTTCCTCTGGCGAGAACGACATCCTGGGGACCACCGTCAAGATGGGCCGGGAGCTGGGGAAACAACGGACTGTCTCAACCAGCACCCCCCTAGAGGAGAAAGGTCTGGTGGCCCATTCCCCACCCCCTGATCCAGCCAATCCCCCTGCCCTCAGGCCAGACGGGACCCAGCAGCCCCTAGAGGGGAAAGGCCCCATGTCCCACTCTCTAGGAAGAGAACCCAGGAGTCCGGTAAACAGCTTCACCTCAGCATGATCACCTCTCCTAGAGCCCCAACGCTGAGGTCTGGTAGCCCGTCCCCATTGAGGTCCATCTGTCCATGAATGGATTGGCCAAAGTATTTCACACCACGAGAGACTGTTGCGCCCTCAATTCTCTGTGGAACACGGAGCGGGGGGAAATCACGACAGTATGAGAATGTGAATGTTGGATTCCTGCAGCACGGGGCCCCTGTAGTGCCAGATGTTACATGGCCAGGACTCCCCATGGCACAGCGCCCCCTAGAACCAGACTGGGAGATGGGACATGGCTGGGACCCCTCCCCTCCACGGCACAGCGCCCCCTAGTGCCAGGCTGGGAGACGGGACATGGCTGGGACCTAGGGTGACCAGATAGCAAACGTGAAAAATCGGGACAGAGGGTGGTGGATAATAGGAGCCTATACAAGAAAAAGACTCCTACTGGGACCCCTCCCCCCCATGGCACAGTGACCCCTAGTACCAGGCTGGGATATGGGACATGACTGGGACACCCCCCCCCCCCCATGGCACAGCACCCCCTAACTCCCAACTGGAAGACATGGCACGGCTGGCTCCCCCCCAGCACAGCACCCCCTAGTGCCAGGCTGGTAGATGGGATATGGCTGGGACCCCCATGACACAGCACCCCATAGTGCCATGGTGGGAGACAGGGCATGGCCAGGACCCCCTGTGGCACAGCGCCCCCTAGTACCAGGCTGGGACATGGGGCACAGCGCCCCCTATTGCCTCTCCTGACCTGGCTGTAGTGTGTGTTGAGCTCCCTCTGGTGGCCGTTGTATATATAGACAGCGCCGCGCTCCGCGCTCTCCAGCGGTGCCCCCACGGCGACATCAGCCCAGCCGTCCCCGTTCAGGTCAGCCAGGGCAGTGATAGCTGAGCCGAAGCGGCCCAGCGGGTTCCCCAGGGCTCCCTGGAGCACCGCAGTGTTGGTGAGCCTGGCCTGGGGAGTGAGCACAGAAAGGTTAGATACAGAGTCAGCGTCCCCTGCAGGGCCCCCAGCACTGCCCTGGGAACCCCCTAGGGAGACCCCCCTGCTGGGGAGACCCCCCCCTCCTCTGCGCTCCTAGCCCCAGGGCCCCCACAGCACTGTCTATGCCCCCTTACTCACCTGGTCCCAGCGATAGATGTGGACCCTGCCCCCACTCCTCTCCTCATAGTACAGGGGGGCCCCCACTAGGAGCACGTCCGTGTCCCCATCCCCGTCCACATCCACTGAGCACAGAACTGACCCGAAATAGGAGCCAATCTGCAAACCAAAGGGGAGTGGGGGTCAGAGAGGTCGGGAGCAACCACAGTGCCCCCTAGTGAGCCTCACACTGCACCCAGCAGCACAGCGCCCCCTGCTCAGCCCCCCGCCCGCTCCCCGCAGCACAGCGCCTCCCGCCAAGCCCCCCACCCGCTCCCTGCAGCACAGCGCCCCCTGCTCAGCCCCCCGCCCGCTCCCCGCAGCACAGCGCCCCCTGCTGAGCCCCCCGCCCGCTCCCCGCAGCACAGCGCCCCCTGCTGAGCCCCCCGCCCGCTCCCCGCAGCACAGCGCCCCCTGCTCAGCCCCCCGCCCGCTCCCCGCAGCACGGCGCCCCCTGCTGAGCCCCCCGCCCCGCTCCCCGCAGCACAGCGCCCCCTGCTGAGCCCCCCGCCCGCTCCCCGCAGCACAGCGCCCCCTGCTCAGCCCCCCGCCCGCTCCCCGCAGCACGGCGCCCCCTGCTCAGCCCCCCGCCCGCTCCCCGCAGCACAGCGCCCCCTGCTGAGCCCCCCGCCCGCCCCCTGCAGCACGGCGCCCCCTGCTGAGCCCCCCGCCCGCTCCCCGCAGCACAGCGCCCCCTGCTCAGCCCCCCGCCCGCTCCCTGCAGCACAGCGCCCCCTGCTGAGCCCCCGCCCGCTCCCTGCAGCACAGCGCCCCCTGCTGAGCCCCCCGCCCGCTCCCCGCAGCACAGCGCCCCCGCTCAGCCCCTCTGCCCGCCCCCTGCAGCACAGCGCCCCCCGCCGAGCCCCCCTCCCGCTCCCCGCAACACAGCGCCCCCTGCTCAGCCTCCCGCCCGCTCCCCGCAGCACAGCGCCCCCTGCTGAGCCTCCTGCCCGCCGCCTGCAGCACAGCACCCCCTGCCGAGCCCCCCCCCGCGCCCTGCAGCACAGCGCCCCCTGCCGAGCCCCCCGCCCGCTCCCTACAGCCCAGCGCCCCCACCGAGCCCCCCGCCCGCTCCCCGCAGCACAGCGCCCCCTGCCCAGCTCCCTGCAGCACAGCGCCCCCTGCTGAGCCCCCTCCCCGCTCCCTGCAGCACGACGGTCCTGTTCTCACTTGCTCGCCCATGAGGTGCTGAGTATCTGTCCAGTTGGAGCTGTCGGGATCTATTTCAAACACGACGACCATCCCAACGTGCTGATAGCGGGGGGCTCCCGCGGCATAGAGCGTTCTGTTCTGGTGCTGCATGGACTTCACCGCATAGCCTGGGGGCAGGAAACGTCTCAGGAGGGGAGGGGGATGGGCAGGCCTCTCTAGACCTGCCCATGGAGGTGGAGCGAGGTGGCAGGGTGTGCCCCGATCAGCCCGCCAAAGCTTCAGTAGCCGGAGCACCACACAGGCCCTCACCTCAGAGCTGTCCGCACAACCCAGTAATTCCCCTCTGTGAAAACCGGGTGAGGGATCCCTGTATAAATGGCCCCCGTGCCCCACCCCAGAGGCAGCCGCATTTCAGTGCCGGGCGAGGGATCCTTGCAGAAATGACCCCCCCCCGCCCCACCCCACAGATGGGGGATGCTGGGGCAGGCTGGGAGGCTCTAGGGGCTGGGGGTAACATACCCAGGTAGGCGTCCTTTATCTGCTCATTGGCTGAGGGGCTCCCAATGAAGGTCTCCGGCGCCTGGCTGCCCCGCAGCTCAATCAGCCCCCCCGCCCAATCATCTGCCCCCACGGCCCCCAGCACCACCCGTTCCTGCAGGGGGAGAGAGAGACACACCATGGGGCAAAGGGGAGGGCAGAGGGAATGGGGAGCCCCTCAACTCCCATGCCTGGGTCCCTCCTTGACCCCCCCCGAACTCTCATAGCCCAGCCCCCCCATAGTCCAAGTCCCTCCCCCCCTGAACCCCTATAGTCCTGTCCCATCCATGACCCCTCTGAACCCCCATGGCCCAGCCTCCCGACCCTCCCAAATTCCCGTAGCCCAGGCCCCTCCCCTCCCCCTCATAGCCCAGGCCCCTCCCCAACTCCCCCAAGTTCCCAAAAGTCACCCCCCCCACCTCTGAACCCCACAGGCCTGGCCCCTCTCCCAGCCTCCCTAACCTCAATGGCTCAGACCCCTCCCCCACCCCAGGCCCCCTCCTTGAGGCTCACTTTGGACAGGTCCGCACTGAATCCGCTGGAGGAGAGCTCCAGGTGGAAGGAGCTGCGGCTGCTGGTACCTGCAAGACAGAGGGGGTGGGAGCTCGGAGCAGTGACCCCTGTATGAAGAGCCCCCACGCCTCACCCCAGAGGCAGCTGCAGCTTGATGACAGCTGACAGAATGGCTGGTTAGAGCGGGGGGGCTGGGAGTCTGGACTCCTGGGTCCTATCCCGGGCTCTGGGAAGGGAATAGGGGGGTCTAGTGGGTTAGAGAAGTGGGGGGTGGGGGGGATTCAGGACTCCTGGGTTCTGATTATGTACCTCAGCTTTTCCTCCATAGAGTAATTGCTGAGTTCTGTGTCCAGTGTGTGCTCTGGGCTGCTGTCCATGTCCAGTACATCCACCAGGAGGTGCTGGGGGGCTGTATGCATCTAGTGCATCCACCAGGGGGCGCTGGGAACTGCGTATGTCCAGTGCATGCACTGGGGGGGGGGGGGGGGGCTGTGCATATCCAGTGCATGCACCAGGGGCGCTGGGAGCTGCATATGGCCAGTGCATGCACTGGGGTGTGTGTGTGTGGGGGGGGGTGCATGTCCAGTGCATGCACCAGGGGGCGCTAGGGACTGTGCATGTCCAGTGCATGCACCAGGGGATGCTGCCAAGCTGTGTCCTCCACACTCCAGGCCACACACCAGGTGGCGCCGGTACCTTCGATGGCGTAGATCTTGGCCTGCAGCTCACTGAAGAGGCCTTTGAGCTTTTCGAAGCTGTCGAGCACCTTGACAAACTGGCTTGTGGGCTCTGAGGCGAACAGTGTCAAGAAGGCCTGGGACTCGTTCCGGTGAAAGTTATTGCCAATCTGGAGAGAGCGAGAGAGGACATTGGAGCCCATGTCAGTCCCAATGGTCCAGGACACCTGGGTTCTCTCCTCAGCTCTGGGAGGGGAGTGGGGTCTAATGGGTTAGAGCAGTGGGGGGCCGGGAGCCAGGACTCCTGGGTTCCTTACCCCAATGATGTAGCGAACAATGTTCTTCTCTTTGGCAGCGTTCACATTCCCAGAGTCAGTGGGGTCTCCGTCCGTGATAATGATCATCACTCGCGTCACATCTTCCCGGGCGCCACGCTCTGGGGTGAACACCTGGTTTCTGCAGGACACAGGGAAATGGTGCAGACGAACTCAGAAGTAGCCACTTCCAGAACTGGGCACAGGAGCTGTTTCTACAAGGGTCCCTCCCCCAGCACTGAGATGCAGCCACCTCTGGGGTGGGGCGTGGGGGGCTGGTTATCATGGGTCCATCTCTCCCTCCCGCCCCTGGTTACTCACGCAACATAGTTGATGGCTTGGAAGGTGTGTGTCAGTTTGTTCATGTGTATCACTTCCTTCAGGAGTTCCCGGGGATTTCGGTTTCGTTCGTAATCGTTAAAGTCAAATTCTGTCTTCGCGTCCTGGGAAAACTGCACTGCGGCAAACTGGCGGGGAAGAGGGGCTGTCAGAACAGCTGTACAGCTCTCCTTAGAGCCAGGCTGAGACATGGGGCATGGCCAGGACCCCCCACAACACAGCGCCCCCTAGTGCCAAGCTGGGAGATGGGGCCCGGTCAATATTGGTAGGGCAGTGCCCCCTAGCACCAGGCGGGGCAGGAGTCTCTCACATACACGTATTGTGGAGTTTCCCAGCTTCTCCATCACTTCGATCATGAAGTCCTTGATGGCTTTGAACTGGGCAGTGTTCATGCTGCCTGATCCATCGAAGAGGAACACCAGATCCACATTCCCCTTTAGGCATTCTGTGGGGAACCACCAGAGAGGGTTGGAGCGTGGAGTGGGGGCTTGGAGCCAGGACTCCTGGGTTCTATCCCCAGCTCTCAGAGGGGAGTGGGGTCTGGTGGGTTAGTGCAGGGAGCCAGGACTCCTGGGTTCTCTCCCCAGCTCTCGGAGGGGAGTGGGGTATGGTGAGTTAGAGCGGGGAGCCAGGACTCCTGGGTTCTCTCCCCAGCTCTCGGAGGGGAGTGGGGTATGGTGAGTTAGAGCGCGGAGCCAGGACTCCTGGGTTCTCTCCCCAGCTCTCGGAGGGGAGTGGGGTCTGATGGGTTTGAGTGGGGAGCCAGGACTCCTCGGCTCTGTGGGAAGGCAACGGGGTCTCAGTGCTTTGAGTTTGTCAGTTCCTTACTTTCAAACCCTGGTGTCATCTCCTTGGGCTGCTCCAGGTGTCCCTTGAAGAGGTAGCAGATCCCACTCAGGTACTGGTTCCCATCACACGTTCGGCTCAGCCCAGAGCCGCAGGCCTATGGGGAGCACCGAGCAGGGCAGTTACCAGCCATGTATGGAATGGGGGGGGGGGGGGGGGGGAGCCCATAGGACTGGAAATCAGCATGTCTATGACTGAGCCAAACCCGACAGGGAGGGGAGATGGGGACGGGACCTGGGTCTCCAGGTATGAGCCCAACAGCAGGAGAATCCAAGAGGGGATGGCAGCGAGGGAGACGCCCCATCTAGCCTGTCCCCACCTGAGGCAGGAGCGTCCCCAGCAGAGCTGGAGACGTCCCATCAGGGCCTGTCCCGCAGCCAATGCGCCCCCCCGCACACTCACGATCATCTGGGCGTCTGCGCCACTGCTCGCCAGGGACATGCCGAGATGCGCTGTTTGAGCACTCGCTGCAAGGAGAGGGAAATGGGGTCAGTGCTTCGCCCTGTCCGGTACCCCGTGTCCCCTGCCACCCCGATTTCTCCCCAGACCCACCCGGCAATGGGATGGGCTGGCAGGAGCCTTTCTTCACAGCACATTGGTACAGCTCCCCGGTGGAGTTCTGGTCACCTGGCGCTCCCACGATGATACTGTAAAACAAGGCAGATCAGACGCCGGGGATGGGACATACCCGCTTGCCAGGGACCCCACACAGGGTGGAGCTAGAAGCCAGGCGTCCTGACTCCCAGCCCCCTCCCGGCTCTAACCCGTGATGAGTCCCCACCTCCTTCCTGATTTCTGGGTTCCAGTTAGTCCTTCATTGGGTCACACACACACACCCAGTGCTGCCAGCTGTGGCCCCTGACATGCTCTCACTTCCCAATTAGCCCTAGCGGGTGCCGCCTGCTTTCGGGTAGTGAAAGCGGAAGAGGGAGTCAGCATCATGGTTGGTGCATGATCCAGTGTGGACCATACACAGGCTGGGGGGATCCCACCGGGAACGAGCGGGCAGGGGCCTGGCCGTCCTGGACACTGAAATGCACCACAGTCTGGGGCCTAGTTACAGAACGGTGCCTCCTACGTCATAAACTAAACCTCACTGGCCTCCCAGAGCTGGGGCTAGAACCCAGAGTCCTGATTCCCAGCCCCCGCTAATCCATTAGATCCCACTCCTCCCTTCACCGGACGCCGGGTCTCTCTTGCAGTGCCGGGGGGGGGGGGGGGGGCACTTACCTTGCATCTTTGAACTGCAGCACCTGGTACCCAAAATTCCTACTCGCATTGGAGGCTAGCACCTCCGGGTGGACGGTGTCAATGTTGTACCCCAGGGTGGGGGCTGGTCCTACAGGGGAATGGGGTATTGAAGGAAACTGGGTCAGAGCAGCTTTCACCGAGCATCCTCCTGCGCAGCCACCTCCCCCTCCAGAGTGGGGACGCGGTTACTCAACCCCTCTAACCATAACCCTGCCCTAAGGCTTTGACCCCAACATCCCCCGTAGAGGCGACGCCTGGCTGCCAAGAACCCTGACCTGCTGCCATATCCTTTCGCTCTGCCTTTCACATGCACACCCGCTCTCTTGCATGGGAACCCTGCCCTGCTTATGTCAGCTGCGTCGTGTGGTTAGTGACTTGTGGGCTGAGGCCAGCCCCACTCCTGGCCTGGTCCTCCCGGTGTCGTTTAACACCTCTCCACCCTGCTTGCATCATGCTACAGTCAGTGTGTGACTAGCTGACAGGAGAGCTCCCAGGTCGCTGGGGGGCCCAGGGAGAGCTCCCCACATAGGCAGCCCTCACCCCAGATCCAGCCCCTCAGCGAGCAAGGGGGACTGGTCAGTGAAACTTGCAGGACAGGAAATTTGTGCAGAGACCCAACAAACTCACCTCACCCAGGGAACCACTGAACAGGTGTCTGCCCTGAGCCAGCCGCTCCCCTGTCTATTCCTGCCCCAGCCCATTCCTCCCCCCGACCTTGGATCTGGCACCCCCCAGCCTAGAGGGTCCCATTCCCTGTTCCCTGGGGCTGGATCAGAGCTGGGGCACCCTCAAGGGGAGGGGGAAAAAGGTGCCATGTCCCATCCCTAGGAGTAGGTTCCAGCCAGAGTAGTTTTTCAACCCAGATCGGACATGAACCCACAATCCCTGGCTTAGGAAGCCAATGCCTTATCCATTAGGTCACTGGGGCTGCTTACAAGGAATGACTCTGTGAACATGCTGTTGTCTGTACCTGCTCTATGCTAGGGCCAGCTGGATTGGCTAGGCAGGTAGGTTGCACCGTGATAGGAGGAGAGGGGCATCTGTCCCCAGGGTGATCAGGGACCCCTTGTTCCTGGGCTGATCTATGTGGTTTGTGAAGGGAGGGGAACGCAGTTGCCTCTTCTTGCTGTGGGGATGAGAAGATACGTGACCATGCACTGCAAGGCAGGGGGGAGTGAAGGGGTGCTCCCAGAGGCTCCAGAGGTTGGGGCATCTGGCGGGTCTGGGGTGGCCTGCACAGAGCAGGCGAAGTGGTCGGGCCCAGGCTGGGCTTAGCCAGCTGCTATTCACTAAGCCTGAACGTGGCCCACAGTGCTCCGTGCCAGCTGGGAGGAGAGCAGCACCACGTCTGCCAGGGGTGGGTTGGGGCATCGCTCCGTGGGGGCAGAGTTAAGGTTGCATTCGGGGGGGGGAGGGTGGCACGTCCCTTACTGCTGCGTGTCCCATGTGCAGAGGGTTACATTTAGCTGCTCTCCATTTCTGGGAAGCGCACGAGGGCAACCAGAACTCTGCCTTAAAGTATTTGAGCGGGAATTTCCCTTGTTTTTTGAGGAAGTTGTTTATAGGGCTTGGACACCAGAGATCACACCGCAGCTGCTTGGCTACCAACTCTAGCCCTTTCCTGGCCTCTACAAGCCCCCAGTGGGGTCATTTCCTCTAGAATTTGACATTTCTGTCAGATCTCCTTTCACCTGGAACCACAGGGGTGAAACTGATCAGTGGTGCAGACTGGCTCCGTTGCCGCAGGACGCTGAGTGCCGTTCCGTGTTCAAAGCTACCGGGTCGACCAAGGGCAGTAGCCTGGCAGTGCGTTGGTGATGTGGACTTCACAGCAGTTCTGAGAGCTGGGCTCTCTGCTGCGGGTTGATCCCTGATGTCGGCGGCCCCCTTCCCAGCCCGCCCGTGATGAGAGTCTCCCGGCCATTTGCTTTGTTTGATTGCACTCTGCCGCTGCTCAGAAAATGGACAAGGAGCCAGCAGCAGGAGCGCATGGGGCTAACGCTGGGGCAGCTCCGATGGAGCTAAGGTTGAGAACTCTTTTCTGTCTGAAGGCTGACTTTTCTCAGTGCTCTAAAACCTTTCCAGACGACTGGACCCCTCTCAGGAGTCGGATTTGTCTTGCGTACCCCCAAGTTACACCTCACTTCAAAACGACTGGCTTACACAACCACACATAAAAACACAAACGTGTCCCAGCCACACTAGGACTGAACAATTGCTGCCTTTCTCGTTTTTACCATGTAATTATGAAATAAATCAATTGGGATATAAATATTGTACTTACTTTTCAGTGTATAGTGCACAGAGCAATATAAACAAGCCGTTGCCTGTATGAAATTTTAGTTTGGACTGACTTCGCTAGAGCTTTGTCTGTAGCCTGTTATAAAACTAGGCAACTATCCAGATGAGCTGATGTACCCCCGGAAGGCCTCTGTGTACCCCTCGTTGGGAACCACTGCTCTAAAATCCATATGCTTATTCGTACTGCTTTGAAATCCGGTGCGCCTCATGGGCGTGCTGGGTAGAGTTAGTGATCCAAATCTGGAGTCATTTGAGCAAGAAGTTTCCGAGGTGCCACCCGCCCCCAAACCCAGCATTCCTTATGGTTGAAAGATTCTGCCGAAGTTTTTTGCACAGACCTGGGGCTCAAACCATGTGTCTGATTGTGCTCCAAATGGTCTTAATCGCTTGACATTTAACCCAACTACTACATAGGGCGACCAGATGTCCCGATTTTATAGGGACAGTCCCGATTTTAGGGTCTTTTTCTTATATGGGCACCTATTACCCCCCACCCCCATCCCGATTTTTCACATGTACTGTCTGGTCACCCTACTACTGAATGACATCCTCTGCCCCTACGGGGAATCCAAATGGAATCTGAAACAGAGTCTGGCTCTTTAGGTGGGCGTGTGCCTAACAGCTGTGAACCAATCGGATTCCACAGACTTGTGAAGAGGCTTGTCAGAGAGAAATTAGTCCCAGGCCCTGATTGGCCCCTGGGGGATCTGCTGAGGTCATTGATCTCCTGCCCTGCGCCCCGGCCCTATCGAGTCACACCCAACCCTTGGCAAGAAGATGAGCTGCAGGCGTGTGGCCCCTGTCCACGGGCTGTTGTTAGTTGGGGGACGGGCACTCTTGAGTTCAGCAGGGGCTCAAACTATTTTTTTTTTTTAAAGAAAAAGATGAAATATGTGAATGTTTGCTGGGAGGGGAGGGGGAAATAGGGGTAAAGGCATGGGGAGGAGGGGCTGTGGCAAGGAGTGGGGGGATTATGGGAAGGGGACCACAAGGGGTCGGGGAAGGGGGTGAGGACTGGAGAAGTGACATAGGGCTGGGTGGCAAAGTGAGTGAAGGGATTAGGAGAGGGGGCGCGCCTGCCCCATATTCTCCCCTCCTGTTTGTGGTCTGGGGTCTGGGGGTGTCTGAGCCATTCTAGGTGGTCTGAGGCGCTTTCTCTGCACACCCCCCCCCCCCCCCCCCGTGAGCTGCCATCCGGGGAAGCTCTGCTCTACCTTGTAAGTCTGAGCCCCTCTCCCTGATGCTCCCATATGAACCAGCCTCTGGGGCAGCCCTGCACCTCTGTGTGGCAGCTGAGAACAGGCCTATGGGGACCCTGCACCAGGACCACGCTGCTAGGGGCGTGGCTACACTGCCACCTTAAGTCGCCGTACAGCCACCACAGCAATTAAAGCGGCATTTCACGGCCACGCTAGCTCCGTCCATCGTCCTCACCAGGAGCGCATCCAATGACATTGTGGGGCACTGACCGCTGAAGCCCCCCTCCCCCGCACGGGGCTGACAGCCAACAGGCCAGGCAATGCAAGTAGCTGCAGTGGGCGACTTACGTCGGTGGGAGCTACATTTCAGTGCAGACGCTTACAGGGTTAGGTTGACATCAACGCCTTATGCCGACCTAACTCTATAGTGTCGACTAGGCCTGAGACGGGGTGAGGAGCTGAGAACAGGCACGCTCGATGCATATCACAGGCTCCCCAGCAGTGTGTGTGGGGGAACATCCACTGACATGAATGGGGCAGTTCACACTTCTCAGAGCTTATGTTTCAGGCTGGATTCATCTCCATGGGCTATTCTCCTTCAGCTGAGATGCCACTTCGCACCTCTCTGAGGTGCGTACCGCCCCTTCCCTCTAGCCTTCCCCCTTGCAGCATTATCCTGGGCTGCGGATCTGGATATAGCAAAGCACTTGCTGATTGAAGGGCCATGATCCATTTAATGGGTATGTAAAAGCTTAACCACAGTTTCTGTTAAAAACTTTTTACATAGGCCCAAATTCCACAGCTTGGTTTAAGGCAGGGGTCTCAAACACGTGGCCCGCAGGGTTATTTTCTGCGGCCCGCGAGCCCCTCACGGCCCTCCCGTCCTCCCCCAGTGTTTACCTAGAGCTGCTCCGGCCGGATGTGCACCGGGGACAGGGCAGGCTCCCTGCCTGCCCTGCCCCGCGCTGCTCCGGGAAGAGGCTGGAATGTGGGAAAGGGGGGGCAGAGGGGCTGTGTGTTGCTGTTGCTTCAGGCACCGCCCCCAGCAGTTCCCATTGGCTGGGAACTGGGAACCGCGGCCAATGGGAGCTGCTGGGAGTGGTGCCTGAAGCAACAGCAACACACACCCCTGCACCCCCCCTTCCCCACGTTCCTGCCTCTTCCCGGAGCAGCACGGGGGCAGGGCAGGCAGGTAGGGAGCCTGCCCTGCCCCCGGTACGCGCTGGGCCAGATCCTGCCCCCCGAACTCCTCCTGCAGCCGAACCCCTTGCCCTGAGCCCCCTGCCGCACCCTGCACCCCGACCCCCTGCCCTGAACCCCCTGCCTCGCCCCGCACCCCTCCTGCATCCCAACCCACTGCCCTGAGCCCCATGCCGCACCCCTCCTGCACCCCGACCCCCTGCCGTACCCTGCACCCCTCCTGCACCCTGACCCCCTGCCCTGAGCCCCCTGCCGCACCCTGCACCCCGACCCCCTGCCCTGAACCCCCTGCCTCACCTCGCACCCCTCCTGCATCCCAACCCACTGCCCTGAACCCCATGCCGCACCCCTCCTGCACCCTGACCCCCTGCCCTGAGCCCCCGCCGCACCCTGCACCCCGACCCCCTGCCCTGAACCCGCTGCCTCACCTCACACCCCTCCTGCATCCCAACCCACTGCCCTGATCCCCCTGCCGCACCCCACACCCCTCTTGCACCCCAAACCCCTGCCCTGAGCCCCCTGCCGCACCCTGCACTCTGACCCCCTGCTGTACCCCTCACTCCTCCTGCAACCCACACCCCAACTCCCTGCCCTGAGCCCCGCCACACCCCACACCCCTCCTGCACCCTCTGGGGGCAGGGAGTGGGCAGAGTTGGGGTGGGGATTTCGGGGAAGGGGTTGGAATGGGGGCAGGGAAGGGGTGGGAAGAGGCGGGGCAGGGGCAGGGCCTCATGGAAGGGGTGGAGTGGGGGCGGGGCCGAGGGTGGCGCGGGGGAGGTGTCAGCAATGCGGCCCTCGGGCCAATGTACTAGTCCTCATGTGGCCCTCATGGTCATTTGAGTTTGAGACCCCTGGTTTAAGGCCTAGCGAACTATGAACAATAAGGGTTAAGAAAACCTGGATAATAAAAAGAACAGGAGTACTTGTGGCACCTTAGAGACTAACAAAACTAAGGTGCCACAAGTATGCCTGTTCTTTTTGTAGATACAGACTAACATGGCTGCTACTCTGAAACCGGGATAATCATAGAATACCAGGGTTAGAAGGGACCTCAGGAGGTCATCTAGTCCAACCCCCAGACAGCTTTTTGCCCCAGATCCTTAAATGGCCCCTTCAAAGATTGAACTCACAACCCTGGGTTTAGTAGGCAAATGCTCAAACCACTGATCTACACCCCCCCTTCATAAACAAGAGACAACCTTGCTTTGTTACTAGATAAGCAAAGTCAGCAAATGGGGAGCAGTAATTGGTGTCCTTATCAGAGTTACAGACAGCATTGAGAGAGGCCTCAGTGTCTACTCCCCAGTTCCGGAAGGAGATAGCAAATACCCACCTAGAGGTTAGGGAGAGGTCCAACATGTCAGTATGAGATATGACATCCTCCCCCGTCACAGACGTATTCTACTTCATAGATGCCAACGCTAGTTTTTAAAACCACAATGGTAAACAATTTCTATTACCATGTACTTTTTAATGTCTTTTTGCTTTAACCCCCAGGAATGTACCTGTTGGCCAACCGGAAGAGCTACCTCATTCCTATGAACCCCAAATCAGGATTCAACTTATACCTTTAAAACAGTTTAAGGAAAAACACCTGTGTATTAGCAATATGTTGCATGTTAACCTGAACCATGGGCGGAGCCATTATGAATCTTTTAGACAATTGGCTTATTGTCTTGCTGCTAAAACCTATCCAGGGGCTCGGAACCTCCTACCCCATTGCTTCCCTCCGCCCACAAGCACCCCTATATAATCAATTGTTTAGCAGAGCCTAATAAGCAAAGTAACACTCCACCAGCGCTGTGCGTCATAAACCCTCGTGCTTGACTCTACGCGGTATCCATTTCTGTTCCTTCACTGATGACTAATTTCATACAATATTTGGGACATGACCTATGTCTGAGGTTTCTCTCACCCGCCCCGTTAGCAACTACACACGGCAAACATTTCAAAGCAGGACCATTAACCCCAGCGCTCCACACAGGGCCAGATTAACTTTTTATCGGCCCAGGCACCCAGACGATGGCCCTGCCCCCTGCTCCGCCCATGCCCCGCCCTGAGGCCCTGCCCCCACTCAGCCTCTTTCCCCCAAGGCCTCACCCATGTTCCCCCCCCCCCAAGACCCTGTCCCCAGCTTGGCTTCTTCCCCACAAGGCCCTGCTGACACTGCACCCCCAAGGCCTGGGGGAGGGGGTAGAGAGGAGTGAGGAGTGGGCGGGGCCTCAGGGGGAGGAGGCGGAGTGTGGCCGGGGCCTTGGGGCGCAGCATGGCCAGAGTGGGGTGGGGGTGGGGTCACAGTCTGGGTGCCAGGGCCCTTTCTGAGTGTGGGCCCAGCGCCCCGGTGCCATTGTAAACCCGATACTGCCCCCACAACAAACCATATGGGATGGGAATCACACAGCAACTGTGTGGCTGTGCAGTGAGACCCGTGGGCCTCAGGAGTCATGGGGCCCAGTCCCGGCTTGGCTGCTGAGTGACCTTGACCAGGTCACTTCACCTCTTTGTCCCTCAATTTTCCCACCTCTAATACGGGGCTAAAGATATTTACCTCCTTTCTAAAGCACTTTGCAATTGACCGAGCTAAAGCACCATGCGTGAGCTAGGTGGTGTCATTACATTCATTAACCACAGTAGTGTTACAACTGCCTAAATGACCACCAGCTCCTATTTATAATGCTTTTTTCTGTTCAAAAAACTTCATAAACACAGAGGAAAGGTCGCCGGAGGCTCTCTCGTGGCCTCCCAGAATGTCACGTTCAGCAAAACTTGAACCGCTACAAACCAGGAAATGCAAAGTGAAGGCAAATCATAGAATCATAGCATATCAGGGTTGGAAGGGACCTCAGGAGGTCATCTAGTCCAACCCCCTGCTCAAAGCAGGACCAATCCCCAACTAAATCATCCCAGCCAGGGCTTTGTCAAGCCGGGCCTTAAAAACCTCTAAGGAAGGAGATTCCACCACCTCCCGAGGTAACCCATTCCAGTGCTTCCCCACCCTCCTAGTGAAAAAGTTTTTCCTAATATCCAACCTAAACCTCCCCCACTGCAACTTGAGACCATTGCTCCTTGTTCTGTCATCTGCTACCACTGGGAACAGTCTAGATCCATCTTCTTTGGAACCCCCTTGTGCCCTCCCAGGGCTGGCAAGAGCCACTGGGAATTATTTAGTTGGGGATTGGTCCTGCTTTGAGCAGGAGGTTGGACTGGATGACCTCCTGAGGTCCCTTCCAACCCTAATATTGTATGATTCTATGATTCTAAGTCCCCTCAGATACCAGCATGCTTTACAGAAAGCACTAGAGACAAAACAAAATGTTCCTGACCTTATTCTATACACACTTCTCCTCATCAGTGCAACGAGATAAGATCAAGTTATGTCAAAACAAGAGCACACATTAACTTTGAAGTAACATTACAAGTAGGAACAGGCCCAGTGTTAGGATCACCTTGCCCCCATGCTGCTAGCCAACTAAGCATGAGCTGCTTTCAGGTTAGAGGGTGGATAGCATCTCCCAAACGTCCCGATGACTCTCCAAGAGACAGGCCTCTCACTCAGTAAAGTCACCAAGACGAGTCTCATTGGCAGAGGAGAATATGCTGCAGTCTATGATTCTATGATCTGCAGGCACTGCATTCCCTGTACTAGGAGTAGCTATGCTGAGTGATGGAGGGATTAGTTGGAGCAGCTTGGCAGAGCTGTGATGGTATACGCTGATCTGGTGGGGGGAGGAATTGTGCGCCCCTCTCCCTGACCCCCGTGTATGTGTGTCTTGGGAGAGCCAGTCGTTTCAGCCCTGTGGGGTGTAGTCTGTGTCAGTAGCAGGGCACAGGGGTCTCCTTGCCCTCGGGCTTGTCAGCAGCGAGGTGGGAGGTGAGTGAGCTCTGTGGGTTTAACGGAGGCTAAGTGAAAGCAGAGTGCTGGACGGCACCATGCGCATGAAGGTGACGGGGGTGCTACAGGGGTTGCAAAATGTAGCAGATGGGGGGATTCTTTCTGTGTTCGAGGCTAAGTGAGCATAGGGCAGGTGTAGGGAGCTCCTGGTCAGTACGGCACAAAGGCAGTGGGTCAGTGTGTGTGTTATGAGCACGTTGGGCATGGGCGACAGGTGAATGCACCGTTGGGGGAGGCTAGCCACAGTCCCCTCCCCCTCTGCTGGAGGCCCCACCCCTCCCACCCTTCTTCCCCCCTCCCCCGGAGCCAGGAGCACAGACCCCCCACGGCCGCTGCTCCCCCAACACGCCCCCAGCCCTGGAGTGCCAGGTGGGCGGCACGGACAGAGTTCCCTCAGCCAGAGCACTGGGTGGGTGGGTGGCGCAGCCGGAGCACCCCCAGCCCAAACCCGGAGCTCCCCCAGCCCTGGGCATTGTGTGCACCAGCCCCAGCCTGCCTGCCCCAGCCTCTCCTCCACAGAAGAGCACCAGAGGGAAGGTAACTGAAACAGGCAGGAGGGAGCCTGGGGGAGGAGCGTGGGCGGGGCCATGCCAGGCTGTTTGGGGAGGCACAGCCTTCCCATGCCTATGCTACCCGCCGCCCATGACGTTGGGGCATCACTCAAAGAGGGCAGAGTTAAGGTTATGTATTAACTCTGTATTTCCTGGTTTTCGGAGGTTGTGCTTTGCTGAACTCAGCATTCTGAAAGGGCATGAGACAGCCCCGGGCCACCTTAACCCTGAGCTCATGAAGGCGGTTGTCAGTGAATTTACTGGAATAAAATATCAATCTGCTTGTGGACTTTGAAATACCAGCTCTTAAACAGAAGCCAAACTTCCATTAGGCGCCTCCCCCTCAGACTGAGAACAGCTAGTGCACACACCATGTATTGCTCAGTCTGCTCCCCCAGGCCCGGCTCAGGCTCCGGCTACCCTAGAGAGCTCATAGTGGCGCAGCTCCACCGCTGTAATCTCTCTAATCTAGCTGCTCTAAACTGCTCTCCCGTCTGCTTCACTGCTCCAGCCCCCGCAGTGACGTGAGCTACACCGACACACGCTGTAGTGTGCAAAGAGCCTCCAACTCACAACCCGTGAGCTTCAAAAAGCTTCAAAAGCCACAAGGCAGCAAATACCTTGTACTGATGGTCTCAAGGGATTAAAGAGCTGGCTTTTACCCAGCATGCTGGCGGAGATCACGGCTCCAGATGCACTCAGTTTGGGGAGCGTTCAAGCCCTCAAAACATTAGAACCCCCCTCTCACATCTGGACCATTATCCCTACCCCGCAGCCCTCGGAGCAGAGCAGTTTTCAAGCCAAATCCAGTCGGTCTGGGGATTTTAGCGCATTTAGAGAAATCAGCTGCCAAATGCAGGCTCTCTGCTGAGCTCTCTTAGCTCCAGTGGTCCTACCGCCCCACTATATTCCGTCTTTCTAACCCCCCTACGCTCCCTCGCATTTCTAAGTGCTCTCCTCTGCGTTAACCACATGTCCCCAGCCCCAGGTGGTTTCCTAGCTGCAGGTGACAATAACTGAAAGAGGAAGAGGCCCTGCTATGTTGAAAGCCGGCGTGCGAAATAAACAACTGGCTAGTCTACGGTGGAAGCGCTGTCTACACTACAGCCTCAGTTGGCATCACTTATGTCACTTAGGGGTGCGAGTCTGCCGCTTGCAGCGGTGGGCTTTTTATGACAACGGGACAGTGGTGCTCAACCAGGGGTACGCATGCCCCTGAGGGTACACAGAGGTCTTCCAGGGGGTACATCACCTCATCTGGAGCTTTGCCTAGTTTTACAAGAGGCTACCTAAAAAACACTAGCGAAATCAGTACAAACTAAAACGTCATACAGACAATGGCTTGTCTATACCACGCTATACCCTGAAATGTAAGGGCAATAGTTATACCCCGATGGCTTTATTTTATAATTATATGGTAAAAATGAGCAAGGCAGCCGTTGTTCAGTACTAGTGTGGCTACGACACTTTTGTAGGTTTATGTCTGGTTTTGTAAGCCAGTCGTTTTTAGGTGGAGGTGAAACGTGGGGTACACAAGAGAAATCCGACTCCTGAGAGGGGTCCAGAAGCCTGGAAAGGCTGTAGAGCCGCTGGGCTTGAGCATCTTCACCAGTGCATTGGTACAACTGCGCTGCTGCGCGGAGAGATGTGGCCTTGCAGGCCGTGAAAGGCATTTTCATTCCATCGCAGGCCAATGGGAGACAAAACAGGGGTAGAACTCAGAACCCCTGCCCACTAGAGCCCACTCCCTCTCCAGAGCTGGGGACAGAACCCACGAGTCCTGACTCCCAGCCCCTCTGGCTACAACCCACTAGGCCCCACTCCCTCTCCAGAGCTGGGGACAGAACCCAGGAGTCCTGACTCCCAGCCCCCCTGGCTTCGACCCACTAGAGCCCACTCCCTCTCCAGAGCTGGGGACAGAACCCAGGAGTCCTGACTCCCAGCCCCCCTGGCTTCGACCCACTAGAGCCCACTCCCTCTCCAGAGCTGGGGACAGAACCCAGGAGTCCTGACTCCCAGCCCCCCTGGCTACAACCTACTAGGCCCCACTCCCTCTCCAGAGCTGGGGACAGAACCCAGGAGTCCTGACTCCCAGCCCCTCTGGCTACGACCCACTAGAGCCCACTCCCTCTCCAGAGCTGGGGACAGAACCCAGGAGTCCTGGCTCCCAGCCCCTCTGGCTACGACCCACTAGGCCCCACTCCCTCTCCAGAGCTGGGGACAGAACCCAGGAGTCCTGACTCCCAGCCCCCCTGGCTACAACCTACTAGGCCCCACTCCCTCTCCAGAGCTGGGGACAGAACCCAGGAGTCCTGACTCCCAGCCCCCCTGGCTTCGACCCACTAGAGCCCACTCCCTCTCCAGAGCTGGGGACAGAACCCAGGAGTCCTGACTCCCAGCCCCCCTGGCTTCGACCCACTAGAGCCCACTCCCTCTCCAGAGCTGGGGACAGAACCCAGGAGTCCTGGCTCCCAGCCCCCCTGGCTACAACCCACTAGAGCCCACTCCCTCTCCAGAGCTGGGGACAGAACCCAGGAGTCCTGACTCCCAGCCCCCCTGGCTACAACCCACTAGAGCCCACTCCCTCTCCAGAGCTGGGGACAGAACCCAGGAGTCCTGGCTCCCAGCCCCCCTGGCTCCAACCCATTAGCCCTCCCACCTGGTTTGCCCCAGTGCTGTTACAGGAAGTAAGTGTGGAGAAAGCAGCGGTTCTGCTTGTGCGCTTTCTTCACACGCTGCAAACCACAGGCCACAAGGAAATAACTGTTTGTAATTATCTGAGTACAGTCTGACAGAAAGCTGGGGTTGTTTTTTTTGTTTTAACCTCTAGGGCCCCGCCGCCGTATTGCCATTCCCAAGCATTCAAAAATCAGACACCAAGTCCCCTGAAATCGTAAGATTGGCTTCAAATATCTTGGGTGGGTATTTGTTTTACAGTGATAAATTTGTGGTTTTCCTTATTTGATTTCTAAGCTGGCAAGAGTTCCTGTTGCGCGTGTCTCTCCCCAAGACAAGGGCTGGAGAGCTGCCCTGTGTTTTAAAATACGACGGGGCCATTCGCATCGAAACACGGCTTCGGCCGCTGGGGCTTTATGTGAAATGCCAAATATTGTGAGTTGACAACATGGCCTAGCTCTCGGCCTGAGGGCACGAAGAACCCAGGTGTCCTGAAGGCTGGAGAGGTAAGATTCTCAGGGCTTGTCTCCACTGGCACTTTAGGGCACTGCAACTTTCTCACTCGGGGTGGGGGGGAGGGAAACACCCCTCCAAGCGCTGCACGTTTCAGCGTTGTAACGCGTCAGTGGAGACAGGAGCTATGCCCCTCGCGGAGGTGGGTTTTTTAGAGCGCTGTGAGATCTCGCTCCCAGCGCTCGGCCGCGACCACTCAAGCCATGTTAAAGCGCTGCTGAAGCATGGGGGCCGCGACCGCACTTTAACGTTGCCAGTGAAGACGTGTCCTTAGAGGGGGACTGGAGGAGGGCTCCCCGCAATGGGGGGGGATCACAGATAGGGGGTGCTAGTCGGGGTGGTGGGAGAGGGGTCCCCGCAATGGGGGGGATCACAGATAGGGGGTGCTAGTTGGGGGGCAGGGGGAGGGGTTTCTGCAATGGGGAGGAATCACAGATTGGGGTGCTAGTGGGTGGCGGGGGAGGGGTTCTTGCAATGGGGAGGGATCACAGATTGGGGTGCTAGTCGGGGTGGCAGGGGGGAGGGGTTCCCGCAATGGGGAGGGGTTCCCGCAATGGGGAGGGAGCACCGGTGGGGGCACACGTGGGAGCAGGATTGGGGGTGGACGCCGTGCAGCAGGGAGGCCAGTGGGGCTTGTGGCACGCAGGAGAGCTAGGCGGGGACTGGACCTTTTGGAAGAGGAGTCCATTCATCAGCTTAACCCGCTGACTCACCAGGGTAGATTCAGGGTGTGGGAAGGATTTGCTCTTGTGCCCCATGATTCCTGCGGTTCACAGGCTGCTCATGGCCGGGCACCCCTGCCTAGAGGGAGCCGCACACACTCAGAGGCCTGAGAGACACCCAGCCTGAGATCTGAGCTGTCCCCAGGTGTAGCTGTTTCCCCTCTGAACAGCCGCAGTGGCTAGGCTGGAGGTTTTGCTGGCAGGAGGGGAGCCCCCAGCCCCAAACACACACTAAAAAAGGATTGAAAAGTTGGGCCATGTTTAGGGGAAAACGGATTGGGAACAATGACAAAGTTGCAGGTGTCCAGCCTGGGGCATCACTAATGATTGAGGGCATCCAGCTGAAATTAACAAGGGTGTCTGGCCTAGGCTGTCTCTAATGACCAAGGGCACCCAGCCCAGGGTGTCTCTAACAATCGAGGGTGTCCAGGCCGGGGTATCTCTATCGACCAAGGGCATCCAGTTTGGGGCAACGCTGACAACTGAGGGCATCTGGCTGGGGGCTGTGACAGAACGTACCCCTATGCCCACCCCCTACACCCTATTGTAATAAGCTTTGTGCAACGTATGCCTTGTGAGGTATTTGAAATCTCATAATTTTCTGGTTATTGTCCTGATAAAATGTGTGTGGCAAAATTGTAAGTGAAGGTATAAGATTCCACTGTATGGCGTTCTTAACACGTATTGCAAACTGAGGTTGGCAAACAGGCCTGTCTCAGACAAAGGAAAGGGTGCTCGGCTTAATTTGCATTTATGCAGTAAACAGAGACATCAAGCAGGAAGGGAAACAAACCTCAGAGACATCAAGCAGGAAGGGAAATTCCTACCCCTGGAGGGTAGAGATAGGACACAGAGGGACCTAGACAAATTACAGGATTGGGCCAAAAGAAATCTGATGAGGTTCAACAAGGACAAGTGCAGAGTCCTAAGTGGCTAAGCAGCAGTTCTGCAGAAAAGGACCTAGGGGTTACAGTGGACGAGAAGCTGGATATGAGTCAACAGTGTGCTCTTGTTGCCAAGAAGGCTAACAGCATTTTGGGCTGTAGAAGTAGGGGCATTGCCAGCAGACCAAGGGACGTGATCATTCCCCTCTATTCGGCATTGGTGAGGCCTCATCTGGAGTACTGTGTCCAGTTTTGGGCCCCACACTACAAGAAGGCTGTGGAAAAATTGGAGGGAGTCCAGCGGAGGGCAACAAAAATGATTAGGGGGCTGGAGCACATGACTTACGAGGAGAGGCTGAGGGAACTGGGCTTGTTTAGTCTGCAGAAGAGAAGAATGAGGGGGTGTAGCGGGGTGGTCACCCGCTCCTGCCCTGAAGGGCTTGAAATCAGCCCTGGGAGAGGGCTGAGACTGCGAGAGGGCTGCTGCTAGGAAAGCAGCAAGCCTTGGCTGATTGGGGAAGTGGTCGCAGCTGGGCCACACCCCAGTCAGGCCAGAGCTGGCCTGTATAAAAAGGCTGGGAGCCAGGAACTCAGCAGTTTCTCTCTGCATTCAGAGAGAGAAGGGCCTGGCTGCAGAGAGCTAGAGACAGGGTACCTGAGTGGAGCAGGGCTGGGGAAAGGCAGAGGAGCTGGGGAGCTCCAGCCTGGAAAGCCCCAGGCTGTGGCCTAGCAGAAGGCCAAGGGGTACTGGGGGTTGCAGAGGGCAGCCCAGGGGTAGGCCAAGGCAGCAAGTCCAAACCCAACCTTGCCAGTGATGAGTGGCCTATACTGCAGTCTGCCCCAGAGCATGGGGCTAAACGATGACTGGCAGCAGCCTTATACTGAGGCGAGGTGGGGATAGTGGGTGGGGGTTCCCTGGGGAGGGGAGACCCTAAGATAACAGGGCACCAGGTCTGGGAGGGACACGGGGAGCCAAGCGGTAGCGAGACACCGGCCTGCAGATGGCGCTCCAATGGCTGGAGAGCTCATTCCCATGGATGACCAGCAGGAGGTGCCGCAGGGGTGAGCCCACACCATTACAGGGGGGATTTGAGCTTTGTTTCTTGTAACCATTTCTGATGTTTATGCTTCATTACTAGGGCCCTACCAAATTCACAGCTATGAAAAATGTGTCCTGGACTGTGAAATCTGGTCTTCCCCCATTTCAACTACCTGAAGCGGGGTTACAAAGAGGATGTAGCTCGGCTGTTCTCAGTGGTGCCAGATGACAGAACAAGGAGCAATGGTCTCAAGTTGCAGTGGGGGAGGTTTAGGTTGGATATTAGGAAAAACTTTTTCACTAGGAGGGTGGTGAAGCACTGGAATGGGTTACCTAGGGAGGTGGTGGAATCTCCTTCCTTAGAGGTTTTTAAGGTCAGGCTTGACAAAGCCCTGGCTGGGATGATTTAGTTGGGGATTGGTCCTGATTTGAGCTGGGGGTTGGACTAGATGACCTCCTGAGGTCCCTTCCAACCCTGATATTCTATGATTCTATGAAAAGAAGCTCCAACGGGTGAGGAAAAGCAGCAGGGAGCATCCTTCCACCCCCCCCCCCCCCCCCCACACACACACATTTTCCAAGTGGGGGACGGACACTGACACTCTCTACATCCATTGATTCACTGCACCAGAAGGCCATTGAACTGTAGAAGGGGTCCTGACCTAAGAAGTTTGGTCAGCAAGACTGCTGAGAGCATGTGATGAGAAAACTCTGCTTTGAATTTAACATAGTGTGTTAAGTTAGGCACCAGTTGCATTTGAGCTTTGTTTCTTGTAACTATTTCTGATGTTTATGCCTCATTACTTGAGTTCTACCAAATTCACAGCTATGAAAAATGCGTCACAGACTGTGAAATCTGATCTCCCCCTGTGAAATCTGTTTGGGTTTTTTGTGTGTGCTTTTTACCCTGTACTACACAGATTTCATGGGGGGAGACAAGTGTTTCTCAAATTGGGGGTCCTACATAAGAACGGCCGTACTGGGTCAGACCAAAGGTCCATCCAGCCCAGTATCCTGTCTACCGACAGTGGCCAATGCCAGGTACCCCAGAGGGAGTGAATCTAACAGGCAATGATCAAGTGATCTCTCTCCTGCCATCCATCTCCACCCTCTGACAAACAGAGGCTAGGGACACCATTCCTTACCCGTCCTGGCTAATAGCCATTAATGGACTTAACCTCCATGAATTTATCCAGTTCTCTTTTAAATGCTGTTATAGTCCTAGACTTCACAACCTCCTCAGGCAAGGAGTTCCACAGGTTGACTGTGCGCTGTGTGAAGAAGAACTTCCTTTTATTTGTTTTAAACCTGCTGCCTATTAATTTCATTTCGTGGCCCCTAGTTTTTATATTATGGGAACAAGTAAATAACATTTCCTTATTCACTTTCTCCACACCACTCATGATTTTATATACCTCTATCATATCCCCCCTTAGTCTCCTCTTTTCCAAGCTGAAAAGTCCTAGCCTCTTTAATCTCTCCTCATATGGGACCCATTCCAAACCCCTAATCATTTTTGTTGCCCTTCTCTGAACCTTTTCGAATGCCAGTATATCTTTTTTGAGATGAGGAGACCACATCTGTACGCAGTATTCAAGATGTGGGCGTACCATGGATTTATATAAGGGCAATAAGATATTCTCCCTCTTATTCTCTATCCCTTTTTTAATGATTCCTAACATCCTGTTTGCTTTTTTGACTGCCACTGCGCACTGCGTGGACGTCTTCAGAAAACTATCTACGATGACTCCAAGATTTCTTTCCTGATTTGTTGTAGCTAAATTAGTCCCCATCATATTGTATGTATAGTTGGGGTTATTTTTTCCAATGTGCATTACTTTACATTTATCCACATTAAATTTCATTTGCCATTTTGTTGCCCAATCACTTAGTTTTGTGAGATCTTTTTGAAGTTCTTCACAGTCTGCTTTGGTCTTAACTATCTTGAGCAGTTTAGTATCATCTGCAAACTTTGCCCCCTCACTGTTTACCTCTTTCTCCAGATCATTTATGAATAAGTTGAATAGGATTGGTCCTAGGACTGACCCTTGGGGAACACCACTAGTTACCCCTCTCCATTCTGAAAATTTACCATTTATTCCTACCCTTTGTTCCCTGTCTTTTAACCAGTTCTCAGTCCATGAAAGGATCTTCCCTCTTATCCCATGACAACTTAATTTACGTAAGAGCCTTTGGTGAGGGACCTGGTCGAAGGCTTTCTGGAAATCTAAGTACACTATGTCCACTGGATTCCTCTTGTCCATATGTTTGTTGACCCCTTCAAAGAACTCTAATATATTAGTAAGACACGATTTCCCTTTACAGAAACCATGTGGACTTTTGCCCAACAATTTATGTTCTTCTATGTGTCTGACAATTTTATTCTTTACTGTTGTTTCAACTAATTTTGCCGGTACTGACGTTAGACTTACTGGTCTGTAATTGCCAGGATCACCTCTAGAGCCCTTTTTAAATATTGGCGTTACATTAGCTATCTTCCAGTCATTGGGTACAGAAGCTGATTTAAAGGACAGGTTACAAACCAAAGTTAATAGTTCCGTAATTTCACATTTGAGTTCTTTCAGAACTCTTGGGTGAATGCCATCTGGTCCCGCTGACTTGTCACTGTTAAGTTTATCAATTAAGTCCAAAACCTCCTCTAATGACACTTCAGTCTGTGACAATTCCTCAGATTTGTCACCGACAAAGGAAGGCTCAGGTTTGGGAATCTCCCTAACATCCTCAGCCATGAAGACTGAAGCAAAGAATTCATTTAGTTTCTCCGCAATGACTTTATCATCTTTAAGTGCTCCTTTTGTATCTCTATCATCCAGGGGCCCCACTGGTGGTTTCGCAGGCTTCCTGCTTCTGATGTACTTAAAAAACATTTTTATTACCTTTTGAGTTTTTAGCTAGCTGTTCTTCAAACTCCTTTTTGGCTTTTCTTATTACATTTTTACACTTAATTTGGCAGTGTTTATGCTCCTTTCTATTTACCTCACTAGGATTTGACTTCCACTTTTTAAAAGATGCCTTTTTATCTCACTGCTTCTTTTACATGGTTGTTAAGCCACGGTGGCTCTTTTTTAGTTCTTTTACTGTGTTTTTAATTTGGGGTATACATTGACGTTGGGCCTCTATTATGGTATCTTTGAAAAGTGTCCATGCAGCTTGCAGGGATTTCACTCTAGTCACTGGACCTTTTCCCTTCTGTTGAACTAACCTCCTCATTTTTGCCCCAAAAGGGCATTGCAGGGGGGTCACAAGGTTATTTTTGGGAGGGTCGCGGTATTGCCACCTTTACTTCTGTGCTGCTGCCTTCAGAGCTGGGCAGCCAAAGAGCGGTGGCTGTTGTTCGGCCACCTAGCTCTGAAGGCGGTGCCCCGCCAGCAGCAACGCAGAAGTAGGGGTGGCAATACCGTACCAGAGCGGCGGCTGCAGACCGAGGGCCCAACTCTGCCGGCAGCAGCGCAGAAGTAAGGGTGGCAATACCATACCCTGCCTTCCTTACTTCTGCACTGCTGCTGGCAGCAGCGCTGCCTTCAGAGCTGGGCTCCCGGCCAGCAGCTGCTGCTCTCCGGACACCCAGCTCTGAAGGCAGCGCTGCTGGCAGCAGCAGCAGCGCAGAAGTAAGGATAGCAGTAAAGCAAGCCCCCTTGGAATAACCTTGTGACACACACACACACACACACACACACACACACACACACACACACACACACACACACACACACACAGAGCCCTAGGTTTTTGGCCGCCCCAAGCAAAAAAAATTTTGGCTGCCCCCCGTCCCAGCCCTGGGCTGCTCGCCTCACCCCCCTGCTGCCCCAGTCCTGGGCTCTCCCCCCCCCCACACACACCTCCTGCCGTCCCAGCTCTGGGCTCCCACATTCCCCCCCACACACACCTCCTGCCGTCCCAGCCCTGGGCTCTCTCCCACCCCCACCTGCACCCTCCTTCCGCCGCAGCCCTGGGTCACTGGTAACTCACTCCCATGGCAGGTCATTCAGCAGGAATTTTAGATGTGCACAGAACACAGACAGGATTGGTTCCCATATGGTTACAGAACTGCAGTAAAGTGGAACGATTTTCAGCTTGTGTGATTGGAGGATAGCTGGATGCATATTATAAGACTGTCCTACATAAATGAGGAAAAGTTGAGGTGCCTTTATTATTCTTTTGTTCCACTCTTTCTTTCTATGGGGAATTTGCCAATGCAATATCACTGTCTTCCTTTTAAACAAACAAACAAAAAAAGGCAATGGCTGTTGAAAATAGCAATTCCAGTCCTAATAACCACTGGGAAGCATTTCTTGCTCAATTTTATCCTACTTTTTCTACAGCAAGTTACAGTGGATCAGTATATTTGATTTGGGAGAAATGAAGTAACAGCTGCCCAAACTGAGCTTGAGCACTGGAAGGCAGGTGCTTGGGGGGGGGGGGGAGTCTGAGTGGCACGGTAAAGGGGCTGGGGGGTTGGATGGGGCGGAGGTTCGGGGGGCTGTCAGGGGCAGGGAGAAGGGGGGGATAGATGGGTCAGGGGTTTGGGGGGGCAGTCAGGGGATAGCAGTTGGATAGGCAGTGGTTGGATAGGCATGGGAGTCCCGGGGGTTTGGCAGGGGACAGGTAGGGGGTGGAGTCCTAGGGGGGAAGTTGGGGGGTCTCAGGAGGGGTCAGTTGGGGACAAGGAGAAGGAAGGCTTAGATAGGAGGTGGGATCCCTAGGGGCAGGGGTCCCGGGAGGGGGCAATCAGGGGACAAGGAGCAGTGGTGCTTAGATAGGGGGTGGGGTCCTGGGGGGCAGTTAGGGCAGGGGTCCCGGGAGGGGGCAATCAGGGGACAAGGAGCAGTGGTGCTTAGATAGGGGGTGGGGTCCTGGGGGGCAGTTAGGGCAGGGGTCCCGGGAGGGGGTGATCAGGGGACAGGGAGCAGGGGGGGTTGGATGGGTTGGAGTTTCTGTGGGGGGCAGTTGGAGGGAGTGGATGGTGGCAAGGTGGGGCTACCCTCCCTCCCTGTGGAGTGTCCTATTTTTTAATGTTAAAATATGGTATCCCTGCTCTTCCCAGTGCAGCTCTCCATTCAGGGCAGGCTGCAGCATGAGGTCTCAGCTACCTCACTCCCTCCCCCTCTTTCCTGTTGGTAGTGGTCAAGGGAATGCTGGGAAATGTAGTTCTTTCCCTGCTCCAGGGCTGGCTCTATAGGCAGGGAGCTAACCAAGGAACTACAGTTCCCAGGGCCCCCTGTTCGTTCTCAGCTCCCAGGCTGGATTCCTGCCGCCCCTGCAAATGGGCTGCCCCAAGCACGTGCTTGCTTTGCTGGTGCCTAGAGCCGCCCCTGCACACATACCGTTCCTTTTTGGGTCGGGACTCCTACAATTACAACACTGTGAAATTTCAGAGTTAAATATTTTCAATCCTATGACCATGAAATTGACCAAAATGGGTCGTGAATTTGGTATGGCCCTACTCATTACTTGTACTCACTTAAAATCTCTCTTTGTAGTTAATAAACTTGTTTTAGTGCTTTATCCAATCCAGTGTGTTTAAATTGAAGTGTCAGGGAAACTCCATTTAGGATAATAAGATGTGTGTAAATTATTTCTATTAATAAACTGACAGACTTTATATAAACTCGTATTGTCCAGGAGAGGGCTGGGCAGTACAGGACATAGATTTCTGGGGGGAAATCGGAGACTGGGAGTGAGTTGGAATCACCCTGCAGTATAACCAAGGCTGGTAAGAGCCAGGGTGTGGCTGGCTGGCTACAGCAAACACAGACCCAGCTGGGAGTGATTTGCATGCTGGAGGCTGTTTGTGAGCAGTGTTCAGGCTAGCAGGAAAGCATTGTAAAGGGCACTCTAGATTACAGGGCAGGGGTGACACAGCTACTCATTAGTCTAGATTGTACCCTGGGTCGGTCACAGGGGCATCGCTAAGGACAAAGGGCATCTGATCTGGGGTGACACTGACAACTGAGGGCATCTGGCTCAGGACATCGCTCATGGCCGAAGGCACCCAGCCCGGGGCGACTCTCACGATCAAGGGGATCCAGCCTGGGGCGTGTCTAACAACTGGAGTTTGGCATCAACCCCACTGCCCTCCCTTTATAGACACACCAGATGCTGCCCGGCAGCCATGACATTGCTAAGGGGTCTGCTTCTCTCTCGTTGCCCCTTCCTTTCCAATCAGTGCAGCCCCCCACCCTCCCGAGGCCAGCTGCTGGAGTGAGAGGAATCCACACACCAATTGCGGTGCCCAGGGTTGGTCCTTCCCATCCCCATTACCGTCTTCACCAAACCTACGCCATCCCCTGGGGCTGGTGCCAAACCAACCTCTCAGCCCGGCTGCCTCCCGCTTCAATCCGCTGCCCCACCAGGTGCTTTCAGTCCAGACACCCTCCAACCCCTGGGCCGTCCACGTGCACGGGGCTCCCTCAATTCAACCCACCTTTCAGAGGCGGCCCGAGCAGCAGCAGCAGCCACAGAGGGACGGCACATGGGGTCCCGGCCATGTCAGGATCGGGAGCGTGATGGATGCCCGGGGATCTGGGTTGTTAGATGGCGCGGGGCATGATGGCAAAGGAAGAAATCCGGCCGGGCGGGCTCGCCAGCCCGCTGGGGAGACAGCAACCGGGCGGAGGGGGGAGCAGCCGGCTCGAGGTGCTGGAAACAGAGTTTTGGGGAAATGATTATGCAGATTTCTATCACCCGCTTTTCCCACGGGGGTGGAGTCAGCAGCGGGCCTGCGGGGGAGGGGGAGAGGAGCGCAGAAGCATCTGCGGAGCGAGAGCATTTCCTTCCGCTCTTCGGGCTCGTTTCCAGTGACAAAATTCGAAACATCTGGTGGGGGAGGCGGGGGAGTGTCAGAAAATCCTGCCTTGTTCGGTCAGGTGTCTTCCGAGCAGCAGGTTCGGGGGGGAGGGTCATGTCAGGGGACCCCGACTGGAAAAGGGGGGCTACGTGTAAACTGTGGTACTGGGCTGCCCTTGCTTTGGGAGTAGGGGTTGTGCCTGTTGACGCCAAGAGATCCCACTGTGATGGGCTGAATGGAAGAAACTGAGCCCAGACCTTTCCCCCCAGGATCGGGGCGTGACCCCGCAGCCTGCTGGCACCAGGAGGGGGCCAGGTGCCTGTGCTGGAGACTTGCGTTCATTTCCTGGCTCCGCTATTAGCTCCTGGGTAACCTTGGTCAGGTCACCGAGCCTCTGAGCCTTAGTCTCCCCGTCTGAAAAACACTCCGTGCTCTGCTGAGAGCCTTTAAGTTCGCGGGGGACAGTGTGTGTCTGGACAGCACAATGGGGTTCTGAGCTCAGATAAAGCATCCGGCAGCTACTGTGATACACACAGCAATAAAAACAGCACCCCAGTTGGGTAACTGCGTTTCATTTCCCGCTATCCCCCATACCCCCCACCCCCAGTTGTGGCTTCAACTGCAGGATTCTCTTTCACTTCCCTCCTAAAGCACTGTGCAGTGTTCCTGTTAAACACCCCCACACTGCACTCCAGAAGCTGCTGCATCTCAGCGCCAGGCGAGAGATCCATGTATAAACAGCCCTCAACCCCCACCCCCACCAGCGGTGTCTCACAAGGAATCTACTGTAGACTTCAAGTTAGAATCTCCCAACCCCCTCACTTCCCCAGAGCAGGCCTGTAACCGTGCAGCCAGCCCCACTAACAGCACCTGCTGCTGGATTTCCCTTGCGGGATGGTCAGTAACCCCCTCCCCAACCCCAAGGGAATAATTCCCTACCCCCTCTGCACTGCCACAGAGGGCCAATGGCATAGGCGCCAACTTTCCCTGGCACCGGTGGGTGCTCGCGCCCCCTGGCCCCGCCGCTGCCCTGACTCCACCCTTTCCCCGCCCCTGCCCCGCCCCCATTCCAACCCCTTCCCCAAAGTCCCCGCCCCAACTCCGCCCCTTCCCTGCCCCTATTGGACCCCTTCCCCAAATCCCCGCCCCAGCCCCGCCTCTTCCCCGAGCGCGCCGCGATCCCCCTACCTCCCAGTCACGTGAAACAGCTGTTTTGCGGCGCAAGCGCTGGGAGCTGGGGGGGAAAGCGGGCACGCAGCATGCTCAGGGGAGGAGGCGGAGGCAAGCTGGGGCGGGGGGGCGGGGAGCTGCCAGTGGGTGCAGAGCACCCACCAATTTTTCCCCGTGGGTGCTCCAGCCCCGGAGCACCCACGGAGTCGGTGCCTATGACCAATGGAATGATTGAACCCTGGGCCTTGTCGATCTAACACAGAGTTGGGTCTTGTCTACACTAGAAAGAGCCTTCCGTGTAGCTTATGCAGTGTTGTGGTAGCCGGGCTGGTCCCAGGATATCAGAGACCAGGTGGGTGAGGTACTGTAATACCTTTTATTGGACCAACTTCTGTTGATAAGAGAGATGCGCTTACACTGAGCTTTTCTTCGGGTTTGGGAAACATGTAGTTTATAGCACAGAGTTTCTCAAACTGGGGGTCCTGGCCCAAAAGGGGGTCACAAGACTATTGTAGGGGGGTCGCGAGAGTGGCGGCTGCAGGCCTGGCGCCCAGCTCTGAAGGCAGCGCTGTTGCCAGCAGCAGCGCAGAAGTAAGGATGGCATGGTATGGGGGAGCATCACTTTTTTTGGGGAGGTCATCACAGCCTGAAATATTTTCAAAGGGGGTCCCTGTCCCAGCAAAAAAAGTTTGAGAACCCCGGTTATAGCAGGATAGTTATATTAGCAAGCCCCCTAGTGGTGACATAGCTTATACCACCAAAAGAGTTCTTCTAGCTTGGCTTATATCAGTTCCCCGGCCAGAATAAGCTATTCCAGCAACAGCCTTTTTCACCAGTATTACTGTGTCTCCCTAGGTCTTTTACCAGCAGAGCTTTGTTGGTCAGGGTGTGATTTACTTTTTTTTACTGATACAGTTACATTGCATAACAGGATCTAATGGCTGGAGGTTGCAGCTAGACAAATTCAGGCTGGAAATAAGGGGCAAAGTTTTGTGAGGATAATAATTAAGCATAAGAACAACTCTCCAAGAGTCATAAGAACAACTCTCCAAGGGTCATGGTGGACTCTCCATCACTGACCATTTTTCAATCCAGATTGGATTAACATTTTCGAACCAGCCCCTTTGTGCTTTCTTCCATGCTGAACCCTCACGCCGGGGAGGGGTTCCCCCTTCAACATCCTCCTCCTTCAAATCCCTCCTATGCCATCAGTCCTACCAAAAACTTGACAGTGGTGAGACTGCTGGTGCTGAGACCACAGTCAGTCATGCTGACCAGTAGTGTCCCATTGTTTCCTTGTACTCCACCATCATTCCGTCTGTATCCATCTGTGGTCTCTTGTTTTGGACTTAGATTGTACGGTTTCTGGGGCAGGGACTGACGTCTTGTTCCATGTTTGTACAGCACCACACACCTTGGGGTTTTGGTCCACAACAAGGATTCCTAGGCACTATGGTAAATAGAAATGAACAGCAATAATACAAAAAGGTCCCTTCCTAACAGTATAACTGAGCCCACACTACTGTAACTAGACCGGTGTAGTGAAAGAGCTACAAATGTTGTGTGTAGACATGGCTTTACTGCGGGACACACCCAAACCAAGCAGAATTTTTTAAAAAATAAAACGGCCAGACTTTTTTCATAAAAGATAAAGAAAAGGGGCCCAAACCCAGCCTTAATTTCCCCTCCTCCCCCTCTGCAGGTCACTTTAAACACTGACATTTGGTCCATTTACACGGCAGAAATGATGAGGTCTTGTTTTGGGAAATGCTGTTTCACCTTGTTAAATACCATGTCAAACAGACCTTGAAAAAGACAATTCGTACAGAGACAGGAAAGTACAATTACCACTGAGCAGATTCCGCACCTCCTGAATGTCAGTATATCATTGTGGTAGGCACAAGGACAGGCTGGGTGATAGTAATGGTCCCTTCTGGCCTTCCACATCTATGGTTGGGATTTCCAAGGGGGGATTTTGAATCTGGTCACTTGACACCATTAGGGTCATTTGAAAATTCCAGTCAATTTATCTCTGACAGTCCAGCCACATTCTCACACCAAAACCACGTTGACATTGGCCAATGGTTGATCTTCTCCTTGGGTTGATTTATCTACGATAATCCAGCCACATTCTCACACCAAAACCATGTTGACATTGGCCAATGGTTGACCTCCTCCGGTTGATTAATTTATGATCATTCAGACACACTTCTCACACCAAAGCCATGTTGACATTGGCCAGTTGTTGACATTCTCATCCATCTGATGAATCTATGATATTCCAGACACAAATGCACAATAACACCATGGTGATATTGGTCAATAGTTGATGCTCTCCTCCAGCCAATTAATCTACGATGTTCCAGCCATGCTGTCATGCCAATGCCACGTTGACATTGGCCAATGGTTGATGTTTCCTCCCGCCAATTAATCCATGATATTCCAGGCACCTGCTCCTACCAGCACCACTTTGATACTGCCCAATGGTTGACTTCCAACGGATGCACTCCCCTAGTAGCCTCTGTCACGTGTGACTTCTCTGATGCTGGATCAGGGCTGAGCTCTCGATGAAGCTTTTCCCACACTGGGGACACTTGTAGGGCCTTTCGCCTGTGTGGATCCTCCGGTGTCGGAAGAGGGTGGAGCTCTGGCTGAAGCTCTTCCCGCACTCAGAGCAGGTGTAGGGCCGCTCCCCGGTGTGAATTCTCTGATGCCTAATGAGGGTGGCGCTCTGGCTGAAACCCTTCCCACACTGGGTGCACTGGTATGTCTTAGCTTTCAGGTGGGACCCCTCGTGCTGAGCCAGGCCCGAGCCATCCCGGAAGCTCCGCCCGCACTGGGGGCACTTGAAGGGCTGCTCCCTGGCATGGAGGCGCTGATGCCGGAGGAGGTTGGAGCTGCGGCTGAAGCTACGCCCGCACTCGGGGCACCTGTAGGGTTTCTCTCCGGTGTGGATGCGCTGGTGGATGATCAGAGAGGAACTGTCCAAGAAGCTCTTCCCACAGTCAGGGCACTGGAAGGGCCTGACGCCCAGGTGAGCCCGGCAGTGGGCGGAGAGCTGGGAGCTCTGGTGGAAGCTCCTCCCGCAATCGGAGCAGGTGTAGGGCCGCTCCCCCAGGTGGGTGCGGCGGTGGGCCAGGAGGACGGAGCGGTGGCGGAAGCTCTTCCCGCAGTCAGGGCAGACGTAGGGGCGCTCGCCTGCGTGGGAGTGCCGGTGCTGCAGGAAGCAGGAGGCCTCGGCGAACCTCTTCCCGCAGTCGGGGCACTGGTGGGGCCGCAGTCCCCGGTGGGTGCGCTGGTGCCGGATCAGGTTGGAGCTGCGGCTGAAGCTCCGGCCACAGTCGGCACAGCGGTAGGGCTGCTCCCCGGTGTGGACACGCCGGTGCGTGAGCAGGGCCGAGCTGTCCACGAAGCTCTTCCCACACTCGTCGCACTTGAAGGGTTTTTCACGGACGTGGGTCTGCTGGTGCCGCAGGAACTGGGTGCTCAGGCGGTAGCTCTTCCCGCACTGGCTGCAGATGGTCAGCGGCTCCCCCAGCTCGGGTGGCAAGAGGGACATTTGGGGGGTTCCGGCTCCTCCTCGTTCTCACGCCCGTCCCCAGCACCTGCTGGGAGAGAGAGAATGAACCACACACAATATGACTCAGATCCAAGCTCTGATCTCCCCTGCAGCTTTACAGACACAGCCCTTTTCCAGCACTGCCCAGTCCTCTCTTCCCCCCGCTGCCATCCCGCCCTGCCCTGCCATCTGCCGGCATCTCCCCACTTGAGGCTCTGGGACCTCCCCTGCCACTCTGCTCCTGCAGGCCCTTCCTGCTGGGAGAGAGAATCCAGCTGGGGCTTCTTCCCTGTGCTGGGGAGAGAGGGGGAGGCAAAGGAGTTTGTCCCCGAGCAGAAAACCTCATGGGCAGGAAGTGAAACCACCCAAACCCTACCCTGAGGGGAGAGGAGGAGCCGGTTTTGCTGCAGTGGCCTATCTGAGCCCTGAGAGAAATGCTGGGGGAGGGGAGGGCTCTGGCCAGGGGTCAGGCAGGAGGGATGGGAGTCAGGAGTGATGCACGCTCTGAGTACAGGGCCCCAGCTGCAAATCGATGGCTAACTAGCATTTACTGGTTGTTGTTCCACTTCCTCGGGCTCATCTAAATGGCCAGGCTTGCGGCTCAGACGCTAGGCTGTGACTCAGGAAAGCTGGGTTCAATTCTGAACTCTGCTACAGACTGTCTGGGAGAGTCACTGCATCTCTCTGGGCCTCAGTTTCCCCATCTGTAAAATGGGGATAATAATCCTGTCTTTGTCTATTTAGACTGTGAGCTCTTCAGAGCAGGGAGGGTCTTTCGCTGTGGGTCTGTGCAGCTCTTTAGTGGAATGGGGGCCCTGATCTCGGTCAGGGTCTATGCAGCCCCCGCCACAATGCGGGACCCTGATCTTGGTTGGGGTCTGTGTGGTGTCTGGTACAATGGGGCTTGATCTCAGACTGGGTCTGGGCACAATGGGGGCCCAGATCTTAGTCAGGATCTGTGCACCACCCAGCACAATTCATAGATTCCAAGGCCAAAAGAGGCTGTTGGGATCATCTGTTGTGAACTCCCGCTTAACACAGGCCAAAGAACTTTCCTAAAATAATTCCTAGAGCGGCTCTTTTAGACAAAAACATCCCATCGATTTTAAAATTGCCTGTGATGGAGAATCCACCACGACCCTTGGTAAAATCGTCCAGTTAATTACCCTCCCTGTAAAAACGGACGTCTTATTTCCAGTCTGAATTTGTCTAGCTTCAACTTGCAGTCATGGGATTGTCTTATATATTTGTCCGCTCCATTGAAAAACCCATTATCAAATATTTGTTCCCCCTGCAGGTGCTTAACGATTGTAATCAAGTCACCCCCTTAACCTTCTCTTTGTTAAACTAAATAGACTGAGCTCCTTGAATCTATCACCATAAAGCCTGTTTTCTAATCCTTTAAGCATTCTTGTGGCTCTTTTCTGAACCCTCTCTCCAATGTATCAACATCCTTCTTGAATTGTGGACACAAGAATGGAACACACAGTGCTCCGGCAGTGGTCACACCAGTGCCAAATATAGAAGTAAAATAACCACCCTACTCCTACTCAAGATACCGCCGCGTATGCATCCGCTTATGCATAGAATCATAGAAGATTAGGGTGGGAAGAGACCTCAAGAGGTCATCTAGTACAACCCCCTGCTCAAAGCAGGACCAACACCAACTAAATGATGTCTTATCCCTTTCGGCCACCGCATCACATGGGGAGCTCATGGTCAGCTGATTATCTGCCATGACCCCCAAGTCTTCAGAGGCATTGCTTCCCAGGGTAAAGTTGTAAGCATCATCTACATTCTTTGTTTCTATACATTCACATTTAGCCAGGGTAAAGTAAGCTGGTACGGGCCGAGGTACGGCGTATTGGTAAAAAGTGGCTGTTGGTACCAGCCCGTATGCAGCCGACATTAAAGCGCTGCTGCAGCAAAGGACCCTGCTTTGAAGGCAAAAGGAGCAGCTGCCCCGGGGCCGGCGACCTAAATTGCCCCAGGCGGCACGGGCCAGGCAGCGTGGATGGGCTGGCTGGGGGACGCTGATCCCCCAGCCCCGCCCCTTCCGCCCCTGGCCCCGCCTCCTACTCCAGTAAGTGTTGAATGTTACTTTCACCCCATTTAGCCATATTAAAACACAGATTGTTCGCTTCCACCCAGTCTACCAAGCAATCTAGCTCGCTCCGCATCAGTGACTTGTCCTCCTCATTATCCATCGCTCCTCCCATTTTGTGTGTTGTCTGCAAACTTTATCAATGACGATTTTCTGTTTTCTTCCAGGCCATTGATAAAAATGTTAAATAGTGGGAGGCCATGAACCGATCCCTGTGGTGGAAAACCGCTAGAAATACACCCACTTGATGATGATTTTATAGTTACATTTTCAGACCCATCACTTAGCCAGCTTTTGGTCCCTCTCATGTGCGTCAGGTTCATTGTACATCATCTAGGTTTTATTCAACATGTCATGCAGTACCAATGCAAATACCTCCCAGAAGTCTGTCTTACATCAACACTAGTGCCTCTGTCATCTACATTTATAATCTCATCCAACCCCCCCCAACCCAAGTTCTGGCACAGCAAGGCCTCCTGCCCCCTGCCCCGTAGGGGAACCCCACTCCAGGGCTGTTAACGTGTTACTGATCTGACCTATGACACAGGGAAGAGGTGTTTTGACAAATGAGTCACACTTCGCAGTAGAACTTATTTTGCAAAGATCACCTAAGGGCCTTGAAACTACACAGTGTGTTAACCCTTTTCGCGCCATGTCCGTGCAGCACACAGCCGCCTAAACGTGCAGAGCGGCTGGGACTAGGGAGTGGTTTCTAGCAGATCCGGGGTTGACAGTTTGGTTCAATGGCTCACACACAAATTGTCTTCAGCGCACGTCTCCCCTTCACTGCCTGGGGTCAGTAACTTTGCTCCAAGGAAATGGTACAAACCTCAACCTCCAGTGGTGTCCCGGGGGCTCGCTGCTGGGCTGCGGGGGGGGGGGGGGGGGGGAGCCTGCTGGACTCAGCTGCACAGACCCACCTCCCCCACTACTGCCCTAGAGCTGGCTGTGTGTGGGGGGGGGTCCTCCGGTCCCAGCCCCCCTTCGGCACCGACCCCCCGGCCCTGCGGCCGCTTCCTCCAGGCAGCGATTTCCTGCCTCGGCTGCTGTTTCCCTCCCTCCCCTGCGCCCCCACTCACCGCCCGGCTGCAGCGCACGGGGTGGGGCGGGTTATTGGTTGGTTCCCTGGGGGAGGGGGGGGGGGTCTCATTGCAGACAGGGGATCCGGCCCCGTGGGCAGTCTCCAGCCCAGGCAGGGGGTTGGACAGGAAGGTCCCTGCGCTATTGCAACCCCGCTGACGGCACGGGCGGCTCCGCTCTGGGAAGATCCGCTTTGGGTAGCCCGGCCTGGCGGCTCCAGGAGCCGGGAAAGGCTCTACACGGGGCGGAAGGATGCAGGGTCCCCCGGGGGCGGCTGGGCTGGAGAGAGGGGGGTATAGATCCCTCCTGTGGAGGATGCACCATTCCCCACACCTTCAGGGGAAACCCCTGGTCCCCATTCCGGGCATACCCACATGCCCATCCGTTGGCTCCTCTTGCCCCATCTTTGGATCCCCCAGTCTCGCCGGGACGGTGGCCCTGCCCAGCTGCCCCAGTGCCCATCCAAGCCCGCCCTGGCACCAAGTCTTGGTTTGGGGGTTCAGCTGGGACCCCAAGGAGCCAGCGTGGGGGGAGATCAGCTGACTGGTGCAGATTCCCTGGGGCGGATAACACAGACACCCCAGCTAGGGCTGTGTGGGGCAGGGGATCCGGACCCTGCAGGCTCACAGTCCCAGAGAGAACTCACAGCAGGAGCAGATATTGGGGGACCCATTATTGGCCTGGCTGAACTTTAATGCAGCACCCCACAAAATCTACTGGGAATTTTGCCCCCCACAGGATGTTCCTAACGAGGGAACCATGCTCCCTCCCAAAGAACCCCCCGCTCGGCTCTTTCTCTGATGTATCCAAGGCCATTATAACTGGGGCTCCAGGACCAGAGCCAGGAGAGTGCAAAGCATTGGGGGGGGGGGTTAATTCCCTAGGGGCCACAGCGATCACAGCCAGCTGGGAACTAGAGCCTCACCAGGGGAGCAGGGGCCAGAGCTTGGGGCAGGGCCGCAGAATGCCTGGGAGCCTCCAGCATCTCCAGGCCCGGGAGGGGACTGTCTTCTGTAAGGAACAGGCCAAAACAGTGTCCCTCTATGATCTGGTCTGTAACCACTGCTCTAGACTCCACGCCCCTCCCAGCACTGCAGATAGAACCCAGGAGTCCGGGCTCCCAGCCCAGCCTGCTCTACCCCACCAGGCCCCACATCCCTCCCAGAGCTAGGGAGAGAACTCAGGAAAGCTGATCCGACATTCAGCGGTTGTCGACCAATTAATTATCAGGGGGTAGCCGTGTTAATCTGTATCCACACAAACAACAAGGAGTCCGGTGGCACCTTAAAGACTAACCGATTTATTTGGGCATAAGCTTAGAAGTGAGGGTTTTTTACCCACAAAAGCTTATGCCCAAATAAATCGGTTAGTCTTTAAGGTGCCACCGGACCAATTAATTGTGGGTCTTGTGGGCTAAAAGCGTTGCCACATCCCCCTCTAGTGGCTGGTCCACAGAACAAAAGGGGCTCAGGCCACGCCAGTCACCTATGTGATAAGAGTCTTAGGGTGGCACACGATGGAATTGTTTTTCCTAGTTTCCTTTAAAAAAATAATCCTGGTTTATTTAAGTCACACAGTGAGAAACCGCCCTGCAAAGACCAGGTTTGGCACTGAAAAGCCCATTGGAATCTGACAATGCTGGGGTGACGTGCAACCAGTCATGGATTCCCCTCCCCCCACATCACCCATTTTAGATTGAGATGGGGTGAGGCCGGATGCCTGTGAGCTTCTCGGGCTGCTCTGGGCCCCGGGGAACTAGCAGCTTGGTAAGCTCTGTGGAGAGAGGAGCTGGGTGCCAGAGATGCCTTATGGAAGAGATGGCTGCCCCCCACCTGGGAACATCTGTCTGGCCTCTCAGGGAGCAGCCCCTCCTGTTCCCAGCAGCCTATTGTGTTCACACACTCCATGACTCCCAAATGTGGCTGGGTCACTCTGCTGCTCAGATCTCCTGTGCTGCCCTGAAACTTGCTGGGGGAGGGGGGGGGTGGAGAACCCTTCTAGGCTCAGCGGCACAGACCCCGCCTCCCTCCATGCAGCTCCCAGGGCTGGCTGGGGGGATCTCTCTGGTCCCAGCTGTGGTTCAGGTTCCCATCCCCTTGTCCCTGCGGCCGCTTCCTCCAGGCAGGGATCTCCTGTCTCTGCTGCTGTTTCCCTCCCTCCCCTGAGACTCTTCTCTGCATCTCCCCTGTGCCCGGCGCCCCCACTCACAGCTCCAGCTAGGAGGGGTCTGTGGCAGTTGGAACTTTGAGGCTCAGGAGGTTCCAGGGTAAGTGGAGCATTGGGGCCTGGAACCTGTGACAGATGGAATCTTGGGGTCAGGAATGTTCCATGGCCATGGGGGCAGATGGAACACTGAGGCTTGGAAAGTTCCGTGACTGTTGTACATGGGAGCAGACTGGGTGCAGTTGGGATGGGGTTAGGGTGACCAGACAGCAAGTATGAAAAATCAGGACGGGGGTGGGGGGTAATAGGTGCCTATATAACATTAAATCCCAAATATCAGGACTGTCCCTATAAAATCAGGACCTCTGGTCACCCTAGATGAGGTTGTGTCCTTTGGGGTCTGCTGAGGAGAGGGAGGGACCCCAGCTGGCTTTCCCCACCACCACTCTAGAGATAGAAGCATTCACCTCCCTCAGATCCTTTTTCGAGATCCTCACTGTGGTGAGATGGGACCAATGCCAGCCCTTGCAGACTGAAGTCCCCTCACCCCGGGCAAGGGAGAGCAGCAAACAGAGAATGCTGGGAGAGATGGGGTTAAATAACAGGAACCTCCCACTAAGCAAAGGAAATCTTGCTGTGAACTTACACCCCTTCAACTTGCCCTGGTTATTCAGTATCTGCCATTGGCTGGGTGTGACACAGCCATAGGAGAAAGACTCCTACCCTCTGGACCATAATTCCTGAGCTGGCTGGGCAGGGTCAGGGGGGATCTTGATGGGTTTAGCCGAACTGACCTGTCCCCTAGACATAGCCCAGGGAGTGACACACCATAATTCACAAGCAGTTAGGTCCCATTCACCCACCCCTCCCGAAAGGTTGATGGCTCATTTATCCTTCTGGGAAATTCCTGAGAGTCCCAGGCAATGTGGATCTTACTGAAACAAGATTTGTTAGGAAAAACAAAGAGACAACAAAGGTATCCAAGATCAAGGTGTCCAAATTAGCCAAGTCTAAGGCACCCCACCCTTGCCCAAACTGGGCCACACAACTCTGTTGTGGTAGTAAAGAAATAGTAAGGTCTCCCACTCCCATTTCTTTGTTTGTATTACAGTAGCATCTTGGGGCCCTGTTGTGCTGGGTGTTGCAAAAACACAAAGTCAGAAACAGCCCCTGGCCTGAAGAAATTACAAACTAAACAGAGAAAGGGACAGATAGGGACATTGAGACAAAGATGCCCACGATCTCATGAAGAGGCTGGGGCAGAACCAGGAACCAAACCCAGATTTGTAGAGCTCTAGCCCAGTGACTTTCATGTAAACACTGTCTCTGAGCGCCTGGATAACTCATTCCCAGACTTACCATTGGGGACCCTGTTCTTCGGTAGTCACGTCTTTCAGCTCTACCAGTCCATCTCCTGCGGGGTTCCAATGATCACACCAGTTAGCCCTACAACCTGCCTCATAGACTCAAGGAGATCAGTCACTATCTATTTAGCTTAGCAAAGAGAAGGTTATAGACTTGATCACAGTCTAAGTACCTACATGGGAAACAAATACGTGATAATGGGCTCTTCCGTCTAGCAGAAGAAGCTATAACAACTTCCAAAGGCCGGAAGTTGAAGCTAGACAAATTCAGACTGGGAATAAGGTGTCAGTTTTTAACATTGAGAATAATTAACCTTTGGAACAATTTACGAAGTGATGGATTCTCCATCACTGGCAATTTTTAAATCAAGATTGTATGTTTTTCAAAAAAGCTCTGCTCTTGGAATTTTTTGGGGGAAGTTCTATGACCTGTGTTCTGCAGGAGGTCAGGTTGGCTGATGACAATGGTCCTTCTGGCCTTGGAATCTATGAATATTACTTTATCATTTTCACTTTTACTCTATATTAAAATTTATAATATAATACTGCCACACTCTTATATACAGTGCTTTCCTTCAAGTAGATCTCAAAGTGCTTTACAAAGGTCAAGTATCATCACCTCCATTTTACAGATGGGCATGTCATGTCACCCTTTCGTGCCTCAGTTTCCCCAAGGTCACTCAGCAGGCCAGTGGCAGAGCTGGGAATAGAACCCATGTCTCAGTGCAGTGTGCGATCCACTAGACCAGGGGTTTTCACAACTAATTTTTTGGGGACCTCAGAGTGCGACCACCAACTCTTGCAGGTGACCGCGCTGACAATTTTTCCTAAAATATTGAATTACTTTAGGAAAAACAAATAAATATGCACATATGTCCAAGTCATTGTAATTTATTTATGTAGGGTTTTTTCAGACTCAGTAATAAAAATAATTTACAGTTGTCTCTATTCTTTACTGGACATAAACAATAGAAACACAAATAAGGTGCTTCGCATGTTCTTGTCTTTTTTGTTGTTTCTTTTGCTTTTTTGGTTGCGCTTTTTCCCCCCCTAAGACTTGCTAGCTGGTAAGTCTTCTGCTGTGAAAGTGATCTTTGCATATTTGTTAATATCACTTTTCACAGCAGACTTACTCAGTCCGGGCAAGCCCTGGGACAGATAAAGCCCTGGATGGGGAAGGGGCAGGGAGGCTGTAGGGCCCAGGGATAATAGCGGGGGGGATGTAGGGGATGGTGAGCCTGGGGCCAGAGCCTGAACCAGAGCCTGCCACGGCGTGGATGGAGACCGAAGCCCCATGGCTGAAGCCTGCCCCCCCCACCCCTGGGAAAGTGGGGAATTCACCAGCTGCCTGTACCTCCAGCGTGTCTCCAGAGGGGGGCAGAGACCAACCACTGCTGGCGGCCCTGGCAATGGGGCCACTGCTTTGCGCCTCTCTGCCCCCATCACAGCCCAGGAGGCTGTGGCCACAAGAAAAGGCCTTGGTGGCGAAACACTGCCCAAGAGCACACTGCCTCTCGTATCATAGAAGATATAATTAGTCAAAGCAATAAATCCGATGAAATATTTTGCCCAATAATAATATTTTGTGAAAAATTCTGAGCTTTCAACAAATTGGGACGAAAAATCAATTTTTTAAAATCTCTGAATTTCAAAGTTTTCGTCCCATGGGAAATTCAATCAGTTTAGGGGTTAGCAGCAGACTCACAGAGTCATAGAAATGTAGGGCTGGAAGGGTCCTTGAGAAGTCATCTAGTCCTCCCCTCCGCATTGAGGCAGGATCAACTATACCTAGACCATCAATGAGAGGTGGGACCTGTCCGAGATCTGGAACTGTTCTTAAAAACCTCCAGGGCCACAAATTCCACCTAAATTCTGATACACGCTCCAGTCACCAGAGGGAAGGCAAGAGGACATCTCTGTGCAAGCAGGGGGTGCATACCCACTTCAGAAAGGTACCCACAATGCCCCTGTGCGGGCAGGGCAGGCCCCCCCCGCTGGCGTCCCTAGGCCGTGTGCATTTTCTGGTGCCTGGCGAGGTAGGAGCTGAGGCTGAAGCTCTTGCAGCAGTTGGGGCATTTGTAGGGTTTCTCTTCCGAGTGGATCTTCTGGTGCTGGATGAGGGTGCAGCTCTCGCGGAAGCCCTTCCCGCAGTCCGCGCAGCGGAAGGGCCGCTCCTCCGAGTGGGTCCGGCGATGCTTGATGAACGCTGAGCTCCAGTTGAAGTCCTTGCCACACTGGGCGCAGTGGTAGGGCCGCTCCCCGGTGTGGGTGCGCTGGTGCTTGATGAGAGTGGAGCGGTGGCTGAAGCTGCGCCCGCAGTCAGGGCACCTGTAGGGTCGCTCCCCCGTGTGGACGCGCCGGTGCTGAGCCAGCTGGAAGCCGTGGCTGAAGCCCTTCCCGCAGTCAGGGCAGGGGTGGGGTTTCTCGCCGGTGTGGATGTGCTGGTGCGAGCGGAGGTGGGAGCTGCGGCCGAAGCTCTGCCCGCAGTCGGGGCATCGGTAGGGCCGCTCCCCGGTGTGGATCCGCTGGTGTTGGATAAGCAGCCGGCTCAACTTGAAGCTCTTCCCACATTCAGCGCACTCATAGGGCCGCTCCTCGCTGTGCACTTTCTGGTGCCGGCTCAGGGCCAGCTTGGTGCCAAAGCTCTTCCCGCACTGGGGACATGGGTAAGGCCTCTCCTCCGCACCCATCCCACCGGCCAGGCCGGGGCTTTCCCCAGTGTGGGTGTGCTGGTGCTGGATCAGGTAGGAGCTGTCCCCAAAGCTCTTCCCACAGGCCGCACACCTGTAGGGCCGCTCCCCGGTGTGGGTGCGCTGGTGCTTGGCCAGGTGGGAGCTCTGGCTGAAGCCCTTCCCGCAGTCAGGGCATTTGTAGGGGCGCTCCCCCGTGTGGACCCGCTGGTGGACAACGAGGTGAGAGCTGACCCCAAAGCCCTTCCCGCAGTCGGGGCACTGGAAGGGTCTCTCGCCAGTGTGGGTGCGCTGGTGCTGGAGGAGGTGGGAGCTGCAGGTGAAACCCTTCCCGCAGTCAGGGCATTGATGGGGTCTCTCCCCTCTATGGGATCTCTGGTGCTCAGCGAGGTCTTTGTATTGAGAGAAGCTCTCCCCACACTGCCCACATATGGCCAGTCTCCCCTCCTGATGCCCAGAGGAGTCGTGGAGCTGCCAGGGATCTCCTTCCCGCTCAGCAGAGCTCTCCCTCGGGAGGTCTCCTCGCTGCCGTCCTGCCCCACCAACGTCTCCATGCTCAGGGCTCCAGGACGTCCCGTGTTGCTCTGGTTCTGCAGGCCCTTTGTACTGGGTATTCTCCTCCTCATTCTCACTGGTTGTCCCGGCACCTACTGGGAGAGAGAGAGAATCCAGCCAGGGCTTGTTCCCTGTGCTGGCGAGAGAAGGGAGGCAAAGGGGTTTGTCACGGAGCAGAAAACCTGATGGGCAGGAAGCGAATTCCCACAAACCCTTCCCTGAAGGGAGAGGAGGGGCAGGTTCTGCTCCATTGGCCCAGCTGAGCCCTCAGAGAAAGGCTATGGGGAGGGAGGGTTCCTGCCAGGCGTTAGGCAGGACAGGTGGGAGCTGGGAGTGACCTGCTAGGGATGATATTGAGACGAGACGATTAGGGAATTATTTATATTTGTATGAGACGAAGGGTAGGAGCGAAAACTCAAGAGCCTTGGATAATGAGGATAGATCTGAAACTCATTGCAATGCTCATTTAATCTTTTCTAACACGGACGAAGGAAGCGGGGAGTACCAGCTGGTATTTAAGGTGCAGATCAAGCTAGATCCCATGCTTGTGTAAATGGGCATCACTCCGATGGAGTCAATGGGGCCTGATCCCGAGCTGGTGCGAATCACCCGTAGCTCCACCGGAGTCAATGGGGCTGGTGGGAATCAACGAGCAACACTGATTGACATTAGCTGTGGATCTGGCCATACATTGCTAGGGCCCAATACTGGGAGATATGTCAAGCCAAACCCTTGTATGTTGCATCTCCTTCCAGCCCAGCACCCTTTGCCTTTTAAGAGTGAAAGTTCTTCGGGTCAGATGCCAGGTCTCTGTTTGTGCAGCACCTGGCGCAGTGGGGCACCGAACCTGAGCAAGGCGTGTACGTGCTGCCACACGAGCGGAGACAGACCTGGGGGGCTCCCAGCGGCTTTGCTGGGATCCCAGCTTTTCCCTTCGTTCCTGGATGGTCTCCAAGCTGGTGTCACTCATTCCTCACCTGCACCAGCGCCTCTCAAGATCGTCTTTTCCTCAGAGCCCTGGAGATCTGGGACCCTGGGCTCTTCCCCTCGCTCCATCTGGGGAATCGTGGCCAGGTCGAGGATGGGGATTTCTGTTCAGGAGAAGAAACAGGTGAGATGGGGCTCAGTGAAAGCTCCCCCCAGGGCTTGGTGTAGAGAATGCGCCCAGGCTTGGACCCCGGCCCAGCTCTCTGCTGGGGGGGGGGGGGGGGGAATGTTCCCAGGGGCCCTTGAGGCAGGGAGACCCCTGGGGGCAGCTGGGCCGCGCCCCCTGCAGGGGAATCGGGGATCTCCAGGCACACGGGGGGAGCTGGCCCCTTGTAGCGATGGGTCCGGACACAGCCGCGGGAAGAGCTGCACGTGGACCTAAGCACGGGAGGTTTATTGAACGTGCAGGCGGAGGGCAGGGCAGGCAATACCCCAGGGCTGGAGCAGGGACCCTGCCGGGCTCAGCCCCACAGACCCCGGGGCTGGCTGCGGAGAGGGGCGGGGGGGTTTCTCCGGTTCCAGTTCGGCTCTGATCCCCCCCCCCACCGGGCAGCGATTTCCTGCCTCTGCGGCTGCGGCTGCGTCTCCCCGGGGCCCCGCCGCCTCTCCCCGCTCCCGCCGCACGTGGGCCGGGGCAGCGCCGGCCGCTCCCTTCCGGCCCGGGGCTCGGAGCTCGCTGGTTTTAACTCTGAGCTCGCCAGGCAGCCGGCAAGCGGGAGACGGCTCAGCTGGGCCCCCACCCCCCGCCCGCCTAGAGCCGCTGATCTCCCCCAGCCAGGGCCTCCCGCACCCCCCGCCCCGACCAGACACAATAGACCCCCGGGGAGGAGCCGGTGTCTGAGCCCCCGCCGCAGGCAGATGGGGGATACTCTGCACCCCACTTGCAATGCGGGAACCTCGCGCCCTCCCGGGAACCCCGCATCCCCCGGGCCGGGCCCTGGCATATCCTGGGCTGTTGTAACCCCTGCCCCTGTAGTGGGGGCTCCAGGCAGGGCCAGATTGACACCTTACCCGCCCCTAGGCACAGCCTCTTCAGCCTCCACCCCCGCCCATGCCTACAGCCGACCTTCAGGTTTTCCATAAAAATATGAAACTTTTAACCCACTTTTGATTTTTAGGCGCCCCGAGAACGCCGGCAGCGCCCCTAGGCACGTGCCTCCTGTCCCTAACTGGAAATCCGGCCCTGGCTCCAGGAGTGTGGGAGTGGGATCTGGGTACACACTGGGAACTGATACTGGGGGTGGGGATGGTCAGACGTCTGGGAGCCTCCGGGCACAGAGGGGACATTCCCCAGCTGTCACTGGCTCCTGAACTAGCATTGAGGAGCCAGGCGCTGGAGAGGCCAGGAGGCGATGGTCTGGCCTCGCAGGGAGCTCTGGTTTTTAGCGGCCTTTGGGACTTGCGCCCCAACCTGAAGAATAACCCACACAGGGTGACTCGTGTGTCCCCATCTAGTGGCCAGACTATTTATGGACGTTTATGAGCTTCCTACAGCCTCTCAGCTGAGGGCTCTGATCCCATCACTCAGGCAGCCGTGCCTTCAGCTTTTAGATCCAGACCTCCTGGGTTCAATCCATGCAGATGTCCTGGCCAGAGGCATCATTAGAAGAGCCCGCAGCATTTGGATTCCAAATCCCGAAGCTGGGAATGGGCGACAGGGGATGGATCACTTGATGATTCTGGTTCTGTTCATTCCCTCTGAAGCACCTGGCATTGGCCACTGTCGGAGGACAGGATACTGGGCAACATAGGCGCCGACTCCATGGGTGTTCCAGGGCTGGAGCACTCTCGGGGAAAAATTAGTGGGTGCTCTGCACCCACTGGCACCCAAGCTCCCCACGCCCCACCTCCTCTCTCCCCCCCCAGTGCTTCCCACCGCCAAACAGCTGTTTGGAGGTGCTTAGGACTTTCCAGGAGGGAGGGGGGAGGAGCAGGGACGAGGCAAGCTGAGGGGAGGAGGCGGAGGAGATGCGGGGACTTGGGGAAAGGGGGTGGGGACTTTGGGGAAGGGCTGGAATAGGGGCAGGGCGAGGGCGGTGCAGGGGTGGGGGCAGGGGTGGGGTCAAGCACCCACCGGGAACAGTGGAAGTCGGTGCCTATGCTGGGCTAGATGGACCTTTGGTCTGACCCAATATGGCCGTTCTTATGTTCTTAATTGGGGACAGGCATAGATCTCTAGGTTACAGGCTGGGCCCGGGGGTTAATGATTCCTGCTGAGCAGGGGAGGGGAAAGTAACTCACTCTAATGCCGATAATTCCAGAACTCAGTTCCCTTTCAGCCTGGCTGAGAGAACCCTGTCTCTAAAACAGATTGCCAAATAATGTCAGCCCGTACACCTGGTCCCCTGCCATATCAGCCCGTCCCCTGGCACCCCACACGTGAAGGTTATAAGACATCTTAATGAGCAAGGGCACTGGCTTCTACCACGTATGGAAGAAAATGGAGGAGACCCAATGCGGTCAGACTCTCAGCTGGTGTAAAGTGGCATCACTCCAGTGATTTCAATGAAACTCTAGAGCCCATTATGTCTAGGCTCTGACCCTTCTCCCCCACCCCATGTAATTCAGGGACAGGGTCTCTCTCAACATGGTTTTCTTGGCATCCGATAAGATTCAAGCTCCCACCAAAGCATCTCCACACACATCACTACACTCAACTTTGATGACATTTCTCTGTTGGTCTGTAACGTGATCACTGTTGAATACCATGGCCGATCAATTCCGCAATTTCAGGCCATTTTCTAGGCGTCAATGGGCAGAACCCCATGGATGTGGCCAAAAAAAAAAAAAAATAAACCAGAATGGGGAAATGTGGGGTGCACACAGCCCTTGGTCTTTGGTTAGCGGAGCTACAGCTTCCACCATCTCTGTAATTGTCCATAGTTCAAAGAAGAGGTTGATGACAGCCGTTCACACCTTGCTGTGTCCCAGTACCCCCAGCTCAGTTTAAAAGGTTGACATCCTGCATGACTTAGCTGCCAGACAGAAAGAAAATAAAAACAGGGGGAAGGGGCAAAGGGGGGTGTGAGGGGGCATACAGCGCCCCTGGCATGAGGAGGAGAATGAGGGACCCTGGTAGAGGGGGATAGGAGCACAGAGACCTGGGAATGGGGGAATAGAGAACCCCTGGTAGAAGGAAAATGAGGGACCCGGATATGGGGGAAGTGGGGATACATAGAAGGGGAGAATAGGGGATGGGGAGGCAGATAGAGCCCCGGGAATGGGAGGTGAACAGGGGATAATTGTATGGGGGATGGAGTCAGCCGGGGCACACAGAGCCCCAGGCATAGGGCAGGGTGTGGTGAGGAGGGGAGTCCCAGAAACAGAAAGGGATGAGAGGGTGGCCCACCGGAGCTAGTAGGGGAAGTAGAGGAATGCAAGGAGCCCCGGGCTTGTGCAACGGACTCCGCCTGCAGAAGCAACAAAGCGTGAGACTCTCTAGTTTAAAGGCGATTTTAAGGCCAGAAGGGACCGTTGGCATCCTCTAGTTTGATCTCCGTAACACAGGCCAGAGACTCACCCAGAGATCTCTGCATGAAGCCCACAGCTCGTGGCAGGGCTACAGCATGTCTTCGAGGACAACCGTCCAGTTGCCATCTAAAGACCCCAAGGGATGGAGAATCCACCATGTCCCTTGGGAAGACTGCCCCAGTGGCTGCTTCCCCGCACCGTCAAAAATGTGCACCTTGGTTCCGGTCTGCTGCAGCTCCCAGCTGTGGATCTCGTTCAGACTTTGTCGATGACAGAGCCATCTGCCACCAGGAATCTCCTTCCCATGCAGGGGCGTGTAAACCCGAATCAAGTTACCCCTGAGCCTTCCCTTGGAGAAACCAAAGAGATCGAGCTTCTTCCGTCTTCCACTACAAGGAAGGTTTTTCCAGACCTGGCATCCTTCTTGTGGCATGGACTTCAGGCCACTATGCTCCGTTACAGTCCAGGCTGAGACCTAATGTGCGGGGCAGATTACCCCACATGTGCTACTGTAGGGTTCTCACACCTTTCTCTGCAGCAGCTGGGACACTGTCAGAGTTGGAATATGGCACTGGATGGTGCTAGGATCTGAGCCAGTCTGGCAAGGCCTATGAACCCACTCCAATGTGCCACCAGAAGCTGGGAGTGGACAACAGGGGATGGATCACTCAATGATTGCTTGTGCTGTTCATTCCCCAAAGCACCTGGCATTGGCCACTGTCGGAAGACAGGATACTGGGCTAGATGGACCTTTGGTCTGACCCAGTACGGCTGTCATTATGTACCATCCAGTTTGAACTGTGGGCACCAGAACTGGATATAGTCTCTGGGGATGGTCTCCTGGTTCCTATTCAACATTCCCAGGACCCTGGCCAGCCTTCACAGCCACCGCAGCACACTGGGAACTCACTTGATGGCAGAGGCTGAGTTACCATGTCAGTTTCTTTCCCACATAGCCTGTGGGTCAATTGCAAGGGCTTTCTTGGATGGGGATTCCCTGGTGCTGAATCACGACTGAACCCCTCTCCCCCAGGTGGGTCCATGGCAGGGCCCCTCTGAGCTGATTTCCTGGGGTCTAACTGTAGTCAATCTTCCACCCAAACTTCCCACCCTTCTCCCGCCCCATGTCATTGGCTGGCAGGGGTCCCCTCACTGTGGATCCTCTGGTGCCGGATCAGGTTGGAGCTGCGGCTAAAGCCCTTCCCGCAGCTGGCACAGCGGAAGGGCCGCTCTCCCGTGTGGCCGCGCTGGTGGTAGGTGTAGTGGGAGCTCTGGCTGAAGCCCTTCCCACACTGGGGGCACTGGTAGGGCTTCTGGCCGGCGTGGACCCGGCAGTGCTGGGTGTAGCAGCTGCTCTGGGTGAAGCCCTTCCCGCAGTCAGGGCATTTGAAGGGCTTGGCGTCCAAGTGGGTGCGCTGGTGGTGGATCAGGTTGGAGTGGCGGCCGAACCTTTTCCCGCACCGGGGGCACTTGTAGGGCCGCTCCCCCGAGTGCACCCGCTGGTGCTTGATGAGGTTGGAGCTCTCCCCAAAGCGCCGCCCGCACTCGGCACAGGCGTAGGGCCACTCCCCGGTGTGGGTGCGCTGGTGCTGGGCCAGGTGGGAGGCCTGGCTGAAGCCCTGCCCACAGTCAGGGCACCGGTAGGGGTGCTCGCTGGTATGGGTGTGTTGGTGCTGGATCAGGGCGGAGCTCTCCCCAAAGCGCTTGCCGCACTGGGCGCAGCGGTAGGGCTGCTCCCCAGTGTGGGTGCGCCGGTGCCGTACCAGGTTGGAGCTGCGGCAGAAGCCGCGCCCGCACTCCCCGCACCGGTAGGGCCGCTCCCCGGTGTGGATGCGTTGGTGGACCACGAGCGCAGAGCTCACCCCAAAGCCCTTCCCGCACTCTAGGCACGTGTAGGGCCGCTCCCCGGTGTGGCTGCGGCAGTGCTGGCGCAGGGAGGCACTCACGGCGAAGGCCTTCCCGCACTGGGGGCACCGGAAGGGGCGCTCCCCAGCGTGGATCCGGCTGTGCTCCGTGAGGTTTCCGCACTGCGTGAAGCCCTTCCCACACACGGTGCATCGAAACGGCTTTTCACCCGTGTGGGAGCGCTGGTGACGGAGCAGACTGGAGCTGCGGCTGAAGCATTTGTGGCACTGGGTGCACTGGTAGGGTTTCTCCCCCAGGCCGGCTTCGTTCTCCTCTAGGTGCTCTCTCTGCTGCTGTCCTGCCCCTCCCGGGCTCTCGCTGGCTCCTCCCCGCTGTATGGCTGACGTCCTGTGCAGCTCTGTTCCCGCAGACCCTTCCTGCTGGAGATTCTCCTCCTCGTTCTCACTCGCTGTCCTGGCACCTTCTGGGGGAGAGCGAGAGAAAGAGATGCAGCTGATGGGCAGGAAGCGAATCCCCCCAAGGCTGGAGGAGGCGAGGGCTCCTGCCAGGGGTCAGGTGGGAGCCGGGAGTGATGCCTGCCATGAGGCCAGGGCACCTGCAGGGGACAAGACAAGACAGACTGGGGAGCTCCCAGTGGCTTTGCTGGGATCCCAGCTTTTCCCTGCTCTCCCAGACAATCTCTGAGCTGGTGTCACTCATTCCTCACCTCTCAGGCCCTCCCTTTCCTTGGAGACCTGGAGAATCAGGATGCTTGGCTCCTCCCCTCGCTCCAGCCGGGAGATCATGGCAGGTTTGACTGAGGGTGTGAAAGCAGAGAGGAGCTGGAGTGTCGTACTGCAACAACTGGCCCCTGAATTCAGCTGATGGAGAATTTTCCATGGAGGTTTGCTCAAGGCTGTGGGGAGAGATTGGCAGACGTTCGTAGATTCTAGTCTGATCTCCTGCGTAACGCAGGCCAGGGAAACCAGCATAGATCTGGGTGAATAATTGAGGTTTTCTTGGTTCAGTGGGTGACCTGAGCCTGACTGCAGCGTTTAGTGCCGCTATTCTACCAACAATAGCAAGTGGCTGTTTCACCCAGCGAGACCCTGTAACGCACTCCTTACAGGGGGACACAATTAAATACTGTGCAAATGCTCTCCTGACTGTTGGGCTCAGCCCCGCCCGTGCTGCCTGGGTGGGTTCCCTCTGGCCCCAGCCACAGTTCAGCTACGCTCCCCTAGTCCTGGCAGCCTTTTCCTCCAGACAGCGATTTCCTGCCTCTGCCTGTTTCTCTCCCTCCCCTGGAGCCGCCTCTCCCTGTAATTCCCCTTTAGCCCAGAGACTCACCGCTTGGAAGCGTTATTCCCAAAGGTGTTCCCAGGAGAGCTCATCAATTGGATTCAACCCCTCAATGCACAAGGTACTGAGAGACTCCAGCCTGATACTTCCAGAGGAAACAGTTGAGAGCAGGAAGTTCCTGTCTTTATTAAGTTCCCCCCCTTATAGCATTGCCTGGTCCTCTCTAGACCTGGGGAAGGCTTAGGAGCTCTATGGTTATTTCTTTCAATTCCCCAGATACACTGAAAGGAGCACTGCCATTCAGCATATTAAATGCAAAGTGCCTGCATCCCTGCCTGGACAAGTCTAAGAAATTAACCATGCAAAGGAGCTAAATAAAAATCCACATAGCGAATGTTTGCCCAGCCAGGTCATTCCACCCTATTTCACACAGGTGTCTGGTTGCAGGTTAGGCTCTTAAATGTAGGTCTGAATGTCAGAGTCATCAGAGTTCATCAACTGGTTCCTAATCGATTTGAGCCGGCACCCGGCCGATCAACATGTAGGGCAAACTCCAGCTGCTGAATACGCAGAGCGTGGGAATTTCAAAAGCACTCGGTGCTGGACTTGTTCTTCCCCCATTGAAATCAAAGGTAAACCTCCCCTTGACTTCAAAGGCTATTTCGACACTACACACCTTACAGCGGCACAGCTTCTATCTCTCGCGAGCCTCCTGAGAGCCGAGTGATAAATGTTATAGTCTTGGCCTTCACAACATCCTCTGGCAAGGCTGCTGATAGTCATGTCTTGACTAATGATTATATGTTCAAGGAATATTATTTTGTTAACTGAAATGATATTTAGTGATATTAACTCTGATTTCATTTTCTCATCTCTTACTTATCAAAGGTCCAGTGTGCCCTGCCTTCCAGAGGAAATCAATGAGATTTCTGACTAAATGAGAAGAAAAAGTACAGGCTGCACAAAATGTGCATAGTTCAGTTGTTTATAAAAGATGTACATTGTGCAATTGTTTTGTAAAGAGAAATATTTTGGTTTTCTTGGAATAACACAGCTGGAATATAAAGGAGTAATAGAGAAGTTTAATTTGAATGTACATTTCAGTTAAGAACAAAAAACGTGTTACCTCTGTATAGTAAATATGTTTAGGTGCTTGTTTTTGAAGGGACCATTATGATCATCTAGTCTGACCTCCTGCACAACGCAGGCCACAGAATCTCACCCACCCACTCCTGTATCAAACCTGTGCCTGAGCCACTGAAGTCCTCAAATCATGGTTTAAAGACTTCAAGGTGCAGAGAATCTTCCAGCAAATGACCCGTGCCCCATGCTGCGGAGGAAGGCGAAAACCCCCCCAGGGTCTCTGCCAATCTGCCCTGGAGGAAAATTCCTTCCCGACCCCAAATATGGTGATCAGCTAAACCCTGAGCATGTGGCCAAGACTCACCAGCCAGACACCCAGGAAAGAATTCTCTGTAATAACTCAGATCCCACCCCATCTAACGTCCCATCACAAGCCATTGGGCATATTTACCGCTAGTAGTCAAAGACAAATTAATTGCCAAAATTAGGCTATCCCATCATACCATCCCCTCCATAAACTTATATTGCCACCCGTTTTCCCAATCTCTTCGGAGGGCACTGTTTTTTCAATCTCATCCAGAGCAGTTTCCATTTCCGTGTTTTCCTCTGATCTGTTTTCAGCCCCTAATGTTGGTGGCTCTTTAAATGGTTTTAAGTGGGAGACACAGTAAATAGATCCTAACAGTTTCCCTGAGATGGTTCCCAATTTAACTCTTTACCCACAACAGCGGTAACTTTGTATGGGCCATGATAGCCAGGTTGCAGCAGTCCTCCTTTTCTTGTTTTCCTTCTTGTATTCAGTAACATAACAGTCCCCAACCTCAAATGTTATTTCCCCATATTTAGAACGCTTTCCTTTAGCATACCGTTTGGTTTTGGTTTTTTCTGCTGCTTTAGCACTATTACTAAGAGCCAGTGCAACGTCAGCATCCTTTCGCATTTTCAAATTTATGCAGCACTCTTTGTAGAATTGTTCATCGTGTTCCTCGAAATCTGGTAGCTTTGAAACAAACGGAGACGGGGTTGTATTTGTGAAATGAAGATTCACAGAATAAGATATTGACGTGAAAGCTGACGGTACTGAAATACATGTACCGTATAATTCTCTGAGACTTGGTCTGGAAATCTTGCTTCAAAGCCATACAGCAGTCGAAAGGGTGACATTTTGGTGGTCATGTTCACTTGAGATCGCAAAGAAAAGAAAATGTCACCAAGAAATTCATCCCAGTTACTCCCAGTGTCATCAACCAACTTCTGCAATGCTCTGTAACAAATGGTGATGGATTAGTTTGTGGGGAAAAAAGTAAACGACTGAGACAGATTATATGGAATCAAAAAGGCACCAGGAGGAGGTCATCCCAGGGCACTGCTGTGCTTATTCTTCATTTCACATGTGATATGGTAAAAAGACTTGCAAAGTAATAAATTGACTTGCAAGATTTAGAACCTTCTGGCATGGTGCATTCTACTTGCCTTTAGTACTGTAATTTTCCCACCCCTAAAATTACCTTTTGATGGATTTGGTAGTGCTGTGAGCAAATCCGTTGGTTAGTGGGTGGCCTGGGCTGGTGAAGATACATTCTATTCCCCACTTTTTGCATATTTCCAGATTATACTGAAAGAAAATAAGTTACACCATAAGCTTTCCTTTGGACAAGTCTGTATTTATGTTCCTTCCCCTATTTGCCATTGATTGTGTGTGTGATTACTGTGGTTTACTTTTCGTTTACTACCTGGAATAATATGTTGGGGGTTATTTTGGTGGGTAAGAAAACACACACACACACACACACACACACACACAGACATGTTATAGCTAGCCTGATGGGGTGACCAACTACAGTGTTTGCAAAAATAGGGCGAGTGTTCAGAAAAAAACTCGTCAGCAACAATTTACATTAAAAAACAAAACAAAAACAAAACACCTCACAAGAGCAACGAAGCCCATGTTCACTATTGACTATCCATGACCTGATAGTGTGATTGAAGAAATAGTAAAAATAACCTCAAAAATAAATCTTTACCTCATTATTGAATTCAGGACCGCGATCTGTCAGTATCCGCTGTACATATCCATGCTGTATAATTATCTTGTGTATTTTCTTTACTACCTCATAGGCTGACTTAGTTCGAAGTGGAAATGCTTCCACCCATCTTGTAACATAATCCGTGGCTGTCAGTATGTACTGGTATCCCTTCTTTGTCGCTGGTAGTGACCCTGTTAAATGCATTCCCACCAGTTCCCAGGGCTGACTGACCTATGTGCAGGGGTACAGGTTAGTCAGACTTTGGATCTTTCTTATTAAATGGTCTCAATAAGCCCATATGTAGTAAGCAGAGGAAACACTATAATGTGGTTTCCACAACCACACAATCAGAATCTAACTTCCGTTTTTAAAAAATGGAACAAAAAGAAAGAAAGAAAGAAGCAAACAAATGAAAAAGAAATACAAGAATAGGGGTAGGAAAAATGATACAAGGCTAAACCTGCAGAAATAGACCATGCCAGTGCAAGGAGCTAGAGAGGTCATTGTTGCACTCCATTGTGCCACTCACCTGCACTGCATTCATTGTGGCAAATTCAAGGCCTCATTGTGTAGCAATAATCAAAATGAATAATGATAAATTATCTCTGACTCTCTCTTTCAAAGATTTCTTACTGCCTTTGAAGGAAGTGACTAAGACTCTATATCACGTATACGCAGTCTGCACTGAGAACATTCCTCATGCATTGACAATGGAAAAGCTGTAAAAGAAGATACGTAGCAGATGTCTCAGAGTCCAACATTTACCTTTAGGTTTTCCAAGGTGGCATCTTGATTTAATTCCTTTCCTGCCTTCTGGCAATGCAGACATTGCTCAACCTAGTTTGGACGGAATAACATGACGACATGAACATTCTTGTATGAAAACATTATTGCAAGGGAACGGAGTTCACGCTTTCACACCAACTGTATTAATATCATTCTTTGCACTGAACATTTCAAATCTGTATTTAAATTCTAAATCACCTATTTCAGGATTTTGTTTCATTACTTTACATACCCAGCCTGTGATGTCCTTTGTCATCCCTGGCCAATAGTATCTTGAGGTCAGCGCAATTCTCGTTTTGACTTTTCCTTCATGTCCACCCTGGGGACTGTCATGATACTGTTTAAAAAGTTGTAGGGCTTGATCCATGGTGTGAACAATGACCACCTTTCTCTCTTTGGCAGAATAGAAATGCGTCCCCTCTGCAAATCAGAACAGATGGAGACGTGATGATGACATCAAGTGTTGAACTTAAGCAATTATCAGATATTTTCAAAGTCACAGATTCATTATAAGGCATATGCATAGAAAAGATATCTGTATGCATAGGGGTCACCTTAACGTGAGTACAAGGGGGGAATTTCACTATATGGTTACAGGTCTGTCGCATCTTACGCACATTTAACATGCGCGATTTCAACTTTACGCGGTCGGCAAAAAAAAAAAAAAGAGAGAAAAAAATAACAATTTTAATACTATACCTGTAGTGCGGGCGATTTCGCCCGCCATTGAACTCAATGGAATTTTGACTATACGCGGTTTTCGCTTTACGCGCTAACCGCGGAACGGAACCCCAGCGTAAGATGAGACAGACCTGTATAATTAAATGTTGAAAATTTTTTAAAAACTAGAAATCATTGCTCAGTGAACATATATGGATTGTTGTTGTTGGATACACTGGATAACATACTTGAGAAATAAAGTTAAATCATAGGGAAATATTTATACTTTATACTCATTTGTCATGTAACTGACACATATGTTTGTTACACTGCCTATATATGTAGCAAGGAGATTTTCTGGGAAATTTGAAGAAAACTAGGGATACTAAACATGGTCCTATTGAAGGTAAGGTTAACACTCTTATATGCTGAAGATTCCACTGTATTCTGTGTCTTTATTACATGAAAAAAACAAGTATTGCTTGCCTTCCAAGGAAAAGTTGGCAGAAAATCGACGCAGGTTACGTCCGCCTGTTTTATTCATTCCTTCAGGATACATGTTACTCCTCTTATAGGCCAAAACGTGGGCAACTTTGTCCTCAAAAGCTGTCCCTGAGTATTGTTCACAGAAGAAAACATTTCACACTGTTAACATTTACACAATTGCAAACACGAAGTATCTACCTGTATAACAATCAGACTTTGTTTTGTAGGTGAGGTGTGACATGTGAATTGCAGACATGTAAGCAAGGTAAGGCAAACCCAACACTGCAGCATTCATAGACCAATCGCAAGAGTGACATAAGTAAATCTGAGTTATGTGCATAAGTTTGAAGTATTTGTGGCTTGCTCAAATACAGCCAGATTTTGTAATGAGATCAAATTGTATTTGATATAATTAGATCACATCTATAAGATTTTAACCACGTAAGATCATAGTGTGACGTGGTGGGAATAAGGGGATGTGACTTTTGTGGGGGCTGCTCCAGCTGCCCGCACAGATGCTATTGCCACCCCTTTGTACCCTGAGACCCAGGAGGGGGATGCGACCAGGTGACTCTTGGCCTGGGAAGCGAGACATGGCCAGAGGAGGAGCAACGGGCAGGGTAGGGGCCAGGCGGCTGGAAGCGAGTCAGTCTCAGCTGGCTTGGGGTGCAAGGGGAGGGCCAGAGCCCTAGCTCTGGGCTCCCCTCCCCCCAAGATGGACTTGGCTGAAAGTCACTGATTTCTGTGCTAACCAGTTCTGTCCTACGCTGTGTTCCCGTCAACTAATAAACCTTCTGTTTTACCGGCTGGCTGAGAGTCACGTCTGACTCCGGAGTTGGGGTGCTGGGCCCTCTGGCTTCCCCAGGAGCCCCGTCCGGGCGGACTCGCTGTGGGAAGCGCATGGTGTGGACGGGGATGCTGAATGCTCCGAGGTCAGACCCAGGAAGGTCAAAGCTGTGTAAGCTTCTTGCCCTGGAGACAGTCTGCTCAGAGAGAGGAGGCTTCCCCAGAGTCCTGACTGGCTTCATATTGAGTAGTTCCAGAGCATCGCCCCGGTGACTCCATGACACATAGTCACTCAGGACAGGAAATGTAACAGCACTAAAATGTGAATTTCAAAAAATAGCACAAGCCGGGGCGTTTGAAGATACTGTATAATATATTCATAAAACAACAAACTATGTATGGAAAGGAAACTCTCTCCTTACCTGCCAGACTGATGTTTATTACAGTGAATTTTTTGCCCAGTACAGCTTTTTTTGGGGGGAAAAAAAGAGTTTTCTGTAATTCTGAAGAATCTGAAATAAAGAAACCCATATAACAGACACATTTCAGTATCAGGATGATCACAGGCATGAACAAACATTTTAAAAGCCCAAAGTGACTTGAGAGTTTTTGTGAAAGTCCTTGACTATCACGCACTCAGCCAGGAGACCCGAAATCTTCGGGTGGTATGACTTCTATTGAAGGCTGCAAAGTGCTGAAGGGTAAGTGGTCATGGTAGGATAGTTATTACCTCACTGGAGAATGAGAAGTGGAGACATTGAGGTGTTTACCACAAGTAAGGAAGGTCAGTAGGTGCACTCTTGGATGGGTTCACCAGCCCTGTGTTATCTCCTAGTAAAACTAACCTGATGTCCATGATACGTATAGCTCACAAATCGTAAGTGATACTTGATCTTGCCTAGGTAGCTTGTCATAAAGCTAATCACAATACCTGCTAGAAACAGCTGATAAAACACAAGTTTGGGGAGCAGAGAGGACCCAGCCCACATGTCTGTGTTTTCGGGACATTTTAGAAAGTGTTCTACAGAGTTGAACTTCAGGACTATTGTCTGTAAAACCCTGATTGAAAGTCTGAATAGTTCTTTATTAGCCCCTTTCCACTGCCGAGTCAGTCACACAGCGTATTAGTAAAGAAACACCGAATGCCCACAAAACACTGAAAATAGTATAAGCCACTGGAAATAGCATTTGAAATACTTACAAATCTCCTTTTGAAAACAAGCTACTCGGCAGAAAACCTACCACGGTGCTTTATACAGACCCCCCAACCCTCCCTTGTGTCACTGTTACACAGACTGAGCAACAAGGTTTCAGCACAAAAATGACCCTTCTGTCCCATGGCACACGCACGTCAGCGCATTGCTCTGCGATCTTATTGTAAAGACGTTCTCTGGAGCCTTTTCCCTCACTGCTAAAAGGCAAGTGCCTTGTCCTCATTGTGTTGTTATTTCAGAATGGCTCAAACCCCCTTGTTACTGCAAGGTGGCAAAAAAAAAAAAATCAAACTTGTTTGGCAGTGAGGAAAAGGCCCATATCTCTATAATGTGGGCATATCTACTGTACACACCTGGCTTCTTCAGTTGTTGTTAACAGCACCAGCTCCTCCTCCTTTTCAAAATACCTCCCTGTTGTCACCAAGTGCAGCTCTCACACCAGACACCTACTTGCTCCTGCAGGGAAGAAGAGCCATGAATGGGACATGGCTCTGTTAAGGTGACTTATTTAGAACATTTCCCCCCTTGAGACCTGATTGGCTCAGCTATCAGGTGAATACACAGGGAATGACCTGCCAGAGGGATCGCTCACAACAGAAACTGTCTCTGCAAAGACAAAGAAAAGAAAAGAAAAAAAGAGAGAGGGGCCTGGCTAGTAACTCCAGCTCCCCCCTCCCGGCTTCTGGCTGTTTCTGGGGTATTGATTGCCCTGCATTCCGCTCATGTGCAGACACACATCACAGAGTTATGAGTTGAAAACATCCCCTTTGGGTCTATGGCCTCATCAACTCAGAAACACTGCTGTGGTAATTTAAGAAAGTTGTAAGAGACAAACCCGTCTGCAGCCCACTCACACTGCCTTGTTGTCCTATGATTGGAGAGGTGTGAACAGGCCATTTACCGTGGAATGGGCCCTAACAATATGGGTTAACTACTCAGAATAAAGAAATCTGCTCCACTTGTATGTAGCTGAGAGACCACTGCTCTAAGTGACTGGTAGCAATCTAGTGTTGCAAGTTTCCACAATGCAATCTAGAATCCCTTCTCCACGGTCAGAGCAGGGCTCATTTTGGCAAGTTTGGCACAGATCCAGGAATCTGCGCATCCAAAAGTTCTGCAGCTGCTGCTCGTCATCCCAAACCTGCATTATGCTGCCACCCCACCAAATTGCACCAACTGGAGCTTGTTTCTCAGGTCCAGAACGGCTATTCCACCATCTGCAGCCGCTCTGCGAGTGTCACCTACAAGTTTGAATTGGTTGTCACTATGTCCCACAGCGATCTGTGCTGCACACCAACAGCATCTCCTCCCCCACGTCTATCCTTGCAGCTTTGCAAATATGGCAGGATTTTGCACCCTGACCTTGCAAATTTCACACCAACAGTGCAAAGCAGTGCAGGCTCCGTGCTTCTGTCAGAGATAGCAGACAGCGAGGGGGGCCACGCAGGTTTGTGGGATTTAGGTGCAAAAATTATGTGTAATTTTACATATGGGATACACGGGAGTCCATGCACACAAGTGACATATTGTGGTGATTCTATGCTGACATAACTTGAGTTAACATAAGTTTGTGGTGTAGATCTGGCCTTAGGTGTATGAAATGTTTGGGAGAGTTAACAGGGAGAGTATGAGGCTAGGCCAAGATTCATTCAGGCATTTGTGGAAGTGGGCCTGCCCTACACAGCACAGCACAGACCCCTCCCTGCTCCCAGCTCTCCTCCACACAAACCCCCAGCTCCCCGCCCCGCCAGCACAGACCCCTCCATGTCCCCAGCTCCCTGCCCCGCCCCACCGCTCCCTGCCCCCCAGCAAAACCCCTCCCTGCCCCCAGCTCCCCCCGCACAGACCCCTCCATGCCCCCAGCTCCCCAGCAGAGACCCCTCAATACCCCCAGCTCCCTGCCCCCCACCGGCAGAGACCCCTCCATACCGCCAGCTCCCTGCCCCCCCCCCACAGACCCTTTCGTAGCCCCCAGCTCTCTGCCCCCCAAGCAGAGACCCCTCCATGTCCCCAGCTCCCTGCCCCACCCCACCGCTCCCTGCCCCCAGCAAAACTCCTCCCTGCCCCCCAGCAGAGACCCCTGCATGTCCTCAGCGCCCTGCCCCCCCAACACAGACCTCTCCGTGTCCTCAGCTCCCTGCCCGCACCCAGCACAGACCCCTCCATGCCCTCCCCACACAGACACCTCCATGTCCTCAGCTCCCTGCCCCCCCTTCGCACAGACCCCTCCCTGCCCCCCGCTCCCAACCCCCCCGCACAGACCCCTCCGTGCCCCCAGCTCCCTGCCCTGGGCTGCTGCAGCTCAGCTCCCTCCTGCGCTCTGTGCCGGGGCCCTGGGCTCGGGCTGAGGCTGCTCTGCCCCCAGCCCCACCCGGGAGCAGCCGGGCCCAGCCCCAGACACAGAGCAGGGGGCAGTCTGGGGGCTGAGCCCCTTCCCCCGGCGCGTTACCTAGAGGCCAGCCCGTCCCGTCCCGCAGCAGGCTCTGGGGTCGGAACAGCTGGTCCTGGGAGCGCCACGTGCTGGGTCCTGGGGGATCTCAGCGCCTGGCTCCACCTGGGTCTGCGCCACGGTCCTACCCCAGCTAGGAGGAGCCAGGGGGCGTTAGGTGGGGCCGGGAGCTGCCCTGCACAGCCCCCGGCACTGGGAAGGCAGGTGAGTCGGGGGCGGGAGGCAGCTGCTGCCCCAGCTACACCAGGGCTGGACTCCCAGGGCTGCTGCCGCTGTGAGATCTGGGGGTCCCTGTAAATCCCCAGCCGCTGGAGTCACGTGAGCCTGGGAGACTCACAGCCTGCCTTGAAAAAATATCAACTTTTTAGGGGAAACTAGAAACTTCCAGGGTGCTGCTGCTGGTGCATGGAGAGCCAGGCTTACCGCACACCCCTGAGCTGATTGTGCTGGGGAGAGGGGATCGCAGCAGGGCAGCTCTCTGTCAGGAGGGTTGGAGGGGCCTTTCCCATTTGTATGGGGGGTGGGGACGGACACTCTTGTGCATGTCTGGTTGAATTATGATCCCGACACAAATGCACACATGGGTGGGGGTTCCTGGGAGAAGTTTGAAAATCAGAAAACAGAGCCCCTCGCTCTGCAACCCGTCCCCTGACTACCACGTACATTAAAAAAAAATCTATGATCCTTCTGTAAACATGATTGTTTATGGTGGGAAGGGCCATACTCAACACCTGTATTGGGTACTGCCCTGGGGTAGGAAGGGCTTTCATGAGCTGGGGCTAGGGCTGGCTGTGTCTAAGAGGGGAGAATGTGTGTGTGGAGAGGAAACAATTCCCAGCTGCCTCTCCCCACCTAGGGATCCCACTCGCCCACCTTCTATAGCCTGAACAGTCCAGGCGTCGGGGCCATGGGCTCGGGCTGAGGCTGTTCTGCCCCCAGCCCCGCCGCAGGGGGCAGCGTGTGGGACTGTTTAGCCACTCTGCCCTAATCCTCCCTCCCCCATTAAGAATGGTCATGATTATGAGGTGTTTTGTTCCAATGCATGCTTTGGATTTTACAAGGTTTTCATGCCTGTTATCATTGAGATACGTAAATGTGTGTGTTACATGGTTTAAGTATTTCAGATTCTCCAGTTTCAGAAAACGGATTTTTTCACAGACACCTTGGCTAGGAAAGGAACTCCCTGTTCTAAACATCAGTATGGCAGATAAGGCAGGTAGGAAGAGGGTTTCCATATATATATAGTCTGTTGTTTTCCACAGTGTCTGCAAATACCCCGGCTTGTGCTTTTTAAAAAAATTCTCATTCTTGTGCTGTTCCATGTCCTATCCCGAGTGCCTATGATGTTACTGTGTTAAAATATTACAGGCGATCTCATTAGTTCTCACGAAATGTGGTCACCCTGGATCTAATGCTGCCAGACTTCGTAAGCTGGAAATACTCTGAACTTATGCACACAGCTCCAATGTACTTATGGAGCCCTTGTGATTGGCCCATGACGGATGTGGCATTGAGGGTTTTGCTGAGTTCGGCTTTCCCTGCTTATTTGTCTGCTAGTTTCATGTCATGCCTACACCACAACCACTGATTATTATGTGCATTGATATTTGGTGGTTGCAATTTTCTCAATGTTAACAGCGTGTAATGTTCTGTGATCAATACTCAGTGAAATCTTTCAAGGAAAAAATCGCACAGGTATTGGCCTATAAAAGGACTAACACGTATCCAGAAGGAATGAATAAAGCAGGCAGACTCAACCTGCGTCGATTTGCTGCCAAATTCTCCTTGGAAGGTAAGCAATTGTTTTTCTTCAATGGAAATCTTCAGCATATACATGATGTTCCTGATCTCCCAACACAGGCTTGACCTGAAGTGTTAAATTTACCTTCACTGGGACCAGGATTAGGATCACTAGTTTTCTTCACATTTCCAAGAAAATCTCCTTTGCCTACTGCAAGAGGATCTCCTCAGTCCCACTTGTGTATCAGTATACAAACCCCGCAGCAATCCTTGTTCTGCTTCAACACCCTGTGCAATTTATTGATCATTGAGTCCCACCTATGGTTGTCAGCTGTCCAGTTTTTGACAGGAACACCTGGTAGAAAAGGGACCCCGGCAGCTCCAATGTTGACCGGGCTGGTAAAAGTCCAGTTGGCGGCGCAGCAGGGCTAAGGCAGACTCCAAGCCTCCTGTGGCTCTGCGCACCTCTTGGAAGCAGTGCCATGTCCCCCCGTCCAGCTCCCTGGCTCACGGCCAGGTGGCTCTGTGTGCTGTGCTTTCCCTTCTGCAGTCACCGACTCCGAAGTTCCCATTGGCTGTGAACCATGACCAATGGGAGCTGCAGTGGAGGCACCTGTGGATGGGGCAGCGCGCAGAGCTGTCTGGATGCACCTCCGAGTAGGAGCTGGAGGGGGGCATGCCGCTGCTTCCAGGAGGCACCTGAGGTACGCGCTACCCAAAGCCTGCACCCCTCATCCCTTCCCATGACCGACCCCCAGCCCCAGCCCTGATCCTCCTCCTGTCCTCCAAACCCCTTGGCTCCAGCCCAGAGCACCCTCCTGCACGCCAAGCCCCTTATCTCCAGCCCCCCTGAGCCTGACCCCCCCAGACATCTCACTCTCTGCCCCAGAGATTCCTCCTGCACCCTGAACCCTTCATTTCTGGCACCACTCTGGAACCCACATCCTTAGCCCAGAGCTCACACCCCCTCCTGCACACCGACCCCCTGAGCCAGCCCAGTGCAAAGAGTGAGTGAGGGTGGGGGAGTGCGAGCCACAGAGGGAGGAGCCTTGGCAAAGGGTCCAGCAGGGGTGAGGCTGCGGTCTCAGAGCAGGGGCAGAGCGGGGCAAGTGTGTTTGGTTTTCCAGCGTACCTAGTGCCTTTACAAGCAAGGGGAGAGCAATCTCTCCCTCCCTCTCACTGCCCGCTTCCCCCCCATTCACCTCCTTCCTGGGCCTATCTGTGAGCCCTGACAAAGGGCTTAGACTTTCCGCCCCACCCCGCCCCACCCCACCCACAAACTAGGCACAGGGCTGCCTCCTCAGCTCCAATCTGCTCTGCCTGATTGGCGGGGCTGTGAACAGAGTGCGACTCTGGGTGCCTCGTGCCTTACCCAGCACTCTGCCGCACCTACATACGTCGGCACTGTAACAGCGTATTTCTCAGTGACACGACAAAAGAGTGTGAAATAAAGATAAAAATTAGGCTTTTTTCGCTAATATTTCTATTTCTCAAGTACGTTATCCAGTGTATCCTACAAACCACAGCCCATAAATGTTCATTGAGCAATGACTTGTGTGAAAATAGAATGAATTATATTGTAAAAATAGAATGGATTAAAGAAATGCTATATGTACCTTTAAGCAGAAATAAGGAATGTTGAAATACAGGTGTCAGGAAAAGAAACATTAAGGCATAAACAATGAGTCCACTTAAGCTAATGGTGGAACATTAACCGGAGATCTGTAAAAGTTAGTAAGGAAATTGAACATGTTCCCTTGCAATACTTTCATACAAGAAATGTAATGTCATCCTATTATTCTGTCTACACCACGTAGGTTTTGCAATGTCTGCGTTGCCAGAAAGTGCGAAAAGAAATAAATCTGGATACCACCTTGAAAAGCAAAAAGGTGAGTTTTGGACACTGACACATCTACATACTTTCTTCAGAATTTCCTTTTACCTTCCTTCTAGTGTCAAAGCATTAGGAATGTTCTTAGTGTGGACTGCTTATACATAATAGAAAGTCTCATTCTCTGCCCTGGAAAACCATTAAGAAATCTTATAAATAGAGAGTATCAGGGGGTAGCCGTGTTAGTCTGTATCTACAAAAACAACAAGGAGTCTGGTGGCACCTTAAAGCCTAACAGATTTATTTGGGCATAAGCTTTCATGGGTAAAAACCTCACTTCTTTAGATGCATGGAGTGAAAGTTACAGATGCAGGCATTATATAATGACACATGAAGAGAAGGGAGTATCTCGCAAGTGGAGAACCAGTGTTGACAGGGCCAATTCAATCAGGGTGGATGTGGTCCACTCCCAAAAATAGATGAGGAGGTGTCAATTCCAGGAGAGGCAAAGCTGCTTCTGTAATGAGCCAGCCACTCCCAGTCCCTATTCAAACCCAGATTAATGGTGTTAAATTTGCAAATGAATTTTAGTTCTGCTGTTTCTCTTTGAAGTCTGTTTCTGAAGTTTTTTTGTTCAAGAATAGTGACTTTTAAATCTGTTATAGAATGACCAGGGAGATTGAAGTGTTCACCTACTGGCTTTTGTATGTTACCATTCCTGATGTCCGATTTGTGTCCATTTGTTCTTTTACGTAGGGACTGTCCAGTTTGGCCAGTGTACATGGCAGAGGGGCATTGCTGGCACATGATGGCACATATCACATTAGTAGACATGCAGGTGAATGAGCCCTTGATGGTGTGGCTTATGTGGTTGGGTTCCTATAAACTGCATAATTTGTAACTGTCCATATAATTTCTGTGAAACCATCACACAAAAATGGCCGTCTTGGGTCACACCAAAGGCGTAGGACTTTTGTCAGTGTAGTTAGGGTGATGCAGTGCCCGTGTGGACACTGTGTGTTACTTACATTGGCTGGTGGTGTCATACTGGTCAATTTCCTGGGCTCCTGGCTCCACCGAGTCTCCCCGAGCATTGGGAACTGCCCATGAGCGGTGGGTATAATAGGCCGAGTTCAGCCGGTGCCGCAGGACCCTGGTTGTGGGCTTGGCGGGGAAAATTTTTGCTTTTTATTATGGGCCGGGGCAGAGCAAAAGCACAGGTTCTTCTTCTGGGAGAGACAAGAAGAGAAGAGCTTTTGATTTTTCACGGGGCGGCTTGAGGCCTACAGAGGGGAGGCGCGAGTGCGGGGGCTCTGGGCAGCCTGGGGCTCCTCCACGCAGGTTGGGTGGGGGGGGGAGGGCTATGGCTGGCGGGTGGGGGAAAGGGGCTCGGGTTATGGGGGCGGGTGTCTTGGGGCCACGGACTGGGGCCAAAGCATCTTCGGACTCTGGCCGCGGAGAGGAGGCAGGGGGACTCGGGCCTTGGGGGGGGGAGGAGGTCTCGGGGCTCCAGCCATGGGAGTGGGAGAGGGGCTCGGGCAGGGAAGGGGGACTAGGGGTTCCGGCCATGGGTGTGGGAGAGGGGCTTGGGCCACAGCGGGGAAGGGGGACTCGGGGTTCTGGCCACGGAGGTTGGAGGGGGGCTCGTGCTGCGAGGGGGCAGGAGTTCTCGGGGCTCCGGCTGTGGGTGGGGGCAGGGGATCTGGGGCTGCGAGGGGGTCAGGGGGTCTTATGGCTCCAGCTGCAGAGTGAGGCCAGCGGGTCTTGGGGCTCTGGCTGTGGGGTGGTGCAGGCGGGCTCTGGCTGCGGACCGGGGAGCAGAGGGCTGTGGCTGTGGGATGGACGGGGGCCTCTGGCCATGGGGGGGAAGGGGGAGGAGCTCGGACCGTAGGGGAGGGGCGGGCAGAAGGGGCAGAGTCGGGGTCTAGCCTCCCCAAAGTGGGGTTCCACCTGTTGCCCATGGACCCGCCCAGCGGGGAGCCAAGAGCCCAGAGAGCAGCCCCTGGACTCCTGAACGGGACCTGGGAGCCTCGGGGCAGCACCTGGGCTGCTGGTGGGGAGCGGGGAGCCTTGGTGCAGCTGGGCTCCCGGCAGAGAATGGGGAGTTGTCAGCCCGGCTGGGAGCAGGGAGCCGGGAACCCAGGCAACAGCCCGGCTGGGAGCGGGAAGCCCGGGCAGCTCTCAGCCCCCCCACCCCACCCCCATAGTGCTCCTGGTGAGTCCATGCACCACCGACAGAAAAAGGCCATGTGGACATGAACTGCCGCGGGAATTACTGCGGTACCTGTACATTGACCTAACATAGGTCGGCTTAAGTTTTTAATGTAGACATCTCCTCTGTAATCAAGACACCTCTGCTGACGGGGAATCTGCACCAAGACAAAGGGTCTTCTGGTTAACACACACGTGCACCGGGCGAACGTCAAAGCAAAGCAATTTCCCCAACACGATTGTTAGTCACTGTTGGACAGTGGGTATCACAATGCATAAGAGGGACGGCTACTTGAGGCTTGATTGTTACTTTGTATTATGGTGGCACAACCGAGATAGTAGCCCCATTGCGCCAGGTGCTGCACAAAAAACAGAGCAAGAGATTGTCTCTTTAGAATACAAGGTAGGGACAAAAGGTGGAAAAGGAATTTTAGGTAAAGTAACTTGCTATTGTAACAAGTTACTGGAATTGTCAGCTGAGCTGTAAAAACTGGGAGAAAGTTTCTAGGGTGTTACAACAACCTCATACAATAAATGCTGGTGGGAAAAGGTGTAAAATGCAAACTAAAAGACTGAACGAGGTGTCAACCGCCCACTTCAATTTAAGTGGTCCCCTGCAACCTGTGTGAATCCTTTGTTTAATCTGTCTCACCTAAATTGTATCACTGGACATTCAGGTTCCCTTCTCCAGAGAGCAGACATGAAAGAAGAGCTCTGTGAAGCTTGAAAGCTTGTCCCATCCACCAACAGAAGCAGGTCCAATAAAAGATACTACCTCACCCACCCCGTCTCTCTCATATCCTAGGACCAGCACGGCTACAACTACAGGGCAAACAAATGGGTGTTGTGACGGGTTGGATCACAGAAACCCCCTTGGGAGCTTCCACCTGACATACCAAGACTACCCCTGCTTCTGTTTTCCCTGCCAGCTCAGGACTCCAGCACCCTGTCTTGCTGAGCCAGACACACCCGTCTGCTCCAACACAGACCCAGGGTCTGAATCACTTGCCCCAAAGCTGCAAGTTTACCTGAAAACAGCTCACAGAAGTGTGCTTGTCTTTAGCACTCCAATGCCCAACTCCCAATGGGGTCTAAACCCAAATAAATCCGTTTTACCTTGTATAAAGCTTATGCAGGGTAAACTCATAAATTGTTCGCCCTCTATAACACTGATAGAGAGAGATGCACAGTTGTTTGCTCCCCCAGGTATTAATACATACTCTGAGTTAATTACTAAGTAGAAAGTGATTTTATTAAATACAGAAAGTAGGATTTAAGTGGTCCCAAGTAGCAACAGACAGAACAAAGTAAGTCACCAAGCAAAATAAAATAAAATGCGCAAATCTATGTCTAATCAAACTGAATACAGATAATCTTACCCTCAGAGATGCTTCAGTAAGTTTTTTCCTCAGACTGGACACCTTCCAGGCCTGGGCACAATTCTTTCCCCTGGTACAGCTCTTGTTCCAGCTCAGGTGATAGCTAGGGGATTCTTCATGATGGCTCCTCCCCGCCTTGTTCTCTTCCACCCCTTTATATATCTTTTGCATAAGGCGGGAACCCTTTGTCCCTCTGGGTTTCCACACCCCCCCCCCCACTGGAAAAGCATCAGATTACAAATGGATTCCAGGTCAGGTGACATGATCACATGTCACTGCAAGACTTCATTACCCACTTGCCAGCACACACATATACAGGAAGACTAACAGGTAAACACACCCATCTGCAGACAATGGTCCTGGTTAACGGGAGTCATCAAGATTCCAAACCACTATTAATGGCCCACACTTTGCATAATTACAAAAGGCCCTCAGAGTTATATTTCATATTTCTAGTTTTAGATACAAGAGTGGTACATTTATACAAATAGGATGATCACACTCAGTAGATTATAAGCTTTGTAATGATACCTTACCAGAGACCTTTTGCATGAAGCATATTCCAGTTACATTATATTCACTTATTATCATATTTTTATAAAACTATTCCAGTTACACTATATTCACTTCTTATTATGTTTTTATAAAACCATATAGACTGCACAACGTCACACCCTCCTCCTGAACTTACTCCCAGAGACTTGGACACTGACCATGGCGGAGGCAGTATACCTAAAATTCGTTTTTGGGCTCCCCTATGGGGCAGACACTCCTGTGTCCCCCAAAAGGGAAAGAGACCCTGATCCAGCTGTAGGCTCACAGCTACCAGCTATGAGAGGCCTTTCGCTGGCCAGCAAAATCCCCCCCCCCCCCGCCTTTTACTCAGGTTGGGTTTGCTTCCAGCTAGAGTCCTTGGGGTTTGTTCCCACCGCAGCAGTCACCAGGACCCCAACTTCCAGCTCCAGGATACATGTCTCTGGGCACCTCTTCCACTCCATTACAGCCAGGTCATGCTTCTGGGTCTTACTTGCTTTGTCTCTTAAGTCCAGGCTGGTGGGCAGCCTTTTCTTTTTCCAGGTCAGCCTTTTCCCAGGCAAATTGTACATCAGTTTCCATTTGTCTTCCCTTGAGACCATCACTGGATGAGCTGGGATACCACAGAGAACACCCTCCTGCCAGAACAGGCACCCCTCCCCTCCTGTCTTGCTAGGTTAGACACTCCAGTCAGCTTCAGCACAGACAGAGGTTGGGCCACACCCATCTGCAGTTCACTGAAACTGAGATGCACTCAGCTCAGGGGCTTCTTAGTTAACAGAGACTTTCCCAGCGCCCATTGTTCAGGCTTTCTGGGCAATTTGCAACTTGTGTAGTTTTAGCTTCTTTTGATCTTCATTCTTATTTATTTTGCTTCCTTTTCTGTCCCTACTTCCCTTTCCCGAAATAAGCAAACAGAAAATAACAAACCAGTAACCACTTTGTCTGTTTTCTGGCCACCACACTTAAAACTCACTTAAAATCACTACCAGTATCTCAAAGCAATCAGCTGTGCACAGATCCTGCCAACTACGCCACTGGGACGGGTTGGTTCACAGAAACTCCCTTGGAAGCTGCCACCTGATGTACCAAAATTACCCCTGCTTCTGTTTTCCCTGGCAGCTCAGGACTCCAGCACCCTGTCTTGCTGAGCCAGACACTCCCGTCTGCTCCAACACAGACCCAGGGTCTGAATCACTTGCCCCAAAGCTGCAAGTTTACCTGAAAACAGCTCACAGAAGTGTGCTTGTCTTTAGCACTCAGATGCCCAACTCCCAATGGGGTCTAAACCCAAATAAATCCATTTTACCTTGTATAAAGCGTATACAGGGTAAACTCATAAATTGTTCGCCCTCTATAACACTGATAGAGAGATATGCACAGTTGTTTGCTCCCCCAGGTATTAATTCATACTCTAAGTTAATTACTAAGTAGAAAGTGATTTTATTAAATACAGAAAGTAGGATTTAAGTGGTCCCAAGTAGGAACAGACAGAACAAAGTAAGTCACCAAGCAAAATAAAATAAAATGCGCAAATCTATGTCTAATCAAACTAAATACAGATGAGATCCTCACCAGTTCCAGAATGCTTCCTTTGACAGGCTAATCTCCTTTTAGCCTGGGTCCAGCAATCACTCACACCCCCTGTAGTTACTGTCCTTTGTTCCAGTTTCCTTCCAGTATCCTGCGGGGTGGAGAAGCTCCTTCTTTAGCCAGCTGAAGACAAAATGGAGGGGTCTCCCACGGGTTTAAATAGACTCTCTTGTGGGTGGAGAACCCCCTCCTCACTCCTATGCAAAGTCCAGCTCCAAGATGGAGTTCTGGAGTCACCTGGGCAAGTCACATGTCCATGCATGACTCAGTCTTTACAGGCAGAAGCCATTGTCCACATGGTATCTTGTATGACGGCAGGAAGACTTCTTATGTGGATTGGGGCATTCCAAGATGCATTGTTCCCCAAGTGTTTCCTGATTGGGTACTTAACCTTGTGAATTCCTTCCTAAAGAAGCTGCCCAAATGCCTCACAAAGCTTACTTAGAAATCAAGCCAGTATACATAACTTTGAACACACAAATGGTGCCTACATACAACTAGGATGAACATAACCAGTAGATCCTAACCGTTACATAGATATGTTACATGGCATATGTAGCAAAACCCTATTCCAGTTATATCATACATACATTTATAAGCACCCCGCCATAAAGCCTTATGGGGTACACTGTCACAGGCGTGTCAGAAATTAGGCCTAATTGGTGAAAACTATTACCAGGAGATGGGCTATTTTGCACTTTATTTTCTCTTGGGGGGGTTTAAAAAGAAAAAAAGTTTGGGGACAAAGTAGAGGAGTGGGAGTGAAGGCAACAACTCCTGACGGAAAGAAGCCGCAGTAGCAGCTGTCTGCCAACAACTGCTCCAGTGAACTTTACCACCACGACTGCGACCTCCCCCCTCACTTGAGACCCCAGATCTTCTTCATCTTAACCGCTAAGAAATTTCCTAATCAGAGCAGGCCGCAGAGAGGGAGCCAGAGGAAACTGACACCTTTACCAGCACTGGCTAAAGCCCAAAAACAACAGGGAATGTGAGACTTTCTCACATGCCCTCTCTCTCTGTGTTTTTCCTTCCCTACCTTATTTCTTCTCTGTCCTGTCCCTCTCCTTCTACCTTCTCTTTAATAAAAGTCTGTCTTAGCTGGACAAACTGTCATAGTTTGCAACATTGCTGTAAGCCTGTGATCACAGAGGCAGCCAAAAGCACTGCCCAGAACAGCCCAACACTGGTACACGTTTGCTAGTGTAGGGCTGATCAGACCATGTGCCAGGCCTGTGTTTTTCCAGCTGCTGCGGCTGCAAGTAAGAGTCCGCCAGAGACCGAAGCCGCATGTTCTATCTTTGCTGTTCTTTTCTCTTCCCTCTTGTGTGGGTTTGTCTTGTTTCGTCTCCTAGGAAACAGGATTGGACTTTATTAACAACAGCAACAACATTTCAACTAACTGCTTCTCTTTTCCCCAAAAGGACAGTTATTACCATCTTCAATACCATCTAAAAGCTGGTTAAACAGGGGGTTTCTTTCTAAAGACTCTCTCCAGCTAAAGGGAAAGGGAACAAGAGACATTGTTCAAATAGGAGCCTTATTTAATATTTCACGTTTCAAAGGCTGTTTTTCCTTCTTTTTCTGTATCTCTAATAAAATGTTAGAAAGAATTTTTTATGGTGTTTGCCATGGTACTAAGCAGGCTGAGATCTCCACATACCAAACGCCAAACCTTATTTAGCAGTGCTTAATGTCGGCCAGTGAAGGCTTATGTTAATACCATTGACTCCTTGGACTCAGACACTCTACCTGAATTAATACAACATTGCCCAAGTTCATAGAGCAGTTCAGTTAATATGAATAAGTTAAACCAGGAGTTACCTACTAATCAGGATGGATGAATCACTGGGTGAGATTCTCTGGCCTCGGTTATGTGGGAGGTCAGATTGATTGGTCAGAATGGCCTTAAAATTTTGGCCATTGTGATGCCCCTAGTGCTGTCTCATTTGATCGGTGTCAGCATGTTAACCAGCCAGGACAGCTTCAGGGAGAGAGTGTATAGAACAGGGCAATTCTGGAGATATCCACCCAGTCCCCTCCCAGCTTCTGGCAGTCAGAGATCTATTGTCACCCTGAGCATGGGATTACATCCCTGACCATCTTGGCTAATAGCCATTGATGGACCGATCCTCCATGAACTGATCTAGTTCATTTTTAATGCAGTTTACTTTCGGCCATCAGAACATCCTATGGCAATGAGTTCCAAAGGTTATCTGTGTGTTATGTGAAAAAATACGTCCTTTTGTTTGTATTAAACCTGCTGCCTATTAATTTCTTTGGGAGCCTCTGGTTTTTATACTGTGGGAAAGGGCAAATAACACTTTTATATTCACTTTTTCCACACCAGTTATGATTTTATAGATCTCTATCGTGTCCCCCCTTAGTCGTCTCTTTTCTAAGTTGAACAGTCCTAATCTTTTTAGTCTCTCCTCATAGGGAAGCTGTTCCATAGCTTTGATCATCTTTATTACCCTTCTCTGAAACTTTGCCAGGTCCACTATCTCCTTTTTGAGATGGGGCGACCAGAAAGAGATACCGTAGTCAAGGCATGGGAGCACCATGGATTTATATAGTGGCATTATGATATTTTTTGTCTTAATTTCTATCCCTTTCCTAATAGTTCCTAACATTCTGGTATGATTTTTGACTGCTGTTTCAGAGAACTATCCACGACGACTCCAAGATATCTTACTTGAGTGGAACAGCTAATTGAGACCCCATCATTATGTATATGTAGTTGGGATTATTTTTTCTAATTTGCATTATTTAGCACTTATTAACAATGAATTTCACCTCCCATTTTTGTTGCTCAGCCACTCAGTTTTGTGAGTTCCCTCTGTAACTCTACACAGCCTGCTTTGGGCTCAGCTGCAGCACCCCCACGTTTCACTGTGAAAAGTTTGCTGGTGTTATCAGAACAAACCTGGCATTATTTTTCAATTCTTGAGAATCCCGGAGCTATGCTGCACCCCTGTGGCGGGAGCAGGAATTGCACTTTTTCACATTGCGTTGGAACACACATGGTTTACAGGTTTCAGAGTTTCCTTAGCTGCAGGGCCGGCTCTAGGCACCAGCAAAACAAGCTGGTGCTTGGGGCGGCACATTTCTAGGGGCGGCATTCTGGTGCCGGCCATGCCGCCCCTAAAAATGTGCCCCGGCCACCCTAGCTCACCTCCGCTGCTGCCGCTCGCGCGCCACGGCGCACGAAACAGCTGATTCGCGCGCCGCTGCTCGCCCTCCCTCCCTCCCAGGCTCTCAAACCTGGGAGGGAGGGGGAGATCCCGAGCGGCCGTGGCGCGCGAAACAGCTGATTCGCGCGCCGCTGCTCACCCTCCCTCCCAGGTTTGAAAGCCTGGGAGGGAGGGGGAGACCCCGAGTGGCCGCGGCACGCGTGCTGCTTCTCCCCCTCCCTCCCTCCCTCCTAGGCTTGAGAGCCTGGGGGGAGGAGGCAGGGCTGGGGATTTGGGGAAGGGGCGGAGTTGAGGCAGGGCCGGGGGTGGGATAAGAAAAAAACGGGGGGGCGGCCAAAATTGTTTTTGCTTGGGGCGGCAAAAATCCTAGAGCCGGCCCTGCTTAGCTGACTTTCTGCACCCCCACTATAAAAAGTGTTCTAGCGCCACGGGGCTCGTTTCAGCGATAGGTTACATACTACAGATAGTAGTTCTGCAATTTCATATTTGAGTTCCTTCAGAATTCTTAGGGGAATACCAGCTGGTCCTGGTGGTGCCTTATTACTGTTTAACTTATCCGTTTGTTCTAAAACCTCTTCTACTGACACATCAGGGTGGGACAGTACTTCAGAACTGTCACCCACATCAGAGCTGTTCTTTTGGGGTATCTCCCCCATATCCTGCGCAGTGAATACCGATGCAAAGAATTCATTTAGCTTCTCTGCAGTGGCCTTGTCTTCCTGGAGTGCTCCTTTACCACCTTTGTTATCTAGTGGCCCACTGGCTATTCCACAGGCTTCCTGTTTCTGACAAATGTAAAAAAAATTCTTATTGGTAGTTTTTGCATCTTTAGCAAATTTGCTTCTCAAATTATTTCTTGGCCTGCCTAATTATACTCTGACACTTCACCTGCCAGCATTTGTCCTCCTTCCTGTTATCCTCACTAGGTTTTGACTTCCAAATTTTAAAGGTTTTACTTTGTTTTGTTTTTTGGGAGGGGTTGTTTGTTTGTTTTGCCTCTAACCACCTCCATTACTCTGCTGTGGAGCCAGGGTGGCATTCTTTTGGTCTTATTGTCTTTTCTGGTTTGGGGGATACATTTAATCTGAGCCTCTGTAATGGTGTTTGTAAATAGTCCCCAGGCTGTTTGCAGGCCTTGAACCTTGTGACAGCGCCTTTTAATTGCCATCTAACAAGAGTCCTCATTTTTTTGTAGTTCCCCTTTTTAAAGTTACATGTTACCACAGTGGGGTTTTGGTATTTCTCCCCCTACAAGGACGTTACATTTAAATACATTATAGTCACTATTATCGAATGGTTCATCTAGTTACCTCTTTGACCATTCAGTCTGGATTTGAAAATATCAAAAGATGGAAAATCTACCACTTCCCCTGGTAGTTTGTTCTAACAGTTAATCAGCCTCTTTGCTAAAAAAAAATGTGCTTTGTTTCTAATTTGAATCTGTCTGGCTTTAACTTCCAGCCATTGGTTCTTCTTATGCCTTTCTCCACTACATTAAAAAGAGCCCTTTAGTACCTGGTATTTTCTCCCCATGAATGTTCTTAGACTAAGGATATGTCTACACTACGGGATTACTCCGAATTTACAGAATTCGATTTTGGGCAACCGATTGTATAAAGTTGAGTGCATGCGGCCACACTAAGCACATTAATTCGGCGGTGTGCATCCATGTACCAAGGCTAGCGTTGACTTCCGGACTGTTGCACTGTGGGTAGCTATCCCATAGCTATCCCATAGTTCCTGCAGTCTCCTCCGCCCATTGGAATTCTGGGTTGAGATCCCAATGCCTGATGGGGCAAAAAACATTGTCGCTGGTGATTCTGGGTACAGCCTCACCCCTCCCTCCATGAAAGCAACCGTTTCGCGCCTTTTTTCCTGGGTGAACACTGCAGACGCCATACCACGGCAAGCATGGAGCCCGCTCAGCTCAAGACAGCAGTCGTGAACATTGTAAACACCTCGCGCGTTATCGTGCAGTTTATGCTGAAGCAGGACCTGAAAAACCAGGTGAGGAGGAGGCGGCGACGGCAGCGCAGCGACGAGAGTGATGAGGACACGGACACAGAATTCTCTCAAACCGCGGGCCCTGGCGCTTTGGAGATCATGTTGTTAATGGGGCAGGTTCTAGCCGTGGAACGCCGATTCTGGGCCCGGGAAACAAGCACAGACTGGTGGGACCGCATAGTGTTGCAGGTCTGGGATGATTCCCAGTGGCTGCGAAACTTTCACATGCATAAGGGCACTTTCATGGAACTTTGTGACTTGCTTTCCCCTGCCCTGAAGCGCCAGAATACCAAGATGAGAGCAGCCCTCACAGTTGGGAAGCGAGTGGCGATAGCCCTGTGGAAGCTTGCAACGCCAGACAGCTACCGGTCAGTCGGGAATCAATTTGGAGTGGGCAAATCTACTGTGGGGGCTGCTGTGATGCAAGTAGCCAAAGTAATCACTGAGCTGCTGCTACCAAAAGTAGTGACTCTGGGAAATGTGCAGGTCATAGTGGATGGCTTTGCTGCAATGGGATTCCCTAACTGTGGTGGGGCGATAGATGGAACCCATATCCCTATCTTGGCACTGGAGCACCAGGGCAGCCAGTACATAAACCCCAAGGAGTACTTTTCAATGGTGCTGCAAGCACTGGTGGATCACAAGGGACATTTCACCAACATCAACGTGGGATGGCTGGGAAAGGTTCATGACGCTCGCGTCTTCAGGAACACTACTCTGTTTAAATGGCTGCAGCAAGGAATTTACTTCCCAGACCAGAAAATAACCATTGGGGATGTTGAAATGCCTATAGTTATTCTTGGGGACCCAGCCTACCCCTTAATGCCATGGCTCATGAAGCCATACACAGGCAGCCTGGACAGTAGTCAGGAGCTGTTCAACTACAGGCTGAGCAAGTGCAGAATGGTGGTAGAATGTGCATTTGGACGTTTAAAGGGTCGCTGGCGCACGTTACTGACTCGCTCAGACCTCAGCCAAACCAATATTCCCATTGTTATTGCTGCTTGCTGTGTGCTCCACAATCTCTGTGAGAGTAAGGGGGAGACCTTTATGGCGGGGTGGGAGGCTGAGGCAAATTGCCTGGCCGCTGATTACGCGCAGCCAGACACCAGGGAGATTAGAAGAGCACACCAGGAAGCGCTGCGCATCAGAGAAGCTTTGAAAACCAGTTTCATGACTGGCCAGGCTACGATGTGAAAGTTCTGTTTGTTTCTCCTTGATGAAAACCCGCCGCCTTGACTGACTCATTCTCTGTAAGCAACCCACCCTCCCCCTTCCTTGCTTTCAAAGGAAATAAAGTCACTATCGTTTAAAAATCATGTATTCTTTATTAATTGATTATCAAAAGAGGGAGAGAACTGACAAGGTAGCCCGGGTGGGGTTTGGGAGGAGGATAGGAGGGAAGGAAAAGGCCACTAAAAAAGTTGAAAATAATGACAGCCTTTTGCTTGGGCTGTCCACTGGGGTGGAGTGGGAGGGTGCACGGAGCCTCCCCCCCCCCCCGCGTTCTTACACGTCTGGGTGAGGAGGCTATGGAACATGGTGAGGGGGAAGGGTAGTTATACAGGCGCTGCAACGGCAGTCTGTGATCCTGCTGCCGTTCCTGAAGCTCCACCAGACGCCGGAGCATGTCCATTTGCTCACGCAGCAGCCCCAGTGTTGCATCCTGCCTCCTCTGATCTTCCTGCCGCCACCTCTCATCTTGAGCATCTCTCCTCTCCTCACGTTGGTCCCTTCTGTCCTCACGTTGGTCCCTCCTGTCCTCATGTTCACTGGCATCTTTCCTGTACTTTGATACCGTGTCCTTCCACTCATTCAGATGAGCTCTTTCATTGCGGGTCGATTCCATGATTTCAGAGAACATTTCGTCTCGTGTCCTTTTTTTTTGCTGCCTTATCTGAGATAGCCTTCGGGACGGAGGAGGGAGGCTTGAAAAATTTGCAGCTGTGGAAGGCAGGGAAAAAAGGGAGAAGTATTTAAAAAGATACATTTTACAGAACCATGCTTATACTCTTTCACGGTGAACAACACTATTCACATTACATAGCACATGTGATTTCAGTACAAGGTCACATTTTGCATCTTAATATTGAGTGCCTGCGGCTTTGGTGTTAGAGATCACAGACGCAGGTCCGGGCAACAGAATTCGGCTTGCATGCGGCCATGGTAAACCATTGTCTTTCTGCTTCTGGGAGCTACTTGAGGTAAGCGCCGCTCAGAGCCTGCACCCCCTGAGCCTCTCCCCACATCCCAACCCCCTGCCCCAGCCCTGATCCCCCTCCCACTCTCCAAACCCCTCAATCCCAGCACAGAGCACCCTCCTGCACACCAAACCTCTCATCCTCAGCCCCACCCCCTAAGCTTATTTCTACCAGCTGACGTTAAAAACTTCCCCCAGCACAAATCCTCTCTTTGTCCTTGGACGGTATTGCTGCCACCACCAAGTGATTTAGACAAAGATTCAGGAAAAAGACCACTTGGAGTCCCTATTCCCCTCAAATAGTCCCCCAAGCCCCTTCACCCCCTTTCCTGGGGATGCTTGAGAATAATATACTAATCAATAGATTAACAAAGTGAGCACAGACCAATCCCTTTGGTTTTTAGGATACTAAAAACCAATCAGATCTTAAAAGAAGAACTTTATTATAAAGAAAAAAGTAAAAGAATCACATCTGCAAAATCAGGAAAGAAGGTAACTTTACAGGGTAATAAAAGATTTAAAACACAGAGGTTTCCCGTCTAGGCTCAACTTTAAAGTTACAAAAACATAGGGAAAATTCACAAGCTAAAACAAAAGATAATCTAATGCATTTCCTTGCTATTACTTACAATTTCTGTAATTTTAAATGTATAATTTCAGGATCTTTTTAGGAGCTGGGTTACCTGCTTGGTCTTTCTCTTTGTCCCGAGAGGGAACCAACAAAGAGCACAAACAAAACCTCTCCCGCACTCCCCGAGATTTGAAAGTATCTTCTTTCCTTATTGGTCCTTTTGGTCATGTGCCAACCAGGTTATTTGACTTTCTTAACCCCTTACAGGTAAAGGAGGGATTTTATGCTACCCTTAGCTGTATGTTTATGACAGCACAGATGAAGAGTTCTCCAAGTAATTTGAAAAGTAAAGGGTATTAAGCAAAGCCACACTACTACTGTGCAACTCTCCCAGCAACATTAAAGACTGGTTTAACTAGTTGTAGTGTGTGAGGGAATAGGGTAGTATCCCTCTAAGTTATTTGTGATTCCTTTAATGGTGCTCACTGTGATCTGTGTTTTAGAAGCCATCTGAAATCAGTCTGAGCACAGTGTACACTAAGCAAGGTCTTGTGTGTTTGTACATAAATAAACATGGTTTTGGGGGGCCATCTGTGCCTGTGTAGTTTCTTCATATAATTTTTGTTGTGCACCAAGCAAAAGACATGACACTAATCATAACATTTTAAAAAATATTTATAACACAATGAAACAAGTTCTGATAAATGTAGCCATTTCCCCTGCTCTTAATTTGTCTAAGAACCAATCAGGGTTAGTCCTATAAGAACGGCCATACCGGGTCAGATCAAAGGTCCATCTAGCCCAGTATCCTGTCTACCAACAGTGGCCAATGCCAGGTGCCCCAGAGGGAGTGAACCTAACAGGCAATGATCAAGTGATCTCTCTCCTGCCATCCATCTCCACCCTCTGACAAACAGAGACTAGGGACACCATTCCTTACCCATCCTGGCTAATAGCCATTAACGGACTTAATCACCATGAATTTATCCAGTTCTCTTTTAAACGCTGTTATAGTCCTAGCCTTCACAACCTCCTCAGGTAAGGAGTTCCAAAAGTTGACTGCGCTGTGTGAAGAAGAACTTCCTTTTATTTGTTTAAAACCTGCTGCCTGTCAATTTCATTTGGTGACCCCTAGTTCTTGTATTATGGGAATAAGTAAATAACTTTTCCTTATCCACTTTCTCCACATCACTCATGATTTTATATACCTATAGATTTCTTAAATTGTAACTGTCCATATAATTTCTGTGAAAACATTACCTCTGGATCTGTAACAATTTGGTTGACCATTGCTTTTGGTTGATTCCCCCCCTCCCCCCCATGCATGTGGTATGACTACTGTCAAATAGATACAAAATGGGGGTATGATATTTGGCAGAGTGTAGCCCAGAGAGGGAATTTCAGCTCCGGGTATGGTATATTCTTGTCTCACCACAGTGGCACTTACAGGCACTCTGATCCCGGATCCAGGTTTGAATAATTATTAAATAATGTATTAATTTACTAATAGACACTGTTATGACTCTCAATCCATATTGATTCTGGTAAAATGTTTGAAAAGGCATCTCACTCTGATGAATTACTAAGAAATGTTCTGTGAACGGGGGGGGCTGGAACTCAGGGTGCTGGGGGGGCAGATGCAGCAGCACCCCCTGGTTTGACGTGGTTTCCATCCTACACATGGTATCCAGCCCCCCCACTGTAACATAGTTCCAATACCCGCCCTTGCAGCAGGGATGGGAGGGACCGGGAGCCACCAACAAACGGGGAACCGACTTCACCTCGTCTCCCCTAGTGGCTCCCTCTGCAACTCGCTTCCCCGACCGAGATGCTTAAGGGTTAAACCCACAGAGCTCCGAGTCCTCCCCAGCCTAGACACGCCCAGTAATTGCTGCGGGGGCGGGGCGGGCAGAGGGAGGGAGCGTCTCGTGCCCGCCGCGGAGACCCGGGGGCCGAGCCCGGCCCGAGCTGCGCGTGCGGAGCGAGCCCCCTCTGCAGGCTGCAGCCCCAGCGCCCGGCGCGGTGAGCGGGGCCCGGGGCGGGAGGGAAACAGCCGCCGAGGCTGGAAATCGCCGCCTGGGGAGGGAGCTGCTGGGGGCGGAGAGACCCCCCCGGGGGCCGGTTTGTGCAGCGGAGCCCGGCAGGGTCCGCGCCCCAGCCCGCGAGAGCCCGACCGACCCTCTCCTCGCTCCTGGGGGCGGGCGGGCCCCTTCCCCGGGGCGGTGCTCCGGGGGCTGCCGGGTTCTTCCCCCTTCCCGCAGAGCAGGCACCGGCCGGGGCTGGAGGCGGGGCTGGGGGGGCAGGTCCTGGCTGACAGGTCCTCTGGCCTGTGCTCCTGGGGCTGTGAGCAGCCTGCTCGGGAGACCGGGTTCGGGGCCAGGCTGGGGCCGCTGCACACACTGGCAATGGGAGGCGCTGGGGGAGGCTGAACTCAGTCCCTGGGTACCGCGGGGGCGGGGGGAGGTTCCTTGTCTGACTGCCCCATCGGCCAGCGTGTTGGGGATTCAACCAGAGCCCTCCGGAGCTAAAAGCCTGGGCTGCTACTGCTTGAGCCACAGCTCTCTGGCTGGGGCTCCCAGGGTCTGTCTAGGCAGCAACTAAAAGCCTGTGGCTGGCCCGTGCCAGCTGACACCGGCTTGTGGGGCCAGGGGCTCATGGGCTGTTTAATTGCGGTGCAGACATTTGTACACAGGCTGGAGCCTGGCTCTAGGTCCCTGCTCTGCGTAGCTCAGGCACTTCTCTCTTTCACCAACAGAAGTTGGTCCAGTAAGAGATATTACCTCCACCCCCTTGTCTCTCTAATATCCTGGGACCGACAAGGCTACAACAATGTAACCTTAATTCCTGCCCAATGCAGATGGGAAAGCCCGGGGAGGGAGTGACTGGAGAGCGAAGCCACCCTGTACTCACCCCACAGTGCAGCTCCAGCAGCTCCTGTGTTCGGTACGGCTGAGTCCAGATCCCCACTCTCACCCCGCAGCAGTGGCTCCAGCAGGGTCTTGAGGAGCTGGGCCCAGTGCCCTGTTCTGGGCATTACATTGTGGCATGTGAGGTTGCAGTGCTGCCCAGGTTTGATCTGCCCAGCCCTCCAGCATGGTGACAGAGGGTCGGGTGTGCCGGCTAAATGTAAGTGGGGCTGTGACCCGGTTGCTCTGGGTCGCAGCAACACTCACTGAAGTTTGACCTGCCTGCTCCATCATGACAGAGGGTCAGGAGGACTAACCCTCAGCAGTGGTGCAACTCTTTGTGCCAGGATACAACACTCAGAGCAGGGGGGCGGGCTCACTGTGGGGTGAGTCACAGACAGAAAAAAAATCACAGGAAAACACTGTCCATTACTTTTTCCACACTGTGGCAAACCTGAACCCATAATAATGGTATGAACTTTCAAGCCTCCCTGGGCCCTCCCAGTTGCGTGGACCACTTGTACATCTGCATCACCTGCAACAGCTATTCCTCTATCGGTGTGTAAACTTTGCCATGCTGAGTTGGGTTGTTTGTCCTTTCAGATGTCGGTGACGTTTGAGGATGTGGCCATGTATTTCTCCCCAGCGGAGTGGGCGTTGCTGGGCAAGGAGCAAAGGCAACTTTACAGACACGTCATGTGGGAAAATTACCAGACTCTGGTCTCGTTAGGTGAGGAGCTGTGTCTGTGAGATCAGGGCCCCAGTGCATTGGGTGCTGCACAGAGACACAGTAACTGAGATGGAACATTGGTATGAGTGGTTGGGTGGAGAGGTGTCTGTGGGGTTGGAAGGAGGGGTGCATGGGTGTGGAGGGATAGAGGTGTGTTTAATGGAGCAGAGCAACCCTTTCATGGTGAGACAAGGTGAGTGTGAGAAGCTTTTGAGCCACACAGAGCTCTTCTTCAGGGCTGGGAAAGAAGTTGGTCCAATAAAAGATATTACCTCACCCACCTGGTCTCTCCAATATCCTTGGACTGATACGGCTACAACTACACTGCATAGCTTCAAGAGGATGCAGTTTCACCCATGGTCACTAGGGCTCCACAGTTTAAGGCAAGAGAATTCTGGCCCCAGACAGCATGTGAGCATTGGGTTGTGTGTTCTGCAGGTCTACAGGATGAAAGGCCAGCCAACACCACAGTTAAGGTGAAAGACAGACTGGGTTCATCTATGCTGGAATAAACGACCCACGGCACGGCCATGGCTGGCCTGGATCAGTTGACTCAGGACGTGGGGGTCAGGTTGTGGGGCTAAAAATTGCAGTGTAGATGTTCAGGCTCGGGCTGCAGTTCATGTTTCCATAGAAAACAAATGCAAATATGTAGATCAGCTCATTGCCTAATTGCCACATTGCATATGGAGCTGCGCAAAGTGCAAGAATTCTGTGGGTAGAAGTGCTCAGCTTAGATCTAATGGGTGGTGACGCTTTTCTCTAAGCAGGAATCCAAACTCCCAAGCCAGTGGTGATCTCCAGCATAGAGCGAGGGGAAGAGCTGTGGGCCCAGGGTCCCGCAGAAGATGGGGACATCCTGAGAGGCACCCGCCCAGGTGAGGAAGGAGTTAAAGTGATGTTCAAGGATCAAACGAGTAGCTTGAAGGCAGCTGAAATCCTGATAGATTGTGGCCAAAGTGACAATACATCCCAGAATGTTAGTCTTTTAGTCCAATGGTGTTAGGCTTTTTTGCAACAGTATCACATTGTCGGCTCTCATTCAATTCATGATCCACGGAAACCACCACATTCTTTTCTGCTGCACTGCTGCCAAACCAGTTATTCCCCATTTTCTAGTTGTGCATCTGATTTTTCCTTCCTAAGCAAACTACTTTGTACTTGTCTCTTGAATTTCATCTTGCTGATTTCAGACCAGTTCTCCACTTTGTGAAGATAATTTTGAATTCGAATCCCGTCCTTCAAAGTATTTGTAACCCCTTCCTGGCTGTCTGAATCATTGGCCGAGCAGCAATTGGGAATCTCCCTTCCCACTTCAGGCCCAACATCGGTCCATCGTTTTTTTTGGGCTCTCAGTTGACATTAATAAGGGATTTCCTTATTACTCCCCAGGACTGTCTGATCAGCCAATTAGAGGCCTACCTGGCAAACGTGTACCAGCATTGGGCTGTTCTGGGCAGTGCTTTTGGCTGCCTCTTTGATCACAGGCTTACAGCAAGGTTGCAAACTATGACAGTTTTGGCCAGCTAAGCCAGACTCTTATTTAATATAAAGCAAAGGGAGAAGAATAGGAAAGAGAAGAAATATGTTGGGGAACGAAAAGAAGTCACGGTGCTTGAGGGGGTAGGGGACAAAATCTCACATTCCAGGTGATTTGGGGGAGTTAGCCAGAACTGGTAACAGTGGCTGTATTCTCTGGATCCCTCTCTCTGGTCCAGTCTTGTTAGGACGTTTCTTAGGATAAGGATGAAGAAGATCTGGGGTCCCAAAAGAAGTTCAGCGTGGCAACATGATGGTATCGGTTGCTGCAGCAGTTTTTCACACACACCTGCTGTTGCTGCTTCTTTCAAGGGTTGCATTCAGTTCCCCTCCTTTATTCCCCCCCCCCAAAAAATGTTTTATTTTGAAACCCCCCAAAAGGAAGCCAGGGGCAAAATAGCTCAGCCCCTCATTGGGTTTTCCTCCAGTTAGGCCTAAATTCTGACATTCATTTTGGTTCATTAATTTCCAGTTCCACACTTGTCTTGTTTACCAGCCATAATTTTAACACTGTCCTTGATTTATATTAGTAGCTCTTTTTTGTTTGGACTAATTCCGTCATTTTGTTTATATTTTGCACCTTTTCCCATCGACATTTATTGTTGTAGGATATTGTAACACTTATAAACTTTCTCACAGTTTTTACAATTAAACTGCCAATTAGGGTAAATTTGTGGGCCCAATTATTACAACAGCAAGTTACTCCTTTGGCTCAGGTTCTCTCCCACCCTTTGTGTATTTAGTATATAAGCTCTTCAACATCAGGGCGATCTCTCTGTAATTTTGTGCAGCACCTGGTGCTATGGAACCGCAAACTCAGTTGTGCTACCACAATAGAAATTGAAAATCAAGCCCCCATTTTACGCATCATTTATGATGTTGATTTTCCAGATGCAGAGGAGACCTGGGACTGGCCAGCAATTGAAAGCTCCTTGGGCTTCTTCCTCACACAAAGCTCTTCCCCTGGAGCAGGTAGGGAACCAGCTCTGCCCTGTCCACCAGTGGGAGCCGGAGAGATCATTTCAGGAATCGTCCATCAGCTGCAAACTCTCCCCTCACAGAGCATTACAATAGGGATTGAAGCCCAAACACGAGAAGTGCTACAGCTCCTCTCTCCCCTTCTCTCCTCCATCTCTCCCCTTCTCTCCTCCATCTCTCCCCCATTTTCCATAGAACATGGAGACGTTGGGATCCCATCACAGTGTGAGTGTTCCCTGTAAAAAGCAACAGAGGGTCCTGTGGCACCTTTAAGACTAACAGAAGTATTGGGAGCATAAGCTTTCGTGGGTAAGAACCTCACTTCTTCAGATGCAAGTAAGGGAAATCTTCAGAGGCAGGTATAAATCAGTATGGAGATAACAAGGTTAGTTCAATCAGGGAGGGTGAGGTGCTATGCTAGCAGTTGAGGTGTGAACACCAAGGGAGGAGAAACTGCTTCTGTAGTTGGCTAGCCATTCACAGTCTTTGTTTAATCCTGATCTGATGGTGTCAAATTTGCAAATGAACTGGAGCTCAGCAGTTTCTCTTTGGAGTCTGGTCCTGAAGTTTTTTTGCTGTAAGATGGCTACCTTTACATCTGCTATTGTGTGGCCAGGGAGGTTGAAGTGTTCTCCTACAGGTTTTTATATATTGCCATTCCTGATATCTGATATCACTTCAACCTCCCTGGCCACACAATAGCAGATGTAAAGGTAGCCATTTTACAGCAAAAAAACTTCAGGACCAGACTCCAAAGAGAAACTGCTGAGCTTCAGTTCATTTGCAAATTTGACACCATCAGATCAGGATTAAACAAAGACTGTGAATGGCTAGCCAACTACAGAAGCAGTTTCTCCTCCCTTGGTGTTCACACCTCAACTGCTAGCATAGCACCTCACCCTCCCTGAATGAACTAACCTCATTATCTCCCTACTGATTTATACCTGCCTCTGGAGATTTCCATTACTTGCATCTGAAGAAGTGAGGTTCTTACCCACGAAAGCTTATGCTCCCAATACTTCTGTTAGTCTTAAAGGTGCCACAGGACCCTCTGTTGCTTTTTACAGATTCAGACTAACACGGCTACCCCTCTGATAGTGTTCCCTGTGTGACCCTCGGGAGAGGGGTGTCACTGCTGGTGTGTGGTGATGCTGTTCTCCCCACTGAGATGGGACTCAGAGTAGGGAGAGAATTGTGGGGGCTGATTCTCATGTTCATTGACTTGAGGGGCTATTATCAGGGCCTACAGGACACTGACCTCCTCCTCCTTCCCCAGCACTGGGGCCCCTGGGAGTTTGGCCTCTTGCACTCAACCGCCGATGGCCAGCCCTGTTCTGAGGGGAGAGGCATGGGGCTGCCTCAGGTACATCCCCCTGCTGGGAATGTTAGTGTTTTCCCTTTGTGAGCAGCACAAGAAATAACATCTAGATTCTCTTCCCCACCCAGCAGGGGCGAGGAACCTGAGCAGGGCTGAGGGGCAGACTCCTGAGGAAGGGCGTGGCAACCTGGAGTCACCCAGGCCTTTCCCAGGGACATCAGGGAAGAACCATTCCCAGAAATCTGAGCGGGGAAGGCACCACAAGAGGCAGGGGAGGCCACAAAGGCAGAGGAAGAACCTGACCAGGAAGGAGCCAGCAACCCCAAAAAGCCAGCAGAGGAGATCCAGGTCACATCAAAAGCCTCCTGCAGAGGGACAGTCTGAGCCCAGAAAGACCCTATATACCTGCCGTGTGTGCAGGGAAGAATTCAAAGTGCAGAGAGACTTGATAAGCCACCACTGGACGGTTCATAGGAGACATAAATTGTATCACTGTAGCGAGTGTGGGGAGAGCTTCAGGAGAAAGAAGGCATTCAAAGCCCATGGGAAAATCCACAGAAAGGAGAGAGCCCATCCCTGTTCTGAATGTGGGAAAATATTCAACCGGGCATCCCATCTCATTGCCCACCAGAGAATCCACACTGGAGAGAGACCCTATTGCTGTGCTGAGTGTGGAAAAAGATTCTTCCAAATATCAGCTCTTACCATGCACAAGAGAATCCACTCAGGAGAGAGACCCTATGCCTGCGCTGAGTGCGGGAAGTGCTTTATGTATTCGTCCACCCTTAACAGACACCAGAGAATCCACTCAGAAAAGAGACCCCATTGCTGTAACCAGTGTGGGAAAGGCTTCAAACTTACATCAAGTCTTACTAGACACTTGAGAATCCACAGTGGAGAGAGACCTTTCCTGTGCCACGAGTGTGGGAAAAGATTCAACCTGCAAGAACATCTCATTAGACACCAGACAATACACACGGGGGAGCGACCCCATCGCTGTGCTGAGTGCGGGAAAAGTTTCAGTCTCCTTCAAAGTCTCCGGAGACACCAGAGAATCCACAGTGGGGGGATCCCTCATCACTGCGCCGAGTGTGGGAAAACATTCAGTTGTCTAGAAAATCTCACTAGACACCAGAGAGTCCACACGGGGGAGAAACTGCATCGCTGCGCTGACTGTGGGAAAGGCTTTGTCCGGCTACATCATCTCACTAGCCACCAGAGGATCCACACTGGGGAGAGACCCCATTGCTGCACTGAGTGCGGGAAAAGATTCACCCAGTTGTCAGGCCTCACCACCCACCTGAGAATCCACACGGGAGAGCGACCCTATCCCTGCACTCAGTGTGAGAAGCGCTTTGCTCACTCGTTGTCTCTTGCGAAACACCAGAGAACCCATGGGGCGGGGACTCCTGACCCTTGAGTTTGATGGGGGGAAACCTCTGCCTGCTCTCACCTCACTCTTCTCCCCACAGCCAGTGCACAGGAGGGAGATCCTGCACCTGCCCTAAAATGCTCCCACCTCCCCATTAACCAGATACTAGATTAGAGTTTTATTGGAATGGATATTTCAGTTTTCCCAGAGGTGGTTCTGGACTTAACTGAAACCCAGGAAGGAAGTGTTCCTAAGCTTGTGTGTGGTAACCTTCATATTGCCAGTGAGGAAAGTTGCCGAGGGAAAGAGAGGGCCTCCAACCCGGCTTTAACCACGGAATGTAGCAGATTGCCAGAAAGGGGGTTCTGTGAAAATCCTCTTCATGTTCCAGGGATGATTCTGGGTGTAAGTGAAACTCCAAAGCAGTTTGTTGTGGCTCCACAGAACAACGCTTCTGTAGAGCAGAAAAAAGCTGGGTTGTTGCTTAGAGAAGCTCCTAGGGAGAAGAATCCTCATGGTAGTTTTTTCCAAACAGTTTGCTGCAACTGATGGGTGTAAAAGTGATTTGGGTGAGTTAACTCAGGGTGAATCACTATATAGAGAAAGCAACAGTTTGTTTGGGAGACTGGTTTCAGTTCCCAACTGCCAAAGTCTTTCTGAGGTGTCTACATCCACTGACCTTGCTTTAGAAAGACCCACTGTGGCTAGCTTAGAGGAGGTTTCAGATTGGGGTGGGGGAATTATTAGAGAAATTGAACGGCCCTGTAGCCAAGTGGCTGGGCTGGGCCATCATGTTCTCCAGGCTGATTCTTTGAGTAAGCAGTCTGGGCCGCAGAGTCTGAGGAAAGAGTGGGTTACTGGTTTTTCAGAGCAGAACAGCCTTATGACTGAACCTACAAGGATGCAGGGGAGAGCAGGCAAACTCTCATCTCTAGGCACTTGGGATTTGTTTGGTATCTCTTTAAAACAGAGTTCAGTCTCTAAGCTGGTGGTGGTGGATCCACAAGCAAGCATGCAGGAGAGTGTCTGTGTAGATCAGGGGTCGGCAACCTTTCAGAAGTGGTGTGCCGAGTCTTCATTTATTCACTATAATTTAAGGTTTCGCGTGCCAGGAATACGTTTTAATGTTTTTAGAAGGTCTCTTTCTATAAGGGTACGTCTTCACTACCTGCCGTACTGGTGGGTAGCAATCGATTTATCCGGGATCGATATATCGCGTCTCGTAAAGACGCGATATATCGATCCCCGAACGCGCTTACCGTCGACTCCAGAACTCCACCAGAGCAGGGAGGTTCAGTTCCCAACCTTCTAGGAGAAGGGGAAGGTGGGGGTGGGGAAGGGCCCAATCCTGCTCAGGGGAAGAATGAGTGTCCAGCTTGAAATTGGCAGCAGGTGAGAATTTGAAAGCTAGTGTCTGGGTTGATACAATCTACCTGGCTAGCAAGGGAGGGGGGAGATTTGCCCCATAGCAGGTAGCATTGAGGACACACCTGGCCAGCCAAGGGATCCAGTGAGACAAGAACCATGGTATGACCAAGATACTTATAAACACTGACTTATAACAAATGTGGTGCTACTGTTAAGGTTTAGCCTTCTAATGTATTTGATTTTGACGTCAACCCTGGTCAAAAGGTACAATGTGTGTGACTTTGATAAAAAGCTTGTAAACATATTGGGGATAATACCTAAAAACATACTGTATACTAGAGAGCTGTATAATAGTGAAATGTTACAACTGATACCTGTAAGCAATTGTAAAACTTGGCACAGCAGAGAAACCTTTACAAATCTAGTCTGCTGGATAGAAAGGGAAACTGAGGCACACTACCACATTGCTGTCATGGCTAAATGCCAAGGTAATTACACCCTTGAGAGCATTAATGCTCTCTACTAAAGTAACATCAGATGAGAATCAGAGGGGTAGTCATGTTAGTCTGGATCTGTAAAAAGCAACAAGGAGTCCTGTGGCACCTTATAGACTAACAGATGTATTGGAGCATAAGCTTTCGTGGGTGAATACCCACTTCGTCAGACGCATGTTTCTCCTCCCTTGGTGTTTGAGGTGTGAACACCAAGGGAGGAGAAACATGTGTCTGACGAAGTGGGTATTCACCCATGAAAGCTTATGCTCCAATACATCTGTTAGTCTATAAGGTGCCACAGGACTCTTTATTAGATGAGAAGACTTTCAGAAAATGAAGGTAGCTGTATATAAAGAGCCGGATTTAATCAGGCATGATTTTGATAAACTATTTCTGTTGTACACTAATACTTGTGATGTAAACCAGAAGTGTAATAATATAGGACCAAGAATGGAAAATTTTTGTGCTGCATTCAGCAGTGTCTAGGAACACCCCTTTCTGCATCAATTTTACGTGGGGTGTGTGATGCTGAATGGAATTTAGGGGACACTTTAGGATATTATGAATATCAATATTGTAGAATGGCAATGAATTATGCCAGATAGGCCATGTAAGATAGCTGAAAAAATGTCATCATTTGCCAGATATGATGATCTCATTTATGCGTTTGTATCGCCTTTGTATTATGAGTTACAGACATACCTACATATCTATATTTCAAACTTGTGCTATACTTCTGAGCGACACCCCCAGACAGTTTGGCATCAGCACTGCCTAGCCTGCTTGATGGCCCATTGAGGACCAACAGCTATACAATTGACACATTGAGAGAAGGCAGATATGCCTTATGACTCAGCAAGGCATGCGGGGACATGCCTATGAAGGGAACTGGGCTTTCAAGCCATGTACTGGGCAACTTGTGTTTGGAACAAAAGAAGCACAGGCTGCATGGCAAAATACTATAAAAGGCAGCTGCATCTTCTTCATGTTGTCTTCAGTCCTGCTTCTTACCTCTGGAGGAACTTTGCTACAAACTGAAGCTCTGAAGGACTGAATGACCCGTCCAAGCTGTGTGAATGTGCTCCAGAGGGACTTTCAAGCCAATAAACTCACCAGTCCTGCTAGGAACCTGATATATGGACTTTGAAGTCTTTGTATATATGTAACTGTTTTACCATTTAACATCTCTTTTTGTTCTTTCTTTTTTCTTTATAATAAATCTTTAGTTTTAGATACTAAAGGATCGGCTGGCAGCGTAGTATTTTGAGTAAGACCAGAAAATAACTGTTGGGGATGTTGAAATGCCTATAGTTATCCTTGGGGACCCAGCCTACCCCTTAATGCCATGGCTCATGAAGCCATACATAGGCACCCTGGACAGTAGTCAGGACCTGTTCAACTATAGGCTGAGCAAGTGCAGAATGGTGGTAGAATGTGCATTTGGACGTTTAAAAGCGCGCTGGTGCAGTTTATTGACTCGGATAGACCTCAGCAAAACCAATATCCCCATTGTTATTACTGCTTGCTGTGCGCTCCACAATATCTGTGAGAGTAAGGGAGAGACGTTTATGGCGGGGTGGGAGGTTGAGGCAAATCGCTTGGCCGCTGATTACGCGCAGCCAGACACCAGGGCGGTTAGAAGAGTACAGGAGGGCGCGGTGCGCATCAGAGAAGCTTTGAAAAACAGTTTCATGACTGGCCAGGCTACAGTCTGTTTGTACAGTGAAAGTTCTGTTTGTTTCTCCTTAATGGAACACCCCCCCCCCCCCGCTTGGTTCACTCTATTTCCCTGTAAGCTAACCACCCTCCCCTCCCCCCTTCGATTAACGCTTGCAGAGGCAATAAAGTAATTGTTGCTTCACATTCATGCATTCTTTATTAATTCATCACACAAATAGGGGGATAACTGCCAAGGTAGCCTGGGAGGGGTGGGGGAGGCGGGAAGCACTGGGTGGGGTGGGGGAGGAGGGAAGGACAAGGCCACACTGCACTTTAAAACTTTAAAACTTAAAATCTTTAAAACTTATTGAATACCAGCCTTCTGTTGCTTGGGCAATCCTCTGGGGTGGAGTGGCTGGGTGGCCGGAGGACCCCCCACCGTGTTCTTGGGCGTCTGGTTGAGGAGGATATGGAACTTGGGGAGGAGGGCTGTTGGTTACACAGGGGCTGTAGCGGCGGTCTATGCTCCTGCTGCCTTTCCTGCAGCTCAACCATACGCTGGAGCATATGAGTTTGATGCTCCAGCGGCCTGAGCATTGACTCCTGCCTTCTGTCAGCAAGCTGACGCCACCTATCCTCTTCAGCCTGCCACTTATTCTCTTCAGCCTGCCACCTCTCCTCGTGTTCATATTGTGCTTTCCTGCACTCTGACATTGCCTCCACGCATTCTGCTGTGCTCTGTCAGTGTGGGAGGACAGCATGAGCTCAGAGAACATTTCACCCCGAGTGCATTTTTTTCGCCTTCTAATCTTCGCTAGCCTTTGGGAAGAAGAAACATATGCAGCTGATGGAGGAAAAAAAAGGGAGAGTGGTAGTTAGACACATTTTATAGAACAATGGGTATTCTCTTTCACGATAAACCTTGCTGTTAACGTTACATAGCACATGTGCTTTCGTTACAAGGTCGCATTTTGATGGGTTCACCCCTCCCCCCACCGTGTGGCTAACAGCGGGGAACATTTCTGTTCAGCCACAGGCAAACAGCCCAGCAGGAATGGGCACCTCTGAATGTCCGCTTAATAAAACCACCCTTTTTCAACCAGGTGACCATGAATGATATCACTCTCCTGAGGATAACACAGAGAGATAAAGAACGGATGTTGTTTGAATGCCAGCAAACACCGGGACCATACGCTGCAATGCTTTGTTCTGCAATGATTCCCAACTACGTGCTGCTGGCCTCGCGTGGTAAAGTGTCCTACCGTGGAGGACGGAATAAGGCTGCCCTCCCCAGAAACCTTTTGCAAAGGCTTTGGGAGTACATCCAGGAGAGCTTTATGGAGATGTCCTTGGAGGATTTCCGCTCCATCCCCGGACATGTTAACAGACTTTTCCAGTAGCTGTACTGGCCGCGAATGCCAGGGCAAATTAATCATTAAACACGCTTGCTTTTAAACCATGTCTAATATTTACACTTACCAGAGGTCCCTTCTCCGCCTTCAGGGTCCGGGAGCCCGCCTTGGGTGGGTTCTGGGGTTACTGGCTCCAGGTCCAGGGTGAGAAACAGATCCTAGCTGTTGGGGAAACCGGCTTCTCCGCTTCCTTGCTGTGAGCTATCTTCAACCTCCTCCTCATCATCTTCCTCATCCCCAAAACCCGCTTCCGTGTTGCGTTCTACTCCATTGACGGAGTCAAAGCACAGGGTTGAGGTACTGGTGGTTGCACCCCCTAGAATGGCATGCAGCTCATCATAGAAGTGGCATGTTTGGGGCTGTGACCCGGAGCGGCCGTTTGCCTCTCTGTTTTTTTGGTAGGCTTGCCTGAGCTCCTTAATTTTCACGCGGCACTGCCGCGAGTCCCTGTTATAGCCTCTGTCCTTCATGCCCTTGGAGCTTTTTCAACTGTTTTGGCATTTCGTTTACTGGAATGGAGTTCAGCTAGCACGGATTCGTCTCCCCATACAGCGATGAGATCCCGTACCTCCCGTTCGGTCCATGCTGGAACGCTTTTGCGATTCTGGGACTCCATGGTCACCTCTGCTGATGAGCTCTGCATGGTCACCTGTGCTGATCAGCTCGCCACGCTGGCCAAACAGGAAATGAAATTCAAAAGTTTGCGGGCCTTTTCCTGTCTACCTGGCCAGTGCATCTGAGTTGAGAGCGCTGTCCAGAGCGATCACAATGGAGCACTCTGGGGTAGCTCCCGGAGGCCAATACCATCAAATTGCATCCACACTACCCCAAATTTGACCCGGCAAGGCCGATTTCAGCGCTAATTCCCTCGTCGAAGGTGGAGTAAAGAAATCGATTTAAAGAGCTCTTTAAGTCGAAAAAATGGGCTTCGTCGTATGGACGGGTCCAGGGTTAAATAGAGGTAACGCTGCTAAATTCGACCTAAAATCGTAGTGTAGACCAGGCCTTAGGGTTTGGCTGTAGACAATGGATTGTGTGATGTGTCCTGGATGGAAGCTGGAGGCATGTAGGTAATTATAGTGGGAGTGGCTGGCTCACTACAAAAGCAACTTTTCCTCTCCTGGAATTGACACCTCCTCATCAATTATTGGGAGTGGACTACATCCACCCTGATTGTATTGGCCTTGTCAACAAGGGTTCTCCACTTGTGAGGTAACTCCCTTCTCTTCATGTGTCAGTATAATAATGCCTGCATCTGTAATTTTCACTCCATTGCATCTGAAGAAGTGGGTTTTTTACCCACGAAAGCTTATGCCCAAATAAATCTGTTAGTCTTTATGGTGCCACCAGACTCCTTGTTGTTTTAATTTTATCCTTATCCTACATACAGTTTTACTTATAAATGTTTGACTACAGATTTTTTTCTCCCACTGCTGTAAAAGTTTATGCCCTTTCTGATTAACTGAAAACTTTATCCCCAAATTCCTCTCTGGGTGGGGGAGAATTTCCATGGAAAGGAGCTTTTTTTGAGAGAAATAGATGTTCAAAATCAACAATGTTTCCAACTGTAGTGTATAGGATTAGGGTTGTGTCCCTTTCAGGGCCGAAATGATAGTGTTCACTGTGTACTAGGTTTAGAAGTTGCCGGAAACCAGTCAGAGCAGCAGGTATCTGTAGTGAGGTCTGGCATGTATGTGTATATTCAGCAAACATGATTATTTGCCATCCAACTGTGCCTGTGTGGTTGGTTCATACTACTTTTGTTGTGTAAAGAGCAAAAGACACAACACCAGCTCTTGTGATTTTAATCACAACTCCTGTGATATGTGGGGATTTCCTTAAAGCGCCAGCTCCTGTAGTCATTTGATGATGTGAGAATCCCAGGTTTCCATTGAAGAAAAATGTCAATTTCCAGCTGTTGTGGTTGAGGAAAAAAGCTTGAAAACGTGACCCTCTGAAGGCTCAAAATATTTAAAAAACCCAACCAAACATGACGTTTCTTATTTTTTAAAATCTCATTATTTTTCAGTCAATCTTGTTATTTTGGGGTATTGACTCCTGAACAGTTGGGGCTGTCAATACTGGATGGGGAAGAAGAAACTCAAGCAAACAGGATTAGGGGAAAAGCTAAAGGAAAGCCTTGGGTGGGAGACAGTTGATAAATGATCCCATGTCTTGTTTTAGGTCCAGTGAATGCTGTCTGACACCCTGGGCCCCAGCCCTGCAAACACTTACACACCTGAGTGACTTTACGCATATGAGCTGTCTCAGTGAGCGCAGTGGGGCTGTTCATGCACATAAAGTTAAACACGTGTGTAAGCGTCAGCAGGAACAGGGCCACAGCCCTTTCTAAAGTGATGTGAGCAAACACCATGTGGCGAAGAAGCAACCTCCTAATAGCTCACTGAGCAAAAACAAATGTCACAGGGGTCCCAAGCTCCACCAACAACCCTTGGAAAACAGGGGGCCTGCGCTCTCCAGAATGGAACCTCTTCCCATTACTTCTGGCTCCAATCTCAGGCAGTGGAGATTCCATCCAGAAAAGACAATAGGCTGTTTGATAAAATAAGAAAATGGTATGAACTCCTTCCAGAAACGGCTCCAGAAAAAAGCCTGCTTTGAGTTCAAGCAGATGGAATGTGAATCCAGACGGGATGAGAGCCTAGGCCTCCGGCCAAGTATCCTGTCTCCAACAGTGGCCAGCACCAGATGCTGCAAAGGAAGGTGTAAGAGCCTTGCAATGTCGGGCCATGGGGGAACTTCCCTCCTCACCCTGAAGCAGGAAGGTCAGATCCCTGTCCAAGCTCTTCTTTATTTTTTTACCTTGACTATCCCAACTCTGGACTTTCCTCTTGTCATATAAATGTCCAATTTTTTCTTGAATCCTGCTGAGCTCTTGGGCTCATTGATATCTTGTAACAATGAGTTCCACTGGCTAACTATGTGTTTGTTTCCTTTTCCCAGTTTTGAATTTGCCCCCTTTCAGTTTCATTGACTGTTCCTTTTTTCTTGTGTTGTGAGATGGGGAGAACAGATGTTCCTGGTCTATTTTCTCCATCCCATTCATTATTTTGTATACATTCACCATGCCCCCTCTAATGTATTTCCACTCTAAGATTTCTGACTTTTCAATCTCTCTGCATAGGAAAGATGTATATAAAATAAATGTCCTGAATTGGTAGGTTAATAATAAAAAGGGTCTAATTCGAGGTAGCTTAGTAGAAATGAACTTTATTAAAAATCACATTAGAAAAGAAGCAGTTTCAAATAGCTCTTCTTTAGCTGATTGCCTAACAATCCACTTATTTTCTATAATTAATAGGAAAATCTTCCAGTAATCAATGGAACAATCAAAAAGAGGTGCTAGGTGATAGCTGCTAAGCAAAAGATTCTGCGCGCTGATAATTGTGATCATCTCCATTGTGGGTGAACGACTCCTTTCATTGTCTTGCTCTTTCTTCACAAGTCAAACTACAATAAGTAGATAAAGAAACAACCTTTAAATATAATTACGGGTGTAGTACTGTATCGCTGGATGATGTATCTGCAATTCTATAGCCTAATCTCATCATCCAGGTTCTAAGCATCTCATGTCTCGATTACTGCAACAGCACCTCTGGCTTCAAGAAATACCATCTTAATCTGCTCAGATCTACTGTGACTGCTGCAGCAAAGATCATTCTCCCGGCCTGTTGCTTTGACAGGTCACCACTCTCTTTGCACCCCTCCCCTGGCTCCCCCTTCTCTGTCGCATCAAACATAAGCTGCTTGTCTTCACCTTCAGGGCCCTTCAGAGCCTATCCCCTCCTACTTTTCCTCTCTCATTTACTATTGAGATACTAGTCCTACCTCCTATCAGTCCATGATCCCAGTCTCCATTGCCCTCCACTCCCTCTCCTCCCTCTATTTCCTGCTCCCTCTCCCTGTGCCTCTAGCTCTATTCCCTGCTCCCCTCCCTATGCATCCTCCTCTCCTTCTGTTTCTGCTTTCCTTTTCTTGTGCCCCCACCTTTCCCTGTATTCCCTCTTACACCTGCTCATGCCTCCTCCCCTCCCCCTATTCCCTCCTGCCCCTCCAGGTGCAAACATTGACAGCACTGAAATCCAACAAGTGCATCTCTCTTCACCCCTCCCCAGCCTGTCCTGCAGTTTCCATTGTGAGGTCTCAGCACTGTACCTCTTCCCAAGATGTGCTGAGGTCAGCAGGGAGGGTGAAGAGGAGCACTGTCAGGCCCAGTCGAGGAATGTTGTGGGTTTAACATGCTCAGATCTCTGCTGTCTGAAACCCCCCCATTACCTAGCGTTACCATACGCAGAGTCAGGTCAGTCAACTCACTGCTGATCAATGACCCTGATCAATGGTGCTGAACAAAGAATGGTGGGGGTGCATGGGCATGTGTCAATAGCAGTGCTGATGTGGAGTTATTGCGGGCACTGACAAACTGGTTGTTATATTCCAAGAGCCATATCCCCAGGGGCAGAGTTAAGGTTGTATGGGGGTGCTGGAGACATGACCCTACATCTGAATTTCCTGATTGTCAGAGGTTTAAGTTTAGCCACTTTCCATGTTCGGGAAGGGCACGAGGCAGTGCCGGCTTCCTATTTGTGAACATCTTTTTTGAAATGCGGACACCAGAACTGGACACAGTCTTCACTAACAGTCTCACCAATGCCGAATACAGAGGTGACCGCCCCCCTTTGCTCCACCAGCGATGCCAGGCCCCGGCAGCCTGTTTGTCTGCTTTGCTCACCGATGGCTTCTCATTTTCTTCTCTGCCACCACCCATAATGCTTGAAATTCCTCCCTGACATGATCCATAAGGGCGCTGTCTTCCAACTCCCGCCTGCCTCTGCTGTCATGCCTATGACATCAGCTGACAATGGCTAGACAGGTAGCCAACATGGGTAGCGGAGATTTATCTGTTTAGTTATATATATATTACACACACTCACATACACTTTTAAATGATGGCTTGGAACCATAAAGCCAGGCATGTCGCTGGCATATAGAACTACCTATTCCTGTTACTATTGCCCTCATTCCCATCCCCTCTTCCCTCCTCCTGTGCAGCAGATGCACCTGTTCTAGCTCAGCAGGAATTACACGTCACTGTGAGCTCTTTGCTCAGGGACTCTCTCGCTACGTCTGTGCAGGGCCGAGTGCAAAGAGGGCCCAGATCGTGGCACAGGCCTCTAGGTGCTTCTGATACATAAATGGGCACAGCCGGCTGAGCAAAGGGAGGCCCTGCCCGCAGCTGGAAGGCATTTCTTTGTCTGATCGGACGTAATGCGAAAACTTTTGAACACGGCAGCTGATCAAAACTGGGGCTACACAGAGCTTCAGGCATCTGCTTAGCAGAGCCAGCAGCTTCCTCCACCTCTGTAGCGGTCGGTAGCACCACAAAGAATGCAGCGATGGCACCAGTAACACCTTCTCGCGTAGCACCCCCCTCACCTCTGCCTAGCCTCCCATGCTGCCACCCTGAACGACTTCTGTCCCAGACGGAAAGGAAAGAAATAAGGGTATGTCTTCACTGCAGAGTTTAACAGGTCTGGGCACCCAAGTATGGACGGGGAGAACGGGGAGCACAGAGCGCCCCTGGCATGGGGGGGAGAATGGAGGAGAATAGTGTAGGGAAGGGAAAAATGGGGGACACAAAGTCTCTGGAGAGAGGGGCACAAAGAGACTCTGGTGGGGTGGAGAATGGGGTATCCAGGTATGGAGGGACTAGAGGACACACAAAGCTCATGGCATGTGGCACAGAAGAAGAAGGGGGGGCTGGCTGTGATGAAGCAGAGAAACTGCCCACCAGCATGGAAGGGGTTAAAGAGCCTTCGGGCCCCAGTTAGCCTCACCCTGTTATACCTGCAGCCAGTCCCAGGCCTGGAGGGGAGAGAAAAGGACAGAGCCTGGCTCAGTTTGGGGCTGACTGGCTCCGAGACAGGAGCTACCTGCCTCCCCACCAGAGGGGAAGGAGCACTAGCCAGGCAGCCACCAGGAAACAAGCGCTGTCTGCCTGGTCAAAGGAGACTGAGGAAAAGGCTTTGGCACCCCCGGCCAATGTGGTAACCAAATGTGGAGACCTTGTGGGGTTCAGACCCCTACCAAGCTTACACTGCCCTGCCTGGAGAAACCTGGGACTGCAACAGGACCCCGCCACGGGACCATGAGGGGGCTGCGAGAAATAAACCACCACAGCGACTTGGACTATAGGGACCATGCCCCGAACTGAAGGGATAGTGGTAGGAAGTGGCGCAGGGCAATGGATATAGATTCCCCGCTGGGAGGTCCCCTACTCAGGGGTTGTCTTACACAGGGTCCGGGGCTGGGACCCCCTACCCTTCCACCTCCGCTTTAAAGACTGAGATACCTTGACCAAGCTGGGGCCCAGAAATCAAGTGCTCCAACCACTCATCTGCCCAGCCCTCCAAGCCCCGTTACAGGGGCACACAGAGCTATAGCATAAGTGGGGAGGTGGGGTGGGGGTTGCAGGTAATTCTGGAAATAAAGGGGGATGGGAGCATTGCACACAGAGAGTGGGGGAGGGGGGGATGGAGGGATACGGAGCCACTGGGATATGCAATGAGCTTAGCTAACAGAAGCTGCAAAGGGCATTACCCCTAGTTCTGTAGCTTGGCCATTTTTGAATGATTGATTTCTTCCCATGGCGGTGCAGTGGGCTCAGGCAGCAGCAGCTACAGGGGTGAGAGGGAACGATGGGCTCAGGAGGATCAAACAGCTCCTGAATTTCTAAGGTTCCCAGTGAATGTTTCCTGAGGGGCCACAACGGGCTGCCCCGGCCTCAGCCCCTGAGAGGTCACTGCCCCCCCTACATCCTATGGGGCTGATCACACTTCACAGGGATTTATGAGATCACCCCCATTTCCTTTCCTGCCCATTTTCACCATTTTTGGCCAGGCAGCCCTACCCCATCTCGGTGGAGGGGCACCCCAGCTGAAGCTCCAGGGGCAGAGAAGCCTGTGACTCAGGATCAGGTTCCTAATAAATGATTCTGTCTGAGGAGTAAATAAAAAGGGCCATAATGATAAACTGACCCTGGAGCCCATGCTGATCACTCAGCAACTGTCACGTGAGCCCAGATACACACCAGGAGAGTCTGTCTGCTCAGGAAATTGCCAAAGCTGGTCGAGGGGAGGGATGGGGATGGCACTTAAGGGGTGGGAGGGGAGCAGGGGTTCAGGTTGTTTCCACTGTATTGCATGAGAATTTCAGCTTTCATTACAAAAGGTAAGTTTCTAGCCCTCATCGTAGCGGAGAAAACCTTGAAAACTTGAAACCAGTGCACCCTAACAGCTCAGAAACCTAAAGCAAGAAAAAACTTTTATTATTTTAGAAAAATCTCATGAGTTTTAATCATTAGGGGCTGAAAAACTGTTTCCCTAGCATGTACCCCTGGGGCAGTTCAGTCTCAGTACAGCTCAGAGTCACTAAGGGGAGAGAGAGACACAATAATTGCTATAAGCAATTAGAGTTTGATAGTGAGTCAAGATGTCAGATAACCAAACTCAACCGATTTATTGATTGGAAGTAAAATGAATGTAATACAGAAAGGTCAGTACATACCCAATCTGGAGACCTGTCTTGCAGCAGTTTACATCTTCACTCTGTTCCAAACTATGAGTTCAGTTTTGCTCATATTTGGATTCTCCTCATTTAGAAGACAGAAAATTCCAGATTCCACAGACCTTACACACCTTTTCTTATCTAATTATGCACACAACAGTTTAGCTGGCCGTAGACCATAGCACACAAGTAGCATTAGATCAAGGAAACATTTGCACTAACTGTACCTAGCACACAGTTCATATTTGGCAAACTTTAACAGAGTATACATCTTACGTCTGACATTCTGCATATACTATGAACAAAGATAAGAACAATTTAACAACTAGTAAATTTGCACAATAAATCTTAGCATGAGCACAAAGTATTCTGGGAGATTTTAACTAATTCAGTGCTCTAACACCCCCATTTTTAGAGTGCAGATAATGATTTAAAGCAGATAGCAACTGAGCTGAACTGCATGTGGCATAGCCAGCTCCAGTAAGAAAGGCAAGATGGCTGCTTCTCCCCAACATCATCTCCCAAGAGTGACTGGAACATGGCAAAGTCAGCACTGCACGGAAGATTGCAGGTCTTCACCTACACACATGGCAGCAGCTATTTCAGACTCATAATTCCATTGTATTATTTTATTCCCTCCAGGAATGATGACACAACAGTGAGATAAAGTTGCATCTCATCATCACCCTCCAAAAGAGAGGCACGGCCACGGATTTCCCCAGTTGGACGAACGAGGAGACACTGGCCCTGTGCTGCTGCTCAGTTTCATCTGTGAACATTGCTGGGACTAGTTTCTTTCCCTCTCTATTTAAAACTCCCTCTCCTCAAACAGTGCTCTCTGGCCTGTCTGTTCTCACACAGGATCCCATCTCTGTCCCTGCCCTATGACCCCTGGCTGTTTCACACCCATGTCACACTCTGGGCTGGGACTGCAACTCCACAAGTTGTTTATTGAAAACACCTACAACTAGCAGCAAACAAGTCCCAGCCTGGAAAGTAGAGCAAAGGTGCTCAGAGATAATTTCCCTCACTCCTTGGCATTACGTGTCAGGGTTGAGATCCAGGTACCTCTCAGTGTTAGTGGACTTAAAGTGCCACTTCCTCTTCCAGGAACACAAACTCAAATTATTCAGAAAACAAACCATTATAACAGGAAGCAGCTCTCTGAAACCTCTACTATATCAATCCCTCATCCCTGCCCTTGCCTTTTTTCTGGCGTATGGCTTCTGATGGCACAAACAATGAATTAGATGTTGGGTAAGTGATGTAGTCACACTATCATGGCAGCAGCATCCGGAGACATCAAGGGCATGCATCTACCATCAAGATGATAAAGGTGGCAGTCCATAACCAAATAGCATACTGTTTGTTCTTGAGTGCCACAGGAACAGGATGGGGAACTGAAGAAGCCCCAGTGGGTAAAGATGTAAGTTAAACCACCTGCCACCACAATGTATCCTGTTGTAATGAAGAAGGATCTTTCATTTCATATGGCTATTCCGAGGAGCATGTGAGAGCTGATTCAGAAAGACTAGGACAGTGGTTCTCAACATTTCCAGAATACTGGACCCCTTTCAGTAGTCAGATCTGTCTTGCATACCCCAAGTTTCACCTCACTTAAAAAATACTTGCTTACAAAACCAGACATAAAAATACAAAAAAAAGTGTCAGAGCACATTATTACTGAAAAATTGCTTACTTTCTCATTCTTACCATATAATTATCAAATAAATAAAATGGAATATAAATATTGTACTTACATGTCAGTGTATAGTATATAGAGCAATATAAACAAGTCATTGTCTGTATGAAATTTTAGTTTGTAACTTTCCTAGTGCTTTTTATGTAACCTGCTGTAAAACTAGGCAAATATCTAGATGAGAAGATGTACCCCCTGGAAGGCCTCTGCCTACCCTCAGGGGTACACGTACCCCTGGTTGAGAACGACTGGACTAGGGGATGCAAATCTGACTTGTCTATCCATCAAGAAGTGCATCATCAAAATAAAATATTATCCCACACCACCTGTTGCCGCTGTTTCTAAGAAATGTTGTGTCTGATGTACTGTCTGACAGGTTCAACTATTTCAGAAAAGTGGTGTCTTGACGTTAGCCGTATTATCATTGGTGTGACCCAGAAAGTCCAGTCTCCAACCTTCTGGTCCTAGCTGGTATTGCTTGCCTGGCAATTAGGTGTGAAGACAGGGCCCTGGCTGCATTATGCATACAGCCAACTATCACAACAGCTTGCGTCATAATTTTATCTCAAAGCCAAATCAAAATGCCCTTCCTTTTGATTCAGTAAATGCGGGGGATGTCACAGCCTTTCATTAACGCAGGAGAAGAAAGCTCCTTTTCAGTCTGTGCCAGAATCTTTGTCCATTTTTCCATTTTCCAAGGGGAAAAGAAAGAGGAAATAAAACAATAAATTCCATTAGCAGAGCCCGAGAGGATGGGAGCCGCAGTGAGTGAATGGCCTGGGCCTCTAAAGCACAGTCCCGACTCCAGTCATCCCTGTCCCAGCTGCAACCCACAATGATTGTTTCGGTGCCTCTAGGGTGAAATTCTCCCATCTCCAGGGCCACACAAATTATTTTAACAAACCCAGCACTGATCCTAATGTCTGGTTAGTGAGGAGGTGGGAGCAGTTCAGAGTGGGAGCAGGTTCCCTCTTTTACAGGCTTTGGGAAAAGAGTGAAATGAGAGATTGAAGAGGTTTCTCCAATCAAACACAAGAGTCAGGAGTCTCTATCCTATGTGGGTGCTCCGGTGTTTAGTGAGAGATGATGAGCGAGCAAAGCGCTTCCCACACTGAGTGCAGGAATATGGTCGCTCTCCTGAGTGGGTGCTCCGGTGTTTAGTAAGAGATGATGAGCGAGCAAAGCGCTTCCCACACCGAGCGCAGCAGTATGGCTTCTTTTCCAAATGGATTTTCTGATGTTTGGTAAGAGACGATGAGTGAGCAAAGACCTTCCCGCAATGAGTGCAGGGATAGGGTCGCTCTCCTGAATGGATTCTCTGGTGATTGATAAGACCTGATGATTGGGTGAATCTTTTCCCGCACTCAGTGCAGTAATAGGGTCTCTCCCCAGTATGGATTCTTTGGTGGACTCTGAGTTGTACTAGACGGACAAACTTTTTCCCGCATTCACCACAGTGATGGAGTCTTTCCCCAGTGTGGATCCTCTGGTGCAGAGTGAGACTTTCTGGATGACCGAATATTTTCCCACACTCAGCGCATCGATGCGGTCCCCCAGTACGATGGATTCCTTGGTGTCTCCTGAGACTTTGAAGGAGACTGAATTTTTTCCCACACTCAGCACAGCAATGGGGCTGCTCCCCAGTGTGGATCCTCTGATGTCTAATGAGATGTTCTCGTAGGCAGAATTGTTTCCCACACTCATGGCACAGGAAGGGTTTCTCTCCACTATGGATTTTCTGGTGTCTAGTAAGACTTGATGTAAGTTTGAAGCCTTTCCCACATTGGCTACAGCGATGGGGTCTCTTTTCTGAGTGGATTCTCTGGTGATTACGAAATGTTGATGAATCCATAAATCTCTTTCCACACTCAGCACAGGCATAGGGTCTCTCTCCTGAGTGGATTCTTTTGTGGATGGTAAGAGCTGTTATTTGGAAGAATCTTTTTCCGCACTCAGCACAGCGATAGGGTCTCTCTCCCGTATGTATTCTCTGGTGGGCAGTGAGCAGTGATAACTGGTTGAATATCTTCCCACACTCAGAACAGGGATGGGCTCTCTCCTTTCTGTGGGTTTTCCCATGTGCTTTGAATGCTTTCTTTCTCCTGAAGCTCTCCCCACATTCGCTACATTGATACAGTTTCTGTCTTCTATGAACTGTCCAGTGGTGGCTTATCAGGTCTCTCTGCACCTTGAATTCTTCACTGCACACACGGCAGGTATATAGGCTCTTTCTGGGCTCAGATTGTCCCTTTTCAGGCGGCTTTAGATGTGACCTGGATCTCCTCTGATGACTTCTTGGGGTTGCTGGCTCCTTCCTGGTCAGGTTCTTCCTCTGCTTTTGTGGCTTGCACTGCCTCTTGTGGTGTCTTCCCCACTCAGTTTTCTGGGAATGGTTCTCCCCTGATGTCCCTGGGAAAGGCCTGAGTGGCTCCAGGTTGCCAGACCCTTCCTCAGGAGTCTGCCCCTCAGCTCTGCTCAGGGTCCTGGCACCTGCTGGGTGGGGAAAAGAATCCAAATGTTATTTTCTGTGCTGCTCACAAAGGGAGGCCACTAGTATTCCCAGCAGGGGGATGTGCCTGAGTCAGCCCCACGCCCCTCCCCTCAGAGCAGGGCTAGCCATCGACACTTGAGTGCAAGAGGCCAAACTCCCAGGGGCCCCAGTGCTGGGGAACGAGGAGAAGATCAACGTCCCATAGGCACTGATAATAGTCCCCCAAGTCAATGAACATGAGAACCAGCCCCCACGATTCTCTCCCTACTCTGAGGCCTATCTCACTGGGGAGAACAGCATCACCACACACCAGCAGTGACACCCCTCTCCCGAGGGACACACACGGAACACTCACACTGTGATGGGATCCCAACGTCTCCATGTTCTATGGAAAATGGGAGAGGGGGAGAGACTGGGGGAATCTGCGTAAGGGGAGAGATGGAGTTTCTAGGGGGATATCAGGGTGAGGAGCTGTAGCACTTCTCGTGTTTGGGCTTCAATCCCTATTGTAATGCTCTGTGAGGGGAGAGTTTGCAGCTGATGGACGATTCCTGAAATGAGCTCTCCGGCTCCCACTGGTGGACAGGGCAGAGCTGGTTCCCTACCTGCTCCAGGGGAAGAGCTTTGTGTGAGGAAGAAGCCCAAGGAGCTTTCAATTGCTGGCCAGTCCCAGGTCTCTTCTGCATCTGGAAACCCTGCACGAAGACAAAAGGTCTTTGGTTGACAGCACATGGACCGAATGAATATCACTGAGAGAAGCCCTTTCCTCAACATCATAAATGATGCATAAAATGGGGGCTTGATTTTCAATTTCTATTGTGGTAGCACAACCGAGTTCGCGGTTCCATAGCACCAGGTGCTGCACAAAATTACAGAGAGATCGTCCTGATGTTGAAGAGCTTATATACTAAATACACAAAGGGTGGGAGAGAACCTGAGCCAAAGGAGGAACTGGCTGTTGTAATAATTGGGCCCACAAAATTACCCTAAGTAGCAGTATAATTATAAACTTTCTCACAGTTTTTATAAGTGTTACAATATCCTACAACAATAAATGTCAATGGGAAAAGGTGCACAATATGTACAAGACGACGGAATTAGTCCAAATAAAAAAGGCCTATAATGCAATTCAAGAACAGTGTTAAAATGATGGCTGTAAACAAGAGAAATGCGGAACTGGACATTAACGAACCAAACTGAATAAGTTATAATTTAGGCCTAACTGGAGGAAAACCCAGTGAGGGGCTGGGCTAGTTTGCCTATTACTTCCTTTTGGGGTTTTTCAAAAGAAAACACTTTCAGGGGGGAGTAAAAGAGCGGGACTGAATGCAACTCTTGCTGACTGAAAAAACAGCAACAGCAGGTGTGTGCCAACAACTGCTGCAGCGAGCGATACCATGATGTTGCCACCCTGAACCTCTTTTGGGACCTCAGATCATCTTCATCCTTATCCTAAGAGATCTCCTAACAAGACTGGACCAGAGAGAGGGAGCCGGAGGATATTACCACCGTTTCCAGTTCTGGCTAACTCCCCAAAATCACCTGGAATGTGAGATGTTGTCCCCTTCTCTCCTCCCCCCCCCCCCCCCCCCCCGCCCGCCAAGCACCATGAGTTCTTTTCCTTCCCCAACTTATTTCTTCTCTTTCCTATTCTTCTCCCTTTGCTTTATATTAAATAAGAGTCTGGCTTAGGTGGCCAAAACTGCCATAGTTTGCAACATTGCTGTAAGCCTGTGATCAAAGAAGCAGCCAAAAGCACTGCCCAGAACAGCCTAACGCTGGTACACATTTGCTAGATAGGTCTGATCAGACCACATGCCATGCCTGTGTTTCTCCGTTGCAAGGCTGCAGGTAAGAGTCAGCCAGAGACAGAAGCCGCATGTTCTATCTTCGCTGTTCTTTTCTCTTCCCTCTTGTGTGGGTTTGTCTTGTTTTGTCTTCTAAAAAACAGGATCAGATTTTAACATCAACAACAGCTCCAGCCCATTTCAACTAACTGCTTCTCTTTTCCCCAGAAGGACAGTTATTACCCTCTTTAATACCATCTAAAAGACTAGACAAAAAGCCTCTGTTTGAAAAAGACTCTCTTCAGCTAAAGGGCAAGGAAACAAGGGATGTTGTTAAAATAAAAGTCACACTTAACAGTTGACATTTCAGATGTCTTAACTCTTTTCCTTCTTTTTCTATATCTTTAATAAAAGGTTAGAAAGAATATGTCATGGTGTTTGCATGGTACTAAGCAGGCTACAGTCTCTGTATTCCAACCCCCAAACCTTATTTAACACTCTTTAATGTTGGCCATAACAGTGTCATGTTAACACCTTTGTCTCTTTGGGCCCATGTCGTCTATATGAATTAATACAACATTGTCCAAGCTCAGCCAGCAGCTCAGTGGCAGAATGAGGAATACAGTCCAGGTCTCCTCACTCCCACAACATGATGTTGCCTCCCAAGCAGTCCTGGAGAGTAATAAGGAAATCCCTTATTAATGTCAACTGAGAGCCCACAAAAGCGATGGGACAATGTTGGGTCCCTACAAAACTGGGCCTGAAGTGGGAAGGGAGATTCCCAAGTGCTGCTCGGTCAATGATTCAGACAGCCAGGGAGGGGTTACAAACACTCTGGTGGGCGGGATTAGAATTCAAAATGATCTTGACAAAGTGGAGAATTGGTCTGAAATCAACAAGATGAAATTCAAGAAACACAAGTACAAAGTAGTTTGCTTAGGAAGAAAATATCAGATGCACAACTAGAAAATGGGGAATCACTGGCTTGGCAGCAGTACGGCAGAAAAGAATGTGGTGGTTACCGTGGATCATGAATTGAATGAGAGCCGACAATGTGATACTGTTGCAAAAAAGCCTAACACCATTGGACTAAAAGACTAACATTCTGGGATGTATTGTCACTTTGGCCACAATGTATCAGGATTTCAGCTGTCTTCAAGCTACTCATTCCTTCCCTGCACATCACTTTAACTTCTTCCTCACCTGGGTGGGTGCCTCTCAGGATGTCTCCATCTTCTGTGGGACCCTGGACACACAGCTCTTCCCCTCGCTCTATGCTGGAGATCACCACTGGCTTGGGGGTCTGGATTCCTGCTTAGAGAAAAGCATCACCGCTAAGAACTTGTAGTGAAAGATCTGCTGCACTTTGCACAGCTCCATATGCAATGTTTGTGCCAATTAGGCAATGAACTAATCTATGTATTTGAATTTTTTTTCCATGGAAACATGAACTGCAGCTTATGGTCAGCACTCCCAGCGCCTGGCAGTGGCAGGATATTGAATTGCAAACAACCTGGCACCTGTGGAAAGGGGAGCTGGAGAGGACTGCGGTGTCTGAGGGGATTGGGGGGGACGGGACAGATGTGGCACATGGTGTATATTTCTCCTTGACCTAGGAGAGTTACTCTACTATGGCCCAGCATCCTCCTCCCTCCTGCGGATATATTTAAATAGGAATTAAACACCTGTAGCTGGCTTGGGTCAGATGACTTGGGCTTGAGAGACTTGGGCTGTGGGACTGTAAAATTGCTGAGTGGATATTTGGGAGGGGGGGAGGGTACGAGTGCCCAGGCTCCAGCCCGAGCCTGAACATCTGCACTGCAATTTTTAGCCCTGCAGCCTGAGCCCTGCCATGGGTCGTTTATTCCAGCATAGATGAACCCAGTCTGTCTCTCTCCTTAACTGTGGTGTTGGCTGGCCTTTCATCCTGTAGACGTGCAGAACACACAGCCCTTTTCTGCTCATGTGTTCTGTCTGGGGAACTACAAGAGACAGAATTCTCTTGCCTGTGAAGCCCTAGTGACCATGGGTGGAAGTGCATCCTCTTGAAGCTATGAAGTGTAGTTGTAGACGTATCAGTCCCAGGATATTAGAAAGACCATGTGAGTGAGGTAATATCTTTTACTGGACCAACTTCTGTTGGTGAGAGAGAGAAGCTTTCCTTTCCCAGACCTGAAGAAGAGCTCTGTGTGGCTCAAAAGCTTGTCTCTCTCACCAACAGAAGTTGGACTAGTAAAAGATATTACCTCACCCACCTGGTCTCCCCATGAAAGGGCTGCTCTGCTCCATTAAACATGCCTGTATCCATCCACACCCATGCACCCCTCCTTCAAACCCCATAGACACCTCTCCACCCAACCACTCATACCAATGCTCCATCTCAGTTACTGTGTCTCTGTGCAGCACTCAGTGCACTGTGGCCCTGATCTCAGGGAAACAGCTCCTCACCTAACGAGACCAGAGTCTGGTAATTTTCCCACATGACGTGTCTGTAAAGTTGCCTTTGCTCTTCGCCCAGCAGCGCCCACTCCGCTGGGGAGAAATACATGGCCACATCCTCAAACGTCACCGACATCTGAAAGGACAAACAACCCAACTCAGCATGGCAAAGTTAAAAACAGTGGTAGAGGAATAGCTGTTGCAGGTGATGCGGATGTACAAGTGGTCCACGCAACTGGGAGGGCCCAGGGTGGCTTGAAAGTTCGTACCATTATTATGGGTTCAGGTTTGTCACTGTGTGAAATAAGTAGTGTACAGCATCTTCCTGTGACTTTTTTTCTGTGTGTGTGACACCCCCCACAGTCGTGGCTCTGGCAGCTGGACCTGGCCCCCTGCTGTGGTGTTGTATCCTGGCGCAAAGAGTTGTATCACTGCTGAGGGTTAGTCCTCCTGACCCTCTGTTATGAAGGGGCAGGCCTCAGTGAGTGTCACAGCAACCTGGAGCTCCAGATCACAGCCCCACTTACATTTAGCCGGCACACCTGACCCTCTGTCACCATGCTGGAGGGCTGGGCAGACCAAACCTGGGCAGCACTGCAACCTCACATGCCATGAGGCAATGCCCAGAACAGGGCACCAGGCCCAGCTCCTCAAGACCCTGCTGGAGCCACTGCTGCGAGGTGAGAGTGGGGATCTGGACTCAGCCATACAAAATACACGAGCTGCTTGAGCTGCACTGTGGGGTGAACACATGGTGGATTCACTCTCCAGTCGCTCCCTTCCTGGGCTTGCCCTCTGTACTGGGCAGGAATTAGGGTTACACTGTTGTAGCCTTGTCGGTCCCAGGATATTAGAGAGACAAGGGGGTGGAGGTAATATCTCTTACTGGACCAACTTCTGTTGGTGAAAGAGAGAAGTGCCTGAGCTAGCAGAGCAGGGACCTAGAGCCAGGCTCCAGCCTGTGTACAAATGTCTGCACCGCAATTAAACAGCCCATGAGCCCGAGTCAGTTGGCACGGCCCGGCTGCAGATTTTGAGTTGCCCTCTAGACAGACCCCGGGAGCCCCAGCCACAGAGCTGTGGCTCAAGCAGTAGCAGCCCAGGCTTTTAGCTCCAGAGGGCTCTGGTTGAAGCCCCAACACGCTGCCCGATGGGGCAGTCAGACAAGGAACCTCCCCCCGCCCCCGCGGTAGCCAGGGACTGAGTTCAGCCTCCCCCAGCGCCTCCCATTGCCAGTGTGTGCAGCGGCCCCAGCCTGGCCCCGAACCCGGTCTCCCGAGCAGGCTGCTCACAGCCCCAGGAGCACAGGCCAGAGGAACCTGTCAGCCAGGACCTGCCCCCCCCAGCCCCGCCTCCAGCCCCGGCCGGTGCCTGCTCTGCGGGAAGGGGGAAGAACCCGGCAGCCCCCGGAGCACCGCCCCGGGGAAGGGTCCCGCCGGCCCCAGTAGCGAGGAGAGGGTCGGTCGGGCTCTCGCGGGCTGGGGCGCGGACCCTGCCGGGCTCCGCTGCACAAACCGGCCCCCGGGGGGGTCTCTCCGCCCCCAGCAGCTCCCTCCCCAGGCGGCGATTTCCAGCCTCGGCGGCTGTTTCCCTCCCGCGCCGGGCCCCGCTCACCGCGCCGGGCGCTGGGGCTGCAGCCTGCAGAGGGGGCTCGCTCCGCACGCGCAGCTCGGGCCGGGCTCGGCCCCCGGGTCTCCGCGGCGGGCGCGAGAAGCTCCCTCCCTCTGCCCGCCCCGCCCCCGCAGCAATTACTGGGCGTGTCTAGGCTGGGGAGGACTCGGCGCTCTGTGGGTTTAACCCTTAAGCATCTCGGTCGGGGAAGCGAGTTGCAGAGGGAGCCACTAGGGGAGACGAGGTGAAGTCGGTTCCCTCTTTGTTGGTGGCTCCCGGTCCCTCCCATCCCTGCTGCAAGGGCGGGTATTGGAACTATGTTATAGTGGGGGGGGCTGGACACCATGTGTAGGATGGAAACCACTTCCAGCCAAGGGGGGCTGCCGCTCCTGCCCCCCAGCACCCTGAGTTCCAGCCCCCCTGTTCACAGAACATTTCTTAGTAATTCATCAGGGCGAGAGACGCCTTTTCAAACATTTCACCAGAATAAATATGGATTGAGATTCATAACAGTATCAATTAGTAAATTAATACATTATTTAATAATTATTCAGATCCCGAACTGGGATGTGAATCAGTAGCGTAGCTAGCAGGGTTCAGGGGAAGCGGCTGCTTCCCCTGACCCCACATTCCCCAAAAGTGGCACTCCAGCCGGTCGGCGGAACGGGGCCACGGGGTGGCCGGCTCCCGGCGCTCCCGCCGGGACTCCGGCCCTGAAAGCATTGCCGGGGGTCTCGGTGCCCCGGACAGTGCTCTGGATGGGGAAGCGGGGCGGCCCTGCGCATGCGCCGCTCCATCTTTCGGTGGCATTTCGACGCATGCGCAGGGCCACCAAAGGACCAGCGCCTTTTTTCGCCGCCACTCCTCCTCGGCTGCAACCCTGGCTACGCCACTGATGTGAATGGCTGTAAGTAAGAAAATACTTTTCGGGATATTCTAAGTGCCATTAAGGTGAGAGAAGATAATTCCCAGAGGTGAAATTCCATGTCTGGGCTACGCTCTGCTAAATATCATACCCGAGTTTCTATTCTGTATCTGATTTGACAGTAGCGATACTACATACATGAAAAAAAAAATCAACCCAAAGCAATGGTCAACCAAATTGTTGCAGATCCAGATTTAATGTTTTTACATAGTTTATATGGACAACAGTTACAATTTAAGAAGTCTGTAGGACTAACCCTGCTTCCTTCTTAGACAAATTAAGAACAGGCAAAATGGCTACATTGATCAGAACTTATTTCATAGTTGTATAAATATCTAAAATGTTATCATTAGTGTCATGTCTTTTGCATGGTGCACAACAAAAATTATATGAAGAAACTATCAGATACAATTGGCCCCCAAAAATATGTTTATTATTTATATACAAACATACAAGAACTAGCTTAGTGCACACTGTGGTCAGACTGATTTCAGATACCTTCTAAAACATCGACGACAGTAAGTACCATCAGAAGGCTCACAAACAACTTAAAGGGATAATTCAACCCTATTCCCACACACACTACAATTAGTTAAACCAGTCTTTAATGTTGCTGGGAGAGTTGCACAGTAGTAGTGTGGCTTGGTATACATTACTTTTCAAGTTACTTGGAGAACTCTTCATCTGTGCTATAATATCTCCAATTCCGTTCCTTTTAAATTCCAGATTTCCATCACAGAAATGCCAACTCTCAGTTTGATCAAGTTTTTGGAAACGTACAAAATGGTTCCCAGTGTTGTATGTCATCCTACCAGTTTTGTGCCTGTAATGACAGCACCTTTGCTTTAATAAGTGCTAATGTTTATTCAAATCACTTTGATGTTCTCTACTGAACTAATCAATATTTGGAACACTACTTTTAATATTAATCTTATATCCAAGTTACATGGAAAGGAGTTAAAGAAAGGGCAGGCAAAGGATTTATCTGGCCTAGGCATATTTCTTTCTCTGAACAGTCAATGCACGTATCTGAAAAGATGCAGTACAGTACTTTAATATAACACCCCAAATGCATTTTGTTTTCTCTCAACTTACATGCACAGAAATTGCTGGTGGAAACAGCTGAAGGTCACATTTTAGAATTTTTCTGTGATTGGACTTAATCTCCAGTGTAATGAATAAGATGCATGGTTCACCATTAATGAGATGACACTTACTCAATTGACATATGTTGCACTTGTTCACTTCGACTCTGAAATTGTAAAATAAGCAAAAAAGCTGCTAGTTATTATACTACAGATATTTTAACTAACGAATTTATGCTTTTGTTGTTAATGCTGAACACTAGTGACACCTGTATTTACTCATTCCAAGGGGTTTTATTATAAGATGCAGTTTTGTGCAGAAGGGAATTTTCTTCACCAATTACGGCAGAGAATTCCTGCATAATTTGATGCTGTGTCTGCCTCTCCATAAAACGTTCTCCTGGTCTGTAATCTTGACACAACCAACTACTGCACCAAACATCCACATGGAGAGGGAACGTTGGTAAAGGTGCAGAAAGGTCAGGAAATGGCTTCAGAAATTCATAGATATTAAGGCCAGAAGAGACCAGTCAATCATCTATATCATCTGCATAACACAGGCCATGATATTGCAATGTATTACCCCAATATGGAGCCCAACAACTTGTGTTTGGCTAAAGCATCTTCCATAAAGGTGACCCGACAGGTTTTGAAGACATCGGGAGCTGGAGAATCCATCACTTCCCTTGGGAGTTTGTCCCAATAGTTGATCACCCTCACTGTAGAAAATCTGTTCTTATTTTCAGTTTGAATTAGTCTTTCTTCCACTTCCAGCCATCGGTTCTTTTTCTGCCTTTGTAGGAGGAATATTTCAAGGGGGGAGAAAGTAGGTTTTCAGGCACTGACCCTGGATACAAATGTTTATTAGCCAAGCTACTTTATGTGGGAGCCATTTCCCCCCCACCCCTCCTCCGCATACAGGGCTGTATTTATTTCCCAACTCCACATCCAACTACCATAACTGCCAATACAGGGTTACTGTTACCCCAAAAAATGGCTTTTGGGGCACTTCTTTATAAGCCGCCTATTCCCCCCTTAGTCTGTTATTAGTGAGGTAAAAGTTCCTGGGGTTGTTAAGGAAACACTAAAGCTCACGGCTATAACCTTCTGATAATGTAATTGGCATAGGCAGTATTCTTTTCAAAACAAAGTATCTGATTAATATAACTAATATTAATTAATATAAATAATCCCTAATAAAGTGTATCCTAAAACTCCTAATTAAGGCAGAAAAATCCTCGAGGCACAAATCCCATATTGCAAATTAAAGAGCAGTTAAACTACAATAGCATATAGTTCAAATGATTCTAAGCAAAGCAATTCATTGCATGTAGCCAGTTTGCAACAAATCACTGACAACAGGTCTTCAATTACTTTAAAGTTTATATATCTATACACTGGCGCTGCATGGGGGTCGTACCGAGGGCCACGTGCTGCCCCTGGCCAACTGCCTGAGCTCCGGGGACGGGGACAACCAGAGCACACAGACGCGTGGGCGCACAGCCTGGCCGAGCTCAGGGGTCAGACTTGGGATACCTCCCCGGCCCCAGGTATGGTAGGATGGGGCCGGGGCAGGGGAAGGGCAGGATGGGGAAAGCGTGGGGGTCCTGGGCTAGGGATGGGGCTGGGAGGAGTCACGTGGGGAGATCCTGGTCCCCAGGCTAGGGGTGAGGCGGGGAGGGGTCACGTGGGGAGGTCACGTGGCACCCTTAGGGTGGTGCCCCTTTAGCCTCCCTCCCCACTAGCTGCTGCTGTAAGTATACTTAAAACACACACACACACTTAAAGCATACACATACTAACTCTATATACTGCCCTATGCACTAAACCATCATTAAAAGAATATTAAGCTTACGCTATAAATCTGTTGCTGTTTTCTTTTAAAAGTCAAATCACTGCTGTCCAATTCCTGGTCAGTCAGCTCAGCCCTGCTCCAGCTTTCTTTTCTATCTCTGCCGCAGTTCTTCTTTGGCTTCTCTCGCTGGTTTCCCGGCTCTTCCTGCACGCCTCTCTCCTTTTCAGACGTAGCCTCCAGACTTCGAAACTATTGCTGGCAACTGGCCTTTATGGTTATGCTACATTGTACCTCTTTCTTTATGTATCTTCCTATTCTTAGAAACAGTTCCCTTACTTGCACATGCTCAGTCTTGACCACTACCCCAGAATTTGGATTGACCTTTAAAACAAGGTATGACCAGGACGAGTGGCTTCCGACCAACCAGCTGCTTAACTGACTGGCCTGTCTGTTACCCCCTACTGCACATGCTCCATAGCTGCCGATCACGCACATGCTCCCTGTTGTCCTTTACCCCCCCCCCCCCAGCTGTGATTCTGCAGAGACACATCCACACACACTTGGCTCTTTGCCAGCAGCCAGGGCAACTTTTTTTTCCTTTTTTCTGAAGAAATCCAAAGTTCTTATTGAGCCTGCTCAGGGCCCACAGCAGCCGTCGCAGGGAGCAGTGACTTCTCCTTATTCAGAATGGAGATCAGAGCTACAAAGCAGAGACTGGAGAATTGTCTCTAGTCACACACACACACACCCCTCTCTCCAACCTAAATCCCTGCTCCACCCCTACCCCCTGAGTCCTTCCCTACACACACACACACACACACACACCACTGTAAGGCAGGAGAATTTCAGCTCTCATTACAAAAGTTTCTACCTTGAAAACATGAAACCAGTGCACCCAAACTGCTCAGAAACCTAAAGCAACTTTCCAACTTTCATTTTTTTTAGAACAGTCTCATGAGTTGTAACCATTTGGGGCTGGCAAACTGTTTAGCTAACATGTACTCCTCAGGCAGGTTAGTCATAGTACAGCTTAGGTTCACCAGCAGGAGAGAGGGGCACAATAACTCCTATCTGCTTTAAAGTTTCATAGTGAGTCAAAATGTCAGATAACCAGACTCAACAGATTTATTGATTGGAAGTGATTTGAGTTTGAAATCCCTGGTCTAGATGGAAACCTTAAGCTGTTCCTTTGTTAAAATGCAGATTTCTCACTCACAACCTTTCCCCTACCCAAACAGCAGCCACTTAACCAGGTGATAGTCCATTAGATTTTGCTGATATTTGGCTGAGAGGTCAGTCTGCCTTTTTGTCTCTGAGGAACTGGTCCGTGGGTTTTCTCCAGAACTGTGACATGTCTAAGTAACATCATACGGTAGAATCATATAACTTTGCATAGAATGTTGCCTCCCATATTTTCACAAGATAATAATGTTCAACACATTAGGAGTTTTCAAATGATACTTCAAAAGGCTTTGTACAAAACTGATCATTATCCTGATAAGGGGTGAACATAGAGGTACAGACTGTCACAGTAATACAGAAAAGTAAGTATGTACCCACTCTGGAGAAATGCTTTGCAGCAGATATCTCTTCACTCTGTTCCAAACTATGAGCTCAGTTTTACTCATATTTGTATTCTTCTGATTTCGAAGACAGAAAATTCCAGACTCCGCAGACCTTACACACCTTTTCTTATCTAATTATGCACACAACAGTTTAGCTGGCAGTAGACCATAGCACACAAGTAGCATAAAACCATAGAAATATTTGCACCAACTGTACCTAGCACATAGTTCATATTTGGCAAACCTTAACAGAGTATACATCTTGCGTCTGACAGATTCCACATATACAATGAAAAAAGATTAGAACAACTGAACTACTAGTAAATTTGTATAATAAAGCTTAGCATGAGCACAGAGTATTCTGGATGATTTTCACTAGTTTAGAGTCCTAACACCCCCATTTCTTGAGTAGAAATAATTGTTAAAAGCAGACTACAACTGAGCTGAACTGCAGCTGGCATAACCAGCTCCAGAAAGGAAGGCAAGATGGCTGCTTCTCCCCAACATCATCTCCCAAGAGTGACTGGAACATAACAGAGTCAGCACTGCAGGGAAGATTGCAGGTCTTCACTTACACATATGACAGCGCAGCCATTTCAGACTCATATTTCTCTTGTATTATTTCATTCCCTCCAGGAACGATGAGACAACAGTGACAGAAAGTCCCATCTCATCATCGCCCTCCGACAGAGAGGCATGGCCACAGATTACTCCAGCTTGAGGAATGGGGAGACAATGCTGCTCAGTTTGATCTGTGGATGTTGCTGGGATTAGGTTCTCTCCCTCTCCATTTAGGAGTCTCTCTCCTGAAACAGTGCTCTCTGGGCTGCCTGTTCCCATGCAGGATCCCATCTCTGTGCCTGCCCCATGACCTCTGGATGTTTTATGCCCATGTCACACTCTGGGCTGGGACAGCAACTCTACAAGTTGTTTACAGAAAACACTTACAACAAGCAGCAAACCCGAGTCCCAGCCTGCAAAGTAGAGCAAAGTAGCCCAGAGAGATTTTCCTGCACTCCTTGCCACTTGGTGTCAAGGCTGAGATCCGGGTACATGTCAGGGCTTGTCTACACTACCGCGCAGGGTCGATCTAAGATACCACAACTTCAACTACATGAACAGCGTAGCTGAAGTCAGCGTACTTAGATCTACTTACCGAAGTGAAGACACCGCGGTAAGTCTATAGCTGATGCTCTCCCGTCAACTGCGCTTGCGCTCCTCATTCTGGTGGAGTACCGGTGTCAACCCCCGCTGGATCGATTGCTGCCCGACGATCCAGCGGGCAGTGTAGACAAGCCCTAAGTGTTAGGGCGAATGTACACTAGAAGTGCTACAGCTCCCGCTAGTGTTCAAGACACCAAGCTAGCATACAAGACACTCTAACCCAATGGGAGAGAGCTTGCCTGTCAGCATAACACCTCCACCTCTATGAGAGGCGGTAGCTATGTTGGCAGGGAAGCTCTCCCATCAACATAGCTCAGTTTACACCAGTGCTTAGGACGGTATATTCCACATACCTGCGCAATGTAAATGAGTGTTCTGGTAAGTGATAAGTTCTAGTGTAGACAAGCCCTAGGTGGCATTAAAGTGCCACTAACTCATCCAGGAACACAAATTTGAATTATTAAAAAAAAAAAGTGCCATTATAACAGGAAGTAACTGACATCTCTCATCCCTGCCCTTGCCTTTTTTCTGGTGTATGACTTCTGATGGCACAATGAATTAGATGATGGGTAAGTGATGTAGTCACGCTAATCATGACAGCAGCATCCATAGATGTCAAGCATTTGCATGTACCATCAAGATGATAAAGAAGGCAGTCCATAACCAAACGGCATGCTGTTTGTTGATCCGGAAACTCCAATCTCCAACCTTCCGGTCCTAGCTGGTATTGCTTGCCTGGCAATTAGCTGTGAAGACAGGGCACTGGCTGCATTATGCATGAAGCCAACTATCAGGACAGCTTGCTTCATAATTTTCTCTCAAAGCAAAATCAAACCAACCTTCCTTTTGATTCACTACTATGAGGGGCACACAGGGGATGTCACAGCCTTTCATTACCTCAGGAGACGAAAGCTCCTTTTCAGTCTCTGCCAGACTCTTTCCCCATTATTCCTTTTTCCAAATAGAAAAAATAAAATAATTAATTCAATTTGTGGACCCTACGAGGATGGGAGCCGCAGTGAACAAACAGCTTGGGAGAAACCAGGACCTCCAAAGTGTAGTCTTGGCTCTAGTCATCTCTCTCTTAGCTGCAGCCCATAATGCCCACAATGGAATGTTTCAGTACCTCTAGGGTTAATGCTCCCATCTCCAGGACCATGCAAATTATTTTAACAAATCCAGCACCTAAACTCATGTCTCCTTAGTGAAGGGTGGGAACATTTCAGAGTGGGAGCAAGTTCTCCCTCTTTTACAGGCTTTGGGAACAGGGTGAAGTGAGAGGTTGAAGAGGTTCCCTCCATCGAACACCAAGGTCAGGAGTCTCTATACTGAGTGGGTGCTCTGGTGTTTAGTAAGATATGATGAGCGAGCAAAGCACTTCCCACACTGAGCGCAGGAATATGGTCGCTCTCCTGGGTGGGTTCTCTGATGCTGAGTAAGAGATGATGAGCGAGCAAAGTGCTTCCCACACTGAATGCAGGAATATGGTCGTTCTCCTGAATGGATTTTCAGATGTTCAGTGAGAGATGATGAGTGAGCAAAGCACTTCCCACACTGTGTGCAGGGATAGGGTCGCTCTCCTGAATGGATTCTCAGGTGGTTGGTGAGGCCTGACAATTGGGTGAAACTTTTCCCGCACTCAGTGCAGCAATAGGGTTTCTCTCCAGTGTGGATTCTCTGGTGGCTCTTGAGATGATGTATATAGACAAAGCCTTTTCCACAGTCAGTGCAGCGATGGAGTTTCCCAGTGTGGACTCTCTGGTGTCTAGAGAGATTTTCTGGATGACGGAATATTTTCCCACACTCAGCACAGCGATGGAGTCTCCCTGTACTATGGGTTTCCTGGTGTCTCCTGAGACTTTGAAGGAGACTGAATTTTTTCCCACACTCAGCACAGGAATACGGCTGCTCCCCAGTGTGGATCCTCTGATGTCTAATGAGATGTTCTCGTAGGCAAAATTTTTTACCACACTCGTGGCACAAGAAGGGTCTCTCTTTGCTGTGGATTTTAAGGTGTCTAGTAAGACTTGATATAACTTTGAAGCCTTTCCCACATTGGTTACAGCGATGGGGTCTCTTTTCTGAGTGGATTGCCTGATGATTACGAAATGTTGATGAATCCATAAATCGCTTTCCACACTCAGCGCAGGCAAAGGGTCTCTCTCCTGAGTGGACTCTCTTGTGGATGTTAAGAGCTGATATATGGAAGAATCTTTTTCCGCACTCAGCACAGTGATAGGGTCTCTCTCCTGTATGTATTCTCTGGTGGGCAATGAGATGTGATAACTGGTGGAATATCTTCCCACATTCAATACAGGGATGGTCTCGCTTCTTTCTGTGAGCTTTCCCATGTGCTCTGAACTCCTTCTTTCTCCTAAAGCTCTCCCCACACTCGCTACAGTGATACAGGTCCTGTCCCTTATGAACCATCCAGTGGTGGCTTATCAGGTCTCTCTGCACCTTGAATTCTTCCCTGCACACATGGCAGGTATATAGGGTCTTTCTGGGCTCAGCTTTTCCCTCTGCAGGAGGCTTTAGATATGACCTGGATCTCCTCTGATGGCCTCTTGAGGTTTCTGGCTCCTTCCTGGTCAGATTTTTCCTCTGCCTTTGTGGCGTGCACTGCCTCTTGTGGTGTCTTCCCCGTTCAGATTTCTTGGAATGGTTCTTTCCTGATGTCCCTGGGAAAGGCCTGAGTGGCTCCAGGTTGCCACGCCCTTCCTCAGGAGTCTGCCCCTCAGCCCTGATCAGGTTCCTCGCCCCTGCTTGGTGGGGAAGAGAGTACAGATGTTATTTCTTGTGCTGCTCACAAAGGGAAAACACTAACATTCCCAGCAGGGGGATGTGCCTGAGAACGCTCCACACCCCTCCCCTTAGAACAGGGCTGACCATGGTCACTTGAGTGCAAGAGGCCAAACTCCCAGGGGTCCCAGCACTGGGGAAGGAGGAGAAGGTCAGTGTCCCATAGGCCCTGACAATAGCCCCCCAAGTAAATGTGAAAATCAGCCCCCACAATTCTCTCCCTACTCTGAGGCCCATCTCAGTGGGGAGAACAGTATCACCACACACCAGCACTGACTCCCCTCTCCCGAGGGACACACATGGAAAACGCACACTGTGATGGGATCCCAACGTCTCCATGTTCTATGGAAAATGGGAGAGGGGGAGAGACTGGAGGAATCTGCGTAAGGGGAGAGATGGGGTTTCTAGGGGGATATCAGGGTGAGGAGCTGTAGCACTTCTCATGTTTGGGCTTCAATCCCTATTGTAATGCTCTGTGAGGGGAGAGTTTGCAGCTGATGGACGATTCCTGAAATGAGCTCTCCGGCTCCCACTGGTGGACAGGGCAGAGCTGGTTCCCTACCTGCTCCAGGGGAAGAGCTTTGTGTGAGGAAGAAGCCCAAGGAGCTTTCAATTGCTGGCCAGTCCCAGGTCTCTTCTGCATCTGGAAACCCTGCACGAAGACAAAAGGTCTTTGGTTGACAGCACATGGACCGAATGAATATCACTGAGAGAAGCCCTTCCCCCTGCACTGTAAATTACTCATTTATGGTCACTGTTGGACAGTGGGTTCCACAATGCACAAGAGGGGAAGCTATTTGGGGCTCGACAGTTACTTTGTACTGTGGTAGCGCAACTGAGATCACGGTACCATAGCACCAGGTGCTGCACAAAATTACAGAGAGATCGCCCTGATGTTGAAGAGCTTATATACTAAATACACAAAGGGAGGGAGAGAGCCTGAGCCAAAGGAGTAACTGGCTGTTGTAATAATTGGGCCCACAAATTTACCCTAATTGGCTGTCCAACTGCAAAAACTGTGAGAAAGTTTATAAAGTGTTACAATATCCTACAACACTAAATGTTGATGGGAAAAGGTGCAAAATATAAACAAAAAGACAGAATTGGTCCAAATAAAAAAGGCCTATAATGCAATTCAAGGACAGTGTTAAAATGATGGCTGTAACAAGAGAAGTGTGGAACTGGACATTAAAGAACCAAAATGACCGAGTTAGAATTTAGGCCTGACAGAAAAACAATGAGTGGCTGGGCTATTTTGTCCATTACTTCCTTTTGGGGATTCTCAAAATAAAACACTTTCTGGGGAAAATAAAGGAGCGGAACTGAATGCATCCCTTGCTGACTGAAAAAACAGCAACAGCAGGTGTGTGCCAACAACTGCTGTGGTGAGCGATACCATCATGCTGCCACCCTGAACCTCTTTTGGGATCCCAGATCTTCTTCATCCTTATCCTAAGAGATCTCCTAACAAGACTGCACCAGAGAGAGGGAGCCAGAGGATATTGCCACCGTTACCAGTTCTGGCTAACTCCCCAAAATCACCTGGAATGTGAGATTTTTGTCCCCCTGTCCCTCTTAACTCCCATGAATCCTTTTCATTCCCTACCATATTTCTTCTCTTTCTTATTTTTCTCCCTTTGCCTTCTAGCAAATAAGAGTCTGGCTTAGGTGGCCAAAACTACCATAGTTTGCAACCTTGCTGTAAGCCTGTGATCAAAGAGGCAGCCAAACGCATTGTCCAGAACAGACCAACGCTGGACAGGTTTGCCAGGCAGGTCTCCAATTGGCTGATCAGACCGTGTGCTGTGCCTGTGTTTCTCCAGACATGAAGCGGCAAGTAAGAGTAAACCCGAGTCAAAAGTCACATGTTCTATCTTTGCTGTTCTTTTTTCTTCCATCTTGAGTGGGTTTTGTCTCCAAGGAAACGGGATCGAATTTTAATAACAACTCCAGCCCATTTCAACTAGCTGCTTCTCTTTTCCCCAAAAGGACAGCTATTACCATCTTTAATACCATCTAAAAGACTTTCAAACAGAGGCCTTTTGTCTAAAAATTAAGGGTAAAGAGAAAGGCAACAAGGGACATTGTCAAAATAAGAGTCCTTAGGTCATACCTGACATTTCAAATGCCTTAACTCTTTTTCCTTCTTTTTCTGTATCTTTAATAAAAGAATAGACAGAAATTTTTGTGGTGTTTTCCATGGTACTACGTAGGCTTCTGTCTCTATATTCCAAACCCCAAACCTGATTTAACACTCTTTAATGTTGGCCATAACAGTGTCATGTTAACACCTTTGTCTCTTTGGGCCCATGTCGTCTATATGAATTAATACATTGTCCAAGGTCTGCCAGCAGCTCAGTGGCAGAATGAGGAATAGAGTCCAGGTCTCCTCACTCCCACAACACGATGTTGTCTCCCAACCAGTCCTGGGGAGTAATAAGGAAATCCCTTATTAATGTCAACTGAGAGCCCACAAAAGCGATGGGACAATGTTGGGTCCCTACAAAACTGGGCCTGAAGTGGGAAGGGAGATTCCCAAGTGCTGCTCGGTCATTGATTCAGACAGCCAGGGAGGGGTTACAAACACTCTGGTGGACGGGGTTAGAATTCAAAATGATCTTGACAAAGTGGAGAATTGGTCTGAAATCAACAAGCTGAAATTCAAGAGACACAAGTAGAAAGTAGTTCGCTTAGGAAGAAAATATCAGATGCACAACTAGAAAATGGGGGATCACTGGCTTGGCAGCAGTGCAGCAGAAAAGAATGTGATGGTTATAGTGGATCACGAATTAAATGCGATACTGTTCTAAAAAAGCCTACCACCATTAGACTAAAAAACTAACATTCCCGGATGTATTGTCACTTTGGCCAAAATTTATCAGGATTCCAGCTGCCTTCAAGCTACTCATTTGTTCCCTGTACAACACTTTAACTCCTTCCTCCCCTGGGCTGGTACCTCTCAGGATGTCCTCATCTTCATCTTCTGTGGGACCCTGGGCCCACAGCTCTTCCCCTCGCTCTATGCTGGAGATCACCACTGGCTTGGAGATTTGGATTCCTGTTTAGAGAAAAGCATCACCGCTAAGAACTTATAAGAACACTGTGCAGCTCCATATGCAATGTTTGTGCCAATTAGGCTATGAGCTAATTATGAAGGCTAATAGGCAATTGTTTTCCATGGAAACATGAACTGCAGCTTATGGTCAAAACTCCTGGTGCCCGGCAGTGGCGGGATATTGAGTTGAAAACAACCTGGCACCTGTGGAAAGGGCAAATGGAGAGGACTGGGATGTCTGACGGGATTGGGGGGAAACATGTGGCAAAAGCTGGATATTTCTCCTTGTCCTAGGAAAGTTACTGTACTAGGGCCCAGCACCACTCTCCCTCCTGTGGATATGTTTACATAGGAATTAAACACCTGTACCTGGCCCGGATCAGATGACTTGGGCTTGAGGGGCCTGCGCTGTGGGATTGCAAAATTGCTGAGTGGATATTTCGAGGGAGGGTCCCAGATGGGGCCATCCCTACCTATATGCAAAGTACACAGCTGCATAGGGCACCAGGAAATTTCCAGCCCCTGCTCTGCCTCTTCCCCCGCTCATGCTCTACCGTAGGCCCGCCTCTTCCCCCCTGCTCCACCCCAGCCCCACTCCACTCCGTCCTCAAAGCCCCCATCCCTGCTCCACCCCCACCATGCCCAAGCCCCGCCCCCACTCCCCTGATCACTGCAGCAGGGTCAGGCTCCAACCCGAGCATGAACATATACACTGCAATTTTTAGCCCCCCAGTCTGAGTCCCATGTCCTGAGTCAACTGACCCAGGCAAACCACGGCCATGCCATGGGTCTTTTATACCAGCATAGATGAACCCAGTCTGTCTTTCTCCTTAACTGTGGTGTTGGCTGGCCTTTCATCCCGTAGACCTGCAGAACACATGGCTCTTTTCTGCTCATGTGCTCAGTCTGGGGAACTACAAGAGCCAGAATTCTCTTGCCTTAAACTGTGGAGCAGTAGTGACTATGGGTGGAAGGATCTCCTCTTGAAGATATGCAGTGTAGTTGTAGACGTATCAGTCCCAGGATATTAGAGACCAGGTGAGTGAGGTAATATCTTTTACTGGACCAACTTCTGTTGGTGAGAGAGAGAAGCTTTCCTTTCCCAGACCTGAAGAAGTGCTCTGCGTGGCTCAAAAGCTTGTCTCTCTCACCAACAGAAGTTGGACCAATAAAAGATATTGCCTAACCAACCTTGTCTCCCCCTGAAAGGGCTGCTCTGCTCAATTAAACATGCCTGTATCCATCCACACCCACACACCCCTCCTTCCAGCCCCATAGACATCTCTCCACCCAACCACTCATACCAATGCTCCATCTCAGTTACTGTGTCTCTGTGCAGCACTCAGTGCACTGGGGCCCTGATCTCAGGGAAACAGCTCCTCACCTAATGAGACCAGAGTCTGGTAATTTTCCCACATGACGTGTCTGTAAAGTTGCCTTTGCTCCTCGCCCAGCAGCGCCCACTCCGCTGGGGAGAAATACATGGCCACATCCTCAAACGTCACCGACATCTGAAAGGACAAACAACCCAACTCAGCATGGCAAAGTTAAAAACACTGGTGGAGGAATAGCTGTTGCCGGTAAGGCAGATGTACAGTGGTTCATGGACTGGGAGGGCCCTGGGGGGTTTGAAAGTTTGTACCATTACTATGGGTGCAGGTTTGTCGCAGTGTAAAAGAAGTAATGGACAGTGTTTTCTGTGTCTGTGACTCACCCCACAGTGGTGGCTCTGGGAGCTGAGCCTGGCCCCCTGCTGTGGGTGTTGTATCCTGTCACAAAGAGTTGTACCACTGCTGAAGTCCAAACCTCAGTGAGTGTCGCAGCAACCCGGAGCACCAGATCACAGCCTGACTTACATTTAGCCTGTACACCTGACCCTCTGTCACCATGCTGGAGGGCTGGGCATATCAAACCTGAGTAGCACTGCAGCCCCTCCAGCCATAATGCAATGCCCAGAGCAGGGCACTGGGCCCAGCCAGCCCCATAGGACCCTGCTGGAGCCACTACTGCGGGGTGTGTGTGGGGCACTGGAGTGGCATTGTGGGGTAAGTACAGGGTTGGTTTGCTCCCCAGTCACTCCCTCCCTGGGCTTGCCCTCTTTCTTGGGCGGAAATTAGGGTTACACTGTTTTGTTCCCAGGATATGACAGAGACAAGGTGGAGGAGGTAATATCTCTTATTGGACCAAATGTATTTGTTCTTGAGCTACACAGAACAGGGTCGTAAAGCCCAGGTTCCAGCAGGAGCCCAGATGTCTGCACCGCAATTAAAAGAGCTGAGCGCCATGAGCCGGTGTCAGCCTGCACAGCCCAGCTGCAGATTTTGAGGGTTGTTTTTTTTTCCCTTCGAAAACAAAAGAATGATTCATTTAAAGGAAACAAGTGATTATAATGTAGTGAGTGAAGCAAGAAAGGATACATAGAACATAGTAAAATGAACAGAGTTACATTAAAGAATTAAAGCGCCACAGCAAAATAAAAGACAAAGATTACATTGAATATTTTTAACACACAAGAAATACAGTGGTTTCAATTTAACAAGCACGAAGGGGTCCTGCCTACACAAAGGCTTTTACACTTAATGTTACAATTCATGTCGTACTTAATACTGACATCTAGGCCTGGTCTACACTACGAGTTTAGGTCGACTTTAGCAGCGTTAAATCGAATTAAGCCTGGACACGTTCACACGACGAAGCCCTTTCTTTCGACTTAAAGGGCCCTTTAAACCGGTTTCTTTACTCCACCTCCGACGAGGGGATTAGCGATAAAATCGGCCTTAGCGGGTCAGAATTGGGGTAGTGTGGACGGAATTCGACGTTATTGGCCTCCGGGAGCTATCCCACAGTGCTTCATTGTGACCGCTCTGGACAGCACTCTCAACTCAGATGCACTGACCAGGTAGACAGGAAAAGCCCCGCGAACGTTTGAATTTCATTTCCTGTTTGCTCAGCGTGGAGAGCACAGGTGACCACGCAGAGCTCATCAGCACAGGTAACCGTGATGGAGTCCCAGGATCGCAAAAGAGCTCCAGCATGGACAGAACGGGAGGTACGGGATCTGCTCGCCATATGGGGAGATGAATCAGTGCTAGCTGAACTCCATAGCAGTAAACGAAATGGCAAAATATTAGAAAAAGGTCTCCAAGGCCATGAAGGACAGAGGCCATAACAGGGACGTACAGCAGTGCCGTGTGAAAATTAAGGAGCTAAGGCAAGCCTACCACAAAGCCAGAGAAGCAAACGGAAGGTCCGGGGCAGAGCCGCAAACATGCCGCTTCTACGCGGAGCTGCATGCCATTCTAGGGGGTGCAGCCACCACTACCCCAACCGTGTGCTATGAGTCCCTCACTGGAGAAACACACAGGGAAGTGGGTTCGGGGTACGAGGAAGATGAGGATGGAGATAATGTAGATAGCTCACAGCAGCAAGGAAGCGGAGAAACCGGTTTCCCCAACAGCCAGGATATGTTTATCACCCTGGACCTGGAACCAGTAACCCCCGAACTCACCCAAGGCATGCTCCCATCCCCTGAGGGCACACAGGGGACCTCTGGTGAGTGTACCTTTGTAAATATTACACATGGTTTAAAAGCAAGCGTGTTTAATGATTAATGATTAATTTGCCCTGGCAATCGCGGCCAGTACAGCTACTGGAAAAGTCTGTTAATGTGTATGGGGATGGAGCGGAAATCCTCCAGGGACATCTCCAGAAAACTCTCCTGGATGTACTCCCAAAGCCTTTGCAAAAGGTTTCTGGGGAGGGCTGCCTTATCCCGTCCGCCATGGTAGGACACTTTACCACGCCAGGCCAGTCGCACGTAGTCTGGAATCATTGCATAACAAAGCATGGCAGCGTATGGTCCCGGTGTTTGCTGGCATGCAGACAACATCCATTCCTTATCGCTCTTTGTTATCCTCAGGAGAGTGATATAATTCACGGTCACCTGGTTGAAATGGGGCGATTTTATTAAGGGGACATTCAGAGGTGCCCCTTCCTGCTCTGCTGAACAGAAATATTCCCCGCTGTTAGCCACGCGGTGGGGGGGAGGGGTGAAGTGATCATCCCAGAGAATTGGGTGTGGGGGGGGAGGGGAGTTAGTTGGGTTTGTACTGCATGTTAACCCGGAAACCGCAGCCCCTCCTTTTACATTGCAAACCCATTTTAAATGGCCAACCTAACGGGTGCTTGGTATGGGAAATGAGAGCGCTACTGTTTGAAACCATTCCCACATGCTAACAAGGTTAAAAAAGCCAAAAGACTGTGTCTTATCATGGCTGCCTGCAAGCCGAAATCTGTGGCCTGGCACTGCGTGAGTGATCTCTCACACCAAACCGGCAGGCCCTCAATATAAGAGGAAAAATGCGACCTTGTAACGAAAGCACATGTGCTGTGTAATGTGAACAGCAAAATTTAACATGAAAGAGTGTACCCATTGTTCTCTAAAATGTGTCTTTTTTAACCACCTCTCCCTTGTCCTCCACCAGCTGCAAATGTTTCTCCTTCACAGAGGCTAGTGAAGATTAGAAAGAGAAAACGAAGGACGCGGGATGATATGTTCACGGAACTCCAGATGTCCTCCCACGCTGACAGAGCACAGCAGAATGCGTGGAGGCAGTCAATGTCAGACTACAGAAAAGCACAATATGAACGAGAGGAGAGGTGGCGGGCTGAATCGCGGGATGAACAGAGCAAGTTGCGGGCTGAAGATGATAGGTGGCGTCAGCTTGCAGACAGAAGGCAAGAGTCGATGCTCCGGCTGCTGGAGCATCAAACTGATATGCTCCAGCATATGGTTGAGCTGCAGGAAAGGCAGCAGGAGCAGAGACCGCTGCTACAGTCCCTGTGTAACCAACAGCCCTCCTCCCCAAGTTCCAAAGCCTCCTCACCCAGACGCCCAAGAACACGGTGAGGGGGCCTCCGGCCACCCAGTCACTCCACCCCAGATGATTGCCCTAGCATCAGAAGGCTGGCCTTCAATAAGAGTTACAGTTTTAAACTGCAGTGTGTCCTTTTCCTTCCCTCCTCCCCCACCCATCCCGGGATACCTTGGCAATTATCCCCCTAGTTGTGTGATGAATTAATAAAGAATGCATGAATGTGAAGTAACAATGACTTTATTTCCTCTGCAAGCGGTGCTCGAAGGGGGGAGGGGAGGGTGGGGTGGTTGGCTTACAGGGAAGTAGAGTGAACCGGGTGGGAGGGAGGGGGCGGAGGGTTCATCAAGGAGAAACAAACAGAAGTTTCACACCGTAGCCTGGCCAGTCACAAAACTGGTTTTCAAAGCTTCTCTGATGCGCACCACGCCCTGCTGTGCTCCTCTAACCCCCCTGGTGTCTGGCTGCGCGTAATCAGCGGCCAGGCGATTTGCCTCAACCTCCCACCCCGCCATAAATGTCTCCCCCTTACTCTCACAGAGATTGTGGAGTGCACAGCAAGCAGCAATAACAATGGGGATATTCTTTTCGCTGAGGTCTGAGCAAGTCAGTAAGCTGCGCCAGTGCGCTTTTAAACGTCCAAATGCACATTCCACCACCATTCGGCACTTGCTCAGCCTGTAGTTGAACAGGTCCTGACTCCTGTCCAGGCTGCCTGTGTATGGCTTCATGAGCCATGGCATTAAGGGGTAGGCTGGGTCCCCAAGGATCACGATAGGCATTTCAACATCCCCAACAGTTATTTTCTGGTCTGGGAAGAAAGTCCCTTCCTCCAGCTTTCGAAACAGAGCAGAGTGCCTGAAGACGCGAGCATCATGTACCTTTCCCGGCCATCCCACGTTGATGTTGGTGAAACATCCCTTGTGATCCACCAGGGCTTGCAGCAGCATTGAAAAGTACCCCTTGCGGTTTATGTACTCGGTGGCTTGGTGCTCCGGTGCCAAGATAGGGATATGGGTTCCGTCTATGGCCCCACCACAGTTTGGGAATCCCATTGCAGCAAAGCCATCCACTATGACCTGCACGTTTCCCAGAGTCACTACCCTTGATATCACCAGGTCTTTCATTGCCCTGGCAACTTGGATCACAGCAGCCCCCACAGTAGATTTGCCCACTCCAAATTGATTCCCGAATGACCGGTAGCTGTCTGGCGTTGCAAGCTTCCACAGGGCTATCGCCACTCGCTTCTCAACTGTGAGGGCTGCTCTCATCCTGGTATTCTGGCGCTTCAGGGCAGGGGAAAGCAACTCACAAAGTTCCATGAAAGTGCCCTTACGCATGCGAAAGTTTCGCAGCCACTGGGAATCGTCCCACACCTGCAGCACGATGCGGTCCCACCAGTCTGTGCTTGTTTCCCGGGCCCAGAAAATTGGCGTTCCACGACATGAACCTGCCCCAGTAACACCATGATTTCCACATTGCTGGGGCCTGTGCCTTGTGAGAGGTCTATGTCCATGTCAATTTCCTCATCACTCTCGTCGCCGCGCTGCAATCGCCTCCTCGGCTGGTCCTGGTTTTGCTTTGGCATGTTCTGGCTCTGCATATACTCCAGGACAATGCGCGTGGTGTTCATAGTGCTCATAATTGCCACGGTGATCTGAGCGGGCTCCATGATCCCAGGGCTAGCTATGGCGTCTGGTCTGAAAAAAGGCACGAAACTAGTATCTGACGGACCAGGGGAAGGAGGGAGGGAGGGTGGGGCGAGTGACGACATGGCGTACAGGTACAGGGAATTAAAATCAACAAAGGTGGCTGTGCATCAGGGAGAAACACAAACAACTGTCACACAGAATGGCCACCCCCAAAGATTGAACTCAAAACCCTGGGTTTAGCAGGCCGTTGATTTCACGGAGGAAGGGGGAAGCAAATGAATACAGAACAAATCTATTTTTTACATCTTAAGCTGGCAGACGACGCTGCAGCATGACTGATAGCCCTCGGCATTTTCTGGGTGCTTGGCAGCAAATACTGGGCGCTTGACAGTTAGTGTACTAAGACTGATAACCACTGCAGTATGACGACAATGGATACCAGTCATAATATACTATCTACTGCCAAAAGGCAAGGGGCTGCTGCTGTGTAGCAATGCAGCCCCACGTCTGCCAGCCCCCAGATCGCCCTCGGCCTCTTCTGGGTGCTTAGCAGAAAATACTGGGCGCTTGGCAGAAAATAGCATACTACGACTGATAGCCATCATCGTCAAGACAGTTCGATAGGACTGAGCATGTCTGCCCAGGTGCCCATGATTGACAGCCACTGCAGTATGACGACGACGGATACCAGTCGTAATAAATCATCTACTGCCAAAAGGCAAAAGGCAAGGGGCTGGTGCAATGCAGCCCTACGGCTGCCAGCACCCAGATCGCCAATGAAGGCTACCAATCATGCTGCACCGTCTACCACCAAAAGGCAGTTAGCAGCTGCTGCTGTGTAGCAATGCAGTCCCACGTCTGCCGGCACCCAAATGACATATGGTGACGGTGAGTTGAGCTGAGCGGGCTCCATGCTTGCCGTGGTATGTTGTCTGCACAGGTAACCCAGGTAAAAAGGCGTGAATCGATTGTCTGCCATTGCTCTGACGGAGGGGGAGGGGCCTGACGACATGTACCCAGAACCCCCCGCGACACTGTTTTGCATCATTCGGGCATTGGGATCGCAACCCAGAATTCCAATGGGTGGCGGACACTGCGGGAACTGTGGGATAGCTACCCATAGTGCAATGCTCTGGAAGTCGACGCTAGCCTCGGTACTGTGGACGCGGTCCGCCGACTAGAGCACTTAGAGCATTTTATGTGGGGACACACACAATCGGCTATATACAATCGATTTCTATAAAACCGGCTTCTATAAATTCGACCTAATTTCATAGTGTAGACATACCCTTAGACAGACCCTGGGAGCCCCAGCCAGAGAGCTGCGGCTCAAGCAGTAGCAGCCCAGGCTTTTAGCTCCGGAGGGCTCTGGTTGAAGCCCCAACACGCTGCCCGATGGGGCAGTCAGACAAGGAACCTCCCCCCGCCCCCGCGGTATCCAGGGACTCAGTTCAGCCTCCCCCAGCGCCTCCCATTGCCAGTGTGTGCAGCGGCCCCAGCCTGGCCCCGAACCCGGTCTCCCGAGCAGGCTGCTCACAGCCCCAGGAGCACAGGCCAGAGGACCTGTCAGCCAGGACCTGCCCCCCCAGCCCCGCCTCCAGCCCCGGCCGGTGCCCGCTCTGCGGGAAGGGGGAAGGACCCGGCAGCCCCCGGAGCACCGCCCCGGGGAAGGGGCCCGCCCGCCCCCAGGAGCGAGGAGAGGGTCGGTCGGGCTCTCGCGGGCTGGGGCGCGGACCCTGCCGGGCTCCGCTGCACAAACCGGCCCCCGGGGGGGTCTCTCCGCCCCCAGCAGCTCCCTCCCCAGGCGGCGATTTCCAGCCTCGGCGGCTGTTTCCCTCCCGCCCCGGGCCCCGCTCACCGCGCCGGGCGCTGGGGCTGCAGCCTGCAGAGGGGGCTCGCTCCGCACGCGCAGCTCGGGCCGGGCTCGGCCCCCGGGTCTCCGCGGCGGGCACGAGAAGCTCCCTCCCTCTGCCCGCCCCGCCCCCGCAGCAATTACTGGGCGTGTCTAGGCTGGGGAGGACTCGGAGCTCTGTGGGTTTAACCCTTAAGCATCGCGGTCGGGGAAGCGAGTTGCAGAGGGAGCCACTAGGGGAGACGAGGTGAAGTCGGTTCCCTCTTTGTTGGTGGCTCCCGGTCCCTCCCATCCCTGCTGCAAGGGCGGGTATTGGAACTATGTTACAGTGGGGGGGCTGGACACCATGTGTAGGATGGAAACCACTTCCAGCCAAGGGGGGCTGCCCCTCCTGCCCCCCCAGCGCCCTGAGTTCCAGCCCCCCTGTTCACAGAACATTTCTTAGTAATTCATCAGGGCGAGAGACGCCTTTTCAAACATTTCACCAGAATAAATATGGATTGAGATTCATAACAGTGTCTATTAGTAAATTAATAGATTGTTTATTTAATTAGTCAGATCTGGAACTGGGATGTGAAGGGCTGTAAGTAATAGAATATCCTGAGAGTATTTTAAGTGCCATTAAGGTGAGACAAGAAAATTTCCAGAGGTAAAATTCTCTGTCTGGGCTACATGCTGCAAATATCATACAAAATAGAAACTGGGGTATCTGATTTGACAATAGTCATACCACATGTATGGAAGAAAAAGAAAAAAATCAGCCAAAAACAATGGTCAACTAAATTGTGGCAGATCCAGATGTAATGTTTTTACATTGTTTATATGGACAACAGTTACAATTTAAGAAGTCTGTAGGACTAACCCTGCTTTATTCTTAGACAAATTAAGAACAAGAGAAAAGCTAAGTGTATCAGAACTTATCTAATTGTTGTATAAATATCTAAAATGTTATAATTAGTGTCACATCTTTTGCATGGTGCACAAGAATTCTATGAAGAAACTATCACACAATTGTTCCCCAAAACCATGTTTATTATTTACATACAAACATATAAGGCCTAGCTCAGTGTACACTATGGTTAGACTGATTTCAGATGGCTTCTAACACACCGATCACAGTAAGTACCATCAGAGGTCTCACAAACAACTTAAAGGGATAATACAACCCTATTGCCACACACACACACACACACACCCCCAGTTAAACCACTCTTTAATATTGCTTAGGGTGACCAGATGTCCTGATTTTATAGGGAAAGTCCTGATTTTGGGGTCTTTTTCTTATATAGGCTCCTATTACCCCCCACCCCATGTAGCGATTTTTCACATTTGCTGTCTGGTCACCCTAATATTGCTGTGGGAGTTGCACAGTAATAGTGTGGCTTGGTATACATTACTTTGCAAGTTACTTAGAGAACTCTTCATCTGTGCTATAATATCTCCACTTCCTTTCCTTTTTAATTCCAGAATTCCATCACAGAAATGCCAACTCTTGGTTTGATCAAGTTTTTGGAAAGGTACAACACTGGAAACCATTTTGTATGTCATCTTAACAGTTTTGTACCTGTAATGACAGCACCTTTGCTTTAGTAAGTGCTAATGTCTATGTTTATTCAAATCACTTTGATGTTCTCTACTGAGAACACTATTTTAAGTATTAATCTTATATCCAAGTTACATGGAAAGGAGTTAAAGAGAGGGCAGACAAAGGATTTATCTGGCCTAGGGATATTTCTTTCTCTGAACAGTCAATGCACTTATAAGATACAGTACAGTACTATAATATACACCCCAAATACATTTTGTTTTCTCTCAAATTTAATGCCATCATGCACAGAAATCCCTGTGGAAACAGCTGAGGATCACACTTTAGAAATTTTCTGTGAATGGACTTTACCTCCAGTGTAATGAATAAGATCCATAGTTCACCGTTAGTGAGATGACATTTACTCAATTGATATATGTTGCATTTGTTCACTTTGATTCTGAAACTGTAAAATAAGCAAAAAAGCTGTTAATTATACCACAAATATTTTAACTAAGCAATTTATGCTTTTGTTGTTAGTGCTGAACACTAGTGACACCTGTATTTACTCATTCCTAAGGGTTTTTATTGTAAGATGCCATTTTGTGCAGAAGGGAATTTTCTTCACCAATTAGTGCAGAGAATTCCTGTATAATTTGATGTTGTGTCTGCCTCGCCATAAAAAGCTCTCCTGGTCTGTAAACTTGACACAACCAGTTATTGCATCAAACATCCATGTGAAGGGGAAAGTTGGTAAAGATGAATGTGGAGAGGGATCATGTAACAAGGTTGGGACTCACCACCACGGCACCTCCTACTGGTTACTCTGGGAATTAGCTCAGTCCAGTGGAGCATCCCCTCTCGGTGGTATCCTACCCGAGGTCTTGCCCTCAGTTGGCTTCTGAGCCCACGTCGCTCACCAACTTGCGGCGTCCTCTTCTGGACCACTGCCCTCCAGCAGTGCCCCTTAGTCCTTCCACACCCCCTTCGGGGGGGGGGGGGGGGGCGGTGCACGGGGGTCAATCAGCAGTCTCTATGTCCAGCCACCGTAGTCAACCACACACCCCAAAGTCTAATCCCTCCTGTCAGGGATCTGACGTGGTCTATACTAGCCACTCCCTACGGCCAATGGCTGGGTGTACTACAAGGGAGGAAGGGTGGGACCCAGGCCCACCCTCTACTCTGGGTCCCGGCCCAGGGACCCTCTGGCGGCAGCCTTGCTGTCCTCCTTCTCTCCCCTCTGTCTGTCCACTTCCCTGGGCCGCTTTCTCTACAGCCCCTTGCACCCGCTAGGCCCTTCCCTTCAGGAACTGGCAGACCTCAGGCTAGAACTCCCTTTTTGCTCCCTGAACCTGGCCAGCACTGCGCTGTCCACAGTGCTAGTCTCCCCACTCTGGAGACAGACCTTCCCCTGTCAAAGGCCTGGGACAGACTGACTGCTTTCTCCCTGAGCAGCCTTCTTATAGGGCTGAGCCTGGCCCCGATTGGCTGTCTCCAACCTGGACCCTGATTGGCTCTCAATAAGCTCTTCTCCCATTGGCTGTGCGTCTGCACAGGCCCACTGGGCCTGCCGCAGCCCATACTCTCAGGGAGTGGGGCAGCCGCCCCACTACAGATCAGAAAAGGGCTTCAGAAATTCATAGATATTAAGGCCAGAAGAGACCAGTCAATCATCTATAACATGTGCATAACACAGGCCATGACATTTCAATGTATTACCTCTGTATAGAGCCCAACAACTTGTGTTTGGCTAAAGCATCTTCCATGATGGTGTCCCTGAGACACAAATCCCATATTGCAAATTAAAGAGCACTTAAACTACAATAGCATATATAGTTCAAGTGATTTTAAGCAAAGCAATTCATTGCAAGTAGGCAGTTTGCAACAAATTGCTGACAACAGATCTTAAATTACTTTAAAGTTTATATATGTATACACTTGCGCCACATAGGGGTCTCATCAAAGGCCACGTGCTGCCCCCAGCCCGTTGCCTGAGCTCCGGGGGCAGGGCTGGCCAAAGTACGCAGCTGCATAGCCGTGCTGCCTGGCCCAGTGCCAGATCTCAGGGCCCGGACCTGGAATAACTCCCCGGCCTCGGATAAGGAAGGATGGGGTCGGGGGGAAACATGCAGGATGGGGAGAGCGTGGGGGTCCCGGGCTAGGGATGGGGTGGGGAGAAGTCATGTGGGAGGTCACGGCCCCTGGGCTAGGGGTCTGGCAGGGACAGGTAATGTGGGGAGGTCACGTGGCCCCCTTAGGGTGGTGCCCACTTAGCCTCCCTCCCCACTAGCTGCTGCTGTAAGTATACTTAAAACACACATGTCGGAGAATAACAGAGTTCTCACTCTTTGTTTGGGTACAGCAAATCAGATACTTTATTCTCTTTAACAGCTGTGTAAAGGAAGAGAGTGCACTAGGACACAGGGTCTCCCCCTCCTAGGCAGGTCTCTTCTCAGGTAAACAATTACAGCAAGCATTTATACCTTTTGTTACAGACAATGAAAAGCAACGGCAGCATTTTGTTTATACATAAGTCATTCTGATATCTTGTTTTTCTCACTAATATAGACTCTTAGTCTACATTCCATATTGTTTACACATTATCTACACAAGGTCGAAACACTTCTCACACAGTTCTTTCCCACTCGCCTCACACAATCCTCGCTTCTACAAATCTCGCGTTATTAGGGTAACAGTTAGCCTGACTCTTGCTAACAAACTGTCATGCATTGCAATCCCCTTCCTATCAGTTCTTTCTCTGCTTCCACACACACACACTTAAAGCATACACATACTAACCCTATATACTGCCCTATGCACTAAACCATCATTAAAAGAACATTAAGCGTACGCTATAAATCTGTTGCTGTTTTCTTTTAAAAGTCAAATCACTGCTGTGGCTGCTCTCCAATTCCTGGTCAGTCAGCTCAGCCCTGCTCCAGCTTTCTTTTCTATCTCTGCCGCAGTTCTTCTTTGGCTTCTCTCGCTGGTTTCCTGGCTCTTCCTGCACGCCTCTCTCCTTTTCAGACGTAGCCTCCGGATTTCGAAACTATTGCTGGCAAGTGGCCTTTATGGTTATGCTACATTGTACCTCTTTCTTTATGTATCTTCCTATTCTTAGGCCTGGTCTACACAATGAGGTTAGGTCAACTTTAGCCTCATTAGGTCGATTTTATAATGAATGCGTCTACACAACCAACCCCGTTCCACTGACCTAAAGGTCTCTGAAAATCGACTGCTGTACTCCTCCCTGAGGGGAGTAGCGCTAAAATCGACCTTCCCCTGGGTCGAATTTGGGGTAGTGTAGATGCAGCACTGTGCAATTAGATGTTCTTGGCCTCCGGGAGCTATCCCAGAGTGCTCCAATGTGACCGCTCTGGACAGCACTTTCCACTCCGATGCACTAGCCAAATACACAGGAAAAGCCCTGGGAATTTTTGATTTTTCCTTATTCAGGATGGAGAACAGAGCTACAAAGCAGAGACTGGAGAATTATCTCTAGTGACACCATGTTTCCTCCACACCCCCTCCCCTATCCGCCCCCATGGGCAGGACAACAGGGAGCTGCCCCCCTGGGCTGGGGAGGGACCATTCTACCCTGAGACGGGGGGGATGGCAAATTATCCCGACTCAGGATTTTTAATCCCCAGATTAAAAGGAGCCAATAATGTAACCAGAGAAATTTTTCTTTAAAAATTCCTGACAGCAAAATAAAAACAAAAATAAAATGGGCTCCCCCGTTACTTTATCGCCCCTGCTCCTGCCACCAGCGAGATGGCCCTAAACTCCCGACTCATAGGACGAACCATTTCCCTTTTGGGCAGAGGGGCTCATGCTGCATAAAATGCCCAAGGTTCAGAATTGACCTGTTTAATTTTGTTCCTCTACATTTTTAAATTCGGAGCCTTTAAAAGGTTTCTCTTCTCTTTAGTGACAGGGGGAGTATTTACCAAGTCAATAGGTTTGAAGATTTTATTAGTGATCCCGCCCCCCTTTCCAGCTGAGAATGGGCCCCGCCAAAGTGGCAGTTATGGCAGTTGGACTGACCCTTCCCCCCGCCCCTCCCCAACTGCCCGCCCCAATGGGAAATGGCTCAGAAGCCATGGTCAGGCCTGGCCTGGGGGGACTTTAATCCCTTCAGTCTATGGCAGAGTAGAGGTTAATTCGGTCTGTCTGTCCTGTCTCCACTGGGGAGTTAAGGGCTGAGGAGGGGGAATCCACCGTAGACAGGGAAACCCCAGGCTGGTCAAGGCTGCTGATCCCCTTCACCCTCTCAGGGGGCAGTTGGGGGTGGGAAAGGGGGCTGGCCAACTGCCATAACTGCCACTTTGGAAGGTCCCACTCTCCCAGCTGGCAGGGGGTTATCCTTACACAATCCCCAAATCTATCACTGTGGTAAAAATCCCCCTTTGCTAAGGGGAACAGGGAAAATGAAAAGGATGTGATTGTTCAGAAACCCCAAACCAACATTAAACAGGTGAAATGTCAGCCTTTGCCACTTAATCCCCCTGTGACGTTGCACTCCATATGCTTTCTGAAAATATGCTTATGAATGTGAATATGACATTACTGGAATATGCTTTATGCTAAGTATGCCATGTAGCATATCTTTCAAAGGTTATGATCTACTGAATATATTCATCCTATTTGTATGCCTGTATCATTTTTATATCTGAAGTTATGAGCATTGGCTCTATTGTATTTTAAGTGTTTGCTGTGGGAAACACCTAAGGGAGGTTTGGCCAACCTATTATGAAGGGATTATTCAAGTAATTGGAAGTACTTGACTGACAATGGATTTAGGGAGGCACCAATCCACATCTGCTGAGCTAACATGTAAACAATGGCCTTGGCCTGCAAGAAGCTGTATCATTCATGGACATGTGACTTGCCCATGTGGCTACAAACGCCATCTTGCTGCTGTGATTTTGCACCAGAAGAACAAAGGGGTTTCCCCCTACAAGAGAGAGAATATAAAAGGTCCTGGAAGCCTCTCCATTTTGTCTTCAGCTGGCTCAAGAGGCTGCCAGTCAGGAGAACATCCCTGTTTATCACCTGAGATGTAAGCTGAAACTAACAAGGACTGTACCAGAGAAAAGGATCGGGCCCAGGCTAGGAAAGAATCCAGTCTGTGAAGAGCGGTGGCTCCAGGCACCAGCGCTCCAAGCGAGTGCCTCGGGTGGCAAGCCATGGGGGGTGCCCTGCCGGTCCCTGCGAGGGTGGCAGTCAGGCACCCTTCGGCAGCAAGCTTGTGGGAGGTCCTCCGGTCCCATGGCTTCGGCGGCAATTCGGCGGCTGGTACGCCGAAGCCGCGGGACCGGAGGACCTCCCGCAGGCTTGCCACCGAATCCACGGGCCCGGGGACCTCCCGCAGGCAAGCCGCCGAAGGCAACCTGCCTGCCGTGCTTGGGGCGGCGGAATAGCTAGAGCCACCCGTCTGTGAAGCATGTTTATTGGAACATCTCTGAGGATGAGATATTACTTGTAACTAGATCCTCAGTGTATTAAGTTAGCCTTGTGTATTTTATTTTACTTAGTAACTTACCTTGTGCTGTCTGTTATTACTTGAAACCACTTAAATTCTACTTTTTAATAATTTACTTAATAAAATCACTTTTGTTTACAAGTCTGTCTCATCTTACGCTGGGGTTACGTTCCGCAGTCAGCGCCTAAAACGAAAATCGCCTGTAGTCAAAATTACATTGAGTGTAATGGCGGGCGGAATCGCCCACACTACAGAAACAGTATTTAAATTGTTATTTTTCTCTTTTTTATTGTTTTTTGTTTTGCCGACCGTGTAAAGCTGAAATCGCACATGTTAAATGCGCCTAAGATGCAACAGACCTGTATTAATAAACGCAGAGTAAGTGATTAATACCTGGGGGAGCAAACAGCTGTGCATCTCTCTCTATCAGTTTTATAGAGGGCGGTCAATTTACTAATTTACCCTGTATAAGCTTTATACACAGTAAAACAGATTTATTTGGGGTTTGGATCCATTGGGAGCTGGGTGTCTGAGTACTGGGGACAGGTAACTTGCTGGGCTGTTTTCAGTGAAGCCTGCAGCTTTGGGGGCATGGCCCAGATGCTGGGTCTGTGTTGGGCAGGCTAGCGTGTCACAAGACAGGAGTCTGGGGGCCCCAGGCTGGCAGGGACTCAGAGGCAATTCCTGCACATCAGGTGACAGTCCCAAGGGGATCTCTGTGACCCAACCGCCCCCCCCCCCATAGTGAAATGGTTCAACCCCTCGGCTGGGAGCTTTTATCCTGAGTCTGGGGATAAGTCCTCTCCTCCCCCCTGCGTGGGTGAGAATGGTCCTTCCCCAGCCCAGAGTGGCAGTTGGTAATTAGGGGCAGGGGCGGGGTTGTGCAGTTTGAAAGTGGAGGGTGAATTGCCCACAGAAGAACCATCTGGGCCTGTATTGGCTCCATCCCACAATCCAAACCCCAGATGCCCTTTGCCCATCACTGCAGCATTAACCCTTGGGAGCAGCAACTGCAGGGGGTGAGAGGGGAAAATAGGCTCAGGAGGATCAAACAGTTCCTGAATTTCTAAGGTTCCCAGTGAATGTTCCCTGAGGGGCCACAACGGGCTGCCCCGGCCTCAGCCCCTGAGAGGTCACTGCCCCCCTGCATCCTATGGGGCTGATCACACTTCACAGGGATTTATGAGATCACCCCCATTTCCTTTCCTTGCCCATCTTCACACTTATGGCCAAGCAGCCCTACCCCATCTCGGTGGAGGGGCACCCCAGATGAAGCACCAGGAGCAGAGCAACCTGTGACTGCACATCAGGTTCCTATTAAATGATTCTGTCTGAGTAGTACATAAAAAGGGTCATAATGATAAACTGACCCTGGAGCCCATGCTGATCACTCAGCAACTGTCACGTGAGCCCAGATACACACAAGGAGAGTCTGTTTGCTCAGGAAATTGCCAAAGCTGGTCGAGGGGAGGGATAGGGATAGCACTCAGGGAGTAGAGGTGGAGTATGGTTTCAGGTTGTCTCCACTGTATTGCAGGAGAATTTCAGCTTTCATTACAAAAGTTTCTAACCCTCATGGTAGCAGAGAAAACCTTGAAAACATGAAACCAGTGCACCCAAACTGCTCAGAAACCTAAAGCAAGTAAAAACCTCCAACTTTCATTTTTTAGAACTGTCTCATGAGTTGTAACCATTTGGGGCTGGCGAACTGTTTAGCTAACGTACTCCTCAGGCAGCGTAGTCATAGTACAGCTCAGGTTCTCTAGCAGGAGAGCGAGGAACAATAACTCCAATCTGCTTTGGGGTTTGATAGTGAGTTGAGATGTCAGGCAACCAGACTCCACCGATTTATTGATTGGAAGATAAGTCAGTATCATTGTGACTTTAACCACGGTTCCATCTGAAATGTTGAACAGCTGTGTCCCATCTGTTCTCCACTCAGGGGTGCCTTTTACACTGCTTAGCTGTGAAAGCAACCACTCCTGGTCTGCTCTCACACAGCCTTCAGCATGTAAATTACTCCCAGCAATACTATGAGTCCTATAGCCAGTGACTCCTGAATTACACTGCAGAGCAACACCAGCAACTTCCTAGTTCCAGACCTTTCCCCCAGAAATGTACATGTACTGTCCAGCCTTCTCCTGATGCCATGAGCAGAGAGAAAGAGAGGACTATTTGGTGGAACCTCTTCCCCTTTCTTATAGTTCATTCTCTTGTGAAAGAATCATCCCCAGCCAAGTTTTAGGAGACATAAGGTCTGTCTAGACCAGGGGTCTCCAACATGCGGCTCATGGGGATATTTCCTGTGGCCTGCCAAGCTCCCTGCGCCTCTTTCCCCCCCCCCCCCCCCGAGTTATTTCCTGCAGCCACCAGGCTTCCCTTCCCCCGCTCCCCAGCGCCCCACATCCCCTGCTCCTCTGCCGACCTACAGGCACTTTTCCACCAAACAGCTGTTTGGTGGAACTTAGCCCTTTCCAGGAGGTAGGAGCAGGGAGCCGCACGCTCAGGGGACGAGGTGGAGAAGAGGTGGGGCAGGGGTGGGGAGTTGGGGAAGGGGTTGGAATGGGGGCGGGGAAAGGGTTGGAATGGGGGCGGGGCCTCACGGAAGGGGTGGAGTGGGGGCGGGGCCAGGGGCAACGGGGGGGAGTGTGTGGAGTGGGGTGTCAGTGATTTGGCCTTCAGGCCAATGTATTAGTCCTCATATGGCCCTCCTGGTGATTTGAGTTTGAGATCCCTGGACCTTAAGCTGTTCCTTTGTTAAAATGCAGATTTCTCATTCACAACCATTCCCCTACCCAAATAACAGCCACTTAACCAGGTGATACTCCATTAGATTTTGCTGATATTTGGCTGAGGGGTCAGTCTGCCTTTTTGTCTCTGAGGAACTGGTCTGTGGGTTTTCTTCAGAACTGTGACATGTCTAAGTAACATCATACAGTATACTTTACAGAGACTGTTGCCTCTCATGTTGAAACAGGACAATAATGTTCAGCGCATTATCAGTTTTCAAATGATACTTTAAAAAACATACTTTGTACAAAATTGATCATTATCCCGATACGAACAAAGAGGTACAGACTGTCGCAGTAATACAGAAAGGTTAGTATGTACCCACTCTGGGGAAATATTTTGCAGCAGATACATCTTCACTCTGTTCCAAACTGTGAGCTCATTTTTGCTCGCATGTGTATTCTCCTCATTTAGAAGACAGAAAATTCCAGATTCCGCACACCTTTTCTTATCTAATTATGCACACAACAGTTTAGCTGGCAGTAGACCATAGCACACAGGTAGCATAAAACCACAGAAATAGTTGCACCAACTGTACCTAGCACACAGTTCATATTTGGCAAAACTTAACAGAGTATACATCTTGCGTCTGACAGATTCCACATATACAATGAACAAAGGTTAGAACAATTGGACTACTAGTAAATTTGTACAATAAATCTTAGCATGAGCACTGAGTATTCTGGATGATTTTCACTAGTTTAGAGTCCTAACACCCCCATTTCTTGAGTAGAAAGAATAGTTTAAAGCCGATTACAATTCAGCTGAACACCAGCTGGCATAACCAACTCCAGAAAGAAAGGCAAGATGGCTGCTTCTCCCCAACATCATCTCCCAAGGGTGACTGGAATGTAACAAAGTCAGCACTGCAGGGAAGATTGCAGGTCTTCACTTACACATATGACAGTGCAGCCATTTCAGACTCATATTTCTCTTGTATTATTTCATTCCCTCCAGGAACGATGAGACAACAGTGACAGAAAGTCTCATCTCATCATCGCCCTCTGACAGAGAAGAATGGCCACAGATTACCCCAGCTTGAGGAATGGGGAGACAATTGGGAGACAATGCTGCTCAGTTTGATCTGTGGATGTTGCTGGGACTAGTTTCTCTCCCTCTTTATTTCGGAGTGTCTCTCCTGAAACAGTGCTCTCTGGGCTGCCTGTTCCCATGCAGGATCCCATCTCTGTCCCTGCTCCATGACCTCTGGATGTTTTATGCCCATGTCACACTCTGGGCTGGGACAGCAACTCTACAAGTTGTTTACAGAAAACACCTACAACAAGCAGCAAACCTGAGTCCCAGCCTGCACAGCAGAACAAAGTTGCCCAGAGAGATTTTCCTGCACTCCTTGCCACTTGGTGTCAAGGCTGAGATCCGGGTACATGTCAGGGCTTGTCTAAACTACCACGCAGGGTCGATCTAAGATACCGCAACTTCAACTACGTGAATAGCGTAGCTGAAGTCGACGTACTTAGATCTACTTACCGAAGTGAAGACACCGCGGTAAGTCTACAGCTGATGATCTCCCGTCACCTGCGCTTGTGCTCCTCGTACTGGTGGAGTACCGGTGTTGACCCTGCTGGATTGATTGCTGCCCGCCGATCCAGCAGGCAGCGTAGACAAGCCCTAAGTGTTAGGGCTAATGTACACTAGATGTGCTACAGCTCCTGCTAGTGTTCAAGACACCAAGCTAGCATACAAGATGCTCCAGTCTAACCCAATGGGAGAGAGCTTGTCTGTCAGCATAACACCTCCATCTCTATGAGAGGCGGTAGCTATGTTGGCAGGGAAGCTCTCCCATCAAAATAGGTCAGTTTACGCCAGTGCTTAGGATGGTATATTTTACATCGTGCAGGGATGTGGATGAGTGTTCTGGTAAGTGATAAGTTCTATGTAGACAAGCCCTAGGTGGCATTAAAGTGCCACTAACTCATCCAGGAACACAAATTTGATTTAAAAAAAAAAAAAAAAGCCATTATAACAGGAAGTAACTGACATCTCTCATCCCTGCCCTTGCCTTTTTTCTGGTGTATGACTTCTGATGGCACAATGATTTAGATGATGAGTAAGTGATGTAGTCACGCTAATCATGACAGCAGCATCCATAGATGTCAAGCATTTGCATGTACCATCAAGATGATAAAGAAGGCAGTCCATAACCAAACGGCATGTTCCGTTTGTTGATCCGGAAACTCCAGTCTCCAATCTTCCGGTCCTAGCTGGTATTGCTTGCCTGGCAATTAGGTGTGAAGACAGGGCCCTGGCTGCATTATGCATGAAGCCAACTATCAGGACAGTTTGCTTCATAATTTTCTCTCAAAGCCAAATCAAAACAACCTTCCTTTTGATTCAGTACTATGAGAGACACACAGGGGATGTCACAACCTTTCATTAACTCAGAAGACAAAAGCTACTTTTCAGTCTCTGCCAGAATCTTTAACCATTATTCCTTTTTCCAAACAGAAAAATCCCAGAGGAAATAAAAGAATTAATTCCATTTGTAGAGCTTGAGAGGATGGGAGCTGCAGTGAGCAAATGGCCTGAGAGAAACCAGGGCCTCTAAAGTACAGTCTTGGCTCCAGTCATCCCTGTCCCACCTGCAGCCCATAATGCCCACAATGGAATGTTTCAGTACCTCTAAGGTTAAATGCTCCCATCTCAAGGACCACACAAATTATTTTAACAAACCCAGCACCTAAACTCGTGTCTGTTTAGTGAAGAGGTGGGAACATTTCAGAGTGGGAGCAAGTTCTCCCTCTTTTACAGGCTTTGGGAACAGGGTGAAGTGAGAGGTTGAAGAGGTTCCCTCCATCGAACACAAGGGTCAGGAGTCTCTATTCTGAGTGGGTTCTCTGATGCTTAGTAAGAGTTGATGAGCGAGCAAAGTGCTTCCCACACTGAATGCAGGAATATGGTCGCTCTCCTGAATGGATTTTCAGATGTTCAGTGAGAGATGATGAGTAAGCAAAGCACTTCCCACACTGAGTGCAAGGATAGGGTCGCTCTCCTGAATGGATTCTCAGGTGGTTGGTGAGAGATGATGAGTGAGCAAAGCACTTCCCACACTGAGTGCAGGGATAGGGTCGCTCTCCTGAATGGATTCTCAGGTGGTTGGTGAGGCCTGACATGTGGGTGAAACTTTTCCCGCACTCAGTGCAGCAATAGGGTTTCTCTCCAGTGTGGATTCTCTGGTGGCTCTTGAGATGATGTATATAGACAAAGCCTTTTCCGCAGTCAGTGCAGCGATGGAGTTTCCCAGTGTGGACTCTCTTGTGTCTAGAGAGACTTCCGGGATGAAGGAATTTTTTCCCACAGTCAGCACAGCAATGGAGTCTCCTCGGAGTATGGGTTTCCTGGTGTCTCCTGAGACTTTGAAGGAGACTGAATTTTTTCCCACACTCAGCACAGGAATGGGGCTGCTCCCCAGTGTGGATCCTCTGATGTCTAATGAGATGTTCTCGTAGGAAGAACTTTTTCCCACACTCATGACACAAGAAGGGTCTCTCTTCACTGTGGATTTTCCGGTGTCTAGTAAGATTTGATGTAACTTTGAAGCTTTTCCCACATTGGTTACAGCGATGGGGTCTCTTTTCTGAGTGACTGCTCTGGTGCTTACGAAGTGTTGACAAATCCATAAATTGCTTTCCACACTCAGCACAGGCATAGGGTCTCTCTCCTGAGTGGATTCTCTTGTGGACGGTAAGACCTATTATATGGAAGAATCTTTTTCCGCACTCAGCACAGCAATAGGGTCTCTCTCCCGTATGTATTCTCCGGTGGGTAGTGAGCGATGATAACCGGTTGAATATCTTCCCACACTCAGAACAGGAATGGACTCTCTTCTTTCTGTGAGCTTTCCCATGTGCCCTGAACTCCTCCTTCTTCCTAAAGCTCTCCCCACACTCACTACAGTGATACAGTTCCTGTTTCCTATGAACCATCCAGTGGTGGCTCATCAGGTCTCTCTGAACCTTGAATTCTTCTCTGCACACACTGCAGGTATATAGGGTCTTTCTGGGCTCAGCTTTTGCCTCTGCAGGAGGCTTTAGATATTGCCTGGATCTCCTCTGATGGCCTCTTGAGGTTACTGACTCCTTCCTGGTCAGATTTTTCCTCTGCCTTTGTGGCCTGCCCTGCCTCTTGTGGTGTCTTCTCCATTCAGTTTTCTGGGAGTGGTTCTTTCCTGATGTCCCTGGGAAAGGCCTGAGTGGCTCCAGGTTGCCACGCCCTTCCTCAGGAGTCTGCCCCTCAGCCCTGCTCAGGTTCCTCGCCCCTGCTTGGTGGGGAAGAGAGTACAGATGTTATTTCTTGTGCTGCTCACAAAGGGAAAACACTAACATGCCTAAGAACGCTCCACACCCCTCCCCTTAGAACAGGGCTGACCATGGTCACTTGAGTGCAAGAGGCCAAACTCCCAGGGGTCCCAGCACTGGGGAAGGAGGAGAAGGTCAGTGTCCCATAGGGCCTGCTAATAGTCCCCAAAGTCAATGAACATGAGAATCAGCACCCACGATTCTCTCCCTACTCTGAGGCCCATCTGACTGGGGAGAACAGCATCACCACACACCAGCACTGACACCACTCTCCTGAGGACACACAAGGATGGGGGGGGAAGAGATAGCTCAGTGGTTTGGCCTGCTAAACCCAGGGTTGTGAGCTCAATCCTTGAGGGGGCCACTTAGGGATCTGGGGCAAAATCAGTACTTGGTCCTGCTAGGGAAGGCAGGGGGCTGGACTCAATGACCCTTTAGGGTCCCTTCCAGTTCTATGAGATAAAATAAATATATGGAGATATACCTATTTTATTTAACACTCACAGTGTGATGGATCCCAACAGCTCCATGTTCTATGGAAAATGGGGGAGGGGGAGAGACTGAGGGAATCTGCGTAAGGGGAGAGATGGAGTTTCTAGGGGAATGTCAGGATGAGGAGCTGTAGCACTTCTCATGTTTGGGCTTCAATCCCTATTGTAAAGCTCTGTGAGGGGAGAGTTTGCAGCTGAAGGACAATTCGTGAAATGAGCTCTCCGGCTCCCACTGGTGTTTTCCATGGTACTACGTAGGCTTCTGTCTCTGTATTCCAACCCCCCAACCTGATTTAACACTCTTTAATGTTGGCCATAACAGTGTCATGTTAACACCTTTGTCTCTTTGGGCCCATGTCGTCTATATGAATTAATACAATATTGTCCAAGCTCAGCCAGCAGCTCAGTGGCAGAATGAGGAATAGAGTCCAGGTCTCCTCAGTCCCACAACATGATGTTGTCTCCCAACCAGTCCTGGAGAGTAATAAGGAAATCCCTTATTAATGTCAACTGAGAGCCCAAAAATGCGAAGGAACGACGTTGGGTCCCTACAAAACTGGGCCTGAACTTGGAAGGGAGATTCCCAAGTGCTGCTCAGCCATTGATTCAGACAGCCAGCATAGGATTACAAACACTCTGGTGGACAGGATTAGAATTCTGAATGATCTTGAGAAACAGGAGAATTGGTGTGAAATCAACAAGGTGAAATTCAAGAAACACAAGTACAAAGTAGTTCACCTAGGAAGGAAAAATGAAATGCACAATAGAAAATAGGGAATAACTGTCTTGGCAGCAGTGCAGCAGAAAAGAATATGGTGGTTACAATGGAACATGAATAGAATGAGAGCTGACAATGCGATAATGTTCTAAAAAAGCCTACCACCATTAGACTAAAAGACTAACATTCCAGGATGTATTGTCACTTTGGTAAAAATGTATCAGGATTCCAGCTGCCTTCAAGCTACTGGTTGGATCCCTCCACATCATTTTAACTCCTTCCTCACCTGGGTGGGTGCCTCTTAGGATGTCTCCATCTTCTGTGAGACCCTGGACACACAGATCTTCCCCTCGCTCTATGCTGGAGATCACCACTGGCTTGGGGGTCTGGATTCCTGCTTAGAGAAAAGCATCACCCCTAAGAACTTGTAGCGAAAGATCTGCTGCACTTTGTGCAGATCCATATGCAATGTTTGTGCCAATTAGGCTATAAACTAATTGTGAAGGCTAATAGGCAACTGTTTTCCATGGAAACATGAACTGCAGCTTATGGTCTGCCATTTCCACAGGTGCCAGGTTGTTTGCAACTCAATATCCTGCCACTAACTGACAGTGGCGGGATATTGAGTTGCAAAAAAATCTGGCACCTGTGGAAATGGCAGACGGAGAGGACTGCGGTGTCTGAGGGGATTGGGGGGAACAATGTTGCAAAAGCTGGATATTTCTTCTTGTCCTAGGAGAATAGAGTTTTACTCTACTATGGCCCAGCACCCCTCTCCCTCCTGTGGATATGTTTACATAGGAATTAAACACCTGTAGCTGGCCTGGGTCAGATGACTTGGGCTTGGGCTGCGGGACTGCAAAACTGCTGAGTTGCTATTCGGAGGGAGGGACCCAGAGCCCAGGCTCCAACCCCAGCCTGAACATATACACTGCCATTTTTAGCCCCCCAGCCTGAGTTCCACGTCCTGAGTCAACTGACCCGGGCAAACCACGGCCGTGGTGTTTGTCTTTTATACCAGCATAGATGAACCCAGTCTGTCTCTCTCCTTAACTGTGGTGTTGGCTGGCCTTTCATCCTGTAGACCTGCAAAACACACGGCCCTTTTCTGCTCATGTGCTCTGTCTGGGGAACTACAAGAGCCAGGATTCTCTTGCATTAAACTGTGGAGCAGTAGTGACTATGGGTGGAAGGATCTCCTCTTGAAGATATGAAGTGTAGTTGTAGCCCTATCAGTCCCAGGATATTAGAGAGACCAGGTGAGTGAGGTAATATCTTTTACTGGACCAACTTCTGTTGGTGAGAGAGAGAAGCTTTCCTTTCCCAGACCTGAAGAAGAGCTCTGAGTGGCTCAAAAGCTTGTCTCTCTCACCAACAGAAGTTGGACCAGTAAAAGATATTACCTCACCCACCTGGTCTCCCCATGAACTGGTTGCTCTGCTCAATTAAACATGTCTCTATCGATCCACACCCATGCGCCCCTCCTTCAAACCCCATAGACACCTCTCCACCCAACCACTCATACCAATGCGCCATCTCAGTTACTGTGTCTCTGTGCAGCACCCAGTGCACTGGGGCCCTGATCTCACAGACGCAGCTCCTCACCTAGTGAGACCAGAGTCTGGTAATTTTCCCACATGACGTGTTTGTAAAGTTGCCTTTGCTCCTCGCCCAGCAGGGCCCACTCCGCTGGGGAGAAATACATGGCCACATCCTCAAACGTCACCGACATCTGAAAGGACAAACAACCCAATTCAGCATGGCAAAGTTTACACACTGGTACAGGAACAGCTGTTGCAGGTGATGCAGATGTACAGTGGTCCACGCAACTGGGAGGGCCCTGGGAGCTTTGAAAGTTTGTACCATTACTATTGGTGCAAGTTTGTCACACTGTAAAAAAGGTAATGGACAGTGTTGTGTGTTTCTGTGACTCAGCCCACAGGGGTGGCTCCGGCAGCTGGGCCCCCTGCTGTGGGTGTTGTATACTGGCACAAAGAGTTGTACCTCCTCCTGACCCTCTGTCATGATGGGACAGGCAGGCCAAACGTCAGTGAGTGTCACAGCAACCTGGAGCACCAGGTCACAGCCCCACTTACATTTAGCCGGCACACCCGACCCTCTGTCACCATGCTGGAGGGCTGGGCCGACCAAACCTGAGTAGCACTGCAGCCCCTCAAGCCATGATGCAATGCCCAGCCAGCCCCACTGGACCCTGCTGGAGCCACTATTGCAGGGTGAGAGTGGGGCACATTGTGGGGTGAGTACAGGGTTGGCTCACTCCCCAGTCGCTCCCTCCCTGGGCTTGCCCTCTTTATTGGGCGGGGACCAGGGTTTCACTATTGTAGCTGTTTTGTTCCCAGGATATTACAGAGACAAGGTGGGGGAGGGAATCTCTCTTACTGGAACAAATGTATTCGTTCTTGAGCTACAGAGCAGGGTCCTAGAGCCAGGTCCAGCAGGAGCCCAAATGTCTGCACTGCAATTAAACTGCCCCTGGGCTGAGTTCCATGAACCGGTGTCAGCTGGCACAGCCCGGCGGCAGGTTTTGAGTTGCCCTCTAGACCAGTGTCCCCAACCTTTGCCGTGTGGCGGGCACCGGACAAGCAGCCGCCAAAAAATCCCATCATCAAGAGGCGTCGCCGCCGAAAATCAGAGGCATTTCGGCGGCGACGCCCCTTGATGACGCTGCATTTCGGCGGCCGCTTGACCGGGAACCCCTGGGAGCCCCAGCCAGAGAGCTGTGGCTCAAGCAGTAGCAGCCCAGGCTTTTAGCTCCGGAGGGCTCTGGTTGAAGCCCCAACACGCTGCCCCATGGGGCAGTCAGACAAGAACCTCCCTCCCCCCCGCGGTACCCAGGGACTGAGTTCAGCCTCCCCCAGCGCCTCCCATTGCCAGTGTGTGCAGCGGCCCCAGCCTGGCCCCGAACCCGGTCTCCCGAGCAGGCTGCTCACAGCCCCAGGAGCACAGGCCAGAGGACCTGTCAGCCAGGACCTGCCCCCCCAGCCCCGCCTCCAGCCGCGGCCGGTGCCTGCTCTGCGGGAAGGGGGAAGAACCCGGCAGCCCCCGGAGCACCGCCCCGGGGAAGGGGCCCGCCGGCCCCAGGAGCGAGGAGAGGGTCGGTCGGGCTCTCGCGGGCTGGGGCGCGGACCCTGCCGGGCTCCGCTGCACAAACCGGCCCCCGGGGGGGTCTCTCCGGTCCCAGCAGCTCCCTCCCCAGGCGGCGATTTCCAGCCTCGGCGGCTGTTTCCCTCCCGCCCCGGGCCCCGCTCACCGCGCTGGGGCTGCAGCCTGCAGAGGGGGCTCGCTCCGCACGCGCAGCTCGGGCCGGGCTCGGCCCCCGGGTCTCCGCGGCGGGCACGAGAAGCTCCCTCCCTCTGCCCGCCCCGCCCCCGCAGCAATTACTGGGCGTGTCTAGGCTGGGGAGGACTCGGCGCTCTGTGGGTTTAACCCTTAAGCATCTCGGTCGGGGAAGCGAGTTGCAGAGGGAGCCACTAGGGGAGACGAGGTGAAGTCGGTTCCCTCTTTGTTGGTGGCTCCCGGTCCCTCCCATCCCTGCTGCAAGGGCGGGTATTGGAACTATGTTATAGTGGGGGGGGCTGGACACCATGTGTAGGATGGAAACCACTTCCAGCCAAGGGGGGCTGCCGCTCCTGCCCCCCCAGCGCCCTGAGTTCCAGCCCCCCCATTCAAAAAACATTTCTTAGTAATTCATCAGGGCGAGAGACGCTTTTTCAAATATTTCACCAGAATAAATATGGATTGAGATTCATAACACTATTAGTAAATTAATAGGTTATTTAATAATTATTCAAATCTGGAACTGGGATGTGAGTGGCCGTAAGTAATAAAATACTTTTGGGGGCATTGTAACTTGTGCCATTAAGGTGAGACAAGAAAATTTCCAGAGGTGAAACTCCGTGTCTGGGCTACACGCTGCTAAATATCATCCCCGAGTTTCTATTCTGAATCTATTGCACAGTAGCCATACCACCTGTATGAAAAAAAAAAAATCAACCAAAAGCAATAGTCAACCAAATTGTGGCAGATCCAGATGTAATGTTTTTACATAGTTTATATGGAGAACAGTTACAATTTAAGAAGCACTTTACAATAGTTAGCTAATGGTACAAACAATATTTGGAAAGACCGTTAAGTGGTCCGCCGAGACCCCCAGCGATTTTCAAGTGGTCTGTGGAAAAATAAGTTAGACTACAAGAACAATCAAGGTACCTCACTTTACTTTCATTTAGTTACTCCACTAACTCTAAATCTGCCACTGGGGCTGACCCCTCCCCCACAGCTCCCCACTCCACAGTCAGGGTCTGACCCCCCATTCCCTGAGCTCTGCATGCTGCTGCCAGGACAGGGGCTGACTCCTCCCTCGCCCCAGCTCCCCGCACCACTGCCAGGAGCTGGGGCTGACACCGTCCCCACACTGCTGCCAGGGGCTGGTCCCTAAGCCGCCCCCCCCAGCTCCATTCTACCTGGGGCTGACCCCCCCCAAGCCCTGCTGCCTGACACCTCGCGTTGCCACCCCCCCCCCACACACGTTCCTCTACACCCCACTAGGGGGCGTGCACCAGACTTTTTTGGTAAACTGGGCATTTGTTCATTTGCTCTTGCCAACTGATCTTCTGGACAATACAAGTTCATATAAAGTTTATTAATAGAAAATGATAGGCATAAATCCTGTTATCTGATATGGAGATTCTCAAACCCTTCAATCCAAACCCACTGGCTTAGATGAAACAATATTACAAGTTAAGTACAAGTTAAAACTACAGAGAATTTAAGTGATTTACAAGTAATGAGGGATTGTTCATGGGGAATAAAGAAAAATTCAGAGAGGCCCGTGACTCGTCCCTGACTTTTATAAAAATACCCATGATAAAATAGGAAGGGACTGGGCAGCTGTGGAGTGGCTTGGAGCTCTGGGGCCCCCGCCACTGGTGGGGGTTCAGAACTCCAGGGCCCTCCTGCCACCAGCAGCGGAGGGAAGCTGCAGGGTCCTCCTGCCCCCTCCCCAGCAGTGGAGAGCAGGGAATCCCCCTGCCATCGCTGCAGTGGGGAGCTGCGGGGGTCCACATGCCCCCCAAGGTGGGTCAGGAGCTGCAGGGTACCCCACCCTCGCGGCAGCGGCTACAAACTGCAGGATACCCCGCTGCCCATGGTGGCAGAGAGCTTGGGGGCCCACTGACTCAGGCAGTGGGTGTATCTCACATCCCTGCTGCTATGGCAGGCAATGGGACCCGGCCGCTCCCAGACGCCAGGGCTGAAGTCATGGAGGTCTTTGGAAGTCACAGATTCTGAGACTTTTGCAACTTCAGTGAAAAAAACGTAGCCTTAGTTATAAGAAAATAATAGGTAAAACACAACTAATAACTAACTTTACAAACTAAATGGATTCAAAGCAAAAGTCTCTCTCACCGCATGCTGTATTAGTTTTATTGGTGGGAATCCTTTCAGCTAGGGACCCTCCCCAAGTGCAGTTACTTTCCTTGTCTTTCAGATGTTATTGATGCCATGAGCAGAGAGAGAGGGAGGAACATTTTGGGGCACCTCTTCTTCCTTCTTATAGTTCATTCTCTTCTGCAAGAATCATCTCCAGCTGAATTTCAGAATCCATATACATCATTTCGGTATCCATCGCCCTTTTCAAGAATGCAACCCCGATGTATACAGGAGACCCCCTGCATTCTCATTTAGAAGACAGAAAATTCCAGATTCTGCAGACCTTACACACCTTTAATTATGCACACAACAGTTTAGCTGGCAGTAGACCATAGCACACAAGTAGCACAAAAACCAAAGATACATGTACACTAACTGTACCTAGCACACAGCTCATATTTGGCAAACCTTAAGAGAGCATACATCTTGCGTCTGACAGATTCTGCATATATTATGAACAAAGGTTAGAACAATTTAACTACTACTACATTTGTACAATAAAGCTTAGCATGAGCACGAAGTATTCTGGGAGATTTTAACTAATTCAGTGCTCTAACCCCCCCATTTTTAGAATACAGATAATGATTTAAAGCAGAGAGCAACTGAGCTGAACTGCATGTGGCATAGCCAGCTCCAGTAAGAAAGGCAAGATGGCTGCTTCTCCCCAACATCATCTCCCAAGAGTGACTGGAACATGGCAAAGTCAGCACTGCACGGAAGATTGCAGGTCTTCACCTACACACATGGCAGCGCAGCCATTTCAGACTCATATTTCTCTTGTATTATTTTATTCCCTCCAGGAATGATGACACAACAGTGACAAAGTCACATCTCATCATCACCCTCTGACAGAGAGGCACGGCCACGGATTTCCCCACTTGAGGAATGGGGAGAAAATGGCCCGGTACTGCTGCTCAGTTTGATCTGTGGATGTTGCTGGGACTGGTTTCTCTCCCTCTCTATTTAGGATTCTCTCTCCTGAAACAGTGCTCCCTGGGCTGTCTGTTCCCCATGCAGGATCCCATCTCTGTCCCTGCCCCATGACCGCTGGAGGTTTTATACCCACGTCACACTCTGGGCTGGGACTGCAACTCCACAAGTTGTTTATAGAAAACACTGACAACAAGCAGCAAACCTGAGTCCCAGCTGGCAAAGTGGAGCAAAGTTGCCCACAGATTTTCCTGCACTCCTTGCCACTTGGTGTCAAGGCTGAGCTCCAGGTACATCTCAGTGTTAGGGGTAATCTATACTAGAAGTGCTACAGCTCCCGCTAATGTTCAAGACACCAAACTAACATTCAAGATGCTCTAGTCTAAGCCATGGGAGAGAGCTTGCCTGTCAGCATAACACCTCAACCTCTATGAGAAGCGAAAGCTCTCCCGCCAACATCGCTCGGTCTACACCAGCGCTTAGGTTGGTATATTTTACATCTCTCAGGGATGTGGATTAGTGTTCTGGTAAGTGATAAGTTCTAGTGTAGACAAGCCCTGGGTGGTATTAAAGTGCCACTTACTTGTCCAGGGACACAAATTTGATTTTTTTTTTTTTTAAAAGGCATTTTAACAGGAAGCAACTGACATCTCTCATCCCTGCTGTGTTAAATGAAGGGGTTGGGGGGTAGCTCTTTTTTATGGACACCCAGCCAGCCAGTTAGCTATAAAGTCCCTCTTGGTGGCTGTTCTCTGCTTGCTTTACCTGTAAAGGGTTAACAAAGTCCCCCAGGTAAAAGAAAGGGAGTGGGCACTTGACCAAAAGAGCCAGTGGGAAGGCTAGAACTTTTTAAAATGGGGAAAAAACTTCCCCTTTGTCTCTGTTGTTGTTCTCCGGGAAAGAGGGAAACAGGGAGCAGTTATGCTATGAGAAGCTTTAAGCCAGGTATGATCATCAGATCATACTTAGAACTACTTATTTGGAACCCCCAAATGTGTAAGCGAATCAGGAATGTTTAGAAAGACGCAATTAGGTTTATTTCTGTTTTTCTTCTGGCTAGTGGACTCCTCTATGCTAACCGCAGATGCTTTTGTTTGCTTCTAAACTTTAAGCTGAACCCCCCAAAAAGCTATTTTGGGTGCTTAATTTCTGGAATTGCTTTTTTAAAATCTAGCAAAAGCCTAAGTTCCAGATGTATGTTCTTTCTTTTTGTTTTTAATAAAATTTACCTTTTTTTAAGAACAGGATTGGATTTTTGGTGTCCTAAAAGGTTTATGCATATGTTGTTTAATTACCTGGGGGCAACAGCTAATTTCCTTTGTTTTCTTTCTCAGCTCCTCCCCGGAGGGTGTGTGTGTGTGAAGGGGCTTGAGGGTACCCCAGGAAAGGAAATCCTAACTGCGCTTTCCTGGGTTCCCAGGGGTTTGCATTTGGGTGGTGGCAACATCTACCCATCCAAGGTCAGAGAGAAGTTGTAACCTTGGGAGTTTAATACAAGCCTGGAGTGGCCAGTATTAATTTTTTTAATCCTTGCGGGTCCCCACCTTCTGCACTCGAAGTGCCCGAGTAGGGAATCAGCCTGAACATAAGAACGGCCGTACTGGGTCAGATCAAAGGTCCATCTAGCCCAGTATCCTGTCTACCAACAGTGGCCAGTGCCAGGTGCCCCAGAGGGAGTGAACCTAACAGGCAATGATCAAGTGATATCTCTCCTGCCATCCATCTCCACCCTCTGACAAACAGTCTAGGGACACCATTCCTTACCCATCCTAGCTAATAGCCATTAATGGACTTAACCTCCATGAATTTATCCAGTTCTCTTTTAAATGCTGTTATAGTCCTAGCCTTCACAACCTCCTCAGGCAAGGAGTTCCACAAGTTGACTGTGCACTGTGTGAAGAAGAACTTCCTTTTATTTGTTTTAAACCTGCTGCCTATTAATTTCATTTGGTGACCCCTAGTTCTTGTATTATGGGAATAAGTAAATAACTTTTCCTTATCTACTTTCTCCACATCACTCATGATTTTATATACCTCTATCAGATCCTCCCTTAGTCTCCTCTTTTCCAAGCTGAAAAGTCCTAGCCTCCTTAATCTCTCCTCATATGGGACCCGTTCCAAACCCCCTAATCATTTTAGTTGCCCTTCTCAGAACCAGTATATCTTTTTTGAGATGAGGAGACCACATCTGTACGCAGTATTCAAGATGTGGGCGTATCATCGATTTATATAAGGGCAATAATATATTCTCCTTCTTATTCTCTATCCCCTTTTTAATGATTCCTAACACCCTGTTTGCTTTTTTGACCGCCTCTGCACACTGCGTGGACATCTTCAAAGAACTATCCACAATGACTCCAAGATCTTTTTCCTGATTTGTTGTAGCTAAATTAGCCCCCATCATATTGTATGTATAGCTGGGGTTATTTTTTCCAATGTGCATTACTTTACGTTTATCCACATTAAATTTCATTTGCCATTTTGTTGCCCAATCACTTAGTTTTGTGAGATCTTTTTGAAGTTCTTCACAGTCTGCTTTGGTCTTAACTATCCTGAGCAGTTTAGTATCATCTGCAAACTTTGCCACCTCACTTTTTACCCCTTTCTCCAGATCATTTATGAATAAGTTGAATAGGATTGGTCCTAGGACTGACTGTTGGGGAACACCACTAGTTACCCCTCTCCATTCTGAGAATTTACCATTAATTCCTACCCTTTATTTCCTGTCTTTTAACCAGTTCTCAATCCATGAAAGGATCTTCCCTTTTATCCCATGACAGCTTAATTTACATAAGAGCCTTTGGTGAGGGACCTTGTCAAAGGCTTTCTGGAAATCTAAGTACACTATGTCCACTGGATCCCCCTTGTCCACATGTTTGTTGACCCCTTCAAAGAACTCTAATAGATTAGTAAGACATGATTTTCCTTTACAGAAACCATGTTGACTTTTGCCCAACAATTTATGTTCTTCTATGTGTCTGACAATTTTATTCGTTACTATTGTTTCGACTAATTTGCCTGGTACCGACGTTAGACTTACTGGCCTGGGATCACCTCTAGAGCCCTTTTAAAAAATTGCTGGGATCACCTCTAGAGCCCTTTTAAAATATTGGCATTACATTAGCTATCTTCCAGTCATTGGGTACAGAAGCCGATTTAAAGGACAGGTTACAAACCTTAGTTAATAGTTCCGCAACTTCACATTTGAGTTCTTTCAGAACTCTTGGGTGAATGCCATCTGGTCCCGGTGACTTGTTAATGTTAAGTTTATCAATTAATTCCAAAACCTCCTCTAGTGACACTTCAATCTGTGACAGTTCCTCAGATTTGTCACCTACAAAAGCCAGCTCAGGTTTGGGAATCTCCCTAACATCCTCAGCCGTGAAGACTGAAGCAAAGAATTCGTTTAGTTTCTCCGCAATGACTTTATCGTCTTTAAGTGCTCATTTTGTCTCGATCATCGAGGGGCCCCACTGGTTGTTTGGCAGGCTTCCTGCTTCTGATGTACTTAAAAAACATTTTGTTATTACCTTTTGAGTTTTTGGCTAACCGTTCTTCAAACTCCTCTTTGGCTTTTCTTATTACATTTTTACACTTAATTTGGCAGCGTTTATGCTCCTTTCTATTTACCTCACTAGGATTTGACTTCCACTTTTTAAAGCAAGTCTTTTTTATCTCTCACTGCTTCTTTTACAGGGTTGTTAAGCCACGGTGGCTCTTTTTTAGTTCTTTTACTGCCTTGACACCTGCCCTTGCCTTTTTTTCTGGTGTATGACTTCTGATGGCACAATGAATTAGATGATGGGTAAGTGATGTAGTCACGCTAATCATGACAGCAGCATCCATAGAGGTCAAGCATTTGCATCTACCATCAAGATGATAAAGAAGGTAGTCCATAACCAAACGGCATGCTGTTTGTTCTTGAGCCCCACAGCAACAGGATGCGGAGCTCAAGAAGCCCCAATGGGTAGAGATGTAAGTTAAAGCACCTGTCACCACAATGTATCCTGTTGTAATGAAGAAGGATCTTTCACTTAATACGGTTATTCCGAGGAAGATGTGAGAGCTGATTCGCAGAGAGTAGGGGATGGAAATCTGACTTGTCTATCCACCAAGAAATGCAGCATCAAACCAAAGTACAGTCCCACACCACCTGTTGGTGCGGTTCCTTAGAAATGTTGTCTCTGATATATTGTCTGACAGGCTCACTATTTCAGAGAAGGAGTGTCTTGACTTTAGCTGTATCATCGTTGTGTGACCCGGAAACTCCGATCTCCAAACCTCTGGTCCTATCTGGTATTGCTTGCCTGGCAATTAGGTGTGAAGACAGGGCCCTGGCTTCATTATGCATGAAGCCAACTATCAAGACAGTTTGATTCATAATTTTCTCTCAAAGCCAAATCAAAAACAACCTTCCTTTTGATTCAGTACTATGAGGGGCACACAGGGGATGTCAAGCCTTTCAGTAACTCAGGAGACGAAAGCTCCTTTTCAGTCTCTGCCCATTTTTCCAAACCCCAAAATCCCAGAAGAAATAAAACAATTAATTCCATTTGTGGAGCCTGAGAGGATGGGAGCCACAGTGAGCAAACGGCTTGGGAGAAACCAGGGCCTCCAAAGTGCAGTCCTGACTCCAGTCATCTCTGTCCCACCTGCAGCCCATTATGCCCACTATGGAACGTTTCAGTACCTCTCGAGGACCATACAAATTATTTTAACAAACCCAGCACCTAAACTCGTGTCTGCTTAGTGAAGAGGTGGGAACATTTCAGAGTGGGAGCAAGTTCTCCCTCTTTTACAGGCTTTGGGAACAGGATGAAGTGAGAGAAAGAAGAGGTTCCCTCCATCAAACACCAGGGTCAGGAGTCTCTATCCTGAGTGGATGCTCTGGTGTTTAGTAAGATATGATGAGCGAGCAAAGCGCTTCCCACACTGAGCGCAGGAATATGGTTGCTCTCCTGAGTGGGTTCTCTGATGCTGAGTAAGAGATGATGAGCGAGCAAAGTGCTTCCCACACTCAATGCAGGAATATGGTCGTTCTCCTGAATGGATTTTCAGATGTTCAGTGAGAGATGATGAGTGAGCAAAGCACTTCCCACACTGAGTGCAGGGATAGGGTCGCTCTCCTGAATGGATTCTCAGGTGGTTGGTGAGGCCTGACAATTGGGTGAAACTTTTCCCACACTCAGTGCAGCAATAGGGTTTCTCTCCAGTGTGGATTCTCTGGTGGCGAGTGAGATGATGTATATAGACAAAGCCTTTTCCACAGTCAGTGCAGCGATGGAGTTTCCCATTGTGGACTCTCTGGTGTTTAGAGAGACTGTCTGGATGACGGAATATTTTCCCACACTCAGCACAGCGATGGAGTCTCCCTGTACTATGGGTTTCCTGGTGTCTCCTGAGACTTTGAAGGAGACTGAATTTTTTCCCACACTCAGCACAGCAATGGGGCTGCTCCCCAGTGTGGATCCTCTGATGTCTGATCAGATGTTCTCGTAGGCAGAACTTTTTCCCACACTCATGACACAAGAAGGGTCTCTCTTCGCTGTGGATTTTCTGGTGCCTCGTAAGATTTGATGTAAGTTTGAAGCCTTTCCCACATTGGTTACAGCGATGGGGTCTCTTTTCTGAGTGGATTCTCTGATGATTACGAAATGTTGACGAATCCATAAATTGCTTTCCACACTCAGCGCACGCATAGGGTCTCTCTCCCGAGTGGATTCTCTTGTGGATGGTAAAAGCTGACAAGTATAAGAATCTTTTTCCGCACTCAGCACAGTGATAGGGTCTCTCTCCAGTGTGGATTCTCTGGTGGGCAGTGAGCAGTGATAACTGATTGAATATCTTCCCACATTCAGAACAGGGATGGTCTCTCTTCTTTCTGTGAGCTTTCCCATGTGCTCTGAACTCCTTCTTTCTCCTAAAGCTCTCCCCACACTCGCTACAGTGATACAGTTCCTGTCCCTTATGAACCATCCAGTGGTGGCTTATCAGTTCTCTCTGCACCTTGAATTCTTCTCTGCACACACGGCAGGTATATAGGGTCTTTCTGGGCTCAGCTTTTCCCTCTGCAGGAGGCTTTAGATATGGCCTGGATCTCCTCTGATGGCCTCTTGAGGTTGCCTGCTCCTTCCTGATCAGATTTTTCCTCTGCCTTTGAGGCCTGCCCTGCCTCTTGTGATGTCTTCCCCATTCAGATTTCTTGGAATGGTTCTTCCCTGATGTCCCTCGGAAAGGCCTGAGTGGCTCCAGGTTACCAGGTCCTTCCTCAGGAGTCTGCCCCTCAGCTCTGTTCAGGTTCTTTGCCCCTGCTTGGTGGGGAAGAGAATCCAGATGTTATTTCTTGTGCTGCTCACAAAGGGAAAACACTAACATTCCCAGCAGGGGGATGTACCTGAGGCAGCCCTATGCCTCTCCCCTTAGAGCAGGGCTGCCCATCGGCAGTTGAGTGCAAGAGGCCAAACTCCCAGGGGCCCCAGTGGTAGGGAAGGAGGAGGAGGTCAGTGTCCCATAGGCCCTGATAATAGCCCCCCAAATAAACCTGGAAATCAGCCCCCACAATTCTCTCCCTACTCTGAGGCCCATCTCAGTGAGGAGAACAGCATCACCACACACCAGCACTGACACCCCTCTCCTGAGGGTCACACACAGGGAACACTAATACTGTGATGGATCTCCATGTTCTATGGAAAATGGGGAAGGGGGACAGACTGGGGGAATCTGCGTAAGGGGAGAGATGGAGTTTCTAGGGGGATGGCAGGGTGAGGAGCTGTAGCACTTCTCATGTTTGGGCTTCAATCCCTATTGTAATGCTCTGTGAGGGGAGTGTTTGCAGCTGATGGACGATTCCTGAAATGAGCTCTCCAGCTCCTACTGGTGGAAAAGACAGAACTGGTTCCCTACCTGCTCCAGGGGAAGAGCTTTGTGTGAGGAAGAAGCCCAAGGAGCTTTCAATTGCTGGCCAGTCCCAGGTCTCCTCTGCATCTGAAAAATCTGCACCAAGACAAAAGGTCTTTGGTTGACAACACATAGACCGAATGAATATCACTGAGAGAAGCCCTTCCCCCTGCACTGTAAATTACTCATTTATGGTCACTGTTGGACTGTGGTTCCACAATGCACGAGAGGGGAAGCTATTTGGGTCTGGACACTTATTTTGTACTGTGGTAGCACAACTGAGATCACGGTAACATAGCACCAGGTGCTGCACAAAATTACAGAGAGATCACCCTGATGTTGAAGAGCTTATATACTAAATACACAAAGGGTGGGAGAGAGCCTGAGTCAAAGGAGTAACTTGCTGTTGTAATAATTGGGCCCACAAATTTACCCTAATTGGCCATTTAATTGTAAAAACTGTGAGAAAGTTTATAAAGTGTTACAATATCCTACAACAATAAATGTTGACGGGAAAAGGTGCAAAATATAAAAGGGACGACAGAATTAGTCCAAATATAAAAGGCCTATAATGCAATTCAAGGACAGTGTTAAAATGATGGCTGTAAGCAAGAGAAGTGTGGAACTGGACATTAAAGAACCAAAATGACTGAGTTTAATTTAGGCCTAACTGGCAGAAAAACAATGAGGGGCTGGGCTATTTTGCCCACTACTTCCTTTAAGGGTTTCTCAAAAGAAAACATTTTCGGGGGACAATAAAGGAGAGGAACTGAATGCAACCCTTGCTGACTGAAAAAACAGCAACAGCAGGTGTGTGCCAACAACTGCTGCAGTGAGCGATACCATCATGCTGCCACCCTGATCCTGATTTTGGGACCCCAGATCATCTTTGTCCTAATCCTAAGAGATGTCTAAACAAGACTGGACCAGAGAGGGGGAGCCAGAGGATATTGCCACCATTATCAGTTCTGGCTAACACCCCAAAATCACCTGGAATGTGAGATTTTTGTCCCCCTGTCCCTCTTAACTCCCATGAGTTCTTTTCATTCCCCACATATTTCTTCTCTTTCTTATTCTTCTCCCTTTGCCTTCTGGTAAATAAGAGTCTGGCTTAGCCTGCGAAAACTGCCATAGTTTGCAACCTTGCTGTAAGCCTGTGATCAAAGAGGCAGCCAAACGCATTGTCCAGAACAGACCAACGCTGGACAGGTTTGCCAGGCAGGTCTCCAATTGGCTGATCAGACCGTGTGCCGTGCCTGTGTTTCTCCAGCCGTGAAGCAGCAAGTAAGAGTAAACCCGAGATATAAGCCGTAGGTTCTATTTTCCTGTTCTTTTCTCTTCCCTGTTGAGTGGGTTTGTGGTTTTTTGTCTCCTAGGAAACGGGATCGGATTTTAATAATATCAAAAACAGCGCCAACAGCTTCAACATTTCAAAGGGACAGTTATTACTGTGTTTAATACCATCTAAAAGACTTTCAAACAGAGGCCTTTTGTCTAAAGGCTCTCTGCAGCTAAAGGGAAAGGCAACAAGGGACACTGTCAAAATAAAAGTCTTACATCATCCCTGACATTTCAAATGCCTTAACTCTTTTACCTTCTTTTTCTGTATCTTTAATAAAAGATTAGAAAGAATTTTTCATGGTGTTTCCCATGGTACTACGCAGGCTACTCTCTCTCTATTCCAAACCCCAAACCTTATTTAACATTCTTTAATGTTGCCCATGACAGTGTCATGTTAACACCTTTGTCTCTTTGGGCCCATGTCGTCTATATGAATTAATACAACATTGTCCAAGGTCTGCCAGCAGCTCAGTGGCAGAACGAGGAATAGAGTCCAGGTCTCCTCACTCCCACAACACGATGTTGTCTCCCAACCAGTCCTGGGGAGTAATAAGGAAATCCCTTATTAATGTCAACTGAGAACCCAAAAAAGCGATGGAACGATGCTGAGTACCTACAATATTGGGCCTGAACTTGGAAGGGAGATACGCAAGTGCTGTTCGGACAATGATTCAGACAGCCAGGGAAGAGTTACAAACACTTTGATAGACGGAATTAGAATTCTAAAGGATGTTGACAAACTGGAGAACTGGTCTGAAATCAACAAGGTGACATTCAAGAAACACAAGTACGAAATAGTTCACTTAGGAAGGAAAAATGAAATGCACAACTAGAAAATAGGGAATAACTGACTTGGCAGCAGTACAGGAGAAAAGAATGTGGTGGTTATAGTGGATCACGAATTGAATGGTAGCCGACAATATGATACTGTTCTAAAAAAGCCTAATATTAGACTAAAAGACTAACATTCTGGGATGTATTGTCACTTTGGCCAAAACATATCAGGATTCCAGCTGCCATCAGCTACTCCTTCAATCCCTCCACATCACTTTAACTCCTTCCTCACCTGGGTGGGTTCCTCTAAGAATGTCCCCATCTTCATCTTCTGTAGGACCCTGCACACACAGATCTTCCCCTTGCTCTATGCTGGAGATCACCACTGGCTTGGGAGTTTTGATTCCTGCTTAGAGAAAAGCGTCACTGCTAAGCATTTCTAGGCACAAAAGTGCTGCACTTTCCACAGGTGTTTGTGCCAATTAGGCAATGAGCTAATTGTGAAGGTTAATAGGCAATTGTTTTCCATGGAAACATGAACTGCAACTTATGGTCAACACTCCTGGTGCCCGGCAGTGGCGAGATATTGAGTTGCAAACAACCTGGCACCTGTGGAAAGGGCAGACGGACATGACTGCGGTGTCTGAAGGGATTGAGGGGCACAGATGTGGCAAATGCTGGATATTTCTCCTTAGCCTAGGAGATCTGGGGTCCTCCTTAACTCTACTATGGCCCAGCACCCCTCTCCCTCTGACGGATATGTTTACATAGGAATTAAACAGCTGTAGCTGGCCTGGGTCAGATGTCTTGGGCTTGAGGGGCTCGGGCTGTGGGACTGTAAAATTGCTGAGTGGATATCTGGGGGGAGGGTCCCAGAGCAGAGGCCCAACCCAAGCCTGAACATCTACACTGCAATTTTTAGCGCCGCAGCCTGAGTCCCACATCCTGAGTCAACTGACCCAGGACAGCCAGAGCAGCATAGATGAACCCAGTATACACCAGCTTAGATGAACCCAGTCTGCCTTTCTCCTTAACTGTGGTGTTGGCTGGTCTTTCATCCTGTAGACCTGCAGAACACACAACCCAATGCTCATGTGCTGTCTGGGGAACTACAAGAGCCAGAATTCTCTTGCCTTAAACTGTGGAGCAGTAGTGACTATGGGTGGAAGGATCTCCTCTTGAAGATATGCAGTGTAGTTGTAGCCCTATCAGTCCCAGGATATTAGAGAGACCAGGTGAGTGAGGTAATATCTTTTACTGGACCAACTTCTGTTGGTGAGAGAGAGAAGCTTTCCTTTCCCAGACCTGAAGAAGAGCTCTGAGTGGCTCAAAAACTTGTCTCTCTCACCAACAGAAGTTGGACCAATGAAAGATATTACCTCACCCACCTTGTCTCCCCATGAACTGGCTCCTCTGCTCAATGAAACATGCCTCTATCCATCCACACCCATGCACCCCTCCTTCCAACCCCATAGACACCTCTCCACCCAACCACTCATACCAATGCTCCATCTCAGTAACTGTGTCTCTGTGCAGCACCCAGTGGACTGGGGCCCTGATCTCACAGACACAGCTCCTCACCTAATGAGACCAGAGTCTGGTAATTTTCCCACATGACGTGTCTGTAAAGTTGCTTTTGCTCCTCGCCCAGCAGCGCCCACTCCGCTGGGGAGAAATACATGGCCACATCCTCAAACGTCACCGACATCTGAAAGGACAAACAACCCAACTCAGCATGGCAAAGTTTACACACTGGTACAGGAACAGCTGTTGCAGGTGATGCAGATGTACAGTGGTCCACGCAACTGGGAGGGCCCTGGGAGGCTTGAAAGTTTGTACCATTACTATGGTTGCAGGTTTGTCGCAGTGAAAAAAATTAATGGACAGAGTTTTCCTGGAGCGGCATTCTAGGGTGTGTACAGGGTTGGTTCACTCCCCAGTCGCTCCCTCCCTGGCCGTGCCCGCTCTCTTGGGCGGAAATTAGGGTTACACTGTTGTAGCGGTGTTAGTCCCAGGATATTAGAGAGACAAGGTGGAGGAGATAATATCTCTTACTGCACCAAACTTATTTGTTCTTGAGCTACACAGAGCAGGGTCCTAAAGTCCAGGCTCCAGCAGAAGCCCAAATGTCTGCACCGCACTTAAACTGCCCCTAGGCTGAGCCATATCAGTTGGCACGGCCCGGCTGCAGATTTTGAGTTGCCCTCTAGACAGACCCTGGGAGCCCCAGCCAAAGAGCTGTGGCTCAAGCAGTAGCAGCCCAGGCTTTTAGCTCCAGAGGGCTCTGGTTGAATCCCCAACACGCTGCCCCATGGGGCAGTCAGACAAGGAACCTCCCCCCGCCCCCGCGGTACCCAGGGACTGAGTTCAGCCTCCCGCAGCGCCTCCCATTGCCAGTGTGTGCAGCGGCCCCAGCCTGGCCCCGAACCCGGTCTCCCGAGCAGGCTGCTCACAGCCCCAGGAGCACAGGCCAGAGGACCTGTCAGCCAGGACCTGCCCCCCCAGCCCCGCCTCCAGCCCCGGCCGGTACCTGCTCTGCGGGAAGGGGGAAGAACCCGGCAGCCCCCGGAGCACCGCCCCGGGGAAGGGTCCCGCCCGCCCCCAGGAGCGAGGAGAGGGTCGGTCGGGCTCTCGCGGGCTGGGGCGCGGACCCTGCCGGGCTCCGCTGCACAAACCGGCCCCCGGGGGGTCTCTCCGCCCCCAGCAGCTCCCTCCCCAGGCGGCGATTTCCAGCCTCGGCGGCTGTTTCCCTCCCGCGCCGGGCCCCGCTCACCGCGCCGGGCGCTGGGGCTGCAGCCTGCAGAGGGGGCTCGCTCCGCACGCGCAGCTCGGGCCGGGCTCGGCCCCCGGGTCTCCGCGGCGGGCACGAGAAGCTCCCTCCCTCTGCCCGCCCCGCCCCCGCAGCAATTACTGGGCGTGTCTAGGCTGGGGAGGACTCGGAGCTCTGTGGGTTTAACCCTTAAGCATCGCGGTCGGGGAAGCGAGTTGCAGAGGGAGCCACTAGGGGAGACGAGGTGAAGTCGGTTCCCTCTTTGTTGGTGGCTCCCGGTCCCTCCCATCCCTGCTGCAAGGGCGGGTATTGGAACTATGTTATAGTGGGGGGGGGGGGGGCTGGATACCATGTGTAGGATGGAAACCACTTCAAACCAGGAGGTGCTGCCTCTCCTGCCCCCCCAGCACCCTGAGTTCCAGCCCCCCTGTTCAAAGAACATTTCTTAGTAATTCATCAGAGTGAGATGCCTTTTCAAACATTTTACCACAAGAAATGTGACTGAGGTTCATAACAGTGTATATTAGTAAATACATACATTATTTAATAATTATTCAAATCTGGATCTGGGATGAGAGTGGCTGTAAGTGATAAAATACTTCTCGGGGCAGCCTAAGTGCCACTGTGGTGAGACAAGAATATGCCATTCCCAGAGCTGACACTGCGTGTCTAGGTTACATTCTGCCAAATATCATACCCCTGTTTCTATTTTGTATTGAATTTGACAGTAGCCATACCACATGCATGGGGAAAAAAATCAACCAAAAGCAATAGTCAACCAAATTGTTGCAGATCCAGAGGTAATGTTTTCACATAAATTATATGGACAGTTACAATTCAAGAAACCTCTATGACTAACCTTTCTTGGTTCTTAGACAAATTAAGAACAGGAAAAATGGCTAATCTAGAGAACTGTCTTGCGGGGGGGGGGGGGGAAAGAGGAGTCCTTGTGGCACTTTAGAGACTAACAAATTTATTTGGGCATAAGCTTTCATGGGCTATGACCCGCTTCATCAGATGCGTGGAGTGAAAGATACAGTAGGCAGGTATAAATAGACAGCACATGAAAAGATGGGAGTTGCTTTACCAAGTGGGGGATCAGTGCTAATGAGGTTAATACAATCAGGGTGGATGTGGCCCATTCTCAACAGTTGATAAGAAGGTATGATTTGTGTCCATTTATTCTTTTTCACAGAGACTGTCTGGTTTGGTCAATGTACATGGCAGAGGGGCATTGCTGGCACCCTGACTGAATTGGCCTCGTTAGCACTACAATAAATATTTTTTTCCTCTGCTGATATTCACGCCTTCTTGTCAACTGTTGGGAATGGGCCACATCCACCCTGACTGTATTACCTGATACAGACTAACACAGCAACCCTCTGAAACCTGTCTTGCAGCAGTTACATCTTCACTCTGTTTCAAACTATGAGCACAGTTTAGCTGATATTTGTATTCTCCTCATTTAGGAGACAGAAAATTCCAAATTCCACAGACCTTACATACCTTTTCTTATCTAATTATGCACACTGCAGTTTAGCTGGCAATAGACCATAGCACACAAGTAGCATTAGATCAAGGACACATTTGCACTAACTGTACCTAGCACACAGTTCATATCTGGCAAACCTTAAGAGAGCATACATCTTGCGTCTGACAGATGTCGCATATACAATTAACAAAGGTTAGAACAATTGAACTACTAGTAAATTAGCACAATAAAGCTTAGCATGAGCACAGAGTATTCTGGGAGATTTTTACTAGTTCAAAGCCTAACACCCCCATTTCTAGAGTGGGAATAACAGTTTAGAGAATATTACAACTGAACTGAAATGCAGCTGGCATTGCCTTTCTTTTTGGAGCAGGTTGTCATGGATAAAGTCAGCACTGCAGGGAAAATTGCAGGTCTTCACCTACACACATGGCAGCGCAGCCATTTCAGACTCATCATTCTCTTGTATTATTTTATTCCCTCCAAGAACGATGAGACAACAGTGACATAAAGTCGCATCTCATCATCGCCCTCCGACAGACAGGCACAGCCACAGATTTCCCCACTTGAGGAACAGGGAGACACTGGCCTGGTACTGCTGATCAATTTGTTTTGTGGCTGTTTGATTGATTTGTGAACTCCAAAGTGCAGTCCTGACACCAATCATCTCTGTCCCAGTTGCAGCCCATAATGCCCACAAGGGAATGTTTCGGTACCTCTAGGGTTAAATGCTTCCATCTCCAGGACTACACAAAATAATTTTAACAAACCCAGCACCTAAGCTTGTGTCTACTTAGTGAAGAGGTGGGAACATTTCAGAGTGGGAGCAAGTTCTCCCTCTTTTACAGGCTTTGGGAACAGGGTGAAGTGAGAGATTGAAGAAGTTCCCTCCATCAAAAACAAGGGTCAGGAGTCTCTATACTGAGTGGGTGCTCTGGTGTTTAGTAAGATATGATGAGCGAGCAAAGCGCTTCCCACATTGAGCGCAGGAATATGGTTGCTCTCCTGGGTGGGTTCTTCGATGCTGAGTAAGAGATGATGAGCGAGCAAAGTGCTTCCCACACTGTATGCAGGAATATGGTCGCTCTCCTGAATGGATTTTCAGATGTTCAGTGAGAGATGATGAGTGAGCAAAGCACTTCCCACACTGTGTGCAGGGATAGGGTCGCTCTCCTGAATGGATTCTCTGGTGGTTGATAAGGCCTGACAATTGGGTGAAACTTTTCCCACACTCAGTGCAGCAATAGGGTTTCTCTCCAGTGTGGATTCTCTGGTGGCGAGTGAGATGTTGTAGACGGACAAAGCCTTTTCCACAGTCAGTGCAGCGATAGAGTTCCCCAGTGTGTACTCTCTTGTGTCTAGTGAGACTGTTTGGATGACCGAATATTTTCCCACACTCATCACAGCGATGGAGTCTCTCCGTGCTATGGATTTCCCAGTGTCTCCTGAGACTTTGAAGGAGACTGAATTTTTTCCCACACTCAGCACAGCAATGGGGCTGCTCCCCAGTGTGGATCATCTGATGTCTAATGAGATGTTCTCGTAGGCAAAATTTTTTCCCACACTCGTGGCACAAGAAGCGTCTCTCTTTGCTGTGGATTTTCAGGTGTCTAGTAAGACCTGAAGCAACTTTGAAGCCTTTCCCACATTGGTTACAGCGATGGGGTCTCTTTTCTGAGTGGATTGCCTGATGATTACGAAATCCTGAAGAATTCATAAATCGCTTTCCACACTCAGCGCAGGTATAGGGTCTCTCTCCTGAGTGGACTCTCTTGTGGCTGTTAAGAGCTGATATATGGACGAATCTTTTTCCGCACTCAGCACAGCAATAGGGTCTCTCTCCCGTATGTATTCTCTGGTGGGCAATGAGATGTGATAACCGGTTGAATATCTTCCCACATTCAGAACAGGGATGGTCTCTCTTCTTTCTGTGAGCTTTCCCATGTGCTCTGAAATCTTTCTTTCTCCTAAAGCTCTCTCCACACTCGCTACAGTGATACAGTTTGTGTCTCCTATGAACCGTCCAGTGGTGGCTTATCAGGTCTCTCTGCACCTTGAATTCTTCCCTGCACACACGGCAGGTATATAGGGTCTTTCTGGGCTCAGCTTTTCCCTCTGCAGGAGGCTTTAGATGTGGCCTGGATCTCCTCTGATGGCCTCTTCGGGTTCCTGACTCCTTTCTAGTCAGGTGCTTCCTCTGCCTTTGGAGCCTGCACTGCCTCTTGCGGTGCCTTCCCCGCTCAGTTTTCTGGGAATGGCTCTCCACTGATGTTCCTGGGAAAGGGCTGGGTGACTCCAGGTTGCCAGAGTCTTCCTCAGGAGTCTGCCCCTCAGCCCTGCTCAGGTTCCTTGCCCCTGCTTGGTGGGGAAGAGAATTCAGATGTTATTTCTTGTGCTGCTCAGAAATGGAAACCACTAACATTCCCAGGAGGAGGATGTGCCTAAGGGAGCCCCATGCCTCTCCCCTCAGAGCAGGGCTAGCCATCGGCAGTTGAGCGCAAGAGGCCAATCTCCCAGAGGCCCCAGCGCTGGGGAAGGAGGAGAAGATCAGCGTCTCATAGGCCCTGATAATAGCCCCCCAAGCAAACGTGAAAATCAGCCCCCACAATTCTCTCCCTACTCTGAGGCCTGTCTCATTGGGGACAACAGCATCACCACACACCAGCAGTGACACCCCTCTCCCAAGGGACACACACGGAACACTCACACTGTGATGGATCCCAACGTCTCCATGTTCTATGGAAAATGGGAGAGGGGGAGAGACTGGGGGAATCTGTGTAAGGGGAGAGATGGGGTTTCTAGGGGGATGTCAGGGTGAGGAGCTGTAGCACTTCTCATGTTTGGGCTTCAATCCCTATTGTAATGCTCTGTGAGGGGAGAGTTTGCAGCTGATGGACGATTCCTGAAATGAGCTCTCCGGCTTCCACTGCTGGAGAGGACAGGTTCCCTACCTGCTCCAGGGAAAGAGCTTTGTGTGAGGAAGAAGCCCAAGGAGCTTTCAATTGCTGACCAGTCCCAGGTCTCCTCTGCATCTGGAAAATCTGCACCAAGACAAAAGGCCATTGATTGACATTATATGGACTAAACGAACATCACTGAGAGAAGCCCTTTCTCCTGCACTGTAAAGCACTAATTTATAATCACTGTTGGACAGTGGGTTCCACATAGGGTGACCAGATGTCCCGATTTTATAGGGACAGTCCTGATTTTGGGGGCTTTTTCTTATATAGGCACCTATTATCTTCCACCCCCAGTCCCGATTTTTTTTTTCTTTTTTTTTTTTTTACACTTGCTATCTGGTCACCCTAGTTCCACAACACACAAGAGGGAAAGCTATTTGGGGCTTGACTGTTACTTTGTATTGTAGTAGCACAACTGAGCTTGTGGTTTCATAGCACCAAGTGCTACATAGAGAGATCACCCTGATGTTGAAGAGCTTATATACCAAATAGATAAAGGGGGGAGAAACCTGAGACAAAGGAGTAACTGGCTGTTGTAATAATTGGGCCCACAAATTTACCCTAATTGGCAGTTTAATTGTAAAAACTGTGAGAAAGTTTATAAAGTGTTACAATATCCTACAACACTAAATGCTGATGGGAAAAAGTGCAAAATATAAACAAGACAACGGAATTGGTCCAAACAAAAGAGGCCTATAATGCAATTCAAGGACAGTGATAAAATGATGGCTGTAAACAAGAGAAATATGGAAATGGACATTAATGAACCAAAATGAATAAGTTAGAATTTAAGCCTAACTGACAGAAAAAGAATGAGGGGATGGGCTAGTTTGCCCATTACTTCCTTTAAGGGTTTCTCAAAAGAAAACACTTTCGGGAGGAAATAAAGGAGCGGAACTGAATGCATCCCTTGCTGACTGAAAAAACAGCAACAGCAGGTGTGTGCCAACAACTGCTGTGGTGAGCGATACCATCATGCTGCCACCCTGAACCTCTTTTGGGATCCCAGATCTTCTTCATCCTTATCCTAAGAGATCTCCTAACAAGACTGGACCAGAGAGAGGGAGCCAGAGGATATTGCCACCGTTACCAGTTCTGGCTAACTCCCCAAAATCACCTGGAATGTGAGATTTTTGTCTCCCTGTCCCTCTTAACTCCCATGAATTCTTTTCATTCCCCACATGTTTCTTCTCTTTCTTACTCTTCTCCCTTTGCCTTCTAGTAAATAAGAATCTGGCTTAGCTGGCCAAAACTGCCATAGTTTGCAACATTGCTGTAAGCCTGTGATCAAAGAGGCAGGCAAACGCATTGTCCAGAACAGACCAACACTGTTACAGGTTTGCCAAGCAGGTCTCCAATTGGCTGATCAGACTGTGTTTGCCTGTGTTTCTCCAGCAGTGAAGCAGCAAGTAAGAGTAAACCCGAGACAGAAGCCGCATGTTCTATCTTTGTTATTCTTTTCTCTTCCCTCTTGTGTGGGTTCGTTCTGTTTTGTCTCCTAGGAAAAGGGATCGGATTTTAATAATATCAACAACAGCTCCAGTCCATTTCAACTAACTGCTTCTCTTTTCCCCAAAAGGACAGTTATTACCATCTTTAATGCCATCTAAAAGACTTTCAAACAGAGGCCTTTTGTCTAAAGACTCTCTCCAGCTAAAGGGAAAGGCAACAAGGGACACTGTCAAAATAAAAGTCTTACATAATACCTACAATGACTCAACTCTTTTTCCTTCTTTTTCTGTATATTTAATAAAAGATTAGAAAGAATTTTTCATGGTGTTTCCACGGCATAGAGCAGGCTACTCTCTCTGTATTCCAAACCCCAAACCTTATTTAACACTCTTTAATGTTGGCCATCACAGTGTCATGTTAACACCTTTGTCTTTTTGGGCCCATGTCGTCTATATGAATTAATACAACATTGTCCAAGGTCTGCCAGCAGCTCAGTGGCAGAATGAGGAATACAGTCCAGGTCTCCTCACTCCCACAATATGATGTTGCCTCCCAACCAGTCCTGGAGAGTAATAAGGAAATCTCTTATTAATGTCAACTGAGAGCCCAAAAATGCGATGGAACGATGTTGGGTCCCTACAAAACTGGGCCTGAACTTGGAAGGGAGATTCCCAAGTGCTGTTCAGCCAATAACTCAGACAGCCAGCGTAGGATTACAAACACTTTGGTGGACAGGATTAGAATTCTAAATGATCTTGACAAACTGGAGAACTGGTCTGAAATCAACAAGGTGACATTCAAGAAACACAAGTTAAAATGAGTTCACCTAGAAAGGAAAATGAAATGTACAACAGAAAATGGGGGATAACTGGCTTGGCAGAGGTGCAACAGAAAAGAATGTGGTGGTTATAGTGGATCATGAATTGAATGAGAGCTGACAGTGTGATACTGTTCTAAAAAAGCCTAACAACAATACACTAAAAGACTAACATTCTGGGAAGTATTGTCACTTTGGCCACAATCTATCAGGATTCCAGCTGCCTTCCTTCAATCCCTGCACATCAGTTTAACTCCTTCCTCACCTGGGTGGGTTCCTCTCAGGATGTCCCCATCTTCATCTTCTATAGGACCCGGCCCACACAGATTTTCTCCTCGCTCTATGCTGGAGATCACCACTGGCTTGGGGGCTTGGATTCCTGCTTAGAGAAAAGCATCACCACCCACTAGATCTAAGCTGAGCACTTCTACCCACAGAATTCTTGCACTTTGCACAGCTCCATATGCAATGTTTGTTAATTAGGCAATGAGCTAAATGTGAAGGCTAATAGGCAATTGTTTTCTATGGAAACATGTACTGCAACTTATGGTCAACACTCCTGGTGCCCGGCAGTGGCGGGATATTGAGTTGCAAACAACCTGGCACCCGTGGAAAGTGCAGATGGAGAGGACTGCGGTGTCTAAAGGGATTGAGGGGAACAGATGGGGCAAATGCTGGCTATTTCTCCTTGGCCTAGGAGAGTTACTCAGTTACCCAGCACCCCCTCTCTCCTGTGGATATGTTTACATAGGAATAAAACACATGTAGCTGGCCTGGGTCAGATGACTTGGGCTTGAGCTGCAGGACTGCAAAATTGCTGAGTGGCTATTTGGAGGGAGGGTCCCAGAGCCCAGGCTCCAACCCCAGCATGAATATCTACACTGCAATCTTTAGCCCCGCAGCCTGAGCTCTATGTCATGAGTCAACTGACCCAGGCCACCCATAACCATGCCGGGGGTCTTTTATACCAGCACAGATGAACCCAGTCTGTCTTTCTCCTTAACTGTGGTGTTGGCTGGCCTCTCATCCCGTAGGCCTGCAAAACACATGACCCTTTTCTGCTCATGTGCTCTGTCTGGGGAACTACAAGAGCCAGGATTCTCTTGCATTAAACTGTGGAGCAGTCGTGACTATGGGTGGAAGGATCTCCTCTTGAAGATATGAAGTGTAGTTATAGACGTATCAGTCCCAGGATATTAGAGAGACCAGGTGAGTGAAGTAATATCTTTTACTGGACCAACTTCTGTTGGTGAGAGAGAGAAGCTTTCCTTTCCCAGACCTGAAGAAGAGCTCTGTGTGGCTCAAAAGCTTGTCTCTCTCACCAACAGAAGTTGGACCAATGAAAGATATTACCTCACCCACCTTGTCTCCCCATGAACTGGCTGCTCTGCTCAATGAAACATGCCTCTATCCATCCATCCACACCCATGCACCCCTCCTTCAAACCCCATAAACACCTTTCTGTGTCTCTGTGAAGCACCCAGTGCACTGGGGCCCTGATCTCACAGACACAGCTCCTCACCTAATGAGACCAGAGTCTGGTAATTTTCCCACATGACGTGTCTGTAAAGTTGCTTTTGCTCCTCGCCCAGCAGCACCCATTCTGCTGGGGAGAAATACATGGCCACATCCTCAAACGTCACCGACATCTGAAAGGACAAACAACCCAACTCAGCATGGCAAAGTTTACACAATGATAAAGGAATAGTTATTGCAGGTGAGGCAGATGTACAGTGGTCCACGGAACTGGGAGGTTTGAAAGTTTGTACCATTATTATGGGTGTGGGTTTGCGCCGTGTAAAAAAAGTAATGGACAGTGTTTTCTGTGTCTGTGATTCACCCCACAGTGGTGGCTCGGGAGCTGAGCCTGGCCCCCTGCTGTGGGTGTTGTATCCTGGCACAAAGAGTAGCACCACTTCTGCAGCGTCATCCTCCTGACCCTCTGTCATGATGGGACAGGCAGGCCAAACTTCAGTTAGTGTCGCAGCAACCTGGAGCACCAGGTCACAGTCCCACTCACATTTAGCCAGCACTCCTGACCCTGTGTCACCATGCCGGAGGGCTGGGCAGACCAAACCTGAGTAGCACTGCAGCCCCTCCAGCCATGATGCAATGTCCAGAGCAGGACACTGGGCCCAGCCAGCCCCAATGGACCCTGCTGGAGCCACTACTACGGGGTGAATGTGGGGCACTGGAGTAGCATTGTGGGGTGAGTACAGGGTTGGTTCACTCTCCAGTCGCTCCCTCCGTGGGCTTGCCCTCTTTATTAGGCAGGAATTAGGGTTACATTGTTGTAGCCGTGTTGGTCCCAGGATATTAGAGAGACAAGGTAGGGGAGATAATATCTCTTACTGGACCAAGAGCTACATAGAGCAGAGTCCTAAAGCCCAGACTCCAGCAGAAGCCCAAACGTCTGCACCGCAATTAAACTGCCCCTAGGCTGAGCCCCATCAGCTGGAACAGCCCAGCTGCAGGTTTTAATTGTCCCCTACACAGACCCTGGGAGCCCCAGCCAGAGAGCTGTGGCTCAAGAGTAGCAGCCCAGGCTTTTAGCTCCGGAGGGCTCTGGTTGAATCCCCAACACGCTGCCCGATGGGGCAGTCAGACAAAGAACCTCCCTCCCCCCCCCGCGGTAGCCAGGGACTGAGTTCAGCCTCCCGCAGCGCCTCCCATTGCCAGTGTGTGCAGCGGCCCCAGCCTGGCCCCGAACCCGGTCTCCCGAGCAGGCTGGTCACGGCCCCAGGAGCACAGGCCAGAGGACCTGTCAGCCAGGACCTGCCCCCCCAGCCCCGCCTCCAGCCCCGGCCGGTGCCTGCTCTGCGGGAAGGGGGAAGAACCCGGCAGCCCCCGGAGCACCGCCCCGGGGAAGGGGCCCGCCCGCCCGCCCCCAGGAGCGAGGAGAGGGTCGGTCGGGCTCTCGCGGGCTGGGGCGCGGACCCTGCCGGGCTCCGCTGCACAAACCGGCCCCCGGGGGGGTCTCTCCGCCCCCAGCAGCTCCCTCCCCAGGCGGCGATTTCCAGCCTCGGCGGCTGTTTCCCTCCCGCCCCGGGCCCCGCTTACCGCGCCGGGCGCTGGGGCTGCAGCCTGCAGAGGGGGCTCGCTCCGCACGCGCAGCTCGGGCCGGGCTCGGCCCCCGGGTCTCCGCGGCGGGCACGAGAAGCTCCCTCCCTCTGCCCGCCCCGCCCCCGCAGCAATTACTGGGCGTGTCTAGGCTGGGGAGGACTCGGAGCTCTGTGGGTTTAACCCTTAAGCATCTCGTTCGGGGAAGTTTTGTTACTGGCCCAGCCAGCGGTGAACACGAAGTGAAATCGGTTCCCTGTTGATGGTTCCCATTCTTTATTCAAAAGAGCATTTTGTAGTAATTCATCAGTGTGCGATGCCTTTTCAAACATTTTACCATAAGAAATCTGATTGAATTTCATAACAAAAACAACAAGGAGTCCTGTGGCACCTTAGAGACTAACAAATTTATTTGGGCATATGCTTTCGTGGGCTATAACCCACTGGTTCATAACAATGTATATACATAATTATACATTATTTAATAATGCAATATTCAAATCTGGAATTGGAGTGGCTGAAAGTGACAAAATATTTCTGGGAGTGCCCAGAGTGCCATTGTGGTGAGACAAGACTATGCCATTCCCAGAGCTGAAATTCCCTGTCTGGGCTACTCTCTATCAAATATTACACCCCTGTTTCTGTTTTGTATCTCATCTGGCAGTAGCTATAGCACATGCACAAAATAATTAACCAAGAGCAATAGTCAAATCAAATTGTTGCAGATCCAGAGGTAATGTTTTCACATAAATTATATGGACAGTTACAAATTAAGAAGTCTATGGGACTAACACTGCTTGCTTTTTGGATAATAAATCAATAAATTAATAAATCAGACAAATTAAGAACAAGAGCAATGGCTAAGGAACTTTTGTATTGTGTTATAATTAGGAAAAATTGTTATAGTGTGTATATTTTGCTTGGTGCATAACAAAAAATATATGAAGAAACTATCAGGCACACCTGGCCACCAAATAATCATGTTTATTATTGATATAGAAACAAACAAGAACGAGCTGAATGCAGACTATGCTCAGACTGATTTCTGATGGCTTCTAAAACACAGATCACAGTGAGCATCATTAGAGGACTCTCAAACAACTTATAGGGATACTCCCGTATTCCCAAACACACTACACTACTAGTTAAACCCTTCTTTAATGTTGCTGTGAGAGTTGCACAGTAGTAGTGTGGCTCTTGGTATACTTTTCAAGTTACTTGGAGAACTCTTCATCTGTGCTGGAATATCTCTCCACTTCCTTTCCTTTTAAATTCCAGAATTCCATCTCTCCATTTGGAAACATATAAAATGGTTCCCAGTGTTCTATGTCATCCTAACAGTTTGTACATATAATGTCAGCACCTTTGCTTTAATAAGTGCTAATGTTTATTTAGATAACTTTGATGTTCTCTACTGAACTAATCAACATTTGGAACATTATTTTAAATATGAATATTATATACAAGTAACACTGAAAAGAGCTAAAGAGAGGGCAGACGAAGGATTTATCTGGCCTAGGAACATTTCTTTCTTTGAACAGCCATAGAATGTATCTGAAAAGATGCAGTACTGTACAGTACTTCAATATAATACCCCAAATGCATTTTGTTTTCTGTCAACTTACTTGCCACCATACACAGAAATCTCTGATGGAAATAGCTGAGGGTCACATTTTAGAATTTTTCTGTGATTGGACTTAACCTCCAGTGTAATTAGTAAGATGTATGGTTCACCACTAGTGAAATGACATTTACTCAATTGATATATCTGTTGCACTTGTTCACTTTGACTCTGAAATTGTAAAATAAGCAAAAAAAAGTTGCTAATTATTATAACACAAATATTTTAATTAATGAAGGAATTCCTGCTTTTGTTGTTAGTGCTGTTCACCAGTGAAACCTTATTTACTCATTCTTAAAGGTTTGAATTATAAGACCCTATTTGGTACAGAAGGGAATTTTCTTCACAAATTACTACAGAGAATTCCTGTATAATTTGGTGCTGTGTCTGCCTCTCCATAACAACTTTCATGCTCCATAATCTTGACGCAACCAACTACTGCACCAAACATCCATGTGGAAGGGGAACATTGAGGAAGGTCTACACTGGCAGCGCTTTAATGTGCCTTGTGTGGTCACGGCGCAGCGCTGGGAGAGAGCTAGTCAGTTGAAAGACCGATTTCACCTGTTCTTAATTTATATTTACAGTGTCTTCCTTCCTTTCTAATCATTCAAATATATATATTTTTAATCTTATTGAAGGGAAATTTCATAAAAGGAGTATCTCAGTTGAGGAAGGAGTATGTGCAGAAGGATAGGAAAAGGGCTTCAGACATTCATATATTTTAAGGCCAGAAAGGATCAGTAGATCATCTAGGGCTTGTCTACACTACCCACTAGATCGGCAGGCAGCAATCAATCCAGCGGGGGTTGAGTTATCGTGTCTATTATAGACGTGATAAATCGACCGCTGAGTGCTTTCTCATCGACTCCGGTACTCCACCAGAATGAGGAGCGCAAGCGAAGTCAACGGGAGAATGTCAGCTGTCGACTTACCGCAGTGAAGACACCACGGTAAGTAGATCTAAGTACGTCGACTTCAGCTACGCTATTCACATTGCTGAAGTTGCGTATCTTAGATCAACCCCACGCGGTAGTGTAGACAAGCCCTTAGTCTGACCCCTGTGTAAGACAGGCCATTAAATTTCACCTAGTTACTCCTGTATTGAGCACAATATCTTGTATTTGGCTAAAGCATCTTCCATAACAGTGTCCCAACAGGTTTTGAAGACACCAGGAGCTGGAGAATCCACCACTTCCCTTGGGAGTTTGTCTTAATGTTTAATCACTCTCACAGTGGAAAACTGGTACCTTATTTCTAATCTGAATTCATCTTTCTTCAGCTTCCAACCATCGGTTCTTGTTCTGCCTTTGTAGAAGGAGCATTTTGGGGGGAAGAAAGCGGGTTCTCAGGCACTGACCCTGAGAAAGCCCCACTCCTGTGGTACAAATATCTATTAGCCGGGGACACCTGAGTCTACTTCATGTTGGGGCCATTCATGCTAACCCCCCATTCCATGCAATATAAGACTGTGTTTATTTCTAACTTCCTCTTTGGAAGGTCCCATTTCACCCTCACCCCTAATATAGAGCTTTGTTTAAGTGGAAGGGAAACAACTAACTGCCACTGGAGGCTGGGGAAGGCCCATTCTTACCCTGAGAGGGAGGATGGAAAATTATCCCCAGACATAGGAATTTTAACTTCCATATTGAAAAGGAGTCACTAATACAAGGGGAGGGGTTTTTCTTTTAAAATTCCTGACAGGGCAACAAAAACAAAAATAAAATGGGCTCCCCAGATACTTTATTAACATCTGCACCACCAGCAGCAAGATGGTTCCATTCGGAGCAAAGCAAGACACTAACATGTCAATGAACCATTTCAGTGGTGGGTGGAGAGAAGAGAGGGATAAAATGCCAAAGGCTCAAAATTGACCTGCTTAATTTTTCTTTTCCACATTTTTAAATGCACAGATTCATAGATTCCAAGGCCAGAAGGGACCAGTGTGACCATCTAGTCTGACCTCCTGTGTAACACAGGCCAGAGAACAGCCCCCAAATCATTCCTAGAGCAGAGCTTTTAGGAAAACATCCAAACTTGATTTTAAAAAAAATCGATAGATTTGAGGGTTTGGTGAGAGATTCCCTCCCCCCCACCCCCCATGAGAATGGGACCTTCCAAAGCGGCAGTTATGGCACTTGGCCAGACCCCTCCCCTGCCCCCACAATGTCGGGGGAGGGCTCAGCAGCCCCGGCCATGCCTGAACTGGGGGTAATTTAATCCCCACAGTCTATGGCAGGGTGGGGTTTAATTGGTGTGACTGAATGCACTCCTGTATTCACACCCTAAACACTACTGAAATTACCTTTGTATAATATATGTCTTGTAAGCTATCATTTAAAATCTAATATCTTGCTGATCAATAACATCTTGGTAAAATGTATGTATGTAACAATGTTATATGTAAAGTTATGAACATAAGCTGGAATCATGTGTTTACCGGACAAGTCTGGGAAGTGGGCAAACCTATCTTTTAAAGACAAAGAGCAAGCTGATGTCCCAGCCAGGTGCCATCAAAAGTGATAGTCCATCACCTACCAAGTGGCCATTCTTTGGCAAGGATAGGGGTAGGAACAAACAGATCTGATCTGGGCAAACGATAGCGTAAAATGTCCCCCTCATGAAACTCCATGTCTCCTTTCTTTCAGCTGCAAAGAACTTTATGTAGGGGTCATTCTCAGGGAAATGCATTTCAAAGGGTGACTGAAGTATAAAAGTGAGGGGCAAAACCACTCCAAGTTGTCTCTCCCTGACCTTCTCTCTCTTTTCCACCTGAGAAGACAAAAGAATTCAGCTCTTTAACTTTGGGAGGAATCCTAACCTGAAGATTGGTCAGTAAGGCAGCTGGAAGCATGTAGTACAAATTTTACCTTAAACCAAACCTACTTTGTAAAGATTTAGTACTACAAAGCATTTTATTTTTATTTTTCTTCTAACAATTTCTGACTTTAATACTTGTACTCACTTAAAACCTATCTCTTTATAGTTAAATAAACTTTTTTGTTCTTTAATCAAAATTAATCCGGTGTTGTCAGTTGGTCTGCTTGTCTGTCCTGAATCCATTGGGGTGAGGTGGGGCATTATTCTGGGGACCAGCTCAGGGACAAGGAACAGGGCCGGCTCCAGGTTTTCTGCCGTCCCAAGCGGCAAAAAAAATAAAGCCAATCAGCGGAACTTCGGCAGCAGTTCGGTGGCGAGTCCTTCACTCCCTCTCTTCCTCTTCGGCAGCACTTCGGCGGCAGCTCAAAGAGGAAGAGAGGGACCCGCCACTGAATTACCATCGACGATCCGGACATGCCGCCCCAATAGTGGACGGAATGCCGCCCCTTTGTATTGGCCGCCCCAAGCACCTGCTTCCTTAGCTGGTGCCTGGAGCTGGTCCTGGCGAAGAGGGGGAATCCCCCATTGACAGGAAAATGAGCAGTCAGGCCCAGAGCGAACTCTTCCCAGGTGATAACTCCCCTTTAAATCACTGCACAGACTGAGATGGTCCCCAGCATCAGGGATTGGTCAACTGCATCTCCATGTGCAAAACATTCCTTGCACCCAGTGTGAGCTCACAGCATCCCTGTCCCCAGCACTGAGAGCTCTCTGATGGGCATGTCTCATCGTCCTCCTCAGACACAGAGATGGGGCCCATGAGCCTGAATTTTTTGTACATAAAAATGTCATTAGGACTATGGTGAGGCAGAGTGGCCTCTCATTGAGCCAGAGGGGGAGGAGCCACTCTCTGATCCTTGGTGGGTGGAGCCTGGCCAGGCCCACTTCTCCTGCCATGCCCTGCCCCTACAGGAGACTGACCCTGGGGAAGAGTTGCCAGGACTGCTGCTTACTGTATACCCCAAGAAGACAAAGGACCCCTGGACTACCCCTTGCCCAGACCATAGTAGGAAGTAGCCCAGGGGAACCAGTCCATGGTCCGGTTTTGCTGTTAGACCCCAAGTCAGCGTGTTGCAGTAGGATCCCTGCTGACCCAGTGGCGGAACACTCTGCCACTGTTAGAGCCCTGGGCTGGGACCCAGTGGAGTAGGTTGGGCCTGGGTCCCCCTACCCCCTGCTGCCAACTCCACCTTTTGGTGGCAGGCTCCCCACCTTAGGCCAAGAGGCTTGCATTTGTCTGCTGTCTGTCAGGCAATAGACTGTCCGTTTGCTCTGCCCTGCCTAAGGACCTGAGGGGCCTAGACCATGTTATTGCTCAGCCCTGTCCAACCACTGAGGTCACAGATTCTCATGCTCGATTGGCTAATTCCCCAGTAGTGGGCAGTGCCCCAGTGACGTAGTGAGGTGGAGTGGCCTCCCACTGAGCCAGAGAGGGAGGGATGACCACTAATCCACTATAAGGACAAGCTAAGGGTACGTCTTCACTTACATCCGGGTCCGGATGTAAGCAATCGGTTTTCTGAGTTCGATTTATCGCGTCTGGTTAAGACGCGATAAATCGATCCCGGATCGATCCCGGAAGTGCCCCGGATCGATCCCGGAAGTGCTCGCCTTCGACGCTCGTACTCCAGCTCGGCGAGCGGAGTACACAGCATCGACGGGGGAGCCTTCCTGCCGCGTCTGGACCGCGGTAACTTCGGACTAAGGTACTTCGAATTCAGCTACGTTATTAACGTAGCTGAATTTGCGTACCTTAGTCCGAAGTGGGGGGGTTAGTGTAGACCTGGCCTAAGAATACCAGGCCCTGAAGCAGAGTGAGGTGCCTGGAGACAATGTCCCCACTCCCTGCTGCTAAATGTCAGAGCTGAGACCCTAGAATATCTCAGTGTTAGTGGCATTCAAGTGTTGCTTCCGCTTCCAGGGACAAAGACTTGAGATATTCAGAAAAAGAGCCATTATAACAGGAAGCAGCTCTCTGACCCGCTGTAATGTATCAGTCCTTCATCCCTGCCCTTCCCTGTGATCAGTGCAGTGAGGGGCACGGAGGAGGCATCACAGTCTTTCGGTTACTCAGGAGAAGGAAGCTCCTTGTCAGTCTCTTTACCAGAAACTTTCCTCATTTTTCCATTTTGCAAACTGAAAAAACCCAGAGGAAATAAAATAATACATTGCATCTGTGGGGGCTGAGGGGAAGGGGCTGCAGTGAGTGACTGGCCTGGGAGAAACCAGGCAGCTCTCACTCCAGTTGTCTCCTCTGTCCTAGCTACAGCCCATAATGCCCACTCAATGGGATGTTCAGATGGTTCCTGGGTTAATGCTCCATTTTAATGCTCCCAAATCATTTTAACAAACTCCGTGCTGCCTGGTTAAAATGGGGAGGTGGGAGCATTTCAAGGCAGGTTCAGGGTCTAGCTCCTGTCTAAAGGCTTTGGGGAGAAGGATGAGGTGAGAGTTAGCAGAGGTTCCCCCTTATCACATACAAGGGCCAGGTCTCTCTCCCCTGTGCATTCTCTGAACAGATTACTTTTGGGAGCGAAGGCATATTTAAGCCTGACAGAAGCCTGTTGTGGATTTTACAAGCCTGTTCTGATAATGCTTAACAGCCTATGCATAAGTAGAACTGTGTATGTGTAAAAAAATGCAGAGTAATCATGTCTGTGAGAATAAGAAAACATAAAGTAATTAAAAAGCCAGAAAAGACCAGTTTTAACTAACACTAAACCTGTACTGATGGGGTAAGGGGTGAGGAATTAACATGGAAATGAGATTAATACATATATATATAAGAAAAGATACCAAAAAGTAATTAATAAGTTTGTGTAACAAAGGGAGGTTGAAATTGTATTGTCCAGTGCTGGAGGTGATGATGATGAGATCGTCCTAATGAACTTCTCACTTGTAAGTAATTGATCACAGCTTGCTGAGTGCTTTGCTTGAATAAATATTTGTTAGATCCATCTGCTTCGTAAATGAACCTCAATACAACATTCTGGTGAGCCAGCCAAGCACTCTGCAGATTGGGCTAACAGCCAATATCCCAGGAACCACAACCTACGGCTATTGAGGGGTGTGACAGAATGTATCTCTATGTCTACACCCTATACACTATTATTGTAATAATCTTTGTACAAAGTATGCATTGAGAGGTATCATTTGAAATCTCATAATTTGCTGGTGATTGTCCTGATAAAATGTGTGTGGCAAAATTGTAAGTGAAGTTATAAGATTCCACCGTATGGTGTTCTTAACACATATTGCAAACTGAGGTTGGCAAACAGGCCTGTCTCAAACAAAGGAATGGGTGCTTGGCTTAATTTACATTTTAAGCAGTAAACAGAGTCATCAAGCAGAAAGGGAAACAAAAGAAGCTCCAACAGGTAAGGAAAAAGCAGCAGGGAGCATCCTTCCCTATAAACTCTCTCTCTCCTAAATCTCATCTGCAAATGTTTTCCAAGAGGGTGACTGACACTATAAAATGAAGGGACAAACACCCAAGGCCCCCCACTCCTCCTTTCTCTCTACATCAATTGATTCACTACACCAGGAGGGAAAAAGGAAGCGGCCATTGAACTGGAGAAGGGGTCCTGACCTAAGAAGTTTGGTCAGCAAGACTGCTGAGAGCATGTGGTGAGAAATCTTTGCTTTAAATTTAGCATAAGTTAGGCATCAGTTGCATTTTATTTTTATTTTTTTGTAACCATTTCTGATGTTCATGCCTCATTATTTGGACTCATGTAAAACCTCTCTCTTTGTAGTAATTAAACTTCTCATATTGTTTTATCCAATCCAGTGCATTTAAATTGAAGTGTTTGGGAAACTCCTTTTGGGATAACAAGATGTGTGCATATTATTTCTATTGATGAAATGACAGACTTTATATAAACTTCTATTGTCCAGGAGAGGGCTGGGCAGAACAGGACATAGATTTCTGGGGGAAAATCTGAAATTGGGAGTAAGTTGAAATCACCCTGCAGTATAACCAAGGCTGGTAAGAGCCAAGGAGTGGCTGGCTGGCTGCAGCAAACACAGGCCTAGCTGGGAGTGATATGCATGCTGGAGGCCATTTGTGAGTAGTCCAGGCTGGAGGCTACAGCAGCAAAGCAGTGTAAAGGGCACCCTAGGTTAGAGATCAGGGGTGACACAGGTATTCATTAGTCTGGACATAGCGCTGATTTCCCCTCTAGCCAGGGGGTGCTTGATCCTCCCCTCTGCCCCATGCTCTGCCCCCTCCAGCCCTTCCCCCAAGCTCACATCCCTACTTGATCCCTTCCCCTAAACGCCCTCCCCTGCCCGCCTCTTCTCACCCCGCCTTTTCCCCATCTCTTTCTCCCGCCTCCTCCGAGCGCACCCCCACCCCGCTCCCCGGAGCCTTGACTGCCACGAAACAGTGTTTATGGTGGGCAGGAGGCGCTGGGAGGGAGGGGGAGGAGTTGAGGAGCGGGGATGCCAGCAGGCAAGAGGCACAGGGGGAAGGGGGTGTTGGCTGCCAGTGGGTGCTAAGCACCCACTAATTTTACTCCCTTGGTGCTCCAGCCCCAGAGCACCCACGGAGTCAGCGCTTATGAATCTGGATTGTACTGTGGGTCTGCCAAAAGGGGTTTAAGGCATTTTTCAGGGACAATGGAGTTGCTGGGGAGATCTGCAGATAAGTATCTAGCCAGACATGGTGGGGGTCCCCTTAAGGAGGAAGACAGCCTCACAAGCCAGAATCCACTTGCACTGGTGACTAATCTGTTGGAAAGCAATTTTTTTTTGGCAACAGAAGGTTGCTAAGAAAAAGACAAAAGCCACAGTTGTTCAGAGTTTGATAGTAGCAGTCAGAGCTTTTGTGAAACAATGAAGCATTGAAATGGGAATGTAGAAAATACAAAATGTCTGAATTCAAGGATGTGCAGGAGGGTGGAATGCAAGGTCACAGAGCTAGGGGCACAGTGTGTTACAAGGTCTGAGGCTTTGATTGAGAAGCCCCAGGAATGCGAGTCTGTTGTGGAGCAGAATGACATTCTGCAAACACAGCTAGAAGCAATACAATGGTAGAATACAGAAATGACAGGGCTTTTAATTAGACAGTGAAACGTTTGAAAGGAAAAAGCATTAATGTGTAGAGTGTTGTAGTGTCTAAAGAAGTTCCATTTCTTTATAGTCCACTTTATCCTTCCTTGACCCCTCTGGATTCTAAAGCCCCTACAGCACCTGTTCCTGTGAACCCTATAATCATGTCGACAGTCCAAAACAATCAGAGTGGTACATGTGCAGAAGTGAAAGTTAAAAACCTTTTACCAGAGGAGATATCAGCCAAAATGAAAGAAATAGATCCTTGTCCCAAAGAGCAGAGGTACGGAGGAAGTATTAAAGTGGTTTATGACAAGTAGGGAGCAGGTTGAATTTTGTGATCTGACTAGAGGGAATTGGGAGGGAATTTTGAAGAAGGAACTTGGCTCTGGGTTTGGCTGCATTCTCCACAGGGCTATAGAGGTCAGGGACAGTGGCAGTTCTTGTGTTCAGAGATTATCCAAACTTTATTAGGGTCTGACACAGCAATCACCATTGTCAGTACTGTTAAGCAGAAACCTAAGGAGCCCCATGGATAATATGAAGGGCAACTATTTTTGCTTAATCTCTAATAATATTGATATAGGCTACCAAAAACTTGTAGATGGGCTACTTCCATAGATTAACAAGGCAGTTAAAATTATGTTTGATAGGGATTGTACTAATGTTCAGACTTTGGGTGAAAAAGCAGAATGGGTTTTTGCCATGCCCCCTTGAGGTAAGGCTAGGGACCCATTGGAGGAGGCTAAAGCATTCAGGGTTGAAAGTGGCCTGCCAGAAACCCAATTCAGAGGGTAGTCCAGAGACCTCTGAATATTGGAGAGGGTACAGCTGAGGGAAAGGCGATGGCCGTGAGCGTCCATGGCTCACATTCTAGGAGATACAGAGGCATCATGAGTAACTGGAGGAAGATGTGCAGAGGCTTAAGGAGCTGATTTTGGAGGCAAGGAGCTGTGCTCCAACTGGAACTGCTTCCTTCGTCCCCCACTTTTCCTGGATTGTTACCTGCATTCCCTTGGATAAGTGGGGATGCCCCGCTCTGTCATGGGTTATAGAAGGCATTCACAAGCAAGCTTTGCTTGATAGTGGATGTCTGTCTCTTTAACATCTAGAATTCAGATGGGGGACATCACACAAGACAACAGTGTATACTATGACTGGAGTTACAGGGCAAGGAGATACTCACTGGCGTAAACCCTTAGATGTCCCAGTAGGGAGCTTTTCTGTTACTCATGTCTTTCTGGCTGATGCTTCTTGGGAATTTTAGGAGCAGATTGGGGGTCGTATGGTTAATCTTTGGCTATGGCATACCTCACAGGTTGAGAACATGTCTATACCAATAGCTTTCAGTGTTTACAATTCATTCTTTATACTGGAGGGAGTATGTGACAGATGCTGAGGTTTTGGAGCTGTGTTTACCATTTGCCCAAGTTTTTGCAAAGTCTAAACATGAGTATGAGACCCTGGATGTAAGTATCAGGTTCAGAGAATGGATCCTAGAGAGGCAGTGGACTCAATGCGTGTAGCTTCAGAGAACAATTTAAAAAAAATTTTTTTTGGAGAGGGGGTGTATGTAAAATATTTCACGAAATCAAGTTTGTTTTAGTAACTTGATACAGCATATCAGATAGGGAAGAGCTGCCTTTTCTAGGCATTGGGATGCACTGTGCCTTTAAGAAAGAACACAGCTCTGGGACTCCTTCTGCTCTTCCCCCCCACCCCCCCATTTTTGCAGCCACAGATGGTTTGGCTTGGCCTCTGACACTGTCTGACAGCACCTTAGCCCTGTTCTCAACCCAAGCTCCTACCCCATCCCTGATTTTGCCCCTTCCTTGGCCTATCTCCTTCCTCTGCCTTCAGCTGTTTGACGCTCCTGTGCAATGTGCATTCAGTTTCCACCCTGCACAGACTGTTCCCCTCCCTCCCCCGTGCACCCCAGAGCAGCAGGGAGTCCAGGGAGCATGTTGTATGGGCCGAGTAGGGCAGCGGCTTCAGCAGATGTTACTGAGGCTGCTCAGTACCAGCACAGCGGCAGATTCTGACGGGCAGCAGCATTTGTGACAATTAGGTGTCCAGGGGCCCACAGCCCCACGAGCAGCCCCCCGCCCTGTGTCCAGGAGCTAGGCCCAGGCCCCAGCCTCCACTCCAGAGTGGGGCTGGGGGCAGCGGTGCAAGAGCAGCCTGAGCCTGAGCCCATGGGTCCAGCCTGGCAGCTGAGTGCAGGAGAGAGTGGAAGGGAGCTGAGCTGCAGCAGCATTGCCCTACCCTGAGCGGGCAGGGAGCTGGGGACATGCAGGGGCCAAAGGGGATGGGCAGGGGGTCAGGGACGGGCCTGTCTGTATTGAGCACACACGTATACAGGAAGACTTACAGGTAAAACACAGCCATCTGCAGACAATTGTCCTGGTTAATGGGAGTCATCAAGATTCCAAACCACCATTAATGGCCCACACTTTGCATAATTGCAATAGGCCCTCAGAGTTATATTTCATATTTCTAGTTTCAGATACAAGAGTGGTACATTTATACAAATAGGATGATCACACTCAGTAGATTATAAGCTTTGTAATGATACCTTAGAAGAGACCTTTTGCATGAAGCATATTCCAGTTACATTATATTCACTCATTAGCATATTTTTATAAAACCATATAGACTGCAACATCACAATCCCCTGGTCCAGACACTCCAGCGGAGCACACTCCCTCTCAAAGGCAGGGGGAGCGGACGTGAGGGCCTGGTTGTAATTTCCAGCTGTGGGAGAGAGTGTGCAGCAGTGGTTAGCGAAGGGGCCTGGAAATAAGGACTGCTGGGTCCCATCCATACTTCTGACACTCGGTGTGACCCTGAGCCAGTAGCTTCCCGTCCCCAGGCCTGTTTCTCATCAGTGGGATTGGAGTCGCAGTCCCGACAGCCCAGGGGGGTTGGGAGGCTCCAGGAAGGTGTGTAAAGTGCTGGGATGTCAGGATCCTGGAGGCACTGTCACCCCCGCACTAGGGCAGTGTCCTGCACCCCCTGCTGCTGGCCGAGTTTCTCCGTCCCTTGGCAATAAGACAGATTCTTGTTTTCACAGCCAGGCGATCGCCTAGTGTCATCACCCTGCCTGCTGGCTGGGCAGGGTAACTCCTCAGGTCACCACCACCCTCTCCAGCCTGCCTTGGGCTTAGAGAGTGAGGAGAAGGACGAGGGACGACCCTGAACATCCTCCATCCATTGCTCCGTCACCAGAGCAAGTGAGTGGCATTAGGGTTCCTCGGTGGTGTTCCCTGTCTGTCTGGGGAGAGGGAGAAAGAGGGGGAGAGAATCTCTCCCGAAGGAGATTGGATTTGCAAACAGCCCCCAGGAGCCCCTCACTCTCAGACCGGGGAGGGGTTTCTCCAGAGCCATCTGCAGTGTGTTTGGAAAGGTCCCAGCAATGGGGCTCCCAGCCCTTCCCTTGTGGGAGACTGTTCCCCAGGCTGAGAGTCTCTGAGGTAGGTCAGACCCTGTGAGCTGCTGAGCATGGAAATCAATGGGAAATTAGGGGGCCCTGGCCTTGCTATGCCTAGGGACTTTGAAGTGGGGAATGGTTTCCCAGGAGAAATCCGGACTCCTGGGTTCTGTTCCTTCTCTAGCCTGGGCGGGAGGGAGGGGGTGTTGAGTGTGGCCTGGGCTGGCAGGAGGGAGCTGCTTGTCCAAAGTGACGATGGTCTTTGTGACTGACCCCAGTGCTCGAAAAGGACGAGACTCCCCGGTTATTGCAGCCCCAGGGATGACGAGGGGGAACATTGAGGGGGAGCAGATCATGCAATGAATTCCTGCCAGTGTGTGTAGCTTGCCCTCCCTGTACCCCTGTGGGGGGAGGAGGAGCTGCTCTGGCTGGGGCAGGGATGGGGAGGGAGCAAACAGGCTGGTTAGTGAGAGGCTGCCTTGACCGCAGACTCACGCCTACTCCCCGCTGGGTTCCAGGATGGCCAGGCTCTTGAGGATGTTCAGGAAGAAGGCTCTGCAGGTGGCCCCAGAGCCTGAGGGAAGCAGCTGCCATCTTCCCCAGGAGCAGAGCAGCCCCTCCATCCCCGCTGGCGGGGAAGGAGCTCCCGGCCGGGCCAGGAGGTGGAAGTGCCCAGCCTTCTGGCACAGGAAACCCGTTCCCAGCGCAGGCGCCGAGGTGGGAGAGGCAGTGGCCAGGCCAAAATGGAGCTGGGCCAGGATGCGGCTGGGCAGGCAGGACCCAGCCCAGGAGTGGAAACGGGCAGGGTGGCTCTGGGGCTTGTTGTGTGGGCAACAGCGGCCGCAGGAGCCCAGCCCTGATTTCCAGCAGGAGACATCGCCCTGCCCGGTCACTGAGGAACTTCCAGCCTTTCCAGGGCAGGAGGTGGAGGATCCCTCTCCCAGCCCCAGCAGCTCGGCCCGCTCCCCATGGGACAGCAGCAGTGCCTGGGACTCAAGCAGCTTCGTGGCCGATGGACGCTTCTGCTTTGTTCCAGGTGAGGAGCCAGGCTGGGCTCAGGGAGGGGTGAGGAGGGGGCTGTGAACACCCTGGGCCCAGGCCCTCGACCAGTGCTATGGGGGTGGGTTGCTAGCCCAGGTTTCTGGCCTGAGCCACGTGAACCCCACTGACACTAGATGCTGCCACTTTGGTCCTTGGTGCTCCATTGGGCGGGGGGTCTCCCAGGGAGTCCAGGACAGTGTGGGGGGTCTCTTTGCTATGGGCTCCTGAAGGAGTTGGGGGCTGAAGGCATCACTAAGAGGGGGGAGTGTGCGGCCCGATCTGCCCTAGGTCCCGGAGGTGGGAAGGGGGCACATTGCCCCACCATGCCCCTGTCCTTCGCCTGAGTGGCAGCAGGAGTCACCCTGTCCCCTTCTCTCCCTGGTGCAGGGACCGCCAGGGACTCAGAGGAGGAGGAGGAATGGGTAGACGTGGTAACAGAGGAGGCTGCTCTCAAAAACATCCGAGAGCAGCTCCATGGCCGAGAAAAGGTACAAATGTTTCCCAGCTGTGCTGGAACCGAGATTGTCCTGCCCCTTCCCAGCACCCTGACCCCCGGCAGAGGGTCTTGGCCCTCATGAGCCACCACCCCTAATGGGAACCTTTCTCCTCCATGATCTGGGACCCCCAAGATGGGGGTGTTTGTCACACACCAGCCGGGGTCTCCTCTCCACACAGGCACTGTCCCAGTTCCTGACCCTGCTTGTGTAGGAGTTGTGGGTGATTTGGACAATGGGTAGGTCCCCACTATCCCACATTCAGGCCTAAGTCCTGCAGCTGGTGTGGCTGGGGCAGGGAGGTCCCTGGCTAACTGTCTCTCTCTCCCCTAACCCCACGCCTGGTGGGCGCAGGACGAGGCCCAGCAGCTAGTGTTCCTGCACGCCATCCACCCTGCGTGTCTCGCTGCACAGCAGAGGGGGCAGGACACACTGGAGCCGCACTGCTCCAAGGCAGCTGTGGTGGAGAGGATTGTGGTGAGCGAGACACGGCGCCCGGCAGCTGGAGGGTGGACAGAGACATAGGAGGGGCAGGGGTCTCCCCGGACTGATGGTTGGGGGATGGCTGGTGCTGGAGGGCAGCTGAGGGCAGGGATTGCTGGGGCTGAAGATTGGGGAGAAGAGACGGGAGAAATAGTGGGCAGAAATCAGAGGAGCGGGAGGCAGGTGGGGGGATTCTGCTGGCTGTGTGGGGTGCTGGCTGTGTAATCTCCTCATTGGGAAGTGTCAGTGAGGCCCAAATTTCACACACTCCTTTGTCTCCTTTGTGTCTCACAGGAGCTCATTGAGGAGCTTCCTGATGACTCTCCACCCGGCGCCGTCCTGGCCAACTCCCTCATTGCTGTGGCCAACCTCAGGTACCGAGACCCTCTTGCCCGGTTCCCCTAACCCCGGTGCTGCTCAGGCCCATGGCTGGGAGTCACTGCCCCTCCCACTCCCAGGATACTTCTCAAGGGTGGATCCTCTGGCAATGGTGGCAGGAAGGTTCACTCCCTCTCCTGGCTGCTCTGTTCTTTTCACTCCAGTCACATTGCAATGGCTTTGGGGAGAGGCTGACTCCCAGGATCAGATACAGGAGGGTCAGCAGGGTCCAGGGAACAGGCGCCATTCCTGCCCTGCCACTGTCTGTCTGGGAAACCTTCGCCTTATCATTCCCTGGCTCGGTGCCTCAGTTTCCATTCTCGCCAGCCTCTGCCTATTTTCCTGCAGTTTCACGTCTGTGTCGGTGCCAGTCCCACCCCCGCACTGCACAGTCTAATACCGGCCCCTCTCTCTTGCCAGCACCATGACACCTGCCCTGGAACCAGAACTGGAGACCCACCTCCTCCGAGCTACCCTGCACGCCGTCTTCATCCTGGGCACGCAGATGGACACCAACCAAGTCCAGGTAGATCAGCTAAATCATGGATTGAAGAGCCAGCTGTCATCCTGCCCGAATCCTTGCTAATTGCCTACAGTGGGATGTGAATGAGAGAGGCCAGGATACGTGTTTGGGGGTCTCACCAGTGCTTCCCAGAGACCCCTCTTCCCATCCTGTGGCAGGTGTAGCCCCAGTTTCCCTAACTCTGACCCATGACTCTCCCTTGCTTTGCAGGATCTGCAGAGGGTCATACCAGACCTCCTGGACGCCAAGCTGGGGAACCTGCTGGCAAAGTCCCCAGACACCGACAAGCTCCACTACATCTTGGAGGTGAGCCTGATGAGAAGGGTGGGGGCAATTTTACCTTAACTCTTAGATCCCCTGGGGATGGGGAGGGGCTCATTAGCACAACACATGCACCCACCCATCAATCCTGAGCTGCCTCCTTTCCCCACAGCACATTAACTACTGGACCGTGTCCAGGGTGCCACAAGAGAGAGCCAGGGCCATCAGGAGCAGCGCGGCCCTGCTCACATCCACCATCACCGTCCCTGAGTTCGACGGAAATGGCCTCTGAGCCCAGCTTCCTGACTCCAGGCGTAGGCGGGCTGGCTCCAACAGCCAGGGCCGGCTTTAGGCCGATTCAGCCGATTCGGCTGAATTGGGCCCCGCGCCTAAGAGGGCCCCGCAGCTGTCCACCCCGCCCCCAGCTCACTTCCCCCTCCTCCCCGCCCCTGAACGCTCCGCCCCCTGTTCCTCCCCCTCCCCTGCTTCCCGCGAATCAGATGTTCGCGGGAAGCCTGAAAAGCAGGGGCAGGCGGCGGCAGCAACAGGTAAGCTGGGGGGGGGGGGGGCGCGAGGAGGGCTCCGGGGAGGGGAGGCGCGGCCCAGTCCAGCCCTGGCCGAGCACCCCCAGCCCCGGCCCCAGCAGCTCTGGCTCCAGCCCGGCACGGGCCCCGGGGCAGCGGCCCCGGTTCCAGCCAAGCGGCTCTGGCTCCAGCCCGGCTCGGGCCCCGGGGCAGTGGCCCCAGTTCCGGCCGAGCACCCCCAGCAGGGCCCCACGGCTCCGGCCCCGGCCGAGCACCCCCGGCCCCGGCTCGGGCCCCGGGGCGCCGGCCCGAACACCTCAGGCCCTGGCGGCTCTGGCTCAGGCCCCGGGGCGCCGGCCCGGCCCGAACACCTCAGGTCCCGGCGGCTCTGGCTCAGGCCCCGGGGCGCCGGCCCCGGCCCCGGCCGAGCGGTGCTGGCCGAGCACCCCCGGCCCGGCTCAGGCCCCACGGCTCCGGCCCCGGCCGAGCACCCCTGGCCCGGCTCGGGCCCCGGGGCGCCGGCCCGAGCGGCCCCGGCCCGAGCCCCTCCGGCCCCGGCGGCTCGGGCTCGGGCCCCGGGGCGCCGGCCGCGTCCCTAGCCGAGCGACTCCGGCCCGGACCCAAACCCCGCGACCCCAGCCCGAGCGGGGCTGGCAAGCCCCGCCCCCAGGAATCAGGCCCCGCTCTCGCTAAGGCCGGCCCTGCCAACAGCTGTAGGATCTGCTGCTGCAGGGGCTGTGGGTTAGGAGTGTTCCTCTTGGGGAGGCAGAGTCAAAGCAGAGAATAAGCCTGGCTTGAGTAAAGTTCTTCTTATCCTGGTTAAGTGGCAACTCTCGCTTTTAAGGGGAGCATGCTCCAGATTCCTGCCTTCCTGTCATCCTGCAGCAGCTGGGGAAGCAAATCCTCATGGAGGGCCCTGCCCGCATCCCTGTGCTCCAGGCTCCCTTGCGGGCAGAGAAAATTAAGGATCCAGCTCTAGCTCCTATCCTCTAGCATCTCCTGCAGAGGGGCTGAGGGGAAGGAGAGTCCTGGCCCGGGGGGGACTGGGAGCTGACAGGAAAATGCTGATGGAGTCCCCTCTCCCTCTCCCTTCCATTAGAACTCAGCCGAATTCCCCACAATGGGTCACCACGTGGCACAGCTGGCTCTGTTCGTTGGTGACCCAGCCAAGGACATCAGCCGGCAGGACAGGGAGGGGGTTTACCGGCTCTACCAGCTGCTGCTGCACCAGAGGGGTAAGGAACCCAGCTGGGAAATGGCACCCGCTAGACGAGTGAGACTGGGACCCCAGCCAATTTCTCTCAGACTGAGCCCAGCTGGAGGATGAGTCTCTCTCTATCTCTTTCTGTGTTCTCCACCACCCCCGCAATTCTGTTGGGCCGGGCACACAGCGAGGACTCTGCCCACTGTGCAGCCACTAATGGGATTGGAAGGACACAAGCCCTGCAACCAGAATGACAAATGTGTGTGTCTCTCTTTCCCAGAGCTGACCATCCACGAAGCCGAAGACCTGTGGGTGTGCGACTGGCACCAGGACAGCAGGCTCCTGGCGTACAAAAACACAGCCAGGGTCGGGGAGGTAAGGACACTCTGCCAGGGCATGGCACAGCTCTGGCAGTGCGGGTGGCTGCCTCCTGGAGCCACTCGACGGAGATGCCGTTCTAGGCCAGGATTTGGAACATGGTCCTGGGCAATCTGCTGAAGCCTCACATCCGGTTGGTTTCAGGTCTTTGGCAAATTCTTCTCGGAGGGGCAGAGAAGATTCTTCCTCCGGACAGCAGTGCTGGCCATGCACGACCCCCTGCTGCGTGTCAGCCAGGCTGGGCTGCTCCTCACCTACTCCCTCCTGGGGGAAGCTCAGCAGCTGATGGGGGACAAGGTAAGCAGCTGCATTAGACTCAGGAGATTGGGGCGGGGCCCAGGCCTCATTCCCATCGTATGGCCATTCACTGGCCTGGCAGCAAGGCGACTGGTGGGGAATGAGAGTAAGAGCAGGTGCTACTGGGAAGGGAGATGAATTCACCTCCATGAGCAGGAGGGAGCCAGCTTCTCCCCGGAGCAGCTCCAACCCAGCTTGTGAGCAAGGGTAATTAATGACAAGCATTGCCTCAGCACGGACTTATGTTCTTGGGAAGGGCAGCAAAGTCCTCTAAGTGCCCTCTGCGAGCCTCTCCTGTCACCCAAGCCACCACCCAGAGTTGTTCCCATCATTGGCAGCCCGGGAGGCCAAGGACTGACGGGTGAAAGCGACTGACGGGGCAGTTCTGAGGCACATGGGTGGGGGAAGCTTGTCCTGCTGCCGGCAGGGCTGGACCCGCTCTAGAGAGAACGGGAGGATTCAGTCAGCAGGGGCTGCTGATCTGCCCCATTCACCAGGGCTGCCATCCTGCGGCTTCAGCATTAGTGGCTGGGATGACTTGGGGAAAGGTCTCAACCTCCCCACATCCCACTTCACTGCTGCCAGAATCCCTCCTGCCCCCCCCCACCCCGCTAGAGCCTCCTCCCTGCCCAACCTGGGTGGGGGTGGAGGAGAGGGGTCTGAGAACTTGAGCTGTGGATTGGAGGTGGAACAGCTGTCAGGGGCACTGGGGGGGAGGTAGCAGGAGCTCACCCTACAAGTAGGGGGGGTTGGCACTGGAGGTCACTAGAAAGGACAACAAGACTCAATTCTGGGGGTTAGGAGGGGGAATCCATCCCTCAGAGGTGGGCAGGTGCTGGGTGGAAATGCTGCTGGTTCCAGGTGCCCTTAATGCCCCCTGATTCCGTGGGGGCGTCTGAGTCTCTGACAGGTCCTCATTCCTTTGCAGCAGGAGGACGTCACGGCCAACATCATGCAACAACTTCACATCATCCGGCACTTGCGCCAGGTGCCTGAGGCGCTGCAGGGGCTCTGCCTCTGAGGCCACCAGCAACTCCCGCTCCCTGTAAACAGGGAGTGTAGTGAGGCTGAGTGGCCTCCCTCTGAGCAGGAGAGCGAGGGCCCCCCACACGCCCCTTGGACGGCGGAGCCTATATTGCCCCGCCCCCCTCGCCTGTAGGACTGTTTGTTGGCTGGCAACCAGGGCTTCTAGGAGACTGTGTTGACACTGAGTGGCCTCCGTCCAAGCGGGAGAGCCAGGGACCCCCTACACGCCCCATTGGAGGGCGGAGCCTATATTGCCCCGCCCCCCTCTCCATAAGGACTGGGGTGTGGCCGGAAGTATAAAAAGCCAGCCCTGCAGCACAGTTGGGGGAGAGCCTGCAATAGAGGAGGATGCTCAGCCTGTTCTCCAGAGGCCCCGAGAGGAACCTGCTCCTGGCTGTTCCCAATCCCCAGGCGTGGACGAGGACTGGCCTGGAGTATCCGCTGCGGTTTACCCCGAGGAGCCGGAAGAGGCCTGGAGGCCGCAGGTACCAAACTCCGGGGAGGCAGGAAGTAGCCCAGGGGCAGCCCCGGAGCAGCTGGCTGCAGAGCCCGGCGTGGCTCAGTCGGTGTGTTGCGGCTGGATCCCTGCCAACGCAGAGGCAGCCAATCCTGCCCCTGCCAGGGCCCTGGGCTGGGACGCAGTGGAGTAGGGTGGGCCCGTGTCCCCCTGCCACCCCATCCCGGGTGGCTGACCCCCTACACGGTGCAAGGAGGCTCTAGCCCAGGACAGGAGCTCCCTTATCACTCACCTGGAGGACTGTTTGTTTGCTGGCTGCCTGAGCCCTACTTAGGCTAGAGCCAGCCCTGTCAAGACTATTTGTTTGTGGGCTGCTTGGGCCCCACCCAGGCCGGAGCCACTCCTGATAGACTGTATTGAGGGGCTGACCAGTTGAGCGACCCTAGCCCAGGTCACAGCCTGGTAGCAACAGCTGATCGCCCAGCCCTATTGTGGGCCCCCGGCTACCCTGCAGACTCTAGTCTGGACCAGACTGGACCAGCCGGAGTGGCCTCCCTCTGAGCGGGAGAGCAAGGGACCCCTACAGGGAGCTAGTGGAAGGGGAAATGGAGCCTCTGGAACTCACAGAAACTCTCTCTCCCCTCTCTGTGGAGCAGGGTCCTTCCCTCTGCCCCCCCCAAATTCCTTCATCTGGGGCAGGAGCTCTTTCCCTCACACCCACTCCCCTCCCCCCTTTCCTTGATCTACCCCATCCCATTCCCCTGTGCCCAGGCAGAGCTCTCCCTGCCCCATATGGTGCAGAAAGGCCCTTGTGTCAGGGCCACAGCTCCAGCCCCACTGAAGCTCGGAAAGCTCCACTTTTGAGGAGGGGCTCATTAGCACAACACATGCACCCACCCATGTGGAGGTGGGGGTGGGACAGAGGCTCAGGGCTAGCTTCACCTCCTGCCCTTTATTCTCCCCTTGGCCCTTCTATGGGGTCTCTGGGTGTGAAAGGAATAGGAGCCTCCTTCCCAGCTGTCTTCCAGGCCCTGGGATCTGGCACAGCTTCCCAGATGGGCGCATCTTGTAACGGAGCCACGTCAGGGAGCAGTGGGGACAGGTCACCTCGTCCCATCCAAGCAAGCAACGCTGGCTCTCAAATAGGCTTAGATGGAAGACCCCACTCCCTCATGGAGGTAAGAGCCATTTACTCCTTGGGGCCTGTGGGTCTCTTGGGGAAGAAATGTATAGGATGATAAAAAAGCAACTCACAGAAAGCAGCGGTGCCCTTTCAGATTGCAATGGGGAGGGGCAGGAGTTCAGCAGGAGTCCAGAGGCTGTTTAGGTCCCTGGAAGCTCTTGGATTATTTGAAGAATAAAAGTGTAAAAACGAGTCTATTTCAAGAGCATTTGTTGTGATTATTTCCTATACATTTAATAATTCATGAAGGTTTACTACAACAAAATGACCAACACAGGACAAACAGGAAACTTTGGGTACGTCTACACTTACCTCCGGGTCCGACGGCAGGCAATCAATGTTCTGGGATCGATCCCGGAAGTGCTCGCCGTCGACGCCGGTACTCCAGCTCGGCGAGAGGAGTACGCGGCATCGACGGGGGAGCCTGCCTGCAGCGTCTGGACCAGCGGTAAGTTCGGACTAAGGTACTTTGAATTCAGCTACGTTATTAACGTAGCTGAATTTGCGTACCTTAGTCCGAAGTGGGGGGGTAGTGTGGACCAGGCCTAAGCAAGCTAAGCCATCTGCACCTGTGGCACGTAGATCCAGCATCAAATAACACCTAATTTCAATTTCAGAAAAAAACAAGCATCGGAGCACACAGAATTTCTTCCATAGGAATGACACTCAAAGCAGACATCCCAAACCAATAACTAACAAACAAAGTCAACTAATAAAATCTAAAAGAAAACCCTCCAAAAACAACCACTCTCCCCCAAGCAGAGTTTTGATGCTGAAAAGGGTGAAGTGCCAGATTGTCCATATAATTCACTAGGGACTGCGCTAATGCTCTTAATTTTATGTGGAAGGCGCTCAGATATTACGGTGAAGGGCGGCAGTATAAAACCGATACGTAGGAACACAGACAGGTGTTACCAGTAGTCATACTGAACAGAAAACTGTGTTTAGTCCAAAATGCTTTTGTGCATAATGAGCAGAGAATTCTGAATCATTGCTTGTTTGGAAAGTCCCTAACGTTCATTCGTGGGCTGGCCCTTGTCAAACATATTCAGCTTAACCACGAGATCTTGCATGATCTACAAAATAAAAAGGAGTCATATAAAAAATGGAAACTAGGACAGATTACAACGGATGAATATAGGCAAACAACACAGGAATGCAGGGGCAAGATTAGAAAGGCAAAGGCACAAAATGAGCTCAAACTAGCTACAGGAATAAAGGGAAACAAGAAGACTTTTTATCAATACATTAGAAGCAAGAGGAAGACCAAAGACAGGGTAGGCCCACTGCTCAGTGAGGAGGGAGAAACAGTAACAGGAAACTTGGAAATGGCAGAGATGCTTAATGACTTCTTTGTTTCGGTCTTCACCGAGAAGTCTGAAGGAATGCCTAACATAGTGAATGCTAATGGGAAGGGGGTAGGTTTAGCAGATAAAATAAAAAAAGAACAAGTTAAAAATCACTTAGAAAAGTTAGATGCCTGCAAGTCACCAGGGCCTGATGAAATGCATCCTAGAATACTCAAGGAGCTAATAGAGGAGGTATCTGAGCCTCTAGCTATTATCTTTGGAAAATCATGGGAGACGGGAGAGATTCCAGAAGACTGGAAAAGGGCAAATATAGTGCCCATCTATAAAAAGGGAAATAAAAACAACCCAGGAAACTACAGACCAGTTAGTTTAACTTCTGTGCCAGGGAAGATAATGGAGCAAGTAATTAAGGAAATCATCTGCAAACACTTGGAAGGTGGTAAGGTGATAGGGAACAGCCAGCATGGATTTGTAAAGAACAAATCATGTCAAACCAATCTGATAGCTTTCTTTGATAGGATAACGAGTCTTGTGGATAAGGGAGAAGCTGTGGATGTGGTATACCTAGACTTTAGTAAGGCATTTGATACGGTCTCGCATGATATTCTTATCGATAAACTAGGCAAATACAATTTAGATGGGGCTACTATAAGGTGGGTGCATAACTGGCTGGATAACCGTACTCAGAGAGTTGTTATTAATGGTTCCCAATCCTGCTGGAAAGGCATAACGAGTGGGGTTCCGCAGGGGTCTGTTTTGGGACCGGCTCTGTTCAATATCTTCATTAACGACTTAGATATTGGCATAGAAAGTACGCTTATTAAGTTTGCGGATGATACCAAACTGGGAGGGATTGCAACTGCTTTGGAGGACAGGGTCATAATTCAAAATGATCTGGACAAATTGGAGAAATGGTCTGAGTTAAACAGGATGAAGTTTAACAAAGACAAATGCAAAGTGCTCCACTTAGGAAGAAAAAATCAGTTTCACACATACAGAATGGGAAGAGACTGTCTAGGAAGGAGTACGGCAGAAAGGGATCTAGGGGTTATAGTGGACCACAAGCTAAATATGAGTCAACAGTGTGATGCTGTTGCAAAAAAAGCAAACATGATTCTGGGATGTATTAACAGGTGTGTTGTGAGCAAGACACGAGAAGTCATTCTTCCGCTCTACTCTGCTCTGGTTAGGCCTCAGCTGGAGTATTGTGTCCAGTTCTGGGCACCGCATTTCAAGAAAGATGTGGAGAAATTGGAAAGGGTCCAGAGAAGAGCAACAAGAATGATTAAAGGTCTTGAGAACATGACCTATGAAGGAAGGCTGAAAGAATTGGGTTTGTTTAGTTTGGAAAAGAGAAGACTGAGAGGGGACATGATAGCAGTTTTCAGGTATCTAAAAGGGTGTCATAAGGAGGAGGGAGAAAACTTGTTCACCTTAGCCTCTAAGGATAGAACAAGAAGCAATGGGCTTAAACTGCAGCAAGGGAGGTCTAGGTTGGACATTAGGAAAAAGTTCCTAACTGTCAGGGTGGTTAAACACTGGAATAAATTGCCTAGGGAGGTTGTGGAATCTCCATCTCTGGAGATATTTAAGAGTAGGTTAGATAAATGTCTATCAGGGATGGTCTAGACCGTATTTGGTCCTGCCATGCGGGCAGGGGACTGGACTCGATGACCTCTCGAGGTCCCTTCCAGTCCTAGAATCTATGAATCTATAAAACATGATGATCATCTTGTGCCCGGCGGGGTTCTGTGGCATGACCCTCAAGGCCGGGGCCACTGTAGCTGCTGTCTACATGATCCTAGTGACCAACATCTACCTGATCTTTGAGGTTGGCCACTTGGAACGAGCAATGACGGACATGGCACAGATCAAGCCCTTCAACTTAACCGAAGTGGGGAAGATGCTACCGTATTGCTACTATACAGCCATCACGCTGGCTGTCAGGACCTACTTGGTGTGTGTCTTCCTCATCTACTCAGTCCAGAAGCGGCTCTACATAGGCATGTTCGCCTATGTCGCATGGATCACCTTCTATGACCTCGCTAACTGCCTCATCGTGGCCCTGGCTTACCGGGTCTCGAAAGAAGCCTGGTTTTCCCTCAGCCCCCTGGAGTGGTTTGGGCTGGCCATCAGGATCCCCATGGATTGTTTCTGGCTCTCCTTCGCTGTCACATATGCCCTGATGGTTATTGAAAGCAAAGGGCAAGGAAGGCTGTCGCTCAGGATGAGGCGGAGCTCTAGGAACGTGTCAGAACCACCCAGGTTTAGGTTGGGCTCCACTGCTAGGAAAGGCGTGTGAGGGGAGGTATTGGAGCAGTACGTTGGGCCCCATTTTCACGTGTTTCCTACTGATGGAGATGAGAGACCATTACCTGTGTAATCTCCTTCCTCTGTTGTGTAATTCAGTGTTTCTCTTGCTGTTGCTGCATTTTCCAGGCTCTGAGTTCAAGTCCTGAATAAATACCCCAAAAGCCCATGATTTATATTTGTGTTTTAGGTTTTCCCCCTGGCTTTTATTTTGCATCAGGAAGCCACAGGACATGGGAGTCAGCAGAACTGGGTCTATCCAGTTCTGCTACCGAGTCACCAAATGACCTTGAGCAAGTCATGTCATCTCCCCCTACCTCAGTTTTCTCATCCGTAAAATGGAGAGAAAGATATTGTTGTATAGTATATATGTAAGGCACTTGAAGCTCGAGGGATGAAAAGCCTGACATAAGGCCAGATTTTGAAAGATATTTAGGCATTGCGGTGCTCAGCGTTGAAACACCTAACTGATTTAGGAGCCTAGCTCTCATTTTCAAAAGGGATTTAGGTGCTTGGGACAGCTGTAAGTTATGATCAGGGTATCGTAAGAGCACTGTAGCAGATGCTGCTGAGAGGATGCATTCAAGTAGACCATGCTGCATATCTTTGGCATCCAGCCTAACTAAATCATTGCATGGTTGCCATGTAAGAGTAAACAAATACAGCATCACGCTACTGATGTAACTACAGCAGCTCCTCTATATAGGACGTAGGCTGCCACAAAGCTATTTACATCACTTCCCAGGAAGCACTCGCTTTTGAGCAGCACCTCCTGTGGGACAGTGTAGGAACTGGAGCTTAGCAGCGCAATTGCACATCGTGGGCAATAGCCAGGCAGAGTGAGGTTAGCAAACACAGGTGCAAGCCCAGACTGCGGGTGCCCCTTGCTTTGCGGAATAACCTATCTCATAAAGCACAGGAACCTCCGGTGCTGCCGAAGTGGAGAATAGTGCCAATAGGTTTTGTTGCATCTCTGTTGCCCATCAGGGCTCTTGACACTGTGTTGGGGACGTTCCCCACCTAGATGCCAAGATTTTGGGACAACTGAAGAAGAGACCGGCTTCCAGAAAATCCAGTCCAGTGCATGCTGGGGCAGGACTTTGGAATTTTTACCTGGTGCTGGCAGAGGCTCCAGCTAGCCACCTAAGCTCAAGCCCATTCTACCCCCGGGGTCTAAGATCGTGTGGCTAACGCTGGCCTCCACCGGTACCAAGACATCCACACTGCTATTTTCTAGGGTGCTCCCAGCTGCAGTGTAAACATACCCATTTAGGTGCCATTGACTTCCCAGGGCTTCAGCACATGTTTAAATGTTTTTCTGAACCAGGATCTTAGATGGCTTTAACTCCCAACCTCAGTGAGAGTTATGCCTACCTGACAAATGGCCGTATTAGGCTGTGTGCTCTCCTTGGTACTTTGTGCCATTTGGATGTCATGTCTCCCTGACAGCATTTCCCTCCTACTGAGCTGGCCTGGCCGGGAAATAGACATAAGCTGCAGCAGGAAGCATAGTGACTATCACTGCATCGGTCCCTGCGGGGCTTGACACTCTGATCTTACTTGGCCTTTCTGTGGTGAGGTTTCTAAGAAGTGGAGTAGCAGTTGAGCAGTGTTTATGGGAACGAGGGAGAGCCTGCACTCAGTGGGGAGCAGTTTGCTGTGATACTGTAACTGCGCCCGGCTAAATTTCACTCGCTGCGAGAGACTCATTTGCTGCTATAAATGTGTGAGATGGACTTTCTCGAAATAAGGAGCTATAAAGTTTGTTTTGGTCCAGCACAAGAGCCTGCGGTTGAACGAAAACCACAGAGCGGAGTAGCCCCCAGCCTTTGAAGACGTGGAGCTGAGCTTTCTTGTTCAGCCCACCTACAAAGGAAAATTAACTCACTAATGCCTTTCCTCAAAGGGACCTGCAAGGGCTGTACAGAGGGGCTCTTTACGGATGGGGAATCTGAGGCATAGAGCAGCAAATGACTTGGGCCAGGGCACACAGCAAGGAAGTTGTGGCGCAGGAATAGAACTCCTATATCCTGCTGCTCATGCTAGTACTCCAGACCCATACCTAGAAGTCTCTAGGCAACTCCAGCACCTTGCTGGAGATTAGCAGCAGCAAATAGGTAGTGCACCGAGAGGGTAAAATATTTCCCCGGGAGGCTACAACCAACAGGGTTTTAAAAAGAAATGCACTGTGCAAACAATGCTTGCAGTCACTGCTCTATCTCTTAACATTACACAGCCCCACACTTGAACCAACAGCCTAGGTTTTAGACAACGCCATGAATATTACAGCCAAGTGGAGCACGCTGTTCCATTCAACCCGCAGGCAGACACCCTGAAACGTAACAGTTAAAGAATAGATCCTCCACCAGGGTAAAGCAGAGTTTGCCTCTCAGTATGAACAGTAACTTGTGCAGCACTGAATCTAACAGCAGTCGCGTGCAACATGTGGGCGCTTTAGTTTAATGAGGGGAAGCCCACGGAAGGTCCCGCCCCAGAAATGCTGCTCCCGACAGAGGCGGTGGAAGGTCCCACCCCCGAAATACCGCCGACGACCAGAGTGGCAGAAGATCCAGCCTCCGCAGTCACCGCCCCCCAAAGGTTAGCGCCCTAGGCAACCGCCTAGGTTGCCTAATGGGTTGCGCCGGCCCTGGGTTTGGGGCATGTAATTCAGACCCTGGGTCTGTGTTGGAGCAGATGGGAGTGTCTGGCTCAGCAAAACAGGGTGTTGGAGTCCTGAGCTGGCAGGGAAAGCAGAGGGATAGAAGTAGTCTTGGCACATCGGGTGGCAGCTCCCAAGGGGGTTTCTGTGATCCAACCCATCCCAGTGGCATAGTTGAGCAGGATCTGTGCACATCTGATTGCTTTGAGATACTGATAGTGATTTTAAGTGAGTTTTAAGTGTGGTGGCTGGAGAACAGACAAAGTGGTTACTGGTTTGTTATATTCTGTTTGCTTATTTCGGGTAAGGGAAGTAGGGACAGAAAAGGAAGCAAAATAAGTAAGAAGGAAGATTAGAAGAAACTAAAACTGCACAGGGTGCAAATTGCCCAGAAAGGCTGAACACTGGGCACTGTGAAAGTCTCTGTTAACTAAGAAGTCCCTGAGCTGAGTGCATCCCAGTTTCAGTGAACTGCAGATGGGTGTGGCCCAACCTCTGTGTCTGTGCTGAAGCTGACTGGAGTGTCTAACTTAGCAAGGCAGGAGTGGAGGGGTGCCTGTTCTGGCAGGAGGGGTTCTCTATGGTATCCCAGCTCATCGAGTGACGGTCTCAAGGGAAGACAAATGGAAATTGATGTGCAATTTGCCTAGGAAAAGGCTGCCCACCAGCAAACCCTGGACTTAAAAGACAAAGCGATTAAGACCCAGAAACATGAACTGGCTGTAATGGAGTGGAAGAGGTGCCCAGAGACATGTATCCTGGAGCTGGAAGTTGGGGTCCTGGTGACTGCTGCGGTGGGAACAAACCCCAAGGACTCTAGCTGGAAGCAAACCCAACCTGAGTGAAAGGGGGGGGGGATTTTGCTGGCCAGCAAAAGGTCTGTCATAGCTGGTAGCTGTGAGCCTACAGCTGGATCAGGGTCTTTCCCTTTTGGGGGACACAGGAGTGTCTGCCCCACAGGGGAGCCCAAAAACAAATTTTAGGTGTACTGCCTCCGCCACGGTCAGTGTCCAAGTCTCTGGCAATAAGTTCAGAAAGAGGGTGTGACGTTGTGCAGTCTATATGGTTTTATAAAAATATGGTAATGAGTGAATATAATGTAACTGGAATATGCTTCATGTAAAAGGTCTCTTGTAAAGTATCATTACAAAACTTATAATCTACTGAGTGTGATCATCCTATTTGTATAAATGTACCACTCTTGTATCTGGGACTAGAAATAGGAAATATAACTGAGGGCCTATTGTAATTATGCAAAGTGTGGGCCATTAATGGTGGTTTGGAATCTTAAAGGCTCCCATCAATCAGGACAATTGACTGGGGCTCTGTTTTCAAGCAAGCCTTCCTGTGAGTCAGGCTGGGAGGAATGAAGGCTTGGGGGTCTTACAGTGACATGTGATCATGTCACAAGAACTGGAATCCATCTTTAACCTGGTGCTTTTCCAGTGGGGGTGTGTGTGTGGAAACCCAGAGACAGACAAAGGATTCCTGCCTTATGCAAAAGATATATAAAAGGTGGAACAGAACAAAAGAGAGAGGAGCCATCATGAAGAATCCCCTAGCTACCACTTGAGCTGGAACAAGAGTTGTACCAAGGGAAAGAATTGTGCCCAGGCCTGGAAGGTGTCCAGTCTGAGGAAAAAACTTACTGAAGCCTCTCTGAGGGTGAAATTATCTGTATTCAGTTTGGTTAGACATAGATTTGCACATTTTATTTTATTTTGTTTGGTGACTTACTTTGTTCTGTCTGTTACTACTTGGAACCACTTAAATCCTACTTTCTGTATTTAATAAAATCACTTTTTACTTATTAATTAACTCAGTATGTATTAATACCTGGGGGAGCAAACAACTGTGCATATCTCTCTATCAGTGTTCTAGAGGGCGAACAATTTGAGTTTACCCTGCATAAGCTTTATACAAGGTAAAACGGATTTATTTGAGTTTAGACCCTATTGGGAGTTGGGCACCTGCGTGCTAAAGACAGGAACACTTCTGTTAGCTGTTTTCAGGTAAACCTGCAGCTTTGGGGCACGTAATTCAGACCCTGGGTCTGTGTTGGAGCAGACGGGAGTGTCTGACTCAGCAAGACAGGGTGCTGGAGTCCTGAGCTGGCAGGTAAAGCAGAGGGATAGAAGTAGTCTTGGCACATTGGGTGGCAGCTCCCAAGGGGGTTTCTGTGATCCAACCCGTCACAACCTCCTCTAATGAGACCTTGCTCTGAGACAGTTCCTCAGATTTGTCACCTAAAAAGAATGGCTCAGGTTTGGGAATCTCCCTCCCATCCTCAGCCGTGAAGACAGATGCAAAGAATTCATTTAGTTTCTCCTCAATGGCCTTATCGTCCCTGAGTGCTCCTTTAGCATCTCGATCGTCCAGTGGCCCCACCGGATGTTTTGCTGGCTTCCAGCTTCCAATGTACTTAAATTTTTTTTTTGCTATTCCATATTATTTTTGAGTTTTAGGGCTGTTCTTCAAATTCTGTTTTGGCCTTCCTAATTATATTTTTACACTTCATTTGCCAGATTTTATGCTCCTTTCTATTTTCCTCAATAAGATTTAACTTCCACTTTTTAAAGGATGCCTTTTTGCCTCTCCCTGTCCAAAAGAAGGAACATCCTGCAGCCCAGCCAGTGAGCCGAGCAGTGATGGTCCCTGAGGCCGTGACAGGACCAGTTTAAATCCCTGTCCAATTGTTGGTGTCACTAGGCATAGCTACCAGGTAACTCGGGGGGGTGGAAGGCCATAAGTGCCGATGAAACCCCCCTGCTCTGGGTCTAAGTGAGCTAAAGCAACTCTATCTTCTGTTGCCCCCTCGGGCCCTCTGGGCCGGCAACACAATGAAGCTCCTTAGTTTTTAATTGTGGGGCCGTTAATCATGGGGCCATTGATCAAGTTGAGTTATTTGCTAATAATGTCCCAGGATGTCTGATGGCTCATGGGGGAAGCAGGGATGGGTGTCGCCATCTGTGACTTTCTGTGACAGAATTGGGGGATAAAGGGGCTTTTCAGCAGTAGCTGGGGGGGACAGGACTGTCCCCTGTTGCCCTTATGAAGGGGGGGGTTCTTCCCCCAGAGCTGCTTCCAGAATCACCCCCACCTGCCCCAATAGAGACAGGACAAACAGACCTGAATAACCCCCACCCTCCCCTACCCCACCAGAGACTGAGGGGAGTAAAGTACTGCCTGGCCAGGGCTGTTCAGCCACCTGCCCCTGGGCCAACTGCCATAACTGCCACTGTGGAAGGACCCATTCTCACTGGTGGAACAGGGGACGGCATGTTTGACACAATTCCCAAATCTGGTGCTTTAGTAAAAATCCCCCCTTCATTAAGAGAGCAGAAAAAAATAAAAGGTTTTCAGTGACCAGGCAACAAAAATGAAACTTCAAATCGGAGCCTGTTGCCCTCTCCCTCCCCAATACTGAAGTGGTTTGTCCCATCAGCTGGGCGTTTTTATGCTTTTTTTCCCCCCCTGCCACTGGGAGAAACCATTTCCCTGTGTGGGGGCTGTTAAAATATCTGGGGAGCTTGTTTAATTTGGGATTTTTTCCTGTCAGGAATTTTAAAATAAAATCTCTCCCCTCACAACATTAGCTCCTTTTCAATCTGGAGGATAAAAATCCTGAGTCAGATGTATACTGTCCTCCCAGAGCATTCCATCATAGGATCGTGTCTTCCTGATGGAATATATGGGTCTGATGGAGAATTTATGGCCTATTCATGCCGAGCAAATTTGAAACTTCCCAGATCCACAGATAATTGGCATAGATGGCATTTCTCTGTGGGGGCCTGACACTTTCCCCCCAAAGTTTGTGCCTATGAGCAGCTCAGAGATGGGATTTGTTCCTTAGTGGCCCCTTCCCTCCCTGCCATGAAGCTTTTACTGCCCCAGTGAATTCCCTGTATTTGGGATATTTCCAACCCCTTGCTTTGGTTCCCCTCTAAATGCTCCTGCAGCATCCCCCACAGGATCCTTTTTCATAGAGCACCCAGCACTGCTCTCATGGGGGAGGGCACTTGCTGTGCTTGAGGCAGATGCTGTCCTGCCTGTTGGGACTGTTTCTGGCCTGGGTGAGTGACTTCTGAATAAAAAAATTTCTGAGATGCAAAAAGTGGTTCAGCAGGCTCCAGCCCAGAAGAATCCTATGCAGAAACTAGGATAAAATATGAAACTCCCAGATTAAATTACTGAGGAGTAAATGTATTGGTGAGTAAATGTGTGGCAAGGAGTAAGATGATGGAGATGGGCTGGATGCCTCAGCTGGATGGGATACAGAGCCTTTCACTTCTGGGGCATCAGTTCAACTTCAACCCCGGCCTAGTCAGCAGCACCCAATTTAATTTGATTGTGTGTGAGGCTATGAATGACTTGGTGGGGGTCCATCCATTTGCTAGTGGGCAGGTATCCCTGTCCCCTCCCAAACCCATCAGCACTAATAGCCCATTGCTGGGTTCAGTAGAGAATCCAGGGGGCTGAATGGGCCGCGGAGACTGAACTCTCCCCTCACTCCTCGGGGCCGCGTGATGAGCCCATCACAGCTGGGGGAGCCCACAAAAGAGCCCATGGCCAAGGGAGAGTTTAGACACCAGCAGGGAGTGAGTCGCTAACAGCCAAGGGGAGATAACCAGACTTGCCCCTATAAAGACAAGACTGCCCCAGCCACAGGCCAAAGGGAAAGGGCTAAACTGGGGCATGTTTGAGCCCAGCCCTTTGGTGCCAATCTCCAGTGTAGCCCCCTCCCCGGTGTGGCAGCACGAGCGCTCCAGCTAGGGTGACCAGATAGCAAATGTGAAAAAATCGGGACGGGGGTGGAGGGTAATAGGAACCTATATAAGAAAAAGACCCAAATATCAGGACTGTCCCTATAAAATCGGGACATCTGGTCACCCTAGCTCCAGTCCCTGGGGTCTGCCCCTTGCTGTGCTACTCAGACCCCAGCCCCAAACAGTCTCTCCCTCCCCTAGTGTGTGTGGGGAGGAATTTATGCCCCAGAGCTGCCCAGCCCTGACCCAGAGGGAGCCACTGCAGAGGGCAGACACAGAGCTGTGTCTACTGCCCCTCCTCCTGCCTGCCTGAGGGGAAGAGAAACAACCAACTGCAGTTCTGGGCTTGGAAAAACCATTCTCAAGCGGGGGGGGGGGGGGGGAAGGGAAATTATCCTCAGACTCAAGATTTTTATCCCCCAGATTGAAAAGGAGCTAATACTGTGAGGGGAGGGGTTGTATTTTAAAATTCCTGACAGGAAAAAATCCCAAATTAAACAAGCTCCCCAGATATTTTAACAACCCCCACACAGGGAAATGGTTTCTCCCAGTGGCGGGGGGGGGGGGGGGGAAAGGCCCCAAAACACCCAGCTGATGGGACAAACCACTTCAGTATTGGGGAGGGAGGGGGCAACAAAGGCTCAGATTTGAAGTTTCATTTTTGTTGCCTGGTCACTGAAAACCTTTTATTTTTTTCTGCTCTCTTAATGAAGGGGGGATTTTTACTAAAGCACCAGATTTGGGAATTGTGTCAAACATGCCGTCCCCTGTTCCACCAGTGAGAATGGGTCCTTCCACAGTGGCAGTTATGGCAGTTGGCCCAGGGGGAGGTGGCTGAGCAGCCCTGGCCAGGGGGCTCTTTACTCCCCTCAGTCTCTGGTGGGGCGGGGGAGGGTGGGGGTTATTCAGGTCTGTCTGTCCTGTCTCTATTGGGGCAGGTGGGGGTGATTCTGGAAGCAGCTCTGGGGGGAGAACCCCCCCCCCTTCATAAGGGCAACAGGGGGCAGTTCCCCCCCCCCCCCCCCCCGCTACTGCTGAAAGGCCCCTTTATCCCCCAATTCTGTCACAGATGGCGACACCCATCCCTGCTCCCCGACGAGCTATCAGACACCCAGGGACATTATTAGCAAATAACTCAACTTGATCAATGGCCCCAGGATTAACAGCCCCACAATTAAAAACCAAGGAGCTTCATTGAACAGGGATTAAAACTGGTCCAGCCGTGGACTCAGAGTCCATTGCTGCTCAACTCACTGGCTGGGCTGCAGGACGTTCCTTCTCTTGGACAGGGAGAGGCAAAAAGGCATCCTTTAAAAAGTGGAAGTTAAATCCTATTGAGGAAAATAGAAAGGAGCATAAAGTCTGGCAAATGAAGTGTAAAAATATAATTAGGAAGGCCAAAACAGAATTTGAAGAACAGCTAGCCAGACTCAAAAAGTAATAGCAAAACTTTTTTAAAGTATATCGGAAGCAGGAAGCCAGCTAAACATCCGGTGGGGCCACTGGACGATCGAGATGCTAAAGGAGCACCCAGGGACGATAAGGCCATTGAGGAGAAACTAAATGAATTCTTTGCATCTGTCTTCACGGCTGAGGATGGGAGGGAGATTCCCAAACCTGAGCCATTCTTTTTAGGTGACAAATCTGAGGAACTGTCTCAGAGCAAGGTCTCATTAGAGGGGGTTGTGACGGGTTGGATCACAGAAACCCCCTTGGGAGCTGCCACCCAATGTGCCAAGACTACTTCTATCCCTCTGCTTTACCTGCCAGCTCAGGACTCCAGCACCCTGTCTTGCTGAGTCATACACTCCCGTCTGCTCCAACACAGACCCAGGGTCTGAATTACGTGCCCCAAAGCTGCAGGTTTACCTGAAAACAGCTAACAGAAGTGTTCCTGTCTTTAGCACGCAGGTGCCCAACTCCCAATAGGGTCTAAACTCAAATAAATCCGTTTTACCTTGTATAAAGCTTATGCAGGGTAAACTCAAATTGTTCGCCCTCGAGAACACTGATAGAGAGATATGCACAGTTGTTTGCTCCCCCAGGTATTAATACATACTGAGTTAATTAATAAGTAAAAAGTGATTTTATTAAATACAGAAAGTAGGATTTAAGTGGTTCCAAGTAGTAACAGACAGAACAAAGTAAGTCACCAAACAAAATAAAATAAAATGTGCAAATCTATGTCTAATCAAACTGAATACAGATAATTTCACCCTCAGAGATGCTTCAGTAAGTTTTTTCCTCAGACTGGACACCTTCCAGGCCTGGGCACAATTGTTTCCCCTGGTACAGCTCTTGTTCCAGCTCAGGTGGTAGCTAGGGGATTCTTCATGATGGCTCTTTCTCTCTGGTAGTCCCATCTCCAAAAGATATATTGGAATTGGAAGAAGTACAGAAAAGGTCAACATAACGTTTAGGGGTATGAAACAGCTTTCATAGGAGGAGAAATTAATAAGACTGGGACTTTTCACCCTAGAAAAGGGATGACTAAGGGGGGGGGGGGATATGATAGAAGTCTATAAAATCATGACTGGTGTGGAGAAAGTAAATAAGAATGTGTTATTTACTCCTTCTTATAACACAAGAACTAGGGATCACCAAATTAAATTCATACGCAGCAGGTTTCAAACAAACAAAGTCAGTATTTCTTCACACAGCGCACAGTCGACTTGTGAAACTCTTTGCCAGAGGGTGTTGTGAAAGCCGAGACTATAACAGGGTTCAAAAAATAACTTTATAAATTCATGAAGGACAGGTCCATCAAAGACTGTTGGCCAGGATGGGCAGGGATGGTGGCTGTAACCTGTTTGCCAGAAGCTGGGAAAGGGCTACAGGAAATGATCACTTGATGATTATCTGTCTGTTCATTCCCTCTGAAGCACCTGGCATTAGCCACTGTTGGAAGACAAGATACTGGGGGAGATGAACCTCTGGTCTGACCCAGTTTGGCCATTCTTATGACCCTTGTTGGCCCCAGGCTCGTTGGCTCCAGCTGCCTCCATCCCATAGCCAGTTGCTGTGTCCCTGGCTCTGCCTTGGCTTTTCGTTTCTTTCCCCCACATGATTTGTTGTTGGCCAGTGCAGCTTCCCTATGGGGACTGTTGGCTGCAGCACATCAGGATCTTTGCTCTGGCCCTGTGTGGAGAGTATGACACATTGGCCCTTTGCTCTCAGAGCTTCAGAGTCTCATTTCCCCAAGGCAGCACAACTAGCAATCTCAGCATTTCCCTCTCACTATGCACATATCCCAAACCCATCAACACTTTCATAAGAACCTGGTTACAGCATGGGTCAATGTTCCAGTGCAGAGAAGAGCCATGTCCTTGTGACCTTGGCTGGGCCGAGATTGTAACCCTGTTACATGGATACAGTTAGGACTAGGCTACAGTGCAGCGTTTAGCAGTTACCAGGACAAAGCCAAGATGTAATGGGTCCTCGTGACTAAGATCTGATCTACACCTAAAAAATTTGATTGACCTAGATACATCACTAAAGGCCGTGAAAAAATCTGTGCCTTGTGTGACGTAGTTAGATTAATCTAACCTCCAGTGTTAGATCAATTCTTCCATCGCATTAGCTACTGCCACTCGGAGAGGTGGATAAATATTGATGGAAAAACCCATTCTGTCGATGTAGGAAGTGTCTACTATGTTACTGTGCCATTGTAGTGTAGATATGGCCTGGGAGCTGCAGGGTAGCAGAGTCCCAAGTGAGGATAGAAATGGGGCAGATGCAATGTAAAGCTGTGGGGAGCTCCAGGCTGGGAGCTGGGGAAGAAGCTTTAGAAGAGACAAGGGAGCTCCTACCACAGTTAAAGCAGCATTTGCATTTTCACTGCTCTGGCTGCTCCCTCCCAGCAGCCGAAGCACAAACACCTGCAAAGGGAGTGTCTGGAATAGAATGAACCCCTGATTTGGGGCCTTGTTTACAGGGAATTCAGGGTTCCAAGGCAGGTTCCCAGCAGCCAGGCAAAAGGAAAACACATGATACTGCTACCCCTAAAGCCCAAACAAGCAGAAAGGAGCCTGCAGGGCCAAGTGCAAGACACAGAGGAGTTCAGGGCCTGGAAGTCTATATTTACAGCCCAGGGATGTTCCTTTAGATCTAGTTGCTCAGCACCTGCGGGTGAGATGGAGAGAGCTGTGGGGCGTTGAACCCTTCTGCCCTGCTGGGTCCCCAAACCCATGGGGTGCTCAATTAGAAATGGACTTCAATTCTCTGTTGATCTCAGGCACTTCTCCTCCCATCTTGAGTCATCACCTCTGTATCAAGCCACCTATTGGCTGCAAATACATCCCTGTCCTTGAGCCCCTGTTTACTTTTCACTACTTAACAGTGTTTCCACCCAGGGAGCCAAAAGCCTTTTACAAATAGAGGGTGTGGGCATGGGGAGAAAACATATCTGTAGCCTCAAAAACAGACCTCAGGATCTCCCAACTGACAGTCCTGCTCCAACTCTAGATGTCACACTTCTCCGGGAGCTGGGAACAGAACCCAGGAGTCCTGATTCCCAGCTTACCCTCGCCCCAACCTCTTAGTATGCAAGACCATATCTGCTTTTCACTATGATCACCCATCACAATCCCTCCTCGCAGAATTCAGTCACCCCAAGAAAATGCTCCCTAAACTTCTCCCCAACCCTTTCCCATTCTATATCTGTGAGACCAGGGCAGAGGCCCAGATACCTGACACATGCTAGGCCACAAGACCCCCTGCCATGGGGCTGCTCTGGGGCAGTGGCTGCTCAGGACCTGCTGTGCAGCTGTGCCCATGGTTATGAGACGTGTGGGTCCTCTGATGTCTCGTGAGATGTGAGCTCTGGCTGAAGCGTCTCCCGCAGACGGTGCAGATATAGGGTCTCTGGCCCACATGGGTTCTCTGGTGCCGAGTGAGGTTGGAGCTGTCGCTGAAGCGTCGCCCACACTCCGTGCAGATGTAAGGTCTCTCCCCGGTGTGAGTTCTCTGGTGCGTCATGAGGACCGAGCTCTGGCTGAAGCTCCTACCACAGGCAGTGCAGACAAAAGGTTTCTGGCCGGCGTGCATCCTCCGGTGTTTTGTGAGAGCCGAGCTGTCGCCAAGTCTTTTCCCACACTCATCACAGGTCCAGCGTTTCTTGCTCGCGTGGACTCTTTGTGGTGTAATAAGGGCAGAGCCGACACTGATGCCCTTCCCACTCTTGGTGCGCTTATGAGCTTGTTCTGCTGGGTTGTGTTCCCCAGGGCGATGCTGCCCATTCTTTGACTTGTGTTTTGGTTGCTCTCCTGAGTGACACGTTTCGCCTTTGTCGTCACCACTGGCCTTGCCATCGGCTGGAACGAGAGAAGAAGGTGGGATTAATTCCCTGAGCAGGAGAAGGAGTTTGGGGCAGGGGAACCACAAAGGGCTCCTCACCTGCTCACCCCATCAACAGGGCTGGGGATCAAGGTTTAGGTCCCCCAAACCCTCCCCCAGGGGGGGCTGGTTCTGTCTCAGTCTCCTCAGGTGAGAAGAAGGGTCATTGAGAATGGGAGGGAGCATGAGTAACATGCACCCTGATGGGATGACGCCTGCTGGGGGGTGACACTGAGCCAGGGATGCAGGAAATGGCCCAGGAAATATCTGACCCCCCCCCCCGAACCTTCCAGAGACATTTGCCCCCCAGCAAAGCTGCCACAAGCTCACCCTCCCTCCCTACCCCTACCCCTCTCATCCTGCCTCTCCCTCAACAAACCAGATGCCCTACCAGAGAGAACACCTTCTGGGAAAGCAGCTGCCCTCTCTGAGTTTCCCCCATCCTCCCCAACGTGCACATGAGTTAATTAACTTCCCACTAGCCCTGCGAGGGGCCTGACACGTCTGATGGCACCAGGCCTCATTGTGACCCACCCCTCTCACAGGATACATCTAATCTGACCTCCTGGCCATTACATTTCACCCAGTTACCCCATTCTCAACACAATAACTTGTGTTTGACTAAAGCATCTTCCAGAAAGGGGTCCCTCTGGATTTGAAGACATCGAGAGAGGGAGACTCCATCTCTTCCATTGGGAGTTTGTTCCAATGGTTAATCATCCTCACTGTTAAGAATTTGCAAAAATAACAGGAGTACTTGTGGCACCTTAGAGACTAACAAATTTCATTACAATCTACATATCACACAGACTATGCTGAGAGACTGTGTCACACACTCTCAAAGAAACTGCGAAACCACCTGATCAGCATCCTATACAACAAACAGGGAAAGATTAAGAATGAGCTCTCAAAACTGGATACTCTCATAAAATTTGTTAGTCTCTAAGGTGCCACAAGTACTCCTGTTATTTTTGCGGATACAGACTAACACGGCTGCTACTCTGAAACCTGTTAAGAATTTGTGCCTTATTTCTAACTAGAATTTGCCAGGGTTCACCTTCCAGCCATTGGCTCTTGTTCTGCCATTCTCTGTTACATTAAAGAGCCCTTTAGAACCCAGTATTTTCTTCCCAAGAAGGTACTTGCACACTTTAATCAAGTCACCTCTCAATCTTCTTTTATACAGGGAGTCCTCGGACTTACGACACAATTCGTTCCTCAAAATTGCATTGCAAGTCGAAACCGTTTTCCCCATAGGAATCAATGGTATAAAGGGGGGATTGGTTTCTGAACCAAGGCTTGATACACTATTTTCACCACAATCATCCAGATGTTTGTACTAAATGAATTATAGATGACTAATGTTGCAACATCAATGTATTTACTGTACGCTGTATTTTGTAAACAGCATTAAAATAAACATATAAATTCACATATGCTTTGACCCAGAATATCCGCAACACAGGCTCAGAAAGCCAGGGAGATCGGCACACATGCTGAGCCTCAGCCAATCACCAGTGATTGACTGAGCCCGGGGCCAGGAGCCAATCAAAAACAAGCGGCAACCCTGCCAAGCCACAAGCTACCCTGCTGCCTTAAAGCCAATCAGAAGTGACCCCTTCCAGCTCCGCACCAGTACTGTATAACAGCAACCAGGAAGTGATTTCAAGAGAACTTTATGCAACGTAAGGGCGAAACAAGTGTTGTAGGGGCGAAACGGGTCAGTCAATTGAAAAGCGGCATAAGTGGCGTCCGACAAAAGTTGGGTATCGTAAGTCCAAGGACTCCCTCTATACGTTAAACACTGAGCTCTCACGGTCAGGCATTTTGAATAACTTTTCAGAGTGGTAGCCGTGTTAGTCTGTATCAGCAAAAAGAACGAGGAGTACTTGTGGCTTTTTGAATAACTTTTGTGGCTCTTCTCTACACTCTCTCCAATTTGTCAACATTCTTTTTCCAATGTGAACATCAGATCTGGCCGCTGTATACCAGCATCAGTCTCACCATTCCCTGCTCCTACTTGTTACTCCCATTTATACATCCACGGATCATATTAGCCCTCAGGAGGAAATGGGAGACACATAGAGCCCCTGGCATCTGGTTGGCAGAGCTTCAAGCCACCTCTGTAACGGTTAATAGTTGAACGAACCTACAGTCACTAACACTCTGCTCAGCATAAACCCCTCCCCCTCCCCCACCAGTATTCTGCAGAGCAGCCCCCTCAGCTCTGCCCATCCTCCCAGTACAGTTCAAAATGCTGACACCCTGAATGACTTCTTTCCCAGACCAAAAAGAAATAAATAAATAAAGGGAATAGGGGTCTCAGAGAGAAAAGGAAGGAAGATGCAGGAGGCACAGATCCCATGGCATGAGGGGAAGAAGAATCTAGGGGGGCACACAGAGCCCTCAGCATGGGATTGGGGGGTTCAGATGGCCCCAGACATGGGGCTGCAGACAGTCTCTAAAATAGAGGGGGATGGGAGAGCGGCATCCAGGGAGCTTGTTGAGGGGAATGGGGAGGGCTGCAAGGAGCCATTGCTCTCCCCTGAGCGAGCCAGCAACCCCATTCCTCAAACATGCTCTGCCCTGGGCCTTCCCCTTTCTGCCTCCCCATCAGTGACCCATAGCCCACCATGCCCTGTACCCAACTTATTACCTATTTCCTGGAGGGGCTGGTGCTCCTCTTTGGGGATATGAGGCAGCTTGTACAGGGATCCTGAAGCTTCATTCCATCCCCCGTCCTGGGATGCACACCCGGGATGGGGCTGTGGCTGCTCTAGTCTGGAGCCAGCAGATTCCCATAGTGCCCCAGGGGACGCCTTTTCTTCTGAGGCCACTTCCTCAACCTTTACACGCACCATGACCTGGGTATGAATCAAACATGTAATGAGAGAGCCAGGGCCTGGGGCCTGCTGTGGAGAGTGGGGTCTGAGAGGGGAGACACCAGGGAATGTCCCCCAAGGACACAGCGACAGGGGAGGGGAGCACAGATCCACCCACAAACCCATGGGTTGACAAGAAGTGCTGCAGGGGCTAATGGGGATGAGTGGCCAATAGTCCTGGCTCTGCTACTCCATGCTTAGCAGCTCCCATAGGGCTGGGCCGGCAACACAGGGGGAACAGGGACCACAGAAGTGAGCCCCATGGTCCTGGTCCATACACAGATGTAGCATAGTCTGTCTCCCACCCCCCATCCCCTCAGTGGAATAATCAGGGTTAAATGCTCTCACCTGTAGCCCTGGCCCCTCAAACTCTGGCTGCCTCAGCTGGAACCCCTCTGCCAGGGCCACCGCCTGGGCACAGGTTTCAGGGCCACGTTCCCAGACCCAGCTCTGCATTTCCTCTGGCAGTATGGTTAGTAACTGCTCCAGGATCAGCAGCTCCAGGATCTGCTCCTTGGTGCGGCTCTGCGGCTCCAGCCAGCCATGGCAGAGCTCCTGGAGGTGGCTGTAAGCCTCCTGGGGCCCCTTGGCCTCCTGGTAGTGGAACTGCCTGAAGCGCCGACGCCGCGTCTCTATGTGGGTGTCATCCCCACGGAGGGTGGCTGGCTCTTTCTGTGGCTCCTGCTTGACCCATCGTGGTGCTGCCCATCTCAGTAGCCCCCCAATGGTACCAGCCTGGATGACACAAAGGGCTTTTTCTGCCCCTTCCGCTCTCTCCCCTGGCTTGGGGCTGACTGGGTTCTGCTCTTCCATTTTCACTGGGGGCTGCATTCCCTGCTGTAGTGGTGCCTGGAGCTGGAAACCCAAAGCTGCACTTGCACCCAGCTCAGCAGCCATTGTCTGTCCTTGGAACGACTGCAATTCCAACTCAGGAACAAACCCTGTCGCTCACTTGTAGGGCCTGTAGGAACATCCGGTTCTCCAGGCAGCCTGCAGCAAAGGATCCAACATGGATTTTTCTGTGTGATGGAAGAATGAGAGCCGACCCATAACCCCAGGTCCCTGCTCTTGCTCAGAACAGACAGGCCCCTCTCTGACCACCCTGGCCCATTCCCCCACATAACCCAAGCTCCCTGGCCCCACTCAGCATGACAGGCCCCTCCCTGAACCTCTTGCAGAGTGGGGTGCATTTGGGTCCCTCCCCCAGAGCCAATCCATCAATTTTGTTTTGTGTCTCATCACAGTGATGAGCATGTGAGATCTCAGGGGGATGTTGGGCTGCTTGCCGGGGGTCCTGACAAGGTGGTAGGTCACCCGCTGAATTTATTAGTAAGTCTTATAGGGAGCACCGGGAGGACGCTCCTGAACCATTTGCCTTCCCTGACGGGTATTCCTGCAAGAGGTGACGATTTGGCCCCTTTAGGAAAACCAGGCACTGAACCTTACATTTAGCCACAGAGGTCAGGCAAAAGGCCTTGTGGTCTTGACCATTTTCACTTCCTCTTTATTCTTCTTTTGTTTAGTGTTTACACAGCCCCTAGCACAACATGGTCCTGGTCCATGACTGGGGCTCCTCATAGTGCTACTTCAATACAAATAATAATACTTACAAAAAACACATGAAAAGAACTTTATTTAGGTTCCAAAGTTGAGTACTCAGGGTTAGGAAATGCTGGGTTGTACGAACAGCCTGAACTTCATCCTCTTTGTGTGCCGGATGAGGCAGGGGGTCCTGTGGAATAAATAGCACGTGATCATGTACCATAAAGAAGATTGCACCATCACGCCCACGGCTTGGGAACAACCACCCATCATGACCACCTGGGCTCAGTCTGAGAGGAAAGTGTGCTCCCAGCTGGGTTTCGCCATGATGAAACGTGGTAATATACACAAGTCAAATAAGGCCTGGAGTTGCAGTGGTTTAACTAGTGGTAAGACTCCCAGCTCAGATACTGCCCCAGTCTTCCCCTGGAGTGCTGGCAGCAGCCCCTCTGAATCATTTGGTGCTACTTCAGACGCCATGGGACACAGAGGGGGCAGAGTGCCAACTCACTGCCCCAACTCACAGCCCCCGTGCTCTCTGGCTCTCCAGACCAGAGGTTGGTCTCACCCAGAGAGGAGCAAGGACAGAGCAGGAACTAGCATCTGGGGACTGGGCCCTGCACCCACAGTGCCACGCTCAGTCTCCGAGTTCCTCCACCTACCTAACCACAGGGATGTGCCAGGCTCTGCTCCAGGGTGAAAAGTCCCCTAGGGCCTCCGGAGAATCAGAGCCAATCCACAAGGAGCTTTTGCAATGGAGGGCACCCAGTTCTGTTGCTGTGGCAGAAACTGTCTGTCCAGGCAGATTGTAATCAGCAGCTGAATGTGCTCCTCCCCTCTGCAGCCAGCACTGGCGAGGGGAATGTGAAAGTGAAAGAGCAGAGAGAGGCCGGAGAAATGGAATGATAACAGGATGTTCCTGGCAGGAAGGGGAAGTCTCGTGTGTCTAGACACGCCTCTGTAGGATTGGTCCCCAATCCCCATCAGCACCAGTAAACCCCTAGTTTGATAATCTAGCTGGGATCATTGTAGTGTCTCAGAATGATACAATGTAGAAGCAAATCCTCTCCCTGGGATGGTTGGTGTCTCTGCTTCTGTCCCACAGAGGCAGGATTTCCCCACCCTCCTATTTCTCGAATTGACTCAAACTGCCCCATGGCCACTTTTTAGCTAATTGTCCAGAAGGAAAATACTTTAAATTCTGTTATGCTCTTTGTGCTTTGTTTCTGATAAATAGTAGGACGAAGCTGTTACATAGAGAGATTAAACTGAAACACAATTCCCCCCATGTGGTACTCAAAACCAGCGCCCTTAAGGTGCCTATTCTACCAACTGAGCTAGCCACGCTGCTACTTACCAGCCTATCAGCCAAAAGATGACATCTGACAATGGTTTGTGAGCACCACTTTCCCTCTTGCCACATCTCCCAAGATCACTGATTTTTGCATGTCAGACACTTTAGCAAACACAGGTCCAGGGCCGGGTTACTCCCAGACTCTGCTGTGACGAGGTCTTTGCTGGTTTGTGCTGTGAGATTTATCTTTGGGGCAATGTGTGTGACTAAAACTGTACTAAAGAGGGCAAAAGTCTGGCCAGTTTCCCCAGTGTGGGGGATGTTACCAGCGACAGGCTGGAGTGTAGAGACTGGGACATAGTTTCTGAAACAGGGATGTTTATGTCTCTTGATGCTGTTATTTAGAGGAAACAGTGATTTTTTAGAAACAAAATTTAAAAAAATCACTGAACCTTCTTTGATCAGCCATAAAAATTTACTGTCACCTTATTTTTGCCTCAGTAAGGAAAAAAACCCTGACCTTTTGGCTGGTTATGTTCTCCCAACTGAAGTAGCAGAGTGAGCTGGAATAGCCGGCAGCTTCAGCTCAGGTTGCAGGGCTGTCAGCAGAGTGGGGTGTGTGGAAGAGCCCAACATCTGAATGTGTCTGACCCTCCCTGAGATTCACTAACTTGAGACCCGGGGGAGGTGGCCCTAGCTCTGGGCTAAAGCTCAACAGAGCAATGTTTATATAGAGGGACATTTTAGGTCTATTTCATAAAGTGCTGAGTCACCGCTAGGCATGAGCACAAAGCACTGTCTTGGGGGAAGATGGGAACATTCCCACATGAATGGAAGGCCAGCAGAGAGGTGTGGGCCATTTGTGCCCTGATCTCAGGATGTAAAGAAACAATCAGCCGCCAATGACAGGAATCAAAACAAGCATTTTCAGAAGAGGGCAGGGATTGAAACCCAGCAGCTTCTTACAGACAAAACAGGCACTCTGCCACTGAGCTATATCCCCACATTGCCTGAAGTGCTCAGATCCTTAAAACAAGAGCGAAGCAGACACCTGTTCACCCTGTGTCAAGCTGGGATTGAAATCACTCCTCCATCAGTAGATGATACATACAGTCTGCCATAGCATCATGTACCCGTTCATCGCATCAGCCCTTTTACTAGCAGTGCTGGGCCAGGCACTATGCCCCCTGAAATACTCCCAAATTCCCTTTCATCTGCCCTTGAAATGTGTTTAAATTTAAGTTTCCCTACTGGAGAAATAAATGAATCTCTCTATGAACAGAGGAGAGTGAGTCCATCCCTTTTCATAATCAATGTGCAGACTAGCAGCCTGTTGTTTCCCATTCCTGGTGTTCTGGTGCCGTCATGTAGCTATTTCATGTCACTCCTTTTTTTATTCAAAAATGGTGTTTTTCACAGAAAACATTATTTTCCTTTTAGAAATACAGATGCAGTTTATTTAATGTACAAAAGTAAAGCAAATTCCTGCTTCTGATGCCACAATTCTGGAGAGAGGCGGGAACACATGCACGGAGTGGCACAACTTTCAGCATTACTGACAGAGCCCAGGGTGGTACATCACTCTCAGAGAGGGCAGTGCTTTCCTTTTTCTCCGAGGCAAAAAGGGGATTTCTCCATCTTTCCCACAAATAATCCCCAGCAAAATAGGTAGGAAACAGCTCTCTGCTATGTGGAATAAAAAAGTTTCCAGTTCCATCCCTTAGTGGGAGTTTGTATCTGCTTAAAAAAATTAAGGAATATCCCAATGGGAGCGTGGGGGAGCCCTCAAACCAACAGGCCTGAGAGTAAAAGTCTCATGTGCTACCAGCTGTGCTACCCAGGGACTACAGCACATATTACGATAGGAAAACATTGATCTGAAAAAACCCTTTTTAATGCTAAAGGGCTATGGTTCAAACTGGACAGAGGGAATCAGTTCTCCTCAGCATTTTGCCACTTTTCCCCTTCTCAAATTAGCCCAGAACACTCTTGAGGTTTTATAAATTAATTTCTTTTTTCAAATTCTGTCACCCTCCAGGCCAGTCACAGATCCTTTAATGGGCCACCTGTGTAATTCATCTTCTTAGCCCCTGGCTGCTCCTTTTGCTCCCTGCATGCCTGGGGAGAGTCATTATTATCAATGGTTCATTCCAGGAGACTGGAGTGAAATCAGTTCTCAGCCTGGGTGCTGTTCTGAGTCCTTCACCCTCATTCCTTAGGTTATCGTGCCACCAGGTGGTCATTTCATGTCCCTCCTGGATTTTACACAGAAATACAATTTTCCGTGCACAGATCAATGGACAGCATATCTCAGATGGCTGCCCTCGGAGCTGGCGCAGGGATGTTGGTGGGAGGTGACTGTTGTCTCCATGACAGGGACATCTTTGCCCTATCCAGCACCCTCATCCCCCAGGAACCAGCCAAGTCATACACCTTTTGATGACCATAACAGGGGGCAGGGTGGTAAAAACCCATCCAAACCCAGGTCCCTTTATAACATGCCCAGAAACGATGGCTTCTAAATCAGCCCTCAGCTCAGTTATCAGCATATGGGAAAGAATGGTCTGAAATTGGTAAGATCTTGTTATTTTTACAACATATTCACTGCATGCTAAGGGGCATTAACACAGCAGGATGGACTTCTCCATGCTACTTCATGGAGGGAAATCTGACAAAATATTGGCTCTACTGAGATTTGAATATTTCAATCTTTCTCTGTTTTTGGAGGGGTGAGGGGGTAGATTAAATGAATGTTAGTCTCTCCCAAAGAAGTAACGTTTCTGTGGAAATCACTAACATTTTAAAAGAAAGGAGTGAAACCAAATGGCCACACATTGCATCAGAACCTAAGAAATGAAAAACAACACACATCTTTAATACACCAAACTTGTTGATATGGAACTCAACTCAACAATGCGCATCATCACAGGAACTCTCCAACCAACTCATCTTCCATGGCTTCCAGTTCTGAGCCACATCGCCCCCCCATACCTCAGGAGGGAGATTGCAGCTGGCAAGGTGCTTGGGAAGGTATGTGCCAACCCAAGCTTGCCCTTGTTCAACAATCTTTTTAACCCACCTGCCACACGTCTTTCATCACAACACCCACTGTGGTCGAGGCTGCCATGCCAGGAAGTGACAGAGTCCCTGTGGTGGGAAGAGCAGTGCTTAACACCAACCACCAATCAGTTCCTCATCACAAACCCTACTGCTCGCCTGCTCAGCTTCAACCTGCCATGTCATCACTGGGTCCTTCTAATCAATTCCAGACTGGACAAGGCTTATGTGCAGCCAACCAGCACTGTTGGGGTCTTCAAGACAATCCAAGCTGCAGCTGAGGCACAGATCAAACAACGATACACGTTGTTGAGGAATGCCCACCTACCAAATTCAGCAGTGGGCTCCGAGAGCTCCACTTGGCCACTGAGAATGTTATTGCTTGGCTCGGCGGACACACAAATGCTAAATAAATAAATAACTATTGACTCTGAAAAGTGATTTAACTTGACTCCTTTATATTTAAAGACATATTTATTTCTATGCTAGGCAAACTATAAGGATAAAGCAATTTCAGTTATTGTGACACTAGGTTGAAGGATTATTGAATCTTATACCAATTGTAAAAATGTATTCCTAACTTGAGCTTCCTGTTATTAAAGGCCAGGTTTCCAAGTTCAGGTCCAAATGTTAGCAGTTTATTCCTTCCAAAGATGGGGGATGTTGGTCATCTGAGAATGTCACTGTGGGAATACGACCCGGAAACATTATCTACAGTCACCTATCAGGATCACTCAGCTTGCTACCGGCCACTATAAAAGCATAAGCTGAGCAAGGTGGACTAATGTATTGTCCATCCATTTAGGATAGTCGTGACACTTCCCATCTGTGAATATGATTTTTTATCTTAATGAGCTGGGGGAAAAATAAATGAAAAGACTACATTTAAAACAAGAGCAATTGAAAAAAATAAGGAAAATTTATCATCTCTGCTTTGTTTCAAACCAGGGACCTGTCAGATGTTAGACCAAGATGCTAATCACTACATTAGAGAAACCATCTGTGAGTTTATGTCCCTTGTGCTGCACAAAAATATCGATCATGAAGTCTCATTCTCCCATAGAACTGGAGAAAACAATGTTTTAAAATTTGAATGAAATCTGATTATACAAAATACTTCCTGTCTCCATTTTTATTTCATTCCAGATAAACTTTCGTTGCCAATTCTTTGATTTGATCTCCCCTTCTCATATTATGATCTTTCTTTTCCTTCAAAGGAGTTGTGTGGTTAGAGGGATTGGCTGCTAAACTAACCAGATCCCTTCTTGTGTCATTGGGACAGATTTGGCATGTGACCCTACACTATAGCAATGCCCCTTAAAAACCTGGACTGTAATTTGCTCTAGCTCTGAAACTGAAAGACAGGAAAAACAAACAAAAATTGTAGACTCCTCACATCTCCACAAAACCATCTGTGATTTCTCTTCTCTTTCTCTTTCTTTTCTAGTGGGTGCCACTTCGATCTAGCCTCAGGGCAGGGGATTGGTAGGCTGATGGGGGTGGGGAGTAGGACATGGGGCCTTTCCTTTCTAGGGGGCGACAGCTTCGTTCCAGCCCCAGGGTGGGAGATTGGCTGGCTCAGGATGGTGGGAGATGGGGTTGGTGGAGGGGACAGTAGTGGAGGGCACAGGGGTTCCCTCCTCTGTCATTGTCCCATCGATATCCAAATCTTCGTCATTGTCTGTGTCCCCTGCTTTGCCACAAGCCTGCTTGAACTCGAGGACAGGGCTCCCGTGGTGTCTGTGGAGCGCATCGCACACGGGGCTCTGGGGATCATTCTTGGTCAGTAGACCGTCTGGCCCCTGCTCCTCAATGTAGATGCTGTCTCTGTTCTCAGCGATCCAGCCCCGCAGATAGGCCAGGCCACAGTCACAGCGCCAGGGGTCCCTGCCAGGAAGATGAAGGCAAACATGTGCTCCTCGGGGAAGAAGCCGCTGGGCAGAGTGCGGAGCTGGTTTCCAGACAGCCTCAGTGTGTCCAGCTCCAGCCCAGCCAACAGCCCCTGCGGCAGCTCCTCCAGGGCGTTATCAGACAGGTCCAGGTCCTTCAACATGGCCAGGCCCTCAAAGGCCTCTTCTGGCAGCGTCCGCAGCTGGTTCCCCCGTAGATTCAGCTCCTGCAGCTGCCCCACATCCCGGAAGGCCCCTGGCAGCAGCCCTGAAATGTTGTTGTGAGCCAGGGCCAGGCGGGTGAGGGCAGGCAGGCCCTGCAGTGTGGGCAGCACCCCCAGGGCATTGTGGGACAGGACCAGCTCCTGCAGCAAGGGCAGGGGGGCCCAGTGTGCAGCGCACCCAGTCCATTGCCTGACAGGTCCAGCTCAGCCAGCTCAGGGAGGTGCTGGAAGGAGGCAGTGGAGACGGACGCCAGGCGGTTGGTGCTGAGCAGCAGGATGCCGGTGTTCCTGGGCAGGGCAAGTGGCACCACGCTGAGCCCCCGCCCAGAGCAGTTCACCCGCAGTCGGTCCTTGATCAGGTTCATCTCGGACGGGCATGGCTCCCCTGGACCCACAGCGCCAGCCACAGAGAGCAGGGCCAGGATGGCTAGGTGAGGTGAGGTGGGGCACAGCATGGTCTGCAGGGGAGACAAGAGCATGCTCAGGACACAGACATCACAGGGCATGTCTACACTAACCACCTCAGACTACAACTGAGACTTGTGACTCCCCAGTCTGGAGTGCTGGGGACAACTCCTGGTGGGATATCCCACAATGGTCCCATCTACACCAACCCAGCTGGTGCTGCAACAGAGTTGGGTCCCCTGAGCAGATACTAGCTCTAATAACAAGGGCTCCCTAGCTCCCCAGTGCCCTCTGGCCCATCAGGCACCTGCACCCTGACCATGCTGGGGACCAGCTACACTAACCCCGCTGGTGCTGTAACAGTGTCAGGGAGCTGCCATTAGCACCACGTACAAGGAGTTGACTCCCCCACACCTCCAGGCTGGACTAAACTCAAAAGGTTTGGATCAATCCCTGTAGTTTCCCTTCCTCCCAAACCCGGAACTTCTGCTCCCTTATAGCCACGGCAGCTGGTCCAGTTCTCAGGGTTAGGAATGCTGGGTTGTACGAACAGCCTAAACTTCACCCTCTTTGTGTGCCGTATGAGGCAGGGGGTCCTGTGGAATAAATAGGACGTGATCATGTACCATAATAAAGATTGCACCATCGCGCCCACAGCTTGGGAACAGCCACCCATCATGACCACCTGGGCTCAGTCTGAGAGGAAAGTGTGCTCCCAGCTGAGTTAGGCCATGATTAAACTTTGTAATATGCACAAGCGAAATGAGGCCTGGTGTACCCACAGAGCTGCAGTAGTTTAACTAATGGTAAGACTCCCACCTCAGACACTTCTCCAATCTTCCCCTGGAGTGCTGGCAGCAGCCCCTCTGAATCATTTGATGCTACTACAGACCACCACCATGGGGCACAGAGGGGACAGAGTCCCTGTTGCAGAGCTGCTGCCCCAACTCCCAGCCCCCATGCTGAGATGGAGTTTGGGGTGGGAGGGTTGCTCTGGCTCTCCAGACCAGAGGTTGGTCTCACCCAGAGAGGAGCAAGGACAGACCAGGAACTAGCATCTCGGGACAGGGCCCCTGCACCCACAGTGCCACACTCAGTCTCCGAGGTCCTCCACCTACCTAACCGCAGGGATGTGCCAGGCTCTGCTCCGCCGTGAAAGGCTCCCTAGGACCTCCTGAGAATCAGAGTCAATCCACAAGGAGCTTTTGCAATGGAGGGCACCCAGTTCTGTTGCTGTGGCAGAAACTGTCTGTCCGGGCAGATTGTAATCAGCAGCTGAATGTGCTCCTCCCCCCTGCAGCCAGCCAGCAATAGGGAGGGGAATGTGAAAGTAAAGAGCAGCCCCGAGAAATGGAATGATAACAGGATGTTCCTGGCAGGAACGGGAAGTCTAGTGCAGCGGTTCTCGCAACAAATTTTTTGGTGGCATCAGAGTGCGGCCACCAGCTCTTGCTGCTGGCCGCACTGACACTTTTTCCTAAAATTATTGATTTTTCCTAAAGTTAATAAAGTAATATGCACATACAGTATGTACATCCAAATCATTGTAGTTTATTTATGTAAGGTTTGGGGTTTTTTTGCAGACTCAATAATAAAAATCATGCACAATTATCTCTATTCTTTACTGGACCTAACAGAATAGAAACACAAATAAGGTGCTTTGCATGTTCCTGTCTTTTTTATTATTGTTTCTTTAGCTTTTTTGGTAAAAGTGGTTGTCTATATAACAATTTTGAAGTAAATTTAAAAATGCTTTGACATAATAGAAGTCCAAATAATAATGAAAAACATATCTGGGTGGCTTGGGTCTGGGGAGGGGAGGATAGGTACGGTTGCGGCTGCAGCTGGCCCAGGGCTCCTCCGGGCAGGTGTGTGTGTGTGACAGGGTGGTCTTGGGGCCTTGGCCAGCTGCTCTGGCTGCCGGGGGGGCTGGGGAACGCAGGCAGAAGGGTTCGAGTCGGGGACTAGCCTCCCCAAAGGGGGGCTCCACTAGGGTTACCATCCGTCCGTATTTCCCCAGACATGTCCGGTTTTTGTGTCTTTAAATAGCCGTCCGGGAGGAATTGGTAACAAAGTTAAAATGTCCAGGGTTTTTTTCTCCCTCACCTCCCTCCCTCCCTTCCATGCAGAGTGCGGCTGCTGTTTGGGCGGCTGTGCCGATTGAGCCGCTCCCATTGGCCTCTAGCAGCCAGAGCCCTCCCCTGCTCCCCCCTCCCTCTGTCTGCAGCCCTGTGTAACACACAAACCGACCCACCGGGCAGCGTGTTTTGCAAACATGTGGAGCCAGAATGGTAAGGGGAGTCCGGGGGGGGGGCAGTCAGGGAGCGGGGGAGTGTTGGATGCGTCCCCGGCCTCCACCTGCCACCCCCCTCCGCGCGTCCCCCCCCCCGTGGACCCCCCCTCCCTGCCTGCCTCTCCCTTGCCTGCTTGTGCTGCCAGAGCCAGCAGCAACTGCTGTCTGCTGCCCCCGGGTCCTAGCGTCCCCCATCCACTAATGGGAAGACAGGCTGCCCTTGCCCTGCCCTTCCACCCTAGCCCTGAGCCTCTCCAATGCCCCAAACCCCTCAGCCCCAGCTCTCATCCCCCCGCATCCTAATCCTCTGCCCCAGCCCTGAGCCTCCTCCTGCATCATGAACCCCTCATCCTCAGCCCCAACCAGAGCCCTCATCCCCCCGCACCCTAATCCTCTGCCCCAGCCCTGAGCCTCCTCCTGCATCATGAACCCCTCATCCCCAGCCAGAGCCCCCATCCCCCCACACCCTAATCCTCTGCTCCATCCCTGAGCCCCCTCCTGCATCATGAACCCCTCATCCTCAGCCCCACAGCCCTCACCCCTGCATCCCCTCCTATCCCCAAACTCCCTCCCCCTTCCCACACCCCCCCTCCTGCCCACAAACTCCCTCCCAAAGCCTGCACCCCTCACCCCCTCCTGCACACCCACCCCCTGCCCCAGCCCGGAGCCTGCACCCAGCACCCCAATGCCCAGCCCAGGACCTGCGCCCCAGACCTCCTCCCCGCACCCAACCCCCCCTCCCAGAGCCTTAGGTAGGTGGGGGTGGGGTTCTGGGCACCACCAAAATTTCTACAACCCTGCCTCCCATGTGAGTGGATAAGGGTCGGGGCAGTCAGGGGACAAGAAGCGGGGGGGGTTTGGGGTTCTGAGGGGGGCAGTCAGGGGGTGGGAAGTGGGAGGGAGTGGATGGGGGGCGGGGCTAGGGCGGGGCTTCCCCCCCCCCAGTGTCCTCTTTTTTGATTGTGGAAATATGGTAACCCTAGGCTCCACCCGCTGCCCATGCGCCCGCTGCTCACCTTCTCACCCGCACCCACCGCTCGTCTCCTGCATCCATCCGCAGTCCCCCACCTGCTGCTCATCTACTCTCACCCCCCCAACCTGCCGCTCGCCTCCTCACTCCCCTGCCACAGACACCCCCCTGCCTGCCACGAGAACTTCCGCTCGCTGGTGACTCACCGCTCACCTCCACACTCCCCTGCTCGCAGCCAGACCTCCTCCCGCCTCCTCACCCTGCTGCTGGCTCGCCGCTCACCTCCTTACTCCTCCGCCAGGCTCCCCCTGCCTGCCTCACCACTCACCCCCCCACCCACTGCTCACCTCGCCGCTCGCCTTCTCACCCCCTCCTTGCTGCCTCACCTTGTTCCTTAAGCACTGTATGCCCCACCTATGTGTCCCACTTGTGTCTCCAGAGAAGCAGCGCATGCAGGAGCAACAGAGAGGGAGGGAGGGATGGGAGGGGCTGATGTTTGCACCCACTGCCCAGGCAGGGAAACCCCGTGGTGGCCGCATTTGAGAAACAGTGGTCTAGTGTGTCTAGACACGCTTCTGTAGGACTGATCCCCATCAGTAGCAAAAACTCCCCAGTCGGATCATCTAGCTGGGACCATTCTTGTGTCTCAGAATGATATAAGGTGGCAGCAGACTACTGAAACGGAAAGACAGGAAAAACAAACAAAAATTGTAGACTCCCTGCCTGCCTGCCTGCCCTGCCCTGCCCCCGCAAGAGGCTGGAACGTGGGGAAGGGGGGGCGGAGGGGCTGTGTGTTTCTGTTGCTTGAGGCACCGCCCCCAGCAGCTCCCATTGGCTGCGGTTACCCGTTCCCGGCCAATTGGAGCTGCTGGGGGCGCTGCCTGAAGCAACAGCCACACACAGCCCCTCCGCCCCCCCTTCCCCACGTTCCAGCCTTTTCCTGGAGCTGCGCAGGGCAGGGCAGGCAGGCAGGGAGCATGCCCTGCCCCCGGTGCATGTCCGGCCGGAGCCGCTCTGGTAAACACTGGGGGAGGGCGGGGGGGCTCGCGGGCCACAGAAAATCACCCTGCAGGCCACGTGTTTGAGACCCCTGCTCTAGAGCATGCTGTCTCTGATCCACCTACAAGGCAGGGGAACTGGCTGGCCCAGACAGGTCAGGGAATAGGATATGGGGCCTTTCCCATCTGGGGGAGCATGCAAAACTGAGCATCATTATTCACCTCCAGCAAAGACCACAAACAGCCTAGTGTTTTTGAACTGTGACCTAGTTGCATCCAGGGAAGGTCTTTATTCTGTGATTAGCCAATGGAACTACCTGCCACAGGATTCAAAGTAGGATCAACATTTATGTGGATTATAAGAACAGCCAGAGACTTGATACAGAGAGGAGGAAATATCGACAAGGCTCTGCCAGGGCACAAGCCAGCCCTGAACTGCCTGGTTTTAAGGGGAAACTGCCCCTCTGGACAGTTATTCCAGATCTGGCCTCTGCAACAGGTGTGTGCATGGGGGAGCTCTACAGGGTTAGAAGAGCCCATTGGTCTGAGGCAGGAGGGGCATCTGGGAGCCAGAATATATGGGTTCTACATATATTAAGGGAGCCTCCCAGCTACTGCAGCAGTGGGAGGAATCTTATCCCCGGTGCACAGTGGGTGAGATCACAGCAACAGAACTGGAACTAGAACCCAGGCATCCTGGCGAGCAGCACCCCCTGCCTTAGCCCACAGGACCCTGCTCCCCAGCCCCAGCAATAGAACCCAGGTGTCCTGCCCCCCTTAGAGGGTGGTGGTTGAATATTTCACCCTGACAGCCCCGATAGCTGCTTCCCCCCTGTCTAGGCTGTAGGCGGAGGGAGCTCGCCAGGGGCCCAGCCCCCCCACACTCAGCAGCCTCCTGGTAACACGTCGGAAGGAGGGCACAGGGGGGTCGCGGTGGATCCGCAGCTCCTTGGTGGTGCAGAAGGTTGGGGGCTCTATGAGGCTCTTGAAGCTGCTAAGATGCATCATGGGGGGTGCTGCCCCCTCCCCCTTTCTCAGCAGCTGGTACCGCACCAGCCGTGCCCCCGGGGGACTCCTCAGAGCTGGGCGATACCAGCCCAGATATACCCAGCCCATCCAGCCCAAGAGAGCCAGCATGGGCAGCAGCAGCAGCAGCAAGGAGGCCAGGTAGAGCGCCAGGTGCAGCAGGCAGCAATGGGCTAGCACCCAGTGGCCCCACTGTGGGCCCTCCCTGCCCTGCTGACGCCCAGCCACGGGCATCGCTGGGGGTGGGGTGGGGCATGTGCAGAGGCGGGGAGCCCCATTCGGAGGGGGTGGCTGGTGGCAGGGGGTGATGTGGAGAGGGCTGGTATGGAAGGGAGGCGAGGGGATAAGGGAGGTGGTGGGAGTCATGGGGGTGCTGGGGAGCCGTGGGGGTGCAAGTTCTGGGGCAGTAGTGGGGGGCATGGTGGTGGTTGGGGGCAGGGTGGTGGAGGAAGAAGTAGTGGGGGGCACAGGAGTGGTTGGGGGCTGGGTGGTGGAGGGGGCAATAGTGGGGGGCACAGGAGTGGTTGGGGGCTGGGTGGTGGAGGGGGCTGTAGAGGGAGGCACAGGGGTGGTTGAGGGCTGGGTGGTGGAGGGGGCAGTAGTGGGGGGCACGGGAGTGGTTGGGGGCTGGGTGGTGGAGGGGGCAATAGTGGGGGGCACGGGAGTGGTTGGGGGTTGGGTGGAGGAGGGGGCAGTAGTGTGGGGCACGGGAGTGGTTGGGGGCAGGGTGGTGGAGGAGGCAGTAGTGGGGGGTATAGGGGTGGTTGGGGGCAGGGTGGTGGAGGGGACAGTAGCAGAGGGCACTGGGGTTCCCTCCTCTGTCATTGTCCCATCGATATCCAAGTCTGTGTCCCCTGCTTTGCCGCAGGCCTGCTTGAACTCGAGGACAGGGCTCCCGTGGTGTCTGAGGGGCTCATCGCACACGGGGCTCTGGGGATCATTCTCAGTCAGCACCCCATCTGACCTCTGCTCCTGGATGTAGATGCTGAAGTCGTTGTCTGCGATCCAGCCCCGCAGATAGGCCAGGCCACAGTCACAGCGCCAGGGGTTCCCTGCTAGGTAGACATAGGCTATGGGCTCCTTGGGGAAGAAGTTGCTGGGCAGAGTGCGGAGCTGGTTCCCTGACAGCCACAGCTTATCCAGCTTCAGCCCAGCCAACAGCCCCTGCGGCAGCTCCTCCAGGGCGTTATCAGACAGATCCAGGTCCTTCAACATGGCCAGGCCCTCAAAGGCCTCTTCTGGCAGCGTCCGCAGCTGGTTCCCCCGTAGATTCAGATCCTTCAGCAGCTGCACATCCCGGAAGGCCCCTGGCAGCAGCCCTGAAATGTTGTTGTGAGCCAGGGCCAGGTGGGTGAGGGCAGGCAGGCCCTGCAGTGTGGGCAGCACCCCCAGGGCATTGTGGGACAGGACCAGCTCCTGCAGCAAGGGCAGGGGGGGCCCAGTGTGCAGCGCACCCAGTCCATTGCCTGACAGGTCCAGCTCAGCCAACTCAGGGAGGTGCTGGAAGGAGGCAGTGGAGACGGACGCCAGGCGGTTGGAGCTGAGCAGCAGGATGCCGGTGTTCCTGGGCAGGGCAAGTGGCACCACGCTGAGCCCCTTTCCGGAGCAGTTCACCCGCAGTCGGTCCTTGATCAGGTTCATCTCGGACGGGCATGGCTCCCCTGGACCCACAGCGCCAGCCACAGAGAGCAGGGCCAGGAGGGCTAGGTGAGGTGAGGTGGGGCACAGCATGGTCTGCAGGGGAGACAAGAGCATGCTCAGGACACAGACATCACAGGGCATGTCTACACTAACCACCTCAGACTGCAACTGAGACTTGTGACTCCCCAGTCTGGAGTCCTGGGGACAACTCCTGGTGGGATATCCCACAATGGTCCCATCTACACCAACCCAGCTGGTGCTGCAACAGAGTTGGGTTCCCTGAGCAGATACTAGCTCTAATAACAAGGGCTCCCTAGCTCCCCAGTGCCCTCTGTCCCATCAGGCACCTGCACCCTGACCACGCTGGGGACCAGCTACACTAACCCCGCTGGTGCTGTAACAGTGTCAGGGAGCTGTCATTAGCACCACGTACAAGGAGTTGACTCCCCCACACCTCCAGGCTGGACTAAACTCAAAAGGTTTGAATCTATCCCTGTAGTTTCCTTTTCATCTAATCCCGTACCTTCTGCTCCCCTTATAGCCAAGGCAGCTGGTCCAGCCAGGAGACCCCCCCTCCACCGCCAGGTAATTACCACATCCAGTCCCCACCTGCCTGTATCACCTGCCTTTGCTTCAACCACTTCCCCCAGTGGCATCTGCGTGAGGGGAGCACGATTAAAGCATCTGGCATTTAGTGCCTTCAGCACCAGGTGAGGGATCACTGTGTAAACAGTCCCTGTGCCCCACTCCAGAAGTGGTACATCCCTGGATTAAACAGCTTCCCCCCACCCGGAGTTTCCTGTACAAACAGCTGCCCCACCCCAGAGGTGGCTGCATCTCACTGATGCTTACCCGTCCCTATGGACTCACCTGGGGTCTCTGCTGGGGTTGCTCTCCCACCTGTGTCGCCCTCACTCCCAGCTGTGGATTGAGAGGTTGCTCTGGGTGTAGCTTTTCCCACTGTGCTGACTGACTGCATCAGGCATCCTGAGCCCAACCCCTCATATCAGCCTCTGCAGCTGCTGGGTGGTGGGTATGTGGTTTCCTGTGACATCAAACAGAGACACTGATCCCGCCTCCCCCATTCCTACCCTCAAGGCATTAAAAGCCCCCATAGAAGTCACATCAGAGTCCAGCCAGATTACACACTGCTTTCTGATCCACTCCATAAACTATTACCCCACTCCAGAAACTGTATCTCAGAAGCGGGCAAGGGATCCCCATACAAATAGCAGGTATACTCCAGAAGGGGACGTATCTTAGTGCGAGGCAAATGATGGTTGTACAACCAGCTGTCCCACCCCAGAGGCAACTGCATTACAGCACTGGGCAAGAGCTCCTTTTATAAACAGCCTTTGTGCCTTTCCCCAGAGGCGGTTGTATCTAGATTAATAAATTCCAAGGCCAGAAGGGACCACTGTGATTATTTAGTCTGACCTCCTGGCTAACACAGGCCAGAGACCTGCTCCCAAATAATCCCTAGAGCAGAGCTTTTAGAAAAATATCCAATCTTGATTTATAAATTGTCAGTGATGGAGAATCCACCACTACCTTTGGTAAATGGTTCCAGTGGTTAATTACTCTCCCCCTGCAAAATTGAGGCCTTATTTCCAGTCTGAATTTGTCTAGCTTCCACTTCTAGCCATTGGATCTTGTTCTACCTTTCTCTGCTAGTTTGAAGAACACATGATCAAAGATTTGCTGCCCATACAGATACATATAGAGGGAACCAAGTCACCCCTTAACCGTCTCTTTGTGTGAGGTGAGGGACCCTATGTAAATAGCCCCGGACACCCACACCAGAGGAAGCTGCATCTCAGTGGTGGGGGACGGATTCCCTTATAAAATAGCCCTCATTCCGCACACCAGATCCAGCTTCCAGGTCCGTGTCAGTGGCAGACAGTGATCCCAGTAGAAACAGCCCCCACCACCCACTGGAGAAGCAGCTCTTTCTCAGTGCTGGGTGAGGGATCTCAGCTCTACAGCTTCTCAGCATGGCATGGGTTAACTGCATCAGGAGATTGTGGAGGTTATTATTAACTGCGGAAGGAGTGACTGGGGTCTGGGCAAGGAGATAAATAGGAGCAGGAAGGGATTGTCCTTTGTCATCCCTACCACTCTTGGTTCCTCTAGCAACGTCCCCGTCCCACAGGGATGTTAGAAGCACACGCAGTCCAGTGGCTACAGTCCTGGGGTCCTGTGAGTGATCCCACTGGGGTTAGCTGTCTCCTCCCCACTAGATGTGCTCTCTGGCCTGTCAATGCTTTGATGTTTTGGGAGTAGGTGTTGGAGAGTTGCAGGGGTGTATCGGGGTCAGCAGGGACCTCCTGATTCCAACTCACATAAAGGGTTAGTAAGAGGGGTTCAGGCCCTTCCAGACCGGCTATGTGGGGGAGTGAACAGGGAGGGTCAGGCTCTCATAAATGGGCAAGGGGCCCCAGATCCTGGCACACATACACAGGGGGAGGGAGCAGGACTCAGGTACCCCCAGAGAGGCCAGGCCCCCTATATCCCAACTAACATGTGGGGGCAGGAAAGGGGCTTAGACTCCGTTGCTGGGGCAGAGGGCTCCCAGATCCTGCCAGATCCTCCCAGATACCTCGTAAAGGTAGGAAGAGGGGCTAGCCCCCCCCCCCAGGTCTTAGCATACACACAGAAGGGGGGGAATATGGGGCTGACTTGATAGGCACTCCGGCTGCTATTCTCTTCCAGCCCTCCTGCCACTCACCCCATAGTCCCTCTTCCCTGTGTCCTTCCTCCTCACCTGAGTCCCCCAACCTTCTCGCCACCCCATCCCCATTTATCCCCTTCCCACAATCCCCACTCCCCTCAGTGCAGCCCCCAAACTCTCCCCCTATTCCCCCCACTCCTCCACCTAATGCACATCAATCTTTTTACAAAAATACTTTGATTACTTTGCCTCCAAATAAAATAATAAAAATCCTAGACAGCGACAGATTTTTTTCTCCAACATTTTCTAGATTTCTGCCAAGTGTGGGACTTAAATGGACAGGGAGAGGTGGGTCTTGTTTAAAGGCTTACCTACAAGTAGCCTTGTGCTATCCTGCTGCAATTAAATCTATAGTCTATAATCACTGTCTGTGCATGCTCAGTGTACTCTATTTGGCGTGTGAGCCAAGGCATGGTGACACACCTAACAGAAGAACCAAACTCTTTGGCTGATAACACTGTAATTTGATTTCCCCCAAAGGGCTGGTGTGTAACATGCATTGGGGTAACTTTCAAATGACAGAGCCTGGTGCGATGACCTCAGCAATGTTTTGATCTCAATCCCTGTGCAAAAAATCATTGCCAAAACATGTCAACTTTAGTCTGTTTTGTGTGTGTGGAGGGCCAGTATCTTGTGAGCCGCTTGTTCAAATGGCCCTAAATTTGGGTCACTAACCAAACCCCATGCCACCATGAGGAACACAAAATGTCATAGAATCATAGAAGATTAGGGTTGGAAGAGACCTCAGGAGGTCATCTAGTCCAATCCCCTGCTCAAAGCAGGACCAATCCCAACTAAATCATCCCAGCCAGGGCTCCATCTTCTAGTCCCTATTGCAACAAACTATCCCTGGCTAGCTCACCAAATCTGTTACCTGGGATTATCTGAACCTGAATCTGTAGTAATTTACAATTTTCTCTCAAGGCAATTTCAATCAAGGGGGGAGGGGTGTCACAGTGCCAGTGGTTGATAAATGAGTGGTTGTTGCGGTGCGTGCAGGGTTTAAGGGTGGAGGGGCACCGCCTAAAAGTCCACTCCCCGGCTTCTCAGACAACTGGGTCGGGGTCTGAGGCCTGAAACACAAGTGATGTCCCCTGGGGTCAGGGCAGCAGGGCCGGCTTTAGGCCGATTCGCCCGATTCCCAGGAATCGGGCCCCGCGCACTCACCCCGGTGGTGGTCGTCTTCGGGGCTCCCGCTCCCCTGGCCAGAGCGCCGGCTGGGGCGTGGCAAGCCCCGCGGCCCCGCTCTCCTGGTTGGAGCTCCGGCCGGAGTGTGGCAAGCCCCGTGGCCCCGCGACCCCGGCCGGAGCGCCGGCCGGAGCACGGCAAGCCCCGCGGCCCTCCCACCCCCAGCCGACAATCGGAAGTGCCGCCCCAGGAATCAGGCCCCGCACTTGCTAAAGCCGGCCCTGCAGGGCAGCGTGGCCTATCGGCCAGAGTCCAATAGAATAGCCCTTTGGGTCAGGGCAGCATGGCCTAGAGGCCAGAATCCCATAGGTGGGGTTCACTCACACAGGAATGTGGTGGCCCCAGTAGGGGGGCCCAGGCCCACCCAACTCCACCAGGCCCCAACCCGGGGCCCTAACAGTGGCCAAGCAATTTGCCACTGGCTCAGCTGAGCGTTCTCGAGTGTGAAGTACCACTCCTTCACCCTCCCTCGGTCACTTCCTAGCAGTATCTGCATGGAGGTCCCCCATGAGGCTTTGGCTCCTCCATGGTCCACTGTGCTGGTCGCCTCCAGAGACTCCTCCGATCACAGGGGTTCAAGCAGGTCTCAGGAGGCTCTGGTCCCCAGCACATACAGGGTCTGTGGCTGGTCCTCCCCAGTAGCTTCCAAGACCAGTCCTTCCCCTGCAGCCACAAGCCCAGAATGAGCTGGGCTTCCTCCCTTTATACTGCTAGAGCATTTGGAGCATGCCCAGTCCCACCTGGGAGGTGGGACTTCTGCTGTCAATAATATGGGCTTAACCCTGTCTGAGCTAGTGCAGGGTAAGCAGACCCTGTCACAGTGGTACAAAAAAGAGTGCTTTCAACCAAAGCTCCTTCTTTATTGAGTTTTAAGCACATATGCAATAGCAATAGTCTAGAGCACCCCAGATATAGTTACCCAAAGTCTGAGATGGTTTTGAGTGGCAATAGAATATTTCAGGTGATCAGCCTTCCTCCTAGCTGCTGGGGAGTAAGATGTTAGCCCCTTGCTTGTAGAAAAACTTCTCTGAACTCATCTACATTACATACTCTTACTTATCTTTTTATAGATTATTCAAACAAAGCACATAACTTCTAGTTACCCCAGTGGGCTAACTATTCTCCTAGCATTAGCAAAAACAACTCATCATTTTATTTGTCAGCAAAACAACTTTTAGTCATAGCAACAGCATGGAACTCATAATCAGAGGCATCCAGCTCCAAGGTCAGTTATCCACAATCCTTCCCATTGTCATGAATCTGTTACTTTCTCTATTCTTATTAGCAGAGCTGCAGCTGTTTTAGCTGCTCATGAGATCACAAATCCTTTCTGACTTTGTGGTGTTCCCACTTAAATGGTCAGTGGTGGCTGTATACCCAAAATGGCTGCAATTACATCAAGTCCAGTTCCCTCATAACAGGGAGACCGGGGCTCAGTTGTTTGCTCTGCACAAGACTCCCTTTGTGGCACTGGGCAGGTCACCTGGGCTTTCTGTGCCTTAAGTCCCCATCTGTATAGGACTCTGAGGATAAATACACTAAAGAGTGTGAGGCACTGAGATACTCAGAAAAAGGGATGGGTATTGTCAAGGCTGATTCCCCACTCTGGCACTTCGAGTGCAGAAGGTGGGGGCCCGCAAGGATTCTAAAAATTAATACTGGCCACTCCAGGCTTGTATTAAACTCCCAAGGTTACAGATCCCCCTGGCCTTGGGTTGGTAAATGCTGCAACCACCCAAGAGCAGAACCTTTTTGAGCACCCAGGAAGGCGCATTTGGGAATTCCTTCCTGTGGGGTACCCCCAAACTCTTTCACCCCTTCTCCAGGGAAGAGCTGAGAAAAGGGAAGAAAAAGAAATCACCTGTTTCCACCAGCTATCTGAAAACATATGCCCAGACCTCTTACCTCCTAAGAGACAGGACTCCAGTCATGTTCTTAAAAAAGGTAAATTTATTTAAAAAACGGGGAAAGAAAATACATCTGGAAAATCAGGTTGTTGCTAGATATTAAAAGAACTGAAAGGATTAAACACCAGGAAGGGCTTTCTTGGGGTCCAGCTTAAAGGTTACAAAAGCACCTGTGTTAGCACAGAAGAATCCACAAGCCCAAAATAAAGAGATAAACCTGATCACGTCTAACTAAACATTTCCTGACCTACTTACATATCTGTGGTTCCAAATGAGTAGTTTCTAGGTATAATGCTGATGATTTTTCATACCTGGCCCAAGCCTTACAGCATACCTGCTCGCTCTCTCCCCGAGAGAACAACAACAGACAGACAAAAGGGAAGTTTTTTTTCTCAATTTTAAAAAGGTCTAGTCTTCCCATTGGCTCTTTTGGCCAGGTGCCAACTCACTTTCTCTTACTTAAGCATTTCAGTGAGACTTCTTAACCCTTTACAGGTAAGGCAAGTAGAGAACAGCTACTAAGAATGATTTTTATAGCTAACTGACTGGCTGGGTGTCCACAAAAGGGTGCTACCTTGGCCCCTCCATTCCCCTTGCACCTGGAAGCCCTCAATGAGCTTCTGTACATCCTAATCCCCCCTGCATCCAGAAACCCCCACTGAGCCACTTGCACCCAAATTGCCCCACACAGAACTCTCTCACTCCACGCTAAGCCCCTCCACACTTGGATCCTGCTGGGCTGAGCTTGTCTGCCCCACACCTGGATTGGGGGCCAGGGCTAGACTCTGTCCCTCTCACTTGCTATCTTGGTGTGCCTGGCGTGGTGGGGCAGGGCCCGAGGGTGCTTCTGGGGCAGGCCCGGCCCTTGCACTGTGTCAAGATCAGGTGCAGCCTCACTGGTAAGTCCGTGTCCTGGGGAGGGGTGGTGCTGCAGGGTGATCTCCCACCTCTGTGCAGCCAGTGGCCTGTGCTTCCCCAATGCCATGTTGTGGGGATTTATTGATTGATTGACAAATAAAATATGCAGAATTTTTCAGAATTTTAAAATATTGTGTGCATAATTCTTTTTGGCACAGAACTCCTTCAGGAGTACTTTTACAAGAGGAGGCTGGAAGAGCTTGTTGTGTTTAGCCTAATAAACTGCAAGCAGAGAGGCGATCTGCTCTCTATCAATACACTGGGGAGGGAGAAGAGCTATGGAAGCTAAAGGACAATGTTGGCTCAGGAAGAAATGGGGCTAAACTGGCCATGACTAAATGTAAATTAAAAGGTTTCTCACCATCAGAGGAGTGATGTTTTGGAACAGCCTCCCAGTAGGAGCAGCAGGGACTAGAAACTGAGCTGGTTTTAAGCTGGCCTTTGGATTATATGACAGGGTTGCCTGAGAGAGCTGAGGACTGAACCTGATGACACACAAGCTCCTTTCTAGTCCTTTGTTTGTCCCTGCACTGAGCCTGGGATAAGGCTCCTGTTAACAGACTAGCACCAACCTCCACGTACAGCGGAGATGAGCACAGAGGGGTGATTCTGCAAACTGGGCTGAAGCTATTGGAGATGGCTCTTGTGTTCCATTGGACATAGCATTCCCGGTGTGTTAACAGGAAGAGGCACTAGTCAATGGGGCCCCAGTACCAAGGGTGTGTGGATACACTGTCATGGAAAGGGGATTATGGTGGGGAGGAGGGAAATAAGCATGGTGGTTGTTGGTGCCTTGCATTGGATGGCTGGGCCTGGCACATGTGTTTGAAATTCTCCAAGGTATGCAGGAGCGGGCAACGGATGAGACTTTTCCATTGCACCCATGTGAATTAGGAACACAATTCCCAATGAAAGTGGACATGGCCTGTGCACCTAACTCAGGGCAGGTCTACACTACCCGCCTGAATCGGCGGGTAGAAATCGATCTCTCGGGGATCGAATTATCGCGTCTCGTCGGGACGCGACAATCGATCCCCGCATCGACGCTTCTACTCCACCAGCGGAGGTAGGAGTAAGCGTCATCGACGGGGGAGCCGCGGAGGTCGATTTGCTGCTGTCCTCACAGCGGGGTAAGTCAGCTCCGATATGTCGAATTCAGCTACGCTATTCACGTAGCTGAATTTGCGTATCTTAAATTGACCCCCCTCCCCCCCCCCGTAGTGAGGACGTAGCCAAAGGCTTGTCTATGCAGGTACATTTAAAGGCATTATTAATCCAGTATAATTATACTGGAATAGTTAAACCAGATTAAACCCTTGTGTGGATGAACCTCATTCAGAATAAGGGTACGTCTAGACTACCCGCCGTATCGGCAGGTAGCGATCGATTTATCGGGGATCGATATATTGCGTCTTGTTAAGACGAGATATATCAATCCCCGAACGCGCTCTCTGTCGACTCCGGAACTCCACCGGAGCTAGCGGCGGTAGCGGAGTCGACGGGGGAGCCGCGGCCGTCGATCCCGCGCCGTGTGGACCCCAGGTAAATCGATCTAAGATACTTCGACTTCAGCTACGTTATTCACGTAGCTGAAGTTGCGTATCTTAGATCGATCCCCCACCCTAGTGTAGACCAGCCCTAAATGTGGCCTTAATTAGATTGATCTTAATTCACACAGGAGTTTAGTCCAATTCAGCTAATCCAGTTTAAATTAATCTCTAGTTAATTTTGATTAATTAATTTTCCTGAGTGTAGACAAAGCCTTCAGAACTTTGGACAATCCCACCCACATGGATGAGAGCAGTGCCACTGTGTTGCTCAGGGCTGGGGGGGGCAGGGCAGGGGCTCTTGCTCTACTTCATATGGCCCTAGCTATGAACTCAGTCCTGGGTGTCTGCCAGCCAGAGAGAAGGGTTTCGGCAGCCTCTGAACAGAGGCAGGGAGGTAGCTGGGCGCTCCATGGGGAAGCCAAGAGATGCCACACTCAGAGCATGCTGCCAGAGCCCCAGACATTCGCTCTAGGCAGCAGGAGCATGGGATTGGAAACACTTCATTCACACAGGTGCTAGCTGCATACAGGAAGCACGGGGGCTACATACAGCACCTTTGTCCTTGTGAAAGTAAACTGCTGAATTAGTTGTTGTGTGTTTAGAGTTGTGGGAAGTAAAACCTGTGGGTGGATGAGACAGTGATGTCACATCTGAGGACTCTGAAGGCCCACGGGGTTGCTAGAAGCCACCATGGGACAAGGACTGGCAGAAGAGAGAGTTGAGGTGCTCTGGCCCTATGGGGTTGTTCTGGGGTCTCAATGAAGGTGCCAGGAATGGACTTTCAAGAGTTGTCCATCAGGGACTGTATGGTTCCAGCTACTTTGTCTCACTGTCTCTTTACCAGTTCGGAGCATACAGGACTCAGCAGCTTCTGAGAAGGAAGTTGGGCTGGGATTGGTAGTAAGACTTTCCTGTGCTTGGGAGGGTAAAGGGGCCACCTCTAGTTGAATAGTAACTGAGTTCATTCACCGGTTTACTGGTACGTAAGAGTTTGTCCAGAGGGGAGTTATGGTGACTGGGGGTTTCTGGCAGTGGCCTCCAGAAAGCACCTACTATATATATCAGCGAGCCCCCTGCTTATTGGGACAGGGCCCTCAGAATAGGGGAGCTGAGTGAGGGGTGATCTGAGGTAAAATTTACAAATGCAAAACTCAGAGTTGGCAGCAGCTGCCCAAGCCTGGGGCGTAGGAACCCTGGGGCCGTACAAGTTCTCATCACCCCTGCCTGATCTGTTATTCAGGAGGCTGTTGGGTTTGGATACAGCATAAAACTTTCCTCATTACATTTTTTTTTTCTAAATTACCAGTTTTGCTGTTTGCATGTAACCACTGCGTCTTAAAGCACAAGCCTCTCCAACCTGAGCTAAAAGGCCTCCCTGTTAACCAAGTCTGTAGCCGGTTCATCAGCCGCTGTATGGGTCAGTTACCACTAGAGGGGGCCAGTGTGCTGCACTGAGCAGGTGTCGGGGGGGAAGTCACACTTTTTTGAAAAGCTAAACATCCCTGGGAGTCTGTCAGTGGAGATGGGGCGTCTCTCTCAAAGCTCCGCTCCAGCTCTGGGTCAGAGGCAGGAATCACTGGGGGAGATTCTCTGGCCTGGATTAGGCAGGAGGCTGGGCTGGATGGGCACAACGGGCCCTGCTGGCCTTAAAATTTACAAATCTGTGAAGTGTGGGGTTTTCTTGTACCTTCTTCTGCAGTATCAAGTGCTGGGCATTGTCAGCGAGAAGAGACTGGGCTAGACGGACCACGGTGCTGAGCCAGTCCAGTAATCCCAATGGGCCAATTTATTTGCATCAAACAACTCATTCACCCCCGTGTTGCCAGCTCTGGTGATTTTTACTACGAGCTTTGTGATACTTAACTATTTTTTCCCTTAAAGCCCCAGCACTTGGGGCCATGTATATATGGGAGAATCTCAGCTTTTATGTTTGGGGAAAATAATAGTATGTTTCCAGCCCTAGAGGTTGGGGGGGGAAAGGTAAGTGCTAAAGATTAAAACAACAGAATTTAAAAAATGTATTTAAAATAATCTCATTTTTAAGCTGCTCTGATATTCATCGTTTGTTAACTTTTTGGGTTGGCAAAATTATGGGCCAATTTATTTGCAGCCATCAATTTGTTCCTCCCCGTTATTCTCTGTCCCAATCTCTGGAATTTGTTCCTTGTTGTTCCAGCACCGCAGGCCGTGTGGGAACCCCACCCTGTGCGGTTAGTGCAAAGGAGTTGGTTAGCGCCACCTTGTCCAAGGCGCGGAGTTAAAGAGCCAGAATCTCTTCAGTCATCTTGGAATTTAGGGCCAGGCCAAAGCAGCCTCCCAGCTCAGGGATCAATGCTCATCATAAGGCACTTGCTGTTAAGTGCTCTGTGGGACAATCTACCCCCTGCCCTCCATCCCGGCTAGACAGACGCCTTCTATTTGCACTGATGGAGTCTACTTAGAAGCAGAGTTAAATTGGTGCAAATCTTGGTGGTTTATGGAAACAACTTGTTCCCTGGTTTACATGGGAGATTTGCACCAGGGCTGGAATTGGGGCTTAATCCCCAATATAGCTAAAGCCTGAGTCACAGAGGATGGGCTCTAATCTACATGTGTGGGCCCTGATCACGTGATCTGATTCTTATATCTGTTTGGAGTTGATGCTTTGGAATGACTAGGGCCAAGCACAGGGAAGAGCATCCATCTGTATTGATCCACATGCAGCGCTGAGAGTCAATGGGGTCTAATGACTAGCGTGCTGGACTGGGACACAGGACAGCCGGGTTCATTCTCAGCTCTAAAACTGGTTTGCTGGGTGACCTTAGGCAAGTCACTTCCCTGCTCTGTGCCTAGTGTCTTGTCCTCCCTTAGTCTATTTTGAGTATAAGCTCTTCCAGGCAGGGGCTGTGTGCAACTATAACGCAAATTACAGGCTGCATTGTATGGTTGTGTAATGGCCTCCACAGCTCCCCCTTGAGGCATGGCACGGCCCTGAAGCCACAGTTTCTCTTTCCTCAGTAATTTCTCAAAGGCTTTCTCGTAACCAGTAACTCCCATATTGGGCTGGCTTGTTATCATAAACGGCTACAAAATAACGCCATCAAAGTCCAAGTCTGAAGTTGATATATTTTATGGTTTATATATCCATCCTTCCCGACTCTTCATCCAGACACTCCCAGTCCTCCTGCCACGAGTCTCCCCTACCATGCTGGAGTCTTTTCTCCACTGGTGTCCTGGAGCAGGGGTTCCCAGACTGTGCGCTGTGGCCCAAAGGTGAGCCACAACACAGTCCCAGGGTGCTATCTGGTCCCTAGGGTGACCAGATAGCAAGTGTGAAAAATTGGGGTGGGGGTGGGGGGGTAATAGGAGCCTATATAAGAAAAAGCCCCAAATATTGGGACTGTCCCTATAAAATCGGGACATCTGGTCACCCTAGTCCCACGTGGTCTGCCATAGGTGGAGTTTGGGGGCAAATGAGGGGGTGTTGCCCCCACCAAAAAATACTGTATACGTTGGCGGAGTGGCGGCCGGTGATGGCCCTAGGGTTGCCAACTTTCCAATGTCCCAAAACTGGACAGTACAGCAGGAGCGCTGGTACCGCCCCCTACCCCCTGCTCTGCCTCTTCCCCCAAGGCCCCACCATGCATTTACTCCTCATCCCCTCTCCCCCTGTCACTCAGTGCTCTCCCCCTCCCCCTTTCCCATTGAACGGTTACATCTGTACTGTTCTCAAGGTTGTGGATTTTTTTTAACATAATGGAAATATAATGAGCCAAACAATATGGTTCTATCATGAGAAAAAATTCTATTTGGGAAGAAAAATTAAAATAAAAAAATTGGTTAAATTAGGCTTGTAAAAGTACTTTTTTTTCTTCAGTACTTTTTTAAAAAGTGTTTGTTCTGTGATTATTACTGTTCCATGTGACAACACGACTAAGCCCATTATACAAGGCTACACTGCACAATGGACCATGGGGGACACTTTAGGAATAATCTGAACTATCCTGCCATGATTCAGCTCAGACTAGGTTGTCATTTCAGGAAATACAAAATAATGGAGCTAATTTGTCTGTGGAATGAGCTTTACCTATGTATAGAAAACTAGAACAGAGGATGGAATTTGCTGCTACCGTCCAGCTGTGACGCAGCAGCCCAGAACGCTGTCCTGGGGAGAGAGACAGCCAGTGACGGGGCAGCTCGAGCTGGGGAGGGGGCTGGGAATCCACTCAAAGGGGCAGTTGGGAAAAGCTGTTACAGAAGGAGAAGAATCGAGATGCGGAGCTAGCGGATGAACTGGAGCTTGGGTAGAAGGGGAGGTGATTTTTTAAAACAAGAACAAGAGAATAAAAGTGGGGGACTGGGAAGTGAGAAGAAGGAAAGAAGGAAAATAGAAAAGGTGTCAGGCCACGAGAAGCAGAAAAAAAATAGACCTGGGTACATGAGCAGGCACTATGAGAGAAGGGAAGTGAAGGGAAAGAAAATCTACAGACTTACTCAGAAAGAGAGGATCAAGGGAAAAACTGGAAGGAACTGCCACTGAGGGAAAGGGGGATTGATCTGGGTTAGATGCAAAGAGATCCTGAAAAGGGTAAACAAGACGCCCACCCACAAAGGACTAAATTACACGAGCAGAGAGAATGGCGGTGTGAACGTCTGTTGATGGAATACAGTTCAAAGGTGCCTAATGGAGAAGTGAGGCCCACTAGGTGAAGAAACCCCGCTTGTGGATAAACTCAGTGCAAAGAGGTACAGCCACAGGAACATCGACTCTATGGAGCACTTCAGGCTGAAGAGAAGGAAAGAACAGGACAGCACGAATGGAACTGGACTTACAGCCAAGGAGAGGAAAAGTTGATTCTTCTCTGAAGTGACACAGTATATAGGAGAGTCAACTCTTGTTCTTGTTCATAACAATGCACTTGGTACTAACTACACAGCGCGTACAAGCTCACAAAGGTTAATGAGCAACAAAGAGTCCTGTGGCACCTTTAAGACTAACAGATGTATTGGAGCATAAGCTTTCGTGGGTGAATGCCCACTTCGTCAGATGCATGTAATGGAAATTTCCAGGGGCAGGTAGAAATATGCTGGCAAGAACCAGTCTGGAGATAACGAGGTTATTTCAGTCAGGGAGGGTGAGGTCCTCTGCTAGCAGTTGAAGTGTGAACACCAAGGGAGGAGAAACTGCTTTTGTAGTTGGATAGCCATTCACAGTCTTTGTTTAATCCTGATCTGATGGTGTCAAATTTGCACATAGTTAGTGTATGTTCTTCATTTTCCGAGTGCTCAGCTTTAGAGAGCTGGGTCTGATTTACAGAAGTGCTGGGTACTCACAGCTGCAACTAAGGTCAATGGGAGCTGGGCTTGAATATATAAAGTGCTATAAAAATGCTCAATGCTCTGAAAAATCTGGCCCTAGGCATCTCCAATTGGGCACCCAACATTTCTGGCACTTTTAACAATTTTGGCTTTCATTTTGGTGTAAAATAGGGGAAAAAATGATTCCTTACACTCACAGAGGATTTGTGAAGATATAAATGTATTAATGTCTATAAAGAAGTAAAAGGACAACATCATAAACAAACTAGGTAAATACAACCTAGATGGAGTTATTATAAGGTGGGTGCATAACTGGTTGGATAACCATTCCCAGAGAGTAGTTATCAATGGTTCACAGTCATGCTGGAAGGGAATAATGAGTGGGGTCCCACAGGGATCAGTTCTGCTCTGGTTCTTTTCAATGTCTTCATCAATGATTTAGATGATGGCACAGAAAGTACACTTATAAAGTTTGAGGACGATACCAAGCTGGAAAGAGTCGCAAGTGTTTTGGAGAATAGGATTAAAATTCATGTCATGTTAAACTGTCTTGGAATAAGAGAGAAGGTCCTCTCATGGATCAGTAATTGGTTAATAGGAAACACTGGTCAGTTTTCAGAATGGAGAGAGGTAACCATGGTGTCCCCCAGGGGTCTGTTCCGGGACCAGTACTATTCAACATATTCATAAAAGATCTAGAAAAAGGAGCAAACGATGAGGTGGCAAAATTTGCAGATGATAAAAAACTACTCAAGATAGGTAAGTCCAAAGCAGGCTGCAAAAGGGATCTTACAAAACTGGGTTAGTGGGCAACAAAATGGTAGATGAAATTCAATGTTGATAAATGCAAAGTAATGCATGTTGGAAAACATAATTCCAACTATACATATAAAACGATGAGGCCTAAATTAGCTGTTACCACTCAAGAAAGAGATCTTGGAGTCCTTGTGGATAGTTCTCTGAAAACATCCACTCAATGTGCAGCGACAGTCAAAAAAGCAAACAGAATGTTGGGAATCATTAAGAAAGGGATAGATAATAAGACTTAAAATATCATATTGCCTCTATATAAATCCATGGTACACCCACATCTTGAATACTGTGTGCAGATGTGGTCACCCCATCTCAAAAAAGACATATTTGACTTGGAAAAGATTCAGAAAAGGGCAACAAAAATGATTAGGGGCTGTCGTATGAGGAGAGATTAATAAGACTGGGATTTTTCAGCTTGGAAAAGAGACGACTAAGGGGGGATATGATCATGACTGGTGTGGAGAAAGTAAAGAAGGAAGTGTTAGTTACTCCTTCTCATAACACAAGAACTAGGGGTCACCAAATGAAATTAATAGGCAGCAAAAGGAAGTATTTCTTTACACAATGCACAGTGAACCCATGGAACTCTTTGCCAGAGGATGTTGTGAAGGCTAAGACAATAACAGGGTTAAAAAAAGAACTAGATAAATTCATGGAGGACAGGTCCATCAATGGCTATTAGCCAGGATGGGCAGGGACGGTGTCCCTAGCCTCTGTTTGCCAGAAGCTGGGAATAGGCGACAGAGGGTGGATCATTTGATGATTACCTGTTCTGTTCATTCCCTCTGGGGCACTTGGAATTGGCCACTGTCAGAAGATAGGATAATGAGCTAGATGGACCTTTGGTCCGACCCAGTATGGCTGTTCTTATGTTCAAAATGATCAGGAGAAATGGTTGGAAGTAAATATGATGAAATTCAATAAGGACAAAGGCAAGCTTAGGAAGGAACAATCAGTTGCACACACAAAAAATGGGAAATGACTGCCTAGGTCAAGTACTGTGGGAAAGGATCTGGGAATCATAGTGGATCACATGCTAAATATGAATCAACAGTGTAACACTGTTGCAAAAAAAAAAAAAAAGCAATCATTCTGGGATGTATTAGCAGGAGTGTTGTAAGCAAGACAAGAGAAATAATTTTTCCACTCTACTCCATGCTGATTAGTACTCATCTGGAGTATTGTGTCCAGTTCTGAGCACCACATTTCAGGAAGGATGTGAACAAATTGAAGAGAGTCCAGAGAAGAGCAACAAAAATGATAAAGGTTTAGAAAACGTGACCTATGAGGGAAGATTTAAAAAGATCATAAAAAGCCCAGGAGGAATCAATAACTGTGGGAGCAGAGCAGGGGGTGGATGGTGTGCAGTAAATCAGGCCTGGGGCCACACACTGAACGATGAGGATATGATTGACAGGGGCGGCTCCAGGCACCAGTGCTCCAAGCGCGTGTCTGGGGCGGCAAGCCATGGGGGGCGGCCTGCTGGTCACCGTGAGGGCGGCAGTCAGGCTGCCTTCAGCGGCATGCCTGCGGGAGGTTCACCGGTCCTGCGGCAATTCGGCGGCGGGTACGCCGAAGGCGCGGGACCGGTGGACCTTCTGCAGGCATGCCACCGAAGGCTGCCTCACTGCCGTGCTTGGGGCGGCAAAATACATAGAGCCGCCCCTGATTATTGAGCAGCTACCCATAATTCAGTGAGCACTGTCTATCCTGTGCTCTAAATAAGGCAGGGGTCCTGTGGAAAAAATATTATGTGATTATGTAATTAAAGACTGTAATCATAATGCATACACACAAAGGAACTGAAATAAGAGTGCATCGACAACCTTAGTTCTGGTGTTTCCTAACTTTGGAGTGTTTGACCTTGCAATTTTAACATTCTTTTAACATAGGTTTTTTGGATGTAATGTAGAAAGACTTAGAAACTGACATACACAGCAGCCAAGATCAGTGCCCCATAGTGCCAGGCCATGGGTGGCAGGTTTGTAGAAATTTTGGTGGTGCCCAGAACCTGTCCCCCCCAAACTCCTCCCCCCCCACCTGCCTAAGGCTCTGGGAGGGAGTTTGGGTGGAGGGAGGAGGTCTGGGCTGCAGGCCCTGGGCTGGGGATTAGGGTGCAGGAGGGGTGCAGGCTCTGGGATGGAGTTTGGGTGGAGGAGGGGGTCTGGGGTGCAGGCTCTGGGATGGAGTTTGGGTGTAGGCTCTGGGATGGGGAAAGGGGTGGGCGTGCAGGAGAGGGTGAGAGGTGCAGGCTCTGGGAGGGGGTGCAGAGGGAGGGGGTGCAGGCTCTGGTAGGGAGTGCAGGGGTGAGGGCTGTGGGGCTGAGGATGAGGGGTTTGGAGTGTGGGAGGGGGCTCAGGGCTAGGGCAGAGGGTTGGGTGAGGGCTGTGGGGCTGAGGATGAGGGGTTCATGATGCAGGAGGAGGCTCAGGGCTGGGGCAGAGGATTAGGGTGCGGGGGGATGAGGGCTCTGGATGGGGTTATGGGGTTTGGGGCATTGGAGAGGCTCAGGGCTAGGGCGGAAGGGCAGGGTAAGGGCAGCCTGCCCTGCCATTAGTGGATGGGGGCACTAGGACCCTGCGGCAGCAGTTGATGCCCTGGGGGAGGTGAGCGGGGGCAGCAAGTGTGAGCTGGGGGACACTCGGGGGAGGCACGTGGGGGCGGCAGACGGGGCTGGGGGAGAGATCTGGCCCCAAACATTGGTGGAGCAGGGCCCCCGGGCCTAGGGTGACCAGATGTCCCGATTTTATAGGGACAGTCCCGATTTTTTGGTCTTTTTCTTATATAGGCTCCTATTACCCCCCACCCCCTGTCCCGATTTTTCACATTTGCTGTCTGGTCACCCTACCCGGGCCCTGAATATTGCTGGAGCCCGGGCACCACGAGTGTATATAACTCGCCGCCCCTGTGCCAGGCACTGCACAAACACACGGTGATTGAAATTGGTGCCCCGTTGTGCTGGGCATTGCACAGAAACCCAGTGACAGAGATCAGCACCTCCTTGTGCCGGGTGTTGTACAGACATCCTGTGAAAGAATATCCCGTTCCTGAAGAGCAGACACATTAAACAGACCTGATAGATAAAGAATGAGAAGGGAAACAGAGGCACAGAGAGAGGAAATGAGAACTCGGTTACAGAGCTAGAAACAGAAGCCAGGTGCCCTGGATCTCTGTCTAGCACCGTTACCCACTTGGAAACAACTTGTTCCCTGGTTTACATGGGAGATTTGCCGCGGGGGGAGGGCGGCCAGAGCGCCGGGGGGGGTGGGCGGCGAGCCCGGCTGTGGCCCCGCTCTCCCCGGCGGCCCGAGCGCCGCGCCGCCCCCCTCCAGGTGCCGCCCCAAGCACCAGCTTGGTTGCCTGGTGCCTGGAGCCGGCCCTGGCTACAGCTGTTGCCGGGGGGGAGGCTTGAAAACTGAGCTGGGAGTGCTGGAAATTCAATAGTCCCACATGATCCAATCCCAATTAGGGGCTGGCCGTCAAGGCAGGGGAGGGATTCGTCCGGACTGACAGCAAGCCCAGCCAGTCCTGGTTTTGCAGAGGTGGGATTAACCCTTCTCCAGGATCCTTGTCACTTCCTAGGTAGGACCAGCCCCTCAGCATCGGCTAGGGCTCCCCCACTCAGGGACACCCCCTCCCAGTGTCCCAGCGCCCCAGCATCTGCGGGCTCCAGGGGAAGCCCGGGCACAGGGGAGGGGAATTCAGCAGTTGCTGGATACACAGAGAGAACAGGGCAGACGGAGGCGCTGGATCGGAAGAACAGGAGCCCCCAGCCCCAGGTATGTCCCCACTGCAGGAGCCACAAGGGAAAAGGGCTGATGCCCCCTGCCCTGCTTTATAGGGACTCCTCCGTCACCCCGATACTCAGGGGGACGTGCCCATTCAGGACATATCCCCCAGGTGGGGGCTTTTCTCTTTGCAGCTCCCTCTGTGGGGAGGGGAGGGGAGGGACCTGTCTGTGCTGATTGGAGGCAGGGGGCGGGGGCATGGGCAGGGGGGTCAGGGAGGGACCTGTCTGTGCTGGGGGGGGGGGGGGCAGTGAGCTGGGGGTACAAGTCGTGGGTCTTGCCCTCACTACATTTACTGTGGGGGGCTCTAGTAGTGGCCCTTCTATTTAGGTCACCAAACACTTTCCCTTACAAAATAATTCTTGCCACTTCTTCTTTGAGAAGCTCCCATTCCCCTGCTCTCTGCAGCAGGCTGGAGAAGCGCCTCGTCTTTGTCCCGTGAAATTCCGTTCAGGTCTGGCTGAGGTATAAACTGCTAAAAATGGCCATTTCCCTTCCCTTGATTTTGTTCCTCAGGAAAACGTCAGCAGCTTGCCAGAATAAGAGCTGAACACAAACATTATAAGGCTGGGCTCACGACGACCCAATAGCAGCTGGTACTGTACTGGGAATGTCTGTATTAAAATAAAAATATCTGGAAATTACATACAAAAATCTCTGTTAAAAGAACATTATTTAGGTAGCAAAGTCAAGCAGCACTCATAAGTTAGGAAATGACAGATTCACAGTTACCTGCTTTATTCATCTGCATTCATTTAATTAGATAGTTACATACTATTTTTTTCCACAGGACACACTCAGGACACCAGATGGATGCACAAGTGGGCAGAGTTAATGTTGAGTGGGCAGATCTTGGAATTTCCTAACATTCAAGTGGTTGGCTTTGCAACCTAAATAACGTACTTTTACTGTAGTGTTTCATATGGATCTTTTGCTGCAGGCTGCGCAGGAGGAGGCTGGATGCTCTCGACAGGTCCCATGCATGTTTATTGAGATTGGCATCTGAGAGTGCAGCCGCTCCTGAGACAGACCATGGCCACAGAACTACGTACAAGTGCAGATTTGGGTCTCCAGTTACAGGTGCCTTTAGAGCAGGGGGTGCAGCCCCCAGTAAAAAGGGAGGAACAAGATCCACCAGGCCCCGAGCCAGGGCAGGGAGTGGAGCAGGGAGAGAACCTTCCCTTTGTTGTCTGTTCTGGGACCATCGGGGAATTATTGAGATGGGCGGCTCCACAACAGTCCAGGCCTCAGAGGCAGGACGAGCCGCCCCAGCGCTGGGAAGTCCAGTGGCAGGAGGTGCTGCAGGCCCTATGGACCCCTCCTGAAGTTGTGCCGGCCCCGGTGACGCTACAGCTGCCTGAGCTGGCACCAGGGGACGATATTGAGGCCTATCTGGCCAACTTCGAGCATGTGGCTAATGCCTGCCAGTGGCCGAGAGGAGAGTGGGTAACGCGACTCGTGCCGGCACTCAGCGGAAAAGCCCGACAGGCCTACAGCAGCCTGGAGGCTAGAGACAGCAGAGACTATGGGAAGGTGAAAGCTGCCATCCTGCAAGGGGAGGACACCCGCCTGGAGATGCGGCGTCGATGCTTCAGGCAATTCCGCTACCAGGAGGCCGAGGGGCCCCGGGAGGCTTACAGCCGCCTCCAGGAGCTCTGCCATCGCTGGCTGGAGCCACAGAGCCGCACCAAGGAGCAGATCCTGGAGCTGCTGATCCTGGAGCAGTTCCTGACCATCCTGCCAGAGGAAATGCAGAACTGGGTCTGGGAACGTGGCCCAGAGAACTGCGCCCAAGCGGTGGCCCTGGCAGAGGGGTTCCAACTGGGGCAGCCAGAGGCTGGATTATGGGAGCAGCAGGTAAGAATATTTTAACTTGATAATCCCAGTGGAGACTGGGTGGGAAGGGAAGAAGATGCCAAATATATAGATAGGCTCCAGATGGGACTGGATGTTCACAGGCCAGATTACTGTGCTGTAAACTCAGCATCCAGTCCTCCTCCCTAGAGCAAGCAGAGAGCAAAGGCTGTTTCTGTTAGGCGGGGAGTGATGGCTGGATGTAGGAGCTGGTACTGAAGGGAATCAGGGCTGCAAAACTCTCTTTGGGTCACGATCAGAGCTAGAGGAAGAAAGGGATCAGGATACCTTTGAAAGGAGAAGAATAAGAAGGGATATCATAGTGGCATTGAACTGGGATCTTTTATTCGCCCTGTCTCCTATTACACGAATAAGGGGATGGCAAGCCACTAGGCATAAAGCAAAATGTAAAACTTCAAGTCCGTTTCCACCCAACACCATATGCCATTTCAGGCCTAGAATGGAGCAGGGTACAATAAATGGATTGGATATATTTAGGGATAGAAAGACTTTCCAGGATTCTACTACAAGTTGTACTTCTTTAATCCGGACTTCCCTTGTCCGGCAACATCCGTGGTCCAGCATCCACTGTGACCCCGGGGGTGCTCCGGGGATGGAGTACTCACGGGGAAAAGCCAGTGGCCCCGGGCTTAGAAACTCCTCCCCTGCCCTCCCAGAGTTTCTGGAGCACCGCAAACAGCTGATTTGCGGCGTTCAAGCTCAGGGAGGGAGGGAGAGGAGCAGGGAAAGGGTGGCGCTCAGGGGACGAAGCGGAGCAGCTGCAGAGCCCCGTGGCCGGGGGCAGGAGCGCAGCCTGGTGGCTGGGGGCTAGGAGCGCTCCCGGCACCTGGGCTCCATTGCCGGTTGTGGGGCTCCACTCTGGGCCCCCGGCCAAAGAGCTCTGCAGCTGCCCCGCTTCTCCCCCTGAGCACCACCCTGTCTCCGCTCCATCAATGCCAGCCCCTCTGCTGCTGCCGGAGCACAGACCCGCAGCCGGCAGCAGCAGAGGGGCCGGCATTGACCTGACCTCCCCTGGTCCGGCAAATTCCCTGGTTCGGGACCGGTCAGGTCCCAAGCGTGCCGGACCAGCAAGGTACGACCTGTAGTATATATCCAACTTCATCTACCTCAGTTGACCTCTAGATACTGGGGCTCAGGAGGGATCTTTCCTGGGGAGAAGATTTTCCCATAGTGATGGGGTCCTTACACTTTTTTCTCAAGCGTCTGGTGCTGGCTACTGTCAGAGATGAGATACTGGGCTAGATGGACCACTGGTCTGATCCAGTCTGGCAGTTCCTGGGTGCCTAATTGCACAAGTCTCTGACAATCTGTTTGTTTGACCTGGTAGAACCTGGTTGTGTGGGCGTCACTTCATTTAGCTTATTACTATTCTTATTATTAATTGGCTATTTGACATGGTGCCTCGGGCCCTGCACAGAGTGTGTTCAAGGGGCATCCTCTTTCTTATGCTCCTGTGTTACTGTAAGGGTCTCTGTTTTGTTACTTGCCCTCCACAGTACCCCCTGCTGAGCCTGGAAATCTAGCTTGGGTCTGTGGTCCCTTCCACCATCTCTGTGTTTCCTGAGGACGTTCCCTGACGTCTCCCCTCTCAGACTCCACTCTCCCCTGTGGGTTCTAGGGACCAGCTACAGTGTGATGTGTTTGGCTCATCCTCAGGTCACGGTGCGTGTGAAGGTTGAGGAAGTGACTTCGGAGAAGATGGCTTCCCCTGAGGCATTATGGGATGCTCCCGGCTCCCAGCTAGAGCAGTTGCAGCCCCATCACGAATGTGTATCCCAGGAGGAGGTGGGACGAGTTGAGACCCCAGGACACCAGTATGAACCACTCTGTGTCCCCAAAGAGGAGCCCCCGATCCTCCAGGAAATGGATAATAAGTCAGGTATGGGGAAGGCTCGGAGAGGGGCTGAGGGGGCAGCAGAGAGGTGAGCACCCAGGGCTGAACATTTTGGGGGACTGGGGAGTACTGGCTTGCTTGGGGGTGGGGAGCGATGGAATATGAAACCCCCCTGCCACTTCCAGTGTTGGAGAGCAATACAGGGGATACTCAAAATACAAACTGAAATTTATAGAAATAAAGTTTTCAAAACAGATTTTTTTCTTTTTTCTGTCCAAATTTTTTAATGAAAAAAATATAAACAAAATATTTCTAATTGAATAATTTCACTGTGATTTTTTTTTCTTAAAAAAATGAAGGGGAAAGTGAAAAGTTTTGAATGAAACTGAAACTGTTAATTTTCTTTCCACATTTTCCACATATACCCCTCCCCAAATCTTTGACCAGCAGCATTTCATATGTTGTTAGATGCCAGCTGGGGCAAAGATATGTGGAAGTTTTTAAGAACAAGTTAGATAAAGACGTGTCAGGAATCATTTAGGATCCTTAATCCTGCCTCAGTGCATGGGGATGAACTAGATGGCCTCTTGAGGTCCCTTTCAGCCCTATATTTCTATGATTCTATATGGGGAGTTTTCTCTGACAACTGTGTGGGAATTGGATTATATTCCTGCCTCTACCATGCAGTTCTCTATGATGTTGGGCAAGCCACTTAAATCAAACTTTTCACAGACTTCCCTAACACAGGTCAACTGACTCGAGTCTCTCTCACCTTGGGATTACATTGCAGTGTAGACGTACTCTGGGTGTTCCTCATTTTCTGGGTGCCCAATTGAGAGCCTGGAGTCTGATTTGCAGAAGTGCTGAGCACCCACAAATGTGACTGAGGTCAAAGGGCGCTGTGCTTTGAACAGATATGGTGCTATGTAAAACTAAGTAGTCTGAAAAATCAGGTTTTCGGCACCTCGGACTGGGCATGCAAAATTAGAAGACATTTTTGACAATTTTGGCTTTCATCTCTGTGTTTCAGTTCCCCGTGCATAAATCGGATAATAACTCCATATCCCACAGGGTTGTTGTGAAGATAAATTCATTAACGCTGGTAAAGAACTAAGATACTACGATGACAGCAGCATTGAAAAGGAGGAATCAGTAATTCTGTATTCAGTGCATGGTTTGAATGGTGTGCAGTCAATAACGCATGCGACCACACGCTCAATGTGGAGGATAAAAAGAGTTATTGAATAGCTACCATTCAATGAACACAGTCCATCCTGTGCTCTGAATGAGGAAAAAACAGTTTGTGATCATAGAATTAAAGACTATAAAAATGCATATGCACAAGGAAGCTGAAATAAGGTTGCCTGGGCAAGATTAATTCTGGCATTCCCAACCTTTGAGTGTTCATCTTTGCAACCTTAACAGTGTGTTTACATGGGGGTTTTGAATGTAATATGGAAGTCCCTGGAAAGTCACACACACATTAATCAAGCTCAGTGCTCCAGTCCTCTGCATCTCATTTGCTCCTGCTTCTCTCCCCTTCACCTGGCTCCTCCTTCATTTTCTCCCTTTCCCAAGCCCATATCCCCTGCCATTCATCTCTGCCCCCTCTCCCCTGTTCCTCACTCCTCTTGAGATTTGTGAGAATAATTGTGATTTTTAAGAAATCCTGGAACACCGAGCTTTTTTCCAGTCCTCTGGAACTCCCCAGTGTCAAACCAGTATTTAAAAGTGTAAACCTGAGTATCTCTAGGTCAGTTAGTCTGACATCAGTACTGGGGAAGATCACAGAGCAGCTGCTATGGGATGCAGTCAATAAAGAATTAAAGGATGGTAGCATAATTAATGCCAGTGAGTCAGTTTGGTTTTGTGGAAAATAGGTCTTGTCAAATAAACCTGATGTCGCTTTTTGATGAGATCACAAGTTTGGTTGATAAAGGTAACTCTCTTGACTTGATGTACTGAGACTTCTGTAAGGCATTTGACTTAGCACTGCACGGCATTCTGATTAAACAATTAGCACCATACAAAATCAGGGCACCCATATTAGATGTAGTGAAAACTGGCTAGTTGTTAGATGTCAGAAAGTAATTGTAAATTAGGATTCCTCATGTGCATGTGGGTGCTTGTTTGTTTTTTTGGTGGGGTCCTGCAGAGATCTGTTCTTGGCCTAATGCTATTCAGTATTTTTATCAGTGATCTGGAAAGAAATACAAAATCATTGGTAGTAAAATTTGCAGATGACACTAAAATTAGGTGCAGAGGTAAATAACAATGGGGACAAGCCATTTATACAGAGCAATCTGGATTGGCTTATTTGAACACCATGCATGTATATACAGCCAAATACATGATCACGCATCTAGGAACGAAAAATGCAGGTTACATTTCCTGGATAGGGATAGTATCCTGGAATGCAGCGACACTGAAAAGGACTTAGGGGTCATGATAGGTAAATAAATGAACATGAACTCCCAGTGCAATAGTGTAGCTAGGAGGGTGAATGTGACCTTCATATATATAAGCAGGAGAATTTGAAGTAGGATCAGGAAAGGGATGTTGCTTTTGTATATGGCATTACTGAGACCATTACTGGATACTGTGTGTCAGTTCTCGTGTCCACACTTCATACAGGACTTTGACAAACTGGAAAGGATTCAGAAAAGAACAACAAGAACAAATGTAAGAAAAGGAATACAAGATTGTAAGAATTATTTGAGTTCTGGAAAATGTCTTACAATGGGAGGTTCAAGAAGCTCAATCTGTTTTTTATTACATTGTTGATAAATTGTATAGTCAATTGCTTGACCATACTTTGGCTTGTTACTGTGTTATGAAATATACTCCTGAGACCAAGTAATCCATGTCAGACTGGTTTATCAATATGGTACAGGAAAAAGGTTCTATGTGATACCAGTTTCTGAAGATCAGTCCCATGCAGCGATGTTACATTAATCTCATGCAGGTGTCCTCCCCAGAGTTACACCCCTAAAGCCATTCTTTTGTACCCTACTTTTTTACCAGTAAAAGGCACCGCATATATAATTTGAAACTGGATTTAATTAGTCAGCTTTCTACCTTGTTTGGTTTTGATACCAGGTTTACCCCTTTATCTTTTGTTCCGAACCCATGTCTTTCAGGTCATGATGCACCATTATTTTTGTTTTGAGCACATGCATTCCAAGTACTAAGGGACTTGAAAGCACCTCCTAGCTTTGTGTATAACTCCTTTCCTACGGTCATGAAGATGTAATCATCTGTCTGGATACTGACAGTTTTTCTATCTACTCAAGCCAAGGTTACTTCAGCTAATGCAAGATCTTAGGGATACTTAGCATAAGTGTACAGAATTTTGGTATAGGTCAGTTTAGGCTATATCACTGTTACAATATTTGTGCTTAATGGTTCTTAATACATTATGTATGTATTAATCAACAATATAAAAAAAAACTGTTAAAAGAACATTAAAATTACAAAGTCCAGCAGCAAAAGCTAGGAAATGCTGAAATTAAGGTTGCCTGTTCAAGGGTGTCAAGGGACTCCACCAATCTGGGGAAGCAGGTAGCTAAGGAGAACTGAGGTAATGACTCAAGGCAACATTTCCCCTCCAAAATAAGGAGAATTTATGGCACTTTAAAAGTGTGGGAAGCCCCCAAATCTGAAGGTGCTTTGCTATTCATATCAAATATGAATATTGGATAATTAAACAGAAAATGGCAGTCTGAGGAGATGTCACATAACTGATTGATATGTAGAGTGAAGGAGCACAATCTGAGGGGACTTTATATTGATATTTAATCATTGGGGGGATCTGAGGGATTTGATTAATGTTTGGTAATTACTTAGAAAAAAGCACATTGGGATTTTCTACCAATATTCGAGAATTAGACAAAAATGGCAAAACCTGAGGGGAAAATGGAGATTTTTCCATCAATATTAGATGGGGGAGAGAGAGAGGGTAAAATCCCAGGGGATTTATATTAATAACTTATTAATTTAAATTAATAGTATATTTCTATTAATGCTTTTCGGCCTTTGTCACATAGTGTGTCTTATATTTGGACCTTGGCAGGCTAAAAGATATGTCAACTAAGGGCAATTGTTTCCCTCTAAAACCAGAAGTTAAAAAGGGGGATATAGAAAAGTGGTAAAATATGAGGAGACTTTACATCAGTTCGATAATTAGAGAAAGTGAGGATTTGCTCCCAATCAAACATTTGCACAGGCAGCCAGGAGCACTGGGCAATATGGCTTTGACAGGAGAAGGGTAGGGAGGATGGAGCAGGAAAACAGTTGGGAGGGGACAGCAGCATGTAAAGGGCCGTTGTTTGGCAGTTGGGAGATGAAGCCAGAAAGTTCCGTGACAGGTGGGAGAGGGCAGCAATGAGGGAGCAGCAGCAACAACAGTCAAGATGTTTGTATGCCAATGCAAGGAGCCTGGGTAACAAAATGGAGGAACTAGAGTTACTGGTGCAGGAAGTGAAACCGGATATTATAGGGATAACAGAAACATGATGGACTAGTAGTCATGACTGGAGTACAGGGATTGAAGAGTATGTGCTGTTCAGGAAAGACAGAAATGAAGGCAAAGGTGGTGGAGTAGCATTGTATGCTAACGATGAGGTAGACTGTAAAGAAATTAGAAGTGATGGAATGGATAAGAAAGTTAGTTTGGGCCAAAATCACTTTGGGGAAGAAAGCTACTAGAGGTTCCCCTGAGATCGTACTTGGGGTGTGTTACAGACCCCAGGATCTGATTCAGATATAGAGAGAGACCTCCTTAATTGTTTTAATTAAATAAATACTACTGGGCATTGTGTGATTATGGGAGACTTTAACTTCCCAGAACTAGATTGAAGGACAAGTGCTACTAATAATAGTAGGGCCCAGGTTTTCCTGGTTGTGATAACTGACCATTTTTTTTCACCAAATAATTGCTGAACCCGCAAGAGGTGATGCCATTTTTAATTTGGTATTGGTGAGTACTGAGGATCTCAAAGAAGAACTGGTAGTAGAGGACAACCTGGGTTTGAGTGATCATGAGCTAATTCAGTTTAAACTAAAAGGAAGGATAAACAAAAATAGAACTGCAAGTAGGGTCCTTGATTTCAAAAGGGCAACCCTTAAAAATTAAGCTAATTAGTTAGGGAAGTGGGCTGGACTGAAGAACTCAAGGATCTGAATGTGGCGAAGGCTTAGAATTAATTTCTGCAACTTTCACTTAAAGTATCTGAAGCTGGCACCCCATGCAAGGGGGAAAAAATCATAGGGAAAGGTTGCAGACCAACCTGGATTAGCAAGCATCTCAAGCAGGTGATTAAGAGAAAGCAGAAAGCCTACAAGAAATGGAAGATGGGATTGATCAGCAAAGAAAGCTACCTCTGGGAGGTCAGAAAGTGTAGGGATAAAGTGAGAACTGCTGAAAGCCAATCAGAGCTGGACCTTGCAAATGGAATTAAAACCAATAGTAAAAAGGTTCTATAGCCATAAAAAGAAAAAGAAAACAAGGAAAGAAGATGTGGGAGGGCTGAACACTAAGGATGGGTGGAAATTAAGGATAATCTAGGCATGGCCCAACAACCCAAACAAATGCTTTTCCTCAGGTTTTAATGAAGCTAATGAAGAGCTTGGGGGTAGTGATAGGATTGCTAATGGAATAAGGATATAGAAGTAAAAATTATCACATCCAAGGTGGAAGTCAGACTCAAACAGCTTAATGGGACTAAATCAAGGGGCCCGTATAATTGCCATCCAAGAATATTAAAGGAACTGACACATGAAATTACAAGCCCAATAGCAAGGATTTGTAATGAACCTATAAACACGGGGGTGGTACCCTATGACTGGAGAATTGCAAATATAGTATCTATTTTTAAGAAAGGGAAAAAAAGGTGATCCTGGAAACAACAGGCCTGTTAGTTTGACCTCAGTTGTATGCAAGGTCTTGGAACAAATTTTGAAAGGGAAAGTAGTTAAACACATAGAGCTTAAAGGTAGTTGGGATAAACTACAACATGGTTTTACAAAGGGTAGATCATGCCAGACTGACCTGATCTCTTTCTTTGAGAAGATAACTGATTTTTTTAGACAAAGGAGATGCAATAGATTTAATCTACCTGGATTTCAGTAAGGCGTTGATATAGTTCCACATGGGAAATTATTAGTTAAATTGGAGAAGATGGGGATTACTATGAGAACTGAAAGGTGGATAAGGAACTGGTTAAAGGGGAGACTACAGTGGGTCATACTGAAAGGTGAACTGGGAGGCTGGAGGGAGGTTACTAATGGAGTTCCTATGGGATTGGTCTTGGGACCAATCTTATTTAACATTTTTATTACTGACCTTGACACAAAAATTGGGAGTGAGCTAATAAAATTTGCAGATGACTCAAAATTGAGAGGTATTACCAATAAGGAGGAGAACCAGAATATCATACAAGAAGATCTGGATGATCTTGAAAATGGGAGTAAAAGAAATGGGATGGAATTTAATAGTACAAAGTCATGCATTTAGGGACTAACAACAAGAATTTTTACTATAAACTGGAAACATATCAGCTGGAAGTGACAGAAGAGGAGAAAGACCTAGTTGTATTGGTTGATCACATGATGACTATGAGCCACCAATGTGATGTGGCCATGAAAAAGCTAATGAGGTGCTAGAATGCATCAGGCGAGGTATTTGCAGTAGAGACAGGGAAGTACCATCATACAAGGCACTGGTGAGACATCATCTGGAATACTGTGTGCAGTTCTGGTCTCTCATGTTTAAGAAAGATGAATTCAAACTGGAACAGGTGCAGAGAATGGCTACTAGGCTGATCCGAGGAATGGAAAATCTATCTTATGAGAGGAGACTCAAAGAGTTTAACCTAACCAAAAGAAGGCTGAGGGGAGATATGATTGCTCTCTATAAATACATCAGAGGGATAAATTCCAGGGAGAGAGAGAAGTTACAGTAGAAACTCAGGGTTACGAACACCTCGGGAACAGAGGTTGTTCATAACTCTGAACAAAACATTATGGTTGTTTTTTCAAAAGTCTACAACTGAACATTGACTTATTACAGCTTTGAAAATTTATTATACAGAAGAAAAATGCTGCCTTAACCATCTTAATTTAAATGAAACAAGCACAGAAAGAGTTTACTTGTCAAATCTTTGTTTTAAACTTTCCCTTTTTTTTTTTTTTTTTTTTTTTTTTGGTAGTTTACATTTAACACAGTACTGTACTGTACAGTATTAGCTTCTTTTTTGGGTCTCTACTGCTTGATTGCATACTTCCAGTTCCAAATGAGCTGAGTGGTTGACTGGTCAGTTCATAACTCTGGTGTTCGTAACTCTGAGGTTCTAGTGTATTTAAGTTAAGCACCAGTGTGGACACAAGAACAAATGGATATAAATTGGCCATTGACGAGTTTTGGCTTTCACTTTTCTTTAAGTGAAGCTTTCTAACCATCAGAGGAGTGAAGTTCTGGAACAGCCTTCCAGAGGGAACAGTGGGGGCAAAAAAATCTAACTGGCTTCAATACTGAGACTGATAAATTGGAGGAGGAATTGGTATGATGAGACTGCCTACAATGACATGTAGGCAATCTGCAACTGCTAGCAGCAAATATCCCCAATGGCCAGAATGGGAGGGCTCTAAGTTACTACGGAGAATTCTTTCCCAGGTGTCTGATTGGTGGATCTTACCCACATGCTCAGGGTCTAACTGATCATCATATTTGGGGTTGGGAAGGAATTTTCCTCCGGATCAGATTGGCAGAGACCCTGGGGTTTTGTTTTTGTTTTTTGCCTTCCTCTGCAGCATGGGGCATGGGTCACTTGCTGGTTTAAACTAGTGTAAATGGTGAATTCTCTGTAACTTGAAGTCTTTAAACCCTGATTTGAGGCCTTCAGTAATTCAGCCAGAGGTTAAGGTTCTATTACAGGAGCAGCTGGGAGAGGTTTGTGGCCTACAATGTACAGGAAGTCAGACTAGATGATCACGATGGTCCCTTCTGGCCTTAAAGTCTATGAGGGGGTTTTCTATCAATATTCAAAAATTAGAGAGAAATGGCAAAATCTGAGGGGGAAATTAAGATTTTCCAACAATCATTGATAATTAGAGGAAAAAGGGATGAAATCACTCTCCTCCTGATCTCCCATTTCCCCATAGAGATTTCAATCAATAGCTAGACAGTCCCTGCCCCATCCCCTGCCACCGTGGCTTGGCCCTGTCATTGATATGGGAAACAAGGAGTCCTGTGCTTTGAGAAAGGTTTATTTGGGGAATGCATTGTACAATCATAGAAATGTAGGGCTGGAAGGGACCTTAAAAGTTCCGGAGAATTCTATGGCAGTTGGGAGGGGATATCAGAGGGGGATGGGTGAGTGAATGGCAGGTGGAGGTGGGGAGCTGGGTTGGGTTGTTGGGGTCTGGGGAGCAGCTGGGATGGGTTAAATTGGGGCCAGGCAGACTCATCAGGGCTTCTCTACACTTGAAAGTTAATTGGGATTAAGACAGGAAGTGATTTGAAAGTCTATTCCAGAATAACTCTTTAAGTGGACACTGTTATGCCAGAGAAGAGTGCCTCCTTGTTCCTGTTTAGCTTAAGCCATTTTCAAAGATGGATTGGACTATACAGGATCAAGGTACTCTTTTCTGGAATAATAGTTTCCACATATGAAAGTATTCTGGAATAACTCCTTGGGTAGCCAATCCCGCCTCAGGGACTCCTGCTTTCCCTTTCTCTTCCTGTGACCCTGCCTCGAAGATAAGAGAAAAAGTTGATCCTTAGGGAGTTTAAGCCCCTCTGCTCCCACTTCGGGATAATTAAATCAGGGCAATAGTTTCCCTCAAAAATGAAGGGGATTTTATCTCCTTCACTAATTAGAGAGGGAAAATGTGAATTTTGAGATTTTTCTATCAATATTTAATAATTAGACAATGAGGGAAATTTGAGGGGATTTTCGGATCAATATTTCATTATGAGGAAAAAACATCAAAGTCTGGGGGATTTATATCACTATTCAAAAATTAGAAAGGAAAAGTTAATACCCAAGTGAGCAGCAATTGCTCAAGCCAAGCTCCCAGATTACAAGGGGGGCATCCACAGCATCTGATGTAGGAAGCTAAGCCCCCAACATGCTGACTAGAGATTCACCCGCACAGAGATTCAATGCAGGAATCACTGGGTGAAATTCTCTGACCTGGGTTACGCAGGAGGACAGACCAGATAATCATAACAGTCACTCCAAGCCTTAAAATCAATTAACCTATAATTTGTCCTCATGCATACGCATTATGATACACTCTTTAATTACATTATTGCATACTGTTTTTTTCCACAGGCCCCCGGCCTCATTCAGAGCACATGATGGATGGTGATCACAGGATGGGTAGGTTAATATTTCTTTTTATCCTCCTCCTTCAGAATGGGGCTTCAGTCATTATTCACTGCACACCATCCAAACCCTGCATTGAATACAGAATTATTAATTTCCTCATTTCCTTATTTTCTATGCTGCTTTCATCATATATCTTAGTTTTTTACAAACATTGATGAATTTCTCTTCATAAACCCCCGTGAGGTGAAATGGCATTATCCCCACTTTACATCTATGGAATGAAGGCCAACGTTGTCAAAAAGTCTCTTCCAAATTTGGGTTTCAAATTTGAGATTCCCAGGCCCAGATTAGTTAGCATTTTTAAGGCACTTGCTATTATCAAAGCACAGCTATTGATCCAAGTTGCAGCTGAATGCTCAGCACATCTGCAGCTCTGACCCCTGGTGACTCAGGTTGGGGACCCAGAAAATGAGGAACACACAATGGCTACCTGTGAAAATTTGGTTTAGTGATTTGCCCGGCATCACATAGGAACTCTATAGCAGAGGCAAGAACAGAATCCATTTCTCTAGGGCAGCATTTAACTGCCTCAACCAAGAGACCTTCCTTTCTCTTCCTTCAATCCCTTGCCTCATTCTCTGTACACCTTCCAACTTCGGCGACAAATGAGCCAACTGTCGTACAGCCTCCTTTGTTACAAAACCCTGACTCATCCCCACAGCACAGACCATCCTATGCACTAAAGGAGGCAGGGGTTCTGTGGAAAAAAGTGTATGTGATCGTGTAATTAAAGACTGTATCATAATTAGGCTTCGTAGAATTTGATTTTCATTTTTTTTTTTATAATTTGGACTGATAATATCAGTTTGTTTTTAAGCATTTTTTGTTTTTATCGATTTAAATTTTCAAAGTTGCAGGAAATTATGAGAGAGTCAGACAACTTGGGCAGCAGGCAATAATTATTAAATGACAATAGACACAAAGATTCAAAAAGTTAAAGCTTATAACAGTTAAAACACAAATTATCCACACATGTCAAAATATACAAAGTAGGGCTGTCGATTAATCACAGTTAACTGACGCAATTAACTCAAAAAATTAATCACGATTAATTGCAGTTTTAATCACACTGTTAAACAATAGAATACTAATTGAAATTTATTAAATATTTTGGATGTTTTTCTATATTTTAAAATATATTGATTTCAGTTACAACACAGAATACAAAGTGTACAGTGCTCACTTTATATTATTTTTATTACAAAGATTTGCACTGTAAAAATGATAAACAAAAGAAGTAGTATTTTTCAATTCACCTCATACAAGTACCATAGTGCAATCTCTTTATCGTGAAAGCGCAACTTACAAATGTAGACCTTTTTTTGTTATATAACTGCACTCAAAAACAAAACAATGTAAAACTTTAGAGCCTGCAAGTCCACTCAGTCCTACTTCTTGTTCAGCAAATCGTTCAGACAAGTTTGTTTACATTTACGGGAGATAATGCTGCCTGCTTCTTATTTACAGTGTCACCTGAAAGTGAGAACAGACATTCACATGGCACTGTTGTAGGCAGGGTTGCAAGATATTTATGTGCCAGATGCGCTAAAGATTCATATGTCCCTTCATGTTTCAACCACCATTCCAGAGGACGTGTCCATGCTGATGATGGGTTCTTCTCGATAACGATAAAGCAGTGCAGACCAACACATGTTCATTTTCATCATCTGAATCAGGTGCCACAAGCAGAAGGTTGTTTTTCATTTTTGGCAGTTCGGGTTCTGTAGTTTCCGCATCGGAGTGTAACTCTTTTAAGACTTCTGAAAGCATGCTCCAAACCCCATCCCTCTCAGATTTTAGAAGGCTCTTCAGATTCTTAAATCTTGGGTTGAGTGCTGTAGCTATCTTTAGAAATCTCACATTGGTATCTTCTTTGCGTTTCATCAAATCTGCAGTGAAAGTGTTCTTAAAATAAACAACATGCTGGGTCATCATCTGAGACTGCTATAACATGAAATATATGGCAGAATGCAGGTAAAACACAGAGCAGAAGACATACAATTCTCCCCCAAGGAGTTCAGTCACAAATCTAATTAATGCATTATTTCTTAACGAGCGTCACCAACATGGAAGCATGTCCTCTGGAATGGTGGCCAAAGCATGAAGGGGCATATGAATGTTTACCATATCTAGTGCGTAAATACCTTGCAGTGTCTGGGATATAAGTTATTTGGGAGGTTCACATGCTGTGAGTGTCAGGAATGGGGAATACCTCCTTGCTTCTTCAGATACATTAGGATGGCACTGTCCTATTATAACGATAACACTTCTGGGTTTTGACCTGTAGATGAGGGTATTCACATAGTGGCCTTAAAATCTACAAATAAATTCTTTTTTCATTCTCTGAGCAAACCCTTAAACTCATAGAATCATAGAAATGTAGGGATGGAAGGGACCTTGAGAATCATCAAGTCCAGTCCCTTGTGCTGAGGCAGAACCAAGTAAACTTACACTATCCCTGACAGGTGTTTGTTCAACTTGTTCTTCTAAACCTCCAATGGTGGGGATTCCAAGCCTCCCTCAGAAACTTATTGCAGAACGTAGCTACCTTTCTAGTTAGAAAGTTTCCGAATATCTAACCTAAATCTTCCTTCATGCAGATTAAGCCCGTTACTTGTTCTCCATGTCCACTGAAGGTAGGACAAGAATTGATCACAATTCTCTTTATAACAGCCCTTATCATATTTGAAGACTGTTATCAGGTTCCCCTCTCAGTCTTTTTCAAAACTAAACATGACCAGTTTTTTAACCTTTCCTCATAGGTCAGGTTTTCTAACCCCTTTGTCATGTTTGTTGCCCTTCTTTGGAAATATTGACTAATGATGGACCCTGAAGGAGTCAGTCGCCCAACCCCCACTGAGTTTTGGAATAGCTGAATTGCTCCCTTCTCTTTGAAAAAGGTTCAGTATGTGTGGTGGGGAGGGGGGAGTGAGTTTGGCTGTAGATTTCAGATCTGTTAACAGTTGCAGTTCCCTTTACAAATATCGCTAACCCCAAAATCATGTGAGTGGCTTAAAAAACATGATTTTTAAAAAATACTAGTACATTCTGGGTTCAGTTTATTCACTGTCTGGATTTTGAGCTATTAGGGGTTAACATTTTCCAGCTTTTCTCCTCAAATAGTAGGGCTAGAAATTGACTCACTTTAAAAAATGAAGATTTTCCAATAATCACATGACTCCAGGAACTGGGCGCTTTGAGAGCAAATATCATGAAAGCTGACAACACATCTCCCCCCCACATACACACACACTTACCTCTGGATTCTCTCTCCTCTCATTCCATCAGGTGACGTGGTGCTGAGCGCAAGTCCCCAGCTGGAGGTGCCAAGCGCAAGTCCCCAGCGGGAGGAGACAGAGATGGCAGGGCCACGCAGGGTGTCCCTGGGAAGATACAATGGGAAGGCGTCACGGACTCAGCGCAGGGTGGGGAGGCAGCATGGGAGCCCCATTGGGAAAAGGCAGGTGGAATCAGCCCCTCCCCTACCAGACTTGGGGAAGCCCGAACCCCAGCCCAGGCCTTTCAAATGTGCTGAGTGTGGGAAAACCTTTTGCCGCAGCTCTGACCTGCTGAGACACAAGCGGATCCACCGGGGGGACCGGCCCCACCACTGCACTGAGTGCGGGAAAAGCTTCGTCCGGAACTCCCACCTCCTGATCCACCAGGTGATTCACCGTGGCGAACGCCCCTTCACGTGCAGCGAGTGTGGAAAGAGCTTTAGCCAGAGCTCCACCCTAACAAGACACCAGCAGATCCACACTGGCGAGAAACCCCACCGCTGCCACCAGTGTGGCAAGAGCTTTGGACGCAACTCCAACCTGACGAGGCACCAAAGGCTCCATGCGGCCGAGCGGGTCTACCGGTGTGCGGGATGCGGGGAGGCCTTCCGCAGCAGGGGTCTGCTCATTTCTCACCAGCGGTGCAGCAAGAAGGAGAGGCCAGAGGCTTGCAGAAAGCGCACAGCGCCAGCTTAGTTGGGGACAAGAGGCAGAGTTTGCTATAACAAGGTGTTGTGATGCAGCTGGGGGTTCCCAGTACATGTGAGATGGGGATGGCCCCAGCACCACAACTTAACAGCAGTACCGCAATGCAGAGATGATGGGACTACTGCGTTGTTCTCCTGGATAGAGAAGGAGACAGGTTACCCAGCTCCAAAAACACTGTCTGTCTCACCTTAGCATTGTTCTTCTATCCAACCCCAGACATGCTTTATCTAATCTATCTATCTAATCATATGTTCCCCCACTCTCTCTCTCTCTCTCTTTCTCCATCCATCACTCCCTATACACACCATCCCCTTGTCTGTCCATCCATCCATTCCATAACAACATAACAAGCCCCTCCATCTATTCATCCACTCGTCCCCATAAACTCTACACTGTCTGTCTTTCCTTAGCCTTACTCTACCTGTTCATCCCCTTACTGCCCCTCTGTCTTTTTATCACCATATGCACCTATCTATCTAACTGTCTCTCCCCATACATCTCACCCCTCTGCCTGTCCATCCACCCCCTAACACACTCCAGGCATTCACCTGCCCTGAATCTCATTCTGATCATTCTGCCAGATAGATTAAGCGGACTACGATCCCAGCTGGTTGAGACTCCAGCCCAGTGCACCAACGGGATTGCTATGGGATTTTCAAAGCTTTTGTTTCCAGGCTTCTACAGCTGAGTAGGTTGTGGGAGGTTGACTGGTGGCAGACTTAATTTATGATTGCTATTATTTATAGTACAGTTGTGCTTGAAAGGTCCCATGGAGACTGGGGCCCTGTCATGTGAGGTCCTGCACAGACACATCTATCTGAGGGACATATGGCACCCATTGCTGTAGTATTTGAGCGCTTTGCGTGGTGACAGAGATCAGGGTCTGGCCGTGCTGGGCAGTGCACAGACACACAACAAGCAGGGGCTGCAAAGCACACGATGAATGATATGTTGGCTCTGTTGCTGCCAAGACGCTCTGTGGCCGAGATTAAGGCTTCATTGTTCCTGGTGCTGCATCGACACACGGTGACTGAGGTTGGGGCCCCCTGGCTGCACAGACACAAAGTGAGATACAGTCCCCGCTCAAAAGAGCTCACTGTCTGAATAAACAAAGAGTGGGCCACCGAGGGGACTTGTCCAAGGTTATATAGCACTTCAGTGATAGAGCCAAGAACAGAACTCAGGTCTCCTATATCCTGCTCAGTGCCTGGCCTTTCACTTGGAGTGATATTTGGGTGATATCAGCGGGTTGGTTTGGAAAAAGCTGGTGGGGTGCGTAGAGTCCCAGCTGTCAGGGAGGGACAAGGAAAACAATGTTAATACATTGGAAACAAAATAAATGTACTAGTTGGGAATACACAAAGATGCCCCTCCTTGGAAATCCCACCTGTCTGATGGTTTGGTCTCTGTCCCAACACTCCCGACCTGTCTGCATAACAATTGGGACAATCTGTAATAGCAAAGACATTAACAAACCCAAAGACAGACTTCGAGGAGGAAGGCTGAGCTTTCTACAGCTGCATCTTCACTGCCTCTGCAAGGAAATCAAGGTTAGTACAAACCCTAGAGGTATCCTTCCCCATATGCACTATGTTGGAGCACCTGCTCCATAGGATTCATAAAGTGATGGGCTCAAAGCTGCCTTGTTTTTCTTACTCAGCATATCCAGCAGTTACTGAGATCTGTGGTAAACACAAATGTAATAATCTGTAGGCAGAGCACTTTACAAGGAGTATCATTGTCCCGGTTCTATAGAAAGGGAAACTGAGGCATGGAGAGGGGACATGACTTGCACAAGGTCACAGGCAAGAGCTAGGACTCCCAGTTCCTACTTCTCTAACCTACAGGACTGCACTGCCTATCCCAAGAGAGGGATAGAATCCAACAATCCTGAGTCCCAGTCCAGTGCGCTAACAACTAGAATTCACCTCTTTTTAGAGCTGGGAGCTCAGGCATCCTGACTTGCACCCTACCCCTCTGCTCTCACCCACTAGATTCCACTCCCCTCCTTGAGCCACAAATAGAACCCAGGAGTCCTGATTACCTTAGACAAGGAAAAGAAACCAGCAGATCACTATTAGGACCACACACATCAAAGTAAATAACTTTCGTCTGACACATAGATATTTATTTCAAAGCCTGGATTCAAATTCCACTGGAGATGTTGGGGTCATTACTACCCCACATGTTGAAATTTCTGGGTAGTTTTGTGTCATTTTTCTAAAAAAATCTAGGAAACTATATCCCCCAGCTACATTGCAAAATTGTATTAAATGGATTTTCTTAAAGTTACAAAGTCAAGCATTCAAAAATTAAGAAATATCAGAATTAAGGTTGTCTGTGCAACCTTACCTCTGCCCCAATTGGGGGGAAAGTATATGATGCATTAATATGTTATTAATATAATTAATATTAAAGTTGATTAACAACTAGGACTGATAAAAATCCATTTTAAGGAAAGATGTCAATTTTTTGTTTCAAAATATTTGAAACTGATACAAATTTAATTTGTATTTTTTGCAATTTACAGATGCTCCCTGGGTTACGCAAACCTGACTTACACAAATCCGGACTTACGGGAAAAGTTCCAAAAGTTCCGTAAACTTTTATTTTTGTGTGTGTGTGTGCGTAATTGTCAGGTATATGTTCCCGACTTACGCAAAATTCGATTTACGCAAGGCGTTCCGGAACGGAACGCTTGCGTAAGTCGGGGAGCGTCTGTATTACAAATTCTTTACAGTTTATTTTTTTTAATCAAAAATATTACTGAAATTTTTTGTTTACCAAATGCCTAGTTTTTGGAAAACAAAATCAGTGTTTTTGATAAAAATGTTGAAATAATTTTTAAGAATTTTTAAAATAAATAAAAATTAAAAGGAAAGAGTATTTTTTCACCAAAAAATCAACATTTTTGACAGTGTCAATTTTTCACAACATATATATATATTTCTAAAGGCAGTTTCTAACAAAAATGCTTTTTGCTTGAAAAAATTCAACTATTGCTATTGGTTTTATTTAACATTTATATTGTGGTAATTCCTAAAGGTCTCAATCACATTGGGCCCCATTACAATTATTATTTATTAGTTGCATTTGCAGTAGGTGCTGTACAGACAGATGATAAGTGGCAGTCCATGTCACAGGAAGTATAAATGCCGAGAGAGCACCTTGGAGAGATTGCACTTTAATGCATGTGCACAAAGGGGCAGAGTTAATGTTCAGGTAACTTTAACTCTGGCATTTCCTAATTGTTGTGTATCTGACTTTGCAATCTTAAGAACATAGTTTTCATGTCTATCTATCTCAGATACTTTACAGGGTCCGCCTTCACCGTAGTAACTAAGTAAATCTTTAATGTATTTATCTTCACAACACTCTTTTGAGGTAGGGAGATATTCCTATTTTTACAGATGGAGAATTGAGGCACAGAGAAACTGAGGGCGAGTATACAGTAGAAACTTTTGCTGGCATAGTAACACCAGTTAGGGGTGCAATTAAAAAAAACATTTTCTATACAGGCAAAAGCCCTAGTCTAGACACAGTTATATTGGCATAAAAATGCTTTTGTCAATTAAGCTTATTTCATTTGTGGAACCAGTACAAGCTATGCCAGCAAAAGCACCTATTTGTCAGAATAAATTGTGTCTGCTATTACAGCTATATCAGCAAACAATTTCTAGCCCAGACTTGGTCTAAGTGTCTTGCACAAGGTCTTACAGGGAGTCTGTAATGCAGTCGAGATTTGAACCCAAGTCCCTGGGTTAACCATTGCACATGCATCTAGAAACCAAAAAGAGGCAGCTCACTACCTTGGTTAGTGACCAGACACACGAGAATATTTTGGAGTAGACTAACTGCACCTGTAGCTCAGAGCACTGGATTGGGGGTGGAACATAGTAATTTTGTGGCTTTGCCTAGACTACACTTTAAAGGTGCAATGACACATGGAATTAGGGAGCTCAATCTAATTAACTCCAGGTTTGCTTTGTTTTGGCAGGCGTTAATTAAATTCAGCCAGACAGCAAGTGCTAACAAACAGCCTGTAAGGGCTGGTAGAGAAGCCACTGGAGTGATTCAGCCTGGGGACTGTGTGCAGAAGGCACTGGTTGGATGTATTGCGGAAGTGAAGTGCCTAGAGGCTCTAGGCCCTCTGGTGCTAGACAATCCCTGCCCTGAAGAGTTTACACTGTTCATAGACCAGACAGACAAAGGAGTGGGAGGGGAAATGGAGGCACAAAGAAGGGAAGTGACATGTCCAAGGTCACACAGCAGGTCAGTGGCGGAGCTGGAAATGGGCGTCCCCACCCAGTACCCCAGTTAGTGAATGGGAGGGGACACACACGGGCGCTGGGGACTCACTGATCTCCCAGAAACGTGGGGGGCACGGGAAGAAGCCAGGGCAATAGGGGCATTGGAGCAGACGCGCTACGCAGGCAAATCAATCGCTCTGCCTGCTCCTGATGGGGCCGGGAGATCTGCCAATGGCATGAGCGGGGAGGAGGAGCCTCTTCCCTCCCCCCCCCAGCCCCCTTCCTCCCAGTCCCAGCATTGTCTGTGGATTTTAACCCCTCGCAGGCTGTGGCGGAACGGGCCCTGGCGCTGAGCACGGGGGGATATGGAGACGGTGAGTCCCATGCACTCAGCACCCAGGTTCAGGGCCCCGGGGAAGGGGGGGAGCGGGGCGAGATGCCACGACCTCAGCACCTGGATTCAGGGCACCGGGGAGGGGCCCATGTGCGGGGGGAGACGGGAGGACTCGGACACCCCGATTTGAGTGCACTGGGGGCCCCATGTGCAGCGGGATCGGAGTGCGGGGCTGTAGCGGGGAAGCTGCGGAGACCCCCGGACTCGGTGCTCTGAGGGATCGGCCTGGGTGGGGGCTAGGCCAGGCCACCCCCGCTGTTCTCCTCTAGCCAGGTTCGTACCCCGGGCCTGGCTCCGCGCGCCCCGGGCCAGGCTCCGCGGCGGGGCGGGGAACGCCCCGGGCTCGGGTGCGCGGCGGGGAGGCCGCGGGGCGAGGCGAGAGCGGCGGCGGGGCAAGCGCGGATGGACAAAGGGGCCGGGTGCTGGCTTGGCCCTGCGGCCTGCTGGAGCCTGTCGCGCTGCCCGGGGCCGGGGCCTGTGGAAGGGGCGTGCGGGGGGGACAGGACCCGCCCGCCCCCTGCGTGCCACCCGCCCCACACCAGGGTGTGTGTGTGTGTGTGCGCGAGAGAGAGATTTGCCCCCAGGACCCCTGTGTGTGTGGTGTGTGCGCTGTGCCCCCAGGACCCCTGTGTGTGTGTGTCTGTCTGTGCGCTGTGCCCCCAGGACCCGTGTGTGTTTCTGTCTGTGTGCTGTGCCCCCAGGACCCGTGTGTGTGGGTGTGTGTGCTGTGCCCCCAGGACCCGGGTGTGTGTGGGTGTGTGCGCTGTGCCCCCAGGACCCATGTGTGTGTGAGATTTGCCCCCAGGACGTGTGTGAGAGAGAGAGAGAGATGCAGTGTGTGTCTGTGATAGACCCCTGGGACGTGTGTGCTCCTGCAGCTGTGTGATTTACCCCAGACCCTAGTGTGTGTGTGCACGCATGCATGATTTCCCCTGGGACTCGTGTGTGTGTGTGTGTGTGTGTGTATGATTTACCCCGGGATGCATGTGTGCACACACCTGTGTGATTTACTCCTGGGACCACAGTGTGTCTGCACACATGCCTGTGTCGTTTACCCCCAGAACTCCAGTGTGTGTGATTTACCCTGGGACCTGTGTGTGCGTGCACATCCATGCATATGCATGTATGATGTATTCCAGACGCCAGTGTGTGTCTCTCTGCAGGTGTGTGTGATTTGCCCCAGACCCCAGTGTGTGTAACTTATCCCAGGATGCTTGTATGTGTGGTCCTTCCACATTGGAGGAAGGGTCTGTGTGTATGTGCATGTGATTGTGATATTTACCCTGGACCCTGTGTGTGCGCTTTCCCTGTGGGGCAGGGGCCAGTGGTGTGTGTGGGCCTTTCCAGCACAGAGGTTCTTGGTGCTGGGAGCGACCCCTTTCTCTCTCTGAGGAGCTGGCTCAGTGGGACATCTCAGCTGGGCCGCCCCGTCCCACCAGGCCAGTGTAAATCCCTCCACACTCCCTTGTCTCTCCTGTCTTAGGTGGAGTCTGTGACGTACCCCGACTTTCTGGTTGATACTGAGAGCAATGGCCCCTTTCCACTGGAGGATCCCAGCGAGGAGAGGTAATGGCCCAAGCCCGTTTGCCCTTTATAGGACCGAGAACATGATGGTCTTGCTGCTCTACCAGGGTGGCCTTGGGGTTAAGGTCTAGGCCTGGGACTGTGGAAACTTGGGTTCAGTTCCTGCTGCCACATGCTTTCTGGGTGACCTCAGACAAGTCATGGACTCTGCCTGGGCCTGAGTTTCTCCAACAGTAAAGTGAGGAGAATGGTTTTGGCTGGTTACACAGGGAGCCCTTATTGGACCGATTCCAGGTCTGTGCAGCGCTAGCAGTGACAGGACCCTGATCTCAGTTATGGTCTCTTGTGCTATTATATCAATAGTAAATATGAGTAATCTGTCAGGCCCCTGCATACATTTTAGATGCAGGAGACAATCTTTTTGTTGTTCTATATTTGCATTACAGTATAGTCTAAATCTCCGCTGAGATTGGGCCCTGTCATGCACAGGCACTGCACAGGCACACAGTGACCACATATGGAGCCCAGTCTTGCTGGGTGCTGCACAGACACGCCGTGGCCGAGATCAGGGCCCTGTTATGCCAGGCACGTCGCAGGCTGACTCAGTGACCGAATACGAGACCCAGTCGTGCTGGGCGCTGCACAGACATGCAGTGAGAGTCCCTGCCCTGAAGCGCCTACAGTCTAACTAGACACACCAGGCACACAATAAAGTACAGATGACATACCAGCAAAATGCTAGGGCCAAGGGGACTCTGTGTTAACTGTTCTCAGTGGGAGCTGCTGCGTGCTTAGTGCTCTAGGAAATTTAACCACTGACTTAAGTGCCTGGAAAACCCGCCTCCAATTGTGGGTGCTGGACAGGCACCCGCAGTATAATAATAATACAGGCATCTTTACGCAATCTGCTTGTGCTCTCCATTATTACCAAGGAGTGGAGGCGTCTATCCCTGTCTCCTCTAACTGAAACTCTAATTGCAACATGAATCATAAAGAAAATATAAAAATCACTGCTGACAAAATGTGTAGACGACACAAGGGTAGGTGGGAGTGGTAGATAGTGGTGGGGACACAGAAAGACCCATGTTCCTTGGTAAGCTGGGCTCATTTGAACAATGTGCGTTGGAACCCAGCCAAATGCATGGTCACATGGGAACGAAGAATATGGGTCCCACATCCAGGATGGGAACCTGTATCCTGGAAAGCAGAGACTCTAGAAAGGACGGGTGAAAACATCTGGCATAGGAGATCCCGGTGCAATGGTGTACTGAAAAGGCAAACTTGATCTTTGGCTGTGTATGTAAGCAGGGAAATATCGAGTACCTCTGTCTCTGGCATTGCTGAGACCACTCTTGGATACTGTGCCCACACTTCAGAAGGGATGCGGAGAAATTGTTAAGGTTCAGAAAAGAGCTACAAGAATGATTCACGGTCTGGAAAACCCGTCGTCCATGAAGAGACCAACGGCGCTCCATGTATTCGGGTTACTCAGAGAAGGTTAAGAGCTGACGTGATCCTGGTCTTTAAGCACCAACACGGGGAGGGGATTTCTGAGGGCAGAGGGCTCTTTAACCTCCAGGCAAAGGTAGAGCCAGGTCCAATAGCAGGGAGCTGAAGGGAGACTAATTCAGGGTAAGACTAAGGAGCCAGTGTTTACCAGGGAGGAGAATTAAGGGTTGGAACAGCTCCATTAGGGATGGGGTGGATTTTCCATGTCGGTGGAGAAGGGGCGTCTCTCTCTCAAAGCTCCGCTCTAGCTCAGCCAGGAGTTACTGGGCCAGAGGCAGGAATCGCTGGGGGAGATTCTCTGGCCTGGGTTAGGCAGGAGGCCAGGCTGGATGGGCATGATGGGCCCTGCTGGCCTTAAAATTTATGAATCTATAAACGGTGGAGTTTCTTGCACCTTCTTCTGCAATATCAAGTCCTGGGCATTGTCAGAGAGAAGAGACTGGGCTAGACACACCATGGTGCTGAGCCAGTCCAGTAATCCCCATGTGCTGTAGCTGGGCCAATTTATTTGCATCAAATAACTCGTTCACCCCGTGTTGCCAGCTCTGGTGATTTACTATGAGCTTTGTGATATTTAACTGTTTCTCCCCCCCCCCCCCCCCCCTTAAAGCCCCAGCAACTGGGTCCATGTATTTATGGGAGAATCTCAGCTTTTATGTTGGTGGGGAGGGTGGGGGAGAGTATATTTCCAGCCCTTGTAGTTTGGGGGTGGGGGTCCTAAAGGTTCAAAAAGCAGAATGAAAAAAATGTAGCGATATAAAAATAATCCCATTTTTAAGATGCGCTGATATTTTGGGGGCCTGACTCGTCATTTTTTAACTCCTTGGGTTGGCAAAATTATGGGCCAACTTATTTACAGCCAACAGTTTGTTCTTCCCCATTTTTTCCTGTCCCGGTCTCTGCAATTTGTTCCTTGTTCCAGCCGCCGCAAGCTGCGTGGGAACCATGCAAAGGGGCTGGTCAGTGCTACCTTGTGCAGGGCGTGGATTTGAAGCGCCATAATCTCTTCAGTCATCTTTAACCTTAGGGCCAGGCCAAAGCAGCCTCCCAGCTCAGGGATCAAATGCTCATTGTAAGGCACTTGTTGTTAAGCGCACGATGATCTGCCCCCTGCCCCTCATCCCGTGTAGACAGAGACCCTCTATTTGCACTGATGGAGCCTGCTCAGAAGCAGAGTGAAACTGATACAAATCTTGGTGGTTTATGGAAACAACGTGTTCCCCGGTTTACATGGGAGGTTTGCACCGGGGCTGGAATTGCTGCTTAACCCCCAAGGTAGCTAAAGCCTGAGTCACAGAGGAAAGGTTCTAACTACAGGTGTGGGCCCTGATCATGTGATCTGACCCTTACACCTGTGTGGACCCCCACTTCGAAATAACGGGGGCCCAGTGCAGGGTGGAGCATCCATCTGTATTAATCCATGTGCAGCGCTGAGAGTCAATGGGATCTAATGGACTGGGACACAGGACACCCGGGTTCATTCCCAGCTCTAAAACTGGCTTGCTGGGTGACCTTAGGCAAGGCACTTCCCTGCTCTGTGCCTAGTGTCTTGTCCTCCCTTTGTCTATTTTGACTGTAAGCTCTTCTGGGCAGGGGCTGTGTGCGATTATAATGCAAATTACAATAATAATAATAATAATAAAGGATCAGGCTGCGTTGTAGGGGGGTATAATGGTCTCTGCCTCCACAGCTCCCCCTTGAGGCGTGGGGTGGCCCTGCAGCCATAGTTTCTCTTTCCTCAGGAATTTCTCAGAGGCTTTCTCGTAACCAGTAACTCCCATATTGGGCTGGCTTGTTATCATAAACGGCTACAAAATAAAGCCCTAAGCGTCTAAGTCGGAAGCTGATATATTTTGAGGTTTATATATCCATCCTTCCCGACTCTTCATCCAGGCACTCCCAGGCCTTCTGCCTGGAGTCCCCCTTACCGAGCTGGAATCTTTTCTCTACTGGTGTCCCCTGCAGCAGCCTTCTCACTGCTTACAGCCCCGCCAATCCCCCTCCCACGCCTTCCTGCCTTGATTCTCCCAGGCTTCTTCCTTATCTGCCCTAGAGGCCTGATTGGGTCACATGGCCTTTTCCATTCCTCCTCCCCCACCCTCCTGGGACAGTTGGGTGGGGCCGAGACCCATCTCCCTTTAAAGAGGCAGCTGCCCTGTGACGGTGGTTTCAAGGCCTGAGCTGGCACGGATTTATGGCTCACAATAAAAATGTGTCAACTTTGTCAGCTCCCCCCTGGGTGCCGGGTCTCCTGCGGGGACCAGCCTCGATCTGGGGTCCAGTGTCTCACCCATGCTAATCGCCGTCTCCTGTCTTCTTTTCCCATGCCCAAGCTTCCCGATGGCGCACTCGGCCGAGTTCTCGTGGATGGAGCGAGGGGAGGAGCTATGTGACGCCGACTCAGATGAGCGGGAGGAGCTGAGAGTTGTCCTGACAGGTGAGGAATTCTGGAAGAGAAACTGCAGTGGGAGCAGAACCGTAGGGAGTCGCCAGACCGGATCAGCACCCAGGTCTGTCCAGCCCAGTCTCCCATCACCGACCGCGGCCTGCACCAGATGCTGCAGGGGAAGGGGGGAGAACCTGCAGTTGCAGATTGGGGCTAATCTGCCGCCATGTTAGATCCTATCGTGGTCTGTAATAGTTAGAGATCGGCTCAAGCCGTTAGCATTAAGTAGCTCTGTATGTTCCTGTTATCCTCACAGACACCCAGTCCTGCTCTGAGTCTTGCTAAGCTTCGGCCTCCAGTACATCTGGTAGCAATGAGTTCCATGGGCTATTTATACACCGTGGGAAAAAGGTTTAGAATTTGCTGCCTTTCACTTTCATTGCATGACCCCTTTTTATTATTTACTTTTTGTACTGCAGTAGCTGCCAGCTCCTCCAGGAAGCCTACGAGCCCTGGGACTGCACCTTTAAAATTCCCGACCAACCCTAGAGGTGTCTTCCTCCAAGCTCCGCTCCAGCTCAGCCAGGAGTTACTGGGCTGGCGGCAGGAATGGTTGGGGGAGAGTCTCTGGCCTGGGTTAGGCCGGAGGCCTGGCTCAATGGGCACAGTGGGCTGTTCTGGCCTTGACACCTATGACTCTCAGTGCCAGGCCCTCCCTCCCCATTAGATACTTCCTCCCCTGGGCGTGACTGACGTGTGTCTGGACTCCCTCTCTCTTTTCCTTCTGCCAGATGACGGGGCCCTGAGTGAGGACGAGGAGGCTGACGATGTGCAGGAGCCGGACGACGACGATGGGGAGCCAGAAGGGCCGTTCTCAGCCCGCTCCGAAGGGGACGATTCCTGCGGGAGCTCTGAGAGGCCACAGGGTAGATGGCGTGATGCAGGTGCGGGTGAGCAGGCCTGCGATGCAGAGGATAAGCCGTTCCGGTGCTCCGAGTGTGGCAAAGGGTTTGCCCAGAGCTCCAACCTGATCAAACACCAGCGGGTCCACACCGGGGAGCGGCCCTACCGCTGCCACCAGTGCGGCAAGGCCTTCACCTGGAGCTCATCGCTGCTGGAGCACCAGAAGTCTCATGCTGGCGAAAAGCCCCACAGCTGTCCGGAGTGCGGGAAGAAGTTCAGCCGTGGCTCCACCCTGCTGGAGCACCAGCGCATCCACACCGGCGAGAAGCCTTTCCGCTGCCACCAGTGCGGCGCCCGCTTCAGCCAGAGCTCCACACTAGTGCACCACCAGCGCACCCACACCGGGGAGCGGCCCTACCGCTGTGACGAGTGCGGGCGCAGCTTCGGCCGCAAGTCCACGCTGGTGACCCACCGCCGCACCCACACTGGTGAGAAGCCGTACCACTGCCTGGAGTGTGGACGCAGCTTCGTGGTCAGCTCGGACCTGGCCAAACACCAGCGCACCCACACCGGCGGCCAAGGCCCCTACCGCTGTGGAGAGTGCGGGGAGGGCTTTGGCTGGAGTGCCGCCCTGGCTGCCCATCGGGCCAGCCAGCACAGCGCCGAGAAGCCCTACCGATGCTCCGAGTGCGGGGAGGCTTTCCACCAAAGCGCCACGCTGCTAGTGCACCAGCGCACCCACGCCGGCGACGAGGCCTTCACCTGCTCCGACTGTGGGGAGTGCTTCCTGGAGAGCGCCAAGCTGGCCCGGCACCGGCGCATGCGGCACAGCGCCGACGGGGAGGAGAAGCCTTTCAAGTGCTCTGAGTGCGGCAAGGGCTATGCCCAGAGTGCCGGCCTGCGACACCACCAGCGAGAGCAACCCTTCCGCTGCCCGCAGTGCGGCCTGAGCTTCCTCTGGAGCTGCCGGCTGGCTGAGCACCGCCGCAGCTGCCGCATGGCGGAGAAGCCCTACAAGTGCCCCGAGTGTGGCAAGAGTTTCGGCCAGAGCTCCAAGCTGCTGCGGCACCAGGTGACTCACACCGGCGAAAAGCCCTACAAGTGTCCGGAGTGTGGCAAGATCTTCAGCCAGAGCTCCAATCTGGCGGAGCACCGGCGCACGCATGCCGGCCAGAAGCTCCACCGCTGCGGCATCTGCGGCAAGAGCTTCGCCCTGGGCTCCTATCTGGCCAAGCACCAGATCACCCACACCGGGGAGCGGCCCTACCGCTGCACCGAGTGCGGCAAAGGCTTCCGGCAGAGCTCCAACTTGATCCAGCACCAGCGCACCCACACCGGCGAGCGCCCCTACACCTGCCCCCAGTGCGGCAAAAGCTTCTGCCAGAACTCCCACCTCATCAAGCACCGGCGCACCCACACTGGTGAGCGCCCCTACCGCTGCCCCCAGTGCGGCAAGAGCTTCCGCCAGAGCGCCAACCTGCTGGAGCACCAGAACACCCACACCGGCGAGCGCCCCTACCAGTGCGGCCAGTGCGGCAAGAGCTTTTGCTGGAGCTCAGCCTTCAGCAAACACCAGAGGACTCATCTCAGCTAGGGGAGCTATGCTGGGACCTACCTGAGCCGGGGGCCCTGTATTGGGACTCTGCAGGCCCACCTGAGCTGGGGTGCCCCCCATATGGGGTCACCAAGCCCCATCTCCAGTTATGGACCCCATATGGGGATCCCCAGGAGCCAGGGCAACACTGGGACCCCTCCCTGCTTCCCCCCTCTCCCCTCCGAGCTAGGGGACCCAATATGGAGACCACCAGGACACCCCATGGACGTGCTGGAGATCCCAGCCTATCTTGCATCAGGGTGGCCCTGGTTGATCCCTTCCATCAGGGAAGCAGGATCCAGCCATGGCACATGGAGGCAAACCAAGATCAGGCTCTATCATGCCAGGTGCTGCACAGACACGCAGTGACCGAGATCAGGCCCCGTCACGCCGGGCGCTGCACAGACACATAGTGCTCGAGATCAAGGGCCAGTTGTGCCGGGCGCTGCACAGACACGCAGTGACCGAGATCAGGCCCCGTCATGCCGGGCGCTGCACAGACACATAGTGCTCGAGATCAGGGGCCAGTTGTGCCGGGCGCTGCACAAGTTGTGCCGGGCGCTGCACAGACACACAGCGACCGAGATCAGGGCCCTGTCACACCCGGTGCTGCACAGACACAGTCAACGACAGTCTCTGGTTTACATCACTTACATGTACTGCTTCCATTGCCTCCCCATCCAATGCAGGACTGACTGAACGGTGTATTGGCCCAGCCTTGTTCTGCATATCCCAAGTGGCTGAGCTTTCACTCTCTCTGTTAGGTGACCATTGTACAGCTCTCCTCTTTAGCAAATCTTTGATGACACTGAAACGAAACTCATTTTGCGGACTCCTCTGGAGTTCTGTCATTAAGGAGGAGGGGAAATGAGAGATTGTGCTTTGGGGTCTAATGACTAAGAAGACTGCTAAGTGATTTTGTTAACCACAGGGTGAAAGGTGAGGTGCTGTTGTGAATCAGAAAGGAGCGAAGAGACAGGCAAGTAATTGTGGGAAGAAATGGACAGTTTCCACAAGCTTCAATCCAATGATTGGCTCAAGAAGTCAGCAAAGCCCTAATCACCAGGCTGCCAAAGACTGAGAGCCTCTTCCTGTATTCAAAGAGCTATAGAGGGAAACTAGAGACTTTTAAGCTCATCAAATTCCTGATCTTTGTGTCTAGCCTCCTTTTCTAGCTGGTCCCTCGCCTTTTTTTGCCACCTGCATGTCCATCTTTGTCCTTTTGCAGAGCTGGGTTCCAGCCCTCCACCAATTCCTCAGGACTCTTCCACACGGGATTGTGGAACTCCCTGCCACAGATGCTGCTGTAGCTGAGAACGTAGCCAGATTCAAAGAGGGACTGGATGTTTATGTGCCTAACAAGACCTGTATGATAGTAAATGATAAAGAAGTGGGTTTGGAAGGGATATTAAACCTCAAGTTCCAGGGTTTAAGGTGATCTCTAGCTATTGTGATTTAGGATGAGACATTCATGTGGGTAGATGATCCCAAATATGGATTCCTCTCACTTTCTTCTGCAGCATCTGGTGCTAGCCCAGTGTCAGAGATAAGCCACGGGGCTAGAGGAATCCCAGGTTCGATACAGTCTAGCAGTCCCAGTTTTAAAAGCGCTCCCATCACTAATGTGCAGTTATAATGAGAGCACCTAGGCTAGACAAAATATTGTGGAGCAGACACAGGCAGGGAATGATATTCGTTCCTTCTGCTGTCAGACAGATACACAGACAACCTCACTGTAAGCATGAACTGCTTTCTGGGAAAAGCTTTTATTTTCTAACACGATAATCTAGGCAGCATCTTTGTGATTAGGCCAGGAGCCTGGCAGCCCGGACTCCTGGGTTCTCTCGGCAGCCCTTCCACTGACTTCCCCTCTCCATGTCCATCTGGGCTAGTGAGGATTCATCTGTGAGTAAGGAGCTTTTGAGTTCCTCGACTAGAAATCCCTACATCAATGCAGAGTGTGGTGGTGAAAGACTCTCTTTTATGTATGTCTTTTGCAAGTGATTTTACCAAAGCTGTTGGGGAGATCTCGGGAATTACAGACCAGTGAGCCCTACCTCTCCGTATCTGTTAAATCTGGTTGAAACAATAAACAAAAATAGAGTTACCAAACATCTAGAAGATAGTGATATATGCTAGTGTCTAACCAGCACGGCCTCCCCATAGGGAAACCATGCCTCACTAACCTGTTAGAATTCTTTGAGTGTGTCAATAAAATAGTGACTAAAGGAGAAGTAGTGGACATCATTTCTTTCAACTTTTAACAAGGCTTTGGCACAGGTACTTCACGAGAGGTTCTGAAGGAGCCATGGGAGGAATGGCAAAGTGCTGTCCTGGAGCAGCAACAAAAAGGAGGGAAAATGGTCCATTTTTAATGCTGCAAAAAGGCCAACAGTAGATGTCACAAGGTTCTGGGGTTTATTGGGTAGAAAGGGGGTTAGAGGCCAGAGAATCTCCCACGCTGATTTCTGCCTCCAGCCCCCAAACTCCTGGCTGAGCTGGAGTGGAGCTTTGAGAAAGAGATGCCCCATCTCCACTGACAGATACTCCCCCACCCCCCATGTTTAGGTTTTCAAATAAGTGTGACCCCCCCCCCCATTTGATCAGTGCAGCACACTGGCCCCCTCTCGTGGTAACTGGCCCACACAGCAGCTGATGAACCTGCTCCAGCCTTGATTAACAGGGAAGTCTTTTAGCTCATTCCAGAGGGGTTTGTGCTTTAAGAAGTAGTGGTTACATACAAACAGCAACATTGGTAGTTTAAAAAAGGAAAAGTTTTATGCTGTATCCAAACTCAACAGCTTCCTGAATGATGGGTCAGGGAGGGACGATGAGAACTCGTACGGCCCCAGAGTTCCTACACCCCAGGTAGCGGTCCCAAGGAGTGGGGGACTCGCTGATAAGTATGGTTGGTGCTCTTTGAAGGCCACTGCCACAACCCCCCAGTCACCACACCTCCACTCTGGACTTGGTTAACAAAGTCTTACGTATAAGTAAACCCATGACTGAACTCCGTTACTATTCAACTAGAGGTGTCCCCTTTACTCTCCGTTACTTCTGATCCCTGTCTTGATTTTCTTCTCAGAAGCTGCTGGGTCCTATGTCCTCCGAACTGGTAAGGAGACATTGAGACAAAGTAGCTGGATCCATACAGTCCCTGAGTCCTCAGCTGTGACATCACTGTCTCAGCCGCAGGTTTTACTTCCCACAGCCCTATACACACAACTAACTGACCAGATTACTTCCACAAGGACAAAGGTGCTGTAGCCCAGGTGCTTCCTGTATGCAGCTAGCGCCTGTGTGAACAAAATGTTTCTGATCCCCATCCTTCCACAGCAGCATGACCTGAGTGTGGCATCTCTTGGCTTCCCCATGGAGCGCCCAGCTACCTCCCTGCCTCTGTCCAGGAGCAGCTGAAACCCTTCTCCCTGGCTGGCTGACATCCAGAACTGATTGCATAGCTAGGGCAATATGAAGTAGAGTAAGAGTCTCCCTTTCGCTCCCCTTCTCCCCCCCCCCCCCCAGCCCTGAGCAACACAGCGGCGCTGCTCTCATCCATGTGGGTGGGATTGTCCAAAGTTCCGAAGGCTTTGTCTACACTCAGGAAAATTAATCAAAACTAACTAAAGAGGTGCATTTAAACGGGATTGGCTGAATTGGATTAAAATTCCATCCAATGGAGAGGCACCATCAACCACCCCCCATGCTTATTCCCTCCTCCCTCCCCCATAATTCCTTTCCATGACACTGTCCATGATCCGGGGTCCCCATTGACTGGTGCCCTTTCCTGTTAACACACTGGGGATGCCATGTCTGATGGCAAACGTGCCATTTCCGATAGCTCCAGCCCAGTTTGCAGAATCACCCCCTGTGCTTCTCTCTACTGTTCACGGAGGTTGGTGCTAGTCTGATAACAGAAGCCTTATCCCAGGCTCAGTGCAGGGACAAACAAAGGATTAGACGGGAACTTTTGGGTCATCAAGTCCAGTCCCGAGCTCTCTCGGGCAACCCGGTCATATAATCCAAGCTCCATTTTAAAACTAGTTCAGTTTCTTGTCCCTGCTGCTCCTGTTGGGAGGCTGTTTCAAAACCTCACTCCTCTGATGGTGAGAAACCTTTTAATTTCCAATTTACATTTAGTCATGGCCACTTTAGCCCCATTTCTTCCTGAGTCAATGTGACTTTCAGCTTCCATAGCTCTTCTCCCTCCCCGGTGTTTGCCATCCTGGTGTGTAGATATAGAAAGCAATCAGATCCCCTCTCTGCTTGCAGTTTATTAGGCTAAACAAGACAAGCTCTTCCAGTCTCCTCTTGTAAAAATACTCCTGAGGGAATTCTGTGCCAAAAAAAAAAAAAAAAAAATTCTTACACACTATTTTAAAATTCTGCAAAATTCTGCATATTTTATTTGTCTGTAAATAAATAAATCCCCACAGCATGGCAGTGGGGAGCACAGGACACTGGCTGCACGGAGGTGGGAGATCACCCTGCAGCCCCCTGCCCTTCCCGGGACATGGACTCAGTGGTGAGGCTGCACCCAGCCTTGACACAATGCAAGGAGTGGCCCTGCCCCAGAAACATCCCGGGGCCCTGCCCCTCCATGCCAGGCACAACAAGATAGCAAGTGAGAGGGACAGAGTCTTGCATGCATGCCCAGCTCCAGGTGTGGAGCAGGCAGACTCAGGTCAGCAGGATCCAAGTGTGTGTGTGTGTGTGTGGGGTGCTTAGTGTGGAGTGAGAGGGTGCTGTGTGGGGCAATCTGGGTGCGGTGGCTCAGTCAGGGGTCGGGAGGCATGTATGTGGGGAATCTGGATGTGCAGGGGCTTGTTGTGGGGTTCCAGGTGCCGAGGGAATAGGGCTCTGCACAGGGGTCCAGGTGAAGGTGGTTGTAGCTCAGCAGGGGTTGTCTGGGTGTGGGAGAGGATGGGGCTTAGCGGGGGTCTGGGTTCAGCTGGTTGGGGCTCACTGGGGTGGGAGTCTGAGTGTGGAGGAACTAAGTGGGAGGTGGTCTGCATGCAGGGGTGCGGGTCTGGATGCAGGAGGGTGGGGCTGGGCAGAGATGTCTGAGTGCAGGCGGACTCCAGATGCCTGGGGGTTAGACAGACAGGGGAGCAGCTCCCCATACAGTGACCCCCTCGCCCACAACTGTGAAGAGACTGTGAACTTGTCTATGGTGTTCCCCGTGCCCCTAGGACAGATTCTTTGTTCCTTTAACCTTTTCCATTTCCCCTTATTCCTCTTACAGTTGCGGTTTAATAAATTTGCTTTGAGCTTAATGTAGTGATCAGGGGGTCAGGGAAATGCCTGGTGTGGAGAACACCCTAGCCCCATTCTAAATGACCATGAGAAGACTGGAGGTTAAGCTTTCCAGGAATCATGGGCCCAGCCTTGTCAGGGTTACGAGGACTCTGCCTCATGGGAGAGTGGAAGGCCTTCATGGGAAGAGTCAAGCAGGCCTCCCGGTAAAGCAAGTTAGAGTGAGGACTCACATCCTTTTGGTATCCTAGTCCGCTGGGGTAGTGCAGAAGCCAGGAAAGTTCCCCACAATAGCAAGACCAGTCTCACGCTTACATTCACTCCATTACAATCCCCCTCCAGCAATCCCTCCTTTTGCATTTATATCCCTCTATACCTTTGTACCCATCCCTTTTTCTGAGTATTTGAGTGCCTCACATGCTTTAGTGTATTTATCCTCAGAACCTCCCTGTCCCATACAGATGGGGAACTGAGGTACAGAAAGACCAGGTCATCTCCCCAGTGCCACAAAAGAGAGTCTTGTGCAGAGCAAAAAAATTGAGGTCAGGTTGCCCTGTTATTAGAGAACTGAACTTGACATAACTGGAGACATTTTGGGGTATACAGCCACCATTGACTGAAAGCGGAAACACCTCTGTCAGGAATAATTTGTGTTTGCATAAGCAAAACTGCTGCACAGCTGCAACTCTGCGAATAAGACTAGAGAAAGTAACAGATTCCTGAAAATGGGAAGGCGTGTGGATTCCTGGTTGTGAGTTCCTCGCTGTTGCTATGACTAAAATCTGCTTTGCTGATAAATAAAATGATGAGTTGCTTTTGGTAATGCTAGGAGAATAGTCAGCCCACTAGGGGTTACTAGAAAGTATGTGGTTTGTTTGAATAGTCTATTGAAAGATAAGTAAGAGTATGCAATGTGGAGCAGTTAGAAGAAGCTTTTCTACAAGCAAGGAGCTGACATCTTACTCCCCTGCAGCTAGGAGGAAGGCTGATCACCTGAAACCTGCTGTTGCCACTCAAAACCATTTCAGACTTTGGGTAACTATATCTGGGGCGCTCTAGACTATTGCATATGCATGTGTGCTTAAGACTCAATAAAGAAGGAGCTTTGGGTGAAAACACTCTTTTTTGTACCACTGATTTATCAGCCAGAGGCGCTGTGACCTCTCCCTTGATTGAAATCGCCTAGAGAGAAAATTGTAAATTACCATAGGTTTGGGTTCAGATACTCCCAGGTGACAGATTTGGCGAGCCACCCAGGAGTGGTTTGTTGCAATAGGGACTAGAGGATGGAGGGACAGGGTCGCAACCTGTAATTCCCATGTTGTAGTCTGCAAGTCAATTTACGGATATATTCCATTACCGGGATTTAGGACTGAGGTTGGTAGCCTGGTCGAGGGAGAAAATATGACAGACGGAAAGGGGACATCTGGAAAGGTTGGAAATGGTTTTGCGGTGCAGCTTGACACAATATGGTAATGGTCTCTGGAAGCTTGAAGCTTCTACCAGTCCCAGGGCATTCTTTAAGAAATGGGAAATGTGGATCAGCATGGGAAACTCCATATGTTAAGGCGAAGAAAAAGGCTGCATTGCAGGGATTGTGTGTGGTAGCAATAGTAATAGATACAGAGATAGATAAGTTAAAGGCAAGAGTGGATGAGTTAGACACAGATAAAGTTAAGAGAGAAAAAGAAACAACTTGCCTAAAGGCAGAGTCAGACACCCTCAGGGCTACAACCCTCACTCAGACAGCACAGACAGTGGCAATGCAGAAGCAAGTGTGTGATAGTGAGAGAGTGGAGCAGGACGTATACGAGTTGAAAAAGCCAACAGAGGAAAGCAAGACAGTGGTTAGAGCCTTATTGAAGAATACCCAGAGTAAGACCCAGGCAGACCATGGGGAATGTAAGAGACATATTTATGCCCTCAGAGTGGAGCTGGGAGGGCAGAGGGGAATAGTGGCTGCGATCAGAAGGTCTCGTAGTCTAGGGAGGGGGGATGGGTCAGAAGAAGACCCTGATTTGCAGCCTCCTTATTAACGCTATGAAAGGGATGACTCTAATGAGTTTCTCCTGGGTCCTTTCAAGGAGTTCCCATATGGCTCTTTGCTCCAAACACTGGAAGAGCTGCAGAAGCCCCTGCCCATAGCCCCAGTAGTAAACACCATGGTATGGTAGATTGGCCTCCCAGGAGGGTAATCTCAGATGGAACAAACAAACAGAGGTCATGCCCTTCTCCCCTGACCAGGTTAGGGCCACAGGGAAATCTGTGGGCCCACTAAACTGGAGTACAGTCTTGGGATAGCTGGTGAGAATAGCTGACACCCCCGGTCTCACTCTGACAGATGTGGTGGCCTTAGCCAGGGAATGTATGCTCCCCAGGGATTTTGCAGGGCTCCCATATGATATTAAAGTAGGGATCCCTCCTGGAAATGATGCCCAAAGGCATATTAATTTGCCAGGGGAGATGATAAAGGCTCTCTTCCCAGAAGAAAGCCCTGTAGTGATACACCATCAAGAGAAGCAATGGGCAGGGGAAAGGCCAGAAAGCTATGTGGCTAGAAAGAAGATGGAATTTAAACATTCCAGCTTGAGGGCACCTGAACAACCTGGATATGCCACTCATGAGTTTAAACAGGCCTTGCTCCAAGGGTTTCTCCCCATGATTCATATGGCCCTGATAGGTGCACACCCAGACAGCACAATGCTGGGAGAAATAGAGGACAGGGCCAGGAAAGATTATAAGGTGCTGAAGGGTATTTATCTCCCCAAAAAGAAATGTTGGAAGGGGGACAGACCCAGCAAGCCCAAAGAGCCCTTCCCCCCTTTTGGGGAGACTGGGACCCAAACAGGTCTGAATAAATGCTGATAAAATTGGTATAAATATATAATAATTCCTCCTGCTATATAGGAAGGGGGAAAGTTTTGTTATGCTTTGTATTTTAGATTACTAATTATGTGGATGTTGGAAGATATTGGAGATGATGGACTCCTGTGTGCTGCGTTTGGCACACAGGCCTACTCTGCCAATGGTGTGAGTCCGGAACCTATTGTGCCCGAAGCAGCGTCTTCTCCCCGCATCTGACCGAAGCCAAAGCCTGCAGGGTGGTCTGGACCGAACTCCCGACGGTCAGTGTGGGTGACCGAGACCATCTGGTCGAGCTCTCGGAAGCCCTCCACCGCATACCCACTAATAAATCCCCGGGCTTGGACGGGCTGACCGTGGAGTTCTACTGCGTGTTCTGGGACATCCTTGGCCCGGACCTTGTCACCATCTGGGCCGAGTCCTTGGAGAGCGGGGTCCTCCCTCTGTCATGCAGGCGAGCCATGCTCGCCCTGCTGCCGAAGAAGGGGGACCTCCGCAACCTTCGGAACTGGCGTGTCATCTCGCTCCTCAGCACGGAGTACAAGGTCATAGCAAAGGCCATCTCACTGCAGCTGGGGTCCGTGCTGGCAGATGTAGTCCATCCCGACCAGGCCTACACCGTCCTAGGCCGGACCATCTTTGATAACCTGTACTTGGTCCAGGACCTCTTGGCGCTCAGGTGTAGGGATGGTCTGTTGTTCGACCTCCTGTCCCTGGACCAGGAGAAGGCATTGGACAGGATGGACCATGGGTATCTCCTGGGCACTCTGTGGGCGTTTGGGTTCGGGCCCCAGTTTGTGGGTTTTCTCCAGGTGCTGTATGCTGGCGCGGAGTGTCTGGTCAGGCTCAACTGGACCCTGACCGAGCCAGTCAGCTTCGGGCGGGGAGTACAGCAGGAGTGCCCCCTCTTGGGCTAGCTGTATGCTCTGGTGATTGAGCCCTTTCTCTGTCTCCTCCGCCGGAGACTGACGGGGTTGGCGCTTTGGGAGCCGGAAGTGCGGCTGGTCCTGTTGGTGTACACCGACGACGTGCTCCTCATGGTCCAGGACCCCGGCGACCTGGTTCAGGTGAAGGCTTGCCAGGCCATCTACTCGGTGGCCTCCTCCTCCCAGGTCAACTGGGTCAAGAGCTCTGGCCTGGTGGTCGGGGATGGGTGGCAGGCGAGCTTCCTCCCACCCACGCTTCAAGCCCTCCGGTGGCGCGCGGGTCCGCTGCTCTATCTTGGTGTCTATCTTTCTGCCACGTATCCTTCTCCACCGGAGAGCTGCCGGGATTTGGCGGCCAGGGTGGGTGAGCAGCTGCAGAGCTGGACGGGACTGCTCCGGAGTCTCTCCCTGCGAGAGAGGGCTCTGGTGCTGAACCAGCTAGTCCTGTCCATGCTCTGGCACCGGCTCAACACCCACATATTTCTCCATCATAGCACAGCAGTACTGCAATTCTTGTCCCATCTGCCTAGCCCACAATAGTGGCAAACCTATCAGGGCTAAACCAGCAGCACACCCCACCCCGTGGGGACCCTTTGTAAATATCCAGATTGATTTTATTAATATGCCAAAATGTTGTTCTTATGAATGTGTTAGTGTGTGTTTGTATGTATTCCGGATGGGTCGAAGCTTATCCTTGTGCCAAGGCCGATTCCATCACGGTGGCAAAACGAATGTTAAAGGACTTTGTTCCCCGGTTCGGCCTGCCTATTTCTATAAACAGTGATCAAGGCACGTACTTTACAGGCCAAATTATGCAGTAAATTTGTAAGGCTCTTAACATTTCCCAACATCTGCACTGTGCTCACCACCCTCAAAGTGCAGGGACAGTGGAGCATAAAAATGGGGAACTAAAGAACAAATTTACAGAGGGCCTCAGGCCTTGGTCAAGCTAGTGTTTTGTTCAAGTTAGTAGGCCTGAAATATTAGCTGAGCTTGCTTGTGTGTGTAAGGGGCATACCAATGTTGCAATACTGACGCAATCATCCCTCCTTTGCTCACATGCGCCATACCATGGGCCACTCGAGCAAGGTAAGGAAGCAAAACCTTGGGCACCACCAAGCGGCCGTCTGGAGAGCGCCACAGGGCATCGGGGTGCAAGGAGCACTTGTCTCGCCTCCATTTTTCCTTTTCCTATTCTGATGTTGATTCCTGCATGAGAGCTAAAGCGTGAGAAGAATCAGGCATGGAGGGAGACTGTACTGATGAAAGGAGGCAGATGGAGGTAAAAGGAGCCGAAGACCCAGAAAGGGCCACCTGCCTGGCAGTAGCATCTGCCAAGGCATTTCCTCGTGTAACATCATCATAAGGTTTCTGGTGAGCAACGCACTTAACAATGGCAATGGCGGAAGGAAGTTGAAGAGCAGAAAGAAGGGCATCGACATAGGGCCCATTGCTGATTTTCGCTCCCCCTGAGGTAAGAAATCCTCGGTGTTTCCACAGCTGTCCATAATCATGAACCACCCCGAAGGCATATCGGGAATCGGTGTAGCTGGTGACAGACTTATTCTCAGCTAAGGGAACAGGCGTGAGTAAGGGCAACAAGCTCTGCAACTTGGGCTGAGTGTGCCTCTGGAAGGGAATGGGCCTCCACAGGGCTATGTTGGGAGCAAACAGCATAGCCGGCTACAAGTTGGCCAGCAGGATTTCTAAGACAGGATCCATCCACATAAAATAACAGATCAGGGTTATGGAGTGGGGTATCTTGTAAATCGATTCTAGGAGTGGAGAGTTCTGCCATTACTGTTAGACAGTTATGTGGTTCTCCATCGGCTACCGTAGGTAGCAGAGAAGCGGGGTTGAGAACAGGGCAGTGGGTAAGAATTACATTAGAAGCATTTAAAAGTAGCATCTCATACTTAGTGAGCCTGGAGTTAGAGAGATGTTGAGTGTTACCCCTCAAGAGTAGAGCAGTCACGGCATGTGGAACCGCAACACGGAGGGGGTTTCCCAAAACTAGGGTAGCAGAAGTGTCAACAAGGGCAGCAGCTGCAGCTACTGATCGAAGGCAAGGAGGGAGGCCAGCGGCTACAGGATCTAAAGGTGAACTATAATAGGCAATGGGTCGCTGTACATTTCCATGCATCTGAGTAAGGACCCCTAAGGCCACTCCCTCCCTTTCATGGCAATAAAGGGTAAAAGGCCTTTTATAGTCAGGTAGACCCAGGGCTAGTGACCTAGCGAGAGCTTGTTTAATCTGGACAAAAGCCTCGTCAGCTTTTGGGGTCCATAAAAGGGGTTCTGGGACCTTGTCAAGGGTCATTGCCTGCAGGGGTCGAACAATTGCCGCATACCCAAGGATCCATTGTCGGCAATAGCCGGCCATGCCCCAAAAGCCACGCATTTGTTTTTTTGTGGTTGGTTTGGATACCTGGAGAATGACTTGTCCTCGTGAAGAGGACGAGTGCCTCTCTCCAGCTGAAATATCATGTCCCAAATAATGGACTCTGGGTAAGCAGAGCAGCAACTTAGATTTGGAAGCTTTATGACCCTTTTAGGCTAAAGCCTGCAACAACACAAGGGAATCAGTTTTAGAGGCTTCCAAAGAAGTAGAAGCTAATAATAGATCATCTCCATACTGGATCAGAGTTGATCCCATTGGGAACTCAACATCGTCCAAATCCTTTTTAAGAATTTGAGAAAATAAGGTGGGTGACTCAGTATAGCCTTGTGGCAGTCTGGTCCAAGTATATTGAAGCCCTTGATAAGTAAACGCAAATAAATACTGACTATCTTTATGAATAGGAATGGAAAAGAAAGCAGAACAAAGATCAATCATCATAAAATAATTAGCAGTGGGGGAAATACAGGAAAGAATAGTCGCGGGGTTTGGGACAACGGGGAAGATAGGGAGGACAGCAGCATTTACAGCATGAAGATCCTGGACAAAATGCCAAGTCTGTTTGCCAGGTTTTTTCACTGGTAAAATAGGAGAGTTGCATTCACTAACCGTTGGTACAATAACTCCTTGCTGTATTAAGGAGGTAATTACAGGACGAATTCCCTCTTCAGCTTGTTTTGACAGAGGGTATTGTGGTACTCGGGGAAGGAGTTTTGCTGGGTTTAAACGAATTTTCACCGGCTGGGCAGAGCCAATGCACCCAACTTGGTTGGCATGATCGGCCCACAATGAAGGGGGAACCTGAGCCAGCAGTTCCTGTTGCAACGAGGAAGGACTGGGGTCGGTTTCCTTCCTTGAAACGGGCTCCTGTAAAACTGCCAGGACCTCATTGTGGGCAGGATCGGGCACGTCCAAATACACACCCTCAGGGGTACAGTATAGCGTACAGTTTAGCTTACACAGCAAATCCTTCCCGAAGAGGTTAACTGGCGAACACGGGCTATGAAGGAATGCATGATAGTGAGAAAGAGGACCGATAGAAATGGACAGAGGTGAAGAGACAGGGTGAGGAATAGGGGTATTGCCCACTGCTACTGCATTTATGATTTCAGAGGTTATTGGGAGAGAAGGAAACTCACAGGCGCGGAGTGTGGACCGTGAAGCACCGGTATCTATTAAACAGGAGGTAGGGGTGCCATTTATTACACAAGAGACATTAGGACCCGTCTGATCTAAAGGAATAAGCGGGGCGATGATGCTACTAGTCTCCTGGCTCTCCTAATAGTCTTCAGACAGCAAGGGAGCTGTGGTGGGGGGCCCGATTGTACTTGTGCCGAGGCTGGGTATGTAGATTGGCCAGGGCAATATGGACATTCGCGTTTCCAGTGGCCCTCCTTTTTGCAATAATGACATGTGCCAATTCGCTGCTCTTGGAAAGGTGGTTGACAGGGACTTTGGTTTGGTCTTCCTCCCCTACCTCGCTTAGGGTGGCCACCACAGAACCCTTGCATCCTTTGAATCTGGAGGGCCATTAACTTAGTTTCAGTATCATCCTTTTTCTTTTCTAACTGGCGATGGTAATGTTGTGCAGCTGCTAAGATTCCATCCAGATCCTTTCCTTCCCAATCTACTATCCCAACTTTTAATTGGTCACCCAACTTTGGGATAAGACCTTGCACAAAAGCAGCTACCACTGCTTGTTTAGCAGTGTCTTCTGCATTATTTACGCTGGAATGTCTTTCAAAAACTTGTTTAAGGCGCTCCATATAATCAGCAGGGTTTTCCCCTTTGTTTTGTTTGCAAGCATTAATTTTAGTCCAGTCCATTCTTTTTGGACATACGGTAAGGACTTCATTTAACAAATTGTTTCTATGCATAACTAAATTATCATGACTGAGATCTTGGTCAGTATCGGGCCAATTGGCCTTTTTATACAGACGATCCAGCGTTTCCCTGGGCAACATTGCTCTTAAGAGTTGATCCATGTCTGCCCAGGAGGGGTCATAGCAACGAATGACTATCCTCAGTTGTTCCTGAAATTTAACTGGGTCTTCCCTTATTTTTGGAAATTTATCAATTAGGTTATATAAATCCCTGGGAGTTCATGGTGCATGCACAGTCACCATGATCCCTTGTCCTTGATCATTCACTCCTCCTGGGAGTTGATGCAGGGGGTGTATCGGGATCATCTCAGGGGATGTTTCTTGGATCCCTCTAAGGACCTTCTGTAACCTAGTGTGGGTTGCTGGGGGTGAATTTATAACCTCGGGGGATTTCACAAGTTCTTTTAAAATTTTTAATTGAGCAGACAAGCGTCGGATTGGTTCTTCTTCTAGGACTGGGGAATTTCCTCTAAGTTCAGTTATTAACTGATCAGCTTGTCTAGTCAATTTGACAATTTGAGCTTCCTGAGAAGCCAAAGATGATGGGGAAGAAGTCGAGGGCCCCGATGAGGGTGAGGTTAATACTTGTGACTGGGAGTCCTGGGAGGTGGAATCATCTCTGTATACTGGGGGCGGGGTGGCAGGTCTTTGAACAATGGGCCCCCTTCCAGCCTCTGCTCCAGCCTGATGGGGTCAGGCTAGTGCCTGACCGAGTGGCCGAGGGGCAGGCCATTGTCTACATTCTACAAATAAATCGATAAGCTCGTCAGACGGAGCTGAGGGGGTACTTCCAAGGGGCTGAACCTCTTGTTGGGGCCTTGATGGATAAAGGGGTGTTATCATTTGCTGGCCAGCGGAGTTTTGGGCAAGAGTCAATTTTTCCTTTGTTTCTTTCAGTTGGAGTTTAAGTTTCTCTTGGGAGTCCCTAAGACTCCTCATACGAGATTCATGGCACCGTTTTTCGGTTTCCTCATACCAATTAAAATAAGCATCGAACTGGTCCTGCGGTACGACATTGGCAAGAAGCGCGCCTCTGAGGTGTACAATCTTGTCAAGGTCGAAACTACTGCCTAAAGGAAACTGTAATTTAGGATCATCTCTTGTATGCCAATTCCATTTTTTCAAAAACTTACAAGTGAGAGGACCATAATTCAAATACATGTAAGCTGCAGGTGTGCCCTTTGGCGGGACGGGGATTCCTTTTGACTCACTGCTCCCCATATTTTTTTATGGGCAATTTATGCACAGACAGACAAATAGATAAACATAAACCAGGTGTGCCCTGTCACAGCCTTTGAATTTCCTGGCGGGGTGGCGCTCCCATTGAGCCCGCTGCCCCAGGACCCAATACTTTCACACAGGTCGTTCGCACAGGAAAGGCTTGTTTAGGTATGTCCACAACTGTCTACAACCCCATCCAGCAAAGAGCGTCGGCTAGTTTCAGAGAGAACGCCGCCGCTTACTCTATCGCTTTGGTGGGGCATTTGGACCCGTCAGTGGCTCTTCAGATCACCGTTTACTGGCGGAGGAGGGAAACCAGAGGGAAAGAGGGTGAGGAAACCAGACCATTCACAGATGGTAAAGGATGGGGGTCACACGCTCCTAGACCTGGACAGGCCCCTCACCGGTCATGCCATGCAGAGGGTCCTTATCCTGATCAGGGTCTTTTACCAACCCTCTAAGGCGCGGTCGCAGGGCTTGCGTTCGAGGCACCTCTGGTCACGAGCCCCAAGGATTTCGCAGAAGGCTCGGGGCGTCTTCCTGCGACCCTCACTCACACCAGTCTACCGACCTTCACTTTCACACTGGCACACAAAACAGTACAGAGGCCTATTTAGCCACACCCAGTGGCTCTTCCCGGGGAACAGAACAGAAGGGCATCAGGGTTATCTGGTAGTAAAAAGGTTCAGATCCAGCGTACAACTCACCCAAACCCAGAGCCTATGGGCAGTCCTCCACCGGACCCCAATATAGAGATTTTAAAAGGATCTCTTATGGTCCATGGTCCTCCAGTCTGGGGAAGTCTTCTGTGGATCCCGGACGAGCCCCCAAATTGTTGTGGAAAATCGACCACACGTTGAGTTTGGATCAGATCAGCCTGAGGCTCCTTTATTGATACAAGCGCAGGGGAGTAACTGCTCTCAGTAGCTGCCCCCCGATGCAAGGAACACACAAGCCTTTTAAAGCTTAAAACCACAGACAAATTACACATACATTTCGTGTTGGAATACAATTGCAAAATTTAACAAAGGTCAAAAGCAAAAAGACACAATCATCTCCCTTATTTGGCTTTTCCTGTTATTGTTATTCCCTGTCTAGCTTCTCTGCGGTTTGACTTTTCTAACGCTTCCATTGTGGCAATAGAAAAATAAGCTTGGCTATGGCAAATTGTGTTTGGGGACTTTCCACTTCACCTCCTCATGCTCCCTGTACATAGAAGGCCATTGTTCTGTTTTGGGGACTTTCCATCCCACTTTTGCCTTCTCATGCCCCTTACACACAGAAGCAAGCTCAGCTAATATTTCAGGCCTATGAACTTGAACAAAATACTAGCTTGACCAAAGCCTGAGGCCCTCTGTAAATTTTCCCTCACACAGGTAAGTGCACTTACAGAGGTATAGCTTACTCCCCTTCTCTAGACTGGTATCGTTAAAGCACTATGTGTTGACAAGGCCTAAGTGGCACAGGAATCATGCCCACAATTTGTAGTTCTCGGTGGGTGAAATTCACCCGTTTGCAGACAGCAATGCGCATAGCAACACTTGCAGAGCTAGTCATGCCCATAACATCTCAACTCAAATGCCCGGGCCTAGGCACCACTTCAATCTGATTGAAGGCTTATTTTGATTCAAGTGATGCATCGGCCTGGTGATTTGATGAGACTCACTTCTTAAAGAAACTCTACTTCCTAAATCACTGTGGATTACAGGCTGGGTGCAGTAATTGGTTTTGGTATCCACAGGAAACAATTCAAGGACCCATTCACGCTTGGATGTAGGAGCGGGCGTATGTTTTGTTGATTAGCACAGCAGTTTTCCACACTGAAATGACGTTCTTCAGCTGAAGGTCTGGGCTCACAGCGCTGGTCAGATTCACAATGTAATTTTCTTCTTTTCCCTCTTTTTCTAAATATTCTTGAAAGGTCTCCACTATCCTGTTCATAAAAGAAAACAAGATTGTAAATGTACAGGACACTGGTTCAGAAAGACTAAGTGCCAATTCTGACAGGCACACCCAATTTCTTGAGTTCCCTTTTCACACTGTTGGTCACTTCAGCAGGTATAACGCGGGGTATTTTTCACTAGCAAGTTTGGACTTTTTGTCAAAAACTGAACCCTCCCCCGCCCCCCCCACCCCCCCAAAAAACCCAAACAAACCAACCCTGAAAATGGTTTGGTTTTCAGCAACTAAAAAGTAAACATTTTTAGCTCAACACTGCTGAAAAGTGAAAAGTTGATGGCTCAAATAAACAAAAAATGTCTCAAAACTTTTGGTTTTCTGAACCAATTTTTTTTGAGGAAGGCAGATGCTTCCTGAGAAAATTTACATTTAGTCCCAAACTCAATTTTTCATTTGAAAAAGCGCTACGTGTAAAGTTTCTAAAGCCTCAATTAGTGGATATTCAAGAGTTGTCAGACAAGAGGTAACATTTCCTCCCATCAATTTTTAAGCAAAACGGTGTGCTCTTAAACAGCAGTGGGTGAAATTATCCAGTACTGGACATAACTCTGGGGAAGAAAACAAGGCGTTAAAGGGACATAAGGAATAGAAGATACCAAAATTCCAGCTCTTACCTAAAGAATGAGATTTAATATCCCTGCTGGAATTTTTATCAATAACAATGGATGTTCTTATTATCCATAGACATGCCTAATGCATTCTTAAGTCTCACTAAATTCTCAGCCTCAATGACTTCAAGTGGCAGTGAGTTCCACAAGCTAATCACAAGCCATGTAAAAAACTATTCCCTATGACCAGTTTTGAATTTCCCATCTTTCAATTCCATTGAACATCCCTTTGTTCTTGTGTTAATGGACTGGAAGAACAGATGCCTCCTGATCTTCCTTCTCTAGACCAGTCAGTATTTTATAGACCATTATTAAATCTCCTCTTTTCCTAGGTAACAACCTCAGTCTGTTCAGTCTCTCATCATAGGAGCTTCTCCACACACCTGATCATTCTCATTGCCCTTCTTTAAGCCCCTCTAGTTCTGCAGTATGGAAAGTCTGAGAATCTCTAGCCTAGATTAGTAGCAGCTGCAGGTTATCCAATTCTAGAAGACTTGGAGATCTATGGAAAATGACCTTTTATATGTGATATGATTTGACCTTTCCCTTTTAATACAGCATACAAGTAATATACAGGCAATTTTAAGATGCTGAGTTTCTTCCCCTACATTTGCCTTGATCTTTTAATCTGCATTTAAAAAAAACAACCAAACAAACATACCACAAAAGCTCTTAAATCAACAGGGAATAATTTCTAAAGTGGTTTGTGCCTGCTCCAAATTAAAAGTAAAAAAAAAAAATTTTTTTTCATCTGGATCTAAATGTTTGTACAGAGCCCTTCACATATTCACAGTTAAGAGAAATATGTAGTTACCCCCAACTGTTTTTGCAGCTTTCCAATGCCACTGTGATCATTTCGTGCAGCTCGATGATAAAGAACTCAATATTGACAGTGGATAATGCAGTTGTTAGCTCCTCCCTCTCCTGGTCAGCCAGCTCATCATGGTAGCCCTTGTCTATCAGGAAGAAGGGATTCTGAAATGAGAAGCACAGTGTCAGTGGGGGCAACTGCAGAGGTGCTGCAGAAGTGGCTGGATGCCCCGTCCACAGGACAGTTGAGGATGTGCCTAATGGAAGAGTGTCCTCATTTGGCTCAGAGCAGGTGCAGCCTGGTGACGCTTGCTTCTGCCCTACGCATAGAGGCTGCTCCCGGGGTGGGATGGAGCAGGTGGCTCTGCAGGTGACCTCAGGCCAGTGCTGCTGTCCCTGTAGCCAGCAAAACTTTCATAGCTTTTATTGACCAATATATGCTGGGCTAATGTTGATCCATCTATGATCCATCCATCCATTTCAAATTATCAATATTGATACCACAATGCATTAAACACACAATATCAATAGAACATTATATTGTAGATACATCTCTAGCAGTTACTGGGCCTGAATTGGTCTGTGTCTTTTTATAATCCTGTTCACTCGTGCTAAGTATCCCATAACACTTTGCAAAACTGAAGTCAGCTTTGGCATTAGAAAATAAGAAACTTGCCAAAGGCAAAATACATTAATGTTGTGCCCAGTACAAGCTGGACCAGTAGTATCCAAAACAAAGTAAGGGAAGATACAGAACAACAAGTTAAGGAACTGACACAAGCTGATGGGCTGGAGTTTTGTGACATATAAAGCATTTTGTAACTTGTAAACCATCCTATAAGTACTATTTGCTGAAATATGTAGCTGGGAGCACACCTTTTGTGTAAAGTGGATTTCACAACAGCAGCACAAGACGGCTTCATGGAAACAGCTATATTACAAAGCCTTTCTTCCAGTACTATACTATTATTATTGTCACTTTTGTTGTAGCCATGCTGGTCCCAGGATATTAGAGAGATGAGTGGGTGAGGTATTCTCACTGGACCAACATCTGTTGGTCAAAGAGACACTTTCAAGATACACTGAGCTCCTCTTCAGGTCAGGAAAAGACCAACAGACGTCTCTCTATACTCTTACTGACTTTTAATAATAAATCTGACTGATCTCTTGAATATATTTCATAACAAACCAAGATGTGGCCAAGCAACTGTCTGTGCAATTTATCAACAGTATTAAGGCCATCAGGTCCCATCCAGCCCAACCTCCTGACTAATCCGGGCCAGAGAATCTCCCCCAGAGATTCCTGCCTCTGGCACAATAACTCCTGGCTGAGCTAGAGTGCAACTTTGAGAAAGGGACGATGCATCTAGATTTATAGACTCCAAGTGATGGAGCCTGACAGCAGCAGAGGAGGGACTACACAGCAAGTGAGCAGAGAACATTGGTCATAACTAGAGCTGGTGGGGAAATGTTGGGAAAACAAAACAATAACTAAAATAATTGTGTCTGTGCCTTGCAGCATGACATTTGACACTGGGATCGCCCTAGGGCCAGGCAGGTGCCTTTTGCTGTGCTCATAGAACTCTGTTCAGATCTGGTGGAGTTACACGCAATTGAAAAATCACCCATTTCACAGTGCAGCTGGCTTTCAGCAACATGTCCAAAAGAGGAATTGGTTTTCAGCTGGAAAGTTTTTGTGCTTTACTTTTTTCAGCAAAGTCAAAATTTTCTGTGAAAAACTTCAGTTTGTCAAAAACCCAATTTTCTGATTAAAAACAATTTGCACTGAAAGTTTTCAGTCTCGTCACAGCCCCATCCCAGGCACTCACTGAGGTGGATTCCTCCATTACCTGGTTCATTTGTACAAGTAGCGCTGATCTCTTTGCTGACAGGATCTGCCACAGAGACAGGATGTGCTTCAGCTGCGTTTGTGGGACAACCTGGAATGAAACAACACAGACGGGGATTTACCCAGACCTTGGCACCCAGAAAGCCTTGACACTGATATTTAAATCCTCATCACGGAAGTGAGCACATTCTATATGTGTTTCACAGTTACCTTGCTACTGCCAAAGTTTTAAAGAATGTCAAACCACTGAGCTGGTGGGAGTCACTGGCTAAGAACCTGGAACCAGAGTTTGCTGAAGAGCGAAACCAGCTTTTGACAGCCTTTTGTAGGCACAGAGAGAACATTTTCTTTGTTTCAGTTTATTCAACTAATTCAGTTCAATGAATAGTTTATTGCATAGAATGGCCAATCTCTGGTTTGAAAAGTTGGGATCCTGCTGGTACCTGGTAGGCATTTTCGAGACTGTGCCCATGTGGATTATTCATTAGTATTATTTATTTGTATTGCAGTAGTGTCAAAAGGCTCCAGTCACCATGTGCTGGGATGTAATAAAGAGACAATGCACATCTGCAAATGAATGCAGGGTAATCTTTTCAGAAGTGTCTAAATGAGTTGGGAGCCTCCCATTTTGACCTGGGGCTATGGAGGAGCTGAAGAACCTGGGGAGGTAGGAGGCGGGTGAGCTGAATTCCCACAGAATGTTTCAGTTTAATCAAGTCGGCATTTTCTGACAGAAAAATCTACTCTACTCTAGAATCTATACAGTAGGGTTGGTCAGAGAACAGGTTTTCTTCCACAGAACATTTCAATGAAATGATTTGTGGAAAATTTCAACCTTTCCTTAAAAACCTGAAAATTGATGTTTTTGTTTCCATTTTTGGGTGAAACCCAAAAGTTTTCATTTTTCTTTTTTGATGGAAAGTTGAAATTTTCCATGGAAAGCAAAAATATTCATTTAGTCAAAACCACAATTTTTCGCTCAAACAATTGTTTTTGAAAGAAACTGTACTCTATATTCATATATTCAGAATGTATAGTAGAAAGCATGAAAACAAAAAATATTTATTATAAAGAGAGCTTAATTGTCATTGCTGTGAATTCAAACCAAAGTTAATCTCTTACTGGTAAGTCTCTGAACTGCTTTGCATTAGCCTCCATCTTCAGCTCATTTCTGACATACTCAGTCAGGAGCCGCTCTGGGTCCCCTCCAGTCACGGCCAGGAACTCCGCAGCCACTTTCAGGGTGGAGAGTGCTCTGGAAATGTCGCTCACTGAACTGGCCTCTTCCATGATGCGTTTCATCAGACTCACGCTCAGTGGTTCCTATGGATAGCAACAGGAGATAAAAAGTTGTCAGTAGGATTTCCACATCCAATTCCCATTACAATTAATGGAATCCAATCTGCTAGGCAACTTTGAAAAACTCAACCTTAAGTGTTTCCACACTGGCGTTGTATGATCCAAGGGATTGTATACAATGTGTCAAGAGTCAGAGGGGTAGCCGTGTTAGTCTGGATCTGTAAAAAGCAACAAAGAGTCCTGTGGTACCTCATAGACTAACAGACGTATTGGAGCATAAGCTTTCGTGGGTGAATACCCACTTCGTCAGACGCACGAAAGCTTATGCTCCAATACGTCTGTTAATCTATAAGGTGCCACAGGACTCTTTGTTGCTTTATACCATGTGTGAAGAAGATATGAGGAATTTTGTTAGAGATGCCATATATAAGACAAATGAATATTAGATTAATAGATTCTAAGGCCAGAAGTGACTGCTGTGATGGTCTAGTGAGTCTGACCTCCCGTGTAACACAAGCCACAGAACTTCCCCAAAATAATTCCTGTTTGAAGTACAACAGGTCTTTTAGAAAAGCATCCAATCTTGATTTAAAAATCGCTAGTGAGGGAGAATCCACCACAGCCCTCAGTAAATTATTCCAATGGCTAATTACTCTCACAGTTAAAAATTTTACTTTATTTCCTGTCTAACTTCAACTTCCAGCCACAAGTTCACAGTATATCTTTGTCTACTAGATTGAAAAGCCCTTTATTATCAAATATTTGTTCCCCATGTTGGTACTTAAAGACTATGATCAAGTCACCTCATCGTTAAGCTGTGCTAATAATGCCGTGTTAATAATACACAAATACTCTTACTAAGTATTTTATCTCATTCTGATAGTTAAGATTGTAAAGTTAGGTGACCCTCTAAGCAAAACTCCTATAGAATGTAAGTGCTAAACATTTGATGATTTTGCTATATAATTCAAGTGAGAATTCTATTCCTGCTTGGAATTCTAGGGGAAGGTGACAAAAGCTATAAAAAGAATATCATTCTCTATGAAACTGGAAAGGTTCAGAGATCAGTTTCTATGGAATCATACTACAGAGACCTTTGGTTTCATCAGTACTAAATTCTATGGGACTTTACCAAAAGGGAACATGGGTATTGCCAGCCGGGATCAATGCCAGGTCCGTCTAGTACAGTCACCGGTCTCTGACAACACCCAATACCAGATGCCACAGAGGAAGGTGTAGGAGCCCCCCTCCCCCTGTACCAGATTAGTGATAATCTGTCCCCATGCTAGACCCCATCTGGGCTCTGATAGTAAGAGTGCGGCTCAAACCCTAGAGCGGGAGGTTTACAAAAATTTTGTCATCACTAATTATAGCTAACAGTGGATATTTTTGTGATCTACAGAAATGTCCAATCCTTTCTGGAATCTTGCTAACTTTTTGGCCTCAGTGATTTCTTGTGGCAATGAGTTCCACAGGATAGCCACGTATTGTGTGAAAAAGTACATCCTTTGATCAGTTTTGAATTTGCCACCTTTTAATTTAATTGAAAATCCTCCTTTTCCTGTGTCATGAGACAGGGAGAACAAACGCCCCCCAAGTCGCCCTTCTCTAAATAATTATTTTATTACGGGAATTCTTTCAAAATGTGTTTGAACCAATAATGAGAGCATTACATCCGTGTAATTCAGAAATAAAATCAGGGTAGTCAATGGGGTAAACCTGTTGTGAACCTGGCGTACGAGGGAAGAGAACCAGCCCCCTGACTGCAAGTGGCCAAGGAACTGTACAAAAATGTGCTTTTTAGTGGCTAAAGTTAGAGCTTGATGCTCCACTTGGCTCATCATGGGCCTGATCCTGGCCTACTCTAAGGCCGCTTTGTGCTGCTCCGATGTCTCAAGCTGAGCACCCAAATGCTGAAGGCGCCCAGAAATGAGTGGAGAGTTTAGAGAACGGTGCCCTTAATGGGCGAGTGGACATACTGTAGGTTTTGGATATTTACCCAACCTTCTGACCGTACAGTGGCTATGAAAGCTGTTTACAGTGGGGGAAAGAGAGAGGATTATCTGAGTCTGAAGCTGGGGGAAAACCCAGGGTTGTTTTTGATCTCACCTGGTGCAATTGTTCTCTAACGTTAGCTTTCGTGGAGTGCAGAGTCTTCACATTGTTCAGCGCAATGGACGGAATTGTCTGAAAAGGAAAACGTTCGTGATTAATAACTGGTTTATAAAGCACAACATGTTCAATACAGAAAAAATCCTGATGCACACTCCATCGGTTAAAGCATAATTTTCAAAAGCACTTAAGGGATTTAGGAGCCTACAGCCCATTTTGAAAAGTATCTTGGTCTCTTGAGGCCAGATTTTTAAAGGTGCCTAGTGTGATTTTAAAAAAATCATCTATTGAAATCAATGGGAGTTCAGGCTAAAGTGTTCAAAACTGCCTAAGTGACTTAGGAAAGTAAGTATTATTTTCAAAGATGATTTAGTCACTTGGGTGCCTATATCCCATTGTTTTGCGGTGAGCCTTAGGCATCTAACCTGCTCAGGTGCTTTTGAAAATCCCAATAGGCCCCTAGATGCCTAAATAATTTCAAAAAATGAGGAGTCCGGTGGCACCTTAAAGACTAACACATTTAATTGCGCATAAGCTTTCGTGGGTAAAAAACCCACTTCTTCAGATGCAAGATTTTTCTTCAGATTTTTTATCTGCAAAAGCTTATGCCCAAATAAATCCGTTAGTCTTTAAGGTGCCACCGGACTCCTCGTTGTTTTTGTGGATACAGCCTAACACGGCTACCCCCTGAAAAATAATTCCAAAAATCTGGCCCGTAGGAGCCCAAGTCTCACTGGAAGCCAATGGGATTTAGACTCCTAAGCAGACCTGGGAGGGAAATAGTTTTGCTATCCTGTGCGAATTTGAGAGTTCAAAAACTTCTCGCTTCCAAATTGAGATGGGAACTCAAAATCTTGAAAATTTTCACAAACAGAAAAATGTTTTGATTTGGGTCAATGGAAATGTTTTCTTTTGATAATTTCAAAAATGTTTAATTTTCATTTTGACCTCTTTTACTTTTATTTTTAAAATTTAAACTAATACATAACTATAATTTCAAAACACACTATTGTTTCAAACCAGAAATCAAACGAGAAAACAAGTTTTTTTGATATTTTCAAAACATTTCTCTAATTTTCCTTTTTATGTAAATGAACAATTTGTCAAAATCAGCAGGTTCCCATGGAAAGTTTTGGTCCTGATGAATTGGCATTTTCCAACAACAACAAAACTGTGTCAACAAATTCCCAACCAGCTCTGCTCCGAAGTCCCTTGTGGAAATGGGTCCTAGGCTCCTAAGTCACTTAGGCACATTTGAACATTTTAACCTAAGTCTAAACACAGTGGGGCTGATTTGCCAATGCATTACCCCCAATTCACACCAATGTAACCCCACTGTAACCAATGGAGCTAAACAGGTGTAAATCTGGAAAAGGCCACAGTGGATCAGGTCTTTCACCTCGCATCACCATTTCCACCTGTGCATCCTGATTTGATTGTGGTTTGCTCAGGTGTGAATGACTCACACAGGTGCCAGGCCGCAGAGCAGCAAGCACTGAGGGTAAAATCCTGCCTGTGCTGAAGTCTATGGCAAAGCGCCGCCTCCATGATTTCATCCTGAACTCACCTGGGCTTTCACGAAGGGCTTCCCGCTGATGAAGCGGTGAATCACTTGCCTCTGCAGAGTCAGAAAGTTATAGTGGGTGGTTTTGGTTCCATCTTCCTCTAGCGCGTACTGGAAGTTCGACAGCGCCATGGTGATCAAGTCGCTCTCGGTAACACTTAACACAGAGGCGTGCTTCACCTCTTCCGCTGAAACAGACCTGGAGAAAAGGGAAGAACAACGTGAGGGGTGTTCCTCTGTACTGACAAAGAAATCTAAGATGGAACAAGCCTTGGTGGGCCATTTAGCTCATCTCTCCAGCCTTACGCTCAGTTGCCAACTCTTGGGAGTCTCGTGATATTAGTGGTTCCAGCTCCTGGAGTCATGGGAGAAAAGCAGCTCCCATTTTAAAAAGAAAAAGGACGTTTCCCACCCTGGTAGCTGCAGGGAAAAGCTTGAAATCTTGACCCCAGGAGGCAAATAAAAGCACCTCCACCTTTATTATTGTTGACTCTTTCACCCAAGAAATTAGCCAGCATTTAGGGTCTTGTGGGATTGTTTCCATTAAGAGGAGAAATGGATGATACAGGTCAGGTATTTCTTTGGTGAAACCCTATTTATTTACAGACTGCACATGAAGTCTTGTTTCCCTGAACACAGCAGGTCCCCGGCTCACCATTTCGAAGTCTGGAGGCTCTCTGTCTCTGGGCCATGCTCCCCACTGCTTCCCTCATTTTCTGCTGTTTTTTTTTCCCCTCACACATAGACAGTTTGCCAAACATTCCACTAGCCCTTTACAATTTGCAACCAGTCTCAGGGAAACCCCTCATCTGACATGGCTTACTTTCTGATTGGCCTTACCATGTGGCCTAGTGTGGCCAGCCACCTGCCTTCGCTAGCAGGACCAAGTACTGATTTTTTTTGCCCCAGATCCCTAAGTGGCCCCCTCAAGAATTGAACTCACAACCCTGAGTTTAGCAGGCCAATGCTCAAACCACTGAGCTATCACTCCCCCCTAGTGTTTCCACCGATCATTATACACAGGGGTAGTAAATCGCTCCTTCCATTCAGCCTGAAATAAAGATGCTTCCTACACTCATCAGCTTTAAGGAAGTCTGTGATTATCTGTAGATCAAAGATCTACTTGATGGCACCTTCTAGCATAACAGTATTTTAAAAAAATCTTGTGTCTTTTGAGGCAATCTTGTGATTTCTGGGGGGCCGGACTCATGTTCTTTTCCATGCTTGGCAGAGCTGCTCACAGTGAGCCAAATGCGACTCTCCGTCCCATCAGCTCCACAGGAGTCAGTGGAGGAAGAGCCCAAAGCTGCTCTGAATGATGCGCTGCTAAGCTGATGTTCTTGCCACATGCAGAAGCAGCGCTGGCCGGCTGAGTCGCTTCCTGAGTGAAAAAAGCCCTTGGCCTGTATTAATACCGGTGCACAGAGAAAATCCCAGGTACTAAAGGGCTCTTTAATCTAGCGGTGAACAAAAAACAATGGCTGGAAGCTAAAGCCTGAGAAATTCAAATTGGAAAAAAGGCACCAACTGTTGGATTCTCCATCCCTTGATGGCTTCCAATCCAGATGGGACGCCTTTCTGGAAGATACTTTAGCCAAACACAAGTTAGTGGGCTTAGTACTTGGGTAACTGGGTGATGCTAATGGCCTGTGCTGTACAGCTCAGACTAGATGATCTAAGAGTCCCTTCTGTCTTTAAACTCTGAATATGAATCTTCGTGATGTTTACCCTAACAGCACAACACCCCGTCAGCTTGGCCAACCCCACACATGCAAATATCAGGAGCTGGGCTCCAAAAATCATGTGGCTGGCTTAAGATTTAAAGAATATGATGTTCTGAGGCCTTTCTATTCACCTCCTGGAGTTGGCAGGCTTGAGGAACACATTTCCATGCTTTTCCCCACAGCCACGAAGGCCAGAGACTGGGAGGAAAGCTGAGACTGGCAGTAAAACAGGGAGAGTTGGCAGCACAGCCGTCCAGAGAGAGGAGACAACAAGGGGAAAGCAAAGAAAGACTCTGCAATCTCCAGAACTGAAGGCCTTCGCCATGTGAGCTAAAGGACCAAAGGTCAGCTTTACAAAGGTCTTTGGGCACCTACAAATAATAAGAAGTAATAACCTCTAGCTTTTAGAGCTAAGTACCATTATCCCCATTTTACAGTTAGGAAGACTGAGACATAGTGAAAGGCAATTGACTTGCCCAACATAACCCAGCAGAGCCAGGATTAGAACCCAAGTCTTCTGTGTCCACTAGTCTATAGTACCTCCCATTGCAACTACTGAAAACAATGGGAGTTTGGAGCCGAACTGGCCTTGGCACTTTGGAAAAATCCCGCAAGGTGCCTCTTTGCATCTTCAGGTGCCGAAACACCTTTGTAAATCTGGCCCTAAGAGTTTCAACCTGCCCTATTAAAGCCAATGGGAGTTTTGCTCTTGTGGTTGTCCCAGTTGAACTGAAATCAAGTGCTTCTTGGCCTTTTGGCTAACATCAAGTGCACCAGTTGATCTGAAGTCAGTTTTAAAAAAATCAATGTCGTTGCACTGGTGCAAACCCCTGTGTGGATGGACTTATATCAGCTTACAGCTGGCTTGTATGGGTTGAGCTAGCCTGCTCTACTGACAGATTTTGTACCAATTTAGCTATTTTTTCGGTTGTGTGATATTTTTTAGCTAAATAGATTAATTGGTTCAACCCCAGCTGGGTGCATATTTACCGGTACAAAGATGCTTACACCACTATAACTTATTACCCTAAATATATGGGAAAACTACACTGCTGTCAACATCTTCATACTGGTACTGCTGCGATCACACTGCGGGTTATATGCCGCTGAATGTCTGTGGCACTCCCAGGTTAGCTTAAAAAAGGCAGTTCCCTGTTGGGACCATAAGCATCTTGCTGTGCTCCTCGGTCCTTCCTTACCCTGGGGTCAGTCTGGAGTCATCCCTTGATTGCTGTTGGGTTAGGGTCGGATTCTGATCTCAGCTACCCTAAGGTAAGTCTGGAACCAGGGTGCTGGGTGCTGAAAGCTATTGAACAAACCTGTAAACCCTGTATATGATGGAAACCACTTTAAGCCAGGGGTGCTGCAGGACCCCTGCACCCCTAGTTCCAGCACCCCTGTCTGGGACACTAAAATAAGACTAAATCAACTTTACACGCCATGTGAGCAGACCTTGATACAGCTTCACCCTAACTGCCTCATTGCACAAGGTCATAAGAATGATGTTTTCTTCTTGGAGAAGTCTGGCCTGGCCCTCCTCACATAGATGGCTGAGGTGAGATGAGACTCAGGATCTATGTTTTAAGATGAATTGTTGATTTATGGGTAATTAAAGTTACCTAGTCAGAGTGGTTCACCCTTAGGGGTGAGGACTGAAAGATACCTTTGCTTTTCCTTAGTGAGTTTAGCTGCTGTGTCAAAGCAGCTGTTCTGGAGCTGTATTAAGAACCTTGTGACAATGGAAGTTATGGATGGAGTGGTCGGCAGGAGGTCCAGGATGGCAGTGTCAGCGCTGATCTCCTTGCACCACAGTTCCTCAGGGATACTGATTTCTGTAACCAAGCAGAGAATCTTTCACGCCGTGTGAACGGAATCACAGGAACCAGGGTATCAAGTGGCAGGTGGGGAAAGAAACGGTTTTCACAAAATAATTCTCCACATTTTCCACGCCGTCTGTTTGTCAAAATTTCAAACTGAATCTAAATAAATAAACAAGATTCAACCAACTGGCTGGGGAAAAAAACAGCAAGTGTTTTATGAAAAAAGAAGTTGTGAAAAACTTGCAACAGTTAGAAAAAAATTAGAAGTCACCCCCACTTCTAGCTAGCAATTTCCATATGCAAAAATGCTCAGTTAGCTTACACAACTGGGCAACCTGATTATCATTGCCCTTTCGGTACATAGCTCCCTTCCTCACCAACCCTGCAAAGATTTACAACCATGCTGAGCTTTAGACATTTTGAGTAGTCCTAGTGAAGTCAGTGGAAACACTCAGAGTATATTAAGGATGTTTATGTCTCTGCAGGATAGCGGGTAATCTGGGACCAGCTGTGTGTCAGGGAATACTTGGTAATTACTCTGGAGTAGACTCATACTCAGCTTCACAACTGGATCGTTTGTTTGTTACATGATAGAAAAATATCTAGAAAGGAAAGTAAAACACCATGAAAGTCAAAATACCTGAGCTTCTGGGGCTTGATCTTATATTGCTCCACACTTTCTGAACAGTCTGTATGGCTCTTTCAAAAGTCAAACACTGATCATCTGAAGTTGGAAGAGAACATGGCATTTATCAACATACGTTTTCCAGGGGAAAAAAACCGTTTCCCTCTTGCAAAAATACTTCTAATAGTAAAAAGACTAATTGAAATGTTAACATACCTTGCAACATTAAAGAAGATTTACCAACAGGTATGAGGTAAAATTTTGAAAAGTGCCTACGTTTTTTGGGAGCCTGAGATTGATTTTTCAAGAGATTTAGGCACTGAAGGCTAGAGCCACAAAGGGACTTAGGCACCTAATTGTCATTTTGTGCACCTGAAGTCAAAATTTAGATATTTATAATCACCACTCAGCTGCCACTTAACTCTGCAGTTGCTTACATTCCCACTGGTAAAGTCCCCTAGATGCCTAAATGTCTGCTAGGCAGCATGTACACAGCCCTCTAAATCCTGACACCTCCTAAGCCCCAGCAGGATTCATCGGAGGTAACCACTCCACTTGGCACTGTGGAGCCCTCAGCTGGATACCGTGTCCAGATCTGGGCATCACACTTAAGCGAAGATGTGGACAAACTGGAGAGAGTCCAGAGGAGAGCAACAGAAACAATAAAAGGTTTAGAGAACCTGACCTATGAGGAAAGGTTAAAAAAACTGGGCATGTTTAGACTTGAGAAAAGAATATGACAGGGGGGACTTGATAACAGTCTTCAGATATGTTAGGGGCTGTTATAAAGAGGACAGTGATCAATTCTTCTCCATGAAGACAGGACAAGAAATAATGGGTTTAATCTGCAGCAAGGGAGATTTAAGTTACATATTAAGAAGGGTAGTAGTATACGGCTCGATAGCATTCATCACCATGCATTTTTTGACAGGTTTCCACACCCCATTTAGGGCTTATGTCCCGCCTTCCCACCCCGTTTCCGTTGGCGCCAAAGTTTGGCGCCGTCAGCCATTTTGAAATGGTGTGTGTGTGTATTTGACTAGGGGAAGTGTTGTGTGTGTTTGTGCTTGGGTACATTGAGAGAAAAAGGTTGAAAGAAGAGAGTGAGAGAGTGTAAAGATGAAAAAAGAAAGTTTGAGTAAGGTTTAGAGGGAAAAAAGGAAAGAGGTTATTTGGGGAGGTTGAGTAAAGAGAGAGGCTTTTAAAGGGTAGGTTATGAAAGAATAGAAAGATTTATTTTTTATTTATTTATTTATTTTTTTATTTAGCCCCCTTGGCATAAGTGTTTTAATAAAAAAAGAGCATGCAGAAACAACCATGGGTTATAAAAGTAATGTATAGTGACAAAAAATTTTTAGACTAACGTGGGTTATTTTTTTAGTAAGCACAATTTGAAACAGCAGGCTTTTTTAGCAAACCCATTGTCAGCAAAAACAGCGTCTGTGAGTCAGTGGATCACAGAGAAGGAGTTTCCTTCTTTACCTGCTTTTTAACAAACACATGTTAAAGTTACATTAAGTTTTGCAAAGGTATCATAACTTAAAAAGACAAACCTAAGACACATCCCTTTTGTATGTGTTGTAATAAAAAAAGAGCAGACAGAAGCACCCTAGGTTTAAAACCCCAGGTTTTTAGTAACAGACAGTTTATATACCCCTTATTTTGTAAACCATTGGATTAGAAAGAAGAAGATTGCTTCTTCCCCCACTTTTTAACAAATAGAGGTGAAAGTTGTCTAAACCCCTAGAGAATGCAAACTGTAACCCTAGATGATGTTTTTGCTGACAATGGGTTTGCTAAAAAAGGCTGCTGTTTCAAATTGTGCTTACTAAAAAATAACCCACGTTAGTCTAAAGCTTTCTTGTCACTATACATTACTTTTATAACCCGGGGTTGTTTCTGCATGCTCTTTTTTTATTAAAACACTTATGCCAAGGGGGCTAAATAAAGAAATGTGTCTTTAGATAGACTTGTCTTTTCAAGTGTTTATTCCTTTACAAGCCTTTCACCTCTATTTGTTAAAAAGTGGGAAAAGAAACAAACTTCTTCTTCTTTCTGATCCACTGGTTTACAAAATAAGGGGTATATAAATTGTCTGTTACTAAAAACCTGGGGTTTTAAACTTGGTGTGCTTCTGCCTGCTCTTTTTTTTATTACAACACATACAAAAGAAATGTGTCTTTTTAAGTTATGATACCTTTGCAAAACTTAATGTAACTTTTACTTGTGTTTGTTAAAAAGAAGGTAAAGACGCAAGCTCCTTCTCTGTAATCCACTGACTCACAGAGGCTGCTTTGCTAACAGGTGCTTTGCTGCAAAAGCCTGTTTTACATTGTGCTTACTAAAAAATAACCCATGTTAGTCTAAAACCTAGGGGGAAACTTTTAAAATGTGCTTGTTACTAAAAGCTTGTGGTTTTAACTTTTATTAAAAAAAACCCTATGTAAAAGGGCTACATGGTGAAAAAAATGCTGGAGGTCTGTTTCTTTAGATAAGAATAAGACAGTTAAAAGGGGGGGGGTGAGAGAGGAGGGGAGGAAAAAGAGGAGGGAGATGGCTCTTGTTTAAAATCTTGGGACTCTAGAATTGGTTCAGGAAAATGAATTCTATGACGCTGTTGTAAAACAAACTCTGATTGGTCCAATCCAAAGGCGGTGATAACAAGGCTGAAAGGGTCTGAACCAGGAAAGTTGCCTCATTCTACAGAAAGACTTAAAAAGTGAGAATTTTCTCTCTCTCTCTCTCTCTCTCTCTCATTTTCTCTCTCTGACTCAACCATGTGCTGTCTATCTTGCCCTTTGCAAAGGGGCTCTCTTTTCCCTTTTCTTGCCCTGTTCTTTCTTTTAACCTCTCTTTTTTCTTAACCTACCCTGGTATTGAATAGTTTAATTGTATTTTTATTAGCTTTTTTACCCTGTGCTTACCAAACAGGCTCTGCATTAGTAAATGCCCTTTTAAACCTAGTTTTTAATATTATTTGATGATTTTAAAGGCTCTTTTCTTAACCTACCCTGATAGTAAGTAGTTTAAATGCTTTCCTATTCACTTTTTTTACCATGGGCTTACCAAACAGGCTCTGCCTTAGTAAATTCCCTTTTGAAACCTAGTTTTCAATATTATTTAACTTTTACATTTATCTCAAAATTTTCTATTCTTTAATAGCCTACCAAACTAGGCCTTTACCATCATCTCTCCTTACTCAAACACACTACAAATCTCTCTTCTTTCAAACTAACTAACCCTTTAAAAACAAAAATCTTTCTATTCTTTCATAACCTACCCTTTAAAAGCCTCTCTCTTTACTCAGCCTCCCCAAATAACCTTTCTTTCCTTTTTTCCCTCTAAACCTTACTCAGACTTTCTTTTTTCATCTTTACACTCTCTCACTCTCTTCTTTCAACCTTTTTCTCTCAATGTACCCAAGCACAAACACACACAACACTTCCCCTAGTCAAACACACACACACACACCATTTCAAAATGGCTGACGGCGCCAAACTTTGGCACCAATGGAAACGGGGTGGGAAGGTGGGACATAAGCCCTAAATGGGGCGTGGAAACCTGTCAAAAATGCATGGTGATGAATGCTATCGAGCCGTATACTACTAAGGGTAATTAAATTCTGGAATAGTCTTCCAAGCGAGGTAGTAGAATCTCCATTATTGGGTTGTGGGTTTTTTTTAGGAACATGCTGGACAAACATCTGTCAGGGATAATCTAGGTTTACTCGATCCTGGACTTGATGACCTCTCGAGGTCCCTTCCAGCCCTACATTTCTATGAGTCTATGAACTAGACCTCTCCCAACCCAGCAATCATTCTCAGAGGGTGGTGATGGACAGCAGGAGAGAGATCACTTGATCATTACATGTTAGGCTCACTCCCTCTGGGGCACCTGGCATTGGCCACTGTCAGTAGACAGGATACTGGGCTGGATGGACCTTTGGTCTGACCCAGTACGGCCATTCTTATGTTCAGCTTCCAAGTCTGGCCCCACCCAAAGCAGGGCCAAAGCAGACGAGGTAGTGATGGTGCCCTCGTATCAGTGGTTAGGGCACTCACCCTATCTGTCTTACTTAGAGCCGAGACTAGAACCCAGGGTCCCTAGGATTGCAGGTGAGTGACTAACCACTGGGAAATTGGGTATTCTGGGCTAGTGCCCTCTCAATCTCTCCTGTTGAACCTGCTCCACTTTGTATAAACTACTTAAATATTAGCTGGAGCAGGGGCACTGGACCTCTCTCCCAGGTGGGTAACCTAATCACCAGGGGACAAAGCCATTCTCTCTCTCTGGCCCAATCAGGGTAAGTATTAATCTGTGAATTCCCTTAGGCAACCTGGCGTGTAACTGTCAGGTGTTGCAATGCTGAGTTTAAGTCCCCTTTGTGGATCTAGCCCTGAGACGATCAAGCCCAGGTCTACACTTGGAGCACTTTGCCGGTGTCACTATACCAGTATCCTGTTCCAGCAAAGCGCTCCTAGTATGGGCACAGCGTACAGCAGCCAAAGCACTTTTGCTGGTTTGGCTTATTCCTGCCTCCCTGAGCAAAATAAGTGGGCCTGGTGAAAGCACAGTGCAGCTGGTATAACTGTCGGCACTAGGAGCTTTTGCCACCAAGCTCCGTCAATCACAAAATTGCATCTCATCACATCTGACCAGCCTGGCTATGCTGTCAAAAGTCTGTAGGGTGGACCTGGCCACAGTCTTATTGAATGCCAACGAAAGCTTATGCTCTAATAAATTTGTTAGTCTCTAAGGTGCCACAAGTACTCCTGTTATTTTTGCGGATACAGACTAACACGGCTGCTACTCTGAAATCAGTCACTGAGGCATTTTGATTGATTGCTCTCATTGGCTTCTTTGACGGATGTTATTACGATTTGCAAATAATTGCAGAACCCTAGAAGTATGAAGTGTACCTGAGAGGTCGTCCCGTTCCAAGAAGTTTCTCACAGAAAGACTTTCACCTTCATGGATATTGCCGTTTTGGAAAAAGTGGATCAGAGAGCGCTGCAGAGCGAGAATTTCAGGCAGGTGCCGTATGTGTCGGATGTGCTGGTGCTGTAAGAGAAAAATAACCACCTCTTTAACATGATGCCTCTGTTCAGTGGGAGAAAAAAGATGCTATCGGGACGAATGACGCGTGGTTTTGATGTTCCTGCAAACTTCATGGTTATGTGGGTGTCTGGCTGCTTTGCATCACTGGAGCAATGCAAAGCAGCCAGCAGGGACTGGTCCATCTGGCTCCAAGCCCCTTTGGACTTTTTAATAGTAACCTACATTATCCCTACAGTTCTCTATTGGACCCTAGGAAAGCTATGCAAAGATCCTGCTACCTGCCAAACCCCTGCCAACTGCCTAGCATTTCATACTGGCCATTGCTAGCACACCTGTTGTAATGCAAACTCAAACTGTCCATAGGCATGTGCTGCAATCAAATGAAGCTGCCTGACTGGAATGGAAGTAGCAGATCCCACCTGCCTTGTTTCTTTGGGCCAGATTAAGAGGTGTAAAAAATAATGGTGTAAATTAACCCCCTTGTGAGGATAGCTGTCTTATTTCTTTACATGTGTAGCAGGAAGCCTGGTAGAAGGGGAGGAGTTTAAAGCAGGAAAAAATGGTGCTTTTTAAAGTTAGCTAAAATGTATTGAATCATAGAATTTCAGGGTTGGAAGGGACCTCAGGAGATCATCTAGTCCAACCCCCTGCTCAAAGCAGGCCCAATCCCCAGACAGATTTTTGCCCTAGATCCCTAAATGGCCCCCTCAAGGATTGAACTTACAACACTGAGTTTAGCAGGCCAATGCTCAAACCACTGAGCTATCCCTCCTCCCACAAGCACTGTTCATAAGACATGTGAAACCCTGCCTACACTAGGTTTTTTCCTACTCTGGACAAAGAACTTTAGGATTAGAGAGAGACAGCGGGCTAAAGGCAAACTATGATTTTCTTTATTCTAATAAAGTTCCTTGTTCAATGTTTGGAGAAATCAGCCATCGTCACATGACTCCCTTGCACATTGGTCAGTGAGTGTGAATCGGCATGAGAGAGTCCAAATGAGAGTAAGGGAATAAATCTTACACATCATCTCGGAATCTGGCTTTATGGGCATAACTTAAACCTGAATGTTCATGTTTAAATACAGACATGATGGAAGACCTAGCATAACTATCTACTGTCTTTAAATCAAGACCTTAACGTAACTGTAAGTAAAAGCCCCACCTAAGACAAAAGACACGTGTGAACCTGCCCAGGAGCTTTTGGCTGAGTATTGTTTTGAGTAGCTGTGTGTTAATGGGAAGAGAGATCACACCGGGCTACACCAGAAAATTAGGTCTGTTTAATTATGTCAGCCAGAGGTATTGAAAATCCACCCCCCTGCGCGGTGAAGTTAAAATGACTTAAGGCCCCGAGCAGACATTGCTAGGTTAACAGAAGAATTCTTCCATCAACCTAGCTACTGCCTCTCGGGGAGGTGGATCACCTACACCACTGGGAGAATCATTCCCATCAACGTAGGTAGCAGCTATACTGAAGCGCTACAGTGGCACAGCATTGTAAGTGTAGACAAGCCCACAGAAACAGAGGTCAGACAAGAACAGCTAAGAGGGAGAGACTGCCAGAAGGAGGGAGCAGCTGCAAGATGGTGGGTGACCTGGGAAGAGGTCAGGGTGCAGACTCAAAGATTGCTCTTGGTGCTGTGAGCAACAAAAGCTGTTTCCTGCTAGTTGATTCCCCGTGTTCAGAGACATGAGTCTTTGTTCATTATTTGTAAATAAACAAAACTGCAGTAAAGAAAATACCAGACTCCATCAATTTCTACTTCCAACTGGAACATCCACAAGGCCCCAAACTTTGACTAGCCTGTTGGGCTGAAAAGGGGTTACAATGTATTCACATCTCTGTATATGTGTGTGCTGTTCTAACCCATGTGCTGTTTGTGTGTGCACATTACTTCAAATCATCCCAGAGCACCTTGGACAGTAGTTCCAGGAGCACAGGGAACTGGTTTGCTCCATTTTCTTGTTGCACCAGATGGGTCAGGCGCTGGACTGTCATCCTCTGTTCAAATCTCCACATGCAGGGCATGTTGATCGGCCCGCAGCTCGGCAGGTGGCTGAAAGGCGGGGACTGGCCATAGGCTACTTTCAGGAGAACATTTGAACTGTGAGCTCCCTCCTCTACAATCTGCTGCTTTGCAGAAGCAAGTTTCTGCTCCAGCACCTGTGGAAGTGAGAAGTCAGTTAGGAATTGAGTCTGGTTATAAAGGGGCCTGGCTCTTCTCATTGGTCTGAGAGGCAGCCCGGGCTGGCTCGGGGTTAAGGCACCAGACTAGAGATCCGGGTTCAATTCTTGGCTCTGCCACCGACTCCCTGTGTGATCTCAGAGAAGCTATTTCATGACTCTGTCTCCATTTCTCATCTGTAAAAAGGGACAATAATCCTGTCCTTGTCTATTTACACTGTGAGCTCTGTGGGGCAGGGACTGATTTCCACTGTGTGTCTGTGCAGCACCCAGCTAGGGACTACAGAAACTCCATAAAAGTGGAGGGGCCACTGGCATCCAAAATATGGCCCCATTCTAACCCCTTCCCCCAAGGACCCGCTCCGAGCTGCCCATTCCCCCATGGCTACACCCCCTGCTCACTTCTCTCCGCCCCCTCGCCCTTATAGCGGGTAAAAAGTGGGAGGACCATGGCCCCTTCACCCCAGCCCCACCCACAGACTTTGTGTGTGTCTGTGAATTGCCTGGCAAAATGGGGCCCTGATCTTGGTTTAAGCCAATAGGCCCTACTGTAATATTAATAATAATAATGAAATGCCACCAGAACTCTTGGAAATGTAGACTGGCAGGCAGTTTCATATCAGGTTCGTAGACACTCAAACACACAGGAGTTTCCTCTCTAGTACGCTGAACACAATGGACAAGTTTTTGCATTGAAAAAATGAACCAGGCTTAATATAGTCTATGTTGTCCTATCCGGTTCTTATAACGCGCCCATCACTGTGGCAGCTGAGCACCAAGGGGTTCTTTGGAGGCAAAACAATGGCATTTTAGAAATGTTTTGTGTGACTTCTGGTTTCATACAGTGGCCTGGAAGTCTCAGGTGGGCTTTTTCTGTCTCTCTCTCTCTTACCCGGAGTAAACAGCTGGTTTATTTGTGATATTTACCATGTATAGAAAACTGGTTCTCACATACCTGGAAGAACGACTGAGTTACGGCTTTTAAACAGCTTTCCCACTGTACTCTGTCTGCTTTTTCATGCATACATTTAATGGTCATGTTTGTGTCTGTAAGAAATAGACAATTACACATCAGGTTTCATCATGTAACATACAATAACGTGCGGCTCTAAAGTACAGCAATTGCAGTAAATATTGTTATTCATAATAGTGAAATGAATGACAGTGTTATCAGACAACTGGATTTTTTAATCATAAGATATAGGAGCCCATTCAAATATTAGCCAGTTAAAAATCAGTTTATTGATAGGTTCATAGAGTAAGGCCAGAAGAGAGCGTTGTGATCATCTGGTCCTACCTCCTGCATAACTCTGGCCATAGAACCTCAGCCAGTGATTTCTACACCATGCCCATCACCTCTGTCTGAGCTATAGCAGATCTTTTAGAAGAGATATCACATCTTAATGTCAAGACTCCAAGTGCTGGGGAATCCACCTCATCCCTATATGAGCTGTCCTGATGGCTCATTCCCCTCTCTGATAAACATTTTGAACCTAATTTTAGTCTGAATTTGTCTCACTTTGTCATAAATACAGCAGCAAAAAACAAAAAACAAAACAAAAAAACCAGTCCCTAAAACGAGGCGTTTCTTTACCGGCTGTGCTGTCGAGGATGTATCCGAGGAATAGGTGGACTGTCATCGTTGCATCGTCTATGTTGCCACTAAGTGACTCCGCTAGGAACTGGATGTCTTTTTCAAGGTGGTCACAAAAGAACTTTACTGCGTCCTGGGGCTTCACTTTCATTAGCTCCAAAATGGACTAGAAGGCAAAGTATTTCCATAGCTTAGCTCTGAGGAAGCATTTCCCCATATAATTGTACAGACACTTCTCTAAAGGCAATGTATAACTCAGTCAAAGTTACCATTACAAGTTATAGCTGGTTAGTGGTGTACAACCCTGATGAGTTATGACAGACAGACAGAAGTGTTATTGGGCATATTTGTTTTCCCACCTGTCTATCGGTAAAAGTTCCCAGGAGCATTGAAGAATGGAGCAGTGCTCTGGCGATGCAGACTGAGGTTGCAGGCAGATCCCTCTCTGTCTCATTGTTCCGTGAGGACGGACTCCCCAGCACGTAGCCTCTCTCTGTTTTATCCTTCGTGCTGTATTAAGAAACCATAATTTGACAGTCATAGAGGTCAGAGTTTTCTCCCAAACCTTGTATTTCTTTGGTGTTTCACCTTAACCAGTTCACAACTATAGTGACCGTGGGGTCACACTGGGGTGGGGAAAAGGATTGGAATTTTGAACTTTCAATGAAATTTCCCCTAAAATTGGCACCTATAGTTCACCCCAGTAGACAATTCCCAGCTGTGTGGGTTTAAGTTGACACAGTCTCATTCATTCCTTTTACATTACATGCAATGATTTTAAACTTACATATCTACTTCCTCAAATCCCTCCACGGGGTTGTGATTAGTCCCACCGACCTCGGAGTCACACAGACACTTGATAATAACCCAGGGCCGTCCGCACTGTTGTCACAGGAATAATGTCAGCATTAGTCACTTCTTAAAGAACCAGCAGTGCAACAATTGTACGATGATTTGCTCAGCTGCTAGCCAGACAGCATCACTCTCTCCAGCTGAGCAAGAAACAGACTTTGCACAAACCGCTGGAGGCAGAAATGTTCCGAAGAGTGAACAGGAAAGACAGTGAGTATGCAACACACTGGCCATGTGCATAGGATCATGTTCTCAAAGTAGCCTAGTGGAGTTAGGGCTTGTCTACACAGCCCCTCAGTGCACGGCAAGTTGAGGTGTGAATGTACACGAACCAACTGTCTGTGTGGCACCTGCTCCCGCACGCTAAAAGTGCTACTGAATCAGCAGTATGTCCAAGTGCAATACGGAACTTTAGTGCACAGGATGCAGCAGTGTCCACACAGTGATTTAGTGCGCAAGACAGTGTGCTGTAGTTCACACCGTGGCATGTTGCACACAAAGTGGCCATGTAGACAAGCCCAATGGCTCCCCAAACATGCTGAAGTTTGGGGGGGGATGGGTGCCTAGCTCGCTTTGTGTGTATAAACTTGTGGTCTCACGAAATGTATGCAGAATCAGTATGATTGATAATGGCAAGGCAAAACCACATCGGTCACTGTTTAAAACCACGTTGCTAGAACGGAGGAGGAGGATTAGGTGCAGGGTACTCAGACCTCCAGTTGGGAAGGCCCAGATCCACCAAGGTACATCGTGGCTAAGCCCCAATTTCAGGCATCACTGCGAGCCACAAAACTCCTGCTCTGTTACCTCCTAACCCTGTAGCATCTACGCTCACTCAGCGCCTCTGTTTTCAGGGTACACGTTCCCTCAGTGCTGAAGTTTCTGCCTCTGGGCATGTGCATTGCTGCCTCCCTCTAGGTGTCCAAATGCCGATCTCTTGCCTCAGCCCCAGAGCAACCCACGAACCAGGGGAAGACAGGAAAAGGAGCCCGTTGAAAACCAAGCCAGAGGAGAAGGTTCCTTCACACCTTTCAGCCAGGTGGTTCGAGCACTCACCCGGGCGTGGGAAGTTCAGGTTTCATTGTCCCCTTGGCCCAAGGGGAGCTAAGAATTTGAACTGGGGGCTCCCAGGAGGGTGCCCTAGCCACTGAGCTATGGGATAATCTGATGGGGCTATCTTCATCTTGAAAGAAAGAGACCTAGGCATCTAAGCCCCCTGACTCTATGGGAGGGGTTCCCATTTGTGGATCACTAGGCAGAGCCAGCCACCTCCCTGGAGCCTGGACTCAGGTGCCTACCTCTCTGAAGGGGGCAGGGCTTAGCACATACCCCAGTGATTGGTATCTCCCATTGGCTAGCTTAAACAGCTTCCTGCCTAGTGTCTGGCTTGGTGTGTCACATTGTCAAGTGCCTGTCTCTGCCCAGACATTGGGCAATGGTGCCTAACTCGGGCTCTGTGGATCCCATTGCTGTTCCAGTGCTTTTCTAAGCAACTAGAAGTTAGGTGTTGTCATGTGCAGCGTCACAACGCCTATCTAAGCAGAGGCTGAATGAGCTCTCCCCTGACATCTAGTGGTGAGGTGTGGAAAAGGACTTCAGGAGCTGATCTCATTTGCATGGGCACACCCACCCTGCCTAGGTGCTCAGCATGATGGGATTGCTTGCCCAAATGATCACTTTTTGGCTGGTGTGGGATCCCCAGTCTCCTTGTCATTGGGGCCGGAGTTATAAAGACTTGTTATCCTTGTTGTGTGTTGTGTGAATCCAGGGAAGCAGAACTGTACTTGGCATTTCCTGATTGAGGGACTCACCCTCAACTAAACGACACTCGCTAGGCAGGGGGACATGTGTTCCGAAGCCCAATGAGTTGAGAGAGAGGGTGGGAACTGTCACTTGTACCTGGTAGTGTGGGCCTTACCTAAGGGCCCCAGACACCATTTGATCCTTCCTCTCTCTACTGTGTAATAAGAGAGAGTCTTATTACACAAGACAGGGTAATAAGCAGAGAGGTGTGGTGCTGGGGCAGCAAAGCAAGTAAAGTGCCTTCTTACCCTCCACCCAGGGTGGGAGGTGAACTCTGCAGATGCAACTCTGCCCCCTGGGTCTGCACGTACCAAGGACAACAACTGTGAATGGGGTGCAGAGAAGGGGCAGGCATGTTAAAGGGACTTTTGGTTGCTGGACTTAAGAACTTGATGGAAGAGGACACTGCCCAACTTACTCATGCGTTGGTCTTTTGCGCATGGTTTATGTTTATGAACCCTGTTTGTGGTGTTTTCCCAAATTAATGCTGCGCTACTTCCCTCCTGTTATTAAGTTTCTTTTCTACATTCAGACTCTGTGCTGGTAAGAGGGGAAGTATTGCCTCTTAGAGGCGCCCAGAGGGTGGTGTGTGATTGTCCCATGTCACTGGGTCGGGGCTTGAGCTGGTTTTGTGTTGTATTGTTGAAGAGGAACCCCTAGATATTGAACCCGGCCCTTGTTGCTGCCAATTCCAACAGGCAGAAGGGTTACACCTCACCCCTTTGTGAATCTGGGCCTAAGGCATTTGCAGTGGAAAACAACTACCTCTACAAATACCGCTCGCTTTACTCTTACAGGCCATGCCATGGAACTCTTCATATTCTGTAACTGTCTCCACAGACACATCTACACATGTAACCCACACTTACCAGTGTGGTGCCCAGCCCAGCTCTAGGGATGGCCGGGCTGTACATAGAGGTTGATGAGCCTGCTACAGCCTGGGCTAAGAGAGGTGAGTCTTTCGGCTCAGGCAGGAAAGAACTGTGCTCTTAGCTCTGGAGGAGGCAGGTTAAGCCCCCCACCCAGGGGCTCTACCACCCTTACGGGGCTGCCCCAGGAAGGGGCTACATGTGGATACAGCTCCGGATATGAAACTTTCGTATCACAGGAAACTAGCATGGGGATGCACAGCAATGAACTTCTCAAGCCCAGACATTACATCTGCCCTAACGTGAAGGTTTAGGTGCAATTTAAGTGCATATTTCTAGGTAGGGAGATAAGGTCTGGAGTCAGCTTGGGCCTCTGATCCTTGTGTCAGTGGCAAGTAATCCTGTCCTGAGAAATCCAACACGTACATTCCAGAGACAGAGACGCAGCAAGAGGCTGAAGAGACACACGCAACAAACAACAGCTATGAAGAGACACTTACATTTTCAATGCGCCAGTACTGCCCGCATTGGCATCCTGTGTGTGAGAGGGAATCAGACCAATCAGCTACTGATACAGTCACACAAACAACAGTAATGATAATGCACCAGAACCTCAGCTCGGGTGGATCAGCACAGCCCCAGTGACTCCAATGGAGTGACAACCAATTCTCCCCAGCTGTGGATCTGGTCCCATCGAATTGGAGCGACAGCCCATTTACATCAGCTGGGGACCTGGTCCCAAATTTCCTGCTTCCATAAAAAATGACCTTGTGACTCAACATTCTAAACCAGATTTCTGGTCGGTCTGAAATGCGATCAGTGCAGGACCAGACTGGAGGGACATAGTTGGCTTTAAGTAGCCTTTACCCATCCCTTGTACCAAGGCTGCCAGACCCTGCCCCAACCTTACTCTAATTTAAGACCAGTTCCTACAGACTCGGGGTACCTTTTGGTCCAGCAAAGTTCAGCTGGACTTGGCTGTGTCCCAGTCATGCCCCGTTTTCCCCAGCCATATCTCCACCCGGAGGCTTGGAAAGGAAGATTGTCTCTGTATGTATACACCACTAGGGCAAGCACACCTGGTATTATGATAGTGGGGTGTTTAAAAGCATCCAGAAAAATACTGATATAAAGTTTTTCTGACACTTACTCCACAGTGTATCTGCCGTGGCAGTGTTTTTCCAATTCGTCACATCAAAGAGAAGGTCGCTTGGCATGGTCGGAAGGTAGCTCACCTGGTAAACAAACCACAGCTGGACACCTTTACTACAGCACTGGGGCAGAGTGGAAGGAAGGGCTTGTGCATAGAGCATTGGATGGGGATTTGGGAAATACAGGTTTGGTTCCTGGCAACTTCCAGACACACAGTGACTAAGCTCAGAACCTCATTGCACCAAGTGTTGCACAGACACACAGTTACTGAGATCAGGGCCCCATCATGTCCCTATCAGAGTCCTGCACTTAGGGAGGAAGAATCCCATGCACCGCTACAGGCTGGGGACCGACTGGCTAAGCAGCAGATCTGCAGAAAAGGACCTGGGGATTACAGTGGACGAGAAGCTGGATATGAGTCTGCAGTGTGCCACTGTTGCCAAGAAGGCTAACGGCATATTGGGCTGCATTAGTAGGAGCATTGCCAGCAGATTGAGGGAAGTGATTATTCCCCTCTATTTGGCATAGGTGAGGTCACACCTAGAGTATTGCATCCAGTTTTGATCCCCCCACTACAGAAAGGATGTGGACAAATTGGAGAGAGTCCAGCGGAGGGAAACAAAAACAATTAGGGGGCTGGGACACATGATTTATGAGGAGAGGCTAAGGGAACTGGGCTTGTTTAATCTGCAGAAGAGAAGAGTGAGGGGGGATTTGATAGCAGCCTTCAACTACCTGAAGTGGGGTTCCAAAGAGGATGGAGCTCGGCTGTTCTCAGTGGTGGCAGATGACAGAACAAGGAGTAATGGTCTCAAGTTGCAGTGGGGGAGGTCTACGTTGGATATTAGGAAACACTATTTCACTAGGAGGGTGGTGAAGCACTGGAATGGGTTACCTAGGGAGGTGGTGGAATCTCCTTCCTTAGAGGTTTTTAAGGCCCGGCTTGACAAAGCCCTGGCTGGGATGATTTAGTTGGGGTTGGTCCTGCTTTGAGCAGGGGATTGGACTAGATGACCTCCTGAGGTCTCTTCCCACCCTAATCTTCTATGATTCTATGCCAGGCACTGCTCGGACACACAGCGACTGAGATCAGGGTTCCATCGGGCTGGGCACTGCTCGGACACACAGTGACCGAGATTGGGGTCCTGTTGTGCCCAGCACCATACAGACATGTAATGAGACAATCCCTGCCCCAACAAGTTACAATATAAATAGACGAGAGGTGGGAGGAGAAACTAAGAAGGAGAAAGGTTCAGTGACTTGCCCAAGTCACCCAGGGAGAGGTGGGAACAGAACCCAGGAAACCTGGGTATTAGTCCAGTGCCTGATCCCCCAAGGACACAGCCCCTCTGAATGAATAATAAAATAATACGGAATCATAAAGCAAAATGGGCCTATAAAAGTACTCAGCCTCCAAAGCAGGCTGCCGGCTAGGCCACGTCAATTCTCACAAGGGGTGTTTGTGCTACACCGACCCAGCTTCATGCCCAATTCTCCCCCTTCCTCCCATTATAGGGTTTCATTTCCTTGTGCTAGGTGGCTTTCTCGGCCTGAACAAAGACAGTATTCTTCCTCCGGGAATTTGGTGCCATAACTTGGGAAACTAGCCACATGAGCACAAAGGGAAAGAGTCATCAATGTCAAGGCCAGAAGGAACCTTTCTGACCATCCAGCCTGGTCTCCTGCATATCACAATCCAGAGAATCTCACCCAGCAATTCCTGCATCCAGCCCAATGACTTGTGGAAACTTTGATTTCCCTTTTGATTTCAACAGGAAAATCTAACTTTATCAGCTGACATTAAGATAATGGTTCACTGCAAACAGACACACAGATGGACAGACAGCCAGGCGGGTAATTCAGGGCTCCAAACAATGGTAACTGAGTGAGATTCTCTGGCCTGGGTTATGCAGGGGGTTATAATGGTTCTTCCCGGCCTTAAATTCTTTCGATACTATTTCCCTGGAGCCCCCAGAACCTCAGGCAGGTGCTGTCGTGCACATATCCCCGGCATTCGTCACTGTAGAAAGGGGGAAAGTCAAATAGTGACTTGTGGGGTTTTTGGACTAGAAAGTCCAAAGTCTCTGGTTAGCAACTGAGTTAACAGAAAGGGACGAGACCCAGAAGCAAAGTGCAGGTGGGATGTGGCATGATGGCCATGATTTTGGATGATTTTAAATATATCTGTATTTATAGGGTCAGATCTTAAGTTCCTCCCACACCCAAAACTGCTGTAACTGACACTGCAGACAGAAAGGGGCATAAAGGGGATGAGGTCAGTGGCACACAGAGCTGCTGGGGCCGAGGAGGAATACAATGGCTCTTTGCTTTAGACTCACCTTGACAGCGCTGGGCTGGAAGCAGATGGATTTGAATAGCTCGGTGAGCGGGTGCTGGGACAGGGTCAGCGTGAGAGCAGTATGCAGCACCACTTCCAGCAAGGCTGCATTCTCCTGGCTGCTCACGTCACTCATGATCTTTTCCAATTTGTTTTCCATGGATTCTTCTGATGGCCGCGATGCCTGTAGGAGCCTCTCCATGTGCTTTGTGATGGCCTAAATGACAATCAAATAAAACAGATAGAGGTTTATGGTCTCCACTTTGCACATTTCACTCCAGAGGGTCACACCGATCTCTGTTGTGTTTTATAATCAGGATGAAATTCACCCCTGTGCAGAGAAGCCAGCGCAAGACCGTGGTGTTCAGTGATGGCTCAGTGCATAGAAGCTTGCAAAAGCTTTGTTCTGTTTCCAACTGGCTGTAATAACAAGAGATTCACAGCACCCCACCTGACTGTCTGTCTGGGAAGCTCAGACCTTAAAGCCACATTCCCTATAATTACAGTAGGCACCAGTTAAGTCCCATTAAGTCCCTTTGCCCACAAGAGCAAACTATCCCACTGCGTAGGAAAGACAGAAAGTATGGCTAGAGACCACCCTGACTTAACCAGGAGATCTTCAATGATCTAAAAAAAAAAAAAAAAAAAGAGTTCTACAAAAAGTGGAAACTAGGTCAAATTACAAAGGATGAATATAAACAAATAACACAAGTATCTAGGGACAAAATTAGAAAGGCCAGGTACAAAATGAGATCAAACTAGCTAGAGACATAAAGGCTAACAACAAAACATTCTACAAATATATTAGAAGCAAGAGGAAGAACAAGGACAGGGTAGGCCGGTTACTCAATGCGGGGCGATGGTGGGAGGGAAACAACAACAGAACATGTGGAAATGGCAGAGGTGCTTAATGACTTCTTTGTTTTGGTTTTCACCAAGAAGGTTGGTGGTGATTGGGCATTTAACATAGTGAATGCCAGTGAAACTAAGGTAGGATCAGAAGAGGCTAAAATAGGGAAAAAACAAGTTAAAAATTACTTGGACAAATTATATGTCCTCAAGTCAACAGGGCCTGATGAAATGCGTCCTAGAATACTCAAGGAGCTGACTGAGTAGATATCTGAGCCATTAGCGATTATCTTCGAAAAGTCATGGAAGATGCAAGAGATTCCAGAAGATTGGAAAAGGGCAAATATAGTGCCCATCTATAAAAAGGGAAATAAGGACAACCCGGGGAATTACAGACCAGTCAGCTTAACTTCTGTACCCGGAAAGATAATGGAGCAAATAATTAAGCAATCAGTTTGCAAACATCTAAAAGATAATAAGATGATAAGTAACAGCCAGCATGGATTTGTCAAAAACAAATTGTGTCAAACCAACCTGATAGCTTTGGTATATCTTGACTTTAATAAGGCTTTTGATACTGTCTCACATGATCTTCTCATAAACAAAACTAGGGAAATGCAACCTAGATGGAGCTACTATAAGGTGGGTGCATAACTGATTGGAAAACCGTTCCCAGAGAATAGTTATCAGTGGTTCACAGTCATGCTGGAAGGGCAAAACGAGTGGGGTCCCACAGAGAGCAGTTTTGGGTCCGGTTCTGTTCAATATCTTCATCAATGATTTAGATAATGGCATAGAGAGTATGCTTATAAAGTTTGTGGATGATACCAAGCTGGGAGGGGTTGCAAGTGCTTTGGGGGATAGGATTAAAATTCAAAATGATCTGGACAAACTGGAGAAATGGTCTGAGGTAAATAGGATGAAATTCAGTAAGGACAAATGCAAAGTACTCCACTTAGGAAGGAACAATCAGTTGCACACATACAGAATGGGAAATGACTGCCTAGGAAGGAGTACTGCGGAAAGGGATCTGGGGGTCATAGTGGACCACAAGCTAAATATGAGTCATTCAACAGTGTAACGCTGTTGCAAAAAAAGCAACCCCTTCTGGGCTGCATTAGCAGGAGTGCTGAAAGCAAGACACAAGAAGTAATTCTTCCGCTCTACTCCACGCTGATTAGGCCTCAACTGAAGTATTGTGTCCAGTTCTGGGCGCCACATTTCAGGAAGGATGTGGACAAATTAGAGAGAGTCCAGAGAAGAGCGAAAAAAATGATTAAAGGTCTAGAAAACATGACCTATAACAGAAGATTGAAAAAATTGGGTTTGTTTAGTCTGGAGAAGAGAAGACTGAGACGGGACATGACAACAGTTTTCAAGTATCTAAAAGGTTGTTACAAGGAGGAGGAAGAAAAATTGCTTTTCTTAACCTCTGAGGATAGGTCAAGAAGCAAAGGGCTTAAATTGCAGCAAGGGAGGTTTAAGTTGGACATTACGGAAAACTTCCTAACTGTCAGGGTGGTTAGGTACTGGAATAAATTGCCTAGGGAGGTTGTGGAATCTCCATCATTGGAGATTTTTAAGAGCAGGTTTGACAGACACCTGTCAGGGATGGTCTAGTTGGTGCATGGTCCTGCCATGAGTGGAGGGGGCTGGACTTGATGGCCTCTTGAGGTCCCTTCTAGTTCTCTGAGTCTCTGATTCAGGTCCTATGCGGCAGATCCTTAGCTGGTGTCAGTTGTGCTGGCTCTCTGCACAGGGGTGAATTTCACTTGTACAGAATCACAAACCAAACCATGTTCCATTAAAATAGAAAACAGACACTCACTGTTATTTGCTTAGCTTCTTCGGAGTCTGTGTTTTTAATGAGGCCTCTTGCTCTGTCTAGCGTCACAAGCATCAAGGGTGTATTGGAGCTGATTTTCATGTCCTAAGGAAATAAAAATATTTTATACTTTTGTTATAAAGAAGCTGTCTATGTATTATTTAAGGCACATCATTTTATAGCAAGAGGCCGCTAAAGAATCCTATCAGACCAGTTACATTTGAAGGTTAATTAAAATATTTTTCATGTATTTTATTATTAATTATTCTTCTTATTGTATGTATTGTTTTATTATTTGTATTATGGCAGTGTCTAGAAGCCATGATCTTGATTGGGGCCCATAGTGCCAGGAACTGCACAGACACAAAGTGACTGACATCAGTGCCCCTGAGCGATGTAGTTATACCAACCTAACCCACCGTGTAGATACTGCTATATCAGTGAGTGGGAGAACGTCACCTGCAGATGTAGCTACCGCCTGTCGGGGAGCTGGATTAGCTACACCGACAGGAGAGCTCTCTTCTGTCAGCGTAGAGCATCTTCATTCAAGCGCTACAGCGGGGCAGCTGGGCCAGCGCAGTGTTTTAAGTGTAAACCTGCCCACAGTAACTAAGATCAGAGCCCCATTGTGCAAGGTGCTGCACCCATGTACTGAGAGACAGTCCCTGCCACAAAGAGCTCTCCATCGAAATACCAAAATCATTTTGAAAGCAACACACAAAAGCCCAAAGGTCATGTTTTACCACTTCTGTGGTTTGCTGCACTTTTTGCTTATCAAGAACAAAACTGCTTTCAGGAGAGCCATTGGACGGTTCGGGGCAGTTGTCCTGGGCCCTGTACTTTGGGGGGTCCTGCACTTCAGGGAAACACGGGGCCTGGGAAGGGCAGAGGCTGGCGGCAGCGGGACTGGCCCTGCTTCACTCTGCCTCGCTGGCTCCCGGCATTGCTCGGGAGAAGTGGGGCGGGGCCTTGGGGGAAGGGGAAGAACGGGGGAGGGAGCAGGAAGAGGCAGGGTGGGGGCAGGAGTTTGGGGGAAGGGGCAGAATGGGGGCGGGGCAGGAAGGGGTGGAGTGGAAGCAGAGTTGGTGTGGGAAGAGGCGGTGCAGGGGCAGGAAGAGTCATGGGGGTGGGGGGTTGTCCCAGGCCCTGCAACACCCTAGGGATGGCCCTGGCTTTCAGGTGAAAACAGGTCTCTTGAATTAACCATCCTGTAGAAAGGAGATGCAAACTATTCATACAGTTTCTGTAAGCATAAAATTCTGTCGCCTTTGGAAGCCACTTACCTGTGAAGTCTCAATTTCTCTGGGTAAAATCCACGACTCTTGCTGAAGAATCTTCTGCATTATGTTCAGCCCATAGAAATTACAAAGATTTCTAATAAGGAATATTTGAGGCCAAGGTGTTTGGGCCTTTTCAACCAGAGTTTTCATGGAATTCACAAGTTGGGACTGTTTCTCTGCAGTTTCAGCACTGGTCCATGTATTCTGGTCTGCAGCTGCCAAGAAGAGTTCAGTATTAGCCTCAAAGCAATGCATTGCTGCCTAGCTTCACAGTTGTTCAAACCTCATACGCAATGAAATTCCTGCAGTAAAGTCACCATAGTATTTAAGATAAAAGGGGAAAAAGGAGAAAGTCAAGAAAGACCCTATTTGAATACACTTCATCGGAACCAGAAGGAACAGTCCTTCCATTAACCCTTCTGAAGTGAAGATTTACAGGTATAAAATGCAATGCCACCTCCCAGTGAAAACTGCTTCATGGATAAAATTCATCCTGTAGGACTAAATGTGGCCACCATTAATTTTGTGGCAGCAGTGAGTTTGGTCTGGCAGAGCCTACAGCATTCAGAGAGGTCAGACATTTTTAGAGTCTCAGATTTTCAGGTCAAAAGGGCCCAATGTATTCACCCAGTCCAGCCTCCTACATAATCTTGTAAATCAAGATTGGATGTTTTTATAAAAAGTGCTGCTCTAGGAATTATTTGGGGGAAGTTCTGTGGCTTGTGCTGTAATAGATGATCACAATAATACCTTCTGATTTGGGAATCTATGAATAACCCAGGCCAGAGAATCTCCCCCAGTGATTCCTGCATCTGGCCCAATAATTCCTGGCTGAGCTAGAGCAGAGCTTTGAGAAAGAGACTTAAATTCTTGACTTAAATACTTTAAAAACTCATTTAAAGAAGCTTTTAGCCTGTCTCTTTTAATTTGGTGACCTCATACCAAGTGAAATTGAGGGGAAAGATCATTTCACTAAAGTCAGCCGGGTAAATATGCTGTCCATACAGAAGTGGGACATTTGTTTCTGTAGGTATCACACACTTTTGTACATCTTGTCCTTTAAAGTTGTATTTTCCAGTAATGATCAGAGCTGGCTGGAAAATGGAATTTCTGTTCTGTGGGAAATTCTGACATTTCTAAATTTGTGTTGGTCCCAAATGATGAGGAAAAGTCAAAATCTTGAAATATTTCATGTATGAAATATTCCAATTCAGAAAGAGCTGTAAGCAGAGTCCGAATGAGCTCTCCCCTGACATCTAGTGGTGAGCTGGGGGAGAAGATTTCAGGAGCCGACCTAGTTTGCATAGACCTGCCCACTCTGCCTAGGTGCGCAGCATGATGGAGCCGCTTTGCCCAAATGATCACTTTTAGCTGGGGTTGGATTGCAAATCACTTTGGTATTGGGTGCAGGAGTGATAAAGTTTTATTATCCTTGTTGTGTGAATAGAGGGCAACAGATCTGTGCTTGGCATACCCTGACTGAGAGGCTCAACCTCAACTGAACTCCACTCGCTAAGCAGAGGGTAGGAGCACTGAAGCCCAGTGGAGAAATGAGAGGGTGAGGATGGGTGTCTGTACATGGTGGTGTGAGCTCTGCCTAAGAGTTCTAGACACCATTTGTCCTTCCCCCTCCCCACTGTTTAATGACACCGCTGATTACGATTCAGTTGAGAGTCTTTTGTTTTGGATCACTAGAGCTGAAATCACTGATAACCAGGTCCAAGCATTAGAGCTGCTATGGGACAGCGTCTCTGGTAAAAGTGACTGCCCAGCCTGCACTAGCAATGAGGCTCCCGCAGTAACAGCTGAAATCACTGACGGCTGTGTTAAGTGGTGGGACCTCAAGACATTCCAGAGCTTGCACTAGAGGGCAGTGGTGGCGTGAGCGATGTCAGAGCAGCTGACACAGGAGTGAGCGGCTGCCAGAGCGACGGACAGCGGAGTGAGCTGGTGGAGCGAGTGGCAGCGAGTGGCCAATAAAGTGGCTGACGGCACAGCAAGCAGTGGTGGAGCGTGTGGCCCACGGTGGAGCGGCAGCTGAGGCATTGCTGGGTGTCTTTCACCCCCTGGGTGGGAGGTGAACTCACACTGATGCATCTCTAAACTCTGGGTCTTCACTGACCAAGGACAACAACTGTGAGTGGGGTGCGGTGGCGGGACAGGAAAGTGGTGTGTTAAAGGGACATTTGTTTGTCAGACTTTCACACCACAAGGTGAGAGACTGAGGAAAAGGACACTTCCCGGTGCAATCTGGTGTGGGTGTTTTGTTCATGGCCATCTGTTTTTGAATCAGGCTTGTGGTGTTTCCCCAAATTAATGCTGGGTTCCTTTCCCCTTTTACTAAAAGTTTACTTTTCCATACACACACTCAGTGTTTGCGAGAGGGGAACTATTGCCTCTTGGAGGCTCCCATGGGTGGTGTGTAATTTTTCTAGGATACTGGGTGGGGGCTTGAACTGGTTCTGTGTTGTATTATCAAAAGGAACCGCTAGATACTGAACCTGGCCCTTGTTACTGCCAAGTTCACCTGGCAGAAGGGTGACACATAGAAACAACCCTATTGAAATGAAAGGTTTGATAATGTCAAAACATTTCATTTTGATCATATCATACATAATATATGAAAGTCAAAATGAGAACATTGAACTGAAATGATAAAGTTAAAACAAAAAGTCAAAATGAAACAATGAAAAAGTCAATATCAAATAAAAGGCTCCATTTCAATTTCAAAATGTTTCAAAACTTTTCTGTTGAAAATTTCATCAAAATCGACGCGTTCCCACAAAACATTTCAGTTCGGATGGGACAGCATTTTCGAATGGAAAACTGTTCAGCTGCAAATGTTTTGCTCAGCTCTGGAAATTACTCTGGACAAACACAATCCTTAAAGCAAACAACATCCACGGAGCTGACTGGTTCTCTAACCAATCTCCCCTGATGTCCAGCATGACTGGAAAACAGTTAGAAACTCCACTCACCACTTGGCAGCTCTCTGCCAAGCACAGCTGCAACGTTACCGATGGCGAGTCGGAGCTTAGCAATGAACTGCAGGTTTTCAATGCTGGTGACGGTGGCAGAGCTGGGAGCAGACAGATCTGCAGTGGAGAGCACGTGCTCCGAATTCTGGCTGGCGTCTTCTTGAAAGGAGGAATACATAAAATCCTGTTCGAGAGAGAGAATTTTAAAAAATGTACAGTAGTGAACAGATAGTACCTCTGTGTAAAGGGGATGCAGTTGGTTGGGCAGGTTTTTTTTAATGACTCAACTCTTCCCTTCTCCCCACACCACACAGCAGACGTTAACCTTAAAGGCTACAAAAAATAAAACTGTTCTGGTCATTTTGAAACCGAGCCACTGATTAAAAATAACAGCCTGGGGGTAAGAGTTCCTGTCTCTCTCCCCCGTCCACTTCTCCCCACCTTGGTTTCTATCCCCCCATATCTTCTGCCCCTCTCTGCTCCTTCCCTTCTCCCTGCTTCCCAGCTTCTATGAGCCTACAGGTAAAATTTTCAAAAGTGCCAAAGTGATTTAGGTGCTGAAAGTCCCTGAACATCTATGGGACTTAGACTCCTACGTGACTTGGGCACTGTTGAAAATTTCCCCCTAAGTCTCATTGAAAGTCAGTGAGATTTAGGCTCCTAAGTACCAAAGTTATTTCTGAAAATGGGAGAACTGGCCATTAATTGTGTGTTTCTCCTTTTCTGGGTGCCCAACGTGAGATACCTGGGTCTGACTTGTAGAAGTGCTGAGTATTCACAGCTGCAGCTGAGGTCAACGGGAGCTGTGCTATGAACACATAAAATGCTTTAAAAATGCTAAGTACTCTGCTTGTCAGGCCCTGGGGATCTCAAGTTGGGCATCCAAAATTAGTGGAGACTTCTGACAATTTGGCAGTAATCTCTCTGTGTCTCAGTGCAACAGCTGTAAAATGGGCATAATAATATCACCTAATCTCACAGGGACATTGTGAAGATGAATTCATTAATGTTTGTGAGGCACTCTGATACTCTAGCAAGAGCACCATAGAATTAATACTTCTGTATTCGGTGCAGGGTCTGGGTGGTGTGCAGAGAATAAGGCGGGGGCCACACAAGTTTGTACAGCACCTAGCACAATGGGGGGTATGGCCCATGACTAGTATTCCTAAGTGCTACAATAATATAAATACATAAATAAATATTGAGTAACTTCATATACTGAATGAGGCAGGGATTCTGTGGAAAAAAATAGTATCTGGTTATGTAATTGCAGACTGTATTGTAATGCATATGCCAGAGCCCAACAAGTGAAGACTGCACAGGTCACCTTAATTTTAGCATTTCCTAACATTGCAGTACTTGACTTTGCAACCTTAACTATTCTTTTAACATAGTTATTATGGATGTAATAAAATGTCTACATTTATCCACAGACTCTTCATGGGACTCACCTCAAAGCAGCACACTACCATGAAATAGAAATCATTGCGACTGCTTTGATTTAATGCTAATACTTCCTCCATCCTGGAGAGATAGCCTTCCAGGTGTTCCTTCACGTTGTCTAGTCTAGGAGGAAATGGACATAAGTTATAAAAACGGAATATACCCAACATGGATCTGTGAGTGAAATATAGTTAATATAGCCACTGGAAACACTAGAACCAACCTGCATCGGAGCAACATTTTCAAAAGGGAGGACTTGACAGTAGGACTCGGATCCATGCATTCTTCAAAGGGCGACAAGTCACTCGTTGGTTTGTACACTGAAACCAAAGAGTAGAAAGGATTACTTTTTTTTTTTTTTCTGAGCACGAGACCAGATCCCCAGCTGTTGTGAACCAGCCATAGCTACATTGGAGTCAATGGGTCAGATCCCCAGCTGGTGTGAATTGCCCTAAAAGCTACAACACTAGAAGGCAAATAAAAAGAACCACATATTTATTGCTTGGGTTTTTATCTCATGATTTTAAAGTCACTCTCATGAGTTTTGGGGCCTGACTCAGGATATCTGAACAACTGGGATTGGCGGGATCGAGCCGTTCCTGTATTACACACATCACTCACCCTTTCTAATCTCTTGATGTTCTGAGTTAGAAGGTTTGCAAGCCACGAACTTAATCAGTTGTTCGATGATCTCTGCAGATGGTGGAATTTTGTCCCCAAAACAGTAACTACTGACAAACTCCACAAAGAACGAATTGCACTTCCTCCTGAATTTGTTGTGACTTGCAACTGCCTCCCTAGGGCGAGAAAAAGATTATTTTTTTTAAATGTCACTATTTTAATATACAAGGTAGCAGACAAAATCAGAATGGCTGGAAGCTGAAGTTAAATATATTGAGATTGGAAAAAAAAGGCAAAAATTGTAACCTTGAGGATGATTAACCATTGGAACAAGTTACCAAGGGAAGTGGCGGTTTTGCCATCATCTGAAATCTTTAAATCAAGACTGAATATGTTTCTAAAAGATCTGCTATAGCTCAGCCCAAAGTGATGGGCATGATGTAGACATCACTGGGTGAGATTCTCTGGCCTCATGACCTAATGGTCCCTTCTGGCCTTAAAAATCTATGAATCTATAAATCTCTCTGTGCTGAAACATGCACATAGCTCCACTACTCTTGCTAAGGGTATGTCTTCACTACCCGCCGGATCGGTGGGCAGCGATCGATCCAGCGAGGGTCGATTTATCCTGTCTAGTCTAGACACGATAAATCGACCCCCGAGCGCTCTCCCGTCAACTCCTGTACTCCAGCGCCGCGAGAGGTGCAGGCAGAGTCGATGGGGGAACGGCAGCAGTCGACTCACCGCGGTGAAGACACCACGATAAATCGATCTAAGTACGTCAACTTCAGCTATGTTATTTACGTACCTGAAGTTGCGTAACTTAGATTGTTTCCTCCGCCCCCCTCCCCTCCTCCCCAGTGTAGACCAGGCCTAAGTTAAGAGGACTTGAGTGTGTACCGAGGGTAAACTGGATCCTGTAAAGTCAATAATAATTTCTGCCCGATATGAATTATTTCACATTCTGGGCAAAACAACTTTATTCACCGGGAGTTAATGTTGCCAAATTCTATCACTAATTTCAGCCCTTCTCCCAGGAATGTCAGCCCAAAGCCAATCACCCAGTAGCGTAGCTAGCGGGGTGCAGGAGAAGCAGCCGCTTCCCCCGCCTTTCCAAAAGCGGCCGGAGGAGCTGGAGGGGGCGCGCGGCATGCGGCCCGCAGCGCGGCCCGGCAGCCGCGGCCGGAGGAGCAAGGGGGGGTGCAGGCTGGCGACCCGCAGCGCGGCCGGCAGCCATGGGGAGGTGGCGGGCACGGCCGGAGGAGCGGGGGGGTGTAGCATGGCGGCCGGCAGGCTCAGTGAGCGGCATGCCCTGTGCGTGCGCGTGTGCCTACGGGAGGGAGGGAGCCAGGCGCAGGCGCACCGCCCGCCCGTCTGCAGCCTGGGCGCTCTCAGTGCACATCCCAGGGAGTTGATGGCAGCAGCGTGGTGCAGCCACCCGGCGGAGAGCGGAGCGCGGCGGAGCAGGGCCGGCTCTGGCTTTTTTGCCGGCTGGGGCTCTCCACTCTCCCCGGCGGCCAGAGAGCCCCCAGCGGCCAGAGCGCCGGGAGGAGGGCGGAGAGCCCGGCTGGGGCTCTCCGCTGTCCCCGGCGGCCAGAGCACCGGGAGGAGGGCGGCAAGCCCGGCCGGGGCCCCGCTCTCCCCGACCGGCCGGAGCACCGGGGGAGGGCGGCGAGCCCAGTTGCGGCCCCGCTCTCGGGCTGGAGCGCCCCGCCGTGCCGGAGCACCCCGCCGTGCCGCTCCCCTCCAGGCGCCGCCCCAAGCACATGCTTGGTGGGCTGGTGCCTGGAGCCGGCCCTGCGGCGGAGCCCTGAGCCCAAAATGTGCGGGGAGGAAGACAGCGGCTGCAGCAGCTCCGGGAGCCTGAGGGACGGGGCCGGGCACCCACTGGTTACACAGCTCTCCTGACCTGCATAGCCCCTCCCCACACATCGCTCTCCCAAGAATGTCAGCCAAGTCCAAGGGGACCCCCGCCTTCTCCTCGCCACCCGAGGGGCCACCCGCAGCCTCCAAAGCCAAGGTGAAGGAACAGATCAAGATCATCGTGGAGGATTTGGAATTAGTCCTGGGGGACCTGAAAGACGTGGCCAAGGAACTCAAGGAGGTGAGAGGCGCTGCACCGGAGAGGCGTGGGGGCGTGGCCAGAGGAGGAGCCGAGGGGGGGGCGCCTTTTTTATGTTTGCTCCCCCTCCTCTTAGAAGCTGGCTACGCCACTGCAATCACCCAGTCCCCAGGGAGACAGTCCGCTCTAAACAAGAGCCCAAGGCAGACAGCAAATTCTCCTGCTGCTCACACAACTCCCCCTGCATTACCGCAAAATAACAACACACATTGTCTTCCCTAAAATTGAAACCTGCTCGCCTGCTGTGAAAAAACAGCGTAACAGCGCTACCTGGTGACAGCTGCCATAATGACCTAATTCCAGAAAAACGCTTAAAAAAATAATTTATGGCTCCTAAAAATGTATCTAAAAATAATTACCTAAAATCAGAAAAAGCTGACCCCTAACACTGGAGCCCTGGGCTCAAACCTCCAACGCGTGCTGTAATCACTGGGTGAAGGTAAGATGGGGAGCACAGAGGGGTCACTTGCAGCTTTCTGAACCTGGGACCAGCTAGTGGCCTTTGGGCCTCCAGCATAGCTTAGGGCTGCCTGTGAACTGATCAGCTGGCTATGACGCTAAGGGCTGGATGTTCTGCAGCCAGTAACCTGTCCCCCATACATGGCCTCTGCACCAGTTGCAAGGCCAGGCTTGACACAGAATTGGCCACAGATACACAGGTGCTGACTTTTGTTTTTGACAACGGGTGTCCCACCCCCACTCTGCCCCCCCAGGCTCCTCCCCTACTCTGCCCTCTCCTGAGGCCCCGCCCCCACTCTGCCTCTTCCTGCCCCCTGAGCGCCTCCCACTCCCTCTTCTCTGCCTCTGCCCCCGCCCCCGAGGCTCCCCCTCAACCCTGCTGCTGCTCGCTCCTCTTCACCCCCTCCCCTGAGGCTCCCCCTGCTCGCTCCTCTCTGCCCCCTCCCCAAGGCTCCACCGACCTGCCCACCACTCACTCCTCTCCACCCCCACCGCCGAGCACCTCTTGCCTGATGCTTGGTCCTTTCTGCCCCCTCCTGCCTTAAGGGTGAGTGACGAGGGTTGAGGGTGAAGAGGAGCAAGCAGCGGGGACCACTGAAGCCGCGGCCAGTCCCAGGGGCCACCGAACAGCTGATCCATGGCCAGCCCCATGGGTGCCGAGCACCCCCAATTTTTTTCTGTCGGTGCTTGAGCCCCGGAGCACCCACAGAGTCAGTGCCTATGCACAGATAACATTTTCAAAAGCATGATTTTTAATGGGACTTAGGTTCCTAAATCCTAAAGCCACACTGGAAAATGCTACTCTACATCAGCTCTATGTGGGGAGATGCACCTGCTTTCAGTCCCACTTGTGCCACCAGAGGCCCCCTTTATAATCTGCAACTTCAGATATTTACAATCCTGGGCCCCAGTCCTGAAAAGGGATCAGTGTGTGCAGACCCTGGATGCACAAAGTCCCAGTAAAGTCATTGTTCACGGACAGACCTATCTCAGCAAATCCTTCAGCAGAACAAGGAGCTATGTCCAGTAACAGTCTGGGAGAGGGAGCTCACAGCAATGTAGTGGAGGGGTGTGGAAGAAAAGCAATCATTCTGGCCACGCTGTCAGTAACGGAGATTAGTGGGATATTACTGCTAAACAAGTCTCCCAAATCACAGAGTCACGCGACTGTGCAATACCTGGTGATCTGGGAGGCGGTGGGCACGTAATCCTCGGGGAAGCTCTCCTTGCAGATCTTGCACTGCCTGATGTTCCACTCCCGGATGCACTGAGTGCAGAAAATGTGACCACAGGGCAGCTCAGCCGGGTCAGTGATCTCGTTCTGGCAGCTTTTGCACTCTTTCACGCCCTTCCTGAAAGACACCACGATAGCAAGATGCAATTCACGGGGTCTGATTCTCCGCTGCCTTGTGCCTTACAGAGTAAATAAATAATAAAGCCTTGCATAGCTGGGCCCAAGCGCCATGGCAATATACATAAGTCCGATTGCCATAGGATGTTTGGCTTCTTTAAATAAAGCAGGTCCTGCTCCCCTCTGCCAGAACAGGTGCTTTCAGTTTGGCCAATTAAAAGGCAGAGCAGTACCTGGGGCTATATAGGATCAGGGAGAATCAGAGAGGGAGGAAGTCCCTGAAGGAGGCTGCAGGAGGTTCCTGGGGAAAGGCTGAAGGCAGAGGAGCAGCAGAAGGGTTCACTGGCTGATGTCCCCAAGCCAAAGAGCCAGGGCCAGAGGGCTGGAGAGGGTTGAAGGCAAGGGGAGCAGCAGAGGGGATTACCCGCTGACATCACCACCCAGAAGAACTGGAAAACGTTAGTGTAACAGGAGGAGTGATGGATGTTCCCTGGTGAGGACAATCGCAGGGCTGCCCAGAGGATTCAGGGGGCCTGGGGTCTTCGGCAGTGGGGGCCCCCCGCCGCCGAATTTCCACCAAAGACCCGGCACTTCGGCGGCGGGTCCCGGAGCGGAAGGACCCCACGCCGCCGAATTGCTGCCGAAGACCCGGAGCGGAAGAAGCTCCGGGGGCCCGGGCCCCGCGAGAGTTTTCTGGGGCCCCCGGAGCGAGTGAAGGACCCCACTCCAGGGGCCCCGAAAAACTCTCGTGGGGGCCCCTGCGGGGCCTGGGGCAAATTGCCCCACTTGCCCCCCCCCTCTGGGCGGCCCTGGACGATCACCCAGAAGGGAGGCTGGGGGAGTGGGGGTGGGCATTGCCACTGGGAAGAGTAGGGTTGCACCCCAGCTGGAAGGGCTGGGGTGGTTTTCTGGGTAGAAGGACAGGAGAGGACCGACAAAGAGCAGTGGTGTGGTGGAAGATGCCAGAGAGTGGTATGTGCTACACTGCTGCTGTCTTGTGATTTTAAGGACTATATGTGCTGCGGGTTATAAATGGACAATGTTTTGGGACTCTTGTTCTGGGTTCTTTGCACTAGATTTTTGTAATAAGTTGGCCCCAAGGAGGAGTATTTTTGAGGCAAGAGAACCTGTTGGGGAGGCCTAAGGGGCCCGAGAGGAGAAGTGGGACATTAGCCCAGATGTGAAGGTGCCCAGCCACAAGGGGGCACTCAGGGGAGGTGGAATTGTTCACACCCATGGTACATAATGCAAAATGTTTTCCATATGTGTGGGTACAGCACTGAATGGTGAGTTACATGGTACATGGAAAAAAAATATTGTCAGGAAATAAACTAACTTGCAAGCATAATTAATAGACACATTGCCTGCTAAAAATGCTCTTGCTGAAAATTTACCCACAATGGTCTTTTTTGCTTGTTTGCTCGACTTACACAAGGTAGACAGTAGCAGCATTGTTGCTGCATCTCTTCAGCACTTTTGTCACAACTTCAAAAATCTTTGCTGGTTTATGGTCTTCAATTTTGTACAGTAGCTACAGAAAATAAAGCAAGTGAATGTCATTACATTCTAAGTGACAAAAGAAGTGTTAAAAAAGTTACATTTGCAAAAGCAAGCACTCAAAAGTTAAGCTATGCCAGCATCAAGGTTCCCCATTCAACCTTAACTCTGCCCTTTTAGGGCATGCATTCTGATAGTCTTGTACAACATCTCATAGGAAGTCTGGGGCAGAGCCCAGATTAGATCCCAAGTCTCCTGAGTCCCAGCCCGCACCCTTAAACATTCTCCCTCATTCACTGTTCATCCTGTGCACTGAATGAGGCTGGAGTCTGACAGAACACCTGGCATGTAATTAAAGACTGTATCATAATGCAGAAGCACAGGGGGGGTGAATTAAGGTTACAGAGGTTTTCAGAAAGACCTGGGGCCAAACTTTGAAAACTTGGGTGGCTGATGTTACGCACACATATCCATCGCTGGGCTCACCAGCTGAGAAAGGCTGGTCAAAACATGTTGTTGACAGAAAACTGGGTTATTGACTAACAAAATCTTTAATGGATGTTGTCTGTGTTCCTGCAAAAACTTGTTTTTTGTCGAAAAAACAAAAACCCTGAAACATGGAAATTGTATTTTACACTACAATACCCACATATTTTGTATAATCTAATACCAAAATATTAAGAATCAAAACATTTATATAACCCAAAACTAATTGTTTCCCCCCAATTTTTCTTTGTGGAAATTTTGGAATTTTCAGTTTTTGTTCCAATTTGGAATGAAGCCAAATTTCCAAATCTCCTTATCCTTTGCCAAACAGATTTTCTGTCCTGTGTAAGGCTCTAATTCTGGGGTAAGGATTGCAGGGGGCCCGGGTGCAGTATCACTGTGTAACAGGGGCAGGAGACGGTATGTAGGGGAGCTGTACAGGGTCAGTGCAGCTTGGGTCACCTGCAGGCTACCTCCTGATCTCTTGTGGGGACCTAGGGTGACCAGATCAGAGATATAAATATCGGGACGCGGGGAGGAAGGGGGGGGCGGGCAAAAGAAAAAAAAGGCCGGAGCAAAAAAAAAAAAGGAGTTTCAAAGGGGCCAGGGGCATTAGCAGGCCCCAGCCGCGTGCGCTGCCCTCCCCGCAGAGCCTCCCGCCCCCCGGCCCGCCCCAGGCACATACGGTGCGCGGTGGGTCCGGGCGGGGGCAGCGCGGAGTGGGCAGGGGCCGGGTGGGCGGCGCGGGCCGAATCCCCACTGCTGCCGGGGAGCCCCGCGCCTCTCCCTCCCACTCGTGGCTGCGGCTCCTTCCCGGCGGGACGCACCTCCCGCTGCCCCGGGCACATGCGGCGTGCATCCCCCACGCCTAGTCTCCCTCCCGCCGGGAAGGAACCGCTGGAGCACAGCCGAGCGGGAGAGGCGCGGGGCTCCCCGGCAGCAGCGGGGATTCGGCCCCCGCCCCCGCGCCACCCACCCGGCTCCTGCCCGCTCCGCGCTGCCCCCACCCGGACCCACCGCGCTGCCCCGCGGGCTGCAGGCCTAGAGCAGCCTCTAGGCTGCGCTCCCGGCCCCGGGCCCCCGTGTGCAGCGGCCCGGGGGCCAGGCAGGAGCCCTCTGGCGCGGCGGGGAGCTCAGAGCTGAGCCCCCCCGTCTCCCTCCCTTGCCAGCCCCCCTTTTCCCGCCCGCTCGGTGCCTGGGTGCCGGAGCTGACTCACCAGCTCCAGGATCCAGGCGCCGCCACCACTCCCTCCCTCCAGGCTTGCAGCTGCATGGTGGCGCAAGCCTGGGAGGGAGGAGGAATGCCGCATGGTGGGGGAAGAGGCGGGGCCAGGGCGGGGATTTGGGGAGGGAGCCAATGGGGGAAGGAGGGGTTGGAGCCGGGGTGGGGTGGGGGGGTGAGAGTCCCTCCGGGAGGGCAAAATTTCTTGTTTGTCCAGTGTCCCGACCAAACATTGGTCGGGACGCAGGACAAAGAAGCAAATATCGGGACAATCCCGATAAAATCGGGACGTCTGGTCACCCTATGGGGATCCCATGTCTCATGTGGGTGAAGGATGGGGGTGGTTGAATCCTCTGAGGACAGGAATCCTCTCTAGAGCTGGGTTAATAATGGATTTTTCGGTTCACTGACAATTCCAAAAAAAATGGGGGGAAAAACTAGCTTCATGTCAAATTTGTTTAGAATCGAACAAAACATTTTGGAAAAAGCCGAAACATTTTGTTTTGATTCCAACCATTTTTAATTTTTAAAAATTGTATGAAAAAGTAAAATTAAAGGAAATTTTGAAATGGAAAAGTCATTTTGAACCAAAAAATGGAAATGTTTTGATTTTTTCCCCTAATTTTTTTTTCTTTGTAGCTTTTTTCTGACGGAAACTGTTGGGATATATAATAGTATATGTTGTAAAATGCTATAAGCCGTTTGGGCCTAGTATAAATGCTGTGTGCTTGACATGAGTACGTGAGTTGCGTGTTGGCAACTGAAGCAAGGATTTAAGGTTATGAGTGGTCAAGGATTGTCTGTGCAAAAACAACTTTGCCACGTCCAAAACAGGTACGCTAGCCCACTGGGCTACACATAAGAGGAAATGGAATGTCTTGGATTATGGCCGCTTGCCAGGAACCGTTTTCCTGGAGTTATGGGTACAAGGCTTATAAACAAATGAAGAGCTGATGATGCAACGGATGGACTGGAATATTTAGAGTATTATATACCAACACTGTGTCTGGTATCTGCCTGCTCCCCCATCCCGTAGGGAGGCCTCTATCAGAGCCTAACAAAACAATTTGGCAAAACCAGCACGAATTCAGGAAGCATTTTGGTATTGTCAAATCTGCATTTTTCTCCAAAACAAGTTTTGGATGAAAAATGTCTTCCAGCGGTCCTCCTTCCCAACTCTGCAAAGGGGGCAGTGGGGCGCTATTTTAAACACCTACATTCCAGAGGAAGACAAACTGCTTCACAACGAGCTTTAGCAGCTTCTCATCCACATTGGTTTCATCGTGTAGCAGGTGATCGATGAGCAGGTAGACGATGTTCGTGCAATTCCATTGGTGTCTGAAAAAGAGACAGAACTGCCTCACTGCGAGAAGCTGCGCCTTGTCTGCTGGGAAAAATAATTCTTCCCCACATCTTTGGACAAAACCAACCACCTGGATACTGGGCCCAGTCCTATTTAACATATTCATAAACGAACTGGAAAAAGGGGTAAACAGTGAGGTGGCAAAATTTGCAGATGTTACAAAACTACTCAAGATAATTAAGTCCCAGGCAGACTGCAAAGAGCTGCAAAAGGATCTCACAAAACTGGGTGACTGGGCAACAAAATGGCAGATTAAATTTAATGTTGATAAATGCAAAGTAATGCACATTGGAAAACATAATCCTAACTATACATATACAATGATTGGGTCTAAATTAGCTGTTACCACCCAAGAAAGAGATCTTGGAGTCATTGTGGATAGTTCTCTGAAATCATCCACTCAATGTGCAGCGGCAGTCAAAAAAGCGAACAGAATGTTGGGAATCATCAAGAAAGGGATAGATAATAAGACAGAAAATATCATATTGCCTCTATATAAATCCATGGTATGCCCACACCTTGAATACTGCATGCAGTTGTGGTCGCCCCATCTCAAAAATGATATATTGGAATTGGAAAAGATTCAGAAAAGCGCAACAAAAATGATTAGGGGTATGGAACGGCTTCCATATGAGGAGAGATTAATAAGACCGGGACTTTTCAGATTGGAAAAGAGACAACTAAGGGGGGATATGATAGAGGTCTATAAAATCATGAGTGGTATAGAGAAAGTAAATAAGGAAGTGTTATTTACTCCTTCTCATAATACAAGAACAAGGGGCCACCAAAGGAAATCAATAGGTAGCAGGTTTAAAACAAACACAAGAAAGTATTTTTTCATGCAACTCACTGTCAACCTCTGGAACTCCTTGCCAGGGGATGTTGTGAAGGCCAGTACTATAACGGGGTTCAAAAGGGAGCTAGATAGCTTCATGGAAGATAGGTCCATCAATGGCTATTAGCTAGGATGGGCAGGAATGGTGTCCCTAGCCTCTGTTTGCCAGAAGCTGGGATTGGGTGACAGGGGATGGATCACTACATGATTACCTGTCTGTTCATTCCCTTTGGGGCACCTGCCATTGGCCACTGTCAGAGGACAGGACACTGGGCTTGATGGACCTTTGGTCTGACCCAGTATGGCTGTTCTTATGTTCTTATGGATATAGGAACTGAACATGTAAACAGCTCCTTCAGCTCACAATCTCCTCAGGCTAGGTGTGATGGCTTGCAGTCAGGGACACCCCATACCCGCTGCTCAGAGCAGTTTACAGAATGAAAGGGAAGCTGATACAACGGGGAAATTAAAGGGGAAAAAACCTTTGTCCTGTCCTCTGCTGTCTGCGTAAAGCTTGGAAACTCTCGGTGGGAATATGGCCCAAGGTTTCTAAGTGGATTTGCTCGATCTTTGTGGCTAGAACAAGCTCTGAAGAAAGGGCCATGGCAGGACTAATATCTGGGGTTTAATAGGAATGTAGGACTGGAAGGGACGACTTGGGCCGTGGAGTCCAGTCCCTGCTATCACTGGCAACCCCATCAGATAATCCTGTTCATAAACGTATCAAGCTTCATCTTCAAACCAGTTAGGGTATGAGCCCTCCCCTCCCACTCCTATTGGAGGTTCTTCCAGACCCTCCCTGCCTCTGATGGTTAGAAACCTTCTTCTCATTTCCAGCCTAAATTCAGCCATGGGCTTTTTTTGTCTGTCACAGGCTTTTATTTGCTATGTAGACCAGCCACTAATGGGATCACAGCAAACACTGAGTCACCATCTAACAGAGAGTTGATTGGAACATGTAGGGGTTTTATTTTCCCCTTGGAAAATTATGACTTTTCATTGAGAAAACAAACCCCACATATTTTTCAGTAACTGAAGTTTTTGGTTAAAAAAAAAGGCAAAAAATCAAAACATATTTTCCAGCTGAAAACTCGCTGGAAAATTTTGTTTGTTTTCAAGTTTTTCTACATAAATTTGGAAAATTCTGAGGAAATCTGACACTGTCTGCAAAAAAATTTGTTTAAAGGAAATCCCATCTTTCTGTCTGGGGAAAAAAAAAGTTTTCACAGAAAAGTTTTGACTGTTACATGTTTTAAAAATGTTTATATTCTTTAAAATACACTGACGGTTTTTTGGGGGGATGGGTAACACTTACAATACGCTGTTCAATAATTCCTCTTTGTTATCGTAAAGTCTCATCTGGTAGTCGTCGGATGTGATCAGCTCCACAGTGTGCTTAATGGACTTGATCCTTTTCAGCCAGCTTAGGCAGGCGTTGAATGGCAGAAGCACCTTCTCTGTGGGCTGCAGCTGCTTCAGGATGATGCTCACGGCATCAAGAGCTACAAACTAAAATGACATTTAAAAACAATTCCCTTGAGTTTCTGAGCTAGCCATTGTGTTCCAGGGTGAGGGGCAAAGCGGAGAGAAAACAACAGGGCAGGAGTATCACTTGCTGAAGAGTTGAAGCAACAGAACTGGAGCAGGTTACGAAGGAAGGACCGGTGACTGCACACACATATACACACACACACATAGATACACACCCACACACACACATAGATACATGCACAGACATGCACTCGCAGGCAAGATTTGCTCATCAGCAGGGACTGAGCTCTGGTGGTTCAGCATCAGCAGCAAAGACCCCCACCACCTGAGCTAAACGGATATCTCCATTAATGGCAAGACATGAGCAGGAGTCGAGATACAGTCACAACTACTGCGCCAACGTGTTACACATCCAGCTGCCAAGGCAAAGGAACAAGGAAAGGAGGGAGAGAAATCCCATGTTTGTTTCCAAGCAGTGCAGACTGTAATAGTGCCACAGAACATCATTCCCCATCCTCTTCAAGACCTAAGTGCCCTGAGTCGAGGATCTTGTCACCTAGTCAAGTTTTAAGCCTGATCTAACTCCCCATGAAATCAATCCATCTTCCCACTGACATCAACGGGAGTTGGAGTCAGCCCTTAACCACCATGGTATTAAATTGGTTCAGGCTGCCTTGGATTTAATCTGGTTTGGCTTGTTAATGTGGACAGGGCCATGGCAGCTATAAGCCATTTTTAAAGAATGGTTAAAACTGGTTTGGATAACACCGCTTCTGGTCCAGTGTAGACGGCACTTGGATCAAACAAAACCAGATGGCTTAAAATTGTAGTGACCATCTCCTAGTGCCAAGGACATCATGATACAAAGCACATGTGGCTTGGCAGCAGCACTGCTGAGAAGGATCTGGGAGTTGTGGTGGATGTGATGTTATACCATTAAAATATAACCATGTATATCATGTTGCTACCATTGTTATATAATTGCTACAAATATTACACAAAGTATATCATGTAAGGTGTGAATGGAAAAGTTATGATTTGCTGAATACAATTATCCTATTTGTATGCATGTGTCATTGTTGTATCTGTCATTATGAATATTGATTATGTACCAATATTTCAAATCTGTTTGCTCCTGGGGTGACACCCACCAGGTAGTTTACAACCAGTCTAGCCAGCACATTGTGAATGGGTTATTCAAGTTGCTGGCCCATTTAGTAAAACAATAGGTCTAGAAGAAGCTTATACCCACCTGATGGGCTTTCCTGGGGACGTTTTAGCCAGAATATGAATAATGGCTCCTGCTGTGACTCATCGAAGCATGCACGGGCATGTGACTAGCAATGAGACCCTAAACTCCATCTTGTGCCTGTACTTTTCCACAAACTGTGCTGGGAGCTTTCCTTGGGACAATGAATTTCCCTCCACATGGCAGAAGCTACAGAAGGCCCTGGAAACACCTCCATTATCCTCTTTCCTGCCCTGATCTCTGGACTATGGACTTACATTAAAAGGAGCAGTCTAACCAATGGACCTTCCAATCTTTTGGAAGTCACCAGAGATTTAACAAGCCAGCAGTTTATTCCATCACTGCTTTAAACCGGATACAAGAACTTTGCAAGGTGTGTATGTATTTGATTCCTTTGATCATTTTAACTTCCTCCTCTTTCTTTTCTCTTATAAATAAATCTTTAGATATTACATACTAAAGGATTGGCAACAGCGTGATTATTGGGTAAGATCTGAGTAATACATTGACCTGGGTATGTGACTGGTCCTTTGGGATCAGAAGAACCTTTTTAAATAACCACTCATCATTACCTCTAGTGTCTGGGTGATGAAACAAGGACTGGTATACCTAAGGAGACTGCATTTCTGACTTCTTGTTAGCCAGTATGATGAGACAGAAGTTTACTTTTGTTAGAGGTATGGTATATCTTATGGAAGAATAACCACCGGTTTGGGGTGAGTCTGCCCCATTTCTCAGCAGTTTGTCCTGAATTTGGTATTCTCAGTTGTGACCCACTGAGACACAGTGACAATAGATTACAACCTCAACATGAGTCAACAATGCAATGGTGTTGCAAAAAAAGCAAATTCAATTTTGGGTTGCATTAACAGAGGCATATAATGCAAGTCATGGGAGGTGATAGTACTGCTCTTCTCGGTGCTGGTTAGGCCTCAGCTGGAGTTCTGTGTATAGGATGTAGAGAAACTGGAAAGGATCCAGAGGCGAGTGACAAAGATGATCAATGGGATGGAATGCAAGCCATATGAACAAAGGCTGAAGGAACTGAGTATGTTTAGTTTGGAAAAGAGAAGATTAAGAGGGAACATGATTGTGGTCTTCAAACACTTGAAAGGCTGCTATAAAAATATAGAGAAAAATTGTTCTCTCTTGTCACAGAACAAGAGGCAGAACGAGAGGCAGTGGGTTCAAACTACAGCATGGCAGTTTAGGATTAAATCTCAGGAAAATCTTCCTAACTGTAAGAACAGCAAGACAATGGAACAAACTGCCTAGGGAGGTGGTGGAAGCTCCTTCACTGGAGGCTCTCAAAAGGAGGCTGGAGCCATCTGTCTTGGATGATTTAGACACAACAAATCCTGCATCTTGGCAGGGGGCTAGACTAGATGACCCTTGTGGTGCCTTCTAACCCTGTGGTTCTACAGATTCTGTCATTGGAAGCAGGGAAATACATGGAGGATTCCTAGAATCAGAGATTCTAAGGCCAGGAGGAACCACTGTGATCACCTAGTCTGACCTCCTGCAAAACACAGGCCATAGGAGCTTGCTGAATTCGTTCCTGTTTGAACCAGAGCAGATGTTTTAGAAAAACGTCCAATCTTGATTTAAAAATTCCCAGTGATGGAGAATCCACCACAACCCTTAGTAAATGGTTCCAATGGTTAATTCCCCTCACTGTTAAAAATATGCACCTTATTTCCCTACCAGCCACAGGACCTTGTTATTCCTTTGTTTCCTAGACTGAAGAGGCTTTTATCAAATATTTGTTCCCCACATTGGTACTTATAGACTATGATCAACTCACCCCTTAGCTTTCCTTTTATTAAGCTAAGTAGATTGAGCTCTGTGAGTCTGTCACCATAAGGCAGGTTTTCTAATCCGTTAATCATTCTCATGGGTCTTCTCTGAACTCTCTCCAATTTATCAACATCCCTCTGGACTTGTGGGCGCCAGAACTGGACACTACTCCAGCAGCAGCCACCCCAGTGCCAAATATAAAGGTAATGCAACCTCCCCACTCCTACTCGAGTTTTCCCTATTTATGCATCCCAGGATCGCATTAGCCCTTTTGGCCACAGTGTCGCACTGGGAGCTCAAGATCAGCTGATTAACCGCCATGACCCCCAGTCTTTTTCAGAGTCACTGCTCCCATCCCATAAGTGTGGCCGACAATCTTTGTTCCCATACATATACATTTAGCCATATTAAAACACATATTGTTTTCTGGTACTGAGCTTACCAAGCGATCTAGATCGCTCTATATCAGTGACTGTTCCCTTCATTATTTACCACTCCCCCAATCTTTGCGTTAGCTGCAAACTTTATCAGTGATGATTTTATGTTTTCTTCCAGACCATCAATAAACATTTTAAATAGCGTAGGGCCAAAACCCAGTCCCTGTGGGATCCAGAAGAAAAACACCCTCTCGATGATGATTCCCATTTACAATTACAGGTTGAAAAGAGCAACAATGAACCACTGTTCAGGTAACCTCACTCACCATTTTAGTTGTGTCTTCTTTATAAACTTTCTGCAGCTCATTGGCCAGAGTCTCCTCATTCTTCACTAAATTGATGAACAGCTGATAATTCTCTTGTAGGTAGAAATATTCAATGTGCAGCCAAATCAGGGAAAACCCCACCTCGTCCTGCGCCAAAGAGGTGCAGAGCCGCTTCGCACCAGTTATGAGAACATTAGACAAAATCTGGTGATAAAATAAAAGGTATTATTTCTACTCATCGTCAACCACAGGAACAGCGATTGACCCATAGAATTAAGTTCTCTGTTGCTGCCATGTTTAATGAAAGATGTATGAAATTTTCATCATCACTAATTCTAACCCAAGTCAAAAAAACAATGTTAAAATGCAGATAAAGTTTGAGAGCACCTAGCAGTAATTTAAGAGCAAATACAGGGTTTCAGTAAAGTATGTTTATCAAAATACAGAACAGTTGGACAGGAAGTGGTTTTATTTTTGGCAGAAAATTTTGACTGTTAAAAATCAAAACCAAAAATGTTTCCCAAAAAACTTAATATAAAAAAAATCTACACAAAATTGAAGTTTTTTTAAGGAAATCAGACACTTTCTGCATTAGCTGGGGATCTGGCCCATTGACTCCAATGTTCTTATGGCTGATTGACACCAGCTGGGGATCTGGCCCATTGACTCCAATGGAGTGAGGACCGATTTACACCGGTTGGAGATCTGGCTGTAAGCTTTTTATTTTTTCTGCATTAAGTCTAATAGGTCTACTATACCGTTGGTAATCTCACCCCAACCATTCAGACTGATGATGTTTAAAAGTGCTTTTCTGCAGAAACCCATTTACCTCATAAACCTGAGCATCTTGCCCTGGAAAAGCCATCCTCACAAAATCACTGGCATAACGCTGAACCATTTCTGGACTATTGCCATCTGGCACTGGCATATTCAAGATAGAGCTTTGAAACATCTCAGCAGAGTCCACAGTAGGGTCCTTTGGATAACCTAGGATGTCACAGAATGAACAAAGGAGGGGGGCTTATTCAATTATAGCAGATCATTATAAATATTATTTATTAATTATTAATATACAAGTGAATGGGGAGGCAAGAGTATAAGCATGGGGGGGGCAATGGGAATCCTTTTTTTCCTCCAATATAAATGGCTACTTGTTAGAATTATGATGTGATGTTCTAGGTCATTCTAGTTGGGTGGGGAGGTTCTAGGTTATTCTAGCTGGGTGGGGAGTGGAGCAATTGACTACCTTTTCAAGGAATGAAGGACTGGGTTTGCAAAGGACAAAAAGGCTCACACGGTCCTACAGGGCAATCTTCAATGAGGAACTCTTTCCGCCCCCACCAGCAAGACTCCTCTAAACAGCAGAAGATTAAGCACAGACCCTACTGATCTGCAAGTGTGAGACCCAGTCTGAGAGTACCTAGCTCCCCAAATCTATCTACAGATTTCTTTCCCAAGTCACTGATTTCCAGGATACCGTCCGCCATCTGGTAAGAGTGACCTACATTCTTTGATCCTTGCATTTGGCTGAATTAAAAGTAGAGCTGGTCAGAAAACTTGATTTTTGTCCCATGACAAATTTTGACATTTTGCATTTTTTTGGTCACAAATCATGACAAAGAGACAAATTCTGAAAATTTTCACAAAATTAAGTTACGATTTTTTTGTTTGGGTCAATCAAAATTATTAATTTTGATAAATTTGAAATGGTTTATTTTGATTTGACCATTTTTTATTTAATTTTGTATGTATAAAATAAACTTCAAAACAATGTCCTTTAGAAACAAAAAAATTGAAACTTTTATCGTGAAAATGTTGAAACAAGATGTTTCGACATTTTCTGAACATTTCTTCCCAATTTGTTTTCTAACAGAATTTCATCTAAATCAACAAAATATCATGAAAAGTTTCAGTTTTCTCAAAATGGCATTTTCTGACACCAAACTGTTTTGACTAAAATTTTTGAACCAAATTTAGTTAAGCACAACCAAAACTCCCAAGTGATGTGGATTCCACCTCATACCTAGGTGAGCTGGGTTTAACAGGTCCCTCCCTGTTAAAAATGTACTACTTATTTCCTGTGTGAATTTGTCTCCCTTCAGCTCCCACCCAGTGGATCTCATTCTGCTTCTCTCTGCTCGATCACAGAGCTCTCTATTACGAGACATCTCCTCCCCATACAGCTCTTCTATAAACCTGTTCTGGATTTACTCTGGCAAAAGCAAGAGGAGAACTGGGTCCCGTATTTTCTTCCACTGCAGTTAATTTCAATAGACGCAGAAAGTGTGAAGTTACCTTTCACCCGATGGACTGTCTCCCATATCTCATCCAGGCGAGCTTTCAGAACCCAACTGAATGGAAAGCAGCACTGTGTGGACCTGCTGGGGTCTTCGCTCATTGATAACACAGAAATCTTAGCATCAGGGGCCCTTGAGTGTTTAAAACAAACAAATATATATATATATATAAATATCCATATAATCTTGCTAAGTTCTCAGCCTCAATGACTTAATGTGGCAGTAGGTTCCAGAGGATAATTATGTGTTGTGTGGGGAAAAAAACATTTCCTTCGACTGGTTTTGAATTTGCTGCCTTTCAATTTCATCAATTGTCCCCTTTGTAAAAGGGTGGTCTGCCCCTTTAGGGGCCATAGGCCTGGGGCCAGCCAGCCTATTCGTCTATCAGACCCGACTAGGAAGGGGTTAAGTGTTCTCTCTCAGGGGCTGAGAGTGCTCAGTTGGGGAAGAGCTGCAGGGTGGAGGCTGGCTCCTGCAGTAGGCAGATGCAGAGTGAAAGGCCCTCTGGGCTACTACAGCCTGTGATGGGCTGGGGAATAACTTTGTTTTATGTTAGTTTGTGAGTTTTTGTTTGTGTCCAGAGGTAAGGGCCTGAAAGAGATCGGGCATAGAGTAAGACCTTCCTGAGGTAGGGAACAAACTAGCAGCCTACACCCTTGTTCCTGCATTATGACAGAGAACAAGATGATCCCTTCTCTACATCAGTCACTACTTTATACACTTTTGTCATGTCTCTTCTCTCAGGTGACAAACCTAGTGTGTTAAGTCTTTCCCATGTATTTTTTTTCCAGGCCCTGGATTACTTCCTCCACCCTTCCCTGAACATGCCCACAAAACGATTCCTTACAGTGACAATTTATGGGAGGTAAATGAGTCTAGTGGTTGAGGGCTTGGACTGGGACTGAGGAGATCTGGGCTCTTGTTCCCAGCTCTGCCAGTGTGTGACTTTAGACAAGTCACCTACTCATGCCTCAGTTTCTCCATCTGTAATGTGGGATTATGATCCTTTCTTTCCTCCCAGGGTGTTGTGAGGAACTCTGATGGAAATCAATAGGACTTGCACTCATTCTGGTGTATTGAAAACGCTGATCAAATTGTGGGCTGTCACTTAAATTTTTTTTTCCTGATCCTTCTTGCAGGTTAGGGGGCTCTGTAGGGAAGTGTGTGATCTGGGCTTAGCAGCAGTCAGTCTACAGACAGGCAGCCTAGAGAAAGGTGGCCTAGAGTTTTGTATCTCTGTTTTAGGGAGCAGCCTGCTTTGTCTATCTCTGTCTTTGGGGGTATTGTATGTTATCACTCTGATTTCTAAGAAATAAAGTAGTGTCTAACGCCTCTCTGTGTATGCCAGGAACATAATAGTCACAACTCAGGTACTTTTGAAAATCTTACAATTCGGATGACCAGACATCCCATTTTTAAAGGGACAGTCCTGTATTTAAGCCCTCCTGCAGGTGTCCTGACTTTTTCTTAAAAGCAGGCAAATTGTTCCATATTTTCTGTCTTCTCCCTCCCCCCACATCAGTACTGGCAGGTCCTATTGATGGCTGGATCCCTGCTCGCCAGCTGCCTGCCCACCAGCGGAAAGTAGGGGATCCACTGGCTGATGATGGGGATGAGTGTGCAGGGCTGGTGGCGGGGCAAAGATGCAGCATGTGGGGCCAGCCATGCCCCCTGCTGGTCCATCAGTGCAGCCCCCTCTGCATGTGGGCTCTCAGCCAGCAGGGCCCTGTCCCCTGTCCCATTTCCGGCCAGCACTTGCTGCGAGCTGCGGTGGCTGGTGAGGCAGGGGCTTAGCACCTGCATAGTTCTGACTCATTGCCATTGAACTTGCTTGAATACGAGTAATTTTACCTGTATTCAGCACAGGGAAATATGGTCACCCTACTTACAATACCGTCATACTACGCATATAAGTACTTTGACAGGTAGAGTAGCATTATCTTTACAATAAGACTCCAGGAATGTCACTCTGTGTGTCACCCTGGAGTACAGAATGCCTGTTGAGTCAGTGTGAAGCAATGGAAACAGTTACAAGCATGGCTGAGGGCTCTTTTTTTTATCAGCATATTACTAGATTCAATCATCAAGGGGATTTGCCATCTGTTACCATCCAATTTTTAAGTTCTCAGCCAATCTAACTTTACAAATTACACCCATGCAGGTTACAGCTACAGTAAAGCATGTATCTATGCCATGCCAAGCATCTTAGACCATTGTGATATCAGAGGTAACTCAACGAATCATCACCCTTACTTTACAGCTAATTTGCATGCAACAGTTTCATTGGCTGTGCAGCTGATGGATTACTTGGCCCAAGTATCAGATCCGGGAGACAGCACCGACTTTCAGCTACTAGTTCTTCAATAACAGTCTAACACAGGAGTCCCTGCCCATGTTCACTGGGACTGATCATTTACATTTAAGCCTACGTTTCCAAAAATAGCCTTTCATATAAGCAGGTGCCATTAAACACATGTGTAAAAAAATTTACAGGCACAATAATTTGCATCACCAATTGCACCCACTTCAACATCAAGCTGTCTGAATATACCTGAAAAAAATCAGGTAATTAGATATCTAGAGCAGAGGTGGGCAAAGTACGGCCCTCCTGCCCGGCCCCTGAGCTCCTGGCCCGGGAGGCTAGCCCCCGGCCTCTCCCCTGCTGTTCATGAGAATCAACAATGCAATGCTGTTGCAAAAAAAGCAAATGCAATTTTGGGTTTCATTAACAGAGGCATAGTATGTAAGTCATGGGAGGTGATAGTACCGCTCGACTCAGCACTGGTTACATCTCAGCTGGAGTACTGTGTCCAATTTTGGTCCCCGTTGTATAGACAGGATGTGGAGAAACTGGAAAGGATCCAGAGGGGAGTGACAATGATGATCAAAGGGATGGAATGCAAGCCCATATGAGCAAAGGCTGAAGGAACTGGGTATGCGTAATTTGGAAAAGAGAAGATTGGGGGGGACATGATAGCAGTCTTCAAACACTTACTAGAATGGCTGCCATAAAAAAAGATGGAGAAAAAATTGTTCTCTCTTGCTTCAGGGCAAGAGGCAGTGGGTTCAAACTACAGCATGGTAATTTAGGATTAAATCTCAGGAAAATCTTTCTAACTGTAAGCACAGTAGGACAACAGAACGAACTGCCTAGGGAAGTCGTGGAAGCTTCTTCACTGGAGGTTTTCAAAAGGAGCCATCTGTCTTTAGACACAACAAACCTGCATCTTGGCAGGGGGTTAGACTAGATGGCTCTTGCGGTCCCTTCTAACTCTATGATTCCAACACTCCCTTCTGGTCTTATAATCTAAGGATCTATAAATAAATAATAATAACAATAACAACAAGTATAATAATGATGCATATAAGAGCTGGCACAAATGACTTTGCCTGTAATTCTGTGCCCATAGTTGTCTGACTAAACTTTTGACTTCCGATACAGTGAGTTCCATACAGTTCTGATACAGTGAGTTCCATGGCTTAATCTTCTATACATCTGTTGCCTTCCCACTTCACTATGCATCTACTTGTCTAATGAACGCACTCTCCACCATCCCAGACTCTCTCACTGTTATAGCACTGTACCTTTGCAGATCTGGAGAGAGGTTGGTTTTCTCAATCCTGAATAGAGATTGGTCAGGAATTTTCTGATTAAACATTATTTCATCAGAAAATCACGACTCACTGAAACCGAAACAGTTTGCAGGAAAAGGGTCGGTTTCAACAAGCCTCCTGATTTGAGCAATTTTTTGAAAAAGCTTTCAAAACCATTAAAACATCCTGTTTTGACATTTTTGAAAAAAAAAACCAAACAGTTTTGGTTTATAATTTGAAATGACTTTCCACTTAGCAATTGTAGTTAATTTATACTTAAAAAAAGGTAAAACCTTTTTTTAAAAAGGTCAAAATCTAAATTCAACTTTACGATGGAGCCAAGATTATTTTCGGACTCTCAGTTTGTGAAAATGTTCAAGATTTCAACTTTTTATTCCAATTCAGGATGGGGAAAAATGTTGAAATCTCAAAAACTCTTGCAGTATTGGAAAAGTGTTTCCCACTCAGATCTAATTCTGAGAGTCTGAGCTTTCCTAGTGGTTTCTTACTTGCTGGTATACTTAATCTTCAGAAATGATTCATCTTTGAACATCTGGAGCCAGAGGTCAGAGACAGGAGTTTCTTGAGAGATATGATCCAAGTTGTTGTTTGCATCAATTACTGCTAGAATTTGAGCAAACATATTTGCCAGAATGTCTTCCAAATGAATCCAGACAACATGCCTTAAAAAAAAGGAAAAACATGTCTTATAAAATAATTCTTTCAACTCCCCCCCTCAACCAGCTCATTCTGTGTGTCTGTAACATGAGGGTTGCTTTGCAGGGCTGGGCCCTAAAATACAACTATGTAAACATCCAACAATCATAATTGTCATCCACACAGGACAAAACAGGGAGCAAATTTAACATTGGCTGGGTGATGTCTCTTAAGCAGGTTAGGAGTCAGCTGTCTGCAGTGACTGAATACCATAAATATGAATTTCCAAAACTTTCAAGTTATTTATCTGTACGGTTCGGCACATTTCATACAGCTGATCAATTTTGTTCTTTTTCTTTGTTCTTGTTACAAACAAGACCCTTTAACTGTCCAATGACCTAAGATTTTGTTGCCAATACCCTGATTAATTGTGATTTTTAAAACATATGCTAGTCTTCTATATAAGTTCTTATACCACCCTCATCACTGTTGTATCCGAGTCCCTTCCAGTCATGCTTTAAGTGACATGATACAAACATATCACTTCTTGTTGGTATTCCAAAAATTTGAGCTATTTGAAATTCAAATGGCCAACATGATGCAACTATACAAGAATATACAACATTACCTGAATGAAGTGCCTTCAAGTATGAACTCGCTAGACAGAGCTCTGCGGAAAATCCACTCTCTAGGCTTATGGCTCACCATCTCTCGTTCTTGTAAAAGGTTACAAATTCTCCTTTTCAACACTTCCATAAAATGACAGGCAACTAGCCATAAAAGAAAAAGAAATCACTTTATCCCATAATAGGGCTGGTCAACATTTTCTTAATGGAAAATTGTTTTCTACTAAATGAAAAGTGGGGTAGAAAGTCTTTGCTTTCCTCAAATTTTTGATTTTTTTGTCAGAAAACCCCAAACTGAAAAATTTCAACTGAAAGCCAAAAATTTTGGATTTCAGCAGTTTTGGGCCAAAAAATTTTGGGTTTTCAGGTGTTTGGTTTCTGGAAAAAAAAGTTGAAAATTTCCATGAGGGAGGGGAGAAAAACATTTTCCAAGCAGTGTGTGACATTGTGCAGTCTATATGGTTTTATAAAAATATGATAAGTGAATATAATGTAACTGGGATATGCTTCATGCAAAAGGTCTCTTGTAAGGTATCATTACAAAACTTATAATCTATTGAGTGTGATCATCCTATTTGTATAAATGTACCATTCTTGTATCTGAAACTAGAAATATGAAATATAACTCTGAGGTCCTATTGTAATTATGCAAAGTGTGGGCCATTAATGGTGGTTTGGAATATTGATGACTCCCATTAACCAGGACCATCGTCTGCAGATGGTTGTGTTTTACCCGTGAGTCTTCCTGTATATGTGTGTGCTGGCAAGTGGATAATGAAGTCTTGAAGTGACATGTGATCATGTCACCTGAACTGGAATCCATCTTTAACCTGGTGCTTTTCCAGTGAGGGGGGGTGGAAACCCAGAGGGACAAAGGGTTCCCGCCTTATGCAAAAGATATATAAAGGGGTGGAACAGAACAAAGAGAGGAGAGGAGCCATCATGAAGAATCCCCTAGCTACCACCTGAGCTGGAACAAGAGCTGTACCAGGGGAAAGAATTGTGCCCAGACCTGGAAGGTGTCCAGTCTGAGGAAAAAACTTACTGAAGCATCTCTGAGGGTGAGATTGTCTGTATTCAGTTTAATTAGACATAGATGTGCACATTTTATTTTATTTTGCTTGGTGACTTGCTTTGTTCTGTCTGTTATTACTTGGAACCACTTAAATCCTACTTTCTGTATTTAATAAAATCACTTTTTACTTATTCATTAACTCAGAGTATGTATTAATACCTGGGGGAGCAAACAACTGTGCATATCTCTCTATCAGTGTTATAGAGGGCAAACAATTTATGAGTTTACCCTGTGTAAGCTTTATACAGGGTAAAACAGATTTATTTGGGTTTAGACCCCATTGGGAGTTGGGCATCTGAGCGTTAAAGATAGGAACACTTCTCTGAGCTGCTTTCAGGTAAACCTGCAGCTTTGAGGCAAGTAATTCAGACCCTGGGTCTGTGTTGGAGCAGATGGGAGTGTCTGGCTCAGCAAGATAGGGTGCTGGAGTCCTGAGCTGGCAGGGAAAACAGGGATAGAAGTAGTCTTGGCACATCGGGTAGCTGCTCCCAGGACGGTTTCTGTGATCCAACCTGCCGACTACGCCACTGTGACAGGTTGGATCACAGAAACCAAAGCTGCAGGTTTTCCATTGAAAGTTTTCACAGTAAATTTTTGACGAGTTATGTGACTCCTTCCATTAGTTTTGGCAATGAAGATTAGACAAATCAGACTAGACGTGCCATTAGACCATAGTTTCCCTCCCTAAAAAAGCACCTTCCATTTACTTAGTTTGAAATATTTACACATTCGTTTGCTTAAAGTTGGATCCCATTTAATCACTAAGGATGATTGCACAGTTGCCTTGAATAATTGTATAGAACTTAACAAATGTTGACAGCACAGGAGCATGAAAGACCTCCACACTCATTTTTCATTTGCATTTGATGTCTAAATGGGATTTTTTTTATCCAGGAATCCACAGCTGTAATGCTAGTGCCCTAGCTGACTGTACCACTAATCCATCCAGTTTGTTCTTAGAACATCTTGGAATATCCAGTCACACACAAATACAAGGTCTTTTCTTTATACTCACATATATTCTTGCTCTGAGACTGAAAAAGTGCATCATAGAGGATCTGTATCCTTTTTGTAGCTCTCTGGCTGTTGTCTTTCTTATCCTCCAGCTGGATTACAGCTTTCTGGACACTTTGTTTGATCAGGAATTCAGTGTTGATCAGTTCCAGCTGGGAAAATATTTGGCAGGGCAATGCTATTATCCCCATTGGGCAGATGGGAACTGAGACATGGAGACTAAGGGATTGACTCAGGGAAGTCAGCAGCAAAGCAAGGAATTGGAACACAGGTCTTCTGAGTCCCAGGCTAGTGCCCAAACTACTATAGACCATCCTTCCTCTTCATTTTCACGGCCATCAGCAGAATAGCGTCTGAGCTGTACCCTGGCAATCTCAGTAGCAGTTTGGGGAGGCACGTGCCACATCTCAGGGCTGCAGTTCCTGTATCTGTCTCATATGGCCCCATCTCTGCAGTATCTGAGCACCTCACAAACACTGATGAGTTTATCCTTGTGAGGTTGGCAGCGCTATTCCCCCTCCCAGTCACAGGGGGGAGCTGAGGCCCAGAGACATTCAGTAACTTTCCCAGGAAGTCAGTGACAGAGCCAGAAATGGAACCCAGAAGTCCTGAAACTTACTCCTAGTGCCTTACCACAGGGCCAACTTTCCCACACTACTTAACAAGGGAGAATGGCTGGTGATCTCCTCTAAAGCGCCAGGCGTGATGCCCTGCAACCTTTCCTCCCTTGGGCAGCGAAACCGGAGAAGCAGGGACCTCCCCCTCTAGCTGAGACTGGATTTGATAGTTCTCACTTATGTCAGGCAAGATAGATAAGACACTTACATTTTCCTCTGGGGAGTCATTGGCTTTTTCAGCATCTTCAGGGGCAATAGAATCCTCTGGACAACCTTGAATGATGAGTAATTACATGTTACTTATCTGTTGCATCAAAACCTTCAGATATTAGATACTTAAGGATTGGCAACAGTGTGATTACTGGGTAAAATCTGAGTCATACGTTGACCTGGGAATGTGGCTAGTCCTTTGGATCAGAAGAACCCGTTGTTTGATTAAACTGGTTTTAAGTAACCACTATCATTAACTCCAGTGGTGAAACAAGGGCTGGAGTAACTAAGGAGACTGCATTTCTGACTTCTTGTTAGCCTGTGTGGTGAGACTGAAGTTACCAAACCACTCACAAAAGTATCTCTCAGGGAAAAATAACCACCGGTGTGGGGTGAGTCTGCCCCATGTCTCAGCAGTCTGGTATTCTCAGTTGTGACCCACTGAGGCACAGTGACAGCTCCTTCCAAGTGTGGGCCCAGTGCGATGGCGCCATTGCCGCCATAGTAAACCCAGCACTGCCTCTGACTCCTGTGCACATGGACCCGTGGACTGGATGACCCAGGCAGGAGCATTACGGGATTCCCTACCCCCCTCTTACTTCTCTGTGTGGGGGTGTAGCCTAAATCAAAACTGAGTCTTCAGAGGGAATGTGCATGGAACACCACAGCTCCATTTGCACAGTCGCTTTTTAGCGTATGGTGACATCTCCTTATCTGATTAAACTTCAATCCCTTATGGGACAGGGAAATGGCAGAAGGTAAAACAACACATCAGAGATGGGTTTAAAGCAAGAAGTCGGTTACTTGTGTCGGTTCTCTGCTGGGTGCTGTTCATGAAAATCTCAGCGACTGTCATTTTGGAGAGCTGTCCCAGATTGGCTGCAAAGGTCTTGGGAGGAAGCAAGTCATCCAAGTGAACAGTGCGCCACTCACCTGCAGAGACAAAATTGGAATAGATGACAAAATGTCATTGAGTCACAGAGTTTAAGGCCAGAAAGGACCATTAAATCACCAGTCTGACCTCCTGTATAACACAGGCCATTAAATTGCACCAAGTTACCCAGTATTGAGCCCAGTAACTTGCACATCTTTCCAGCCAGGCATGTAATCTGGATTTGAAGATATCAATGAATGGAGAGTCCACCACTTCCCTCGGTAGTTTGTTCAAGTGTTTAAGTCTCGCACTATAAGGCATTTTATCCAGCCTTCACATCATTTTTGTATCTTTTCTCTGCACCTTCTCCAATTTAGCATCCTTTTAAAAACGTAAATATTAGAACTAGATGCAGTATTGTAGTGTTTGCCTCACCAACGCCATATACAGAGGTAAAATCATCTCCCTACTGCTACTCACTCCTCCTGTTTATACCTCCCAGGATTGCATTAGCCCTTGTTGTCACAGCATTGCATTGGGAGCTCATGTTGAGCTACTTTGTCCAGTCTGACCCTAGATCCTTGCAGAGTCACTGCTTTCTCATCTACCATCTGCCATTCTGTCCGTGTGTGAGTTTTATCATTTGGGGGGAAAGCTCGCTTTCTTGAACATCCAGCACCACCAGCCTTTTCCTCTAAGAGTTCCCAACTACAGCTAACAATTTTTTTTTTGACATTTTTGTGACATTTTTCATCAAAACTTCAAATTTTGATCAAAAACGGGAGTGGGCAATTCCCAACAAAAAGAATAAAAAAATTATTGTTTTTGTTGAAATTCCAGTTTTTGGTTGAATTTTGATAGTCTCCCTCATGTGACTTAGGAACACAAGTTCCATGGAAACAGGACTTATGCTTCTAAGTCACTTAGGCCCAGATCTTTAAAGTTATTTAGGTGTTGCTGTGCTCAGCATTGCAACACCTAACTGATTTAGGAGCCTAAGTCTCAATTTCAAACGTGATTTAAGCACCTAAGGTCTAAATCCCATTGCCTGTCAATGGGATTTTGGCTCCTAAGTGCCTACAGCCCTTTTTGAAAATGGGACTGAGATGGTGCAATGCTGAGCACAGCAACGCCTAAATAATAAAAATCGGGGCCTTACGTGCTACTGAAAATTCCACCCTAAAACAGTGATTAAGACAGTTAAAATGATTCAAATGTTGCAATAATGTTAACAATCCCTCTTGCTTTCCTCTTCTTTCAAGCCTTTCCAAATCAAGGCACGTTCTTACCAGCACTGAATGCCAGGTAGTTGCACCCCCCAAGTATCCTTGGGACTTTGGTTATGATGACGACGTGTGATGGACTGGTCGTTCCTGGTTTTCTTCTCTCATCCACTATACAATACCTGAAAACACAACAGAAGGAAGATTCATAGCTTCATAGATCTTCAGGTCAGAAGAGACCTTCTGACCATCCAGTCTGACCTCCTGCATGATAGCACAGGCGAAAAAAATCTCACTTGGTGATTCCTGCATCCAGCCCAATAACTTCTGTGTGACCTAGAGTGGAGCTTTTACAAAGAGACGCACGGCCATGATTTACAGACTCCCAGTGATGGAAAATTCACCCCATCCCTAGGGGAGCTGTTCCAATGGCTAATTTCCCTCCCTGTCAACAATTCGTTCTAGTCTGAATTTGTCTCATTTCAAAGTTCCCGGCCACTGGATCTCGTTCTGCCTTTTTTTTGCCCTCAGAAATCTCCTCCCCATGTAGGTCCTTTAGGCCATAATCAAGACAGAAGATGTGTTATCTGTCTCTCCATCCGTCTCTTCCCTCTGGGTGAAATCCTGATATCCTGGAGTCAATGGCAACGCTCCCATTGACTTCAGTGAAGCCAGAATTTCACCCTGTTTCCATTCTCCACTGTAAGGTCTGAGAGTAAGGCTATGTCTGCGCTTAAATCGCTACTGCAGCTGCACCGCTGTAGCGCTCCAGTGTAGACACTCACTGCAGCAATGGGAGGGGGTCTCCTGACGCTATAGGTAATCCACCTCCCCGAGAGGCGGTAGCTAGTTTGACAGAAGCAGTCTTCCATCAACCTACTACTGTCTACACTAGGACTTAGGTTGGCTTAACTACATCCCTCAGGGGAGTGAGTTTTTCACACCCCTGAGACTTGTAGCTGGGTTGATCTAAGTTTTAGACCAGCCTTGAGTCTGCTTTTGACTTTTTGCCATGAGGTGATACCAGCACAATCAGCCGTCCCTGCTGTTTGCAACGGGTACTGACTGTTGCCAAGTCTGGTGATTTTTCTCCACGCCCCAGTTCCCAAAACGGCTGGATTATGGGAAAACCTGCTTTTGTTTAAGGTTGGGTGCCGAACTGGCCTCCGAGATTCTTTTGACAGCCTTATTTTTCCCATTCAGCCTCCCTCAGACACTGCAGTGGAGTGGAGGGCTGGAAATTCCATCAGCAGGAAGATCTACTAGCACAGAACCACCATGGTTATTTTATAACGCCCCGGTTCAGCAAATCGCTGAAGCACATGCTTAACTCCTCCACTGTACTGGGCCCTAAAATGATAAGAAAAGCTGCTTACTTTGCACAGGCAAGAAGCCTTTTGCTGCTCTGCGGCTCGTCAAAGTTGAACTGGACAAAAAGCAGTTTCTCTTCTGTTGATTCTCTGAAGAACTTACTGCACATGATAAAGTCTCTTTAGATACTTTTAAAAAATTCACACTTAAGACATTAAAAAAAAATCACATACAAGACTAAACAACAAGAAAAGAAGTAGGACCAAAAAAACTCGTTACCTAAGTTCCTGGCGGAATGCATGTTCTGTATCAAACTGACTTAGAAAAAGACAGCGGATTTTATTTTGGAGGTTCAGTCTCTTTCTTACCACTTCCAAATCTCTCTGGTTTAGAAGTCTTGCATGTGTAGAAACCTATGAAAAAGAAGTCAATTTAGGCAAGATTTTTGCACCTGATTTTGCTATTGTAAAGACATAGGAAAACTGCAATAAAAATAATTCCTTACAGGACTTTTGAACGGCTGCCCAATAGAACTGATGTGAAAATGTTTTTTTTCCCCCTCTCATAAAAAATGTTGATTTTTTTGTTGAAAAACCAGAGCCGTGAACCACCCCATTTCCTGCAGCACAGCACTCCTCAGCACTGCACCGGGGCATTGGAGTCAACACTGACAGAGGGGAGAGCCCCCCTACAGAGCCCCCACCCCACTCCCTGCAGCACAGCGCCCTCTAGCACCACAACTGGGGCACTGGAGTCAGCACTGACTGGGAGGGGAGACAGCCCTGTTCTGAAACATGTCCCCTCCACAGACATGCTGTATGGGTTTTGACAAGACCATAGCATGAGGTACCAACCCCAAACATTAGTGGATCATATGAGTTTCCTTGCAATGGCCACAATAATAATGACTCTCATTGACTTTCTGGGCTTTGGGTCAGTGAAAAAGGCTGGAGGATCTTAGGCCAGGTTGGGACAGCTGGGTAAGATGCAGACGGAGTTAGGCAAATAGGCACTTAGCAGAGACCCACCTACATATGAATTCAAAGTAGAGCAGGTGCAGAGAAGAGCTACTAGGATGCTGAGGGGAATGGAGAGCTGATCTTGCAAGATGGCACTGGAAGAGCAGTTTAGCCTAACAAAATGAAGGCTGAGAGGGGATCCTATTGCTCTCTATAAACACATCAGGGGGTAAAAACCATGGAGGGAGAAGGGCTATTGAAGCTAAAGGACAATATTGGCACAAAAATAAATGTGGATAAATTGGCCATGAATAAATTTAGAAGAAGGTTTCTAACCATCAGGCAAGGGAAGTTCTGGAAGTCTCCCACTAGGAGCAGTGGGGGCAAGAAACCAAACTGGTTTTAAGAGGCAACTTGATAAATTTATGAAGGGAATTATCTGAGGGAGTTGCCTATGTGAGCAAGGATGGAACTAGATGTTCCAGAAGGTCCCTTCCACACCGATGTTCTTATATATAGAACTAACCTCTTAGTTTCTCAAAACCACAAACTTTTTACTTGTAATGACAAAGTCAAAGAACCTAGAAAAACACTGCTCTGTATAAAGACTGAAGGATTGGGATTGTTGAATAAAAGAGGGCTGGATCCAAATCTTTAAAATACTCACTGTTCTAAAGAAGGGAGATAAGGAGCATCTGTTCTCCCTGTCTCATAACACAGTAACAAGGGGACAGGCAATGAAAATAAAAGGTGGGGAATTCAAAACTGATAAAAAGAAATCATTTTTCACACATGTAATTAGCCTGTGGAACTCACTGCCACAAGAATTTGTTGAAACCAAGAACTTCAGTTCATAGATTCCAAGGCCAGAAGTGACCATTGTGATCATTTAGTCTGGCCTCCTGTCTAACAGAGGCCATAGGATTTCCCAAAAATAATTCCTGCTTGAAGCAGAATAGAACTTTTTAAAAAATCCAACTTTGATGTTAAGACTGCCACTAATAGAGTCCAAACACAGCCCTTGGTAAGTTATTCCAATAGTTAATTATCCTCACTGTTAAAAATGTATGCTTCATTTCCAATCTGAATTTTGTCTAGCTTCAACTTCCAGCCATGGGATCATGTTATACCAAGCAGACTGAAGAGCCCATTATCAAATATTTGTTCCCACTTATAGACTGTCAGCAAGTCAGCTTTAGACCTTCTCTTTGTTAAGCTAAATAGATTGAGCTCCTTAAATCTCTCGCTATAAGGCTTGTGTTCTAATCCTTTAATCATTCTTATGACTCTTCTCTGAACCCTCTCCAATTTATCAACATCCTTCCCACGTGTTTGTACAGTGCCTAGCATAATGGGGCTCCGATTGTGACTGGGGTGTATCGGTGCTACCTCAATATGAATGATAAATAATAATACGAGTAGTCGTCGTCTAATACTGTATTTTCAGGAGTACTGTGCACCTGCACCTATCACGGGAATCAACTGGAGTTCTGGTTGCCCCCACCTCTGAGCGTCAGGCCCATTATAACAACACTGAAATAAAACGTCTCACCTCCAGGCACAGTCCATTGGTGCCATCTGCATTTGACTCTTGATTCACTGCCCCCCACAGAATGTCAGTCAGGCCATTGTGCTTCTGCTTTCCAAAGTACAGGTCCTGAACCTGCTCCGCATCCTCCAGCGGAGAATATTTGAGGCGCAGGATGGAATCAGGGGTTGCACACTCGATGAGTTTGCTTTTAGAAGCTGCGAGGACTGACTCTTCATCGGGCAGAGAGATCCCCTGAAAACCACTCGGAGAGCACTGCAGAACAACAGTGGCAGAAGTGTCGTCGCTGAAACCAATGAAAACATCACGTTCCTGGGGTGCCAGGTCTGCCGGCCTCGTGCAGCAGAAGTCCGTGTTCTTGATAGTGACAAACAACTTGGCCCATTCATTCAGCTGTGTCGTCAGCCCCTTCTGCTGCCAGTGCAGAATGGTGTTCATCTCCAAGCAGTGCTTCTCCAGCCTGTTCAACAGCGGGGTGGGGAACTGCGTGTAAACCACGTTCTTCTCCTCAATCACAATCAACCTAAACTCCTCCTTCACGCGGCATTTAACCCTGTGAGTGCCAAGGCCAAGGTCGACATAATAGTTTCCTCCTAACCTGACGAAGCACTGGTTCAGCGCATCGTAAAGGCTTTCGTACAGGTTGTGAATGTTTAAGAGAATGACAGGCCTGCCTGTCTCCATGCAGATTTTCACTCTGTTAACAGAGCGGCACACTTGTGAATATTCTTGGTCCCGTGGGAAACCCGAGCCAAATATAATATCACAGTTCTCTATGTCCATGAGTTTGGTCATCTGTATGATCTGGAAAGCCGCATGGTTTGTTGTTAACAGCAACAAGTATCTAGATACAAACCCCATCTGTTTCTTGTCTAAATTTTCCTGTAACAAATGAACTGTATGGATGGTTTCTAAGTTGGAAGGCAGAGAGATGGGTGAGTTCTTTCTGAACAGATCTAATATATTCAGATCTTTTGAACCTCCAAAGTTTCTCAGAATTGCTTTTGCAATGTACTGTTCTTCTTGAGAGATGCTTTTTATTTTCTTGGCGTAGGACAGTATCATTTTGATGAGGCTGTAGAAGTCACGGAGCCCAAAAAATTCCATGGACTGTTTCTTTAACACATCACAATAGAAGTCAGCCAGGGAGGGGAACAAATGTTCAATCTTGGTAACATGCATCTCATCAGCACAGATCCCCTTGGCGGTCTTCACCAGCTCGTCTTTGTTGAGGTCGGTCCGGAACACAAGGAGGCCCCGGTTCATTTTAGCAGGGTCCAGGGCCCAGTTCGAAATGCCAACAAAGCCAACTTTTTTGTACGGTTCTGGGGCTTCATCATCAACACAACCATCTTCAAGAAGAGGGTGCAGTGTCTTCAGGGGCATCTCAGGTGAGTCTTCTGCAAGGCCTATCTCATCCAGGATAACCACAGAGGCAAACTCCTCCAGTTTCTGGCCCCTTTGGAACTGTGCACATTGTTTGAAAGTGGAGATGATTCCTTCGGGCTTGGAATGAGGGCTGCACTGGAATGACACCAGTTGGATCTGCTTGCACTGTTTGAACAATTCTGTTTTAGATAATCTGCCCTGCATTGCATCAGCGGCTATGGTCTTAGACAAGGATTTGGAGCTACCTGGCTTCCCGACAAGGAAGAGTGGCACTCTCAGGTCCATGCATATGACCATCATGAAGATGTTTTCCCTTAGGGCATCGTTCCGTGCTGTTGTCTTGGGAACAGAGAGGTTATCCAGGAACACTTCTTGGCAAAGTACAATCTCTAGCTGAAGCAGGGATTCAGGCACAGAGAAGCATTTCGCTATCTCTTTCAGATAATCTTGGCGACTCTCGAGAGATACATAATAGCAAACCCCAACTGCAAGAACCAGAGATCTTTGTGCTGCATTTAATGCATATATCTGATCTTTCTCACACCCCTTTGCAATGGCATGAATGGATGGGTCATAGTCCATTGACTGATGAGCCTCACTCTTTTTTTTGTCGATAAGAGGAAAAAGCAGGTCTCTTAAGTTATAAAACCACAGCAGCACCCCCATGCAGCGCTCTATGTCCCGGAGACTGGCGATTCTGCATTCCTCTTTCTTTTCTCTTAAAAACTTCTGGGAGGTGGAAATGACAGAGGTAAAAACATCCATGTTCTCTTCGGGAAGCTTGTCTTTCACAATGGATTTAACAATCTGTCTGATGTACAGACTCTGAGTCTTTTCATTTAGTTCCCCAAAGTCCCAGACAAGAGGCAACATGCTCGGTGGAAGAGGCTGCACCCGATACACCAGCTGCCTCAAAGGGATGAAGCCCAGCTTTTCTAGGGTGTCTTCACTCCGAACTCTGTACCCCAAGCCGGCTTTCTCTAGCTTCTCAATGGTTTCCTTGGTGTGTCTTTTGTAAGGGTTGCAAGCAGCCACCACTTTTAAACGAGTGGTGGAGATTGGCTCTCCATTCACACTTTGGTCACACAGGACCTCTTTAATTGCAAACACGGCTTCAGTGGTGTTGGCTTCATCAAAGAACAGCACCGTGTCCATGTTGTGCGTCTCTTCATTGACGCGCGCCAACTCGATGGCTTCCTTGACTTTCTGGTGGATGATTTTGGAGCTGGTGCCTCCATGAACACGCACCAGCATCATATTCTGAACATCCCTTCCTGCTCTCTGCAAGCTGCACATGAACTGCACCAACTTGGTCTTCCCACAGCCTGTTTCGCCCATGACGATCACGGGAATCCCACACTGGAACCTCAGGTGAATGGCCAGCATTTTCATGGTATTGTCCAGGGTCAGTTGGTAGGATTCATCTGGGTCTTGGGAGCTTCTCACACCGAATACGCTGCAGAGAGTTTCTAGCTGCTCTTGTCTGGACAGATCTTCAAACTTTTTATTGAAAGGGACTTTCTGAAACTCAAGAGTGCGATATAAATGTCGGTCAATAACCTTCTTCTCTAGAACAGCCGGTGAATGTGCATCAACAGCATCAAAATTCTGATTGATATGGAAACCCAAGAACTCCATAGAGTGGTTGTCAGCATGGAAAATTATGTAGGGGTGAGACTCTTGCTCCCACTTGCGTCTTAACTGGTACCCTCTCAATACACTGTCCTCGTCCATTTTCTCCTCTTCACTGGGTGAGCTTTCATCTGCCATGGCTAGGGAAGGCAAGGCAAAGTCCTTGGACATGGTGATCATAAATTTTATCACAAACGCCTTGAACCCCTGAAATCCCTCTTTCACTAATTCGCTGCTGCAGAACACTGAGTTTTCACACTTCATCAGCTGGAGGTTTAGGAAGCGCGTGAAGTTGCTGAGCTCAGTCCAGGAAGGGTTCTTTCTCCCACAGGACTCCAACAAGAGCCTCAGACACTCTTCCTGGGTCCCTTCACCCCACCCAGGGGTGAAACAGAAGCTGTCAAGATTGGCCTTTCGCTGGTATCTGCTGATGTACTGGTATGACCTTTGGAAGGCATCACCCCTGAATGTGTCACTGTCCAGTAGCTGTTGTTCCACTTCAGCAGCAGCTCCAGAACTGTTGTTTTTAAGCATCTCTAGTACTTCTATTGGTGACATGCATTTCACAGCTGGAAGGAGACCTAGAAATCCTTTCTCCATTTCACTGGTCATCTAAAAGCCAAATGACAAGGAGTTAAAGCTTTATAAACACTGAAGTTACCCAAACAAACTGAAGAAATCATCTACACATTGACACTAATATTATTCATGAGGACATGGCTTAATGAGCAGAGCGCAAAGAATTTGGATAAGGTAGCACCATGTTACACAGTGCAAATCATTCACTGATACAGCCAAATTTAGATTTATGAAGTAACTTACCCAATCCTCAAATATAAACGATACCATCTCATCTTCCTAGATGATAGTGTTTAATTCACGGGACTTTAAAGATGAGAAGTAGCCAATTTTAGGTAAACTATAAGCCCTGCTATGAAAAAAGCCTTACTCTAATATAGTCCAGTGGTCTTGCCTCTTGCACACTTCTGTGTGTAGTTGATGCTCTAAACAAGCTAAGTACCAATCTTGGGGTCTGATTTTCCATTGGTTGGCACCTTGTGCTGTCATTTGTACAACAGTATTAGATCAGAATGGTAGCATCGTATAGGTATAAACAGCTTCACAAGAGTCAAGGCAGGCTGCTTAACTGTAACCTATACATATACAATGTGGACAGCCTAATGCTCCTCTGGATACTGACTAGAGTTGGCCACATTTTTTGACTGAAAAAGTTTCCTGACAGAAAATGTGGTTTCACTGAAATTTTCTGGAGGAAAGGGTCGATTTTGATTACAGTTTGATTACATTTTTCAATTTTCCATTAAAAAAACAACATTTTTTGTTTTGAATCACATGTCAAAAAAATGGTTTTGATTTGGTAATGTCAAAATTTGAAAAAAAATCCTTTTGACATGTCTGAACATTTTCTTTCAGTCAAAAATGTTGCCATTTTTCATTTTGATATTTCTGAATCAAAACTTTTCAGAACTTTCCAAAGTTCGGATAAAAAGTTGAAAGAGCAGATTTTTCCACAGGATGGAAATTCCATTTTCCAAACAGCTCTAGTACGGACAATATGTGTCTCCTCCAACAGCCATGATTTTATACAGCTCACTCATTTTTCTCTATTTTTGGACGGTACAATACTGGCCAAAGATCTGTAGTTCCATCAAGGTTTTCTCACTTTGAATTTTAACATGCTGCTATCACATGCACGTTGCTAGGTTCCAGAGAAAACCTGACATTCACTATCACTTGGAGAATACCTCTTGTTTTCTTGTGCTGCTTATGCCTTTTCCTCTCACCAGGTATTCAATCAAATAAAGATGGGACTCTCTGCACTTCCAGACCATGCCATCAGGGCTTTGGATGTGTCTCAGAATGCACAGCTCAATCAGTAACTTGTAAAGACCCTTCGAGACCTGTCAAGAAAGATGCAGGGTTGGTCAGTTTTGCTTCATCAAAATGTCAACTGTTCATTGCTTCCCATTGTTACTAAACTTTCTGAGTTATTGAAGAATCAATAAATTAACAAGAGAGAAGAGATGCTCCATGAAAGTACACCCCAGGTAGAACCTCAGCTGGTGTAAAACAGGCATAGCGCCATTGACTTCAAGCAAGCTACATTTACACCAGCCAAGGATTTGACCCATTGTGTGGTCTCCCTGCTGATGTGACAGTAAATGCTGGGCTGTCGCTGTGACAGTGACAGAGACAATGGCAATACGAAGAGATTTGCGGGCATTGTGACAGAGTAGCAGGTGCTGGGACACCGCACAGTGATGCAGAGTTAAAATCTACTGTGAGCATCATCTTCTTCTGGCATCACAAGCGGGTGAGTAGAGTTTGGTTTGTGGTGGAACTTCTGGTAAGTCAACTACATTTTTGTGACACCCCTGTTCACAGTTTAACCCTTTGTTACAGAAATTGGATGGTACTAACTGCTTTCCATAACTACCAGTGGAAGCGGTTTATTTATCTGACACTGAAAGGCACATTCACACTTTGAATGAGAGAATCCATCTTCGCTGTATATCATGGCATGGAGATTGCGCTCGGTAAAGAGACACTTACCACAGGGGATATGTCAATGTGGAAGATCCTGGGCCCAGCCTCAGTTGGTTTCTGTTCCAGTGAGCGAAGCTCCTCCAGGAGAAATCCAAAATCTATTTCCGACTCTGTCAGCCTAATGGTTTTGTGGCTCAACCCTGCATTCTCTGGTCGGGTTTTGGCTTTTCTGGTGGTATTTGCTACAAACAAAGACTTCCCTAAAATGAGAGAGAAGGTCAAGATTCAATTTCTACAGTGCTCTGCCTTCTCATACTCTGTCTTTATGTTTCCATTTCTTCACCTGAAGCAGAGAAGGCCAGATCCCCAGCTGGTGTAAATCAGCCATAGCTCCATTGGCGTCAATGGGCCAGATCCCCAGCTAGTATAAATGGACATAAGTCAGCTGGAGTCAATGGTGCAGATCCCCAGCTGGTGTGAACGGGTGTGGCGCCATTGGAGTGAGTGAAGCTACTCTCACGTACACAGGCTGAAGATCTGGCCTTTTTGTATAATTCTTCTTCAGCTGGGGAGCTAAAAGAAGTTTCTACACTGGAGAAATCTCACCTTTGCTCCACAGGGCAGGCATTGTACAACTTGCTGTAACATGTAAAATGAGCTTTCTAAATGGTAAAGGCCCAGTGACTGTGATACCAGTTCAGGTTCTGAATCCCCACCCTTTTAATCCAGATCATAAACTGAGCTAAAACTAAGGGCAGATTTTCTGCTCCACTCTGATGTAGATTCTCTTCAGCCGGCTCCTTAGCCACCCCCTGGAGCCCCAGAGCCGAGTCTGGACCCAACAGCCTATTTGATTAACAGTGTCAAAAGATACGCAGGAGCCTGACAGGGAAAGTGTATCCATAGCTACACCTCTAGCTAGACCATGGGTCTACCTGTTCCCTATGTTCTCTGGGGCACCATGAGAGGAGCTGGGACAGAGAAGACTGATTCTGCTCCATCTCCCAGTGCATAAGGGTTAAGCAGAATCTAGCCCTTAATCTGTATTCAATTCATACTCATCAGGACAATGATAATCCAGATTAAATCTCTACTAAAACCTACCCATGCCAGCTCGCTCTGAAAATACAAACTTCACGTTCTGTTGAAAGGGCTCTTCAAAGACCTGAGCAACAGGTGCCACCCCACTGGGCACTCTCAGGTGTGTCTTCAGATATTTCTGAATTTCTACTCCCGAATCACAGGAAAAGGAGACTTTGTATGTGTCGAAGGCCGTCATAACATAAGAATTGTGAGCTTTGGCATCACAGAAGATAAGAAACCTGTAATCGGCATTGCAGCAAGATTGTGCAAAGTGGAAGAAGAGGGACTCTAGGTTCTTGGAGACTTTGTAAACTAATTTTTCTGCACCAAGCAAGCAATAGATCTTTTTGTGTCTGGGGTCTGGAGAAAGAGCTCTCCTCACAATCAGCTCAATGTCTTCTTCCTCTGTCTCAGGGGTACAGACCAGCACCTCATCATACGTTGGAAGAGGTGCCCCCTTGGAGTGCGTATAGACTGACAGCAAGGAGAGTAACATCTGCTCTTCTTTACATGTGACAAGGCAAGGCTTTCCTGCTTCCAAACCCACTGGTAAATTCCTCTCAATGACAGCGGTTTCAGGAGATGTCAGGTATTTCAGCATTTCACCGAAAACATCCAGGCTGATGTATTTGTCTGACACCAAGCCAGTGAGCTTGCTACAGTAAGCGTTCCAGAGTAAATGCACCTTGGCATGGATAGACGGCAAACTCTCAAAGGAAGTGGCCACTTCATCTTTTGCAAGGCTTTGGAAGGTGGATGGATCCACATCTCTGTTCCTGTTTTTAAACTTCATGGACTTCTGCAGAAAGGCTTCTCTCTGCTCGTCGTATAATTTGCTCAGCTCTTCAATCTTTTCCTCTTCATCAGCGTAGTCTAAGGCGAATTCCATGAGCATTTGCTCAGTGATGGCTGAGTTTGGCAGATAACTCTGGAGAGCTGCCTTACCCACTGATTCGTCATACCCAGACTCAACCAGACCTTGGATGAGCTGAGGAAATTTAACAATGTAGTCATTCCAGGACACGGACTGATCATCCTTCTCTGATATATCAACGGATTCTGCAGGAGTTTCAAGTGCTCTCTTTAATGCTTCTCTGATATCCTCGTCTTTAACATCATGCTTGAAAACAGAAAGCATATTGAGAGCCTGTGGGTCTGTTTGTCCTCCATGCAGTTTGGCTAACTTGCTACACAAATAGAAGAGTTGGCGTGCACTGAACATATTTAGATGGCAATAATTGTTCCTTTGAGTCTCCAGATATTTCTTCCACTCTACAAGGCAATGCTCCATGATTTTGCAAATGCCATCTAATTCTTCCAGGATGGGTTTGTTGCTCTGAACAAGGATTCCGGCTATTCCAAACTCTGCGTAGATTGTTACTTTGCGTTTGGGGTCACAGTAAACTTCAGCTTTCCAGTCTATGAAAAGGATGTTGCCAACGCTGAGAAGTTGCAAGTAGAGCTTCCCAACCATTTCAATTTTTTCCAGGATCTGTAATGTGTCAAATACACAATGGGAAAGTAGAATTTATAGAATACAGCTTGTTTTCAAGATCATTAAGGCACTATGAATGTTATACTTTCTTTTACAACTTAACCTGGATAATCTGAATCATTTGATTAAGTGGGGATTCGTCTTGGGACACCCAGTCTCTCTCTTTTTACATCAGGTAACCAGAACACTAACATGAAAAGGACCTGCTTTCTGTGGCATATTTGGATTTTTCATCAAAAAACTAAACATCTGGAAATCACATTTCTATTTGGATATCCTGCTATCGTGCCTGATGGGAGTTGTAGTTCAGTTGTTGTCTCATGTCTCCATTCTCCTCTTTGGGCTGGGATCCACACCAGGTCGCCATCTTCCATGGTGCAACCATTTCTCCTTGCCATGAGTGGAGACCATGGTGCATCATAGGAGATGTAGTCCAACAAGGGAGTCCAGCCTATAGAGGAGACTGGGAACATGAGGCACCCAAACTACAACTTCCGTGAGACAGTACATTGGCATTTTGAGAGGAAGGATAGTCCAGTGGTTTGGGCACTAGCCTAAGACTTAAAAAACCCAGGTTCAATTCCCTGGTGTACCTCAAACTTTCAGCGTGACCTTGGCAAGTCAATCAGCCTCTCAGTTCCCCCTCTGAATAATTGGGATAACTGCACTGCCTCACAGGAGAGTTGAGAGGATAAATACATTAAAAACTGTGAATTCTTTAATTTTTTAAAGAAAACTTTAATATAAAGCACTGATTTAATAATATAAACCACTGATTAAAAGTGCTATATATTATTTCAGAATCAAAATATTTGGGTTTTTCAGCAGAAAATTTTTGATTTTTCACCAAAAAGTCAAACTTTTCTCTGGCAATTTTCAATAAAAACAATCCCCTCCCATTTTTGTTGAAATTTTCCATAGGGAAAAAATTGTTTTCCCACCAGCTCCACTCAAGAATCTCTGCTGATCTCAACACAGTGCTACTACACTTCTAAGGTAGCCAAGACCCAACCTTTTAGGGCCTGATTTTGGTAGGTGCTGAGCATGGACTACACAACTGAGTTAGTGACAACTAGAGGTGGGAAAAGAAACATTTTGCCTGAAGCTTTTTTCACCAAAAAAAGCATTTTCGGGTCACCTAAAACCTTCCATGAATTCATGTCAAATTCGTCAAATTGTTTTGGTCAATCCCCCCACAAAAAAACCCTAAAAGTGAATTCCAAAAAATGTGAAACGTTTTGTTTAGATATTTTCTAAATGAAACTTTTCGATTTTTTCAATTCAAAACAACTTTCTGTTTTGAAATTCAACTTTATTTTAAAAACTCAGAAAACATGTGAAAGCTCAAAAATAAAATGAAATGTTTTATTTTGGGTGAATCATAATATTTTGTTCGACCCAAAATGAATTTTTCTTCAACTTTTTGGTGGGCTGAAAATTAAAAATAAATCATTTTAGGTTGACTTGAAAGATGTCTCTTTTTAATATTATTTTTTGGAACAGCCAGTGGACAACAAAATCAGTCATTCACGTAGCTCTTGTGAGCCCTTCTGACAATCAGAGCCTCAGTGCTCTGTTGATCAAACCCAACATAGCTCCCATTGACGTCAATGGAACTGAATCAAAACTTCTCTCCCTTTCTTAAGGTGCTTAAATGCCGTCATTTTTCATTCATTGCCACAATGTATAACTGAGGTCAAGAGTGCGCAGGATTAAAAGAAGAAAAGTTGGGATGGTTGGTGTAACAGAAGGAGGCAGGTTGGTACCAAGTTATGCCTTGCTTTTTGCTTGCCTGTATCAAACTATGCCGTGCATGAGGCAATGCCAAGACATGGGCCCTACCTAGGAGGGGGTATTGGGGAACTGTCAGGGAACATGCCACCCTGGCCCATCTTCAGTGAACAGGTGAGCCCTGCATGGGTGAAGGATGGAGCTTGGCAATACGAATACATGGTTGAGGGAAGAATGTCTCAGGCTGGGATTTTATTTAAAAACAGGCGGTTTCTCTGCCCCTTCCTACAGACTGACGTGGTGGAGAGGGATTGACATGGTGGAAGGGCTTGAGTACTCATGACCCTGAGAGCTGAGCCAGCGGTAGCTTTGCCACCAACAGAGTCTGCCACACTGGATAGGATAGGTGCCAGACCATGGAGCAATCCATTGGCTGTCCATGTTGGGGGTTGGAATAAGGCTAACAACCGCATCCCATATAAAGTACATCTGTTAAGGATTTCTCAAATAAACCTGGAAAAAACACAAATCATGATAACGAGGGGTCCTGTGGCACCTTAAAGACTAACAGATTTATTTGGGCATAAGCTTTCATGGGCTGGTGGATGTGGCCCACTCCTAACAGTTGATGAGAAAGTGTGAATACGAAAAGAGGGAAAATCACTTTACTCTAGTTCACAACAAAAAGTCATTTTCCCTTTTTTCGTATTCACACCTTCTCAACAACTGTTAGGAGTGGGCCAAATCCACCTTGACTGAATTGACCTCGTTAGCACTGGTCCTCCGCATAGTAATCTCACACACCCATCTTTGCATGCATATATATACACCTGCCAAACTGAAGTTTCCACTTCATGCATCTGATGAAGTGGGTTCCAGCCCATGAAAGCTCATGCCCAAATAAATGTGTTAGCCTTAAGGTACCACAGGACTCCTTGTTGCTTTTGCTGAAACAGACTAACAAGGCTACCCCTTTGAAACAACTGATGATGATATGGATAAATGACCTCAGTGAGGGAAGAAGGACTGGATACTAGGAACATGGAATGTTTTGAGCTTATATAGGCCAGGAGAGCTCTCCAAAATATGGCAAATACACATGACAGCCCTGCAAGAAATCAGATGGCTGGGAAATAGATCAGTGGGCTGGGCATGTAGTTAGGATGACAGGAGACAGACCAGCTAAACATCTCTTGGAAGGACGTCCATATGGTGTCTGACCAAGGAGAAGACGGAGGGATAATACTGAACTAGACCTAAGAACTCTTAATGAGAATCACCCTCAATGGGAAAAACATGCCCCTGACAGAAAGAGGTGGGGCAAATTGTGAGAGCAGACATGGACCTCCATGGTCTTTACAGTCAGGCAGTACTAAGAGAGTTTCCCTGGGCAAAAGGCTGAACATCGCCAAGTGTAAGCAGCATGAACTGCAGAGGGGAGAAGTCAGGAGAGACCATGCTAGTCTGTCATGCTGACAAGCCTCCGGCTCGCAAAAGCCTACACTACAAGGGGGTGGAGGCATTTCAGAACTTTAGTTGTTTCCACAGATCTGTAATTCTCACACTGCTCTTTAAGGTGAAAGGATCTGTTAAGAATTTCCTTTTGCCTAGAATCATAGAACCATAGGCTAAAAGGGATCACAGGGATCATCTACTCTAACCCCCTGTCAAGATGCAGGGTTTGTTGTGTCTAAGCCACCCAAGACAGCTGGCTCCAGCCTCCTTTTGAAAACCTCTAGTGAAGGCACTTCCACAACCTCCCTAGGCACATCTGTTCCATTGTCCTACTGCTCTTACAGCTAGGAAGTTTTTCCTGAGATTTAATCTAAATCCGCTATGCTGTAGCTTGAACCCTTCGCCTCTTGTTCTGTCCTCTGTGGCAAAAGAAAACAACTTTCTCCATCTTTTTTTATTTCAGCCTTCTAAGTATTTGAAGAGTGTTATCATAACCTCCCTTAATCTCCTCTTTTCCAAACTAAACATACCCAGTTCCTTCAGCCTTTGCTCGTGTGACTTGCATTCCATCCCTGTGATCATCTTTGTCACTCACCTCCGGATCCTTTCCAATTTCTCCACGACCTTTCTATACATTGGAGACCAAAACTGGACACAGAACTCCAGCTGAGGCCTAACCAGTGCCAAATAGAGCAGTACTATCACCTCCTGTGACTTGCACGCTACACCTCTGTTAATGCAACCCAAAATTGCATTTGCTTTTTTTGCAATAGCTTCATATTGCTGACTCATGTTGAGGTTGTGATCCACCACAAGTCCCAGATTCTTAGTAGTGCTGCTGCCGAGCCAGTTATCCCCCATTCTGTATTTGTGCATTTGCTTTTTCTATCCTAAGTGTAGCTCCTTACGTTTGTCTTTGTTGAATTTCATTTGGTTGTCTATAGCCCAGTTCTCCAATTTATCAAGATCCCTCTGAATCTATCCTCCAAAGTGTTGGCAATCCCCTCAGCTTTGTGTCATCTGCAAATTTGATCAGCATGCTCTCTATTCCTACATGCAGATAATTAATAAAGACGTTTGGTTTGGTAAATGCACTGATCGTCTCGATGGCATATTCCTGAGGTGCAAGGCTGGGATCTGGGGGGATTCAGCTGGTGCCTTCCTCTGTGTGATTCATGAGTGGCTCTGGGAGCGTTCATGCAATCTAGCTGGGTGTGGGGCTCCAGATGGAGGGGTTTGCTGCTGGTCACTAGCAAAGCATTGTGTGAGAGAGCCCAGGCTGGAGAATTAAGGGGACTCAGTTGTCCCACAGTCCCAGGCTGCACCCTGGGGATCTCGTCACATTGGGCTCCGCAGTTCAGCTGCCCTGGACCTAGAAATAAGTGCTGAGAACTTTCAAGAAATCAGGTAAGAAATTTTTTTACAAAAAAAATTTTCACTACAAAATGCCAATTTGTCAAAATCAAAAAACTGTTCACAAAACAGAGATGGTTGTGACAAATTTCCCAACTCAAAAAATGTAGAGAAAAAAAGTTCAAAATTATTGAAACATCCCATTTTTATATTTTTGAAACAAAAAGTTCCAATTTTTTACTTCAAAAAGATTTTTTGTTTTGAAATTTAACTTAATTTACACTAAAAAAAATGAAAATGAAAAAGATAAAAATCAGAACAAATTGTTTTGACAGTATTGCAAGAATACATTTTAATTGACCTGAACTTAAAAAATGCTTTGGATTTTCAGTTAGTGAAAAATTTTGACATTTGGACTTTTTGTCCCAATTCCTGTAGGGAAAATTCTCTAAGGATGGGAAAATTACTTCCCACTCAGCCCTCCCCCCAAGTTCCCCCAGCTTCCTGCTTGCAACCTCAGAGCTGCACCTGGTCTATGGCAAATCTGAGTTTGTGTTTCAAAAATTTAATTTAATCTGATATTTCCTTTTTTGTTATTGTTTTTTATTCTATTTGGAATGAAAACAAATGTCAAAATATCAGAATTTCCCGTGGAATGGAAATTCCAGTTCCTACCTTGGCCTCCTAACACTGAACTAAAAGCATGAGACAGTCTCCTCCAAAACATCAGTTCTGGAACAGGAAGGCATGTTGCTGGAGAAATGGAGCTTCCCGTCAAAAGGGAGCACAATTATAAAGGAGTACAAAAAGTCATATTTCCTGGTTAATGCAGAGATCGGGATTTACCTCCAGGAACCTGTTCACCTCTTCTCTGCCCTGCTCAGCCTTTGTGGCTATCAGCATGAGCTTGTTCTGCAGCTCCGTGAGCTGAGCCAGGCTGTACGTTCTAGAGTCCGTCTTGTCTGTCTGGTCTCCTTGAGCAGCCTTTTCCGCGACATCCCCTGGCAGCAGCAGTGAAATGCAATTATCCAGAGAAGGCTGGAGGGAAAACAGAGTTAAAAAGATAAATGCTGCTGTGTCTTTATTCTGTGGAACCAACATGTGCACCCATCGAGGCCAATACAAAGCATTTCAGAATCTGTTATTCTGCAAGGGTTTTAATCTTAGAAATCTACTCATTTCATTTTACCGGCGCAAGACAGGAAAGGGGGAAGAATCATTCTAGATCTTTGAAGGTGTTATGTACAGTGGACCAAGGATATGCAGAAGCAAAATGAATTATTTGGGGTGCTATGATTTTTTTGGGACCAACTTGAAACATCTTAAAGGAGCCTGATTTTCAGACATATCCGAGCACCCATTGTGTTAAGGTGCTTCCAACTGGATATTCAAAATCATTGGTCGCTTCTGAAAATCATGGCCAGATTCCAACTCTTGGGTCTGGAGCTTCTAGTATGAACCAGGCCTGAATGGGGAAAAGGGATGATCTTAAGTCCGTAGACTCAGTGACTAGTGATTTTGGGGGCCCAGAGTGGCTCCTTTTAAAAGAGGCTGATTTTCAGACAGTGCTGAGCTCCTGTTATGTTCACGGCACACACAGAGAAGTTAAATAAATATATAATACTCTTACTGGAAGTTTGCATCATGACACTACTTTATTTCTTAGAATTCATAACAATAACACGCAAAGATCCTGACAGAGAGAGAGAGAGAACAGGCTGCTCCGTAAGGCAGAGAGGCACAACTCACTCCACCTTGCTCCAGGTTGGCTCTTTCCAGACTGACTCTGATTACATGTTTCCCTAGAGCCTGCAAGCAGGATCAGGAAAAACTTAACTTTTAAAGTGACAGCCTCCCATTTTAACAGAGCTTTTAATATACCACAGCCCCCACCCTTGAAAAATAGGCCTCTTTCAGGCAGCTCAATTTGGGCAGCCAGGATCACTTTGAAAATACGGGCCTTGTATTAAATGCTGCTGAACTTTTACCTTGAATTTCTGAGGTGTGGAGATGATAAAAATCCCGTTGCCATTGATGGCCCTGGCCTGAGACATCGAGGAGCGCTCCACAGACCCATGACAATCATGGACCATTTGCAGCCACTCTCTGTTGTGACAGGAATCTTTCTATTAAAAAAAATTAATGTATTAGTTCTAGAAGAAGGAATAAAGCCACACACACCAGAACGCTCGCTGAGATACCTATAGTACCCAGTGACTGTAGTGTTCACTCCCCTCACAACCTCCCTGAGAGAAAGAGTTAGCATCATTTCCATTGGCAAAGATGGCAAAGGAAGTGGTGGCACATAGGAGTTCTGAAGGGCACAAATGATAGACAGAAACACATTTGGGGTGAGGGGCTAGAGGAATGCTGAGGTAACATTATATATAACTATTGCACTCCTCTTTTTCCCTCACCTCAGCTTAACTCCCTACCAAAGTTTTCTCTTTTCAGCACGTCATTTAAAAAAATAAAGGATGACACCACATTAAACCTACCACTCTCCTAGTGAGAATACAGTTAAATTGATGTAATTGTGCTTATACCAGCATAGTTATTCCTGTATTGGAAGGGGAATAAGTGTAGGGCACCAGTATAACTATGTGCATGCTAGGGGCTATGCGGAGTTAAATATTTTGGTTAAAAAAAAATCACTCCTATGACCGAAACAATTATAAAGAACAAAAATGGTGTGGAGAGCAAGAGTATCATTTTCAAGGGACCAAGAATTTACCTGTGTCCATACTCTACACCAGTGGTCTCCAAACTTTTTTGATCGCACACCCCTATCAGTAAAAAAAATTTCAGCATGCACCCCCCTGCCGGGCCAGCTCTACCATTTTTGCCAAAGCAAAAAAAAAAAAAAAAAAAAACTCTGACTCCCGCCCGAACTGCTGAAGAAAAAAAAAAAAGACGCCCCTCCTGCCACGCACCCCCAACGATCCTCTTGTGCACCCCCTGGGGGTGACCACTTGAAGACCATTTTGGAGACCACTACTCTACACACTATTGTAATAATCTTTCTACAAAGGATGCCTTGCGATGTATCATCTGAAAACTCATAATTTGCAGGTCAGTATTCTCCTAATAAAATATGTGTGGCAACACTGTATGTGAAGTTACAAGATTTCATTATATAATGTTACTAATACATGTTCCAAACCACAGCAGAAGTTGGCAAACAGGCCTGTCTCAAACAAAGGAATGGATGCTCTGTTTAATTTGCATTTCAGTGGTAAAGAGAGTCATCAAGCGGGAAGGGTAGACATAGAAACCTCAAACAGGTGAGGGAAAGCAGCAGGGAACATCCTTCTCCATAGACTCTTTGTCTCCTGAATCTCCGCTGGAAATGTTTCTCAAGAGGGGGACTGACACTATAAAAAGGAGGGACAAGCACCCCAAGACACCCCTTGCCCCCTGCCCATCGATTCACTGCACCAGAAAGGACAAAGGAAGCAGCCATTGAACTGGAAAAGGGGTTCTGACCTAAGAAGTTTGGTCAGTAATACTGCTGACAGCATGCGGTGAAAAAAGTTTGCTTTGAATTTAACACAATTTATTAAGTTAAGCACTAGTAGCGTTTTTATCTTTATTATTCTCATAACCATTTCTGACTTTTATGCTTTATTACTTGTACTCTTTAAAATCTCTCTCTTTGTAGTTAATAAACTTATTTTCTTGTTTGTTTCTAATCCAGTGTGTTTAAATTAAAGTGTCTGGGAAACTCCTTTGGGGGTGACAAGATACATGCATGTTATTTCTTTTAGGGCTGTCAAGCGATTAAAAAAATTAATCGTGATTAATCATGCTGTTAAACAATAATACCAATTATTTAAATATTTTGGATGTTTTCTACATTTTTAAATATACTGATTTCAGTTACAACACAGAATAGAAAGTGTACAGTGCTCACTTTATATTTATTTTTCATTACAAATATTTGCACCGTAAAAAACAAAAGAAATACTTTTTTTCAATTCACCTAATGCAAGTACTGAAGTGCAATCCTTTATCATGAAAGTTGAACTTACAAATGTAGAATTATGTACAAAAATATAACTGCATTCAAAAATTAAAAAATGTAAAACTTTAGAGCCTACAAGTCCACTCAGTCCTACTTCTTGTTCAGCCAATTGCTCAGACAAAGAAGTTTGTTTACATTTGCAGGAGATAATGCTGCCCCCTTGTTGTTTACAATGTCACCTGAAAGCCAGAACAGGCGTTCGCATGGCACTGTTTTAGCCAGCGTTGCAAGATATTTATATGCCAGATGCACTAATTGAATTTCAATGAGGCATTAGGCTCCTAAGTGCCTAAATCACTTTTAAAAATGTGACAGGCTCCTAAGTCAATGACACATTTCTGAAAATTTTACCCCAGCCCTTAATAATAGAATCAGGGAAATGTAGGGCTGGAAGGGACCTCGAGGGTTCATAAAGTCCACCCTCCTGTGCCGAGGCAGGACCATCCCTGACAAATGTTTGCTCAACCTGCTCCATCCTCCAAAGATGGCCTCCCTTGGAAGCCTATTCCAGAGCTTAAATATCCTTGTAGCTAGAAAGTTTTTCCTAATATCTAACCTAAATCTCCCTTGCTGCAGATTAAGCCCATTACTTCTTGTCCTACCTCCAGCAGACATTGAGGACAGCTGATTACAGTCCTCTTTATAACATATTTGAAGACCACCAGGTCCCCCCCTCAATCTTATTTTCTCAAGATTAAACATGCCCAGGTTTTTTTTAACCGTTCCTCACAGGTCAGGTTTTCTAACACTTTTGTCATTTTTGTTGCTGTCCTCTGGACTCTCTCCAATTTGTCCACATCTCTCCTAAAATGTAGCGCCCAGACCTGGACACAGTATCCAGCTGAGGCCTTACCAGCGCCGAGTACAGCAAGACAATTACCTCCCATGTCTTACATACAACACTCCTGGAAATACACCCCTGAATGATATTCGCCTTTTTTCCAACTGCATCACACTGTTGACTCACACTCAGTTTGTGATTCACTATAACCCCCAGATCCTTTTCAGCAGTACTCCACCTTGTTATAAAGAGGGATAGCTCAGTGGTTTGAGCATTGGCCTGCTAAACCCAGGGTTGTGAGTTCAATCCTTGAGGGGGGCCACTTAGGAATCTGGGGCAAAATCAGTACTTGGTCCTGCTGGTGAAGGCAGGGGGCTGGACTCAATGACCTTTCAAGGTCCCTTCCAGTTCTAGGAGATAGGATATCTCCATTAATTTAAAAAAAAAAAAATTTGCCAGCTATTTCCCACTTTATAGTTGCACATTTGATATCTCCTTCCTAAGTGTTGTACTTTGCACTTATCTTCACTGAATTTCATCTTGTTGATTTCAGACCAATTCTCCAATTTGTCAAGGTTATTTTGAATTCTAATCATGCCCTCCAATGTGCTTGCAACCCTTCTCCGCTTGGTATCATCTGTAAATTTTATAAGCACACTCTCCACTCCATTATCCAAGTCATTAATGAAAATATTGACTAGTACTGAACCTGCAGGACCTCATTAGATACGACCTCCCAGTGTGACAGTGAACCATTGATAACTACTTTTTGAGTACGATCTTTCAACCAATTGTGCACCCACCCAACTTGTAATGATTTCAGCCAACGTTACTTGTTTTAAAATTCCACGTCACAATGTGTCTTTAAGATATTTATTTTGAGCAGAAAACAGCAAAACTTACTAGCTTCTTTGGAAGTTTATTGTCATTTTCTACAGCGTCTCTGATGGGACTTAGAGCTGAGGAAAAAGCTTCAAACCCTGATTCTGGAGTCAAGTCGAATAAGATGGGCACAGAGGCAGAGACAGCGTCTCGGAAGAACCTCACTTTGTCAATGTCCATGTCATTTTCTCCTGCAGAAATGGACGCCAGCTCCACAAATGTAGGAAGTTCCGTTTTGTCTGCAAGAAAAAAAAATCCAACAATGAGTGTGAAACAAGTAATCTAAGAATGCTCAAGAATCTACAAATAGTTTCAATCAAAAGCTGCAATGTCTTTGCCCTCCAATGCTGAAAAATCCTTGTTGTTGCTCCGTTTGGATATGCCAATTAAATCAAATGAATAAAATCTCAAATCTAGGAGTGGTCAGAAATTTTCCATCAAAACTTTTTTTAGAAATAAAAATGTGTTTTTGACTAAAAAAAATTTTTGTAGAAAGTCTCTGTTTTCCTCAGAATTTTTTTATTTTTGATTGGAAAACCAGAAACTTGGAATGATTTTTTTTTCCATTTTTTAGATTTTTGGCAGTTTTCAACCACAAGTTTTTGGTTGCCAAAAGTCAAGATTTTTTCCGGGTTTTGAAGCTGATTTTTTTTCCCCTGGAGGAAAAAACCCAACACTTTTCAAACATCTCTGCTCATTTCCACCAATAGTAAAAGTATCAGGGGGTAGCCGTGTTAGTCTATATCCACAAAAACAATGAGGAGTCCGGTGGCACTTGATGAGGAGATGTCAATACCAAGAGAGGGATTCTCTGCTTTTGTAGTGAGTCCCTATTTAACCCCAAATTAATGGTGTTAAGTTTGCAAATGAATTGCAGCTCTGCAGTTTCTCTCTGAAGTCTGTTTCTGAAGGTTTTTTTGTTGAAGGATGGCTACTTTTAAATCTGTTACTGAGTGTCCAGGGAGACTGAAGTGTTCCCCTACTGGTTTTTGTATGTTACCATTCCTGAGGTCTGATTTGTGTCCATTTATTCTTTTATGTAGAGACTGTTCGGTTTGGCCAATGTACATGGTACAGGGGCATTGCTGGCACTTGATGGCATATATCACATTATTGATATTGACACCTCCTCATCAACTATTGGGAGTGGGCCACATCCACCCGGACTGAATTGGCCTTGTCAACACTGGTTCTCCACTTGTAAGGTAACTCCCTTCTTTTCCTAAGTCGTGCAGAACGCAATGCCATCCACAGCCTCAGAAACCACCCTGACATAATCATCAAAGAGGCTGATAAAGGAGGTGCTGTTGTCATCATGAACAGGTCTGACTACCAGAAGGAGGCTGCCAGACAACTCTCCAATACCAAATTCTACAGGCCACTTTCCTCAGATCCCACTGAGGAATACACTAAGAAACTGCACCATCTACTCAGGACACTCCCTATACTAACACAGGAACAAATCAACATACCGTTAGAGCCCCGACCGGGGTTATTCTATCTACTACCCAAGATCCACAAACCTGGAAATCCTGGACGCCCCATCATCTCGGGCATTGGCACTCTCACTGAAGGACTGTCTGGATATGTAGACTCCCTACTCAGACCCTACGCCACCAGCACTCCCAGCTATCTCCGTGACACCACAGATTTCCTGAGAAAACTACAATGCATTGATGACCTCCCAGAAAACACCATCCTAGCCACCATGGATGTAGAGGCTCTCTACACAAACATCCCACACACAGATGGAATACAAGCTGTCAGGAACAGTATCCCTGATGATGACACAGCACAACTTATTGCTGAGCTCTGTGACTTTATCCTCACGCACAATTATTTCAAATTTGGTGACAATATATACCTCCAGACCAGTGGCACCGCTATGGGCACCCGCATGGCCCCACAATATGCCAACATTTTTATGGCTGACCTGGAACAACGCTTCCTCAGCTCTCGTCCACTCACGCCCCTTCTCTACCTACGCTACATTGATGACATCTTCATCATCTGGACCCATGGGAAGGAGACCCTGGAAGAATTCCACCATGATTTCAACAGCTTCCACCCCACCATGAACCTCAGCCTGGACCAATCTACACGGGAGGTCCACTTCCTAGACACCACAGTACAAATAAGCGATGGCCACGTTAACACCACCCTATACCGAAAACCCACCGACCGCTATGCCTACCTTCATGCCTCCAGCTTCCACCCCGGACACACCACATGATCCATCGTCTACAGCCAAGCACTGAGGTACAACCGCATCTGCTCCAACCCCTCAGACAGAGACCAACACCTACAAGATCTTCACCAAGCATTCTCAAAACTACGATACCCACACAAGGAAATAAAGAAACAAATCAACAGAGCCAGACGTGTACCCAGAAGCCTCCTACTACAAGACAGGTCCAAAAAAGAAACCAACAGAACTCCACTGGCCATCACCTACAGTCCTCAGCTTAAACCTCTCCAACGCATCATCAGTGATCTGCAACCCATCCTGGACAATGATCCCTCACTTTCACAGACCTTGGGAGGCAGGCCAGTCCTCGCCCACAGACAACCCGCCAACCTTAAGCATATTCTCACCAGCAACCACGCACCGCACCATAACAACTCTAACTCAGGAACCAACCCATGCAACAAACCTCGATGCCAACTCTGCCCACATATCTACACCAGCAACACTATCACAGGACCTAACCAGATCAGCTACAACATCACCGACTCATTCACCTGCACGTCCACCAATGTTATATATGCCATCATGTGCCAGCAATGCCCCTCTGCTATGTACACTGGTCAAACTGGACAGTCACTACACAAGAGGATAAATGGACACAAGTCAGATATCAGGAATGGCAATATACAAAAACCTGTAGGAGAACACTTCAACCTCCCTGGCCACACAATAGCAGATGTAAAGGTAGCCATCTTACAGCAAAAAAACTTCAGGACCAGACTCCAAAGAGAAACTGCTGAGCTCCAGTTCATTTGCAAATTTGACACCATCAAATCAGGATTAAACAAAGACTGTGAATGGCTATCCAACTACAGAAGCAGTTTCTCCTCCCTTGGTGTTCACACCTCAACTGCTAGCAGAGCACCTCACCCTCCCTGATTGAACTAACCTCGTTATCTCCATACTGATTTATACCTGCCTCTGAAGATTTCCCTTACTTGCATCTGAAGAAGTGAGGTTCTTACCCACGAAAGCTTATGCTCCCAATACTTCTGTTAGTCTTAAAGGTGCCACAGGACCCTCTGTTGCTTTTTACAGATTCAGACTAACACGGCTACCCCTCTGATACTTGATCCCTTCTTTTCATGTGCCAGTATATTTATGCCTGTATCTGTAACTTCCACTCCATGCATCTGACAAAGGGGGGGTTTTGCCCATGAAAGCTTATGCCTAAATAAATCTGTTAGTCTTTAAGGTGCCACTGGACTCCTCATTGTTTTTTTACCCACAGTACAGGCACCTTCTCTGGCAGTTCACCTCTTAATGTGCTCAGAAAGTGCAACATTACAAGTGCAACATGTAACCTCTTTCCTACTGACCTTACAAAGCGCTCTGCTACTGGACACCTTATGACATACGTGGGAGAAAAATATTTTGCTCCATTTCATAATTCCCTACCCCAAACCAATGCCTGTCCAAATGTTCTTCACTACACATATAAATGTCCAGCAACAACCCCCGCGGCAGAGAGTTCCACAGTCTCATTATTAATTTCCTTTACTAAAAAAAGAAGGAAATTGCTGCAGAAAGACCTTGATTTTTTTTCTAGCTACAGTCACAGAACTTATGTGAGAACAGAACTCCAGAATTATCTTTAACATAATCTGATCTTCAGAAAGACAATGAAGGACCAATTATAAAATATTGCTGAAAATTTCCCTGTTACAATTCAAACACTTGAAAACTCACCATATGCATTACAATAACAAACCTATCTCCAACCCACTATGAACTTATGAACTCAAGCAAGTCAGGGCTACACCATTGGCCCTAAATTCTTACTTAGCTTATAAATACTGGTCTAAAGTGCACCTTTTATGACGGTTGTGATCCAAGAGATAAAGTCTTTCTTTGCACATTCAAGAAGTTCCTTCAAGAAGTCAAGCACACTCTCAGGGATGTTACTCAGAGTATCTTTAACCTTTACAATATCATCAGTCATATAACCAAGAGTCTTGTCCTTGAAGTCCTCGTCTTCCTGTTAAAATACAGGATAAAGAACTGTTTTTCTTAGCAAAGAAATGAGACAAGCATTCATTTTAATTAACTTATTGTTTATGTAGCACTAGGAGCTGCACAAACCCAGAGAAAAAAAACTGTCCTTGCCCCCAAAACTTTGTTAACGCAGAGTTAAGGTTGCCCAGTGATGCCTTGCGCCCTTCTAGAATGTGGAGAGTGGCCAAACGTAAACCTCTGAAACATAAACCTCTGAAAACAAGGAAATCCAAAATTAAAGTACATGCCACTCCCACTATGCAACCTTAGCTCTGCTCCCTAATGCTGGCAACAGGTAATAATATAATCCTGTGGGAGTCTATAAAAGTCTGCTCAGCCATTCACTATTGTGGATTTTTAGGACTGATCTACACACAAACATGCATTGGTTTAACTAACTCAGGTTCTTAGAACTGATTTAGTAATTTTGGTGGAAGTCTGTTTGTTGGACACTCTCATTTTGGAATAAAAGTGGTTGAAGTTGAGTTAGCTAAAGTCACTTTTGACTTGGCCCACTCTTATCCAAGAAAAGAACTGTTCACCGAATTAACTGAACTGGTTCTAATTCACACCCTTTGTTATTAATGTGACTAAAATTATTGCAAAAATGCCTTAGGCACCGAACCCCAAAGAGGGTTCCCAGGCCAGCTGTGAATCCCTGACAGAGATAAGTGCCTCCCTGCAGCCCTGACGTAGGCACCTATCTCCAAGAGAGGGGCAGAGCCTGCACATACCCCTGTTGTAGGCATCTCCCACTGGCTAGCTTAGGTAGCTCCCCATTCGTAGGCACCTCTCTCTCTCCACTCATTGTACAAGGAGCCTGGGCACCTAACCCAGGCTACGTGGATTGCAGTGTTGTTCCTGTGATTTTCTAGGCACCTAAAAGTTCAGTAGCTTTGTGAATGTAGGACTGAAAGTCTGTGCAGCACCTAGCGCAATGGTGCCCTGATCTCTGTCACTGAGTCTGTGCAGCGTCTGGCCTGACAGGCCCTGATCTCAGGTTAGGGCTTCTAGCAGCTACATAATATAAACAATTTAAAACAAATGGCTTATGCCATTTTTACATCACTGGAACTCCAGTGTTTTCCATGGAGTCACTCCAGGCTTTCACCTGAGTAAATGAGATCATGATGAGTAAATCAAATGCAATGCAAAACGAGACTGCATTTGTCCAACCAATTGCTCCAATGATATCTATGAGAGTCCTACGTACGTATTTGGTCAGGTCATCAAGGAGCTGGAAATCTCCACTGAGTCCCAGTATCTTTCGTAGCTCATCTATCATTTTGGCTGTCTTCACCACCGTGGAGAGCTTCAAGTAGCTTGTAATCTTAACCACCGCGGCCTCAGCCCACTCAGACTTGCTGCTGGGTCCTCCCTCGCTCTTCTCCATGATTTTAAATTCCTCTCTGAGCAGCTTTTCATTTGTTAGCATGATGTTTTCAAACTGTCTCTCAATGTCACCAAGACTGATGGAAAAATCTTTAAGGGCCAGATAGGTGGTTTGAAAATCGACCATGGCCGGCAGGTAAATGTTTTCCTGCACTTCATCCAGGGAAAGAAGGGCTTTGTCTGGGAAAACATCCTTGGCAAGTTCCGCTTTCAGCTTCCACAGTTTCCGGAAGAACTGGCTTTCCTGTAGGGTATGAACTTTTCTAACCATGTTGTCGTGTTTAGCGAGTGGGTGCGACTGCAGATCTTCACTTTTCTCCTTTCCACGTATGGAGTATTTCTTCACCAGCATCTGATCCTTAATGCTCTGTTTAATTGCAACGCTTTGTTCCATGGCACCTACATCAACTAAACAGTGCGGGGATAGAGATTTATTAACATGTAATTAATAGATACCAAGGCCAGAAAGAATCACTGTGATTATCTAGTCTCACCATCTGTATAACACAGGACACAGGACTTCCCCAAAATAATCCTGTGTGAACCAGAGCAGATCTTGTAGAAAAACATTTGCCCTTTAAATGGCCATGACAACTAGATTTTTATATGAACATTCATAATTCTCATGGTCTTTCAATAAAATAATGACATGGTTATCTGGGATAGCAGCTAACTCTGTGTGTAGCAGAGTCATAGATGGTGGGACAGTAAACATTATGAATGTAATTAAATACAGAGAGCTACTCTGAAAGAAAGTTACAGTTGCAAAGTATTCAAGTATTAGGAAATTCCCGCATGTAACCACTGCTGTGACATCTGCCTGAGTCTGCAGACAGCCTGTGAAAATCATTCTGAAAGGAGGAACTGCCCCAAGTGTAACCCTTCCACAGAGGAAAATTCTCAGTCTAGCTGTAAAGCGGATTCATAGAGGCCAGAAAGGATTATTCCGATCTTCCAGTCCAGCTTCCGGCATAACCCAGGCCAGAGAATCTTCCCCAGTGACTCCTGCATCCAGCCCAGTAACTCCTGGCTGAGCTAGAGTGGAGCTTTGAGAAAGAGATGCCCCATCTGCATTGTCAGATTCCCAGGGATGGAGAATCCATCCCATCCGTAGGGGAGCTATTCTAGTGGTGAATTCCCCTTGCCGGTAAACACAGGCCCCTTATTCCCAGCCCGAATTTGTCTCCCTTCAGTTCCCAGCCAGCGGGTCTGGCTTTGTCTTTGTCTGGAGGTTAAAGACCCCTCTGCTCCCAGCTATTCCTTCCTTGTGTTGATCCTTATAGACCAGGATCATGTCACCTCTTAACCTTCTTTTGGATAAGCCCAGTAGGTTGAGCTCCCTCTAGGGTGACCAGACGTCCCGATTTTATCGGGACTGTCCCGATATTTGCTTCTTTGTCCCGCGTCCCGATCGATGTTCGGTCGGGACACTGGACAAACAAGCAATTTTGCCCTCCGCTCCGGCACACAGGCGGAGCCTGGAGGGGCTCTCGCCCCCCCTGCCCCCAGCCCCGCCCCCTCCTTCCCCCATTGGCTCCCTCCCCAAATCCCCGCCCTCGCCCTGCCTCTTCCCCAAGCACGCCGCATTCCTGTATTTGCCCTCTTAGTCACTGAGCTGCACTGGGAGCTCATGTTCAGTTGATTTCCATCAGGACCCCTAACCTGTTTCTAGTGTCACTGCTTTCCAGGACACAGTCCTCCCATCCACTAAGTGTGTAATAAATCCCATCATTATGTACTGCAGGAAAACAGAACAGGATGGTACCTTTTATGATGTCCATGATGCAGCTGCACAGACACAAAAATGCTCGTCTTTGCTGTGTCTGTTCTTTCAGCTGCTCAAATTCGTTTCCCCTGACATACAGCACTTCCTTTATATATTGAGAGAAAGATGGCTCTGAAAAAGAGATACAGAGGGTTTTTGAGACAATCACTGTGATATGGGGAAGCTGCCCTGAATTCAACTGATGCAGCAACAAATATCTGCCTGAGTCTGCAGAGAGCCTCAGATAATAGCACTGAGAGGTGTGGGTGGAGTTTATTTTGTGGGAAGAGCTTGGAAGAGAACCTGTCCCACAACTTTTTACTAAACATACAAAGATTTTGCAAGCAGCATGAGGTATTGGAGCTCCCGGTGTAACCAGCATAAATAGCCAAAACTGAATATTGTAAATGCTTAGAATGCAACTGTATGTTTAAAATAAATGGGGCTGCAAATATCTAACTGCTACTAGATATGCATAAAATTCAATCCATCACATTTAACACAGTGGTTTTCAATTACCCCCCCCCATATTTTAAGACTCCACCTTTGAATATTGTATTTATTAACAACAATTGGTTTTATGTTCTATAGAAGTTGCAATAACATATGGTTTTGCATTTGATATTCATTTTTCCTTTCTGACTGTGTTACATAAAAATTAATATGTTTAAGGCACCTCTTAGGGATAAAAGTATGAAGCTGCAAACTCACCGATGAGAGTCAGCATCTTGGCAAATTCCTGCATGTGTTGTAAAATGGCAGATAGTACATTGAATGGGATGTCTCCCGAAAATATACTACGACCCACAAAGGAGAACAACTCAGACACTTTTGAAAGCAACAGTCGTGCATCTCTGCTGATTTGATTTTGAACCTTGGGCTTCAAATTTTCTGCAAAATACAAAAAATATAGTGAGATGCTGGGAACGATTTCAGAAAATGCACTGGAGTTTTCTTCTTTGTTTTAACAATAAACCCCAGAAAATGTTAACTGTTTCTCACTTCCTTGACTTCTCTGGGACGACTCAGCTGCATTATGATAAGCCCTTGCATACTCCTAAGTAGAGCTGAGCAAATAATAGATTTATCAGTTCACCGGTAATTCCAAAAAAATCAGGGGGAAAATCATTTTGAGTAGACCCAAAATTGAAATTTTGTGAAACTTTTGGTGAATCAAAAAGTTGAAATAATTTTATTTCCTGGCAAAACCATTTTGTTATGGCTTTGTGCATTTTTAATGGTTTTTTTCTATTTTATTTTTATAAAATTGAAGGTAATTTCAACATAAACAGCTGTTTCAAACTCAAAAATTGAAACTTTTTTTCCAAAATGTCAAAACAAAACATTTCAATTCCCCCCTCCTCCCTATCAAAACAATTTGGTGAAATGGACACACATTTATAAAATGTTGATGCTGAATCTATATTTTTTGCCAAAAAAAAAGTTGTGTCTAAATAAATGTTACCCAGCTTTAGTCTTAAGACTCTAAAGGCCAGATTTTCAAAGGCATTTAAGGCACCTACAGCTGGAGATAGCTGACTAGTGGGATTTGGCACCCAGCCAACTCCTTTTCACTTAACTATGATCCCAATAAGTTGAACCCATTCTGAGGTCATTGGAACAAAACGTCCATATAGAAACTCACGGACAGCTGAGATAATATCCAAGCCCATGGAGGAGTTGAGTAGCTGTATGAGAACATCGGCTGTGTTCTTTTCAAACCGGTTAGCATTCTCTATTTGATTCAATTCTTCAGTCCACATATTTTCAATGATAGTAGATACGATTTGTGCAAGAATTGGCTTGTTCGTCTTTGAAAATTTGCGAAGAATTTCTTTCAACACTGACTTCTATAAGAAAGAATATTTTCTAACTACATGGGTAGAGATATTTTACACACACACACACACACACACACACACACACACACACACACACAGAGAGAGAGAGAGAGAGAGAGCTTAAAACGATCTCTCCTCTTCTGCTGATGTTTTTGTACCAGTGTATAAAGTACTACTCACGTCTGTAACATATAACTACAGTTGATGGAATAATGGATTTTTAATTTAGGGGCTGAACTAAAACCCCTTTGTTTATTAAGTTTCTTGTTGAACTTAAAACTCAGAAAATGCTATTTTGAATCAAACAGTTTCTAGTTGACTCAAAATTTAATTATTTAAAAGCAGGGGAGGGGCGAAGTGGGTCACATGATGGCCCGCATGTCGGCGCGGCCCATGCTGCCCCCTCCCCTTTTTTGCAGCGGCCCACACGGGCCCCCCCACTTTTCCGGCGGTGCCCCCCCCCCCCCAGTGTTGCCACTGTTTAAAGAGTTTTGATTTGATTTAAATCAACCGAAACATTTTAGTCGACTTGAATAGGCATTGTTTTTGAGTTTTTCATTTTGATTTGGCTATTTTGGGATGTTTTGCACTTTTTTTTGGTCCATGTGTATTTCTTTTTAATTGACCAACTTTGAGAATAAAATGCCATTTCAAAACGAAAAGTCGCAATGTTTTGAAAAAGTGAAAATGTTCAATTTTTATGATTTTTTTCAGTTTCCCCCTCCCCCAGAACTATTTGCTGAATTCGACCCAAATTTGTGAATAGTTTTGGAGCTTAAAAAAATGCATTTTGGGGGTAGAAAAACTATTTGCCCCTCCAAAAAATTGCCCCTTATAACACCTATTAATCATTTAGTAACACTTTATAATCTATTTGTCAGTGTTCCCCTCATGTAAAGTGTGACCAATGGTATAATAAACATGCACAAAACCATCCAACATAGCAGAGTGGGGAACAAAGCTCAGAATTTCCTGGCTTCTGGTCCCTCTGTTCAGTGAAGGTCAGGCAGGTGCTACACAGGAGGAAAAAGAGAGATTCTGCTATACCTTGCTTTTTGTCAGCCCTTTGATACTCTGAATGATGTGTTGTGAAAAGCAGTTTTCCAGTTCTGTATCTCGGTACTTGTTAACGTTAATGAAAGTCAAGTAGTAATCAAACAGATGTTTATGGTTCACCTAGAACAAGGAAACATTTGTTATGCAACCATCCTTTATACCCTCAGAAAAACCTTTCTTAAAGCACATGAAGAGTCAGATAGGAACGTAACAATGACCATACTGATCAATGGTACTCCTGGGGGAATTCTGTGCCAAAAATTTTTAAATTCTGCCCACAATATTTTAAAATTCTGCACATTTTATTTGTCAAAAGAACACTACATAATCACACCAATTTCAATTATTTTGGTAATTTATTTCAAAATACCTTTCAGCAAGTATGTCTGTAACAATACAGACACACTAAAGATTTACCCCAGGAGTAGAGAGTTAAAGAAATCTCTATGACAACCCAAGTTCCTGTTTCTCTGCCCCCTCCCCTGGCCAGAGCCCAGCCAGGGGGCCAGACACCCACAACTCCTCTCATGCAGAGCCCAGCTGCTGCGGGCCCCCTTGCCCAGATACCCACAGCTTCCCCCAGAGCCACCCAGAGGATTCAGGTGGCCCGGGGCAAAGCAATTTTGAGGGCCCCTTCCATAAAAAAAAGTTGCAATACTATAGAATATGATATTCTCATGGGGGCCTTGTGGGGCCCGGGGCAAATTGCCCCACTTGCCCCCCCCTCTGGGCAGCCCTGGCTTCCTCCCTCCCCAGAGCCCAGCCAGCCACCCCCTCCCCCTCAGGACACAGGGATCGAGAGGTAGAAACAGCCTGATGCTGGGTCCCAGGTTTGTGTGGAGTTTGCTGTGCACCACCATCTCCTTCCCTCAGGGCACGCTGGGAACTGCATCAGGAACCCTCTAGCTCCTTCCCCCTCCCCCCAGCAGTGTCTTCTATGTGTGAGCTGGGCTCTGCCAGGTCCAGAGGCCCCTAGTGGCAGTCAGCAGCACTGCAACGCATTTCTGTGGGGGGGAAGGAAATTCTGTGCAAAAAACATTAATTTCTGCAAAATTCTGCATTGCGCAGTGGCGCAGAATTCCCCCAGGAGTACAATAGTTCGTCTAACTCAGGATACTAGGCGAGATGAACCATTGTACTCCTGGCGGAGTGGCCAATGCCAGGTGCTTCAAAGGTAATGAACAGATCAGGGCAATTATCAAGTGATCCATCCCCTGACATCAGATCCTCAGCTGGTGTAAATCAGCAGGGCCACACTGGAGTCACGCCAACGTATACCAGCTGAGGAGCTGCCTGTCATTATTTCAGTGCGTAGGACTAAAGTAACATGGTGGTGAATCAGCCCCTTAAATATTATGGGCCTAATTCTCTCCTTTCCTGGTGCTGTGGGACATCGTTCGCTCCAATGTCAAGTGGGGATGAAATGCCCCTGATGGTGGCATCATGCCACCTGATGGTGGCAATTTACTTTCCCTTTGCACAGGTTGCAAATCCATGAGGAATCAGGTCATAGATTCCAAGGCCAGAAGGACCACTGTGATCATCTAGTCTGACCTCCTGTATAATACAGGCCAGAGAAGGGGAGGTTACTTACCTGTAACTGGAGATTCTTCAAGAAGTGTTGTCACTATCTGTATTCCACTGAGGGGCGCCCAGAGCTGGAGCTTTTCAAAGTACTAGTATCCGTCAGTCTGTGCATACACCCTTACATTACCTTACATTGTGGTTTTGCCTGAGGCAATAAAGGGCGGGGTGGACCAACTGTGTCTTCGATTCCTTCTTCACTGCAGACCTATCAGATCCGCAGCAAAGGGGAAGGAGGGTGGGTTTGGAATACAGACAGGGACCACACATCTCAAAGAACCTCCAGTTACAGGTAAATAACCTCCCCTTCATCTTCTTCAAGTAATTAACAAGCAGTACCTAGGTAGGCAGGGGTGCGAGGAAGACAATGGAATCGTTGAGGGAGAACAAACAAGGGCAGGAAGTCCAGAGGCTTGCAGAACTTTCAGAAACAAGAAAATTACTACTGAACACCATGGAAGATCCTGTCTATATGCAGTACCCAGACATGAGTGCTGGATGGGGCAGGGGTTGGAGGTATTTTTGTTTGGAAACTGTCAAAGTGGTATCCCCAGTCCTTAACTCTATGAAACTCTCAGAAACACGAAACTACTACACAAACCATTAAAATTCCTGACTAACTAAAGAGTAAAACCATTTTATTTGGAAAATGCATCACCAAGGATGAGAGGCCAGCAGAAGCTGTGACTTAGACCATGCGGCAGTAAGAAGGAACTGAAGACACAGTCAGTCCGCCCCATCCTTTATCACCTTGGGCAAAACCACCAGGCAATGTAAGGACACATGCATGGACCGACAGACGCCACTACACTGAAAAACTCGGGATGCATGGTGCACGCACATTACCTTCAGTGAAATACAACAGGGACCCCATCACTGAAAGAACTTCCCTGATTTAATTCTATTTGAACTAGAGCAGATTTCCTAGAAAAAACATCCAAACTTGATTTTAAAATTGCCAGTGATGGAGAATCTACCACAACCCTTGGTAAATTGTTCCAATGGTTTATTCCCCTCACTGATAACATTTTACACATTTCCAGTCTGAATTTGTCTAGCTTCAACTGCCAGTCACTGGATTATAGAAGACCTTTCTCTGTTAGACTGAAGAGCCCATTATTTAATATTTGTTCTCCATGTAGGTGCTTAGAGACTGTGATCAAGTCACCCCTTAACCCTCTCATCTAGCCCCTCATCATCTCGTGTCTATACAGCTGTAACCTCCTCCTCTCTGGCCTGGACAAATCCCATCTTCTCCCCACCCTCCATTGAATCTGTTCAAAACCCTACCACAAAGATCATTGTCCTGGTTCATCACTTTGATCACATCACACCCGACACTGTGGCATTTTCTCCGCTCCACCATATCAAGCACAGAGTACTTGTCTTCACTTTTCTGGACCTGCACTGCTGGTACTCACCCTGCCTCTCATCGCTCTTCTTCTAAATATTTCCTTAAACACAACTGATGCTATGCTGCCTACAGCTGTGTGAATAATGGTTGTGGGGTTATTTTGGTTTGCTGATAATTCCAAACAAATCAGGAAAAATATCTGTTTTGGGTCAAACATTTCATTTTGATTTCAAGCATTTTTAAACTATTTAAAAAAAAATAAAATCAAAGGAAATTTCTAAATGAAAAGTCACATTTCAAATCAAAAACTTGAAACATTTCAGTTGATAAATGTCAAAACAAAAATGGTGTTTTTTTCTGTTTGGTTTTGTTTCGTTTTCAACCAACCAAAGCAACTGAGTGAAAGCAAAATAAATTTGCAAAATTGTTTTGATGTCACCGAATTTGCTTTTTTCAGCAAAAAAAATTTTGTCCAAAAATGTTCCCCAACTCTACTTTCCAGGACCTTCACAGCTGGTCCCTACTCTGTCCCTCATACTCCACCTCCCTCTAAATCTCTCCTTAAAAACAGGTGATGCTGTGATGGTCCCCCATGGTACGTTGCTACTGTTGTTTATTCTTCCAATAATAATCATCCCACTGCTGTCTTCCCCATCTGTCTGTATCTCTATCTCCGTTTAAGTTCTGTGAGGGAACGACCATCTTTCTGATTGTCAATTAGTCAACTCACCCTTTTTAGCCACTCTGCAAACAAAGATTTAATACGTTTTCGCCAGTCCCGGGTCCACTCATCACAGAACAGTCCAGCGGAAATGAGCTGATCCCACATCTAGGAACAGAACAAGCCTATCAGTTGACTATTTTTAATAGCAATCAAAAAATCAGTCTCACTGGGATTTTTTGGACTCACGTCAATATAATGAAAAAAGACTTTTTCCTGTTCAGACGATTTGGGGAATAACTCCTGGATCCATGATTCTGCTACATTCATAAATTCCTTGAGCCTCTGGGTCTGCTTAAGGACCCGAAAATCCTTGAAGATAAAAAAAGGAGCAAGTTACAGAAGTGGTAAACTCAGCTTTTCATCTCCTTTATAGACATTAAATCAAACACTTGAAAAGAAAATCACCAATTTCAAGACTGCATTTCAAGACTTGATACTATTCAGAAGCCTAAATATCAAGTCATTGGAAAATTCAGTTGTGCAGAACTCATTATCAGATGGCCGGGGAAACGACAGATTTAAGTAATTCTGGGAGCTACAAGGGAAAATAACTGAAACCAAGGGCCTATCTACATTGGGAAGCTACTGCACTGAAACTTTCTTGCTCAAGGGTGTGAAAACATCACCAGCACCACCACCCCCAAGCGCAACAAGTTTCAGTGCTGTAAAGCACCAGTGTAGACAGGACCCAAGTGCTGGGAGCATGAGGTGGTTTACCTAGAGCGCTGGGAGAACTGTCTTCCCAGTGCTCGCGCACGACCACACTGTTCTTTTAAAGCACTGCCGCGGCAGTGCTTTAAACTGCCAAGTGTAGACTTAGCTCAAGAGACAAACTGGGCCAAATTGCAGTGATTCAGTGAGCAAACACTTTTTTTAGGGTTGCCATCTTGTGCTTCAGAATCTAAACTTCATGAAAAATAAAGTAATTCTTCTAAGGCCTTAAGGGTGCTAACAAACCCTCCAAATTGTGAGCAAAGTGTGATTCAAAGACACCATAATAGAGGCCCACTTTTCAAAGACACCATAATAGAGGCCCAACTTAAATGTATACCCCAAATTAAAAAACACAATAAAATAACTAAAAAAGAGCCACCATGGCTTAACAACTATGTAAAAGAAGCAGTGAGAGATAAAAAGGCATCTTTTAAAAAGTGGAAGTCAAATCCTAGTGAGGTAAATAGAAAGGAGCATAAACACTGCCAAATTAAATGTAAAAATGTAATAAGAAAAGCCAAAAAGGAGTTTGAAGAACAGCTAGCCAAAAACTCAAAAGGTAATAACAAAATGTTTTTTAAGTACATCAGAAGCAGGAAGCCTGATAAACAACCAGTGGGGCCCCTGGACGATCGTGATACAAAAGGAGCACTTATAGACGATAAAGTCATTGTAGAGAAACTAAATGAATTCTTTGCTTCATGGCTGAGGATGTTAGGGAGATTCCCAAACCTGAGCCGTCCTTTGTAGGTGACAAATCTGAGGAATAGTCACAGATTGAACTGTCACTAGAGGAGGTTTTGGAATTAATTGATAAACTTAATGGTAACAAGTCACCGGGACCAGATGGCATTCACCCAAGAGTTCTGAAAGAACTCAAATGTGAAATTGTGGGACTATTAATTATGGTTTGTAACCTGTCCTTTAAATCGGCTTCTGTACCCAACGACTGGAAGATAGCTAATGTAACGCCAATATTTAAAAAGGGCTCTAGAGGTGATCCCGGCAACTACAGACCAGTAAGTCTAATGTCAGTACCGGGCAAATTAGTTGAAACAATAGTAAAGAATAAAATTGTCAGACACATAGAAGAACATAAATTGTTGGGCAAAAGTCAACATGGTTTCTGTAAAGGGAAATCATGTCTTACTAATCTATTAGAGTTCTTTGAAGGGGTCAACAAACATGTGGACAAGAGGGATCCAGTGGACATAGTGTACTTAGATTTCCAGAAAGCCTTTGACGAGGTCCCTCACCAAAGACTCTTACGTAAATTAAGTTGTCATGGGATAAGAGGGAAGGTCCTTTCATGGATTGAGAACTGGTTAAAAGATAGGGAACAAAGGGTAGGAATAAATGGTAAATTTTCAGAATGGAGAGGGGTAACTAGTAGTGTTCCCCAAGGGTGAGTCCTAGGACCAATCCTATTCAACTTATTCATAAATGATCTAGAGAAAGGGGTAAACACTGAGGTGGCAAAATTTGCAGGCGATGCTAAACTGCTCAAGATAGTTAAGATCAAAGCAGACTGTGAAGAACTTCAAAAAGATCTCACAAAACTAAGTGATTGGGCAACAAAATGGCAAATGAAATTTAATGTGGATAAATGTAAGGTAATGCACATTGGAAAAAATAACCCCAACTATGCATATAATATAATGGGGGCTAATTTAGCTACAACTAATCAGGAAAGAGATCTTGGAGTCATCGTGGATAGTTCTCTGAAGACGTCCACGCAGTGTGCAGCAGCGGTCAAAAAAGCAAACAGGATTTTAGGAATCATTAAAAAGGGATAGAGAATAAGATGGAAAATATCTTATTGCCCTTATATAAATCCATGGTACGCCCACATCTTGAATACTGTGTACAGATGTGGTCTCCTCATCTCAAAAAAGATATACTGGCATTAGAAAAAGTTCAGAGAAGGGCAACAAAAATGATTAGGGGTTTGGAACGGGTCCCATATGAGGAGAGATTAAAGAGGCTAGGACTTTTCAGCTTGTAAAAGAGGAGACTAAGGGGGGATATGATAGAGGTATATAAAATCATGAGTGGTGTAGAGAAAGTGAATGAGGAAAAGTTATTTACTTGTTCCCATAATATAAGAACTAGGGGCCACCAAATGAAATTAATGGGCAGCAGGTTTAAAACAAATAAAAGGAAGTTCTTCTTCACACAGCGCACAGTCAACTTCTGGAACTCCTTGTCTGAGGAGGTTGTGAAGGCTAGGACTATAACAGGGTTTAAAAGGGAACTAGATAAATTCATGGTGGTTAAGTCCATTAATAGCTATTAGTCAGGATGGGTAAGGAATGGTGTCCCTAGCCTCTGTTTGTCAGAGGGTGGAGATGGATGGCAGGAGCAAGATCACTTGATCATTACCTGTTAGGTTCACTCCCTCTGGGGCACCTGGCATTGGCCACTGTCGGAAGACAGGATACTGGGCTGGATGGACCTTTGGTCTGACCCAGTACGGCCGTTCTTATGTTCTTATTCATAGATTGATAGTTTTTAAGGTCAGAAGGGACCATCGTCACGATCTGGTCTGATCTCCTGTAAACACAGGCCAGAGAACTTCCCCCAAATAATTCCTGTTTGAACTAGAGTATCTCTTTAAAAAAAATCCAATCTTGGTTTAAAAGCTGCTAGTGACAGGGAGAATATTTCAATGGAGTGTTAAGTCTGAAGCCTAATTGTAATTGAAAGGACCATATCATTAGCTATTTCTCTGCTGATCAAAACATCCAAGAGATGAGGTCACATTGTGAAGCTCTCCACTATCTACTGAGCAGCACTTTCTTGTGCCCTTCCAGAGCACCTACACTTAAATCTCTGAAAACCAGGAAATACAGTGTTAACGTCCAGGCCTCCCCCACAAAACAACCTTAAATCTTTGAGCGCTGTATGCCCCAACACCCCCAACAACATGCACATCAGCGCTCTGCCCTGACAGATGCAACAGAAAATGTGAGCAGTGTAGGACCCAGTCTAACACATAGGCACCGACTCAGTGGGTGCTCCGGGGCTGGAGTAGCCATGGAAAAAAAATAGTGGGTGCTGAGCACCCACTAGCAGCCAGCTCCTCCTGCCCCCAGCACCTCCCGTCTGCTGGCAGCCTCGACTCCCTCTCCCCCGCAATGCCTCCCGCCTACCGCGATAAGCTGTTCAGCGGCATGCAAGAGGCACTGGGGGGAGGGGGCAGAGCGGGGGCAGGAAGATGTGGGGCAGGGTGGAAAGAGGCAGGGCGGGGTGGTGGTTTGGGAGAAGGGTGGAGTGGAGCGAGCATGCCCGGGAACTCAGAAACTCGGCGCCTCTGGTCTAACATGTTCTCTTTTCTAGGGCAAAATTCAGTTTTCAGTCAGGCGTAGCAAACAGGAGCTACCTACCCCCGGCCTACACCCCAGCACTGAGCCTACTCCACACAAACCACCCCTGCCCGGCAAACGGTTCCCTCCCCTTCACCCTTGCACAGAGAATTCCTTCTGAGACTTTGCTTTCACTTACCCCTCACTATGACTCAGAGACCACAGCATGTGTGTGACCAGATTACTGACAATCCCCACAGCTACTGACACAGTCTACAGACCTCAGCACTCATACTGGATCCCTCCAGTTACATAGGCACTGCACCTCAAATCGCAGTCACAGCCCTTCCAAGCTGCTCCAATGAATCTCTCCACCACTCAGTACAGCTGCACTTAACACAGTGACCACAATTGTGTTAAATGGTGGAGGGATTAGTTGGAAAAGGCTGGCAGAACTGGTTGATCAGTAGCTGGTGTAAATTGGTAACAGCTCCACTGGAGTCAATGATACCACAGGTGGTATGAATCATGCAAAGCTCCATTGGAATCAATGGAGCTGTGGCAATTTACACCAGAGGAGGACCTGGCCCACTGAATGCACACTAAGAAATTGCATAACAAGATTCCACCATTGCTACCACTGGTTCACCAGCGGGAGCCCTGGTGTAGACAAGGCTCCGGAGGTTTCTGGCATGTTTGCCATGCTTCCAATTAGCCTGCTCAGAGCAGTTTTATTTGAGAAGGTTTATGCCAGGTCACATATGGCACCTCGGTGACAATTCATGGTTTTACTAATGGACATTTTTGGCACAGCAAAGTTCGTTGCTGCTAACGAGGGTATGAGCGTCCTGAAAGAAACCTTGGAACTTTTAGAGAAAATTCCTCATCAATCGCTTAAAATGTTCATTTTACCCTTTTGGTTTGCAGTAAATCTTCTGTTTCAGAGAACAATTCCAAAATCTGCAGTGATGTCATCACGGGGCTGAATGGTATTTTCTTTGGGTATTTCAAGAAAATTGTGACCAAAGCTAGTGTTAGATTAAGGCATTGCAGAACATCCTCCAACTCCTTTGGCTGCAAAACATCCTCTGCATTTCCTGTCTGATGTCTGTGTATACAGCAAAGGAAATAGCATTGAAAACTCAGCTCTTCAATAATGTATGGCATTTTAACTTTAAAATATCATTTAAAATTAATAAAAATATGGGACAACTAGTATATTAGGCAAGTACTAAACAGACCCACAGTGAGAAACAGTCCCTGCCTCTTAGAAGTCACTGTCTATACAGACAAAGGAAAGATTATTATCCACAGGTTACCAATGGGAAAGTGGGGCCCAGAGAGACTAAGTGACTTGCCCAGTTAGATAAATACATCAGAGATTCTGAGGTGCCCAAATATTAAGCCAGTGGGAGACAGATAAGTACCTGAGATAGACAGAGGTCAGCTGGGGTCAGAGCTAACTCTCAGTCCCTCTCTCTGAGGGCCCAGTGTGAGTCATTCAGGGCCTGGGTAAGTGCTAAGTTACATACAGCTCCACACAGCCTTGATCCTTTGCTCCAACCAGGGAGTGCTCAGAATACTGCAGGCGGGACCCAGCAAGTGCTAAGCATTCTGGGATGTCTCGGGTCACACCTCATAGCAGTGTAGGACCACATTCAGACACAAGAGGCAGCAGAGGGTGGTCAGGATCAGACACTGTCCCTGCCTGAATCCCCATCTCCTGGCCCCATTCTTCTCCAGCGGTGGGAGCTCCTCACATCCTTTTACATTCATTGGGCTATGTCTAATGTACATGTACAAGGTAAAGCTAACTCTTGCTTACTGCCCCCGCCCTCCCCCAGCCCCCACACCGTAAGTGGGAGGCAGTAGGGAAAAAGCGAGGGTAATTACACCCCTTAGGTGAAATTCAAGTATTAATATTGTTTTGTTACTTGCATCTTTGTTAATATTTTTTCTCTCTTACCCACTTGTGTTTTAATCTAGAGTTTAAAGATGCAAGAAAACATATTTGGCTCCTAATTAAATCATTAGACTCTTTTACAGGCAAACCAAGGTGTAAACCTGAAACGATTAATGATTTCCACCCTTAGGTTTCCTGGACCTGCTCTGAATAACAATGTTTAATCCATTGGTGATATGGTTTGTTGGTATGTTGAAATTACTTGACTGTGAGTGTGACGTTGCAGTCTATGTGATTTTATAAATATATGCTAATGAGTGAATATAATGTAACTGGAATATGCTTCATGCAAAAGGTCTCTTGTAAGGTATCATTACAAAGCTTATAATCTACTGAGTGTGGTCATTCTATTTGTATAAATGTACCACTCTTGTGTCTGAAACTAGAAATATGAAATATAAGTCTGAGGGCCAATTGTAATTATGCAAAGTGTGGCCCATTAATGGTGGTTTGGAATCTTGATGGCTCCCATCAACCAGGACAATTGACTGTGGATGGCTCTGTTTGCAGGCAGGCCTTCCTGTGAGTCAGGCTGGGAGGAATGAAGGTTTGAAGTCTTACAGTGACATGTGATCATGTCACCTGAACTGGAATCCATCTTTAACCTGGTGACTTTCCATTGAGAAGGAGGGGGTGGGAACCCAGAGAGGGACAAAGGATTCCCGCCTTATGCAGCGGTGGCTCCAGGCACCAGCGCTCCAAGCGTGTACCTGGGGTGGCAAGCTGCTGGGGGCACCCTCCCGGTCCCTGCGGGGGCGGCATGCCTGTGGGAGGTCCGCCGGTCCCACGGCTTTGGCGGTGGGTAAGCCGAATCTGTGTTACCAGCGGACCTCCCACAGGCATGCTACCGAAGGCTGCCTGACTGCCATGCTTGTGGCGGCAAAAAAGCTAGAGCCACCCCTGGCCTTATGCAAAAGATATATAAATGGGTGGAACAGAATAAAGGGGAGAGCTATCATGAGGAATCCCCTAGCTACCACCTGAGCTGGAACAAGAGCTGTACCAGGGGAAAGAATTGTGACCAGGCCTGGAAGGTGTCCAGTCTGAGAAAAAGCTTACTGAAGCATCTCTAAGGATGAGATTATCTATATTCAGTTTGATTAAACATAGATTTGCGTATTTTATTTTATTTTGCTTGGTGACTTACTTTGTTCTGTCTGTTACTACTTGGAACCTCTTAAATCCTACTTTCTGTATTTAATAAAATCATTTTTTACTTATTAATTAACCCAGAGTATGTGTTAATACCTGGAGAAGGCAAACAGCTGTGCATATCTCTCTATCAGTGTTATAGAGGGCGAACAATTGGAGTTTACCCTGTATAAGCTTTATACAGTGTGTAAAATGGATTTATTTGGGCTTAGACCCAATTGGGAGTTGGGAATCAGAGTGTTAAAGACAAGAACACTTCTGTGAGCTGCTTTCAGGGAAGCCTACAGCTGTTAGGGGATGTGATTCAGACCTGGGTCTGGGTTTGCAGCAGGCTAGCAAGTCTGGCTCAAACCAGGCAGGGCACTGAAGTTCTACGCTGACGGGCCAGGAAAGCAGGGGCAGAAGTAGTCTTGGCACATCAGTTGGCAGCTCCCAAGGGGGGCTTCTGTGATCCAACCCGTCACAGAGAGTTCTCTGTTTTGTGTCACATGACTAAATTATGGTTTTGGAGAGTTTTTGTTGCAACAATATTTTTGCACACAAAAATGTGCATACAAATAATAACACTATTTAAAATATAAAAAATATTAATAATAAAACATTTTCCTTTGTAGTACCACACTATTTCGAATTAGAATTTAACCACCATGGGTGTGTCCTTATAAAACATCAGTGGTGGCTCAATCTTTGCAAAAGTCAGTCATAAATACAGGTGTGTTTGTCAATGAACAATGTAATTGTAATTTGATTATAAGAACCAAACAATATTATTATCATATATTATAGTATAGTATATTGGATTGTATTATATTATATTTTATATTATAATATTATAAATTCTATATTATATATTATATTATATATTGCATAATTATTTTATATATATATAATTTTGATTTGGAATTTGTCAGGCAATGTGGCCAGTTGTTTGGCAGAACCCACGTTAAAAATTCATAAGTTCATTGGGCAAACCACCATAATATTAATGTAAAATTCTACCTTTAATAGCTATATTACAGCTACAATGTTTTATAGTGTAATAATATAAAATATGTATATAGAATATAAAATATAATAATATAATATAATACAATATACTATACTATAATATATAATAATAATATTGTTTGGTTCTTATAATCAAACAATAAAAATATAAAATCAAGTTCTAGCTAAAGTAACTTGGTGATCCTCAATATTATCCCCATATCAGAGGGGAGTCGATATGTTTATACTGGAACAAATCTTCTTAATTATTTAAGTTTGAATTTGTATAACTTGTGTCATTCTGAGGTTTGTTTAGGAATAGTTAAAGGAATTAAGTTATCAATTCAAATCTAGTAAATGCCCATAACATCAAGTCCCACAATGTTGTACCAGAAAAGGGTCATATCTTTACAGGTACTCGGCAACAATACAAAATCCTCAGAGAGGACCCAAGCCAAAACTAGCTCCCAGCACCAGGAAGTTGACAGCATTGTTCCTCCTCTGCAGCAGCCATGATGTCCTAACAGTTAGTTCGGGGAGACACCTGGCCAATTAAATGCAGACTCCCAAGCTCCAGTGTCTGTACCATGTGAAGGAAGCTGAGAAAACAGACTTTTTACAGATCCAGACTAACACGGCTACTCCTCTGTTATTTAACTAAGATTATCATGGCAAAATCTTGTGTGTCCTGTTCATAGCCTCGTTGCATGTGTTCAATCCGGGTGAGAACGTGTTCGGTCACTTGGCAGTTACCCACTCAGTAGGTCACCTTGAAGACAATGTCTATAATAAATGCAGCAATGTATCTCCTCTGGTAGTTTATCACCCAAACAGGAAAATTCCACCGATGGCCTGTTGCTCTGAAGAGGGATATCAGCACATTGGCAGATACAATATGTTTGAGGTGGACACACCGCGGTGTGGTCAGAAGGAAGGTACCATAAAATCCGTTGTCATCGTCATTGGTAGCCTGCCAGGCTAACCAAGCAATAGGTTTGTATGCGGAGGGTGACATATAGTGAAGTGGCTGGTATCCCAGTATTGCAATATATCTTAAAATTACGGTTATGGTCAATTGGAGTGCAGGGTCACAGGGTTACATTTTTGCCAAACCCCAAAGGCACATATACACCTATACTAATCAAGCAGGTGGCAATTCCCATTTTCCTGTTATCTGTTGTGTTAAGGGTAAAGTCCTCATCTTATGTAATAGGGACAAGGGTTCATTAACACCCATAGCCCAGTGGGCTAGTTGGCCTTTGTTATATTCACTGCTACTGTAGCCCAGTGGGCTGGCTTGCCTTTATTATATTTACTGCTTTACATTATATTCTGCTTTGCATTATATTCAGCAGTAATGCAAGAAACCTACAGACCTGTATCCTGTAAGATGTTAGCGTCAGCAAGTTAGCATAAGGTTTAAGGCCTATGAACTTTGAACAGATGAACACTGCACAAATAAACGGCGCAACAGAAAACCCCAAGTATTTGGGGAGCTGAAAATAAAGGTTAAGGGCCTCGGTACATCTGTAACGTGTTTGAGACAGACACTGTTTTGTGTGGTAAGGCTGACCAAGTGGAAGACTCTGATGGAGAGGGTGACCTATGCTGGAAATAGCCAATTTTGCGTTGTAACCAATCGTAAGGAAACCCACCTCATAAAAATTATTAACGATATGGATAAAGCCAAACAAGCTATTACCCAATTAATGAATGAAGGCGATGAGTCTTCAACAATCCCCAAGGTGGATTTTGAAGTAAAAGACTGGATTATTGTCCAAGGAATTGCAATAGAGATTATTTTCATTATTTTAGGTTGCACACACACAGTGTAAATTCAATGGGTATAAGCAAAATCTAAACAAGTACCAAACATTAATGATGGCAAATATATATATATGGTACTCCTCCTGCTTCTCCCCAGGATGGTGGTGGCTGCTTTCTGTTTCTTTGCTACCTTGTTAAGAAGTTTGGGCGTAAAATACTCACCTGGTACCAAGCCAAGCCTCTGTCCTTCTGGCAATGTCCTTCAAAACTACATTGACATCACTTTCCTGAAACGACCGAAAGAGCACATAGCATGGAAATGGGTCAGCTTTAAAGCTCATCAAAAATTACATTTCTTTTCCATGGAGAACTTCAACTTTTTGAAAAGAAAGAAAAGAAGAAAGGAAGAAAGAGAAAGCCCAGTGTTTTCAGATGAAAACCAAAACTTTTTGGATATTTGTTTCTTCTATGAACAATCCCAATTTTTACACCAAAAGGAAAAACAAAAAGTTTTGTTGAAAACCGAAATTTTCTTGAAAAACAGTTTTGACAGAACATTTTCAGTGACCCCCTAGTCACCTATCCTCCCAGACTTTGCAGGTCCTGCACCCCGCATGGCTAAGCCACACCTAAGGATCACGTCCTCCATGCCCAAAATATTTAGCATGTGTCCTGATCCAACTCCCATTGAAATCAATGGACAAATTCTCATTACACTGGTGTGACAACACCTCTAGACTTAAAGCTGATTAAGTTGAATGGTGGGGACTGAGCCCGATGCTATGCAGCTAGACAAGCTGAGGTGGAAAGGCGTGGGTTGGGAAACAAGCAATGAAACCCAAGCAAGGCACCTCACCAAGGCCTTGCAGGAAATTACCAGGGCTGCTTAAAGTTTTCCTTCAGCATTTTGTTCCAATGGAAAATTGTAGTTTTGACTAAATGAAAGTTTCACCAAAGGTGAAATTGACAATTTCAATTTTTTGTCAAGAAACAGCACACACACACACACCTCTAAAATTTGCGATTTTGGCCATTTTTTCAGTTTTTGGCCATTTATGGCTGCAAAAATTTTGGGACTCAGTTGGTGAGATCTGAAAAAATGTCAATATCTGGGATTTTGGTTTTTTGATCATTTTTGGACAGGAATTTTGATTACATTATTTTTCCTGTTTCTATCTAAATTCCCAGATTCAATTCTAGTGTCCCTTAGATCCCTGTCTCCCAATATTTGCCCCCTTCTTTATTTTGTTTTAATTGAAATTTTCCATAGGAAAAACAAAGATTTTATGACCAGCTAGAAAATATGGCTTAGGAAATAAAAATTAATGGGAGGTGGCCCCATTAACGTGCTTGTTGTCTGTTAGCCTTACGTTTATTCCGTGACCCTCTGCTAGGTGACGGGTGATCCGCCGGTAGACGTTGCTCAAGAGAAGCTGCAGCGGCACATGAATGTGAGGAACAGGCTCTCTACAAAAATTCTTCAGGGCAAGCATCTCAATGACTTTCTCTGCCAGAGGAGCGCAGCTCCCGATGAAGGTCTGATGGGCGTCTATCATCGCCAGAACTTTCCTGTATAGGTGGGAGATAGCTCTATGTTAATAAAAGTCTGCACTTGGGGAGGTATTTGCTGTGGGCAGACTGGTTTATTCTTTTAAACTACATGAACTATCGTTATAGTTTTGGCCCAAGGAGCTGGTATTTAAGAGGATGAGTAATTCTCTCCTCAATACTGTTGCTTTACAATGACAGGCAAAGGAAAACAAAAATTGGGATGATGATGTTTGTGGCCTCTTTAGGATGGATGGTGATTTGTACTGTTCTGTACTATAGCTGCTTGAATTCAATGCTGTTTATGTCAGTCACTTGCAAGACAGCATTTTGTATATGTCTACAATGTGATATTTGAACATCTATAAAACTACTGATTATAGACTGAAGTGGTTCTTGGTGAATTCATCAACTTGTGGATTGATTAAGAATAACAATTTGTCCAGCTCTGAGAAACACTGTCTAAGGTAAAAGTAGACCTGAAAGGAACCTAGTATTAAAAATATAGATTAATAGATTAATAAATTCTGAGGCCAGAAGGACCACTGTGATTATCTGTTCTGACCTTCTGTATAACACAGACCACAAGACTTTCTTGAAATTATTCCTTTCTGAATTACAGCAGATCTTTTAGAAAAACATCCTGTCTTGATTTATACAGTAAATTGCCACTGATGGAGAATCCACCACAGCCCTTGATCAATTCTTCCAGTGATTAACTTCCCTCACTATTCAAAATTTATGCTATTTCTAGTCTGAATTTGTCTAGCTTCAACATCCAGCCACTGGATCTTGTTATTCCTTTGGGCTGGTCTACACTACCATGGTAAATCAATCTAACTTACGCAACTTCAGTTACATGAATAGCGTAACTGAAGTCGAGGTTGTTAGATCCATTTACCGCAGGGGCTACATTGCGCTGTGTCGATGGGACAACATCTTCTGTTGACTTCCTTTATGCTTCTTGGGGAGGTGGAGTACACAAATTGATGGGAGAGTTCTCTTCCATTGCTTTAGCATGTCTTCACCAGACCCGCTAAATCGACACTCGCTGCATCAATTACAGCAATACCAATCTACCAGCAAGTGTAGACATACCCTTTGTCTGCTAGACCGAAGAGTCCTCTATTCTCAAATTGCTGTTCCCCATGCAGATACTTATAGATGGTGATCAAGTCACCTCATAACCTTCTCTTTGTTAAGCTAAATAGATTGAGCTCCTGGAATCTCTCACTATAAGGCCTTTACAATCCTTCCATAATTCTCCTGGCCCTTTTTTGAACCCTCATGAATTTCTCAAAATTAGTAATCTCACACTCACTGGGCTCAATAAAGGGGTTATCCTAATGAAATCCCACTCCAGTATTGCCTATAACATTTATCAAATTGGCAAATTTAGTTTACTAGATTTCAGCTTTAAAATCTAAAATCAGCAAATTCATAACATAGACACTCCCGCCCCATTCAGCACAAAACCTTAACAGTGACTTCGTAAATCTTATGACTTTGTGACCTTCTTCATAATCAGTTATAGTTATATCAACGGCCCAGCACTTCTAACTTGCATGTGGCCCATGTGTCTGTGAAATGTTTCTGCCTTAACACTGCTGAACTCAAAGGAAAATGAGACAATTCACCAGGGATGATTATTTTCTCTCTCATTATTCTCTATGTCGATTCATTATTCATCAATTCACTATGAAAAATGCAAATAGAGCTCAGAGTTTAGAACTTCTGTTTGTTTTTTTCCTGTTAATCTGAACTCTACCACTCAGCCTGAACCACAGTGCGGCTACCTCTGCACCGTAATGATGAAGGATTTTTAAAAATCAATTAATTAAATAAATTCACGACAAATATAAATACAGAAGCAACTCAGATCATAATCCCTAAGCTCTGACATATTGTTTTTTCATCTGTAGATCTCGAACTGGAAATAAAGTGTAAATGTTTAACTGTGAGAGTAATTAACTGTTAGAACAATTTACCAATGGTCATGATGGATTCTCCATCACTGGCAATTTTAAAATCAAGATTAAAAGGTTTTCAAAATGATCTGCTCTAGTTCAAATAGGAATTAATTCAGGGAAGTTCTCTGGCCTCTGTTATACAGGAGTCAGACTAAATGATCACAATGGTCTTTTCTGGCCTTGGGATCTATGAATCAAAGCACTCTGAGGCCACATCCTTATCCCCATGTTACAGATGGAGGAACCAAGGCATGAGGAGGTGAAGTGATTTGCCCAAGATCTCCCAGCAAACCAATGGCATGGCCAGGAATAGAAGCCAAGTCTTCTGGGACTCAGGTCAGTTGCTCTAACCACTAGCCCACACAATCTTCAGTGGTACTACCCATTTGAAGCCAGCAAGCCAAGTGCTTCCAAATCATTATACCACAAATAATGATATTACATTTTGTGAGACAAAAGAACTAAAACGTTCTTTTACAGAATATTTCTCTTGTAGACTCACGTTTGCTTCTCTTCTTCCCGCCTCAGCTGAGCGAAAGGCAGCGACCGCGTGTCTTGTGAAGTTAAAGGGTCCTTTGCCGGTTCAAATGGGTCCCTTTGAACTGCATACAGGAAAGGAAGCAGCCAGATCCAACATGTGCTCTTAGAGTCTTTGGAGCTTTGGATGCAAACATGCTTCAGAGCTAAGATACACTTCCTACAATGACAGGGATGCAAAATGTTAAACAAACAAAAAATTCCTCATATTCAGACAAACCGTATCCACAGCTATGTCAGTGCGGCTCTTCATGAGTTTGAGCTTCCGCTGTGAGCTGGATCGATGGCTGGACAGTGGGGTAAAGGTACTGCACGCTCCTATACACATAGGGCCAAGGTCATTTTCAGCGCTGCATGAAAAGTAATTTTTTTGTTCCAAAATATTGTGGGGGGAGAAGGGGGGAACCTTTGGTTCAGATTGAACGAAATCATAAAATTCCCCAAAAATTCAACAAATCCAAAAAGTCCATTTTGGGTCAAAGGAAACATGGCGCTCAACCCAAAACTGTTGTTTCCAGGTATTTTAAAGGCCTAGTCACAAAACAGCCAGAGAAGGGTGTGCGGCTACTTTCATAACCTTTAGTCCAGTGGTGAGGGCACTCACCTGTGAGGTAGGAGATCCACATTTGAATCCCCACTCTGGAATGGGGATGTTGCTCCCCGGTGAGAGCCCTAACTGCTAGGCTATTCTGTGATGGCTCTCTCTGGTAGAACCTTTGTATAAAATACTTGAATAGTCATTGGACCAGATAAAGCACACAAGAAAGAATGACTCGATAGCCTGGTGGTTAAAGCACTCACCTGAGATATGGGAAAGCTAAATTCAAGTCCCCCGTTCCAGTGTTTCCTGCTATAACAGGGGTTTAGCAAGAGATTACTTTCCCCAAGGGTGAACATTTGAAACCAGTTTTCTTTGAATCAACATTGGCACTTGTAATGCCATTTGAAATCAAAATGTTAAATCAAAAAGAAAATTTTGTTTCAACTCAACTTTTTAAAATGAAAAATGTCACCTCAAACTGTTAAAACATTTTATTTCAATCAGAAAATAACAATGTTTTCCCAATAGAAAATGTTCAGAACTTTTCATTGCATGAAAATTTTCAGGATGTTGACTTTTTGTCCTGCTTTGTAAATTCTGTTTTCTGATACTAAGATTGTGGTAGCTTGAGAGCTGGCAGATGTTCCCCCCTCACATCTGTATATCCATCTTCCGGGGATTCAATGGGCATTCTACAAACCACAGGTTCAAGAGTCCAGCACCTAAGACCATCACAGAAAACTGAAGTTTGGGATGTTTTGTTTCAATCACCTCCATGCAGATGGGGCAGCTCTGCCAGAGCTCTTACCCATCCGGAGGTAGTACCACTAGCAGTCAGCTCATAGGCGCCGACTCCGGGGGTGCTCCAGGGATGGCGCACCCATGGAAAAAAAGATAAGCGGGTGCTTGGCACCCACCGGCAGCTAAGCTCCCCCCATCCACCCCACTCCCGCCCACCTGTGGTCCCTGCCAATCAAGTCCTCCCCCTCCCTTCCAGTGCATTCTGTATGCCACGGAACAGCTGTTCGATAGGGGGAGGAGCGGGAATGGGGCGTGCTCTGGGGAGGGGCAGAAAGAGGTGGGGCCTTGGGGGAAGGGGTGGAGTGGGGGCAGGGCCGGGGTGGAGCGGGGGTGAGAAGAGGCGGGGCAGGATGGGGGTTGGGAGAAGGGGTGGAATTGGGGCGGGGTCTGGGGCTGAGTGGGGTTTGAGCACCCCAGGGAAAATTAGAAGTCAGCGTCTGTGAGCCAACTTGAGACCTGTTCCTTGGAAACACTAACCCTCTGCTCCCATTGACTTTAAGGCTGTCAGATCTGATGGCTAGACTAGGTTTCCATCTGCCTAACATTAGAAGAGGGGTAGGACTCTCATTACCTGCCACACAGCAGCCCCTAAATTTGATCTTGCTGATTGGGATCACAGTTTCTATGTGCTACTGCAGTACAAATAATACATTATAGTAATTGTCACCCTAGGGTTAACCTTGAAGAGGGTGATCCCATGCTGAGCCTCTATTATACATAATGAAAACCCATAAATAATTAAGTCTCCTACTTTTTGATCTGTGTGCTCTGCAAACATGTCAGTTCACAGCATTTAAAGGGAAGGGAATATGTTACCTTTAAAACCATAGGCAGAGTTCAAGCAAATGCATTACAAATAGCGAGAGAATTGGATAGATATTACCTTTTTCTTGGTTCTTTCAGGTTCATGAATTTGTCTTTCTGTGAGTCAACATTTTGGGCCATTTGTTCAATCTTGCTCATGGCTTCTGCACTTATACAGATATTGTGGTGAACTACTGTGCATAACGCAAAGAGGAGAACATCCATCGCTGAAATGGTAGGATGCCGAAATCTGGGTTTTCCGAGTACATTTTCAATGAATTTGCGGATGTAATCATACACCTAGACAAACACAGTAACAATGTTGTACATTTTACCGGAAGTGTCAGACATGCCTGAAATAAAGTTCTCCCAGCATCATCTCAGCTGCATTAGCCAGTGGATGGGGATGGATGATGGAGGAGGTATTTGCCATTACTCACAGAGTGGAAAGGTAGCCTTGAGGCTGAAAGCACTACCCTGGCATTCAGGAGACTCATATTCCGTTCTTCCCTTTGCCACAGACTCCCTGTGTGATCTTGGTCAAGTCAGTTAATCTCTCAACATTTTCTATTTAGATTGTAAGCTCTTCATGGCAGGGATTATTCTTGAGTATGTGACTGTGCAGCACCTAGTGCGTCAGGGCCCAAACTTGATCACTGTGTGTCTGTGCAACACTTGGTGTGACTGGGCCCCAATCTTGGTCACTGTCTGTCTGTGCAGTGCCTGGGGTAACAGGGCCTCAATTTCAATTGCAGTGTTTGTGCAGTGCTCAACACAATGGAACCCCCATCTTGATTACTACGGCCTGGTCCAAACCGAAAACTTATTTTGACTGTGATGCAGTGTATTAGGCCTGGAGGCCCATTGATGGAGGCTTTGCGGTCCTACCACACCCCATCTCAGAAAGGAGCAGTGAAGTTGAGTCCTCCAGGATGCCTAGAGCAGCTGCATGGGATGCAGCCAATCAGAAAGAGGCTGTAGGGAGTAGCCAATCAGGGCCCAGCAGTTCCACATAAAAGGAGCTGCAGGGCCAGAGTGAGTTCAGTGTGCTGGCACAGACCGGGGAAGCAAGGAAGGTGCTCCTGGCTCGCTGGGACTTAGGCAAGCAGGGCCATGGGGAAGTGGCCCAGGGAAACAACAGCAATTAGTTAGAGGGGTGCAGCCAGCACATGTGCTACTTGTAGGGTCCCTAGACTGAGGCTTAGAGTAGTAGGCAGGCCCCAGGTGTCTCCCCTGCCCCCCCCCAGCCCCAGCCTCAGGTGGAGCGGCCTAACCCCAGAGAGGGGAGTTAATTCAGCCCTCTTGGAAGAGGGGCCAGAAGAGTCTCCAGGGAGAAAAAGCCCTGGGGGCACGGTCCCATACCAGGGCTGGGACTGGTTAAAGACTGAGCCCAGGGAGGGCTATAGAGACATTCCAATGGAGGGGTAACTGTGATAGGCCCCTGTGGGACTGACTGAATAAAGGACCTGAGCCCAGGGAGGGTTACAGGAAGAGACACACCAATCGAGGGGTACTGTGATAGGCCCCTGTGGGACTGTTTACCCTGGAAAGGGTTTGTGTTGTTTCACATACAGACTGTCTGACTTGGCCAAAGGGCTGAGTCACTGAAGAGCAGCACAACCTGAGAGAGCTGCAGACACACTCCCAACCAGAGAGGTGAGCAGCAACCCATTGCATTGACCTACCTATTCACTCAGGGGTGTGAAAAATCCATGTAGTGAGAGACTGTTTTAGAGTAACAATCCCATTCACTACTTGACAGTGAGCCACAGAGCAGGTATTACAGGGCATTCATTCCCTGTTACTTGGCCATGGGAGCATTTAAATTATTTTGGAACAGTTTACCCAGGGATGTGGTGGATTATCCATCCCTGGCAATTTTTCAATCAAGGTTGGATGTTTTTCAAAAACAGCTCTGCTGTAGTTCAAACAGGAACTAATTCAGGGAAATTCTATGGCATGTGTTATACAGCAGATCAGCCCAGATGATTACAGTGGTCCCGTAGAACCCATGAGAAACTCCAGACAGCTGGGAAGCGAGGCTGGCTGAGAATGGTTTTAGAGCAAACCAGGGAAAATGTGAAATTTCCAAAGCCTCAGATGCAGATTGTGGCCATACCATTGACAAAGACAGTTTGCATAAATCACTAAATAAAGCCAAAGCTTATCCATAAGCACCGCCACCTCCCCAACCACAAAATGTGTCACAGCTACGTTCCATTCTGGGAACGCTCAGTTATTACTATAGATTCTTTCCAAACACAATGACAGCGTTACAGCCCCTGAAGAAAAAGTTACTCACCTTGTGCAGTAATGATGGTTCTTCAAGATGTGTGTCCCTATGGGTGCTCCACTGTAGGTGTGTGTGCACCTTTGCCCTGTCGATCAGAGAATTTCAACAGCAGGTAGTATCGGTATTTGTGCCAATGGCTGCTGGAGCCAAGGAGCTTGCACCGAGGGAGCTGGAGACGTGGATGTGGTTGTATGATCCGTAAGTGCCCTGCGGTCGGTGCTGGTGCTGATGATCTCATTGACGTAGCCTTCCCCAGGGCAGGTCATCTATGTTTCTGGGTCTTTGGGCTTTCCGACTGTCTCTGTTGGCTGAGTGCCATGCGTACCCTGGGTACCGACTCTTGGCGGCTTTGATGCCGTCGGTACCGACAATATTGACAGGGCCGGAGATCATTTCCAGCTCAATCTGGGCTCGCTACAGGGACTCTCAGACTTCTTCTGCTTACCGGTCTTTAGCGAGTGGCTCATCTCCTTGGGATCATCTGCCTTTGACGTAGAAGGTTGTGGTGATAGCTCATGCTAGGACTCCAGGGGTTGAAGGGCAGACTCCATGCGCACGAGTTTTAGTCTCAACTTTCTATCCCGGGACGAGCTTTTTAGCTGCTGGCACCAACCACACTTTTGTGGATTGTGCTTCCTCCCAAGGCAGTGAATACACTGCGAGTGCCCGTCCTTTACTGGGATGGATTCTTTGCAGCTAAGACACTTTTTGAAGAGTGGAAAGCCAGGCATACCCCTGTCCAGGGGAGACTCTCCCCACCGGGGTTGGCGGGAGGCAAACCCTTTCTTTCTTGGCCAACTAAAAACTAACAAGTACTAAAAGAAAAGTGGCTTCAAAAGAAGCAAAAATTTTCAAAACTCTCAGGAAGTAACGATCCGATCCGTGAATGGACAGCTCTCAGTGCCATCTCTCTAGCCTAGCGCAGTTGAGAAGGAACTGAGGGAGAAATGTCCAAGCAGGCGGGGAGCCATGCGGGCACGGGTGGAATGGACTGTTATTGAAATTCTCCAGGCGACAGCAGAGGGGCACACACACACACCTACTGGAGCACCCGTAGGGACAATACTCGAAGAAGAATGAACTGTTACAGAACTGACAGAAATGGTGCTGCTCCGCACACTGCATCAAGGCTCCGGATGAAGTTTATAGCATGTGGAAAGGTCATAGGTGGTGTGTGAGACTTCCGTTTGGGGAGGCTTACACGCAAGCGCCGGGAGCTCCCTAGAAGTGGGGGGGCACCGGAACCTGGACTGTGGCCCTGCTTCCTGAGGTCCCCCTACCAACTGCTTGCTCCTTTCCACCTCTTCCTCAAGACCCCCTCTCACCCACTCCTCTCCACCCCCTCAAAAAGCTGAGCCCCTTCTTTGAATTACAATTTTTGGTTGCGCCCCCCCAACCCAGACAGGCTGGGTGGCCCACTGAGGTGAGTCAGGGGGTGGAGGTGACATGGGACTGGCCCGAGCCACCTGGTGTCACCACTTGCCTCCCCTGAACTTTCCTCCGCACTCCCCTAGGGAGGGTACATGCCACAGTTTGAAAACCTTTATACTAAATATAATGCCATTGTCCGCCATTACAGGATTTTTCTTGCGTACCCCCCGATGAGAGCTCATGTACCCCATACCCCAGTTTGAAAAGCACTGCTTTAAACAGTCGGAGAGCCATCTAGTGGTGCTCACTGTGTAGAAACCCCCAGAAACTAGTCAGAGCAGCCATGTGTGTGTAGCTGAGCCTGGTGTATCTGTGTATAGTTAGTAAACATGGTTATTTGGGACCCGGCTGTGCCTGTCTGGTTTCTTCATATTGTTATTGTGTAAAGAGCAAGTGACACAACAGACGGTCTCTGCCTGAAGAGGTTTAGGTATTGGGCCATAATTAGGGCTGCAGGTTTGTCATGCTGCAGAAAAAGTCACAGATACTGTGATTTCTCAGTTTGTCGATGACTTCCTGAAGGAAGGCTCTAGGCCTGGTGCTGACGGCAGCATGTGACGGAGAGGTGGCAGGGCCAAACCTGAGCAAGTGGTGCTACAACCCCATGGGCCAGGTCACAACGCCCAGAGTGGGGAACCGGGCCCAGCCCCCCAGGACACAGGAGCTGCCACTGCCTGTGCCTGGGCGGGGTGCAGGGCAGGCTCGCTCTCCCCAAGCTGAGGTTAGGGTTGTGGTGCTGGGGCAGAGGGCGCTGCTGTGGGTGGTCAATGCCCCCGCATTTACCAGGGCATCGTTTATCCAAATTCATGGAGCAGACACCAACCCTGTGACTTTCACAAAATGTACCATGACTGCTCTGTGATTTCTGATAAACAATGTCATGACACATCTGCAGCCCTTGCCATGATGAATGAGATTTCACCAAATCTAAAGCCAGCCTGCCTTTTACAGAGGCCGCTTGTAGGATCCAGCGTACAAGAATAAACTCTGGAGATCACGTCCAAAGCTGGTGAAATGATCCTGGTAGCAGCCCAATCCAGCTCCCCTTAAAGCAGATGGAAATCCTTCCATTCAACAGGAGTTAGACTGGGCTGTTAGGATCTCATCAAAACCAATGGAAAGTCAATGGAAAGACTCCCATAACTCCAATGGGCTTTGGAGCAGGGCACAAGGATGGAGAGGAAAAGTGCAGGAAATATAATGCTCAGTTTTTAATGATTCTCTGATCATTGTCAATGCACCATGTGGAGGTAGAGCTAGCTCCAGAGAGGTTCAATGGGGGCCTTTCCAACCATTGTGGAGCTGCCATGAGAGATGGGCCTTGGTCACTTACCTTTAACTCGTCAATGTCAGTTTTGAGATCACTTATTTTTTGCTCTGCATCCCCGATGCTGCTGGTTTTGAAGCACTCCTTGAAGCTGTCAAGCTTTCTTTCCACATCACCAAGATCCTTCCCATGAGAAAGGTCTTTGAGAAGCTCATCTTCCAGGAACTGCAGGATAAACTCACTAGCAGTCTTTTTGGACTTTCCTATCGATACAGAGCCAGACCGGGACTGACAGATATCATCAAATTGGGTCCACACTCCTAGTGAGAAACAAACATTTGCAAACCTTCAAATAAATGTTTGTAAACCTTCAAACTTCCAAAGGCGGCAGTTTGCGGGACCAAGCAGTCCACAATATGTCAGAGGGTTAATGGTTTCATTTTCCATTTGACAGTGCTGCTTGTGCCATTCAGTTAATAGAGTCTGAGGCCAGCAAGGCTCTTTGTGTCCATCCAGCCTAGTCTCTTGCCTAACCCAGGCCAGAGAATCTCCCACCAGTGATTCATAGAAATCATAGAAACACAGGACTGGAAGGAACCTCAAGAGGCCATCAAGTTCAGTCCCCTGCACTCCTGGCAGGACCAATCACCATCTAGACCATCCCTGACAGGTGTCTGTCAAACCTGCTCTTAAAAATCTCCAATGATGGAGATTCCACAACCTCCCTAGGCAATTTATTCCAGTGCTCAACCACCCGGACAGTTAGGAAGTTTTCCCTAATGTCCAACCTAAACCTCCCTTGCTGCAATTTAAGCCCATTGCTTCTTGTCCTATCAGCAGAGGTTAAGGAGAATAATTTTTCTCCCTCCTCCTTGTAACATCATTTTACATGCTTGATAACTATTATCATGTCCCCTCTCAGTCTTCTCTTTTCCAGACTAAACAAACCCAGTTGTTTCAACCTTCCCTCGTAGGTCATGTTTTTCTAGACCTTTAATCATTTTTGTTGCTCTTCTCTGGACTTTCTCCAATTTGTCCACATCTTTCCTGAAATGTGGTGCCCAGAACTGAACACAATACTACAGTTGAGGCCTAATCAGCGCGGAGTAGAGTGGAAGAATTACTTCTCGTGTCTTGCTTTCAACACTCCTGTTAATACATCCCAGAATGATATTTGCTTTTTTTGCAACAGCGTTACACTCCTGACTCATATTTAGCTTGTGGTCCACTATGACCCCTAGATCCCTTTCTGCAGAACTCCTTTCTAGGCAGTCATTTCCCATTCTGTATGTGTGCAACTGATTGTTCCTTCCTAAGTGGAGTACTTTGCATTTGTCCTTATTGAATTTCATCCTATTTACCTCAGACCATTTCTCCAGTTTGTCCAGATTGTTTTGAATTATAATCATATATTCCAAAGCACTTGCAATCCTCCCAGCTTAGTATCATCTGCAAACTTTATAAGCATACTCTCTATGCCATTATCTAAATCATTGATGAAGACATTGAAAGAACCGGACCCAGAACTGATCCCTGCAGAACCCCACTCGTTATGCCCTTCCAGCATGACTGTGAACCATTGATAACTACTCTCTGGGAACGGTTTTCCAACCAGTTATGCACCCATCTTATAGTAGCTCCATCTAGGTTGTATTTCCCTCGTTTCTTAATGAGAAGGTCATGCAAGACTGTACCAAAAGCCTTACTAAAGTCTAGATATACCACATCTACCACTTCCCCCCTACCCACAAGGCTTGTTACCCTGTCAAGGAAAGCTGTTAGGTTGGTTTGACACGATTTGTTCTTGACAAATCCATGCTGACTATTGCTTATCACCTTATTATCTTCTAGATGGTTGCAAATGGATTCCTTAATTATTTGTTCCATTATCTTTCCTGGAAAAGAAGTTAACCTCACTGTAATTCCTGCATCTGTCCCAGTAACTTGTGGCTGAGCTAGAGTGGAGCTTTGATAAAGAGATGCCCCATCTCCACTGACAGACTCCTTGTGAGGGAGAATCCACCCTGTCCCTAGGGGATCTGTTCCAGTGGTTCATTCCCCTCCCTGGTAAACAGAGGCCCCTTATTTCCAGCCTGAATTTGTCTCCCACCAGCTCCCAGCCATTGGCTCTCACTCTGCCTTTGTTTGTGAGATCAAACCGCCCTCTCCTCTCAGAAATCTCTTCCTCCCATAGGTGCTCGTAGACCAGGAACGTGTCACCTCTTAACCTTCTCTTGGATAAACAAAATAACATCAAGCTCCTTCAATCTCTCATTCTAAGGCAAGTTTTCCCAGACCTTGAATTGTTCTTGTAGCTCTTCTCTGAGCCCTCACCAATTGATCAAAGTCCTTTTGGAAGTGCAGACACCAGAACTGGACAGTGCGAATACCAGCACTGGACTTGAGTCTAGAGGAGATAGCCAGGCCATAGTTCCATCTCCTTCCCATGTCCCAGCTGGCATTATCAGACTAACACAAAGGAAGGGATATGCTGCAGCTCATGAAGGTGTGTAGATTCATAGATTCCAAGGCTGAAAGGGACCACTGTGATCATCTAGTCTGATCTCCTGTATAACACAGGCCAGAGAACGTCCCTGAAATATTCCTAAACCTGTGACTTTTACAGCTTTTAGAAAAACCCCTTACACAAAGGATTGGGCACATTCCCCACATGCACCTGGGATGTCTGAGAGGTACGGTAGCTCCCCAAACCAAAATATTTTCCCGATCCCTCCTAATTATGGGCTACATTTAAAAGGAACAGTATCATTCATTATTTATTCCATTTTCATTCATTTTCTATGTGAAATTAGCTTGTCAACCACACAAAAACCTGCACTGATAATGTCCTATTTCCTTGATTTTTTTAAATTTTCATTGGAAAACCCAAACCTTGAAAACTGAACATTTATGACTGACACGCCCACATTTTTCAGATTTCAGCAAATAATATATGAAAAATCAAATTTGTCCTTAAAGCAAAAGACCCATTTTCCAACCAGTTCTAATTATTTATGTTGTAGAAGCACCTGACAGTTTCAGGCATGGACCAGGATCCCAGTTATTATAGTCCCCTGCCCCAAAGAGCTCACAGTCTAAGTGACGCCCAGCAATGACCATGGAGATTCTGTGCTAGAACTCTCACTGCACACACTGGCAAGCTACCCACGTTTTCCATTTATCAGCCTGATTCTCATGCCGCTGTAAATCAGAAATGATTCCACTGAAGTCAACGACATTACAATCAGACTCACTTGTACTAATACTTGGAGAGTCTGCAAGGCTGCACCTTCCATCATCATTTTCCACAGGGCTAAATGTGATTCTTACCTCCTGCTTTGATGGCCGATTCGGGCACAGCTAGAACTCGGTGGAACTCAGCCTTTTCATTTCTGTGGGTTGTTATATAAATATGCTCTAACTGAATAGCTCTTGTACCACTGTAGATGTCAATAACCCCATATTTATAATAGATGGGTTGTCTGCTTTGTAGATCCAAAACAGGAATTGTTGCTTGGCCTACGACAAGGAGCCCGTAGTTATTCTCGAACCTAGGAAATTAAAACAAAACAGAAGAGTTGGCTGTTCATTTTAAATCATAAAGAGTTTATTTTAAATAAAATAAATAGTAAATATATTATATAATATTAATTATTTAATTAATATAATTGATTATTTAATATGTAATATTAATTATTTAAATAATATTAAATAAAATAATATTTTAAATCAAATAAAATATATTTGTGTATTTTAAATGAAGAGTTTACTTTAAATCAAAGTCAATAGCAACCTCCCCTTGCCCTCAGTGGGATCATGATCAAACTCAAATCAGGCCTCAGTTCTGCAGTGAGGTCAGGGCGACAAGACCAGAGTTACCAGCACTCAGAATGTTACTGCAAACTGAGACTCTCAGCTCTCATTAAAACAAAAAGTAGATTCTAGCCCTCACGACTGCAGAGAAAAGCTTGAAAATGTGACTGAGAGCCCTGTAAAGGCTCAGGAACCAGAAGATAAATAAAATGAACCAATGGCATTTATTTTGTAAAAATCTCACAAGTTTTAAGCTAATCTTGTGATTTTTGAGGCCTTTCTCATTATTTATTAGCTGAGAACCTCCGCTTTCTTTTCTTTCTTTTTTTAAAGTAAGTTTCTAGCCCTCACAGTTACTGAGAAAAGCTTGACAATGCTGATGCTAAATGCCCCGGCACCAGAAGCCAACAGAAAGAAACTCCAGATTTAACATGTTTTTACATCTCATGACTTTTAAGCCAATTTTAAGATTTTGTGGGGCCTTGGAGGAACAATGGCTTTTAGTTGAGTTGGGATATTAGCATAAGCAATGGGCCCAAAGTATGTGACAAAAAACGAGATCACGAGAAAGAAGAGTCATCACATAAAACTTCCAGCTGACTCTTTAAAATGCCATTGTTATCTTATTTAAGGTTTGGGCTGAAGTCAGAGAAATAAAACAGTTAATTGAGTACCATGTGCAATAAATAACTGGCTACATGCGTTTGTTTTATGTCTTATTTAAAAAACTGCTTCATCTGGCCTTAGCTAATGTCGGCTAATGGCCAATGACATCACATGTTTTTTACAGGGTATAAAAAAGTAAACTCTTGAAGGGCTCATTGCTAACACCTGCCTGACCAAACGGGAGCTGACCAATATGGGGCTAAGCACCCCTGGGTTTAGCCCATTTGTAAGTATCTTGATCAAATGCTTATAAATGTTTCATTAGTATTTGGATATAGTACATTTCCTATTATTTAGGCTTTTAAGGCATGTTTAGAGGAATCGTATAGGTACCATTTGGTATTTGGATTGAATAAAGGAATTTATGGTTAAATTAGTATCGTGGTAACACCCTGCATATATAACAATTCCAACAGGCCTGTATTCATGATTCTTTAAAGCCTGGTGATGGCGATATTGCAAGATTGCTGCTGCTATTTCTTTCTCGTGTGGTCTCCCTCTCACATTGGAGGTGGATGTTTGGCACTTCTGCCAAAACCTTCCTTATCAACCGTGTGCAATTGGACAAGAGATATAGTGCTTAGGGGTCAAGCTGTTAAAAGTAACCCTCACAGATTCGCAAAAAGAACAGGAGTACTTGTGGCACCTTAGAGACTAACAAATTTATTTCAGCCTAAGCTTTCGTGGGCTACAGCTCACTTCTTCGGATGCATAGAATGGAACACACAGACCGAAGATATTTATGCATACAGAGAACATGAAAAGTTGATATGCGTACTTCCACCTTTTCATGTTCTCTGTATGTATAAATATCTTCGGTCTGTGTGTTCCATTCTATGCATCAGAAGAAGTGAGCTGTAGCCCACGAAAGCTTAGGCTGAAATAAATTTGTTAGTCTCTAAGGTGCCACAAGTACTCCTGTTCTTTTTGCAGATACAGACTAACACGGCTGTTACTTTGAAACCACACAGATTCGTAGATGTCAGAGCATTGTGCCCATCAGCCTGGCTTCCTGCTTAACCCAGACCAGAGAATCTCACCCAGCGATTCCTGCATCCAGCCCAAAAACTTTTGGGTGAGCTAAAGTGAAGCTTTGAGAAAGAGATGCCCAGTGATGGAGAATCTACCTCACCCCTACGTAATTGCATTAATTTCCCTCAAAACATCATATTTCCTGGATTCTGCCTTTCCCACCGGGTTTGACATGTCACCTTGATTAACCACCTAGGCCAAAGTTGTCAGCCACGGCCACTGATTACAAGTGCTTCAGTTTGGGGGGAAGCAGAGCTGACTTCAGGCAGTTTGGGCCTGATTTACAGGGCAGGGTACGATCCCCTGCAGCCCCCACTGACGGTAATTAGGGGTAATGTGGGTGTGCAGCACCTCTGAATATCAGGGCCTACGGGCCTCAGGCTAAGCCCACCCCACAGCAACTGAGGCACTCGCGCTCCAGAGCCATCTTGGAAAATGTTGGCTTCAGATCAGTGGATTATATAGAGGCCAAATCCTCAGCCCCCATCTTCTTCCTGCTGTATAACCCTCTGCTGAACGAGTGTTAGAGTCCCCTCTGTGCCAATCCACACAGGAAACGAGACTGCTGCAGCCCCCGGCTATGAGGTGTTAGTTCAAGCTGTAGCAGCATGGGCTTTTCATTCCGGAGGTTCCCTGGTTCAGTCCCAGCGTGTTGGCTCTTACACTCCTCCTATGGCGCACAGGAGATGGATACACCTCTACCCCTGCTGCAGGGATATAGCTAGCAGTCATAACTGGCTCTGTGCCACTCCATTTTGACTCCTGGACCTACCCATAGTGGACATTAAAGGGGGTGTGGCAGGTCATTTTGCTCCCCAGCAATCCCAGGCTGGTTGTTCCAGTCCACACAAGTTAGAGCTGCCCTAAATTGTGCCGGGGCCAAGCCACCGCAGGACTGCTCCTAGGAGTGGGGGAACAGAGAGATGACAGTTGCCAATGTCTCCCCCCACAGGGGTGCCAAATGGAGCAGTGGTGGTGGACATTTGATTCTGCCCTTGGATTTCACCATGGCTGCCCCTCCTGAGTAATGGAGTAACATTCCCAGTGCAAGTTGGTTTCTACAGGCCAGTGGTGACTTTACCTGTGGGATTTCCCCACCTGCTGCCTGAAATGTGTCTCATTATCACATTCTTCCCCCCACCAAGAAAGATCAGTGTAATCCAGCTCTGGCATCGTTTTACCTTTTTTTCATCCTAGCAATTTCTTGGTATCTCCTGGGACCATTGTAGGCTGCAACAACAATCTTGTTAAGATTTTCATCAAATGCAACATTTTTAGACCATACAACAACAAACTCCAGAGTCATTGTGTCCTTCCCTGCGCAACTCGTGTTTGGAAAATAAGTCTCCAATAAAATGCTAGAAAAAAATGAAAATGGCATAAGATCATCTCTGTGCCGTCTTCCACGCAGCCCCCCAGGCATGAAAACCCTCAGCATCTAGACCCCTCCCCTCTCCCCAACTCTGCCAAAAAGAGAGGTGAGATGATTTGGAGTTAAGGCAGGGAAGTGGGACTTAGGGGATCTGGGTTCAGATCCTGCATACCTTTAGGCAAGAGATTCCATCTGCCCCTGCCCTCCCTTACCCCCTTAGCCTTCTTAGTAATCACCTCCAAACAAAACCTACCCCAAACAAAAACACGTGGCACTAACGTGACATTTGCCAACTATCTCTCTGCTGTACGTTACATCCCAACTCATCCCCTGTCCTATCTACTTAAATTACGAGCCCTTTGGGGCAGGGCCTGTCTCTATCTGTGTAGCACAAAGGAGCCCAACTTTGGTTGGTCCCTATGTACTACTGTAGTAAATAATAATACCCTGTGGCTCAGTTCCCCATCTGGGAGAATAAACCTTCCACCGTATATGTATTTTATATACTTTCACCGTGCCCCTCTTCCAGGTCTCCTTTCTAAGGTAAGGAACCTGTCTTCTGTCTTCTTCTGAAAGTGCAAAGCAGGTGGAAAAGGACAGCAGATGGGCACGGGAGCATGTCCTACCTATTCTGCACTCAGTGTACACAGCGGTAAATGAGTACACAAGGGGTAAGGTCATGGACAATCAGGCCCTGAAGCTCTACTTTAACTCAAAAAGTGAATATAGCTTAACTGCAGATTGGCTCTTGGTGCCCCCATAACATTTCTATGGGTTACATCAAAGCTCTCCTACACATGCTACCAGAACTATATCTCCTCACTATATGTTCCATTCTATGCATCCGATGAAGTGGGCTGTAGCCCACGAAAGCTTATGCTCAAATACATTTGTTAGTCTCTAAGGTGCCACAAGTCCTCCTGTTCTTTTTGGGGATACAGACTAACACGGCTGCTACTCTGAAACCTGTCATTTATGTTATGAAGTATCAGGGGGTAGCCATGTTAGTCTGTATCCACAAAAACAACAAGGAGTCTGTTTTTTTAACCCACAAAAGCTTATGCCCAAATAAATCTGTTAGTCTTTAAGGTGCCATCAGACTCCTTGTTGTTTATGTTATGGTAGCACCCAGATGCCTCAGCTAGGGATCAGGGTCCCATTGTGCTGGGTGCTGCACAAAAGGAAGACAGAGAATATGTCTACGCTGCAATCAAGAGGTGCGATTGCAGCTCGTGTAGGGGTCCCCAAGCTAGTTTTGATATAGCTAGGATTAGGGTTAGATCAAAGCTGGCTAGAGTAACAATAACAGCACAGCAAGAGCTCCCTGCATAACACTTAACTCTCAGGTCTCAAGCTTCCTTGATTTCAAGCAAAATCCCTAATACAACATCTGCTTCTTTTACACTCTTATTTGCACTGAGTCTGCGTCACAACATCCATTTCTGAACCATGCCACAAACCTCTCCTCCGATGCCGAGGCCTCTTTGTTTCCCTCACGATCTGCAATTTTTATAAAGTAAAGAGCTTTCAGTTAAACTTGCAAAGGGTGAGGAAAAGTTTCACACGTTGAAAACAAAGGAAAGAAACTTCAAATTTACAACATTTACACCTCAGAAGTTGCATGTTCATGACAAAAACGGGGCCTGGCCACAGATCAAAGTGCCTCAGAATACTTTTGTTACACCTTAGCTCACATGCAGTCAGTAGAATGCATTTGCCATCTGCTGCTCCAATCATCCTGTTGCCCTTCACCCAACTCCATTTCTTTAGCTAGTGGGGGAGTGTGAGAGACAGGCCCCCATTTGTGCCTGATCCACAGAGGATATGGGCCTGTTGTAGCCCCATTCAGGCAGTTAGCTGTGTAGCTCAAGCTGTAGCAGCACGTGCGTTTAGCTCTGGAAGGCCCCAGTTAAATCCCCAATGTGTTGGCTCCTGTCACATTTGCAGCAGATAAAGTTTTCTTTCATTATGGTAAAACTGAAGAAAAAAAGTCCCATTAAAATATTTTGTTCCCACTCTCAGCTAAAGCTAAAATTCGGTTGGGGAGCAGACGGACAGAGCAGGAGTCACTGAGAGACAGGGAGGGTTTGGAAGAACAGATCCCTTAGCACCATCAAGGTGGGCATCCTCACGAGAAGAGCTGGGAAGGAGCTGTTAGTGCTGAACCTCTTGGTACACGGCATGATCTAGATGCCTCCCCGCACCACGCCTGAGGCCACCGGAGACCAGCTGCCTTGCTCTGTAAACAGAGATCCCCTTCCTATGGGCACCAGTTGCTAGGCCCCATATTCATGGATGTCCATGTAAGAACCAGGCTGCAGCCATGTGTCGGCGAGACTGCACACACAGCGACGGCTTCTTGTGCCCACAAGGAGAAATGTTTCAGCTCAACAGACTTTACAGAAAAACTGGGCAGATTTTTAAATCATAGATTCACAGATCTGAACACCAGCAGGGACCAGACTCCAAGTGATGGAGAATCTACCATGTTCCCTAGGTGAGTTGTTCCAATGACTCCCCTCTCTGTTAAACATTGGCCTCTTATTTTCAGGCTGTATTCTTCTAGCTTCAGCTCTCAGGCACTGAGTCATGTTCCGCCTACGTCTGCTAGATTTAAGATCTGTCCACTATCAGAAATCTCCTTCCTATGTAGGTATTTGTAGATCATGAAAGCAAGTCACCTCTTAACCTTCTTTGGGATGAACTAAATAGACTGAGCTTCTGAGTCTCTCACTACATGGTCACTTAGGGGTATGTATAATCCACACCTCCAAGCGACATAGTTATACTGACCTAAGTGCCAGTGTAGACAGCGAGCCCTATGTCGGCAGGAAAGCTCCGACTGGCATAGCTATTGCCTCTGGCGGAGGTGGGGTTATGAAGCAGATGGGAGGGATCTTTCCAGTCACTTAGTGTGTCTTCACCAGAAGCACTACAGCAGCCCAGCTGCATCACTGCTGTAAGTCTGTAGTGTAGACCTGCCACAGACTCCAGTAATAATCTTTTTAATGCCATGTACAGAAATAGCACCGCCTCTCTGCTCCTACTCGATATTCCACTGCTTCTATATCCAGGGATCGCATTGCCACCTTAGGCACAGCATCACACAGGGAGCTGCTGTTCAGTAGGTTTCCACAGAACCCCTATGTCCTTTCCAGAGGCCCTACTTTTAAGGATACAGCCCCCATTTGGCAAGTGTGGCCTATGTTCTTGGTTCCTGGACCTTGACCCTGGGCTGTATTAAAATGCATGTTTACATGGGCCTAGCTGATCCCGAATGCTCTGTGGAATTGCTCTGCCCCCAACACTATTCACCACTCACTGATTGTGTCATCTGGGAACATCATCAGATTCTGTATTTTCTTCTGGATCATTGAGAATGATATCAAAGAGCTTTGGGCCAAGGACAAATAAACAAGTTTGTGTTGAAATAATGGAAAGGTTACCTGCTGTGTAGTGATTCATGTTCAGCTGCACAGCCCCCTCTCTCACTGCGCTGCCAGGGACCTGGGTCTTTGAAAAGCAAATTTTAAAACATATCAGTTATAGCACCAAAGTTGTGACCCTTAACAGCAGCATGGCCCTACGGTGTAACCGGGACTGAAGGAAGCATTGGCCTTGCTCTGTGCAGCAGGAAAGGCACTCCTACATGAGAGTCATCTCTTCATTAACTGAAAATGAGAATTGCAAACAGCCCTGTAAAATGGGTATCTTGAGGATCTGGCTTTCACTGTGGTGCCAGAGGGCTGGTCTTGAATCCTGGGGAAGCCCTGATGGTAAAAGTTATGAGACTCTTGATTTATAAAATTCTGACCGGATTAGAGAAGGGAGATTGATCACATCTGTTCTCCCCATCCCAGAACACAAAGGAACATGCAATGAAACTGCAAGGTGAAAAATTCAAAACTGATCAAAAACAAATAGACGAGTGATTAGTCTGTGGAACTCACTGCCACAGGAATCAAGCTAATTTCTTGCTATCAGAGACAAGGATGAACTCTAGCATAGGAGGCAGATTATCCAACATATCCCGTGGGATACTGTGGTGGTTTTTATCCCTTCCCCTGAAGTACCTGGTGCTTGGCACTGTCAGAAACAGGAGACTGTGCCCACATCTGAAGTAACAGCTGATATTTTCATTATCTTTATAAAAGTCCAGTTCTTCTTTGAATCCTGCTAAGCTTTTGGCTATGGTGATAGATTGTGACAGTGAGTTCCACCGGCTAATTACACATTGTGTGAATAAGTATTTCCTTTGCTCAGTTTTGAATTTCTCACTTTCAGTTTCATTGAACATTGTCTTGTTCCTTTGTTATGAGGCAGGGAGAACAGAAGTGACCAATCTTCCTTCTCTAGAACACTCAGCGCAGGCTTTTCTCACGTGCCCTCTTATCCATCTCCTCGCTAAAGGAACCACCTCCCCAGTCTTTTCAAACTCTCTTCATAGAAGAGTATTTCCAGGTCCTTGGTCATTCTCATCCCCCTTCTGTGAACCTCTCTAAGGTCAGGTCTACACTATAAACTTACATCAGTATAACTAAGTCCTTCAGGGATGTGAAAATCCACACCCTAACCCCTTGTGTAGACTGCGCTATGTCGACGGGAGAACTTCTCTCATCGACATAATTATGGTGCATCTCACAGAGGTGGGGACCAGCAACCTTTGGCTCGCGGCCCATCAGGGTAAGCCACTGGCGGGCCATGAGACAGTTTGTTTATCTTTAGTGTCCGCAGGCACGGAGCCCCGCTGCTCCCAGTGGCTGCGGTTCGCCATTCCTGGCCAATGGGAGCTGCACGAAGTAACGCAGGCTGACCGCCACTTCCTGCAGCTCCCATTGGAACCAAAGGTTGCTGACCCCTGAACTAAGCCGACAGGAGAAGCTCTCCTGTCGGCATAGTAGCATCTTCATTGAAGTGCTACAGTGGCACAGCTTCCGTGTTTTATGTGTAGACCTGCCCTAATTCTGCAATATCCCACATGAGATGGGCTGACCCAGCAGTGCTCCCAGTATCTAGATGGGGCAGCGCCACTGATTTATACAAAGGCATCAGAACAGTCTCTGTAAAATTCTCCATCCTGTCCTTCTGCATCTGAACCTCTCATTTGCTTTTTTTTAAACACAGCTGCACTTTGAGCAGAGGTATTCACTAAGCTACAATGGACCCACTTTTTCTGAGGTGGCACAGTTACAATAAACTCCTGTAAGCTGTATCAGTATTTGAAATTGCTCTTTCTAATGTGCATTAGTTTGGGTTAATCATCGCTGAATTCCCCTGCCAGGGTGTTTCCCATTCACTTTGCTTGGTTGGGTCTCACTCATTTTCTTCACAGGCTTCTGCAAAATTTTGCTCCCTTCCTGCTTAGCCCCCTTTCCAGATATTTACTAAATATTTTAAGCCGCAGTTTCCTCCCACAGACCCTTCTGACATCTCTATAGTTAAGCTATAGCCACGTTGGGAATTGTGTCTTTTGTGCTTTACACAACACCAACAATATGGAGAACCCTCCCCCGGACACAGCTGACCTCAAATAGAGCTGAGCAAACGTTTTCTACTTAAACATATTTTCAGTTAAAACATGCAGATTCAGTGACACCAAAATATTTAACAAATTCACGTTGATTTTACCAAATTGTTTCAGTTGAAAAAACTTTAAAATATATATAAAACATTAAGTGTTTCATTTTTATAACAAAATGTTTCCATTTTTCAGACTGAAACAAACTTTACTTTGATTTTATTTTTAACAATTAAAAAACATTTAAAAATGCTCAAAATTTAAATGAAACAAAATGTTTAGTTCAATCTGCAATGGAAATGTTTTCAACTTTCTGATTCACGAAAAATCTTGAAAAATGTTGTTTTGCATTTGACACAAAACAATTGTTTTTCAATTTTTCAGCATTTCCAGTGAACCAGAAAAAATATTATTCGCCCAGCTCTAGTCCCAATTAACTGTGTTCACTGAACATGCAAAGACAAGGTGCAGCTATATACACATTGCTGCTCCTGCTGGTCCCTGGAAGCTTCTAAAACAAAGAAACCAGTGAGCACCACTAGAGGGCTCACCTACTAGTTAAAGGGATGCTCCCTTATGCACTACAGGAGGTCTGTTTTGTCCTTTTCTTTGTTTCCTTTCTTTTAGACAACGTCCAATCCATGATACAAATTTTGCTTTCTTTATCAAAGTTTAAATACATTTCCCATTTACCTGTGATTTAGAGGCTACCTGTGTCTGATCCGAATGTTTACGACCCTTCCTTTTCATCTCCTTCGGCTGGGAAGCAGAGCCTGTAAGGTAGCCTATTTCCACGTTCCTTGGTGACTCTGGCTGGTGCCCAGAGAACTGTTTAATTCTGGTCTCTTGTCCCAGCGACAGCACGAGCTGGGGGAGATATGATTTTATTGATGGAAGCAGACTTTCCTCTGGGATGTGGTACTTGCTACAGTCACCCTGGCCTTTGTCACAACTAGATGACCACAATCCAAGGTGCTTTTCATGGAGTTACAACTTAAAGAACCCTCATAAATACAGCTGGCCACATTTTTTTTTAGGTGAATAATATATTTGCTGAAAAATGCATTTTTGAGACAACGAAACTATTCAAAAAAAGTGGATCTAATCCGGCAAATTGTTTTGGCAGAAAAAAATGGGGAAAGAATTTGAAGACCTTGAAATGGTTCATTTTTCGCAACTTCAAAACAAAACATTTCAACTTTTCACCTGAAACTGTTCCATTCTGACTACTTTGAAATGAACCGTTTTGAGTTTTCATTTCAAAATGGCAATTTGTTTTGAAATTTAGCTAATTAAAAAAGTGAAAAACACCTAAAACCAGCCCAAAATTAAATGAAAAATCCTTCGACTCAAAATGAATTTTTTTTTTTTCAGATTTTTTGGATCAACCCCTGAATTGAAAAAATCCATTTTTTGCTCAGCTCTGCTCATAAAGTCAAGTCAATGCAGATTGTGGCTGCGCTCTTGATATGCCGTGCATCACAGTTAGGCCCATAGGACAGGGCTCCAAGGTCAGCACTGGCTGCTGATTAGCAGCGCAGTTTAGGATATTGGTTTTGACCCAGAAAGCCCAAAATGGCTTGGGATCTTCCTGTTGAAAATTCTGCTCTCTCTCCATGAGATACCTCTACAGCGACGACCAGCAACGGTATCTGAGCTAGTAGGCCCCTGATTTAACCAACAGGGATTTTTCTGCAATGAATTCACAATCTTGCAACTCACTTCATGCCTCCAGATCTGTTGACCTTCAGGGATTACAAAACTCATCTGTTTCCTTGGCTTGCAGGACTGGGTTGATCTGCTCTAACTCAGCCAGGTTATAGGGCTGGATGCAGAAATGGCTGGGAGAGATTCTTTGGCCTGGGTTATGCCGGAGGCCAGACATTGGGCCCTGCTGGCCTTGGAATTGCGGAGCATGTGAATTGTGGGTTATTGGTTTTCGTTTACGTGAAGGCTTCAGGTATCAAAGGGGCTTTTATTATGTTGTACAGTGTCTTTGGACAGAAGTACTTGGTGCTTCTACAACTATTAAAACCTACAGTCGGAGATATATACGCTTTGTTCAAATAGGCCTAAATTTTCAGAAGTGGCCACTAATATTTGGGCACCACAATGTTTGGCTGCCCAGCTCCGGTATGTCTACACTGCACACTAAGACGAGGCTTTGACTCAGGTTTAACTCTACGCACCCTTCCGTTCACACAAAATCATTCTGACTCAGGTCAGCCAGCACTCCAGATCCTGCTAGGGGATGGGTCAGAGCCCGAATCCCACCGTGACTCAGATCCAAGCCCTGTCATTTTACAGTGTGGATGCAGGTCAAGCCGCAGACCCAAGTCAGAAGGTCTGTGTAGTGCAGTATGGAAGTGTTAGCACGGCTGTGAGACCCAGAAGGTCTGTGTAGTGCAGTATGGAAGTGTTAGCACGGCTGTGAGACCCAGACCCAGCAATTGTAAATGCAGGCTTACAGTGCAGTGTGGATGCTCAACTTCATTTAGTTGAAAATCCAAGTTTCCATTAAAAACCAGTTTGGATGGAAATATTTTGACCAGCCCTAACTGAACGAAATAATCATATATAGCCATAAATCTCAATGCAGATTAACAGTAAATCTAGATCCATTTCCCATTAAAAAAACAAAATTAAAAGGCTCAGTTCAAGGGTCTGCTCTGGATTCTCTGTGTAGGAACAATCTTGGGTATTTTAAGAGCTGCTGGAGCAACTTTACAACTCTCACCTCCCAGCCCGCTGGCCCACAGGGCGCTCCCAGCGTAAGGGGATGCCAGTGCAGCATCCCTAGGAGACAGTCTGGGCCAGTGTTTGCAAATAACCCATCCATTTAGTGGTCACTTGAGGGTAACAGAGAGTGGTGCCATATTCATCCCTGGCACAAGGTGGGGTGAGGTTCTCTGGCCTGGGTTATGCAGGAGACCGAACTTAGATGATCATAACAGTCCCTGTGAATTTAGACCCTCTTTAGACCAAACTAAAAAAGTTCGCTGGCCAGATGTGAATTGGGATCTTGCCCTGGGGCACCACCCTGTGTCACCAGCCAAGCCAGCTTGCCTAGTAATTGCTGGAGTAACTATGTTCAACTGATGTTGATGAGGTTAAATAAAACTCCCACCTCATCTGTTACTCCAGCAGCATGGGACTGCGGCTGGGATCCAGGTCTCGATTCCCATCCTGAACTTAGCGGATGTGCTTCGTCTTGGTTCAGTTCTGAAGTTCTCCATTCTGGGTGCAAAACAAACAACAAGTGAAGATCACCAGTTTTTACCCATCCCAGCCTGGCAGGTTCCTTCACACATGCCTCGTGCCCCTCCTTTCCGGAGCTGTCCTGCAGGACACAGGAAATGAGGAAACAGTTGGTTTTCTATAGTTTTGACAGGACTTTCTCCAATTGGCTGCTTCCTCCAACCCTCCCCCTCCCCACAGTCTCTTCACCTCAGTTTCATTCCACACCTGCCCCTCTTACCCTCTTCTCCCTGGCCCTGTCCCCCTCTGTCTCCCTTCCCTTCTGTGTCCCCTCTCACTTCTCTTTTCTGTCCATGTAGCTGGTCCCCACGTAACTAAACCCTCTGGAAAATAGAAAATTGTTTTGCCACCATCCCACTGGCTCACTCTGCTGGTGTGATCTACCCCTTTCCCCACCCTAGCTCTGTCTGGTTTGTTGAGATGATCAACTCTTCGGGAGAAGGAGATCTACCACCCTGTGTCTGGGCAACACCTAGCACAATGGGGCCCCACTTTTGGTTGCCCCGAGACAATGTCCTAACAAACATGATTAATAATGATAATAAGGAAACAGGCTCTCAACTTCCTTTGAAGCTGAAGACAAGGCCATTGTGGAAAAGCTAAAAGCATTCTTTGCAATGGTCTTCACTGCAGAAGAGGTGAGGAAGATTCCCACACCTGAGTCATTCCTTTTAGGTGACATATCTGAGGAACTGTTCCACGTTGAGGTGTCAATAGAGGAGGTTTTGGAACAAATTGATAAGTTACATAGCAATTAGTCATCAGGACCAGATGGTATTCACCCAAGAGTTCTGAAGGAACTCAGATAGGAAGTCACAGAACTACTAACTGTGATTTGTAACCTATCACTTAAATCGGCTTCTGTACCAGATGACTGGAGGTTACCTAATGTGATGCCAATTTTTTTTTAAAGGCTCCACAGATGATCTAGGCAAGTACAGGCCAGTAAGCCTGACTTCAGTATCGGGCAAACTGGTTGAAATTATAGTAAAGAACAGAATAATCAGACACAGATGAACACGATTTGCTGGGAACAAGTCAACATGGCTTTTGTAAAGGGAAATCATGCCCCACCAATCTACTAGAATTCTTTGAGGAGGGTCAACAAACAGTGGAAAAGGATGATCCAGTGGATACAGTGTGCTTAGACTTTCAGAAAGCCTTTGACAAGGTTCCTCACCAAAGGTTTTTAAGCAAAGTAACCAGCCATGGGATAAGAGGGAAGGTCCTCTCATAGATCGGTAACTGGTTAAAAGATGGGAAATGAACAGTAGGAATAAATGGTAATTTTTCAGAATGGAGAGAGGTAAATAGTGGTGTCCCCTAAGGGTCAGTACTTGGACCAGTGCTGTTCAACATATTCATAAATGATCTGGGAAAAGGGGTAAGCAGTAAGGTGGCAAAATTTACAGATGATACAAAGCTACTCAAGACAGTTAAGTCCAAAGCAGACTGTGAAGAGTTACAAAGGGATCTCACAAAACTGGTTGACTGGGCAACAAAATGGCAGATGAAATTCAATGTTGATATATGCAAAGTAATGCACATTGGAAAATATAATCTCACCTGTACATGCAAAATAATGTACAGTTATTTTGCAGGGGACTTGGGGGAAGGGTTGGAATGGGGCAGTGCGGGGGGCGGAGCAGGGGTGGGAATAGGTGTGGTGGGGGTTGGGGGCAAGGGGTGGAGGGGCGGGGCCTGGGGCAGAGCGGGGGTCGAGCACCCGCTGGCTAGAGGGGAAGTCAGCGTCTATGCATGCCAGGGTTCGTAGTGCTGGAGTGAGCTCCGCCTCTCTAGAATGGCTTTCAAAGTGTACAGTGGGAAAACTTGTCTGTCCCTCCTGGGGATGGTGGGTGGCAATGGCATGAGCTCTGCATACAGAGTGGTGAGAGGTGAAGCCCCGAAGACTCAGCGGGTAATTTGATGACACTCACAGCATCAGCCGTACATCTTAAACACTAGACAGCAGTGCAAGGACAGAGTCTGCCTGAGCTATGCTCATTCTCCACTTCCTGTGCCAGGGTGCGGGCGGGGTCCAACTGGCAGCTCTGCGACCTTACCCCAGCTGAGACCTTTCCCAGAGAGGGGAACTCTCAGCTGGCCAGCGTGGGCAAGACTCCACCACTGGGCCCCACCTGAGTGGCACAAAGTGTCCAGAACAAGACAGTAGAATCTGGGCCATTATTTGGGGTTTTACCTTGGCATGAGAGTTCTGCTGTTTGCTCTGCTCCCTGTGTATTCATTTCTGCTCCAGCAGCGTCTCCATCTTCACCATCTGAAAGTCAGGGGAGGGCAGCATTACCGAGCTGATCACAGGAGGAGCTTAAGCAGAAAATGAAAGGGGCTAGGTCCAAATTGTTACCCTTGCACCGAAGTGCGTATTTATTCTTTCCTTGCAAAGTAGAATGGTGTACTGGGGGCTTACAGCAAGAGGAGACTTCCACAAAGCTTCTTTCCTCAGCCCAGGCTCAGCCTCTGAGCTTTTCTTCTCAGCTTCCTCTTTGCCTCCTGTTCCTTCCACTTGTATCCTCCCAATTACATCATTGGCCCAGTAATTATCACCCAGGTGCTCATAATAAGAACGGCCGTACTGGGTCAGACCAAAGGTCCACCTAGTATCCTGTTTTCCGACAGTGGCCAATGCCAGATGCTTCAGAGGGAATGAACAGAACAGGTAATCATCAAGTGATCCATCCCCTGTCGCCCATTCCCAGCTTCTGGCAAACAGAAGCTAGGGACACCATCCTTGCCCATCCTGGCTAATAGCCATTGATGGACCTCTGCTCCATTAATTTTTGAACCCTGTTATAGTCTTGGTCTTCACAACATCCTCTGGTAAAGAGTTCCACAGGTTGACTGCATTGTATGAAGAAATACTGCCTTTTGTTTGTTTTAAACCTGCTATCTATTAATTTCATTTGGTAACCCCCTAGTTCTTGTGTTATGAGAAGGAGTAAATAACACTTCCTTATTTACTTTCTCCCACCAGTCATGATTTTAAGGACCCATATGAGATCCCCCTAGTTATATCTTTTCCAAGCTGAAAAGTCCCAATCTTATTAATCTTTTTGATTCTTTGGCTAGCTGTTCTTCAAATTCTTTTTTTGGCCTTCTTAATTATATTTTTACACTTTACTTGCCAGAATTTATGCTCCTTTCCATCTTCCTCACAAGGATTTAACTTCCACTTTTTAAAGGATGCCTTTTTGCCTCTCACTGCTTCTTTTACTTTGTTGTTTAGCCATGGTGGCACTTTTTTGGTTTTCTTACTATGGTTTTTAATTTGGGGTATACATTTAAGTTGAGCCTCTATTATAGTGTCTTTAAAAAGTTTCCATGCAGCTTGCAGAGATTTCACTTTTGGTGCCCTTTTAAATTCTGTTTAACTAACTTCCTCATTTTTCCGTAGTTCCCCTTTCTGACATTAAATGCTACCTTGGGGGCTCCTGTGGTGTTTTCCCTGCCACAGGGATGTTAAATTTAATTATATTATAGGCACTATTACCAAGTGGACTAGCTATATTCACCTTCTGTGCTCCACTTAGGACTAAATCAAGAATTGCCTCTCCCCTTGTGGGCTCCAGGACCAGCTGCTCCAAGGGTATGTCTACACTACAGGATTAATTCGAATTTATATAATTCGAATTTAGGAAACCGATTTTGTAAATTCGAATGTATTCGGCCACACTAGGCACCATTAATTCGGTGGTGTGCGTCCAAGCTACCATAGTAGCATCGATTTCCAGAGCGTTGCATTGTGGGTAGCTTTTACATAGCTATCCCATAGTTCCCGCAGTCTCCACCCCCCTTGGAATTCTGGGTTGAGACCCCAGTGCATGATGGGGCAAAAAACATTGTCGCAGGTAGTTCTGGGTACAGCCTCCCCCTCCCTCACTGAAAGCAACGGCAGACAACCATTTCGCGCCTTTTTTCCTGAGTGAACTCTGCAGACTCCATTCTGCATCAAGCATGGATCCCGTTGTGCTCCAGAACGCAGTCTTGAACATTATAAACACCTCGCGCTTTCTCGTGGAGTTTATGCTTACACAGGACCAGAAAAAAGAGGCGAGGAGGAGGAGAAGGCGGCGATTGCAGCGCAGCGACCAGCGTGATGAGGACATGGACACGGACACAGAATTCTCTGAGACCGCGGGCCCCGGTGCTTTGGAGATTATGATGTTAATGGGCCAGGTTATAGGCTTTGAACGCCGATTCTGGGCCCGGGAAACAAGCACAGACTGGTGGGACCGCATAGTGTTGCAGGTGTGGGACGATTCCCAGTGGCTGAGAAACTTTCGCATGCGTAAGGGCACTTTCATGGAACTTTGTGACTTGCTTTCCCCTGCCCTGAAGCGCCAGAATACCAAGATGAGAGCAGCCCTCACAGTTGAGAAGCGAGTGGCGATAGCCCTGTGGAAGCTTGCAACGCCAGACAGCTACCGGTCAGTCGGGAATCAATTTGGAGTGGGCAAATCTACTGTGGGGGCTGCTGTGATGCAAGTAGCCAAAGCAATCACGGAGGTGCTGCTACGAAAGGTAGTGACTCTGGGAAATGTGCAGGTCATAGTGGATGGCTTTGCTGCAATGGGATTCCCTAACTGTGGTGGGGCAATAGATGGAACCCATATTCCTATCTTGGCACCGGAGCACCAGGGTACCCAGTACATAAACCGCAAGGGGTACTTCTCAATGGTGCTGCAAGCACTTGTGGATCACAAGGGACGTTTCACCAACATCCATGTGGGCTGGCCGGGAAGGGTTCATGACGCTCGCGTCTTCAGGAACACCAATCTGTTTAAACGGCTGCAGCAAGGGACTTACTTTCCGGACCAGAAAATAACCGTGGGGGATGTTGAAATGCCAATTGTTATTCTTGGGGACCCAGCCTACCCCTTAATGCCATGGCTCATGAAGCCATACACAGGCAGCCTGGACAGGAGTCAGGAGTTGTTCAACTACAGGCTGAGCAAGTGCAGAATGGTGGTAGAATGTGCATTTGGCCGTTTAAAAGGTCGCTGGCGATCCTTATTGACTCGCTCAGACCTCAGCCAAACCAATATCCCCATTGTTATTACTGCTTGCTGTGTGCTTCACAATCTCTGTGAGAGCAAGGGGGAGACCTTTATGGCAGGGTGGGAGGCTGAGGCAAATCGCCTGGCTGCTGATTACTCGCAGCCAGACACCAGGGCGATTAGAAGAGCACACGATGAAGCGCTGCGCATTAGGGAAGCTTTGAAAACCAGTTTCATGACTGGCCAGGCTACAGTGTGAAATTTATGTTTGTTTATCCTTCCTGAAAACCCGCCCCATTTATTGACTCATTCTCTGTAAGGAACCCACCCTCCCCCTTCCCCCAGCTTGCTTTCAAAGGAAATAAAGTCACCATTGTTTAAAAATCATTTATTCTTTATGAATTGATTATAAAAAGAGGGAGAGAACCTGAGTGGGGTTTGGGAGGAGGATCAGCGGGAAGGAAAAGCCCAGTAAAAAAAGGTTAAGAAAATGGCAGCCTTTTGCTTGGGCTGTCCACTGGGGTGGAATGGGAGGGTGTACGGAGCCTCCCCCCCCGTGTTCTTACACATCTGGGTGTGGAGGCTATGGCAAATGGTGAGGAGGTAGGGGGGTTATACAGGGGCTGTAGCGGCACAGAACCTGAGTGGGGTTTGGGAGGAGGATCTGCGGGAAGGAAAAGCCCAGTAAAAAAAGGTTAAAAAAATGGCAGCCTTTTGCTTGGGCTGTCCACTGGGGTGGAATGGGAGGGTGTACGGAGCCTCCCCCCCCGTGTTCTTACACGTCTGGGTGTGGAGGCTATGGGACATGGTGAGGAGGTAGGGGGGTTATACAGGGGCTGTAGCGGCACTCTGTTCTCCAGCAGCCGTTCCTGAAGCTCCACCAGACGCCGGAGCATGTCTGTTTGCTCACGCAGCAGCCCCAGCGTTGCTTCCCGACTCCTCTGATCTTCCTGCCGCCACCTCTCATCTCGAGCGTCTCTCCTCTCCTCACGTTGGTCCCTTCTGTCCTCACGGTCACTGGCTTCTTTCCTATACTTGCAAACCGTCTCCTTCCACTCATTCAGATGAGCTCTTTCATTCCTGGTGGATTGCATGATTTCGGAAAACATCTCTTCTCTCGTTTTTTTTTTACGACGCCTTATCTGGGATAGCCTTCGGGAAGGAGGAGGGAGGCTTGAAACATTTGCACCTGCTGGAGGGAGTGAAAAAAGGAGAGAATTTTTTTAAAAGATACATTTTTCAGAACAATGCTTATACTCTTTCACGGTGTATACTATTCACATTACATAGCACATGTGATTTCTGTGCAAGGTCGCATTTTGCCTCTTAATATTGAGTGCCTGTGGCTTTGCTGCTAGAGATCACAGACGCAGGTCGGGGCAACAGAATTCACCTTGCATGCTGCCATGGTAAGCCACTGTCTTTAGGCTTCTGCGCCCTGCTTTCCCACATACCAAGCAAAGCCCGTTGTGCTGCAGTTTTCCTGTTAGCTTGTTTTCTGCTGCTGAAGGTTAACACCCCCCCCCCCATCCAATTCTCTGGGATGAGTGCTTTATCCCTCCCCCCACCGCGTGGCTGGTATCAGGGAAGATCCCTGCAGGAACCAAACTAACACCCCCCCCCCACCCGCCATGAATTCTCTGGGATGAGTGCTTTATCCCTCCCCCCACCGCGTGGCTGGTATCAGGGAAGATCCCTGCAGGAACCAAACTAACACCCCCCCCCCCCCACCCGCCATGAATTCTCTGGGATGAGTGCTTTATCCCTCCCCCCACCGCGTGGCTGGTATCAGGGAAGATCCATGCAGGAACCAAACTAACACCCCCCCCCCCACACCCGCCATGAATTCTCTGGGATGAGTGCTTTATCCCTCCCCCCACCGCGTGGCTGGTATCAGGGAAGATCCCTGCAGGAACCAAACTAACACCCCCCCCCCCCACCCGCCATGAATTCTCTGGGATGAGTGCTTTATCCCTCCCCCCACCGCCTGGCTGGTATCAGGGAAGATCCCTGCTAGCAAAACGCGAAAAGCTCTGGGCCAATCCTCCCCCCCCCCCTTGCACTTGGCTAAATGCAGGGAAGGATTTCTTTTCAGCCACAGGCAAACAGCCCAGTAGGAACGGCCACCTCAGTCCCCTTAATTAAATTCCCTTATTTCAACCAGGTTACCCTAAGCGATATCACTCTCCTGAGGATTACACAGCAAGATAAAGAACGGATGTTGCTTGAATGCCAGCAAACACCGGGACCATATGCTGCCAGGCTCTGTCAGGCAATGATACCAGATTACTTGCTACTAGCATGGCGTGGTCAAGTGTCCTACCATGGAGGACGGAATAAGGCTGCACTGCCCAGAAACCTTGTGGCAAGGCTTTTGGAGTACCTCCAGGAGAGCTTCATGGAGATGTCCCTGGAGGATTTCCGCTCCATCCCCAGACATGTTAACAGACTTTTCCAGTAGCTGTACTGGCTGCGAATGCATCCCAAGTGCTCAGGGCAAATTAATCATTAAAAATGCTTGCTTTTAAACCATGTTTTATATTTTAAAAGGTAAACTCACCTGAGGTCCCTTCCATGGGGTCATGGTCTTGGGTGCTGGCTTGGGAGGCTTGGGAGGGTACTTCAGTCAGGGTGAGAAACAGTTCCTGGCTGTTGGGGAGAACGGAGAGCTGGGTGCTCTCTGCCAGCTCGTCCTCCTCCTCCTCCTCTTCCCCTTCCGCGGAATCATCAGGTGTCCCTGATGAGATTATCCCCAGCTCGGAATCCACAGTCAGAGGTGGGGTAGTGGTGGCGGCCCCCCCTAGAAATGCATTTAGCTCAGCGTAGAAGCGGCATGTCCGCGGCTCTGACCCGGAGCGACCGTTTGCCTCCTTTGCTTTTTGATAGGCTTGTCTGAGCTCCTTGACTTTCACGCGGCACTGATCTGTGTCCCTATTGTGGCCTCTCTCCATCATGCCCTTGGAAATTTTTTCATAAGTTTTGGCATTTCGTCTTTTCGAACGCAGTTCAGCTAGCACTGAATCCTCTCCCCATATAGAGATCAAATCCAGTACCTCCTGTACGGTCCATGCTGGTGCTCTTTTTCGATTATCAGCCTGCATGGTTACCTGTGCTGATGAGCTCTCTGTGGTCACCTGTGCTCTCCACGCTGTGCAAACAGGAAATGAAATTCAAATGTTCCCGGGGCTTTTCCTGTCCACCTGGCCAGTGCATGCGAGTTCAGATTGCTGGCCAGAGCGGTCACAATGGTGCACTGTGGGATAGCTCCTGGAGGCCAATAACATCGAATTGCGGCCACACTAACGCTAATTCGAATTGACAAATTCGATTTTGGCGCTACTCCGCTCGTCGGGGTGGAGTACAGAAATCGAATTAAAGGGCCCTTTAATTCGAATTAAATGGCTTCGTTGTGTGGACGGTTCCAGAGTTAATTCGAATTAAAGCCACTAAATCCGAATTAAAGGTGTAGTGTAGACCAGGCCCAAGAAGCCATCATTTAAGGTATCAAGAAACTATCTCTGCATCCCCACCAACAGTGTTTAATTGATCACAGCTGAGCTTGCAGCCTTCTTCAGGCTGCAGTGACATCAGTGACCAGGGTGCTGCTAATAGTGCCCTTCGCACCGCCTTTGTCAAGATAAACAGATGATAAGAGTCAGATGTTGTTTTAAGAGCCCTGGGTGTTAATTTTGCTCCCAATATGGACATAAAAGGCTAGAAGACATGCCCCTCGGGTCTGCACAATGAATTGGTTTGTGTCAAGACAGACATTACAGGAGAGCAGGACTGGTGGGAAAGGATCAGTTATTCTTTTCTGGAACAATAAATTCTAAATAAAGATGTTCCTAAGCAAATTGTTTGAAGCTGGTTACCTGCGCTGTCGGGTATTATCACCCAGGAGTTATTATCCTGCAGCTGCTGGTCATCACCTCTCCCTGACTCAGCGCGGTTGCTGTCTGAGCTGGTGTCCTCGTGTCCCTTTGAAAAGGAAAATTAAAGGCTAGGAAATAAAGGCCGGACAGCCCTGAGAGAGCTCAGTACAGCCCTGAGAAGGGCCAAATGTGTCCTGCCTCAGATCAGGTGCCCCGACTAGATTATCCCTTGAGGTCCCTTCCAGCCCTAAGTTTCTGTGATTCTATGTCCTGTAACAGGAATTCAGCTGGGGTGAAATTCAGGCCTAGACAGAAATCCAAAGGCAAAACAGCTGCCTGGGCCCCCAGGGAGCTCTCTGAGATCTTGAGCTTGAAGAAAACTTGAGGAAACGTTACTGTCAGCCCCAAATAAGGGGCAATGCATCCCTGTGTCAGGCCAGGAGCAGCCCAGAGAGCGCGCTGTCTCTCGCACACAAGGGCTGTACCAGCTTTACTTGAACTGTGCATAAATGTATCCATATAAATGTCCATTCCCTTTTTTGGGAATCCCACTAAGTTCTTGGCCTCAAAGATACCTTTGTGTCAGTGAGTTCCACAGGCTAACTCTCCAAAAAAGAAATAGCTACTCGCGGTCTTTCAATTTAACTGAATCTGTCCTTTGCTCTTGAATCATGAAACAGCATAAATGGAAGCACCTGACTGAACTCCTCTCTGCCATTCATTATTTTAAAGTCCTCCATCACGCCCCCTCTTATTCTATCTCTGGTATTTAGATGGCCCCTGTTACCATAATACATGAGCACCTCACAACCTTTACTGTATTTATCCTCACAATACCCTTAGAAGGTAGGAAATGGCTACAACTCTTCTTGTACACATGAGAAACTGAGGCACTGACATGACCAAGCTCACCCAAGAAGTCAGTGGGGGAGCAAGGAATTGAACCATTACATCCTCAGGGCTAAGCTAATACCCTAACCTCCCTTCCCCATCCCTCCAAGCTAAACCTACTTAGACTGTAAGTGCTGTGAGGCAATGATCATCTTTTGTTCTCTGTTCGTACAGCTCCCAGCACACTGTAGGCACTGTCACAGATAAATAATAATAATCCTGATCTTTCCAGTCTTTCTTCGCACATAAGTCTCAAGGCCCTGATCCTTCTCATCTAGGGTTGCCACATGTCTAATGGCTGGTAACCGGACCCTTGAGGCCCTGCCCCCTGCTCCATCTCTTCCCCCAAGGCCTGGCCCCTAATCCACTTCTTCCCTTGAGGCTCCACCCTGCTCCACCTCTTCCCCAGGCCCCACCCCCTGCTCCACCTCTTCCCTCAAGGAACTTCCTCCTCCTCTATCTCTTCCCCCAAGTCCCACCCCCTTCTCTGCCTCTTCTCCCCAAAGCCCCATCCCTGCTCTGCCTCTTCCACCCCATCCCCCCCGATAAAAAAAATTGATATCAGGGCTTATCAAATGGCACCTGGACACACAAGCCGAAACCCAGACTGTCCAAGTGAAAACCGGATAGGTGTCAACCCCCACCCAATTCTCAAGTCTCTAATTCTGCTCTATCCTTTCTGAGATGGGGTGACCCATAGGCACCAACTCCGTGGGTGCTCTGGGGCTGGAGCACCTACGGGGGAAAATTAGTGGGTGCTCTGCACCCACCGGCAGCCAAGCTCCCCTCACCCCCTGCCCCACCTCCTTCCCCTCCTCCCCCTCCACTGAGCGCGTTGCATCCCCGCTCCTCTGCTTACCTCCTAGCGCTTCCCACCCAGCTGCCGCCAAACAGCTGTTTAAGCTGACTTAAAACATAAACCTGGAAATAACTCCTACCTCTGTTTTTGCCTGAAGCTGGGATCCAGGTCCTGATTCCTGCCCAGACAGGACATCTTTCAAAAGTCCTGGACTCTCAGGTTTTCCTTCATTTTCTTCATTTCCTTCATTTATTTCTGGTTCTAAACTTCCAGATCCTGGTTAAACCAAATGTTAATAAAAACAACACTAACAAGAGTAAGAATAATAAATAGGGCTGTCGATTAATCACAGTTAACTCACGTGATTAATTAAAAAATAATCATCACAGTTTCAATCGCACTGTTAAACAATAGAATACCAATTGAAATGTATTCCATATTTTGGGGTGTTTTTCTACATTTTCAAATATATTGATTTCAATTACAACACAGAACACAAAGTGTACAGTGCTCACTGTACAGGATGTACAGTGCTCTGATTTTGGATGCATCTGGCATGTAAATATCTTGTGACGCTGGCTACAATAGTACCATGCGAACACCTGTTCTTGCTTTCAGGTGACATTGTAAACAAGAAGCAGGCAGCATTATCTCCTGTAAATGTAAACAAACTCATTAGTCTGAGCGATTGGCTGTACAAGAAGTACAACTGAATGGACTTGTGGGCTCTAAAGTTTTACATTGTTTAATTTTTGAATGCAGTTATTTTTGTACATAATTCTACATTTGTAAGTTGCACTTTCATGACAAAGAGATTGCATTACAATACTTGTTTGAGGTGAACTGAAAAATATTATTTTTAAAATCATTTTCACAATGCAAATATTTGTAATAAAAATAAAGTGAGCACTGTCCACTTTGTATTCTGTGTTGTAATTTAAATCAATATTTCTGAAAATGTAGAAAACATCCACAAATATTTAAATAAATGGTTGTTTAATAGTGTGAATAATCACATGATTAATCGTGAATAACTTTTTTATCACATGATTAATCATAATTAATCTTTTTTATTGCTTGACAGCCCTAACCCCACCCCCCACCCCCGCCCCACAGTTTTCCCATTCAGTTGTCAGCCTCCCATTTAGTTCAAACCCATCCCTGGCCCCTTTCTTTAGCTAATTTTGGTAAAAATTGAAAAATATCTACTTAAAAAAATTAATTTCACAGTTAGAGCTGGTCAGAAATTATTAATCAAAATGCTTTTTCAAGGGAAAATTTTGTCTTTATCTTAAACATTTTTGCAGACTGTGTCTATTAATACATTTTGTGTTGCCAAACTGAAAACTTTTCATGTTTTGGCTGCTGAAAACTGATTTTTTTTTGTTTATTTTTAAGTTTTCAGCAAAAAAATTTTAAAAATATATATTATTTTCCTCTAAATTTTTCCCAGGAAAACCCCCCTGCTGATTTTCTGATGAGCAAAACTTAGAGTCACGGGCAGCGGCTGAAACCTCCATTCAGGGAGGCTAGGCCGCCAGCCCCACCCCATCTGCCTGATGTATTATTTCAATGGTGTCATTTTGATTCATTTTATTTTGACTTTTACATTCTATTAAACATTTAATATCATATATATATTATTAAATATCATACATGTGATACTAAATTTAATATTTAATATAAAAGTCAAAACAAAGTGAATCAAAACAACATTATTAAAACAAAACATTGTGACATTTTCTAAATGAGATGTTTCATTTTGGACAAAACTGCATGGAAACTATTCTGTCTAAAATGTTCACCCAACTCTAAAAAAAAAAAAAATCACACCAGGAAATGAAATGGTTACCTCTACTATCCGGTGTTTTCCCCTCTTTCTGCTCCTCTGTCTCCGCTTCTCCAGTGGCTTGGTCTGTAGCTCCGACCTTGCGTTCCTTGGAAAAGAAAGGTAATCAAAGCATGAATGGGGTGATTCTTTAAACGTAGCAGAGGCTGCATGAACAACTCCTCTGCTAACCGAAGGCAGAAACAGATTAACTGGTTAATAGCTGCTGGGTTATTATGGCTAACATTTTCAAAAAGAGGAAGCTAATGTTAGGCTCCTACATCTACAGTTAGGCAATTAAATAAGTGGACTGATTTTCAGATGTACTGAGCTGGAAAATGGGAGGAGTTTTCACAGAAAAAAGCAGCTATTTGTCAAAAACCTGCTAAGCCCCAAAACATTCTCAGCCCAACACCTCAAAAACCAAAATAATTTTGGCCAAAATTTGTAATAATTTTGGCCCAAAATTTCCCCCCCAAAAATAAAAATTTGGTCAATAACTATTAAAAACTAAATAATTTTTGGTCAAAACTGCCCAAATTCAAAAGATTTTGAGGAAAATGGATACTTTTCTGGTTTAGTCAAAAATCCAAATTTTTCAACAAAAAGAAAAGTTTGGAAAGATTTCCAACAGCATAAGACAGTAGATCCCGTTTACTGGGAGCTGCTGGGTGCCCAATGCTCTGAAAATTAGACCATTTAGGGCCTGATACAAAGGTCATGGAAGTCAGTGGAAAGACTCCCCACGATTTCACTGGGACTTTGGATCAGGCCTTTATGAAGTGTCTAAATAGTAGAGAGGGTTAGAAAATTGAAATGGTTTCGAGTGAAGACATAGCCTAGGAATTTCAAAATTTCCCACAGAAAAGAAATTAATTTGTTTCAGGAAAATCAAAATGTTTCAGTTTGACTTTTTCAAAACAAAATATGGAGCATCTGCCCACCTCCAACGGACTCCTTGGGCTGCTCATGATGCTTTGAGGGGCACCCAGCCCCAGGAATCCCCCACAGTCACGAACTGCCCCGAAAGTCCCCCGCTGCGGAGTGACAAGCCTAGAAGACCTGAGAGCAGCTTCCAGGGCTACCACACTCAGGGTCTCCATTGACTGAATGCCAGGCCCCCTAACACCCCGCCAGGTCAGCTGGTAGGAAACCAGGCCTGTGTTTTGGTGTAAGTCCATTGAAACTGAAATGTTTCCGCAAGGAATTTCAGTTTCAATAAATCAGTATTTTCATACCAAAAAAAAAAATCATTAGAAAATTCCTGAGCAGCCATAAAACTAAGCTCAGTTCCCAGTGATCCTAAGGGAATGAAAGCCCCACCTCATTGGCTGCTTCAGCAGAATCAGCTGGTGGCTGGAGTCCAGGTCCTGGATCCTGTTCAGCAGGGGCATCTTCTGACCATCCTGAACTTAGAGGGTTTGGTTCATTTGTATCTAGTTCTAAAGGTTTAGTTCCTGGTATGAAAAAAGTCAAAAATGGCATCTGTTCACTGAGTGTGTCGGCAAATTCCCACTGTTCATTTAAATGACCGTCTAAGAGTCTCCATCACAGGGAAAGTCTTTCCCCCATTTTACCCCACTGCTGAGTAATAGGGGGAAATATACATTTTTCAGTATGTTAACTTGTCACGGAGTGTGGGGGGAGACAAGGCCCTGCACCCCCGGCTTCCTGCGATTCACCATGACTCTCAGCCAGCCAGTAAAGCAGAAGGTTTATTTAGACGACAGGAACACGGTTCAAGACAGGTCTTGCAGGTACAGACAACAGGACCCCCTTAGTTTGGTCCATTTAGGGGCCCCAGGGACACCACAGCCCCGTTGGGGGGGGGGGTCAGAGCCCCGTCTGGGCTCCCCTCCATTTCACCAGCCAGCTCCAAAACTCTAACTCCCTCCAGGGTCTCCCTCAGCCTCTCCCCGGCTCCTCCCCCAGCCTTTGTCCAGTTTCCCGGGCAGAGGTGTCACCTGGCCTCCAACCCCCTTCCTGGGTTCTCATGTTAGGTGCTCCGGTATCCTCCCTCAAGGCCAGTCTCCCATCCCCCAATGCAGACCATCCCAGCCAAACTCCCCTGCAACCTTCCCCGGCCAACACTCCCCACTCAGCATTTAAAGACCACATTAAGAACAGTCCCAGTTTGTCACATAACTCTTCACAGTATGGCCAGTGTCTTTGTATATATCTGTGCAACACCCAGCACAACGGGACCCAAATCTCAATCACTGTGTGTCTGTGCAGCACCCCAGCATGACAGGGCCCCGATCTCAGTGGACATGCGTCTGTGCAGCACCCAGCAAGATGGGGCCGTGATCTCAGTCACTGTGTGTCTGTGTAGCGCCGGCACAATGGGGCCCCTATATCACTTAGGCCTTGGCTACACTGGCAATTCACAGCGCTGCACTTGCTGCACTCAGGGGTGTGAAAAAACACCCCCCCTGAGCGCAGCGAGTGCAGCGCTGTAAAGCGCCAGTGTAATCAGCGCCTGCAGCGCTGCACGCTCCCTCGCAGCGCTGCAAGCTACTCCTCTCGGAGAGGTGGAGTACTTGCAGCGCTGCGAGAGAGCTCTCGCAGCGCTGGCGGCGCAACTACACTCGCGCTTCACAGTGCTGCCGCGGCAGCGCTGTGAATCCGTGAGTGTAGCCAAGGCCTGAATGTGTGTAGTAGTAGTAGTATTGAGAGTAATAATTATTATTATTAATAATTAAGTGGAGTGGAAAAGCCAATAGATGTTAAGGAAGTTGCTCAAACATGTAGGAATCTTTTTGCAGTGGTTTCTTTTAACATTTTCTAAATATTTTAATGAGGTTTGGGAAAATATGACATGAATAGCTATTGGTAAAGCATCGACAACACAGTATGTCCAAAAGAAAGAAATACGATCACAACACACTTGGGGCCTCAGCTTTGCATCAGAGTCTTAACTTGATAATTCTGTCAAATCAAACTGCTCTAAAAAAAAACAATGACTATGTTAATATTAAAATTGGACAGCTAAAGAAAACTCACCCCACTGTGGCATGCATTCCATTAGCAAGTGACAGCCATCCTGCTATAAAACAACTTCCCCTATTGTATGCTATACATAACCAATCTGCAGGGCTAACTGTCCACACCTTGCAAAGTAAGGGAGATCAGCATTGTTCAGTTGCTTTCACTGATGGTAGCATTTCACACCCACTCTGCACAAAAGTGTGAATGATAACACAAGGCATAAGTAAAACCCACTGCTGAGTGGCTATAGGTCCACAGGAATGTGAGTTGCTACAGCCCCCAGTTGCAATGAGAGAGCTGTCTCTTTAGCTCAAACTGTAGCAGCTCGCGCTGTTAGCGCTGGAGGTCCCTGGTTCAATCCCCAGAGTATCGCCCCAGAAGGTGGCCATTGCACAAGTATAAAACACAGGCTGGTTTAAGGGTTTGTCTACATGACAGGGGCTACAGCAGGATAGCTGCTATGCTGGCATAACCCCGTAGTATACAGGCAGCCTGCAGAGACAGAAGGGGTTTTTCCATGTCTGTACATAAACCACCTCCCTGAGTAGCTCAGTAGAAACATTCTTCCATCATCCTAGCTGCAGCTACACCAGAGATTAGGTTGGCATAGCTCAGAAGTATAAACCAGGCAGCTATGTGTGTCATGTCCCTTTTAGTGCCTTAACCACTTAAGGGGAGATTTTCATAGGTGCAAATTGCAGTTAGGCACCTAACATCCATGTCTTTGAAAATCTAGCTGACAGAGGATAAAAGCCTACTATTGTTTCCAGCTAACAGAGTTGCTCCTTCAGCTTAAATGGTACGAGCCTGCACTGTGTAGGTGAAGATCTTTGGGTTTCGCTCTACACTGGAAAATCAAACCCTGTGAATCTATTTTAAAAAGACTTAAGATTAGAATGGATCAAAAAAATTTAGGTGGAAATGTTTAGTCAAAAATTAAATTTTTCACAAGAAAACGAAAATTTTCAATTTTCCTGCAGAAAATGTCAAAATATTTTTTTTCATTGTAAATTGACAGTTTATTTAATTTCAGCATCAAAATGGTATTTTATTTGAGATTTTGGAAACTGAAAAATTTTGATTTGGGGATCTTCTGGTGTTTCCCCTCCCTTTTACTTGCACAGGAAGAGGAAAGTTTTACGAGTGAGAGGCAGTGTGTGGAGAAGGAATCCACATTTTTTATTTTTTTACTTTTTCCAGCTTGGAAAATAACTAAAAAGCATGAGAAAGTTTTTTTGTGTGTGGGGGGGGAGTTTTCACACTTTTTTTTAACTGAAAAGGAGTGAAAAAAAATTTAAAAAGAGAGAAAATCATGAGATTTTACAAAATAACAATGCTGGGGTTCTTTTTATTCAATGCTTATTTTGACTTTCCCGGGTTCTCTGGAGGAAGAACTCCCCATTCTATAAATCAAATGAGTCCCTGACAGTGAATCTTCAACCCACCAATAATACATATAATACTTTATGTTACCTTCTGTCTGACTCTGCGACCCATCTGGGCCCTTCAGAGCCTGCTGACATTCCGGACAGTGTGTCCCTCCTTCCAGACATTTGCCGTCGCATTCTGCGCATTTCATTTTTATGGCTTATCCTAGAAAGCCAACCAAAGAGCTGTATCAGCAGGGATTCATGAGACAGTCCCCAAAAGATCATGAGATATTTTTTAAAAGCCTCATGATTTTTAAAGCCAAATATATCAGGGTCTTTTTTCCTTTGCCTCCTGGTTTTTGAGCCTTTTGAGGATCATGTTTTGTAGCTTTCCCCCCCAGCGATCAGTAATAGAATCTGGCTTTGTTTTTAAACGAAAGCTGAGAGTCTCACATAACTACCTGATTCCAGGAGCTGAGGATTTTAAAAAAGCACCAAATATCACAAAACAATGAGAGCAGCCAACATTGTATCAGTGACAAACCTAAAAACCAGTTGTGCCTCCCCATTACTTTTCAGGTAAGAGAAGTAAAATGATATCGGTAGTTTTTTTTTTTTTTAACATTGTAATTAATTGTGAATCTCTGATTTCATTGGCCTTAATTCTCTTCAACAATTGATCCCAGCTTTTCATTTTAAGATTTGAATTTCAAGGCATAAGCTATCCAGGAAGAAGCTGTTCATGTGAAGATCCCTGGAAGTGACAGAGCTGTGTCAAAAGTATCATATGTGAAAACAAACCTAACAAATTCAGCTCAGCTTGCATGATTAAGGACACAAAATGAAGAAGTAAAACCAAAAATGCATTCTCACTCTCCCTTTTCTTTCATCCTTCTACCAGCACAACAGCTTTAGCAAAAATGATATTTGTCAAATATAATCAGCAGCATTAAGACAAATGGAATTGGGTGACATTGATAAATCCCTTGCAGTAGACAAGCAAATAATAATTTCCACTAAACACAAAACTGTTCTCCTCATGAAAAGGACAATGGAAGATGGGCTGTAAGGTGGGACCATCAGCTGGTAATATTTTACTTTCTTTTTCATGCAGTTAATACTCTTAATGATTATGCACAATGGACATAGGCCCTGGTCTGGCAAACACATATGCACAATTTTCAAGCTCAACATTGCATTTAATTTGCCAATGTTATTAACCCCTAGCAGATAGGAACAGAGATGTTATTCTCCCCTCCTGTTCCTTTATCTTTTTGGTCTCCTGCCTTGCTTTTTTTTTTTAAACCTTTACTTGTTTGCCCTCTTTTCTATGTGGTTTTATACCTAACACTGATTGGATCACTGAGTAGGAGGAGTAAACTTATAGTCAGCTGAAGGAAATCATGTCATTTCATATGCCACCTGCTATCTGTGTCTGTGCAGCACCTAGTACCATGAGGCCCCATCCTTGGTTGGCCCACTGGCAGTTCTGATTAGTATTCCTAGCGAGTCTATCTGTGACACAGAACAGGTGTTGCTGACATATAATGTATCTGTATATGTTTATCATTAGGTCTGGCAGAATTTTTTGTATATAATTCTGGTGGATAATACTAATGTTTATTTTTAAGCATTTTTCTATTTTTATTTATTTAAGTTTTCACTGAAAATGTATGTACAAAATGATGTGTTTTAAGCAATTTTTAAAGATTTGTATCTATTTAAATTTTCACATTTGTGAGAAATGATGAGGGGTCAGGCAATAATTATTTAATGATGCAGATGTTATTATTCAAAAAGTTAAAGCTTTATCACCATTAAAACACAAATAGTCAGTCTCACATATCAAAATATACCAGGTAAATAGCCTTAAATCAAACTCCTGAGCCCCAGTCCACTGCTCTACCCTCATTTTGCACTGGTGTTAATGATGGCACAAGGTGAAGGGGGGGCAGGTTCGACCAAAATTGCACATAACACATCATAGCAATGTGATATTAATACAGCTATTATACCTGATTCTGCTCTCAGGAACCTCAGGATAAATCCTGAGTCATCCACTGACTGCAGGTGGATTGGGGCCAGATTCTGGTCCCAGCTCCCCTGGAGTCAGTCTGGACTCAGCCACTGACTGCCATGGGGTCGGGGCAAATTGTGATCTCAGTGACACCAGTATTATAAATCTAGGGGACTCTGGAGAAGTTAATGTCATTATCCCAGTTTTAAAAGGATGGAAATAAGGAGGCACATCTATGTTAAAGGCATATATTGGAAGTTATACCACAATGTGCCATAATTCCTGTGAATCAGAATTTAGAAAAGAACTTTCTATAAATAATCATTCCTCCATTTTAGTCAACAATGCAATTTAAACCAAGAGCAGGAAATGTAATTCTAATTTCAGCATAATACGGCTCATGCAGAAGAAGGATCCGTCTATTTGTCCTTAATTTAAGGGTTTGTTATGAATTTCAGAAGCACAGGGAAATCCTACCGTCTGTACTCAGGCATAAGTCCCATCGCAAACCAACTAAGTCATGCAGGATTCAGCAGTTTAAAAAATCTTAACACTCATTTACCCTACCTTGTATCAGATTCCCTGGTCGTAAAGGTGCCTGGGTGTGCATATTATCTTCACAGGAAATGCATCTGTTTCATGTCTGTCTATATATGGTGTATTTGAATTGCCTTCCCAAAACATGTGATTTCTTTGTTCTCTTTCTGTTTCTTGTAAGTCTTATGGAAATAACTATTATTTTGAAAGTGAAAGTAATTCAGTAACATTTGTAGTCTGCAACAGGCCAATATGCAGGTTTTCAGTTACTTCTGCCTTCAAGATGAAACTGTAGCTCCAGCTGCTGAAGTCAGGGAGGTTACAGTGTAACCAATAAATCTGGAAATCCTAAGAAACAGGGGTTGTCAGTGTCACCAACCATTCAAAAAAAGTGTCCTTTAGATCTGTTACTTTCCAGCCTTAGCAAAGCAGGGTGGAATTGCATCTCACTTCCTGACTACATTTGGGCAAACTGTTTGCACCGAAAGATTTTTCCACTGAAAAAAGGCAGATTCAGGCCCATTGAAAATTTTGCAAATGTGCGTTGACTTGTTTCAGTTGGTAAAGAAAAAAGAAAGTGATTTGTTTCAATATGTTCAAAATGAAATGTTTCAACTTTTTTTATATGAAGCAGCTTTTTGTTATACAACTTAATTACATTTTTTTTTTTTTTTTAAAAAGATAATGTTTTTAAAAACTCAAAGCTGAAATGAAACATTTTGTTTTAGGTCAAACAAAGTTTCATTCAATGCAAAAGGAATTATTTATTTTACTTTTTGGTTTACTGAAAATGGTGTTGTTTTTTTTATTTCAAGTTGACCTGAATTTGTGTGTTGGGCATGGCCAGCAAACCAAACATGAAATATTCACCCAGCTCTACTCCAGCCTTTCTTACCAGGAGGTGTTACTGAGCTTTGTGTCACTGTCCTACCAGTTTCATATCAGACCTACTATAGATTCATAGATTCTAGGACTGGAAGGGACCTCGAGAGGTCATCGAGTCCAGTCCCCTGCCCTCATGGCAGGACCAAATACTGTCTAGACCATCCCTGATAGACATTTATCCAACCTACTCTTAAATATCTCCAGAGATGGAGATTCCACAACCTCCCTAGGCAATTTATTCCAGTGTTTAACCACCCTGACAGTTAGGAACTTTTTCCTAATGTCCAACCTAAACCTCCCTTGCTGCAGTTTAAGCCCATTGCTTCTTGTTCTATCCTTAGAGGCTATGGCCTTGGCAATACTGGCACTGTACAGCACTGCAACTTGCTGCGCTCAGGGGTGTGAAAACGCCCCCCCCCCCCGAGCGCAGCGAGTGCAGCGCTGTAAAGCGCCAGTGTAATCAGCGCCTGCAGCGCTGCACGCTCACTCGCAGCACTGCAAGCTACTCCCCTTGGAGAGGTGGAGTACTTGCAGCGCTGCAAGAGAGCTCTCGCTGCGCTGGCGGCGCAACTACACTCGCGCTTCACAGCGCTGTCATGGCAGCGCTGCCGTGGCAGCGCTGAGACGTCCCGAGTGTAGCCAAGGCCTAAGGTGAACAAGTTTTCTCCCTCCTCCTTATGACACCCTTTTAGATACCTGAAAACTGCTATCATGTCCCCTCTCAGTCTTCTCTTTTCCAAACTAAACAAACCCAATTCTTTCAGCCTTCCTTCATAGGTCATGTTCTCAAGACCTTTAATCATTCTTGTTGCTCTTCTCTGGACCCTCTCCAATTTCTCCACATCTTTCTTGAAATGCGGTGCCCAGAACTTGACACAATACTCCAGGTGAGGCCTAACCAGCGCAGAGTAGAGCGGAAGAATGACTTCTCGTGTCTTGCTCACAACACACCTGTTAATACATCCCAGAATCATGTTTGCTTTTTTTGCAACAGCATCACACTGTTGACTCATATTTAGCTTGTGGTCCATTATAACCCCTAGATCCCTTTCTGCCATACTCCTTCCTTGACAGTCTCTTCCCATTCTGTATGTGTGAAACTGATTTTTCCTTCCCAAGTGGAGCACTTTGCATTTGTCTTTGTTAAACTTCATCCTGTTTAACTCAGACCATTTCTCCAATTTGTCCAGATCATTTTGAATTATGACCCTGTCCTCCAAAGCAGTTGCAATCCCTAAACTAAATCAAGGTACAGTGGTAAAGCAACTCTTTCCCCATGTCAGCCTCAGCATTTCTCCTTCTGGCAGCAGGGAGGTAACTGGAGTAAATCAGTCCTACCCCAGAAGTTTCTAATTCTTAACTTTGGTATATTTATGATGTTTACAAGGCAAAGCCTCAGGGTAGGCCTATGAATTTTTTTCACACCCCTGAGCAAGAAAGTTTCAGCACAGTAAAGTGGAGACAATGCCTTAGTACACTGGCTTCTAGTCACCAACCCCTCCCCTGTCCCTCCTTTGCAGACACTTTTTCTCTCTACTTCCCCAAACCTTGCTGCAGTCACCTCTCATCCCTCTCCCTCTTATTGGAAGGGGGTGGGGGAGCTTAACTGTCACCAGGGCCCCTTAATTGGACTCAGGTGTCTCTGATTAGCCTGAGGTAATCTCTTTTCAGTTCATAGGGAAAAGGGCCTTCACCATTCTAGAACTGACAGACCTCCCTTCACCAGCTCTAGCTGCCAGCTCTGAATTTGTTACCTATCTGCACCTCCTTCTCCCACAGTACTATGCAGTTGGGCTATGTGTAGTGTAGACAAGCCCTGAGAAACAGCTTATCCTCTCAGCATTGCTGGGCCAGATTCCTGTCCTGTGCAGCACTTTGCAGTGGAAGGGTTGTAGCAACAGGAACTATCTTGCTACTCTTGCATTTTTTTTCTTTGTTCTGGTGCATCCACTTAAGGTGAGCATGGGCCATAACAGGGGTAAACCTCTGTCTGAGCAGATAATATTAGGGGGTTTCCATGGCCCATTTTACCACAAAGCACTACTTCTCTACTACGGTGTACCTTTGTTCTCTGGGTAGGTGTTTTCTACTGAGGTACAAAACGGGGTGTTCTTCCTCTCCTCCCAGCTGAGGAAGTATGGCTCCCCACCCTACTTCAGAGATATCCATTTATAGTCTGAACTCCTTCTCAACGTTTGGAGCTACTAGCACTGGGTTTACTGCAGAGGGCTGTCAGATGTGCAAAACCTTATTCTGCTGCACCGGTCCATTTTACCATGCCTGGGCCTCTGGTCTTTATCAGATCTGTCAAAGGGTGGTGAAGTGGGGAATTAAATGCTATAATATCCCACTATCCCCAGAAATATTCTGACCAGTTTCTTCCTGAGCAGTTGAGGCCAACTTTGTATTACCTATAACTTGTTCAGCTGGGGTTTCACTATGCCCCTCCCCATGATGTACCTGAGGTATTTGGCTTCTGCTAGCCCAGTGGTTCTCAAACTGTGAACGGGGAACCCAAAGTGGGTCACAGCCCCATTTTATTGGGGTCACTAGGGCTGGCGTTAGACTTGCTGGGGCCTGGGACTGAATCCGAAGCCTGAGCCCCACCGCCTGAGGCCAAAGCCCAAGAGCCTCATTGCTCAGGGCCAAAGGCGAAGCCCTAGGACTTCAGCCCTGGGTCGCAGGGTTCAGGCTACAGGCCCCCTGCTGGGGCCAAAGCCCTTGGGCTTTGGGTTTGGCCTCCCCACCTGAGGTGGCAGGGCTCGGGCTTTGGCCCCGCCTTCCAGGGCAGGCGAGCTCAGGCTTAGATCCCCCCTCCCCCGCTGGGGTTGTGTAGCAATTTTTGTTGTCAGAAGAGCGTCACAGTTTGAGATATTGGCCTTTCTTATGTACAGTACTTATGTCCCCCTAGCTGCGGTCACTCCTCTGACTTCACTGTAGCTGTCCCCTAAGTGAATTAGGATCCTACACTAGAAATTATTGCTAGTATAATAATGCGGATTGAAGGTGATTTTTTGCGACATTTCTATGCTAGAAAATTCACTACTGTGGATGCAGCTATAGTGGCATAAACTTTAACTGTTATAGCTTATTTCACTTGGGGAACTGGCATAAGCTATACCAGCAAAAGTATTCTGCCGCTGTAAATTGCATCGGCATTAAGAGGATTTTAGACTGGAAAACCTTTTAAGTCCAGCAGGGTTGTTGTTGTCTGTGTTGTAAACCCTCTATTTACTGTTTTAATGTTAAACCTTGGGTGTGGTCTGCAGTTTCCTGTCAAGTCATTGCTGGTGGCTGCCAGGGCAACTGCCTCTGCCAAAAACCCTCCCAAAAGGTAAGCTCTTTATTAAACACACATAAGAATGAAGCTAAAGCATTTGAAATGTAAAGCAGTGAGTAAGGCTTTCATTGTAATAATATTCCTTACCCCCTTTCTCTTACAGAAGGGTTTTCTCTTGGGGAAACCCCTACTTCACAGCATTTGATGGTATTAACTGTCCTTTTGGGGAGAAAAGTGTTAGTTTCAATAATCTGGAGTGATTGTTGCCGCTGCTGGAGCCTAATCCTGTTCCCTTTCATACAAAACAAGACCAACTTGTTCTGAGAGAAAGGTCAAAAGGTAGAAAATGCAGTTTCTGTCTCTGGTGCTGACTCACACTTGTAGCCTCACTGCTGGGAAAAAGACAAGCCCAGCATTATGCTCTGAGCTATTTGATAGGAGACATACTGTTACCAGGCTGTTTAAGGCGTTGCTTTCAGCTGCTTATCTAGTCAGGCTCACAGCTTTGTGGAGTGAAGTTTTTCTTGATGATTCATCCAGATTCTTACTACACAGAAGGCAGAAAGGGAAGTGAAGAGAGGGTACAAGGTGACACACCCTCACATCTCAAGTGTTGGTATGGATTTAGCCCAGGGGTTCTCAAACTGGGGGTCGGGACCCCTCAGGGGGTTGCGAGGTCATTACATGAGGGGTCGCGAGCTGTCAACCTCCACCCCAAACCCCGCTTGTCTCCAGCATTTATAATGGTGTTAAATATATTAAAAAGTGTGTTTAATTTATTAGGGGAGTCACACTCAGAGGCTTGCTATATGAAAGGGGTCACCAGTAAAAAAGTTTGAGACCCACTGATTTAGCCAGAGCCAGTGGAGGTGGCAATGTCATGTTCCTTCTCTCTGGCCTGGTCAGGGCACTTTTCAGGGTCAGGACAACGAAGGCCCAATGGTCTCAGGGTGGATCCCAGGGTCCCTAGGTGAGGGTGGAGATAGGGGAGTAACCACAATGCTGAAGCTTGCTCCTTCCAGCCCACATCTCCAGCTGCTCGACCCCAAACAACATCCAAAAAGGGGGCAGCGCCCTCATCCCAGGAACACGATCCAATCAAAATGACTGGGGCTGATTATAACTCTGAACATTTCCTCCCATTTCTAGAACCTTCCATCTCACCCTCCTGCCAACCCGAGCTGCCTTCAATTCCAAGACCAGAAGGGACCATTTGTGATACAGGCCAGAGAACTTCCCCAAAATCATCCCTAGAGCAGATCTTTTAGAAAAAACATCCAGTCCTGATTTGAAAATTGCCAGTGATGGAGAATTCACCACGGCCCTTCTAAATTGTTCCAGTGACTAATTAGCCTCACTGTTAAAAATTTAAACCTCCTCTCATGGCTCCTTTCCCCAGAACAATCTGAGTTCATACCAGTCTTTCTCCATCTTCTGCTGGCTTTTATGAACAATATGATAACCTAGCTGGTCTTCCGTTACTCCTTTAATGTGGGTTTCCTGTGCCATTGGGTGGGGTGTGTGGTGGCTAATTGGAGTGAGTGCTTCTTGTGAACAGACATCTGAGTTTTCTGAAGTACAGCTATTAGCTCTCTCTGAAAGCCATGAGAATCAGCCTTGCTTAGGGAGATCAGGGAAAGGGGTTTTGTTAAGGCAGCTGCGTTCTTTAACGCAGGGCACATTTTTCAGATCAATCAAAATCAGAACCAGGCTCAGCTTGATGGATTAGAAATTCACTTCACTTTGGAAATTCACTGTATTACCAACTCCCTAGTGTTCAAAAAACCCGAGATTAATCATGAGGTGTTTTAAACATAATAATGAATTTTGGGTTCTTTCTAATTGCCTGTTGAGTTTTAAAGCTTTCAGATGCCCTCAAACTTTTCACCATAGCCATGAGGGCTAGAAATATATTTATAAAAAAAGAAAAAGCTAATAATATGTAGCTCTTGTAGAGCACATTTCATCAGTAGATCTCAAAGCACTTTACAAAGGAAGGAAGTATAATTATCCCCATTTTACAGATAGGGAAACTGAGGCACGGGGCAGGGAAGTGACTTGCCCAAGGTCACCCAGCAGGCCAATGGCAGAGTTTGGGATAGAACCCAGTCCAGTGATTTACCTCGATGACTCCAACACCTGGGGCTTTAATAAAAACACCAGCTATTGTGAGACTTAAGATCAAATTGCGATAGCTGGCAACTTCTCCAAAGTGAAAGATGAATGAAGCAAGTTTCATCCATTTGAAGAGTGGATAAATTTTAACACCTTATCTGTTCCTCTGATATGGATGAGCGACTAAGAGCCCTGAATAAATCAACCAATTAGCAATTCTCCTTCCGAAGTATAACATACAAAACAGATCCAAATCCAGTTTGCAGGCATCACTTAGTTCTGATGCCTCTTTTCTGGCATCATGCCCATCCAACACAGCTTCCTGCGTAACCCAGGCCAGAGATTCTCATCCACTAATTTCTGCATCCAGTCCAATAGTTTCTATTTGACCTATAGCATGTTTTAAAAAGACATTCAGTCTTGCTGACAGACTCCATGTTTATTCAGAGAATCACCCTGTTCACAGCAGATGTTTGAATGGTTCCTTCCCCTCCTATTAACATCTTGAACCTTACTAGTCTGAATTTGTCTCGCATCCGCTCTCAGCCATTGGCTCGCTTTCTGCTTTTGTCTGCTGGATCTTAACAGAGCTGTCTATGTCGACTATGATCAAATGACCTCTCCTTAGTCTTCTCTTGGATAAACTAAATTGTGACTCTTGCAATATTTGGCATTTTTCTTAAAGCTCCCAGAGTTCTGTGATTCTGCTGGACAAATTTCTCAGCTTTCATTAAAGAAGAAAGCAAGTTTTTACCCTTCATGGTTGCAAAGAAAAACTTGAAAACCTGCATCCTAAAGACGCCATCACAGAAGGCAAATAAACACAATCCCACAGTTATTTTTTTTTAAAGTCTCATGATTGTAAGTCAATCTCGTGATTTTCCGCTGACATGATTTGTTCAGCAAAACAGTCTGAACTTCCTGGAGAGCTGGACAAATGACAATGTTAGATAGACCGGGGTCCTGGGCTCCCAAACTTTCTGATTCATTTCCTGGTTTAACAAATACAAAGGAAGTTCTTTGGCATAAGAAAGCGAAGAAAAAAAAAAGGCACAGTAGTGTCCAAGTCCGTTTTATAAGCAGAAGGGGGCTTATTTCCCACTTTAATTTTTGGCAAGTTGTGGGTTGTGGTTTTCTGGTCTTGTTTTATCTGAAGATCACTTATTTGGGCTTTTTTATTCCATTCTTGCTTCTGCCTTCAGAACTGAGTGCCTGGCCAGCCACTGACGCTCTCTGGCCGCCCAGCGAAGGCAGCGCTGTCACCAGCAGCAGCGCAAAAGTAAGGTTGCCAATCCACCATGCCATGCCACCCTGACTTCCACACTGCTGCTGACGGCAGCATGCCTGGCCAGTAGCCGGCGCTCTCCTGCCACCCAGCCAGAGCTAAATTTGTGCCGGGGCTGTGCCCAAGTACCTGTTTCATTATACATTAAACATATGAAATCAATGAGTTGTAGGCACCCAGATGATTTAGAAAATAGATGCCTAAATACCTTTAAAAATCTGGCCTTCTGTGTCTCAGTTCCCCATCTGAGCAATGGGTTAATGGCCCTGCTCTGCCTCACAAGGGTGTTGTGAGGATAAAGACTTTAAAGATTAGTAGGATATTATGATGATGGGCAGTGGCGGATTACCATATAGGTCCCACAGGTGCACTGGCACTCTGGCCCCGCCCCCTGCTGCTCTCTCCCCCAGCTCTGCTCCTCTGCCCTGCACCTCCTCTTCCCCCTGAGGCCCCACCCCCAGCCAGGCTGGAAGATGGCGGGAACCTGTGTAGAGAGTGAATGAGTATATTTCCCCTCCCTCGTCCCCTGTGTGGAGCCAGCCTGAGTCCCCTCTCTCTTCCCATGTGTAGCCAGCCTGAGGCACTTGCCCAAACCCCCTCCTGCCCTATGCAGGGCTGGCCTGAGCCCTGCCTCTTGCCACCCCCGAGCCCCACTGCTCCCCTGCACCCCCACCCCAAGCCCCATTTTGGCAAAAGTGCATCATTTGTGCTGTATTGCTCTTGCCACCTGGTGATCAGTTGACAAGAGCAAATGGGACAAATCCAGTTTTGCCAAAAAAGTTGGGACATCCAGGGCCAAAACGGTAGGTATGGTTACTCTAGCAGGGGTCCCCAAACGTTTTTGGTTGTGCCCCCCTTTACCTGGCCCCCACTCCCCGGGAGCTGGGGCCTGAGCCGGGAGTGGGAGCTGGGGGTTGCAGGGGCAAGGGGCTGTGGTCAGGGGTCAGGAGTGGGGCCGTGGCTGGAGGTGAGGCTGGGGCTGGGGCACGGCTGGAGTGGGGCCAGAGAAGACCTGGGGGCAGAGCAAGGATGAGTGGAATCCCTTCCTTCCCCACCCCACCCCACCCCCATGCGGGCTGACCTGGGCCCCACTGCACTCACAATTACCCAAATGTTCCTCCATGCCCTCCTAGGCTGTGGTAAAAGTCGCCCAGGGAGCTGTGGGGAGACCATGCCCTCCACCTGCCCTGGGTGGGAGACCGGTGTGCCCAAGAAGCAAGAGCAGCTCACAGCCCATGTCCCTGTCCCCCAGGATGCGTTGCCCAGGAAAGATAGAGGGTCCAGGGCTCCCCACAGTGCCCCAGGCTTCCTGGATAGCTCTTACCCTAGCCCTGGCTTCTGGCCAGGCCAGGGGGCAGAGCCTTGGGGGAAGGGGAGGAGCAGGGTTTGGGGCCCTATGGCAGGGGGGATGTTGGGGGCCCCAATGTTCTTTGTGCCCAGGGGCCCCAATAAATCTTAATCCACCTCTGGTGATGGGGTCCAGATAAATACCTAAGACCTGGTCTACACTTCAAAGTTTTACCAGTATAACTACTTTGGTTAGAGATGTGATTTTTTTTTTCTGAAATAGGTATACAGGTAAAAACTCCAGTGTGGATGCAGCTACACTGGTATAAATGGGGTGTTTACCAGTATAGTCATTCGTCTTCCTGTATTGGACTGGACTTGATGAACTCTCAAGGTCCCTTCCAGTTTTATGATTCTATGATTGGAACAGCTATACGGCTATTAGCATCTTTATACTGATATCACTGCATCCACACTCGGTGGGAGGAAGTGGTACCACGTTAGCTATACCAGCGGTGTTAAAGCCGGACAACTTTCTAATGTAGACGAGGTCTTCAATTCATAGATTCCAAGGCCAGACGGGACCATTGTGGTCATCTCGTCAGACCTCCTGTATAGCACAGGCCAGAGACCTGCCCCAAATCATTCCTAGAGCAGAGCTTGTAGAACAAACATCCCGTCTTGATTTAAAAATGGTCAGTGATAGAGAATCCACCGCAACCCTGGGTGAGTTGTTCCAGTGGTTAATTATTCTCCTTGTTAAAAACGTTCACTTTATCTCCAGTCTGAATTTGTCCCGTTGGATCATGTTATACCTTCCTCTGCTAGATTGAAGAGCCCTTTGTTTGTTCCCCCTGTAGGTACAAATCTAGATTGGGATCAAGTAGGGTGACCAGATGTCCTGATTTTTTAGGGACAGTCCCAATATTTGGGGCTTTTTCTTATATAGGCACCTATTACCCCCCCATCCCCGTCCCTAGGATGACCAGACATCCCGATATTTCGGGGTTTGTCAATTTGTCCCGATATCTTTCGGCAGTTCCGGGTTTTGTTGTTGTTGTTGTTGTTGTTCCGCCAGTGGGCACCCCCCCCCCCCTTATCCCCATGTGTCCCGATATTTTCTCTCTCTCATCTGGTCACCCTACCCATCCCGATTTTCCACACTTGCTATCTGGTCACCCTCTCTCCCCCGCCCCTGGCCACTTGAGGGGTTTCCAGCAGGAGATTATTTGATCGATCCAACAATGATTCATTTCACCGCCTTGGCCATTCCCCATTCCGAGGATCTCCTTTGTGTCCCCCACCATTGCCCAGCGGAGGGACTGACTCGCATCCAGATTCTTTCTCGTCCCAGCAGGAGCTGAGATTTAAGAGCGAGGACGAGGAGGAATCGGCAGCAGGGAGGTGATGAGACAATGGATCTGGATGGGACTGCCTCAGGAATCTCTGAAGCTGATGAACACCAGAGTCCTGGGCAGGGAGAAACTCGCGAGGATCGCAGTGGGTTGGAAGAGCAGGCAGATGGCGATCCTGATGCTGTCAGGGGAAGTTTAAATGTCCAGGATGGCACCCAGCAAGGGGAGGATCCAGCCACATGGGCTGAGCCAGGGAGAGGCCCCAGTGGGAGCTCAGAACATAGGGCCCAGGAAAGAACCCAGCTGCGGCAGAAACCCCATTGCTGCCCTGACTGCGGGAAGGCGTTCAGCTGGAGCTCCCACCTCCTTCAGCACCAGCGGGTCCACACAGGGCAGAGGCCCTACAAATGTTCTGACTGCGGGAAGGGCTTCACCCAGAGTTCAGACCTCATTACCCACCAGAGAATTCACACAGGCGAAAAACCCCACCGCTGCCACCAGTGTGGAAAGGGCTTCAGTGTCAACTCAGGGCTGGCCTGGCACTGGCGAGTCCACACTGGGGAGCGCCCCTACAAGTGCCCTGAGTGTGGGAAGCGCTTTGGTCACAATGTCAACCTGCTGACCCACCAGCGCACGCACACAGGGGAACGCCCCTACACCTGTGCCGACTGCGGGCAGTGCTTCAGCCTGGGCTCCATCCTGGCCGCGCACCGCCGCAGCCTGCACACAAATGACCGGCCCTACAGCTGTGCTGAGTGCGGCAAAGGATTTGGTCGCAGCTCAGACTTGCTGGCCCACCAGCGCAGCCACTCTGAGGAGCGGCCTTACCGCTGTGCCCAGTGTGGCAAGAGGTTCGGCCGCCGCTCCAATCGCCTGGCGCATCAGCGCAGCCATACCGGGGAGCGGCCCTACCCGTGCGGGGAGTGTGGGAGGTGCTTCAGCCGGCGCTCCGACCTCATCAGCCACTGCAGGACCCACACCGGGGAGCGGCCCTACCTGTGCGCCCAGTGCCCCAAGAGCTTTGGGCAGAGCGCCGACCTGCTGTCCCACCAGCGCACCCACACTGGGGAGCGACCCTACCTCTGCCACCAATGTGGCCAGAGCTTCAGCCTCAGCTCCAACCTCCTGCCGCAGGGTCCACACCGGGGAGCGGCCCTACCACTGTGCCCAGTGTGGGAGGGGATTCACCCGCAACGGCAACCTCCTGGCACATCAGCAGCGGCAGCACACAGTGGGAGAGACCACCTGATGGCACAGAACATGTGCAGGGAGAGGGGGCCCACCTGAAGGCACAGTCCATCCGTGGGAGAGAGCGTCCACCTGCCAGCACAGAACATGCATGGGGAAGAGAAAGAGAGAGTGACTGCCTGATGGCACAGAACATGGCATGGAAGAAAATTATCTCGAATGCTTATTGTGACGTTGTGCAGTCTACATGGTTTTATAAAAACATGATAATAAGTGAATATAATGTAACTGGGATAGTTTTATAAAAAAATTTGATAATAAGTGACTATAATGCAAATGGGATATGCTTTGTGCAAAAGGTCTCTTGTAAGGTATCATTACAAAACTCATAATCTACTGAGTGTGATCATCCTATTTGTAGAAATGTACCACTCTTGTATCTAAAACTAGAAATATAAAATGTAACTCTGAGGGCCTATTGTAATTATGTAAAGTGTGGGCCATTAATGATGGTTTGGAATCTTGATGACTCCCATTGTCTGCAGATGGCTGTTTACCTGTGAGTCTCCCTGTATATGTGTGTGCTGGCAAGTGAGTATCATGGAGAATCCCCTAGCTAACACCTAAGCTGGAACAAGAGCTGTACCAGGGGAAAGAATTGTGCCCAGGCCTGGAAGGTGTCCAGTCTGAGAAAAACTTACTGAAGCATCTCTGAGGGTGAGATTATCTGTATTTAGTTTGATTAGGCATAGATTTGCGCATTTTATTTTATTTTGCTTGTGACTTACTTTGTTCTGTCTGTTACTACTTGGAACCACTTAAATCCTACTGTCTGTATTTAATAAAATCACTTTTTATTTAGTAATTTACTCAGAGTATGTATTAATACCTCGGGGAGCAAACAACTGTGCATATCTCTCTATCAGTGTTATAGAGGGCGAACAATTTATGAGTTTACTCTGCATAAGCTTTATGCAGGGTAAAACGGATTTATTTGGGTTTAGACCCCATTGGGAGTTGGGCATCTGAGTGCTAAAGACAAGCACACTACTGTACGCTGTTTTCAGGTAAACTTGCAGCTTTGGGGCAAGTGATTCAGACCCTGAGTCTTTGTTAGAGCAGACTGGAGTGTCTCGCTCAGCAAGACAGGGTGCTGGAGTCCTGAGCTGGCAGGGAAAACAGAAGCAGGGGTAGTCTTTGCACATTGGGTGGCAGCTCCCAAGGGGGTTTCTGTGATCTAACCCGTCACACTTATGACTCAATGTCCTAAGAGATAAATAACAAGACGGGATATTAGTTGGTGTCTGCTACAGACCACCAAATCACACTAGGGAACAGGGAAACCAGCTCCTTATACGCGTAGATAAAAAAACTGCGTGATCCTGGGGGATTTCAATTTGAGTGACGGTCTGAAGGTCTCATGCTGCCAGTATTAAAATATCCTTGGAATTTCTAAACATTATAGATAATGTCCTAATTCAAAAAGTGTTACATCCAACATGGGGGAATGTATATTAGACCCCATCTTGATTGATAAAGAGGAAATAATCACAGAACTAAAAATTAATAGTAACTTAGGTACAAGTGATCATTACTTGATCAGATTTATACTTTGCAAACAGAATAAAGTCCAGACCAGTGATATATATACTTGGTTCTTTAAAAGAGCCAATTTCATAAAGCTGAGAACAATTATGAACCAAATCAATTGGGAGGAAGAATTGAATCAGAAAAATATGTTTGATAATTGGAAATTGTTTAAGAACACTTTATTAGATGCCTAAAAAGCCAAAGTCCCACAATTGAGGAAGAAGGCCACTGATATGGTTCAGAGGGGAAGTGAAGGCAACTGTAGAAAATAGGGGGGAAAAAAGTACAGTGGAGTCGCATCATAGGTGCATTTAACTTACGCGATTTTAACTATATGCGCTCTGCAAAACAAAAAAAGAGAAAAATAACAATTTAAATATTGTACCTGTAGTGCGGGCGATTCCGCCCGCCATTCCACTCAATGAGCGTTTGACTATACGCGATTTTCGCTTTACGTGCTGACTTCAGAACCTAACCCCCACGTAAGATGCGACTCCCCTGTATATAACAAATGGAAGAAAGGGGAAGTTGGTGAATATAAATCAGAAGCTAGGAATTGTAGAAAATTTATTAGAGAAGCAAAGGGATGCAAGGAAAAACCTATGGCCAGCAGAGTTAAGGACTATAAGAAGGAGTTTTTAAAGTATATTAGGAACAAAAAGCATCCTGACAATGGTCTTGGTCCATAACTAGATGGAAATGGTAGAATTGTCAATAATAATGCAGAAATGTTCAACAAATATTTCTGTTCTGTATTTGGGAAAAAAATAAATGATGTTGTCCTATCACATGATAACATTCCATTCCACTAGTATCTCAGAAAGATGTTAAACCGTAACTACCAAGGTCAGACATTTTAAAATATATAACTTGCATCCAGAAGTTTTTAAAGAGCTGGCTGAGGCGCTTGCTGGACCATTAATGGTGATTTTCAGTAGGTCTTGGAACACTGGGAAAGTTCCAGAAGACTGGAACAAAGCTAATGTTGTGCCAATATTTAAAAAGGATAAATGAGATGACTGGATAATACATATGGGACTCTCAGTCTGACACTGATCCTAGGCAAGATAATAGAGCACCTGATACAGGACTCAATTAATAAAGAATTAAAAGAGTGTAATATAATTAGTGCCAATCAACATGGGTTTATGGAAAATAAATCCTGTCAGACTAACTTGATATCATTTTTTTGATGAGATTACAAGTTTGATTGACAAAGGTAGTAGTGTTGACGTAATATACTTGGACATCTGTAAGGCATTTGACTAGGTACCACATGACAGTTTGATTCAAAAACTAGAAAGATATAAAACTAACATGGCACATATTAAATGAATTAAAAGCTGACTCACTGATAGGTGTTAAAAGGTAATAGTAAGTGAAGAATCATCACTGAATGGGTGTATTATTAGGGGGGGTCCTGCAGGGATCAGTTTTTGGCCCTACCCTATTGAACGTTTTTGGCCCTACCCTATTGAACATTTTTAGTAATGACCTGAAAGAAAACATAAAATCCTATGCTTTGGCAGTTCGGGCGGGAGTCCGAGTGGCTTTTTTTTTTTTTTTTTTGTTGCTTTGGCAAAAATGGTAGAGCTGGTGTGACAGGGGGTGCGTGCTCAACATTTTTTTACTGATAGGGCTGCGCGATCAAAAAAGTTCGGAGACCACTGCTCTACAACATGGCGTCCTCCAGAAGAATGGGTTTTTTGAATGACCGTTGACTAGGATCAAAATTTTTCACAGAAAATGTTGCTGGAAAATGGCCTTTTTTCTGAAAACAAAATCTTTCACACACTAAAAATTTGATATTTTGCATGTCATTTTTTTTTACCAAACAGTGTGACATTTCTTAATTGAATGTTTTATCAAAAATATAATGCTATAGATGACATATTGAAATATTAGAAACTTGTTTACTGTAAATGAAAAATGTCTATAACTATGTTTACAATGTTTTGATTAATTTTATGAAAAATGAAAAACATCTCTTGAAACTTTGGAATGAAAACAACTTCAAAATTTCTTCTGAACGGAACAATTTTTTTTTTAATTTATATTTTGACCATCTCCACAAACTTGCTATAATTTTAAAACAAGCTGGCAGTTTTAGCTGATTGTGTGGATATAATAGACTTGACTTCTACAGGGTCTTTGACTTGGTGCAGCCCCGTGTTCTGATTAAACACCGAGCTCAATGCAAAATCAACACAGAAGGAGTTAAATGGAATAAAAACCGGGTCACTAGGCTAACATGCAGAACCCAAACCCTAATGTGCACAACTCCACCCATAATCTATAGAGCCCTAACCTGCAGAACCTGAACCCATCCGTTATCTGCTCAGATCTAACTCCAAACCTATTCTGCACAATGCTAAACCCAGCTCCCTCATCTGCATCACCCGATTTGCATAACCCAACCCCAAACCTAACCCGCCTATCCCCAACTCCAACTCTAATCCGCACGACCCTGCACCTGCACCATCCTGACCCTCTCGAGTCCGGGAGAAAGGGGTTAAAAACCGAGGAGCCAAATCCTCCACTTCACAGCGCTGGGAGGGACCGGAATAACAGAGGGACCTTCCTGTGCCAGCCCCCAGGCACCTGGGGCCCCGCTCCTGAGCCGGCTCCCGGCCCGGGCGTGCACAAGGAGCGGCCCCGTCTGCAGCGCGGCCCCGGGGGAATCGCCCCGGCCCGGCGGTGAGTGGCGGCCCCGGGGCGGGAGGGAGGCAGCAGCAGAGGCAGGAAATCGCTGGCTGGAGGAAGCGGCAGAGCGAGGTGGGGATCGGAGCCGGGGGGGCAGAGAGAGACACCCCCACTCAGCCAGCTCCGGGGCATCACGGGGTGGGGATGGGGGTTGTGCACTGAGCCCTGCAGGGTCCCCCAACCATATTAGCGGTACCCCCGAGCCAGCTAGTCCCCTTGGGGCTGGATCAGAGATTCCCCCCGAAGAAAAGGCTCCGTGTCCAATTCCCCACATCTCTGAGCCAGCCAGGAGCCGCCCCCCCACCCCATGTCCAATATTCTCCCACACCCCTGAGCCAGCCAGTCTCCTGCTCAGAGCCAATCAGACAGCAGCAGTAGTGGCTTGTGAGTGAAGGGGCCCAGCCACATACCTTCTTCATAGATCAGGGGTAGGCAACCTATGGCATGCGTGCCAAAGGCGGCACGCAAGCTGATTTTCAGCTTATGCATCCGAAGAAGTGGGTTGTAGCCCACGAAAGCTTATGCTCTAATAAATTTGTTAGTCTCTAAGGTGCCACAAGTACTCCTGTTATTTTTGCGGATACAGACTAACACGGCTGCTACTCTGAAACCTGATTTTCAGTGGCACTCACACTGCCCAGGTCCTGGCCACCAGTCCGGGGGGCTCTGCATTTTAATTTAATTTTAAATGAAGCTTCTTAAACATTTTAAAAACCTTATTTACTTTACATACAACAATAGTTTAGTTATATATTATAGACTTCTAGAAAGAGACCTTTTAAAAACGTTAAATTGTATTACTGGCACGCTAAACCTTATATTAGAGTGAATAAATGAAGACTCGGCACACCACTTCTGAAAGGTTGCCGACCCCTGTCATAGATGCTCAAGGCCACTGAGCCCATCCAGCCCAACCTCCTGCATCATCTAGGCCAGACTGTCTCCCCCAGCGATTTGGTAAATAGCGCTAAGGGCAGGTCAGTTATACAGAGCCACCCAGAGCAGCCTATTGAGTGTGTGTCTTAACACGGCCACATGCATGGTTACACATCTAGGACAGAGGAGGTAGGCTGTGGTCAGGGGCCAGGAGTGGGGCCGTGGCTGGGAGTGATGCTGGAGGTGAGGCTGGGGCTGGGGGCACGGCTGGAGTGGGGCCAGAGAAGACCTGGGGGCAGAGCAAGGATGAGTGGAATTCCTTCCTTCCCCACCCCACCCCACCCCCATGCGGGCTGACCTGGGCCCCACTGCACTCACAATTACCCAAATGTTCCTCCATGCCCTCCTAGGCTGTGGTAAAAGTCGCCCAGGGAGCTGTGGGGAGACCATGCCCTCCACCTGCCCTGGGTGGGAGACCGATGTGCCCAAGAAGCAAGAGCAGCTCCCAGCCCATGTCCCTGTCCCCCAGGATGCGTTGCCCAGGACAGATAGAGGGTCCAGGGCTCCCCACAGTGCCCCAGGCTTCCTGGGTAGCTCTTACCCTAGCCCTGGCTTCTGGCCAGGCCAGGGGGCAGCGCCTTGGGGGAAGGGGAGGAGCAGGGTTTGGGGCCCTATGGCAGGGGGGATGTTGGGGACCCCAATGTTCTTTGTGCCCAGGGGCCCCAATAAATCTTAATCCACCTCTGGTGATGGGGTCCAGATAAATACCTAAGACCTGGTCTACACTTCAGAGTTTTACCAGTATAACTACTTTGGTTAGAGATGTGATTTTTTTTTTTTTTTTCTGAAATAGGTATACAGGTAAAAACTCCAGTGTGGATGCAGCTACACTGGTATAAATGGGGTGTTTACCAGTATAGTCATTCGTCTTCCTGTATTGGACTGGACTTGATGAACTCTCAAGGTCCCTTCCAGTTCTATGATTGGAACAGCTATACGGCTATTAGCATCTTTATACTGATATCACTGCATCCACACTCGGGGGGAGGAAGTGGTACCACGTTAGCTATACCAGCGGTGTTAAAGCCGGACAACTTTCTAATGTAGACGAGGTCTTCAATTCATAGATTCCAAGGCCAGACGGGACCATTGTGGTCATCTCGTCAGACCTCCTGTATAGCACAGGCCAGAGACCTGCCCCAAATCATTCCTAGAGCAGAGCTTGTAGAACAAACATCCCATCTTGATTTAAAAATGGTCAGTGATAGAGAATCCACCGCAACCCTGGGTGAGTTGTTCCAGTGGTTAATTATTCTCCCTGTTAAAAACGTTCACTTTATCTCCAGTCTGAATTTGTCCCGTTGGATCATGTTATACCTTCCTCTGCTAGATTGAAGAGCCCTTTGTTTTTTCCCCCTGTAGGTACAAATCTAGATTGGGATCAAGTAGGGTGACCAGATGTCCTGATTTTTTAGGGACAGTCCCAATATTTGGGGCTTTTTCTTATATAGGCTCCTATTACCCCCCCCACCCCCGTCCCTAGGATGACCAGACATCCCGATATTTCGGGGTTTGTCAATTTGTCCCGATATCTGCCGGCAGTGCCGGGTTTTGTTGTTGTTGTTGTTGTTCCGCCAGCGGGCACCCCCCCCCCCCCCGCCCCCATGTGTCCCGATATTTTCTCTCTCTCATCTGGTCACCCTACCCATCCCGATTTTCCACACTTGCTATCTGGTCACCCTAGGATCAAGTCACCCCTCCATTTTCTCTTTGTTAAATGAAATAGATCAAGTTCCTTGAGTCTATCACTGTAACGCCTGTTTTCTAAGCCTTTGCTCCCTGGGGCTCTGACCCTGGTGTTAGGAAGAAGGGAAGGGGTCTGGCTAGATCTGACTGTGCTCTGTGTCTGGAAAGGATCCAGTGGCTGCAGCCACTAGAGGGCCCTGGTTATGGCCAAGGGACAGGAGTCTGCTCTCTCTGCTCAGCTTACCAGGGCGGACTGAGCTTCCGGAACAGAGGCTGCTGCTGCTGCATCCGGACTGGAGCTGGGCTGATGATTGGCTGCTGTTCCCTAGTGGGATCTGATGCCCAGCTTCCCAGCTGCAGTAGGGACCGTCTCTGGCTGGACCTAGCCCCCAGGGCTCTGCCAACATTAGCTCCTGAGACCGGGTGATAGAGAGAGCAGGGGATGGGGCTCTGTGCAGAGTGCCTGACTCTGTGAGACCCCAGAGTGGCTGCCCGAGGGAGGCAGAGCTCATGGCCCTGGGGAGGGGCAGGGAGAGAGAGACTGAAAGGGGAGAAACAAGTGGAGAGAGGGAATCTGCTACCACCATCTCCCCTGGCATTTCGCCACCCCTGACACACATGCACACACTGACACTCCGCACAGACACGCTCACACAATGACACATACACACACTCGCGCTGACATGCAGACGCGTTCTGACCCACTCGCTGCTGTAACATCGACATGGGCCAAGACGCTGATGGACCTTAGCACACTCACATACACTGTGATACACACATGCTCATGCACACATACGTACGCTGACACATTCATGCAGAGGCACGAGTCATACACGTGCACTGTCTGACATACAAACTTATACAGACACCCTCAGGCACTCCCCCACCCACACTCACACAGGCAGAGATGATAGTTTCCCGCCATTCCCAGGGCTCCCTCCATTAGCTCCGTCCGTTGGACAGACTGTTGGCGTCTGCAGAACAGCACATATTTCATAGATTTCAAGGCCAACAGGACCCATTGTGCCCATGCTGTCAGGCCTCCTGCCTAACTCAAGCCAGAGAATTTCGCCCAGTATCTCCTGGCTGAGCTGTACCTCCCACAGGGCGCATACCCAACCCCAGCCGGCCTCTAGCTCCCCATGTTTGATTCCATGTCCCTGGCACATTCCCTGAAACACCTAACAAGCCCTGAACTCACCTTGATTCTTTCCCTCACGCTGAGCAGGATTTCCAACAGCAAATCTGACGTGGTTCCCCAGACAGAGGGAAGGGAAGAGCTACGTGTCCTGGATTTCTAGGGTCTGGGCACGGGGTGGATTCTCCATCACTGGAAGTCTGTTAAAACGGAGATGCGGCATCTCTTTCTCAAAGTCAGGAGTCACTGGGCCAGAGGCAGGAATGGCTGGGGGAGATAGGAGGCCAGGCTGGAAGGGTACAATGAGCTTTCAGGCCTAGATATCTATTTCCCTAGAGACAGCAGCACAGAGGAGAGGTACAAAAAATGAAACCAGCTCAAAGTATTTGTGAGTGCCGTGAAACAGCTGGGATCCCACAGAGCTGCCGTGAACTTCCCCAGCTCTGCCCCCCTCTCAGCCAGGCTGGGACTGTACCCAGCAACTGTGGCAGGCATCACTGGAAGTCTGGCAGCTGCTCCCCCGCTCAGCTGCCTTTCCCCTGGGTGTTTGGAGGGGGCGTGGTCGTCCTCTCTCCCCCGCCCCTGGCCACTTGAGGGGTTTCCAGCAGGAGATTATTTGATCGATCCAACAATGATTCATTTCACCGCCTTGGCCATTCCCCATTCCGAGGATCTCCTTTGTGTCCCCCACCATTGCCCAGCGGAGGGACTGACTCACATCCAGATTCTTTCTCGTCCCAGCAGGAGCTGAGATTTAAGAGCGAGGACGAGGAGGAATCGGCAGCAGGGAGGTGATGAGACAATGGATCTGGATGGGACTGCCTCAGGAATCTCTGAAGCTGACGAACACCAGAGTCCTGGGCAGGGAGAAGCTCGCGAGGATCGCAGTGGGTTGGAAGAGCAGGCAGATGGCGATTCTGATGCTGTCAGGGGAAGTTTAAATGTCCAGGATGGCACCCAGCAAGGGGAGGATCCAGCCACATGGGCTGAGCCAGGGAGAGGCCCCAGTGGGAGCTCAGAACATAGGGCCCAGGAAAGAACCCAGCTGCGGCAGAAACCCCATTGCTGCCCTGACTGCGGGAAGGCGTTCAGCTGGAGCTCCCACCTCCTTCAGCACCAGCGGGTCCACACAGGGCAGAGGCCCTACAAATGTTCTGACTGCGGGAAGGGCTTCACCCAGAGTTCAGACCTCATTACCCACCAGAGAATTCACACAGGCGAAAAACCCCACCGCTGCCACCAGTGTGGAAAGGGCTTCAGTGTCAGCTCAGGGCTGGCCCGGCACTGGCGAGTCCACACTGGGGAGCGCCCCTACAAGTGCCCTGAGTGTGGGAAGAGGTTTGGTCGCAATTTCAACCTGCTGACCCACCAGCGCACGCACACAGGGGAGCGCCCCTACCAGTGTGGGGAATGCGGGCAGTGCTTCAGCCACAGCTCCACCCTTGCCAAGCACCGGCGGCTGCATACAGGGGAACGCCCCTACACCTGTGCCGACTGCGGGCAGTGCTTCAGCCTGGGCTCCACCCTGGCCACGCACCGCCGCAGCCTGCACACAAATGACCGGCCCTACAGCTGTGCTGAGTGCGGCAAAGGATTTGGTCGCAGTTCAGACTTGCTGGTCCACCAGCGCAGCCACTCTGAGGATCGGCCTTACCGCTGTGCCCAGTGTGGCAAGAGGTTCGGCCGCCGCTACAATCTCCTGGCGCATCAGCGCAGCCACACCGGGGAGCGGCCCTATCCGTGCGGGGAGTGTGGGAGGTGCTTCAGCCGGCGCTCCGACCTCATCAGCCACTGCAGGACCCACACCGGGGAGCGGCCCTACCTGTGCGCCCAGTGCCCCAAGAGCTTTGGGCAGAGCGCCGACCTGCTGTCCCACCAGCGCACGCACACTGGGGAGCGACCCTACCGCTGCCACCAATGTGGCCAGAGCTTCAGCCTCAGCTCCAACCTCCTGGCCCACCGCAGGGTCCACACCGGGGAGCGGCCCTACCACTGTGCCCAGTGTGGGAGGGGATTCACCCGCAACGGCAACCTCCTGGCACATCAGCGGCGGCAGCACACTGTGGGAGAGACCACCTGATGGCACAGAACATGTGCAGGGAGAGGGGGCCCACCTGAAGGCACAGTCCATGCGTGGGAGAGAGCGTCCACCTGCCAGCACAGAACATGCATGGGGGAGAGAAAGAGAGAGTGACCGCCTGATGGCACAGAACATGGCATGGAAGAAAATTATCTCGAATGCTTATGACTCAATGTCAACAGAAAATGTTGCTGGAAAATGGCCTTTTTTCTGAAAACGAAATCTTTCGCACACTAAAAATTTGATATTTTGCATGTCATTTTTTTTTTTTACCAAACATTGTGACATGTTTTAATTGAATGTTTTATCAAAAATATAATGCTATAGATGACTATTGAAATATTAGAAACTTGTTTACTGTAAATGAAAAATGTCTATAACTATGTTTACAATGTTTTGATTAATTTTATGAAAAACATCTCTTGCAACTTTGGAATGAAAACAACTTCAAAATTTCTTCTGAACGGAACTATTTTTTTTTAATTTATATTTTGACCATCTCCACAAACTTGCTATAATTTTAAAACAAGCTGGCAGTTTTAGCTGATTGTGTGGATATAATAGACTTGACTTCTACAGGGTCTTTGACTTGGTGCAGCCCCGTGTTCTGATTAAAAACCGAGCTCAATGCAAAATCAACACAGAAGGAGTTAAATGGAATAAAAACGGGGTCACTAGGCTAATATGCAGAACCCAAACCCTAATGTGCACAACTCCACCCATAATCTATAGAGCCCTAACCTGCAGAACCTGAACCCATCCGTTATCTGCTCAGATCTAACTCCAGACCTATTCTGCACAATGCTAAACCCAGCTCCCTCATCTGCATCACCCGATTTGCATAACCCAACCCCAAACCTAACCCGCCTATCCCCAACTCCAACTCTAATCCGCACGACCCTGCACCTGCACCATCCTGACCCTCTCGAGTCCGGGAGAAAGGGGTTAAAAACCGAGGAGCCAAATCCTCCACTTCACAGCGCTGGGAGGGACCGGAATAACAGAGGGACCTTCCTGTGCCAACCCCAGGCACCTGGGGCCCCGCTCCTGAGCCGGCTCCCGGCCCGGGCGTGCACAAGGAGCGGCCCCGTCTGCAGCGCGGCCCCGGGGGAATTGCACCGGCCCGGCGGTGAGTGGCGGCCCCGGGGCGGGAGGGAGACAGCAGCAGAGGCAGGAAATCGCTGGCTGGAGGAAGCGGCAGAGCGAGGTGGGGATCGGAGCCGGGGGGGCAGAGAGAGACACCCCCACTCAGCCAGCTCCGGGGCATCACGGGGTGGGGATGGGGGTTGTGCACTGAGCCCTGCAGGGTCCCCCAACCATATTAGCGGTACCCCCGAGCCAGCTAGTCCCCTTGGGGCTGGATCAGAGATTCCCCCCGAAGAAAAGGCTCCGTGTCCAATTCCCCACATCTCTGAGCCAGCCAGGAGCCGCCCCCCCCCCTCCCCGACCCCATGTCCAATATTCTCCCACACCCCTGAGCCAGCCAGTCTCCTGTTCAGAGCCAATCAGACAGCAGCAGTAGTGGCTTGTGAGTGAAGGGGCCCAGCCACATACCTTCTTCATAGATCAGGGGTAGGCAACCTATGGCATGCGGCACGCGAGCTGATTTTCAGTGGCACTCACACTGCCCAGGTCCTGGCCACCAGTCCGGGGAGCTCTGCATTTTAATTTAATTTTAAATGAAGCTTCTTAAACATTTTAAAAACCTTATTTACATTATATATAACAATAGTTTAGTTATATATTATAGACTTCTAGAAAGAGACCTTTTAAAAACGTTAAATTGTATGACTGGCACACAAAACCTTATATTAGAGTGAATAAATGAAGACTCGGCACAGCACTCCTGAAAGGTTGCCGACCCCTGTCATAGATGCTCAAGGCCACTGAGCCCATCCAGCCCAACCTCCTGCATCATCTAGGCCAGACTGTCTCCCCCAGCGATTTGGTAAATAGCGCTAAGGGCAGGTCAGTTATACAGAGCCACCCAGAGCAGCCTATTGAGTGTGTGTCTTAACACGGCCACATGCATGGTTACACATCTAGGACAGAGGAGGTAGGCTGTGGTCAGGGGCCAGGAGTGGGGCCGTGGCTGGGAGTGATGCTGGAGGTGAGGCTGGGGCTGGGGGCACGGCTGGAGTGGGGCCAGAGAAGACCTGGGGGCAGAGCAAGGATGAGTGGAATTCCTTCCTTCCCCACCCCACCCCACCCCACCCCACCCCCATGCGGGCTGACCTGGGCCCCACTGCACTCACAATTACCCAAATGTTCCTCCATGCCCTCCTAGGCTGTGGTAAAAGTCGCCCAGGGAGCTGTGGGGAGACCATGCCCTCCACCTGCCCTGGGTGGGAGACCGATGTGCCCAAGAAGCAAGAGCAGCTCCCAGCCCATGTCCCTGTCCCCCAGGATGCGTTGCCCAGGACAGATAGAGGGTCCAGGGCTCCCCACAGTGCCCCAGGCTTCCTGGGTAGCTCTTACCCTAGCCCTGGCTTCTGGCCAGGCCAGGGGGCAGCGCCTTGGGGGAAGGGGAGGAGCAGGGTTTGGGGCCCTATGGCAGGGGGGATGTTGGGGACCCCAATGTTCTTTGTGCCCAGGGGCCCCAATAAATCTTAATCCACCTCTGGTGATGGGGTCCAGATAAATACCTAAGACCTGGTCTACACTTCAAAGTTTTACCAGTATAACTACTTTGGTTAGAGATGTGATTTTTTTTTTTTTCTGAAATAGGTATACAGGTAAAAACTCCAGTGTGGATGCAGCTACACTGGTATAAATGGGGTGTTTACCAGTATAGTCATTCGTCTTCCTGTATTGGACTGGACTTGATGAACTCTCAAGGTCCCTTCCAGTTCTATGATTGGAACAGCTATACGGCTATTAGCATCTTTATACTGATATCACTGCATCCACACTCGGGGGGAGGAAGTGGTACCACGTTAGCTATACCAGCGGTGTTAAAGCCGGACAACTTTCTAATGTAGACGAGGTCTTCAATTCATAGATTCCAAGGCCAGACGGGACCATTGTGGTCATCTCGTCAGACCTCCTGTATAGCACAGGCCAGAGACCTGCCCCAAATCATTCCTAGAGCAGAGCTTGTAGAACAAACATCCCGTCTTGATTTAAAAATGGTCAGTGATAGAGAATCCACCGCAACCCTGGGTGAGTTGTTCCAGTGGTTAATTATTCTCCCTGTTAAAAACGTTCACTTTATCTCCAGTCTGAATTTGTCCCGTTGGATCATGTTATACCTTCCTCTGCTAGATTGAAGAGCCCTTTGTTTGTTCCCCCTGTAGGTACAAATCTAGATTGGGATCAAGTAGGGTGACCAGATGTCCTGATTTTTTAGGGACAGTCCCAATATTTGGGGCTTTTTCTTATATAGGCTCCTATTACCCCCCCACCCCCGTCCCTAGGGTGACCAGACATCCCGATATTTTGGGGTTTGTCAATTTGTCCCGATATCTGCCGGCAGTGCCAGGTTTTTTTGTTGTTGTTGTTCCGCCGGTGGGCACCCCCCCCCCCCTGCCCCCATGTGTCCCGATATTTTCTTTCTCTCATCTGGTCACCCTACCCATCCTGATTTTCCACACTTGCTATCTGGTCACCCTAGGATCAAGTCACCCCTCCATTTTCTCTTTGTTAAATGAAATAGATCAAGTTCCTTGAGTCTATCACTGTAACGCCTGTTTTCTAAGCCTTTGCTCCCTGGGGCTCTGACCCTGGTGTTAGGAAGAAGGGAAGGGGTCTGGCTAGATCTGACTGTGCTCTGTGTCTGGAAAGGATCCAGTGGCTGCAGCCACTAGAGGGCCCTGGTTATGGCCAAGGGACAGGAGTCTGCTCTCTCTGCTCAGCTTACCAGGGCGGACTGAGCTTCCGGAACAGAGGCTGCTGCTGCATCCAGACTGGAGCTGGGCTGATGATTGGCTGCTGTTCCCTAGTGGGATCTGATGCCCAGCTTCCCAGCTGCAGTAGGGACCGTCTCTGGCTGGACCTAGCCCCCAGGGCTCTGCCAACATTAGCTCCTGAGACCGGGTGATAGAGAGAGCAGGGGATGGGGCTCTGTGCAGAGTGCCTGACTCTGTGAGACCCCAGAGTGGCTGCCCGAGGGAGGCAGAGCTCATGGCCCTGGGGAGGGGCAGGGAGAGAGAGACTGAAAGGGGAGAAACAAGTGGAGAGAGGGAATCTGCTACCACCATCTCCCCTGGCATTTCGCCACCCCTGACACACATGCACACACTGACACTCCGCACAGACACGCTCACACAATGACACATACACACACTCGCGCTGACATGCAGACACGTCCTGACCCACTCGCTGCTGTAACATCGACACGGGCCAAGACGCTGATGGACCTTAGCACACTCACATGCACTGTGACACACACATGCTCATGCACACATACGTACGCTGACACATTCACGCAGAGGCACGAGTCATACACGTGCACTGTCTGACATACAAACTTATACAGACACCCTCAGGCACTCCCCCACCCACACAGGCAGAGATGATAGTTTCCCGCCATTCCCAGGGCTCCCTCCATTAGCTCCGTCCGTTGGACAGACTGTTGGCGTCTGCAGAACAGCACATATTTCATAGATTTCAAGGCCAACAGGACCCATTGTGCCCATGCTGTCAGGCCTCCTGCCTAACTCAAGCCAGAGAATTTCGCCCAGTAACTCCTGGCTGAGCTGTACCTCCCTCAGGGCGCGTACCCAACCCCAGCCGGCCTCTAGCTCCCCATGTTTGATTCCATGTCCCTGGCACATTCCCTGAAACACCTAACAAGCCCTGAACTCACCTTGATTCTTTCCCTCATGCTGAGCAGGATTCCCAACAGCAAATCTGACGTGGTTCCCCAGACAGAGGGAAGGGAAGAGCTACGTGTCCTGGATTTCTAGGGTCTGGGCACGGGGTGGATTCTCCATCACTGGAAGTCTGTTAAAACGGAGATGCGGCATCTCTTTCTCAAAGTCAGGAGTCACTGGGCCAGAGGCAGGAATGGCTGGGGGAGATAGGAGGCCAGGCTGGAAGGGTACAATGAGCTTTCAGGCCTAGATATCTATTTCCCTAGAGACAGCAGCACAGAGGAGAGGTACAAAAAATGAAACCAGCTCAAAGTATTTGTGAGTGCCGTGAAACAGCTGGGATCCCACAGAGCTGCCGTGAACTTCCCCAGCTCTGCCCCCCTCTCAGCCAGGCTGGGACTGTACCCAGCAACTGTGGCAGGCATCACTGGAAGTCTGGCAGCTGCTCCCCCGCTCAGCTGCCTTTCCCCTGGGTGTTTGGAGGGGGCGTGGTCGTCCTCTCTCCCCCGCCCCTGGCCACTTGAGGGGTTTCCAGCAGGAGATTATTTGATCGATCCAACAATGATTCATTTCACCGCCTTGGCCATTCCCCATTCCGAGGATCTCCCTTGTGTCCCCCACCATTGCCCAGCGGAGGGACTGACTCACATCCAGATTCTTTCTCGTCCCAGCAGGAGCTGAGATTTAAGAGCGAGGACGAGGAGGAATCGGCAGCAGGGAGGTGATGAGACAATGGATCTGGATGGGACTGCCTCAGGAATCTCTGAAGCTGATGAACACCAGAGTCCTGGGCAGGGAGAAGCTCGCGAGGATCGCAGTGGGTTGGAAGAGCAGGCAGATGGCGATCCTGATGCTGTCAGGGGAAGTTTAAATGTCCAGGATGGCACCCAGCAAGGGGAGGATCCAGCCACATGGGCTGAGCCAGGGAGAGGCCCCAGTGGGAGCTCAGAACATAGGGCCCAGGAAAGAACCCAGCTGCGGCAGAAACCCCATTGCTGCCCTGACTGCGGGAAGGCGTTCAGCTGGAGCTCCCACCTCCTTCAGCACCAGCGGGTCCACACAGGGCAGAGGCCCTACAAATGTTCTGACTGTGGGAAGGGCTTCACCCAGAGTTCAGACCTCATTACCCACCAGAGAATTCACACAGGCGAAAAACCCCACCGCTGCCACCAGTGTGGAAAGGGCTTCAGTGTCAGCTCAGGGCTGGCCCGGCACTGGCGAGTCCACACTGGGGAGCGCCCCTACAAGTGCCCTGAGTGTGGGAAGAGGTTTGGTCGCAATTTCAACCTGCTGACCCACCAGCGCACGCACACAGGGGAGCGCCCCTACCAGTGTGGGGAATGCGGGCAGTGCTTCAGCCACAGCTCCACCCTTGCCAAGCACCGGCAGCTGCACACAGGGGAACGCCCCTACACCTGTGCCGACTGCGGGCAGTGCTTCAGCCTGGGCTCCACCCTGGCCACGCACCGCCGCAGCCTGCACACAAATGACCGGCCCTACAGCTGTGCTGAGTGCGGCAAAGGATTTGGTCGCAGCTCAGACTTGCTGGTCCACCAGCGCAGCCACTCTGAGGATCGGCCTTACCGCTGTGCCCAGTGTGGCAAGAGGTTCGGCCGCCGCTACAATCTCCTGGCGCATCAGCGCAGCCACACCGGGGAGCGGCCCTATCCGTGCGGGGAGTGTGGGAGGTGCTTCAGCCGGCGCTCCGACCTCATCAGCCACTGCAGGACCCACACTGGGGAGCGGCCCTACCTGTGCGCCCAGTGCCCCAAGAGCTTTGGGCAGAGCGCCGACCTGCTGTCCCACCAGCGCACGCACACTGGGGAGCGACCCTACCGCTACCACCAATGTGGCCAGAGCTTCAGCCTCAGCTCCAACCTCCTGGCCCACCGCAGGGTCCACACCGGGGAGCGGCCCTACCACTGTGCCCAGTGTGGGAGGGGATTCACCCGCAACGGCAACCTCCTGGCACATCAGCGGCGGCAGCACACAGTGGGAGAGACCACCTGATGGCACAGAACATGTGCAGGGAGAGGGGGCCCACCTGAAGGCACAGAACATGTATGGGGGAGAGAAAGAGAGAGTGACCGCCTGATGGCACAGAACATGGCATGGAAGAAAATTATCTCGAATGCTTATGACTCAATGTCAACAGAAAATGTTGCTGGAAAATGGCCTTTTTTCTGAAAACGAAATCTTTCGCACACTAAAAATTTGATATTTTGCATGTCATTTTTTTTTACCAAACATTGTGACATGTTTTAATTGAATGTTTTATCAAAAATATAATGCTATAGATGACTATTGAAATATTAGAAACTTGTTTACTGTAAATGAAAAATGTCTATAACTATGTTTACAATGTTTTGATTAATTTTATGAAAAATGAAAAACATCTCTTGAAACTTTGGAATGAAAACAACTTCAAAATTTCTTCTGAACGGAACTATTTTTTTTTAATTTATATTTTGACCATCTCCACAAACTTGCTATAATTTTAAAACAAGCTGGCAGTTTTAGCTGATTGTGTGGATATAATAGACTTGACTTCTACAGGGTCTTTGACTGGGTGCAGCACCGTGTTCTGATTAAAAACCGAGCTCAATGCAAAATCAACACAGAAGGAGTTAAATGGAATAAAAACCGGGTCACTAGGCTAACATGCAGAACCCAAACCCTAATGTGCACAACTCCACCCATAATCTATATAGCCCTAACCTGCAGAACCTGAACCCATCCGTTATCTGCTCAGATCTAACTCCAAACCTATTCTGCACAATGCTAAACCCAGCTCCCTCATCTGCATCACCCGATTTGCATCACCCAACCCCAAACCTAACCCGCCTATCCCCAACTCCAACTCTAATCCGCACGACCCTGCACCTGCACCATCCTGACCCTCTCGAGTCCGGGAGAAAGGGGTTAAAAACCGAGGAGCCAAATCCTCCACTTCACAGCGCTGGGAGGGACCGGAATAACAGAGGGACCTTCCTGTGCCAACCCCAGGCACCTGGGGCCCCGCTCCTGAGCCGGCTCCCGGCCCGGGCGTGCACAAGGAGCGGCCCCGTCTGCAGCGCGGCCCCGGGGGAATCGCCCCGGCCCGGCGGTGAGTGGGGGCGCCGGGGAGACCCAGAGTCGCGGTGAGTGGCGGCCCCGGGGCGGGAGGGAGGCAGCAGCAGAGGCAGGAAATCGCTGGCTGGAGGAAGCGGCAGAGCGAGGTGGGGATCGGAGCCGGGGGGGCAGAGAGAGACACCCCCACTCAGCCAGCTCCGGGGCATCACGGGGTGGGGATGGGGGTTGTGCACTGAGCCCTGCAGGGTCCCCAACCCAACCATATTAGCGGTACCCCCGAGCCAGCTAGTCCCCTTGGGGCTGGATCAGAGATTCCCCCCGAAGAAAAGGCTCCGTGTCCAATTCCCCACATCCCTGATCCAGCCAGGAGCCGCCTCCCCGCCCCAGACCCCATGTCCAATAGTCTCCCACACCCCTGAGCCAGCCAGTCTCCTGCTCAGAGCCAATCAGACAGCAGCAGTAGTGGCTTGTGAGTGAAGGGGCCCAGCCACATACCTTCTTCATAGATCAGGGGTAGGCAACCTATGGCATGCGGCACGCAAGCTGATTTTCAGTGGCACTCACACTGCCCAGGTCCTGGCCACCAGTCCGGGGGGCTCTGCATTTTAATTTAATTTTAAATGAAGCTTCTTAAACATTTTAAAAACCTTATTTACTTTACATACAACAATAGTTTAGTTATATATTATAGACTTCTAGAAAGAGACCTTTTAAAAACGTTAAATTGTATGACTGGCACACAAAACCTTATATTAGAGTGAATAAATGAAGACTCGGCACACCACTTCTGAAAGGTTGCCGACCCCTGTCATAGATGCTCAAGGCCACTGAGCCCATCCAGCCCAACCTCCTGCATCATCTAGGCCAGACTGTCTCCCCCAGCGATTCGGTAAATAGCGCTAAGGGCAGGTCAGTTATACAGAGCCACCCAGAGCAGCCTATTGAGTGTGTGTCTTAACACGGCCACATGCATGGTTACACATCTAGGACAGAGGAGGTAGCCTACACTTAATAGATGAGGGGCTGTATCCTGGAAAGGAGAAGCGCTGGGAAGGGCTTAGGGGTCATGGTTGAAACCTGCTGAACCTGAGCTGCTGGTGGGAAGGTGTAGCTGAGTCCCTGGCTGTCTGAGTAGCAAGGAGAAGTGTGTGGGGGGGGTGTTTACCTCTGTATATGGCATTAGTAAGACTGTTACTGGAGACTCTGTCCAGTTCTGGTGTGCACACTTCAAACAAGATGTTGCCAAGTTGCTAAGGGTTCAAAGAGGAGCTACAAGGACGATTTGAGATCTGGAAAACCTGCCTTAGAGCGAGAGACTAAGGGCTTGTCTACACAGCAAAATTTACTGGTGTAGCTCTGTAATTATACAGCTGTCATTATACTGATACCACTCATAGAGAGACACTTTGCACCAAGCCTAATACCTTAATGTTCTTTTACTTAATCATATAGCGCATGAGAGAGCACAGATCATACAAAGCAATAAACATCTGAAATCGCAACGTCGGTAACTCAGCCAGGATGCAGGAATTGTTAGGGGGGGCTGGGATGGAGGGGCAAAATGGGCCTTTCTTCTGGCCTTAACGTTTATGAAATGCGCTGTTCTGCAGAGTCCAGCGGCCTTTGCGGGGACAGAGCCAATGGAGGGAGCTCTGGGAATGGATGGGAAACTGCGATCTTTGTGTGAGTGTCCATGTGAGAGTGAATCTATGAATGTGTGCGTCTGTGTGTGCCCATAGAGGTGATGGTGCCCGGGCTCTCTGATCCAGCAGGTCTGAAGGTGGCTATCCCTCCAGGCGTGGTGAGCCGAGGATGAAGAAGGTGTCAAGGAAGAGCCAGAATGAGAAGTACCGGCTGAAGTACAGCCGGCTGCGCCGGGCGGCCAAGGCCATGGTGTTCGAGAATGCAGCCCTGTGCGATGAGATTGCCCGGCTGGAGGAGAAATTCCTGCGGGCGAGAGAGGAGCGTCGATTCCTCTTCACCAAGCTGCTGCAGCTGCAGGCACTGTCAGCCGAGGAGGAGAGCCCGGCGGTGCCATTGGGGGGCATCTCAGCAGGGTACGGCGTGGCACCGACACCTGGCCCAGATGAGCCAGCGCCTGCGGGGAAGCGGCCCAAGAAGGGCAAGGAGAATGGGCGTGCAGCCAAGCGGCGGGCAGCACCAGACAGGGGGGTGCGGCGGCTGGTGCAGCCAGTGCCGCTGGACCCCTCGGGTCGGCCTGTTTTCCCCATCGCGCTGGGTGGGCTGACGGTCTACAGCCTGGGTGAGATTGTGGCCGACCGGGCAGGCTTCCACGATGAGGGAGCCATCTACCCAGTGGGTTTCTGCAGCACACGGGTCTACGCCAGCATGCGGCGCCCTGACCAGCGCTGCCTCTACACCTGCCAGATCAAAGATGGCGGAGTGGGTCCCCGCTTTGAGATTGTGCCTGAGGATGAGCCGGGCAGTGCCCTGGCGGGCACCACAGCTGACACCTGCCACGCCCAGCTGCTGGCGGCCATCAGTGCTGCCCGGGGGCGGCCCTACCCTGAGCTGGAGGCAGCCGGGGCTGATTTCTTTGGCTTCTCGCACCCAGCCGTGCACAACCTGATCCAGAGCTGCCCCGGGGCCCGCAAGTGTGGGGCCTACCGCTGGGTGCGCTTCGAGGTGTGTCGTCCTGGGGATGGGCAGGTGCCCCAGGGGCTGCCCGACAACTGCGCAGCCACTGACTTCCAGTCTTTCCGCCGCCGCGCCCAAGAGGAGGAGGAGCGGGACCGCGGAGGGGGCGGAGCTGGGGGGCGTGCACTGGGGCTGACCCCTGCCCAGGCCTTCACTTCCCCCTGCTCCTATGAGGAGGTGTTCCTGAGCCGCCCTCTCGAGTCCCCCGGCCATGGCAGCCCCGATGGTTCTGACGACTGAGACCCCCTCCCCCTCAACCCTGGTGTGGCCTCCATGGAGCCACCCGCTTCCCCCCCCCCCCCACCCGGTACGGCCTGCACAGCTCTTCCCATCCCAGCCTATACAGAGTTCCCAGCTCAGCATGGCCCCCACAGCTCCTGCCACTGAACCCCCTCCCCCTGTGTGGGCATCACATGCCCCTGGCCTGATCTTCACGGCTCCTCCCACTGAGCTCTCCCTCTCCACCACAGCATGACAACCCCCCCCCCCTCCCCCAGCAGTGCTGGCTCTGGTGGTGTTGCTGTCTTTGGGGACCTGTGCAGCTGACTCCAGATGGGGCTTGTCCCTGCCCTGTGTGAACACTCTGCTCACTAATAAAGATGATGGTGGAAGCCACATCCCTGGCTCTGTCTGCTCCCTTTCCTGGGTGTAGGAGGGAGGGGAACAGAGGGGCAGCCGGACGGGTGAGCTACCCCTGCCCTGTTCTTGTGGCCCTTCCTTGGCTTATCCAGTGTTAACAGCGGGATCCAAATCTGGATCCCAATCCCTGTGCACTCAGCCATGTGGGGTGTGAGCTTAAGGGGTCACCCAAAGCTGGACAGATGGGGCAGCCTATCCCCTCCCCAGCGGCATCCTGGGGCTGCCCCCTCCCTCCAAACTAGACTCAGCCACTCCTATCCAACCTAGGCCCAAACAGACCCTTCCTCCATTAGACTGGGGCTCAGACCCATATCTCACCCACATCCACCCTCTGCCTTTCAGAGTAAATGTGCCAGAGCTATTTGCCAGCCAGACCCATTCCCCTTCCCCCAGAGCCCGCTCCCTGTCTGTCTATAACCCTGTGCCTTCCTGCTGTGCTGACACTGTGTCTCCTGGGAGATCAAGCAATGTCCCCCCCCACACACACACACACCCCGCGCTTCCCATCAGACCCCCCATGTCAGGGCAGACCCTGTCTCAGCTGACCAGGCGATTCCTGGCTCTGGGAGAAAATGAGGTCTAGTGGGTGAGGAGGGGAATGGAACTCAGGACTCCTGGGTTCTCTTTGCGGAGGGGGGGAGTGGAGTCTAGTTGGTTAGAGCAGGGGGGCTGGGTTTTATTCCCAGCTGTGCCAGCCATAACCCATGGGCTGCCTCTGACTTAGTACCACCCTGGCGCCTCTGTGCCCCCTGCCCCTGGTTCAAATCCTCCCACCAGAGTCTCCCTCCTACTTTACATCTCCGTTCCCCGGCGAGCCGGGGCATGAAGGGGTTAAAGACACCAAGCTCCTGGAGTGGCGCCTGAAGCAGGGAGGGGGACGGGATAGCGGAGGGACCTTCCTGTGCCAGCCCCGGACACCTGGGTCCCGAGCCCCGCTCCCCTCCCCGCCAGTGTGTGCGCGCAGGGCGAGCCCCAGTCTGCAGCCTCGGGGGATCGCCCCGGCCCGGCGGTGAGTAAGGGCGCGGGGAGAGGCGGCCACGGGAGGGAGGGAGGGAGGGAAACAGCAGCAGAGGCAGGAAATCGCTGCCTGGAGGAAGCGGCCGCAGGGCCGGGTGGGATCGGAGCCGAACCGCGGCTGGGACCGGAGACACCCTCCCCGGTAGCCCCGGGGTTTGTGCTGCAAGCGAGGCTCTGCCCTGCCCAGAGGGAGTGGCTGTGCCAGCGATGATCCCGGGTGTGGGCTGACTTAGGCTGTGGGGAGGAAGCGTAGGGGCAGCCCAGCTGTGGAGAAGGCATGAAGGAGGGGGCCTGGTGTCTGGTGGAGCAATGACTCCCTCTCCAGGGAGCCACCTGTTCCCTGGCCACACAGTCTACCAAGGGTGAGTTAGTTTGTGGTGTGGGAGCTGGAGCTGGGACTCACCCAACTCCTCTAGATGCCCACATGGTGGGAACAGCAGCTGGGCTGGCACTGAGGGCCCTCAGTGACCTGTTAGTGGGGCTTCTGCTTTTGGGGTTCACTAACTTCAGTTTTTCGGGTGTTATTTTTAACAATTTTTGAGTTCTGTGTAGATAGCCCTGAAACCCCCCGGTTTTTGGATTTCTCTTTGTATATAGTGTAATGAGTAATCTATTTGCTATGGACCCTTGTGTGCTTTTACTTAGCACTGTTTCAAACAGCACTACGTTAGAGCACACTAGGGAGCTTCTAATGCGCACCAGCAGGATCCCTGTGGCCCAATTAATGCTCAACACATTCGTTCATTTGAGAAATCATACTCCTGTGGTGCACATTACTGCTCCGTCTAGACAAGCCCTTATAACCCTTCCAATGTTTGATTTCTTTTCTTTGTATTGGGGTGTATTGTGGGTGTTTATCAGCTAAAATCTAAAATCAGATGCCCTACCCATTAGCAATGCCCTGGGCATCCTGTGCCCAAGTAATGCCAATTTAGGAGGACATTATGTCTCTTGTGATATGCAATGTAGCTGTGTTGGTCCTAGGATATCAGAGAGACAAAGTGGGTGAGGTAAGATCTTTTATCTGGGGTTGTCAAATGATTAACAAAATAATTACAATTAATCACGAGATTTAAAAAATAGTCACGATTAATCACAGTTTTAATCGCAGTGTTAAACAATAATAGAATATCAATTTAAATTTATTATAAATATTTTGGGATGTTTTTCTACATTTTCAAACATACTGATTTCAATTACAACGCAGAATACAAAGTGTAGAGTGCTCATAGTGCTCACTTAATATTATTTTTCAGTTCACCTCATACAAGTACCGTGGTGCAACCTCTTTATTGTGAAAGTGCAATTTACAAATGTTGAATTATTTTTTTACATAAACTGCACTCAAAAACAAAACAATGTAAAACTTCAGAGCCTACAAGTCCACTCAGTCCTATTTCTTGTTCAGCCAATCGCTCAGACAAACAAGTTTGTTTACATTGACAGGACATAATGCTGCCCGCTTCTTAATTACAATGTCACCTGAAAGTGAGAACAGGCGTTCGCATGGTTCTGTTGTAGCTGGCGCTGCAAGGTATTTATGTGCCAGATATGCTAAACATTAGTATGCCTCTTCATGCTTCGACTTGTAGGTTCTAATAATAATAATTCTACATTTGTAAGTTGCACTTTCACAATAAAGAGATTGTGCTATAGTACTTGTATGAGGTGAACTGAAAAATACCATTTCTTCTGTTTATCTTTTTTACAGTGCAAATATTTGTAATCAAAAATACTAATATAAAGTGAGCACTGTACACTTTGTATTCTGTGTTGTAATTGAAATCAATATATTTGAAAATATAGAAAAAATCCAGAAACATTTATAATACATTTAAATTTGTATTCTATAATTGTTTAACAGTGCGATTAAAACTGTGATTAATCGTGGCTATTTTTTAATCTAGTTAATTTGTTTTCCGTTAATTGCTTGCGTTGACTGCAATTAATTGACAGCCCTACTTTTATTGGACTGAACTTGTGTCACAGGCATTGGCTGAGTGCTGGGCAAGGACTCCCAACTCCTGGGTTCGATTCACGGTTCTGCTATAGACCTTGAACAAATCACCTTTCCTCTTTGGGCCTCCGTTCGTACTCCTGCACTTTGTCTATTTAGAGTAGACCGCAGTAAGCTGTTCAGGGCAGGGAGTGTCTTCCTCTGCGTGCCCGTACAGCACCCCGGGCAACAGAGCCCCAAACTCGGTCGTTGGGTGCTTGTGCGGGTCCCTGGCACAATGGAGCCCTGATCTCTGCTGGGATTTCTAGGTGCTACTGTTGCTAGTGACAGTAAGAAGTTCTCAGTGCTGTGATAATCTCCGATGCCTCCTCTCTGCTGTTCCAGGGGCAGGCGTCCCCGTTCCCAAACCCGACCTCGTGTCCCATATGGAGCGATGGGAAGAGCTGCAAGTCCCAGACCCCCAGTGCTCCAAGGAACAGGAGATGCCAAGAGGCACCCAAGAAGGTGAGGGTACTCGGAGACCATCTGTGAGGGACCACCCTTTGATTTCACTCCTGGCACTCCAGCAGGTGAATAAAGAGGAGAGGGTAGCTAACTCCCTCATCTTCCATGCTAGGCAGGCTTAGCTTCCTTGAGACACCCCCAGCTCTGGAGATCCAGGGAGGCAGTTTCTCCCCCTTAACCAACATGCAAAACCAGTCTTTCAGGAAGTGTGCGTCTCTTTAACCACCCGCTCCCTCTCGGTCTCTGACTGTCCCCTCCCCCCTTCATGGGGGCGGGGGTGATTCAGACACAGATCCTCAAAGGTTCCCATTGATTTCAGTGGAAGTTAGGAGTTTGAAGTACCTTTGAGGATCTGGATCTCAGCCCTAGGAAGGTGGGTCTGGCCCACCAGCGGTGGGAGGGCAGAGGTAGCTAGTCCTGGGTGTGCATCTCAAGAGCTCTGACCTGGGCTATTGTCCAGCCACGGTTCCTGACTGCCAGGATATGGAACTGACCCGATAGATGCTGCAGTAAGGCAGACAAACATCTAGAGTGGCCATAGATTATTACAGGCCACTCCTGATCCGCCCCCTGGCACCTCCTCTGGGCGTCAGTGCAGCAATGACTCCCATCTGGCTCATCTTCCAGGTGCCGAGATCCCGCGTAGAAGCAAGGAAGAGACTTTGCAGCATGAAAGGGAAGCAGCCAGATGCAAAGGGAATGTGTCCTGTAGACCCAAGGGGGGCGATGGCTGGGTGGAAGGGCAGCAGGATCCCGGACCTCCGGGTTCCATTTGCGTGAAGAGTGGCATGAGCGACAGGTCAGTGGGTGGCACCCCAAGCCCCATCGCCTGCCCCATGTGCGGGAAGGGCTTCAGCCGCAGGTCGAACCTCACGAAGCACCAGCGGGTCCACACGGGGGAGCGTCCCTTCTGCTGCACCCAGTGTGGGAAATGCTTCACTCAGAGCTCCAACCTCTGCCGGCACCAGAGCCTCCATGCAGCGGGCGAGGGGCCCTGGTGCTGCCCCGAGTGTGGGGAGAGCTTCACAGGGAGCGCGGGGCTGGCCAGGCACCGAAGAACACATGCCGTAGGGGAGAGATCCCACTACTGCCACCAATGTGGGAAAGGCTTTGCTAGCCACTCACTCCTGACCATTCATCGGCGCAGCCACTCGGGGGAGCGGCCGTTCTCATGTGCCCAGTGTGGGCGCAGCTTTGACCGCAGCTCCCTACTGGTGGAGCACCAGCGCACCCACACCGGGGAGCGCCCCTACCGCTGCCACCAGTGCAGCCAGGGCTTCACCCGCGCCACCCACCTCAGCCGGCACCAGCTAATCCACCGTGGCGAGCGACCTCACGGCTGCCCCGAGTGTGGCCGGTGCTTCCGGCTCCGGGCTGCGTTAGTCAAGCACGTGCGGAGCCACACAGGGGAGCGACCCTACAAGTGTGCTGAGTGTGGGGCAGTCTTCGCCAGTGTCTCCTCCCTGGCCCGGCACCGCCGGAGCCACGCCGGTGAGAAGCCCCACCACTGCCCCGATTGTGGCAAGAGATTTGGGCAGAGCACTGCCTTCGCTGAGCACTGCCGCACCCACACTGGGGAGCGCCCCTACCACTGCCTGGAGTGTGGCCGCGCCTTCGCCGGCAGCTCCAACTTCATCCGGCACCAGAGAATCCACACCGGGGAGCGGCCCTACCAGTGCCAGGACTGCGGCCGCACCTTCCGGGTCAGCTCCAACCTGGCCAGGCACCAGAGGACTCACCACCAGGGGCTGGTGGTTACTGAGTGTGGAGATACTCCCTTGCTGGGACAGGCAGGACAAAGCTAGGGTCACTGGGGGTGTAGGCCTAGGTGGAGCTGAAGGCCGGGGGCGGGGGGTTGGTTGGGGCTGGGGCCATGGCAGGTGTAAACTGAGATGGTCAGGGCACAAGGCAGGACCAAGTGGCTGGTGGCTGGATTCTCTGCAGCCCTGATCCAAGCAGCACCCCATGGAGCAGGATCGGATGTCTCAGATCAGAGCTCACCAGGGAAGGTGGTTCCTGCATCTTGCCGCACCAGTCCTCTCTTCCCCGCCTTGGTGCTGAACTCTCCGTCCAGTAGGAAGCGCCGTCTCCTAAACGCTCCTCCCACTATTACCACCAATTTAGGCCAGGCCTGCTGGGGCAGAGCTCTCCACGGTGGATTATCCCAAGGAAGATAGGGCCAATGTTGGCCCCTGGCTCCGGTCTGCTTCTCACAGGGCTGCGCCATGGCAACAAACTCAGAGGGGGCAATCCCACTCTAAGAGAGCGGCCCTTCTTTGCTGTATAAACCAGCATCAGGCAGGCTGGACCTGCCCTCAATGCTGCAGTTCGCCCAGGGGTCTATGCCACCTCCCACCCCGAGCCAATGCCACTTGAGGCTGGACTACGCAGCAGGTTTGTTTATATTAAAAACAAAAGCCCACAGCCCGTTGTTGTGTTTTTGTTGTTACCAGGTTAAACCTGGGGTCGGCCGACACACTGAGCCCCGGAGCTGCCTACTGAGCCATGCTCATCCTAGTTGCACTTTATGTCACGTTCTCCTAAACTGCACTCCCCCTGGAGTCTCTGTGGCTGGCGGCACTGCCTGCAGACTCAGCAGACCTTGGCTTTCTCGAGGGTTAGCTCTGAAATCTGGAAGGACCCTGCGCTCCAAACCAAAGCCCTCAATCCCAGAGCCCCCTGGGCCAGAGGGGGGCTGGCCGCTCCTGAGCCCCTGCACTTGGCTCTTCTGTAATGAAAGAGTCACAAAGCTCAGAGAGAACAGAACCCAATTGAAGATCGAGGTATAACTGCTCACCAAATTTGTGGTCAGGAAGGAATTTCCCCCCAAGTCATGCTGGCAGGGAGGGCGCACACCGTTCCTGAAAGTACTGGAATATCCAGTACTCTGGGGAGGTGTGAGTGACTACACTATCTCCCTCCAACTCTAACCCACTAGACCCCACTTCCTTCGCAGAGCTGGGGATAGAAACCAGGAGTCCTGACTCCCCCTTTCCAATCCCCCTTCTAACTCACTAAACCCCATTTCCTTCCCAGAGCTGGGAATAATTGGATCAATGTAGATGGGGTCTGCTCCTGAAATGGGAGCTGTGACCGGGAGCATTTGTGGGGGTTTGCTCTTTCAGGGAAACAGTGTCAGCATAGCAGGAAGGCAGTGTTATAGATGTGGTGGGGAGCTAGCTCCGGGGGTCTCTGGGGTGCGGGTGGGGTCTGGCTGGCACATAGCTCTGGCACATTCACTCTGAACAGCTGTGGGGGAGATCTGGGTCTGAGCCCCATTCCAATGGGGGAAGGATCTGTTTGTTCTGAGGTTGGAGGGAGCAGCTGAATCCAGTCTGGATGAATGCCAGGATGCTGCTAGGGGGAGGGGACAAGCTGCCCACACGTCAGACCCAGGAGATCAGTTATGATGTGTTGGGAACCTGAGCTGGAGATGCCTGAGAATTCACTGCATCTGACAGCTCACTGTATGGATCACAACTGCACAGACATTCCTGTACCGCTTACTCCCATCCCTAGACTGGGAATAGAACCCAAGAGTTCTGACTCTGCCCCCCTCACCACCGCCACATTCTCTCAGTAGCTTTGACAGCGTGGTCTAGCGGCAAGACACTGGCCTGGGAATGAAACCTGCTGAGTTGAGCATTGAAGGGATTGTGAATCAGACTGTTCACACCTTTTTTGTTCTTTTGGGAAATCAAATGACCGAGCAGCAGTTTGGAGAAAAGATGTCTGAGTTAAAATTGTTAAACAATAACAAAAACCACCAAAGAAAGAAAGAAACAAATAAAAACTTGACCCAGAACCAGGACTAAAATGCAGGGAACTGCTTATTGAAACGGCAAGTCTAATCAATGGAATAAAGAGAAAAAAGAAACACACGAGTAACTGAAACAGAGAGGATTTATGGCCAGGTGCAAATGAAGGAGGGACTGAAAAAGATGTTACAAAGGAAAAAAAGTTTGGAAGAGGGTTTGGCAAGTAGAACACATTAAGGTCTCCAAATGCAGCGTGGTAATGTCCAAGTCTCACCTCCTCATGAGATTAAGGTTGCCAATTTTGGTTGAACATATTCCTGGAGGTATCATCACATGACATAATCTTTAATTAAAGATGAATCTTTAATTCCTGGAGACTCCAGGACAATCCAGGAAGATTGGCAACCCTACATCAGATGCTAGCAGTTGTTGCTAAACCCACAGATAAATATAACCCATGACGGGCACAGGTAAGGTTAATCACAAATATCCCTTAATTTGCTGCATCATTGTAGAGTCCTTGAGTTAAAAGCAAAATTCATCCTCCAGGGCAGAGTTAAGGTCATGAGTGCACATCCCTCCATTTCTGATGGTGTTGTTAGAATCCTGTAGCTAAAAGTGAACAAATACCCCAGATAGGGAGGAGGGCTAGCTCAGTGGTTTGAGCATTGGCCTACTAAACCCAGGGTTGTGAATTCAATCCTTGAGGGGGCCATTTAGGGATGTGGGGCAAAAATCTGTCTGGGGATTAGTCTTGCTTTGAGCAGGGGCTTGGACTAGATGACCTCCTGAGGTCCCTTCCAACCCTGATATTCTATGATGTTTGGACTTAATCCCTTCTGCCAAGATTTTCAGAAGTGACTAGAGATTTTAAGGCTGTGTGCGCCCCAGCTCAATACCTTAAAGGGGGCCTGATTTTGGGAGGAAAAGTGCTCAACACTTTATTCAGAATCAGGCCCTTTTAAAGATGTCCCAAACTGGGTCACCTTTTAGGCCACAGAGGTCCAATCCTGAAAGGATCATAGCAATTACGGCTTCTATCAACACTTCACAAGAAGCAGCCAGGTGCTGGATGCATCTGAGAAGAGGTTCATAGGTGTCTCTAAAGTGGCGCCTAATAAATACGGAAGATTCAGGAAAGAAGAGTTTAACCCAAACATTGTCTAAATTGGGATCTCTGCTGATTCCAGCTGCTCGTCATGTACCTGTCCCAATGTAAATCCCTAGGGAAGACTATGGAAATCATTACTTCTATTGGTGCAGCTGATGTCCTGAATCGGGGCAGATTTCCAGCATACAAAAGATCTTGAAAGCCCCTCAGGAAATCTGATCTAGAACTGGTTAAAATATTTTTGAGAAAGAAAGAAAGGAAGAAACATTTTATTTTCAAATCACAATTTCGGTCTGGATTTAAAAAAAAAGTTTTAAATTTGGGGTTATTTTCTCCCCTCTTTTTTTCCTCACTGCAAATGATGGGTGAAAGTAGAAGTGAGACAACAAGTGTGTTTGATGAGAGGAGAGCAAAGCAAAAAAATCCAATTTGAAATTAAACAGAAATGTGCATTTTGTAATCACCAGTCAAAATTTTTTGTTGAAAATAACATTTTCATGAGGAAAAACTCCATTTTTCACTAAACTTCATTTTTTGCCAGGAATATGTTTTGCTTACAAAATGTCAATTCACTCTAATTAATTTAATCCCATTGAATTTAGAAACCAAATTCTCTTCAACTCCTTTGAAAAATCCCAGCTGGGAAGTCTAACTCCTAACATCCAAATCCAAGTGGTAGAGTCCTAACAACAGTAGCCCAGTCTTTAACAAAACACTTCCTGAAGGGCGGAGTTAAGGTTATTAATGGCTATCCCTTAATTTGTGATACTGTTGTTAGAATCCTATAGTTAACGTTTTTTGCCTGGTGAAAAAAAACCTTTCCTTGGTTTTTATTTTTTGTTTTGTGTTTTAACAAATAAAACAAAAAGTGTAGGTTGTTATTTCTAATCTTCCCTAAGTACTATTTTTAAGTGTTGGTTTTCTAAAAAAATAAACACACAAAAGTTTTGGGAAAAGAATGGAGGAAAATGTTACTTTTCATATTACATATATAAAACCAGGGAGGTTTCAATCAAATAGGAGCAATAGTGTGACACTTCCAAAAAGGCTTGAAAAGCAAGGAGCCAATTCCATTGTGATGTGTTGTTTATTCTTGTATATCCAACCCATGGGTTCTCAGCCCCCAAAGGTGATTATTACAGGATCTGAAGGAATTTGGGCACATGACTCTCTTCCAAAGCTGATCAAATGCTGGCCATCCAAAGGCTTTTAGGTGGGAAATGTCGTCGTCCTGTCCCCCTAGTCTTTTGTTGTTGTTGTGGTTGACAAAACTTTTTTTTTCCCCTAGAAATTTCCATTGCATGGAAAAGTTGGTGGGGTTCATTGAAAAATACCTGGAAACTGTTTGGGTTTTGGGAACCCCAAATTTTCTCAGCTTTAGGTTTGTTGACAAAAACCCCGAACATTTTCCACAAAAGTTTAGATGAAAAATTTCAAGGAAACACATTTTTCCCAACCATGTTTTCATTAAAAAATTTCATGGGGACAAACAAATCATTTCCTGGCCAGCTCTCATCCGTTAGCCTCAATCCCAACCCCAATGCATGATGCCATGCTACCCTGAGCTAAAGGGGTAACTCCCCCAGCTGTGAGTGAGCAGTGGGTGTTGTAGTAGCCAGGGCTGTGCACTAGAGGGAGACATGGCCACAGGCATTAAGCCAATGAATTACACCTGAGCCTTAAAATCCTGGCTATAAATTCAGCCTCTGGTGGGTTCCTAAACCCTTCACAACTGTGAGACACATGAACAAATTCCACCAACTCCATTGGGATTGGAGTGGGTTCACAAATATCTCCAAAATTTAACCCCAGCAGCATGGCCACTCTAAGCATTCAGAAATCACGAGCCAGCCCCCGGAATAATCATGGCTTAAAAACATCATGAGAGGTTGAAAATCATAAATGTAAGGGTCTGTTTAGTCACGATTCTGAGCCATTTGGAGTAATTTCCCCAGCTTTTCTCCCCAACCACGAGGATCAGAAAATGATTTCTTTTTAAAGCAGAGATTTTCCTATAGTCACATGACTTTGGGGGGGAAAAATATCACCAACAATTTCGATTAAAAGAAAAAAAGTGTCTTGTTCCAGAACCAAATTGACGTAGTGAAACTGTTTTTCTTTCTGTCCCTTGATCAGCGCTAGCTCTAAACCTGCTCCCTGTCCCTCTCTAGTGGCTGGATAAAGGATTACAAGTCTGTATCACCCTCTTGGCCCAGTAACTCAAGCAACAGAGGAGTCCCGGGTTCAATCCCCACCCAGGGCAGCCGGGGAATGGAGGGGCTTAGTTGGCAGGTGGGGAGGGGAGTTCGTTATCACCATCGTCCACCACAATAATAGTGGCATGGAGCTTCCGGTGCTGCGCCAGCTGCGAGGGAAAGCAGAACCCTTTCCCACATTGGTGGCAGCGGTGGGGCCGCTCGCTGGTGTGGATGGCCTGGTGTTGCACCAGGTTGGAGCTCTGGGCAAAGGCGCGGCCACACTGCCCACAGGCAAAGGGCCGCTCACCGCTATGGGTCAGTTGGTGCTTGCGCAGCACCTTGCCATCAGCGAAGCCCTTGCCACACTGGTGGCAGCGGTAGGGCCGCTCCCCACTGTGCAGCCGCTGGTGCCTCAAGAAGCTGGAGCTATCACTGAAGGCCCGGCCACATTTGGGGCACTTGTATGGGCGCTCCCCAGTATGGGTGCGCAGGTGCTGCGTCAGGTTGGAGCTCTGGGCAAATGCCTTGCCGCATTGGTGGCAGTGGTGGGGTTTCTCACCAGTGTGGACTCGCTGATGCTGTGTGAGGTGTGAACTCATGCTGAAAGTCTTCCCACACTCAGTGCACCGGAAGGGCCGCTCCCCGGTGTGGATCCTCAGGTGCTTGAGGAGCGGGGAGCGGTCCACAAAGCCCTTGTGGCACTGGGGACAGCGATGGGGGTTGTCAGGGCTGTGCACCCGCTGGTGCTTGGCCAACTGGGAGCGCAGACAGAACCCCTTCCCGCACTGTGGGCAGATGAAAGGCTTCTCCGCCAGGTGGGTCTTCTGGTGCTGCGTCAGGTTGGAGCTCTGGCTGAACCCTTTGCCACACTGGTGGCAGCGGTGGGGTTTCTCGCCAGTGTGGGTGTACCTGTGCTCGATCAGGTGTGCCCGACGGCCGAATGCCCTCCCACAGTCGGGGCAGCAGTAAGGTCGCTCCCCAGCATGGGTGCGTCGGTGCTGGGCCAGCCGGGAGCTGTCGGCGAAGCCGCGCCCACAGCTGGGGCAACAGTAGGGGCGCTCGCCTGTGTGGGTACGGGCATGCTTGGTGAGTGACGAGCTGTCCACAAAGCCTTTGCCACACTGGGGGCAGGTGTAGGGGCGCTCTCCTGTGTGGGTCCGGCCGTGCTTAACTAGGGACGAGCTGTCGGCAAAGCCTTTGCCGCAGTCGGCACAGCGGTAAGGGCGCTCACCCGTGTGCATGCGCCGGTGCTGCACCAGGTGTGAGGGCCAGGTGAAGGCTTTGCCGCAGTCGGCACAGTTGTAGGGTTTCCCTGAGTTGGCAGTGGGGAGCGTCATCGGTGGCCACTCCCGGTCGGGGCTGGGGGACAACTCCCACTCGGACCCTCCTGACAGCGCCCCGTCCTCCGGGCCAGGACTCCCCTCCTTGTTCCCGCTCTGCGCCTCGTCACCAGCTGGAATGACATGGAAACAGATCACCACTCACTGGGCTGAAAAACCGTCTCCCAACCCACCCTCTAGAGATGGAGCTGGCTGGGAGCCAGTGTCCCAGCACAACACGCAGGCTAGGAGAGGTATCATGGGCTGAAATCCAGGATGTGCTGGGTTTATGAGGCATGCATTTTTAACAGTGAGAGTAATCAACCATAGGGACAACCTACCAAGGGTTGTGGCGGATTCTGCATGACAAGTTTTAAAGCAAGTGTGGAGGTTTTTCTAAAAGATCCGGCCTAGTTCAAACAGGAATTAACTCAGGGAAGTTCTCTGGCCTGTGTGATACAGCAGAACAGACTAGATAATCACAGTGGTCCCTTCTAGCCTTGGAATCCATGATTCCATGGGCCACAATGGGGCCAGGACTTCGCCTGTGGATGTCAAGACCAGAAGAGCCCATTGTGCCCATCCAGTCGGCCTCCTGTGTAACCCAGGCCAGAGAACTTCACCCAGTATCAAGATCCTTGGCTGTATAACTTCATAGATTCCAAGGCCACGAGAGACCGTTGTGATCATCTAGTCTGACTTCCTGTATAACACAGGTCAGAGACCTGCCCCCAAATCATTCCTCGGGCAGAGCTTTTAGGAAAACATCTAAACTTGATTTTAAAACTGTCAGAGATGGAGAATCCACCACGACCCTTTAGTAAATTGTTCCAGTGGTTCATTACTCTCAACGTTAAAAATGTACCCCTTACTTCCAGCCTGAATTTGTCTAAGCTTCAACTTCCAACCATTGGATTGTGTTAGACCTTTCTCTGTCCCCGTGTAGATACTTATAGACTGTGGTCAAGTCACCCCTTAACCTTCTCTTTATTAAATTAAATTGATTGAGTTTCTGGAGTCTCTCATTATAAGGCAGGTTTCCTAATCCTTTAATTATTCTTGCGGCTCTTCTCTGAACCCCTCTCCAATTTTTAAGCATCCTGCTTGGATTGTGGACACCAGAACTGGACACAGAATTCTAAGAGCGGTTGGACCAATGACAAATACAGAGATAAAATAACCTCTCTGCTTCTATTAGAGATTCCCTTGTTTATGCATCCAAGGACTGCACTAGCCTTTTTGGCCACAGACAATGTTTACCTGGGAGGGGAATTAACCATTGGAACAGCTCCCCTAGGAATGGGGTGGATTCTCCAAGAGATGAGTATACATGGGGCAGAGAGATGAACATGGATGGAGATAGGCTGCCAGGGTTAGAATCATAGAATATCAGGGTTGGAAGGGACCTCAGGAGGTCATCTAGTCCAACCCCCTGCTCAAAGCAGGACCAATCCCCAACTAAATCATCCCAGCCAGGGCTTTGTCAAGCCTGACCTTAAAAACCTCTAAGGAAGGCGATTCCACCACCTCCCTAGGTAACCCATTCCGGTGCTTCACCACCCTCCTAGTGAAATAGTGTTTCCTAATATCCAACCTAAACCTCCCCCACTGCAACTTGAGACCATTACTCCTTGTTCTGTCATCTGCTATCACTGAGAACAGTCTAGATCCATCCTCTTTGGAACCCCCTTTAACTCGCCAATGTAGCCCAGTTTGTGAGTTGTGTACACTTCTATAGCAATCACTGTTAGCATGATCTGCCAACCAAGAATTAATTTAAGGCCAGCAGGGCCCATCATAACCACCCAGTCCACCCTCCAATGGCTATTAGCCAAGATGGTTAGAGATGCAACTCCATGCTCTGGGTATCCCCAAACCTCTGACTGACAGAAGCTGTGACTGGACGACAGGGGATGGATCACTCAGTAAGTTGCCCTGTTCTGTTCATTCCCTCTGAAGCATCTGGCACCTGCCACTGTTGGAAGACAGGACACTGGGCAACATAGACCATTGGTCTGACCCAGTATGGCCATTCTTATGTTCTCCTGCCTAACGCAGCCCAGAGAATCTCCCCAGCAATTCCCTCCTCCACCCAGTAACTCCTGGCTGAACGACACGTGTCTATTTAACTGGAGAAATGTGAGAAACATTTAGTTCGACAAATCTGAGAATTCACAAGGCAGAACAAATTTATAATACGGCTCCATTTATAAATGGTTCTTAGATGTCTTGAAGAATGGTGACTGAATGGATAGAGTGTCCAGCAGCTCAATAAGCTACTTAAACCCATGGTGTATAATTATTATTACTATTAGTGCGATTTATTTGTATTACTGTAGCATTTAGGAGCCTACGTGGTGGACAAAGACCTCATTGTCCTAGCACTATACAAACACCAAACAAAACCATCTACACACCTTGTAGTGCTTATAACCATCCACCACACACGCCTGTTTCACGCTGTGAACATCTGTGCCTCGTTGATTAACACTTTACCTGCCATTTATAAACAGAAGTGTGTCTGAAAAAACAAATCCATCCCGAATGTCTCAGATTACTTATCCAGCTGGAGTCACAACTGACCCCTGTCACATTGATGTGGCAGCTGTTGGTTCCAGTGCCGAACTGGACGAGATGAGGCAGGACTGGACGGGCTCAGGGCATCTTGGGGAGCCAGGGTTAGTTAGGAAGTGTCTCTCACCTGCAGAAGTGTCTGTAGGGACGCGGCTGTCACTGGAGCACTGGGGATCCAGCGTGCACGGCTCTACCTCTGGCTCCATCTGGGACTCACGGCTGGTCTGGGGGGTGGAAATCCAGCCCTGAAGACAGAAAAGAGGGGCGACCAGGGCTGGGTTGAACAGCTGTTACAAAGGGCGCTCTGTGAGTTTGAACTTCTTGCCTGGAGGGACATATGATTGCGGCACATGGCAAAAAGGGCCAGGAGACCCATGGGCACAGCATGGGGGTCCTGAAGACAAAACATCTGGGTGGAAGACGTGCTAATGTGACAGGCAATGGGGATCAAACGAGGGATCTTTGGGGCCAGAGGTACCAGCCTCTACTGCCAGGGGCCTCATCCACGCCTAAAAATTAGCTCGACCTAGCTGCATCGCTCAGGGCTGTGAAAAACGTCACGGGCTGTGCTGTAGTTAGGCCCAATACAGAGGTGGCCAGGTCAAGGGGAGAAGTCTTCCCTGGTCCTAGCTACTGCCTCTGGGAGAGGTCCATAAACTACATCCCTTCCACTGCTGTAGGAAGCGCCTATGCTATGGAGTTACCAGGACAGCACCGTCCCTGTGCCCCTATAGTGTAGACATGGACATGCCCCGAGCTCCAAGCGCAGCCAGACTCCGCAGCAGGGGCTGGAACAGAGACGTCTCTAGCGGGGACCCTGCGCGCTGCCCAGGGGATAAGCAGAGAGACAAGGGGCGGGGGCGGTTATATCTTCTATAGGACCAGCTGGCTGGGAGGGGGGATCTCTCTGGTCCCAGGCACAGGGCAGCTCAGATCCCCCGGCCCTGCGGCCGCTTCCTCCCGGCAGCGATTTCCTCCCTTTGCGGCTGTTTCCCTCCCGCCCCGGAGCCGCGTCTCCCCCGCGCCCCGCTCACCGCCCTGCCGGGGCCCGGGGCTGCAGCCGGGGACTGGCCCTGCGCACACACAGGCCGGGAGCCGGGCTGGGGACCCAAGTGTCGGTCGGGGCTGGCACAGGAAGGTCCCTCTAGTTATTACGTCCCCATCCCGGGCCGGCTTCTCCTGCTCTGATCTGGGGTGAGGAACTCGGTGGGTTTAACCCATCCCTCCCCAGACGTCAAGGGAGCGGATTTCTCGCCCTCTCGGGCCTCTGGCTGCCTGCGGGAGTGAGAGGCTGGGTGGAGTGGCTCATCAACGTGGGTGCCAGCCTTAGGGCCGAGTGATGCAAACCAGGGCACAAACCCCAAACCGGTTGTGTGTTCTATAACATAGATTTCACCAACTTAGTATCAAATGTGAACTCCTCAAGCGCTATAATAACTACTTTAACTGGAGTCACTGGCAGTTGCCATGGGCACTCGGTCTAGCTTGCCACCCGGGCAAACCTGCTTTTGTGAGAGATGGGCCCTGACACCAAAAATTACAACAATATTCAGAAAAAAACGAGGAGTCCGGTGGCACCTTAAAGACTAACAGATGTATTTGGGCATAAGCTTTCGTGGGTAAATTGTGGATACAGACTAACATGGCTACCCCCTGATACTTGACACAATATTCCGGTTACTCGCAGTCCTAAAGGACCAGTCACTTACCCCAGGTCAATTGCACCTTAGATCTTCCCCCAAAGACACCACTTGTGGACAATCCTGTAATTAACTAAAGATTTATTAACTTAAAAAAGGAAACAAGAGAGTTATTCACAAAGTTAAAGCAGGTAACTTACACACACAGATGAGTTACCGTCTTAGGTTCCAAAAAGTACATAAGAACATAAGAACGGCCGTACTGGGTCAGACCAAAGGTCCATCTAGCCCAGTATCCTGTCCACTTGATGTTCCACTCCACAATGGTTTGTCTGGTGTCTATGGGCTTTCTTCTGTTGGGCAGGAGGTGACACCTCTCCTGGTAAACGAGTATTGCACACGTGGTAATGCTTGTCTCCTGACTGTGAGGGTTTCCAGTTTCATAGCAAACACTTTACTAGTGACAGAGCAAACACTTAACTATCACCTTATAACAGAGGATACAGATATTATCATTGAGATCAATGCCTGCAGCAACTCACAAGCATTTTAAAAAGTCCAAACACAGAACATATTTCTATGATGCTAATATATATTTTAACAATGCTAACACACAGGTGAACCAGTCTGGTTTCCAGCTATGCATTTGTCAGTATTCAGTGAGGCCATGGGCATGAGCTGGCATCTTGTCTATTGGTGTCACAACACTGTTCTCACAAGAGTTTATTGGGGAAAATCCCAGCAAAGTGAGAGCAGCATTTGGGCCTTTGCTGGCAAAGCAAAGCTCTCCCACCATTGGAGAAGGGTTCAGAGAAGAGCTACAGGAGTTAATTGAGGTCTGGAAAACCAGCTCTATAGTTAAGATTATATTTTTATTGGTCAATGTCGATAAATATCAGTTTCACCATCCACCCACACCCACAGATGAAAAACAATTTCCATTGTAATAATAAAAATGTACAGATAGGTAAGGCAAGAACCATACTGCTTGAGAACTAGAGTTTGATTTAAGGCTCCATACCTTGTCTATTTTGACATGTGACATTGACCGTTAGTGTTTTAGTAAATATAAAGCTTTAACTTTTTTAATCCCGAAGTCTACCGTCATTAAATAATTATTGTCTGACATCTCCCCCCCCTTGTTGGACCCCCTCTAATTTCCCACAACTGTGAAAAATTGAATAAATAAATATTGAAAAAATTGCTTCAAACCAAACTGATGTGATCCATCAACATTATTTTAACAAATAAAATTCTGCCAAGCCTGCCAATAGTGAGCCACCAAAGGAGTTCAATGGGTTTAGTTTATTCAAGAGAAGGTTAAGCGGTGATGTGACTGACATGGGGAGGGGATTGCTGAGAGCAGCGGGTTCTTTATCCTCCAATCTAGGCAGAGCACGATCCACTGGCTGGGAGCAGAAGGGAGACAAATGGAGGCTGGGAATTAGAGGACAGTGTTTAGCTGGGAGGGGAATGAACCATTGGGAGCGCTCCCCTAGGGAGGAGGTGGGTTGTCCATCACTGGGAGTCTGTCCGTGGAGATGGGGCGTCTCTCTCTCAAAGCTCCGCTCTAGCTCAGCCAGGAGTTACTGGGCCAGAGGCAGGAATCCTGGGGGAGATTCTCTGGCCTGGGTTAGGCAGGAGCCTGACCCAGATGGGCACAATGGGCCCTTCTGGCCTTGAACTCCATGACTCTAAATCCAAGCTGTTATAAATGACTGTAAGGGGGTGGGGGGCAGAGGTTGCCCACAGAATAAACCAGGCGTTTAAGAGGGAGTCTAGTCTCTCAGGTGTTGAGGGAGAAACTTCCAGTCCACGCGTCGAGGCTGCCATGAGATTTGGCCAGAAGAATAGCAGAAATATAGACAATAGGCTGAAAGGCTAGGATAGAGAAAAGGCCTGAAGGGTGGCAAGATAATTCTGGGGAGCTTTTGCCTAACACAGAGATGTCAAAGATGTCCCAGGGTCAGATCCTTCACTGGGGTAAATAGGGTGACCAGATGTCCAGATTTTATAGGGACAGTCCTGATATTTGGGGCTTTTTCTTATATAGGCTCCTATTACCCCCCACCCCCTCTCCCGATTTTGCACACTTGTTGTCTGGTCACCCTAGCCCGCATTGACTCCAGTGGAATTGGGGCCAATTTACACCAGTGGGGGACCTGCCCCATTTCTCACAATGTATTTAGTGGCTCCTGCTGCATCATGGCTGGGGTGGGAAGGGTTAAGCCCAGTGAATCCTGAGTCTGCCACTTCACAGAGCAGACAGCTGGGACGGGGACAGGATAACGGAGGGACCTTCCTGACAGAGCCCGGCCAGCACCTGGGTCCCCAGCCCGGTCTGGCCCGGGTGTGAGCAGCGGGGTCTGCGGGGATCGCCCCCGCCGGGCGGTGAGTGGGGGGTGCCGGGCTGCAGCGAGGGGCACCGGGGAGGGAGGGAGAGAAACAGCCGCGAAGGCAGGAAATCGCTGCCCGGGAGAAGCCGCTGCAGGGAGGAGGGGATCGGACTGGAGAGACCCCCGCTCCCCAGCCAGCTCCGGGGCGGTATGAGCTGGGAACAGGGCTGGGGCCGGGGAGCATTGGCAGAGCTGTGCCTGGGGGAAGCGCCGACAGACCCAGCCTGGCTACTGGCCTCTCTCTCCCCCACGCCCCCACAGCGCCCCCTGCTGGTCTGTGCTCCCCTCCCCATTCCCTGCAGTCTCCCCTCTCACAGCCCACTCTCCCCAGTGGGTCCCAGGCCCTGGCTCCATGGTGACCCGTTCCGCTCTTCCCCAGGTCGCGGTGCATGCGAGTGAAGGTTGAATGAGTGACCTCGGAGAAGATGGCATCCCCTGGGGCATTATGGGAATCTCCTGGTTCCCAGCTGGACCAGCCACAGCTCCATCCTGAGTGCGTATCCCAGGAGGAGGAGGGAAAGGGTGAACTAGCAAGACCCCACTCTGAGCTGCTCTGTATCACCAAAGAGAAGCCTCAGCCTCTCGAGGAAACAGGACACCAACGTGAGCTTCTTTGTGACATAAAAGAGGAGCCCCTTGAAACGGGTAACAAATCACTTCTCCATCCCCTGCCCTTACTGCATATCTGTGCATCGCCCGGTGCGACGGGGCCCTGATCTCAGTCGCTGTGTGTCTGTGCAGCGCCCGGCGCGACGGGGCCCTGATCTCAGTTGCTGTGTGTCTGTGCAGCGCCCGGCGCGACGGGGCCCTGATCTCAGTCGCTGTGTGTCTGTGCAGCGCCCGGCGCGACGGGGCCCTGATCTCAGTCGCTGTGTGTCTGTGCAGCGCCCGGCGCGACGGGGCCCTGATCTCAGTCGCTGTGTGTCTGTGCAGCGCCCGGCGCGACGGGGCCCTGATCTCAGTCGCTGTGTGTCTGTGCAGCGCCCGGCGTGACGGGGCCCTGATCTCAGTTGCTGTGTGTCTGTGCTGCACCCGGCGCGACGGGGCCCTGATCTCAGTCGCTGTGTGTCTGTGCGGCGCCCGGCGCGACGGGGCCCTGATCTCAGTCGCTGTGTGTCTGTGCAGCTATTGGCACGCTGATCTTGGTCCCGGTGCCTCACCCACCCCACCGATCTGAGTCACTCTGTGTCCGTGCAGTGCCCAGCATCCCAATCTCACTTCCCGGGTGCCTGTGCACCACCCAGCTTGACAGGGTCCCACTCTCCATCACTCTGTCTTTGCAGTGCCCGGCCCAGCAGGGCCCTGCTCTTATTTGGCACATGTATCTATCCGTGTTATTTATCTGGCCTCACCAGTGCCGGGTCTGAGCACCTCACAATCATTTATGAGTTTAGCCGCACACAGCCCCTGTGAGGCCAGAAAGGATCAGACTAAAGGTGGGGAACTGAGGCCCAGAGAGGTTCACCCAGCATCACTCAGGAAGTCCGTTTCAGAGCAGGAAATTTAACCCAGATCTCCTGACTCCTGGTCCAGTGCCCTAAGCCCTGCACCATCCCCATTCATAGGTGCCCCTGCCGTAGATGTTATAACAACAGACTGACTCAGGAATTGACTCTGATCTGGATTGTCTCTTCATTCCAGCTGTTGACAGGACGCTGAGCAAGGAAGATGCCAACACTGTAGGGACGTTCCATTCTGCCCACAGCTCCCTGTGCCCATTCCCCCTCTGGGAGAACCTGGCAGACTCCACTGGCTGTGGGGACGAGGTACTCAGGGATCCTGCTGCTAACCCCCGGCAGGACAAGAAGCCCTTCCGGTGCAACAAAGAAGAGGTGTTTGGGGATCCCACTCCTGCCCCTCCGCTGGACGGGCTGCTTGGAGATCTCACCTCTGCCCCCCAGCCAGCCGAGAAGCCATTCCGGTGCAGCGAGTGTGACAAGACCTTTGGGCAGAGCTCCCACCTGCTGCAGCACCAGATCACGCACACCGGGGACCGTCCCTACCAGTGCCCTGACTGCGGCAAGCGCTTCAGCTGGAGCTCAGCCCTGTGCCAGCACCAGCGCATTCACCGCGGGGAACGCCCCTACCAGTGCGCTGACTGTGGCAAGCGCTTCGCCCAGAGCTCCAACCTGACCACGCACCGGCGCACCCACACGGGCGAGAAGCCCTACCGCTGCCCACAGTGCGGCCGCGGTTTCAGCCAGAATGCCAACCTGCTGACCCACCAGCGGGTGCACGCAGGGGTCAAGCGCCACGAGTGCCCCCAGTGCGGACGGGTCTTCGTGGAGCGCTCGTCCCTGCTCAAGCACCAAGGCGTGCACTTGGCGGAGAAGCCATACCAGTGCCCCGAGTGCGGGCGCAGCTTCACACAGGGCTCCACACTGGCCCAGCACCTCCGCATCCACACCGGTGAGAAACCATACCAGTGCGGTGAGTGTGGGAAGTGCTTTGGGCAGAGCTCGGCCCTGGCCCAGCACCGCCGGGCCCACACAGGTGAGAGATCCTACCACTGCCACCAATGCGGCAAGGCCTTCAGTCAGAGCTCCAACCTCATCACTCACCAGGCCTCACACACTGGTGAGCGGCCTTACAAGTGCCCGGACTGCGGGCGCGCCTTTGGGCGCAGCGCCCATCTGGTTACCCACCAGCGCACTCACACTGGGGAGCGACCCTACCGCTGCCACCAATGCGGCAAGGGCTTCAGCCAGAGCTCCACCTACATCCAGCACCAGACCACCCACACCGGTGAGCGCCCGTACAAGTGCCCGCAGTGTGGCAAGGCCTTTAGCCAGAACTCCAACCTGCTCACCCACCAGCGCATCCACACCGGTGAAAAACCTTACCGCTGCCACCAATGCGGCAAGAGCTTCCGGCAGAGCTCAGGCTATCTGCAGCACCAGAGGACCCACACAGCCTTGCAGCCCTCCACCACACCCACATAATGGTGCTCGCCGTGGGGACTATGGGTCTAACATCACACGGCTCCAATGTTTGTGCTAACTCACAGACATGATGGGAATTACAAACCACAATACATTGCCCAGCCAACAGAGGGCAGCAGAGGATTACACACAATTGGACATGCACCTGCCTCTCCTGCTTGGGCTAAAGCAGCGACACGGTGGACTCATCGATGGATCTGGATGGTTTTCCATTTCATGGGAAATTCTGTGATTTTTTGGGGGGGGGGGGGGAGAAACATCCATTCCAAAACAGAATGAAAAGAAACAAATTCAAAACTTCCCCTAAAACAAAATCCGTGGGAGGGAACATCTAGTGTTGACCAAAACAATTTGTTCTGGGTTAGACTTTTTCATTTTTTATTATATAACATAATATACCATTTAAAAATATATGTAATACGCAATTTAAAAAATTGAAAGGCAACGTCGTTTGGAAATGGGAAATCAAAATGTTCCGCTAAAGGTCAAAGCATTTTGTTCCAGTTTTTTTCCTAAATGAAATTGATGCATTTCCACGCAATGAAATGGCAGTTTCAATGAAATGGCATTTTCTGAAGGCGACATATGCCATCAGAAAAGTTCCAACTGGCTCTTTTCAATAAAGGTTATACATTGCCCAGCCAACACAACCTGTGGTTGCACCCAGTCAGACGTGCACCGGGAATATCAAACAGATGTTCTTGTGCTGTATTTTCCCATAATCCACTTAGAATTCACTCCTCAACTAGATTCATCTCTCTCGATTTCTGAGGGGTCTTTAATCTCACAGACAAAAGCAGAAAGAGATCAGCTGGCTGGGAGCTTCCCCAGGCAGAATTGCACTGGGAGAGCAAAAACTTTTCATCCAGTGGAAGGTTGAGAGGCTGGAATCAAAACATTTAAACTATTCAGTCATTGAGTTTGGGTCACTAGTAACAGCCTATGTCTCTGAGATCTCAGCTTGCAGATGTAACAACACAAGGTGTATAGCCTACTAAACCAGTTTCCCAGCTGGCATACATTAGGTATAGTTCCAACAGAGTCAATGGGGCCAGATCCCCAGCTGGTGTCAATTGTCCGTAGCTTCATTGGAGTCAATGGCCCAGATCCCCAGCTGGAGTAAGTTGGCCATAGCTCCACTGGGGAGATCGTGCCAGGCTGCTTGGAGATTTGAACACTCACTGGGATGTGAAGGAGGTTGTGAGTTAGAGTCACATGTCCCTTATGTGTGTTGTGGATAACACATTGGTTAACCTCGACCATGCTCTGAGCCATGGAGACTGTATTGAGATGACTGGCTGTGATGGAAATGTTGTATTCCTAATATTTGTACTTTTAAAATTGGTTTTGTGAGGGTTGTTTTTTTCCTGGAACTTTCAAATAAATTGAAGGAAAAACTCAAAACAAAAGACCAGTTTTTCCATAGCATTGGCATGGTTTGAGTCATCGTCATCAACTTCTCAACTTTGTAAAGTGCCCAGGATCAAGGAATATTGACATGAAATGAAATCCCAAATCGCATGTTTTATTAACTAAAACACAGTGGTACAAACACACAAAGTTAGGTTCAAGTCCAATGAATTCCCATCTATGAACAATAACCCACATCTTCAATGGCTGAAAAGGTGGGGCTTATTGTTTGTCTTCAGATACAAGCTTGTGTTGTAGGTGGAGCTTGGGAAGGGCACCCCTGTTGCTCCACAGTGGGCCCCCTGCTGTGGGTGTGACTGTTGCTATGGGACCCCGCATGCCACGCTGACCCTAGCTTGGCCCGTGGGCAGGGTCCAGGAGCACATGCAGTGGCAGGAATCAGGGAAGGTGGCAGATGCAGCCACCCCAACATGGTTGCCTGAGCCTTGAGCCTGGCCTACTTTCAGGGGCCCACACTGCCTGGAGGGCAATGAGAGTGGTGCTCAGCCCAGTAACCCACTGTGGTGCTAGGGGGCGCTGCAGAATGGGATGGGCACTCAGTAGGGGGCACTGTGCTGCAAGGAGTGGGGTGGGGGCTCAGTAGGGGGTGCTGTGCTGCAGGGAGCAGGTGGGGGGCTCTGTAGTGGGTATCATGCTACAAGGGCAGGGTCCTCTTGCCCTTTCCCAGTTCTGGGAATTCTCTGATTCCTATGGCCCCTCGGCAGTGCTGTTTGGATGCAGGATTCATCTTCAGTGCCCGTCCCAAAGCTCCATCTGGCTGTGACACCCCCAGGGGCGAGGGACAGGAGAGAAACACCATTTTTCACTTCACTCTTTCCTTCTGTCACTTTTCCTTTTGTCTCGCACTGAATTATTACTAGATAATATTGACAGGTTTCAGAGTAGCAGCCGTGTTAGTCTGTATCCGCAAAAAGAACAGGAGTCCTTGTGGCACCTTAGAGACTAACAAATTTGTTAGTCTCTAAGGTGCCACAAGGACTCCTGTTCTTTTTGTAGATAATATTGGTTTCCTTTTGCAGTTTTAGGTAATGGACCAATACAATCAATTTGTATTCTGGCCCAGGGACCCTCTATCCTTTGGTGACTCAGGGGAGTCCTTCTACCAGTCCAATATCTGCATTATTGGCAGCACAATGCAAGCAATTATTTACATACTGCTCTATATCGGTTCTCATATTTGGCCACCAGCTGCTGCTTGCAGCCTGCTGAGAGTTTTCTCCATGTCTAGATGTCCATTATTATGGACTAGGGTTACCATTTCAGATCTTATTTCAGTTGAGACAACCCATACTGGCAACATTTTCCCCATTTTGGTAGCTAAAATTAATCTTGTATTATGCAGCCAAATTTTCCACCCTTGATATTCCCCTTTAGCTACAAGCCTTTTTATTGCTGGATCTTTTTTTCTGTAGGGATATTAGACCTATTTGGTCTGTTTTATCCCCTTCTACTACTGCTATTGGAGCTAACTGGAATTGCGGTTGCCACAACGTCCCCTCGTTAGCTCCTTCCTTAGCCTCCTCATCTGCACTGTTATTCCACTGAGCCTCCTCAGTCTCTTTCTTATGACCCCCTTACCTTGGGGCACTCCGCTTGATACCGGCTGCCAACTAGACATGGAGCCACTGATCACTACCCATTCAGCCTGACAATCTAGCCAGCTTTCTATCCACTGTGACAGACCCAGACCAGTGGGGTACAGGAGTCTGGTAGAGGGCAAATATACTGGTCACTGGATGAGTAGTTTTCTGTTCCCTGAGTGACCAGACCTATTGGGATCCAGGAAGTGGGCGGGCGAAGCCCGCCCACTGCTAAAGGATCCCCCCCAGCCTAAGGGGGGGTCCACAGGACCTGGAGACCAAAAAATTACGGGGGACAACTAAGAAAAGAACAGGGACAGGAGTGAGGTCAAAGGGTCAAACAAAGCGAACCAGACGGGGACACCGAGCAGAGAACCCCGGACAGCGCCCACTGCTCCTCGAAGGCGTCAAGGGAGCCAGTGGACGCCGCCCAGAGGAACTCTGCCCGGATACGTGAAAGAACGGAGGACCTGAAATACGCCCCACAGTCACAGGAAACTCCATCGGCCAACCTCCTCACTCTGGTTTTATAGATGGCCAGTTTCGCTAAGGCCAGAAGGAGGTTGACCAGGAGGTCCCGCGACTTTGTGGAGCGACGGATAGGGAGTGCATAAATAAAAAGGTGAGGAGAAAAGTGCAACCAAAATCTTAACAAAATATCCGTGAGGAGCCGGAATAGGGGCTGCAGCCTGGCGCACTCCAGGTAAACATGCGCCAGGGTCTCCCTCAGCCGCAAAAGGGGCAGGTGTCTGGGATAGGGGTAAACCGCGCCAAGTACACGCCCGTGCTCACGGCTCCGTGAAGGAGCCGCCAACTGATGTCCCCGGTGGGCTTCGGGATCAGAGCAGAATAAAGGCTGGCCCACCAGGGTTCCTCACCCTCCAGAGGTGGCAGAAGGTCCCGCCACTTCGTATCGGGGCGGGACGCGAGGGTGAGGACATGAAGAACATGGAGCACGAGCGTGTATAGATGTTTCCTTGGCGCGGTCCGGAACAGAACCGGCTGCAGATGGTGCAGCCGGCTCATGGCGAATGGACGGGGAGGGGGCTGGTTGGGTCCACGGGGCAGGGGCCCGATGAAAAAGTCTGGAGGGCTCGGAGTGGAGGGTGGGCGGGGCGTGCCCTCTCGCAGGACCCGGTCGAGGTAGTCCCGAGCAGCGGGCGGCAAAGCGGCCCTCACCTCCTGAAGTACGCGCCGGAGAGTACGAGGTCTGGAGAGCCCCATGCGCTGAGCGAGCGTCAGGGGATCCAGCCAGTCTCCCCGGTCGTAGTCCAGGAGGTCTCCGACTTTGGTGACTTCTGTTAGGACCAACCTCTGGCGCACCATGGGGGACTCCGCCACCTGCACACGAAGCTGGGGGTTGTGTAGCAGGGGCTCCGCGAGGAGATCTGCCCCCACGGTGGCCGCCACGGACCTGGTCACTGAAAACAGTTTCCAGGTCCGGAGGAGGTTCTGGTAGAAGACCGTCAGCTCGGAGAGGCCTCGCAGAAGACCTCTCGGATGGAGACAAAGGAGCTGCCGGTCATATCGGAGCCCTCGGAAGCGGCGCAGGAAGGCGTGCGCCAATACGCTCCATGCCGGACTACCTGCACCATAAAGGAGCCTCTGCAGGGCCTGGAGGCGGAAGACGTGGACCTGAGTGTGCAGACACTTCAGGCCCTGCCCTCCCTCCTCCAGGGGTAGATGGAGAACCCCCGCAGAGACCCAGTGCAGTCCTGACCAAAAGAACTCCAGAATCAACGTCCGGAGGGTGGTCAGGAAGCCCGGGGCCGGGACCAGGGTGTTCAGCCGGTACCAGAGCATGGACAGGACTAGTTGATTGAGCACCAGTGCTCTCCCTCGAAGGGAGAGACACCGGAGCAGTCCTGTCCATTTCCGGAGCCGCTCCGACACCCTGCCCTCTAAACCTAGCCAGTTCTCCGGCGGAGACGGATGCGTGGCAGAAAGGTAAACGCCGAGATAGAGCAGCGGACCCGCGCTCCACCGGATGGCCTGAAGCGCGGGTGGGAGGGAGCTCGCCTGCCACCCGTCCCCTACCACCAGGCCAGAGCTCTTGACCCAGTTGACCTGGGCGGAGGAGACCGCCGAATAGATGTACTGGCAAGCCTCCACCCGCACCAAGTCGCCCGGGTCCTGGACCACGAGGAGCACGTCGTCGGCGTACGCTGACAAGACCAGCCGCAGCTCCGGCTCCCGCAGCACCAACCCTGCCAACCTCCTACGGAGGAGACAGAGGAAGGGCTCGATCGCCAGAGCATACAGCTGGCCCGAGAGGGGGCACCCTTGACGTACTCCTCGCCCGAAGCTGACCGGTTCGGTCAGGATCCAGTTGAGCCTGACCAAACACTCTGCGGAGGCGTACAGCACCTGGAGAAAACCCACAAACTGGGGCCCGAAGCCAAACGCTCGCAGAGTGCCCAGGAGATACCCGTGGTCCACCCTGTCGAACGCCTTCTCCTGATCCAGGGACAGGAGGGCGAACGACAGACCATCCCTACACCCGAGTTCCAAGAGGTCCCGGACCAGATACAAGTTGTCGAAGATGGTGCGGCCCGGGACGGTGTAGGTCTGGTCTGGGTGGATCATGTCCGCCAGCACGGACCCTAGCCGCAGCGAGATGGCCTTCGCTACGATTTTATAGTCCGTGCTGAGGAGCGAGATGGGACGCCAATTCCGTAAATTGCAGAGGTCCCCCTTCTTCGGCAATAAGGCGAGCACGGCTCGCCTGCACGAAAGAGGGAGGACCCCGCCCTGCAAGGACTCGGCCCAGACGGTGACAAGGTCCGGGCCGAGGACGTCCCAAAACACGCGGTAGAACTCCACGGTCAGCCCGTCCATGCCTGGAGATTTATTGGTGGGCATGCGGCGGAGGGCTTCCGAGAACTCGGCCAGAGTGAGAGGTAGCTCCAGCCAGTCTCGGTCGCCCGCGCTGACCGTCGGGAGTTCATCCCAGAGCATTCTGCAAGCGTTAGGATCGGTCGGATCCGGGGAGAAAAGGCCTGCGTAGAAGGCCCTGGCCCTCCCGCACATTTCCGCCGGATCCGTGAGGGGGGTGCCGTCCTCTGCTAGAAGGCAGGTGACGTGCTTCTTGGCCCCCCTCTTTTTCTCCAGGGCGTAGAAGAAGCGGGAGCCGCGATCCATCTCCCGAAGGAGGCTGATCAGCAATCTTAAAATGTACTTTGAGTTTTACATATATAAAGCACAATTAACACACACATACATCCTCTCACACACACATATTAATACTATGCTATACTATAATTGTAACTAAGAGACTCACCGTATCTGCTGATTTTGCTGTATTGACTCTGCTGCTGGTTTTTCAGGTTGCTTCACTCCGTTTGGCTCCGCTCTTTCAGGTCAGCTCTCCGCTGGATCTCTTCGTTCACTCCGCTCCTAACTGTTTTAATAGTCGTAACTATCTGCCTTTTATACTGTCCTGTCAGCTATCAGATCTTTACCGTGCATGTTTATCGCTAGTTGTTTATCACTGAGTTATTCTGCACCTTTTTGGCTTTCTACCAATTCTATTCCTCCCTCTCCCCCCGCTGAACTTTCAACCTTTTGGCCTATTTTCAGCAGTGAAGTACCATGTCAGCTTCTAATGGTGGAGTGACTTTTGCCTATTCAAAATGGAAGCTAGGGACACAAAATGAAGTCCGGGGAATCTTTGTGGTATCACCTCTTACCCAATAACTCCTGACTGAGCTAGAGTGGGGCTTTGAGAAAGAGACACCCCATCTCCACTGACAGACTCCCAGTGATGGAAAATCCACCCCCTCCAATGGTGAATTCCCCTCCCTGGTAAACACTGGACCCTTATTCCCAGCCTGAACTTTTCTCCCTTCAGCTCCCATCCTATGGATTTTGCTCTGCCTTTGTCTGGGAATTAAACAGCCCTCTGCTCTCAGCAATCCCCTTCTCATTTAGGTGCTTACAGACCAGGATCACGTCACCTCTTAAGCTTCTCTTCACTAAATAGATCATGCTCCTCCACTCTCTCACTACACAGCAGATTTTCCAGACCTCAAATTGTTCTTGTGGCTCTTTTGAACCATTAACAGTTTGTCACTATCCCGTTTACCTGCCAGTCAACTGCTCATTCAATACCCACACTCTGTGACCCCCCCCAAAGGTCCCCTCTCCTAATGCTGCACCCTCTGCCCTTCCTGGTGTGTTTGCATTTGGATGGACGTAGCAACACTGCGGTGAGAGCCAAGTTATGGATAGAGTCTCCCCAGCACTGACAAGCAAACCATTTATTAAGCAGTGTAAGGGAAAGGCCGCCCTCCCCAGACAGTACATTTGGAGGGTGGGGTGCACTCCCTATTGCTCTCCTGCTGGGGGTGCTGAATAGGGGGTCACACAACAGGGAGGTGTTAAGTCCGTAGGTTGTCATCGCCTTGGCACAGTGTTACTACTTATCCGCGGAGCATTCGGTGCTGGGTGCAGAGGAAGCTCCCTCCACCCATCACAGTGGGGGGGGAGGGGGACATGCCAGAGCATCACGCACGGAGGCCTTACTGCAGAAGGCCTGCTGGATCAGACTCAAGAGGGGAGCCGAGGCATTCAGGTCACGAATCCCAGGGGACGAAGTTAGGAGCCATAAGATGCCTCAAAGAACACGCCCCATCCTCAGGAGCAAGGGCTTCTGCCCCAGAGAGTGCCGCCAGATTGCACCCAGTGCTGGCAACCTGGAGAGCTGCACCTGTTACTAATGGCCCGAAAGCGATGGGGATGGTTCACCCTGGGAAGAAATCTCAAATTAAGCCCCATCTTGGGCCGAGCCCTAAACCACGTGGCGCTCAGGCGTCCAATCCCAGGGCAGGATGAGGCAGAGTCCTGAAATGGTTGCCCCATGGGCTCCTGATCCAAGGGACTAGGCCAAGCTGTGAACCACACACCGGTTGCCGTCCATACAGGAGGATCTCAAGCTGAGCTGCACCCATTGCCCACCATATGGGCTGATCTTAGGCCAGGACTAGGCCAAGCCGGGACCGACGTGCCTTGTCACCATCCATCTGCTACCCCCCTGCGCTGGCCCCTACTCGATGTTGTCGTAGACCCGGATCACCTCCTGGCAGTCGCCCAGCGTGGCCAGCAGCTGGGATGCCCGCTCCATCTCCTCATCAGACAGCCGCACCCTGGCATTGGGGATGAACTCCAGGGCAGCGGAGAGCGACTGTAGCCCCAGCGAGTCCAGCTTCTCCCGCACCTGGTGCAGTGATGGCACCTCACACACAAACTGAGGGGAGAGGACAGGACAGGGGCTGTGAGGGGCTGGAAACCTGCCCACTGGCCCCCCGGGCCGCAGCAGAGCAGCGTGGGTGCCCGCTGAACAGACAGTGTGGGCCACGTCGCCCCTGCTGGGCCTGATCTGTAGAGCCTGCCTCTTCAGATCCGGACGTCGCTAGTTCAATGCCTGGTGCTGGCTACCAGCTAACTTGCCGTCTGACCCCCCATTCACCCTGTCCCTGCACTGCGGCTCCAGGGGATTTAATCCCCCACCCCAGGAATAACGGCAGCAAAGGAGGGCCCAGGCAGTCACTCTGGTGGGACAGGGAGTGCAGGACGAGCCCCCAGGTGTTTGCTACAGCAGCCTCGAGGCAGCTCTCACTTATAGACAGTCCCCCTGGGGAAGCAGGGAATGGGACAGAGGGCAGCGAGCAATGCCCATGCCAGCCAGGGAAGACCCTGAGGGGGGCTGTTTCCAACCTCCTTATGCTCCCATAGCATTCTCGAGGGTAATTGCAAAGCATACCCTGCCAATGCCTCCCACATATCCTGTGTATAATCCCCCTGAGCCAGAGCTACACCAGCCAGAACCCCACATCTCTCCCCTCCCCTGGGCCAGAGCAATACCAGATCCCCACGATTCCTCCCCTTCCCCGGCCAGATCAGTGCCAGCCAGACCCTCATGTATCTCCCCCATCACCTGGGCTTGGATCAGAACCAGCCAGACCCCCACATATCTCCACACCTGTCCCCCGAACCAGATTAGCACCAGGTGGGCCCCGATTGGTGCCTGAGCAATTACATCAACCGGCTGCTGCCCCCCATTGGCTGATGGTATCTCCCGCTCCGCAGTCCCACGTTCTCCCAGCAGCCCTCACTGCAGCAGCGGGAGGGCCCAGTGGCAAGGGCCACAATGGCCTTGCCACTATGTTAGCCAGGGAGCCCCGTCACACACACCCACCTTCAGAACTGCTCGCTCCTCCTCGTCGTCTTCTTCCCACACATCCTGGGCCCCGGCCTCGATCGCCAGCTCCAGGGCCTGCTCCAGGGCCACTGGCCTCTGCTGAGAGTCCTGCCCGCTGACCGTGATCACCCCCTTCTTGTCAAAGCTGTGCCGGGCCCCGTCGGACATCTGCGCCCTGCATGGGAAAAAGGGGGACATCAGGGGACAGGGAGTCACTTCTATACAGCATGAGAGACCATTCCTGGATGCTGCTCCAGGGGATTCGTGCCTTGCACAGGATGGAGACGAGGGGGGAAGGGCTCAGAGAAGAGCCACAAGAATGATTCACCTGCCTCAGAGAGAGAGCGTGAAGGCTCTCAGCGTACTGAATTTATCCCATTGTGCTCATCCAGCCCCGACTCCTGCCTAGCCCAGGCCAGAGAATCTCCCCCAGTGATTCCTGCTGCCAGTCCAGTAACTCCCGGCTGAGCTGGAGAGGCCTTTGAGAAAAAGACACCCCCTCTCCACTGACAGACTCCCAGTGATGGAGAATCCACCTCGTCCCTTGGGGAGCTGTTCCAGTGATTCATTCCCCTCCCTGGTAACCATGGGCTCATTGTTCCCAGCCTGAATTTGTCTCCCTTCAGCTCCCAGCCAGTGGATCTCACTCTCCCTTTGTCTGGTGGTTGAAGACCCATCTGCTCTCACAAATCCCCTCCCCATGTCGGTGCTTATAGACCAGGATCACATCACCTCTTACCCTTCTCCGAGGCCCTGCCCCCCGCTCACTCCACCCCCAGCTCAATCCAACCCCTCCCTCCATCGCTTGCTCTCTCCCTCATTCACTTTTACCAGGCTGGGGTAGGGGGTTGGGGGGCAGGTGGGGGTGCAAGGTGCAGGCTCTGGGAGGGAGTTTGGGTGCAGGAGTTGGGGTTCTTGGCAAATCCATGATGACTGTTACCTTATCTTCTAGGTGTTTGCAAATTGATTGCTTAATTAGTTTCTCTATTATCTTTCCAGGTACTGAAGTTAAGATGACTGGTCTGTAACTCCCTGGGTAGTCCTTATTTCCCTTTTTATAGATTGGCACTATATTTGCCCTAATAACAAATGCTGATGGGAAAAGGTATGAAAGAGACAGAAAGAATGAAGTAGTCTAAAACAAAAAGGCTGACTAGTATAACTCAAGGGCTATGTTGAAATCATCCGTACTAAACACCAAAGATGTGGAACTAGAAATTAATGAACCAAAATTGGTGAATCGGAAATTAGGCCTAATTGCTGAACAGGATAACAAGGGGCTTGGCTATTCCACCCATCGGTACATTTTGGGGTCCTTAAAGTAATTTAGGGGGAAATATGGGAAGAACCGATGGAGACTATTAGACCCAGACCCCTTTCATCCTAATCCTCAGGGATATCCTGACCAGACCAGGCCAAAGATAGGGACTCAGATGACATCACCACCCCTACCAGCTCGAGCTGAATCCCAGGTTATGTCTCTACTGCAATTGGACACCTGCTTCTGGCCCGTGCCACTTGACTCGGGCTCGCGCTAAGGGGCTGTTTAATTGCAGTGTAGACATCCGAGCCCAAGCTCTGGGACCTTCCCCCCTCATGGGGTCCCAGAGCTCAGGCTCCATCCTGACCTAAATGTGTACACCACAGATAAACAGCCTCTTAGCCCAAGCCAGCCGGCATGGGCCAGCCACGGGTGTCTCTTAGCAGTGCAGACAAAGCCCTAAACATGAGATAAAATGCGATCAGACTTTAGCAGCAGCAGCAACGGCTTCAGCTCATCTCAACTAACTTATTTTTTTAGCGCAAAGACCAGTAATCACCATCTTTGTGACCATCTAAGAGACCGGAGAAACCCTTGTTTGACATCTAAAGACTCTCTCCATCCAGAAGGGAAGTTATTAAAATCAAAGCCTTACTCAATACTTTACATCTCAAAGGCTTTAACTGTTTTGCCCTCTTTTCTGAATCTTTAACAAAAGGATTTTTAGTGGGGTGTTTGCCATGCTGCTAAGCAGCATGAGGTCTCTGTATACCAAACCCCGAACCTTGTTAAACACTTTTTAATGTTGGACAGTGACATTGTTAGGTTAACACCTTTGGCCCATTTATTCCAGCTAAATTAATGCCACAGGTGTGCACCAGTTTAATTAAACCCATTTAAGTTAATCCGGTGCACCTGTTCCAGTAAACCCGGGGTAACATTTCCCAAAGAATCTAAATGACTTAGGAACCTGAATCCCATTGATTTTCCAAGACTTGGGCTCCTAAAGGCTGAAAGTCACTTTTGAAAATGGGACTATGGCTCCTAAACCACTTAGGTGCTTTTGATAATTCAACCCAAGGCCTTGCTTATTACAACTTCATGTACAGACCAGCCCTGACCCCCATGTAGACTGTATGTTGTGGCCAGGCTGTAGAGAGAGTTAGCCAGCTATTTCCCTTGCACTAATGCATTGTGTTTATCTCAACCACTAGACACTCATGTTTTAAGACCCAGAAGTGTCGGGTTTGGTCATTGCATGGAGCACGGGAAGGGCCTTTGTGCAATGAAATGCAGGATTGTCGGGCCCGGCAGGGAAGGACTGACCCATTGCGGCTCAGGATGAGCCGAATATCCTGGTAGGCTCGCTTTGCATTGTCCGTCAGCACCTCAATGAGCAGCGCAGATCCCCCAGGGCCTCTGGCTTCGTAGAGCAGGTACGAGGAGCTCTTCCCTTTGTCCTGCAGCGAGAAGGGGCAGATTCAGCTCTGCAGCTGGGCTTATGTCTTGGGAGGTGTTAGGGGGCTTTCCCTTCACCCCCTCCCCTGGTTCTTGTCATGCAGACAGAAAGCAGAAGACTGGGGAAGTCCAAAGTGCAGGCACTCTGTGTTCCCTGTAAGCTGCGCACTTGGCCACGCAGGAGAGATTCAAATGCCGGCCAGCTGATTAGAGAGCCCGTACAGCCAGCAATGTGTGTTCAGGTGCCCCTCCCCTCACGTTGCTCTGTACTGCAACTTCTCCCGAAACCCTCCTGCTGGCTATGCAGAGCAGGGGTGGGAGAGGAGGGTGCTGATGTCAGGGTGTCCCACTTCCCCCACCCCTGTACCCCACCTCCGCAGAGTAGGGCAGAGGGGACAGCCTGGCTTAGGACTAGGAGCTGCTGTGGTCTGAGGTCTGAATGGTGAGTGGCTGGGTGCCTTTCTTAAAGAGACAGTGCACGGTTCCTGAGATTTCCCCAGCAGCCAGCGCTCAGTCTCTCTCACACACACACACTCTTCCCCCTCCCCCTGTAGCCCATCTCCCTAGAGCAGAGGCGGGGAAACAGGGCTCGGGACAGAGCAGGAGAGCTTTCAGTGAGTGACTTAAAGAGAGAGTGCATGGCTTTCTCCAGCAGCCAGCACACACCCAGAGTCTCTGTGTCTCTCACACACACACACACAGTCTCGTTCACACTCACCTCCCAACACATACTTGTATTATTGTTGTTACTTCTTGGTACTTCCTTCAATGCACATATATTCTCTGTAATTTTATTCTTTCAAAGTGTGTTATTTTAGAGTTTTGACTGGTCTATGCATTTCATAATTTTTATTTCTCTCTTACACTTAAATTTAATTCTTTGAGTAGTGAGTTCTAAAATGCCTAACCTGTCCTGGCTGGAGTAATTAACCTTTTTATTTCTACGGGTGGTGCACATCCACGCATACCTCGGTGCACATAACAAAATTTATTCCGCACATGGATGGAAAAATTAGAGGGAACATTGCAGGCAATGCAATGTTTATTGGGGTTAGTTTCAAGCAAGCATCTCCATGGCTCTGATGCCACAGAGCCTTTACCTGTGTCCCTGTTCCCTATTCCCACCTCCTTAGCAGGCCCAAATATACCTGCAGTGCACGTCCCTGGTCCCACCCCTTACAATTTATGGTCATGTCCCTTTTCGGAGGGTCATGAGTCTGGGGTCGTGGTACCACCTCTTTTGTATCCCAATGGAGGGGTAAGGAGTGAGGTTGTGTTCTGGCCAAGGCCAGGCCTTTCTTTGGCCTTTAGTGTTTCTCATGCCTCCTCCCCATCCCCTCTTGCCCCTCCTAACTGGTTGCTTGACCTTGGCTTGAGAGAAGTGCCAGGCAGCCTTCCAGCATATGCTCAGATATTATACACCCAGCCACACCCAGTAACACTTTTAACACTCTCCTCTCATTGTACTAACAAGCCCATCTGGCTGGGTAGAAGTAACACATAGTGTCTTTGCTCACAGATATTAGTAAGGATAAAAGAGCATCAAAAGTCAAGCCCAAAATTCTGCCCCAGGCTAACAAACAGGCCAATATACTAACAGGAGGTCCTGCGGTTAAACAATAAAGGCCAAGTCTCCATCCATCCCCAGGCCCCAGATATACGTTACTGGTGGCTCCTGCACTACCCAGGAATGGCTCCTGCTTCCTCTCTGGACGCACATGCACAAGGGATCCAACGGCAAACTGGAGCCATAGAAACACTCAGTGTTTATGATATGAAGTGGAGCACCAGACCTGGAAACTGGGGCAAAGGAGGGGGCCCTCTGGAGCAATAGATTGTAGGCTTTGCCATATGGGATCAACACCAAGGTCATAGAATCCTAGAAGATTAGGGTTGGAAGGGACCTCAGGAGGTCATCTAGTCCAACCCCCAGCTCAAAGCAGGACCAACACCAACTAAATCATCCCAGCCAGGGCTTTGTCAAGCCAGGCCTTAAAAACCTTTAAGGAAGGAGATTCCACCACCTACCTAGGTAACCCATTCCAGTGCTTCACCACCCTCCTAGTGAAATAGTGTTTCCTAATATCCAACCTAGACCTCCCCCACTGCAACTCGGGACCATTTCTCCTTGTTCTATCATCTGCCACCACGGGGAACAGCCTAGCTCCATCCTCTTTGGAAGCCCCCTTCAGATAGTTGAAGGCTGCTATCAAATCCCCCTTCACTCTTCTCTTCTGCAGACTAAACAAGGCCAGTTCCCTCAGCCTCTCCTCATAAGTCATGTGCCCCAGCCCCCTAATCATTTTTGTTGCCCTTCGCTGGACTCTCTCCAATTTGTCCACATCCTTTCTGTAGTGGGGGGCCCAAAACTGGACAGAATACTCCAGATATGGCCTCACCAGTGCCAAATAGAGGGGAATAATCACTTCCCTCGATCTGCTAGCAATGCTCCTACTAATGCAGCCCAATATGCCGTTAGCCTTCTTGGCAACAAGGGCACACTGCTGACTCATATCCAGCTTCTCATCCACTGTAATCCCCAGGTCCTTTTCTGCAGAACTGCCGCTTAGCCAGTCGGTCCCCAGCCTGTAGCGGTGCATGGGATTCTTCCGTCCTAAGTGCAGGACTCTGCACTTGTCCTGTTGAACATCATCAGATTTCTTTTGGCCCAATCCTCCAATTTGTCTAGGTCACTCTGGACCCTATCCCTACCCTCCAGCATATCTACCTCTCCCCCCAGCTTAGTGTCATCCGCGAACTTGCTGAGGGTGCAATCCATCCCATTATCCAGATCATTAATGAAGATGTTGAACAAAACCGGCCCCAGGACAGACCCCCTGAGGCACTCCGCAAGATACCGGCTGCCAGCTAGACATCGAGCCGTTGATCACTACCTGTTGAGCCCAACGATCTAGGTCCATCTAGCCCAGTCTCCTATCACTGACAGCACCCAGAGCCTAGACTTCAGTCCAAGCCCAAACATCTACGTGGCAACTTTACAGCCCTGCAGCCCAAGGCCCACGAGCTCAAGCCAGCTGACCCAGGCCAGCCACAGATATTTCATTGCTGTGTAGACGTACCCATGGCAGTGTTCCCTCTAATTTTTCCCACCAATGTGCGGAATGAATTTTGTTCATTATGTGCACCAATACGGAGGTGAAGTGTGACACATCATCTTCACATTGGTGCACATAACAAAATTCATGTGGTGGGGGAGGGGCCGAGGGGTTCTTGTGGGAGGGGGCTCAGGGCTGGGGCAGAGGGTTGCGGTGCAGGGGCTCTGGCTGGCGGTGCAGGCTCTGGGGTGGGGCCGGGGATGAGGGGCTCAGGGCTGGGGCAGAGGGTTGGGGTGCAGGGGGTGAGGGCTCCGGCTGGGGGTGCAGGCTCTGGGGTGGAGATGAGGGGTTTAGGGTGCAGGAGGGTGCTCCAGGCCTATTGCGGGGAGAGAGGACTCCCCCCAGCGCTCTCCCCACAGCAACACCTGGGCTTGGGTGGGGGGAGAGGCGCCTGTCCCCGCCACGGGAGCTCTGGGGCTGGAGGATAGGCACCCCTCCCCCTGGCCCCAGCAGGTCCGGGCCAGGCCTGGGGCCAGCCGCGGCCCAATCCAGCCGCGGCTGAGTCCAGGCCACAGGGTGAGTTGTGGCTGGGGGAGGGGGGCCCCTTCCCTGGTAGGTCCCCGGGCAGGTTCCCTAAGCGCCTGTGCAGCTCTAAATAGGCTTCTGCGCGGCTGCAGAGCTTACAGGGAGCTTAGACTCATGGTGAACAAGTTTGGGGCCCCGTTGGGCTGGACCCCAGCACAGACACACCATGACTAAGACTGTAGCCCTGTCCCACTGGGCACGGCAGAGACAGACAGTAACTGAGATTTGGTCCCCATTGTGCCGGGTGCTGCTCCGGCACATGGTCACTGAGAAAAAGTCCCCGTCACACTGGGCATGCACAGATACACGGCGACCCCCATCGCAACAAGTGCTGCACAGATACACCAAGTAGTTGACAGTCCCTGCCTCAAAGAACATATAATCTATAGACAGGACACAGGGTGGAGAAAATGGGAACCACAGACTATTCCTGTGTAAGAGTACTTGAGTTTTCACTAAATCTTTCACAATTATTTTTGCTATTCTTTCCCCCCCACTCTGAAACAAGCTCCTCCCCCCCCGGATACATTTTTTGAACCAGGACATTTTCAAAAATGAATTTACAAGAGAAGATTAGATGCACATTCCACCGCCCCCAGGAAAAACATAACAGTACAGTGTGACCAAACTAACCAATCAAAAGTTACTGGTAGCAATACCGGGTGTGTGTGTGTGTGTGTGTGTGGGGGGGGGGGGGGGCGGTTTCCATTTGCTCTAGTTCATTTTGCAGTTTTCACCCTTGTGCATGTGTGTGCATTTTGCAACTGGGTGACTTTTGATTGGGCAAATACAAATGGGTTTATTATCTCAGACCCTATTTGCAAACAGGGAAACTGAGGCACAGACAAACCAATGCCAAATTTATTACATGTTCACTGTTGGGCTGTCCTGGGTCTATGACAGACATGTTTCAACCCTAACCCTAGGGTTGAATAGAATCAGGAGAAATGGACGCAGGCCACTTATTTTGGGGCCCTGTAGTGGGGTGGCTACCCCGCTCCTGCCTGAGGGGTTTAAAACAGCCCTGGCAGAGGGCTGGGGCAAAGGGAAAAGCTACTGGGCTGATTGGGGAAGTAGCCACAGCTGGGCCACGTCCCAATCAGGCCCCAGCTGGCCCTATATAAGAGGCTGGGAGCTAGGCACTCAGAGTCTCTCTCTACATTCAGAGAGAGAAGGGCCTGGCTGCAGGGAGCTCGACACAGGGTACCTGAGTGGAGCAGGGCTGGGGAGCTCCAGCCTGGATAGCCCCAGGCTGTGGCCTAGCGGAAGGCCAAGGGGTATTGGGGGTTGCAGAGGGCAGCCCAGGGCTAGGCCAAGGCAGCAGGTCCAAACCCCCCTTGCCAGTGATGAGTGGCCTATACTGCAGTCTGCCCCAGGGAGCGGGGGCTAGTTGGTGACTGGCAGTGGCCTAGTGCTGAGGCAAGGTGGGGATAGTGGGTGGGGGTTCCCCTGGGAGGGGAGACCTAGTGTGTGTGTGTGTGTGTGGGTATTGCCAGGGGGCAGCACCCAGAGCAAGGGGCACCGGGGTCCTGGGAGGGACACGGGGGCCAGTGCAGAGGACAAGGTGGATCACCGGCCTGCAGAGGGCGCTCCAGAGGCTGGTGAGCTAATTCCCTGGATGACCAGCAGGAGGCGCCGCAGGGGTGAGTCTGGACCTCTTACAAGCCCACATAGGGTTGGGGCCCCAATTTGAGAGGGCTTAAAGGAGTGTGACTTCCAGAGACTGGGACCCTGGCACTTTCTGAGAACCAAGTCCCTGACGTCAAGCTGCCCCATCTTGGGATTGTATAAAGGGATGCTCTTGAACTAACAGAGGGCTGGACAGAGAACGGAGATTGAGAGCATCTGCTCTCACCATCCTATAACCACAGATGGTCAAAACAGTGGCAGCAAAACAGTTTTCCATTGGAAAAGGTAGTTTTGTTAGAATCGAAACATTTCACAAGAGCTTGTCAATTTCAATGAATTTTGATGTGAAAATGAATCACTTAAATTTTCTCAGTTCAAGAATACGAAAAATGTGTTTTACTAAGGTAACACTTCGTTTTGACTGTATTGTTCCAGTTCATTCCAATTTTACATTATTATATTAATTTCAATGTAGGTTTAATATTTTCTATTAAATTACAAGGTTATGGCATTAGTAAAAGGAAATAATTGTGTCTGAATTGTATTGTCTGAATTTTCTTTCCACTAAATATTTTAAAATCTACATTTTCTAATCTGATTCAGCATGAAAACAAATTAGAAGTGTCAGAATCTCCCGTGGGATGGATATTCTGTTTCCCAATCATCTCTACTTGTAACAATGTTCAATGTTCCTTGAAATAAAAGGTGGGAAATTCAAAGCTGATCATAGAAAATACTTTTTCACACAATGGGTGATTATCCTGTGGAACTCACTGCCACAGGATGTCACGGGGGCAAGAACTTAGCAAACAACTTCTGGCAGGGATATTAAACCTCCTGCTTCAGGGCTTGAGCTGACTGTAACTATTACAGACCAAGCTGAGACCTAACGCAGGATGATTATCCCCACATATGCTACTGAGGGATTCTTACACCTGCCTCTGCAGCCTCTGGTGCTGGAAACAGGACACTGGAGTGGACACACCTCTGCTCTGATCCAATCTGGCAATTCCCTATGACCCAAGTGATTTGCCCAAGGTCACAGAGGGAGTAAGTGGCAGAGCTAGGAATAGAAATCACAAGTCCTGTAGCCCAGCCCAGCACCGTAGCCACAAGCCCAGCCTCGTTCAAGGCTCCCAATGCCCCTCTGCATAGCCTGGCCTGGCCCAGAGAATGCAGCAAGGCTGCAGCCTATAAGCCCCTCTGCCCGCTGAGCTGGCAGGACCCGGCTACGTACCCCTCCCTTGATGGCCACCTCAATGGATGCTTTGGGCATGCTCTTGCTCCGGCACTGCTCAATGATGTTGGCCAGGTTGGAATTGAGATCAGGGTTGGGTCCCCCTTCTGCAATAGGACAGAAAGGGGGTGTCATAAGGGAGACATGGCTGTGATCCCATTCCAGACAGTCCTGATTCCCAGCTCCCATTGCTATAACCCACCAGCCTCCAATCCCCTCCCAGAGCCAGGGATAGAATCCAGGTGTCCTGACTCTGAGACCCCCTTACTCTAACCCACTATCCCCCTCCCAGAGCCAGGGATAGAACCCAGGAGTCCTGAGGTCCCTGGTGACCCTCCCTGCTCCAAACCACCTAGCCCAAGGCCCTTCCTCCCTTCAGCCACCGTTATCTGTTACCTCAGGCCGCCTGAACCCCAGGGACTGGGCTGCCCCCCTCTTATGCGAAACAGCTACTAGAGTGGAGCACAGACCCAGCCACCTTACAGGAGGTGCTGTGGGACAAAGGAAAGGTCCGGTGGAGAAGGGGAGAGACACTACCCCACAGACCAGCATCCTCTCCTCCAGCAGCCAGGGAGGATAACAGAGGTTAGGGGGTGCTGGGGTTAGGGGAAGCGCTACTGGTCAAGGCTGGGCTGGCAGGGCTCTGTAGCCACAGCCTCTGGCTAGGGCTGGGCCCCATCAGGTACTGGGAGGTGGGAAGTCTCTGTAGCCTTCCCTCTGGCTGTGACAGGGCCTGTGGGGCACTGGGAAGCTGGCAGGGCTCTGTAGCCCTCCCTCTGGCTGTGATAGGGCCTGTGGGGCACTGGGAAGCTGGCAGGGCTCTGTAGTGCCCCCTCTGTCTGGGGCTGTATCACGCACAGGATCCACCTCTCCTGCCCCCCCCCCCCACCCCCGCACCTTTCACAGCAAAGCGCAGCAGCATGGTGAGCTTCTGGAAGAGCCGGCTGCGCTCGACGTCCCGGGGGCCCTTGATGTGCTTGACCTTGGACCATTTGTTGTGGCCGGCGGGGGTGGCACCTGAGGTGTGCAGGGCCCGGCATGATGAGCGGGGGGAAGGGGCAGCTAGCCTGGGCACCAGCTCCTTCAGTGCCAGTACCGAGGCCAGAACACGGCATCTGTACAGGGCCGCGGCCCTCGCCATGGCGCTGGGCAGGGACATGGGTGTGAGCTCCTGAAACACACACACACAGGTTACACAGCTGGATGGGAGCTCCTGTAACATACACACATATAACACACATACTGCTCAGCCCCCCCGAAACACACACACACACACACTACAGCCAAGTGTGAGCTCCTGTAACGCTCATACATACACTGGCTTCCTCTAACACACACACACACGACACAGCAGCCGGGGGTGTGATCCCCTGTGATCTCCACACACAAACCACACAGCCCGACCCGTCTCTTACTGTGACACACGCTGCAGAGTCTGGCCGGGGCCCTCTTGTACCCACTAGTCCCCACTCCCCTCCCAGAGCCGGGAGAGAACCCAGGAGTCCGGGCTCCCAGCTCCCCACGGTGCAGCGGGGCCCCACTCACAGCCCAGGGGCGGGGACCGGGCTGCCCTGTAACGGGCTCCTGCCGCCCGGGCTCCAGGTGCCGCGAGCGCCCCGGCGGCCGGACACGGGACCCAGGCGCCCGGGGAGCTGGGCCGGAAGGTCCCTTCGCTGGGGCCTCCCCCGGCTGCTGGAGCTGACGGCGCAGGCGCGGGGCCCTTGAGCCGGGGGCGGGCGGGGAGCGCAGCAGGGCTGGAGCCGGCGCGTCCCGCAGCGAGTGGGGCGGGGCCTTCCCGGGCCAGCCCGGCCCCCTGGGTCCCAACCCGGCCCGTGCGCGGGGCGTGTCCCAGCTGCAGCCCCAGGGCGGGGAGCGGGCAGAGAAGTCGCTGCCCGGCTGGAGGAAGCGGCCGGAGCCGAGCCCGGTGATGGCTGCAGCGGGGCCGGCGCAGGTAGGACGCGGGGCGGGGACTCCCCCGCCGGGCACTGGCTGGTCCCGGCTGGGAGCCGAGGGGGGCCGGGACCCGGGTCCCTCCCGCGCTAGTGACCCCGGGGCTGGGGGCTGCAGCAGCAGCTCCCGGGGGTGGCGCTGCCCCGGGGCAGGGAGCGGCTCAGCGCGGTGGGGCCAGGCAGGACCCGGGGTCCCGCTTCGCACCAGCGCAGTCCGGGGGCGCAGGGGCTGCAGCAGCCGGAGCGCTGGGGCCGGGGAGCGGCTTTGGGGCCCCGGGACCTGCCCACAAAGCCGAGAGCGGGGTCTCCCTGGGTCACAGCTGCTGGGCCGGGGGTTCCCTGGGAGTCGCTCCCCTAGAAACCGCGTCCCCTGCTGAGACTCCGGGCTGGGGGCTGGAGCGGAAGGTGCTGAGTGTGTAACGCTTGTGCCAGCAGCTCCAGGTGGCGTTCGAGGACGTCGCTCTGTATTTCACCCGGGAGGAGTGGGAGCTCTTATCCCAGCGAGAGAAGCATCTGTACCGGGACCAGATGCTGAGGAATTATTGGGCCCTCGTTTCCCTGGGTAAGGACCAATTGCGCTTCATTTTAACAGCTGTGAAATGTCTGGGTTCCCTCCATACCTCAGCTGCCATGTGCAGCTCTGGGCTGAGCGGTGGCTTCCTGCTGGAGCAGAACTCAGGGCTACAGAGCCTGGGGCTAATCTCAGTGTAACTTGTTTATTTTGCATTACCTTCCTCCGTCCTGGCACAGAGGTGGTAGCAAACAGTTACATGAGTAACAACTGTGCCTCAAGAACTGACTCTAGTTAGACAAATAAGGCAGGGAAATGCTGCTGCTGCAACAGCTCCCCACCTCCCCCAAAAGAATGAACATAGTATATTTAACAACTGTACAGTTGAACAATGCTTGCACCCTATGTGCAAGAACTGGTAGCTCTGAATGGTGCCACCTGCCATGACACGTTGTGGCCGATGCCTTAATGACATATTGCAAACTGTTTTCAACAGCTATAAGATGGCAAAGGAGCAAAGTTCCCTTCTTCCAAAATCTTCCCCCATGGTAAATTTTCGGGGGGACAGTTGGGTAAGTGAATGACCAGAGAGAAGGTGGTTGAGGACTTTCTACTCACCCTGTCTCTTAATCTGAGAGTAATGGGGGTTCAATGGTGTTTCAACTCATTAAAGAAAATCGGTGTTACACAGTTGTCTTATGGAACGTAGTGCCACAAGATAGCATAGAGGCCAAGATGATAGCAGAATGGGATATTTCTATGGAACATCCATTCTAGAGTTCCCCTAGTAAGGATTTAAAACTCAGCCCCCACTGCAAATTGAGACGGGTCATAGACGTTGCTGCTTCAGAGTATGAACTGAACTTGCCTGGTGGGACACCAGAAGAAATCTCCTCTAAGGAAGGTTTATTTCATTATTCTCCTGCTTGGGATCTCCTGCACTTTCCTCTGAAGCAGCGACCGAGATCAGTGTCCCGTCGTGCCAGGTGCTGCACAGACACACCCTGACCGAGGTCGGGGCCCTGTTGTGCTGGGCTGCACCAACATATAATTGAGCCCCTGCAGCCAAAACTTTAGTTATAAAACTTTCCCCCCAAACAGGCTATTCAGGTTCCAAACCGGACTTAATCCACCGGATCGAGATAGGGGAGACTGAGCTCTGGATCAGGGATGCCGAGAACTCCAGGGAAAGCTCCGAGCCTGAGAGCCCCTCCTCAGGTGAGTCATAATAATCTGATCCCTTCTGATTTACACACCTGCTAGTGAAGGGCTCCTTGATGTAGAAGACAAAGGCAGAGCGAGATCCACTGGCTGGGAGCAGAAGGGAGACTAATTGAGGCTGGGAATTAGGGGCCAGTGTTTATCTTGGTAGGAATGAACCACTGGGAGAGCTCCCCTCAGGACAAAATGGATTTTCCATCACTAGGAGTGTTAGACCCTCAGTAGAGGTCTCCCTATGGGTTTGGGGAGCAGGCAGGTACCGGACAAAGTGTTGGTATATAATACTCTAAATGGTCTTTATTGATTACAAAACAAACCTTACTCGGTACACATTCATACCCCAAACAAACTATCCCAGAGTCCAAAGGTCAGAATGGGCCCGATGGCCAGTTGAGATTCCTTCTGATCATAAGATGCGGAGAGCCAGCGAAAACCACATCTATACCCACACGGAGCTCTGGATCAGTAAACAACTCCAATTTGCAGAAGTCATAGGCGAACATTTATAGTCCATTCTGTCACGTCCTCGGTTCTTTCCCTTTGTTTACTAGGCCTTCTACCCATACAATTCCAAAGAGACAATCCTGGGCGAGCTGCCATGATCCAAGGCGTGCCATTTCCTCCAATTCTTATACAATTTTATATCAGTCCAGCTGGTGGTGTTTCCTTTTCTGTTCATTTTCCGTATTTTTCTCTGAACAAAACAAGATTGTTTTTGCACAGATAGTTCTAATAGTCCTTGACCGTATGTTCTTGCTTCGGTTGCTAAGTTGCAACGCACGTATTCATGTCAAGCACGCGTCATTCATACCAGGCCTCAATGACATATCCATGTAATACGTTATAGATGAATCACAATGTGTGTGTGTGTGTATATATGTATGTATGTATCCCGACATTCCCCCCTCTTGATACATGATTAATGCCATTAACTATTGTATCACTTTATAATTTCGCAAGCAATTCAATTTTATATATCACTTGCTCCAAAACTTCTTGTCGCTTTCTTATTCGGCAGTATAAACATAACATAATAAAGGTTAACAAAATAATTAATGCAAATAATATCACAATAGGATGTAGCATTAAATTTAGAAGAGCTGTGACACTGGGAGACCATCCTTTGAAAATATCATACCAACGAGAAATTGCCAATTCTTCTCCTTCTTTCCCCAATTTTAATATTTGACCATTGTGGATCAAAATGTTTATTTTTCCCAGCTGAGCAGACTTAGATATATCTTTTGCATATTGCCTGATTTTTTTTTTTTTTTTTTTTTTTTGCTTTCATCAATAAATTTTTTCCATTGTTCCCAATGTATCCCCAAATCAAAGGACCAGTCCACATCTTTTGGTTCCCAAACAATTTCCTTTTTTAAAAATAGAGGACCTTGGTAAATAATTCTATTAATAATGACCTCTGTTACATTACATTTACATGACTCAATTGGGCCTTTTTCTGTCATACTTCCCCAAAATACATTTTTTTCAGTGGCTACCACACAAATACACCCGTTAACTAAATCAAACACTCTTGTGCCATGAGAGGCTAAATATTGCATGGTACATTGTCTGCTTGAATGGTTCAAATGACATCCCTCTAGGGACCAAGTTAGTTGTAGGCACACCCACTTACTTCATCCCCACTCTTCATAATGTTTCATCAATTCTACTAATTTATAATCCCTTTCTTCTTGAATCAAGTGTGTCCCACTTATTTCTATTTTCTATAACTCTTCATTAATAATTTTTGGCAACACCCAGGCCATTGCTGCTTTTTTATTTATTTATTTTTTTTTGCTTCCCTGTGTTGTGTAACAGCATTCTGCCTTTCCACTCCACCCTCAGAGTGGCTTTGTCCCAATTAAACTCTATATATTTCTTTCATCTTGCAATTCGTTGATTCCATATATGAGGATCTTTGAACCATTCAAAAGGCCATGGTCCATTACTTAACAGATTAACCATTCTCTCTATGTATTGTATCCCATAGGTTTGCATCTGTACACATCGTATTGTTAGTTTTATTGTCAATCTCAGACACACCAAATAGATTTACATTTAGAGATGTTTTAAAGGGTTGGGCTTGTTTCAGTTGGAGTTCCACACTTCTTATTCCTTGTTCCGATAATGCACCAAAATTTTGTCACGTGTCTGTATCCCAAAATCTTACCCAAAGCTGACATTTTCCCTTGCAACATCTCAATATCAAATCTTTTGGCCTTAGATATTCCCCTGTCACATTTTTGCCATCTTCCCACCATATTTCACATTTTACCTCAAAAGGGTTTTTCTTTACATCTGGTTTTGTTTGGTCCTGTTTTTCCCATTCTATCCCACGAATAGTCTAATGTATTTTTCCCTTTTATCCATACCTCCATCCTAGAGGTGCTCCCATATGTATATCCAAGTACCCCTACATTTCCCCAAATATTCAAAAAACTTAAAAGCAAAAAACCATATTTTCACCCTTATTGAGGATCCTCATAATTCAAAATTGAAGTCATGGCCATTATTCCATAGGAATAATATCCAATCCTTCTGGCCGTATTATTCTAAATACTTACACTAACCTCTTCTATCTTCGCTCGAGCTCCGGTATTATTTTTTTCTCTTCCTAAAATATAACGCACACAACACAATTCTTCTACTAAGCACAAAATGCAAAGCAAACATAAACAATAAACCAATTACAAAAATTGTAGCACCGTATCCATGCTCCAAATCCAAGGTCCGTACAGGATAATCTCCGGTGCAATTGGGCATTCCTTTCCCTCTGTAAGATAAACTAAAAGAAAAAGAAAGGAACATTATTTAATCTTTAGGCCATAAATTTAATTGTGATGTGTGGACCCACTTTCCCTTTTCCCCCTTGTTAATCTGCACTACAGTAGGTGAAATTTTATCCATGATGGAAAATGGTCCAACCCATCTAGACTCCAGGAAATGACTTTTCTATGTTAATTTCAAATACGTTACTCTATCTCCGATTTTCCATAATCTACCGTCCTGAGCCACACAAGAATTCACATAGTCTCTTGCTTTTTCAGTGGTGTCAGTCAGTTTAAATTCCATTCTCTTAAATTCTATTGGTAACACCCTTACCCATTGAGTAACTGATATCTCCTCTTCTTTTGGGTACAATAAAGGGCTCCACAATCTCATAGGCCTTCCAAAGAGAATTTGATAAGCCTGGTAGCCAGTACCCAATAGATCACTACTTCGGATGGCCGCCAACACCATTGGCAATTTATCGTCCCAATCTTTGCCAGTGTCTTGCACTACTTTGCATAGAGCTTGTTTAATAGTTTGATTCATCCTTTCTACTGTCCTGACGATAGAGGATGATAGGGGATATGTAGTTGTTGCTTTATTCCTAAAGCTTTTAATAAAACTTTTAATTACTCCTCCTACAAAATGTGGCCCATTATCAGAATAAATTACTTTTGGAGTTCATAGAATCATAGAAGATTAGGGTTGGAAGAGACCTCAGGAGGTTATCTAGTCCAATCCCTTGCTCAAAGCAGGACCAACACCAACTAAATCATCCCAGCCAGGGCTTTGTCAAGCCGGGCCTTAAAAACCTCTACGGATGGAGATTCTACCATCTCCCTAGGTAACCCATTCCAGTGCTTCACCACCCTCGTAGTGAAATAGTGTTTCCTAATATCCAACGTAGACCTCCGCCACATAATTTTTCATATCTACTAAACATTACTTCCCACAACTTTTTGGCAGTGGTCTCTGCAGTATGATTTCTGATGTGAATCGCCTCCACCCATCCAGAAAAGGAATCTACTATCACTAATAAATACTGATTCCCCCTTTGGGTCTTAAGCAATTTATCAATATAATCAACCTGTATTCTACTCCATGGCCCCACAATTCTTTGGTGCAACAAGGGTCTCGAATTCAGTGGTGTATTCAGTGGTGCACACCTTATGCAGTTTTTAACAAAATTTTCTACGTCCTTTCGCACCTGAGGCCATATTCCAATTTATTTTACCTTAAAGAGAGTATTCTCTATTCCTTGATGCACCATAGAGTGACACAGGTTAATAATCTCTTCTCTTTGAAGTTTGTCAGGTACCCACTTTACCTCTCCTGTTTGTTTGTTTGTTATTCACCGCACAGCCCCCTTGTATATTCCCGTTTCCCCATCTTTCCTCAGGTTTAACATCCTGTTTTATGGCTGGAGCTCTAGGAACTCCCAGAACTCCCAGAGGTTCCTTTGCTGCTAATTTTTTAATTTTTTTTCATTCCCGTCTCGCTTTTGATGACCTTTAATATGTCTTACTCTTAATTTTCTAGGGTGTTTTTTCAACCAATCATAGAGATATTTCCAATCCTCCTTTTGGACCAAATTTTTCCCCTCAGCAGTTTCCCAAGGATTCTTTTTCCAAATCCCAATCCAGTATCACAGTCCTTGTCCCACAAAGTCTGAATCCATATAGACATGACAGCCTGCAACGTTATTTTTCTGTTTAAGCAGATCACTAAGAGCTGTGACCTCTGCTCCCTGAGCTGAAGTCATACTCATAGAACCAGAAATAGTTTCCCCATCAATTTGTACAGCCACATATCCCGTATATTTCTTAGAGTTTTCATAGTATGAACTACCATCTGTAAACCAAAACTCTTTTTCTCCGAGGCTTAACACTTCATCTACCGGGGGGGTGTCTTCAACTAACTTCGGTCTGGAAGTGGGCATTCATGCTCCTCTCCTTCCGTCAGGAGGGCATAGGGTAACATCATTGCTTGTTTGTTATTCTCATAAGTAACATCTCTGCTAGTTAACATCAAGGTCCATTGGGCCATCCTGTCATTCGATACTCCTTTCCCCTGCAGTTTCCCTAATAAAATATACTTCAGGGGAGAGTGAGGTGTTTGTATTATAACAAGGGCTGTGCCAGTAGTCAAAGCAAAAGCTTCACTGGCCCACACAGCAGCTAAACATGGTATTTCACAGATCCCAAACTGCTGCTTCGTAGGAGTTAATCTTCGAGACTCGTATGCTACCGGTATTAACTTCCTGTCAATTTCCTACATTAGTACTCATGCTAGACTTTGTTGGGTTGCTGCCAACTTAATCACAAACAGCTTGTTTATCTCTGGGAATTTCAATGCTGGAGCTTGCATTTAAGCTTGTTTTAAATGACAAAGCTTTTTCTTGTTCAGGCCCCCACTCCCATTCTCCTTTCTTTTTTAGTAAACGCCACAAGGGTACAATTATAATGGCAACATTCCAGATGTGTTTCCTTAAATAGTTAAACCCTCCTAACATCACGTCAACGCATGAGAATCCTCTGGCCTTGGTAAATTCATTGATGATTTCACCTTTTGTTGATCTACCTGAATTCCTTGTTCCCTGAGGGTCACCCCCAAATAATTCACTCTCCTCTGCACTAGTTGGGCTTTCTCTTTATTAGCCTTGAAACCAGTTTCCTGGATGAGTCTCAACACTTTTTTAGTCCACTCAGCCACCTCCTCCTTAATGTCCCCCCCACACTAATATGTCATCTACATATGAGGTGACATTCTCACGATCCTCTTTGGATAATTGATCCAGTCTTTGCACCACATGTTGGGGCGCAATAGCCGGACCGCAATGTAGGCCCTGGGGAATTCTTTTAAACAAGTACTGTTGTCCCTTAAAAGTCAACGCAAAGCAGGCCCAAGAATCAGGATGCAATGGGATGGCGAAAAAACAGTTTGCCAAATCTATGACCGAGAACCATTTAGGGGTCCCCTGTATTCTTGCCATCACTTGAAGTAGATCTGCTACTATTGGTGCTATGGGGGGGCAGCTTTATTAATTTGTCTAAAATCCACTGTCAATCTCCAGTCTCCTGAGGCTTTTAATATGGGCCAAATTGGGCTATTGTATGTGGCATTCCCCTTTTCAATCACTCCCTGTTGTTCTAATGATTCAATTATTTTCTCAATTCCTGCCTCTGCTTGCACAGGAGATTTATATTGTCTCTGCGGTGGCACTTTGTCCCCCACAATTTTAACACATGCTTCAATTTGATCACATTCGGCTTTATTCTTAATCCATACACTGGGAAACTCCTTTACCCACATCCTGTTGATCCAATATAATCTCCTCCACTGCTTCTGCAGCACATATTCTTGGAATGTACCCTGCTGTCAGGACGCTTTCTGTCCAGCCAGGCACACGCCACAGAACTGCATTAGTTAAATCCAAAACCAACCAATTCCTCTTCAAAAAAGGAGTCCCCAATATTACTGGCTTAGCCGCCTGATCTATCTGAAGCATTTGTTCTTTACAACAAACATCCCCCACTCTCTCTCGGTGTAGCTATTTCTACTGAATGATACATTTTTTCCTGTCACTCCTTCCCCAATAAAGGAGGCTGCTGTAATAATCTCTGACACATATTGAGTCAAATCACAACTTCTATTTACACTATTTACACCAGTCCCACTATCCAATAGGGATCTTTGGGCCCATTATCGCCCACAGTGACAGTTGTCCTTGGCCTCCCATTTGAATCCCATCTTAATCTAGTTACCATCTCCCACTCCTGGGGACCGATTTCCTGTGGGAGCTACTTGTCATCGGGGCCTCCCTATAGAGCGGGTTTCCCTGAACCCTCAGCTTGCACAGCTGCAACTCTTTTCTGCTCCTTAGACATTTCCTCTTCCATCCTTTGCATTGCTTTGATCAATTCATCAGTGTGTCTCCCATTCCACTTATCCATATCGACTCCCCTCAATCTCAAATACCTCCAGGCGATATTCCGAGTCACATCTACTCCTTTCTGGGTCTCAAATTAATAATTTCATCCCTACCACTTGATGGTCTAATTTATCTTTGTCTGCCTTAATCTTTTCCCAATCCACCCTTCTCTTTTCCAATTCCCTATTTTGTTTCCCCATTTGTTCTAACTGAGTTTGCATGATCTGTGCCTGCCTCACTTCCCACTCCAAATTTTCCTGGCAAGTTTTAGAATTCTCTTGCAATATTTGTAACTCCGCAAGATTGCCCCTTACATGCAATTGCCTTTTTAATAGCTTGCCACAACAGCCACACTACGGCCGTTTGCTTTTTACTGGCATTAGGCTTGTACAGCTGTACATATTTCTCAAACATATTTTCTAAGGCAGGGGTCGGCAACCTTTCAGAAGTGGTGTGCCGAGTCTTCATTTATTCACTCTAATTTAAGGTTTCGCGTGCCGGTAATACATTTTAACGTTTTTAGAAGGTCTCTTTCTATAAGTCTATATTATATAACTAAACTATTGTATGTAAAGTAAACAAGGTTTTCAAAATGTTTAAGAAGCGTCATTTAAAATTAAATTAAAATGCTGATCTTACGCCACCAGCCTGGTCAGCTCGCTGCCAGCCTGGGGTTCTGTTCATCTAGGCCGGCAGAAGGCTGATCAGGGCCTGCGGCTGGGACCCCAGACCTGGGGGGGGGTGTTTCAGGGGTCAGGGCAGAGGGCTGGGGGAGGGGGTTCCGGGCAGAAGGCTGGGGTGTGTGTGGGGGGGGTTCAGAGATCAGGGCTGGGGGCTGTGGGGGGTGCAGGGCAGAAGGCTGGGTGTGTGTTGGGGTGTGGGGGTTCAGGGCAGATGGCTGGGGGTATGGGGGTGCAGGGCAGAAGGCTGAGTGGGGGGGGTCAGGGCAGAGGGATGGGTGTGTGTTGGGGTGGGGGGGTTCAGGGCAGAGGGCTGAGTGTGTGTTGGGGTGGGGGGGTGCAGGGCAGAAGGTTGGGGTGCTTGGCTCGTAGGGGTGCTCCCAGCCCCCTGCCCTGGGCGGCTCAAGGCAGGGGGCTGGAAGGGATATGCCCTGTTCCACCCCCTTTCCCCTGGCTCTGTCCCTACCTCTCTCTGCGTCCTCTACGGAGCAGGGAGCACGCTACCGCTCTTACCCCTCCCCCTCTCTAGGGCCATCAGCTGATTGGCCAGGGATGGAGAGGAGGTGGGGCAGGAAAGCATCACGCAGGGGGAAGAAGCGGGGGAGGGGGGAAGCTTGGCTGCCGCAGAACCAAGCTTCTGCCTCCTGCCCCCGCAGGGGAGAGCGGTGGGCGGGGGGGTTGAGTGGGGCTGGGGGCCGGGACCGCAGCAGGGAGCTGCGTGCCACTCGAAATCGGCTCGCGTACCGTGTTTGGCACGCGTGCCGCAGGTTGCCGACCCCTGTTCTAAGGTATCTGTCGTTACACTGGGCTCCACTGCACCCTCCATCCAAGGGCACGTCCCAAATGCAATAATCTCCTTCTCTAACAGAGAAGGGGCTTTAACTTTAGTCCACTGGGATGCCTCCTCTATCCCTTTACTTTTCTTCTTAAACAGTGTTTTGAACCTTGTTACAATAACACCTCAATGTATCTCCCCACGCGCTCTTTCACTCACTCACACGTACTGTAATGAGTTCTCCACGTGGGATCTCCCCACACATTTTTTTTCTTCACAAATTCCACAAATAAGGAGTCACCCTTATTCAATTTAAATAAGGACTCCCCCAAAACTGTAAGACCCCATCTCGAAATCCAGCACTCCTTAATATCTCTCCTTAGACAGCTTCGACCTTCCTGGGTCTGACCTCAGAGCATTCAGCATCCTCTTCCACACCGTGCTCTTCCCACAGCGAGTCTGCCCGGGCGGGGCTCCTGGGGAAGCCAGAGGGCCCTGCACCCCAACGCCGCAGTCAGACGTGACTCTCAGCCAACCAGAAAAACAGAAGGTTTATTAGCCAACAGGAACACAGCGTAGGACAGAACTTATTAGCACAGAAATCAGTGACTTTCAGCCAAGTCCATCTTGGGTAGTCCTGGGCCAGAAGTCCTGGACTCCCCCTATTCCAGTCCCCCCCAAGCAGACTCCCAGCAACTGGACCTCCGACACCCCCCTGTTGCTGCTGCTCCTTCTCCTTGTCTCCAGAGTGTCACCTGGTCATCACCTGGTTGCATCCCCCTCCTTGGTCTCAGGTTACAAAGGGCACCGGTTATAGCATACATGCAGACAGCTGGAGCAGCCTCACCTGCCCCAGAGGTCTCAGCCAAAGTCACACACCCCTATTCCCACTACTGAGATATTGGTGCAGCACACAGGGAAACTGAGGCACACATTCATGCAAAACAGTAAAACTCACATAGGCTCAACAGTAAGACTCACATACAACATAACAAGGGCAAATCCCCACTTCGTCACAAGCCTATAACATAGTGGGTGTGTGTGTATGTGTGTGTATGTGTATATATATATATCTCCCAACAATAGTAGCTTTGCCTAGCCTATATTTCTCTAGTTTATTTATGAGAAGGTCATGTAAGACAGTATCAAAAGCTTTACTAAAGTCAAGATATGTGACATCTTCTGCTTCTCCCCTATCCACAAGGCTTGTTACCTGTCAAAGGAGGATATTAGGTTGATTTGACATAATTTGTTATTGGCAAATCCATGCTGACTGTTAGTTATTACTTTATTTCCTTCTAGGTGGTCACAAATAGAATGTTTGATTACTTGGTCCATTATCTTTCCAGGCACTGAAGTTAAGTTATCTAGTCTATAATTCCCTGAGTTGTCCTTATTCCCCTGTCAATAGTTAGGTACTATATTTACCCAGTCCTTGGGTGTCTCTACCATCCTCCACAAGTTCTCAGAGATAATCACTAATGGCTCAGAGATCTCTTCAGCCAGATCCTTATGTATTCTAGGATTTATTTCATCAGGCCCTGCCGACTTGAAGACATCTAACTTGTCTAAGTAATTCATAACTATTTCTTTTCCTATTTTAGGCTCAGATCCTACCCCATTGAAACTGATGTTCACTATGTTAGTCGACCGATCACTGCTACCTTTTTGGTGAAAACTGTAAATAAACCCCTCTGATTGAAATAAAAACCAAATCACTTCGAAAACAAAACCAGGGCCCTGTTGTGCCAAGCGCTGCCTGTATCCTGGGCAGGCTACAATTTAAGCATAAAACGAGACCCATGGGAGCAGGCACCAGGTGCTGCACAAACAACATTGGGTAGAACCACCCTGAGTCTAGCTGCAGATCTGTCGCGGCATTTTGTGTCAGAAATTACAGAGCAGTTATATAAGTTTAGTAAACGTCACAGGTCCTTAAATTTACTGTGATGGCTCCATGATTTTTAATAAAACCTGCCCTCCTCCTCACCCTGCCCAACGGGCACTAGCCACCCAAAGAAGCACCTTCCCCCTAGCGCTGCAACCCTAACCCCAGCCTGGTGCAGAGGGGTTGGGGTGGGCTAGAGTGGATCTGGGTGGCAATGCCATTCACTGAAGTTTGTCCCACCTCCCCCACCATCATGACCGTGGGCGGGGGCAAATCTGAGTGGCACTGGAACCTCGCAGGCCAGGTCTCAATGCCCAGAGCAAGGCGTTGGGTCCAGCCCTGCGGGACAGGAGCTGCCATTGCAGGGTGAGGCACCCATCCAAAAAACAATCACGAAGAAATGGGGAAATCGCTCCATCCGTGACATTTTTCCATCTTTGTTGAAGGTGTAGTTTTAACCATGAGCTAACACCGGGATTGCCTCTATTCTCTCCAGCAGGGCAGGAGATCCCGGGAGGAAAGAGGGCACAGGCTGAATGTGGGGAAAGCGCAGCAGGAATGCAGTATCCCACGGCCCACAGAGGGATCCATGCACAGGACGCAGTCCATCCCCGGGGTAAACTCAGCCAGAGACCGGATCTGGCTACACAACAGAGACTCCCCATGGGCCAGTGTCCCCAACACTGCATTGACTGCGACAAGAGGTTCAGCAACCCCTCCACGCTGAACCAGCACCAGCGCACACATGCCAGGGAGCAGCCATACCGTTGCTCTGACTGCGACAAGGGCTTTGCAGAGAGCTCAAAGCTGAGAATACACCAGCGCACGCACACCGGGGAGCGGCCGTACCGTTGCTCCGACTGCGACAAGGGTTTTGCACAGATTGCATATCTGAGAATACACCAGCGCACGCACACCGGAGAGCGGCCGCGCTGCTGCCCCCACTGTGGCAAGAGATTTGCGCACAGCTCAAGCCTGAGAACACACCAGCGCACGCACACCAGGGAGCGGCCGTACCACTGCACTGACTGCGGCAAGGACTTTGCAGAGATTGCACACCTGAGAATACACCAGCGCACGCACAACGGGGAGCGGCCGTACCGCTGTGCTGACTGTGACAAGAGCTTTGCACAGATCGCACACCTGAGAAGACACCAACGCACGCACACTGGGGAGCTCCCACACCACTGCGCTGAGTGCGGCAAGGATTTTGCACAGATTGCATATCTGAGAATACACCAGCGCACGCACACCGGGGAGCGGCCGTACCGCTGTGCTGACTGCGACAAGGGCTTTGCACAGATCGCACACCTGAGAATACACCAGCGCACGCACAGCGGGGAGCGGCCGTACCGCTGCATCAGCTGTGGGAAGAGCTTTGCAGAGAACTCGAAGCTGAGAATACACCAGCGCACGCACACTGGGGAGCGGCCGTATTGCTGCACCAACTGCGGCAAGAGCTTTGCAGAGAGCTCAAGCCTGAGAATACACCAGCGCACGCACACCGGGGAGCGGCCATACCGCTGTGCTGACTGCGGAAAGGACTTTTCACAGATCGGACACCTGAGAAAACATCAGCGCACGCACACGGGAGCGGCCGCATCGCTGTGACGATTGCGGCAAGAGCTTCAGCAATGCCAGTATGCTGACAAACCACCAACACATACTCACACCGGGGAGCGGCCGCACCGCTGTGCATACTATGGTAAGAGATTCAGCAATGCCAACAAGCTGACCCAGCACCAGTGCATAATCTCATACCTGAGAGCACACCAGGGAGCGGCCATACAGCTGTCATGATTGCGGCAAGAGCTTCAGCACCACTGATGCCTCATCAGTGCATGCACACCGTGGCCAGCCATTCCAATGCACTGACTGCGGCAAGAGCTTGCCCAGAGCTCACTCCTGAGAATACACCAGCGCATTCACAGCAGGGAGCGGCTGTACAGCTGTGCTGATTGGCAAACGCTTTGCTCAACTGGGCAACCTCCCCTGGCACCAGTTGGCTCACCAATGCCCCTCTGCCACCGCCAGGGTCTGCGGGGCTTCTGGCAGCAAGTGGATCTGGCACAGTGCCAGCAGACTCAGACCAGGGAGTGGTCCTGTCCCCCATGATGCCCAGCAGAGGCTGTGGGGGCAGGGAAGGGGGACTTGGCTGAGCAGTATGGGGAAGAGCAGACAGGTGTGGGGATTTTAGAGCAGATGGTCACAGCCTACTCAGACTTTTGCATTACTCCTTGGGGAATTCTGTGCTAAAAAAATAAACATTCTGCAAACCATATTTTAAAATTCTGCATATTTTATTTGTCAACATAACACAATATAATCACGCTAGTTTCAATTATTTTGGTGATTTATTTCAAAATACCTGTCAGCTACTATGTCTAAGCTGAAATCGCAACTGAAGTGTGTTTACCAGACACATCTGGGGAGTGGATAAAACTGTTTTTCAAAACCAAAGAAGTTAACGCTTCTAGCCAAGGTGTCCTCAAAGCTGATGGGCCATCACCTATCAAGTAGCCATTCTTTGGCAAGGAAGGCAATCAGGAACAAACAGACCTGCATTTTAGCAAACAACAGCATGAAACCTCTTTGCCACCAAAGTTCATGTCTCCCCACTCAGCTGAGAACTTTATCTAGGGGTCGCTTTGAGAAAAATGCATTTCAAAGGGAGATTGAACTGTAAAAGAGAAGGGCAAAAACACCTCTTGTTATTTCTCCCTGTTCATCTCTAGTTATCACCTAAGAGGACAAAAAAAGAAAAGAAAAGCAGCCCTTGGACCTCAGGAACTGATCCTGACCTGAAAATTTGGTCAGCAATTCTACTGGAAACCTGTGCTAAGGGACTTCACTTTTCCCCAAGTCTAGTTTGTTCAGCTTAGTACTAGGAAGTGTTTTTCTTGCAACCATTTCTGACTTTGATGCCTCATCACTTGTACTCACTTGAAATCTACCTTTGTGATTAAATACATTTGTTTTCTTCTTTAATTGAAATGAATCCAGTATTGTGAACTGTGTGGATATCTCCATTTGGGGTGGGAAACTGTTAGGTCCATTGCCCCTCTAAGGGGATCAAGATATATTATATCAGGACTGTCCAGGAGAAGGCTGGACAATACAGGCCGTACATTTTGGTGGGGAAATCTGGGACTGTGTGTGTGTTGGGATCACCCTGCAGTAATAACCAAGGCTGTGAAAGCCAGAGTGTGAGCTGAGCGTGGCTGGCAGGCAGCAGCTACACACAGACACTCGGGGTAAGACCGGAATGCTGGAGGCTGTTTGTGAGTGGTCCGGGTTGGGAGCGACAGCAGCAAAGCATTAATGGGCACCCCAGGTTACAGGGCAGGCGGTGACACTGTCCCTCCCCCAGTGTCTGGGCAGTCGTGAGCCTGAGTGAGATAAGGGGCGTTAAAGCCCTCTGTGAAGGAGAAAGGGGAATTTCTCAGTGTTTAGCACCAAGGAATTCTTAAGTTTGCTAAAATATCTAGTCTGCGGAAACAAGAAATGTTTGGGGCCAAATTTTTTAACCATTGCCTTTTTAAAAGCCCATTCAGTGATGTGAATCCCTGTCTTTTAGGTACCTGGGGTTCTTTGCCAGCAGGAGAGAAGAGGTCCCTGCTGGGATAGCTCAGTGCTGGCCGAGTTTCTCCGTCCCTTGGCAATAAGACAGACTCTTGTTTTCACAGCCAGCCGATCGCCCAGTGACATCACCCTGCCTGCTGGCCTGGCAGGGTAACTCCTCAGGTCACCACCACCCTCTCCAGCCTGCCTTGGGCTTGGAGAATGAGGAGAAGGGCGAGGGACGACCCTGAACATCCTCCATCCATTGCTCCGTCACCAAAGCAAGTGAGTGGCATTAGGGTTCCTCGGTGGCGTTCCCTGTCTGCCTGGGGAGAGGGAGAAAGAGGGGGAGAGAATCTCTCCCAAAGGAGATTTGCAAACAGCCCCCAGGAGCCCCTCACTCTCAGACCGGGGAGGGGCTTCTCCAGAGCCATCTGCAGTGTGTTTGGAAAGGTCCCAGCAATGGGGCTCCCAGCCCTTCCCTTGTGGGAGACTGTTCCCCATGCTGAGAGTCTCTGAGCTGGGCCAGACCCGGTGAGCTGCTGAGCATGGAAATCAGTGGGAAACGAGGGGGCGCTGGCCTTGCTATGCCTAGGGACTTTGAAGTGGGGAATGGTTTCCCAGGAGAAGTCCGGACTCCTGGGTTCTGTTCCTTCTCTAGCCTGGGCGGGAGGGAGGGGGTGTTGAGTGTGGCCTGGGCTGGCAGGAGGGAGCTGCTTGTCCAAAGTGACCGATGGTCTTTGTGAGTGACCCCAGTGCTCGAAAAGGACGAGACTCCCCGGTTATTGCAGCCCCAGGGATGACGAGGGGGAACGTTGAGGGGGAGCAGATCATGCAATGAACTCCTGCCAGTGTGTGTAGCTTGCCCTCCCTGCACCCCTGTAGGGGGGGGGGAGGAGGAGCTGCTCTGGCTGGGGCAGGGATGGGGAGGGACCAAAAAGGCTGGTTAGTGAGAGTCTGCTCCCCACTGGGTTCCAGGATGGCCAGGCTCCTGAGGATGTTCAGGAAGAAGGCTCTGCAGGTGGCCCCAGAGCCTGAGGGAAGCAGCCACCATCTTCCCCAGGAGCGGAGCGGCCCCTCCGTCCCCGCTGGCAGGGAAGGAGCTCCCGGCCGCGCCAGGAGGTGGAAGTGCCCAGCCTTCTGGCGGAGGAAACCCACTCCCGGCGCAGGCGCCGAGGTGGGAGCGTCACCTCCCAGGCCAAAATGGAGCTGGGCCAGGCTGCGGCTGGGCAGGCAGGACCCAGCCCAGGGGCGGAACCGGACAGGATGGCTCTCGGGCTTGTTGTTGTGTGGGCAGCAGCGGCCCCAGGAGCCCAGCCCCAACTTCCAACAGGAGTCATCGCCCTGCCCGGTCAGTGAGGACCTTCCAGCCTCCCCAGGGCAGGAGGTGGAGGATCCCTCTGCCAGCCCCAGCAGCTCGGCCCGCTCCCCATCGGACAGCAGCAGCGCCTCGGACTCGGGCAGCAGCTTGGCCGACGGACGCTTCTGCTTTGTTCAAGGTGAGGAGCCAGGCTGGGCTCAGGGAGGGGTGAGGAGGGGGCTGTGAACACCCTGGGCCCAGGCCCTCAAGCAGTGCTATGGGGGCGGGTTCCCAGCCCAGGTGTCTGGTCTGAGCCATGTGAACCCCGCTGCCACTTTGGTCCTTGGTGCTCCATTGGGCGGCGGGGGAGGGGAGGCACCTCCCAGGGAGTCCAGGACAGTGTGGGGGGTCTCTTTGCTATGGGCTCCTGAAGGAGTTGGGGGCTGACGACATCACTGAGAGGGGGGAGTGTGGGGCCCGATCTGCACTATGTCCCGGAGGTGGGAAGGGGACACATTGTCCCACCATGCTCCTGTCGTTCCCCCGAGTGGCAGCAGGAGTCATCCTGTCCCCTTCTCTCCCTGGTGCAGCGTCTGCCAGGGACTCCGAGGTCGAGGAGGAGGAATGGGTAGACCTGGTAACAGAGGAGTCTGCTCTCAAAAACATCCGAGAGCAGCTCCATGGCCGAGAAAAGGTACAAACATTCCCCAGCTGTGCTGGAACCGAGATTGTCCTGCTCCTTCCCAGCATCCCGACCCCCTGCAGAGGGTCTTGGCCCTAATGGGGACCTTTCTCCTTCATGATCTGGGACCCCCAAGATGGGGGTGTTTGTCATACCCCAGATGGGGTCTCCTCCCCCCACAGACACTGTCCCAGTTCCTGACCCTGCTTGTGTAGGAGTCGTGGGTGATTTGGACAATAGGCGGGTCCCTGCTATCCCCCATTCAGGCCTAAGTCCTGCAGCTGGTGTGGCTGGGGCAGGGAGGTCCCTGGCTAACTGGCTCTCTCTCCCCTAACTCCACTCCTGGTGGGCACAGGACGAGGCCCAGCAGCTAGTGTTCCTGCACGCCATCCACCCTCCGTGCCTCGCTGCCGAGCAGAGAGGGCAGGACACACTGGAGCCGCACTGCTCAAAGACGGCTGTGGTGGAGAGGATTGTGGTGAGCGAGACATGGCGCTCGGCAGCTGGAGGGTGGACAGAGACATGGGAGGAGCAGGGGTCTCCCCGGACCGATGGTTGGGGGATGGCTGGTGCTGGAGGGCAGCTGAGGGCAGGGATTGCTGGGGCTTAAGATTGGGGAGAAGAGATGGGAGAAATAGTGGGCAGGAATCGGAGGAGCGGGAGGCAGCTGGGGGGATCCTGCTGGCTGTGTGTAATCTCCTCCATGGGAAGTGTCAGTGAGGCCCAAATCTCACACGCTCCTTTGTCTCCTTTGGGTCTCACAGGAGCTCATTGAGGAGCTTCCTCCTAACTCTCCACCCGGCGCCGTCTTGGCCAACTCCCTCATTGCTGTGGCCAACCTCAAGTACCGAGACCCTCTTGCCCGGTTCCCCTAACCCCGGTGCTGCTCAGGCCCATGGCTGGGAGTCACTGCCCCTCCCACTCCCAGGATACTTCTCAAGGGTGGATCCTCTGGCAATGGTGGCAGGAAGGTTCACTCCCTCTCCTGGCTGCTCTGTTCTTTTCACTCCAGTAACATTGCAATGGCTTTGGGGAGAGGCTGACTCCCAGGATCAGATACAGGAGGGGCAGCAGGGTCCAGGGAACAGGCGCCATTCCTGCCCTGCCACTGTCGGTCTGGGAAACCTTCGCCTTATCATTCCCTGGCTCGGTGCCTCAGTTTCCATTCTCGCCAGCCTCTGCCTATTTTCCTGCAGTTTCACGTCTGTGTCGGTGCCAGTCCCACCCCCGCACTGCACAGTCTAATACCGGCCCCTCTCTCTTGCCAGCACCATGACACCTGCCCTGGAACCAGAACTGGAGACCCACCTCCTCCGAGCTACCCTGCATGCCGTCTTCATCCTGGGCACGCAGATGGACACCACCCAAGTCCAGGTAGATCAGCTAAATCATGGATTGAGGAGCCAGCTGTCATCCTGCCCGAATCCTTGCTAATTGCCTGCAGTGGGATGTGAATGAGAGAGGCCAGGATACGTGTTTGGGGGTCTCACCAGTGCTTCCCAGAGACCCCCTCTTCCCATCCTGTGGCAGGTGTAGCCCCAGTTTCCCTAACTCTGACCCATGACTCTCCCTTGCTTTGCAGGATCTGCAGAGGGTCATGCCAGACCTCCTGGACGCCATGCTGGGGAACCTGCTGGCAAAGTCCCCAGACACCGACAAGCTCCACTACATCTTGGAGGTGAGCCCGATGAGAGGGGTGGGGGCAATTTTACCTTAACTCTTAGATCCATTTTCCAGTCTGTCCTCCTAGCTGGGCCCCCAGTGGCTGTCCTTGGTCAGGGCAGTCAGTGCAATGCAGGGTCAGGCCTTTCCTCCTTGAAGGACAGAGGAAGGAGCTGGGACTTCAAGCCAGAGCTCTGTCTGGTTCTGTTGAGCACTAACCACAGGGCCCCCGGCTGGCTTGGGGAGTGAGAGTCTGAACCCCTCCTGGGAGATCCAGAAGATGGTCCTCAGAGAAGAGTCACAGGCTCATTCCTAGAGAAACAGGAGGAGCCCAGAGAATCAGCCCTTGTCTCTGATGGGCCCCGAGATTCCTGGGGGGATTGTGCTCACACTCAGTCCCTTCACCCAACCAAGGACTTGAGAGCCAGGGAGGGAGGAGGGGTCTGTCTCCTTCCTGGTGAGCTGTTCAGGAATCAGGAGTTCAGGGAGGATGGGACCAGCCCCGACACCGAGCATTGTCCCTATCTAGAGAGACAATGACAAGTCGTGACCTGCAGGATACAAGCATCGTCCTGGGGGCAACAGTCCCCTTCTAAAGCTCTGATTCTAATATCAATGAATCAGATATTCCACCCCCACCGCATGCAATGTCTCAGCCCCCTGGGAATGGGGAGGGGCTCATTAGCACAACACATGCATCCGCCCATCAATCCTGAGCTGCCTCCTTTCCCCACAGCACATTAACTACTGGACTGTGTCCAGGGTGTCTCAAGAGAGAGCCAGGGCCATCAGGAGCAGTTCAGCCCTGCTCACGTCCGTCATCTCCCTCCCTGACTTTGACGTAAGTGGCCTCTGAGCCCAGGTTCCTGACTCCAGGCGTAGGCGGGCTGGCTCCAACGGGCTGGAGGATCTGCTGCTGCAGGGGCTGTGGGTTAGGAGTGTTCCTCTTGGGGAGGCAGAGTCAAAGCAGAGAATAAGCCTGGCTTGAGTCAAGTTCTTCTTATCCTGGTTAAGTGGCGACTCTCGCTTTTAAGGGGAGTATGCTCCAGATTCCTGCCTTCCTGTCATCCTGGAGCAGCTGGGGAAGCAAATCCTCATGGAGGGCCCTGCCCGCATCCCTGTGCTCCAGGCTCCCTTGCGGGCAGAGATAAGTAAGGGTCTAGCTCTAGCTCCTATTCTCTAGCATCTCCTGCAGAGGGGCTGAGGGGAAGGAGAGTCCTGGCCCGGGAGGGACTGGGAGCTGACAGGAAAATGCTGATGGAGTCCCCTCTCCCTCTCCCTTCCATTAGAACTCAGCCGAATTCCCCAAGATGGGTCACCACGTGGCACAGCTGGCTCTGTTCGTCGGTGACCCAGCCAAGGACATCAGCCGGCAGGCCAGGGAGGGGGTTTACCGGCTCTACCAGCTCCTGCTGCACCAGAGGGGTAAGGAACCCAGCTGGGAAATGGCACCCGCTAGACGATTGAGACTGGGACCCCAGCCAATTTCTCACACTGAGCCCAGCTGGAGGATGAGTCTCTCTCTCTCTCTTTCTGTGTTCTCCACCACCCCCGCAATTCTGTTGGGCCGGGCACACAGCGAGGACTCTGCCCACTGTGCAGCCACCAATGGGATTGGAAGGACACAAGCCCTGCAACCAGAATGACAAATGCGTGTCTCTCTTTCCCAGAGCTGACCATCCACGAAGCCGAAGACCTGTGGGTGTGCGACTGGCACCAGGACAGCAGGCTCCTCGGCTATAAGAACACAGCCAGGGTCGGGGAGGTAAGGACACTCTGCCAGGGCATGGCACAGCTCTGGCAGTGCGGGTGGCTGCCTCCTGGAGCCACTCGACGGAGTTGCCGTTCTAGTCCAGGATTTGGAGCCTGGTTCTGGGCAATCTGCTCAAGCCTCACATCCAGTTGGTTTCAGGTCTTTGGAAAATTCTTCTCAGAGGGGCAGAGAAGATTCTTCCTCCGGACGGCAGTGCTGGCCATGCACGACCCCCTGCTGCGTGTCAGCCAGGCTGGGCTGCTCCTCACTTACTCCCTCCTGGGGGAAGCTCAGCAGCTGATGGGGGACAAGGTAAGCAGCTGCAATAGACTCAGGAGATTGGGGCGGGGCCCAGGCCTCATTCCCATCGTATGGCCATTCACTGGCCTGGCAGCAAGGCGACTGGTGGGGAATGAGAGTGAGAGCAGGTGCTCCTGGGAAGGGAGATGAATTCACCTCCATGAGCAGGAGGGAGCCAGCTTCTCCCCGGAGCAGCTCCAACCCAGCTCATGAGCAAGGCTAATTAATGACAAGCATTGCCTCAGCACGGACTTATGTTCTTGGGAAGGGCAGCAAAGTCCTCTAAGTGCCCTGTGCGAGCCTCTCCTGTCACCCAAGCCACCACCCAGAGTTGTTCCCATCACTGGCAGCCTGGGAGGCCAAGGACTGACGGGTGAAAGCGACTGACCGGGCAGTTCTGAGGCACATGGGCTGGGGAAGCTTGTCCTGCTGCCGGCAGGGCTGGACCCACTCTAGAGAGAACGGGAGGATTCAGTCAGCAGGGGCTGCTGATCTGCCCCATTCACCAGGGCTGCCATCCTGCGGCTTCAGCATCAGTGGCTGGGGTGACTTGGGGAAAGGTCTCAAGCTCCCCACATCCCACTTCACTGCTTCCAGAATCCCTCCTGCCCCACCCCCCGCTAGAGCCCCCTCCCTGCCCAACCTGGGTGGGGGTGGAGGAGAGGGGTCTGAGAACTTGAGCTGTGGATTGGAAGTGGAACAGCTGTCAGGGGCACTGGGGGGGGAGGTAGCAGGAGCTCACCCTACAAGTAGGGGGGGTTGGCACTGGAGGTCACTAGAAAGGACAACAAGACTCCATTCTGGGGGTTAGGAGGGGGAATCCATCCCTCAGAGGTGGGCGAGTGCTGGGTGGAAATGCTGCTGGTCCCAGGTGCCCTTAATTCCCCCTGATTCCGCAGGGGTGTCTGAGTCTCTGACAGGTCCTCGTTCCCTTGCAGCAGGAGGATGTCACGGCCAATGTGATGGAACAACTTCACATCGTCCGGCACTTGCGCCAAGTGCCTGAGGCGCTGCAGGAGTTCTGCCTCCGAGACCACCAGCAACTCCCGCTCCCTGTAAACGGGGAGTGTAGTGAGGCTGAGTGGCCTCCGTCTGAGCAGGAGAGCGAGGGACCCCCCTACATGCTCCTTGGAGGGCGGAGCCTATATTGCCCCGCCCCCCTCTCCGTAAGGACCGGGGCGTGGCCGGAAATATAAAAGGCCAGCCCTGCAGCACAGTTGGGGGAGAGCCCGCAACAGAGGAGGATGCTTGGCCTGTTCTCCAGAGGCCCAGAGAGGAACCTGCTCCTGGCTGTTCCTGATCCCCAGGCGTGGATGAGGACTGGCCTGGAGTACCCACTGCGGTTTACCCTGAGGAGCCGGAACAGGCCTGGAGGCCGCAGGTACCAAACCCCGGGGAGGCAGGAAGTAGCCCTGGGGCAGCCCTGGAGCAGCCGGCTGCAGAGCCTGGCATGGCTCAGTCGGCGTGTTGCGGCTGGATCCCCACTGACGCAGGAGCAGCCAATCCTGCCCCTGCCAGGGCCCTGGGCTGGGACGCGGTGGAATAGGGTGGGCCTGTGTCCCCCTGCCACCCCACCCCGGGTGGCTGACCCCCTACACGGTGCAAGGAGGCTCTAGCCCAGGACAGAAGCTCCCTTATGACTCACCTGGAGGGCTGTTTGTTGGGTGGTCACCGGGGCCCTGCCCAGGCTAGAGCCAGCCCTGTCAAGACTGTTTGCTGGCTGCCAGGGTTCCACCCAGGCCAGGGCCCGCCCTTGAAGTCTGGTTGTTTGTGGGCTGCTTCGGCCCAGCCCAGGCCGGAGCCACCCCTGATACACTGTGTTGCGGGGCTGACCACTTGACCCAGCCCAGCAGGGCCGGCTCTACAATTTTTGCCGCCCCAAGCAAAAAAATAATAATAATAATAACACTCAGACTGCCGAAGCGAGCAAAAAGAAAACCAAAAAACCCCCCAACCACTCGGACTGCCGCCACCCGAACTGCCAAAGCAGAAAAAAAAAAAAAAACAATGCTCAGACTGCTGCCGACCGAACTGCTGAAGTGCAAAAAACAAAAATGCCGCCTGGACTCTGTCACCCCAAGAATGGACGGAATGCCGCCCCTTAGCATGTGCCGCCCCAGGCACGTGCTTGCTCCGTGGGTGACTGGAGCCGGCCCTGCAGCCGCTGAGGTGGGGCGGCTGCTCCACCCCCATGCAAGAGGGTGCTAGAGTAGGCCAGAGCGGCTACACAGGCTGGCAGCCAATCAGGGAAGGGCCAACTGAGAGCCAATCAGGGCCGAGATTAGAGCCAGCCAATCAGGGCTAGGCTAGGCTCTATATAAAGGCTGCCCAGAAGAGCAGCAGGCAGTCTGTCCCAGACCTTCATGGGAGAAGGACTGTCTCCAGAGCAGGAGACCAGCACCTCGGGCGGAGCAGTGCTGGGCAGGCTCAGGGGGAGCATTCTTGGGCAGAAGCCCTAGTATGGGCTTCATACTGCCCAGACTGCGGGCCCTGATAGAAAGGGCCCAGAGGGCCCGAAGGGGAAGTGGCCCAGGGACAGTTGGACAAGGGGAGAGAAGGAGGACAGGGAGGCTGCCACTAGAGGGTCCCTGGGTTGGGACCCAGAGTAGTGGGTGGGCCTGGGTTCCCCCCTTCCCTCTTGTATTGCACCTGGCCATGCGGTGGCTGAGACAAACTGCAACTGGCCCTTGAGGGTTGTGGTTGGCCACTGAGGCATGTGCAAGGACTGTTGCTAACCTGCTTAACCCCTCCACCCCGGAAGGGGGTGAGGATGGACTAGGGGGCACTGCCGGAGGGCAGTGGCCTAAAGAAGGACACCCGTCAAGTGGACTAGGCAGATTGTGCCACATTGAGAGACAAAATGGCAGAGAAAAGAGACTTGTATTGGAGGGTCTGGGTGGCTTGGCTTGCCGAGCAGCAGAGGGAGTTGTTCTGGCTGCTGCGGGGGTCGGCACCCAGACCAAACAAGAGATCCGGCACCAAGGGCGAGAGGCCGGGGCCGGAAACTCTGAACTGCTTCGCCTGTAGGCGACGGGGACACTACAGGAGGGAGAGTCCCTACTGGGAGGGGGCAGAGAGGCCCCACCCAGAAAAGGCACCCCCTGTGAGAGTAACAGGGGGGCCCCCAGCTTGTTGGGTCTGTGGGGAGCTGGGGCACCTGAAGAGAGAGTGCCCCTACAGGACTCCCAAGGCCTGGGCCAGCCCCGAAGGAAGGGCTAGGGCCCAAACAAGCAGGAGTAGGGTTGTGGCAGGGGGAAGACCCAGAAAGTGCTTCCACTGCCACCAAGGGGGACATTTAAAGAGGCACTGCCCCCTGAGGCAGAAAGGGGGAGTGTCCGAGACAAAGGCTCGGTCAGAGACCAGCCCCAGGGAAGGGGTGGTGAAGACCGAGGCCCCTAGAGAGAAAGGGGCTGGGGCAGAGAGGCCCAACCGAAATGAGGGAACCCACATAGGAGCCAGGAGGGCCCATGTGGGAACCCAAACAGAAGTAGGAACCCATGTAGGACCAGGGCAGTCTACAGTGGGAACCCAGACCCTAGAGGTGGGAAGCAGGTGGCTCCAGACTTTGGAGGGCCTGCGAGAGGAAAGGGATGCCCTGCAGGCCCCGCTGTGAAGGAAGCTGGGGCGATAGGGACCCCCTTCCTCCCCTCCCCCGTGAGCATTTTTAAGGGGGAGGGTTTGTGGTGGGGCGGCTGCTCCACCCCCATGTGAGAGGGGGCTAGAGTAGGCCAGAACGGCTACACAGGCCGGCAGCTAATCAGGGAAGGGCCTACTGAGAGCCAATCAGGCCCGAGATTAGAGCCAGTCAATCAGGGCTAGGCTAGGCCCTATATAATGGCTGCCCAGGAGAGCAGCAGGTAGTCTGTCCCAGACCTTCATGGGGGAAGGTCTGTCTCCAGAGCAGGAGACCAGCAACTCGGACAGAGCAGTGCTGAGCAGTACAGCACCTGGCCACGCGGTGGCTGAGACAAATTGCAACCGGCCCTTGAGACAAGGGGCTAGACTTTGGGGGTTGCGGTTGGCCACCGAGGCAGGTGCAAGAACTGTTGCTACCCCCCTCCCCCGGAAGGGGGGTGAGGATGGATTAGTGGGCACTGCTGGAGGGGCAGTGGCCTGAAGGACACTGTCAAGCGGGGAGTAACACGGGTCCAGACGCCAACGGAGGACAAGAGACGGATGGGACGCTGCCAGCAGAGGGCGCTCTCCATAGACTAAGCTAATTCCCAGAGCGATTAGCGGGAGGTGCCATGGTGGTGAGTCTCAACCCGGTCACAACCGCCCAGCCCTATTGTGGGCCCCCCGCTACCCTGCAGACTCTGGTCCGGACCAGACTGGGCCAGCTGGAGTGGTCTCCCTCTGAGTGGGAGAGCGAGAGACCCCTACAGGGAGCTAGGGAAAAGGGAAATGGATCCCCCTGGCACTCAGAAACTCTCTCCCCTCTCTGTGGAGCAGGGTCCTTCCCTCTGGCCCCCAAATTCCTTCATATGGGGCAGGAGCTCTTTCCCTCACACCCACTCCCCTCCCCCCTTTCCTTGGTCTACCCCCGTCCCATTCCCTGTGTGCCCAGGCAGAGCTCTCCCTGCCCCATATGGTGCAGAAAGGCCCTTGTGTCAGGGCCACAGCCCCACTGGAGCTCAGAAAGCTCCACTTTTGAGGAGGTGGGGGTGGGACAGAGGCTCAGGGCTAGCTTCACCTCCTGCCCTTTATTCTCCCCTTGGCCCTTCTATGGGGTCTCTGGGTGTGACAGGAATAGGAGCCTCCTTCCCAGCTGTCTTCCAGGCCCTGGGAACTGGCACAGCCTCCCAGACGGGCGCATCCTGTAGCTGAGCCACGTCAGGGAGCAGTGGGGACAGGTCACCTCGTCCCAGCAAAGCAAGCAATGCTGGCTCTCAAAGAGGCTTAGATGGAAGATCCCAGTCCCTCATGGAGGTAAGAGCCATTTACTCCTTGGGGTCTGTGGGTCTCTTGGGGGAGAAACGGCATCCCCGATGCGTAGCCTGTCTGGGAGCTTCCCTCGTCCCTGGCTCCCAGCTCTGGGACAGAGATGTCTCCATCATCGTACCACTCTGGTTTTGTTCCTAGGAAGGGGCTCTCCAGAGACCTCCTCGAACCTGGACTCCTCAGAGCATTTCTGGCAGGAGACTCCAGCCCCTCGGGCATGAAGAGAGCATCGGGTAGTCTTGATCACCTGGCATCTCCGGTCTCCAGCTCCACTTCCCGCAGCAGTGGGATTTCTCCAGCCCCCTCACCACACCTGTCAGCCTCTGAATGTCAGAGTCACCAGAACGAGCAAACTCCAGTTCCAGGCAGTAGGGCCTGTGTGTCCTCAGCCCCTCTGGAAACCAGATCTGAAATGGGGAGCAAGGACCCCAGGCCAAGAACAGTCGGAGTGGGCAGAGCAGGCCTGTAACAGGGTGCTTTCCCCTGGGCTGCACAGCCTGGGGCCTAGCCAAGCTGATTATAGACTGAGCCCTAACTGAGAAGCAAAAGGAGAGGCCAGCCCCTCCCACCTCCCCCCCCCCCCCCCCGGAGCGTCGCTAAATTATCAAGAATGAATACAATGGAGTCACATCTTACGCGGGGGTTAGGGTCTAAGGTCATTGCGTGTCAGGGTTCCTTCCCCACTCTGAATTTTAGGGTACAGATGTGGGGACCTGCATGAAAGACCCCCTATGCTTATTTTACCAGCTTAGGTTAAAACTTCCCCAAGGCTCAAATTCCTTCCTTGCCTTAGTAGAGCTGCCACCACCAAGTGATTTAAACAGACATTCAGGGAGGGCCACTTGGAGCCCTACCTTCCCCAAATATCCCCCCAAGTCCCTACACCCCCTTTCCTGGGGAGGCTTGAGAATAATATCCTCACCAATTGGTACAGGTGAACACAGACCCAAACCCTTGGATCTTAAGAACAATGAAAAATCAATCGGGTTCTTAAAAGAAGAATTTTAATTAAAGAAAAGGTAAAAGAATCACCTCTGTAAAATCAGGATGGTAAGTACTTTACAGAATAACAAAAGACTCAAACACAGAGGATTTCCCCTCTAGGCAAAACTTTAAAGTTACAAAAACAGGGATAAACCTCCCTCTTAGCACAGGGAAAATTCACAAGCTAAAACCAAAGATAACCTAATGCATTTCTTTCCTATTACTTACTACTTCTGCAATACTAGATGCTTAGTTCAGATATGCTTAAGGAGATGTAATTTCCCTGCCCTGTTTCCTGGCTGGCTCTGAAAGACACAGACACAAAACCTTTCCCCTGCCGATTTGTAAGTAGAATCATAGAATATTAGGGTTGGAAGGGACCTCAGGAGGTCATCTAGTCCAACCTGCTCCTCAAAGCAGGACCCATCCCCAGACAGATTTTTGCCCCAAATAGCCCCTTCAAGGATTGAACTCACAACCCTCTGTTCAGCAGGCCCATGCTCAAACCACTGAGCTATGAAAGTATCTTCTCCCCTTATTGGTCCTTTTGGTCAGGTGCCACCCAGGTTATCTGAGCTTCTTAACCTATTTGTAAGCCAAGGGACTCCGACCTGTCACAGAAGGCCTAAAATTGTATTAAAGATCCTTGGGTCCTGATCCTGACATCTCAGATCTGCTTAAGCTTCATCAGGGGAAGTTTGAGTCACAAGATTGAGATCCTAGTCCTAGGCTGGAACACCCTGAATGTGATTTTGGACATTGAACTATAACCTATAGACTAACTTCTAAAAGAACTCTTTGCAACTACAAAGCTCACCATCTCTGCTATGAATCTGAACCTCAAGAATTGAACTCCTGTCTGTATGTGTACTGATCTTTTAACCATACACTCTCTCTTTTCTTTTTTTATAATTTGTAGTTTAGTTGTTAAGAATTGGCTGTAAGTGTGTATTTGGGTAAGATCTGGAATATTCATTAGCCTGGGAGGTAATGTGTCCGATCCTTTGGGATTGGTAGAACCTTTTCTTTTATATGATGAATAAGATTTTCATTAATCTTCATCATATCTGACTTGGGTGATTAGCTGGAGGCCTGAGGCTGGGTTACTTTAAGGGAACTGATTTGTTGACTTCTGAGTAACCAGTGAGGTATACCAGAAGTTGTTTTGTGCTGGCTTGGTAAATCTAAGTACTGGAATATCCACCAGCTTTGGGGGATTGTCTGCCCCATTCTTTGCAGTTCACCCTAACTGAGTGACCTCAGCTGGCTCCCCTGGATTCCAGTAACAAGGTCGTGATCCCATTTTAATGGGGTCATCAGGGTTGGCTTACACTTGCTGGGGCCCGGAGCCAAAGCCTAAGCCTCACCGCCTGGGACTGAAGTCCGAGAGCTGCAGCCCTGGGTAGCGGGGCTCAGGTTTCAGGCCCCCTGCCTCAGGTTGAAGCTCTTGGGCTTCGATTTTGACCCCCCCCCCCATCCAGGGCGGTGGGGCTTTGACCCCCCCACCCCCACCCGGGGTGGCGGGACTCGGGCTGGCTCAGGCTTCGGTGCCCCCATCCCCCTCTGGGGTCGTGTAGTAATTTTTGTTGTCAGAAGGGCACTGCAGTGCAATTACATTTGAGAACCCCTTGCTTTTCCCTCTCTCTCCACACACACACACTGCTCAGCAAACTCCTCTCCTCACTCAGTCCAAACTCGGGAATGGGTTCACAATCCTCTTTTGTCTTAGGTGGGGGGCTTCTAATTAACTCTTCCCGATAGTTACGTTAATTGAAGGGTGAGTTCACATGCAGTCTCAGCGAGGTTTGTGATCAAAGAAGTCACCAGTACCTCTCAGCAAAACAGTATCTTTAGTTTCTTATGCATGCACATGCCATAAAAAGTTTCAAACTATATAATGTCATAGTGATTATAGTGCAACGACAGTGCAGTTGGAGTCTAAAAATATATTTGTTTTAAATATGAAGCTAAAGTGATAAATAATAAGAAAAGCAGCCATGTTAATTACAGGTACTAAAAAGCCATAACCTAAGTGCAATTCCCATGTAATTGATGTGAAGTTGACATTCCTGTATAACCAACTGTTCAAGATAAACACCTGGAATTGCCACTGGAAGCAGCCATGTTTTGCCTTTTCGGACATTTTCAAACTGCTGTTGGTTGTAGAGCACATGGCAGGAAGGAGACCAGTCTGGGGATGTCAAAGGGGTGATCATTTAGTAAATTCCCCCCTCCAAGATGAAAGGCTGCCAAATCCTCAGCCACTGCAGGTGGAAAATGGCTCTGCCGTGTGTCTTGGAGGTGTCCTAATAGCTGCCATCTCCCATCCCAAAGGAAGCTGTGTGTCAGCACTGGATGAACGATCCCAGTGCAGCATGGCTGTGTGGCTGCCATGCTCCGTGCTATAGGAAGCTCTGTTTTAGGGCACGTCTACACTTGGAGCTTGGGGAGGGGGTGATTCCCAGACCAAGCAGATGTACCTGTGCTACCTTTTGTTAAGCCACTGTGCTAAAAAGAGAGGGTAGCTGTGGCAGTGTGAGTGGAGGTGGGGTTGGCCATGTGCGTGCCCACTCTAGACCAGTGCTTCTCCGACTGTGGCTCTTGAGTCACAAGTGGCTCTTTGATTGTGTTTCCTGTGGCTCTTTGCTATACATGATATTAAAACACTATGTGATTCAATTATTAACCCATCTAAGCTATGAACCAATCAGGATGCTTTTACTGTGTTATTAACCAATTAAGTTATCAACTTGCACTAAGTTATTAACTTGTTTGCTGTGAGAATATTATATATATAAATAAATGAAATATTTCCCACCATATTGTTTAAATAGGAATAGTACTATGGTAAATGACACAATGAATTTACCCTACTGTGGCTCTTTTAGGTAATGTTGATCGCTAATTTGGCTCCTGAACTACTGAGGTCTGAGCATCATTGCTCTGGACCATGGAAGGACATGGCATACTCTCTCATTCTCTGGGGATTTCAAGTCTCTCTGGAGAGGTTCCAGGGTGGGTTCTGGACCAGGAGATTGGAGCACAGCAGACATTGGCGGAAAGGCAGACATGGCTAGTAAAAGAGGATTTTACAGAGGAAGGGTTAAAAAAGGGAGATCTGGAAATGGTGACAGCACATCACAGGGAACAGGGAGCCAGAGGGTCAGACAGAAGGTCTGGCTAGACTTGCCCGGAGAGCTGGGCTAACTGAAGGACGGTTAGCAGAGCTCGCAGGACAGAACCTGAAAAGGCTGAAGAGAGCTCAGCTTGGTGTCCCAAGCCCCAGAAGATTCCCACATAGGTAGAGTGAGATGGGCTCTGGAGAGGAAAAATTTTTCAGAGAAATTGAGGGACTGACAAAGCCACCTCAGCAATCCAGCAGCAAGGGTTGGTGCTGACTGCTGAGAAGTGACCCCAGATATGGACAGCACAACGTGTAGGCGTATTTGTAAATAATTAGGAAGGTCAAGATTGACTGACACCGACAGGGTAAGATGAACGGTTTCTGTGTATAAAACTATTTCTTCAATGCTTTCATTTCCTTGTTAGATTATATTTGTTCTTGGTGTAATAAATAAGATACTTTGTTTTCACAACTCTGAGACTAAGCCTGAGCTGTGGTATGTAGACACACCTGGCAGCCGCTTCTGGAAGTGATACTGCATAACAGTTGCCACAAGCAAGAGTATATCTCTGGGCTTTCCAGGTTCTGGGAGAACAAGCAAAAACCTTTTAACTCTAAGTCTAAAAGAGACAAGGAGTGGATCCTGGTTGGTGGCAGCAACGGTACCAGCTAGAGTGTCACCAAGCACTGGTATGTGCATGTGCCTGCTGTTTACCGATGGGTAAGCAAGTGGTCACATGCTAGCCCTATACAGGACTCGCATGTTGAGTTACGTTGGTGTCTTTCTGTTTTGGTGGTAGCAGTGGGTTAGCACTGTTATGGGAGATTTCCGGTTTGGAAACAATAATGTCACCACAGAAGCTTGGTGGGGCAATGCTGTCTGGGCAGGGAGCATTTGACAGGAAGGAGAAAGCAAAGCGCTCTGTCAGGCTGTGTTCATTCACACCTCGCCTGCGGTGATGTGACCCAGAGATGATCAGGGCAGGGTTTGGGTCATGCAGAGGCCCTGAGGAAGCTGTCAGGTCTGTATTATGCTAATAAGAAGCACACAGGATCTTTTTCTAGGGGAAAAGGCAATAGGCCGCGTTTATTGAAGATACAACAATTAGCATATGCATTCACACACACACATACTCACTGGGTGTTTGGGTTTGTGTGATTAGACAGTTGGCTACCCTAAGCAGGGCTGTTTGCTTGACTTGGCCAGTGACAGTTGGGAATTTGAACACAACAGCAGGCGGCCAGTTTACTTGGCATCCCCAAGGCAGTGACAGTTGGGAAGTTCAAAAATTCAAAAAGGAGGGGGCAGTGAGTGAGTCCAAGAGCAGTGGTTCAGTCCAGTTGATTCTAAGCACAGAATGGAACATTCCAGTTTGTTTGGGCAGGCAAAGTTGGACGAGACCACTTGGGCTGGTATGTGGCCAGCTCACCTGGCCAGTGGCCACACTGAAGCACTAGGCCCAGGGAACAGAGCAGCCCAGGGAACAGTGCAGGCAGGGGAGTAGCTCAGGGTTCAGGCAGGAGGTAGCTCAGGGTGCAGGGTTGGGGTAGCTAGGGGCTGGGTGCAGGCAGGGGAGTAGCTCAGGGTGCAGGGAGGGGGTAGCTAGGGGCTGGGTGCAGGCAGGGGAGTAGCTCAGGGTGCAGGGAGGGGAGTAGCTCAGGGTTCAGGCAGGAGGTAGCTCAGGGTGCAGGGTTGGGGTAGCTAGGGGCTGGGTGCAGGCAGGGGATAGCTCAGGTTGCAGGGAGGGGGTAGCTAGGGGCTGGGTGCAGGCAGGGGAGTAGCTCAGGGTGCAGGGAGGGGGTAGCTAGGGGCTGGGTGCAGGCAGGGGATAGCTCAGGTTGCAGGGTTGGGGTAGCTAGGGGCTGTGTGCAGGCCAGGGCCGGCTCTAGGCACCAGCAAAGCAAGCAGTTGCTTGGGGTGGCAAATTTGCAGGGGCGCAAGAATCCAGCATGGGAGCTGAGAACCAACAGGGAGCCCTGGGAGCTGTAGTTCCTTGGTTAGCTCCCTGCCTATAGAGCCGGCCCTGGAGCAGGGAAAGAACTACATTTCCCAGCATTCCCTCGGCCGCAATTAACAGGAAAGGGTGGGGGAAGGAGTGTGGAACTGAAACCTCATGCTGCAGCTTGCTGTGAATGGTAGGGACAAAGCCAGCTCTAGGTTTTTTGCTGCCCCCCACCCCAGCCCTGGGCTCCCCCCGCACCCCAGTGTTGCCCCAGCCTTGGATTCTCCCCCACCCACACCCCCTGCCGCCCCAGCTCTGGCCCCCACCTGCACCCCCCTGCTGCCCCAGCCCTGGGCTCTTACCCCACCCGCACCTCCTGCCGCCCCAGCCCTGGGCTCTCCACACCCGCACCTCCTGCCGCCCCAGCCCTGGGCTCTCCCCCCACCCGCACCTCCTGCCGCCCCAGCCCTGGGCTCTCCCCCCACCCGCACCCCCCTGCCGACCCAGCCCTGGGCTTTCCGCACCTGCACCCCCCTGCCGACCCAGCCCTGGGCTCTCTTCTCCCCCCTCCCCCCGCACCTCCTGCCACCCCAGCCATGGGCTATCCCCCAAAGAAAGATTTGGGTGGACTAAATGGACAGTGCACCTCTCTATCTGAAGCCTAGCAAGGGAGATCCCACTAGAATTTAAAATGAAAAGTAAGGGAGGGGTGGCTCTACTAGGACCTGGGCAGCTTTAGATACAGTACCAGGCACATAGGAGGATTTACACTTCTGAGCCATGGAAGCAGAAATTGACTTTCCTTTTCCAGATTTAGCTAATATTCAGAAAGGGAATCTAGCACCTGCCTTCCAGATTTGAACACCCTCAAAATTCAGGAGTGCTTAAGATCAATTTGGGCAGCTGTTACTTCATTTCTCCCAAATCAAATATACTGATCCACTGTAACTTGCTGTAGAAAAAGTAGAATAAATTGAGCAAGAAATGCTTCCCAGTGGTTATTAGGACTGGAATTGCTATTTTCAACAGCCATTGCCTTTTTTTGTTTGTTTTGTTTGTTTGTTTGTTTGTTTAAAAGGAAGACAGTAATATTGCATTGGCAAATTCCCCATAGAAACAAAGAATGGAACAAAAGAATAATAAAGGCACCTCAACTTTTCCTCATTTATGTAGGACAGTCTTATAATATGCATCCAGATATCCTCCAGTCACACAAGCTGAAAATTGTTCCACTTTACTGCAGTTCTGTAACCATATGGGAACCAATCCTGTCTGTGTTCTGTGCACATCCAAAATTCCTGCTGAATGACCCGCCCTGGGAGCGAGTTACCAGTGACCCAGGGCTGGGGCGGCAGGAGGGTGCAGTTGGGGGGGGAGAGAGGCAAAAATTGTTTTGCTTGGGGCAGCAAAAAACCTAGAGCTGGCCCTGGTGCAGGCAGGAGGTGGTGCAGGGAGGGGGTAGCTAGGGGCTGTGTGCAGGCAGGACAGTAGCTCAGGGTGCAGGCAGGAGGTCGCTGTACGACCAACCCCCCTAAGTTCTCTCTCTACTGCAGAGGACCTTGTGAGAACTCCAAAGTAGAGGGGAGGAGGGTGGGGAGTGGAACATCCACAGGGACACACATCTCAAAGAACCTAAGTTACTGCATAAGGTGAGTAACCTTCTCCTCTTCTTCGAGTGATGTCCCTGTGGGTGCTCCACTTCAGGTGCCTGTGGAGCAGTGGAAGGGAGGGGCTTCGGAGTTGGGTCTGTGGTCAGTGATAGGACTGTGAGGTCTAGTAAAGCGTTGGATGTTGAGTCTTGCTCGATTATGTAGTGTCGAATGAATGTGTGGGCAGATGCTCAAGTGGCAGCTTTACATATGTCCGTAATAGGTACATTATTAAGGAAGGTTACCAATGTGGAGTGACCTGGTGGAATGTGTTCTAATCCTTGGTGGGGGTTGCAGTTCGTGTTGACGATAGCAGAGGTGAATGTATTTGGAAATCCATTTGGAGAGTCTGCTTAGATATGGATTCTCCTTTAGATACCTCTGTAGTAGAGGGGAACAGCTTTGGTGCCTTCCTGAATGCTTTAATCCAGTCAAGATAAAAGGCTAGTGCCCTTCTGACATCCAGAGTATGGAGTGCTGCCTCTTGTCTGATCTTAGGGGGTTTAGGGAAGAATGCGGGAAGATGGATGGGTTGGTTGAGCTGGAATGAAAAGGGTATTTTAGGTAGAAATTTAGGATGCAGTCTTAGAGTGACTTTGTTCTTGAAGAAGATCCTGTATGAGGGGTATGCCTTGAGGGCCCCAAGTTCTCCTACGCATTTTGCGGATGTGATGGCAACAAGGAAGACCACTTTAATTGATAGATGTAAGAGCGGACATGTAGCCAAGGGTTCAAACGGAGGTCCGGTAAGAGAACGAAGTACTAGGTTAAGATCCTATGGAGGTGTTAGGACTCGAGTTCAGGACAGAGATTCCGGACACCTTGTAAGAATCGTTTTGTAATTGGAAGGGCAAAGAGATATTTTCCTAACTAATGTATTTCCCAAACTACACTGCTAATCCTATATCAAAAGGTAAGTCGTGCAGAGGCACTGCTGGAGCTCCGACTCAGACTAAGGGTAGTTGAGAAGGACTGAGGGGGGGGGGGGGGGTGTTAGGGTTCCTTCCCCACTCTGAACTCTAGGGTACAGATTTGGGCTCCCGCATGAAAACCCCCTAAGATTATTTTTACCAGCTTAGGTTAAAACCTGGTACTCTGCTGCCACCACCAAGCTTTAACAAGAAACAGGGAAAGGACCACTTGAAGTTCCTCTTCCCCCCCAAGCCTTTACACCCCTTTTCCTGGGGAGGCTTGAGAATAATAACCTAACCAATTGGTTACAAAGTGAGCAAAGACCCAAACCCCTGGGTCTTTGGACAATGGAAAAATCAGTCAGGTTCTTAAAAGAAGGATTTTATTAAAAAGAAAAGGTAAAACTTATCTCTGTAAAATTAGAATGGAAAATAACTTTACAGGCTAATCAGATTCAAAGAGCCCAGAGGAACCCCCTCTAGCCTTAGTTTTAAAGTTACAGCAAAACAGGGATAAACCCTCTAGCAAAAGGAACATTTTACAAGTTGAGAAAACAAAGATAAACTAATACGCCTTGCCTGGCTGTTACTTACAAGTTTGAAATATGAGAGACTTGTTCAGGAAGATTTGGAGAACATGGGTTGATGTCCGGTTCCTCTTAGTCCCAAGAGCAAACACACCAAAACAAAGAGCACAAACAAAAGCCTCCCCCCGCCACCCAGATTTGAAAGTATCTTGTCCCCTTATTGGTCCTTTGGGTCAGGTGTCAGCCAGGTTACCTGAGCTTTTTAACCCTTTACAGGTAAAAGGGTTTTAGGTGCCTCTGGCCAGGAGGGATTTTATAGTATTGTATACAGGAGGGTTGTTACCCTTCCTTTTATAGTTATAACGGGGTTGGTCGTACAGCGCTGGTTAATGGCCCCTGCTAGCACGAGACAGGGAGAGCACACATGCGACCCCACCGGGCACTGCTAGACTAGAGGTGCAGGGGTGCACAATCACCTGAAGTGGAGCCCCCACAGGGACATCACTCGAAGAAGAACCTGTAGTTATTAGATACTAGAGGATTGGATACCAGCCTGATTTTCAAGTAAGATCTGAGTTACATATTGACCTGGTTAAGTGGCTGGTCCCTTGGGATTGGAAGGATTTTATGTATGATGAATAAGGACCTAATAAGACCTGGTCTCCCCCATTAAATCTTGCTATTGTAGGGGGTTTGCAGTATTGCCACCCCTACTTCTGTGCTGCCTTCAGAGCTGGGCAGCGGGAGATGGTGGCTGCTGGCTGAGAGCCCAGCTTTGAAGGCACTGCTGCTGCCATCAGCAGCGCAGATGTGAGGGTGGCATGGTATGGTATTGCTGCCCGTCTGAGCTGCCACCAGCAGCAGTGGAGAAGGGTGGCAATACTATACCATGCCACCCTTCTGCGCTGCTGGTGGTGGCTCTGCCTTCAGAGTTGGGCTCTTGGCCTGCAGCCACCACTCTCCCACCACCCAGCTCTGAAGGCAGCACAGAAGTAAGGGTGGTAATACCACGGCGCACACACAAAATAGCCTTGCAACACAATAGCCTTCTGGGTTGGGATCCCCAGTTTGAAAAATGCTGACTTGACGTCTTTACATGTTTATATTTTAAAATACATATTCATGATTTGTGACAACACCATGAAATTTAAGATTTAAAGATCTGTAACTGTGAAAATCAAGATTTTAAAAATGCTATGACCGTAAAATTTTTCAAAATGGACTGTGAATTTCATAGGGCCCTAATGATGAATCTGTCTTTCAGTGACCTCTCATCTTAAAGACCAGATGTCTGGGTGGTGAGCCAAGAGCTGGATTTCCTAAGGGGACTGTGTTTTCTGATTACAGGTTAACCAGTATAGTGAGACAGAAGATCATTTTGTTACCGCTTGGTAAACTCTGATAGAATAACCATCAGTTTGGGGTGTATCTGCCCAGTTTCATACAGTTTATCCTGAATACGGTATTCTCAGTTGTGACCCACTCCATAGATTTTTAAGTCCAGAAGGGACCATTACATCATCTAGTTTGCCCTTGTGTGTAACACAGGCCAGAGAATCTCACCCAGTTACCCCTGTACTGAGCCCAATAATGTATTTGTCTGAAGCATGGTCCAGAAAGGTGTCCAGTCTGGATTTGAAGACACCAGGAGATGGAGAACCCACTTCCCTTGGTGACACTGAGATTAGAACGAAATCTCTGAGAGCAGAAGAAAGTGACCAGAGCAGGAAATGCCCAAGGGGTGGGGCGAAGGGACCTCAGACAGGACAGGAGACAGATGCTGAAATCACTTCCACTTCTCTTCCGGCGCAGACTGACAGCAGCATCCTGACTCCCGTTGGGCAGAGCTGGCATGGAGAAGACATGGAAAAAGCTGCTGTGGCAGACCCTGGAAGAGCAGGGGGACCGAGAGCTAAGGAGATATGAGAGCAGGCTGCAAGTGGCCCTGCTGGACCGAGGGGTGAGGCACATTCCCTGTGAGAAGCTGGACATAGGGGCTGCCACAGCTATTAAGGATGTGCTGATCAGGTTCTGCACCGAGCGCTACGGGGTGGAGGTGGCCGTGAAGGTGCTGACAGACATTGACCGCAGAGACAGTACAGAATGAGCTCAGGAGAGATCAGACCCCCTAATGGGGAACCCACATTACACACCCCAACCTGCCATCTTATTTCTGTACACAGCCCAGCCAGGGATAAATCCAGCTCTTGCCATCAGGAGTCAGCTCAGTTCCCCGAAGCTTGTCCCCTTCTGTCCTGTTCCCTCCAACCTCTCCCAGTCCTGTCTCTTCCCCACCCGCAACTCCTCAGTCCAGTCCCACTCATCTTCCTCAGTGAGTCCCAGGTTCTCCTTGCCCAGCCAGTCCCAGTTCCTCACAGCTCCTCGTCTGATCTGTATCTCCCCTCTCCCACCACTGTTTCCTAACCCCCGTTTCCTTGTCCAGCCAGTGCCTGTCTCACCCTGTCCAATCTCAGTGTGCCCTGTCCCCCCGGCCCTCCACCCAACGGGCTCCCAATCCCCTGTCCTTTCTGTCTGTCACTGGCCGAGTCGTGGGTGCTCTGGCCTAATGGGCAGAGCAAGAGTCTGAACTCAGAAGAGACGGGTCCTGAGGCAGAGCCAAGGGTCGGAGCTGGGAGTTAGAAGCCAAAGGGTAACTGGAGTCACAGTCAGGAGGCACAGCAAAGGGTCAGAATTGGGAGCCCAAAGCCAGCATGGAGCTGGGGCTGGAGCAGGAGCAGAGCTAGACACAGTAGAGCAGGGACAGGACCAAGCACAGCTGCAGCCAAGAAGCATGTTGAGCAGCCAGTGCTCTGTTATTGCTACTGGGCTTATAAACCAGGCTGCTGGCCCTGCGGCCAGTCACACCCTGCGATCAATCAGGCAGCTCCAGGCCAGGGCAGCTGGGCCTACTAGTTGCCAGGCAGCGAAGTTAGCTGGGGAGCAGGCCAGTGGCTGCACCCAGCTGACCTGACCCCTGTGAGTAGCCCACTTTCAGGGGCGCCTTCCAGGAGCCCTAGAACCAGGATTCTTGGGGTCTGCTCTGGGAAAGGACGCAGAAGGCCCGGGGCATGGCCATGTGCCGTGGGATCCCATGAGCTCACAGAACTCCATCTGTTTCCTTTAACAAAGAGAAGGTAAGGGGTGACTTGCTTACAGTCTGTAAGTATCACATAGGGAACAAATATTTCATAATGGGCTCTTCAATCTAGCTGACAAAGGTATAACATGAGCCAATGGCTGAAAGTTGAAGCAAGACACATTCCGATTGGAAATAAGGCACACATTTCTGACAGTGAAGGTAATTAACCATTTGGGAACAATTTACCAAGGTCCTGGTGGATTCTTAAGATGGGATGTTTTGTTAAATGATCTGCCCTAGGAATCCCCCACCCCCTCAAATCTTTTCTATACTTCTGCCACCCACACCCAATAACTCTCCTGGTTCACTCCCAGGCTCCTCCCAGCAAGTATTTCCCTCTCCCTCACTCCTCCGTTACCCCTGACTCCCGCAAGCGTTTGCGCTGCTTCTGAGGGGTGCGGGACATACATTTCTATATTGTATTTTACATTAATTATTACTCAAAGTTCTGTATTAATATGCCTAGTAAGGAATCTATCTGTCAAAAACACCTCCTGAATCTTTTTTGCTGTCTGTATTGTTACAGACATACTTGCTGACAGGGATTTTGAAATAAATTAGCAAAATAATTGAAACTAGTGATTTTATTGTGTTATTTTGACAAATAAATTATGCAGAATTTTAAAATATTGTTCACAGTATTTTTAAGTGCAGAATTCCCCCAGGAGTAATGGGAAACTCTATCTGTGTACCTGACAGTCACACCGTTCATCCAGCCTCATGGGCAGTTAGGCCTTAGAACACTTTAATTGGTTCACCTTAAAGATTGACACTTTACACTGGCTTCTCCACATGCCGTGTGAATGCATCAGCTTCTTTAACAGCAAAGAAACACCTGCTTAGACAGACCTTTGTTACACATTAGGTACGTAGTTCTTCTTCATCACATTTCTATTTAAAATAGACGGCATGAGCAGTTCCTGAGTCTCCTTTCAATCACGCACACTGGGCTCTCCTGCCCCGCCCCTCAATCCAATCCATGCTGACACGGGTAACATCTAGAGGTGGGATTTGCAGTCCTAAGAGTCACCCGCTGGCTGGAACCAAGGAAGGCGTGGGGGGAAGTTCCCGGCTGAGTCCCATCTAGACGGGGGGATCGTGTGTGTGTCCCAGCCAGATGCGTGAGTGAGTCGGGATGGAGAGAGAGAGAGAGCCCTAGCTGGATCCCACCTACATGGGGGGGGGGAGGGTTCCCTAATGGAGTAGGCTGTGACCATCTGCTCTAAATTCCCTCCACCTGTCTGCTCTTCCCCACACTGCTCAACCAAGTCTCCTTCCTTGCCCCACGCAGTCTCTCTGCTGGGCATCATGGGGACAGGACCACTCCCTGATCTCCATCTGCTGGTGCTGTGCCAGGCCCACTGGCTGCCAGAAGCCCCTCAGGCCCTGGCATTGGCAGAAGGGCATTGGTGAGAGTGACCTGGTGCCGGGTGAGGTTGGCCAATCTTGCGAAGTACTTGCTCCAGTCAGCACAGCTGCACTGCCACTCTCAGCTGTGAATGCACCAATGTGATATCAAGGAGGCCCATCCAAAGCTCTTGCTGCAGTCAGTGCATGGGAATGGCCTCTCCCCAGCGTGCATGCACTGCTGCTTGGTCAGTGAACTGGTTCTGCTGAAGTTCTTCCCAGAACCGTCACAGCAGTGCAGCCACTCCCTGGTGTGTGCACTGGTGTCTTCTCAGGTGTGAAATCTGTACAAAGCCCTTGCCGCAGTCAGCACAGTGATGTGGCCGCTCCCCGGTGTGCGTGAACTGATGTATTCTCAGGTGTGAAATCTGTACAAAACCCTTGCCGCAGTCAGCACAGCAGTGCGGCCGCTCTCCAGTGTGTGTGCGTTGATGAACTCTCAGGTGTGAAATCTGTACAAAACCCTTTCCGCAGTTAGCACAGCAGTGCGGCCGCTCCCCGGTGTGTGTGCGCTGGTGTGCTCTCAGGTGTGCAATCTGTGCAAAGCCCTTGCCGCAGTCAGCACAGCAGTGCGGCCGCTCCCCAGTGTGCGTGCGCTGGTGTCTTCTGAGGTGTGAGCTCTCTGCAAAGCTCTTGCCACAGTCAGTGCAGTGGTACGGCCGCTCCCCGGTGTGCGCGCGCTGTTGTCTTCTCAGCTTTGAGCTCTCTGCAAAGCCCTTGCTGCAGTCAGCACAGTGCTGCAGCCGCTCCCCGGTGTGTGCGCGCTGGTGTGCTCTCAGGTGTGCAATCTGTGCAAAGCCCTTGCCACAGTCAGCACAGCGATGCGGCCGCTCCCCGGTGTGTGTGCGTTGATGTACTCTCAGGTGTGAAATCTGTGCAAAGCCCTTGCCGCAGTCAGCACAGCGGTGTGGCCGCTCTCCTGTGTGTGTGCGCTGGTGTGTTCTCAGGTGTGAGCTCCGCGCAAAGCCCTTGCCACAGTCAGCACAGCGGTGCGGCCGCTTCCCAGTGTCCATGGGCTGGTGAAGGGTCAGCGTCTTGCCACTGCTGAACATCTTACCACAGTCAGCACAGTGGTACGACCGCTCCCCAGTGTGTGCGCGCTGGTGTGTTCTCAGGCTTGAGTTCCGTGCAAAGCCCTTGCCGCAGTCAGCACAGCGGTACGACTGCTCCCTGGTGTGCAGGCGCTGGTGTGATCTCAGGCTTGAGTTCCGTGCAAAGCTCTTGCCGCAGTCAGCACAGCAGTACGGCCGCTCCCCACTGTGCATGCGCCGGTGTCGTCTCAAGGTTGAGCTCTCTGCAAAGCTCTTGCCGCAGTCAGCACAGTGGTGCGGCCGCTCCCCGGTGTGCGTGCGCTGATGTATTCTTAGGTTTGAGCTCCGTGCAAAGCCCTTGCCACAGTCAGTGCAGCAGTATGGCCTCTCCCTGGTGTGCGTACGCCGGTGTATTCTCAGGATTGAGGACTGTCTGAAGCTCCTGCCACAGTCAGCACAACGATGCAGCATCTCCCCGGTATGCGTGCGCTGGTGCTGGGTCAGTGCGGAGGGGTTGCTGAATCTCTTGCCGCAACTGATGCAGCGGTAGGGGTGCTGGCCCATGGGGAGTCTCTGTTGTGTAGCCAGGTCCAGTCTCTGGTGGAGTCTACCCCGGGGAGGCACTGCGTCCTGTGCATGGATCTCTCTGTGGGATGTGGGATCCTGTGTTCCTGCTGCGCTCTCCCCACATTCAGACCGTGTCCTCATTCCTCCCAGGATCTCGTGCCCTGCTGGAGAGAGCAGAGGCAATCATCACGGTTAAGGCTACAGGTTTGTCAAGGATGGAAAAATGTCACGGATGGAGCGATTTCCCCATTTGTCCGTGACTATTTTTTGGATGGGTGCCTCACCCTGCAATGGTGGCACTTGTCCTACAGGGTTGGACACAATGCCTCGCTCCAGGCAGTGAGACCTGGCCTGCGGAGTTCCAGTGCCACTCAGATTTGCCCCCGCTCCCTGTCATGATGGTGGGGTAAGCAGGCCATTCACCCCTTCCAGCTTAGCAGTGTCACTGATTGGGTTGTAAAACAATACAAACATGTTTTTCAGGTTACATCACACAAACCCTGAGTGACTTGTCATCCCCTCAACCCCCTTCCAACCCACCCCCCAAACCCTCATGCCTCACCTCTGTTGGGGGGAGCAATCCCCCCCAAAAAACTGCACCCATGGTCGTGTTCCCCACCCCCACACCATGGCTTCCCTGGCGTTTTCTGCAGGGAGGCACCGGAATTCTGCGGGGGAGCCGTTTTCTGCGGGCGCACAGTCACGCAGACTCTCCCCAGGAGTAAAAGTAATAAGTAACAGTCAGCATGGATTTGTCAAGAACAAATTATGTCAAACCAACCTAACATCCTTTTTTGACAGGTAACAAGCCTTGTAGATAGGACGGAAGCAGCAGATGTCACATCTTGACTTTAGTAAGGCTTTTGATACTGTCTTACATGACCTTCTCATAAACAAACTAGAGAAACATAGCTTAGGCAAGCCTACTATAAGGTTGGTGCACAACTGGTTGGAAAACCGTACTCAGAGAGTACTTGTTATGGTTCACAAATGAGCTGCAACAGTATATCGAGAGAGCCCGCAGGGATCTGTCCTGGGTCCAGTTCTATTCAACATCTTCATAAATGATTTGGTAATGGCATACAGAATACACTCATAAAGTTTACGGACAATTTAAAGCTGGGAGGGATTGCAAGCACATTAGAGCAGAGGATTAGAATTCAAAATGATCTTGACAAACTAAAGAAATGGTTGGAATTAAATAGGATGAAATTCTATAAGCCCATATGACAAGTACTACACTTAGGTAGGAATAATCAATTACACAAATACAGAATGGGAAATGACTGCCCAGGAAGGAATACTGCAGAGAACCATCTGGGGTTATAGTGGATCACAAACTAAATATGAGTCAACAATGGAATCGTTTTTTGAAGGAAAAAAAGCAAATATTATTCTGGGATGTATTAGCCAGAGTGTTGCAAGCAAGAGGAGAAGTAATTCTTCCACTCTACTCGGCACTGGGAAAGCCTCAGCTGGAGTAGCGTGTCCAGTTCTGGACCCCACACTTCAGAAAGGATATGGACAAACTGGAGAGGATCAGAGGAGAGCAACAAGAATGACTAAAGATCTAGAAAACATGACCCATGAGGAAAGATTGAAAAAATTGGATTTGTTTAGTCTGGAGAAGACTGGGGTGGGGGGTGACCTGATAACAGTTTTCAAGACCGTAAAATGCTGTTACAAACAGGAGGGTGATCTATTGTTCTCCTTATCCACTGAGGCCAGGACAAGAAGTAATGGGCTTAAATTTCAGGAAGGGAGATTTAGGTTAGATATTAGGAAAACCTTCCAAACTGTTAGGGTAGTTAAGAACTGGAAAAAATTACCTGGGAGGTTGTGGAATCTCCATCATCGGAGGTTTCTAAGAACAGGTTAGACAGACACCTGTCAGGGATGGACTAGATAATACTTAGCCCTGCCTCGGTGCAGGGGACCGGTGTAGATGATCTACCAAGGTCCCTTCTAGTCCTACATTTCTAGGATTCATAGATATCAAGGCCAGACAGGCTCATTGTACCCATCCAGCCTGGCTTCCTGCCTATCCCAGCCAGAGAATCTCCCCCAGCCACTCCTGCCTTCGGCCCAGTAACTGCTGGCTGAGTTAGAGTAGGGCTTTTAGAAAGAGACGCCCCATCTACATTCACATACTCGCAGAGATGGAGAATCCAACCTGTCCCTAGGGGAGCTCTCCCAATGGTTCATTCCCCTCCCAGATAAACCCTGGCCCCTAATTCCCAGCCTCCATTTGTCCCGTTCAGCTCCCAGCCAATGGATCTCGCTCTGCCTTTGCCTTCTACATTAAGGAGCCCTCCACTAGCAGGTGGGTAAATCAGAAGGGATTGGATTATTATGACTCACCTGAGGAGAGGCTCTCAGGCCCTGAGCTTTGCCTGGATTTCTCGGCATCCTGGATCCAGAGCTCTGCCTCCCCTAGCTCGATCCAGTAGATTAAATCAGGTGTGGAACCTGAATAGCCTGTTTGGGGGGAAAGAATCAGTTTTATTACTAAAGTTTTGGGAGCAGGGACTCATTTATATGTTGGTACAGCCCAGCACAACAGGGCCCCGATCTCATCCTTACCCAGGGAAACAAGGGCCTGGTAATTCCTCAGCATCTGATCCCGATACAGCTGCTTCTCTGGCTGGGATAAGAGCTCCCACTCCTCCCGGGTGAAATACAGAGCGACGTCCTCGAACGCCACCTGGAGCTGCTGGCACAAGCGTTACACACTCAGCACCTTCCGCTCCAGCCCCCAGCCCGGAGTCTCAGCAGGGGACGCGGTTTCTAGGGGAGCGACTCCCAGGGAACCCCCAGCCCGGCAGCTCTGACCCAGGGAGACTCTTCCCACCCCGCACAGCTCCCCCGGGGACTCGGGGCCCTGCTGGCCGGGGACAGGAGTCGCCCTCGGCTCCCCGCGGGGCTCTGGGGCGGGGCGCTGGGCGGGACCCGAATCCCAGGGCCGGGAACAGGCTCCTCCCCCTCGGCCGGAGTCCCGCCTCCGCCCCAGGCCTGTGCTCAGCCCCGCTCCCGCCCCGGCTCAGGCGCCTCCGGGCTCCTCTGCCCGGCCGGGGCCTCGCTCGGGGGAAGGGGCCGCGCCCGGCTCCGCGTGTCCGCCCGGCCAGGGCCCCCCAGCCCCGGGGCCCCAGAACCGCCCCCGGCCCCAGCGCTCCGGCTGCTGCAGCCCCCGGCCCCGGGGTCACTAGCGCGGGAGGGACCCGGGTCCCGGCCCCCAGCCGGGACCAGCCAGTGCCCGGCCGGGGAGTCCCCGCCCCGCGTCCTACCTGCGCCGGCCCCGCTGCAGCCATCGCCGGGCTCGGCCCCGGCCGCTTCCTCCAGCCGGGCAGCGACTTCCCGCCCCGCGGCTGTTTCTCTCCCGCCCCGGGGCCGCCTCCAGCCCGCTTCCCATTCGCTGGGCGCTGCGGGACGTACCGGTCCTGCTGCGCTCCCCGCTCGGCCCCGCGCCTGCGCCGCCAGCTCCAGCAGCCGGGGGAGGCCCCAGCGCAGGGACCTTCCGGTCCAGCTCCCCCACGAGGCCCGGCTGCTGGCTGGGACCAGCTGTTGAAGGCCGCGGGGACGTGGGGCAGGAACTGGCTAGAGGCTGCTCAAGACAATCGGCTGCTCTTGCCCAGGTCACGGGACATGTTCATAAGCGGTGGATTATTTGAAAAACTGGATACAAAATAAAGGGGCAGGAACTTATCACTCCTTGATTGATCTGTTCGCTCACGAGCGGTTCTTTGACGTCTGCTCGGAGGAGATGGGGGCTGCAGCAGGGGAGAAATCCCCAGTAGAAGCAGCTGCCGAAGCAGTTCACGGGTACCTCCAAGTGCTCCCCTTCCTAGAATGCGGGGCGCACAGGGAAGGGGAAGCGCCTGCAGTAAAAGGGGATCCTCGGTTTGTTCCTGGGAAAAAGGAGGGGGACTAAACCCACAGAGGGCCCAAGGAAGTGTTACTTATGTGACAAAGTGATGCCCTATGTCTGGGGGGATCCAAATACCCTCCCTGAGCTGTCCAGGTGAAAGCAGCTCCCCTCCAATCAAAAAGCAACAGAGGGTCCTGTGGCACCTTTAAGACTAACAGAAGTATTGGGAGCATAAGCTTTCGTGGGTAAGAACCTCCCCTCCAATCAAAGACTTCAGTGGTGGCAGCCAGAGTTCTAGTTAATTTTGGCAGGTTTGACCTCCTGGACCCAGACCAAGAGTTTATAAAAAAGGCCAAGGTAAATGGTAGCGTGTGCCAGGGCTGGGGAGACACTGGGGCACAGATGTCTCCAGTCAGGAAAGATGTGATTAAAGAGGGTGATATTCTAGGAGAGGACCTAAAACTCCCGGTCTTGGGGAAGTTGAAAACCATGGAGCCTTTAGCTGACATTGAATGAGAGTGGGAAGGTTACTTTAAGGGATACTTTCAATGTGGGATTTCTTAAGAATTTCTCAGCTCATGTGTTGGTGGGAAATAAAATAATATCATCACCCAAACCTATTAATATTGTGACCTGTATCAAAAGGGAATATGTCTCTGAATTCCCAGTGGCAAACTCTGAGAAGAGGAACAGGAGTACTTGTGGCACCTTAGAGACTAACAAATTTATTTGAGCATAAGCTTTCGTGGGCTACAGCCCACTTCTTCGGATGCATAGAATGGAACATATGTTGAGGAGATATATATACACATACAGAGAGCATGAAAAGGTGGGAGTTGTCTTACCAACTCTGAGAGGCCAATTAAGAAAGAGAAAAAAACTTTTGAAGTTATAATCAAGATAGCCCAGTACAGACAGTTTGCTAAAAGTTTTTTTTTCTCTTACTTAAGCCCATGAAAGCTTATGCTCAAATAAATTTGTTAGTCTTTAAGGTGCCACAAGTACTCCTGTTCTTTTTGCGGATACAGACTAACACAGCTGCTACTCTGAAATCTGAGAAGAGGGGCAGCTATTTTGTGAGAGTCCAGCGGAGGGCAACAAAAATTATTAGGGGGCTGGGGCACATGACTTACGAGGGGAAGCTGAGGGTACTGGGCAGAAGAGAAGAGTGAGGTGGGATTTGATAACAGCCTTCAACTACCTGAAAGGGGATTCCAAAGAGGATGGAGATATGCTGTTCTTAGTGGTGGCAGACAACAGAACAAGAAGCAATGGTCTCAGGTTGCAGTGGGGGAGATCTAGGTTGGATATTAGGAAGCACTATTTCACTAGGAGGGTGGTGAAGCACTGAAATGGGTTACCTAGAGTTGGACTAGATCAGTGGTCTCCAAACTTTTTTGATCGCACACCCCATCAGTAAAAAAAATTTGAGCACGCACCCCCTGCCGCGCCGAAGCAAAAAAACAAAAACAAACAAAACTTGGACTCCCACCCGAACTGCCTAAGCAAAAAAAAGCACTCCTCCTGCCGCGCACCCCCAAGGATCCTCTTGCGCACCCCACTTTGGAGACCACTGGACTAGATGGCCTCCTGAGGTCTCTTCCAACCCTAATCTTCTATGATTCTATGTGCAGGGTAAAGCAATTGAAATCTGCCCCATACCATCCAGAGATCAGCAGTTTAGTTGAGAGGTTCATCAGGACTCTAAAATCCATGTTCAACAGTAACATATGCAAACAAGAGGGTGAGTGACTGGGATGTAATGTTTCCCTGTCTATTTGCTTACCCTGGAGTGCCCCATTTCATCTTCTGGGTGGGAGAAAAGTCAGAGAGCCCCTGGATCTCACTGGAGAGTCCCTGGAGGGTGGCTCTGAGGCAGAGGAGGAGTTTATGACTGAACTTGTGCAAAAGTTTGGGGCAGGGCCGGCTTTAGGCCTATTGCCCCGAATCGGGCCCCGCGCCCTAAAGAAGAGCTCCTAACTTAGGCGCCTTTTTAATTTTTACTCCCTCGGCGGTGCTCCGGGTCTTTGGCGGCACGTCCTTCACTCGCTCCGGGTCTTCGGCGGCGGGTCCTTCAGTGCCACCGAAGACCCGTAGTGAGTGAAGGACCCACTGCCGAAGTGCCACCGAAGACCCGGAGCGCTGCTGGGTGAGGCATCCCTGCCGGGGCCCCGTCTAAACTATTTGAATCGGGCTCCTCACTTCCTAAAGCCGGCCCTGGTTTGGGGAAGCTTTAAAGACTATGATGGGAATAGTTCAGGAAATTCTCACAAAGAGCCAAGCTGCTCAGATAGCCTGGTGTGTGAACGATCACTTGATGCAGGCGGCTTGGAGCTGGTGTTACTCCCTGTCAGGGCCGGCTCCAGGGTTTTAGCAGGGGGAAAAAAAAAAAAAGCTGCAATCATGCTCAGCGGCACTTCGGTGGCAGCTCCACTGCGCCGCTTCATTCTTCGGCAGCAATTCGGCGGCAGGTCCTTCCCTCCGCGAGGGACTGAGGGACTCGCCGCTGAATAGCTGAATGTGCCGCCCCTCTTCACTGGCCGCCCCAGGCACCTGCTTGCTGTGCTGGTGCCTGGAGCAGGCCCTGCTCCCTGTAGAAAGGTACAAAATGCAGAACCCAGGCAGGAAGGTTGTGGAAGGGGTTACCCGATGTTAGAATGCACAAAGGTCCCGCATCAAGGTTGCTCCACAGACTGCTGATAAGCAGGTTAAAAGCAGATGACAATGGAGAAGCCATTGTAAACATGCCATGCCGTGCAGAGGAGGATTCTCAGACTGCCCCCTCACTGATTTGATGGATGAATGCCGTAGCAACACTTCTCTCGAGAGTGCTGTGAAGAGTATGTGAAGCGTTAACCCCAGCGGAAAAGGCAGAGGTTATGAGCATGCGGCAGCTGCCCCCACTGAAATCTTTGATTGGAGGGGAGCTGCTTTCACCTGGACAGTTCAGGGTATTTGGATCCCCCCAGACATAGGGCATCACTTTGTCACATAAGTAACACTTCCGTGGGCCCTCTGTGGGTTTAGTCCCCTCTGCGGGTTTAGTCCCCTCTGCCCCCTCCTTTTCCCCAGGAACAAACCGAGGATCCCCTTTTACTGCAGGCGCTTCCCCTTCCCTGTGCGCCCCGCATTCTAGGAAGGGGAGCACTTGGAGGTACTAGTGAATTGCTTCGGCAGCTGCTTCTACTGGGGATTTCTCCCCTGCTGCAGCCCCCATCTCCTCCGAGCAGACCTCAAAGAACTGCTCGTGAGCGAACAGATCTAACAAGGAGTGATAAATTCCTGCCCGTTACTTTGTATCCAGTTTTTCAAATAATCCACCGCTTACGAAAATGTCCCGTGACCTGGGCAAGGGCAGGGGATTGTCTCGAGCAGCCTCTGGCCAGTCCCTGCCCCACGTTCCCCCGCCCCGCGGCAGATGGTCCCAGCCGGGCCTCACGGGGGCAGCTGGGCCGAAAGGTCCATGCGCTGGGCCCCCCCGGCTGCTGGCGCTGGCGGCGCAGGGGCGGGGCCCTTGGAGGGAGGGGAGGGGCTGGAGCCGGCGCGTCCAGCAGCGCCCAGCGAGCGGGGCGGGGCCTTCCCGAGCCAGCCCGGCGGGAGGCGACCCAGGGGGGAGAAGTCGCTGCCCGGCTGGAGGAAGCGGCCGGAGCCGAGCCCGGCGATGGCTGCAGCGGGGCCGGCGCAGGTAGGACTCCCCGGCCGGGCACTGGCTGGTCCCGGCTGGGGGCCGGGGGCTGCAGCAGCTCCCGGGGGTGGCGCTGCCCCGGGGCAGGGAGCGGCGCGGCCAGGCAGAGCCCGGGGTCCCGCTTTGCACCAGCCCTGCCCGGACCGGGGGCTGCAGCAGCCGGAGCGCTGGGGCCGGGGAGCGGCTCGGGGGTCCCTGGGCGCTTCCCTGGGGCTAGGCAGGGGAGGGTCCTGTGGCAGGACCGACCTTAGGGAAAATGGCCCCCCGGCCCGGCGCAGGGTGGGGAGCGGGGGAGATGCGGCGAGAGACGGGGGCACCAGCCGCAGGGCGAGAAGTCGCTGCCCAGAGGAAGCGGTTGGAGCCCGAGCCGAGCCCGGTGATGGCTGCAGCGGGGCCGGCGCAGGTAGGACGCGGGGCGGGGACTCCCCGGGCGGGCACTGGTCCCTCCCGCGGTAGTGACCCCGGAACTGGGGGCTGCAGCATCTCCCGGCGGTGGCGTTGACCCCTATCCGCTCCCTCCCACTTCCTGCCCCCCCAACTCCCGCCCCATCCAACCCCCCCCCCCGCCCCTTTACCATGCTGCTCAGAGCAGCAGGACTGGCAGCCCCCCGGGCCCGAGCTAGCCACTCCGCTGCGCTGCCCAGCAGGAGCACGCAGCCCCGCTGCCCACGGCGCTGGCGGCAGGGCGAGCCGAGGCTGCGGGGGCCGGGGGCTCAAGGGCTGTAGTTTGCCCACCTCTGTTCTAGAGAGTCAGCTGAGGTGGGTTTTGTTTTGTTTTTTTCAGAAAGATAGTGAGCATTGCTGGCACATGATGGCATATATCACATTGGTAGATGTGTAGGTGAATGAGCCCCGGATGGTGTGGCTGATGTGGTTAGGTCCTATGATGGATTCATTCCAAAACCAATAGGAGAACACTTCAGTCTCTCTGGTCACTCAATAACAGACCTCAAAGTGGCAATTCAACAACAACAAAACTTCAAAAACAGATTCCAACCTGAAGCTGCAGAACTGGAATTAATTTGCAAACTGGATACCATCAGATTAGGCCTGAATAAAGACTGGGAGTGGTTGGGTCATTACAAAACCTAAACTTAATTTCCCTAATACTAATTTCTCCCTACTGTTACTCACACCTTCTTGTCAACTGTCTGTAATGGACCACTCTCTTACCACTTCAAAAGTTATTTTTCTTCCCTTGGTATCCTGCTGTTAATTGATTTATCTCCTTAGACTGACCTCACACTTGATAAAGCAACCCCCATCCTTTCATGTATTTATACCCGCTCCTGTATTTTTTACTTCATTCATCTGATGAAGTGGGTTCTAGCCCACGAAAGCTTATGCCCAAATAAATTTGTTAGTCTCTAAGGTGCCACAAGGACTCCTCGTTTTTTATAAACTGAGTTGTGTCACCGGCATTCTTAACAGCCTCACTCTGTTCTTCTAAAATTGGCTTTGACAGTGACAGGCTTATAAGGCTTTCTGCATGTTGATGCAGTCCAGAGGCATGGCGTTTTGCAGCCTTTTCGTATAGGTTGTCAGTATTGGCTTGGCCTTAGCTGATCAGTCTGGCAAACCAAGCTCCTCCACTTTTATTATATAAATCCATGGTACGCCCACATCTTGAATACTGCGTGCAGTTCTGGTCATTCCCTCTGAACCACCTGGAATAGTCACGGTCATAAGACAGGATACTGGGATAGATGGACCGTTGGTCTGACCCAATAATGCCGTTCTTACATAAAAATAATTATAATAAAGTTTAGTACAGAAACTCCCCAAGATAATGACCTCTTGAGATAGTGATGATGTGAGATAATGACCTTGGCAAATAATGCATTTTAAAAATCTTGGCCTACTACGAAACATATTTATCTAAGTTTCCCAGTCACAAATGTAGCATTCTGTAGCGAAGTCACTAAAACATAGTCCAATGCTCTGACTGCTGCTGTTTGTCGTGCCACCGTTCACTCTACCGCTCCGTCCCCAATGGCCCTGCACGGTCACCTTCTGCTGCCACCTGCCACTGTGACCTCTGCTAGTCGGTCTCTTGCAGTTCCACCCAGCTCTCAGTGATTTGATCTCTCTGTGGGGGAACCTCGCTGCTAGTGCAGGCTGGGCTGTCTCTTCCACAGAAATACTGTCCCACAGCAGGTCTAAGCACTTAGACCTGATTATCAGTGTTTTCAGCTCTAGTGGTCACTTATGAAGCCCAATCAGCTCTCTCTCTAAACAGGAGATGGGGCAAGTCAAAGAGTGCCTGTGACTCTTAGAGCCTACACCACTAAGCAAAACACCTGTGCCCCACCCTCTCTCTCTTCACTAGGATCTGGCATCCAAACCTCCTGCTTAGGGAGTGCAGCTCAGTTAAAGATGACCAGTGCTTAATTTGTAATGAAAGAAGTGCCGGGGCTCAAGCAAATTTGTTACTTTCATAACTGATGTGGCAAGCCCAGAGGTCCCAGGGCTATGAACTGCCCAGGGGCCTCAGCCCTGGCAAGCCCTAGCACAAATTAAGCACTGAGGGAGACCCCCTCATTCAGGCAGGCTAAGCACAGTTCTGCTGCCCTTTACTCATACAATAAGGATAACAACATTTCATGACCCCCACAGTTAATTCTTAAGTGATTTGTAACCAACACCAGCCAAAATTGATCACTTGGGCAGCACAGCTCTTTCTGCCGGATACCTAGGCAGAGTAGGTGAGTTCATGTAAATACAGTCTGGTCCTGAAGCCTTCGCCCCACCCCTGTGTGACGAACTGGGACTGTTTTTAATGTGATCTTTGAATGCTGAGTGGGGAGTGTTGGCTGGGAAGGCAGGGGAGTGTGGCTAGGACGGTCTGCATGGGGGGATGGGAGACTGGCCTTGAGGGAGAATACCTGAGCATGTAACGTGAGAACCCAGGAAGGGGTTAGAGGCCAGGTGACACCTTTGCCCGGGAAACTGAACAAAGGCTGGGGCGGAGGACGCTGGGGGAGAGAGAGTTTTCAGGTGCTGGCTGGTAATGGAGGGAGCCCAGACGGGGCTCTGCCCCCACCCCAATGGGCCTGTGGTGCCCCTGGGACCCCAGGATGGACCTAACTGAGGGGGGTCCTGTTGTCTGTACCTGCAAGACCTGTCTTGGACTGTGTTCCTGTCGTCTAAATAAACCTTCTGCTTTCCTGGCTGGCTGAGAGTCATGGTGAATCGCAGGAAGCTGGGGGTGCAGGGCCTTGTGTCCCCGCACACTCCGTGACACCCTGGCTCATCACTAGCTGTCGGGGAGAGCTCATTCAGACCTTGCTTACACCTCATCATTTGAAATTATGAGGTAGACCAATATAGCCGAAACAAATGTGCTGACATTGTCCTAAATAACAACTGTGTGAGGAAGCTAGTCTTGGTTCATACTTTTCAAGCCCATTATGCTTTCTCAGGTACAAGTATTTTCTCATACACTGTATATGCTTTTAAAGTGTGTATTAATGTTTCAATTTCAATTCAGATTTCCAACCAACGACTAAATTGGCAACACTGCATGTAACTGGGGGTGTGTTGGGGAAATTCAGGGGGGGCCTAGGGAAATCCCTGCCCTGAGGTCCGTGGGGGAGCTGGGTGGGATGGTGGAGTCTCCCTGGGTCACAGCTGCTGGGCTGGGGGGTTCCCTGTGAGTCGCTCCCCTAGAAACCGCGTCCCCTGCTGAGACTCCGGGCTGGGGGGCTGGAGCGGAAGGTGCTGAGTGTGTAACGCTTGTGCCAGCAGCTCCAGGTGGCGTTCGAGGACGTCGCTCTGTATTTCTCCCAGGAGGAGTGGGAGCTCTTAACCCGGCCAGAGAAGCAGCTGTACCAGGACCAGATGCTGAGGAATTACCAGGCCCTCGTTTCCCTGGGTAAGGACCTATTTACCTTTACTCACAGCTGTGAAATGTCTGGGTTCCCTTGACGCCTCAGCTGCCATGTGCCACCCAGCAGCCAAGTGGTGGCAAATGTCAGCAACTTTCAGAGCCTCAGGCTAATGTTAATGTAACCTGTTGACTTGCGTTATGTACCTCAGTCCTGGCACAGAGGTGGTTGCAAATAGCCCATGAGCAACAACCTCTTCCAGGAATCCCAGCCCAGACACCAATGGCAGCAACTCTGCCTCAAGAACTGACTCTAATTAGACATATAAGGCAGGGAGAAAATCCTCCTGCAGCAGCTCCCCCCCCCCCCCCCTCCAAAAAAGAATGAACATCATAAGTTTAACAGCTGCACAGTTGAACAAATCTTGCACCCTATGCAAAAGAACTTATAGGTCTGTGTAACTGTGATGCCTGCCATGACTCAACACCCACAGCAAATTGAGAAGGGTCATAGACGTTGCTGCTTCAGAATACGAACTGAACTTGCCTGGTGGGAGACGGGACAAAATCTCCTCTAAGGAAGTTTAAATTCATTATTCTCCTGCTTGGGATCTCCTGCACTTTCCTCTCAAGCAGCGTCTGAGATTGGGGCCTCGTCGTGCCAGGTGCTGCGCAGACAAACACTGACCGAGGTCGGGGCCCTGTTGTGCTGGGCTGCACCAATATATAAATGAGTCCCTGCTCCCAAAACTTTAGTAATAAAACTGATTCTTTCCCCCCAAACAGGCTATTCAGGTTCCACACCGGACTTAATCCACCGGATTGAGCTAGGGGAGGCAGAGCTCTGGATCTGGGATGCCGAGAACTCCAGGCAAAGTTCAGGGTCTGAAAGCCTCTCCTCAGGTGAGTCATAATAATCCAATCCCTTCTGATTTACACACCTGCTAGTGGAGGGCTCCTTAATGTAAAAGGCAAAGGCAGAGTGAGATCCACTGGCTGGGAGCAGAAGCAAGACAAACTGACACTGGCAATTAGGGGCCAGTGTTTATCTGGGAGAGGAATGATCCATTGGGAGAGCTCCCCTCAGGAGAGGGTGGATTCTCCATTACTGTGAGTCTGTCAATGGAGACGGGGCGTCTCTTTCTCCAAGCCCCGCTCTAACTCAGCCAGCAGTTACTGGGCTGGAGGCAGGAATGGCTGGGGAGATTCTCTGGCTGGGATAGGCAGGAAGCCAGGCTGGATGCACTCAATGAGGCTGTCTGGCCTTGATATCAATGAATCCTAGAAATCATAGAAATGTAGGACTAGACGGGACCTTGGTAGATCATCTAGTCCAGTCCCCTGCACTGAGGCAGGACTAAGTATTATGTAGTCCATCCCTGACAGGTGTCTGTCTAAATTGTTCTTAGAAACCTCCAATGACAGAGATTCCACAACCTCCCCAGGTAATTTTTTCCAGTGCTTAACTACTCTTACAGTTTGGAAGTTTTTCCTAATATCTAACCTAAATCTCCCTTGCTGCAATTTAATCCCATTGCTTCTTGTCCTGGCCTCCCTGGATAAGGAGAACAATTTATCACCTGCCTCTTTCTAACAACCTTTTAGGTACTTCAAGACTGTTATCAGGTCCCCCCTGAGTCTTTTCTTCTCCAGACTAAACAAATGGAATTTTTTCAATCTTTCCTCATGGGTCATGTTTTCTAGACCTTTAATCATTCTTGTTGCTCTCGTCTGACCCTCTTCAGTTTGTCCACATCCTTTCTAAAGTGTGAGGCCCAGAACTGGACACAATACTCCAGTTGAGGCCTTACCAGTGCTGAGTAGAGTAGAAGAATTACTTCTCGCATCTTGCTTGCAACACTCCTGCTAATACATCCCTGAATGATATTTGCTTTTTTTTCAACAGTATTCCATTGTTGACTCATATTTAGTTTGTGATCCACTATAATCCCATATGGCTTTCTGCTGTATTCCTTCCTAGGCAGTCATTTCCCATTCTGTATTTGTGTGATTTATTATTCTGACTTAAGTGTAGTACTTTGCATATGGCCTTATTTAATTTCATCCTATTTAATTCCAACCATTTCTCCAGTTTGTCAAGGTCCTTTTGAATTCTAATCCTGTCCTCTAAAGCACTTGCAACCCCTCCCAGCTTGGAATCGTCCATAAACTTTGAGTGTATTCTCTGTGCCACTGTCCAAATCATTTATGAAGATTTGGAATAGGACAGATCCCTGTGGGATCCCACTCGATATGCCTTTCAGCTCATTTTTGAACCATAATAACTACTCTGAGTGCGGTTTTCCAACCAGTTGTGCACACACCTTATTTGCCTAGGCTGTATTTCTCTAATTTGTTCATGAGAAGGTCATGTAAGACACTATCAGAAGTCTCATTAAGGTTGAGCTGTGACATGTAATGCTTCTTCCCTATCCACAAGGCTTATTACCTGTCAAAGAAGGATATTAGGTTGGTTTGACATAATTTGTTCCTGACAAATCCATGTTGACTGTTACCTAGATGAAATAAACTAATAAGTGCTTACAAATAGAATGTTTGCTTATCCATTATCTTTTCAGGTACTGAAGTTAAGATCAGGGCCAGCTCTAGGTTTTTTGCCGCCCCAAGCAAAACAAAAATTTGGCTGCTCCCCACCCCAGCCCTGGGCTACCCCCCGCTGCTGCCCCAGCCCTGGGCTCTTCCCCCCCCCCCCCCAGCACCTCCCTGCTGCCCCAGCCCTGGGCTCTTCCCCCCACCCACACCCCCCTGCCGCCCCAGCCCTGGGCTCCCCCCCCCCCCCCCCAACCTGCACCTGTTGTACTTAAAGTACTGCACAGGATCTTTTCAGGGGGAATAAGGCAGAACACCACATTTATTAGTAATACATGTATTAATTAACATTGTATCATATGCATATGATATATTAGACTTACACTCTCTCTCTCTCACACACACTCACACACACACACAAACACACACACACTCCGTCTTGTTGTTGTTACCAATTAGTTGCTCCCCTTAACTGCACTGGCCAGGTGAGTTAGATGGGGGAGGGGGTGGAGCCGGGCTTCTGCCGATCCAGATCGATGCTCCCATGTTGACAAGACGAGACCCGGGGTCCTCTGCAAGACACCTCACTTTTATAGCAGCTTCCCTCTCGTGCAAATCTGTACCAGATTCAAAAATCTGTGTCTGTGTCCATTGGTCCTTTGTGCTGCTTCCTTCTGGGTGTTGTCCCAATGCTGCAAAGAGGATGTTTCCAAAAGAAGGTGCTTGCTTCTAACCCCTGAGGCTGTCAGTATGTCGGCTCTTCTTTAGTGAGCCCACTTGACAGGCTTTATTGTCCTTGGGTCTGGCTCCCAGCCCCTCTCCAACTGTTGCAGCTGTTTGGAGGTGCTGCCTTCCATGCCTTGCTCATTCACACCTCATTCATTCAACAGGGCAATTGATTAAGGGAGTGGGGGGGGGGGAGATCTTATTCTACTCCAAGCAAAAAGACATTTTCCTTCTACTTTAACTATCCTTAGGGGCTATAACATTATACCAAGGCTTAACACAAAGTTTCTACATGAGGCTTTGATACAAAGTTTCCATATACCAAGGCTTATCAGTACAAGGTTTCTATATTAGGCCTTGATACAAAGTTACATGAAAACAGAGGTCACACGTGGGTAGACCCACTACAAGGTTATATGAAGAGGCACAATGTAACGTCATATGAAAATTATCAGAGATTTATCTACACACCCTCCTGCTGTCCCAGCCCTGGGTCACTAGTAACTCGCTCCCAGGGTGGGTCATTCAGCAGGAATTTTGGATGTGCACAGAACACAGACAGGATTGGTTCCCATATGGTTACAGAACTGCAGTAAAGTGGAACAATTTTCAGCTTGTGTGATTGGAGGATATCTGGATGCATATTATAAGACGGTCCTACACAAATGAGGAAAAGTTGAGGTGCCTTTATTATTCTTTTGTTCCACTCTTTGTTTCTATGGGGAATTTGCCAATGCAATATCACTGTCTTCCTTTTAAACAAATAAAACTAAAAAAAAACAAAAAAACAAAAACAAGCAATGGCTGTTGAAAATAGCAATTCCAGTGCTAATAACCACTGGGAAGCATTTCTTGCTCAATTTTATCCTACTTTTTCTATAGCAAGTTACAGTGGATCAGTATATTTGATTTGGGAGAAATGAAGTAAGAGCTGCCCAAACTGAGCTTGAGCACTCCTGAATTGTGAGGGTGTTCAAATCTGGAAGGCAGGTGCTAGATTCCCTTTCTGAGTATTAGCTAAATCTGGAAAGGAAAAGTCAATTTCTGCTTCCATGGCTCAGAAGTGGAAATCCTCCTATGTGCCTAGTAGTGTATCTAAAGCTGCCCAGGTCCTCTAGTAGAGCCTCCCCTCCCGTACTTTTCATTTTAAATTCTAGTGGGATCTCCCTTGCTAGGCTTCAGATAGAGAGGGGCACTGTCCATTTAGTCCACCCAATTCTTTCTTTGGGGGCTGCAAGGTGAGGTCACACCAGTATCCCTAATCCAGTCTGGGGATGTCTTCTGAAGGGGATATCTGGACCAATGCCTTCTACTCCTTGGGCATACTTGTTCCCCGTTCTAGGGTTACCTAACATACGTCCGTATTTTCATGGACATGTCCAGCTTTTGGGGTTTTAAATAGCCATCCGAGAGGAATTTGTAAAACTCTCAAAAGGTCCAGGATTGGGGGTTCTGTGGGGGGTGAGAAGTGGGAGGGGGTGGATAGGGGCGGGGTTACCCCCGTGGAGTGTCCTCTTTTTTTTTAATGTTAAAATATGGTCTCCCTACCATTCACAGTGCCACCCCGTTCTAGCAGTGAGCTCTCCATTCACAGCAAGCTGCAGCATGAGGTCTCAGCTACCTCACTCCCTCCCACTCCGTTTCCTGTTGACAGCTGCCAAGGGAATGCTGGGAAATGTAGTTCTTTCCCTGCTCCAGGGCTGGCTCTATAGGCAGGGAGCTAACCAAGGAACTACAGCTCCCAGGGCCCCCTGTTGGTTCTCAGCACCCATGCTGGATCCCTGCCGCCCCTGCAAATGTGCTGCCCCAAGCACCTGCTTGCTTTGCTCGTGCCTAGAGCCGGCCCTGGTTAAGGTGACTGGTCTATAATTCCCTGAGTTGTCCTTATTCCCCTTTCTATAGCTAGGTACTATATTTGCCCTTTTCCAGTCCTCGGGTCTCTTTACCATCCTCAGCGGTTATCTCTAAGAACATGTGAATGGCTCAGAGATCATTTCAGCCAGTTCCTTAAGTATTCCAGGATGTATTTCATCAGGCCCTGCCTACTTGAAGACCTCTAACTTGTCTAAGTAATTAGTATCTATTTCTTTTCCTATTTTAGGCTCAGATCCTACCCCATTGACACTGATCTTCACTATGTTAGTCGACCGATCGCAGCTAACTTTTTTGGTGAAAACTGAAACAAAAGAGGCATTTGTTTGGCCATTGCTGCATTTTCTCTTATTGTCTTTCCCTCCTCATTTAGAAATGGGCCCAGCCTGTCCTTGGTCTTCCCTTTCCTTCCCATGTATTTGTAAAATGCTTTCTTGTTACCCTTTATATCCCTAGTTAGTTTAGTTTTGTTTTTTGCCTTGGCCTTTCTAATGTTGTCACTACATGCTTGTGGTTTTTTTTTTTAATATTCATCCTTTGTAATTTGACCTAGTTTCCACTTCTTGTATGACTCTTTTTTGGGTTTCAGGTCACTGAAGATCTCCTGGTTAAGGCAGGGAGTCCTCTTATCATACTTCCTATCTTTCCTACTCATTGGATATCTCTGACCTAGGATTGGACCTAAACATTATGGGGCCTCAAAGCTGTGAAAGAGAAATGGATTGGAGATGGGGAGGTGATGAATTTGGAAGAGGGGTGGGATAGTGATATGGGATAATGTGGGGAGGGGGAAGATTTCAGGGGATGCTGAGGGAAAGAGAGAGGTCTCTGTGGTGGGGCGGGAGAGCATATGGGGGCTGCATTTACCCAGTGGGTAGGACAGTGCAGTAGGATTCAAAAGATCTTGGTTCAGTTCTAGAAGCGAATCACTACAGCTCCACCATGCCTCAGGTTCCCCACCTGTGTAATGGAGAGGGCACTGGGACTGTGAGGATAAAATCCATCTGTGTGTGTCAGTGGGTCTGGCACTGGGGGTCAGACGAGCACCTGGCTGGAAAGACACGCCGGCCGGTCCATAAACCACATCACCTTCTTCTAGGCTTCCCACGCCTCAGAAAATCATACCAAGCCAGGGGTGCCCTTGAAATTTTTCAGATGGGTTTCATGCCTCTGCCCCCCCTGACTCAAGTTGTGCTGGTGTCCTGTGGCCCTGGGCACCTGGATCCAGACATAGCTCAGAGAGGGGCAAAAACCTGCTCGCAGCCTGGGAGAGCATCCCCGAGTCACTGGCCCTTGGCAGAGAAAGCGCTGTCCTCTCAAGGTTCCCATTTCCCCCCCCCCCCCCCCCTCTGCCACTTCACTTCGCACGTGACATCTCAGACTGGAGCAACCTGTCCCCGGCGAACAAGGAGAAAGCTGGGAATGACTCAGGGCAGAGCAGATCAGTCACGTGTGAAGAGCGCAGGTCACGCCATGCAGAGGACGCCATTTTGTAGAGCAGGTCTCAGGCACTTGCAGCGTTTCACTGTAATGCTCTCAAACTACCCCGCATTCCAGGCAGTTGTGGCTGGGGGAGAGGACAGGTTTTGGGGCCAGACGAAATCGTACTGTGGAGCACGACTTGGAGTACCTTGGTGTATGGGCTAGGTGTGAGGGAGAGGGGGTGGAATGGCCTTTGTCACATCCCCTCTCCTCCTGCTCTCTCAGTGGCACAAAATCTTTGTCACTGACATTGCTTCAGTGTCAATGCTTAGCACAGCCCTCAGCCTTAACGCAGTCTGTGACTGTCTGTAGATCAAAGGCCTGCTGGGTGGCACCATTCACCCCTTCCAGTTTAGCAGTGTCACTGATTGGGTTGTAAAACAAAACAAACATGTTTTTCAGGTTACATCACACAAACCCTGAGAGACTTGTCATCCCCTCAACCCCCTTCCCACCCACCCCTCAAACCCCCACCCTCTTCAGGATTTTAGTTTAGTGTTAGCTTTGCACAGAGAGTGAAACATCAGGCCGAGGGTGAGTGACTTCTTTAGAAGGAATTCCTAGAAACGGACTCACTCCCCCGCAGGAATAAGCTACGTTGTTCTAAGCAGCTTTAAACCGGTCTCACTGGGTCCCCATGAGAGATTGTAGCCCCTCAGCTGGTTTCAAACCAATATAGTGTAAACAGCGCAAACATTGGGGAACAGGCCTTGTGCTATAAAACAGGAGCCAGTGCAGAACCACCAACGTGTAAATAAAAACCTCTGATTGAAATAAAACCAAAATCAGTGTGAAAACAAACCCCGGACCCTGTTTGTTAGCACTTTGAGGCCCTAGTTCTGGATGAGGGCCCCGTTGTGCCAGGCACTGGGTGTATCCTGGGCAAGCTACGTTTGAAGCATAAAATGAGACCCAAGAGGCGCATGGCACACATGGGAGCAGGCGGTGGCCGTTGCACAAACACCATAGGGTAGAATCACTCTGAGTCAGGCTGCAGATTTGTGTCGGCATTTCGTATCAGTAATTACAGAGCAGTTACAGTAAATGTAGTAAAAGTCACAGATCACTAAATTTACTGTGACGGCTCCGTGATTTTTAACAAAACCTGCCCTCCTCCTCGCCCTGCCCAGGGGACGCTACCCGCCCAAAGAAGCACCTTCCCCCCCAGCGCTGCAGCCCTAACCCCAGTCTGGGGCAGAGTGGATATGGGTGGCAATGCCATTCACTGAAGTTGGGCCCGCTTCCCCCACCGTTATCACTGGGGGCGGGGGTAAATCTGAGTGGCGCTGTAACCCCGCAGGCCAGGTCTCAATGCCCAGAGTGAGTCGTTGGGTCCAACCCTGTGGGACAGGAGCCGCCATTGCAGGGTGAAATTGCTTCATCCGTGACATTTTCCTGTCCTTGACAAACCTGTAGCCTTTACTGTGTGCTAACATCGGGGTTGCCTCTGCTCTCTCCAGCAGGGCTCGGGATCCCAGGAGGAACGAGGGCACAGTTTGAATGTGGGGAGAGCGCGGCAGGAAAGCCGGATCCCACATCCCACAGAGGGATCCATGAACAGGACGCAGTCCATCCCCGGGGTAAACTCAGCCAGAGACCGGATCTGGCTACACACCAGAGACTCCCCATTGGCCGGCATCCCCGTCACTGCGTCGACTGCGGCAAGAGATTCAGCAACCCCTCCGCGCTGACCCAGCACCGGCGCATGCATATTGGGGAGAGGCCGTACCACTGTGCTGCCTGTGGGAGGAGCTTCAGACAGTCCTTAGTCCTGAGAATTCACCAGCTTACGCACACCAGGGAGCGGCCGCACCACTGTGCGGACTGCGGCAAGGGCTTTGCACAGAGCTCAAGCCTCAGTAGACATCAGCGCACACACACCGGGGAGCGGCCGCACTGCTGTGCTGACTGTGGCAAGGGCTTTTCACAGATTTCACACATGAGAATCCATCAGCGCACACACACGGGGGAGCGGCCGCATCGCTGTGCTGACTGTGGCAAGGGCTTTGCACACAGCTCAAGCCTCAGCAAACACCAGCACACGCACACCGGGGAGCGGCCGCATCGCTGCTCTGACTGTGGCAAGGGCTTTTCACAGATTGCACACCTGAGAGTCCATCAACGCACACACACCGGGGAGCGGCCGCACCGCTGTGCTGACTGTGGCAAGAGCTTTGTACAGAGCTCAGTCCTGAGAAGACACCAGCGCACACACACCGGGGAGCGGCCGCACTGCTGTGCTGACTGTGGCAAGTGCTTTGGACAGGGCTCAGTCCTGAGAAGACACCAGCGCACGCACACCGGGGAGCGGCCGCACCGCTGTGTTGACTGTGGCAAGGGCTTTACACGCAGCTCAAGCCTCAGCAGACACCAGCGCACACACACCGGGGAGCGGCCTCATCGCTGTGCCGACTGCGGCAAGTGCTTTATACAGAGCTCAATCCTGAGAAGACATCAGCGCACACACACCGGGGAGCGGCCACATCGCTGTGCTGACTGCGGGAAGAGCTTTGCACGAAGCTCAAACCTGAGAAGACACCAGCGCGCACACACCGGGGAGCGGCCGCACCGCTGTGCTGACTGCGGCAAGTGCTTTGGACAGATCTCACACCTGATAGTCCATCAGCGCACGCACACCGGGGAGCGGCCACATCGCTGTGCTGACTGCGGCAAGGGCTTTGTACAGATTTCACACCTGAGAGTCCATCAGCGCACACACACCGTGGAGGGGCCGCACCACTGTGCTGACTGTGGGAAGCGCTTTACTAGGTTGGCCAACCTCATCCAGCACCAAATCACGCACAGCAGTGCCCCTCTGCCAAGGCCAGGGCCTAAGGGGCTTCTGGCAGCAAGTGGGCCTGGCACAGCACCAGCACGTGTGGACCAGGGAGTGGTCCTGTGCCCATGATGCCTGCAGAGAGACTGTGTGGGGCAGGGAAGGGGACTTGGCTGAGTAATATGGGGAAGAGCAAACAGCTGGGGGAATTTAGAGCAGATGGTCACAGCCTACTCCATTTGGGAGCACCCGCACTGCCACCTCCACCCCCTGTAGGTGGGATCCAGCCAGGCCTTTTGCTTTCTATCCCACACTCACGCATCTGGCTGGGATGCAGCCGGGACACCCTCACACCCCTCTAGATGGGACCCAGCCGGGAACCTCCCCACACACCTACCTCAGTTCCAGCCAGCGGGTGACTCTTGGGTGACATCTAGAGGTGGGATTTGCAGTCCTGTCTCAGCATGGATTGGGCTGAGGGCGGGACAGCCTGGTACATGTGATTGAAAGACAACGCAGGAACTGTTCATGCCATCTTTTTAAATACAAATGTGATGAAGAAGAACTATGTCCTTAATGTGTTACAAAGGTCTGTCTAACCAGGGTGGATTTGATTTAAATCAAATTGATTTAAATCACTAGTCGGGAAGAATCGATTTATGTAGAAATCCATGATTAAAAGTGCATTCTTGTTGGGGTTGTTATAACCTTAATACATATTCTTCAGAACTCAGAGATAGATGTAGGTTTCATTTTTAGAAGGTTACACACTATACATTAAGTGATTTATTTTGAAAACTTTTCAGATTAGTTTTATAGCCATATCAGAAAATGAATGATTGTTTGGTTATTTCATTTACCAAAGGTAATTGAAGCAGATATTTATGAAGTCATTGGGAGGTGAACTATCTCCAATTCAACAGGTTAATCATTAATATTTGGAGGATTTTCTTGCCAGGCTGTATGAGGAGGAGAACATCACCAGACAGACATTTAAATTGTTTTATTTAACTAAAGCAACAACGTTATGTATTCTGCATTTTTTTTCTTCAACAGCAAACATACAATATTTTTACAAAACAAGCATATGAATTTTTGAATTTAGTTAAACATTCAAGTTTTTTAAAATCAGGTTTGTTTTTGTTAAAATTGTTTTTAACTAAAATAGTTAAATGAAATATTTTTAAAAAATATTTCATCGATTATATCAGCCAGGTCAACATGAGAAACTTAAAATATTGGCTTCTGCGGCTAACTCAGTCATCTTCACCTTCGTTTTCTTGTTTGTTCATAATCTGGAAAAGAAAAACAAGCTTTCCTGCTTTTTCAGGTCCCAAATGATTTCTCAATTTGGAATGAATTATTCCAAAGGAAGAAAATATTCTTTCTACTCTGGCAGAAGAAGCTACTGCTGTTAAAAGTGAGATTATCACTTCAACCGTCTCTGAATCCAAGTGTTTAAGTGACTTCCACCAATGTGACTTTCTTTAAAACGTCATCAGCAAACATATATTTCTTGTATGGTTCTTATTCCCAAACTGGGTCTCTTATGACCTGCTGCCATTATAGGTTTTCCCTTCTAGTGAGAGAATGGTATGGTAGATCTTAAATTAGTGAAGGCTACACTCAGAAAGACCTCAAGACTTCTGGAATATGCTGCTCAAACAGTTTCACTTTTGTTTCTGCTGCCTGTCCCTCCTGTGACGGGTTCGGTCACAGAGACCCCCTTGGGACTGTCACCTGATGTTCTGAAACTACCTCTGAGCCCGTTTTCCCTGATGGCTTGGGACTCCAGAACCCTGTCTTGTTGAGCCGGACACGAAAGCCTGCTGCAACACAGACCCAGGGTCTGAACCACGCCCTCAAAGCTGCAGGCTTTAACTTAAAACCACTCAGCAGGTAACCAGTTTCCACCATCCAGACACCCAGCTTCCAATAGGATCCAAACCCCAAATAAATTTGTTTTACTGTGTATAAAGCGTATACAGGGTAAACTCGTAAATTGTCCGCCCTCTATAACACTGATAGAGAGAGATGCACAGCTGTTTTCTCCCCCAGGTATTAATCACTTACTCTGGGTTAATTAATAAACAAAAGTGATTTTATTAAGTATAAAAAGTAGGATTTAAGTGGTTCCAAGTAATAATAGACAGAACAAAGTAAGTTACCAAGCAAAATAAAACAAAACATGCAAGTCTAAGCCTAATACATTAAGAAACTGAATACAGGAAATCTCACCCTTAGGCTATGAAATTAGGTCGAATTTGTAGAAGTCGGTTGTTTAGAAATCATTTTTATAAGGTCGAATGTGTGTGTCCCCACACAAAATGCTTTAAGTGCATTAGGTCGGCGGACTGCATCCACAGTACCGAGGCTAGCGTCGACATCCGGAGCGTTGCACTGTGGGTAGCTATCCCACAGTTCCCGCAGTCTCCACCGCCCATTGGAATTCTGGGTTGAGATCCCAATGCCTGATGGGGCAAAAACAGTGTTGCGGGGGATTCTGGGTAGATGTCGTCAGGCCCCCCTGCCCCTCTGTGAAAGCAACGGCAGACAATAGTTTCGCGCCTTTTTTCAGCCCAGACGCCATAGCACTGGGATCATGGAGCCTGCTCAGATCACCGCGGCAATTATGAGCACTATGAACACCACACGCATTGTCCTGGAGTATATGTAGAGCCAGAACATGCCAAAGCAAAACCAGGCGAGGAGGCGATTGCAGCGCGGCGACGAGAGTGATGAAGAAATTTACATGGACATAGACCTCTCACAAAGTACGGGCCCCAGCAATGTGCAAATCATGGTGTTATTGGGGAAGGTTCATGCTGTGGAACGCCAATTCTGGGCCCAGGAAACAAGCACAGACTGGTGGGACCGCATCGTGTTGCAGGTGTGGGACGATTCCCAGTGGCTGCGAAACTTTCGCATGCGTAAGGGCACTTTCATGGAACTTTGTGACTTGCTTTCCCCTGCCCTGAAGCGCCAGAATACCAGGATGAGAGCAGCCCTCACAGTTGAGAAGCGAGTGGCGATAGCCCTGTGGAAGCTTGCAACACCAGACAGCTACCGGTCAGTCGGGAATCAATTTGGAGTGGGCAAATCTACTGTGGGGGCTGCTGTGATCCAAGTAGCCAACGCAATCAAAGACCTGCTGATATCAAGGGTAGTGACTCTGGGAAACGTGCAGGTAATAGTGGATGGCTTTGCTGCAATGGGATTCCCTAACTGTGGTGGGGCGATAGACGGAACCCATATCCCTATCTTGTCACCAGAGCACCAAGCCACCGAGTACATAAACCGAAAAGGGTACTTTTCAATGCTGCTGCAAGCCCTGGTGGATCACAAGGGACGTTTCACTAACATCAACATGGGATGGCTGGGAAAGGTACATGATGCTCGCATCTTCAGGAACTCTGGTCTGTTTCAAAAGCTGGAGGAAGGGACTTTTTTCCCGGACCAGACAATAACCGTTGGGGATGTTGAAATGCCTATAGTTATCCTTGGGGACCCAGCCTACCCCTTAATGCCATGGCTCATGAAGCCGTACACAGGCAGCCTGTACTGTAGTCAGGACCTGTTCAACTATAGGCTGAGCAAGTGCAGAATGGTGGTGGAATGTGCATTTGGACGTTTAAAAGCGCGCTGGCGCAGTTTACTGACTCGGATAGACCTCAGCGAAACCAATATTCCAATTGTTATTGCTGCTTGCTGTGCGCTCCACAATATCTGTGAGAGTAAGGGGGAAACATTTATGGCAGGGTGGGAGGTTGAGGCAAATCGCCTGACTGCTGATTACGCACAGCCAGAGACCAGGGTGGTTAGAAGAGTACAGCAGGGCGCGGTGTGCATCAGAGAAGCTTTGAAAACCAGTTTTGTGACTGGCCAGGCTACGGTGTGAAAATTCTGTTTGCTTCTCCTTGATGACCCCCCTCCCCTCCCCGGTTCACTCTACTTCCCTGTAAGCTAACCACCCTCCCCTCCCCCCTTTGAGCCCCGCTTGCAGAGGCAATAAAGTCATTGTTACTTCACATTCATGCATTTTTTATTAATTCATCACACAACTAGGGGGATAACTGCCAAGGTAGCCCGGGAGGGGTGGGGGAGGAGGGAAGCACTGGGTGGGGTGGGGGAGGAGGGAAGGACAAGGACACATTGCAGTTTAAAACTTTAAAACTTTAACTCTTATTGAAGGCCAGCCTTCTGATGCTTGGGCAATCATCTAGGGTAGAGTGGCTGGGTGGCCGGAGGGCCCCCCCCACTGCGTTCTTGGGCGTCTGGGTGAGGAGGCTATGGAACTTGGGGAGGAGGGCTGTTAGTTACATAGGGGCTGTAGCGGCGGTCTCTGCTCCTGCTGCCTTTCCTGCAGCTCAACCATACGCTGGAGCATATCAGTTTGATGCTCCAGCAGCCGGAGCATCGACTCTTGCCTTCTGTCAGCAATCTGACGCCACCTATCCTCTTCAGCCCGCCACTTGCTCTCTTCAGCCCGCGATTCATCCTGCCACCTCTCCTCTCGTTCATATTGTGCTTTTTTGCACTCTGAATTGACTGCCTCCACGCATTCTGCTGTGCTCTGTCAGCGTGGGAGGACATCTGGAGCTCTGAGAACATATCATCCCGAGTCCGCCGTTTTCTCCTTCTAAACTTCACTAGCTTCTGCGAAGGAGAAACATTTGCAGCTGGTGGAGGAGAAGGGAGAGGTGGTTAAAAAAGACACATTTTAGAGAACAATGGGTACACTCTTTCATGTTAAATTTTGCTGTTCGCATTACACAGCACATGTGCTTTCGTTACAAGGTCGCATTTTTCCTCTTATATTGAGGGCCTGCCGGTTTGGTGTGAGAGATCACTCACGCAGTGCCAGGCAACAGAATTCGGCTTGCAGGCAGTCATGGTAAGCCACAGTCTTTTGGCTTTTTTAATCTTCATAACATGTGGGAATGGTTTCAAACAGCAGCACCCTCATTTCCCATACCAAGCACCCGTTGGGTTGGCCATTTAAAATAGGTTTGCAATGTAAAAGGAGGGGCTGGGTTTTCCGAGTTAACATGTAGCACAAACCGAACTAACCCCCTTCCCCCCCCACCCAATTCTCTGGGATGATCACTTCCCCCCTTCCCCCCACCGCATGGCTAACAGTGGGGAATATTTCTGTTCAGCCGAGCAGGAACGGGCACCTCTGAATGTCCCCTTAATAAAATCACCCCATTTCAACCAGGTGACCGTGAATGATATCACTCTCCTGAGGATAACAAAGAGAGATAAGGAATGGATGTTGTCTGCATGCCAGCAAACACCGGGACCATACGCTGCCATGCTTTGTTATGCAATGATTCCAGACTACGTGCTACTGGCCTGGCGTGGTAAAGTGTCCTACCATGGCGGATGGGATAAGGCAGCCCTCCCCAGAAACCTTTTGCAAAGCCTTTGGGAATACATGAAGGAGAGCTTTCTGGAGATGTCCCTGGAGGATTTCCGCTCCATCCCCATACACGTTAACAGACTTTTCCAGTAGCTGTACTGGCCGCGATTGCCAGGGCAAATTAATCATTAATCATTAAACACGCTTGCTATTAAACCATGTGTAATATTTACAAAGGTACACTCACCAGAGGTCCCTTGTGTGCCCTCAGGGTCTGGGAGCACACCTTGGGTGAGTTCGGGGGTTACTGGTTCCAGGTCCAGGGTGATAAACATATCCTGGCTGTTGGGGAAACCGGTTTCTCCGCTTCCTTGCTGTGAGCTATCTTCATTGTCTTCATCATCATCTTCCTCGTACCCCAAACCTGCTTCCCTGTTGCGTGCTTCTCCATTGATGGAGTCAAAGCACACAGTTGGGGTAGTGGTGGCTGCACCCCCTAGCATGGCATGCAGCTCCGCATAGAAGCGACATGTCTGCGGCTCTGCCCCGGACCTTCCGTTTGCTTCTCTGGCTTTATGGTAGGCTTGCCTTAGCTCCTTAATTTTCACGCGGCACTGCTGTGTGTCCCTGTTATGGCCTCTGTCCTTCATGGCCTTTGAGACTTTTTCTAATATTTTGCCATTTTGTTTACTGCAACGGAGTTCAGCTAGCACTGATTCGTCTCCCCATATGGCGAGCAGATCCCGTACCTCCCGTTCTGTCCATGCTGGAGCTCTTTTGCGATCCTGGGACTCCATCATGGTTACCTGTGCTGATGAGCTCTGTGTGGTCACCTGTGCTCTCCACGCTGGGCAAACAGGAAATGAAATTGAAAAGTTCGTGGGGCTTTTCCTGTCTACCTGGCCAGTGCATCTGAGTTGAGAGTGTTGTCCAGAGCGGTCACAATGAAGCACTCTGGGATAGCTCCCGGAGGCCAATACCGTTGAATTCCGTCCACACTACCCCAAATCTGACCTGGAAAGGCCGATTTCAGTGCTAATCCCCTCGTCGGAGGTGGAGTAAAGAAACCGGTTTAAAGGGCCCTTTAAGTAAAAAAAAAAAAAAAAGGGCTTCGTTGTGTTGACGTGTCCAGGCTTAATTCGATTTAACGCTGCTAAATTCAACCTAAACTCGTAGTGTAGACCAGGCCTTAGAGATGTTCCAATAAGCTTCTTTCACAGACGACTCCTTCCTAGTCTGGGTCCAATCCTTTCCCTTGGTACAGACCTTGTAAGTTCCAGCAGGCATCTTAGGTGAAAAGCAGGGGATTCCACGAGTGGGACTCCCTTTGTTCTGTTCTATGCCCTTTTATATCTTTGGCACAAGGTGGGAATCCTTTTGTCTCTCTGGGGTCCCACCCCTCCTCCTGAATGGAAAAGCACCAGTTTTAAGATGGATTCCAATATCATGTGACCAGGTCACATGTCCTGTGAGACCTCATTCTTCATTACCCATGTTATGTACACAGGAAGGCTTGCGGGTAAACAGCCACTTACAGCCAATGTTGTCCGAGTCAATGGGAGCCATCTAAACCACCATTAATAGCCCATGCTTTGCATAATTACAATAGGACCTCAGAGTTAACTTCATATTTCTAATTTTAGATACAAGAATGATACATACATACAAATAGGATGAACACACTCAGTAGATTATAAGCTTTGTAATGATACCTTACAAGAGACCTTTTGCATAAAGCATATTCCAGTTATATCATATTCACATTCATAAGCATATTTCCATAAACATATGGCGTGCAACATCACACCTCCGTTCTCACATTTATCTCCAGACGTCTTCTCCTTGTCCAGATCTATTCCGCCCCCAACAATCTTCTATTCATTGAACTTTTGGAAACTTTGCACTTTTAGAGAGAGGTAAGGGATTGACTCTGGGTACAGAAATTTGCAGAGGGACAATAGGGTTGAGGTCTGTTATTTCTCACGTCTATATATTATTCATTTAAAAACATTTTTGCTGCTAACAAGCATGTTATCTCTGGAGACACAAATCCACAGTATGAGAACTGCAAAACTAAGCATCTCTGATGGTATCTCCTAGACCTAGCACTGAGTCCCATTGTGTTGATACAAAGATTAACCTAAATAATCTATAAAGAAGCCCCTGGAACCCCATAAAATTGTGTCTCTAATCCATGAACTACTGGAACTCATTTACAAAACTTTTCTTAAACTTTACATGCATATATTGTCTCATACTATAGAATTAGAATTTATAATCCCTATTCCATGATGAGATATCTTTGAGCTATAATGTATCTTAATTGAAACTATCTTTAGATAGGTTTATTCCTCAAAAAGCATTTTATCAACAATCTGATTTAAATAAAAAAATCTGATTTTTTTTTAAAAACACTGATTTTTTATCCACCCTGTGTCTAACTAGGTGTCTCTTTGCTATTAAAGAAGCTGATGCCTTCACATGGCATGTGGAGAAGCCAGTGCGAAGTGTAAATCTTTAAGGTGAACCAATCAAAGTGTTCTAAGGCCTATTTGACCATGAGGCCGGATGAACGGTGTGACTGGCAGGTGCACAGAGAGAGTTTCCCATTACTTCTGGGGTAATTCGGTGCCTAAAAATTCTGTGAACAATATTTTAAATTTGTGCATAGTTTATTTCTCAAAATAACATAATAATCACACTAATTTCAATTATTTTGTTAATTTATTTCAAAATACCCGTCAGCAAGTATGTCTGTAACAATTCAGACGACAAAAAAGATTCAAGAAATGTTTTTTGACAAATAGATTCCTTACTAGGCATATTAATACAGAATTTTGAGTAATAATTCATGTAAACTACAATTCAAAAACATATTTCCTGCACCCCTCAGAAACAGTGCAAAGGCTTGGGGGAGTCGGGGTAAAAGAGGAGCTGAGGGAGAGGGAAGTACATGCTGGGAAGAGCCTGGGAGTGAACCAAGAGGGCTGTTGGGTGTGGGTGGGAGAAGTATAGAAAGGATTTGCGGGGGAGGAGGAGTGGAGATTCCTAGAGCAGATCTTTTAACAAAACATCCCATCTTGAGAATCCACCATGACCCTTGGTAAATTGTTCCAAAATGGTTAATTACCTTCGCTATCAGAAGTGTATGCTTTATTTCTAGGGCTGTCGATTAATCACAGTTAACTCATGTGATTAACTCAAAAAAATTAACTGTGCTTTAATAAATTAATCACACTGTTAAACAATAGAAATACCAATTGAAATTTATTAAATATTTTGGACGTTTTTCTACATTTTCAAATTTATTGATTTCTATTACAACATAGAATACAAAGTTTACAGTGCCCACTTATTATTTTTATTACAAATATTTGCACTGTAAAATTGATAAAATAGTATTTTTCAATACACCTCCTCCAAGTACCATAGTGCACTTTATCGTGAAAGTATAATTTACAAATGTAGATTTTTTTTGTTTTTTGTTACATAACTGCACTCAAAAACAAAACAATGTAAAACTTTAGCCCAAATACTGGCCCAGTTCTTCTGGCCGGGGGTGCACTAGGACATTAAGAACTTCTGCGCATCCTGCCCCGATTGCCAGCAGGCGGCACCCGCAGGAATGCCAAAAGCCCCCTGGTGCCCTTGCTGGTGGTGGGGGCCCCCTTCGAACAGGTCGCCATGGACCTGCTAGGACCTCTCGCGAAGAGCGCGGTGGGCTATCGCTGCATCCTGGTGGTCATGGACTATGCTACACGCTTCCCCAAGGCCGTCCCCTTGTGGTCCGCCACTGCACGGAGCATTGCTGCCGAGCTTCTAAAAATCTTTGCTTGGGTAGGCTTACGGAACAAGATCCTAACCGACCAGGGGACCAATTTCACCTCCCAGCTACTCCATGCAGCCTTCTAGGGATCCAGAAATTGCAAACCTCAGTTTACCACCCTCAGACAGCCTTGTCAAGCAGTTCAATCAGTCCCTCAAGGGGATGCTACGCAAATTCCCCCTGGAGGGATTGCGCCATTGGGACTGACTCCTCACGCCTTTCCTGATTGCCATTCAGGAGATACCGCAAGCCTCCACCCAGTTCTGTCCATTTGAGCTGCTTTACGGGCGCCAGCCACGGGGGATGCTAGACCTGATGCAGGAGACCTGGGAGCAGACCTCATCCCCGACCCAGGGACTCCTTCAATACGTCATGCGACTGCAAGAGAACCTGACATGAGACGGGGACCTAGCGAAGGAAAACCGGCAGGCTGTCCAGAGGGCCCAAGCCTGAACCTACAACCGGGGAGCCCAAGCACGGACCTTTGAACTGGGGGACTGGGTCCTTGTGTTGCTCCCCTCTGAGGAGTCCAAACTGCGGTGGCAAGGCCCCTACGAAGTCATCCGCCAAGTGGACCCCGTTAATTATGAGGTCCGCCAGCCAGAGCGATGGAAGAAACACCAGGTCTATCATGTAAACCTCTTGAAGGCCTGGTGTGAGCAGCAGGGTCTGCTAATAACCCCGTATCTCCCTGACCCGGAGCTAGGGCCCCAGGACCCCACTCCAGCCGAACAGTGGGAACCCCTCCTTGGCGAAACCCTCACCCCTGAGCAGCAAAATCAAGCAAGATATCTGTTGGAGGCCTTCCCCCGGACATTCACGGTAGTATTGGGGCAGAACCTGCTGGCCCAGCATGTCATCTGGATCCTCCTAGGGAGGTAGTTTGTGAAACCACCCGACCACGCCCACGCCACCTGCGGGACATGGTGAAAGAAGAGGTGCAGGCGATTCTGGAGCTAGGGGTCATAGAACGGTCGCAAAGCGAGTGGCGCAGCCCCATTGTGTTTGTCCCTAAGCCAGACAGGACCCGGTGATTCTGAATTGATTTCCGCAGAATTAATACCATTTCTAAATTTGATGCCTACCCAGTGCCCCGGCTAGACAAACTCCTCGACTGTTTGGGCGAAGCACGCTGTATCACTACCCTGGACCTGGCGAAGGGATACTGGCAGATCTTGCTGGCCCCGAGCTTGAAGGAGAAGACAGCTTTAACTACCCCCAGCGGGCTCTACCAGTTTACCCACATGCCTTTCGGACTCCATGGGGCTCCCGCAACCTTTCAGCAGTTGATGGATCGCCTGCTCCAGTCACACCTTGAGTATGCCGCAGCCTATCTGGATGGCGACGTGATGTACAGCCATCACTGTGAGGAACACCCGAACCAGGTGGCAGCCATGCTATGGACCTTCTGAGCTACAGGACTGAGAACTAACCCCAAGAATGGCCGAATTGGCTACCAGGAGACCACCTATTTGGGGTACGTCCTGGGACGTGGAAAGGTGCGTCCCCTAGTCAGGAAGGTCCAGGCGATTCAAGAACACCCCGCCCTGACCACAAAGAAACAAGTGAGACAGTTCTTGGGGCTTGTGGGCTATTACCGCCACTTCATCCCCAACTTTGCCTCAATTGCTGTCCCCTGTCAGAACTCCTAACAAAGAACCAGCCACAGTGCATCCACTGGTCCCCCAAGTGTGCCAAAGCGTTCCAGACGCTAAAGGACCATCTCTGCCATGAACCAGTGCTTTGTAGCCCCGATTTTCCCTCATAGGTTCATAGTCCAGACAGATGCAGTGGGACTTGGGGCCATCCTCTCTCAGACCCTCGACGGAGAAGAACATCTCGTCCTTTACATTAGTTGAAAGCTCTTCCCCCGGGAATGCAACTATTCAACCATCGAGAAGGAGGCCCTGGCAGTTAAATGGGCTGTGGAAGCCCTTTGATATTACCTCCTGGGGGACTCCTTCATTGTGGTCATGGATCATACCCTCCTCAAGTGGCTCCAGACCATGAAAGGCACTAACGTGAGGCTAATAAGGTGGTAACTCACCCTTCAACCGTTGGCATTTACCTTGCAACATAGGGCAGGTAAGGAGAATGCAAATGCTGATGGTCTCTCCCGGTTGGGGAAGGGGGACCATACCAATCCTGGAGAGTGGGGGCTGGACTTGAGGGAGGATTGTAGTGAGAGGGTGTGGTCTCCAACCCTGACGGACAGGGAGAGACCACGACCACCCCCTGATGGGCAGATCTGGGACATGCGCGGGTGCCCCGTTGGAAGCAGAGGAATGGGACAGTGACCGGAAATGGCAGGCCCTCCAGCTCAGTTGGAGGAGAGCTGCCAGAGGACCAGGACATCTCCCTCCACTGCTGGAGCCTGGACTCCATGGAGGCCGCTACAATGCCAGAGACGGAGCTGCCAGCCGCTGGGGACACCAAGGAGCTGTTGGGGCTGCCACTTGCCACTTGTTTACCCCAGTGAGATGAATGACAACCCCAGAACCCAGGTGCCCCCTGACTGGGAGTGTAGGAAGGAGCCCAGGGACGCCGAATAGGACCACTCCGCCACTGTTAGGGCCCTGGGCTGGGACGCAGTGGAGTGGGTGGGCCTGCATCCCCCTACCCCCTGCCACTCCACCCCTGGGGCTGACAGCCTCCCCACCTTCAGGCCAAGAAGCCTGCATTGGTCTATCGCCTGCTCGAACTAGGACACCAGATGGTTTTGCTGACTGTTCTGCCAGGGAGCGGATCCCCCTAGACTGCTGTGTTGCTCTGCCTGACTGCAGACCAGGGCCATGAACTATTTGCTGTCCCACCCTGATTGAGGGTTCTGGGCCTATCTAGACCCTCTGCTGCTAGGTCTGACAGCCAGCCACAGTCATTAAGGCCATGTCCACACTACCAATTTGTGTTGACGAAAGTGATGTAAACACCCAAAAGTTGACATAATAAAAATCGCAACTGCATGTTCACACTTGCTCCCTCTGTTGGCAGATCACATCCACAGTACGGGCACCATCATCGACAGTGTGAGCAAAGCACTGTCAGTACCTATCCTACAGTTCAGCTCAACACCTTTTGTCACTGTGTTGTGGGACGACGGAGCGGATCGCGGCGCATCTTGGGACAGGGCTAAATGTCCCATGATGCATTGCTTTCTGTCCCAGCACTCCATGGGCTTCTGGCTTTCTTTTGTGGCATTTTTGCAATGACCCTTCTTTGCTGTGCACCCTGGCATCTTTGTGAGAAAGAATGGATCCTGCACTGCTCTCCTATGCTGTTAACTGTCATGAAGACATCGCGGAAGCCAGTGCAGTTAATTGTGAAGTTCCTAAATGAGGAAGACTTGCAGGCGCCCGACATTCTGTGTGATCTGGCTAGGAGCAACTTTAGATTGCTTTTGGCATTCACAGAGCAGGTACATAGGGTAGACCGTCGCTTTTTGGCTCAGGAAACAAGCACTGAATGGTGGGATCTTATCGTCATGCAGGTGTGGGATGACAACCAGTGGGTACAGAACTTTCGGATGAGGAAAGCCACCTTCCTGGAACTGTGTGTGGAGCTCGCCCCAGCCCTGCAGCACAAGGACACCAGAATGAGAACTGCCCTCTCAGTAGAGAAGCATGTGACAATCAGTGTGTGGAAGCTGACGACTCCAGACTGCTACCGGTCAGTCGCGAATCAATTTGGAGTGGGGAAGTCGACTGTTGGGGTGGCATTAATGCAAGTGTGCGGGGCAATAAATCGTATTCTGCTATGAAGGACCCTGACTCTGGGAAATGTGTGTGAAACAGTGGACAGCTTTGCAAAAATGGGTTTCCCAAACTGTGGAGGGGCAATAGCACACACATTCCAATTTTGGCACCAGACTACCTTGCAATGGAGTACATCAATAGGAAGGGGTACTTCCCCATGGTGTTGCAGGTGCTTGTGGATCACCAGGGGCGTTTCACTGACATCAATGTGGGGTGGTCTGGGAAGGTGCATGTCACACGCATCTTCAGGAACACCAGCCTATACAGAAAGCTGCAAGCAGGGACTTTCTTTCCTAACCAGATCACATTGCGGGATGTTGAAATGCCCATAGTGATCCTGGGGGACCCCGTGTACCCCTTACAGCTGTGGTTCATGAAACCTTACACGGGACACCTGGAGAGCAGTAAGGAGCGGTTCAACAACAGGCTAAGTAGATGCTGGATGACAGTTGAATGTGCCTTTGGCAGATTAAAGGCGCACTGGCGATGCCTTTATAGCAGGTTAGACCTCACTGAGGATAATATTCCCATGGTCATAGCCACTTGCTGTACATTGCATAATCTCTGTGAAGCTAAGGGTGAAAGGTTTGCTCAGGGGTGGAGTGCTGAGGCAGACCGTTTGGCCGCTGATTTTGAGCAGCCAGATACCAGGGCTGTTAGAGGAGCCCAGAGGGGGGCTATTTGAATCAGGGAGGCTTTGAGACAGCATTTGGACAATGAGCACCAGTAACAGATCTCTGTCAGAGGTGCTTCAATGTTACATTACATGTAGTTTTCCTAGAGGGCAATTGTGATACTTGGGGGTCTTATATTCCAGTATGCAAGTGATTAAAATGCCTGTGCATGTATTGGTGGTGCCTGCAATCTCACCTTGTAGAAAAAAAATAAACATGATTTACCATTATAAAACTTTGCTTTTATTGCACAAGAAACAGCACACACAAACACACAGATGCTTGGCGAGAAAGTAGGAACCAGGGAAGGGAAGACTTTCACAGCTATGTGTAGGTCTAGCTATCATTGGGAAAGTTGTCCGAGCGGGTGGAGTGAATGGGAAACTGAGAAGTGCTGGAAAGTGGAAAGGAATTGTGGGCGGAGTTTGGGGGAGTGGCACATGGGAAAGAGTTCTGAATGTGCTGCAGTGGAGGTCGAGCACTGATCTGCTCAGGGCTTGTCTACGCTTACCGGGCATCCATGAGTGGTGATCAATGCATTGTCTGTCGATTTAGTGGCTCTAGTAAAGACCCGCTAAATTGACTGCAGATCGCTCTCTCGTCGACTCCTGTCCACCAGATCGAGAAGAATGGGGGAGTCGACAGGAGAATGTCTCCCGTCGACATCACGTAGTGTGGACCCCTGGGTAAGTTAGATCTAAGCTATGTCGATTTGAGTTATGCTATTCACGTAACTCAAATTGCGTTGCTTAGAGCGAATTTCCCCTGTAGTGTAGGCAAGGCCTCAGTCTGCAGCATTATTAAGGACTTCAGCATTTGTGTTTGCTCCTCCGTTACTTTAATCAGCCGCTCAATTGCGTCCTTAACAAAGGTGTGATTCTCTTTTCTGTCCTGCTGTTCGGCTTTCCAGCACTCCTTGTGTTCCCTTTTTTCTGCATTGGAGCACTGCCGGACCTCCCGGAACATGTCTTCTTTGCTGCGTCTTGGGCGCTTTCTTATCTGGTGGACACTCAGCCAGCATGCGTGGGGTGTTCCTGAAGGCCACATCTGGTGAAGCACAGGGGACAATGCACAGAAGCGGGATTGTTAAATTCACGCACAGCATTGAAACATTTCAGTTAAATAAACCTTTTGCAACATTGCCGTCACTTTCTCACTGACCCTAGCCAGGCACACATCTCTGCGAACACCCAAAGCATGGTAAGTGTTGGCGGAGGGGGAAAGGGAGGGAGACTCCATGCTGGGAAAAGAGCACACACTCTTTGCAAGGGCCATGGTGCAGCATTCTAGGGGACAAATTCTAAAATTCTCCCACACTTTTCCACAGGTGGGGATCATTCTAGCAGACATCTCACTGCTAAGGGTAAGCAGGGAAACGAGGGTACATCTAGTCTATGCTTGTGGTTTCTGCCCTGCTCCCTATGCTGCTCGCCTGTGTGCCGGTTTGGTCCCTGCACAAGTGATTGCCGAATGAAGTGGGAAAGTTTCCTACAATGGGGGAAGGAACAAAGCTGCTCTACCACGGAACCTTCGGAAGAGAATTGGCAAGTACCTCCAGGAAACTTTCCTGGAGATCTCCCTGGAGGATTCCTGTGAGATCTCAACATGCATCAACACCCTGTTCCATTGTACCGATTATCATAGAGTTCAGAGAATATCAGGGTTGGAAGGGACCTCAGGAGATCATCTAGTCCAACCCCCTGCTCAAAGCAGGACCAATCCCCAGACAGATTTTTGCCCCAGATCCCTAAATGACCCCCTCAAGGATTGAACTCACAACCCTGGGTTTAGCAGGCCAATGCTCAAACCACTGAGCTATTCCCCCCTTCCTCCTGGATTAGTTACACAGGGAATTGTCCAGCTCACAGAAACACAGCCAGGCTCCCACAGTTCTGTACCCTGAACACCACCTCCACGCTACACAAGCCACAGCCACTTACCAGGCATCTCACCTCCTGCTTCTTGCTCCCTTGAGAGCAACTGCTGAGTCTGGCTAGACACCTCTGGAGTGGAGAACAGTTCCTGGCTTCCTGCCCCACTGGGCGACCCCGCCAGGAGCTGTACATCCTCATCTAACTCCACTCTTCATCAATAACTTCATCCTCTGGCTTAGGTCCTCTTTCCGCCGCCCCATGCCCTCTGAAGTATCCACAGGGCTCTTGGCAATGGAGGTGCGGTTGCCACCGAGGATAGCGTCCAGCTCCTTATAGAACCAGCAGGTCTTAGGTGAAGCACCTGAACGACAGTTCACCTCCCTCGCCTTATGGTACGCCTGCCTTATCTCCTTTATCTTCACTCTGCACTGCAGCGTGTCCCGATCACAGCCCTTTTCGCACAAGCCTCGAGAAATCTGCCTGTAGGTATCCCAATTCCTACGGCTCAAGCGCAGCTGGGACTGCACAGGCTCCTGACGGACGGGGAGAGAGCCGCGACCGCCTTACAGACAGTTAGGGCTTAGAACATTTTCACTGGTTCACCTTAAAGATTTACACTTCACACTGGCTTCTCCACATGCCATCTGAACCCATCACCTTCTTTAATAGCAAAGAAACACCTGAATAGACAGACCTTTGTTACACATTAGGTACATAGTAGTTCTTCATCATATTTCTATTTAAAATAGACGGCATGAGCAGTTCCTGAGTCTTCTTTCAATTACATGGACCAGGCAGTCCTGTCCTGCCCGGCCCCACAGGACTGCAAATCCCACCTCTAGATGTCACCCAAGAGTCACCTGCTGGCTGGAACTGAGGTAGGTGTGGGGAGAAGTTCCTGGCTGGGTCCCATCTAGACGGGGGGGGGGGGGGGGGGAGGGGGTTGTCCTGGCTGCATCCCAGCTAGATGCATGAGTGTGTGTGGGACAGAGACACATAGTTGGATCCCGCCTACACGGGGGGAAAGGGGATAGCTCCCTAATGGAGTACACTGTGACAATTCTCTAAATTTACTACCACCGGTCTGCTCTTCCCTACGCTGCTCAACCAAGTTCCCTTCCCCGCCCCACACAGTCTCTGCTGGTCATCAGGGGGACAGGACCACTCGCTGGTCTGCATCTGCTGGTGCTGTGTCAGGCCCACTGGCTCCAAGAAGCCCCTCAGGCCCTGGCAATGGCAGAGGGGTGTTGGTGTGAGTGACCTGGTGCCGGGTGAGGTTGGCCAACCTACCAAACCGCTTGCCACAGTCAGCACAGCTGTATGGCCGCTCCCCAGTGTGTGTGCGCTGGTGTCGTCTCAAGCTTGAGCTCTCTGCAAAGCTCTTGCCGCAGTCAGTGCATTGGAAAGGCCTCTCCCCGGTGTGTGTGCGCTGGTGCTTGGCCAGCGCATTGGTGTTGCTGAAGTTCTTGCTGCAAACATCACAGCGGTGCGGCGGCTCCCCGCTGTGTGTGTGTTGGTGTGTTCTCAAGTTTGAGCTCTCTGCAAAACTCTTGCCACAGTAAGCACAGCTGTACGGCCGCTCCCCGGTGTGGGTGCGCCGGTGTCTTCTCAGGCTTGAACTCTGTGCAAAGCCCTTACCACAGTCAGCACAGTGATACGGCCGCTCCCCCGTGTGTATGCGCCGGTGTCTTCTCAGGATTGAGCTCTGTGCAAAGCACTTGCCGCAGTCAGCACAGTGGTATGGCCGCTCTCCGGTGTGCGTGCGCCGGTGTCTTCTCAGGCTTGAGCTCTCTGCAAAGCCCTTTCCGCAGTCAGCGCAGTGGTACGGCCGATCCCCCGTGTGTGTGCGCTGATGTATTCTCAGGTGTGACCTCTCTGCAAAGCCCTTGCTGCAGTCAGCACAGCGGTGCGGACGCTCCCCGGAGTGTGTGTGCTGATGAGTTCTCAGGTGTGAGCTCTGTGCAAAGCCCTTCCCGCAGTCAGCACAGCGGTGTGGTCGCTCCCCGGTGTGCGTGTGCTGGTGTGTTCTCACATTTGAGGTCCATGCAAAGCCCTTCCCGCAGTCAGCACAGCAGTAAAGCCGCTCTCCGGTGTGCGTACGCGGGTGTATTTTCAGGACTGAGGACTGGCTAAAGCACCTGCCACAGCCAGACCATGTCCTCGTTCCTCCCAGGATCTCGTGCCCTGCTGGAGAAAGCAGAGGCAATCCCGGTGTTAGCTCACGGTTAAGGATACAGGTTTGTCAAGGATGGGAAAATGTCACGGATGGAGTGATTTCCCCATTTCTCTGTGTCTGTTTTTTGGATGTGCGCCTCACGCTGCAATGGCAGCTCCTATCTGACAAGGCTGGACCGAACACCTCGCTCTGGGTACTGAGACCTGGCCTGCGGGGTTACAGCGCCGCTCAGATTTGCCCCCACCCACAGTCATGATGTGGGGGAGGCGGGTCAAACTTCAGTGAATGGCCTTGGCCCCCAGATCTTCTCTAGCCCGCACCAACAACTCTGCATCAGGCTGGGGTTAGGGTTGCAGTGCTGGGGGGGTAAAGTGCTTCTTTGGGCAGTTGGTGCCCCCCCTTTGTTAAACATCATGGAGCCGTCACAGTAAGTTTAGTGACCTGTGACTTTTAGTAAATTTACTGTAACTGCTCCGTAATTTTTTATATGAAATGCCGTGAGAAATCTGCAGTCTGACTCAGGGTGGTTCTATCCTATGTTGCTTATGCAGCACCTAGCGCCTGCTCTCACGTGCGTCATGTGCCTCATGGGTCTTGTTTGATGCTTAAATTGTAGCTTGCCCAGGAAAGAGGCAGCAGCTGGCACAACGGGGCCCTGATCCAGAACTAGGGGCTCTAACTGCTAACAAACAGGGTCCGGGTTTTGTTTTCACACTGATTTTGGTTTTATTTCAATCAGAGGTTTTTATTTTCATGTTTCTGGTTCTGCACTGTCTCCTGTTTTATAGCACAAGGCCTGTGCCCCAGTGTTTGTGCTGTTTAAACGATATTGGTTTGAAACTAGTTGAGGGGCTACAATCCCCTCATGTGGACGCAGTGAGACCGGTATAAAGCTGTTTAGCACAACGTAGCTTATTCCTGCGGGGAAGTCAGTCCCTTTCAACAAATTCCTTCTAAAGAAGTCATTCACCCTCGGCTTCACGTTTCATTCTTTGTGCAAAACTAAAACTAAACTAAAATTCTCAAGGAGGGGAAGGGAAAGGCTGAGGAGATAAATCACTCAGGGTTTGTGTGATGTAACCTGAAAAACATGTCTGTATTGTTTCAAAACCCAATCAGTGACACTGCTGACCTGGAAGGAGTTAATGGTTGCCACACAGCGGGCCTTTGATCTACAGACTGCATTAAGGCTGAGGGCTGTGCTAAGCATTGACACTGAAGCAATGTAAGTGACAACGGTTTCGTGCCACTGAGAGAGCAGGAGGAGAGGGGGATGTGACAAAGGCCATTCCACCACCCTCTCCCTCACACCCAGCCCATACACCAGGGTATTCCAAGTCGTGCCCCACAGGATGATTTCATCTGGCCCCCAAACACATCCGTTCCCCCAGCAGCAGCTGCCTGGAACGTGGGGAAGTTTTAGAGCATTACAATGAAACACTGCAAGTGCGAGAGACCTTCTCTACAAAACGGTGTCCTCCGCGTGGCGTAACCTCGCACTTATCGTATATGACTTACTCCTGGGGAGAATTCTGTGCTACTGCGTGCACGCATATTTAAGGAGCCCTGCAGATTTCTAATTTTTCATGCAGAAAAAAGCTTCTGCCAAAACATTGCTGCAGTTCCGCCTTTTGCCCACCAAAGGGTGCTGTGGTGATAGAACAAAGTTGCAGCTCCCTGCAGCGAGGGAGTCAGGGGCTGTGGGGTGGCTGGGGGGGGGGGAAGGAAGGCGTCAGACAGGGTCCCATAAGGGCTAGTGGGGGAGAACAGACTGGGGCAGGGGCTGAATGGGAATGGAGGCACAGGGCCACAGGGGAAGGGAGGTGCAGAGACACATGGTGATAGGGAAGGTTTGCAGAGCTACATAGGGACAGGGGAGTGGCTGGGTGGGGGCACAGAGACACATGGCGATAGGGGCAGATGTGCTTAACTGAATGGGAGAGGCTAGGGGTCGGCCAGAGTTTGCATGGGGGAAGCTCCCTAACAAATCCCTCTCCTGCCCCCCCCAAAAAAGCCTGTTCCATACTTTTCCCACCCGTACACAACAACCCTCCAAGTTCACACCCAGGCTCCCTTCTCAGCAATTTACTTCCCTCTCCCTCAGCTCCTCCCTTATCCCTGATTCCCCCAAGCTTTTGCACTGCTTCTGAGTGGTGTGGGAAATATGGTTCTGTAGTGTAGTTTAAATGAATTATTACTCAGAGTTCTGTATTAATACGCCTAGTAAGAAATCTATTAGTCAAAAAATGTTTCCTGAATCGTTTTTCTTGTTACAGACGTACTTGCTTTGAGGTATTTTGAAATAAATAACTAAAAATAATTGAAACTGGTGTGATTATAGTGTGTTATTTTGACAAATAAAATATGCAGAATTTTAAAATATTGTGCGCAGAACTTTTAATTTTTTGGCGCAGAATTCCACTAGGAGTAATGACTGATCCTGCTCTGCCCTGAGTCATTCCCAGCTTTCTCCTTGCTTGCTGGGGCCGGTTTCTCCAGTCTGAGAGGTCAGGTGCGAAATGAAGTGGCAATGAGGGAGTGGGATGGAGCCAGTGACTCGGGGATGCTCTCCCAGGCTACGAGCAGGTTTTTGCCCCTGTCTGAACTATGTCTGGATCCAGGTGCCCAAGGCCATAGGACACCAGCACACACAGCTTGAGTCGGGGGGGCAGCAGCATGAAGCCCATTTGAAAAATCTCGAGGGCACCCCTGCCTTGGTATGATTTTCTGAGGTGTGTGAAGCCTAGAAGAAAGTGTTGTGGTCTATGGACCAACAGGCATCTCTTTCTACCCAGGTGCTTGTCTGACCCCCAAGTGCCAGTGATCCACTGACACACACAGATGAAGTTTATCCTCAGAGCTGCAATGCCCTTCCCATTACACACTTGAGGAACCTGAGGCATGGTGGAGCTGTAGTGACTCACTTCTAGAAATGAGCCAAGATGTTTTCAATCCTACTACAATGTCCTACCCACTTGGTAATTGCAGCTTCCATATTCTCCCCTCACCACGGAGACCTCTCTCTTTCCCACAGCATCCTCTGAAATCTCCCACCCCACATTGTCCCATATCACTATCCCACCCCTCTTCCAAGTTCATCACCTCCCCCATCTCCAATCCATTTCTCTTTCGCAGCTTTAGGGCCCCATCATTTTTAGGTCCCATTGTAGGTCACAGATAGCCAATGAGTAGGAAAGACAGGAAGTATGATAGTAAGACCCCCTGGCTTAACCAGATCTTCAATGACCTGAAACTCAAAAAACAGTCAGACAAGAAGTGGAAACTAGGTCAAATTACAAAGGATGAATATTAAAAAAACAAAACCCAACAAGCATGTAGGGACAAAATTAGAAAGGCCAAGGCAAAAAACTATATTAAAATAACTAGGGCTATAAAGGGGAACAAGAAAGCCTTTTACAAATATATGGGAAGCAAGAGGAAGACCATGGACAGGCTAGGCCCATTACTAAATGAGGAGGGAAAGACAATAAGAGAAAACGCAGCAATGGCCAAACAGTTAAATGCCTCTTTTGTTTCAGTTTTCACCAAAAAAGTTAGCATTGATCAGTCGACTAACATAGTGAACATCAGTGTCAAAGGGGTAGGATCTGAGCCTAAAATAGGAAAAGAAATAGTTATGAATTACTTAGACAAGTTAGATGCCTTCAATAAGGCAGGGCCTGATGAAATACATCCTAGAATACATAAGGATCTGGCTGAAGAGATCTCTGAGCCATTAGTGATTATCTCTGAGAACTTGTGGAGGATGGTAGAGACCCCCAAGGACTGGAAAAGGGCAAATATAATAACCAGTTATAGAAAGGGGAATAAGGACAATTCGGGGAATTATAGACCAGTCATCGTAACTTCAAAACCTGGAAAAATAATGGAGCAAGTAATCAAACAGTCTATTTGTGAGCACTTAGAAGGAAATAAAGTAATAAGTAAGAGACAATATGGATTTGTCGAGAACAAATTATGTGAAACCAACCTAATATCCTTCTTTGACAGGTAACAAGCCTTGTGGATAGGGAAGAAGCAGTAGATGTCACATCTCGACTTTAGATCCTGTCTTACCTGACCTTCTCATAAACAAACTAGAGAAATATAGCCTAGGCAAACCTACTATAAGGTGGGTGCACAACTGGTTGGAAAACCGCACTCAGAGAGTAGTTATTATGGTTCACAAATGAACTGAAAGGGCATCTTGAGTGGGATCCCGCAGGGATCTGTCCTGGGTCCAGTTCTATTCCATATCTTCATAAATGATTTGGACAGTGGCACAGAGAATACACTCAAAGTTTACAGATGATTCCAAGCTGGGAGGGGTTGCAAGTGCTTTAGAGGACAGGATTAGAATTCAAAAGGATGTTGACAAACTGGAGAAATGGTTGGCATTAAATAAGATGAAATTCAATAAGACCATATGCAAAGTACTACACTTAAATTAGAATAATCAGTTACACAAATACAGAATGGGAAACGACAGCCTAGGAAGGAGTACTGCAGAAAACCATATGGGGTTATAATGGATCACAAATTAAATATGAGTCAACAATGGAATACTGTTGGGAAAAAAAGCAAATATTCTGGGATGTATTAGCAGGAGTGTTGCAAGCAAGATGCGAGAAGTAATTCTTCCACTCTACTCAGCACTGGTAAGGCCTCAACTGGAATAGTGTGTCCAGTTCTGGGCCCCGCACTTCAGAAAGGATGTGGACAAATTGGAGAATATCAGACGAGATCAACAAGAAGGTCAGGAAAACATGACGACCAATGACAAAAGATTGAAAAAATGAGGTTTGTTTAGTCTGGAGAAGAGAAGGGGGAGGAGGGGGGGACGACTTGATAAAAGTCTTCAAATACGTAAAAGGTTGTTACAAAGAAGTGGGTGATAAATTGTTCTCCTTATCCACTGAGGCCAGGACAAGATGTAAATGGGCTTAAATTGCAGCAAGGGAGATTTAGGTTAGATATTAGGAAAAACTTTGAAACTCTGAGGGTGGTTAAGCACTGGAACAAAATTATCTAGGGAGGCTGTGGAATCTCCATCATTGAAAGTTTTTAAGAAAAGGTTAGAAACAAACCTGTCAGGTATCAGAGGGGTAGCCGTGTTAGTCTGAATCTGTAAAAAGCAACAGAGGGTCCTGTGGCACCTTTAAGACTAACAGAAGTATTGGGAGCATAAGCTTTCGTGGGTAAGAACCTCACTTCTTCAGATAAGAAGTGAGGTTCTTACCCACGAAAGCTTATGCTCCCAATACTTCTGTTAGTCTTAAAGGTGCCACAGGACCCTCTGTTGCTTTTTACACCTGTCAGGGATGGTCTAGATAATACTTAGTCTTGTCTTAGTGCAGGAGACTGGACGAGATGACCTATGGAGGTCCCATCTACTCCCACATTTTTATGATTTCTATGATTCATAGATATCAAGGCCAGACAGGCTCATTGTGCCCATCCAGCCTGGCTTCCTGCCTTTCCCAGCCAGAGAAACTCCCCTGCGATTCCTGCCTCTGGCCCAGTAACTCCTCGCTGAGTTAGAGCGGGGCTTTGAGGTAGAGTCGCCCCATCTCCACCAACAGACTCCCAGTGAGGGAGAATCCATTGCATCCTGAGGGGAGCTCTCCCAGTGGTTCATTCCCCTCCCAGATAAACACTGGCCCCTAATTTGTCTCTCTTCAGCTCCCAGCCAATGGATCTCGCTCTGCCTTTGCCTTCCACATCAAGGAGCGCTCTGCTAGCAGGTGTGTAAATCAGAAGGGATCAGATTATTATGACTCACCTGAGGAGGGGCTCTCAGGCCCGGAGCTTTCCCTGGAGCTCTCGGCATCCCTGATCCAGAGCTCAGCCTCCCCTAACTCGATCCGTTGGATTAAGTCCGGTGTGGAACCTGAATAGCCTGTTTGGGGAGAAAGAATCAGTTCTGGGGGCAGGGACTCATTTATATGTTTGTGCAGCCCAGCACAACAGGACCCTGATCTCTGTCAGCGTTTGTCTGCGCAGCAACTGGCACGACAAGGCCTCAGTCTCGGACGCTGCTTGAGAGGAAAGCGCAAGAGATCCCAAGCAGGAGAATAATGAAATAAACCTTCCTTAGAGATTTCTTCCCATCTCCCACCAGGCAAGTTCAGTTCGTACTTTGAAGCAGCAACGTCTATGACCCTTCTCAATTTGCTTTGGGGGCTGAGTCATGGCAGGTGGCACCGTTACACACACCTACCAGTTCTTTTGCTTAGGATGCAGCATTGTTCAACTATGGTGTGGTTGTTAAATTTATGATGTTCATTCTTTTTGGCGAGGTGGGGAGCTAAGTTCCCACTAAGCTGCGCGGCTGTGCTGCAAACCATCAAGGGCTGCACAAGGGCACAACCATAGGGGTCTGGACTGGAGAGGCGCCGCTGCTGGGGAAAGACGCTTCTCCACCTGACCCAGCCCTGGAGCTGCTGCGGCCGGGGAGAGGCGCCTCTCCCCCAGCCCGCTGCAGCAAGAGAGGGCTGGGGGAGTCCTCTCTCTCCGCCGCAGCCCTGGGGCAGCCTGCACCCCAAACCCTCATCCCTGGCCCCACTCCAGAGCCCTCACCCCCACACTCCAACCCTCTGTGACAGCCCTGAAACCCCTCCCTCACCCTGAACCCCTCATCCCCAGCCCCAGCCCAGAGCCCTCATCCCCAGCCACAGCCCTAACTCCCCCCACCCCAACCCTTAGCCCCAGCCCTGAGCCACCTCCCACACTCCAAACCCCTCAGCCCCACCGCCGCCACACATCACCTCCATATTGGTGCACAGAACAAAATTTATTCTGCACATGGATGTAAAAACGTAGCCGGAACATTGTGGGGGAGCTGTTCCAAGCAGCAGGAGACTTTTCTCTCTGCCTTATTTGTCTAACTGGAGTCAGTTCTTGAGGTAGAGTTCCTGCCCTCGGTGTCTGGGCTGGGATACCTGGAAGAGGTGGTTACAACCACCTCTGTGCCAGGACTGAGGTATAATGCAAGTAAACCGGTTACATTAACATTACCCTAAGGGTCTATAGCCCTGATTTCTCCTTTGAGAGGGGCTGACATTTGCCACCACTTGGCCACTCGGTGGCACATGGCAGCTGAGGCATTCAGGGAGCCCACTGCAGTGAATAAATGAAGGGAACTCAGTCCTTACCCAGGGAAACGAGTGCCCAATAATTCCTCAGCATCTGATCCCGGTACAGATGCTTCTCTCGCTGGGATAAGAGCTCCCACTCCTCCCGGGTGAAATACAGAGCGATGTCCTCAAAGGCCACCTGGAGCTGCTGGCACAAGCGTTACACACTCAGCACCTTCCGCTCCAGCCCCCAGCCCGGAGTCTCAGCAGGGGACGCGGTTTCTAGGGGAGCGACTCCCAGGGAACCCCCAGCCCAGCAGCTGTGACCCAGGGAGACTCTTCCCCCCGCACAGCTCCCCCAGGGACTCGGGGCCCTGCTGGCCGGGGACAGGAGTCGCCCTCGGCTCCCCACGGGGCTCTGGGGCGGGGCTCTGGGGCGGGGCCCGAATCCCAGGGCCGGGAACAGGCTCCTCCCCCCCGCCGGAGTCCCGCCTCCGCCCCAGGCCTGTGCTCAGCCCCGCTCCCGCCCCGGCTCGGGCGTCTCCGGGCTCCTCTGCCCGGCCGGGGCCTCGCTCGGGGGAAGGGGCCGCGCCCGGCTCCGCGTGTCCGTCCGGCCAGGGCCCCCCCAGCCCCGGGGCCCCAGAGCCGCCCCCCGACCCCAGCGCTCCGGCTGCTGCAGCTTCCAGCCCCGGGGTCACTAGCGCGGGAGGGACCCGGGTCCCGGCCCCCCTCGGCCCCCAGCCGGGACCAGCCAGTGCCCGGCCGGGGAGTCCCCGCCCCGCGTCCTACCTGCGCCGGCCCCGCTGCAGCCATCGCCGGGCTCGGCCCCGGCCCCGGCCGCTTCCTCCGGGCAGCGACTTCCCGCCCCGCGGCTGGTGCTTCCCCGGGGCCGCGGCTGGTGCTTCCCCGGGGCCGCCTCTCGCCCGCTCCCCGCCCTGGGGCTGCAGCCGGAACCCGCCCTGTGCACGGGCCGGGCTGGCCCGGGAAGGCTCCTCCCTTGGCCCAGCCCCGGTTCCAAGGGCCCCGCGCCTGCGCCGCCAGCTCCAGCAGCCGGGGAGGCCCCAGCGCCGGGACCTTCCGGCCCAGCCCCCCGGACGCCTGGGTCCCGAGTCCGGCCGCCGGGGGCGCTCGCGGCACCTGGAGCCCGTTACAGGGCAGCCCGGTCCCCGCCCCTGGGCTGTGAGTGAGACCCCGCTGTGCGGTGGGGAGCTGGGAGCCCGGACTCCTGGGTTCTCTCCCGGCTCTGGGAGGGGAGCGGGGACTAGTGGGTACAAGAGGGCCCCGGTCAGGCTGTGGAGTGGGTGTGTGTGACAGTAAGACAAGGGTCTGGGTGTGTGATGTTGGTGTGTGTGTGTTACAAGGGATCACACCCCAGGCTGTGTATGGTGTGCAGGTATGAGTATTGCAGGAAGGCTGTGTGATCTTTTTTACAGATCACACCCTGGCTGTGTAGTGTGCGTGTGTTACAGGAGTTAACCCCTGGCTGTAATGTGCATGTGTTTCAGGAGCGGTGTGTATGTGTGTGTTACAGGAGCTCAGTCACACCTGGCTGTAGTGTGTGCTACATGTGTGTTTCATGAGGGTTGTGCAGTGTGTGTGTGTTACGTGTATGTTACAGGATCTCTCACCCATCTGTGTAACATGTGTTTCAGAAGCTCACACCCATGGGGAGAGCAGCTGCCCCGTACAGATGCCGTGTTCTGGCCTCAGTGCTGGCGCTGAAGGAGCTAGTACCCAGGCTGGCTGCCTCCGCCCACTGCCCTGCGCACCACATGTACTGCCCCTGCCGGCCACAATAAATGGTCCAAAGTCAAACTCATCAAGGGCCCGTGGGACATCGACCGCAGCTGGCTCTTCCAGAAGCTCGCCATGCCCTGCGCTTGCCGTGAAAGGCATGGGGGGGAAGGAAGGGACGGATCCTGTGTGTGACCCCGCTCCAGTCGAGGTTGTGGCTACAGAGCCCGGCCAGCCCAGCCTTGACCAGTAGCACTGACCCTGGTGCCCCTAAGCCCAGCACTCCCTAACCTGTTAGCCCAAGGCCAGCACCGTCCCTGGCTGCTCGAGGAGAGGATGCTGGTCTGTGGGGTAGTGTCTCCCCTTCTCATCCTTTCTGCACTGGACCTTTCTTCTGTCCCACAGAACCTCCCCTAAGGTGCCTGGGTCTCTGCCCCCCTCTAGCAGCTGCTTTGCATAAGAGGGGGGAAGCCCAGTCCCTGGGGTTCAGGTGCCCTAAGGTAAGAGCTAATGCTGGCTGAAAAGGGGAAGGGTGTTGGGACAGGTGGTGTGGGGCAGGGAGGGTCACCAGGGGCCTCAGGACTCCTGGGTCCCATCCCCAGCTCTGCAAGGGGGATAGTCAGAGTCAGGACACCTGGGTTCTATCCCTGGCTCTTGGAGAGCAGTGGAGGCTGGTGGGTTAAAGGAGTGGGGGCTGGGAGCCTGGACTGCCTTGGAATGGGATCCCAGCCATATCTTCCTTGTGACTCTTCCTGCAGACCCAACCCTGATTTCAACACCAACCTGGCCAACATCATCGAGCAGTGCCGGAGCAAGAGCACGCCCAAAGCATCCATTGAGGCGGCCATCAAGGGAGGGGTATGGAGCCGGGTCCCAGCAGCCCCAGCTCACGGGGCAGAGGGGCTCATGGGCTGCAGCCTTGCTGCATTCTCTGGGCTAGGCTGAGGGGCATTGGGAGCCTTGAATGAGGGAGCGAGGCTGGGCTTGTGGCTACAATGCTGGGCTGGGCTACAGGACTCCTGGTGTCTATTCTTAGCTCTGGCACTTGCTGCCTCTGTGACCTTGGGCAAATCACTTGGGTCATAGGGAATTGCCAGACTGGATCAGAGCAGAGGTGTGTCCACTCCAGTGTCCTGTTTCCAGCACCAGAGGCAGGTGTAAGAATCCCGCAGTAGCGGATGTTGGGATAATCATCCTGCGCTAGTGTCACTGTGCTTCAGTGGGTCACACCTGAGAATACCCGATTCAGGACAAACTGCTGAGAAATAGGGCACAGACATGCCAAACCTGGTGGTTATTCCTCCACAAGATATACCAAACCAGTCAACTTTTGTCTCACCACAGTGGCTAACAGTCAGAACTGCAGCCTCCTTAGGTATCCCAGTCCTTGTTTCACCACCCAGACATTAGACTTAATGATGAGTGGTTATTTAAAACCAATTTCATCAAAGAGTTCTTCTGATCCCAAAGGACCAGCCACATACCCAGGTTAATATATAGCTCAGATCTTGCCCAATAATCGCTGTTCCCAATCCTTTGGTATCTAATATCTAAAGGTTTATGTATAAGCGAAAAGAAAGAGGTGAGGGTTAAAACAGCTAAAGGAATCAAATACATACACACATTGCAAAGTTCTTGTGGCCGGTCTGAAGCAGTGATGGAATAAACTGCTGGCTTGTTAAGTATCTGATGGCATCCAAAAGAATGGAAGGTCCCGAGTCCATTGGTTAGAAAGCTCCTTTTATTATAAGTCAATAGTCCAGAGATCAGTGCAGGAAAGAGGCAAAATGCAGATGTTTCTAGGGCTTTTTATAGCTTCTGCCAGGCCTAAGTGTTTCATGATTTTCTTATTTTAGTATTTTGCTTAATGTGCCAAATAAGTCAATAACCAGGTCTGCATTTTGTCTCGTACATGGGTGTATTGTCCAACTTTACATTGTTAGATTTACCTGACATTAGGCTGTGTGTGTGTTTTGTATAAAATACTGCTGAAAACAAGTATGATGTTCAGTGAGACTTAACTGTCAATAAAACTAACTTGAATGTATGCTTAAAGTAGGTTATCTATAAAATAATATGCAGTTTGGTTTGAGCGTATGCTTAATTGTATTGAGAAAGAGGAGGGAAGGGTGGATGTTAAAGTGTTATGTGTCTGTATGTGTGTAGAGAGGTCAGAAAACAACATTTATAGCTCTGGTAAAAAGTGCAATTGACTAACAAAATAGTTTAAACTAGCCCTACATTTTGTCTACATGGGGTGTATTGAACAATTGAACACCATTAGATTTCTTTTAAGCTAGGCTGTGTGCGTATTCTGTATGAAATAATGCTGAAAAACAAGTATGAATGTGTATGTGAGTGGGTGACATCTATAAAACTAGTTTGAATGTATGCTTACGGTGGTTTATAAGTTGGCTCGAATGAATGCTTATTCATTTTGGGAAGTAGGACTGGGAGGGGTTTGGGACTGGGGCTGTGTGTGCATGCTTTTGGGTTTTATTTTTTTTTATTTTTAATTTCTCTGTCCCTTCACCCACTTCCACAATATACATAGGAAAGAACGGTTCTACCTCATATAACTGAGCAGCATGAATCCCAAAATGAACATTTACTATGGTTCTCCTCTCCTGTGTCATGTGAGACCGGCTAGACCCCGCTGGAGTGGAGAATTCCTGACTTGCCGTGCCACCAGATGACCCTACCGCGGATTCCACTACGTTCTCCAACTTGACCTCTTTGTCCACAACTTCGTTCTGGGGCTTGAGCCCCCTGTCCACCACCTGCAGCCCCGCCGAAGTATCCACAGGGCTCTTGGCAGTGGAGGTGGGGTCGCCACCAAGCGTGGCATCCAGCTCCTTACAGAAGCGGTAGGTCTTCAGCACAGGACCAGAGTGACGGTTTGCCTCCCTTGCCTTCCGGTATGCCTCCCTCAGCTCCTTTATCTTTGCTCAGCACTGCTGCATCCTCCCGCCCTGGAACCGGACTTTTGGTTCGGGTACCATTTAGAGTCGCCAGATCCCAAAAACCAGACACCCGGAAACCCTAAATGGCACCCAGACACAAAAGCCAAAACCTGGGCAGGTGGCAACCCTACTAGTCATACAATAAGTACATACTGCGGAACAGGCCCCTTCTTTTATCTCATTAAAAGCTGGGGCACTCCTGGGTGGTCAGCTCTCTCCTTGCCTAGTGTGGCAGTGACATTTGGAGGGTTGTGGAGGCTGTTACTCTTTCATGCTATACGAAGGGGTGTGTGAAGCCCAGCGTTTTCATTTAAAGGCACGGCAAGACATTACACACTGAAGACTGTTTTTAAAGGCAGTGTGCTTCAGTGGGCTGAGCTATGGGCTGGGATCCAGGAGACCAGAGTTCCATTCCCAGCTCTGCCACTGGCCTGTTGACTGACCTTGGGTGAGGCTCTCTGTGCCTTGGTTTCCCCATCTGTAAAATGGGGACTGAGGCACTAAGTGGCTTTGTAAAGCACTTTGAGATGTACAGCTGGCCCCCATCTCTAAGTATTTCAATAGAATAATATCTTTCAACTACAACCAAATAAAACAACCCCCCTACCCCAAGTGCTGTGAGGCATTTTTTCCTTCTCCAACCCCAAAACACAGATCAGGGTGGGCTGTGTCAATCCAATCAAGGAGCGATTGTGTAAGCGGTGGGGCAATCAAAGCATCAGACAGACTTTCATGGAAGGGGAAAAAGCAGCCGCTGCCCTAGGGGGATGAAGCCCACACTGCAGCCGGCTACTGCTGCCTTCAGCCCACCTTTAACAGAAAACATCTGGTGCAATGGCTGCTCCCCTGCAAGAGGCATTGTGCTGTTTGACTCTCCTCTGAGAACATCCACAACCATTTCCCCGTGTGCATAAGCTGTTTTTACAACAGAGAATTCATCTCTTCATTGCAGTGGGAGCTGTTGGGGTGTGTGTGTGGGGGTGAGAGATGGCAACTTAAAGCTCTTCTTCACAGGCACATGGTAAAATAAAAACAAACTTCCTAACCTACTTTTAACCATGCATGTACAATTTATAACTTCCGAAGCATCCTGGTGGATTCTTCATCTCTGGCCATTTTAAAATCAAGATTGGATTTAAAAAAACAAACAAACAAACAAAAGCTCTGCTCTAGTTCAAACAGGCATTAACTCAGGGAAGTTCTTTGGCCTGTGTTGTACAGGAGATCAGGCTGAATGTGGTCTCCTGTATAGGCCTGGGGAAATTGTGCACCACTGCACAGGCGCAGAATTCATGTCCCCCGCAGATTTTTTTTTTCCTTGGCAGAAAATACATTTTGCCAGTGAGGCGCTGCAGTTACACCTTTTTCCCACCAGGAGCTGTTGTGGCGCCAGAACAGAGGGTAGCCAGCTCAGAGCCATAGCAGAAGCGGCATTCCTCACAACAACCTGCCCACAGGCCCAGGTGAGGAAGCACGCAATATGCAGGGGGGGGGGGGAGAAACGACAGAGCAGGGCAAATAGGGCTGCTGCGTGGATCACATAGGCTGGTGTTCAGAAGCTGGTGGGGAGGAAGACTGGGATGGGGTCTGAGTGGGGGTGCAGGACCACACAGGGCAGGGGGGTGCATGGCGGCGGGGGTGGCTGAGTGGGGGTGCAGGGTCACACAAAGATGGGGGGAGGAGAGTGCAGGGGGACACAGGGACGGGGAAGATGTGCCTAACTGAATGAGAGAGGCTAGCGGGTTAGCCAGAGAAGCATGGGGGAGGCTACCCAACTCTCTAACAATCCCCCCCCATCCTCCAAAAAAATGTGTTACATACTTCTCCCACCCACACCCAACAACCCTCCTGCTTCACGCCCAGGCTAGTTCCAGCAATTACTTCCCTCTCCCTCAGCTCCTCTGTTATCCCTGACTCCCCCCAAGCCTTTGTACTGCTGCTGAGGGGTGCAGGAAATATGTTTCTGTACTGTAGTTTACATGAATTCTTACTCAAAATTCTGTGTTAATAGCCTAGTAAAGAATCTATTTGTCAAAAAACACTTCTTGAATCTTTTTTGTTGTCTGCATTGTTACAGACATACTTGCCGACAGGTATTTTGAAAAATTACCAAAATAACTGAAACTAGTGTGATTATATTGTGTTATTTTGACAAATAAAATATGCAGAATTTTAAAATATTGTTTGCGGAATTTTTAGGCGCAGAATTTCCCCAAGAGTAATGGGAAACTCTCTCTCTGCCCCTGCCAGTCATACAGTTCATCTGGCCTCATGGTCAGTTAGGCCCTAGAACACTTTGATTGGTTGCACTTCACATTGGCTTCTCCACCTGCCATGTGAAAGCATCAGCTTTTCTACTAGCAAAGAAACACCTGGTTAGACAGACCTTTGTTACACATTAGGCACGTAGTTCTTCTTCATCACATTTCTATTTAAAGTAGACGGCATGAGCAGTTCCTAAGTCTTCTTCCAATCACACACACTGGGCTGTCCTGCCCCGCCCCTCAGCCCAATCCATGCTGAGCTAGGACTGCAAATCCCACCTCTAGATGTCACTCAGTTTCATCCGGTGGCCGGAATGGAGCTAGGTGTGGGGGGGAAGTTCCTGGCTGGGTCCCATCTAGATGTGGGGAGGGAGAGGGGGTTATCCTGGCTGCATCCCAGCGAGATGAGTGAGTGTGGGACTGAAAGAGAGACCTGGCTGGATCCCACCTGTAGTAAGAGGAGGCCTTAGACATAAACCCTTGTATCAGAGGCCTGGTATGAGGCCTAAGGCCTGAACTAAAGTAATGGTCAAGACTTTGCTAACATAAAGCAAAGTTAAGCTGTGAGCCAGAGGCAGGCCCTGCTCACAGAAGCTGGCAAGGAAAGGGCTAATGCTGCAAAAAGATACATACCTAAAAGGTACTGAACACTAGATATCAGAACACTCCAATACTTGTACATTCCACAGATAACATGGAACAGGCCGACCCATCCCAATGACAGGGGCAAAAGAGTAAAATGATGGATAGAGTTGTTTTGTTCGAACCAACATGTACAAGGTGAGAGGCGGCACCTTACTACGTAAAGGGGTTGTACCTTGCTGCGTAGAGGGGTTGCACCTCAATACGTCAGGAGTGATGTGTAACTTGTTTGTATCTGTGTATAAGAATGCATCCCTGAATGGATATCTTTGTCCGGCCGAGGGGGCAGTGGAAAGTCCCGCCACTGACTGAGCCGGGTCCATTGCCAAGAGGCACTTTCTCATAGTATGCCCTGAATTAGGCTAAGAAACCTACAGGGAACTGCAATTGTGTCCAAGTTCGCAATAAACCTAGTCGACGTGACTTTGCATCTTACTAGACTCTGTGGTTATTGGGGGTTCTCTTCGGGTCTGGTGGGTCAGCTATCTGCGCAGAGCTGGGGCAGCACACAGAGGGAACACATGCACGCAGCCCAGTGATATCAACATAGGAGAAAACAGAGCACCACACCGGTAGCATCTGACAACACCACCTACATGAGGGGGAGGGCTCCCTAATGCAGTAGGCTGTGACCATCTGCTCTAAAGTCCCTCCACCTGTCTGCTCTTCCCCACACTTGCTTAGTTAAGTCCCCTTCCCTGTCCCCCACAGTCTCTCTGCTGGGCATCATGGGGACAGGACCACTCCCTGGTCTGCATCTGCTGGTGCTGTGTCAGGCCCACTGGCTGCCAGAAGCCCCTCAGGTCCTGGCGGTGGCAGAAGGGCATTGGGGTGCGTGACCGGGTGCCGGGTGAGGTTGGCCAATCTAGCAAAGTGCTTGCCCCAGTCAGCACAGCTGTACTGCTGCTCTCGGCTGTGAATGAACCAATGTGGTAGCAAGGAGGAGGCCCGTGCAAAGCTCTTGCTGCAGCCAGCGCATCGGAATGTCCTCCCCACAGTGTGCGTGCACTGGTGCTTGGTGGGTGGACTGGTTTTTTTGACGTTCTTACCAGAATCATCACAGTGGTGCGGCAGCTGCCCGGTGTGTGCGCTGGTGTGTTCTCAGGGTTGAGCACTGTGCAAAGTCCTTGCCGCAGTCGGCACAGCGATACGGCCGCTCCCCGGTGTGTGTGCGCTGGTGTGATCTCAGGTTTGACCTCTCTGCAAAGCCCATCCCGCAGTCAGCACAGCGATGCGGCCGCTCCCCAGTGTGCGTGCGCTGGTGTCTTTTCAGCTGTGAGCGCCCTGCAAAGCCTTTACCACAGTCAGCACAGCAGTACGGCCGCTCCCCAGTGTGTGCGCGCTGGTGCAGTGTCAGTGTGGAGACACAGCGGAATCCCTTACCACAGTGGGCACAATGGTGCGGCCACTCCCCGGTGTGCGTGCGCTGGTGTTTCCTCAGGCTTGAGCTCTCTGCAAAGCCCTTGTCGCAGTCGGCACAGTGGTATGGCCGCTCCCCGGTGTGTGCGCGCTGGTGTGCTCTCAGGCTTGAGCTCTGTGCAAAGCCCTTGTCGCAGTCAGCACACTGGTACGGCCGCTCCCCGGTGTGCGTGCGCTGATGTATTCTCAGCTTTGAGCTCTCTGCAAAGCCCTTGCCGCAGTCAGCACAGCGATGCGGCCGCTCCCCAGTGTGCGCGCGCTGGTGTGTTCTCAGGTGTGAGCTCCGCGCAAAGGTCTTGCCGCAGTCAGCACAGCGATGCGGCCGCTCCCCAGTGTGCGCGCGCTGGTGTCTTCTCAGCTCTGAGCGCCATGCAAAGCCCTTGCCGCACTCAGCACAGAGATGCGGCCGCTCCCCGCTGTGCGTGCGCTGGTGCTGGGTCAGTGTGGAGGCACTGTAGAATCCCTTACCACAGTGGGCACAGCGGTACGGCCGCTCCCCAGAGTGCATGCGCTGGTGTATTCTCAGGCTTGAGCTCTCTGCAAAGGCCTTGCCGCAGTCAGGACAGCGATGTGGCCGCTCCCCAGTGTGCGTGCGCTGGTGTATTCTCAGCTTTGAGCTCTCTGCAAAGCCCTTGCCACAGTCAGCGCAGCGAAGCGGCCACTCCCCAGTGTGTGCGCGCTGGTGTCTTCTCAGGTGTGAGCTCCGTGCAAAGGCCTTGCCGCGGTCAGAACAGCGGTGCAGCCACTCCCTTGTGTGCGTGCACTGGTGCTGGTTCAGCGCAGAGCGGTTGCTGAACCTCTTGTCGCAGTCGATGCAGTGGTGCGGACGCCGGCCCATGGGCAGTCTCTGGTGTGTAGCAAGGTCTAGTCTCTGGCTGCATTTATCCCGGGGATGGACTGCGTCCTGTGCATGGATCCCTCTATGGGATGTGGAATCTTGCCTCCCTGCCGTGCTTTCCCCACATTCAGACTGTGTCCGCGTTCCCCCCAGGATCCCGAGCCCTGCTGGAGAGAGCTCACAGTTAAGGCTACGGGTTTGTCAAGGATGGAAAATGTCACGGATGGAGCGATTTCCCCATTTGTCCATGACTGTTTTTGGATGGGTGGCTCACCCTGCAATGGCGGCTCCTGTCTCACAGGCCTCTCTCTGGGTACTGAGACCTGGTCTGCGGGGTTACAGCGCCACTCAGATTTGCCCCTGCCCCCAGTGATAATGGTAGGGGAAGGAGGCCAAACTTCAGTGAATGGCCTTGCCACCCAGATCCTCTCTAGCCCGCACCAGCCCCTCTGCACCAGGCTGGCGTCAGGATTGCAGCACTGGGGGAAGTGCTGGGCGGGTGCCCCATGGGCAGGGCGAGGAGGAGGGCAGGTTTTGTTAAAAATCAGGGAGCAGTCACAGGAAGTTTATTGATCTGTGACTTTTACTAAATGTTCTGTAATTGCCCTGTAATTTTTGATACAAAATGCCATGACAAATCTGCAGCCTGACTCAGGGTGGTTCTATCCTATGTTGTTTGTGCAGCGGCTAGGGAGGGGCTGGCAGACACGTGGAGTGAGCAGGCAGACACCGCTCAGCTCTGCTGTGCTGCCGGGGCCCTGGGCCATTGTGAGTCGCCTGGGGTGGGAGGGGGCGGGGGCGGCAGGTGGGGCCAAGGGAGAGACCCGGCCCCAAAACTTCTGGAACCCCGCAGGCCACATTGGGGAGGTTCGCGGGCAGCAGAGTTTGAGACCCCTGACCGAGAAGGAAATAAAGTAATAAGTAACAGTCAGCATGGATTTGTCAAGAACAAATTATGTCTAACCAACCTAATATCCTTATGGACAATTCAAAGTTGGGTGGGGTTGCAAGCGCGTTAGAGGACAGGATTAGAACGTAAAGTGATCTTGATAAACTGGAGAAATGATCAGAATTGAAATGACTGCTTAGGAAGGAGTACTGCAGAAAACCATCTGGGGTTATAGTGGATCACAAATTAAATGAGTCAATGTAATACTGTTGAAAAGAAAAAAAGCAAATACACCTCTACCCCAATATAACGCTGTCCTCGGGAGCCAAAAAAATCTTACCGCGTTATAGGTGAAACCGCGTTATATTGAACTTGCTTTGATCCGCCGGAGCGTGCAGCCCCGCCCCCCCAGAGCACTGCTTTACCGCATTATATCCGAATTTGTGTTTTATCGGGTCGGGTTATATCGGGGTAGAGGTGTATCATTCTGGGATGTATTAGCAGGAGTGTTGCAAGCAAGATGTGAGAAGTAATTCTCCTACTCAGCACTGGTTAGGTCTCAACTGGACGACTGTGTCCAGATCTGGGCCCCGCACTTCAGAAAGGATGTAGACAAACTGGACAGGGTCAGAGGAGAGCAATGAGAATGATTAAAGCTCTAGAAAACATGACCTACGAGGAAAGATTGGATTTGTTTAGTCTGTCGAAGGAAAGACTTAGGTGGGCTTGATAACAGTCTTCAAGTACGTAAAAGGTTGTTACAAAGTACAGGGTGATAAATTGTTCTCCTTATCCACGGAGGCCAGGAGAAGTAGTACGGGCTTAAATTGCAGCAAGGGAGATTTAGGTTAGATATTAGGAAAAACTTCCAAACTCTAAGTGTAGTTAAGCATTGGAACAAATTACTTGGGATGGTTGTGGAATCTCCATCATGGGAGGCTTTTAAGAGCCGGTTAGACAAACACCAGTCAGTCATAGACTAGATAATACTTAGTCCTGTTTCAGTGCAGGGGACTGGACTAGATGACCTATTGAGGTCCCTTCTAGTCCTACATGTCTATGATTTCTAGGATTCATAGATATCAAAGCCAGACAGGCTCATTGTGCCCATCCAGCCTGGCTTCCTGCCTAACGCAGCCAGAGAAACTCCCCCAGTGATTCCTGCCTCCAGCCCAGTAACTCCTTCCCCTCCAAAATAAATACTGGCCCGTAATTCCCGGCCTCCATTGGTCCCCTTCAGTTCCCAGCCAATGAATCTCACTCTGCCTTTGCCTTCTACATTAAGGAGCCATCCACTAGCAGGTGCGTAAATCAGAAGGGATCGGATTATTATGACTCACCTCGGGATGGGCTCTCAGGCCCTGAGGTTTCCCTGGAGTCCTCAGCATCCTGGATCCAGAGCTCTGCCTCGCCTACCTCGATCCAGTGGATTAAGTCCGGTGTGGAACCTGAATAGCCTGTTTGGGGGGAATTAATCAGTTTTATTACTAAAGTTTTGGGGGTAGGGACTCATTTCTATGTTAGTACAACCCAGCACAAGAGGGCCCTGATCTCGGTCAGTGTTTGTCTGCGCAGCACTGGGCGTGACAAGGCCCCAATCTCGGACACTACTTGAGAGGAAAGCGCAGGAGATCCCAAGCAGGAGAATAATGAAATAAACCTTCCTTAGAGGAGATTTTGTCCCGTCTCCCGCCAGGCAAGTTCAGTTCACACTCTGAAGCAGCAATTTGCTTTGGGGCTGAGTCGTGGCAGGTGTCACTGTTATACAGACCTATCATTTTTTTGCTTAGGGTGCAAGAATTGTTGAAAATGTACGGCTAAGATTATGATATTCATTCTTTTTGGGGCGGTGGGGAGCTGTTTTCTTCCTGCCTTATTAGTCTTATTTGCGCATGTGCTGTTTGCAACCAGCCCTGTGCCAGGACTGAGGTAGGTAAACAAGTTACACTAAGATTAGCCCCAGGCTCTGTAGCCCTGATTTCTTCTTTAACAGGAAGCCGAAGTGAAAGAGGCTGACATTTGCAACTACTTGGGCATGTGGTGGCACATGGCAGGTGAGGCAACAAGGGAACCCAGACATTTCACAGCTGTGAGTAAAGATAAATAAGTCCTTACCCAGGGAAACGAGGACCCAGTAATTCCTCAGCATCTGGTCCTGGTACAGCTGCTTCTCTGGCTGGGATAAGAGCTCCCACTCCTCCCGGGTGAAATACAGAGCGACGTCCTCAAAGGCCACCTGGAGCTGCTGGCACAAGCGTTACACACTCAGCACCTTCCACTCCAGCCCCCAGCCCGGAGTCTCAGCAGGGGACGCGGTTTCTAGGGGAGCGACTCCCAGGGAACCCCCAGCCCAGCAGCTGTGACCCAGGGAGACTCCCCCGCACAGCTCCCCCAGGGACTCGGGGCCCTGCTGGCTGGGACAGTAGTCGCCCTCGGCTCCCCACGGGGCTCTGGGGCGGGGCCCGAATCCCAGGACCGGGAACAGGCTCCTCCCCCCCGGCCGGAGTCCCCGCCTCCGCCCCAGGCCTGTGCTCAGCCCCGCTCCCGCCCCGGCTCAGGCGCCTCCGGGCTCCTCTGCCCGGCCGGGGCCTCGCTCGGCTCCGCGTGTCCGCTCGGCCAGGGGCCCCCCGGCCCCAGTGCTCCGGCTGCTGCAGTCCCCGGCCCCGGGGTCACTAGCGCGGGAGGGACCCGGGTCCCGGCCCCCCTCGGCCCCCAGCCGGGACCAGCCAGTGCCCGGCCGGGGAGTCCCCGCCCCGCGTCCTACCTGCGCCGGCCCCGCTGCAGCCATCGCCGGGCTCGTCCCCGGCCGCTTCCTCCGGGCAGCGACTTCCCGCCCCGCGGCTGGTGCCTCCCCGGGGCCGCCTCTCGCCCGCTCCCCGCCCTGGGGCTGCAGCCGGGACCCGCCCCGCGCACTGGCCGGGCTGGGACCCAGGGGCCGGGAAGGCCCCGCCCCCGGCCCGCTCGCTCCGGGACGCGCCGGCTCCAGCCCTGCTGCGCTCCCCGCTCAGCCCCGCGCCTGCGCCGCCAGCTCCAGCAGCCGGGGAGGACCCAGCGCAGGGACCTCCCGGCCCAGCCCCCCGGACGCCTGTGTCTCGAGTCTGGACGCCGGGGGCGATCGCGGCATGTGGAGTCCGGGCGGCAGGAGCCCGCAAGGGGGCAGCCCGGTCCCCACCCCTGGGCTGTGAGTGAGGCCCCGCTGTGCTGTGGGGGGCTAGGAGCCCGGACTCCTGGGTTCTCTCCCGGCTGTGGGAGGGGAGCGGGGACTAGTGGATACAAGAGGGCTCAGGCCAGGCTGTGGAGTGTGTCAGTGTCACAGTAAGACTGTGGTGTGTTTATTGCTAGGCTGTGTGATGTTGGTGTGTGTGTGTTACAAGGGATCACACCCCAGGCTGTGTATGGTGTGCAGGTATGAGTGTTGCATTGGTGGACACCTGGACAGGTAGCAACCCTACCAGTCATACAATAAGTACATACTGCGGAACAGGCCCCTTCTTTTATCTCATTAAACCTGGGGGGTTCCTGGGTGGTCAGCTCTCTCCTTGCCCAGTGTGGCAGTGACATTTGGAGGGTTGTGGAGGCTGTTACTCTTTCATGCTGTAGGAAGGGGTGTGTGCAGCCCAGCGTTTTCATTTAAAGGCACGGCAAGACATTACACATTGAAGAGCTGTTTTTAAAGGCAGTGTGCTTCAGTGGGCTGAGCGAGGGGCTGGGATCAGGGAGACCAGAGTTCAATTCCCAGCTCTGCCACTGGCCTGTTGACTGACCTTGGGTGAGGCTCTCTGTGCCTTGGATTCCCCATCTGTAAAATGGGGATTGAGGCACTAAGTGGCTTTGTAAAGCACTTTGAGATGTACAGCTGGCCCCCATCTCTAAGTATTTCAATAGAATAATATCTTTCAACTACAACCAAATCAAACAACCCCCCTATCCCAAGTACTGTGAGGCATTTTTTCCTTCTCCAACCCCAAAACACAGATCAGGGTGGGCTGTGTCAATCCAATCAAGGAGCGATTGTGTAAGCGGTGGGGCAATCAAAGCATCAGACAGACTTTCATGGAAGAGGAAAAAGCAGCCGCTGCCTTAGGGGGATGAAGCCCACACTGCAGCCGGCTACTGCTGCCTTCAGCCCACCCTTGCACAGAAAACATCTGGTGCAATGGCTGCTCCCCTGCAAGAGGCATTGTGCTGGTTGACTCTCCTCTGGGAACATCCACAACCATTTCCCCGTGTGCATAAGCTGTTTTTACAACAGAGAATTCATCTCTTCATTGCAGTGTGTGGGAGGGGAGGGGGAGAGATGGCAACGTAAAGCTCTTCTTCACAGGCACAAGGTAAAATAAAAGCAAACTTCCTTCTCTACTTTTAACCATGCCTGTACAATTTATAACTTCTGAAGCATCCTGGTGGATTCTTCATCTCTGGCCATTTTAAAATCAAGATTGGATTAAAAAAAACGAAAGCTCTGCTCTAGTTCAAACAAGCATTAACTCAGGGAAGTTCTTTGGCCTGTGTTGTACAGGAGCTCAGGCTGAATGTGGTCTCCTGTATAGGCCTGGGGAAATTGTGCACCACTGCACAGGCGCAGAATTCATTTCCCCCGTAGATTTTTTTTCCTTGGCAGAAAATACATTTTGCTAGCGAGGCGCTGCAGTTACACCTTTTTCCCACCAGGAGCTGTTGTGGCGCCAGAACAGAGGGCAGCCAGTTCAGAGCCATAGCAGAAGCGGCATTCCTCACAGCAACCTGCCCACGGGACCAGGTGAGGAAGGACGCAATATGAGGGGGGGACAGACAGAGCAGGGCACATAGGGCTGCTGCGGGGATCACATAGGCTGGGGTTCAGAAAGGCTGGTGGGGAGAAGACTGGGGTGGGGGTCTAAGTGGGAGTGGGGGTGCAGGACCACACAGGGACAAGGGGGTGCATGGGGGTGGGGGTGGCTGAGTGGGGGTGCAGGGTCACACAGGGATGGGGGGAGGAGTGTGCAGGGACAGGGCAGATGTGCCTAAAATCTGTTACATACTTCTCCCACCCATACCCAACAACCCTCCTGCTTCACTCCCAGGCTACTTCCAGCAATTACTTCCCTCTCCCTCAGCTCCTCTGTTACCCCTGACTCCCCCAAACCTTTGTACTGCTGCTGAGGGGTACAGGAAATACGTTTCTGTATTGTAGTTTACATGAATTCTTACTCAAAGTTCTCTATTGTTGTTTGAAATTAACCACGCGTTGTGTTTGGATCAGAACAGCCTGAGGCCCATTTTTATTACAAGCATATGCAGGGAGAGTCAGCCACAGCTTAGCTGCTCTCCCGAATTAAGAAATACAGAGGCTTATGTAGTTGAAAACCACAATTAGTCAAACACACTTCTGCATTAGTATTTTTTTTAAAGCTTAACAGTATTTCACCTTATTAGTAATATAGCAAGAGTAAGCTTTTCCTGTTATTGACAGGGTATCCTATTATGGTTAATGACTTTCCTGAGACTAGCTGTTGCGGTGACATTTCTCAAGATGTGCTCTTGCAAATTGCCTTACAATGGAAAGTTTCCATGCCCTCTACTTTTGCCCTCTGGTCACGTACACACTTTAGCTTGACCAAAGTCTCAGGCCTACTTAAAGTTTTCTCCTACAATCCCCCTCTTTGGTGCTTATTCGGCACCACCTCGGCCTAATCTTCCAGAGTCATGAGCCTATCAATTTCCTCCTTTTCTTCCCTCTGTTCTTCTGCCCAAACCCCTTCATAAATACTCATCAGCATTATCCGTTCCCTTGCACCGGGCTTACCGGATTTTTGTTTTAGGCTAGGCAAGCAATTGTAAATACAGCACCCTAGTCTACACATCAAATATCTGGTAAAGACACACAGCAACGCAGCAATAATTCCAAACAGTAATTGTTTTAAGTGGCAGGACCATGAGGAGAATATGTTAGTAAACCAGGTGCAGGGATTGGTTTGAGCAGGATAGCTCAGTGGTTTGAGCATTAGCCTGCTAAACCCAGGGTTGTGAGTTCAATCCTTGAGGGGGCCACTTAGGGATCTAGGGCAAAAATCAGTACTTGGTCCTACTAGTGAAGGCAGGGGGCTGGACTTGATGACCTTTCAGGGTCCCTTCCAGTTCTAGGAGATGGGTATATCTCCATATATTATATGATCATCCCAGGACTCTGGCTGCCTGGCCTTTCTTACCACTTCCTCAATGGCTGCAGCATCCTGTTCTACGGCTTGGGAAGTATTTATATAGACGCAGCATTCTTCCCCAGTGAGTGCACAAACCCCCCCTTTGCTAGCAAGAATAAAATCTAAGGCCCTTCAGTTTAAGGCCTTAGACTGCCCTTTGTTAGAGTTAGGAATCCTTGCTGGATTAAGGAGGTGATTACTGGTCGAATTCCCTCCTCGGCCTGTTTTGAGAGGGGGTACTGCTGTATTCTGGGAAGGACTTTTGCTGGGTTCAGGCGGATTTTAACCGGTTGGGCTGACCCAATGCACCCAACCTGGTTGGCAAAATCAGACCACAAGGAGGGAGGAACCTTGGCCAGCAATTCCTGTTGCAAAAAGGAAGGGCTGGAGTTGGTTTCCCCCTCTGGAGCGTCCGTCTGCAAGACTGCCAGGACCTTATTGTGCCTGGAGCTAGGGACGTCCAAATACACGCTGTCTGGGGTGCTGCAGTAGATTGTACAATTTAATTTATACAGCAAGTCTCTTCCCAAGAGGTTAACAGGTGAACAAGGACTGAGGAGGAAAGCGTGATGGTCAGACAGAGGCCCGATAGAAATGGTCAGAGGTGAGGAGAGGGTGGGGGATAGGAGTATTTTCTACCCCTACTACATTTACTATTTCAGAAGTCACAGGAGGGAGGGGAAGTTGCTAACACGGAGAGTAGACCGTGAAGCGCCAGTATCAAGCAACAGGAGGTCGGGGTGTCATTAATTTTACAGGTTACATATGGTCCTGACTGGTCTAAGGGAATAAGCGAAGCGATGACATTACTAGTCTCCTGGGGCTATCTATTACTAGTGGCTTTGAGGGAATAAGGGGGCTGGGGGAGGAAAACAGGGTGGAGGAGCAGGGTAAGTGGATTGGAAGCGGTGGGGGCATTCATTTTTCCAGTGGCCCTCCTGATTACATTAGTGGCATGCACTATTATTTTGTCCCTGGGTAGGTGGATGGCAGAGGCCTTTGTTCAGTCTCCCTCCTTTTCCTCGCATTGGGCGGTTGCCGCGGGGTCTCTGTATATTCTGGAGCTGGAGGGTCATTAATTTAGTTTCAGTGGCCTCCTTTTTTGTTTCTTCTTGGCGGTGGTAATGTTGGGCAGCTGCAAGGATTTCATCTAGATTCTTTCCTTCCCAGTCCAGAATGCCGATTTCTAATTGGTCTCCCAGCCCTGGAGTGAGTCCATGTACAAAAGCAGCTACCACGGCTTGTTGGGCATCTCGCTCTGCATTGTCGATGCCGGAATGTCTTTCGAAAACCTGCTCAAGGCGTTGCATATAATCAGCAGGGTTTTCCCCTTTATTTTGTTTACATGCATTAATTTTGGTCCAGTCTGCCTTTTTGGGGCAGACCCGTAGGACTGTGGGCAACAGTCTGTCCTTAAGGTCATCTAAGTCAACCTGTCTGTGGCCTGGGTCACGACCGGGCCACTCAGCCTCCTGATAAAGGCGATTCAGGGTTTCCCTGGGCAGGACTCCTCTTAGGAGTTGGTTTAAGTCTGCCCAGGTGGGGTTATAACAACTTATGACGGTTCTTAACTCTTCTTGGAATTTAACAGGGTCTTCTCTTATTTTTGGAAACTTTTCAATTAAATTATACAGATCTGTGGGAGACCAAGGTGCATGCACAGACACCAAGGCGCAAATTCCCTATGCCTGGAAGTTGGCGCAAGGGGAACGCTGCCTCATTACGGGTGGCTGTAAAAGGATTTGGTTGCCTAGTATTCTTCCATGGCCCAGTTGCATCTACCTTATTTTCTAAGGCACCACCCGGGCTTTCTGAGGAATTTAGTAAAACAGAAGCTGATAGCGATGTTTCTGCTTGGTTTAGGGGTTCCTGGATAGTGGAGTCAGCTGCCTGTGTATATGATGGAGGTGGGGCTTGTCTGGGATCTCCCTGACTATCTCCGCTTTAGCTGGGCGATTCGCTGCTTGCCTGAATAGGTGGTGCAGGGGCAGCCAATCGTCTGCACTCCAAATATAAGTCTATAAGATCTTCGCATGGGGCTGAGGGGGTACTCCAAAAAGGCCTCAAAGGATAGAGAGAGATCTGCTGGCCAGCAGGGTTTTGGGGGAAAGCCAATTTTTCTTTTATTTCTTTTTCCTTTTCTTTTAATTGAGCTTTAAGCTTTTCCCGGGAGTCCTTGAGACTCCTCATTTGAGATTCACGACGTCGTTTTTCCGTTTCTCCATACCAATCGAAATATGCATCAAACTGACCTTGCCCAACTTTAGTGGCCAGAAGTGTGCCTCTGAGGTGCACTGCCTTATCAAGGTCAAAGCTTCCCGCTAAGGGAAACTGCAATTTTGGATCATCCCTGGTATACCAATTCCATTTCCTTAAAAACTTGCAAGTGAAAGGACTGTAATTTGCGTACATGTAGTACGCAGGTGTGCCTTTTGGCGGGCTGGTGCTCCCCTTGGACAAACCGGCCCCCATGTACCCAGCTTTCCCAGCGAGGCGGGGATCACCTTTGGATCCTCCGGCCCCCCCAGTACCTGACCTCCTTTCACACAGGGCACTCACACAGGGAAGGCTTGTTTAGGACGTCCACGACTCTCTTACAACCTCCCTTCAGCAAAGAGCGTCGGCTAGTCTCAGAGAGAACGGCACCGCTTACTCTGTTGATTCAGGCAAGGTGATCAGAACAGTCAGTGGCTCATCAGACCGCCTTCAGGCGGAGGAGGGGAACCAGAGGAAAGAGGGTGAGGGAAACCAGACCCGTCCGAGGACGGGGAATGACGGGGTCACACACTCCTAGACCCAGGCAGACCCCTCCCCGGTCATGCCATGCAGAGGGAAACTGCCACGGTCAGGGCCTTATCTCGACCCTACTAGGTGCAGTCACAGGGCTTGCATTAGAGACATCTCTAGTCACGAGCTTGGGGGCTTCGCAGAGAGCTCTGGGCGTCTTCCTGTGACCCTCACTCACACTCACACTGGCACACCTAACCAGAGACCTACCCAGCCACCCACGTGGCTAGTCCTACCAGTCCTACCCAGCCACCCACGTGGCTCTTACCAGGGTAACCAGAACCAGAAGGGCGTCAGGTGTATCTGGCAGCAAAAGTTCGAATCCAGCGTGCAACTCACCTAAACCCAGAGACTACGGGCAGTCCTCCACCAAAAACGGAAAATAAAGATTTAAAAGGTCTCTTACCTTTCAGATGGGCCCTGGGTTCAGTGGGGAACGGTCCGCGGTCCTCCGGCCCGATGGTATGCTATGGATCCGAGTCACGGCACCAAGAATTGTTGTGGAAAATTAACCACGCATTGTGTTTGGATCAGAACAGCCTGAGGCCCATTTTTATTACAAGCATATGCAGGGAGAGTCAGCCACAGCTTAGCTGCTCTCCCAAATTAAGAAATACAGAGGCTTATGTAGCTGAAAACCACAATTAGTCAAACACACTTCTGCATTAGTATTTTTTTAAAAGCTTAACAGTATTTTACCTTATTAGGAATATAGCAAGAGTAAGCTTTTCCTGTTATTGACAGGGTATCCTATTATGGTTAATGACTTTCCTGAGCCTAGCTGTTGTGGTTACATTTCTCAAGATGTGCTCTTGCAAAGTGCCTTACAATGGAAAGTTTCCATGCCCTCTACTTTTGCCCTCTGATCACGTACACACTTTAGCTTGACCAAAGTCTCAGGCCTACTTAAAGTTTTCTCCTACAGTATTAATAGCCTAGTAAAGAATCTATTTGTCAAAAACACTTTCTGAATCTTTTTTGTTGTCTACATTGTTACAGACATACTTGCCAACAGGTATTTTGAAATAAATTACCAAAATAACAAACTAGTGTGATTATATTGTATTATTTTGACAAATAAAATATGCAGAATTTTAAAATATTGTTCGCAAATGTTTAGGCGCAGAATTCCCCCAAGAGTAATGGGAAACTCTCTCTGTGCGCCTGCCAATCATACAGTTCATCCGGCCTCATGGTCAGCTAGGCCCTAGAACACTTTGATTGGTTGCACTTCACATTGGCTTCTCCACCTGCTATGTGACTGCATTAGCTTTTTTAATAGCAAAGAAACACCTGGCTAGACAGACCTCTGTTACACATTAGGTACACAGTTCTTCTTCATCACATTTCTATTTAAAGTAGACGGCATGAGCAATTCCTGAGTCGTCTTTCAATCATACACACCGGGCTGTCCTGCCCCGCCCCTCAGCCCAATCCATGCTGAGAGAGGACTGCAAATCCCACCTCTAGATGTCACCCAGTTTCATCCGGTGGCCGGAATGGAGCTAGGTGTGGGGGGAAGTTCCTGGCTGGGTCCCATCTAGATGGGGGCAGGGAGAGGGGGTTATCCTGGCTGCATCCCAGCGAGATGAGTGAGTGTGGGACTGAAAGAGAGACCTGGCTGGATCCCACCTACATGAGGGGGAGGGCTCCCTAATGCAGTAGGCTGTGACCATCTGCTCTAAATTCCCTCCACCTGTCTGCTCTTCCCCACACTTGCTCAGCCAAGTCCCCTTCCCTGTCCCCCACAGTCTCTCTGCTGGGCATCATGGGGACAGGACCACTCCCTGGTCTGCATCTGCTGGTGCTGTGTCAGGCCCACTGGCTGCCAGAAGCCCCTCAGGTCTTGGCGGTGGCAGAGGGGCACTGGTGTGCGTGGCCGGGTGAGGTTGGCCAATCTAGCAAAGTGCTTGCCCCAGTCAGCACAGCTGTACTGCTGCTCTCGGCTGTGAATGAACCAATGTGGTAGCAGTGAGGAGGCCCGTGCAAAGCTCTTGCTGCAGCCAGCACATCGGAATGTCCTCCCCGCAGTGTGCGTGCACTGGTGCTTGGTGGGTGGACTGGTTTTTTTGACGTTCTTACCAGAATCATCACAGTGGTGCGGCCGCTCCCCGGTGTGCGCGCTGGTGCAGTGTCAGTCTGGAGGCAGTGCAGAATCCCTTACCACATTGGGCACAACGGTGCGGCCGCTCCCCAGAGTGCGTGCGCTGGTGTGTTCTCAGGCTTGAGCCATCTGCAAAGTCCTTGCCGCAGTCAGCACAACGATACGGCCGCTCCCCAGTGTGCGTGCGCTGGTGTGTTCTCAGGGTTGAGCCATCTGCAAAGCCCTTGCCGCAGTCAGCACAGCGATGCGGCCGCTCCCCGGTGTGCGCGCGCTGGTGTCTTCTCAGGTTTGAGCTCCGTGCAAAGCCCTTGCCGCAGTCAGCACAGTGATGCGGCTGCTCCCCAGTGTGCGTGCGCTGGTGTGTTCTCAGGTTTGAGCTCTCTGCAAAGCCCTTGCCGCAGTCAGCACAGCGATGCGGCCGCTCCCCGGTGTGCGTGCGCTGGTGTGCTCTCAGGTGTGCAATCTGTGCAAAGGCCTTGCCGCAGTCAGCACAGCGATGCGGCCGCTCCCCGGTGTGTGTGCGCTGGTGTGCTCTCAGGTGTGAGCTCCGTGCAAAGCCCTTGCCGCAGTCAGCACAGCGATGCGGCCGCTCCCCGGTGTGCTTGCGCTGGTGTGCTCTCAGGTGTGCAATCTGTGCAAAGGCCTTACCGCAGTCAGCACAGCGATGCGGCCGCTCCCCGGTGTGTGTGCGCTGGTGTCTTCTCAGGTGTGAGCTCCGTGCAAAGGCCTTGCCGCAGTCAGAACAGCGGTGCAGCCACTCCCTTGTGTGCGTGCACTGGTGCTGGTTCAGCGCAGAGCGGTTGCTGAACCTCTTGTCGCAGTCGATGCAGTGGTGGGGACGCCGGTCCATGGGGAATCTCTGGTGTGTAGCAAGGTCTAGTCTCTGGCTGAGTTTACCACGGGGACGGACTGCGTTCTGTGCATGGATCCCTCTGTGGGATGTGGACTCCTGCTTCCCTGCCGTGCGTTCCCCACATTCAGTCTGTGTCCGCGTTCCCCCCAGGATCCCGAGCCCTGCTGGAGAGAGCTCATGGTTAAGGCTACAGGTTTGTCAAGGATGGAAAATGTCACGGATGGAGCGATTTCCCCATTTGTCCATGACTGTTTTTGGATGTGCGCCTCACCCTGCAATGGCGGCTCCTATCTCACAGGGTTGGACTCAACGACTCACTCTGGGTACTGAGACCTGGTCTGCGGGGTTACAGCGCCACTCAGATTTGCACCATATCACTATCCCACCCCCTTCCAACTTCATCACCTCCACATCTCAAATCCCTTTCTCTTTCACAGATTTGAGGTGCCATCATTTTTAGGTCCCATCCTAGGTCAGAGACATCCAATGAGTAGGAAAGATAGGAAGTATGATAATAAGACTCCCTGGCTTATCCAGGAGATCTTCAATGACCTGAAACTCAAAAAAAGAGTCATACAAGAAGTGGAAACTTAGTCAAGTTACAAAGGATGAATATTTAAAAAACAAAAACAAAAAAACCCACAAGCATGTAGGGACAAAATTAGAAAGGCCAAGGCAAAAAACAAAACTAAACTAGCTAGGGATATAAAGGGGAACAAGAAAGCATTTTACAAAGACATGGCAAGAGGAAGACGAAGGACAGGCTAGGCCCATAACTAAATGAAGAGGGAGAGACAATAAGAGAAAAAGCAGCAATGGCCGAACTGTTAAATGCCGCCTTTGTTTCAGTTTTCGTCAAAAAAGTTAGCAGTAATCAGTCAACTAACTTAGGCCTTGGTTACACTTGTGAGTTACAGCGCTGTAAAGCCGCCCCCAGCGCTGTAACTCACTCCCCGTCCACACTAGCAAGGCATTTGCAGCGCTGTATCTCCGTGGTTGCAGCGCTGCATGTACTCCACCTCCCCGAGAGGAATAGCGAGTATTGCGCTGCCGCTGCGGCGCCAGTGTGGCCGTCCAATGCGCTGTGAATGGCCTCCAGAATTATTCGGCAGTATCCCACAGTGCCTGTTCTAGCCACTCTGGTCATCAGTTCAAACTCTACTGCCCTGGCCTCAGGTAACCAACCATGTGACCCACTCTTTACATTCCCCGGGAATTTTAAAAATTCCCTTCCTGTTTGCTCAGCCCGGTGTGGCGTGGAGTGCTATCAGCGAATCTTTCCAGGTGACCATGCCTCCACGCGCCAAGCGAGCCCCAGTATGGAGCAATGGCGAGTTGCTGGACCTCATCAGTGTTTGGGGGAAGGAAGCTGTCCAGTCCCAGCTGCGCTCCAGCCGTAGGAATTACGATACCTTCGGGAAGGTATCAAAGGACATGATGGAAAGGGGCCATAACTGGGACGCCCTGCAGTGCAGGATTAAAGTGAAGGAGCTGCGGAGTGCCTACCACAAAGCCCGCGACGCAAATGGCCGCTCGGGTGCTCCCCCTGCGACCTGCCAATTCTACAAAGAGCTGGATGCGATACTTGGGGTTAACCCCATCTCCACTCCGAGCACCACCATGGCCTCCAGAATTATTCGGCAGTATCCCAGTGCCTGTTCTAGCCACTCTGGTCATCAGTTCAAACTCTACTGCCCTGGCCTCAGGTAACCAACCATGTGACCCTTACATTCCCCGGGAATTTTAAAAATCCCCTTCCTGTTTGCTCAGCCCGGTGGAGAGCAAACGGGGGGGGGGGGGGGGGAGGGAGAGGAGGAAAACGGGAGTCATGGTGGTGGGCCGGATGGAGACACCCAGGAATCCCTGGAGCCATGCAGCCAGGAGCTCTTCTCGAGCCAGGAGGAAGGTAGCCAGTTGCAACGGCCAGTACTTGGTGGAGGACAAATAGAAGAGCAGGTTCCCGGTAAGCGGTTTTTTTTTTTTTCGGGAAGGAATTTTTTCGGTGCGGGCTCTTTGGGAGAGCAGGGTTAGGCATGCATGCCTAGATGCGGAATAGTGCATTGATGTGGTTTATCACATCGCGGTAATCGGCCTCGGTAATCTCCTCGAATGTCTCATCCAGAACGTGTGCAATGCGCTTGCGCAGGTTTATCGGGAGAGCCACCGTGGTCCTTGTCCCAGCCAGGCTAATGTGTCCACGCCACTGTGCCGCGAGGGGCGGGGGGGGACCATTGCTGCATACAGGCAAGCTGCATATGGGCCAGGGCGGAAGCCGCATTGCAGTTGAAGACCCTCCCTTGCTTCCCAGGTCACCCTCAGCAGCGAGATATCGTCCAGGACGAACTCCTGTGGAAAATGTTGGGACAGTGTTCAGTGTAGGTGCCCCCTGAAGCTGTTGGCTCTCCCCAAGGCACAGAAACCCAGAGGACAGTGCAGCCCTGAAACAATCAGTCCCCCTTACTCACCATTTTGAGGCTCCCGTGGGATGTGTGTGCTCTGTTTCGGACGGGAAAATTATGCTATTGTGTAGACCCTGTGTGTTTTCTACTCCTTAAGTGCGGGGGGAATCATTACTCTGTCTGGTATAAACAATGCTGCCTCTGTTAAATGTTGCATTTTGCCTATACAGCTGCATCAACCTTGAGACCTCAGCCGTCCCTCTTATCGCCTGCTCAGAGACTGCAAAGACTCAGGAAGAGACCGCGAAAAAGCAAAGAAGGTATTCTGCAAGAAGTGATGCGGCAATCTATTAAAGAGAATGAGAAAGCACAGAACTGGAGGGAGAGAGAAAGCAGGATCCGCCAGGAAAACGCAGCGCACCGGCGGCAAAGCACAGAGCACCGGCAGCAAAGCACGGATCGGCTCATAAGCATCCTGGAGCGCCAAGCAGGCGCTATCCAGGAGCTCGTAGCCATGCAGAAAGAGGAGCAGTACCGCAAACGCCACCCCCCCCCCACAGCCCTTGTCCCAAAACTCTTTCCGTTGTGCCCCACTGTCACCTCCAACCCACTTTCCCCAACTTCCGTGTTCTTCACGCCACCCGCTGCCTCCAACACCAGTATCTTCACCATCCAGCCCTGAAAACCACAACCCTTACCCTCTGCACTCAACCCCCCATCACCATGCAGTATAGCTATCCTGAAGTGCAGCACTCAATGCACAGCACACCAGACAGGACATACGCGAATCTGTGATTGTACCGTTCCCCACTCCACCCTCTTGTTTCTTTTCAATAAATTGATTTTTTGGCTTTGAAAACATTCTTTATTATTGCATAAAGTAAAAGACTCCTTAGCCCAGGAACTACACAGGCACTGCAAGTCTGCTTGTCTGCTTAGCAGACACTGATTCCTAAAGATTGGAACTACTGCACTTCACTCCCGTGCACGGCACCAGATATCACTGCTGGTTTTCAGCCTCAAATTGCTCCCTCAAGGCATCCCTAATCCTTGCAGCCCCGCGCTGGGCCCCTATAATAGCCCTGCTCTCTGGCTGTGCAAATTCAGCCTCCAGGTGTTGAACCTCGGAGGTCCATGCCTGAGTGAAGCTTTCACCCTTCCCTTCACAAATATTATGGAGGGCACAGCACGTGGATATAACCACGGGGTTGCTGTTTTCGGCCAAGTCCAGCTTCCCATACAGAGATCGCCAGCGGCCCTATAAACGGCCAAAGGCACACTCCACAGTCATTCGGCACCGGCTCAGCCTGTAGTTGAACCGTTCCTTGCTGCTGTCAAGGCTCCCTGTGTAGGGTTTCATGAGCCACGGCATTAACGGGTAAGCGGGATCTCCAAGGATCACAATGGGCATTTCAACTTCCCCTACCGTGATCTTCCGCTCTGGGAAAAAAGTCCCGGCCTGCCTCTTCCTGAACAGCCAAGTGTTCCGAAAGATGCGTGCGTCATGCACCTTTCCAGGCCAGCCTGTGTTAATGTCAATGAAACGCCCACGGTGATCCACAAGCGCCTGGAGAACCATAGAGAAATACCCCTTCCGATTAACGTACTCGGATCCTAGGTGGGATGGTGCCAGAATAGGAATGTGCGTCCCATCTATCGCCCCTCCACAGTTAGGGAACCCCATTTGTCCAAAGTCATCCACTATTTCCTGCACGTTACCCAGAGTCACGGTTCTTCTGAGTAGGATGCGATTAATGGCCTTGCAAACTTGCATCAACACGATTCCAACGGTCGACTTTCCCACTCCAAACTGGTTTGCGACCGACTGGTAGCTGTCTGGAGTTGCCAGCTTCCAGATTGCAATAGCCACCCGCTTCTCCACTGGCAGGGCAGCTCTCAATCTCGTGTCCTTGCGCCGCAGGGTGGGGGCAAGCTCCTCACACAGTCCCATGAAAGTGGCTTTTCTCATCCAAAAGTTCTGCAGCCACTGCTCGTCATCCCAGACTTCCATGACGATGTGATCCCACCACTCGGTGCTTGTTTCCCAAGCCCAAAAGCGGTGTTCCACGGTGCTGAGCATGTCCGTGAATGCCACAAGCAATTTCGTGTCGTACGCGTTACGCGGCTCGATAGCATCGTCGGACTCCTCACTCTCACTGTCACTTTGGATCTTAAGGAATAGTTTAACAGCCAAACGTGACGTGCTGGCGAGACTCGTCAGCATACGCCTCAGCAATTCGGGCTCCATTTCCCGCAGACAGATCGCGCTGCACAGAAACCGTTGAAAGATGGCGCCAAAGGTGAACGGAAACAAAGGGATTTCTGGGATGTGAAGCGATGCATCACGGGGCGTTGGGACAGGACCCAGAATGCCCCTTCCCACGCCCCCTTCCCACAACCCACGGCGCCAGAATGGGAAGAGGTGCTCTGTGGGATAGCTGCCCATAATGCAGCGCTCCCAATAGCGCTGCAATTGCCGCAAATGTGGCCACGACAGTGCGCTGGGCAGCTGTCAGTGTGGACAGACTGCAGCGCTTTCCCTACTCAGCTGCACGAAGTCAGGTTTAACTCACAGCGCTGTACATCTGCAAGTGTAGCCAAGGCCTTAGTGAACATCAATGTCAATGGGGTAGGATCCGAGCCTAAAATAGCAAAGGAAATAATTACAAATTCCTTAAACAAGTTAGAGGTCTTCAATTAGGCAGGGCCTGATGAAATACACCCTAGAATACTTAAGGAACTGGATGAAGAGATCTCTGAGCCATTAGCGATTATCTCTGAGAACTTGTGGAGGAGGGTAGAGAGACCCGAGGACTGGAAAAGGGAAACTATAGTACGCAGTTATAGACAGAGATACAAGGACAACTCAGGGAATTACAGACCAGTCAGCTTAACTTCAGTACCTGGAAAGATAATGAAGCAATTAAACATTCTATTTGGAAGCATTTATTAGTTTATTTCCTTCTGGGTAACAGTCAACATGGATTTGTCATGAACAAATTATGTCAAACCAACCTAATATCCTTCTTTGAGAGGTAACAAGCTTGTGGACAGGGCAGAAGCATTACATGTCACAACTCGACTTTAGTCAGGCTTTTGATACTGTCTTACATGACCTTCTCATAAACAAGCTACATAAATATAGCCTAGGCAAACCTGCTATAAGATGGGTGAACAACTGGTTGGAAAACCATACTCAGAGAGCAGTTACTGTGGTTCACAAATGAGCTGAGAGGGCATATCGAGTGGGATCCCAGAGGGATCCGTCCTAGGTCAGGTTCTATTCCATATCTTCAGAAATGATTTGGACAATGGCATGGAGAGTATACTCAAAATGTATGAACAATTCAAAGCTGGGTGGGGTTGCAAGCGTGTTAGAGGACAGGATTAGAATTTAAAGTGATCTTGACAAACTGGAGAAATGGTCGGAATTAAACAGGATGAAATTCAATAAGACCATAAGCAAAGTACTACATTTAAGTTGGAATAATCAATTACACAAATACAGAATGGGAAATGACTGCCTAGGAAGGAGTACTGAAGCAAATCCGCTGGGGTTATACTGGATCACAAACTAAATATGAGTCAACAACGGAATACTGTGGGGAAAAAAGCAAATATTCTGGGATGTATTAGCAGGAGTGTTGCAAGCAAGATGTGAGAAGCAATTCTTCTACTCTACTCTGCACTGGTAAGGCCTCAACTGGAGTATTGTGTCCAGTTCTGGGCCGCACACTTCAGAAAGGATGTGGACAAATTGGATAGGTTCAGAGCAGAGCATCAAGAATGATTAAAGGTCTACAAAACATGACTCATGAGGAAAGATTGAAAACAATTCAGTTTGTTTCGTCTGGAGAAGAGAAAACTGGTGGGGGTGGGGGAAGGGAGGATCCTGATAACAGTCCTCAAGTACCTAAGAGGTTGTTACAAAGAGGAGGCTGATAAATTGTTCTCCTTATCCACCGAGGCCAGCACAAGAAGTAATGGGCTTAAATTGCAGCAAGGGAGATTTAGGTTAGACATTAGGAAAGACTTCCAAACTGTCAGGGTAGTTAAGCACTGGAACAAATTACCTGGGGAGGTCGTGGAATTTCAGTCATTGGAGGATTTTAAGAACAGGCTAGACCAGGGGTGGGCAAACATTTTGGCCCAAGGGCCACATCGGGGTGAGCAAATTGCTTGCAAGGCCATGACTGTAGGGCTGGGGCAAGAGGATGCAGTGCAGGAGGGAGTGCGGTGTACAGGAAGGGGCTCAGGGCAAGGGGTTGGGGCGCAGGGGGGATGTGCGGTGTATGAGGGGGCTCAGGGAAGGGGGTTGGGGTGAACAGTGCAGGAGGGGGCTCCGGGCAGTGGTGCAGGGAGGGGTGCAAGATGCAGCAGGGGACTTAGGGCAGCGGGTTGGGGCACAGGGTGTGGCAGGAGGCTCAGGGCAGGGAGTTGGGGTGCGGGGTGCAGGAGGGGTTCAGGGTGTGGGCTCCGGCCTGGCGCTGCTTACTTGGAGCGGCTCCAGGGTGGCAGCGGGGCCAGGGCAGGCTCCCTACCTGCCTGCCCTGGCCTTGGCCCCAGGCTGCTCTGCTCGGGGAAGCGGCCAATACCACGGTCCTGTGGGAAGGGGAGCAGAGAGCTCCCCAGCCTGTGGTACCTCCCCCGAAGCTGCTATTGGCCGCGGTTCCCCGTTCTTGGCCAATGGGAGCTTCGGGGGAGGTATCCACAGGCAAGATCAGCGCACAGAGCCCTCTGCGAGGGGAGCGGGGACTGCAGCACCACCGGGGTGGCAAATCGGCGGGCCGAATGCGGCCTGTGGGCCGTAGTTTACCCACCCCTGGGCTAGACAGACACCTGTCAGGGATGGACTAGGTAATAGATGGGGGAGGGATAGCTCAGTGGTTTGAGCATTGGCCTGCTAAACCCAGGGTTGTGAGTTCAATCCTTGAGGGGGCCACTTGGGGATCTGGGGCAAAATCAGTACTTGGTCCTGCTAGTGAAGGCAGGGGGCTGGACTTGATGACCTTTCAAGGTCCCTTCCACTTCTAGGAGATGGGATGGGATACTTAGCTCTGTCTCAGTGCAGGGGACTGACTGGACTAGATGACATAACGAGGTCCCGTCTAGTCCTACATTTCTATGATTCATAGATATCAAGGCCAGACAGGCTATTGTGCCCATCCAGCCTGGCATCCTGCCAATCCCAGCCAGAGAAGCTCCCCCAGCCATTCCTGTCTCTGGCCCAGTAACTCCTGGCTGAGTTGGGGCGTCTCTTTCTCAAAGCCCTGCTCTATCTTCACTGACAGATTCCCAGTGATGGAGAATCCACCCTGTCCGTAGGGGAGCTCTCCCAATGGATCATTCCGCTCCCAGATAAATATTGGCTCCTAATTCCCAGTCTCCATTTGTCCCCTTCAGCTCCCTGCTAGTAGATCTCACTCTGCCTTTCCCTTCTACATTAAGGAGCCCTCCACTAGCAGGTGTGTAAATCAGAAGGGACTGGGTTATTATGACTCACCTGAGGAGGGGAGCTCAGGCCGGGAGCTTTCCCTGGAGTCCTCGGCATCCTGGATCCAGAGCTCTGCCTCCCCTACCTCGATCCGGTGGATTAAGTCCGGTGTGGAACCTGAATAGCCTGTTTCGGGGGGAAAGAATCAGTTTTATTACCAAAGTTTTGGGAGTAGGGACTCATTTATACGTTGGTGCGGCCCAGCACAACAGGGCCCCAATCTTGGTCAGGGTGTGGCTGCGCAGCACTGGGCACGACGAGGCCCCGATCCCGGACACTGCTTGAGAGGAAAGCGCAGGAGATCCCAAGCAGGAGAATAAAGAAATAAACCTTCCTTAGAGGAGATTTCTTACCGTCTCCCACCAGGCAAGTTCAGTTCACACTCTGAAGCAGCAACGTCTATGACCCTTCTCAATTTGCTTTGGGGGACTGAGTCACGGCAGGTGTCACCGTTACACAGACTTATCAGTTCTTTTGCTTAGGGTGCCCAAGCATTGTTCAACGTTGCGCTTGTTGAATTTATGATGTTCTTTCTTTCTGGGGAGGTGAGGAGCTGTTTCAACCAGTAGAAGAGTTTTCTCTCTGCCTTATTTGCTCATGTGCTGTTTACAACCACCCCTGTGCCAGGACTAAGATTAGCCTCAGGCTCTGTAGCCCTGACTTCTCCTTCAACAGGAAGCCAGCCTAAAAGGGGCTGACATTTGCCATCACTGGGTTGCTGGGTGACACATGGCAGCTGAGGCGTCGAGGGACCACACACATTTCACAGGTGTGAGTAAAGGATGGGAAATTTTGTATTTACCCAGGGAAACAAGGACCCGGTAATTCCTCAGCATCTGGTCCCGGTACAGCTGCTTCTCTGGCTGGGATAAGAGCTCCCACTCCTCCCGGGTGAAATACAGAGCGACGTCCTCGAACGCCACCTGGAGCTGCTGGCACAAGCGTTACACACTCAGCACCTTCCGCTCCAGCCCCCAGCCCGGAGTCTCAGCAGGGGACGCGGTTTCTAGGGGAGCGACTCCCAGGGAACCCCCAGCCTGGCAGCTGTGACCCAGGGAGACTCTCCCCCACCCCGCCCAGCTCCCCCAGGGACTCGGAGCCCTGCTGGCCGGGGACAGGAGTCGCTCTCGGCTCCCCACGGGGCTCTGGGGCGGGGCTCTGGGGCGGGGCCCGAATCCCAGGGCCGGGAACAGGCTCCTCCCCCCCGCCGCAGTCCCCGCCTCCGCCCCAGGCCTGTGCTCAGCCCCGCTCCCGCCCCGGCTCAGGCGCCTCCGGGCTCCTCTGCCCGGCCGGGGCCTCGCTCGGGGGAAGGGGCCGCGCCCGGCTCCGCGTGTCCGCCCGGCCAGGGCCCCCCAGCCCCGGGGCCCCAGAGCCGCCCCCCGACCCCAGCGCTCCGGCTGCTGCAGCTTCCAGCCCCGGGGTCACTAGCGCGGGAGGGACCCGGGTCCCGGCCCCCCTCAGCCCCCAGCCGGGACCAGCCAGTGCCCGGCCGGGGAGTCCCCGCCCCGCGTCCTACCTGCGCCGGCCCCGCTGCAGCCATCGCCGGGCTCGGCTCCGGCCGCTTCCTCCGGGCAGCGACTTCCCCCCCAGCGGCTGGTGCCTCCCCGGGGCCGCCTCTCGCCCGCTCCCCGCCCGCGCCTGCGCCGTCAGCTCCAGCAGCCGGGGGAGGCCCCAGCGAAGCGACCTTCCGGCCCAGCCCCCCGGACGCCTGGGTCCCGAGTCCGGCCGCCGGGGCGGGAGCTCGCTGCACGTCGTGCCCTGGGCTGGGAGTGAGGCACCGCTGCGGCTTGGGGGCTGGCTGGGGGTTGGGAGCCCGGACTCCTGAGTTCTTTCCCGGCTCTGGGAGGGGAGCGGGGACTAGTGGGTATAAGAGGACCCAGGCCAGGCTGTGCAGCGTGTGTGTGTCACAGTAAGACACGGGTCGGGCTGTGTTTGTTGCTCGGCTGTGTGGTGTTGGTGTGTGTTACAGGAGATCACACCCTGGCTGTAGTGTGCATGTGTTACAGGACCCTGCTGCCCTTAACCCCTAACCTCTGTTAGCCCAAGGCCAGCATCATCTCTGGCTGATGAAGAGGATGCTGGTCTATGGGGTAGTGCAGGGGTGGGCAAACTTTTTGGCCCGAGGGCCACATGGGGTTGTAAAACAGTACGGAGGACCAGGTAGGGAAGGCTGTGCCTCCCCAAATAGCATGGACCCCGCCCCTATCCACCCCATCCCACCTCCTGCCCCCTGACTGTCCCCCTCAGAATCCCCGACCCATCCAACTCCCCCCACTCCTTATCCCCTGACCGGCCCCTCCAGATACCCCCCACCCCTAATCACCCCCGGGACCCCACCCCTCCATCTAAGCCCCCCTGTTCCTTGTCCCCTGACCGCCCTCTCTAGTGAGCCCCCCACCCTAACTGCCTCCAGGACCCCACCCCCTACCCAACCCCCGCTGCTCCCTGTCCCCAGACTGCCTGGACCCAAATCCACACACCTGCCCCCCAGAACCCCACCCCCTCACTCCCCCTCCCCCCGAGTCTCCGCCGCATCCAACGCCCCCTGCTCCCTGACTGCCCCCGCTCCCCCCCGCAGCCAGTCATGATGCTGTAACGCTCCCCCGCAGGAGCAGCGGGCTGGAGCGCTAGCGGCGTGGCAGCGGGGAGGGGCCGGGGATTGGACAGGATGGTCCCGCAGGCTGGATGTGGCCCGTGGGCTGTACTTTGCCCATGTCCTGTCCGGCTTGCCTGAGCCCCCAGCCGGGGAGGTGAGCCCCGGCCCCTCCCCTGCTGTCTCCCCTTCCCCGCAGCCACGCTGCTAGCGCTCTGGCCCGCTGCTCCTGCCGGGGAGTGTTACAGCGCCGTGAGTGGCTCCGGCGAGCAGCGGGGGTGGGATTGGATAAGGGGCAGGGGTCATGGGGGGCAGTCAGGGAGCAGGGGGTGTTGGAGGGGCAGAGACTCAGGGGGAGGGTGGTCAGGGGAGAGGGAGCAGGAGAGGGGACCGGGCTCGCCTCCCGAGCCGGGAGCTCAGACAGGACGGTCTCGTGAGCCGGATGTGGCCCGCGGGCCGTAGGTTGCCAACCCCTGGGGTAGTGTCTCCCAGTCTCATCCTTCCTCCACTGGACCTTTCCTCTGTCCCACAGCACCTCCCCTAAGGTGGCTGGGTATCTGCCCCCCCCCCCCAACAGCTGCTTCGCATTGTGACAGATTTCTGTTACCAATCTGCCTAGGATCTCAGGTGATCAGTCTGAGACCACAGGACCGTTTGGAGGTGAGATAGAGGAACACACCATGTGACTGATTTTTAAAGCTTTATTAATAAAATAATAAAAAAAAAACCCAGCGGTGAGTGCGGGAACTGCTTCCACGTCACTCAAAGGAAGGAAGAAGTATTAGTGCTCAAACCCTGACCCACTTTCATACTCACAGCCAAGCCGCCCCACTTGCCCCAAGGGTGGCATCCAGCTCCTTACAGAAGTGGTAGGTCTTCAGCACAGGACCAGAGTGACGGTTTGCCTCCCTTGCCTTCTGGTATGCCTGCCTCAGCTCCTTTATCTTTGCTCAGCACTGCTGCATCCTCTCGCCCTGGAACCGGACTTTTGGTTCGGGTATCATTTAGAGTCGCCAGATCCCAAAAACCAGACACCCGGAAACCCTAAATGGCACCCAGACACAAAAGCCAAAACCTGGACAGGTGGCAGCCCTACCAGTCATACAATAAGTACATACTGCGGAACAGGCCCCTTCTTTTATCTCATTAAACCTGGGGGGTTCCTGGGTGGTCAGCTCTCTCCTTGCCCAGTGTGGCAGTGACATTTGGAGGGTTGTGGGGGCTGTTACTCTTTCATGCTGTACGAAGGGGTGTGTGAAGCCCAGTGTTTTCATTTAAAGGCACGGCAAGACATTACACACTGAAGAGCTGTTTTTAAAGGCAGTGTGGTTCAGTGGGCTGAGCTATGGGCTGGGATCCAGGAGACCAGAGTTCCATTCCCAGCTCTGCCACTGGCCTGTTGACTGACCTTGGGTGAGGCTCTCTGTGCCTTGGATTCCCCATCTGTAAAATGGGGATTGAGGCACTAAGTGGCTTTGTAAAGCACTTTGAGATGTACAACTGGCCCCCATCTCTAAGTATTTCAATAGAATAATATCTTTCAACTACAACCAAATCAAACAACCCCCCTACCCCAAGTGCTGTGAGGCATTTTTTCCTTCTCAATCCAATCAAGGAGCGATTGTGTAAGCATCAGACAGACTTTCATGGAAGGGGAAAAAGCAGCCACTGCCTTAGGGGGATGAAGCCCACACTGTGCATCCAGCTACTGCTGCCTTCAGCCCACCTTTGCACAGAAAACATTTGGTGCAATGGCTACTCCCCTGCAAGAGGCATTGTGCTGTTTGACTCTCCTCTGAGAACATCCACAACCATTTCCCCGTGTGCATAAGCTGGTTTTACAACAGAGAATTCATCTCTTCATTGCAGTGGGAGCTGTTGGGGTGTGTGTGTGGGGGTGAGAGATGGCAACTTAAAGCTCTTCTTCACAGGCACATGGTAAAATAAAAACAAACTTCCTTCCCTACTTTTAACCATGCATGTACAATTTATAACTTCTGAAGCATCCTGGTGGATTCTTCATCTCTGGCCATTTTAAAATCACGATTGGATTTAAAAAAACAAACAAACAAACAAAAGCTCTGCTCTAGTTCAAACAGGCATTAACTCAGGAAAGTTCTTTGGCCTGTGTTGTACAGGAGATCAGGCTGAATGTGGTCTCCTGTATAGGCCTGGGGAAATTGTGCACCACTGCACAGGTGCAGAATTCATGTCCCCCGCAGATTTTTTTTTCCCCTTGGCAGAAAATACATTTTGCTAGTGAGGCGCTGCAGTTACACCTTTTTCCCACCAGGAGCTGTTGTGGCGCCAGAACAGAGGGTAGCCAGCTCAGAGCCATAGCAGAAGCGGCATTCCTCACAACAACCTGCCCACAGGCCCAGGTGAGGAAGCGCACGCAAGATGCGGGGGGGGGGGGGGGGACGACAGACAGAGCATGGCACATAGGGCTGCTGCGTGGATCACATAGGCTGGTGTTCAGAAGGGCTGGTGGGGAGGAAGACTGGGATGGGGTCTGAGTGGGGGTGCAGGACCACACGGGGCAGGGGGGGTGCATGGCAGCGGGGGTGGCTGAGTGGGGGTGCAGGGTCACACAGAGATGGGGGGAGGAGAGTGCAGGGGGACACAGGGACGGGGAAGATGTGCCTAACTGAATGAGAGAGGCTAGCGGGTCAGCCAGAGAAGCATGGGGGAGGCTCCCCAACTCTCTAACAACCACCCCCCCCCGCAAAAATCTGTTACATACTTCTCCCACCCACACCCAACAACCCTCCTGCTTCACGCCCAGGCTAGTTCCAGCAATTACTTCCCTCTCCCTCAGCTCCTCTGTTATCCCTGACTCCCCCAAGCCTTTGTACTGCTGCTGAGGGGTGCAGGAAATATGTTTCTGTATAGTAGTTTACATGAATTCTTACTCAAAATTCTGTGTTAATAGCCTAGTAAAGAATCTATTTGTCAAAAAACACTTCTTGAATCTTTTTTGTTGTCTGCATTGTTACAGACATACTTGCCGACAGGTATTTTGAAAAATTACCAAAATAACTGAAACTAGTGTGATTATATTGTGTTATTTTGACAAATAAAATATGCAGAATTTTAAAATATTGTTTGCGGAATTTTTAGGCACAGAATTTCCCCAAGAGTAATGGGAAACTCTCTCTCTGCCCCTGCCAGTCATACAGTTCATCCGGCCCCATGGTCAGTTAGGCCCTAGAACACTTTGATTGGTTGCACTTCACATTGGCTTCTCCACCTGCCATGTGAAAGCATCAGCTTTTCTAATAGCAAAGAAACACCTGGTTAGACAGACCTTTGTTACACATTAGGTACGTAGTTCTTCTTCATCACATTTCTATTTAAAGTAGACGGCATGAGCAGTTCCTGAGTCTTCTTCCAATCACACACACTGGGCTGTCCTGCCCCGCCCCTCAGCCAAATCTATGCTGAGAGAGGACTGCAAATCCCACCTCTAGATGTCACCCAAGAGTCACCCGCTGGCCGGAATGGAGCTAGGTGTGGGGGGAAGTTCCTGGCTGGGTCCCATCTAGACAGGGGCAGGGAGAGGGGGTTATCCTGGCTGCATCCCAGCGAGATGAGTGAGTGTGGGACAGAAAGAGAGTCCTGGCTGGATCCCACCTACATGAGCGGGAGAGCTCCCTAATGCAGTAGGCTGTGACCATCTGCTCTAAAGTCCCTCCACCTGTCTGCTCTTCCCCACACTTGCTCAGCCAAGTCCCCTTCCCTGTCCCCCACAGTCTCTCTGCTGGGCATCACGGAGACAGGACCACTCCCTGGTCTGCATCTGCTTATGCTGTGTCAGGCCCACTGGCTGCCAGAAGCCCCTCAGGTCCTGGCGGTGGCAGAGGGGCACTGGTGTGCGTGACCGGGTGCCGGGTGAGGTTGGCCAATCTAGCAAAGTGCTTGCCCCAGTCAGCACAGCTATACTGCTGCTCTCGGCTGTGAATGAACCAATGTGGTAGCAAGGAGGAGGCCCGTGCAAAGCTCTTGCTGCAATCAGCGCATCAGAATGCGTGCACTGGTGCTTGGTGGGTGGACTGGTTTTTTTGACATTCTTACCAGAATCATCACAGTGGTGTGGCAGCTGCCCGGTGTGTGCGCTGGTGTGTTCTCAGGGTTGAGCACTGTGCAAAGCCCATCCCGCAGTCAGCACAGCGATGCGGCCGCTCCCCAGTGTGCGTGCGCTGGTGTCTTTTCAGCTGTGAGCGCCCTGCAAAGCCTTTACCACAGTCAGCACAGCAGTACGGCCGCTCCCCGGTGTGTGCACTGGTGCAGTGTCAGTGTGGAGGCACAGTGGAATCCCTTACCACAGTGGGCACAATGGTGCGGCCGCTCCCCGGTGTGCGTGTGCTGGTGTGCTCTCAGGCTTGAGCTCCGTGCATAGGTCTTGCCGCAGTCAGCACAGCGATGCGGCCACTCCCCAGTGTGCGTGCGCTGGTGTATTCTCAGCTGTGAGCACCATGCAAAGCCCTTGCCGCAGTCAGAACAGCGGTGCAGCCACTGCCCGGTGTGCGTGCACTGGTGCTGGTTCAGCGCAGAGCGGTTGCTGAACCTCTTGTCGCAGTCGATGCAGTGGTAGGAACGCCGGCCCATGGGCAGTCTCTGGTGTGTAGCAAGGTCTAGTCTCTGGCTGCGTTTACCCCAGGGACGGACTGCGTCCTGTGCGTGGATCCCTCTATGGGATGTGGACTCCTGCTTCCCTGCCGTGCTTTCCCCACATTCAGCCTGTGTCCGCGTTCCCCCCAGGATCCCGAGCCCTGCTGGAGAGAGCTCACGGTTAAGGCTACGGGTTTGTCAAGGATGGAAAATGTCACGGATGGAGCGATTTCCCCATTTGTCCATGACTGTTTTTTGGATGGGTGCCTCACCCTGCAATGGCGGCTCCTGTCTCACAGGCCTCTCTCTGGGTACTGAGACCTGGTCTGCGGGGTTACAGCGCCACTCAGATTTGCCCCTGCCCCCAGTGATAATGGTAGGGGAAGGAGGCCAAACTTCAGTGAATGGCCTTGCCACCCAGATCCTCTCTTGCCCGCACCAGCCCCTCTGCACCAGGCTGGCGTCAGGATTGCAGCACTGGGGGAAGTGCTGGGCGGGTGCCCCATGGGCAGGGCGAGGAGGAGGGCAGGTTTTGTTAAAAATCAGGGAGCAGTCACAGGAAGTTTATTGATCTGTGACTTTTACTAAATGTTCTGTAATTGCCCTGTAATTTTTGATACAAAATGCCATGACAAATCTGCAGCCTGACTCAGGGTGGTTCTATCCTATGTTGTTTGTGCAGCGGCTAGGGAGGGGCTGGCAGACACGTGGAGTGAGCAGGCAGACACCGCTCAGCTCTGCTGCGCTGCCGGGGCCCTGGGCCATTGTGAGTCGCCTGGGGTGGGAGGGGGCGGGGGCGGCAGGTGGGGCCAAGGGAGAGACCCGGCCCCAAAACTTCTGGAACCCCGCAGGCCACATTGGGGAGGTTCGCGGGCAGCAGAGTTTGAGACCCCTGACCGAGAAGGAAATAAAGTAATAAGTAACAGTCAGCATGGATTTGTCAAGAACAAATTATGTCTAACCAACCTAATATCCTTATGGACAATTCAAAGTTGGGTGGGGTTGCAAGCGCGTTAGAGGACAGGATTAGAACGTAAAGTGATCTTGATAAACTGGAGAAATGATCAGAATTGAAATGACTGCTTAGGAAGGAGTACTGCAGAAAACCATCTGGGGTTATAGTGGATCACAAATTAAATGAGTCAATGTAATACTGTTGAAAAGAAAAAAAGCAAATACACCTCTACCCCAATATAACGCTGTCCTCGGGAGCCAAAAAAATCTTACCGCGTTATAGGTGAAACCGCGTTATATTGAACTTGCTTTGATCCGCCGGAGCGTGCAGCCCCGCCCCCCCCAGAGCACTGCTTTACCGCATTATATCCGAATTTGTGTTTTATTGGTCGGGTTATATCGGGGTAGAGGTGTATCATTCTGGGATGTATTAGCAGGAGTGTTGCAAACAAGATGTGAGAAGTAATTCTCCTACTCAGAACTGGTTAGGTCTCAACTGGACTACTGTGTCCAGATCTGGGCCCCGCACTTCAGAAAGGATGTAGACAAACTGGACAGGGTCAGAGGAGAGCAATGAGAATGATTAAAGCTCTAGAAAACATGACCTACGAGGAAAGATTGGATTTGTTTAGTCTGTCGAAGGAAAGACTTAGGTGAGCTTGATAACAGTCTTCAAGTACGTAAAAGGTTGTTACAAAGTACAGAGTGATAAATTGTTCTCCTTATCCACGGAGGCCAGGAGAAGTAGTATGGGCTTAAATTGCAGCAAGGGAGATTTAGGTTAGATATTAGGAAAAAACTTCCAAACTCTAAGTGTAGTTAAGCACTGGAACAAATTACCTGGGATGGTTGTGGAATCTCCATCATGGGAGGCTTTTAAGAGCCGGTTAGACAAACACCAGTCAGTCATGGACTAGATAATACTTAGTCCTGTTTCAGTGCAGGGGACTGGACTAGATGACCTACTGAGGTCCCTTCTAGTCCTACATGTCTATGATTTCTAGGATTCATAGATATCAAAGCCAGACAGGCTCATTGTGCCCATCCAGCCTGGCTTCCTGCCTAACGCAGCCAGAGAAACTCCCCCAGTGATTCCTGCCTCCAGCCCAGTAACTCCTTCCCCTCCAAAATAAATACTGGCCCCTAATTCCCGGCCTCCATTGGTCCCCTTCAGTTCCCAGCCAATGAATCTCACTCTGCCTTTGCCTTCTACATTAAGGAGCCATCCACTAGCAGGTGCGTAAATCAGAAGGGATTGGATTATTATGACTCACCTCGGGATGGGCTCTCAGGCCCTGAGGTTTCCCTGGAGTTCTCGGCATCCTGGATCCAGAGCTCTGCCTCGCCTACCTCGATCCGGTGGATTAAGTCCGGTGTGGAACCTGAATAGCCTGTTTGGGGGGAATGAATCAGTTTTATTACTAAAGTTTTGGGGGTAGGGACTCATTTCTATGTTAGTGCAACCCAGCACAAGAGGGCCCCGATCTCGGTCAGTGTTTGTCTGCGCAGCACTGGGCGCAACGAGGCCCCGATCCTGGACACTGCTGAGAGGAAAGCGCAGGAGATCCCAAGCAGGAGAATAATGAAATAAACCTTCCTTAGAGGAGATTTCATCCCGTCTCCCTCCAGGCAAGTTCAGTTCACACTCTGAAGCAGCAACGTCTATGACCCGTCTCAATTTGCTTTGGGGCTGAGTCGTGGCAGGTGTCACTGTTATACAGACCTATCATTTTTTTGATAGGGTGCAAGAATTGTTGAAAATGTACGGTTAAGATTATGATATTCATTCTTTTTGGGGCGGTGGGGAGCTGTTTTCTTCCTGCCTTATTAGTCTTATTTGCTCATGTGTTGTTTGCAACCAGCCCTGTGCCAGGACTGAGGTAGGTAAACAAGTTACACTAAGATTAGCCCCAGGCTCTGTAGCCCTGATTTCTTCTTTAACAGGAAGCCGAACTGAAAGAGGCTGACATTTGCAACTACTTGGGCATGTGGTGGCACATGGCAGGTGAGGCAACAAGGGAACCCAGACATTTCACAGCTGTGAGTAAAGATAAATAAGTCCTTACCCAGGGAAACGAGGACCCAGTAATTCCTCAGCATCTGGTCCCGGTACAGCTGCTTCTCTGGCTGGGATAAGAGCTCCCACTCCTCCCGGGTGAAATACAGAGCGACGTCCTCGAACGCCACCTGGAGCTGCTGGCACAAGCGTTACACACTCAGCACCTTCCGCTCCAGCCCCCAGCCCGGAGTCTCAGCAGGGGACGCGGTTTCTAGGGGAGCGACTCCCAGGGAACCCCCAGCCCAGCAGCTGTGACCCAGGGAGACTCTTCCCCCCGCACAGCTCCCCCAGGGACTCGGGGCCCTGCTGGCCGGGGACAGGAGTCGCTCTCGGCTCCCCACGGGGCTCTGGGGCGGGGCGCTGGGAGGGGCCCGAATCCCAGAGCCGGGAACAGGCTCCTCCCCCCCGCCGGAGTCCCCGCCTCCGCCCCAGGCCTGTGCTCAGCCCCGCTCCCGCCCCGGCTCAGGCGTCTCCGGGCTCCTCTGCCCGGCCGGGGCCTCGCTCGGGGGAAGGGGCCGCGCCCGGCTCCGCGTGTCCGCCCGGCCAGGGCCCCCCCAGCCCCGGGGCCCCAGAGCCGCCCCTCGGCCCCAGTGCTCAGGCTGCTGCAGCCCCCAGCCCCGGGGTCACTAGCGCGGGAGGGACCCGGATCCCGGCCCCCCTCGGCCCCCAGCCGGGACCAGCCAGTGCCCGGCCGGGGAGTCCCCGCCCCGCGTCCTACCTGCGCCGGCCCCGCTGCAGCCATCGCCGGGCTCGGCTCCGGCCGCTTCCTCCAGCCGGGCAGCGACTTCCCGCCCCGCGGCTGGTGCCTCCCTGGGGCCGCCTCTCGCCCGCTCCCCGCCCTGGGGCTGCAGCCGGGACGCGCCCCGCGCACGGGCCGGGCTGACCCGGGAAGGTCCCGCTCCCTGGGTGTTGCGGGACGCGCCAGCTCCAGCCCTGCTGCACTTCCCGTTCGGCCCCTGCTCCAAGGACCCCGTGCCTGCGCCGCCATCTCCAGCGCAGGGACCTACCGATGTGGTATATATAACTGCTCCCCCTAGGAATGTGCTACAGGTAGCAGTTACTGATACGTAATGGATTGTAAGAAACTGCTCTTGTATAAAACAGCTACCTGATGTAGCAAATGCCTACAGGTAGTTTCTTGCACCATATTGAGTGTGAAATTGCTACATGTAGAAATGTGCTATGTGTAGCAGTTATTTATACCTGTAGATTGTGAGAAACTGCTGTTGTAATAAACTGCTACTCAATGTAGCAATCTAAATCTCCCTTGCTGCAATTTAAGTCCATTGCTTCTTGTCCTATCCTCAGAGGTTAAGGAGAACAATTCTTCTCACTCTTCCTTGTAATAACCTTTTACATACTGGCTGTAGCCCACGAAAGCTTATGCTCAAATAAATGTGTTAGTCTCTAAGGTGCCACAAGGACTCCTGTTCTTTTTGCAGATACGGCCTAACAGGGCTGCTACTCTGATACTTGAAAACTGTTATCATGTTTCAATCTTCCCTCATAGGTCATGTTTTCTAGACCTTTAATCTTTTAACAGTACTCCAGTTGAGGCCTAATCAGCGCAGAGTAGAGCGGAAAAGTTACATCTCGTGTCTTGCTCACAACAGTCCTGCTAATACATCCCAGATTGATGTTCAGTTTTTTTGCAGCAGCGTTACACTGTTCACTCATATTCAGCTTGTGATCCACTGTGACCTCTAGATCCCTTTCCGCAGTACTCCTTCCTAGGCAGTCATTTCCTATTTTATATGTGTGCAGCTGATTGTTCCTTCCTAAGTGGAGTACTTTGCATTTGTCCTTATTGAATTGCATCCTATTTACTTCAGACCATTTCTCCAGTTTGTCCAGATCATTTTGAATTTTCATCCTATCCTCCCAAGTACTTGTAACCTCCTCCCCGTGCACAAACTTTATAAGTGTATTCTCTATAGGGTGACCAGATCAGAGATATAAAATATTGGGACGTGGGGGGGGGGGGGCCCCGCAGGGAGGGGGCGAGCAAAAAAAAAAGGGGGGCAGAGCAAAAAAAAAAAAAAAAGGAGTTTGAAAGGGGCCGGGAGCATTAGCAGGCCCCAGCCGCGCGCGCTGCCCTCCCTGCGGAGCCTCCCGCCCCCATGCCCGCCCCGGGCACATGCGGCGCGCGGTGGGTCCGGGCAGGGGCAGCGCGGAGCAGGCAGGGGCCGGGTGGGCGGCGCGGGCTGAATCCCCGCTGCTGCCGGGGAGCCCCACGCCTCTCCCTCCCGCTCGCGGCTGTGGCTCCTTCACGGCGGGACGCGCCTCCTGCTGCCCCGGCCCGGCCCGGGCACATGCAGCGCGCGTCCCCCGCGCTTAGTCTCCCTCCCACCGGGAAGGAGCCGCTGGAGCGCAGCCGAGCGGGAGAGGCACAGGGCTCCCCGCCAGCGGCGGGACGCGCGCCGCTTGTGCCCGGGGCGGGCCGGGGGGCGGGAGGCGTGTCCCGCCGGGAAGGAGCTGCAGCCGCGAGTGGGAGGGAGAGGCGCGTGGGGCTCCCCGGCAGCAGCAGGGATTCGGCCCGCGCCCCCACGCCACCCACCCGGCCCCTGCCCACTCCACGCTGCCCCCGCCTGGACCCACCGCACTGCCCCGCAGGCTGCAGGGCTGGAGCAGCCTCCACGCTGCGCTCCCGGCCCCGGGCCCCCGTGTGCAGCGGCCCGGGGGCCGGGCAGGAGCCCTCTGGCACGGCGGGGGGCTCAGAGCTGAGCCCCCCCGTCTCCTTCCCTCCCTTGCCAGCCCCCCTTTGCCCGCCCGGTGCCTGGGTGCCAGAGCTGACTCACCAGCTCCAGGATCCAGACGCCGCTACCACCACCACCCTCCCTCCCGGCTTGCGCCGCCATGCAGCTGCAAGCCTGGGAGGGAGGAGAAATGCCGCGTGGTTGGGGAAGAGGCGGGGCCAGGGCAGGGATTTGGGGAGGGAGCCAATGGGGGATAGAAGGGGCGGAGCTGGGGCGGGGGGGGGGGGAGAGTCCCTCCGGGAGGGCAAAATTTCTTGTTTGTCCAAAGAAGCAAATATCGGGACAGTCCCAATAAAATCGGGACGTCTGGTCACCCTAATTCTCTATGCCATATCTAAATCATTGATTAAGATTTTGAATAGAAATATATCCAGAACTGATCCCTGCAGAACCCCCCTCGTTATGCCCTTTCAGCCTGACTGAACTACTGGTAACTACTCTCTGGGAACTGTTTTCCAACCAGTTTTGCACCCACCTTATTGTAGCTCCATCCAGGTTGTATTTCCCTAGTTTGTTTATGAGAAGGTCATGGGAGACAGTATCAAAAACTTTACTAACGGCAAGATAGACCATGTCAAGCACTTCCCCCCATCCACAAGGCTTGTTACCCTGTCAAAGAAAGCTATCAGGTTGGTTTGACATCATTTGTTCTTGACAAATCCATGCTGGCTGTTACTTATCACCTTATTTTCTTCTAGATGTTTGAAAATTGACTGCTTAATTATTTGCTCCATTATCTTTCCAGGTACACAAGTTAAGTTGACTGGTCTGTAATTCCCCAGGTTGTTCTTATTTCCCTTTTTATAGATGGGCACTATATTTGCCCTTTTCCAGTCTTCTGGAATCTCTCCCGTCTTCCTTGACTTTTCAAAGATAATTGCTAATGGCTCAGATATCTACTCAGTCAGCTCCTTGAGTATTCTAGGACACATTTCATCAGGCCTTGGTGACTTGAAGACATCTAATTTGTCTAAGTAATTTTTAACTTGTTCTTTTCCTATTTTTGCCTCTAGTCCTACCTCATTTTCACTGGCATTCACTATGTTAGGCATCCAATTGCCACCAACCTTCTTGGAGAAAACAGAAACAAAGAAATCATGAAGCATCTCTTCCATTTCCACATTTTCTGTTATTGTTTCTCCTCCTTGTTGAGTAACAGGCCTACCCTGTCCTTGGTCTTCCTCTTGCTTCTAATGTATTTGCAGAACGTTTTCTTGTTAATCTTTATGTCTCTAGCTAGTTTGATCTTGTTTTGTGCCTTGGCCTTTCTAATTTTGTCCCTACATACTTGTGTTATTTGTTTATATTAATCCTTTGTAATTTGATCGCATTTCAACTTTTTGTAGGACTCTTTTGATCTTTAGATCATTGACGATCTCCTGGGTGGTCTCTTGTCATACTTTCTATCTTTCCTACACAGTGGTGTGATGTTGTGCAGTTTATATGGTTTTATAAAAACATGATAATAAGTGAATATAATGTAACTGGAATATGCTTCATGCAAAAGGTCTCTTGTAAGGTATCATTACAAAGCTTATAATCTATTGAGTATGATTATCCTATTTGTATAAATGTACCACTCTTGTATCTAAAACTAGAAATATAAAATATAACTCTAAGGGCCTATTGTAATTATGCAAAGTGTGGGCCATTAATGGTGGTTTGGAATCTTGATGACTCCTATTAACAAGGACCATTGTTTGCAGATGGCTGTGTTTTACCTGTGAGTTTTTCTGTATATGTGTGTGCTGGCAAGTGGGTAATGAAGTCTTGCAGTGACATGTGATCATGTCACCTGAACTGGAATCCATCTTTAACCTGGTGCTTTTTTAGTGACGGGGGGTGGAAACCCAGAGGGACAAAGGGTTCCCGCCTTATACAAAGGATATATAAAGGGGTGGAACAGAACAAAGAGAGAGAGAAGAGAGCCATCATGAAGAACCCCCTAGCTACCACCTAAGCTGGAACAAGAGCTGTACCAGGGGAGAGAATTGTGCCCAGGCCTGCAAGGTGTCCAGTCTGAGGAAAAAACTTACTGAAGCATCTCTAAGGGTGAGATTATCTGTATTTAGTTTGATTAGACATAGATTTGCACATTTTATTTTATTTTGCTTGGTAACTCACTTTGTTCTCTCTGTTACTACTTGGAACCACTTAAACCCTACTTTCTGTATTTAATAAGATCACTTTTTACTTATTAATTAACTCAGAGTATGTATTAATACCTGGGGGAGCAAACAACTGTGCATATCTCTCTATCAGTGTTATAGAGGGCGAACAATTTATGAGTTTACCCTGCATAAGGTTTATACAGGGTAAAACGGATTTATTTGGGTTTAGACCCCATTGGAAGTTGGGCATCTAAGTGCTAAAGACAAGCACACTTCTGCTAGCTGCTTTCAGGTAAACCTGCAGCTTTGGGGCAAGTAATTCAGACCCTGGGTCTGTGTTGGAGCAGACGGAAGTGTCTGGATCAGCAAGACAGGGTGCTGGAGTCCTGAGGTGGCAGGGAAAACGGATAGAAGTAGTCTTGGCACATCGGCTGGCAGCTCCCAGGGAGGTTTCTGTGATCCAACCTGTCACAAGTGGTATACTTTGCTCTTGTGCCCTTAATAATGTCTCTTTGAAAAACTGCCAATAGTCTTCAATTGCTTTTCCCCTTAGACTTGCTTCCCAGGGGATCTTACCTACCAACTCCCTGAGTTTGCTAAAATCTGCCTTCTTGAAATCCATTGTCTTTATTTTGCTGTTCTCCCTCCTACCATTCCCTAGAATCATGAACTCTGTCACTTCATGATCACTTTCACCCAAGCTGCCTTCCACTTTCAAATTCTCAACCAGTTCCTCCCTACTTGTCAAAATCAAATCTAGAACAGCCTCTCTCCTAGTAGCTTTCTCAACCTTCTGTATTGTCTCCAATACATTCCAAAAACTTGTTGGATAATCTGTGTCCTGCTGTGTTGTTTTCCCAACAGATGTCTGGGTAGTTGAAGTCCCCCATCACCACCAAGAACATAAGGTTGTTCTTATTTGCTGACTTAGCAGTTTTTAACAAATTAGGATATCTGATGTAGCTAATTACGACAGAGAGCAGTTTCACACATCCTATGGTGTAAGAAACTGCTATTGGTAGGAATTTGCTACCTGGAGCAGCAACAGGTCCTACTTTGCTAGAAACTATCTGATGTAGCTAATGCCTACAGAGAGCAGTTTCTTACACCATAGGCTGTGTGAAACTGCTACTTGTAGGAATTTGCTGCCTGTAATAGGGAGAGGTAACGAATTGCTAACATTAGCAGTTATTGATCCTAATTTGCTAAAACTTGACAGTGGTGTGGGATGGAAGCATAAAGTGTTCAGCTTCTGAACGACCCTGCCTGGATTCATTGTAGTGGGACACGGGACATGTGGAGGATAATTAAAAATCTTAATTTCCTTAGGGTTCACCTTCAATATACTTCTATGCTGGTGCGATCTCTGATCATTACAGTTCATCAACTCAGCAGGCAGGCACAGGCAGCAATAAACTTGTCCTGTTGCCTTGACTGAGAAAGGTTTCTGATGAAAGGGAGCATAGATTCCAGCAAGCTCCTGGGGTAATATCTCATTGGAGATATGGTGTGTGTTTCTCATACCCCATTTTGTGTTTCTAACCATCATGCCATCTTCATTTTATTTTTTGTTTTTGCAAGTCACATAATTGCAGTATAAGCAGTAGTCCTCCATGCTCTCATGAAAAAAATCAATAAAATGTTGTCAAATCATGGTTACATTGTGACCTAAACTGTAAATAGAATCTTGATTTATTCATTACTGTCAATTACTCCAAAAAATTAACATGTTTGCATATACATTTCCTTTTTGAGTGGGTCATAGTTTGGATTGGATTACTGCTTGCAACTTCTGCCAAAAAACACTCCTCTTCGTCCGTGTCTGTGACCTCCACCTTTATCACTTGGGAGGTGATGTATCTCACAAGCCTCACAATAGCCATTTCTCCTACCTCTTCTGAGGCGACTTTTTTCATAGTGTAATCCACAGCAGTTTCCATTTCCATGTTTTCCTGTAATCTGTTTTCAGCAGCTAATGTTGGAGGCTCTTTAAATAGTTTTCAGTGGGAGATACTGTACATAGATCCTAAAAGTTTCCCTGAGATGGTTTCTAATTTAACTCTTTTACCCTCTACAGCAGTGACTTTGTATGGTCCACGGTAGGAAGGTTGCAGTGGCCCTCCCTTGTTTTCCTTCTCGCATTCAGTAACATGACACTGTCCCCAACCTCAAATGTTATTTTCCCATGTTTACAAGTCTTAGTTTTGGCATACTGTATCTGTTGCTTTTCTTGTGCTTTAGAAATATTAGTAAGAGCCAGTTCAATGTCAGCAGCATGTCTAGATTCCATATTTCTGATGTACTCTTTGTAGAATTGTTCATCAAGTTCCTCAAAATCTGTTGGCTTTGTAAACAAATGGAGAAGGAGTTGTGTGTGTAACATGAACAATCACAGAATAACATATGCACCTGAAAGCTGATGGTTCTTAAAGACACCTACCATGTAATTTTCTGAGACTTGGTCTGGGAATGTTGCTTCAAAGCCATACAGTATTCAAAAGGGTGACATTTTGGTTGTTGTGTTTGGTTTTGATCGCAAAGAAAATAAAATGTCACCAAGAAATTTGTCCCAATTACTCCTAGTGTCATCAACCAACTTCTGCAATGCTCTATAACAAATGGTGATGGATTCTTTTTTTGGGGGGGAGGGGAAAGGACTGTCTTTACTGAGAGAAATTGTACACAATCCAAAAGGCATAAAGAGGCCATCCTAGTTTATTGGTACGATTACTTTTTCTTGAAATAAAAGATAAGTGGACTTGCAATGTACTAAAATTTTGAAGCAGTTTGTACCTTCTGTCATAGTGCATTCTCCTTGCTATTAATACTGTAATTTTCTCAGCTGTAAAATTACCTTTTGATGGATTTGTTTGTGTTTTCAGCCAATCCATTGGTTTGTGGGTGGTATGGGCTGGTGAAGCTATGCTGTAGTCCCAATTTTTTGTAAATGTCTAGGTTATACTGAAAGAAAAAAGGTTATGCCATAAATTTTCCTTTGGACAGGTTTGGAGGGTAAAAAGAGGCCAAAGAATAAAAGGTTATAGCAACCCTGATGGGGTGACCAGCAGTAATCCTTACCAAAGTTGAGTGGGAGTTCATAGAAACTTGTCAGCAAAAATGCCTATAAAGAAAAACTCACCAAGGCAATGAAGCCCATGTTCACTGTCCGCTATCTGTGATCTGAAAGTGTGGTTGAAGACATAGTCAAAAACAACCTCAGAAAAAAGTATTTACCTCATCATTGAATTCTGGTCCACGATCTGTCAGTATACTGTCACAACCCAATGGCCTCCTCCCTCAGGGGGTCCCCTGCGGGAGGCTAATTAGACTTGTATAGTGCTAACACTGTTGCAAGTATCACAGAGTATTTTGGGAAGGGTCAAAGGTGTGAGTGCGGAATGGAAGATTTCTTTGCAGGCTGCAAGAGGCCAAAGGGGGAAGGGAGGAAGAGAGCAGAGAACGGGTTAACTCAAAACTTCAGCTAGCTCGGTCCAAAAATAAGATGCTGGCCCCAGTCCAAGGTCACGGCATTTGGCGAGAAAAAGTCTACAGCTGTGTGTTATCTCACGCAGCCACAGCCAGCCATGAGAAAAGAAAAAATAAACTGAACCAAGGCAGAAGAGATTAAAAACACAGGCAAGACAACGGGGGAAGAAAAGCAGAGCTTCGCGTGTGTTTTGGAAACGTTAAGGAGGCCACAGTGAGAATGGAGGATTCAATTAAACAGACCTATAGAGGCAGCCCAAAACGAGTAAAACAGTGAAGGCCAACACGGAGAAAAACAAAGAAAAAAACAAAGTCTAGTGTTTTGGGAAAGCGGAGGGGACCACAGAAAGCCGGTTTGGACTGGTACAAAAAGCACCAAAAGCAGAGGTCGCAGAACAGAACATCCCCAAAGAAACCCAGGACTTAAAAACCCTCCTGAGAGCTGAAGCAATTCAGAGATTTACAGTGAACCCTGGACGACCTGGGCCCAGGACAGCACTCCCATCCACCCTTCCCCCCCTCTTCTTCTTACGTTACACCCAGGCTTGGCCAGCCTCGGGTAGGGCGTGTGTGAGTATGAAAGTGGGTTAGGGCTTGGGGCACTAATGCTTTCTTCCTTCCTCTGAGTAACGTGGGGAACCCCCTGCACTCTTCGCTGTTATTTTATTATTTTATTAATAAAGCTTTAGAACTTAGACACTTGGTGTGTTCCGTCATCTCCTCCCTTAACGATCCTGCAGCCTCAGCCTAATCACCTGACGCCTCAGGCAAATTGGTAACTGAAATTTGTCACAATACACTTGTAGTAAGATGAGGTCCTGAAACATAACCTCTTGTGTCAGAGGCCCAGTCTAAGGCCTGAACCAAAGTACTTCCAGGCATTGCTAAGCAAAAGCTGGGCTGTGAGCCAGAAGCAGGCCCCGCTCACAGAAGTTGGCGAGAAGAGGGTTGCTAGAAGCAGGTGCATCCACACATAAGTGCTAATAAGAGGAACTTGTGCCAAGATGACATCAGGACACGCCACAGATATAATAAGGAACAGGCAGGTGCATCTTAAAGACAGGGTCAAAAGGACAGCATGATGGATAGATCTATCTGTTTGAAACAACATGATCAAAGGAGGAGACAGCACCCTAATGAGCCATGGTTCTGTACTTCAATACGTCAGTAGGGATGAGTAATCTGTCCTGTAACTGCATAAAAGTAGGTCCCGGAGTGCACATCTTTGTCCAGCCTAGGGGGCAGTGGAGTGTCCCACCACTAACTGAGCTGTGCCCATTGCCAGGGGGCATATATTCGTAGTATGTCCTGTAGCGTCTATAGGAAACTATTACTGTGCTTCATTTGACAATAAACCTGGCTCGGGTGCCTTCGTACCTTACTAGAGTCTGTGGTCTTTGGGGGTTCTCTCAGGGTTTGCTGTGTCAGCGATCTGTGCAGAGCCGGGGCAGCACACAGAGGGAACACGCACGCAGCCGACTGATATCATCATTGAACAAGAGCAGAGCACCACACCGGTAGCTACTGACAACACCACTGTGGACATCCAAGTCGCTGTATAATTTCATACATTTTTTTTGACACCTCAGATGACAACTTATTTCGAAGTGGAAATGCTTCATCCCATCTTGTAAGATAGTCTGTGGCTGTCAGTATATACTGGTATCCCTCCTTTGTAGCCAGTAATTTTAAATCCATTAAATCCATTCTCACCAATTCAAAGGGCCGACTGACCTGTATGCAAGGGAACTGATTGGAGTCATACTTTGGATTTCTCTTATTTCATATTCTCAATAAGCCCAGGAAAAGTATGAGGGTGGACTAAGATTCAGGTGTTTAGGCTCCAGCTTTGGTGGAACTGACCTTACTGCACCCTAAAGGCTCAGGAACAAAGAGGCGCATCAGAACAAAATATTTATTTATTAAAATATCTTGACTTCAGGGTGTATAACTCGTGTTTTTAGAATTCTTGTGGTTGTCAAGGTATCTTGGGGTTGTAGATGTGTGTTCATTATGTTTTGAAGGCCAAAACTATGAATGGGTTCAACAAAGAATTAGATCAGTCCCTCAGGATAGGTGCATCAGCTATTAGCCAAGATAATCAGGGATGCAGCTCCATGCTCTGCATGTCCCTAAACCGTCCTCTGACTGCAAGATGCTGGGAGTGGACAATGGGATAGTTCACTCAGTGATTGCCTGTTCTGTTCATTCCCTTAGAAACACCTAGCACTGGCCGCTGTCAGAAGACAGGATACTGGACTAGACGGACTATTTGTCTGACCCACTATGGCAGTTCTGATGTTCAGCAAAAATTACAATAGATTTTTGCCTTTGAGAAAGATGTTATAGGAGATAGTATACGGCCTTTATTGAATGTTTGAGAATCAAGTTGTACACACAAGCAATGGCATGCGGAAAAACACTAAAGGCTGGATTGAGAGGCAAAATAACAGTTGCAAAATGCAATCCCCATTGGTGGATTGAATGAAAACAAAGTTTTGAGACCAGTCCATAGTGAGATGGGAACTCAGATGACCCAACAGAATAAACCTTCTGCTCTAAAAATAAGAAAAGAAAAAGTTAGAATTAAAAATTCCAAATTAGAAATCACAGTAAAAAACAGCAAGTGCAATACTAGAAACACTGCTGTCATTGCTAAAACTATTAGCATGAACATACTTATATATATTTTCAATGAGTATTTGATACTGTCGTTTGTGTGTGTCCCCACTAAGCGCATTAAGTCGGCAGTGTGCGTCCACAGTATCGAGGCTAGCGTCGACTTTCGGAGCGTTGCACTGCGGTAGCTATCCCACAGTTCCCGCAGTCTCAGAAAAACGATTTTTTCCCGTCGCTTTCACGGGGGGGAGGGGCTGACGACATGTATCCAGAACCACCCATGACAATGTTTTTGACCCATCAGGCATTGGGAGCTCAAACCAGAATTCCAATGGTTGGTGGAGACTGCGGGAACTGTGGAATAGCTACAGTCCTCAGTCACCCCTCCCTCACTGAGAGCAATGGCTGAGAATCGTTTCGCGCCTTTTTTGTGCGCAGACGCCATAGCACGGCAAGCATGGAGCCCGCTCAGATCGCCGCGGCAGTTATGAGCACTGTAAACAGCATGCGCATTATCCTGCAGTATATGCAGCATAAGAACCTGCAAAGGCAGGCGAGGAGGCGACGGCAGCGACGGCAGGGCGGTCACGAGAGTGATGAGGACATGGACACAGACTTCTCTAAAAGCACGGGCCACGGCAATTTGTCCATCCTGGTGACAATGGGGCAGGCTCATGCCATGGAACGCCGATTCTGGGCCTGGGAAACAAGCACAGACTGGTGGGACCGCATAGTGTTGCAGGTCTGGGATGATTCACAGTGGATGCGAAATTTTCGCATGCGTAAGAAAACATTCATGGAACTTTGTGACTTGCTTTCCCCTGCCCTGAAGCGCAAGAATACCAAGATGAGAGCTGCCCTGACAGTTCACAAGCGAGTGGCGATAGCCCTGTGGAAGCTTGCAACGCCAGACAGCTACCGGTCAGTCAGGAATCAATTTGGAGTGGGCAAATCTACTGTGGGGGCTGCTGTTATCCAAGTAGCCAAAGCGATCTTTGACCTGCTGCTATCAAGGGTAGTGACTCCGGGAAATGTGCAGGCCATAGTGGATGGCTTTGCTGCAATGGGATTCCCTAACTGTGGTGGGGCGGTAGACGGAACGCATATCCCTATCTTGGGACTGGAGCACCAAGGCAGCGAGTACATAAACCGAAAGGGGTACTTTTCAATGGTGCTGCAAGCACTGGTGGATCACAAGGGACATTTCACCACCATCAACGTGGGATGGCCGGGAAAGGTACATGACGTTCGCATCTTTAGGAACTCTGGTCTGTGTCAACGGCTGGAGCAAGGGACTTACTTTCCAGACCAGAAAATAACCATTGGGGATGTTGAAATGCTTATAGTTATCCTTGGGGACCCAGCCTACCCCTTAATGCCATGGCTCATGAAGCCATATACAGGCGGCCTGGACAGTAATCAGGAGCTGTTCAACTATAGGCTGAGCAAGTGCAGAATGGTGGTAGAATGTGTCTTTGGACGTTTAAAAGCGCGCTGGTGCAGTTTACTGACTCAGACCTCAGCGAAACCAATATTCCCATCGTTATTAGTGCTTGCTCCACAATATCTGTGAGAGTAAGGGGGAGACGTTTATGGCAGGGTGGGAGGTTGAGGAAAATCGCCTGGCTGCTGATTACGCGCAGCCAGACACCAGGGCGATTAGAAGAGCACAGCAGTGCGCATCAGAGAAGCTTTGAAAACCAGTTTCATGACTGGTCAGGGGACTACGATGTGAAAGTTCTGTTCGTTTCTCTTTGATAAAAACCCGCCCCCTTGGTTCACTCTACTTCCCTGTAAGCCAGCCGCCTTCCCTTTCCCCCCTTTGATCACCGCTTGCAGAGGCAATAAAGTCATCGTTGTTCAAAATTCATGAATTCTTTATTACTTTGTCACACAAATGGGGGGATAACTGCCAAGGTAGCCCGGGAGGGGTGGTGAAGGAGGGAAGGACAAGGCCAGACAGCACTTCAAAACTTATTGAATGCCAGCTTTCTGTTGCTTGGGCAGTCCTCTGGGGTGGAGTGGTTGGGTGGCTGGAGGCCCCCCCTCCGCGTTCTTGGGCGTCTGGGTGAGGAGGCTATGGAACTTGGGGAGGAGGGCGGTTGGTCACACAGGGGCTGCAGCGGCAGTCTGTGTTCCTCCTGCTATCTGTCCTGCTCAACGATACGCCGGAGAATATGAGTTTGATCCTTGAGTAGCCTGAGCCTTGCTTCATGCCACCTTTCATCACGCTGACGCCACATCTCCTCTTGCTGGTCCCTCCTGTCTTCTCGCGCGTCCCTCCTGTCCTCACGTTCATTTTGTGCTTTCCTGCACTCTGACATTGTCTGCCTCCACGCATTCTGCTGGGCTCTTTCAGTGTGGGAGGACTGCATGAGCTCAGAGAACATTTCATCATGAGTGCAGGTTTTTTTGCCTTCTTATCTGCGCTAGCCTCTGGGACGGAGATGATACAGTGAGCGTTGAAACATTTGCAGCTGCGGGAGGAAAAAAAAGGGAGAGTAGTATTTAAAAAGACACATTTTAGAGAACAATGGGTATACTCTTCCACGGTGAACCAAGTTGTTAACATTACATAGCACGTGTGCTTTCTTTGCAAGGTCGTATTTGCCTGCCGGTTTGGTGTGAGAGATCACACACGCACGGCCAGCGGGCAACAGAATTCAGCTTGCAGGCAGCCATGGTAAGCCAGTCTTTTGGCTTCTTTAACCTTCATAACATGTAGGAATGGTTTCAAACAGCAGCGCCCTCATTTCCCATACCAAGCACCCGTTGGGTTGCCTATTTAAAATGGGTTGGCAATTTAAAAGGAGGGGCTGCGGTTTTCGGGTTAATGTGCAGCACAAACCCAACTAAAGCCCTTCACCCCACCCTATTCTCTGGGATGATCGCTTCACCCCTCCCCCCACTGCGTGGCGCACAGCGGGGATGATTTCTGTTCAGCCACAGGCAAACAGCCCAGCAGGAATGGCCACCTCTGAATGTCCCCTTAATAAAATTCCCCTATTTCAACCAGGTGACCGTGAATGATATCACTCTCTGAGGATAACACAGAGAGATAAAGAACGGATGTTGCTTGAATGCCAGCAAACACCGGAACCATACGCTGCCAGGCTTTGTTATGCAAAGATTCCAAACTACGTGCTACTGGCCTGGCGTGGTAATGGCGGACGGGATAAGGCAGCCCTCCCCAGAAACCTTTTGCAAAGGCTTTGGGAGTACATCCAGGAGAGCTTTACTGAGAGGATTTCCGCTCCATCCCCATACACGTTAACAGACTTTTCCAGTAGCTGAACTGGCCGTGAATGCCAGGGCAAATTAATCATTAAACACGCTTGCTTTTAAACCATGTACAATATTTACAAAGGTACACTCACCAGAGGTGCCTTCGCTGCCTTCAAGGTCCATGAGCCCGCCTTGGGAGGGCTGGGAGGGAACTGGGTCCAGGGTGATTAACAGTTCCTGGCTGTCGGGGAAAACGTTTTCTCCACTTCCTTGCTGTGCGCTAACTTCAACGTTCTCCTGCTCCTCCTCTTCCTCATCCCCTAAATCTGCATCCCTGTTGCATGAGAGTCCATTGACAGAGTCCACGCACAGGGGTGGGGTAGTTGTAGGGGCACCCCCTAGAATGGCATGCAGCTCATCATAGAAGTGGCATGTCTGGGGCTCTGACCCGGAGCAGCCATTTGCCTCTCTGGTTTTTTGGTAGGCTTGCCTCAGCTCCTTAAGTTTCACGCGGCACTGCTGTGGGTCCCTGTTATGGCCTCTGTCCTTCATGCCCTTGGAGATTTTTTCAAATATTCCGGCATTTCATCTCTTGGAACGGAGTTCGGATAGCACGGATTCGTCTCCCCATACAGCGATCAGATCCCGTACCTCCCGTTCAGTCCATGCTGGAGCTCTTTTGCGATTCTGGGACTCCATGGTCACCTCTGCTGATCAGCTCGCCACGCTGGGCAAACAGGAAATGAAATTGAAAAGTTCGTGGGGCTTTTCCTGTCTACCTGGCTAGTGCATCAGAGTTGAGAGCGCTGTCCAGAGCGGTCACAATGGAGCACTCTGGGATAGCTCCCGGAGGCCAATACCGTCAAATTGTGTCCACACTACCCCAAATTCGACCCAGCAAGGTTGATTTCAGCGCTAATCCCCTCGTCAGGTAGGAGTACCAAAATTGATTTTAAGAGCCCTTCAAGTCGACAGAAATGGCTTCGTCGTGTGGATGGGTGCAGGGTAAAATCAATCTAACGCTGCTAAATTTGACCTAAACTCATAGTGTAGACCAAGGCTTTGAGTAATTCAGGGAATCCCAGCAGCTGATAAGACAAACTGGTGAACTGCTAGGAGACTGTATGCAGTCAGATACACTGATTAGGAATTCTTTGTTTCTTAGGGGAGTATATGTAAAATATTTTACTGAATTAAGTCTCCTGCAGCACCTCAGTAGGTTACATCAGACAAAGAGAGCTGCAGTGATTAGGCATTGGGATGCCTGTGCCTTTAAGAACCCAGCCCTGGGAAGCCCATGCTGAGAGGTGCTGTCTGTGAGAGAGGAAATCAAAAAGCCCCTCTACCCCTCCACACCCTATTTTTGCAAACACTGGTGTCTCAGTCCACCAGGGTAACTGTTACCCCCTCTGTCACCCTCTGGCAGCGCCTCACCCCTGGGTTTAACCCCGGCTCCTTCCCCCTCACCCCAATTTTGCCCCTCAGTCCCTCTCCTAACCCTGCCTGCAGCTGCTTGACCCCCCCAGAGCAGTTGATTTTCACCCCCTTCTCAGACCCTGACCACCCCCCCTCCGATTTGCCCCCTTTTCCCCTTTTTAACCCCTGTAAAAAGCAGTCAGCAGAATCTTACGTCTAGAAAGGGCAGGCTGAAGGGCAGTGGCTTCAGCAGATACTACTGAGCATGCTCAGTTCGTGTAAGCATGCAAAAAAAGCAGTCAACACAATCTTATGTCACCCCCCTCCCCCTTGCATTCAGCCTCTGGTTCAATGTCACCACACTAGCTCCTGTGACCCCACCAGCAGCCCTGTGTGCCCCATTCTGTCCATCCCCCCATCTATTGCCTTCAGACCTTGGCCCACAGGTAGGGTGCTGTGAAGAAAGCAGCCTCGAACCCCCTCCCTCCCTGTGACTGGCTGCTCCAGCCGTAAGCCAGCTGCTCTCTGTTCTGGTGTCACAGCAGGCCCTTGTGGGGAAAAGGTGCAATTACAGTGCTTCCCCATCAAAATAAATTATTCTGCAATGGAAAAAAAACATGGGGCCCATGAATTCTGCGCTTGCACAGTAGCACGGAATTCCTCCAGGAGTATTGTATGTGAAGTGACAGTACTGATATTATCATTGACGTGTAGGGAATAATCAAGCCCTGGCACAGAGGTGCGTAGAGCTTAGTGTTTTTTCATTAACTGTTCTCCCCTGTTGGCCACGGATAAGGTTGCTAACTTTCTAATTTCTGAAAACAGGAGGGCATTGGAACCCTGCCCCACCTCTTCCCCCTGAGGCCCTGCCCACTGCTCCGCCTCTTCCCTTGATGCCCCGCCCCTTCTCCATCTCTTCCCACGGCCCACGGCTTGCTCCTCTCCCCGTCACCGCACTTCTTGTTGCTCAATCCTCTCGAACTCCCCCATCTCCCAAGCTAGGCCCCCTCTCCTTCGGGGCTTTGGATCCGGCCCGCAGGATGGCCACCCCCCTGGCGCCACGGGCCCCGCTCTGCTCTGCTCAGCAGCTGGCACCACATCCCTGCAGCCTCTGGGTGGGGGGGGGGGGGAGAGGGCTCCGCGCGCTGCTCTTGCCTGTGGATACCTCCCCCGCAGTTCCCATTGGCCAGGAACGGGGAACCGCAGCCAATGGGAGCTCCGGGGAGATACCCTCAGGCGAGGGCAGCGCACTCAGCCCTCTGTCCCCCCTCACCCAAGGGCTGCAGGGACATGGTGCCTGCCGCTTCCCGGAGTGGATCGGCATGGGGCTGGGGACAGGACAGGCAGGGAGCCTGCCCTGGTCCTGGTGCACGCCGCTGCCACCCCGGAGCTACTCCAGGTAAGCAGCACCAGGCAGGAGCCCGCACCCCAACTCCCTGCCCTGAGACCTCTGCTGCACCCCAACCCCTTACCGCACCCCGCATCCCTCCCACAGCCCAACCCCCTTCCTGCACACCACACCACCTCCCACACCCCAACCCTCTGCCCTAGCCCTACATTCATGGCCCTGCATACACTGTATTTCGTAACACAAGGACTAGAGGATGTTCAGTGACATAAAAGGTGGGAAATTCAAAGCTGATGACAGGAAATACTTTTTCACACAATGGGTGATTATCCTGTGGAACTCACTGCCACATGATGTTACAGAGGGCAAGAATTTAGTAAGATTCAAAGAGGGACTGGATATTTCTATGGACCACAGGAACTTCCAGAGCTGGAATAGTTAATGCAAACAACCACTGGCGGGGATAGTAAACCTCCTGCTCCAAGATTTGCGCTGATTGTAACTATTACAGACCACGATGAGACCTAGCACAGGATGATTATCCCCAAATCTGTTACTGTGGCATTGTTACACCTCCTCTGCAGCCTCTGACGCTGGAAACAGGACACTGGAGTGGACAGGCCTCCGCTCTGATCCAGTCTGCCTATTCCCTATGACCTAAGTCAGTGGCTCTCAACCTTCCCAGACTACTGTACCCCTTTCAGCAGTCTGATTTCTCTTGCGTACGCCCAAGTTTCACCTCACTTAAAAACTACATGCTTAGTTTTTGTATTTTTATCAGACATAAAAATACAAAAGTGTCCCAGCACACAAGTACTGAGAAAATGCCGACTTCCTCATTTTTGTCATATAATTATAAAATAAATCAATTGCACTAATAAGATTGTACTTATATTTCAGTGTATAGTATATAGAGCGGTATAAAAAAGTTATTGTCAGTATGAAAGTTTAGTTTGTACTGACTTTGCGAGTACTTTTTATGTAGCCTGTTGTAAAACTAGGCTTCTATCTAGATGAGATAGTGTACAGAAGGAGCAAGTGGCAGAGCTAGAAATAGAAACCAGGAGTCCTGTAGCCCAGCCCAGCACCGTAGCCACAAGCCCAGCCTGCTCCCTCATTCAAAGCTCTGAACACACCTCCGCATGGCCTGGCCTGGCCCAGAGAATGCAGCAAAACTGCAGCCCATGAGCCCCTCTGCCCCATGAGCTGGGCTGGCACGAACCAGCTACATACCCCTCCCTTGATGGCATCCCAGTGGATGCTTTGGGTATGCTCTTGTTTTGGCACTGCTCCATGATGCTGGCCTGGTTGGTGTTCAGATCAGGCTTGGGTCCCTCCTTTGAAATAGCACAGAGAGGGGGAGACACAGCTGGGATCTGATTCCAGGGCAGTCCCAGCCCCACTACTATAACCCATCAGCCTCCCCTCCCCTCCCAGAGACAGGGATAGAACCCAGGCATCCTGAGGCCCCTGGGGACCCTCCCTGCCCTAAACCACCTGCCCCTCTTGAGCCATCCTTAGCTGTTACCTCCGGCCGCATGAACCACAGGGACTGGACTTCCCCCCTTCTTATGTGAAGCAGTTGCTAGAGGGGGACAGAGACCCAGCCAGCTTAGGGGAGGTGCTGTGGGACAGAGGAAAGGTCCAGTGGAGAAAGGATAAGAATAGAGACATTACCCCACTGACCAGCATCCTCTGCTCCAGCAGCCAGGCACGGTGCTGGCCTTGGGCTAACAGAGATTAGGAGGTGCTGGGTTTAGGGGCAACAGGGTCAGTGCTAGTGGTCAAGGCTGGGCTCTGTAGCGCCCCCTCTGGCTGGGGCTGTGTCACACACAGAATCTGTGTGGGGCAGCTGCCCTCCCCATGGCACTGGGCAGGGACATGGGTGTGAACTCCTGAAACACACACACAATACTGCCACGTGAGAGCTCCTGGAACCACAGGGGCTAGAATTAGGGGTGCTACGACACCCCCTGGTTTGAAGTGGTTTCCAATCCATACAGGGGTTACGGTTTGGTTCACTGGCTCTCAGCACCCGACACTATACAAAGGGCTCCAGCCCCGCACCTTGCCTGTAACGCGCACAGACACAGAGCCAGCGCTGCTCTGACACACACACACACACACCATACGCAGCCTGTGTGTGTGTGTGTGTGTGTGATCTCCTGTGACACACGTACCAACCCGTCTCTTACTGTGACACTCACAGGCAGCACAGCCTGGCCGGGGCCCTCTTGTACCCACTAGTCCCTGCTCCCCTCCCAGAGCCGGGAGAGAACCCAGGAGTCCGGGCAACCAGCCCCCCGCAGCCAGCTCCCCACGGCACAGCGGGACCCCACTCCCAGCCCACGGGAAGCACCCCATACAGGTCCCGGCACTGGGGCCTCCCCGGGCTGCTGGAGCTGGCGGCGCAGGCGCGGGGCCGAGTGGGGAGCGCAGCAAGGCTGGAGCGGGGCGGGGCCAGCCCGGCCCCCTGGGTCCCAGCCCGACCCGTGCGCGGGGCGAGTCCCGGCTGCAGCCCCAGGGCGGGGAGCGGGCGAGAGGCGGCCCCGGGGAGGCACCAGCCGCCGGGGGGGAAGTCGCTGCCCGGAGGAAGCGGCCGGGGCCGGCGATGGCTGCAGCGGGGCCGGCGCAGGTAGGACGCGGGGCGGGGACTCCCCGGCCGGGCACTGGCTGGTCCCGGCTGGGGGCCGAGGGGGGCCGGGATCCGGGTCCCTCCCGCGCTAGTGACCCCGGGGCTGGGGGCTGCAGCAGCCGGAGCGCTGGGGCCGGGGGCGGCTCTGGGGCCCCGGGGCTGGGGGGGGCCTGGCCGGGCGGACACGCGGAGCCGGGCGCGGCCCCTTCCCCCGAGCGAGGCCCCGGCCGGGCAGAGGAGCCCGGAGGCGCCTGAGCCGGGGCGGGAGCAGGGCTGAGCACAGGCCTGGGGCGGAGGCGGGACTCCGGCCGGGGGGGAGGAGCCTGTTCCCGGCCCTGGGATTCGGGCCCTGCCCAGCGCCCCGCCCCAGAGCCCCGTGGGGAGCCGAGGGCGACTCCTGTCCCCGGCCGGCAGGGCCCCGAGTCCCGGGGGGAGCTGTGCGCGGGGTGGGGGAGTCTCCCTGGGTCACAGCTGCTGGGCTGGGGGTTCCCTGGGAGTCGCTCCCCTAGAAACCGCGTCCCCTGCTGAGACTCCGGGCTGGGGGCTGGAGCGGAAGGTGCTGAGTGTGTAACGCTTGTGCCAGCAGCTCCAGGTGGCCTTTGAGGACATCGCTCTGTATTTCACCCGGGAGGAGTGGGAGCTCTTATCCCAGCCAGAGAAGCAGCTGTACCGGAGCCAGATGCTGAGGAATTACTGGGCCCTTGTTTTCCTTGGTACGGACCCATTTCCCTTCTTTTATTCACAGCTGTGAAATGTCTGATTCCTTCAAGGCCTCTGCTGCCATGTGCCACCCAGCAGCCAAATGGTGGCAAATGTCAGCCCCTTTCAGGCTGGCTTCTTGTTAAAGGACAACTCAGGGCTACAAAGTCTGGGGTTAATCTCTGTGTAACTTGTTTATTACATACCTCAGTCCGGCACAGCGGTGGTAGCAAACAGCATATGAGCAACAACCTCTTCCAGGAATCCCAGTCCAGCCACGGAGGGCAGCAATTCTGCCTTAAGAACTGACTCTAGTTAGACAAATAAGTTAGGGAGAAAACTCCCCTGCTGCTTGTAATAGCTCCCTATCCCCTCCAAAAGACCCACTTAATCAGATGCATGAAGTGGAAACTTAAGTGGGCAGATATACACATGCAAAGATGGGTGTGTTACTATGTTTATGCCTATATAAATTTGTTAATCTTTAAGGTGCCACAGGTCTCCTTGTTGTTTCTTCTAAGGAAGGGTTATTTCATTATTCTCCTGCCTGGGATCTGTTGCACTCTAGTCTGAAGCAGCGACTGAGAGCAGTGTCCTGTCATGCTAGGTGCTGTGCAGCCACACACTGACCGAGATCGGGGCCCTGTTGTGCTGGGCTGCACCAACGTATAACTGAGTCGCTGCCCCCAACACTTCAGTAATAAAACTGATTCTTTCCCCCCCGAAACAGGCTATTCAGGTTCTACACCAGACTTAATCCACCGGATCGAGGTAGGGGAGGCTGAGCTCTGGATCCGGGATGCTGAGGACTCCAGGGAAAGCTCTGGGCCTGAGAGCCCCTCTCCAGGTGAGTCATAGAAGATTAGGGTTGGAAGAGACCTCAGGAGGTCACCTAGTCCAATCCCCTGCTCAAAGCAGGACCAACCCCAACTAAATCATCCCAGCCAGGGCTTTGGCAAGTCAGGCCCTAAAAACTTCTAAGGACGGAGATTCCACCACCTCCCTAGGTAACCCATTCCAGTGCTTCACCACCCTCCTAGTGAAATAGTGTTTCCTAATATCCAACCTAGACCTCCCCCACTGCAACTTGAGACCATTGCTCCTTGTTCTGTCATCTGCCACCTCTGAGAACAGCCGAGCTCCATCCTCTTTGGAACCCCCCTTCAGGTAGTTGAAGGCTACTATCAAATCCCCCCTCACTCTTCTGCAGACTAAATAAACCCAGTTCCCTCAGCCTCTCCTCGTAAGTCATGTGCCCCAGCCCCCTAATCATTTTTGTTGCCCTCCGCTGGACTCTCCAGTTTGTCTCAGGGCAGGATCAATCATGCCATTTTGTAGAGCAGGTCTCAGGCACTTGTAGCGCTTCACTGTAATGCTCTAAAACTGCCCTGTGTTCCAGGCAGCTGCTGCTCAGGGCGCGGACGCACATGGGGGCCAGAGGAAATTGTCCTGTGGGCCACAACTTGGAGTATCCTGGTGTATGGGCTGGGTGTGAGGGAGAGGGGGTGGGATGGCCTTTGTCCCATCCCCTCTCCTCCTGCTGTCTCGGTGGCACAAAATCGTTGTCACTGACATTGCTTCAGTGTCAAGGCTTAGCACAGCCCTCAGCCTTAACGCGTCTATGACTGTCTGTAGCTCAAAGGCCCGCTGGGTGGCACCATTCACCCCTTCCAGCTCAGCAGTGCCACGGATCAGGTTGCAAAACAAGACAAACATGTTTTTGAGGTTACATCACACAAACCCTGAGTGACTTGGCATCCCCTCAACCCCCTTCCCTCACCCCCGCCCTGCAAAAAACCCCAACCTTCTTGAGAATTTTAGTTTAGTTTTAGTTTTGCACAAAGTATGAAACAAACATCGGGCCCAGGAATAAGCTACATTGTGCTAAGCAGCTAACTGTCCACATGAGGGGATTTTAGCCCCTCAACTTAACTATTTTGAAACCAGTATTGTTAAAACAGCACAAAAAGTGGGGAATAGGCCTCGTGCTGTAAAACAGGAGAAAGTGAAGAACCAGCACCATGTAAATAAAAACCTCTGATTGAAATGAAACCAAAATCAGATTGAAAACAAACCATGGACCCTGTTTCAACTGCCTGAGCACCGAGGGGCCCTAGTCCTGGGTCAGGGCACTGCCTGGATCCTGGGCAGTTTAAACATAAAACAAGACCCAAGAGGCGCATGGCACACATGGGAGCAGGCGCTAGGTGCTGCACAAACAACATAGGGTGGAAGCAACATGAGTCAGGCTGCAGATTTTCACAGCGTTTTGTCTCCAAAATTACAGCGCAGTTTCTGTACTTTTAGTTAAAGTCACAGGTCACAAAATTTACTGTGACTGCTTGAAGATTTTTAATAAAACCTGCCCCCCTCCTCACCCTGGCCAGGGGCACTTGCCGCCCAAAGAAGCACGCTCCCCGCAGCACTGCAAGCCTAATCCCAGCCCGGTGCAGAGTGGTTGGGGTGGGCTAGAGTGGATGTGGGTGGCAATGCCCTTCACTGAAGTTTGTCCCTTTCCCCCACCATCATGACTGGGGGCGGGGGCAAATCTGAGTGGCGCTGTAACCCCGCAGGCCAGGTCTCAGTGCCCGGAGCGAGGCATTGGGTCCAGCCCTGGGGGACAGGAGCCGCCATTGCAGGCAGAGGTTCACATCCCCAAAACAGTCACTGAGAAATGGGGAAATGGCTCCGTCTGTGACATTTTTCCTTCCTTGACAAACCTGCAGCCCTAATGATGAGCTAACACCGGAATGGCCTCTGCTCTCTCCAGCAGGGCACGGGATCCCGGGAGAAACAAGGGGACAGTCTGAATGTGGGGAGAACACAGAAGAAGAGCAGGATCCCACAGCCCACACGGGGATCAATATGCTGGATACAGTCCATCTCCTGGGTAGACTCAGCCAGAGACTCCCCATGGGCCAGCGTCCCCACCAGTGCATCGACTGCGGCAAGAGGTTCAGCAACCCTTCTGCACTGAAACAGCACCAGCGCACGCACACCGGGGAGCAGCCGTTCCGCTGTGCCAACTCTGGTCAGAGGTTCAACAGTGCCAGCACACTGACCCAGAATCAGCGCATGTGCATCAGGGAGCAGCCGTATCACTGTGCTGATTGTAACAAGGGTTTTGCACACAGCTCAAAGCTGAGAGTACATCAGCGCACGCATACTGGGGAGCGGCCATATCGCTGTGCTGACTGTGGAAAGGCCTTTGCGCAGATCTCAGATCTGAGATCACACCAGCACACGCACACTGGGGAGCGGCCACACTGCTGTGCTGAGTGTGGCAAGGGCTTTGCATCGAGCTCAAATCTGAGTAGACATCAGCGTACACACACTGGGGAGCGGCCGCACTGCTGCGCTGACTGTGGCAAGGGCTTTGCACAGTTTGCACACCTGAGAAGACACCAGCGCGCACACACTGGGGAGCGGCCGCACCGCTGCACTGACTGTGGCAAGAGCTTTGCAGAGAGCTCAAAGCTGAGAACACACCAGCGCACGCACACCGGGGAACGGCCGCATCGCTGTGCTGACTGTGGCAAGGGCTACGCACAGATCGCACACCTCAGAATACACCAGCGCACACATACCGGGGAGCGGCCGTACTGCTGCACTGACTGTGGGAGGTGCTTTGCAACGAGCTCAACACTGAGAATACACGAGCGCCTGCACACAGGGGAGCGGCCGCACCACTGTACCGACTGTGGCAAAGACTTTGCACAGAGCTCAACCCTGAGAATGCACCACCGCATGCACACCGGGGTGCGGCCGCACCACTGCACCGACTGTGGCAAGAGCTTTGCAGAGAGCTCAAAGCTGAGAATACATCAGCGCGTGCACACTGGGGAACGGCCGTATCGCTGCACGGACTGCGGAAAGGGCTATGTACAGATTGCACATCTCAGAATACACCAGCGCACGCACACCGGGGAGCGGCCGTATCGCTGTGACGATTGCAGTAAAAGCTTTACCAATGCCAGTGCGCTGACCAAACATCAGCGCGCGCACACACCGGGGAGCAGCTGTACCGTTGTGCCAACTGTGGTAAGATGTTCAACAATGCCAACAAGCTGACCCAGCACCAGTGCATGCACATCGAGGAACGGCCATTCCAATGCAGAAAGAGTTTGCACAGAGCTAATACCTGAGAATACACCAGTGCATTCACAGCGGGGAGCGGCTTTACAGGTGTGCTGACTGTGGCAAATGCTTTGCTCACTTGGGCAACCTCACCTGGAACCAGTTGACTCACCAACGCCCCTCTGCCAGCTGGCAGGCCTGGCACAGTGCCAGCAGAATCAGACCAGGGAGTGGTCCTGTCCCCATGATGCCCAGCAGAGACTGTGTGGGGCAGGGAATGGGACTTAACTGAGCAGTGTGGGGAAGCGCAGACAGGTGGGGGGATTTTAGAGTACATGGTCACAACCTGCTTGCATTAGGGACCCCTGCATCTAGGTGGGGTCCAGCCAGGGGTCTCTCTGTCAAACTGCCCCCAACACATAGAGCTGTGAGGCAGCCAGGACAATTCCCCTCCTCCCCGCTCCCCCTCATCTAGATGGGACTGAGTCAGGAACTTCCCCCCACACCTACCTCGTTTTCAGACAGGGTGATTCTTAGGTGACATCTGGAGATGGGATTTGCAGTCCTGTCTCAGCATGGATTGGTCCGAGGGGCGGGAGAGCCCGGTGCGTCTGATTGAAAGAAGCAACAGAGGGTCCTGTGGCACCTTTAAGACTAACAGAAGTATTGGGAGCATAAGCTTTCGTGGGTAAGAACCTCACTTCTTCAGATGCAAGGTTCAGATGCAAAGAAGTGAGGTTCTTACCCACGAAAGCTTATGCTCCCAATACTTCTGTTAGTCTTAAAGGTGCCACAGGACCCTCTGTTGCTTTTTACAGATTCAGACTAACACGGCTACCCCTCTGATACTTGATTGAAAGAAGACTCAGGAACTGCTCATGCCGTCTATTTTAAATAGAAATGTGATGAAGAAAAACTACGTACCTAATGTGTAACAAAGGTCTGTCTAACCAGGTGTTTCTTTGCTATTAAAGAAGCTGATGCATTTGAATGGTGTGTGGAGAAGCCAATGTGAAGTGTAAATCTAAAATAAACCAGCCCAAATGTACTAAGGCTTAACTGACCATGAGGCCTGATGAACTGTGTGACTGGCAGGGGTGCACAGAGAGTTTTGCATTACTCCTTGGGGAATTCTATGCCAAAAAAATAAAAATTCTGCACACCATATTTTAAAATTCTGCCTATTTTATTTTTAAAATAACCCAATATAATCACACTAGTTTTAATTATTTTGGTAATTTATTTCAAACTACCTATCAGCAACTATGTTTGTAACAATACAAACAACAGACAACAAAAAAGATTCAGGAAGTGATTTTTCACAAATAGATTCCTTACTCGACCTGTTAACACAGAACTTTGAGTAATAATTCATTTAAACTACAATATTGAAATGTATTTCCCGCACCCCTCAGAAGCAGTGCAAAGGCTTGGGGGAGCCAGGGGTAATGGAGAAGCTGAGGGAGAGGGAAGTAATTGCTGGGAAGGAGCCTGGAGTGAACTTTGAGAGTTGTTGGGTGTGGGTGGGAGAAGTATGGACGAGGGGGATTTGGTGGGAGAGGGGAAGAGTGATTGATAGAGACTTGGGAATCCTCCCATATGGAACCCTGGCTCACCTTTGGCCTCTCCTATTCAGTCAGGCACATCTGCCCTCTGTCCCCGTGTGTCCCTGCCCCGCTCCTTCACCTCCATGTGTCCTGCATCCCCACTTGCATTCTGCCCCTTCCTCAGTGTTACCTCACTAGCTCCTGTGACCACCCCCACCCAGGAGTCCTATATGCCCCACTCTGTCCATCTCCCCCATATTCCTTACCTCCACACCTGACTCCATGGGCAGAGCATTGTGAAATATCCTCTGACCCTCTGCCTGGCTGCTCCACCCATAAGCTAGCTGCCCCCTCTTCTGGTGCCACAGCGGCCCCTAGGGGGAAAAAGTGTAATTGCAGTGCTTCTCCATCACAATTATTCTGGGGTGAAAAATAATATGTGGAGCACATGTAGTTTGTGCTTGCGCAGGTGGTGCAGAATTCCTCCATGAGTATCGCATATGAAGTGACATCACTGATGTAATCATTGACATGTAGGGAAAAATCAAGCTCTGGTACAGAGGTGCGTAGAGCTGTTAGTGTTTTTTCATTAACTGTTCTCTCCTGTTAGCCATGCCCACAGACCGCGCAAATGAGTCAAATCACTGTATGTGTCTCTGGTGAACTACTCTCCAAGGACAGAGCCATCCAGGAGTGGAAAGAGACTTTCCATCAGAGGCGGATTTACAGTGAAATAGGGTTCCCTGGCACGGGGCCCCCCAACAACAGGGGTCCCCAGGGCTGGGCAGTTGTGGGGGCAGAAGCTTGGTCCTGCTGGATCCTGGGGTCCTGCTGCAGGCTTCGCACCCATCGGCAGCCAAGCTCCCTCCTCCCCCGCCTCTTCCCCACCTCCTCCCCAGAGTGTGCCGCGTTCCCGCCCCTCCCTCTCCCCCTCCCTCCCAGCACTTCCCCTGCCACTAAACAGCTGTTTGCTGGCGCTTAGGTCACTCCGGGGAGGAGCAGGGCCGCAGCATGCACGGGGGAGGAGGAGGAGAAGAGGCAGGGGAGGGGCCTTGGAGAAAGGGGTGGAATCAGGGCAGGGCGGAGCAAAGGCGGGGCCCCTGCACTCCCCCTACACATACCCCCCCAGCCTCCTGCTGTGAGCCGCTCAGGGCAGGGGGCTGCGAGCACCCCCACGACCCCAGCCCTGACTCCTGCACCCCCCTCACACACACCCAGCCCCCTGCCTTCCCTGACTCCTGCACCCCCCACATACTTAGCCCCCCCACACCCCATGCCCTGACTCCTGTACCCCCCCACATCCCCACCCTCACCCTGAGCACCAAACGGGAGCTCCTGCACATACACCCCCATATTCCCACCTGTACCCCTCGCATCAAATGGGAGCTGCCCCAGGTAAGCGCTCCACACCGCAACCTCCTGCCCCAAACCGGAGCCCCCTCCCACACCCTAACTCCTGGACAGACCCTTCACCCCAACCCCCAGCCTGCTCCTGCACCCCAATCACTGACTCCTGCACCCCCTTACACCCCCCCAACCAACCACCTGCCCTCCCTGACTCCTGCACCCCTCTCACGCCCCCAGTCCCCTGCCCACCCTGACTCCTGCACACATCCCCACCTGCACCCCTCGCACCAAACGGGAGCTGCCCCAGGTAAGCACTCCACACCCAAACCACCTGCCCCAGCCCTGAGCCCCCTCCTGCACCCAAACTCCTGGATAGACCCTGCACTCTAACTTCCTCCCAGCCCTGCACCCCCAGCCCTGAGCCCCCTCCTGCACCTGGCCAGACCCTGCACCCCAACTTTTTTTTTACATTTTTTTTATAAAGCGCTCTTATCCAAAGTGCTTTACAGTAGTTAGCTAACGGTACAAACAATATTTGGAAAGATCATTAAGTGATCCGCCGAGACTCTCAGCGATTTTCAAGTAGTCTGTGGAAAAATCGGTTAGACTCCAAGAACAATCAAGGTACCTCACTTTACTTTCATTTACTTCCTATTATTTATATGAGGAGGATGAAGAAAAAAGAATGGAGAATGGGGGCGGGGGGGCGATAAGAGAGACTGTTCTTTTTCTTGGCTGGGTCCCAAGGAGGGCCCCAAAAATGAAGCTGAGCACAGGGCCCCACTAACTCTAAACCGCCACTGCTTTCCATAGAGATTGTTCGAACTTCTAGAGGGAAATTTCTGCTAGGGATGTAAATACTGTTTAAACAGTTAACCGTTGAAGCGGCTGGGGCCCATCTGGCTGGTGCGGCCGGGGCTCGGGTCACTCTGAGTGGATGGTACTACTCCGGCTGGGCCCACTTCAGCTGGTGCTGCAGCTGGGCCCGCTCCGGCTGGGCCTGCTCCAGTTGGGCAGCGCTGCTCCAGCCAGGTGTCATGTCTGGGCCTGGTCCGGCCATGCGGTGCTGCTGCAGCCGGGCAGCACAGCTGGTTAACAGTTAAGGCGGTTAACTGGTAAGACTATGCTTACCGGTTCACCACTTTACCTTGTACATCCCTAATTTCTGCACACAGCTAAGGGTGCTGATGGAAAGAGCATGGAGTCATGCAAGTCTGGCCCAAGGAGCACAGGGCAGGGAGCCCATGGAAAGTAGCTTGTGGAGGTAGGTTACTGACTGGAGCTGAGGTTCACTCCATGACTCCACAGGTCTGACACCAACTGGGACGGCACAAAGTGTTTTACACAGGGATACTGGAGTTTTCCAACATTTCAAGAGGCCTCTGGGATGGAATACACCCTGTATCCAAACCCTACACATTACTATAATAGTCTTTGTACAAATTATGCCTTATAAGGTAGGTATCATTTGAAAACTAATAACTTACTGGCCAGTATTATCATAGTGAAATGTATGCAGCAACTTTGTATAAAAAACTATGAACATAAGTTAAAATTGCAACTGAAGTGTGTTTACCAGACACGTCTCGGGAGTGGGTAAAATTGTTTCTCGGAAACAAAGGAGATGTTAGCTGAGGTGTCATCAAAGCTGATAGGTCATCACCTATCAAGTAGCCATTGTTTGGAAAGGAAGGCAATCAGGAACAAACTGATCTGCATTTTAGCAAACAACATGAAACCTCTTCCCCACCAAAGTTCATGTCTCCCCACATCTAGGGGTCACTTTGAGAAAATTCTGCATTTCAAAGGGTGATTGAACTATAAAAGACAGGGGCAAAAACACCTCTTGTGATTTTTCCTTGTTCATCTCTCGTTATCACCTAAGAGGACAAACAAAAAGCAGCCCTTGGACTTCAGGAACTGATCCTCAGCTGAAAACGTGGTCAGCAATGCTACTGGAAACCTGTGGTAAAGGACTTCACTTTGCACCACATCTAGTTTGTTCAGTTTAGTACTAGGAACTGTTTTTATCTCTCTTTTTCTTGAAACCATTTCTGACTTTGATGCCTCATCACTTGAAATCTACCTGTGTGATTAAATAAATTTGTTTTCTTCTTTAATTGAAATGAAGTGAACTGTGTGTGTAACTCCATTTGGGGTGGGAAAAATGTATGTATCTTGATCCCCTTAGAGGGGCAATGGACCTGGTCTATCAGGACTGTCCAGGAAAAGGCTGGACAATACAGGCCACACATTTTGGGGAGGAAATCTGGGACTGTGTGTGTATTGGGATCACCCTGCAGTAATAACCAAGGCTGTGAAAGCCAGAGTGTGAGCTGAGCGTGGCTGGCAGGCAGCAGCTACACACAGACACTCGGGGTAAGACCGGAAGCTGGAGGCTGTTTGTGAGTGGTCCGGGTTGGGAGCTACAGCAGCAAAGCATTAATGGGCACCCAGGTTACAGGGCAGGCGGTGACACTGCTGCCCATCCGGTGTCTGGATTACACCCTGGATTGTGATAGCCTCATTGTCTCGTTGGACAATGAGAATGGACACAACTCCTATCCTGGCTGGATGTTCCAAGATTCTGCCATGAGTACAGGTCATTTCCTGATTGGCCCAGGCCAGCTTGCCCAGCAGAGTGACCAGACCGCACGATCCAACAGAAATGATATAAAATGTCCCATGTTGTTCAGCATGTCTCTTCCTCAAGTCACAATGTCTGCATGAAGGAGCCGTGAGTGGGACCAGCATTGCTTGGTCAGGGAGAGCACCCCCTGCTGGGTAACAACTTTAGTCTGGTTGCTGTCAAGCACCCTATTAACTCTGGCTTTTAAAGTCCGGTCTTGGGCAACCGCTGAGAAATCCCCGCAGAGAACAGGCGTATGGCTCACACACCTTGAGTGAATCACCTGAATGAACTCCCTCGCTGTCTCTAGAACCAGTCACTGCAACGGTGAAGCTGAGCTAGAGAAGTCACCTCCATGCCAGCTCCAACCGATATGTAGAAAAAAAAAGTCATTTTGTATATTTACATATTGGTTAATGAACCATATTTACATACTGGTTAATGAATTGACAACGTGGTGGTGTTAAGGTAACTGCTTCATATCTGAGTGAACACCCTCTGGGCGACTAAAATGGATGATGCGCAGAGGCGACAGGTAACGGTTGATAGTGGGGGAAGGGCACAATGGAAAGGTTCTGGTGGTGTGCTGCAGGGTTCAGGGCAGGTACTCAACACACAAAGGAGTTTTGATTTCTAGACCTACTTTTGATGTCATTGTGTTGGGTTGCCCTTCCCCCCCCCCCCCACAGGGTGCCACCTGATGTACTGGGGTATCACTGAGCCCACCTGTTCCACTAGCCTGGGCTCCCTTACCCTGTCCTGCTGGCTCAGACCCTCAAGCCTCCTTCGGCGCGCATGCACACACACACACACACACCCCCCTCTCTCTCTGAAATCAGCACTGCATGGGAAGGCTTCAAATAAAGAGTTGCCCACATAGGCGCTGACTTCGTGGGTGCTCTGGGCAGTGATGTAGCCAAGTGGAGGGAACAGGGGGAGTAATAAAAAAAAAAAAAGGCACCACCCACTGCGGCGCTTTTCCTGACAGGGCGGTGCTTTTACTCACCCGGCAGCGCTACGGGTCTTCGGCGGCGGGTCCTTCACTCGCTCCGCGGGTCTTTGGCGGCATTTCGGCGGCGGGTCCTTCAGTGCTGCCGAAGACACCCAGAGTGAGGGAGGGCCCACCACCGCAGACCCAGAGCGCCGCCGGGTGAGTAAAAATTGACAAGGCACCAAGAAATTGACAAGGCACCACTTGTGCTCAGTGAGGGAGCGGCTGCTGCCCCGCTCCCCCCCAGCTACGCTACTGGCTCCGGGGTTGGAGCACCCACGGGGAAAAATTAGCAGGTGCTCCGCACCCACCGGCAGCCAAGCTCCCCCCTCCTTGCCTCCTTCTCCCCCGCTCGAGTGGGCCGAATCCCCGCTCCTCCCCCTCCCTCCCAGCGCTTCTTGCCCTCCCTTGCAGGGGGTGGGAAGGGGCAGGACTGGGTGGGAAAAGGCAGGGTGGGGCAGGGACTTTGGGGAAGGGGTGGAATGGGGGTGGGGTGAGGGCAGTGCAGGGGAAAGGGGTCAAGCACCCACCAGGCAGAGGGGAAGTCAGCGCCTATGATTGTACCTTCTTGCATAGCATAGAGAACTATACAGCATAAGCTCATGAAATTCACCCCCTTCCTCAGTGTGGAGGAAGATACACACAGCTTTTACCCCCCAGTTATGAATTTCAGAAACTGGTTTTAGCAAAAATAAGTTCATTAACTACAAAAGATCAATTTAAGTGATTATAAGAGATAGGTAATCTGTTTTGATCTGTTTGCTATCAAATAAAACAAACACGCAAGCTAAACTCAATATGCTAAAGAAATTGGTTGTAAGCATCAATTTCTCACCCTAAATGTTATTTTAGGCAGATTGCAGAGGTTCTTGAAGGCAAACTGTTCTTGCTTGCAACTTAAAACTTCAGATGTTTCTTTCACAGGCTAGAACACTTTCCAGCTCTTCTCCCCCCCTTAGTCTTTGTTTCTTAAATGTTCACAGCAAACATCTTGGACGGAGATTCAGTGAAAAAAAAACACTGATGATGTCACTCCCCTGCCTTAAATAGGTTTCACATATGGCTGGAATCCCATGTTTTCCAGAGCGATTCCACCCCCAGTCAGTGGAAAAGTACTAATTTTATCCTAAAGTTTAGTATCAGCTGATGTGATCACATGATCCTGCAGCCACAACTCAAAGTCTGTTTGCTGTGTCCACAGGAAGGCTTTCCAGGAAGGTGGAACATTAGAGTCTTAAAAGACCTGTTGTTTTTCCTAGTAGCCCATCCAGACTGATTGCATTGTCTGGTGGGCGTTCCCCAGGTGAAAACCCACCTGTAATTGATTCATAGTCAATATTCCTAACTTCAGACACCAAAATGAGACATGCATGCAAATAGGATAATCATATCCAGTAAATCATAACCTTTCCAATGATACCTCATATAATCCCTCTGGCATAAAATACATCTCAGTTGTGCTATAATCATGTAATAACAATATTTCTATGAAGATTATGGGGCGCAGTGTCACCATCATGTTTTACGAAACTATGTAATAGCAGGTTTCAGAGTAGCAGCCGTGTTAGTCTGTATCCGCAAAAAGAACAGGAGTACTTGTGGCACCTTAGAGACTAACAAATTTATTAGAGCATAAGCTTTCGTGGGCTACAACCCACTTCTTCGGATGCATGGGTTGTAGCCCACGAAAGCTTATGCTCTAATAAATTTGTTAGTCTCTAAGGTGCCACAAGTCCTCCTGTTCTTTATGTAATAGCAGACGGAGACTGTTCTAAAAGAGAGCTACATGTGAAACAGCTCTGGATTGCACTGATGTATTATATCAATTTGAAGAACAGAGATATTTGCAAACTAAACCTTTGATATGATCTTTTGGGGCTCTTGTGATAATATCAGCACCCAATAATTATGTCAGGAATCAGTTCTAATTTAACCATATAAAATTATTTTCCCTCTGCATTTGAATCTGCTCTCTCTGCTCGATTTACAAGGAAAACTTGGCTCTCTTGGGCATCACAAGTATCAGAAAACTCATGCTAACCCTCCTGGGGACTATGATGTCTTTCTTCTGGTATGTACAGTATCACAGAATGCTGAACATGGGGGATCAGTAGCAAAGCTGGAAAAACAGGTATCGTGGTAGGAGGAGAGTGGTTTGAAAGAATTTTTGGAATGTAAATTAAAACAGATTTCTGTGCTCAATCTCCTGTGCCCAGTCCAGTGAGCAGGGACGTTCCAGTCACCTATCTGAGCTTGCCTGCACTTCCAATTTCTCTTTACAGTTCACTTTGAACTAGAGATGGACCCCAAACTAGGACAGAGAATCCAGACTGCTCCAAAACATGAGGAAAATCAGATCTAGGTGCAGATTTCAACTTCACAGCTCAGGTTTATTTTTATGACAGCCCATTTCAGAACTCAAATCCCAACACTCTTGTGAAAGGACTTGGGCTTGGATCAGAAGGTTAGGAACTTGAATTTGGATGGAAGCTTCACAACTGACCCACTTTTGCTATTAACATTAAAGTTTAATAGTGTGACTTTCCTGTTCTTAATTATTACTCATTATAATATATTTCGACATTATTCAATCCAGCAAACTCTTAAATTTATGCTTAATTATAAGCATGTGAGTGGTCCCACTGACATCAATGGAACTGCTTAAGTGCTTGGAATTAAGCACACTGAAGTACTCTGCCAGGCGAGGGCCTTAAGAAAAAATGAAATAAAATATTGTCATTTTCAGGGAACTGCACTTGTATTCCCCTCACCTTCCCATTTCCCCCGGCTCCCGCTGCCTCCCCACCTACCTCCCCATTGCCTTGGCCCCACTGCCTCTGCACAGAGCCCAGCAATCTCCCCCTTACCCCTTCTGCCTTCCCCATGCACATCCCCATCATCCTGGTTACCTGCTGCCTCCCCCAGCCACCCCTCCTGGACCCAATGATTCCCCCATTGCCTCTGGCCTGTCCAGCTTCCCACAGGCTCCCCGAGCCCCTCTGCTAACCCCCCCCCCCCCCGTTCCTGAATTCCCCTGAGCTTCCTTCTGCAGTCAGCCAGCCACACTTTGCTTTTCTCACCAGCCTGGATTATGGCAGGGTGACCCCAACACACTCCCAGTCCCAGATTGTCCCTCAGAAATGGATGTTCTGTCATGTCCAACCCTCTTCCAGACAGTCCAGAAATACTACATTAGTTATTCCTTTAAAGGGAATAATGTACACCAGCTCATTTCCATAAATTAAGTTACTCTGACACTTTTCTTAAATTTTCTTTCCACTAAAAATTTTGAAATTTCAATTTCTGATCCGCTTCAGAATCAAAACAAATTTAGAAGTGTCAGAATTTCCCACGGGATGGACACTGTATTTCCCAATCATCTCTCTTCGTAACACAAGGACTAGAGGATGTTCAGTGATGTAAAAGGTGGGAAATTCAAAGCTAATGACAGGAAATACTTTTTCACACAATGGCTGATTATCCTGTGGAACTCACTGCCACATGATGTTACAGAGGGCAAGAATTTAGCAAGATTCAAAGAGGGACTGGATATTTCTGTGGACCACAGGAACTTCCAGAGCTGGAATAGTTAATGCAAACAACCACTGGCAGGGATAGTAAACCTCCTGCTCCAAGACTGGCACTGACTGTAACTATTAAAGACCAAGATGAGATCTAGCACAGGATGATTATCCCCAAATCTGTTACTGTGGGATTCTTACACCTCCTCTGCAGCCTCTGATGCTGGAAAGAGGACACTGGAGTGAACAGGCCTCTGCTGTGATCCAGTCTGGCAATTCCCTATGACCTAAGTCAGTGGCTCTCAACCTTCCCAGACTACTGTACCCCTTTCAGCAGTCTGATTTCTCTTGCGTACGCCCAAGTTTCACCTCACTTAAAAACTACATGCTTAGAAAATCAGACATAAAAATACAAAAGTGTCCCAGCAGACAAGTACTGAGAAAATGCTTATTCCTCATTTTTGTCATATCATTATAAAATAAATCAACTGTACTAATAAGATTGTACTTATATTTCAGTGTATAGTATATAGAGCGGTATAAGCAAGCCATTGTCAGTATGAAAGTTTAGTTTGTACTGACTTTGTGAGTGCTTTCTAAGTAGCCTGTTGTAAAACTAGGGCTAGTATCTAGATGAGATTGTGTACTCCCTAGAAGACTTCTGCATACCCCCAGGTGTACCCCTAGTTGAGAACCACTGACCTACGTGATTTGTCCAAGGTCACAGAGCGAGTAAGTGGCAGAGCTAGGAATAGAAACCAGGAATCCTGTAGCCCAGCCCAGCCCCATAGCCACAAGCTCAGCCTCGCTCCCTCATTCAAGCAGGGCCGGCTTGAACTTTTTTGCCGCCCCAGGCAAAAAAGAAGAGCGCCATCCCGCTGTAACACGCCCCCCCCCCAGCACCACGCCACTGACCCCCCCCCCCCCGTGCTGTGCCGGGCCGCCGAAACCCCCCCCCCAGAGTGTCGCGCCGCACTCCCCAAACCCCCGAGTGCCGCGCCAGGCCGCCCCCCCGGAGCGCCACGCCGGGCCAGGCCGCCCAAACCCCCAGAGCAGAGCAGAGCGCCAGCCAAACCCCCGCCTCCCTCCCGAGCGCCACGCCGGGCCGCCTAAACCCCTGCCTCCCCAAGCGCCGGGCTGTGCAAACCCCCGAGTGCTGGGCCGGGCCACCCAAACCCCCGCCCCCCGGTGCGCCGTGCCGCCGAAGCCCCCACACCCCCTCAGCGCTGCACTGCGCCGCCGAAACACCCCCAGCGCTGCCCAGCCAAAACAAACAAAAAAAACCCTCGAGCGCCGCCCCGCCCTGCCGAACAACAACAACAACAAAAAACCACCGCAAGCGCTCCCCGCCACCCCAACATTGGCCGCCCCTTCTAAGGTGCCGCCCCAAGCACGTGCTTGGTCGGCTGGTGCCTGGAGCCGGCTCTGCATTCAAGGCTGTGAACGTCCCTTGGCATGGTCTCGCCTAGCCCAGAGAAAGCAGCAAGGCTGCAGCCCATGAGCCCCTCTGCCCCAGGAATTGGGCTGGCACGACCCGGCTACGTTCCCCTCCCTTGATGACTATCTCAGTGGATGCTTTGGGCATGCTCTTGCTCCAGCACTGCTTGATGATGCTGGCCTGGTTGGTGTTCAGATCAGGGTTGGGTCTCTCCTTTGAAATACCACAGAGGGGGGGAGACACAGCTGGGATCTGATTCCAGGGCAGTCCCAGCTCCCAGCCCCCACTACTATAACCCACCAGCCTCCCCTGCCCTCCCTGAGGCAGGGATAGAACCCAGGCATCCTGAGGTCCCTGGTGACCCTCCCTGCCCCAAACCACCTGCCCCTCTTCAGCCACCATTAGCTGTTACCTCCGGCCGCATGAACCACAGGGACTGGACTTCTCCCCTCTTATGTGAAGCAGTTGCTAGAGGGGGACAGAGACCCAGCCACCTTAGGGGAGGTGCTATGGGACAGAGGAAAGGTCCAGTGGAGGAAGGATGAGAATGGGAGAGACACCACCCCACAGACCGGCATCCTCTGCTCCAGCAGCCAGCGACGGTGCTGGCCTTGGGCTAACAGAGGTTAGGGGCAATAGGGTCAGTGGTAGTGGTCAAGGCTTGCTTCTGTAGCGCCCCCTCTGGCTGGGGCTGTGTCCCACACAGAATCCATCCCTTCTTCGCCCACCGCAGCTTTCATGGCAAAGCACAGCAGGGCGAACTTTTGGAAGAACCGGCTGTGCTGGGTGTCCCGCAGGCCCTTGATGTGTTTAAACTTGGACCATTTGTTGCGGCTGGTGTAGGTGGCATCGGGGCTCGGCCCGATGTACAGGGGCTGGGGTAGCCAGCCGGGATGAGCCCCGAGGCCAGAACATGACATCTGTGGGGCAGCCGCCCTTCCTATGACACTGGGCAGGGATATGGGTGTGAGCTCCTGAAACACAAACGTTACACAGCTGGGTGAGAGCTCCTGTAACACACACACACACACACACACACACCCCTCCTGAAAGACACACACACACAATACGTCCATGTGAGAGCTCCTGGAACCAAAGGTGCTAGAATTAGGGGTGCTGCGTGACCCCCTGGTTTGAAGTGGTTTCCAATCCATACAGGGGTTACGGTTTGGTTCACTGGTTCTCAAGCACCCCCGTCCCCCACTATACAAACGGCTCCAGTCCCGCACCTTGCCTGTAACGCGCATAGACACAGAGCGAGCGCTGCTCTGACACACACACACACCATACACAGCCTGGGGGGGGGGGGGGTGTGATCTCCTGTGACACACGCTCCCAGCCCCCCACGGCGGGACCCCACTCCCAGTGCAGGGGGAGCAACCCAAGGCCGGATTCGGGACCCAGGCGTCCGGGAGGGCAGGGCCAGAGGGTCCCTTCGTTTGGGCCTCCCCCGGCTGCAGGAGCTGGCGGCGCAGGCGCGGGGCTGAGCGGGAAGCGTAGCAGGGCTGGAGCCGGTGTGACGACACGAAACACAACCCTCCTGTTTTGCAACTGGGTGCGGTTTCTGCCACGCAATGTGACAGTTTGGTAAACAGTTTGTTAACTTGCTACCGCCTGTCCATGGGGTTGCAAATCAGGAGGGATGGGGTATGTGGTCAAAAACAATCCCTGGAGCGCCACGCCGGGCCAGGCCGCCCAAACCCCCAGAGCAGAGCAGAGCGCCAGCCAAACCCCTGCCTCCCTCCCGAGCGCCACGCCGGGCCGCCCAATCCCCTGCCTCCCTAAGCGCCGGGCTGTGCCACTTTCACTGTTTTCACTGGCTTCCTCCTTGCTTATTTCCAATGACTTGGCTGCTCATGCACCTGTCACTGGTCCAGGGAGGGTTGCAAAACGGGAGGGATGGGGTTTGTGGTCAAAACCACTCACGACCTGCTTCCTCCTGGCTAATGTGACAAATTGATCTATTAGACGATTGCTATATCCTGAATAGTGGTGACTGGGAATGGGGGGGGGAGGGGCGGGGAGTGTAGCAGATGCCAATTTGCGATGAATGTTCTCTTGGCCAGATTCTACTGGGTTTATGGTGCTTTGTGCTATGGACTGGAGCAAAGTGGCTGGTGAATAACCAAGAATCTGGTTAATAATTGTTCTCTAAATTCAGCTTTTTTCTTTCTCTCTCTCTCTCTGAATTATCACTAATTCAAAATAGTAGTGTGCAAGTTGACTGGATAATGGTAATAGCATAATCTCTTGGTAAAGCATTGTAAACCTTACTACCTGATTTTTATATTAAACACTTACTATACATAATACAAAAAATCCGACAGAAACAAAACCTAGGGAAGTTTGTTTTCTGTTTCTTATTTAAAGTTTTCCAGTAATCTCCTCTTGCTTCAGAATGCCTCGTGTCTCACCCATACTGTTTGCAATAGGAGTCAACCTGTGGCTTGGCTGATAACTCTTTACTGCTTCCTGAAGAGCTGGGACCTCAATATTCATCTCAGATACTATATGCAGAAGCACAACTCTGAAAATATGGGGGGAATTATTGACCTTGTGCATATGTAATGGTGTTTGGTGTTTGTAAGACAAGGTATAATAATCACACTTCCCAAATTGCAATGAACTGTGGAAAAGTTCCTGTTTGGTGTGAGAGATGTTACTTATACCTAGATGCACTACCCTTCCCCACCCCCAGCCCTACGCATGCTGGCTTGGGAATATCACTGCTGTAGTGTCAGCTTTTAAGAGAGCTTCACATGCACCACTTCTAGTATTACGGTAAGTACATTGGGACATTAATACTCTATTACAGTGTTTGCATTAGCATATTAAAAGCAATAACACTTAACAGACCAGTATATCCAGGACATTACTAGCACACTTTTCCCCCACCGATACCTAGTAGTTGCACTGTTATCTCCCATAGCTACTTACATTGCAGCTTTTTTTGTTAAAACTAAATTGGGAAGAAAGACGACTGATTCAGAACTTGTTTAATGATTACGTTCTTGCCAAAGGGGGTAGTGGGGTGTAGGCTTGGAGGGAGGAAGGGTTCTATGATGTAGGCAATATCAGGTGTTTTATCCAAAACCAGAATATGAATGGTGCTGGTCTTCTCGGTCTTCTTATTGATAAAGGGATTGGCCTCAAATACCTGGTGGTAGGACTCTTCCATGGTGTAGTTTTCATCTTGGGTGGCCTGGTCCTAATTATATTAAAACATGTACTTTAGTCTCTGTAATTAGCTGTTATAACTCTGTAGCTTTTTATGAAGGCAGGAGTAAAATAAAAGTAGCTGCAATAGTTCCACAGTTAACTAAAACTGAAAATTTACATCATTTAAATCAGACTCCTAATCTTAATTTTTGCTTAATAAATAAGTCCATAAGAAAACTCTATTGGGAAACTGCTACAGTTTACTAGGAAAGTGCACTTCTCCTATATAGATCATAAGGATCCTATCTGTCTGAATACTGGCTGCTCTTTCTTTCTTTGATATGCCGAGTGACTGATGCTTTTCACACATCAGTTGTGGGTACAGAAGGGTTTCATTGCATCTTCTCTCTTGGCCCCAGCTACTGTTCTCCCTCCTTGTTGCATTGATAGTGGGTGGGTGTGTCTCGCCTTTTTTTTTAATCATATATGCTAGGGACAGTCTTGTCCTCTTCTCCTCTCCTGATGGCAGTGTAGATGCAGGCAGTGCAAAATGTACTACAGTCATATAGTATCTCAAATGCACAGCTGCATTTCAATGATCTGAGGTTTGAAGAACAATGTGGAACTAGCTATTCTTCTTCGAGTGATTGCTCCTGTGTATTCCACAGTAGGTGTGCATGCTTGCCACGTGCACCGGTGCCAGAAGTTTTTCCCTTAGCAGTACCCGTAGTGGGGGAGCACCGCTGCGACCCCTGGAGTGGCGCCTCTATAGCGCGCTATAAAGGGAGCTGCGCACTCCCCCCACCCTCAGTTCCTTCTTGCTGCCAGTGAAGGTAGTCGGAACTTTGTGCTCCAGCCTGGCTGTAGCCCTTCCAGTAGCTTTAGTAGTACTCATCTTCCCCTTAGTTGGATAACTTCTTTAGTTTGTTGCCTGGTGCGGGGCATGCCCCGTGCCCCAAGCTTCAAGTCGTGTGACTCCTGTCGCAGTTCTATGCTAAGAAACGACCCGCCCACTCCGTGTCTTCGCGCTTGGGCGAGACTCACGTAACCGATCGCTGTAAGATCTGTCGGTCGTTCAAGCTTTGAATGAAATGTGAGAGAGAGATCCTGCTCCGGGCCCTGCTGATGGAATCTGCGTTGGCCACGGCACCGGCACGCCGATCGGACTCGGCACAGGGTGCCTCATCCTCGGTGCGGAGCGAGGCGCCCTCCACCAGTCGGCACCGCTCACCTGCTACGAAGCAAGGGAAGACTCAGCGGCGCCGACAAAAGGACAGGGCTGAGGCCGGACTCGCGCTGGGCAGCCCATGATCCCCCCCGGGACCCAGACCTCTGACTCGTGCTGAGTGGAGTAGTCCAGTCCCGTCCACGCGTGCCCCTCCCGCAGTGAGAATGCCATAGACGCCGGAGGCTGCACAGGCCGCGCATGACATCCTTTCCTTCCCGGTGCCAGGTGCGCCACCCGAGACAGGCCCCCGGTCCTGAGGGAAGTGGCCATTGGGAGCACACCAGCCCTCCCCAGCAACAGACAGCCCGCGCTCCGAGGACCGTGCGCCCCGTTCGCCGAGGTCCTCACATAGCTCGCATCAGTCCTCCACTCCGATCAGACTGGCTGATTCGCCTGCACAGGAACCTCGAAGGTCCTCCACTCCCCATCGGGAGCGCAGGCACCGAGACAAGCGGCGTCGACGCTCCTCTTTGGATAGGAGCTACAGGAGCAGATTCCGACGCCATCGTTATGGACGCTCGGGCTCGAGTGCCCGCTCCGCTAGACACCATAGACGGAGCTCTCCTCGGGCGTTACCGGCACCGAAGCGTCGAAGCTACGATCGCCGGGACGACTATGAGAGTAGCACTTCGGTCGAGTACCGCTCCTCATCATCATCGAGGTCCAGATCTCGAGGTCGGCACTGGCACGACCGTAGACGCTCCAGTCGCTCCTACGGCACCGTGCGGTCAACAGCGACCTCGGCCTCGGCACCCAGCCACCTGTCCCCGAGTCGCTCCAGGCCCCAAGAGCAGCCTGCACAGCTCGGCACCCAAGCCAGTCAGTGGCAAGGGGTGCCGTGGCAGGGCCAATGGTGTCAATGGGCACTGTGGCCGCAATTGCCTGCCCGGGCGAGACCCCGCTCGGTAGCCAGGGCGTCCCACACCCATTCGGTGTCCCTCCCTCGACAGAGTCAGAAGTCGACGGGCACCGAACCGGCGGCACCGGGCCCAGACTCGGTCTTGGGAGTCGAACCAGCGGCACCTCCCGATGCCCTGGTAGCCGGACAGGCCCCCTCGCCGGCACCGGAGGAGACCATAGCGGCACCTCCGTCCGTTGTACAAGAGATCTTTAAAGCTCACCAGGAGCTCCTCAAAAGGGTAGCCTCGAATCTCCAACTCTAGGCTGAGGAGATGGAGGACCCGTCGGACACCCTTTTCAATGTTCTTTCCTCCTTGGCACCGGGCCGTGTGGCCTTACCCCTTCACCAAGGTGTGGCCAGCATATCGACTGCCCTGTGGCAGACCCCAGCTTCCTTGGTGCCCATCTCCAAGAAAGCAGAAAAAAAGGACTTTGTTCCGGCTAAGGGACATGAGTACCTGTACTCCCACCTGGCACCTAACTCCCTGGTGGGGGAGTCAGTCAACCATCGGGAACGCCATGGCCAGCCTGCAAGCACCCCCAAGGACAAAGACGCCAAGAGACTTGATTCTTTTGGCAGGAAAGTTTATTCTTCTGCGAGCTTTCAACTTTGGGTGGTGCTAAAATTTGCCATATTATGATGGTCTCTTCATATAGTGGTAGAAAGACATACAATATTTGTGGTGTGTTAGGGCACTGGCTCTCAACCAGGAGTGCACGTACCACTGGGGGTATGCAGAGGTCTTCCAGGGGATACATTAAATCATCTAGATATTTGCCTAGTTTTAAAACAGGCTACAGAAAGCAGTAGCAAAGTCAGTACAAACTAAAATTTCATACAGATAGTGACTTGCTTATACTTATTTATATGCTATACACTGAAAAATAAGTACAATATTTATATTCCAATTGATTTACTTTAGAATTATATGGTAAAATGAGAAAGTAAGCAATTTTTCAATAATAGTGTGCTGTGACACTTTTGTAATTTTATGTCTGATTTTGTAAGCAAGTAGTCTTTAAGTGAGGCAAAACTTGGGTGTATGCAAGACAAATCAGACTCCTGAAAGGGATACAGTAGTCTGGAAAGGTTGAGTGCCACTATGCTGGGTGATAGAGTTTATTTCTTTACTGAAAAGTGTGGCATGTCTGGTTGTGGCAAGGCATAGTTCAGTTAAATCATATTGCACGTATATTTTGATGCGTAGTTGAGGGACACTTGCTTTATTTCTGACACAATCTATAAAAAGTATAATGATTAAAGTTAAAAATGAACTTTAGTTTCTTCTTCGGGTATGTGTCTGTATGAATCCCACTGTAGGTGCATATGTGCCTTGTGAGTGAGGTCAGGTTTTTTTTGAACAGCGTTGTCTGGGGGTGCACATGCACCCTTAGGCTCCCGCATGAGGGCATAACGGGTAGAGTGGGTGAAATTTATTTCTCCACTTGCAGTTCCCTCTTATCAACCATGATAGTGAGACAAAACCTGGCAAATGTCTGACCCACTGCTTTCTCTGATCTTCAAAGGCCTATTCTCAACTAGTTTGCTGGGGAAAAAAATCTCTTTTCACCCTCCTTATCCCTTTAATTTCTTTAATTTGGATTTTCAAAAAAAATAATACAACCCCCCCCCCCCCCCACAGAGGGGGGACAAGATGCTTCACGACAAACAGACTCTAAACCTTCAGGGTTTGAAACCTGCCTGACCTGCGAGATACTCATCCCCCCTGGTCAATGGGCAGAGCTGATGCCTGATCTGTCTGGGGGAGGGTCAGATCCTTAATAAGTGTTCAATTTCTAAATCCTCTTCAGGGATTCACAAATTGAGGGCCATGCAGCTGAAACTGTACCTGCTTAAGCAATGTATGTGCATCATCTCAGACCTGGCCTGCCCCAGGCCCCCTGAATCCTCTGGGCGGTCCTGGAATGTCTCACTATAAAACACTGGAAAGCTGTAAAAAAGTTAGAGGCTACTATATACTGGCATTGATCTATGTCAGGGGTCGGCAACGTTTGGCACGCAGCTCGCCAGGGTGCTTACCCTGACGAGCCACGTGCCGAACGTTGCCGACCCCTGATCTATGTGCAGACCTCTCATGGACATCACTGGTTTTGTGCAAAAATTTAGGATAGAATGTTAAAGACTTTTTTTTTTTTTTTAAAGAGAGAAATACTTTAGTGCACTCTTTTATACACAAAGTGTACTCATTTCCATGAGACCCAGAAGTGTGACAGATACTGTGGATCAGATACAGCAGGGGTCGGCAACCTTTCAGAAGTGGTGTGCCGAGTCTTCATTTATTCACTCTAATGTAAGGTTTCGCATGCCAGCAATATATTTTAACGTTTTTAGAAGGTCTCTTTCTATAAGTCTATAATATATAACTAAACTATTGTTGTATGTAAAGTAAATAAGGTTTTTAAAATGTTTAAGAAGCTTCATTTAAAATTAAATTAAAATGCAGAGCCTCCCCCCGGTCGCCAGGACCAAGGCAGTGTTAGTGCCTCTGAAAATCAGCTTGCGTGCCACCTTCGGCAGGCGTGCCATAGGTTGCCTACCCTACCCCTGAGATACAGTATCTAAACTGTGCTTAGTGCAGTTTGTGAAGGAAAGAGGAGTAAAGGTGCTTTAAGGTTCGAGTTATGTCTCCTGCGTCTCACTGCTGACTAGCTGCAGACCTAGTGCTCAGAATTAAGGAATGTTCTCAGAGCTAGCTACATAACTCTATACTAGTTTTCAATGGCCTGCTAAATGCTTCAGACATGCCACCTTTTCACTTAGCTATATCCTGAATAGCAGGGCCGCCCAGAGGGTTCAGGGGGCCTGGGGCAAAGCAATTTCGGGGGCCCCTTCCATAAATAAAAGTTGCAATACTACAGTAACATGTATTTGGAAATGTAAAAAATAACCAGTGAAATATATTCAAAAATTAATTTGTAATAATTTGAAAAAACACTAAATACATTATTTAAAAACATTAAATGCTTTAATGGTATGTATACATTTGCAATTATATAATGGGCTGTTGCTGGGTGATGGTGATGGTTGGGATGGGGTCGGGGGGGTGCCCCGCCCCTTACCATGCCGCTTACCCCCTCTCCTGGAGCGCGTGCTGCGACCAGGAGCGGCCCCGGACAGCGTTGGAGCCACGGCGCTGCAGTGCGCCAGGGCCGCTCCCGGACGCGGCACGCTGAGACACCGGGGGAAGACGGAGGCAGGGGCAGCCTCCGACATATTCCTGGGGGCCCCTGCGGAAAATTGCCCCACTTGGCCCCCCCCTCTGGGCGGCCCTGGCCCTGCAACACTTGTATAGGATAGAGAGGAGCTGCGGTGATTAAGCTTTGACAGGCTAGGAATTGGAGGCCTGTGCCTTTAAGACCCCAGTCCCAGGAACCCGCCCCCTGCTCCGAGGCTGACATGCAGCGTCCTGTGAGAAGAACAAAAACAGCCTCTGCCCCCCCACACCCCTAGATTAGCGAGCACAGTGGGTGGCTCATCCCACGGGGTCACTGTGCCCCCCCTCCCCCTCCCTAAACGGGGGTTTTGTACCCGCACGGGGTCTGGCAGTGTCTCCCCCCGCTTAACCCCGGCTCTCACCCCCCACCACCGATTTTTCCCCTTCAGCCCCTCTTCTGCCGCTAGCTACAGGAGCTTGAACCCCCCAGGCCAGTAAAATTCTGCCCCCTGCTCAGACCCTGACAGCCCCCCCGCTGCGATTTGCCCCCCCCCTTCATCCTTTTGAACCCCCCCAAAGAGGAGGCAGCAAATCGTAAGTAGAAGTGAGGGCAGAGAGAGGGCAGTGGCTACAGCGAAGGTTACTGGGCATGCTCAGTTCGAGTGAGCCTGCTCAGTACACCCAAAGTACGGAAACGGGAGCGAGAGCAGTTTGTGCCGCTACACCGGCGCGTCCCGCAGCGCCCAGCGCGCTGAGCCTTCCCGGGCCAGCCCGGCCCCCTGGGTCCCAGCCCGGCCCGTGCGCAGGCGGGTCCCGGCTGCAGCCCCAGGGCGGGGAGCAGGCGAGAGGCGGCCCCGGGGAGGCACCAGCCGCGGGGCGGGAAGTCGCTGCCCGGAGGAAGCGGCCGGGGCCGAGCCCGGCGATGGCTGCAGCGGGGCCGGCGCAGGTAGGACGCGGGGCGGGGACTCCCTGGCCGGGCACTGGCTGGTCCCGGCTGGGCGCCGAGGGGGGCCGGGACCCGGGTCCCTCCCACGCTAGTGACCCCAGGGCTGGGGGCTGCAGCAGCCGGAGCACTGGGGTCGGGGGGCGGCTCTGGGGCCCTGGGGCTGGGGGTTCCCTGGGAGTCGCTCCCCTAGAAACCACGTCCCCTGCTGAGAGTGTGTGTCACCGAAATATAGGGTCCACCTAGCTGAGAGCCAATAACAGCCAGACAGGGATAAGGAAGAGTTGCTTTATTCTGCAGAAGAAAGGAGAGCTTTGCACCTTGGTACAAAGACTCTGTCTTACACACATTTTCACAGATCCTTTATACACATTCAGACAAAGGCCCTTGCCGTGTTAACACTTGATTGGTGGTTACCAGACCTGTGCTTTTGCTATCTGGTCAGTGAAAACCACCTTAGGGCTAGTTCCAACTACCTCAAGGCCTTGAAAGGGAAGACACTTGAAAAGTTCAGGCTACTGTGTACTTGAGGTGTCTGCTTCCCCCCAATGGCCGCTGGCTGACATAACGGCTTCTAGCTATTAAGGGGGGTCACTAGTAACTTTCACATATGTAACGCTTGTGCCAGCAGCTCCAGGTGGCGTTCGAGGACATCGCTCTGTATTTCACCCGGGAGGAGTGGGAGCTCTTATCCCAGCCAGAGAAGCAGCTGTACCGGGATCAGATGCTGAGGAATTACCGGGGCCTCGTTTCCCTGGGTAAGGACCAATTTCTCTTCTTTTATTCACAGCTGTGAAATGTCTGGGTTCCTTCAAGGCCTCTGCTGCCATATGCCACCCATCAGCCAAATTGTGATTTTGCACCCCCGAATGCTTTATGGGAATATGCTTGTGAATGTATATATGATATAACTGGAATATGTTTTATGCTACATATGCTATGTACAGGGCCGGCTCCAGGCACCAGGCAACCAAGCACATGCTTGGGGCGGCACCTGGTAAGGGGCGGCCAATCTTGAGGTGGTGGGGGGCAGCGCGGCGCGGCATTCCGCGGGGGGGGGCGCTCCGGTAGCGCGGCGCTCGGCGCGGGGGCGGCGCTCGGGGGGGGGGTTTCCGGTGGCATGGCGCTCGGCGGGGGGGCGGCATGGGGCGTGGCGCTGGGGGGGGGTTCCGGCGGCACGGCGCTCGGCGGGGCGGGCTCGGTGGGGCGGCCCTGGCCATGTAACATCTCTGTAGAGGTTATGATTTTCTGAATATACTCATCCTATTTGTATGCATGTGTCATTTGTACTTGAAGTTAGGAATATTGGCTGTGTACTTGCTTGATTTTAAGTAGCCTTAGTAAAGCATTTGGTCAGCTTCTTGAGAAAGGAATGTGCAAGTTAAGTGCCCAGTCAAGAAACACTTAACGGGCAATGGATCTTGGAAGGCTCCAATCCACATAAGAAGTCTACTTGAGGACGTTCAAGGTAGCATGTGAACCATGGCTGCTACCTGTAAGTTCTGAGTCATGCATGGACATGTGACTTGCCCATGTGACTCCAAAACTCCATCTTGGAGCTGGGGGGGGGATCCTTTAGCAGTGGGCGGGCTTTGCATCCGAAGAAGTGGGCTGTAGCCCACGAAAGCTTATGCTCTAATAAATTTGTTAGTCTCTAAGGTGCCAAAAGTACTCCTGTTCTATCTGTATTCAGCTTCTTACTGTATTAGGTTTAGACTTGCGTGTTTTATTTTATTTTGCTTGGTAATTCACTTTGTTCTGTCTGCTATTACTTGGAACCACTTAAATCCCACTTTTTTTATTTAATAAAATCACTTTCTACTTATTAATTAACACAGCGTATGTATTAATACCTGGGGGGGCAAACAGCTGTGCATATCTCTCCATCAGTGTTACAGAGGGCGGACAATTTTTGAGTTTACCCTTTATAAGTTTTATACAGGGTAAAACGGATTTATTTGGGGTTTGGACCCCATTGGGAGCTGGGCATCTGAGTGTTGGAGACAGGAACACTTCTTAAGCTGCTTTCAGTTAAGCCTGCAGCTGTTAGGGGACATGGTTCAGACCTGGGTCTGGGTTTGCAGCCGGCTAGCGTGTCTGGCTCAAACCAGGCAGGGCACTGAAGTCCCAAGTTGCCAGGGAAAACAGACTTAGAAGTAGTCTCAGCACATCAGTTGGCAGCCCCAAGGGGGTTTCTGTGATCCAACCCGTCACACAAATGGTGGCAAATGCCAGACCCTTTCAGGCCGGCTTCCTGTTAAAGGAAAACTCAGGGCTACAAAGCCTGAGGCTAATCTCTGTGTAACTTGTTTATTACGTACCTCAGTCCTGGCACAGCGGTGGTAGCAAACAGCACATGAGCAACAACCTCTTCCAGGAATCTCAGTCCAGCCACGGAGGGCAGCAATTCTGCCTTAAGAACTGACTCTAGTTAGACAAATAAGTTAGGGAGAAAACTCTCCTGCTGCTTGTAATAGCTCCCTATCCCCTCCAAAAGACCCACTTAATCAGATGCATGAAGTGGAAACTTAAGTGGGCAGATATACACATGCAAAGATGGGTGTGTTACATTACTATGTTTATGCCTAAATAAATTTGTTAATCTTTAAGGTGCCACAGGTCTCCTTGTTGTTTCTTCTAAGGAAGGTTTATTTCATTATTCTCCTGCCTGGGATCTCTTGCACTCTCGTCTGAAGCAGCGACTGAGAGCAGTGTCCTGTCGTGCTAGGTGCTGTGCAGCCACACACTGACCGAGATCGGGGCCCTGTTGTGCTGGGCTGCACCAACGTATAACTGAGTCGCTGCCCCCAACACTTCAGTAATAAAACTGATTCTTTCCCCCCGAAACAGGCTATTCAGGTTCTACACCAGACTTAATCCACCGGATCGAGGTAGGGGAGGCAGAGCTCTGGATCCGGGATGCTGAAGACTCCAGGGAAAGCTCCGGGCCTGAGAGCTCCTCCCCAGGTGAGTCCCTTCTGGTTTACACACCTGCTAGGAGAGGGCTTCTTAACGTAGAAGGCAAAGGCAGAGCGAGCTCCACTGGCTGGGAGCAGAAGAGAGACAAATTGAGGCTGGGAATTAGGGGCCAGTGTTTATCTAGGAGGGGAATGAACCATTGGGAGCGCTCCCCTCATGATGCAATGAATTCTCCCTAACTTGGAGTCTGTCAATGGAGATGGGACATGTGTCTCACAAAGCCCTGCTCTAACTCAGCCAGGAGTTACTGGGGAAGATAGTCTGGTAGGAATCCCAGCTGGATAGGCACAACGAGGACTAGATAGGATAGGACTGGAAGGGACCTCAGTAGGTAGTCAAGTCCAGTTCCTGGCACTGCAGCGGGGCTAAATATTACCTAGACCATCCCTGTCTCGTATCTGTCTAACCTGTTCTTAGTAACCTCCAATGATGTGAGATTCCACAACCTCCCTAGGTAATTTGTTCTGGTGTTTAACTACCCTCAGAGTTTGGAAGTTTTTCCGAATGTCTAACCTAAATCTCTCTTGCTGCAGTTTAAGCCCATTACTTCTTGTCCTGGCATCAGTGTTACCCACACAAAATTCTCTGTCGCTCACACAGTTTATAGGCCCCTACCCTTACCCGTTCAGTGAGCTCAGGTATACCCTTACACTCTGCGAGTTTGCGGTGTCTTTTACCAGTGAAAGAGCCTTACACAGCAATACCCTCCTTAACGTCTATTTATTACCAAACACCACAAACAGACTGCACACGCTAAGCGTACAATGCTCACCATTCCCAATAAGCCAGAAGAACTTTTCTTGATGGCCAGTCAGGATCAGGTCCATCTGGGGGATTCCAGTTTCTGCATAGTGTCATTGGCAGAGTGTTAAGGTCTGGCAGCTCTGAGCTTGGGGCTGTGTCCTGGAGTTGGTTTCCAAAGAACTTCCTTTGGGACCCCAGTTTATATGGTGAAACTTGAGTCCTGCTTAGCTGTATCTTAACTAATCATTATACTAACATTTTATTAACCAATCCTAACATATTGTAACATAATTCTCTAACAATTATATCCCAGCACCTTAATTGATTTACACCTAGAAAAATTAATTATACAGCAGCCAGAAACAATCAAAGAACCAGACAGAGATCATACAGACAAACAATAGGGAAGGGGGGAGCATAAAGACAAAAAAATAAAGAAATGGGGATTTCACAGCCACCAACTATTGATAAGTAGTTTCTTGTTAGAGAGAATGCCATCCCACTAAGCTTTCTGTAACCATCTTAAGGTGTTTCTTTTTTTGGCAGTCATTTCCCATTCTCTATTTGTGTAATTGATCATTCCTACCTAAGTGTAGTATTTTGCATATGATCTTACTGAACGTCATCCTATTTAATTTCGACCATTTCTCCAGTTTGTCAAGGTTCTTTTGAATTGTAATCCTGTCCTCTAAAGTGCTTGCCACCCCTCCCAGCTTGGAATCATCTGTAAACTTCATGAATGAATGCTCCACACTATCGTCCTAATAATGAATGAAGATACGGAATAGAACTGGATCCAGGACAGATCCGTGTGGGATCCCACTTGATATGTCCTTTCAGCTCAATTTTGAACCATAATAACGACTCTCTGAGTGTGGTTTTCCAGCCAGTTGTGCACTAACTTTATAGTAGGTTTGCCTAGGCTATATTTCTTTAGTTTGTTTATGAGAAGGTCATGCAAGATAGTATCAGAAGCCTTACTAAAGTCAAGATGTGACATGTACTTCTTCTCCCCTATCCACAAAGTTTGTTACTTGCCAAAGAAGGATATTAGGTTGGTTTGACATAATTTGTTCTTGAGAAATCCATGTTGACTCTTACCTGTTCCTTTATTTCCTTCTAGGTGTTTACAAATAGAATGTTTGATAACTTATAGAATCATAGAAGATTAGGGTTGGAAGAGACCTCAGGAGGTCATCTAGTCCAACCCCCCTGCTCACTGCAGGACCAATCCCGACTAAATCATCCCAGCCAGGGCTTTGTCAAGTCAGGTCCTAAAAACCTCTAGGGATGGTGATTCCACCACCTCCCTAGGTAACCCATTCCAGTGCTTCACCACCCTCCTAGTGAAAGTGTTTCCTAATATCTTACGTAGACTTCCCCCATTGAGAAACCATTACTCCTTGTTTTGTCATCTGCCACCACTGAGAACAGCTGAGCTCCATTCTCTTTGGAACCCCCCTTCAGGTAGTTGAAGGCTGGTATCAAATCCCCCCTCACTCTTCTCTTCCGCAGACTGAATAAGCCCCGTTCCCTCAGCCTCTCCTTGCAAGTCATGTGCCCCAGCCCCGTAATCATTTTCGTTGCCCTCTGCTGGACTCGCTCGTTTATCTCAAGACAGGATCAATCACGTATGACGAGTGCGAGGTCGCGCCTAGTCGGAGGACGCCATTTTGTAGAGCAGGTCTCAGGCACTTGTAGAGCTTCACTGTAATGCTCTAAAACTGCCCTGTGTTCCAGGCAACTGCTGCTGGGGGCACGGAGGCACGTGGGGGCCAGAGGAAATTGTCCTGTGGGCCACAACTTGGAGTATCCTGGTGTATGGGCTGGGTATGAGGGAGAGGGGGTGGGATGGTTTTTGTCACATCCCCTCTCCTCCTGCTCTCTCGGTGGCACAAAATCGTTGTCACTGACATTGCTTCAGTGTCAATGCTTAGCACAGCCCTCAGCCTTAACGCGTCTGTGACTGTCTGTAGACCAAAGGCCTGCTGGGTGGCACCATTCACCCCTTCCAGCTCAGCAGTGCCACGGATCAGGTTGCAAAACAAGACAAACATGTTTTTGAGGTTACATCACACAAACCCTGAGTGACTTGGCATCCCCTCAACCCCCTTCCCTCACCCCCGCCCTGCAAAAAACCCCAACCTTCTTGAGAATTTTAGTTTAGTTTTAGTTTTGCACAAAGAATGAAACAAACATCGGGCCCAGGAATAAGCTACATTGTGCTAAGCAGCTAACTGTCCACATGAGGGGATTTTAGCCCCTCAACTTAACTATTTTGAAACCAGTATTGTTAAAACAGCACAAAAAGTGGGGAACAGGCCTCGTGCTGTAAAACAGGAGAAAGTGAAGAACCAGCACCATGTAAATAAAAACCTCTGATTGAAATGAAACCAAAATCAGATTGAAAACAAACCATGGACCCTGTTTCAACTGCCTGAGCACCGAGGGGCCCTAGTCCTGGGTCAGGGCACTGCCTGGATCCTGGGCAGTTTAAACATAAAACAAGACCCAAGAGGCGCATGGCACACATGGGAGCAGGCGCTAGGTGCTGCACAAACAACATAGGGTAGAAGCAACATGAGTCAGGCTGCAGATTTTCACGGCATTTTGTCTCCAAAATTACAGCGCAGTTTCAGTACATTTAGTTAAAGTCATAGGTCACAAAATTTACTGTGACTGCTTGAAGATTTTTAATAAAACCTGCCCCCCTCCTCACCCTGCCCAGGGGCACTTGCCGCCCAAAGAAGCAAAGAAGCCCCCTGCCACCCAGCGCTGCAGCCCTAATCCCAGCCCGGTGCAGAGTGGTTGGGGTGGGCTAGAGTGGATGTGGGTGGCAATGCCCTTCACTGAAGTTTGTCCCTTTCCCCCACCATCATGACCGTGGGCGGGGGCAAATCTGAGTGGCGCTGTAACCCCGCAGGCCAGGTCTCAGTGCCCGGAGCGAGGCATTGGGCCCAGCCCTGGGGGACAGGAGCCGCCATTGCAAGCAGAGGTTCACATCCCCAAAACAGTCACTGAGAAATGGGGAAATGGCTCCGTCTGTGACATTTTCCCTTCCTTCCTTGACAAACCTGCAGCCCTAATGATGAGCTAACTGGCCTCTGCTCTCTCCAGCAGGGCACGGGATCCCGGGAGAAACGAGGGGACAGTCTGAATGTGGGGAGAACAGTGCCAGTACACTGACTAAGCATCAGCGCACGCATAGCAGGGAACAGCTCTACCACTGTGCTGACTGCGGCAAGGGCTTTTCACAGATTGCACACCTGAAAATACACCAGCGCACGCACACAGGGGAGTGGCCGTACAGCTGTGCTGACTGTGGCAAGGGCTTTTCATGGATTTCATGCCTGAAAATACACCAGCGCATGCACACAGGGGAGCGGCCATACAGCTGTGCTGACTGCGGCAAGGGCTTTTCACAGCTTTCATGCCTGAGAAGACACCAGCGCACGCACACAGGGGAGCGGCCATACAGCTGTGCTGACTGTGGCAAGGGCTTTTCACTGATTTCATGCCTGAGAAGACACCAGCGCACACACACTGGGGAGCGGCCATACAGCTGTGCTGACTGCGGCAAGGGCTTTTCACAGATTGCACACCTGAAAATACACCAGCGCATGCACACAGGGGAGCAGCCATACAGCTGTGCTGACTGTGGCAAGGGCTTTTCACGGATTGCACACCTGAAAATACACCAGCGCATGCACACAGGGGAGCGGCCATACAGCTGTGCTGACTGCGGCAGGGGCTTTTCACAGATTTCATGCCTGAGAAGACACCAGCGCACGCACACAGGGGAGCGGCCATACAGCTGTGCTGACTGTGGCAAGGGCTTTTCACAGATTTCATGCCTGAAAATACACCAGCGCACGCACACAGGGGAGCGGCCATACAGCTGTGCTGACTGTGGCAAGGGCTTTTCACAGATTTCATGCCTGAGAAGACACCAGCGCGTACACACAGGGGAGCGGCCATACACCTGTGCTGATTGTGGCAAGAGCTTTTCACAGATTGCACAACTGAAAATACACCAGCGCATGCACACAGGGGAGCGGCCATACAGCTGTGCTGACTGCGGCAAGAGCTTTTCACAGATTTCATACCTGAAAATACACCAGCGCACGCACACAGGGGAGCGGCCATACACCTGTGCTGACTGTGGTAAGGGCTTTTCACAGATTTCATGCCTGAGAAGACACCAGCGCATGCACACAGGAGAGGGGCCATACAGCTGTGCTGATTGTGGCAAGGGTTTTTCCCGGATTTCATGCCTGAAAATACACCAGCGCACGCACACAGGGGAGCGGCCATACACCTGTGCTGACTGCGGCAAGGGCTTTTCACAGATTGCACACCTGAAAATACACCAGCGCACGCACACAGGGGAGTGGCCATACACCTGTGCTGACTGCGGCAAGGGCTTTTCACAGATTTCAGCCCTGAAAATACACCAGCGCGTACACACTGGGGAGCGGCCATACAGCTGTGCTGATTGTGGCAAGGGCTTTTCACGGATTTCAAACCTGAAAATACACCAGCGCACGCACACAGGGGAGCGGCCATACACCTGTGCTGACTGCGGCAAGAGCTTTTCACGGATTTCAGCCCTGAGAAGACACCAGCACGTACACACTGGGGAGCGGCCATACAGCTGTGCTGATTGTGCCAAGGCCTTTTCACGGATTTCAGGCCTGAGAAGACACCAGCACACGCACACTGGGGAGCGGCCATACACCTGTGCTGATTGCGGCAAGAGCTTTTCACAGATTGCCTACCTGAAAATACACCAGCGCACACACACAAGGGAGCGGCCATACACCTGTGCTAACTGCGGCAAGGGCTTTTCACAGATTTCAGCCCTGAGAAAACACCAGCGCGTACACACTGGGGAGCGGCCATACAGCTGTGCTGATTGCAGCAAGAGCTTTTCACAGATTGCCTACCTGAAAATACACCAGCGCACGCACACAGGGGAGCGGCCATACACCTGTGCTGACTGCGGCAAGGGCTTTTCACAGATTTCAATCCTGAGAAGACACCAGCGCACGCACACCGGGGAGTAGCCATACAGCTGTGCTGACTGTGACAAGGGCTTTTCACAGATTTCATGCCTGAAAATACACTAGCGCACGCACACAGGGGAGTGACCATACAGCTGTGCTGATTGTGGCAAGGGCTTTTTAAAGCTTTCAGACCTGAAAATACACCAGCGCACGCACACAGGGGAGCGGCCATACACCTGTGCTGACTGCGGCAGGGGCTTTTCACAGATTTCAGCCCTGAGAAGACACCAGCGCGTACACACTGGGGAGCGGCCATACAGCTGTGCTGATTGTGCCAAGGTCTTTTCACGGATTTCAGACCTGAAAATACAGGCACAAAAAGATCTGCATCTTAGCAAACAACAGCATGAAACCCCTTCTGGCCAAAGTTCATGTCTCCCCACTCAGCTGAGGAGAGGTTTATCTCGGAGTCACTCTGAGAAAAATCCATTTCAAAGGTGATTGAACTATAAAAGAAAGGGCCCAAAACACCCCTTGTTATCTCTCCCTGTCCAGCTCTCGTTTTCACCTGAGAGGACAAAAAAAAAGAAAGAAAAGAAAACAAAAACAGCTCTTGGACCCCAGGAACTGATCCGGAGCTGAAAACGTGGTCAGCAATGCCACTGCAAACCTGTGTTAAGGGACTTCACTTTGAACCACGTCTAGTTTGTTCAGTTTAGTACTAGGAAGTGGTTTTATATTTCTTTTTCTTGTCACCATTTCTCACTTTGATGTCTCATCTCTTGTACTCACTTGAAATCTACCCTTGTGGTTAAATAAAATTGGTTTCTTCCTTAATTGCAACGAATCCAGTGTTGTGACCTGTGTGGGTAACTCCATGTGGGGTGACAAATTGTTACCTATTGATCCCCTTGGAGGTGCAGATTTCAACTGAACAGCTCATGTTTATTTTTATGGTGGGCCCACTTCAGAACTCAAATCCAACACTCTTGTGAAGTGACGGGTTTGGATCTGAAGTTTAGGAACTTGAATTTGGATCAAAGCTTCACAACTGACCCACTTGTGCTATTAACATTACAAAGTTTAATAGTGTGACTTTCCAGTTCTGAGTTCTTAGTCATTATAATATATTCCGACATTATGGCCCCAATCCAGCAAACTCTTAAGCTTATGCTCAATTATAAGTGTAACCCTTCTGCCCATCTAAGTTGGCAGCAACAAGGGCCGGGTTCTGTATCTAGGGGTTCTGTTTCAATAACACAATGCAAAACCGGCTCGAGCCCCCACCCAGTGACCTGGGACAATTACATACCACCCCCCTGGGTACCTCTAAGAGGCAATACTTCCCCTCTCGCAAGCACGGAGTCTGAGTGTAGCAGAAAATGTTTAATAACATGAGGTAAACGACATCAGCATTAAATTGGAAAAAAACACCACAAACAGGATTCCTAACACAAACCATGAGCAAAAGACCCACCCCAGCAAACTGGGCCGTGTCCTTTCCCTTTGGTTCTTGAATCCAGCAACCCAAACATCACCCGGAGTCCCCAAAGTCCAACACCCCCAAAGTCTCTTGGGTCCAGCAACCTCCCAAAGTCCAACAACCCCCAAAGTCTCTGTCCCTGGTCAGTGCAGCCCCAGAGTAAAAGGGCCTTGTTGCTGCCAACTCTCCGTGGGGTTCCGCCGCAGCCTTCGCCATGAGCCAGTCCACTTGCTGCCGTCCCACAAACTGCTCTGCTCTACGAGCTGCTCCATTCACCAACCTGTGAGCCGTTCCAGCCGTCCCCACAAACAGCTCCGCTTGCTGTTCCTTGGGCCACCCCATCCATCCCCACAAGGCTCCACGCCACTCGCTGCTCCGCCAGCCGCTTAGCAATATAGCTTCAGGCTCCCCCACTAGTTAACACAGCAGCCAGTGATCTCAGCTCTTAGTAACTTTAGCTCTTTTGTGATTTCAGCTCATAGTAGGGGAGCCCCAGTGCTGGTGCACCATTGGCCCAAGGTGAATTCATCTTAGCAGCCTGTAACTAGACTCTTAATAGAATCAAAGTTAGCTCTGACATTCAACAGTGATGCAATTGGTGTTTCAGGCCCTCAAAGGAACCCAATACCATCAAGTACAAATACCTATCCCCGTCCTCTCTCAATTCACTGGGTTGTGGAACCCATGTCCCTTGTCTAGCGAGTGCTACTTAGGTGATGGAGAGATCCTCTGTCATAAAACAGTTTCATTGTCCTTGATTCACATAATCAGGGTAACAACACTTTATTCCTCCGGCCCCAATAACAGAGAAACTGGGGATCCCACCCCATCCAAAGTAACCACTATCAGTTGCTGTTGTCTCATGCCAGGCGGATGGGTGTGCCTATGCAAACAAGATCAGCCCCTGGAGTTCTTTTCCACACTCGCCATAATTCACCACCAGATGTCAGGGTAGAGCTCATCCTGACTCTGCTTACATAAGCATGTGAGTGGTCCCACTGAAATCAATGGAACTGCTCAAGTGCTTGGACTTAAGCACACTGAAGTACTCTGCCAGGCGAGGGCCTTAAGAAAAAGTGAAATAAAATATTGTCAGTTTCAGGGGAACTGCACTTGTATTCCCCTCACCTTCCCATTCCCCCGGCCCCTGCTGCCTCCCCACCCACCTCCCCATTGCATTGGCCCCACTGCCCCCCCACAGAGCCCGGCAATCTCCCCTGAGCCTTCCCCAGGCTCCCCATGCACATCCCAAAAATCCTGGTTTCCTGCTGCCTCCCCCAGTCTCCCCAACCATCCCCCCATTGCCCCTGGCCTGTCCAGCTTCCCGCGGGCTCCCCGAGCCCCTCTGCTAACCCCCCCCCTTCCTGAATTGCCCTGAGCTTCCTTCTGCAGTCAGCCAGCCACACCTTGCTTTTCTCACCAGCCTGGATCATGGCAGGGTGACCCCAACACACTCCCAGTCCCAGATTGTCCCTCAGAAATGGATGTTCTGTCATGTCCAACCCTCTTCCAGACAGTCCAGAAATACTACATTAGTTATTCCTTTAAAGGGAATAATGTACACCAGCTCATTTCCATAAATTAAGTTACTCTGACACTTTTCTTAAATTTTCTTTCCACTAAAAATTTTGAAATTTCAATTTCTGATCCGCTTCAGAATCAAAACAAATTTAGAAGTGTCAGAATTTCCCACGGAATGGACACTGTATTTCCCAATCATCTCTCTTCGTAACACAAGGACTAGAGGATGTTCAGTGACGTAAAAGGTGGGAAATTCAAAGCTGATGACAGGAAATACTTTTTCACACAATGGCTGATTATCCTGTGGAACTCACTGCCACATGATGTTACAGAGGGCAAGAATTTAGCAAGATTCAAAGAGGGACTGGATATTTCTGTGGACCACAGGAACTTCCAGAGCTGGAATAGTTAATGCAAACAACCACTGGCAGGGATAGTAAACCTCCTGCTCCAAGACTGGCACTGACTGTAACTATTAAAGACCAAGATGAGACCTAGCACAGAATGATTATCCCCAAATCTGTTACTGTGGGATTCTTACACCTCCTCTGCAGCCTCTGATGCTGGAAAAAGAGGACACTGGAGTGAACAGGCCTCTGCTGTGATCCAGTCTGGCAATTCCCTATGACCTAAGTCAGTGGCTCTCAACCTTTCCAGACTACTGTACCCCTTTCAGCAGTCTGATTTCTCTTGCGTACGCCCAAGTTTCACCTCACTTAAAAACTACATGCTTAGAAAATCAGACATAAAAATACAAAAGTGTCCCAGCAGACAAGTACTGAGAAAATGCTTATTCCTCATTTTTGTCATATCATTATAAAATAAATCAACTGTACTAATAAGATTGTACTTATATTTCAGTGTATAGTATATAGAGCGGTATAAGCAAGCCATTGTCAGTATGAAAGTTTAGTTTGTACTGACTTTGTGAGTGCTTTCTAAGTAGCCTGTTGTAAAACTAGGGCTACTATCTAGATGAGATTGTGTACTCCCTAGAAGACTTCTGCATACCCCCAGGTGTACCCCTAGTTGAGAACCACTGACCTACGTGATTTGTCCAAGGTCACAGAGCGAGTAAGTGGCAGAGCTAGGAATAGAAACCAGGAATCCTGTAGCCAAGCCCAGCCCCATAGCCACAAGCTCAGCCTCGCTCCCTCATTCAAGCAGGGCCGGCTTGAACTTTTTTGCCGCCCCAGGCAAAAAAGAAGAGCGCCATCCCGCTGTAACACGCCCCCCCCCCAGCACCACGCCACTGACCCCCCCCCCCAGTGCTGTGCCGGGCCGCCGAACCCCCCCCCCCCCCGAGTGTCGCGCCGCACCACCCAAACCCCCGAGTGCTGCGCCAGGCCGCCCCCCCGGAGCGCCACACCGGGCCAGGCCGCCCAAACCCCCAGAGCAGAGCGCCGCGCCAGCCAACCCCCCGCCTCCCTCCCGAGTGCCACGCCGGGCCGCCCAAACCCCTGCCTCCCCAAGTGCCGGGCTGTGCAAACCCCCGAGCACTGGGCCGGGCCGCCCAAACCCCCGCCCCCTGGTGCGCCGTTCCGCCGAAGTCCCCGCCCCCCGGTGCACCGTGCCGCCGAAGCCCCTGCACCCCCGCAGCGCCGCACCATGCCTCCGAAACACCCCCAGCGCTGCCCGGCCGGAAAAAAAAAAAAAAACCCTCGAGCGCCGCCCCGCCCCGCCAAACAACAACAACAAAAAACCCACCGCGATCGCCCCCCGCCACCCCAACATTGGCTGCCCCTTCTAAGGTGCCGCCCCAAGCACGTGCTTGGTCGGCTGGTGCCTGGAGCCGGCTCTGCATTCAAGGCTGTGAACGTCCCTTGGCATGGTCTCGCCTAGCCCAGAGAATGCAGCAAGGCTGCAGCCCATGAGCCCCTCTGCCCCAGGAATTGGGCTGGCACGACCCGGCTACGTTCCCCTCCCTTGATGACAATCTCAGTGGATGCTTTGGGCATGCTCTTGCTCCAGCACTGCTTGATGATGCTGGCCTGGTTGGTGTTCAGATCAGGGTTGGGTCTCTCCTTTGAAATAGCACAGAGAGGGGGAGACACAGCTGGGATCTGATTCCAGGGCAGTCCCAGCTCCCAGCCCCCACTACTATAACCCACCAGCCTCCCCTGCCCTCCCTGAGGCAGGGATAGAACCCAGGCATCCTGAGGCCCCTGGTGACCCTCCCTGCCCCAAACCACCTGCCCCTCTTCAGCCACCGTTAGCTGTTACCTCCGGCTGCATGAACCACAGGAAGAACCGGCTGTGCTGGGCGTCCCGCAGGCCCTTGATGTGTTTAAACTTGGACCATTTGTTGCAGCTGGTGTAGGTGGCATCGGAGCTCGGCCCGATGTACAGGGGCTGGGGTAGCCAGCCGGGATGAGCCCCGAGGCCAGAACATGACATCTGTGTGGGGCAGCCGCCCTTCCTATGACACTGGGCAGGGATATGGGTGTGAGCTCCTGAAACACAAACGTTACACAGCTGGGTGAGAGCTCCTGTAACACACACACACACATACAGCCCTCCTGAAACACACACACAATACATCCATGTGAGAGCTCCTGGAACCAAAGGTGCTAGAATTAGGGGTGCTGCGTGACCCCCTGGTTTGAAGTGGTTTCCAATCCATACAGGGGTTACGGTTTGGTTCACTGGTTCTCAAGCACCCCCGTCCCCCACTATACAAACGGCTCCAGTCCCGCACCTTGCCTGTAACGCGCACAGACACAGAGCGAGCGCTGCTCTGACACACACACACACCATACACAGCCTGGGGGGGGGGGTGATCTCCTGTGACACACGCTCCCAGCCCCCCACGGCGGGACCCCACTCCCAGCGCAGGGGGAGCGACCCAAGGCCGCATTCGGGACCCAGGCGTCCGGGAGGGCAGGGCCGGAAGGGCCCTACGCTGGGGCCTCCCCCGGCTGCAGGAGCTGACGGCGCAGGCGCGGGGCCTTTGAGCTGGGGACGGGCGGGGAGCACAGAAGGGCTGGAGCCGGCGCGTCCCGCAGCGCGCAGCGAGCGGGCTGGAGGCAGGCCCAGGGCGGGGAGCGGGCGAGAGACACCCCCGGGGAGGCACCAGCCGCGGGGCGGGAAGTCGCTGCCCGGAGGAAGCGGCCGGGGACGAGCCCGGCGATGGCTGCAGCGGGGCCGGCGCAGGTAGGACGCGGGGCGGGGACTCCCCGGCCGGGCACTGGCTGGTCCCGGCTGGGGGCCGAGGGGGGCCGGGACCCGGGTCCCTCCCGCGCTAGTGACCCCGGGGCTGGGGGCTGCAGCAGCCGGAGCGCTGGGGTCGGGGGGCGGCTCTGGGGCCCCGGGGCTGGGGGGGCCCTGGCCGGGCGGACACGCGGAGCCGAGCGCGGCCCCTTCCCCCGAGCGAGGCCCCGGCCGGGCAGAGGAGCCCGGAGGCGCCTGAGCCGGGGCGGGAGCGGGGCTGAGCACAGGCCTGGGGCGGAGGCGGGACTCCGGCCGGGGGGGAGGAGCCTGTTCCCGGCCCTGGGATTCGGGCCCTGCCCAGCGCCCCGCCCCAGAGCCCCGTGGGGAGCCGAGGGCGACTCCTGTCCCAGCCAGCAGGGCCCCGACTCCCTGGGGGAGCTGTGCGGGGTGGGGGAATCTCCCTGGGTCACAGCTGCTGGGCTGGGGGTTCCCTGGGAGTCGCTCCCCTAGAAACCGCGTCCCCTGCTGAGACTCCGGGCTGGGGGCTGGAGCGGAAGGTGCTGAGTGTGTAACGCTTGTGCCAGCAGCTCCAGGTGGCGTTCGAGGACATCGCTCTGTATTTCACCCGGGAGGAGTGGGAGCTCTTATCCCAGCGAGAGAAGCAGCTGTACAGGAGCCAGATGCTGAGGAATTACTGTGCCCTCGTTTCCCTGGGTAAGGACTGAGTTCCCTTCATTTATTCACAGCTGTGAAATGTCTGATTCCTTCAAGGCCTCTGCTGCCATGTGCCACCCATCAGCCAAATTGTGATTTTGCACCCCCGAATGCTTTATGGGAATATGCTTGTGAATGTATATATGATATAACTGGAATATGTTTTGTGCTACATATGCCATGTAACATCTCTGTAGAGGTTATGATTTTCTGAATATACTCATCCTATTTGTATGCATGTGTCATTTGTACTTGAAGTTAGGAATATTGGCTGTGTACTTGCTTGATTTTAAGTAGCCTTAGTAAAGCATTTGGTCAGCTTCTTGAGAAAGGAATGTGCAAGTTAAGTGCCCAGTCAAGAAACACTTAACGGGCAATGGATCTTGGAAGGCTCCAATCCACATAAGAAGTCTACTTGAGGACGTTCAAGGCAGCATGTGAACCATGGCTGCTACCTGTAAGTTCTGAGTCATGCATGGACATGTGACTTGCCCATGTGACTCCAAAACTCCATCTTGGAGCTGGGGGGTGACCCGCCCACTTCCCGGAACCCAATAAGTACACAGGGGGAGGGAGGGGTGTCCGCCAAAGAGAGAGTCTATTTAAACCTCTGGGAGATCCCTCCATTTTGTCTTCAGCTGGCTCTGCACCCCCAAAGGATACCTGAAAGAAACTGGAACAAAGGACAGTAACCACAGGGGGTGTGAGTGGTTGCTGGACCCAGACTAGAAGGAGGCTAGTCTGTAAAGAGGCTTATTGGAACAACTTTGAGGGTGAGATTTTATCTGTATTCAGCTTCTTACTGTATTAGGTTTAGACTTGCGTGTTTTATTTTATTTTGCTTGGTAATTCACTTTGTTCTGTCTGCTATTACTTGGAACCACTTAAATCCCACTTTTTTTATTTAATAAAATCACTTTTTTTTTTCTTTCTTTTCTTTCTACTTACTAATTAACACAGCGTATGTATTAATACCTGGGGGGGCAAACAGCTGTGCATATCTCTCCATCAGTGTTATAGAGGGCGGACAATTTTTGAGTTTACCCTTTATAAGCTTTATATAGGGTAAAATGGATTTATTTGGGGTTTGGACCCCATTGGAAGCTGGGCATCTGAGTGTTCGAGACAGGAACACTTCTTAAGCTGATTTCAGTTAAGCCTGCAGCTGTTAGGGGACGTGGTTCAGACCTGGGTCTGGGTTTGCAGCCGGCTAGCGTGTCTGGCTCAAACCAGGCAGGGCACTGAAGTCCCAAGTTGCCAGGGAAAACAGACTTAGAAGTAGTCTCAGCACATCAGTAGGCAGCCCTAAGGGGGTTTCTGTGATCCAACCCGTCACACAAATGGTGGCAAATGCCAGACCCTTTCAGGCCGGCTTCCTGTTAAAGGAAAACTCAGGGCTACAAAGCCTGGGGAATATCTCTGTGTAACTTGTTTATTATGTACCTCAGTCCTGGCACAGCGGTGGTAGCAAACAGCACATGAGCAACAACCTCTTCCAGGAATCCCAGTCCAGCCACGGAGGGCAGCAATTCTGCCTTAAGAACTGACTCTAGTTAGACAAATAAGTTAGGGAGAAAACTCTCCTGCTGCTTGTAATAGCTCCCTATCCCCTCCAAAAGACCCACTTAATCAGATGCATGAAGTGGAAACTTAAGTGGGCAGATATATATACACATGCAAAGATGGGTGTGTTACTATGTTTATGCCAACGTATAACTGAGTCGCTGCCCCCAACACTTCAGTAATAAAACTGATTCTTCCCCCCCCCCAAACAGGCTATTCAGGTTCTACACCAGACTTAATCCACCGGATCGAGGTAGGGGAGGCAGAGCTCTGGATCCGGGATGCTGAGGACTCCAGGGAAAGCTCCGGGCCTGAGAGCTCCTCCCCAGGTGAGTCCCTTCTGGTTTACACACCTGCTAGGAGAGGGCTTCTTAATGTAGAAGGCAAAGGCAGAGCGAGCTCCACTGGCTGGGAGCAGAAGAGAGACAAATTGAGGCTGGGAATTAGGGGCCAGTGTTTATCTAGGAGGGGAATGAACCATTGGGAGCGCTCCCCTCATGATGCAATGAATTCTCCCTTACTTGGAGTCTGTCAATGGAGATGGGACATGTGTCTCACAAAGCCCAGCTCTAACTCAGCCAGGAGTTACTGGGGAAGATAGTCTGGTAGGAATCCCAGCTGGATAGGCACAACGAGGACTAGATAGGATAGGACTGGAAGGGACCTCAGTAGGTAGTCAAGTCCAGTTCCTGGCACTGCGGCAGGGCTAAATATTACCTAGACCATCCCTGTCTCGTATCTGTCTAACCTGTTCTTAGTAACCTCCAATGATGTGAGATTCCACGACTTCCCTAGGTAATTTGTTCTGGTGTTTAACTACCCTCAGAGTTTGGAAGTTTTTCCGAATGTCTAACCTAAATCTCCCTTGCTGCAGTTTAAGCCCATTACTTCTTGTCCTGGCATCAGTGTTACCCACACAAAATTCTCTGTCGCTCACACAGTTTATAGGCCCCTACCCTTACCCGTTCGGTGGGCTCAGGTATAACCTTACACTCTGCGAGTTTGCGGTGTCTTTTACCAGTGAAAGAGACTTACACAGCAATACCCTACTTAACGTCTATTTATTACCAAACACCACAAACAGACTGCACACGCTAAGCGTACAATGCTCACCATTCCCAATAAGCCAGATGAACTTTTCTTGATGGCCAGTCAGGATCAGGTCCATCTGGGGGATTCCAGTTTCTGCATAGTGTCATTGGCAGAGTGTTGAGGTCTTGGAGCTCTGAGCTAGGGGCTGTGTCCTGGAGTTGGTTTCCAAAGAACTTCCTTTGGGACCCCAGTTTATATGACGTTGAGTGACTTTGTGTGATGTGACAAACCCCCCCCCCCAAAAAAAGTCCACCAACCTTCTTGAGGATTTTAGTTTAATTTTAGTTTAGCATAAAGAAAGAAACAAACTTTTGGCCCAGGAATAAGCTACGTTGTGCTAAGCAGCTAACTGTGGCCACATGATGGGATTTTAGCCCCTCAACTGAACTATTTTGAAACCAGTATTGTTAAAACAGCACAAAAAGTGGGGAACAGGCCTCGTGCTGTAAAACAGGAGAAAGTGAAGAACCAGCACCATGTAAATAAAAACCTGATTGAAATGAAACCAAAATCAGATTGAAAACAAACCATGGACCCTGTTTCAACTGCCTGAGCACCGAGGGGCCCTAGTCCTGGGTCAGGGCACTGCCTGGATCCTGGACAGTTTAAACATAAAACAAGACCCAAGAGGCGCGTGGCACACATGGGAGCAGGCGCTAGGTGCTGCACAAACAACATAGGGTGGAAGCAACATGAGTCAGGCTGCAGATTTTCACGGCATTTTGTCTCCAAAATTACAGTGCAGTTTCTGTACTTTTAGTTAAAGTCACAGGTCACAAAATTTACTGTGACTGCTTGAAGATTTTTAATAAAACCTGCCCCCCTTCTCACCCTGCCCAGGGGCACTTGCCGCCCAAAGAAGCATGCCCCCCCTGCCACCCAGCGCTGCAGCCCTAATCCCAGCCCGGTGCAGAGTGGTTGGGGTGGGCTAGAGTGGATGTGGGTGGCAATGCCCTTCACTGAAGTTTGTCCCTTTCCCCCACCATCATGACTGGGGGCGGGGGCAAATCTGAGTGGCGCTGTAACCCTACAGGCCAGGTCTCAGTGCCCGGAGCGAGGCATTGGGTCCAGCCCTGGGGGACAGGAGCCGCCATTGCAGGCAGAGATTCACATCCCCAAAACAGTCACTGAGAAGTGGGGAAATCGCTCCGTCTGTGACATTTTTCCTTCCTTCCTTGACAAATCTGCAGCCCTAATGATGAGCTAACTGGCCTCTGCTCTCTCCAGCAGGGCACGGGATCCCGGGAGAATCGAGGGGACAGTCTGAATGTGGGGAGAGCACAGAGGGAGAGCAGGATCCCACAGCCCACACGGGGATCAATATGCTGCATACCGTCCATCTCCTGGGTAGACTCAGCCAGAGACCAGACCTGGCTACACACCAGAGACTCCCCATGGGCCGGTGTCCCCACCGCTGCATCGACTGCGGCAAGAAGTTCAGCAACCCACTCACACTGAAACAGCACCAGCGCACGCACACCAGGGAGCAGCCGTACCGCTGTGCCAACTCTGGGCAGAGGTTCAACAATGCCAAAACACTGACCCAGATTCAGCGCAAGCGCATCAGGGAGCAGGCCTATCACTGTGCTGATTGTAACAAGGGTTTTGCACACAGCTCACAGCTGAGAGTACATCAGCGCACCCACACCGGGGAGAGGCCGTATCGCTGTGCTGACTGTGGCAGGGGTTTTGCAGAGAGGTCAAAGCTGAGAAGACATGAGCACACACACACCGGGGAGAGGCCGTATCGCTGTGCTGACTGTGGCAGGGGTTTTGCAGAGAGGTCAAAGCTGAGAAGACATGAGCACACACACACTGGGCAGTGGCCGCACCGCTGTGCTGACTGTGGCAAGGGCTTTGCAGAGATCTCAAAGCTGAGTAGACATCAGCGCACGCACACCGGGGAGCGGCCGCACCGCTGTGCTGACTGCGGGAAGGGCTTTGCACAGATCTCAGATCTCAGATCACACCAGCACACACACACTGGGGAGCGTCCGTACCGCTGTGCTGACTGTGGCAAGGGATTTGCGTCGTGGTCAAATCTGAGTAGACATAAGCGCACACACACTGGGGAGCGGCCGCACCGCTGTGCCTACTGTGGCAAGGGCTTTGCACAGATCTCAGGGATGCGAACGCACCAGCAAACACACACCGGGGAGCGGCCGTACCGCTGTGCAGACTGCGGAAAGAGCTTTGCACGGATCTCAGGGCTGAGATTGCACCAGCCCACACACACTGGGGAGCGGCTGTACCACTGTAGTGACTGTGGCAAGGACTTTGCACGAAGCTCAAGCTTAAGAGTGCATTATCACAAACACACCAGGAAACGGCCTCACCATTGCACCGACTGCGGCAAGGGCTTTGCACAGGTCTCAGATCTGAGAACACACCAGCGGACGCACACCGGGGAGCGGCCGTACCGCTGTGATGATTGTGGGAAGCGCTTCAGCAGGGCCAGTACACTGACCAACCATCAGCGCACGCACACTGGGGAACAGTCGTACCGCTGTGACGATTGCAGCAAGAGCTTCAGCAGTGCCAGTACACTGACTAAGCATCAGCGCACGCATAGCAGGGAACAGCTCTACCACTGTGCTGACTGCGGGAAGGGCTTTTCACAGATTTCAGGCCTGAAAATACACCAGCGCACGCACACAGGGGAGCGGCTGTACAGCTGTGCTGACTGTGGCAAGAGCTTTTCATGGATTTCATGCCTGAAAAGACACCAGCATATACACACAGGGGAACGGCCATACAGCTGTGCTGACTGCAGCAGGGGCTTTTCACGGATTTCATGCCTGAAAATACACCAGCGCACGCACACTGGGGAGCGGCCATACAGCTGTGCTGACTGCAGCAGGGGCTTTTCACAGCTTTCAGGCCTGAGAATACACCAGCGCACGCACACTGGGGAACGGCCATACAGCTGTGCTGACTGCGGCAGGGGCTTTTCACAGCTTTCAGGCCTGAGAATACACCAGCGCACGCACACTGGGGAGCGGCCATACAGCTGTGCTGACTGCGGCAGGGGCTTTTCACAGCTTTCAGGCCTGAGAATACACCAGCGCACGCACACTGGGGAACGGCCATACAGCTGTGCTGACTGCGGCAGGGGCTTTTCACAGCTTTCAGGCCTGAGAATACACCAGCGCACGCACACAGGGGAGCGGCCATACAGCTGTGTTGACTGCGGCAGGGGCTTTTCACAGCTTTCAGGCCTGCGAGCACATCAGCGCACACACAGGGGAGCAGCCCTACAGCTGTCATAATTGCGGCAAGAACTTCAGCAGCAACAGTGCATTGACAAGGCATCAGCGCACGGACACAAGGGAGCGGCCGCACAGCTGTGCTGAGACTGTGTTGGGCAGAGAAGGGGACTTGGCTAAGCAGTGGGGGGAAGAATAGACAGGTGAGGGGATTTTAGAGTAGATGGTCACAAGCTACTCCATTAGGGACCCCCTGCATCTAGGTGGGATCCAGCCAGGTCATCCCCTTCCCCCATCTCACTGGGTTCCAGCCAGGTCTCTCACTCTCTGTCTCTCTCACACACACTTTTACCTGGGATGCACCCAGGACAAACCTCCCCCCCATCTAGATGGGACCCAGCTCGGAACTTCCCCCACACCTACTTTGGTTCCAGCCAGCTGGTGACTCCTGAGTGACATCTAGAGGTGCCATTTGCAGTCCTGTCTCAGCCTGGATTGGTCGGGGGGCGGGAGGGCAGCTCGGTGCGTGTGATTGAAAGAAGACTCAGGAACTGCTTACACTGTCTACAGGTCTGTCGCATCTTACGCGCATTTAACATGCGCGATTTCAGCTTTACGCGGTCGGCAAAAACAAAAAAAAGAATAACAACAATTTTAATACTGTACCTGTAGTGCGGGCGATTCCGCCTGCCATGACACTCAATGTAATTTTGACTATACGTGATTTTTGCTATACGCGCTGACTGCGGAACGTAACCCCAGCGTACGATGCGACAGACCTGTACTTTAAATAGAAATGTGATGATGATGAACTATGTGTGATGTCGCACTCCATATGCTTTATGAAAATATGCTTAGGAATATGACATAACTGGAGTATGCTTTATTCTAAATGCCCCCTGTAACATATCATTAGAAAGCTTGTAATCTACTGAGTGTGTTCATCCTATTTGTTTGCATGTCTTATTTCTATGTCTGGAGTTAGGAGAATAAGGTATGAACTTGAACTACTGATGTAGACATATTAAGTGGAGGCCATTAAGGGTGCTTCAGAATTACTGAGTCGTGAATGGCTTTGTTTACCTGCAAGCCTTCCTGTGGGCTAACCCAGGAAGAATGGAGACTGGGGTCTTACAGAGACATGTGACCCTGTCACCTGATACTGAAATCCATCTTGAAAATGGTACTTTTCGGAGGGGTGGAATTCCAAATAAAGGTGTCCCGCCTTAGAGAAATTCTATATAAGGCTGGGGAAGTAAACAATGAGTGTCTTCAACTGGTTTTGCTTTTTGACTTATGTTGTTCTGTCTGTTATTACTTGAAACCACTTAAATCCTACTGTTTATACTTAATAAAATCACTTTTGTTTATTAATAAACCCAGGGTAGGTAATTGTTACCAGGGGTGGGGAGGGGAGCAAACAGCTGTGCATCTCTTTCAGTGTTATAGAGGGCGAACACTTATGAGTTTAAGCTTTATACAGAGTAAAATGGATTTATTTGGGGTTCAGGCTCCCAGAAAGGCAGCACACTGGGCACTGGGAAAGTCCCTGTTAACTGAGAAGCCCCAGGGCTGAGTGAATCTCGGTACGTCTTCACTACCCGCCGGATCGGCAGGTAGTAATCGATCTATCGGGGATTGATTTATTGCGTCTCATCTAGACACGATAAATCGATCCCCAAACGTGCTCCCCGTCGACTCTGGAACTCCACCAGAGCGAGAGGTGGAAGCAGAGTTGACGGGGGAGCCGCGCCCGTCGATCCCGCGCCGTGAGGACGGGAGGTAAATCGATCTAAGATACGTCGACTTCAGCTACGCTATTCTCGTAGCTGAAGTTGCGTATCTTAGATCGATTCCCCCCCTAGTGTAGACCAGCCCTCAGTGTCTGAACTGCAGAAGGGTGTGGCCCAATCTCTGAGTCTGCTGGAGCTGAACTGGAGTGTCTAGCTCAGCGAGACAGAGTTGAGGGGTGCCCGTTCTGGCGGGGGGGATCATTGTCAGTGGTACCCCAGTGCATCAAGTGACAGTCTCAAGGGGGTCTCTGTGACCGAACCTGTCACACTATGTACTTGATGTGTAACAAAGGTCTGTTTAACCAGGTGTTGCTATGCTATTAAACAAGCTGATGCTTTCAAATGTCATGGGGAAAAGCCTGTGTGAAGTGTAAATCTTTAAGATGAACCAACCAAAATGTTCTAAGGCCTAACTGACCATAAGCGCTGATGAACTGTGTCATTAGGAGGTGCTTAGAGAGAGTTTCCCATTGTTCCTAGGGGAATTCTGTGCCTAAAAATTCTGCGAAAAATATTTTCATCTGCATATTTTCTGTGTCAAAATACCACATTATAATCACACTAGTTTCAATTATTTTGGTAATTTATTTCAAAATACCTGTTAGGAACTATGTAACAATACGGACAACAAAAAAGATTGAGGAAGTGATTTTTTACAAATAGATTCCTCACTAGACATATTAATACAGAACTTTGAGTAATAATTCATTTAAACTACAACATAGAAATGTATTTCCCGTGCCCCTCAGAAGCAGTGCAAAGGCTTGGGGGAGCCAGGGGTCATGGAGGAGCTGAGGGGAGGGGAGTGATTGTTAGAGAGTTGAGGAGCCCATGGAGACTGTGGCTAACCCCTGGTCTCTCACATTCAGTCAGGCTCTGTCCTATCCCCGTGTCTCCCCATCACACACACCCCATCTGCCCTGCACCCCCCTTGCATTCAGCCTCTGGCTCAATGTCACCCACTAGCTCCTCTGACCCCACCAGCAGCCCTGTGTGCCCCATTCTGTCCATCCCCTCCACCCATCCATTGCCTTCAGACCTCGGCCCACAGGTAGGGTGCTGTGAAGAAAGCAGCCTCGAACCCCCTCCCTCCCCGTGACTGGCTGCTCCAGCCGTAAGCCAGCTGCTCTCTGTTCTGGTGTCACAGCAGCCCCTTGTGGGGAAAAGGTGCAATTACAGTGCTTCCCCATCAAAATAAATTATTCTGCAATGGAAAAAAAACATAGGGCACATGAATTCTGTCTGCCTACAAGGTGCAGGTAGGAGGCCTCCCCGGCTGTGCAGGGGCTGGCACAGATGGAAGACCCCTCTCCCAACCTACCCCCACCTGCGGTAACCGGACTTTTGGTGTGTGGTCAATACATCTGACAAGATGCGGTACAGGTCCCCTTTTGACTAGACTTTGCAGTTGAAAATGGGACACCTGGCAACCCTAGCCATGGACTACACAAATGAGTCAAATCACTATATATGACTGTGATGAACTACTATCCAAGGACAGGGCCATCCAGGCGTGGGAAGCGACTTTCCATAGAGATTCTATTCTAACTTCCAGATGGACATTTCTGCAGTCAGCTATGAGTGCTGATGAAAAGAGCGTGGAGTCATGCACAGCTGAACAAACGAGTACACGGCAGAGAGCCCACGGAAAGTAGCTTGTGGAGGTAGGTTACTGACCAGATCTGCGCTAGTAAACGTTCTTTGCATGACCCCACAGTTCTGACACCACAAAGTGTTTTACACTGGGATACTGGAGTCACTGTGATGGAATACACCCCTATTTACACCCTACACACTACAATAATAATCTTTGTACAAAATATGCCTTAAAAAGTATAATATCAAAACCAATATCTTGCTGGCCAGTATTATCATGGTGAAATATATGCAGCAACTTTGTATATACAATTATGAAGGTAAGCTGAAATCATGACTGAAGTGTGTTCAACAGACACACCTGAGGAGTGAGTAAAACTTTCTCCAAAACAAAGGAGAAGTTAATGCCTCTAGCCATGGTGCCATCAAAGCTGATGGGCCATCAATTGTCAAGTAGCCATTCTTTGGAAAGGAATTTGGGCAGGAACAAAAAGATCTGCATCTTAGCAAAGAACAGCATGAAACCCCTTCTGGCCAAAGTTCAGAAAGTCTCCCCACTCAGCTGAGGAAAACTCCCTGTCGCCTGTCCATTTCTCTTTTTCACCTGAGAGGACAAAAAAAAGAAAGAAAAGAAAACAAAAACAGCGCTTGGACCCCACGAACTGATCCGGAGCTGAAAACGTGGTCAGCAATGCTACTGCAAACCTGTGCTAAGGGACTTCACTTTGAACCACGTCTAGTTTGTTCAGTTTAGTACTAGGAAGTGGTTTTATATTTCTTTTTCTTGCAACCATTTCTCACTTTGATGTCTCATCTCTTGTACTCACTTGAAATCTACCCTTGTGGTTAAATAAAATTGGTTTCTTCCTTAATTGCAACGAATCCAGTGTTGTGACCTGTGTGGGTAACTCCATGTGGGGTGACAAATTGTTACCTATTGATCCCCTTGGAGGTGCAGATTTCAACTGAACAGCTCATGTTTATTTTTATGGTGGGCCCACTTCAGAACTCAAATCCAACACTCTTGTGAAGTGACTTGGGTTTGGATCTGAAGTTTAGGAACTTGAATTTGGATCAAAGCTTCACAATTGACCCACTTGTGCTATTAACATTACAAAGTTTAATAGTGTGACTTTCCAGTTCTGAGTTCTTAGTCATTATAATATATTCCAACATTAAAGCCCCAATCCAGCAAACTCTTAAGCTTATGCTCAATTATAAGCATGTGAGTGGTCCCACTGAAATCAATGGAACTGCTCAAGTGCTTGGACTTAAGCACACTGAAGTACTCTGACAGGTGAGGGCCTTAAGAAAAAATGAAATAAAATATTGTGAGTTTCAGGGGAACTGCACTTGTATTCCCCTCGCCTTCCCATTCCCCCGGCCCCCGCTGCCTCCCCATCCACCTCCCCATTGCCTTGGCCCCATTGCCCCCCCACAGAGCCTGGCAATCTCCCCTCAGCCTTCCCCAGGTTCCCCATGCATATCCCCATCATCCTGGTTTCCTGGTCTCCCCAGCCATCCCCCCATTGCCACTGACCTGTCCGGCTTCCGGTGGGCTCCCCGAGCCCCTCTGCTAACCCCCGCTTCCTGAATTGCCCTGAGCTTCCTTCTGCAGTCAGCCAGCCACACCTTGCTTTTCTCACCAGCCTGGATTATGGCAGGGTGACCCCAACACACTCACAGTCCCAGATTTTCCCTCAGAAATGTATGTTCTGTTATGTCCAACCCCCTTCCAGACAGTCCAGAAATACTACATTAGTTATTCCTTTAAAGGGAATAATGTACACCAGCTCATTTCCATAAATTAAGTTACTCCACACTTCTCTTAAATTTTCTTTCCACTAAAAATTCAGAAGTGTTCAGAATTTCCCACAGGATGGACACTGTATTTCCCAATCATCTCTGTTCATAACACAAAGACTAGAGGATGTTCAGTGATGTAAAAGGTGGGAAATTCAAAGCTGATGACAGGAAATACTTTTTCACACAATGGGTGATTATCCTGTGGAACTCACTGCCACATGATGTCATAGAGGGCAAGAACTTAGCAAGATTCAAAGAGGGACTGGATAGTTCTATGGACCACAGGAACTTCCAGAGCTGGAATAGTTAATGCAAACAACCACTGGCAGGGATATTAAACTTCCTGCTCCAAGATTTGCGCTGACTGTAACTATTACAGACCAAGATGAGTCCTAGCACAGAATGATTATCCCCAAACCTGTTACTGTGCCGTTGTTATACCTCCTCTTCAGCCTCTGATGCTGGAAACAGAACTCTAGAGTAGACAGGCCTCCGCTCTGATCCAGTCTGCCTATTCCTTATGACCTATGTCAGTGGCTCTCAACCTTCCCAGACTACTGTACCCCTTTCAGCAGTCTGATTTCTCTTGCGTATGCCCAAATTTCACCTCACTTTAAAACTACATGCTTAGAAAATCAGACATAAAAACACAAAAGTGTCCCAGCACACTAGTACTGAGAAAATGCTGACTTCCTCATTTTTGTCATATCATTATAAACTAAATCAATTGCACTATAAAGATTGTACTTATATTTCAGTGTATAGTATATAGAGTGGTATAAACAAGTCATTGTCAGTATGAAAGTTTAGTTTGTACTGACTTCGCGAGTGCTTTTTATGTAGCCTGTTGTAAAAGTAGGCTACTATCTAGATGAGATGGTGAACCCCCTGGAAGACTTCTGCATACCCCCAGGTGTACCCCTGGTTGAGAACCACTGACCTACGTAATTTGCCCAAGGTCACAGAGCGAGCGAGTGGCAGAGCTAGGAATAGAAACCAGGAATCCTGTAGCCCAGCCCAGCCCCGTAGCCACAAGCCCAGCCTCGCTCCCTCATTCAAGGCTCTGAACATACCTCCACATGGCCTGGCCTGGCCCAGGGAATGCAGCAAGGCTGCAGCCCATGAGTCCCTCTGCCCCATGAGCTGGGCCCAGCTACGTACTCTTCCCTTGATGGCTGCCTCTATGGATGCTTTGGGCATGCTCTTGCTCCGGCACTGCTCGATAATGCTGGCCTGGTTGGTATTCAGATCAGGATTGGGTCCCTCCTTTGAAATAGCGCAGAGACAGGGAGACATGGCTGGGATCCCATTCCAGGGCAGTCCTGGCTCACAGCCTCCACTACTATAACCCACCAGCCTTCCCTCCCCTTCCCCCCCAGAGACAGGGATAGAATCCAGGCAGTTCCTGAAGTAATCTAGGATATATTTCATCAGGCCCTGCTGAGTTGAAGACATCGAACTTGTCTAAGTAACTCATAACTATTTCTTTTCCTGTTTTAGGCTCAGATCCTACCCCATTGACACTGATGTTCACTATGTTAAGTCGACCGATCACTGCTAACTTTTTGGTGAAAACTGAAACAAAAGAGGCATTTACCAGTTCGGCCATTGCTGTGTTTTCTCTTATGGTCTTTCTCTCCTCATTTAGTAATGGGCCCAGGCTGTCCTTGTTTTCCTGTGCTTTTCCATGTATTTGTAAAATGCTTTGTTTTTTGGGTCCTCATTTATCTAGTGGGTAGGACAGTGCAGTAGGATTCAGAAGATCTCGCTTCAGTTCTAGAAGCGAGTCACTGCAGCTCCACCATGCCTCAGCTTCCCCAGCTGTGTAATGGAAAGGGCATTGGGGCTGTGAGCAATGTTCCCTCTCATTTTTTCCATCCATCTGCAGAATAAATTTCGTTATGTGCACCGAGGTATGTGCGCCACCAGTAGAAACAAAAAGCCTAGCTATCATTTTTTTAAAAGTTACCATAGGGATAATTACTGCAGCCAGGAGAGGTTAGCCATTTTAGAACTCACTAATTAAAGAATTAAATTTAAGTGCAAGAGAAATAAAAATCATGAAATGCATAGACCAGTCAAAACACTAAAGTCACACACTTAGGAAGAATAAAATTGCAGAGAATATATGTGCATTATAGGAAGTATCAGGAAGTAACAATAATACAAGTATGTGTTCGGAGGTGAGTGTGAAAGAGCCAGAGACTGTGTGTGTGTCTGTGTAACACACAGAGTCAGTCTGCGTACTGGCTGCTGGGGAAGTTTCTGAGAGACGCTGTGTGCTGTCTCTAAGACATTCACTGAGAGCTCTCCTGAGCCCTGTCTCCACTGCCCTCACTCTGATGTCACGGGGTACATGGACTAGTGGGGGTGAGGAGGGGAGAAAGAGAGAGACTGTGTGAGCTGGCTGCTGGGGGGCAAACAAGCACCTGGGTAGAAAGACAAGCCTGTCCGGCCATAGACCACAACACCTTCTAGGCTTCCCACACCTCAGAAAATCATACCAAGGTAAGGGGCACCAAATGGGTTTTCATGCCTCTGCCCCTCCTGACTCAAGGCATGTGTGTGCTGGTGTCCTGTGGCTCTGGGCACGTGAATCTAGACATAGCTCAAAGAGGCAAAAACCTGCTTGCAGCCTGCGAGAGCATCCCAGAATCACTGGCCCTTGGCAGAGAAGGCAGAGTCCTCTCAAGCTTCACTTTGCACGTGACCTCTCAGACTGGAGAAACCTGTCCCCAGCGAGCAAGGAGAAAGCTGGGAATGACGCAGGGCAGGACCAGTCACGTACAATGAGTGCGAGGTGACGCCATTGTGTAGAGCAGATCTCTGTCACTTGCAGCGTTTCACTGTAATGCTCTAAAACTGCCCCGCGTGCCAGGCAGCTGCTGTGGGGGGAGTGGACACATTTGGGGGCCAGATGAAATTGTCCCGCAGGCCATGACTTTGAGTACCCTGGTGTATGGGCTGGGTGTGAGAGAGAGGGTGTGGAATGGCCTTTGTCACATCCCCTCTCCTCCTCCTCCTCTCTGTGGCATGAAACCTTTGTCACTTACATTGCTTCAGTGTCAATGCTTAGCACAGCCCTCAGCACTAACGCGTCTGTGACTGTCTGTAGACTAAAGGCTGGGTGGCACCATTCACCCCTTCCAGCTCAGCAGTGCCAGGGATCGGGTTGTGACACAATGCAGACATGTTTTCCAGGTTACATCACACAAAGCCTGAGTGACTGCTCATCCCCTCAAATCCTTCTCACACCCCACTCCAAAACCCTCACCTTCTTGAGGATTTTAGTTTAGTTTTAGTTTTGTACAAAGACTGGAACCTCAGGCCGAGAGTAAATGACTTCTTCAAAAGGAATTCCTCGAAAAGGACTCACTCCCCCACAGGAATCAGCTACATTGTTCTAAGCAGCTTTAAACCGGTCTCACTGCATCCACATGAAGGGATTGTAGCCTCTCAACTACCCTAGTTTCAAACCAATATAATTAAAGCAGCAAAAAAAAACCCCAAAAAACTGGGGAACAGGCCTCATGCTATAAAACAGGAGAAAGTGAAGCACCAACGCCATGTAAATCAACCCCTCTGATTGAAATAAACACAAAATCAGTTTGAAAACAAAATCAGGACCTGTTGTGCCAGACGCTGCCTGTATCCTGGGCATGCTACAATTTAAGCTTAAAACGAGACCCAAGACATGCATAGTGCATGTGGGAGCAGGTGCTAGGTACTGCACAAACACCATAGGGTAGAACCACCCTGAGTCAGGCTGCAGATTTGTCACAGTATTTTGTAACAGAAATTACGGAGCAGTTACAGTAACTTTAGTAAAATCACAGGTCCCTAAAATTACTGTGACTGCTCCAGGATTTGTAATAAAACCTGCTGTCAAGGCTGATTCCCCGCTCTGGCACTTCGAGTGCAGAAGATGGGGGCCTGCAAGGACTTTAAAAGTTAATACTTGCCACTCCAGACTTGTATTAAACTCCCAACGTTAGAGATCCCCCTGGACACAATCTGAATGTGCGGAGAGCGCGACAGGAACGCAGGATCCCACGGCCCACAGGGGGATCCATGCACAGGACACAGTCCATCCCCGGGGTAAACTCAGCCAGAGACCAGACCTAGCTACACACCAGAGTCTCCCCATGGGCCAGGGTTCCCACCACTGCGTCGACTGCGACAAGAGGTTCAACAACCCCTTCGCACTGACCCAGCACCAGCGCATGCACACCGGGGAGCTGCCACATCGCTGTGCTGACTGCAGCAGAAGATTCAGATGGTCCTCAATCCTGAGAACACACCAGCGCACGCACACCGGGGAACGGCTGCACCGACTGTGGCAAGAGCTTTGCAGAGAGCTCAGAACTGAGAATACATCAGCGCGTGCACACCAGGGAGTGGCCGTATCGCTGTGCTGACTGCGGAAAGGGCTACGCACAGATCCCACACCTGAGAATACACCAGCGTGCACACACTGGGGAGCGGCCATACCGCTTTGACGATTGCAACAAAATCAAAATCTGGGGCTCATTTACCTGCACATCTACCAATGTGATATATGCCATTATGTGCCAGCAATGCCCCTCTGCCATGTACACTGGCCAAACCGGACAGTCTCTACGCAAAAGAATAAATGGACACAAATCAGACATGAAGAATTGTAACATTCAAAAACCAGTAGGAGAGCACGTCAGTCTCCCTGGACACTCAATAACAGACTTAAAAGTGGCAATTCTTCAACAAAAAAATTTCAAAAACATACTTCAATGAGAAACTGCAGAACTGGAATTAATTTGCAAACTGGACACCATCAAATTAGGCCTTAATAAAGACTGGAAGTGGCTGGGTCACTACAAAAAGTAATTTTCCCTCTGTAGATACTCACACCTTCTTGTCAACTGTTGGGAATGGGCGACGTCCACCTTGACTGCATTGGCCTCGTTAGCACTGACCCCCCACTTGGTAAGGCAACTCCCATCTTTTCATGTGCTGTAATATATATACTGCTTACTGTATTTTTCACTCCATGCATCTGATGAAGTGGGTTTTAGACCACGAAAGCTTATGCCCAAATAAATTTGTTAGTCTCTAAGGTGCCACAAGTACTCTTTGTTCTTTTTGCTGCTAGAAAGGCTCTCAGGAGTCCAGGTTCAAGGACATCTCTGGGGAGCCTCTTCCTAGGAAAAAACCCAAGGGTGGAACATTGATGGAGACGTCTCTGTCCCAAGGCTAGGATCCAGGGACAGGGGAAGCTCTCAGCCAGGCTATGAATCAGGGATCCCATTTCTCCCCCAAGAGATCCACATGCCCCGAGGAGTAAATGGCTCTTACCTCCATGAAGGAGCAGGTCTTCCATGCAAGCCTCTTTAAGACCCAGCAACGCTTGGTTTGATAGGACAAGGTGACCTGTCCCCACTGCTTCCTGAGGGGCCTCAGCTGCAGGCTGCAACCGTCTGGGAGGCGGTGACAGATCTCAGGGCCTGGAAGACAGCTGGGGATTTCACTCACAGAGACCCCATAGAAGGGCCAAGGGGAGAATAAAGGGCAGGAGGTGAAGCTAGCCCTGAGCCTCTGTCCCACCCCCACCTCCTCAAAAGTGGAGCTTTCTAAGCTTCAGCTGGGCAGACAGGTTGTATCCCTGACACAAAGGCCCTTCTGCAGCATATGGGGCAGGGAGAGCTCTGCCTGGGTCAGGCCAAGGAAAGCAGGAAGGGGAAAGAGAGTGAGTGGAGGAGTTCCTGCTCCAGATGAAGGAATTTTGGGGCAGAGGGAAGGAGCCTGCTCCACAGAGAGGGGAGAGAGTTTCTGTCAGTGCCAGCGGACTCCATTTCCTCTTCCACTAGTTCCCCATTGACAGGGAGCCAGAGCAGTACCTGCAGCAGGGAGCGGGAGTTGCTGGTGTCCTCAGAGGCAGAGTCCCTGCAGCGCCTCGGGCATCTGGTGCAAGTGCCGGATGATGCGGAGCTGGTGCATCACATTGGCCGTGACGTCCTCCTGCTGCACGGGAACGAGAACCTGTCAGAGACTCAAACGCCCCCCAGGAATCAGGGGGCACCTGGAACTAGCACCATTGCACCCTGCACCTGTCCATGTCGGAAGGATGGATTCACCAGGATGGAGGCTTGTTGTCCTCTCTAGTCACCTCCAGTGTCAGCCACCCTCCTTGTAGGGTGAGCCACCTCCCCCTCAGTGCCCTGACAGCTCTTCCACCTCCAACCCACCTGGGGACACAGCTGAAGTTCTCAGAGCCCTCTCCTCCATCCCCACCCAGGGAGGGCAGGGGGGCTCTAGCAGGGGTGTGGGGGGGCAGGAGGGAGTCTGCCAGCAGTGAAATGGGATGTGGGGAGGTTGAGACCCTTCCCCAAGTCACCCCAGGGACTAATGCTGAAGCCTCAGGATGGCAGCCCTGGTGAATGGGGCAGATCAGCAGCCCCTGCTGACTGAATCCTCCCGTTCTCTCTAGAGTGGGTCCAGCCCGGCTGGCAGCAGGACAAGCTTCATAGAATCATAGAATATCAGGGTTGGAAGGGACCTCAGGAGATCATCTAGTCCAACCCCCTGCTCAAAGCAGGACCAATTCCCAATTCAATCATCCCAGCCAGGGCTTTGTCAAGCCTGACCTTAAAAACCTCTAAGGAAGGAGATTCCACCACTTCCCTAGGTAACCCATTCCAGTGCTTCACCACCCTCCTAGTGAAAAAGTTTTTCCTAATATCCAACCTAAACCTCCCCCACTGCAACTTGAGACCATTACTCCTTGTTCTGTCATCTGCTACCACTGAGAACAGTCTAGATCCATCCTCTTTGGAACCCCCTTTCAGGTAGTTGAAAACAGCTATCAAATCCCCCCTCATTCTTCTCTTCTGCAGACTAAAGAATCCCAGTTCCCTCAGCCTCTCCTCATAAGTCATGTGCTCCAGACCCTTAATCATTTTTGTTGCCCTCCGCTAGACTCTTTCCAAATTTGCCACATCCTTCTTGTAGTGTGGGGCCCAAAACTGGACACAGTACTCCAGATGAGGCTTCACCTATCACCTATGCCGAATAGAGGGAAAGGATCATGTCCCTCGATCTGCTGGCAATGCTCCTACTTATACAGTCAAAATGCCGTTAGCCTTCTTGGCAACAAGGGCACACTGTTGACTCATATCCAGCTTCTCGTCCACTGTAACCCCTAGGTCCTTTTCTGCAGAACTGCTACCTAGCCACTCAGTCCCTAGTCTGTAGCAGTGCATGGGATTCTTCCGTCTTAAGTGCAGGACTCTGCACTTGTCCTTGTTGAACCTCATCGGATTTCTTTTGGCCCAATCCTCTAATTTGTCTAGGTCCCTCTGTATCCTATCCCTACTCTCCAGCATATCTACCACTCCTCCCAGTTTAGTGTCATCTGCAAACTTGCTGAGGGTGAAATCCATGCCATCCTCCAGATCATTAAAGAAGGTATTGAACAAAACCAGCCCCAGGACCAACCCTTGGGGCACTCTGCTTGATACCGGCTGCCAGCTAGACATGGAGCCATTGATCACTACCCGTTGAGCCCGATGATCTAGCCAGCTTTCTATCCACCTTATAGTCCATTCATCCAGCCCATACTTCTTTAACTTGCTGGCAAGAATACTGTGAGAGACTGTATCAAAAGCTTTACTAAAGTCAAGGAATAACACATCCACTGCTTTCCCCTCATCCACAGAGCCAGTTATCTCCTCATAGAAGGCAATTAGGTTAGTCAGGCATTACTTGTCCTTGGTGAATCCATGCTAACTGTTCCTGATCACCTTCCTCTCCTCTAAGTGCTTCAAAATTGATTCCTTGAGGACCTGCTCCATGATTTTTCCAGGGACTGAGGTGAGGCTGACTGGCCCGTAGTTTCCAGGATCCTCCTTCTTCCCTTTTTTAAAGATGGGCACTACAATAGCCTTTTTCGAGTCATCCGGGACCTCCCTCAATCGCCATGAGTTTTCAAAGATAACAGCCAATGGCTCTGCAATCACATCCGCCAACTCCTTTAGCACCCTCGGATGCAGCACATCCGGCCACATGGACTTGTGCTCGTCCAGTTTTTCTAAATAGTCCTGAACCACTTCTTTCTCCACAGAGGGCTGGTGATCTCCTCCCCATACTGTGCTGCCCAGTGCAGTAGTCTGGGAACTGACCTTGTTCGTGAAGACAGAGGCAAAAAAAGCATTGAGTACATTAGCTTTTTCCACATCCTTTGTCACTAGGTTGCCTCCCCCATTCAGTAAGGGGCCCACACTTTCCTTGACCTTCTTCTTGTTGCGAACAGACCTGTAGAAACCCTTCTTGTTACTCTTAACATCCCTTGCTAGCTGCAACTCCAAGCGTGATTTGGCCTTCCTGATTTCACTCCTGCATGCCTGAGTAATATTTTTATACTCCTCCCTGGTCATTTGTCTAATCTTCCACTTCTTGTAAGCTTCTTTTTTGTGTATAAGATCAGCAAGGATTTCACTGTTAAGCCAAGCTGGTCACCTACCATATTTACTATTCTTTCTACACATCGGGATGTTTTTTTCCTGCAACCTCAATAAGGATTCTTTAAAATACAGCCAGCTCTCCTGGACTCCTTTCCCCCTCATGTTATTCTCCCAGGGGATCCTGCCCATCAGTTCCCTGAGGGAGTCAAAAGTCTGCTTTTCTGAAGTCCAGGGTCTGTATTCTGTTGCTCTTCTTTCTTCCTTGTGTCAGGATCCTGAACTCAACTGTCTCATGGTCACTGCCTCCCAGGTTCCCATCGACTTTTGCTTTCCCTATTAATTCTTCCCTGTTTGTGAGCAGCAAGTCAAGAAGAGCTCTGCCCCTAGTTGGTTCCTCCAGCACTTGCACCAGGAAATTGTCCCCTACACTTTTGAAAAACTTCCTGGATTGTCTGTGAACCGCTGTATTGCTCTCCCAGCAGATATCGGGGTGATTGAAGTCCCCCATGAGAACCAGCGCCTGTGATCTAGTAACTTGTGTTAGTTGCCTGAAGAAAGCCTCGTCCACCTCATCCCCCTGGTCTGGTGGTCTATAGCAGACTCCCACCATGACATCACCCTTGTTGCTCACACTTCTAAACTTAATCCAAAGACTCTCAGGTTTTTCTGCAGTTTCATACTGGAGCTCTGAGCAGTCATACTGCTCTCTTACGTACAATGCAACTCCCCCACCTTTTCTGCCCTGCCTGTCCTTCCTGAACAGTTTATATCCATCCATGACAGTACTCCAGTCATGTGAGTTATCCCACCAAGTCTCTGTTATTCCAATGGCATCATAGTTCCTTGACTGTGCCAGGACTTCCAATTCTCCCTGCTTATATCTCAGGCTTCTTGCATTTGTGTATAGGCACTTAAAATAACTCGCTGATCATCCTGCTTTCTCAGTATGAGTCAGGAGTCCTCCCCTCTTGTGCTCTCCTGCTCATGCTTCCTCCTGGTATCCCACTTCCCACTTACCTCAGGGCTTTGGTCTCCTTCCCCAGTGAACCTAGTTTAAAGCCCTCCTCACTAGATTAGCCAACCTGCTGGATAAGATGCCCTTCCCTCTCTTTGTTAGGTGGAGCCTTTCTCTGCCTTGCACTCCTTCTTCTTGGAACACCATCCCATGGTCAAAGAATTCAAAGCTTTCTCTCTGACACCACCTGCGTAGCCATTCGTTGACTTCCACGATTCGATGATCTCTACTTGGGCCTTTTCCTTCCACAGGGAGGATGGACGAGAACACCACTTGCGCCTCAAACTCCTTTAACCTTCTTTCCAGAGCCACATAGTCTGCAGTCAAGTATCAGGGGGTAGCCATGTTAGTCTGTATCCACAAAAACAGTAGTTTGTAGTCTGCAGTGATCTGCTCAAGGTCATTCTTGGCAGTATCATTGGTGCCCACGTGGAGAAACAGGAAGGGGTAGCGATCCGAGGACTTGATGAGTCTTGGCAGTCTCTCCATCACATCGTGAATCCTAGCTCCTGGCAAGCAGCACACTTCTTGGTTTTCCCGGTCGGGACGGCAGATAGATGAATGTAAATATGATGTAACCGGAATATGCTTTATGCAAAAGGTCTCTTGTAAGGTATCATAACAAAGGTTATAACCTACTGAACGTATTCCTCCTATTTGTATGCATGTATCATTCTTATATCTGAAGCTAGAAATATGAAGTATAACTCGGAGGTCCTATTGTAATTATGCAAAGTGTGGGCCATTAATGGTGGTTTAGAATCGTGGTGACTCTCATTGACCCAGACAATTGGTTGTAAATGGTTTATTTACCTGCAAACTTCCTGTGTATGTGTGGGCCAACCCAGGAAGAATGGAGACTAGGGGTCTTACAGTGACATGTGACCAAGTCACATGATACTGGAATCCAGCTTAATCCTTGTACTTTTCCATGGATGAGGCAGGGGTGGGGACAAGCACAGACAAAAGATTCCCACCTTGTGCCAAAGTTATAAAAGGGGGTGGAGCAGGACAAAGGAGGCTGACAGTCATGAGAAAACCCCGGCTTACCACCTGAGATGTCTGCTGGACCTAACAAAGACTGTACCGGGGAAAGGACTAGGCCCAGAGTAGGAAGGAGGCTGGTCTGTGACAGAAACTTATTGGAACATCTTTGAGGGTGAGATATTACCTGTAATCAGTTTCTTAATGTATTAGGCTTGGACTTGCGAGTTTGTTTTATTTTGCTTTGTGACTTACTTTGTTCTGTCTGTTATTAATTGAAACCACTTAAATCCTACTTTTTATACTTAATAAAATCACTTTTGTTTATTAATAAACCCAGAGTAAGTGATTAATACCTGGGGGAGCAAACAGCTGTGCATATCTCTCTTCTATCAGTGTTATAGAGGGCGGACAATTTACGACTTTACCCTGTATTAGCTTTATACAGAGTAAAACAGATTTATTGGGGGGGTTGGATCCCATTGGGAGCTGGGTGTCTAGGTGCTGGAGACAGGTAACTTGCTGAGCTGTTTTCAGTTAAGTCTGCAGCTTTGGGGGCATGGCCCAGACCCTAGATCTGTGTTGCAGCAGGCTAGCGTGTCTGGCTCAACAAGACAGGGTTCTGGAAATCCCAAGCTGGCAGGGAAAACGGGCTCAGAGGTAATTTCAGCACATCAGATGACAGTCCCAAGGGGGTCTCTGTGACCAAACCCCCATCACACCTCCCTTCCCCCATCCCACACAGTGCAGATGTGTTTTACCATTTGGCTCTCTCCTCCAGTTGTTATTTTTTAATAAATAAATTTGTTTGGTTTGAAAGCAATCTTTATTACATTAAATGAAAGCAAACATAGCCATGCAAAGCAACAGGCATTTTTCTAAAGTTATCTCAGTGTATAGTATGGAACAATTGCAGTCACCTACTAGCATTACAAGCACTGCACTCCTGAGCACAGCAACAAATATTACTGGCTTTCAGCTGCTCCTTATGGCCCAGCGCTGCGCCCCTCTAATAGCCCTGGTCTCTAGCTGTTCAAATTCAGCCTCAATGGTCCATCCCTGAGTGAACCTTTCACCCTTCCCTTCACAAATGTTATGGAGGGTACAGCATGCGGCTATAAGCATAGGAATGTTGTCATTGGCCAGGTCCAGCTTCCCATACAGACAGCATCAGCGGGCCTTTAAATGACCAAAATCACACTCAACAGTCATTCTGCACTTGCTCAGCCTGTTGCTGAACCGCTCCTTGCTGCTGTCAAGGCTCCCTGTGTATGGCTTCATGAGCCATGGCATTAAGGTGCAGGCGGGGTCTCCCAGGATCCCAATGGGCATTTCGACTTCCCCTACGGTGATCTTCTGCCAGGAAGAAAGTCCCGGCTTGCAGCTTCCTGAACAGTCCAGTGTTCTGAAAGATGCGTGCGTCATGCACCTTTCCGGATCAGCCTGCGTTAATGTCTGTGAAATGCCCACAGTGATCCACAAGCCTCTGGAGAATCATCGAGAAATACCCCTTGCGATTAATGTACTCGGAGGCTAGATGGTCTCGTGCCAGAATTGGAATATGCGTGCCATCTATCGCCCCTCCGCAGTTAGGGAAACCCATTTGTGCAAAGCCATCCACAATGTCACACACGTTGCCCAGAGCCATGGTTCTTTTAAGCAGGATGTGATTAATGGCCCTGCACACTTCCATCAACACAAGTCTAATGGTCGACTTTCCCACTCCGAACTGGTTAGCGATTGATCGGTAGCAGTCTGGAGTAGCCAGCTTCCACAGTGCAATCGCCACGTGCTTCTCCATGGGCAGGGCAGCTCTCATTCTCGTGTCCTTGCGCCGCAGGGCTGGGGCGAGCTCATCATACAGACCCATGAAAGTGGCTTTCTTCATCTGAAAGTTCTGCAGCCACTGCTCGACATCCCAGACATACATGACAATGTGATCCCACCACTCAGTGCTTGTTTCCTGAACGCAAAAGCGGTGTTCCACTGTGGTCAGCACCTCTGTGAATGCCACAAGCAATCTCGTGTCATAGCTACTACACGTGGTGAGATCAACGTCGAGCTCCTCTTCACTTCCCAAAACACTTAGCAGCAGAAGAGGAAGAGATGCTCCATGGGATAGCTACCCAGAGTGCACCGCTCCGAATGTCAATGCAAGTGCTGCAAGTGTGTTTGCACTATTGCACAGGCAGCTGACCATGTGAGCACACAACCGTGGTTTCCCTGCAGTGATCTCTGAGCGTCGCTGTAACTGCCGGCAATGGACATCTGTCAGTGTAGACAAAGCCTGAGGCCATGTCTACATGCGCAATTGAACAACAAAACTTTTGTAGTTAAGAGGTGTTAACTTCCCCCTCCCCTCAAAAGAGAAAAGTTTTGTCGCAGCAAGTGCCAGTGTAAACGGTGTGTTGTTGACAGAAGCACTCTCCTGCCGACAATGTGAACTCCGCTCATTGGGGATGGAAGTATTTTGTTGGCAAAAGAGCCGACAAACAGTGGCTATGCTGCCCAACTTTTAGCGACATGGCAGTGTCGCCAAAACCTGTGTAGTGTACACATGGCCTTAGACGTTTTAGTGTTTTGTTTGATTTGCTTGGTAATCTGCTTTGTTCTGTTTGCTATCCCTTATAATCACTTAAAGCCTGCCTTTCATAGTTAATAAACTTGTTTTTTTAATTAAATCCAGTCTGTGCGATTCATAATGCGGCGGGGGGGGGGGGGGATTGTGCACATCTTCCTCCATATTGAGGGATGGGGCGAATTTATGAGCTTATGTTGTACAGATTTCTCTACAGTGCAATACAGTATTATTTTGGGTGTACTTTCCAGAGGGGAGCTGCACTTGAGTGCTGAGTCTTCTCATAAAGTGCTGTTTGCAGACTGTGTGATTCTACAGCTGTGTGCTGCCAGAGGCTGCAGACTCTAATTCAGCCAAACAGGGAGCGGGAACCCAGGCTAGTGGAGTAGGCAGGCTCAGTGAAATCCCAGTACACCAGGTGGCATCCCAGAAGGGGGGAGGGGACAACCTGTCACATCATCTACTGGCTCATATCCGGTCAGTAACCTACCTCCACATGTTACTTTCCGTGGGCTCTCTGCCATGCGCTCGTTTGTCCAACTTTGCATGACTCCACGCTTTTTCCATCAGCATCCGTAGCTGTCTGCAGAAATGTCCATCTGGATGTTAGAACAGCGTCGCTATAGAAAGTCTCTTCCCACGCCTGGATTGCTCTGTCCTTGGATAGTAATTCATCAGTCATATACAGTGATTTGACTCAATTGCGTGGTCCGTGGCTAGGGTTGTCAGGTGTCTCATTTTATTACCAGAAAGTCCAGTCAAAAGGGGATCTGCAGAGTTTCTTGTCAGATCTACTGTCTGCACTCCAAAAGTCTGGTTATCATGGATGGGGGCAGGCGGAAGAGAGTCATCAACCCACGCCAGCCTTTGCACACTCAGGGCCACCTCCTATCTGTATCTTGTGGGCAGATAGTCTCCACGTCGGGGCTGCAGCTCCCATCCCATCCCATCCCCGGCATAGAGAGAGCTCTGATGGGGAAGAGTGATGATTGAGTGACAAGAAATGCGGTGGGAGGGGACAGGGGAAAGTGGGGGGAAGGGTCGGGGCATCAATGAAAGAGGCAGACCAGGGGCCAGAGCCTCAGGGGGAAGAGGTGGGGCAGGGGAAACTTCCAGCGCTCTTGCTGTAGTGTCGTTTTCAGAAATTAGAAAGTTGGCAACCACATGGCCAACAGGGGAGTACAGTTAATGAAAGAACCCTAACAGCTCTACGCACCTCTGTGCCAGGGCTTGATTATTCCCTACATCTCACGGATAACACCAGTATTGTTGCTTCATATGCGATATTTCTGGAGGAATTCTGCATTACTGTGCAAGCTCAGAATTCATAGCCCATGCAGATTTCTTTTCACCTCAGAATAATTGATTTCGATGGAGAAGCACTGTAATTACACCTTTTGCCCACTAGGGGCTGCTGTGGCACCAAAAGAGAGGGCAGCTGGCTCACGGCTGGAGAAGAGGGAGGGGGTTAGAGGCTGCATTCTTCACAGCATACTGCCCATGGGGCCAGGTGTGGAGGCAAGCGATATGGGGGTGGGAGGGGGGATGGACACAGTGAGGCATATGGGGCTGCTGGGGGTGGGGGTGGTCACAGAAGATACAGGGGTGACATTGAGCCAGGGGCTGAATGCAAGTGGGGATGCAGAGACACATGGGGACAGGATCAGAGGTGTCTGATTGAATGGGTGAGGTCAGGGGTGTGACAAGGTCTCCATAAGGGAGGTTCTCCAACTCTCTAACAATCACCCTCTCCCCCCCCAAAAAACAAAACCCTGTTCCATACTTCTTCCACCCACACCCAACAACTCTCAAAGTTCACTCCAGGTTCCTTCCCAGCAATTACTTCCCTCTCCCTCAGCATCTCCATGACCCCGGGCTCCCCCAAGCCTTTGCACTGCTTCTGAGGGGTGCGGGAAACACATTTCTACATTGTAGTTTAAATGAATTATTACTCAATGTTCTGTGTTAATAGGTCTAGTAAGGAATCTATTTGTGAAAAATCACTTCCTGAATCTTTTTTAGTTGTTTGTACTGTTATAGACACAGTTGCTGACAGGTATTTTGAAATAAATTAGCAAAATAATTGAAATTAGCATAATTCTATTGTATTATTTTGACAAATAAAATACGCAGAATTTTACGTTTTTAATTTTTTTAGCATGGAATGGGAAACTCTCTTTGTGCAGCTGCCAGTCACATGGTTCACGAGGCCTCGTGTTCAGTTAGGCCTTAGAACATTTTGGTTGGTTCATCTTAAAGATTTACACTTCACAGAGGCTTTTCCCCATGCCATCTGAAAGCATCAGCTTCTTTAATAGCAAAGAAACACCGGGTTAGACAGACCTTTGTTACACATTAGGTACATAGTTCTTCATCACATTTCTATTTAAAGTAGACAGCATGAGCAGTTCCTGAGTCTCCTTTCAATCACACGCACTGGGCTGTCCTGCCCCGCCCCTCAGCCCAATCCATGCTGAGACAGGACTGCAAAGCCCACCTCTAGATGTCGCCCCAGAGTTACCCCCAGCTGGAACCAGGGTAGGTGTGGTGGAAAGATCCTGGCTGGGTCCCATCTAGATGGGGAGATGGGGTATGTGTCTTGGCTGCATCCTACCTAGATGTGTGTGTGTGTATGGAGAGAGACTTGGCTGGATCCCAGCGAGATGAGAGGAGGGGATATCCTAGGTGGATCCCAGCTAGATGCAGGGGTCCCTAATGGAGTAGGCTGTGACCATCTGCTCTAAAATCCCCCCACCTGTCTGTTCTTCCCCACACTGCTCAGCAAAGTCCTCTGTCCTGCCCCCACAGTCTCTCTGCTGGGCATCATGGGGACAGGACCACTCCCTGGTCTGCATCTGCTGGTGCTGGGCCAGGCCCATTGGCTGCCAGAAGCCCCTCTGGCCCTGGCAGTTACACAAGGGTGTTGGTGTGAGTGACCTGGTGCCGGGTGAGGTTGCCCAACTGAGAAAAGCATTTGCCACAGTCAGCACAGCTGTACGGCTGCTCCCCAGTATGAATGCGCTGGTGTATTTTTAGCTGTGAGCTGTGTGCAAAGCTTTTGCCGCAGACACTGCACTGGAATGGCCGCTCCCCGGTGTGCGTGGTCTGATGTTTGGTCACTGCATGGGCGCTGCTGAGGCTCTTGCCACATTTGGGACAGCTGTATGGCCGCTCCTTGGTGTGCGCGCGCTGGTGTACTCTCAGGGTTGAGATATATTCAAAGCCTTTGCCGCAGTCAGCACAGCGGTGTGGCCGTTCCCCCCCGGTGTGCGTGCGCTGGTGTCTTCTCAGGTATGAGATCTGTGAAAATCCCTTCCCGCAGTCAGCACAGCGGTGCGGCTGCTCCCCGGTGTGGGTGCGCTGGTGCTGGGTCAGCTTGTCGGTACTGCTGAACTTCTTACCACAGTTGCCACAGCGGTGTGGCCGCTCCACGGTGTGCGCGCGCTGGTGTACGGTCAGCACACTGGCACTGATGAAACTCTTGCCACACACATCACAGCTGTACGGCCGCTCCCCAGTGTGTGTGCGCTGATGTATTCTCAGGCCTGAGTTGTGTGCAAAGCTCTTGCCACAGTTGGTGCAGTGATACAGCCGCTCCCCAGTGTGCGTGCGCTGGTGCATTCTCAGCTGTGCGATCTGTGCAAAGCCCTTGCCACAGTCAGCACAGAGGTGCGGACGCTCCCCGGTGTGCGTGCGCTGGTGCATTCTCAGCTGTGTGATCTGTGCAAAGCCCTTGCCGCAGTCAGCGCAGCAGTGCGGTCGCTCCCCAGTGTGTGTGCGCTGGTGTATGGTGAGCACACTGGCACTGGTGAAACTCTTGCCACAATCATCACAGCGGTATGGCCGCTCCCCAGTGTGTGTGCGCTGGTGTGTTCTCAGGTGTGTGAACTGTACAAAGCTCTTGCCGCAGTCGGTGCAGCGGTGTGGCCGCTCCCCGGTGTGTGTGCGCTGGTGTATGGTGAGCACACTGGCACTGGTGAAACTCTTGCCACAATCATCACAGCGGTATGGCCGCTCCCCAGTGTGTGTGCGCTGGTGTATGGTGAGCACACTGGCACTGGTGAAACTCTTGCCACAATCTTCACAGCGGTATGGCCGCTCCCCAGTGTGTGTGCGCTGGTGTGTTCTCAGGTGTGTGAGCTGTACAAAGCTCTTGCCGCAGTCGGTGCAGCGGTGTGGCCGCTCCCCGGTGTGTGTGCGCTGATGTATTCTCAGGCTTGAGTTGTGTGCAAAGCTCTTGCCACAGTTGGTGCAGTGATATGGCCGCTCCCCGGTGTGCGTGCGCTGGTGCATTCTCAGCTGTGCGATCTGTGCAAAGCCCTTGCCACAGTCAGCACAGTGGTGTGGACGCTCCCCGGTGTGCGTGCGCTGGTGCATTCTCAGCTGTGTGATCTGTGCAAAGCCCTTGCCGCAGTCAGCGCAGCAGTGCGGTCGCTCCCCAGTGTGTGTGCGCTGGTGTATGGTGAGCACACTGGCACTGGTGAAACTCTTGCCACAATCATCACAGCGGTATGGCCGCTCCCCAGTGTGTGCGCGCTGGTGTGTTCTCAGGTGTGTGAATTGTACAAAGCTCTTGCCGCAGTCGGTGCAGCGGTGTGGCCGCTCCCCGGTGTGCGTGCGCTGATGGACTCTAAGGTGTGAAATCTGTGTAAAGCCTTTGCCGCACTCAGCACAGTGGTGCGGCCGCTCCCCGGTGTGCGTGCGCTGGTGTGCTCTCAGGTGTGCAATCTGTGCAAAGCCCTTGCCGCAGTCAGCACAGGTGTATGGCCGCTCCCCGGTGTGCGTGCGCTGGTGTATTCTCAGCTTTGAGCTCTCTGCAAAGCTCTTGCCGCAGTCAGCGCAGCGGTATGGCCGCTCCCTGGGGTGCATGCACCGATGCTGGGTCAGCGCGGAGCGGTTGCTGAATCTCTTGCTGCAGTCGATGCAGCAGTGGGGACGCCAGCCCGTGGGGAGTCTCTGGTGTGTAGCCAGGTCTGGTCTCTGGCTGAGTTTACCCCGGGGAGGGACTGCGTCCTGTGCATGGATCCCCCTGTGGGCCGTTGGATCCTGCGTCCCTGCCGTGCTCTCCCCACACTCAGACTGTGTCTTCGTTCCCCCCAGAATCCCGAGCCCTGCTGGAGAGAGCAGAGGCAATCCCGGTGTTAGCTCACGGTTAAGGCTACAGGTTTATCAAGGATGGGAAAAATGTCACAGATGGAGCAATTTCCCCATTTGCCCATGACTGTTTTTTAGATGGATGCCTCATCCTGCAATGGGGGCGCCTGTCCCACAGGGCAGGACCAAACGCCTCGCTCTGGGAATTGAGACCTGGCGTGCAGGGTTACAGCGCCACTCAGATTTGCCCCTCCTTCCTGTCATTATGGTAGGGGAACGAGGCCAAACTTCAGTGAATGGCCTTGCCACTCAGGTCCACTCTAGTCCACCCCAACCCCTCTGCACCAGGCTGGGGTCAGTGCTGCTGCACTGGGGGACCTGCTGGGTGGTTGGTGCCCCCTGGGCAGGGCGAGGAGGAGGATATTTTATTAAAAATCATGGCGCCGTCTCAGTAAGTTTAGTGACCTGTGACTTTTACTAAATTTACTGTAACTGCTCTAAGAAGCAACAGAGAGTCCTGCGGCACCTTTAAGACTAACAGATGTATTGGAGCATAAGCTTTCGTGGGTGAATACCCACTTCGTCAGACGCATGTAATGGAAATTTCCAGAGGCAGGTATAAATATGCAGGCAAGGTAACTGCTCTGTAATTTCTGATACAAAATGCCGTAACAAATCTGCAGCCTGACTCAGGGTGGTTCTACCCTATGTTGTTTGTGCAGCACCTGGCACCTGTTCCCATGTGCGCCAAGCACCTCGTGAGTCTTGTTTTGTGCTTAAACTGTAGTCTGCCCAGGCAACGGGCAGGACCTGGAAAAAGGGGCCCTGATCCAGGACTTGGGCCCCTACGTGCTAACACAGTTGAAAATGTGTCCCTGGTTTATTTTCAATCAGAGGTTTTTATTTTCACAGAATCATAGAAGATTAGGGTTGGAAGAGACCTCAGGAGTTCATCTAGTCTAATGGTTTTTAAACTTCTTTTTTCATGGATCTCTTGAAAATTCCTGAGGGTCTTGGTGGACCACTTAATGATCTTTCCAAATGTTGTTTGTGCCATTAGCTAACTATTGTAAAGCGCTTTGGATAAAAGCGCTATATTAAAAAAACCACCTTAATAATAATTAACTCTCGCTTGCATGCATATGATCTGCACACATAGCTCGGCTTTAAGATGCTAAACAAATCTCTGAGTCAACTAGAAATATTCATGCTCTCATCGCAAATATTAATACAATATTTTCTGACACTGAAAAAGGGAGTAAAAGCCATTCGCTCAGGCTTATGCAATTTCTCTGAGATGTCCACTGTAAATTTGACTAATACATCACACACACAGAACAGTAAAAATAAGTAATAAAGTGACACAAACAGCAAAACCAAAACCACAAACAAACAAGTGACAACACTGAAAATACAAAGGGAAGTAAAATATCAAGTGGCTGGTTATGGGTATTTTAAATGAGTGTTTAGGACCCACGCTGTGCAAATGCAACAGAGCCCCGTAGAAACAGGCAAAGTTCTCCTGGTTTCACATTGTGTTGCGTGTGTCACCAACTCAAAAACTCTCAGTGCACTCGTTGAGTTTGTATAGGCTTTGGAGCACATTAACACATGGCTTGGAGTTTGCACACAGATCCCTGCCTCAAAGAACTTGCAAATAAGGTCTTTAGCATACAAAACACTAAGCAGTAACCCCACCAAATCTAGTGCTGCTTACTACTTAAGAGTCAATGGGAATACTCTCAGGTTTAAAGGGAACTATCCACGGACCACTTGAATGGAGCTCGCAGACCACTGGTGGTCCCCGGACCACAGTTTGAGAACCTCTGATCTAGTCCAACCCCCTAGTCAAAGCAGGGCCAACCCCAACTAAATTTTACATGTTGCTGGTTCTTCACTTTCTCCTCCTTTATAGCATGAGGCCTGGTTCACCAGTTTTTGTGCTGTTTTAACTATATTGCTTTGAAACTACTTAGCTGAGGGGCTACAATCCACTCATGTGAACGCAGTGAGACCGGTTTAAAGCTGCTTAGAACAACGTAGTTTATTCCTCTGTGGGGAGTGAGTCCTTTTCTAGGAATTCCTTCTAAAGTCATTCACCTTGGGCCTGATGTTTCATTCTTTGTGCAAAACTAAAACTAAACTAAAATCCTCAAGAAGGTGGGGGGTTTGGGGTGGTGGGAAAGGGGTTAAGGGCATGACAAGTCACTCAGGATTTGTGTGATGTAACAAGCAAAACATGTCTGTATTGTTTCACGACCCAATCAGTGACACTGCTGAGGTGGAAGGAGTGAATGGCTGCCACACAGTGGGCCTTTGATCTACAGAGAGTCACAGCATGTGTTAAGGCTGAGGGGTGTCTAAGCATTGACACTGAAGCAATGTAAGTGACAAACATTTCGTGCCACTGAGAGAGCAGGAGGAGAGGGGATGTGAGAAAGGCCATTCCACCACCCTCTCCCTCACACCCAGCCCATACACTACGGTACTCCAAGTGGTGGCCCGCAGGATGATTTAGTCTGGCCCGCAAATATGTTCATTGCCCCAGCAGCAGCTGCCTGGAAAGCGGGACAGTTTTAGAACATTACAGTGAAACGCCCATACCTACTATACAGAAAAATATACAATATATCACCTTCTCATTCCTACTATAGGGAAACCTACTATAAGGTGGTTGCACAACTGGTTGGAAAACCGCACTCAGAAAGTAATTGTTATGGTTCACAAATGAGCTGAAAGGGCATATCGAGTGGGTTCCCGCAGGGATCTGTCCTGGGTCTGGTTCTACTCCATATCTTCAGAAATGATCTGGACAGTGACACAGAGAATACACTCAAAGTTTACGGAGGATACCAAACTGGAAGGAGTTGCAAGCCCTTTGGAGCACAGGATGAGAATTCAAAATGATCCTGACAAACTGGAAAAATGGTCGGAATTAAACAGGATGAAATTCAATAAGATCATATGCAAAGTACTACACTTAGGTAGGAATAAAGAATTACACAAATACAGAATGGGAAATAACTGCCTAGGAAGGAGTACTGCAGAAAACCATCCAGGGTTATAGTGGATCACAAACTAAATATGAGTCAATAATGGAATACTTATAAGGGAAAAAAAGCAAATATTGTTCTGGGATGTATTAGCAGGAGTGTTGCAAGCAATATGCGAGAAGTAATTCTTCCACTCTACTCAGCACTGGTAAGGACTCAACTGGAGTATTGTGTCCTGTCAGGGCATCACATTTTGGGAAGGATGTGAACAAATTGGGGATGTCTACAGGAGAGCAACAAGAATTATTAAAGGTCTAGAAAACATGACCTATGAGGAAAGGTTGAAAAAATTCCGTTTGTTTAGTCTGGAGAAGAGAAGGGTGGAGGAGGCTGATAACAGTCTTCAAGTACATAAAAGGTTGTTACAAAGAGGAGGGTGATAAATTGTTCCCTTTATCAACTGAAGTCAGGACAAGAAGCAATGGGCTTAAATTGCAGCAAAGGAGATTTACATTTAGAGATTAGGAATAACTTCCTAAGTATAACAGTAGTTAAACACCGGAACAAATTACCTAGGGCAGATGTGGACTCTCCATCATTGAAGGTTACTAAGAACAGGTTAGACCAGGGGTGGGCGAACTACGGCCCGCGGGCTGGATCCAGCCCCCCAGGGCTTTGGATCCGGCCCGCGGGATTGCCACGCCTGTGGCGCCTGCTGCTCCAGGAAGCGGCCGGCACCACGTCCCTGTGGCTCCTAAGGGGGGGGGGGGGTAGAGGCTCCGCGCGCTGCTCTTGCCTGTGGGTACCTCCCCCGAAGCTCCCATTGGCTGCAGTTCCCCGTTCCCGGCCAATGGGAGCTTCGGGCGAGGTACTCACAGGCAAGAGCTGCACGCGCAGCCCTGTGCCCCCCCTCACTCAGGGGCTGCAGGGACGTGGTGCTGGCCACTTCCCGGAGCAGCGCCAGGCCGGGGACAGGGCAGGTGGGAGCTGCTGCCACTCCGGAGCCACTCCAGGTAAGCAGTGCCGAGCTGCAGCCCACACCCCGAACCCCTCCTGCACCCCGCACCCCAACCCCTTGCCCTGAGCCCCCTGCCGCACCCCTCCTCCCTCCTGCATCCCAACCCCCTGCCCTGAGTCCCCTGCCACACCCCACACCCCTCCTGCACCCCAACCCCCTGCCCTGAGCCCCCTCCCACACGCCGCACCCCTCCCTGCACCACTGCCCTGAGCCCCCTCCCGCACGCCGCACACCCTCCTGCACCCCAACCCCCTTCCCTGAGCCCCCTCGTACGCCCCGCACCTCCTCCCACACCCCCTCCCGCACCCCATCCCCCTGCCCCAGTCCTACATTCATGGCCCTGCATGCAATTTCCCCACCCAGATGTGGCCCTCGGGCCAAAAAGTTTGCCCACCCCTGGGTTAGACAGACACCTGTTAAGGATGATCTAGAAAGATAATACTTAGCCCTGCCTCACTTCAGGGGACTGGACTAGATGATCTACCGAGATCCCTTCTAGGCCTACAATGTTATGATTCATAGATATCAAGGCCAGACAAGCTCACTGTGACTCCAAACTCCATCTTGCTGCTGTGATTTTCCACAGTAAAAACAAAGGGGTCCTTCCACATGGCAGAGGGTATAAAAGGCCCTGGAAACCCCTCCATTTTGTCTTCATTCCTGCTTCCAATCCTTATCTCTGGAGTAACCTCTCTACAAGTGAAGTTTTGAACAAAGGACTGAATGACCCATCCATGCATTGGATGTAATTCCATCAAGCCTGAACCAAGAACTTTGCAATTGTTTTATGTATTTGATTCCATTTAACCAGTTTTAACTCTCATTTGTATTTCTTTCTTTTTATGAATAAACCTTTAGATTTTAAAGGATTGCAACAGGGTAATTTGTGGGTGAAATCTGAATTGTATGTTGACCTGGGTCTGGGGCTTGGTCCCTTGGGATCAGGAGAACCTTTTTCTTTAACTGGGGACACTGGTTTTCATAACCATTTGTTCCTATAAGGAGTGCTACTGGTGGTGATATAAGGGAACTGGGCTATCTGAGGGAATTGCTTGTATTTGTCTTGGAATTGTCTGGTTAGCCAGTGGGGTGAAACCGAAATCCTCTCTGTTTGGCTGGTTTAATGTGCCTTAGTAGTGAAGGACCCCCAGCCTTGGGCTGTGACTGCCTTGCTCCAAGCAGGTCGTCCTGAATTGATACTCTCAGTTGTGTCACCCAAGAGCACCCCTTGTTACACTTCTACATTAAGGAGCCCTCTGCTAGCAGCTGTGTGAATCAGAAGGGACTGGATTATTATGACTCACCTGAGGAGGGGCTCTCAGGCCCTGAGCTTTCCCTGGAGTCCTCAGCATCCCAGATCCAGAGCTCTGCCTCCCCTATCTCGATCCGGTGGATTAAGTCTGGTTTGGAATCTGAATAGCCTGTTTTGGGGGAAAGAATCCGTTTTTCACTAAAGTTTTAGGGGCAGGGATTCATTTATATGTTGGTGCAACCCAGCACAACAGGGCCCGGATCTCAGTCAAGGTGTGTCTGCGCAGCACTGGGTGCGACAAGGCCCCGATCTCGGTCAGGATGTGTTCGCACAGTACCTGGCACAGCGGGACACTGCACGCCTCGACAGAGGAAAGCCCAAGGGATCCCAAGCAGAAGAAAATGATATAAACCTTCCTTAGAGGAGATTTCTTCCCATCTCCCACCAGGCAAGTTTGGTTCATACTCTAAAGCTATGGAACCTTCTCAATTTGCTTTGGGGGCTGAGTCACGTGGCACAAGGTGGCTCCATTACACAGACCTATCAGTCCTTTTGCTTAGGATGCAGCATTGTTCAACTGTATGGTTGTTAAATTTATGATGTTCGTTCTTTTTGGGGAGGTGTGAAGCTGTTACAAGCAGCAGGAGAGTTTTCTTCCTGCCTTATTTGTCTAACTAGAGTCAGTTCCTGAGGCAGAGTTGTTGCCCTCCGTGTCTGGGCTGGGATTCCTGGAAGCGGTTGTTGCTCATGTGCTGTTTGCAACCACCTCTGTTGCAGGACTGAGGTACATAATGTTAGACTAAGATTAAATCCAGGCTCTGTAACCGTGATTTCTTCTTTAACAGGAAACCAGCCTGAAAGGGGCTGACATTTGCCACCACATGGCAGCTGAGGCATCAAGGAAACCCGCCAGAACTCATAGCTGTGAGTAAAAGAAGGGAAATTAGTCCTTACCCAACGAAACAAGGGCCTGGTAATTCCTCAGCATCTGATCCTGGTACAGCTGCTTCTCTGGCTGGGATAAGAGCTCCCACTCCTCCCGGGTGAAATACAGAGCGACGTCCTCGAACACCACCTGGAGCTGCTGGCACAAGCGTTACACACTCAGCACCTTCCGCTCCAGCCCCCAGCCCGGAGTCTCAACAGGGGACGCGGTTTCTAGGGGAGCGACTCCCAGGAAACCCCCAGCCTGGCAGCTCTGACCCAGGGAGACTCCCCCCCACCCCCGCACAGCTCCCCCAGGGACTCGGGGCCCTGCTGGCCGCGGACAGGAGTCGCCCTCGGCTCCCCACGGGGCTCTGGGGCGGGGCGCTGGGAAGGGCCCGAATCCCAGGGCCGGGAACAGGCTCCTCCCCCCCGGCCGGAGTCCCGCCTCCGCCCCAGGCCTGTGCTCAGCCGCACTCCCGCCCCGGCTCAGGCGCCTCCGGGCTCCTCTGCCCGGCCGGGGCCTCGCTCGGCTCCGCGTGTCCGCCCGGCCAGGGCCCCCCCAGCCCCGGGGCCCCAGAGCCGCCCCCCGGCCCCAGCGCTCCGGCTGCTGCAGCCCCCGGCCCCAGGGTCACTAGCGCGGGAGGGACCCGGGTCCCGGCCCCCAGCCGGGACCAGCCAGTGCCCGGCCGGGGAGTCCCCGCCCCGCGTCCTACCTGCGCCAGCCCCGCTGCAGCCATCGCCGGGCTCGGCTCCGGCCGCTTCCTCCGGGCAGCGACTTCCCGCCCCGCGGCTGGTGCCTCCCCGGGGCCGCCTCTCGCCCGCTCCCCGCCCTGGGGCTGCAGCCGGAACCCGCCCTGTGCACGGGCCGGGCTGGGACCCAGGTGTCTGGGCTGGCCCCGCTCCGCTCCAGCTCTGCCGCGCTCCCCACTCGGCCCCGCGCATGAGCCGCCAGCTCCAGCAGCGGGGGGAGGCCCCAGCGCAGGGACCTTCCGACCCAGCCCCCCGGACGCCTGGGTCCCGAGTCCGGCCGCCGGGGGGGGCTCACTGCACGTGGTGCCCGGACGGCAGGAGCCCGTTACAGGACAACCCGGTCCACGCCCCTGGGTTGTGAGGGGGCGGGGGGGGGGCGCTGCGCCGTGGGGAGCTGGCTGCGGGGGGCTGGGAGCCCGGACTCCTGGGTTCTCGCTCGGGGAGGGGAGGGGGAACTAGTGGGGCAGTGTGTGTGTCACAGAAAGACAAAGATCGGGCTGTGTAGTGTGTGTTTGTTGCTAGGCTGTGTGATGTTGGTGCGTGTGTCACAGGAGATCACCCCCCCAGGCTGTGTATGGTGTGTGTGTGTGTCAGAGCAGCGCTCGCTCTGTGTCTATGCGCGTTACAGGCAAGGTGCGGGAATTGAGCCCTTTGTATAGTGTGGGGTGCTGAGAGCCAGTGAACCAAACCGTAACCCCTGTATGGATTGGAAACCACTTCAAACCAGGGGGTGTCGTAGCACCCCTAATTCTAGCATCTATGGTTCCAGGCGCTCTCCCATGGCTGTATTGTGTGTGTGTTTCAGGAGGGTTGTGCTGTGCTCTGTGTGTGTGTGTGTTACAGGAGCTCTCACTCAGCCATGTAATGTGTGTGTGTTTCAGGAGCTCACACCCATGTCCCTGCCCAGCACCATGGGGAGGGCATCTGCCCCATATAGTTGTTGTGTTCTGGCCTTGGTGCTCACACCCCGGCTGGCTACCCCTGGTCACCGCCCATCGGGCCATACCCTGCACACCACGGATGCTACTTATGCCAGCCACAAGTGGTCCAAGGTCAAATACATCAAGGGCCTTCCGGATGCCCAGCGTAGCCGGTTCTTCCAAAAGTTCACCCTGCTGTGCTTCGTTGTGAAAGCTACGGTGGGGAAAGAAGGGATGAATTGTGTGTATGACACAGCCCCAGCCAGAGGGGACATTATAGAGCCCTGCCAGCCCCCATCGGCCCTGCTCCAGCTACAGGGGGTGATGCAGAGACTGCTGGGGCCCCCAGCACCCCATGGACCCAGACCCAACCAGAGGGGGTGCTATAGAGCCCTGCCACCCCAGCCTTGACCACTAGCACTGACTCTGCTGCCCCTAACCTCTGTTAGCCCAAGGCCAGCACCCTCCCTGGCTGCTGGAGCAAAGGATGCTGGTCTGTGGGGTAGTGTTTCCCCTTCTCATCCTTTCTCCACTGGACCTTTCCTCTGCCCCAGAGCACCTCCCTTAATGTGGCTGGGTATCTGCTTCCCATGGGGGGGGGGGGGGGGCAGCCCAGTCCCTGTGGTTCAGGCAGCCTGAGGTAACAGCTAACAGTGGCTGAAGAGGGGAAGGGCCTTGGGACTGGTGGTTTGCGATAGGGAGGGTCTCCAGGGGCCTCAGGGTTCTATCCCTGGCTCTGGGAGGGCAGGGGAGGCTGGTGGGTTATAGCAGTGGGGTCTGGGAGCCAGGACTCCCCCTGGTGGACTGAGAGCAATCAATGGGACACAATCATTCCGGGGTACAAAATATATCGGAAGGACAGAACAGGCCGTGCAGGGGGAGGAGTGGCACTATATGTTAAAGAAAGTGTAGATTCAAATGAAGTAAAAATCTTAAGCGAATCCACAGGTTCCATAGAGTCTCTATGGATAGAAATTTCATGCTCTAGTAAAAATATAACATTAGGGATCTATTATCGACCACCTGACCAGGACAGTAATAGTGATGATGAAATGCTAAGGGAAATTAGAGAGGCTATCAAAATTAAGAACCCAATAATAGTGGGGGATTTCAATTATCCCCATATTGACTGGGAACATTTCACTTCAGGACGAAATGCAGAGATAAAATTTCTCGATACTTTAAATGACTGCTTCATGGAGCAGCTGGTACGGGAACCCACAAGGGGAGAGGCGACTCTAGATTTAATCCTGAGTGGAGCGCAGGAGCTGGTCCAAGAGGTAACTATAGCGGGACCGCTTGGAAATAGTGACCATAATACAATAGCATTCAACATCCCTGTGGTGGGAAGAACACCTCAACTGCCCAACACTGTGGCCTTTAATTTCAAAAGGGGGAACTATACAAAAATGAGGGGGTTAGTTAGACAAAAGTTAAAAGGTTCAGTGACTAAAGTGAAATCCCTGCAAGTTGCGTGGGCCCTTTTTAAAGACACCATAATAGAGGCTCAACTTCAATGTATACCCCAAATTAAGAAAAACAGTAAAAGAACTAAAAAAGAGCCACCGTGGCTTAACAACCATGTAAAAGAAGCAGTGAGAGATAAAAAGACTTCCTTTAAAAAGTGGAAGTCAAATCCTAGTGAGGCAAATAGAAAGGAGCACAAACACTGCCAACTTAAGTGCAAGAGTGTAATAAGAAAAGCCAAAGAGGAGTTTGAAGAACGGCTAGCCAAAAACTCCAAAGGTAATAACAAAATGTTTTTTAAGTACATCAGAAGCAGGAAGCCTGCTAAACAACCAGTGGGGCCCCTTGACGATGAAAATACAAAAGGAGCGCTTAAAGATGATAAAGTCATTGCGGAGAAACTAAATGGATTCTTTGCTTCAGTCTTCACGGCTGAGGATGTTAGGGAGATTCCCAAACCTGAGCTGGCTTTTGTAGGTGACAAATCTGAGGAACTGTCACAGATTGAAGTATCACTAGAGGAGGTTTTGGAATTAATTGATAAACTCAACATTAACAAGTCACCGGGACCAGATGGCATTCACCCAAGAGTTCTGAAAGAACTCAAATGTGAAGTTGCGGAACTATTAACTAAGGTTTGTAACCTGTCCTTTAAATCGGCTTCGGTACCCAATGACTGGAAGTTAGCTAATGTAACGCCAATATTTAAAAAGGGCTCTAGGGGTGATCCCGGCAATTACAGACCGGTAAGTCTAACGTCGGTACCGGGCAAATTAGTTGAAACAATAGTAAAGAACAAAATTGTCAGACACATAGAAAAACATAAACTCTTGAGCAATAGTCAACATGATTTCTGTAAAGGAAAATCGTGTCTTACTAATCTATTAGAGTTCTTTGAAGGGGTCAACAAACATGTGGACAAGGGGGATCCGGTGGACATAGTGTACTTAGATTTCCAGAAAGCCTTTGACAAGGTCCCTCACCAAAGGCTCTTACGTAAATTAAGCTGTCATGGGATAAAAGGAAAGGTCCTTTCATGGATTGAGAACTGGTTAAAGGACAGGGAACAAAGGGTAGGAATTAATGGTAAATTCTCAGAATGGAGAGGGGTAACTAGTGGTGTTCCCCAAGGGTCAGTCCTAGGACCTATCCTATTCAATTTATTCATAAATGATCTGGAGAAAGGGGTAAACAGTGAGGTGGCAAAGTTTGCAGATGATACTAAACTACTCAAGATAGTTAAGACCAAAGCAGATTGTGAAGAACTTCAAAAAGATCTCACAAAACTAAGTGATTGGGCAACAAAATGGCAAATGAAATTTAATGTGGATAAATGTAAAGTAATGCACATTGGAAAAAATAACCCCAACTATACATACAACATGACGGGGGCTAATTTAGCTACAACGAGTCAGGAAAAAGATCTTGGCGTCATCGTGGATAGTTCTCTAAAGATGTCCACGCAGTGTGCAGAGGCGGTCAAAAAAGCAAACAGGATGTTAGGAATCATTAAAAAGGGGATAGAGAATAAGACTGAGAATATATTATTGCCCTTATATAAATCCATGGTTCGCCCACATCTCGAATACTGTGTACAGATGTGGTCTCCTCACCTCAAAAAAGATATTCTAGCACTAGAAAAGGTTCAGAAAAGAGCAACTAAAATGATTAAGGGTTTAGAGAGGGTCCCATATGAGGAAAGATTAAAGAGGCTAGGACTCTTCAGTTTGGAAAAGAGAAGACTAAGGGGGGACATGATAGAGGTATATAAAATCATGAGTGATGTTGAGAAAGTGGATAAGGAAAAGTTATTTACTTATTCCCATAATACAAGAACTAGGGGTCACCAAAAGAAATTAATAGGCAGCAGGTTTAAAACAAATAAAAGGAAGTTCTTCTTCACGCAGCGCACAGTCAACTTGTGGAACTCCTTACCTGAGGAGGTTGTGAAGGCTAGGACTATAACAATGTTTAAAAGGGGACTGGATAAATTCATGGTGGCTAAGTCCATAAATGGCTATTAGCCAGGATGGGTAAGAATGGTGTCCCTAGCCTCTGTTCGTCAGAGGATGGAGATGGATGGCAGGAGAGAGATCACTTGATCATTGCCTGTTAGGTTCACTCCCTCTGGGGCACCTGGCATTGGCCACTGTCGGTAGACAGATACTGGGCTAGATGGACCTTTGGTCTGACCTAGTACGGCCTTTCTTATGTTCTTAAAGGAGGGACCCAACCCTGATCTGAACACCAACCAGGCCAGCATCATTGAGCAGTGCCGGAGCAAGAGCATGCCCAAAGCGTCAACTGAGGTGGCCATCAAGGGAGGGGTAGCTGGGTCCTGTCAGCCCAACTCCTGGGGCAGAGGGGCTCATGGGCTGCAGGCTTGCTGCATTCTCTGGGCCAGGCCAGACCATGCAGAGGGGCATTCGGAGCCTTGAATGAGGGAGCGAGGCTGGGCTTGTGGCTATGGGGCTGGGCTGGGCTACAGGATTTTGGTTTCTATTCCTAGCTCTGCCACTTGCTCCCTCTGTGACCTTGGAACAATCACTTAGGTCAGTGGTTCTCAACCAGGGGTACATGTACCCCTCGGGTATGCAGAGGTCTTCCACGGGGTACACCATCTCATCTAGAGAGTGGCTTAGTTTTACAACAGGCTACATAAAAAGCACTCGCAAAGTCAGTACACCAGCCGGAGTGGACCCAGTTGTGCTGTCCGGCTGCAGGAGTAGCGCACGGCCAGACCAGTCCCAGACATGGCACCCGGCCGGAGCAGCGCTGCCCAGCCGGAACAGCACCATCCAGCCAGAGAAGCCCCAGCCCCAGTCAGATGGACCCCAGACGCGTAAACAGTTAACCATTTAAATGACATTTTAATCGTTTAAACGGTTAACTTTTAAAACGGTATTTACATCCCTAGCAGAAATTTCCATCTAGAAGTTCCAACAATCTCTATGGAAAGTCTCTTTCCACTCCTGGATGGCTCTGTCCTTGGAGTAGTTCACCAGAGACACATACAGTGATTTGACTCATTTGCGCGGTCTGTGGGCATGGCTAACAGGAGAGAACATCTGATGAAAGAACACTAACAGCTCTACGCACCTCTGTACCAGAGCTTGATTTTTCCCTACACGTCAATGATTACGTCAGTGATGTCACTTCATATGCGATACTCATGGAGGAATTCTGCGCCACTCCACAAACACAAACTTCATGTGCTCCACATATTATTTTTCACCCCAGAATAATTGATTTTGAAGAAGCACTGCAATTACACCTTTTTCCCTCTAGGGGCTGCTTTGGCACCAGAAGAGAGGGCACTGGCTTATATCTGGAGCAGCCAGGCAGAGAAAGAGGGAATCAGAGGATACTTCACAGTTCTCTGCCCATGGGGGTCAGCTGTGGAGGGAAGGAATATGGGGGAGATGGACAAAATGGGGCTCTGGGTATGTGTGTGTGTCAGGAGCTAGTGAGGTAACATTGAGCCAGGAATGGAATGCAAATGGGGATGTGGGGACACATGGGTGTAAAAGGGGGGCAGGAACACAGGGATGGGGGGGATGCAGGGATACACGGGGATAGAGGGCAGATGTGCCTGACTCAATTGGAGAGGCCAAGGGTGAGCCAGGGTTCAACAGGGGAGGCTCCCCAAATCGCTAACAATCACTCTTCCCCTCTCCCTCGAAAACCACCTCTTCCATACTTCTCCCACCCACACCCAACAACTCTCAAAGTTCACTTCAGGCTCCTTCCCAGCAATTACTTCCCTCTCCCTCAGCTCCTTCATTACCCCTGGCTCCCCGAAGCCTTTGCACTGCTTCTGAGGAGTGCGGGAAATACATTTCAATATTGTAGTTTAAATGAATTATTACTCAAAGTTCTGTGTTTAAATGTCTAGTAAGGAATCTATTTGTGAAAAATCACTTCCTGAATCTTTTTTGTTTGTATTGTTACAAACATAGTTGCTGATAGGTAGTTTGAAATAAACTATCAAAATAATTGAAACTAGTGTGATTATATTGCATTATTTTGACAAATAAAATATGGTGTGCAGAATTTTAAAATATGGTGTGCAGAATTTTTTTTTTTTTTTTTTTGGCATAGAATTCCCCAAGGAGTAATGCAAAACGCTCTGTGCGCACCTGCCAATCACACAGTTCATCAGGCCTCATGGTCAGTCAGGCCTTAGTACATTTGGGCTGGTTTATTTTAAAGATTTACACTTCACATTGGCTTCTCCACACACCATTCAAATGCATCAGCTTCTTTAATAGCAAAGAAACACCTGGTTAGACAGACCTTTGTTAAACATTAGGTACGTAGTTTTTCTTCATCACACTTCTATTTAAAATAGACGGCATGAGCAGTTCCTTAGTCTTCTTTCAATCACACGCACCGGGCTCTCCCGCCCCTCGGACCAATCCATGCTGAGACAGGACTGCAAATCCCATCTCCAGATGTCACCTAAGAGTCACCCCGTCTGAAAACGAGGTAGGTGTGGGGGCGAAGTTCCTGACTCAGTCCCATCTAGATGGGGGGTGGGGAGGGATTGTCCTGGCTGCCTCACAGCTCTGTGTGTTGGGGGGAGTTTGACAGAAAGAGAGACCTGGCTGGATGCCACCTAGATGTAGGGGGTCCCTAATGGAGTAGGCTGTGACCATCTACTCTAAAATCCCCCCACCTGTCAGCTCTTCCCCACACTGCTCAGTTAAGTCCCATTCCCTGCCCCACACAGTCTCTGCTGGGCATCATGGGGACAGGACCACACCCTGGTCTGATTCTGCTGGCACTGTGCCAGGCCCGCCAGCTGCCAGAAGCCCCTCGGGCCCTGGTGGTGGCAGAAGGGCAAGTAAACTGGTGAGTCAACTGGTTCCAGGTGAGGTTGCCCAAGTGAGCAAAGCATTTGCGGCAGTCAGCACACCTGTACATCCGATCCCAGCCATGAATGCACTGGTGTATTCTCAGGTATTGGCTCTGTGCAAAGATTTTTCTGCAGACAGTGCATTGGAATGGCCGTTCCTCGGTGTGTGTGCGCTGATGTCTTCAGAGGTTTGAGCTGTGTGCAAAGCCCTTGCCACAGTCAGCACAGCGATCCGGCTGCTCCCCGGTGTGCATGCACTGGAGTTGGGTGAGCTTGTTGGCATTGCTGAACCCGTTACCACAGTTGGCACAGCGGTACAGCTGCTCCCCGGTGTGTGTGTGCGCTGATGTCGGGTCAGCATACTGGCAATGCTGAAGCTTTTCTTGCAATCGCCACAGTGGTACGGCCGCTCCCCGGTGTGCGTGCGCTGGTGTATTCTCAGGGTTGAGCTCTGGGCAAAGCCCTTGCCGCAGTCGGTGCAGCAGTGCGGCCTCTCCCCGGTGTGCGTGCGCTGGTGTGTTCTTAGTCTTGAGCTCTGTGCAAAGCCCTTGCCGCAGTCAGTACAGTTGTACGGCTGTTCCCCCGTGTGCGTGCGCTGGTGTCTTTGCAGGTGTGCAAACTGTGCAAAGCCCTTGCCACAGTCAGCACAGCGATATGGCCGCTCCCCAGTGTGTACACGTTGGTGTATTCTCAGTTTTGAGCTCTCTGCAAAGCTCTTGCCACAATCACTGCAGCAATATGGCCGTTCCCCGGTGTGCGTGCGCTGGTGTATTCTCAGCTTTGAGCTCTCTGCAAAGCCCTTGCCACAGTCACTGCAGCGGTATGGCTGCTCCCCAGTGTGCATGCGCTGATGTTTTCTCAGAGTTGAGTTATGTGCAAATCCCTTTCCGCAGTCGGTGCAGCGATACGGCCGCTCCCCAGTGTGCACACGCTGGTGTATTCTCAGCGTTGAGCTCTCTGCAAAGCTCTTGCCACAGTCGGTGCAGCAGTACGGCCGCTCCCCCGTGTGTGTGCACTGATGTGTTCTCAGACTTGAGCTCTGGGCAAAGCCCTTGCCACAGTCGGTGCAGCTGTACGGCTGTTCCCCGGTGTGCGTGCGCTGGTGTCTTTTCAGGTGTGCAAACTGTACAAAGTCCTTTCCGCAGTAAGCACAGCGGTGCGGCCTCTCCCCGGTGTGCGTGCGCTGATGTATTCTCAGATTTGAGCTCTCTGCAAAGCTCTTGCCACAGTGCGTGCAGCGATACGGCCGCTCCCCGGTGTGCCTGCGCTGATGTGTTCTCAGGGCTGAGTTCTTTGCAAAGCTCTTGCCACAGTCAGCGCAGCAGTACGGCCGCTCCCCGGTGTGCGTGCGCCGGTGCTGCGTCAGTGCGAAGGGGTTCCTGAACCTCTTGTCGCAGTCGACGCAGTGATGGGGACCCTGGCTCATGGGGAGTCTCTGGTGTGTAGCCAGGTCTGGTCTCTGGCTGAGTTTACCCTGGGGATGGACGGTGTTCTGTGCATGGATCCCCCTGTGGGATGTGGGATCCTGCGTTTCTGCCGTGTTCTCCCCACATTCAGACCGTGTCCTCGTTCTTCCCGGTACCCCGTGCCCTGCTGGAGAGAGCAGAGACAATCCCGGTGTTAGCTCATGTTTAGGGCTGCAGGTTTGCCAAGGATGGAAAATGTCACAGATGGAGCGATTTCCCCATTTGTCTGTGACTGTTTTTGGCGGCTCCTGTCCGACAGGGCGGGACCCAACGCCTTGCTCCGGGCACTGAGACCTGGTCTACGGGGTTACAGTGCCACTCAGATTTGCCGCCGTCCACGGTCATGATGGTGGGGGAGGGGAGGTCAAATTTCAGTGAATGGCCTTGTCACCCAGATCTTCTCTACCCCAGGGGTTCTCAAACTTTTTCTTTCCGAGGCCCCCCTCAACATGCTATAAAAACGCCATGGCCCACCTGTGCCACAATAATTGGTTTTCTGCATATAAAAGCCAGGGATGGCGTTAGGGGGTAGCAAGCAGGACAATTGCCTGGGCCCCCAGGACACAGGGACCCCCACAAAGCTACATTGCTCAGGCTTCAGCCCTGAGTGGCAGGGCTCGGGGACCTGGGCTTCAGCCCCATGCGGTGGGGCTTTGGCTTTCTGCCCTGGGCCCCAGCGAGTCTAATGCTGGCCCTGCTTGGAGGCCCCCCTGAAACCTGCTCATGGCCCCATAGGGGTCCCCAGACCCCTGGTTGAGAACCACTGCACTACCCATACCAACCCCTCTGCACCAGGCCGGGGTTAGGGTTGCAGCGCTGGGAGAAGGGAGCTTCTTTGGGCAGCAAGTTCCTCCTGGGCAGGGCGATTAGAAGGGCAGGTGTTGTAAAGGGGCACAGGGGGGTAGTACACCCAGCCAGTTAGCTATAAAATCCTTAGTAGCTGTTCCCTTTGCTTCACCTGTAAAGGGTTAAGAAGTCTCACTGCTATGCTTAGGTAAGATGAAGTGAGTGGGCATCTGGCCAAAAGAGCCAATGGGAAGGTTAGAAATTTTTAAAATTGAGTAAATACTTCCCCTTTGTCTCTCTGTTGTTGTTCTCTCGGCTGGAGAGACAGGGCAGCAGCTGTGCTGTAAGAAGCTTGGGGCCAGGTACGAAAATCATCAATACCCATACCTAGACTTTCTCATTTGCAACTACAGCTATGTAAGTAGAACAGGAAATGTTTAGTTAGACGCGATCGGGTTTATCTCTTTATTTTGGGCTTGTGGAGGCGTCTGTGCTAACACAGGTGCTTTTGTAACCTTTAAGCTAGACCCCAAGAAAGCCATTCCTGGTCTTTAATCCTTGCAGTTGTTGTTTTTTTTAATATCTAACAGCAGCCTAATTTTCCAGATGTTTTTTCTTGCTTTTTTTTTTCTTCAATAAAATTTACTTTTTTGTAGCTTATTCCTGTGGGGGAGTGAGTCCGTTTCTAGGAATTCCTTTTGAAAAAATCATTTACTGTTGGCCTGAAGTGTCAGTCTTTGTGCAAAACTAAAACTAAACTAAAATCCTCAAGGTGGTGAGGATTTTGGGGGGAGGTGTGTGTGTGGGAAGGATTTGAGGGGATGAGCAGTCACTCAGGGTTTGTGTGATGTAACCTGGAAAACATGTCTGTATTGTGTCACAACCTGATCCCTGGCACTGCTGAGCTGGAAGGGGTGAATGGTGCCACCCAGCCTTTGGTCTACAGACAGTCACAGACGCGTTAGGGCTGAGGGCTGTGCTAAGCATTGACACCGAAGCAATGTAAGTGACAAAGGTTTCATGCCACAAAGAGCAGGAGGAGAAGGGATGTGACAAAGGCCATCCCACCACCCCCTCTCTCACACCCAGCCCATACACCAGGGTACTCGAAGTCATGGCCCGCAGGACGATTTAATCTGGCCCCCAAATGTGTCCACTCCCCCCACAGCAGCTGCCTGGCACGCGGGGCAGTTTTAGAGCATTACAGTGAAACACTGCAAGTGCTAGAGATCTGCTCTACACAATGGCATCCTCTGCGTCGCATCACCCTACACTAGTCATATGTGACTGATCCTGCCCTGCGTCATTCCCAGCTTTCTCCTTGCTCGCTGGGGACAGGTTTCTCCAGTCTGAGAGGTCATGTGCGAAGTGAAGTGGCAGAGAGGGGGTGGGGTGGGAACCTGGAGAGGACAGCGCCTTCTCTGCCAAGGGCCAGTGACTCTGGGATGCTCTTGCAGGGGGCAGAGGCATGAAAAGCCATCTGAAAAGTCTCTAGGTGATTTTCTGAGGTGTGGGAAGCCTAGAAGGTGTTGTGGTCTATGGCCAGACTAGCTTGTCTTTCAACCCAGGTGCTTGTTTGCCCCCCAGCAGCCAGCTCACACAGTCTTTCTCTTTCTCCCCTCCTCACCCCCACTAGTCCATGTACCCGTGACCTCAGAGTGAGGGCAGGGGAGACAGGGCTCAGGAGAGCTCTCAGTGAATGTCTTAGAGACAGCACACAGCGTCTCTCAGAAACTTCACCAGCAGCCAGCACACAGACTGACTTTGTGTGTTACACAGACACACACACAGTCTCTGGCTCTTTCACACTCACCTCCGAACACAGACTTGTTGTATTATTGTTACTTCTTGATACTTCCTATAATGCACATATATTCTCTGCAATTTTATTCTTCCTAAGTGTGTGACTTTAATGTTTTGACTGGTCTATGCATTTCATGATTTTTATTTCTCTTGCACTTAAATTTAATTAGTGAGTTCTAAAATACCTAACGTCTCCTGGCTGGAGTAATTATCCCTATGGTAACTTTAAAAATATATATATATATATATATGATATCTAGGTTTTTTGTTTCTACTGGTGGCGCACATACTTCGGTGCACATAACGAAATTTATTCTGCAGATGGATGGAAAAAATGAGAGGGAACATTGCTCACAGCCCCAATGCCCTTTCCATTACACAGCTGGGGAAGCTGAGGCATGGTGGAGCTGTAGTGACTCGCTTCTAGAACTGAAGCCAGATCTTCCGAATGCTACTGCACTGTCCTACCCGCTAGATAAATGAGAGCCCAAAAAACTTTCCCCCACCATGGAGATCTCTCTCGTTCCCTCAGCACCCCTCAAATCTCCCACCCCACCATTGTCCCATATCACAATTCCACCCCTCTTCCCATTTCATCACAGCCCCATCTCTGATCCATTTCTTTGTTGGGGCTTTGAGGCCCCATCATATGTAGGTCAGAGATTACCAATGCATAGAAGAAATAGGAAGTATTTTAAGAGGCCCCCCTGGCTTAACCAGGAGATTTTCAATGACCTGAAATTCAAAAAAAGAGTCATACAAGAAATGGAAAGTAGGTCAAATTACAAAATGAATATTAAAAAACAACACACCAGCATGTACGGAGAAAATTAGAAAGGCCAAGGCAAAAAACAAAACTAAACTAACAATATAAAGGGAAAAAAGAAAGCATTTTACAAATACATGGGAAAGCAGAGGAAAACAAACATAGGCTAGGGCCATTACTGTGTCCAGTTCTGGGCCCCACACTTCAGGAAGTACGTGGACAAATTGGGGAGGGTCAGAGGAGAGCAACAATACTGATTAAATGTCTAGAAAACATGACTTATGAAGAAAGTGAAAAAACTGGGTTTGTTTAGTCTGGAGAAGAGAAGGTGGCGGGGAGGGGGGGGGGGGGGGAGAACCCCTGATAACACTCCTCCTGGACATAAAAGGTTGTTACAGTGGAGGGTGATAAATTGTTCTCCTTATCCACAGAGAACAAGACAAGATTTTATGGGCTTCAATTGCAGCAAGGGAAATAGAGGTTAGAGATTAGGAAAAACTTCCAACCTCTGAGGGTAGTTAAGCACTGGAACAAAATTATCTAGGCAGGCTGCAGAATCTCCATCATTGGAGGTTTTTAAGAACAGGTTAGACAGACACCTGTCAAGGATGGACTAGGTAATACTTAGTCCTGTCTCAGTGCAGAGATGATTTCTAAGATTCATAGCTATCAAGGCCAGACAGGCTCATTGTGCCCATCCAGCCTGGCTTCCTGCCTATCCCAGCCAGAGACTCTCCCCCAGCGATTTCTGCCTCCGGCCCAGTAACTGCTGGCGGAACAAGAGCGAAGCTTTGAGAGAGAGTCGCCCCATCTCCACTGACAGACTCCCAATGAGGGAGAATCCATCCTGTCCTGAGGGGAGCTCTCCCAGTGGTTTATTCCTCCTCCCAGATAAACACTGGCCCCTAATTCCCAGCTTCAATTTGTCTCTCTTCAGTTCCCAGCCAGTGACTCTCGCTCTGCCTTTACCGTCTAGATCAAGGAGTGCTCCGCTAGCAGGTGTGTAAATCAGAAGGAACTGGATTATTATGACTCACCTGAGGAGGGGCTCTCAGGCCCAGAGTTTACCCTGGAGCCCTCGGCATCCCGGATCCAGAGTTCTGCCTCCCCTAGCTCGATCCGGTGGATTAAGTTCGGTTTGGAACCTGAAGAGCCTGTTTGGGGGGAAAGTTTTATTACTAAAATTTTGGGGGCAGAGACTTGTTTATATGCTTGCGCAGCACCTGGCACGACAGGACACCAACTCTCAGGCTGCTTTAGAGGAAAGCGCAAGAGATCCCAAGCAGGAGAGTAATGAAATAAATCTTCCTTAGAGGTTTCAGAGTAGCAGCCGTGTTAGTCTGTATCCGCAAAAAGAACAGGAGTACTTGTGGCACCTTAGGCCTTGGCTACACTTGCGAGTTACAGCACTGTAAAGCCGCCCCCAGCGCTGTAACTCACTGACCGGCTACACTGGCAAGGCACGTACAGCGCTGTATCTCCCTGGGTACACCGCTGCAGTTACTCCACCTCCCCGAGAAGCATAAGAGATACAGCGGAGTGGCTACGACTCTCCCCTGTGAGTGTGTACCAGGAATCAACCTGCAGCGCTGTACTGATCACCTTGTGAAGTGGCCAATCCTCTCCATTGTTGTGACCAGCTGCAGGAATGCGGAAGTGCCAGTTTCAAAGCTCATACCACAGAGAAAAAGCAAACAGTTTGCTGTTTGCTTTGAGTGAGTGAATGAATGAGCAGGGGGCCGGGAGTTCGGAACTTGCAAAATAGAGTGCTGACACGCTCCAAAAAGCACTCTCCCCCCACACTCCCTGTCACACTCCGTGTGAAAAGCATGTTGCAGCCACGTGAATGCTGGGATAGCTGCCCATAATGCACCGCTCCCAACACAGCTGCAAATGTTGCAAGTGTGGCCACGCCACAGCCACTGCGCTGGCAGCTGTCAGTGCGGACAGACTGCAGCGCTTTCCCTACTCAGCTGTACAAAGACAGGTTTACCTCACAACGCCGTACAGCTGCAAGTGTAACCAAGGCCTTAGAGACTAAACTTTTTTTTTTCCTCTTACTTAATTGGCCTCTCAGAGTTGGTAAGACAACTCCCACCTTTTCATGCTCTCTGTATGTGTATATATATCTCCTCACTATATGTTCCATTCTATGCATCCAATGAAGTGGGCTGTAGCCCATGAAAGCTTATGCTCAAATAAATTTGTTAGTCTCTAAGGTGCCACAAGTACGCCTGTTCTTCCTTAGAGGAGATTTCGTCCTGTCTCTCACTCGTACTCTGAATCAGCAACGTCTACAACCCATCTCACGTTGCAGTGTGGGCCGAGTTTAAAGCCTTGCTAGGGTAACTCTAGATGTTCCATAGAAATATCCCAAACACCTTGGCCTCTATGCTATCCTGTGTCACTACGTTCCATAGGACAACTGCGTGACATGGATTTCCTTTAACCCACAGAAACACCAATTCGTCTCAGATTAAGAGACAGGGTGAACTATTTCACTTACCCAAATGTCTCCTGAAACATTTCTCATGGGGAAGACTTTGGAAGAAGGGAACTTTGCTCCTTTGCCATCTTATAGCTGTTGAAACGTTTTGGGCATGTCATTAAGGCATATCGGCCACAACGTGTCATGGCAGGTGTCACCAGGTGTTCAACTGTATTGTTCAACTGTACAGTTGTTAAATTTACTATGTTCGTTCTTTTGGGGGAGGTGGGGAGCTGTTGCAGCAGCAGCATTTCCCTGCCTTATTTGTCTAACTAGAGTCAATTCCTCAGGCAAAGTTGCTGCCCTCAATGTCTGGCTGGGATTCCTGGAAGAGATTGTTGCTCATGGGCTGTTTGCTACCACCACCGATGTGCCCTGACTGAGGTAGGTAATGCAAATAAACAAGTTACACTAAGATTAGCCCCAGGCTCTGTAGCCCTGAGTTCTCCTCCAACAGGGAGCTGACCTGAAAGGGGCTGGCATGTGCCACCACTCAGTGATAGGGTGGCATATGGCAACCAAAGGATCGAGGGAACCCAAATGTTTTACAGATGTGAATAAATGAAGGGAACTCAGTCCTTACCCAGGGAAACGAGGGTCCAGTAATTCCTTAGCATCTGATCCCGGTACAGCTGCTTCTCTGGCTGGGATAAGAGCTCCCACTCCTCCCGGGTGAAATACAGAGCGACGTCCTCGAACGCCACCTGGAGCTGCTGGCACAAGCGTTACACACTCAGCACCTTCCGCTCCAGCCCCCAGCCCGGAGTCTCAGCAGGGGACGCGGTTTCTAGGGGAGCGACTCCCAGGGAACCCCCAGCCCAGCAGCTCTGACCCAGGGAGACTCTTCCCACCCCGCACAGCTCCCCCGGGACTCGGGGCCCTGCTGGCCGGGGACAGGAGTCGCCCTCGGCTCCCCGCGGGGCTCTGGGGCGGTCCCCCTCAGCCCCCAGCCGGGACCAGCCAGTGCCCGGCCGGGGAGTCCCCGCCCCGCGTCCTACCTGCGCCGGCCCCGCTGCAGCCATCGCCGGGCTCGGCCCCGGCCGCTTCCTCCGGGCAGCGACTTCCCCCCGCGCGGCTGGTGCCTCCCCGGGGCCGCCTCTCGCCCGCTCCCCGCCCTGGGGCTGCAACCGGGACCCGCCCTGATCCAGCCCCGCTCGGCCCCGCGCCTGCGCCGCCAGCTCCAGCAGCCGGGGGAGGCCCCAGCGCCTGGGTCTCGAGTTCGGCCGCCGGGGGCGCTCACGGCACCTGGAGCCCGGGCGGCAGGAGCCCGTTACAGGGCAGCCCGGTCCCCGCCCCTGGGCTGTGAGTGGGGTCCGCTGCGCCGTGGGGAGCTGGGAGCCCGGACTCCTGGGTTCTCTCCCGGCTCTGGGAGGGGAGCGGGCACTAGTGGGTACAAGAGGGCCCCGGCCAGGCTGTGCAGCGTGTGTGTGTGTCACAGTAAGACAAGGGTCTGGTTGTGTGGTGTGTTTGTTGCTAGGCTGTGTGATGTTGGTGCGTTTGTTACAATGTGTGTGTTAGAGGAGGGCTGTGTGTGTATGAGCGTTACAGGATCTCATACATGGCTGTAGTGTGTGTTTCAGAAACTCACACCCATGGTGAGAGCAGGTGCCCCATTCAGATGCCATGATGTGGCCTTGGTGCTGGCACTGAACCAGCTGCCCCTGCCCCCCGCTCATTGTGCCGGGCCCTGCACACCTCAGGTGCCACCTCCGCCGGCCACAACAAATGGTCCAACGTCAAGCGCATCAAGGGCCCGCGGGTCGCCGAGCGCAGCCGTCTCTTCCAAAAGCTCACCATGCTGCTGCGCTTCGCTGTGAAAGGTACCGGGGCGGGAGAGGTGGATCCTGTGTGTGATACAGCCCCAACCAGAGGGAGCGCTACAGAGCCCTGCCAGCTTCCCAGTGCCCCCCAGGCCCTGTCACAGCCAGAGGGGGCGCTACAGAGTTTTCCCAGCCTCCCAGTACCTGACGGGGCCCAGGCAGAGGTTGTGGCTACAGAGCCCGGCCAGCCCAGCCTTGACCACTAGCACTGACCCTGTTGCCCCTAACCCCAGCACCTCCTAACCTCTGTTAACCCAAGGCCAGCACCATCCCTGCCTTCTGGAGCAGAGGATGCTGGTCTGTGGGGTAGCATTTCCCCTTCTCATCCTTTCTTCACTGGACCTTTCCTCTGTCTCACAGCACCTCCCCTAAGGTGGCTGAGTCTCTGCCCATCTCTCGCAGCTGTTTCGCATAAAAGGGGGGCAAGCCCAGTCTCTGTGGTTCAGGCGGCCTAAGATAACAGCTAAAGATGGCTGAAGAGGGGAAGGGCCCTGGAACAGGTAGTTTGGGGCAGGGAGGGTCACCAGTGGCCTCAGGACTCCTGGGTCCCATCACCAGCTCTGCAAGGGGGATAGTGGGTTATAGCAGGGAGGCTCAGAATCAGGATACCTTGATTCTATCCCTGGCTCTGGGAGGGGAGTGGATTGTGGTGAATTAAAGCAGTGGGGGCTGGGAGTCAGGATTGCCCTCGAGTGGGGTCCCAGCTGTCTCTCCCTTGTGACGCTCCATCTCTGTCCATTGCAGCAGGGTGACCTAACCCTGATTTCAACACCAACCTGGCCAACATCACTGAGCAGTGCCGGAGCATGGTCTTGACCAAAGCATCCACTGAGGTGGCCATCAAGGGAGGGGCACGTAGCTGCGTCCTGCCAGCCGGGCTCATGGGCTGCAGCCTTTTTGAATTCTCTGGGTCAGGCCAGACCATGCTGAGGTGTTACAGGGAAAAATTAAAACCATTATAAACCTATATGTTCCCCCTTCAGAGGACGCAGGATCTTGTACCTGGTATCAGGGTCTATCGCTGTGGAAGCAGCTGGTGATATTGGTCCCACCCTTCTTCCAGTGTGGTGCAAGGAAAGAAGACAGAGACAGAAAGATGTTCCAGAACAAAAGGTAAGTGTATCACTGAGCAGTGCTGGAGCATAGTCTTGACCAAAGCATCCACTGAGGTGGCCATCAAGGGAGGGGCACGTAGCTGCGTCCTGCCAGCCGGGCTCATGGGCTGCAGCCTTTTTGAATTCTCTGGGTCAGGCCAGACCATGCTGAGGTGTTACAGGGAAAAATTAAAACCATTATAAACCTATATGTTCCCCCTTCAGAGGACGCAGGATCTTGTACCTGGTATCAGGGTCTATCGCTGTGGAAGCAGCTGGTGATATTGGTCCCACCCTTCTTCCAGTGTGGTGCAAGGAAAGAAGACAGAGACAGAAAGATGTTCCAGAACAAACGGTAAGTGTATGAAGGTTGGTTTACAATAACTGGGATAACGGGGAAAAGGAAACACAACTGTCATAAAACCTGAGCAAACTGGGATCACAAAACAAGGAGCTTGAAGCAAACTAAAATAATAAAATCCCCTAAAGTCCTGCTGCTGTCAGATGCTTTCTCTGGCCAGGCTGGGTGTTGGAGCGCGTCAGACCCAGGACCTACTACCCCCAGACCTGGTGATGGCCTGAAGGGAGGAACGCTGGATCGTGCTGCAGGTGGACTCGGAGCCAATGGCAGGAGTACGGCCAGGAACCCTGGATGCGGCAGGTACGTCGATGGTATGGATGAGGATGAGCTGTCTTTCAGGATTCGCTGACTCGTGATCTGAGGGGCTGGACAGTCACCTACCAGCAGGGCCGGTGAGTGTGGCTGGGAGGCAGGGCGAGGGGAGGGGGTCTCTGGAGGGTCGGAGGGGTGCTGGGCTGTGAGGGGGAGGGAGGATCTCTGTGTGTGCTGGGGCACTAGGGAGTGGGAGTTCAGGGGGGGTGCTGGGCAGTTGTGGGGCTGTGAGCAGAGGGGCACTGGACAGGGGGTGGTGTGCAGGGTGCTGTGCATTTGTGGCAGAGTCCGGGGGGCTCTGGCCATAGGGAATCAAGGGGGGTGTTGGGTGGGAGGGGCTGTGTGGCGCAGCATGGCCTGTCCCAAGGGGAAGGGGCACGCTGGCAGCACACGGCCAGGTGGGCCACTGTGTGTCTGGCAACTGCTGGTTTGTAAATAGTGCCCTTGCTCTGGGGACTGACCTCCCCGTGCCATGCTCTATTGCCCCCATGGGGGCCCACAAATATGTTTTGCACCGGGCCCACAAAAGGTTAATCCAGCTCTGGATGGGCTCAGTGGTACCCCAGTGCATCAGGTGGCCCCCAGAGGGTGGGGTCGCAACCCGACACAATGACATCAAAAGTAGGTCTAGAAATCACAACTCCTTTGTCGCTTGAGTACCTGCCCTGAACCCTGCAGCACACCACCAGAACCTTTCCATTGTGCCCTTCTCCTCCCTCCCACTATCAGCCCTTACCAGTCACCTCTGCACATCATCCATTTTAGTCGCCCAGAGGGTGTTAACTCAGATATGAAGCAATTAGCTTAACACAACTCAAAATGACTTTTTTTTTTCTACATATCGGTTGGAGCTGGCATGGAGGTGACTTCTCTAGCTCAGCTTCACCGACTGGTTCTAGAGACAGCGAGGGAGTTCATTCAGGTGATTCACTCAAGGCATGTGACAGCCATACGCCTGTTCTCTGGGGGGGATTTCTCAGCGGTTGCCCAAAATTGGACTTTAAAATCCAGAGTCAATAGGGTGCTTGACAGCAACCAGACTAAAGTTGTTACCCAGCAGGGGGTGCTCTCCCTGACCAAGTAATGCTGGTCCCACTCACGTCTCCTTCATGCAGACATTGTGACTTGAGGAAGCGACATGCTGAACAACATGGGACATTTTATACCATTTCTGTTGGATCGTGCGGCCTGGTCACTCTGCTGGGCAAAGCTGGCCTGGGCCAATCAGAAAATGACCCGTACTCATGGCAGAATCTTGGAACATCCAACCAGGATAGGAGTTGTGTCCATTCTCATTGTCCAACGAGACAATGAGGCTATCACAATCCAGGGTGTAATCTCGAACATTGGGGGAGGGACAGCGTCACCGCCTGCCCTGTAACCTGGGGTGCCCATTAATGCTTTGCTGCTGTCGCTCCCAACCCGGACCACTCACAGCCTCCAGCATTCCGGTCTTACCCTGAGTGTCTGTGTGTAGCTCAGCTCAGCTCACACTCTGGCTTTCACAGCCTTGGTTATTACTGCAGTGTGATCCCAATACACACACAGTCCCAGATTTCCCCCCAGAAATGTGTGGCCTGTATTGTCCAGCCCTCTCCTGGACCGTCCTGATACAATAGGTCCATTCCCGCTCCAAGGGGAGCAATATACATACATTTTCCCACCCAAAATGGAGTTACCCACACAGTTCACTTCATTTCAGTTAAAGAAGAAAACAAATTTATTTAATACAAAGGTAAGTTTTAAGTGAGTACAAGTGATGAGGCATCAAAGTCAGAAATGGTTTCAAGAAAAAGAGAGAGAAAAACAGTTCCTAGTACTAAACTGAACAATCTAGACATGGTGCAAAGTGAAGTCCTTTACCCAGTGATGAGCTCCCAAAATCCTAATAACCGTTTCCCTACCGGGTACTCGGCGGCACTTCGGCGGCGGGGGGGGTCTTCACTTGCTCCGGGTTTTCGGCAGCATTTCGGCGGCGGGTCCTTCACCCGGAGGGAGTGAAGGACCCGCTGCCGAAGTGCCGCCAAAGACCCGGTAGGGAACGGCGCAGTGAGTACAAGCCCCACATACCTGTCTCTCCCCCCCCACACCCATCCGACCCCAACCCATGTCCTGCCCCCCTCAGAATCTGCAACCCATCAACCCCCCCCGCTCCTTGTCCCCTGATCACCCCCTCCCAGGACCCCGCCCCCTACCCAACCCCCCCCCGTTTCCTGTCCCTGACCGCTCCCCCCAGAACCTCCGCCCCCTCCAACCACTCCCTGCCCCTTATCCAACCCCTCCTCCCAGCCCCGCTCCGGCCCCCTTACCATGCTGCTCAGGGCAGCGTGTATGGGTGCCACGCGGCCCGCTGGAGCTTGCAGCCCCACCCCCTTACCATGCCGCTCAAAGCGGCAGGAGTTGCAGAGCTGCCCAGAGGCGCGGTGTGCTGGAGCTCTGCGAGGGGGGGGGGAAGCGGGGGAGGGGCTGGGGGAGCCTCCCCAGCTGGGAGCTCAGGCAGGCCGGCCGCGGACTGGAGTTTGCCCATCCACCCGCCCCTTTAATAATTGGTTCTAAACCAGCTTCTACATTTAACAACCGGTTCTTGCGAACCGGTGCAAACCGACTCCAGCTCACCACTGCCTTTACCACAGGTTTCCAGTAGCATTGCTGACTACGCTTTCAGTTCAGGGTCAGTTCCTGAGGTCCAAGGACTGCCCTGTTTTTGTTTTTGTTGGTCCTCTTAGGTGATAACGAGAGATGAACAGGGAGAAATCACAAGAGGTGTTTTTGCCCCTCTCTTTTATAGTTCAATCATCCTCTGAAATGCAGAATTTTCTCAAAGCGACCCCTAGAAATGTTCTCAGCTGAGGGGGGAGACATGAACATGGTGGGAAGAGGTTTCATGCTCGGCTAGAGACGTTAACTTCTCCTTTGTTTTTGAGAAACAGTTTTACCCACTCCCGAGACGTGTCTGGTAAACACACTTCAGTTGCAATTTCAGTTTATGTTCATAATTTTTTATACAAAGTTGCTGCAAACATTTCACTATGATAATACTGGCCAGTAAGTTATTAGTTTTCAAACAATACCTACCTTATAAGGCATAATTTGTACAAAGACTATTCTAGTAGTGTGTAGGGTTTGGATACAGGGATGTATTCCATCCCAGAGGCCTCTTGAAACTTTGGAAAACTCCAGGATCCCTGTGTAAAACACTTTGTGCCGTTCCAGTTGGTGTCAGATCTGTGGAGTCATAGAGTGAACCTCAGCTCCAGTCAGTAACCTACCTCCACAAGCTACTTTCCATGGGCTCCCTGCCCTGTGCTCCTTTGGCCAGCCTTCAACAGTTAAATGGTTGACTTTTAAAATGGTATTTACATCCCTAGCAGAAATTTCCATCTAGAAGTTCCAACAATCTCTATGGAAAGTCTCTTTCCACTCCTGGATGGCTCTGTCCTTGGAGAGTAGTTCACCAGAGACACATACAGTGATTTGACTCAAGTGCGCGGTCTGTGGGCATGGCTAACAGGAGAGAACAGTTGATGAAAGAACACTAACAGCTCTACGCACCTCTGTACCAGAGCTTGATTTTTCCCTACACGTCAATGATTACATCAGTGATGTCACTTCATATGCGATACTCATGGAGGAATTCTGCACCACCTGCGCAAGCACAAACTTCATGTGCTCCACATATTATTTTTCACCCTAGAGTAATTGATTTTGAAGAAGCACTGCAATTACACCTTTTCCCCTCTAGGGGCTGCTGTGGCACCAGAAGAGAGGGCAGCTGGCTTACAGCTGGAGCAGCCAGCCAGAGAGGTGGGCTGTATCCCACGAAAGCTTATGCTCAAATACATTTGTTAGTCTCTAAGGTGTCACAAGTACTCCTGTTCTTTTTCCAGAGAGGGAGGGGATCAGAGGATACTTCACAGTTCTCTGCCCTGGCGTCAGGTGTGGAGGCAAGGAATACAGGGGAGATGGACAAAATGGGGCATATAGGGCTCCTGGTGGGAGGAGGGGGGAGTCACAGGAGCTAGTGAGATAACATTGAGCCAGGAGTGGGGATGCAGGGACACATGGGAGTGAAAGGGGGGCAGGAACACAGGGATGGGGGGGATGCAGGGACACACGGGGACAGAGGGCAGATGTGCCTGACTCAGTGGGAGAGGCCAAGCTTGAGCCAGGGTTTCATGTGGGAGGCTCCAAAGTCTCTAATAATCACTCTTCCCCTCCCCCCACAAAACCCCCTCTTCCATACTTCTCCCACCCACACCCAACAACTCTCAAAGTTCACTTCAGGCTCCTTCCCAGCAATTACTTCCCTCTCCCTCAGCTCCTTCATTACCCCTGGCTCCCCGAAGCCTTTGCCCTGCTTCTGAGGGGTGCGGGAAATACATTTCAATATTGTAGTTTAAATGAATTATTACTCAAAGTTCTGTGTTAACAGGTCCAGTAAGGAATCTATTTGTGAAAAATCACTTCCTGAATCTTTTTTGTTGTCTGTTGTTTGTATTGTTACAAACATAGTTGCTGATAGGTAGCTTTAAATAAATTACCAAAATAATTGAAACTAGTGTGATTATATAAAATATGCAGAATTTTAAAATATGGTGTGCAGAATTTTTATTTTTTTTTGGCATAGAATTCCCCAAGGAGTAATGCAAAACGCTCTGTGCGCACCTGCCAGTAACACAGTTCATCAGGCCTCATGGTCAGTTAGGCCTTAGTACATTTGGGCTAGTTTATCTTAAAAATTTACACTTCACATTGGCTTCTCCACACACCATCCAAATGCATCAGCTTCTTTAATAGTAAAGAAACAACTGGTTAGACGTACCTTTGTTACACATTAGGTACGTAGTTCTTCTTCATCCCATTTCTATTTAAAATAGATGGCACGAGCAGTTCCTGAGTCTTCTTTCAATCACACGCACCGGACTGTCCTGCCCCTCGGACCAATCCATGCTGAGACAGATGTCACCTAAGAGTCACCCCGTCTGAAAACGAGGTAGGTGTGGGGGGAAGTTCCTGACGCAGTCCCATCTAGATGGGGGGGTGGGGAGGGATTGTCCTGGCTGCCTCACAGCTCTATGTGTTGGGGGGAGTTTAACAGAGAAACCTGGCTGGATGCCACCTAGATGTAAGGGGGTCCCTAATGGAGTAGGCTGTGACCATCTACTCTAAAATCCCTCCACCTGTTTGTTCTTCCCCACACTGCTCAGTTAAGTCCCATTCGCTGCCCCACACAGTCTCTGCTGGGCATCATGGGGACAGGACCACTCCCTGGTATGATTCTGCTGGCACTGTGCCAGGCCCGCCAGCTGCCAGAAGCCCCTCGTGCCCTGGTGGTGGCAGAAGGGCAAGTAAACTGGTGAGTCAACTGGTTCCAGGTGAGGTTGCCCAAGTGAGCAAAGCATTTGCGGCAGTCAGCACACCTGTGCATCCGATCCCTGCCATGAATGCACTGGTGTATTCTCAGGTATTGGCTCTGTGCAAAGATTTTTCTGCAGACAGTGCATTGGAATGGCCGTTCCTCGGTGTGTGTGCGCTGATGTCTTCAGAGGTTTGAGCTGTGTGCAAAGCCCTTGCCACAGTCAGCACAGCGATCTGGCTGCTCCCCGGTGTGCATGCACTGGAGTTGGGTGAGCTTGTTGGCATTGCTGAACCCGTTACCACAGTTGGCACAGCGGTACAGCTGCTCCCCGGTGTGTGTGTGCGCTGATGTCTGGTCAGCGTACTGGCAATGCTGAAGCTTTTCTTGCAATCGCCACAGTGGTACGGCCGCTCCCCGGTGTGCGTGCGCTGGTGTATTCTCAGGGTTGAGCTCTGGGCAAAGCACTTGCTGCAGTCGGTGCAGCAGTATGGCCGCTCCCCGGTGTGCGTGCGCTGGTGTGTTCTTAGTCTTGAGCTCTGCGCAAAGCCCTTGCCGCAGTCGGTGCAGTTGTATGGCAGTTCCCCAGTGTGTGTGCGCTGGTGTCTTTGCAGGTGTGCAAACCGTGCAAAGCCCTTGCCACAGTCAGCACAGCGATATGGCCGCTCCCCAGTGTGTGTGCGCTGGTGTATTCTCAGCTTTGAGCTCTCTGCAAAGCTCTTGCCACAGTCACTGCAGCAATATGGCCGTTCCCCGGTGTGCGTGCGCTGGTGTATTCTCAGTTTTGAACTCTCTGCAAAGCTCTTGCCACAGTCACTGCAGCAATATGGCCGCTCCCCGGTGTGCATGTGCTGATGTTTTCTCAGAGTTGAGTTATGTGCAAAGCCCTTTCCGCAGTCGGTGCAGCGATACGGCCGCTCCCCGGTGTGCACACGCTGGTGTATTCTCAGCGTTGAGCTCTCTGCAAAGCTCTTGCCACAGTCGGTGCAGCAGTACGGCCGCTCCCCCGTGTGTGTGCACTGATGTGTTCTCAGGCTTGAGCTCTGGGCAAAGCCCTTGCCACAGTCAGTGCAGCTGTACGGCTGTTCCCCGGTGTGCGTGCGCTGGTGTCTTTTCAGGTGTGCAAACCGTACAAAGCCCTTGCCGCAGTCAGCACAGTGGTGCGGCCTCTCCCCGGTGTGCGTGCGCTGATGTATTCTCAGATTTGAGGTCTCTGCAAAGCTCTTGCCACAGTGCGTGCAGCGATACGGCCGCTCCCCGGTGTGCCTGCGCTGATGTGTTCTCAGGGCTGAGTTCTTTGCAAAGCCCTTGCCACAGTCAGCGCAGCAGTACGGCCGCTCCCCGGTGTGCGTGCGCCGGTGCTGCGTCAGTGCGAAGGGGTTCCTGAACCTCTTGTCGCAGTCGACGCAGTGATGGGGACCCTGGCTCATGGGGAGTCTCTGGTTTGGTCTCTGGCTGAGTTTACCCTGGGGATGGACGGTGTTCTGTGCATGGATCCCTCTGTGGGATGTGGGATCCTGCATTCCTGCTGCGCTCTCCCCACATTCAGACTGTGTCCTCGTTCCTCCCAGGACCCCATGCCCTGCTGGAGAGAGCAGAGGCAATCTCGGTGTTAGCTCAAGGTTAGGGCTGCAGGTTTGCCAAGGATGGAAAATGTCACAGATGGAGCGATTTCCCCATTTGTCTGTGACTGTTTTTGGGATGGGTGCCTCACCCTGCAATGGTGGCACTTGTCCCACAGGGTTGGACCCAATGCCTCGCTCCGGGCACTGAGACCTGGCCCGCGGGGTTCCAGTGCCACTCAGATTTGCCCCCGCTCCCTGTCATGATGGCGGGGGAGGCAGGTCAAATTTCAGTGAATGGCCTTGCCCCCCGTATGTTCTCTACCCCAGGGGTTCTCAACCTTTTTCTTTCCGAGGTCCCCCTCAACATGCTATAAAAACGCCATGGCCCACCTGTGCCACAATAATTGGTTTTCTGCATATAAAAGCCAGGGATGGCGTTAGGGGGTAGCAAGCAGGGCAATTGCCTGGGCCCCCAGGCTATGGGGACCCCCACAAAGCTACATTGCTCAGGCTTCGGCTTCAGCCCTGAGTGGCAGGGCTCGGGGACCTGGGCTTCAGACCCATGCGGTGGGGCTTGGGCTTTGGCTTTCTGCCCTGGGCCCCAGCGAGTCTAATGCTGGCCCTGCTTGGAGGCCCCCCTGAAACCTGCTCATGGCCCCATAGGGGTCCCCAGACCCCTGGTTGAGAACCACTGCACTACCCCACACCAACCCCTCTGCACCAGGCCGGAGTTAGGGTTGCAGCGCTGGGAGAAGAGAGCTTCTTTGGGCAGCAAGTTCCTCCTGGGCAGGGCGATTAGAAGGGCAGGTGTTGTAAAGGGGCACAGGGGGGTAGTACACCCAGCCAGTTAGCTATAAAATCCTTAGTAGCTGTTCCCTTTGCCTCACCTGTAAAGGGTTAAGGAGTCTCACTGCTATGCTTAGGTAAGATGAAGTAAGTGGGCATCTGGACAAAAGAGCCAATGGGAAGGCTAGAAATTTTTAAAATTGAGTAAATACTTCCCCTTTGTCTCTCTGTTGTTGTTCTCTCGGCTGGAGAGACAGGGCAGCAGCTGTGCTGTAAGAAGCTTGGAGCCAGGTACGAAAATCATCAATACCCATACCTAGACTTTCTCATTTGCAACTACAGCTATGTAAGTAGAACAGGAAATGTTTAGTTAGACGCAATCGGGTTTATCTCTTTATTTTGGGCTTGTGGAGGCGTCTGTGCTAACACAGGTGCTTTTGTTTTGTTTTTGTAACCTTTAAGCTAGACCCCAAGAAAGCCATTGCTGGTCTTTAATCCTTGCAGTTGTTTTTTTTTTTTAATATCTAACAGCAGCCTAATTTTCCAGATGTGTTTTCTTCCCTTTTTTTCTTCAATAATTTTTTTTTTTTAAGAACATGATTGGATTTCTGTCTCTTCAGTGGTCCGTGCACATGTTTTTCAATTAGCTGGTGGCAAAATCTGATTTCTTTTTCTTTTCCTTTTCTCAGCTCTTCCCCGCAGGGGGACTGAAAGAGTTTGGGGGTACCCCTCAGGAAGGAATTTCCAAGTGTGCCTTCCTGGGCTCTCAAAGGTGTTCTGCACTTGGGTGGTGGCAGCATTTACCAACCCAAGACCAGGGTTTGGTAAATCTGCAGCCTGACTCAGGGTGGGTCTACCCTATGGTGTTTGTGCAGCACCTAGCACCTGCTCCTACATGCGCTATGCATGTCTTGGGTCTCGTTTTAAGCTTAAATTGTAGCCTGCCCAGGATACAGGCAGCGCCTGGTACAACAGGGCCCTGATTTTGTTTTCAAATTGATTTTGTGTTTATTTCAATCAGAGGAGTTTATTTATGTGGTATTGGTTCTTCACTTTCTCCTGTTTTATAGCATGAGGCCTGGTCCTCAGTATTTTTGCTGTTATAATTATATTGGTTTGAAACTAGGGTAGTTGAGGGGCTACAATCCCTTCATGTGGATGCAGTGAGACCGGTTTAAAGCTGCTTAGAACAATGTAGCTTATTCCTGTGGGGGAGTGAGTCCGTTTCTAGGAATTCCTTTTGAAGAAATCATTTACTCTCGGCCTGAGGTTCCAGTCTTTGTGCAAAACTAAAACTAAACTAAAATCCTCAAGGTGGTGAGGATTTTGGGGGGAGGTGTGTGTGTGTGAAGGATTTGAGGGGATGAGCAGTCACTCAGGGTTTGTGTGATGTAACCTGGAAAATATGTCTGCATTGTGTCACAACCTGATCCCTGGCACTGCTGAGCTGGAAGGGGTGAATGGTGCCACCCAGCCTTTGGTCTACAGACAGTCACAGACGCGTTAGGGCTGAGGGCTGCGCTAAGCATTGACACTGAAGCAATGTAAGTGACAAAGGTTTCATGCCACAAAGAGCAGGAGGAGAGGGGATGTGACAAAGGCCATCCCACCACCCTCTCTCTCACACCCAGCCCATACACCAGGGTACTCGAAGTCATGGCCTGCAGGATGATTTAATCTGGCCCCCAAATGTGTCCACTCCCCCCACAGCAGCTGCCTGGCACGCGGGGCAGTTTTAGAGCATTACAGTGAAACACTGCAAGTGCTAGAGATCTGCTCTACACAATGGCATCCTCTGCGTCGCATCACCCTACACTAGTCATATGTGACTGATCCTGCCCTGCGTCATTCCCAGCTTTCTCCTTGCTCGCCGGGGACAGGTTTCTCCAGTCTGAGAGGTCACGTGCGAAGTGAAGTGGCAGAGAGGGGGTGGGGTGGGAACCTGGAGAGGACAGCGCCTTCTCTGCCAAGGGCCAGTGACTCTGGGATGCTCTTGTAGGGGGCAGAGGCATGAAAAGCCATCTGAAAAGTCTCTAGGGCACCCCTTACTTTGGTATGATTTTCTGAGGTGTGGGTAGTCTAGAAGGTGTTGTGGTCTATGGCCGGACAGGCTTGTCTTTCTACCCAGGTGCTTGTTTGCCCCCCAGCAGCCAGCTCACACAGTCTCTCTCTCTCCCTCCCCCCCACCAGTCCATGTACCCCGTCTCCTCAGAGTGAGGGCAGGGGAGACAGGGCTCAGGAGAGCTTTCAGTGAGTGTCTTAGAGACAGCACACAGCATCTCTCAGAAACTTCCCCAGCAGCCAGCACACAGACTGACTCTGTGTGGTACACGCACAGTCTCTGGCTCTTTCACACTCACCTCCGAACACATACTTATATTACTATTGTTACTTCTTGGTACTTCCTGTAATGCACATATAGTCTCTGCAAGTTTATTCTTCCGAAGCGTGTGACTTTAGTGTTTTGACTGGTCTATGCATTTCATGATTTTTATTTCGCTTGCACTTAAATTTAATTAGTGAATTCTAAAATACCTAGCCTCTCCTGGCTGCAGTAATTATCCCTATGGTAACTTTTAAAATATATATATGATATCTAGGTTTTTTGTTTCTACTGGTGGCGCACATACCTCGGTGCACATAACAAAATTTATTCTGCGGATGGATGGAAAAAATGAGGGAACATTGCTCACAGCCCCAATGCCCTTTCCATTACACAGCTGGGGAAGCTGAGGCATGGTGGAGCTGTAGTGACTCGCTTCTAGAACTGAAGCGAGATCTTCCGAATCCTACTGCACTGTCCTACCCACTAGATAAATGAGAGCCCAAAAAACTTCTCGCATTCCCTCAGCACCCCTCAAACCTCCCACCCCACCATCGTCCCATATCACAATTCCACCCCTCTTCCCATTTCATCACAGCCCCATCTCCGATCCATTTCTTTGTTGGGGCTTTGAGGCCCCATCATATGTAGGTCAGAGATTACCAATGCATAGAAGAAATAGGAAGTATTTTAAGAGGCCCCCCTGGCTTAACCAGGAGATTTTCAATGACCTGAAATTCAAAAGAGTCATACAAGAAATGGAAAGTAGGTCAAATTACAAAATGAGTATTAAAAAACAACACACCAGCATGTACGGAGAAAATTAGAAAGGCCAAGGCAAAAAACAAAACTAAACAATATAAAGGGAAAAAAGAAAGCATTTTACAAATACATGGGAAAGCAGAGGAAAACAAACATAGGCTAGGGCCATTACTGTGTCCAGTTCTGGGCCCCACACTTCAGGAAGTATGTGGACAAATTGGGGAGGGTCAGAGGAGAGCAACAATACTGATTAAATGTCTAGAAAACATGACTTATGAAGAAAGTGAAAAAACTGGGTTTGTTTAGTCTGGAAAAGAGAAGGTGGCGGGGGGGGGGGGGAGAACCCCTGATAACACTCCTCCTGGACATAAAAGGTTGTTACAGTGGAGGGTGATAAATTGTTCTCCTTATCCACAGAGAACAAGACAAGATTTTATGGGCTTCAATTGCAGCAAGAGAAATAGAGGTTAGACATTAGGAAATACTTCCAACCTCTGAGGGTACTTAAGCACTGGAACAAAATTATCTAGGCAGGCTGTGGAATCTCCATCATTGGAGGTTTCTAAGAACAGGTTAAACAGACACCTGTCAAGGATGGACTAGGTAATACTTAGTCCTGTCTCAGTGCAGAGATGATTTCTAAGATTCATAGCTATCAAGGCCAGACAGGCTCATTGTGCCCATCCAGCCTGGCTTCCTGCCTATCCCAGCCAGAGACTCTCCCCCAGCGATTTCTGCCTCCGGCCCAGTAACTGCTGGCGGAACAAGAGCGAAGCTTTGAGAGAGAGTTGCCACATCTCCACCAACAGTTCCCAGCCAGTGAATCTCGCTCTGCCTTTACCGTCTACATCAAGGAGCGCTCCGCTAGCAGGTGTGTAAATCAGAAGGAACTGGATTATTATGACTCACCTGAGGAGGGGCTCTCAGGCCCAGAGTTTACCCTGGAGCCCTCGGCATCCCGGATCCAGAGTTCTGCCTCCCCTACCTCGATCCGGTGGATTAAGTCCGGTTTGGAACCTGAAGAGCCTGTTTGGGGGGAAAGTTTTATTACTAAAATTTTGGGGGCAGAGACTTGTTTATATGTTTGCGCAGCACCTGGCACGACAGGACACCAAGCTCGCAGGCTGCTTTAGAGGAAAGCGCAAGAGATCCCAAGCAGGAGAGTAATGAAATAAACCTTCCTTAGAGGAGATTTCGTCCCGTCTCTCACTCGTACTCTGAATCAGCAACGTCTACAACCCGTCTCACGTTGCAGTGCGGGCCGAGTTTAAAGCCTTGCTGGGCTAACTCTAGCTGTTCCATAGAAATATTCCATTCTGCAAACACCTTGACCTTTATGCTATCCTGTGTCACTACGTTCCATAGGACAACTGCGTGACATGGATTTCCTTTAACCCACAGAAACACCAGTGAACACCCATTCGTCTCAGATTAAGAGACAGGGTGAATTATTTCACTTACCCAAATGTCTCCTGAAACATTTCTCATGGGGAAGACTTTGGAAGAAGGGAACGTTGCTCCTTTGCCATCTTATAGCTGTTGAAACGTTTCGGGCATGTCATTAAAGCATATCAGCCACAACGTGGCATGGCAGGTGTCACCAGGTGGCGCCGTTACACAGACATTCCAGTTCTTTTGCACTGTTCAACTGTACAGTTGTTAAATTTACTATGTTCGTTCTTTTGGGGGAGGTGGGGAGCTGTTGCAGCAGCATTTTTTCCCTGCCTTATTTGTCTAACTAGAGTCAGTTCCTGAGGCAAAGTTGCTGCCCTCAATGTCTGGCTGGGATTCCTGGAAGAGATTGGTGCTCATGGGCTGTTTGCTACCACCACCGATGTGCCCTGACTGAGGTAGGTAATGCAAATAAACAAGTTACACTAAGATTAGCCCCAGGCTCTGTAGCCCTGAGTTCTCCTCCAACAGGGAGCTGACCTGAAAGGGGCTGGCATGTGCCACCACTCAGTGATAGGGTGGCATATGGCAACCAAAGGATCGAGGGAACCCAAATGTTTTACAGATGTGAATAAATGAAGGGAACTCAGTCCTTACCCAGGGAAACGAGGGTCCAGTAATTCCTTAGCATTTGGTCCCGGTACAGCTGCTTCTCTGGCTGGGATAAGAGCTCCCACTCCTCCCGGGTGAAATACAGAGCGACGTCCTCGAACGCCACCTGGAGCTGCTGGCACAAGCGTTACACACTCAGCACCTTCCGCTCCAGCCCCCAGCCCGGAGTCTCAGCAGGGGACGTGGTTTCTAGGGGAGCGACTCACAGGGACCCCCCAGCCCAGCAGCTCTGACCCAGGGAGACTCCCCCCCCCCCCCCCCCGCACAGCTCCCCCGGGACTCGGGGCCCTGCTGGCCGGGGACAGGAGTCGCCCTCGGCTCCCCACGGGGCTCTGGGGCGGGGCGCTGGGAAGGGCCCGAATCCCAGGGCCGGGAACAGGCTCCTCCCCCCCGGCCGGAGTCCCGCCTCCGCCCCAGGCCTGTGCTCAGCCCCGCTCCCCCCCCGGCTCGGGCGCCTCCGGGCTCCTCTGCCCGGCCGGGGCCTGGCTCGGCTCCGCGTGTCCGCCCGGCCAGGGCCCCCCCGCCCCGGGGCCCCAGAGCCGCCCCCGGCCCCAGCGCTCCGGCTACTGCAGCCCCCGGCCCCGGGGTCACTAGCGCGGGAGGGACCCGGGTCTCGGCCCCCAGCCGGGACCAGCCAGTGCCCGGCCGGGGAGTCCCCGCCCCGCGTCCTACCTGCGCCGGCCCCGCTGCAGCCATCGCCGGGCTCGGCCCCGGCCGCTTCCTCCAGCCGGGCAGCGACTTCCCCCCCCGCGGCTGGTGCCTCCCCGGGGCCGCCTCTCGCCCGCCCCGCTCGCTGGGCGCTGCGGTACGCGCTGTCTCCCGGCTCTGACCCGCGCCTGCGCCGCCAGCTCCAGGAGCCGCGGGAGGCCCCAGCGCAGGGACCTTCCGGCCCAGCCCCCGCTCACGGCACCTGGAGCCCGGGCGGCAGGAGCCCGTTACAGAGCAGCCCGGTCCCCGCCCCTGGGCTGTGAGTGGGGCCCCGCTGCGCTGTGGGGAGCTGGGAGCCCGGACTCCTGGGTTCTCTCCCGGCTCTGGGAGGGGAGCGGGGACTAGTGGGTACAAGAGGGCCCCGGCCAGGCTGTGCAGCGTGTGAGTGTCACAGTAACACACGGGTCTGGCTGTGTGGTGTGGTTGTTGCTAGGCTGTGTGATGTTGGTGCGTTTGTTACAAGGGATCACAGCCTGGGCTGTGATCCCCTGTAATGTGTGTGTTAGAGGAGAACTGTCTGTGTGTTAGAGGAGGGCTGTGTGTGTATGAGTGTTACAGGAGCTCACATATGGCTGTAGTGTGCGTGTGTTTCAGGAGCTCACACCCATATCCCTGTCCAGCGCCATGGGGAGGGCAGGTGCCCCGTACAGATGCCGTGTTCTGGTCTCGGTGATGGCACTGCAGAAACTGCCCCTGCCCCCCACTCATCGTGCCGGGCCCTGCGCACCTCAGGTGCCACCCCCGCCGGCCACAACAAATGGTTCAATGTCAAGCGCATCAAGGGCCCGCGGGACGCGGAGCGCAACTGGCTCTTCCAGAAGCTCACCATGCTGCTGCGCTTCTCTGGGAAAGGTACACAGGGCGGGGGGGGGGGGGGGGGAAGGGATGGATCCTGTGTGTGACAGCCCCAGCCAGAGGGAGCGGTACAGAGCCCTGCCAGCTTCCCAGTGCCCCCCAGGCCCTGTCACAACCAGAGGGGGCACTGCAGAGTTTTTCCAGCCTCCCAGTACCTGAGGGGGCCCAGGCAGAGGTTGTGGCTACAGAGCCCTGCCAGCCCAGCCTTGACCACTAGCACTGACCCTGCTGGTTTGGAGCAGGGAGGGTCACCAGGGGCCTCAGGACTCCTGGGTCCCATCGCCAGCTCTGCAAGGGGGATAGTGGGTTATAGCAGGGGGGCTCAAAGTCAGGATACCTTGAGTCTATCCCTGGTTCTGGGAGGGGAGTGGATTGTGGTGGATTAAAGCAGTGGGGGCTGGGAGTCAGGATTGCCCTTGAGAGGGGTCCCAGCTGTCTCTCCCTTGTGACGCTCCATCTCTGTCCATTGCAGCAGGGGGACCTAACCCTGATTTCAACACCAACCTGGCCAACACCATTGAGCAGTGCCGGAGCATGGTCTTGACCAAAGCATCCACTGAGGTGGCCATCAAGGGAGGGGCACGTAGCTGCGTCCTGCCAGCCGGGCTCATGGGCTGCAGCCTTTTTGAATTCTCTGGGTCAAACCAGACCATGCTGAGGTGTTACAGGGAAAAATTAAAACCATTATAAACCTATATGTTCCCCCTTCAGAGGACGCAGGATCTTGTACCTGGTATCAGGGTCTATCGCTGTGGAAGCAGCTGGTGATATTGGTCCCACCCTTCTTCCAGTGTGGTGCAAGGAAAGAAGACAGAGACAGAAAGATGTTCCAGAACAAAAGGTAAGTGTATGAAGGTTGGTTTACAATAACTGGGATAATGGGGAAAAGGAAACACAACTGTCATAAAACCTGAGCAAACTGGGATCACAAAACAAGGAGCTTGAAGCAAACTAAAATAATAAAATCCCCTAAAGTCCTGCTGCTGTCAGATGCTTTCTCTGGCCAGGCCAGGTGTTGGAGTGCGTCAGACCCAGGACCTACTACCCCCAGACCTGGTGATGGCCTGAAGGGAGGAACGCTGGATCGTGCTGCAGGTGGACTCGGAGCCAATGGCAGGAATACAGCCAGGAACCCTGGATGCGGCAGGTACATCGATGGTATGGATGAGGATGAGCTGTCTTTCAGGATTCGCAGACTCGTGATCTGAGGGGCTGGACACAGTCACCTCCTAGCAGGGCCAGTGAGTGTGGCTGGGAGGCAGGACAAGGGGAGGGGGTCTCTGGAGGGTCTGGGGGGGTGCTGGGCTGTGAAAGGGAGGGAGGATCTGTGTGTGATGGGGCACTAGGGAGTGCGGGTTTGGGGGGGGTGCTGGGCAGTTGTGGGGCTGTGGGCAGAGGGGCACTGGACAGGGGGTGCTGTGCATTTGTGGTAGAGTCTGGGGGGCGCTGGGCATAGGGAATCAAGGGGTTGTTGGGTGGGAGGGGCTGTGTGGCGCAGCATGGCCTGCCTCAAGGGGAAGGGGCACGCTCGCAGCACACAGCCAGGTGGGCCACTGTGTGTCTGGCAACTGCTGGTTTGTAAATAGTGCCCTCGCTCTGGGGACTGACCTCCCCGTGCCATGCTCCATTGCCCCCACGGGGGCCCACAAATATGTTTTGCACCGGGCCCACAAAAGGTTAATCCGGCTCTGGGTGGGCTCAGTGGTACCCCAGTGCATCAGGTGGCCCCCAGAGGGTGGGGTCGCAACCCGACACAATGACATCAAAAGTAGGTCTAGAAATCAAAACTCCTTTGTCGCTTGAGTACCTGCCCTGAACCCTGCAGCACACCACCAGAACCTTTCCATTGTGCCCTTCCCCTCCCTCCCACTATCAGCCCTTACCAGTCACCTCTGCACATCATCCATTTGAGTCGCCCAGAGGGTGTTAAGTCAGATATGAAGCAATTAGCTTAACACAACTCAAAATGACTTTTTTCTACATATCGGTTGGAGCTGGCATGGAGGTGACTTCTCTAGCTCAGCTTCACCATTGCAGTGACTGGTTCTAGAGACAGCGAGGGAGTTCATTCAGGTGATTCACTCAAGGCATGTGACAGCCATACGCCTGTTCTCTGGGGGGATTTCTCAGCGGTTGCCCAAGACCAAACTTTAAAAGCCAGAGTCAATAGGGTGCTTGACAGCAACCAGACTAAAGTTGTTACCCAGCACGGGGTGCTCTCCCTGACCAAGCAATGCTGGTCCCACTCACGGCTCCTTCATGCAGACATTGTGACTTGAGGAAGCGACGTGCCGAACAATATGGGACATTTTATACCATTTCTGTTGACTCCCTGCCCCATACCAAACTTGTCACAAATAATTGTCAACTTAATTTTCTGTTTTTGGCTAAGATACTGATTTTTTAAAAAAAATATTGAAATGGAATTCAGGGATTGTTAGCGAGCATTTTTGGCAAACAAAGTTGTTAAATGACAATCTAAATGTCAACACAGTCCTGCTTTCATGCTTGGCTCACCCCCCAGCCTGCTGGTCCAACAGCTGCAGTAGAGGAGGAGATAGGTGGAAAGCTGCAGGACCCCAAAATCCACCTCTTGGGGTGCAGAGTGGCAACAGCAAGCCCTCAGGTCCGATCACACGCCACTGGGCACCTCCGCCAGCACCACGGACGATGGTGAAGTTAGCCCAGCATCTGATCTCAGGACGGGGCACCCACGGAACCACAGCAGTTCATTCTGCCCTGCGCAGCTCCCCCTGGATGAGATGCCAGCCCGGGGGAGAGACACGCTCCCCAGCTAGGGTGACCAGATGTCCTGATTTTATAGGGCCAGTCCCGATATTTGGGGCATTGTCTTATATAGGCACGAATTACCCGCCACCTAGGGTGACCAGACTGCAAGTGTGAAAAATCAGGACGGGGGTGGGGGGTAATAGGAGCCTATATAAGAAAGACCCAAAAATTGGGACTGTCCCTATAAAGGTGGGACATCTGGTCACCCTAGCTGGGGAGCGCGTCTCTACCCCGGGCTGGCATCTCATCCAGGGGGATGAGATGCATGGGCTGGCTGCAGAGGAAGTGAGTCACTTTCAGTTTCACTTCCTCGGCATGCAGCCAGACAGCCCCTCACCCCCACCCCGCAGCTTTACCCAACCAAGCCCTGCCAGAGGGGAGGGGGGAAGAGAGGGGTGCTCCATGGGGGGGTGGAGGGGAGGAGAAAATGCACATTATGGGGGTAACAAAAGATACTGCCAGAGCCACCCAGCCTGCCTCACCTTACGCTGGGGAGAGAGTCACACTCACAGGTGAGTTCCTTCCCCCACCCCTTCCCAGAGACCCCAGCAGCCAATCCCCTCCCTCAGACTGTGCTGCAGGCAGCCCATTCGGCTCTCTCTAGGACCCAGCCCTGCTGTTACATGCTCCACTGCTTCCCCTCCTTCCGGCAGAGCGGTGCCCCTAGACAACCTGGTGCCCTAGGCAACTGCCTATGGCTAAGGATGGCCCTGGCAGGGCCGGCTCCAGGCACCAGCTAAAGAAGCAGGTGCTTGGGGTGGCCAATATCAAGGGGCGGCATTCTGGCCGCTATTGGGGCAGCACGTCCGGGTCTTCGGTGGGAAGGACCTGCCGCCGAATTGCCACCGAAGAGTGGAGCGGCGCGATCGTGCTGCCGCTGCTTTTTTTTTTTTTTTTTTTTGCGCCACTTGGGGCAGCAGAAAACCTGGAGGCAGCCCTGGTAATTGAAATCAATATTTGAGGAAATGTAGAAAACATCCAAAAATATTTAAAGAAATGATATTCTATTATCAGAGGGGTAGCCGTGTTAGTCTGGGTCTGTAAAAAGCAACAGAGAGTCCTGTGGCACCTTTAAGACTAACAGATGTATTGGAGCATGCGTCTGACGAAGTGGGTATTCACCCACAAAAGCTTATGCTCCAATACATCTGTTAGTCTTAAAGGTGCCACAGGACTCTGATATTCTATTATTCTTGAATAGTGCAATTAAATCACAATTTTATTTTATTTTTGATTGCTTGACAGCCCTAGTTGAGATCCCTGCTTTGTGGAAGCAAAGAACCCAAATCCAACAGAAAAAGCCCCAGTTGTATTGAATATTTTCTGTCCGACATAGGATCTCTTATTCTGAGATGTGAGCATGAAAGATCTGGCTAGATTCAAGCCTGGGAAATGTTTAAGAAGCAAAAGTAGGCCGTGCCTTCTATATGCCAAAACCTCAGTGTAAGTCTCCGTCAAGTTACTGACCTCCTCTCCCTTCCACAAATCAATGGCTGTCCATGCTAAGCTTAACATGGGATGACAATATGAAATTGCAAAACAGGGAGTATGGGGTTTCATATCTACCCTCTACTGAGCCACGCTGAACCAACTAATCCATAGACCGCTTCCTTCCACTAGGATCTGGCCTGATACTGAAAGCCTTACTCACACAATGAGTCCCTTTGAAATCAGTAGGACTGCTCAGGTGAGTAAGTCTTTGTAGAGCAACATGAACTGTTGTCCATATGAGTCCTCATTTCCTGAGGAGGGCAGCAAGATGTGCACACAGACCAGTCCTCCAGAAGCCAACACTTCACATGCATCAACCTGACAGCGCGGTCACAGTGAGAATGTGTGAACTGGGCTCTCCAGCTGGCACTCAGAACAGGATGTTTCAGGAGCATGCATGCAGAGATGCACCTCTTGTCATACCAGGCTGAGAGCAAGCCCTTCTCACCCCCACCCCTTCATAGCACCAGACAGAGCAGATAGAAGCTGCCCTCTCTGGGTCCTGTTTCTTAAGCTTTTGAAATGGATGGAGTATATTTGTATCATCATTGCAGCCAGAAGCCCCATTCATGGCCAAGGCCCCCCTGCAGTAGATACTAGAGAGAGAGAACAAAAGATGGTGCCTGCCCCACAGAGCTTCCAATCTAAGTACGAGACAGCTGGATACAGACAGGCATACAGGGAAACAATATTGGTCAGCATGACGGGCAGTGGGCATTGCCATGGGATGGTGTTTCAGTTAACCCAGGGGAACCTCTTGCTGGCTGGGTCCGTGCTGCTGCCCGGAGAGCAGGGGCTGGGCTCGGCTCACACACGTTGAGGGAGTGCTCCTTTAGCTGAAGTGGAGAGAAGCTGCATTTCAGGGGTCTGGTCCTGGCTCCCAGGGGTTTGAGAGATTTAATGTGTGTCGCCTATGTAACACCAACAGACCCCGGTCGTTGGCCGGCAGGATTGAACCTGGGGCCTCCGGAGCTTAGTGCATGGGCCTCTACGGCCTGAGCTAAAAGCCATAGGGCTGTTAGCTAAGGTGGTAGAGCAGAGTCAGTCAGTCATGTTTTTTCTCTCCCTCTCCAAAATGGTTTGCAGACCACATCCTCTTCTTGCCTCAGCCCACTCCCTCAGTCTGAACACACCTGCCTCTACTCCTGTTTCATACACTCAGATTCCTGCCCCTAGTTCCAGAAGGAGCTCAAAGGTAAGGTTTCTCTGTTCTGGGAGACTCTAGTGAAAAACTGTTGATCCTTCCCCTCTGTCTGGGGGCTGTGCCCATCATCCTGGTATCTGAACACTCTTGCCTCCTTTAAAAATTATGTTCTTAAACTAGTTTTTGTGGTTTCCAAACACTTTTTTTATGGGTCTGCCTTAAAAAAAACTGTCACTAAAAATTCCCCATGCGAGTGTAGCAAGGTAGCAGCAGTGTTCTTAAATGTTCTGCCATAGCATTATAGGTAAAAGAGCTTACCTTACTCCATTGATTCAACATGCAGTTTTGGAGTTTCTTCTTTCCTTTTAAGGTGCCCTGTGGGGTACTGGCAGTGCTTTGCTGGGAGCTTTAACGGGCTCCTACAAAGAGCAGGGAGCCAATGTCCTGGACAGATTTCTTCAGGTCTCCAGGACTAACAAGACTCTAGAGGAGCCTCCCTTCCCTCTCCTTTGCGCTCCAGTTGCAAGGAAGGGGGCTTGATACCTGCTGTTGGGAAATTATCTTCCAATTTTTCATTCACCAGGAGGAACCACCAGCTATTCTCCACATAACATGCTTCAGCCAAATGGAGCTTTGGGGGTAACACCGGAGACTAACTCCCATGCATCTGCAGTTCTGGCAACACAAAGTGTTCAAATGGCAGGAGATTGGCTTGGGAAAAGCACATAGTTTTAAAAGTTTATAAACAAACTACAGTTAGTTACAGTTAAGATTGCATCAGGATCCACCCCCCATAATACCTTTAAAGGAAGTGGTCATCTCAAAGGGACGTTAGCAATGATTAATGTAGAATAACATCCCAAGTGCATGGAGAGTGTGTGACAGTCAGATGTGCTGAGCTGTTGGTATAAGAACATGAGATCATCGTTGAGGTTGTGTGTGAAAGCCCAAGTTGAGGTGCATGTTGCTCTTCAGTATATATTGGAGATGGAAGGAAAAGCCGTTTGGAGCATTTTATCCACAACATCGTAGGCAACGTATGTGAAGGTGGCAAGTAATGAAGCCAACTTTTTGTTTCCACACTGTTAAGGTTTTGGGTGGGTCATGATGCAGCCTTAACTGTCACTAAATGTAGCTTTTGTTATACAGGCGTGGTTAGCTCATGTGAGTAGCTCCTCAGGGAATGAGAAAAGGGGAGCTGCACGTGCCTGGGAAGCAAGAGAGAACCTGTGCTGCTAAACCCACTGCAGGCTGCACCAACCCCTTGAAGGATGTGAGACGCTGAGATATGGCTCAATCCAGTCTGTGTCTACGACACTTCATCCCCATGTGGGAAGGCAGTCCTACCACCAAGTTCACTTGTGCCTCAGTTTCCTCTATGGGTGGCAATTTTCTTCCACCTAGGTGGGAGTCTGGAAGAGGTTTAGCCTCCAAGTCTTCCAGAGTAAAATGTCCAAAATAACCCATTAACATAAAGCCTGTCATCTGCTATCACAGCTTCAATGGTCTTCCTGCACTTCTCTGGGCCCACCGGTTCTCCCCTTTGTGGCGGTGTGACGACTCACCGCTGCAGCGCCTCCTGAGGTTGATCCAGGGAATTAGCTCTTTCCACTCAGGAGCGCCCTCTGCAGGCTGGTGTCCCGCTTGCCACTGGCCCCAGTGTCCCTCCCGGACCCCGGTGCCCCTTACCTCAGGGTTCCACGCAGGGCCGTCTCTAGGCACCAGCAAACCAAGCACGTGCTTGGGGCGGCACATTTTCAGGGGCGGCATTCCGGCCATCCTTTTTTTTTTTTTCTTCCTTTGGGCGGCAAAAGCCTAGAGCGGGCCCTGGCAGCAGCAGTGCGTCGTGTGCTGGGGGCACCCTGGGGCCGCTGTGGTTCGCGCCACCAGCCGCGGGGGAGTAGCGCCTGCACGTTGTGACTGGGCAGGGCGGGCTCCGAGCGGAGGACACTCTGGCCGCGCACGGAGCCGCCTGCAGGTGCCGCAGGGCGGCCGCCCCCCAGCGCCGCAGCCGACGTTGGGCAAAGCGGCCCGAGCTGCCCAGGTGCTGCGGCAGGGCAGCCAGAAACAGCAGCGGGGCCATAGAGGGCGGGGCGCTGCCGTGCAGGGCCCACGTCCCACTCTCCGGGGCTCCGCTCCCTCTGGGGCTGCCCTGTCCCAGCTCCTCAGGCCCCTGCCGGGGCGGTTCCACGGCTCTGCCCTCCCAGGTCCCAGCCGGTCCTGGAGGCGGGAGCCCTGGCTGGAGGGACCCTGGGCTGAGGCGCGGCCTGGGAGCCCCGCTGCTTATCCTGACCCTGCCAACACCAGACCGGCTGGAGGTGAAGGTGGAGCGGGCGGAGTCACCACTGGTGGGGAGAGCCCAGGGCTGGGGCGGCAGGGGGGTGCGGGGGAAGGGAGCCCAGGGCTGGGGCAGGGGGCAGCCAAAAATTTTTTTGCTTGGAGCAGCAAAAAACCTAGCACTGGCCCTGGTTCCACCCCATGCAGTACCCCACAGTCTCACTGGGTCTCCCCTCCCCAGGGAACCCCCAACCCCGTATCCCCACCTCACCTCAGTCTTGGCTACTGCCAGTCACCCTCTAGCCCCCACTCACTGGGGCAGACTGCAGTGTAAGTGCCACTCATCATTGGCAGGGAGGGTTTGGACCTGCTGCCTCTGCCTAACCTTGGGCTGCCCCTCTGCAATCCCATTACCCTTCTTGGCCTTTAACAAGGCCTGCAGCCTGGGAGTTTTCCAGGCCGGAGCTCCCCAGCTCCTCTGGCCTTTCATAGACTCATAGACTCATAGACTTTAAGGTCAGAAGGGACCAATATGGTCATCTAGTCTGACCTCCCGCATGATGCAGGCCACAAAAGCTGACCCACCCACAACAGAATATTCCAGCCTGCGAGCCCTGCCCTATGCTGCGGAGGAAGGCGAAAAACCTCCAGGGCCTCTGCCAATCTACCCTGGAGGAAAATTCCTTCCCGACCCCAAATATGGCGATCAGCAGTACCCCGAGCATACAGGCAAGATTCTACAGCCGGATCCTCATTTTACCCGCGATGGCACGTTAATGCCTAATTGACTAAAATCACGTTATCCCTTCAAACCATTCCCTCCATAAACTTATCAAGCCTAATCTTGAAGTCAGAAAGGTCTTTCGCCTCCACCGTTTCCCTCGGAAGGCTGTTCCAAAATTTCACCCCTCTGACGGTTAGAAACCTTCTTCTAATTTCAAGCCTAAACTTCCCCACGGCCAGTTTATATCCATTCGTTCTCGTGTCCACATTACTACTGAGCTGAAATAATTCCTCTCCCTCCTTGGTATTAATCCCTTTGATATATTTAAAGATAGCAATCATATCCCCCCTCAGCCTTCTTTTGGTTAGGCTAAACAAACCGAGCTCCTCGAGTCTCCTTTCATAGGAAAGGTTTTCCATTCCTCGGATCATCCTAGTGGCCCTTCTCTGTACCCGTTCCAGTTTGAGTTCATCCTTTTTAAACATAGGAGACCAGAACTGCACACAGTACTCCAAATGAGGTCTCACCAGCGCCTTGTATAACGGAAGCAGCACCTCCCTGTCCCTACTAGAAATACCTCGCCTGACGCATCCCAAAATCGCATTAGCTTTTTTCACAGCCACGTCACATTGCCGACTCATAGTCATCCTACGATCAACCAGGACTCCGAGGTCCTTCTCCTCCTCCGTCACTTCCAACCTATGCGTCCCTAACTTATAACTAAAATTCTTATTAGTCATCCCTAAATGCATCACCTTACACTTCGCACTATTAAATCTCATCCTATTATTTTTACTCCAATTTACAAGGTCATCCAAGTCTCCCTGCAGAATATCCCTATCCTTCTCCGAATTGGCAATACCTCCCAACTTTGTGTCATCCGCAAACTTTATCAGCCCACTCCTACATTCGGTTCCGAGGTCAGTAACGAATAGATTGAATAAAATCGGACCCAAAACCGAACCTTGAGGAACCCCACTGGTGACCTCCGTCCAACCCGACAGTTCACCTTTCAGTACTACCCGTTGCAGTCTCCCCTTTAACCAGTTTTTTATCCACCTCTGGAATTTAATATCGATCCCCATCTTTTCCAATTTAACCAATAATTCCTCGTGCGGGACAGTATCAAACGCTTTACTAAAATCGAGGTAAATTAGATCCACCGCATTTCCTTTATCTAGAAGGTCTGTTACTTTCTCAAAGAAGGAGATCAAGTTGGTTTGGCACGATCTGCCTTTCGTAAACCCATGTTGTAATTTGTCCCAATTGCCATTCACCTCAAGGTCCTTAACTACTTTTTCCTTCAAAATTTTTTCCAAGACCTTGCATCCTACAGAAGTTAAACTAACAGGTCTGTAGTTACCCGGGTCACTTTTTTTCCCCTTCTTAAAAATAGGAACCACATTAGCTATTTTCCAGTCCATCGGTACCACCCCCGAGTTTACAGATTTATTAAAAATTATCACCAAGGGGCTTGCAATTTCTCGCGCCAGCTCCTTCAATATTCTAGGATGGAGATCATCCGGTCCGCCCGATTTAGTCCCATTTAGCTGGTCAAGTTTGGCTTCCACCTCTGATACTGTAATGTCAATCGCCCCTCCTTTATTCCCCTCTGTCCCGTTCCCTCTATTCCTAAACCCTTCATTAGCCTTATTAAATACTGACGCAAAATATTCATTTAGATATTGTGCCATGCCTAGATTATCCTTAATCTCCACTCCATTTACATGCTTCAGCGGTCCCACTTCCTCTTTCTTTGTTTTCTTCCTATTTATATGGCTATAAAACCTCTTACTATTGGATTTAATTCCCCTCGCGAGGTCCAACTCTACACGGCTTTTGGCCTTTCTCACCGCATCCCTACATGCTCTGACCTCAATAAGGTAGGTTTCCTTACCGATCTGTCCCCTCTTCCATTCTTTGTACGCTTTCTGTTTTTTCTTAATCGCCCCTTTGAGACGCCCGCTCATCCAGCTAGGTCTAATTCTCCTGTCTACTAACCGTTTCCCCTTTCTTGGGATACAGGCCTCGGACAGCTCGTGCAACTTCAGCTTGAAATAATCCCAGGCCTCATCTGCCTTTAGCTCTCTAAGTATGTTAGCCCAATCCATTTCCCTAAGTAGTTGCCTTAATTTATAAAAGTTGCCCTTTTTGAAATCGTAAACCTTAGTCACAGTTTTATTTCTGTTAATCCTTCCATTTAGTTTAAACCGAATTAGCTCATGGTCACTCGAGCCAAGGTTGTCCCCTACTATCATTTCCTCAACTAGGTCCTCACTACTCACCAGCACCAAATCTAAAATGGCATCCCCCCTCGTCGGTTCAGCTACTACTTGCTGAAGGAATTCATCTGCTAGCACGTCTAGGAACATCTGAGCCCTATTATTGTTACTAGCATTTGTTCCCCAATCTATGTCTGGGAAGTTAAAGTCCCCCATGATCACACAGCTCTTATTAGTTTTTACTTCCTTAAAAACATTAAATAGTTCTCCGTCCGCATCCAGGCTAGATCCCGGCGGTCTATAGCACACCCCAAGCAGTATCTCAGGGGAGGCTCTAGTAGTTCTTTTACCCAGTGTAATCATTGCCCAGACAGACTCTGTCTTATCCATTCCATCACTTATTATTTCTTTACATTTTAGTTCATTATTCACATACAGTGCCACACCCCCACCTTTACCTTTTTTCCGGTCATTCCTAAACAGCACATACCCTTCGATACCTGTACTCCAGTCATGACTACAGTTCCACCATGTTTCGGTTATTCCTACGATATCAGGTTTCATTTCTTGGACCAGGAGCTCCAGTTCCTCCATTTTGTTACCTAGGCTTCTCGCATTGATGTATAAACATCTTACCGTATGCTGTCTGTCCTTTCTCCCATTAGTTATGCACTTTGGTACGGACCCCCTAGTGTCCATCCGCCCCCTCCTTCTAATGTCCAATTCCCTACCCCTATCTATATCTTTCCCCAGCCTTGCTCCACTTTGGGTACCCAGCTCAGCAGCCAGGTCTATCCCTCTCAACAACTAGGAAGAGACTGCCTAGCGCCAGCCTAGCAGCCCCTTTATAGGGCCTGCTGTGGCCTGATTGGGGCATGGCCCAGCTGCAGCTGCTTCCCCAATCAGCCCAGGCTTACTGGTTCCCCGCCACAGCCCTCTTGCAGGGCTGTTTTAAGCCCTTCAGGGTAGGAGCGGGGTTACTGCCCTGCTACACGGGGTTTAGTCCTCCACCGCTTGAGGCAATAGCTCAATAGTTCTCATAGCCCTTCCCAGGGTTTAGTCCCTTTGGAGAGTCTGGCAAGTTCTTCCCCTTACACCCCTCCTTCCTCTCACCTTATTACCTCTTTCTCTTTTTCCTACTTGTCTCCTGAGAGTCTTTGCAATCACTGCAAACAGCAGTGGCCCTTCCTAGGACAAGGTTAACTCTTTCCATGTCAACCCAGCACTAGGAGTATAGACATCAGTACACATAGCAGAAGTCCAGCTCCCTGCCAGCCCAAGGATGTAGCCTCTCATGGACTTTTGGAACCTGATACAGCCAGGAGTGGCTGTACTCCCCTAGCATGTCTAATTACTGTGTTTGTCTGGCCTACTAGTGTGAAATATCACTCATAAACCTTCAAACCTACTAATCTGTGATGCCTGCAATGTGTGACCAGACATGTGACCAATGACTGAAATGTGATACACCTGTATTCTTTTGGTGATTCACACCATAATTTATTGATTATCCCAGTTTTCTTCTGACTGTGTGAATCACATGTAATCAGAATATCTCCCACGCAGATCAGCAGGAGCATTTGAACATTCAACCGTCAGATTCCCAGTTAGACTCATAGACTCATAGACTTTAAGGTCATAAGGGACCATTGTGGTCAGCTAGTCTGACCTCCCACATGATGCAGGCCACAAAAGCTGACCCACCCACTTTCCCTTAACTCAGCTGTTGAAGTCTCCAGATCGTGATTTAAAGACTTCAAGTCGCAGAGAATCCTCCAGCTTGCGACCCCTGCCCTATGCTGCGGAGGAAGGCGAAAAACCTCCAGGGCCTCTGCCAATCTACCCTGGAGGAAAATTCCTTCCCGACCCCAAATATGGCGATCAGTAGAACCCCGAGCATACAGGCAAGAATCTCCAGCCGGACCCTCATTTTACCAGCGATGGCACGTTATTGCCTAATTGACTAAAATCACGTTATCCCATCAAACCATTCCCTCCATGAACTTATCTAGCCTAATCTTGAAGCCAGGGAGGTCTTTCGCCCCCACCGTTTCCCTCGGAAGGCTGTTCCAAAATTTCACCCCTCTGACAGTTAGAAACCTTCGTCTAATTTCAAGACTAAACTTCCCCAAGGCCAGTTTATATCCATTTGTTCTCGTGTCCACATTAGTACTGAGCTGAAATAATTCCTCTCCCTCCCTGGTATTTATCCCTCTGATATATTTAAAGAGAGCAATCATATCCCCCCTCAGCCTTCTTTTGGTTAGGCTAAACAAACCGAGCTCCTCGAGTCTCCTTTCATAGGAAAGGTTTTCCATTCCTCGGATCATCCTAGTGGCCCTTCTCTGTACCCGTTCCAGTTTGAGTTCGTCCTTTTTAAACATAGGAGACCAGAACTGCACACAGTACTCCAAATGAGGTCTCACCAGCGCCTTGTATAACGGAAGCAGCACCTCCTTGTCCCTACTAGAAATACCTCGCCTAACGCATCCCAAGATCGCATTAGCTTTTTTCACAGCCACGTCACATTGCCGACTCATAGTCATCCTGCGATCAACCAGGACTCCGAGGTCCTTCTCCTCCTCCATCACTTCCAACCTATGCGTCCCCAGCTTATAACTAAAATTCTTGTTAGTCATCCCTAAATGCATCACCTTACACTTCTCACTATTAAATCTCATCCTATTATTATTACTCCAATTTACAAGGTCATCCAAGTCTCCCTGCAGAATATCCCGATCCTTCTCCGAATTGGCAATACCTCCCAACTTTGTGTCATCCGCAAACTTTATCAGCCCACTCCTACATTCGGTTCCGAGGTCAGTAATAAATAGATTAAATAAAATCGGACCCAAAACCAAACCTTGAGAAACCCCACTGGTGACCTCCCTCCAACCTGACAGTTCACCTTTCAGTACTACCCGCTGTAGTCTACCCTTTAACCAGTTCTTTATCCACCTCTGGATTTTCATATCGATCCCCATTTTTTCCAATTTAACCAATAATTCCTCATGCGGTACAGTATCAAACGCTTTACTAAAATCGAGGTATATTAGATCCACCGCATTTCCTTTATCTAGAAGGTCTGTTACTTTCAGACCCCTACTGCTTTAACTCCTGGAGTAATTGCCTCTTTGTGGACCATCAACTAGAGAAGGACTTCACACACACTATCCCAATGGGTGACACTCTGTTTTCTAGACAGCAGTAGAAGTATTTATACTAAAATGCGCTCTATTAACAAACAGCGCTTTGTATAACTAATATTGTCTGAATCAGCAGCAGAAGGAGCAACGTAGAGCCCCAGCCCAGAGCGTTTCAGGTTTACTACAAAAGGGGCACCAAAAAAGAACTACCCCTATAAAATGAAACATGTAATACATTCTCAAAATGAATAGAAATCTATAGCAGGTGCTACCACAGCACCATAATAGTACATTTTGAGGACTTATTATTTGCCATTTGATTTCTGAGCCTGAAGGGTGCACTTGGGGGTCACGTTTTCAGATTCTTCTTCACCAAACATCAGAAGACTTGTAATAAAATCACAAGAGTTAGCAACACTGCATTTGGGCCCTGTAAGGCTAATCTGGAGAGAAGATGATGACTGTAAGGGGGCCATGCCCCCTTGCTGACACTGAATGTGTCTTTTGGTTGGTCCTCTCCCAGTGCTGCGAGAAAGGGGAAGGACTGAAGTAGAGTCAGGATCCTGAGACTGACAGGTCCCCAAGCCAATGCAGAGAGGCCAGCACTCCAAGTCAGCTGGATTGACAGGACCGGCAGGTGTGAGCCGGGGCTCGATGTCTAGTTGGCAGCCGGTATCAAGCGGAGTGCCCCAAGGGTCGGTCCTGGGGCCGGTTTTGTTCAATAGCTTCATTAATGATGTGGAGGATGGCGTGGACTGCACCCTCAGCAAGTAAACTGGGAGGAGTGGTAGGAGTGGAGGAGTGGTAGATACGCTGGAGTGTAGGGATAGGATACAGAGGGACCTAGACAAATTAGAGGATTAGGGATAGGATACAGAGGGACCTAGACAAATTAGAGGATTGGGCCAAAAGAAACCTGATGAGGTTCAACAAGGACAAGTGCAGAGTCCTGCACTTAGGATGGAAGAATCCCATGCACTGCTACAGACTAGGGACCGAGTGGCTAGGCAGCAGTTCTGCAGAAGAGGACCTGGGGTTACAGTGGACGAGAAGCTGGATATGATTCGACAGTGTGTCCTTGTTGCCAAGAAGGCTAATGGCATTTTGGGCTGTATAAGTAGGGGCATTGCCAGCAGATCGAGGGACCTGATCATTCCCCTCTATTTGGCATTGGTGAGGCCGCATCTGGAGTACTGTGTCCAGTTTTGGGCCCCACACTACAAGAAGGATGTGGGAAAATTGGAAAGAGTCCAGTGGAGGGCAACAAAAATGATTAGGGGGCTGGAACACATGACTTATGAGGAGAGGCTGAGGGAACTGGGCTTGTTTAGTCTGCAGAAGAGAAGAATGAGGGGGGATTTGATAGCTGCTTTCAACTACCTGAAGGGGGGTTCCAAAAGGGCTGGAGCTAGGCTGTTCTCAGTGGTGGCAGATGACAGAACAAGGAGCAATGGTCTCAAGTTGCAGTGGGAAAGGTTTAGGTTGGATATTAGGAAAAACTTTTGCACTCTGTTCTGAGCGGCATGGTAAGGGGGCCAGGGGGTCGGAGAAGGGGCAGGGAGGTTCTGGAGGGGGCAGTCAAGAGACAGGGAGCAGGGTTGGATGGGTCGGGAGTTTGGGGGGGGGGCTGTCTGGGGGTTGGGGGTGTAAGGTTTTGGGCAGTCAGGGTACAGGTAGGGGGTAGGGTCCTAGGGGGGCAGTTAGGGGACAAGGAACAGGGAGGCTTAGGTAGGGGGTGGGGTTCTGGAGGGCAGTTAGGAGCAGGGGTCCCAGGAGGGGGCAGTCAGGGGACAGGGAGCAGAGGGGTTTAGATGGGTCGGGAGTTCGGGGGGGGGGGCTGTCAGGGGGTGGGGAGTGGTTGGATGGGGCGTGGGAGTCCCTGGTGTCTGTCTGGGGGTGGGGGGGTGGATAAGGGTTGGGGCAGTCAGGGGAGAGGTAGGGGGTAGGTTCCTAGGGGGCCAGTTAGGATGGGGGGAAGGTCTCAGGAGGGGGCAGTCAGGGGACAAGGAGCAGGGAGGCTTAGGAAGGGGGTGGAGTCCTGTGGGGCAGTTAGGGGCAGGGGTCCCAGGAGGGGGCAGTCAGGGGACAAGGAGTGGGGGGGAGGGTTGGGGGTTCTGAGGGGGGCGGGAAGTGGGAGGGAGTGGAAGGGGCAGGGGTGGGGCTAGGGCAGGACAGGGACGGGGCTAGAGCGGGGCTCCTCCCGTCCTCTTTTTTGATTGTTGAAATATGGTAACCCTAGTTTCACTCTGTACACATGTGCGCACACACGCGCGCACACACACACATATATTTTCACTTGTGCACACAGTTCTGAATTCTGCAGCCTTCAGCTGACAAACAGGAGGCAAATTTTCTAAATTCAGCTCCCCGTGTCACTGGGTGGAAGGCCCTGGGTAAATAACAGGTTCAGTGCCATATCTTTCTGTTCTTCCTCGGACATCACTAGTCGATAACCCAATAGGTCCATGGCATCTTTGCACACATTTTGCAACTTTGCTATTTTCTGGAAGGGCAGGTTGTCCCTCCAGGCCTGGGACACATTCACTGCATCTCTGGAGTTGATGTCAAAGGCCTGCGTCCCCGGGCCTTTCCCATGAGTGATGTTGTACATCCACACCTGAAGTTTGGGTATGAGGTGGAGCTCTGCAAACTTATACATCTGTGCAACCTTTGCCAGGGGATCGCTGACAATATCTTCATAGCGCACCAGCATGTAGCGGCCTTTGAGGAAGCTGGGAAGGGCCTGGCTGCCTTCAGTGTAAATCCGGATGTGACTTTTACAGATTTCCTGCATCACGTTGTAGGGCCCCCTCTCCCCTTGGTTCTTCTGGGGCCCCACCACAATGTTATTGTCGTCTATCAGAGCAGCCACTGTTTTCTCACGACTGTGGAACACAGCCCTGGGGTCGCGAACCAAGTGAATGATTTTGAGATTCAGGGAGGGGTCAGTGAGAAGGGGATAGAGAACTGTCAGATCAAAGAACCGGACCTCCTTGATGACTGTGTGGCTATAGGTCTTGCAAGCTTCCTCCACCTTGCTGAATGGGTACCTGCTGCAGAAGGTCTTGCAGGCGGTTTTGGAAATGATGTGGTTGCGCTGGAAGTGGTCACATGCAGGGGGGGAGCACAGGGCCCGGCTGGCCTCCCACTGAAATAAATCAGATTTATTCCTCTGCGTAGACATGTAGGCATCAAACACAGACATGTCGCACAGAAAGACAGACCTGATGAGGTCACGTGCTGCCATCTGTAAGGCTTTGGCCCTGTTCTGATACATGGCTCTCCACACATGCCAGGCAGGCTCCATCAGGTAGAAGACATCAGGGTGCTGGCTGAAGAGCTGGCCAGTGAAGGAAGATCCTGACCGCCAGGAGGAGAGAATGAGGATGTGCACCTGAGCTGGCTTCTCTTCCTGGGGGGAATAGCTGCTGCGAAGCTGAGAGAGGAAGCAGATGAAAACAATCGACTGAACTGCCAGGACCACTATCACTATTGTCTTCTTTGACTTCAGCATGGTGGCTAAGAGCCTGAGGAGAGAGAGAGTGCCTTCAGATTGTTGGGTTAACAAACACCGTGGGAAGCCAGAACACTCAGGACTGGACCTCAGAGAAAACCGCAGCACCCCTGTTCTGGGGAAACAGAGCGCGGCCTTGCCAGCAATTACATTCTGGCAGCAAATTTGAATGGTCTCTGGTGAAAGCAGATAAAAGGGGCTGTGGGCCTGTTTGTGAGCCTACGCACTAGGAGAGAGTAGGATTGAATGCTATAGATGCCCACCTGTGCAGTAAGTCACTGCGGCATCTTGCTCCTAACCCTTCTCCAGAGAAAGGAAAGACACTTTTTTTTCTCTTTTTGGAGTGGGCAAATCTACTGTGGGGGCTGCTGTGATCCAAGTTGCCAGGGCAATCAAAGACCTGGTGATATCAAGGGTAGTGACTCTGGGAAATGTGCAGGTCATAGTGGATGGCTTTGCTGCAATGGGATTCCCAAACTGTGGTGGGGCGATAGACGGAACCCATATCCCTATCTTGGCACCGGAGCATCAAGCCACTGAGTACATAAACCACAAGGGGTACTTTTCAATGCTGCTGCAAGCCCTGGTGGATCACAAGGGACGTTTCACCAACATCAACGTGGGATGGCCGGGAAAGGTACATGATGCTCGTGTCTTCAGGCACTCTGGTCTGTTTCGAAAGCTGGAGGAAGGGACTTTCTTCCCGGACCAGAAAATAACCGTTGGGGATGTTGAAATGCCTATCGTTATCCTTGGGGACCCCGCCTACCCCTTAATGCCATGGCTCATGAAGCCGTACACAGGCAGCCTGGACAGGAGTCAGGACCTGTTCAACTATAGGCTGAGCAAGTGCCGAATGGTGGTGGAATGTGCATTTGGACGTTTAAAAGCGCGCTAGCGCAGCTTACTGACTCGCTCAGACCTCAGCGAAAAGAATATCCCCATTGTTATTGCTGCTTGCTGTGCGCTCCACAATATCTGTGAGAGTAAGGGGGAGACATTTATGGCGGGGTGGGAGGTTGAGGCAAATCACCTGGCTGCTGATTACACACAGCCAGACACCAGGGCGGTTAGAAGAGTACAGCAGGGTGCGGTGCGCATCAGAGAAGCTTTGAAAACCAGTTTTGTGACTGGCCAGGCTACGGTGTGAAACTTCTGTTTTTTTCTCCTTGATGAATCATCCGCGCCCCGCCCACCCGGTTCACTCTACTTCCCTGTAAACCAACCACCCCACCCTCCCCTCCCTGCTTCGAGCACCGCTTGCAGAGGCAATAAAGTCATTGTTACTTCTCATTCATGCATTCTTTATTAATTCATCACACAACTAGGAGGATAATTGCCAAGGTAGCCCGGGACGGGTGGGGGAGGAGGGAAGGAAAAGGACACACTGCAGTTTAAGACTTTAAAACTTTAACACTTATTGAAGGCCAGCCTTCCAATGCTCGGGCAATCATCTGGGGTGGAGTGACTGGGTGGCCGGAGGCCCCCCCACCGTGTTGTTGGGCGTCTGGGTGAGGAGGCAATGGGACTTGGGGAGGAGGGCTGTTGGTAACACAGGGGCTGTAGCAGCGGTCTCTGTTCCTGCTGCCTTTCCTGCAGCTCAACCATACGCTGGAGCATATCAGTTTGAAGCTCCAGCAGCCGGAGCATCGTCTCTTGCCTTCTGTCTGCAAGCTGATGCCACCTATCATCTTCAGCCCACCACTTGCTCTGTTCAGTCCGCGATTCATCCCGCCACCTCTCCTCTCGTTCATATTGTGCTTTTTTGCACTCTGACATTGACTGCCTCCACGCATTCTGCTGTGCTCTTTCAGCGTGGGAGGACATCTGGAGCTCCGTGAACATATCATCCCGAGTCCGCCGTTTTCTCCTTCTAATCTTCGCAAGCCTCTGCAAAGGAGAAACATTTGCAGCTGGTGGAGGAGAAGGGAGAGGTGGTTAAAAAAGACACATTTTAGAGAACAATGGGTACACTCTTTCACGTTAAATTTTGCTGTTCACATTACACAGCACTTGTGCTTTCGTTGCAAGGTCGCATTTTTCCTCTTATACTGAGGGCCTGCCAGTTTGGTGTGAGAGATCACTCACGCAGTGCCAGGCAACAGAATTCGGCTTGCAGGCAGCCATGGTAAGCCACAGTCTTTTGGCTTTTTTAACCTTCATAACATGTGGGAATGGTTTCAAACAGCAGTGCCCTCATTTCCCATACCAAGGACCCATTGGGTTGGCCATTTAAATGGGTTTGCAATGTAAAAGGAGGGGCTGGGGTTTCCGGGTTAACATGCAGCACAAACCCAACTACCCCCCCCCACACACACACACAGAGCCAATTCTCTGGGATGATCACTTCACCCCTCCCCCGCACCGCGTGGCTAACAGCGGGGAACATTTCTGTTCAGCCGAGCAGGAACGGGCACCTCTGAATGTCCCCTTAATAAAATCACCCCATTTCAACCAGGTGACCGTGAATGATATCACTCTCCTGAGGATAACAAAGAGAGATAAGGAATGGATGTTATCTGCATGCCAGCAAACACCGGGACCATACGCTGCCATGTTTTGTTATGCAGTGATTCCAGACTATGTGCTACTGGCCTGGCGTGGTAAAGTGTCCTACCATGGCGGACGGGATAAGGCAGCCCTCCCCAGAAACGTTTTGCAAAGGCTTTGGGAGTACATGGAGGAGAGCTTTCTGGAGATGTCCCTGGAGGATTTCCGCTCCATCCCCATACACGTTAACAGACTTTTCCAGTAGCTGTACTGGCCGCGATTGCCAGGGCAAATTAATCATTAATCATTAAACACGCTTGCTTTTAAACCATGTGTAATATTTACAAAGGTACACTCACCAGAGGTCCCTTGTGTGCCCTCAGGGTCTGGGAGCACGCCTTGGGTGAGTTCGGGGGTTACTGGTTCCAGGGTGATAAACATATCCTGGCTGTTGGGGAAACCGGTTTCTCCGCTTCCTTGCTGTGAGCTATCTTCATTGTCTTCATCATCATCATCATCTTCCGCGTACCCCGAACCCGCTTCCCTGTTGCGTGTTTCTCCATTGACGGAGTCAAAGCACACGGTTGGGGTAGTGGTGGCTGCACGCCCTAGAATGGCATGCAGCTCCGCGTAGAAGTGGCATGTTTGCGGCTCTGCCCCAGACCTTCTGTTTGCCTCTCTGGCTTTGTGGTAGGCTTGCCTTGGCTCCTTAATTTTCATGCGGCACTACTGTGCGTCCCTGTTATGGCCTCTGTCCTTCATGGCCTTTGAGACTTTTTCTAATATTTTGCCATTTCGTTTACTGCTACGGAGTTCATCCAGCACTGATTCGTCTCCCCATATGATGAGCAGATCCCGTACCTCCCGTTCTATCCATGCTGGAGCTCTTTTGCGATCCTGGGACTCCATCATGGTTACCTGTGCTGATGAGCTCTGCGTGGTCACCTGTGCTCTCCACGCTGGGCAAACAGGAAATGAAATTCAAAAGTTCACGGGGCTTTTCCTGTCTACCTGGTCAGTGCATCTGAGTTGAGAGTGCTGTCCAGAGCGGTCACAATGAAGCACTGTGGGATAGCTCCCGGAGGCCAATAACGTCGAATTCCATCCACACTACCCCAAATCCGACCCACAAAGGCCGATTTTAGCGCTAATCCCCTCGTCGGAGGTGGAGTAAAGAAACCGGTTTAAAGGGCCTTTAAGTCAAAAGAAAGGGCTTCGTCGTGTGGACGTGTCCAGGCTTAATTCGATTTAACGCTGCTAAAGTCGACCTAAACTCGTAGTGTAGGCCAGGCCTAAGTAATGTGGCTTATGTAAACCAGATGAAGGATCTGTTAGATAAATGGGTCAAAGGAAGGGATGTAATTAGCTTTGCAGGAACGTGTGATTTGCTTGTACAGGAGCAGTTCCTGACTATGACCCATTATGATATAAAACAGTGGTTATGGGATAAGAAAATGGACTCAGCAGAAAGTCTTGCTTCTTATACTGATCAATATGAGCAGTCCCAGACCACCAGAGAGGTGGGGAAAATCGAAACCAAACGGGTGGAGGTAGCAGAGGGGAACAACCCTGGTCGCAGTTTATGAAGATTCCTGAAGGGACACCCCGAGACCACACCATACCACCGGGGCCAGCCCAAGGCCCCAACTACACCCCAAGGAAAACCCCAGACACCTTATCGTCCCACCACACCATTCTCCAGCAACCTACCTCGCCCCAGTGACCAGTCAGCTGGGCGATGTTTTAAATGTAATGAGCTGGGGCATGTGAAGGCCAACTGCCCCAAGAACCCCAACAGATTACAGTTCATTGCACTGGGGTCACATCAAAGGTCCTCAGGCCCAGATGCCTCCCAGATACCCTCAGAGCGAAGGGAAACTGTGAGTGTGGGCGGGAAGAAGGTTACAGCGTGGAGGGACACTGGAGCACAGGTGTCAGCTATCCACCAATCCTTAGTGGACCCCAAATTCATCGACCCAGAGATCCAAGTGACGATTCAACCCTTCAAGTCAACCTCTTTTGACTTGCCTACAGCCAAGTTACCTGTCCAGTACAAGGGCTGGTCAGGCATGTGGACTTTTGCAGTCTATGATGATTATCCCATTCCCATGCTGCGGGGGGAAGACTTGGCCAACCACGTGAAGCTAGCCAAGAGGGTGGGAATGGTCACCCGCAGCCAGACTAAGCAAGCTGTCACACCTAGCTCCGTTCCTGTGCCTTCTACAAGGGCCCAGTCTATGTTAATAGGAAGGCTCTGGAAATTTCTAGGGGAAACGTACAACACTGAATGAACTTGATTCTGTCAAAGAAATGCCACTGTAGCAGGCAGCAGTTAGGCTGTGGGTGTGCTGAGACCACTGCCTATCAGGCCGACCATACTGTCTAATTGCTTCCTTGTGTTCCCAAGACACTCCAGCTCTCGTCTGACAGGAATTCCGTGACAGGAATTCCTAGGTGCTCTGGTAATACGGATAATAAAATTAATAAGTGAACACAGTGAAAACATAACCCCAGAAAGACTCTGTACCAAACACAGGCTGGGAACGGTGGGACAGGCACCTAGAAGGCAGCATAACTGTGCCACTGCGGGCATGGGGCAAAAATAACTCCCCAACAGCCTGGCCAGTGCGCACACTCTCACGCCCAGGCTCTCTCACCAGCTTGGTTGCTGACAGCTCAGTTTGTTAGTGGAGTTGTGTCCTGTGAGACTTTCTGGGCTGGGCTACACAAATATTTTCCTAGCCTTCCCCACTTTTGCACTAGCGCTGGTGCAGTTCCAGCTGTGCTAGCAGCGTGGGCCCCCTAGCTACTGTGTCTTTTCAAGGCACAAGCAGCCGCTGGCATTTTTACCACAGTGTTGTCCAGGCTTCCTCTGAGCAGGGTTAGATGACAGAATATTAAAAGTGGCAGCACCCTGTCTACACTAGTTCTCCCACAGCTACCACCACCAGTGGGAAGTGTTAAGAAAAAGGCTCTAAGTGGCTAGCCAGGGAGACCTGCAGCAACAGAAACTGCTCCCAAAATCTGGCTCATCTGTTCTGCCCTTGTAATGTAACAACACTTAGCACTTTGATAACACATTACATTACAAACATTAACTTGTAACATGGGGATTTAGGGCTGACCACAACCAGCCAACACATTTGTAAATAACCAGGTGCTGAGTCGTATTTAATACACGTCAATAACCCACATTCACTAGCACTTTTAAAACACAATTAATTTCCCCAGTCTAGCCAATCCACCCCCCCACCCTTACAGTTTCTCTCTGTGCAGACACACACACTTGCTCCCTTACTCACATATAAATATACACACTCCCCTGTGCACGTACACACTCATGCACACTCAGACCTGTAATGTGCACACTTTCACTCATACACTGTTTCTCACACACTGATTTGGCTCTTACCTGTGCCTGCGACCTGCTCTCTCCCTGTGTTAAGGTTCTTCTCTCACTGGATTTGCATAGGCATCTTATAGCCCTAAGTCATTGTGCTCTCCTAAACCCCACCTTCTAGGATTAGCTGCAAAGGATGGAAAGAGGTAGTCACTCCCTGGGAGCAGGGATGGCAGAATCCAACTGTGACGCAGGCAGACCAGGTGCCAGTTCAGACAAAAGTCTTCATGTCTCAACTAAACTCTGCCAAATCCAGGGCTGGGATCAGCGTGGCTCACCTGGGTATTAGCATAGTAAAAACAGATATTAGAATTATAAAAATGCGTTTCGTGTTTAGACTTTAACTGAAAGCTTGTGCGTTGCTGCCGGCATTAATCTCACTTACACCATCTGTGACCCATATTGTAAGGGGCTATTTGAGCAGTTGTGTTGTGAGCCTCTTGTGACTGTGTAAATCACCCGAAGGGAGAGAGACATTAATTAGGGTGAAGTGCTGAGCTTCAGCAGAAGGTGTTACAGCCTTCCCAATAGGAAAGGTCCAGACACACCAGACTATTGTGGGATGTTAAAGAGGACAAAAGACTTTGTTTTTCTGCTCTCCCCCATGAAGATGAGTCATGCAAGTGGACGCCTCCCATCAGCTGAGTTTGCAGCTCAGGACACATGGCAGGAGGAGGATCAAACCCCAAACTAAAGGAACTCGATATCTCTATGCTGCTTGGACTCTGGGAGAAAGGTTTCTAAGCATAATCAAGAGCAGTGGTGGGCAACCTGCGGCCCATCAGGGTAATCTGCTGGCGGGCCGCCAGACAGTTTGTTTACATTTGCACAGCCGCCCGCAGTGGTTCGCTGTTCCCAGCCAATTTGAGCTGTGGGAAGCAGTGGCCAGCATGTCCCTGTGGCCCGCGCCGCTTCCCGCAGCTCCCATTGGCCAGGAACGGTGAATTGCAGCCACTGGGCGCTGCGGGCGGCTGTGCAAATGTAACCAACTGTCTGGCGGCCCACCAGCGGATTACCCTGACGGGCCATGTGTGACCTGCAGGCCGCAGGTTGCCCACCACTGATCAAGACATTCCCCAGCTGTTTAGGCTGGCGTAGCCCTAAGGACATATGGATCTTGCTGATTTTAGAATCTTCGATTGCCTTTTGAAACTGAAGATCGTAACTTGTGTGCATCTCTGCTGACCCTGCTTTAACCTTGTAAATAACCCTCTCGTTTCCTTTGCCGGTTTAATAAAGCTTCATATAGCTTATGACAGGATTGGCTGCAGGCTCTGTCTTTGGTGTGAGATCTGAGGTGCAACTGACCTGGGGTAAGTGACTGATCCTTTGTGACTGGCTGTAGCTTGAATATTGCTGTGATTCTTGGTGGAAGGGACCAGCCATCCCAAAGGAGGGCCCAGGGGGACTGTCTGTGACCCCATGGTAAGGCTGTGCTGGTGCCTGAGGAGGTCACACTTGATACTTGGTTGGTGAAAACTAAGCACAGACCTTGTAGCCAGTTTCAGGCGTGGGGGGGTGCCCTGATTCCTGACAGGCTGCCCTGAGGCTGGGACCCACACTCTGGAGTCACTCAGGCAGCGTCACACCAACACCACGAGCACTGAGGTTGTCACAAGCTGACAAGAGCCAGGAAATTCCCAGTGAACACTTTGCTGAATGACCCACTGCTGTGCCAAATGAGGGGGCAGGCGGCCTGATGGGGCTGGAGCACTGCTCTTTTTGGGGAGAACAGGCTGGGAGCCCTGTGGGGGGTGGGAGGCCCATCCGTGGAAGGGGACACTGAGGCAGGGATTGTAAGTGGGGGTGCTTGGGGCACTGAGAGTGGCATGTCAGCACCAGAGTGGGCCGGGCAGGCTTGGGGCAGTGCCAGCACGAGTAGTGGTGTTCACTGGAAACCGTACCAGCAAATCTCACCTGTGCTGTGCTCTGAATGGGACCCGGTGTGAGGCTGCCAGACCAGCTGGCCACTGCCGGTGGCAGGTGCTGGAGTGGGAAAGGCAGTTCTCTCCCAGCCCAGCCCTTCCTTTCCTGGGGCACCATGCTCTGTAGGGCACAGTGCTCTCTGGGGAGCAGGCTGAATGCTGCTCCAATGGCTGTGCACTGCTGGTTGGGGGGTAGGATGGGGCAGGAGGTCAGGGCAGGTGGGTTGGCAACAGAGATCTGTGCTGAGTCCCACACAGCCCGACATGCTGGGTCACAGCTCCCTTCACTCGCCTGCCAGACACCAGCCCCTCTCGTGCACCGAGTGATCAAACGCCGCGGGACTGCAGGGGCTGCAGTCACGCTGCGTTTAGTGCAGAGACAGGGCAGGCCTGTGCCTGGCACTCAGAGCGTCTGCTTCAGGACCCACATTCAGAGCCTCCTCGGGAGCCTCCAGCCCGCCCACACAACACCCATCCATGCGCCGGGATCCTGCTTCGTTAGCGTTCCTGCTTCATGCGCCTCTGGCCCCTTCCTCTCTGCCTCTACCACACTCCTTCCTCTTCCCTGGGCCCCACTGGCCTCTAGCTCCCGTCCCCTCTCCCCTCCGCTGGGTGCGCTGGGCCCCCTGCAACCTCTATCTCCTCCCCACCCCTCCAAGTTGGCTTCAGCCCCAAGCACTCAACGAACTGCCTGTCCAAGGGCACAGCCCCTCCTGCCAGCACCCTCCCCAGGGCAGGCTCTCTCCTCCCCTCTCACTGCTGCTTTGGCCTACACACTGCACTTTTTCTCTGCTCTTGATTTCTGAGTCTCTCTCCCCCCACCACCAGTGCCCCATAAGGGCTCCTCATGCTCCCTTCTCTTTAACTGGGGCTGGAGCGCAGGGCTCTGCTCTTCCTCTCTCTCTTCCCACACCCAGCGCATCAGATGCCCCCTCCACGTCACTGATCCAATCTGCCTCTTCCTTCAGCCTCCACCGGAGTGCGTGCTTGGCTGTCACCACAAACTCAGTGTCCTTCCGAACATCACATCTCCCCCGACTGCCCATGGCTGTCCCATGTGTAAATTGCACAAGGTCCCCACCCAAAGACACCGCACCCTAACGTCACACTTGACATGGCAAACGGGTTGTGGGGGAGGAAGGTTGGTCACAGTCAGTTGCTAAAGCCTGTTTGGCAGTGTCAGTGTGGTTGGCTGAGTTTACTTTGTTGCTAAAGGAGTCAGAGAATGTCTTTGGTCCCTTACTTCTTGATGGCGCTGCAGCTGAGCTAGGCCTCCTGGGGGCATTGAAAAAAGAGAGCGTGTTGGCCTTGCAGAGCAGTAAGGAAGCATGCCTGAGCACAGGAGCGGCATGGAAGAAAGCACAGAGGGCAGCCGGGGAAGTTGACAATTGACACACAGAAACTGGCCCATTAATGGTTTGCAATGGGCAGGACCTGCTGCCTATGGCAGCAAGTCCATAAACAACTTTACCATGCACTAACCAGTGCCAGTTTACCCCCTTTCTGCCCCCTACACAGTAGATGAAGTGGACAAGGGTCTCTCCAACACTAACTCCAGGAAAGCGGCAGGAATGGACGGAATATATCCAGAATTCCTGAATAACGTTGGCCTGAAGGCAAGAAGGTGGCTGGCAGACTTCTTCAGCAACATCCACTCTTCTGGCATAATATAAAAGAGCCAAGATCATAGCCCTTTTGGAGCTCGGAAAAGAGGCCACCAGCCCAAAAACCTACCAGCCCATCTCCCTCCTTAGCCACTCCAATAGTTTATAGCATCTGCTAAGTTACAGCCAAGAGTGGAGCAACTGGTCCCAAAGAGCAGGCTGGATTTAGAACCAGTTGTACCTGCTGTGACCAGGTGCTGGCCTTACCCAGCTACCTCGGATTTGACTACCAGCAAAAATTAAAAACAGCAGCCACATTCGTTGACCTTTCTTCTGCAAATGATACTGTATGGTGCACAGGTCTCCTGCTGAAGTTATCATTAACCTTCCATGCTAATCAAACACAGACTCATCACTGAGATGCTGAGTAACACAAGAATCAACATACGCCTTGGTGAATAAAGGCGTATGTTGAATACGCTACGGGAATAAAGGGGAACAAGGAGACTTTTTATCAATACATTAGAAGCAAGAGGAAGACCAAAGACAGGGTAGGCCCACTGCTTAGTGAAGAGGGAGAAACAGTAACAGGAAACTTGGAAATGGCAGAGATGCTTAATGACTTCTTTGTTTCGGTCTTCACCGAGAAGTCTGAAGGAATGCCTAACATAGTGAATGCTAATGGGAAGGGGGTAGGTTTAGCAGATAAAATAAAAAAAGAACAAGTTAAAAATCACTTAGAAAAGTTAGATGCCTGCAAGTCACCAGGGCCTGATGAAATGCATCCTAGAATACTCAAGGAGCTAATAGAGGAGGTATCTGAGCCTCTAGCTATTATCTTTGGAAAATCATGGGAGACGGGAGAGATTCCAGAAGATTGGAAAAGGGCAAATATAGTGCCCATCTATAAAAAGGGAAATAAAAACAACCCAGGAAACTACAGACCAGTTAGTTTAACTTCTGTGCCAGGGAAGATAATGGAGCAAGTAATTAAGGAAATCATCTGCAAACACTTGGAAGGTGGTCAGGTGATAGGGAATAACCAGCATGGATTTGTAAAGAACAAATCATGTCAAACCAATCTGATCGCTTTCTTTGATAGGATAACGAGTCTTGTGGATAAGGGAGAAGCGGTGGATGTGGTATACCTAGACTTTAGTAAGGCATTTGATATGGTCTCGCATGATATTCTTATCGACAAACTAGGCAAATACAACTTAGATGGGGCTACTATGAGGTGGGTGCATAAGTGGTTGGAAAACTGTTCCCAGAGAGTTGTTATTAATGGTTCCCAATCCTGCTGGAAAGGCATAACGAGTGGGGTTCCGCAGGGGTCTGTTTTGGGACCGGTTCTGTTCAATATCTTCATTAACGACTTAGATATTGGCATAGAAAGTACGCTTATTAAGTTTGCGGATGATACCAAACTGGGAGGGATTGCAACTGCTTTGGAGGACAGGGTCATAATTCAAAATGATCTGGACAAATTGGAGAAATGGTCTGAGTTAAACAGGATGAAGTTTAACAAAGACAAATGCAAAGTGCTCCACTTAAGAAGAAAAAATCAGTTTCACACATACAGAATGGGAAGAGACTGTCTAGGAACGAGTACGGCAGAAAGGGATCTAGGGGTTATAGTGGACCACAAGCTAAATATGAGTCAACAGTGTGATGCTGTTGCAAAAAAAGCAAACATGATTCTGGGATGTATTAACAGGTGTGTTGTGAGCAAGACACGAGAAGTCATTCTTCCGCTCTACTCTGCTCTGGTTAGGCCTCAGCTGGAGTATTGTGTCCAGTTCTGGGCACCGCATTTCAAGAAAGATGTGGAGAAATTGGAAAGGGTCCAGAGAAGAGCAACAAGAATGATTAAAGGTCTTGAGAACATGACCTATGAAGGAAGGCTGAAAGAATTGGGTTTGTTTAGTTTGGAAAAGAGAAGACTGAGAGGGGACATGATAGCAGTTTTCAGGTATCTAAAAGGGTGTCATAAGGAGGAGGGAGAAAACTTGTTCACCTTAGCCTCTGAGGATAGAACAAGAAGCAATGGGCTTAAACTGCAGCAAGGGAGGTCTAGGTTGGACATTAGGAAAAAGTTCCTAACTGTCAGGGTGGTTAAACACTGGAATAAATTGCCTAGGGAGGTTGTGGAATCTCCATCTCTGGAGATATTTAAGAGTAGGTTAGATAAATGTCTATCAGGGATGGTCTAGACAGTATTTGGTCCTGCCATGCGGGCAGGGGACTGGACTCGATGACCTCTCGAGGTCCCTTCCAGTCCTAGAATCTATAAATCTATGAATCTCCCAGCGAATCACAGAGAATGAACAACCGCCTCCCACAGGGATCCATTTTAGCACCTGCGCTGTTCAGTCTCTATACCAGCAACTTTCCAGTCACATCATCCCGTAAATTCATCTATGCAGAGGCCATTGTGCTAGCAACGCAAGCATCCTCTCTGAAGGCCACAGACAAGGTCATGAATAATGACCTCCGAACACTTGAGATGTAACTCAAAACTTGGTGCCTGAAACCCAGCACTTCAAAAACACTCATCTTTGCCTTCCACTTGAACAACCATGAGGCCCAAATGCCTCTGAAAGTGGACTTTTGTGGTCTGCCTCTGTCACATGACCACAGTCCTTGGTCCCTTGGAATTACCCTAGATTGGATGCTGAGCTATCGCCAACACGCTGACAACACCAAAAAGAAGATAAAGACAAAGTTTAACATCATCTAGCAGCTCGCTGGCACCTGCTGGGAGTGTAATGCTTCCATGCCAGTCTCATGACACTGAAATCAATGATGCACTAAGGATTGTTAGCGGATCTCTCAGTTCCATGCTAATAGCATGGCTCCCAGTGTTGGTTGGCATCACTTCAGCCAACATCAGGTGAGATGCTGCTGTGGTCCAGGAGTACAAAAGGACTTTGGCTGCTCTGGACCTGACGATACACCTGTTGTCAGTAGCTGCTGGTGTGGTGCTCTGCTCTTGTTCGATGATAACAGTCGGCTGCGTGCGTGTTCCCTCTGTGTGCTGCCCCGGCTCTGCACAGATCGCTGACACAGCAGACCCTGAGAGATCCCCCAATGACCACAGACTCTGATAAGGTACGAAGGAACCCGGCCAGGTTTATTGTCAAATGAAGCACAGTAATAGTTTCCTATAGACTCTACAGGACATAGTACGAATATGTGCCCCCTGGCAATGGACCGGCTCAGTCAGTGGCGGGACACTCCACTGCTCCCTAGGCCAGACAAAGATGCGCACTCCGGGACCTACTTTTATAGTTACAGGACAGATTACTCATCCCTACTGATGTATTGAGGTACAGCCTCTTGGCTCATTAGGGTGCTGTCTCCCCTTTGATCATGTTGTTTCTATCCATCACGCTCTCCTTTTGACCCTGTCTTTAAGATGCACCTGCCTGTTCCTTGTTATGTCTGTGGAGTGTCCTTGTATCGGGCTGTCCAGGTGCCATCTTGGCACAAGTTCCTCTTATTAGCGCTTATGTGTGAATGCACCTGCTTCTAACAACCCTCTTCTTGCCAACTTCTGTGAGTGGGGCCTGCCTCTGGCTCACAGCTCAGCTTTTGCTTAGCAGTGCCTGGAAGTACTTTGGTTCAGGCTTCAGGCCTCAGACTGGGCCTCTGACACAAGAGTTTGTTTCAAGACCTCATCTTACAACAACACCAAGACCTCAATTCACTGCCACTGTCCCAACTCAAACCCAGGAAGCCTTTCTGGCTCCACGCATCAACACTACAGGCCATCGGAGAGGACTCCAGCACTTGCTGGCTCGAATCGTGGGCTGTTGTGACATTCCAAACAAAGACCTGAGTGAAGATCCAACAAAAGAAATCCCGGGATTCTGCCTTCCCCATAGGCAGTGCATGGCACTCAGACACGTTTGGACAACACACGAAGGTGTGGATGTCTCCTCCACAAATGGAACATCAAACTGTGTTTGATTGTAACTCCGGTGTGGTACAAACCATGTGACACATCACAGACAACTGCCATGTGACACATCACAGACATTCATGCTTACTGTGGTGGCACAAGGGGGATCCACCTAACTGCCCCATCAGCATTAAAATGCCTTTTGAATGTCAAGATTCAATTATAATCCCAGCCCATCCGTATGAAAGGAGAATGGGCAGGAGGAGACACGGCAGGATTGTTCATCGGGTAAGTTAGGAGGCTGAGGAAACAGCGCAGGCCATGAGGAGCAGCTGAGCTCTAGCTACATAACTAGATAACAAAATATTTGCTATTTAACAACAGCATCAGGACAATAATTCTCTCTTCCTGCTCAGGGCCAAGCTTTGCCAGTTGCACCGGCTCCCAGCGAGACATCCACCTTCCTTGACAGCATCCGTCTGTCTGCAGCCTGGGAAGGAGCCGGGCAGCCCCAGGCTCGCTCTGTCAGGCTGGGTTCAGGGTAGGAGAGCGTAGGAGGCAGTAAGAACAGAAAGACTTAGGCCTGGTCTACACTACGAGTTTAGGTCGACTTTAGCAGTGTTAAATCGAATTAAGCCTGGACACGTTCACACGACGAAGCCCTTTCTTTCGACTTAAAGGGCCCTTTAAACCGGTTTCTTTACTCCACCTCCGACGAGGGGATTAGCGCTAAAATCGGCCTTAGCGGGTCGGAATTGGGGTAGTGTGAATGGAATGCGACGTTATTGGCCTCCGAGAGCTATCCCACAGTGCTTCATTGTGACCGCTCTAGACAGCACTCTCAACTCAGATGCACTGACCAGGGAGACAGGAAAAGCCCCGCGAACGTTTGAATTTCATTTCCTGTTTGCCCAGCGTGGAGAGCACAGGTGACCACGCAGAGCTCATCAGCACAGGTAACCGTGATGGAGTCCCAGGATCGCAAAAGAGCTCCAGCATGGACCGAACGGGAGGTACGGGATCTGCTCGCCATATGGGGAGATGAATCAGTGCTAGCTGAACTCCGTAGCAGTAAACGAAATGGCAAAATATTAGAAAAGGTCTCCAAGGCCATGAAGGACAGAGACTACAGAAAAGCACAGTATGAACGAGAGGAGAGGTGGCGGGCTGAATCGCGGGATGAACAGAGCAAGTGGCGGGCTGAAGATGATAGGTGGCGTCAGCTTGCAGACAGAAGGCAAGAGTCGATGCTCCAGCTGCTGGAGCATCAAACTGATATGCTCCAGCGTATGGTTGAGCTGCAGGAAAGGCAGCAGGAGCAGAGACCGCCGCTACAGCCCCTGTCTAACCAACAGCCCTCCTCCCCAAGTTCCATAGCCTCCTCACCCAGACGCCCAAGAACACGGTGGGGGGGGCCTCCGGCCACCCAGTCACTCCACCCCAGATGATTGCCCGAGCATCAGAAGGCTGGCCTTCAATAAGAGTTAAAGTTTTAAACTGCAGTGTGTCCTTTTCCTTCCCTCCTCCCCCACCCATCCCGGGCTACCTTGGCAATTATCCTCCTAGTTGTGTGATGAATTAATAAAGAATGCATGAATGTGAAGTAACAATGACTTTATTGCCTCTGCAAGCGGTGCTCAAAGGGGGGAGGGGAGGGTGGGGTGGTTGGTTTACAGGGAAGTAGAGTGAACCGGGTGGGCGGGGCGCGGATGGTTCATCAAGGAGAAACAAACAGAAGTTTCACACCGTAGCCTGGCCAGTCACAAAACTCGTTTTCAAAGCTTCTCTGATGCGCACCGCGCCCTGCTGTGCTCTTCTAACCGCCCTGGTGTCTGGCTGCACGTAATCAGCGGCCAGGCGATTTGCCTCAACCTCCTACCCCGCCATAAATGTCTCCCCCTTACTCTCACAGATATTGTGGAGCGCACAGCAAGCAGCAATAACAATGGGGATATTCTTTTCGCTAAGGTCTGAGCGAGTCAGTAAGCTGCGCCAGCGCGCTTTTAAACGTCCAAATGCACATTCCACCACCATTCGGCACTTGCTCAGCCTGTAGTTGAACAGGTCCTGACTACTGTCCAGGCTGCCTGTGTACGGCTTCATGAGCCATGGCATTAAGGGGTAGGCTGGGTCCCCAAGGATCATGATAGACATTTCAACATCCCCAACGGTTATTTTCTGGTCCGGGAAGAAAGTCCCTTCCTCCAGCTTTTGAAACAGACCAGAGTGCCTGAAGACACGAGCATCATGTACCTTTCCCGGCCATCCCACGTTGATGTTGGTGAAACGTCCCTTGTGATCCACCAGGGCTTGCAGCAGCATTGAAAAGTACCCCTTGCGGTTTATGTACTCGGTGGCTTGGTGCTCCAGTGACAAGATAGGGATATGGGTTCCGTCTATGGCCCCACCACAGTTTGGGAATCCCATTGCAGCAAAGCCATCCACTATGGCCTGCACGTTTCCCAGAGTCACTACCCTTGATATCACCAGGTCTTTCATTGCCCTGGCAACTTGGATCACAGCAGCCCCCATAGTAGATTTGCCCACTCCAAATTGATTCCCGACTGACCGGTAGCTGTCTGGCGTTGCAAGCTTCCACAGGGCTATCGCCACTCGCTTCTCAACTGTGAGGGCTGCTCTCATCCTGGTATTCTGGCGCTTCAGGGCAGGGGAAAGCAAGTCACAAAGTTCCATGAAAGTGCCCTTACGCATGCGAAAGTTTCGCAGCCACTGGGAATCGTCCCACACCTGCAGCACGATGCGGCCCCACCAGTCTGTGCTTGTTTCCCGGGCCCAGAATCGGCATTCCACGGCATGAACCTGCCCCAGTAACACCATGATTTGCACATTGCTGGGGCCTGTGCCTTGTGAGAAGTCTATGTCCATGTCAATTTCCTCATCACTCTCATCGCCGCGCTGCAATCGCCTCCTCGGCTGGTCCTGGTTTTGCGTTGGCATGTCCTGGCTCTGCATATACTCCAGGACAATGCGTGTGGTGTTCATAGTGCTCATAATTGCCGCGGTGATCTGAGCGGGCTCCATGATCCCAGTGCTAGCTATGGCGTCTGGTCTGAAAAAAGGCGCGAAACTAGTATCTGATGGACGGAGGGAGGGGCGAGTGATGACATGTCTTACAGGTACAGGGAATTAAAATCAACAAAGGTGGCTGTGCATCAGGGAGAAACACAAACAGCTGTCACACAGAATGGTCCCCCCCCCCAAAGATTGAACTCAAAACCCTGGGTTTAGCAAGCCGTTGATTTCACGGAGGGAGGGGGAAGCAAATGAATACAGAACAAATCTATTTTGTACATCTTAAGCTGGCAGACGACGGTGCAGCATGACTGATAGCCCTTGGCATCTTCTGGGTGCTTGGCAGAAAATACTGGGCGCTTGGCATAAAATAGCATACTACGACTGATAGCCATCATCGTCGAGACAGTTTGATAGGACTGAGCATGTCTGCCCAGGTGCCCATGATTGACAGCCACTGCTGTACGATGATGACGGATATCAGTCGTAATATACCATCTTCTACCAAAAGGCAAGGGGCTGCTGTTGTGTGCAATGCAGCCCCACGTCTGCCAGCACCCAGATCGCCGATGAAGGCTACCAGTCATACTGCACCATCTACTGCCAAAAGGCAATTAGCTGCTGCTGTGTAGCAATGCAGTACCACGTCTGCCGGCACCCAGATGACATATGGTGACGGTGAGCTGAGCTGAGCTGAGCGGGCTCCATGCTTGGCGTGGTATGTTGTCTGCACAGGTAACCCAGGTAAAAAGGCGCGAATCGATTGTCTGCCGTTGCTCTGACGGAGGGGGAGGTGCCTGATGACATGTACCCAGAACCCCCCGCGACACTGTTTTGCATCATTCAGGCATTGGGATCTCAACCCAGAATTCCAATGGGCGGCGGAGACTGCGGGAACTGTGGGATAGCTACCCACAGTGCAAAGCTCCGGAAGTCGACGCTAGCCTCGGTACTGTGGACGCGGTCCGCCGACTTCATGCACTTAGAGCATTTTATGTGGGGACACACACAATCGGCTGTATACAACCGATTTCTATAAAACCGGCTTCTATAAATTCAACCTAATTTCGTAGTGTAGACATACCCTAACTGCATGGCCGGCTCTTGCCACAGGAGGGGACGGGCCTGAATGGGGCAGGTCACGCTTCCTTTCATTCCTCACCTTGCAGGCACAGCTGGACAAGCTCATGAAACCAGGTGAGAAGTTGGCTGCTACTCAGGCACCAGGGCAGAGCTCCTGTTCAGAGCCCCAGGGAAAGAGCTGCACAGAGTACCCCTGCTGCAGGGCACAGCACGTTTTATTGGTCCCATGACACCCAAGAACTCTGCTCTGTGCTCTTGAGTGCCATCTCCTGGCACTTTATCTGGTAACTGTGTATGGCGATACAGCCATAGCGCACTCCTGTCATGCCCCCACTCATCCTTCATGGGCCTGCGGAGGCCTGAGTCTCCTCTGCCCAACAGCTTGTTCAGCATGGGTGCAGAAAGCTCCCAGCTCAGCATGGCTCTCCAGGGACAGCAGGCTCCAGGTCACTTACGCTGGTGTAAGGCAGGTGTTACACCACTGAAGCCAGTAGACCTCACTGGTGTGGAACTGAGAGAAGGAGGAGGAGAATCAGGCCCAGAGAGGGAGTAAATCTTTAGCCAGAGGTGACAAAAAAGCCCAGACCTACACAGAGCTACTGTCAGCCACCGCCCTGGAGGAGCTACACACCTCACTAATGCTGCACCCTGCTGTTGCTCTATGGGTGCATCTTCACGAGGAGAAAAGGGGCATCTTAAACAGTGTCAGCTCTTGCAAGGCCACTAACACGCGGTGAAATCCTAGTGAAGACAGGGCCCGGTGCAATTCACATGACTTAGCAGGCTGAGGTAATGGCTGTGGAGGAGCCTGTGGTTTACCTCGACCAGCTAACGTCTGCTAGCACGATGGCTAGGGCTTGTGCAGGCCCCAGCAAGCGACATGGCTCCTGGGCCCTGGTCGACAGAGCCAGCCAGGACAGATGCACAGGGGATCCAGAGGGAGAGACTCACTTAGAGGATGTGCCGCGTTCTTTGGAGGAGTGGGCTGGGGAGAGAGGCTGGGTGCTTGGCGGGCTGGGAGGAGGAGGGAGTTCCAGGCAGATGGAAGGCACGGAAGAAGCACAACGACAGGTTGCAGGTGGCCCGCCGGGCGCTGGGCAGAGATGCGGGCAGGGCGGGAGCTGTGCAACGGAACCCTCGTGTGTGATCAGGGAGTGAGCGACGGAGGTGACACGATCCAGGCAGTGGACAAAGGCCTGGCTTTAACCTCTTCTGCATAGAGTGGAAGGGTAGGGAATGGCCCAGGGCACTGAGCTGCTCTGCTGGAGCCTGGCCCCAGCTGACAGGCCCATGCAGCACTGGGACAGCTGACCCTGGGGCCCAGCTAGTGTTGGCACATTAGGTGGCTAATGACTAATTTTCCTTTTTCTCTAAAAAAAAAAAGTGGATTTAAAGCTGCACATAGAGGCTCTGCTATCTGCCTCGTGCTGCTCCCATTTCAGTGCCACAGGTGGGCATGGGCGAGGGATTGACACAGAAGCCATAGGGCCTTGCTTTGTTCTGCACTCCCCCAATGCCACACCACAGCGGCTTCTCAGCATGGCTCATGGACTAGAAGCTGTGCTGCTTGGTACTTGTCCCCTAGTCCTGTGCTCCAGCTCCCTGATCATTCATGGCAGGGCGGGGTTTCCTGTCCTGGATCTCCGCATATGCCCAGGACCACATCCCCTTTGTTTGTAATATTTGCACATTGCTGCCACTCAGTTCCCTGGCAAATAGCATCTCCCAGCTGACACGGGCGCTACCTGTGCCCTCACCCCCACCATCTGTGCAGGAGATGGCACATTGCCAGTGCAGCTGCCTGCAGTACCAGGGATCCTATTCATGCTGCATAGGCCAGAGCTGCCTCCTCTCCACTCAAAATGCTCAACGCCCCCCCCCCCCATTACAGGGCAGTGAGGGGGAGCTGATGGTGGCAGGAGTCCAGGGGAAGCCCTCCATTGCAGGCTGGAGCCAGGGACAGCTGTGGGAGTCAGGGAAGGAAGCGAGGGAGTTGAGGAGCCATGGGCGGGAGGGAGGGAGGTGCGGAGGTGCCTGCGGTTTTTATTTGGTGAGCCATTTAGGATGAATTCTCAACACTAACTGTCCCGCACATACTCTGGGGACTTCAGGGGGAGCTCAAAATCCAGCTCACAACCCCCCAAATAACTGCTGCTTTATTTGTTCAGTCTCATGACTTTTTGGGTTCTGCCGCATGATTTTTGGATTTGTGGGGCCCGGCTGGCAATGCTGCATCCATGCACAGACGCATTAGTGCAGTAAGCACAACGTATCATTTGGCATAAGGAGCCCGCTGCCATGGGAGTGCCTGGGGCACCTTTTAGTTCCTATTGATCAGTTTGCTGCAGAACATCTGGTCCTGTGTTATTTTGCAGGCTAGGCGGTGTGTGCAGGCCAGCCGCCTGGAGTAAAGCAAAAGCTCTTTTCCCTCTGTTTGCCTAGAAAACGCTGGCCTTGGGTGCTCAGCAATCCCATCCCTGGAGGGTTTCCTGTCGGGTCACAGGGTGATCTGTGCAGTGCTGTGCACGAGGATTTCAAATGCTAATTGCAGGGCCGCCCGGGGGGGGGGCAAGTGGGGCAATTTGCCCCAGGCCCCGCAGGGGCCCCCACGAGTGTTTTTCGGGGCCCCTGGAGCGGGGTCCTTCACTTGCGCCAGGGGCCCCGGAAAACTCTCGCAGGGCCCGGGCCCCCGGAGCTTCTTCCGCTCCGGATCTTCGGCAGCAGTTCGGCGGCGGGGGGTCCTTCCGCCCCGGGACCTGCCACCGAAGTGCTGGGTCTTCGGCGGCAATTCGGCAGCAGGGGGCACCCCAGGCCCCCTGAATCCTCTGGGCGGCCCTGGGTAATTGCATGGCTGAGCTTCCCAGAAGGCCACTTCCCCTGCCTGAGGTGCGTGGGAAGGGTGAGGATATGCTGTGCTTTGGACACGCTCCCATCCTCGTGATTGACACATGCATTATTTGGAGAAGAGGCAGGATTCCACGGCTCTTAAAATGAACAATGGTGATTGTTCTGTGTACTTTTGGATTACAGACCCAGTGAGTCAGAAGCAAATGATACATTTGTCCTCAGCCACTGAAAGGCTGTGCCAGCCTCTGTGGGGGTTCAGCACAGGATTCTGCCTCCCCCCCTTTCTCAAGCCCTGGGACGGCGCGGAGAGTATCAGACACTAGGCAGAGATGACCTGTCCCAGGAGCAGTACTGCAGGGAGTGGGCTGACTGCTTTTCATAGGATCATAGAATCTCAGGGTTGGAAGGGACCTCAGGCGGTCATCTAGTCCAACCCCCTGCTCAAAGCAGGACCAATCCCACTTAAATCAGCCCAGCTGTATTCATGCTCTGGCTTTGCACCCTCACAGTTACACTTTGTTTTCACAAGTGCCTGACTATAGCAGCCAGCTTGCACCCTGCACAACTCACACCCTGCACATGGCCCCTCATGGCTCTCTCGGGTCTGCTGGAATTCTCTCACCCGTTGCCTGGAATCTCAGCCCTTGCAGGCTCCAGGCTAGTGGCAAAACTCTTCAGTGATGAGAGGTCAGGCTTATTTAAGGTACCAAGCCAGGTCAGGAAAGCCCAACTCAGCCTGTAATATTAAACTTTATAAAAAGGTCAACAAATGACCACTAGAAGAAAAAGACGGTTACTCACCTTTGTAACTTGTTCTTCGAGATGTGTTGCTCATATCCATTCCAATAGGTGTGTGCGCGCCGCGTGCACCCTCGTCGGAAGATTTTTACCCTAGCACCACTCGATGGGTCAGCTGAGGCGCCCCCTGGAGTGGCGCCCTTACGGCGCCGGATATATGCCCCTGCTGACCCAGCGCCCCCTCAGTTCCTTCTTGCCGGCTACTCCGACAGAGGGGAAGGAGGGCGGGTTTGGAATGGATATGAGCAACACATCTCAAAGAACAACAGTTACAAAGGTGAGTATCCGTCTTTTCTTCTTCGAGTGCTTGCTCATATCGATTCCAATAGGGGACTCCCAAGCCTTACCTAGGCGGTGGGGTCGGAGTGAGATGTCGCGGAGTGAAGGACCGCTGAACCAAATGCAGCATCACCCCTGGACTGCTGCACTATGGCATAGTGGGAAGCAAAGGTATGCACGGATGACCAAATTGCTGCCCTACAGATCTCCTGTATGGGCACATGAGCCAGGAAAGCGGAGGACGAAGCTTGAGCGCGAGTAGAATGGGCAATGAGGCGGGTAGTTGGAAGACCAGCCAAGTCATAGCACGCACGGATGCATGATGTAATCCAAGACGAGATTCGCTGTGTGGAGACCGGGAGGCCCTTCATCTGGTCTGCCACCGCTACGAACAGCTGGGACGTCTTCCTAAAAGGTTTTGTTCATTCAATGTAAAAGGCGAGAGCCCTACAAACATCTAGGGAATGCAGCTGTTGCTCTCGTCGTGAAGCATGTGGCTTTGGAAAGAAGACCGGGAGGAAGATGTCTTGGTTGACATGGAAGGCAGACACCATCTTAGGGAGGAAGGCGGGGTGTGGTCGCAGCTGTACCTTGTCCTTATGGAACACTGTATACGGTGGGTCCGATGTGAGGGCCCGAAGTTCCAACACTCGTCTCGCTGAGGTGATAGTGACGAGGAAAGCTGTTTTCCAGGAAAGGTACAGAAGCGAGCAGGTGGCCATCGGCACGAAGGGGGCACCCATGAGTCTAGATAGGACCAGATTGAGGTCCCACGTAGGGGCCGGATGTCGAATTTGCGGGTACAGACGTTCCAAACCCTTGAGGAACCTGCTGACCAAGGGATTGGAGAAAACTGAGCGCCCATTTTCGCCAGGGTGGAAGGCTGAAATCGCTGTTAGGTGTACTCTGATGGATGAGACAGCTAGGCCTTGCTGTTTCAGGGACCAGAGATACTCTAGGATGGGAGGTACTGGCACCTCCAGAGGGACAGTATTGCTCAGGGCACACCAGCAGGAGAAGCGCTTCCATTTGGCCAGGTATGTGGACCCAGTAGAGGGCTTTCTGCTACCCAAGAGTACGTGCTGCACTGAGCGGGAACAAGGCAGCTCAGATTGAGTTAGCCATACAGCATCCATGCTGTGAGATGGAGGGACTGCAGGTCTGGATGACATAACCTGCCGTGCTCCTGAGTGATCAGATTCGGCCACAACGGTAGAGGAATTGGTTTGGTCACCAACAGATCGAGGAGAGTGGTGTACCAATGTTGTCTGGGCCACACCGGAGCGATCAAGATTAAGCGGGTCTTGTCTCTGCGTAACTTGAGAAGGACCTTGTGGACCAACGGGAATGGAGGAAAGGCATAGAACAGGTGGTCTTTCCACGATATCAGGAAGGCATCTGACAGGGAGCCCGGGGAGCATCCCTGGAGAGAGCAGAACACCTGGCACTTCTGATTCTCGCGAGAGGTGAAAAGGTCTACGTGGGGAAATCCCCACTTCCGGAAAACAGAATGGATAACGTCTGGACGTATCGACCACTCGTGAGCCAGGAAGGACCTGCTGAGGCGATCTGCCAAGGTGTTCTGGACTCCTAGGAGAAACGACGCCACCAGGTCGATACAGTGGGCTATGCAGAATTCCCACAGGTGAATGGCTTCCTGACAGAGGAGGGGCGACCGCGCTCCGCCTTGCTTGTTGATGTAAAACATGGCCGTTGTGTTGTCTGTGAAGATTGTGACAACGGCCCTGAAGGTGTTCGCGGAATACCTGACATGCCAGGCGTACTGCTCTCAGTTCCCGTACGTTGATGTGCAGGGTTATTTCTTGTGCGGACCAAAGACCTTGTGTGCGAAGGTCCGCGAGGTGAGCGCCCCAGCCCAGAGATGATGCGTCCGTGGTCAGGACTAGAGAGGGATGTGGGGCATGGAATGGCATCCCCGAGCAAACAAAGCTGGGGTTTAGCCACCAACCCAGAGAGGATAAGACCTCTGTTGGCATCGTGAGTACTCTGTCCAACTTGTCTCGGCCTGGACAGTACACTGACGAGAGCCAGGTCTGAAGCGGACGGAGGCGTAGTCTGGCATGTGTGGTCACGAAAGTGCACGAGGCCATGTGGCCCAGAAGACCGAGGCATGTGCATGCTGTCGAGGTCGGGAAGCTTTGGAGGCCGTGAATAATGGTCGTCATGGACTGGAAGCGGGCCTGCGGTAGGCATGTCCTGGTGAGATTCGAGTCCAGGATCGCCCCAATGAACTCTATTCTTTGGGTTGGCTGTGTGAAAGTAAAATGAATTATATTAAAGAAATAGAATGAATTAAAGAATGCTGTATGTACCTTTAAGTAGAAATGAGAAATGCTGCAAGCCAGGGGGCAGGAAAGCAGACATTAACTGCTTAATGAATTGCCCCACTTAAGGGCAATTGGTGAAGCATTAGCCTTAGATCGATAAGAGTTAATAAGGAAGCAGGATATGCATATTGTGCCCATGCAAATTTTACAATTTTGCTCTCTCTGTCCCTTTGTTTAGTTCGCACCCTTTTATCTGTATAAATAAGACTGTTTGAATCTTACATGAGGGCTCACATTATCTGAATGTATTAGCAGAGCGCTGTGCTAATAAAACAGAGTGGTCTGACAAACTATGAGTCCTGAGTCTAACTTTGACAGCTGCAAAGTGGACTTTTCGGTGTTGAGCAGCAGGCCCAGCTGTCTGAACAAGCTCATGACGAACCGAACATGAGACCGCACCTGTAGCTCGGAACGACCCCAAATGAGCCAGTCATCGAGGTACGGGAACACTTGGATCCGATGGCGATGGAGCGAGGCCACTACGATGGCCATACACTTTGTGGTCCACAGCACCACACCTTGCTGCTGTGGACAGGCCGAAGGGAAGGACAGTAAATGGGAAATGCTGTTGGTTGACCACAAAGCGAAGGAATCGCCTGTGCGGTGGGTAAATTGCTATGTGGAAGTACGCGTCCTTCATGTCGGGGGCAGCATACCAGGATCCAGGGAAGGGATAATGGTCCCCAGGGAAACCATGCGGAACTTCAACTTTACCATGAATTTGTTGAGTCCGCGCAGGTCCAGGATGGGCCGTAGTCCCCCCTTTGCCTTGGGGATTAGGAAGTAATGGGAGTAAAAACCCCTGCCCCTCAAATCCTTTGGGACCTCTTCCACTGCTCCGATAGACAGGAGCGCCTGTACCTCCTGTAAGAGGAGTTGCTCGTGAGAGGGGTCCCTGAAGAGGGACGGGGAGGGAGGGTGGGAAGGGGGGGGCGAAACAAACTGAAGATGGTATCCAGTTTCCACCATGCGTAGGACCCAGCAGTCTGACGTTATGCGGGACCACGCAGGAAGGAAATAGGAGGGGCAGTTGAAGAAAGGAGGGAAAGGATCCTGCAAGGAGACTGGTGCTCTGTCCTCGGGCGCACCTTCAAAAGTTTTGCTTGGAGCCCGCCGATGGTTTTGGGGGGCCCTGATTCTGGCCTGATTGAGGACCAGATTGCCTCCTACTACTACCGCGGCCACGCCTTCTAGCAAAGTCCTGCCGTGGTCGAGGGTTAGGGTAGGTGCGCTGCGGTTGGGGCCGGAAGGGCCTATGTTGCGTCACCGGGGTATGCATGCCCAATGAGTGCATGATGGCCTGGTTGTCCTTCAGACTCTGAAGACTGGGGTCAGTTTTGTCTGAGAATAGCCCCTGGCCATCAAAGGGCAGGTCTTGAATTGTCTGCTGCAGCTCTGGTGGAAGACCGGACACCTGCAGCTATGAAAAGTGGCGCATAGCCACGCCCGAGGCTAGAGTCCTAGCCGCCGAGTCCGCCGCGTCTAAAGACGCCTGCAGGGATGTCCTCGCTACTGTCTTGCCCTCTTCCAGCAAGGCCCCAAACTCCTCCCTGGACTCCTGGGGAACCAGCTCCTTGAACTTCCCCATCGAGTTCCAGGTGTTATAGTTGTAACGGCTCAGGAGGGCCTGCTGGTTAGCTACCCTGAGCTGTAGGCCACCCGTTGAATATATATTGCGCCCGAATAAATCCAGGCGTCTCGCGTCCTTGGACTTAGGGGCGGGCGCTTGCTGGCTGTGTCTCTCCCTCTCGTTCACAGACTGTACAACGAGGGAGCAAGGTTGGGGGTGAATATACAAATATTCATAGTCCTTAGAGGGCACCAACTATTTCCTCTCCACCCCTCTGGCCATGGGAGGAATAGACGCTGGGGACTGCCAGATCGTATTGGCATTAGCCTGGATGGTCCGAATAAATGGCAAGGCTACACGTGTGGGGGCAGCAGCCGATAAAATGTCCACCACTGGATCCTCAACTTCCACCACCTCCTCCACCTGGAGGTTCATGTTCTGTGCCAGGATGAGGAGGACACCCCCGGGACTAGTGGATCCTGGGGAAGGTCTGTTTGGGGAGGGTCCAGTTGCCCTAGGTCCACCACGCTAGGGGCATGGGCCTGATCTGATGGCAGGGCAGTCGCCTCCGAGGCTACCGGGGGAGGGCGGCTCACAGTGGCCTCCGGCACCTGGGGCTCCGAATGGGCAGAGCGAGAAGCACCTGAGGGGACACCTTGGGCTTGGTGGTATGCCCCAGGGGTCCAAAAAGACCATTGTGGGGTCCCTGGTCAGGATCCTGTCCTTAGTCTTGGCCCTGGACGTGGTAGCCACTCCCCGCTTGGGACGACATCAAATTTGGTCGTGAAGGCCAAGGCGGGGCCGAACTCACATTTGGAGACCGGTGCCAGGGTCTCGGGCGGTACTGCGATCGAGATCGGGACCGACGGTCATAATGGTGCCGGGAGGCCGATCGAGATCTCGACGAAGACCTACGGCCCAGGCAGTGCCAGGATCGGCTGCGAGACGATCGGTGCCAGGACGGTGCCGGGAGCTGGACCGGTACCTATCATACCAGGAGGGAGACCTTCGTGAGGCGGAGCGGCGCCGCGAGTATGACCGGCGCCAAGATGGGGATCGGTGCCGGGACTGCGAGCAGTGCCGAAACCAGGACCATCGACGGGATCAGGACCGCGACCTGGAATGGGACCGAGATCAGTGCCGAGCTGTCTCGCTCTGCGATGGAGGGCGCATGAAGGCGAGCTTCCTTATGGATGACACAGTCCGCACCGGCGGTGACGGAGGGTGAGACGGTCCAGGTTCAGTCAGCGCAATCAGGTCGCGAGCGGTGGAGAAGGTCTCCGGAGTGGACGGCAGACCGAGCTCGACCACGGTGTGCACCGGGGAGCTTGTGTGCACCAGACTCAACAGCGCTTGCGGCGCCGGAATCGACGGTGCCAGAGTTGAAGCCTTCGTGGGGCGGTCCGGTACAGGCCGTTGCTCCAATGGTGGCACAGGCGGTGCCTGCAAGTGTACAGGAGCAGCAGGTGGTTTGTGCTGCTTCTTGGGCCGCGGAGACAGCGAGCGATGTCGCGTCTGTACCGGTGCCGGAGACGTCCGGTGCCGAGAGTTTTTGCTGGTGCCGGGTCATTCCGGTGCTGGAGGCGCGCTTCGGACCGACGGTGCCTGGTCCACGCGTGGTGCCGAGGGCACCAGGCTAAGTGCCGCTTCCATTAGGAGCTGTTTTAAACGAAAGTCCCGCTCCTTTTTTGTCCGAGGTTTGAAAGCCTTGTAAATGCGACACTTATCTGGCTGATGGGATTCCCCCAGGCACTTCAAGCAGGAGTCGTGGGGGTCTCCAATGGGCATCGGCTTGAGACAGGCCGAGCAAGGCTTGAAACCCGGAGACCTAGGCATGGGTCCTGGTACCGGGAAGGAGGGAAGGGGATAAACCCCGTTCCCTCCAAGTACTATCTACAAAACTTACTATTAACTACACTATAACTGTTAAAACTATTAAAAACTACACTAAACAACTATCTACAGTACAACGAGTAAAGAGCTAGGGCGGTGGAGATGAGCTATGCCGCGCTCCACAGTTCCAACGACCGTCACGGGTGGCAAGAAGGAACTGAGGGGGCACTGGGTCGGCAGGGGCATATATCCGGCGCCGTAAGGGCGCCACTCCAGGGGGCGCCTCAGCCGACCCATCGAGTGTTGCTAGGGTAAAAATCTTCTGACGATCGTGCACGCAGCGCGCACACACCTATTGGAATGGATATGAGCAAGCACTCGAAGAAGAACTGGGTTGGTTAGGCTAAAAGAACTGCGGCAATGGAATGCTAAACTGTATTGTAGTGTTCAGCCACCAGGGGGCACTGTATGTAAAAGCACCGTATTTAAGTAATCTTAGCCATACTTGGCAGAGCATTAACAGAGCTTATGATGAACACACCTAGTATGAATAAGCAAACTCTGTAGCCAGTCCATATCTGGGACAGGAGCATGACATGGTGTCAGGAGTAAATTAGGAACAGAAACACAAGTCAAACAGCAACGAAGGTAGCAGGATCTCATCAACATGACACTTTTCAGTGTCCCAGAGAACTTCAGCTTTGGCAAACCTTCAGAATGGACAGACTGGAAGCAGTATTGTGCAAGATTTTGAATTGCAAACAAACTCCACAAAGCAACTGGAAACATACAGGTATCTTCTTTAATTTATGCCGTGGGGAAGCAAGCAGAGCAGAGCTTTTTTAAACCCTTTGACTTTATTGAAGACAGTCACAAAGATGTGATACATACTTTAAGACTCCACAGAAATGCAGTTTATGAAAAACATGTTTTCGCCCGAGAATCCAAGAACCAGGAGAAATGTTGAATGTTTTATAAGAGCTCTGCATACATTGGCTGAAAACTGTGATTTTGAATTGAATTGAAAATATCAGAGGCTGGCTGGTTATTGGGTTAACAGAGAAAAACTTTTCACAGCAGCTACAATTGAAGAGAGATTTAACTCTAGCCTCAGCTATTCAAATAGCAACTAGTCTGAACTGGTGAAACAGCAAAAGCTAGAAAAACTCGTAATGCCACTATATAAATCCATGGTACGCAAATGCCTTGAATACTACATGCAGATCTGGTCTCCCCATCCCAAAAAAGATCTATTGGAATTGGAAAAGGTGCAGAGAAGGGCAACACAAGTGATTAGAGTGATGGAACAGCTTCTGTATGAGGAGAGATTAAAAAGACTGACTGTTCAGCTTGGAAAAGAGGCGACTAAGGGGGATATGACAGAGGTCTGTGAAATCGTGACTTGTGCGGAGAAAGTGAATCAGGAAATGTTATTGACTCCTTCACATAACAAAGAACCTGGGGTCACCCAATTAAATTACTATGCAGCAGGTTTTAAACAAACAGAAGGAAGTATTTCTTCACACAACACCCAGTCTGCCTGTGGAACTCTTTGCCAGAGGATGTTGTGAAGGACAAGACTATAACAGGGTTAAAAAAAGTAGATAAGTTTATGGAGGACAAGGTCCATCAATGGCTTTTAGCCAGGATGGTCAGGGATGCAAAACCTGAGCCTCTGACTGCCAGAAGCTGGGACTGGATGATGGGACGGATCACTTGATGGTTACCTGTTCTGTTCATTCCCCCTGAAGCACCTGGCATTGGCCACTGTCAGAAGACAGGATACTGGGCTAGATGGACCTTTGGTCTGACCCCGTCTGGCTGTGCTTATCTGAGAATAGAACTGTCTCAAACCCCCACCCAGTAATCTAGTAAAACCTATCACCATCCCTGGCACCTCTAAGTGGCAACACTTCCCTACTCGGAAGCCCTGAATCTATGTATAACAAAGTCAAACCTTTAATAAAAGGGAAAGGGAACCAGCATTAATTTGGGAAAACACCATGACCACATTCCAAAGCACATGACCAGAAGCAAACAGCCCTCACAGTGCATTGGGCAGTGTCCTTTGCCTCAGTTTCCCACCTAGCCAGCGTGAAAGTCTTACAAAATGAATGTCCCTTACCACATCACTGACCTCCCCCAACCGTGCACCCCGCTCACCATTGGTTAGCCAAGACCCAGAGGTGCGATCACAGGATTCATCTCCCACCCCAGGGAGCAATGCCTCTGCTGCTGCCTCTGCAACTGGCTCACAGCTGCCACCGCTTGGCCACTCTTTCTCTACTGCCACTAGGCCCTGCTGCTGCTCCCTGCTCCCACGACATGATGTTCTGAGGTTGCGCCACTTAACCCAGCTTTTACAGGCTTGAGCAAGTTGTGGGGAACCTCACAGCAAGCACAGTCTCCCTGGCCACCGTTCCCACACAAGCTCTAGGCCTCAGCTCCTAGCTTTTCCCAGCCTGATGTCAGCTTTAGAAATCACCAGCTGCAAGAAAAGACTCATGCTTGAGTTTAAGGATTTCTGTTGCTAACCCCTACAAAGAGGCAAGTCACACAGCTTCTGGACTCTTTACACAAAATCCACATACCAGCCACCTGCTACGCACCTAGGCAGAGTAGGCGTGTCTACGCAAACACAGTCTGGTCCTGTCGGAGCGTGCGGCCTGGTCACTCTGCTGGGCATAGCTGGCCTGGGCCAATCAGGAAATGTCCCGTACTCATGGCAGAATCTTGGATCATCCAACCAGGATAGGAGTTGTGTCCATTCTCATTGTCCAACGAGACAATGAGGCTATCGCAATCCAGGGTGTAATCCAGACACCGGGTGGGCAGCAGTGTCACCGCCTGCCCTGTAACCTGGGGTGCCCATTAATGCTTTGCTGCTGTAGCTCCCAACCCGGACCACTCACAAACAGCCTCCAGCTTCCGGTCTTACCCCGAGTGTCTGTGTACAGCTGCTGCCTGCCAGCCACGCTCAGCTCACACTCTGGCTTTCACAGCCTGGGTTATTACTGCAGGGTGACCCCAACACACACACAGTCCCAGATTTCCCCCCAGAAATGTGTGGCCTGTATGGTCCCCAGCCCTCTCCTGGACCGTCCTGATACAATAGGTCCATTGCCCCTCCAAGGGGATCAATATACATACATTTTTCCCACCCCAAATGGAGTTACCCACACAGTTCACTTCATTTCAATTAAAGAAGAAAACAAATTTATTTAATCACACAGGTAGATTTCAAGTGATGAGGCATCAAAGTCAGAAATGATTTCAAGAAAAAGAGAGATAAAAACAGTTCCTAGTACTAAACTGAACAAACTAGATGTGGTGCAAAGTGAAGTCCTTTACCACAGGTTTCCAGGAGCATTGCTGACTAAGTTTTCAGTTCACAATCAGTTCCTGAGGTCCAAGGATTACCCCCTTTTTTTTTTTTTTTTTTTTTTTTTTTGGTCCTCTTAGGTGATAACAAGAGATGAACAGGGAGAAATCACAAGAGGTGTTTTTGCCCCTCTCTTTTATAGTTCAATCACTCTTTGAAATGCAGAATTTTCTCAAAGCGACCCCTAGAAATGTTCTCAGCTGAGTGGGGAGACATGAACATGGTGGGAAGAGGTTTCATGCTCGGCTAGAGACGTTAACTTCTCCTTTGTTTTTGAGAAACAGTTTTACCCACTCCCGAGACGTGTCTGGTAAACACACTTCAGTTGCAATTTCAGTTTATGTTCATAAATTTTATATAAAGTTGCTGCAAACATTTCACTATGATAATACTGGCCAGTAAGTTATTAGTTTTCAAATGATACCTACCTTATAAGGCATAATTTGTACAAAGACTATTCTAGTAGTGTGTAGGGTTTGGATACAGGGACGTATTCCATCCTAGAGGCCTCTTGAAACTTTGAAAAACTCCAGGATCCCTTTGTAAAACACTTTGTGCCGTCCCAGTTGGTGTTAGACCTGTGGAGTCATAGAGTGAACCTCAGCTCCAGTCAGTAACCTACCTCCACAAGCTACTTTCCATGGGCTCCCTGCCCTGTGCTCCTTGGGCCAGCCTTGCATGACTCCATGCTCTTTCCATCAGCACCCTTAGCTGTGTGCAGAAATTAGGGATGTACAAGGTAAAGTGGTGAACTGGTAAGACTACGCTTACCGGTTAACCGCCTTAACTGTTAACCCCCCCGCCAGCCGGAGCGGGCCCACTTGTGCTGTCTGGCTGCAGCAGTGCCGCCCGGCTGGAGCAGGCCCAGACATGGCGCCCGGCCGGAGCAGCGTTGCCTAGCGACAGCAGGCCCAGCTGCAGCACCAGCCGTGGCGCGCAGTTGGAGCAGTGCTGCCTGGCCGCAGCGGCCTGAGCATCGCCACCCAGCCAGAGTGGGCCCCGCTGCAGTAGCACCATCCAGCCAGATCGCAGCCCCAGCAGCCAGATGGGCCACAGCCACTTCAACAGTTACCTGTTTAAATGACATATTTTAATCGTTTAAACGGTTAACTTTTAAAACAGTATTTACATCCCTAGCAGAAATTTCCATCTAGAAGTACAAACAATCTCTATGGAAAGTCTCTTTCCACTCCTGGATGGCTCTGTCCTTGGAGAGTAGTTCACCAGAGACACATGCAGTGATTTGACTCATGTGCGCGGTCTGTGGGCATGGCTAACAGGAGAGAACAGTTGATGAAAGAACACTAACAGCTCTACGCACCTCTGTACCAGAGCTTGATTTTTCCCTACACGTCAATGATTACATCAGTGATGTCACTTCATATGCGATACTCATGGAGGAATTCTGCGCCGCCTGCGCAAGCACAAACTTCATGTGCTCCACATATTATTTTTCACCCCAGAATAATTGATTTTGAAGAAGCACTGCAATTACACCTTTTCCCCTCTAGGGGCTGCTGTGGCACCAGAAGAGAGGGCAACTGGCTTACGGCTGGAGCAGCCAGCCAGAGAGACGGAGGGGGTCAGAGGATACTTCACCGTGCTCTGCCCATGGGGTCAGGTGTGGAGGCAAGGAATATGGGGGAGATGGACAGAGTGGGGTACACAGGGCTCCTGGGGGCTCACAGGAGCTAATGAAATAACAATGATCCAGGGGCAGAATGCAAGTCGGAATGCAGGGACACATAGGGGTGGAAGGGGGGGCAGGGACACACGGGGATGGGGGGATGCAGGGACACATGGGGACAGAGGGCAGATATGCCTGACTCAATGGGAGAGGCCAAGGGTGAGCCAGAGTTCAATAGGGGAGGCTCCCCAAATCGCTAACAATCACTCTTCCCCTCTCCATCGAAAACCGCCTCTTCCATACTTCTCCTACCCACACCCAACAACTCTCAAAGTTCACTCCAGGCTCCTTCCCAGCAATTATTTCCCTCTCCCTCAGCTTCTCCATTGCCCCTGGCTCCCCCAAGCCTTTGCACTGCTTCTGAGAGGTGCGGGAAATACATTTCAATATTGTAGTTTAACTGAATTATTACTCAAAGTTCTGTGTTTAAATGTCTAGTAAGGAATCTATTCGTGAAAAATCACTTCCTGAATCTTTGTTGTTGTCTGTTGTTTGTATTGTTACAAACATAGTTGCTGATAGGTAGCTTTAAATAAATTACCAAAATAATTGAAACTAGTGTGATTATATTGTTATTTTGACAAATAAAATATGCAGAATTTTAAAATATGGTGTGCAGAATTTTTTTATTTTTTTTTTGGCATAGAATTCCCCAAGGAGTAATGCAAAACGCTGTGTGCGCACCTGCCAGTCACACAGTTCATCAGGCCTCATGGTCAGTTAGGCCTTAGTACATTTGGGCTGGTTTATCTTAAAAATTTACACTTCACATTGGCTTCTCCACACACCATCCAAATGCATCAGCTTCTTTAATAGTAAAGAAACAACTGGTTAGACACACCTTTGTTACACATTAGGTACGTAGTTCTTCTTCATCCCATTTCTATTTAAAATAGACGGCATGAGCATGAGCAGTTCCTGAGTCTTCTTTCAATCACACGCACCGGACTGTCCCACCCCTCGGACCAATCCATGCTGAGACAGATGTCACCTAAGAGTCACCCCGTCTGAAAACGAGGTAGGTGTGGGGGGAAGTTCCTGACGCAGTCCCATCTAGATGGGGGGGTGGGGAGGGATTGTCCTGGCTGCCTCACAGCTCTATGTGTTGGGGGGAGTTTGACAGAGAAACCTGGCTGGATGCCACCTAGATGTAAGGGGGTCCCTAATGCAGTAGGCTGTGACCATCTACTCTAAAAACCCTCCACCTGTCTGTTCTTCCCCACACTGCTCAGTTAAGTCCCATTCCCTGCCCCACACAGTCTCTGCTGGGCATCATGGGGACAGGACTACTCCCTGGTATGATTCTGCTGGCACTGTGCTGGGCCCGCCAGCTTCCAGAAGCCCCTCGGGCACTGGTGGTGGCAGAAGGGCGAGTAAACTGGTGAGTCAACTGGTTCCAGGTGAGGTTGCCCAAGTGAGCAAAGCATTTGCCACAGTCAGCACACCTGTCTTTCTACCCAGGTGCTTGTTTGCCCCCCAGCAGCCAGCTCACACAATCTCTCTCTCTCCCTCCCCCCCACCAGTCCATGTACCCTGTCTCCTCAGAGTGAGGGCAGGGGAGACAGGGCTCAGGAGAGCTCTCAGTGAGTGTCTTAGAGACAGCACACAGCGTCTCTCAGAAACTTCCCCAGCAGCCAGCACACAGACTGACTCTGTGTGGTACACGCACAGTCTCTGGCTCTTTCACACTCACCTCCGAACACATACTTATATTACTATTGTTACTTCTTGGTACTTCCTATAATGCACATATAGTCTCTGCAAGTTTATTCTTCCAAAGTGTGTGACTTTAGTGTTTTGACTGGTCTATGCATTTCATGATTTTTATTTCTCTTGCACTTAAATTTAATTAGTGAATTCTAAAATACCTAACCTCTCCTGGCTGCAGTAATTATCCCTATGGTAACTTTAAAAAAAATTATAGCTAGGCTTTTTGTTTCTACTGGTGGCGCACATACCTCGGTGCACATAACGAAATTTATTCTGCAGATGGATGGAAAAAATGAGAGGGAACATTGCTCACAGCCCCAATGCCCTTTCCATTACACAGCTGGGGAAGCTGAGGCATGGTGGAGCTGTAGTGACTCGCTTCTAGAACTGAAGCGAGATCTTCCGAATCCTACTGCACTGTCCTACCCACTAGATAAATGAGAGCCCAAAAAACTTCTCTCGTTCCCTCAGCACCCCTCAAAGCTCCCACCCCACCATTGTCCCATATCACAATTCCACCCCTCTTCCCATTTCATCACAGCCCCATCTCCGATCCATTTCTTTGTTGGGGCTTTGAGGCCCCATCATATGTAGGTCAGAGATTACCAATGCACAGAAGAAATAGGAAGTATTTTAAGAGGTCCCCCCTGGCTTAACCAGGAGATTTTCAATGACCTGAAATTCAAAAAAAGAGTCATACAAGAAATGGAAAGTAGGTCAAATTACAAAATGAGTATTAAAAAACAACACACCAGCATGTACGGAGAAAATTAGAAAGGCCAAGGCAAAAAACAAAACTAAACAATATAAAGGGAAAAAACAAAGCATTTTACAAATACATGGGAAAGCAGAGGAAAACAAACATAGGCTAGGGCCATTACTGTGTCCAGTTCTGGGCCCCACACTTCAGGAAGTACGTGGACAAATTGGAGAGGGTCAGAGGAGAGCAACAATACTGATTAAATGTCTAGAAAACATGACTTATGAAGAAAGTGAAAAAACTGGGTTTGTTTAGTCTGGAGAAGAGAAGGTGGGGGGGTGGGGAGAACCCCTGATAATACTCCTCCTGGATATAAAAGGTTGTTACAGTGGAGGGTGATAAATTGTTCTCCTTATCCACAGAGAACAAGACAAGATTTTATGGGCTTCAATTGCAGCAAGAGAAATAGAGGTTAGACATTAGGAAATACTTCCAACCTCTGAGGGTAGTTGAGCACTGGAACAAAATTATCTAGGCAGGCTGTGGAATCTCCATCATTGGAGGTTTCTAAGAACAGGTTAAACAGACACCTGTCAAGGATGGACTAGGTAATACTTAGTCCTGTCTCAGTGCAGAGATGATTTCTAAGATTCATAGCTATCAAGGCCAGACAGGCTCATTGTGCCCATCCAGCCTGGCTTCCTGCCTATCCCAGACAGAGACTCTCCCCCAGCGATTTCTGCCTCCGGCCCAGTAACTGCTGGCGGAACAAGAGCGAAGCTTTGAGAGAGAGTTGCCACATCTCCACCAACAGTTCCCAGCCAGTGAATCTCGCTCTGCCTTTACCGTCTACATCAAGGAGCGCTCCGCTAGCAGGTGTGTAAATCAGAAGGAACTGGATTATTATGACTCACCGGAGGAGGGGCTCTCAGGCCCAGAGTTTACCCTGGAGCCCTCGGCATCCCGGATCCAGAGTTCTGCCTCCCCTAGCTCGATCCGGTGGATTAAGTCCGGTTTGGAACCTGAAGAGCCTGTTTGGGGGGAAAGTTTTATTACTAAAATTTTGGGGGCAGAGACTTGTTTATATGTTTGCGCAGCACCTGGCACGACAGGACACCAACTCGCAGGCTGCTTTAGAGGAAAGCGCAAGAGATCCCAAGCAGGAGAGTAATGAAATAAACCTTCCTTAGAGGAGATTTCGTCCCGTCTCTCACTCGTACTCTGAATCAGCAACGCCTAAAACCCGTCTCACGTTGCAGTGGGGGCCGAGTTTAAAGCCTTGCTGGGCTAACTCTAGCTGTTCCATAGAAATATCCCATTCTGCAAACACCTTGACCTCTATGCTATCCTGTGTCACTACGTTCCATAGGACAACTGCGTGACATGGATTTCCTTTAACCCACAGAAACACCAGTGAACACCCATTCGTCTCAGATTAAGAGACAGGGTGAATTATTTCACTTACCCAAATGTCTCCTGAAACATTTCTCATGGGGAAGACTTTGGAAGAAGGGAACGTTGCTCCTTTGCCATTTTATAGCTGTTGAAACGTTTCGGGCATGTCATTAAGGCATATCGGCCACAACGTGTCATGGCAGGTGTCACCAGGTGGCGCCAGTATACAGACATTCCAGTTCTTTTGCACTGTTCAACTGTACAGTTGTTAAATTTACTATGTTTGTTCTTTTGGGGGAGGTGGGGAGCTGTTGCAGCAGCAGCGTTTTTCCCCTGCCTTATTTGTCTAACTAGAGTCAGTTCCTGAGGCAAAGTTGCTGCCCTCAATGTCTGGCTGGGATTCTTGGAAGAGATTGTTGCTCATGGGCTGTTTGCTAACACCACCGATGTGCCCTGACTGAGGTAGGTAATGCAAATAAACAAGTTACACTAAGATTATCCCCAGGCTCTGTAGCCCTGAGTTCTCTTCCAACAGGGAGCTGACCTGAAAGGGGCTGGCACGTACCACCACTCAGTGATAGGGTGGCACATGGCAACCAAAGCCTCGAGGGAACCCAAATGTTTTACAGATGTGAATAAATGAAGGGAACTCAGTCCTTACCCAGGGAAATGAGGGTCCAGTAATTCCTTAGCATCTGGTCCCGGTACAGCTGCTTCTCTCGCTGGGATAAGAGCTCCCACTCCTCCCGGGTGAAATACAGAGCGACGTCCTCGAACGCCACCTGGAGCTGCTGGCACAAGCGTTACACACTCAGCACCTTCCGCTCCAGCCCCCAGCCCGGAGTCTCAGCAGGGAACGCGGTTTCTAGGGGAGCGACTCCCAGGAAACCCCCAGCCCAGCAGCTCTGACCCAGGGAGACTCTTCCCCCCCGCCCAGCTCCCCCCGGGACTCGGGGCCCTGCTGGCCGGGAACAGGAGTCGCTCTCGGCTCCCCACGGGGCTCTGGGGCGGGGCGTTGGGAAGGGCCCGAATCCCAGGGCCGGGAACAGGCTCCTCCCCCCCGGCCGGAGTCCCCGCCTCCGCCCCAGGCCTGTGCTCAGCCCCGCTCCCGCCCCAGCTCAGGCGCCTCCGGGCTCCTCTGCCCGGCCGGGGCCTCGCTCGGGGGAAGGGGCCGCGCCCGGCTCCGCGTGTCCGCCCGGCCGGAGCCCCCCAGCCCCGTGGCCCCAGAGCCGCCCCCCGGCCCCAGCGCTCCGGCTGCTGCAGCCCCCAGCCCCGGGGTCACTAGCGCGGGAGGGACCCGGGTCCCGGCCCCCCTCGGCCCCCAGCCGGGACCAGCCAGTGCCCGGCCGGGGAGTCCCCGCCCCGCGTCCTACCTGCGCCGGCCCCGCTGCAGCCATCGCCGGGCTCGGCCCCGGCTGCTTCCTCCAGCCGGGCAGCGACTTCCCGCCCCGCGGCTGGTGCCACCCCGGGGCCGCCTCTTGCCCGCTCCCCGCCCCGCTCGCTGGGCGCTGCGGTATGCGCTGTCTCCCGGCTCTGACCCGCGCCTGCGCCGCCAGCTCCAGGAGCCGGGGGAGGCCCCAATGAAGGGACCCTCTGGCCCTGCCCTCCCGGACGCCTGGGTCCCGAATCCAGCCTTGGGTCGCTCCCCCTGCACTGGGATTGGGGTCCCGCCATGGGGGGCTGGGAGCGTGTGTCACAGGAGATCACCCGCCCCCCAGGCTGTGTATGGTGTGTGTGTGTGTCAGAGCAGCGCTCGCTCTGTATCTGTGCGCGTTACAGGCAAGGTGCGGGACTGGAGCCGTTTGTATAGTGGGGGACGGGGGTGCTTGAGAACCAGTGAACCAAACCGTAACCCCTGTATGGATTGGAAACCACTTCAAACCAGGGGGTCACGCAGCACCCCTAATTCTAGCACCTTTGGTTCCAGGAGCTCTCACATGGACGTATTGTGTGTGTGTCTTTCAGGAGGGGGGTGTGTGTGTGTGTGTTACAGGAGCTCTCACCCAGCTGTGTAACGTTTGTGTTTCAGGAGCTCACACCCATATCCCTGCCCAGTGTCATAGGAAGGGCGGCTGCCCCACAGATGTCATGTTCTGGCCTCGGGGCTCATCCCGGCTGGCTACCCCAGCCCCTGTACATCGGGCCGAGCTCCGATGCCACCTACACCAGCCGCAACAAATGGTCCAAGTTTAAACACATCAAGGGCCTGCGGGACGCCCAGCACAGCCGGTTCTTCCAAAAGTTCGCCCTGCTGTGCTTTGCCATGAAAGCTACGGTGGGGAAAGAAGGGATGGATTCTGTGTGGGACACAGCCCCAGCCAGAGGGGGCGCTACAGAAGCAAGCCTTGACCACTACCACTGACCCTATTGCCCCTAACCTCTGTTAGCCCAAGGCCAGCACCGTCGCTGGCTGCTGGAGCAGAGGATGCCGGTCTGTGGGGTGGTGTCTCTCCCATTCTCATCCTTCCTCCACTGGACCTTTCCTCTGTCCCATAGCACCTCCCCTAAGGTGGCTGGGTCTCTGTCCCCCTCTAGCAACTGCTTCACATAAGAGGGGAGAAGTCCAGTCCCTGTGGTTCATGCAGCCGGAGGTAACAGCTAACGGTGGCTGAAGAGGGGCAGGTGGTTTGAGGCAGGGAGGGTCACCAGGGGCCTCAGGATGCCTGGGTTCTATCCCTGCCTCAGGGAGGGCAGGGGAGGCTGGTGGGTTATAGTAGTGGGGGCTGGGAGCTGGGACTGCCCTGGAATCAGATCCCAGCTGTGTCTCCACTTCTCTCTGCTATTTCAAAGGAGAGACCCAACCCTGATCTGAACACCAACCAGGCCAGCATCATCAAGCAGTGCTGGAGCAAGAGCATGCCCAAAGCATGCACTGAGATAGTCATCAAGGGAGGGGAACGTAGCCGGGTCGTGCCAGCCCAATTCCTGGGGCAGAGGGGCTCATGGGCTGCAGCCTTGCTGCATTCTCTGGGCTAGGCGAGACCATGCCAAGGGACGTTCACAGCCTTGAATGCAGAGCCGGCTCCAGGCACCAGCCGACCAAGCACGTGCTTGGGGCGGCACCTTAGAAGGGACGGCCAATGTTGGGGTGGCGGGGGGCGATCGCGGTGGGGTTTTTGTTGTTGTTGTTATTCGGCGGGGCGGGGTGGCGCTCGAGGGGTTTTTTTTTTGTTTCGGCAGGGCAGCGCTGGGGGTGTTTCGGAGGCATGGTGCGGCGCTGCGGGGGTGCAGGGGCTTCGGCGGCACGGCGCACCGGGGGGCGGGGGTTTGGGCGGCCCGGCCCAGCGCTCGGGGGTCTGCACAGCCCGGCGCTTGGGGAGGCAGGGGTTTGGGCGGCCTGGCGTGGCGCTCTGGAGGGAGGCGGGGGTTTGGCTGGCGCTCTGCTCTGCTCTGGGGGTTTGGGCGGCCTGGCCCGGCGTGGCGCTCCGGGGGGGCGGCCTGGCGCGGCACTCGGGGGTTTGGGCGGTACGGCGCGACACTCTGGGGGGGGGGGGAACGGGGGTTTCAGCGGCCCGGCACAGCACTGGGGTGGAGGGTCAGTGGCGTGGTGCTGGGGGGGGGGGCGTGTTACAGCAGGATGGCGCTCTTCTTTTTTGCCTGGGGCGGCAAAAAAGTTCAAGCCGGCCCTGCTTGAATGAGGGAGCGAGGCTGAGCTTGTGGCTATGGGGCTGGGCTGGGCTACAGGATTCCTGGTTTCTATTCCTAGCTCTGCCACTTACTCGCTCTGTGACCTTGGACAAATCACGTAGGTCAGTGGTTCTCAACTAGGGGTACACCTGGGGGTATGCAGAAGTCTTCTAGGGAGTACACAATCTCATCTAGATAGTAGCCCTAGTTTTACAACAGGCTACTTAGAAAGCACTCACAAAGTCAGTACAAACTAAACTTTCATACTGACAATGGCTTGCTTATACCGCTCTATATACTATACACTGAAATATAAGTACAATCTTATTAGTACAGTTGATTTATTTTATAATGATATGACAAAAATGAGGAATAAGCATTTTCTCAGTACTTGTCTGCTGGGACACTTTTGTATTTTTATGTCTGATTTTCTAAGCATGTAGTTTTTAAGTGAGGTGAAACTTGGGCGTACGCAAGAGAAATCAGACTGCTGAAAGGGGTACAGTAGTCTGGGAAGGTTGAGAGCCACTGACTTAGGTCATAGGGAATTGCCAGACTGGATCACAGCAGAGGCCTGTTCACTCCAGTGTCCTCTTTCCAGCATCAGAGGCTGCAGAGGAGGTGTAAGAATCCCACAGTAACAGATTTGGGGATAATCATCCTGTGATAGATCTCATCTTGGTCTTTAATAGTTACAGTCAGCTCAAGTTCTGGAGCAGGAGGTTTACTATCCCTGCCAGTGGTTGTTTGCATTAACTATTCCAGCTCTGGAAGTTCCTGTGGGCCACAGAAATATCCAGTCCCTCTTTGAATCTTGCTAAATTCTTGCCCTCTGTAACATCATGTGGCAGTGAGTTCCACAGGATAATCACCCATTGTGTGAAAAAGTATTTCCTGTCATCAGCTTTGAATTTCCCACCTTTTACGTCACTGAACATCCTCTAGTCCTTGTGTTACGAAGAGAGATGATTGGGAAATACAGTGTCCATCCCGTGGGAAATTCTGACACTTCTAAATTTGTTTTGATTCTGAAGCGGATCAGAAATTGAATTTTCAATATTTTTAGTGGAAAGAAAATTTAAGAAAAGTGTCAGAGTAACTTAATTTATGGAAATGAGCTGGTGTACATTATTCCCTTTAAAGGAATAACTAATGTAGTATTTCTGGACTGTCTGGAAGAGGGTTGGACATGACAGAACATCCATTTCTGAGGGAAAATCTGGGACTGGGAGTGTGTTGGGGTCACCCTGCCATGATCCAGGCTGGTGAGAAAAGCAAGGTGTGGCTGGCTGACTGCAGAAGGAAGCTCAGGGCAATTCAGGAAGGGGGGGGGTTAGCAGAGGGGCTCGGGGAGCCCGCGGGAAGCTGGACAGGCCGGGGGCAATGGGGGGATGGTTGGGGAGACTGGGGGAGGCAGCAGGAAACCAGGATTTTTGGGATGTGCATGGGGAGCCTGGGGAAGGCTCAGGGGAGATTGCCGGGCTCTGTGGGGGGGGGCAGTGGGGCCAATGCAATGGGGAGGTGGGTGGGGAGGCAGCAGGGGCTGGGGGAATGGGAAGGTGAGGGGAATACAAGTGCAGTTCCCCTGAAACTGACAATATTTTATTTCACTTTTTCTTAAGGCCCTCACCTGGCAGAGTACTTCAGTGTGCTTAAGTCCAAGCACTTGAGCAGTTCCATTGATTTCAGTGGGACCACTCACATGCTTATGTAAGCAGAGTCAGGATGAGCTCTACCCTGACATCTGGTGGTGAATTATGGCGAGTGTGGAAAAGAACTCCAGGGGCTGATCTTGTTTGCATAGGCACACCCACCCGCCTGGCATGAGACAACAGCAACTGATAGTGGTTACTTTGGATGGGGTGGGATCCCCAGTTTCTCTGTTATTGGGGCCGGAGGAATAAAGTGTTGTTACCCTGATTATGTGAATCAAGGACAATGAAACTGTTTTATGACAGAGGATCTCTCCATCACCTAAGTAGCACTCGCTAGACAAGGGACATGGGTTCCACAACCCAGTGAATTGAGAGAGAGGATGGGGACAGGTATTTGTATTTGATGGTATTTGTCTTCTTTGAGGGCTTGAAACACCAATTGCACCACTTCCTTGCTCCACTGTTGAATGTCAGAGCTAACTTTGATTCCATTAAGAGTCTAGTTACAGACTGCTGAGCTGAATTCACCTTGAGCCAATGGTGCACCAGCACTGGGGCTCCCCTACTATGAGCTGAAATCACAAAAGAGCTAAAGTTACTAAGAGCTGAGATCACTGGGTGCTGTGTTAACTAGTGGGGGAGCCTGAAGCTATATTGCTAAGCGGCTGGCGGAGCAGCGAGTGGCGCGGAGCCTTGCGGGGACAGTTGGGGTGGCTCAAGGAACGGTAAGCGGAGCTGTTTGTGGGGACGGCTGGAACGGCTCACAGGTCGGTGAGTGGCGCCATTTGCGGAGACGGCTGGAGCGGCTCACAGGTTGGTGAGCGGAGCGGAGCAGCTCGTAGAGCAGAGCAGTTTGTGGGACGGCAGGAAGTGGACTGGCTTGTGGTGAAGGCTGCGGCGGAACCCCACGGAGAGACGGCCGGCCGGCCTTGGATCACGTAAGGTGCCCCTTAACACCCTGCGTGCCCCCCTTTTACTCTGGGGCTGCACTGACCAGGGACAGAGACTTTGGGGGTTGTTGGACTTTGGGAGGTTGCTGGACCCAAGAGACTTTGGGGGTGTTGGACTTTGGGGACTCTGGGTGATCTTTGGGTTGCTGGATTCAAGAACCAAAGGGAAAGGACACGGCCCAATTTGCTGGGGTGGGTCTTTTGCTCATGGTTTGTGTTAGGAATCCTGTTTGTGGTGTTTTTTTCCAATTTAATGCTGATGTCGTTTACCTCATGTTATTAAACATTTTCTGCTACACTCAGACTCCGTGCTTGCGAGAGGGGAAGTATTGCCTCTTAGAGGCGCCCAGGGGGTGCTATGTAATTGTCCCAGGTCACTGGGTGGGGGCTCGAGCCGGTTTTGCATTGTGTTATTGAAACAGAACCCCTAGATACAGAACCCGGCCCTTGTTGCTGCCAACTTAGATGGGCAGAAGGGTTACACTTATAATTGAGCATAAGCTTAAGAGTTTGCTGGATTGGGGCCATAATGTCGGAATATATTATAATGACTAAGAACTCAGAACTGGAAAGTCACACTATTAAACTTTGTAATGTTAATAGCACAAGTGGGTCAGTTGTGAAGCTTTGATCCAAATTCAAGTTCCTAAACTTCAGATCCAAACCCAAGTCACTTCACAAGAGTGTTGGATTTGAGTTCTGAAGTGGGCCCATCATAAAAATAAACATGAGCTGTTCAGTTGAAATCTGCACCTCCAAGGGGATCAATAGGTAACAATTTGTCACCCCACATGGAGTTACCCACACAGGTCACAACACTGGATTCGTTGCAATTAAGGAAGAAACCAATTTTATTTAACCACAAGGGTAGATTTCAAGTGAGTACAAGAGATGAGACATCAAAGTGAGAAATGGTGACAAGAAAAAGAAATATAAAACCACTTCCTAGTACTAAACTGAACAAACTAGACGTGGTTCAAAGTGAAGTCCCTTAACACAGGTTTGCAGTGGCATTGCTGACCACGTTTTCAGCTCCGGATCAGTTCCTGGGGTCCAAGAGCTGTTTTTGTTTTCTTTTCTTTCTTTTTTTTTGTCCTCTCAGGTGAAAACGAGAGCTGGACAGGGAGAGATAACAAGGGGTGTTTTGGGCCCTTTCTTTTATAGTTCAATCACCTTTGAAATGGATTTTTCTCAGAGTGACTCCGAGATAAACCTCTCCTCAGCTGAGTGGGGAGACATGAACTTTGGCCAGAAGGGGTTTCATGCTGTTGTTTGCTAAGATGCAGATCTTTTTGTTCCTGTATTTTCAGATCTGAAATCCGTGAAAAGCCCTTGCCACAATCAGCACAGCTGTATGGCCGCTCCCCAGTGTGCGTGCGCTGGTGTATTTTCAGGTCTGAAAGCTTTAAAAAGCCCTTGCCACAATCAGCACAGCTGTATGGTCACTCCCCTGTGTGTGTGCACTAGTGTATTTTCAGGCATGAAATCTGTGAAAAGCCCTTGTCACAGTCAGCACAGCTGTATGGCTACTCCCCGGTGTGCGTGCGCTTGTGTCTTCTCATGTCTGAAATCTGTGAAAAGCTCTTGCCGCAGTCAGCACAGCTGTACGGCCGCTCCCCAGTGTGCATGCGCTGGTGTATTTTCAGGTGTGCAATCTGTGAAAAGAGCTTGGCACAATCAGCACAGCTGTATGGCCGCTCCCCAGTGTGTATGCGCTGGTGTCTTCTCAGGATTGAAATCTGTGAAAAGCTCTTGCCGCAATCAGCACAGGTGTATGGCCGCTTCCCAGTGTGCGTGCGCTGGTGTATTTTCAGGTCTGAAATCCGTGAAAAGACCTTGGCACAATCAGCACAGCTTTATGGCCGCTCCCCAGTGTGCGTGCGCTGGTGTATTTTCAGGTCTGAAATCCGTGAAAAGACCTTGGCACAATCAGCACAGCTTTATGGCCGCTCCCCTGTGTGCATGCGCTGGTGTCTTCTCAGGGCTGAAATCTGTGAAAAGCCCTTGCCACAGTCAGCACAGGTGTATGGCCGCTCCCCTGTGTGCGTGCGCTGGTGTATTTTCAGGTGTGCAATCTGTGAAAAGCCCTTGCCGCAGTCAGCACAGGTGTATGGCCGCTCCCCTGTGTGTGTGCGCTGGTGTATTTTCAGGTGTGCAATCTGTGAAAAGCCCTTGCCGCAGTCAGCACAGGTGTATGGCCACTCCCCTGTGTGCGTGCACTGGTGTATTTTCAGGTGTGTAATCTGTGAAAAGCCCTTGCCACAGTCAGCACAGGTGTATGGCCGCTCCCCAGTGTGTACGCGCTGGTGTATTTTCAGGTGTGCAATCCGTGAAAAGCCCTTGCCACAATCAGCACAGCTGTATGGCCGCTCCCCAGTGTGTGTGCGCTGGTGTCTTCTCAGGCATGAAATCTGTGAAAAGCCCTTGCCACAGTCAGCACAGTGGTAGAGCTTTTCCCTGCTATGCGTGCACTGATGCTTAGTCAGTGTACTGGCACTGCTCTGCCCACATTCAGACTGTGTCCTCGTTTCTCCCGGGATCCCGTGCCCTGCTGGAGAGAGCAGAGGCCAGTTAGCTCATCATTAGGGCTGCAGGTTTGTCAAGGAAGGAAGGAAAAATGTCACAGACGGAGCCATTTCCCCACTTCTCAGTGACTCTTTTGGGGATGTGAACCTCTGCCTGCAATGGCGGCTCCTGTCCCCCAGGGCTGGGCCCAATGCCTCGCTCCGGGCACTGAGACCTGGCCTGCGGGGTTACAGCGCCACTCAGATTTGCCCCCGCCCACGGTCATGATGGTGGGGGAAAGGGACAAACTTCAGTGAAGGGCATTGCCACCCACATCCATTCTAGCCCACCCCAACCACTCTGCTGGGATTAGGGCTGCAGCGCTGGGTGGCAGGGGGCTTCTTTGCTTCTTTGGGCGGCAAGTGCCCCTGGGCAGGGTGAGGAGGGGGGCAGGTTTTATTAAAAATCTTCAAGCAGTCACAGTAAATTTTGTGACCTATGACTTTAACTAAATGTACTGAAATTGCGCTGTAATTTTGGAGACAAAATGCCGTGAAAATCTGCAGCCTGACTCATGTTGCTTCCACCCTATGTTGTTTGTGCAGCATCTAGCGCCTGCTCCCATGTGTGCCATGCGCCTTGTCAAGGTTGTATCCCCACTTTGAACTTTAGGGTACAAATGTAGGGGCCTGCATGAGGACTTCTAAGCTTAACTACCAGCTTAGTTCTGGTCCGCTGCCACCATTCCCTACCCTGGGAAGCTTTTAGAAACCTTTCACCAATTCCCTGGTGAATACAGATCCAAACTCCTTGGATCTTAAACAAGGAGAAATTGACCCTTCCCCCCTCCTTCCTTTCACCAACTCCTGGTGAATACAGATCCAAACCCCCTTTGGATCTTAAAACAAGGAGAAATCAATCAGGTTCTTAAAAAGAAGGCTTTTAATTAAAGAAAAAGGTAAAAATCATCTCTTTAAAATCAGTATGGAAAACAACTTTACAGGGTAATCAAACTTAAAGAGCTCAGAGGAACCCCCTCTGTCTTAGGTTCAAAGTGTAGCAAACAAAGATAAACACTCTAGTAAAAGGTACATTTACAAGTTGAGAAAACAAAGTAAATCTAAGACGCCTTGCCTGGCTTTTACTTACAATTTTGAAATAAGAGAGACTTGTTTAGAAAGATGGGGAGAACCTGGATTGATGTCTGGTCCCTCTCAGTCCCAAGAGCGAACAACCCCTTAAAACAAAGAGCACATACAAAAACCTTTCCCCCCCCCAAGATTTGAAAGTATCTTGTCCCCTTATTGGTCCTCTGGGTCAGGTGTCAGCCAGGTTACCCGAGCTTCTTAACCCTTTACAGGTAAAAGGATTTTGGAGTCTCTGACCAGGAGGGATTATAGTACTGTACACAGGAGAGCTGTTACCCTTCCCTTTATAGTTATGACACGCCTCTTGGGTCTTGTTTTATGTTTAAACTGCCCAGGATCCAGGCAGTGCCCTGACCCAGGACTAGGGCCCCTCGGTGCTCAGGCAGTTGAAACAGGGTCCATGGTTTGTTTTCAATCTGATTTTGGTTTCATTTCAATCAGAGGTTTTTATTTACATGGTGCTGGTTCTTCACTTCCTCCTGTTTTACAGCACGAGGCCTGTTCCCCACTTTTTGTGCTGTTTTAACAATACTGGTTTCAAAATAGTTAAGTTGAGGGGCTAAAATCCCCTCATGTGGACAGTTAGCTGCTTAGCACAATGTAGCTTATTCCTGGGCCCGATGTTTGTTTCATTCTTTGTGCAAAACTAAAACTAAACTAAAATTCTCAAGAAGGTTGGGGTTTTTTGCAGGGCGGGGGTGAGGGAAGGGGGTTGAGGGGATGCCAAGTCACTCAACATTTGTGTGATGTAACCTCAAAAACATGTTTGTCTTGTTTTACAACCTGATCCGTGGCACTGCTGAGCTGGAAGGGGTGAATGGTGCCACCCAGCAGGCCTTTGGTCTACAGACAGTCACAGACGCGTTAAGGCTGAGGGCTGTGCTAAGCATTGACACTGAAGCAATGTCAGGGACAATGATTTTGTGCCACCGAGAGAGCAGGAGAAGAGGGGATGTGACAAAAACCATCCCACCCCCTCTCCCTCATACCCAGCCCATACACCAGGATACTCCAAGTTGTGGCCCACAGGACAATTTCCTCTGGCCCCCACGTGCCTCCGTGCCCCCAGCAGCAGCTGCCTGGAACACAGGGCAGTTTTAGAGCATTACAGTGAAGCTCTACAAGTGCCTGAGACCTGCTCTACAAAATGGCGTCCTCCGACTAGGCGCGACCTCGCACTCGTCATACGTGATTGATCCTGTCTTGAGATAAACTGGAGCGAGTCCAGCAGAGGGCAACGAAAATGATTACGGGGCTGGGGCATGACTTGCAAGGAGAGGCTGAGGGAACGGGGCTTATTCAGTCTGCGGAAGAGAAGAGTGAGGGGGGATTTGATACCAGCCTTCAACTACCTGAAGGGGGGTTCCAAAGAGAATGGAGCTCAGCTGTTCTCAGTGGTGGCAGATGACAAAACAAGGAGTAATGGTTTCTCAATGGGGGAAGTCTACGTAAGATATTAGGAAACACTTTCACTAGGAGGGTGGTGAAGCACTGGAATGGGTTACCTAGGGAGGTGGTGGAATCACCATCCCTAGAGGTTTTTAGGACCTGACTTGACAAAGCCCTGGCTGGGATGATTTAGTCGGGATTGGTCCTGCAGTGAGCAGGGGGGTTGGACTAGATGACCTCCTGAGGTCTCTTCCAACCCTAATCTTCTATGATTCTATAAGTAATCAAACATTCTATTTGTAAACACCTAGAAGGAAATAAAGGAACAGGTAAGAGTCAACATGGATTTCTCAAGAACAAATTATGTCAAACCAACCTAATATCCTTCTTTGGCAAGTAACAAACTTTGTGGATAGGGGAGAAGAAGTACATGTCACATCTTGACTTTAGTAAGGCTTCGGATACTAGCTTGCATGACCTTCTCATAAACAAACTAGAGAAATATAGCCTAGGCAAACCTACTATAAAGTTAGTGCACAACTGGCTGGAAAACCACACTCAGAGAGTCGTTATTATGGTTCAAAATTGAGCTGAAAGGACATATCAAGTGGGATCCCACACGGATCTGTCCTGGATCCAGTTCTATTCCGTATCTTCATTCATTATTAGGACGATAGTGTGGAGCATTCATTCATGAAGTTTAGAGATGATTCCAAGCTGGGAGGGGTGGCAAGCACTTTAGAGGACAGAATTACAATTCAAAAGAACCTTGACAAACTGGAGAAATGGTCGAAATGAAATAGGATGACGTTCAGTAAGATCATATGCAAAATACTACACTTAGGTAGGAATGATCAATTACACAAATAGAGAATGGGAAATGACTGCCAAAAAAAGAAACATCTTAAGATGGTTACAGAAAGCTTGGTGGGATGGCATTCTCTCTAACAAGAAACTACTTATCAATTGTTGGTGGCTGTGAAATCCCCATTTCTTTATTTTTTTGTCTTTATGCTCCCCACTTCCCTATTGTTTCTCTGTATGATCTCTGTCTGGTTCTTTGATTGTTTCTGGCTGCTGTATAATTAATTTTTCTAGGTGTAAATCAATTAAGGTGCTGGGATATAATTGTTAGAGAATTATGTTACAATATGTTAGGATTGGTTAGTAAAATGTTAGTATAATGATTAGTTAAGATACAGCTAAGCAGGACTCAAGTTTCACCATATAAACTGGGGTCCCAAAGGAAGTTCTTTGGAAACCAACTCCAGGACACAGCCCCAAGCTCAGAGCTGCCAGACCTTAACACTCTGCCAATGACACTATGCAGAAACTGGAATCCCCCAGATGAACCTGATCCTGACTGGCCATCAAGAAAAGTTCATCTGGCTTATTGGGAATGGTGAGCATTGTACGCTTAGCGTGTGCAGTCTGTTTGTGGTGTTTGGTAATAAATAGACGTTAAGTAGGGTATTGCTGTGTAAGTCTCTTTCACTGGTAAAAGACACCGCAAACTCGCAGAGTGTAAGGGTATACCTGAGCTCACTGAACGGGTAAGGGTAGGGGCCTATAAACTGTGTGAGCGACAGAGAATTTTGTGTGGGTAACACTGATGCCAGGACAAGAAGTAATGGGCTTAAACTGCAGCAAGAGAGATTTAGGTTAGACATTCGGAAAAACTTCCAAACTCTGAGGGTAGTTAAACACCAGAACAAATTACCTAGGGAGGTCGTGGAATCTCACATCATTGGAGGTTACTAAGAACAGGTTAGACAGATACGAGACAGGGATGGTCTAGGTAATATTTAGCCCTGCCGCAGTGCCAGGAACTGGACTTGACTACCTACTGAGGTCCCTTCCAGTCCTATCCTATCTAGTCCTTGTTGTGCCTATCCAGCTGGGATTCCTACCAGACTATCTTCCCCAGTAACTCCTGGCTGAGTTAGAGCAGGGCTTTGTGAGACACATGTCCCATCTCCATTGACAGACTCCAAGTAAGGGAGAATTCATTGCATCATGAGGGGAGCGCTCCCAATGGTTCATTCCCCTCCTAGATAAGCACTGGCCCCTAATTCCCAGCCTCAATTTGTCTCTCTTCTGCTCCCAGCCAGTGGAGCTCGCTCTGCCTTTGCCTTCTACGTTAAGAAGCCCTCTCCTAGCAGGTGTGTAAACCAGAAGAGACTCACCTGGGGAGGAGCTCTCAGGCCCGGAGCTTTCCCTGGAGTCTTCAGCATCCCGGATCCAGAGCTCAGCCTCCCCTACCTCGATCCAGTGGATTAAGTCTGGTGTAGAACCTGAATAGCCTGTTTCGGGGGGAAAGAATCAGTTTTATTACTGAAGTGTTGGGGGCAGCGACTCAGTTATACGTTGGTGCAGCCCAGCACAACAGGGCCCCGATCTCGGTCAGTGTGTGGCTGCACAGCACCTAGCACGACAGGACACTGCTCTCAGTCGCTGCTTCAGACGAGAGTGCAAGAGATCCCAGGCAGGAGAATAATGAAATAAACCTTCCTTAGAAGAAACAACAAGGAGACCTGTGGCACCTTAAAGATTAACAAATTTATTTAGGCATAAACATAGTAATGTAACACACCCATCTTTGCATGTGTATATCTGCCCACTTAAGTTTCCACTTCATGCATCTGATTAAGTGGGTCTTTTGGAGGGGATAGGGAGCTATTACAAGCAGCAGGAGAGTTTTCTCCCTAACTTATCTGTCTAACTAGAGTCAGTTCTTAAGGCAGAATTGCTGCCCTCCGTGGCTGGACTTAGATTCCTGGAAGAGGTTGTTGCTCATGTGCTGTTTGCTACCACCGCTGTGCCAGGACTGAGGTACGTAATAAACAAGTTACACAGAGATTAGCCCCAGGCTTTGTAGCCCTGAGTTTTCCTTTAACAGGAAGCTGGCCTGAAAGGGTCTGGCATTTGCCACCATTTGTGTGACGGGTTGGATCACAGAAACCCCCTTAGGGCTGCCAACTGATGTGCTGAGACTACTTCTAAGTCTGTTTTCCCTGGCAACTTGGGACTTCAGTGCCCTGCCTGGTTTGAGCCAGACACGCTAGCCGGCTGCAAACCCAGACCCAGGTCTGAACCACGTCCCCTAACAGCTGCAGGCTTAACTGAAAGCAGCTTAAGAAGTGTTCCTGTCTCCAACACTCAGATGCCCAGCTCCCAATGGGGTCCAAACCCCAAATAAATCCGTTTTACCCTGTATAAAACTTATAAAGGGTAAACTCAAAAATTGTCCGCCCTCTGTAACACTGATGGAGAGATATGCACAGCTGTTTGCCCCCCCAGGTATTAATACATACGCTGTGTTAATTAATAAGTAGAAAGTGATTTTATTAAATAAAAAAAGTGGGATTTAAGTGGTTCCAAGTAATAGCAGACAGAACAAAGTGAATTACCAAGCAAAATAAAATAAAACACGCAAGTCTAAACCTAATACAGTAAGAAGCTGAATACAGATAGAACAGGAGTACTTGTGGCACCTTAGAGACTAACAAATTTATTAGAGCATAAGCTTTCGTGGGCTACAGCCCACTTCTTCGGATGCAAAGCCCGCCCACTGCTAAAGGATCCCCCCCCCCCAGCTCCAAGATGGAGTTTTGGAGTCACATGGGCGAGTCACATGGGCAAGTCACATGTCCATGCATGACTCAGAACTTACAGGTAGCAGCCATGGTTCACATGCTACCTTGAACCTCCTCAAGTAGACTTCTTATGTGGATTGGAGCCTTCCAAGATCCATTGCCCGTTAAGTGTTTCTTGACTGGGCACTTAACTTGCACATTCCTTTCTCAAGAAGCTGACCAAATGCTTTACTAAGGCTACTTAAAATCAAGCAAGTACACAGCCAATATTCCTAACTTCAAGTACAAATGACACATGCATACAAATAGGATGAGTATATCCAGAAAATCATAACCTCTACAGAGATGTTACATGACCAGGGCCGGCTCTAAAAAAGCGCCGCCCCGCCGAGCCCGCCCCGCCGAGCGCCGTGCCGCCGGAACCCCCCCCCCCCAGCGCCGCGCCCCGTGCCGCCCCCCCCGCCGAGCGCCATGCCGCCGGAACCCCCCCCGAGCGCCGCCCCCCCTCCGAGCGCCGCGCCGCCGGAGCGCCCCCCCCGCGGAATGCCGCGCCGCGCTGCCCCCCACCACCCCAAGATTGGCCGCCCCTTACCAGGTGCCGCCCCAAGCATGTGCTTGGTTGCCTGGTGCCTGGAGCCGGCCCTGTACATGGCATATGTAGCATAAAACATATTCCAGTTATATCATATATACATTCACAAGCATATTCCCATAAAGCATTAGGGGGTGCAAAATCACAATTTGGCTGATGGGTGGCATATGGCAGCAGAGGCCTTGAAGGAACCCAGACATTTCACAGCTGTGAATAAAAGAAGAGAAATTGGTCCTTACCCAGGGAAACGAGGCCCCGGTAATTCCTCAGCATCTGATCCCGGTATAGTTGCTTCTCTGGCTGGGATAAGAGCTCCCACTCCTCCCGGGTGAAATACAGAGCGACGTCCTCGAACGCCACCTGGAGCTGCTGGCACAAGCGTTACATATGTGAAAGTTACTAGTGACCCCCCTTAATAGCTAGAAGCCGTTATGTCAGCCAGCGGCCATTGGGGGAAGCAGACACCTCAAGTACACAGTAGCCTGAACTTTTCAACTGTCTTCCCTTTCAAGGCCTTGAGGTAGTTGGAACTAGCCCTAAGGTGGTTTTCACTGACCAGATAGCAAAAGCACAGGTCTGGTAACCACCAATCAAGTGTTAACATGACAAGGGCCTTTGTCTGAATGTGTATAAAGGATCTGTGAAAATGTGTGTAAGACAGAGTCTTTGTACCAAGGTGCAAAGCTCTCCTTTCTTCTGCAGAATAAAGCAACTCTTCCTTATCCATGTCTGGCTGCTATTGGCTCTCAGCTAGGTGGACCCTATATTTCGGTGACACACACTCTCAGCAGGGGACGTGGTTTCTAGGGGAGCGACTCCCAGGGAACCCCCAGCCCAGCAGCTCTGACCCAGGGAGACTCCCCCCCACCCCGGCACAGCTCCCCCCCGGGGACTCGGGGCCCTGCTGGCCGGGGACAGGAGTCGCCCTCGGCTCCCCACGGGGCTCTGGGGCAGGGCGCTGGGAGGGGCTCGAATCCCAGAGCTGGGAACAGGCTCCTCCCCCCCCGCCGGAGTCCCCGCCTCCACCCCAGGCCTCTGCTCAGCCCCGCTCCCGCCCCGGCTCAGGCGCCTCCGGGCTCCTCTGCCCGGCCGGGGCCTCGCTCGGGGGAAGGGGCCGCGCCGGGCTCCGCGTGTCCGCCCGGCCAGGGCCCCCCAAACCCGGGGCCCCAGAGCCGCCCCCCAGCCCCAGCGCTCCGGCTGCTGCAGCTTCCAGCCCCGGGGTCACTAGCGCGGGAGGGACCCGGGTCCCGGTCCCCCTCGGCGCCCAGCCGGGACCAGCCAGTGCCCGGCCGGGGAGTCCTCGCCCCGCGTCCTACCTGCCCCGGCCCCGCTGCAGCCATCGCCGGGCTCGGCCCCGACCGCTTCCTCCGGGCAGCGACTTCCCGCCCCGCGGCTGGTGCCTCCCCGGGGCCACCTCTCGCCCGCTCCCCGCCCTGGGGCTGCAGCCGGGACCCGCCTGCACACCGGCCGGGCTGGGACCCAGGGGGCCGGGCTGGCCCGGGAAGGCTCAGCTCGCTGGGCGCTGCGGGACGCGCCGGTGTAGCGGCACAAACTGCTCTCGCTCCCGTTTCCGTACTTTGGGTGTACTGAGCAGGCTCACTCGAACTGAGCATGCCCAGTAACCTTCGCTGTAGCCACTGCCCTCTCTCTGCCCTCACTTCTACTTACGATTTGCTGCCTCCTCTTTGGGGGGGTTCAAAAGGATGAAGGGGGGGGCAAATCGCAGCGGGGGGGCTGTCAGGGTCTGAGCAGGGGGCAGAATTTTACTGGCCTGGGGGGTTCAAGCTCCTGTAGCTAGCGGCAGAAGAGGGGCTGAAGGGGAAAAATCGGTGGTGGGGGGTGAGAGCCGGGGTTAAGCCGGGGGGGGGAGACACTGCCAGACCCCGTGCGGGTACAAAACCCCCGTTTAGGGAGGGGAGGGGGGGGACAGTGACCCCGTGGGATGAGCCACCCACTGTGCTCGCTAATCTAGGGGTGTGGGGGGGGCAGAGGCTGTTTTTGTTCTTCTCACAGGACGCTGCATGTCAGCCTCGGAGCAGGGGGCGGGTTCCTGGGACTGGGGTCTTAAAGGCACAGGCCTCCAATTCCTAGCCTGTCAAAGCTTAATCTCCGCAGCTCCTCTCTATCCTATACAAGTGTTGCAGGGCCAGGGCCGCCCAGGGGGGGGCCAAGTGGGGCAATTTTCTGCAAGGGCCCCCACAAATATGTCGGAGGCTGCCCCTGCCTCCGTCTTCCCCCGGTGTCTCAGCGTGCCGCGTCCGGGAGCGGCCCTGGCACACTGCAGCGTGGTGGCTCTAACGCTGTCCGGGGCCGCTCCTGGTCGCAGCACGCTAAGGCTCCAGGAGAGGGGGTAAGCAGCATGGTAAGGGTCCGAGCACCCCCCCCCCGACCCCATCCCAACCATCACCATCACCCAGCAACAGCCCATTATGTAATTGCAAATGTATACATACCATTAAAGCATTTAATGGTTTTAAATAATGTATTTAGTGTTTTTTCAAATTATTACAAATTAATTTTTGAATATATTTCACTGGTTATTTTTTACATTTCCAAATACATGTTACTGTAGTATTGCAACTTTTATTTATGGAAGGGGCCCCCGAAATTGCTTTGCCCCAGCCCCCCTGAACCCTCTGGGCGGCCCTGCTATTCAGGATATAGCTAAGTGAAAAGGTGGCATGTCTGAAGCATTTAGCAGGCCATTGAAAACTAGTATAGAGTTATGTAGCTAGCTCTGAGAACATTCCTTAATTCTGAGCACTAGGTCTGCAGCTAGTCAGCAGTGAGACGCAGGAGACATAACTCGAACCTTAAAGCACCTTTACTCCTCTGTCCTTCACAAACTGCACTAAGCACAGTTTAGATACTGTATCTCAGGGGTAGGGTAGGCAACCTATGGCATGCCTGCCGAAGGTGGCACGCAAGCTGATTTTCAGAGGCACTAACACTGCCTTGGTCCTGGCGACCGGGGGGAGGCTCTGCATTTTAATTTAATTTTAAATGAAGCTTCTTAAACATTTTAAAAACCTTATTTACTTTACATACAACAATAGTTTAGTTATATATTATAGACTTATAGAAAGAGACCTTCTAAAAACGTTAAAATATATTGCTGGCATGCGAAACCTTACATTAGAGTGAATAAATGAAGACTCGGCACACCACTTCTGAAAGGTTGCCGACCCCTGCTGTATCTGATCCACAGTATCTGTCACACTTCTGGGTCTCATGGAAATGAGTACACTTTGTGTATAAAAGAGTGCACTAAAGTATTTCTCTCTTTAAAAAAAAAAAAAAGTCTTTAACATTCTATCCTAAATTTTTGCACAAAACCAGTGATGTCCATGAGAGGTCTGCACATAGATCAGGGGTCGGCAACGTTCGGCACGTGGCTCGTCAGGGTAAGCACCCTGGCGAGCTGCGTGCCAAACGTTGCCGACCCCTGACATAGATCAATGCCAGTATATAGTAGCCTCTAACTTTTTTACAGCTTTCCAGTGTTTTATAGTGAGACATTCCAGGACCGCCCAGAGGATTCAGGGGGCCTGGGGCAGGCCAGGTCTGAGATGATGCACATACATTGCTTAAGCAGGTACAGTTTCAGCTGCATGGCCCTCAATTTGTGAATCCCTGAAGAGGATTTAGAAATTGAACACTTATTAAGGATCTGACCCTCCCCCAGACAGATCAGGCATCAGCTCTGCCCATTGACCAGGGGGGATGAGTATCTCGCAGGTCAGGCAGGTTTCAAACCCTGAAGGTTTAGAGTCTGTTTGTCGTGAAGCATCTTGTCCCCCCTCTGTGGGGGGGGGTTGTATTATTTTTTTGAACATCCAAATTAAAGAAATTAAAGGGATAAGGAGGGTGAAAAGAGATTTTTTTCCCCAGCAAACTAGTTGAGAATAGGCCTTTGAAGATCAGAGAAAGCAGTGGGTCAGACATTTGCCAGGTTTTGTCTCACTATCATGGTTGATAAGAGGGAACTGCAAGGGGAGAAATAAATTTCACCCACTCTACCCGTTATGCCCTCATGCGGGAGCCTAAGGGTGCATGTGCACCCCCAGACAACGCTGTTCAAAAAAAAACCTGACCTCACTCACAAGGCACATATGCACCTACAGTGGGATTCATACAGACACATACCCGAAGAAGAAACTAAAGTTCATTTTTAACTTTAATCATTATACTTTTTATAGATTGTGTCAGAAATAAAGCAAGTGTCCCTCAACTACGCATCAAAATATACGTGCAATATGATTTAACTGAACTATGCCTTGCCACAACCAGACATGCCACACTCAGTAAAGAAATAAACTCTATCACCCAGCACAGTGGCACTCAACCTTTCCAGACTACTGTATCCCTTTCAGGAGTCTGATTTGTCTTGCATACCCCCAAGTTTTGCCTCACTTAAAGACTACTTGCTTACAAAATCAGACATAAAAATACAAAAGTGTCACAGCACACTATTATTGAAAAATTGCTTACTTTCTCATTTTACCATATAATTCTAAAATAAATCAATTGGAATATAAATATTGTACTTATTTTTCAGTGTATAGCATATAAATAAGTATAAGCAAGTCACTATCTGTATGAAATTTTAGTTTGTACTGACTTTGCTACTGCTTTCTGTAGCCTGTTTTAAAACTAGGCAAATATCTAGATGATTTAATGTACCCCCTGGAAGACCTCTGCATACCCCCAGTGGTACGTGCACTCCTGGTTGAGAGCCAGTGCCCTAACACACCACAAATATTGTATGTCTTTCTACCACTATATGAAGAGACCATCATAATATGGCAAATTTTAGCACCACCCAAAGTTGAAAGCTCGCAGAAGAATAATCTTTCCTGCCAAAAGAATCAAGTCTCTTGGTGTCTTTGTCCTTGGGGGTGCTTGCAGGGTGGCCATGGCGTTCCCGATGGTTGACTGACTCCCCCACCAGGGAGTTAGGTGCCAGGTGGGAGTACAGGTACTCATGTCCCTTAGCCGGAACAAAGTCCTTTTTTTCTGCTTTCTTGGAGATGGGCACCAAGGAAGCTGGGGTCTGCCACAGGGCAGTCGATATGTTGGCCACACCTTGGTGAAGGGGTAAGGCCACATGGCCCGGTGCCAAGGAGGACAGAACATTGAAAAGGGTGTCCGACGGCTCCTCCATCTCCTCAGCCTAGAGTTGGAGATTCGAGGCTACCCTTTTGAGGAGCTCCTGGTGAGCTTTAAAGATCTCTTGTACAACGGACGGAGGCGCCGCTATGGTCTCCTCCGGTGCCGGCGAGGGGGCCTGTCCGGCTACCAGGGCATCGGGAGGTGCCGCTGGTTCGACTCCCAAGACCGAGTCTGGGCCCGGTGCCGCCGGTTCGGTGCCCGTCGACTTCTGACTCTGTCGAGGGAGGGACACCGAATGGGTCTGGGACGCCCTGGCTACCGAGCGGGGTCTCACCTGGGCAGGCAATTGCGGACATGGTGCCCATTGACACCATTGGCCCTGCCACGGCACCCCTTGCCACTGACTGGCTTGGGTGCCGAGCGGTGCAGACTGCTCTTGGGGCCTGGAGTGGCTCGGGGACAGGTGGCTGGGTGCCGAGGCCGAGGTCGCTGTTGACCGCACGGTGCCGTAGGAGCGACTGGAGCGTCTACGGTCATGCCGGTGCCGACCTCGAGATCTGGACCTCGATGATGATGAGGAGTGGTACTCGACCGAAGTGCTACTCTCATAGTCGTCCCGGCGATCGTAGCTTCGACGCTTCGGTGCCGGTAACGCCCAAGGAGAGCTCTGTCTATGGTGTCTAGCGGAGCGGGCACTCGAGCCCGAGCGTCCATAACGATGGCGTCGGAATCTGCTCCTGTAGCTCCTATCCAAAGAGGAGCATCAATGCCGCTTGCCTGCGCTCCCGATGGGGAGTGGAGGACCTTCGAGGTTCCTGTGCAGGCGAATCAGCCAGTCTGATCGGAGTGGAGGACTGACGCGAGCTATGTGAGGACCTCGGCGAACGGGGCGCACGGTCCTCGGAGCGCGGGCTGTCTCTTGCCGGGGAGGGCTGGTGTGCTCCCAATGGCCACTTCCCTCAGGACCGGGGGCCTGTCTCGGGTGGCGCACCTGGCACCGGAAAGGAAAGGATGTCATGCGCGGCCTGTGCAGCCTCCGGCGTCGATGGCATTCTCACTGCGGGAGAGGCACGCGTGGACGGGACTGGACTACTCCACTCGGCACGAGTCAGAGGTCTGGGTCCCGGGGGGGGATCATGGGCTGCCCAGCGCGAGTCCAGCCTCAGCCCTGTCCTTTTGTCGGCGCCGCTGAGTCTTCCCTTGCTTCGTAGCAGGTGAGCGGTGCCGACTGGTGGAGGGCGCCTCGCTCCGCACCGAGGATGAGGCACCCTGTGCCGAGTCCGATCGGCATGCCGGTGCCGTGGCCAACACAGATTCCATCAGCAGGGCCCGGAGCAGGATCTCTCTCTCACATTTCGTTCAAGGCTTGAACGACCGACAGATCTTACAGCGATCAGTTACGTGAGTCTCGCCCAAGCGCGAAGACACGGAGTGTGCGGGTCGTTTCTTAGCATAGAACTGCGACAGGAGTCACACGACTTGAAGCTTGGGGCACGGGGCATGCCCCGCACCAGGCAACAAACTAAAGAAGTTATCCAACTAAGGGGAAGATGAGTACTACTAAAGCTACTGGAAGGGCTACAGCAAGGCTGGAGCACAAAGTTCCGACTACCTTCACTGGCAGCAAGAAGGAACTGAGGGTGGGGGGAGTGCGCAGCTCCCTTTATAGCGCGCTATAGAGGCGCCACTCCAGGGGTCGCAGCGGTGCTCCCCCACTACGGGTACTGCTAAGGGAAAAACTTCTGGCACCGGTGCACGTGGCGAGCATGCACACCTACTGTGGAATACACAGGAGCAATCACTCGAAGAAGAATAGCTAGTTCCACATTGTTCTTCAAATCATTGATCATTGAAATGCAGCTGTGCATTTGAGATACTATATGACTGTAGTACATTTTGCACTGCCTGCATCTACACTGACATCAGGAGAGGAGAAGAGGACAAGACTGTCCCTAGCATATATGATTTAAAAAGAAGGCGAGACACACTCACCCACTATCAATGCAACAAGGAGGGAGAACAGTAGCTGGGGCCAAGAGAGAAGATGCAATGAAACCCTTCTGTACCCACAACTGATGTCTGAAAAGCATCAGTCACTCGGCATATCAAAGAAAGAAAGAGCAGCCAGTATTCAGACAGATAGGAGCCTTATGATCTATACAGGAGAAGTGCACTTTCCTAGTAAACTGTAGCAGTTTCCCAATAGAGTTTTCTTATGGACTTATTTATTAAGCAAAAATTAAGATTAGGAGTCTGATTTAAATGATGTAAATTTTCAGTTTTAGTTAACTGTGGAACTATTGCAGCTACTTTTATTTTACTCCTGCCTTCATAAAAAGCTACAGAGTTATAACCGATAATTACAGAGACTAAAGTACATGTTTTAATATAATTAGGACCAGGCCACCCAAGATGAAAACTACACCATGGAAGAGTCCTACCACCAGGTATTTGAGGCCAATCCCTTTATCAATAAGAAGACCGAGAAGACCAGCAGCATTCATATTCTGGTTTTGGATAAAACACCTGATATTGCCTACATCATAGAACCCTTCCTCCCTCCAAGCCTACACCCCACTACCCCCTTTGGCAAGAACGTAACCATTAAACAAGTTCTGAATCAGTCGTCTTTCTTCCCAATTTAGTTTTAACAAAAAAAGCTGCAATGTAAGTAGCTATGGGAGATAACAGTGCAACTACTAGGTATCGGTGGGGGAAAAGTGTGCTAGTAATGTCCTGGATATACTGGTCTGTTAAGTGTTATTGCTTTTAATATGCTAATGCAAACACTGTAATAGAGTATTAATGTCCCAATGTACTTACCGTAATACTAGAAGTGGTGCATGTGAAGCTCTCTTAAAAGCTGACACTACAGCAGTGATATTCCCAAGCCAGCATGCGTAGGGCTGGGGGTGGGGAAGGGTAGTGCATCTAGGTATAAGTAACATCTCTCACACCAAACAGGAACTTTTCCACAGTTCATTGCAATTTGGGAAGTGTGATTATTATACCTTGTCTTACAAACACCAAACACCATTACATATGTACAAGGTCAATAATTCCCCCCATATATACAGAGTTGTGCTTCTGCATATAGTATCTGAGATGAATATTGAGGTCCCAGCTCTTCAGGAAGCAGTAAAGAGTTATCAGCCAAGCCACAGGTTGAATCCTATTGCAAACAGTATGGGTGAGACACGAGGCATTCTGAAGCAAGAGGAGATTACTGGAAAACTTTAAATAAGAAACAGAAAACAAACTTTTATAGGTTTTGTTTCTGTCGGATTTATTGTATTATGTATAGTAAGTGTTTAATATAAAAATCAGGTAGTAAGGTTTACAATGCTTTAACAAGAGATTATGCTATTACCATTATCCAGTCAACTTGCACACTACTATTTTGAATTAGTGATAATTCAGAGAGAGAGAGAGAGAGAGAGAGAAAGAAAAAAGCTGAATTTAGAGAACAATTATTAACCAGATTCTTGGTTATTCACCAGCCACTTTGCTCCAGTCCATAGCACAAAGCACCATAAACCCAGTAGAATCTAGCCAAGAGAACATTCATCGCAAATTGGCATCTGCTACACTCCCCGCCCCCCCCCCCCCGCCATTCCCAGTCACCACTATTCAGGATATAGCAATCATCTAATAGATCAATTTGTCACATTAGCCAGGAGAAAGCAGGTCATGAGGGGGTTTGACCACAAACCCCATCCCTCCCGTTTTGCAACCCTCCCTGGACCAGTGACAGGTGCATGAGCAGCCAAGTCATTGGAAATAAGCAAGGAGGAAGCCAGTGAAAACAGTGAAAGTGGCCATTCTGGTATCACCTTGGGCTCAGGGGCATGCTAGCCAGGAGGAAGCAGATCGATCAAAGGGGCCACTCTGCTATCACCTTGGGCTCAGGGGCATGCTCCGTACCCCCAAACCACATTAGCCAGGAGGAAGCAGATCGTGAGTGTTTTTGACCACAAACCCCATCCCTCCTGATTCGCAACCCCATGGACCAGTGACAGGTGCATGAGCAGCCATGTCATTGGAAATAAGCAAGGAGGAAGCCAGTGAAAAAAATGAAAGTGGCCACTCTGGTATCACCTTGGGCTCAGGGGCATGCTAGCCAGGAGGAAGCAGATCCATCAAAGGGGCGACTCTGCTATCACCTTGGGCTCAGGGGCATGCTCCGTACCCCCAAACTTTACCTCTCTTTTCATGGATTCACACACAAAAAAGTGAAACAGCGTGCCTCAATTGCCCACTAGAGCAATTTGGCACATTAGCCAGGAGGAAGCAGACCGTGAGTGTTTTTGACCACAAACCCCATCCCTTCCGTTTTGCAACCATCCCTGGACCAGTGACAGGTGCATGAGCAGCCAAGTCATTGGAAATAAGCAAGGAGGAAGCCAGTAGAAAAAATGAAAGGGGCCACTCTGGTCTCACCTTTGGCTCAGGGGCATGCTCCGTACCCCCAAACCCTACCTCCCTTTTCACAAATTCAATGAAAGGGGCCACTCTGGTCAGGAAGCAGATCGGGATTGTTTTTGACCACATACCCCATCCCTCCTGATTCGCAACCCCATGGACAGGTGGTAGCAAGTTAACAAACCGTTTAACAAACTGGCCACTCTGGTCAGGAAGCAGATCGGGATTGTTTTTGACCACATACCCCATCCCTCCTGATTCGCAACCCCATGGACAGGCGGTAGCAAGTTAACAAACTGTTTACCAAACTGTCACGTTGCGTGGCAGAAACCGCACCCAGTTGCAAAACGGGAGGGTTGTGTTTCGTCTCGACACACTGGCCCCGCTGCAGCCATCGCCGGGCTCGGCCGCGGCCCCGGCCGCTTCCTCTGGGCAGCGACTTCCCGCCCCGCGGCTGGTGCCTCCCCGGGGCCGCCTCTCACCCGCTCCCCGCCCTGGGGCTGCAGCCGGGACCCGCCCCGCTCGCTGTGCGCTGCGGTACGTGCTGTCTCCAGCACCGCTGTCTCCCCGCTCAGACCTGCGCCTGCGCCGCCAGCTCCAGGAGCCGCGGGAGGCCCCAGCGCAGGGACCTTCCGGCCCAGCCCCCGCTCGCGGCACCTGGAGCCCGTTACAGGGCTGCCCGGTCCCCGCCCCTGGGCTGTGAGTGGGGCCCCGCTGCGCTGTGGGGAGCTGGGAGCCCGCACTCCTGGGTTCTCTCCCGGCTCTGGGAGGGGAGCGGGCACTAGTGGGTACAAGAGGGCCCCGGCCAGGCTGTGCAGCGTGTGAGTGTCACAGTAAGACAAGGGTCTGGCTGTGTGGTGAGTTTGTTGCTAGGCTGTGTGATGTTGGTGCGTTTGTTACAAGGGATCAGAGCCTGGGGTGTGATCCCCTGTAGTGTGTGTGTTAGAGGAGAACTGTCTGTGGGTTAGAGGAGGGCTGTGTGTGCATGAGTGTTACAGGAGCTCACATATGGCTGTAGTGTGCGTGTGTTTCAGGAGCTCACACCCATATCCCTGTCCAGTGCCATGGGGAGGGCAGGTGCCCCGTACAGATGCCGTGTTCTGGTCTCGGTGATGGCACTGAAGAAACTGCCCCTGCCCCCCGCTCATCGTGCCGGGCCCTGCGCACCTCAGGTGCCACCCCCGCCGGCCACTACAAATGGTTCAATGTCAAGCGCATCAAGGGGACGTGGAGCGCAGCTGGCTCTTCCAGAAGCTCACCATGCTGCTGCGCTTCGCTGGGAAAGGTACGGGGTGGGGGGTGAAAGGGATGGATCCTGTGTGTGACAGCCCCAGCCAGAGGGAGCGCTACAGAGCCCTGCCAGCTTCCCAGTGCCCCCCAGGCCCTGTCACAGCCAGAGGGGGCACTGCAGAGTTTTCCCAGCCTCCCAGTACCTGACGGGGCCCAGGCAGAGGTTGTGGCTACAGAGCCCGGCCAGCCCAGCCTTGACCACTAGCACTGACCCTGTTGCCCCTAACCCCAGCACCTCCTAACCTCTGTTATCCCAAGGCCAGCACCGTCCCTGCCTTCTGGAGCAGAGGATGCTGGTCTGTGGGGTAGCGTTTCCCCTTCTCATCTTTTCTCCACAGAACCTTTCCTCTGTCTCACAGCACCTCCCCTAAGGTGGCTGAGTCTCTGCCCATCTCTCGCAGCTGTTTCGCATAAAAGGGGGGAAGCCCAGTCTCTGTGGTTCAGGCGGCCTAAGATAACAGCTAATGGTGGCTGAAGAGAGGAAGGGCCCTGGAACAGGTAGTTTGGAGCAGGGAGGGTCACCAGGGGTCTCAGGACTCCTGGGTCCCATCGCCAGCTCTGCAAGGGGGATAGTGGGTTATAGCAGGGGGGCTCAAAGTCAGGATACCTTGATTCTATCCCTGGCTCTGGGAGGGGAGTGGATTGTGGTGGATTAAAGCAATGGGGGCTGGGAGTCAGGATTGCCCTTGAGAGGGGTCCCAGCTGTCTCTCCCTTGTGACGCTCCATCTCTGTCCATTGCAGCAGGGGGACCCAACCTTGATTTCAACACCAACCTGGCCAACATCATTGAGCAGTACCGGAGCATGGTCTTGACCAAAGCATCCACTGAGGTGGCCATCAAGGGAGGGGCACGTAGCTGCGTCCTGCCAGCCGGGCTCATGGGCTGCAGCCTTTTTGAATTCTCTGGGTCAGACCAGACAATGCTGAGGTGTTACAGGGAAAAATTAAAATCATTATAAACCTATATGTTCCCCCTTCAGAGGACGCAGGATCTTGTACCTGGTATCAGGGTCTATCGCTGTGGAAGCAGCTGGTGATATTGGTCCCACCCTTCTTCCAGTGTGGTGCAAGGAAAGAAGACAGAGACAGAAAGATGTTCCAGAACAAAAGGTAAGTGTATGAAGGTTGGTTTACAATAACTGGGATAATGGGGAAAAGGAAACACAACTGTCATAAAACCTGAGCAAACTGGGATCACAAAACAAGGAGCTTGAAGCAAACTAAAATAATAAAATCCCCTAAAGTCCTGCTGCTGTTAGATGCTTTCTCTGGCCAGGCTGGGTGTTGGAGCGCGTCAGACCCAGGACCTACTACCCCCAGACCTGGTGATGGCCTGAAGGGAGGAACGCTGGATCGTGCTGCAGGTGGACTCGGAGCCAATGGCAGGAGTACGGCCAGGAACCCTGGATGCGGCAGGTACGTCGATGGTATGGATGAGGATGAGCTGTCTTTCAGGATTCGCTGACTCGTGATCTGAGGGGCTGGACACAGTCACCTCCCAGCAGCGCCGGAGAGTGTGGCTGGGAGGCAGGGCGAGGGGAGGGGGTCTCTGGAGGGTCGGAGGGGTGCTGGGCTGTGAGGGGGAGGGAGGATCTCTGTGTGTGTTGGGGCACTAGGGAGAGGGAGTTCAGGGGGGGTGCTGGGCAATTGTGGGGCTGTGGGCAGAGGGGCACTGGACAGGGGGTGGTGTGCAGGGTGCTGTGCATTTGTGGCAGAGTCTGGGGGGCGCTGGGCATAGTGGGTCCGGGGGGCTCTGGCCATAGGGAATCAAGGGGGGTGTTGGGTGGGAGGGGCTGTGTGGCGCAGCATGGCCTGTCCCAAGGGGAAGGGGCACGCTGGCAGCACACGGCCAGGTGGGCCACTGTGTGTCTGGCAACTGCTGGTTTGTAAATAGTGCCCTCGCTCTGGGGACTGACCTCCCCGTGCCATGCTCCATTGCCCCCATGGGAGCCCCACAAATATGTTTTGCACCGGGCCCACAAAAGGTTAATCCGGCTCTGGGTGGGCTCAGTGGTACCCCAGTGCATCAGGTGGCCCCCAGAGGGTGGGGTCGCAACCCGACACAATGACATCAAAAGTAGGTCTAGAAATCAAAACTCCTTTGTCGCTTGAGTACCTGCCCTGAATCCTGCAGCACACCACCAGAACCTTTCCATTGTGCCCTTCCCCTCCCTCCCACTATCAGCCCTTACCAGTCACCTCTGCACATCATCCATTTTAGTCGCCCAGAGGGTGTTAAGTCAGATATGAAGCAATTAGCTTAACACAACTCAAAATGACTTTTTTCTACATATCGGTTGGAGCTGGCATGGAGGTGACTTCTCTAGCTCAGCTTCACCATTGCAGTGACTGGTTCTAGAGACAGCGAGGGAGTTCATTCAGGTGATTCACTCAAGGCATGTGACAGCCATACGCCTGTTCTCTGGGGGGATTTCTCAGCGGTTGCCCAAGACCAAACTTTAAAAGCCAGAGTCAATAGGGTGCTTGACAGCAACCAGACTAAAGTTGTTACCCAGCAGGGGGTGCTCTCCCTGACCAAGCAATGCTGGTCCCACTCACGGCTCCTTCATGCAGACATTGTGACTTGAGGAAGCGACGTGCTGAACAACATGGGACATTTTATACCATTTCTGTTGACTCCCTGCCCCATACCAAACTTGTCACAAATAATTGTCAACTGAATTTTCTGTTTTTGGCTAAGATACTGATTTTTTAAAAAAAATATTGAAATGGAATTCAGGGATTGTTAGCGAGCATTTTTGGCAAACAAAGTTGTTAAATGACAATCTAAATGGCAACACAGTCCTGCTTTCATGCTTGGCTCACCCCCCAACCTGCTGGTCCAACAGCTGCAGTAGAGGAGGAGATAGGTGGAAAGCTGCAGGACCCCAAAATCCACCTCTTGGGGTGCAGAGTGGCAACAGCAAGCCCTCAGGTCCGATCACACGCCACTGGGCACCACCGCCAGCACCACGGACCATGGTGAAGTTAGCCCAGCATCGGATCTCAGGACGGGGCACCCACGGAACCACAGCAGTTCATTCTGCCCTGCACAGCTCCCCCCGGATGAGATGGATCGCTGCCAGCCCGGGGGAGAGACGCACTCCCCAGCTAGGGTGACCAGATGTCCTGATTTTATAGGGCCAGTCCCGATATTTGGGGCATTGTCTTATATAGGCACGAATTACCCGCCACCTAGGGTGACCAGACAGCAAGTGTGAAAAATCAGGACGGGGGTGGGGGGTAATAGGAGCCTATATAAGAAAGACCCAAATATTGGGACTGTCCCTATAAAGCTGGGACATCTGGTCACCCTAGCTGGGGAGTGCGTCTCTCCCCCGGGCTGGCATCTCATCCAGGGGGATGAGATGCATGGGCTGGCTGCCAGGGCCGGCTCTGGCTTTTTTGCCTCCCCAGGCAAAAAAGCCTCCGCCGCCCCCCCCCCCCCCCCGCGGTGGGGGGGCGGCGAGCCCGGGCGGGGGCGGCAAGCCCTGGCGGGGGCTCCGCTCTCCCGCCGGGGAGAGGGCGGCCGGAGCCCCGGGGCGAGGGTGGCGAGCCCCGGCGGCGGCTCCGCTCTCCCCCCGGTGGCCAGAGCGCAGGGCGGCGAACCCCTGCCGGGGGGAGGGCGCAGGGGGGAGGGCGGCCAGAGCGCCGGGGGGGTGGGCGGCGAGCCCGGCTGTGGCCCTGCTCTCCCCGGCGGCCCGAGCGCCGCGCCGCCCCCCTCCAGGTGCCGCCCCAAGCACCAACTTGGTTGCCTGGTGCCTGGGGCCGGCCCTGCTGGCTGCAGAGGAAGTGAGTCACTTTCAGTTTCACTTCCTCGGCATGCAGCCAGACAGCCCCTCACCCCCACCCCGCAGCTTTACCCAACCAAGCCCTGCCAGAGGGGAGGGGGGAAGAGAGGGGTGCTCCATGGGGGGGTGGAGGGGAGGAGAAAATGCACATTATGGGGGTAACAAAAGATACTGCCAGAGCCACCCAGCCTGCCTCACCTTACGCTGGGGAGAGAGTCATACTCACAGGTGAGTTCCGTCCCCCACCCCTTCCCAGAGACCCCAGCAGCCAATCCCCTCCCTCAGACTGCGCTGCAGGCAGCCCATTCGGCTCTCTCTAGGACCCAGCCCTGCTGTTACATGCTCCACTGCTTCCCCTCCTTCCGGCAGAGCGGTGCCCCTAGACAACCTGGTGCCCTAGGCAACTGCCTATGGCTAAGGATGGCCCTGGCAGGGCCGGCCCCAGGCACCAGCTAAAGAAGCAGGTGCTTGGGGTGGCCAATATCAAGGGGAGGCACTCTGGCCGCTATTGGGGCGGCACGTCCGGGTCTTCGGCGGGAAGGACCTGCCGCCGAATTGCCACCGAAGAGTGGAGCGGCGCGATCGTGCTGCCGCTGCTTTTTTTTTTTTTTGCGCCACTTGGGGCAGCAGAAAACCTGGAGGCAGCCCTGGTAATTGAAATCAATATCTGAGGAAATGTAGAAAACATCCAAAAATATTTAAAGAAATGATATTCTAGTATCAGAGGGGTAGCCGTGTTAGTCTGGGTCTGTAAAAAGCAACAGAGAGTCCTGTGGCACCTTTAAGACTAACAGATGTATTGGAGCATGCGTCTGATGAAGTGGGCATTCACCCACAAAAGCTTATGCTCCAATACATCTGTTAGTCTTAAAGGTGCCACAGGACTCCGATATTCTATTATTCTTGAATAGTGCAATTAAATCACGATTTTTTTTTTGATTGCTTGACAGCCCTAGTTGAGATCCCTGCTTTGTGGAAGCAAAGAACCCAAATCCAACAGAAAAAGCCCCAGTTGTATTGAATATTTTCTGTCCGACATAGGATCTCTTATTCTGAGATGTGAGCATGAAAGATCTGGCTAGATTCAAGCCTGGGAAATGTTTAAGAAGCAAAAGTAGGCCGTGCCTTCTATATGCCAAAACCTCAGTGTAAGTCTCCGTCAAGTTACTGACCTCCTCTCCCTTCCACAAATCAATGGCTGTCCATGCTAAGCTTAACATGGGATGACAATATGAAATTGCAAAACAGGGAGTATGGGGTTTCATATCTACCCTCTACTGGGCCACGCTGAACCAACTAATCCATAGAACGCTTCCTTCCACTAGGATCTGGCCTGATACTGAAAGCTTTACTCACACAATGAGTCCCTTTGAAATCAGTAGGACTGCTCAGGTGAGTAAGTCTTTGTAGAGCAACACGAACTGTTGTCCATATGAGTCCTCATTTCCTGAGGAGGGCAGCAAGATGTGCACACAGACCAGTCCTCCAGAAGCCAACACTTCACATGCATCAACCTGACAGCGCGGTCACAGTGAGAATGTGTGAACTGGGCTCTCCAGCTGGCACTCAGAACAGGATGTTTCAGGAGCATGCATGCAGAGATGCACCTCTTGTCATACCAGGCTGAGAGCAAGCCCTTCTCACCCCCACCCCTTCATAGCACCAGACAGAGCAGATAGAAACTGCCCTCTCTGGGTCCTGTTTCTTAAGCTTTTGAAATGGATGGAGTATATTTGTATCATCATTGCAGCCAGAAGCCCCATTCATGGCCAAGGCCCCCCTGCAGTAGATACTAGAGAGAGAGAACAAAAGATGGTGCCTGCCCCACAGAGCTTCCAATCTAAGTACGAGACAGCTGGATACAGACAGGCATACAGGGAAACAATATTGGTCAGCATGACGGGCGGTGGGCATTGCCATGGGATGGTGTTTCAGTTAACCCAGGGGAAGCTCTTGCTGGCTGGGTCCGTGCTGCTGCCCGGAGAGCAGGGGCTGGGCTCGGCTCACACACGTTGAGGGAGTGCTCCTTTAGCTGAAGTGGAGAGAAGCTGCATTTCAGGGGTCTGGGCCTGGCTCCCAGGGGTTTGAGATTTAATGTGTGTCTGTTGCCTATGTAACACCAACAGACCCCGGTCGTTGGCCGGCAGGATTGAACCTGGGGCCTCTGGAGCTTAGTGCATGGGCCTCTACGGCCTGAGCTAAAAGCCATAGGGCTGTTAGCTAAGGTGGTAGAGCAGAGTCAGTCAGTCACGTTTTTTCTCTCCCTCTCCAAAATGGTTTGCAGACCACATCCTCTTCTTGCCTCAGCCCACTCCCTCAGTCTGAACACACCTGCCTCTACTCCTGTTTCATACGCTCACTCAGGGCAGGTCTTCACTACAGGGGGGCGTGGATTTAAGATACGCAAATTCAGCTACGCGAATAGCGTAGCTGAATTCGACGTATCAGAGCCGACTTACCCCGCTGTGAGGACGGCGGCAAAATCGACCTCCGCGGCTCCCCGTCGACAGCGCTTACTCCCACCTCCGCTGGTGGAGTAAGAGCGTCGATTCGGGGATCGATTGTCACGTCCTGACGAGAGGCGATAATTCGATCCCCGAGAGATCGATTTCTACCCGCCGATTCAGGCGGGTAGTGTAGACCTAGCCTGAGATTCCTGCCCCTAGTTCCAGAAGGAGCTCAAAGGTAAGGTTTCTCTGTTCTGGGAGACTAGTGAAAAACTGTTGATCCTTCCCCTCTGTCTGGGGGCTGTGCCCATCATCCTGGTATCTGAACACTCTTGCCTCCTTTAAAAATTATGTTCTTAAACTAGATTTTGTGGTTTCCAAACACTTTTTTTATGGGTCTGCCTTAAAAAAAAAAAAAAAGTCACTAAAAATTCCCCATGCGAGTGTAGCAAGGTAGCAGCAGTGTTCTTAAATGTTCTGCCATAGCATTATAGGTAAAAGATCTTACCTTACTCCATTGATTCAACATGCAGTTTTGGAGTTTCTTCTTTTAAGGTGCCCTGTGGGGTACTGGCAGTGCTTTGCTGGGAGCTTTAATGGGCTCCTACAAAGAGCAGGGAGCCAATGTCCTGGACAGATTTCTTCAGGTCTCCAGGACTAACAAGACTCTAGAGGAGCCTCCCTTCCCTCTCCTTTGCGCTCCAGTTGCAAGGAAGGGGGCTTGATACCTGCTGTTGGGAAATTATCTTCCAATTTTTCATTCACCAGGAGGAACCACCAGCTATTCTCCACATAACATGCTTCAGCCAAATGGAGCTTTGGGGGTAACACCGGAGACTAACTCCCATGCATCTGCAGTTCTGGCAACACAAAGTGTTCAAATGGCAGGAGATTGGCTTGGAAAAAGCACATTGTTTTAAAAGTTTATAAACAAACTACAGTTAGTTACAGTTAAGATTGCATCAGGATCCACCCCCATAATACCTTTAAAGGAAGTGGTCATCTCAAAGGGACTTTAGCAATGATAAATGTAGAATAACATCCCAAGTGCATGGAGAGTGTGTGACAGTCAGATGTGCTGAGCTGTTGGTATAAGAACATATGAGATCATCGTTGAGGTTGTGTGTGAAAGCCCAAGTTGAGGTGCATGTTGCTCTTCAGTATATATTGGAGATGGAAGGAAAAGCCGTTTGGAGCATTTTATCCACAACATCGTAGGCAACGTATGTGAAGGTGGCAAGTAATGAAGCCAACTTTTTGTTTCCACACTGTTAAGGTTTTGGGTGGGTCATGATGCAGCCTTAACTGTCACTAAATGTAGCTTTTGTTATACAGGCGTGGTTAGCTCATGTGAGTAGCTCCTCAGGGAATGAGGAAAGGGGAGCTGCATGTGCCTGGGAAGCAAGAGAGAACCTGTGCTGCTAAACCCACTGCAGGCTGCACCAACCCCTTGAAGGATGTGAGATGCTGCGATATGGCTCAATCCAGTCTGTGTCTACGACACTTCATCCTCATGTGGGAAGGCAGTCCTACCACCAAGTTCACTTGTGCCTCAGTTTCCTCTATGGATGGCAATTTTCTTCCACCTAGGTGGGAGTCTGGAAGAGGTTTAGCCTCCAAGTCTTCCAGAGTAAAATGTCCAAAATAACCTATTAACATAAAGCCTGTCATCTGCTATCACAGCCTCAATGGTCTTCCTGCACTTCTCTGGGCCCACCGGTTCTCCCCTTTGTGGCGGTGCAACGACTCACCGCTGCAGCACCTCCTGAGGTTGATCCAGGGAATTAGCTCTTTCCACTCAGGAGCACCCTCTGCAGGCTGGTGTCCCGCTTGCCACTGGCCCCAGTGTCCCTCCCGGACCCCGGTGCCCCTTACCTCAGGGTTCCACCCAGGGCCGTCTCTAGGCACCAGCAAACCAAGCACGTGCTTGGGGCGGCACATTTTCAGGGGCAGCATTCCGGCCATCCTTTTTTCCCCCTTTGGGCGGCAAAAGCCTAGAGCGGGCCCTGGCAGCAGCAGTGCGTCGTGTGCTGGGGGCACCCTGGGGCCGCTGTGGTTCGCGCCACCAGCCGCGGGGGAGTAGCGCCCGCACCTTGTGGCTGGGCCGGGCGGGCTCCGAGCGGGGGACACTCTGGCTGCGCACGGAGCCGCCTGCAGGTGCCGCAGGGCGGCCGCCCCCCAGCACTGCAGCCGAGGTTGGGCAAAGCGGCCCGAGCTGCCCAGGGGCTGCAGCAGGGCAGCCAGAAGCAGCAGCGGGGCCATAGAGGGCGGGGCGCTGCCGTGCGGGGCCCACGTCCCACTCTCCGGGGCTCTGCTCCCTCTGGGGCTGCCCTGTCCCGGCTCCTCAGGCCCCTGCCGGGGCGGTTCCCCAGCTCTGCCCTCCCGGGTCCCAGCCAGTCCTGGAGGCGGGAGCCCTGGCTGGAGGGACCCTGGGCTGAGGCGCGGCCTGGGAGCCCCGCTGCTTATCCTGACCCTGCCAACACCGGACCGGCTCGAGGCGAAGGGGGAGCGGGCGGAGTCAGCACTGGTGGGGAGAGCCCAGGGCTGGGGCGGCAGGGGGGTGCGGGGGAAGAGAGCCCAGGGCTGGGGTGGCAGGGGGGTGCGGGGGAAGGGACCCCGGGGCTGGGGCAGCAGGGGTGTGCGGGGGAAGGGAGCCCAGGGCTGGGGCAGGGGGCAGCCAAAATTTTTTTTGCTTGGAGCAGCAAAAAACCTAGCACTGGCCCTGGTTCCACCCCATGCAGTACCCCACAGTCTCCCCGGGTCTCCCCTCCCCAGGGAACCCCCAACCCCATATCCCCACCTCACTCTTGGCTACTGCCAGTCACCATCTAGCCCCCACTCACTGGGGCAGACGGCAGTGTAAGTGCCACTCATCATTGGCAGGGAGGGTTTGGACCTGCTGCCTCTGCAACCCCGTGACCCTTCTTGGCCTTTAACAAGGCCACAGCCTGGGAGTTTTCCAGGCCGGAGCTCCCCAGCCCTGTTCCACTTTAGGTACCCAGCTCAGCAACCAGGTCTATCCCTCTCAACAGCTACGGAGAGACTGCCTAGCACCAGCCTAGCAGCCCCTTTATAGGGCCTGCTGTGGCCTGATTGGGGCGTGGCCCAGCTGCAGCTGCTTCCCCAATCAGCCCAGGCTTACTGGTTCCCCGCCACAGCCCTATTGCAGGGCTGTTTTAAGCTCTTCAGGGCAGGAGCGGGGTTACTGCCCTGCTACACGGGGTTTAGTCCTCCACCGCTTGAGGCAATAGCTCAATAGTTCTCATAGCCCTTCCCAGGGTTTAGTCCCTTTGGAGAGCCTGGCAAGTTCTTCCCCTTACACCCCTCCTTCCTCTCACCTTATTACCTCTTTCTCTTTTTCCTACCTGTCTCCTGAGAGTCTTTGCAATCACTGCAAACAGCTGTGGCCCTTCCTAGGACAAGGTTAACTCTTTCCATGTCAACCCAGCACTAGGAGTATAGACATCAGTACACATAGCAGAAGTCCAGCTCCCTGCCAGCCCAAGGATGTAGCCTCTCATGGACTTTTGGAACCTGATACAGCCAGGAGTGGCTGTACTCCCCTAGCATGTCTAATTACTGTGTTTGTCTGGCCTACTAGTGTGAAATATCACTCATAAACCTTCAAACCTACTAATCTGTGACGCCTGCAATGTGTGACCGGTCATGTGACCAATGACTGAAATGTGATACACCTGTATTCTTTTGGTGATTCACACCATAATTTATTGATTATCCCAGTTTTCTTCTGACTGTGTGAATCACATGTAATCAGAATATCTCCCACGCAGATCAGCAGGAGCATTTGAACATTCAACCTTCAGATTCCCAGTTCAGACCCCTACTGCTTTAACTCCTGGAGTAATTGCCTCTTTGTTGACCATCAACTAGAGAAGGACTTCACACACACTATCCCAATGGGTGACACTCTGTTTTCTAGACAGCAGTAGAAGTATTTATACTAAAATGCGCTCTATTAACAAACAGCGCTTTGTATAACTAATATTGTCTGAATCAGCAGCAGAAGGAGCAACGTAGAGCCCCAGCCCAGAGCGTTTCAGGTTTACTGCAAAAGGGGCACCAAAAAAGAACTACCCCTATAAAATGAAACATGTAATACATTCTTAAAATGAATAGAAATCTATAGCAGGTGCTACCACAGCACCATAATAGTACATTTTGAGGGCTTATTATTTGCCATTTGATTTCTGAGCCTGATGGTTGCACTTGGGGGTCATGTTTTCAGATTCTTCTTCACCAACCATCAGAAGACTTGTGATAAAATCACAAGAGTTAGCAACGCTGCATTTGGGCCCTGTAAGACTAATCTGGAGAGAAGATGATGACTGTAAGGGGGCCATGCCCCCTTGCTGACACTGAATGTGTCTTTTGGTTGGTCCTCTCCCAGTGCTGTGAGAAAGGGGAAGGACTGAAGAGTCAGGATCCTGAGACTGACAGGTCCCCAAGCCAATGCAGAGAGGCCAGCACTCCAAGTCAGCTGGATTGACAGGACCGGCAGGTGTGAGCCGGGGCTCGATGTCTAGTTGGCAGCCAGTATCAAGCGGAGTGCCCCAAGGGTCGGTCCTGGGGCCGGTTTTGTTCAATATCTTCATTAATGATCTGGAGGATGGCGTGGACTGCACCCTCAGCAAGTTTGCAGATGACACTAAACTGGGAGGAGTGGTAGATACGCTGGAGGGTAGGAATAGGATACAGAGGGACCTAGACAAATTAGAGGATTGGGCCAAAAGAAACCTGATGAGGTTCAACAAGGACAAGTGCAGAGTCCTGCACTTAGGATGGAAGAATCCCATGCACTGCTAGAGACTAGGGACCGAGTGGCTAGGCAGCAGTTCTGCAGAAAAGGACCTAGGGGTCACAGTGGACGAGAAGCTGGATATGAGTCGACCGTGTCTTCTTGTTGCCAAGAAGGCTAATGGCATTTTGGGCTGTATAAGTAGGGGCATTGCCAGCAGATTGAGGGACCTGATCATTCCCCTCTATTCGGCATTGGTGAGGCCGCATCTGGAGTACTGTGTCCAGTTTTGGGCCCCACACTACAAGAAGGATGTGGGAAAATTGGAAAGAGTCCAGTGGAGGGCAACAAAAATGATTAGGGGGCTGGAGCACATGACTTAGGAGGAGAGGCTGAGGGAACGGGGATTGTTTAGTCTGCAGAAGAGAAGAATGAGGGGGGATTTGATAGCTGCTTTCAACTACCCGAAGGGGGGTTCCAAAAGGGCTGGAGCTAGGCTGTTCTCAGTGGTGGCAGATGACAGAACAAGAAGCAATGGTCTCAAGTTGCAGTGGGAGAGATTTAGGTTGGATATTAGGAAAAACTTTTTCACTAGAAGGGTGCTGAAGCACTGGAATGGGTTCCCTAGGGAGGTGGTGGAATCTCCTTCCTTATAGGTTTTTAAGGCCCGGCTTGACAAAGCCTTGGCTGGGATGATTTAGTTGGGAATTGGTCCTGCTTTGAGCAGGGGGTGGGACTAGATGACCTCCTGAGGTCCCTTCCAACCCTGATATTCTATGATCTATGATTCTATGATGAAAGCCAGGGGAGCCAGAGCTGTGGCAGCGCTGTCCAGCTGCACCAGTGGGGAGCCAGGGCTGAGCTCTAGCAGAGAGCTGTGGGGCCAGAGCCAGGATAACGGACGCCAGCCATGCCACAAGCAAACTGGAGCTGAGCACAGTGAACAGCAGAGGAAAGTGAGGGGGACCCTGGGCAGAAGGCTCAGTGGAGGGAGATGGTACCAGACAAGAGGGCCTTGAAGGCCAGATGGGGAGTAGGGACCACGACCTCAGTGGGAGGGCTGATGCTGGGAAGAAGCGTCCTGCCACCTGGAGCCTGAAAGCGTGTATCCCCCACCCCTCACCCCAGGGTAGGTGTCTGACTTGGGATGTGTAGGAATAGGCTGTGACTAGCCCAAGAGAAAGTGTAGTTTATGGTGTCCCGGTGCCCATTGTGTTGGTTTCTGGATCCTTTCACCGGCTCCATTTTTCCCTGATTGGTTTACAGTTGCTAGTTAATAAATTGTACGTAGTTTAAACTCAATGCAATGATCACTGGATCAGGGAAGTGGCGGGGGAGGGGAGAGTACCCCACAGTGGGGAGAGGCTAGCCCCGGTCCTGAGCAACCCATAATGAGACTGGGGGTTAAGCCCCCAGTGATCCTGGCCCCAGCCTTATCGGGGTTACGAGGGCTCTGTCAGATGGGAGCAAGGCAGAGTTCTCGAGCTCAAGCAGGCATCCGGTAAATATTGTTGAGGTGGCGACTCAGACCCTGGCACCTTCAATTCTCCCTGGGGCAGTATAGAAGCCAGGCAAATTCACCACAATAGCAGGACCATCCCCTGATTACATGTAGTTTGACAGTGATATGAAAACTAACTGAGTGTACCAAGGATACTTGGACTCTTAATATTTGCATAGATTCCTAGATGTTTAAGGCCAGAAGGGAGCATTGTGGCCATCCAGGCTGCCCTCCTGCATAATACAGGACAGAGAATTTCATCAAGTGATTCCTGCAACAAACCCATAATTTATGATTGAGCTAGAGCATCTCTTCTAAAAAGACACTAAGCTTGATTTAAAAACTTCAAGTGCTGGATAATCCACTAAATCCTTAGGTAAAAATGCATAAGCTCTGGGATTTACATGGAATTTGTACAGGTAGGGGCCTGAGTGTCTGACACTCACTGTGCCTCCTGGTCTCCAGGAATACACCTGCTAATTATGGTTTTATTGGTGTTTAATTAAATTGGCCTTCTGGGAGATTTCTGACTCTTTTGGGTACTGTTACTTAGATGTGCTGTTCCCTCTCAATTGTGTTGTCTCCTTTTACTGTCCCACCTAAACTGTGGACTTTTTCAGAAAAAACAAGGCTTGCTTTGCTGCTGGGCCTTGGGGGGTGCTTCCAACCTAAGATCACTTGTTTATTGCTGTAATGTGTTTTTAGTGTGGAGACTGCAGGGCAGAGTTAGGCAGGGAAGAAAGTTATCAGTGATCTCACTGCCTCCAACTGTGCTCTACCATTCGTCCGGATTCTGCCGGACATGTCCGGCTTTTTTGAGTTAAAAATAGCGTCGGGGGGAATTTGTAAATGTCCGGATTTCCCCCCCATGCAGAGCGCGCGCGGCTGACAGGGCAGCCGGCCGGATTGTGCCACTCGCATGGGGCTCTGACAGCCAGAGCCCCCCCTCCGCTTCCCCCTCCTCTCCCCTGCAACTTGAGGCCACTCCCCTCCTCTCTCTCCCTCCCTTCCTCCCTCCCTCGCCCTCCCTGCATTCGCAGATCGTCAGCCGGCCGTTCGCCTCGGGCCTCTGGCAGTCTGGAGCTCCTCCCCCTGCTCCTGCTCCCGCTCCCCTGCTGCCCAGCGCGCCGCTTCGCAGCACTCTGTTCTGAGCGGCACGGTAAGGGGGCCAGGGGGTCGGAGAAGGGGCAGAGAGGTTCTGGAGGGGGCAGTCAAGAGACAGGGAGCAGGGTTGGATGGGTCGGGAGTTCGGGGGGGGGCTGTCTGGGGGTTGGGGGTGTAAGGTTTTGGGCAGTCAGGGTACAGGTAGGGGGTAGGGTCCTGGGGGGCAGTTAGGGGACAAGGAACAGGGAGGCTTAGGTAGGGGGTGGGGTTCTGGAGGGCAGTTAGGAGCAGGGGTCCCAGGAGGGGGCAGTCAGGGGACAGGGAGCAGAGGGGTTTAGATGGGTCAGGAGTTCTGGGGGGGGGCTGTCAGGGGGTGGGGAGTGGTTGGCTGGGGCGTGGGAGTCCCTGGTGTCTGTCTGGGGGTGGGGGTGTGGATAAGGGTTGGGGCAGTCAGGGGACAGGTAGGGGGTAGGTTCCTAGGGGGCCAGTTAGGATGGGGGGAAGGTCTCAGGAGGGGGCAGTCAGGGGACAAGGAGCAGGGAGGCTTAGGAAGGGGGTGGAGTCCTGTGGGGCAGTTAGGGGCAGGGGTCCCAGGAGGGGGCAGTCAGGGGACAAGGAGTGGGGGGGAGGGTTGGAGGTTCTGAGGGGGGCGGGAAGTGGGAGGGAGTGGAAGGGGCAGGGGCGGGGCTAGGGCAGGACAGGGACGGGGCTAGAGCGGGGCTCCTCCCGTCCTCTTTTTTGATTGTTGGAATATGGTAACCCTAGTTTCACTCTGTACACATGTGCGCACACACGCGCGCACACACACACACACATATATTTTCACTTGTGCACACAGTTCTGAATTCTGCAGCCTTCAGCTCACAAACAGGAGGCAAATTTTCAAAATTCAGCTCCCGTGTCACTGGGTGGAAGACCCTGGGTAAATAACAGGTTCAGTGCCATATCTTTCTGTTCTTCCTCGGACATCACTAGTCGATAACCCAATAGGTCCATGGCATCCTTGCACACATTTTGCAACTTTGCTATTTTCTGGAAGGGCAGGTTCTTCCTCCAGGCCTGGGACACAGTCACTGCATCTCTGGAGTCGATGTCAAAGGCCTGCATCCCCGGGCCTTTCCCATGAGTGATGTTGTACACCCACACCTGAAGTTTGGGTATGAGGTGGAGCTCTGCAAACTTATACATCTGTGCAGCCTTTGCCAGGGGATCGCTGACAATATCTTCATAGCGCACCAGCATGTAGCGGCCTTTGAGGAAGCTGGGAAGGGCCTGGCTGCCTTCAGTGTAAATCTGGATGTGACTTTTACAGATTTCCTGCATCACGTTGTAGGGCCCCCCCTCCCTTTGGTTCTTCTGGGGCCCCACCATAATGTTACCGTCGTGCATCAGAGCAGCCACTGTTTTCTCACGACTGTGGAACACAGCCCTGGGGTCGCGAACCAAGTGAATGATTTTGAGATTCAGGGAGGGGTCGGTGAGAAGGGGATAGAGAACTGTCAGATCAAAGAACCGGACCTCCTTGAGGACAATGTGGCTATAGGTCTTGCAAGCCTCCTCCACCTTGCTGAATGGGTACCTGCTGCAGAAGGTCTTGCAGGCGGTTTTGGAAATGATGTGGTTGCGCTGGAAGTGGTCACATGCAGGGGGGGAGCACAGGGCCCGGCTGGCCGCCCACTGAAATAAATCAGATTTATTCCTCTGCGTAGACATGTAGGCATCAAACACAGACATGTCGCACAGAAAGACAGACCTGATGAGGTCACGTGCTGCCATCTGTAAGGCTTTGGCCCTGTTCTGGTACATGGCTCTCCACACATGCCAGGCAGGCTCCATCAGGTAGAAGACATCAGGGTGCTGGCTGAAGAGCTGGCCAGTGAAGGAAGATCCTGACCGCCAGGAGGAGAGAATGAGGATGTGCACCTGAGCTGGCTTCTCTTCCTGGGGGGAATAGCTGCTGCGAAGCTGAGAGAGGAAGCAGATGAAAACAATGGACTGAACTGCCAGGACCACTGTCACTATTGTCTTGTTTGACTTCAGCATGATGGCTAAGAGCCTGAGGAGAGAGGGAGAGAGAGTGAGTGCCTTCAGATTGTTGGGTTAACAAACACCGTGGGAAGCCAGAACACTCAGGACTGGACCTCAGAGAAAATCGCAGCACCCCTGTTCTGGGGAAACAGAGCGCGGCCTTGCCAGCAATGACATTCTGGCAGCAAATTTGAATGGTCTCTGGTGAAAGCAGATAAAAGGGGCTGTGGGCCTGTTTGTGAGCCTACGCACTAGGAGAGAGTAGGATTGAATGCTATAGATGCCCACCTGTGCTGTAAGTCACTGCGGCATCTTGCTCCTAACCCTTCTCCAGAGAAAGGAAAGACACATTTTTTTCTCTTTTCCTTATCAAGAAGGGGTTTATACAGCCCCTGAGAAGCCAAAATATTTCCCTGGATGGGGACTTTTCCATTTTTCAGCCTTGTCCTGGATTGAATTTCCCAGCTGGTGGGAGAGAGAGAAGCCTGGAAAGAAAGGAAGCCTTTGGTGAGGCTCAGACAGCTGCGTGGTGCAAAGCAGCTGCATCACAGCTGGAGCTGTGCCCCCTGGTGTGTTTAAAAATCAGAGTTCTGTTTTTAATTATACTGACTTGATGGTTGTTATTGTTGCAATATGGCCTAGAGACCCCAGTTGGGCTGTGTGATGTAATGAAGGAAGGCATTGTAGACACAGAGAACAAGATGCCAATCCCTGCCTTGAAGAGATTACAATCCAAGTGGAAGCTGAGAGACATCAGGTGGATCAGGGAAGTGGCCGGGGAGGAGAGAGTACCCCACAGTGGGGAGACCCTAGCCCACAGGTGGGGGAGCCCAGCTAACTATAACTGCAACTACTTCTCACAGGCCTTTGGGAAACAGGGATCTAGCATTATTCTAAGTTTACAAATAGAGAAACTAAGGCATGGGGCTGACACATGACCTTCTCAGAGCCTCCCTTATCCACTGGTATCTGCACCATGGCTTCCTGACCCCCCCATCCTGTGCTCAAGCCCCTGGCACGTGCTTCCACGTACAGCCTCACAGGCATGTCTGTAAAGTGCCCAAATGTCCCATTTTTAAACAGCTTTCCCCTGAAATTTGGAGCCTTAAAAGAGACCATCAGTTCCTGTGCTCCTGTCCTGCAGGGCTACGGCAATTCAGGGATGCCATTTGCTCCAGGTCAAACTGTTGGCGGCAGCAGCACTTCCAAACAGAGGCTGACACCAGCCACATGACTGACTGCCAAGGCCCAGCCGGCGATGCCAGAGCCGCCCCTGGGGCCAGGAGGAGCAGGGCTTGCCTGGCCTGTTCCCAGCACAGGAGGCAAGGGATGAGGAGGGAACTAGCTCCCCCGTGGCAAGGGGTCATGCTGCTGTGAATGGTTTATTGTGCCTCAGGGTCACGGGCAGGATCTGAGACTCAGCCACAGAAAATCATCTCCGGCTCTTGCCAGCTGCTTCCTTCATTTGAATGAGACAGCACGCTGTAAAGTATCAAACACCCTTTATGTATAAACAAGGGCAACTTGGGAACGGGGTCGCCACCACTGCTGTCGCTTCCGCATAAAACTGAGCAACAGGGTCAGCTCCTGCCCATCTCCCTGCCTTGAGTGACAAGCGTCACTCCTTCTGCTGCTCGCTACCCCTGAGATCAGTCCCTCACTCAACCCCCCTATCCTGAGTGACAGGAGTCAGCCCGCAGCTAGCCCCCCTACCCTGAGCAACAGTGATACCCCTTCCTGCACCCTGAGCGACAGGCTCATTCTCCCTGGTAATCTGGCACCTTTGCCAGCTGGCACACACTACCATACCTGCTGAGCTTACAGAGGAGCTGGTTGGGTCCCAGCACAGGTTTCCTCTCCCCAGCTGATCTGGGGAAAGAGGAAGCCAGGAACTCTTTGTAATCAGTTCCTACCTTGAAATGGCTGTCCTCGGGCAGACTCTGCCCCAGCTGCTAGGCAGGGCTCTCCCAGATGGTGCAGGGGCAGCCAAATGAACATACTCACTTGAGAAGGACCTAGCACATCCAAAGCTGCACCCTAAAATGAGGCCTTGTTTACATGAGAAAGGGGCACCCTATGTCTACACTACGAAATTAGGTCGAATTTATAGAAGCCGGTTTTATAGAAATCGGTTTTATACAGTCGATTGTGTGTGTCCCCACATAAAATGCTCTAAGTGCATTAAGTCGGCGGACCGCGTCCACAGTACCGAGGCTAGCGTCGACTTCCAGAGCGTTGCACTGTGGTAGCTATCCCACAGTTCCCGCAGTCTCCGCCGCCCATTGGAATTCTGGGTTGAGATCCCAATGCCTGATGATGCAAAAACAGTGTCGCGGGGGGTTCTGGGTACATGTCATCAGGCCCCTCCCCCTCCGTCAGAGCAACGGCAGACAATCGATTCGCGCCTCTTTACCTGGGTTACCTGTGCAGACCACATACCACGTCAAGCATGGAGCCCGCTCAGCTCAGCTCAGCTCAGCTCAGCTCACCGTCACCATATGTCATCTGGGTGCTGGCAGACGTGGTTCTGCATTGCTACACAGCAGCAGCTAATTGCCTTTTGGCAGTAGACGGTGCAGCATGACTGGTAGTCTTCACCGGCTATCTGGGTGCTGGCAGACGTGGGGCTGCTTTGCTACACAGCAGCAGCTCCTTGCCTTTTGGCAGTGGATGGTATATTACGATTGATATCCGTCATCGTCATATTCCTCAGTGAGTTCAATCAGAGGCACCTGGACAGACATGTTTTGTCTCCTGGAGTCTCAGGGTATGTCTACACTACAAAATTAGGTCGAATTTATAGAAGCCGGTTTTATAGAAATCGGTTGTATACAGCCGATTGTGTGTGTCCCCACATAAAATGCTCTAAGTGCTCTAGTCGGCGGACCGCGTCCACAGTACCGAGGCTAGCGTCGACTTCCAGAGCATTGCACTATGGGTAGCTATCCCACAGTTCCCGCAGTCTCCGCTGCCCATTGGAATTCTGGGTTGAGATCCCAATGCCTGAATGATGCAAAACAGTGTCGCGGGGGATTCTGGGTACATGTCGTCAGGCTCCTCCCCCTCCATCACAGCAACGGCAGACAATAGATTCGCGCCTTTTTACCTGGGTTACCTGTGCAGACAACATACCACGTCAAGCATGGAGCCCGCTCAGCTCAGCTCAGCTCACCGTCACCATATGTCATCTGGGTGCTGGCAGACATGGTACTGCATTGCTACACAGCAGCAGCAGCTAACTGCCTTTTGGCGGTAGACGGTACAGCATGACTGGTAGCCTTCATCGGTGATCTGGGTGCTGGCAGCCGTAGGGCTGCATTGCACCAGCCCCTTGCCTTTTGGTAGAAGATGGTTTATTACGACTGGTATCCGTCGTCATCGTACTGCAGTGGCTGTCGATCATGGGCACCTGGGCAGACATGCTCAGTCCTATCGAACTGTCTTGATGATGATGGCTATCAGTCGTAGTATGCTATTTTCTGCCAATCGCCCAGTATTTTCTGCTAAGCACCCAGAAGAGTCCGAGGGCGATCTGGGTGCTGGCAGACGTGGGGCTGGCAGACGTGGGGCTGCATTGCTACACAGCAGCAGCCCCTTGCCTTTTGGCAGTAGATGGTGTATTAAGATTGATATCCGTCGTCGTCATATTGCGGTTCGATCAGAGGCACCTGGGCAGACATGCTCAGTCCTATTGAACTGTCTTGACGATGATGGCTATCAATCTTATTACACTAACTGCCAAGCGCCCAGTATTTTCTGCCAAGCACCCAGAAGATGCCGAGGGCTATCAGACATGCTGCACCATCGTCTTAAGATGTAAAAAATAGATTTGTTCTGTATTCATTTGCTTCCCCCTCCCTCCGTGAAATCAACGGCCCGCTAAACCCAGGGTTTTGAGTTCAATCTTTGGGGGTGCCATTCTGTGTGACAGTTGTTTGTGTTTCTCCCTGATGCACAGCCACCTTTGTTGATTTTATTCCCTGTAAGCCATGTCGTCACTCGCCCCTCCCTCCCTCCCTCCGTCAGACAATAGTTTTGCGCCTTTTTTCAGCCCAGACACCATAGCACTGGGATCATGGAGCCCGCTCAGATCACCGCTGCAATTATGAGCACTATGAACACCACGCGCATTGTCCTGGAGTATATGCAGAGCCAGAACATGCCAAAGCAAAACCAAGTGAGGAGGCGATTGCAGCGTGGCGACAAGAGTGATGAGGAAATTGACATGGACATAGACCTCTCACAAAGTACAGGCCCCAGCAATGTGCAAATCATGGTGTTACTGGGGCAGGTTCACGCTGTGGAACGCCGATTCTGGGCCCGGGAAACAAGCACAGACTGGTGGGACCGCATCGTGTTGCAGGTGTGGGACGATTCCCAGTGGCTGCGAAACTTTCGCATGCGTAAGGGCACTTTCATGGAACTTTGTGACTTGCTTTCCCCTGCCCTGAAGCGCCAGAATACCAGGATGAGAGCAGCCCTCACAGTTGAGAAGCGAGTGGCGATAACCCTGTGGAAGCTTGCAATGCCAGACAGCTACCGGTCAGTCGGGAATCAATTTGGAGTGGGCAAATCTACTGTGGGGGCTGCTGTGATCCAAGTTGCCAGGACAATCAAAGACCTGGTGATATCAAGGGTAGTGACTCTGGGAAAAGTGCAGGTCATAGTGGATGGCTTTGCTGCAATGGGATTCCCAAACTGTGGTGGGGCCATAGACGGAACCCATATCCCTATCTTGTCACCGGAGCACCAAGCCACCGAGTACATAAACCGCAAGGGGTACTTTTCAATGCTGCTGAAAGCCCTGGTGGATCACAAGGGACGTTTCACCAACATCAACGTGGGATGGCCGGGAAAGGTACATGATGCTCGCGTCTTCAGGCACTCTGGTCTGTTTCGAAAGCTGGAGGAAGGGACTTTCTTACCGGACCAGAAAGTAACCGTTGGGGATGTTGAAATGCCTATCGTGATCTTTGGGGACCCAGCCTACCCCTTAATGCCATGGCTCATGAAGCCATACACAGGCAGCCTGGACAGGAGTCAGGACCTGTTCAACTACAGGCTGAGCAAGTGCTGAATGGTGGTGGAATGTGCATTTGGACGTTTAAAAGCGCGCTGGCGCAGCTTACTGGCTCGCTCAGACCTCAGCGAAAAGAATATTCCCATTGTTATTGCTGCTTGCTGTGTGCTCCACAATATCTGTGAGAGTAAGGGGGAGACATTTATGGCGGGGTGGGAGGTTGAGGCAAATTGCCTGGCCGCTGATTACGCGCAACCAGACACCAGGGCGGTTAGAGGAGCACAGCAGGGCGCGGTGCGCATCAGAGAAGCTTTGAAAACGAGTTTTGTGACTGGCCAGGTTACGGTGTGAAACTTCTGTTTGTTTCTCCTTGATGAACCCTCCGCCCCACCCCACCCAGTTCACTCTACTTCCCTGTAAACCAACCACCCCACCCTCCCCTCCCCTGTTCGAGCACCGCTTGCAGAGGCAATAAAGTCATTGTTACTTCACATTCATGCATTCTTTATTAATTCATCACACAACTAGGGGGATAATTGCCAAGGTAGCCCGGGATGGGTCGGGGAGGAGGGAAGGAAAAGGACACACTGCAGTTTAAAACTTTAACTCTTATTGAAGGCCAGCCTTCTGATGCTCAGGCAATCATCTGGTGTGGAGTGACTGGGTGGCCGGAGGCCCCCGCACCGTGTTCTTGGGCGTCTGGGTGAGGAGGCTATGGAACTTGGGGAGGAGGGCTGTTGGTTACACAGGGGCTGTAGCGGCGGTCTCTGCTCCTGCTGCCTTTCCTGCAGCTCAACCATACGCTGGAGCATATCAGTTTGATGCTCCAGCAGCCGGAGCATCGACTCTTGCGTTCTGTCTGCAAGCTGACGCCACCTATCATCTTCAGCCCGCCACTTGCTCTGTTCATCCCGCGATTCAGCCCGCCACCTCTCCTCTCGTTCATATTGTGCTTTTCTGTAGTCTGACATTGACTGCCTCCACGCATTCTGCTGTGCTCTGTCAGCGTGGGAGGACATCTGGACCTCCGTGAACATATCGTCCTGCGTCCTCCATTTTCTCCTTCTAATCTTCACTAGCCTCTGTGAAGGAGAAACATTTGCAGCTGGTGGAGGAGAAGGGAGAGGTGGTTAAAAAAGACACATTTTAGAGAACAATGGGTACACTCTTTCACGTTAAATTTTGCTGTTCACATTACACAGCACATGTGCTTTCGTTACAAGGTCGCATTTTTCCTCTTATATTGAGGGCCTGCCGGTTTGGTGTGAGAGATCACTCACGCAGTGCCAGGCAACAGATTTCGGCTTGCAGGCAGCCATGGTAAGACACAGTCTTTTGGCTTTTTTAACCTTCTTAACATGTAGCGCTCTCATTTCCCATACCAAGGACCCGTTGTGTTGGCCATTTAAAATGGGTTTGCAATGTAAAAGGAGGGGCTGTGGTTTCCGGGTTAACATGCAGCACAAACCCAACTAACTCCCCTTCCCCCCCCACACCCAATTCTCTGGGATGATCACTTCACCCCTCCCCCCCACCGCGTGGCTAACAGCGGGGAATATTTCTGTTCAGCAGAGCAGGAAGGGGCACCTCTGAATGTCCCCTTAATAAAATCGCCCCATTTCAACCAGGTGACCGTGAATGATATCACTCTCCTGAGGATAACAAAGAGCGATAAGGAATGGATGTTGTCTGCATGCCAGCAAATACTGGGACCATACGCTGCCATGCTTTGTTATGCAATGATTCCAGACTACGTGCTACTGGCCTGGTGTGGTAAAGTGTCCTACCATGGCGGACGGGATAAGGCAGCCCTCCCCAGAAACCTGTTGCAAAGGCTTTGGGAGTACATGAAGGAGAGCTTTCTGGAGATGTCCCTGGAGGATTTCCGCTCCATCCCCATACACGTTAACAGACTTTTCCAGTAGCTGTACTGGCCGTGATTGCCAGGGCAAATTAATCATTAATCATTAAACACGCTTGCTTTTAAACCATGTGTAATATTTACAAAGGTACACTCACCAGAGGTCCCCTGTGTGCCCTCAGGGTCTGGGAGCACGCCTTGGGTGAGTTCGGGGGTTACTGGTTCCAGGTCCAGGGTGATAAACATATCCTGGCTGTTGGGGAAACCGGTTTCTCCGCTTCCTTGCTGCTGTGAGCTATCTACATTATCTCCATCCTCATCTTCCTCGTACCCCGAACCCGCTTCCCTGTGTGTTTCTCCAGTGAGGGAGTCATAGCACACGGTTGGGGTAGTGGTGGCTGCACCCCCTAGAATGGCATGCAGCTCCGCGTAGAAGTGGCATGTTTGCGGCTCTGCCCCGGACCTTCCGTTTGCTTCACTGGCTTTTTGGTAGGCTTGCCGTAGCTCCTTAATTTTCACGCGGCACTGCTGTGCGTCCCTGCTATGGCCTCTGTCCTTCATGGCCTTGGAGACCTTTTCTAATATGGCGAGCAGATCCCGTACCTCCCGTTCTGTCCATGCTGGAGCTCTTTTGCGATCCTGGGACTCCATCACGGTTACCTGTGCTGATGAGCTCTGCGTGGTCACCTGTGCTCTCCACGCTGGGCAAACAGGAAATGAAATTCAAACGTTCGCGGGGCTTTTCCTGTCTACCTGGTCAGTGCATCTGAGTTGAGAGTGCTGTCCAGAGCAGTCACAATGAAGCACTGTGGGATAGCTCCCGGAGGCCAATAATGTCGAATTCCGTCCACACTACCCCAATTCCGACCCGCTAAGGCCGATTTTATTGCTAATCCCCTCGTCGGAGGTGGAGTAAAGAAACCAGTTTAAAGGGCCCTTTAAGTCGAAAGTGTAGTGTAGACCAGGCCTCAGTCCTGCCGGCAGTCCTATTGAACTGTCTTGACGATGATGGCTAGCAGTCGTAATACAGCATTTTCTGCCAAGCACCCAGAAGATGCCAATGGCTATCAGTCATGCTGCACCATCTGCTGCCAGCTTAAGATATAAAAAATAGATGGACATGATGCTCGCGTCTTCAGGCACTCTGCTCTGTTTCGAAAGCTGGAGGAAGGGACTTTCTTACCGGACCAGAAACTAACCATTGGGGATGTTGAAATGCCTGTCGTGATCCTTGGGGACCCAGCCTACCCCTTAATGCCATGTCTCATGAAGCCGTACACAGGCAGCCTGGACAGGAGTCAGGACCTGTTCAACTACAGGCTGAGCAAGTGCCGAATGGTGGTGGAATGTGCATTTGGACGTTTAAAAGCGCGCTGGTGCAGCTTACTGACTCGGATAGACCTCAGTGAAACGAATATCCCCATTGTTATTGCTGCTTGCTGTGCGCTCCACAATATCAGTGAGAGTAAGGGGGAGACATTTATGGCGGGTGGGAGGTTGAGGCAAATCGCCTGGCCGCTGATTACGTGCAGCCAGACATCAGGGTGGTTAGAAGAGTGCATCTGAGTTGAGAGTGCTGTCCAGAGCGGTCACAATGAAGCACTGTGGGATAGCTCCCGAAGGCCAATAACGTCGAATTCCGTTCACACTACCCCAATTCCGACCCGCTAAGGCCGATTTTATCGCTAATCCCCTCGTCGGAGGTGGAGTAAAGAAACCGGTTTAAAGGGCCCTTTAAGTCGAAAGAAAGGGCTTCGTCGTGTGGACGTGTCCAGGCTTAATTTGATTTAACGCTGCTAAAGTCGACCTAAACTCGTAGTGTAGACCAGGCCTAAGTAATGTGGCTTATGTAAACCAGATGAAGGATCTGATAAATGGGTCAAAGGAAGGGACGTAATTAGCTTTGCAGGAACGTGTGATTTGGTTGTACAGGAGCAGTTCCTGACTATGACCCATTATGATATAAAACAGTGGTTATGGGATAAGAAAATGGACTCAGCAGAAAGTCTTGCTTCTTATGCTGATCAATATGAGCAGTCCCAGACCACCAGAGAGGTGGGGAAAATCGAAACCAAATGGGTGGAGGTAGCAGAGGGGAACAACCCTGGTCGCAGTTTATGAAGATTCCTGAAGGGACACCCCGAGACCACACCATACCAGGGGCCAGCCCAAGGCCCCAACTACACCCCAAGGAAAACCCCAGACACCTTATCGTCCCACCACACCATTCTCCAGTAACCCACCTCGCCCCAGTGACCAGTCAGCTGGGTGATGTATTAAATGTAATGAGCTGGGGCATGTGAAGGCCAACTGCCCCAAGAACCCCAACAGATTACAGTTCATTGCACTGGGGTCACATCAAAGGTCCTCAGGCCCAGATGCCTCCCAGATACCCTCAGAGCGAAGGGAAACTGTGAGTGTGGGCGGGAAGAAGGTTACAGCGTGGAGGGACACTGGAGCACAGGTGTCAGCTATCCACCAATCCTTAGTGGACCCCAAATTCATCGACCCAGAGATCCAAGTGACGATTCAACCCTTCAAGTCAACCTCTTTTGACTTGCCTACAGCCAAGTTACAAGGGCTGGTCAGGCATGTGGACTTTTGCAGTCTAGGATGATTATCCCATTCCCATGCTGCTGGAGGAAGACTTGGCCAACCACGTGAAGCTAGCCAAGAGGGTGGGAATGGTCACCTGCAGCCAGACTAAGGAAGCTATCACACCTAGCTCCGTTCCTGTGCCTTCTACAAGGGCCCAATCTATGTTAATAGGAAGGCTCTGGAAATTTCTAGGGGAAACGTACAACACTGAATGAACTTGATTCTGTCAAAGAAATGCCACTGTAGCAGGCAGCAGTTAGGCTGTGGGTGTGCTGAGACCACTGCCTATCAGGCCGACTGTGACGTTGTGCAGTCTATATGGTTTTATAAAAATTTGATAATAAGTGACTATAATGCAAATGGGATATGCTTCGTGCAAAAGGTCTCTTGTAAGGTATCATTACAAAGCTTATAATCTACTGAGTATGACCATCTGATTTGTATAAATGTACCACTCTTGTATCTAAAACTAGAAATATAAAATGTAACTCTGAGGGCCTATTGTAATTATGTAAAGTGTGGGCCATTAATGATGGTTTGGAATCTTGATGACTCCCATTGTCTGCAGATGGCTGTTTACCTGTGAGTCTCCCTGTATATGTGTGTGCTGGCAAGTGAGTAATGAAGTCTTGCAGTGACATGTGATCATGTCACCTGAACTGGAATCCATCTTTAACCTGGTGCTTTTCCAGTGAGGGGGGGTGGAAACCCAGAGGGACAAAGGGTTCCCGCCTTATGCAAAAGATATATAAAGGGGTGGAAGAGAACAGAGAGGGAGAGAGGAGCCATCATGAAGAATCCCCTAGCTATCACCTGAGCTGTAACAAGAGCTGTACCAGGGGAAAGAATTGTGCCCAGGCCTGGAAGGTGTCCAGTCTGAGAAAAACTTACTGAAGCATCTCTGAGGGTGAGATTATCTGTATTTAGTTCGATTAGACATAGATTTGCGCATTTTATTTTATTTTGCTTGTGACTTACTTTGCTCTGTCTGTTACTACTTGGAACCACTTAAATCCTACTGTCTGTATTTAATAAAATCACTTTTTATTTAGTAATTTACTCAGAGTATGTATTAATACCTGGGGGAGCAAACAACTGTGCATATCTCTCTATCAGTGTTTTAGAGGGTGAACAATTTCTGGGTTTGCCCTGCATAAGCTTTATGCAGGGTAAAACGGATTTATCTGGGTATAGACCCCATTGGGAGTTGGGCATCTGAGTGCTAAAGACAAGCACACTTCCATGAGCTGTTTTTAGGTAAACTTGCAGCTTTGGGACAAGTGATTCAGACCCTGGGTCTGTGTCTGGAGCAGACTGGAGTGTCTCGCTCAGCAAGACAGGGTGCTGGAGTCCTGAGCTGGCAGGGAAAACAGAAGCAGGGGTAGTCTTGGCACATCGGGTGGCAGCTCCCAAGGGGGTTTCTGTGATCCAACCCGTCACACCGACCATACTGTCTAATTGCTTCCTTGTGTTCCCAAGACACTCCAGCTCTCGTCTGATACTAAGCTCTTTGGGGCAAGGACCGTCTTTGTTCTGTTTGTATGGCGCCTGCCTCAAAGGACTCCTGTCCGTGATGGGAATTCCTAGGTGCTCTGGTAATACGGATAATAAAATTAATAAGTGAACACAGTGAAAACATAACCCCAGAAAGACTCTGTACCAAACACAGGCTGGGAACTGTGGGACAGGCACCTAGAAGGCAGCATAACTGTGCCACTGCGGGCATGGGGCAAAAATAACTCCCCAACAGCCTGGCCAGTGCGCACACTCTCACGCCCAGGCTCTCTGACCAGCTTGATTGCTGACAGCTCAGATTGTTAGTGGAGTTGTGTCCTGTGAGACTTTCTGGGCTGGGCTACACAAATATTTTCCTAGCCTTCCCCACTTTTGCACTAGCGCTGGTGCAGTTCCAGCTGTGCTAGTAGCGTGGGCCCCCTAGCTACTGTGTCTTTTCAAGGCACAAGCAGCCGCTTGCATTTTTACCACAATGTTGTCCAGGCTTCCTCTGAGCAGGGTTAGATGACAGAATATTAAAAGTGGCAGCACCCTGTCTACACTAGTTCTCCCACAGCTACCACCACCAGTGGGAAGTGTTAAGAAAAAGGCTCTAAGTGGCTAGCCAGGGAGACCTGCAGCAACAGAAACTGCTCCCAAAATCTGGCTCATCTGCTTCTGCCCTTGTAACGTAACAACACTTAGCACTTTGCTAACACATTACATTACAAACATTAACTTGTAACATGGGGATTTAGGGCTGACCACAACCAGCCAACACATTTGTAAATAACCAGGTGCTGAGTCGTGTTTAATACACATCAATAACCCACATTCACTAGCACTTTTAAAACATAATTAATTTCCCCAGTCTAGCCAATCCACCCCCCCACCCTTACAGTTTCTCTCTGTGCAGACACACACACTTGCTCCCTTACCCACATATAAATATACACACTCCCCTGTGCACGTACACACTCATGCACACTCAGACCTGTAATGTGCACACTTTCACTCATACACTGTTTCTCACACACTGATTTGGCTCTTACCTGTGCCTGCGACCTGCTCTCTCCCCGTGTTAAGGTTCTTCTCTCACTGGATTTGCATAGGCATCTTATAGCCCTAAGTCATTGTGCTCTCCTAAACCCCACCTTCTAGGATTAGCTGCAAAGGATGGAAAGAGGTAGTCACTCCCTGGGAGCAGGGATGGCAGAATCCAACTGTGACGCAGACAGACCAGGTGCCAGTTCAGACCAAAGTCCTCCTGTCTCAACTAAACTCTGCCAAATCCAGGGCTGGGATCAGCGTGGCTCACCTGGGTATTAGCATAGTAAAAACAAATATTAGAATTATAAAAATGCGTTTCGTGTTTAGACTTTAACTGAAAGCTTGTGCGTTGCTGCCGGCATTAATCTCACTTACACCATCTGTGTCCCATATTGTAAGGGGCTATTTGAGCAGTTGTGTTGTGAGCCTCTTGTGACTGTGTAAATCACCCGAAGGGAGAGAGACATTAATTAGGGTGAAGTGCTGAGCTTCAGCAGAAGGTGTTACAGCCTTCCCAACAGGAAAGACACACCAGACTATTGTGGGATGTTAAAGAGGACAAAAGACTTTGTTTTTCTGCTCTCCCCATGAAGATGAGTCATGCAAGTGGACGCCTCCCATCAGCTGAGTTTGCAGCTCAGGACACATGGCAGGAGGGGGATCAAACCCCAAACTAAAGGAACTCGATATCTCTATGCTGCTTGGACTCTGGGAGAAAGGTTTCTAAGCATAATCAAGAGCAGTGGTGGGCAACCTGTGGCCCATCAGGGTAATCTGCTGGCGGGCCGCCAGACAGTTTGTTTACATTTGCACAGCCGCCCGCAGCGGTTCGCTGTTCCCGGCCAATTTGAGCTGTGGGAAGCAGTGGCCAGCATGTCCCTGTGGCCCGCGCCGCTTCCCGCAGCTCCCATTGGCCGGGAACGGTGAACCGCAGCCACTGGGCGCTGCGGGCGGCTGTACAAATGTAACCAACTGTCTGGCGGCCCACCAGCGGATTACCCTGATGGGCCGTGTGTGGCCTGCAGGCTGCAGGTTGCCCACCACTGATCAAGACATTCCCCAGCTGTTTAGGCTGGCGTAGCCCTAAGGACATATGGATCTTGCTGATTTTAGAATCTTCGATTGCCTTTTGAAACTGAAGATTGTAACTTGTGTGCATCTCTGCTGACCCTGCTTTAACCTTGTAAATAACCCTCTCATTTCCTTTGCCGGTTTAATAAAGCTTCATATAGCTTATGACCAGGGCCGGCTCTGGCTTTTTTGCCGCCCCAGGCAAAAAAGCCTCCGGCCGCCCTCCCCCCCCTCCGTGGGGGGGGGAGGGCGGCAGGAGCCCCGGGGGGAGGGCGCCGGGGGGGAGGGCGGCCGGAGCCCTGGGAGGAGGGCGGCGAGCCCCTGCGGGGGCTCCGCTCTCCCCCCGGCGGCCGGGGGGAGGGCGCCGGGGGGGAGGGCAGCCGGAGCCCTGGGAGGAGGGCGGCGAGCCCCGGCCGGGGCTCGGCTCTCCCCCTGGCGGCCAGAGCGCCGGGGGCAGGGCGGCGAGCCCCGGCCGGGGCTCGGCTCTCCCCCCGGCAGCCAGAGCGCCACGCCGCCCGCTCCAGGTGCCGCCCCAAGCACAAGCTTGGTGGGCTGGTGCCTGGAGCCGGCCCTGCTTATGACAGGATTGGCTGCAGGCTCTGTCTTTGGTGTGAGATCTGAGGTGCAACTGACCTGAGGTAAGTGACTGATCCTTTGTGACTGGCAGTAGCTTGAATATTGCTGTGATTCTTGGTGGAAGGGACCAGCCGTCCCAAAGGAGTGCCCAGGGGGACTGTCTGTGACCCCATGGTAAGGCTGTGCTGGTGCCTGAGGAGGTCACACTTGATACTTGGTTGGTGAAAACTAAGCACAGACCTCGTAGCCAGTTTCAGGGGTGGGGGGTGCCCTGATTCCTGACAGGCTGCCCTGAGGCTGGGACCCACACTCTGGAGTCACTCAGGCAGCGTCACACCAACACCACGAGCACTGAGGTTGTCACAAGCTGACAAGAGCCAGGAAATTCCCAGTGAACACTTTGCTGAATGACCCACTGCTGTGCCAAATGAGGGGGCAGGCGGCCTGATGGGGCTGGAGCACTGCTCTTTTTGGGGAGAACAGGCTGGGAGCCCTGTGGGGGGTGGGAGGCCCATCCGTGGAAGGGGACACTGAGGCAGGGATTGTAAGTGGGGGTGCTTGGGGTACTGAGAGTGGCATGTCAGCACCAGAGTGGGCCGGGCAGGCTTGGGGCAGTGCCAGCACGAGTAGTGGTGTTCACTGGAAACCGTACCAGCAAATCTCACCTGCGCTGTGCTCTGAATGGGACCCGGTGTGAGGCTGCCAGACCAGCTGGCCACTGCCGGTGGCAGGTTCTGGAGTGGGAAAGGCAGTTCTCTCCCAGCCCAGCCCTTCCTTTCCTGGGGCACCATGCTCTGTAGGGCGCAGTGCTCTCTGGGGAGCAGGCTGAATGCTGCTCCAATGGCTGCGCACTGCTGGTTGGGGGGTAGGATGGGGCAGGAGGTCAGGGCAGGTGGGTTGGCAACAGAGATCTGTGCTGAGTCCCACACAGCCTGACATGCTGGGTCACAGCTCCCTTCACTCGCCTGCCAGACACCAGCCCCTCTCGTGCACCGAGTGATCAAACGCCGCGGGACTGCAGGGGCTGCAGTCACGCTGCGTTTAGTGCAGAGACAGGGCAGGCCTGTGCCTGGCACTCAGAGCGCCTGCTTCAGGACCCACATTCGGAGCCTCCTCGGGAGCCTCCAGCCCGCCCACACGACACCCATCCATGCGCTGGGATCCTGCTTCGTTAGCGTTCCTGCTTCATGCGCCTCTGGCCCCTTCCTCTCTGCCTCTACCACACTCCTCCCTCTTCCCTGGGCCCCACTGGCCTCTAGCTCCCGTCCCCTCTCCCCTCCGCTGGGTGCACTGGGCCTCTATCTCCTCCCCACCCCTCCAAGTTGGCTTCAGCCCCAAGCACTCAACGAACTGCCTGTCCAAGGGCACAGCCCCTCCTGCCAGCACCCTCCCCAGGGCAGGCTCTCTCCTCCCCTCTCACTGCTGCTTTGGCCTACACACTGCACTTTTTCTCTGCTCTTGATTTCTGAGTCTCTCTCCCCCCACCACCAGTGCCCCATAAGGGCTCCTCATGCTCCCTTCTCTTTAACTGGGGCTGGAGCGCAGGGCTCTGCTCTTCCTCTCTCTCTTCCCACACCCAGCGCATCAGATGCCCCCTCCACATCCCTGATCCAATCTGCCTCTTCCTTCAGCCTCCACCGGAGTGCGTGCTTGGCTGTCACCACAAACTCAGTGTTCTTCCGAACATCACGTCTCCCCCGACTGCCCATGGCTGTCCCATGTGTAAATTTCACAAGGTCCCCACCCAAAGACACCGGACCCTAACGTCACACTTGACATGGCAAACGGGTTGTGGGGGAGGAAGGTTGGTCACAGTCAGTTGCTAAAGCCTGTTTGGCAGTGTCAGTGTGGTTGGCTGAGTTTACTTTGTTGCTAAAGGTGTCAGAGAATGTCTTTGGTCTCTTACTACTTGATGGCGCTGCAGCTGAACTAGGCCTCCTGGGGGCATTGAAAAAAGAGAGCGTGTTGGCCTTGCAGAGCAGTAAGGAAGCATGCCTGAGCACAGGAGCGGCATGGAAGAAAGCACAGAGGGCAGCCGGGGAAGTTGACAATTGACACACAGAAACTGGCCCATTAATGGTTTGCAATGGGCAGGACCTGCTGCCTATGGCAGCAAGTCCATAAACAACTTTACCATGCACTAACCAGTGCCAGTTTACCCCCTTTCTGCCCCCTACACAGTAGATGAAGTGGACAAGGGTCTCTCCAACACTAACTCCAGGAAAGCGGCAGGAATGGACGGAATATATCCAGAATTCCTGAATAACGTTGGCCTGAAGGCAAGAAGGTGGCTGGCAGACTTCTTCAGCAACATCCACTCTTTTGGCATAATATAAAAGAGCCAAGATCATAGCCCTTTTGGAGCTCGGAAAAGAGGCCACCAGCCCAAAAACCTACCAGCCCATCTCCCTCCTTAGCCACTCCAATGGTTTATAGCATCTGCTAAGTTACAGCCAATAGTGGAGCAACTGGTCCCAAAGAGCAGGCTGGATTTAGAACCAGTTGTACCTGCTGTGACCAGGTGCTGGCCTTACCCAGCTACCTCGGATTTGACTACCAGCAAAAATTAAAAACAGCAGCCACATTCATTGACCTTTCTTCTGCATATGATACTGTATGGCGCACAGGTCTCCTGCTGAAGTTATCATTAACCTTCCATGCTAATCAAACACAGACTCATCACTGAGATGCTGAGTAACACAAGAATCAACATACGCCTTGGTGAATCTCCCAGCGAATCACAGAGAATGAACAACAGCCTCCCACAGGGATCCATTTTAGCACCTGCGCTGTTCAGTCTCTATACCAGCAACATTCCAGTCACATCATCCCGTAAATTCATCTATGCAGAGGCCATTGTGCTAGCAACGCAAGCATCCTCTCTGAAGGCCACAGACAAGGTCATGAATAATGACCTCCGAACACTTGAGACGTAACTCAAAACTTGGTGCCTGAAACCCAGCACTTCAAAAACACTCATCTTTGCCTTCCACTTGAACAACCATGAGGCCCAATTGCCTCTGAAAGTGGACTTTTGTGGTCTGCCTCTGTCACATGACCACAGTCCTTGGTACCTTGGAATGACCCTAGATTGGATGCTGAGCTATCGACAACACCAAAAAGAAGATAAAGACAAAGGTTAACATCATCCAGCAGCTCGCTGGCACATGCTGGGAGTGTGATGCTTCCATGCCAGTCTCATGACACTGAAATCAATGATGCGCTAAGGATTGTTAGCGGATCTCTCAGTTCCATGCCAATAGCATGGCTCCCAGTGTTGGTGGGCATCACTTCAGCCAACATCAGGTGAGATGCTGTTGTGGTCCAGGAGTACAAAAGGACCTTGGCTGCTCTGGACCTGATGATACACCTGTTGTCAGTAGCTGCTGGTGTGGTGCTCTGCTCTTGTTCGATGATAACAGTCGGCTGCGTGCGTGTTCCCTCTGTGTGCTGCCCCGGCTCTGCACAGATAGCTGACACAGCAGACCCTGAGAGAACCCCCAATGATCACAGACTCTGATAAGGTACGAAGGAACCCGGCCAGGTTTATTGTCAAATGAAGCACAGTAATAGTTTCCTATAGACTCTACAGGACATAGTACGAATATGTGCCCCCTGGCAATGGACCGGCTCAGTCAGTGGCGGGACTTTCCACTGCCCCCTAGGCCAGACAAAGATGCGCACTCTGGGACCTACTTTTATACAGTAGTAGTATAAGGGCCCTACCATCAATCAAACCCTAACCCCTCCCATTGACCCCTTAAGCCCCGCCCCTTTACCCCTTGGTCCCTCCCACCGGTCACCGGAAGTCCCACCCATGGGGGTATTACTTCCGGGGTCAAGGTGCCACCTGACCGGAAGCAAGGTATGTCATGTGACCCCTCTAAGAACTCCCCCCCACCCTCTACCAATCAGGAGGGGTTTTGTCCCGATAGGACTGCCCCGAGAGAAGATTTTGACCAATCAGGGTGACTTCTGGGGCGGGGGTGACCCGTCCGGAAGTGGGTCGTGTGACCCCTCTAAGAACTCCCCCCACCACCCTCTACCAATCAGGAGGGGTTTCGTCACGACAGGACCTCCCCGAAAGGAGATTTTGACCAACCAGGGTGACTTGTGGGTTGGGGTGACCCCTCCGGAAGTGAGCCATGTGACCCCACTAAGAACGCCTCCCAAGGCCCTCCGCCAATCAGAGTGCAGCACCATTACCCCATAAATCCCAGCGCCAGACAGAGGAGGCGGCCATCTTTTACAAAGGACACGTGTTTTCGAAATCGCGGAAAGGCTGCTGAGAGGAAACATCGACTCCTTCATCACCCCAGTGAGAACTTCAGACTTTGTTTTAGGCCCAACCCCCTTTGACCTTGTGTGGAGCAGGCGTTACATCAGCGACAGTTCCAAGGAGGACCCTTTGACCCAGCCATTGATGGATACGTCGGAACCCGACCCCGAAACCCTCGTAAGACAGCCCGACGAACGTGACGGCCTCTCTTTGTCCACCCCCTCAGAGGTGGAAGGCGATCGCGGCTCGGGGGAGGCACCGGCAGACAAAGCGAACGGAAAAGACGAAGCTCAGGTAAAATGAATGATTAAGAAGCGGCGGTCAAGGAGGGGTGGGTAATGGGGTAGGAACCGGGGGTTGCGTAAATTAAAAAAAAACAAGCAGTGGGGGTGCTTACACGTTTTCTTTTCTGAAAAATTTTCAACAGGTCGACGATGCCTTTTTAGAGGCCTTTAAGAACTTACACATTGGAAGCCCTGTGGGAGTAAACATATCGTGCGTCAGCTGTTTTTGCTCATGTCTGAGACACAGATCTCAAGCCGAAAAGGACAAAATGGAAGAATGAACCATCTGAGACTCCCTTATGGTAGGGGTCATGGCATCCATTTTATAGGTGGCTGTAAAAGGTCGTGTTAAACCAGGTGATTAATAAAACTTATTTAAATGTGTCAATATGAATGTGTCCCCTTTCATACTCGTGGTAGTAAAAGACGGTACCAGTAACAGTCATGTCTACACAGACGGCGCTGTTAAAGAAAATATATTACGCCCCCGGGGAAGTTGGGAGCTTCGGCGGGGTCAACCCTCTTTTTCAAGCGGCCAGAAAGCATAGTAAAACTTTAAACAGAAGACAGGTAACAGCATGGCTTTCAGACCAGGATGCTTACACTTTACACAAACCGGCTTGAATACGTTTTAAAAGAAACAAGACCATTGTTTCAGAGGTGGATGCGCAGTGGCAGGCAGATTTGGTGGATATGCACCGGTTCTCCAAACACAACAGCAGTTTTAAGTACATCTTAACAGTGATAGACATTCTATCCAAATATGCCTGGGCCTTAGGCCTAAAAGACAAGACGGGTGGTGAGGTATCCAAGGCCTTTAAAGCTATTTTCAGTGAAGGTCGCGTGCCTCAAAAATTACAAACCGATCGGGGGAAAGAATTTTTAAACAAACCTTTAAGTGGATTGTTAAAGCGGCATGGAGTTCACCATTTTGTTACCAATAATGAAGTCAAAGCAGGGGTTGTGGAGCGATTTAACAGAACTTTAAACCAAAGGCGCTTTTGAAAAAGGTTATGAACAGACGTTTACCGATGAGATATTCATAGTGGATGAAGCCTTAACCAGGGGCCAGAGACCTGTATAACGCTTAAAAGATTAGGAGGGCGAGGCAGTTACTGGATCTTTTTACCCTGAAGAATTACAAAAAGTAAACCCCAAACGAGACAGGATTTACAGGATTGATTGAAAAAGTTCTAGCAGAGAAAGGAAAAGGGAGAAAAAAGCAGCTACTGGTGAAATGGTTGGGGTGGCCTGATAAGTTTAACAGCTGGGTGGAAGCTTCTCATCTCTGTGACATCTAGACACGACCAAACAAACAAACAAACAAACAAACAAAAAGATTCCTTCTGCAAGGACAGAGAGAGAGAAAAGTGACGGCGGGTTTTACATTACTTTGCCCAGCGATGCCAGCTCTGCAGTTTTTCCCCAAAACACCATCTCAAACTTTACAATACGGCTAATTAAGCCCTTGGATCTCCCGGGTGCCTGGGAGGTGGGGTTAGTGGAAAGTCCAAGAGGAAGCCTGGGCGAAAGAGGAGACGCGCTCTGCCTGGTAAAAGAGACATATTTTAATCAACATGGCTTTTGTTCACTGCGGGTCTGAAGAGTGCACCAAATCCGAACTAGACTTGTTTCAAATAGCCCCTACGCAGACCAGCATCGAGAAAAGCATCTACATGGAGGTGCCGCCTCTATTGGCCGTTACGGAGTCTGCCCCCATTGACTTTTTTATAGCAGGGAATGGCATAGATTATATGGATTTAAACAACACGCTGCTGTACCTGTGTTGCAAGATTGTAAAAGGAGACGGAAGTGAACTCGCCGCGGACGCCGAAGTGGGTCTGGTGAATTACCCCGTGGCCTCTATTTTCAGTCATTTGGATGTCACACTGGGAGACCGCCTCATAAGCCAAAGCAACAACTGCTACCCTTACAGGGCCTTTATAGAATCGGTGCTCAATTACAGCGACGACACCCTCGCCACGCAATTTTCCGCCGGCCTGTTTTACAAAGACACTGCTGGACAACATGAAGAAACAGAGTTGGATGGAGGGAATCTAGGGTTTGTGAGGCGTGCAAAGCTGACGGCCGGGAGCAGAACGGTAGAGCTGCTGGGCCATTTACATAGCGACCTGTTTTTTCAAGAAAAACTTTTGTTAAACGGAGTGGATGTGAAAATTAAACTGACGCGCAGTAAAGACGCTTTCTGTTTAATGGGCAGTGCGGCTGAAGGCTTTAAACTGCGCATTGTATCAGCGTCCCTTTTTGTGAAGAAAGTACGGGTGGCCCCGGGAGTCCGTCTGGGACACGCAGAGGCCCTGCTTACCGCTAATGCTAAATACCCCGTGGACCGTGTGGGAATGAAAGTGTTTAGCATCCCCGCGGGCAGCAGGGTCAGTAACCAGGAGAACCTGTTCTTGGGACAGTTACCCCAAATGCTTGTCCTAGGGTTTGTGGATAACGATGCCTTTAGCAGAAGTTACGCTAAAAATCCCTTTCATTTTAAACATTACGATATTAATTTTGTGGCCTTGTATGTGGATGGTGAACAGATACCGACCAAGCCTCTGCAACCGGACTTCGAGGCAGGACGCTGCGTGAGAGAATACATGAATTTGGTACAGACAGCTGGTAAACACATGAAAGATCATTCTCTGTTAATCGACCGTGAGGAGTTTGCACAGGGTTACACCTTGTTTGCCTTTGACCTGTCTCCCGACCAGGAATGCGCTGATCACTATTCCCTGATTAAAACCGGGAACCTGAGAGCAGAAATACGTTTTGGGAAGGCTTTAACAGTTACCGTCAATATGATTGTGTATGGGGTTTTTGACAATGTCATAGAAATAAATCAGAGGAGAAACGTTCTCTTTGACTACATGTGAACATGGACACCGTGCAGCTCTCACGTGTCTTATCAACGGACCCTTACATGAAAAAGAATTTCTTAGATGTGTTCCCTTGCGATTGGCTCCCAGGACGCAAGCTGTCTCAGAGACCCCTAGGCTTGGTGGTGAACACGCATCCACACAACCAACCGGGTGAACACTGGCTCGCCTTGTATCTGGCAGAGCGTAACCGTGGAGAGTTTTTTGACTCATATGGGCACCCCCCGAACAGTGTGTTGTTTCCTAAAAGCATTATGAAATTTTTAAACAAAAATGCCACAGACATGGTGTTTCACAATAGACAATTACAAGACCCCCGCTCCGTCGCCTGCGGCTATCACTGCGTGTTTTTCTTCCATCATCATAGCAAGGGTTTATCTTTTGATCGGATTTTAAATTTGTATTCTAACGACTTAGTGCAAAACGACCGGATGAATTTTGTAAAAAGTAAATTTAAATTCTTGGGCATGCCTAGCCTTGCTCAAACCATGTTTCAACAAGCCCAGACATGTGTATCTTGCAATGATTTTCATAGCCATGTTACCCAATAAAGCACCCCAGGTGAGGGGTTTAAAGACAAGTGATGTTTGGTGGTTTTTTTTTTTTTTTTTTTAAACCAATTGAGGAAAAAGTACACAGATTTTTCTTTTTTAAATTATAGAAATGTTTTATTTAAAGCAAAACATTACCAGTTTTTTTTTTAAAAAAATATTAGAATGTGAAAAATGTTACACACTGAGCCATTCGGCTCTTTTAGCCAATTTTCGTTTGGATCTCCCGGGTGCCTGGGAGGTGGGGTTAGTGGAAATACAGTACCCGCACAGCTGGAATACTATCAACGAAGACACCCCTTTCGAAATCGCCTTTGGAGCTACAATGTGGAATTTCATCCTACGACGAGGTTATTACTCGACCACACCCGAATTACTGGAGCATATGAACAGCAACGTGGCTCGTCATCCCGGACCGCCTGAGGTGGTCATGAACTACGACCCTGTGGGTAGAAAAGTGAGACTTAAATCTACCGATTTTATGTGCGTGTTTTCTACTGACGGGGAGCTAGCTAACATTCTGGGTTTGGGCCACAAACGCAACGTCCAAAAATTCCCCTTCTCGGCAGACATCACAGGAGGTTTTAACTCCTTGTATGTATACACAGATATCGTAGAACACCAGTTTGTGGGGGACTTTTCTGTTCCCCTGTTACGCTGCATCCCTGTCTGAGGAAGGAGCAACGAGTTTGTTACCATCACCTACGACAAACCTCATTACGTCCCTGTCAGTAAACACCACATTGACACCATCACCATTGAAATAAAGACAGATCAGAACAGACATGTCTCATTTCGCTTCGGCAAGGTGATCGTCAAGCTGCATCTGCGGCCGCGGAGAGAGCGAGGTTTCGAAAAAAGCAAAACCCTATTCTGGCGATCCCCAAAAATTATGGCAACCCCACCATCTACAGGAACTATTACAAAGCCCAGGCTGGATACGCCCTTCCTGGATATCATGGGGCCCCCGTGATGTACAGGGCGGGTGTGGGTGGAATATTTCGTAGCCTCTTTCCAAAAGCCGTACCGCTTTTGAGGAGGGGGCTAGAGATTATTAAACCCCACGTAAAAACCGCCGCTCAAAACATAGCTAAAGATGTGGTAGGTCATGTCTCCCGTGCTGTTCTGGAGAAGGTGGGGAATACAGCTTCACAGGAAGGATCGGGGCTGATGTACATTAAAAGGAGGAAGAGAAAGAGAAATACGTCATACCCAAATACAGGTCCCCCGAAACCCTTTAAAAAAAGGGCTTTGAGACGCAGGGCTGGCCATAAGCGAAAGTCCAAGAGGAAGCCTGGGCGAAAGAGGAGACGCGCTCTGCCTGGTAAAAGAGACATATTTTAATCAACATGGCTTTTGTTCACTGCGGGTCTGAAGAGTGCACCAAATCCGAACTAGACTTGTTTCAAATAGCCCCTACGCAGACCAGCATCGAGAAAAGCATCTACATCGAGGTGCCGCCTCTATCGGCCATTATGGAGTCTGCCCCCATTGACTTTTTTATAGCAGGGAATGGCATAGATTATATGGATTTAAACAACACGCTGCTGTACCTGTGTTGCAAGATTGTAAAAGGAGACGGAAGTGAACTCGCCGCGGACGCCGAAGTGGGTCTGGTGAATTACCCCGTGGCCTCTATTTTCAGTCAGTTGGATGTCACGCTGGGAGACCGCCTCATAAGCCAAAGCAACAACTGCTACCCTTACAGGGCCTTTATAGAATCGGTGCTCAATTACAGCGACGACACCCTCGCCACGCAATTTTCCGCCGGCCTGTTTTACAAAGACACTGCTGGACAACATGAAGAAACAGAGTTGGATGGAGGGAATCTAGGGTTTGTGAGGCGTGCAAAGCTGACGGCCGGGAGCAGAACGGTAGAGCTGCTGGGCCATTTACATAGCGACCTGTTTTTTCAAGAAAAACTTTTGTTAAACGGAGTGGATGTGAAAATTAAACTGACGCGCAGTAAAGACGCTTTCTGTTTAATGGGCAGTGCGGCTGAAGGCTTTAAACTGCGCATTGTATCAGCGTCCCTTTTTGTGAAGAAAGTACGGGTGGCCCCGGGAGTCCGTCTGGGGCACGCAGAGGCCCTGCTTACCGCTAATGCTAAATACCCCGTGGACCGTGTGGGAATTAAAGTGTTTAGCATCCCCGCGGGCAGCAGGGTCAGTAACCAGGAGAATCTGTTCTTGGGACAGTTACCCCAAATGCTTGTCCTAGGGTTTGTGGATAACGATGCCTTTAGCAGAAGTTACGCTAAAAATCCCTTTCATTTTAAACATTACGATATTAATTTTGTGGCCTTGTATGTGGATGGTGAACAGATACCGACCAAGCCTCTGCAACCGGACTTCGAGGCAGGACGCTGCGTGAGAGAATACATGAATTTGGTACAGACAGCTGGTAAACACATGAAAGATCGTTCTCTGTTAATCGACCGTGAGGAGTTTGCACAGGGTTACACCTTGTTTGCCTTTGACCTGTCTCCCGACCAGGAATGCGCTGATCACTATTCCCTGATTAAAACCGGGAACCTGAGAGCAGAAATACGTTTTGGGAAGGCTTTAACAGTTACCGTCAATATGATTGTGTATGGGGTTTTTGACAATATCATAGAAATAAATCAGAGGAGAAATGTTCTGTTTGACTACATGTGAACATGGACACCGTGCAGCTCTCACGTGTCTTATCAACGGACCCTTACATGAAAAAGAATTTCTTAGATGTGTTCCCTTGCGATTGGCTCCCAGGACGCAAGCTGTCTCAGAGACCCCTAGGCTTGGTGGTGAACACGCATCCACACAACCAACCGGGTGAACACTGGCTCGCCTTATATCTGGCAGAGCGTAACCGTGGAGAGTTTTTTGACTCATATGGGCACCCCCCGAACAGTGTGTTGTTTCCTAAAAGCATTATGAAATTTTTAAACAAAAATGCCACAGACATGGTGTTTCACAATAGACAATTACAAGACCCCCGCTCCGTCGCCTGCGGCTATTACTGCGTGTTTTTCTTACATCATCATAGCAAGGGTTTATCTTTTGATCGGATTTTAAATTTGTATTCTAACGACTTAGTGCAAAACGACCGGATGGTGATGAATTTTGTAAAAAGTAAATTTAAATTCTTGGGCATGCCTAGCCTTGCTCAAACCATGTTTCAACAAGCCCAGACATGTGTATCTTGCAATGATTTTCATAGCCATGTTACCCAATAAAGCACCCCAGGTGAGGGGTTTAAAGACAAGTGATGTTTGGTGGTTTTTTTTTTTTTTTTTTTTTAAACCAATTGAGGAAAAAGTACACAGATTTTTCTTTTTTAAATTATAGAAATGTTTTATTTAAAGCAAAACATTACCAGTTTTTTTTTTTTAAAAATATTAGAATGTGAAAAATGTTACACACTGAGCCATTCGGCTCTTTTAGCCAATTTTCGTTTGGATCTCCCGGGTGCCTGGGAGGTGGGGTTAGTGGAAATACAGTACCCGCACAGCTGGAATACTATCAACGAAGACACCCCTTTCGAAATCGCCTTTGGAGCTACAATGTGGAATTTCATCCTACGACGAGGTTATTACTCGACCACACCCGAATTACTGGAGCATATGAACAGCAACGTGGCTCGTCATCCCGGACCGCCTGAGGTGGTCATGAACTACGACCCTGTGGGTAGAAAAGTGAGACTTAAATCTACCGATTTTATGTGCGTGTTTTCTACTGACGGGGAGCTAGCTAACATTCTGGGTTTGGGCCACAAACGCAACGTCCAAAAATTCCCCTTCTCGGCAGACATCACAGGAGGTTTCAACTCCTTGTATGTATACACAGATATCGTAGAACACCAGTTTGTGGGGGACTTTTCTGTTCCCCTGTTACGCTGCATCCCTGTCTGAGGAAGGAGCAACGAGTTTGTTACCATCACCTACGACAAACCTCATTACGTCCCTGTCAGTAAACACCACATTGACACCATCACCATTGAAATAAAGACAGATCAGAACAGACATGTCTCATTTCGCTTCGGCAAGGTGATCGTCAAGCTGCATCTGCGGCCGCGGAGAGAGCGAGGTTTCGAAAAAAGCAAAACCCTATTCTGGCGATCCCCAAAAATTATGGCAACCCCACCATCTACAGGAACTATTACAAAGCCCAGGCTGGATACGCCCTTCCTGGATATCATGGGGCCCCCGTGATGTACAGGGCGGGTGTGGGTGGAATATTTCGTAGCCTCTTTCCAAAAGCCGTACCGCTTTTGAGGAGGGGGCTAGAGATTATTAAACCCCACGTAAAAACCGCCGCTCAAAACATAGCTAAAGATGTGGTAGGTCATGTCTCCCGTGCTGTTCTGGAGAAGGTGGGGAATACAGCTTCACAGGAAGGATCGGGGCTGATGTACATTAAAAGGAGGAAGGGAAAGAGAAATACGTCATACCCACGACGCACAGGTCCCCCGAAACCCTTTAAAAGAAGGGCTTTGAGACGCAGGGCTGGCCATAAGCGAAAGTCCAAGAGGAAGCCTGGGCGAAAGAGGAGACGCGCTCTGCCTGGTAAAAGAGACATATTTTAATCAACATGGCTTTTGTTCACTGCGGGTCTGAAGAGTGCACCAAATCCGAACTAGACTTGTTTCAAATAGCCCCTACGCAGACCAGCATCGAGAAAAGCATCTACATCGAGGTGCCGCCTCTATTGGCCGTTACGGAGTCTGCCCCCATTGACTTTTTTATAGCAGGGAATGGCATAGATTATATGGATTTAAACAACACGCTGCTGTACCTGTGTTGCAAGATTGTAAAAGGAGACGGAAGTGAACTCGCCGCGGACGCCGAATTGGGTCTGGTGAATTACCCCATGGCCTCTATTTTCAGTCAGTTGGATGTCACGCTGGGAGACCGCCTCATAAGCCAAAGCAACAACTGCTACCCTTACAGGGCCTTTATAGAATCGGTGCTCAATTACAGCGACGACACCCTCGCCACGCAATTTTCCGCCGGCCTGTTTTACAAAGACACTGCTGGACAACATGAAGAAACAGAGTTGGATGGAGGGAATCTAGGGTTTGTGAGGCGTGCAAAGCTGACGGCCGGGAGCAGAACGGTAGAGCTGCTGGGCCATTTACATAGCGACCTGTTTTTTCAAGAAAAACTTTTGTTAAACGGAGTGGATGTGAAAATTAAACTGACGCGCAGTAAAGACGCTTTCTGTTTAATGGGCAGTGCGGCTGAAGGCTTTAAACTGCGCATTGTATCAGCGTCCCTTTTTGTGAAGAAAGTACGGGTGGCCCCGGGAGTCCGTCTGGGGCATGCAGAGGCCCTTCTTACCGCTAATGCTAAATACCCCGTGGACCGTGTGGGAATTAAAGTGTTTAGCATCCCCGCGGGCAGCAGGGTCAGTAACCAGGAGAATCTGTTCTTGGGACAGTTACCCCAAATGCTTGTCCTAGGGTTTGTGGATAACGATGCCTTTAGCAGAAGTTACGCTAAAAATCCCTTTCATTTTAAACATTACGATATTAATTTTGTGGCCTTGTATGTGGATGGTGAACAGATACCGACCAAGCCTCTGCAACCGGACTTCGAGGCAGGACGCTGCGTGAGAGAATACATGAATTTGGTACAGACAGCTGGTAAACACATGAAAGATCGTTCTCTGTTAATCGACCGTGAGGAGTTTGCACAGGGTTACACCTTGTTTGCCTTTGACCTGTCTCCCGACCACGAATGCGCTGATCACTATTCCCTGATTAAAACCGGGAACCTGAGAGCAGAAATACGTTTTGGGAAGGCTTTAACAGTTACCGTCAATATGATTGTGTATGGGGTTTTTGACAATGTCATAGAAATAAATCAGAGGAGAAATGTTCTGTTTGACTACATGTGAACATGGACACCGTGCAGCTCTCACGTGTCTTATCAACGGACCCTTACAGGAAAAAGAATTTCTTAGATGTGTTCCCTTGCGATTGGCTCCCAGGACGCAAGCTGTCTCAGAGACCCCTAGGCTTGGTGGTGAACACGCATCCACACAACCAACCGGGTGAACACTGGCTCGCCTTGTATCTGGCAGAGCGTAACCGTGGAGAGTTTTTTGACTCATATGGGCACCCCCCGAACAGTGTGTTGTTTCCTAAAAGCATTATGAAATTTTAAAACAAAAATGCCACAGACATGGTGTTTCACAATAGACAATTACAAGACCCCCGCTCCGTCGCCTGCGGCTATCACTGCGTGTTTTTCTTCCATCATCATAGCAAGGGTTTATCTTTTGATCGGATTTTAAATTTGTATTCTAACGACTTAGTGCAAAACGACCGGATGGTGATGAATTTTGTAAAAAGTAAATTTAAATTCTTGGGCATGCCTAGCCTTGCTCAAACCATGTTTCAACAAGCCCAGACATGTGTATCTTGCAATGATTTTCATAGCCATGTTACCCAATAAAGCACCCCAGGTGAGGGGTTTAAAGACAAGTGATGTTTGGTGTTTTTTTTTTTTTTTTTTAAACCAATTGAGGAAAAAGTACACAGATTTTTCTTTTTTAAATTATAGAAATGTTTTATTTAAAGCAAAACATTACCAGTTTTTTTTTTTAAAAATATTAGAATGTGAAAAATGTTACACACTGAGCCATTCGGCTCTTTTAGCCAATTTTCGTTTGGATCTCCCGGGTGCCTGGGAGGTGGAATACTATCAACGAAGACACCCCTTTCGAAATCGCCTTTGGAGCTACAACGTGGAATTTCATCCTACGACGAGGTTATTACTCAACCATACCCGAATTACTGGAGCATATGAACACCAACGTGGCTCGTCATCCCGGACCGCCTGAGGTGGTCATGAACTACGACCCTGTGGGTAGAAAAGTGAGACTTAAATCTACCAATTTTATGTGCGTGTTTTCTACTGACGGGGAGCTAGCTAACATTCTGGGTTTGGGCCACAAACGCAATGTCCAAAAATTCCCCTTCTCGGCAGACATCACAGGAGGTTTCAACTCCTTGTATGTATACACGGATATCGTAGAACACCAGTTTGTGGGGGACTTTTCTGTTCCCCTGTTACGCTGCATCCCTGTCCGAGGAAGGAGCAACGAGTTTGTTACCATCACCTATGACAAACCTCATTACGTCCCTGTCAGTAAACACCACATTGACACCATCACCATTGAAATAAAGACAGATCAGAACAGACATGTCTCATTTCGCTTCGGCAAGGTGATCGTCAAGCTGCATCTGCGGCCGCGGAGAGAGCGAGGTTTCGAAAAAAGCAAAACCCTATTCTGGCGATCCCCAAAAATTATGGCAACCCCACCATCTACAGGAACTATTACAAAGCACAGGCTGGATACGCCCTTCCTGGATATCATGGGGCCCCCGTGATGTACAGGGCGGGTGTGGGTGGAATATTTCGTAGCCTCTTTCCAAAAGCCGTACCGCTTTTGAGGAGGGGGCTAGAGATTATTAAACCCCACGTAAAAACCGCCGCTCAAAACATAGCTAAAGATGTGGTAGGTCATGTCTCCCGTGCTGTTCTGGAGAAGGTGGGGAATACAGCTTCACAGGAAGGATCGGGGCTGATGTACATTAAAAGGAGGAAGAGAAAGAGAAATACGTCATACCCAAATACAGGTCCCCCGAAACCCTTTAAAAAAAGGGCTTTGAGACGCAGGGCTGGCCATAAGCGAAAGTCCAAGAGGAAGCCTGGGCGAAAGAGGAGACGCGCTCTGCCTGGTAAAAGAGACATATTTTAATCAACATGGCTTTTGTTCACTGCGGGTCTGAAGAGTGCACCAAATCCGAACTAGACTTGTTTCAAATAGCCCCTACGCAGACCAGCATCGAGAAAAGCATCTACATCGAGGTGCCGCCTCTATCGGCCATTATGGAGTCTGCCCCCATTGACTTTTTTATAGCAGGGAATGGCATAGATTATATGGATTTAAACAACACGCTGCTGTACCTGTGTTGCAAGATTGTAAAAGGAGACGGAAGTGAACTCGCCGCGGACGCCGAAGTGGGTCTGGTGAATTACCCCGTGGCCTCTATTTTCAGTCAGTTGGATGTCACGCTGGGAGACCGCCTCATAAGCCAAAGCAACAACTGCTACCCTTACAGGGCCTTTATAGAATCGGTGCTCAATTACAGCGACGACACCCTCGCCACGCAATTTTCCGCCGGCCTGTTTTACAAAGACACTGCTGGACAACATGAAGAAACAGAGTTGGATGGAGGGAATCTAGGGTTTGTGAGGCGTGCAAAGCTGACGGCCGGGAGCAGAACGGTAGAGCTGCTGGGCCATTTACATAGCGACCTGTTTTTTCAAGAAAAACTTTTGTTAAACGGAGTGGATGTGAAAATTAAACTGACGCGCAGTAAAGACGCTTTCTGTTTAATGGGCAGTGCGGCTGAAGGCTTTAAACTGCACATTGTATCAGCGTCCCTTTTTGTGAAGAAAGTACGGGTGGCCCCGGGAGTCCGTCTGGGGCACGCAGAGGCCCTGCTTACCGCTAATGCTAAATACCCCGTGGACCGTGTGGGAATTAAAGTGTTTAGCATCCCCGCGGGCAGCAGGGTCAGTAACCAGGAGAACCTGTTCTTGGGACAGTTACCCCAAATGCTTGTCCTAGGGTTTGTGGATAACGATGCCTTTAGCAGAAGTTACGCTAAAAATCCCTTTCATTTTAAACATTACGATATTAATTTTGTGGCCTTGTATGTGGATGGTGAACAGATACCGACCAAGCCTCTGCAACCGGACTTCGAGGCAGGACGCTGCGTGAGAGAATACATGAATTTGGTACAGACAGCTGGTAAACACATGAAAGATCGTTCTCTGTTAATCGACCGTGAGGAGTTTGCACAGGGTTACACCTTGTTTGCCTTTGACCTGTCTCCTGACCAGGAATGCGCTGATCACTATTCCCTGATTAAAACCGGGAACCTGAGAGCAGAAATACGTTTTGGGAAGGCTTTAACAGTTACCGTCAATATGATTGTGTATGGGGTTTTTGACAATGTCATAGAAATAAATCAGAGGAGAAACGTTCTGTTTGACTACATGTGAACATGGACACCGTGCAGCTCTCACGTGTCTTATCAACGGACCCTTACACGAAAAAGAATTTCTTAGATGTGTTCCCTTGCGATTGGCTCCCAGGACGCAAGCTGTCTCAGAGACCCCTAGGCTTGGTGGTGAACACGCATCCACACAACCAACCGCGTGAACACTGGCTCACCTTGTATCTGACAGAGCGTAACCGTGGAGAGTTTTTTGACTCATATGGGCACCCCCCGAACAGTGTGTTGTTTCCTAAAAGCATTATGAAATTTTTAAACAAAAATGCCACAGACATGGTGTTTCACAATAGACAATTACAAGACCCCCGCTCCGTCGCCTGCGGCTATCACTGCGTGTTTTTCTTACATCATCGTAGCAGGGGTTTATCTTTTGATCGGATTTTAAATTTGCATTCTAACGACTTAGTGCAAAACGACCGGATGGTGATGAATTTTGTAAAAAGTAAATTTAAATTCTTGGGCATGCCTAGCCTTGCTCAAACCATGTTTCAACAAGCCCAGACATGTGTATCTTGCAATGATTTTCATAGCCATGTTACCCAATAAAGCACCCCAGGTGAGGGGTTTAAAGACAAGTGATGTTTGGTGTTTTTTTCTTTTTTTTAAAAACCAATTGAGGAAAAATATTTTTCTTTTTTAAATTATAGAAATGTTTTATTTAAAGCAAAACATTACCAGTTTTTTTTTTAAAAAAAAATTAGAATGTGAAAAATGTTACACACTGAGCCATTCGGCTCTTTTAGCCAATTTTCGTTTGGATCTCCCGGGTGCCTGGGAGGTGGGGTTAGTGGAAATACAGTACCCGCACAGCTGGAATACTATCAACGAAGACACCCCTTTCGAAATCGCCTTTGGAGCTACAACGTGGAATTTCATCCTACGACGAGGTTATTACTCGACCACACCCGAATTACTGGAGCATATGAACAGCAACGTGGCTCCTCATCCCGGACTGCCTGAGGTGGTCATGAACTACGACCCTGTGGGTAGAAAAGTGAGACTTAAATCTACCGATTTTATGTGCGTGTTTTCTACTGACGGGGAGCTAGCTAACATTCTGGGTTTGGGCCACAAACGCAACGTCCAAAAATTCCCCTTCTCGGCAGACATCACAGGAGGTTTTAACTCCTTGTATGTATACACGGATATCGTAGAACACCAGTTTGTGGGGGACTTTTCTGTTCCCCTGTTACGCTGCATCCCTGTCCGAGGAAGGAGCAACGAGTTTGTTACCATCACCTACGACAAACCTCATTACGTCCCTGTCAGTAAACACCACATTGACACCATCACCATTGAAATAAAGACAGATCAGAACAGACATGTCTCATTTCGCTTCGGCAAGGTGATCGTCAAGCTGCATCTGCGGCCGCGGAGAGAGCGAGGTTTCGAAAAAAGCAAAACCCTATTCTGGCGATCCCCCAAAATTATGGCAACCCCACCATCTACAGGAACTATTACAAAGCCCAGGCTGGATACGCCCTTCCTGGATATCATGGGGCCCCCGTGATGTACAGGGCGGGTGTGGGTGGAATATTTCGTAGCCTCTTTCCAAAAGCCGTACCGCTTTTGAGGAGGGGGCTAGAGATTATTAAACCCCACGTAAAAACCGCCACTCAAAACATAGCTAAAGATGTGGTAGGTCATGTCTCCCGTGCTGTTCTGGAGAAGGTGGGGAATACAGCTTCACAGGAAGGATCGGGGCTGATGTACATTAAAAGGAGGAAGAGAAAGAGAAATACGTCATACCCGCGACGCACAGGTCCCCCGAAACCCTTTAAAAGAAGGGCTTTGAGACGCAGGGCTGGCCATAAGCGAAAGTCCAAGAGGAAGCCTGGGCGAAAGAGGAGACGCGCTCTGCCTGGTAAAAGAGACATATTTTAATCAACATGGCTTTTGTTCACTGCGGGTCTGAAGAGTGCACCAAATCCGAACTAGACTTGTTTCAAATAGCCCCTACGCAGACCAGCATCGAGAAAAGCATCTACATCGAGGTGCCGCCTCTATCGGCCATTATGGAGTCTGCCCCCATTGACTTTTTTATAGCAGGGAATGGCATAGATTATATGGATTTAAACAACACGCTGCTGTACCTGTGTTGCAAGATTGTAAAAGGAGACGGAAGTGAACTCGCCGCGGACGCCGAAGTGGGTCTGGTGAATTACCCCGTGGCCTCTATTTTCAGTCAGTTGGATGTCACGCTGGGAGACCGCCTCATAAGCCAAAGCAACAACTGCTACCCTTACAGGGCCTTTATAGAATCGGTGCTCAATTACAGCGACGACACCCTCGCCACGCAATTTTCCGCCGGCCTGTTTTACAAAGACACTGCTGGACAACATGAAGAAACAGAGTTGGATGGAGGGAATCTAGGGTTTGTGAGGCGTGCAAAGCTGACGGCCGGGAGCAGAACGGTAGAGCTGCTAGGCCATTTACATAGCGACCTGTTTTTTCAAGAAAAACTTTTGTTAAACGGAGTGGATGTGAAAATTAAACTGACGCGCAGTAAAGACGCTTTCTGTTTAATGGGCAGTGCGGCTGAAGGCTTTAAACTGCACATTGTATCAGCGTCCCTTTTTGTGAAGAAAGTACGGGTGGCCCCGGGAGTCCGTCTGGGGCACGCAGAGGCCCTGCTTACCGCTAATGCTAAATACCCCGTGGACCGTGTGGGAATTAAAGTGTTTAGCATCCCCGCGGGCAGCAGGGTCAGTAACCAGGAGAACCTGTTCTTGGGACAGTTACCCCAAATGCTTGTCCTAGGGTTTGTGGATAACGATGCCTTTAGCAGAAGTTACGCTAAAAATCCCTTTCATTTTAAACATTACGATATTAATTTTGTGGCCTTGTATGTGGATGGTGAACAGATACCGACCAAGCCTCTGCAACCGGACTTCGAGGCAGGACGCTGCGTGAGAGAATACATGAATTTGGTACAGACAGCTGGTAAACACATGAAAGATCGTTCTCTGTTAATCGACCGTGAGGAGTTTGCACAGGGTTACACCTTGTTTGCCTTTGACCTGTCTCCTGACCAGGAATGCGCTGATCACTATTCCCTGATTAAAACCGGGAACCTGAGAGCAGAAATACGTTTTGGGAAGGCTTTAACAGTTACCGTCAATATGATTGTGTATGGGGTTTTTGACAATGTCATAGAAATAAATCAGAGGAGAAACGTTCTGTTTGACTACATGTGAACATGGACACCGTGCAGCTCTCACGTGTCTTATCAACGGACCCTTACACGAAAAAGAATTTCTTAGATGTGTTCCCTTGCGATTGGCTCCCAGGACGCAAGCTGTCTCAGAGACCCCTAGGCTTCGTGGTGAACACGCATCCACACAACCAACCGGGTGAACACTGGCTCGCCTTGTATCTGGCAGAGCGTAACCGTGGAGAGTTTTTTGACTCATATGGGCACCCCCCGAACAGTGTGTTGTTTCCTAAAAGCATTATGAAATTTTTAAACAAAAATGCCACAGACATGGTGTTTCACAATAGACAATTACAAGACCCCCGCTCCGTCGCCTGCGGCTATCACTGCGTGTTTTTCTTACATCATCGTAGCAAGGGTTTATCTTTTGATCGGATTTTAAATTTGTATTCTAACGACTTAGTGCAAAACGACCGGATGGTGATGAATTTTGTAAAAAGTAAATTTAAATTCTTGGGCATGCCTAGCCTTGCTCAAACCATGTTTCAACAAGCCCAGACATGTGTATCTTGCAATGATTTTCATAGCCATGTTACCCAATAAAGCACCCCAGGTGAGGGGTTTAAAGACAAGTGATGTTTGGTGTTTTTTTTTTTTTTTTTTAAAAACCAATTGAGGAAAAAGTACACAGATTTTTCTTTTTTAAATTACAGAAATGTTTTATTTAAAGCAAAACATTACCAGTTTTTTTTTTAAAAAAAAATTAGAATGTGAAAAATGTTACACACTGAGCCATTCGGCTCTTTTAGCCAATTTTCGTTTGGATCTCCCGGGTGCCTGGGAGGTGGGGTTAGTGGAAATACAGTACCCGCACAGCTGGAATACTATCAACGAAGACACCCCTTTCGAAATCGCCTTTGGAGCTACAACGTGGAATTTCATCCTACGACGAGGTTATTACTCGACCACACCCGAATTACTGGAGCATATGAACAGCAACGTGGCTCGTCATCCCGGACCGCCTGAGGTGGTCATGAACTACGACCCTGTGGGTAGAAAAGTGAGACTTAAATCTACCGATTTTATGTGCGTGTTTTCTACTGACGGGGAGCTAGCTAACATTCTGGGTTTGGGCCACAAACGCAACGTCCAAAAATTCCCCTTCTCGGCAGACATCACAGGAGGTTTTAACTCCTTGTATGTATACACGGATATCGTAGAACACCAGTTTGTGGGGGACTTTTCTGTTCCCCTGTTACGCTGCATCCCTGTCCGAGGAAGGAGCAACGAGTTTGTTACCATCACCTACGACAAACCTCATTATGTCCCTGTCAGTAAACACCACATTGACACCATCACCATTGAAATAAAGACAGATCAGAACAGACATGTCTCATTTCGCTTCGGCAAGGTGATCGTCAAGCTGCATCTGCGGCCGCGGAGAGAGCGAGGTTTCGAAAAAAGCAAAACCCTATGCTGGCGATCCCCAAAAATTATGGCAACCCCACCATCTACAGGAACTATTACACATGGCTCAGTGTGTAACATTTTTCACATTCAAATTTAAAAAAAAAAAAAAAACACTGGTAATGTTTTGCTTTAAATAAAACATTTCTATAATTTTAAAAAAAAATCTGTGTTCTTTTTCCTCAATTGGTTTTTAAAAAAAAAAAAAAACACCAAACATCATTTGTCTTTAAGCCCCTCACCTGGGGTGCTTTATTGGGTAACATGGCTATGAAAATCATTGCAAGATACACATGTCTGGGCTTGTTGACACATGGTTTGAGCAAGGCTAGGCATGCCCAAGAATTTAAATTTACTTTTTACAAAATTCATCACCATCCGGTCGTTTTGCACTTAGTCGTTAGAATACAAATTTAAAATCCGATCAAAAGATAAACCCTTGCTACGATGATGTAAGAAAAACACGCAGTGATAGCCGCAGGCGACGGAGCGGGGGTCTTGTAATTGTCTATTGTGAAACACCATGTCTGTGGCATTTTTGTTTAAAAATTTCATAATGCTTTTAGGAAACAACACACTGTTTGGGGGGTGCCCATATGAGTCAAAAAACTCTCCACGGTTACGCTCTGCCAGATACAAGGCGAGCCAGTGTTCACCCGGTTGGTTGTGTGGATGCGTGTTCACCACCAAGCCTAGGGGTCTCTGAGACAGCTTGCGTCCTGGGAGCCAATCGCAAGGGAACACATCTAAGAAATTCATTTTCGTGGAAGGGTCCGTTGATAAGACACGTGAGAGCTGCACGGTGTCCATGTTCACATGTAGTCAAACAGAACGTTTCTCCTCTGATTTATTTCTATGACATTGTCAAAAACCCCATACACAATCATATTGACGGTAACTGTTAAAGCCTTCCCAAAACGTATTTCTGCTCTCAGGTTCCCGGTTTTAATCAGGGAATAGTGATCAGCGCATTCCTGGTCGGGAGACAGGTCAAAGGCAAACAAGGTGTAACCCTGTGCAAACTCCTCACGGTCGATTAACAGAGAACGATCTTTCATGTGTTTACCAGCTGTCTGTACCAAATTCATGTATTGTCTCACGCAGCGTCCTGCCTCGAAGTCCGGTTGCAGAGGCTTGGTCGGTATCTGTTCACCATCCACATACAAGGCCACAAAATTAATATCGTAATGTTTAAAATGAAAGGGATTTTTAGCGTAACTTCTGCTAAAGGCATCGTTATCCACAAACCCTAGGACAAGCATTTGGGGTAACTGTCCCAAGAACAGGTTCTCCTGGTTACTGACCCTGCTGCCCGCGGGGATGCTAAACACTTTAATTCCCACACGGTCCACGGGGTATTTAGCATTAGCGGTAAGCAGGGCCTCTGCGTGCCCCAGACGGACTCCCGGGGCCACCCGTACTTTCTTCACAAAAAGGGACGCTGATACAATGCGCAGTTTAAAGCCTTCAGCCGCACTGCCCATTAAACAGAAAGCGTCTTTACTGCGCATCAGTTTAATTTTCACATCCACTCCGTTTAACAAAAGTTTTTCTTGAAAAAACAGGTCGCTATGTAAATGGCCCAGCAGCTCTACCGTTCTGCTCCCGGCCGTCAGCTTTGCACGCCTCACAAACCCTAGATTCCCTCCATCCAACTCTGTTTCTTCATGTTGTCCAGCAGTGTCTTTGTAAAACAGGCCGGCGGAAAATTGCGTGGCGAGGGTGTCGTCGCTGTAATTGAGCACCGATTCTATAAAGGCCCTGTAAGGGTAGCAGTTGTTGCTTTGGCTTATGAGGCGGTCTCCCAGCGTGACATCCAACTGACTGAAAATAGAGGCCACGGGGTAATTCACCAGACCCACTTCGGCGTCCGCGGCGAGTTCACTTCCGTCTCCTTTTACAATCTTGCAACACAGGTACAGCAGCGTGTTGTTTAAATCCATATAATCTATGCCATTCCCTGCTATAAAAAAGTCAATGGGGGCAGACTCCGTAACGGCCGATAGAGGCGGCACCTCGATGTAGATGCTTTTCTCGATGCTGGTCTGCGTAGGGGCTATTTGAAACAAGTCTAGTTCGGATTTGGTGCACTCTTCAGACCCGCAGTGAACAAAAGCCATGTTGATTAAAATATGTCTCTTTTACCAGGCAGAGCGCGTCTCCTCTTTCGCCCAGGCTTCCTCTTGGACTTTCGCTTATGGCCAGCCCTGCGTCTCAAAGCCCTTCTTTTAAAGGGTTTCGGGGGACCTGTGCGTCGCGGGTATGATGTATTTCTCTTTCTCTTCCTCCTTTTAATGTACATCAGCCCCGATCCTTCCTGTGAAGCAGTATTCCCCACCTTCTCCAGAACAGCACGGGAGACATGACCTACCACATCTTTAGCTATGTTTTGAGCGGCGGTTTTTACGTGGGGTTTAATAATCTCTAGCCCCCTCCTCAAAAGCGGTACGGCTTTTGGAAAGAGGCTACGAAATATTCCACCCACACCCGCCCCGTACATCACGGGGGCCCCATGATATCCAGGAAGGGCGTATCCAGCCTGGGCTTTGTAATAGTTCCTGTAGATGGTGGGGTTGCCATAATTTTTGGGGATCGCCAGAATAGGGTTTTGCTTTTTTCGAAACCTCGCTCTCTCCGCGGCCGCAGATGCAGCTTGACGATCACCTTGCCGAAGCGAAATGAGACATGTCTGTTCTGATCTGTCTTTATTTCAATGGTGATGGTGTCAATGTGGTGTTTACTGACAGGGACGTAATGAGGTTTGTCGTAGGTGATGGTAACAAACTCGTTGTTCCTTCCTCGGACAGGGATGCAGCGTAACAGGGGAACAGAAAAGTCCCCCACAAACTGGTGTTCTACGATATCCGTGTATACATACAAGGAGTTAAAACCTCCTGTGATGTCTGCGAGAAGGGGAATTTTTGGACGTTGCGTTTGTGGCCCAAACCCAGAATGTTAGGTAGCTCCCCATCAGTAGAAAACACGTACATAAAATCGGTAGATTTAAGTCTCATTTTTCTACCCACAGGGTCGTAGTTCATGACCACCTCAGGCGGTCCGGGATGAGGAGCCACGTTGCTGTTCATATGCTCCAGTAATTCCGGTACGGTCGAGTAATAACCTCGTCGTAGGATGAAATTCCACGTTATAGCTCCAAAGGTGATTTCGAAAGGGGTGTCTTCGTTGATAGTATTCCAGCTGTGCGGGTATTGTATTTCCACTAACCCCACCTCCCAGGCACCCGGGAGATCCAAGGGCTTAATTAGCCGTATTGTAAAGTTTGAGATGGTGTTTTGGGGAAAAACTGCAGAGCTGGCATTGCTGGGCAAAGTAATGTAAAACCCGCCGTCACTTTTCTCTCTCTCTGTCCTTGCAGAAGGAATCTTTTTGTTTGTTTGTTTGTTTGTTCGTGTCTAGATGTCACAGAGTTGAGAAGCTTCCACCCAGCTGTTAAACTTATCAGGCCACCCCAACCATTTCACCAGTAGCTGCTTTTTTCTCCCTTTTCCTTTCTCTGCTAGAACTTTTTCAATCCTGTAAATCCTGTCTCGTTTGGGGTCTACTTTTTGTAATTCTTCAGGGTAAAAAGATCCAGTAACTGCCTCACCCTCGTAATCTTTTAAGCGGTATATAGGTCTCTGGCCCCTGGTTAAGGCTTCATCCACTATGAATATCTCATCGGTAAATGTCTGTTCATAACCTTTTTCAAAAGCGCCTTTGGTTTTAGATAGTCTCACGTGGTCACCTTTTCTAAAAGGGGCAACAACCGGTTTTATTTTAAAATCATTTCCATAAACCGTTTTCCATACATTCAGAGAATTTGAAGGGTTAACATCAACGGGTCTGGTACGTATAGTTCTGTGAAAGCTCTGGTTGTAACTCTTTATAAAGTCAGGTAAGACGTCAATGTAGCGAAAGGTGTTATGAGCTGTAAAATATCTCCACATCCTAGTTTTTAAAGTTCTGTTAAATCGCTCCACAACCCCTGCTTTGACTTCATTATTGGTAACAAACTGGTGAACTCCATGCCGCTTTAACAATCCACTTAAAGGTTTGTTTAAAAATTCTTTCCCCCCGATCGGTTTGTAATTTTTGAGGCACGCGACCTTCACTGAAAATAGCTTTAAAGGCCTTGGATACTTCACCACCCGTCTTGTCTTTTAGGCCTAAGGCCCAGGCATATTTGGATAGAATGTCTATCACTGTTAAGATGTACTTAAAACTGCTGTTGTGTTTGGAGAACCGGTGCATATCCACCAAATCTGCCTGCCACTGCGCATCCACCTCTGAAACAATGGTCTTGTTTCTTTTAAAATGTATTCAAGCCGGTTTGTGTAAAGTGTAAGCATCCTGGTCTGAAAGCCATGCTGTTACCTGTCTTCTGTTTAAAGTTTTACTATGCTTTCTGGCCGCTTGAAAAAGAGGGTTGACCCCGCCGAAGCTCCCAACTTCCCCGGGGGCGTAATATATTTTCTTTAACAGCGCCGTCTGTGCAGACATGACTGTTACTGGTACCGTCTGTTACTACCACGAGTATGAAAGGGGACACATTCATATTGACACATTTAAATAAGTTTTATTAATCGCCTGGTTTAACACGACCTTTTACAGCCACCTATAAAATGGATGCCATGACCCCTACCATAAGGGAGTCTCAGATGGTTCATTCTTCCATTTTGTCCTTTTCGGCTTGAGATCTGTGTCTCAGACATGAGCAAAAACAGCTGACGCACGATATGTTTACTCCCACAGGGCTTCCAATGTGTAAGTTCTTAAAGGCCTCTAAAAAGGCATCGTCGACCTGTTGAAAATTTTTCAGAAAAGAAAACGTGTAAGCACCCCCACTGCTTGTTTTTTTTTTTAATTTACGCAACCCCCGGTTCCTACCGCATTACCCACCCCTCCTTGACCGCCGCTTCTTAATCATTCATTTTACCTGAGCTCCGTCTTTTCCGTTCGCTTTGTCCACCGGTGCCTCCCCCGAGCCGCGATCGCCTTCCACCTCTGAGGGGGTGGACAAAGAGAGGCCGTCACGTTCATCGGGTTGTCTCACGAGGGTTTCGGGGTCGGGTTCCCACGTATCCATCAATGGCTGGGTAAAAGGGTCCTCCTTGGAACTGTCGCTGATGTAACGCCTGCTCCACACAAGGTCAAAGGGGGTTGGGCCTAAAACAAAGTCCAAAGTTCTCACTGGGGTGATGAAGGAGTCCATGTTTCCTCTCAGCAGCCTTTCCGCGATTTCGAAAACACGTGTCCTTTGTAAGAGATGGCCGCCTCCTCTGTCTGGCACTGGGATTTATGGGGTAATGGTGCTGCACTCTGATTGGCGGAGGGCCTTGGGAGGCGTTCTTAGTGGGGTCACACGACTCACTTCTGGAGGGGTCATCCCAACCCAGAAGTCACCCTGGTTGGTCAAAATCTCCTTTCGGGGAGGTCCTGTCGGGACAAAACCCCTCCTGATTGGTAGAGGGTGGTGGGGGGAGTTCTTAGAGGGGTCACACGACCCACGTCCGGACGGGTCACCTCCGCCCCGGAAGTCCCCCTGATTGGTCAAAATCTCCTCTCGGGGCGGTCCTTTCGGCACAAAACCCCTCCTGATTGGTAGAGGGTAGTGGGGGAAGTTCTTAGAGGGGTCACATGACAGACCTTGCTTCCGGTCAGGTGGCACCTTGACCCCGGAAGTAATACCCCATGGGGTGGGACTTCCGGTGACAGGTGGGAGGGACCAAGAGGTCAAGGGGCGGGGCTTAAGGGGTCAAGGGGCGGGGTTAGGGGTTGATTGATGGTAGGGCCCATATACTACTTACAGTTACAGGACAGATTACTCATACCTACTGACGTATTGAGGTACAGCCTCTTGGCTCATTAGGGTGCTGTCTCCCCTTTGATCATGTTGTTTCTATCCATCACGCTCTCCATTTGACCCTGTCTTTAAGATGCACCTGCCTGTTCCTTGTTATGTCTGTGGAGTGTCCTTGTATCAGGCTGTCCAGGTGCCATCTTGGCACAAGTTCCTCTTATTAGCGCTTATGTGTGAATGCACGTGCTTCTAACAACCCTCTTCTCGGCAACTTCTGTGAGTGGGGCCTGCCTCTGGCTCACAGCCCAGCTTTTGCTTAGCAGTGCCTGGAAGTACTTTGGTTCAGGCTTCAGGCCTCAGACTGGGCCTCTGACACAAGAGTTTGTTTCAAGACCTCATCTTACTACAACACCAAGACCTCAATTCACTGCCACTCTCCCAACTCAAACCCAGGAAGCCTTTCTGGCTCCACGCATCAACACTATAGGCCATCGGAGAGGACTCCAGCACTTGCTGGCTCGAATCGTGGGCTGTTGTGACATTCCAAACAAAGACCTGAGTGAAGATCCAACAAAAGAAATCCCGGGATTCTGCCTTCCCCATAGGCAGCGCATGGCACTCAGACACGTTTGGACAACACACGAAGGTGTGGATGTCTCCTCCACAAATGGAACATCAAATTGTGTTTGATTGTAACTCTGGTGTGGTACAAACCATGTGACACATCACAGACAACTGCCATGTGACACATCACAGACATTCATGCTTACTGTGGTGGCACAAGGGGGATCCACCTAACTGCCCCATCAGCATTAGAATGCCTTTTGAATGTCAAGATTCAATTATAATCCCAGCCCATCCGTATGAAAGGAGAATGGGCAGGAGGAGACACGGCAGGATTGTTCATCGGGTAAGTTAGGAGGCTGAGGAAACAGCGCAGGCCATGAGGAGCAGCTGAGCTCTAGCTACATAATTAGATAACAAAATATTTGCTATTTAACAACAGCATCAGGACAATAATTCTCTCTTCCTGCTCAGGGCCAAGCTTTGCCAGTTGCACCGGCTCCCAGCGAGACATCCACCTTCCTTGACAGCATCCGTCTGTCTGCAGCCTGGGAAGGAGCCGGGCAGCCCCAGGCTCGCTCTGTCAGGCTGGGTTCAGGGTAGGAGAGCGTAGGAGGCAGTAAGAACAGAAAGACTTAGGCCTGGTCTACACTACGAGTTTAGGTCGACTTTAGCAGTGTTAAATCGAATTAAGCCTGGACACGTTCACACGACGAAGCCCTTTCTTTCGACTTAAAGGGCGCTTTAAACCGGTTTCTTTACTCCACCTCCGAAGAGGGGATTAGCACTAAAATCGGCCTTAGCGGGTCGGAATTGGGGTAGTGTGAACGGAATTCGACGTTATTGGCCTCCGGGAGCTATCCCACAGTGCTTCATTGTGATCGCTCTAGACAGCACTCTCAACTCAGATGCACTGACCAGATAGACAGGAAAAGCCCCGCGAACGTTTGAATTTCATTTCCTGTTTGCCCAGCGTGGAGAGCACGGGTGACCACGCAGAGCTCATCAGCACAGGTAACCGTGATGGAGTCCCAGGATCGCAAAAGAGCTCCAGCATGGACCCAACGGGAGGTACGGGATCTGCTCGCCATATGGGGAGATGAATCAGTGCTAGCTGAACTCCGTAGCAGTAAACGAAATGGCAAAATATTAGAAAAGGTCTCCAAGGCCATGAAGGACAGAGGCCATAACAGGGACGCACAGCAGTGCCGCGTGAAAATTCAGGAGCTAAGGCAAGCCTACCACAAAGCCAGAGAAGCAAACGGAAGGTCCGGGGCAGAGCCGCAAACATGCCGCTTCTACGTGGAGCTGCATGCCATTCTAGGGGCTGCAGCCACCACTACCCCAACCGTGTGCTATGACTCCTTCACTGGAGAAACACACAGGGAAGCGGGTTCGGGGTACGAGGAAGATGAGGATGGAGATAATGTAGATAGCTCACAGCAGCAAGGAAGCGGAGAAACCGGTTTCCCCAACAGCCAGGATATGTTTATCACCCTGGACCTGGAACCAGTAACCCCCGAACTCACCCAAGGCGTGCTCCCAGACCCTGAGGGCACACAAGGGACCTCTGGTGAGTGTACCTTTGTAAATATTACACATGGGTTAAAAGCAAGCGTGTTTAATGATTAATGATTAATTTGCCCTGGCAATCACGGCCAGTACAGCTACTGGAAAAGTCTGTTAACGTGTATGGGGATGGAGCGGAAATCCTCCAGGGACATCTCCAGAAAGCTCTCCTCCATGTACTCCCAAAGCCTTTGCAAAAGGTTTCTGGGGAGGGCTGCCTTATCCCGTCCGCCATGGTAGGACACTTTACCACGCCAGGCCAGTAGCACGTAGTCTGGAATCATTGCATAACAAAGCATGGCAGCGTATGGTCCCGGTGTTTGCTGGCATGCAGACAACATCCATTCCTTATCGCTCTTTGTTATCCTCAGGACAGTGATATCATTCACGGTCACCTGGTTGAAATGGGGCGATTTTATTAAGGGGACATTCAGAGGTGCCCCTTCATTGTCTGCTGAACAGAAATGTTCCCCGCTGTTAGCCACGCGGTGGGGGGGAGAGGTGAAGTGATCATCCCAGAGAATTGGGTGTGTGGGGGGAGGGGGGTTAGTTGGGTTTGTGCTGCATGTTAACCCGGAAACCGCAGCCCCTCCTTTTACATTGCAAACCCATTTTAAATGGCCAACCCAACGGGTCCTTGGTATGGGAAATGAGGGCGCTGCTGTTTGAAACCATTCCCACATGTTAAGAAGGTTAAAAAAGCCAAAAGACTGTGGCTTACCATGGCTGCCTGCAAGCCGAAATCTGTTGCCTGGCACTGCGTGAGTGATCTCTCACACCAAACCGGCAGGCCCCCAATATAACAGGAAAAATGCGACCTTGTAACGAAAGCACATGTGCTGTGTAATGTGAACAGCAAAATTTAACGTGAAAGAGTGTACCCATTGTTCTCTAAAATGTGTCTTTTTTAACCACCTCTCCCTTCTCCTCCACCAGCTGCAAATGTTTCTCCTTCACAGAGGCTAGTGAAGATTAGAAGGAGAAAACGGCGGACTCGGGATGATATGTTCACGGAGCTCCAGATGTCCTCCCACACTGAAAGAGCACAGCAGAATGCGTGGAGGCAGTCAATGTCAGACTACAGAAAAGCACAGTATGAACGAGAGGAGAGGTGGCAGGCTGAATCGCGGGATGAACAAAGCAAGTGGTGGGCTGAAGATGATAGGTGGCATCAGCTTGCAGACAGAAGGCAAGAGTCGATGCTCCGGCTGCTGGAGCATCAAACTGATATGCTCCAGCGTATGGTTGAGCTGCAGAAAAGGCAGCAGGAGCAGAGACTGCCGCTACAGCCCCTGTGTAACCAACAGCCCTCCTCCCCAAGTTCCATAGCCTCCTCACCCAGATGCCCAAGAACACGGTGGGGGGGCCTCCGGCCACCCAGTCACTCCACCCCAGATGATTGCCCGAGCATCAGAAGGCTGGCTTTCAATAAGAGTTAAAGTTTTAAACTGCAGTGTGTCCTTTTCCTTCCCTCCTCCCCCACCCATTCCGGGCTACCTTGGCAATTATCCTCCTAGTTTTGTGATGAATTAATAAAGAATGCATGAATGTGAAGTAACAATGACTTTATTGCCTCTGCAAGCGGTGCTCGAAGGGCGGAGGGGAGGGTGGGGTGGTTGGTTTACAGGGAAGTAGAGTGAACCGGGGGGGAGGGGGCAGATGGTTCATCAAGGAGAAACAAACAGAAGTTTCACACCGTAGCCTGGCCAGTCACAAAACTCGTTTTCAAAGCCTCTCAGATGCGCACCGCGCCCTGCTGTGCTCTTCTAACCGCCCTGGTGTCTGGCTGCGTGTAATCAGCGGCCAGGCGATTTGCCTCAACCTCCCACCCCGCCATAAATGTCTCCCCCTTACTCTCACAGATATTGTGGAGCGCATAGCAAGCAGAAATAACAATGGGGATATTCTTTTCGCTGAGGTCTGAGCGAGTCAGTAAGCTGCGCCAGCGCGCTTTTAAACGTCCAAATGCACATTCCACCACCATTTGGCACTTGCTCAGCCTGTAGTTGAACAGGTCCTGACTACTGTCCAGGCTGCCTGTGTACGGCTTCATGAGCCATGGCATTAAGGGGTAGGCTGGGTCCCCAAGGATCACAACAGGCATTTCAACATCCCCAACGGTTATTTTCTGGTCCGGGAAGAAAGTCCTTTCCTCCAGCTTTCGAAACAGACCAGAGTGCCCGAAGATGCGAGCATCATGTACCTTTCCCGGCCATCCCACGTTGATGTTGGTGAAACGTCCCTTGTGATCCACCAGGGCTTGCAGCAGCATTGAAAAGTACCTCTTGCGGTTTATGTACTCGGTGGCTTGGTGCTCCGGTGCCAAGATAGGGATATGGGTTCCGTCTATCGCCCCACCACAGTTTGGGAATCCCATTGCAGCAAAGCCATCCACTATGGCCTGCACGTTTCCCAGAGTCACTACCCTTGATATCACCAGGTCTTTCATTGCCCTGGCAACTTGGATCACAGCAGCCCCCACAGTAGATTTGCCCACTCCAAATTGATTCCCGACTGACCGGTAGCTGTCTGGCGTTGCAAGCTTCCACAGGGCTATCGCCACTCGCTTCTCAACTGTGAGGGCTGCTCTCATCCTGGTATTCTGGCGCTTCAGGGCAGGGGAAAGCAAGTCACAAAGTTCCATGAAAGTGCCCTTACGCATGCGAAAGTTTCGCAGCCACTGGGAATCGTCCCACACCTGCAGCACGATGCGGTCCCACCAGTCTGTGCTTGTTTCCCGAGCCCAGAATCAGCGTTCCACGGCATGAACCTGCCCCAGGAACACCATGATTTCCACACTGCTGGGGCCTGTGCCTTGTGAGAGGTCTATGTCCATGTCAATTTCCTCATCACTCTCGTCGCCGCCAGCTGCCTGGAGTAAAGCAAAAGCTCTTTTCCCTCTGTTTGCCTAGAAAACGCTGGCCTTGGGTGCTCAGCAATCCCATCCCTGGAGGGTTTCCTGTCGGGTCACAGGGTGATCTGTGCAGTGCTGTGCACGAGGATTTCAAATGCTAATTGCAGGTCCGACCAGAGGGAGGGGGCAAGTGGGGCAATTTGCCCCAGGCCCCGCAGGGGCCCCCACGAGAGTTTTTCGGGGCCCCTGGAGCGGGGTCCTTCACTCGCTCCGGGGCCCCGGAAAACTCTTGCAGGGCCCGGGCCCCCGGAGCTTCTTCCGCTCCGTATCTTTGGCAGCAGTTCGGCGGCGGGGGGTCCTTCCGCCCCGGGACCTGCCACCGAAGTGCTGGGTCTTCAGCGGCAATTCGGCAGCAGGGGTGCTGGGTGGCCCTGGTTAATTGCATGGCTGAGCTTCCCAGAAGGCCACTTCCCCTGCCTGAGGTGTGTGGGAAGGGTGAGGATATGCTGTGCTTTGGACACGCTCCCATCCTCGTGAGTGACACATGCATTATTTGGAGAAGAGGCAGGATCCCACGGCTCTTAAAATGAACAATGGTGATTGTTCTGTGTACTTTTGGATTACAGACCCAGTGAGTCAGAAGCAAATGATACATTTGTCCTCAGCCACTGAAAGGCTGTGCCAGCCTCTGTGGGGGTTCAGCACAGGATTCTGCCTCCCCCCCTTTCTCAAGCCCTGGGACGTCGTGGAGAGTATCAGACACTAGGCAGAGATGACCTGTCCCAGGAGCAGTACTGCAGGGAGTGGGCTGACTGCTTTTCATAGGATCATAGAATCTCAGGGTTGGAAGGGACCTCAGGCGGTCATCTAGTCCAACCCCCTGCTCAAAGCAGGACCAATCCCACTTAAATCAGCCCAGCTGTATTCATGCTCTGGCTTTGCACCCTCACAGTTACACTTTGTTTTCACAAGTGCCTGACTATAGCTGCCAGCTTGCACCCTGCACAACTCACACCCTGCACATGGCCCCTCATGGCTTTCTCGGGTCTGCTGGAATTCTCTCACCCGTTGCCTGGAATCTCTGCCCTTGCAGGCTCCAGGCTAGTGGCAAAACTCTTCAGTGATGAGAGGTCAGGCTTATTTAAGGTACCAAGCCAGGTCAGGAAAGTCCAACTCAGCCTGTAATATTAAACTTTATAAAAAGGTCAACAAATGACCACTAGAAGAAAAAGACGGTTACTCACCTTTGTAACTTGTTCTTCGAGATGTGTTGCTCATATCCATTCCAATAGGTGTGTGCGCGCCGCGTGCACCGTCGTCGGAAGATTTTTACCCTAGCAACACTCGATGGGTCGGCTGAGGCGCCCCCTGGAGTGGCGCACTTACGGCGCTGGATATATGCCCCTGCCGACCCAGCGCCCCCTCAGTTCCTTCTTGCCGGCTACTCCGACAGAGGGGAAGGAGGGCGGGTTTGGAATGGATATGAGCAACACATCTCAAAGAACAACAGTTACAAAGGTGAGTATCCGTCTTTCCTTCTTCGAGTGCTTGCTCATATCGATTCCAATAGGGGACTCCCAAGCCTTACCTAGGCGGTGGGGTCGGAGTGAAATGTCGCGGAGTGAAGGACCGCTGAACCAAATGCAGCATCACCCCTGGACTGCTGCACTATGGCATAGTGGGAAGTGAAGGTATGCACGGATGACCAAATTGCTGCCCTACAGATCTTCTGTATGGGCACATGAGCCAGGAAAGCGGAGGACAAAGCTTGAGCGTGAGTAGAATGGGCAGTGAGGCGGGTAGTTGGAAGACCAGCCAAGTCATAGCACGCACGGATGCATGATGTAATCCAAGAAGAGATTCGCTGTGTGGAGACCGGGAGGCCCTTCATCTGGTCTGCCATCGCTACGAACAGCTGGGACGTCTTCCTAAAAGGTTTTGTTCATTCAGTGTAAAAGGCGAGAGCCCTACAAACATCTAGGGAATGCAGCTGTTGCTCTCGTCGCGAAGCATGCGGCTTCGGAAAGAAGACCGGGAGGAAGATGTTGGTTGACATGGTTGACATGGAAGGCAGACACCATCTTAGGGAGGAAGGCGGGGTGTGGTCGCAGCTGTACCTTGTCCTTATGGAACATGGTATACGGTGGGTCCGATGTGAGGGCCCGAAGTTCCAACACTTGTCTTGCCGAGGTGATAGTGACGAGGAAAGCTGTTTTCCAGGAAACGTACAGAAGCGAGCAGGTGGCCATCGGCACGAAGGGGGCACCCATGAGTCTAGATAGGACCAGACTGAGGTCCCACGTAGGGGCCGGATGTCGAATTTGCGGGTACAGATGTTCCAAACCCTTGAGGAACCTGCTGACCATGGGATTGGAGAAAACCGAGCGCCCATTTTCGCCAGGGTGGAAGGCTGAAATGGCTGTTAGGTGTACTCTGATGGATGAGACAGCTAGGCCTTGCTGTTTCAGGGACCAGAGATACTCTAGGATGGTAGGTACTGGCACCTCCAGAGGGACAGTATTGCTCAGGGCACACCAGCAGGAGAAGCGCTTCCATTTGGCCAGGTATGTGGACCTAGTAGAGGGCTTTCTGCTACCTAAGAGTACGTGCTGCACTGAGCGGGAACAAGGCAGCTCAGATTGAGTTAGCCATACAGCATTCATGCTGAGAGATGGAGGGACTGCAGGTCTGGATGACATAACCTGCCGTGCTCCTGAGTGATCAGATTCGGCCACAATGGTAGAGGAATTGGTTTGGTCACCGACAGATCGAGGAGAGTGGTGTACCAATGTTGTCTGGGCCACACCGGAGCGATCAAGATTAAGCGGGTCTTGTCTCTGCATAACTTGAGAAGGACCTTGTGGACCAACGGGAATGGAGGAAAGGCATAGAACAGGTGGTCTTTCCACGGTATCAGGAAGGCATCTGACAGGGAGCCCGGGGAGCATCCCTGGAGAGACCACTCGTGAGCCAGGAAGGACCTGCTGAGGCGATCTGCCAAGGTGTTCTGGACTCCTGGGAGAAACGACGCCACCAGGTCGATACAGTGGGCTATGCAGAATTCCCACAGGTGAATGGCTTCCTGACAGAGGAGGGGCGACTGCGCTCCGCCTTGCTTGTTGATGTAAAACATGGCCGTTGTGTTGTCTGTGAAGATTGTGACAACGGCCCTGAAGGTGTTCGCGGAATACCTGACATGCCAGGCGTACTGCTCTCAGTTCCCGTACGTTGATGTGCAGGGTTATTTCTTGTGCGGACTAAAGACCTTGTGTGCGAAGGTCCGCGAGGTGAGCGCCCCAGCCCAGAGATGATGCGTCCGTGGTCAGGACTAGAGAGGGATGTGGGGCATGGAATGGCATCCCCAAGCAAACAAAGCTAGGGTTTAGCCACCAACCCAGAGAGGATAAGACCTCTGTTGGCATCGTGAGTACTCTGTCCAACTTGTCTCGGCCTGGACGGTACACTGACGAGAGCCAGGTCTGAAGAGGACGGAGGCGTAGTCTGGCATGTGTGGTCACGAAAGTGCACGAGGCCATGTGGCCCAGAAGACCGAGGCATGTGCATGCTGTCGAGGTCGGGAAGCTTTGGAGGTCGTGAATAATGGTCGTCATGGACTGGAAGCGGGCCTGCGGTAGGCATGTCCTGGTGAGATTCGAGTCCAGGATCGCCCCAATGAACTCTATTCTTTGGGTTGGCTGTGTGGAAGTAAAATGAATTATATTAAAGAAATAGAATGAATTAAAGAATGCTGTATGTACCTTTAAGTAGAAATGAGAAATGCTGCAAGCCAGGGGGCAGGAAAGCAGACATTAACTGCTTAATGAATTGCCCCACTTAAGGGCAATTGGTGAAGCATTAGCCTTAGATCAATAAGAGTTAATAAGGAAGCAGGATATGCATATTGTGCCCATGCAAATTTTACAATTTTGCTCTCTCTGTCCCTTTGTTTAGTTCACACCCTTTTATCTGTATAAATAAGACTGTTTGAATCTTACATGAGGGCTCACATTATCTGAATGTATTAGCAGAGCGCTGTGCTAATAAAACAGAGTGGTCTGACAAACTATGAGTCCTGAGTCTAACTTTGACAGCTGCAAAGTGGACTTTTCGGTGTTGAGCAGCAGGCCCAGCTGTCTGAACAAGCTCATGACGAACCGAACATGAGACCGCACCTGTAGCTCGGAACGACCCCAAATGAGCCAGTCATCGAGGTACGGGAACACTTGGATCCGATGGCGATGGAGCGAGGCCACTACGATGGCCATACACTTTGTAGTCCACAGCACCACACCTTGGTGCTGTGGACAGGCCGAAGGGAAGGACGGTAAATGGGAAATGCTGTTGGTTGACCACAAAGCGAAGGAATCGCCTGTGCGGTGGGTAAATTGCTATGTGGAAGTACGCGTCCTTCATGTCGGGGGCAGCGTACCAGGATCCAGGGAAGGGATAATGGTCCCCAGGGAAACCATGCGGAACTTCAACTTTACCATGAATTTGTTGAGTCCGCGCAGGTCCAGGATGGGCCGTAGTCCCCCTTTGCCTTGGGGATTAGGAAGTAATGGGAGTAAAAACCCCTGCCCCTCAAATCCTTTGGGACCTCTTCCACTGCTCCGATAGACAGGAGCGCCTGTACCTCCTGTAAGAGGAGTTGCTCGTGAGAGGGGTCCCTGAAGAGGGACGGGGAGGGAGGGTGGGAAGGGGGGGGCGAAACAAACTGAAGATGGTATCCAGTTTCCACCATGCGTAGGACCCAGCAGTCTGATGTTATGCGGGACCACGCAGGAAGGAAATAGGAGGGGCAGTTGAAGAAAGGCGGGAAAGGATCCTGCAAGGAGACTGGTGCTCTGTCCTCGGGCGCACCTTCAAAAGTTTTGCTTGGGGCCCGCCGATGGTTTTGGGGGGCCCTGATTCTGGCCTGATTGAGGACCAGATTGCCTCCTACTACTACCGCGGCCACGCCTTCTAGCAAAGTCCTGCCGTGGTCGAGGGTTAGGGTAGGTGCGCTGCGGTTGGGGCCGGAAGGGCCTATGTTGCGTCACCGGGGTATGCATGCCCAATGAGTGCATGATGGCCTGGTTGTCCTTCAGACTCTGAAGACTGGGGTCAGTTTTGTCTGAGAATAGCCCCTGGCCATCAAAGGGCAGGTCTTGAATTGTCTGCTGCAGCTCTGGTGGAAGACTGGACACCTGCAGCTATGAAAAGTGGCGCATAGCCACGCCCGAGGCTAGAGTCCTAGCCGCCGAGTCCGCCGCGTCTAAAGACGCCTGCAGGGATGTCCTCGCTACCGTCTTGCCCTCTTCCAGCAAGGCCCCAAACTCCTCCCTGGACTCCTGGGGAACCAGCTCCTTGAACTTCCCCATCGAGTTCCAGGTGTTATAGTTGTAACGACTCAGGAGGGCCTGCTGGTTAGCTACCCTGAGCTGTAGGCCACCCGTTGAATATATATTGCCCCCGAATAAATCCAGGCGTCTCGTGTCCTTGGACTTAGGGGCGGGCGCTTGCTGGCTGTGTCTCTCCCTCTCGTTCACAGACTGTACAACGAGGGAGCAAGGTTGAGGGTGAATATACAAATATTCATAGTCCTTAGAGGGCACCAAGTATTTCCTCTCCACCCCTCTGGCCATGGGAGGAATAGACGCTGGGGACTGCCAGATCGTATTGGCATTAGCCTGGATGGTCCGAATAAACGGCAAGGCTACACGTGTGGGGGCAGCAGCCGATAAAATGTCCACCACTGGATCCTCAACTTCCACCACCTCCTCCACCTGGAGGTTCATGTTCTGTGCCAGGATGAGGAGGACACCCCTGGGACTAGTGGATCCTGGGGAAGGTCTGTTTGGGGAGGGTCCAGTTGCCCTAGGTCCACCACGCTAGGGGCATGGGCCTGATCTGATGGCAGGGCAGTCGCCTCCGAGGCTACCGGGGGAGGGCGGCTCACAGTGGCCTCCGGCACCCGGGGCTCCGAATGGGCAGAGCGAGAAGCACCTGAGGGGACACCTTGGGCTTGGTGGTATGCCCCAGGGGTCCAAAAGGACCATTGTGGGGTCCCTGGTCAGGATCCTGTCCTTAGTCTTGGCCCTGGACGTGGTAGCCACTCCCCGCTTGGGACAACATCAAATTTGGTCGTGAAGGCCAAGGCGGGGCCGAACTCACATTTGGAGATTGGTGCCAGGGTCTCGGGCGGTACTGCGATCGAGATCGGGACCGACGGTCATAATGGTGCCGGGAGGCCGATCTAGATCTCGACGAAGACCTACAGCCCGGGCAGTGCCGGGATCGGCTGCGAGACGATCGGTGCCAGGACGGTGCCGGGAGCTGGACCGGTACCGATCATACTGGGAGGGAGACCTTCATGAGGCGGAGCGGCGCCGCGAGTATGACCGGCGCCAAGATGGGGATCGGTGCCAGGACTACGAGCAGTGCCGAAACCAGGACCATCGACGGGATCAGGACCGCGACCTGGAATGGGACCGAGATCGGTGCTGAGCTGTCTCGCTCTGCGATGGAGGGCCCATGAAGGCGAGCTTCCTTCCATTGGATGACACAATCCGCACCGGCGGTGACGGAGGGTGAGACGGTCCAGGTTCAGTCAGCGCGATCAGGTCGCGAGCGGTGGAGAAGGTCTCCGGAGTGGACGGCAGACCGAGCTCGACCACGGTGTGCACCGGGGAGCTTGTGTGCACCGGACTCAACGGCGCTTGCGGTGCCGGAATCGACGGTGCCGGAGATGGAGCCTTCGTGGGGCGGTCCGGTACAGGCCGTTGCTCCAATGCTGGTACAGGTGGTGCCTGCAAGTGTACAGGAGCAGCAGGTGGTTTGTGCTGCTTCTTGGGCCGCGGAGACAGCGAGCGATGTCGCGTCTGTACCGGTGCCGGAGACGTCCGGTGCCGAGAGTTTTTGCTGGTGCCGGGTCATTCCGGTGCTGGAGGCGCGCTTCGGACCGACTGCGCCTGGTCCACGCGTAGTGCCGAGGGCACCGGGCTAAGTGCCGCTTCCATTAGGAGCTGTTTTAAACAAAAGTCCCGCTCCTTTTTTGTCCGAGGTTTGAAAGCCTTGTAAATGCGACACTTATCTGGCTGATGGGATTCCCCCAGGCACTTCAAGCAGGAGTCGTGGGGGTCTCCAATGGGCATCGGCTTGAGACAGGCCGAGCAAGGCTTGAAACCCGGAGACCTAGGCATGGGCCCTGGTACCGGGAAGGAGGGAAGGGGATAAACCCCGTTCCCTCCAAGTACTATCTACAAAACTTACTATTAACTACACTATAACTGTTAAAACTATTAAAAACTACACTAAACAACTATCTACAGTACAACGAGTAAAGAGCTAGGGCGGTGGAGATGAGCTATGCCGCGCTCCACAGTTCCAACGACCATCACGGGTGGCAAGAAGGAACTGAGGGGGCACTGGGTCGGCAGGGGCATACATCCGGCACCGTAAGGGCACCACTCCAGGGGGCGCCTCAGCCGACCCATCGAGTGTTGCTAGGGTAAAAATCTTCCGACGATCGTGCACGCGGCGCGCACACACCTATTGGAATGGATATGAGCAAGCACTCGAAGAAGAACTGGGTTGGTTAGGCTAAAAGAACTGCGGCAATGGAATGCTAAACTGTATTGTAGTGTTCAGCCACCAGGGGGCACTGTATGTAAAAGCACCATATTTAAGTAATCTTAGCCATACTTGGCAGAGCATTAACAGAGCTTATGATGAACACACCTAGTATGAATAAGCAAACTCTGTAGCCAGTCCATATCTGGGACAGGAGCATGACATGGTGTCAGGAGTAAATTAGGAACAGAAACACAAGTCAAACAGCAACGAAGGTAGCAGGATCTCATCAACATGACACTTTTCAGTGTCCCAGAGAACTTCAGCTTTGGCAAACCTTCAGAATGGACAGACTGGAAGCAGTATTGTGCAAGATTTTGAATTGCAAACAAACTCCACAAAGCAACTGGAAACATACAGGTATCTTCTTTAATTTATGCCGTGGGGAAGCAAGCAGAACAGAGCTTTTTTAAACCCTTTGACTTTATTGAAGACAGTCACAAAGATGTGATACATACTTTAGACTCCACAGAAATGCAGTTTATGAAAAACATGTTTTCGCCCGAGAATCCAAGAACCAGGAGAAATGTTGAATGTTTTATAAGAGCTCTGCATACATTGGCTGAAAACTGTGATTTTGAATTGAATTGAAAATATCAGAGGCTGGCTGGTTATTGGGTTAACAGAGAAAAACTTTTCACAGCAGCTACAATTGAAGAGAGATTTAACTCTAGCCTCAGCTATTCAAATAGCAACTAGTCTGAACTGGTGAAACAGCAAAAGCTAGAAAAACTCGTAATGCCACTATATAAATCCATGGTACGCAAACGCCTTGAATACTACATGCAGATCTGGTCTCCCCATCCCCAAAAAGATCTATTGGAATTGGAAAAGGTTCAGAGAAGGGCAACACAAGTGATTAGAGTGATGGAACAGCTTCTGTATGAGGAGAGATTAAAAAGACTGACTGTTCAGCTTGGAAAAGAGGCAACTAAGGGGGATATGACAGAGGTCTGTGAAATCGTGACTTGTGCGGAGAAATGTTATTGACTCCTTCACATAACAAAGAACCTGGGGTCACCCAATTAAATTACTATGCAGCAGGTTTTAAACAAACAGAAGGAAGTATTTCTTCACACAACACCCAGTCTGCCTGTGGAACTCTTTGCCAGAGGATGTTGTGAAGGACAAGACTATAACAGGGTTAAAAAAAGTAGATAAGTTTATGGAGGACAAGGTCCATCAATGGCTTTTAGCCAGGATGGTCAGGGATGCAAAACCTGAGCCTCTGACTGCCAGAAGCTGGGACTGGATGATGGGACGGATCACTTGATGGTTACCTGTTCTGTTCATTCCCCCTGAAGCACCTGGCATTGGCCACTGTCAGAAGACAGGATACTGGGCTAGATGGACCTTTGGTCTGACCCCGTCTGGCTGTGCTTATCTGAGAATAGAACTGTCTCAAACCCCCACCCAGTAATCTAGTAAAACCTATCACCATCCCTGGCACCTCTAAGTGGCAACACTTCCCTACTCGGAAGCCCTGAATCTATGTATAACAAAGTCAAACCTTTAATAAAAGGGAAAGGGAACCAGCATTAATTTGGGAAAACACCATGACCACATTCCAAAGCACATGACCAGAAGCAAACAGCCCTCACAGTGCATTGGGCAGTGTCCTTTGCCTCAGTTTCCCACCTAGCCAGCGTGAAAGTCTTACAAAATGAATGTCCCTTACCACATCACTGACCTCCCGCAACCGTGCACCCCGCTCACCATTGGTTAGCCAAGACCCAGAGGTGCGTTCACAGGATTCATCTCCCACCCCAGGGAGCAATGCCTCTGCTGCTGCCTCTGCAACTGGCTCACAGCTGCCACCGCTTGGCCACTCTTTCTCTACTGCCACTAGGCCCTGCTGCTGCTCCCTGCTCCCACGACATGATGTTCTGAGGTTGCGCCACTTAACCCAGCTTTTACAGGCTTGAGCAAGTTGTGGGGAACCTCACAGCAAGCACAGTCTCCCTGGCCACCGTTCCCACACAAGCTCTAGGCCTCAGCTCCTAGCTTTTCCCAGCCTGATGTCAGCTTTAGAAATCACCAGCTGCAAGAAAAGACTCATGCTTGAGTTTAAGGATTTCTGTTGCTAACCCCTACAAAGACGCAAGTCACACAGCTTCTGGACTCTTTACACAAAATCCACATACCAGCCACCTTCTACGCACCTAGGCAGAGTAGGCGTGTCTACGCAAACACAGTCTGGTCCTGTCGGAGCGTGCGGCCTGGTCACTCTGCTGGGCATAACTGGCCTGGGCCAATCAGGAAATGTCCCGTACTCATGGCAGAATCTTGGATCATCCAACCAGGATTGGAGTTGTGTCCATTCTCATTGTCCAACGAGACAATGAGGCTATCACAATCCAGGGTGTAATCCAGACACCGGGTGGGCAGCAGTGTCACCGCCTGCCCTGTAACCTGGGGTGCCCATTAATGCTTTGCTGCTGTAGCTCCCAACCCGGACCACTCACAAACAGCCTCCAGCTTCCAGTCTTACCCCGAGAGTCTGTGTGTAGCTGCTGCCTGCCAGCCACGCTCAGCTCACACTCTGGCTTTCACAGCCTGCGTTATTACTGCAGGGTGACCCCAACACACACACAGTCCCAGATTTCCCCCCAGAAATGTGTGGCCTGTATTGTCCCCAGCCCTCTCCTGGACCGTCCTGATACAATAGGTCCATTGCCCCTCCAAGGGGATCAATATACATACATTTTTCCCACCCCAAATGGAGTTACCCACACAGTTCACTTCATTTCAATTAAAGAAGAAAACAAATTTATTTAATCACACAGGTAGATTTCAAGTGATGAGGCATCAAAGTCAGAAATGATTTCAAGAAAAAGAGAGATAAAAACAGTTCCTAGTACTAAACTGAACAAACTAGATGTGGTGCAAAGTGAAGTCCTTTACCACAGGTTTCCAGTAGCATTGCTGACTAAGTTTTCAGTTCACAATCAGTTCCAGAGGTCCAAGGATTACCCCCCCCCCCTTTTTTTTTTTTTTGGTCCTCTTAGGTGATAACAAGAGATGAACAGGGAGAAATCACAAGAGGTGTTTTTGCTCCTCTCTTTTATAGTTCAATCACTCTTTGAAATGCAGAATTTTCTCAAAGCGACCCCTAGAAATGTTCTCAGCTGAGTGGGGAGACATGAACATGGTGGGAAGAGGTTTCATGCTCAGCTAGAGACATTAACTTCTCCTTTGTTTTTGAGAAACAGTTTTACCCACTCCCAAGACGTGTCTGGTAAACACACTTCAGTTGCAATTTCAGTTTATGTTCATAAATTTTATATAAAGTTGCTGCAAACATTTCACTATGATAATACTGGCCAGTAAGTTATTAATTTTCAAATGATACCTACCTTATAAGGCATAATTTGTACAAAGACTATTCTAGTAGTGTGTAGGGTTTGGATACAGGGACGTATTCCATCCTAGAGGCCTCTTGAAACTTTGAAAAACTCCAGGATCCCTGTGTAAAACACTTTGTGCCGTCCCAGTTGGTGTTAGACCTGTGGAGTTATGGAGTGAACCTCAGCTCCAGTCAGTAACCTACCTCCACAAGCTACTTTCCATGGGCTCCCTGCCCTGTGCTCCTTGGGCCAGACTTGCATGACTCCATGCTCTTTCCATCAGCACCCTTAGCTGTGTGCAGAAATTAGGGATGTACAAGGTAAAGTGGTGAACTGGTAAGACTACGCTTACCGGTTAACCGCCTTAACTGTTACCCCCCCGCCAGCCGGAGCGGGCCCACTTGTGCTGTCTGGCTGCAGCAGTGCCGCCCGGCTGGAGCAGGCCCAGACATGGCGCCCGGCCGGAGCAGCGTTGCCTAGCGACAGCAGGCCCAGCTGCAGCACCAGCCGTGGCGCGCAGTTGGGAGCAGTGCTGCCTGGCCGCAGCAGCCTGAGCATCGCCACCCAGCCAGAGTGGGCCCCGCTGCAGTAGCGCCATCCAGCCAGATCGCAGCCCCAGCAGCCAGATGGGCCACAGCCACTTCAACGGTTACCTGTTTAAATGACATATTTTAATCGTTTAAACGGTTAACTTTTAAAACAGTATTTACATCCCTAGCAGAAATTTCCATCTAGAAGTTCCAACAATCTCTATGGAAAGTCTCTTTCCACTCCTGGATGGCTCTGTCCTTGGAGAGTAGTTCACCAGAGACACATACAGTGATTTGACTCATTTGCGCAGTCTGTGGGCATGACTAACAGGCGAGAACAGTTGATGAAAGAACACTAACAGCTCTACGCACCTCTGTACCAGAGCTTGATTTTTCCCTACACGTCAATGATTACGTCAGTGATGTCACTTCATATGCGATACTCATGGAGGAATTCTGCGCCGCCTGCGCAAGCACAAACTTCATGTTCTCCACATATTATTTTTCACCCCAGAATAATTGATTTTGAAGAAGCACTGCAATTACACCTTTTCCCCTCTAGGGGCTGCTGTGGCACCAGAAGAGAGGGCAGCTGGCTTACGGCTGGAGCAGCCAGCCAGAGAGACGGAGGGGGTCAGAGGATACGTCACCGTGCTCTGCCCATGGGGTCAGGTGTGGAGGCAAGGAATATGGGGGAGATGGACAGAGTGGCGTACACAGAGCTCCTGGGGGCTCACAGGAGCTAATGAAATAACAATGATCCAGGGGCAGAATGGAAGTCGGAATGCAGGGACACATAGGGGTGGAAGGGGGGGCAGGGACACACGGGGATGGGGGGATGCAGGGACACATGGGGACAGAGGGCAGATATGCCTGACTCAATGGGAGAGGCCAAGGGTGAGCCAGAGTTCAATAGGGGAGGCTCCCCAAATTGCTAACAATCACTCTTCCCCTCTCCATCGAAAACCGCCTCTTCCATACCTCTCCCACCCACACCCAACAACTCTCAAAGTTCACTCCACGCTCCTTCCCAGCAATTACTTCCCTCTCCCTCAGCTTCTCCATTGCCCCTGGCTCCCCCAAGCCTTTGCACTGCTTCTGAGAGGTGCAGGAAATACATTTCAATATTGTAGTTTAAATGAATTATTACTCAAAGTTCTGTGTTTAAATGTCTAGTAAGGAATCTATTCGTGAAAAATCACTTCCTGAATCTTTGTTGTTGTCTGTTGTTTGTATTGTTACAAACATAGTTGCTGATAGGTAGCTTTAAATAAATTACCAAAATAATTGAAACTAGTGTGATTATTTTGTTATTTTGACAAATAAAATATGCAGAATTTTAAAATATGGTGTGCAGAATTTTTTATTTTTTTTTTGGCATAGAATTCCCCAAGGAGTAATGCAAAATGCTGTGTGCGCACCTGCCAGTCACACAGTTCATCAGGCCTCATGGTCAGTTAGGCCTTAGTACATTTGGGCTGGTTTATCTTAAAAATTTGCACTTCACATTGGCTTCTCCACACACCATCCAAATGCATCAGCTTCTTTAATAGTAAAGAAACAACTGGTTAGACATACCTTTGTTACACATTAGGTACATAGTTCTTCTTCATCCCATTTCTATTTAAAATAGACGGCATGAGCATGAGCAGTTCCTGAGTCTTCTTTCAATCACACGCACCGGACTGTCCCACCCCTCGGACCAATCCATGCTGAGACAGATGTCACCTAAGAGTCACCCCGTCTGAAAACGAGGTAGGTGTGGGGGGAAGTTCCTGACGCAGTCCCATCTAGATGGGGGGGTGGGGAGGGATTGTCCTGGCTGCCTCACAGCTCTATGTGTTGGGGGGAGTTTGACAGAGAAACCTGGCTGGATGCCACCTAGATGTAAGGGGGTCCCTAATGCAGTAGGCTGTGACCATCTACTCTAAAATCCCTCCACCTGTCTGTTCTTCCCCACACTGCTCAGTTAAGTCCCATTCCCTGCCCCACACAGTCTCTGCTGGGCATCATGGGGACAGGACTACTCCCTGGTATGATTCTGCTGGCACTGTGCTAGGCCCGCCAGCTGCCAGAAGCCCCTCGGGCACTGGTGGTGGCAGAAGGGCGAGTAAACCGGTGAGTCAACTGGTTCCAGGTGAGGTTGCCCAAGTGAGCAAAGCATTTGCCACAGTCAGCACACCTGTCTTTCTACCCAGGTGCTTGTTTGCCCCCCAGCAGTCAGCTCACACAGTCTCTCTCTCTCCCTCCCCCCCACCAGTCCATGTACCCTGTCTCCTCAGAGTGAGGGCAGGGGAGACAGGGCTCAGGAGAGCTCTCAGTGAGTGTCTTAGAGACAGCACACAGCGTCTCTCAGAAACTTCCCCAGCAGCCAGCACACAGACTGACTCTGTGTGGTACACGCACAGTCTCTGGCTCTTTCACACTCACCTCCGAACACATACTTATATTACTATTGTTACTTCTTGGTACTTCCTATAATGCACATATAGTCTCTGCAAGTTTATTCTTCCGAAGCGTGTGACTTTAGTGTTTTGACTGGTCTATGCATTTCATGATTTTTATTTCTCTTGCACTTACATTTAATTAGTGAATTCTAAAATACCTAACCTCTCCTAGCTGGAGTAATTATCCCTATGGTAACTTTAAAAAAAATTATAGCTAGGCTTTTTGTTTCTACTGGTGGCGCACATACCTCGGTGCACATAACGAAATTTATTCTGCAGATGGATGGAAAAAATGAGAGGGAACATTGCTCACAGCCCCAATGCCCTTTCCATTACACAGCTGGGGAAGCTGAGGCATGGTGGAGCTGTAGTGACTCGCTTCTAGAACTGAAGCGAGATCTTCCGAATCCTACTGCACTGTCCTACCCACTAGATAAATGAGAGCCCAAAAAACTTCTCTCGTTCCCTCAGCACCCCTCAAACCTCCCACCCCACCATCGTCCCAGATCACAATTCCACCCCTCTTCCCATTTCATCACAGCCCCATCTCCGATCCATTTCTTTGTTGGGGCTTTGAGGCCCCATCATATGTAGGTCAGAGATTACCAATGCATAGAAGAAATAGGAAGTATTTTAAGAGGCCCCCCTGGCTTAACCAGGAGATTTTCAATGACCTGAAATTCAAAAGAGTCACACAAGAAATGGAAAGTAGGTCAAATTACAAAATGAGTATTAAAAAACAACACACCAGAATGTACGGAGAAAATTAGAAAGGCCAAGGCAAAAAACAAAACTAAACAATATAAAGGGAAAAAACAAAGCATTTTACAAATACATGGGAAAGCAGAGGAAAACAAACATAGGCTAGGGCCATTACTGTGTCCAGTTCTGGGCCCCACACTTCAGGAAGTACGTGGACAAATTGGAGAGGGTCAGAGGAGAGCAACAATACTGATTAAATGTCTAGAAAACATGACTTATGAAGAAAGTGAAAAAACTGGGTTTGTTTAGTCTGGAGAAGAGAAGGTGGGGGGGGGGGGGAGAACCCCTGATAATACTCCTGGACACAAAAGGTTGTTACAGTGGAGGGTGATAAATTGTTCTCCTTATCCACAGAGAACAAGACAAGATTTTATGGGCTTCAATTGCAGCAAGAGAAATAGAGGTTAGACATTAGGAAATACTTCCAACCTCTGAGGGTAGTTAAGCACTGGAACAAAATTATCTAGGCAGGCTGTGGAATCTCCATCATTGGAGGTTTCTAAGAACAGGTTAAACAGACACCTGTCAAGGATAGACTAGGTAATACTTAGTCCTGTCTCAGTGCAGAGATGATTTCTAAGATTCATAGCTATCAAGGCCAGACAGGCTCATTGTGCCCATCCAGCCTGGCTTCCTGCCTATCCCAGCCAGAGACTCTCCCCCAGCGATTTCTGCCTCTGGCCCAGTAACTGCTGGCGGAACAAGAGTGAAGCTTTGAGAGAGAGTTGCCACATCTCCACCAACAGTTCCCAGCCAGTGAATCTCGCTCTGCCTTTACCGTCTACATCAAGGAGCGCTCCGCTAGCAGGTGTGTAAATCAGAAGGAACTGGATTATTATGACTCACCTGAGGAGGGGCTCTCAGGCCCAGAGTTTACCCTGGAGCCCTCGGCATCCCGGATCCAGAGTTCTGCCTCCCCTACCTCGATCCGGTGGATTAAGTCTGGTTTGGAACCTGAAGAGCCTGTTTGGGGGGAAAGTTTTATTACTAAAATTTTGGGGGCAGAGACTTGTTTATATGTTTGCGCAGCACCTGGCATGACAGGACACCAAGCTCGCAGGCTGCTTTAGAGGAAAGCGCAAGAGATCCCAAGCAGGAGAGTAATGAAATAAACCTTCCTTAGAGGAGATTTCGTCCCATCTCTCACTCGTACTCTGAATCAGCAACGTCTACAACCCGTCTCACGTTGCAGCGTGGGCCGAGTTTAAAGCCTTGCTGGGCTAACTCTAGCTGTTCCATAGAAATATCCCATTCTGCAAACACCTTGACCTTTATGCTATCCTGTGTCACTACGTTCGATAGGACAACTGCGTGACATGGATTTCCTTTAACCCACAGAAACACCAGTGAACACCCATTCATCTCAGATTAAGAGACAGGGTGAATTATTTCACTTACCCAAATGTCTCCTGAAACATTTCTCATGGGGAAGACTTTGGAAGAAGGGAACGTTGCTCCTTTGCCATCTTATAGCTGTTGAAACGTTTCAGGCATGTCATTAAGGCATATTGGCCACAACGTGTCATGGCAGGTGTCACCAGGTGGCACCAGTACACAGACATTCCAGTTCTTTTGCACTGTTCAACTGTACAGTTGTTAAATTTACTATGTTCGTTCTTTTGGGGGAGGTGGGGAGCTGTTGCAGCAGCAGCATTTTTTCCCTGCCTTATTTGTCTAACTAGAGTCAGTTCCTGAGGCAAAGTTGCTGCCCTCAATGTCTGGCTGGGATTCCTGGAAGAGATTGGTGCTCATGGGCTGTTTGCTACCACCACCGATGTGCCCTGACTGAGGTAGGTAATGCAAATAAACAAGTTACACTAAGATTAGCCCCAGGCTCTGTAGCCCTGAGTTCTCCTCCAACAGGGAGCTGACCTGAAAGGGGCTGGCATGTGCCATCACTCAGTGATAGGGTGGCACATGGCAACCAAAGCCTCGAGGGAACCCAAATGTTTTACAGATGTGAATAAATGAAGGGAACTCAGTCCTTAACCAGGGAAACGAGGGCCCAGTAATTCCTTAGCATCTGGTCCCGGTACAGCTGCTTCTCTGGCTGGGATAAGAGCTCCCACTCCTCCCGGGTGAAATACAGAGCGACGTCCTCGAACACCACCTGGAGCTGCTGGCACAAGCGTTACACACTCAGCACCTTCCGCTCCAGCCCCCAGCCCGGAGTCTCAGCAGGGGACGCGGTTTCTAGGGGAGCGACTCCCAGGAAACCCCCGGCCCAGCAGCTGTGACCCAGGGAGACTCTTCCCCCCGCCCAGCTCCCCCCGGGACTCGGGGCCCTGCTGGCCGGGAACAGGAGTCGCTCTCGGCTCCCCGCGGGGCTCTGGGACGGGGCGCTGGGAAGGGCCCGAATCCCAGGGCCGGGAACAGGCTCCTCCCCCCCGGCCGGAGTCCCCGCCTCCGCCCCAGGCCTGTGCTCAGCCCCGCTCCCGCCCCGGCTCAGGCGCCTCCGGGCTCCTCTGCCCGGCCGGGGCCTCGCTCGGGGGAAGGGGCCGCGCCCGGCTCCGCGTGTCCGCCCGGCCGGAGCCCCCCAGCTCCGGGGCCCCAGAGCCGCCCCCCGGCCCCAGCGCTCCGGCTGCTGCAGCCCCCATCCCCGGGGTCACTAGCGCGGGAGGGACCCGGGTCCCAGCCCCCCTCGGCCCCCAGCCGGGACCAGCCAGTGCCCGGCCGGGGAGTCCCCGCCCCGCGTCCTACCTGCGCCGGCCCCGCTGCAGCCATTGCCGGGCTCGGCCCCGGCCGCTTCCTCCAGCCGGGCAGCGACTTCCCCCCCCGCGGCTGGTGCCACCCCGGGCCCGCCTCTTGCCCGCTCCCCGCCCCGCTCGCTGGGGGCTGCGGTACGCGCTGTCTCCCGGCTCTGACCCACGCCTGCGCCGCCAGCTCCAGGAGCCGGGGGAGGCCCCAACGAAGGGACCCTCTGGCCCTGCCCTCCCGGACGCCTGGGTCCCAAATCCAGCCTTGGGTCGCTCCCCCTGCACTGGGAGTGGGGTCCCGCCGTGGGGGGCTGGGAGCGTGTGTCACAGGAGATCCCCCCCCCCCAGGCTGTGTATGGTGTGTGTGTGTGTCAGAGCAGCGCTCGCTCTGTGTCTGTGCGCGTTACAGGCAAGGTGCGGGACTGGAGCCGTTTGTATAGTGGGGGACGGGGGTGCTTGAGAACCAGTGAACCAAACCGTAACCCCTGTATGGATTGGAAACCACTTCAAACCAGGGGGTCACGCAGCACCCCTAATTCTAGCACCTTTGGTTCCAGGAGCTCTCACATGGACGTATTGTGTGTGTGTCTTTCAGGAGGGGTGTGTGTGTGTGTGTGTGTGTGTTACAGGAGCTCTCACCCAGCTGTGTAACGTTTGTGTTTCAGGAGCTCACACCCATATCCCTGCCCAGTGTCATAGGAAGGGCGGCTGCCCCACAGATGTCATGTTCTGGCCTCGGGGCTCATCCCGGCTGGCTACCCCAGCCCCTGTACATCGGGCCGAGCTCCGATGCCACCTACACCAGCCGCAACAAATGGTCCAAGTTTAAACACATCAAGGGCCTGCGGGACGCCCAGCACAGCCGGTTCTTCCAAAAGTTCGCCCTGCTGTGCTTTGCCATGAAAGCTACGGTGGGGAAAGAAGGGATGGATTCTGTGTGGGACACAGCCCCAGCCAGAGGGGGCGCTACAGAAGCAAGCCTTGACCACTACCACTGACCCTATTGCCCCTAACCTCTGTTAGCCCAAGGCCAGCACCGTCGCTGGCTGCTGGAGCAGAGGATGCCGGTCTGTGGGGTAGTGTCTCTCCCATTCTCATCCTTCCTCCACTGGACCTTTCCTCTGTCCCATAGCACCTCCCCTAAGGTGGCTGGGTCTCTGTCCCCCTCTAGCAACTGCTTCACATAAGAGGGGAGAAGTCCAGTCCCTGTGGTTCATGCAGCCGGAGGTAACAGCTAACGGTGGCTGAAGAGGGGCAGGTGGTTTGGGGCAGGGAGGGTCACCAGGGGCCTCAGGATGCCTGGGTTCTATCCCTGCCTCAGGGAGGGCAGGGGAGGCTGGTGGGTTATAGTAGTGGGGGCTGGGAGCTGGGACTGCCCTGGAATCAGATCCCAGCTGTGTCTCCCCCTCTCTGTGCTATTTCAAAGGAGAGACCCAACCCTGATCTGAACACCAACCAGGCCAGCATCATCAAGCAGTGCTGGAGCAAGAGCATGCCCAAAGCATGCACTGAGATAGTCATCAAGGGAGGGGAACGTAGCCGGGGTCGTGCCAGCCCAATTCCTGGGGCAGAGGGGCTCATGGGCTGCAGCCTTGCTGCATTCTCTGGGCTAGGCGAGACCATGCCAAGGGACGTTCACAGCCTTGAATGCAGAGCCGGCTCCAGGCACCAGCCGACCAAGCACGTGCTTGGGGCGGCACCTTAGAAGGGGCGGCCAATGTTGGGGTGGCGGGGGGCGATCGCGGTGGGGTTTTTGTTGTTGTTGTTGTTCGGCGGGGCGGGGTGGCGCTCGAGGGTTTTTTTTTTGTTTTGGCCGGGCAGCGCTGGGGGTGTTTCGGAGGCATGGTGCGGCGCTGCGGGGGTGCAGGGGCTTCGGCGGCATGGTGCACCGGGGGGCGGGGACTTTGGCGGCCCGGCGCACCGGGGGGCGGGGGTTTGGGCGGCCCGGCCCAGCGCTCGGGGGTTTGCACAGCCCGGCGCTTGGGGAGGCAGGGGTTTGGGCGGCCCGGCGTGGCGCTCGGGAGGGAGGCGGGGGTTTGGCTGGCGCTCTGCTCTGCTCTGGGGGTTTGGGCGGCCTGGCCCGGCGTGGCGCTCCGGGGGGGCGGCGTGGCGCGGCACTCGGGGGTTTGGGCGGTGCGGCGCGACACTCTGGGGGGGGGGGGGGGGTTTCAGCGGCCCGGCACAGCACTGGGGGGGGGGTCAGTGGCGTGGTGCTGGAGGGTGGCGTGTTACAGCGGGATGGCGCTCTTCTTTTTTGCCTGGGGCAGCAAAAAAGTTCAAGCCGGCCCTGCTTGAATGAGGGAGCGAGGCTGAGCTTGTGGCTATGGGGCTGGGCTGGGCTACAGGATTCCTGGTTTCTATTCCTAGCTCTGCCACTTACTCGCTCTGTGACCTTGGACAAATCACGTAGGTCAGTGGTTCTCAACTAGGGGTACACCTGGGGGTATGCAGAAGTCTTCTAGGGAGTACACAATCTCATCTAGATAGTAGCCCTAGTTTTACAACAGGCTACTTAGAAAGCACTCACAAAATCAGTACAAACTAAACTTTCATACTGACAATGGCTTGCTTATACCGCTCTATATACTATACACTGAAATATAAGTACAATCTTATTAGTACAGTTGATTTATTTTATAATGATATGACAAAAATGAGGAATAAGCATTTTCTCAGTACTTGTCTGCTGGGACACTTTTGTATTTTTATGTCTGATTTTCTAAGCATGTAGTTTTTAACTGAGGTGAAACTTGGGCGTACGCAAGAGAAATCAGACTGCTGAAAGGGGTACAGTAGTCTGGAAAGGTTGAGAGCCACTGACTTAGGTCATAGGGAATTGCCAGACTGGATCACAGCAGAGGCCTGTTCACTCCAGTGTCCTCTTTCCAGCATCAGAGGCTGCAGAGGAGGTGTAAGAATCCCACAGTAACAGATTTGGGGATAATCATCCTGTGATAGATCTCATCTTGGTCTTTAATAGTTACAGTCAGCTCAAGTCCTGGAGCAGGAGGTTTACTATCCCTGCCAGTGGTTGTTTGCATTAACTATTCCAGCTCTGGAAGTTCCTGTGGTCCACAGAAATATCCAGTCCCTCTTTGAATCTTGCTAAATTCTTGCCCTCTGTAACATCATGTGTCAGTGAGTTCCACAGGATAATCAGCCATTGTGTGAAAAAGTATTTCCTGTCATCAGCTTTGAATTTCCCACCTTTTACGTCACTGAACATCCTCTAGTCCTTGTGTTACGAAGAGAGATGATTGGGAAATACAGTGTCCATCCCGTGGGTAATTCTGACACTTCTAAATTTGTTTTGATTCTGAAGCGGATCAGAAATTGAAATTTCAAAATTTTTAGTGGAAAGAAAATTTAAGAAAAGTGTCAGAGTAACTTAATTTATGGAAATGAGCTGGTGTACATTATTCCCTTTAAAGGAATAACTAATGTAGTATTTCTGGACTGTCTGGAAGAGGGTTGGACATGACAGAACATCCATTTCTGAGGGAAAATCTGGGACTGGGAGTGTGTTGGGGTCACCCTGCCATGATCCAGGCTGGTGAGAAAAGCAAGGTGTGGCTGGCTGACTGCAGAAGGAAGCTCAGGGCAATTCAGGAAGGGGGGGGTTAGCAGAGGGGCTCGGGGAGCCCGCGGGAAGCTGGACAGGCCGGGGGCAATTGGGGGATGGTTGGGGAGACTGGGGGAGGCAGCAGGAAACCAGGATTTTTGGGATGTGCATGGGGAGCCTGGGGAAGGCTCAGGGGAGATTGCCGGGCTCTGTGGGGGGGGGGCAGTGGGGCCAATGCAATGGGGAGGTGGGTGGGGAGGCAGCAGGGGCCGGGGGAATAGGAAGGTGAGGGGAATACAAGTGCAGTTCCCCTGAAACTGACAATATTTTATTTCACTTTTTCTTAAGGCCCTCACCTGGCAGAGTACTTCAGTGTGCTTAAGTCCAAGCACTTGAGCAGTTCCATTGATTTCAGTGGGACCACTCACATGCTTATGTAAGCAGAGTCAGGATGAGCTCTACCCTGACATCTGGTGGTGAATTATGGCGAGTGTGGAAAAGAACTCCAGGGGCTGATCTTGTTTGCATAGGCACACCCACCCGCCTGGCATGAGACAACAGCAACTGATAGTGGTTACTTTGGATGGGGTGGGATCCCCAGTTTCTCTGTTATTGGGGCCGGAGGAATAAAATGTTGTTACCCTGATTATGTGAATCAAGGACAATGAAACTGTTTTATGACAGAGGATCTCTCCATCACCTAAGTAGCACTCGCTAGACAAGGGACATGGGTTCCACAACCCAGTGAATTGAGAGAGAGGATGGGGACAGGTATTTGTACTTGATGGTACTGGTTGCCTTTGAGGGCCTGAAACACCAATTGCACCACTTCCTTGCTCCACTGTTGAATGTCAGAGCTAACTTTGATTCCATTAAGAGTCTAGTTACAGACTGCTGAGCTGAATTCACTTTGAGCCAATGGTGCACCAGCACTGGGGCTCCCCTACTATGAGCTGAAATCACAAAAGAGCTAAAGTTACTAAGAGCTGAGATCACTGGGTGCTGTGTTAACTAGTGGGGGAGCCTGAAGCTATATTGCTAAGCGGCTGGCGGAGCAGCGAGTGGCGCGGAGCCTTGCGGGGACGGTTGGGGTGGCCCAAGGAACGGTAAGCGGAGCTGTTTGTGGGGACGGCTGGAACGGCTCACAGGTCGGTGAGTGGCGCCATTTGCGGAGACGGCTGGAGCGGCTCACAGGTTGGTGAGCGGAGCGGAGCAGCTCGTAGAGCAGAGCAGTTTGTGGGACGGCAGGAAGTGGACTGGCTCGTGGTGAAGGCTGCGGCGGATCCCCACGGAGAGACGGCCGGCCGGCCTTGGATCACGTAAGGTGCCCCTTAACACCCTGCGTGCCCCCCTTTTACTCTGGGGCTGCACTGACCAGGGACAGAGACTTTGGGGGTTGTTGGACTTTGGGAGGTTGCTGGACCCAAGAGACTTTGGGGGTGTTGGACTTTGGGGACTCTGGGTGATCTTTGGGTTGCTGGATTCAAGAACCAAAGGGAAAGGACACGGCCCAATTTGCTGGGGTGGGTCTTTTGCTCATGGTTTGTGTTAGGAATCCTGTTTGTGGTGTTTTTTTCCAATTTAATGCTGATGTCGTTTACCTCATGTTATTAAACATTTTCTGCTACACTCAGACTCCGTGCTTGCGAGAGGGGAAGTATTGCCTCTTAGAGGCGCCCAGGGGGTGCTATGTAATTGTCCCAGGTCACTGGGTGGGGGCTCGAGCCGGTTTTGCATTGTGTTATTGAAACAGAACCCCTAGATACAGAACCCGGCCCTTGTTGCTGCCAACTTAGATGGGCAGAAGGGTTACACTTATAATTGAGCATAAGCTTAAGAGTTTGCTGGATTGGGGCCATAATGTCAGAATATATTATAATGACTAAGAACTCAGAACTGGAAAGTCACACTATTAAACTTTGTAATGTTAATAGCACAAGTGGGTCAGTTGTGAAGCTTTGATCCAAATTCAAGTTCCTAAACTTCAGATCCAAACCCAAGTCACTTCACAAGAGTGTTGGATTTGAGTTCTGAAGTGGGCCCATCATAAAAATAAACATGAGCTGTTCAGTTGAAATCTGCACCTCCAAGGGGATCAATAGGTAACAATTTGTCACCCCACATGGAGTTACCCACACAGGTCACAACACTGGATTCGTTGCAATTAAGGAAGAAACCAATTTTATTTAACCACAAGGGTAGATTTCAAGTGAGTACAAGAGATGAGACATCAAAGTGAGAAATGGTGACAAGAAAAAGAAATATAAAACCACTTCCTAGTACTAAACTGAACAAACTAGACGTGGTTCAAAGTGAAGTCCCTTAACACAGGTTTGCAGTGGCATTGCTGACCACGTTTTCAGCTCCGGATCAGTTCCTGGGGTCCAAGAGCTGTTTTTGTTTTCTTTTCTTTCTTTTTTTTTGTCCTCTCAGGTGAAAACGAGAGCTGGACAGGGAGAGATAACAAGGGGTGTTTTGGGCCCTTTCTTTTATAGTTCAATCACCTTTGAAATGGATTTTTCTCAGAGTGACTCCGAGATAAACCTCTCCTCAGCTGAGTGGGGAGACATGAACTTTGGCCAGAAGGGGTTTCATGCTGTTGTTTGCTAAGATGCAGATCTTTTTGTTCCTGTATTTTCAGATCTGAAATCCGTGAAAAGCCCTTGCCACAATCAGCACAGCTGTATGGCCGCTCCCCAGTGTGCGTGCGCTGGTGTATTTTCAGGTCTGAAAGCTTTAAAAAGCCCTTGCCACAATCAGCACAGCTGTATGGTCACTCCCCTGTGTGCGTGCGCTAGTGTATTTTCAGGCATGAAAATTGTGAAAAGCCCTTGTCACAGTCCGCACAGCTGTATGGCTACTCCCCGGTGTGTGTGCGCTTGTGTCTTCTCACGTCTGAAATCTGTGAAAAGCTCTTGCCGCAGTCAGCACAGCTGTACGGCCGCTCCCCTGTGTGCGTGCGCTGGTGTATTTTCAGGTGTGCAATCTGTGAAAAGACCTTGGCACAATCAGCACAGCTGTATGGCAGCTCCCCAGTGTGTATGCGCTGGTGTCTTCTCAGGATTGAAATCTGTGAAAAGCTCTTGCCGCAATCAGCACAGGTGTATGGCCGCTCCCCAGTGTGCGTGCGCTGGTGTATTTTCAGGTCTGAAATCCGTGATAAGACCTTGGCACAATCAGCACAGCTTTATGGCCGCTCCCCAGTGTGCATGCGCTGGTGTATTTTCAGGTATGAAATCTGTGAAAAGCTCTTGCCGCAGTCAGCACAGCTGTATGGCCGCTCCCCAGTGTGTATGCGCTGGTGTCTTCTCAGGGCTGAAATCTGTGAAAAGCCCCTGCCGCAGTCAGCACAGCTGTATGGCCGCTCCCCAGTGTGTATGCGCTGGTGTATTTTCAGGTGTGCAATCTGTGAAAAGCCCTTGCCGCAGTCAGCACAGGTGTATGGCCGCTCCCCTGTGTGTGTGCGCTGGTGTATTTTCAGGTGTGCAATCTGTGAAAAGCCCTTGCCGCAGTCAGCACAGGTGTATGGCCACTCCCCTGTGTGCGTGCACTGGTGTATTTTCAGGTGTACAATCTGTGAAAAGCCCTTGCCACAGTCAGCACAGGTGTATGGCCGCTCCCCAGTGTGTAGGCGCTGGTGTATTTTCAGGTGTGCAATCCGTGAAAAGCCCTTGCCACAATCAGCACAGCTGTATGGCCGCTCCCCAGTGTGTGTGCGCTGGTGTCTTCTCAGGCATGAAATCTGTGAAAAGCCCTTGCCGCAGTCAGCACAGTGGTAGAGCTGTTCCCTGCTATGCATGCGCTGATGCTTAGTCAGCGTACTGGCACTGCTCTGCCCACATTCAGACTGTGTCCTCGTTTCTCCCGGGATCCCGTGCCCTGCTGGAGAGAGCAGAGGCCAGTTAGCTCATCATTAGGGCTGCAGGTTTGTCAAGGAAGGAAGGAAAAATGTCACAGACGGAGCCATTTCCCCACTTCTCAGTGACTGTTTTCGGGATGTGAACCTCTGCCTGCAATGGCGGCTCCTGTCCCCCAGGGCTGGGCCCAATGCCTCGCTCCGGGCACTGAGACCTGGCCTGCGGGGTTACAGCGCCACTCAGATTTGCCCCCGCCCACGGTCATGATGGTGGGGGAAAGGGACAAACTTCAGTGAAGGGCATTGCCACCCACATCCACTCTAGCCCACCCCAACCACTCTGCTGGGATTAGGGCTGCAGCGCTGGGTGGCAGGGGGCTTCTTTGCTTCTTTGGGCGGCAAGTGCCCCTGGGCAGGGTGAGGAGGGGGGCAGGTTTTATTAAAAATCTTCAAGCCGTCACAGTAAATTTTGTGACCTATGACTTTAACTAAATGTACTGAAACTGCGCTGTAATTTTGGAGACAAAATGCTGTGAAAATCTGCAGCCTGACTCATGTTGCTTCCACCCTATGTTGTTTGTGCAGCACCTAGCGCCTGCTCCCATGTGTGCCATGCGCCTTGTCAAGGCTGTATCCCCACTTTGAACTTTAGGGTACAAATGTAGGGGCCTGCATGAGGACTTCTAAGCTTAACTACCAGCTTAGTTCTGGTCCGCTGCCACCATTCCCTACCCTGGGAAGCTTTTAGAAACCTTTCACCAATTCCCTGGTGAATACAGATCCAAACTCCTTGGATCTTAAACAAGGAGAAATTGACCCTTCCCCCCTCCTTCCTTTCACCAACTCCTGGTGAATACAGATCCAAACCCCCTTTGGATCTTAAAACAAGGAGAAATCAATCAGGTTCTTAAAAAGAAGGCTTTTAATTAAAGAAAAAGGTAAAAATCATCTCTGTAAAATCAGTATGGAAAACAACTTTACAGGGTAATCAAACTTAAAGAGCTCAGAGGAACCCCCTCTGTCTTAGGTTCAAAGTGTAGCAAACAAAGATAAACACTCTAGTAAAAGGTACATTTACAAGTTGAGAAAACAAAGTAAATCTAAGACGCCTTGCCTGGCTTTTACTTACAATTTTGAAATAAGAGACTTGTTTAGAAAGATGGGGAGAACCTGGATTGATGTCTGGTCCCTCTCAGTCCCAAGAGCGAACAACCCCTTAAAACAAAGAGCACATACAAAAACCTTCCCCCCCCCCCAAGATTTGAAAGTATCTTGTCCCCTTATTGGTCCTCTGGGTCAGGTGTCAGCCAAGCTTCTTAACCCTTTACAGGTAAAAGGATTTTGGAGTCTCTGACCAGGAGGGATTTTAGTACTGTACACAGGAGAGCTGTTACCCTTCCCTTTATAGTTATGACACGCCCCCCAAATCACAGATAGTGTTGGACGTTCGGTTCCACACTGGCTGTGATTTCTTCCTGGAGTTCTAGGAGAAAACAGAGTTAACAAGACACATGTACCTTTAGATATACTACTGATTATATAAAAACTAGCAATATGTTTCATTACAAGAACAATTGTTAACCAGTTAACTCTGGGAAACTTTCCCGGGAGAGTGCATCAGCCACTTTGTTAGAAGCTCCCGAAATGTGTTGTATTTCAAAATCAAAATCTTGGAGAGCTAAACTCCATCAAAGAAGTTTTTTGTGATTTCCCTTGGCGGTATGAAGCCACTGTAGCGCAGCATGGTCTGTTTGTAGTTGGAAACGCCGTCCCCAAACATATGGGCGTAGCTTTTTCAGCGCGTACACAATGGCGTAGCATTCCTTTTCGCTGATTGACCAGTGGCTTTCCCTCTCAGACAGTTTCTTGCTGAGAAACACGACAGGATGGAATTCTTGATCCGGTCCTTCCTGCATTAAAACTGCTCCCACGCCTCGCTCGGACGCATCTGTGGTTACTAGGAACGGTTTGTCAAAGTCTGGGGCCCTTAGCACAGGGTCAGACATGAGGGTTGCCTTAAGCTGGTTAAAGGCCTTTTGACACTTATCAGTCCACTGAACTGCATTTGGCTGTTTCTTTCTGGTTAGGTCTGTCAGTGGGGCGGCGATTTGGCTGTAGTGTGGTACAAATCGCCTATAATATCCGGCCAAGCCTAAGAAGGATTGGACCTGTTTCTTTGACTTTGGAACCGGCCACTTTTGGATAGCATCCACTTTGGCCTGTAGGGGATTTATAGTTCCTTGACCCACCTGGTGCCCCAGGTATGTCACTCTGTTTTGGCCTATTTGATACTTTTTAGCCTTAACAGTTAGTCCTGCCTGCCGGATGCGCTCGAAGACTTTTTTCAGGTGCTCCAGGTGTTCTGTCCATGAATCAGAAAAAATGGCCACATCATCGAGATAGGCAACTGCAGATTCTCCCAATCCCGCTAAGAGACCATCTACAAGTCTTTGGAAGGTGGCGGGTGCATTTCGCAACCCGAAAGGGAGTACATTGAATTCATACACCCCTGCCTGGGTGACGAAGGCGGACCTTTCCTTAGCGGGTTCATCTAGTGGTACTTGCCAGTACCCTTTGGTTAAGTCCAAAGTAGAAATGAATTGGGCATGTCCCAATTTTTCCAATAGCTCATCTGTGCGTGGCATTGGATAGTTGTCAGGACGAGTTACAGCATTTAGCTTACGGTAGTCCACGCAAAAGCGTATTTCCCCATCTGGTTTGGGAACTAGAACCACTGGAGATGCCCATGCACTGGTAGAGGGGCGGATTATACCCATCTGTAGCATGTCCTGGATCTCCCTTTGTATAGCAGTTTGGGCATGAGGTGACTCCCGGTAGGGTGGGGTTCTAATTGGGTGAGCATTACCTGTGTCAATGGAGTGGTATGCCCGTTCGGTCCGTCCTGGAGTGGCTGAGAAAATCGGTGCAAAGCTTGTGCACAGCTCCTTGATCTGCTGTCGCTGCAGACGTCCCAGGGTCGTGGAGAGGTTCACCTCTTCCACGCCACCATTCCTTTTTCCTTCATAGTAGACACCTGCAGGCCACTCCGCGTCATCTGTTTCCTGGGCTGTAAACTGGCAAACGTTTAATTCTCTGGAATAAAAGGGCTTAAGAGAATTAACATGGTATACCTTAGGCTTTATGTTGGAGGTGGGGGAGGCTATGAGATAGTTAACAGCTCCTAGGCGCTCCTGGACCGTGAATGGTCCTTCCCACGACGCTTCCATTTTATGGGCCTGGAGCGCCTTTAAGACCATGACTTGGTCTCCTACTTTGAAGGACCATTCTCTGGAATGTTTATCATACCAGGCCTTTTGCTCTTTCTGAGCATCCTTTAGGTTTTCTTTAGCAAGGGCTAAAGAGTGTCGGAGGGTGTTTTGTAGGTTGCTTACAAAGTCTAGAATGTTAGTTCCTGGAGAAGGCGTAAACCCCTCCCATTGCTGCTTCACCAACTGTAATGGCCCCTTAACCTCGCGGCCATACACAAGTTCAAATGGTGAAAACCCTAAACTGGGATGTGGTACCGCCCTGTAGGCAAAAAGCAACTGCTGCAACACTAGGTCCCAATCATTGGAGTGTTCATTTACGAATTTACGTATCATGGCCCCCAAAGTTCCATTAAACCTCTCCACCAGACCATTGGTTTGATGGTGATGAGGGGTGGCAACCAAGTGATTCACCCCATGAGTTTTCCACAGGTTTTTCATGTTCCCTGCCAGGAAATTAGTTCCCAAATCTGTAAGTATGTCGGAGGGCCACCCTACCCTGGCAAAAATGTCTGCTAATGCCTGGCACACACTGTTAGCCCTGGTGTTGCTTAAGGGTACAGCTTCCGGCCATCGGGTAGCAAAATCCATGAAAGTCAGTACGTACTGCTTTCCTCTGGGTGTCTTCTTTGGGAAAGGACCCAGAATATCCACAGCTACTCGCTGAAATGGGACCTCAATTATGGGTAGTGGCTGGAGAGGGGCTTTAACCTGGTCTTGGGGCTTTCCCACTCGTTGGCACACCTCACAAGACCGGACATAATTAGCAACGTCCTTGACCATTCCCTCCCAGTGGAAGGACTTCCCCAACCGGTCTTTGGTTCTGTTCACCCCAGAATGGCCACTGGGATGATCATGGGCTAAGCTCAAAAGCTTTACCCGATACTTAGTGGGAACTACCAGCTGTCTTTGAGGATGCCAGTCTTCCTGGTGCCCACCAGAAAGAGTCTCCTTGTATAAAAGTCCTTGTTCTACAACAAACCGGGATCGGTTAGAAGAGCTGAGAGGCGGTGGGGTGCTCCATGCCGCCGCCCAAGCTTTCTGAAGGCTGTCATCTGCTTCCTGCTCGGCCTGGAACTGTTCCCTTGATGCTGGAGACATCAGTTCCTCCTTGGACTGTGGACTGAGGCTTGGTCCCTCTGGAAGCGATGCAGGTGCTGGGGCTGTTTCCATTGACTGTGAACCGCTGTCCGCTGGTGCACTATGTGGTATTTCAGGCTCTGGCTGAGTCTCTTGGGTAGGGTTATCTGCTGCTTCCACCAGTTCAGACTCGCTGGTGCCCTCTGGCATTGGAGTTGTAGACGGGTTTGCAAGTGCTGGACTCAGTGCTGGCAATGGTTCTGGTGCTGGTTGCGTTGCCAGTTCCGGTTCTGGGACTGGCTTTGGCTGGGTCTCTGGGATTGGATCCACTACGGCTGTTGCAGTCGTTGGCAGGGGATCCGGTTCCATCACCTTTGTTTGGGTCTCTGGTAACACAGACGGGGCCCTGGTGGACGGCTCAGGAACAGGGATGGGGGTGAAAGCTTGCTTAGCCTGGCTGCGGGTGACTATTCCCAACCTCTTGGGTAGCTTCACATGGTTGGCCAAGTCTTCCCCCAGCAGCATGGGGATGGGATAATTGTCATAGACTGCAAAAGTCCACATTCCTGACCAGCCCTTGTACTGGACATGCAACTGGGCTGTAGGCAAGGTTACAGACTGTGACACGAAGGGTTGAATTGTCACTGTAGCCTCAGGGTTGATGAGTTTGGGGTCCACTAGGGATTGGTGGATAGTTGACACTTGTGCCCCAGTGTCCCTCCAAGCGATAACCTTCTTTCCGCCCACTCTCAAGGTTTCCCTTCGCTCCGAGGGTATGAGAGAGGCATCTGGGTCTGGGGATCTTTGGTGTGATTGGGGTGTAATGAACTGTAATCGGTTGGGGTTCTTGGGGCAGTGAGCCTTTATATGCCCCAGTTCATTACATTTAAAACATCGCCCTGCTAAGGTATCACCGGGGCGATGTTGGTTGATGGAGACTGGTGTGGTGGGGTGAGAAGGCGTCTGGGGTTTCCCTTGGGATGTGGGTGGGGCCTTGGGTTGTCCCCGGTGATAAGGTTTTGTTTCGGCTTGCCCCTTCTGATATTCGCTCCAACTGCTACTAGCTTTTTTCTTTTCTGTCACCTCCACCCATTTGGCTCCAATCTCCCCCGCCTCGGTTACAGTTTTGGGCTTCCTATCTAGGATGTACCTTTCTATTTCCTCAGGAACACCCTCTAAAAACTGCTCCATTTTTACTAGGGAAAGCAGATCTTCCAGAGATTTAACATTTGCTCCTGATACCCAGGCATCACAATTTTTGTCAATGTGGTAGGCATGCCGGGTAAATGACACCTCTGGTTTCCACCTTAGGGCTCTGAACCGCCGACGGGCATGCTCGGGTGTTAGCCCCATTCTGAGTCTGGCCTTGTTTTTAAAAAGTTCATAACTGTTCATGTGTTCCTTAGGCATTTCAGCCGCCACCTCTGCTAAGGGTCCACTGAGCTGCGGCCTCAGCTCTACCATGTACTGGGTTGGAGTGATGCTGTATCCAAGGCAGGCCCTTTCAAAATTTTCTAAGAAGGCCTCAGTATCATCGCCTGCCTTGTAGGTGGGGAATTTCCTGGGATGGGAAGTGGTACCTGGAGAGGAGTTGCTAGGATGGTCTGATGCATCCTGCCTAGCACTTGCTGCTTCCAGTTCATGCTTCCTTTCTTTTTCTCTCACCTCCTCTTTGGCTTTTTCCAGCTCCATCTCTCTCTTGTGGGCCTCCTCTTTGGCTTTCTCTTCTCTCTTGTGGGCCTCCTCTTTGGCTTTTTCTTCTCTTTTATGGGCCTCCTCTTTGGCTTTTTCTTCTCTTTTATGGGCCTCCTCTTTGGCCTCCTCTTCTCTTTTATGGGCCTCCTCTTTGGCCTCCTCTTCTCTTTTATGGGCCTCCTCTTTGGCCTCCTCTTCAAGTTTTTTAATTTGAAGCAGTCTCTGATGTTTTCTTTCATTTTCTTCTGCTTCTAGTTTGGCCAGTTCTATTTTGTTAGCTACTTCTTTGGTAGTCATTTTCCTGTGTTCTTGTGCTGGGTCACCCCCTCTGCAGTTGACTGAAACTGGGATGTACTTAGCTCTGGCTGCTGCTGAGTTAACAGAGACTTTCTAACAAGCTACTCCCGAGGATGTAAAAAGAAAAAAAAAACAATTCAGCTTGTAAATTCCTTTTACCAGTCAGTTTGCTCACTGATTGAACCCTTCTCTTAACAAAGCCCCTTGTTAAAAAAACTTAACACCTCTGCCTTCAGGCAAGGAGAGATAAGATATGCATCTACCTTCAGCTCTGCTTTCCAAGCAGCTAGAAGGAAAAAAAAATCTCTTACTGGCTTTTGGGTTTAAAATGATCTCCACCACTGTGCCACCATATCAAGGCTGTATCCCCACTTTGAACTTTAGGGTACAAATGTAGGGGCCTGCATGAGGACTTCTAAGCTTAACTACCAGCTTAGTTCTGGTCCGCTGCCACCATTCCCTACCCTGGGAAGCTTTTAGAAACCTTTCACCAATTCCCTGGTGAATACAGATCCAAACTCCTTGGATCTTAAACAAGGAGAAATTGACCCTTCCCCCCTCCTTCCTTTCACCAACTCCTGGTGAATACAGATCCAAACCCCCTTTGGATCTTAAAACAAGGAGAAATCAATCAGGTTCTTAAAAAGAAGGCTTTTAATTAAAGAAAAAGGTAAAAATCATCTCTGTAAAATCAGTATGGAAAACAACTTTACAGGGTAATCAAACTTAAAGAGCTCAGAGGAACCCCCTCTGTCTTAGGTTCAAAGTGTAGCAAACAAAGATAAACACTCTAGTAAAAGGTACATTTACAAGTTGAGAAAACAAAGTAAATCTAAGACGCCTTGCCTGGCTTTTACTTACAATTTTGAAATAAGAGAGACTTGTTTAGAAAGATGGGGAGAACCTGGATTGATGTCTGGTCCCTCTCAGTCCCAAGAGCGAACAACCCCTTAAAACAAAGAGCACATACAAAAACCTTTCCCCCCCCCCCCAAGATTTGAAAGTATCTTGTCCCCTTATTGGTCCTCTGGGTCAGGTGTCAGCCAGGTTACCCGAGCTTCTTAACCCTTTACAGGTAAAAGGATTTTGGAGTCTCTGACCAGGAGGGATTTTAGTACTGTACACAGGAGAGCTGTTACCCTTCCCTTTATAGTTATGACACGCCTCTTGGGTCTTGTTTTATGTTTAAACTGCCCAGGATCCAGGCAGTGCCCTGACCCAGGACTAGGGCCCCTCGGTGCTCAGGCAGTTGAAACAGGGTCCATGGTTTGTTTTCAATCTGATTTTGGTTTCATTTCAATCAGAGGTTTTTATGTACATGGTGCTGGTTCTTCACTTTCTCCTGTTTTACAGCATGAGGCCTGTTCCCCACTTTTTGTGCTGTTTTAACAATACTGGTTTCAAAATAGTTCAGTTGAGGGGCTAAAATCCCCTCATGTGGACAGTTAGCTGCTTAGCACAATGTAGCTTATTCCTGGGCCCGATGTTTGTTTCATTCTTTGTGCAAAACTAAAACTAAACTAAAATTCTCAAGAAGGTTGGGGTTTTTTGCAGGGCGGGGGTGAGGGAAGGGGGTTGAGGGGATGCCAAGTCACTCAGGGTTTGTGTGATGTAACCTCAAAAACATGTTTGTCTTGTTTTACAACCTGATCCATGGCACTGCTGAGCTGGAAGGGGTGAATGGTGCCACCCAGCAGGCCTTTGGTCTACAGACAGTCACAGACGCGTTAAGGCTGAGGGCTGTGCTAAGCATTGACACTGAAGCAATGTCAGTGACAACGATTTTGTGCCACCGAGAGAGCAGGAGGAGAGGGGATGTGACAAAAACCATCCCACCCCCTCTCCCTCATACCCAGCCCATACACCAGGATACTCCAAGTTGTGGCCCACAGGACAATTTCCTCTGGCCCCCATGTGCCTCCGTGCCCCCAGCAGCAACTGCCTGGAACACAGGGCAGTTTTAGAGCATTACAGTGAAGCTCTACAAGTGCCTGAGACCTGCTCTACAAAATGGCGTCCTCCGACTAGGCGCGACCTCGCACTCGTCATACGTGATTGATCCTGTCTTGAGATAAACTGGAGCGAGTCCAGCAGAGGGCAACGAAAATGATTACGGGGCTGGGGCACATGACTTGCAAGGAGAGGCTGAGGGAACGGGGCTTATTCAGTCTGCGGAAGAGAAGAGTGAGGGGGGATTTGATACCAGCCTTCAACTACCTGAAGGGGGGTTCCAAAGAGAATGGAGCTCAGCTGTTCTCAGTGGTGGCAGATGACAAAACAAGGAGTAATGGTTTCTCAATGGGGGAAGTCTACGTAAGATATTAGGAAACACTTTCACTAGGAGGGTGGTGAAGCACTGGAATGGGTTACCTAGGGAGGTGGTGGAATCACCATCCCTAGAGGTTTTTAGGACCTGACTTGACAAAGCCCTGGCTGGGATGATTTAGTCGGGATTGGTCCTGCAGTGAGAAGGGGGGTTGGACTAGATGACCTCCTGAGGTCTCTTCCAACCCTAATCTTCTATGATTCTATAAGTAATCAAACATTCTATTTGTAAACACCTAGAAGGAAATAAAGGAACAGGTAAGAGTCAACATGGATTTCTCAAGAACAAATTATGTCAAACCAACCTAATATCCTTCTTTGGCAAGTAACAAACTTTGTGGATAGGGGAGAAGAAGTACACGTCACATCTTGACTTTAGTAAGGCTTCTGATACTATCTTGCATGACCTTCTCATAAACAAACTAGAGAAATATAGCCTAGGCAAACCTACTATAAAGTTAGTGCACAACTGGCTGGAAAACCACACTCAGAGAGTCGTTATTATGGTTCAAAATTGAGCTGAAAGGACATATCAAGTGGGATCCCACACAGATCTGTCCTGGATCCAGTTCTATTCCGTATCTTCATTCATTATTAGGACGATAGTGTGGAGCATTCATTCATGAAGTTTACAGATGATTCCAAGCTGGGAGGGGTGGCAAGCACTTTAGAGGACAGGATTACAATTCAAAAGAACCTTGACAAACTGGAGAAATGGTCGAAATTAAATAGGATGACGTTCAGTAAGATCATATGCAAAATACTACACTTAGGTAGGAATGATCAATTACACAAATAGAGAATGGGAAATGACTGCCAAAAAAAGAAACATCTTAAGATGGTTACAGAAAGCTTGGTGGGATGGCATTCTCTCTAACAAGAAACTACTTATCAATTGTTGGTGGCTGTGAAATCCCCATTTCTTTATTTTTTTGTCTTTATGCTCCCCACTTCCCTATTGTTTGTCTGTATGATCTCTGTCTGGTTCTTTGATTGTTTCTGGCTGCTGTATAATTAATTTTTCTAGGTGTAAATCAATTAAGGTGCTGGGATATAATTGTTAGAGAATTATGTTACAATATGTTAGGATTGGTTAGTAAAATGTTAGTATAATGATTAGTTAAGATACAGCTAAGCAGGACTCAAGTTTCACCATATAAACTGGGGTCCCAAAGGAAGTTCTTTGGAAACCAACTCCAGGACACAGCCCCAAGCTCAGAGCTGCCAGACCGTAACACTCTGCCAATGACACTATGCAGAAACTGGAATCCCCCAGATGGACCTGATCCTGACTGGCCATCAAGAAAAGTTCATCTGGCTTATTGGGAATGGTGAGCATTGTACGCTTAGCGTGTGCAGTCTGTTTGTGGTGTTTGGTAATAAATAGACGTTAAGTAGGGTATTGCTGTGTAAGGCTCTTTCACTGGTAAAAGACACCGCAAACTCGCAGAGTGTAAGGGTATACCTGAGCTCACTGAACGGGTAAGGGTAGGGGCCTATAAACTGTGTGAGCGACAGAGAATTTTGTGTGGGTAACACTGATGCCAGGACAAGAAGTAATGGGCTTAAACTGCAGCAAGAGAGATTTAGGTTAGACATTCGGAAAAACTTCCAAACTCTGAGGGTAGTTAAACACCAGAACAAATTACCTAGGGAGGTCGTGGAATCTCACATCATGGGAGGTTACTAAGAACAGGTTAGACAGATACGAGACAGGGATGGTCTAGGTAATATTTAGCCCTGCCGCAGTGCCAGGAACTGGACTTGACTACCTACTGAGGTCCCTTCCAGTCCTATCCTATCTAGTCCTCGTTGTGCCTATCCAGCTGGGATTCCTACCAGACTATCTTCCCCAGTAACTCCTGGCTGAGTTAGAGCAGGGCTTTGTGAGACACATGTCCCATCTCCATTGACAGACTCCAAGTAAGGGAGAATTCATTGCATCATGAGGGGAGCGCTCCCAATGGTTCATTCCCCTCCTAGATAAACACTGGCCCCTAATTCCCAGCCTCAATTTGTCTCTCTTCTGCTCCCAGCCAGTGGAGCTCGCTCTGCCTTTGCCTTCTACGTTAAGAAGCCCTCTCCTAGCAGGTGTGTAAACCAGAAGAGACTCACCTGGGGAGGAGCTCTCAGGCCCGGAGCTTTCCCTGGAGTCTTCAGCATCCCGGATCCAGAGTTCTGCCTCCCCTACCTCGATCCAGTGGATTAAGTCTGGTGTAGAACCTGAATAGCCTGTTTCGGGGGGAAAGAATCAGTTTTATTATTGAAGTGTTGGGGGCAGCGACTCAGTTATACGTTGGTGCAGCCCAGCACAACAGGGCCCCGATCTCGGTCAGTGTGTGGCTGCACAGCACCTAGCACGACAGGACACTGCTCTCAGTCGCTGCTTCAGACGAGAGTGCAAGAGATCCCAGGCAGGAGAATAATGAAATAAACCTTCCTTAGAAGAAACAACAAGGAGACCTGTGGCACCTTAAAGATTAACAAATTTATTTAGGCATAAACATAGTAATGTAACACACCCATCTTTGCATGTGTATATCTGCCCACTTAAGTTTCCACTTCATGCATCTGATTAAGTGGGTCTTTTGGAGGGGATAGGGAGCTATTACAAGCAGCAGGAGAGTTTTCTCCCTAACTTATTTGTCTAACTAGAGTCAGTTCTTAAGGCAGAATTGCTGCCCTGCATGGCTGGACTGAGATTCCTGGAAGAGGTTGTTGCTCATGTGCTGTTTGCTACCACCGCTGTGCCAGGACTGAGGTACGTAATAAACAAGTTACACAGAGATTAGCCCCAGGCTTTGTAGCCCTGAGTTTTCCTTTAACAGGAAGCCGGCCTGAAAGGGTCTGGCATTTGCCACCATTTGTGTGACGGGTTGGATCACAGAAACCCCCTTAGGGCTGCCAACTGATGTGCTGAGACTACTTCTAAGTCTGTTTTCCCTGGCAACTTGGGACTTCAGTGCCCTGCCTGGTTTGAGCCAGACACGCTAGCCGGCTGCAAACCCAGACCCAGGTCTGAACCACATCCCCTAACAGCTGCAGGCTTAACTGAAAGCAGCTTAAGAAGTGTTCCTGTCTCCAACACTCAGATGCCCAGCTCCCAATGGGGTCCAAACCCCAAATAAATCCGTTTTACCCTGTATAAAACTTATAAAAGGTAAACTCAAAAATTGTCCGCCCTCTGTAACACTGATGGAGAGATATGCACAGCTGTTTGCCCCCCCAGGTATTAATACATACGCTGTGTTAATTAATAAGTAGAAAGTGATTTTATTAAATAAAAAAAGTGGGATTTAAGTGGTTCCAAGTAATAGCAGACAGAACAAAGTGAATTACCAAGCAAAATAAAATAAAACACGCAAGTCTAAACCTAATACAGTAAGAAGCTGACTACAGATAGAACAGGAGTACTTGTGGCACCTTAGAGACTAACAAATTTATTAGAGCATAAGCTTTCGTGGGCTACAGCCCACTTCTTCGGATGCAAAGCCCGCCCACTGCTAAAGGATCCCCCCCCAGCTCCAAGATGGAGTTTTGGAGTCACATGGGCAAGTCACATGTCCATGCATGACTCAGAACTTACAGATAGCAGCCATGGTTCACATGCTACCTTGAACGTCCTCAAGTAGACTTCTTATGTGGATTGGAGCCTTCCAAGATCCATTGCCCATTAAGTGTTTCTTGACTGGGCACTTAACTTGCACATTCCTTTCTCAAGAAGCTGACCAAATGCTTTACTAAGGCTACTTAAAATCAAGCAAGTACACAGCCAATATTCATAACTTCAAGTACAAATGACACATGCATACAAATAGGATGAGTATATCCAGAAAATCATAACCTCTACAGAGATGTTACATGGCCAGGGCCGGCTCTAAAGAAGCACCGCCCCGCCGAGCGCCGTGCCGCCGGAACCCCCCCCCGGGGCCGCGCCCCGTGCCGCCCCCCCCGCCGAGCGCCACGCCGCCGGAACCCCCCCCCCCCCCGAGTGCCGCCACCCCGCCGAGCGCCGCGCCGCCGGAGCGCCCCCCCGCGGAATGCCGCGCCGCGTTGCCCCCCACCACCCCAAGATTGGCCGCCCCTTACAAGGTGCCGCCCCAAGCATGTGCTTGGTTGCCTGGTGCCTGGAGCCGGCCCTGTACATGGCATATGTAGCATAAAACATATTCCAGTTATATCATATATACATTCACAAGCATATTCCCATAAAGCATTAGGGGGTGCAAAATCACAATTTGGCTGATGGGTGGCATATGGCAGCAGAGGCCTTGAAGGAACCCAGACATTTCACAGCTGTGAATAAAAGAGAAATTGGTCCTTACCCAGGGAAACGAGGCCCTGGTAATTCCTCAGCATCTGATCCCGGTACAGCTGCTTCTCTGGCTGGGATAAGAGCTCCCACTCCTCCCGGGTGAAATACAGAGCGACGTCCTCGAACGCCACCTGGAGCTGCTGGCACAAGCGTTACATATGTGAAAGTTACTAGTGACCCCCCTTAATAGCTAGAAGCCGTTATGTCAGCCAGCGGCCATTAGGGGGAAGCAGACACCTCAAGTACACAGTAGCCTGAACTTTTCAACTGTCTTCCCTTTCAAGGCCTTGAGGTAGTTGGAACTAGCCCTAAGGTGGTTTTCACTGACCAGATAGCAAAAGCACAGGTCTGGTAACCACCAATCAAGTGTTAACACGGCAAGGGCCTTTGTCTGAATGTGTATAAAGGATCTGTGAAAATGTGTGTAAGACAGAGTCTTTGTACCAAGGTGCAAAGCTCTCCTTTCTTCTGCAGAATAAAGCAACTCTTCCTTATCCCTGTCTGGCTGCTATTGGCTCTCAGCTAGGTGGACCCTATATTTCGGTGACACACACTCTCAGCAGGGGACGCGGTTTCTAGGGGAGCGACTCCCAGGGAACCCCCAGCCCAGCAGCTCTGACCCAGGGAGACTCCCCCCCACCCCCGCACAGCTCCCCCAGGGACTCGGGGCCCTGCTGGCCGGGGACAGGAGTCGCCCTCGGCTCCCCACGGGGCTCTGGGGCGGGGCGCTGGGACGGGCCCGAATCCCAGAGCCGGGAACAGGCTCCTCCCCCGCCCCCCGCCGGAGTCCCGCCTCCGCCCCAGGCCTGTGCTCAGCCCCGCTCCCGCCCCGACTCAGGCGCCTCCGGGCTCCTCTGCCCGGCCGGGGCCTCGCTCGGGGGAAGGGGCCGCGCCCGGCTCCGCGTGCCCGGCCGGGGCCCCCCAGCCCCGGGGCCCCAGAGCCGCCCCCCGGCCCCAGCGCTCCGGCTGCTGCAGCCCCCGGCCCCGGGGTCACTAGCGCGGGAGGAACCCGGGTCCCGGCCCCCCTCGGCCCCCAGCGGGGACCAGCCAGTGCCCGGCCGGGGAGTCCCCGCCCCGCGTCCTACCTGCGCCGGCCCCGCTGCAGCCATCGCCGGGCTCAGCTCCGGCCCCGGCCACTTCCTCCGGGCAGCGACTTCCCCCCCCCTGCGGCTGGTGCCTCCCCGGGGCCGCCTCTCGCCCGCTCCCCGCCCTGGGGTTGCAGCCGGGACCCGCCCCGCTCGCTGTGCGCTGCGGTACGCGCGGTCTCCAGCCCCGCTGTCTCCCCGCTCGGACCTGCGCCTGCACCGCCAGCTCCAGGAGCCGCGGGAGGCCCCAGCACGGGGACCTTCCGGCCCAGCCCCCGCTCGCGGCACCTGGAGCCCGGGCGGCAGGAGGCTGTGTGATGTTGGTGCGTTTGTTACAAGGGATCACAGCCTGGGCTGTGATCCCCTGTAATGTGTGTGTTAGAGGAGAACTGTCTGTGTTAGAGGAGGGCTGTGTGTGTATATGAGTGTTACAGGAGCTCACATATGGCTGTAGTGTGCGTGTGTTTCAGGAGCTCACACCCATATCCCTGTCCAGCGCCATGGGGAGGGCAGGTGCCCCGTACAGATGCCGTGTTCTGGTCTCGGTGATGGCACTGAAGAAACTGCCCCTGCCCCCCACTCATTGTGCCGGGCCCTGCGCACCTCAGGTGCCACCCCCGCCGGCCACTACAAATGGTTCAATGTCAAGCGCATCAAGGGCCCGCGGGTCGCCGAGCGCAGCCGTCTCTTCCAAAAGCTCACCATGCTGCTGCGCTTCGCTGGGAAAGGTACAGGGGGCCGGGGGGGGAAAGGGATGGATCCTGTGTGTGACAGCCCCAGCCAGAGGGAGCGGTACAGAGCCCTGCCAGCTTCCCAGTGCCCCCCAGGCCCTGTCACAGCCAGAGGGGGCACTGCAGAGTTTTTCCAGCCTCCCAGTACCTGAGGGGGCCCAGGCAGAGGTTGTGGCTACAGAGCCCTGCCAGTCCAGCCTTGACCACTAGCACTGACCCTGCTGGTTTGGAGCAGGGAGGGTCACCAGGGGTCTCAGGACTCCTGGGTCCCATCGCCAGCTCTGCAAGGGGGATAGTGGGTTATAGCAGGGGGGCTCAAAGTCAGGATACCTTGAGTCTATCCCTGGTTCTGGGAGGGGAGTGGATTGTGGTGAATTAAAGCAGTGGGGGCTGGGAGTCAGGATTGCCCTTGAGAGGGGTCCCAGCTGTCTCTCCCTTGTGACACTCCATCTCTGTCCATTGCAGCAGGGGGACCTAACCCTGATTTCAACACCAACCTGGCCAACATCATTGAGCAGTGCCGGAGCATGGTCTTGACCAAAGCATCCACTGAGGTGGCCATCAAGGGAGGGGCACGTAGCTGCGTCCTGCCAGCCGGGCTCATGGGCTGCAGCCTTTTTGAATTCTCTGGGTCAAACCAGACCATGCTGAGGTGTTACAGGGAAAAATTAAAATCATTATAAACCTATACGTTCCCCCTTCAGAGGACGCAGGATCTTGTACCTGGTATCAGGGTCTATCGCTGTGGAAGCAGCTGGTGATATTGGTCCCACCCTTCTTCCAGTGTGGTGCAAGGAAAGAAGACAGAGACAGAAAGATGTTCCAGAACAAAAGGTAAGTGTATGAAGGTTGGTTTACAATAACTGGGATAATGGGGAAAAGGAAACACAACTGTCATAAAACCTGAGCAAACTGGGATCACAAAACAAGGAGCTTGAAGCAAACTAAAATAATAAAATCCCCTAAAGTCCTGCTGCTGTCAGATGCTTTCTCTGGCCAGGCCAGGTGTTGGAGTGCGTCAGACCCAGGACCTACTACCCCCAGACCTGGTGATGGCCTGAAGGGAGGAACGCTGGATCGTGCTGCAGGTGGACTCGGAGCCAATGGCAGGAATACAGCCAGGAACCCTGGATGCGGCAGGTACGTCGATGGTATGGATGAGGATGAGCTGTCTTTCAGGATTCGCTGACTCGTGATCTGAGGGGCTGGACACAGTCACCTCCCAGCAGGGCCGGTGAGTGTGGCTGGGAGGCAGGACAAGGGGAGGGGGTCTCTGGAGGGTCTGGGGGGGTGCTGGGCTGTGAAAGGGAGGGAGGATCTGTGTGTGATGGGGCACTAGGGAGTGCGGGTTTGGGGGGGGTGCTGGGCAGTTGTGGGACTGTGGGCAGAGGGGCACTGGACAGGGGGTGCTGTGCATTTGTGGTAGAGTCTGGGGGGCGCTGGGCATAGGGAATCAAGGGGGTGTTGGGTGGGAGGGGCTGTGTGGCGCAGCATGGCCTGCCTCAAGGGGAAGGGGCACGCTGGCAGCACACAGCCAGGTGGGCCACTGTGTGTCTGGCAACTGCTGGTTTGTAAATAGTGCCCTCGCTCTGGGGACTGACCTCCCCGTGCCATGCTCCATTGCCCCCATGGGGGCCCACAAATATGTTTTGCACCGGGCCCACAAAAGGTTAATCCAGCTCTGGATGGGCTCAGTGGTACCCCAGTGCATCAGGTGGCCCCCAGAGGGTGGGGTCGCAACCCGACACAATGACATCAAAAGTAGGTCTAGAAATCAAAACTCCTTTGTCGCTTGAGTACCTGCCCTGAACCCTGCAGCACACCACCAGAACCTTTCCATTGTGCCCTTCCCCTCCCTCCCACTATCAGCCCTTACCAGTCACCTCTGCACATCATCCATTTGAGTCGCCCAGAGGGTGTTAACTCAGACATGAAGCAATTAGCTTAACACAACTCAAAATGACTTTTTTCTACATATCGGCTGGAGCTGGCATGGAGGTGACTTCTCTAGCTCAGCTTCACCATTGCAGTGACTGGTTCTAGAGACAGCGAGGGAGTTCATTCAGGTGATTCACTCAAGGTGTGACAGCCATACGCCTGTTCTCTGGGGGGATTTCTCAGCGGTTGCCCAAGACCAAACTTTAAAATCCAGAGTCAACAGGGGGAGGAGAAAATGCACATTATGGGGGTAACAAAAGATACTGCCAGAGCCACCCAGCCTGCCTCACCTTACGCTGGGGAGAGAGTCACACTCACAGGTGAGTTCCTTCCCCCACCCCTTCCCAGAGACCCCAGCAGCCAATCCCCTCCCTCAGACTGTGCTGCAGGCAGCCCATTCGGCTCTCTCTAGGACCCAGCCCTGCTGTTACATGCTCCACTGCTTCCCCTCCTTCCGGCAGAGCGGTGCCCCAAGACAACCTGGTGCCCTAAGCAACTGCCTATGGCTAAGGATGGCCCTGGCAGGGCCGGCTCCAGGCACCAGCTAAAGAAGCAGGTGCTTGGGGTGGCCAATATCAAGGGGCGGCACTCTGGCTGCTATTGGGGCGGCACGTCCGGGTCTTCGGTGGGAAGGACCTGCCGCCGAATTGCCACCGAAGAGTGGAGCGGCGCAATCGTGCTGCCGCTGCCTTTTTTTTTTTTTTTTTTGCGCCACTTGGGGCAGCAGAAAACCTGGAGGCAGCCCTGGTAATTGAAATCAATATCTGAGGAAATGTAGAAAACATCCAAAAATATTTAAAGAAATGATATTCTAGTATCAGAGGGGTAGCCGTGTTAGTCTGGGTCTGTAAAAAGCAACAGAGAGTCCTGTGGCACCTTTAAGACTAACAGATGTATTGGAGCATGCGTCTGACGAAGTGGGTATTCACCCACAAAAGCTTATGCTCCAATACATCTGTTAGTCTTAAAGGTGCCACAGGACTCCGATATTCTATTATTCTTGAATAGTGCAATTAAATCACGATTTATTTTATTTTTGATTGCTTGAGAGCCCTAGTTGAGATCCCTGCTTTGTGGAAGCAAAGAACCCAAATCCAACAGAAAAAGCCCCAGTTGTATTGAATATTTTCTGTCCGACATAGGATCTCTTATTCTGAGATGTGAGCATGAAAGATCTGGCTAGATTCAAGCCTGGGAAATGTTTAAGAAGCAAAAGTAGGCCGTGCCTTCTATATGCCAAAACCTCAGTGTAAGTCTCCGTCAAGTTACTGACCTCCTCTCCCTTCCACAAATCAATGGCTGTCCATGCTAAGCTGAACATGGGATGACAATATGAAATTGCAAAACAGGGAGTATGGGGTTTCATATCTACCCTCTACTGGGCCACGCTGAACCAACTAATCCATAGACCGCTTCCTTCCACTAGGATCTGGCCTGATACTGAAAGCCTTACTCACACAATGAGTCCCTTTGAAATCAGTAGGACTGCTCAGGTGAGTAAGTCTTTGTAGAGCAACATGAACTGTTGTCCATATGAGTCCTCATTTCCTGAGGAGGGCAGCAAGATGTGCACACAGACCAGTCCTCCAGAAGCCAACACTTCACATGCATCAACCTGACAGCGCAGTCACAGTGAGAATGTGTGAACTGGGCTCTCCAGCTGGCACTCAGAACAGGATGTTTCAGGAGCATGCATGCAGAGATGCACCTCTTGTCATACCAGGCTGAGAGCAAGCCCTTCTCACCCCCACCCCTTCATAGCACCAGACAGAGCAGATAGAAGCTGCCCTCTCTGGGTCCTGTTTCTTAAGCTTTTGAAATGGATGGAGTATATTTGTATCATCATTGCAGCCAGAAGCCCCATTCATGGCCAAGGCCCCCCTGCAGTAGATACTAGAGAGAGAGAACAAAAGATGGTGCCTGCCCCACAGAGCTTCCAATCTAAGTACGAGACAGCTGGATAAAAACAGGCATACAGGGAAACAATATTGGTCAGCATGACGGGCAGTGGGCATTGCCATGGGATGGTGTTTCAGTTAACCCAGGGGAACCTCTTGCTGGCTGGGTCCGTGCTGCTGCCCGGAGAGCAGGGGCTGGGGTCGGCTCACACACATTGAGGGAGTGCTCCTTTAGCTGTAGTGGAGAGAAGCTGCATTTCAGGGGTCTGGTCCTGGCTCCCAGGGGTTTGAGAGATTTAATGTGTGTCGCCTATGTAACACCAACAGACCCCGGTCGTTGGCCGGCAGGATTGAACCTGGGGCCTCCGGAGCTTAGTGCATGGGCCTCTACGGCCTGAGCTAAAAGCCATAGGGCTGTTAGCTAAGGTGGTAGAGCAGAGTCAGTCAGTCATGTTTTTTCTCTCCCTCTCCAAAATGGTTTGCAGACCACATCCTCTTCTTGCCTCAGCCCACTCCCTCAGTCTGATCACACCTGCCTCTACTCCTGTTTCATACGCTCACTCAGATTCCTGCCCTAGTTCCAGAAGGAGCTCAAAGGTAAGGTTTCTCTGTTCTGGGAGACTAGTGAAAAACTGTTGATCCTTCCCCTCTGTCTGGGGGCTGTGCCCATCATCCTGGTATCTGAACACTCTTGCCTCCTTTAAAAATTATGTTCTTAAACTAGATTTTGTGGTTTCCAAACACTTTTTTTATGGGTCTGCCTTAAAAAAAACTGTCACTAAAAATTCCCCATGGGAGTGTAGCAAGGTAGCAGCAGTGTACTTAAATGTTCTGCCATAGCATTATAGGTAAAAGAGCTTACCTTACTCCATTGATTCAACATGCAGTTTTGGAGTTTCTTCTTTCCTTTTAAGGTGTCCTGTGGGGTACTGGCAGTGCTTTGCTGGGAGCTTTAATGGGCTCCTACAAAGAGCAGGGAGCCAATGTCCTGGACAGATTTCTTCAGGTCTCCAGGACTAACAAGACTCTAGAGGAGCCTCCCTTCCCTCTCCTTTGCGCTCCAGTTGCAAGGAAGGGGGCTTGATACCTGCTGTTGGGAAATTATCTTCCAATTTTTCATTCACCAGGAGGAACCACCAGCTATTCTCCACATAACATGCTTCAGCCAAATGGAGCTTTGGGGGTAACACCGGAGACTAACTCCCATGCATCTGCAGTTCTGGCAACACAAAGTGTTCAAATGGCAGGAGATTGGCTTGGAAAAAGCACATAGTTTTAAAAGTTTATAAACAAACTACAGTTAGTTACAGTTAAGATTGCATCAGGATCCACCCCCCATAATACCTTTAAAGGAAGTGGTCATCTCAAAGGGACTTTAGCAATGATAAATGTAGAGTAACATCCCAAGTGCATGGAGAGTGTGTGACAGTCAGATGTGCTGAGCTGTTGGTATAAGAACATGAGATCATCGTTGAGGTTGTGTGTGAAAGCCCAAGTTGAGGTGCATGTTGCTCTTCAGTATATATTGGAGATGGAAGGAAAAGCTGTTTGGAGCATTTTATCCACAACATCGTAGGCAACGTATGTGAAGGTGGCAAGTAATGAAGCCAACTTTTTGTTTCCACACTGTTAAGGTTTTGGGTGGGTCATGATGCAGCCTTAACTGTCACTAAATGTAGCTTTTGTTATACAGGCGTGGTTAGCTCATGTGAGTAGCTCCTCAGGGAATGAGAAAAGGGGAGCTGCACGTGCCTGGGAAGCAAGAGAGAACCTGTGCTGCTAAACCCACTGCAGGCTGCACCAACCCCTTGAAGGATGTGAGACGCTGCGACATGGCTCAATCCAGTCTGTGTCTACGACACTTCATCCCCATGTGGGAAGGCAGTCCTACCACCAAGTTCACTTGTGCCTCAGTTTCCTCTATGGGTGGCAATTTTCTTCCACCTAGGTGGGAGTCTGGAAGAGGTTTAGCCTCCAAGTCTTCCAGAGTAAAATGTCCAAAATAACCCATTAACATAAAGCCTGTCATCTGCTATCACAGCTTCAATGGTCTTCCTGCACTTCTCTGGGCCCACCGGTTCTCCCCTTTGTGGCGGTGTGACGACTCACCGCTGCAGCACCTTCTGAGGTTGATCCAGGGAATTAGCTCTTTCCACTCAGGAGCGCCCTCTGCAGGCTGGTGTCCCGCTTGCCACTGGCCCCAGTGTCCCTCCCGGACCCCGGTGCCCCTTACCTCAGGGTTCCACGCAGGGCCGTCTCTAGGCACCAGCAAACCAAGCACGTGCTTGGGGCGGCACATTTTCAGGGGCGGCATTCCGGCCATCCTTTTTTTTTTTTTTCTTCCTTTGGGCGGCAAAAGCCTAGAGCGGGCCCTGGCAGCAGCAGTGCGTCGTGTGCTGGGGGCACCCTGGGGCCGCTGTGGTTCGCGCCACCAGCCGCGGGGGAGTAGCGCCTGCACGTTGTGACTGGGCAGGGCGGGCTCCGAGCGGAGGACACTCTGGCCGCGCACGGAGCCGCCTGCAGGTGCCGCAGGGCGGCCGCCCCCCAGCGCCGCAGCCGACGTTGGGCAAAGCGGCCCGAGCTGCCCAGGTGCTGCGGCAGGGCAGCCAGAAACAGCAGCGGTGCCATAGAGGGCGGGGCGCTGCCGTGCAGGGCCCACGTCCCACTCTCCGGGGCTCCGCTCCCTCTGGGGCTGCCCTGTCCCAGCTCCTCAGGCCCCTGCCGGGGCGGTTCCACGGCTCTGCCCTCCCAGGTCCCAGCCGGTCCTGGAGGCGGGAGCCCTGGCTGGAGGGACCCTGGGCTGAGGCGCGGCCTGGGAGCCCCGCTGCTTATCCTGACCCTGCCAACACCAGACCGGCTGGAGGCGAAGGTGGAGCGGGCGGAGTCACCACTGGTGGGGAGAGCCCAGGGCTGGGGCGGCAGGGGGGTGCGGGGGAAGGGAGCCCAGGGCTGGGGCAGGGGGCAGCCAAAAATTTTTTTGCTTGGAGCAGCAAAAAACCTAGCACTGGCCCTGGTTCCACCCCATGCAGTACCCCACAGTCTCACTGGGTCTCCCCTCCCCAGGGAACCCCCAACCCCGTATCCCCACCTCACCTCAGTCTTGGCTACTGCCAGTCACCATCTAGCCCCCACTCACTGGGGCAGACTGCAGTGTAAGTGCCACTCATCATTGGCAGGGAGGGTTTGGACCTGCTGCCTCTGCCTAACCTTGGGCTGCCCCTCTGCAATCCCATTACCCTTCTTGGCCTTTAACAAGGCCTGCAGCCTGGGAGTTTTCCAGGCCGGAGCTCCCCAGCTCCTCTGGCCTTTCCCCAGCCTTGCTCCACTTTGGGTACCCAGCTCAGCAGCCAGGTCTATCCCTCTCAACAACTAGGAAGAGACTGCCTAGCGCCAGCCTAGCAGCCCCTTTATAGGGCCTGCTGTGGCCTGATTGGGGCATGGCCCAGCTGCAGCTGCTTCCCCAATCAGCCCAGGCTTACTGGTTCCCCGCCACAGCCCTCTTGCAGGGCTGTTTTAAGCCCTTCAGGGTAGGAGCGGGGTTACTGCCCTGCTACACGGGGTTTAGTCCTCCACCGCTTGAGGCAATAGCTCAATAGTTCTCATAGCCCTTCCCAGGGTTTAGTCCCTTTGGAGAGTCTGGCAAGTTCTTCCCCTTACACCCCTCCTTCCTCTCACCTTATTACCTCTTTCTCTTTTTCCTACTTGTCTCCTGAGAGTCTTTGCAATCACTGCAAACAGCAGTGGCCCTTCCTAGGACAAGGTTAACTCTTTCCATGTCAACCCAGCACTAGGAGTATAGACATCAGTACACATAGCAGAAGTCCAGCTCCCTGCCAGCCCAAGGATGTAGCCTCTCATGGACTTTTGGAACCTGATACAGCCAGGAGTGGCTGTACTCCCCTAGCATGTCTAATTACTGTGTTTGTCTGGCCTACTAGTGTGAAATATCACTCATAAACCTTCAAACCTACTAATCTGTGATGCCTGCAATGTGTGACCAGACATGTGACCAATGACTGAAATGTGATACACCTGTATTCTTTTGGTGATTCACACCATAATTTATTGATTATCCCAGTTTTCTTCTGACTGTGTGAATCACATGTAATCAGAATATCTCCCACGCAGATCAGCAGGAGCATTTGAACATTCAACCGTCAGATTCCCAGTTAAGACTCATAGACTTTAAGGTCATAAGGGACCATTGTGGTCATCTAGTCTGACCTCCCACATGATGCAGGTCACAAAAGCTGACCCACCCACTTTCCCTTAACTCAGCTGTTGAAGTCTCCAGATCGTGATTTAAAGACTTCAAGTCGCAGAGAATCCTCCAGCTTGCAACCCCTGCCCTATGCTGCGGAGGAAGGCGAAAAACCTCCAGGGCCTCTGCCAATCTACCCTGGAGGAAAATTCCTTCCCGACCCCAAATATGGCGATCAGTAGAACCCCGAGCATACAGGCAAGAATCTCCAGCCGGACCCTCATTTTACCAGCGATGGCACGTTATTGCCTAATTGACTAAAATCACGTTATCCCATCAAACCATTCCCTCCATGAACTTATCTAGCCTAATCTTGAAGCCAGGGAGGTCTTTCGCCCCCACCGTTTCCCTCGGAAGGCTGTTCCAAAATTTCACCCCTCTGACAGTTAGAAACCTTCGTCTAATTTCAAGACTAAACTTCCCCAAGGCCAGTTTATATCCATTTGTTCTCGTGTCCACATTAGTACTGAGCTGAAATAATTCCTCTCCCTCCCTGGTATTTATCCCTCTGATATATTTAAAGAGAGCAATCATATCCCCCCTCAGCCTTCTTTTGGTTAGGCTAAACAAACCGAGCTCCTCGAGTCTCCTTTCATAGGAAAGGTTTTCCATTCCTCGGATCATCCTAGTGGCCCTTCTCTGTACCCGTTCCAGTTTGAGTTCGTCCTTTTTAAACATAGGAGACCAGAACTGCACACAGTACTCCAAATGAGGTCTCACCAGCGCCTTGTATAACGGAAGCAGCACCTCCTTGTCCCTACTAGAAATACCTCGCCTAACGCATCCCAAGATCGCATTAGCTTTTTTCACAGCCACGTCACATTGCCGACTCATAGTCATCCTGCGATCAACCAGGACTCCGAGGTCCTTCTCCTCCTCCGTCACTTCCAACCTATGCGTCCCCAGCTTATAACTAAAATTCTTGTTAGTCATCCCTAAATGCATCACCTTACACTTCTCACTATTAAATCTCATCCTATTATTATTACTCCAATTTACAAGGTCATCCAAGTCTCCCTGCAGAATATCCCGATCCTTCTCCGAATTGGCAATACCTCCCAACTTTGTGTCATCCGCAAACTTTATCAGCCCACTCCTACATTCGGTTCCGAGGTCAGTAATAAATAGATTAAATAAAATCGGACACAAAACCAAACCTTGAGAAACCCCACTGGTGACCTCCCTCCAACCTGACAGTTCACCTTTCAGTACTACCCGCTGTAGTCTACCCTTTAACCAGTTCTTTATCCACCTCTGGATTTTCATATCGATCCCCATTTTTTCCAATTTAACCAATAATTCCTCATGCGGTACAGTATCAAACGCTTTACTAAAATCGAGGTATATTAGATCCACCGCATTTCCTTTATCTAGAAGGTCTGTTACTTTCAGACCCCTACTGCTTTAACTCCTGGAGCAATTGCCTCTTTGTGGACCATCAACTAGAGAAGGACTTCACACACACTATCCCAATGGGTGACACTCTGTTTTCTAGACAGCAGTAGAAGTATTTATACTAAAATGCGCTCTATTAACAAACAGCGCTTTGTATAACTAATATTGTCTGAATCAGCAGCAGAAGGAGCAACGTAGAGCCCCAGTCCAGAGCATTTCAGGTTTACTACAAAAGGGGCACCAAAAAAGAACTACCCCTATAAAATGAAACATGTAATACATTCTCAAAATGAATAGAAATCTATAGCAGGTGCTACCACAGCACCATAATAGTACATTTTGAGGACTTATTTGCCATTTGATTTCTGAGCCTGAAGGGTGCACTTGGGGGTCACGTTTTCAGATTCTTCTTCACCAAACATCAGAAGACTTGTAATAAAATCACAAGAGTTAGCAACACTGCATTTGGGCCCTGTAAGGCTAATCTGGAGAGAAGATGATGACTGTAAGGGGGCCATGCCCCCTTGCTGACACTGAATGTGTCTTTTGGTTGGTCCTCTCCCAGTGCTGCGAGAAAGGGGAAGGACTGAAGTAGAGTCAGGATCCTGAGACTGACAGGTCCCCAAGCCAATGCAGAGAGGCCAGCACTCCAAGTCAGCTGGATTGACAGGACCGGCAGGTGTGAGCCGGGGCTCGATGTCTAGTTGGCAGCCGGTATCAAGCGGAGTGCCCCAAGGGTCGGTCCTGGGGCCGGTTTTGTTCAATAGCTTCATTAATGATGTGGAGGATGGCGTGGACTGCACCCTCAGCAAGTAAACTGGGAGGAGTGGTAGGAGTGGAGGAGTGGTAGATACGCTGGAGGGTAGGGATAGGATACAGAGGGACCTAGACAAATTAGAGGATTAGGGATAGGATACAGAGGGACCTAGACAAATTAGAGGATTGGGCCAAAAGAAACCTGATGAGGTTCAACAAGGACAAGTGCAGAGTCCTGCACTTAGGATGGAAGAATCCCATGCACTGCTACAGACTAGGGACCGAGTGGCTAGGCAGCAGTTCTGCAGAAGAGGACCTGGGGTTACAGTGGACGAGAAGCTGGATATGATTCGACAGTGTGTCCTTGTTGCCAAGAAGGCTAATGGCATTTTGGGCTGTATAAGTAGGGGCATTGCCAGCAGATCGAGGGACCTGATCATTCCCCTCTATTTGGCATTGGTGAGGCCGCATCTGGAGTACTGTGTCCAGTTTTGGGCCCCACACTACAAGAAGGATGTGGGAAAATTGGAAAGAGTCCAGTGGAGGGCAACAAAAATGATTAGGGGGCTGGAACACATGACTTATGAGGAGAGGCTGAGGGAACTGGGCTTGTTTAGTCTGCAGAAGAGAAGAATGAGGGGGGATTTGATAGCTGCTTTCAACTACCTGAAGGGGGGTTCCAAAAGGGCTGGAGCTAGGCTGTTCTCAGTGGTGGCAGATGACAGAACAAGGAGCAATGGTCTCAAGTTGCAGTGGGAAAGGTTTAGGTTGGATATTAGGAAAAACTTTTGCACTCTGTTCTGAGCGGCATGGTAAGGGGGCCAGGGGGTCGGAGAAGGGGCAGGGAGGTTCTGGAGGGGGCAGTCAAGAGACAGGGAGCAGGGTTGGATGGGTCGGGAGTTTTGGGGGGGGCTGTCTGGGGGTTGGGGGTGTAAGGTTTTGGGCAGTCAGGGTACAGGTAGGGGGTAGGGTCCTAGGGGGGCAGTTAGGGGACAAGGAACAGGGAGGCTTAGGTAGGGGGTGGGGTTCTGGAGGGCAGTTAGGAGCAGGGGTCCCAGGAGGGGGCAGTCAGGGGACAGGGAGCAGAGGGGTTTAGATGGATCGGGAGTTCGGGGGGGGGCTGTCAGGGGGTGGGGAGTGGTTGGATGGGGCGTGGGAGTCCCTGGTGTCTGTCTGGGGGTGGGGGGGTGGATAAGGGTTGGGGCAGTCAGGGGAGAGGTAGGGGGTAGGTTCCTAGGGGGCCAGTTAGGATGGGGGGAAGGTCTCAGGAGGGGGCAGTCAGGGGACAAGGAGCAGGGAGGCTTAGGAAGGGGGTGGAGTCCTGTGGGGCAGTTAGGGGCAGGGGTCCCAGGAGGGGGCAGTCAGGGGACAAGGAGTGGGGGGGAGGGTTGGGGGTTCTGAGGGGGGCGGGAAGTGGGAGGGAGTGGAAGGGGCAGGGGTGGGGCTAGGGCAGGACAGGGACGGGGCTAGAGCGGGGCTCCTCCCGTCCTCTTTTTTGATTGTTGAAATATGGTAACCCTAGTTTCACTCTGTACACATGTGCGCACACACGCGCGCACACACACACATATATTTTCACTTGTGCACACAGTTCTGAATTCTGCAGTCTTCAGCTGACAAACAGGAGGCAAATTTTCTAAATTCAGCTCCCCGTGTCACTGGGTGGAAGGCCCTGGGTAAATAACAGGTTCAGTGCCATATCTTTCTGTTCTTCCTCGGACATCACTAGTCGATAACCCAATAGGTCCATGGCATCTTTGCACACATTTTGCAACTTTGCTATTTTCTGGAAGGGCAGGTTGTCCCTCCAGGCCTGGGACACATTCACTGCATCTCTGGAGTTGATGTCAAAGGCCTGCGTCCCCGGGCCTTTCCCATGAGTGATGTTGTACATCCACACCTGAAGTTTGGGTATGAGGTGGAGCTCTGCAAACTTATACATCTGTGCAACCTTTGCCAGGGGATCGCTGACAATATCTTCATAGCGCACCAGCATGTAGCGGCCTTTGAGGAAGCTGGGAAGGGCCTGGCTGCCTTCAGTGTAAATCCGGATGTGACTTTTACAGATTTCCTGCATCACGTTGTAGGGCCCCCTCTCCCCTTGGTTCTTCTGGGGCCCCACCACAATGTTATTGTCGTCTATCAGAGCAGCCACTGTTTTCTCACGACTGTGGAACACAGCCCTGGGGTCGCGAACCAAGTGAATGATTTTGAGATTCAGGGAGGGGTCAGTGAGAAGGGGATAGAGAACTGTCAGATCAAAGAACCGGACCTCCTTGATGACTGTGTGGCTATAGGTCTTGCAAGCTTCCTCCACCTTGCTGAATGGGTACCTGCTGCAGAAGGTCTTGCAGGCGGTTTTGGAAATGATGTGGTTGCGCTGGAAGTGGTCACATGCAGGGGGGGAGCACAGGGCCCGGCTGGCCTCCCACTGAAATAAATCAGATTTATTCCTCTGCGTAGACATGTAGGCATCAAACACAGACATGTCGCACAGAAAGACAGACCTGATGAGGTCACGTGCTGCCATCTGTAAGGCTTTGGCCCTGTTCTGATACATGGCTCTCCACACATGCCAGGCAGGCTCCATCAGGTAGAAGACATCAGGGTGCTGGCTGAAGAGCTGGCCAGTGAAGGAAGATCCTGACCGCCAGGAGGAGAGAATGAGGATGTGCACCTGAGCTGGCTTCTCTTCCTGGGGGGAATAGCTGCTGCGAAGCTGAGAGAGGAAGCAGATGAAAACAATCGACTGAACTGCCAGGACCACTATCACTATTGTCTTCTTTGACTTCAGCATGGTGGCTAAGAGCCTGAGGAGAGAGAGAGTGCCTTCAGATTGTTGGGTTAACAAACACCGTGGGAAGCCAGAACACTCAGGACTGGACCTCAGAGAAAACCGCAGCACCCCTGTTCTGGGGAAACAGAGCGCGGCCTTGCCAGCAATTACATTCTGGCAGCAAATTTGAATGGTCTCTGGTGAAAGCAGATAAAAGGGGCTGTGGGCCTGTTTGTGAGCCTACGCACTAGGAGAGAGTAGGATTGAATGCTATAGATGCCCACCTGTGCAGTAAGTCACTGCGGCATCTTGCTCCTAACCCTTCTCCAGAGAAAGGAAAGACACTTTTTTTCTCTTTTTGGAGTGGGCAAATCTGCTGTGGGGGCTGCTGTGATCCAAGTTGCCAGGGCAATCAAAGACCTGGTGATATCAAGGGTAGTGACTCTGGGAAATGTGCAGGTCATAGTGGATGGCTTTGCTGCAATGGGATTCCCAAACTGTGGTGGGGCGATAGACGGAACCCATATCCCTATCTTGGCACCGGAGCATCAAGCCACTGAGTACATAAACCACAAGGGGTACTTTTCAATGCTGCTGCAAGCCCTGGTGGATCACAAGGGACGTTTCACCAACATCAACGTGGGATGGCCGGGAAAGGTACATGATGCTCGTGTCTTCAGGCACTCTGGTCTGTTTCGAAAGCTGGAGGAAGGGACTTTCTTCCCGGACCAGAAAATAACCGTTGGGGATGTTGAAATGCCTATCGTTATCCTTGGGGACCCCGCCTACCCCTTAATGCCATGGCTCATGAAGCCGTACACAGGCAGCCTGGACAGGAGTCAGGACCTGTTCAACTATAGGCTGAGCAAGTGCCGAATGGTGGTGGAATGTGCATTTGGACATTTAAAAGCGCGCTAGCGCAGCTTACTGACTCGCTCAGACCTCAGCGAAAAGAATATCCCCATTGTTATTGCTGCTTGCTGTGCGCTCCACAATATCTGTGAGAGTAAGGGGGAGACATTTATGGCGGGGTGGGAGGTTGAGGCAAATCACCTGGCTGCTGATTACGCACAGCCAGACACCAGGGCGGTTAGAAGAGTACAGCAGGGTGCGGTGCGCATCAGAGAAGCTTTGAAAACCAGTTTTGTGACTGGCCAGGCTACGGTGTGAAACTTCTGTTTTTTTCTCCTTGATGAATCATCCGCGCCCCGCCCACCCGGTTCACTCTACTTCCCTGTAAACCAAGCACCCCACCCTCCCCTCCCTGCTTCGAGCACCGCTTGCAGAGGCAATAAAGTCATTGTTACTTCTCATTCATGCATTCTTTATTAATTCATCACACAACTAGGAAGATAATTGCCAAGGTAGCCCGGGACGGGTGGGGGAGGAGGGAAGGAAAAGGACACACTGCAGTTTAAGACTTTAAAACTTTAACACTTATTGAAGGCCAGCCTTCCAATGCTCGGGCAATCATCTGGGGTGGAGTGACTGGGTGGCCGGAGGCCCCCCCACCGTGTTCTTGGGCGTCTGGGTGAGGAGGCAATGGGACTTGGGGAGGAGGGCTGTTGGTAACACAGGGGCTGTAGCAGCGGTCTCTGTTCCTGCTGCCTTTCCTGCAGCTCAACCATACGCTGGAGCATATCAGTTTGAAGCTCCAGCAGCCGGAGCATCGTCTCTTGCCTTCTGTCTGCAAGCTGATGCCACCTATCATCTTCAGCCCCCCACTTGCTCTGTTCAGTCCGCGATTCATCCCGCCACCTCTCCTCTCGTTCATATTGTGCTTTTTTGCACTCTGACATTGACTGCCTCCACGCATTCTGCTGTGCTCTTTCAGCGTGGGAGGACATCTGGAGCTCCGTGAACATATCATCCCGAGTCCGCCGTTTTCTCCTTCTAATCTTTGCAAGCCTCTGCAAAGGAGAAACATTTGCAGCTGGTGGAGGAGAAGGGAGAGGTGGTTAAAAAAGACACATTTTAGAGAACAATGGGTACACTCTTTCACGTTAAATTTTGCTGTTCACGTTACACAGCACTTGTGCTTTCGTTGCAAGGTCGCATTTTTCCTCTTATACTGAGGGCCTGCCAGTTTGGTGTGAGAGATCACTCACGCAGTGCCAGGCAACAGAATTCGGCTTGCAGGCAGCCATGGTAAGCCACAGTCTTTTGGCTTTTTTAACCTTCATAACATGTGGGAATGGTTTCAAACAGCAGTGCCCTCATTTCCCATACCAAGGACCCATTGGGTTGGCCATTTAAATGGGTTTGCAATGTAAAAGGAGGGGCTGGGGTTTCCGGGTTAACATGCAGCACAAACCCAACTACCCCCCCCACACACACACACACAGCCAATTCTCTGGGATGATCACTTCACCCCTCCCCCGCACCGCGTGGCTAACAGCGGGGAACATTTCTGTTCAGCCGAGCAGGAACGGGCACCTCTGAATGTCCCCTTAATAAAATCACCCCATTTCAACCAGGTGACCGTGAATGATATCACTCTCCTGAGGATAACAAAGAGAGATAAGGAATGGATGTTATCTGCATGCCAGCAAACACCGGGACCATACGCTGCCATGTTTTGTTATGCAGTGATTCCAGACTATGTGCTACTGGCCTGGCGTGGTAAAGTGTCCTACCATGGCGGACGGGATAAGGCAGCCCTCCCCAGAAACGTTTTGCAAAGGCTTTGGGAGTACATGGAGGAGAGCTTTCTGGAGATGTCCCTGGAGGATTTCCGCTCCATCCCCATACACGTTAACAGACTTTTCCAGTAGCTGTACTGGCCGCGATTGCCAGGGCAAATTAATCATTAATCATTAAACACGCTTGCTTTTAAACCATGTGTAATATTTACAAAGGTACACTCACCAGAGGTCCCTTGTGTGCCCTCAGGGTCTGGGAGCACGCCTTGGGTGAGTTCGGGGGTTACTGGTTCCAGGGTGATAAACATATCCTGGCTGTTGGGGAAACCGGTTTCTCCGCTTCCTTGCTGTGAGCTATCTTCATTGTCTTTATCATCATCATCATCTTCCGCGTACCCCGAACCCGCTTCCCTGTTGCGTGTTTCTCCATTGACGGAGTCAAAGCACACGGTTGGGGTAGTGGTGGCTGCACGCCCTAGAATGGCATGCAGCTCCGCGTAGAAGTGGCATGTTTGCGGCTCTGCCCCAGACCTTCTGTTTGCCTCTCTGGCTTTGTGGTAGGCTTGCCTTGGCTCCTTAATTTTCATGCGGCACTACTGTGCGTCCCTGTTATGGCCTCTGTCCTTCATGGCCTTTGAGACTTTTTCTAATATTTTGCCATTTCGTTTACTGCTACGGAGTTCATCCAGCACTGATTCGTCTCCCCATATGATGAGCAGATCCCGTACCTCCCGTTCTATCCATGCTGGAGCTCTTTTGTGATCCTGGGACTCCATCATGGTTACCTGTGCTGATGAGCTCTGCGTGGTCACCTGTGCTCTCCACGCTGGGCAAACAGGAAATGAAATTCAAAAGTTCACGGGGCTTTTCCTGTCTACCTGGTCAGTGCATCTGAGTTGAGAGTGCTGTCCAGAGCGGTCACAATGAAGCACTGTGGGATAGCTCCCGGAGGCCAATAACGTCGAATTCCATCCACACTACCCCAAATCCGACCCACAAAGGCCGATTTTAGCGCTAATCCCCTCGTCGGAGGTGGAGTAAAGAAACCGGTTTAAAGGGCCCTTTAAGTCAAAAGAAAGGGCTTCGTCGTGTGGACGTGTCCAGGCTTAATTCGATTTAACGCTGCTAAAGTCGACCTAAACTCGTAGTGTAGGCCAGGCCTAAGTAATGTGGCTTATGTAAACCAGATGAAGGATCTGTTAGATAAATGGGTCAAAGAAAGGGATGTAATTAGCTTTGCAGGAACGTGTGATTTGCTTGTACAGGAGCAGTTCCTGACTATGACCCATTATGATATAAAACAGTGGTTATGGGATAAGAAAATGGACTCAGCAGAAAGTCTTGCTTCTTATACTGATCAATATGAGCAGTCCCAGACCACCAGAGAGGTGGGGAAAATCGAAACCAAACGGGTGGAGGTAGCAGAGGGGAACAACCCTGGTCGCAGTTTATGAAGATTCCTGAAGGGACACCCCGAGACCACACCATACCACCGGGGCCAGCCCAAGGCCCCAACTACACCCCAAGGAAAACCCCAGACACCTTATCGTCCCACCACACCATTCTCCAGCAACCTACCTTGCCCCAGTGACCAGTCAGCTGGGCGATGTTTTAAATGTAATGAGCTGGGGCATGTGAAGGCCAACTGCCCCAAGAACCCCAACAGATTACAGTTCATTGCACTGGGGTCACATCAAAGGTCCTCAGGCCCAGATGCCTCCCAGATACCCTCAGAGCGAAGGGAAACTGTGAGTGTGGGCGGGAAGAAGGTTACAGCGTGGAGGGACACTGGAGCACAGGTGTCAGCTATCCACCAATCCTTAGTGGACCCCAAATTCATCGACCCAGAGATCCAAGTGACGATTCAACCCTTCAAGTCAACCTCTTTTGACTTGCCTACAGCCAAGTTACCTGTCCAGTACAAGGGCTGGTCAGGCATGTGGACTTTTGCAGTCTAGGATGATTATCCCATTCCCATGCTGCGGGGGGAAGATTTGGCCAACCACGTGAAGCTAGCCAAGAGGGTGGGAATGGTCACCCGCAGCCAGACTAAGCAAGCTGTCACACCTAGCTCCGTTCCTGTGCCTTCTACAAGGGCCCAGTCTATGTTAATAGGAAGGCTCTGGAAATTTCTAGGGGAAACGTACAACACTGAATGAACTTGATTCTGTCAAAGAAATGCCACTGTAGCAGGCAGCAGTTAGGCTGTGGGTGTGCTGAGACCACTGCCTATCAGGCCGACCATTTTGTCTAATTGCTTCCTTGTGTTCCCAAGACACTCCAGCTCTCGTCTGATACTAAGCTCTTTGGGGCAAGGACCGTCTTTGTTCTGTTTGTATGGCGCCTGCCTCAAAGGACTCCTGTCCGTGACGGGAATTCCTAGGTGCTCTGGTAATACGGATAATAAAATTAATAAGTGAACACAGTGAAAACATAACCCCAGAAAGACTCTGTACCAAACACAGGCTGGGAACGGTGGGACAGGCACCTAGAAGGCAGCATAACTGTGCCACTGCGGGCATGGGGCAAAAATAACTCCCCAACAGCCTGGCCAGTGCGCACACTCTCACGCCCAGGCTCTCTCACCAGCTTGGTTGCTGACAGCTCAGTTTGTTAGTGGAGTTGTGTCCTGTGAGACTTTCTGGGCTGGGCTACACAAATATTTTCCTAGCCTTCCCCACTTTTGCACTAGCGCTGGTGCAGTTCCAGCTGTGCTAGCAGCGTGGGCCCCCTAGCTACTGTGTCTTTTCAAGGCACAAGCAGCCGCTGGCATTTTTACCACAATGTTGTCCAGGCTTCCTCTGAGCAGGGTTAGATGACAGAATATTAAAAGTGGCAGCACCCTGTCTACACTAGTTCTCCCACAGCTACCACCACCAGTGGGAAGTGTTAAGAAAAAGGCTCTAAGTGGCTAGCCAGGGAGACCTGCAGCAACAGAAACTGCTCCCAAAATCTGGCTCATCTGTTCTGCCCTTGTAATGTAACAACACTTAGCACTTTGATAACACATTACATTACAAACATTAACTTGTAACATGGGGATTTAGGGCTGACCACAACCAGCCAACACATTTGTAAATAACCAGGTGCTGAGTCGTATTTAATACACGTCAATAACCCACATTCACTAGCACTTTTAAAACACAATTAATTTCCCCAGTCTAGCCAATCCACCCCCCCCACCCTTACAGTTTCTCTCTGTGCAGACACACACACTTGCTCCCTTACTCACATATAAATATACACACTCCCCTGTGCACGTACACACTCATGCACACTCAGACCTGTAATGTGCACACTTTCACTCATACACTGTTTCTCACACACTGATTTGGCTCTTACCTGTGCCTGCGACCTGCTCTCTCCCTGTGTTAAGGTTCTTCTCTCACTGGATTTGCATAGGCATCTTATAGCCCTAAGTCATTGTGCTCTCCTAAACCCCACCTTCTAGGATTAGCTGCAAAGGATGGAAAGAGGTAGTCACTCCCTGGGAGCAGGGATGGCAGAATCCAACTGTGACGCAGGCAGACCAGGTGCCAGTTCAGACAAAAGTCTTCATGTCTCAACTAAACTCTGCCAAATCCAGGGCTGGGATCAGCGTGGCTCACCTGGGTATTAGCATAGTAAAAACAGATATTAGAATTATAAAAATGCGTTTCGTGTTTAGACTTTAACTGAAAGCTTGTGCGTTGCTGCCGGCATTAATCTCACTTACACCATCTGTGACCCATATTGTAAGGGGCTATTTGAGCAGTTGTGTTGTGAGCCTCTTGTGACTGTGTAAATCACCCGAAGGGAGAGAGACATTAATTAGGGTGAAGTGCTGAGCTTCAGCAGAAGGTGTTACAGCCTTCCCAATAGGAAAGGTCCAGACACACCAGACTATTGTGGGATGTTAAAGAGGACAAAAGACTTTGTTTTTCTGCTCTCCCCCATGAAGATGAGTCATGCAAGTGGACGCCTCCCATCAGCTGAGTTTGCAGCTCAGGACACATGGCAGGAGGAGGATCAAACCCCAAACTAAAGGAACTCGATATCTCTATGCTGCTTGGACTCTGGGAGAAAGGTTTCTAAGCATAATCAAGAGCAGTGGTGGGCAACCTGCGGCCCATCAGGGTAATCTGCTGGCGGGCCGCCAGACAGTTTGTTTACATTTGCACAGCCGCCCGCAGTGGTTCGCTGTTCCCAGCCAATTTGAGCTGTGGGAAGCAGTGGCCAGCATGTCCCTGTGGCCCGCGCCGCTTCCCGCAGCTCCCATTGGCCAGGAATGGTGAATCGCAGCCACTGGGCGCTGCGGGCGGCTGTGCAAATGTAACCAACTGTCTGGCGGCCCACCAGCGGATTACCCTGACGGGCCATGTGTGACCTGTAGGCCGCAGGTTGCCCACCACTGATCAAGACATTCCCCAGCTGTTTAGGCTGGCGTAGCCCTAAGGACATATGGATCTTGCTGATTTTAGAATCTTCTATTGCCTTTTGAAACTGAAGATCGTAACTTGTGTGCATCTCTGCTGACCCTGCTTTAACCTTGTAAATAACCCTCTCGTTTCCTTTGCTGGTTTAATAAAGCTTCATATAGCTTATGACAGGATTGGCTGCAGGCTCTGTCTTTGGTGTGAGATCTGAGGTGCAACTGACCTGGGGTAAGTGACTGATCCTTTGTGACTGGCAGTAGCTTGAATATTGCTGTGATTCTTGGTGGAAGGGACCAGCCATCCCAAAGGAGGGCCCAGGGGGACTGTCTGTGACCCCATGGTAAGGCTGTGCTGGTGCCTGAGGAGGTCACACTTGATACTTGGTTGGTGAAAACTAAGCACAGACCTTGTAGCCAGTTTCAGGGGTGGGGGGGTGCCCTGATTCCTGACAGGCTGCCCTGAGGCTGGGACCCACACTCTGGAGTCACTCAGGCAGCGTCACACCAACACCACGAGCACTGAGGTTGTCACAAGCTGACAAGAGCCAGGAAATTCCCAGTGAACACTTTGCTGAATGACCCACTGCTGTGCCAAATGAGGGGGCAGGCGGCCTGATGGGGCTGGAGCACTGCTCTTTTTGGGGAGAACAGGCTGGGAGCCCTGTGGGGGGTGGGAGGCCCATCCGTGGAAGGGGACACTGAGGCAGGGATTGTAAGTGGGGATGCTTGGGGCACTGAGAGTGGCATGTCAGCACCAGAGTGGGCCGGGCAGGCTTGGGGCAGTGCCAGCACGAGTAGTGGTGTTCACTGGAAACCGTACCCGCAAATCTCACCTGCGCTGTGCTCTGAATGGGACCCGGTGTGAGGCTGCCAGACCAGCTGGCCACTGCCGGTGGCAGGTGCTGGAGTGGGAAAGGCAGTTCTCTCCCAGCCCAGCCCTTCCTTTCCTGGGGCACCATGCTCTGTAGGGCACAGTGCTCTCTGGGGAGCAGGCTGAATGCTGCTCCAATGGCTGCGCACTGCTGGTTGGGGGGTAGGATGGGGCAGGAGGTCAGGGCAGGTGGGTTGGCAACAGAGATCTGTGCTGAGTCCCACACAGCCCAACATGCTGGGTCACAGCTCCCTTCACTCGCCTGCCAGACACCAGCCCCTCTCGTGCACCGAGTGATCAAACGCCGCGGGACTGCAGGGGCTGCAGTCACGCTGCGTTTAGTGCAGAGACAGGGCAGGCCTGTGCCTGGCACTCAGAGCGCCTGCTTCAGGACCCACATTCGGAGCCTCCTCGGGAGCCTCCAGCCCGCCCACACAACACCCATCCATGCGCCGGGATCCTGCTTCGTTAGCGTTCCTGCTTCATGCGCCTCTGGCCCCTTCCTCTCTGCCTCTACTACACTCCTTCCTCTTCCCTGGGCCCCACTGGCCTCTCTCCCGTCCCCTCTCCCCTCCGCTGGGTGCGCTGGGCCCCCTGCAACCTCTATCTCCTCCCCACCCCTCCAAGTTGGCTTCAGCCCCAAGCACTCAACGAACTGCCTGTCCAAGGGCACAGCCCCTCCTGCCAGCACCCTCCCCAGGGCAGGCTCTCTCCTCCCCTCTCACTGCTGCTTTGGCCTACACACTGCACTTTTTCTCTGCTCTTGATTTCTGAGTCTCTCTCCCCCCACCACCAGTGCCCCATAAGGGCTCCTCATGCTCCCTTCTCTTTAACTGGGGCTGGAGCGCAGGGCTCTGCTCTTCCTCTCTCTCTTCCCACACCCAGCGCATCAGATGCCCCCTCCACGTCACTGATCCAATCTGCCTCTTCCTTCAGCCTCCACCGGAGTGCGTGCTTGGCTGTCACCACAAACTCAGTGTCCTTCCGAACATCACATCTCCCCCGACTGCCCATGGCTGTCCCATGTGTAAATTGCACAAGGTCCCCACCCAAAGACACCGCACCCTAACGTCACACTTGACATGGCAAACGGGTTGTGGGGGAGGAAGGTTGGTCACAGTCAGTTGCTAAAGCCTGTTTGGCAGTGTCAGTGTGGTTGGCTGAGTTTACTTTGTTGCTAAAGGAGTCAGAGAATGTCTTTGGTCCCTTACTTCTTGATGGCGCTGCAGCTGAGCTAGGCCTCCTGGGGGCATTGAAAAAAGAGAGCGTGTTGGCCTTGCAGAGCAGTAAGGAAGCATGCCTGAGCACAGGAGCGGCATGGAAGAAAGCACAGAGGGCAGCCGGGGAAGTTGACAATTGACACACAGAAACTGGCCCATTAATGGTTTGCAATGGGCAGGACCTGCTGCCTATGGCAGCAAGTCCATAAACAACTTTACCATGCACTAACCAGTGCCAGTTTACCCCCTTTCTGCCCCCTACACAGTAGATGAAGTGGACAAGGGTCTCTCCAACACTAACTCCAGGAAAGCGGCAGGAATGGACGGAATATATCCAGAATTCCTGAATAACGTTGGCCTGAAGGCAAGAAGGTGGCTGGCAGACTTCTTCAGCAACATCCACTCTTCTGGCATAATATAAAAGAGCCAAGATCATAGCCCTTTTGGAGCTCGGAAAAGAGGCCACCAGCCCAAAAACCTACCAGCCCATCTCCCTCCTTAGCCACTCCAATGGTTTATAGCATCTGCTAAGTTACAGCCAAGAGTGGAGCAACTGGTCCCAAAGAGCAGGCTGGATTTAGAACCAGTTGTACCTGCTGTGACCAGGTGCTGGCCTTACCCAGCTACCTCGGATTTGACTACCAGCAAAAATTAAAAACAGCAGCCACATTCGTTGACCTTTCTTCTGCAAATGATACTGTATGGTGCACAGGTCTCCTGCTGAAGTTATCATTAACCTTCCATGCTAATCAAACACAGACTCATCACTGAGATGCTGAGTAACACAAGAATCAACATTCGCCTTGGTGAATAAAGGCGTATGTTGAATACGCTACGGGAATAAAGGGGAACAAGGAGACTTTTTATCAATACATTAGAAGCAAGAGGAAGACCAAAGACAGGGTAGGCCCACTGCTTAGTGAAGAGGGAGAAACAGTAACAGGAAACTTGGAAATGGCAGAGATGCTTAATGACTTCTTTGTTTCGGTCTTCACCGAGAAGTCTGAAGGAATGCCTAACATAGTGAATGCTAATGGGAAGGGGGTAGGTTTAGCAGATAAAATAAAAAAAGAACAAGTTAAAAATCACTTAGAAAAGTTAGATGCCTGCAAGTCACCAGGGCCTGATGAAATGCATCCTAGAATACTCAAGGAGCTAATAGAGGAGGTATCTGAGCCTCTAGCTATTATCTTTGGAAAATCATGGGAGACGGGAGAGATTCCAGAAGATTGGAAAAGGGCAAATATAGTGCCCATCTATAAAAAGGGAAATAAAAACAACCCAGGAAACTACAGACCAGTTAGTTTAACTTCTGTGCCAGGGAAGATAATGGAGCAAGTAATTAAGGAAATCATCTGCAAACACTTGGAAGGTGGTCAGGTGATAGGGAATAACCAGCATGGATTTGTAAAGAACAAATCATGTCAAACCAATCTGATCGCTTTCTTTGATAGGATAACGAGTCTTGTGGATAAGGGAGAAGCGGTGGATGTGGTATACCTAGACTTTAGTAAGGCATTTGATATGGTCTCGCATGATATTCTTATCGACAAACTAGGCAAATACAACTTAGATGGGGCTACTATGAGGTGGGTGCATAAGTGGTTGGAAAACTGTTCCCAGAGAGTTGTTATTAATGGTTCCCAATCCTGCTGGAAAGGCATAACGAGTGGGGTTCCGCAGGGGTCTGTTTTGGGACCGGTTCTGTTCAATATCTTCATTAACGACTTAGATATTGGCATAGAAAGTACGCTTATTAAGTTTGCGGATGATACCAAACTGGGAGGGATTGCAACTGCTTTGGAGGACAGGGTCATAATTCAAAATGATCTGGACAAATTGGAGAAATGGTCTGAGTTAAACAGGATGAAGTTTAACAAAGACAAATGCAAAGTGCTCCACTTAAGAAGAAAAAATCAGTTTCACACATACAGAATGGGAAGAGACTGTCTAGGAACGAGTACGGCAGAAAGGGATCTAGGGGTTATAGTGGACCACAAGCTAAATATGAGTCAACAGTGTGATGCTGTTGCAAAAAAAGCAAACATGATTCTGGGATGTATTAACAGGTGTGTTGTGAGCAAGACACGAGAAGTCATTCTTCCGCTCTACTCTGCTCTGGTTAGGCCTCAGCTGGAGTATTGTGTCCAGTTCTGGGCACCGCATTTCAAGAAAGATGTGGAGAAATTGGAAAGGGTCCAGAGAAGAGCAACAAGAATGATTAAAGGTCTTGAGAACATGACCTATGAAGGAAGGCTGAAAGAATTGGGTTTGTTTAGTTTGGAAAAGAGAAGACTGAGAGGGGACATGATAGCAGTTTTCAGGTATCTAAAAGGGTGTCATAAGGAGGAGGGAGAAAACTTGTTCACCTTAGCCTCTGAGGATAGAACAAGAAGCAATGGGCTTAAACTGCAGCAAGGGAGGTCTAGGTTGGACATTAGGAAAAAGTTCCTAACTGTCAGGGTGGTTAAACACTGGAATAAATTGCCTAGGGAGGTTGTGGAATCTCCATCTCTGGAGATATTTAAGAGTAGGTTAGATAAATGTCTATCAGGGATGGTCTAGACAGTATTTGGTCCTGCCATGCGGGCAGGGGACTGGACTCGATGACCTCTCGAGGTCCCTTCCAGTCCTAGAATCTATGAATCTATGAATCTCCCAGCGAATCACAGAGAATGAACAACCGCCTCCCACAGGGATCCATTTTAGCACCTGCGCTGTTCAGTCTCTATACCAGCAACTTTCCAGTCACATCATCCCGTAAATTCATCTATGCAGAGGCCATTGTGCTAGCAACGCAAGCGTCCTCTCTGAAGGCCACAGACAAGGTCATGAATAATGACCTCCGAACACTTGAGATGTAACTCAAAACTTGGTGCCTGAAACCCAGCACTTCAAAAACACTCATCTTTGCCTTCCACTTGAACAACCATGAGGCCCAAATGCCTCTGAAAGTGGACTTTTGTGGTCTGCCTCTGTCACATGACCACAGTCCTTGGTCCCTTGGAATTACCCTAGATTGGATGCTGAGCTATCGCCAACACGCTGACAACACCAAAAAGAAGATAAAGACAAAGTTTAACATCATCTAGCAGCTCGCTGGCACCTGCTGGGAGTGTAATGCTTCCATGCCAGTCTCATGACACTGAAATCAATGATGCACTAAGGATTGTTAGCGGATCTCTCAGTTCCATGCTAATAGCATGGCTCCCAGTGTTGGTTGGCATCACTTCAGCCAACATCAGGTGAGATGCTGCTGTGGTCCAGGAGTACAAAAGGACTTTGGCTGCTCTGGACCTGACGATACACCTGTTGTCAGTAGCTGCTGGTGTGGTGCTCTGCTCTTGTTCGATGATAACAGTCGGCTGCGTGCGTGTTCCCTCTGTGTGCTGCCCCGGCTCTGCACAGATCGCTGACACAGCAGACCCTGAGAGATCCCCCAATGACCACAGACTCTGATAAGGTACGAAGGAACCCGGCCAGGTTTATTGTCAAATGAAGCACAGTAATAGTTTCCTATAGACTCTACAGGACATAGTACGAATATGTGCCCCCTGGCAATGGACCGGCTCAGTCAGTGGCGGGACACTCCACTGCTCCCTAGGCCAGACACAGATGCGCACTCCGGGACCTACTTTTATAGTTACAGGACAGATTACTCATCCCTACTGATGTATTGAGGTACAGCCTCTTGGCTCATTAGGGTGCTGTCTCCCCTTTGATCATGTTGTTTCTATCCATCACGCTCTCCTTTTGACCCTGTCTTTAAGATGCACCTGCCTGTTCCTTGTTATGTCTGTGGAGTGTCCTTGTATCGGGCTGTCCAGGTGCCATCTTGGCACAAGTTCCTCTTATTAGCGCTTATGTGTGAATGCACCTGCTTCTAACAACCCTCTTCTTGCCAACTTCTGTGAGTGGGGCCTGCCTCTGGCTCACAGCTCAGCTTTTGCTTAGCAGTGCCTGGAAGTACTTTGGTTCAGGCTTCAGGCCTCAGACTGGGCCTCTGACACAAGAGTTTGTTTCAAGACCTCATCTTACAACAACACCAAGACCTCAATTCACTGCCACTGTCCCAACTCAAACCCAGGAAGCCTTTCTGGCTCCACGCATCAACACTACAGGCCATCGGAGAGGACTCCAGCACTTGCTGGCTCGAATCGTGGGCTGTTGTGACATTCCAAACAAAGACCTGAGTGAAGATCCAACAAAAGAAATCCCGGGATTCTGCCTTCCCCATAGGCAGTGCATGGCACTCAGACACGTTTGGACAACACACGAAGGTGTGGATGTCTCCTCCACAAATGGAACATCAAACTGTGTTTGATTGTAACTCCGGTGTGGTACAAACCATGTGACACATCACAGACAACTGCCATGTGACACATCACAGACATTCATGCTTACTGTGGTGGCACAAGGGGGATCCACCTAACTGCCCCATCAGCATTAAAATGCCTTTTGAATGTCAAGATTCAATTATAATCCCAGCCCATCCGTATGAAAGGAGAATGGGCAGGAGGAGACACGGCAGGATTGTTCATCGGGTAAGTTAGGAGGCTGAGGAAACAGCGCAGGCCATGAGGAGCAGCTGAGCTCTAGCTACATAACTAGATAACAAAATATTTGCTATTTAACAACAGCATCAGGACAATAATTCTCTCTTCCTGCTCAGGGCCAAGCTTTGCCAGTTGCACCGGCTCCCAGCGAGACATCCACCTTCCTTGACAGCATCCGTCTGTCTGCAGCCTGGGAAGGAGCCGGGCAGCCCCAGGCTCGCTCTGTCAGGCTGGGTTCAGGGTAGGAGAGCGTAGGAGGCAGTAAGAACAGAAAGACTTAGGCCTGGTCTACACTACGAGTTTAGGTCGACTTTAGCAGTGTTAAATCGAATTAAGCCTGGACACGTTCACACGACGAAGCCCTTTCTTTCGACTTAAAGGGCCCTTTAAACCGGTTTCTTTACTCCACCTCCGACGAGGGGATTAGCGCTAAAATCGGCCTTAGCGGGTCGGAATTGGGGTAGTGTGAATGGAATGCGACGTTATTGGCCTCCGAGAGCTATCCCACAGTGCTTCATTGTGACCGCTCTAGACAGCACTCTCAACTCAGATGCACTGACCAGGGAGACAGGAAAAGCCCCGCGAACGTTTGAATTTCATTTCCTGTTTGCCCAGCGTGGAGAGCACAGGTGACCACGCAGAGCTCATCAGCACAGGTAACCGTGATGGAGTCCCAGGATCGCAAAAGAGCTCCAGCATGGACCGAACGGGAGGTACGGGATCTGCTCGCCATATGGGGAGATGAATCAGTGCTAGCTGAACTCCGTAGCAGTAAACGAAATGGCAAAATATTAGAAAAGGTCTCCAAGGCCATGAAGGACAGAGACTACAGAAAAGCACAGTATGAACGAGAGGAGAGGTGGCGGGCTGAATCGCGGGATGAACAGAGCAAGTGGCGGGCTGAAGATGATAGGTGGCGTCAGCTTGCAGACAGAAGGCAAGAGTCGATGCTCCAGCTGCTGGAGCATCAAACTGCTATGCTCCAGCGTATGGTTGAGCTGCAGGAAAGGCAGCAGGAGCAGAGACCGCCGCTACAGCCCCTGTCTAACCAACAGCCCTCCTCCCCAAGTTCCATAGCCTCCTCACCCAGACGCCCAAGAACACGGTGGGGGGGGCCTCCGGCCACCCAGTCACTCCACCCCAGATGATTGCCCGAGCATCAGAAGGCTGGCCTTCAATAAGAGTTAAAGTTTTAAACTGCAGTGTGTCCTTTTCCTTCCCTCCTCCCCCACCCATCCCGGGCTACCTTGGCAATTATCCTCCTAGTTGTGTGATGAATTAATAAAGAATGCATGAATGTGAAGTAACAATGACTTTATTGCCTCTGCAAGCGGTGCTCAAAGGGGGGAGGGGAGGGTGGGGTGGTTGGTTTACAGGGAAGTAGAGTGAACCGGGTGGGCGGGGCGCGGATGGTTCATCAAGGAGAAACAAACAGAAGTTTCACACCGTAGCCTGGCCAGTCACAAAACTCGTTTTCAAAGCTTCTCTGATGCGCACCGCGCCCTGCTGTGCTCTTCTAACCGCCCTGGTGTCTGGCTGCACGTAATCAGCGGCCAGGCGATTTGCCTCAACCTCCCACCCCGCCATAAATGTCTCCCCCTTACTCTCACAGATATTGTGGAGCGCACAGCAAGCAGCAATAACAATGGGGATATTCTTTTCGCTAAGGTCTGAGCGAGTCAGTAAGCTGCGCCAGCGCGCTTTTAAACGTCCAAATGCACATTCCACCACCATTCGGCACTTGCTCAGCCTGTAGTTGAACAGGTCCTGACTACTGTCCAGGCTGCCTGTGTACGGCTTCATGAGCCATGGCATTAAGGGGTAGGCTGGGTCCCCAAGGATCATGATAGACATTTCAACATCCCCAACGGTTATTTTCTGGTCCGGGAAGAAAGTCCCTTCCTCCAGCTTTTGAAACAGACCAGAGTGCCTGAAGACACGAGCATCATGTACCTTTCCCGGCCATCCCACGTTGATGTTGGTGAAACGTCCCTTGTGATCCACCAGGGCTTGCAGCAGCATTGAAAAGTACCCCTTGCGGTTTATGTACTCGGTGGCTTGGTGCTCCAGTGACAAGATAGGGATATGGGTTCCGTCTATCGCCCCACCACAGTTTGGGAATCCCATTGCAGCAAAGCCATCCACTATGGCCTGCACGTTTCCCAGAGTCACTACCCTTGATATCACCAGGTCTTTCATTGCCCTGGCAACTTGGATCACAGCAGCCCCCACAGTAGATTTGCCCACTCCAAATTGATTCCCGACTGACCGGTAGCTGTCTGGCGTTGCAAGCTTCCACAGGGCTATCGCCACTCGCTTCTCAACTGTGAGGGCTGCTCTCATCCTGGTATTCTGGCGCTTCAGGGCAGGGGAAAGCAAGTCACAAAGTTCCATGAAAGTGCCCTTACGCATGCGAAAGTTTCGCAGCCACTGGGAATCGTCCCACACCTGCAGCACGATGCGGCCCCACCAGTCTGTGCTTGTTTCCCGGGCCCAGAATCGGCATTCCACGGCATGAACCTGCCCCAGTAACACCATGATTTGCACATTGCTGGGGCCTGTGCCTTGTGAGAAGTCTATGTCCATGTCAATTTCCTCATCACTCTCATCGCCGCGCTGCAATCGCCTCCTCGGCTGGTCCTGGTTTTGCGTTGGCATGTCCTGGCTCTGCATATACTCCAGGACAATGCATGTGGTGTTCATAGTGCTCATAATTGCCGCGGTGATCTGAGCGGGTTCCATGATCCCAGTGCTAGCTATGGCGTCTGGTCTGAAAAAAGGCGCGAAACTAGTATCTGATGGACGGAGGGAGGGGCGAGTGATGACATGTCTTACAGGTACAGGGAATTAAAATCAACAAAGGTGGCTGTGCATCAGGGAGAAACACAAACAGCTGTCACACAGAATGGTCCCCCCCCCAAAGATTGAACTCAAAACCCTGGGTTTAGCAAGCCGTTGATTTCACGGAGGGAGGGGGAAGCAAATGAATACAGAACAAATCTATTTTTTACATCTTAAGCTGGCAGACGACGGTGCAGCATGACTGATAGCCCTTGGCATCTTCTGGGTGCTTGGCAGAAAATACTGGGCGCTTGGCATAAAATAGCATACTACGACTGATAGCCATCATCGTCGAGACAGTTTGATAGGACTGAGCATGTCTGCCCAGGTGCCCATGATTGACAGCCACTGCTGTACGATGATGACGGATATCAGTCGTAATATACCATCTTCTACCAAAAGGCAAGGGGCTGCTGTTGTGTGCAATGCAGCCCCACGTCTGCCAGCACCCAGATCGCCGATGAAGGCTACCAGTCATACTGCACCATCTACTGCCAAAAGGCAATTAGCTGCTGCTGTGTAGCAATGCAGTACCACGTCTGCCGGCACCCAGATGACATATGGTGACGGTGAGCTGAGCTGAGCTGAGCGGGCTCCATGCTTGGCGTGGTATGTTGTCTGCACAGGTAACCCAGGTAAAAAGGCGCGAATCGATTGTCTGCCGTTGCTCTGACGGAGGGGGAGGTGCCTGATGACATGTACCCAGAACCCCCCGCGACACTGTTTTGCATCATTCAGGCATTGGGATCTCAACCCAGAATTCCAATGGGCGGCGGAGACTGCGGGAACTGTGGGATAGCTACCCACAGTGCAAAGCTCCGGAAGTCGACGCTAGCCTCGGTACTGTGGACGCGGTCCGCCGACTTCATGCACTTAGAGCATTTTATGTGGGGACACACACAATCGGCTGTATACAACCGATTTCTATAAAACCGGCTTCTATAAATTCAACCTAATTTCGTAGTGTAGACATACCCTAACTGCATGGCCGGCTCTTGCCACAGGAGGGGACGGGCCTGAATGGGGCAGGTCACGCTTCCTTTCATTCCTCACCTTGCAGGCACAGCTGGACAAGCTCATGAAACCAGGTGAGAAGTTGGCTGCTACTCAGGCACCAGGGCAGAGCTCCTGTTCAGAGCCCCAGGGAAAGAGCTGCACAGAGTACCCCTGCTGCAGGGCACAGCACGTTTTATTGGTCCCATGACACCCAAGAACTCTGCTCTGTGCTCTTGAGTGCCATCTCCTGGCACTTTATCTGGTAACTGTGTATGGCGATACAGCCATAGCGCACTCCTGTCATGCCCCCACTCATCCTTCATGGGCCTGCGGAGGCCTGAGTCTCCTCTGCCCAACAGCTTGTTCAGCATGGGTGCAGAAAGCTCCCAGGTCAGCATGGCTCTCCAGGGACAGCAGGCTCCAGGTCACTTACGCTGGTGTAAGGCAGGTGTTACACCACTGAAGCCAGTAGACCTCACTGGTGTGGAACTGAGAGAAGGAGGAGGAGAATCAGGCCCAGAGAGGGAGTAAATCTTTAGCCAGAGGTGACAAAAAAGCCCAGACCTACACAGAGCTACTGTCAGCCACCGCCCTGGAGGAGCTACACACCTCACTAATGCTGCACCCTGCTGTTGCTCTATGGGTGCATCTTCACGAGGAGAAAAGGGGCATCTTAAACAGTGTCAGCTCTTGCAAGGCCACTAACACGCGGTGAAATCCTAGTGAAGACAGGGCCCGGTGCAATTCACATGACTTAGCAGGCTGAGGTAATGGCTGTGGAGGAGCCTGTGGTTTACCTCGACCAGCTAACGTCTGCTAGCACGATGGCTAGGGCTTGTGCAGGCCCCAGCAAGCGACATGGCTCCTGGGCCCTGGTCGACAGAGCCAGCCAGGACAGATGCACAGGGGATCCAGAGGGAGAGACTCACTTAGAGGATGTGCCGCGTTCTTTGGAGGAGTGGGCTGGGGAGAGAGGCTGGGTGCTTGGCACGCTGGGAGGAGGAGGGAGTTCCAGGCAGATGGAAGGCACGGAAGAAGCACAACGACAGGTTGCAGGTGGCCCGCCGGGCGCTGGGCAGAGATGCGGGCAGGGCGGGAGCTGTGCAACGGAACCCTCGTGTGTGATCAGGGAGTGAGCGACGGAGGTGACACGATCCAGGCAGTGGACAAAGGCCTGGCTTTAACCTCTTCTGCATAGAGTGGAAGGGTAGGGAATGGCCCAGGGCACTGAGCTGCTCTGCTGGAGCCTGGCCCCAGCTGACAGGCCCATGCAGCACTGGGACAGCTGACCCTGGGGCCCAGCTAGTGTTGGCACATTAGGTGGCTAATGACTAATTTTCCTTTTTCTCTAAAAAAAAAAAGTGGATTTAAAGCTGCACATAGAGGCTCTGCTATCTGCCTCGTGCTGCTCCCATTTCAGTGCCACAGGTGGGCATGGGCGAGGGATTGACACAGAAGCCATAGGGCCTTGCTTTGTTCTGCACTCCCCCAATGCCACACCACAGCGGCTTCTCAGCATGGCTCATGGACTAGAAGCTGTGCTGCTTGGTACTTGTCCCCTAGTCCTGTGCTCCAGCTCCCTGATCATTCATGGCAGGGCGGGGTTTCCTGTCCTGGATCTCCGCATATGCCCAGGACCACATCCCCTTTGTTTGTAATATTTGCACATTGCTGCCACTCAGTTCCCTGGCAAATAGCATCTCCCAGCTGACACGGGCGCTACCTGTGCCCTCACCCCCACCATCTGTGCAGGAGATGGCACATTGCCAGTGCAGCTGCCTGCAGTACCAGGGATCCTATTCATGCTGCATAGGCCAGAGCTGCCTCCTCTCCACTCAAAATGCTCAACGCCCCCCCCCCCCCATTACAGGGCAGTGAGGGGGAGCTGATGGTGGCAGGAGTCCAGGGGAAGCCCTCCATTGCAGGCTGGAGCCAGGGACAGCTGTGGGAGTCAGGGAAGGAAGCGAGGGAGTTGAGGAGCCATGGGCGGGAGGGAGGGAGGTGCGGAGGTGCCTGCGGTTTTTATTTGGTGAGCCATTTAGGATGAATTCTCAACACTAACTGTCCCGCACATACTCTGGGGACTTCAGGGGGAGCTCAAAATCCAGCTAACAACCCCCCAAATAACTGCTGCTTTATTTGTTCAGTCTCATGACTTTTTGGGTTCTGCCGCATGATTTTTGGATTTGTGGGGCCCGGCTGGCAATGCTGCATCCATGCACAGACGCATTAGTGCAGTAAGCACAACGTATCATTTGGCATAAGGAGCCCGCTGCCATGGGAGTGCCTGGGGCACCTTTTAGTTCCTATTGATCAGTTTGCTGCAGAACATCTGGTCCTGTGTTATTTTGCAGGCTAGGCGGTGTGTGCAGGCCAGCCGCCTGGAGTAAAGCAAAAGCTCTTTTCCCTCTGTTTGCCTAGAAAACGCTGGCCTTGGGTGCTCAGCAATCCCATCCCTGGAGGGTTTCCTGTCGGGTCACAGGGTGATCTGTGCAGTGCTGTGCACGAGGATTTCAAATGCTAATTGCAGGGCCGCCCGGGGGGGGGGCAAGTGGGGCAATTTGCCCCAGGCCCCGCAGGGGCCCCCACGAGAGTTTTTCGGGGCCCCTGGAGCGGGGTCCTTCACTTGCTCCAGGGGCCCCGGAAAACTCTCGCAGGGCCCGGGCCCCCGGAGCTTCTTCCGCTCCGGATCTTCGGCAGCAGTTCGGCGGCGGGGGGTCCTTCCGCCCCGGGACCTGCCACCGAAGTGCTGGGTCTTCGGCGGCAATTCGGCAGCAGGGGGCACCCCAGGCCCCCTGAATCCTCTGGGCGGCCCTGGGTAATTGCATGGCTGAGCTTCCCAGAAGGCCACTTCCCCTGCCTGAGGTGCGTGGGAAGGGTGAGGATATGCTGTGCTTTGGACACGCTCCCATCCTCGTGATTGACACATGCATTCTTTGGAGAAGAGGCAGGATTCCACGGCTCTTAAAATGAACAATGGTGATTGTTCTGTGTACTTTTGGATTACAGACCCAGTGAGTCAGAAGCAAATGATACATTTGTCCTCAGCCACTGAAAGGCTGTGCCAGCCTCTGTGGGGGTTCAGCACAGGATTCTGCCTCCCCCCCTTTCTCAAGCCCTGGGACGGCGCGGAGAGTATCAGACACTAGGCAGAGATGACCTGTCCCAGGAGCAGTACTGCAGGGAGTGGGCTGACTGCTTTTCATAGGATCATAGAATCTCAGGGTTGGAAGGGACCTCAGGCGGTCATCTAGTCCAACCCCCTGCTCAAAGCAGGACCAATCCCACTTAAATCAGCCCAGCTGTATTCATGCTCTGGCTTTGCACCCTCACAGTTACACTTTGTTTTCACAAGTGCCTGACTATAGCTGCCAGCTTGCACCCTGCACAACTCACACCCTGCACATGGCCCCTCATGGCTCTCTCGGGTCTGCTGGAATTCTCTCACCCGTTGCCTGGAATCTCAGCCCTTGCAGGCTCCAGGCTAGTGGCAAAACTCTTCAGTGATGAGAGGTCAGGCTTATTTAAGGTACCAAGCCAGGTCAGAAAAGCCCAACTCAGCCTGTAATATTAAACTTTATAAAAAGGTCAACAAATGACCACTAGAAGAAAAAGACGGTTACTCACCTTTGTAACTTGTTCTTCGAGATGTGTTGCTCATATCCATTCCAATAGGTGTGTGCGCGCCGCGTGCACCCTCGTCGGAAGATTTTTACCCTAGCACCACTCGATGGGTCAGCTGAGGCGCCCCCTGGAGTGGCGCCCTTACGGCGCCGGATATATGCCCCTGCTGACCCAGCGCCCCCTCAGTTCCTTCTTGCCGGCTACTCCGACAGAGGGGAAGGAGGGCGGGTTTGGAATGGATATGAGCAACACATCTCAAAGAACAACAGTTACAAAGGTGAGTATCCGTCTTTTCTTCTTCGAGTGCTTGCTCATATCGATTCCAATAGGGGACTCCCAAGCCTTACCTAGGCGGTGGGGTCGGAGTGAGATGTCGCGGAGTGAAGGACCGCTGAACCAAATGCAGCATCACCCCTGGACTGCTGCACTATGGCATAGTGGGAAGCAAAGGTATGCACGGATGACCAAATTGCTGCCCTACAGATCTCCTGTATGGGCACATGAGCCAGGAAAGCGGAGGACGAAGCTTGAGCGCGAGTAGAATGGGCAATGAGGCGGGTAGTTGGAAGACCAGCCAAGTCATAGCACGCACGGATGCATGATGTAATCCAAGACGAGATTCGCTGTGTGGAGACCGGGAGGCCCTTCATCTGGTCTGCCACCGCTACGAACAGCTGGGACGTCTTCCTAAAAGGTTTTGTTCATTCAATGTAAAAGGCGAGAGCCCTACAAACATCTAGGGAATGCAGCTGTTGCTCTCATCGTGAAGCATGTGGCTTTGGAAAGAAGACCGGGAGGAAGATGTCTTGGTTGACATGGAAGGCAGACACCATCTTAGGGAGGAAGGCGGGGTGTGGTCGCAGCTGTACCTTGTCCTTATGGAACACTGTATACGGTGGGTCCGATGTGAGGGCCCGAAGTTCCAACACTCGTCTCGCTGAGGTGATAGTGACGAGGAAAGCTGTTTTCCAGGAAAGGTACAGAAGCGAGCAGGTGGCCATCGGCACGAAGGGGGCACCCATGAGTCTAGATAGGACCAGATTGAGGTCCCACGTAGGGGCCGGATGTCGAATTTGCGGGTACAGACGTTCCAAACCCTTGAGGAACCTGCTGACCAAGGGATTGGAGAAAACTGAGCGCCCATTTTCGCCAGGGTGGAAGGCTGAAATCGCTGTTAGGTGTACTCTGATGGATGAGACAGCTAGGCCTTGCTGTTTCAGGGACCAGAGATACTCTAGGATGGGAGGTACTGGCACCTCCAGAGGGACAGTATTGCTCAGGGCACACCAGCAGGAGAAGCGCTTCCATTTGGCCAGGTATGTGGACCCAGTAGAGGGCTTTCTGCTACCCAAGAGTACGTGCTGCACTGAGCGGGAACAAGGCAGCTCAGATTGAGTTAGCCATACAGCATTCATGCTGTGAGATGGAGGGACTGCAGGTCTGGATGACATAACTTGCCGTGCTCCTGAGTGATCAGATTCGGCCACAACGGTAGAGGAATTGGTTTGGTCACCAACAGATCGAGGAGAGTGGTGTACCAATGTTGTCTGGGCCACACCGGAGCGATCAAGATTAAGCGGGTCTTGTCTCTGCGTAACTTGAGAAGGACCTTGTGGACCAACGGGAATGGAGGAAAGGCATAGAACAGGTGGTCTTTCCACGATATCAGGAAGGCATCTGACAGGGAGCCCGGGGAGCGTCCCTGGAGAGAGCAGAACACCTGGCACTTCTGATTCTCGCGAGAGGTGAAAAGGTCTACGTGGGGAAATCCCCACTTCCGGAAAACAGAATGGATAACGTCTGGACGTATCGATCACTCATGAGCCAGGAAGGACCTGCTGAGGCGATCTGCCAAGGTGTTCTGGACTCCTGGGAGAAACGACGCCACCAGGTCGATACAGTGGGCTATGCAGAATTCCCACAGGTGAATGGCTTCCTGACAGAGGAGGGGCGACCGCGCTCCGCCTTGCTTGTTGATGTAAAACATGGCCGTTGTGTTGTCTGTGAAGATTGTGACAACGGCCCTGAAGGTGTTCGCGGAATACCTGACATGCCAGGCGTACTGCTCTCAGTTCCCGTACGTTGATGTGCAGGGTTATTTCTTGTGCGGACCAAAGACCTTGTGTGCGAAGGTCCGCGAGGTGAGCGCCCCAGCCCAGAGATGATGCGTCCGTGGTCAGGACTAGAGAGGGATGTGGGGCATGGAATGGCATCCCCGAGCAAACAAAGCTGGGGTTTAGCCACCAACCCAGAGAGGATAAGACCTCTGTTGGCATCGTGAGTACTCTGTCCAACTTGTCTCGGCCTGGACGGTACACTGACGAGAGCCAGGTCTGAAGCGGACGGAGGCGTAGTCTGGCATGTGTGGTCACGAAAGTGCACGAGGCCATGTGGCCCAGAAGACCGAGGCATGTGCATGCTGTCGAGGTCGGGAAGCTTTGGAGGCCGTGAATAATGGTCGTCATGGACTGGAAGCGGGCCTGTGGTAGGCATGTCCTGGCGAGATTCGAGTCCAGGATCGCCCCAATGAAGTCTATTCTTTGGGTTGGCTGTGTGAAAGTAAAATGAATTATATTAAAGAAATAGAATGAATTAAAGAATGCTGTATGTACCTTTAAGTAGAAATGAGAAATGCTGCAAGCCAGGGGGCAGGAAAGCAGACATTAAGTGCTTAATGAATTGCCCCACTTAAGGGCAATTGGTGAAGCATTAGCCTTAGATCGATAAGAGTTAATAAGGAAGCAGGATATGCATATTGTGCCCATGCAAATTTTACAATTTTGCTCTCTCTGTCCCTTTGTTTAGTTCGCACCCTTTTATCTGTATAAATAAGACTGTTTGAATCTTGCATGAGGGCTCACATTATCTGAATGTATTAGCAGAGCGCTGTGCTAATAAAACAGAGTGGTCTGACAAACTATGAGTCCTGAGTCTAACTTTGACAGCTGCAAAGTGGACTTTTCGGTGTTGAGCAGCAGGCCCAGCTGTCTGAACAAGCTCATGACGAACCGAACATGAGACTGCACCTGTAGCTCGGAACGACCCCAAATGAGCCAGTCATCGAGGTACGGGAACACTTGGATCCGATGGCGATGGAGCGAGGCCACTACGATGGCCATACACTTTGTGGTCCACAGCACCACACCTTGGTGCTGTGGACAGGCCGAAGGGAAGGACGGTAAATGGGAAATGCTGTTGGTTGACCACAAAGCGAAGGAATCGCCTGTGCAGTGGGTAAATTGCTATGTGGAAGTACGCGTCCTTCATGTCGGGGGCAGCGTACCAGGATCCAGGGAAGGGATAATGGTCCCCAGGGAAACCATGCGGAACTTCAACTTTACCATGAATTTGTTGAGTCTGCGCAGGTCCAGGATGGGCCGTAGTCCCCCCTTTGCCTTGGGGATTAGGAAGTAATGGGAGTAAAAACCCCTGCCCCTCAAATCCTTTGGGACCTCTTCCACTGCTCCGATAGACAGGAGCGCCTGTACCTCCTGTAAGAGGAGTTGCTCGTGAGAGGGGTCCCTGAAGAGGGACGGGGAGGGAGGGTGGGAAGGGGGGGGCGAAACAAACTGAAGATGGTATCCAGTTTCCACCATGCGTAGGACCCAGCAGTCTGATGTTATGCGGGACCACGCAGGAAGGAAATAGGAGGGGCAGTTGAAGAAAGGCGGGAAAGGATCCTGCAAGGAGACTGGTGCTCTGTCCTCGGGCGCACCTTCAAAAGTTTTGCTTGGGGCCCGCCGATGGTTTTGGGGGGCCCTGATTCTGGCCTGATTGAGGACCAGATTGCCTCCTACTACTACCGCGGCCACGCCTTCTAGCAAAGTCCTGCCGCGGTCGAGGGTTAGGGTAGGTGCGCTGCGGTTGGGGCCGGAAGGGCCTATGTTGCGTCACCGGGGTATGCATGCCCAATGAGTGCACGATGGCCTGGTTGTCCTTCAGACTCTGACATCTGGGGTCAGTTTTGTCTGAGAATAGCCCCTGGCCATCAAAGGGCAGGTCTTGAATTGTCTGCTGCAGCTCCGGTGGAAGACCGGACACCTGCAGCTATGAAAAGTGGCGCATAGCCACGCCCGAGGCTAGAGTCCTAGCCGCCGAGTCCGCCGCGTCTAAAGACGCCTGCAGGGATGTCCTCGCTACTGTCTTGCCCTCTTCCAGCAAGGCCCCAAACTCCTCCCTGGACTCCTGGGGAACCAGCTCCTTGAACTTCCCCATCGAGTTCCAGGTGTTATAGTTATAACGGCTCAGGAGGGCCTGCTGGTTAGCTACCCTGAGCTGTAGGTCACCCGTTGAATATATATTGCGCCCGAATAAATCCAGGCATCTCGCGTCCTTGGACTTAGGGGCGGGCGCTTGCTGGCTGTGTCTCTCCCTCTCGTTCACAGACTGTACAACGAGGGAGCAAGGTTGGGGGTGAATATACAAATATTCATAGTCCTTAGAGGGCACCAAGTATTTCCTCTCCACCCCTCTGGCCATGGGAGGAATAGACGCTGGGGACTGCCAGATCGTATTGGCATTAGCCTGGATGGTCCGAATAAATGGCAAGGCTACACGTGTGGGGGCAGCAGCCGATAAAATGTCCACCACCGGATCCTCAACTTCCACCACCTCCTCCACCTGGAGGTTCATGTTCTGTGCCAGGATGAGGAGGACACCCCCGGGACTAGTGGATCCTGGGGAAGGTCTGTTTGGGGAGGGTCCAGTTGCCCTAGGTCCACCACGCTAGGGGCATGGGCCTGATCTGATGGCAGGGCAGTCGCCTCCGAGGCTACCGGGGGAGGGCGGCTCACAGTGGCCTCCGGCACCTGGGGCTCCGAATGGGCAGAGCGAGAAGCACCTGAGGGGACACCTTGGGCTTGGTGGTATGCCCAAGGGGTCCAAAAGGACCATTGTGGGGTCCCTGGTCAGGATCCTGTCCTTAGTCTTGGCCCTGGACGTGGTAGGCACTCCCCGCTTGGGACGACATCGAATTTGGTCGTGAAGGCCAAGGCGGGGCCGAACACACATTTGGAGACCGGTGCCAGGGTCTCGGGCAGTACTGCGATCGAGATTGGGACCGACGGTCATAACGGTGCCGGGAGGCCGATCGAGATCTCGACGAAGACCTATGGCCCGGGCAGTGCCAGGATCGGCTGCGAGACGATCGGTGCCAGGACGGTGCCGGGAGCTGGACCGGTACCGATCATACCAGGAGGGAGACCTTCGTGAGGTGGAGCGGCACCGCGAGTATGACCGGCGCCAAGATGGGGATCAGTGCCGGGACTGCGAGCAGTGCCGAAACCAGGACCATCGATGGGATCAGGACCGCGACCTGGAATGGGACCGAGATCAGTGCCGAGCTGTCTCGCTCTGCGATGGAGGGTGCATGAAGGCGAGCTTCCTTATGGATGACACAGTCCGCACCGGCGGTGCCGGAGGGTGAGACGGTCCAGGTTCAGTCAGCGCGATCAGGTCGCGAACGGTGGAGAAGGTCTCCGGAGTGGACGGCAGACCGAGCTCGACCACGGTGTGCACCGGGGAGCTTGTGTGCACCGGATTCAACGGCGCTTGCGGCGCCGGAATCGACTGTGCCAGAGTTGGAGCCTTCGTGGGGCGGTCCGGTACAGGCCGTTGCTCCAATGGTGGCACAGGCGGTGCCTGCAAGTGTACAGGAGCAGCAGGTGGTTTGTGCTGATTCTTGGGCCGCGGAGACAGCGAGCGATGTCGCGTCTGTACCAGTGCCGGAGACGTCCGGTGCCGAGAGTCTGTGCTGGTGCCAGGTCATTCCGGTGCCAGAGGCGCGCTTCGGACCGAAGGCGCCTGGTCCACGCGTGGTGCCGAGGGCACCAGGCTAAGTGCCGCTTCCATTAGGAGCTGTTTTAAACGAAAGTCCCACTCCTTTTTTGTCCGAGGTTTGAAAGCCTTGTAAATGCGACACTTATCTGGCTGATGGGATTCCCCCAGGCACTTCAAGCAGGAGTCGTGGGGGTCTCCAATGGGCATCGGCTTGAGACAGGCCGAGCAAGGCTTGAAACCCGGAGACCTAGGCATGGGCCCTGGTACCGGGAAGGAGGGAAGGGGATAAACCCCGTTCCCTCCAAGTACTATCTACAAAACTTACTATTAATTACACTGTAACTGTTAAAACTATTAAAAACTACACTAAACAACTATCTACAGTACAATGAGTAAAGAGCTAGGGCGGTGGAGATGAGCTATGCCGCGCTCCACAGTTCCAACGACCGTCACGGGTGGCAAGAAGGAACTGAGGGGGCACTGGGTCGGCAGGGGCATATATCCGGCGCCGTAAGGGCGCCACTCCAGGGGGCGCCTCAGCCGACCCCTCGAGTGTTGCTAGGGTAAAAATCTTCCGACGATCGTGCACGCAGCGCGCACACACCTATTGGAATGGATATGAGCAAGCACTCGAAGAAGAACTGGGTTGGTTAGGCTAAAAGAACTGCGGCAATGGAATGCTAAACTGTATTGTAGTGTTCAGCCACCAGGGGGCACTGTATGTAAAAGCACCGTATTTAAGTAATCTTAGCCATACTTGGCAGAGCATTAACAGAGCTTATGATGAACACATCTAGTATGAATTAGCAAACTCTGTAGCCAGTCCATATCTGGGACAGGAGCATGACATGGTGTCAGGAGTAAATTAGGAACAGAAACACAAGTCAAACAGCAACGAAGGTAGCAGGATCTCATCAACATGACACTTTTCAGTGTCCCAGAGAACTTCAGCTTTGGCAAACCTTCAGAATGGTCAGACTGGAAGCAGTATTTTGCAAGATTTTGAATTGCAAACAAACTCCACAAAGCAACTGGAAACATACAGGTATCTTCTTTAATTTATGCCGTGGGGAAGCAAGCAGAGCAGAGCTTTCTTAAACCCTTTGACTTTATTGAAGACAGTCACAAAGATGTGATACATACTTTAGACTCCACAGAAATGCAGTTTATGAAAAACATGTTTTCGCCCGAGAATCCAAGAACCAGGAGAAATGTTGAATGTTTTATAAGAGCTCTGCATACATTGGCTGAAAACTGTGATTTTGAATTGAATTGAAAATATCAGAGGCTGGCTGGTTATTGGGTTAACAGAGAAAAACTTTTCACAGCAGCTACAATTGAAGAGAGATTTAACTCTAGCCTCAGCTATTCAAATAGCAACTAGTCTGAACTGGTGAAACAGCAAAAGCTAGAAAAACTCGTAATGCCACTATATAAATCCATGGTACGCAAACGCCTTGAATACTACATGCAGATCTGGTCTCCCCATCCCCAAAAAGATCTATTGGAATTGGAAAAGGTTCAGAGAAGGGCAACACAAGTGATTAGAGTGATGGAACAGCTTCTGTATGAGGAGAGATTAAAAAGACTGACTGTTCAGCTTGGAAAAGAGGCAACTAAGGGGGATATGACAGAGGTCTGTGAAATCGTGACTTGTGCGGAGAAATGTTATTGACTCCTTCACATAACAAAGAACCTGGGGTCACCCAATTAAATTACTATGCAGCAGGTTTTAAACAAACAGAAGGAAGTATTTCTTCACACAACACCCAGTCTGCCTGTGGAACTCTTTGCCAGAGGATGTTGTGAAGGACAAGACTATAACAGGGTTAAAAAAAGTAGATAAGTTTATGGAGGACAAGGTCCATCAATGGCTTTTAGCCAGGATGGTCAGGGATGCAAAACCTGAGCCTCTGACTGCCAGAAGCTGGGACTGGATGATGGGACGGATCACTTGATGGTTACCTGTTCTGTTCATTCCCCCTGAAGCACCTGGCATTGGCCACTGTCAGAAGACAGGATACTGGGCTAGATGGACCTTTGGTCTGACCCCGTCTGGCTGTGCTTATCTGAGAATAGAACTGTCTCAAACCCCCACCCAGTAATCTAGTAAAACCTATCACCATCCCTGGCACCTCTAAGTGGCAACACTTCCCTACTCGGAAGCCCTGAATCTATGTATAACAAAGTCAAACCTTTAATAAAAGGGAAAGGGAACCAGCATTAATTTGGGAAAACACCATGACCACATTCCAAAGCACATGACCAGAAGCAAACAGCCCTCACAGTGCATTGGGCAGTGTCCTTTGCCTCAGTTTCCCACCTAGCCAGCGTGAAAGTCTTACAAAATGAATGTCCCTTACCACATCACTGACCTCCCGCAACCGTGCACCCCGCTCACCATTGGTTAGCCAAGACCCAGAGGTGCGTTCACAGGATTCATCTCCCACCCCAGGGAGCAATGCCTCTGCTGCTGCCTCTGCAACTGGCTCACAGCTGCCACCGCTTGGCCACTCTTTCTCTACTGCCACTAGGCCCTGCTGCTGCTCCCTGCTCCCACGACATGATGTTCTGAGGTTGCGCCACTTAACCCAGCTTTTACAGGCTTGAGCAAGTTGTGGGGAACCTCACAGCAAGCACAGTCTCCCTGGCCACCGTTCCCACACAAGCTCTAGGCCTCAGCTCCTAGCTTTTCCCAGCCTGATGTCAGCTTTAGAAATCACCAGCTGCAAGAAAAGACTCATGCTTGAGTTTAAGGATTTCTGTTGCTAACCCCTACAAAGAGGCAAGTCACACAGCTCCTGGACTCTTTACACAAAATCCACATACCAGCCACCTGCTACGCACCTAGGCAGAGTAGGCGTGTCTACGCAAACACAGTCTGGTCCTGTCGGAGCGTGCGGCCTGGTCACTCTGCTGGGCATAGCTGGCCTGGGCCAATCAGGAAATGTCCCGTACTCATGGCAGAATCTTGGATCATCCAACCAGGATAGGAGTTGTGTCCATTCTCATTGTCCAACGAGACAATGAGGCTATCGCAATCCAGGGTGTAATCCAGACACCGGGTGGGCAGCAGTGTCACCGCCTGCCCTGTAACCTGGGGTGCCCATTAATGCTTTGCTGCTGTAGCTCCCAACCCGGACCACTTACAAACAGCCTCCAGCTTCCGGTCTTACCCCGAGTGTCTGTGTACAGCTGCTGCCTGCCAGCCACGCTCAGCTCACACTCTGGCTTTCACAGCCTGGGTTATTACTGCAGGGTGACCCCAACACACACACAGTCCCAGATTTCCCCCCAGAAATGTGTGGCCTGTATTGTCCCCAGCCCTCTCCTGGACCGTCCTGATACAATAGGTCCATTGCCCCTCCAAGGGGATCAATATACATACATTTTTCCCACCCCAAATGGAGTTACCCACACAGTTCACTTCATTTCAATTAAAGAAGAAAACAAATTTATTTAATCACACAGGTAGATTTCAAGTGATGAGGCATCAAAGTCAGAAATGATTTCAAGAAAAAGAGAGATAAAAACAGTTCCTAGTACTAAACTGAACAAACTAGATGTGGTGCAAACTGAAGTCCTTTACCACAGGTTTCCAGTAGCATTGCTGACTAAGTTTTCAGTTCACAATCAGTTCCTGAGGTCCAAGGATTACCCCCTTTTCTTTTTTTTTTGTCCTCTTAGGTGATAACAAGAGATGAACAGGGAGAAATTACAAGAGGTGTTTTTGCCCCTCTCTTTTATAGTTCAATCACTCTTTGAAATGCAGAATTTTCTCAAAGCGACCCCTAGAAATGTTCTCAGCTGAGTGGGGAGACATGAACATGGTGGGAAGAGGTTTCATGCTCGGCTAGAGACGTTAACTTCTCCTTTGTTTTTGAGAAACAGTTTTACCCACTCCCGAGACGTGTCTGGTAAACACACTTCAGTTGCAATTTCAGTTTATGTTCATAAATTTTATATAAAGTTGCTGCAAACATTTCACTATGATAATACTGCCCAGTAAGTTATTAGTTTTCAAATGATACTTACCTTATAAGGCATAATTTGTACAAAGACTATTCTAGTAGTGTGTAGGGTTTGGATACAGGGACGTATTCCATCCTAGAGGCCTCTTGAAACTTTGAAAAACTCCAGGATCCCTGTGTAAAACACTTTGTGCCGTCCCAGTTGGTGTTAGACCTGTGGAGTCATGGAGTGAACCTCAGCTCCAGTCAGTAACCTACCTCCACAAGCTACTTTCCATGGGCTCCCTGCCCTGTGCTCCTTTGGCCAGACTTGCATGACTCCATGCTCTTTCCATCAGCACCCTTAGCTGTGTGCAGAAATTAGGGATGTACAAGGTAAAGTGGTGAACTGGTAAGACTACGCTTACCGGTTAACCGCCTTAACTGTTAACCCCCCCGCCAGCCGGAGCGGGCCCACTTGTGCTGTCTGGCTGCAGCAGTGCCGCCCGGCTGGAGCAGGCCCAGACATGGCGCCCGGCCGGAGCAGCGTTGCCTAGCGACAGCAGGCCCAGCTGCAGCACCAGCCGTGGCGCGCAGTTGGAGCAGTGCTGCCTGGCCGCAGCGGCCTGAGCATCGCCACCCAGCCAGAGTGGGCCCCGCTGCAGTAGCGCCATCCAGCCAGATCGCAGCCCCAGCAGCCAGATGGGCCACAGCCACTTCAACGGTTACCTGTTTAAATGACATATTTTAATCGTTTAAACGGTTAACTCTTAAAACGGTATTTACATCCCTAGCAGAAATTTCCATCTAGAAGTTCCAACAATCTCTATGGAAAGTCTCTTTCCACTCCTGGATGGCTCTGTCCTTGGAGAGTAGTTCACCAGAGACACATACAGTGATTTGACTCATGTGCGCGGTCTGTGGGCATGGCTAACAGGAGAGAACAGTTGATGAAAGAACACTAACAGCTCTACGCACCTCTGTACCAGAGCTTGATTTTTCCCTACACGTCAATGATTACGTCAGTGATGTCACTTCATATGCGATACTCATGGAGGAATTCTGCGCCGCCTGCGCAAGCACAAACTTCATGTGCTCCACATATTATTTTTCACCCCAGAATAATTGATTTTGAAGAAGCACTGCAATTACACCCTTTCCCCTCTAGGGGCTGCTGTGGCACCAGAAGAGAGGGCAGCTGGCTTACGGCTGGAGCAGCCAGCCAGAGAGACGGAGGGGGTCAGAGGATACTTCACCGTGCTCTGCCCATGGGGTCAGGTGTGGAGGCAAGGAATATGGGGGAGATGGACAGAGTGGGGTACACAGGGCTCCTGGGGGCTCACAGGAGCTAATGAAATAACAATGATCCAGGGGCAGAATGCAAGTCGGAATGCAGGGACACATAGGGGTGGAAGGGGGGCAGGGACACACGGGGATGGGGGGATACAGGGAGACATGGGGACAGAGGGCAGATGTGCCTGACTCAATGGGAGAGGCCAAGGGTGAGCCAGGGTTCAATAGGGGAGGCTCCCCAAATCGCTAACAATCACTCTTCCCCTCTCCCTCGAAAACCGCCTCGTCCATACTTCTCCCACCCACACCCAACAACTCTCAAAGTTCACTCCAGGCTCCTTCCCAGCAATTACTTCCCTCTCCCTCAGCTTCTCCATTACCCCTGGCTCTCCGAAGCCTTTGCACTGCTTCTGAGGGGTGCGGGAAATACATTTCAATATTGTAGTTTAAATGAATTACTACTCAAAGTTCTGTGTTTAAATGTCTAGTAAGGAATCTATTTGTGAAAAATCACTTCCTGAATCTTTTTTGTTTGTATTGTTACAAACAGTTGCTGATAGGTAGTTTGAAATAAACTATCAAAATAATTGAAACTAGTGTGATTATATTGTGTTATTTTGACAAATAAAATATGCAGAATTTTTTTTTTTTTTTTTGGCACAGAATTCCCCAAGGAGTAATGCAAAACTCTCTTTGCACCTGCCAATCACACAGTTCATCAGGCATCATGGTCAGTTAGGCCTTAGTACATTTGGGCTGGTTTATTTTAAAGATTTACACTTCACATTGGCTTCTCCACACACCAACCAAATGCATCAGCTTCTTTAATAGCAAAGATACACCTGGTTAGACAGACCTTTGTTACACATTAGGTACATAGTTTTTCTTCATCACATTTCTATTTAAAATAGATGGTATGAGCAGTTCCTGAGTCTTCTTTCAATCACATGCACTGGGCTGTCCCGCCCCTCAACCCAATCCATGCTGAGACAGGACTGCAAATCCCATCTCCAGATATCACCTAAGAATCACCCCCTGGCTCAAAACGAGGTAGGTGTGGGGGGAAGTTCCTGACTCAGTCCCATCTGTGTGTGTGTGTGGGGGGGGGGATTGTCCTGGCTGCCTCACAGCTCTGTGTGTTGTGGGGAGTTTGACAGAGAGACCCCTGGCTGGACCCCACCTAGATGCAGGGGGGTCCCTAATGCAGTAGGCTGTGACCATCTACTCTAAAATCCCCCCACCTGTCTGTTCTTCCCCACACTGCTCAGCCAAGTCCCATTCCCTGTCCCTCACAGTCTCTGCTGGGCATCATGGGGACAGGACCACTCCCGGTCTGCATCTGCTGGTGCTGTGCCAGGCCCGCCAGCTGCCAGAAGCCCCTTGGGCTCTGGCAGTGGCAGAGGGGTGTTAGTGAGTCAACTGGTGCCAGGTGAGGTTGCCCAAGAGAGCAAAGCATTTGTGGCAGTCAGCACACCTGTACATCCGATCCCCGCCATGAATGCACTGGTGTATTCTCAGGTATTGGCTCTGTGCAAAGATTTTTCTGCAGACAGTGCATTGGAATGGCCGTTCCTCGGGGTGTGTGCGCTGATGTCTTCAGAGGTTTGAGCTGTGTGCAAAGCCCTTGCCACAGTCAGCACAGCGATCCGGCTGCTCCCCGGTGTGCATGCACTGGAGCTGGGTGAGCTTGTTGGCCTTGCTGAACCCGTTACCACAGTTGGCACAGCAGTACAGCTGCTCCCCGGTGCGTGTGTGCGCTGATGTCTGGTCAGCGTACTGGCAATGCTGAAGCTTTTCTTGCAATCGCCACAGTGGTACGGCCGCTCCCCGGTGTGCGTGCGCTGGTGTATTCTCAGGGTTGAGCTCTGGGCAAAGCCCTTGCCACAGTCAGTGCAGCAATGTGGCCGCTCCCCTGTGTGCGTGCGCTGGTGTATTCTCAGGGTTGAGCTCTGGGCAAAGCCCTTGCCACAGTCGGTGCAGCGATACGGCAGCTCCCCGGTGTGCGTGCGCTGGTGTCTTCTCAGCTTTGAGCTGTCTGAAAAGCTCTTGCCACAGTCAGTGCAGTAGTACGGCCGCTCCCCGGTGTGTGTGCGCTGATGTTTTCTCAGCTTTGAGCTCCCCGCAAAGATCTTGCCACATTCAGTGCAGCGATGTGGCTGCTCCTCGCTGTGTGCGCGCTGGTGTTTTCTCAGGGATGAGCTCTGTGCAAAACACTTATCGCAGTCAGTGCAATGGTGCAGCCGCTTCCCGCTATGTGTGCGCTGGTGCGTTCTCAGGTATGTGCTCCGTGCAAAACCCTTGCCGCAGTGAGCACAGAGGTACGGCCGCTCCCCAGTGTGCGTGCGCTCGTGTATTCTCAGTATTGAGCTCTGTGCAAAGCTCTTGCCACAGTAATTGCAGCGGTATGGCTGCTCCCCGGTGTGTGTGCGCCGGTGTCTTCTCAGTATTGAGCTCGTTGAAAAGCTCTTGCCACAGTCGGTGCAGTGATACGGCCGCTCCCCGGTGTGTGTGCGCTGGTGTATTCTCAGCGTTGAGCTCTCTGCAAAGCTCTTGCCACAGTCAGTGCAGCAGTGCGGCCGCTCCCCGGTGTGCGTGCGCTGATGTATTCTCAGGCTTGCGCTCTGCGCAAAGCCCTTGCCACAGTCGGTGCAGCTGTACGGCTGTTCCCCGGTGTGCGTGCGCTGGTGTCTTTTCAGGTGTGCAAACCGTACAAAGCCCTTGCCGCAGTCAGCACAGTGGTGCGGCCTCTCCCCGGTGTGTGCGTGCTGGTGTGCTCTCAGGGTTGACCTCTCTGCAAAGCCCTTTCCGCAGTCAGTGCAGTGATACGGCCGCTCCCCGGTGTGCGTGCGCTGGTGTGTTCTCAGGGCTGAGCTCTTTGCAAAGCTCTTGCCACAGTCAGTGCAGCAGTACGGCCGCTCCCCGGTGTGCGTGAGCTGGTGCTGCGTCAGTGCGAAGGGGTTCCTGAACCTCTTGTTGCAGTCGATGCAGTGATGGGGACACTGGCCCATGGGGAGTCTCTGGTGTGTAGCCAGGTCTGGTCTCTGGCTGAGTTTACCCCGGGGATGGACTGCGCCCTGTGCATGGATCCCTCTGTGGGATGTGGGATCCTGTGTTCCTGCCGCGCTCTCCCCACACTCAGACCGTGTCCTCGTTCCTCCCAGGATCCTGAGCCCTGCTGGAGAGAGCAGAGGCAATCCCCGTGTTAGATCATGGTAAGGGCTGCAGGTTTGTCATGGATGGAGCGATTTCCCCATTTGTCTGTGACTGTTTTTAGGATGGGTGCCTCACCCTGCAATGGCGGCTCCTGTCCCACAAGGCAGAACCCAACGCCTCACTCCGGGCACTGAGACCTGGCCTGCGGGGTTCCAGTGCCACTCAGATTTGCCCCCGCCCACGGTCATGATGGTGGGGGAGGCGGGTCAAATTTCAGTGAATGGCCTTGCCCCCCAGATAACCTCTACCCCAACCCCTCTGCAGCAGGCCGGGGTTAGGGTTGCAGTGCTGGGAGAAGGGAGCTTCTTTGGGTAGCAAGTTCCCCCTGGGCAGGGCGAGGAGGGGGGCAGGTGTTGTAAAGGGGGAAGTACACTCAGCCAGTCAGCTGGCTATAAAAACCCTTAGTTGCTGTTCTCTTTGCTTTATCTGGTTTTGTTTTCAAACTGATTTTGTGTTTATTTCAATCAAAGGGGTTTGTTTACATGGTGCTGGTTCTTCACTTTCTCCTGTTTTACAGCATGAGGCCTGTTCCCCATTTTTTTGGCTGTTATAATGGTTTGAAACTAGTTCAGTTGAGGGGCTACAATCCCTTCATGTGGATGCAGTGAGACCGGTTTAAAGCTGCTTAGAACAATGTAGCTTATTCCTGTGGGGGAGTGAGTCCTTTTCGAGGAATTCCTTTTGAAGAAGTCATTTACTCTCGGCCTGAGGTTCCAGTCTTTGTACAAAACTAAAACTAAACTAAAATCCTCAAGAAGGTGAGGGTTTTGGAGTGGGGTGTGAGAAGGATTTGAGGGGATGAGCAGTCACTCAGGCTTTGTGTGATGTAACCTGGAAAACATGTCTGCATTGTGTCACAACCCGATCCCTGGCACTGCTGAGCTGGAAGGGGTGAATGGTGCCACCCAGCCTTTAGTCTACAGACAGTCACAGACGCGTTAGGGCTGAGGGCTGTGCTAAGCATTGACACTGAAGCAATGTAAGTGACAAAGGTTTTATGCCACAAAGAGCAGGCGGAGAAGGGATGTGACAAAGGCCATCCCACCACCCTCTCTCTCACACCCAGCCCATACACCAGGGTACTCGAAGTCATGGTCCGCAGGATGATTTAATCTGGCCCCCAAATGTGTCCACTCCCCTGTGGAAGCAGAGAAAGAACTGACAGGAAGGGGATGCAATGCATGACAGTTCGTTAGCAAGAGTTAGGCTAACTGTAACCCTAATAACGCGAGATTTGTAGAAGCGAGGAATGTGTGAGGCGAGTGGGAAAGAACTGTGTGAGAAGTTGTTGCGACCTTGTGTAGATAATATGGAATGTAGACTAAGAGTCTACATTAGTGAGCAAAACAAGATATCAGAATGACCTATGTATAAACAAAATGCAGCTGTTGCTCATTATTGTCTGTAACAAAAGGTATAAATGCTTGCTGTAATTGTTTACCTGTTGAGAGACCTGCTTAGCTCTCTCCCTCTATGCAATTGATAGAGAGAAAGAAAATAAAGTATCTGATTTGCTGTACCCAAACAAAAAGTGAGAACTCTGTTATTCTCCGACAATTTGGGGGCTCGTCCGGGATGGCAACGCCCGCAGAGGCACCGGCAGCTGCTACGGATCGTTCCCCTTCGAACCCCATGGCGCCACAATAGAGGTAGGAGACCTTCTGAAATCTCTATTGGGGTGTCGGAGGAGGACTGTCCGTGGGGCCGTCTGTCCCTGTTGGGCTCACGCCATCCGAACTTATTGACTGTGCAGCAAGGTCAGATGCTGAGCGGCTTAGGGGAATTGTTGCCGCCCCCTGTATGCATATGCGAGGTGCATAGGTATGCACCGGTGTTGAGGGGTTTTTACCACCTCGAGTGATGCATCGAGGTACTTGGGAATAGTACCTGGAGGTACTTGGGAATAGTACCTGGAATAAGGCCTTGGGGGGGGGGGGGAGGTAGGTAGGGGTGTGTGTGTGTGTGTGTGTGTGTGTGTACACACCAGTGTGAATTGAGTGTTACCGGAAGACGCCCAGAGTACTCTGTGAAGTCTTTTGCCTCGTGACCAGAACTACTCTAACGCAAGCCCGGTAACTAGAGGATCTTTTAGGAGATCCGACCCACGGTGGGTTAACTCGGCCTGGCATCGTCCGGCGAGGAGGCTACCTGGGTCTAGGAGTGTGTGAACCCATCTTCCCTCCCCTTTTCCTCTCCGTGTGAGCCACTGACAGTCTGATCATCTCACTGGATGCAACAGAGTAAGCGGCGCCGTCTCTCTGAGACTAGCCGACGCTCTTTGCTGAAGGGAAGTGTAGGAGGGTCGTGGCCATCCTCGTTAGCCTCTCCTGTGTGAGTACCCTGTAGGGAGAGATCCTTAGTTTATATGCCGCTAGCGCGGACAGGGCATCCTCCCTGTGTGTGTGATTGGAAAATGGGTGAGGGACAGTCTAAGGATTCCCTCTCACCCACTAAGGGTACCCCAGCTTATTTCATGTACGTACATTATGGTACTAAAACCTGCAGGTATTTAGAGAATTGGAATCATTACACGCGTGAAAATTCATCTAAACAATGCCCACTAGAAGGTACCTTCAATCTAGATAAGATCATACATCTCAGAGGAGCTTTTAATCACCAAAAAGCCGCTGACACACAATGGGAGCAATTTGTCTATTGAGGAAAGGAACGGGTTAATTTGAAATTCAGCTTGGTCCAGAGATTAAGAGAAAGTTAATCTGCGTTCAAGGTCAAGAATCAATGCAGACCAGGCTAAGTACAAAGAAAAACTGCTTTCGGCCCCAGCTGGCTGTGAAAAAAATATAGACATAGTCAAACCAAAGGCAATACAAGTTACAGTGCTGAGATTACATTTGCAAAGCTTAACTGTCCAGTGAGATCCAACAGTCTGCCTTTGCGACCCTGGAGCCGGCGTGGTTTGGGGACGCTGAAGAAGCCACAGGCAGCCGGCCTGGACTGGAATCACTGAAAAGACGCCCCAGGAGACCTCAGGGTGTAAAAGAACTGCCCTCCCAAGAGAGGAAGCAAGTTGAAGATTGCACAGCACCTTCTCTGAACGTTATACACAGACGTGGCCAGTCTAGACGTACGTGTGTGAGTATGAAAGTGTGCCTACTCTCAGCCGCAGTAAGTCTGAGAACCGGAGAGGGATTTAGCATTCCTCTCTCCACCCCGGTTGACCGGGAAGGGTGTCAGGTGGATCTACCCCAGTCGTAGCAGGACTGGGCAATAGAGAAGTTGGAGTAATAGGAAGAGTTGTGTACTTGATAACTAGAATTGAGCAATTAAGAGCATAGATCATGAACCAGGCAGCAACTCAAACCTACGCCCAGGGCAAGTTGCAAGCCTTGAGACAGGACTTCCAGGCAGAAAAGGAAGCACTGGCTAAGCAAGTACCGGTCCTTCAGGGACTTGTCAGAATTTAACCATTTGTGTTTGCATATGCTGTAACAGCAGTGTGTTTGCCACAAGAGAAAATTGAATAGTTAAACGCCAATGGGCCATGCGTTTTGCCCAAGTGGCAAGCCTCACGAGGGAGGACTCGGGTAGCCTTGTGAGTAAGAATGTTTAAGGGAAGAGACCAGGAAGGGTGGGGGCTAGTTGAGAAGCCCACCCTCCTATCTAAATTGGTAGTGAAAAAGCCGGTGCCCATGGAAGGGATGGTTCAGCGAGAAAAGCAGGATCGGGCCCAAGCGGGCAGGCAACAGATAGAGAGATTGGAATGGTAAAATGTGTGTAAGACAGAGTCTTTGTACCAAGGTGCAAGGCTCTCCTTTCTTCTGCTGAATAAAGCAACTCTTCCTTATCCCTGTCTGGCTGTTATTGGCTCTCAGCTAGGTGGACCCGATATTTCGGTGACAGTTACTGGCGACTCCGGTTAATGAATTTCTGTCTTATACATTTGGGCGTTAGGTGTGTGGACGGAACTGAGCCTCTCATTCGTAATTCCTCAGAGTGGAAGCCATCGCGTGCGATGAAGCTCTGAGGTTGAATTGGGATCCTTCTGTCCCGTCCCCTGTAGCGGTCAGTATTAGTAGAAATTCCTGTAATAGGATCCTAATAGGCCATAATTCCCTCTGTTCTCTGTGTAATTCTCTGTTCGAGTGTCAGCAGGTAGATGGGTGGGTCTCTGGTAAAACCCTCTAAGGATAGCCCTTTGAATTATATGTTAAGTAAATGGCCTTTACCCGGTGTTCAGGAAAGAATGTCGAAGAGACGCTTGTTGCAGCTTTGCACCCAGGATTGGCTAGCCCTGGGCACTGATTGGCCCGAATCCGGATCTTTTGACATTCCGACTTACTTAACTCCCTTGCGCCTGGTACTGGAAAACCAGGCACCGAAACAAATAGATTATTGGTTTTTGTGGGATCTGTGTTTTATAAGTTTGAGATGAATTGGTATTGTTTAAAGTTGCAAAAACCGAGAATACTTTTGCCAGACACAGGAAACTAGTGTTGTTTAATATGGTGTTTAGCATTTAATCCTTAAGGTGACTTAATGCTTTACAAGATTTGAATTTGTTTTTGAGTAACAAAATAGCAGATAAAAGATCTGGTAAAAAGAGAGAGAAGGACAGTGCCCCTGGCTCTGTGTGGTCGAGCTGTCACTTTACTAGGGGTGCATAGAGATTTTGTAAGCACAAAAGAAACAGTTACACCTCGTGTAGAAATTGATGTGGCTAGTGTTGTGGAAATTGAATTGTGGATAGGATGTGCATTTTCCCCAGAACATGTGCAGTGTATATTGTAGCAGAGGTAAAAGAAATGCAAACCTACCAATATAGGTTGTGTTGTCTCTTTCAGATCACTGCGTGTTTGAAAGCAGGAGTTAGAAGTAAAAGGCAATCAAAAGTCTGGGAAAGTTAATTGTGTCCCTTTTTAAGTAAGAATCTTTAAGCTGTGGATAGCTTTGGATCTGGAAGCAAGCCAGAAAGCATCTGTATTAATGCAATTTTCTAACTAATAAGGTAGAAGCCACTGAAACCTGGGCTGCCTATGAAACAAATACAAGGAAATATGGGGTAATTCCTCTGTTTTGTCTAAAATCAACAAGAGTATGTGTCTATAAAGGAAATATTTTAAGCAATGACTGACTGCCCAGAAGGGGTAGACCTCTGTTCTTTTGTCTTTCAGATCATCAGAGAAAACGGATGCCAGCTGAACAGCATTCAATGTACCATGCATTTACTGGTACAAGAGGAATTATTTTTGTGTTCTTTGTCCTGTCTTGTGGTGTTTGTCTTGTGGCCAGAATTGTTGGGTTTAATATTTTCATAAGACAGTCTAGTTCAAAATTAAATAGAAGGGTTAAATCAAAAAGCAGATACTTGTTTTATTCAACTTGGAATACAAAGTGTTTGGATAAATCAGGAAAATGTGATATACTAAAGTCTAATACAGTTGCTTAAGTAAGAAAAAGAAACTTCATTGGCCAGATTTTTTTTTAATTGAAAAAATTGTTGTTAAAATTTGCATACCAACAGTCTTTGGAAACAAGGACATGGAAGGTTAACCCACTCCCCATATTGCCCATGGGATCCTTCTGGCTACCTCAGATTTCTAGCCAGAGGGCTGGGGAGGGAGGAAAGCTATTGGACACCAGAGGTTGTACCGAGTGGACTCCTCAAAAGTGGGTGTGCTTGTCCTGGTTTGTTGCTCCAAAACTCTGTAATAAAGTTATTTTACTGGAAGGGTGTACATGGCATACATTGAATAATAAGACTAATGTACTGTATAATGGCAATGTGTATGTGTTCATTGTTGGGAAAAGGTGTATGAGTGAAGAGTGGAAGTTTCCTTTGTAGGTTAAAAGAAGCCAAGAAGGGGAGAAGGAAAAAGAATAGAATGAGTTAACTGAGGAAAAAATAGCTAGCAAGCTCAGTCCAAAGATAAGACGCTGGCCCCATCCAAGGATACTACCCACAGCTAAGACTTGGCTGACAGCCAAGAAAAGGGGGGCCTGAATGTGCCCAAGCAACTATGAGATCTGCAAAACACTGCCAGTCATTAATGAAATGTGTTAGGTTTCTTTTCTCACAGATAAAAGAAGTGCTACCCAAAGACCCTAGCAGCCCTGCCATTCATTGAAACAAGGAGACTGAGTCTATGTAAAGTCCATCAACGAAAGACTGCTTTGGCTCCATGCTGGAAAGGCCCTTTCCAAGTCCTGTTAACCACCAACACCGCTGTGAAGTGCCAAGGACTACCTGCCTGGACCCATGCTTCTCACTGTAAAAAGACCCCTCCACCTCGGGAGGACTCTCCGACTGATGATAAGCCTATTTCTCCTTCTAGCTCTGCTGTGTCTTCTGGACAGCAGGAAAAAGAGAGGGGGAAAAAAAAAAGACAAGGTGAAGTGCTAGTAACCTCTCCCTTGTCCACTGACAGACCTACTGTGCCTTTGGATTTTCCTAGAAGAAGCAAAACCATTACAGGGTGATGTGCTAGTAACCTCTCCCCTGTATGATGCTAAACCACACTGTTTCAGGAAAAGAGAAGAAGGAACACTTGCTTCATTGAAACCACAAAGTCCAGGGATTCCTGACTACAAGAGACATTAAGAACTGACCCTGGTGAAGAAACAAAGAATTATACACTGGCAGGAAGAAACTTGTGGGACCCATGCTTGGGAACGTGGTATTGATTGGATTTTGGGGTTTATTCTACAGGCTGCGCCCTGTGTTTTGGATAAGTCCTTCAGCATGTATTGCCCTCCCTAACTGGATTTTAAATGATAAGTACCAAAGGCCCCTTGTTGCCATTGCCCCTGCCATCTCCTCCATTACACTATTACCCCTGTAACACATCCAAATACAGACAATGCCATATATTTGATAAAACCAATGACTAAGGCCTTCACACTTTAGTGATTTATTTAAATATTGTTTGAAAAAATATATTTTTAAGGTTCAGGATATCCCATATAAGCGAACAATTGAATGGATCAGTGGAGATAAAAGTATATGATATCACTACCAGTGAACCCCAAGAATCTGTAATTACAATTGATGGGTTCTATAGCAAATGTTCCTGGAATTTGCACTGTGCTAAATGCGAGAGGCCCTTATTGTTATTTGGTCACCCAATTAGTGAACAATTAAATGAATACCCAGAGTTTGTTTTGCCACTGGAAATTTTACCTGCATAGAAATTATTCCAGTGACTAATAATGTGACCTGTACCTTATTGCAATTAATATCAATGCCTCCCGGAAGTACATAAAGGTGTTCAACCAACAGATGTGGTATAGTACTACACCAAAGAGAGATGGTATTGAATATCACTGAGGCTGGGAAGGCATTGCAGTGGGATCTAGCATGTTCAGAAATTCAGGATTTCCTGAATGACCAGCTAATGGCCATTCGGAATGATCTAGAGCATCAGGTTTGGCCCACTGCCCTTACAGACACATCAGGAGTACCATCTGATCTGTGGCCATGGAGACATACTTGGAGACTTTCTGGGTGGAAGTGCAGACATTCTCAGTGCTCCTTCCAAGCATATGGACCGGTTGGGGGGGTGTGGGCTCCCACATACCGAATCCTGCCGGGTCCATGGGGAGGATGCATGTGGGATTGGGTAATTCACCGAGACATCTGGGAAATTAGACCTCCTGGTATGCCCAATCGATTTTTAGTCAGTGCTCCTGGGATTACATCTGACATTTGGATGGGGTTAGGGAGTCAATGGACATTTTGGCCGTTACAACCCCCACAGCTTCAGTGTATCCGTAAACTGAAGCCAGGAGAAGTTGTTACTCTTCATGACTACGTTTGCTGGGAGGGTAGGGGACAAGGAACTACCCTGACAGGACACTTATTTTTTCAAGCTAGTGATAGCTGTGTGTATGTTAAAGCCACCACATTGCAAGACATACATTTTAATCGCATTACCACTGCAGGCAATCATATTATTTACTGGCCTGCAGATAGAATTTTGCAAGTAGTCCTTAGGTTCCAGATACCCTTTAACTGGACTAGTTTAGTACCTGATCGATTTCAAAATTTGCTTTCACCGTTACCAGAGGTTCAGAAAATCTCTGAAGTACAAGGGCAAATTCACATGCTTCAAAATATATATATCAAGTTGAAAAGTATGCCTTTCAGACAGCTTATAGAGTATCCACCTTATGTACTAAGTATGATGTATTGTGTTATATGACTAAGATTGTACAACAACCCCATCATATTATCGCTATGAGAATGTTATTGCTTGTGTTGTTGTTAGCTAGTGTAGGAGTATGTTATTGTTGTTGTAAAGGACGTAATAATAGTAATACCTTTCATGTCCATGCTCATCATGCATTGTCATTACATCCAATCAAAACCCCTAAGGTTGAAGCATCTGATGTAGAATCTGAATTCCAAGATTTAATGCAAATAGAGATTTGAAAATGTTTGTTGTACTAGTAGTACAAAAGGGGGGGTTGTGGAAGCAGAGAAAGAACTGACAGGAAGGGGATGCAATGCATGACAGTTCGTTAGCAAGAGTTAGGCTAACTGTAACCCTAATAACGCGAGATTTGTAGAAGCGAGGAATGTGTGAGGCGAGTGGGAAAGAACTGTGTGAGAAGTTGTTGCGACCTTGTGTAGATAATATGGAATGTAGACTAAGAGTCTACATTAGTGAGCAAAACAAGATATCAGAATGACTTATGTATAAACAAAATGCAGCTGTTGCTCATTATTGTCTGTAACAAAAAGTATAAATGCTTGCTGTAATTGTTTACCTGTTGAGAGACCTGCTTAGCTCTCTCCCTCTATGCAATTGATAGAGAGAAAGAAAATAAAGTATCTGATTTGCTGTACCCAAACAAAAAGTGAGAACTCTGTTATTCTCCGACACCCCCCACAGCAGCTGCGTGGCATGCGGGGCAGTTTTAGATCATTACAGTGTGGAGAGGACAGCGCCTTCTCTGCCAAGGGCCAGTGACTCTGGGATGCTCTCGCAGGGGGCAGAGGCATGAAAAGCCATTTGAAAAATCTCTAGGGCGCCCCTTACCTTGGTATGATTTTCTGAGGTGTGGGAAGCCTAGAAGGTGTTGTGGTCTATGGCCGGACAGACTTGTCTTTCTACCCAGGTGCTTGTTTGCCCCCAAGCAGCCAGCTCACACAGTCTCTCTCTCTCCCTCCCCCCACCAGTCCATGTACCCCATCTCCTCAGAGTGAGGGCAGGGGAGACAGGGCTCAGGAGAGCTCTCAGTGAGTGTCTTAGAGACAGCACACAGCGTCTCTCAGAAACTTCCCCAGCACACACAATGACGCTGTGTGGTACACATACACACACAGTCTCTGGCTCTTTCACACTCACCTCCGAACACATGTAGTATTATTGTTACTTCTTGGTACTTCCTACAATGCACGTATATTCTCTGCAATTTTATTCTTTCTAAGTGTGTGACTTTAGTGTTTTGACTGGTCTATGCATTTCATGATTTTTATTTCTCTTAGACTTAAATTTAATTAAATTTAATTAGTGAGTTCTAAAATACCTAACGTCTCCTGGCTGGAGTAATTATCCCTATGGTAACTTTTAAAATATATATATATATATATATATATATGATATCTAGGTTTTTTGTTTCTACTGGTGGCGCACATACCTCGGTGCACATAACGAAATTTATTCTGCAGATGGATGGAAAAAATGAGAGGGAACATTGCTCACAGCCCCAATGCCCTTTCCATTACACAGCTGGGGAAGCTGAGGCATGGTGGAGCTGTAGTGACTCGCTTCTAGAACTGAAGCAAAATCTTCCGAATCCTACTGCACTGTCCTACCCACTAGATAAATGAGAGCCCAAAAAACTTTCCCCCACCATGGAGATCTCTCTCGTTCCCTCAGCACCCCTCAAATCTCCCACCCCACCATTGTCCCATATCACAATTCCACCCCTCTTCCCATTTCATCACAGCCCCATCTCTGATCCGTTTGTTTGTTGGGGCTTTGAGGCCCCATCATATGTAGGTCTCATCCTAGGTCAGAGATTACCAATGCACAAAAGAAATAGGAAGTATTGTAAGAGGTCCCTCTGGTTTACCTAGAAGGTTTTCAATGACCTGAAATTCAAAAAAGTGTCATACAAGAAATGGAAAGGCCAAGGCAAAAAACAAAACAAAACTAAACTAGCGATATAAAGGAAAAAAACAAAGCATTTTACAAATACATGGGAAGGCAGAGGCAAACAAGGACAGGGTAGGTCCATTACTAAATGAGGAGAAAAAGCCAATAAGAGGAAATACAGCAATGGCTGAACTGGTAAATGCCTCTTTTGTTTCAGTTTTTGCCAAAAAGTTAGCAGTGATCGGTCAACTAACAAAGTGAACACTAGTGTCAATGGGGTAGGATCTGAGCCTGAAACAGGAAAAGAATAGTTATGAATTATTTAGACAAAATAGATGTCTTCAAGTTGGCAGGGCCTGATGAAATACATCCTAGAATACTTAAGTAACTGGATGAAGAGATCTCTGAGCCATTAGCGATTATCTCAGAACTCGTGGAGGATGGCAGAGAGACCCAAGGACAGGAAAAGGGTAAATATAGTACGCAGCTATAGACAGGGGAAGAAGGACTACCAAGGGAATTATAGACCAGTCAGCTTAACTTCAGTACCTGGAAAGATAATAGAGGAAGTAATCTACCGTTCTGTTTGTAAGCACCTAGAAGGAAATAAAGTAATAAGTAAGAGTCGATATGGATTTGTCAAGAACAAATTGTGTGAAACCAACTTAATATCCTTCTTTGACGGGTAACAAGCCTTGTGGATAGGGGAGAAGCAGTAGATGTCACATATCTTGACTTTAGTAAAGCTTTTGATACTCTCTTACATGACCATCTCACAAACAAACTAGAGCAATATAGGCTAGGCAAGGCTACTAAAGGTGGTTGCACAACTGGTTGGAAAACTGTACTCAGCGTATTATGGTTCACAAACAAGCTGAAAGGGCATATTGAGTGGGATCGTGCAGGGATCTGTCCTGGGTCTGGTTCTATTCAGTAGCTTCATAAATGATTTGGACAGTGGCACAGAGAATACACTCATAATGTTTACAAATGATTCCAAGAGGGGAGTGGTTGCAAGTGCTTTAAAAACAGGATTAAAATTCAAAAGGATCTTGACAAACTGGAGAAATAGCGTGAATAGAAAAGGAAGAAACTCTATAAAATCATATTCAAAGTACTACGTTTAGGTAGGAATAATCAATCACACAAATACAGAATGAGAAGTGACTGCCTAGGAAGGAGTACTGCAGAAAAGGATCAAGCAGTTATAGTGGATCACAAATTAACTATGAGTTGAACAATGGAATATAGTTGGGAAAAAAAGCAAATATCGTTCTGGGATGTATTAGCAGGAATGTTTTAAGCAAGATGCGAGAAGTACCATATATACTTGTTCATTAGCCCGTTCGTTTATAAGCCGACCCCCCAAGATGGTTAGGTAAAAATAGCAAAAACTGTATGACCCTTTCATAAGCCTACCCTATATTTCAGGGGTTAGCAAACTTTGGCTCCCAGCCCGTCAGGGTAAGCCGCTAGCGGGCCTGGACGTTTTGTTTACCTGTAGTGTTCACAGGCACGGAGCCCCTCAGCTCCCAGTGTCCGCGGTTTGCCGTTCCCAGCCAATGGGAGCTGTGGGAAGTGGCACCATTTCCGGCAGCTCCCATTGGCTGGGAACGGCAACCCGCAGCCACTGGGAGCTGAGGGGCTCCGTGCCTGTGAACACTACAGGTAAACAAAACGTCCCAACCCGCTAGCGGCTTACCCTGACGGGCCGGGAGCCAAAGTCGGCTGACCCCTGCTATATTTTAAAAGCTGGCATCACAAGAAACACTCAAAAGTTTTGCTAGAATTATTTTAATGTAATCTAATGAAAAACGTGTTGTTGTTATAATAATAACTGAACAAATATGTATTCACCTTCAAAATTACAGTCAATATTTAAAATCAGTAAATGGATATTTAAAACAAGTAACTTAGAACAATATGAGACTTTAAAAAGTCTTAAAATCCTTCGAAGTCTGAATTAGTCTCTGATTCACCAAACAGTTCATTAAACTCAGCTTCAGTCACAGCTGCACCTGCATTGTCATCGTAGATGTTGGCAGTGTCATCTTCAGACTCGGATTCCTTCTCATCAGCAGCCTCTCTTGCGTCATCAAATATGGCATCATCTTCTGACCCGTCGAGTGCATTACTGATACAGCATTTCCTAAATGATTTTTCTACCATTTCCGAAGGAATGGATACCCACGCGTCCTTGATCCACTGGGCGACCAGATTGATTTCGGGCTTCATAAGATTCCCGCCTTTTGTCAACTTTGCCATGCCTGAGCACATCCATTCAGACCACATTTTGCGTAGCCTGTCTTTAAAGAGTTTGTTCAGGCAGACATCAAGCGGTTGTAGAACTGAAGTTAAGCCTCCAGGTACTACAGCCAAAGTAGTTTTCATATTTTTGGCCACATTTTTCACCTCATCAGTCTTGTGTGCCCTGAACATGTCCCAAACGAGCATAGCAGGTTTCTTGAAAAGTGCTCCTGGTCTCTTATTCCACACTTTTTCCAGCCATTCAATAGTCCCATTTTCATCCATCCATCCCTTTTCGTGTGCACGTATGATGACACCAGCAGGAAATTTCATGTTTTTAGGCAAGGTTTTTCTTTTAAAAATAACAACAGGAGGGAGCTTTGATCCATTTGCCAAACACGATAAAACCACTGTAAAATAGATTTTTTCATGGCCAGTGGTTTTAATTAAAACTGTTTTTTCACCAACACCAGTTACCGTTCTGTTGCTCGGGAGATCGAATGTCATTGGTGTTTCATCCATATTTCCTATTTGTGACAGTTCAAATGCATATTCCTTTCGATATTTTATAATAAACCTTTGGAAAGATTCGATTTTTTCTTCCAGATCTCTCGGCAGCTTTTGCGCTATCTTTGTTCGCTGACAAAGACAGAGACCGTGACGGTTCATGAAGCGAGTACACCAACCCGCTGATGCGACAAACATTGACGGCTTTACTGACTTGTACTTGTCGTCTTTCGACATTTGCAGAGCACGCAGACGAATTCCCGTTCTAGTGACAATGTACCCATTTTGTCGACATTCAACAACCCAATTATTGAGATCTTTCTCTAGCTCAGGAAATGAAGCGCACCTCGTTGGACATTTTTTCTTGCTTCTTGGCATGTCTTTTAGTGTTGTTTTATTTTTTCGCCATTCTCTTACTTGCTTCTCATTAATACAGAATTCACGAGCAGCGGCGCAATTATTGTTTGCTTCTGCATATTCAACAACTTTAAGTTTGAACGCTGCGTGATAAGCAGACCTTTTTCTTTTGATTTCACCGTTGTTCATTTTAAATACTAGTATGAAAATAGATTATTATTATTATTGTTGTTGTAGTTATAGATTTTGTCGGACTTTATATAGGAATGTCACCTGCTTTATCACTGTCAAATTATTATTGTTCTTTGTTTATTTCAAAGCAGCCCTGTAGATTGGCATGTCTGTGGGGATAACAGGCTATTTCAATTTTATTAGAGATTCCATCAATTCTGCACATTATATTTTCATATTGGCTCGAGACTTATGAGGTCCATTGATAGAAATGCATGAAGAGATCAAATTACACAGTAGCGGACTGACACCAGTGCTATAGTACTATCATTCTATTTTTCTGATTGGCTCGTTAAGGCATAGCATTTTGTGAAATGCATGGGTCAAATGTCATGCAGATCTGCAGCACTGCTCTTTTAGTATTCCTTTCAAGCCAATCTAGTCCACTAAACAAAGCCTTTGCAACTTTAAAAGGCTGCAGTATTGACATCAATAAATGGGTCGGCAAACTTTGGCTCCCGGCCTGTCAGGGTAAGCCGCTGGCGGGACGTTTTGTTTACTTGGAGCGTCTGCAGGCATGGAGCCCCTCAGCTCCCTGTGGCTGCGGTTCACTGTTCCCAGCCAACGGGAGCTGCGGGAAGTGGCACAACTTCCATTGGCTGGGAACGGCGAACCGCGGTCACAGGAAGCCGAGAGGCTCCATGCCTGCGGACGCTCCAGGTAAACAAAACGCAATGTATTAGATATTCAATTCAATGATTCCATAGAGTTTAAAATCATCAAATTTTGGTGTAGACCCATTTATAAGCCGACCTCTGCTCTTTGATGCGTCACTTTTTTACCAAAAATATTCGGCTTATGAACGAGTATATATGGTAATTCTTCCACTCTATTCAGCGCTCATAAGGCCTCAACTGGAGTACTGTGTCCAGTTCTCGGCCCCACACTTCAGGAAGGATTTAGACCAATTGGGGAGACTCAGAGGAGAGCAATAATATTGATTAAATGTCTAGAAAACAAGACCTATGAAGAAAGTGAAAATATTGGGTTTGTTTAGTCTGGAGAAGGGGGGGGGGGGAGAAGGAGGAGGGGAGAACCCTTGATAACAGTCCTTCCAGACATAAAAGGTTGTTACAAAGTGGAGGGTGATAAATTGTTCTCCTTATCCACTGAGAACAGGAGAAGATTTAATGGGATTCAATTGCAGCAAGGGAGATTTAGGTTAGAGATTAGGAAAAACTTCCAAACTCTGAGGGTAGTTAAGCACTGGAACAAGATTACCTGGGAGGCTGTGGAATCTCCATCATTGCAGGTTTCTAAGAACAGGTTAAACAGACACCCTGCCAAGGATGGACTAGGTAATACTTAGTCCTGTCTCAGTGCAGGGGACTGGACTAGATGACCTACCTTGGTCTCTTCTAGTCCCACATGTCTATGATTTCTAGAATTCAAAGATATCAAGGCCAGACAGGCTCATTGTGCCCATACAGCCTAGCTTCCTGCCTATCCCAGCCAGCGGATCTTCCCCAGCAATTCCTGCCTCTGGCCCAGTAATTCCTGGCTGGGTTAGAGCGGGGCTTTGAGAGAGAGACGCCCCATCTCCACCGACAGACTCCCAGTGAGGGAGAATCCATTGCATCCTGAGGGGAGCTCTCCCAGTGGTTCATTCCCCTCCCAGATAAACACTGGCCCCTAATTCCCAGCTTCAATTTGTCTCTCTTCAGCTCCTAGCCAATGGATCTCGCTCTGCCTTTGCCTTCCACATCAAGGAGTGCTCCGCTAGCAAGTGTGTAAATCAGAAGGGATCGGATTATGACGACTCACCTGAGGGGGGGCTCTCAGGCCCAGAGTTTATCCTGGAGCCCTCGGCATCCCAGATCCAGAGTTCTGCCTCCCCTATCTCGATCCGGTGGATTAAGTCCGGTTTGGAACCTGAAGAGCCTGTTTGTAGGGGAAAGTTTTATTACTAAAGTTTTGGGGGCAGGGATTCATTTATATGTTGGTGCAGCCCAGCACAACAGGGCTCTGACCTCGGTCAGGGTGTGTTTGCGCAGCACCTAGCACGACGGGACACTGCTGTCGGTCGCTGCTTCAGAGTAAAGCGCAAGAGATCCCAAGCAGGAGAATAAAGAAATAAACCTTCCTTAGAGGAGATTTCTTCCCATCTCTCACTTGTACTCTGAATCCGCAACGCCTACAACCCGTCTCACGTTGCAGTGGGGGCCGAGTTTAAAACCTTGCTGGGGTAACTCTAGATGTTCCATAGAAATATCCCATTCTGCTAACACCTTGGCCTTTATGCTATCTGGTGTCACTACGTTCCATAGGACAACTGCGTGACATGGATTTCCTTTAACCCACAGAAACACCAGTGAACACCCATTAGTCTCAGATTAAGAGACAGGGTGAATTATTTCACTTACCCAAATGTCTCCTGAAACATTTCTCATGGGGAAGACTTTGGAAGAAGGGAACGTTGCTCCTTTGCCATCTTATAGCTGTTGAAACGTTTCGGGCATGTCATTAAAGCATATCGGCCACAACGTGTCATGGCAGGTGTCACCAGGTGGCGCCAGTACACAGACATTCCAGTTCTTTTGCATTGTTCAACTGTACAGTTGTTAAATTTACTATGTTCATTCTTTTGGGGGAGGTGGGGAGCTGTTGCAGCAGCAGCAGCGTTTTTTCCCTGCCTTATTTGTCTAACTAGAGTCAGTTCCTGAGGCAGAGTTGCTGCCCTCAACGTCTGGCTGGGATTCCTGGAAGAGATTGTTGCTCATGGGCTGTTTGCTAACACCACTAATGTGCCCTGACTGAGGTAGGTAATGCAAATAAACAAGTTACACTAAGGGCTGGTCTACACTAGCAACTTAAAGCGCTGCATCTTTCTCGCTCAAGGGTGTGAAAAAACATCCCCCTGTTTGCTGTAAAGCACCATTGTAAACAGTGCACCAGCGCTGGTAGCTATGCCTTGTGGAGATGGATTTTTTAGAGCATTTTTTTAGAGCTACCGTGCTTTAGCGTTGGCAGTGTAGACTAGCCCTAAGATTAGCCCCAGGCTCTGTAGCCCTGAGTTCTCCTCCAAAGGGTGCTGACCTGAAAGGGGCTGGCATGTGCCACCCCTCAGTGATAGGGTGTCACATGGCAACCAAAGCCTCGAGGGAATCCAAATGTTTTAAAGCTGTGAATAAATGAAGGGAACTCAGTCCTTACCCAGGGAAACGAGGGCCCAATAATTCCTCAGCATCTGGTCCCGGTACAGCTGCTTCTCTGGTTGGGATAAAAGCTCCCACTCCTCCCGGGTGAAATACAGAGCGACGTCCTCGAACACCACCTGGAGCTGCTGGCACAAGCGTTACACACTCAGCACCTTCCACTCCAGCCCCCAGCCCGGAGTCTCAGCAGGGGACGCGGTTTCTAGGGGAGCGTCTCCCAGGAAACCCCCAGCCCAGCAGCTGTGACCCAGGGAGACTCCTCCCCCCCCCCCCGCACAGCTCCCCAGGGACTCGGGGCCCTGCTGGCCGGGGACAGGAGTCGCCCTCGGCTCCCCGCGGGGCTCTGGGGCGGGGCGCTGGGAAGGGCCCGAATCCCAGGGCAGGGAACAGGCTCCTCCCCCGTCCCCGCCTCCGCCCCAGGCCTGTGCTCAGCCCGGCCGGGGCCCCCAAAGCCGCTCCCCGGCCCCGGTGCTCCAGCCCCTGAGCCCCCGGGCTGCGCTGGTGCAAAATGGGACCCCGGGCCCTGCCTGGCCGCACCGCGCTGAGCCGCTCCCTGCCCCGGGGCAGCGCCGCCTCCCGGGAGCTGCTGCAGCCCCCAGCCCCGGAGTCACTAGCGCGGGAGCGACCCGGGTCCCGGCCCCCAGCCGGGACCAGCCAGTGCCCGGCCGGGGAGTCCCCGCCCCGCGTCCTACCTGCGCCGGCCCCGCTGCAGCCATCGCCGGGCTCGGCCCCGGCTCCGGCCGCTTCCTCCAGCCGGGCAGCGACTTCCCGCCGCGCGGCTGGTGCCTCCCCGGTGCCGCCTCTCGCCCGCTCCCCGCCCTGCGCACGGGCCGAGCTGGGACCCAGGGGGCCGGGCTGACCCGGGAAGGCTCCGCTCGCTGGGCTGCGGGACGCGCCGGCTCCAGCCCTGCTGCGCTCCCCGCCCGTCCCCGACTCAAGGGCCCCGCGCCTGCGCCGCCAGTTCCAGCAGCCGGGGGAGGCCCCAGTGCGGGGACCTTCCGGTCCAGCTCCCCGGACGCCTGGGTCCCGAATCCAATCTCCGGGGGCGCTCGCGGCACCTGGTGCCCTGGCGGCAGGAGCCCATAAGGGGGCAGCCCGGTCCCCGCTGTGCCGTGGGGCGCTAGCTGCAGGAGGGCTGGGAGCCCGGACTCCTGGGTTCTGTCCTGGCCTTCGGAGGGCAGCGAGGACTAGTGGGTACAAGTACAGTTGCAAACTTTCTAATTGCACAAAACTGAACACCCTAACTCCGCCCTTTCCCTGAGGTCCTGCCCTCTGCCCCCCACTTCCTCAAGGCTGTGCCCCCACACCTTCCCTGCTCACTACATTCCCCCTCCCTTGGTAGCTCGCTTCCCCCACCCTCAGTCACTTTCACTGGGCTGAGGCTGGGGCAGGGGGTTGGGGTGCAGGAGAGGGTGAGGGGCTGTGGCTGGGGCTGTGGGCCAGTAGCATAGCTAGGAGGGGAGCAGGGCAGTGACCGTTCTCCCACTGAGCACAAGTGGTGCCTTTTCAATTTCTTGGCGCCTTTTTAATTTTTACTCACCCGGCAGCGCTCCAGGTCTTCGGTGGCACTTCAGCGGTGGGTCCTTCACTTGCTCCGGGTGTGTTCGGTGGCACTGAAGGACCCGCCACCGAAGACCCGCGGAGCGAGCGAAGAACCTGCTGCCGAAGACCCGGAGCGCCGCCCCGTCAGTAAAATCGCCGCCGGGTTGGGTCCAGGCTGGGTGGTGAGGGCAAGGGATTCAGAGTGTGGGAGGGGGCTGTGGGTTGAGGCAGGGAGTTGGGGTGTAGGAGGGGGTGAGGATTCTGGGGTGGGGCCAGGTATGAGGGGTTCACAGTGTGGGAGGGGGGTCTAGGCTGGGGTGCAGGGGTCTGGGCTAGGGGTTGGGGTGTAAGAGGGGGTGCGGGCTCTGGGCTAGGCCAACACCATCCAGCAGTGCTGGAGCAAGAACATGCCCAAAGCATCCATTGAGGAGGCCATCAATGGAGGGGTAAGTAGCCGAGTCCCACCAGCTCAACTCAGGGGGCAGAGGGGCCCTTGCTGCATTCTCTGGGCCATGCCAGGCCATGCCGAGAGGCATTGGGAGCCTTTAATGAGGGAGCAAGGCTGGGCTTGTGGCTATGGTGCTGGGCTGGGCTACAGCACTCCCGGTGTTTATTCCTAGCTCCTCCACTTGGGCAAATCACTTGGGTCATAGGGAATTGCCAGACTGGATCAGAGCAGAGATGTGTCCACTCCAGTGTCCTGTTTCCAGCACCCAGTGGCTGGTATAAGAATCCTGCAGTAGTAGATGTGGGGATAATCATCCTGTGCTAGTGTCACTGTGCTTCAGTGGGTCACACCTGAGCATACCCGATTCAGGACAAACTGCTGAGAAATAGGGCAGACACACACCAGAACTGGTGGTTATTCTTCCATAAATTATACCACACCAGCAACAAAAGTAAACTTCTGTCTCACCACACTGGCAACAAGAAGTCAGAAATGCAGCCTCGTTAGGTATCCCAGTCCTTGTTTCACCACCCAGACACTAGACTTAATGTTGAGTGCTTATTTAAAAACAATTACATCAACCAAACGGGGCCGCCCGGGGGGGGGGGGGCAAGTGGGGCAATTTGCCCCAGGCCCTGCAGGGGCCCCGCGAGCCCTGGCCCGGCTGCGGTCCGGGTCTTCGGCGGCATTTTGGCGGCAGGTCCTTCAGTGCTGCCCAAGATGTGGAGCAACTGAAGGGCCCCCCGCCGCCGAAATGCCGCCGAAGACCCGTACCACCGCCGGGTGAGTACAAGTGCTGCAGCTAGGGTGACCAGACGTCCCGATTTTATCGGGACTGTCCCGATATTTGCTTCTTTGTCCCACGTCCCAACCAATGTTTGGTCGGGACACTGGACAAACAAGAAATTTTGCCCTCCCGGAGGGATTCTCGCCCCGCCCCCCCCCCCCCGCCCCTTCCTTCCCCCATTGGCTCCCTCCCCAAATCCCCGCCCTGGCCCCGCCTCTTCCCCAACCACGCAGCATTCCTCCTCCCTCCCAGGCTTGCAGCTGCATGGCGGCGCAAGCCTGGAGGGGGAGGGGAGTGGCAGCGCCTGGATCCTGGAGCTGGTGAGTCAGCTCCGGCACCCGAGCACTGGGCGGGCGGGCAAAGGGGGGCTAGCAAGGGAGGGAGGGAGACGGGGGGGCTCAGCTTTGAGCCCCCCGCCGTGCCAGAGGGCTCCTGCCCGGCCCCCGGGCCGCTACACACGGGGGCCGGGAGCGCAGCGCGGAGGCTGCTCCAGCCCTGCAGCCTGCGGGGCAGCGCGGTGGGTCCAGACAGGGGCAGCGCGGAGCGTGCAGGAGCTGGGTGGGTGGCGCGGGGACGTGGGCCGAATCCCTGCTGCTGCCGGGGAGCCCCACGTGCCTCTCCCTCCCACTTGCAGCTGCAGCTCCTTCCTGGCGGGACACGCCTCCCGCTCCCCGGTCCGCCCTGGGCACATGCGGCGCGCGTCCCACCGCTGGCGGGGAGCCCCGCACCTCTCCCGCTCGGCTGTGCTCCAGCATCTCCTTCCCGGTGGAAGGGAGACTAGGCGCGGGGAATGCGCGCTGCATGTGCCCGGGGCGACGGCGACAGGCGCGTCCCGCCGGGAAGGAGCCGCAGCCGCGAGTGGGAGGGAGAGGCGCGGGGCTCCCCGGCAGCAGCGGGGATTCAGCCCGCGCCACCCACCCGGCCCCTGCCCGCTCCACGCTGCCCCCACCCAGACCTACCGCGCGCCGCATGTGCCCGGGGCGGGCCGGGGGGCATTGGGAGGCTCCGTGAGGAGGGCAGCGCGCATGGCCGGGGCCTGCTAATGCCCCCGGCCCCTTTGAAACGCCTTTTTTTTTTTTTTTTGCTCGCCCCCTCCACCTCCCCGCGTCCCGATATTTTATCTCTCTGATCTGGTCACCCTAGCTGCAGCCAGGGCCGGAATCGGGCCCCGCGCCCCTAAGAGGGCCCCGCAACGTCCTGAAGGAGCTGCCGCCGCTGTCCCGCCGCTGTCTTCGGTGGTAGCTCAATCGCTGCCGTGGAGGAAGGTCCCTCTGCCGAAGTGCCGCCGAAGGCACCGGCAGCTGATTGAGTTGCCGCCGAAGTCCCGGCATCGTTGGCGGCGGCAGCTCAGTCGTTGCTGCTGTTAAGAATTTGCAGCCTGCTTGTATCATCTCTTAGGGTGAGAATCTTCTATTCATATCCATCCTCAGGAATCAGAGTTGCCTGCCCTGCTGTGTGCAATGGAAAGAAACAACACCAGAATACTTTTGGCATTCACAGAGCAGCTGCACACAGTGGACTGTCACATTTAGGCTCGGGAAACAAGCCCTGAGTGGTGGGATCGCATCGCTATGTAGGTTAGGTAGATAATGAGCTGTGGCTGCAGAACTTTTGTAAGCGGAAAACCACCTTCATGGAACCATGTGCGGCGCTCGCCCCAGCCCTGCGGCACAAGGACACCAAAATGAGAGCTGCCCTCTCGGTGGAGTAGTGCGTGGTGCTCGCAGTGTGGAAGCTGGCGACGGCAGATTGCTACTGCTCAGTTGCGAATCAGTTTGTAGTGGGAAAGTCCACCATTGGGGCTGCGTTAATGCACGTGTGCAGGGCTACTAATTGCATCTTTGCAATGTGCGTGAAATATTGGATGATTTTGCGGCAATGGGATTCCCTAACTGCGGTGGAGCAATAGATGGCACGCATATTCTAATTTTGGCCCCGGACCATCTTGCGATGGAGTACATCAACAGAAAGGGGTACTTCTCTATTGTATTGTGGGCGCTTGTGAATTACCACCTGTGCTTTCCTTACATCAACCCGGGGTGGTCCAGGAAGGTGCATGACCCATGTATCTTCAGGAACACTGGCCTGTACAGAAAGCTGCAAACAGGGACTTTCTTTCCAGACCAGAAGAGTCCAGTGGGGGCCATAGTGATCCTGGGAAACCCAGCCTACCCCTTACCTCCATGGCTTACGAAGCCTTACACGGGAAACCTGGATAGCAGTAAGGAGTGGTTCAACCATAGACTGAGTCGGTGCCAAATAACCGTGGAATGTGCACTGGGCAGATGAAAGGCACGCTGGCGATGCCTTTATGGCAGGTTAGATCCATATGAGGAAAACATTCCCGTAGTCATAGCTGCCTGCTGCACGCTCCATAATCTTTGTGAGGCTAAGGGTGAAAAGTTTCCCCAGGGCTGGAGTGCTGATGCAGAGCGCCTGGCTGCTGATTTTGAGCAGCCTGATACCAGGACTCTAGGAGGGGCACAACGGGGAGTAATCTGCATGAGGGAGGCTTTGAGGGAACATTCGATAATGAGCTCCGGTAATCTGTATTTCTATAAAGCAATGTGCTATGCTTTGTTAATTTCAGTTATCTTTTTTCACCTAAAACTTTTGATGGTTCTTGAGTGGGATTTGCAGTAAGTAAGTGATTACATAAAAACAGCCATACTGGGTCAGACCAAAGGTCCATCTAGCCCAGTATCCTGTCTTCCGACAGTGGCCAATGCCAGGTGCCACAGAGGGGATGAACACAACAGGTAATCATCTGTCGCTTATTCCCAGCTTCTGGCAAGCAGAGGCAGGGGACACCATTCCTGCCCATCCTGGTTAATAGCCATTGATGGACCTATCCTCCATGAATTTATCTAGCTCTTTTTTGAACCCTGTTATATGAACCCTTGGCCTTCACAACATCCTCTGGCAAAGAGTTCCACAGGCTGACTGTGCATTGTGTGAAGAAATACTTTCTTTTATTTGTTTTAAACCTGCTGCCTATTAATTTGATTTCATGACCCCTAGTTCTTGTGTTATGAGAAGTAGTAAACAACACTTCCTTATTTACTTTCTCTACACCAGTCATGGTTTTATAGACCTCAGTCATATGCCCCTTAGTCATCTCTTTTCCAAGGTGAAAAGTTCCAGTCTCACTAATCTCTCCTCATATGGAAGCTGTTCCATACCCCAATCATTTTGTTGCCCTTTTCTGAACCTTTTTCAATTCCAATACATCTTTTTTTTTTAATGTGGCGATGACATCTGCATGCAGTATTCAAGATGTGGGTGTACCATGGATTTATATAGAGACAATATGATATTTTGTCTTATTTATCCCTTTCTTAATTATTCCCAACATTATCTATCCCTTTCTTCATAATTCTCAACATAATAAACTGCATGTGTGTTTCAGTGTCAACAGTAATCAGTATGTGTAGGACACAAAGATTTGTTATCTTTCAGAGAGTTTGCTTTTATTAAGCAACAATGAACGCACAGAGATGACTTGGTGGGAAGTGATGTCACCCAAGAGTCATCCTCTGTCTGGAACCGAGGTAGGTGTGTGTGGGGAAGTTCCTAGCTGGGTCCCATCAAGATGGGGGGAGGGGGAGCGAGTGTGGGATGGAAAGAGAGAGACCTGGTTGGATCCCACCTAATGCAGTAGGCTGTGACCATCTGCTCTAAATTCCCTCCACCTGTCTGCTCTTCCCCACACTGCTAAGCCAAGTCCCGTTCCCTATCCCCCCAGTCTCTCTGCTGGGCATCATGGGGACAGGACCACTCCCTGATCTGCATCTGCTGGAGCTGTGTCAGGCCCACGGACTGCCAGAAGCCCCTCAGGCCCTGGTGGTGGCAGAAGGGCACTGGGGTACGTGACCGGGTGAGGTTGGCCAATCTAGCAAAGAGCTTGCCCCAGCCAGCACAGCTGTACCGCTGTTCTCGGCTGTGAATGAACCGATGTGGTAGCAAGGAGGAGGCCCGTGCAACGCTCCTGCTGCAGCCAATGCATCGCAATGTCCTCTCCCCAGTGTGCGTGCGCTGGTGCTTGTTCAGTGCTCTGGTTTTGCTGAAATTCTTACTAGAATCGTTACAACGGTGTGGCTGCTCCCTGATGTGTGCGCTGGTGTATTCTCAGGCTTGAGCTCTGTGCAAAGCCCTTCCCGCAGTCAGCACAGCAGTACGGCCGCTCCCCGGTGTGTGCGCGCTGGTGTCTTCTCAGGTTTGAGCTTCGTGCAAAGCTCTTCCCGCAGTCAGCACAGCGGTGTGGCTGCGCCCCGGTGTGCGTGCGCTGGTGTGTTCTCAGGTTTGAGCTGTGTGCAAAGCCCTTGCCACAGTCAGCACAGCGGTGCGGCCGCTCCCCTGTGTGCGTGCGCTGGTGTATTTTCAGCTTTGAGCTCTCTGCAAAGCCCTTCCCGCAGTCAGCACAGTGGTGTGGCCGCTCCCCAGTGTGCGCGCGCTGGTGTATTCTCAGCTTTGAACTCTCTGCAAAGCTTTTCCCACATTCAGCACAGTGGTGCGGCCGCTCCCCGGTGTGCGTGCGCTGGTGCAGTGTCAGTGTGTTGGCACTACTGAACTTTTTACCACAGTCGGCACAGCAGTACTGCCGCTCCCCGGTGTGCGTGCGCTGGTGTGTTCTCAGGTTTGAGCTCCGTGAAAAGCTCTTCCCGCAGTCAGCACAGCGGTGTGGTCGCTCCCCGGTGTGCGTGCGCTGGTGCGTTCTCAGGTTTGAGCTCTGTGCAAAGCTCTTCCCACAGTCAGCACAGCGATACGGCCGCTCCCCGGTGTGCGTGCGCTGGTGCAGCGTCAGTGTGTTGGCACTACTGAATCCCTTACCACAGTGTGCACAACAGTACGGCCACTCCCCAGTGTGCGTGCACTGATGTAGTCTCAGGTGTGAGCTCTGTGCAAAGCCCTTGCCGCAGTCAGCACAGCGGTGTGGTCGCTCCCCGGTGTGCGTGCGCTGGTGTGCTCTCAGGTTTGAGCTCTGTGCAAAGCCCTTCCCGCAGTCAGAGCAGTGGTGTGGCCGCTCCCCGGTGTGCGTAAACCAGTGTATTCTCAGGATTGAGGCCTGCCTGAAGCTCTTGCCGCAGTCAGCGCAGTGATGGGGACACCGGCCCATGGGGAGTCTGTGGTGTGTAGCCAGGTCTAGTCTCTGGCTGAGTTTATCCCGGGGATGGACTGCGTCCTGTGCATGGATCCCTCTGTAGGATGTGGGATCCTGCGTTCCTGCCGTGCTCTCCCCACATTCAGATGGTGTCCTCGGTCCCCCCAGGATCCCGAGCCCTGCTGGAGAGAGCAGAGGCAATCCTGGTGTTAGCACACGTTAAGGCTACAGGTTTGTCAAGGAAGTAAAAATGTCACGGATGGAGCGATTTCCCCATTTGTCCCTGATTGTTTTTTCGATCGGTGCCTCACCCTGCAATGGCGGCTCCTGTCCCACAGGGCTGGACCCAACGACTCACTCTGGGCACTGAGACCTGCCCTGCGCGTGTACAGCACCACTCAGATATTCCCCCGCCCCCAGTCATGATGGTGGGGGAGGTGGGACAAACTTCAGTGAATGGACTTGCAACTCATATCTTTTCTAGCGTGACCCAACACCTCTGCCTCAGCCTGCGGATAGGGTTGCAGCATTGGGGGGTTGCTGGGGGGTTGGTGCCCCCTGGGCAGGACGAGGAGCAGGGCAGGTTTTGTTAAAAATCATGGAGCCGTCACAGTAAATTTAGTGACCTGTGACTTTTAATAAATTTACTATAACTGCTCCGTAATTTCTGATATGAAATGCCGACACACATCTGCAGCCTGACTCAGGGTGGTTCTACCCTATGTTGTTTGTGCAACACCTGGCGCCTGTTCCCATGTGTGCCATGCGCCTCTTGGGTCTTGTTTGATGCTTAAATTGTAGCTTGCCCAGGATACACCCAGCGCCTGGCACAACGGGGCCCTCATCCAGAACTAGGGCCGCTAAGTGCTAACAAATAGGATCTGGGGTTTGTTTTCACACTGATTATGGTTTTAGTTCAATCAGAGGAGTTTATTTACATGTTGCTGGTTCTGTACTGTCTCCTGTTTTACAGCAGGTCTCCTGTTCCCCATATTGCTCTGTTTAAACTATATTGGTTTGAAACTAGTTTAGGCTCTACAATCCCCTCGCGGACACATTGAGACCGGTATAAAGCTGCTTACATCAACGTAGCTTATTCCTGTGCAGGAGTGAGTCCTTTTCAAGGAATTCCTTCTAAAGAAGTCATTCACCCTGAACCTGTTTCATTCTTTGTGCAAAATTAAAACCCTCGGGGGGGGGGGGGGGGCGTTGAGGGGATGACATGTCACTCAGGGTTTGTGTGATGTAACCTGAAAAACATGTCTGTATTGTGTCACAAGCTAATCAGTAACCATGCTGAGCTGGAAGGGGTGAATGGCTTCCACCCAGCAGGCCTTTGATCTACAGTTACAGACTGTTTTAAGGCTGAGGGCTGTGCTAAGCATTGACAATGAAGCAATGTAAGTGACAACGATTTCGTGCCACTGAGAGAGCAGGGGGAGAGGGGATGTGACAAAGTCCATTCCACCCCCTCTCCCTCACACCCAGCCCATATACCAGGATACTCCAAGTCGTGGCCCACAGGACAATTTCCTCTGGCCTCCACGTGCATCATCCGCACCCCCAGAAGCAGCTGCCTGGAACGCGGGGCAGTTTTAGCGCATTACAGTGAAACGCTGCAAATACTGAAAACCTGCTCTACAAAATGGTGTCCTCTGCATGGCATGACCTTGCACGCATCGTACATGACTGATCCTGCCCTGAGTCATTCCCAGCTTTCTCCTTGCTCGCTGGGGACAGGTTTCTCCAGTCTGAGAGGTCACGTGCGAAGTGAAGTGGCAGATAGGGGATAGGGTGGGAACCTTGAGAGGACAGAGCCTTCTCTGCCAAGGGCCAGTGACTCGGGGATGCTCTCCCAGGCTGTGAGCAGGTTTTTGCCCCGTCTGAGCTATGTCTGGATCCAGGTGCCCAGGGCCACAGGACACCAGCTTGAGTCGGGGGGGCAGAGGCATGAAACCCATTTGAAAAATCTCTAGGGCGCCCCTACCTTGGTATGATTTTCTGAGGTGTGGGAAGTCTAGAAGGTGTTGTGGTCTATGGCCGGACAGGCTTGTCTTTCTACCCAGGTGCTTGTTTGCCCTGCAGCAGCCAGCTCACACAGTCTCTCTCTTTCTCTCCCCTCCTACCCCCCACCAGTCCATGTACCCCTCTCCTCAGAGTGAGGGCAGGGGAGACAGGGGTGCGATATGGTCTATGGACCGGCAGGCATGTCTTTCTACCCAGGTGCTTGTCTGCCCCCCAGTGCCAGATCCACTGACACACACAGATGGATTTTATCCTCACAGCCCCAGTGCCCTCTCCATTACACAGCTGGGGTAACTGAGGTATGGGGAAGCTGTAGTGACTCACTTCTAGAACTGAACCAAGATGTTTTGAATCCTGTTGCAAAGTCCTACCCACTAAGGAAATGCAGCCATGTGCTGTCGCCTACCATGGAGAACTCTCTCTTTCCCTCAGCACCCCTCAAATCCACCCCCCCACATCTCTTCCAAGTTCATCACCTCCCCATCTCTGCTCCATTTCTCTGTCGCAGCTTTGAGGCCCCATCATTTTTAGGTGCCATCCTAGGTCACAGATATCCAATGAGTAGGAAAGATAGGAAGTATGATAAGAGGACTCCCTGCCTTAACCAGGAGATCTTCAATGACTGGAAACTCAAAAAAGAGTCATACAAGAAGTGGAAACTAGGTCAAATGACAAAGGATGAATATTAAAAAAAAACAAAACCAAACCCACAAGCACATAGGAACAAAATTAGAAAGGCCAAGGCAAAAAAGCAAATTAAACTAGCCAGTAATATAAGGGGGGAAAACAAAGCATTTTACAAATACATAGGAAGGCAGAGGAAAACAAGGACAGGCTGGGCCCATTACTAAATGGAGGGAAAGACAATAAGAGAAAACGCAGCCATGGCCAAACAGTTAAACGCCTCTTTTGTTTCAGTTTTCACCAAAAAAGTTAGCAGTGATCGGCTGACTAACATAGTGAACATCAGTGTCAATGGGGTAGGATCTGAGCCTAAAATAGGAAAGGAAATAGTTATGAATTATTTAGACAAGTTACATGTCTTCAAGTTGGCATGGCATAGCATGGCATGATGAAATACATCTAGAATACTTAAGGATCTGGATGAAGAGATCTCTGAGCCATTAGCGATTATCTCTGAGAAGTTGTGGAGGATGATAGAGGGACCTGAGGATGGGAAAAGGGCAAATATAGTACCTAGGTACAGAAAGGGGATAAGGACAACTCAGGAAGTTATAGACCAGTCATAACTTCAGTACCTGGAAAGATAATGGAGCAAGTAATGAAACATTCTATTTGTGAGCACCTAGATGGACATAAAGTAATAAGTAACAGTCAGCATGGATTGTCGAGAACAAATTATGTCAAACCAACCTAATATCCTTCTTTGACAGGTAACAAGCTTTGTGGACAGGACGGACACAGTAGATGTCACATCTCAAATTTAGTAAGGCTTTTGATACTTGTGACGGTGCACTCCATATGATATTATGAAAATATGCAAATGAGTGTGACTATAATGTAACTGGAATATGCTTCATGCAAAAGGTCTCTTGTAAGGTATCCTTACAAAGTTTATAATCTACTGAGTGTGTTCATCCTATTTGTATAAATGTATCACTCCTGTATCTGAAACTGGAAATATGAAATATAATTCTGAGGTCCTATTGTAATTATGCAAAGTGTGGGCTATTAATGGTGGCTTGGAATCTTGATGGTTCCCATTAACCAGGACAATTGGTTGTAAATGTCTGTTTACTTGCAAGTCTTCCTGTATTCCTGTGTGCTGGCAAGTGAATAATGAAGTCTTACAGTGACATGCGATTGTGTCACCTGAACTGGAATCCATCTTTAACCTGGTGCTTTTCCATTGAGAAGGAGGGGTGGGAACCCAGAGAGGGACAAAGGATTCCCACCTTGTTCAAAAGATATATAAGGGGGTGGAATAGAACAAAGGGGGCTGCAGTCATGAGAAATCCTCTAGCTACCACCTGAGCTGGAACAAGGACTGTACCAGGGGAAAGGATTGGGACCAGACTAGGAAGGAGTCCAGTCTGTGAAAGAAGCTTATTGAAACACCTCTGAGGGTGAGATTTTATCAGTTTTCTACTGTATTAGGCTTAGACTTGCGTGTTTTATTTTGTTTGGTAATTTACTTTGTTCTGTCTGTCTATTACTTGGTACCACTTAAATCCTACTTTTTGTATTTAATAAAATCACTTTTTACTTATTAATTAACCCAGAGTATGTATTAACACCGCGGGGGGGGGGGGGGGGGACAGCTGTGCATATCTCTCTATCAGTGTTATAGAAGGCGAACAATTTATGAGTAAATTTATGAGTAAAACGGATTTAATTGGGGTTTGGACCCCATTGGGAGCTGGGTATCTGAGTGCTGGAGACAGGAGCACTTCTTAAGCTGTTTTCAGTTAAGCCTGCAGCTGTTGGGGGACGTGGTTCAGACTTGGATCTGTGTTTGCAGCAGGCAAGCGTGTCTGGCTCAAACAAGGCAAGGTACTGAAGTCCCAAGCTGGCAGGGAAATTCTCTAATGAGCTGAAAGGGCATATCGAGTGGGATCCCAAAGGGATCTGTCCTGGGTCTGATTCTATTCTGTATCTTCATAAATGATTTGGACAATGGCATAGAGAGTGCACTCATAAAGCTTACGGATTATTCAAAGCTGGGGATGGGTTTCAAGCCCTTTAGAGGACAGGATTAGAATTTAAAGTGATCTTGACAAAATGGAGAAATGGTCGGAATTCAAATAATTGCCTAGGAAGGAGTACTGCAGAAAACCATCGGGGGTTATAGTGGATCACAAACTAAGTGAGTCAACAATTTAATACTGTCGGGGGGGGGAAAAAGGCAAATATCTGGGATGTATTAGCAGGAGCGTTGCAAACAATACGCGAGAAGCAGGGCCGGCTCCAGGCACCAGCTTGTCAAGCAGGTGCTTGGGGCGGCCGCTCCGGAGAGGGGCGGCACGTCCAGGTATTCGGCGGCAATTCGGCGGACGGTCCCTCACTCCGCCTGGGAGCGAAGGACCTCCTGCCGAATTGCCACAGCAGATCGCGATAGCGGCTTTTTTTTGTTTGTTTTTTTTGTTTTGGCTGCTTGGGGCGGCCAAAACCCTGGAGCCGGCCCTGGCGAGAAGTATGTCTTCCACTCTACTCAGCATTGATAAGGCCTCAACTGGAGTACTGTCTTCAAGAACGTAAATGGTTGTTACAAAGAGAAGGGTGATACATTGTTGTTCTTATCCGCTGAGGCCAGGACAAGAAGTAATGGGCTTAAATTGCAGCAAGGGAGATTTAGGTTAGACATTAGGAAAAACTTCCAAACTGTTAGGGTAGTTAAGCACCGGAACAAATTCCTTGGAGAGATTGTGGAATTTCCATCATGGGAAGTTTTTAAGAGCATGTCAGGCATGGACTCGATAATACTTAGTCCTGCCTCTGTGCAGGCAACTGGACTAGATGACCTATTGAGGTCCCTTCTAGTCCTACATTTCTAGGATTCATAGATATCAAGGCCAGACAGACTCATTGTGCCCATCCAGCCTGGCTTCCTGCCAATCCCAGCCAGAGAAGCTCCCCCAGTGACTCCTACCTCCTGGCTGAACAAGAAGAAAGCTTTGAGAAAGTCACACCCCATTTCCACTGACAGACTCCCAGTGAGGGAGAATCTATCGTGTCCTGAGGGGAGCTCTCCCAGTGGTTCATTCCCCTCCCAGATAAACACTGGCCCCTAATTCCCAGCCTCCATTCGACCCCTTCAGCTCCCAGCCAGTGGATCTCACTCTGCCTTTGCCTTCTACATTAAGGAGCCCTCTGCTAGCAGGTGTGTAAATCAGAATGGATTGGGTTACAATGACTCACCTCTGGAGGGGCCCTCAGGCCCTGAGCTTTCCCTGGAGTTCTCAGCATCCTGGATCCAGAGCTCTGCCTCGCCTACCTCGATCCGGTGGATTAAGTCCGGTGTTGAACCTGAATAGCCTGTTTGGGGGGGGGGGGGGAGGAGAATCAGCTTTATTACTAAAGTTTTGGGGAGAGAGACTCATTTATGTGTTGGTGCAGCCCAGCACATAAGAACGTAAGAATGGCCCTACTGGGTCAGACCAAAGGTCCATCTAGCCCAGTATCCTGTCTTCCGACAGTGGCCAGTGCCGGGTGCTCCAGATGGAATGAACAGAACAGGTAACCATCAAGTGATCCATTCGCTGTCACTCATTCCCAGCTTCTGGCAAACAGAGGCTAGGGACACCATCCCTGGCCACCCTGGCTAATAGCCATTGATGGACCTGTCCTCCATGAATTTATCTAGTTCTTAATTGAACCCAGTCATAGTCTTGGCCTTCACAACATTCTCTGGCAAGGAGTTCCACAGGTTGACTGTGCGTTGTGTGAAGAAATACTTCCTTTCATTTGTTTTAAACCTGCTGCCTATTAATTTCATTTTGTGACCCCTAGTTCGTGTGCTAGGAGTAGTAAACAACACTTCCTTACCTACTTTCTCTATACCACTCATGATTTTATAGACCTCAATCATATCTCCCCTTTGCTGTCTCTTTTCCAAGCTGAAAAGTCCCAGTCTTATTAATCTCTCATATCCGTTCCATACCCCTAATCATTTTTGTTGCTCTTTTCTGAACTTTTTCCAATTCTACTATATCTTTTTTGAGCTGGGGTGAGCACATCTGCATATAGTATTCAAGATGTGTGGTTGTTAAGTTTATGATATTCATTCTTTGGAGAGGTAGGGAGCTGCTACAAGCAGTAGAAGAGTTTTCTCCCTGCCTTATTTGCTCATGTGCTGCTGTTTGTAACCAGCCCTGTACCAGGACTGAGGTGAGGTAGGTAATGCAAGTAAACAAGTTACGCTAAGATTAGAACCAGGCTCTGTAGCCCTGATTTCTTCAACAGGAAGCCGAACAGAAAGAGGCTGGCATTTGCCACTACCCAGCCACGGGGTGGCACATGGCAGGTGAGGCATCAAGGGAACCCAGACATTTCACAGCTGTGAGTAAAGATAAATAAGTCCTTAGTTACCCAAGGAAACGAGGGCCCGGTAATGCCTCAGCATTTGGTCCCGATACAGTTGCTTCTCTGGCTGGGATAAGAGCTCCCACTCCTCCCGGGTGAAATACAGAGCGACGTCCTCAAACACCACCTGGAGCTGCTGGCACAAGCGTTACACACTCAGCACCTTCCGCTCCAGCCCCCAGCCCGGAGTCTCAGCAGGGGACGCGGTTTCTAGGGGAGCGTCTCCCAGGGAACCCCCAGCCCAGCAGTTGTGACCCAGGGAGACTCTTCCCCCCGCACCCCGCACAGCTCCCCCAGGGACTCAGGGCGCCGAATCCCAGGGCCGGGAACAGGCTCCTCCCCCCCGCCGGAGTCCCGCCTCCGCCCCAGGCCTGTGCTCAGCCCCGCTCCCGCCCCGGCTCAGGCGCCTCCGGGCTCCTCTGCCCGGCCGGGGCCTCGCTCGGGGGAAGGGGCCGCGCTCGGCCCCGCGTGTCCGCCCGGCCAGGGCCCCCCAGCCCCGGGGCCTCAGAGCCGCTCCCCGACCCCAGCGCTCCGGCTGCTGCAGCCCCCAGCCCCGGGGTCACTAGCGCGGGAGGGACCCGGGTCCCGGCCCCCCTCGGCCCCCAGCCGGGACCAGCCAGTGCCCGGCCGGGGAGTCCCCGCCCCGCGTCCTACCTGCGCCGGCCCCGCTGCAGCCATCGCCGGGCTCGGCCCCGGCCGCTTCCTCCGGGCAGCGACTTCCCGCCCCGCGGCTGGTGCCTCCCCGGGGCCGCCTCTCGCCCTGCACACGGGCCGGGCTGGGACCCAAGGGGCCGGGCTAGCCCGGGAAGGCCCCGCCTCTGGCCCGCTCGCTGAGCGCTGCGGGACGCGCCGGCTCCAGCCCTGCTGCGCTCCCCGCGCCTGCGCTGCCAGCTCCAGCAGCCGGGCCGGGGGATTTCCCATTTCAGCCCGAGGCGCTAGCAGCCCTGCGGTGGGGATCAGGGTCGTTGTGTTAATGTGTGTAGGCCACGCGCACACCCTGTGTACCCTGCAGATGCACAGAAACAATTTATAAATGCGCCTTAGTGTAGTTCCATTTCAAAGGAGACAAGATCCACATGCTTTAAGGAACAGTGAATGTGCATCAGGTTGTGGCTGCGCCCAGCAAGCTAGTTGAGGGTGGATCACATCGCAGTGCCGCGAATCTACTGCCCTAGGCAGCTGCTTAACTTGCCCAGGCTTGGTGGGTATTGCGCAAGAATAAAGCTGGGGCAAGAAGTGGCATGGCCAGCTGCTTGAGAACAGGCAAACAGCCCAGGGACGTGGTGACCCAAGACATACTTGATCAGTCACTGTGACAGCCACAGACAGCCCATGTCCTCACGCCAGAGCCATTTGTAAAGTGGGAGGGGTGGTGGTGGCATGAGTCTTGTGATATTTGGGTGATATTCCTGAAATCCCCAGTTCCTGGAATTGTTTATGCCAAAACCTTCACTGTCTTTTCAAAAAAGGATAAGCCCTGAGGCTTGAGAGAAAACCTTGGAAATGCAACCCCTAATGGCTATGAAACAAAGCAAATAAACAAAACCTATTTTGTAGGGGCTCATGGTTTTTAAACTGACTTGATTTTTTGAGGCTTGGCTCACTGTTTTTGGACATGTGCAGTGGGCAATGCTGTGCTAGTTACTGTTTAGGGAAGGATTCATTTACTTTGCTTTTGCTTTAGTTTACAGGTAGATTTTTAAAGGCAAATACAATATTTTCAAAGACTTTGAGGCTAGAAGGGGCCATTTTGCCCATCCCCTCTGGCCTCCTTTGTAACCCAGGCCAGATAATGCCCCCAGCAGTTCCTGCCTATGGCTCAGTATCTTGTGGTTTCAAGTATCAGAGGGGTAGCCGTGTTAGTCTGAATCTGTACAAAGCAACAGAGGGTCCTGTGGCACCTTTAAGACTAACAGAAGTATTGGGAGCATAAGCTTTCGTGGGTAAGAACCTCACATCTTGCATCTGAAGAAGTGAGGTTCTTACCCACGAAAGCTTATGCTCCCAATACTTCTGTTAGTCTTAAAGGTGCCACAGGACCCTCTGTTACTTTAAGTAACTTTCAAGCACCTACAACAGATGATAGAGCACCCCAAAACAATAGTTACCCCAAAGGTCTGGAGTGGTTAACAACAGCCTTCCGGTGGCCTGCCTACCATCTGCTGCTGCTGACTGTAGCACGTCAAGACTCACCAGTGGGGCACCTCCTGCTAGTTGCTCCTGGGAATTAGCTCAAGTCCAGCCCTGGAGCACCCTTTGCAAGTGGTGACTCGCCCACTGTTGCCTTCTCCACCATCTGGGACCCGCGTTGCTCCCCAGCTTGCAGCATCCTCTTCAGAGCACAGCCCTCTGGCTATGTCCCAACTCAGTTCTCCCCCCTTCCAGGGGAAATCAGCCATCCTCAGTTCCGCCCCATGCCACCATGGGTAACTGTGGCCACTTAGTCTAGCCCATCTCATAGGGGTAAGCTGCCATCCTTCTAGTTGGCCACTCCCACTAGCAGCCAGCAGGGCAAAGGGGGGAGGGGGTGAAGAGAAGGAGGACCAGGCCCACCCACTACTCTGAGCCCCGGCCTAGGGACCCTTGAGCGGCAGCCACTTGCTGCCTTCCTCCATTCCCCTTTACTGCCTTCATTCCCTGGGCCACTTCCCCAGAGCCCTTGCACCCACTCAGCTCTCGTATCTAGGCCCAAAGTCTGGCAGGGGTCAGCTGGAGCTGCTCTATCCAGGGTACTGCTCCTTCCACCAGGAGCCAGTCCTCCTCCAGTGCTAGTCAGAGTGAGACTGATCCCTTGTTTGATCAGCAGCCCTTTTATAGGGCCAAGCCTGGCCCTGATTGGCTGCCCACAGGCCCTTTCTGATTGGCTGCCCATCTGCGCAGCCTCTCTGGCTTGCTTTAACCCTTCTCTCCATCGAGTGGGGCAGCTTCCCCACTATACTGACCTTAAGATGGGTTCACAGCAGAGTCCACCCAACTGAGACCTTTTTACCTTTTTATGCTTGTAAGTATCACGTAGCTTGTCAATCACCAATAACCGCTAAGCAAGCAGTTTGTTAAACAAGTTTCAAGCCGTTATTTATAAAAAATATGTTGTTGCAAAGTCTGCAGTATTGTAGATCCAGACAAACACAGCAGAAGTCAGATATAGAGAGACGCCCTGTCTTTCAAAACGCTATACTTCAGCAGTTTTTAAGAAGACAGGATGGTGCCGGATCATGCTCAAGTCTCGTGGTCACTCCCCCTCCCCTCCCGCCTAGTTATCCTAAGGCTGCTACAAAGGCCTTGCAGCTGCTTTTGGCAATAAGCATAATAATCAATATTCCAGTTACCGGCAGTGCCCTAAGCACTTTGCTGGGCTGTTAAAATCTTCCCTTACACCAACAGCCTGTCTACAGCCCCATGCTGGCTTCCCCCAGCCTTGTTTACAAACACCGAGATGCCCCCAACACACTCCTAGTCCTGAATTTTCCCCATACTGTGCACTCTGTAATGTCCAGCTCTCTCCTGGACAGTTCGAAGAACTAATAATGTTTGCTTGTTCCTCTAAAGCCCCAAAAGCACATCATATCTCAACTTACCTGGGGAAAATGCACCCTTCCCTTTAAAACACAGCACTGACTTCATTTATAGTGAACTTTAGACAAATTTATTAACAAAATATACAAGGTTAAGTGAGCTCAAGGATAAGGAATGAAGGTAGAAAATTACAAGTAAAACCAAACAAAACATGCTTTAAACAGTCTAAAACTTAATCTACCAGGCTTTGTTCAAGATGGTTTCTCTCACCAGTCATCCTTCTTCCCAGCCATGGCTGATTTTCCTTTAGTCAGGTCTGACGGTGCCCCCCATAAGACTTTATGAAAATATGCTTATGAATGTATATATGACATAACTAGAATATATTTTATGCTACATATGCCATGTAACATATCTCTGTAAAGGTTATGATCTACTGAATTTTAATCCTATTTGTATGCATGTATCATTTTTGTATTAGAAGTTATGAATATTGGCTGTGTACTGGCTTGATTTTTAAGTAGCCTTAAGCCTTGGCTACACTCGCGGATTCACAGCGCTGCCGCGGCAGCGCTGTGAAGCGCGAGTGTAGTCACGTCTCGCAGCGCTGCAAGTACTCCACCTCTCCGAGGGGAATAGCTTGCAGCGCTGCGAGGGAGCGTGCAGCGCTGCAGGCGCTGATTACACTGGCGCTTTACAGCGCTGCACTCGCTGCGCTCAGGGGGGGTGTTTTTTCACACCCCTGAGCGCAGCAAGTGCAGCGCTGTGAATTGCCAGTGTAGCCAAGGCCTTAGTAAAGCATTTGGTCAGCTTCTTGAGAAAGGAATGTGCAAATTAAGTGCCCAATCAAGACGCACTTAAGGGACAATGGATCTTGGAAGGCTCCAATCCACATAAGAAGTCTACATGAGGACGTTCAAGGTAGCAGGTAAGCAATGGCTGCTGCCTGTAAAAACTGAGTCATGCTTGGACATGTGACTTGCCCCTGTGACTCCAAAACTCTATCTTGGAGCTGGATTTTGCATAGGAGAGAGGAGGGGGTCTCCACCCACAAGAGAAAGTCTATTTAAGCCTGTGGGAGACCCCTCCATTTTGTCTTCAGCTGGCTAAAGAGCTAGTTTCTCCACCCCTAAGGTGTGTTAATACCGGGGGGAGGGGGAGCAAACAGCTGTGCATATCTCTCTATCAGTGTTATAGAAGGCGAACAATGTATGAGTTGACCCTGTATAAGCTTTATACAGGGTAAAACGGATTTATTTGGGGTTTGGACCCCATTGGGAGTTGGGCATCTGAGTGTTAAAGACAGGAACACTTCTTAAGCTGCTTTCAGTTGTCTGCAGCTTTGGGGCACGTGGTTCAGACCCTGGGTCTGTGTTGGAACAGACTGGCGTGTCTGGCTCAACAAGACAGGGGGCTGGAGTCCCAAGCTGGCAGGGAAAGCAGGGGCAGAAGTAGTCTTGGCACATCAGTTGGCAGCCCCAAGGGGGTTTCTGTGATCCAGCCAGTCACATTAGGATCTTCCACAAAAGTGAAAGATCTTTGCCTAAGCAGGCTTCTCCCCTATATTCAGTTCCAGAGACTTCAACCCTCCCTGTGTTGAAGGACCCATCTTTCTCAGCTTGCAAGAGCTCTGCCCTCTTGAGTTTGACTAGCAATGAAGGCCAAAAGGTGGCTTCTGTCCTTGCTTATATCTTTCAAAGTTAAATGAACTTGTTTCAAGAAGCAGGATGACCTCATGCTGTTCTTCCGTTCCTGTGAGCTTCCCATCCCTCTGTATGTAAATGGAGCTTCCATTGTTTTCTTTTCCCCATGTTTAATTTACATAGGAGACGCCTGTCTGGGAGGGAACCTGTTTCTTCCTGTTTGGCCACAGACTTTAAAACATAGTATTGTTAAGTACCCACATTTCCTCATATAGTGTTAATACAGACATTTCATTATGATTTTAATCACCAGGGTGTCATTAGCTTTCAGAAAAGACCTCACTCTGTACACTTTTATAATACAGTAGCCTTTCAGCTGATTCAATTGCTCATCACTTGAGGTTGAGCCCACATCTTTATAGTCCTGTAAATCTTTTAAATGGGTTCTGCCGAGGGTCACCCCTCAAAGTAAAGCTTATTCAAGCTGTGAGGAAGGTAACGTGGAGTCTGGTGAGGAAGGAAGCTCCATGCTCTTTCTTCCCTCACTTGTACTTGCTGAAATGCAAACTGTTCTGTTTCCTGCCATCTCCTCCCCCTGCTGCCTTGATGGCCCTGTTTATGGCTTAAATGTAAACTGAGGTAAACACACATTCCTCTCTTTAGGACAGACCTGGGTAACCACTCCCCTGACATACCTGGCTTACTCACACTTTAGTCATAATTCCAAAACTCTGAATACCCACTGCGTCCATACCTCACGCAAGAACATTAATGATCAGGTCGTTATTCATTATCAAATGATACCTCACAAGGCCTATGTTGTGCAAAGACTATTACACTGGTGTGTAGGGTGGGAACAGAGGGGTGCTTATGATTAGTGTCAGTGTCCTAGTACAAAATAGGAGCAGCCAGACTCTCTTATCTGGGACACTGGGCAGGAGGAGGCCACATCTATCCACATCCCTTGAAGGTGGAATCCATTGTTAACTGGCCTATACTCCAAACTAAAAAGCAAGTCCAGTTTTTTAGAGGCTTGGCTAATTACTACTGCAGATGTGTAAGTGGTTTCAGTGAGACTGCGGCTGCTCTCACAGGCTAGTGCAAAACACCAAAACCAAGTGAAGTAGCGTGAAAAGAGGCTCTGACAAGGTAAAAATGATCCTGTCAGGAAAGCCCATTGTGGCCAGTCCAGAAGTTATGGGCTAATGCAGGAGTGGGTGGGTGAGGTTCAGTGCCTGCAACGTGCCATTCCATTATGCAAGGTTTTTTTTAATCACACTCTTCTTACAAAGACAAACTTTAGTTCTATCCTAGTCTGGGTGAGTGATTTTGCTACCAGAAAGGGACTATGGATCCTTCAATATGGATTCTTCTTCCACTCAAGCTTATCTGCTAATGGAGTCGCAGGACTGAACTGACACTAATTCTCAGTAGAATTTAGAAATTTAGTCAAATTACTTCATTATCAAGAAATGTCAATTCATTTCAGGGGCACAATGCCCAGGGATACTCAGAGCCAAGCTTGTACAGGCACAAGACTACACCACGTTAAAACCAAAACCTAACATGCAGGGAATGATTTTGAAGCTATTCTACTTTCTCTAGATTTTAACCAGTTCTATAACCATACATTTAAATAGTGGTAAAAATCTTTATCTCACAAGTTAATTCAAAGCTCCTTCCCCTCTGTCTAAGAAGCTGTCAATTTTCTTGACTGGAAAAATCTGTAGGATTTCTAAGCTGAACTCTTTGAAACATTCAGGCATGGTCAACACCTAAAACTTAGATATAAAAATGTCACACCCTGCGCAACTTAGTTAGGTCAACCTTACTCCCACTGTAAATGCAGTTAAGTCAATGGAAGAATTCTTCCATCTACCTTGCTACTGCCTCTCAAGGGGGTGGAGTTACTACAGAGACGGGGAAAACCCCTTCCCTCGCTGTGGTAAGTACAATGCTACACTGTGCTACTGTAGCACTTGTAGCGTAGACATGCCCTCAGGGTTTCTTGCAGTAACTTTTGCTGTTTCCTGTTCTAAATAGAACATAGCCGCTGTCAGCATAGCAGACAAAGACAGAAGGAAAGCCACCTCCCTGAATGACGTTAGCTACATTGACAGAAGCACTCTAGTTAGCATAATGAGTTTCTCCAGCCTCCAGTGATCTCAACTGAGGCTTGGTCAACATTTGAAAGTTATATTGGCACAGCTACGTTGGTCAGGGGTATGATGAAAAAAAAAAAAAAAACCCACATCCCTGACTAACACAGCTATTTAGACAAAATCCCAATATAGACACAGCTACCTCCGTGGAAGAGTACTTTTGTCAGCATAGTTAACGCTTCAAAATTAGGGCTGTCGATTAATCACAGTTAACTCACACGATTAACTAAAAAAAAATTAATCACGATTAAAAAAAAAAAAAAATCACACTGTTAAACAACAGAATCCCAACTGAAATTTATTAAATATTTTTGGATGTTTTTCTACATTTTAAAATATATTGACTTCAATTACAATCAGAATACAAAGTGTACAGTGCTCCCTTTATATTTTTATTCCAAATATTTGCACTGTAAAAACAAACAAGAAATCATATTTTTCAATTCACCTCATACAAGTACTGTAATGCAATCTTTGTTGTGAAACTTACAAATGTAGATTTGTTTTTGTTACATAACTGCACTCCAAAAATAAATTAATGTAAAACTTTAGAGCCAAATGTCCAATCAGTCCTACTTCTTGTTCAGCCAACCGCTAAAACAAAAAAGTTTATTTACATTTACGGGAGATAATGCTGTCCGCTTCTTATTTACAATGAACACCTGTTCTCACTTTCAGGTGTCATATGGCACTTTTGTAGCCGGCATTGCAAGGTATTTACATGCCAGATATGCTAAACGTTTGTATACCCCTTCATGCTTCGGCCACCATTCCAGAGGACATGCTTCCATGCTGATGATGCTCATTAAAAAAATAATGCATTAATTTAATTTGTGACTGAACTCCTTGGAGGGAAAATTGTATGTCTCCTGCTCTGTTTTACCTACATTCTGCCATATATTTCATGTTATAGCAATATCGGATGATGACCCAGCACATGTTCATTTTAAGAACACTTTCACTGTAGATTTGACAAAACGCAAAGAAGGTACCAATGTGAGATTTCTAAAGATAGCTACAGTACTCGACCCAGGGTTTAAGAATCTGAAGTGCCTTAAAAAAATCTGTGAGGGACAGGGGGTGGAGCATGCTTTCAGATGTCTTAAAAGAGCAACACTCCGATGCAGAAACTACAGAACCCAAACCACCAAAAAAGAAAATCAACCTTCTGCTGGTGGCACCTGACTCAGATGATGAAAATGAACATGCATTGGTCCACACTGTTTTGGATCATTATCGAGCAGAACCCGTCATCAGGATGGACGCATGTCCTCTGGAATGGTGATTGAAGCATAAAGGGCCTTTAGCACATCTGACACATACGTATCTTGTGACGCCGGCTACGACAGTGCCATGCGAACATCTGTTCTCACTTTCAGGTGACATTGTAAAGAAGAAGCGGGCAGCGTTATCTCCTGCTAATGTAAACAAACGGGTTTCTTTGAGCAATTGGCTGAACAAGAAGTAGGACTGAGTGGACTTGCAGGATCTACAATTTGACATTCTTTTATTTTTGAATGCAGGTTTTTGTGTACATAATTCTACATTTCTAAGTTCAACTTTCATGATAAAGAGATGGCACGACAGTACCTGTAATGGGGAAATTGAAAAATACAATTTCTTTTGGTTTTTTTTTTTTTTTTTTTACATGCAAATATTTGTAATCAAAAATAAATCTGAAGTACATTTTGTATTCTGGGTTGTAACAGAAATCAATATATTTGAAAAAGTAGAAAACATCCAAAAAGATTTAAAGAAATCGTGTTCTATTATTAACAGCATGATTAACCACACGATGAATCGCGATTAATTTTTTTAATTGCTTAACAGCGCTATTGAAGATCAAAGCGATCGAATAAGCCCTTTCGTCGATTTAGCAACAATCTACACTGTGGTGCTATGACTGCAGAGCCATAGATGTGCTGCTGTCGCCTGCATATGCTCAACATTCGGGAAGTTGGTGTTCCTACCCCAGCAGAAACACCTCTTCTGTCAGCATACACTCCATCTATACTAGGTAACTATGCTGGCATAGCCCCATCAACATAGGCTCTATAGTGTAAACCTAACCTGTTAGTGATGCAGTGTAACTTCTAGACAACTCATGACTAGTGTAATACAAAGACACATCACAGATTTTAGTCGTCCAGAGGGTTTTAACCCGGATATGAAGCATTTAGTTTAAACACAACCACAACAACAATTGGATAAACAATACATGGAGATTTCACTAGGAGGGTGGTGAAGCACTGGAATGGGTTACTTAGGGAGGTGGTGGAATCTCCATCCTTAGAGGTTTTTAAGGCCCGGCTTGACAAAGCCCTGGCTGGGTTGATTGAGTTGGTGTTGGTCCTGCTTTGAGCAGGGGGTTGGACTAGATGACCTCCTGAGGTCCCTTCCAACCCTGATAGTCTATGATTCTATGATAAATGTCATTTTGCTATATGTATCAGTTGGAGTTGGCATGGAAGGGACTTCTCCAGCTCAGCTTCACCACTGCGATGGCTGGCTCTAGAGACAGAGAGGGAGTTCATTCAGGTGATTCACTCAAGGTGCTGGGACAGCCATCCGCCTGTTCTCTGCGGGGATTTCTCAGTGGTGCTTGTCAGCGACCAAATTTCAGTTGTTACCCAGTACGAGGCGCTCAACCTGGCCAGGCAAGTATGCTCCCACTCACCAGCACTGTCATGCAGATGTTTCTATTTCAGGGAGTAGGACATTTTATACCTTTTCTGATGGGCAAAGCTAATGTGGCCCAATCAGGAAGTGATCCGGACTCATGGCAAAAAAAAGTCCAGCCAGGATATGAGTTATGGCCCTTCTCATCGTCCAATGAGGAAACGAGGCCTCTTGCAACTCCTGGAGAAAACTCCAGTGTCTTTGTGTAAAACACTTTGTGCCATCTTCACTTAGGTCAGACACGCTAGGCCATGCACTGAACAGCTGCTGGCTCAGCTCCAGTCAGTAATCTATTTCTGCAAGTTCCTTTCCGTGGGCCCCCTGCTCCGTGCTCCTTTGGCCCACTGTGTCTGACTCCATGCTCTTTCCATCTTAGCTGTCTGCAGCAATGTTCTGGAAGTTAGAATAAAGTCTCTTCCCCCTCCTGGATGGCTCTGTCCTTGGGTAGTAGTTCATAACGCAGCCATATACAGTCATTTGATTCACTTGCTTGGTCCACCAGCAACAGGAGAGAACAGTTAGTGAAATAACACAAGACCGCTCTATGCACCTCCATACCAGGACTTGTTTCCTACACCTCAGTGACCAGGTCAGTAGGATCACTTCATATGTGACCGTCTCTCTGGGCACCTGCCAGTCACAAAGTTCATCAGGCCTCATAATCAATTAGGCCTTAGAGAACATTTTGGTTGGTTCACTTTAAAGATTTACTTTTCACGTTGGCTTCTCCCCATGCCAACAGAATGGATCAGCTTCTTTAATATGAAATATAGTTAGACCTTGGTTAAAGATTCGTTATATATTTCTTATTGATCACATTTCTATTTAAAATAGACAGCACGAGCAGTTCCTGAGTCTTCTTTCAATCACACAGACAGGCTGTCCCACCCCGTCCCTCAGACCAATCAACGCTGAGATGGGACGGCAAATCCCACCTCTGGAGTGTCCTGGCTGGAACTGATGGTTGTGGGGGGAAGTTCCTGGCTGGGTCCCAGTTAGAGAGGGTGTGTGTGTGTGTGTGTGTATATATATATAAAATATAAAAGAGAGAGACAGGTGGATCCTAGCTAGATGGCAGGGCAGGGCGTGTCCTGGCTGGATCCCAGCTAGATGGGGTGGGAGGGTCACACTAATGGAGTAGGCCATGACCAATTGCTCTGAAGGCACAATAAGCTTATGGGCATCTCCACAATCCATCTGCCCGCCCTTTCCCCACAGTGCTCAGCCTAATTCCCTTCCTTGCCCCCATATGGACTCTCCGCTGGGCATCATGGAGACAGGACCACAGCCTGGTCTGCATCTACTGGAGCTGTGCCAAACCCACCGGCCCCCAGAAGCCCCTCAGGTCCTGGTAACGGTAGAGAAGCATTAGCATGTGTGGCTAGGTGCCTGGTAAGGTTTGCCTGTTGGCTGAAGTCCTTGCCGCAGGTGGTGCAGCGGTATGGCTGTGCCCCGGTGTGCGTGCGCTGGTGCTTGGTCAGCGTGCTGGCGTTGCTGAAGCCCTTGCCGCAGTCAGCGCAGCGGTACGGCCGCTCCCCAGTATGTGTGCGCCAATGCTGGGTCAGGGTGCTGGCGTTGCCGAAGCGCTTGCCGCAGTCAGTGCATCGGAACGGCCGCTCCCCGGTGTGCGTGCGCCGGTGCTGGGTCAGCGTGCTGGCGTTGCTGAAGCCCTTGCCGCAGTCGGCGCAGCGGTGCGGCCGCTCCCCGGTGTGCGTGCGCCGGTGCTGGGTCAGCGTCCAGGCGTTGCCGAAGCTCTTGCCGCAGTCGGCACAGAGGTAGGGCCGCTCCCCGGTGTGCGTGCGCCGGTGCCGGCTCAGCGAGGCGGCATCACTGAAGTCCTTGCTGCAGTCGGCGCAGTGGTATGGCCACGCCTGGGTGTGCGTGCGCCGGTGCCGGTGCAGTGACTTGGCCCAGCAGAAGCTCTGGCCGCAGTCAGCACAGCGGTACAGCTGCTCCCCAGTGTGCGTGTGCTGATGTGCTGACAGGTGTGAGAGCTGAGCGAAGTCCTTGCCGCAGTCGGCGCAGCGGTAGGGCCGCTCCCCGGTGTGCGTGCGCCAGTGCTGGTTCAGTGCGGAGGCTCTGATGAAGCCCTTGCCGCAGTCGGCGCAGCGGTACGGCCGCTCCCCGCTGTGCGTTCGCCGGTGCTGGGTCAGTGCGGAGGCGTTGCTGAACCTCTTGCCGCAGTCGACACAGCCGTGGGATTGCTGCCCCGCGGCAAGCCTCTGGTGTGTAGCCAGGTCCGGTCTCTGGCTGAGTCCATTCCCACACTCGGCATGGGGATTGACTCCATCCTGTCCACGGTTTCCCCCGTGGACCGTGGGATCCAGCTTTCCTCTCACACTCTCCCCACATTCAGACCGTCTCCTCGTTCCTCCCGGGATCCCGTGCCCTGCTGGAGAGAGCAGAGGGAATCCTGGTGTTGGCTCACGGTTAAGTTTGCAGGTTTGTCAAAGTGAGAAAAATCTCATCGATAGCTCAATTTTCCCGTGACTTGTCTGTGACTCACAACGCAATAGTGACTCCTGTCCCACGGGGCTGGGCCCAAAGCCCTGCACCAGGCAGTGTAACCTGGCATCCAGGGCCAAAGTGCCACTCACATTTGCCCCTCTGTCCCACCCATGACAGATCAAACGTGAGCCCCACGGGATAGGAACTGTTGCTGTGGGGTGTGGGCAGGGAATCAGGACAAGCCCTAGAGCCAGGAGCTCCAGGGACTAACACTGTGGGGTGAGTACGGGGCAGGCTCACTCGAGTCTCCCCCCAGCCCCAAAGCCTCTCCACACCAGGCCAGGATTAGGGTCACGGTGCTGGGTGGAGGGTGCTGCTGTGAATGGTCGGTGCCATTTGATACAAAATGCTGTGACAAATCTGCAGCCTGACTTATGGTGGTTCTACCCTAACTTGTTTGTGCAGCACCTAGCACCTGCTCCCACATGAGCATGCACCTCGTGTCTCATTTTATGCTTAAATTGTAGAGTGCCCAGGAAACTGGTACAACACAGCCCTGATCCAGGACCAGGACCCCTACAGGCGAATGCAGGACAAACAGGGTCCGGTTTTTCTTTTCAAACTGATTTAGTTTTTATTTCAATCAGAGGATTTTATGTTGTTGGTTCTTCACTTTCCCCCCATTTTGTCGCATGAGGCCTGCTCCCCCGTTTTGGTACTGTTTTAACTATACCACTTTGAAACCAGTTTAGTTAAAGGGCTACAGCCCTCTAATGTGGACACAGTTAGACCAGTATAAAGGTGCTTAGAACAACACCGCTTATTCCCGTGGGGGAGTGAGTCCTTTTCAAGAAGTCATTCCCCCTGGGCCTGATGTTTCATTTCTTGTGCAAAACTAAACTGGAAGTTTGTTTTTTCTTGCCGGTGTGGGGGAAGGGACAAATTACTCAGGATTTATGTGATGTAACCTGAAACTACTTTTGTATTGTTTTACAAGCCAATCAATGGATATTGTTAAGCGGGAAGGTGTTCATGGCTCCTACAGAGTGGGCCTGCGATCTACAGACAAGCACAGACCTCATTTAGACTGATGGCCGAGCTAAACATTAGCACTGAAGCAATGTTAGTTTGAAGTGTCAAAGGGTTTGTGCCACTGAGGGAGCAGGAAGAGAGGGGGAATGAGAGAAAGGTTGTCCCACTGCGCTCCCTCCCGTAGATCCTAGACCTGGGGTCAATGCCACCGTGCCCTTCCCATATTGCCGGGAGTCCTGGTTAAATGGCAGGGGGAAATGGCTCAGAACTCTTGCCCTAGAATGAGTCCTATCTGCAAGGAAGCCTAGAAGAGAGCTTTGTCGACTATGGACCAGAAGACCTGTCTCACCCCCCAGCTCTACAGAGTCTGATCCCCTGACACACACACAGGGATGTTAACCTCACGGCCTCACAGCCCTCCCCATTACACAGAGGGTGAAACTGATGCACAGGGAGCGCTGTAGTGATGCACTTCAGGAAATGAATCTAGAACTTATGAATCCACTCCAATGCGCCAATCCAATGCGCTACCTCTGTGTAAACACAGCCCATGTCCTTCCCTCAGGAGAGCTCTCTCTTTCCCTCAGCACCCCTCAAATCCCCCACCACACTGTCACATACCACTATCCCATTCCTCATCCCATCTCATCACCTCCCCATCGCCAATTCACGTCTCTTTCACTGCTTTGAGGCCCCATCTCTCTTAGGTCCCATCCCGGGTCATAGATATCAAGCCCAGAGAAGCCCACTGTGCTCATCCAGCCTGGCCTCCTGCCTAACCCAGCCAGAGAAATTCCCCAGCAATTCCTGCCTCCGGCCCAGTAACTGCTGGCTGAGTTAGAGCAGGGCTATGAGAGAGAGATGCCCCATCTCCACCGACAGACTCCCAGTGATGGAGAATCCATCCCGTCCCTAAGGAAGGTGTTCCAGTGGTGAATTCCCCTCCCTGTTAAGGGATTGGGTTACAGTGATTCACCTCGGGAGGGGCTCTCAGGCCCTGAGCTTTCCCTGGAGTTCTCGGCATCCTGGATCCAGAGCTCTGCCTCCCCTACCTCGATCCGGTGGATTAAGTCCGGTGTGGAACCTGAATAGCCTGTTTGGGGGGGAAAGAATCAGTTTTATTACTAAGGTCTTGTCTACACTACACAGTTTTGTTGACAAAACAGTGGAGGTGTACACACTACAATGCGACTTTTGGTGACAAAAACTGTTTTGGTGATCAAATAAAACCATCTCGATGAGAGGCTTTTTGAGGCAAAGTTTTAGCGACAAAGTGTCAGTGTAGACACTGTGCTTCATTATGTCGCTGTAAATGGCCACTGAGTGGATGATAAAAGTAATGGAGGAGCAAACAGAGATGCTGAAGTCCCTAATCATGCTCCATTTTGAACAGATACATGCTCGCCTCCCCCGGCAGCCGCTTCAGAACGGTTTTCCATACCCTCCCCAAACATCTGCACATTCCATCTAAATTACATTAAAACAATGTAATATCGGCAGGGCCGGCTCCAGGGTTTTGGCCGCCCCCAAGCAGCCAAACAAAAACAAAACAAAACAAAAAAGCCGCGATCGCAATCTGCGACGGCAATTCAGCGGGAGGTCCTTCGCTCCAAGCAGGAGTGAGGGACCGTCCGCCGAATTGCCGCCAAACAGCTGGACGTGCCGCCCCTCTCCGAAGTGGCCGCCCCAAGCTCCTGCTTGGTCAGCTGGTGCCTGGAGCCGGCCCTGAATATCGGGCTGTTAAGAAGACTCCTGTCTTAATAGCACCCACCATCACCAGCTAAAGAAACAGATCTTACGACAGTTAAAGAAAACTTTGTCTGATAGCATTCTGTCTGGTAAGGAATCACTTATCAACAGTTGTGGGTGTGAAATCTCTACTTTGTTTTACCTTTACGGTCCCTACTTCTCTATTGTTTATCTGTATGGTTTCTGTCTGGTTCTTTGATTGTTTCTGTCTGTTGCATAATTAATTTTACATTTAAATCAACGAAGGTATGATTGGGTAAAGAATTGTTTCCCAATATGTTAAGATTGGTCAAAGACTTATTTTGTAGTACTTTACTTTAAAATGATTGGGTAAAGGTACAGCTAAGCGGGACTCAAGTTTCACTATATAAACTGGGGTCCAACAGGAAGTTCTTTGGAACCAGCTCCAGAACACAGCCTAAAGATCAGAGCTGCCAGACCTCAACACCCCCAGAAACTGGAGTCCCCAGACAACCTGATCCTGGTGGCCAGCAGGAAAAGTTTGTCTGCCTTATTGGGAGTGGTGAGCATTGTATGCTGAGCGTGAGCATTCCGTTTTGGTGATTGTTAATAAATAGAGATTAAGGATATTACTGTGTAAGGTTCTTTCACTAGTAAAACACACAAACAAACAAACCACAAACATTCAGAGTGTAAAGTTACACCCTGAGGCCTAGGAACTGGGTAAGGGTGGGTGCCTTGAGGCAGAGTTGCTGCCATCGGTGTCTGGGCTGGGATTCCTGGAAGAGGTTGTTTGTTTGCTACCACCGCTGTGCCAGGACTGAGGTACATAATGAAAGTAAACAAGTTACACCACAATTAGCCCCAGGCTCTATAGACCTGAGTTCTCCTCCAAAAGGTGCTGACGAGGGTTGTCCATTAATCTCAGTTAATTTATACGATTAACTCAAAAAAAATTAATTGCAATTAAAAAAAATAATCACAATTAAATGTGCTGTTAAACAATAGAATCCCAATTGAAATTTATTAAATATTTTTGGATGTTTTTCTACATTTTAAAATATATTGACTTCAATTACAACACAGAATACAAAGTGTACAGTGCTCACTTTATACTGTTATTTTTATTACAAATATTTCAGTGTAAAAATGATAAACAAAAGAAATAGTATTTTTCAATTCACCTCATACAAGTACTGTAGTGCAATCTCTTTATCGTGAAAGTGCAACTTACAAATGTAGCATATCTGGCACATAAATACTTTGCAATGCCAGCTACAAAAGTGCCATGTGAACGTCTGTTCTCACTTTCAGGTGACATTGTAAATAAGAAGCGGGCAGCGTTATCTCCCGTAAATGTAAACAAACTTCCTTGTCTTAGTGGTTGGCTGAACAAGAAGTAGGACTGAGTGGACTTTTACGCTCTAACATTATTTTGTTTTTGAGTGCAGTTATGTAACAAACAAAATCTACATTTGTAAGTTGCCCTTTCACAATAAAGATTGCACTACAGGACTTGTACGAGATGAATTGAAAAATACTATTTCTTTTGTTTTTTTATACTGCAAATATTTGTAATAAATAAATATAAAGTGAGCACTGTACATTTTGTATTCTGTGTTGTAATTGAAATCAATATATTTGAAAATGTAGAAAACATCCAAAAATATTTAAATGGTATTCTATTATTAACAGTGCGATTAATTGTGATTAATTTTTTTTAATCGCTTGATAGCCCTAGTACTGACATTTGCCACCACTTGGTGGCACATGGGCAGCCGAAGATTCAAGGGAACCCAGACATTCACAGCTGCGAATAGAAGAAGGGAAATTGGTCCTTACCCAGGGAAACGAGGGCCCGGTAATTCCGCAGCATCTGGTCCCGGTATAGCTGCTTCTCTGGCTGGGATAAGAGCTCCCACTCCTCCGGGGTGAAATACAGAGCGATGTCCTCAAACGCCACCTGGAGCTGCTGGCACAAGCGTTACACACTCAGCACCTTCCGCTCCAGCCCGGAGTCTCAGCAGGGGACGCGGTTTCTATGGGAGCAACTCACAGGGATAACACCCAGCCCAGCAGCTGTGACCCAGGGAGACTCCCCCCGACCCCCCACAGCTCCCCCAGGGACTCGGGGCCCTGCTGGCCGGGGAAAGGAGTCGCCCTCAGCTCCCTATGGGGCTCTGGGGCGGGGCGCTGGGAAGGGCCCGAATCCCAGGGCAGGGAACAGGCTCCTCCCCCCCCGGCCGGAGTCCCCGCCTCTGCCCCAGGCCTGTGCTCACTGCCAGCTCCCTCCCCTTGCTCAGGCACCTCAGGGCTCCATTGTTAGGCCAGGGACTCAGGGGAAAGGGGTCGCACCCGGCTCCGCATGTCCGCCCGGCCAGGGCCCTCCCTTTCCTAGTCCCCAGGGACACTCCCGGCTTTGCGGGTGGTGTCCCGGGGCCCCAAAGCCGCTCCCCGGCCCTCCGGCTGCTGCAGCCCCTGAGACCCCAGGCTACGCTGGTGCAAAGTAGGACCCCGGGCCAGGCCTGGCCCCACCGTGCTAAGCCGCTTCCTACCCCGGGTCAGCGCTTGGCCTGGGTCAGTGCCACCCCCCAGGAGCTGCTGCTGCTGCCCCCAGCCCTGGGGTCAGTAGCGCGGGAGGGATCCGGGTCCCGGCCCCCCTCGGCCCCCAGCCAGGACCAGCCAGAGCCCGGCCGGGGAGTCACTACCCCCAGCAAGCTCCCAACCAGCATCCTACCTGCGCCGGCCCCGCTGCAGCCATCGCCATGGTCTGGGGCAAGGCGGGGTCCGTGGCAGCAGGGAAGGGACAGACCGGGCGTGTCTCTTCAGACAGACAATCTGGAGAACGGAGAAAAGGGGCCTAGTCAGTTCCCAGGGCATCCCCCGAGGAGAGCAGGACCCCGTTATTCTGGGCCTGGGGCAGGTGCGACATTCTCAGTAACATCCCAGGGAGGGGGCTGGGATTAGCCCTCCCCCCCATGCGTGTCACTGCCCTACTAGGGGGGTGGAAGCCCCAGGTTAGCTCAGTTGCAGACCCCCCGACTGCGTTGGCGCTGGCTGGGGGGTCTCTCCAGCCCCCCTCGACTCCGATCCCCCAGCAGCCGCTTTCTCCGGGCAGCGATTTCCTGCTTCCGCGGCTGTTTCTCTCCCTCCCCTGCGCCCCGCTCATCCGCCGATCCCCGGGCTGCAGCGAGGACCCGCCCTGTGCACGGGCCGGGCTGGGGACCCAGGTGTCCGGCCTGGCACGGGAAAGCTCCTCGGCTCCGCCTGCTCCAGGGCGGATTTAGCGCCCCAGCCTTTAACCCTTCCCGCGCCGCGCCGCGCAGACCTATGCGTGCCGGAGAGTCCCGGCTGGGCTGGAGGCGGGAGCCGCCCCGCCCCCTTCTCCAAGAGGCAGGGGCCGGGGGCTCCCTGGGGCTGGAATCGGGGCCAGGCGGGGCAATAGTGGGTCTGGGAACCCAGGAGTCCGGGCGCTGGGACACGTGGGTCAGGTACAATCCCCGCCCCGAGCCAGCCCGGAAGCGAGCGGAGGCTGGAGGCAGCCGCCCTCCCCCACTGGCGTGCATGGGCAGGGCCTTGAAAACAATTCTAAGTAGAAATTACATTGATACAAATTACTTCATTATGCAAATGTCAGTTCCGTTCAGAATGGCCTGGCCTGGAGACAATGAGAGCAAAGCTTGTACACCCACAAGACTATTCCACATTAAACCCGAAATAGACTATTCAGAAAGCTCTTCTAATTTCTCTGGAATTTAACCAGTATTATGTAGGGTGACCTATTTCCCTAAACTGAAAATGGGACTCCGCACACACCCGGGTAAGCGGCGACGCCAGGCAGCCTGGTGGCAGTGCTATCTGATAAGAAGCTCACCAACACAGAGCTGTTAGTCGGGGTGAGAAAGGTCCATGAGAAATCGGGCTTTTCCCATCAGAAAAAAAGCTCAGTGATGTGGGGTGCAGGGGTCACCGTTAGCGTGGTGATGTACAATGAGAAGGGGGGTTGGGGCAGGGGACCCAGGGTCCAGTACACCCTAAAACACCGTTTATCCTCTTGTGTAATGGTCATGACTTTGGGGTCTTGGATGTGAAGACTATGTATGGGGTAAGATATTTCTGTGACCTTTGTTACATGACCTGTAACCCTAAGAATAGCCAGGCTTGCCACTAGAGCGGCAGGCTCTGCCTCAGCCCAGAGTGTGTTACCCACCCAAAATTCTCTGTTATTCACACACTCTAGGGGCACCCACCCCTACCCGTTCCGTGGGCTCAGGCGTAACCTTACACTCTATGGGTTTGCGGGGTCTTTTACCAGTGAAAGAGCCTTACACAGTAATATCCTTATCCTCTATTTATTAATAATCACCAAAACCAGAATGCTCACACTCAACATACAATGCTCACCACTCCCAATAAGGCAGACGAACTTTTCCTGCTGGCCACTCGGGATCAGGTTATTTGGGGACTCCAGGTTCTGCATGGTGTCATTGGCAGAGTGTTGAGGTCTGGCAGCTCTTGAGTTTGGGGCTGTGTCCTGGAGCTGGTTCCAAAGAACTTCCTTTTGGACCCCAGTTTATATAGTGAAACTTGAGTCCTGCTTACTGTACCTTAACCAATCATTTTACTAAAATTTTACTAACCAATCCTAACATATTGTAACGAAATTCTCTAACCAATCCTACCCCACCACCTTCATTGATTTACACCTTGCATAATTAATTATACAGCAGACAGAAACAATCAGAGAACCAGACAGAGATCATACAGACAAACAGTAGAGAAGTATCAGAGGGGTAGCCGTGTTAGTCTGAATCTGTAAAAAGCAACAGAGGGTCCTGTGGCACCTTTGAGAAGTGGGGACCATAAAGATAAAACAATAAAGAAATGAGGATTTCACAACCACAACTATTGTTAAGTGGTTTCTTGCTAGACAGAATGCTATCAAACTAAGTTTTCTTTAACCATCTTAAAATCTGTTTATCTGGTGATGGTAGGGTAACCAGATGTCCCGATTTTATAGGGACAGTCCCAATTTTTGGGTCTTTTTCTTATATAGGCTCCTATTACCCCCCACCCTTGTCCCGATTTTTCATATTTGCTGTCTGGTCACCCTAGGTGATGGTGGGTGCTATTAGAACAGGATCTCCTTCTTAACAGCCTGGTATTACATTGTTTTAATATAACTTAGATGGAATGTGAGGATGTGACTTTCTGCTTCTCAGCTAACGGCTGCTGCTCTTCTAATCTGGCTGCAGACAAAGGCTTTAGGCCTTACAATATGGCTACAGGAAAAGGCCTTATCCTTACAAGTGTACGGCAGGTGCTAGAGGTGCGACACTGGCAGGGTGTGCTGCAGGTCCCGGTTGTGTTTAGACAGACAGAAGGCCTTGGCAACCAGGGCCGGCTCCAGGGTTTTTGCCGCCCCAAGCAGCGCAAAAAAAAAAAAAAAAAAAAGCCGCGATCGCGATCTGCGGTGGCAATTCAGCGGAAGGTCCTTCGCTCCGAGCGGGAGTGAGGGACCGTCCGCCGAATTGCCGCCGAATAGCTGGACGTGCCGCCCCTCTCCGGAGTGGCCGCCCCAAGCACCTGCTTGGCAAGCTGGTGCCTGGAGCCGGCCCTGTTGGCAACCCAAAGCAAAGCCAGTCCAAGATGCTGTGTGACAGGTGTCAGTACTACATGGAAAAAGACCCACCAGTGCAAAGGCCAGGACTGTAAGCTGTGTGATGTTCAGGGATCGTAGAAATCCATTGGCTGCAGAAAAATGCAGAATTTGCATTTTTACGGAGAATCTTTAAATTTGTGAAAAAATAAAAACATATATTCACTAAACGTTACTGAAAGTACCAGTGTCACTTATTCAATGCGCACAACCTCCCCCTCTTGTGCTTGATTTTTGAATGCTCTTTAAATTTACATCGCTAAACATACTCCAGTAAACTGCTTCCAGCGTAGAGAGGTTATTCAAGGACGTATAGGGGTTCATGTTTTAATGCATCTCAGATTTTACTTCAGCCTCCAGACGTGAGTAAGTAAAGTTACGAAAAGATGCCAAAAACTTTAAAAACCGCCCCTAAAGACCATGTCACTGACTTTGGCAAGGACAAATTTCACGTTGATGGTAATGTGCTGTTCTGTACAGGATTCAGCAAGGTTGTAGATTACATTTGAAGGCAGACAATTGTAGAACAAATGGAAAGAGCTCAACATAAACAGAATGAAAAGAAATGAAAACAAGAGGCTTCAAACTTGTTTAAAATTGTAAAGATATCAATAAAACATTGTGTTCAAGTGATACTCTATATATTATGGCTAGGGAAACTAAAGTTCAGCATTTCATTTTAATCGCTGAAAATGAAGATTTTTATGTTTTTTTATGAGAGATTTTGCGGTTTTTTATCACGGAAAACTAGGATCCCTGGTGATGTTGAAGACTGTGATGATCTAAACCAGCGGTTCTCAAGATGCGGGCCGCATGCGGCCAATTAGCACACATCTGCCGCCCAACTGTGTGCTAAAAAAAAATTCAAAATTTGCTGCTCTGGTCTGGCAGGGAGCAGGGCTGGCTGAGGGGGAGACAGCATCATGCACCCCTGGGGGGAGGGATAGCTCAGTGGTTTGAGCATTAGCCTGCTAAACCCAGGGTTGTAGGTTCAATCCTTGAAGGGACCATTTAGGGATTTGGGGATTCAGTGGGGGTTGGTCCTGCTTTGAGCAGGGGGTTGGACTAGATGACCTCCTGAGGTCTCTTCCAACCCTGATATTTTATGATTCTGCCAGCAGGGGGCTGGTGAGTAGGTCTGTGGGTAAGTTTTTTGGGGGGCTCTGGGAACTAGGGGTTTGCCCCCAGTTTTAGGTGGGCCTCCGCTCCTGACCCCCTTCTCGAGTCCTAGCTGCCAGCCCCACCAGGTGCTATGCTACTGGCTGGCACTGGGGGTCCCAGCTGCTGCCTGGCCCCATGTGGCAGGGTCCGGATCCCCGCTGGTGCCCAGCTCCACGCCTGGCCCCACTCTGGGCAGGGGCGCTGGGCATAAGGGACTGTGAGTGGTTTTAGGGTGCGGGGGCCCTGTGGTTCTCAACCTGCGGCCCACAATAATAAACAGATTGAGAATCACTGATCTAGACAGACATCTGTGTTTCATGGTCAACAACTCAACATAAGTACAACCAAGGCATCAGAAAAGTACATTGTGTATGTTGGGTGCAGGGGACCCCTGACCAGATCCCTAGTTACATTTTTGCAAAGCAAGATCTGCTGGTAGTTTACGGGTGTGGCATGTGTTGCAGCCTTTGCCAGGATCTTTCTGGCTAAGCTCTTTGGGAACCACATGTTCCTAGCTCCCTGCTGCCAAGGGGATGACAGATACATTATCCTGAGACAGCTCTTGAAGGAGAAGATGGATGTAGATCTGGTCGCGCACGAAGGCAAAGTCCTGATTGTGAAGGTGAAGGCCTTGGACATTTGTTTTATTGATTCGTTCTACTCTTACCTATGAAGCTCAGCCAGCTAACGCAGGCCCTGGGCTCGGCCTGGGACAAAGGGTATTTTCCTCATTCCTCATTAACCCTTTAAAAATGAAGACTAGGTCAGAGCTATGGCAGACTCCAGTGCTGATTGCACGATGCCCGACAGTTTCTCTGAGAGGGAAGGTGTAGATTTACACAGAGACCACATCAAGGTGAACCTGGCTAAAAGGCAAATTGCAGAATTGTTTCTGAACTGGCTGGGGGGGGGAAGTTCGGACAGAGATCAAACCTGCCCAACACCACCCTCATGAGAGACACAGACCAGCTCCAGGAGTACCTGTTTTCCCCAATATATAAGGTTCATTCCTGTGAGTTTATCAAGAATGATACAGCCTGTCTGGCCTGGAAGTACATGGTCCCTTTCAGCCCTGCATTTCTATGATTTCCGCTGAAACTTTCCAGAACATTCAGCCTGAGGCAGGCACCCGGCATGAAGCATTTCAGCCTGAATGGCTCAAGTCTGAAAAAGCTATAAGCAACTGAAGACAGGGTCTTAAAGTGAATGCATCAGGCAACTTTAACTAGGCATCATTCTACCTAGGATGTGTCCCTCTTGTTTACAGCTGGCCAGCAGTAACACCTAGGGGCTGATGTGTGGAGGAGACAGGTGGCTGCCTGAGGAGCTGTGTCCCCACCCTCCACACTAGACCTGGGCAGACTTCTTTTTCTCCCCCCTCTGCCCCCCCCTGGAGTGGAAGAACAGAGTGGGGGCTATGACACATGGACCCGAGCAGGGATCAACCCCCAAATGTGCAGCCCTATATTGTACCTTCTGTGACACCTTCTTAGCACAGGCCCGAGGGCTCTGGTTCCTGCTCCTTGGCAGTGTGATGGTGGTGGCAGGTTAGAGCGAGACGGGGGAACCTGTTTCAGTCACGGGCAGTTTTAGCTCTTGCCTGAACAGCTCCTAGAAGCTGAAATGCCCCGATTTTGGCAAGAGGGACACCGGGCCTGAGAGCTCAATCAGGGGGGCAGGCAGCAGAGCCAACCCCTGCTCCTAGCCACGGCCAGCCCCGGGGGCAGCCAGAGCTGGGAGCAGCCGAGCCAGAGCATCCCCCCAGCTGATGGCAGGAAGCAGCCATTAACCCCCTCTTAGTCTTTAGCAAGCAACAGCCAGCACTGGAGACCAGCAACCCAGCCACAGCTCCCCTCCACCCAGCCCAGGACAAGGAGCTCAGGGTCAGAGCCTCAAGAACCCACGAAACATCCCCAGACACCAGCCTCAGGGGAGGTCAGAGCCAGCTGGGAGCAGTGCCGAGACCCAGAGCTGTCTAAGGCCAGAAGGGACCGTTATGATCATCTAGGCGGTTCTCCTGGCTCCCCCAGTGTTTGCTCCATGCTGCAGCCTCGTCAGGCTTAAGCTCTGGTGACCTCTCCTCCATGCAAATAAAGCTGTGTATATTCAAATATGCAAATTGAAGCATTAAGTCACTTGTGCATAGTCTCCCGCTTTCTGAGCATCCAGCTGGTCTTAAATTGGCAGTGTCACAGACTCTCATGATTTGTTTGTGAGTTTCATGAAGTTTGGTGTTGTTTTTTTTTAAAGCCCCAGCTCCCGGAGTCAGGGGATTATGTGAGAATTTTGGCTGTCATTTAAAAAACAAAGTCCATCCCTAGCCCTCATGGTTGGGAAGAAGAGTCAGAAAATGTAATCCTCCGCAAAGGCTCTAACCATGAACGGGAAGTAACGAGATTGACAAATTTATTATATTTTTTAAATCTCATGGGGTTTTTTAAGCCAATCTAATGATCTCTTGGGGGCCTGACACATGATTTTTGTTTGTTGAATTGGGGGCTGGCAATACAAGAATTTGGTGACAGTGTGAATTTGGCTATATTAAATTTGAGTGTGGTGACACTGTGCAGCGTTTGGTGGCTGTGAATTTGGAATTGGTGTCACCATGAATTTGGCAATACAGGACATTTGACACTGTGAATCTGGGGTTTCTATAGTGTTTAATTTGTGATGAAAGAGATGCTGGGGCTTGAGCAATTTTTTTTACTTTCATAACTGACGAGGAGAGGCCGGAGGTGCCGGGGCTATGAACTGCCAAGCCAGGAAGTGCCGGGCCTCAGCCTTGGCAAGCCCCGGCACAAATTAAGCACTGGGTTTCTACTTTCATAGATTTTAAGTCCAGAAGGGACCATTAGGTCATAGTCTAACCTGCATAATACAAGTCAGACAATCTCATCTAGTTATAGGATGGTGTGATGGGGTGGGGGGACCCCAATCTTCAAGCTCCCTTCTGTCTCTAGGCCGTGAGACCTAAGGGCTGAAGTCCATAGAGTTGCCCTGATCCACAGGGTTCTAAGGCCCAATGACTGGAGTCTATGTAATCGCCCTGATCCACAAGGCAGTAGGGTCACATGACCTATGTCAGGTTTGGGGGGCGGGAGCCTTTCTCTGCAGGGGAGTGAGGCCTAGCAGCTAGAGTCCATAGAGATACTCTGGGTTTGCAAGACAGTAAGGTCTAGCAGCCGGAGTCAATACAGTTGCCCTTCAGGGTGGGGCTGTATGGCCTAGTGGCCAGTTGGAGTGTGTGGGCCTAGGGGGTGGTGGCGGCCAGGTAGGGGGACCTGGGCCCTCCCTGCTCCATCGGGTCCCAGCCTAGGGCCGTGTCAGGGTATGTCTACACTTACTGTGGATCGACGCTGCGGCGATCGAGCCACCGGGGGTCGATTTAGCTGGTCTACCCGCTAAATCGACTGCAGACTGCTCTCCTGTCAACTTCAGTACTCTACCAGAATGAGAAGCGTAAGGCAAGTCGACTCCAGCTACATTATTCATGTAGCTGGAGTTGCGTAACTTAGGTTGACTTAACCGTGTAGTATAGACCTGGCCTTAGTGTCGAGTGTGTCTGCCACTGGGTCAGCAGGGATCCGTCTGCAACACGCTGACCATCATCGGGACAATGGCTAGTCCCCCACACTCCAGGCTACTTCCTGCCGTGTTACTCCTGGTGGCAGTCTGCATGTCTTCGGGGTCTCCAGGTTCCTCAGCTGGTGCAACTCCCTGTAGCTCAGACCCCCCTGGGGCATCCACAGGTAGCATCTGCTAGGGTCTCAGCGCCTCTGATTTCTGCAGTCCAGGGTTCCCGTGGTTCCTGGGTTGGAGCCGGCAAGGAACATCCTGCCTCTCCGGTGGTGAACTGCTCCCTCTTAAACTGGTGCTCATAGGCTCTGGCTCCGTGGGTGCTGCAGGGCTGGAGCACCCACGGGGAAAAATTAGTGGGCACCCACTGGCAGCCAAGCTCCCTGCACCTCCACACCCTCCTTGCCTCCTCCTCCCCCGAGCGTGCCGCGTCCCCGCTCCTCCCCCTCACAGCGATTCCCGCCCGCCGCCTAACAGTTGTTTGGCGACGCTTAGGGCTTTCCAGGAGGGAGGGGGAGGAGTGGAGACATGGTGTGCTCCGTGGAGGAGGCGGTAAAGAGGCGGGGCAGGGGTGGGGACTTGGGGAAGGGGGTGGAATTGGGGTGGGGCAGGGGCAGTGCCAGGGGGGGTCAAGCACCCATGGGGCAGAGGGGAAGTTGGCGCCTATGCTGGGGCTACACCTGAAGCATGCCCAGTAGGAATGTGGGGGCGTGGCTTCCTCTGCCCACATTGAGGAGTTAACCCTTCCCCGTCCAGTGCGGGGTGAGTTCACCCCATCACAGGTGGCCACATGTCCTGTTTTGGCCGGGACCGTCCCTTTTTTAAGCCCTGTCCTGGCCGTCCCAACTTTTTTGGCAAAAGTTGATCAGTTGGCAAGAGCAAATGGGACAAATGCCCACTTTTGTCAAAAAAGTGGGGTGCAGAGGAATGTGTGTGTGGGGAGTGGTGATGCCAGCCCCCCACAGGGGGGGTAGCTGAACACAGGGGGGGGGCAGGCAGGGCTCAGGCAAGCAGCGACGCCAGCCCCATGTGGGGAGTGTGGTGTGCTTGGGTGAGCAGGGGGGTCTCGGGTCAGCCCCGTGGGGGGGGGGGGGACTAGGGTGACCAGATGTCCCGATTTTATAGGGACAGTCCTTTTTGGAGGGTCTTTTTCTTATATGGGCTCCTATTACTCCCCACCCACTGTCCCGATTTTTCACATTTGCTGTCTGGTCACCCTGGGGGGGGGGGGCCCTCGGGCGAGCGGCTCAGGCCACTCAAGTATGGGAGAGAGGGGGGGCTCAGGCTAGCCCCACATGGGGTGTCCCATTTTCCCTTTGAGAAATATCGTCACCCTATCTAGTCCCCCAGTTGGCTGTGCGGGACTGAAAGGCATCGGGCCTGGATCTGAAGACTAGGGTGACCAGACAGCAAGTTTGAAAAATTGGGACGGGGGTGGGGGCTAATAGGAGCCTATATAAGAAAAAGACCCCAAAATAGGGACTGTCCCTATAAAATCGGGACATCTGGTCACCTTAAGCCCCCCGCCTCGCAGCCCAGCACTTCCTGTCCCTGGACAGACCCGCCCTCGGTCTCCGTCGGAGAGTGACGAGCGTGGGAAATGCCCAAGGGGTGGGGCGAAGGGACCTCGGCTGGGCCGGGAGGCCGATGTCCAAATCGCTTCCCAGCAGAGCCGGGCAGCAGCGGCGGGCTGGCTTCGGGCAGGGCCGGCATGGAGCAGCTCCTGAAGCAGGTCCTGGGGCCCCTGGAGAAGAAGGGCGAGCGGGAGCTGCAGCGCTTCAGCAAGAGGCTGCAGAAGTGTCTGGTGAGGGAGGGGGAGAAGCTCATCGCCGAGGACACGCCGGAGGGAGGGGCGGAGCCGGCCGCGGGTATTAACGACCGCGGGGACAGCGCCGAGCACGACGGGCTGGAGGTGGCCGTGAAGGTGCTGACAGACCCGGACCGCATCAGAGACCTGGCAGAGGCACTCGGCACAGACGGTACAGAGAGATGGGGGAACCCCCACTGCCCCTCCCCACCCCCAGCCGGCCCCCTTGTTTCTGGGCACGACTAAATCTCCCCCCCCCCCTCGCGGGGGTCTCTGGGAGCTGGAAACAACCCCCAATCTGCCTTTCTTTCCCCTCTTTTCCAGGCTGGGATTTCTTCCCCCCCCCCCCCGCTTTCACTTTCATTCTCTTCTCCTACCAGCCCCCTCCCCTCTCTGCCCTGCAGCTCCCCTGCTCCTTTCCGGCCAAATCCTGAGCTGGTGTGGCGTTAGGGACCATTTACACCCGGGGAGAATCTGCTCCCCACCCCCACCTCGTGTAAAAAGCAAGAGAGGGTTGTTGATCCATTGGCAAAACCCCTGCTGCCCCCCCCCCCCCCCCCAACACACACACACTTATTCCTTTAACATCACTTTGCCAAGCAAAACTAACTCAGCCCCTTGGACCAGCAGGATCCCCCAAACCAGCTGAGCGCTCACCAGCTCACATGGATTGCTCACTCGTTGGAGGCAGGGACGCTCTTTTTGTTCTGGGTTTTGTACAGTGCCTGGCGCAATGGGGGCCCGGTCCGTGGCTGGGCCTCCCCGGTGCAGACATGCCAATGCTCACGAATGCATAGTGAGAGATGTGATTTCTAGGTAAAATTAAGTATCGGGGGTAGCCGTGTTAGTCTGTGGCCTGGTCCACACTAACCCCCCACTTCGAACTAAGGTACGCAAATTCAGCTACGTTAATAACATAGCTGAATTCGAAGTACCTTAATTCGAACTTACCGCGGGTCCAGACGCGGCAGGCAGGCTCCCCCGTCGATGCCGCGTACTCCTCTCGCCGAGCTGGAGTACCGGCGTCGACGGCGAGCAGATCCGGGATCGATTTATCGCGTCTAGACAAGACGCGATAAATCAATCCCAGAAGATCGATTTCTTACCGCCGGACCCGGAGGTAAGTGTAGACCTACCCAGAATCTACAAAAACAACAAGGAGTCTGGTGGCTCCTTAAAGACTAACAGATTTATTTGGGCATAAGCTTTCGTGGGTAAAAACCTCACTTCTTCAGATGCTTTTACCCACAAAAGCTTATACCCAAATAAATCTGTTAGGGTACGTCTTCACTTACATCCGGGTCCGGATGTAAGCAATCGATTTTCTGAGTTCGATTTATCGCGTCTGGTTAAGACGCGATAAATCGATCCCGGATCGATCCCGGAAGTGCCCCGGATCGATCCCGGAAGTGCTCGCCTTCGACGCTGGTACTCCAGCTCGGCGAGCGGAGTACGCAGCATCGACGGGGGAGCCTTCCTGCCGCGTCTGGACCGCGGTAACTTCGGACTAAGGTACTTCGAATTCAGCTACGTTATTAACGTAGCTGAATTTGCGTACCTTAGTCCGAAGTGGGGGGGTTAGTGTAGACCAGCCCTTAGTCTTTAAGGTGCCACCAGACTCCTTGTTGTTTAGGTAAAATTAAGCTTCGCTCATGATCTCGCAATAGAATTCTGTTTTCAGCCCGAGTGGCAGGGCTCCTGCTCTCAGCCCCGCAAGGAGGGACTCCTGGAGAGCCCCTCTTCGTGGGACCGAGAGTGCTTTGTGAGGTGTTTTAGGTAAAGTAAGTGAGAGAATCTCTCCACCCAAACTGCAGGTTAACAAAGTTGTTTGTTTTTAAATGGGGAATTTCCTTAGTTTTTTTGTATTAATTATGAATCGCTCCATGTGCTCCACGACAGGTGTCCAACGCAGGCCTTGCAGACTGCACCAGAATGGACCCTATTCCTTCCCAGTGGACTCCTTTCCACTGCCATATCTGTCCTCCTTCCATTCCGTTCTCTGGACCAGACACCACCACCATCCCCCCCTGGCCCCATTTGTAGTAAGTCTGTGCAGCATTCACTTGAAAGAAAATGTGATAGTTAGAACAGGGTCAATGAACAAATCTAACTGAGGGGCAGAAGCATCTGCTTTAGCCCTCTGAACCCCTGTTTCTCTGCAATTATGGATCCTTCTCCCTCTGCCCCTGACTCTCCCCCACTCCGCTATCTCACTCGCACTCCTGTTCTGGCTTCTAAGAACTAAGTTTGTCCTCTGTGTGTATGTGTGGGGAGAAGGGAGTGTGTGGGGAGAGGGTGGGCTATGCTGTGAGCTGACCACAGGTCTGAGACTGATTTTCCCCCTTTTTTCTCCAGTGCCCCCTGTGCAGAGCGAGCCCCTTCCTGCCGGTGCCACAGCCAGAGCAGCAGGTGAGTGGGGTGCAGATCAAGAGGCGCGTGAAAGGCTCTGAAAGGAGGATTCCTTTCCCCCAGCCCAGGACAGATCATTCCCTTTCCAAATCCCAGGCTTGGAGACACCTGGGGCCATAGGTGCCAACTTTCCCTGGCGCCGGTGGGTGCTCACGCCCCCCCCGCCCCTGGCCTCACCCCGACTCCACCCTTTCCCCGCCCCTGCCCCATCCCCATTCCAACCCCTTCCCCAAAGTCTCTGCCCCAACTCTGCCCCGTCCCTGCCCCATTGGACCCCTTCCCCAAATCCCTGCCCTGGCCCCGCCTCTTCCCCGAGTGTGCCCCGTTCACCCTCCTCCCCCCCTCCCAGCGCTTGCCACGCGAATCAGCTGTTTCGTGGCGCAAGCCCAGGGAGGGGGGAGAAGCAGGATGCAGCGGTGCACCCAGGGAGGAGGTGGAGGCAGAGCGGAGGTGGAGGTGAGCTGGGGCGGGGAGCTGCCGGTGGGTGCAGAGCACCCACCAATTTTTCCCTGTGGGTGCTTCAGCCCTGGAGCACCCACGGAGTCGGCACCTATGCCTGGGGCAGCTTTGGCTCAGGGCTCTTCCCCAGCCCCCTAGATTTGTGGGGGGATCATCACCCCCATTTCCTCCTATCATGGACTCGTGGCAAACGGCAGAGTGCCCCCCTCCCCGTTTGTGCCCTTCTCTGGCTCCTGTAGAAAGAGGCCAGGTGAAGATTACTGAGATGTAATGTAAGTGCCTTCAGGCAGGGAGCTCTGTGCCTGGTAGCCCCATGGCAAGTGTTGGGGGGATAAGGCTCCCTGTGAGTGGTCTCCGCCCCTTCCAGCTCTGAGCTGCGACTCGCTCTATAGCATTGACGCTTCCTCTCTGTCTCATTTGCTCCAGAGTCCCCTCCCATAGTGATTCCTGACTCTGAGCAGCTGGAAATTCTCCCTTTGGACAATGCAGAGGGACACACAGGTCAGTAGTTCCCTTGTTGCAGTGCTTACATTCTCCTGGAGTCCTCCAGGCCCATCCCCCCCTCCCATTCGGGGCTCAGGGCTTCAGCCCCAGAGGGGCCGCACCAGGGCTTGGGGTTTCAGTTCGGCAAGAGGTGCCTGGGCTTGTGGCTCTGGGCTTCAGCCGCGGGGCCCCATGGATCCCCTGAGACCAGCTCGGGGCCCCCCAGAGGGCTGGGATCCCAGGTTGAGCGCCAACAGCATCGGGCTGGAGTCAAGGGGAAATATTTACTGGAGCTCCGCTCCGCACAGCTGAATTTAAGCCCTGCCTTTGTGGATTCAGCAGGTACCACGTGGAGCTGAGCAGAGAGGGCTGGGCCCCCTTCTCCGCCCCAACAGAGATCCATGTTGGAGTCCAGAGACATCAAGCCCTCCTGGAATGTAATGATGGGACATAGGAACTTCCCCGAGGGGCCCATCTAGGCCGGTTTCCTGCCCCCTCCACGCCACTCTGGATCAAATCATTGGGCCAGTCTAGACTGTATCTTGCCCCCTCCCTAGAACCCCAAATCAGATCAATGGGCCCATCTAGTCCAATAGTCCAACTCCAATAGTGGCCATTAGCAGACGCTACAGATGGAAGCCTCACTCCGAGGCAAGATTTCTCCTTCCCTCTCTCTCTATCCATTTGACTTCTCAGTTGTCCTGCGGAGCCCGGAGGTATCAGAAATATTCCAGTCTCAGCCGCTGGTGGAGGGCGGCCACGTGGCCTTCAGCTGCTTCATCGCAGGGTACTTCCCCCAGGAGCTAACTGTGATCTGGCTCAGGAGGGAGAGTGGAGACAGTGTGGCCACACCCATCGAGGACTCCGCTGATTACGCCATCATTCACAAGGAGACCTGCGCCAAAGACAGGGAGACCTACCAGCAGATGGTGACGCTGTCCTTCACCCCATCGGCACAGAGACACCAAGGGGCAGAGTTCATCTGCCAGGTGGGACATGTGGCCCTGCAGACCCTCATTGAGAGGAGCACCGGGACGCTGGAGGTCAAAGGTCAGTCTGAGTTTAAAGGTGGAGAGCTATTGCTCCTGGGTTGTTTGGGGCTTCCCTTCTCCTAGTGTGTGTATCTGTCTCCAGCCCTACATCCTAATACTCTGGTTTGTCTCCCCAGGCCCCAGCCAGCCAGTCTGTGTCCTAGACCCCAGTTTGCTGGTCTGGATTATATTTCAGGTGTCAGTCACTGCAGCGCTTAGTAGCTTTAGTACCTGACCCTGGAAATAAGTAAGTCACTCACCGCTGAGCTCCTATTGCTGGCATCTGTGAGCAATCCCAGTCCCTTTACTGAGACTTCTCCCAGCAGCAAGTGCTGTGCTGGGTGATACCCCAGTGAGGTTTTGCAGGATGAGGCCCTATATCTGTTGTTTCCTCCCACTCTAGCCTGAACTGGGATTCATCCATAATGGGGTCTAGAGAGCCCTCACGCTCTCCTGGAACAAAATGATGGGACATAGGAACTGCTGCTCCGATCCAACCAATGGGCTCATCTAGCCTGGTATCTCGCCTTCCTCATGCTGCCCTGAATCAGACCCATGGGTCCATCTAGCCCAGTATCCCACCTCTCCCTGCTGTCCTGGATCAGACCCATGGGTCCATGCTCTTTGGGGCAGGGGTCATCTTCTTGTTCTGTGAGTGTACAATGCCTAGGGCAAGGAGTCTTGGTCCATGAGTGGTGTTCCTGAGCAAAGTAATTAACAATAATCTCAGGTCCCGACTTCCTGGGACCTTCTAAAGTGCTGCTTAGCTGGGGTGAGTACAAAAGTCCAAACCAGAAAAGTCCGTCCAGAAAAAAATATTGGGAAGCAAGGAGCTGAAATTTTTAATGTTAAGAATACGGGAAGGATTATGTTTTTCCCAAAGAAATGTGATGGCCAGCATTAGCCAGGGTGTCGGGGCAAGAAACAGCCCAAACATGTTTTTGCTGAGCCTTTCACCTTTATACCTGACGAGGAATGCAATACAAGCAGAAAGGACTGTTACTCTAACGTTTCCTGGTAAAATAGCTTCTGTAATGTCTTCTCCTGGTTTCTAACTCTGCTTCCTGGGGTCTCTGAACAGGTGTAGCTACCCCCGATGCCAAGGAAGTTGCCCCCAACACCAGGGAAGTTACTCCTGTTTTCAAAGAAGTTGCCCCCAACATGAGGGAAGTTACTCCTGTTTTCAAAGAAGTTGCCCCTGTCTCCAGGAAAGTTACTCCTGTTTTCAAAGAAGTTGCCCCCAACTCCAGGAAAGTTACTCCTGTTTTCAAAGACGTTGCCCCTGACTCCAGGGAAGTTACTGCTGTTTCCAAAGAAGTTACCCCTGACTCCAGGGAATTTAAGCCCATTTCCAGGGAAGACGGAGGAAGCACAGCTGGTAGAAAAGGTGAGAGGCAAGCTTTGATGGGCAAAGTCTTTATATGAAATTGAAGAGAGCTGAATGGAGGGTGGGGCGAGAGGTAGATGGGCCCAGGAATTCGTGTCCAGCTCAGGGTTAGGCTGCAGCTTGGAGTCAAAGGCCAAATCAGGGTGAAGGCAGGTTCCACAGTGCCAGAGTTTTGCCAGTGGCTCTCCCTTGATTTCCTACCTGCATCTTGGGCCAGATCTAAACCCAGTGATGAAAACAAGCCCCTCCCAGTTTTGGATCTGACTCAGATCTTGGCTGTGGATTTGAACCCAAAGGGACTGAGGGTTTAAGGTTCCTTTTGGACCCAACTGTTAGAAACACCATTGTTGTTTTGAGCCAAAACGGAACCCTTGGGCACCAAGATAGTGGCATCTCAAATCCCATATCACCTTGGTTTGGAATGGAGGGGAGAGGGGTTGATGTGGATGTGAAGGAGGCCGAAGGGGATAAAGACCTGGAGAAAGCTTTTGTGGACAGAGGAAAGGACAGATCTCAGAGATGCTGAGGAGGAAGACGCGGCAAGATTTGGGCACTGCCTGGATATGAGGGAGTCAAGAGAGAAGGACCGAGTCAAAGATGCAGCCAGGTCATGGGCTGGAGTGGCAAGGAGGATGGTGGTGCTGTCAATAGAGGCAGAGAATGGAGGGCCTCGCAGGGGAGATCTGGTTGGCCAATGTGAGCTGACAGCGAGGTATCCAGGAGGAGGCTTCAGAGAGACAGGACTGAGAGGAGCGATTGGGTTGGAGTGGGAACAAGAGCAGAGATTCGAGAGTCACAGGCACGAAGATAGCAGCCAAAGCCATGGGAACAGTTCAGAACAGGGAGAAAAGGAGGGATCCTCTCAGTGAGAAGTGGGAGCGGCAGGGAGGAGATCCGCTGGATGAGTCGCTGGAGCAACCAGAGAGGTAGGAGGACAGTCAGCAGAGGAGGGAGTCTTGGAGCCTAAGGTAGGACAAAGTACCAAGCAGGAGGGGTATGATGGATGGTGTCTGAAGCAGTGGAGAAATCAAGGATGAGGATGGGGTTAAAACGCTGAGACTGGACCCAGAAGAGGGCCTTGGTGATGGTGGAAGCCGGATCAGAGGGGGGGAACCGAGGTGGAGCTGGAGGGGTGGTTGTTGGTGGCACATTGAATGAAGTTGGAGGTGAAGGGGAGACAGGGCTTAGCAGGAGGGGTTGGGGATTGGTTTTGGATGACAGGGCAAACCAGATTAATTATACATGGGAGGGAGGTTAAGGAGCAGAGAAAATCTGTCTGAGTACAGAGGGCCCTGTGGGTGGTCAGTAGCTAGGGACTGAGCCAGTAAAAGGGGCAATAGCAATACAGGCATTTGAGCAGTTAATCAAGATGTCAAGATGGGCAGGCGATTGTGTGGATAATTAAATAGATCGTGTGGATAACGGAATAGTGAGCAGACTGTGTGGATAATGAAGTAGCTAATAGACTATGTAGATTCTTAAATAGATCATCTGGAGTAGCTAATAGACCATGCACATAATCAAATAGAATGCATCGATAACAGAGTAGCTAATAGACCATGTTGATAATCAAAGTGCAGCAGAGAGCATGATGCAGACCATTACTTTACTCTCTCGTGTTCCTCTTTCTCCCCTCAGAGACACACTTTGTGGACCGGCACCGAGAACAGCTCATCCAGCGAGTAACTCTGGTCGAGGGCGTCCTGGATAAGCTGCTGGGTGACGTGTTGGACACTGAGCAATACCTGACCATTACAGCCGAGAGAACCAACCCAATGAAAATGCGGAAGCTATATGAGTTCATGGTGAGCTGGAACAAGTATTGCAAGGACCAGCTCTACGAGGCGCTGAAGGACAAGTGCAAGTTCCTTGTTGCAGATCTGGAAGGGGAATGAAGGCAATGAACACCCCCCTACCCCCCCCCCCCACACACACACACACAGTGCCTTTCCCTTTGCTTCCAGTGTCTGTTCCAGGGAGGAAAACCAATTTCTGTGTCTTCCCCATGTTTCCAAAGATGTCACAACTGGTTAAGACGAGGGCTGCGTGAAAACTTCCCCTTGAAATTATTTTTCAATGGAAAATCAGGTTTTTAACAAGATAAAATATCTACTTTCTGAGGGAAAAAAAATTATTGTTGAAAAAACAAACACCCAAACCAAAAATATTTCAGCCAAAACCTGAAATATTTCAATTTGGGTATAACTTATGGGAGTTGTAGTTCACTTGCCTCATCCTCATTCTCATCTATGGACCAGGGCCCTCAGCTGGACTACATTTCCCATGATGCACCATGGACAGGGATTCCCATGATGCAACTGCCTTCTCACCAAAAGGAGAGACCCTGGTGCATGCTGGAGGCCAGACTACAGTGGAGAATGGGGTCACGGGGCACCCAAATTTTAACTCCCATTTGGAACTGCGACAGCATTTCCAAATCAAAATATTTTGGTTTTAGTTTATGTGTTTGGGTGTTTTTGTTTGTTTGTTTTTTTGCTGAAAAGTTGAACTTTTCAGTGAAAAATCTGGACAAGAATGAAATCTATGGATCTATTTTTGTCTGGGGGTGTTGTTTTAAAACATCAGTGGAAAAATCCTTCATTTGCCAACGTCAGAGCCCCAAACCAAACTGCAGCTCCCTCTTCTCACCTGGCTCTCCCAGCCACCTCAGCCCCTGGCTGCTGCATTCTGTTGGCAGCTGAGCGTGAAGGCCTGGAGGCTGAACTGAACAGCTGCTGGGCTGTGCTGGTGAGGACCACAAATCTGGGGGACACATCTCCATCTTATCCTAGTCTCTGGGAAGATAAAGGACATCAGCCCTGAATCCCCACAGCTATATTCTGTCCCCTGCAGGGCCAGCACTTGGCCACCGCAACCCTCCCTTTGGATACAAAAAGTCCAGAGATGCCCTCCTAGAGCTTAAAGCTAGAAGGGACCATTAGATCTTCCAGTCTGACCTTCTGTGTAGCACAGATCCTTACATTTCACCCAGTTACCCCTGCACTGAGCCCGATGACCTGCCTTTGACTAAAGCCTCTTCCACAATGGCAGCTGGTCAGGTTTTGAAGACACCGAGAAATGGAGGATTCGCCACTTCCTTTGGGCCTTTGTTCCACCCTGAGTGAGAAAAATCGGGGCCTGATTTCTAATGTGAACTTGGCTGGCTTCAGCACTCCAGTCCCGGGCTCTTGTTCTGTTTTTGTAGTACACTGCAGTATTGTGTGCCCTTCCCCCACGCTCTCACTTCCGTTACAGACCCATTCGTCCTTTGTATCAGGGCTTCGGGCAAGGCGATTCCACCGCTGCCAGGATGAGGCTCTGCTCTGCTTCTCCCCAGACGTTCCCCAAGCCAGAACCCGGCTGCTGCCCTGGGCCTTTGCTGTCCATCTAAGTCCGCCAGCACCAACCTCTCGGGGCCCTGTCGGGAGTGGGGGCTGCCTGTCACCCAGCCTGCTGAAAGGGGAAATCACTGTAATTCTCATGTTACCCCAATAGGGGCTGGTTATTGTTATTAGTTTAACATAGAGCAACTTTTGTACCTTTATATTTAAATTAAAAAGAAGGTGGTACCTGTCTGAGAGTGGGGCGGTCGCTCGCTTGTTGGTGGCAAGGAGGATTTTGTGGAGGGGGGTGCAAGGGAGGAAGCAGCAGCTGCTGGGAGGGAGGGAGAGGATACTTGGACTGCGATAAGTAGGGGCAGAACCCTGAGCCAAACTTTCCCAGCCCCAGCTGAGTGGGAAGGGAACGTGGGTGGGGCAGAGTCAGGACTGGGTATTCCCTGTGTAAAAAACAAAACAAAACAAAAACCCAAATAGGGCAAAGGCTGATGCCCGTGGGGGTGTGATCAGTGCAGCTGGGAGTGTGCCTGGGTCCATGGCCTTGTGCTAGCAGGCAAGGGCAGCGGAAGCTCTCTTAAAGTGTGGGGGGCGCACGGGCACCTGAACCCCCTGTAGCACCCCACCCCCTGTAGCACCCCTACTCCCAGAGGCTCTGCCCTGCCCCTTCCCTGATGCCCTGCCCCTGCTCCGCTCCTTCCCCCAAGACCCTGCCCCCCACTTGCTCCTCTCCATCCCCCCCCCCCCACGTCGCTCAGCCAGTAAAAGTGGGTGGGCCATGATCTCCTGACCCCCTGTTCCAGCACCCCTCTTAGGAGGGCTCGTGGTAGCCTCCTAAAACTGGCCGTGTAGCCGCTGCAGCTTGCACTGGCGTTCAGGCTGGTGGGAGGGGAGGCGGGAGGAGGTTGTGTCGGCTTGGGAGCCCGAGCTCCAACCTGAGCAGCAACATCCAAGCAATGTGTCTACACCGGTATTTTGTAGCACGATAGCTACCGCGAGCACTGTCTAGCACAAGTCTGTGGAGCCGGATGGGGAGTCTCGCTCCCAGATGCAGTGTAAACGTACCCTTAAACTCCAACATGTGATGGGCACGTAGGGTGACCAGATGTACCGATTTTATAGGGACAGTCCTGATTTTTGGGTCTTTTTCTTATATAGGCTCCTATTACCCCCCACCCCCGTCCCGATTTTTCACACTTGCTGTCTGGTCACCCTATGGGCACGGACAAAGACGTGTGTCTCTCTCCAAGGATTTGGGGACACTTGGGGGCTGGTCTCATCCCCTCTAGAGGCCTCGGGCAGGAGACGAGCCTTGGACTGAAGCTGATCCTAGCATGTCAGACACGGAGCTTGGGAAGGGAAAGGCAGGGAGTGAAATCCAGGCTGTGGGGGAAGGGATCCAGCCCTCGGCTTTACTTCCCTCCCTCTACCCCCATGTGGTGTACCTGTTAATCCGCCCGGGGGGATGGGGTTAGACCCCTGCCAACCTGATTCATGGTCTAGCAGCAAGTGTGGGTCCGAAGGCCACATCTAGCACTTGACAGCTGCAGTGGGGTGTTGCGTGACAGTGATGAGTACTGCTGGGCGAACTTCTTTGCACAAATAGCTTTTTTTTCCATTGAAAAAATGCAGCTTGGGTCACCCCAAAGCTATTTGCGAATTCGGGTGGATTTCAGCGAAAAGCCAAAACTGACCCGAAAAAGAGAAACGAAGCGTTTCCACATTTCTGAAAGGAAAGCGTTTGTTTTTTGTGTGTGGCCTGGATTTACAAAATGGCCAGGGGCGGGGGACATATGGGGATCTCCCTTATACCTGTTGCCCACTGTGTAGCACGCTCACTTGGGATGTGGGAGATGCAAGTTCAGTTCCCCCTTCGGCCTGATGTAGAGCACTTGGGTCTTCCACCTCTCAGGACCATGCCCTGGTATGTATGACTGGCACGCGAAACCTTAAATTAGAGTGAATAAATGAAGACTCGGCACACCACTTCTGAAAGGTTGCCGACCCCTGATCTAGAGGTTACAGCAGATCACAAGTTGACTACAGGTCAACAGTGTGATGCTGTTGCGGAAAAGGCAGATGTCATTCTGGGGCGTATTAACAGCAGTGTCGTATGTAAGACAGGGGAGGTAATTGTTCGGCTCTTCTCAGCACTGGTGAGTCCTCAGCTGGAGCACTGTGTCCGGTTCTCGGCGCCACACTTTAGGAAATATGTGGACCAAATTGTTGAGAGTCCAGAGGAGAGCAACAAAAAGGATCAGAGGTTTAGAAAACCTGGCCTGTGAGGGAAGGTCGAAAGAACCGGACTTGTTTAGTCTAGAGTATAGAAAACTGAGGGTGGATAAGACAACAGCCTTCAAATATATCAAAGGTTATGATAATGAGGACAGTGATCAACCATTCTCCATGCCCACCCAGGGTAGGACAAGAAGGAATCGGCTTAGTTTGCAGCAAGGGAGATTTAGGAAAAACTTTCTAACTCCATGGATAATTAGGCACTGGAACAGGTTCCCTGGGGAGGTTGTGGAATCCCTGTAAATGGAGGTTTTTAAGGACATGTTAGACAGGGATGGTCTAGGTCTTAACCTATGCTCCAGGCCAGGGCTGCAGAGGCTGAGCCAGACTTTCTCTGCAATTACTGCTCTGGGCTGCTGCCTCCTTGGGCCCCAGAACTGCGAGCAGGGTGATTGTCTCTCCAGTGTTCCCAGTACCCCTGCTGCTGGTGCCCCACCACAGGGGCTCGGGCACTGGCTTAGGCCATAGGAGACCCAGGTTCACGTGCCTGCTCCGCTATGCACTTCCTGTGTGACCTTGGCCAAATCACTTAGCCTATCTCTGCCTCAGTTCCCATAGGCACAATGGGGATAACGGCACTGGGCTGTGAAGATAAATACACTAAGCATTGGGTGGGCACTGCTTTGAGATCTCCGGATAAAAGACAGGCATGAGTATCATGAAGCAACCTGACTTGGGATGCAGAGGCTGGAGGAACGGGGGGAACACCTGGGAGAGAGAGTTGCAGGAGCCAGAGGGGGGGACACAGGAACTGCTGGGGGTCAGCGGAGGGGGGAAGGGAAGAGGAGCTGGGGGAGGGTTAGGTTTTGGGAAGTGTATAGGCACTGATGTGGGGGAGGATAGTAGCACAGTGGGAAGGAGGCAAGGATTATAGGAGTAAGGATAGGGGCGGGGTGTGGGGCAGAGAGGTCTGTAACCACATCACAAAGCTTTTCCCTTTCTTTATCAAAGCTCTGACATGCCCATAAAAGGCAATTGCACGTTTCTTCTGCCTTACAGGGCGCACAGTCTTTGTGTCTCTTCATCTGAAAAAGATTTTAGTTTGAGCCACAATGTTAATACTCTAAACAAAAGCACTTCCTGCGTGTGTCCTATCCAGCCCCGAAGTATGTCATAATCCTCAGCTCTAGGGCACAGTTCAGATAATCAGCTTCCTCTTTTTCCATTAGTGCAATTTGTTTTGCCGTTCTCCCTTTACATTTTTCTGTACTAGGCTTTTGAATTCCTATTACTCAAGGGCATTTCCGTGTTAATCCTTCCATTTCTCACAGCGTTTTTAGCTACTTTGTTGGCCATTTTGTTCCCTGTTATCCCAATAAGCACTGGGATCCAAGCTAATGCTGCCTGTATCCCCATCTGTAGTAACTCTGTTGTTAGAAATATAATGTTGTTGATTAAATCACTTCTACATATTGAGACATGCTTTTTTATCCCCATAATGCCTGAGATTGAATCCAAAAATATGACTGCTGCTGCTGCTACTGGGCGTACATCCCAGATCCAGTTTAATGCTGGCATTATTGCTACTAGTTCAGCTGTCATGACAGCTACATAATCAGATATTCTTTTGGATGCACTAATTCCCAATTTTGGTATACAATATGTCATCCCTACGCTTCCTGTTTTTTTGGGGGTTTTTTTGGACCCACCTGTATATGTGTAAGCAGGGTCTGCTGAATTCTTCCCTGATAGCTACCTGAGAGGGGGAGAGACTTCAAGAGCAAACTGTATTTACATGAGCACACCTACTCTGCTTAGATATCCAGCAGATAGAGCAGTGTGTTGCTCAAAGTGATCAACTTTGGCTGGTGTTGGGTTACAAAACATGTAGTGAAATGCTGTTACCAATGTTGGCATTATTGTGAATAAAGGGGAGCAGAACTGTACTTAACGTGTCCCAAATGAGGGGGTCACCCTCAGCTGAAAGGACCTCGTCAAGCCAGGGGCTCAAATGCCAGAGCCCTGTAGAAATAAGAGGGGTGGGGATTAGTGTCCCAGCCAGAAGATGTGGACCCTCCTGCAAAGGTTCTTCCTGGACTGGTTTAACTTGTTTCCCTCCACTCTTCAAAGAAAGAGCTAAATAGGATTTATTAGGAAGCCTCTCTGTTATTTTAAATGCTCAATCAGAGCTGAAATCACTTGAGATGGGGCAGTGTTTCTGCCCAGCCTGCAAAAAGCTAAAAATTACTAAGAGACTCATGTGCAGAGATCACAGCAGAGAGGCTGGTGGCAGCAGAAGGTGACTGACAATTGGCTGGTGAGGCAGCAAGGAACCATGGCCAGTGGGATGGCCAGTGGAGAGGAACCAGGGCTGGCAGGGCAGCCAGGTGCGAGGAGCAGCGGCTGGCAGGGTGGCCAGGTGGCACAGTGAGTGGCCAGCAGGGTGCAGAGAGAGAGGGGTGGCGAGCGAGTGTCTGAGCAGTGGAACGAGTAAGGTGCCTCCTTATCCCCCCCCTCCACCCAGGGTGGGAGGTGAACTCTACAGATGCACTTCTGAACTCTAGATCTGCACTGACCAAGTACAGCAACTGTGAGTGGGGTGCAGAGAAGGGACGGGCACGTTAAAGAGACTTTTGGGTTGCTGGACTTAAGAACCTGAGGGGGAAAGGGCACTGCCCAACTTATTTGGGGATGGGTCTTTTACTCATGGTTTATGTTTATGAACCCTGTTTGCAGTGTCTTCCCAAATTAACGCCAAGTCACTCCCCTCCTTTTATTAAAAGTTTATTTTCTACACTCAGACTCTGTGCTTGTGAGAGGGGAAGTATTGCCTCTCAGAGACACCCAGGGGTGGTGTGTAATTTTCCCAGGTGACTGGGTGGGAGCTCGAGTCAGTTCTATATTGTATCGATGGAAAAGAACCCTTAGATATTGAACCTGGCCCTGGTTGCTGCTGGCTTCGCCTGGCAGAATGGTTACGATATATTTGACAAAACTGACTCCACTCCTCATCTATAGACTGGTACACTTCATTTTCAATACCTACTGTCTCTTTTAGCCTCAAATTTATAAAATAAATCTAAATCCACATTTGGGCATGCGACTTTCCATCCCTAACTAATTTCCCCATGACTAAAAGTTTTTACTTCATTCAGGTTTTCCTTGTCTTTCAACTCCTGCATGTGGAGTTCTAACATTGTGTGTTTGTAACGGGGCACGATTCACCACCGTGGTGCCTCCTGCCGGCCATCCTGGGAATTAGCTCTCAGCCCTTCCAGTCTGCTTTCGGCTAGTGGTGTCACGCCTGCCATCACTGCTGTCTCCACTCTTTGGACCCGTGTCGCTCCCCGAACTGCAGTGTCCTCTTCTAGGCACGGTCCTCCAGCTATGCCCCCACCCCAGTATCTCCCTTCTTCCGTGAGACCATCAGTCCTTAGTCCCGCCACTTGCCTCAATGGCCAGCTGCAGTCTAAGGTTCAGTCCCTTGCCTCAGGGGCAAACTGCAGTCTGGATACCGGCCACTCTCCTCATTGGCAAGTGGGGTGCAAAGGGGGGGAACCCAGGCCTGCCCCCTACTCTGGGTCCCGACCCTGGGACCCTATAGCCAGCAGCCACTTACTGCCCTCTCCAATCTACTGCCTCTTTTCCCTGGGCCTCTTCCCCTGTAGCCCTAGCACCCTCTCAGTCCTGGGAGCAAGGCCCCAGCCTGGCAGTGGTCAGCCAGCAGCTCACCCTCGCACACTGCTTCCCCTGCTCTAGCTATGGCACTTCTTCAGGCACCCAGTCCTCCACCCTTGCCTTCCAGGAAGAGATTGCCTTCTGCTCTGCTGAACAGTCCTTTATATATGGCCCTCGCCGGCCCTGATTGGCTGCTCCAGCAAGCCTTCCCCCTATTGGTGGGCTCAATAAGCCCTTTCCTGATTAGTGGGTTCTGCGCAGCATTCCTGGTGCTGCTTTTAACCCCTTCTTCTCCCTGTGTGGGGCAACCGCCCCACCACAGTGCTATATAGTTCACCTATCAGATTCCCAACAAGCCTCATATTTTGCTTGGTACTTTCATCATTGCAGTTCCCATTAACTTTGGCCCAGAAAGTTAGGGCCAGTCGTTTCATTTGTAGCGTAGCTGGCATTTCACTGGAAGCGATCTGAAGTGCACACAGGGGTTGTAGTAAATGCACTGCTCACAATTCATAGTGCCTGGGCTTGTAATACATCTCATTTTTTAAGTTCTGATTTTGACGCTGACCCAAAAGTTTGGCAGCCAAGTCAGTAACTGGTCTGATTAAAGCCCTGTAGGCCACCAGCAGTGTTTTCTTATCTGCGCTCCAGCAAGTCTTTTAAGCAGGTTAATCCTTTCTGCACATTGATCTTTAACAAGGGTTTTATGACCTTTCTAAAGTAATTTAGTATCAAATATTAACACTAAGAATTTGAACCTTGTAACTATATCTGTTTGTTCTATATACAGATACAGTTTACATTCCTTTGCGACTTTTCTTCCTGTAAAGACCAGTTCTTTGGTTTTAGCAATGGAGAATGCAAAGCCCCACGTATTTCCCCAGTCAGAGGTCTCTCCTAACACGTTGATTCTCTCTTCTGCCACCTCAGTATTCCTGCTCCTAACGCAAGAGCACAATCATCTGTGAATAGAATGACGCCTGCCCCAGCACTTATTTGTTTTGGGAGATCGTTTACAGTATCATAATATTAAATGAGGTTGGGCTGATAACACTTCCCTTTGGGGTTCTATTTTTAATATTGTACATCAGGGGTGGGCAAACTTTTTGGCCCGAGGGCCACATCTGGGTGGGGAAATTGCATGCAGGGCCATGAATGTAGGGCTGGGGCAGGGGGTTGGGGTGTGGGAGGGAGTGCGGGGCGTGGGAGGGGGTGCGGTGTGCAGGAAGGGGCTCAGGGCAAGGGGTTGGGGCAGAGGAGGGGTGCGGGCTGTATGAGGGGGCTCAGGGAAGGGGGTTGGGGTTCAGGAGGGGGTGCACAGTGCGGGAGGGGGCTCAGGGCAGTGGTGCAGGGAGGGGTGTGGAGTGTGGGAGGGGGCTCAGGGCAGGGGGTTGGGGTGCAGGAGGGGTGCAAGGTGCAGCAGGGGGCTGAGGGCAAGGGGTTGGGGTGCGGCAGAGGGCCCGGGGCAGGGAGTTGGGATGCAGGGTGCAGGAGGGGTTTGGGGTGCGGGCGCCGGCCCGGCGCCGCTTACCTGGAGTGGCTCCGGGGTGGCAGTGGCACACAGCAGGGCCAGGGCAGGCTCCCTGCCTGCCTGCCCTGGCCCCACGCCACTCCAGGAAGCGGACGGCACCACGTTCCTGCGGCCCCTGAGGGAAGGGGGCAGAGGGCTCCGTTTGTTGCCCTTGCCTGTGGGTACCTCCTCCAAAGCTCCCATTGGCCGCGGTCTTTTAGCATTCTTCACTATTTCTTGTAGCTCTGAACTTTTTAATTTCCAACATGGGTTATAGATATTATAAATCCTTAAAGAAATATTACTCCTCTGCATTGGGATCTCCACAGCTTTATATTCTAGGCTTACTTCTTCATTCTCTACTGCTATGTAGTCTAATCTTTCCCTATGAAAGTACAAATGCCTCCTCCTCTTCTTAGCCCTGGTCTACACTACGAGTTTAGGTCAAATTTAGCAGCGTTAGATCGATTTAACCCTGCACCCGTCCGCACGACGAAGCCATTTTTGTTGACTTAACGGGGTCTTAAAATCGATTTCTGTACTCCTCCCCAATGAGGGGACCAGCGCTGAAATCGACATCGCCGGGTCAAATTTGGGGTAGTGTGGACACAATTCGACGGTATTGGTCTCCAGGAGCTATCCCAGAGTGCTTCATTGTGACCGCTCTGGACAGAACTTTGAACTCAGATGCACGAGCCAGGTACACAGGAAAAGCCCTGGGAACTTTTGAATTTCATTTCCTGTTTGGCCTGTGTGGCGAACTCAGCAGCACTCAGCAGCACAGGTGACCATGCAGTCCCCCCAGAATGTTTCTACGCTCCCCCTATCATCTCCTTCCTGAGGTTATCACAGATTAGAAGGCAAAAAAAACGCACTCGCGATGACATATTTTCCGAGCTCATGCAGTCCTCCCGCACTGATAGGGCACAGCATAATGCATGGAGGCATTCAGTGGCAGAGGCCAGGAAAGAATTGCTGTGTTTGCTTAACGGCAAAAGTATCATGCCTCGCTAGCGATCCTGCCCAAGGCAGGTCGCTGTGTCACATGCACTCCGCGCTGTGTCAGCCTTGGGCGGGGACATGACCGCTTTGTGAGCAAGAAGGCCATAGATATAGACATTGCATTAGGTAGCTTCTGTAGCTAGAGAAAACATTCCTGTGCGTTCGGCAAAGTCTGTGGCAAAAAAAAGGGAAGCCCCGTAGTGTAGTGGTTATCACATTCACCTAACACACAAAAGCTCCATAGTGTAGTGGTTATCACGGTCACCTAACATGCAAAACGTCCCCGGATGGAAACAGGTCACTGTTCCTTTTTCTGACTCCCCTCCTGCATTTTTAGTCTTAGAACAGACCGCGCTGTGAAATTTTACTTTGAATTATATCAATTATGAGTTAAATAATAAGGAAGCTCTCTCTAAGTTATAGTCCCGGGTTCCTTACCCTTTCAGTTGCTCTGATAAATTAACATTTTTTTTAGGGGCGGGGGGAAATTTTCATGAAGCCTTTTATAGGGACTAAATGCTATCTAGGACTCTGAAATAATCTTAACGTGGCCCATAGAGTGCAATCCTTCGTTCTGGATTTGTCATTCCACAAGTTGAACTGCTCCTTACTGCTGTCCAGGCTTCATGAGCCATGGGAGCAAGGGGTAGGCTGGGGTAGGTGCAACCACGCAGTGCTGCTGGCTGGGAGAGCAGCCTGAGGCAGAAGCCTCCAGCTCTCATGATATTCCAGGCAGGACTGAATCTCCATGAGACGAAACTTAAAGAAGAGAATGACCTGGAGTCACTCCCACTCGGTGCTCTAAGAGGAGGATAGCCATGTCTGTCCAGGCACCCCGATCGACCTCACCGAGGTCTGCCAGCTGAGTGGGGCTGAGCGGGACCCCGGCTGGCAGGAGCTGGCGGATGGAGCCCCAGACCGGCAGCGGGCAGAGCCGCTCAGCCTGCTGCCGGTCTGGGGATCCGTCCGCTGGCCCCGCTCAGCCCACTGCCTGCCTGGGATTCCGATCATCCAGGCAGGCAGCAGGCTGAGCGGGTCTGGTGGACGGGACCCCGGAAAAAGGGCGCAAAACGATTGTCGGCCGGTGTTGGCTCAGGGGCTGCCCGCGTCTGCAGACACCGCCTCCACAGCTCCCATTGGCTACGGTTCCCGGCCAATGGAAGCTGTGCCGGTGGAACCGGCAGTTGTGGCGGGAGCAGCGCGTGAAGCCCCCCTGGCTGGCCCTCCCCCTAGGAGCTGAAGGGACACGAAGCCAGGTAGGGAGACTGCGAGCCCCCCCCCATTACCAGCGGGGGTCCCGGGCCACCCCCAGAGCACCCACAGTGCCCCTGGACCGCTCCCGAGCACCTGCAGCCCCATCGTCCAAGTTTTAGTCAGGGGTATATAGTAAAAGTCATGGCCAGGTCTCGGGCTGTGAATTTTTGTTTACTGCCTGTGACCTGTCCATGACTTTTACTAAAAATACCTGTGACTAAAACATAACCTTACTTATAACACCTTGAGGGAGGGAGAGATCTATATGGCTTGGTTCTCAATATCTGAAACCCTAGTGTTACTCTCTCAGGTAGAGTTCCTCCCTTCAATGTAATCAGTACAATTGCTGGTGGCTTGCGTCTTCAGTACAGTTGCTGGTGGCCTTTTCTGCAGAAAAGGACCTAGGGGGTGACAGTGGATGAGAAGCTGGATATGAGTCAACAGTGTGCCCTTGTTGCCAAGAAGGCTAACGGCATTTTGGGCTGTATAAGTAGGGGCATTGCCAGCAGATTGAGGGACGTGATCATTCCCCTCTCTTTGATATTGGTGAGGTCTCATCTGGAGTAGTGTGTCCAGTTTTGGGCCCTACACTACAAGAAGGATGTGGAAAAATTGGAAAGAGTCCAGTGGAGGGCAACAAAAATGATTAGGGGGCTGGAGCACATGACTTATGAGGCGAGGCTGAGGGAACTGGGATTGTTTAGTCTGCAGAAGAGAAGAATGAGGGGGGATTTGATAGCTGCTTTCAACTACCTGAAAGGGGGTTCCAAAGAGGATGGATCTAGACTGTTCTCAGTGGTAGCAGATAATAGAACAAGGAATAATGTTCTCAAGTTGTAGTGGGGGAGGTTTAGGTTGGATATTAGGAAAAACTTTTTCACTAGGAGGGTGGTGAAGCCCTGGAATGGGTTACCTAGGGAGGTGGTGGAATCTCCTTCCTTAGAGGTTTTTAAGGTCCGGCTTGACAAAGCCCTAGCTGGGATGATTTAGGTGAGGATTGGTCCTGCTTTGAGCAGGGGGTTGGACTAGATGACCTCCTGAGGTCCCTTCCAACCCTGATATTCTATGATTCTCATTTGCTATTTAGTCACTTACTTGCTAACACTTTATCTTCTCCTTAAGAGTGAGCTCTTGGGGGCAGGGCCCATTGTTTACTGTTAGTACGGTACCCAGCCCAGCGGGGCTTTGCTGTGCCCGACAGTACAGAGGCTGGCTGTGCCCTGAGGTCTAAGGCCGATGTGATGTTCTGCTCTCAACTCCACTGACTAGGAAGGAAGCTGCGGTTCAGCAAGAAAAAGTGGAACCGAAACCGATCACCAAAGTTAACATGCCGTGGAATAGCCATGACACTGGGAATTATAATTGAGTGACATTGTGCTGCTCACATGTTGTTAACTAAGGGCTTGTCTATGCTAGGGTTACCATCCGTCCGTATTTCCCCGGACATGTCCGGCTTTTGCATCTTTAAATAGCCGTCCAGGAGATATTGGTAACAAGGTTAAAAGGTCCGGGATTTTTCCCCCTCCCCTCCCTCCCTCCCTTCCATGGAGAGTGCAGCATGGTGATTGGGCGGCTGGGCCTGATTGAGCCGCTCCCATTGGCCTCCAGCAGCCAGAGCCCCTCCCCTGCTCCCTGCAGCCCGGCAGCGTGTTTTGCCTACACGTGGAGCCAGCATCTGACCGGCATGGGCATGGTAAGGGGAGTCCCGGGGGGCAGTCAGGGAGCAGCGGGAGGGTTGGATGGGTCCCTGGCCTCCACCTGCCACCCCCAGCTCCCCTAGGGACGGAATGGATTCTCCCTCACTGTGAGTCTCTCTGTGGAGATGGGGCGTCCCTTTCTCGAAGCTCCGCTCTATCTCAGCCAGCAGTTACTGGGCTGGCGGCAGGAATCACAGGGGGAGATTGGGAATCACATTGGGCCCTGCTGCCCGTTATATGTATGAATCCCTCTGCACAAAGACAATGAGATTTTCAAGCTCTTCGGGGCTTGGCCTGTCTCTGTTCTGTGTCCGTACAGCGCCTGGCACAGGGGCCCTAGGTAATAACTCTGCTAGCTCCCTTGGCACCCAACGGAAATGGCCCCTCCTGAGCTGGGACCATTGGTGTAAACACCCCTCTGGTGCCATCACCGGCACGCTTAGAGCCCTGGCCTGCTAGCGGCAGGAGAGAGGCGCCTGTCCCTGGACTGAGGGAGTAGCTGTACGGGGCTGATGCTCTGCATAGCTAGGTAGTAGAGTGAGACACGTGCCCACACACACACGCAACCTCACACACAAGGGAAGGCTAGAGCAGCGCAGGGGCTCGTGAGCTCTGCAAGCCGGGGCCGGGGGTAGTGGGTTTGCACAGAGGGAAGGGCTGGGAGTCTGGATTCCTGGCTTCTATTCTGTGTCACATCTTATTGTATTCTGTGATGGCCTGGCTCAGTATTTGCAGTAGAAGCCCCCCTTCTTTGATCCAGCAGCTCAGCTGCCTTTAACAAGGAAACTCAGTCCCTAGCTGTTAGGGTTCCGAGTGAAACGCTTGGAATATAAACTGTGGCGTAGCCATGGCAGTGACAGTTGCCTGCGTCTGCAGAGAGTCTGAGACCATCGCTCCGCGAGGGCTGAAAAGTGTCCGTGGGGGTCTGTTGATTGTGAAACCTAATGGTGCCAATTTAAACACGGTGGGGAAATTTTGCTGCTAATCTTCTTAGCCCCAAAGTCCAGGGACTGCATTGATCCCGAGATCCCAAAGCAGTACCTAGCTCTCTGACTGTCTCCATCTTATTCAGCCCTGTGTCTGTCTGGGTCTGCCGGCCCCTGTCTGGGGATCAAGTATCAGGGGGTAGCCGTGTTAGTCTGTATCTACAAAAACAACAAGGAGTCTGGTGGCACCTTAAAGACTAACAGATTTATTTGGGCATAAGCTTTCGTGGGTAAAAACCTCACTTCTTCAGATGCATGAAGAATTCTTCGGATGCATCCGAAGAAGTGAGATTTTTACCCACGAAAGCTTATGCCCAAATAAATCTGTTAGTCTTTAAGGTGCCACCGGACTCCTTGTTGTCTGGGGATGCGGTTCTGGGGCTGGAGCCACTAGATGGCTCTGGCTCTGGGAGGCAAAGCTCATGTTTCTCTCTCTCTCTCAATCTCTTCAGCACTTCCTGGTTGTGCAGCTCCTGTCCTAGTCCCCAGTCCCCATTGTGCCTCCCTTTCTCCCTCTACACGGCATTACGACCTGAAGCTATGGGGGCCCGGGAGCCAGGTCTGAGCATCCCTTGGTGCCTGGGAGAGTGCATCAGCCAGCAGGTGCGGGGAAGCAGGACTCCTGGGTTCTGTCCCCGGCCCTGGCAGGGGAGGGGAGTCTGGTAGGTTAGAGTTGGGGGTAGCAGTTGGGGGTCAGTGCTTGCCTTGGGCAGCCCCTCATAGTGGTTGTGCCTCTCTCTGCTCTAGTGAGGTTTATCTAGTCCCCCTCTGGGGTGCTCAGTGATTGTGAGAAACGTGCCAAGCGGGTGTGTGGACTCGTTCCCAGGAGCCTGTGCAGACCCCACTCCTTGCTGTACAGGAACAACAGATCATCCCTGAAACGGGGGGGGGGGGGCTTTTTCTGCTCGCTGTTTGCTGCCTAGTCACTAGAGCTGGCTGCAATTTAGGGGGCTGTTTTTCATGGAAATTTTAGAAAGAAAATAAATCGTTTTTGTGTGTGCCCCCCCCCCTTTCCCAGTTGGCAAAATAATTCCAGAGGAGTTTTTTTCTCAGAACTTTCAGTAGTTGGCCAGTTTCAGCTCCTGGAGAAAATCTCCCGCTTGCCCTGCTCTTCCTCACAGGGGCAGGATTTCTGATTCCCATGGAAGCACCCTGCGTCCGGGATCTCCAGGGCTCTGAGGACACGGATGGGCCACAAGGCGTCCACAGAGGTGAGAGAGCTCAGAGAGCATCTCTGAGCCATGTAAATATCCCAGTGGGGCTGGGGTGAGCTCCCCCCGCCACAGCCCCAGTTCTGTCCCATCCCGGTTAATTCAATAGCATGCCATAGATCTTGGTTTCCAAATCACAGGTTTTCTCCTAGCTTCTTAATGGTTTTTTTTTTTGGGGTGGGGGAGAATCAGCAAGATTCTGGAAATGCACTGGTTTTTGCAAAGTACAACCAGGCGAGGTCCTCTTTCAAAAAGTCCACTGCCCACAGCCAAAATTGTCTGGGAAGTGGGTTCTCAGGCCCCAGAGAATTTTATGTGTGTGAAACACCCAGGTTTTCAGTGGACGAAAGAAGTAGCTAATGAGCGTGATGGAAATCTGGGTCCAAGAATATTGAAGCGACGAAAAATGCTTCAGGCCGGAAGCTGCGAAAGGAACATTTTTTGTAGTGGAACTTGTTTTTCATTGTAATAGCTGCATTACGCCCTCCTGGCCGTGGCATGCATGGATTGCACTGACCTTGACTCATTTCTGACAGCAGCTCTGGCCCTCTGCCTCCCATCCTTCTGCGAAGAGCAGAGAGCAAAGACTACACAGGAGGAGAGATTTCGCTCCTGCCCTGTTTAATCTCACTCGCAGCTCTAGTGGCAGGAAGTTGGTAATGAGGACAGAATCTTGCCCTTTCCATGTCATAATGTCTTAGAATTGCATAGATGTCAGAGACAGCAGAGCCCATTGTGCCCATCCAGCCCAGCCTCCTGCCTAACCCAGGCCAGGAATCTCCCCCAGCGATTCCTGCCTCTGGCCCAGTAACTCCTGGCTGAGCTAGAGCGGAGCTTTGAGAGAGAGATGCCCCATCTCCACTGACAGACTCCCAGTGATGGACAACCCACCTCCTCCCTAGGGGAGCTCTCCCAGTGGTTCATTCCCCTCCTAGATAAACACTGGCCCCTAATTCCCAGCCTCCATTGTCTCCCTTCTGCTCCCAGCCAGTGGATCGTGCTCTGCCTTTGTATTTTAAAGATCCCAACCTATTACAGTTGTGCTCTCTGAGGTTACCTTTCTCCTAATCTTTTATGGTTTTTATAGTCACTGTGTGTCTGTGCAGTGCCCACCGCTACAGGGCCCTGATCTCAGTCACTGTATGTCTGTGCAGCGCCTGGCACAACGGGGCCCCTGATCTCAGTCACTGTGTGTCTGTGCAGCACCTGGCGTGATGGGCCCCTGATCCCAGTCACTGTGTGTTTGTGCAGCACCTGGTGTGATGGGGGCTTGCTCTCAGTCACTGTGTGTTTGTGCAGCACCTGGTGTGATGGGCCCTGATCTCAGTCACTGTGTGTCTGTGCAGCACCTGGTGTGATGGGGGCCTGATCCCAGTCACTGTGTGTTTGTGCAGCACCTGGTGTGATGGGGGCCTGATCCCAGTCACTGTGTGTTTGTGCAGCACCTGGTGTGATGGGGGCCTGATCCCAGTCACTGTGTGTCTGTGCAGCGCCCGGCGTGACGGGTCCCTGATCTCAGTCACTGTGTGTCTGTGCAGCACCTGGCGTGATGGGGGCCTGATCCCAGTCACTGTGTGTCTGTGCAGCACCTGGTGTGATGGGGGCCTGATCCCAGTCACTGTGTGTCTGTGCAGCACCTGGTGTGATGGGGGCCTGATTCCAGTCACTGTGTGTCTGTGCAGCACCTGGTGTGATGGGGGCCTGCTCTCAGTCACTGTGTGTCTGTGCAGCACCTGGTGTGATGGGGGCCTGATCCCAGTCACTGTGTGTTTGTGCAGCGCCCGGCGTGACGGGTCCCTGATCTCAGTCTCTGTGTGTCTGCGCAGTGCCTGGCATGATGGGCCCCTGATCTCAGTCGCTGATCTCTCTCTCTCTCTCCCAGGATTCCCCTCTCCCAGCTGTTCATTGTCTCCCGTTTCCTTCCCATAGGTGCTGAGATGCTGCACAGGGACGAGGAGGGGAGTCCGTGGCAGGATGAAGCATTGTCGGGCGAGGCGTCCGAGGGCCTGCCCGGGGCCGAGGCTCAGCCGGATGGAGCACAGGGTGCAGGGAGTGCGAAGCGGAAGACATGCCCTGAGTGCGGGAAGAGCTTTGTCTGGAGCTCGCACCTGGCTCAGCACCGGCGCATGCACACCGGGGAGCGGCCGTTCCAGTGTGGTGAGTGCGGCAAGAGCTTCAGCCGCAGCTCCAACCTAGTGAAGCACCAGGGCACCCACACCGGCGAACGCCCCTACCGCTGCCCAGACTGCGGCCACGGTTTCACCGACTCCTCCAACCTGGCCGCTCACCTGCGCGGCCATGCCGGCCACAAGCCCCACCGCTGCCCCCAGTGTGGGAAGGGCTTTGCCCGGCGCTCCCACATCGCCACGCACAGGCGCATCCACACCGGCGAGCGCCCCTTCCCCTGCCCCGACTGTGGCAAGGCCTTCGCCCAGCGCTCCGACCTGGTGGCCCACCGCCGCACCCACACCGGGGAGCGCCCCTACCAGTGCACTGTGTGCGGCAAGTGCTTTGGCATGAGCTCCACCCTGACGGTGCACTGGCGCACCCACACTGGTGAGAAACCCTACCGCTGCCACCAGTGCGGCAAAGGCTTCACCCAGAACTCGGGCTTCCTCATCCACCAGCGGCTGCACGCCGGAGACAAGCCCTACAAGTGCGGACAATGCGGCAAGGCCTTCAGCGTCAGCTCCGATCTCCTCGCCCACCGGAGGGGCCATGACGCTGGGGCTGCGACCCACAAGTGCCCTGACTGCGGGGCTGGCTTCGGTGCTAGCACTGAACTCCTGAACCACCAGAGCAGTGCCCACGGGGAGAAGATGCCACACCGGTGCGCAGCTTGTGGGAAAGCCTTCCGGCTCCGCGCTGCCCTTGGCAGGCACCAGAGGACTCACAGCCAGCAGAGGTCGCACAGCTGCTGCCAGTGTGGGAAAAGTTTCCTGCACAGTTCGTCCCTCAGCGCCCACCTGAAGACCCACACTGGGGAGAAGCCCTTCAAATGCACCCAGTGCGGGAAGGACTTCCGCCAGAGTTCGGCCCTGATCAGACACCAGAGGACTCACACGGGCTAGGGACTGGCCACGGCTCACCCTTGGGGGTCAGGGACCGGCTTGGAGATCAAGAGGAGCAGAGGACAGATGTCAGATTGGGGTGGACGCTGGGAAGGTGGGGATGGGCTCTGGGGGAGGGACCTAGCACCTAGATGGAGAGTTTGGGGGTGGGGACTAGGATGGGAAGGAGCTGGGTCGTGGGGGCAGGAGGGTCAAGTGAAGTAAAGCATGGAGTCTGATTGGCATCCCCGGACAGTATCACACACGTCAGGGCAAAGCTTGCCGGTGGCACAAAAGTGAGTGGGTGGGAATAACAATGGGGGCAGAGCTGGCTCATGGATCTCACCCCCATGCTCTGGGTCTAACTTTTCGCCATGTTTGGGGTCAGGAGGGAGTTCCCCCTCCCCCCCCCCCCCCCCCCCCGGGTCAGATTGGCAGAGACCCTGGGTGTTTTTCGCTTCCTCTGCAGCATGGGGCATACGTCACTTGTAGGTTTGAACTAGAGTAAATGGTGGATTCTCTGTCTCTTGAAGTCTTTACATCATAATTTGAGAACTTCAGTAACACAGCCAGCAGTTACGGGCTTGTTACGGGAGTGGATGGGGGAGGTTTTGTGGCCTGCAACGTGGAGGAGGTCAGACTAGATGATTATGATGGTCCCTTGTGGCCTTCAAGTCTATGAGGAATCGGGGTCAGTTGAGATCATTCGAACAAGGTGCTTTTTAATACAGCCAAATGCAAGGTCATCTTTCTAGGCCCAAGGAATGCAGGCCAGACAGGCAGAATGCAGACTGTACTCTGGAAAGCAGAGGCCACAATAGGCAAATCCACTCTGCAGTGCTGTGGTTAAGAGGGTAGCTTGCTCCTGGGCTGTGTGAGCAGGGAAATACCGAGTCAGTGGAGAAGGCGTGTTCCTGCTGCATGCGGCACTGGGGAGACGATTCCTGGATCCTGTGTCCGATCCTGGGGTCCACACTTCAAAAGACAGCCCATGTCCAGTGAAAGGAAATGCCCTTTGCCATGCCCTGTGGAACTCATTGCCAAGTCCAAGAACCGAACATGTCTCTGAAGGGATTGGGGGCAGATGGAAAGAGGGCGCTTCACACCTGCAGAGGAGCCGCGCTTCAGTGTCCAGGTGGGAAGCGAGAACGTTCAGTGACTAATCACTCCTGGCCCCACCTCACACCAGGAGCCAAACTCGGACTGGGAGCAAACCAGCTCCTCCCACAACTGCCCACTGCAGGCCTCACGCCCCTCCCTCTGGACGGGCTGTTCCTGGGCACTGTCAGAGCTGGGACACCGGCTAGAGGGGCCCCTGGGCTGATCCAGGGTTCATGTTGCCCCCACAGATGGTGAGCTCTTGAGAGCTGGTGCTTTCTCTTTGTTCTGTGTCCGTGCGGTGCCCAGCACAGTGGGCACCTGGCCTATAGGCCCCACCATAACTCAAATAAACAATAACAACCCAGCCTGGCAGTGGGGGGTGGGGGGCACTGCAGTGAAGGACTGCAGAGTTTGGGAGGAGCTGACTGTCTGTCTTGGGGGCAGGGAATGTGATATGGGGCCTTTCCCCTGGAGGGGGTTGGGGGGTGCTTCCTCCACTCACTGGACTGAGACCAGCTTTTGTGGCTGCAGAATCCAGTTTATTCAGACACAGAGGCTGCCGCAAACATACAGCCCTCACACCGTCTGTCTGCGCAGTCAGACTTGTGCTTCTGTCTTGCCTAAAACCCTATGGACCGATGGAGTGTGCGCACACACACACACGCACACCAGTGCCGCTAGGAACAAGGGCCCAACAGGGGGCGCTGCAGATCCAACCCGCACACAAACCCCCTCAGCCATACTCACGGCAGGAGTGAATTGTGGGAGTTCAGTCCTTGCCTCCCATCATGCCCCAGGAGGATGTGGGCAGGTTTCCCCACAGTGCCTAATGCTCCCAGGAGCAACTCTGTTCTGGGAATCCTGCCTGGGGGTGAGGGTGGAGCTTGTTCCCCAGTAATTGCTGTGTGGGGATGGGCAGAGGGTGCAGGGCATAGGACGCATGGTGGAGGGGCACAGGGGGTGCAGGGCAGAAAGGCACAGAAGGATGAAGGGTAGAAAGGGACTATGGGACAGTTGGGGGGCTGAGGAAGGGGGGCAGAGGCATGAAGAGTCAGGAGGCAGCGGAGGGTGCAGGAGGAGGAAGGGGGATGGGGCACAGGAGCGTGGGGTGGAGGGATGTGGGATGGAGGCCAGTGGGGCTATGCAGGGGACTAAAGGGTGGCGGAGGCAGAGGGGTGCAAACGTGGCCCATGCTAGCTCCCCACAAAGCAAGTTTATCCAATGAGGGTCAAGCACTGTGAGTGCAAACAAATCCTAAGAGGGAAACCTGGAACAAAATAAACCCCATGATTCCAAACATAAAATCTGGGGGCTTGGTTTTTAAAAACCACTAAAAACTGAAAAATGTCATCAAAAATCAATGTTCTAGGGGTCTCTAGTTCCCAGAGGACTCTGAGCCGTGTAGATTTAACCCCTGATTATCAGAGCCCTTGAGCAGCAGGATTTAGCCTCCTGGGCACAGTGTATGAAACCCATCCCCTCAGAGCAACAGTCTCAGGCTCTCGCCAGACTCAGGCAGGGCCAGCGTCTGTGCAGTGCCCTGCACAACAGGACCCCCATTCTGGTTGGATTCACAGTAATAATAATGGGCTCTTGATGGATCCCTCCTGTGATCCCAGACATTGTCCCTGCCCGGATGGCCTCCCAGTCTAGTTTTGGAGTCAAGTCCCGGAGTGCAGCACACAGCAGTGCAGCCAATACGGGGGCTTTAGGGTGGGTTTCTCCCCAAACTGTCTTTAGTTAGGAGGACGATGAGCTCTGGGTTCTGAATAACTCTCGTTTTAGTTCCCAAGGGTTTGAATCACAAGATGGTGCTGCCCCACGGGGCTGTTCATAGAATCATAGAATATCAGGGTTGGAAGGGACCTCAGGAGGTCATCTAGTCCAACCCCCTGCTCCAAGCAGGACCAACACCAACTAAATCATCCCCGCCAGGGCTTTGTCAAGCCTGACCTTAAAAACCTCTAAGGAAGGAGATTCCACCACCTCCCTAGGTAACCCATTCCAGTGCTTCTCCACCCTGGCGGGGGTGGGGTGGAGAGGTCAGTAACTCACAACGTGCCTCATCTTTACATTCAGTTTATTCTAAAAAAAATGGTCCTGACCAACCCAACCCAGCAGAGCGAGGGCTCTTTGGGGGAGGGGGAGCGAAGACATCCCACCAGGGGGCAGAGACTGAGGCCCAAACAGTGCGGGTGAGCCCGTCCCACTGAGGAACCAGGCCCGGCCCTGCCACCTCTGCCCCTCTTGGTCTCAGCTCCGGGCTGTTGGTAGGTGAGGGAGGTGCACAGGGCTGGATGGGTGTTCTATGGGAGCATGTATACACACACTTACCGAGGCAGGCCCCCCTTGACCGTGAGAGCTGGGGGAGGGGAGGGGAGCTGGCTGGCATACCTCATCTCCCTGCCCCCCACCCCCGCTGCTGCTAGGGTGAGGGAGCCCCCCAACTCCAACAGCCTTGAGCGGTTCCCAGCTACTGGACGATTAGGGGGGTGTTGGTGTGATGGGGCAGGAGCCACTGTCCCACCCAGAGGCCCTGTCAGGGACACTGCCCACCCCCGTGCCATTCCCCAGCCCGTCAGGCCTGCTTCCCCCCCTCACACCGTGGGGCAAATCCTGAGGCTGGTGCCGGGGCACATGAGCCAGAAGAAGGGGTAGAGCGGCTCGGGGAAGGGGGTGCCGGTGGCAAAGGAGAAGATGGGTTCCATGCCCTCGGCCTCATAGAAGGTGATGCTCCCGCCGTCACAGTCCAGGAAGATGCCCAGGAGCTGGGGGCTGCGGCTCGGGGACAGTCTGATCTCGGGGCAGGTGAGGGCGTGGTACTGGCCCCTGATGAGGCGCACAGCCCAGATGCCCTCCTCCTGCTCCATGCTGAACCAGCCCTTCCTGCGCAGCGAGCCCCGCGCTACGCCCAGCGTCCAGTAGGCCTTGTCGCCCGCCTCCACCTCCACCTCCCAGTAGTGCCGTCCTGTATGCAGCCCCGCCGCGCCCAGCACACAGCGGTACGTGTCGAAACGCTTGGCGTGGGACGGGATGTCCCGCTGCGGCTCCCCCAGCCGCACGCCCCGACGGTCCTTGGACAGCTCCAGGCACACGTGGGCTGTCTCGGGATCCAGAGTCACATCCGCTGTACGGAGAGATGAGAGAGTCAGACCAGCACTGTCAGACCAGCCTGCAGCCAACACTCCATGGTCCAGGGACCACATGGCCCCACCCACGGGCCCTGGCTGCACCTCTGCCCTGTGGCCACGCCTCCAGAATATAGCCCCACACCACACATGGTCCCACCCCCAAAATGGAGCTCCATCCTCTGTATCACGGCCACGTCCCCGTGTAACCCACACACCTCCTGGGTGTGGTGCTCTGTCCAAGCTAGTGGCACCAAGCCCACAGAGATTAATGAGTCTGCTACAGCCTTAGCTAAGGGGCAGGTGGCTTTTAGCTCATGCAGTAGAGGATCATGCATTTAGCTCCAGCGGTCGCAGGTTTGATCCCATCTCTGGACCATGGCTCCCAGAATGTAGCCTCATCCCATGCTGTGACTCTACCCCTCACTACGGCCCCATGCCCACACATCATGGCTTCCCACTTCAGCACTGTGGGCCTACCTCCCCTCATGTACAAACCACGCCCTGCCTACCTGCACAGAGATCTAAGGCCAGAAGGGATAACTGTGACAATCTGGCCTGATCTCCAGTGTAACACAGAGCAGATCTTTTAGAGAAAAAAAACCCATCCAAACTTGAATTAAAAATGGCCAGTGATGGAGAATCCACCACAGTCGTTGGTAAGTTGTTCCAGTAGCTTCTCACCCTCGCTGTTAAGAAGTCACACTGTATTTACAGTCTGAGTTTGTCTAGCTTCAACTAGCAGCCACTGGATCTTGTTAGACCTTCGTCTGCTAGCTTGAAGAGGCCGCTATTATTAAATATTTGTTCCCCATGGAAGTACTTATAGACTGTGATCAAGTCACCCCTGAACTTTCTCTTTGTTAAGCTAAATAGACTGAGCTCCTTGAGTCTCTCACTAGAAGGCAGGTTTTCTAATCCTTCAACCATTCTCACGGCTCTTCCTTGAACCCTCTGCAATTTATCAACATCCTTCTGGAATTGTGGCCACAGGAATCCAGCAGCGGTCGCACCAGTGATAAACACAGAGGTAAAATAACGTCTCTACTCCTACTCCAGATTCCCCTGTGTATGCATCCAAGTATCACATTACTTCCTCCCCCCCCCCGCCCAAACACACACGGGTGTATATTCTTCTGTTCTCCCTGGGATCCCCAGCAAATTCCATCCCATGCAGTGTCACTCACTCTTGAATTTCTGTAGCATTTTCTTCATATCCAGGCAACGCTCAGGGAATTTGTATCTATTCTTCACTTCAGTGGGGATGGCTTCTGGCTCCCGCAGTTTGATAGTTTCAGCACTACGGGGAGAAATGCCTCGTTATCTCAGCTCCCAGCGCACCCATCCATAGCAGAAATGGAACGGAGATGGACTACAGTCACCTACCTGCTCAGTGGACACCTCACACCCTGCAGAGGAGAAACGGAGGAGAATCAGTGTCTGCTGTGAAAAAGGCTGGTTTGGTGAATCCTAACATTTTCCATTTGGGGGTTTTTCCAGCCCAAATTTTTGAAGAAAACAAAATTTTTTCAGCAGAGGGAAAAATCCCAAGTCATTTCCCAACCAATTCTACCAGTTAACCCCATTTAACAGATGGAGAAACTGATGCCCACAGAAGGAAAAGTCACACAGAGACAGGCTGGGATTAAAACCCAGGCCTCCCACATCACTGCCCTGTACCTTACCTCCTTGGCCACCCAGTCACCTGCTGACACACCCAACACACTCTCACCTCCAGCAGCTCCACAGATGATTTCCGGCACTTCTCCTCCAGCTCTGCAATGAGTTTGCCCAGGGCAGAGCTCTGCTCCGAGAGGTCAGCTAGGTTGGCCTGTACTCTCTGCATGAAGTCCTTCTCTTCCGTCGCCAGCTTCTCTAGCAGCAGCTTCTTCTCCTCAGTCAGGAACTGGCGGATCTTCTCGAACTCTGACGTGATGATCTGACGCTGAACCTGCACTTTCTCCTGCCGGGAGAAGTAAAAAAACCAACAGGACTGAGGAAAAACGATGTGCTACTTACACACCAACCAGCCAACCTTCCCCTACACTTTTCTCATCGAACTTCCCCCCCCCCCATTTTCTCCAAATTGTTTGATGACTCCCCACTATCCAGATTTCGAAAAGTGAAACAAAACCAACGTTTTTTATTTAATAAATGTACAGATTCCAAGGCCATAAGGGACCATTAGATTCTAGTCTCACCTCCTGCATAGCCCAGCCATTGAATTTCAGCCAGTCACCCCTGTCCTGAGACCAATAACTTGTGATTGATTAAAGCGTTTTCCAGAAAGACGTCCCATCTAGATTCAAAGCCACCAAGAGATGGAGCATCCGCCACTTCCCTTAGGAGTTTGTTCCAGTGGTTAATCACCCTTCGTGTTAACAATCTGTGCCTTATATCTACTTTGAATTTGTCTGGCCGCCGCTCCCAGCCATTGGCTCTTTTTCTGCCATTCTCTGCCGGTCCCTGCGAGGGCAACAATCAGGCAGCCTTTGGCAGCATGCCTGCGGGAGGTCCGCCGGTCCCGCGGATTCGGCGGCAATTTGGCGGCGGGTACGCCGAAGCCGTGGGACCGGCGGACCTCCCGCAGGCAAGCCGCCGAAGGCAGCCTGCCTGCCGTGCTTGGGGCGGCAAAAAAGCTAGAGCCACCCCTGCTTGGGGGTCAGCTCAAACCCGCGCAGCAGGGCTTGTTTGAACAGTTCATAATCCCTTGTTTCCACCCCATCTATCCACCCCAGAGGGGTGATGCAGATTTCAGCTGGGCAACTGGATTCAAAGGTACTTGCCAGTAGCCCGTGGTGAGATCCATAGTGAGACAACGACGAGCCCCCCCAGCTTGTCTAGGAGCTCGTCAGGCCTAGGCATGGGGTAGGCATCAAACTTGGTGATGGCATTAAGCTTCCGGTAATCCACACAAAACCGGACGGACCCGTCCTTCTTGGGGATCAACATCACTGGCTGGAGGACGGCTGGATCACCCCTATAGCCAGCATGTCCTTGACCTCTCTCTCCAGGTCCTGGGCTGTTTTCCCAGTGACCCGGAATGGGGAGCATCTTACAGGAGGGTGGGCTCCTGTCTCCACCTGGTGGACAGACAGGTTAGTGAGCCCAGGCCAGTTGGAGAACAGCTGCTGGTAGGAACCCAGCACCCCTCGGATCTCTGTCTGGTGGGCAGGGGTTAGCTGGTCAGAGAGGGGAATTGATTCCAGCGAAGGTCCAGCCCCCGTCTCAGGGAATAGATCCACAAGGGGATCATCTCCCTGCTCCTCCCAATGGCCACACACAGCCAGTACCAAATTCTCCCTGTCAAAGTACGGCTTCACCATGTTGACATGGTACACCTGGTGGCTGTGAGCCCGGTTAGACAGTTTCACTACATAGTTCACCTCATCCAGCTGCTTGATGACCTTAAAAGGCCTGTCCCCGGCAGCTTGTAGTTTGTTCTTTCTCACGGGAATGAGAACCATCACCTAGTACCCGGTGGCATAGGAGCGGGCACGCGCTGAGCGGTCGTACCAGAGCTTCTGCTTCCATTGGCCCCTGGCTAGATTTTCCCTGGCCAAGCCCATGAGCTCAGCGAGCTTTTCCCAGAAGGTCAGTACATACTCCACCACTGATTCTCCATCGGGGGAGGCCTTCCCCTCCCATTCTTCCCTCAGCAAGTCCAGGGGTCCCCTCACTCTCCTCCTATACAGCAACTTGAAAGGATAGAATCCTGTTGATTCTTGGGGCACTTCCTGGTACGCGAACAGCAGGTGGGGTAAATACTTGTCCCAGTCCTGTGGGTGCTGGTTCATAAAGGTTTTCAGCATCATCTTTAGAGTTCCATCGAACCTCTCCACCAGCCCATTGGACTGAGGGTGATACACTGAGGCCCAGGGGTGTTGGACCCCACACTTCTGCCACAAGCACTGGAGCAGAGTTGACATGAAATTGGAGACTGGTCTGTAAGGACCTCCTTGCGGAACTCCACTCTGCTGAAAATGGTCAGCAGTGCGTCTGCCACAGTGTCTGCCTCGATAGAGGACAGAGCCACGGCCTCAGGATAGCGAGTAGTGAAATCTACCACCACCAGAATGTATTTTCTCCCTGTCTGAGTTGCCTTGCTGAGGGGCCCCACTATGTCCACGGTCACCTTCTGGAAAGGCTCCTCTATGATGGCCAGGGGCCTCAAAGCTGCTTTCTCCTTGTCCTGGGCCTTCCCCACCCTCTGGCAGGGGTCGCAGGACCTGCAGTACTGCTGGACGGCATCAACGACCCAGGGACAGTAAAAGTTCCGTAGCAGCCTCTGCCAGGTGTGCTGGATTCCCTGGTGTCCCGAGAGAGGGATGTCATGGGCCAGGTACAGTAGCCTGTGGCGGTACTTCTGGGGGACTACCAGATGTCTCCTGATCCCCCACAGTTCTACTTCCCCTTGGGGAGCCCATTCCTGGTACAGGAATACCTTCTCCCACAGGAGCCTCTCCTGGCAGCCTTCCCCCAGAGGTTTCGCCGTGCTGTGGCCAGCAAGTTCCCTCAGCTTCTCCAGGGAGGGATCCTTCCGCAGTTCGGCCTGGAATTCAGCGGCTGGGGAAGGGATGGGAACCTGCTCCCTCTCACTGGCTGGGTCCGAGGCCACAGCCTGGCCAAGTCCTGTCCCCAGTGACTTCTTTCCCACCAGGGTAGGGTCCTGCGCCCCCTGCAGGGCACTGCCCCCGGTGTCAGGGCAGAGTGCCCTTCGCTGGCTCTGGCTATGGGTGATGACTAGGGTGCTTGGGGGCTGCCTGGCCAATCCACCAGGTCACCCCCCATCAGCACCTCGGTTGGCAATTGATGGTGCAGCCCCCATATCTTTGGGCCCCTCCTTGGCCCCCCATTTCAGATGTACCCTCATCACAGGTACCTTAAATGGGGGCCCACAGATGCCCGTCAGCATCAGGTAGGTGTTGGGCACCACCCGATCTGGAGCCACCACCTCGGACCCAGTGACCTGCATCCTATCCACCTCCAGGGGAATGAGGCACTCGCTCCTCAGGGGCTGCCCCACGCTCACTGTAGACTGAGAACTTTGAATCCGGAGTATCAAGCCTCCCCAAGGAGCTGGCCTGGGAGACTCCTCTTCCCTCTGGAGCCATTGCTAAACTGCCAGCCCCTCCTGCCTGGGGAGCCAGCCCCTCCTCTGGCTGGGCTCCCACCCAGGTAACCCTCTGAGGGCTCGGTTTGCTTATCCTGTCCCTGAGCTTTTGGGACCGGGCCCATCTGTGGCCCCTCTGGCCACAGTAATTACACCTCAGGTCCCATTGGTCTCCTGCGGCTGGTCAGTCAGCTCTGGTATTGGCTGTGCCTCTCAGGAGGGATTTATCCGAGACTCCCTTCTGGGTAGCCCTGGGTGACCCCTCTTCTGCACTGATGTGGGCCTGTCCCCCCAGGATTCCATTCCATATCCCGACCTGCTATCCACAAAATCATCAGCCAGCAGCCCTGCTTGGTGCAGGTCCTTTGGCCTCTTGTCCACCAGCCCCATCCTCAGGTCGGGGGACAGAGTTCATATAGTCGCTCCAGCCCCATCAGTTCAATCACGTCCTCCTTGGTCTGGGCCCCGGCCCCATTCACCCACTTGTGGGTGTATTCCCCCATCAGCATGACCAGTTCCAGACTGGTCATCCCCTGGGTCTTCTGCATACTCTGGAACCTTTTCCTGTACGCCTTGGGGGCAGGGGCGGCTCCAGGCACCAGCGCTCCAAGCGCGTGCCTGGGGCGGCAAGCCACAGGGGGTGCCCTGCCGGTCCCTGTGAGGGCAGCAGTCAGGCAGCCTTTGGCGGCATGCCTGCGGGAGGTCTGCCAGTCCCGCGGATTCGGCGGCAATTCGGCAGCAATTCGGCGGCGGGTACGCCGAAGCCGTGGGACCGGCGGACCTCCCGCAGGCATGCCGCCGAAGGCAGCCTGCCTGCCGTGCTTGAGGCGGCAAAAAAGCTAGAGCCACCCCTGCTTGGGGGTCAGCTCAAACCTGCGCAGCAGGGCTTGTTTGAACAGTTCATAGTCCCCTGCTTCCACCCCATCCATCTGCCTGAACATCCCTATGGTCTTGGGACCCAGTAAGGGGGTGAGATGCCGAAGCCTGTAGGGTCAACCTGGTGCATATTGCAGGCTGTCTCAAAGGCAGTGAGGAAGGCATCTATATCATCCCCTTCCTTAAACGGAAGGTTATTGGTTGACAGGAACGCAGCGTAGAACAGAGCTTGCTATCACAGAAATCAGTGACTTTCAGCCAAGTCCATCTTGGGTAGTCCTGGGCCAGAAGTCCTGGACTCCCCCTATTCCAGTCCCCCCAAGCAGACTCCCAACTAGAGTGACCAGAGGTCCTGATTTTATAGGGACAGACCCGATATTTGGGCCTTTTTCTTATATAGAGGCCTATTACCCCCCACCCCGTCACGATTTTTCACACTTGCTATCTGGTCACCCTACTGCCAGCTTCCAGCGACCAGACCTCCGACACCCCCATTGCTCCTCCTTCTCTTTGTCTCACTTCTCAGGCCAAAGGTGTTACCTGGTCTCTCTCTCTCTCTCTCTCTCTCTCTCTCTCTCTCTCTCTCACACACACACACACACACACACACACACAAACACACAGACATCTCAGGTTACATAGGTGCAAACAGCTGGGCAGCCTCACCTGCCCTGAGGGGCTCAGCAAAAATCACACACCCAGTTCCCACCACCGAAGCATTGGTGCAGTACACTGGGAAACTGAGGTACCCACAGTATTAGTATAGGACAGTAAGACTCGCATGCAATATAACAAGATGAATAAAACCCCATTTTGTCACAACTTCTACACTGCCATCGAGTCACATCTCACTCTTCTTCTCGAGAAGCTAAAGAGATTGAGCTCTTTAAATCTCCCATTGAAGAATTTGAACCAAAGGGGAAATTTCACATTGGCTCAGAATGTAAAGAAGATCTTCATTTCATTCTGAAATTTCCCATCAAAAATCAGGAATAAAGATCTGTCATGGGGAAAAATATATATATATACAGGCCTAACTTACAGTCTGTAGTAGAGGATGTTAAAATTGCTAGAGTGGATGTGACAGATTTGGAGTTGTCCATAATGGTCTAGACAGACTATATCTTGACCGGGTTACTGGGAAGTTCACTGTCTTAATAGATCTATTCAGCTTGATAGCAGGGGTGGCAGGAAAGGCACCCAAGAAGGGACAGATGGATCCAGGTATATGCTTCTCAGAAACACTTAACGTACAATGAAAGATGCATTTGCTTTGATGCCCTGGCTCGGGCCCTGCCAGACAAGTTTGCCCAGGGAGGCTGGGTCCCTTTGGGGTGGGGGGCTCAAACAGGCTTACACCCTCAAGGCAGAGGGAAAGGTTTTTGAGAGCTATGGAGAACTAGCCTGAGGAAAGTTAGACCCCTGGGAGCTGGCAGGATTCCAGGTAAGGCGGATGTGCGTGGAGACCTTTTGATGAGTCAGGGTCCTTTTCTCTGAAGTACTTTGTCCAGATGGTTACGGACACACCTCTATTGCTATAAGAAGTCTGGCTACTGAATGGACCGTGGGTTGGGTGCTCCCCAAGGGACAGCCCACACGTGCATGATACACAGGGGACTGCAGGGCAGGACCCGGTCTGAGAGTGGCAGAATCTCAGGATTTCACCCCAGAGAGATGGAGGCTCACAGCCAGAGCAGGGTGTCCTCAGAGAGCACAGGGGGTCAGAGGAGCAGCGTCCCTGACCCTGAGCCGTGCTCCCCTACATCTGTGCTAACGTGCTCCCAGACCCCCACAGCAGCTACAGCACATGTAGGGGTCTAGTAGTGTCTGCTCCAACCTTGAGAGTCTGTCCGTGGAGATGGGGCATCTCTGTCTCAAAGCTCCGCTCTAGCTCAGCCAGGAGCTATTGGGCCAGAGGCAGGAATTGCTGGGGGAGATTCTCTGGCCTGGGTTAGGCAGGAGGCCGGACCTGCTAACTTGGACATCTACAGTCATTGAGCTAATAAACTTCATCTTTTAGAGGCAGATGCTTTGTTCAGTCCCCACAGATCCCTGAGCCAGGGTCATCACTAAATACAAAAGAAGTCGCCAGTTAATACCTTGCTATTATTATTATTAATTTGTATCATGGTAGCAGCAAGGCCCGGTCGCACTGGGCACTGCACTGACACAAGGCGACCAAGAGCGAGGCCTCAATAGGTTGTGGTTGAACTGGAGTGGATCTACTGTCCCACCAGGGAGACACTTACCTGCCATTCCTTGATCTTCCTGGTCTCCTTGGCCTCCAGCCGCTTGGCAGCTTCCATCTCCTTCCTGAGCTGAGTCAGGGCTTGCTGGACTTTGGTCTGAGGGGGAACAGCAGCACTGGTCAGAAGGGCATCCGGGAGGGCCATGCACCTGCCACTGAGGTGCTGACCACTTCTGGCTTCCACCAGACCACGTAGAGGGGGTTGTAAGGCTGCTACTGCATCTCAGCTAATGCCCCCTGGTCTGTAAGCTCAAACAGGAGCGGTGTGTGGTTGAAGATCCAGAGGCCTGGGATCAGGGGTCAGGGCCGGCTCCAGGCACCAGCGCAGCAAACAGGTGCCTGGGGCGGCCAATGGGAAGGGGCGGCACGTCCGGCTCTTCGGCGGCAATTCAGCGGCGGGTCCCTCAGTCCCTCTCGGAGGGAAGGACCTGCCGCCGAATTGCCGCCGAAGAATGAAGCGGCGGCGGTAGAGCTGCCACCGAAGTGCCGCCGATCGCGGCTTTATTTATTTATTTATTTTCTCCGATGCTTGGGGCAGCAAAAACGCTGGATCTGGCCCTGTCAGGGGTGCTGGAACGGGGGGGAGGCAGGGGGCCATGGCTCCCCCAATTTTTACTGGCCATAAGAACGAGTGACGGGGAAGGGGAAGAGAGGCATGTGCGGTGGGTGGGGGCTTGAGGGAAGAGATGGTGCAGGAATGGGGGCGGGGCCTCGGGGGAATGGGCGGCATGGGGGCGGGGCCTCGGGGGAATGGGCGGTGTAGGGGCAGGACCACAGTTCAGGAGCCTCCTGCCTGGGATCAGTCGCCAGGGGTGTCCTTGTGTACCAGTAAAAGTGAGCCATTAACCACACACAGGCTCCCCTGTAAATAAAGCCCGTCCGAAGATTTGCTTAGAAGTTCCCCTCCCCCCAAAGAAAAAATGTTGTTTTTTTTCAACATGGACGATTTTGTGAAAAATATTCATGTTTCTCCCTGAAAAGTTCCCTTGGTTGCAATGAAGAAACCCTAAAGCCGTTGTTTGGTCTATTTGTGTCAGAGCTGGGAACTGACCCAGGTATCCTGAGGGCCTGCCCCAGGCATGGACAAGCAGCCCAGCCTGCTGAGGGAAAAGTGTCTTCTCAAACACAAGAAAAGACTTGTAGCCCCACCCAAACTTTCAAACAAAGTTGCAGCAGTGGAGAGGAGACCCCAGCAGGGCCTGTGGCTGTGATTAGCACCCAGCTCCCCAGCAGAGTAGCACCCGGGAGCCCCTGCACCCAGCAGACTCTCACCCTGTATGTTTGGGCAGCCTCCTCCACGGGTGCCACCCTGTGTTCCCGGTGCTCTTGGGACTCCCGGCACACCACGCAGATTGCCTTCCCATCCTCCTCACAGAACAATTTGAGCTGCTCTTGGTGATGCTGGCAGAATGGCCCCGTCCGCTCCTCTCCCCTTGCGGCCTTCAGCTTCAGGATGTTCTCTACCATGTTGGCCAGCTGCCAGTTGGGCCGGAAGTTGTCCTTCTTGAATTTCTTTTTGCAGATGGGGCACAGGACGGGTTTACCAGGGCTTTCTTCCTCCCACTTCTCACAGTACCGGCTGATGCAGGCATGGCAGAAGTTATGCCCACAGTCAATGCTCACTGGCTCAGTGAAGCAGTCCAGGCAGATGTTGCACACGGCCTCATCCTGCAGTCTCTCCACAGGGTTTGCTGAGGCCATGATGCCGCTAATATGGCAATGCCCTGTAAAACAGAGTGCTATGTTCATGGCACATGCACAGAAATGAGATAAAAACATAAAACTCTCTTGCTGGAAGGTTGCAACGTGATGCTACTTTAATTCCTAGAATTCAGAATAACACTCCTCAAGAAACCCAAAACAGAGAGAGACAAAGCAGGCTGCTCCCTAAGGCAGTGAGGCCCAATTCACCAACCTTGCTCTAGGCTGGCTGGCTGCAGACCAACTGATCACAGACTCCCCTCTAGAGCCCCTTAGTCTGCAAACAGGATCAGGAAAAAAAAACATTCTTAAAGTGATAGCTTGCAATGTAAACACAGTCCTCAATACACCACACAAACCCAAGAGCTTTTTTAGGGATCCAACCACCCTTGTTTTATGGAGACCCAAATTCTACCTAAGGAGAGGAAACTTCCTCTGAAGGAGAGTTATCCTGCATGTGTAACCCATCAGTCAGTGCAAGACATGAGTCTATTACAGCCCAGCCACTTTAGCTCTAGCTATATGGACCCCATCACCACAGTGTCGGCTGCCTCACAATCTTTATGAGTCCCTGTGCTAATCCCCTTCCTTCATGGGCCATGGGGAGAACAGGATTGCCTGCGCTGCCCTCAACATGCTCACAACACATGCAGCTCTGCACTAAGACAATGACTGTAATCAAATATCATGCTTCAGGGTTACGGCCACTGAGGAGGTCAGGAAGGAATTATTTGTCTCCATGCACCGTTTGGCCAGATGTATTCTTCATTTCCTCTATGTCCCCCTTTCTCTGAAGCATCAGGGATTGTCCACAGCTGGAGACAGGACAGACTAGTGTTCTGAGGCTGTCCGAAGAATCCTTTCTAGCTATGCGGCTGGTGGGTCTTGCTCGCATGTGCAGGAAGGACTGTTCCCCAGCTCAGATTAGCAGGGACCTTGGGGGTTTTCACCTTCCTCTGCAGCATGAATCACCTGCCAAGACCACTTGGGCGTTTCTCACCTAATCAATTCCCTGCCATTGCAGGGCCCTCAAGGGCACCTTGTTCTCAACTGTTCTCTGCCTAGGACACTCAGCAATTTAATCTCTCGGAGACTGAAATGCTTTAGTCTAATCCAAGTGATTGGGCTCAATACCGGGGTAACTGGGTGAGATTCTCTGGCCTGGGTTATGCAGGAGGTCAGACTAGATGATCTAATGGTCCTTTCTGGCCTTAAAATCTATAGAACATCATTGTATTGATCTTCACAGCCCCCTGTGAGGCAAGGCACAGCTATTACCCCCAGAACAATTCACTGACTTGCTCGAGGTCACCTGAGGGACCTGTAGCATAGCAGGAACTGAAGCCAAGTCAGCAGGGTCCGAAGCTAGCAGCACCCAAATCACTGGACCATCATTCCCCTCCCAACAGGAGTGCTACAGACTCGCGCTTTTAGCTCTGAAGGCCGCTGGGGTTGGGCCGGATGCCAGCTACGGCACTTGCCCTTTCCCAGCGCCGCCAGCTCTCACGAGATCGAATGCTTTTCTTCAAACCCTGACTCCTGCACTCCCTGGATTATGGGGGAATCTCCGGGGGCATTTTTAAGAGTCAGTTTCCAGCTCTCAATTGGAGAGAACAGCTGACAGAAACAGGATGACCCTACATGGCACTGACCCCAGAGGACAAATAAACAGACTAATTTTTGTTTTGATTTATGGGGGCCTTTCTCAAGTCAGCAGCGCCGTCTTCCTCTGACACAGCTCGTACAGCCATGGGGCTGGATGGGGCAGCGCCCCCAGAGGATACAGGATCATTCTCCTACCTGCCAGGACAGCAAGCAGGACTGCAGCCATCTTGTCTGGCACGGGAGGTGGGGGAAGGGGGGAGCAGGACTGTGCCAAACTGAAAACACCCACCTCCCCAGCTTGAGCACAGGGGCCAGAGTTTGGAGCTGAGGTTGTAACAGGCTCACATCTACTGTGCATTGGGCCCAGCAGGGGACCTCACCTGTCACATACAGTGACAGCGAGGGGGTCCCACCAGCACAGAAGGGACAAGCCAGGGCGGGAGACAGAAAGAATATGTGTGCGTGGGGGGGGGGGGGGACAGAGAGCGACAGTAGAGTGACCAGATGTCCAGATTTTATAGGGACAGTCCCGATTTTGGGGGCTTTTTCTTATATAGGCACCTATTACACCCACCCCCCCCCGTCCCGATTTTTCACACTTCCCATCTGGTCACCCTAAGCTCATTGGGAAGGGAGGAAGACAGAAATAAGGTGGACAGAAAGAGAAAGGCAAGGAGGAGAAATGGAATTCTTTACCTCCCTGAAAGCCTGGGCCGCGTGCTCAGGTCAGCGCTCCAAGCTCATGGCAAAAGCTCCCAGCACAAGGTGAAGTCAGCAAAATGAACTTTGTCCTTCCTGCCGCTTTCTGTGCAGAGGGCGTTCCCAGTTAGGGCTGCCGGAGCTTCCAGGCATTATTAAAGATTGTCGTGTGATGAAACCTCCAGGAATACGTCCAACCAAAACTGGCAACCAGGAGCGGGCAGATTGTGCAGGAGGAGGGGCCATGGGGCAGGAGGAGCAAAGAACGGCAGAGAGTGTGTCCCTGAACGGGGATTATTAGTGCTTAATGGAGCTGATTTCTAGACACAACCGCTACCCTTGCTAGTGTGAATCAGCTGTTGTTCCACTGGAGCCAATGGGCCAGGTCCTCACCAGGTGTCAATCAGCCGTAGTGCCATTGATGTCAGTGGGCCAGATGCCAACTGGGTGTGAATTGGCCATCACTCCTTTGGAATCAATGAGGCCAAATCCCCAGCTGGTGTCAGTCATCCATAGCTCCATTGGCATCAATGGGGCCAGAGACCCCCAAACTGGAATTTTAAATAAAAAAAAGTAATGAAAACTGATTTTTAAACTAATTAATTAATTGCTATTTGATATGGAACCACTCTTCAGTTTTCAGTAATTTTTTTCTAATTTTTTTTTAAAGGTAGAAAATTTCCGTGCCCGGTAATAAGTCGGGCTGTTGGGTAACATTTTTTGATATTCCGTTTCAAATAAAAAAATGACACAATGTGGTTTCCAAAAATGAAAAGGTTTGGGGTTTGCATTGAAAAACTGGGAGGGAATGGCTGGAAATTTCAAAAAAAAAATTAAAATTTCTTGTGAAAAAAAATTGGTATTTTCCAGCCAGTCCTTGTCTTATTATTAATATTTATTTGTATTGCAGTAGGGTTAGAGGCCGCTGGTGTGGTTCAGGGCTAGGCTCAGTACAACCGCAAAGAGCAGGTGTCTGTCCCAGCGTGCTCACAGACTGAGCATGCCGTGGAAAATCCCGTCCTCTGTAGGAAAGAACATTCTGGATATTCTAGGAGAAAGGAATGAGGGTCCACAGAGACAGATCAGTTTTCAAGGACCTTTTGGCAGCCTGGCCAATCCCGACACTGAACAATCAGGAGTTCAGACCCCCCACCAAATCATGCAATTATCTTCAAAACAAGAAAGGTGGGGGGTTTCTGTGGCCGATGGTTTCTGAGCACTTAGGCTCACACACTCAGGTCGTGTTTCCAAGCTTTTCTCCCCAACCAGGAGAGCTAGAAACAAGGGCTGTACAAAGGTTTTTGGGGAGACGGGGCAAAACTCTGAAGGGAGGCCCTGGAGGAGGGGTGGCTTGGGAGCACCTGATCTGCACTCATCCTGCAGCGGTGGCTCTCATCCTGTGGGGCTGGGGCTGTGTCGTAAATGAGGGGCAGCTGGGCAAAACCTGGGCAGCACTGTGACCTGCTGCGCCAGGACGCAATGCCACTCGGTTTGGATGCCCTCTCAAATAGGGGCTCTCTGGGGCAAACTAAACCGTCCTTTTCCCTTCCCTGCCACCCCAAGGCAGCACTGGTAGAAGCTGATTTTTCCAAAAAGCAAGCTTCTCTTGTCATCACGGGACTCCGGGAGCTGGGACTTTGAGGAAAACATCCTACCGTGTTGAGAGAGTTGACCATGCTGCTACTCCAGGCAGGGCCGGCTCCAGGCACCAGCTGAGCAAGCTGGTGCTTGGGGCGGCAGGTTGTTGGAGGCGGCATTCTGCCCAATCCTAGGGCGGCACGGCCGCTTTCTTTTTTTTTTTTTGCGCTCCGACCGCCCTGTAGGGGGCGGCAGCGCAGAGAACCAGAGCACCCTGCAGGGCAGTCCTCTTCCTTCCCTCCCCGCCGACCGGAGCGGAGCCCTCGCAGCAGGAGGCGGCGCAGTGGGAGGGGCCGCGTGGCAGCGCCCCTGCTATAGCCCTGGCCGCCCCCTTCTCTCTCTCTCCCGCCCGCTCCCTCCCCCTCCCCTTCCCCCCCCCCCCAGCCGGTCCCCCTGCACCCGCGCTCCGGCCGTGCCGCAGGTTTTTTTTTTTTTGCTTGGGGCGGCCAAAAAGCCAGAGCCTGATGTCGAGGCTTCCCCCAGGGCTCCGCCAACCCCAGAGCCCTTGCCTCCCGGCGGCTGGGAGCACTGCCCAGGGGGCGGGGCGGCACGAGGCTGGCACCGCAACTGCCCCTCCCCCTCCGCTCCTGCAAGGGGCGGGGCCGAGCCTGCCAGCGGGCTGACTGGCCAGGAGCGCGGCCAGTGCCTGCCGCAGGGAGCTGGGGCTGACCCTGCCATCCGAGCCAGGCCGACCCACTCTGCTATGGCTGGGGCGGGTGTCACCCGCCGCCTGGCCAGACCCCAGCAGGTGGCCATCAGGAGCGGGGGGGGCAGTGGGTGCAGGGTGCCCCCTGAGCTCCCTGCCCCCCATGGTGCCCCCTCAGCTCCCCCACTCTGTATGGTGCCCCTTGCTCTCCATAGCCCCCCATGGCGCCCCCTGCTCTCCCTGTCCCCCAACTCTGCACAGTGCCCCCTGAGCTTCCCCGCTCTGCATGCTGCCCCCTCTCTCCCTGCCCCCGATGGTGCCCCCTGAGCTCCCCCTGTTCTGCACGGTGCCCCTTGAGCGCCTCCAACTCTGCATGGTGCCCCCGCTCTCCCTAGCCTGTAGTACCAATGACATAGGGAAGGATAGGAGAGAGGTCCTGGAGGCCAAATTTAGGCAGCTGGGTAAGAGATTGAAGTCCAGGACCTCCATGGCAGCATTCTCTGAAATGCTTCCCGTTCCGCGCGCAGGGACAGTTAGACAGGCAGAACTGCAGGGTCTCAATGCGTGGATGAGATGACAGTGTAGGGAGGTGGGGTTTAGATTTATTAGGAACTGGGGAAACTTTTGGGAAAGGGGGAGCCTATACAGGAAGGGTGGGCTCCACGTAAACCAAATGGAACCAGATTGCTGGCACTTAAAAAGGTCGTAGAGCGATTTTTAAACTAAGGGCTGGGGGAAAGCTGACAGGTGCAGAGAGCACGTGGCTTGGACATCCCTTGGAGGAGGATCTATAAATGGAGATTCCCTGTGTCCTAATAAGGAGGAGAGGATGGAAGATGATAGAATACAGGTAAGATCTGATGCGAAACAGTCAAAAGAAAAGAAAGTCCCATTCAATTACATCATGTAATGGCAGACAACTAAAAAGTGACAAGTTTAAGTGCTTATATACCAATGCTAGAAGTCTAAATAATAAGATGGGCGACTGGAGTGCCTCGTATTAAATGAGGATATTGATATAATAGGCATCACAGAAACTTGGTGGAATGGGGATAATCAATGGGATACAGTAATACCAGGGTACAAAATATATCGGAAGGACAGAACAGGTTGTGCTGGTGGGGGAGTGGCACTATATGTGAAAGAAAGTGTAGAATCAAATCAAATAAAAATCTTAAATGAACCGAACTGTACCATAGAATCTGTATGGATAGTAATTCCATGCTCGAATAATAAGAATATAGCAGTAGGGATATATTACAGACCACCTGACCAGGATGGTGATAGTGACTGTGAAATACTCAGGGAGATTAGAGAGGCTATTAAAATAAAAAACTCAATAATAATGGGGGATTTCAACTATCCCATATTGACTGGGTACATAGCACCTCAGGAAGGGATGCAAAGATAAAGTTTCCTCACACCTTAAATGACTGCTTCTTGGAGCAGCTAGTCCTGGAACCCACCAGAGAGGCAATTCTTGATTTAGTCCTAGGTGGAGCACAGGATCTGGTCCAAGAGGTGAATATAGCTGGACCACTTGGTAATAGTGACCATAATATAATTAAATTTAACATCCCTGTGGCGGGAAAAACACCACAGTGGCCCAGCACTGTAGCATTTAATTTCTGAAAGGGGAACTACACAAAAATGAGGAAGTTAGTTAAACAGAAATTAAAAGGTACAGCGCCAAAAGCGAAATCTCTGCAAGCTGCATGGAAACTTTTTAAAGACACCATAATAGAGGCTCAACTTAAATGTATCCTCCAAATTAAAAAACATAATAAGAGAACCAAAAAAGCCACCATGGCTAAACAACAAAGTAAAAGAAGCAGTGAGAGGCAAAAAGGCATCCTTTACAAAGTGGAAGTTAAACCCTAGTGAGGAAAATAGAAAGGTGCCTAATAAACTCTGGCAAATGAAGTGTAAAAATATAATTAGGAAGGCCAAAAAAGAATCTGAAGAACAGCTAGCCAAAGCCTCAAAAAGTAATAGCAAAACAAATTTTAAGTACATGAGAAGCAGGAAGCCGGCTAAACAATCAGTAGGGCCACTGGACGCTCGAGATGCTAAAGGAGCACTCGAGGACGATAAGGCCATTGCGGAGAAACTAAACGAATTCTTTGCATCGATCTTCACGGTTGAGGATGTGAGGGAGATTCCCAAACCTGAGCCATTCTTTTTAGGTGACAAATCTGAGGAACTGTCCCAGATTGAGGTGTCATTAGAGGAGGTTTTGGAACAAACTGATAAACTAAAGAGTAATAAATCACCAGGACCAGATGGTATTCGCCCAAGAGTTCTGAAGGAACTCAAAGGTGAAATTCCAGGACTACTACCTGTCATCTGTAACCTATCATTTAAATCAGCTTCTGTACCAAATGACTGGAGGATAGCTAATGTGACGCCAATTTTTAAAAATGGCTCCAGAGGTGACCCCGGCAATTACGGGGTAAGCCTGACTTCAGTACCGGGCAAACTGGTTGAAACTATAGTAAAGAACAAAATTGTCAGACACATAGATGAACATAATTTGTTGGGGACTAGTCAACATGGTTTTTGTAAAGGGAAATCATGCCTCTAGAATTCTACTAGAATTCTTAGGGGGTCAACAAGCATGTAGACAAGGAGGATCCAGTGGATATAGTGTATTTAGATTTTCAGAAAGCCTTTGACAAGGTCCCTCACCAAAGGCTCTTAAGCAAAGTAAGCAGTCATGGAATAAGAGGGAAGGTTTTCTCATGGATTGGTAACTGGTTAAAAGATAGAAAACAAAGGGTAAGAATAAATGGCCATTTTTCAGGATGGAGAGAGGTAAATAGTGGTGTCCCCCAGGGGTCTGTACTGGGCCCAGTCCTATTCAACATATTCATAAATGATCTGGAAAGAGGGATAAACAGTGAGGTGTCAAAAATTGTGGATGATACAAAACTACTCAAGATAGTTAAGTCCCAGGCAGACTGAGAAGAGCTACAAAAGGATCTCTCAAAACTAGGTGACTGGGCAACAAAATGGCAGATGAAATTTAATGTTTATAAATGCAAAGTAATGCACATTGGAAAACATAATCCCAACTATACACATAAAATGATGGGGTCTAAATTAGCTGTTACCACTCAAGAAAGAGATGAGTCATGGTGGATAGTTCTCTGAAAATATCCACTCAATGTGCAGCTGCAGTCAAAAAACCGAACAGAATGTTGGGAATCATTAAGAAAGGGATAGATAATAAGACAGAAAATATCATATTGCCTCTATATAAATCCATGGTATGCCCACATCTTGAATACTGCGTGCAGATGTGATTGCCCCATCTCAAAGATATATTGGACATGGAAAAGGTTCAGAAATGGGCAATAAAAATGATTAGGGGTATGGAACGGCTGCCGTATGAGGAGATACTAATAAACCTGGGACCTTTCAGCTTGGAAAAGAGATGACAAAGGGGGGATATGATGGAGGTCTATGAAATCATGACTGGTTTGGAGAAAGTAAATAAGGACGTGTTATTTACTCCTTCTCACAACGCAAGAACTAGGGGCCACCAAATGAAATTAATAGGCAGCAGGTTTAAAACAAATAAAAGGAAGTTTTTTCTCACTGGGCAGAAGCCCCTAGCCCTGCCACCCCGCTGCAAGGCCGAGGTCCTGAGCACCCCCCGCCCCCAGTCTGGTAGGTGGAGAATGGAAGTTGGCATGGGGGCTCCGCAAGCTGCAGTTTACCTGTAAAAGAACTACATGCGGCTTGCGAGCCACGGTTTGGCCACCCCTGGACCATGGGCGGTGGGTGAACCGCCCCCCCGGCATCCCCAAGCACAGGGCGGGTAGCCCCAGTGCCTCCAGCCTTCCCCCCCAAGCACCGGGCAGCTCGGCCCCAGAGCCCGGGGCTCCCCAGCGCTGGGCAGCCCCAGTCACCCCAAGTCCCGGCCACCCTAGCCCAAGCCCCAGCACGCTGCTTCCATGAAGAGGAGCAGCCTGTGTGGGCTGGGGCCAAGGGGAAGGGCAAGCAGGGCTTTGGGGAGGAGCGTGGGTGGGGCCACGCTGGGCTGTTTGGGGAGGCACAGCCTTCCCCACCCTATGCAATGCACCACCCATGCCCTGGACTATAGGGTCAGAAAGGACAGGTGAAAACCCATGAGTGATGTCCACCATGAAGATACAAAAATTGGTTTCTGAGTCAGTTCAGCCAACTCCTCACCTGTGTGGGTGTCTTTTGGGATCTCCCTTTCCTTGTAGCCCTGGAGAATACGTCAGGTTTGGAAATCAGAAAGCCTGCCTGGGCTGCAAGGAAAAAAGTGTGGATCATGTGCATTAAGGACAGTGTTGGTACTCCTTCCAGACCCAGCAGCTGAGTAGCCCAACCAGAGAGGCTCCTTCCTCGCCCCCATCCTACAGGGACTGGGCTACAAATGGTACAATATCCCATGATGCACTGGTCTGGAGCAAGGCTACTGAATGTTTCCCCCAGCAAAGAATCTCTCTGCTGAAGGCCCCTGCAGGAGGGGCGAGGCTTTCAGCAGCAGCAACGTAAGATGCAGACCCATAGATAAGACCCAGATTATTTTTAAGCTTAGTTTGATAGCCTCTTAGGAGGTTAAAATCAGGGGCATATCTATTAACCAATTTCCCCAAACACGCGTGGCTGGCTCCCCCAGGAACCCTTCATGGCTGCCAGTTTGCCATGGGTCTACACGGTTCTAGTCCTGGATGGTGATTTCATTCTCTGCTTACATAACTACTGCATGCCCTTGTTACGTGACTACTCCAGCCTTGCCCAACCCTGTGAGCAGGGCCGTCCCTAGGAGAGTGCAGGCCCAGGACATTAGAAACTCAGCGCCTATCTGCCGGGGGGTGCTCCCCTCTGGCTCTGCCCAGGCCCCACCCCCACTCCACCCCTTCCCCCAAAGCCCCACCCCTGCCCTGCTTCTTTACGCCCCGTCTTGCCTCTTCCACACCCCTTCCCTTCCTCTTCCCCGCCCAGTTCCGCCCCCTCCCCCGAGCGCGCTGCACCCTTGCTCCTCCCCCCCCCCCAGTGCCTCCTGATGCTGCAAAACATCTGATCCACAGCAGGCGGTAGGCACTGGGAGGAAGGGGGAGGCGCTGATCGGCGGGGCCTGCCAGTGGGCAGGAGGCACTGGGGGGAGGGGGAGGTTCTGGTAGAGGGCTCCTCCTCGCCCCCCCACCTGCCTGTCTGCCTGCCACTCACCTCCCGCCCGCCTCCCGTCTCACTTCCCCACCCATGGGGCCCCCCCAAAGCACGGGGCCCAAGGTAGTCACGCCGATTTGCCGTACACAAGGGACAGCCCTGCCTTTGAGCTTGGTGCAAATCAGCCATGGTGCTGTTCACTTGGCCCATCGCTAGTCTGGTCACTTATGGGGGCTCTGTCATGGGTGGATTTTCTGATGCCTAATACAAACCGAGAAGTGACTGAGGCATTTGCCGTACTCCAGGAGATTTGCAGGGTCTCTCTTCTGTGTGGATTCTCTGGTGTTCAGTAAGGTGTGACTTCTTGTGGACGCTTTCCTCAAGATCTGGACCATTATAGGGTTTCTTTCTCATGTAGATTCTCTCATATCTGAGAATGTATGAGCTGCTGCTGCTTGCCTCTCATTCGGGGCACGTGTGGGGTCTCTCTTCCGTGTGGATTCCCTGGTGCTCAATAAGGTGTGCATGGTGATTGTAGCTTTCCCTGCACTCACTGCCTTTGTAGGGGTTCCCTCCCATGTGAAGCCTCTGAAGTCTGAGCTTAGACTGAAGCTTCTCTCTCACTCATTGCATTTGTGAGGTCTCTCCCGCATGTGGATTCCCTGGTGTGACACATGGCCAGAAAGGGTTAAGCAGATCACAGGCTAAGTGACCCAGATTCAACCTTTAGAGACGTGTTAGAAAAGTATGTAAATGGTAATTAGGGCCATTCCATGTTAGATAGGCTAGAACATTGAAATGCAAACCTGTATTGTTAGAGAATTAGAGGTAATACTAATTGTACAGGTTTACATCTATATTGTTAGATGTTAACCATGTAAACAGACAATTCCTGTCTATTACTATAGCTATTGATTCAGAGATCAAAAGGGACTAATAACATTTAGATGAAATGTGAGTGTGATAATGTCATTGTCTATATGTCTCTTTAAAGTTTGTGATGAACTGCTTAATGGATAAATTACCATATGTTAATCAATGTAGTTAATTACCGGTAATGTTTGGGAAACAGAAAGTTACATCAAAGGCCTATTGTTCATTCAAGAACTCTGTGCTGTCCAGGAACTGTATAAAGAATTCTTGGGACCTGATCCTTTCATCTCAAATTTGCTTCTGCTTTATCCAGGGAAATATTGAGCTGCAAGATTGAGATCTCCAGTCCCATCTGGAATACCCTGGTATGGAACATTGGACTCAAACAATGGACTAATTCTAAGAACTCTTTGCAACTCCAAAGCTCACCATCCCTACTATGCTGCTGTTTCTCTCCCTCCCTGGGGCCACCTCTGGCTGCAACTCTCTGCGTCTCCCCTGTGCCTCGTGCCCCCACTCACTGCCCAGCCAGGGAGATCCCCTGGGGCTGCAGATGGGAACTCACCCTGCTCACACATGGGCCAGAGCCATGCTCAAGACCCAAATGTCCTGGGCTGGAATGGGAAGGCCCCTCCCTTAGCCCAGCCCTACAGGATTTGCAGGGTTTGGAGACTGGGAACACGCTGGGTCCATGTCTGATCCCCAGAGCCCAGTGCTTCGCTCTGTCCAGCACCATCCCAGGCTGCCCCTCCACATGGAGCCTGCCCCAGGCCAGCCTGTGCCACACAGAGAGCCAGGTGTGGACAGAGGCAGCAGCCCAGCCACCCGTGGACGTGCGCCCAGGGCATGGTGCGCCCCTCCTAGCCCCAGGCTGCGCCGCATGAGGATGGGGCACTTGGGGTGAATGGGAGGGGGATCCCCATAGTGCCTCCACTTATCCCTCCACTCACCCTGCTTCCCATAGCTCCCACAGCCCCCATCCTCTTTTGCTCCCAGTGCTCCCATAGTGCCCATAACCCCACTCTGCATGGTGACTCCCTGTGCCATCTGTAACTCCCCTGCCCCTCACAGGGCCCTATGGTGTCTCCCCAGCTCCACATGGTGCCACCTGCTCCTCCTCTCTGCACAGTGCCCCTTTGCTCACCAAACCCCTGCTCCCCCACACCCTCCCATGTCTCCTCAACCGGCACAATACCCCCTCCCCCCATGGTGTCTCCCCAACCCCACACAGTGCTGCAGTGCCCCCTGCTGCTTCCACAGTGCCCCTGCCCCTCCCCTCTGCCCTGCTCCCCTCTGCCCCCCACAGTGCTCCCCAACCCTGCTCTCCTGGTGCCACCCAACCCCCAGTGTACCCCACTTTATCCTATCCCCTAGTCTCACACACACACTGTGCCACTCCACTCTTCCCTGCCTTCCCCATACTCCTCCTGCCCCCCATGATGCCCCTCCATTTGAAATCCCCCATCTTCCTGCTCCCTCCACATGGAGCTCTGCACAATGTGCCCCTGCCCCACTGCCCAGCATAGGGTCCCTGTCACCTCCTCTCCTGCCCTACTCCACATTGGGCCCCTTACCACACATGGAGCCCCCTTCTCTCCCCACAATGCCCCTAGCGGTGACCCTCCGACCCTGCACAATCATCTAGTGAGAGAGCATGGCTCAGTGGGAAAAGCAGTAGCCTGGGCTTTAGGACAGCTGGTCTCTATTCCTGACCTGCCATTCACTTGCAGTGTGACCTGAGGCAAGTCATTTCACCTCTGTTTCCTCCATCTCTCTCCTCTAGGAGGAGGGATAGTTCAGTGGTTTGAGCATTGGCCTGCTAAACCCAGGGTTGTGAGCTCAATCCTTGAGGGGGGGGCCATTTAGGGATCTGGGGCAAAAATCTGTCTGGGGATTGGTCCTGCTTTGAGCAGGGGGTTGGACTAGATGACCTCCTGAGGTCCCTTCCAACCCTGATATTCTATGAATGCTTCCACAGTGCCCCTACTCTCCAACCCTACCCCACATGGTGTCCCCTGCTGCCTGGTACTCCCACTATGTCCCCTGCTGCAGAGCCCACTCCTCCCTGCACTTATGTCAGGGGTGTTTTTTTCACATCTCTGACCGACAAAAGCTTTACCAACAAAAGTGCTAGTGTAGACATAGCCTTAAAATCATGAACTGAACAGAGACCCTGGATTTATGGCTTATTATAACAATCCGTAACCCACTGACACTCTCTTTGTCCTATGACTGCAGACGCTGCAGTGCAGCGGTGTTAATAGGCTACCCTACCTTGAACTGTCCCTTGGAATATGTGCTAACTAATGATGCTGAACAATCTATTCTACCTTGCATTTAACTGTGATGCTCGGAGTACCTTTCCCAGACCTGAAGAAGTGGTCTGTGTGGCTCAAAAACGTGTCTCTCTCTCACCAACAGAGGTTGGTTGGGCCAATAAAAGATATTACCTCACCCACCTTGTCTCTAAGTACATGGGTCAGTCAGACCTGTTCTCTGCATCTCACGTAGACTGATTTAAATCAACAAGCAGAAAACCTTAATTTAAATAATCAGTTTTAATCTTTTGTACTCTTTAGTTATTTCCCCCCCAAAGAAGGGTTGATTTTCCTTGCTTGGTAACCGTTATAACATGTTCATTTGCAACTAAATATAGCCTTTACAGTAAATTTTTTGCTAACCAGGAGGATACACTATATCTTTGCACATTTATGTAAACAATTATATAGCTAAACAATTCAAATTTTTAATTTTTAGATTTTCTTCTAAGAAAATTTTGAATGATACTTTTCTTATTTACTAGATGGTTAGTTATTCACATATGATTTGTGTCAAGCTGCATTTGGATGGCATTTGGAATGCAAATAAAATGGACAAAAATAGCATTTTAAAATTGTTTTTCATTAATTAAATAAAATCTTAAATGTGCTGGATACATAAAAAAAAGGGGAAGTTATTTTAACCTGTTTTGCACTGAAAATTAAGTGAATTGTTTAACAAGTGCAGTATTGTCTGTAGTTAGTGAATTGAATTGTTTGTTTCTGGTCACCATGTCCTTAAAAATTTTAGAACTAATAGATCTCACCATCTCACACCTCATTTTATTTATAGATTGGAAGAGGAAAACAAGTTTTCCTGCTTTTTCACTCCCAGTCAGTTTCTCAAGATTGATTGAATTTATCATGTAACTGACTGAACAGCTGTACCACTCTAACCGACCCGTCTAGTTAACATGCAACAAGTTGTGCATGTTGACAAGGCTTTAGGGGCTAAAGACTAGATCCACAAAAGGTCTTAGAAGACTCCTAACTGCCACTTTAGGGGCCCAAAGCCAACATGTAGGCGCCAATGAGATCCTCCACCCCTACCCAGCACGGTGGCCGCCTGTAGGCACCTGAAGTCTCACTGTTAAAGTCCCTGAGGCACTTACATTTCTGCCGCTGAGTACATGCCTATCTCATACCTAAGCTCCCTGGGACCCTCCAACCAGGTGTTCCCTCCCCTATCTCACCTGAGAGGCCACGTCTGGTAGCTGTGCTCAGTGCTTGCCTAATGCCACCAAAACCACCACAGAAGGTGGTGCTTACCCAGCCCACTGGTTAGCACACCCAGTCAGTATGCTGGAGACCCAGGTTCAATTCCTGCCTCTGCCTGGTATAAAGCAAGGATTTGAACTTGGCTCTCCCACCTCAAACCATGGGGGCAGGGCTCCCTCAGTCTCTCCTGTTGAAGGTGTTCCATTGTGTATAAACAGTCCCCGGAGCAGGGGGACTGGCCCCTGGCTCTCCCACATCCTGGATAAGTGCCCTAACCACTGGGCTAAAAGTTACAGTGGGAGGGGCTTCACTTGCTCCTCTGGCCTGTCTTGCAACAAAAAGGTTAGGTGCCTGACTCCAGGAGAGGGTTTGCGGCTGTGAACCTCAAGTGGAGGATGGCACCAAACTCCCTTTGAGGAGTGGGGCTTAGGATACACCCCTGCCCTCAGCACTTCTAATTGGTTGGTTTAGGTGACTCTCCCCTCCGCATGCTGACTTTTGTGGGCCCCATTCACTATATCAGGAGACTCTTCTCTTTCTCTCCATTCATCCTGTAAGGAGCCTAGATGTCTAACGCAGGGCTGTGAATTTCACTAGGTGGCAGGATGCCTAAAAGTTAGGTGCTGCAATGCATATTAAACCCTTTTGTGGATCTACCCTAAATCCTCTCTCTGGCCCAGTGAATATTTATTTGTGTAATACAAAGTGGAACAGCTTCAGTGGGAGAGATTGATGGGGCCCATAGCAGGGCAGGCGCCCTGGGTTAAAATCCCTGCTCCAAATCAGGCAAAGCACCAGTGTGACTTTGTTAGTAATGACAAGGCTGGGACATGCACCCCTGATGCCCTTGTGCAGGGCCCAAGCCTGTAGCTGGGATCTGAGCAGGGAGGTAATTGAGGGAACACCTAGTCTGAGAATCCTGCTGTGAGTCTGGCACATGCCAGGACTCTGAGTTGCTGTTAGCTCTAGGGCAGCGTCAGGACATAAGCAACTTTGTGGATGCCTCCTCTCCCCTCACCCCCATTGGGAAATTAGGTGCCTATAGAGTTGGATGGCTGCTGAGCAGGATCACTGAGAATGTCAGTGGTGCCTAAAGAGTCACGTAAGGGCCTAAATCCCTTTGTGGATGTCACCATGTGGCTCCCAAGTGCTTTTGAAAATTCAACCCATTGGCTTTAGAATCATAGAAGATTAGGGTTGGAAGAGACCTCAGGAGGTCATCTAGTCCAACCCCCCTGCTCACTGCAGGACCAATCCCAACTAAATCATCCCAGCTAGGGCATTTTAAAATGCTATTTTTGTCCATTTTATTTGCATTCCAAATGCCGTCCAAATGCAGCTTGACACAAATCCCCTGAGCTCTGCAGCATGGCCAGGCCTGCACTCACCGACAGTGGGAAGTGCAGACCTGGCCTCAACCGCGCCTCCGGTGAGTGCTGGGGGGTGGTTCCCCCCTGTTCCCCAAGCCAGCCCCGCCTCCCCACAGAGGCCTGGGGCCCCCCACACACACCCCACGGGGGTCTGCGTAGGGCCCCAGAATAGCTAGGGATGGCCCTGTACACCATGCACATCTTATTGAGCACTGGTGAATCCACATAAAAGAGAAAGACCCCACCAGTTCCCCCAATGTGGGGGAAGCATCCACGGCAGCTCATGCATTCTCAGACATGAGAGAATCCACACAGGAGAGAGACCCTATAACTGCCCAGAGTGTGGGTAAAGCTTCAGTATGAGCTGGAGCCTTACTTCTCATCAGAGAAGCCACATGAGAGAGAGACTCCACATGTGCCCTGAATGTGGGAAGAGCGTCCACCAGAGGGCACCCCTTACTGAACACCAGAGAATCCACATGAGAGAGCGATCCTGCCAATGTCCTGAGCGTGGGAATATCTTTGGTTGGTACTCGCAGCTTGTTGCACACTCGAGAAAGACCCTACAAATGTCCTGAGTGTGGGAAAAGCTTCAGTCAGTTCTCAGCCTGCATTAGCCATCAGAAAATCCATGCATAATGGAGACCCTGTAAATGACGTTGACTAGGGAAGGGGCAAGTGAATAACATTTTGGCCTATTATTCCCATCATGCTCAGGGGGTTGGGCATGGCTGCAGTGGCTATGTAACAAGGATGTGCAATTGTTGTTATGTAAGCAGAGATTGAAATCACCATCCTGGAATGTGTCCCAAACTGTGAGCCACGGGCTTCCTTGGGGAGCCAGTTCATGGGAGAACCAGCCACAAGTGTTTTGGGGAATTTTTTTGATAGACAGGGCCGGCTCCAGGCACCAGCCCAGCAAGCAGGTGCTTGGGGCAGCCAAGGGGAAGGGGCAGCACTGTCACCATTAGCAGAAGCAGAAGCACAAGCAGATAGGGGCAAGGGGCTTAGGGAAGAGAATCATGCTGCTGGAATAGCGTGCCCAGTTCTGGTGTCCACAGTTCAAGAAGGATGTGGTTAAATTGGAGAGGTTTCAGAGAAGAGCCACAAGAATGCTTAAGGGATTAGAAAACCTGCCTTAGGGGTTGCATACACTTGAAACGCAACAGCCGCACAACTGCAGCGCAGCAGCTGCACCACTGTAGCACTTCAGTGTAGACACTATCTACGCCAACGGAAGGGGTTCTCCCATCGGTGTAGGTAATCCACTTCTCTGAAAGGCAGTAGATAGGTTGACGGAAGAACTCTGCCATCAACCTAGCACTGTCTACATAGGGACTTAGGTCAGCTCAACTATGCTGCTCGGAATGTGTGTTTTTCACACAGCTGAAAAACGTAGTTATGTTGACCTAATTTTCTACTGTTGACCAGGCCTTAGAGTGATAAGCTAAATAGATTGAGCTCCTTGAGTCAAACAAAGAGGAGGTAAAGGGGCGACTTGATTACAGTCTGTGGCGGTATATGCACACCCTGTCCCTCTCTGGGGTGGATTGTGGATGTGGTAGCACCGTGGTTACAGTCTGCCAGACTAGGGTCCTGGGACTCAAGGCAGTGCGGCTCAATGGTCAGAGTCAAAGTGGCTGCCCTTGGGTTCAGGGCTACGCAGCCTAGTGACCGGAGTCAATATAACGGCCCTCAAGTGCAGGGCTGCACAGGGCTGCGCGGCATAGTGGCCAGATCCAGGGCCCACCACCCAATGGGGGTGGCGGCTGGGGTAGAGAGCCCCGGGGTACACCCTGTCAACAGTGAGTGCATTCACCACCCATTCAGTGGGGATCCTACTGCAACATGCTGACCTTACACGGATGGGAGATACCACTCACTCCACCTCCCTGGGCCACTTCCTACCACGCTTCTTGAAGCTGTGATCCATGTGACATCGGGGTCTCCAGGCTCCTTGGCACAGGTCACTCCCTGGGACTCTGACTCCAGACGGTCAGTTGTAGGCAACAGGTCTCCGTTCTGGGTCTCGGGATCTCCAGCTCCTGCAGGCAAGAGCTGTAGCGGTTCCTGGGCTGGAGCCTCCACCAAGCATCCTTCCTCCTTGGTGGCCAGCCCAGAGTGAGCTGGGCTGCTCTCCTGTATACTAGCACAGCAGTTGAAGCATGCCCAGCATGGTCTGAGGGGTGGGACTTCCTCCGCCCGTAGTGTGGGATTAACCCTTTCTTGCCTAGTGTGGGTTATGTACACCCCGTCACACAGTCTATACGTATCTACATGGAGAACAAATATTTAATAATGAGCTCTTCAATCTAGCAGAGAAAGGTCTAACATGATCCAATGGATAGAAGTTGAAGCTAGCCAAATTCAGACTGGAAATAAGGAGTAATTTTTTGAAGTGAGGACAATTAACCAATTTACCAAGAATCATTCGTGGTGGATTTCCCATCACTGACCATTTTTAAATCAAGATTGGATGTTTTCTACAAGATATTCTCTAGGAAATATTTTGGGGAAGTTTCATGGCCTGTGTTACACAGGAGGTCAGATGAGATCATCATAATGATCCCGTCTGGCCTTGGAATCTGTGACTCTTTATAAAGGAATGATTTTCACCAAGTGCTAAGCCTACACATAGCAAACATTTGACTGAAGATGATAATGAACAGACAAGGAAGGAAAGCAGACAATCCGATAATCGTTACATTATGTTTGGATTTGTGTGTCTCCATATTACTGTGGAAAGGCCATACCATAATATGTCATTTGTTTTCAATTGTTAGTAAATGAAAGTATGAGGCCAGGTCAACTACAGAGACATTTACAAACCAAACACCCAGAATATGTAAACAAGAGTTGTGATTTTCCCCCCTTCAGAAATAAGAAGAATTAAAGCGGGAGCGGGGTGTAGGGGTGGGGGTGTCTAAAGAAGCAACTGCCTTTCAAAGAGCCTTAGAAGATTCTTACGTTGTGGGCATGCGAATTGCAAAATACAAACAAGCACACACCATTGGCGAGACCCTTGTACTCCCAGACGCAATAGCTGTGTAGAATTAAGATTGGGGAACAAGCAGCCATGGCACTGAAAATCATTCCTATTTCAAGTGATACCATTTGTCAATGCATTGATGGCTTTGCAGAAAATGTCAGGACCCGTTGATGGAGCAAGTTAAGAAGAATAAATATTTTGCACTGCAGCTTGATGAATCCACATCCACAGCCAACATGGCTCGGCTTCTGTGTTATATGCGATTTGTCACAGCAAGTACAATACCTGAATAACTTTTGTTTTGCAAAGAAATCCCAACCTGAACAACTAACGAGGAAATAGTCAAGATCCTTGATAAATTCATAGTGGATAAAAAGCAACAGAGGGTCCTGTGGCACCTTTAAGACTAACAGAATAATCTGTGGTGTCACGGAGATAGCTGGGAGTGCTGGTGGCGTAGGGTCTGAGTAGGGAGTCCACATATCCAGACAGTCCTTCAGTGAGAGTGCCAATGCCCGAGATGATGGGGCGTCCAGGATTTCCAGGTTTGTGGATCTTGGGTAGTAGATAGAATAACCCCGGTCGGGGCTCTAAGGGTATGTTGATTTGTTCCTGTGTTAGTGTAGGGAGTGTCCTGAGTAGATGGTGCAGTTTCTTAGTGTATTCCTCAGTGGGATCTGAGGAAAGTGGCCTGTAGAATTTGGTATTGGAGAGTTGTCTGGCAGCCTCCTTCTGGTAGTCAGACCTGTTCATGATGACAACAGCACCTCCTTTATCAGCCTCTTTGATGATAATATCAGGGTGGTTTCTGAGGCTGTGGATGGCATTGCGTTCTGCACGACTTAGGTTATGAGGCAAGCGATGTTGTTTTTCCACAATTTCTGCCTGTGCACGTCCGCGGAAGCATTCTATGTATAGGTCCAGACTGTCATTTCGACCCTCAGGCGGAGTCCATGTGGAGTTCTTCTTCCTGTGTTGTTGGTGGGAGGGTATCTGTGTATCAGTGCGGTGTTCAGTGTTATCTTGAAAGTATTCTTTGAGTCGGAGGCGGCGAAAGTAGGCTTCCAGATCACCGCAGAACTGTATCATGTTCGTGGGTGTGCTGGGGCAAAAAGAGAGTCCCCGAGATAGGACAGACTCTTCTGCTGGGTTGAGTGTGTAGCTGGATAAATTGACGATATTGCTGGGTGAGTTAGGGGTACCCCTGTTGTGGCCCCATGTGGCAGGTAGGATTTTAGACAGCTTACGGTCCTTTTTCCTTTGTAGAGAGGTGAAGTGTGTAATGTAGATCTCCTGTCTTATTTTAGTAAAGTCCATTTGTGTGGAGGGTTGGTTATTTATGAAAGTCTCCAGGTTGGAGAGCTCTTTCTTGATGTTTTTCTGTTTGCTGTATAGGATGCTGTTAGTCTTAAAGGTGCCACAGGACCCTCTGTTGCTTTTTACAGATTCAGACTAACACGGCTACCCCTCTGATCATAGTGGATAGACTCATAGACTTTAATGTCAGAAGGGACCATCATGATCATCATTCTAGCCTGACCGCCTGCACTTTGCAGGCCACAGAACCTCACCCACCCACTCCTGTAAAAGACCCCTAACCTCTGGCTGAGTTACTGAAGCCTTAAATCATGATTTAAAGACGTCAAGTTACAGAGAATCCACCATTTACACTAGTTTAAACCTGCAAGTGACCAATGCCCCATGCTGCAGAGGAAGGCAAAAAAAAAAAAACAATCCCCAGGGTTTCTGCCAATCTGACTAGGGGGGAAATCCCTTCCTGACCCCAAATATGGCAATCAGTTAGACCCTGAGCATGTGGGCAAGACCCAGCAGCCTGACACCTGGGAAAGAATTATCTGTAGTAACTCAGAGCCCTCCCCATCTAGTGTCCCATCACAGGCCATTGGGGATATTTGCTACTAGCAGTCACAGATCAGCTACATGTCATTGTAGGCAGTCTCATCATACCATCTCCTCCATAAACTGATTAAGCTCAGTCTTGAAGCCAGTTAGGGTTTTTTGCCCCCACTGCTCCCCTTGGAAGGCTGTTCCAGAACGTCATGCCTCAGATGATTAGAAACCTTCACATAATTTCAAGCCTAAACTTGTTGAGGGTCAGTTTATAGCCATTTGTTCTTGTGTCCACATTGGCTCTTAACTTAAATAACTCCTCTCCCTCCCTGGTATTTATCCCTCTGATGTATTTATAGAGAGCAATCATATCTCCCCTCAGCCTTCTTTTGGTTAAAGGATGAAGGTCTTAACTGGGCTATGTGGGGGTGGGGTGTATATGCTGATGGGGCAGCTGCCATGAATAGAAAGTAGAGTGGAGTTGCAGCATTAGTAAAGAAAGTGGCACTAGCAGCAGTTTGGACACACTGCATGCTTCACCTTCAAGCTTTGACATCAAAGAAGTTGCAACCTGAAGTACATGAGGCCCTCGGCACTGTTATTAAAATTTACAAAATCGCAGGCAGTGAACACATATTGTTTTAGTATGCTGTGTGGAGATGGGCTCTGACCACACTTTGCTTCTGTTTCACAGTGGAGTTGTCACATGGGAAAGTGTTACAATGCATCTTTGCATTGTGTAATGAAATCAGAATTTTCCCTCTTGGGAAAACAGACCTTGCAGATTGCGTGTGTAATGTGGATTTCTTGACTATGATTGTTTACCTGGTGGAAGTATTTGGCAAATTGAATGCACTGAACCTAACACTTCAGGGTAGGAATACAAATATATTCAATATGACAGAGCAAGTCAGGAGACTCAGGAAGAAGCTTCATCCATGGAGATGCCACATTGAAAAGGAAATTACCGAAATAGTTCCATTGTTTCCAGACCAGCTTTTTAAAGAAACAGAGTGAAAGTGATCAAAATGCTATTAAAGACCAAATATTAACTCATTTCTATGGATTATATTTCCATTTTGATTAATATATTCCTGGAGTTGAACGTGAATCTCCAGATACCAAATGGATTCTAAACTGGTTCTCGGGAACAGCTGACTCCATTCCAACTTAAGTATCTCAGCTCAAGAAAATCTCTTAAATTGTCAAGTGATCACATGCTACCAAACCAGGATTTCGGTTAAAGGAGAGTATGAAGAACCCAATGATAAAGCTGTGAAAGTGTTGCACTCATTTGCTTTATTTCTGTGAGCCTGGGTTTTCAGCAATGGTTTCCGTGAACACTAAACATAGAAATCGTTGAAACTTGGAAAATGATTTGGCCCTGGTGCGACTGCTGCTGAAATGCTGTGTCCGGTTCTGGTGCCCACAATTAAAGAAGGATGTTGATGAATTGGATAAATTGATAAATCAATAAGCAGAGAATCCCCCAGGGAGGGAAAGACCCCATCAACATCCTGGCTGAGGGATGAGCATTAGTTGGAGCGCAGCCTCCATCAGCCTTCAGCGCTTCCCAAGGAGGGAAAGACTCCATCAATGTCCTGGCTGGGAGATAAGCGTCTGTGCAGGCTCTGATTTAGGATCCATCCTCTCTTGAAGTGGATTATCATAGAGGTTAAGACCAGAAGAGACCATTAGATCATCCAGTCTGACCTCCAGTATGTCACAGGCCATAGAATTCCACTTAATTACCCCTATATTGAGCCCAATTACCTGTGTTTGGCTAATGCCTCTTCCAGAAAGGCACCCAGTCTGGATTTGAAGACATGAAAAATCCATGCAGAATCGATCTTTTCCCTTGGGAGTTTATCCCAATGGCTAATCCTTCTCACTGTTAAAGTGATGACTTATTTCAAATTCAAATGTATCTGGCTTCAGCTTCCAGTCATTGCTTCTTGTTCTGCCTTTCTCCACCAGATTAAACAGCCCTTTGCTATCCAGTCTGTTCTCCTGTGAAGGTATCCTGTAATCAAGTTAACAGATTGAGCTCTTTAATTCTCTCATTGTAAGGCAGTTTCTCCAGCTCTCAAATCATTTTTCTGGTTTTTCTCTGCACCATTTCCAAATTTTTTAATAGCTTCATAGATTCCAAGGCCAGAAGGGACCATTGTGATCATATAATCTGACAGCCTATATCACATGGGCCATAAAACGTCCCCAGAATAATTCTTTTTGAACTAGAACATATCTTTTAACAAAAGAAATCCAGTCCCCACAGCTCATGGACGGGCCTACATCTGGATTCTTTCCATGCCAGCAGGGGACCAGGGCCCTGTGCAAGGGTGGATGGGGGAGAGGGACTTTGGAGCAGGATGGGGAACCACATAGGAGGTTCTCAGGATAGTCCAAAGGGGACACAGCAATTGAGACCACAGAGCAACAGGAGACCCTGCCAGGGAAGCTTCCCACAGCATACTCCCCCGGTCACATGGGGATTGACTCTATGCCAGTGCCGGGGGTGGGGAGAGTCCCAGCTGGGGGGCACATCACGTGATCCACAGGGTGGGAGGAGTGGCCCAACCACCCTGCAGAGCACATAAGACGGCCTTTGGGGAATGGCCTTTGCACCACTTCAGAGGCTGTGCCCGAGGTGGGGATGGGAGCCCTGGGCAGCGAGTGTGTCCATTCCACTGAGGCCATGGGGAAGATCCATTCCGGACGGTGCAGTGTGTGAATCGAGAAATTATTCTTAGAGGTGTGATGCATGTGTCTGTGTCTGGGTGTGTATGGTTTGGTGTGCGTCTCTCTGGGTGTGCTGTGGTGGTAGATGAATGACTGGGCTGGGAGGAGGTTGTGATGGGCTCGGGAGTAGGGGGTCATTTTGAGTGTTGGTTGGGTTCAGTGAGGGCCTCATGGGTAGATGAGAGAAATTATGTACACATTGGAAAAGTAGCCAGAACAGTAGCCATGGTCAATGTAAATCAAACCCTTAGGTTTCCATTGTTGCTGGACATCTTGTAATTGGGATTGGTGTGACACTAGGCCCAATCTGGAATGGAGGGGAAGTTAACAAGGCCCTAGTTATGGCAACAGAGCATCTAGCTTAGTGCAGAGCCCTTCAACCCTTGGAAATGTGTCACTGGGCTAATTTTTAACTGGTCTCGGAGGCCACCAACTTGCCAGGGCCTCAGCTCCGAACACGTCTAAGACTCCACACCTCTCTGCATTGCTCCCCACTTCCTCGAGGGAGGAGCGCCGATGACAATTTTTCAAAAGAAAAGGGTTTTTTTCCATTGAAAACCTTTTTTTTTTATTTCTCAAAATAATTTTCACGTTTTTTTAATCGAAACATGATTGAAAATGTCATTAAAATGGTCATTGAAACTGTTTAAGGTAAATGGAAAAATTTTATTTAGCAAAAGTTGAGTGTTTTGTAAATGAAAAAAATCTCACTAACATTTTTTATAATATTTCTTATAAAAATGTTCCACCAAGAATTTAGGGAAAACAATAAATGAGTGTTTGGAAACCTGTGAACTGAAAACAACCTCAGCATTTTTACCAAAACTAATTTGTCCTTTTTTGTTGGGCTCTGCCATATGGTTTTTAGCCAAAGGTTACCTTGCTACAGTGCATTCTGCACACATTTCTCTGGCCTTATTCAGTCTATTATTTATGTTATGGTGGTGCCTACAGGCCCCAACTTAGCTCCGGGCCCCATTGGGCCAGGCACTTCACAGACACACGGTGACCAAGATCGGGGCCCTGTTGTGTTTGGCGCTGCATAGATACAATGTCTGCCCCAAAGAGCTCATGTCCCATAGATGTGAAGGCCACAAGGGCCCATTCTCACCATCCAGTCTGGCCTCTTGCATAACCTGGTCAAAGAATCTCACCCAGCAATTCCTGCATCTGGCCCTATGGCTGAGCTAGAGTGGACCCTTTGAACAGCTCCCCTCTTTATCCCAGCAGGTATCGAAGTCTCCTGCATAAGAACAAGGAGGCAGCATCCATGGGCCTACATGGGTCATTCTCAAGGAATCGCAGAGAGGGCTCATCGCAGACTTCCTCTAGGACAAACAGCTTTGAATGCCAGCACTGGCTGGAGAGTTCCCCACTGGAGTAGGCCAGGGGTGAAGGTGCCACAAGTGCCGTGGCAACAGGGGAACTGAAGGACAACATGGCCCCCCACAGGGCCTGCCCCCACCAGTGCGCCCAGCGCTTCCAACAACACTGCACACTTAGCCCTGGTCTACACTACCGGGTTAGGTCGAATTTAGCTGCGTTAGGTCGATTTTATAATGAATGTGTCTACACAAGCAACCCTGTTCTGTCGACCTAAAGTGCTCTTAAAATCGACTGCTGTTCTCCTCCCCGGCGAGGGGAGTAGCGCTAAAATCGACCTTGCTGGGTCGAATTTGGGGTAGTGCAGACGCAGATCTACGTTATTGGCCTCCGGGAGCTATCCCAGAGTGCTCCAATGTGACCGCTCTGGACAGCACTTTCAACTCCGATGCACTAGCCAGGTACACAGGAAAAGCCCCAGGAACTTTTGAATTTCATTTCCTGTTTGGTCAGCGTGGCAAGCTCGGCAGCACAGGTGACCATGCAGTCCCCCCAGAATCGCAAATGAGCTCCAGCATGGAGTGAACGGGAGACACTGGATCTGATTGCCGTATGGGGAGAAGAATCTGTGCAGGCCAAACTCCGATCAAAAAGAAGAAATGCTAATATATATGCCAAAATCACACAGGGCATGATGGACAGAGGCTACAACGGACACACAGCAGTGCCGCATGAAAGTTAAGAAGCTCAGGTAAGCCGACCAAAAGACAAAGGAGGCAAATGGTAGCTCTGGGTCAGAGCCCCATACATGCCGCTTCTATGATGAGCTGCATGCCATTCTAGGGGGGAACCCTACCACTACCCCACCACTGTCCGTGGACACCTGCAAGGGGGGAGTTTCACACAACACCGAGGAGGATTTTGTGGATGAGGAAGAGGAGGAGGAGGAGGAGAATGCGCAGCAGGCAAGTGGTGAATCCGTTCTCTCCGGCAGCCAGGACCTTTTCATCACCCTGGAGCCAATACCCTCCCAAGGCGGGATCCCCGACCCTAAAGGCAGAGACGGCACCTCTGGTGAGTGCACATTTGTAACTACAGTACAGGGTTTAAAAGCAGTAGTGTTTAATGTTTGATTTGACCTGAAGACTTGGGATGCATTTGCGGCCAGTACAGCTACTGGAAAAGTCTGTTAACGTGTCTGGGGATGGAGTGGGAATCCTCCAGGGTCATCTCCATGAAGCTCTCCTGGAGGTACTCTGAAAGCCTTTGCAGAAGGTTTCTGGGGAGGGCTGCCTTATTTTGTCCTCCACAGTAGGACACTTTACCACCAAGCCAGTAGCAAGTAGTCTGGAATCATTGCAGCACAAAGCATGGCAGCAAATAGTCCTGGTTTTGGTCGCATTCAAGCAACATTCAGTCTATATCTTTCTGTGTTAGTCTCAGGAGAGTGATATCATTCATGGTCACATGGTTGAAATAGGGGAATTTTTGTAAGGGAACAGTAAAGGGACCCTGTTCATACTGGGCTGTTTGTGCTTGGCTAAAAGGGATCATCCCTGAGAATAGTCACGCGGTGGGTGGAGGGGTGAAGGGATCATCCCAAATAGCCACGCGGAGGGGTGGGGGAAGGTGTGTGCTACACATCCACCTGAAAACCGCAGCTCCTCCTTTTAAATGGCAAACCCAACCGGCATTGCTTGCTATGGGAAAGGAGGGTGCTGCAGTTTGAAAACATTCCCACATGTTATGAAGGCGTTAGAAGCCAAACCCGCATACCCTTTGACTTACCATGGCTGCCTGGAAACCGAATTCTGTTGCCCAGCCGTGTGTGATGTGTCACCATACCAGCAGGCGCTCAATATAAAAGGCAAAATGCAACCTTGTACCTAAAGAACATGTGCTGTCTGCTGTGAATTGCTTGATTCACTGTGAAAGAGTCTCCCTTTTGTTCTCAGAAATGTCTCATCTTAAATTTTACTCTCCCTTTTTATCCCCCCTCGGGTACAAATGTTTCTATGCTCCCCCTATCATCTCTGTCCCTGAGGTTATCGCAGATTAGAAGGTGAAAAAAAATGCACTCACGATGAAGTGTTTTCCGAGCTCATGCAGTCCTCCCACACTGATAGGGCACAGCTGAATGCATGGAGGCATTCAGTGGCAGAGTACAGGAAAGCATTAAGTGAGCGCGATGAGAAGAGGCAGGAAGCAATGCTGAGGCTAATGGGGGAGCAAACGGACATGCTCAGGCATCTGGTGGAGCTGCAGGAAAGCCAGCAAGAGCACAGACCCCCCCCTGCATCCACTGTACAACTGCCTGCCCTCCTCCCCAAGTTCCATATCCTTCTCGCCCAAGAACATGGTGGGGGGAGGCTCCAGGCACTCCACTTCAGAGGATGGCCCAAGCAACAGAACGCTGTATTCAAACAGTTTTGATTTGAAGTGTGGTTACACTATGCAATGTGGCCTTGTCCTTCCCTCCTCCCCCATCCCACCCCACCCTACCCCAACCGGGCTACCTTATCAGTTATCTCCCTTTTAAAAAAATTAATAAAGTAAGAATGCATGGTTTCAAAACAATAATGACTTTATTTCCTTTGCCAGCTCTGATCGAAGGGGGCAGGGTGGTTGGCTTACAGGGAATTAAAATCAACAAAGGGGGCGGGTTTTCATCAAGGAGAAACACACACAACTGTCACACCATAGCCTGGCCAGTCATGAAACTGGTTTTCAATGCCTCTCTGATGCACAGCACATCTACCTGTGCTCTTCTAATTGCCCTGGTATCTGGCTGTTCAAAATTGGCAGCCAGGCGATTTGTCTCAACCTCCCATCCCGCCATAAACATCTCCCCCTTACTCTCACAGATATTATGGAGCACACAGCAAGCCGTAATAACAATGGGAATATTGGTTGCACTGAGGTCGAACCTAGTCAGCAAACAGCGCCAGCGAGCTTTTAAATGTCCAAAGGCACATTCTACCACCATTCTGCACTTGCTCAGCCTATAGTTGAACTGCTCCTTACTACTGTACAGGCTGCCTGTTTACGGCTTCATGAGCCATGGGAGAAAGGGGTAGGCTGGGTCCACAAGGATAACTATTGGCATTTCAACATCCCCAACAGTAATTTTCTGGTCTGGGAAGTAAGTCCCTTCTTGCAGCTGCTCAAACAGCCCGGAGTTCCTAAAGCTGCGAGCATCATGCACCTTTCCCGGCCATCCCACGTTGATGTCAGTGAAACGTCCCTTGTGATCCACCAGTGCTTGCAGCACCATTGAGAAGTACCCCTTGTGGTTTATGTACCGGTTGTCAAGGTGGTCCGGTGCCAAGATAGGGATATACGTTCTGTCTATCGCCCCACCATAGTTAGGGAACCCCATTGCATCAAAGCCATCCACTATGACCTGCACATTTCCCAGAGTCACTACCCTTGATAGCAGAACGTCAGTGATTGCACTGGCTACTTGAATCACAGCAGCCCCCACAGTAGATTTGCCCACTCCAAATTGATTCCCGACTGACCGGTAGCTGTCTGGCGTTGCAAGCTTCCACAGGGCTATCACCACTTGCTTCTCAATTGTGAGGGCAGCTCTCATCTTGGTATTCCTGTGCTTCAGGGTGGAGGAAAGCAACTCACAGAGTTCCAGGAAAGTGGCCTTATGCATGCGAAAGTTTTGCAGCCACTGGGAATCATCCCATACATGCAACACTATGCGGTCCCACCAGTCTGTGCTTGTTTGTCGGGCCCAGAATCGGCGTTCCACTGTATCAGCCAGCCCCACTGCCACCATGATGTCCCAATTGCCACATCCCGTGCTTTCAGGAACGTCTGTGTCCATGTCCTCCTCACAATCGTCCTTGTGCTGCCATCTCTTAGCCAGGTTCTGCACATACTGCAGTATAATGCGCGAGGTGTTTACAATGCTCACAACAGGAGCGGTGAGCTAAGCGGGCTGCATGCTTGCCGTGCTATGGCGTCTGCACAGGTAACCCAGGAAAAAAGGCATGAAATGCTGCAGTTGCTTTCACAGAGTGCGGGAGGGAGGGAGAGAGGGAGGGAGGGAGGGGAGACTGACGATATGTACCCAAAACCACCTGTGACAATGTTTTTGCCCCATCAGGCATTGGGAGCTTAACCCAGAATTCCAGTGGGCAGCAGAGACTGCGGGAACTGTGGGATAGCTACCCACAGTGCACCGCTCCGTGAGTCAATGCTAGCCACGGTAGTGAGGATGCACTCCGCTGACTTAATGCGCTTAGTGGGGACATACACAATCGACTGTATAAAATTGATTTCTAAAAATCGACTTCTATAAAATCGACCTAATTTCGTAGTGTAGACATACCCTTAGTGAGCACCAGCAAGTCCACACAAGGGATTGCCCTACCCCAGCCAGGACTGTGACAGGGCCTTTGACAGGACTAAGCACCTTCGCACCCACTAGAGATGGCACCGGGTAGGGCAAAATGTACCTGCATAGCACAGGGTGGCCCTGACAGCTTCTTGTGGGGTGGGGGTCATGGTCTGGGCATGGGAGGGAGGCAGGGGAATGCAACCCTGACTGACAGCTCCTGGTGGGGAGGACGGACAGGGTCCTGACTGACAGCCTTTCATAAGAGAAGACATGGCCCTGATTTATTTTGGGGAGACAATTTATAGATTATTCTTAGAAGTTAGGGTCCATTGTGACCATCCAGCCCAGCCTCCTGCATAGGAGAATCTCCCCCAGCAATTCCAGCATCTAGACCAATAACTTCTGGCTGAGCTAGAATATCTCTTTATTCGGCTTTAATTGAAATCATGTTGCACTCCAACTGGTGCAATTACTGATGCCCTGTAATATATACAGAAAGAATTAAATGATGCTGGAAAAAACCAGTAAACCTTACTTAACTCATGCACATGTACACTCAGGCCAGGACAAGAAGTAAAGGGCTTAATCTGCAGCAAAGGAGATCTAGGTTAGATATTAGGAAAAACTTTTTAACTATAAGGGGAGTTAAGCTTTGGAACAGGCTTCCAAGGGAGGTTGTGGAATCTCCATCACTGGAGGTTTATAAGAACAGGTTGGACAAACACCTGTCAAGGATGGCCTAGGTTTACTTAGTACTGTCTCAGGGCAGAGGGCTGGACTTGATGACTTCTCAAGGTCCCTTCCAGTCCTACATGGGCCTGTCCAAAGCCCAGTTAAGTCTTTCCGTTGACCTTCAAAAGGTTTTGGATCAGGCCCTCTGAATGGGATCTACTCACTGGAGTCAAGGTTTCCAGAAGCTGACTCAAGCCCATAATCTCACTATTGGGGAGATATAATCATCTACAGTAAATTGTCACACATGTGTCTTACAATTCTTTTTCAAAACCCAACAAAAACCAAACACAGGAAATTCCCAAAGAACTTTGTTAAGATACACACTTAACTACACTTCTACCCTGATATAATGCAACCCGATACAACACGAATTCGGATATAATACGGTAAAGCAGCGCTCCGGGGGGCGGGGCTGCGCACTCCGGCGGATCAAACCAAGTTCGATATAACGCGGTTTCACCTATAACGCAGTAAGATTTTTTGGCTCCTGGGGACAGCGTTATATCGAGGTAGAGGTGTATAAATAGTTAATTAAGATGAGACAACCGTATTACAACAAACTGTATTTTTCAATAAAATGCTGGAAATTTAAAGCTAACATAAAAAAATCCAGCAACCCAAAGTTTTGAAAGTCAAGAAATACATAGTTAAGGGTCCTCAAAACAATCTTAGCTCTGAATTGAAGGATTTGGATACTGACATTGGAAATTCCATCAACAACTGTGTTGTAGATCGAAGCAACAACCCACCGGCCTCTGCATGGACCCTGTGTCCACTTCAGCCTCAGCGACAACAACAAACCCAACTCACCTCTCAATTCAGGCACATGCAGAAGCAGCATGAGAACAGCTTCGCTTACGCCCTGAAGCTTCATAAGCCACTAATATGTCATGACACATGGTGTCATAGTCTCATGAGTTGGGTTGGGGTCAGAGTTAAGGTTATTGTGGAGCCTAGGCTATGAATTTATTTAGAAAGCAAATGGTTTGCTTGCTCTCGTAACTGGGAAGCTCTGCTGATGCTGGTGATGTGGATGCCTGTGAGGTATCTTAGAGGGCCCAGTGGTCCCCTCTGCTTAAGAGCAGGAGAAAGATGGTATATCCTCTGTATGTCCCTGTGACAGGGCGCCTGCCCCACACTGGCTACAGAGAGACCAGCACCTGCAGAAAGGCAGGTGCTAGCAGGGACCAGGGAAGCTAGGGAGAGCTCCTGATGGGCTGCCAGGATTTACAGGCTCAAGGCTCTGGGAAGAGGGCACAGGAGCTGGAGCCAGAGGCAGGAGCAGAAGGAACTGAGGCTGTGGGAAAGTGGCTCAGGGAATAGAGACAGTGGGCTGGCAGGAAGAGGCAGCAAGAAGCTGCTGTTTGCAGGGTCCCTGGGCTGGGGCCCGGAGTAGTGGGCGGGCCTGCCCTCCCCCACTAGCTGCTGAAAGAGTGGCCCAGCTGTGGACTGCCAAGCCACTGCGAGGGGTGGCTGGACTCTTGTTGGAGGAGTTCCCCAGAAGGGGGGGAAACCGGATGGTGACACGGCCAGGGGGCTGTGCCACGAAATAGATGCCGAGCAGAAAGGAGCCATACCGGGCCTGCAAGCAGAGACGAGGACGGGAGACCCACCACCACCCGAGGGCGCACCCGCTGGGACTGAGCTAATTCCCAAAATGGCCAGCAGGAGGCGCCAGTGTGGTGAGTGACCCTGTGACAGTCCCTTTTGCCACCTCTGTAACATCGTCCCCCACTCATCCCGGACACCTCTACAATTGTGCTCTGGGGGACTTGGGGAGGGGACATCCACTCACTGCACTACAGAGCTACTTTCTGTTGGAAAACCAAACACCTGATAACAGACCATTTCTGGCAAGAACCTGAACATATTTCTGTTTTTAGCAGGTTTTAGCTCCCCCTACAGAGATGTCTGTAGTTGCATGTTAAGTGCCAGCCATTCGCTCCACCAGCTCCGGGTCCAGCAGGACCTCTCTGCAGTGCCAGAAGTGGCTTCGTGCTGCCCGTCCTCTCCGAGCTGTTAGTGAATCCCACGCCAGGCTGGCTTCTCCATTGCTGCCTAAGTGTGAGCCTATGGCATTGGCATTACTGCCCTCCTGCACATTGATGGGGTTTCACACCTGGTCTGTGAACCCCCAGCTTAATGCATGTTCCTACGAGCCAGCCCCAACCCTACTGCTCAGTGACAGGGCTCCCCACAGTCTCTGCCCCCCATGAGTCATCCCTGTCCATACCATGCAGTGACATGAGAGGGCTCCCCTGAAGTCTGGGCCTTGTGTCCCTGGAGCACGTTTCAAGGCGGCTCTCCCCTTCCCCATGGCCAGTGAGGGTTTGAGGGTGGCTCTCCCCTTTCCCATGGCCATTGTGTCTCTTGAGGCCTCTCTCTCCCCTCCCTCTGAAGCAAGTTTCTGGGTGACTCTCCCTTCCCCTCTACTGATGCATCTTTTGTTGCTGCTTTGTCCTTCGCTGCCCTCAGTGCATCTTTCAGGGCTGCTCTCTCCTCATCCACCGCTGGTGCATCTTTTGTTTGGCATTCTTTGCGGCATGGTCTGGGGTGGCTCTGTCCTCCCCCATGCCCGGGCCATTTGAGGGGTAGCTCTCCTCTCATCGGCCCCAGGTTTGGGGGTCAACCTTTCCTTCCCTGCAGCCAACATGGTTTTTGTTGCTGCTTTCTCCGTACCTATGCCCGGTGTGTGATTGGTGGTAGCTGTGTCCTTCCTTGTGGCTGATGTGTCTTTTGAGGCCTCTCTCTCCTTCTCCCTGCCAAAACGTCTTTCAGAGACAGCACATCTTTCCATGCTGTCTTTCCTCCCCTGTGCCCAGCCCATGTCTGGGGGTGTCTCTCTCCTCTCTTGTGCCAGGGCCATTTTGGGGAGTGGCTCTCTCATCCCCCATTCCCGGCCCATGTCTGGGAGGAGCTCTGTCCTCGGCTGGCCTGTCTCTGGGGGTGGCTCTTTCCACCCCACTGTCTGGTCTGTGCCTAGGAGTGTCTCTCTTCTCCCCTGTGCCAGGCCTGTTTTGGGGGACAGCTGTGTCCCTGGCCAGCACAGTGCAGGGGACCACGTGGGTGCGTCGGTGTTTGACCAAGTGTGAGGCCTGGCTGAAGCACTTGCCACACTCGGAGCAGGTGTAGGGGCGCTCACCCGTGTGGACGCGTCGGTGCTGAGCCAGAGTGGAGCGGTCACTGAAGCGCTTGGCGCAGACGCTGCACTCGTAGGGCCGCTCGCCTGTGTGGGTGCGTTGGTGGAGGACAAGATTTGAGTTGTGGTGGAAGCTCTTGCCGCACACAGAGCAAACATAGGGTTTCTGGCCCAGGTGGATCTTACTGTGGGTCCGGAGGCTGGAACTCTGCGAGAAGGCGCGGCCGCACTCCCCGCACTGGTAGGGCCGCTCCCCAGTGTGCGTACGGTGGTGCACAATCAGATTGGACTGCAGCCGGAAGCTCTTCTCGCACACCGGGCAGTGGAAAGGCTTCTCTCCCGTGTGGATGCGCCGGTGCCGCTGCAGGTCAGAGCTCTGTCTGAAGCCCCGGCCACACTCAGGGCACTGGTTGCACCTCTTAGACTGGGGCAGGCTATTGCTAGTGGGGGAGCCTCCCATGATCAGGTTCTTGCAGCAGGAATTGACGGGCGACGACAGAGGGGGCTGCTGTGCCTGGCTGAGAGTGGGGTGTAGCTGTGTCCTGGGCAGGGCAGGAAGCAGCTGTTCCATGCACAGAGGAGAGAGTGGCTGTTCCTTGTGCATAGGAGGGGATGGATGTTCCCTGCCAGGAGTGGAGGGCGGCTGGTCCCTGCGCAGGGGTGGGGGCGGCCGTTCCCAGCACACAGGAGGAACAGGCTGTTCTCTGCTCAGGGGAGGGGGCGGCTGTTCCCTGCTCAGGGAAGGGGGCGCCTGTTCCCGGCACACAGGAGGGGACGGCTGTGCCCTGCTCAGGGGAGGGGGCAGCTGTTCCCGGCACACAGGAGGGGGCAGCTGTTCCCTGCTCAGGGGAAGGGGTGGCTGTTCCCTGTCAGGAGCGGGGGGCGGCTGTTCCCGGCACACAGGAGGGGGCAGCTTTTCCCTGCTCAGGGGAGGGGGCGGCTGTTCCGGGCACACAGGAGGGACAGGCTGTTCCCTGCTCAGGGGAGGGGGCGGCTGTTCCGGGCACACAGGAGGAACAGGATGTTCCCTGTGCACACCAGGCGGTGGCTGTTTCCTGTGTACAGGAAGGAAAGGCTTTTGCATGCGCACAGAAGGAAGCGGCTGTTGCATGTACATGGGACAGGTGGGGAGCTGCTGTTTCCCACCCTCAGAGGGGGCTGCTGGCTCTTCTCCATCCAGAGAGGGTTTCTTTCTCTTCCGGCCAGGGCTCTGGGCCGCTTTCCTCTTGGGTCGACTTGGTGAGGCCTTGGGCGTTGGAGCTGCTTTGACAGGTGCCTCCGCCTCCCCGTGGTGCAGCACAGCCAGCTCCTCAGTGTCTGCGGGGACCAAGAGAGAAGTGGTGCGTGAGCCGGGCCCCAGGCGCAGGGGGAAGCCAGCAGAGGGATCTAAACTAACAGTGGCGGGAAAGTGGAATTCAAAGTTCACAAAAAATATTCGAGTTTTTGGAAAAAAGTTTGTCCCGAATTGGGACAAAAAACCAAAAACTGGAAATGTTCCCCACAACTTGAACCCCGCAATACTTGGTTTGGGACACACCGAGTTGCAGGAACATGTGTGTGTGTGAAATGAAATGTGCTCCCTGGGATTCCCGGCTGCCCGTCCAGGCAGGTGCCGTGGAGTCAGGAGCGCCTGGGAGCCCCGGCTCCGGGGCAGCCACCGGGCCAGCTGCTGCTGGCCCTGGGAGCTTGGGAGCCGGGTATCCCAATGCTTCTATGCTCCTGGCACCTCTGTAGTTCAGAAACCCCAGGCCACGGGGCAGCCCTCCTGGTGAGCTGCTGAAGTGCTGGGGAGGGATGAGCTGGCGAGACACCAGGCAGGTTTCTGTCAGTCCCCGGCCTGCTTTCTGCCCAAATTCTGTCAGAACTGAGATGTTTCTATGGAATGCTTCAAATTTGGCAAATCATCATTTTGTTATGGAAAAAATCTCCAGCCAGCTCCAAAGTAACCCCGTTATCTAACCCAGGGCAAACTGTTTCCACTTGCATGGAACTGAATCAAAACAAGCTTGGTTAAAACCAGAACAAGGACATCCACACAGCCCAGTGGAGCTGTTTAACTGTGTATTACTGTGTAATACTGTGTATGGGGGAGGAATAGCTCTTGTGGTTTGAGCATTGGCCTGCTAAACCCAGGGTTGTGAGTTCAATCCTTGAAGGAGCCACTTAGGGATCTGGGGCAAAATCAGTACTTGGTCTTGCTAGTGAAGGCAGGGGGCTGGACTCAATGACCTTTCAAGGTCCCTTCCAGTTCTAGGAGATAGGATATCTCCATTATAGTATGCAAAAAGCCTGGGAAACAAGCAGAGAGAACTGGAAGTCCTGGCACAGTCAAGGAATTATGATGTGATTGGAATAACAGAGACTTGGTGGGATAACTCACATGACTGGAGTACTGTCATGGATGGATATAAACTGTTCAGGAAGGACAGGCAGGGCAGAAAAGGTGGGGAGTTGCATTGTATGTAAGAGAGCAGTATGACTGCTCAGAGCTCCAGTATAAAACTTCAGAAAAACCCGAGAGTCTCTGGATTAAGTTTAGAAGTGCAAGCAACAAGGGTGATGTCGTGTTGGGAGTCTGTTATAGACCTCCAGACCAGGGGGATGAGGTGCACGAGGCTTTCTTCAGGCAACTAACAGAAGTTACTAGATCACAGGCCCTGGTTCTCATGGGGGACTTCAATCACCCCGATATCTGCTGGGAGAGCAATACAGCGGTGCACAGACAATCCAGGAAGTTTTTGGAAAGTGTAGGGGACAATTTCCTGGTGCATGTGCTGGAGGAACCAACTAGGGGCAGAGCTCTTCTTGACCTGCTGCTCACAAACAGGGAAGAATTAGTAGAGAAAGCAAAAGTGGATGGGAACCTGGGAGGCAGTGACCATGAGATAGTTGAGTTCAGGATCCTGACACAAGGAAGAAAGGAGAGCAGCAGAATACGGACTCTGGACTTCAGAAAAGCAGACTTTGACTCCCTCAGGGAACTGGTGGGCAGGATCCCATGGGAGAATAACATGAAGGGGAAAGGAGTCCAGGAGAGCTGGCTGTATTTTAAAGAATCCTTATTGAGGTTGCAGGAAAAAACCATCCCGATGTGTAGAAAGAATAGTAAATATGACAGGCGACCAGCTTGGCTTAACAGTAAAATCCTTGCTGATCTTAAACACAAAAAAGAAGCTTACAAGAAGTGGAAGATTGGACAAATGACCAGGAAGGAGTATAAAAATATTGCTCAGGCATGCAGGAGTGAAATCAGGAAGGCCAAATCACACTTGGAGTTGCAGCTAGCAAGGGATGTTAAGAGTAACAAGAAGGGTTTCTTCAGGTATGTTAGCAACAAAAAGAAGGTCAATGAAAGTGTGGGCCCCTTACTGAATGAGGGAGGCAACCTAGTGACAGAGGATGTGGAAAAAGCTAATGTACTCAATGATTTTTTTGCCTCTGTCTTCACAAACAAGGTCAGTTCCCATACTACTGCACTGGGCAGCACAATATGGGGAGGAGGTGACCAGCCCCTTGTGGAGAAAGAAGTGGTTCAGGACTATTCAGAAAAACTGGACAAGCACAAGTTCATGGGGCCAGATGCACTGCATCCGAGGGTGCTAAAGGAGTTGGCAGATTTGATTGCAGAACCATTGACCATTATCTTTGAAAACTCATGGTGATCGGGGGCAGTCCCGGATGACTGGAAAAAGGCTAATGTAGTGCCCATCTTTAAAAAAGGGAAGGAGGAGGATCTGGGGAACTACAGGCCAGTCAGCCTCACTTCAGTCCCTGGAAAAATCATGGAGCAGGTCCTCAAGGAATCAATTTTGAAGCACTTAGAGAAGAAGAAAGTGATCAGGAACAGTTTGCATGGATTCATCAAATGCAAGTCATGCCTGACTAACCTAATTGCCTTCTATGATGAGATAACTGTCTCTGTGGATGAGGGGAAAGCAGTGGACATGTTATTCCTTGACTTTAGGAAAGCTTTTGATATGGTCTCCCACAGTATTCTTGCCAGCAAGTTAAAGACGTATGGGTTCGATGAATGGTCTATAAGGTGGATAGAAAGCTAGCTAGATCATCGGGCTCAACGGGTAATGATCAATGGCTCCATGTCTAGTTGACAGCCGGTATCAAGCGGAGTGCCCCAAGGGTCAGTCCTGGTACCGGTTTTGTTCAATATCTTCATTAATGATCAGCAAGTTTGCAGATGACACTAAACTGGGAGGAGTGGTAGATATGCTGGAGGGTAGGGATAGGATACAGAGGGACCTAGACAAATTAGAGGATTGGGCCAAAAGAAATCTGATGAGGTTCAACAAGGACAAGTGCAGAGTCCTGCACTTAGGACGGAAGAATCCCATGCACTGCTACAGACTAGGGACCGAGTGGCGAGGCAGCAGTTCTGCAGAAAAGGACCTAGGGGTTACAGTGGACGAGAAGCTGGATATGAGTCAACAGTGTGCCCTTGTTGCCAAGAAGGCTAACGGCATTTTGGGCTGTATAAGTAGGGGCATTGCCAGCAGATCGAGGGACGTGATCGTTCCCCTCTATTCGACATTGGTGAGGCCTCATCTGGAGTACTGTGTCCAGTTTTGGGCCCCACACTACAAGAAGGATGTGGAAAAATTGGAAAGAGTCCAGCGGAGGGCAACAAAAACTATTAGGGGGCTGGAGCACATGATTTATGAGGGGAGGCTGAGGGGACTGGGATTATTTAGTCTGCAGAAGAGAAGAATGAGGGGGGATTTGATAGCTGCTTTCAACTACCTGAAAGGGGGTTCGAAAGAGGACGGATCTAGACTGTTCTCAGTGGTAGCAGATGACAGAACAAGGAGTAATGGTCTCAAGTTGCAGTGGGGGAGGTTTAGGTTGGATATTAGGAAAAACTTTTTCACTAGGAGGGTGGTGAAGTACTGGAATGGGTTACCTAGGGAGGCGGTGGAATCTCCTTCCTTAGAGATTTTTAAGGTCCGGCTTGACAAAGCCCTGGCTGGGATGATTTAGTTGGGGATTGGTCCTGCTTTGAGCCATAGGTGCCAACTTCTCCCGGTGCTGGTGGGTGCTCGTGCCCTCTGGCCCCGTCCCGAATTCACCCCTGCCCCGCCCCCATTCCAACCCCTTCCCCAAAGTCCCCGCCTCAACTCCGCCCCTGCCTGCCCCTATTGAACTCCTTTCCTAAATCCCTGACCCGGCCTCACTTCTTCTCCATCTCCTCCCATGTCCCCTGAGCACGCCGTGTTCCCACTCCTCCCCACTCCCTCCCACAGCTTGTTACACCGCGAAACAGCTGTTTCGCGGCAGCAAGCGCTGGGAGGAGAAGCAGGGAAGGCGCGCTCAGGGGAGGAGGCGGAGGTGAGCTGCAGCGGGGGGGCGGGGCGGGGAGTTGTCGGTGGGTGCAGCACCCACCAATTTTTCCCCGTGGGTGCTCCAGCCCCGGAGCACCCACGGAGTCAGCGCCTGTGCTTTGAGCAGGGGGTTGGACTAGATGACCTCCTGAGGTCCTTTCCAACCCTGAGATTCTATTATTCTAAAGTGTCTATCTCTGGCATTGACAGGCCCCAGCACCATAGTATGCAGGCACCTCACAATCCTTAATGTGTTTATCCACATGCATGCCTGGGAGGCAGGGCAAGGCTGTTATCCCCAGTGTACAGATGGGAACTGACACACACAGGGACTAAATGACTTGCCCAAGGTCACACAGGGAGTCTGTGTCAGAGGTCAAACAGAAGCCAGGTCTTCATCATCCGAGGCCAGTGAGTAAGCACCAGGCCACACTTCCCGATCATGCAGCTATCTGCACTACTGCATCGCTGTGCACAGCCAAGCCCGGTGGATGTCAGAGTAACAATAGCTTGGAAGTGGTGACCGTGAGAGTCTCACACCTGGATTCATCGTGGTGAGGAGTGGAAAGGAAAGGCAGAACATGTCTTGATTCTGCCTCCACCATGGCTCAGTGGATTCGGCCATGGGGCAGGGCTGCAGGAGCTCCTGGCTGTGTGACTAAGCTCTGCCTACCCCATGGCTCTGCAGACGCAGCCAGGAGGCACTGCCATGGGAACTTGTGGCTGGGATCCCAGGATTTTACTTTCTGAGCTGGCTGATTCATCCCTCACCTGTTGGGACATCCCTCTGGGTCTCATGCTCCTCAGGGGCTGGGGGATCTGGGATGCACGGCTCCTCCCCTCGCTCCAGCTGAGAGATCAGGGCGGGTTTGCGAACCGGACAACCTGCCCATGGGGAAGAGAAAAGAAGCAATAAGGGCACGGTCAGCGAGCCCCAGGACTTGGTACAAAGGTCCCTCTCTGCTGGGGAGGGGACGATGGGGAAGTGTGACAACCAGTGGGAGGAGGGGCAGGCACAACCCAACGGTGACAACTCTGAATCCGCAGAGACAGACCAGAGCACTCTCTGCTGAAGCAGGAACCCAAGCTCAGGCAGGCAGGGAATACAGGCAGCGTGTGTGTATGGGCATGTGTGCATGCGTGTACTCAGATAGGGAACCCCAGGATAGCATCACAGGTTCAAAGGCCAGCAGGGCCCATTCTATCCAGACAGTTTGGCCTGCTGCATTGAGCCAGGGAGGGATAGCTCCGTGGTTTGAGCACTGGCCTGCTAAACCCAGGGTTGTGAATTCAATCTTTGAGGGGGCCATTTAGGGAACTGGGGCAAAAATCTGTCTGGGCTTTGGTTGCCTTTGAGCAGGGGGTGGGACTAGATGACTTCCTGAGGTCCCTTCCAACCCTGATATTCTATGATCTAGGTATGTTAAATTCTACAAAAAAATGTTTCCTTTGGACAATGCCATTTCAACTTAAGGAAATTTTTCACACAAGCAAATAATTTTCAAAATGAAAATTCTTTGGAAAATATAAAAATGAAAATACTGCAAAATAAATGTTGTTTTGAATATTTTCTACATTACATTGTTTACATTATGAGCAGGGCATCACAGGACATAGTTCAAAGTGTCTCCTGTTTGTGCTGCGGTTTCTTATTTATTTATTATTTGTGTTATGGTAAAGCCGTAGGAGCCCCAGTCATGGAGCAGGACCCTATTGCACCAGGCGCTGTACAAACACACAACAAATAGACAGTCTGTACCCGAAAAAGCTCACAGTCTAGTACATGACAAGAGACAACAGATCTATACAGACAGACGGAGGAATACAAGGAAAAAATGATGTAACTGTTACCATGACAACCAACTACACAACAGTAACATTGTCTAAATAGACAAAACATAGGGTGGGGGAAGGGGTAGAAGAGAGACAACAATGTCATGCTAGTTCCAAGATTTACGTCTCACGTTAGTTCCACAGGTATCAAACTGTTTCACTGCAACATAAATAGGAGACACTTTGATCTAGAAAATAAGTCAAGATGTTTCAATCTGTACTAAGCAGCTATGGCCCTTAGTGTATTTAATAAATAAATATTTTGACTATTATGTCATAAGATTACAAATCATGACATAAGAGTACATGTCCTCGTGTGCACCGTATATCATGAAATAATGTAAAAATAATATAAAAATGAAAATAAAACACATTTTAAAACAATAATTTTCAGAATGTCTGTTTCATGGGAAATTACAAGGATATTTGGTTTTGTTCTGATCCAGGGTGAAAACAAATTTTGAAATGTCAAAACGAAACAGAAATGTGGAGTTTTGACGAGACTTGCTCCTGCATAACCCAGGCCAGAGAGTCTTACCCAGCGATTCTTGCTTCCAGCCCATCGCAGAGGTGCGCAGGAAATTACTTTTCAAAAAAATGTTGATTAAAAGCAGGGGGTGTGTATGTCTTTTTTTTAACCTTTTCAGGCTTTTGATGAAAACACACACATTTGGGGGTTTTCAGCAGCTGACACCCAACATATTTGATGGAAAGTTTTTGTGAAAATGTCAGTTTTGTTGAAAAACCCAATTTCCATAGAAAATAATTTTGATGGGAAAGTTTGGAGCAGTTCTATACTTTATGTGCATGTATTGTGTTTCTCAATCTCCTTGAAAACAAGGGGTGCAAAGATTAGTCTGGGATTCTAATGCCACCTCCCACCAGGAACCCAAGAGACCAGGGAATAGCCTGCAACTAGAGATGGGTGAAAAAGTTTCCAACACAAGTTTCAGTGGAAACCATGAAGCTGCAAGATTGGCTGGCTCCCTGAGAGATGTTTATAAATTCCATTTTGGTTCGTCTGACACAGAATTTTTCATATATTTCAGTTTCATGGGAAATTTCTAATTTCTGACTTTGTCTGAATTTTAGAAATGCGAAATTTCTCACAAGCCAAAAATTCTGGTTCCTCACGGTGCTACCAGGAGCCCGCCAGACCTGGGCATAGCAGAGAACTCACTGAGAGAACTGCTCAAAGACTAGCCATCCAAACTTTATTTTCAACTAAAATTGGGACATTGAACATAAAAATTAGCGGAAATTTTCTGCTTTGCTCAACATTTTTTGTTTTTTTTTTTCACTGAAAATTTATACAAAACCCAAAACAAAAATTAGTTTCCACTGAAATTTTCCAGGGAAAAAAAATCTCCATTTTCTGTCTAGCTCTACTCACAGCCAGAGATGGTCAACATTTTTTTGTTCGACAAAATTTTCAGATGAAAAACAGACTTGATTTCCATGTAAAAAAATTCTACTTTTCAACAAAAGAGTTTCCAGTTTTTGTTTTTTCTCTCTCATTTTTCATTTATTCCCCCAGTACCAAAACAGTAAAAGTCATGGGGGAGAGAAAGGAAAGAATGGGGAAAAAACATAGACGATTTAGTTCTTGTTGAAAAACTTGAAATATTTGTGAACAAAATATTTTTACTTTATTTCAAAACAATTTTTCGGTGGAAAAGATTTACGATTTTCCAGACAGCTCTGCCCAGAGCTTCCACATGAGTCAAGAAGTTTGGATAATCACCCAACTAACCCAGTGAGCTAATGCTCCGGTAATTCTCCTGCATGACAGTCCCATACAGCTGCCTCTGCTCCTCATCCAACAGCAACCACTCTGCCTCAGTCAGAGTCAGAGCCACATCCTTGAACTGCACCGGCATCTGTAACCACAAAGACATCCTGCTCAGCACTGACCACTCCCGGGACAATTCCCTGCTGAGCACTAGCTGTGCCAGGGACAAATCCTCCCCCCGCGCTACGCTGTGTGCCAGTCCTCCCCTGCCCAGCACAGTGCCAGCTGCTCTGGGGCCTATCCCTGGAATTAGGAAAACATGCACAGAAGCAGGGCAGGGTGTGACGTAGTGGGGAATTTCCCTTGTTATGTTGTATGTGAGCCTATGTGAGTCTTACTGTTTTGCATGAATGCTGTGTGTGCCTCAGTTTCCCTGTGTATTGCACCAATGTCTAGGTGGTGGGAATAAGGGGGTGTGACTTTTGAGGGGGCTGCTCCAGCTGGAAGCAAGTCAGTCTTGGCTGGCTTGGGGTGCAGGGGAGAGGACCAGAGCCCTGGCTCTGGGCTTCCCGCCCCACAAGATAGACTTGGCTGAAAGTCACTGATTTCTGTGCTAACAAGTTCTGTCCTACGCTGTGTTCCTGTTGACTAATAAATCTTCTGTTTTACCAGCTGGCTGAGAGTTACGTCTGACTGAGGAGTTGGGGTGCAGGGCCCTCTAGCTTCCCCAGGAGCCCCGCCCGGGCGGACTCGCTGTGGGGAGTGCACGGTCTGGAAGGGGATGCTGAATGCTCCGAGGTCAGACCCAGGAAGGTCAAAGCTGTGTAAGCTTCTTGCCCTGGCGACAGTCTGCTCAGAGAGAGGAGGCTCCCCCAGAGTCCTGACTGGCTTCGTATGAAGTAGTTCCAGAGCATCGCCCCAGTTACTCCGTGACACCGAGCCAGTGTCGAAGGAAACAGGACACACAGAAATGTGCACGGTGGGGATTAGTGTGGGGAGTGGTGTTCGCAGCCACATCAAACAATAACCACACTGTGCCCTGGACAGTATCTCTGGTGAGGAGGTGGCCCACCTGTCAGCGTGAAGCGCTTCAATTTGGAAAGCACATTCCCTACAAGACAGATAGCCTCACACAACGAATATGAGGACCAGGCTGGCACGATAGCATGAGGCCCTCCTCCATTTTGGGAAGCACGTTCCCTTCAAAATGGCGGCCCTCATAGAGTGAATCACAGACTCTCATGGAGACTCAACACTGGGCCTTTTCATCTCAAACCAAACCTGTTCAGATCCAAAGCTGGGCTGCGTACTTGGGAACACACGACACTGCAGGAGAGAGCGCTCAGATGTCACTGTTATAAGGGAGACTTTAAATGAGAGCAGACCGTCTCCCACTCTCCCCAGTAGTATATTTTCCGGCCTCTTGGAACGTCTTAGCACAGGTGTGTTTGAGATGCCACGTGTGGCAAATTCACTCCCTCAAAATCCCCTGATTAGCAGGACTGGCAGCTCTCGCTAGCTGAGGTCTCTCATTGACCCTTCTAAATTGTTGGGGCTACATGAGTCCCCAAGTGCTTAGATGCCCACGAGTGGTCGCTAACTTGGGGCACTACAGTTTTTAGTTGTCCAGCTGGGAGACGGGTGGGACCTGGTTTCCAGGGGGGATGTGCTAAAGATAACACAGATGTATCTGCGCAGCACCTGAACCATCTGGCCCCGGTTGACTCATGTTCGGCACCCAAACTCTGAAGCATCCACACTCCATGGAGAATCTTGAGCAAGGCTTTACAGGGACAAATACAGGAACCCTGGCTCGCCTGTGGCTTCCACAGTCTGTCTCCCCTTCCCACCCCGGTCCCTCACTGAGATGATCACTCTCACCTGTAGCCCTGGCCACTGGGCCTCTGGCTGCCCCACCTGGAACCCTTCTGCCAGGGCCACCGCTTGGGCGCCGGTATCAGGACCACATTCCCAGACCCAGTTCTGCATTTCCTCCGGCAGGATGGTCAGGAACTGCTCCAGGATCAGCAGCTCCAGGATCTGCTCCTTGGTGCGGCTCTGCGGCTCCAGCCAGCGATGGCAGAGCTCCCAGAGGCGGCTGTAAGCCTCCTGGGGCCCCTCAGCCTCCTGGTAGCAGAATTCCCTGAAGCGCCTGCGCTGTGTCTCCGGGCTGATGCCATAGCGATGCAGGATAGTGGCCTTCACCTTCCCATAGTCACTTGTCTCTGTGATATCTAGGCTGCCATAGGCCAACTGGGCTTTCCCGGTGAGGTACAGCTCCAGTCGGGTTGTCCATTCCTCTCTCGGCCACTGGCAGGCGTCAGCCACCTGCTCAAAGGTGGCCAGATAGGCCTCGATATCGTCCTCTGGGGCCAGCTGTGGCAGCTCCAGGGTTCTCCATGCAGGTGCTGGAGTTGGCTTAACCTCGGCAGGGGTCTGTGTGGCTGACAGCTGCTCCTCTCGACACAGTGCCGTCTCCTCCGGCAGCTCGATCCCAGCCTGCTCCAGACCCCTGGGTGACTCACTGCCCCCCTGGGAGGTGGGGTTTTCACACCTACGTGCACAAGTCGGTGCTGGCACAACTCCGGGAGGAGGCGACAGCTCTGGTTCTCCATGCCTGAGGGCACAGACCGGAGCCGGCCCCACCTCCGGGAGGATGCGCAGGGCCTGCAGCACCTCCTGCCAGACGTCCTCCCAGTGCTGCAGCATCTCCTTCTGCGACGCATACTGGGCCTGCTGCGGCGCCACCCATCTCAGCAGCTCCCCAATGGTGCCAGACTGCACCACAATAGGCAGCCCGCCCGACCGCTCCAATCCCGCATCTGGCTCGGGCCCAGCTGAGACCTGCTGCTCTGTCAGTCCAGCAGGACACATCGACTGCTCCACCTGGATCTGAAACTGCAGGTCCAGGGCCCCCTCTGCTTCCGGCCCTGCAGCCATGGCTGCTCCCCGGGGGTGTCCTTATCCCAGCAGGGGATGATCCCAGACCCCAGGCCTTTCTGTCTCATTCATGCCCCTGGCAGGAAGCATCCAGCCTCTGGCTTCCTACCTCAGTGTCTCGTTTTTGACACCACGTGAGCCGGGTGGGGAATCAGGTCCGAGGGCCCAGAAGCACAAACTGTCTCGTAAAACCAGAGCAACCTCCTGTAGCCGGCAATGCTGCTGTCTGGAAAGAGGGGCTTCTCCTGCGGCTCCTGAGAGGGCAGGGGAAACACAGACAGTGAGGGAGCAATTCCGTGGTACCGAGGGATTTGAGTGCTTAGCTCAACCTGATAACTCCTGGTAAAAACGACAACGGCCGAGTTGTCCCCTGGGACTGTGTGTTGTGTTCACTAACACTCCTGTCCTCCTAGTGTGGACGCACCCTTCCCTGCCAGAAAAGCTGTGTTCTTACAGCCAGCTAGTGACCATCTCTCCATCTCTCCTTGTTAGAGAATCATCCCAGAGGGGGATGGGGAAATGAGGGGCACGAGCCAGGGACCTTCGATAAGCCGAGTTCAGTTCCCTGCTCTGTCAGACTCTGTGTGTGAGGCTGGGACACATGCAGAGCTTCCAGAGAAACATTCATAACAGAAAGACCCCTGCTCCCCTCTCCCACTCATACCCCCAGCTTCCTACCCCTCTCAGCACAGCCAACCCCCTCCTTGCGTAGGGTGATATGGGGTTGGTTGCAGCTGTGTTATTAGGGTTTGTCTACATAGGGAAATTGGCTGGCACAGCGACAGTGCAATAACCATGTAGTTGGGCTGAATCTGCCCCCCACGCAGCATAGGGCCCACACTGGCTCTGACAAATGCCCAGAGGAATCATAGAATATCAGGGTTGGAAGGGACCTCAGGAGGTCATCTAGTCCAACCCCCTGCTCAAAGCGGAACCAATCCCCAGACAGATTTTTGCCCCAGATCCCTAAATGCCCCCCTCAAGGATTGAACTCACAACCCTGTGTTTAGCAGGCCAATGCTCAAACCACTGAGCTATCCCTCCCCTCAGGAGGCAAATGGGATCCCGGGTGGGTCTGTTGCCCCCCGGTTCCCCAGCTCACACACTTCGTAATCCTTCGCCTCCTCTTACACAAACACCCCCCAGCTCCTTCTGTTAGCATCACACTCCACATGCTCTTCCCATGCACTCGGCCCCCACACTCCCCGCCGGCAAGTGCTGGGGTTTTGTTCAGCCGCGCTGGCAAGCCCCCGCTGTCTGTGTGCAGGGAGAAAGCTGCAGGCTGATCAAACCTGCTGTTGTTCTCTCCAGTTCCGCCTTTGGCTGAGCTTTCCCTGTAGTGTCTAACTCCTCCCTACTTGTGCCCTGCATTTTAACCCCACGTTAGCCTGCTCCGTTTCCACCGTGCTTAGCGCTTCCACTGCATTTGGACAGAGAACTCCTCCTCCCTCCTGCCAGACAGAAGCCTCCCGGAAACGGGGAAAATGTTTTGTGGGCAGAATTTCCCAATGATTACGTTTGCAGATGACACAAAGCTGGGCGGGGGATTACCAACCCTTTGGAGGATAGAGCTAAAATTCAGAGGGATCTTGATAAATTGGAGAACTGGGCTATAGCCAACAAAATGAAATTCAACAGAGACAAATGTGAAGTGTTGCACTTAGGGAAGAAAAACCAAATGCACAAACACAGAATGGGGGGAACTGTCCTGGCAACAGCACTGCTGAGAAGGATCTGGGAGTTGTGGTGGATCACAACCAAAACATGCGCCAGCAATGCGATGCAGTTGCAAAAAAGCAAATGCAATTTTAGGTTGCATTAACAGAGGCACAGCATGCAAGTCATGGGAGGTGATAGTACCGCTCTACTCGGCATTGGTTAGGCCTCAGCTGGAGTAGTATGTCCAATGTTGGTCACCAACATATAGAAAGGATGTAGAGAGAAACTGGGAAGGACCCAGAAGTGAACGACAAAGATGATGAGAAGGATGGAATGCAAGTCATACGAGCAAAGCCTGAAGGAACTGAGTATGTTTAGTTTGGAAAAGAGGAGATTAAAGGGGGACGTGATAGCGGTCTTCAAATACTTGAAAGGCTGCCATAAAAAAGATGGAGAAAAGAGGCAAGAGGCAATGGGGTCAAACAGAAGATTTATGTCTATACTGGCAATTGAGCGACAAAACTGTTGTCGTTCAGAGGTGCAAACCACTCCCCCCCAAGACAAAAGTTTTGCCATGGCAAGTGTCATTGTGAACAGTGTGTTGTCGGCAGGAGCGCTCTCCTGTCGACAATGTGAACGCTGTTCATTGGGGGTGCAAGTATTTTGTTGGCAAGAGTGCTGACAAACAGCGGCTACACTGCCCGACTTTTAGTGACACAGCTGTGTCGACACGGCCATGTCGCTAAAAGCTGTGTAGTGTAGATAAAGCCTAAGATTAAATCTTAGGAAAAACTTCCTAACGGTAAGAACAGGAGAACAATGGAACAGACCTGCCTAGGGAGGTCAAGGAAGCTCCTTCACTGGAGATTTTCAAAAGGAGGCTGGATAACCAGCTGTCTTGGAAGGGTTAGTGTGACGCATGGCTAGAAAGGGTTAAACATCCTGCAAAATAAATAACCCTCAAAAGACATGTGGGGAGATAATGTTTGTGTTTTTGTGTATTTACATATGTATGAGTAGGGTCCACAATGTAATCAACGCTCTCTGTCTAAGCTGTATTCTGATATCATTTAAATTAATTGTAATGTACTGTGAATGGTGGAGGAACAAGCAAATGGCCTTATGTTAATTCATATAGCTAAGTACCGGTGATGGACCTCCTTCAAAGTCATCTTAATTACCTTTTGTTCCCTGAGGAATTCCAACTTGTCAAAAGAGGGCTTTGGAGAGGGCTATGGTAGGGGAAACCGGGGCTGATTGGGGAAGTAGTCACAGCTGGGCCACGCCCCAGTCAGGCCACAGCTGGCCCTATAAAAAGGCTGTGAGCCAGGCACTCAGGAGACTCTCTCACTAGCCTTTGAGAGGGAGGGGCCTGGCTGCTGGGGAGTGTACCTGAGGTGGAGCAGAGCTGGGGGAAGGCCAGAGGAGCTGGGGAGCTCTGGCCTGGAAACCCCTCAGGCTGCAGGCCTAGTATAAGGCTGAATAGGTATTGGGGTTGCAGGGGCCAGCCCAAGGGCAGAGGAAGGCAGCAGGCCCAAATCCTCCTTGCCAGTGATGAGTGGCTTATACTGCAGTCTGCCCCAGGGAACGGGGGCTAGTTGGTGACTGGCAGTAGCCTACGACTAAGGCGAGGTGGGGATAGGGGGTGGGGGTTCCCTGGGGAGGGGAGACCCTGAGACTGAGGGGTGTACAGCCAGGGGGCAGCACCCCAGATAACAGGGCACCGGAGTCCAGGGAGGGACATGGGGGCCAAGCGGCAGCGGGACACCGGCCTGCAGAGGGCGCTCCGGAGGCTGGAGAGCTAATTCCCTGAGACGACCAGCAGGAGACGCCGCAGGGGTGAGTCCCACATTGCTACAACATGAAATTGTATAAAAGATCCTTAGGTCCTGATTCTGTCATCTCAGATCTGCTTAGGCTTCATCAGGGGAAGTTTGAGTCACAAGGCTGAGGTCCCAGTTATGCTGGTACGCCCTGAATGTGAGTTTTGGACATTGGACTATGACCTATTTTTGAAAGAACTCTTTGCAACTACAAAGCTCACCATCTCTGCTATGAATTTGAACCTCAATAAATCGAACTCATGTCTGTATGTATATTGATCTTTTAATCCTACTCTCTCTCTTGTTTTTTAATAAAGTTTAGTTTAGTTAATAAGAATTGGCTGTAGCGTGTATTTGGGTAAGATCTGAAATATTCATTAACCTGGGCGGTAATGAGTCCGATCCTTTGGGATTGGCAGAACCTTTTCTTTTATATGATGAAATAAGATTTACAGAAATTTTCATCATATTTGACGTGGGTACCTGGATGGGGACCTGAGGCTGGATCACTTCAAGGGAACTGTGTTGTTTGGACTTCTGAGTAACCAGTAAGATAATAAAGAAGCTGTTTTATGATGGCTTGGTAAATCTAAGTATTGGAATATCCACCAGCTTTGGGGATTGTCTGCCCCATTCTTTGCAGTTCACCCTAATTGAGTGATCACAGCTGGCTCCCCACTAGGACCCCGGTCACAGTTAGACACAACAAATCCTGCATCTTGCAGGAGGTTAGACTAGATCAGTGGTTCTCAACCTTTTCAGACTACTATATCCCTTTCAGGAGTCTGATTTGTTTTGCGTAACCCCAAGTTTCACCTCACTTAAAAACTACTTGCTTAGAAAATCAGACATAAAAATACAAAATGTCACAGCACACAAGTACTGATAAATTTGCTTGTTTTCTCATTTTTGCCATATAATTATACAATTAATCAATTGGAATATAAATATTGTTCTTACATTTCAGTGTGATACTTGAGTCTGTTTTTTCACTTGTGAGCCTTGTCTGAAGCCGGACCGCAGGCAGTGGGGCTGAAGTCCAAGCTGCACCACCCAGAGCTGAAGTATGTAACTTCGCTTCACAGGGGTACCTGTCTATAACTGCCTATAACCTGTCCCGTGACCACTGATCTAGATGAGTTGAGTACCCCTTGGAAGACCTCTGCATACCTCCAGGGGTACGCATGCCCCTGGTTGAGAACCACCGGACTAGATGACCCCTGCGGTCCCTTCTAGCCCTGTGGCTCTATGACCCGGAGAGGCAGAACTGTCAGCTGAGCTTTCTACAAAACATTGTGTGGTTTGCAGACCAAATGGCTGACAGACATTCCCATTAGAAGTTCTCGTTGCCAAAAGCTGTTAGCTTTCACCTCCAGGATGGCCTACATTGATCATGAGGCAAATTATTGAGTTATTTACATGCACTGCTTTTCTCTTGTCATTGCACAGACAGCAGCTCTGTGCTATGCAAGAGAGAGCAAGAGCACCCTGTGAATGAAATGAGAGAGCAGCCCAGATTAACACACTGCTCAGCACCAGGACATATCCCACCAGAAACCCACCCCAGTACCCGGCAAGCGCAGCAACATTAGGATGCAGTTACATGGGTCTGGCACGGGTAGCGCATAGTAGCGGGGAGTTTCCCATGCCCAGGCTAACTCTGCCATGAAGAAATACCCTTAGTGTGGTGCTGAGATTCCAGGCTGAGACACTGACCTGGGGAGGGGACTGCTGAGAGCAGAGGGACCTTTAACCACCAGACAAAGGCAGAGCACGATCCACTGGCTGGGAGCAGAAGGGAGACAAATTCAGACTGGGAATAAGGGGCCCGTGTTTACCAGGGAGGGGAATGAACCACTGGGAGAGATCCCCTCAGGATGGGGTAGATTCTCCCTCACTGGGCATCTGTCGGTGGAGAGGGGGCATCTTATTCTCAAAGCCCTGGTCTAACCCCCCCAGGAATTACTGGGCCAGGGGCAGGAATTGTTGGGGGAGATGGGTTAGCTAGCTGGGTCTGCGGGAGGCTGGGCTGGATGGCCATAAAATGAGATCCCAGTGGGTAGGGAAAGGGCTCAGAGTGCTCCATTGGAGGGAGATGTCTGTGTACGTGGAAATGAGACAATTTCATGTGCTGCCTCTAGTGAGACTGGAAAATATTTAGACTGAGGCAGAGCTGGTGAATTTTCATCTTTCATCCAAATGTGGGAGGGATTTTGAAAGGAAACATCTCTTCATCAAAATGGACATTTTTGCAAATATGTATTACATTTTTTTGTCAAATTCCTTGATTTTCACTGGAAAAAATGCCAAAACCCAATAAATGTTCAGTTTTCAGTAATCCAAGCCCAACAGAGTTTCAGCTTTAAAAACAAAACCGTTTTGGTTTCAGAAAAGTAAAGAACTTTCAGTTTTTCAAGGGAAACCAAAATATTAAGACAAAAATGGAATATATTTTAAAGGAGGGAGGAATAATCTGCTTCCCCATCCATTGACTCCTCTGCCTTGTACTTTGTGCTAAGGGCAGGGCTACACCCAGCCTTGGGCGCTGCTTGGTATAGAGACTACACAACCAGGGATGCCCTCTCTCTTTGGATTGTGAGAGAAGAAATCGCTCTCCCTCTCCCCAGAGCCCCAGTCCTGTTGCCAATGGGCAGAAGCACATTGAGATCTGGATGGACATGTTTGCCGATTGCAATTTAAGGTTCCTGGAGTCTGGCTGTGGGGGAGATGTTTGTGGACAGGCGCTTTCCTGAGCTGGCTAGAGACACAGGGCTGGCCTTAGGTAAAATGGCATCCTGAGTAAACTTTTGGTGCCCTTTCTTTGAGTCTGGATATGGATGGGTGGAAGGGGGCAGGCCTGGGGGCACATGCCCTCTCTCCTGGGATCCCCCAGGCTAGGTGTGCCTGCACCCACAGCTTGTGTCCACATTGGGGCTTTGTCTTCACTATCCGGCGGGTAGCAATCGGTTTATCGGGGATCGACTTACCGCGTCTAGTGAAGACGCGGTAAAATCGATCCCTGATCGCTCTGCCGTCGACTCCGGAAATCCACCTCGGCAAGAGGCGGCAGCGGAGTCAGCGGCAGCGCGGCAGCGGTCGACTTTCCCGCGTCCTCACCGCCAGGTAAGCCGACCTAAAATACGCAACTTCAGCTACGGTATTCACGTAGCTGAAGTTGCGTATCTTAGGTCGGACCCCCGCTGCAGTGTAGACCTAGCCTGGGAGTGTCTGACTAGGAGGCGTTTCCACTCACCTGCCACAGTGAATAGCCAGCACCCAACTGCCCCCAGCAGGTGAGATGTGGTTGGAGACCAGGGCTCCCTGGGAAGTAGAGGCTGGAGAGCTGCTGGCTGCCCCCAATCATTGTGCTTAGGAATAAAACCATCCCGACAATTAACAGCAGCTGGGCAGAGCTGGGACTGAGCCATCCCAAACGCAGGGCCTGGCTCAGATGGGACTAGATGCAGGGGCTGTCCCTGATGCCCCATCTTCCCCATCAACTTCCTGCAGGGCCAGGATAGTGCTAGGTTCCCAGTGCAGATCCCTGGTGCCACTACTCAACAGCCATCACTGGCTCTGGAGCTCTTCCCACATTGATGGGGTCTCTCCACCACCACAAAGGGGGGCTATTGGGGACTGAGTGAACTGCCCCACTAGTGGGACATTGATGGGGTCTCTGCCCCTACAGGCTGGCTCTGTCCCACAACCAGCACATGAGCAGGGTCTCTCCCCAGTGTGGGCAGGGAGGTCCCTGGTGGGTGGCAGCCAAGGGTTGAGCTGAGAGAAAAATGGCTCCCATGCTCCAGGGACCGACGGATTCTCTGCTCCACATGAGAGAGAGGGGCTCTTAGGTGTGTGCCATGGGCTGATCTCTGGGGCAAACAGCCCCTAGCATAACTAATGCAGTAACAACTGCCTGCATCTGCAGGGAGCCTGAGACAATTGCTCTGAGGGGGAGTTGTCCTGGGTAGGACCAATGCAGAGATGCTGGCTCAATAACCAGAAAACTAATACAAAGAACCCAAGGTGTATTTTTAGTTTACTGTCCCTTTTTTTTTTTTTTTTTTTTTAAGTCCGTCTCCTGGTCGGTGACCGCTTTGGGTTGGCGAGGGTGTCTCAGTGGGAACTCCCCACTGACGGCTGTGGAGCAAGTGTCACACAGAGACCTGAATATAACCCTGTCCCATGGACAATGGAATCAGCTGTCTCCGGTGACTGAGTATTCATAGACTTGTAGAATTAAAGCTGGGAGGGACCATTTGATCATTAGTCTGACCCTCTGTATAGCACAGACCACTAAATTCCATCCAGTTCCCACTGTATCGAGCCCTGTAACTTGTGTTCAGCTAAAGCATCATCCAGAAAGCCCCCAGTCAGGCTCTGAAAACATCAGGAGATGAAGAATCCACCACTTCCCTTGGGAGTCTGTTCCAGTGGTTAATGACCCTCACGGTGACAAATATGTGCCGAGTCTCTCATTTAACTTTGACTGGCTTCAGCTCCCAGCCATCGGTTCTTGTTCTGCTTTTCTCCGCTAGATTAAAGAGCCCTTTAGCACCCAGTATTTTTCCCCCAGGAAGGCACTTTGACTTCCTGGAGCAGGTAGCAACAGGCAGAGTCACAGGGCTGGTCCACACTAACCCCCCAGTTCGAACTAAGATACGCAACTTCAGCTACGTGAATAACGTAGCTGAAGTTGAAGTATCTTAGTTCGAACTACAAGGTACTTACCGCGGGTCCACACGCGGCAGGCAGGCTCCCCCGTCGACTCCGCGTACTCCTCTCGTGGAGCAGGAGTACCAGTGTCGACGGTGAGCACTTCCGGGATCGATTTATTGCGTCTAGACGTGATAAATCGATCCCAGAAGATCGATTGCTTACCGTCGAACCCGGAGGTAAGTATAGACGTACCCACAGTAACATAGGCATTGTCAGACTGGGTCACAGCCAAGTTCCATCCAGTCCAGGGTCCCATCTCCAATACCAGAAGCTGCAGAGGAAGATATAAGAACCCAGCAGTAGTAGATGGGGGATAATCTGCCCCCCTGAGCCCTTAAGCAGGAGGGGTTGCCGGGCCTTTTTTTGCATTAACTACTCTAGCGCTGGATATTCTTGTTGTCCATAGAAATGCCCAGTCTCTCTTTGAATCTTGCTACGTTCTTGCTCTCAGTGGAATCCTGTGGCAGTGAATTCTACAGGATAATTATGTGCTGTGTGGAAAAACTTACTTTGGTCAGTTTTGAATTTCCCAACTTTTATTTTCATAGCGTGTCCCCTTGCTCTTGCATTATAGGACAGGGAGAACAGAAACGCCTTTCTCCCAGATCGCCTTTCTCTAGACCAGTCAATATTTTATAGACTTTGATCATGTCCCTTCTTGTTCACCCCCTATCAAAGGTTACAAATACAGCTACGTCTCTCTCTCTCTCTCCAGGAGGGAGCTCTGTCCCTTCATAGGTTTTTAATAAACCAAAATGTATACAACTGTGCGATAAAGACCTAATAACTCAACTTGTCTCTGTTATAATATAACATGCTTTTATTTTATGGGGAGGTTTACTGTGAATGCAGCAGAATAGTCAGCAGGCGGTCTAACCAAATTTTTTGTTATATTGGGCGGAACAGAAATAGGTTTGCTGCCAGGGTTGCCAACATGTGAATACTGGGCGATCCCTGGCCCAGGAGGTTGCAGAAGTTTTTGGGAGATCAAGGAGTGCACTGTGACACAGGGGTTGCTGACTACAGGCAGATTTGGTGGCCTGCATTCCCGTCAACTTTTGCCCACTCTGCAGCATCTAAGGCCTTGACTACACGACAAAGTTTTGTCGGTAAAAGTTATGCCGCTTTAATTAAAGCGCGTTCATTAAAACCGCTGTTGCGTGTCCACACTAGCTCCTTGTGTCGGCAGAGCGCATCCACACTAACAGCTCTTGCATCGACACAGAGAGCAGTGCACTGTGGGTAGCTATCCCACTATGCAACTGGCCCAGGGTGCTTTGGGAAGGGTTTGTTGCTTGCAATGCCTCATGGGGCAGGTACAGCGTCACATGATGCAGGATTCTGTCAGTCGCTTTTTCAACGGAAGGGGGGGGAGGGAGAGGAGAGTGGTGTGTCTGGGGCAGGGGAGACAGCAGGCTGACTGACCTATCCTGAGGCAGAGGTAGGGGGATAACCCGCCATGTCAGCCCCCGGCTCAGCCCACTCTGCCTGCAGTTCTGTGATTCCCTCCCAGTTCTCCCACAGCCTCCTCAGCTGCCGGGAGCGGCATCCTGAGCAGCTCTGTGAGCTCTCCATGGCAAAGCGGCCCAGCAGTCTCCCTACCCCACTCCCCGCAGCAGCAGTCTGCCTGCCGCTGTGTTCCTAGTGCAGCTGGAACAGGCATTCCACATGAATGATTTGCTCTTTGTTCCCCAAAGGGAGCAGCACACTCAGCTGTCAGCTACTTCCTGGCGCTATGAAAGGGGAGGGGCGCATGATGCCTGCCGCGCAGCAGAGATCAAAACGGTGAGCAGAGCGGTCCCGGCAGGCATTGTGGGATACAGGCGGATTCCGGAAGCCAGTTCTGTTGACAAAACAAACAGCAGTGTCTACACTGAGGCTTTGTCACTTTAACTTGGCTGCATAAAGTTTTACGCTCTCGTTGAGGTGGTTTTATTTCGTCGGCAAAAAGCAGCTTTTGCCGACAAAACTTTGTAGGGTAGACAAAGCCTAACTAATGACTTAAAAGATTGTGATCTACCAGACATTGTGCTGATTCACTCAGGCAGAAATGATCTGGGCCTTATCCTCATTCAATGGATGAAAGCAGATTTGGTCTGCATCAGAGATTTGCGTCCAGGACCTCTGATAGTTTAGCTAAGGCTAGGTCTACACTACAGCGGGGGGTCGACCTAAGATACGCAACTTCAGCTACGTGAATAGCGTAGCTGAAGTGGCGTATTTTAGGTCGACTTACCTGGCTGTGAGGACGGCGGCAAGTCGACCGCTGCCGCGCCGCCGTCGACTCCGCTACCGCCTCTTGCCACGGTGGATTTCCGGAGTCGACGGCAGAGCCATCAGGGATCGATTTTATCGCGTCTTCACTAGACGCGATAAGTCGATCCCCGATAGACCGATTGCTACCCACCGAGCCGGCGGGTAGTGAAGATGTGCCCTAAAGCTTTGTCTACACTACCAATTTATGTTGGTATAACTACATGGCTCAGCAGTGTGGAAACCTAACCCCCAGTGTAGAAAGCGTTTCTCCTGTTGACATAGCTAATGCCTCTTGGGAATGCGGAGAACCTACACTGATAGGAGAAGCTCTCCCGTTGGCATAGGTAGCATCCTCACTAAGCGCTACAGCCGCGCAGCTGCACCAGCACAGCTGGGCCCCTGCAGCACTGTTCATGTAGACAAGCCCTGATTGTCTGCATAATTCCGACAGTGACAATATGGCAGCCATTACTAAGTGTTGGAAGAACATTAATCGGGAAATGAGAGGGTTCATGGCTGACTGGACAAGGTGTAGGGTTTGTCACAGAAACATTATGAGCTCTAACCCTGCAGTGTTTCTCAGAGATGGAGTCCATCTATTGGGCAGGGGACAGAGGATCTTTCTCTCAACCATAAAACTGTCAATATTTTGGAACAGAAACCCTGTCTGTGATTTCTCCCACCGGCCCGGCTACAAACTCCACCCTTCAACCATTCTGAAGCACAACCAGGAACACCACTGCACTGTAACAGAGCTGTCCTTCATTCCAGGCACTGAATGTGAGTTGGGTTATCAGAGGGAATAAGTAATGGCAATAGAAACATTGTATATCAGGGAGTGAGGAGTTCAGAGAGATGCATTCCCTCCTTGCTGTGGGGTGGGCAGGGAGGGGAGCCTGGAAACAGTAGTGTGGAGGAAGCTAGGCTGGAGTGGGGAAAACCATGGGCTAGGGGTATAGCTGGGGAGGTGTGCCAAAGAAGTGCTAGAGAGGGGCCCAGCTGATGTGTAGTGAGGGGCTGGCTGGCTGGGTATGCAAATTGCAGGACATGATATGTACAACTGCCCAAATGACTACTAACTCCTACCGAAACAATATCTTCTCCTGTTCAAAAAAGTAGGAAATTCAATGACAGAAAACGATGTTAACGCAGAGTGATGGTTGCTTGGTGGTATGTCGGACCCTTGCAGAATGCTGAATGGAGCAAAACTCAAACTTCTGAAAACCAGGAAATGCAATTTGTGCTGATGTCATGCCCCAGGTAAACACCTGCCACTAATTATTGTAGTCCCAACCTTTGTACACCTGTGCAATAAAGATTTAACAACTCAAGTTGTCTGTTAGAATTTTTATTTTATGGGGCGGGTTACTGTGAACACAGTAGACTAGTCAGCTGACAGTCTAACCAGCTCTGCCCTCTTTTAGCAATGCCCCAATATACCATGTTACAGGTATACCTTTTTACTTGGCCAACCCCACAATTGCTGAAATGTAAAAGCTCCTTTTACCACTCATTCACAGGATTCCATTTGACACTATCAAAGGACAAAAGGGAAAAAACAAAGTTGCCCGACTGAAAAAGGGCAGAATTAAGGTTATACTGGCAACCTTAACTCTTCATTTCCTGGTTTTCAGAAGTCTGAATTTTGCTCAACTCAGCATTCTGAAAGGGCATACAACCAAGCTAGCTTAACTCAGCCTGAATGTAGTTCTTTTGACATTGAAATCTGGATTACCCTTGTTGAAAAGATATCTTTGGTGTGTGACATTGTTCTTGTAGGTTAAAAGTTCTTTTGGAGTGCGTGTAGGATTTTACGTGGGTCAACCTGGTCTGCTGCTGACATAATCTGGATGCTGTTGGAGCATGTGGCAGTCCTTGATCATTACAGCTAGCAGTGTGGCTGCTTTTTATTTTGTTTTCCCTTTTTATCCAGCCCCTTTGTAATTTTGTCGTTTTCCCATTGTGATCTAAAGAATGTCCAGTGGCTGAACACATCTCCTTTTGTGTCTGCTTGTTCAGGGACTGGGATTTGGCAGGTCACCAGGATTTTTGTTAGGCTTGGGAGGATGAGAGTTTTATCGGTAAATGTCAGTAAACGTCAATTTCTCCCAACACACACAAACAGATGAAAAATGATTGCCACCAGTTATAACTGAAATGTACAGACAGGCAAAATAAGAAAAATGCTGCTGGAGAACTACTTAGAATTCAATTTAAGAATATTTACATTGTATATTTTGACATGTGACATTGCCAATTTGTGTTTTAATGGTTATAAAACTTTAATTTTTTGAATGTCAACATCTGTCATTAAATAAGTATTGTCTGACACACACATGCAATTTCCTGAAATTGCGAAAATGTAAATGGATAAAAATAGAAAAAAAATATTTAAAACCCACACATTTGTGCAAATATGGAAACTGAAATTGACAAAAATCTTTAAAAAAAAGCTTTAAAATAAGCACAGATATTATCCAGTGAAATTAGAAAAAAGAAAATTCAGTCCTGACAAGTCTAATTATTGTTTCCTCTTTGAGTTTTGTTTTTCTGCAATATTCTTAGTTTTGAATCTCAGGTACCTCCTGACACCATGCTCAGTTTTCTAGCATAAGAGACAGAGCTAAGGTAGTGCGACAGTCTGGTTTTATTCCTTCCACCACATCTCCAGTCCTCTCTCATCAAGCAATTACTGACCATGGAGTTCTCTGCATTCCTAAACATTACCCTATATGAGCATCCTATCATACAATTGTAACAGCCCCCTGCGCTGGGGAGAGACCCCGCTAATGTGCTGGCCATAGGGCAGAGCCAGCCTGTGGGGGCAGAAACCCTATCAATGTCTGCATGGAGGAGGGGCATGAGGGCAGATCACTCAGCCCCCAGTAGCCCCCTCTGCGACGATGGAGAGACCCCATCAATGTGAGGAGAGCTCCAGAGCCAGCGACAGCCACTGAGCCATGGGGCTGGGGAGCCAGGGATCTGAACTGGGCACCCGGTGCTGCCCTGGGTCTGCGATCAGCCAGTGGGGGAGGGGCGGGGTGTCAGAGGCAACCCATGAACTCATGGGGCCCTGACCCCCCAGCCTAGTTTGTGCTAGTCGCTGAGGCTGGGATGGCTCAGTCGCAGCACTGTCCAGCTGCTATTAATTGTAGGGTTGGTTTTATTCCTAACCACAGTGGCTGGGAGCAGTTGGCACCACTCCAGCCCTTAGTCCCCAGGGAGACCTGGTCATGACTCATCTGCCAGTTTAGAGCTGGCTATTCACCCTGGGGGATGACTGGAGATGTCTCCTGGTCGTATACTGCCAATCAGGGCCGGCTTTAACTTTTTTGCTGCCCCAAGCAGCAAAAAAAAGCACCGCCCCACCGAGCCCCCCCCGCCGAGCGCCGCCGGAACCCTCCCCGAGCGCCCCGCGCCGCCCCCCCACTGAGCGCCGCGCCGCCGGAGCCCACCCCCCCCGCCGAGCGCCACGCCGCCGGAGCCCGCCCACCCCGCCGAGCGCCGCGCCGCCGGAGCGCCCCCCTCCGCGGAATGCCGTGCCGCGCTGCCCCCTGCCACCCCAAGATTGGCCGCCCCTTACCAGGTGCCGCCCAAGCACGTGCTTGGTTGCCTGGTGCCTGCCCTGCTGCCAATACAAACACAAGTGCTGGAGTCAGTGCAACGGTGCACTGGGCTGCCTCCAGGCCTGCCCCCAGCATCCCAGAGTGGCTGCATCTTAGCGCCAGGCTGAAGGATCTCTGCTTAAACAGCCTCCACACCCCACCCCAGAATCAGCTGCATCTCTGCACCATACAAGGTATAAACAGCTGGCATGCCCCACTCCAGAGATGGCTGCAACTCAACAGTGGACAAAGGATCCCGTATAAACAGCCCCTGCAGCCCACCCTGGAGGCAGCTGCATCTCATTATGGGATGAGGGACCCTGTATAAACATCCCTAGTGCCCCACCCCAGAATCAGCTGCATCTCAATGCCTGGCAAGGGATCCCTGGATAAAGGACCCCCAGCACCCCAGAATCAGCTGCATCACAAAACTAGGCAAGGGATCCCTGTATAAACAGACCCCGTTCCCCACCCCAGAGTTAGCAGCATCTCAGCTTTGGCTGAAGGATCCCCGTATAAACAGCCCCTGCACCCCACCCCAGAGGTACCTTTATCTTAGGATGGACTGAAAGAACCTGTATTAAGAGCCACTGGAGTCAGCTGCATCTCAGCACCCGGCGAGGGCTCCCTGTATAAACAGCCTCCATGCTGACCCCACCCCAGAAGCGGCCTCATCTCGGTGCTGGGCAAGGGACGCCTCTGGGCAGCAGGACCCGAGAGCAAGCTGGGGGTGAGCGAGCGAGTGGGGGAGGCGCAGCAGCACCCTGCAGTTGCATGATGGGAAAAAGTCTCCTTCCTCCACCCCCGGCATCCGGTCCAATAACTTCTGGCTGGGCGAGAGGTAGCCCGGAGAAAGAGAGGGACAGACAGATCCCCACCATGGAGCAGCAGCCGGGGTTCCCAGCGTGAATCCCCAGCCCAGGTAACCACGGGCCCCGTATTCCCAGCCTGGCTGGGTCTCCCAGCCGCTCTCAGCCAGCGGATCTGCCTCTGCCTTTGTCTGGGAGCTGAAAGCGACCTCTGCTTCCTGCCCCCCCCCCCCCCCGCCCCGGGACCCACCGAGGCAGAGCTGGGGGCGGGGGGTGAAGCAGAGAGCCCGGGACCCGCGGGGAGCCCTGCCCGGTTGGGTGAATGCGGACGGGACAGGCGAGCGCACGCAGGCACCAGAGGCAGAGTGACGGGGGAAGGGTGTGAGCAGCGCTGGCTGCAGGCAGCAGCAGACTCGTTCCCAAGGGGCTCCGTGGGAGCCGGCTGGGAGATTTGGTTTTTGTTTGTGGGAATAAAGCAAATCGTATTCTTAGGGGGTGGGAGAGGGGGACATGGGGGCCCCAAAATATTCCTGGTGGCAGAGGGACAGTAGAAGAGATGGGAGAGCCCCCACCTGTGAAAGAGACCAGGCGCCTGTGACAGGGAGAGAGCATGTGTGTGTGTGTGTGTGTGTGTGTGAGAGAGAGAGAGAGATGGGCAGAAAGCATGTGCATGTGTGTGTGACAGGCAGAGAGCATATGTGCTCATGTGACAGGGAGAGAGCGCGTGTGTGGGTCTGATGGGCAGAATGTGTGTTTGTGTGACGGGCAGAAAGTATGAGTGTATGCACGCATGTAACGGAGCGAACGTGTGTGTGTGTCGTGGGCAGAGAGTGTTGGTGTGCATGTGTGTTTGTGTGATGGGCAGAGAGCATGTGTGTGCGCATGTGACAGGGAGATAGCATGTGTGTGTCAGGCAGTGTGTGGCTGTGTGATGTGCAGAGAGCATATGTATGCACATGGGATAGAGAGAGTACATGTGTGCGTGCCAGGCAACTTGTGTGTGTTTGTGTGATGGGCAGAGAGAACACGTGTGTGCGTGCATCACATATGACAGGAGAGAACATGTGTGTGCCAGGCAGAGAGTGTATATGTGTGTTACATTAATGTATTGAAATATATGGACTTAGAGTCACAGGTGTCCAATATTAAACAAGGTTCAGGGTTTGGTAGTAATAGTACTTTGTACCCTGGCAAACACCCGATTAAAGAGTCTTTTATCCTTTAATAAAGATACAAAAAAGGAAGGGACAACAGTTAATGTTTGACGTGTAAAGTACCAAATAAGGCTTTTGTTTTAACAATTTTTCTCTTTTTTTTAAAAAATGCTGGAGGGAGTTTCTAAAAAGGAGTGCTCCCTTCCCCCCCCACCCCCCATTTGACAGACATTTAGATGGTATTAAAGATAGTAATAGCTGTCAAAAAGTTAAGAGAAATGGGCCGGAGCTGTTATCATTAGTGAAGTTTGATTTTTGTTATTTAAAAGGCAAAGCAAGATGTGCACACCTCAGGGGACAGAAAAGAACAGCAGAGAGAGAACGTGCAGTTTCTGTCTGTGTCATTGTTGACTTTTACTTGCAGTTTCACTGTTGGAAAAACACGTGTTGCCCGTCACACCCAGCTGATCAGTCACACTAAGACTTGGCAAACTTGTACCAGTATTGGGCTGTTTAGGGCATTGCTTTTAGCTGCCTTTTTGGTCTGAGGTTTACAGCCGTATTGCAAAATATACAGCCTTGGCTGGCTAAGCCAGACGCTTATTAAATAGAAGGCAAAAGAAGAGGGATAGGAAAGAGAGAAATAAAATGGGGAAGGAAAACACCACATAAGGGTGGAGGGACAAAGTCTTACATCCCAGGAGGTGTTTGGGATTCAGTCAGAGCCAGGGGAGGTGGTGATGTCATCTGGGTCCCTTTTTTTGCCTGAGTCTGGTCAGAAAAATCTCTTAGGATCAGGATGACAAAGACTCAACAGTGTCATGGTGGATCCTGGTCATCCAGGAGACAATGTGTTCGGGCAGTCATGATGATAAATCTTGTTCCTTCCTGATCTTCTCTCTTTCAGTCTGCCTGCATCCCCCTTTGCCACTTTTCCTCCTAAAGTCTCTCCTTTTTTTAAGGACCTCAATGCAGTGTCTGCACACCCCATCCCCCATTTGGGGTGGATCTTGGGTGAGGGGGCACTGTGGTTACAGTCCACCAGACTGTCCTTGTGCTTAAGACAGCACGGCACACAGGTTAGAGTCAATACGGCTGCCCTCGGGTGCAAGGCAACCTAATGGGCGAAGTCAGGGGCCACTTGGGGAAGGGGAGGTTGACAGCTGGGGTAGGGGGCCCAGGCCCTCCCTGCTCCACCAGGTCCCAGCCCAGGGCCCTGTCAGCAGTGAGTGTGGTCATCACCCAGTCAGCAGGGATCCTACTGCAACACGCTGACATTCCTCAGGTGGGAGATACCATTCACTCTGCCCCCCAGGGCCACTTCCTACTGTGTCTCCTGAAACTGGGATCTATACGCCATCAGGGTCTCCAGGCTTCTTGCACAGGTCACTCCCTGGGATTCTGACTCCAGTCAGCCCACCGTCAACAACAGGTCTCTGGTCTGGTCCTGGGGATCCCGCAGTCAGGTGCTGAAGCAGCTTCTGGACTGGCGCCTCCACCAAGCATCCTTCCCACTCAGTGGTCAGCCTAGAATGAACTGGGCTGCTCCCTTTTATACTAAAGCAGCAGTTGGAGCATGCCCAGAATGGTCTGAGGGGTGGGACTTCCTCCGCCCACAGTGTGGGGTTAACCCTTTCTTGCCTAGTGCGGGGTATGCACACCCTGTCACAGACCCCAAAAGGGGAGTGATGGGTGGAATAGCCCATCCCCTCATTATTTTGTCCACCAATAGGCCCAATATCTGACACACCGATTTTGGTTCATTGACTTTTGGTCCCAGGCATGACTGTAGCACAGTTTTGAATTATATCAGTAGGCCTTTTTGTTTAGATTAATTCAGGCTTTCTGTCTCCCTTTTGCACCTTTTCCCACCATCATATATTGTTAGAGGTTACTGTAACATGTTTGTAAACTTTTGTTTACTTTTTCATAGTTAGGCTCACAATAATTGCTAGGCCCCAATTGTTCCAACAGTGTGTGTGTGACAGGCAGGGAATGTGTGTGTGTGTGTGTGTGAGAGAGAGAGAGAGACAGGGTGACCAGATGTCCCAATTTTATAGGGGCTTTGTCTTATATGGGCCCCTATTACTACCCACCCTCTGTCCTGATTTTTCACACTTGCTATCTGGTCACCCTAGTGCGAGATGGGCAGAGTGTGTATGTAAGAGAGAGAGAGAGAGAGAGAGAAATGGGAAGAGAGCATGTGATTACAAAGACAATATTTTTGTGGGGAGAATGTCTATGAAGGGCAGGAGCATGTGTGGAGGACATGCAAGAGAGGTGAAGGCTAAGAACACCTGGGGGTGACACTAAAACAAGGTGCACGTGAGAAGCGTGTTTGGGTGAGGGGTGGCCACGTGGGTGAGGGGACGTGTGTGTGTGTGTGTCAGGAGGGATACAGTGGGAGGCATGCTCTTATGTGAGGAGGCAAAGATTCATGAGGGGACGTGTGTGTGAGTGCAGCGGGGAAATGTGTGTGTGTGGGGGGGGGGGACACGGATGCTGCGATCCCGTTCTCCTCGCCTCCGGGCATGGAGGAGCCTGTCTGTGCTGGGTGGGGCAGGGAGCTGAGGGAATGGAAGGTGGATGGGGAGGTTAGAGAGGGGCCTGTCTGTGCCGGATGGGGGCAGAGAGCTGGGGGTATGAGTGTGGGAGATGTGCAGGGGTCTTTCAGTTATGACTTTTTCTCTGGAAGCTCTGTATATGTGGTATGAGCCATGCAAATCCTGCCGGCACTGGGAACTTTCACTCACTACCTTTGTTCAAAGGTAAGTGAGGAAGAACGTTCCCTGTTAACAGTGTGTGAGCATCCCACAGGCCTTCATGCATTTATCCTCACACATCACTGTGAGCCAGGGCAGTGCAACTGCCCCCATGGTACAGGTGGGGAAACCGAAGCACTGAGAGACTAAGGCCTGGTCTACCCTTCAAAGCTTTACGGGCACAGCTTGGGAAGGGGATGGAGGGTGTGATACTATTACCGACATAGCTATATCAGTAAATGCCCTAGATGCAGTTACACTGATTGAGCTTATACCAGACACCAAACCAGCATTAGCTATATCAGTGCTATATGTTTTATACCAGCATAACTGCATCCCCACTACAGGGTATTGGCGGTGTAGCTATGCTGATGTAATCATACCACAAACCCCACCTCATGTAGACGAGGCTAGAGTGACTGTCCCAGACTCACATACGGAGTCTGACAGAGCAGGGAACTGAACTCGGATTTCCCACGTCCCTGGCTCGTGCCCCTCATTTCCCCATCCCCCCTCTGGGATGATTCTCTAAGAAGGAGAGGTGGTCACTAGCTGGCTGTAAGAACACAGCTTTTCTGGCAGGGAAGGGTGCGTCCACACTAGGAGGACAGGAGTGTTAGTGAACACGACGCACAGTCCCAGGGGACAACTCGGCCGTTGTCATTTTTACCAGGAGTTATCAGGTTGAGCTAAGCACTCAAATCCCTCGGTACCACGGAATTGCTCCCTCACTGTCTGTGTTTCCCTTGACCTCCCAGGAGCTGCGGGAGAAGCCCCTCTTTCCAGACAGCAGCATTGCCGGCTCCAGGAGGTTGCTCTGGTTTTGCGAGACAGTTTGTGCTTCTGGGCCCTCGGACCTGATCCCCCACCCGGCTCACGTGGTGTCAATAACGAGGCATTGGTGTACGAAGCCAGAGGCTGGATGCTTCCTGCCAGGGGCATGAATGAGACAGAAAGGCCTGGGGTCTGGGATCATCCCCTGCTGGGATAAGGACACCCCCGGGGAGCAGCCATGGCTGCAGGGCCGGGGGCAGAGGGGGCCCTGGACCTGCAGTTTCAGATCCAGGTGGAGCAGTCGGTGTGCTCCGCTGGACTGACGGAGCAGCAGGTCTCAGCTGGGCCCGAGCCAGATGCGGGATTGGAGCGGTCGGGCGGGCTGCCTATTGTGGTGCAGTCCGGCACCATTGGGGAGCTGCTGAGATGGGTGGCGCCGCAGCAGGCCCAGTATGCGTCGCAGAAGGAGATGCTGCAGCACTGGGAGGACGTCTGGCAGGAGGTGCTGCAGGCCCTGCGCATCCTCCCGGAGGTGAGGCCGGCTCCGGCCTGCGCCCTCAGGCATGGAGAACCAGAGCTGTCGCCTCCTCCCGGAGTTGTGCCAGCACCGACTTGTGCACGTAGGTGTGAAAACCCCACCTCCCAGGGGGGCAGTGAGTCACCCAGGGGTCTGGAGCAGGCTGGGATCGAGCTGCCGGAGGAGATGGCACTGTGTCGAGAGGAGCAGCTGTTAGCCACGCAGACCCCTGCCGAGGTTAAGCCAACTCCAGCACCTGCATGGAGAACCCTGGAGCTGCCACAGCTGGCCCCAGAGGACGATATCGAGGCCTATCTGGCCACCTTTGAGCAGGTGGCTGATGCCTGCCAGTGGCCGAGAGAGGAATGGACAACCCGACTGGAGCTGTACCTCACCGGGAAAGCCCAGTTGGCCTATGGCAGCCTAGATATCACAGAGACAAGTGACTATGGGAAGGTGAAGGCCACCATCCTGCGTCGCTATGGCATCAGCCCGGAGACACAGCGCAGGCGCTTCAGGGAATTCTGCTACCAGGAGGCCGAGGGGCCCCAGGAGGCTTACAGCCGCCTCCGGGAGCTCTGCCATCGCTGGCTGGAGCCGCAGAGCCGCACCAAGGAGCAGATCCTGGAGCTGCTGATCCTGGAGCAGTTCCTGACCATCCTGCCGGAGGAAATGCAGAACTGGGTCTGGGAATGCGGTCCTGATACCGGCGCCCAAGCGGTGGCCCTGGCAGAGGGGTTCCAAGTGGGGCAGCCAGAGGCCGAATGGCCGGGACTACAGGTGAGAGTTTAACTCCGGTTATCTCAGTGAGGGACCGGGGTGGGAAGGGGAGACAGACTGTGGAAGCCACAGGCGAGCCAGGGTTCCTGTATTTGTCCCTGTAAAGCCTTGCTCAAGATTCTCCATGGAGTGTGGGTGCTTCAGAGTTTGGGTGCCCAACATGAGTCAACTGGGGCCAGATGGTTCAGGTGCTGTGCAGATACATCTGTGTTATCTTTAGCACAAACCCCCTGGAAACCAGGTCCCACCCGTCTCCCAGCTGGACAACTAAAAACTGTAGTGCCCCAAGTTAGCGACCACTCGTGGGCATCTGAGCGCCAGAGAACGTCCCTGAAATAATTCCTAGAGCAGAATTTTTAGAAAAACATCCAGTCTTGATTTAAAAATTGTCAGTGATGGACAATCCACTCCTCACTCTTGGTAAATTATTCCAATGGTTAATTACCCTCACTGTTAACAATTTACACTGTATTTCCAATCTGAATTGGTCTAGCTTCAACTTGCAGCCATTGGATCATGTTAGTCCTTTCTCTGTTAAACTGAAAAGTCCATTATTAAATATTTCTTCCCTATGTCAATACTTATAGACTGTGATCAAGTCACCCCTTCTCTATGGCTAGGTCTACACTACGGGGGGGGGGAGGGAGGTGTTCGACCTAAGATACGCAACTTCAGCTACGCGAATAGTGTAGCTGAAGTTGCGTATTTTAGGTCGACTTACCTGGCTGTGAGGACGGCGGCGAGTCGACCGCTGCCGCTCCCCCGCCGACTCCGCTTCCGCCTCTCGCTGCGGTGGAGTTCCGGAGTCGACAGCAGAGCTATCGGGGATCGATTTTTATCGCGTCTACACTAGACGCGATAAATCGATCCCCGATAGATAGATCGCTACCCGCCGATCCGGCGGGTAGTGAAGACGTGCCCAGATTGAGCTCCTTAAGTTTATAACTATGAGGAAGGTTTCCTTATCCTTCAATCATGTTCATGGATCTTCTCTGAATCCTCTCCAATTTATCTACATCCTTCTTGAATTGTGAGCACCAGAACTGAACAGAGTGTTGCAGCAGTGGTCACACCAGTGCCAAATACAGAGGTAAAATAACCTCTCTGCTCCTACTCGAGATTCCCGTTTATGCATCCCAGGATCGCATTAGCTCTTTTGGCCACAGCGTGACACTGGGAGCTCATGTTCAGCTGAATACCCATCACGACTCCAAAATCTTTTTCAGAGTCACTGTTTCTGAGGATAGAGTCTCCCCTCCTATAAGGATGGCCTCCATTTTTTGTTCCTAGTTGTATATATTTACATTTATCTGTATTAAAATGCATATTGTTTGCCTGAACCCAGTTTATCAAGTCATCTAGATCAGTCTGTATCAGTGACCTGTCTCTTCATTACACCTCTACCCCGATATAACGCGACCCGATATAACACGAATTCGGATATAACGCGGTAAAGCAGCGCTCCGGGGGGGGGGGGGGGGGGGGGGCTGTGCACTCCGGTGGATAAAAGCAAGTTCGATATAATGCGGTTTCACCTATAACACGGTAAGATTTTTTGGCTCCTGAGGACAGCGTTATATCTGGGTAGAGGTGTATTTACCACTCCCCCGATTTTTGTGTCATCTGCAAACTTTCTTAGTTATGATTTTTTGTTTTCTTCCAGGTAATTGTTAAAAATGTTAAATAACGTAGGGCCAGGAACCAATCCTTGTGGGCCCCACTGAAAACACGCCCGCTCAATGATGATTCTCCATTTACAGTTACATTTTGAGACCTAGCAGTTATCCAGTTTTTAATTCATTTAATGTATGCCATGTAAATTTTATATCATTCTAGTTCTTTAATCAAAATGTCGTGTGGTATCAAGTCAAATGCCTTACAGAAGTTTAAGTATATTATGTCAACACAATTACCTTTGTCAGCCAAACCTGAACTCTCATAAAACAAAAAACAAGATAATTTGACCGGACCTATTTTCCATAAACCCATGTTGATTGGCATTAATTACATTACCCTGCTTTAATTATTTATTAATTGAGTCCTGTATCAGCCCCTCTATTATCGTGCCCAGGACTGATGTCAGGCTGACATGCCTGTAATTATTCAGGTCATCCCATTTACCTGTTCTATAAATTGGCACATTAGCTGTCTTCCAGTCTTCTGGAACTTCCCCAATGCTCCAAGATTTATGGAATATCAACACTAATGATCCAGCGAGCTACTCAGCCACTTCTTTTAAAACTCTTGGATGCAAATTATCTGGGCCTGCTGATTTACAGATGTCTTACAAATAGCTTCTGTTTAACATCCTCCAGAGATACTAATGGAAAGAGTGTTATCATATGAGACTAAATCATCTGTTTTTCTTTTCCCAATACAGCACAGAAATATTTATTGAACACTTCTGTCTTTTCTACATTATTATTGATAATTCCACCATTTCCATCTAGTAATGGACCAGTACTATTGTCAGGATTCTAACCCCCACCATGCACACCCAAATTCTGGGGGTCCTGTTTCCTCGGCACTTGGCCCTGACCTGCTTCTGTGCCTGATCCCCTGATTTCAGGGATTGGCCCTGGAAAAGCTGGCACTAAGTGGGATGGAGGAGGACTGGCAGAGGTTGGGAGGGAAGGGCTGGTCCCTGGCACAAGCATTGGTGAGCAGGGGATAGCCTTGGAGTGGCCTGTGCTGAGGAGGATGTCTTTGTGGTTGTAGGTGCCAGTGCAGTTTGAGGACGTGGCTGTGACTCTGAGTGGGGCAGAGTGGTTGTTGTTGGATGAGGAGAAGAAGCAGCTCTACAGGGACATCATGAACGAGAATTACCAGAGCATCAGCTCCTTGGGTGAGTTGCATTATGATCCAAACTTCTTGCCCACTGTGGAAGCTCTGGACAAAGCTGTCCAGAAAATCCTAAATCTTTTCCACTGAATTTTATTTTTTAAAGAAACTGAAAATATTAAAAAAAATATTTTTTCCCCAAAAATATTCCAAATTGTTCAACAAAACCCAAACTGAAAATCTAAATCTTTGCCTTTTCTTTTTTCCCCTCCTCGCTCTGCTTTTAACCATCCTTTCCTCGCTCCTTCTGCTCCCTCTTTCCCCCATTTACTATTTTGCTACTGGGGAAAAAAGGAAAAACTGGAGATAAAAAACAAGAACTGGAAACTTCTTTTGTTGAAAAACTGGAAAATTTTCACTTGCAAGTAAAGTCTGTTTTTCATCCAAAGATGTTGCAGAACAAAAAAATTTGACCACCTCTGGCTGGCTTTGAGCAGAGCTGGACAGAAAATGGAGAATTTTTTCAATAGAAAATTTCAGTGGAAACTAATATTTGTTTTAGTTTTTGTTGAAGTTTTCAGTGGAAAATTTATACTTTTCAATGTAACCCCAACATTTTTGGTTCAAAAACTGCCCCCCAAAATTTAAAAATCAATAGAATTAAAATAATAGCCAAAATCTGGATTTTGGCTGAAAATTTTAAATTTTGGGGACTTCGATGTTCAAATTTTTTTTTTTTAATTGACTAAAGCACACACTCTCTGCTAAAATTTTTGTTCAATCAAACCCCAAATTTTCTGTCACAGAAAGAGTCTGGATGGATAGTTTTTGAGCAACTCTCATGGTGAAGTCTCTGCTACCCCCAAATCTGGCAGGCTGCAGGGAGATTAGTGATCAACCAGAATTTTTTACCTGTGAGAAATTCCACGTTTCTGAAATTTGAACAAAAGTCAGAAATTAGAGATTTCCCATGGAACCAAAATGTTTGGAAAATTCTGTTTATGAAAGAACTGAAATGGAATTTTATAAACATTTCTAGCTGGAAATAATTTTTTTTTTTATAAAACTGATATTTTCACAAAACCTTTGCGCCAAATATTTTTGGATTTCAGTCACTGAAAATCCTCAAATACGTGTGTTTTTCAACAAAAACCTGAAAAAGTTCTAAAAAAATCCTCCCCCTTAAAAAAAATTCACAGTGGGGAAAGAAAAATAATTTCCTGAGCCACAGGCGCCGACTTTCTGATTTTCCTGGGGGTACTCGACCCCCACTCTGCCCCAGGCCCCGCCCCCACTCCACTTCTTCCACCAAGGCCCCACCTCTTCCACCCCCTCCCCCAAGTGCGCCCCACCCCCGCTCCTTCTCCTCCCCCACCCAGGGCCTCCTGCCTCCAGCTTCTTCCAGCAAATAACTCAGAGGGTTTCAGCTGCAGGGGGAGCAGCCCTTGCAATTGCTGCTGTGCTGGTGAAATTCACCCCTTGGAAAGCGTGACCCTTCTGCCAGGTGCTGGTGGCAGCTCAGAGGGCCAGGGTCAGTTCTCCAGCGGGGTGGTTCGGAAGTTACTGGCTGGGACACCCACCAAAATCCCAGCTTGGCCCAGGCACTTTGCCAGGCAAAACTGCCCCAGGCCCAGCGTGTGGGGCTTGGACATGTGGAGAGCTTTGTGCCTGGGGGTGGGGGCACGGCCCAGGCTGGAAACAACCAGCACTGGATCAGCCAGCCCCAGCTAGTGAGTCCAGCTGCCTTGGCCATAGCCTGGCCCTCTGCCCCCTCAGTGCACTGAGCTGTTCCCTGAGTGCCACCCCAGCACTGGAGCACCCACGGAGTCAGTGCCTATGTCCTGAGCAGCTCTGTGATGGGCTGGATGCAGGAATCAGTGGGTGAGACTCTCTGGCCTGGGTTATGCAGGAGCAGGTCCAGTCAAAACGCTGAAATTCCGTTTCACTCGACATTTCAAAATTTGTTTTCCTTCTGAATCGGAACAAAACCAAATGTTCTTGAAATGAAACACAAATAGTGAAAAAAATATTTAGGCATTTATTTTATTTCTTTTTTTCTTGTCAGTGTTGTACTATTTGCATTATTTTTACCTTATTTCATGACATGTAGTGCACACTATGGCATGTCCTCTTGTGAGAGAGAAGTTGGGTGAGGTAATTTCTTTTATTGGAACAACTTCTGTTGGAGAGAGAGACAAGTTTTGAACTTACACGGAGCTATTCTTCAGGTCTGAAGGTTACAACACCACTGCATACAACATGTCCTCTCATGTCAAGTCATATCGTAATATGGCATATTATGACATAATATTCAAAATACTTTTATTTTATTTTTTAAAATATTAAGGGCAGTGGCTGCTTAGTACAGATTGAAACATCTTATTTTCTAGATCAAAGTGTCTCCTGTTTATGTTGTAGTGAAAACATTTAACACCTGTGGAACTAACATGATATGAATCATAGAAGATTAGGGTTGGAAGAGACTCAGGAGGTCATCTAGTGCAACCCCCTGCTCAAAGCAGAACCAACCCCAAATAAATTATTCCAGCCAGGGCTTTGTCAAGCCGGACCTTGAAAACCTCTAAGGAGATTCCACCACCTCCCTAGGTAACCCATTCCAGTGCTTCACCACCCTCCTAGTGAAATAGTTTCTCCTAATATCCAACCTAGACCTCTCCCACTGCAACTTGAGACCATTGCTCCTTGTCATCTGCCACCACTGAGAACAGTTGAGCTCCATCCTCTTTGATACTAGGTAGTTGAAGTACACATAGTAAGAATACTATGGACAATAATCCATTTTTCCATCCAACTTGATACAATGAATATCTTTTGATACAATGAATATCTTGTATCTTATATGAGCTGCTACCATCCAAAATTTCAAACAGTGCTTGGTTTGTTTTATTTATGTTATTCCTAATTTTAATTAATTGTGATTTTTTTTTCTTTAATGATTGTTTTAGCTGTAAAGTTAATAGTTTATATGCATGAAACACTGGAGTACTTCATTCAATGAGATCCCGGTAATCTGGGTTGCTAAGAATGGCATTTTCAAAAACATTGGCGATATTGTCGTATGCCCAATAACTGTGGGTACTTGTTGCTTAATGCAAACATTTGGATTTGTGCCCATACATCCAAGATGACCATAATAGAATTTCTTGTGATTAGTTACTACACATTTCGTAAAAGATTTCCATTTGGTTAGTTGCACTGGGCAGGATACCCGTGTTGCATTGCGTTGGTTCCTTTCCAGCTGGTCACATAGTGGAGTTGTTACCTCAAATACATTATACCTACAGATCCATTGATGCCCCTTTTGAGAGCAGCAAGCAATCCATGGGACTTTCCATGTTTGGACATTTTGGTGGAGGTACTTGGATTGTTTCTTATAGATGTCATCTTCTAGGTGGCCTATGGAATGGACAGCCAATTGATCACATGCATCCTTATCTGGATCGAACACTAGCAATGATACTGTGAATGAGACATATAAGGATCGTAAAATGTCACAGGTTTCATTTAAATAATGTGTCATAATTTGGATGCGACGTCACAGATCCCAAGTTTCTATTTGAACCAAAAGATTTTTTTTTTATATATATATTTGGTTTGGCATTCAACTTTCTCTCCTCCATGTTTTGAATACAATGTGGACAATACCAATTCAAAATTTGTTGATCTCTGATTAATTTGGGTACTTTTCTTAGTTCCAAGAATTAATAGGTATTATTAATAGTGTCTATTACATATTCACCATATAATGAACAAATAATTTATTTTCCAAGTGAATGATTTTTCCATGATCATTATTATATTTTATCAATTGATCAATCTTATTTCGAGTTTCATTAAACAAATTGGTTATTTCATGCATATTTAGACACCATAAATCATTGTTTTATTTTGCTAAACCATAAAGTCCTTTAACATGGGGTTAATAACTTTTTTAGCTTCTTTTTTTAATCACATAATTGATATGCCTTTTTTGATTCTTTTAACATTAACCTTATTTCAGATTAGCACTTCTGTACTAATAAACCTGTGATAGTGTTCAAAACTTCAAAAAGATTCATTTATTGTTTTCTTCTGGCAACATAAAGATTAGTTTGTATTTTGATACCTAAATTGGTAATAGTTTGTACTCACTGTTGATAAGCATTAAACTTATCTATGAGAAGTACTGAAAAGAAAGTTGCAACCTTAGTATCCTTACAATAACTAAATTCACTTATTTACCAATTAGATAAATTTAATACAACAGGGATATGAATGAACTGAACTTGATTAATTAAGACCCTGTATAGACGTAGCTGTGAGACCACTAACAGGGCCTTCTTGCAAACTGAACACTTCACTGGGTTCTGTGAGCAATGGTCTTTTCCATTACTGTTGCTTGTACCTTTAAAATATTTATTAATAAACTTTTACAATACCCGAAGACTTAATTTGGCTACAAGCTTCATATTCTCCTTTATATTTATAATTTTGGTTATATATATGTGGTCAATGTTTCAGTTTTTACTGAGCTTGGATATTCAGTTTTGTTCTTCCATGATCCATATGGGATTCCATACTTATTGGTGAAGATTTACCTTCACTTGCAATATATTTTATATCCTCCCACACTAGATTTCTTAATTAAGGGAGAGATTTCCCCCCCCCCCCATCCCCAATCTACATAAGGCATGTGTTCATTTCCTTTTGTGTTATATTTAAGAACAAGTTTCTTATCTATTACTTTTTTACCTTTTGATAAAATTTGTTATGCGTGGTTGGAAGAAGTATTTGACTAACTACATTTCTTTGGTTTTGGATCTCCAGTGGAAAATCCTTTCCACAATACAAACTTTCAATGCTAACCATATCCCAGTCTATACAGACCTGATATATGACTTTGTACCTTATGTATTTTAAAAGTTGTACTATTAGTTAATGCTGAAAACAATGTTTTAACCCAAGTCTTAATTATAAATTGTCCTTGTGCTGGTTGATAATTCCATTTGAAGAAAATTTCAGTTGAAAAGCGTTGATCTTTCAGTTCTTGATCTGGTTTTATTTGTTCTTGAGCCCAGATCACTGTTCTAATTGCATCCTGAGCAACAGGCAAGTTTGAGTTTAGTTCCAACATAAAATTTTGATTTGCCTTGACTATTCTTGGTTCTTGTTGTACTGGAACAGTCTGTTTGGTTTGAAGTGCAGTATTAAGGCAATAATACAGCATCAATGTTGTTAAGACATGCATTTTTTTCTTTTCCTGCTACTGGGCTGGCTTTCTCTGATCCTTTACTTCCTCTTTTGTGGTCAGTGTGTCTGATTCTTGTGCCTGTGGAGAAATATTTCTTTTCCAGTACAACTTTAATTCTATTAACATGATAGAATGTATCTACCTTTTTTTTTGTTTCTGATTCTGTATACAGAGGAAACTGAGTCTATTTATAATATAATGTGGCCCAGTTCATTGGTTACATAAATTGTGTTCTGTTACAGCATATTATCACCTGATCTCCAATTTCCCAAGCATTCTCTCTTTGGCCTTTATTAAAATAAACCTTTGCCTTCTGTTTGGATTTTCCCAATTTGATAGCTGATTTAAGTGTTTTTTTAGTGCTTGCACATAGGTTTTCAGTTTGACTTCCTCTAGCTGTGTGCCACTGGTATGCCACAAAAGATGCTTTGACATTCACATGGTTTGCCCAGTCATCACCTCAAAGGGTGTATGACCTGTGGAAGCAGTGGGAGTTGCCCTGAATGCTATTAAAATGAGTGGAATCTGGGTATTCCAACTGCATCCATTGGCATCTACCAGTTTCGGCAGCATTAGTGTGATGGTGCAATTTGTTCTCGTTTGCATCCCTGATGATTGAGGTCTATATGAAATGTGCAGTTTTGTTGCACTCCCAACAACTGTAAACATCTTTGGAACACTTGGGCCTGGTCTACACTCAGTTTAGTTCGAATTTAGCAGCGTTAAATCGAATTAACCCTGCACCCGTCCACACAATGAAGCCCTTTACTTCGATATAAAGGGCTCTTAATATCGATATCTGTACTCCTCCCCGGCGAGGGGAGTAGTGCCGAAATCGGTATTGCCATTTCGAATTAGGGTTGGTGTGGCCGCAATTCAATGGTATTGGCCTCCGGGAGCGATCCCACAGTGCACCATTGTGACCGCTCTGGACAGCAATCTGAACTCAGATGCACTGGCCAGGTAGACAGGAAAAGCCCCGCGAACTTTTGAATTTCATATCCTGTTTGCCCAGCGTGGAGAGCACAGGTAACCATGCAGTCCGAGAATCGAAAAAGAGCACCAGCATGGACCGTACAGGAGGTACTGGATCTGATCGCTATATGGGGAGAGGATTCCGTGGTAGCAGAACTACGTTCCAAAAGACAAAATGCCAAAACATTTGAAAAAATCTCCAAGGGCATGATGGAGAGGGGCCACAATAGGGACTCACTACAGTGCCGCGTGAAAGTTAAGGAGCTCAGACAAGCCTACCAGAAAACCAAAGAAGCAAACGGAAGGTCCGGGGCAGAGCCACAGACATGCCGCTTCTACGCTGAGCTGCATGCAATTCTAGGGGGGGCCGCCACCACTACCCCACCCTTGAGCATGGATTCTGAGGAGGGGGTAATCTCAGCCATGCCTGAGGATTCTGGGGATGGGGAAGATGTTCTCTGAAATCATGGAATCGACCTGCAGTGAAAGAGCTCATCTGAATGAGTGGAAGGACGCGGTATCAAAGTACAGGAAAGATGCCAGTGAACGTGAGGACAGGAGGGACCAACGTGAGGACAGGAGGGACCAACGTGAGGAGAGGAGAAACGCTCGAGATGAGAGGTGGCGGCAGGAAGATCAGAGGAGGCAGGATGCAATGCTGGGGCTGCTGCGTGAGCAAACGGACATGCTCCGGCGTCTGGTGGAGCTTCAGGAATGGCAGCAGGATCACAGAGTGCCGCTGCAGCCCCTGTATAACCACCCTCCCCCCTCACCATGTTCCATAGCCTCCTCACCCAGACGTGTAAGAACGCGCGGGGGAGGCTCCGTGCACCCTCCCACTCCACCCCAGTGGACAGCCCAACCAAAAGGCTGTCATTATTTTGAACTTTTTTAGTGGCCTTTTCCTTCCCTCCTATCCTCCTCCCAAACCCCACCCGGGCTACCTTGTAAGTTCTCTCCCTCTTTTTATAATCAATTAATAAAGAATACATGATTTTTAAACAATAGTGACTTTATTTCCGTTGAAATCAAGCTGTGATCGAAGGGGGAGGGTGGGTTGCTTACAGAGAACGAATTAATCAAGGGGGCGGGTTTTCATCAAGGAGAAACAAACAGAACTTTCACACCATAGCCTGGCCAGTCATGAAACTGTTTTTCAAAGCTTCTCTGATGCGCAGCACTTCCTGGTGTGCTCATCTAATCGCCCTGGTGTCTGGCTGCGTGTAATCAGCGGCCAGGCGATTTGCCTCATCCTCCCACACCGCCATAAAGGTCTCCCCCTTACTCTCACAGAGATTGTGGAGCAAACAGCAAGCAGCAATAACAATGGGAATATTGGTTTGGCTGAGGTCTGAGCGAGTCAGTAAAGTGCGCCAGCGACCCTTTAAATGTCCAAATGCACATTCTACCACCATTCTACACTTGCTCAGCCTGTAGTTGAACAGCTCCTGACTACTGTCCAGGCTGCCTGTGTATGCCACAGGACCCTCTGTTGCTTTTTACAGATTCAGACTAACACGGCTACCCCTCTGATATAGGCATTTCAACATCCCCAACGGTTATTTTCAGGTCTGGGAAGTAAATCCTTTGCTGCAGCCGTTTAAACAGAGTAGTGTTCCTGAAGACGCGAGCGTCATGAGCCCTTCCCGGCCATCCCACGTTGATGTTGGTGAAACGTCCCTTGTGATCCACCAGTGCTTGCAGCACCATTGAAAAGTACCCCTTGCAGTTTATGTACTGGCTGCCCTGGTGCTCTGGTGCCAAGATAGGGATATGGGTTCCATCTATCGCCCCACCACAGTTAGGGAATCCCATTGCAGCAAAGCCATCCACTATGACCTGCACATTTCCCAGAGTCGCTACCTTTCGTAGCAGCAGCTCAGTGATTGCTTTGGCTACTTGCATCACAGCAGCCCCCACAGTAGATTTGCCCACTCCAAATTGATTCCCGACTGACCAATAGCTGTCTGGCATTGCAAGCTTCCACAGGGCTATTGCCACTCACTTCTCAACTGTGAGGGCTGCTCTCATCTTGGTATTCTGGCACTTCAGGGCAGGGGAAAGCAAGTCACAACATTTCATGAAAGTGCCCTTACGCATGCGAAAGTTTTGCAACCACTGGGAATCTTCCCACACCTGCAACACTATGCGGTCCCACCAGTCTGTGCTTGTTTCCCGGCCCAGAATCGGCGTTCCATGGCTAGAACCTGCCCCATTAACAGCATGATCTCCAAAGCGCTGGGACCTGCGGTTTGAGAGAATTCTGTGTCCATGTCCTCATCACTCTCGTCGCCACGCTGCAGTTGCAGCCTCCTCCTCGCCTGGTTTTCTAGGTTCTGGTTCAGCAGAAACTGCACGATAACGCGCGAGGTGTTTACAATGTTCATTACTGCTGTCTTGAGCTGAGCGGGCTCCATGCTATGGTATGGCGTCTGCACAGTTCACCCAGGAAAAAAGGCGCGAAACGGTTGTCTGCTGTTGCTTTCACGGAGGGAGGGGTGAGGCTGTTCCCAGAACCACCAGCGACAATGTTTTTTGCCCTATCAGGCATTGGGATCTCAACCCAGAATTCCAATGGGCAGGGGAGACTGCGGGAACTATGGGATAGCTATGGAATAGCTACCCACAGTGCAATGCTCCGGAAGTCAACGCTAGCCTCGGTACGTGGACGCACACCGCCGAATTAATGTGCTTAGTGTGGCCGCATGCACTCGACTTTATACAATCGGTTGCCCAAAATCGAATTCTGTAAATTCGGAGTAATCCCGTAGTGTAGACATACCCTGGCTCAGTAAAATGTGTTCCTCTGCCTGACTCTACCCTAGCGGGGAGTTTCCAATGAGAGAAGACTTGTTTCACCATGTTTTTTTTGTTTTGGCTAAAGCAGCATTTGCCTTAAGGGGAAATACTTCCCCCCCATTTGGAGAATGGATCAATAACAAGAAGATATTGGTTTCTCCTGATCATAATAATAAGTTTCTGTGATTTTTATTTTGGGAGGTATTGATGTGAAAATCTGGGTTCAGATTTTCCCTGGATTAACATCTGGGCACACATGAGGGTTCCCAGAATACAACAGGGCATCCGGCAAAGGAGATAGGGTCCATGTTATACCTTTGTCATGCAGTAACAAAGTCCAGTGTGCTAGCTGAGCATTAGACACCTGTCCATCCTTGATTCAATTAGAAAGCAAGAACTGGAGAGGGGTGTGTGTGTGGAATGGAGAGCTATTGGGTTTAAACCAATTAAAAATGCAAAACACTTGGTTGTCCAGCTGGTGACCAATAACTATTTTTCACAAGTGGAATATTTAGGTTCCACTAGGCTCATTCTTTTAGAGCACAGGCTACTGGCCTAAATTTTTCCATAAGAACATAACATAAGAACATAAGAAAGGCCGTACTGGGTCAGACCAAAGGTCCATCTAGCCCAGTATCTGTCTACCGACAGTGGCCAATGCCAGGTGCCCCAGAGGGAGTGAACCTAACAGGCAATGATCAAGTGATCTCTCTCCTGCCATCCATCTCCATCCTCTGATGAACAGAGGCTAGGGACACCATTCTTACCCATCCTGGCTAATAGCCATTTATGGACTTAGCCACCATGAATTTATCCAGTCCCCTTTTAAACATTGTTATAGTCCTAGCATGTTCTTATGTTCTTAAAGCGCTGGGACCTGCGGTTTGAGAGAATTCTGTGTCCATGTCCTCATCACTCTCGTCGCCACGCTGCAGACTCTCTTTAGAAACTACGGTTGAAAGTGCAATTGCACTCAGAGACCTTTTAAGTGATACGGTTTGCTGGGATCTGGAGTGATCAGCACAGATGCTTGAATTACTGCTCGCTTCAATTTTACAAACTGAACTGATCTGATCTGCCCTGGCCCAAGCAATCCCTTTTCTTTCAGAAGTTATACAGTGGACCTGCAATGAAAGCAAAGTTAGGAATGAAGTCTTGATGGTGTCCTACCGATCCTAGAAAAGATCATAAAGAAGTTATGCCAGTCGGCATGCGCATGCACTGCTTGTATTCCCTGCGTGTCTGAGCTGGGGTTCCTGCTCCAGCGGAGAGTGCTCTGGTCTGTCTCTGTGGGTTCAGAGTTGTCAGCATTGGGTTGTGCCTGCCCCTCCTCCCACTAGTCATACGACTTTCCCATTGCCCTCTTTCCAGCAGAGAGGGCCCTTTGTACCAAGCCCTCGGGCTCCCTGACTGCACCCTGATGGCTTCTCTTCTCTTCCCCATGGGCAGGTTATCCGGTTCGCAAACCCGCCCTGATCTCTCAGCTGGAGCGAGGGGAGGAGCCGTGCATCCCAGATCCCCCAGCCCCTGAGGAGCAGGAGACCCAGAGGGACGTCCCAACAGGTGAGGGATGAATCAGCCAGCTTAGAAAGCAAAATCCTGGGATCCCAGCCACAAGCTCCCATCGCAGTGCCTCCTGGCTGCATCTGCCGAGCCATGGGGTAGGCAGAGCTCAGCCACACAGCCAGGAGCTCCCACAGCCCCTCCCCAGGGTCAGATCCACTGAGCCATGGCGGAGGCAGAACCACGAATTCCTGGTTCCCCAAGCTGCACTCTGTCCAATTTGGGTTCTGCCACAGACTCCCTGTGTGACCTTGGGCGAGTCACTTAGTCCCTGTGTGTGTCAGTTCCCATCTGTACACTGGGGATAACAGCCCTGCCCTGCCTCCCAGGCGTGCATGTGAATAAACACATTAAGGATTGTGAGGCACTTGCATACTATGGTGCTGGGGCCCGTCAATACCAGAGATAGACAGACACTATAATATAACCCGTGTCTGTTAAAGAGCTGCACTGGGCCGTGTGGACGGCCTTGTTCTGGTTTTAACCAAGCTTCTTTTGGTTCAGTTCCATGCAAGTGGAAACAGGTTAAGGGTAAACCAAAGTAGGCGCCTCCAGGTGGCAGATTGCCCTGGATTAGATAACGGGGTTACTTTGGAGCTGGCTGGAGATTTTTTTTCCATCACAAAATGACGATTTGCCGAATTTGAAACGTTCCATGGAAACATCTCAGTTCTGACAGAATTTGGGCAGAAAGCAGGCCGGGGACTGACAGAAACCTGCCTGGTGTCTCGCCAGCTCATCCCTCCCCAGCACTTCAGCAGCTCACCAGGAGGGCTGCCCCGTGGCCAGGGGTTTCTGAACTACAGAGGTGCCAGGAACCTGGAAGCACTGGGATACCCGGCTCCCAAGCTCCCAGGGCCAGCAGCAGCTGGCCCGGTGGCTGCCCCGGAGCCGGGGCTCCCAGGCGCTCCTGACTCCATGGCACCTGCCTGGACGGGCAGCCGGGAATCCCAGGGAGCACATTTCATTTCACACACACACATGTTCCTGCAGCTCGGTGTGTCCCAAACCAAGTATTGCGGGGTTCAAGTTGTGGGGAACATTTCCAGTTTTTGGGTTTTTTGTCCTAATTCGGGACAAACTTTTTTCCAAAAACTCGAATATTTTTTGTGAACTTTGAATTCCACTTTCCCGCCACTGTTAGTTTAGATCCCTCTGCTGGCTTCCCCCTGCGCCTGGGGCCCGGCTCACGCACCACTTCTCTCTTGGTCCCCGCAGACACTGAGGAGCTGGCTGTGCTGCACCACGGGGAGGCGGAGGCACCTGTCAAAGCAGCTCCAACGCCCAAGGCCTCAGCAAGTCGACCCAAGAGGAAAGCGGCCCAGAGCCCTGGCCGGAAGAGAAAGAAACCCTCTCTGGATGGAGAAGAGCCAGCAGCCCCCTCTGAGGGTGGGAAACAGCAGCTCCCCACCTGTCCCATGTACATGCAACAGCCGCTTCCTTCTGTGCGCATGCAAAAGCCTTTCCTTCCTGTACACAGGAAACAGCCACCGCCTGGTGTGCACAGGGAACATCCTGTCCCTCCTGTGTGCCCGGAACAGCCGCCCCCTCCCCTGAGCAGGGAACAGCCACTCCCTCCCCTGAGCAGGGAACAGCCACTCCCTCCCCTGAGCAGGAAACAGCCACCGCCTGGTGTGCACAGGGAACATCCTGTCCCTCCTGTGTGCCCGGAACAGCCGCCCCCTCCCCTGAGCAGGGAACAGCCGCCCTCCACTCCTGGCAGGGAACAGCCGCCCCCTCCCCTGCGCAGGGAACAGCCACTCCCTCCCCTGAGCAGGAAACAGCCACTCCCTCCCCTGAGCAGGAAACAGCCACCGCCTGGTGTGCACAGGGAACATCCTGTCCCTCCTGTGTGCCCGGAACAGCCGCCCCCTCCCCTGAGCAGGGAACAGCCGCCCTCCACTCCTGGCAGGGAACAGCCGCCCCCTCCCCTGCGCAGGGAACAGCCGCCCCCTCCCCTGCGCAGGGAACAGCCGCCCCCTCCCCTGCGCAGGGAACAGCCTGTCTCTCCCATGCGCAGGGAACAGCCGCCCCCTCCCCTGCGCAGAGAACAGCCTGTCTCCCCCCTGCGCAGAGAACAGCCTGTCTCCCCCCTGCGCAGAGAACAGCCTGTCTCCCCCCTGCGCAGGGAACAGCCGCCCCCTCCCCTGCGCAGAGAACAGCCTGTCTCCCCCCTGCGCAGGGAACAGCCGCCCCCTCCCCTGCGCAGAGAACAGCCTGTCTCCCCCCTGCGCAGGGAACAGCCGCCCCCTACCGAGCTGCCTCACCTGCCGTCCCTGTCTAAGTCCTGCAGCAAGGAGCCAGCAGAACAAGATTCCCCTCCCAGCAGGAGCCCGCCCCCCTCTGAGAAGTCCTACCAGTGCCCCTTGTGTAGTCAGAACTTCAGACAGAGCTCGGACCTGCAGCGGCACCGGCGCATCCACACGGGAGAGAAGCCTTTCCACTGCCCGGTGTGCGAGAAGAGCTTCCGGCTGCAGTCCAACCTGATCGTGCACCAGCGCACCCACACCGGGGAGCGGCCCTACCAGTGCGGGGAGTGCGGCCGCGCCTTCTCGCAGAGCTCCAACCTCCTGACCCACAGCAAGATCCACCTGGGCCAGAAGCCCTACGCCTGCTTCGAGTGCGGCAAGAGCTTCCACCACAGCTCCAACCTCATCATCCACCAGCGCACCCACACCGGCGAGCGGCCCTACGAGTGCAGCGTCTGCGCCAAGCACTTCAGCGACCGCTCCACCCTGGTGCAGCACCGGCGCCTCCACACAGGCGAGCGCCCCTACGCCTGCTCCGAGTGCGGCAAGTGCTTCAGCCAGGCCTCACACCTAGTCAAACACCGACGCACCCACGCGGGCCCCTGCACCAAGAATAGCGCTGCCCCCAGAAAAGCACCAGTCACAGCGGTGGAGAGAAACAGCCCCAACAATGGGGCAGCCATTGGGGACAAGAGAGCTACCCCCACTCATGGGCTGAGTGAGAGGACTGCCTCGCCCCAAAATGGAGCAGCTATAGGGGAGGAAAGAGCAGCCCTGAAAGATACACCCCCTGTGGGGAAGGGTAGAGCCACCCAGGAAGTGGGTTCAGAGGGGGAGAAGGACAAAGCAGCTCAGAAAGTTGCTTTGGCCACAAAGGAGATCGCCGCCCCCAAACACACGCTGGCCATGGGGATAGAGAGGGTGGCAACAAAGGACCCGCTGGCCGCAGGGAAGGAAAGGGTGACCCCCACACCTGGGCTGGGTGAGTTGAGAGCTGCCCCCATAAACAGGCTGGGCACAGGGGAGGACGGAGCCACTCCAAAAGATGTGCCAGCCGTGGGGGGAAAGAGAGCACTGACTCCACGTGCACCAGCCGTGCATGAGGAGAGAGATGCCCTGAAAGATGCACTGAGGGCAGGGAAGGACAAACCAGCCACAAACCACACATCAGCTGTGGAGAAGGGAAGAACCGCCCCTAAACTCGCGCTGGCCATGAGGCAGGGAAGAGCCGGCCCCAAACACACACTGGCCACGGAGAAGGGGGGAGCCAGCCCCAAACACACACTGGCCACGGGGAAAGGGAGAGCCGGCCCTGAACACGCATTGACCACGGGGAAGGAGAAAGCCAGCCGCAAACACGCACTGGCCACAGGGAAAGGGAGAGCCGGCCCTGAACACGCACTGGCCACGGGGAAAGGGAGAGCTGGCCCTGAACACGCACTGGCTATGCGGCAGGGGAAAGCTGGCCCCAAATACGCACTTGCCAAAGGGAAGGGGCGAGCCGGCCCCAAACACGCACTTGCCACGGGGAAGGGGAGAGCTGGCCCCAAACATGCACTGGCCACGGGGCAGAGGAAAGCTGGCCCCAAACATGCACTGCCCACGGGGAAAGAGGGAAATGCCCCCAAAAACACATTGGCCACGGGGAAGGAGAGAGCCGGCCCCAAACACGTGCTGGCCACGGGAAAGGGGAGAGCCGGCCCCAAACACGCACTGGCCACGGGGCAGGGGAAAGCCGGCCCCAAACATGCACTGGCCATGGGGAAGGGGAAAGCCGGCCCCAAACACGCACTGGCCACGGGGCAGGGGAAAGCCGGCCCCAAACATGCACTGGCCATGGGGCAGGGGAAAGCCGGCCCCAAACATGCACTGGCCATGGGGAAGGGGAAAGCTGGCCCCAAACATGCACTGGCCATGGGGAAAGAGGGAAATGTCCCCCAAAACACACTGGCCACGGGGAAGGAGAGAGCCGGCCCCAAACACCTGCTGGCCACGGGGAAGGGGAAAGCCGGCCCCAAACACGCACTGGCCATGGGGAAAGAGGGAAATGCCCCCCAAAACACACTGGCCACGGGGAAGGGGAGAGCCGGCCCCAAACACGCACTGGCCATGGGGAAGGGGAGAGCCAGCCCCAAACACACACTGGCCACGGGGCAGGGGAGAGCCGGCCCCAAACACACACTGGCCATGGGGCAGGGGCGAACCGGCCCCAATCACATACCAGGCACACGGGAGCGCAGACGGCAGGGGAACCCTCTCATGTCACTGCGTGATAGGGGCAGGGATGGCTCACAGAGGGAACAGACTCTGAGGAGCCCTGTCACTGCATGGTAGGGTCCGGGCTGCCTCCTTTGGACATGCATTCAGCTGGCTTTTCACTGACTGGGTGTGAAACCCCATCAATGTGCAGGAGGGCAGTAATGCCAATGCCATAGGCTCACACTTAGGCAGCAGCGGAGAAGCAGGCCTGGCATGGGATGCACTAACAGCTCGGAGAGGACGGGCAGCACGAAGGCACTTCTGGTACCGCAGAGCGTGTCCCCCACCCCCCGGGACCGGAGCTGGCAGAGCAAGTGGCTGGCACATAAAATGCAAACACAGACATCTCTCGCTCGGGGCAGGGGGAGGAGGAGGCTGAAATCTTGGCAGGCAACAGGAAGGGAGAGTTGGGTGAATTTTAAACTCTCAAATTGGGCTCTGAGCCAAGGGAGTGTAAAAGAAGCCCTAGAAATCTCCCTTTTTGTGGAATTAAAATGAGACGAACGGTTCCGGTGTGACCAACTCTTGTGATCTGTGGGCTGTCTCTTAAAGGCCCAGTTCTGCTTTTATATATAAAAAGAAAATCTGTGTCTAGCCCAATGACTGGGGAGAAAAATCAAGGAAACTCAAACCCTATTGGCTACGACGCAAATCACTCCATGTTAATTTATTTTATTTTATTAAATCTCATGATTTTTTAAAACGGATTTTGTGATATTTTGGGTCTGACGCCATCTTTCTTTGAAGGCTTGGGGCTTTTGGGGGAGGAGGGGCTGATAAAGCCACGGGAGGCAGTTTTGGAAGCCCAGCGAATGTATCCTCCAGCGTCCATTGCAACCCACATGCTGCATCCCAGGTGAGCCCTAATGGGGAAATGGACGAGACGTGGCAGCCCCATTCTCAAGGGGTATCTGCATCGTGCAATCTTATACCTGCAGAATGCTGTTGGGATTTTTCTTGGCAATTTGTTGTGGCCACAATCCATTGGAAGAAGTTTAAAAAAAAAAGGCCTAATTTTTAAATGGACAGTGCCCCTTTTGTAGCTTTTTAGGTCAGAACAGTGTGACGGTGTAGTCTGATCTCCTGCATAACACTGTCCGTGAATTAAATGCTGCTTCGAGCCCAATAGCTAGGACCCTGCCAAATTCACTGTCCATTTTCATAACTTTCACAATTGTAAAAAATCTTGAATGTCACAGTTTCAGCTATTTAAATCTTAAATTTCACGGTGTTGTAACAAACACGAATATGTATTTAAAAACAGCAAAATATAAACATGCACAGCCCTTAAGATTTAGCGTTTCTCAAACTGGGGGTCCTGACCTAAAGGGGGGTCGCAAGGTTATTGTAGAGGGCAGCCGGAGAGCAGCGGCTGCTGGCCGTGCGCTCAGCTCTGAAAGCAGCGCTGCTGACAGCCGGAGCGCAGCAGTAAGGGTGACAACACTGTGACCCCCCTACAATAGCCTTGCGACCCCCTTTTGGGTTGGGGCCCCCAGTTTGGGAAAAGCAGTGTAGTTCTGTATACTTTTCCCCTATAGTCTAGGGAACTTTTATAATATAGGTAAAAGTACACAAAAGACCAGATTTCACAGTCCGTGATGCGTTTTTGACATCTGTGAATGTGGTAGGGCCCTATTTATAAGCTATATTAGCTGACTAGATTGTGCTCCTTGGGTCTTTCACTGCCCCTTTCTTTGAGCCAGTCTTAAAACAACTCGGTTCAGCAATAAAAGTGCTTCACTGGGCTACCCCAGGGATGTAACCAACAGAGGAAATCTTTATAATGTAGGCTACACTCCAGAGGATGAATACATGTCATTCCCAGTCTCACAGGGATGCTGTGAGGGTCTTGTGACTAAAGAGCAGGCTAGGAATTTCCTGAGTTGATTTTTTAAGAAAGCATTTTTAAAAAACACGTGTGTGACAATGGGCTGTAGATGATTTTATCTCCTTCGAGAGCGAGATTACGGTCTGGAGCCAGCTTCTGGAAGCCCTGATTCCAGGGAGTAGCACCCACTCCGAGGGCCTGATCTGTTGAAGGTTGCTGGAAAGATTTAACAGAGCTTTGGACAGACCCGTGGTCTCATTGTGTGCAATGAGACGACTCCCACGAGTGAGGCTTTGCAGGCCTGGCTCCTACCTTTGCCCGTAGCTCCAGGTGTCGTGACATGCTGGAACGCGTTGGTCAAGGGGTGCGTCTTTACGGCAGGGTTAGCCCCCAGGTCTGAGTACTTGGGTTAGCCTAGCCTCCGTGTTAGCCACCACAATGCAAAGCCTGACTTAAGTTACTGTGTCCTGATGGGTGCTGCCCTCCCCCCACAAGTGTTGTTAGGACTTCTGGAGACATATTCCATGGTGCTTTGTGCTGCAGCAAGCTGAACTGCTCTATGATTTTTTTCCCCCCAGAGCATTGTGGGAGAATTTTTGACCTTCTGGGCCCATGGGGGCATTGTGGAAAGGCACTGGAGGACTATCAGCACTGCAGCGGGTTAACCTGCGTCCTCACTGCAAAGTGGGCAGGTTAGCAGCCTGAATGAAAGCTGCAACAGGGCTTTAACCCCCCTAGTAGCCAGGCCAGCAAGCCCGCCTGGGTTTAAAACACCTACATCGATCAGGAGAGAGGATTTTGTGTATGGACAGGGGGTCAGAGGAAGGACAACAGCTGGGTAAGAGCAGTGAAGACAGACCCTGTGAAACACAAGACAACGTACTAGTCGAATCGACAGAGTCTGTAACCTGCCTGTCCCGGCGGAGCGTGGCTGATGGCATAGGCTTCGACTTCTGCTCCTGCCGGTGGGTGCTCGACCCCCCTCTGCCCCCGGCCCCACCCCGACTCCCCCCCCTGCCCCACCCCCATTCCAACCCCTTCCCCAAAGTCCCTGCCCCAACTCCGCCCCCTCCCTGCCCCTATTCCGACTCCTTCCCCCAATCCCCGCCCTGGCCCCGCCTCTTCCCCACCTCCTCCCCTGAGCGTGCCACGTTCCCGCTCCTTCCCCTCCCTCCGGCTGTTTTGCGGCGGCAAGGCGGGAAGCTCTGGGAGGTAATCAGAGGAGCTGGCAAGCCTAGGAGGGAGGGGGGAGGAGGAAGAACACGGTGCGCTTGGGGAAGAGGTGGGGCCGGGGTGGGGATTTGGGGAGGTGTCCAATAGGGGCAGGGAGGGGGCGGAGTTGGGGCGGGGCCAGGGGGCACGAGCCCACTGACCTCAGACTTTGCCAAAGCAACCCGGTGGGCAGGAAACCACACATGGGAAGTTCCCAGTGGAAATTGTCTGCGTTTTATAGGAAACTGGAAGTGAAGGGAGCACAGCTTGAAGGTCTGCTTGGGATGGAAAATGAAAGGTGACTGGAAAGGGGAAAATTGGCTGTTTATGATACTCAATTTTTTTCATTTTTTCCATTAGAAATATGGATTCCTGACTTCTGATTTTGCTAGGGGGTCCCTTGAGGAGGCGGAGAATTTAGCAGGGTTATATCACATGAAAGCACAGACTGAAATCTGAGGCTAAAGTGTTGCGGTCCCAATCACATGCCGAGGCACCTGTCTCTATCCGCAATGCCAATGGGGCTGCCCAGCCAATTCTCATTGCAGGCTGGTTGCATCAATAGCCTGTATGGTTGAAAGCTCTAATTCAGGCTTGGCAGAAGCCCTGTGTGTAAGAGATTCACCCCCTGCTAACTGAGGAATCATCCACTCCAGTTTTCTCCTCGCAGTCCGCCGGCAAAACTCAGAGAAGGCAAGAATGGATCGCCAGGGCTCAGATTTTCCAACTAGCACCCAACTGGTAAGATTAAAAGAACAAGCAGAGAAGAACAAAAGGGGAAGCCCTCTAACATCTTCTTCCCACATCTGAAGGAGCAGGAAGAAAAAAGCCCAAGGCGTTATTTCTCTCTTCACAGGTCACCCAGGGCGGTGCCCTTTCAGAGATGCTGTCCTTCTCTAGCATGAAACCTTCTTCCACTTTCATTTGATTTGTTTTAAAATTAGGATTACAGGTTTTAAATATCAAAATGATCTATTCATAGTAATGATGTACATTGCCCTTACTGTTCTGTTGATACAAAAATATTGCTACACAGGCTGTAACGCAATAAAACAAAGTGACTTTGGGTTCTTTTGACTCATTATTATACTTAGCTGGGACCTGATTTTTTTATATTTGCATTAATTTGATTAGGTTTAACAATTTATAACACAGATAACCAAACAATCTATATGGTGACATTGTAAAACATTGTAGCTATACATACTACAAGACCATAGTTAAGCTGTTTTGGGCTAACAGCAGGGGCGCTCACTGGCGTGCGAGCGCTGGTACCGTGCCAGGTTGGAGAGATGGCTGAAGCCCTGCCCACAGCAGGGGCAGGCGAAGGGCTGGTGCTCCCCAGGCATGCACCAGGTGACAGCTCTGTCGGAAGCTTTTCCCACAGTCCGAGCACCGGTGGGGCCGCTCCATGCTGGGGTCTGCCCAGCACCCCACGGGCGGGAGCTGTCGCTGCTCCATCTGAGGGAGATTCTCCCCATGGCTGTTTGTCACCAGCCTATCACCCCCTGGAATGGGAAGAGAAGCCAGACGGAACCCAAGGTTAGATTCCCAGCTCTGACCTTTTCCCTCCCCTCCTGAGTTCTGTAGCTGGGACAGGACACTGCATGCAAGTGTCACCGCCTGTGCGTCCCCCTGCCCCCGGCCTAGATCTTCAGAAGCGACGTGTAACTTTGGGCACCCGGCTGGAGACATCAATTCCAAGGCCAGCGGTGCCCATTGTGCCCATCCGTGCAGCCCGGCCTCCTGCCTAACCCAGGCCAAGAATCTCCCGCAGTGATTCCTGCCTCGCACCGAGTCATTCCTGGCTGAGCTACAGCATCAAGTGCCTTCAAGAGGCCTAGCCTCTGAGAGCAGAACGAGCATCCGCCCCCTGAAAACCAACTCCCTTTAAGGGGGGTTGACTTTGTACTATACGGCATTTTGATTAACAAAATAAAAACTACTGCTACAGTACACCAGCAAAGCAGAAGAACTGGCTGACTGACAGATCTCAAGGAGCAGTCAGTGAGGAATCATTAGCGAACGGGTGTGTTTCTAGTGGGGTTCCCCAGGGCGTAGTTCTAGGCCTGACGCTACTCAGCATTTTCAGCAATGATCTGGAAGTAAAGACAAAATCACGGCTGACAACATTTGCGGAGGACAGCGAGACTGGTGGAGTGGTAAAGAATGATGGGGTCAGGGCTGTCACACAGTGGGATCTGGATGGCTGGGCCCATTCAAACCAGATGCCTTTTAATTCAGCCAAATGCAGCAACATCCATCTAGGAACAAGAAATGCAGACCAAACCTACAAGACGGGCTGCATCCTGGAAAGCAATGACTCTGACAAGGCTCTATGGGTTGTGGTGGACAGACAACTTGAACGCAAGCTCCTACTGAGATGCGGCAAAAGGGCTGATGCAGTTGTGGGTGTATAAACAGGGGAGTAGCGAGTAGAAGAACCAAAGGCTGGAAGCTGAAGCCGGACAAATTGAAATCAGAAATGAAGCACACATTTCTAACAGCAAGGGTGACTGACCATAACACTGCCCGGGCACCCAGCCGCCGAGACCGGGGCCCCGGAGTGCTGGGCACTGCCCAGGCACCCAGTGAAAAACACTCTCTGCCCCTAGGATCTCTCACTATCTAAATAGGCATTAAAGAGGTGTAGCGCCCCCTTTCCACCCCGTTACCTTTTTTCATGCCAATCTGCTTACAGGTTTTGATGGACAGGTCTGGGTTCTTCTGGATTCCACTACCCACTTAGCAGGATGTATCTTCTTTATTTTTTCCTATGAATTTATTTGGCAGTGACTCCACCCCCCTCGCTCCTTCCTGTCAGGGTCACCAGGGCAGCTTGGGAGGAAAATTCTAACCACAGGGTAACTCCCACTTACTTGCCAGATAGTTGGAGACTCCCAAGAAATAACACAAATGCATACAATATATTAACACAATAATTATATTAAACAGGAGACAAATATAACATAACAGGGTAAAACACTATTCTTAGGGTCACCGGTGCCCACGCTGATAATACCCATGACTTTCCACAGTCACGTGACCTGATGTAGAAATGTAAGATCAGTTTCCTGTTGGTACGCGCACTTTGTTGGGGCCCTTGATGACCTATGACCACGATATCTTCTCTGCAGTGGTTTAGCTGTGTGGCTGACTGGTTCAGTACAGCCCAAAGGACTCAAAAGTGGGAGGAGGCAGTAAGTCCCTCCACAGGTTTAATACGCAGCAGGTTATAAAATCCCCAAACCCTCACTCCTTGGCTTAAGGACACAGTTCAGGGAGTAGGGGGTCCCCAAAACAAATTCCCTGACTGACTAACTAAAAGACGGTGCACTCACAAACTCCATGAATGATCCTCAGCTTCAGAGATGACTCTGGACTCCTCGGTCACTGCAGAGGGGCTGATCTCTGCTGGCAGGGATCCAGGAGTCAGGCTGCTTCTGGTCCCAGGATTTCCCCACACCACAAAGGGGTGCAGGGCTCAAGGTGCAGGTTACACAACTACACTAAAATCCAAACTGTTGTCTCCTACCCCAGCGCCCAGACACACTCCCAGCAGGCAGCAGCCCTGAACTAGCAGCCAGAGCAGAGCTGACCATGTGGTGACTGGTCTCACCTAGGGAGCTGGAGGGCTAACTCAGCCTGGCTGGGGAAGCTTCCCAGCAAAACTCTACAAACTGGGGGTCATCAGTGGAGGGGGGGAAAGCCCAGCTGAGGATCTTGCTGTCAGGTCCCTAGAGGCCAGTTCTCAGGGGGAACCCTGCATGCAGGCCTGGGACTCACCAGCTCCCCACACAGCCAGTCCGCCCTTGCCGGCTCAAGACTGCCTCAAAAAATGGCTTCTCCCCTTTCCTGAGCTCCCTGGGAAGGGCATCTCACTCCCTATTGGTTGCTGGGCAGACGCTGAGTCTGCCTTGGCTCCCCCTCCCTACCAGGGACAGTGCCTCTCCCTGAGCTGCCAGCAGACAGAGCCCCAGGAATCTAGGTAATCTCCTTTGCGGTTACAGAGACAAGGGATTATTTCCCCTATTTTGCAGGGGTGGAGCCAATAATAGAACCCAGGAGCTCCACATGCCAGACACCATTCCCACTGCCACTGGACAGCAGCCCCTGTGGATAGGACACCAGCTCTGCCGCCCCATCTCACAGCATGGTCAGCAAATCTTGGGGGAGCTCCTCACTTGCATGGGCACCCATCAGGTTCCCTCAGGCCTCCACGCCGAGCAGCTCAAGGATCTAGCTGTCGTCTCCCTGCACCATCCTCCAGGCAGCGGGATGGGAAAGAGAACACAGCACAGTATCAGATACAGACTCTTATTGCCTGCTGGAGCTGTGGGCACGTGGAGGGAGAGATGGGCAGCAGGAGATCAGGATGCAGGGAGAGAGAAGGGTTTGGCGCAAATGGCTACATTACACCTGGGGGGTGCATGGCTCCCTGCACCCAAGAGGGGGAGGGTGCAGCCTTGTGGGTTCAGGGACCCCACATACTCAGGGCACAGACACACACCCCAGCATTCTGGGTAAGGAGTCACTGGTGCCGGCTGGCAATAGCCCTTAGTAACCTGGCCACACCAGGAGGCAGGGAGTCAAGGAACAGGGCAAGCACAGGCCTTCCCCATGGTACAGCTCCGCCCCACACACACCAAGGGGGTGAGCCAAGGGAAGGAGCAGCACAGCAGCAGGAGAAACCACAGAGAGAGGTGAGGGGCTCTGAGCAGGGGCTGACAGTCTATGGGGCCATGGAGAAGCCCCAGGAAGACTAGTGGGGGTGGGAAACTGGGGGTCTGAACCACCACATCTCGGCAACTCTGGGGTACAGCTAGGGGCATCTGCCAAGTCTTCCCCTGATCATGGGCCCAGCTGGAAGGGCCATTTACGTATAGAGAGCCCCTCCCCTGGGCCGGGTTGTGTCAGGCAGGGTGTAAGTGGTGCAGTACACAAAGGCAGGATCTGGAGTATGCTGGAGCTGTCAGTCAGGTCGTGCTGTAGATTTCAGGTTCAAGCTTTTAGCGCAGGGGTGGCCAACCTGAGCCAGAGAAGGAGCCAGAATTTAACCAATGTACATTGCCAAAGAGCCACAGTAATATGTCAGCAGCCCCATATCTGCTCCCCTCCCCCCGTTCCCAGCACCTCCCGCCCACCGGCAGCCCCGCTGATCAGTGCCTCCCCCTCCCTCCCCCCCACGCCTCCCAATCAGCTGTTTTGTGGCATGCAGGAGGCTCAGGGGGGTGAGGAGTGAGGGCACTGCAGGCTCAGGGGAGGGGGCGGGAGGGGTGGAGTGGGGGCAGGGCCTGTGGCAGAGCCAGGGGTTGAGCAGTGAGCATCCTCCGTCTAGCACATTGGAAAGTTGGCACCTGTAGCTCCAGCCCTGGAGTCAGTGACTATACGAGGAGCTGCATATTAACTTGTTGGCTACCCGTGGCTCCAGAGCCATAGGTTGGCTACCCCTGTTCTAGCGTACAAGTTTCAGGAAAGGCACGAACTGGCTCGCAGAGCCTGAGTGGTGAGAAATTGAGTTTTGCAGGGAAACTCAGAAACATTCCCTCCTCTGCCCCTTTGGGCAGTTTCTTCAGTGGCTTGTCTCGCATGTCTTTTCCAGAGCCCTTTTGGGAGAAATTGAAACTGCTCTGGGATCTGCACTTGGCAACTTCCCCCCCAAATCAGGGATACACAGCCAGCATCACACACACACACACACACACACACAAACATTCAAAAATCCTGTGCCTGTCCTACACACACGCACACACCATGACCTTGAAAAAATAATCCATGCTGGGTGTGTTTACCTTGGAGCATGTGATTACTCTGGAGAGGCGATTTCAATAATACACTGAGCCACCACATGCAATGAGGCATAAACTGACCGCTCTTGTAGCTCAGTAGCCCCTTCCCTGAACTGACACGAATGAATCTAGCTGTTCAGATTTTACCTCTTTTAGCTGCTGTTTATATCCCCCGGTCCACTTGGCAAATATTATAGAGCGTGCAGCAGGCCGCTATGACCACAGGAATATTTTCTTAATATAGGTCTAACCTGTCATAAAGGCAGCACCAGCGCGCTTTTAATCTGCCAAAGGCACATTCTATGGTCAGTCTGCACCTGCTCAACTTATTGTTGAAGCTCTCCTTGCTTCTGTCCAGGTTTCCCGTGTAAGGATTCATGAGCCACAGGACCAAGGGTCTCCCAGGATCACTATAGGTATTTCAATATTCCCCGCTGGACTCTTCTGGTCTGGAAAGAAAGGCCCTGCTTGGAGCTTTTTGTACAAGCCAGTGTTCCTGAAGATGTGTGCATCATGCACCTTCCCAAACCACCCTATGTTGATGTCAGTGAAATGCCCATAGTGAGCTACAAGCGCCTGCAATACCATAGAGAAGTATCCCTTTCTATTGATGTACTCCATCGCAAGATGGTCTGTAGGACAAAATTGAATATGCGTGCAATCTATCACCCCGTCATAGTTAGGGAATCCCATTTCATAAAATCATAGAATCATAGGACTGGAAGGGAACTCAAGAGCTGATCTAGTCCAGTCCCCTGCACTCATGGCAGGACTAAGTATTAAGTAGACCTTCTGCAAAGCCATCCAATATTTCAAGCACATTGCCAAGAGTCACAGTCCTTCGTAGCAGGATACAATTAATGGCCCTGCACACTTGCGTTACCGCAGCCCCAGTGGTCGACTTCCCAACGCTAAACTGATTCATGACCAACCAGTAGCAGTCTGGAGTTGCCAGCTTCCACACAGCGATCACCATGTGCTTCTCCACTGAAAGGGCAGGTGGCATAGCCCAGAGGAGAGGGCTTGAGTGCCTGAAAGGCTGGTGGTGTTAGGGGGCTGACACCCACCTATCACAGGCAAGACTCCCTCTCACTGGGTGGTGGGAGGGGGGGTAACAGGATGACTCAGACTCCTGGATACCCCAAGAACTGCCACAGCAGGGTTCCTGGGAGGCAGGGACACAATTCCCGGGGGGGGGGGGAGGAGTTCTCAGGGGAAGCAGGTAGGGTTCCCAGGGGCAGGGTTCCTGAGGGAGTGCCAGGGCCCATAATGTCAACAGTCTGACCTAGGGGCTGGAGCCCAGAGTAGAGTCAGGGTCATAGTCAGGAGTCATGCCAAGGGTCCCAGCCGGTCAGTAACTGGAGTTAGGGTGAGGAAGCAGGGACAAGGAGCAGGAGCCAGTCCAGAAGGCAGGGGTCTGCTCAGCCCAGCAGCAGCTGCTCAGAGGGGAGATTTGGCAGGAGCAGGATGCCATATGCCCAGAGGGTCTGTGGCTAGTCAGCAGCATCTGCTGAGTCAGTGGGAGAAGGCCCTGTCTGCGGGGAATCAGCCACAGTTTCCATGCTGGGCCTTGCCGTGGGTGGCACAGGCTTGAGAGCTGCAGGGCCTGATCAGGAACGGGTGGGGTTTCTGCAGGGTGGGGCTCCTGCAAGAACATTTCTCGGGCAGAGGGGGGCTCCCAGGATGCAATTCCCAGAGGCCAGGCAGCAGGGTTCAGGGGGCGGGGGATGAGGGGGTTCCCGGGGGTTGGGTTTGTGGGGAGGAGTGTGGGGGTGGGATTCCCAGAGGCTGGCAGCAGGGCTGGGGAGAGGTGAAGGGGCTCCCAGAGGTGGGGTTTGGGGGGGTGGGATTCCCAGAGGCCAGCAGAAGGGCGGGCGGGGGGGGAAGGTGAGGGTGCTCCCAGGAGTGGGGTTTGTGGGGAGGGGGTGGGATTCCCAGAGGCCAGCAGCAGGGCTGAGGGGGAAGTGAGGGGGCACAGGAGGGCTGTGGGGAGGGGGTGGGATTCCCAGAGGCCAGCAGCAGGGCTGGGGGGAGGTGAGGGGGCACAGGAGGGCTGTGGGGAGGGGGTGGGATTCCCAGAGGCCAGCAGCAGGGCTGGGGGGAGGTGAGGGGGCACTGGGGGGGTTGTGGGGAGGGGGTGGGATTCCCAGAGGCCAGCAGCAGGGTTCTGGGGGGAGGTGAGGGGGCACTGGGGGGTTTGTGGGGAGGGGGTGGGATTCCCAGAGGCCAGCAGCAGGGCTGAGGGGGAAGTGAGGGGGCACAGGAGGGTTGTGGGGAGGGGGTGGGATTCCCAGAGGCCAGCAGCAGGGCTGGGGGGGAGGCGAGGGGGCACTGGGGGGGTTGTGGGGAGGGGGTGGGATTCCCAGAGGCCAGCAGCACGGCTGGGGGGGAGGTGAGGGGGCACTGGGGGGGTTGTGGGGAGGGGGTGGGATTCCCAGAGGCCAGCAGGAGGGCTGGGGGGGGTCTTTGGAAAGGGGTGGGGCTCTAAAATGGTCAGGTGCTTCAGGGCTGGGTCACTGCCCCCAAGCTCGCCCCCAGACCCTCTGCCCCAGCGCTGCCCAAGCTCCAGCCCCACGTGCCCGCCAGGAGGCAGCTAGCGCAAAGCCCAGCTCAACCCCCAAGAGGGCGGGGCCAGCAAGGGGGCGGGTCCGCCGCCGCCGCTCGCACTCCCGTGATCTGATTGGCTGTTAGCGGCGCGGCTTCTGCCGCCATGTTATTCCGGGGCGGAAGTCGCCGAGGGCGGTCCGTTAGCGGGCGGAGAGGCTGGTTCAGGAGCCATCTTTGTTGAGGGCAAGGCGGGCGGTTTGACCCCGCGGTGTCCGAGGAGCTGCCTGGTGAGCCTCGGCCCTGCGGTACCTGCGGGCGGCGGGGGCCTGGTGCCGGGCTGTGCGCGGCCTGGGGCGTCCCACAGCACGTGGGGCCAGACGCTGCCGCGCGAGCCCCTGGGAGTTGGGGCCGGGGTGCAGGTGTGGGGGGAGGGTTGGAGTGGGGTGTGGAGGATACAGAGAGATGGAGGGGGGTGCATGGGGTGGAGGGTGCGGGGGTGGGGGATACAGAGATGAGGGGGGTGCAGGGGTGGGGGATACAGAGATGAGGAGGGTGCAGGGGGAGGGGGTGGGGGGTGCAGGGGTGGGGGATACAGAGATGAGGGGGGTGCGGGGGGAGGGGATGCATGGAGTGGGGGTGCAGGGGGGGTGCATGGGCTGTATACACTGTTGCCTTGGCTCCCTCCAACAGAAAGGGAAAGGTTGGAGCCTGTGCCTGCCCCTACCCTGCTGGGTGTGGGGAATTCCCTGTGTGCCTTCTGCAAAGCCATCACGGGACTCCTAGCTGCAGAAGCCTGTTGGCTCCTGTTGGTGGGGAGCTGCCCAGCCCGGGCCTCTGTCCCTTGGCCGGGGTGGCTGGAGTGCGGCCGCTGCACCTGGACTTGGTGCACACGGTGACTCCAAGTCCAAATATTTCAGCACGAGCAAAAGGTGGAGAAACCACTCGGCCCAATTCATGGCTATTGTGAGGAAGTTTGCGAAGGTGGCGAATTGCAACAGAGCTGCAGAAATTGCAAAGTGGGCCAACCGAGATCTCAGGTGGGAACCTTTTTGCTGAATGCAGTGGAAAGAAGGAGGAGACGCCCAGAACGGACTGACTTTGGCTAAATATCTGTGAGTGTTAGACTCAGACTCTGAGGATGAAGGTACTGATATTGCTGCATTGCCAAGTACATCAGAAGGAAGCTGGATCCAGGTCAGCCAAAGACAAGGAGCAGGAAGTATTATGTTTTTTTCAATCATAAATGGTTTTGTAACAAAAACAACTCCAGAACTGAAACAAAAGAGAGACTGGAAAATTGCTAATTTTTTTTATAGCTGTAATATTCCCTTTTCTGTTATTGAGCATCCAACTTTTCAAGCAATGATCAGCTGCCTATGGCCAGCCTACCAAGACCCAGTCAAAAGCCGGTGAACAGTGAAATGCAGTTACTGATGGCTTGAGGGGTGGAAGCATGCAACAAATTACATGGAAAAGCAGTTACGTTATGGCTGGCGTAATATGCACAACCAGTGATTGCTAACTGTGTGCAAATAGGGAAGACTGTGGTTCATGCATCAGTGGTTGATACTGGATGGAAGGAGAAGACTGGACAGTACTATGCTACACTGGCAAGAGAAGCCAAGGCATTAGCAAATGAACTGTATGGTTGCATTGTGAAGAGCTACATGACAGAAAACAAGAAAAAGATGCAAAGTCTGATGAGTGATTTGGAAGAAGATGACGGCACTTGGGTTATGTATGGATGTGCATCTTATTGACTCAATCTACTTGGACAAGAACGTACACCAAGTGCTTTGATGAAACGTTGTAGATTGACAAAAGTATTTTGGCAATCGCGCCCAGCCTGGAGCTTGGTTAAAAGAATGCCAAATCCCCAGTGACACGATGGAACAATCAGATAACATGCCTGGAAACGTATGTTAAAAATCGGCCATATTATTTCAGGATGATTTAGTTGGGGATTGGTCCTGCTTTGAGCAGGGGGTTGGACTAGATGACCTCCTGAGGTCCCTTCCAACCCTGATATTCTATGATTCTAAGATTGTGAGAAATCATGAGGCAGAATTTGAAGATGGAGCAATCAGTATAATTAATACTCAAGGAATTTACCAAGAAGCAAAGAACTTGATCACTCAGTTGAAACCAGTTGCTGTGGCACTTGACTCACTCCAAAGGGACCCACATCAACAATTGCTGTTACATGTGAAGTATGATTGGATCTGCAGATAAATGAAGATCTTGCACCACATAAAGCAAAACTACAAAAGAGAGGTCATGAGGCAGTTACTCCTGTACACATGTTGCTCAACCTCCTTCATGCAAAATATGCAAGAAAGAAATTGTCAGCTGAACAAGAATATATTGCAAGGCAGTGGGTGCTCGGCAAAAATCCAAACATTGTGCCATATTTACTTGTATTTAAAGCAGTAGAATCTCTGGATTCAAAAATCTATGTTTTCATCCACTATGAAGAAAAAGGATGGAAAAATCTGAAGGCTGCTGATAGTCCATATAACTTCATAGAACTGGTGGTGCAATTGCATCAGTGCCCAGCAAGTGCAGTAAGCATAGAATGAATTTTAAACTTTGGATGCATCCATTCATAACTGAGGAATAGGCTCGGTCTATCCGCTGCATCAAAGTTGGTCTTCTGCTGCAGAATGCAAATGGACCCAGACTGGTAGCCTGCAACTCTGCATGCTTCTGATTGCGTAATGCGTCAAGCCTTCACCTCTGCATTACTGTCGCTTTCATCTCATCAAGTGGTTTTGATTATTTGTCTAATATTGAAAACCGAAATGAGTCATGACCTGTGTGATTTCCTTGAGGAAAATACCAAACCAAATTGGACACAGGCATTCCGACGTTCCTAATTACCTATATTCGTATTATGCCCAGTGCAGTTTTACTTTTTATTTGTACAACCCTAAATTAATCACTGAATCTACTGCTTTATGGAACCACAATTTGAATATGTAACTAAAACCAAGTATAAAGTGGTGTGCATTACTGAAACAGTGTTTAAAATGCCTTAAATTGGGACTAAATCGTTTTTCCCAGGGAGGTAAAAACCATGATTTTACCTGGTAAAAAAACCACCTCTGATAAATACCATGTTATCCCTGATGTGCATGGGGGTGGAGGAAGGGATGGGTGAGTGTACATAGTGATGCGGGGAGAGGGTGGAGAGATGGGTGAGAGTGCATGGGGATGAACGGGTGGAGGGTTAGGAGGGGTGGGTGTTCGTAGGGGTGGTGGGATGGGTGTAGCAATGGGGGGTGGCATGGCAGTGGGTGAGTGGAAGCGTCGTGGGGGGCGGGGATGTGGGTGGAGGTGCATGGTGGTGGAGGGGATGGGTGAGCAGGCATGGTGGTGGATGGGTTCTGCTAGGGCTGCTGTGAGGGGAATCCAAGCCTTTGTGCTCGGGATCCCTGGCGTATTTCAAACACCCGGAGCCTGAACACAGTCCACACTCAGAGCACAGCCCTGCTATCTGGCACCCCCCTGTGAGTGCTGGAACCCACTGTCCAGCCACCTACCCCCTCTAGGCTCCCCAGTACTTGAACTCATCTGCCACAGATCCACAGGATCGGTGCTAGGCCCCAGTTTTTAAACAGTGCTTGGAACCCTTCAGTGCACCAGACCTCCAAGGGGTCCCGCTCTTCCTTCAGGGCAGGCCACCCGGCCTCACTGCCTCTGAGATGGAGCTTCTGGCCTTCAGCCCCCTTGCTCCACCCAGTGAGCTCTGCCCTGCAAGCTGACGTGGCCGTGGCTCGGTGAAGGGCAGCTGGCCTCAGTTGCACTGTCCTCTCGCTCTCTCTGCAGGGTGTGATGTTCCCTGGCCTGCACCATCTCCGCCTGGGCGCCCGCCCCACACCCGGTGCCACGAGGGCAGGTGGCTCTGCCCGGGGGTACCTGTCCCAGGAGAACGAGCAGCGGTGCCGAGGGCTGCTGGAGGCCTCCACCAGATGCTACCGGCAGGAGGCGGTGGCAGCGGCTGTGCTGGTGACACTGTGTTCTGTGGGCGGGTACCCTGCGCTGCTGTACACGCTGCGCTCCAGCACGCTGACGGGCCATCACAAGGGAGATGTCAGGTACCCCGGCCCTCGACTCACTGAGTGCCCTGCAGCCCTGCTCCCCAAGCCCTACCTCCACTGCACGCTCAATTCCAGCCGAACCCCCTGCCATCCCAGCCCTGGGCTCCCCCTAGATTTCTGCCGGTGCCCCTCAATCCCGACCCACAGCCCCTGCCATCCCAGCCCTGGGCTCCCCCTAGAGCTCTGCCGGTGCCCCTCAATCCCGACCCACAGCCCGTGCTATCCCAGCCTTGGGCTACCCCCCTCCCACGGCTTTGCTTGTGCCCCTCAGACCCAACCCACAGCCGCTGCTATCCCAGCCCTGGGCTATCCCCACCCCTCCCACAGCTCTGCCAGTGCCCCTCAATTCCAGCCTGCACCCCCTGCTATCCCAGCCCTGGGCTCCTGCCAGAGCTCCGGTGCCCCTCAATCCTGACCCACAGCCCCTGCTATCCCAGCCCTGGGCTCCCCCCAGAACTCTGCTGGTACCCCTCAATCCCAACCCACAGCCCCTGCTATCCCAGCCCTGGGCTCTCCACACACACAGCTCTGCCGGTGCCCCTCAATCCCGACCCACAGCCCCTGCTATGCCAGCCCTGGGCTACCCCCACCCCTCCACAGCTCTGCTGGTGCCCCTCAATCCCAGCCTTGGGCTCCCTTCCACCCCCCTCTACAACCCTACCGGTGCCCCTGAATCCCACCTACATCCCCCTATTATCTCAGCCCAGAGCTACCCCCACACAGTTCTGCCGATGCCCCTCAATCCTGACCCACAGCCCCATTATCTCAGCCCAGGGCTCCCCAGCCCTACCGGTGCCACTCAATCCCGCCTCACAGTCCCCTGCCATCCCAGCCCTGGGCTCTCCTCACGCACAGCCCTGCCAGTGCCCCTCACTCCCGACCCGCAGCCCCTGCCATCCCAGCCCTGGGCTCTCCTCACGCACAGCTCTGCCGGTGCCCCTCCACCCCCCCCCCCCCGTTGTTTCAATAGTTAACGGAAGCTTTTCTCTGCAGTCCTGTGATAAGTCTGTGCCCCTTTCGCCAGTCCCTGAGCATCCGGTGCCAGGGTGGACGATGCCCCTCCTGCCTGCCACAGCGCCTGGGGCAATGGATCCTGCCTGCCCTCTAAGGAGACTCTGGTTTTCTTGTTGCAGTTTCCCGGGCGGCAAGTGCGACAGCTCCGACCAGGATGTGATCGCCACAGCGCTGAGGGAGACGCAGGAAGAGCTGGGCCTGCGCTTGGGGGCTGAGAGCGTCTGGGGGGTCATGAAACCCCTACCCACCGGGGTAACACCACTCCGCTCCCCTAGCAGTGTTAGGGAATCACTGGGGCAGGGCAGTGTGAGGGAAGGGGGGAGGTGTCTCTCTGGGGCAGGGTCCTGTGAGGAGAGGGGGGATCACTTTGGGGCAGGGCGGGTTTCTCTAGGGTGGGATCATGTGGGAGGAGCAGCATGAAGGGTGGGGTGTTGCTCTGGAGCAGGGTCCCATGGGGGGCAGCCATGTGAGTTGGGGTCCCCTTGAGGCTGAGGTCCACTGGGTGTGGTAATGTGAGGGGAGGTGCTATGAGGCAGGAGGGCTCTTTTGGGGAGGGGGTGTACTGCACAACAGGGAAGGGTCCTATGGGGGAGGTGCACTGTAAGGTGGGGATGTCCCATTGGCAGTGTCTCTGAGGTGGGGTGTGTCCCGGGGTGGGGTGCTGTGAGGTAGAGGGCCATAGGGGCGTCTCAGAGGAGGGAGGCTACTGTGAGATGAAGGGGGAGATGCTGAGATGGAAGGCCATGGGGGGGATCTCTCTGAGGCAGGGTGAGTCCCGTGATGTGGGGGTGGTGAGGCAGAGAGGCTATCGGAGGGGGCCCTCTCTGAGGAGGGGGAGATTCTGGGGGGGAGGCAGCATTGTGAGGCAGAGGGTCTATGGGGGGTCATCTGAGGAGGGGAGAATTCAGGGGGGCGGTGCTGTCAGGAGGAGGGTCCATGGGGGGTCTCTCTGAGGAGGGGGGTGGCACTGCAAGGCAGAGGATCCATGGGGGGCTCTCCAAGGAGGGGGGAGATTCTGGGTGGGGGCCAGTGCTGTGAGGTAGAGGGGCCATGGGGGGCTCTCCAAGTAGGGGTGGGTTCTGTTGGGGCTGTGTTGTGAGACCGAGGGGTCTCTTAGGGAGGATTCCAGGGGGGTGGTGCTGGAAGGTGGCGGTGGGTCCTGTGGGCAGGGGGTATCTCTGTGAGACGAAGGTGGGTCCTGGAGTGGGGGAGGTTCCTAGGGAAGCCAGTGTCAGTGGGGGGGTCTCACTCTGGTTTCCTTCCAGAGGGGACTGACTGTTGCTCCCGTCCTGGCACATCTGGGCCCCTTGGAGTGTGTGTGTCTGAGCCCCAACCCACAGGAGGTGAGCCCCACGCAGACCCCACCCTGACATGGCTGTGCCGCTTGCAGCTGCCCTTAGCACGTGCAGGGCCCCCACCATCCTTCGGGTCCCTGGCCAGAGGGCGGTGCCCCAGCCTGGTTAGCGTGCTGGCCTCCTGCAGGGAGGGAGATCAGCAGAACCCCTGGCCTATGGGCAGCTGGGGCCAGTGTCACCGTGAACCTGGCTGCCTGCCTCAGGCTCCCCCTGCGCGGAGTGACTCATGGTCTGGCCAGAGTGGACCTTCCCAATCACCCTGGCTGAGTTCCTGCCCTGCCCAGCCCAGCCCAGAGAGCCCCAATCCAGCAACCCAAGACCAGCCCAATGCCCCTTGCTTGGAAACCCCTCTGCTGCCCAGCAGCTCCCCTCCTGCAGCCACTGGAGCCCCCCACCTAGCAACCCACTTGGGCAGGAGTGCCGCCAGCTTTTCTGCCGCCCTAGGCGGCGGAAGGTCCCGCCGCTGAAATACTGCTGCGGTCGCCGCCCCCCAAATTGTAGCGCCCTAGGCGATCGCCTAGGTCGCCTAATGGGTTGCGCCGGCCCTGCACTTGGGCAGTGGTGTCCTGGCTGGGGGAGAGCCCATCTCCTGCAAAGAGACCCTGAGGCCTGCTGGGCTACACTTAACTGTTAGGGTGAGCTACAGCTCTCAGGGGTGTGAAGAGTTCCCCTCCTGCCCCGAGCGCTACAGCTGCACCAGCCTAGTCCCTGGAGCGGACAGGGCTAGGTCGACAGAAGACTTCAGAGGACCTAGCAGCCGCTGCTCAGAGAGGTGCAGTTCCTGCAGCGATGGAAAAATCCCTCCTTGTAGGAAGTGTCTCCGCTACAGCAGCGTAGCTGCAGCACCCTTAGTGGAGACATGGCCTGAGAGTTCATTGAAGAATGATGGGGAATCCACCCTGCCCTGGGCACCTTGTACCAAGCATTATTTCCCCTCCCTATTAGACATTTGTGCCTCATTTTCAGTCTGACCCCAGCCCTGGGGCCTCACTTTGCCTGTGTCCTTTGGAGATCCTTATAGACCAGAACAAGTCGCCTCTTCATCTTCTGTGACTGTGGGAAATTTTTGTAATATGGTTATGAATGCTGTGTGTGCCTCAGTTCCCCGCCCACGTACTTTGCAGTACTACCCAGTGGTGGAAAATGTTAAATGGGAAATTGCACTGAGAAGATGTGTTTCCAGTAGGTCCCATGGGAATTGGTCCTTGGCCCTACGCTATTTAACATTTTTGTCAATGACCTGGAAGAAAAAAAACAGAATCATCATTGATAAAGTTTGAAGATGACACAAAAATCAGGGAGTGGTAAATAACGGAGAGGACAGGATCACAGATACCGAGCGATCTGGGAAACTGGGCGCAAGCAAACAATATGTGGGTAAATGTATACAGCTAGGGCCAAAAAAAGTAGGGTGTGTTTACACGATGGGGGACTGTATCCTCAGAAGCAGTGACTCTGAAAAAGATTTTGGAGTCGGGGTGGGTAGTTAGCTGAACATGAGCTCCCAGTGTGATGCTGTGGCCAAAAGAGCTAACGTGATCCTGCCTAATCTTGAGTAGGACAAGGGAGGTTATTTTACCTCTTTAGTTGCCACTGGTGTGACCACGGCTGGGTCCAGTTCTGGAGCCCACACTTCAAGTAAGATTTGGATAAGTTGGAGAAGATTCAGGGAAGATCTAAATGATTACCTGCCCTATAGTGATAGACTCAAGGTGCTTGATCTATTTATCTTAAAGAGAAGATTTTAAGGAGCGACTCAATCGGAGTCCATAACTATGTACATGGGAAACAAATAGTTAATGGACTCTTCAGTCTAGCAGAGAAGGTCTAACAGGATCCAGTGGCTGGCAGCTGAAGCTAGATAAATTCAGACTGGAAATAAGGTGTCAATGTTTAACAGTGAGCGTAATTAACCATTGGAACAATTTACCAAGCGTCATGGTGGATTCTCCATCTCTGGCAATGTTTAAATCAAGACTGGACGTTTTGCTAAAAGCTCTGCTCTAGGGATTGTTTTGGGGCAGTTCCCTGGCCTGGGTTAGACGGGAGGTCACATGAGATGATGGCAACGGGCCTTTCTGGCCTTGGAACCTATGGAAGAAGAGTTAAGTTTGCTTCTGGGGCAGCACAGGAGACATGAGGTGTGGGTGGCGTTTTGCTGTGTGGGGTGTAAGGAACGGGCTAGAACTTGTTGAAACCGAGCCATATCAATGCCCAAGCCAAAAGAGACAATAGGAAGCCCTAGGGACGAGAACGTGCACACGTAGCAACCAAGAGATAAGGAGGTTCCCCCACCGCGGCAGGGACGCAGAGCCGAGGCCAGCTTGAGAACCAAGGACTGAGAGAGGCCGGGAAGGGATAGGAGAGGGCGTTTGAGAGACAGCGTGCTCACCTGAGACAGGACAGACAGAGCCTGAAATGGAGGCTATGCAGCTTGGCTGGTTGATGGCACTGGTTTGGACAGATGGACAGTGTCTTAACCTTTATTTCTCTCTGCTGCCCTAAGAACCTCCCCAGCCTGGTTCCAGGTGACTAATAAACCCTGCTCTGTGTGGAAAAGGCTGCCTGGTGTTGCTGCAAACACTGGTTGGGGTGTATTAGTCCCTGAAGGGTGTAAAAGTCTCTGAGCAGGGGTCTGGCTCAGTGGGATGCGCTGGGCAGAGCTCATGGGATGGAGCCCAGTGGCTCCCTCTCAGAGGTAGTGAGGCCGCATGGCCTGCCCTGGAGGAAGAGTGGGGCCCCTGGGGAGGCTAGCACACTGCAGCTCCTCGGGGGGGACGGCAAGATGCTGTCCTGCTGCAGTTGTATCTGTGCTTGAGAATACACTCCTCTAGTGGGGAGGGAGGAGGTGGACATGGGGCCAGGGAGGCTTGTCAAGGAGGGAGCAGCCGGACATGGGGCCAGGGAGGCTTGTCAAGGAGGGAGCAGCCGTGGTCCCAGCTGTTCCTCTCCTGGGTCCCTACCCTACTGTAGGAGGTACTGCATGCTGGGGGCGCAGGGCACTCGGGTGTGCTGCTTTCCTAGCCCAGCCCAGCAAGTGGGCTGAGGGCCAGGCGCAGGGGTAACGGGATCCTGCCGGGCAGGGCAACACCAACATGCCCCTTTCCGTCTCTCTTTGCCACCAGGTTGAGGATGTTTTCACCATCCCCCTGTCTCACCTGCTGCAGGCCCAGAACCACGGTTACACCAACTTCTGCCACCAGGGCCGCTACAGCTACACGCTGCCCGTCTTCCTCAACGGCCGCTACCGGGTGTGGGGGCTGACGGCCATCATCACGGACCTCACGCTGGAGCTGCTGGCGCCCAGCGCCTACCGCCGGAGAACACGCACACCCAGCAGCCGCTGAGCCCTCAGCCCACCTGTGCTATAGCCTGCCCTGGCCCCACAGCATGGACAGAGCCAGCTGGCTGGGCGAGGGCCCCCTGGAGGCAGAGAGAGCCAGGGGGGCAGGCTGGGCGAGGTGTTCCCCCACCTCAAGGGCAGAAAGAACAAGGGGGGCAGGCTGGGCGTGCCCCTCCCAGAGGCGTGGGACAGAGCTGAGGGGGTGACCCCAGGAGGGAATCCCCAGCCTGTGATAATGCTGGGGGGAGTTACATGGTGTCGGGAGGGGGGATTTTGACGAGACCTGCGTGAGCCGTGATGCTGGCGCCTGCTGTATTTCATGTGGGGCCTACGCATAAACAAACCTCCCTGAGCTCAGCGTGCCATCTCAGTGCTGGGGGGGGCAGGGAGGGGGTAGAGGAGTGGCCCAGGGCCAGGTGCTGCCCCCTGCTGGGCCTCAGCTCCTGCCCTGCAGGAGACCAACAGGAACTCACGAACAGCCCCCCCTTCACCCCACCCCTGCCAGCAATGGGGGCTGGAGCCAACAACAGAGAGTGGGGGAACCCCTGGTGCCCCAGCCCGGCCCCCTCCCACCCACATGTGGACCCCAGCCAGGCCCTCTGGGGCCAGTCCTCACCTCCCCCACCAGTCACTATAGCTGCCCTGCCCACACTCTTCTCCCCCCCCCCCACACACAGTGCCACTCCCCAACCACACACCCCGCCCTCCCCCCACACTGCAACCTGTTCACTAGGGTCTGGTTTGGGTGAAGTGAGGTCAGAAAACAGCCCAACCCCGTGGGCTCCGGTCGGATCTGACCCCCACCTGCTGCCCTTGGGGTTGGCACAGCAGCAGCCACCTGCCCGTCTCTTGCCAGTCACTGCCGGCCGCACTGCGTGTGCTGCAGAGTGAGCGTGCCGACGAGTCACAGCACCTCGCCGCCGCGCACCCAGGCAGGAGCGGGACACGGCCGCTGCCCCACCGAGCTCCCAAGCAGGAGGCAGCGTAGACAGATCGCAGGCACGGGGCCTGGGGGCAGGAAGCCCCCAGGACAAGGAGGTGGCAGCAGCGCTGGCTCAGGCTTGGGGAAGTGTCGGGTCGGGCTTTCAAATGAGACCCAAGCAGAGCTCAACTGGTACCAGATCACCCCCAAGAATAGCCAGACTGCCACAGCTGTAAGGGAACCCAACCCGCCGCTCTCCTGGCAGGGAAGGGGCGGCCATGTGAGGGACGGCAGCCTGTGGCTCGGCGCCCAGCTGCTCCCTGGCGTTACACAGATGCACGTTCACACAGGAAGGAGATACCGGCTGCCACCACAGCACGTTTATTGGGGAGCTCACCCAGCAGGGGAGGGTGAGGAGACAGCATAGCCAGGGGGGTCTCCCCCTCATGCAAGAGAAACCCCAATAGACACACAGGTAAGTCACCCGCCCCGCACACGCCAGAAAAACCCATCAACACCCAGAGGCACTGAGGGCTGCCCCCATGCGGATCCCAGCCAACATGTCAAGTGCTCAGCCCCTCCCGCACGTCATGGGGGAGGGGCGCTGACCACGCACAGAGAGGCGGGATCCGACCCCCTCCATCACCGGGCACCCAGCCCTCACGCGGACGCTTGCCGAGCTTGGGTCTCCTCGTGACGCCGCATCCGCTGCTCCAGCTCTGGGCGGAAGTGACGGATCAGCCCCTGCAAGCAAGGAATGAGTGCGCAGGGCTGGCAAGGTAGCGCCCCACCCCCATCCTGCATCTGCCACCCACCCCTCACCACACACAGAGCAGCCCCCCAGATGTACCCCCCATCTGCAGGAGCCTCTTCCCCCCAACTGCCCTCCCAGGCTAGTTTATGAGCACACCCACCATCTACCCACACACCCCTCCCCTCTGCCAGGCCACCCCCTGCCCTGGTGCCCAGCCGCCGGCTACCTGCACAGGCCAAGCGGCCCCGTCGCCCAGGGCGCAGATGGTATGGCCCTCAATCTGCTTGCTGATCTCCCAGAGTGCGTCGATCTCAGCTGCCTGCGCGTTGCCTTGCACGAACCGCCACATCACCTTGTTCATCCAATCCACACCTGGGGGGTGGGCACCACAGCCAATCACAGCCCGCACGCCGGGGGGAGAGGCTGCATCCACAGAGCTGCCCTCCCCCCATCCCACCCACAGGCCCTGACAGCTGGGCATCATCCCCCCACACCACGGATCCAGCCAGACCAGCATCCTCACCCCCAATTCCACCCATGGTCCCAGCTAGTCCCATATCCTCCCTCCCCCACCCTACCCCCAGTGACCCCAGCCAGCCCACCCAGCATCCTCCCCACCACCCCCAGTGACTCCAGCCCTCCCAGCATCCTCCCCAACACCCCCAGTGACCCCAGCCCGCCCGGCCTCCTCCCCACCACCCCCAGTGACCCCAGCCCTCCCAGCATCCTCATCCCCCACCTCCGATCCCACCAATGGGCAGTCTGGCATATCTCCCCCAGCCGTACCCAGATCAGCAGCAGCCCAGCTCCCAGCACTCACCCTCCCTGCAGGGGGTGCACTGCCCACAGCTTTCGTGCTTGTAGAACTCGATGAGGCGGGCGATGGCTCGGACAAGGTCTGTCTGGGGGAGGAGGAGAGGGTGAGTGCCCTGCTGCAGGAACCAGGCCGGCTGGCGGGGGGGGGGGGGGGGGGGGGGGGCGTGCCACAGGGGGCGGGGGCCTTACCGATTTGTCCATGACGATGACGGCAGCTGTGCCGAGCCCGGTCTGCGCCTGCACCAGCCCGTCGAAGTCCATGGGCACCGTCTCACACACCGACTTGGGGATGAGGGGGGTGGAGGAGCCTCCTGGGATCACCGCCAAGAGGTTGTCCCAGCCCCCGCGCACACCTCCTGTGCACAGAGGGGGCAGGGTTAGGCCTAGGCACTCCCCCTCCCCACGGCAAACCAGATCCATGATGCCCGGTGCTGTCCCCTTCCCCCAAAGCCTCCTCCTAGTGCGACCTGCTACTCCAGGCTCTGGGTGGAAGCGACGGATCAGCCCCTCTGCACAGGCCACAAGCAGGGTTAGCAGGCTAGCACCTGTCCCCCCCAGCCTTACTTTTGTAGGGTGAGCCACCCACAGCCGCAACGGCTGGAGCTAGACCTGTGGGGCAGCCCGGAGACGAAGTGGCCTAAGACGGGAAGTGGGGGAGGAGAGGGGAGTCCAACCCTGTCGCTCACCCAGCAGTCAGGGGAGGGCCAGGGTTTGGCATCTCACCCGCATGCTTCTCAATCAGCTCCTTGAGCGGCACCGACATCTCCTCCTCCACGGTGCAGGGCGTGTTCACGTGCCCGGAGATGTTGAAGAGCTTGGTGCCCGAGTTGCGTTCACGCCCAAAGCTGGCAAACCAGGCTCCCCCGCGCCGGCAGATGGTGGGCGCCACAGCCACCGTCTCCACATTGGCCACGGTAGTGGGGCAGCCGAACACGCCTGGGAAGGAGAGGGCAGTGACGTGGACACAGAGCAGGCTGGGAATCCTGGTGCCCCCCAAAAACAGTGTGACCCCCCTGCCCCACAAGCAGCTGGGCAGGGGGACCCAGCTAGAACACCCCACAATCCCTCAGTCCCCTAAAGAGGGCAAGCGAACCCCCACTAAGGCACCCCCCATCTCCCCCACAACAGCACAGTTCCCCGGTGGGTCGTACCAATGTCAGCCGGGAAGGGCGGTTTGAGGCGTGGCTTGCCCTGCTTGCCCTCAATGGATTCGATCAGCGCTGTCTCCTCCCCACAGATGTAGGCCCCGGCGCCCCTCACCACAAACACGTCGAAGTCGTAGCCTGAGCTGCAGGCGTCTTTGCCCAGCAGACCTGCCTCATAGGCCTCGCGAATCGCCACCTGCAGGGAGACAGGTCAGCACAGCTGCTCCCCCGGCCCTGCTGCTCCACACCCACCTGGCCTGGCTCCCTGGCCTGCCTTGCCCTCTGTGCCCTGCAGAGAGACTGGTCAGAGCAGCTGCTCCTGCCATCACAACCCCAGCCCTGCCCTCTGTGTCACATGGGGAAATGGGTCGAAATGGCAGCTGCTGCCCCCACCCCCAGGCTCTGTGGGTCAGTGCACCTGCTCCCCCTATAGCTCCTGCTTACCTGCAGGTTGGAGGCTTCATTGTAGAACTCCCCACGGATGTAGATGTAGGCAGCCCGGGCCCCCATGGAGCGCCCTGCCACCAGGCAGCCCTCCACCAGCTTGTGTGGGTCATGGCGCATGATCTCGCGGTCCTTACAGGTGCCTGGCTCCCCTTCATCCGCGTTCACCACCAGGTACTTGGGCCTGGAACACAGACCCCATCGGACCGACCGCAGCAGCCCTCCCCGCATGAGCTACCATCCCACAGCAGACCCAGCTCCACTACCTTGCTGCCAGCAGGGAAAGCTCGTTTGGCCAGCACTGGCAGCTGTCCCCACCCCAGGGAGCCAATGGGGCCCAGACATGCTGCAGCTCAGCAGCCCCATGCCCTGCAATGGGACTGCCCCCGGGGTGGAGGTATTCTGGGAACGCTTGTTAGTGCTGGGGGCTTGCAGCCAGGATGTCTGGGTTCTATGCAGGCCCCAGCACTGCCCACCCCCCAAGCCCTGCCCCACAGGGATGTTTCAGACTAGGAGAAGGAGCTGTACCACCCTGAGCTATTGTCCACCCCATGCTGTAGAGGGCCCAACAGTGGCAGCCCTGCCCCACCCACCTGCCATCTGAAGGCTTGTTCATGAAGCTCCATTTGAGGCCTGTGGGGAAGCCAGCCCCGCCCCGTCCTCGCAGGCCCGAGGTCTTGATCTCGTTCAAGATCCAGTCGATCCCCTTCAGCAGGATCTCCTTGGTTTTGTACCAGTCACCCCGGCTCATAGCCCCCTTCAGCCTGGACAAGAGAGAAGGCAAATCAGCTGGCTACATTATGGGGATCAGCAGTACCAAGCCTAGAGCACAAACCTAACAGATACAGGCTCTTTTACCAACCTGGGGCGCTAGCTCCGACCCAGCCCCAGGACAGGGAAGGGGGACTGGCAGACTCAGGGATGGGGAACGAAATGCAGGAGCTTTCCCATCCAGGGGGCACTGACTCCAATCTGATTCCAGGGCGGGGGAATTGGTTGGCTCAGAGGGGTGGGGAATGTGCAGGGTTTTTCACCTCTAGGAGGTGCCAGCTCCAATACAGCCCCAGGCAGGAGGAGGGGGTCCAGCAGGCTCAGCTGGGTGGAGAATGGGACATGGGGCCCTTTCATCTTTGGGGGGCACTGCATCTGATACAGCTCCCTTCCTTGGGAAGGCAAGGAATGAGACATGGGGCTTTTCCTCTCTAGAGGGTGCCAGCACCCATCCAGCCCTAGGGCTGGGAGTAGCAGGGGGGACTGGAACATGGGATCTCCCCACCCCATCCCCAGGCTGCCAGTGCCCCCTGGTCCACACTCCAGCTGCAACCAGAGTAGAAGTACAGGGCAGCATCCAATGGTCCAGGAGCGAGGAGTCATATTGTAGGCTGTGCAGCTTGGATCTCACCTCCAGTCATGGCGTCCGTAGAGATTTGTGAAGATCCGGTCCTCGTCCTTCAAAGAACCAAACTGGGTTTTCTTAGGTGCTGTCTGCAGAAGACACATTGCCAAGGTGAGCTGGTACCAGCCCCACAGCAAGCAGCACCGCTCCGGCATGGGCAGGCATTAACCTGGGACCACCCCCCAGCACTACCCCAATCTAGGGTGATCAGATGTCCCAATTTTATAGGGACAGTCCCGGTTTTGGGGTCTTTTTCTTATATAGGCTCCTATTACCCCCCCCCCCCCCATCCCCGTCCTGATTTTTCACGCTTGCTGTCTGGTCACCCTACCCCAATCCTACCCAGAGCTGCCCTGGCACCCAGCGGTAGCAGAGGAGGGACAATGTAGTGGGGGATAGCTCAGTGGTTTGAGCAGTGGCCTGCTAAACCCAGGGTTGTGAGTTCAATGCTTGAGGGGACCATTTAGGGAACTGGGGTAAAAATCTGTCTGGGGATTGGTCCTGCTTTGAGCAGGGGGTGGGACTAGATGACCTCCTGAGGGCCCTTCCAACCCTGATATTCTATGATTTTTTTTAATGACAGTGTTGCCTAGTGGCTAGAGCATGGGCTAGGACTTAGGAGACATGGGTTCTATTCCTGGCTCTGCCGCTGCTGGGGGGGTGGGGGGGGCAGGCTCGGGCTGCGGTCAAGCCACTGCCCAGCTACGGCCCCAGCCCTGCCCTGCGCGGGGTCCCGGGCACCGGCGGGTGCAGGGGCGGGGCCGGCGTCACTCGGCTCCAGAGTCATCGCCTGGGGGGGCGGGGAGAGGAAGGCCCCAGGCCCCGCCCCCCACTCACCGAGCCGGCGGCGGCGGAGAAGCGGCGCAGGGCGGCAGCCCCGCGGGGGCTCAGCAGCTGCCGCGCGGCCATGGCGGGCGGGCGGGGCCGGGGATCGGGTCCGTCCGGGCCGCGCGCTTCGACCCGTCACCTTCACCCAGCTCGGGGGGGGGCGGGTCGGCGTCGCGCGTAAATAACGTCACGTCGCCGGGACCCACTTCCGGCGCATCGGGCCTGGCGTCACGTCCCCGGAAAAGAGGCGGTCCAGCGCGGAGCCTGCTGGGAGCCGTAGTCCTGGGGCGGGGCTGGGGGAGCCCAGTAAGCCGCGCCCTGAGCACTGACACGCGCTAGCCGCGTGCTCTCGCCTCTCTGGCCGCTCATTGGTCAGGGCGCTCCGCACCCTGCAGCCCGGCGGGCTGGGATTGGTTAGTCTCAGCCGAGCCTTCCTGTCTTGCCAGCGAACGGGAGAGCCCAGAGCCGGGGGACCAGGGTCGGCACCGCCACGTGGCGCCAGGGCCACTTGACAAAATGACCTCCTGGAGTGACAGACAATGGGGGGAGGGGGGTGTTATGTCAGCCAGTCCCTCTTCCATTTTTTGAAAAATCACCAGGGACCTCACAGTTTTTCACCATGGACACTTGTGTCCGTGTACGGACGCGTTGCTGAGCCCTGCGGGCAGGGGCGGCTCTATGTATTTTGCTGCCCCAAGCACGGCAGTGAGGCAGCCTTCGGCGGCAGGTCCGTTGGTAGCACGGATTCGGCGGCATGCCTGCGGGAGGTCCGCCGGTCCCGCGCCTTCGGCGTACCCGCCGCAGAATTGCTGCCGAAACCACAGGACCAGCGGACCTCCTGCAGGCATGCCGCCGAAGGCAGCCTGACTGCTGCCCTCACGGCAACCAGCAGGCCCCCCCCCCCCTCCCCAGCTTGCCGCCCCAGGTACGCGCTTGGTGCCTGGAGCCGCCCCTGCCTGTGGGGGAAGAGGGCGTTCATAGGGTGACGAATAAGGGTGTTCTGTCAAAGATATGAGGAGCAAGGGGAGGTAACAAACACGTAAGGTGGTACGTAAGGTGTTTATCCCAGTTGTTTGTCTCAGTCTATAATTGTTGGGGTCCCTGACCTTAACCCTTTGTGTAGCCATGGAGACAGCAGAGATTCCCGCTGATGACTGAGCTACTCCTTGCCACTGGGCCCTCATGTGTTAATGTACCTGTAACCATGGAGCCAGGCCATTAAAACTGTGTCTTGAGGGCAATAAACCTGGCTGGGTGCCTTTGTCACTGAACCGTGCTGGTGGTCTTTCTTCATGAGTAACATTGAGATCTACTGAACGAGCAGGCTGCCTGATCTGCTGCTCGTACTATAACATGGGAGCTCCAAGGAGAGATGCACTGGGCAGCCTGAACAGCATTCCTAAAGCAACGACATTCCAGCCTTCAACACTTTACAACAGAGCTGTGTCCCAATTCCAGAGCTGTGTGTATGCCAGGAACCCATTTTTCCTTTTGGGTCTAACCTGTTGCCGTTGTCCCCAGGACGGAGACCCCTCTTGCCCTGTCCCCCCGCCCCCCCCATGCTGGTGGGCTGTAATTTGGGGCCTCTTAGTTAAAAGAACCCATCATGGCCCTGGCCACCCACTGACAAGGTGTCTCTCTTAATAGTTGCAGCCATTGGGCTGCTTTACCCTTCTTTGAGGCTTCTCTCCCCACTGGAAAAGGCAAACCTGCCTGGTGTCCTCCTGCCCTGTCCATGTCGGCCCACACTCAGCTGGGGTATCCGCTCCCACTGGGCTCAGCTCTGACTCTGTTTCCCCAGGGAGAGCAGGCTGCGAGCTGGCTCCCTTGGCCACAGCCTCCGGGAAGTTCTGCCAGAGCCCGTGTGATTCACATGTCCCTTGTGGAGATGGGGAATGTTCCTCTGCCCCACTCAGATATAGGGGACTGCTGACAGATGTGCTGAGCTTAGCAGCCTTTCCTTAGTGTTACAGGCAAGGGGGGAAACGCCCGGCTCCCTGGCAGCCGAACTATTTGCCTTTTCACTGACACCTCCAGTCTGAGCCTTCTGGTTCACTTGGTTCAAACTCTTGGCTGTTACAGGAAAAGACTGGATTTTGTCTTAAAAGTGATACAGTCTTTCCCAAGGAGGAGGCCAAAGCGGACGTCTTGGAGAACCCCAGCTACCAGCCATCCTGATCTTTCCTGTGTCTGCACTGAGATCTGAGTCATAGGCAGGGCACACGGCTTCACACGTGGAACCAGGTTGTCCTTCCTTTCAGCATTTGATGGAGTTTCACCACCTAGGGGTTGACGAGGGTTCTCTCCGTCCCAGAATCTCTCCAACCCATGAATGTCTTTCCTTGAAGTACCACCTGTCACCTGGGGGTCAGATGAGTCTGAGAGTATAACAGAGCCGTGGTACCTGGGATGTTCACTCTTTGAAGTTGAGCTACAGGCTGTCCTCCTGGCTAGGCAGAAGAGGAGTTAGCCCCTCTGTCGTGGGCAAACCCTATTTCATCCGGCTGCAGGGAGTTTCCCTACTTATGCCCCATTTGTCTACATATACTACCCCTCAAATCCTTGCAATCCCTTGGCAGGGGTCTAATGGAGCTGGCTGCTCCCTTTACTTTGGCTTTAAAGAATCCCCTTTGCTTAGGTCAGTTCCCTTTGGGTATGAAAAGAGACCCAGCCCTACTGCCCATAAATGCATCTGCCCCCTCTCCCTCTCCCCCCCCCCCCCCTCCCCAGCCTGTGCTATGCAGTTCTCTAGGCTTTCTGTTCACTAATCACGTTTTAAGCTCATGGGGAGATATCCCAGAGAGTTGTTCCAACCCACCCAGGTTATACAAATCCCCCACCGCGGTGACGCCTGCACCTTTACCCCAGCTGTGGAGATAGAATTCCCCCAGCAGGCGGGCGGCTTCCATTTAGGTCATACCCTGGGTGTTTTGCACACCCTGAAACCCTTTCATATAAGCCTCAGGCGTGAGGTCAAACTTAAGCAGTGGATCCTTTTTGAACAGTTCCCAGTCCCCAGTATTAACGCCGTCCATCTGGCTGTACGGCCTTATGGCTTTGGGGGACCGAGTATGGGGGTGAGACAGCAGAGCCGGTCCGCAGGGTCAACCAGGTTCAAATTCCAACCCTTCTCAAAGGCAGTGAGGTTGGCATCTATATCCCCCACCCCGCAACTGGGGCAACACTTTGGTATCTAGGCTCCCTGTGGAATAGGTACCCATGGTCCTTCACCATTTGCTCCTGTGTGGGTCCACTTGCCCATCCGTTTCTCCATCTCCAGCTCATGCTTTCTCTGCTTTTCCTGGTTTTTCCATTGTTCTTCCTCATGTTTTCACTGCCTCTCACAGTCATCTAGGCCAGGTTTTAGGAAATCAGGTTGGTTTAACTGCGTCGCTCAGGGGTGTGGATTTTTCAGCGTGGACAGCGTATGCCCAGTATAGACAGCACTACATTGATAGGAGAATTCTCCCGTCCACCTGGCTCTCGCGGTGGTGGATTACCTTGGCTGATAGGAGGGGTCCTTCTCCTGTTGGGGTAGGTAGTGTCTACACTGAAGCGCTACAGCGGCACAGCTGCAGCAATTTAAATGTAGGCCTGCCCCTAATTTCTGTCTCTCTAACTGAAGCTCCTTCACGCTCAGCTCCAACTCCCACGGGAACCGGGTCATGAGCACACCCTGCTGCAAGGAGAACAGGCTCGCAAGCGTGCCTTGCTGCTGCTACGGCTGCAACTTCTGTTGTTCTCAGACTCTCTAGGAACCCTGTCCGGGTCTGGACCCTGCTTCTTGGTCCAATCAAGCTTCTCCGCCATGCAATCAATTGCGTCTCGTTGAGCTTTCCAACACTTATCCCTCTCTTCCGGACCAGTTCTGTGCTTCTCCTCTGAGGGAGCTGGTTATACGCCATTTTCCTGCCATTTTCCTTTGACTAACCTTGTTTTCCTGCTGCAAGTCACTTATTGCAAAATACCATCGGTGCATTCAGCATCCCACCTCTAACACAGATCCACAGGCTCTGTGCTAGGCCCCAGCTTTTCAACAGTCTCTCGAAGGAGCCCTTCAGTGTGCCAGACCTCCAAGGGGTCCCACTCTTCCTTCAGGGTAGGTCATGCAGCCTCCCTGCCTCTGAGACTGAGCCTCTGGGCTCCAGCCTGCCTCCTTCACACTGTAAGCTGTGCCCAGCAAGTCCAACAGAGATAGACTCCTAGAGTATGTTTACACTGCAAAGAAAAACCCGGGGCACTGGGAGCCTGGATCAATTGGCTCAGCCTTGAGGGGGTTAGAATGTGGGGTGAAAAATAACAGGGTACATGTTTGGGCTCAGGCTGGATATTTTGATATATACGTATATCTTCCTTCACTTCTCTCAAAACCCTCTATTTATCCTTTCGTCAGCACTCTCTGATATTTACTGTGAAGGTTCCCAAAACTGACCGAGGGAAGCCAACACAGATTTAATCCTCAAGATCCACTCGACCCAAGTCCATAAGACAATCACCTGCAAACTCAATCATGTGAAGCACGGATAGCGCATGAAGCAGAAAGCGGCGTGTGCACTAAAATACACAATTGTCCGTATGTACAGATCAGAAGAAGAAAGAACACACTAACACTTAGGAAAACGAAGAAAAACAGGAGCGAAGGCACTATACAACGGAGTGTGCTGGACCGTAAACAAAAGATGGCGGCCTTCCAGCTATTACCAGCCAAGGGGGACACTATACATGGTGTCACTCCTAGGACGAGTCCCATACGAGCATGAGCTTGGCAGGATTGCTTCACGACACTGCCATCTCCGACCTCACATTTTTCCCGAATTTATCGGCAGTGAGATTATTTATTTATTTAAATAAGGGATGAAGGCACGGTCAGAATTTTACCAGTAGCAGCTCGCCAACAAAACGCTGCCTTAAGAGACTGATAGCAGATGTATTCGTAGAAATAGTAATTTTACCAGTGCAATTATCGTTCTTTTCTCAGCCCTGGCTCCCACCTGTCAATAACGAACAATTAGCGAAGGGTGAGGGTAAGGGTATGTGTGTAGCCAGATGGGTATATTTTTGTCATATTTGAACGAAAATGTCTTTATTTAGAGAGAATCTTCTTTTTTCCCATATCTCCTTTATTTATCCACCAATTTTGATAAAATCTGAAGTGGAGTCAGTATTTTCTTTTTTAGAAGCCCCTCGTATTGGTAGGCCCAATCTGTAGTTTAGTTAGTTTATGTGTTAATCCGGCACTGCCTGGCCACAGCTGGAGAGCGCTGGGTGATGGAGCAGGATGGCCCCTGTGAAGTGGGCTGGGGCTGGGAGTGCTGATTGCAGCTCCTGTTTCATGGGCTGCCTCTGCATGGTGAGGGGGGCCGGGGTGGGCGTTGGCAGGTATGGGGCTAGCCTGGTGCTGGGGCAGATAACAATCCAGGGCTTTGGGAGCATCTCCTGATGAGCTATCCCTCCCCACCTCCTGGCCAGGCTGTGCTAATCCCCTTCCATCTCCCTCCGCCAGCCCCGCCACGCTAATCTCCTACCATCCCCCCTAATCCTCCCCGTCTCTTTTGCTGCTCTCCTCCAGAGCCTTGCTTTCCTTCGGCTCCAGATTAACTAATTAGCACTATCCGGCTGTGCTAACCCCCCTGTTAAATGGACTAAGAAGTGGCTAATGGACGGCACTCAAAGGAGTGGTCAATGGGGAATCACCGTCCAATAGGCGCTTCTGCAGGGATCGGCACTAGGCCTGACCCTATTTAACGTTTCCATCGACCCGGCAGCAAATATTAAACCTCTGCTGAGGAGCTGGGCGGCTGGCACCACTGGGGGTGTGGGAAAGAGTGAGGCGGCCGGGGCAGTCGGACAGCGCCATCGGGAGCGCTTGGTAAGCTGGGCGCATTCGAACAAAATGCGTTGTAACATGGCCAGAGGCAAAGTCAGCTGTGCAGGAGCAAGGCCTGCAGCCCACACCTACAGACCGGGAGTCTGCAGAGGATTTAGGGGGTAGCACGAGTCTCAGACAAGCCCCCTCTCTCCGCTGCTCACTAGACTGCTGGGGACGGGGTGGGATCCAGTTGCTGGGTTTCCAGGTGTTTTAAGCCTCTGTCTCAGTCTGGGGGTCCCTAGGCCAACTCTTGGGGTGAAGACCCTCTGGCTAGCACCCCCTCCTGTCCAGGAGCCCAGCCCCTGGGCTCAGAACTGACCCTTCCCCCTCCACCCCATAGCTTAAATCCCTCTCCCCTATGAGGTTGCCAAGGGCTGGTCCACACTAAGCCCACAGTTCAAACTAAGATACGCAACTTCAGCTACGTGAATAACGTAGCTGAAGTCGAAGTATCTTAGTTCGAACTTAAAGGTACTCACCGCGGGTCCACACGCGGCAGGCAGGCTCCCCCGTCGACTCCGCCTACTCCTCTCGCGGAGCAGGATTACCGGCGTCGACGGCGAGCACTTCCGGGATCGATTGCTTGCCGCCAAACCAGCGGGTAAGTATAGACGTACCCCAAGTTTCTAATTGCACAAAACCGAACACCCTTGCCCTGCCCCCTGCCCTGCCCCTTTCCCGAGGACCTACCCATTCCCCTGCCCCTTCTCTGAAGCCCTGCCCCCACTCACTCCAGCCCCCCTCCCTCTGTCACTCACTGTCCCCCACCCTCACTGGGCTGGGGCAGGGGGTTGGGGTGCAGGAGGGGCAGGGGCGGCTCCAGGCACCAGCACAGCAAGTGCGTGCCTGGGGCGGCAAGCCACGGGGGGCGGCGTGCCGGTCATCGTGAGGGCAGCAGTGAGGCCGCCTTCGGCGGCATGCCTGTGGGAGGTCCGCCGGTCCCACGGCTTCGGTGGCAATTCAGCGGCGGGTATGGCGAAGGTGTGGGACCGGCAGATCACCCGCAAAAACGCCACCGAATCTGCGTGACCGCGGACCACCCGCAGGCATGCCGCCGAAAGCCGCCTGACTGCCATGCTTGAGGCGGCAAAAAACATAGAGCCGCCCCTGGGGAGGGGGTGAGGGCTCCCACTGGGGGTGAGGGGTTCAAGGTGCGGGAGGGGGCTCCAGGCTGGGGCAGGGGTTTCGGGTTGGGAGTGGTTGAGGGCTCCAGCTAGGGGTGCAGGCTCTGGGGTGGGGCTGGGGATAAGGGGTTTGGGTTGCAGGAGGGGGCTGCAGGCTGGGGCCAGGGGGTTTGGTGTGTGGGAGCGGGCTCAGGGCTGGGGCAGGGGGTCGGGGTGCAGGAAGGGGTATGAACTCTGGGGTGGTGCTGGGGATGAGGGGTTTGGGGTGTGGGCCCCAGGAGGAAGTTTGGGTATGTGAAGGGGTTCCGACTTGGGAGAGGGGATTGGGGTGGGGGTGCAGGGTCTGGGAGGGAGTTAGGGTGTGGGAGGAGGTTCCAACCTGGGGCAGGGAGTTCGGGGTGTGGTCTCTGGCTGGGCAGCACTTACCTCAGGCGGCTCCCGTTCGGCAGCGCTGCCCTGCCTGCCCTGGCCTTGCGCTGCGCCCACAAGCGGCCGGCATGTCCAGCTCTGGCCCCTCAGTGGAGGTGCTGCCAGGTGGCTCGGCACGGTGTGCACTGCCCATGCCTGCAGGTATCGCCCCTGCAGCTCCCATTGGCCAATGGGAGCTGTGGGGGTGGCTCTCAGGGTGGGGGCAGCGCGGGGAGCTTCCCTGAACACCCTTGTGCCTCGGGGCCAGACATGCCGTCAGCTTCTGGGAGCTGTGCGGGAGCCAGGGCAGGCAGGGAGCCTGCCTTAGCCCTACTGCGCCACTGACCAGACTTTTTACGGCCCATTCAGCGGTGCCGACCGGAACTGCCAGGCTCCCTTTTCGACTGGGCGTTCGGGTCGAAAACCGGACGCCTGGCAACCCTACTCTCCCAGCACTCCACCGAAGGGGTGAGCCGGCTGGGTTCCCAGAGGCCTGCGGTATGTGAAACAGAGACACACGCAGCCCCTTTGAGTCTCCCCCATGGCTTCCCTTGAACAGCACAATAGTCAAACAACAACAACCTTGCCGAGCATTTCCCTGCCACAGCATCCTCCCCACTCGGGCACATTCTTGGGCTAGGGTCAAAGTCCTGTGGGCCAGCCAGGCCCTTGTGCTACAGAGCAGAGTTTGTCTGCTGCCATTTGGCGCTTTCTCCCCCAGCTCAGCTCCCCTCGCGTGGCTGTTTGCACCCTCTGTCCTGCCCAGCTCCCCGGGGGTCTGTTTAATGTACCCCCCCCCCACCAACACTTGGGTCTTTTTGGTGATTTCCCACTGCCCCCAGCACAGCACAGCCAGGGAGGGAGGAAGTGTCTTTGTCCAGCAACCCTCTTAGCCAGTCCTGTTATGATCTGAGCATTCCCCATTGTCCTGGGCTGGGAGGCAGTTCTGCTAGACAGTGGGGCACAGACAGGAGGGTATTTATGCTTTCCATAGCAACAGCGTCCCACCATCACCTGTCCAGATGAGGCCCCTAAATCATCACAGGGCAGGGCCGGCTCCAGGCACCAGCTAAAGAAGCAGGTGCTTGGGGCGGCCAATACCAAGGGGCGGCACTCCGGCCGCTATTGGGGCGGCACGTCCGTTGTCGCCAAAGAGTGGAGCGCCGCGATCGCGCTGCCGTGACTTTTTTTTTTTTTTTTTGCTGCTTGGGGCAGCAGAAAACCTGGAGCCGGCCCTGTCACAGGGCCAAACGTCCTGTCGTCCACTCCTGGTGCGATGCTGTGGCTAAAAAGGGCTGGTGCAACCCTGGGCTATATAAACAGGGGAGCGGTGAGCAGGAGCAGAGAGTTGGATTTACCTCTGCGTCCGGCACTGGGGAGATCCACATTGGGATGCTGCGTCCAGTTCTGGGGGCCAGGTTTTACAACGGATGTTGAAAAAAATTGGAGCGGGGGCAGAGAAGAGCCACCAAAATGATTCGAGGGCTGGCGAAAACGCCTGACAGGGAGGGACTGACAGAGCTCAATCTGCCTAGCTTCTCAAACCCACGCCTGAGAGGTGACTCGATAACAGGGGCGAAGCCCCTTCAGGGAAAGAGAATACCAGGTACAAAAGGGCTCTTCGATCTAGCGGAGAGAGGCGGGGCCAGACGCAGTGGCTGGGCAATGGAGCCAGGCACGTTCCCATTAGAAAGGAGGCACAAACGTCCAACAGCGCAGGGGAGGAACCCCTGGAGCAAACTCCTGAGGGCCGGGGAGGAGGCTCCATCGCTGCTGTCTTCAGAGCCAGGCTGGAGCCTTTCGGGACGATGCTTTGGTCAAACACCAGTCACAGGGCTCAGTACAGGGGAAGCGGCTGAGCCAATGGGCCCATCTGGCCTCTCCATCTCTCAGTCCCCTAGCACCATCCCCGGGGCTGGCGTGGTCCCTGGGCGTGGCCCACAGCAACTCCTCCTTCCGCCTTTTCCCATTGGAGGGAAGATCCCCTGGCCTTGGGGTCCCCATGGGGAGTCTCCTGGGTGGCTGCATCCCCTCCCCCCCCCCCCCCATGGCAGGCTCCTGCAGCTGTTCCATGGCCATGGCAACCCCCTTCCATATGGCTGGGAAGAGGAAAGGACACCACGCCTCTCAGATCCCTCTGGGGTGGCTGTGACCAAGGACCCCCCCCATCTTAGGGAAGGGGAGGGGTATGTGCCCTGTGCAGTGAGACGGAGCAGTGGGAACGGATGCGGGGGGAAGGGGATCCCAGCACCACAGCACATCCACAGTGACAATTCTCTCACCACACCGGGCAATGGGACCCCTGGCTGGGAGGTGCCAGTCCTGCTATGGAAATCGCCCTCCCCCCCCCCCCAAACCAGACCTGCTCATAGGGCAGTACTGACTGTGTGCCAGGGGAGCCTGTCCTAGCGGGCTGGGGTCTGTCTATGCTTCACCAGCAACCCCAGCTCCCACCCAGCCCCTCCCCTTGGCAGCCAGCCTGGATGAGACATGCCCAGGGGCAGCAGTGGCTGAAAGCAGGGAGACATGCTGTGACAAAGGGGGAATTCTTTGTAATTTTTTTTTATGAATCCTCTCTGTGCCTCAGTTTCCCCCATAGTTTGCATGTGGCTACCCACTGGGGGAAACAGGATGAAGTTTGCTCTCAGGGCAGGCTAAGAGACGTGGCAGGAGGGGTGCCTAGCTGTCTGAGTGGATCATTAAAGAAGGACCAGTGAGGCCGACCCATATCAGCGGAAAATGTGAGGAGACAATGGGAAATCCAGTCACCAGGACCCGGACACCTAGCAACCCACGCCCCAGCGGGAGGATTTTGCCGCCTCTCAGCAGGGAGGCTGAAGGAAGGACTGCGCTGGGAGGTGGGGGAGAAAGGTTAGCTGCTGGAGGAAGCTGGGGGCTCTCTTCTGGGAACTGAGGAAAGAAGGAAGTCAGAGACACAGTCCGAACATGGAGTTTGGGTGAGGTTGGGGGCAGGTTCAGGACGGCTTTAGGGGCAGGGTCGGGCTTGGCTGGTGAATTGTGGCTCGACCAGAATGGATGATGCTTTAACCCTCAGGTCTTCCTGTTGACCTAGGGCCTCACTGGGCCGTGGAACTGGTTTGACAATGCTGCCGGCTGTCACTGCAAACGGGGGCTGGGGTGTCGGAGCCCCCAAAGAGCAGCCAGGTCTCTCCAGGGGTCTGGCTCAGTGGGACACGCTAGGCAGAGCTCACCGGGTGAAGGAGGGCGGAGCCCAAAGGCTCTGGCGCTGAGGCCACGTGGCCAGCCCTGCAGGAAGAGTGGGGCCCCTGGGGGGCTGGCGCACTGAAGGGCTCCTCCACAGGACCGTGTTAGCACTGGGGCCTAGCACTGATCCTGGGGATCTGTGACACAGAGGCTGCCAACCGCCCACGGGGCCAGGCCAAGGGTGGGTCCCATGGAGGAATCACACACCCACTCTGGAGATGCCTGGATTCTATTCCCAGCCCTCAAAGGGTGGGTGGGGTCTAGTGGGTTAGGGCAGTGGGCCAGGACCTCGGACACCTGGGTTCCACCACCCCCCCGGTACAATGCGGATAGCCACGCTGGCACCCGGGGCCAAGGAGAGGCAGACGATCAGCCTTTTCATTTAGACTGAAAGAGAATTGGATTTTATGGGCTGAGGACCTGCTGGAGCAGCCCCAGCCCCTGCACAGGGTGACCTGCCCTAAGGCGTGCTCCGCCCTGCCTCCCCCACTAAGGATCCCTTTGGAGGGGAGTTTGCCCCGCCTCACCCTGAGCCCTCAGGGCTGGTGTTTCCGTGCTTGTGGGCATGCAGCTGGCAACACAGCCTGCCCCTAGCAGAGCCTGGCCTGATGGAACAGGGCAGGATAAATGCAGGGCACATTATGGGCACCACTCTGGGTCAGGGCACTGCCCCCAGTGGCTCCTGCACATCCCCCCACAGAGGTGGCTGCATCTCCCCCCTGGGCAATGTCCCATCTTGGGCACAGCCACCAAGCAGAGTAGCACTGGGGCTCTGTGAGGAGGTAGCCCATGTGCCTGGGTAACACTGCCCCACTCCTGCCCCCCAGCTGCACACAACAGCAGCACCACAGGACCCAGGTCCCAGCACGGTCCTTGAGCCCTGGGCAACAGGTGCCTGCTGGAGCCGTGTGTGGGGCTGCTTCCGGGACTGGAAATGGGTTTCCTCTCTCATGCGTTAAACACCAACTCCCCCCTGCCCACCCTGCCCCCCAACAACACACAGGGGCCTGGTCTGGGAGCTGTTTATTGTGCCACAGGAGTGCCCCCTCCGTCCATCCATGGGGGTCACTGCTTGCCATTGCCATTGATGGGCCGGTCACGGTGGGTGGCTGACTCCAGGTAGGTGCGCAGGCGGGGCCGGGCACTCACCCGCTCCACATAAGCGGCCAGCAGAGGGCAGGAGGCCAGGCAGCCGGGTGCCAGCACCAGGTGGTTCCGCACCAGCTCCACCAGGTTATAGTCTGCAAAAGAGATCTGGGGAGAGAGGGCGGAATCAGCACATGGCCATGCCCCCAGGCAGCTGATGAGACCCATCGGTTTCAGGGCCAGGGCCAGTGAGACCCTGGTCACCTGGGAAGGAGGAGACTGATGGACAGATACCCCAGCCACTGTGGGGGGCAGGAGTGGGGAGACAGCCCCCCCGCCCCAAACACACTCACCTGATCTCCGACGATGAAGGCCTTGCCGGCGCGGTTCTGGGACAGCAGGGTCTCAAAGGGGCGCAGCTGCCCTGGCAGTGCCTCCACATAGGCCGCTTTACCGTTCTCCTGCGGGAGACAGGGGTCAGGGCCCAGCTGCTCCCCCAGGAACCCACCCCCACCCAGGGCCGGCTCCAGGCACCAGACGAGAAAGCATGTGCCTGGGGCGGCACATTGTAAGGGGCGGCATTCTGGCCAATTTTGGGGCAGCCAGCCCTGCAGGGGCACGAACTAGCGATCCCCGCGCCGCCGGGCTCCCCAGGACACGCCACTCCCCGCCGCCTGCACCAGCCTCCGCCTCCCGTGCCGCTCTGAGCCCGGCCCGGCCGAGCCGCCTTTAAAGGAGCGGCTGAGCCAGCACCTCCTGCAGCCCCCGGGGGCTCCGCCTGCCCGGCCGGGAGAGGCACCCCAAGGCCGGAGGGCTACCCACGGTGCCGCCCTTCACCCCCCTGCAAGCCGCCTTGACCGCCCTCCATGCGCTCCCTGCGGCTGCCCTTTTTTTTTTTTTTTTTGCTTCGGCAGTCCGGCCGCCGTTTTTTTTTTTTGCCTGGGGCAGCAAAAAAGCCGGCCCTGCCCCCACCACAACCTATCCTAGTGCTGGACCCACCCCCAACACGACAGGGCCCATCCTCAGCTGGACCCACCCCCACCAAGACCTGTCCTAGCACTGGACCCACCCGCACCACAATGGGGCCTGTCCCCAACGCTGGGCCCACGCCCTCACTCCCCATCCTAGCGCCAAAGTCAACCCTGCCCTCACTGCAATGGGGCCCACTCCTGCCTCCAAGCGCAGGAGCCACCCCCACCCCCCCACCAGGCCTATCCCCCAGTGCTGGAGCTGCCCTCTCCTGACCCCACTCCTCCCCCTGACACAGACTCTGGCCTTGGCTCACGTAGTTCTGGTAGATGAGCTGGGCATATTTGAGGCGCAGATCTTCCACCCCGTCATTCACCATGTCCAGCAACGCCGCCTCCCGCTGGTCCTTTCCGTATAGCCCTGCCAGAGCAAGAGCAGCCATCAGCAGGGGGAGACCTCCCCCTACCCACAGCCCTGCCACCCGCTGGTCCTGCCCCTATAGCCCTGCCAGAGCGAAAGCTGCGATCAGCCTGGGGAGACCTCCTCCTCCCATTCCCCTCCCCACACCTGCTCCCTACACCCAGCCCTGCCTCCCCAAGCTCCTTCCCATATAGCACTGTCAGAGGAGAGCTGTGGCCAGCACAGGGAGCCCCCCTACACCCAGCTCCCCCCAGCTGCCCAGTCCCTCCCTCCCCCAGCCGTACCATAGGTCCTGGCCAGGTGCCGCAGGAAGGCGTTGGACTGGTACAGGGTTAAGTCGCCATCCCGAAACTTGGGCAGCTGCCCGAACAGCTGCAAGGAGCACAAGGTGAGGAGTCACAAGCCCCAGATTGGGCCGACAGGGTGAGGCCGTGGGACCGACGGACAGACACAGCAGAGCAGCGACCTCAGCGGGGCAACAGCAAGATGGGCCAGAAAGCCATCGGGGGAGGGGACTCTGAACCAGTGCTCCAACCTCTGCTGGGATCCCCCTCCTCACCCCGCCAGGGGGTCATGCCCCCATCTCCCCTGAGGATCTCCCCTCCCCACCCCGCCATGGGATCATGCCTCCCCCCCAAGGGTTCCCCCACACCTGCCATCTCCCCTGGTACCCCCTCCCTACTCCCATGGGGTCACATCCACAATCTCCCCTGAGATGCCCCCCCACCTCCCCTGGGATTCCTTCATCCCCACAGGGTCACTTCCCCCCATCCCCCGGCAGGGGATCCCCTCTCCCCCCCTCCCCCGCAGGGTCACTCCCCCCACCTTCCCCACTCCACTCAGGGACACCCCCCCCCACCCACCCACCGCTCAGTGCCAGCCACCCCCAGGGGTTTCACTCACACAGGATTTCTTGAGCTCTCCCTTCTGCCACAGGTCCATGGTCACTACATCCTCCTGCCACTCCTGCCCCTGGTCGGTCAGCAGCATCCGCACGGCCTCGCAGCGCCCTGCGCCACGGGATGGGCAGACCCTCACTGGCTGTCCCCGGGTACAGACAGACCCCTCCGGCACCCCCAGCAGCCCTCCTGGGCATGGACAGACCCCTCCAATCCCATCCCCCCCCCCGCAGCTCCCCAGGGCATGGGCATCTCCATCCTCCTCACCACCCAGCCCCCGGGGTCATGGACACCCCTGCCCCACGCCCCCCCCCCCCCCCCATCACCCAGCCCCCACAGGGCAGAGATCGAGCAGAACAGACACCCCCAGCCAGCGCTGCTCTCTGCACCCAGGGCACCAGTAGAGCTAGAGGGGACGGGGGTTGCTGCGGGAGCCCAGGGCTGGGCTAGCAGGGGCTATAGGTCAGGAGTGAGGGGCACCGGCAGGGCTGGGGGTGGGGGGAGCCCAGGGCTGGGCTAGCAGGGGCTGTGGGTTGGGAGTGAGGGGCACCGGCAGGGCTGGGGGTGGGGGGAGCCCAGGGCTGGGCTAGCAGGGGCTGTGGGTTGGGAGCGACGGGCACTGGCAGGGCCTGGGGGGGGGGGAAAGAGAGCAGGGGCTGCGGGTCGGGAGCGAGGGGCACTGGCAGGGCGGGGGGGGGGAGGAGAGAGCAGGGGCTGCGGGTCGGGAGCGAGGGGCACTGGCAGGGCCTGGGGGGGGGGGGGGAAGAGAGCAGGGGCTGCGGGTCGGGAGCGAGGGGCACTGGCAGGGCCTGGGGGGGGGGAAGAGAGCAGGGGCTGCGGGTTGGGAGCGAGGGGCACTGGCAGGGCCTGGGGGGGGGAGCAGGGGCTGCAGGTCAGGATCGAGCCCCCCCCCGGCTGGCTGTACCCCCCCATCACTCACCGCGCACGGGGAAGTAGGTGATGGTGAAGGGCCCAGGCACTGCGGAGAGAACAGAGAAGAGAGCGGAGTTAGCGGGGTCTAGGACGGGGCGGGGGGGGGGGGGGGCACCAAGGCTCCTCTGACTCACTCTTGGTCTCTCTCGCTACAGCTGCGGAGCCAGATAGATCCTGCCCTGGGTTAAAGGAAGCCAGGAAAGTACTGAGTCACCTGCCCCCCCGGTGCCTTAAAAGCAGACGAACAGGCACCGCCCCCTCCCCAGCCAGGGGTGGCGGAATTTGCTGCTGGGCTGGGACTGTGCCGCGCCTAATCCGCTTCCCAGGGCTCTGTTCTTAAAGCACCAGGCTGGCCAACGCCTGCCCGCAGTGCATGGAGCTGCTACAGGAGACTCGAGTCAGTGACATAGTTTACATCCCCTCCCCGCCCCCCCCCCCCCCCAAAAAAAATACACTAGCCAGACATTTAAAACTCCCCACTCCGTTTCTGGGTCTGCAAAGCCTCAGCGCAGTTCTGTCCTAGCCGCTGTCCCTGTGGCTTCACGCCCTGACACTACTTACTTTAGAGAGTGTGCTTTTTATTACTCGTAGCACATCGGCCTGTACCTCCGTTCCCCTTGTGCAGCTGGAGGCCCCTGTGCGTATTGTGAATACTGAGTAATGGCTGACAGGGCCGTAGCAACAAAGAACGTGGCCCCCTCCGAACATATGTCCAGGCGGGGCCCCTTACAATGCAGAAACTGGAATGCGGTATTTATTTTGCCACGTTTAGGGGCCCCCTTCCTTGCGGGGCCCCCTCCGGTCGGAGGGTACGGAGGGTGCTCGCTACGCCTCTGATGGCTGAAGATGTTCCTACTTTGCTCATAGCTCCAGGCAGCAATCACAGTATTTCTAGTGCAGCACTTCCTGTTTGCCTTGCAACCTGCGTTTTTCATTCTACATTTTTGTTCTTTTTTTAATTGTATTTTACTTTTTTAATACCCAGGGTTATTCTTTGGCATCATATGACATCCAGGCTGAGTGATTTCCTGGCTTGGTGTCCAAACCTTTTCAGGTTTCAGAGTAGCAGCCGTGTTAGTCTGTATCAGCAAAAAGAATGAGGAGTCCTTGTGGCACCTTAGAGACTAACACAGGGGTAGGCAACCTATGGCACGTGCGCCGAAGGAGGCGGCACGTGAGCTGATTTTCAGTGGCACTCACACTGCCTGGGTCCTGGCCACTGGTCTGGGGGGGCTCTGCAATTTAATTTTAAATGAAGCTTCTTAAACATTTTAAAAACCTTATTTACTTTACAGACAACAATAGTTTAGTTATATATTATGGACTTATAGAAAGAGACCTTCTAAAAACGTTAAAATGTATGACTGGCACGCGAAACCTTAAATTAGAGTGAATAAATGAAGACTTGGCACACCACTTCTGAAAAGTTGCCGACCCCTGGACTAATACATTTATTTGGGCGTAAGCTTTCGTGGGCTAAAACCCACTTCATCGGATGCATGCAGTGGAAAATACAGTAGGAAGATATATATACACAGAGAACATGAAACAATGGGTGTTGCCATACCAACTATAATGAGACTAATCAATTAAGGTGGGCTATTATCAGCAGAAGAAAAAAAAACTTTTGTAGTGACAATAGCCCACCTTAATTGATTAGTCTCATTATAGTTGGTATGGCAACACCCATTGTTTCATGTTCTCTGTGTATATATATCTTCCTACTGTATTTTCCACTGCATGCATCCGATGAAGTGGGTTTTAGCCCAAGAAAGCTTACGCCCAAATAAATGTGTTAGTCTCTAAGGTGCCACAAGTACGCCTTGTTCTTCAAACTTTTCCAGTTTCCTTTGATCCATCAATGGGAATTGCCTTTGTCAGCGGTTGCCTCCCTATCTAGCACCCTCCTGCTTTTTCACCTCACCACTTGTGTGTAGAAGTCAGTTTCCAAATATTCAACACAGGCCAGATGTGTAAAGGTTGAAAGCACCTTGATACTTTTGACAATCCCATTGGTGCCTTTATTTAAGCACTATGCTATCTTGTATGAAATCCTTCTCAAAGGCAAATTTCTACTATAATTTTAGCTATACAACCCCAAGATAGATTGACAGCCACAAGCATTCAAAAATAACCAGTTATACACCCAAAAGACATGAGATTTAAATAAACAAATTCATTCTGGGTTCTTTTCATTTGCATTTTTCTTTCTGAGCCTTTAGGGTGCACTAGGTTGGTACTTTTGCAGTTACCTCTCCCCAAGAATCCATATCCCTAAAACAGCTGCACATTCCTATAACATCCTGTACCGTTTTGGACTTCCAGTAACATGTGATTCCTCCTCCCCACACACTTTGTAATTGAAAACTTATTAAAAATTCTCTTTGTGTAGGTAATCTCCATCCTGCAAACGCTGAAGTGCAGACTTCACTCTTTTGTGACTTCATTTGTTGCATACCTAGATGTGGATTTTCTACAGAATTGTTCCTACTTCTAATCAGGGCCGGCTCCAGGCACCAGCTTAACAAGCAGGTGCTTGGGGCGGCCAAGGGAGAGGGGCGGCACCTGCGGCAATTCGGGGGCGGCAGGTCCCTCACTCCCTCTAGGAGCGAAGGACCTGCCACTGAACTGCCGCCAATCGCGGCTTTTTTTTTCAAATTGCCGCCGCCGATCGCAGCTTTTTTTTTTTTTTTTTTTTTTTGCTTGGGGCGGCAGAAATGCTGGAGCCGGCCCTGCTTCTAATTGCATATTTTCATAGCCTTTTTTTGTATGCTACATGTTTTATTATGATACATTTCAACATGATATATGATGTTCTTCATTCTGACAAGTTTACTGTTTTGTACTGCCAAAATCAAGGATTTAAAAAAAAAAAATAATCCTGTTACTCTTTTGCATTGGTTGGGCAGCAGGCATAAGTGCTGACGGTGACACTGCACCACATATTCTTCACAGTGATATTATGATATGATTATGGCATAATTATGAGGCATTTTGTACAAGATAAGTCGTGTGAGGTGTCATTGGAGAAGTGATGATTTGCCAAATATGATTATCCTATTTGTGTGCATGTATCACTTTTGTATCTGAAGTTATGAATAGTGACTATGCATCTGTATTTCAGATGTAGTTACACCTGGGTAACGGCCACTAGACAAGATGCTTTCAGTCTAGATAGCTGGATGGGAAGGGCCTATTCCTGGTAATGGGCCATTAGGGAAAACAATTGGTCTTAGGAGATGTTTAGCCACCACCTGAGCCTTTCTGAGGACACTCCAGACAACTGGTGAGTAATGGCTGCTATGACTCAGCAAGGTATGCAAGGGCCTGTGACCAGGTCACATGATTCCAGACTCCACTTTGAGATGTCAGTGTTTTTCCACAAACTGAGTTTGGGACAAAGGGTTCCCGCCATCTGCTAAAGCTATATTAGGCAGGAAGTGGCATCATCTGTGGTTATTCACCCCCCACCTAAGAAAACTCCTGGAAATATCTAAGGAACAAAGATTGAACTGGGGGAAGTGCTGGACTCAGGCTAAAGGGGTTTCTAGCCTGTGCAAGAAAGGGCAGCTTGCTCCTTAAGAATCTGCAGCCTGCTTCTACCATCAGTTAGTGTGAGAATCTGCTGTTCATATCCAATCTATTTAGTATACTAAGCTTAGTTTGTGTTTTCTGTTAATTGCTAGGTAATCTGCTTTGATCTGTTTGCTATCCCTTATAATCACTTAAAATCTATCGTTTGTAGTTAATAAACTTGTTTTTGCTTTGTCTAAAGCAGTGAGTTGGAATGAAGTGTATGAGAAACCTAGCTCAAGGGGCAAAGGCTGTTGCATATTCTTCTCCACATTGAGGAAGGGGGTGAACTTTATGAGCTTACACTGTACAGTTCCCTGTGCAGCACATGATGGTATTACTTTGGGTTTATACTCCTGAGGGGGTGCGTGCCTGAGGAGCTGGGAGTTGCCTTAGCTGTAGCCTTTCTGTTGTTGGTTGATTGCAGGGGCTGGATAAAGAGCCTGCATGTACTGCATCTGGGTGTGTCCCTACCTGTGTGAATGCTAGTGAAAGTGCAGGCTGGAGGGCTTTGCAGCTTGTCACAGCAGCATAGAGAGGGAGCCCAGGCTGGTGGGTCAGAGAGCTCAGTGGTACTTCAGTTCCAGGTGCACCCCTGCGGGAACCTGTCACAGTGGCATGGTCAGGCAGGGTGATATGCACGGCTTGTTGCTCTGAGTGAGATTTGCACTTCATACACGGGTGGTGATTTTAAGTGGGAGTTTAAGTGTAGTGGCTTGAGATTATCAAAGAGGTTACCGGTTGTTATTTTCTGTTTGCTTATTTCCGGCAAGGGAGGTAGGGACAGAAGAGCAGCAAGAGGAGTGAAAATAGTGAAACCATTGTGAATTTGGAGCTGTGCAGAGTGCAGGCAGAAGAAAAAGAGGGAGAACCCCAAAGACTGTTGGAGAGAAAAGAATTACAGAAAAAAAGTAATTGAAGCCCAGAAGCAAGTCATGAAAGCCCAGAATGCAAGGCAGGAAACTGCACACCAGAGTGTTTTGGAACTGAAACAGATCGAGGAAGACAAAGAAATTAAGATCCAGAAATTAGCCATGGAGGGGAAAGAGAGAGAGAGAGAGAAAGCAGCAACTAAACTCGCAAAAGAAGCAGAACCACATAAAAGATTTATTGAAAAAAAAGGATTGTACATTTTTTTAAAAAGTTTAATCATTTGAGTATTAAGCTGAAACCCCAGAGGAAAAGGATAAAGTCTCAGGCACTGCTGCAGTAAGGGAGAGTGTCTCTTTAATTCCTCTGCAGCAGTGAGGAACTGTATGCTTCCGGGGTGAGTGTGGTTGAGACCAGCTCTCGCACGGTAGCTGAAGGCAGCATTCCCCCCAGAAAGGAGGTCGGGAGGGGGTGGGTGGGTGGTGTTGCCGGCCAGTGAGAAAACTTTCCAGGGGTTGCTGGCTGCAGATAAGCAAGGGACAGACCTCACATGCATAGGGAGATGTGTCCTAGAGGGAAGCCCAGCGGAGGGTGGTGGAATTGTAGAGACCAGTGAGGTGGATGAGGGTTCCATTGACTCTGTAGCTGGAGGCAAACCCAACTCCGAGAGGAGGAGGAGGGTGTAGTGCCTGCCAGTGAAAGAACTGTTCAGGCTGTTAGCTGCGAGCTCATCATAGCTGGATAGGGGATAGATCCCACTCTAGAGAGCACAGAGGTGCGTGTCTGGGGGTGGGGGGGGGTCAGAGGAGGAAACTGAAAATAAATTAGTGGGAGTACAGGGATGTGCCCTCACTGATCACATGGGGGGAGGGGTTTGCCCAGGAGAGAAAGGCCGGGTCAGTTTCTGTGCAGCCAGACACCCAACCTGTGGCTCAGGTTTTAAGCGGGAACTGTGTAACCGATCTCCCAGAGTGGAGCAGTCACACAACAGACCTCTTGGGGATAATGAGAGCGGTGACAGAGGATACCCCAATCCAGGTCCCACTTTTGCAAAATGGTGTTCCTGATGTACTTGTGGAAACTAACTCTGTCTCTTTAAGACAGGATGAGACTCCTACTAAAGTCTTGAGTGTCAGTGAAAATGCTAATGACCCACCTGAGCAAGGGGAGGAGGAAACAATTTCCTGGGTGGGTAAGATACAACAAGCAGCAAAGGAAAAGCTGCTGGAGGATCACAGCCCTCTAGGAAAAGAGGGCGGGGAAAGTCCCAGTGCTGGGAGGGTAAATCACAAGGAAATCCTAGGAGCGGGGGTGTGGATTTTTTTGCATGGGCATAATCCTGGAGATCAAATGCAGCTCCACAGAGGGGAGACACAATGCAAGGTCCCCTCACACCTTTGCCTCACCAAAACGCCAAAGACATACATAACTGAGAACCCTTTGTGACATTCTATACCTTGGGGGTGTGTCCTGGAACCCCCATATTCCTCATTTTGATATAATTGTGATCTTACATATAAAACATGCCTTGTAAGGTACCAGGGGAAAGGTTATGACTTGCTGAAAGTCATTTCTTTCTCCATATATGTGTATCGTTAATGCATATGAAGTTATGAGAATTGTGTTGTATGGTGGTCACTAAAACATGCTGTAAATTGGGGAATCAGGCAGATATCAGCTCCCGAGAGGCAACAGCAAGAAAAGTAACCAACCCCCCGGTCGGGGTGTCAAACAACCATCAGCAACCATTGTACCATAGCAACAACCATCGGAAGAGGGCTACAATGCAATGACTCACCTGCATGAGGCCCCACTAGGAGAATTGCTCAACATTGCCTGGGGACTTGGCAATGCCTCCCCCCCCCCCCCATGTGCCTGGACTTGTGCTCCCCAAGCACATAGGACTCCGAGTATAAAATCGAACACAGGGGGCCCATGCTTGGCCTTTCTCCCACCCCACTGATGCTGCAAGCAACAAGGACACTCTGAAGACTCCAACTGAGGGGACTGGCCCAGATTTCAAGGGTGAAATCTGTGTACTATGAACTGCAATATGCAGTGGGGTGAGAAAAACTGCTGAATCTAGTTGTTGCCCAGTCTAATAGGGTTCAGAGTTCAGACTGCCTGGTTATATTTTATTTCTTTTGGTAACTCTCTGACTTTTTGCCTATCACTTAAAATCTCTTTTGCAGTCAATAAACTTGTTTTACTGTTTATCTTTACCAGTGAGTTTGTAGGAAGTGTGTGGCAAATCTGCTCCGGTTTTGCAAAGGCTGGTGCCTACCTTGAGCAGTGCAAGAAGGTATATTCCTGAGATACAGTGCTGGGAGGTGGGGGGATTTGGCTAGTGCCTTTCTCTGTGTGATTCATGAGTGGCTCTGGGAGCATTCATGCAATCTAGCTGGGTGTGGGGCTCCACTTGCTATTGGGCTGAGTGATCACAGCACCTGGAGGGGTTTGCTGCTGGTCACTAGCAAAGCATTGTGAGAGACAGCCCAGGCTGGAGAGAGTTAAGGGGGCACCCCGGGGATCGCTGAGTGATCACAGCACCTGGAGGGGTTTGCTGCTGGTCACTAGCAAAGCATTGTGAGAGACAGCCCAGGCTGGAGAGAGTTAAGGGGGCACCCCGGGGATCGCATCACACCCTTACTGAAGGGGACACTGGGAAAAAACACTAACTGGGAAGAAAGATCAGTATCTGAACACCCGCTATGGTTCAGGGAGGAGTTGGAAAAAAAACAATGAGAATTAAACAAACCAGACTGTCTAAACAGAAGGCGTGGTACTTGGAAACACCTCCCTGTCATGAATTTGCTGGTACTGTTAAGTTTCATGATACACAGTTTGTTGGTTATATTGAATCCTTTGAAAAGGTGTAACATGCATGATTGTTGGGAAGAACTTTTGAACATGCCAGGAGTGGTATCAGGGAAGTCCTATAAGGATACTGCTTCTCAACTAATACCTGTAAGCAGGATTAGAACTTGGCACAGCAGAAAAAGCATAACAAACCCAGTCTGCTGTGTGGAAGGGGAAACTGAGGCACACTATCTCATGGCATGGGTGGCTAAATGCCAAGACACCTACACTCTAAAATATATTGATATCTGCATTGTGTTAACAATGCTACACACAAGAATGTTTTCAGGCAACCTGGGGAAAAAAACACAAAAGAAACTGGGTGACAGTAGAATGTTTGGTAACACTTGGGAGTTGTAGAGCCAAAACCTAAAGAGTTTTTGGCATACTGCCTCCGCATTAGTCAGTGACTAACCCTCTGGCAGTGATCTAAGGGGCAAGGTGTGGCACCGTGCCCCGTATTCTTCACAGTGATAGTATGATATGATTGTGGCATAATTATGATGCATTTTGTACAAGATAAGTCATGTGAGGTGTCATTGGAGAAGTTATGATTTGCCAAATATGATTATCCTATTTGTGTGCATGTATCAACTTTGTATCTGAAGTTATGAATAGTGACTATGTATCTATATTTCAGATGTAGTTACACCTGGGTAGCGGCCACTAGACAAGATGCTTTCAGTCTAGATAGCTGGATGAGAAGGGCCCATTCCTGGTAATGGGCCACTAGGGAAAACAATCGGTCTTAGGAGATGTTTATCCACCACCTGAGCCTTTCTGAGAACACTCCAGACAACTGGTGAGTAATGGCTGCTATGACTCAGCAAGGCATGCAAGGGCCTGTGACCAAGTCACATGATTCCACTTTCGGATGTCAGTATTTTTCCACAAACGAAGTTTGGGACAAAGGGTTCCCACCATATGCTAAAGCTATATAAGAAAGGGAGTGACATGATCATCTGTGGTTCTGCCCTCCCCACCTAAGAAGACTCCTGGAAACACCTGAGGAACAAAGACTGAACTGGGGAAGGGATTTTTAGCCTGTGCATGAAAGACCTGGGGCGTCCAAGCTGTAAAGAAAGGGCAGCTTGCGCCTTAAGAATCTGCAGCCCGCTTGTACCATCAGTGAGTGTGAGAATCTGCTATTCATATCCAATCTATTTAGTATACTAAGCTTAGCTTCTGTTTTTTGTTTATTTGCTAGGTAATCTGCTTTGATCTGTTTACTGTCCCTTATAATCACTTAAAATCTATCTTTTGTAGTTAATAAACTTGTTTTTTGCTTTATCTAAACTAGTGAGTTGGAGTGAAGTGTATGAGAATCTTAGCTCAAGGGGCAAAGGCTGTGACATATTCCTCTCCACATTGAGGGAGGGGGTGAACTTTATGAGCTTACACTGTACAGTTCCCTGTGCAGCACGTGACGGTATTATTTTGGGTTTTTACTCCCATGGGGGTGCGTGCCTGGGGAGCTGGGAGTTGCCTTAGCTGTAGCCTTTCTGTTGTTGGTTGATTACAGGGGCTGGATAGAGAGGCTGCATGTACTGCATCTGGGTGTTTCCCTACCTGTGTGTATGCTGGTGAAAGTGCAGGCTGGAGGGCTTTGCAGCTTGTCACAGGAGCATAGTGAGAGAGGGAGCCCAGGCTGGTGGGTCAGAGGGCTCAGTGGTACCCCAGTTCCAGATGGCACCCTGGGGGGAACCCGTCACACTTATCTCACCTAGTTTGTCTTTTGGTGAAACTAACATGCCTTGTCTCCACTATGTTTTTACAGTGGGGTAGCTAATACATGTTATTATTCATAGCTTGATTGCTCGGATAATGATTGTGTGGCTAACGCTGCTCCGTTGCCATCAGGATATGATGGAATACAGCCTTGTGTTCACACCCCACACACTATTGTGAATAATGTTTGTACAAAGTATGCCTGGTGAGGTATCATTTGAAAACTCATAATTTGCTGGTCAGTATTGTCCTGGTAAAATAGGTGTGACAACATTGTATGGGAAATTATAAGATTTTCCTGTATAGTGGTTTTGAGAGATGTTCCAACCCCCCAGCCCTACCCAAACAAATGTCAGCAAACAGGTCTGTCCTAAACAAAGGAATGTATGCTTGCCTTTATTTGCATTTAAGCCGTAAACAGAGTCATGAAGCAGGAAGGGAAACAAAGGAAACTCAAACAGATGAAAAAAACCTCTTTGACTCCTGGTTCTTGGCTGGAAATGTTTTTCAAGAGTGGGACTGGAACTATAACAAGCCGGGAAAACACCCCAAGACACCCTCCCTCTCTGCCCACCTCATTCGCTGCACCTAAGAAGACAATTGAAATAGCCATTGGATACTAGGGTAGAAATAGAAATTAGAAATTAATGGAGATATCCCATCTCCTAGAACTGGAAGGGACCTTGAAAGGTCATCGAGTCCAGCCCCCTGCCTTCACTAGCAGGACCAAGTACTGATTTTGCCCCAGATCCCCAAGTGGCCCCCTCAAGAATTGAATTCACAACCCTGGGTTTAGTAGGCCAATGCTCAAACCACTGAGCTATCCCTCCCCCCTAGGGTAGGGGTCCTGACCTGAAAGTTTTGTCAGTAGTCTGCTGCAGCATGTGGTGAGAAAGTTTGCTTTGCAACTGAGGTAGTTTCTTAAGCAGATACTAGTAAGTGTTTTCTCTCTATTTTTCTTGTAACCATTTCTGATGTTTATGCCTCATTACCTTAGGCGCCGAGTTTCTAATCTGCTGGGGGGGGGGGGTGCTCCCCCCTGGCTCTGCCCAGGCCCTGCCCCCACTCCACCCCTTCCCCCAATGCCCCGCCCCACCTCTTCCCTGCCCCTTTCTTCCCCCTTCCACTCCCCCCCTCAGTGCCTCCTGATGCCATGAAACAGCTGATCTGTGGCAGGTGGGAGGCGCTGATTGGTGGGGGCCCCCCAGCGGGCAGGATGCACTGGGGGGAGGGAAAGGTGTTGATGGGGGGGCTGCCGGTGGGTGCTCAGCACCCACCATTTTTTCCCCATGGGTGCTCCAGCCCGGGAGCACCCATGGAGTCAGCGCCTATGCTCATTACTTGTACTCACTTAAAATCTCTCCCTCTCTGTAGTTATTAAACTTTTTTTACTGTTTTATCTAATCCAGTGTGTTTAAACTGAAGTCTCTGGGTAACTATTTAAGGTAATAAGCTGGCATATTGTTCCCTTACATTAAATCCATTATTCCTTTATTTGTACTGTCCAGGAGAGGGCTGGGCAGTACAGGACATACATTTCTAGGGGGAAATCCAGGACTGGGAGTGTGTTGGGGTCACCCTGCGATATAACCAAGGCTGGTGAGAGCCAGGGTGGAGCTGGCAGAGTGCAGTTACACACAGACACTCAGGATGTGGCTTGCATGATGGGAGGCTGTTTGTGAGCAGCCCAGATAGGAACTACTTCAGCAAGGCATTGTAAGGCACCCAAGGTTGCAGGGCAAGGGTGACACTGCCCCCCACTGGCCTGAACTGTACCCTAGTATGTCACAGGGAGGTATTTGCATCTGAATGCCCCCTATTTGTGTGGATATTATGGAAAACCAGTTAAAACATTTTTAACCAAAGGAATTAACAGAGGCTTTCGTCCCCTCAATTTCCCTTATTAAGAGCCTGTCTAGACGATGTGACACTACGGGAGTGAAGTTGACGCACGTACGTTACAAGGCCTTAAACCCCTGTGTGGATGCTCTCTTTCAGAAGTGGCCTCGGTTTTGACAACAGGAGTCAGGGCAGCCACAGAAGATTGCAGGAGTTTTCTCCCAAACACTGTTCATCATCAGGCTTTTGAGCCGTCTTGAAGCTTTTGACAAATTTGTATAATCCAGGTGTGTTCCCCGTTTGACTCTTTAAGTTCAAGGAGAAGGCAGGCGGCCCTGGAGCCCTCATCTTAACTTTCCTGAGTGTTGCACTGTGTGGAAAAGTCTGTGCAATATTTCACAGGCATCAATTTTGGGCTGACAAAATTTCAATAAATGGTTTAAGGGTAAAATTGTAGGTGATCTTGCTCCTTCTTTCTGTCCTGTGCTGGTCAGGCCATCTTCTGTGAAGGCCCGACAGTGGTAGGTCCTGCTGCACACCCTCAGGGTGTTGGCCTGGCTATATAGTGATTCCCTCTATAAGCAATGCATACAAAGGGCTGACCCTCTTAGCCCATTAGAAGTAACAGTTGCTCCATGTTTTTGGTGCTTTAACTGTAAAGATTCCTCTTTGATCGCAGCCTCTACCTGCTCGCTAATGACACATAATATAAACATTTTCTTTTACTGACTATGTGATCCCAGGAAAATATAACTTACAAACGCATTTGTTGTGTTTACACCTTCCTTACGTTATGATGGTGATGTTAATGAGTCCATGCAGGGCTTAATTTGTAATGAAAGAGGTGCCAGGGCTCAAGCAATTTTTGTACTATCATAACTGATGCAGCAAGCCCAGAGGTGCCGGGGCTCTGAACTGCCAGGCCCAGAGGTGCCGGGGCTCTGAACTGCCAGGCCCAGAGGTGCCGGGGCTCAGCCCTGGCACAAATAAAACACTGAGTCCACGATTGTGATATCCACAAGGTGCCAGGATGCAATCGGATAAGCTGCCATGAACATCTTTGCACCTCACTTAAACCATGATGTTGTGTCCCAGCACATAGGCGGAGCACAGGGCTGATCCCCTGAGCCAGAAGCAGCCAGAGACAGAGGGCGGAATTTACTAGACGTGCTCTGTATTTGTTTCTGAACCCATATAGGATGTTTTCCACCTAATCTCCCTCAGTGCCTACGTTTTCAGGGTAAAAGTTCCTTAGGTGCCAAAGTGTCTGCCTCTAGCATGCGCACCACTGCCTTATCCTAGGCATCCAGATGCAGATATCCCATGCACTTCTACAGACTAGGGACCGAGTGGCGAGGCAGCAATTCTGCAGAAAAGGACCTAGGGGTTACAGTGGACGAGAAGCTGGATACGAGTCAACAGTGTGCCCTTGTTGCCAAGAAGGCTAATGGCATTTTGGGCTGTATAAGTAGGGGCATTGCCAGCAGATCGAGGGATGTGATCATTCCCCTCTATTTGACATTGGTCAAATAGACCCCTCATCTGGAGTACTGTGTCCAGTTTTGGGCCCCACACTACAAGAAGGATGTGGAAAAATTGGAAAGAGTCCAGCGGAGGGCAACAAAAATTATTAGGGGGCTGGAGCACATGACTTATGAGGAGAGGCTGAGGGAACTGGGATTGTTTAGTCTGCAGAATAGAAGAATGAGGGGGGATTTGATAGCTGCTTTCAACTACCCGAAAGGGCATTCCAAAGAGGATGGATCTAGACTGTTCTCAGTGGTAGCAGATGACAGAACAAGGAGTAATGGTCTCAAGTTGCAGTGGGGGAGGTTTAGGTTGGATATTAGGAAAAACGTTTTCACGAGGAGGGTGGTGAAGCACTGGAATGGGTTACCTAGGGAGGTGGTGGAATCTCCTTCCTTAGAGGTTTTTAAGGTCAGACTTGACAAAGCCCTGGCTGGGATGATTTAGTTGGCAGGGCCGGCTCTAGCTTTTTTGCTGCCCCAAGCAGCAAAAAAAAAGCGCCGCCCCCGAGCCCCCCCCAACCGAGCGGCCGCGCCGCCCACCCCCCAGCCGAGCGCCCCCCCGCCAAAACCCCCCCCCCAGAGCGCTGCCCCCCCCGCGCCGCCCCCCCGCCGAGCGCCGGAGCCCACCGCCCCCTGCGCCAAGTGCCGCCGGAACCCCCCCCCCAGCCGAGCGCCGAGCCGCCCCCCTGCCGCGCACCGGAGCCCGCCCCCCCCGTGCCGAGCGCCGACGGAACCCCCCCCAGCATGAGCCCCCCGCCGCCCCCCCCGCCACGCGCCGCGCCGCTGGAGCCCGCCCCCGCCCACTGCCGAGCGCCGCCGGAACCCCCCTTCCAGCGCCCCGCCCGCGCCGCCCCCCCCGCCGAGCGCCGCGTGCCGGAGCCCGCTCCCGCCGACTGCCGCGCGCCGGAGCCCGCCCCCCCGTGCCGAGCGCCGCCGGAAACCTCCCCCCCAGCGCGAGCCCCGCGCTGCCCCCCGCCAAGCGCCGCCCCCCTGGAGCCCGCCCCCGCCGAGCGCTGCCCTCCCCGCCGAGCGCCGCCGGAGCGCCCCCCCCCATCGAATGCCACGCCGCGCTCCTCCCGCCGCCCCTTACCAGGTGCCGCCCCAAGCACGTGCTTGGGTGCCTGGTGCCTGCCCTGTTAGTTGGGGATTGATCCTGCTTTGAGCAGGGGGTGGGACTAGATGACCTCCTCAGGTCCCTTCCAACCCTGATATTCTATGATTCTATAATCTAGCCCCAGAGTGATTCATGAACCAGGGAAGATTTGGGGGGGGGGGGGCCGCAATGCTTATCTAGTGTGTGGGGCCCAATTCAGTAGGTGTGCTCAGAGGCTGCCTACTGGATCGGGTCCCATTCAAAATCTGGCTGGAGGAGGAGTTTAGATTCCACCCACCTTATAACTTCTAGCCCAGTGGTTAGAGTCCTGGCCTGGTATGTGACCCCCCGCCCCCCGTTCAAATCCTGTCTCCCACAGCCCAGGTGAGTGCTCTGACCACTGGGCTAGAAGCTGCAAAGCAGGTACCACCCCCTTCTGTGCCTGTCTGGTGGGGAATTAGGCACCTGCTAGCTCTGTCTCACAAGAAACAGCTGAGAGGCACCTAAGCCCCCTGACTCCTGGAGACGGGTTCCCATTTGCCAGGCAGAACTAGGCTCCTACCTGCAGCGGGGACTGAGGTACTGAACTGGGGGGGGGGTGTCTTACTGTTCAGCATCTGCTATTGGCTGGTTTAGGCAGCTCCCCACCCAGCATGCTGGCTTTTGAGGCTCCTGCTCTGAGGCGCCTGTCTCCTGCCAGTCATTGCCTAGGGAGCTCGGGCACCTCGCTCAGGATCTGTGATTCGCAGGGTGGCCCTGGGACTATTTTGGTGCCTAAAAGCTAGTAAGGCTGAGCGTTCAGTGCCTAAGTCCCTTAGGCCTCTTCCTCACTGCTACAAAAGGTGATCTTTGTTTTGTTTAACTCGGGGGAGCTAATCTGAGCTAAAACCACAGTGAGGACAAGGCACTTGGGTTTTTGCAGTGAGGAAAAGGCCTGAGAAAATGTCTCTGGAATAGATGGTGGGAGTGGGGGGCCCGCACCCATATGGGTGTGTGCCAAAGGAGAGAAGTGCAAATTTTGTTTTGAAAACTGGATCAATGTGTGTAACCGTGTCAAAGGGGGAGAGCAGGGTCGGTGTAAAGAGCAACGGTGGATTTTCCTGCCCAACCGCTTGCGTTGAAAAGTTATTCATAAGCATTTCAAATACTGTTTACAATGCTTCCCGCTAGTTACAGTGTTTGGCGTACATTAGAAACTGTACAGCCGGCGGTAAACAAAACACTAATCTACAATGGAGAGGGACAAATAGGGGACCAAGCCCTTCAGTCAGGGTTTTACATAGAGCAGCCGTGCACACTGCTTCTCCGGCTTACAGAAATACTGGTCTTTATTTGTGTCCACATTTAAACGGGAGATTTCATCACGGTCGCAAAGGGGACGGCAGTGCCCCCAACCATCACAATGGGCCACCCCTGGCCCAGGAGATGGGGAAAGGGGAGAGGTAGCGGATGGTGAGGGCCTCTAAAAGAGCTGTAGCCCATGAAAGCTTATGCTCAAATAAATTTGTTAGTCTCTAACGAGTACTCCTGTTCTTTTTTTCTAAAAGAGCTGCTAGGTGTCAGTCATAGCTACCGGTAGCACGTTGTGCCGGTAGCAGTTTCTAACATTACAGCCCCAGCCAGGACCTTGCCCGTGGACTGTCTTATGCTTGGGTCTGTGACCCACATCTTCCCCACCCCGCGACATGGATTGCGCTGCACCCCCGGCCCTTCTGCCTTCACTGGCATAGGCTGGGCTCAGTGCCCCCACAACCGGGTTAGACTGGGCTTGGGACTCCCACTCGCCCTTGCCCCCCCCCCCAGGTCAGATTGGGCTCGGGGCTCCCACCCACCCTTGCCCCACTCTGGGTCATGCCAGGCTCTGTGGCCACCCCTCCCCCCATCAATTGATGCTGGACTCGCTGCCTTGCTCCCCGGCTCCTCTCCGCATCAGGTGATGCTCCGCTCGCTGTCTTGTTTCCCCGGCCCCATCACTCCCCCTTCTCTGGGTCACGTTGGGCTCTGTGCCCCTGGCCACTCCCCCTTCTCTGAAGGCGGGAGGGGCAAGGTACATTTGATTTATTTCCTGGACCGGTTTAGTCCCTGGATGGCATTTCTGCCGTTATCTTGCATAATTTCATACTTCACCCATGCACAGAACCAGCCCTCTGCCAGCGCCCATCTGTCACAAAGAGGGATGGTTCTGTAATATTCTTATGATGCCGATGTGTGCCTCAGTTTCCTCCCATGCCTTGCATGGCTACCCAGTGTGTGTGTGTGTGTGGGGGGGTGTTTCGATCTGCTTTCAGGCGGACAGGTGTCACCTCCCTGTCTGGGCCATTAAAGAACAGCTGAACCTGACCCAAATTCACAGAGGGGCCGGCCAGCCAGCCAAAGAGGCCCCAAGGCCTAAGAAATCCACATCAAGGCCAGCTGGGAGGTGGGAACCGAGCTGGGGAACACAGGGGAAAAGGTGTCAGGGGCTGAGGAGAAGGGGCAGGACCCCTGTGGGGGTGGGGGCACAAAGGGGGCGGGGACTCCTGTGGCTTCACCTCAGCGTCTCTGGAGGAAGAGAACTGATCCCCCAGCCCCCTGGGGCAGCCTTTTGTTCCCACATACTGAGTTCAGGGACTCCCCTCCCCCATCGTGTGTGTGTGTGTGTGTGTGTGTGTGTGTGTGACGTCTTCATAGCCCATCAGGCAGTGTGCGGGGGTCCCCCTCCTTCCTGGCTGTAATTACCTTGGTCATTCCCCCAGGCTGCCTCCCTGGTATTAGTTTCCACACCCTGGGAGGTGACCTGATTTCTTGCAGATACTGGGGGGAGGGATGCCCCTCCCTGGCAGCCACCCCACATGCATTGCAGCTAATGCAGGCAGGGCTATTGGGGGTGGGGATCTGAATCACCCCTTCTGCTCCCAAAGCAAACAGATGGCATGTCTGACACAAACCCTACACCCCACACGCAGCCCCGCAGGGCTGGAGGGAGCTCTATGCTGCACGCAGAGTGACTGCTTTTCCCCAGGAGCCTTCCCCCACACTTCACAGCCAGGGCGCATCTGATGGGATAGGGGGAGGGCTGGGGGGGCAGGTAGGGGTTGGGGGGCAGGGTGGGGGTTGAGTGAGATGGAATGGGTTGGGAGGCCTGTGGGGGGCCTGGGTGGGGGTTGTGTAAAGGCTGGGGGGATGGAAGGGGTTGGGTGTGGCCCGTAAGGGGGCAGGTGAGGGTTGGGTCAGCTGGAGGTAGTTGGGGGGGCTGGGTGAGAGCATGGTGGCTGGCAGGGGGCTGGAGGAGGGCCGGGGGAGGGTATGCAGGCCACGGGAAAGGGAGTGGGGGGGGGGCTCTGTGGGGATGGTGGGATGAGTGGGGTTGTGTGGGGGAGCTGGTCCAAGGACTAGGGGGGCCGCAGGGCTGTACTGGGGGGAGGGAAGATCTGGTGGGAGCTCAAGGGATCTGTGTTGGGGGAGGCACTGGCAGGAGCTGAGGGAGGGAGCAGGCTGTGGAGACCTGTGGGGGGAGAGTTGTGTGTGTCTGGGGGCTATAGGGGGATTTGGGAACAGAGGTGTGGGGGGTGCAAGCTGGGGGCAGAGCTAAACTGGCTGGGAGAGCTGTGAGGAAGTATGGGAGCAGGCCATGGGCAGGGAGTGGCTGCGGGGGGCTGTTGGCAGAGAGCGGCTGTGGGGGCAGCAGGTGTGGGCAGGGAGTGGCTGTGGGGGGAGTGGGGTGTGGGCAGGGAGTGGCTGCGGGGACAGTGGGGTGTGGGCAGGGAGCAGCTGGGGGGGCGGTAGGCAAGGAGCGGCTGTGGGGGCAGCAGGTGTGGGCAGGGAGTGGCTGTGTGGGGTGTGAGCAGGGAGCAGCTGGGGGGGCTGTAGGCAAGGAGCGGCTGTGGGGGCAGCAGGTGTGGGCAGGGAGTGGCTGTGTGGGGTGTGAGCAGGGAGCAGCTGGGGGGGCTGTAGGCAGGGAGTGGCTGTGGGGGCAGTGGGGTGTGGGCAGGGAGCAGCTGGGGGGGCTGTAGGCAGGGAGCGGCTGTGGGGGCAGTGGGGTGTGGGCAGGGAGTGGCTGTGTGGGGTGTGGGCAGGGAGCAGCTGGGGGGGCTGTAGGCAGGGAGCGGCTGTGGGGGCAGTGGGGTGTGGGCAGGGAGCAGCTGGGGGGGCTGTAGGCAGGGAGCGGCTGTGGGGGCAGTGGGGTGTGGGCAGGGAGCAGCTGGGGGGGCTGTAGGCAGGGAGCGGCTGTGGGGGCAGTGGGGTGTGGGCAGGGAGCAGCTGGGGGGGCTGTAGGCAGGGAGCGGCTGTGGGGGCAGTGGGGTGTGGGCAGGGAGCAGCTGGGGGGGCTGTAGGCAGGGAGTGGCTGTGGGGGCAGTGGGGTGTGGGCAGGGAGCAGCTGGGGGGGCTGTAGGCAGGGAGCGGCTGTGGGGGCAGCAGGTGTGGGCAGGGAGTGGCTGTGTGGGGTGTGGGCAGGGAGCAGCTGGGGGGGCTGTAGGCAGGGAGCGGCTGTGGGGGCAGTGGGGTGTGGGCAGGGAGCAGCTGGGGGGGCTGTAGGCAGGGAGCGGCTGTGGGGGCAGCAGGATGTAGGCAGGGAGCAGCTGTGAGGGGAGTGGGGTGTGGGCAGGCGCGAGCGGCTGGGGGGCTGCCGGGGGGAGCTGGACCGGTGCCCACTGTCTCGGATTTCACGGTGCTGGGCAGGTGGCATCCAGTTACGGATGCACAAGGAAGCTGGCTGGGACTGCACGGGTCTCACAACCCCACCCGCAGCCCGGGACCCCGCCTCCCTGCAGCCAGCCTCACAGCCACTACCACCTCAACCATCTCTCAACAGCCTCCCACCTCCCCAACCCCCACAGACAGCCTCCCACCCTACCCCTCCGAACCCTACCCCCTCTGCTGCCCTCCCCCCAACCAGCACTCCTGCCCCATGCCCCACAGCACCCCCTGCTGGGAGAGGCTGGAGTAGCTGGGAGCTCCCCCCCACAACCTGCGCCCCTGCCCCAGTCCTTACAGCGCCCCCTGCTGGGAGAGGCCAGGTGCTGTAGCCAGGATGCCCCACTCTCACCATCCCCTTGGCAGCCCCAGGCACTCTCCGGTTTCGGGCCGCACGGGTAGTTTTACCTGGCGGAGAAGGGGCCGGGTTGCGTGTCTGACCCCTCAGATCCGATTTCCCCCTCCACCCCCCTGCAATCTCACTCCCGGCAATGAGGGAACCTGATTCGGAGAGGCGGCAGGAAGGGGACCCGGGCAAGGGGGGCGGGGGTGGACAGAGCTGCCAGCTGGAGCCTGCCCTTCTGGGAGCCTGCATTGGAGTCGCAGAGAGAAGGGAGCCAGGAGCTGCCCAGCATGGCCAGAGGGAGGGTGCCAGGGTGTGCGGCAGGCTGAGGGAAGGACGGGGGGAGCAAAGGAGTGTGGCAGGGGGAGAAGGGAGGAAGCCTAGGAGGGAGGGAGGGAAGGCCTGTGTCAGGAGGAAGGAGCCCAGTGGTGGGAGAAGAAAGGAGGAAGAGGAGGGAAGGAGGGAGCACGGCAGTGGTGAGGAAGAAGAGGGAAGGAGGGAGCGTGGCAGTGGTGGGAGGAAGAAGAGGGCAGGAGGGAGCGTGGCAGTGGTGGGAGGAAGAAGAGGGAAGGAGGGAGCGTGGCAGTGGTGGGAGGAAGAAGAGGGCAGGAGGGGCGTGGCAGTGGTGGGAGGAAGAGGAGGGCAGGAGGGAGCGTGGCAGTGGTGGGAGGAAGAGGAGGGAAGGAGGGAGCGCGGCAGTGGTGGGAGGAAGAAGAGGGCAGGAGGGAGCGCGGCAGTGGTGGGAGGAGAAGGAAGAGGAGGGAGCGTGGCAGTGGTGGGAGGAGAAGGAAGAGGAGGGAGCGCGGCAGTGGCAGGGGGAGGAGGAAGAGGAGGGCAGGAGGGAGCGCAGTGGGAAGAGGCGGGAGGAAGAAGAGCAGGAGGAGGGAGCTCAGCGTCCCTGGCATGTTCCTTTTCCTCCGTGAGTCGCAGCGCCTGAGCAGCGAGATGCCCGAGCCCCGGATCCCCCGCCCGGTCCCCCGGAGCAGCTCCCGCCAGCGGCCAGCCAGCAGGCAGGGCTCGCGCAGGAGGGGTGGCCGCAGCCGGCGGAGGGAGGAGCCGCCTGGCCCCGCAGGGCACACAGGGAGGGGGGCCATGCCTGGCTGGGACCCGCACGGAGCCTGCAGCCCGGAGGAGGAGGCGGCGTCGGGCAAGGCCAGCTTGGCCCCTGCAGAGGGGCCCCAGGATGCCGAGGACCTGGTGCCCATGCTCAGCTCCATCTTTGGGCAGGTGACTGGGCGGGGAGGGGGTGAGGCAAGATTGGGGAGCAGGGTGGCAGCGGGGATGGGGCGGGATTGGGGGGCAGTGGGAAAGATGGGGTGGCGGGGAGGGAGCTGGGGCAATGGGGGAGGGATGGCGGGGTCAGGGTGAGAGACACCAGGGGAGGGGCTGCCTGGCACAGGGGTGGGGGTCCCTGGGGTGATATCCCAGAAATGCCCCCAGCCAGTTGCCCAGGCCAGGCCCCGCCCTGGTGGAGTTACCCTGAGCCAGCCAGGTAGGGTCAGGCTCCCCTGTGGGGCCTCCTGCGGGCAGCATGGTCAGGCTGCGGCGCTGCAGGGGAAAGGTCCAAGAGCCTGCTGGAGAGGCGGGGTGGACTGGGCAGTGGGGTGGGGTAGGCCAAGGCTGGGCGATGCTCCCTGGCCCTGCCGGTGGGGAGAGCCGGGCCGGGCTGGGCTGGGCTCTCAGAGTTGGGGATTGTCTCTCCGCCAATCCCTATGGTGCCGCCTTGGGGGGCTCTGGGCCCCAGCACCTGCACAGGTGCCTTGCGATGCCCCAGGCTTAGCCCTGACTTCCCCTCAGCGCAGCAGCTGCACGGGAGCCTGGCCACGCTGCAGGCTGGAGCAGCAGCAGCTGGGCGGTATGGTGAGACCCGCCAGCACCGTCATGGATCAGTGGGCTCTGGGCTGTGACCCAGCTCCACAGGGGCAGGCCCACGGCCTCCACTGGGCCTGTGCAGGCACCAGCCACCCCGTCTCTCTCCGTGGCTCCCTGCAGCGAATGCAGCCGAGCCAGACGCCTGCCAGAGGCTTGCTTGGACCAGGTCCCTGCTGGCGCGACGCCCCCAGTGAGCATTTCCAGACACACCGGCAGCCTCAGATAGAAGCTGTTGCTAAACGCAAGGCAGGGCCAGCCCCGCCGCAGCCCCTGGGCAGAGCCCCTGCTACAGGAGCGGGAGAGTGGCCCCTGCCCTGCCCGTGGCGTTCGCCCCAGGGCAGCCTGCAAAGCAGACAGCGGGAAGCGCTGGGGCTTCAGCAGCAGGGAAGGAGAAGCAGCCCCGTGTATGGGGGTGCTCAGCCCGCAGCCCACCGCCCTGCTGCTCCCTCCCTCCCCGTGCTGCACAGACACATGGTGAGTGCCGCCAGGGGGAGCCGCTGCCTTCTCGCTGCTGGGCATCCCCCAGAGGCGGCCGGAAGCCTTGCCCACCCCAGTGCCCTGTGGGGCAGAGTCTGCAGCGGCCCCGCTGGATGGGTCCCCTCAGAATATTTAGCTGTTGCTAAATGGAAGGCAGAAATTGGAAGCGGGGGCATGACTCTGTGTGCCCCCCCACATGTCGCCTCTGGTGTCCCCCTCCCCCCCCCCGTGCAATCACGAGGGATGGTGGTGTACAGGGCTCGGGGCGGCACTGCCCGCCGCTGGGAGATATTTGTAAATCCCTGGTGATTGTCATTGGCGATTAGGGCTGCATGCCAGCTGGGGGAGCAGTGCCCCTTTGGCAGGTGCCCAAGTGGCAGCAGGCCGGCCAGCTGGCCTTGGGGGAGCAAGAGGGGCCGTGAGCCCCTTGGGTGCAGGGTGGTGGGGAGTGGGGCCATGTGGGGACCAGCTGGGGCTGTCCCTGTTCCTGGAGCGGCGTGACTGAGAGGGGAGTAATCCCGGGATTATGTGTGTGTGGGAGAGAGCCCCCCCGCGCCCTGCATATCCAGAGATATTCAATAAAAACCTCAAATCCCCACGCAGCCACCGGCCCCTGTTACTATAAAAAACCCCGCCCCGGCCAGAGCGCCAGGCACAGCGCCAGGGCCGGGGCCAGCGCCAGGCCCGCACAGGCATGCTCTCTGGCACGGGGGGGCCCGCAAGCCATGGGCAACTGCACCAAGACCCCTGAGAGGAAGGTCTCCAAGGTAAGACCGGGGTGGAGCGGGGCGGGCAGGGGCACACGGGCACTGATCCCTCTCTCCGTTCCCCTGTCTGTGTCAGCACCCGGAGCCTGTGGCTCACCCCTGCCTGCCCTGTCCTTCACACACCCCCCCCACGCCCAGGTTCCTCGTCCTTCTGGGCATCCACACGGCCCACCCTGCTGGTGCCGGAGACACCTCCACCCCAGGACCAAGGGCACCAGGTGGCAGCATCTACGAAGGGCTCTTGTCCTGCCCCACTCCCCTTGTGCCAGTCGGCTCCTCCTGCGTGTTGGGCCCTTACTGGATCTTTGCTGCAGGGAGCGGGGGGTCCTGGGTCCCTGATGTTCATTGACCCCTCAGTGGGGCCTGTTGGTGCCAGCTGGGTGTGATGGGGATGGGGGCCCGGCCCTGTGGGATGCACAGACTGGGGTTGCCCTGAGTGGTTTGCTTAGGGGGCAGTGAGCGATCCCAGTGGGAATGGGGCAGGGACATGCCAGACTCCATGCCCACCTGCGGGCCTCTGCCCCACACCTGCCCATGGGCGATGGTCTCCCCGTGCCCCCTTAAAGCTGCTCCTGGGGCCCAGTCCCTAAAACACCCCACACTCCTGCTGCCAGGTCCCTGTTCCATGCTCACTATGCCCCCCCCCATTTGCCCATGGGCTCCTGCCCCACTTGTGCCCACAGGGCCCCACTTCACTCCCACCTCCAGGCCCCGCCTTATGCCTGCCTGCTGATAGGCCCCTGACATCCCGCCAACAGGCCCATCCCCCCAAGACTGCCTGTGCATGGTTCCCCCACCAACACCAGCCCCCACGGGGCCCCGTACACACACACACACACACACCGGTGCCAGTGTATCAGGCCCCCAGTGGCAGTGGAGTACCACGTGTACATCCCCCCTCAAGCTCTGCCATCTCAGCAGCTGAGGATGGGATCGTGGGTCTCTGGGTTTGTGTAACCACCTGTGTGATCGGGGGCTGCAGTGTCGGCGGCTTTGTGTCGTGCACATGGGGGCAGGGGATGTGAGAGTGGCGGGGGGGGGGGGCAGCAAGGACTGTGCCGTGGGTGTGTGCTGTCAGTGCTGGCCTATGGGGAGTAAGGGGACGTATGGGGGTGTCAGCGGGGCTCATGGATTTGGATGCCATGCGGGTGTGTGGCTGCCAGGCAGGTGTGTCGGTGCCATGTGGGTGTGCCAGTGCAGGGAGCGGGGCACTGGTGGCTGCGGCATATGGGAGCCTCGCTTGGACCCGTCCATGTTCCTCTGTCCGTCTGAATCCCCCCCTCCCCTGTGTGTGACTAGTCAATACAGCCCACCCCAGATCTGGGTCCCAAGTGCCTGCCGGGCTGGGGAGGCGCGGGCCCCGCTCGCTGCTAACTGCCCGCTCTGCCGTAGGACGGCAAGCAGCGCTCAGGCGCCCCAGGCTCCCCGGCCTCTGGCAGGCACGACCCCGACGACCCGGACGCCGCCGCGCAGACCCCGCCGCTGCAGAGCTACTCGGTGCTGCATGGGCTGGTGGGGCCGGCCTGCATCTTCCTGCGCCAGAGCATCGCCATCACCCAGCTCGTACGTACCTGCACCCCTCCCACTGCCCCACGCCCACCTCCACATGGCCCCCTCCCTGTGCCCACCTCCCACACCCACCACCTGCGCCCACCTTCACACAGCCACCTTCCCACACCCTCCGCCTGCACCCACCTCCCCACAGCCACCGCCCGGCGCCCACTTCTACACGGACACTGCCCCATGCCTACCTCCACACGGCCCCCTCCCTGCGCCCACCTCCCACACCCATCCCACCACAGCATCCTCCTCCCACACCTCCATCTTCCTGCACCAGAGCATCGCCATCACCCAGCTCGTACGTACCCGCACCCCTCCCACGCCCACCTCCACATGGCCCCCTCCCTGTGCCCACCTCCCATGCCCACCACCTACGCCTACCTCCACACGGCCACCTCCCCACACCCTCTGCCTGCACCCACCTCCCCACAGCCACCGCCCGGCTCCCACTTCTACACGGACACTGCCCCATGCCTACCTCCACACGGCCCCCTCCCTGCGCCCACCTCCCACACCCACCACCTGCGCCCACCTCCCCACGCCCACTGTCCCGCAGCCACCTCCTCACAGCCACCGCCCTGTGCCCATCTCCCATGGTTTAACTCTGACCCTGGGCCTGCAGGCCCCAGCCACTCTGTCTCTCTCCATAGCACCTGCAGGGAATGCAGCTGAGCCAGTGCTTTGCAGGGTGCAGCGACCCCCAGAAGCCTTGGCCACCTGGCTCAGAGGCCTTAGGTTGGCACCGGGAGCCAAAGGTGCAGCCAGGGTTCAGCCTGGCCAATGCCGGAGCCTCCTTGAGCCATGCTGCTGGAGAAGCCAGCCTGGCCCCTTCTTCCTGCCACAGGGGATCCTCTGGTCTCTGCAGGGTCTGCCGTTCCCCCAGACAGTCCCAGTGGCTCTGTCGCAAATCCCTGGCCTGAGCTCCCATGGCCAGGGAGCGAACAAGTGATGCCAAGGGGCGGGGACAGAGTCCTACGGATAGTTTCTCTCACATTCCTCACAGCTTGTACCTGCCCCTCTGCACCATGCCCTGCTCCCACACCTCCTCCCCGTCGCCCAGCTCAAAGGTATGTATGCCCACCCTTGCCGGTTCCTCCCCCACACCCCCCTCCACTGGCCGCTCCAACCCACGCCCCTACTCTCCATCCAGCACTTGCCCTGCAGCGCCCCATGCCAGCCCTGCCCACGGAGCTGCCAGCACCTGCGTCGTGCAGCCACGGAGAGGCCACGCAGGGCACCCATGACGTGGACCCAGGGTCTAGCAGCGGGGTCCCAGATGCTGAGCTCAGGGGAGCCCTTGGGCAGGCTGGGCCAGGACCTGGCTGGGGGAAGGATCCGCAGCAGCCGCTACCCTCTGACCGCTCCCAATTCTCTTCCTCCCCAGGACCGAGAGCTGCGGCCGGAGGAGATCGAAGGTAAAGGAGGGAGCGGGACCATGGGACGGGGCCAGCCTGCCCCGCTGGGGATCCACCCCCAGCCACCTGCGAGTGCTGCACCCACCCACCACGCCCAGGGACATGGGGCTGTGCCCCTCTAGGCAGTGCTGGCTCCGATCCAGCCCCAGGGCAGGCGACTGGCTGGCTCAGGGGGGACGGGGACTGGAGCACGGGGCCTTTCCCCTCTAGGGGTCTCCTTCAACTATCCCGCCCCCGTGGAGCACTGTGGGATATGTAACGAGTTTGGTGGGTCTCAACCCAGATTCCTGTGGACCCATGTCCCTGTCCGTGGCTGGTGCATGGGGCACCCTCGTTGAGGGGCAGGCTATGGTGTCGGGGTGCCCTGTGGTGCCCAGCACCCCACGCACTGTCACGGCGTCTCCCCTGCCCAGAGCTGAAGGAAGCCTTCCGAGAATTCGACAAGGACCGTGACGGGTACATCAGCTACAAGGACCTGGGCGAGTGCATGCGCACCATGGGCTACATGCCCACCGAGATGGAGCTCATCGAGCTGTCGCAGCAGATCAGTACGTGCCCATGCCCGCCCGCTGGGGGAGGCACAGCGCCCCCGCCAGGGAGCTCCCTGCTGGGCATGGCCCAGCCCCTGCAGAGCTGCAGACCCCTCGCCCTTGGCACAAACCCCGTCAGGTCCCCTTCCACGCGCACCCGCCCACCACCCTGCGCCCACCTCCACACGCCCACCGCCCTGCGCCCCTTGGGCCCCCCGTCGCCCCAGGTCACAGATCCCATCAGCCCCCCATAGCCCTGGGGCACAGACCCCATCAGACCCCCTTCCTGCAAGTCACAGGCCCCATCGAGCCTCCCATCACCCCAGGTCACAGATCCCGTTAGCCCCCCCACCCCCCATAGTCCCAGGTCACAGATCCCGTTAGCCCCCCCATCGCCCCAGGTCACAGATCCCGTTAGCCCCCCCACTCCCCGTAGTCCCAGGTCACAGACCCCGTCAGCACCCCCATCGCCCCAGGTCACAGATCCCGTTAGCTCCCCCATCGCCGTGGGTCACAGATCCCATCAGCCCCCCCACAGTATAGCCCTGGGTCACAAACCCCATCAGCCCCCCTTCCTGCAGGTCACAGACCTCGTGAGGTCGCCCCCTCACACACACCCCATCGGTTGCCCCAGGACAGAGACCACATCAGACCTCCCTCCCATGGATCACAAACCCCACAGGCCTCCCCTCCCATGGGGTACAGACTCCGTCAGGCACCTCTCCTCCAGGACGTGGTCCCTCATCACCCCCGCCTGCCGTGGGGCAGAGTCCCCCGCCAGGACCCCACACTAGGCACAGTTCCCATCCCTCCCCATCCTGCGTAACAGCGTCCATGTCTCACAGCTGGGGGGAAGGTGGATTTCGATGACTTTGTGGAGCTGATGGGCCCCAAGATGCTGGCAGAGACGGCCGACATGATTGGGGTGAAGGAGCTACGGGACGCCTTCCGCGAGGTGAGAGCCCGGCGTGGCCCCACGCGCCCCACACAGTCTGTGTGGTCCAGCCATGGGCTTCCAGTGCTGCCCAGTTGTGTACCCCCAATGGCACCACCCCATTGATGCCACAGCCTATAGGGCAGAGCAGGGAACAGACACAAGGCAGCTGAACTGGCTCCCGGCAAAGGGAGGGAGTTGGGCAGTCGGGCCGGGCATGAGGAGGGGAGCCGGGGCAAGGGGTGGGTGGCTGAGGTAACGGGGTTAGGCGGTTGGGGCAGGGCAGGGGGCAGGTCTGGAAGTGTGACAGGGAGTAGGGGGGCAGTGGGCCCAGGAGGGCGGTGTGGGGGATGGCTCGTGTGAGTGGGCAGGCCTATGGATGCGGGGGAGGTATTGGGGGTGGGTGGGCAGGGCAATGCCAGGGACAGGCAGGGCCAGATGCGGCCAGGGCTGTCTTGAGGGTGCAGCAGGGTGGGTTGGGCCTGGGGGTTAGGTGGGGGCCAGGCCCAGGTGTGGGCAGAGGTGCCCTGGGGCAGCCCAGGGACAAGGGGGATCTGCGCCCAGCCCAGCTATCTGCCTAGCGCTCTCCCCGCAGTTCGACACCAATGGGGACGGGCGGATCAGCACAGCCGAGCTGCGCGAGGCCATGCGCAAGCTGTTGGGCCAGCAACTCAACTACCGCGAGGTGGACGAAATCCTCAAGGATGTGGATCTCAATGGGGACGGCCTGGTGGATTTCGAAGGTACTGTGTGGGCAAGGCAGTGAGGTCTAATGGTTAGAGCTGGGGGGCTGGGAACCAGGACTCCTGGCTTCCATCCCCAGCTCTGGGAAGGGAGTGAGGTCTGGTGGGTTAGAGCAGTGGAGGCTGGGAGCCAGGACTCCTGGGTTCCATCCCCAGCTCTGGGATGAGAGTGGGGTCTGGTGGGTTAGAGCAGCGGAGGCTGGGAGCCAGGACTCCTGGGTTCCATCCCCAGCTCTGGGAAGGGAAGGGGGCCTAATGGGTTGGGGGAGGTACCAGGACTTCTGGGTTCTTTGTCTTCACTGCCCTAACAGTGTCCTTGGGTTGCTCTGGCAGAGTTTGTGCGAATGATGTCACGCTGAGGCAACAAGTGCCAGTGCAGGGTGCGGGACAAGAGCCCTGCTGTGCCTTACGGAGAGGAGGGGGCTGCAGAGAGCTGGCTCCAGCGGCAGCTTGGAGGGTCCGGACACCAGAGCAGCACAACGCACAAGCACTGAGCAAGGACCTCACCTCTCCAGTGCTGGCCCTGCCACAGTGCACCCCGACCCCCCACGCCGGCCCCGCTGCTGAGCTCTACCTGCACCCCAGCCTGCTCATCCTGCACCCCAACCCCACACTGGCCCCTGGTCCACTCTGCCCGCACCCCCAGATGGCTCCGCCCGCACCTCAGTCCATGCCATCCCTTGCTCCTGAGATTGGCCTGCACCTCCAAGCCCTGGAGCAGGCCAGTGCCTGGAACACGGACTCAGCCAGGCATATACCTTATATCAAAGTGCTGCTCCCTGGCTCCAACAATGCTGCCCCTCTCACCTCATCCCTGCTCCTGATCCCACCCTTTACTCTGCCCCACCATCCTGACCTTGCCCCTGATGCTGCCCCTAACACTGCCCCCACACACACCAAGCCCTGCCCCCAAACACTGCAATCCAACCCGGGTAACACTGTTCCCAACACCCCAAACCTGTCCCCGACCTAGGGCTGTCCCTGGCATGACACCCCGGCAATCTGCATTCACCCCAATGCTGCCCCCCTGACCTTGCCCCATATGCTGCCCCCCACACTCCGACCTTGACCTGGGACTCCAACGCAGACCCCTGCACTCCAATCCTAACGCTGCCCTCTGCATCCTGACCTTGCCCCGCCCCTAATGCTGACCCCTGCACTCAACACCCACCCTTGCACCTTGACCCTGAACGGTAATGTGGACCCCCACATGCTGACTGTGCCTCCTGCACCCTGCCCCTAATGCTGCCCCTTGCACTCCAACCCCAATGCTGCCTTCCACACCCTGGCCCCACTCCCCAACCCAAATGATGCCCCCTGCACCTGTCCAATTCTCCAGACAGGTTCCCAGTAGGTTTAGAGTGTGTGTCCCCCTGAGCCCGTCCAGCCTGTGCCCCTTGCTTGTCCCCCAAGGTGTTCTGCTTGTGAGCCCAATAGATGATGTAATAAAGTGTTGTTCTTCTTCACACCTGAGTAGGGAGAGTGCAGAGGGGGCACGGGGGGGGGGGCGAGGAGGGCAGCCCTTCCCAAGCTCTCACCATCACCACCCCCCTAGGTGCTGCTGCCAACTCTGGTGCGAGTGGGGTCTGGGCTACATGGGGGGGGGCAGTTAGGGTCAGACATGGGGTGGGATCTAGGTTTTGGGAGGGTCAGAGATTGGGGGGGGGCAGGATCAGTGCTAGGCCCCAGCTTTTAAACAGTCCATTGGAGGAGTCCCTCAGTGTGCCAGCCCCCCAAGGGTCCCACTCTTCCTCCAAGGCCGGCCCTGCAGCCTCACTCCCTCCAAGAAGGAGCCCCTGGGCTCCAGCCCTCCTGCTTCACCCCTGAGAGCTCTGCCTGGCACGTCCCACTGAGCCAGACCCCTGGAGAGACCTGGCCGCTCTTCGGGGGCTCCGACACCCCAGCCAGTATTTTCAAAACGGTCGGGTTTATTAGCCACCTTTCACACAGCCCAGGGAGGCCTTAAGTCAGCAGAGAGAACTGAGGGTGGTTAAAGAAGCAACCATTCTGGTTGAGCCACAATTTACCAGCCAAGCCCGACCCTGCCCATAAAGCCGTCCCCCACCTCCTGAACCTGCCCCCGACCTAGCCCAAACTCCATGTTCAGGCTCTGGATCTCTCTGATTTCCTTCCATCATCAGTTCCCAGGTGAGAGCCCCCAGCTCCTTCCAGAGCCCATGTGTGTTCCCTGCTGAACCCACCTGTCTTTGTTCTCCAGGCAGGACCACGCTGAGGTCACAGCCCCCCTGGCCGGAGCATCCTGCTGTTGAGTGTCGATGTGCGAGTCATGGAGCTTGCGCTTTCTCTCTGGCCCCCTTGTCCGTCTGGGTCAGTTTCAGCCAGTATGTTAATGATTCTTTGTTCCACCCAGACAGGGAGGTGACACTCACCCCTATGTCTCTGAGTCTGCCCTGAGAGTAACTTAATCCTTCCCCCCCACACTGGATAGCCATGGCACATATAGGGGAAACGAGGCACACACACGATTCATAAAACTCTTACAAAATATTCCCACTTTGTCACAGGACAGGGTTCTGGCTGGAAGTGCTGGTTAGGGGGCAATAGGCTGCAGCCATTCCTGCAGGGTGCTGGGGGAGAGCTCTATGTCCCAGCTGTCCTCTTTTTGGGCTTGCTCTGGTGAGTTCCCAGTAACCACTGGCTTCGGCTATTTCGCAGCCATGGATAGTCTGTGCTAATGTTCGACACTGGGATCACTGGGGCATCAGATTTCAAGGCCAGGCCAGTTACTGCATGGTGGTGCTCTTGGCTTCATAACAGTCCCCTTCTAGCTGTTCTCTTGTACCCTGGGTGTGACTCATGCTCTCTACCTGTCTCCAGAGAGCCTGACCCATCACTGGGGTGGGGGGAGCTGCCCCAGGTGTGCCCAACCCAGTGATGCTGCCTGAGTCTGCCGAGAGCCTGAGCCCATTGCTGTGCATGGGGAAAACTACCTCAGGCATCACCATCATAGGGTTCAGCAGGTAGTTCCTGCCGAACCCTATGAAGCCAATTGCGCTGTCAGAGTTGTTTCCTGCCAGTGGCGTTGGCAGCGCCATCCTGTGAGCGTGTATCCATCGCTGTCCGATGCAGAGGCAGTTACTGGGGTGAGGGGCAGCTAGTTGCAGGGTGGGAAGGAGGAATTCATCCCTGCACTCAGTGAAAGGTCCCCCCCCCCCATCCCTGCCCAACAGGGAGGCAAAGAGGAGATGCCCCCTCCCCAGGTCCTGAGTGCCCCCATGCAGCCAGCCGCAGCTCCACTCCCTGCTCACCAGCTGCGGCCGATGGCTGGCGAGGAGCCAGGCGATGGCTCCCTTCTCTTGACCGCGGGCGCCCCCGGCCATGCCCCCCCCCGCGGGGCTAGGCTGGTCCCCGCCCCGAGCAAGCGGGGTCTAGAGCAAACTCCGAGCAGGTGGGTGCCCAGTGGCTCGCGGGCTGATCGGCCAGATCCAGCCCCACGGCGGTGCGGGGGACGGGGGACGGGGGCAGGCCGCGGCACGGGTTCGGCTCCAGCCCAGCGGGCGGGTCCCGTCCCTCGGGAGCCCCGTCTCGGAGCCCGCCCCCCCGCGCCCCAGCCACGTGGCGCAGCGGCCCGAGAGCCGGGCGGGGGCACCCGGACCCGGCCTCCCTGCGCGGGCTGGCCGCACTGCCGGGGGTCAGGGACCGAGGCCTTTGCCCCGGGGCCGGGCTGGCCGAGGGCGCCTAGGCCGCAGCTGGGCATCTCACTGCTCTCCATGGAGACGGGAGGGAGCACGCGGGCGCCATTACGTATGAGACAGACGTCACAGAGGGGGGCGGAAGACGCAAGCGCGGGGGGGGGAAAGCGTCATCGCGAGCGGACGCTGCGGGGTCCGAGCGGAGCGAGCCAGGCGGCAGCGGCGCGCGCCGGGCCTGGCGGGCCCAGGCCTGTGGGGACGGGGCGCGAGCAGGAGGGGTGAGCGCCAGAACGCGCGCGCTTGAGGGGCTGGGAAGGGGCCGCGCGCCCACCCAGCGTGAGGACAGAGCCGAGAGCGGCGTCGGGACCCAGCGGGACGGTGAGGCTGCGGCCAATCAACTGCGAGGGGTGAGCGGGGCCGGCCAATCGGCGCGAGGAGCCTCGCCAGCCGGCCAATCAGCGGCAGCGTGCGGGATCCTCCCACTAGCCCGGGAGTCGAGGCGCTCCGCGCCGGAGCCGCAGCCAATCAGCGCCCAGGAGTCGCGCGCCGCGTCAGGGAGGGGACACGGGGATGTCCTACAAGCCCATCGCGCCCGCCCCCGCCAGCTCCGGAGCAGCCGGCACCAGCAGCAGCGCCAGCCCCGCCCCCGGGGCCCCGCCCGCCGGTGAGCAAGAGAGGGACCCCCCCCCGGAACAGCGACCCCCCCGCCTCGAGCGACTCCCCCCGGAATAGCCCCTTCCCCGGGAGCAACCCCCCCCCGTTACCCGGGGAGCGACCCCCCGCCCGAGCGACTCCCCCCGGAATAGCCCCTCCCCCGGGAGCGACCCCCCGCCCGAGCGACTCACCCCGGAACAGCCCCTCCACGGGGAGCGACCCCCCCCGCCCCGAGTAAGTCCCCGGTAGCGACCTCCCCCCTCCGCGAGTGACTCCCCCAGAACAGCCCCTCCCCCGGTAACAACCCCCAGTGCCCAGCCCGCCAGTGAGCAAGACAGGGACACCCCCCTGGGAGCAACCCCCCCTCCGTGAGTGACTCTCCCCCCAGAACACCCCTTCCCTTGGGAGCAACCTCCCCTTCCCCGAGCGATTTCCCACCCGAACAGCCCTTCCCCCGGGAGTGACCACCCCCCCAGAACAGCCCCTCCCCTGGGAGTGACCACCCCCCAGAACAGCCCCTACCTGGGAGCAACCCCTCCCCGAGTAACACCCCCCCAGAACAGCCCCTCCCCGGGAGCAACCCTTCCCCGAGTAACACCCCCCCAGAACAGCCGTTCCCCCAGGAGCAGTCCCCCATCCTGGAGAGACTTCCCACCCTCCCTCTGGAACAGTCCCTCCACCAGGAGCGACTCCCCCCAAGAACAGCTCCTGCCATGGGAGCGACCCCCCCCTCGAGTCCTTTCCCCTGGAACAGCCCTTCCCCTGGGAGCAAACCCCCCCCCCAGTTACTTCTCACCAGAACAGCCCCTCCCCTAGGTGTGACCTCCCCAGAACAGCCCCTCTCCTGGGAGTGGGGACCTTCCCCCCCTCCCCCGACAGCCCCTCCCCCACCGGAGCCAGTGATTTCCCCCACCCACCAGTGAACAGCCAACACCCCTCCTGTCCCCTCCCAAACCCGGAAGTCCGCTCTCCTTGTGTCTGGCCTTGTTTCCTTTCACCAGTAAGAGACCAGCCCCTTCAGAGAACAGCCCTCCCCTTGCCAAGGACCCCCCTTGGGACCAGCCCCCTCCCAGCCTTACCCCCCTGCCCCGAGTAACTTTATTGTAGATCTTCCCCCTTCCCCCAGGAGCCCAGCTCCCCAACTGACCCCCCCCCACACACCTGCCATTGACAGACCCATGCACAGGACCACCCCCCCCCCACCCCCCAACAGCCCTACCCGGCCTCCCACCCACCCAGCCCCTGAACCAAACCTCCCAGGGCACCACCTGCTGGGGAGCCCCCGCAGCCAGGACCCCTTCACAGTAACTCTGGTTCATGTCAACATCCTGAATCCCCCCTGCCAGACAGTGCCACGGCTCTGTCACCCGCAGGCCTTCCCTTCCCCTGCCCTGCACCATTGGCACAGGCTGCTTGTGGCTCACACTGTTTCTTCAGTATTACACCGGTTGGGGACTTCTTCCGCTTCCCCTTGGGTAGACACGTGGGCACTGTGGTCAGAGAAGCTAATGTGGTCGCTGGCAGGTCTGTCTCTGCTGCCTTTGAGCTTTGACACTGTGTATTCTCCTCTCACTGTGATCTGTCAGCTCAGCTCCTAGGTAGCATTTCTCATTCTGAGGCCTCAGAGCGCTTTATTAAGAAAGTAAAGTACAGGTGCCCCTATCTTACAGATGGGGAACTGGGGGTGGAGGAAAGGGGAATTTGCTTCTCCAAGGTCTATGGCATAGCAAGGAGTGGAACTAAAATCTTCTGACACCCACTTCAGTGCTTTTTCCCCTGGATCAGCCTGCCATGTGAGCTATGCACCAGGCCAGGCATTTGCTTTTCAAACCGCAAGATGGCCTTCCTGGAGTGCAGCTTGGCTGTGAAGTGAACTGGCCTGTCCCCACTCGCTCTTCTTGGCTGTGTGGGTCGTTCAGCTGCTTGCTGTGTCTTCCATTCAGTGACTTGAAGAGCCTGCTTGTCTGTAGCAGATGCTGCACGCTTTGGTAGCCTCCGAGCTGGAAGAGCAGCTTGTTGTTTGAGAAATAAGCTCGGATTGTGAAGTCAGACTTGTTATCGTAATGCTGCCTACGGGTGACAGGGTGGGACTTGGGCGTTCCTGACTTCAGAGCAGTTAACCGTGCAATCTTGTACACTCCCTCCTAAGGAATTAGGAGGCTGAAGGCAGAAAAGCTGCATTTGTAGCTGGTGATAAACTAGAAGTTTACCCATGAAAGCTTATGCCCAAATAAATTTGTTAGTCTTTAAGGTGCCACCGGACTCCTTGTTGTTTCCATTAGAAGTGTCAATTCTGTTCCTGGAGTGGGAGACTCCTGCTGATAGGGCACTTCTGAGGGACCTAACCACGGTAGGGGAAAAAAGCAGCACCATGGTAGATGGGATTCCAGGGGGACAGATGCTAAGTAATGCACATTGGAGGGACTAATCTGAACTCACCATCCACTTTACTGGGCTGTGTATTAACCATCACCACTCACGGCACTGCTGTGTACCACTCTCTGATTCCTCTGCTTGCTGCGCAACAACTGTGCGAAAGGCAACCGCAGCGCTGTGGTTGCCTCAGGAATGGGCTGGGGAATACTGTTGAAATCCTCGGCATGCCCTTCCGTAAATCAGTGGGGAGCCCTGCCTTGGAGATGGTGTGCAGTACTGGTCAACCCATTACAGAAGGGACACTGCAGAACTGGAGGGGCTTCAGAGATGAGCGACAAGAAACTCTCCGCCCTGGAAGGAAGTTGGGATAGCTCAGCTTGACAGAGAGGGGATTTGACAAAAGGGTACAAAACACTGAATGGACTCCTAGAGACTGTAGAGCAGGACTGTGTATTTCCCTTGTCGTAATGCAGGGAACAAGGGCATTCAATGACATAGGAATGTGGCACATCAGGCTCGCTGCTTTTAACTCCAGGAATCTTTGGTAAAGGGAAATACTTTTTTACACAATTAGCTTGTGGAAATCACTGCCCTGGGATATCACTGAGACCAAGACCTTAGCTGGATACAGAAAAGGATCAGATATCTAACGGGATTCCTTTCATCCAGCCAGAACCAGTTCTTACTATTTAATACTTACTGTTCTATCTGCCATGGGGCAGGCTCTCCCAGAACTGCTGCTGCAGAGTATCTTGCACCTTCTTTTGAAGTAGATGCTGCATATTTTAAGCATGCGAAAATCAGGAAATGTCACAGTTGGGGGGGGGGGGGGGAGGCGTATTGTTTTTTGCTGCTGTATGATGTGTAAAGAAAGCTGTACTGTGGTGGTGGTTTGATCTGCTTGTGTGACTCATGTTAGATATTCAGATCTCGTCTTCCATTTTTCTCCTGTAAGACTCTCTGACCCCTGGGACAGTCCATAGGCTTGTGACCTCACCAAAAAAGTGAATCCTCGGCTGTGGGGCTTGGAAGGGAAGCTCAGAGCATGTCTACACATGAAAGTCAACCTGGAAGAAGCTGGCATGTGAATCAAAAGCGGATTAACTCTTCCTGATTAACTGCATGTGTGAATGCCTTTATTCCAGAACAAGAGTGCCTTGTTCTGAGTTAGTTTAATCCACACGGGAAGTGGATTAAACTGATTTGGAGTAAGAGCATCGACACATGGAACAGCTATTCTGGAATACCACCCTGTGTAGACAAGGCCTTAGTCAGCAGGTTTAAACATCTGGAATTTGTCTCATGCCAATGCCTGGCATACAGCTGGGAGAGAAGATATTTTGTGAAGCCATAACAGTCAAACCGTTGCATGAGGGACCCAGGAGTCTCCCACTTCTCTGGTCCAACAAAGAATTCTCTAGGCCAGGATTGATACTGCAGGTGGCTTGAGGCAAATGGAGAGATGCTTGTCGCTGAGACTTGACGTGAGAGAGAAGTTGGTGACGCAGACGATGGAAGATGTGGGGGAAGCTCTGACATTGACCCTTTTGTGAGGAGCTGGTGCCAGACAAGTGGAGGAAGCAGGGGAGGCGGGAGATAGCTGGGCTGGGTGGGTTCCCTGGCCTGTGCTATGCAGGAGGCCAGACACGGATGGTCTGAGTGAGACAGCAGGCCAGTAGGGAGGCTGGAGTGGTGTTGAGAAGGCGCTAGAGAGCAGGGTGACTTGTTGGGATCTGGAGGGAAAGCGAGTGAGCTGCATGCATGGAGGTACCCATGCTGCTTTGTGCCCAGAGGAAGGCAGCTGCAGCATGCTAGAGCAGGGGTTTGGGGTGGTGGGCCGATCTGTAGAGCCAAGGCAGCGGGAGCAGAGAATTAAGCGTCACAGACGATGCCCAGGTTCTGGGCAGTGGAGCAAGTGTAGGCCGGGAGTAGGAGGAGGGGCAGTGGAGATGGGGTTGTGGGGCGGAGGCAGCTCTTGCCCAAGATAGGCTTTTGTTCCTTTGCAACACTTGGCTGCAGGAAGCTGAGCTAAACCCGTGGCCAAGGCCAGCAGGGTGTGTGGGGAGAGGAGCCCGTGGTGCTGCTGTGAGCTGGGGGTTAATGCTCCCAGCACCTGGCAGAACTGGGTCAGTGGCGCTCTGCCCATGGCACAGCTGGCAAGTGGGGTTGCACAGGGAGAGGGCGAGAGCCCTGGTCTCCTCCTAGCCCTGCGCCCAGCCTCTCAGCCCCAGGAAGGTGGCGAGAGCTGAGAATGGAACTGAGCCCTCCATGGAGTGAGAAGGGCCATAGTGTCAAAGGCTGCATTGAGCCCAAAGGAAGGGGGAAGGGCAATCCCTGCAGAAGCCTTGGTACCATGGTGATAGCGCCAGTGTAGGAGCCCAGATAGACAAGCTTGGAGGGGTTGGCGGGGCTTGTGCTGTAGGTCTAGCAGTGAGGCACAGCCTGGGTGCTATGATATAGGCAGGGGGTCGATAGATCGCGGGGACATTGGAGCAAAGGGAGGAAGCAGCGGATTCTCCCCCTCTGGTTTGTGGTGGCAGCGAATGGCACAGGCCAGATATCACTGAACAGCACCAGGGCTAGAGCCCTGCCCCAACTGAAGCCCAGCAGATCCAATCCACCACCCCACCCACCCCGCACAGCAGGGGGAAGGAACACCATGTGCCATGAGTGGGATATTGCGGCCTTTCTAGCATTACTGCAGCCCACAGCAGGGTTGGGAGGGGCCTGTGTGCTGGATGGTGCTGGCCACAGGGCACTGGGTCGGGAACAGGGATGCTATTTCCTGGGTGACCTCCCCTCTCCTTTCCCGTCTCTTTCAGCCACGAGTGTCCCATCGCCATCCGGATCTGTCCCTGGAGCCTCTGCCCCCTTCCGGCCCCTCTTCAACGACTTTGGCCCCCCGTCCATGGGCTACGTGCAGGTGAGCCGCTGCCCCCACCTCTGCTGCCTGGCCCAGCATGGCCTGGGGAGGGCTGGCTCCCTCATGCTCTCTCTGCCCCTTGCAGGCCATGAAGCCACCAGGTTCCCAGGGCTCCCAGAGCACGTACACTGACCTACTCTCAGTCATTGAGGAGATGGGCAAAGAGATTCGACCCACCTATGCAGGTAGCAAGAGTGCCATGGAGCGGCTGAAACGAGGTACGAGGCGCTGGGTGTGACTGACTCAGTGACCCAGCCTGAATGTCTGAGCCATCTGCTGAGAGCCTGAGCTACCCCGGGTGTGACTGATGCGGCCTGAGTCTTCAGAGAGCCTGAGGCCGTTGCTGGGGGAGAGGGGAGGAGCTGCCCCAGGTGTGATCAGTGCAGTGATGCTGACTGAGGCTGCAGGGAGGTTGCTGGGCCGTGCGGGGCGAGTCTGAGCCCATTGCTGGTGCTGGGGGTGGGGAGCTGCCCTGGGTGTGGCCGACGCTGCCTGAAACTGCAGCGAGCCTGAGCCCATCACGGGGAGGGGACCATGGGCTGCCCCGGGCATCTCAATGGCAGTTCTTGCCAAACTCCATGAGGACAATTGCCCTGTCAGCGTTGTTTTCTGCCAGTGGCATTGGCAGCGCCATCCTGTGAGTGTGTATCCATCGCTGTCGGATGCAATGTCAGATACTGGGGTGAGGGACTGTGGGGCAGCTAGTTCCCGGGTGGGAAGGAGGAGTTCACCCCTCTGCCCACTGTAAGGTCCCCTCCATCCCTGCCCAACAGGGAGGCAAAGAGGAGAGACATCCCCCACAGGCTAAAGCCATGAGTGCCCCCGTGCAGCCACTTAAAGCTACAGCTCCCCACCAGTGCCTGCGGTGCCGATGGCCCAGTGCCGTGAGAGTGGAGATGAAGCCTGAGGAGTTGGGATCCACTCCGTCCTTCCTGTGCTGGGGTCGGGGGGGGGGGGAGGGGGCTGGCTGGTGCCTCTCCCGCAAGGCTGATGCTACCCTTTCAGCCCTGCCGGTGAGCATTCTGCTCCTGGCTGTGAGCTGGTGCCAGACCTCATCGAGCTCCAAAAGTGCTTGGATCCCTGCGGTGGCCTAGGTGTGGCCCTGGCACTGTGCCCTGCTGGGCTGGGTTCGGAGGCCATTCGGCAGGTCTGAGGCTCCCTTGGGTTTTCCCCTTGCAGGCATTATCCACGCCCGGGCGCTGGTGAGAGAGTGTCTGGCAGAGACAGAGCGCAATGCCCGTACGTAACAGCTGCTGCCCTGCCCCATGGACCTTCCCACCAATGAGCATCTGAGAACCTGGAGATCTGCCCTCCCACGGACCTTCCCACCCAAGACCCGGCTCTGCCATACCCCACACAGACCTTTCAGCATTCGGCAGCTGAGGATCTGGAGCAGGTCCTGCTGGAGTGCAGCTGTTGCCGGCAGTCAGCGCTGGGGAAGCTGGCGCTTGGGCCATGCTGCAGGGATCTCCAGGGAGAGGAGCCAGTGGCTTTTCTCACATCTTTATAACGTGTTTGTTTTTATAACTCAATAAAAGAAAGCGTTGGGATTCTGACCTGCCTCTGGCCCTTGTGGTTTGTGCTGCTCCCAGTGACGAGGAAGGAGCTGGCCCCTCCCACGGCACGTTCCTGGGGCCTCCCAGGGCCTTGGAAGCAGCAGCAGCTCGTAGGAGGGAGGCTGCCTTGCACCGGGGGCAGGATGCTGAATGCCCTGGGCTATCTGGAGAAAGCCCACAGCACCTGGAGCCTGGAACTGCATCACGCGGAGCCATGTCACCTGCTACATTCCCCAGCTGGTGGTTGGGAGTGTGCCTGGGGCATATGGCTCAGTCGCCGAGGCTGATGGGAGAGCAGCATGGTGGTGCTGGGTTTGCATCTGGGAGGGGCTGTGCTGGCCCTACTCTAGTCGCACCTGCACTGCTCAACCCCCTGCGTTCTGACCGTGTGTTCTGCCTGCACCGCGGCCTGGCCCTGCCTCCCCACTGTCTTAGCCAAGCATCCTGCTGACTCAGCATGACCAGCCAGCTGGCAGTGTGAGTGGGTCCAGCACTCAAGCCTGGCCTCATCCTTGGAGCCCTGCAGGGTTAGAATCCCAGATCAAGGGCATGTTCCAGTGGAGCGGAGGGGGGAACACCCAGCTGTTACTGGAGGGGGTTAGGGTGGGGTGGCAGGGTCACTACAGCTAAGGGTTAGGCTCACTCACTGGTTAACAGCCCATACTTGTAAGTGCTCTAAAATCCATGTTCTTACCTGGTTTGGCTTGAATCTTGCTGTACCCCGTGGAAGCCTGGGGTAGGGTATTGGTCCAAATTTGGGGTTGTTTGAGCAAGGCTGGGCGATGCTGGTGGCCTGTGATGATCAGGTTAGACCAGATGATCTGCCTGGTGGTTCCTTCCTCTAGGACTCTGACAAGGGCCTCCCAAGGTGGGAGTTGTTTTGATGGAAAAATGGGTAGATAGAATGTTTTGCACAAAGTGTCTGCTTCCATGTTCAGGCCAATGGTAGTTCGAGGTGCCAGCCACCATCATGTGCTCAAAGGGGTTTCTCAGTTATTGTCTACCCACATAAGAATGACCATACTGGGTCAGACCAAAGGTCCATCTAGCCCGATAACCTGTCTTCCAATGCCAGGTGCCCCAGAGAGTGACACCCCCTGTCACCTATTCCCAGCTTCTGGCTAACAGGCTAGTGACGCTGTCCCTGCCCATCCTGGCTAATAGTCATTGATGGACCTGTCCTCCATGAATTTATCTGGTTATTTTTTGAACCCTGTTATAGTCTTGGCCTTCACAACATCCTCTGGCAAAGAGTTCCACAGGTTGACTGTGCATTGTGAGAAGAAATGCTTCCTTTTGTTTGTTTAAAACCTGCTCCCTATTAATTTCATTTGGTGACCCCTAGTTCTTGTGTTATGAGAAGGAGTATATAAGGCTCCCAATAAGGAGCTGACTTTAATAATCAAAGCGCTTAAAATCCCTGTTCAGGAGATTGTCTTGAAAACTGCTGCAACAGAGCAGGGACTGGGGTAGACTTTGTGGGGAAAATCTGAGGTTGTTCAGTCAAGGGGTCCTGAGATCCAGCCCTCCCCCAAATAGCTACTTTTGTCATTTCCAGATTCTTACAGATTCTTCTTTGGTGCCAGGTGTGGGACAGTCTGAGGCTCCGTCCCCCAGCCTGCCGTGCGCTCGGCTATTCAGTGGCACCAGGGGCCAGCTCAGGAACTGCTGAGCTACATGAGCTGAGCTCGATTTACTTGTGGCTGGTTGGCATCTCTGCCAGCAATTGCTCCTCAGTAGCTGTGTGTGAGCCGTGTGCTCCTGCTCTGATTAATGGATCAAGAGCTGTACCAGCAGCCCATGGCCTGTGCGCTGCAGCCCTCTCCTGGATGCTGGGCGTGAAAGGACACTCCCAGCCTTTGTGCCCAGTGTCTGGTCCACAGCTGGACTCTTGGGGTGGGGATGTGTTTCTGAGAAGTTCTGGCCCCCCTGCCTCATACCCATCTGCCAGGGCCATGAGGCCTGGTGGGGCTGGGATGGGTTGTGGGTCCTGGCTGATGCATGGAGAATGGCACCAGTGATACCAGTGCAAGAGATGCAGCCAGGACCAATTCGTTTCTGCTGGGCTCCTGCTGAGCAGTGCTAGGCATGAGGGGCTGAGTCTGAGCCGGGCACTGGGGATGGGCAGGCCCAGGGCTGGAGCTGGGGGGAGGAAGCTGGGGATGGGCAGGCTCGATGCCTGGTGTCACAGATCCACAGGATCTGCTGTAGGTGCTAGCTTTTAAACAGTCCTGTGGCGGAAACCTTCAGTGGGCCAGGCCCACAAGAGGTCCCATTCCTCCTGAAGTGCTGGCCATGCAGCCTCACCGCCTCTGAGATGGGGCCTCTGGGCTCCAGCCCTCCTGCTTCACCCTGAGAGCTCTACCCAGCGTGTCCCACTGAGCCAGACCCCAGGTGGGTCTGGGCGCTGCACAGGGCTAGAGCAACCAGATTCCTGTGGGCAGGGGGGCTTTGCTTCTGCAGCTGGGACTGGCCCCTGGCACAGGGGTGCCTAATTACCCTATCACTGCCAGGGCAGGGCTCCTGAACCTTCCCCCCAAGCAGCTGGCATGGGGCACTGAGACAGGAAATGAGCTGGGCTGTGTGCCACAACACCATGCCTAACAGCAGCTCGTGGCGGGAGTCAGGCTTGAGGGGCACTAGCAGAGCTATGGCAGGGGAGCCCAGGGTTGCGATCGCAGGGGCTGTGGGTCAGGACTGAGGGGTACGGGCAGAGCTGGGGGTGGGGGCAGAGCTGAGAGCGTGGGGCCAGTCCCTGGCTGCGGAGGGAAGGATGGCGGCTGATACTTTAAGTGAGTCACACTCGTCTCCCCCGCCCCCCAGCTGTTTGTTCCCTTTCTGGGCTTGATGTCATTGGCCTCTGATGTCACAGCTGTTTCCGTGGCAACTAGCTGTGATGTCACAGGCAGAGATGATGGCGTGCTGATTTCTTAAAGTGCCCCACGTGTCGGTTGCTTGGAAGGGGGGAGGAGGGGTACCCTGATCTCGCCCCCCCCCCACAGTTCTGGGCCCCTGGGCGCTGTCCCTGCGCTGAGGGAGTCTCCCCCTCACAGGGAGAATCGGAATCCAGCCCAACCCGGCAGCCAGGGAAGCAGCGACAGCTCCATCACCAGCAACTTAGCCCGGAACAGCTCCCCCTGCCCTCCATTCCCCCCCCCCCCGGCTCCCTCCTCTGCCCTGCTCCAGCTTTGCCCTCCGTTCCCCCCCTTTCCTTCCACCCCTCGGTCCCCGCCCCCTGCGGTTCCCTCCCCCCCTACAGCTTCCTCCCCTCGGTCCCCGCCCCCCTCGGCTCCCGCCCTGACCTGTCCTCCCCTGCCCCCTGCGGTTCCCTCCCCCGGCTTTCCCCTCGGGCTCGCTCCGCTCCTCCCGCCCCTCGCTCCCCCCGCACGGAGCTGGCCGCCGGAGGGGGGGCGCGCGGCGGTGACGCGGGCAGGCAGCGAGCGGAGCCGAGCCGAGCCGAGCGCAGCGGCCGGGCTGCAGCAGCCGAGCCCCGCGAGATGCTCCACTGCGCGGCGCGGAGGGGGCCGCGCTGCAGCAGCCGCGGGACGGCGAGGGCCCGGCTGGTGCAGTGAGAGCAGCCCGCGCCGCCAGCAGGTGGGACGGGCCGCCAGGGGGCGGCTGCGACCCGGGCGGGAGCAGAGCGCGGGGCCTTGGCCTCTAGGGGGCGCCGACTGCGACATGATCGGAGGGGGGCGGTATGGGGCAGGGACCTTTCCCCTCTAGGGGGCACTGGCTGCAACCTCATGGGGGGGAATGGGGCAGGGACCTTTCCCCTCTAAGGGGCACTGGCTGCAACTTCATGGGGGGGAATGGGGCAGGGACCTTTCCCCTCTATGGGGCACTGGCTGCAACCTCATGGGGGGGAATGGGGCAGGGACCTTTCCCCTCTATGGGGCACTGGCTGCAACCTCATGGGGGAGGGGGGCAGGGACCTTTCCCTTCTAGGGGGCACTGGCTGCAACCTCATGGGGGGATGGGGCAGGGACCTTTCCCCTCTGGCAGACACTGGCTGCAACCTCATGGGGGAATGGGGCAGGGACCTTTCCCCTCTAGGGGGCACTGCCTGCAACCTGACCCGGGGGCGGGGGAATGGGGAAGGGATCTTTCCCCTCTAGGGTGTGCTGGCTCTGATCCAGGCCCAGGGCAAGGGACTGGCTGGCTCAGGGGGGTAGCAAGTGGGCCACCAGGCCTATCCCCTCTAGAGGCACTGGCTGGGAATGGTCCCCCAAGAAAAGGCTGGGCGTCCCATTGCTGGGCTCTAGTCAGTAGCTGCCTGTGGTGAAACTGGGAGAGGGGTTCAGGCTGGGTGGGGGGTGTTGGTATCCCAGACCCACGTGCTTGCTGTTGGAGGGAGAAGGATTGGCGGCCCAGGTGGAGTGGAGGGGAGGTTTGGTGCCCAGGCCCAGGTGTGGGGAATGTGGGGCGGGAGGTTTAATGCCCTAGACGGAGGGGGAGTGTGTGTGTGTGTGAGGTTTGGTGCCCCAGGCCCAGGCAGGGTCTGTGGGAGGAGGTTTGGTGCCCCGGGATCATGCAGGGGCTGAGTGAGGGAGGTTTGGTGGCCCAGGTCCAGGCAAGAGTTGGTGAGGGAGGGGAGGTTTGCTGCCCTGGGCCCAGGTGGGAGTTGGGGGTGGGGAGGTTTGGTGCCCCACACAAAGGTTGTGGGAGGGAAGGTTTGGGGCCCCGGACCCAGACGAGGGTTGTGAGGAGGTTGGTGCCCCAGGAAGGAGTTGGGGAGAAGGTTTGGGGACCCAGGTGAGGGTTGTGTGTGGAGGGGAGGTTTGGTGCCCCAGGCAGGGTTTTTTGCGGGGGGGTTGGTGCCCCAGGCAGGGATTGGGAGGGGTTGGTGCCCTGGGCCCAGGAAGGGGCTCTGGGGGGAGGTTTGGTGCCCCAGGCCCAGGTGGGGGGATTGTGGGGCGGGAGGTTTGGTGCCCTAGGCCCAGGCAGAGGTGGGCTATGTGGGGAGGAGGTTTGGTGCCCCAGGCCCAGGTGGAGGGGATGTTGGGGGAGGGAGGTTTGGTGCCCCAGGCCCAGGTGGGGGGAATGTGGGGAGGAGGTTTGGTGCCCCAGGCCCAGGTGGGAGGAATGTGGTGAGGAGGTTTGGTGCCCCAGGCCCAGGTGGGAGGAATGTGGTGAGGAGGTTTGGTGCCCCAGGCCCAGGTCGGGGGAATGTGGGGTGGCAGGTTTAGTGCCCTATGCCCAGGCAGAGGTGGGCTGTGTGAGGAGGAGGTTTGGTGCCCCAGGCTCTAGCAGGGGCTGGGAGGTGAGGTTTGGTGCCCCAGGCCCCGGTGGGGGGATTGTGGGGCGGGAGGTTTGGTGCCCTAGGCCCAGGCGGAGGTGGGCTGTGTGGGGAGGAGGTTTGGTGCCCCAGGCCCAGGTGGAGGGGATGTTGGGGGAGGGAGGTTTGGTGCCCCAGGCCCAGGTGGGGGGAATGTGGGGAGGAGGTTTGCTGCCCCAGGCCCAGGTGGGGGGAATATGAGGCGGGAGGTTTAGTGCCCTAGGCCCAGGCGGAGGTGGGCTGTGTGGGGAGGAGGTTTGGTGCCCCAGGCTCTAGCAGGGGCTGGGTGGGGAGGTTTGGTGGCCCAGGCCCAGGCGGGAGTTGTGTGGGGCAGGTTTGGTGGCCCAGGCCATGGGGCTGCGGTGCCCGCACTGCTGTGTTCCCTTGGCTCCGGGAGCAGCCCTCCCACCAGCCTTGGGCTGCCAGTAGTATCCAGTCAGTTTTGAGGTTGGAACTGGTCAGGGGCCCAACCTTGCCTGGATTGGGACCCAGGAGTCCAGACCTGTCCCTTGATATTGCAGGGCTGGGCAGGGTGGATGCAAGAGGACCTGACAGCGTGTGTGTGTGTGGGGTGGTGGTGGGGATGCACCCTCACCCTCTAGCAGCCCCCCCCCCCCATTCCCTGCGCATTGCATCAGGCAGGATGGATTTTTAAGCAGGTCACATGGGGATTTGCTTCTGGTTCCCCATCCCCCATCTGGGGGCCAAGCAGCCAGAAGGGAGGGAGGAGGGTTGGGGCAGGAGAGGATTAGGGATGGCCCCCTGGGGCGGGGGTCTGTGCGGGGCAGGGGCAATGGGGCTCTAACTTCTCGCCCCTGTCCGCAGGCCCCACCAGTCACCATGCTCATCAAGGAGTATCACATCCTGCTGCCCATGAGCCTCGAGGAGTATCAGGTGGCCCAGCTCTATATGATCCAGGTGAGGGGAGGGGTCTGTGGGTGCAGGGCGGGGTCTGTCTGTCTGGGTGCAGAGCAGGGACTGGGTCTGTCTGTCTGGGAGGGTCGGCACCGGGGGGGCGGTTGGGGTTGGGACTGGCGCCAGGGCCCAGGCTGGAACCAATGGGTCAGTGTCTCCCCTCCAGAAGAAGAGCCGGGAGGAATCCAGCGGGGAGGGCAGCGGGGTCGAGATTCTGGCCAACCGGCCCTACAGCGACGGCCCGGGAGGCAGCGGCCAGTACACCCACAAGATCTACCACGTGGGCTCCCACATCCCCAGCTGGTTCCGTGCCCTGCTGCCCAAGGCTGCCCTGCAAGTGGAGGAGGAGTCGTGGAACGCCTATCCCTACACGCGCACCAGGTGCAGCATGGCGGGGGGAGGGACAGGGTGTGTGAGGCCAGCTGGGGGCATGCAGGGGGGAGGGCAGGGAGCTGAGGAACATTGGTAGCAGTGTTCAGGGGCCTGCCTCCTTGCCCTGCCCCCTTGCCCCTGCTGTGTGGGTCTGTCGGGAGGACTTGTCCTGGGGCTGCCCCAAAGTCCCTTGCAGGGCCAGGGGACTGGCACAGAGCAGGGGACAGCCTGCGTCGCTGTGGGGCCCCATCTCATGCTGCACTGATGGCCCCAGGGAGTGGGATGTGGGGTGGGGCAAGACCAGGGGAGAAGCTGTGTGGGGTGGGGCTGGTGCAGGCCTGGAGTGGGATGTGGGGAGAGTGAGGCAGAGGGGGAGGTGGGTGGGGCAGGGGCTGGTCAGAGCTGGGGCAGGGCAAAAGCTGCCCATTTTCACCCCCCTGTTTCCCCATCTCTCCCATCTCCCAGATACACCTGCCCCTTCGTGGAGAAGTTCTCCATCGAGATCGAGACCTATTATCGGCCCGACTCCGGCAAACAGACCAATGTCTTCAACCTCACGGCGGCCGAGAAGAGGCAGCGGATTCTGGGTAAGCACTGCTTGTGGGGACACCCGATACTGGCTGGGCCAGTCTGCGCCTTCGCGCTCGGGGCACCTGGCGCCGGCGCAGTCCCGGTGCTGCTCCACCAAGGCGGTGAGGAACACAGCCGGCCCCCAGGGGAGGGAGCCTGTGACCTGCCCAGGCTGTGCTCCGTACTGGGACACGGGGCACAGACCTGCCTCACAAGTGCCTTAGTTGTACGGGAGCTCAGTGCTGGGGAAGGTCTGGCAGGTGGGGCCCAGGGGCTGGAGCCTGGAGAGCTCCCATTCCCTACTTCTGAATCTGGGGTTTGCTGGAGTGGGGAGAAGCTGTTGTCTTCAGCCCTGATGCTCGTGTGTGCTCTGTCCCAGAGTGCCGTGGGGCAGGGAGGGCAGAGTGCTGGGAAGGCGGGAGTTCTCCCCACTCTACCACCCACTAATCTTCCTCCCTTCTGTGCACCGCCCCCCCCACCCCCACCAACACTGCTCCAACCCCCCTGTTCCATTGCTCTGCAACAAAAACATTGGGGAATGGGCCCCAGGGCATTGTGGGGAATGGGGCAGGTATTTTCCCTGTCCCTGGGGGGCTGCAGCGGGTGAGACCCCTGGCACTGGGGCAAGCAGGTGCCGTGTGTGGGTGCTGACTCCCTGCTGCCCCCAGACACCATTGACATTGTGCGGGACCCCATCTCGCCCAACGAGTACAAGGTGGAGGAGGATCCCAAGCTGTATCGCTCGGCGAAGACAGGCCGGGGGCCGCTGGGCGACGAGTGGCTGGAGGGGGCCATGGCAGCCGGGCCCCTCATGTGTGCCTACAAGCTATGCAAGGTGGAGTTCCGCTACTGGGGCATGCAGTCCAAGATCGAGCAGTTCATCCACGACGTAGGTGAGCGCTGGCCCCAGTCCCCCCCACGGCTTCCCTGCCCCATAGCGCTGCCCCCCACCCACCAGCGCTCTCCCTTAGCCGTGCCACTGCGCCCTGCAGCATTGCCCCTTAGCTCTGCCCTGGTACTGCCCCCTGGTGCAGCCCCCGCCCCCCTTAGCCTCCAGGCCAGTGGCACTGCCTCCCATACCCAGCACTGCCCCTTCCTTGGTGCTGCCCTCCCCAACCCCCTGGCATTGGCCCTCCTACCACTGCCCCTCGGGCACCACTCCTTACCCTTTGGCTTTGCCACCCTACCTGGCATGACCCCCTGATGCTGCTCCCAGTGACTCCCCAGCCTCCTGATATGAGCTCTGGCTGCGCCGCACTTCCCTGCCCCTCCCCCCACAGGGCTGCGCAAGGTGATGCTGCGGGCACACCGCCAGGCCTGGTGCTGGCAGGACGAGTGGACGGAGCTGACCATGGAGGATATCCGGCAGCTGGAGGAGGAGACGGCCCGCATGCTGGCCCAGAAGATGGCCAAGTGTGCCGAGGCCGAGGAGGCGGCGGCTGCCCCCAGCGCCGAGGGCCGGGCTGAGCTGGGCAGCGCTGACGGGCAGGACCGAGCTGAGGGGCAGGGGCCACCCGACGCCTCCCCCGACGACGCCTTCGCCAAGCAGTGGTCCACGTCCTCCCGCTCCTCCTATTCCTCCCAGCATGGAGGTGAGGGGGCCGGGGCGGGGGTGGGTGCTGGGGGCATGTGGGGAGTGAGCTGGCGGGGGCAGGAGCGGGACGGGAGGTCTGACAGGAGGTGGGGCTGCTGGGGGTAGAGGCGTTGGCATGGAGCGGGATGGGAGCACTGGCTGGAGGGTTGCAAGGGGTGCTGCAGGGAACAGGGCGGGGCTGCTGGCAGAGGCACTGGGGGCAGAGGGGTGGGGGTCTGCAGAGGTCCTGGGGGCCGGGGCGCTCGGGGGACAGGGTGGTGCTGGCAGAGGTGCTGGAGGACAGGTATTCGGGGGAAAGGGAGGTGCTGGCAGGGACGCTGGGGGACAGTGGCACTCGGGCGGGGGGGTGGGGGTGCTGGCAGGGGCACTGGGGAACAGAGGCGCTCGGGCAGAGGGGTGGGGGTGCTGGCAAGGCCACTGGTGGACAGGGTGCTCGGGGGGAGGGGGGAGTGGGGTGCTGGCAGGGGGGCTGGGGGCTGGGGCATTCAGGGGGAAGGGTGGAGGTGCTGGCAGGAGCACTGGGGGACAGAGGTGCTCGGGGGGAGGGGTGGGGTGCTGGCAGGGTGCTGGGGGCTGGGGCATTCAGGGGGAAGGGTGGGGTGCTGGCAGGGGGACTGGGGGACAGTGGCGCTCGGGCAGAGGGGTGGGGTGCTGGCAGGGGGGCTGGGGTGGGATGCTGGTGGGAGAGCTGTGGGGAGGGCTTCCCCAGTCTCTGGTATCTGACCCCTGTCCCATTCCCCCAGGGGGGGTATCGCCCCAGAGTCTCTCAGAGTGGCGCATGCAGAACATCGCACGGGACTCGGAGAACAGCTCAGAGGAGGAATTCTTCGATGCGCACGGTACGGAGGGTGGAGGGGAGTGGTCCCCATTCCTGGCGGTTGGTGCGCCTAGATGGGGTCCCCCATTTCTCAGAAAGCATCTCTGCTGCGGGCGTCCCCTATTCCTACTGGCAGGTGTGCAAGTGGAGTTCTGCATTCCTGGGGGGTATCTCTGCTGGGAGGTCCCCCATTCCCAGGGGTGTATGTAGGGGGGTCCCCCATTCCCAGGGGCAGGTGCAAACAGAGTCTCCAATTTCCATGGGCGTCTCTCCCGAGGGTCCCTCATTCTTGGGGGGTGTCTCTTTGAGGAGTGTCTCAGTCTCATGACCCACCCTTCCCTCCAGAGGATCTGTCTGACAGTGACGAGGTCTTTGCCAAGGAGATGACCAAGTGGAACTCCAACGACTTGCTGGACACGCTGGACCGGCCAGGCGAGCTGGACGAGGGGCTGGGTAAGCGTGGGGCAGGGGAGGGTCGGGGCAGGGTAAACACAAGAATGGCTATAGTGGGTCAGACCAAAGGTCCATCTAGCCCAGTATCCTGTCTTCCGACAGTGGCCAATGCCAGGTGCCCCAGAGGGAATGAACAGAACAGGGAATCATCAAGTGATCCATCCCCTGTCGCTCATTCCCAGCTTCTGGCAAACAGAGGCTAGGGACACTATCCCTGCCCATCCTGGCTAACAGCCATTGATGGACCTGTCCTCCATGAACTTATCTAGTTCTTATTGGAACCCTGTTATAGTCTTGGCCTTCACAACATCCTCTGGCAAGGAGTTCCACAGATTGACACTGTGTTGGGTGAAGGAGTATTGCCTTAGGTTTGTTTTAAACCTGCTGCCTATTAATTTCATTGGGTGACTCCTAGTTCTTGTGTTAAGAGAAGGAGTGAATAACACTTCCTAAAGGACAGGAGAGTGGGAGGGTGGGGGGCAGGATAGGGTTGGGGGACAGGACAGCTGGAAGATAGGGGTGGTGAGGGAAGCAGGGCTTCAGGTGGGCAGGGAGGCAGGAGGGCGGGGGTTGGGATAGTGTAGAACAGGGGTCGGCAACCTTTCAGAAGTGGTCTTCATTTATTCATGGTATTTTAAGGTTTCATGTGCCGTGAATACATTTTACATTTACAGGGGCTGGCGGCTGGGACCCCAGGCTGGCAGCGGGCTGAGCAGACGGTCTGGGGTTCCCTCCGCCAGCCCTTGCCAGCCGGGGTCTCGGCCGCCGGCCCCGCTCAGCCCGCTGCTGGCACCGGGTTCCGTCCATCCAGGCCAGCAGCGGGCTGAGCGGGGCCGGCGGCGGGGACCCCAGGCTGGCAGCAGCGTGCCACAGTAAATCAGCTTGCGTGCTGCCTTTGGCACGCGTGCCATAGGTTGCCGACCCCTGGTGTAGAGGAACAGAGTGGTATGAAGGTGACAGGTGACATGGGTGGAGGGTGGCAAGAGGGTGGGAGGCAGGGGAGTGGGTCAGAGCACAGCAGGGCGAATGCTGGGGCCCCCGTGGTCCACCCAGCACCCCAGGGTAGCGGGGTTGGGATCCAGCAACTGGGCCCGGCCCCCAGGGCACTTCCCACGCCAGCACGCTCACCCGGGCTTTGTCTGTGCAGGGGACGGGACCGGTGTGGCCAAGCCCAGTGGCAATGGACTGACTGGGGCCAGCTTTGCCGAGGTGTGTGGCCCCCTGCCCCGGCCCTGCCCCCCACCCCACTTGCGGCCCACCTGGCGCTGGCTCCAGCCCTGCCACCTGTCTTGTCTCACCTGCCCTACCCCATCTGGTCTGGCCCTCTCCTTGCAACCCAGATGCCACTTGCCTTTTCCACTAGGAATCACCAGCCATGGCCTCCCCCGGCACAGACACCCCCGACCCCAGTGAGGGGCAGAGCTGGCTGCTCACAGTCCAGTGTGCCTAGGGCAGCTGTGTGGGGCCAAGCAGGGGCTCTCTGCCCCCAGCCCAGAGCTGCATAACCTGGCTAACCTGGCCTTCAGGGAGGTACTTCCCAAGTGCCCACTGTGGGCATCGTCTTCCCCTGCACCAAGGGACACCATTATCTCCCCCCCCCTTAGGGCCACGACCCCCCCACCACCACCATGGGCACCTGTCCCTGCCTCCCCCACTGACGGCATGTGTCTCCGCAGGGTGGCTCTGTGGAGAGCGTGGCGCAGGCCTGCCGAATCCACGCGCTGTTCCTGATCCTGCACAGTGGGAACATCCTGGACCAGGGTGCGGGCGAGCCGGGCTCCAAGCAGGCTGACGTGCAGACGCTGGCCGCCACCTTCGACGCCGTCGCCCGTGTGCACTTCCCTGAGGCGCTGGGCCATGTGGCGCTGCGCCTGGTGCCCTGCCCGCCCATCTGCGCCGCCGCCTACGCCCTGGTCTCCAAGTATGTCCTCCCTCCTGCAGGGGGCGCTGCCTGCAGTCAGGGCTGGCCCCAGTGCGGCGCTAAGGGTGCTCTGCAGCAGGGAGTAGGGTGGGGACTCCATCGGGGGCGCTCTCCCTCATGGCGCTAGGGGGTGTTGCACTCCCGTATCAGCAGATCAGGTGCCTGCTGGGCGTGGTGTTGCCCAGCCCTTTGTCAGGGTGAATAATAACTGCATTGATTGCCAGTTGATACTAATGTAATGAGCTGGGGGCAGTAGGGGTCTCGTCCCAGAACCAGGCTCCACAGAATTAAAACTGACAATGCAGTATCTTGTAGGGAACCGCGGGGGGATGGCAAAGACTCTCCCACTGAGGGCAAAGCAAAGCCATGGCGATTTTTAGTCACGCAATCTCTAGGCAGCAAAGCTCCAAACCCCACACAGATAGCAGGACATTTGGTGCCATTCCCTGCATGTGCTCATCTACTCACACCCTTCCTTGGGGACCTGGTGGGGAGAGCGAAAGGAGCAGCCGTGTCCCTGGCCTGCCCAAGGAGTCCGATGGTCCAGACCCCCGACGCCCAAAGGTGGGTGGTAGATAGCAGTGGAGAGTTGAAGGGTCGCTGATGGAAAGTTAGGCCCCCGCTGCATGGTGGCTTGGCCTGTTCTAGAGCCTGGGCAATATCACGAACATTCGCTCTGATGCCCAGCCTTCCGTGTCCAAATCTATCTTCCTCACCCTTGTAATATTGGGGTGCCCTTCTCCTGTCGGTTAACACATCAGTGCCTTTTAGCTCATTGTCATATAGGTCACCTATTGCTAGGGCCCTACCAAATTCTCGGTCTGTTTTGGTCAATTTCACGGTTGTAGGATTTTAAAAATCGTAAATGTCATGATTTCAGCTATTTAAATCTGAAATTTCACGTAGGGATCCTGACCCAAAAAGGAGTTGTGGGGGGGTCGTAAGGTTATTAAAGTGGGGGGGGGGGGGTTGCGGTATTGCTACCCTTAGCTTCTGCACTGCTGCTGGCGGCAGCACTGCCTTGGGAGCTGAGCAGCTGGAGAGCGGCGGCTGCTGGCCGGGAGCCCAGCTCTGAAGGCAGAGCCGCTGCCAGCAGCAGCACAGAAGTAAGGATGGCGCGGTATGGTATTGCCACCCTTACTTCTGCACTGCTGCCGGCAGACCTGGGCCCTCAGTGAGCAGCCGCCACTCTCCAGCCGCCCAGCTCTGAGGGGAGCAGTGCAGAAGTAAGAGTGTATAAGGTATAGCATTGCTACCCTTACTTCTGCACTGCTCCTGGTGGGGTGCCGCCTTCAGAGCTGGGCGCCCGGCCAACAGCCGCCGCTCTCTGGCCGCCCGGCTCTGAAGGCAGCGCAGAAGTAAGGGTGGCAATACCGTGACTCCCCCTAAAATAACCTTGTGACCCCCTGCAACTCCCTTTTGGGTCAGGACCCCCAATTTGAGAAATGCTGGTCTCCCCCATGAAACCTGTATAGGACAGGGTAAAAGCACATAAAAGACCAGATTTCACGGGGAGGGACCAGATTTCAAGGTCCATGACACATTTTTCGTGGCTGTGAATTTGGTAGGGCCCTACCTATTGCTCAGGCAAGTTGGTGGTTAGACCTCTGCCAGCGATTCTGTCCCCAAATACCCCAGCCCGGGATCAGTTCAGCGCTCCTGTGGTCACCTGGTACCGTTGTGTCCCAGCTCTCTCTCGAGCAAGCTCCCCAAACCTCGGGTAACGGCCGGGCCATTTTCTCTATGCTGAGGGCCACGGGCCTACTTTACTCATGCTGACTTGCTTAAGCCAGTGTCTTACAGGACACAGGCCTGTGGTTCCTTGTTACTGCTGAGCTAAATCAAAGGCTCCATGGGCTACAGTGGGTGGTGGTCCAGGGCGTGGGGCCCTGCCCAGTTGCCTGCGCCATCCCTCAGCTGGCATGGGAGGGGCTGCCTTCCGGCGATGGCACAGGGGTGTGGGGGTCTCCGGGCAGCAGCCGCCTCTCTCACCACTAACCCCTCACCCCCAGCCTCAGCCCCTACAGCCATGATAGGGACAGCCTGTCCAGCAGCCAGGACCACATCCCACTTGCTGCCCTGCCCCTGCTGGCCACATCCTCCGGGAGCTACCAGCATGCCGTGGCCACCACCATCGCCCGTGCCAACCAGGCCCACAGCGCCTTCCTGCACTCCACTGAGGGCTCCGGCTTCTGCGGCCAGGTGGGGGGGCGGCGCTGGGGGAGGCGACGGGGGGCACAGTTGGGAGGAGGGTGGGGCTGACGCTGTGGGGATCAGGGTGGGGGTTGGCTGTGGGGAGTGGGATGGGGGAGTTGTGAGGATGGGGGTCTCTGGCTGTGGGGCTGGAGAAGGGAGCACTGGCTGTGGGGAGGCGCTGTGAGGAGTGGGAGCTGTGGGGGACGCTGTGGGATGGGGCGCTGTTGGGAAGGGGGCAGTGGCTGTGGGGGTGGGGCAGGGCTGGGTGGGCTACGGCTATAGGGAGTGGGGTCCCTCCCGGATCTGACGGTCCCTCCCTCCAGCAGGTGGTGCTGATCGGTGACTGCGTGGGGGGCATCCTGGGTTTCGATGCCCTGTGCCAGAGCCGGGCGGGCACTGCGGGGAGCTGGAGCAGCAGCCGCCGGGGCAGCCTGGTGAGTGCCTGGGCCCCTGTTTGCCAAGGGAGCTCAGGTGACTCTGGGAGCCCCTCTGTAGGATCCCCCATTTTCACATCACTCTACACTGCCCTGTACCCACCCCCTGAGCGCTGGAGCCTGCTGGGCTGTCCGTGACCCCGACCCTTTCCATAGTGGGGAGCCCTGGTCTGGGATGGGGACGGGCCTCTGAGGGGTGACGGGGTCCAGGGCACGGAGGGCCCCCTGAGGTGGGGACGGTGCCCACGATGGGTGAGGGGTGGTGCTGGTCCTGTGATGGGTGAGTTGGGGTGCCCGCGATGGGGTGGGTGGCACTGGCCCCGTGAGGGGTGGGGTGCCTGCGATGGGGTGGGTGGCACTGGCCCCGTGAGGGGTGGGGTGCCTGCGATGGGGTGGGTGGCACTGGCCTCGTGAGGGTGCTGCCCTCTCACTGCTCACCCACTTCCCAGAACATGGAGCCGATCTCCCCAGAGCTGGGCAGCAGGAAAGACCCGCTGGCCGAGGGGGCAGGGGGGACGGGACGGGCCAGCCCCGAGCCCGGGGTACTCCCGCCCCCCCAGGAGCAGAGCGACGTGGACTCTGTGCACCAGCAGCACAATTTCCTGTGCAGGTGAGAGCACCCGGGGTGGGGGAGGGCTGCCCTCGATGGGTGTAGGGGGAAGGCATGGGGGGAGGGAAGGAGGAGGGGTGACTCCTACACAGGAGGCCACTGGCAGGATTGGAGCAATGGCTCTGGGCCCTATGGCACGGCTCACCCCTGTCAGGGGCAGGAGATTGACCGCATGAGACAGCTGCACCCCAACGCCATGGGAGCAGCACCATGTGGACATGCACAGAACCAGACCCCTGCCCTGGGGCCGGATAGGAGTCAGCGCCCCCTGGAGGGGAAAGGCCCCGTGTCCCATTCCCCACTCCCCGAGCCTGCCAGTCCCCCTGCCCTGGGGCTGGATCAGAGCCGGCGCCCCTTGGAGGGGAAAGGCCCCGTGTCCCATTCCCCACTCCCCGAGCCTGCCAGTCCCCCTGCCCTGGGGCTGGATCAGAGCCGGTGCCCCCTGGAGGGGAAAAGCCCCGTGTCCCATTCCCCACTCCCCGAGCCTGCCAGTCCCCCTGCCCTGGGGCTGGATCAGAGCCGGTGCCCCCTGGAGGGGAAAGGCCCCGTGTCCCGTCCCGGTGCCCACTGGCGCCTGCTGTTCTGTTCTCTCCAGCCTGCAGGCCAGCGTCCCCCAGGGGGAGGTGGAGTTGCGGCGCAGCAGCTGCTCCTCGGGCTCAGCGCTGGACGGGGGCGAGGGCGCGGCCGCCCGCCTCGACTTCAAGGTGTCCGGCTTCTTCCTGTTCGGCTCGCCGCTGGGGCTGGTGCTAGCGCTGCGCAAGACGGTCATGCCAGCCTTGGATGGTGAGGGTCCCCCCGCGCCAGCCTGCCCCTGCACCCCCACAGAGCTCCCCCAGGTCTGACACCGGGCCTCCTCTCTTCCTCCAGCGCTGACCCCCCCCCCCATGCTCCCCCAGCGCAGGCACTCATTCCCCCCTCCCCCCAGTGCAGGCACTGCCCCCTGGCACAGATTTCCAGGGGGTTCAGTGCCCTGGCTGTTACCCAGCGTGAGGGTAACTAAACCCACGGCCATGCCTGGGTCGGTGTACCCTTAGTGCGCCAGGCCCTCAGCTTAGCTTTTTCCAAGGGCGAGGCCTGTGGCTTCAGCCCTTGAGACTGGGCCCTGCTTCTCCCCAGGGCTCCCCAGCGGGTCCATGTGAGCTCAGGCCCCTGGCAGAACAAAGGGCCCCACAAGAATCTGCAGGGAGAGCATGCACCCTCTCCCACAGTCAGCATTTGGCAGGCCACTTGGGACCGCATGAGGAAGCCAAACTTCGTCACAGTGCCATTCCCTGCCCTTGCCCAGAGCCTCTGGGGTCCAGTGCCCCTGCCCGTGCCCTGGGCGGCCGCGCTCTGATCATAGCAATGTCGGGCTGGAAGGGGCCTCGAGAGGTCAAGTCTGTCCCCTCACACTGAAACAGTGCCAGGTAACCCTAGACCATCCCTGACAGCCGGGGCTTGTCCCACCTGCAGGGATGGGGATTCCACACCCTATCTTGGAAGCTGCCATGGCTCCCCAGGATCTGTGCTGCTCCCCAGCTTGTAAACCATCCCTCAGAGGAACCCTTGAGTGCACCAGCCCCCCAGGGATCCCACCCTTCCTCCAGTGCCGGCCACACAGCCTCACCGCCTCTGAGACAAAGCCTCTGGGCTCCAGCCGTCCTGCTCCACCCTGTGAGCTCTGCCCGGTGCATCCCACTGAGCCAGACCCCTGGGAGAGACCTGGCCGCTCTTCGGGGGCCAGTGCCCCCAGCTGGTGTTCACAGTGACACGTGGCAGCCTTTTCAGAACAGCGTCGGGTTATGAGTCACCTGGGACTCGGCCTGGGGAGGCCCTTAGGGCCACAGATAGAAAGACAGGTGAAGACACTGTCCAGCTGGCCCGGCCATGGCCCCTCCACCCCAGCCGAGCTGCCCTGCGATCCCTTTGCTGGCTCTCTCCCCCGTCTTTGCCCATCCCGGGTGAGAGCTGGCTCCTGCAGAGCCCTGCTGAGCTCACGTGTGCCACCTGCCAGCTTCCCTGGGTCCGTATCAGTTGTTCGGTCCTTGGGGCTCTTGTGGAATGGGTCAGTTTCAGGCAGTCCTTTACCCCACAGCACCCCCTTCGTACCACCCCAAGGAGGGACGTGACACGACACCTCGGGTTCCCTGCTCTGCTCCAGGAGCAGCTTAACCCTTTTGTCCCCATTGGGTACCGGCCCCATGACAAGTCAGTCCCTGCTCTGCAGATCACTCATCAAAATACTGCAAAGAATTCCCACTTCGGCACATCAGCCTACTCCAGAGCTTCACTAGCCCTAGACTTAGAAAGGCCTGTCTAATACCTAGCCTAGATCTCCCTTGCTGCAGGTTAAACCCAGTGCTTCTTGCCCACCTTCAGTGGGTGTGGAGAACAGTCCTGGTTATAACAGCCCTTAGCATAGCTGAAGACCATTATCAGGTCCCGCTTCAATCTTCTTTTCTCAAGCCTGAGCATGCCCACAAGGAGTCTCTGTCCCCGGTCACAGCCGCGCTGGTTCCGCGTCCTCTCGCGTTGGCTGCCAGGCATTCATGGAACCAGTCGCTGGGCCCGCCCCCTGCTCATCAGAAGATAGTCCTCAGCATCATCTTCAGGGTCCCATAAAACCTCTCCACTGGCCCATTGGACTGAGGGTGCCATGCAGAAGCCTGGCGGTGTTGGTACAAACTGATAAATTAAAAAGTAGTAATTCACCAGCACCAGATGGTATCACCCAAGAGTTCTGAAGAAATTCAAATATGAAATTGCAGAACTCCTAACTGTGGTAGTTAACCTATCATTTAAATCAGCTTCTGTACCAGATGACTGGAAGGTAGCTAATGTAATGCTCGGCTCCAGAGGCGATCCTGGCAATTACAGGCCGGTAAGCCTAACTTCAGTACCAGGCAAATTGGTTGAAACTATAGTAAAGAACAGAATTATCAGGCTCATAGATGAACATGATGTGTTGGGGAAGAGTCAACTTGGCTTTTGTAAAGGGAAATCATGCCTCACCAATCTACTAGAATTATTCGAGGGGGTCAACAAGTATGTGGACAAGGGGGATCCAGTGGATATAGTGTACTTAGATTTTCAGAAAGCCTTTCACCAGTTCCCTCACCATAGGCTCTTAAGCAAAGTAAGCTGTCATGGGATAAGAGGGAAGATCCTCTCATGGAGCAGTAATTGGTTAAAAGATAGGAAAAACAAAGGGTAAAAATAAATGGTCAGTTTTCACAATGGGGAGAGGTAAATAGCGGGGTCCTCCAAGGATCTCTACTGGGAGCAGTGCTGTTCAACATGTTCATAAAGGATCTGGAAAAAGGGATGAGGTGGCAGTTTGCAGATGATATAAAATTACTCAATATAGTTAAGTGCAAAGCGGACTATGAAGAGCTACAAAGGGATCTCACAAAACTGGGTGACTAGGCAACAAAATGGCAGATGAAAGACAATGTTGATGAGCACAAAGTGCATTGGAAAACATAATCCCAACTGTGGATACAAAACGATGGGGGTCTAAATTAACTGTTGCCACTCGAGAGAGAGATCTTGGAGTCATTGTGGATGGTTCTCTGAAATCATCCACTCAGTGTGCATCGGCAGTCAAAAAAGCAAACAGAATGTTAGGAACCATTAGGAAAGGAATAGATAAGACAGAAAATATAATGCCACTATATAAATCCACGGTACGTACACACCTTGAATGCTGCGAGCAGTTCTGGTTACCCATCTCAAAAAAGATATATTAGAATTGGAAAAAGTACAGAGAAGGGCAACAAAAATGCTTAGGGTATGGAACATCTTCCATATGAGGAGAGATTAAAAAGGTAGGGACTGTTTTGACTAAGGGAGGATGTGATAGAGTTCTATAAAATCATCAATAGTGTGGAGAAAGTGAAGAGGGAAGTGTTATTTACCCCTTCACATAACGTAACATAACCAGGGGTCACCCAATGAAATTAATAAGCAGCAGGTTTAAAACAAACCTAAGGAAGTGCTTCACACAATGCACGGTCAACCCGTGGAACTCGTTGCTGGGATTATTCTGAAGGCCAAAAGTATAAATGGGTTCAAAAAAGAATGAGATAAGATCATGGGGAGTAGGTCCATCCCAGGCTATTAGCCAAGGTAGTCACAGACGCAACTAAACTTCTGACCACCAGAATCTGGAACTGGATGACGGGATGGATCACTCAATAATTGCCCAGTTCTGTTCGTTCCCTCTGAAGCATCTGACACCAGTCATTGTTGGAAGACGGGATACTGGGCTAGATGGACCATTGGTCTGACCCAGTGTGGTCGTTCTTATGACCCACAAGCACCAGAGAAAGGTTGACATGAAATTAGCCCACTGCTCAGGGTAGCGAGTGGTGACATACGCCACCACCAGAATGTATTTCTTCCCTGAGCAGAGGAGTGGGGGGGGAGAGGGGGGAAGGAGGCTGTGCTCTGGGCCTCATGCCGGCAGCCACCTTCCGAAAAGGTTCCTTTTGGGACTGTTCATAGTCCCCCCCATCAGCCCCTCCCAGTTGCCCACGTGGCTCAGGAAGGGAGTGAGGCTACACAGCCCGCCTGCAGGGGGATCCGGTTCACAGGCTGCCTCGGAGGGAAAGGATGCACCTTGAACAGGGTCACCAATCCAGCATCTCTGTCCCAGTGGATCTCTGCTACACAGCCTCTTGCTCCTCAGGCCTCCATTGGCAGGGCCTGCTTCCCCTGCTGCTCTTTGGCTGCTTGCCCCGCTCAGCCAGCTCCTGCCGCTGCAGCCCCGGATGCCGGCCCTGCTCTAGTTCCTGGCTGGGGCCGCTGCGGCTGTCACCCTTGGGTTCTCGCCTCTCCTCTGGGGCGTCTGGGTCTCCATCCCGGCGGCTGGTGGATTGGGCTGCTCGCAGAACCTCGCCTGGGATGGAACCAGGGTTCTTTGCCAGATGGTCCTGGAGCAGGCCTCCCAGTGTCTGCACTGCTCTGCCATCCCCCTCGTGGGGAGTCGTTTAGATGTCACTTCTCCTGCCGTTTCTTTTTTCATAGGCTCCTAGATTCCCAGGCCAGAAAAGCCCATTGTGATCAGCTAGTCTGACCTCCTGTCTAGCACAGGCCGGAGACCGGCCCCAAAATAATTCCGAGAGCAGAGCTTTTACAACAAACGTCCCATCTTGATTTAAACAGTGGAGAACCCACCACGGCCCTTGGCAAATGGTTCTAAGCTGGTTTCTGTTGCCGGGGCCACTTGTTGCGGGAAATGACTGCTGCGTACAGCACCCACTGCTGGCGTGGATTTCCAGGGTCTCTGCTTTGCCCCAGCCTTTATACAGACACCTCTGGGGTGTCCCCTTCATTGAGCCAGGGCCGGCACCATTGCTCCGAGAGAGGGCCTCTGGCACCCCTGCTTCTCCCCGCAGCTCTCCAACAGAGAGGGGGGGCCCTCATTCCCCTAGGTGCCAATCCCACCCCCTGAAACATTTATTCCCCCGCCGCGCTGCCCCCCACCCCGGTTCATGGGCCTCTCCCCCCCGTTTCGCTCACTCCCCCTGAATTGCTCACATCCCCCCCAGGCACAGGGGCTGCTGCCCCCCCATCGCTTGCCCCCCTGCATCACTGCTCCCCTCCCCTGCTCACTCAGTGGGTGACTCTTCCCGCATTGCTTGCTCACCCCCCATTTCCCCTCCCAGCCGAGGTGCAGGGGCTCACTAACGGCCCCCTCCCCCGGCGCAGGCATTTAACCCCCCTGTCCCTGCAGTGGCCCAGATGCGCCCGGCCTGTGAGCAGATCTACAACCTGTTCCACGCAGCTGACCCCTGCGCCTCGCGCCTGGAGCCCCTGCTGGCCAAGGCCTTCCACGCTGTCCCCCCCCTGGGCGTACCTCGCTACCAGAAATACCCGCTGGGCGATGGCACCTCTGCACTGCTGGGTAAGGGCTGGGGGGGGGGCAGGATCCCTTTGGGGCAGTCTCATTGGGAGCACGGGGGCCCCAGGGGCTGGGGTAATATTGTGGGGCAAGGAGGGGACAATGGGGTTTGGGGGTTCCCTCTAGGATGTCCCCGTGAGGTGGGCAATTGGGGGCAGAGGGGCCTGGGACAGTGGGGGTTTGGGGGTCGCCTCTGGGATGTCCCCTTGAGGTGGGCAATTGGGGGTAGAGGGGCCTGGGACAGTGGGGGTTTAGGGGTCCCCTCTGGGATGTCCCCTTGAGGTGGGCAAGTGGGGGATGACATACTGGAGGTTAGGGGGTCCCTCGGGGCCAGTGAGGGTAAGGGGCCCCCTCAGGGGGGCAATAGGGGCCAGTGGGGTTTGGGGGTCCCCTCTGGGTTGTCCTTCAGGGGTCTGTGGGGGGCAGGGTCCCTGGGGTTGCTGTGCTCACCCTGCTCTCTCTCTCTCTCCCTGGCTCAGCTGAGGCCCTGCAGACTCATTCCACCCTCTTCCTGGGCGACTTGGAGCTGACGGCGCCCACCACCCCTACCAGCTGTTTTGGGGGCTTCTGGAGAGGCAGCGAGACAGGAGAGCCTCCCGCTCCCTCCAGCACCAGCGAGGTCGTCAAGAGTGAGTGTGACCCTTCCCCCGTCCACCTAGCTCCTTGCCTACCCCCCCCCCCCAGCACCAGCAAGAGTGACATGGGGGAGTCGGGGGGATGCAGCATTGAAGGGGGTACAAGACAGGAGGCTGTGGGATATGGGGTAGGTCTGGGGTGCTGGGCTGCAGGGCAGGGGTTGAGGGGTAGGGGCAGGTCTATGGTGAGAGGTTTATTAGGGCAGGGGGTGACGGGTAGGGGCAGGTTGGGTGAGGGATGCAGGGTGGAAGGGGCAGAGTACAGGGCAGGTCTGTAGTGGGGGGCTACAGTGCAGGGGTGAGGGGTTGGGGGCAGGTGGGGGGGCTGCAGGGCAGGAGGCAGCTCAAGGGTGGGTGGTGTAGGCCAGGGGATGAGGGGTAGGGGCAGGTCAGAGGTGAGGGGCACAGGGTAGAAGGGGCAGAGTATGGGGCAGGTCTTGGGTAGCGGGGACCAGGGTAGAAGGTGAGCGGGTAGGGGACAGGCCTGGGGTGGGGGTACTGGGTGGAGGGAGTGGGGTACAGGGCCGATCTGGGGAGGGGGTACCTGGCAGAGGAAGCTGGGGAGGGGGTACCAGGTGGAAGAAGCAGGGTACATGTCAGTCTGCGGAGGGGGTACCGGGCGGAGGAAGCTGGGTACAGGCCGGTCTGGGGAGGGGGTACCATGCAGAGGAAGCGGGGGTACCGGTCCAGTCTCTGGAGAGGGTACCAGCCCAGTCTGGAGTGTGGGGACCGGGCGGAAGGACCGGGCCTGGGTACGAGTTCTCCTGACACCGCTCTCCCCGCAGTCCTGGAGCGGTGGTGGGGCCTGAAGCGCATTGACTACTCCCTGTACTGCCCCGACGCGCTGACCGCCTTCCCCACCATCACCCTGCCGCACCTCTTCCACGCCAGCTACTGGGAGTCCTCCGACGTGGTAGCCTTCATCCTGCGCCAGGTGTGCTGGGGGGATCTGGGAAGGGAGGAGCCAGCGAGTGTCGTGAGCATGGTGGGGAGCGAGCAGTGGCCGGTGCCCTGTGGCCAGGGGGCTGGTGCCTTGCGGCGGGGAGGGGCGCGGGCGGTGGCTGTGGCTGGGGGCGCTGAAGCCGTGCTGCTATTGCAGGTGATCGAGAAGGAGCGCCCCCAGCTGGCGGAGTGCGAGGAGAGCTCCATCTACAGCCCCGCCATCCCCCGCGAGAAGTGGCAGCGCAAGCGCACGCAAGTGAAGATCCGGGTACGCGGCCTCCACCCGCCTGTGCCCGAGCAGGGGGCTGGCTGGGGGGTGACGGGGGCCTGGGCAGGAGATGGTGCTGCTGGGGTGGGTGGGCAGAGGAGAGTGGGGGTGAGGGCGGTGGGGGGCCCAGGTTGAGGGGTCTGGGGGGAGCGAGTGGGGAGGTGGGATTGAGTCCTTGGATTTGATGGCTGGGTTATGTCATTGGGGTGATGCAGGGTCAGCAGTACACCCCTGGGCCCCCAGCTGTGCTGGGCCGGGCTCCTGGGGCACGGGGCTCAGGAAGGCCCCCCTGGGATGGGGGGAGAGACCCCAGCAGCCCTTGGGGGGGGGAGGAAAGCAGGCACCACTAACCCCCCTGCCCTGCCCCGCAGAACGTGACGTCCAACCACCGAGCCAGCGACGTCATCGTGTGCGAGGGGCGGCCCCAGGTGCTGAGCGGGCGCTTCATGTACGGCCCCCTGGACGTGGTGACGCTGACCGGGGAGAAGGTACCGGCGCTGTGGGGGAGAGGCGAGGTCCCGCAGGGGGGCTGGGAGGGTGAACCCTGGCACTAGTGCCCTGGGGTGCCATGCAGCTGTGGACTCCGTTCCTGGCTCCCTCCCTCTGTCTGCCAGTCCAAGGCCAGAGCCCCAGGTCTCTCCAGCTGGCATTCCCTGCTATTCGGTGTCCATTGAGGTTCTCTGTTTGCATTCTCTGTTGGTCTGGGTCGGTTTCGCCCAGGCCTTTGATGACCCTTTCCCCCCCCCGCCCCCCCCCCCCCCACAGGCAGTCGTGTGACACGAACACCTCAAGTCTCCCGCTCGCCCCCCCGAGCAGATTTAACCCTTTTGCACCCACTGGTCAGCCATGCAAAGTACAGGGGGAAACTGAGGTACGCTTCGGACTCATAAAAACATTAGAAAACTCTCACTTTGTCATAGGGGATGAGGAGGATCAGGAGTCCGTCTGGGTGCCGCAGCAGGTGCAGGGTGTGTGTGTGTGTGGGGTCCGTCTGGGTGCCCCAGCAGGTGCAGTGTGTGTGTGTGGGGGGGTCTGGGTGCCGCAGCAGGTGCGGGGTGTGTGTGGGTCTGTCTGGGTGCCGCAGCAGGTGCAGAGTGTGTGTGTGGGGGGGGTCTGGGTGCCCCAGCAGGTGTGGGGTGTGTGGGGGGGGGTTTGGGTGCCACAGCAGGTGCAGAGTGTGGGTGTGGGGGTCTGTCTGGGTGCCCCAGCGGGTGCGGGGTGTGTGGGGGGGGTCTGGGTGCCCCAGCGGGTGCGGGGTGTGTGTGGGGGTCCGTCTGGGTGCCCCAGCCAGTGTGGGGTATGTGTGGGGGGTCTGGGTGCCCCAGTGGGTGCGGGGTGTGTGTGGGGGGTCTGTCTGGGAGCCCCAGCAGATGTGGGGTGTGTGTGGGGGGTCTGGGTGCCCCAGCAGGTGCGGGGTGTGTGTGTGGGGGTCCGTCTGGGTGCCCCAGCCAGTGTGGGGTATGTGTGGGGGGTCTGGGTGCCCCAGTGGGTGCGGGGTGTGTGTGGGGGGGTCTGTCTGGGAGCCCCAGCAGATGTGGGGTGTGTGTGGGGGGTCTGGGTGCCCCAGCAGATGTGGGGTGTGTGTGGGGGGTCTGGGTGCCCCAGCCAGTGCGGGGGTGTGTGTGGGGGGTCTGGGTGCCCCAGCGGGTGCGGGGTGTGTGTGGGGGGTCTGGGTGCCCCAGCAGGTGCGGGGTGTGTGGGGGGGGGTCTGTCTGGGTGCCCCAGCCAGTGCGGGGTGTGTGTGGGGGTCTGTCTGGTGCCCCAGCCAGTGCAGGGTGTGTGTGGGGGTCTGTCTGGGTGCCCCAGCCAGTGCGGGGTGTGTGGGGGGGTCTGTCTGGGTGCCCCAGCGGGTGCGGGGTGTGTGTGGGGGTCTGTCTGGGTGCCCCAGCCAGTGCGGGGTGTGTGTGTGGGGGTCCGTCTGGGTGCCCCAGCGGGTGCGGGGTGTGTGTGGGGGGGGTCTGGGTGCCCCAGCGGGTGCGGGGTGTGTGTGGGGGGTCTGTCTGGGTGCCCCAGCGGGGTGCAGGGTGTGTGTGGGGGGGTCCGTCTGGGTGCCCCAGCGGGGTGCGGGGTGTGTGGGGGGGGGTCTGGGTGCCCCAGCCGGTGCGGGGTGTGTGGGGGGGGGTCTGTCTGGGTGCCCCAGCAGGTGCGGGGGTGTGTGTGGGGGGGTCCGTCTGGGTGCCCCAGCGGGTGCGGGGTGTGTGTGGGGGGTCTGGGTGCCCCAGCCGGTGCGGGGGTGTGTGTGGGGGGTCTGTCTGGGTGCCCCAGCCAGTGCGGGGTGTGTGGGGGGGGGTCTGTCTGGGTGCCCCAGCGGGTGCGGGGTGTGTGTGGGGGGTCTGGGTGCCCCAGCCGGGGGGGGTCTGGGTGCCCCAGCGGGTGCGGGGTGTGTGTGTGGGGGGTCCGTCTGGGTGCCCCAGCCAGTGCGGGGTGTGTGGGGGGGTCTGTCTGGGTGCCCCAGCGGGTGCGGGGTGTGTGTGGGGGTCTGTCTGGGTGCCCCAGCCAGTGCGGGGTGTGTGTGTGGGGGTCCGTCTGGGTGCCCCAGCGGGTGCGGGGTGTGTGTGGGGGGTCTGTCTGGGTGCCCCAGCGGGGTGCGGGGTGTGTGTGGGGGGTCTGTCTGGGTGCCCCAGCGGGTGCGGGGTGTGTGTGGGGGGGTCCGTCTGGGTGCCCCAGCGGGTGCGGGGTGTGTGTGGGGGGGGTCTGGGTGCCCCAGCCGGTGCGGGGTGTGTGGGGGGGGTCTGTCTGGGTGCCCCAGCAGGTGCGGGGTGTGTGTGTGGGGGTCCGTCTGGGTGCCCCAGCGGGTGCGGGGTGTGTGTGGGGGGTCTGGGTGCCCCAGCCGGTGCGGGGTGTGTGTGGGGGGTCTGTCTGGGTGCCCCAGCCAGTGCGGGGTGTGTGGGGGGGGGTCTGTCTGGGTGCCCCAGCGGGTGCGGGGTGTGTGTGGGGGGTCTGGGTGCCCCAGCCGGGGGGGGTCTGGGTGCCCCAGCGGGTGCGGGGTGTGTGTGTGGGGGGTCCGTCTGGGTGCCCCAGCCAGTGCGGGGTGTGTGTGTGGGGGTCCGTCTGGGTGCCCCAGCGGGTGCGGGGTGTGTGTGGGGGGGGTCTGGGTGCCCCAGCGGGTGCGGGGTGTGTGTGGGGGGTCTGTCTGGGTGCCCCAGCGGGTGCGGGGTGTGTGTGGGGGGTCTGTCTGGGTGCCCCAGCGGGTGCGGGGTGTGTGTGGGGGGTCTGTCTGGGTGCCCCAGCGGGTGCGGGGTGTGTGGGGGGGGTCTGTCTGGGTGCCCCAGCCAGTGCGGGGGGTGTGTGTGGGGGTCCGTCTGGGTGCCCCAGCCAGTGCGGGGTGTGTGTGTGGGGGGGTCTGGGTGCCCCAGCAGGTGCGGGGTGTGTGGGGGGGGTCTGCCTGGGTGCCCCAGCGGGTGCGGGGTGTGTGTGTGGGGTCTGTCTGGGTGCCCCAGCGGGTGCGGGGTGTGTGTGGGGGTTCTGTCTGGGTGCCCCAGCAGGTGCGGTTTGTGTGTGGGGGTCCGTCTGGGTGCCCCCAGCCAGTGCGGGGTGTGTGTGTGGGGGTCTGTCTGGGTGCCCCAGCGGGTGCGGGGTGTGTGGGGGGGGTCTGGGTGCCCCAGCGGGTGCGGGGTGTGTGTGTGGGGGGTCCGTCTGGGTGCCCCAGCGGGTGCGGGGTGTGTGTGTGGGGGGTCCGTCTGGGTGCCCCAGAGGGTGCGGGGTGTGTGGGGGGGTCTGTCTGGGTGCCCCAGCGGGTGCGGGGTGTGTGGGGGGGTCCGTCTGGGTGCCCCAGCCGGTGCGGGGTGTGTGTGGGGGGTCCGTCTGGGTGCCCCAGCAGGTGCAGAGCGTGTGTGTGTGGGGGTCCGTCTGGGTGCCCCAGCAGGTGCTGCCCCCATGTAAGCATGAATGGAGGAGTCAATGTTCTGAATTTGCCACCGTGCTGGTTTGATTTTAAAGCTGAAATCTAACGAACTGGGTTTGCCTCTTTGCTGGGTGTTGTAGCCGATATTCCAGTGGAAGCTAAGAGGAGAACCCCTTTTACTGAGCCCAGGGAGCCTTAGCTACTAATTAACACTGGCCTCTTCTCAGATCAGCGCTCACCTCGGACAGCATTTCTCACAGCAGGACACGCGGTTATTCCCAACCAACCCGTTTAGTAATTGGCCAGAGCCACCGTAGCACACAATCAGCAGTGCACCACTTGAGCGTAGCTACAACCAGCGTTTCAGGTCTATCCCGCACAGCCTTGCAAGCAGTACCGCAGGGTTGAGGACGAGCGGTTAGACCAAGGAGCAATGCAGAACACCCGGGTTTCTTTATAATCATCACTCGGCAATTCTTCCGCCCCAAACGCATGGACACCCCTGCCCAGGATTTCACCCAGGAGGAAGGAAGCGCTTGTCTTTAGAGCCCGTTACACCGTGCTCCCTGCTAAGGGAGTGGATTGGTCCCAGAGCAACCAGCTTAGATAGCAGCAGAACTGCTTCACGGTAGAGTTCAATCCTGAGGCCTACAGAGAAAAGCACGCAAAACGCGGTGGTTAAATCCAGCACACGGCTGCCCGAGGTATTGCTGGGGCGTGTAGACTCACCAAGCCAACCTGCAGCTATTTCTGTTAAAGAACAGCGGGGAAATGAAATCTCACCACTTCTTCTTCTCCTGCGAACCCTGGGCTGGGGGCGAGTCATTCATCTCTTGGTGCCGGGACCGTGGCTGAGGGGAGAGGCTGCCCACGAGGGTTCAGCTAGCTCTGGGGTCCCCCAGGGTGACCTCGGTTTTATATGCCACCTTCCAAATTGCTCTGAGCTTTCCAGCTCTCAGTTCCTCTGCTGTCCAGGAGATGGCGGTGGTGTATGACACATTGCAGAGAGAGAGGGGTGTTGCTTTGATTCATGGCCAGGCCTGGTTCATAATTAGCCCAGCCTGGGATCCCCCCTCTCAAGCAATTTCTCTTAATGTTCCAGAGTCCGACCCTGGTGAGGGGGCCTCTCAGCCACCCTCCGGGTGCCGTGCAATTCCTGTCACTCCTAGAGAGCCCCAGTCACTTCCAAAGTGCACACACCAAACCCTGACTGATCCTTGCAGTCTGGTGGGCCCAATCCCCCGGCCCCAGATGATCCCTGATACCTTTGCTGCTTCACCCAGGGTCTGAGATGTCCCAGGGAGGAACAAGACGGAGGGTTGGCGAGGAGAGGGGTGTCTCTGTCTCCCAAGGCAAACGGCTGCACGCCGGCGTCAGGGAGGGCTGGCTGGTTAAGACTTCTTGGGCTCTCAGGAACTTTTTTGGGTCACCCAGCAAGCCGGTCCCAGCTGCCTTAAACTTACCTCTTCTCCCCTGGCCCTTGGCTCACACCTGGGAGCAGCTGCTCTTCTCTGTCACCTGGCAGGGGCTCTTAGCTAGACGAAGCGAGCTGGACGTCTCGTCCATGAGTGAACTAGGGCAGTCTTTGGGGTGAGGGTCTGACAGCAGCGGGGAGATCCCTTCGCAGGGATCACTCGCCTTTCCTGGAAACGGTGTCATTTAGCTTTAGCTTAATTCTAGACTCCGAGAGGTAGCCGGGCTCTCCAGACGAGAGGTCTCGGCCGCTCCAAGGGGAAGCTGGACGCCTGCACAAGGTGATCTCGGATCCTGGCCGGGCCGGGGAGCCGAGAGAGCGATGGCTGTTAAGAGCCGACGTTAACGTCTGTGCGGCTCCCCGCAGGTGGACATCTACATCATGACGCAGCCGCTGTCGGGGAAGTGGCTGCACTACGGCACCGAGGTGACAAGCAGCAGCGGGCGCCTGGCCTTCCTCATCCCGCCCGACAAGGCGCTGGGCATCGGCATGTACCCCGTGCGCATGGTGGTCAGGTGAGACCCCCGCCCTGCCCTGCCCGGGTGCATGTGACCCTGGGGAGGGGAGACACAGGGCCCAGGGGGGAGGGACATACTGGGGAGTGGGGCTGTACCAGGAGCCTGGCAGGGAGAGCCCTCGGGGGGGAAAGCAGTGTTGGGAATGGGTGAGGGGAGGCTGTTGGAGGCAGGGGACCCCCTCTGGGCAAGGCTTGCGGGACACCCCCCTCCCCCGCAGTGTGTGTGGGGAGGAGAGGGAGATCTATGTGCGGGGGGGATGTCTCTGGGCTCCCCGTCCTGCTCGGTCCCTGACGCCCTCCGCTCCCGTGCAGAGGGGATCACAGCTATGCCGAGGCCTTCCTGACGGTGGTGGCACGCAGCACCGAGGCGGTTGTCTTCAGCATCGACGGCTCCTTCACGGCCAGCGTCTCCATCATGGGCAGCGACCCCAAGGTGCGGGCAGGCGCCGTCGACGTTGTGCGGTAGGTGCCCCCAGTGACCCCTCTCCCCCGCCCCGGGTAAACCTCCCACTCCTGTCCCTACGCCCAGCAACCCTCTACCACCCTGCTAACCCCCTTCCCGCTGCTGTCCTCTCAGCTCCTGCCCGCCCCCCAGCTCCCCACGACCCCCCCCCCGTGATGCCCGTGTCGTGTCGCCCCAGGCACTGGCAGGACTCAGGGTACATGATCATCTATGTGACGGGGCGGCCCGACATGCAGAAGCACCGCGTGGTGGCCTGGCTGTCGCAACACAACTTCCCGCACGGCGTCGTCTCCTTCTGCGACGGCCTCACCCACGACCCCCTGCGCCAAAAAGCTGCCTTCCTGCAGAGCCTGCGCACCGAGGTGGGGCCTGCGCCCAGCGCCGCGGGGGACAGGGCATAGCCAGGGTTTGGGGGTGACGGGGGGCAGGCCAGGCCAGGGCTCAGTCAGTGTCAGGAGCGGGCTGGCGCAAGGGGGCAGGGTTTGGGTGGTGTGAAGGGTGGAGCTTGGGAGGTGCAAGGGGGCGGGGCTTGGACAGCACAAAGGGGTGGGGCTCATGCGGCATGGGGGGTGGGGCTCAGGTGGTGCGAGGGGACGGGACTTGGGATGGCACAAGGAGGTGGGGCTCGGGGTATGGGGGTGGGGCTCAGGTGGCATGAGGGGGCGGGGCTCAGGTGGTGCTAGGGGGCGGGGCTCGGGCAGCGGGAGGGGCTCAGGTGGTACGAGGAGGTGGGGTGCCAGGCTGAATACCCATGTGCTGCAGGCAGAGGTCACCATTGTGGCTGGCTATGGCTCCACGAAGGACATCTCGGTCTACAGCTCCCTGGGGCTCTCGCCCACCCAGATCTACATTGTCGGGCGCACCGTCAAGAAGTTCCAGAACCAGTGCCAGGTACGCGGGCACCAGGGGGTACGAGCTGCAGTCCCCGGACAGGGGACTGGCTGGCTCAGGAACTGGTACATGGGGTCTTTCCCCTCTAGCGGGTGCTGGCTCCAGTCTGGCCCCAGGGCAGGAGACTGGCTGGCTCAGGGGGGTGGGGAATGGGACACGGGAGCCTTCCCTTCCAGAGGGCACAGAGCCCCTGGGCCAGAAGGGTGGGAGGCAGTGGTGCCCATGGCCCTTGGGGGGCTGGCATGCGGACAGTGGGGGCTGGGCCCCAGCGCTCCCCCGTCCCTCTGTCCCCACGCTCGGTCCGTGCGTCTGTCCGCAGTTCTTGTCCGAGGGCTACGTGGCGCACCTGGCCCAGCTGGAGACGGCATCGCTGGCACATTCGCCCAAGGGGGCACCGCGGCCCACGCTGGGCAAAGGCACCTACGGCTGCCCCGCCCCCGTCGACTTCCTGCGCAAGCAGAGCCAGCTGCTGCGCTCGCGGGGGCAGAGCCAGGCGGAGCGTGAGGGGGGTGCCCCAGCACCGCCCCGCGCCAAGGCCCGCAGCATCAGCCTCAAGCTAGAGAGCGAGGAGTGAGCCCGCCGCGGCTTCCCGGCCTGGAGCGAGCGCCGAGCCCGCACGAGGAGACGAGGGCGCCCGGCACGGAGAGGGAGCTCCCGACGGGACCACGCGCTGCACCGCTGCCCCGGCACGGGGCGAGAACTGTGCATGGGGGCCTGAGGAGCCCCCCAGCACTGGGCATGGCCAGCCCCCCATCCCCCTGGGCTCCCCTCCCCCACCCCACTGCTCTCTTGGGCATGGCCTGCCTGCCACCCACAGCCCCCTGCTCCCCCAGCCCTGGGGTCCCCTCCCCTCCCCACAGTCCCACTCCCCGAGCCCTGGGCCCACCCCCCCCCCAGCTCTGCTGGTGCCCCTCAGTCCCAACCCACAGACCTCTGCCAGCCCAGCCCTGAGACCCCCTTGTTGCCCATGCTGCTCTGTCTGGGAGTCTGTGACTGGGTTTCCCAAGGGAAGGGTGAGTCACTGCTGGGAATTAGGGGGTTGGGCCTCTCCACCCTGCCCCCCATGCAAGGCCTAGATCTGGCACGTTTGCTCCTGGGCCGTGCTGTCCGCATCACAGCGACTGGGAGGAGGGGCCAGTTGCCCCTGTCTCTGGGCAGCCCCTGTAACCCGCGGCCTGCATGACCCAGCCCCCCTGCACAGAGACCCCACCCATGCACCCAGCCCCGGCTGTGTCCAGTTTGATGCTGGATCCCAGAAGCAGGGCCAGACAGCCTGGGCACGAGTTTAGCCCACGCCCACCCCGCTGGGCACGTTACACCCCCACCCAGCGGCAGGGGGGGCTCATTATTTATTTTTGTTGGTGTCAGAGTTAACGAGTGAGGCAGGGAGGGGCCAGGCCCAGAGGAGGCGGGGCCTGGTGGGGGAGGGGCCGGAAGGATTCATGACTCTTTGTTTTTAAAAAAAAAATTGTGTAAATGTGGAATAAAAATGTAAAAATAAATAAACAGAGAATGGTACAAACAAGAAGGGCCGGTTCCTGGGGGCGGGAGAGGGCAATACAGGGCGGTGGGGGGGTGGAAATTTATTTGACTGGAGTGTTAAAATCACTGGTTATAACCTATTCAGCCGGGAGCGAGAGGGGGCAGGGCCTTGTCAAAGATGGGATTAGCTGGGAGGGAGGTAGGGTGTGGGAGGGGGCTCAGGGCTAGAGATTGGGGTGCGGGAGGGGATGCAGGGTTCAAGCGCCGGGTGGTGCTTACCTCTGGCGGGTCCCAGAAGCGGCGGCATGTCCCTGTGGCCCCTAGGCGGAGCCATGGCCAGGGGTCTCCACGTGCTGCCTGCGCCCACAGGCTCCACCCCCGCAGCTCCCATTGGCCACGGTTCTCGGGAAATTGGTCCAATGGTTAATTACGCTCACTGTCAAAATGTACGTCTTATTTCCGGTTGGCCTTTAGCTGTCTGCAACTTCCACCCGTTGGCTCCTGTTAGCCCTTTCTCCACTAGACGGACAAGCCCATTGGTTCACGTTTGTTCCCATGTAGAGAATGTAATCAAGTCACCACTTAACCTGGAGGCTAGGGCCACCAACTAGCTGAGCTGGTCAGGGACCCGGCCCCACGCTCTGGGTGTCCCTATGCCTCTGACTGCCAGAAGCTGGGACTGGCTGACAGGGGATGGCTCACTCGATAACTGCCCTGTTCTGATCAGTCCCTCTGAATCTTCTGCAGGGAGTGAGAAGGGCAGTGACGCCGCCTTTCAGCCAGACCCAGGGGCTGCGCTGGTTCCTGGCTCACGCTGTGCCAGGCTGTTGTGCTGCTCCCAGAGAGGGCTGCAGTTCAGGTGCGAGCGCATCACTACTCCAGACAGGCTGTAACCTTCTGGGAATCTCAGACCCACAGCGGCTCAGGATGCCCCGGAGGGGAGGGGAGTCACCATTCAACCATGCCCGTCCCCAGTGCCCCCAATGGGCCATGCACCAGGCTCGGGTGGGGCTGGGGATGCCTGACTAACCTAATTGCCTTCTATGATGAGATAACTGGCTCTGTGGATGAGGGGAAAGCAGTGGATGTGTTACTCCTTGACTTTAGCAAAGCTTTTGATACAGTCTCCTACAGTATTCTTGCCGGCAAGTTAAAGAAGTATGGGCTGGATGAATGGACTATAAGGTGGATAGAAAGCTGGCTAGATCGTTGGGCTCAATGGGTAGTGATCAATGGCTCCATGTCTAGTTGGCAGCCGGTATCAAGCGGAGTGCCCCAAGGGTCGGTCCTGGGGCCGGTTTTGTTCAATATCTTCATTAATGATCTAGAGGATGGCGTGGACTGCACCCTCAGCAAGTTTGCAGATGACACTAAACTGGGAGGAGTGGTAGTTACGCTGGAGGATAGGAATAGGATACAGAGGGACCTAGACAAATTGGAGGATTGGGCCAAAAGAAATCTGATGAGGTTCAACAAGGACAAGTGCAGAGTCCTGCACTTGGGAGCGAAGAATCCCATGCACCTCTACAGACTAGGGACCAAGTGGCTAGACAGCAGTTCTGCAGAAAAAGACCTAGGGGTTACAGTGGACGAGAAGTGTGCCCTTGTTGCCAAGAAGGCTAATGGCATTTTGGGCTGTATAAGTAGGGGTATTGCCAGCAGATCGAGGGACGTGATCATTCCCCTCTATTTGACATTGGTGAGGCCTCATCTGGGCCAGTTTTGGGCCCCACACTACAAGAAGGATTTGGAAAAATTGGAAAGAGTCCAGTGGAGGGCAACAAAAATGATTAGGGGGCTGGGGCACATGACTTATGAGGCGAGGCTGAGGGAACGGGGATTGTTTAGTCTGCAGAAGAGAAGAATGAGGGGGGATTTGATAGCTGCTTTCAACTACCTGAAAGGGGGTTCGAAAGAGGATGGATCTAGACTGTTCTCAGTGGTGGCAGATGACAGAACAAGGAGTAATGGTCTCAAGTTGCAGTGGGGGAGGTTTAGGTTGGATATTAGGAAAAACTTTTTCACTAGGAGGGTGGTGAAGCACTGGAATGGGTTACCTAGGGAGGTGGTGGAATCTCCTTCCTTAGAGGTTTTTAAGGTCAGGCTTGACAAAGCCCTGGCTGGGATGATTTAGTTGGGGATTGGTCCTGCTTTGAGCAGGGAGTTGGACTAGATGACCTCCTGAGGTCCCTTCCAACCCTGATATTCTATGATTCTATGATGAGGGGGTTGAGGTGCAGGAGGGGGCTCCAGGCTGGGATTGAGAGGTTTGGAGGGCGGGAGGGGGATCTTACCTCAACCAGCTCCCGGAGGCAGTGTCATATCCCGCCTCCGGCTCCTACGCGGAGGCGTGGCCAGGCGGCTCCACACACTGCCCCATCTACAGGCACCGCCCCCACAGCTCCCATTGGCAGTGGTTCCTGACCAATGGGAGCTGCGAGGGTGGCGCTTAGGGCAGGGGCAGCGTGTGGAGCCCCCTTGATGCCCCTATGTGTAGGAGCCAGAGGGAGGATATGACGCTGCTTCTTGGGAGCCGCATGGCGTGGCGGCTAGCAGGAAGCCTGCCAGCCCTGCTGTGCGGTGCCGCCAACCGGACAGTCAATGGCCCGGTCAGCAGGTGCTGACTGGAGCCATCAGGATCCCTTTACGACCGGGTGTTCTGGTTGAAAAACAGACACCTGGTCACCCTATCACCATCTCAGCGCTGCGTACCTGGGCCCCGCACTCGGCCTCCTTTCCCCGATCCCAGCGCTGCGTGCCCGGGCCCCGCACTCGGCCTCCTTTTCCCGATCTCAGCGCTGCGTGCCCGGGCCCCGCACTCGGCCTCCTTTCCCCGGTCCCAGCGCTGCGGGCCCGGGCCCCGCACTCGGCCTCCTTTCCCCGGTCCCAGCGCTGCGGGCCCGGGCCCCGCACTCGGCCTCCTTTCCCCGATCCCAGCGCTGCGGGCCCGGGCCCCGCACTCGGCCTCCTTTCCCCGGTCCCAGCGCTGCGGGCCCGGGCCCCGCACTCGGCCTCCTTTCCCCGATCCCAGCGCTGCGGGCCCGGGCCCCGCACTCGGCCTCCTTTCCCCGATCCCAGCGCTGCGGGCCCGGGCCCCGCACTCGGCCTCCTTTCCCCGATCCCAGCGCTGCGGGCCCGGGCCCCGCACTCGGCCTCCTTTCCCCGATCCCAGCGCTGCGGGCCCGGGCCCCGCACTCGGCCTCCTTTCCCCGATCCCAGCGCTGCGGGCCCGGGCCCCGCACTCGGCCTCCTTTCCCCGATCCCAGCGCTGCGGGCCCGGGCCCCGCACTCGGCCTCCTTTCCCCGATCCCAGCGCTGCGGGCCCGGGCCCCGCACTCGGCCTCCTTTCCCCGGTCCCAGCGCTGCGGGCCCGGGCCCCGCACTCGGCCTCCTTTCCCCGGTCCCAGCGCTGCGGGCCCGGGCCCCGCACTCGGCCTCCTTTCCCCGGTCCCAGCGCTGCGGGCCCGGGCCCCGCACTCGGCCTCCTTTCCCCGATCCCAGCGCTGCGGGCCCGGGCCCCGCACTCGGCCTCCTTTCCCCGATCCCAGCGCTGCGGGCCCGGGCCCCGCACTCGGCCTCCTTTCCCCGATCCCAGCGCTGCGGGCCCGGGCCCCGCACTCGGCCTCCTTTCCCCGGTCCCAGCGCTGCGTGCCCGGGCCCCGCACTCGGCCTCCTTTCCCCGATCCCAGCGCTGCGGGCCCGGGCCCCGCACTCGGCCTCCTTTCCCCGATCTCAGCGCTGTGTACCTGGGCCCCGCACTCGGCCTCCTTTCCCCGATCCCAGCGCTGCGGGCCCGGGCCCCGCACTCGGCCTCCTTTCCCCGATCCCAGCGCTGCGGGCCCGGGCCCCGCACTCGGCCTCCTTTCCCCGATCCCAGCGCTGCGGGCCTGGGCCCCGCACTCGGCCTCCTTTCCCCGATCCCAGCGCTGCGGGCCTGGGCCCCGCACTCAGCCTCCTTTCCCCGATCCCAGCGCTGCGGGCCCGGGCCCCGCACTCGGCCTCCTTTCCCCGATCCCAGCGCTGCGTGCCCGGGCCCCGCACTCGGCCTCCTTTTCCCAATCTCAGCGCTGCGGGCCCGGGCCCCGCACTCGGCCTCCTTTCCCCGGTCCCAGCGCTGCGTGCCCAGGCCCCGCACTCGGCCTCCTTTCTCCGGTCCCAGCGCTGCGTACCTGGGCCCCGCACTCGGCCTCCTTTCCCCGATCCCAGCGCTGCGGGCCTGGGCCCCGCACTCGGCCTCCTTTCCCCGATCCCAGCGCTGCGGGCCCAGGCCCCGCACTCGGCCTCCTTTCCCCGATCCCAGCGCTGCGGGCCCGGGCCCCGCACTCGGCCTCCTTTTCCCGATCTCAGCGCTGTGTACCTGGGCCCCGCACTCAGCCTCCTTTCCCCGGTCCCAGCGCTGCGGGCCCGGGCCCCGCACTCGGCCTCCTTTCCCCGATCCCAGCGCTGCGGGCCCGGGCCCCGCACTCGGCCTCCTTTCCCCGATCCCAGCGCTGCGGGCCCGGGCCCCGCACTCGGCCTCCTTTCCCCGATCCCAGCGCTGCGGGCCCGGGCCCCGCACTCGGCCTCCTTTCCCCGATCCCAGCGCTGCGGGCCCGGGCCCCGCACTCGGCCTCCTTTTCCCGATCTCAGCGCTGTGTACCTGGGCCCCGCACTCAGCCTCCTTTCCCCGGTCCCAGCGCTGCGGGCCCGGGCCCCGCACTCGGCCTCCTTTCCCCGATCCCAGCGCTGCGGGCCCGGGCCCCGCACTCGGCCTCCTTTCCCCGATCCCAGCGCTGCGGGCCCGGGCCCCGCACTCGGCCTCCTTTCCCCGATCCCAGCGCTGCGGGCCCGGGCCCCGCACTCGGCCTCCTTTCCCCGATCCCAGCGCTGCGGGCCCGGGCCCCGCACTCGGCCTCCTTTTCCCGATCTCAGCGCTGTGTACCTGGGCCCCGCACTCAGCCTCCTTTCCCCGGTCCCAGCGCTGCGGGCCCGGGCCCCGCACTCGGCCTCCTTTCCCCGGTCCCAGCGCTGCGGGCCCGGGCCCCGCACTCGGCCTCCTTTCCCCGGTCCCAGCGCTGCGGGCCCGAGCCCCGCACTCGGCCTCCTTTCCCCGGTCCCAGCGCTGCGGGCCCGGGCCCCGCACTCGGCCTCCTTTCCCCGATCCCAGCGCTGTGTACCTGGGCCCCGCACTCAGCCTCCTTTCCCCGGTCCCAGCGCTGCGTGCCCGGGCCCCGCACTCAGCCTCCTTTCCCCGATCCCAGCGCTGCGGGCCCAGGCCCCGCACTCGGCCTCCTTTCCCCGATCCCAGCGCTGTGTACCTGGGCCCCGCACTCAGCCTCCTTTCCCCGATCCCAGCGCTGCGGGCCCAGGCCCCGCACTCAGCCTCCTTTCCCCGGTCCCAGTGCTGCGTGCCCGGGCCCCGCACTCGGCCTCCTTTCCCCGGTCCCAGCGCTGCGGGCCCAGGCCCCGCACTCGGCCTCCTTTCCCCGGTCCCAGCGCTGCGGGCCCGGGCCCCGCACTCGGCCTCCTTTCCCCGATCCCAGCGCTGCGGGCCCGGGCCCCGCACTCGGCCTCCTTTCCCCGATCCCAGCGCTGCGTGCCTGGGCCCCGCACTCGGCCTCCTTTCCCCGGTCCCAGCGCTGCGGGCCCAGGCCCCGCACTCGGCCTCCTTTCCCCGATCCCAGCACTGCGGGCCCGGGCCCCGCACTCGGCCTCCTTTCCCCGATCCCAGCGCTGCGGGCCCGGGCCCCGCACTCGGCCTCCTTTCCCCGATCCCAGCGCTGCGGGCCCGGGCCCCGCACTCGGCCTCCTTTCCCCGATCCCAGCGCTGCGGGCCCGGGCCCCGCACTCGGCCTCCTTTCCCCGATCCCAGCGCTGCGGGCCCGGGCCCCGCACTCGGCCTCCTTTCCCCGATCCCAGCGCTGCGGGCCCGGGCCCCGCACTCGGCCTCCTTTCCCCGATCCCAGCGCTGCGGGCCCGGGCCCCGCACTCGGCCTCCTTTCCCCGATCCCAGCGCTGCGGGCCCGGGCCCCGCACTCGGCCTCCTTTCCCCGGTCCCAGCGCTGCGGGCCCGGGCCCCGCACTCGGCCTCCTTTCCCCGGTCCCAGCGCTGCGGGCCCGGGCCCCGCACTCGGCCTCCTTTCCCCGGTCCCAGCGCTGCGGGCCCGGGCCCCGCACTCGGCCTCCTTTCCCCGATCCCAGCGCTGCGGGCCCGGGCCCCGCACTCGGCCTCCTTTCCCCGATCCCAGCGCTGCGGGCCCGGGCCCCGCACTCGGCCTCCTTTCCCCGATCCCAGCGCTGCGGGCCCGGGCCCCGCACTCGGCCTCCTTTCCCCGGTCCCAGCGCTGCGTGCCCGGGCCCCGCACTCGGCCTCCTTTCCCCGATCCCAGCGCTGCGGGCCCGGGCCCCGCACTCGGCCTCCTTTCCCCGATCTCAGCGCTGTGTACCTGGGCCCCGCACTCGGCCTCCTTTCCCCGATCCCAGCGCTGCGGGCCCGGGCCCCGCACTCGGCCTCCTTTCCCCGATCCCAGCGCTGCGGGCCCGGGCCCCGCACTCGGCCTCCTTTCCCCGATCCCAGCGCTGCGGGCCTGGGCCCCGCACTCGGCCTCCTTTCCCCGATCCCAGCGCTGCGGGCCTGGGCCCCGCACTCAGCCTCCTTTCCCCGATCCCAGCGCTGCGGGCCCGGGCCCCGCACTCGGCCTCCTTTCCCCGATCCCAGCGCTGCGTGCCCGGGCCCCGCACTCGGCCTCCTTTTCCCAATCTCAGCGCTGCGGGCCCGGGCCCCGCACTCGGCCTCCTTTCCCCGGTCCCAGCGCTGCGTGCCCAGGCCCCGCACTCGGCCTCCTTTCTCCGGTCCCAGCGCTGCGTACCTGGGCCCCGCACTCGGCCTCCTTTCCCCGATCCCAGCGCTGCGGGCCTGGGCCCCGCACTCGGCCTCCTTTCCCCGATCCCAGCGCTGCGGGCCCAGGCCCCGCACTCGGCCTCCTTTCCCCGATCCCAGCGCTGCGGGCCCGGGCCCCGCACTCGGCCTCCTTTTCCCGATCTCAGCGCTGTGTACCTGGGCCCCGCACTCAGCCTCCTTTCCCCGGTCCCAGCGCTGCGGGCCCGGGCCCCGCACTCGGCCTCCTTTCCCCGATCCCAGCGCTGCGGGCCCGGGCCCCGCACTCGGCCTCCTTTCCCCGATCCCAGCGCTGCGGGCCCGGGCCCCGCACTCGGCCTCCTTTCCCCGATCCCAGCGCTGCGGGCCCGGGCCCCGCACTCGGCCTCCTTTCCCCGATCCCAGCGCTGCGGGCCCGGGCCCCGCACTCGGCCTCCTTTTCCCGATCTCAGCGCTGTGTACCTGGGCCCCGCACTCAGCCTCCTTTCCCCGGTCCCAGCGCTGCGGGCCCGGGCCCCGCACTCGGCCTCCTTTCCCCGATCCCAGCGCTGCGGGCCCGGGCCCCGCACTCGGCCTCCTTTCCCCGATCCCAGCGCTGCGGGCCCGGGCCCCGCACTCGGCCTCCTTTCCCCGATCCCAGCGCTGCGGGCCCGGGCCCCGCACTCGGCCTCCTTTCCCCGATCCCAGCGCTGCGGGCCCGGGCCCCGCACTCGGCCTCCTTTTCCCGATCTCAGCGCTGTGTACCTGGGCCCCGCACTCAGCCTCCTTTCCCCGGTCCCAGCGCTGCGGGCCCGGGCCCCGCACTCGGCCTCCTTTCCCCGGTCCCAGCGCTGCGGGCCCGGGCCCCGCACTCGGCCTCCTTTCCCCGGTCCCAGCGCTGCGGGCCCGAGCCCCGCACTCGGCCTCCTTTCCCCGGTCCCAGCGCTGCGGGCCCGGGCCCCGCACTCGGCCTCCTTTCCCCGATCCCAGCGCTGTGTACCTGGGCCCCGCACTCAGCCTCCTTTCCCCGGTCCCAGCGCTGCGTGCCCGGGCCCCGCACTCAGCCTCCTTTCCCCGATCCCAGCGCTGCGGGCCCAGGCCCCGCACTCGGCCTCCTTTCCCCGATCCCAGCGCTGTGTACCTGGGCCCCGCACTCAGCCTCCTTTCCCCGATCCCAGCGCTGCGGGCCCAGGCCCCGCACTCAGCCTCCTTTCCCCGGTCCCAGTGCTGCGTGCCCGGGCCCCGCACTCGGCCTCCTTTCCCCGGTCCCAGCGCTGCGGGCCCAGGCCCCGCACTCGGCCTCCTTTCCCCGGTCCCAGCGCTGCGGGCCCGGGCCCCGCACTCGGCCTCCTTTCCCCGATCCCAGCGCTGCGGGCCCGGGCCCCGCACTCGGCCTCCTTTCCCCGATCCCAGCGCTGCGTGCCTGGGCCCCGCACTCGGCCTCCTTTCCCCGGTCCCAGCGCTGCGGGCCCAGGCCCCGCACTCGGCCTCCTTTCCCCGATCCCAGCACTGCGGGCCCGGGCCCCGCACTCGGCCTCCTTTCCCCGATCCCAGCGCTGCGGGCCCGGGCCCCGCACTCGGCCTCCTTTCCCCGATCCCAGCGCTGCGTGCCCAGGCCCCGCACTCGGCCTCCTTTTCCCGATCTCAGCGCTGCGGGCCCGGGCCCCGCACTCGGCCTCCTTTCCCCGATCCCAGCACTGCGGGCCCGGGCCCCGCACTCGGCCTCCTTTCCCCGATCCCAGCGCTGCGGGCCCGGGCCCCGCACTCGGCCTCCTTTCCCCGGTCCCAGCGCTGCGTGCCCAGGCCCCGCACTCGGCCTCCTTTCTCCGGTCCCAGCGCTGCGTACCTGGGCCCCGCACTCGGCCTCCTTTCCCCGATCCCAGCGCTGCGGGCCTGGGCCCCGCACTCGGCCTCCTTTCCCCGATCCCAGCGCTGCGGGCCCAGGCCCCGCACTCGGCCTCCTTTCCCCGATCCCAGCGCTGCGGGCCCGGGCCCCGCACTCGGCCTCCTTTTCCCGATCTCAGCGCTGTGTACCTGGGCCCCGCACTCAGCCTCCTTTCCCCGGTCCCAGCGCTGCGGGCCCGGGCCCCGCACTCGGCCTCCTTTCCCCGATCCCAGCGCTGCGGGCCCGGGCCCCGCACTCGGCCTCCTTTCCCCGATCCCAGCGCTGCGGGCCCGGGCCCCGCACTCGGCCTCCTTTCCCCGATCCCAGCGCTGCGGGCCCGGGCCCCGCACTCGGCCTCCTTTCCCCGGTCCCAGCGCTGCGGGCCCGGGCCCCGCACTCGGCCTCCTTTCCCCGATCCCAGCGCTGCGGGCCCAGGCCCCGCACTCGGCCTCCTTTCCCCGGTCCCAGCGCTGCGGGCCCGAGCCCCGCACTCGGCCTCCTTTCCCCGGTCCCAGCGCTGCGGGCCCGGGCCCCGCACTCGGCCTCCTTTCCCCGATCCCAGCGCTGTGTACCTGGGCCCCGCACTCAGCCTCCTTTCCCCGGTCCCAGCGCTGCGTGCCCGGGCCCCGCACTCAGCCTCCTTTCCCCGATCCCAGCGCTGCGGGCCCAGGCCCCGCACTCGGCCTCCTTTCCCCGATCCCAGCGCTGTGTACCTGGGCCCCGCACTCAGCCTCCTTTCCCCGATCCCAGCGCTGCGGGCCCAGGCCCCGCACTCAGCCTCCTTTCCCCGGTCCCAGTGCTGCGTGCCCGGGCCCCGCACTCGGCCTCCTTTCCCCGGTCCCAGCGCTGCGGGCCCAGGCCCCGCACTCGGCCTCCTTTCCCCGGTCCCAGCGCTGCGGGCCCGGGCCCCGCACTCGGCCTCCTTTCCCCGATCCCAGCGCTGCGGGCCCGGGCCCCGCACTCGGCCTCCTTTCCCCGATCCCAGCGCTGCGTGCCTGGGCCCCGCACTCGGCCTCCTTTCCCCGGTCCCAGCGCTGCGGGCCCAGGCCCCGCACTCGGCCTCCTTTCCCCGATCCCAGCACTGCGGGCCCGGGCCCCGCACTCGGCCTCCTTTCCCCGATCCCAGCGCTGCGGGCCCGGGCCCCGCACTCGGCCTCCTTTTCCCGATCTCAGCGCTGCGTGCCCGGGCCCCGCACTCAGCCTCCTTTCCCCGATCCCAGCGCTGCGTGCCTGGGCCCCGCACTCGGCCTCCTTTCCCCGATCCCAGCGCTGCGGGCCCGGGCCCCGCACTCGGCCTCCTTTCCCCGATCCCAGCGCTGTGTCCCCCAGCCCTGCAATGGACCTGCCCATCCCCAGTGCCCGGCTCAGACTCAGCCCCTCATGCCTAGCACTGCTCAGCAGGAGCCCAGCAGAAACGAATTGGTCCTGGCTGCATCTCTTGCACTGGTATCACTGGTGCCATTCTCCGTGCATCAGCCAGGACCCACAACCCATCCCAGCCCCACCAGGCCTCATGGCCCTGGCAGATGGGTATGAGGCAGGGGGGCCAGAACTTCTCAAAAACACATCCCCACCCCAAGAGTCCAGCTGTGGACCAGACACTGGGCACAAAGGCTGGGAGTGTCCTTTCACGCCCAGCATCCAGGAGAGGGCTGCAGCGCACAGGCCATGGGCTGCTGGTACAGCTCTTGATCCATTAATCAGAGCAGGAGCACATGGCTCACACACAGCTACTGAGGAGCAATCGCTGGCAGAGATGCCAACCAGCCACAAGTAAATCGAGCTCAGCTCATGTAGCTCAGCAGTTCCTGAGCTGGCCCCTGGTGCCACTGAATAGCCGAGCGCACGGCAGGCTGGGGGACGGAGCCTCAGACTGTCCCACACCTGGCACCAAAGAAAACGTGTAAGAATAGTTTAACAAGAGCAGGTTAAGGGGTGACTTGGTCACAGCCTATAATTACCTACATGGGGCACAAATAGTTAATAATGGGGTCTTCAGTCTAGCAGAGAAGGTCTAAGAGGATCCAACAGCTGGAAGTCGAAGCTAGACAAATTCAGACTGGAAGTAAGGTGTAAATGTTTAACAGTGAGAGTAATTAGCCAGGAGGTGGATGGAGAAGATCACCTGGTCTTGTATGTTAGCTGGAAATTATTCCCACGGGAGAAGAACTATGCGGTGATAGAAGAGGCCCTTGCAGTAAAGCGGGCTTGTGATGCCTTGCGTTACTACGTCCTCGGAGCCCCATTCACGTTGGTCACTGACCACGCCTCGCTCCAGTGGCTGGCCAGAATGAAACATAATAATATGAGGATAATGCGCTGGTACTTGGCACTACAACCCTATGCTTTTACGGTTCGCCATAGGGTGGGGAAGGACCATGCGAATGCAGATTTTCAGTCCTGCCTGGGAGGTATGGAAGGGTCTGGCCCCGACGAGCGGGAGCCAGACGTAAGGGGTGTGTGTGTGTAGCAAGGCAGTGTGGTTCCCCGCCACCCCAGGGCGGGACTAGCCTCTCCAGATACCAAAGTGGGTGGAGCCAGTGAACCCTGCGCCCGCCCCCCAGAGGTCAAGGTGCAGGACAGGAAGTATAAAAGCCCAACCCCAGAGCTCATTAGAGATGTGGCTGCTGCTGGAGGTGCCAGATGCCTGTTGTCACGGAGTGTGGGGGAGTCAGGGCCCTGCACCCCTCTTCCTGAGATTCACCGTCACTCTCAGCCAGCCAGTAAAACAGAAGGTTTATTAGATGACAGGAACACAGTCCCAAGCAGAGCGTGTTGGTACAACCAGAACCCCTCAATCAAGTCCTTCTGGGGGGTTTAGGGAGCTTAGACCCCAGCTTGGGGTTCCCTGCATTTCACCACCCAGCCCAAGACTGACAACAAAATCTCCTCCAGCAGCTCTCTTCCGCCTCCCCCCAGCTCCTCCTCTCCTTTGTTCAGTCTCCCGGCCAGAAGGTGTCACTTCTCCCAACCCCCCTCCTGGCTCATGTAGCTTCCTTCAAGGGAAGTCCCCCATCCCCAATGTAACTCCCCTGCAACATTCCCAGGTCAAATCCGTCCCGCTCCCTGCTCCGTCACACCTGTGGCTTAGCTCCCAGTTGGGAGATCCCGGCAATTGGCGGCTGACCCGAGGACTGGCCAGACCAGCCGATGCCTGATGCCGACCCGAGCCCGGAGAAGCAGTCAAGCCTGCCCCTCGCAAATTACCCAGAGGAGCTGTCAAGCGTATTGCTCGCCAGTTGCCCTGAGGAACCGGGGATGCAGGTACCTCTGGGGGGGGAATCAGGAAGTAGCCCAGGGGCAGCTGACCCTCTCTGGCTGCAGCACTGCCAGAGCCGATCCACTGACACAGCAGCAGGTCCTCTTCCACTGCTAGGGCCCTGGGCTGGGACGCAGTGGAGCAGGTGGCCCTGCGTCCCCGCTGCCACCCAACGTGGGTGGCCATCTCCCGCTCTTGAAGGCCCTTGGAACCAGGGCTGGGGCCTATTGCTTAACTGTTTGCTCAACCCCGCCTGAGCCACTGACCCTTTGCTGTCCCGCCCTGACCCAGGGCAAGGGCCTGCTCGTTATATAGCAGCTACTCAGCTCTGAGGACCGGAGTGCGGGACTCGCTACTGCCCGCCAACTGGACGTAATCATTTGTTGTGCCTCTATCGCGGGCCATGAGACCCCGTGGCCAGACTAGTTCCCCGACCCAAATGAACGGACGTAGCGAGGCGGTGTGCTTCCCTGCCGCCCCGGGGAGGGACGAGCCCTGGCCGAACCCTTCTACAGCTGTCTACACTACTACTTCTATCAGTATAAGGTATGTTGCTCAGAGGTGTGAATAAGTCAACCTCCCTGAGCGAAATCATTTACAACGACATAAACACTGGTGTGGACAACCTCTCCTGCCAACGTGGTTATCACTGCTCATTGGGGGTGTATTAATCAAGCTGACAGGAGAGCTCTCTCCGGTTGGCTTAGAGTGGCTAGAGCTGCACTGCTGTAAGCTCTCTAGTGTAGCAACAGCCTAAGTGGTTTCAAGACTGAGCTTGATCAGTTGATGGAGGGGATGGCATGAGACTGCCTGCAATGGCATGTAGCCGATCTGCGACTGCTAGCAGCAAATATCTCCAATGGCCAGAGATGGGACACTAGATGGGGAGAGCTCTGAGTTACTACAGAGAATTTTTTCCCAAGTGTCTGGCTGGTGGGCCTGACCACATGCTCAGGGTCTAACTGATGGGCATATTTGGAGTCGGGAAGGAATTCTCCCCCGGGTCAAATTGGCAGAGGTTTTTTTGTCTCTCTGCCACACTGGGGCACGGGGTGACTTGCTGGTTTGAACTAGCCAGAGTCAATGGTGGATTCTCTGTCACTTGACTGGAGGACTTTGGTAACTCAGCCAGAGGTCCTGGGTCTATTACAGGAGGAGCGAGTGAGGCTCTCTGGCCTGTGATGTGCAGGAAGTCAGACAAGATGATCACGATGGTCCCTTCTGGCCTTAAAGTCCAGGAGTCATCTGACCAGGATAAACGTAGCTCAGTGGGGAGGGCTGGATTCACACCCCAGCACCTGCCCAGTCCCTGTGGGGGGGCGGCACTTTGACAGCCCAGCTCGCTGCACTCAGGGATCTGATGGCACTTTGGAGAATCAATCCTTAATCAGAAAGGTCCACTTAGCCATCACTGGGGGAGCTACGGCCCTTGCTGAGCTCCCTGTCCCTGGGCACTAGCCCCAGGCAGGAATTGAATGCACAGCCCTTGGCAGTCGACTTCAGGGCCTCTTGCCTGCTCCCCCAGCCCCCTTGTGGCCAGACTGGGCACCCCCCCAGAAGGAAGCACCAGCACTCCCAAGCGGAGTGAAGCAGCGTTGCTGAGAGTGAGGGCACGGCTCCCCGCAGGGCAGCAGACGCCAGTCACCAGCTCAGGCTGGCCCCTTGGGGGAGATCAGCCTGGTGGAACAGTGCCAGGGCCTGAGCCCGCAGTACCCACCACTCCCCTCCCCCCACAGCACCCCCTCCTGCCCCCGCCGACACAGCAATTCCAGACGCTCACAGGTTGCAGGTGGATTTTAGAGACTTGGACACATCAGTTGGTAACAGGCAGCCCCGCTCCCCCTGCCCCTCCCTCTCTGCAGCCCAACTGGGGGAGCTGCCCCCACCCACAGGCCCTGCCTCAGGAGCTGCCCCCACCTCACACAGGTAGCAGGAGGAGAAGAAACCTCTCCCGTCACTTGTCCCCAGCCAGGGCGGCCTGGGGCCAGAGCTTAGGGCCAGTCTCCTCCCCCTAAGTCAGCACAATTAGAGGGTGGGGTTCCCAAGGCCCAGGGCCCCCCCTCTTGTGCTGTGAAGGGCTCAACTCGGCGCCAAGTGCCCAGGCGGGCGACAGCGCTGCAGCCACAGTCTGGGGGCAGTGCCAGGCTGAGAACTGCTTGCTGGGCATTAGGAGAGTGGGGATAACCCCATGGGGGATCAGCAGCGACCTGCAGATAAACCAGCTACAAGGCACCAAACCCAGCTCACACACCCATGTAACGGGCTGCAGGGTGCCCAAGGGCAGCACTAATGTGGAAGCGGTGGAGGGGGGCATGGCAGCGGCTCTGGGCTCCTTGGCCTGGCTCAGGCGGGGAGGGCAGAGCCCATGGATAAATATCAGTTTATTGGCTACAGAGCATGGGAAGCGAGGACGAGGAGCACGGGGGCGCCAAACACAGACGGACAGACAGACGGATGCTGCCAGCTCACTCCAGCCCAGGCCCTGGGGCGGTCGGCACAGCCCCCTCTGGCAGCACCCTGCTGCTCCCCGGGCCTGGCACAGCCGCTACTGGGAGAAGATGCCCTTGAAGCGGATCTTGTCCTCATTGTCCTTCTGGCGCAGGCGCGTCTCCAGGCTGCGCAGCTCCTTGGCCACCACAGGGCCCAGCGACGGGTCCAGTGCCAGCACCTTGGCGAAGTCGGCCTGGGCCTCAGCCGTATTCCACACGGCGGCATGCGCCTTCCCCCGCTTGAAATAGGCCTTGACGTTGTCTGTGGGGAGAGAGCACGGGGCGGTGCCCCTCAGCCCCGACTCACAACCCCCTGCTATCCCAGCACTGAGCTCCCCCCTCACAGCACTGCCAGTGCTCCTCAAACCCGACTCACAACCTCCTGCTATCCCAACTCTGGGCTCCCCTCCCCCCCACAGCCCTACCGGTGCCCCTCAGCCCCGACTCACAACCCCCTGCTATCCCAGCCCTGGGCTCCCCCCCCCCACAGCCCTACCGGTGCCCCTCAGCCCCGACTCACAACCCCCTGCTATCCCAGCACTGAGCTCCCCCCTCACAGCACTGCCAGTGCTCCTCAAACCCGACTCACAACCCCCTGCTATCCCAACTCTGGGCTCCCCTCCCCCCCACAGCCCTACCGGTGCCCCTCAGCCCCGACTCACAACCCCCTGCTATCCCAGTCCTGGGCTCCCCCCCCCCACAGCCCTATCGGTGCCCCTCAGCCCCGACTCACAACTCCCTGCTATCCCAGCCCTGGGCTCTCCCCCCACAGCCCTACCGGTGCCCCTCAGACCTGACTCACAACCCCCTGCTATCCCAGTCCTGGGCTCCCCCCCACACAGCCCTGTCAGTGCCCCTCAGACCCGACTCTCAGCCCCCTGCTAGCTCAGCCCTGGGCTCCCCTCCTCTCAGCTCTGTCGGTGCCCCTCAGACCCAACCTGCAGCTCCTGCTAGCCCAGCCCTGGGCTCCCGCCCACAGCCCTACTGGTGCCCCGAAGTCCCGACCTGCAGCCGCTGCTGTCCCAGCCATGTCCCGCACAGCTCCTTACCTTCATACTTATTGAGGATGGAGGAGCAGTGGTCCAGCACCTCGTAGTATTCGTGGCACAGCAGCTTGCACTGGCAGTAGTTCAGCAGCAAGGGGGTGATCTTCTGGTCCAGCTGGATCCAGTCTGGGGAGCCCGGCTGCTCCTGCAAGGGGGGAGGGGAATGAGGAGCAGGCACAGGGGGGCGGGGAGAAGGCAGGGGAGACCTGGGGCTGGATCCTGGCAAATCAGTGGGCTTGGTGCTGCCACTAAGGCAGAGGCGCCTGTGGTTGGGGATTGTGGAAATATTGTCATGCCATGTGCATGACTCAGTTTCCCCACCCACTCCGCAATGGGGGTGAAAGGGTTAATTCCTCCTCTAGGACAGGGGTGGCTGGGAGTCACATGACCAGCGGTAGGCCTCAGCCAGAGCCCCTCCACTACCAACTGCAGAGCCAAGGGCCGGCCCAGAGAGAGGACATACCCAGCAGGAGGCCGGGCTAGGAACCAGGCTCAGAGACATGGGGCAGCGAGCATCCGACAGACACCAGGAGGGCCCTTGACATAGGGGCTGCAGTTTCTGCCCATCTGGATGTGTCGTAGGCCTGGCTGCCCCAAGGCATGACTGGGCGGCCCCGGCTGCAGATGTGCCCTGGGGCGTCGCTCCCTGGAGGCAGAGCAGGCTGATCTCAGCAGAACTCGCTGCTGGAGCTCATGGGGAAACGGGACTGGAGCCGAAAGCCCCATCCCTGAGCTGCGGAGGGCTCGGTGCTAACGGGGGCTCTCCCAGGAGAGCGTGTGGAAGGAGGCATGCCAGGCCCCTTGGGGCAGGTGGGTGGGAGTGGCCTGGAGCAGCCGCTGAGCCAGCTCCCCGCACCCCCCGTGGTCAGGGTCAGCATCTGGAGACGTGGTGCCCGGTTGGGGCATCGCTCACCTTCATCTGCAGGTTCTTCAGGCAGGCGATGGCATCGTAGTACTTGGCGGCTGCCTCGGTCACCTTGCCCTGGCGATAGAGCTCGTTGCCCTCCTCGTGGATCAGCGGAACAGCCTGCATCTTCTCCTCGTCCGTCATGGCCCACGGGTCCTGCCGGTACGAGCCGGGAGCCTCCACCTGCAAAATTGTGTCAGTGGAGGAGAGCCTGGTCCTGCCCCAGCCTCGGGGTACCGCGCCCATCCAGAGAGAGCCTGGCCCCGCCCCAGCCCCGGAGTACCACGCCCATCCAGAGAGAGTCTGGCCCCGCTCCAGCCTCGGGGTACCACGCCCATCCAGAGAGAGCCCGGCCCCGCCCCAGCCCCGGGGTACCACGCCCATCCAGAGAGAGCCTGGTCCTGCCCCAGCCCCGGGGTACCGCGCCCATCCAGAGAGAGCCCGGCCCCGCCCCAGCCTCGGGGTACCACGCCCATCCAGAGAGAGCCTGGTCCTGCCCCAGCCCCGGGGTACCACGCCCATCCAGAGAGAGTCTGGCCCCGCTCCAGCCTCGGGGTACCACGCCCATCCAGAGAGAGCCCGGCCCCGCCCCAGCCCCGGGGTACCACGCCCATCCAGAGAGAGCCTGGTCCTGCCCCAGCCCCGGGGTACCGCGCCCATCCAGAGAGAGCCTGGCCCCGCTCCAGCCTCGGGGTACCACGCCCATCCAGAGAAAGCCCAGGCACCTCGTCCATCACCCCACCTCCATCCCTTGGACCCATCCCCAGGCACCACACCTGGCAAGGGAAGAGCTCCAGCCCAGTCCAGCCCCTGGCACCACTCCCAATTCTACTACCCCCTTCCCACAGCGTCCCCACCCCTCAGGGACCCCCGTTTCCAGCTGGGGTCCCCCACCCCTCAGAGCTGCCCCATCCCCAGGTCAGGGTCCCCAGGCCCTCGTCACCTTCAGCATGTCGATGGCAAAGATCAGGGGCTGGGGGTTCTGCTGCAGGTCATCCAGGTCGGGGTAGCCCAGAGAGTGGTGCTCATGCATCTGGGCGATGCCACAGCAGTGCCGCTGTCCCTCCAGGGGGTCCTTCCCCGCCGCGATGTTCCGCAGGCTCTTCGCCACCAGCGGGTACAGCACCACGTGCTGGGAGGACAGGGCGTCAGCGGGGGAAAGGGGGGTCACACAGGAACCTGGGGCGCCGGCTGAATGCAGGAATTGGTGGTACTGACCCTGGGCACCTGCCCACTCTGCGTGGCCTCCTGGGGGGGCGGGATCATTCTCTTCCCTGGGGCCGGGAGCTCAGGGCCGGGGTTCATCACTGTGCCAGGTGGGTTGGAACCAGACCCATTAATAACGATGGGCTGGAATCAACACCCACAAATGGAGGCGACCCAGCAGAGACACGGGAGCCCAGTAACTCCTAACCACCAGCCCAGGAAGGCGCCTGGCTGGGGCTGGGCACAGACGGGAGGAGCTGGCGCTGCGGGGAGGCATGCCTGGTCTGCACTGCAAGGCTCTGCCAGCTACGAGAGCGAGAAAATCAACCAGCAGAGCTGCGCTGGCAGAACCCCCGGCGCAGACATGAGAGCCGCTGCCTGCAGAGCATGTGGTGTTTGGGGAGGTTGGGTCGCTGTGGTGGCAGATCTTCCCCTGCTGCCTTTCATCTGGCCAACACGGTTAGACTGGTGCTCTAAAGTACAGAGCCCTGGCCGGTCCAGCTATAATCGCTGCATGCTCGGCTCCCCCCAGGGCTAAAAGCCTCCAACAGATCTCGGCTGGACTAGCTCCTGGTGAGTCTGAAGGCCGAGAACCCTTGAGGCCGTATGGCCTGCCCTTGTGGATGGCTCTGCCCAGAGCCTGGCGAAATCAAAGGCTGCTCCCCAGAGAGACTGTCTCAAGGCTGGGGTTACAGCACAGACAACAGAAATTCCTCATGGGGGGCCCTGGTGTCACACAGGAACTTGGCCTGTATCCCACCCCCCCAGGAACAGTGCTCAGAGAGGGGATGCAGGGAGCTGTGGGGCCGGCAGGAGTAGGAGGATACCTTGGTGTCACACAGGAACTCAGCCTGCTCCCCGTCCCGCATGGTGCTCAGGATGGTCTCCCACACTGGCAGCTTGAATTTCTTGCCAATAATGAGCTCCATGGGCTTCCCGCGGGCACGGCTGTCGTCCAGCACGCGGTGCTCCCCGTCGGACAGCATGGTACGGTAGTGGAAAGTGGCCTGGGTAGGAGATCAAACGTGGATGAGGTTGTTCCGCACCCTACCCAGCACAACAGGGCTCCACGGGCCAATGACTGCTCGCCGAGACCCACTGGCCGTGACGGGGCAGGGAGGCTCGCGTTGGAAGGTGTGTGCACTAGCGCTGGGATTCTCAGCTGTCGCTGACAACCCCCAGTGACGGTGTGACGAAGTGGGGATTTTCCCTTGTTATGTTGTATGTGAGCCTATGTGAGTGTCATAACTATAAAGGGAAGGGTAACAGCCCTCCTGTGTACAGTACTATAAAATCCCTCCTGGCCAGAGACACCAAAATCCTTTTACCTGTAAAGGGTTAAGAAGCTCGGGTAACCTGGCTGACACCTGACCCAAAGGACCAATAAGGGGACAAGATACTTTCAAATCTTGGTGGGGGGAAGGCTTGTGTTTGTGCTCTTTGTTTTGGGGGTTGTTCGCTCTTGGGACTAAGAGGGACCAGACATCAATTCATGCTCTCCAAATCTTCCTGAACAAGTCTCTCATATTTCAAACTTGTAAGTAACAGCCAGGCAAGGCGTGTTAGGTTTGTCTTTGTTTTCTCAACTTGTAAATGTTCCTTTTGCAAGAGGGTTTACCTCTGTTTGCTGTAACTTTGAACCTAAGGCTAGAGGGGGTTCCTCTGGGCTCTTTGAATCTGATTACCCTGTAAAGTTATTTTCCATCCTGATTTTACAGAGATGATTTTTACCTTTCTTTCTTTAATTAAAGGCCTTCTTTTTAAGAACCTGATTGATTTTTCCTTGTGTTAAGATCCAAGGGGACTGGATCTGGACTCACCAGGAATTGGTGGGGGAAAGGAGGGGGGATGGTTAAATTCTTCTTGTGTTAAGATCCAAGGGTTTGGATCGGTGTTCACCAGGAAATTGGTGAAGTCGTCTCTCAAGGCTACCCAGGGAAGGGAGTTAGTACTTGGGAGTGGTGGCAGCAAAACCAGATCTAAGCTGGTAGTTAAGCTTAGAGGTTCTCATGCAGGTCCCCACATCTGTACCCTAAAGTTCAGAGTGGGGAAGGAACCTTGACAGTGAGTCTTACCGTTTTGCATGAATGCTGTGTGTGCCTCAGTTTCCCGGTGTATTGCACCAATGTCTAGGTGGTGGGAATAAGGGGGTGTGACTTTTGAGGGGGCTGCTCCAGCTGCCTGAACCGATGCTATAGCCACCCCTTCATAACCTGAGACCCAGGAGGGGGATGTAACCAGGTGACTCTTGGCCCGGGAAGCGAGACAAAGGCCAGAGGAGGAGCAAGGGGCAGGGCAGGGGCCAGGCAGCTGGAAGTGAGTAGGTCTCGTCTGGCTTGGGGCCCAGAGGGAGGGCGAGAGCCCTGGCTCTGGGCTCCCGTCCCCCCAAGATGGACTTGGCTGAAAGTCACTGATTTCTGTGCTACGCTGTGTTCCTGTCACCTAATAAACCTTCTGTTTTACCGTCTGGCTGAGAGTCACGTCTGACTGCAGCGTTGGGATGCAGGGCCCTCTGGCTTCCCCAGGAGCCCCGCCTGTGCAGACTCCTGCGGGAAGCGCACGGTACGGAAGGGGATGCTGAATGCTCCGAGGTCAGACCCAGGAAGGTGGAAGCCGTGGAAGCTTCTTGCCCTGGAGGCAGTCTGCTCAGAGAGAGGAGGCTCCCCCAGAGTCCTGACTGGCTTCATATGGAGTCGTTCCAGAGCATCGCCCCGGTGACTCCATGACACAGGGCCATGCTCCTACTAGCCCATTAGATAGGAGATGGGCCCTGGCAGGAACAGGGACACCCAGCGCACTCCTCTCCTGGGGGCTGCTGTGCGCCCAGCTTGGGGACGTGTGCTCCTGGCAGGCCCCTGCTACATACCACATCCAGCCCTGCTCACCCACTGGACTGGGGCGCGCTGCACGGCCCTGACCTCCCGGGCAGGACACGGGGACATCAGCCTGAGCTCTGCCAGCCCTAACAGGCTCCCCTACCCTGGGCTACTCTGTCCCCACAGGGCCCAGGCACCGTGCCAGGCCTGCTGGGGGGCAGGCCCAGTGCCCAGCCCTGCCCATACTGGGTGGACAGGCCCACGCTGCCCCCAGGGCTCTGGCTGCCGTTCACCCTCCCAGAGCCAGGCCCCGGAGAATGTAAAGAGGAAGCGACCCTACCAAAATATACCCCTCCCCCCGGGCCCCGCGCGTCACTGCCCCACCCCAACCATAGAAGGCGGGGCCCGTCACTGCTGGAGCTCGGGCCACGCCCCCCGGGATAGAGCGTCACTGCCCCAAAAGCCCCGCCCCGTCCCTTGAGGAGGGAAGGTGGGCGGGCAGGCAAAAAAGCTTTCTGAGTGCCCCGCCCCACTAGCGTGGCTGGCCAATCAGCACGCAGGAGCGGTTGTATGGCATTGACAACAGCACCAATAGAAGCGCGGTGTTGGAAGGCGGGGCACGTCACCATAGTACCGGCTCATTGCCGCATGCGCAGTCACCACCGCAGCCCGTGTCAGCGCCGCCGGACTCTTGCCAGGCAGGCGCCGCTAGGCCCCTCCTAACGGTCTGTTCCCGCCGCGCATGCGCGCCATAGCCCGGCCCCGCTCTGTCCCGAGGGGGTGGGGCAGCTGGTTACCTTGGTGCCGTCGCAGTAGTCGGGCATTGGACCCCGGCCCTCCTGCACCAGCCGCTTCGCGATCCCGTCGGCCCGCAGCTGCGCTGCCTGATCCGCCATGATGGCTCCCGCACAGCGGCTTCTACCTACGCCGCCGACTCGGACAGCTCCGGGGCTTTCCGGAAGGGCTCGGTTACTTCCGGAAGCGCTCGGCCATTCTCGGAACCGCTCGGCTATAGCTGGCGGGCGCTCGGTTATTTCCGGAATGGCTCTCCTGGCGGCGGGAGGTCCGCGCTGCAGCCAATGGAAGAGCGGGGGGGAGGTGCTTAGCCTTGTTCACTCTGAATCCTACTGACCACGGGACTGTGCCTTGTGCCCCCGACCTGTGCTAGCCCTCCCCACCCATCTCACCGTACCAAGCCCACTGTCTTGCCCCCCACCCTGCCATGGGTCTGTGGGGTTAGGAGTCCTAGCTGGGGCATTTTGCAAGATAGGAGCTTGCTACTACTGCTCCCAGCTAGTTCTACCAATCCCAAAGCATTGTACACATCACCCCCCAGGTCAACAAATATTCCAGATCTTTCCCAAATACACGGGTACAGCCAATTCTTATTAACTAAACTAAGATTTATTAAAGAGAAGAGAGAGAGAACTGGCAAAAACTTATTTTACATACAGGTATGAATAGAGTTCTTATGTCAGTTTCATAGTAGAGATGGTGAGCTTTAGAGTTGTAAAAAGTTCTTTGAGAATTAGTCCGTAGATTTCAGTCCCATGTCCAATATCAGGGCAATCCAGATAGGACTGGAGACTTCAGTCCTGTGACTCCAAATTCCACTGATGAAGCTTAAGCAGATCTGAGATAACAGGATCAGGGCCCTAAGCATTCTTTTTATAGTTGTCTGGCAGCCTCCTGACAGCGTGCAGTCCTTGGGTGAAGAATAGTGTCTTCGAACTAACCTATTTCCTAGTATCGCCAATAATTAGCTACATGGATTAACAAGGCAACTGTCCATCTCCCACCATTTACAGGTAGCTTACTACATACTTCGAAGAGAAATGAAGGCAGTGATATTACTACATTCACAGTTCATCTAAATGTTAACATCTCCTTTTGATCTCTGAATTAACGGAATACAGTGATAGGCGCCATTTGGTTACATTGTCAGCCTCTAACAATATATATGTAAACACACAAAAACCACAATCATTATCTACTACTATGTCTCTAAAGGTTTGTCGGAGAATAACAGAGTTCTCACTCTTTTGGTTGGGTACAGCAAAGTCAGATACTTTATTTTCTCTTGCAATTGCGTAGAGGGAGAGAGTGCACTAGGACACAGGGTCTCCCCCTCCTAGGCAGGTCTCTCCACAGGTCAACAATTACAGCAAGCATTTATACCTTTTGTTACAGACAATAATAAGCAACAGATGCATTTTGTTTATGCATAGGTCATCCTGATATCTTATTTTTCTCACTTATTTAGAGTCTAGTCTACATTCCATATTATCTACACAAGGTCGCAACAACTTCTCACACAGTTCTTTCCCACTCGCCTCACACAATCCTCGCTTCTACAAATCTCGCGTTATTAGGGTTACAGTTAGCCTGACGCTTGCTAACAAACTGTCATGCATTGCAATCCCCTTCCTGTCAGTTCTTTCTCTGCTGCCACAGGTTGAATCTGGGTCATTGAACCTGCTAGCTGTGTAACCCCTTTCTGGCCCTGTGTCACAGAGAACTTTTGAAATCTTAACAAGAAGTCATGTGAGGGACTGTGGTGTTTGTCTTGTTGCTAGCATTGTTGTGTTTCAATAAACAGAAAACCTCATGACGTGGGTGGGGGATGGCTTCAAAAGGCTGACCTGGGGAGATGTGTATGAAATGCAAAATGCTCAGCTAGGAGGCCAGCACCTGTGTAATAGCAACTGTGGTACCTGGAAATGGAACGCTAACTAAGGTGGTCCCCACAAGCCCTATGGGAATAATGATAAGGGGAGGAGCTCACTGGGAATCAATGGAGGGGTGTGTAAAATCCAGAGAAAGTGTTTGAATGTGCCCCCCGTGATGGCCAGGGAGGAGCACATCCAATGGCCCGTGGCAAGGGGTGGACAATTGGGTGTACTGTGTATGAGGTGTTTTGCTGGGAATGTACATATTACTAGAAAGCACAACAACACCAGCCCATAACCAAACAACACACAGCTACACGCGGCTGTCCAACTTTGATGCACAAATAAATCTGTAAATCTTATTGCTGTAAATAATCAAACCAGGGCTTCTGGCCTGGTTCCATCCCAAGTGGTTAAGTTGGTTTAAACAATAACCCATTTCTCTGTGGACATTCAATAAAGTTATCATATAAACAAAAGCACGCAAAACCTGCAGGGCAGCTTGTTGCAACTGCCAGCAACTGAACACATTAAAATCTTAACCCTGTGAAAGGAGGAGAGGCAGTGTTTTGGTGGTGGCTCGGCTGTTAAACCATACTGCAGTGGGCAAAACTCTCGGTGTTGCTGTCAATTATCATAGCGGCTGGTGTATTGTTAAGTATATTTGTGTTATGTCACATATAAAAACAATCGGGGGGGGGGGGCACAATCCCCTAGAGAACAGCCACTAATTATAACCTATAAGTAATGTAGTAAGCCCCTCCCCCCAACAGCGTACTAAACAACCCGAACCCAACCTTCTCGGGCCCACTATAATGGGAAGTTTGGAACACTAATTCAAACAGATGTGGTACACCCGTATGAGAGAAGGTGCAGGGCACTATACTACACAAGGGGGCAGTAAAACAAATAAAATAACAATTTCCACCCTAATGCCTGGCCCTATCAAAAACTGTGTTGCCAGATGTCCTATGCTTTTCCAGGGATACCTGGGCAGGAGGATCCCAAAAGAAAAAGAAGAAAAAGGGGTGGAGCCTTAGGATACAGATATTCAGGCCTGTCTGCAAAGGCCTATACTTTAAGAATGTAGGTGTATTGTTATCACTTAGCTAGTTATAGAGGAACAAAACAAGAATCAAAATCACAGTCTGCCTGTTTATAGGCCTTCTCTCACTATGCTAGTCTGAGGCCCTGTTTTTAGGCTAAGGCCTTTAGCTAAGCACCAGTCACATTGAAATAAGGCAGTTTTGGGCTGTTAAAAAGGTGATCCAATCTATCACCTCCAGAGAAAGGGAAGAGCCTAGAACAGTGGTTCTCAAACTTTTTTACTGGTGACACCTTTGACATAGCAAGCCTCTGAGTGCAACCCCTCTTATCAATTAAAAACATTTTTTTATATATTTAACACCATTATAAATGCTGGAGGCTAAGTGGGGTTAGGGTGGAGGTTGACAGCTCATGACCCCCTTTGTAATAACCTCACGACCCACTGAAGGGTCCCGACCCCCAGCTTGAGAACCCCTGGCCGAGATGATTTAAAAAAACTTAGTTTAATACCATCCTGTCTGGCAAGAACTCACTTATCAATAGCTGGGGTGTGAAATGCTCATTTCTTTGTTGTTCTATCACTGTAGTCCCCACTTCCCCAGCCCCTACTAAGCAAACCCACATCCCAGTTTCCTGAGCAGCCAAATGCTGCAGCACCCATGGCCCCGGGTCTCCCACTCCTTGGTCATGTATCGGGGGCTGACAAGTGGAAACTGTAATAGTTTAATGAACTGTGTGCATGACTCGGTACTTACCACTTTGGTGCCGCTCCCCAGTGGCTGCAGAAGGGTTCAAATGCTGCTCCTGGGGCAGAGCAGGAGACATGAGCTGTGTGTGTCACGGACCGGTCTGGGGAGGTGCGCATGGGCGTTACCAGACTGGCGGAAACTGACCCACATCAATGGAGGAGCCAAGAGGACAATGGGAACCCCAAGGACTGACCAATCAAGACGAAGCGGAAGCACCAGCAGGCTGACCGTGTGAACCCAGCATGTATTTGCTGGGGGAGGACAACGGACCGAGAGGAGACAAGAGGGGTGATAAGACCGTGGCTCACAGAGACACAGCAGCTCTGCTCTGGGACTGACAGATGGACACAGCAGCTTGGCTGGGTGGACCCCTCACACTTATAGATGAGTGGTTCTTTAAAGCCAATTTAATCTAATAACAGGTTCTTCTGATCCAAAGGACCATGCCCAGGTCAATATACAACTCAGATCTTACTCAAAAATCACAGTGTTGCCAGTCCTTTAGTATCTGAAATCTAAAGGTATATTCAAAGAAAGAAAGAAAGAAAGAAAGAAAGAAAGAAAGAAAGAAAGAGGTGAGAGTTAAAATTGGTTCAAGGAATCAAATAAGTACAATAACTGCAAAGTTCTTGGTTCAGGCTTGTAGCAGTGATGGAATAAACTGCTGGCTTGATAAGTCTGTGGTTACTTCCAAATCATTGGAAGGACCTCAGTCCCTTGGTTAGAATGTTCCATTAGTACAAGTCCTTAGTCCAGAGGTTTGAGCTGGAAAGAGGCAAAATGGAGGTGTTTCCAGGGCCTTTTATAGCTTCTGCCATGTGGAACATTGTTTCAAACAAAGCCCTCAGCACAGCTAGTAGAAAATTACAGGTAAAAGATGGGGTATGGAATGATATGGGCAAGTCACATGTCCAGGCAGAATGTTGATTAGGCACCGCAGGAAATCATTACCTATACCCCAGACAGCACATCTGCAGGACAGTCCATTCAGTGTACATGGTCTCCCATGGTCAACTGTCGGTTAAGTGTTTCTTGATGAGCCACTTAATATGGGTCATTACACATATTGAATCTATTTCCCCATGCTAAGTATCCTCACACCGTCTTGTCAACTGTCTAAAAAGGACCGTCTTGTTTATCACTACAAAAGGTTTTTTTTCTCCTGCTGATAATAGCTCATCTTAATTAATTAGCCTCTTACAGTTGGTATGGCTACTTCCACTTTTTCATGTTCTCTGTATGTATATATATCTTCTTACTATATGTTCCATTCTATGCATCTGATGAAGCGGGCTGTAGCCCACGAAAGCTTATGCTCAAATAAATTTGTTAGGTTCTAAGATGCCACAAGGACTCCTGTTCTTTTTGTGGATACAGACTAACAGGGCTGCTACTCTGAAACCTTAATTTGAATAGTCCCTCCAAGATGTGCAGACTAAATACCTTGTGGGTGTTACCCCAGGAGCAAACAGTTGAAATCCAGGTATAGAGCCAATACTCATAACTTCAAATACAAAAATGATACGTGCATACAGATAGCATAATCATATTCAGCAAATCATAACCTTTTCATAGACATCTTACATGCCACATTTTGTACAAGATTTTTTGCAAATATATAACAGTGGTTGCAACAATGATCTATATGGTTATATTTTAATCAGATAACATCACAAACATCATACAGCAGAATCTTATAACGTTACCTATAATGTGCCCCTCAAGCGCTGGATGAGGTGGCACATCCTGGTTCCCTACTCGGAGGGGCTTTCTGATGCCCCCCCCCAGAGGGGCTGCCCACCGCGGAACCAGCATCAGAAACACAAGAGGCAGAGGTCGCCCCTGAGCCTGGTCAGTTTCTGGCGGCACATCTGTTATTAATCTAGGAATGGGAGGGATTTCCAATTTATTACCCAAAGCAAAATGTATTGCAAGCTGCAGGCAGCCGCATGTAGCCAGTAATGGCAGGTTGCTGGCACCACGTGAAATTCAAAATGGAGATTGGGAGCGCAAACAACACTGAAACAAGCATTTAACATTAAACTTGGACTAGAAACTCGCACATTCTTATCTAAATATTTGCACTCTATACCATTATCTAAATCATTGACGATACTGAACAGAACCGGACCCAGAACAGATCCCTGCGGCACCCCACTTGTTATGCCCTTCCAGCATGACTGTGAACCACTGATAATTACTCTCTGGGAACAGTTTTCCAACCACTTATGCACCCACCTCATAGTAGCCCCATCTAAGTTGTATTTGCCTAGTTTATTGATAAGAATATCATGCGAGACCATATCAAATGCCTTACTAAAGTCTAGGTATACCACATCCACCGCTTCTCCCTTATCCACAAGACTCGTTATCCTATCAAAGAAAGCGATCAGATTGGTTTGACATGATTTGTTCTTTACAAATCCATGCTGGTTATTCCCTATCACCTGACCACCTTCCAAGTGTTTGCAGATGATTTCCTTAATTACTTGCTCCATTATCTTCCCTGGCACAGAAGTTAAACTAACTGGTCTGTAGTTTCCTGGGTTGTTTTTATTTCCCTTTTTATAGATGGGCACTATATTTGCCCTTTTCCAGTCTTCTGGAATCTCTCCTGTCTCCCATGATTTTCCAAAGATAATAGCTAGAAGCTCAGATACCTCTTCTATTAGCTCCTTGAGTATTCTAGGATGCATTTCATCAGGCCCTGCTGACTTGCAGGCATCTAACTTTTCTAAGTGATTTTTAACTTGTTCTTTTTTTATTTTATCTTCTAAACCTACCCCCTTCCCATTAGCATTCACTATGTTAGGCATTCCTTCAGACTTCTCCATGAAGACCGAAACAAAGAAGTCATTAAACATCTCTGCCATTTCCAAGTTTCCTGTTACTGTTTCTCCCTCCTCACTGAGCAGTGGGCCTACCCTGTCCTTGGTCTTCCTCTTGCTTCTAATGTATTGATAAAAAGTCTTCTTGTTCCCCTTTATTCCTGTAGCTAGTTTGAGCTCATTTTGCGCCTTTGCCTTTCTAATCTTGCCCCTGCATTCCTGTGTTGTTTGTCTATATTCATCCTTTGTAATCTGTCCTAGTTTCCATTTTTTATATGACTCCTTTTTATTTTTTAGATCATGCAAAATCTCGTGGTTAAGCCAAGGTGGTCTTTTGCCACATTTTCTATCTTTCCTACCCAGCGGAATAGCTTGCTTTTGGGTCCTTAATAGTGTCCCTTTGAAAAACTGCCAACTCTCCTCAGTTGTTTTTCCCCTCAGTCTTGATTCCCATGGGACCTTACCTATCAGCTCTCTGAGCTGACCAAAATCCGCCTTCCTGAAATCCATTGTCTCTATTTTGCTGTACTCCCTTCTACCCTGCCTTAGAATTGCAAACTCTATGATTTCATGATCACTTTCACCCAAGCTACCTTCTACTTTCAAATTCTCAACGAGTTCCTCCCTATTGTTAAAATCAAGTCTAGAACAGCTTCCCCCCTAGTAACTTTTTCAACCTTCTGAAATAAAAAGTTGTCTGCAATGCAGTCCAAGAACTTATTGGATAGTCTGTGCCCCGCTGTATTATTTCCCCAACATATATCTGTGTAAGCAGAGTCAGGATGAGCTCTACCCTGACATCTGGTGGTGAATTATGGCGAGTGTGGAAAAGAACTCCAGGGGCTGATCTTGTTTGCATAGGCACACCCACTCGCCTGGCATGGAACAACAGCAACTGAAAGTGGTTACTTTGGCTGGTGTGGTTACTTTTGGGGGCTCGTCCGGGATTCCCTGGGTCAGTACCCCTCGCAAGCACCTGTTGAGTGTTCCACTGCATTGGGAAACAATTGTGGTTATATTTTGAGGAAATGACTGTTTGTATAATGGCTAATATGTCAGGTTTGTTGGGCCCCGGCCCTGCAGCCTCTAGCTCAGGGGCCGCAGCCTCAGCCAATGATTGGGCAAAAGCACTGGGGCAAATATTGGAAAAGGTTGTGCTGTCCCAGGCTATGTTAAACTCTTGTCGTGAGTTAAGATTATTTGCTGGGGCAGAGGAGTTTGAACCCTGGTTGGAGCATACCACTGAAATGCTGCAGGAGTGGGCCGTACCCGATGCAGAAAAGCAAAGATGTCTAATAGAGAGCCTTAGTGGCCCAGCATTAGATGTGATTCGCACCCTGAAGCTCATTGACCCTGGGGTCAGTGTGAAGGACTGCCTAGAGGCCCTTGATCATACCTTTGGGAGCGTAGAGGGCCCTGAAGACAGTTACTGTAAGTTCCTTAATTCCCGACAGCAAATTGGCGAGAAGATTTCAGCCTATATACAGAGGCTGGAGAGACTGCTTCAGAGAGCTGTCATGAGGGGAGCAGTGACTGCTGAACAGATGGATCAGACCAGACTGGCTCAAATTGTAAGAGGAGCTCAGTATCAGAACCCGATTCTACTCCATCTCCGGCTAAGAGAACGACGGGAACATCCCCCAAGTTATTCCCAGCTGATAAAGGAGGTCAGAGAAGAGGAAGAAAGGCAGGCTGCCAGCGAGTTTTGGGAAGCCCAAACATTGGAGCCAGCCGGCACAACACCACTGCAAACGGCCAGTGTACTGATGGTGAGCACCACAGAGGAACTTGCCCAACAAATGCAGGCCCTGAGAGAACGGATAGCTGAACTGCAAAGCACCATTGACCAAGCTAAGACTTCCAGGAATAAGGCGCCTCTGACTGTGGCGATGGAGAAGTCAGCATTTAGAGCCACCATCCCACCTGGGCGAAGGGGGAAAGGACAATTCTTCTGCTACCGATGTGGTCAGGATGGACACAGTGCTGGCAAGTGCCATAATGAAGAAAACCCCTCCTTAGTGTATGGAAAGCTGAGGATCAGTTGGGAGAGATCCGGTAGCTGCCAGAGAGTCCGGGGACGGGGACCACCCAGGCCTGCAGGATTTGAAGATTCCCCCAGAAGCGACCGTCCAGCTGGGATCCCCGCAGGACTGATAGGGCCTCGAGCAGAGGTCATGGTGAAGATTGAAGGGGCGGAGTGTAAAGCCGTGCTTGACACTGGATCTCAAGTGACTATTATATTTCAGTCATTCTACCAACAGATGCTTAGGCACCTGCCTATACAGCCACTGACTGGCGTTGGTCTGTGTGGCCTCAGCATGGATGAATACCCCTACCAAGGGTATGTCATAGTGCACCTGGAATTCCCAGAGGAGGTTGCTGGGGTAAGAGAAGAGGTGGACACAGCTGCATTAATATGCCCTGACCCTAAAGGGACCTCTGATGTGTCTGTGCTGATAGGGACCAACTCCAGTCTCTTCAAGGTGCTCGCGGATTACTGCAGACGACGGGCTGGGGACCAGTACCTGAATACCCTGATGATCCATACGCTTTGTGCTGAAGCCTATAGGAAGACTGAGGGTGCTAAAAAGGAGACATCTGAGCTACCGATTGGGGCGCTGAAGTACATGGGCACAACCCCCTTAGTAGTGCCTGCAAGGACAGAGCAGGAAGTGCTTGTCATGAGTACCCGGCTGAAAGGCAGTAAAGGGGCATTAGCAATGGTAGAGCAGCCAGTTGAGGGAGAGCTCCCGGAAGGAGTGCTGGTCCCCAGTGGAGTCATAACCCTACCTGCTGAAGCCCAGGAAAAGGTGACTATACTGATTGCTAATGAAACAAGTTGAGATGTTGTTGTGAAGCAAGGACAAAAGATAGCAGACCTCTTCGAGCCTGAATCAATTGTAAAACCCCAGTGTGAGACTCAAGTTCTGACAATAGACCCGGCAAAGTTTGACTTTGGAGATTCACCGTTGTCCGAGGAGTGGAAAGATCGCCTGAGGAGGAAACTTTGTGAAAGATCCAAGGTGTTCTCATTGCATGAGTGGGATGTGGGATGTGCAAAAGGAGTAGAGCACAACATCAGACTACATGACTCTCGACCTTTCAGGGAGAGATCTAGGAGGATTGCCCTCTCCGAGATGGAAGATGTGCGACAACATCTTCAGGAGCTGGCTGCGAATGGCATCATTACAGAGTCCCGCAGCCCATACGCCTCACCCATTGTGGTGGTCCGTAAAAAGAATGGGAAAATCCGGATGTGTATTGACTACCGCACCCTAAACCGCCGTACTGTGGTTGACCAGTACACAATGCCCCGAGTCCAAGATGCCTTAGACTGTTTGCTAGGAAGCCAGTGGTTCTCTGTGTTGGATCTTCGGAGTGGATACTACCAGATCCCTCTGGGTGAAGAAGATAAGGAGAAGACAGCCTTCATCTGCCCATTAGGGTTTTATCAGTTTGAACGTGTGGGGAAATAGAGGGGGGGGGGCTTTCTTTTTGATAGCCAGAGCTTTGAATCTGAAGGCCCCAAAATAAACCCTCCAACAGAGATCTGTTATGCTGATGGCCTTTGCACAGAGTAGGGCAGGCCTAAAGCTTAAACTAGACTAAACTGCACAGTTTTCTGCCAAACTCGGTCAAGGGTCATGTCCAGAGGAGGGAATGGGAGAATAAACCCCCCCCCTCCCCTGCAGCAGTACTAATGAAATATGTTCATAACTGATGAAATATGATAACCGCAAGCTACGGAAATAACGTAAGAAGCTACGGAAATAACGTAAGATGCTTGTGATTTGTAAATTGTTTTGCAGAGAGTTAATCATCCTTGCTGCTATAACTATTTGCAATATTTTCCAAGTCCAGCTATCTGCAATTTAACCAATGATAGCTCTCCTTTAAGCTCCCCTGGAAACCCCCCCCCCCTTAAGCCTTTGCTGAAATCCCCCGGAAAATGACATAGTCCAAGTCTTGAGAAATGTGCCCAAGCTAGGGCCGAGCACCACCCCTGCGGAAACCACCAAGCGCCCTTCTACCCAAACAAACACCCACTCCTCGGAAATTAAGTCAGAGGGTAGGGAGGGGGGTGAGAAGATTGACCCCAACCCCTGCTTCCTAGCTCGTGATCAGCTCATGCTCAACCCTTGCCCAGCTTGTGATTTGTCCCCAAAGCTCGTGCTCAACCCTTGCTCAGCTTGTGATTTGCCCCCAATGATTTAATTCATGACGTATTGTTTGTACCCTGCTTGTGGTTTAATGGAATAAAAGTAGCCTGTGAGCTGTTGCTAGGGGTGCCAGTTTGAAAAACTGCACCCCAACGCGTTGGTATGTATTGCAATAAAGGCCTCAGGCTCTGAGTCTGTGAACTAAAATCACTGCGTGGGTGATTCTTTCCACGACAATTTGGGGGCTCGTCCGGGATCACTCGACGTCCCACCGGACCGGAGGACCGTGGACCGCTCCCACACTGATCCCAGGCGCCAAGTAAGAGACCCTTGTCTCTATTTGGGATTCGGTAAGGAGCTGCCCATAGGCTCTAGGTTCAGGTGAGAACGCGCTGTGATCCGAACCTTTTAAGGTTAAACTCATTTGCCTGATGCCTGTTTGTTTTGTGTGTGTCCGTTCTGTAACTTGTCTGTTTAAATTCTTGCATCATGCTGCGCTCTCTCTATCATTGTTTCCTTAGGCTATAAGCTAGGGTGGGGCGTAGGGGACTGTCTGTTTTGTGGTGTGTACACGAGGTCTTAGACCCAAGGGTTTCCTTGGAACAGCCTCGGTGAAATTACTGGGACATCCGTCTGGCAGTTAAACACTTTTAGAGTGCCAGCCCAGAATAAAAAGAAGTTTCGGATGACAGGAGATTCTTCAGGCAGGAACAGAGGCTGAATAGGCTAGGTGATCTCTCTGGGATATAAAGGAAACCACTACTGACTCAAGAACTGAGTGGCCCGAGGACTAGAGGTAAACAACTGAGAGGGTTTCTAATCTTAATAAGAACAAGAAGTACGCCAAACTCCTATGCTTTGCCTTTTTAAGCTTTCTATATTGTTGCTTGCTTAGCTTTGTGGCCATATCCCTCTGGGCAGTGGTGATCTCAGAGGGAGGTGAGGGACCGGCTGCAGGAGCACCCCGGGAAAGTGGACCCCATAGTGAGTAGGGGCGTAATCCACCGAACCTGTAGGACGCGGGTGGACCCCTTAAGCGAGGTGGGGTATAATCCCCTGAGTGGAGTAGAAGGGGGGCGGAATCCACTGCCTGGACTCTAACAGGAGTTAGGGCGTAATCCAGGAAGTCCCGGTGCAGCCGAAGGGGCCGGAGTAGCTCCCACTAGCAATAGGCTGGTGGACCACACTAGCAATAGGCTGTGTGAACTGATGAGACCTGCGGCCCGGGGATTGACAGGACTCCCACTAGCAATAGGCTGGGGGCTGGAAAGGACTGTTATAGCAAAGATCCCGGTTTAGGTGTGGTGTGATTGTAGGTCGCAAGGTGACTCCGGGACCAGCTGCGGGCGGGGTAAGGGACCGTGAATCGGAGACCCCCGCTCTAGTAGGTCCCCACCCTTTTCTTACCCGTTAAGTGACAATTGTGTCCCTTCTCACTCGGAGAGAGAGAAGGCCCCGGGAAACCGTCCACGTACTCCTAGGCAGTGAAGCAACCCATCCCGTTCTCTTGAAGGCGGGCCGGTGCTCTCTGCTGGGGGAGGGGTGTACGGGGACCACCTCCTTGCTCGGAGAGCGGGGAGGCCCCAAGGAATCCGTCCGCGTACTCCTAGGTAGCAGAGTATCCCATCCCATTCTCTTGAAGGCGGGCCGGTGCTCTCTACTGGGGGACAGGTGTACGGTGACCAAAGCTTTCCTAAACTTTTGTGTGATTGGCCTACGACCAAAACCCTTCCCCAAATCTTCCTCTGGAGCAAGGACTCGCGTATGGAGTGAGCTCCCTCCCCTTGCTGTGTTTGAAGGGGAGCCCCTGGAAATCGTTTGCCAAAACCTGGGGCAATCGGGCATCCTACTCCGTTCCCCTAAAGGGCGAATTGGTAACTCATTGCCGGACAGGGTGCATGCGAGGACCTTCCTTATAAATCCTCCCCAGTGGTGTGAATGTTGAAAGGGGTGAGGCTACACCCAGGTTTAAAAAGGAGCAAGAGGGAAGGATTGCTCTCCCCCGGAAGAGAGAGCAGAGCTTATTGCAGTGTTCTAATTTGTGTAATATAGATTTTAGTGTTGTTTAACTATTCTTCCAGCATGATAGCAAGTGTTTTAGTGTTGTTGTGTTGTTTAACCACTCTTTAAGTATAATAGTAATTGCTTTGTTAAATAATTAATCCTCTTCTACAAGGAGGGTTGGTAAAAACAGCCCACCCTCCCTGCTGAATTGATAGTAAAACAATGCCTGTGCCCATAAGAAAAAAGGATTGGGCCCAAACCGGCAGGCAACCGCAGTTTGAGGAAGTTAAGGGGGGGGGGTTGAGGGGTTAACTCTGTAGTTGCTGGTGGAAATTAAGTAATTGCAGGGTTGGCTTCTTGCTTTTTTCCTTTCATAATAGTAATTGCTTAAATAATGATGTGACGTTGTGCAGTCTATATGATTTTATAAAAACTTAATAATAAGTCAATATAATGTAACTGGAATAGTTTTAGGGAAAAAATATGGTAATAAGTGAATATGTGACTGGGATATGCTTTATGCAAAAGGTCTCTTGTAAGGTATCATTACAGAGCTTATAATCTACTGAGTATAGTCATCTGATTTGTACCACTCTTGTATCTAAAACTAGAAATATAAAATGTCTCTCTCTATCAGTGTTATAGAGGGCAGACAATTTATGAGTTTGCCCTGCATGGGCTTGTGCAGGGTAAAACGGATTTATTTGGGTTTAGGCCCCATTGGGATTTGGGCATCTGAGTGCTAGAGACAAGCACACTACTGTGAGCTGTTTTCAGGTAAACTTGCAGCTTTGGGACAAGTGATTCAGACCCTGGGTCTGTGTTAGAGCAGACTGGAGTGTCTGGCTCAGCAAGACGGGGTGCTGGAGTCCTGAGCTGGCAGGGAAAACAGGAGCAGAAGTAGTCTTGGTACATTGGGTGGCAGCTCCCAAGGGGGGTTTCTGTAATCCAACCCATCACAAATGGCATAAGCGGTAAAACTATGAATAAATGTTAAAAAAAGAAATTCTTGGTTTCTTTGCAGCCATTCCTTTGGGAGTGTCTGTAAGGTAATCCAGGCAAAAGGATATTAATCAAATGATTAAGGTAAAATCATTTGACTATATAAAAAAAGTTAGTTAAATTTGTTAAGAAACGCTCCTGGTGTGTATAATGTTTTGTTTATAAGTTTAAGATGTTTTCTAGTGTTGTTTGATTTTGGTATTTAGCATTTGATCCTTAAAGTAACTTAATGCTTTACAAAATTTAAAGTGTTTAAAATAAAGACCAAAGTTGTGGCTGCAGCAAAATAGTCAAAGCCAAAAGAATGGAAAATTTTAAATCTGTTTTGGTAACAAATAGCAAGTAAAGGCTAATATCAACTAAAAAGCCACAAATAGAAATCTGGAAGTGTTGCTGGGTACACCTTGTACCCTGTACACCTTTGGCACTCCCTGGACGGTTGCGCCTCAGGTGCTCTGGCCCTATTTGCTCGCGTGCATCACCGGATGACTGTGCACCGTTGATTGCTGCAGTTAAGTAAAACTTTTCCTCTGTGGCCCAGCACTACTGCCAGTGACGTGATGATTGGGCAGACAGCACTTTTCCCTCTTTAAAAACTTTTTCTAGATATTTGAATTAATTTTATTCAAATGTTTAAATGTTATAATTGTAAGTATGTGTTAGTCCCTCTTTAAGAACTCTTTCTAAATATTTGGATTAATTTGTTCAGGTGTTTGAGTGTTGCAGGCATTTGCCTTTTTTACGGGAAGATACATTACTATGTGTTAGTTTTGGTGGTGTGTTTTCTTATGGAGGAAGGGCAAATGCAGGATCTTGGACGGAGGTTTTGCAACAGTTTTGCATTGGTAAAATATGTCATGCGGGGGCTGTTATGGGGTTTTTGCTTAAGGATTTTGTATCACAATCTGGCATATCTGAACTAATTATAAAAGAGCTATGTGCAGCTTCACAGATCCAGTATGTGTGCGGCTTCACAGATCCAGACCAGATTCAGCCCTCATAAAATTTTTTTACCAGGGCACCCAATGCAGCTACCAACAGTGCCCTGCTGGCCTAGCTCAAATAAACAGTCATTTAATAAATTACACAATAGTCAGATACTAACGAAATGTGTTAGGTCTTTTTATATACAGCAGTCCTGCCACTCGCTGAAACCTGGCACTGGGTTTGCATAAGGGTCCATCAGCAAAGAACTGCCCTCGCCCCATGCTGAGGGACTCTTGTCCGCTGACAAATCCATTAAGCCTTCGGACCTTGCTAAGAAGTATAAGGGCCCTACCGTCAATCAAACCCTAACCCCGTCCCTTGACCCCTTAAACTCAGCCCCTTGACCCCTTGGTCCCTCCCACCTGTCACCGGAAGTCCCACCCCATGGGGGTATTACTTCCGGGGTCAAGGTGCCACCTGACCGGAAGCAAGGTGTGTCATGTGACCCCTCTAAGAACTCCCCCCACCACCCTCTACCAATCAGGAGGGGTTTCGTCCCGATAGGACCGCCCCGAGAGGAGATTTTGACCCATCAGGGGGACTTCCGGGGCGGGGGTGACCCGTCCGGAAGTGGGTCGTGTGACCCCTCTAAGAACTCCCCCCACCACCCTCTACCAATCAGGAGGGGTTTTGTCCCGACAGGACCTCCCCGAGAGGAGATTTTGACCAACCAGGGTGACTTCTGGGTTGGGGTGACCCCTCCGGAAGGGAGTCATGTGACCCCACTAAGAACGCCTCCCAAGGCCCTCCGCCTATCAGAGTGCAGCACCATTACCCCATAAATCCCAGCGCCAGACAGAGGAGGCGGCCATCTCTTACCAAGGACACGTGTTTTCGAAAGCGCGGAAAGGCTGCTGAGAGGAAACATGGACTCCTTCACCACCCCCGTGAGAAGTTCGGACTTTGTTTTAGCCCCGAGGGTCTTTGACCGTCCGCGGAGAAAGCGCTACATCAGCGACAGTTCCGAGGGGAGCCCTTTGGCCCAGCCGTTGCTGGATACGCCGGAACCCGACCCCGAAACCCTCGTGAGACACCCCGATGAGCATGGCGGTCTCTCTTTGTCCACCCCCTCAGAGGTGGAAGGCAATTGCGGCTCGGGGGAGTCACCGGCGGACAAGGCGAACGGAAAAGACGGCGCTCAGGTAAATGATTGCTTAAGAAGCGATGGTCGAGGAGGGGTTGGTAACTCTGAGGATGATGGCTATGAGGAGTTTAAGAGGCTTTGCATAGAAAGCGTGGAAAGGCTGCTGAGAGGAAACAGGACAAGGCGAATGGAAAAGACGGCGCTCAGGTAAATGAATGCTTAAGAAGCGGCGGTCGAGGAGGGGTGGGTAATGGGTTAGGAACCGGGGGTTGCGTAAATTAAAAAACAAGCAGTGAGGGGTGCTTACACGTTTTCTTTTCTGAAAATTTCTCAACAGCTCGACGATGCCTTTCTAGAGGACCCGGACAGCGATGCATCAAGCAGCGAAGATGAACTGGGCCCACCATGTTTTTGCTCAACGCCACTACGAGTTGTTGAAGAGGACTCTGAGGATGATGGCTATGAGGAGTTTAGGAGGCGGCTTGGCATAGAACTAACTGAGCCAGTGCCACATCGTGAGCGTAAAAAAGTCATGCGGACTATTGTACGCGTTGCTGTTTATGCTATCCTTAAACACTGCCTTAGGGAAAAGATTTTTGAAGATTGTGAGGGCTGTGTCATAGATGCGCCAGGCCAAAGGCACCATGATTGTGTGACTTGGACTTCAGTGGATATAAACTGCAAGCTCCGGGGCCTGTGTGCTGAGCTGTGTTTGGAAAGCTTATTAAACACTGTTGTTGCCATAGGCTATGGTATGCAATGTCTGTGCCTAACCCAAGAACATTTAGCGCAAGGGGTGACCTTGATAAATGCTGTGCAATTCAGTGCAGACCCTGACCGTGTTCTAAGGAAAATGACCAAACCGGAAGATGCCTGCTTAGAGCATTATATTGACCGTCTAGTCCGCACAAAGAGTTACAGAACCCTGCTTAAGAAAAAAAAACTATTTGTAAGAAATCTAAAAGGATTAAGTTAGAGAATGGTGAGGGGACAAACATGCGATATAAAACGTGGTAGCTGTAAATTTTTTTAAAAGGTGGGGAGGGGGTTTGTGACTATTGTGTTTTGTTAGAAGGCCTTTGGCCTTTAAGTGAGCTAAAAAGTTTTAATGACGCATCTTGGTTTTGTTTTCAAGAAGCTGTATGTTTTTTAAATAACAAAAAAATAAATTGTTTGTGAGAATTAGCTCTTGTGTTTTGTGTGTGTGTGTGTGTTTGTATGTGTGTGTGTGTGTGTATAGCAAAAAGCTGAAATGTATGTTGTGGTGGGGAAGGGGAAAAAATCCTAAAAATGTGCTTACAATAAAAGAACCAAGGCTAGTTCAGACATGTGTCTGAGTACAATAGAGTTAATATGGAGATATACTTATCTCATAGAACTGCCTTTACTAGCAGGGCCAAATATTGATTTTGCCCCAGAGCCCTAAGTGGCCTTCTCAAGGCTTGAACTCACAACCCTGGGTAGCTTGGATAGCTGCTGGACTGCAAAAAGAGGTAAGACTTGCTGTCTTTAACTCTGAAACTATATATTATATTAGGCCACTCTTTGCCCATGCTGTCTTAGTAAATACTGGTGCCTATGTTTATTGCAGTGTGATCTGTTAGCATGGAACCAGTAACTTTAAACTGCATTTCACCACCAGGCCAAGGTAAAAAAAAAAAAAAAAAAAAAAAACATTTTAACTATAGTTGTGCTTAATACTGTTGAATTTTTTTAAAAAAGTATTACACAGGCTGCATAGGGATTTGGTGGTAATACTAACTAACATTTTTGCTTGTTCTTGAACCTGAAGGCTCAAGCACACATGAGGGGGAACAGAACAACCATGTGCCTGCAACACTTTATCCCATAGTGAAAGGTAACTTTTTTTTTTTTTTTTTGCAACAGGCTTTTAAATGCATGTGGGGTTTTTGAAAAGTGTATGGCTGCAAACTTGGTTTGGTGTGTTTTATAAAGCTGCTGGTGTGTGTGTGTGTGTGGGGGGCCTTTGCAAGGCATAGGGTTTTTTTTAAAAGTACTTGGCACAGGGTTTTTTTTTTTTTTTACTGTGTATAATGTGATGGGTTTGAGGCACTGGTGGGGGTGGATGCTACTAACTAAACCAAAACCAAAGGCACATGGCTGGAGTCAGAACAAACCATGTGGCTTTTAAATGCATGTGGGGGTTTTGAAAAGTGTATGGCTGCAAACTTGGTTTGGTGTGTTTTATAAAGCTGCTGGTGTGTGTGTGTGTGTGGGGGGGGGGGGCCTGTGCAAGGCATAGGTTTTTTTTTTTTTAAAAAGTACTTGGCACAGGGTTGTGTTTTTTTTTTTTTACTGTGTATAATGTGATGGGTTTGAGGCACTGGTGGGGGTGGATGCTACTAACTAAACCAAAACCAAAGGCACATGGCTGGGGTCAGAACATGCATGTGGGTTTTAAACTAACAAGGGTTTCTCTGCAAAATGGATTTTAAAAGCAGTTTTGGTTTTTATTCTGCAAAATGAGATGTATTTAAGAACATTCTCAGAATGGAGAGGGGTAACTAGTGGTGTTCCCCAAGGGTCAGTCCTAGGACCTATCCTATTCAATTTATTCATAAATGATCTGGAGAAAGGGGTAAACAGTGAGGTGGCAAAGTTTGCAGATGATACTAAACTACTCAAGATAGTTAAGACCAAAGCAGATTGTGAAGAACTTCAAAAAGATCTCACAAAACTAAGTGATTGGGCAACAAAATGGCAAATGAAATTTAATGTGGATAAATGTAAAGTAATGCACATTGGAAAAAATAACCCCAACTATACATACAACATGATGGGGGCTAATTTAGCTACAACGAGTCAGGAAAAAGATCTTGGCGTCATCGTGGATAGTTCTCTAAAGATGTCCACGCAGTGTGCAGAGGCGGTCAAAAAAGCAAACAGGATGTTAGGAATCATTAAAAAGGGGATAGAGAATAAGACTGAGAATATATTATTGCCCTTATATAAATCCATGGTTCGCCCACATCTCGAATACTGTGTACAGATGTGGTCTCCTCACCTCAAAAAAGATATTTTAGCACTAGAAAAGGTTCAGAAAAGAGCAACTAAAATGATTAAGGGTTTAGAGAGGGTCCCATATGAGGAAAGATTAAAGAGGCTAGGACTCTTCAGTTTGGAAAAGAGAAGACTAAGGGGGGACATGATAGAGGTATATAAAATCATGAGTGATGTTGAGAAAGTGGATAAGGAAAAGTTATTTACTTATTCCCATAATACAAGAACTAGGGGTCATCAAATGAAATTAATAGGCAGCAGGTTTAAAACAAATAAAAGGAAGTTCTTCTTCACGCAGCGCACAGTCAACTTGTGGAACTCCTTACCTGAGGAGGTTGTGAAGGCTAGGACTATAACAATGTTTAAAAGGGGACTGGATAAATTCATGGTGGCTAAGTCCATAAATGGCTATTAGCCAGGATGGGTAAGAATGGTGTCCCTAGCCTCTGTTCGTCAGAGGATGGAGATGGATGGCAGGAGAGAGATCACTTGATCATTGCCTGTTAGGTTCACTCCCTCTGGGGCACCTGGCATTGGCCACTGTCGGTAGACAGATACTGGGCTAGATGGACCTTTGGTCTGACCCAGTACGGCCTTTCTTATGTTCTTATGTTATGTTCTTATGTTCTGCAAAATGGATTTTAAAAGCAGTTTTGGTTTTTATTCTGCAAAATGAGATGTATTTAAAAAACTTGTTTGTTGTACAGCCTGAAATGGATTATTTTGTTGTAAAGCTATGACTTTTTTAAATAGAAAAACACCCTAATGAAGTAAGTGTGATGTATGTTTACAAGACGGTTTCATGAGTTTTATTATAATGTTGTTGTTTGCTCCACAGTACAGTCAAAACATGAGAGATCCTTAGACCAGAGGGAAAACAAGCTGAAAAGAAAAAGGAAAGAGACAGCTGAAAAGGAAAATTCACCAGCATCAGTGACTGATGGATGGATGAAGCCCTGTAAATATATTTTGCTTATTGGCTTGGCTGTTCTATGAGGTTTTGTATTTTAAGTAAATACATAGGTGTGGGTGAGAGAGGTGGTAAAGTTCAGTTTTTGTAAAATGTTGTTTTTCCCCCGTCATAGGCCTGGGCAACTTTTCTGACAATGCTGTAGTCAGAGATACAAGGACATCTCCTCCAGAACTGCCAACGAACCAGGAATCTGCTTTGAGACCTTTAACAACGCAAAACAGCGCAAGAGTGCAGCTGAAACATCCGGGCGGTCCAAACCTCATATACGTCAAACCCAAGGACAAAACAAAAGACTCTGGTAAAAAACAACCATGCCACCACAACTCCAGTTCCTCAGGGCTTGGTGTGGTGGTGGCCACTGAGGAACTGGAGTTGTGGTGGCATGGTTGGTTTTTTTTAATTCAACAGTATTAAGCACAACTATAGTTAAAATGGTTTTTTTTTTTTTTTTTTTTTTTACCTTGGCCTGGTGGTGAAATGCAGTTTAAAGTTACTGGTTCCATGCTAACAGATCACACTGCAATAAACATAGGCACCATTATTTACTAAGACAGCATGGTCAAAGAGTGGCCTTATATAATATATAGTTTCAGAGTTAAAGACAGCAAGTCTTACCTCTTTTTGCAGTCCAGCAGCTATCCAAGAAAGTTTTCTGTTGAAAAAGGACAAACTGCTGCATACCTGAGGTTTTTATACCCTCTTAGCCCATTGTTTCAAACAAAACTTCAACATAGTTGCTAACAGGTTAATTTAATCACCCCTCCCATAGCATTCCCTTTTGTGATCTGGGATAGTGAAACCATTTTGTCTGGGTGTGTGTGGTTAAAACCCTATTCAGTTCAACAGACTAAGGCTAGCTCAGTGGTTTAAGCATTGGCTTGCTAAACCCAGGGTTGTGAGTTCAAACCTTGAGAGGGCCACTTAGGGCTCTGGGGCAAAATCAATATTTGGCCCTGCTAGTAAAGGCAGTTCTATGAGATAAGTATATCTCCATATTAACTCTATTGTACTCAGACACATGTCTGAACTAGCCTTGGTTCTTTTATTGTAAGCACATTTTTAGGATTTTTTCCCCTTCCCCACCACAACATACATTTCAGCTTTTTGCTATACACACACACACACACACACACACACAAAACACAAGAGCTAATTCTCACAAACAATTTATTTTTTTTTTTATTTAAAAAACATACAGCTTCTTGAAAACAAAACCAAGATGCTTCATTAAAACTTTTTAGCTCACTTAAAGGCCAAAGGCCTTCTAACAAAACACAATAGTCACAACCCCCCTCCCCCCCTTTTAAAAAAATTTACAGCTACCACGTTTTATATAGCATGTTTGTCCCCTCACCATTCTCTAACTTAATCCTTTTAGATTTCTTACAAATAGTTTTTTTCTTAAGCAGGGTTCTGTAACTCTTTGTGCGGACTAGATGGTCAATATAATGCTCTAAGCAGGCATCTTCCGGTTTGGTCATTTTCCTTAGAACACGGTCAGGGTCTGCACTGAATTGCACAGCATTTATCAAGGTCACCCCTTGCGCTAAATGTTCTTGGGTTAGGCACAGACATTGCATACCATGGCCTATGGCAACAACAGTGTTTAATAAGCTTTCCAAACACAGCTCAGCACACAGGCCCCGGAGCTTGCAGTTTATATCCACTGAAGTCCAAGTCACACAATCATGGTGCCTTTGGCCTGGCGCATCTATGACACAGCCCTCACAATCTTCAAAAATCTTTTCCCTAAGGCAGTGTTTAAGGATAGCATAAACAGCAACGCGTACAATAGTCCGCATGACTTTTTTACGCTCACGATGTGGCACTGGCTCAGTTAGTTCTATGCCAAGCCGCCTCCTAAACTCCTCATAGCCATCATCCTCAGAGTCCTCTTCAACAACTCGTAGTGGCGTTGAGCAAAAACATGGTGGGCCCAGTTCATCTTCGCTGCTTGATGCATCGCTGTCCGGGTCCTCTAGAAAGGCATCGTCGAGCTGTTGAGAAATTTTCAGAAAAGAAAACGTGTAAGCACCCCTCACTGCTTGTTTTTTAATTTACGCAACCCCCGGTTCCTAACCCATTACCCACCCCTCCTCGACCGCCGCTTCTTAAGCATTCATTTACCTGAGCGCCGTCTTTTCCATTCGCCTTGTCCTGTTTCCTCTCAGCAGCCTTTCCACGCTTTCTATGCAAAGCCTCTTAAACTCCTCATAGCCATCATCCTCAGAGTTACCAACCCCTCCTCGACCATCGCTTCTTAAGCAATCATTTACCTGAGCGCCGTCTTTTCCGTTCGCCTTGTCCGTCGGTGACTCCCCCGAGCCGCAATCGCCTTCCACCTCTGAGGGGGTGGACAAAGAGAGACCGCCATGCTCATCGGGGTGTCTCACGAGGGTTTCGGGGTCGGGTTCCGGCGTATCCAGCAACGGCTGGGCCAAAGGGCTCCCCTCGGAACTGTCGCTGATGTAGCGCTTTCTCCGCGGACGGTCAAAGACCCTCGGGGCTAAAACAAAGTCCGAACTTCTCACGGGGGTGGTGAAGGAGTCCATGTTTCCTCTCAGCAGCCTTTCCGCGCTTTCGAAAACACGTGTCCTTGGTAAGAGATGGCCGCCTCCTCTGTCTGGCGCTGGGATTTATGGGGTAATGGTGCTGCACTCTGATAGGCGGAGGGCCTTGGGAGGCGTTCTTAGTGGGGTCACACGACTCCCTTCCGGAGGGGTCACCCCAACCCAGAAGTCACCCTGGTTGGTCAAAATCTCCTCTCGGGGAGGTCCTGTCGGGACGAAACCCCTCCTGATTGGTAGAGGGTGGTGGGGGGGAGTACTTAGAGGGGTCACACGACCCACTTCCGGACGGGTCACCCCCGCCCCGGAAGTCCCCCTGATGGGTCAAAATCTCCTCTCGGGGCGGTCCTTTCGGCACAAAACCCCTCCTGATTGGTAGAGGGTGGTGGGGGGAGTTCTTAGAGGGGTCACATGACACACCTTGCTTCCAGTCAGGTGGCACCGTGACCCCGGAAGTAATACCCCCATGGGGTGGGACTTCCGGTGACAGGTGGGAGGGACCAATGGGTCAAGGGGCGGGGTTTAAGGGGTCAAGGGGCGGGGTTAGGGTTTGATTGATGGTAGGGCCCTTATACTACTCTAAGAGAACAACTTCTCCACCTGAGGCCACAATAAAGCCTCCAACCAAGCAAGGTGATTGTGCTGGTAACCCCTCCCTTGCAGCCTCATTGCCGGACAGCTAAGTGAACTAAGACTATGAAATCTTGAAGAATAGCTTGCAGAAGCTAGCCAAAACTACCTGAAGATGAAACTTTTAATATTTCTCAGCCTCTCCTCCTTAACGAACTTGGGGTGGGGAGGGAAAAAGTAATCTTGGCCAATCAGTAGCCTCTGGTTTGGCCTGTGTCGTATTGCAGTGTATTCCGGCTCTATATGGTTGCCCATTGTTGTAGTCCCCGCTCCCCAGCTACTCCCCCTCGTATCTTCTCCAATTCCCATACAAATCTGTCTGGCCGTAGCCTCAGGGAAATTCAAGTCTCGGAACAACAAATGTGGTATAGCACATCCTACCGATGGAATTGTTGTTTACAGTGGTGAATTGTGCTAAATGCTACTATAAGAACCACCACTTTCTCATTTCCCTCTCTGCTTTCCAAATAACTACCTAGTACCCTAATTGTTTTCAGAAAGCGGCCATTCAACTGGCCCAGCTTGTGCAGTGGGAAAGTTTTTATTGGGGAAAGGGAGGCGTAGTAGAAGGAATCTTACATGACCTAACTAGAGTAGCCGCTATTTGAACAATAGACAAAGCCCAAAACCATAAAAAACACCTGGAAAATTTGGAAAAAGCATCAGGCCTCCTTACTGAGGCAGGGTTAACTAAACACCCTTGCCTTAGCAGGAAAGAACACTGTCTGGGATTCAGCTTGTAGTCAAATGCAGGATTTCTTTAACGGTCCCTTAGAAAAAAAATGCAAACCAATGTTTTAAATCAGCGGTGGCCTAAAACCCTTACCACTACTGTGGGAGTGCCACCCAAGCTGTGGAAGTGGAGAAATACGTGAACATTGTCAAAATAAAGCTGTGACTCTGTTGCATGTACCTTCCAAGCTTCGGAACCGGTAAATGGCACCTGGGCTCCAGTGCACTTACTTGTGCCAAAACCCTGGGCGAATTGTCTATGGGACTGGGTTATCCACCGGCAGGTATGGGAAGTTAAACCACCCCATGAACCTAGCCATTTCATCACCACTCCCTCTGATTTCGCTGCTCAACATATCTGGGTGGGTATCGGAACCTTGTGGTCATTATGGCCCTTGGAACCCCCACAGCTATTTTGCCTCCGCAAATTGCATCCTGAAGAAGTAGTTAACGTTTTAATTTGGCATGTTGGGAAGGGGAAGCGATAGGTAAAAATCCAAAGGAAAAATTACTATTTAGTAAAAGCCAGGGATGTGCCCTGCCATCGGATCCCCACATCCCTATCCCCTTTCACCTTAACTTAACCGCTGCACAAGGAAGCCGCTTTATTGTATGGCCTGCTAATCCTCAGGTTTATGTAACCCTCCATCCAAGTGTTCCTTTTATATTTAATTGGACTTCCCCTATCCCTAACCGCTTCCTAAACCTCACTTCTCTACTCCCTCTGCTCTCCAACTTATCTCACCTGCAAAACCCAAATGCATGTAATAGAAATAGAATACAACAAAAAGGCCAAAGCCTTCCAAACTGCTTATCGAGTACATACCTTATGCTCCTCCTATGACATTGCATGCTTTGCCTCTAAGGAAATCGCCCAAGTTACACCCAGTTGGCTAACCTCTTCTACTCTTCACATCAGAGGAGGGAAATTGTGGGGAAATAGAGGGGGGGGGGGCTTTCTTTTTGATAGCCAGAGCTTTGAATCTGAAGGCCCCAAAATAAACCCTCCAACAGAGATCTGTTATGCTGATGGCCTTTGCACAGAGTAGGGCAGGCCTAAAGCTTAAACAAGACTAAACTGCACAGTTTTCTGCCAAACTCGGTCAAGGGTCATGTCCAGAGGAGGGAATGGGAGAATAACCCCCCCCCCCCCCCGCAGCAGTACTAATGAAATATGTTCATAACTGATGAAATATGATAACCGCAAGCTACGGAAATAACGTAAGAAGCTACGGAAATAACGTAAGATGCTTGTGATTTGTAAATTGTTTTGCAGAGAGTTAATCATCCTTGCTGCTATAACTATTTGCAATATTTTCCAAGTCCAGCTATCTGCAATTTAACCAATGATAGCTCTCCTTTAAGCTCCCCTGGAAACCCCCCGCCCCCTTAAGGCTTTGCTGAAATCCCCCGGAAAATGACATAGTCCAAGTCTTGAGAAATGTACCCAAGCTAGGGCCGAGCACCACCCCTGCGGAAACCACCAAGCACCCTTCTACCCAAACAAACATCCACTCCTCGGAAATTAAGTCAGAGGGTAGGGAGGGGGGTGAGAAGATTGACCCCAACCCCTGCTTCCTAGCTCGTGATCAGCTCATGCTCAACCCTTGCCCAGCTTGTGATTTGTCCCCAAAGCTCGTGCTCAACCCTTGCTCAGCTTGTGATTTGCCCCCAATGATTTAATTCATGACGTATTGTTTGTACCCTGCTTGTGGTTTAATGGAATAAAAGCAGCCTGTGAGCTGTTGCTAGGGGTGCCAGTTTGAAAAACTGCACCCCAACGCGTTGGTATGTATTGCAATAAAGGCCTCAGGCTCTGAGTCCGTGAACTAAAATCACTGCGTGGGTGATTCTTTCCACGACAAACGCATGCCCCAAGGGATTTCTGGAGCACCTGCCACATTTCAACGTCTTATGGAGAAAGTTGTGGGAGACATGAATTTACTGCAAGTGTTAGTTTATTTGGATGACCTGATTGTGTTTGGAAGAACCTTGGAGGAGCATGAAGAAAGACTTCTTAAAGTGCTTGATAGGTTAGAGGATTATGGTTTGAAGCTTTCAATTGACAAATGCCAGTTCTGCAGGACCTCAGTGAAGTATGTGGGTCACATCGTGTCCCAAGAGGGTGTGAGTACTGGTCCCGATAAAATAGAAGCACTCACTACATGGCCATGTCCAAGTAACTACAGAGAACTCAAGACTTTTCTTGGGTTTAGTGGCTACTACCGCAGATTTGTGAAAAACTATGCTACGATTGTAAAACCTCTGAATGATCTTACCAGGGGATACCAGTCCAGCAGGAACAAATCTAAGACCAAGAATAAGGGGAGGTCCCCAAAGCCTCCTGTGCAGAGACACTATGGCCCCTTTGAACCATTTGGGCCACGGTGGGATGAGAGATGTGAAAGGGCTTTTCGAGAAATCATTACTTGCCTAACTCATGCTCCAGTCCTAGTCTTTGCTGACCCAAGCAAACCATTTATCCTGCATACTGATGCCAGTTTGGAGGGTCTGGGAGCAGTACTGTACCAGGAACTGGAAGGAAAACGTAAACCTGTAGCCTTTGCCAGCCGAGGACTGTCTGATAGTGAAACTCGCTATCCCACCCACAAGCTGGAGTTCTTGGCCTTGAAATGGGCCATCACTGAGAAATTTCGAGACTACTTGTATGGTGCTCAGTTCCAGGTGTGGACAGACAACAACCCACTGACCTATGTGTTAACAAGTGCTAAGCTGGATGCTACAGGGCAAAGATGGGTGGCCGCTTTGGCTAGCTATGACTTCAGCATTCAATACCGATCAGGGAGAAGCAATGTAGATGCAGATGCATTGTCCAGGCGTCCACAGGCACCAGGAGTTGCTGTGATACCCACAGATGGAGTGAGGGCTATTTGCAGTGTGAGTCGCCGGGAGCCAGAGTCCCATGAAAGTCTTCATGGATGTGCTGCAGAAGCTTTGGGCCTGCCCCCTGAATGCGTGCCTTCTGCTTCAGTGAACTATATTGCGTTGGACCAATCTCCTTTGCCCATGCTCAATGCGGCTGACTGGCAGGAAGCCCAGCTGCAAGATATTGACATTCGTGATACACTACTTGCCAAAAGGGAGGGGCGAAGCCCAGCTGTGGTTGTCCCACCTAACCCGGAGGGTAAACTACTATTGAGAGAATGGACCAAACTAAAACTGATTCAGGGAGTGCTACACCGAGTGACCACAGACCCTTTACAAAAGCAACGAGCACAGCTAGTGCTGCCAAAAGAGTACAGAGCCCTGGCCATGAGGGCCCTGCATGATGACTTTGGCCATTTAGGGATGGAGAGGACCCTGGAACTTATTCATAGTAGGTTCTATTGGCCTCGGATGGCTGAAGATGTTCACAGGAAATGTGAGACCTGCGCTCGATGTGTTCAAAGGAAAACTCTGCCCACGAGGGCTGCATATCTGAAGAACATCACCAGCAACAAACCTCTGGAGCTGGTATGCATTGATTTCTTGTCTTTAGAAGTAGACAAGAGAAATATTGGGAACATTCTAGTAGTGACTGACCATTATACGCAATATGCGCAGGCATATCCCACACGTGATCAGAGGGCCATCACTGTTGCTCGAGTACTGTGGGAGAAATATTTCTCAGTTTATGGATTTCCAGCCCGGATACACTCGGATCAGGGGCGGGACTTTGAGTGTCACCTTCTGAAGGAGGTGCTGAGGATAGCGGGAATTAAAAAGTCTAGGACAACGCCTTATCACCCTCAAGGTGATCCACAGCCAGAGAGGTTCAACCGAACCCTATTAGATATGTTGGGGACTTTGCGGCCAGAGCAGAAGGCAACCTGGAGCCAACATGTCGCATTTCTGGTGCACGCCTACAATGCCACAAAGAATGATGCTACAGGAGTCACCCCATATCTCTTAATGTTTGGGCGAGAACCAAGATTACCCATAGACCTGTGCTTTGGTGTATCAGAGGATGGAGATAGCTATGAAACTCATCACAATATGTATCCCGACTAAGAGAAAAGCTGCGGGATGCTTATGACTTAGCTACATCTGCGGCTCGGAAGAACGCAGACTGGAACAAACATCGATATGATGCTAGGGTACGTCTGCAAGAACTCCAGCCGGGGGACAGAGTCCTGCTGCGAAATTTGGGTATTACTGGCAAACACAAGATAGCTGACAGATGGAAGGCAATACCTTACTTGGTGATGGAAAAGCTAGGAGATCTGCCGGTCTACAAGATCAAACCTGAAGATGGTCCAGGGCAGACAAAGACAGTGCATAGAAACCTTTTGCTCCCTGTGGGGGAATTGGTAGACACCCCGTATGAGATGGGCCACAACAGGGCAATCGGGCGGAACGAAGGTGCTGGACCAAAGCTGCCCTCCAACGTGGACAGCCAGCCCCCTGCAGCTAACCTACCCCTATGCAGCACATGCGAGAGTGAGTCTGAGGAGGAAGACACAACCATGGTGTATCCTGGGATGGAGACAAGATTTCAGTCTCGATCAGCATCAAAAGAGAGCTCCTCCTCTTCCTCCCTAAACCCCATGGCAGAAGTATTTAGGCCCATTCCTGACACCACTGGGCCACTGGTGGGACCCCCATGTGATGACACACACAGGTTATTGGACAGTGGAGACATACAGGTGGAGGATGTCCTGGGCACCTTGGACCCTCCACTGTTAGAACTAGAACTGCAGGGGCCTATGCCAGTAGCCGAGGGGCCCTCAAAGGAAACCTCCCCATCTGTCGTTCAAGACGCTGTCCACTCTACCACGGTAACAGAGAGTCTCAATAGATGAGACAGGGTAATAAGACCAGTAAAACGGTTGACTTATGATGCACCTGGGGTGACTAGTGAGGAACCAATATGTTTAGCACACAGGCTTGTGGAAGCTAAAGTGGGCTATCTGAGGCCCTTTGGAGGGAACCAGTGAGTTGGTATAATAGGGAGTGTGATTTGTCGGGATGACAAATTCTCGTCTGGGGGGAGGATGTAAGCAGAGTCAGGATGAGCTCTACCCTGACATCTGGTGGTGAATTATGGCGAGTGTGGAAAAGAACTCCAGGGGCTGATCTTGTTTGCATAGGCACACCCACTCGCCTGGCATGGAACAACAGCAACTGAAAGTGGTTACTTTGGCTGGTGTGGGATCCCCAGTTTCTCTATTATTGGGGCAGGAAGAATAAAGTTTTGTTACCCTGATTCTGTGAATCAAGGCCAGTGGAACTGTTGTATGACAGAAGGACTGAGTGAGTCCTTCACCATTACCTAAGTAGCACTTGCTTGACAAGGGGCATGGGTTACAAAACCCAGTGAATTGAGAGAGGATGGGGACAGGTATTTGTACTTGATGGTATGGGCCTCCCTCTGAGGGTTTGAAACACCAATTGCACCATCTCCTCTCTCCACTGTTGACTGTCAGAGCTAACTTTGATTCCATTAGGAGTCTAGTTACAGGCTGCTGAGCTGAATTCACTTTGGGCCAATGGTGCACCAGCACTGGGGCTCCCCTACTATACTATGAGCTGAAATCACAAAAGAGCTAAAGTTATTAAGAGCTGAGATCACTGAGTGCTGTGTTAACTAGTGGGGGAGCCTGAAGCTATATTGCTCAGCAGCTGGCGGAGCAGTTTGTGGGGACGACTGGAGGAGCAGCGAGCGGCGCGGAGCCTTGTGGGGCCGGTTGGAGTGGCCCAAGGAATGGCAAGTGGAGCTGTTTGCGGGGAGGGCTGGAACGGCTCACAGGTCGGTGAGCGGAGCAGCTTGTAGAGCAGAGCAGTTTGTGGGATGGCAGGAAAGTGGACTGGCTCGTGGTGAAGGCTGCGGCGGAACCCCCACGGAGAAACAGACGACTGGCCAGCCTTGGATCACATAAGGTGCCCCTTAACACCCTGCGTGCCCCCCCCTTTTTGCTCTGGGGCTGCACTGACCAGGGACAGAGACTTTGGGGGTTGTTGGACTTTTGGGACTTTGGGTGGTTGCTGGACCCAAGAGACTTTGGGGGTGTTGGACTTTGGGGACTCTGGGTGATTTTTGGGTTGTTGGATTCAAGAGCCAAAGGGAAAGGACACAGCCCAATTTGCTGGGGTGGGTTTTGCTCATGGTTTGTGTTATGAATCCTGTTTGTGGTGTTTTTCCAATTTTATGCTGATGTCGTTTACCTCATGTTATTAAACATTTTCTGCTACACTCAGACTCCGTGCTTGCGAGAGGGGAAGTATTGCCTCTTAGAGGTACCCAGGGGGGTGGTATGTAATTGTCCCAGGTCACTGGGTGGGGGCTCGAGCCGGTTTTGCATTGTGTTATTGAAACGGAACCCCTAGATACAGAACCCGGCCCTTGTTGCTGCCAACTTAGATGTGCAGAAGGGTTACATCTGGATAGTTGAAGTCCCCCATCACCACCAAATCTTAGGCTTTGGATGATTTTGTTAGTTGTTTAAAAAAAGCCTCATCCACCTCTTCCACCTGGTTAGGTGGCCTGTAGTGTACTCCTAGCATGACATACCCTTGTTTTTTACCCCTTTTAGCCTAACCCAGAGACTCTCAACACTTCCGTCTCCTATGTCCATCTCCACCTCAGTCCAAGTGTGTACATTTTTAATATATAAGGCAACACCTCCTCCCTTTTCCCCCTGTCTATCCTTCCTGAGCAAGCTGTACCCATCCACACCAACATTCCAATTATGTGTATTATCCGACCAAGTTTCGATGATGCCAACAATGTCATAGTTGTATTTATTTATTAGCACTTCCAGTTCTTCCTGCTTAGACCCTACAACAACTCACCAGTACCCATACTTCTCGCGTTTGTATATAGGCATCTAAAATACTGATTTGATTTTGCCTCCCAGTTTTGCCCTGACCCTCCTTTCTCTCTGCCATTATAGCCCACGCTCCCTCCTATTTCCGACCCATCTCCCAGGTCTCCATGTTCCCCACTTAACAAACTGGCTTTCTGTGGTCTCTTCAACTTTCCCCAAAACACACCGGATTCAGGGCCATGAGACAGTTCTGTTTGTTCCTGGCTGACCTTCACCGTTTCACTCCTTTTCCTGGCCCCTGCATTTTGTTCAATGACTTTCCTCTAATTGTCTAAGTCCCTCAGTATCCTATCCCTACCCTCCAGCATATCTACCACTCCTCCCAGTTTAGTGTCATCTGCAAACTTGCTGAGAGTGCAGTCCACATCATCCTCCAGATCATTAATGAAGATATTGAACAAAACCGTCCTCAGGACCAACCCCTGGGACACTCTGCTTGATACCGGCTGCCAACTAGACATGGAGCCATTGATCACTCCCCGTTGAGCCTGATGATCTAGCCAGCTTTCTATCCACCTTATTGTCCATTCATCCAGCCTATACTTCTTTAACTTGCTGGCAAGAATACTGTGGGAGAACGTCCACTGCTTTCCCCTCATCCGCAGAGCCAGTTATCTCATTATAGAAGGCAATTAGGTTAGTCAGGCATGACTTGCCCTTGGGGAATCCATGCTGACTGTTCCTTATCACTTTCTTCTCCTCAAAGTGCTTCAAAACTGATTACTTGAGGACCTGCTCCATGATTTTTCCAGGGCACTACATTAGCCTTTCCAGTCATCCGGGACCTCCCCCACTTGCCATGAGTTTTCAAAGATAAAGGCCAGTGGCTCTGCAATCACATCTCCCAACTCCTTTAGCAACCTCGGATGCAATGCATCCAGCCCCATGGACTTGTGCTCGTCCATCTTTTCTAAATAGTCCTGAACCACTTCTTTCTCCACAGAGGGCTGGAAACACTTGGAAAACATTTGCAGCTGAGATTCAGGAGAGAGAGTCTGTAGGGAAGGATGCTCCCTGCTGCTTTTTCCTCCCCTGTTGGAGTTTCTTTTGTTTCCCTTCCTGCTTGATGACTCTGTTTGTTGCTTAAATGCAAATTAAACAGAGCACCCATTCCTTTGTTGAGACAGGCCTGTTTGCCAACCTCAGGTTAGAGCACGTGTTAACACCATAAAGGAGAATCTTATCACTTCACGTACAATGTTGCCACACACATATTAGATCAGGGCAATACTGACCGGCAAATTATACATTTACAAATAATACATTGCAAGATTGTACAAAGATTATTACAACAGTGGGTACGGTGTGGGCACAAGGGTACATTCTGTCACACTCCCCTACCTTCCCCCTCTCAGTCCTTTGTTCTCAAGGTGGGGTCTTTGCTCAGCTTCCCTGCTGAGAGGCAGGGAAATCCATAAACCATTGGGGCTTGCATTGTCTCTCTGACCCCTTTCTTGATGTGGGTCAATTTCAACTAGTTCCTTAATGACTCCCTCCTCCACCCAGACAGGGAGGTGACGCCCACCTATGGCTCGGAACCTGTCCTGAGAGCAAACTTGCTCCTATTTTTTCTCCCCACAGGGTAACACTGCAACACATAGGGGAAACTGAAGCACATACACGGGTCATAAAATACTACAAAAAATTCCCACTTTGTCACAGGGACCAATCCCCTGGTTTTGTTGGTTTTTTCCCCCCCACTGGCTGATCTGACCCAAAGTGGCTCTATTCACCATGGCACTGTCTTCCAGGACGCTGGGGCTTTCAAATGTGATGAGAAGGCCCAAGCTGAATCCGGGTATGTTATAGGAAATACATTTCCTGCTGTGCGGCGCTCATACTCAGGGTCATTGGCACCCCATTGTGCTGGGTGCAGTGTGGACACACAGTGACCAAGACCAGGCCGGCATAGCAGGGGGCTGCAGGTCGGGATTGAGGGGCACCGGTGGAGAAGGGGGTCAGGCAGCCCCTGCTCTCACTCTGCCCCTGGACCTGGTGCATTCTGGGTGCATTTGCATTTCCCCGGACGCCCCTCCACCTCTGCCCAGAGCAAAATCCCAATCAACTGTGCCAAGCGGGTGCAGGGATGTCACCGCCTCTGGGCTCCAGGACTGGCAGACTCTGTTAATGGTTCATTCGCTGGGGAATAAGAGGCTGGAGCAGCCCCTGAAGGAGAGACAGACAGGGACCTCGCAGCTCCACAGACACCCAGGAACTGCTCCTTCCCCTGGCATAGAGTGACCCCAGGTGAGTGGGAGCCCCAGCCCTGTACGGACAGCCCTGGCATCACATGGCCTTACAGCAGCCTTCTTCTTTTGGGGTATCTGGTGAGCACAGGGGCTGCACACAGACTGGGGTGTTATTGTAGGGTCTCTGGTGCGCACAGGGGCTGAACACAGACTGGTGAGTTATTGTAGGGTCTCTGGTGAGCACAGAGGCTGCACACAGACTGGTGAGTTATCGTAGGGTCTCTGGTGAGCACGGGGGCCATGCACAGACTGGTGTGTTATTGTAGGGTCTCTGATGAGCGCGGGGGCGGCACACAGACTGGTGAGTTATTATAGGGTTTCTGGTGTGTACGGGGGCCATGCACAGACTGATGAGTTATTGTAGGGTCTCTGGTGAGCACGGGGGCCATGCACAGACTGATGAGTTATTGTAGGGTCTCTGGTGAGCACGGGGGCCATGCACAGACTGGTGAGTTATTTTAGGGTCTCTGGGGAGCACAGGGGCTGGGCACAGACTGGTGAGTTATTGTAGGGTCTAGGGTGAACACAGGGGTCATGCACAGAAGACTGGTGAATTATTGTAGGGTCTCTGATGAGCGCGGGGGCGGCACACAGACTGGTGAGTTATTGTAGGGTCTCTGGTGAACACACTGGGGGCTGGGCACAGACTGGTGAGCTATTGTGGGCTCTACACATAGTGTTTGCTATTTTGGCAGGGCTGGGAGCTGGCAGCTTGTCTCTGGGCTTGGGAGACAGTCACAGGGAACTGATGGGTCTCCTGTCCCCGCAGGTGTCCCTCGCACTGTCCCGCTGGAAGCTGTGAAGGCCCATCCCGGCCAGCGATGCTGATCCTGAGCTGTTCCTCCAAGCTGCGGCTGCTGGAGGGGATGCTACAGCGGGGCCTGCCTGACACGCTGCCGGTGACCAGGACTTGCCTGCCCCCGCACTGCCGAACCCTCCCACCCTTGGGCTGGGCAGAGAGCAGGGCAAAGTCCCTCATAGACACCTGGGTGATGGGGCACATATTGGACTGGGGTGCAATCCCCTGGGTTGGGGTACATGCAGGGCTGGCCCTTCCACCTGGTCAGGGGGTAGCAGTTTGGGGGGCAGACCCTTTTTCCAGGTCAGGGGGCAGCAGTTCAGGGGCCGGGCAGGCTCTCATAGATCCACAGGGGATGTGCCGTACCCCAGCTTGTCACCAGTCCCCTAGGAGCGACCCCGGTAGTGAGCCAGGGCCCGAGGCTCCACACAGCTCCACAGGGGCAGGCCCGTGACCTCCACCACTGGGCCTTTGACACCAGCCCTCCCATCTCTCTCCGTGGCTCCCTGCAGCGAATGCAGCCGAACCAGATGCCTGCGGGAGGCTTGGACCGGGCCCCTGCGGTGTGTGTTGGCAGAGACCCCGGCAGCCTTTGCAAAACACAGTAGCGGTTCATTAGTCACCTGGCTAGACTCCTCAGGTTAGCACAGGGAATCAAAGGTTAAGCCACAGCCCAGCCTGGCCAAGCCTGGGCAATGAGCCAGCCAAGACGTCATGGGCCCCATGGCTCGCTCTGTCTCTGTCCCTTTGTTCTTAGGCCAAGGTGAAAGATGCTGAGACCCCCCAAAAGCCAGCTCTTAGCCCCGTATCCTGACCCCTCGCGGCCGCTGTTCTTCAGCTGGGGGCCTCTCTGCTGCAGAGCCGTGAGGGGGAATCTCACTCGCTCGGTGTGAACATCCACCCCAGCCATTGGGGTTTCCATGGTCTCTCCAGATCCTCCTTGCGTGTGTGGAGACTTTATTCCCTTGGTTAATGAGGCTGGTCTCCAGCCGGGCTGTCACATGAGTCACAACCCGTCCCTTCCCTTCACACGCTGCGCAGAGCAGTACAGGACGCAGAGGGAAACTGAGACACACATTTGAATCAGAAAGATACTACAGAAAGCTTCTACTTCATCACACAGGCCCCCTGCCCTGGGTTAGGGGTAGCAGCAGGAGAGCAGGCCCCTTCCCCAGGTTAGAGGTAGTGGTGGGAGGGGGGTGGCAGCTCGGATCCCAGTGCAGACACAGGACTCAGGGTCGGGGGGGCTGGTAGTCATGGTTCTCCTGGACATCGGCTTTGACCTCCTGCTGAGATTTTCTGTATCACCTTGTAACCCTTCTGCCCATCTAAGTTGGCAGCAACAAGGGCCGGGTTCTGTATCTAGGGGTTCGGTTTCAATAACACAATGCAAAACCGGCTCGAGCCCCCACCCAGTGACCTGGGACAATTACATACCACCCCCCTGGGTACCTCTAAGAGGCAATACTTCCCCTCTCGCAAGCACGGAGTCTGAGTGTAGCAGAAAATGTTTAATAACATGAGATAAACGACATCAGCATAAGATTGGAAAAAACACCACAAACAGGATTCATAACACAAACCATGAGCAAAACGCACCCCAGCAAATTGGGCTGTGTCCTTTCCCTTTGTCTCTTGAATCCAACAACCCAAAAATCACCCAGAGTCCCCAAAGTCCAACACCCCCAAAGTCTCTTGGGTCCAGCAACCACCCAAAGTCCCAAAAGTCCAACAACCCCCAAAGTCTCTGTCCCTGGTCAGTGCAGCCCCAGAGCAAAAAGGGGGGGCATGCAGGGTGTTAAGGGGCACCTTACGTGATCCGAGGCTGGCCAGCCGTCTGTTTCTCCGTGGGGGTTCCGCCGCAGCCTTCACCACGAGCCAGTCCACTTTCCTGCCATCCCACGAACTGCTCCGCTCTACAAGCTGCTCCGCTCCACTCCGCTCACCGACCTGTGAGCCGTTCCAGCCGTCCTCGCAAACAGCTCCGCTCACCGTTCCTTGGGCCACTCCAACCGGCCCCACAAGGCTCCACGCCGCTCGCTGCTCCTCCAGTTGTCCCCACAAATTGCTCCGCCAGCTGCTGAGCAATATAGCTTCAGGCTCCCCCACTTGTTAACACTTCACTCAGTGATCTCAGCTCTTAATAACTTTAGCTCTTTTGTGATTTCAGCTCTTAGTGATTTCAGCTCAATAGTAGGGGAGCCCTAGTGCTGGTGCACCATTGGCCCAAAGTGAATTCAGCTCAGCAGCCTGTAACTAGATTCTTAATGGAATCAAAGTTAGCTCTGACATTCAACAGTGGAGAGAGGAGGTGGTGCAATTGCTGTTTCAAACCCTCAGAGTGGGCCCATACCATCAGGTATAAATACCTGTCCCCACCCTCTCTCAATTCACTGGGTTTTGTAACCCATGCCCCTTGTCAAGCAAGTGCTACTTAGGTAATGGTGAAGGACTCACTCAGTCCTTCTGTCATACAACAGTTCCACTGGCCTTGATTCACAGAATCAGGGTAACAAAACTTTATTCTTCCTGCCCCAATAATAGAGAAACTGGGGATCCCACACCAGCCAAAGTAACCACTTTCAGTTGCTGTTGTTCCATGCCAGGCGAGTGGGTGTGCCTATGCAAACAAGATCAGCCCCTGGAGTTCTTTTCCACACTCGCCATAATTCACCACCAGATGTCAGGGTAGAGCTCATCCTGACACTGCTTACAACCTTAAGACAAAATCCAGTCCCTGATCCTGCCCCAGCCAAGGGTTTGAACCCCAGGAGCCAGAGGCTCAGACTGGAGGTATCAGTGAAAAGGCGAATAGCTCGGCCGGCAGGTAGCAGGGTTTTCCCCCCTTGCCTGTAACACTAAGGAAAGGCTGTTGAGCTCAGGACACCTGTCTGTCTGGAAGTTGACCCCCTGTATTTGAGTGGGGCAGGGGAACCGCCCTCCCCACAATCTCCACACGGGACATGTGAGTCACACGGGCTCCGGCAGAACTTCCCTGAGGCTGTGGCCAAGGGAGCCAGCTCACAGCCTGCTCTCCCTGGGGAAACAGAGTCAGAACGGAACCTGGAGGGAGCTGAGCCCCCAGCTGAGTATGGGCAGACATGGGCAGGGCATGGCCAAGGTTAAGACCCGGAATCGCCAGCAGGGGGGTCCTGGCCTGGGGTGAGGGCAACAGGTTAACCCCAGGAGGGGAAATGGATTCCTGGCATACACACAGCCCTGGGGTTGGGACACAACCAGTGTAGGGGAGCCCCCTGCATCACCAGACCCTGGGACACCAGAACCCCAGAGACATGGCTGGGCTAAGACCAGCCTCGCAGGGGGACACACCTACACCGATCCCCGAAATGCTCAAGGGGTCAGGACACCACAGGGAGCAGCCAAGATGGCCGACACATGGAGGAAGGGGGGGGGTCATGACACTCTTCACTCCCTGGCAGATGGGGGGGTGCAGTGGCTGGATCCCATCCCAGTTTCAAACCCAAAGGTTTTGGGGTGGCAAAATGTGCTGAGGCTGCATGAAAACTCCCCACTGCCCCCTGCTAGTGTCAGTGAACAGACCTGCCCTAACGGTGGATGTGAGCCTGCTCTGAGCTGGGTATTGGAAAGGGTGAGTCTGATTCGAGCCAGCTGTGAGCATGCTGACAGGGCCTGGAACGACAGGGATGGGGAAGATGCTGTGGCTTCTATGGATAGCATTTGGGGGTTCGAACTTCACTGGGACAGTCACTAGTTTAAGTGACCCAGAGAGACAAGGCAAGCGCTGCTGACTCCTGGATTTCCCCGCCTCTCACCCGGGAGGCTGAGCAGAGACCCCAGCTCGAGAGCACAGGACTGGGAGGTGGGGGGTACTGGACAAAGATGGAGGCTCTCACCTGGAGCTGGCCAAGGAGGTCAGACGGAGACAGAGACAGCCTGGAAAGGGACTTTCAGTCCAGCTTGGCTGGGCCCTGGCTGACCGCAATGGACACTGCTTTACCCCCAGTTCTCTCTGCTGACCTAAGGCCGCTCCGTGACTCATAAACTGGCCTGGCTTGACAATGCTGCCGGGTGTCACTGCAAACACAGGCTGGGGTGTGGGAGCCCCCAAGAGCGGCTAGGTCTCTCCCGGGGTCTGGCTCAGTGGGAGGCACCGGGCAGAGCTCGCGGGGTGGAGCAGGAGGGCTGGAGCCCAGAGGCTCAACCTCAGAGGCGGTGGCCTGCCCTGCAGGAAGAGTGGGTCTCCCTGGGGGGTGGCACTTTGAGGGCTCCTCCAAGGGGCAGAGTAAAAGCTGGGGCCCAGCACCGATCCTGGGGATCCGGGACATCCCCGGACTCTGACCCCTGTGTCTTGGCAGGTCTACGGCACTGTGATGCATGTGAACCGCGGGAACCCGGCTGGCCAGGAGGTGCTGGTGGATTCATGGCCAGCGTTCAAAACGGTCCTCACCCGGCCATGCAGAGAAGTGCGGCCTTTGCTGGGCCCCTCCCATCCGCCGCGTTCCCCTTCCCCACCTGACCCCATCTCTGCCCCGCTCCCCTCCCCCCCCCGACGCCATCACTGCCCTGCTCCCCTCCCCCACCTCATGCCATCACTGCCCCTCCCCGACTTCCTTGCCCCTTTCCCTGCTTGGTGTCATCTCTACCCCTCCCCCTTCTGTCTGCCCCACCTCCCCACAGCCTGTTTCCCCTTTCTGCTGCCCAGAGCCCCTTTCCCATTCTCCCCTAAGCCCCCTGGCTCCGTTCACAGGGCCCCTTCCCCCCTCCTCAATCTCTTACTTGGGGCCCACTGTGCCCCGCTCCTCCGATGCCGTCCCTGAGGGTCATGGGAGGAGGGCAGAGGCTGCGCTCACCCCCAGGCAGTGTCCCCCCTGCAGGTGGCGCGGGACCCAAGCGATTATTTCACCAACTTGTACACGGCCTTCTACCGGGACGAGGGCGCCTGCCGGGCCCTGCTGGAGAACAGCCGCGCTGTGGACTGGGGCCAGGCCTTCCAGATACAGGGTGAGCCCCTCCAGCCCTGCTCCATCCAGCACCTGCCACATGGGGGGCAGGACCGCTCCCCCCTCCCATGGGCCAATAGCCCTGAGGAGCCTGCCTGGGCCCCTTCCCCGCCCCCCAGGCCAATAGCCCTGAGGAGCCTGCCTGGGCCCCTCCCCCCCACGGGCCAATAGCCCCGAGGAGCTCACCTGAGCCCCTTCTCCATCCAGACCAGGGATCCTGAATGAGCCAAGCTTGGGAACCCCCAGTTGGGCATGCTGGCTCACAGTGGCCCTTGGCCCCTCCCTGCTGCTCTCCCGCACCGGGCTGGGCCCCCCACGTCCATGGGCACCTTTCAGGGGCCCCTGCTGACAGCGCACGGCTGTCCCTGCAGGGCTGCAGGACGGGGTATACGAGACCATCAGGGACATCGCCAGGGCCAGAGGGCTTGAGATGGAGACGTATCCGTACCGGCTGCTGCTGCACCCAGACCCACCTGCCATGCCCCAGTACCGGTAGGTGCCCCCCAGATATGGGGTGTGTGTGAGAGAATGGGGCAATGTACACAACCAGCCTGTGCTAGCTGGAGGGGGGAGCGGGGTTGGGGGAAGGGAAGGACCCCGGGGTGCCAGGCCAGAGGCCTCCATTGTGCCCTAGATCTGGTGGCAATGAGTTCCCCAGGCTAACGGTGCTGGCAGAGTGAGGGCATCACCACGGCCACACACACAGCCCCAGGCCTTGGGCACATGCTGCCAAGGATTTCCCATCCTGCTCCGGGGCAGGGCTGAATCAGCCCTAGAGCTTCGCCAGGGGGCAGGGGCAACGCAGCCTGGCCAAGGAACCTCTTTGGTCCCAGGATGGGGAGAGCAGGGGGAGGGGCAGTCTGTAACCCTTCAGTATCCTGGGATGGACAGCCAGGGGTCCTTGACCCCAGAGCCGTCCCCTCTGAGGGGAGGGGGCTCCAAGCACAGAGTCCCCTGGTCCCTCCTTTCCTGTCAGCGGGTAGGTCTCCGGGAAGGGTGTTCACTGCCCACTGAGCCCTGGTGCTTTCATCTCAGGGAGCTGAGCTTAGCCAAGGCCCATTGGCACCGATGACTCTGCTGGGGCTGGACTGGGCCTTGTCAGACAGCCCCTGTGCTGAGGCCGCGGGAGTGTGTCGATCCCCTCCCCGCATGTGCCAGGGCCTGACTTGATCCCGTCCCCCCAGGGCTCCCCCTTCTCCCCCACACCAGGTCTATCCTCTCTCAGCCTCCCCCCATTCTCCCTGTGCCAGGTCACTCCCCCTCCAGCCTCCCTCCCCTCCATGGGGGACACTGGGAGGAGCGATATGGGGGCTATAGGCACCCCAGAATTTTCCATAGCCTCCCCTCCCAGTGCAAAGGCCCAACGTTACGCAGCAGTAAGGATGGCAATGCCATACCATGCCACCCGTCGGTCTCGGCTGCTGCTGGCGATGGCGCTGCCTTCCGAGCTGGGTGGCACACCCCTCCCCCACAGGATACATTCCATGCCCCCCAGTTTGAGATTCGGCAACCCCCCATCCCCTCCATTTTTCTGTCCAGCCCATTTCAGCCCCACAACTGGGAAGAGGATGGCGCTGCCGGAGACTGCTCCTCTCCTATGCCATGTCATACCAGCTCAATTTCTGCTCCCCGGGCTCATTCCCTTATACCAGTTCCACCCTCCCAGCCCCGGGCTCACTGCACCCCAAGCCTGAAGCTGGGTCAATATCCCCCTATGTTCACACCTCCCATGTTTGGTTGCTCCCCGCTTCCCTAGACTTACCCCTTCTCCTGCTGGTTCTAGTCCCCCTGCCCCCCACATGCTGACATCCTCCCCTTGCCAGGTCAACCCCCTCTGTGCTCACCCCACCCCGTCCTGTGTCTCTCTCCCCCCTGCCCTGTCTTGCAGGCCTGACAAGGGGCTCAGGCTGGCCCCCATGTCCCCCGCCCACGCCATGCTGCTCAGAGACACCTGGAACTTTGGGGGGAACAGCCGGAGCCTGCGCTACCTGTGCCTCCTGATCCGCCACTTCCCCAATGCCTGCCTGCTGGCCCCTGAGGGGACCCCCATCTCCTGGTCCCTCACCGACCAGCTGGTTGCCCTGACGCACGGTTACACCCTCCCGGAGCATCGCGGCCAGCACCACATGAAGCTCGTGGTAGGGATGCTGGCGGCACAGTTGCATGCCCGCGGCTTCCCTGTATACACCCGAGTGCTGCCCCACAACGAGCCTTCACTGCACACCCTGCAACGCCTCGGCTTCCACATCCTGCCTGGGGTGTTCTCCCGGCTGGTGGTGAGGCCTGGGTTCACCCAGTCCCAGCCAGCCAGTGCCCGGGACTCGGCCCAGGACCCTGCGCCAAGCTCTGGGGAACGGCGACACGCCCAATAGCACATAGCATGGGGGGAGAGGAGAGGAGGAGAAGGGGACACGGCCTAGGGCCCTGCACCCAGCTCTGGGGGACAGCCACGCTCCAGCAGTACATAGCCCTGGGGGAGGGGAGGAGATGGGGACACAGCCCAGCCATGACCAGGGACCTGCCACCCCCGAAAAGGATACACATTGACCAGCCACCAAGGGAGCTCAGCTGTCAGCCCTTGGGAAGCCGGGGCCTAGTAGAGGAGACTATCTCATGCTCCATTATCCCCTGGAGCAGGGCAGAGGCTCAGTAGGGGATGCTCTCCCCGGCAGTCAGTGCTGGCCCCAAAGAGAGCAGGGTGAGGGCTCAGCAGGGGGCGCTCTCCGCTCACAGTCCTGCCCCCGTGCCCTGTGCTGTGGGCTCAGCAGGGGGCGCTCTCCCGCTCCCTTCCCCAGGCAGTTTGTTGCTCGGCTGGGGCTGTGGTGGTGGGGGGTCCGCTTTCCAGGAGCTGCGCCTGGTCTTGCCAGAGCTTTGGTGCAAGCTCCCTTGGGCTCCAACCACATGTCCCAGCTGTGGCCCACCCCTTACCTCCCCTGTGGTGATAGGGGACAGGTGCTGGCCTTGCACGGCTGCTCCAGGGTCAGCAGGCAGCTGGAAAGCCAGTCCAGGGCTTGTGTTGATGATGGTGCACTACACGTGGGAGGGGAGTGGCCATAGGACCCCATCGTAGAGCCCTGCTGGGCCGGAACACAGAAAGGAGCATGCGCTCTTCTCCCTTCCCCCCAGAATGGACGTCCTCGGCCCTGGGCAGGTGACTTGGGACTGACTTGCCCCCTGCCAGGCTCAGTGCACAGGCTGCTCCTCCCCGTGTAGCTGGGCCCAGGTGCAGAGCCAGTGAGCTGTGGGGTTGGGGGAGAGGACCCCCCACACGCAGCAGACATGGCAGGTTCTCCTCCCCCTTGCTGGTAGGTCAGTAGCAGTGTGGAGAGGGGGTGGGGCACTCTGGCTCCTTGCAGGCCCCAGGGACATGCATCAGGGGGTGGGACAAAGAGTGAATTTTCTGTAATAGTTTTGATGCCTGTGTGCCTCAGTTTCCCACTGTACTATTCATGTCTGCCCAGTGGGTGCCAAAGAGTTAAAAAGCCTCTCCTGGGGCAGAGCAGGGACAGGAGGGGGAGTGTCACATGGCTGCGGGTCAGGAACTGGGCGTTCAGGATCAAAACCAACCCAGATCAACGGAGGCTCCACAAAGAAGAGGAGCTGGCATTCGGTGGGACTCAGGAGCTCCCAGCTAGGACTGAAAGAGATGGAGACAGGATCCATGTTTGGCTCTTCAGCAGCTTGACTGGGTGGGGCCCTGGCCTGTGTCTTCACCTTCACTTCTCTCTGCTGCCCCAGGGACCTCCCAGGCCGGGTTCCCGGGGACCAATAAACCGTGTGCTGTGTGGAAAAGGCTTTGGGATGTCACTGCAAACACTGGCTGGGGACACTGGTCCCCAAAGAACAGCCAGGTCTCTCCAGGGGTCTGGCTCAGTGGGACGTGGTGAAGCAGGGGGGCTGGAGCCGTGTGCTCGGCCCTGGAGGAAGAGAGACCCCTTGGGGGGCTGGCACGTCACAGGGTTCCTCCAAGGAGTGGTTTAAAAGCTGGGGCTTAGCACTGATCCTGGGGAGCCACGACCGGGAGCAGCGCTGTGGGTCCCAGCCGGGGGCACCCGGCCAGTGTGCGGTGTCTCCTTCACAGCCAGAACCGACAGCAGAGAAGGGGGGGCACATCTGCAGGCAGACCCGGGGTAGAGCCAGCCCTGCCCCCAGCCAGGGCACAGTCCCACCAGGGCACAGCACCCTCCCCGCCGGCCAGAGAACTGGCCCCCCAGAGCAGTGCCCCCACCCCCAGCCAGCCGGCCTGCGTTTCCCCATAACTTTGACTCTCAGACTTGCACACAGTCTCCGTTTCCCAAGATTGAATCATTATTTTAAAAACTGTATAGAAATCACCACTCTCCCATCATTCAGTGCATCTGGCCCAGCCTCTGGCCCAGCTCCGGCCTCAGCGGAACCGCTTCTCCTCCCACACATACAGCTTCCCTTCAGGCACCTTCCGGAAAAACAGGCTTTTGCCTCGGCTCATGTTCCCCTGCACGGAGAGGAGAGGAGATGGCTTACAGGGTGCCCTGCCCTGCCCTACCCTGCCCTGCGCAGCTTCCCTCTGCCTGTCACCCAGGCCCCAGTCTGCCTAGCCCTTCCGCACCACCAGCCTCCTACCCACACACAGGGCCAGCGCTTCCCAGCCCTTTTATAACCCCCACCCTGAGATGAGTGCCAGGCACGACTGCCCCACACACGGTGTCGCTGCGCTATGTGGCTGGGGCGAGGCTGGCATGTTACTCATAAGAACATAAGAATGGCCGTACTGGGTCAGACCAAAGGTCCATCTAGCCCAGTATCCTGTCTACTGACAGTGGCCAATGCCAGGTGCCCCAGAGGGAGTGAACCTAACAGGTAATGATCAAGTGATCTCTCTCCTGCCATCCATCTCCACCCTCTGACAAACAGAGTCTAGGCACACCATTCCTTACCCATCCTGGCCAATAGCCATTAATGGACTTAACCTCCATGAACTTATCCAGTTCTCTTTTAAACCCTTTTCTAGTGCCTGTATATCTTTTTTGAGATGGGGAGACCACATCTGTACACAGTATTCAAGATGTGGACGTACCATCGATTTATATAAGGGCAATATATTCTCCGTCTTATTCTCTTTTTAATGATTCCTAACATCCTGTTTGCTTTTTTGACCACCTCCTTGAGCAGCTGGCTCCAGCAGTCTAACCAAGAGGAATAGTTGGGTGCGTAGGGGGGGAGGCCACCAGCCAGCCTGCAAGAGAGGAGAGGGGGGAGGAAGTAGCAGTGAGCCGGCCACCGTAGCCTGTTCCCAGAACCTCCCTGGCCTCCCCAGCACCACTTCCTGTCTGAGCCCTTCTGGGCTACGTCGCTTTAACGGGGCCTGAGCCAGGCAGCTCAGTCAGGTCCCAGGATCCCCAGCTGCCCCCTGTCCTTTCCCCCATGGCCAGAGCTTCCTGCCCCTGCCCCCAACACTACAGCGGGGCAGTCGGGCACCAGGGGAGCAGCCTTTCTCCTGGGGACAGAGCTGATGCTCCCTAGTGAGATGGCCAAGGGCAATACTCCCGAGGGGGTGGGGAGGGCTGATTCAGGAGGGCAGAACTCCCCCCCCACCCCACCAAGTCCCAGCTGTACTGCAGGGCGGGCAGGGACCGGCTCTCACACCCGAACAGGCCCGGGTCTATTCTGGGAGGCTGCAACCTGTGATTTTGCTCCTGCCAAGCGTGCCATGGGACGGGAGGCACTGCAGGGCCAGGGAGCCCAAGAGGCTGCCAAGCGTCTGGGGAAGAGGGGAGCCACAGGAGCCTGCGCGAGGGGCAGGGGGCGAGCTGTGAGCACAGCCAGGACTAGCTCCATGTCAGGCTGGGAGGGGGGACAGATGGGGCCGGAGCCCAGGATCGCGGCTCTGCCAGCTGCAGCAGGGAGGGGATGATCTGTCCCCCCCATCCCACCCTGCCGCCCAGTCGCTAGCCCCAGAGGTGTTTCACCGGGGGTGACTGCGGGTGGGGGGTGATTTGTTCCCAGCGCCAGCCCCAGCAGGGCTGCAGCTACCCTGGGGGACGGTGCCTCTCCCTGGCTCGGCTCCTTTCCCTTCCCAGACCCGTGTATGCGCCGATATCCCAGTCTGACCGTGGCCACATGGGGGCTTTTGCCACTTTCACTCACCGCTCCAGCTTAGCTTCCCTGTGTAGACGAGCCCTGGGGGACGGGCTCTAGCCCAAAGCAGGTTCAGCACCCCTCAACTCTGGCTAACCGTGCTCTCCCTCAAACGGTCCAGTCCCTCTTTGAACCCCCCTCAGCTCCCTCCTGTGGCAGTGAGTTCCACAGGCCCCTCACACATTGGGGGAAAAGCCACCTCCTTTTATCTGAATGTGCCAGCCTCCAGCGTCCCCGGCCGCCCACCCGATGCCATGTCTGGGCAGGGCAGAGCGCTCTCGCCTGCCTGTGCCAGCTGTTCACATTCCACATCAGCAGCCAATGACAGCAGCTCCGCTCCCCCTCTGAAGGGTTTCTACCTAGCCCCTTAGAGGCCGGAACATCGTCATCCCAGAGCAAACCCTATAGGATGTGTGGGGGAGATGCTGCATCTCCCTGCTTCCTGAACAGGAGCCACTGCGTCCCCTGCTCCTCAGAGGTGGGGCAGACGCCCTTGCGTTGCAGGGGGAGGCTGCAGCTGGCTCGGGACGGCGTGCGGGGCACTCACCCACAGTTGGAGACGAACACAAAGGGGTACGTCAGCATACTGGCAAAGAACTGCAGGCACGAGAGATGGGCCACAGTTAGCAGGGCGGGGCGCTGGCTCCGCAGCCCCGCACGGAGCCCCCCAGCCGCAGGAGCACAAGGAATGGAGAGGGAGGGTGTCTCAGCGGGGCCCTGCCCACAGAGGGATCTCACTGGCACTCACTGACTTTCTCCTGGGCAAGGAGGTCTTTGTCCTTCCCTTCCCAGGTCACCAGAGAGACCAGGCTCAGGACAGATATGGGCTGGACGGGTAGGGCAGTGGGCACAACATGCCCAAGGGGAGGGGGCCAGCTGGGCAGAGCACCAGGGGCAGGGCGGGGCGGGGCCAGGCCAAGGTGCACGAGAGGGTGGAGAGCTCACCCACCATGCAGCACCAGCTAGTGATTTAGACTCACGTAAGCGCACCAGCCTCACACCCCATGGTTCCCTCAAACTGGCCACTCCCATCCCAGAGCAGTTCTGTGGGGCTACCCCCCCCCCAGACCTGAGAGGAGAGTAGGGGTTACACACGCACTCCAGTGACAGCCTGTGAGTAGCTCTTCATCTCGCTCATGGTGGAGACCTAGAGAGGGAGGGAAACGCATTGAACAAGGAGACCCCGCACCCTGCCACAGCCCAGCCCCTCCATCCCCAGACACAGGGGGCTGCCTCTGCCCCGATTCCCCGCACCGAGTCTGCACGCTGGGCTCCGCCAGGGCCTGAAACCCAAACTGTCCCCACGCGGGTTGCGGCCGCTGCTAGGACAGGCTCCCCGGCCGGGACAAGCAATCGGAATCCAACCTTCTCGGGCCCGCTATAATGGGAAGTCTGAAACACTAATTAAAACAGATGTGGTACGCCCGTAGGAGAGAAGGTGCAGGGCACTATACTACACAAAGAGGCAGTAAAACAAATAAAATATCAACACCTTCCACCTTAATGCCTGGCCCTAACAAAAAATGTGTTGCCATATGTCCTATGCTTTTCCAGGGATACCTGGGCAGAAGGATCCCAAAAGAAAAAGAAAAAAAAAAGGGGTGGAGTATTAGGATATAGATATTCAGGCCTGTAAGCAAAGGCCTAGACTTTAAGAATGTAGGTGTATTCTTATCACTTAGCTAGTTATAGAGGAACAAAACAAGAATCAATATCACAGTCTGCCTGTGTCTGGGCCTTCTCTCACCATGACAGTCTGAGGCCCTGTTCTTAGGCTAAGGCCTTTGGCTAAACAGCAAAGGCAGCCATAAGGTGGGAAGCAAACGGTCACGTCCTCACCAGTCACACTGAAATAAGGCAGTTTTGGGCTGTTAAAAAGGTGATCCAATTTTTCACCTCCAGAGAAAGGGAAGAGCCCAGAAGATTTAAAAAACACTTAGTTTGAAAGCATCCTGTCTGACAAGAACTCATCAATAGCTGGGGTGTGAAATCCTCATTTCTGTGTTGTTCTATCACTTCCCTATTATTTGTCTGTGTAATCTCTGTTTGGTTTTGTGATTGTTTCTGTCTTCTGTATAATTAATTTTGTTGGGTGTAAACCAATTAAGGTGGTGGGATATAACTGGTGTGACAGACCCAGACCAGTGGGGTACAGGAGTCTGGTAGAGGGCAAATATACTGGTCACTGGATGAGTAGTTTTCTGTTCCCTGAGTGACCAGAGAAGGGGCTGCACTAGAGTAATCAGGAACCTGCTAGAACCAGTTAAGGCAGGCAGGCTAATTAGGACACCTGGAGCCAATTAAGAAGAAGCTTCTAGAATCAATTAAGGCAGGCTAATCAGGGCACCTGGGTTTTAAAAGGAGCTCACTTCAGTTTGTGGTGCGAGTGTGAGGAGCTGGGAGCAAGAGGCGCAAGGAGCTGAGAGTGAGAGGGTGTGCTGCTGGAGGACTGAGGAGCACAAGCGTTATCAGACACCAGGAGGAAGGTCCTGTGGTGAGAATAAGGAAGGTGTTTGGAGGAGGCCATGGGGAAGTAGCCCAGGGAGTTGTAGCTGTCATGCAGCTGTTACAGGAGGCACTTTAGACAGCTGCTGTCCACAGGGCCCTGGGCTGGAACCCGGAGTAGAGGGTGGGCCCAGGTTCCCCCCGAAACCTCCCAATTGACCTGGACTGTGGGTTCTTCCAGAGGGGAAGGTCTCTGGGCTGTTCCCCAACCCACATGGTGAATCTCTGAGGCAAGAAAATCTGCCAATAAGCGCAGGACCCACCAAGATAGAGGAGGAACTTTGTCACATTGGTTAAATAATCATGTTACAATATGTTAAAATTGGTCAGTTAAATTTCATTAAAATAATTGGTTACGGTATGGCTAAGCAGAACTCAAGTTTTTATATTCTGCAGTCAATCAGGAAGTAAGGGGGGGATAGAAACAGAGAATGGGGGGGAATTGGAATAATGTTTTGCTAAGGGAGGGAATGGGAATAGGGAATGGGAACAGGGCCACAGGCAAGGCTCTGTGGCGTCAGAGCTGGGAAGGGGGACACTGAGAAAAAAATTAAAATCATTTCTAGCTAAAAGTTCACCCCAATAAACATTGAATTGTTTGCACCTTCAGACTTCGGGTATTATTGCTCTCTGTTCATGCGAGAAGAACCAGGGAAGTAAGTGAGTAAAAAAAGAAGCCCTCTAACAACCTTGTTTGTACAGTTCAGAGAGGCAGCAGAATCCTGCATGGTGCCCTTCCCTGCCTGGTGACAGCTCCTGCATGGTGCCGGTCCCTGCCTGGTGACAGCTCCTCTATGGCCCAAGGTTGGGAGGGGTGGTACAAGCCCAGCCCCTAATAAGCAAAGCCACATCCTAGTTCCCTGAGCAGCCAAATGCTGCAGCACCCATGGCCCCGGGTCCCCCACTCCTTGGTCATGTATCGGGGGCTGACAAGTGGAAACTGTAATAGTTTAATGAACTGTGTGCATGACTCGGTACTTACCACTTTGGTGCCGCTCCCCAGTGGCTGCAGAAGGGTTCAAATGCTGCTCCTGGGGCAGAGCAGGAGACATGAGCTGTGTGTGTCACGGACCGGTCTGGGGAGGTGCGCATGGGCGTTACCAGACTGGCGGAAACTGACCCACATAAATGGAGGAGCCGAGAGGACAATGGGAACCCCAAGGACTGACCAATCAAGACGAAGCGGAAGCACCAGCAGGCTGACCGTGTGAACCCAGCATGTATTTGCTGGGGGAGGACAACGGACCGAGAGGAGACAAGAGGGGTGATAAGACCGTGGCTCACAGAGACACAGCAGCTCTGCTCTGGGACTGACAGATGGACACAGCAGCTTGGCTGGGTGGACCCCTCACACCGGGGGGGACTGAATGCTGGCCGAGCCCCTGTCTCTCTGCACTGACGTAAGGATGCTCACCTCCTGCAGCCAGGTGACTCATCCTTGTTTTGCACAGGCTGCCCGCTGTCGCTGCAGAACCTCACTGGGAGCATCATGTACTGAAGGGGCCCAGTACAAGTCTCCTGCAGGAGTCTGGCTTTGGCTGGATTTGCTGCAGGGAGACGGGGTCGCTGGTGCTGAAGGCCCACTTTCAGAGTTGCGGAAGCCACAGGCCTGCCCCTGTGGAACTGTGTGGGTCCCTGTGGCTCAGCACATATGCCAAAGGGGTTGCTCCCAGGGGCTGGTTACAGGCTGGAGCATAGACCAGACCCTGTAGGTACGTAACAAAGAATACCCTTGCCAGAGGGTGGCTACAGATATGGTGGGTTATCTCAATCAAGAGACCTTGAATCACAGTGCAGGAGGAGGTGGGGCTCTGACAGAGACCCGAACAGCCTGGATTTAGCAAAGAGATACGGGCACATCGCCTTAGGATAGTGATAAACAGAAAAAAATCTGCCTTCCTAACCAATTTGGGACTTTCTGAGCTTAAAGTGTTACCATTTGGGTTAATGAGTGCAGGATCCACCTTTCAAAGGCTTGCGAATCAAGTGGCTGGGTGACAGGACTTTGCTCGTGTCTACATTGAGGATATTGCAGTCTTCAGCAATTCCTTGCCAGAGCATAAGATTCACCTGGGAATGGTGCTGAAGAGACTCAAAGGTGCAGGTCTAAGTGTAAAGGTGTCAAAGTGCAGGATGGGGCATTGAAGATGTAAAACAAATTCTGTCAGGAAAGGCGAAGCCGGACTCTGGCCAGTGAATTGTGCACTGACACATCCAACACAGGCTTGGGAGCGCTGATGATGCCAGCAGGGGAGGGCACCGAGCAGCATCCCATCCCTTTCTGAGCAGAAAATGGACTCCAAGTGAATGGAATGACGTCGTTATAGAACATGAATGCTCGGCAACTGTGGGTTGTCCGACAGCTAAGATCCTACCTGTTCAACCAGAGGCGCTGGGTACTGACTGACTGCCCCCCTTTAGCGTGGCTACACAGAACCAAAGGCACCAACTCTTGGTTGGTACGCTGGAGTACAGCCCTCCAAAGGCATGAGATGGAGACTCAACATGTCACGGGGGCAGACGCGCTATCCAGGCAAAAGGGCCCAGAGCAGATGCATTCGGAATAGCCAGTGGCTAGGCCTAGGGCGTCAATGTCAGGAGGCGACAGGACACAGATGTGCCCAAACACGCCCAGGCAGGTACGTTACATGTCCAACAACCATTTTCTCACTATTACACTGATGGGGTCGTGTGTGATTGGTACATTCCTCAGGGTACAATCTGGACCGATGGACAGCTGTGTCCCCTCAGCTCTCCAATTTGGGGAGCCTTTTACATTGCTTCATTGTGAGAGCAGCCACTCCTGGCCTGTTCACACACGGCTTCTCGCATGCAAAATCACTCCCAGCTGAATATATGAGTGCTTCTAGCCAGCCACTCCTGAATTATATTGCAGAGTGACACTAGCAAATTCCCAGTCCTAGACTTGTCTCCAGAAATATGCGTTTTGTATTGCCCAGCTCTCTCCTTCTGGACAATACAAGCTCATAGAAAGTCCATCATTTCATTACTAGAAAATGACATGCACAAATCTTGTTATCTCAAGTGGAGGGTCCCAAACACTTCAATCCAAACACACTGGCTTAGATAAAACAACAAAACAAGTTTATTAACTACAGAGAGAGAGAGAGAGATTTTAAGTGATTACAAGTAATGAGGCATAAAAGTCAGAATCGGTTACAAAGAAATAAAAGATAAAATGCAAACTAATACCTAACTTTACAAGCTAAGTGAACTTAAAGCAAATGGATTTCTCTCGCCGTGTATTCACGACTGTCTGGCTGGATTCTTTCAGCCAGGACGACTCCCCCAGTTCAGTGATGCTTCCTTTGTCTTTCAAACGTTATTGATGCCGTGAGTAGAGATGAGGAGAGAGAGAGAGGTGATTTGGGGCATCTGTTCCTCATTTTTACACCTTTAGCTCCTCTTTGAGAATCACCTCTAGCTGGGGTTCAGGCAACAGCGAGTCTGTTTGCCAAGATGTAAATTTCTCGCTCACATCCTTCTTCCTGTCAAAGAATGGCCGCTTAACTAAGTGATATAGTCCAGTTGATTTTGTTGACACCTGACTGACATGTCAATTTCCCTGTTTGCTCTGAGGAACTGATTTGGGCTGCTTCCCCAGATTTGAAATATGCCTTAGCAACATGGTAACTGAGCCGTCGTGGGTCACAACTGAGAATACCAAATTCAGGACCAACTGCTGAAAAATAGAGCTGATATACCCCAAAGCTGGTGGCTATTCTCTCATGAGATATACCAAACCAGCAACAAAAGTAAATTGCTATTTCACCACACTGGCTAACAAGCAGTCAGAACAGCAGTTTCCTTAAGCATTCCAGTCCTTGTATCGCCACCAAAAACACTAGACTTATAGATGAGTGGTTCTTTAAAGCCAATTTAATCTAATAACAGGTTCTTCTGATCCAAAGGACCATGCCCAGGTCAATATACAACTCAGATCTTACTCAAAAATCACAGTGTTGCCAGTCCTTTAGTATCTGAAATCTAAAGGTATATTCAAAGAAAGAAAGAAAGAAAGAAAGAAAGAAAGAAAGAAAGAAAGAAAGAAAGAAAGAAAGAAAAAGGTGAGAGTTAAAATTGGTTCAAGGAATCAAATAAGTACAATAACTGCAAAGTTCTTGGTTCAGGCTTGTAGCAGTGATGGAATAAACTGCTGGCTTGATAAGTCTGTGGTTACTTCCAAATCATTGGAAGGACCTCAGTCCCTTGGTTAGAATGTTCCATTAGTACAAGTCCTTAGTCCAGAGGTTTGAGCTGGAAAGAGGCAAAATGGAGGTGTTTCCAGGGCCTTTTATAGCTTCTGCCATGTGGAACATTGTTTCAAACAAAGCCCTCAGCACAGCTAGTAGAAAATTACAGGTAAAAGATGGGGTATGGAATGATATGGGCAAGTCACATGTCCAGGCAGAATGTTGATTAGGCACCGCAGGAAATCATTACCTATACCCCAGACAGCACATCTGCAGGACAGTCCATTCAGTGTACATGGTCTCCCATGGTCAACTGTCGGTTAAGTGTTTCTTGATGAGCCACTTAATATGGGTCATTACACATATTGAATCTATTTCCCCATGCTAAGTATCCTCACACCGTCTTGTCAACTGTCTAAAAAGGACCGTCTTGTTTATCACTACAAAAGGTTTTTTTTCTCCTGCTGATAATAGCTCATCTTAATTAATTAGCCTCTTACAGTTGGTATGGCTACTTCCACTTTTTCATGTTCTCTGTATGTATATATATCTTCTTACTATATGTTCCATTCTATGCATCTGATGAAGCGGGCTGTAGCCCACGAAAGCTTATGCTCAAATAAATTTGTTAGGTTCTAAGATGCCACAAGGACTCCTGTTCTTTTTGTGGATACAGACTAACAGGGCTGCTACTCTGAAACCTTAATTTGAATAGTCCCTCCAAGATGTGCAGACTAAATACCTTGTGGGTGTTACCCCAGGAGCAAACAGTTGAAATCCAGGTATAGAGCCAATACTCATAACTTCAAATACAAAAATGATACGTGCATACAGATAGCATAATCATATTCAGCAAATCATAACCTTTTCATAGACATCTTACATGCCACATTTTGTACAAGATTTTTTGCAAATATATAACAGTGGTTGCAACAATGATCTATATGGTTATATTTTAATCAGATAACATCACAAACATCATACAGCAGAATCTTATAACGTTACCTATAATGTGCCCCTCAAGCGCTGGATGAGGTGGCACATCCTGGTTCCCTACTCGGAGGGGCTTTCTGATGCCCCCCCCCAGAGGGGCTGCCCACCGCGGAACCAGCATCAGAAACACAAGAGGCAGAGGTCGCCCCTGAGCCTGGTCAGTTTCTGGCGGCACATCTGTTATTAATCTAGGAATGGGAGGGATTTCCAATTTATTACCCAAAACAAAATGTATTGCAAGCTGCAGGCAGCCGCATGTAGCCAGTAATGGCAGGTTGCTGGCACCACGTGAAATTCAAAATGGAGATTGGGAGCGCAAACAACACTGAAACAAGCATTTAACATTAAACTTGGACTAGAAACTCGCACATTCTTATCTAAATATTTGCACTCTATACCATTATCTAAATCATTGACGATACTGAACAGAACCGGACCCAGAACAGATCCCTGCGGCACCCCACTTGTTATGCCCTTCCAGCATGACTGTGAACCACTGATAATTACTCTCTGGGAACAGTTTTCCAACCACTTATGCACCCACCTCATAGTAGCCCCATCTAAGTTGTATTTGCCTAGTTTATTGATAAGAATATCATGCGAGACCATATCAAATGCCTTACTAAAGTCTAGGTATACCACATCCACCGCTTCTCCCTTATCCACAAGACTCGTTATCCTATCAAAGAAAGCGATCAGATTGGTTTGACATGATTTGTTCTTTACAAATCCATGCTGGTTATTCCCTATCACCTGACCACCTTCCAAGTGTTTGCAGATGATTTCCTTAATTACTTGCTCCATTATCTTCCCTGGCACAGAAGTTAAACTAACTGGTCTGTAGTTTCCTGGGTTGTTTTTATTTCCCTTTTTATAGATGGGCACTATATTTGCCCTTTTCCAGTCTTCTGGAATCTCTCCTGTCTCCCATGATTTTCCAAAGATAATAGCTAGAAGCTCAGATACCTCTTCTATTAGCTCCTTGAGTATTCTAGGATGCATTTCATCAGGCCCTGCTGACTTGCAGGCATCTAACTTTTCTAAGTGATTTTTAACTTGTTCTTTTTTTATTTTATCTTCTAAACCTACCCCCTTCCCATTAGCATTCACTATGTTAGGCATTCCTTCAGACTTCTCCATGAAGACCGAAACAAAGAAGTCATTAAACATCTCTGCCATTTCCAAGTTTCCTGTTACTGTTTCTCCCTCCTCACTGAGCAGTGGGCCTACCCTGTCCTTGGTCTTCCTCTTGCTTCTAATGTATTGATAAAAAGTCTTCTTGTTCCCCTTTATTCCTGTAGCTAGTTTGAGCTCATTTTGCGCCTTTGCCTTTCTAATCTTGCCCCTGCATTCCTGTGTTGTTTGTCTATATTCATCCTTTGTAATCTGTCCTAGTTTCCATTTTTTATATGACTCCTTTTTATTTTTTAGATCATGCAAAATCTCGTGGTTAAGCCAAGGTGGTCTTTTGCCACATTTTCTATCTTTCCTACCAAGCGGAATAGCTTGCTTTTGGGTCCTTAATAGTGTCCCTTTGAAAAACTGCCAACTCTCCTCAGTTGTTTTTCCCCTCAGTCTTGATTCCCATGGGACCTTACCTATCAGCTCTCTGAGCTGACCAAAATCCACCTTCCTGAAATCCATTGTCTCTATTTTGCTGTACTCCCTTCTACCCTTCCTTAGAATTGCAAACTCTATGATTTCATGATCACTTTCACCCAAGCTACCTTCTACTTTCAAATTCTCAACGAGTTCCTCCCTATTGTTAAAATCAAGTCTAGAACAGCTTCCCCCCTAGTAACTTTTTCAACCTTCTGAAATAAAAAGTTGTCTGCAATGCAGTCTAAGAACTTATTGGATAGTCTGTGCCCCGCTGTATTATTTCCACAACATATATCTGTGTAAGCAGAGTCAGGATGAGCTCTACCCTGACATCTGGTGGTGAATTATGGCGAGTGTGGAAAAGAACTCCAGGGGCTGATCTTGTTTGCATAGGCACACCCACTCGCCTGGCATGGAACAACAGCAACTGAAAGTGGTTACTTTGGCTGGTGTGGTTACTTTTGGGGGCTCGTCCGGGATTCCCTGGGTCAGTACCCCTCGCAAGCACCTGTTGAGTGTTCCACTGCATTGGGAAACAATTGTGGTTATATTTTGAGGAAATGACTGTTTGTATAATGGCTAATATGTCAGGTTTGTTGGGCCCCGGCCCTGCAGCCTCTAGCTCAGGGGCCGCAGCCTCAGCCAATGATTGGGCAAAAGCACTGGGGCAAATATTGGAAAAGGTTGTGCTGTCCCAGGCTATGTTAAACTCTTGTCGTGAGTTAAGATTATTTGCTGGGGCAGAGGAGTTTGAACCCTGGTTGGAGCATACCACTGAAATGCTGCGGGAGTGGGCAGTACCCGATGCAGAAAAGCGAAGATGTCTAATAGAGAGCCTTAGTGGCCCAGCATTAGATGTGATTCACACCCTGCAGCTCATTGACCCTGGGGTCAGTGTGAAGGACTGCCTAGAGGCCCTTGATCATACCTTTGGGAGCGTAGAGGGCCCTGAAGACAGTTACTGTAAGTTCCTTAATTCCCGACAGCAAATTGGCGAGAAGATTTCAGCCTATATACAGAGGCTGGAGAGACTGCTTCAGAGAGCTGTCATGAGGGGAGCAGTGACTGCTGAACAGATGGATCAGACCAGACTGGCTCAAATTGTAAGAGGAGCTCAGTATCAGAACCCAATTCTACTCCATCTCCGGCTAAGAGAACGACGGGAACATCCCCCAAGTTATTCCCAGCTGATAAAGGAGGTCAGAGAAGAGGAAGAAAGGCAGGCTGCCAGCGAGTTTTGGGAAGCCCAAACATTGGAGCCAGCCGGCACAACACCACTGCAAACGGCCAGTGTACTGATGGTGAGCACCACAGAGGAACTTGCCCAACAAATGCAGGCCCTGAGAGAACGGATAGCTGAACTGCAAAGCACCATTGACCGAGCTAAGACTTCCAGGAATAAGGCGCCTCTGACTGTGGCGATGGAGAAGTCAGCATTTAGAGCCACCATCCCACCTGGGCGAAGGGGGAAAGGACAATTCTTCTGCTACCGATGTGGTCAGGATGGACACAGTGCTGGCAAGTGCCATAATGAAGAAAACCCCTCCTTAGTGTATGGAAAGCTGAGGATCAGTTGGGAGAGATCCGGTAGCTGCCAGAGAGTCCGGGGACGGGGACCACCCAGGCCTGCAGGATTTGAAGATTCCCCCAGAAGCGACCGTCCAGCTGGGATCCCCGCAGGACTGATAGGGCCTCGAGCAGAGGTCATGGTGAAGATTGAAGGGGCGGAGTGTAAAGCCGTGCTTGACACTGGATCTCAAGTGACTATTATATTTCAGTCATTCTACCAACAGATGCTTAGGCACCTGCCTATACAGCCACTGACTGGCGTTGGTCTGTGTGGCCTCAGCATGGATGAATACCCCTACCAAGGGTATGTCATAGTGCACCTGGAATTCCCAGAGGAGGTTGCTGGGGTAAGAGAAGAGGTGGACACAGCTGCATTAATATGCCCTGACCCTAAAGGGACCTCTGATGTGTCTGTGCTGATAGGGACCAACTCCAGTCTCTTCAAGGTGCTCGCGGATTATTGCAGACGACGGGCTGGGGACCAGTACCTGAATACCCTGATGATCCATACACTTTGTGCTGAAGCCTATAGGAAGATTGAGGGTGCTAAAAAGGAGACATCTGAGCTACCGATTGGGGCGCTGAAGTACATGGGCACAACCCCCTTAGTAGTGCCTGCAAGGACAGAGCAGGAAGTGCTTGTCATGAGTACCCGGCTGAAAGGCAGTAAAGGGGCATTAGCAATGGTAGAGCAGCCAGTTGAAGGAGAGCTCCCGGAAGGAGTGCTGGTCCCCAGTGGAGTCATAACCCTACCTGCTGAAGCCCAGGAAAAGGTGACTATACTGATTGCTAATGAAACAAGTCGAGATGTTGTTGTGAAGCAAGGACAAAAGATAGCAGACCTCTTCGAGCCTGAATCAATTGTAAAACCCCAGTGTGAGACTCCAGTTCCGACAATAGACCCGGCAAAGTTTGACTTTGGAGATTCACCGTTGTCCGAGGAGTGGAAAGATCGCCTGAGGAGGAAACTTTGTGAAAGATCCAAGGTGTTCTCATTGCATGAGTGGGATGTGGGATGTGCAAAAGGAGTAGAGCACAACATCAGACTACATGACTCTCGACCTTTCAGGGAGAGATCTAGGAGGATTGCCCTCTCCGAGATGGAAGATGTGCGACAACATCTTCAGGAGCTGGCTGCGAATGGCATCATTACAGAGTCCCGCAGCCCATACGCCTCACCCATTGTGGTGGTCCGTAAAAAGAATGGGAAAATCCGGATGTGTATTGACTACCGCACCCTAAACCGCCGTACTGTGGTTGACCAGTACACAATGCCCCGAGTCCAAGATGCCTTAGACTGTTTGCTAGGAAGCCAGTGGTTCTCTGTGTTGGATCTTCGGAGTGGATACTACCAGATCCCTCTGGGTGAAGAAGATAAGGAGAAGACAGCCTTCATCTGCCCATTAGGGTTTTATCAGTTTGAACGTGTGGGGAAATAGAGGGGGGGGGGCTTTCTTTTTGATAGCCAGAGCTTTGAATCTGAAGGCCCCAAAATAAACCCTCCAACAGAGATCTGTTATGCTGATGGCCTTTGCACAGAGTAGGGCAGGCCTAAAGCTTAAACTAGACTAAACTGCACAGTTTTCTGCCAAACTCGGTCAAGGGTCATGTCCAGAGGAGGGAATGGGAGAATAACCCCCCCCCCCCGCAGCAGTACTAATGAAATATGTTCATAACTGATGAAATATGATAACCGCAAGCTACGGAAATAACGTAAGAAGCTACGGAAATAACGTAAGATGCTTGTGATTTGTAAATAGTTTTGCAGAGAGTTAATCATCCTTGCTGCTATAACTATTTGCAATATTTTCCAAGTCCAGCTATCTGCAATTTAACCAATGATAGCTCTCCTTTAAGCTCCCCTGGAAACCCCCCCCCCTTAAGCCTTTGCTGAAATCCCCCAGAAAATGACATAGTCCAAGTCTTGAGAAATGTACCCAAGCTAGGGCCGAGCACCACCCCTGCGGAAACCACCAAGCGCCCTTCTACCCAAACAAACACCCATTCCTCGGAAATTAAGTCAGAGGGTAGGGAGGGGGGTGAGAAGATTGACCCCAACCCCTGCTTCCTAGCTCGTGATCAGCTCATGCTCAACCCTTGCCCAGCTTGTGATTTGTCCCCAAAGCTCGTGCTCAACCCTTGCTCAGCTTGTGATTTGCCCCCAATGATTTAATTCATGACGTATTGTTTGTACCCTGCTTGTGGTTTAATGGAATAAAAGTAGCCTGTGAGCTGTTGCTAGGGGTGCCAGTTTGAAAAACTGCACCCCAACGCGTTGGTATGTATTGCAATAAAGGCCTCAGGCTCTGAGTCTGTGAACTAAAATCACTGCGTGGGTGATTCTTTCCACGACAATTTGGGGGCTCGTCCGGGATCACTCGACGTCCCACCGGACCGGAGGACCGTGGACCGCTCCCACACTGATCCCAGGCGCCAAGTAAGAGACCCTTGTCTCTATTTGGGATTCGGTAAGGAGCTGCCCATAGGCTCTAGGTTCAGGTGAGAACGCGCTGTGATCCGAACCTTTTAAGGTTAGACTCATTTCCCTGACGCCTGTTTGTTTTGTGTGTGTCCGTTCTGTAACTTGTTTGTTTAAATTCTTGCATCATGCTGCGCTCTCTCTATCATTGTTTCCTTAGGCTATAAGCTAGGGGGGGTGGGGCGTAGGGGACTGTCTGTTTTGTGGTGTGTACACGAGGTCTTAGACCCAAGGGTTTCCTTGGAACAGCCTCGGTGAAATTACTGGGACATCCGTCTGGCAGTTAAACACTTTTAGAGTGCCAGCCCAGAATAAAAACAAGTTTCGGATGACAGGAGATTCTTCAGGCAGGAACAGAGGCTGAATAGGCTAGGTGATCTCTCTGGGATATAAAGGAAACCACCACTGACTCAAGAACTGAGTGGCCCGAGGACTAGAGGTAAACAACTGAGAGGGTTTCTAATCTTAATAAGAACAAGAAGTACGCCAAACTCCTATGCTTTGCCTTTTTAAGCTTTCTATATTGTTGCTTGCTTAGCTTTGTGGCCATATCCCTCTGGGCAGTGGTGATCTCAGAGGGAGGTGAGGGACCGGCTGCAGGAGCACCCTGGGAAAGTGGACCCCATAGTGAGTAGGGGCGTAATCCACCGAACCTGTAGGACGCGGGTGGACCCCTTAAGCGAGGTGGGGTATAATCCCCTGAGTGGAGTAGAAGGGGGGCGGAATCCACTGCCTGGACTCTAACAGGAGTTAGGGCGTAATCCAGGAAGTCCCGGTGCAGCCGAAGGGGCCGGAGTAGCTCCCACTAGCAATAGGCTGGTGGACCACACTAGCAATAGGCTGTGTGAACTGATGAGACCTGCGGCCCGGGGATTGACAGGACTCCCACTAGCAATAGGCTGTGGGCTGGAAAGGACTGTTATAGCAAAGATCCCGGTTTAGGTGTGGTGTGATTGTAGGTCGCAAGGTGACTCCGGGACCAGCTGCGGGCGGGGTAAGGGACCGTGAATCGGAGACCCCCGCTCTAGTAGGTCCCCACCCTTTTCTTACCCGTTAAGTGACAATTGTGTCCCTTCTCACTCGGAGAGAGAGAAGGCCCCGGGAAACCGTCCACGTACTCCTAGGCAGTGAAGCAACCCATCCCGTTCTCTTGAAGGCGGGCCGGTGCTCTCTGCTGGGGGAGGGGTGTACGGGGACCACCTCCTTGCTCGGAGAGCGGGGAGGCCCCAAGGAATCCGTCCGCGTACTCCTAGGTAGCAGAGTATCCCATCCCGTTCTCTTGAAGGCGGGCCGGTGCTCTCTACTGGGGGAGAGGTGTACGGTGACCAAAGTTTTCCTAAACTTTTGTGTGATTGGCCTACGACCAAAACCCTTCCCCAAATCTTCCTCTGGAGCAAGGACTCGCGTATGGAGTGAGCTCCCTCCCCTTGCTGTGTTTGAAGGGGAGCCCCTGGAAATCGTTTGCCAAAACCTGGGGCAATCGGGCATCCTACCCCGTTCCCCTAAAGGGCGAATTGGTAACTCATTGCCGGACAGGGTGCATGCGAGGACCTTCCTTATAAATCCTCCCCAGTGGTGTGAATGTTGAAAGGGGTGAGGCTACACCCAGGTTTAAAAAGGAGCAAGAGGGAAGGATTGCTCTCCCCCGGAAGAGAGAGTAGAGCTTATTGCAGTGTTCTAATTTGTGTAATATAGATTTTAGTGTTGTTTAACTATTCTTCCAGCATGATAGCAAGTGTTTTAGTGTTGTTGTGTTGTTTAACCACTCTTTAAGTATAATAGTAATTGCTTTGTTAAATAATTAATCCTCTTCTACAAGGAGGGTTGGTAAAAACAGCCCACCCTCCCTGCTGAATTGATAGTAAAACAATGCCTGTGCCCATAAGAAAAAAGGATTGGGCCCAAACCGGCAGGCAACCGCAGTTTGAGGAAGTTAAGAGCCGGGGGGGTTGAGGGGTTAACTCTGTAGTTGCTGGTGGAAATTAAGTAATTGCAGGGTTGGCTTCTTGCTTTTTTCCTTTCATAATAGTAATTGCTTAAATAATGATGTGACGTTGTGCAGTCTATATGATTTTATAAAAACTTAATAATAAGTCAATATAATGTAACTGGAATAGTTTTAGGGGAAAAATATGGTAATAAGTGAATATAATGTGACTGGGATATGCTTTATGCAAAAGGTCTCTTGTAAGGTATCATTACAGAGCTTATAATCTACTGAGTATAGTCATCTGATTTGTACCACTCTTGTATCTAAAACTAGAAATATAAAATGTCTCTCTCTATCAGTGTTATAGAGGGCAGACAATTTATGAGTTTGCCCTGCATGGGCTTGTGCAGGGTAAAACGGATTTATTTGGGTTTAGGCCCCATTGGGATTTGGGCATCTGAGTGCTAGAGACAAGCACACTACTGTGAGCTGTTTTCAGGTAAACTTGCAGCTTTGGGACAAGTGATTCAGACCCTGGGGGTTCTGTTCCCCCTCATGTGTGCTTGAGCCTTCAGGTTCAAGAACAAGCAAAAATGTTAGTTAGTATTACCACCAAATCCCTATGCAGCCTGTGTAATACTTTTTTTTTTTAATTCAACAGTATTAAGCACAACTATAGTTAAAATGTTTTTTTTTTTTTTTTTTACCTTGGCCTGGTGGTGAAATGCAGTTTAAAGTTACTGGTTCCATGCTAACAGATCACACTGCAATAAACATAGGCACCATTATTTACTAAGACAGCATGGTCAAAGAGTGGCCTTATATAATATATAGTTTCAGAGTTAAAGACAGCAAGTCTTACCTCTTTTTGCAGTCCAGCAGCTATCCAAGAAAGTTTTCTGTTGAAAAAGGACAAACTGCTGCATACCTGAGGTTTTTATACCCTCTTAGCCCATTGTTTCAAACAAAACTTCAACATAGTTGCTAACAGGTTAATTTAATCACCCCTCCCATAGCATTCCCTTTTGTGATCTGGGATAGTGAAACCATTTTGTCTGGGTGTGTGTGGTTAAAACCCCATTCAGATCAACAGACTAAGGCTAGCTCAGTGGTTTAACCATTGGCTTCTTAAGCCCAGGGTGATGAGTTCAAGCCTTGAGAGGGCCACTTAGGGCTCTGGGGCAAAATCAATATTTGGCCCTGCTAGTAAAGGCAGTTCTATACTTATCTCCATATTAACTCTATTGTACTCAGACACATGTCTGAACTAGCCTTGGTTCTTTTATTGTAAGCACATTTTTAGGATTTTTTCCCCTTCCCCACCACAACATACATTTCAGCTTTTTGCTACACACCACACACCACACACCACACACCACACACACAAAACACAAGAGCTAATTCTGTCAAACAATTTATTTTTTTTTATTTAAAAAACATACAGCTTCTTGAGAACAAAACCAAGATGCTTCATTAAAACTTTTTAGCTCACTTAAAGGCCAAAGGCCTTCTAACAAAACACAATAGTCACAAACCCCCTCCCCCCCTTTTAAACAATTTTACAGCTACCAAGTTTTATATCGCATGTTTGTCCCCTCACCATTCTCTAACTTAATCCTTTTAGATTTCTTACAAATAGTTTTTTTTCTTAAGCAGGGTTCTGTAACTCTTTGTGCGGACTAGACGGTCAATATAATGCTCTAAGCAGGCATCTTCCGGTTTGGTCATTTTCCTTAGAACACGGTCAGGGTCTGCACTGAATTGCACAGCATTTATCAAGGTCACCCCTTGGGCTAAATGTTCTTGGGTTAGGCACAGACATTGCATACCATGGCCTATGGCAACAACAGTGTTTAATAAGCTTTCCAAACACAGCTCAGCACACAGGCCCCGGAGCTTGCAGTTTATATCCACTGAAGTCCAAGTCACACAATCATGGTGCCTTTGGCCTGGCGCATCTATGACACAGCCCTCACAATCTTCAAAAAGCTTTTCCCGAAGGCAGTGTTTAAGGATAGCATAAACAGCAACGCGTACAATAGTCCGCATGACTTTTTTACGCTCACGATGTGGCACTGGCTCAGTTAGTTCTATGCCAAGCTGCCTCCTAAACTCCTCATAACCATCATCCTCAGAGTCCTCTTCAACAACTCGTATTGGCGTTGAGCAAAAACATGGTGGGCCCAGTTCATCTTCGCTGCTTGATGCATCGCTGTCCGGGTCCTCTAGAAAGGCATCGTCGAGCTGTTGAGAAATTTTCAGAAAAGAAAACGTGTAAGCACCCCTCACTGCTTGTTTTTTAATTTACGCAACCCCCGGTTCCTAACCCATTACCCACCCCTCCTCGACCACCGCTTCTTAAGCATTCATTTACCTGAGCGCCGTCTTTTCCGTTCGCCTTGTCCGCCGGTGACTCCCCCGAGCTGCAATCGCCTTCCACCTCTGAGGGGGTGGACAAAGAGAGACCGCCATGCTCATCGGGGTGTCTCATGAGGGTTTCGGGGTCGGGTTCCGGCGTATCCAGCAACGGCTGGGCCAAAGGGCTCCCCTCGGAACTGTCGCTGATGTAGCGCTTTCTCCGCGGACGGTCAAAGACCCTCGGGGCTAAAACAAAGTCCGAAGTTCTCACGGGGGTGGTGAAGGAGTCCATGTTTCCTCTCAGCAGCCTTTCCGCGCTTTCGAAAACACGTGTCCTTGGTAAGAGATGGCCGCCTCCTCTGTCTGGCGCTGGAATTTATGGGGTAATGGTGCTGCACTCTGATAGGCGGAGGGCCTTGGGAGGCGTTCTTAGTGGGGTCACACGACTCCCTTCCGGAGGGGTCACCCCAACCCAGAAGTCACCCTGGTTGGTCAAAATCTCCTCTCGGGGAGGTCCTGTCGGGACGAAACCCCTCCTGATTGGTAGAGGGTGGTGGGGGGAGTACTTAGAGGGGTCACACGACCCACTTCCGGACAGGTCACCCCCGCCCCGGAAGTCCCCCTGATGGGTCAAAATCTCCTCTCGGGGCGGTCCTTTCGGCACAAAACCCCTCCTGATTGGTAGAGGGTGGTGGGGGGAGTTCTTAGAGGGGTCACATGACACACCTTGCTTCCGGTCAGGTGGCACCGTGACCCCGGAAGTAATACCCCATGGGGTGGGACTTCCGGTGACAGGTGGGAGGGACCAAGGGGTCAAGGGGCGGGGTTTAAGGGGTCAAGGGGCGGGGTTAGGGTTTGATTGATGGTAGGGCCCTTATACTACTCTAAGAAAACAACTTCTCCACCTGAGGCCACAATAAAGCCTCCAACCAAGCAAGGTGATTGTGCTGGTAACCCCTCCCTTGCAGCCTCATTGCCGGACAGCTAAGTGAACTAAGACTATGAAATCTTGAAGAATAGCTTGCAGAAGCTAGCCAAAACTACCTGAAGATGAAACTTTTAATATTTCTCAGCCTCTCCTCCTTAACGAACTTGGGGTGGGGAGGGAAAAAGTAATCTTGGCCAATCAGTAGCCTCCGGTTTGGCCTGTGTCGTATTGCAGTGTATTCCGGCTCTATATGGTTGCCCATTGTTGTAGTCCCCGCTCCCCAGCTACTCCCCCTCGTATCTTCTCCAATTCCCATACAAATCTGTCTGGCCGTAGCCTCAGGGAAATTCAAGTCTCGGAACAACAAATGTGGTATAGCACATCCTACCGATGGAATTGTTGTTTACAGTGGTGAATTGTGCTAAATGCTACTATAAGAACCACCACTTTCTCATTTCCCTCTCTGCTTTCCAAATAACTACCTAGTACCCTAATTGTTTTCAGAAAGCGGCCATTCAACTGGCCCAGCTTGTGCAGTGGGAAAGTTTTTATTGGGGAAAGGGAGGCGTAGTAGAAGGAATCTTACATGACCTAACTAGAGTAGCCGCTATTTGAACAATAGACAAAGCCCAAAACCATAAAAAACACCTGGAAAATTTGGAAAAAGCATCAGGCCTCCTTACTGAGGCAGGGTTAACTAAACACCCTTGCCTTAGCAGGAAAGAACACTGTCTGGGATTCAGCTTGTAGTCAAATGCAGGATTTCTTTAACGGTCCCTTAGAAAAAAAATGCAAACCAATGTTTTAAATCAGCGGTGGCCTAAAACCCTTACCACTACTGTGGGAGTGCCACCCAAGCTGTGGAAGTGGAGAAATACGTGAACATTGTCAAAATAAAGCTGTGACTCTGTTGCATGTACCTTCCAAGCTTCGGAACCGGTAAATGGCACCTGGGCTCCAGTGCACTTACTTGTGCCAAAACCCTGGGCGAATTGTCTATGGGACTGGGTTATCCACCGGCAGGTATGGGAAGTTAAACCACCCCATGAACCTAGCCATTTCATCACCACTCCCTCTGATTTCGCTGCTCAACATATCTGGGTGGGTATCGGAACCTTGTGGTCATTATGGCCCTTGGAACCCCCACAGCTATTTTGCCTCTGCAAATTGCATCCTGAAGAAGTAGTTAACGTTTTAATTTGGCATGTTGGGAAGGGGAAGCGATAGGTAAAAATCCAAAGGAAAAATTACTATTTAGTAAAAGCCAGGGATGTGCCCTGCCATCGGATCCCCACATCCCTATCCCCTTTCACCTTAACTTAACCGCTGCACAAGGAAGCCGCTTTATTGTATGGCCTGCTAATCCTCAGGTTTATGTAACCCTCCATCCAAGTGTTCCTTTTATATTTAATTGGACTTCCCCTATCCCTAACCGCTTCCTAAACCTCACTTCTCTACTCCCTCTGCTCTCCAACTTATCTCACCTGCAAAACCCAAATGCATGTAATAGAAATAGAATACAACAAAAAGGCCAAAGCCTTCCAAACTGCTTATCGAGTACATACCTTATGCTCCTCCTATGACATTGCATGCTTTGCCTCTAAGGAAATCGCCCAAGTTACACCCAGTTGGCTAACCTATTCTACTCTTCACATCAGAGGAGGGAAATTGTGGGGAAATAGAGGGGGGGGGGCTTTCTTTTTGATAGCCAGAGCTTTGAATCTGAAGGCCCCAAAATAAACCCTCCAACAGAGATCTGTTATGCTGATGGCCTTTGCACAGAGTAGGGCAGGCCTAAAGCTTAAACAAGACTAAACTGCACAGTTTTCTGCCAAACTCGGTCAAGGGTCATGTCCAGAGGAGGGAATGGGAGAATAACACCCCCCCCCCCGCAGCAGTACTAATGAAATATGTTCATAACTGATGAAATATGATAACCGCAAGCTACGGAAATAACGTAAGAAGCTACGGAAATAACGTAAGATGCTTGTGATTTGTAAATTGTTTTGCAGAGAGTTAATCATCCTTGCTGCTATAACTATTTGCAATATTTTCCAAGTCCAGCTATCTGCAATTTAACCAATGATAGCTCTCCTTTAAGCTCCCCTGGAAACCCCCCGCCCCCTTAAGGCTTTGCTGAAATCCCCCGGAAAATGACATAGTCCAAGTCTTGAGAAATGTACCCAAGCTAGGGCCGAGCACCACCCCTGCGGAAACCACCAAGCACCCTTCTACCCAAACAAACATCCACTCCTCGGAAATTAAGTCAGAGGGTAGGGAGGGGGGGTGAGAAGATTGACCCCAACCCCTGCTTCCTAGCTCGTGATCAGCTCATGCTCAACCCTTGCCCAGCTTGTGATTTGTCCCCAAAGCTCGTGCTCAACCCTTGCTCAGCTTGTGATTTGCCCCCAATGATTTAATTCATGACGTATTGTTTGTACCCTGCTTGTGGTTTAATGGAATAAAAGCAGCCTGTGAGCTGTTGCTAGGGGTGCCAGTTTGAAAAACTGCACCCCAACGCGTTGGTATGTATTGCAATAAAGGCCTCAGGCTCTGAGTCCGTGAACTAAAATCACTGTGTGGGTGATTCTTTCCACGACAAACGCATGCCCCAAGGGATTTCTGGAGCACCTGCCACATTTCAACGTCTTATGGAGAAAGTTGTGGGAGACATGAATTTACTGCAAGTGTTAGTTTATTTGGATGACCTGATTGTGTTTGGAAGAACCTTGGAGGAGCATGAAGAAAGACTTCTTAAAGTGCTTGATAGGTTAGAGGATTATGGTTTGAAGCTTTCAATTGACAAATGCCAGTTCTGCAGGACCTCAGTGAAGTATGTGGGTCACATCGTGTCCCAAGAGGGTGTGAGTACTGGTCCCGATAAAATAGAAGCACTCACTACATGGCCATGTCCAAGTAACTACAGAGAACTCAAGACTTTTCTTGGGTTTAGTGGCTACTACCGCAGATTTGTGAAAAACTATGCTACGATTGTAAAACCTCTGAATGATCTTACCAGGGGATACCAGTCCAGCAGGAACAAATCTAAGACCAAGAATAAGGGGAGGTCCCCAAAGCCTCCTGTGCAGAGACACTATGGCCCCTTTGAACCATTTGGGCCACGGTGGGATGAGAGATGTGAAAGGGCTTTTCGAGAAATCATTACTTGCCTAACTCATGCTCCAGTCCTAGTCTTTGCTGACCCAAGCAAACCATTTATCCTGCATACTGATGCCAGTTTGGAGGGTCTGGGAGCAGTACTGTACCAGGAACTGGAAGGAAAACGTAAACCTGTAGCCTTTGCCAGCCGAGGACTGTCTGATAGTAAAACTCGCTATCCCACCCACAAGCTGGAGTTCTTGGCCTTGAAATGGGCCATCACTGAGAAATTTCGAGACTACTTATATGGTGCTCAGTTCCAGGTGTGGACAGACAACAACCCACTGACCTATGTGTTAACAAGTGCTAAGCTGGATGCTACAGGGCAAAGATGGGTGGCCGCTTTGGCTAGCTATGACTTCAGCATTCAATACCGATCAGGGAGAAGCAATGTAGATGCAGATGCATTGTCCAGGCGTCCACAGGCACCAGGAGTTGCTGTGATACCCACAGATGGAGTGAGGGCTATTTGCAGTGTGAGTCGCCGGGAGCCAGAGTCCCATGAAAGTCTTCATGGATGTGCTGCAGAAGCTTTGGGCCTGCCCCCTGAATGCGTGCCTTCTGCTTCAGTGAACTATATTGCGTTGGACCAATCTCCTTTGCCCATGCTCAATGCGGCTGACTGGCAGGAAGCCCAGCTGCAAGATATTGACATTCGTGATACACTACTTGCCAAAAGGGAGGGGCGAAGCCCAGCTGTGGTTGTCCCACCTAACCCGGAGGGTAAACTACTATTGAGAGAATGGACCAAACTAAAACTGATTCAGGGAGTGCTACACCGAGTGACCACAGACCCTTTACAAAAGCAACGAGCACAGCTAGTGCTGCCAAAAGAGTACAGAGCCCTGGCCATGAGGGCCCTGCATGATGACTTTGGCCATTTAGGGATGGAGAGGACCCTGGAACTTATTCGTAGTAGGTTCTATTGGCCTCGGATGGCTGAAGATGTTCACAGGAAATGTGAGACCTGCGCTCGATGTGTTCAAAGGAAAACTCTGCCCACGAGGGCTGCATATCTGAAGAACATCACCAGCAACAAACCTCTGGAGCTGGTATGCATTGATTTCTTGTCTTTAGAAGTAGACAAGAGAAATATTGGGAACATTCTAGTAGTGACTGACCATTATACGCAATATGCGCAGGCATATCCCACACATGATCAGAGGGCCATCACTGTTGCTCGAGTACTGTGGGAGAAATATTTCTCAGTTTATGGATTTCCAGCCCGGATACACTCGGATCAGGGGCGGGACTTTGAGAGTCACCTTCTGAAGGAGGTGCTGAGGATAGCGGGAATTAAAAAGTCTAGGACAACGCCTTATCACCCTCAAGGTGATCCACAGCCAGAGAGGTTCAACCGAACCCTATTAGATATGTTGGGGACTTTGCGGCCAGAGCAGAAGGCAACCTGGAGCCAACATGTCGCATTTCTGGTGCACGCCTACAATGCCACAAAGAATGATGCTACAGGAGTCACCCCATATCTCTTAATGTTTGGGCGAGAACCAAGATTACCCATAGACCTGTGCTTTGGTGTATCAGAGGATGGAGATAGCTATGAAACTCATCAGCAATATGTATCCCGACTAAGAGAAAAGCTGCGGGATGCTTATCACTTAGCTACATCTGCGGCTCGGAAGAACGCAGACCGGAACAAACATCGATATGATGCTAGGGTACGTCTGCAAGAACTCCAGCCGGGGGACAGAGTCCTGCTGCGAAATTTGGGTATTACTGGCAAACACAAGATAGCTGACAGATGGAAGGCAATACCTTACTTGGTGATGGAAAAGCTAGGAGATCTGCCGGTCTACAAGATCAAACCTGAAGATGGTCCAGGGCAGACAAAGACAGTGCATAGAAACCTTTTGCTCCCTGTGGGGGAATTGGTAGACACCCCGTATGAGATGGGCCACAACAGGGCAATCGGGCGGAACGAAGGTGCTGGACCAAAGCTGCCCTCCAACGTGGACAGCCAGCCCCCTGCAGCTAACCTACTCCTATGCAGCACATGCGAGAGTGAGTCTGAGGAGGAAGACACAACCATGGTGTATCCTGGGATGGAGACAAGATTTCAGTCTCGATCAGCATCAAAAGAGAGCTCCTCCTCTTCCTCCCTAACCCCCATGGCAGAAGTATTTAGGCCCATTCCTGACACCACTGGGCCACTGGTGGGACCCCCATGTGATGACACACACAGGTTATTGGACAGTGGAGACATACAGGTGGAGGATGTCCTGGGCACCTTGGACCCTCCACTGTTAGAACTAGAACTGCAGGGGCCTATGCCAGTAGCCGAGGGGCCCTCAAAGGAAACCTCCCCATCTGTCGTTCAAGACGCTGTCCACTCTACCACGGTAACAGAGAGTCTCAATAGACGAGACAGGGTAATAAGACCAGTAAAACGGTTGACTTATGATGCACCTGGGGTGACTAGTGAGGAACCAATATGTTTAGCACACAGGCTTGTGGAAGCTAAAGTGGGCTATCTGAGGCCCTTTGGAGGGAACCAGTGAGTTGGTATAATAGGGAGTGTGATTTGTCGGGATGACAAATTCTCGTCTGGGGGGAGGATGTAAGCAGAGTCAGGATGAGCTCTACCCTGACATCTGGTGGTGAATTATGGCGAGTGTGGAAAAGAACTCCAGGGGCTGATCTTGTTTGCATAGGCACACCCACTCGCCTGGCATGGAACAACAGCAACTGAAAGTGGTTACTTTGGCTGGTGTGGGATCCCCAGTTTCTCTATTATTGGGGCAGGAAGAATAAAGTTTTGTTATCCTGATTCTGTGAATCAAGGCCAGTGGAACTGTTGTATGACAGAAGGACTGAGTGAGTCCTTCACCATTACCTAAGTAGCACTTGCTTGACAAGGGGCATGGGTTACAAAACCCAGTGAATTGAGAGAGGATGGGGACAGGTATTTGTACTTGATGGTATGGGCCTCCCTCTGAGGGTTTGAAACACCAATTGCACCATCTCCTCTCTCCACTGTTGAATGTCAGAGCTAACTTTGATTCCATTAGGAGTCTAGTTACAGGCTGCTGAGCTGAATTCACTTTGGGCCAATGGTGCACCAGCACTGGGGCTCCCCTACTATACTATGAGCTGAAATCACAAAAGAGCTAAAGTTATTAAGAGCTGAGATCACTGAGTGCTGTGTTAACTAGTGGGGGAGCCTGAAGCTATATTGCTCAGCAGCTGGCGGAGCAATTTGTGGGGACGACTGGAGGAGCAGCGAGCGGCGTGGAGCCTTGCGGGGCTGGTTGGAGTGGCCCAAGGAACGGCGAGCGGAGCTGTTTGCGGGGACGGCTGGAATGGCTCACAGGTCGGTGAGCGGAGCGGAGCAGCTTGTAGAGCGGAGCAGTTTGTGGGATGGCAGGAAAGTGGACTGGCTTGTGGTGAAGGCTGCGGCGGAACCCCCACGGAGAAACAGACGGCTGGCCAGCCTCGGATCACGTAAGGTGCCCCTTAACACCCTGCGTGCCCCCCCCTTTTTGCTCTGGGGCTGCACTGACCAAGGACAGAGACTTTGGGGGTTGTTGGACTTTTGGGACTTTGGGTGGTTGCTGGACCCAAGAGACTTTGGGGGTGTTGGACTTTGGGGACTCTGGGTGATTTTTGGGTTGTTGGATTCAAGAGCCAAAGGGAAAGGACACAGCCCAATTTGCTGGGGTGGGTTTTGCTCATGGTTTGTGTTATGAATCCTGTTTGTGGTGTTTTTCCAATTTTATGCTGATGTCGTTTACCTCATGTTATTAAACATTTTCTGCTACACTCAGACTCCATGCTTGCGAGAGGGGAAGTATTGCCTCTTAGAGGTACCCAGGGGGGTGGTATGTAATTGTCCCAGGTCACTGGGTGGGGGCTCGAGCCGGTTTTGCATTGTGTTATTGAAACGGAACCCCTAGATACAGAACCCGGCCCTTGTTGCTGCCAACTTAGATGGGCAGAAGGGTTACATCTGGATAGTTGAAGTCCCCCATCACCACCAAATCTTAGGCTTTGGATGATTTTGTTAGTTGTTTAAAAAAAGCCTCATCCACCTCTTCCACCTGGTTAGGTGGCCTGTAGTGTACGCCTAGCATGACATACCCTTGTTTTTTACCCCTTTTAGCCTAACCCAGAGACTCTCAACACTTCCGTCTCCTATGTCCATCTCCACCTCAGTCCAAGTGTGTACATTTTTAATATATAAGGCAACACCTCCTCCCTTTTCCCCCTGTCTATCCTTCCTGAGCAAGCTGTACCCATCCACACCAACATTCCAATTATGTGTATTATCCGACCAAGTTTCGGTGATGCCAACAATGTCATAGTTGTATTTATTTATTAGCACTTCCAGTTCTTCCTGCTTAGACCCTACAACAACTCACCAGTACCCATACTTCTCGCGTTTGTATATAGGCATCTAAAATACTGATTTGATTTTGCCTCCCAGTTTTGCCCTGACCCTCCTTTCTCTCTGCCATTATAGCCCACGCTCCCTCCTATTTCCGACCCATCTCCCAGGTCTCCATGTTCCCCACTTAACAAACTGGCTTTCTGTGGTCTCTTCAACTTTCCCCAAAACACACCGGATTCAGGGCCATGAGACAGTTCTGTTTGTTCCTGGCTGACCTTCACCGTTTCACTCCTTTTCCTGGCCCCTGCATTTTGTTCAATGACTTTCCTCTAATTGTCTAAGTCCCTCAGTATCCTATCCCTACCCTCCAGCATATCTACCACTCCTCCCAGTTTAGTGTCATCTGCAAACTTGCTGAGAGTGCAGTCCACATCATCCTCCAGATCATTAATGAAGATATTGAACAAAACCGTCCTCAGGACCAACCCCTGGGACACTCTGCTTGATACCGGCTGCCAACTAGACATGGAGCCATTGATCACTCCCCGTTGAGCCTGATGATCTAGCCAGCTTTCTATCCACCTTATTGTCCATTCATCCAGCCTATACTTCTTTAACTTGCTGGCAAGAATACTGTGGGAGACCGTCCACTGCTTTCCCCTCATCCGCAGAGCCAGTTATCTCATTATAGAAGGCAATTAGGTTAGTCAGGCATGACTTGCCCTTGGGGAATCCATGCTGACTGTTCCTTATCACTTTCTTCTCCTCAAAGTGCTTCAAAACTGATTACTTGAGGACCTGCTCCATGATTTTTCCAGGGCACTACATTAGCCTTTTTCCAGTCATCCGGGACCTCCCCCACTTGCCATGAGTTTTCAAAGATAAAGGCCAGTGGCTCTGCAATCACATCTCCCAACTCCTTTAGCAACCTCGGATGCAATGCATCCAGCCCCATGGACTTGTGCTCGTCCATCTTTTCTAAATAGTCCTGAACCACTTCTTTCTCCACAGAGGGCTGGAAACACTTGGAAAACATTTGCAGCTGAGATTCAGGAGAGAGAGTCTGTAGGGAAGGATGCTCCCTGCTGCTTTTTCCTCCCCTGTTGGAGTTTCTTTTGTTTCCCTTCCTGCTTGATGACTCTGTTTGTTGCTTAAATGCAAATTAAACAGAGCACCCATTCCTTTGTTGAGACAGGCCTGTTTGCCAACCTCAGGTTAGAGCTCGTGTTAACACCATAAAGGAGAATCTTATCACTTCACGTACAATGTTGCCACACACATATTAGATCAGGGCAATACTGACCGGCAAATTATACATTTACAAATAATACATTGCAAGATTGTACAAAGATTATTACAACAGTGGGTACGGTGTGGGCACAAGGGTACATTCTGTCACACTCCCCTACCTTCCCCCTCTCAGTCCTTTGTTCTCAAGGTGGGGTCTTTGCTCAGCTTCCCTGCTGAGAGGCAGGGAAATCCATAAACCATTGGGGCTTGCATTGTCTCTCTGACCCCTTTCTTGATGTGGGTCAATTTCAACTAGTTCCTTAATGACTCCCTCCTCCACCCAGACAGGGAGGTGACGCCCACCTATGGCTCGGAACCTGTCCTGAGAGCAAACTTGCTCCTATTTTTTCTCCCCACAGGGTAACACTGCAACACATAGGGGAAACTGAAGCACATACACGGGTCATAAAATACTACCAAAAATTCCCACTTTGTCACAGGGACCAATCCCCTGGTTTTGTTGGTTTTTTCCCCCCCACTGGCTGATCTGACCCAAAGTGGCTCTATTCACCATGGCACTGTCTTCCAGGACGCTGGGGCTTTCAAATGTGATGAGAAGGCCCAAGCTGAATCCTGGTATGTTATAGGAAATACATTTCCTGCTGTGCAGCGCTCATACTCAGGGTCATTGGCACCCCATTGTGCTGGGTGCAGCGTGGACACACAGTGACCAAGACCAGGCCGGCATAGCAGGGGGCTGCAGGTCAGGATTGAGGGGCACCGGTGGAGAAGGGGGTCAGGCAGCCCCTGCTCTCACTCTGCCCCGGACCTGGTGCATTCTGGGTGCATTTCCATTTCCCCGGAGGCCCCTCGACCTCTGCCCAGAGCAAAATCCCAATCAACTGTGCCAAGCGGGTGCAGGGATGTCACCGCCTCTGGGCTCCAGGACTGGCAGACTCTGTTAATGGTTCATTCGCTGGGGAATAAGAGGCTGGAGCAGCCCCTGAAGGAGAGACAGACAGGGACCTCGCAGCTCCACAGACACCCAGGAACTGCTCCTTCCCCTGGCACGGAGTCACCCCAGGTGAGTGGGAGCCCCAGCCCTGTACGGACAGCCCTGGCATCACATGGCCTTACAGCAGCCTTCTTCTTTTGGGGTATCTGGTGAGCACAGGGGCTGCACACAGACTGGGGTGTTATTGTAGGGTCTCTGGTGCGCACAGGGGCTGAACACAGACTGGTGAGTTATTGTAGGGTCTCTGGTGAGCACAGAGGCTGCACACAGACTGGTGAGTTATCGTAGGGTCTCTGGTGAGCACGGGGGCCATGCACAGACTGGTGTGTTATTGTAGGGTCTCTGGTGAGCACAGGGGCTGCACACAGACTGGTGAGTTATTGTAGGGTCTCTGGTGTGTACGGGGGCCATGCACAGACTGATGAGTTATTGTAGGGTCTCTGGTGAGCACGGGGGCCATGCACAGACTGATGAGTTATTGTAGGGTCTCTGGGGAGCACAGGGGCTGGGCACATACTGGTGAGTTATTGTAGGGTCTAGGGTGAACACAGGGGTCATGCACAGAAGACTGGTGAATTATTGTAGGGTCTCTGATGAGCGCGGGGGCGACACACAGACTGGTGAGTTATTGTAGGGTCTCTGGTGAACACACGGGGGGCTGCGCACAGACTGGTGAGCTATTGTGGGCTCTACACATAGTGTTTGCTATTTTGGCAGGGCTGGGAGCTGGCAGCTTGTCTCTGGGCTTGGGAGACAGTCACAGGGAACTGATGGGTCTCCTGTCCCCGCAGGTGTCCCTCGCACTGTCCCGCTGGAAGCTGTGAAGGCCCATCCCGGCCAGCGATGCTGATCCTGAGCTGTTCCTCCAAGCTGCGGCTGCTGGAGGGGATGCTACAGCGGGGCCTGCCTGACACGCTGCCGGTGACCAGGACTCGCCTGCCCCCGCAGGGCCGAACCCTCCCACCCTTGGGCTGGGCAGAGAGCAGGGCAAAGTCCCTCATAGACACCTGGGTGATGGGGCACATATTGGACTGGGGTGCAATCCCCTGGGTTGGGGTACATGCAGGGCTGGCCCTTCCACCTGGTCAGGGGGTAGCAGTTTGGGGGGCAGACCCTTTCTCCAGGTCAGGGGGCAGCAGTTCAGGGGCTGGGCAGGCTCTCATAGATCCACAGGGGATGTGCCGTACCCCAGCTTGTCACCAGTCCCCTAGGAGCGACCCCGGTAGTGAGCCAGGGCCCGAGGCTCCACACAGCTCCACAGGGGCAGGCCCGTGACCTCCACCACTGGGCCTTTGACACCAGCCCTCCCATCTCTCTCCGTGGCTCCCTGCAGCGAATGCAGCCGAACCAGATGCCTGCGGGAGGCTTGGACCGGGCCCCTGCGGTGTGTGTTGGCAGAGACCCCGGCAGCCTTTGCAAAACACAGTAGCGGTTCATTAGTCACCTGGCTAGACTCCTCAGGTTAGCACAGGGAATCAAAGGTTAAGCCACAGCCCAGCCTGGCCAAGCCTGGGCAATGAGCCAGCCAAGACGTCATGGGCCCCATGGCTCGCTCTGTCTCTGTCCCTTTGTTCTTAGGCCAAGGTGAAAGATGCTGAGACCCCCCAAAAGCCGGCTCTTAGCCCCGTATCCTGACCCCTCGCGGCCGCTGTTCTTCAGCTGGGGGCCTCTCTGCTGCAGAGCCGTGAGGGGGAATCTCACTCGCTCGGTGTGAACATCCACCCCAGCCATTGGGGTTTCCATGGTCTCTCCAGATCCTCCTTGCGTGTGTGGAGACTTTATTCCCTTGGTTAATGAGGCTGGTCTCCAGCCGGGCTGTTACATGAGTCACAACCCGTCCCTTCCCTTCACACGCTGCGCAGAGCAGTACAGGACGCAGAGGGAAACTGAGACACACATTTGAATCAGAAAGATACTACAGAAAGCTTCTACTTCATCACACAGGCCCCCTGCCCTGGGTTAGGGGTAGCAGCAGGAGAGCAGGCCCCTTCCCCAGGTTAGAGGTAGTGGTGGGAGGGGGGTGGCAGGCCCTTCCCCTAGGTTAGAGGTAGCGGTGGAGGAGCCCTCCCCTGGCCCTTCTCCTCACTCACCCCCCTGCCTCCCAAAGTCCAAATCCAGCACCAATGTCTACTGCTCACCCAGCGTAACCGCCAGGACCTGCCCATCCAATCAGAGCACAAGCGGGCTCTGTGCCAGCCAATCTCAGTATGGTCAGGGTTTGCGTAAGCCAATGAACATGTGGGCGGCTCCATGGCAGCCAATCACAGTGTGGGACAGCTGGGTGCTAGCCAAGCATGGCTCTGACCACCCCCACCCCCCTGGCTCTGAATTTCCTCCTGGTCCTCACCATGGGTGGCTCTGACCACACCCAGCTAAACCATTGACAAAATGGGCCTTTTATATATTTGTATGAATCCTATGTGTGCCTCAGTTTCCCCTGGCTACCCAGTGCGGGAAGCAAACCGTGAGAGGGAACCAGCTGGCTGTGAGAAGCAGCAAAAATGTGAAGAAATGCAGCAAAGGGTAAGTGGGCAAAGGCCCCAGGGATGCTGAATTCCGCAGGGAGCTGGATACTAAATTGTCCGTTTAAGGAGGAGGAGGGGCTGTAGACACCAACCTCAATGCCTTTGAGAAGGGTTGTGATTTGATCCTGGTTTACCCTTCGCACCGGCTCTGCTGTCTCACCCCCATGCTCGGGCCCCCAAAGCCATAGAGACGTACAGCCAGATGGACGGCGTTAATACTGGGGACTGGGAACTGTTCAAAAAGGCTCCACTGCTTATGTTTGACCTGACACCTGAGGCTTATATGAAAAGGTTTTGGGGTGTGCAAAAGACCCAGGGTGGGACCTAAATGGAAGCCACCTGCCGACTGGGAGAAGCCCTCCCGACAGCTCGGATCCCAGTGCAGACAGAGGACTCAGGGTGGGGGGGGCTGGTAGTCATGGTTCTCCTGGACATCGGCTTTGACCTCCTGCTGAGACTTTCTGTATCACCTTAAGACAAAATCCAGTCCCTGATCCTGCCCCAGCCAAGGGTTTGAACCCCAGGAGCCAGAGGCTCAGACTGGAGGTATCAGTGAAAAGGCGAATAGCTCGGCCGGCATGTAGCAGGGTTTTCCCCCCTTGCCTGTAACACTAAGGAAAGGCTGTTGAGCTCAGGACACCTGTCTGTCTGGAAGTTGACCCCCTGTATTTGAGTGGGGCAGGGGAACCGCCCCCCCCAATCTCCACACGGGACATGTGAGTCACACGGGCTCCGGCAGAACTTCCCTGAGGCTGTGGCCAAGGGAGCCAGCTCACAGCCTGCTCTCCCTGGGGAAACAGAGTCAGAACGGAACCTGGTGGGAGCTGAGCCCCCAGCTGAGCATGGGCAGACACGGGCAGGGCATGGCCAAGGTTAAGACCCGGAATCGCCAGCAGGGGGGTCCTGGCCTGGGGTGAGGGCAACAGGTTAACCCCAGGAGGGGAAATGGATTCCTGGCATACACACAGCCCTGGGGTTGGGACAACCAGCGTAGGGGAGCCCCCTGCATCACCAGACCCTGGGAAACCAGCACCCCAGAGACATGGCTGGGCTAAGACCAGCCTCGCAGGGGGACACACCTACACTGATCCCCCAAATGCTCAAGGGGTCAGGACACCCCAGGGAGCAGCCAAGATGGCCGACACATGGAGGAAGAGGGGGGGTCATGACACTCTTCACTCCCTGGCAGATGGGGGGGTGCAGTGGCTGGATCCCATCCCAGTTTCAAACCCAAAGGTTTTGGGGTGGCAAAAGGTGCTGAGGCTGCATGAAAACTCCCCACTGCCCCCTGCTAGTGTCAGTGAACAGACTTGCCCTAAGGGTGGATGTGAGCCTGCTCTGAGCTGGGTATTGGAAAGGGTGAGTTTGAGTCGAGCCAGCTGTGAGCATGCTGACCGTGCCTGGAAGGACAGGGATGGGGAAGATGCTGTGGCTTCTATGGATAGCATTTGGGGGTTCGAACTTCACTGGGACAGTCACTAGTTTAAGTGACCCAGAGAGACAAGGCAAGCGCTGCTGACTCCTGGATTTCCCCGCCTCTCAGCCGGGAGGCTGAGCAGAGACCCCAGCTCGAGAGCACAGGACTGGGAGGTGGGGGGTACTGGACAAAGATGGAGGCTCTCACCTGGAGCTGGCCAAGGAGGTCAGACGGAGACAGAGACAGCCTGGAAAGGGACTTTCAGTCCAGCTTGGCTGGGCCCTGGCTGACCGCAATGGACACTGCTTTACCCTCAGTTCTCTCTGCTGACCTAAGGCCGCTCCGTGACTCATAAACCAGCCTGGCTTGACAATGCTGCCGGGTGTCACTGCAAACACAGGCTGGGGTGTGGGAGCCCCCAAGAGCGGCCAGGTCTCTCCCGGGGTCTGGCTCAGTGGGAGGCACCGGGCAGAGCTCGCGGGGTGGAGCAGGAGGGCTGGAGCCCAGAGGCTCAACCTCAGAGGCGGTGGCCTGCCCTGCAGGAAGAGTGGGGCTCCCTGGGGGGTGGCACTTTGAGGGCTCCTCCAAGGGGAGAGTAAAAGCTGGGGCCCAGCACCGATCCTGGGGATCCGGGACATCCCCGGACTCTGACCCCTGTGTCTTGGCAGGTCTACGGCACTGTGATGCACGTGAACCGCGGGAACCCGGCTGGCCAGGAGGTGCTGGTGGATTCATGGCCAGCGTTCAAAACGGTCCTCACCCGGCCACGCAGAGAAGTGCGGCCTTTGCTGGGCCCCTCCCATCCGCCGCGTTCCCCTCCCCCGCCTGACCCCATCTCTGCCCCGCTCCCCTCCCCCCCCGACGCCATCACTGCCCTGCTCCCCTCCCCCACCTCATGCCATCACTTCCCCTCCCCGACTTCCTTGCCCCTTTCCCTGCTTGGTGTCATCTCTACCCCTCCCCCTTCTGTCTGCCCCACCTCCCCACAGCCTGTTTCCCCTTTCTGCTGCCCAGAGCCCCTTTCCCATTCTCCCCTAAGCCCCCTGGCTCCGTTCACAGGGCCCCTTCCCCCCTCCTCAATCTCTTACTTGGGGCCCACTGTGCCCCGCTCCTCCGATGCCGTCCCTGAGGGTCATGGGGGAAGGGCAGAGGCTGAGCTCACCCCCAGGCAGTGTCCCCCCTGCAGGTGGCGCGGGACCCAAGCGATTATTTCACCAACTTGTACACGGCCTTCTACCGGGACGAGGGCGCCTGCCGGGCCCTGCTGGAGAACAGCCGAGCTGTGGACTGGGGCCAGGCCTTCCAGATACAGGGTGAGCCCCTCCAGCCCTGCTCCATCCAGCACCTGCCACATGGGGGGCAGGACCGCTCCCCCCTCCCATGGGCCAATAGCCCTGAGGAGCCTGCCTGGGCCCCTTCCCCGCCCCCCTGGCCAATAGCCCTGAGGAGCCTGCCTGGGCCCCTCCCCCCCACGGGCCAATAGCCCCGAGGAGCTCACCTGAGCCCCTTCTCCATCCAGACCCGGGATCCTGAATGAGCCAAGCTTGGGAACCCCCAGTTGGGCATGCTGGCTCACAGTGGCCCTTGGCCCCTCCCTGCTGCTCTCCCGCACCGGGCTGGGCCCCCCACGTCCATGGGCACCTTTCACGGGCCCCTGCTGACAGCGCACGGCTGTCCCTGCAGGGCTGCAGGACGGGGTATACGAGACCATCAGGGACATCGCCAGGGCCAGAGGGCTTGAGATGGAGACGTATCCGTACCGGCCCCTGCTGCACCCAGACCCACCTGCCATGCCCCAGTACCGGTAGGTGCCCCCCAGATATGGGGTGTGTGTGAGAGAATGGGGCAATGTACACAACCAGCCTGTGCTAGCTGGAGGGGGGAGCGGGGTTGGGGGAAGGGAAGGACCCCGGGGTGCCAGGCCAGAGGCCTCCATTGCACCCTAGATCTGGTGGCAATGAGTTCCCCAGGCTAACGGTGCTGGCAGAGTGAGGGCATCACCACGGCCACACACACAGCCCCAGGCCTTGGGCACATGCTGCCAAGGATTTCCCATCCTGCTCCGGGGCAGGGCTGAGTCAGCCCTAGAGCTTCGCCGGGGGCAGGGGCAACGCAGCCTGGCCAACGAACCTCTTTGGTCCCAGGATGGGGAGAGCAGGGGGAGGGGCAGTCTGTAACCCTTCAGTATCCTGGGATGGACAGCCAGGGGTCCTTGACCCCAGAGCCGTCCCCTCTGAGGGGAGGGGGCTCCAAGCACAGAGTTCCCTGGTCCCTCCTTTCCTGTCAGCGGGTAGGTCTCCGGGAAGGGTGTTCGCTGCCCACTGAGCCCTGGTGCTTTCATCTCAGGGAGCTGAGCTTAGCCAAGGCCCATTGGCACCGATGACTCTGCTGGGGCTGGACTGGGCCTTGTCAGACAGCCCCTGTGCTGAGGCCGCGGGAGTGTGTCGATCCCCTCCCCGCATGTGCCGGGGCCTGACTTGATCCCGTTCCCCCAGGGCTCCCCCTTCTCCCCCACACCAGGTCTATCCTCTCTCAGCCTCCCCCCATTCTCCCTGTGCCAGGTCACTCCCCCTCCAGCCTCCCTCCCCTCCATGGGGGACACTGGGAGGAGCGATATGGGGGCTATAGGCACCCCAGAATTTTCCATAGCCTCCCCTCCCAGTGCAAAGGCCCAACGTTACGCAGCAGTAAGGATGGCAATGCCATACCATGCCACCCGTCGGTCTCGGCTGCTGCTGGTGATGGCGCTGCCTTCCGAGCTGGGTGGCACACCCCTCCCCCACAGGATACATTCCATGCCCCCCAGTTTGAGATTCGGCAACCCCCCATCCCCTCCATTTTTCTGTCCAGCCCATCTCAGCCCCACAACTGGGAAGAGGATGGCGCCGCCGGACACTGCTCCTCTCCTATGCCATGTCATACCAGCTCAATTTCTGCTCCCCGGGCTCATTCCCTTGTACCCCCAGCTCACTGCACCCCAAGCCCGAAGCTGGGTCAATATCCCCCTATGTTCACACCTCCCATGTTTGGTTGCTCCCCGCTCCCCTCCCCTAGACTTACCCCTTCTCCTGCTGGTTCTATTCCCCCTGCCCCCCATGCGCTGATATCCTCCCCTTGCCAGGTCAACCCCCTCTGTGCTCACCCCACCCCGTCCTGTGTCTCTCTCCCCCCTGCCCTGTCTTGCAGGCCTGACAAGGGGCTCAGGCTGGCCCCCGTGTCCCCCGCCCACGCCATGCTGCTCAGAGACACCTGGAACTTTGGGGGGAACAGCCGGAGCCTGCGGCACCTGTGCCTCCTGATCCGCCACTTCCCCAACGCCTGCCTGCTGGCCCCTGAGGGGACCCCCATCTCCTGGTCCCTCACCGACCCGCTGGCTGCCCTGACGCATGGTTACACCCTCCCGGAGCATCGCGGCCAGCACCACACGAGGCCCGTGGTGGGGACGCTGGCGGCACAGTTGCATGCCCGCGGCTTCCCTGTATACACCGGGGTGCTGCCCCACAAGGAGTCTTCGCTGCACACCCTGCAATGCCTCGGCTTCCGCATCCTGCCTGGGGTGTTCTACCAGCTGATGGTGAGGCCTGGGTTCACCCAGTCCCAGCCAGCCAGTGCCCTGGCCTCAGCCCAGGATCCTGCGCCCAGCTCTGGGGAACGGCGACACGCCCAATAGCACATAGCACGGGGGGAGGGGAGAGGAGGAGAAGGGGACATGGCCTAGGGCCCTGCGCACAGCTCTTGGGGACAGCCACGGTCTGCCAGCACGTAGCCCTCGGGGAGGGGATGAGACAGGGACACAGCCCAGCCATGCCCAGGGACCTTCCACCCCCGAGAAGGGGACACATTGACCAGCCACCAGGGAGCTCAGCTGTCAGCCCTTGGGAAGCCAGGGCCTGGTAGAGGAGACTAGCTCATGCTCCATTATCCCCTGGAGCAGGGCAGAGGCTCAGTGGGGGCGCTCTCCCCGGCAGACAGTGCTGGCCCCAAAGAGAGCAGGGTGAGGGCTCAGCAGGGGGCGCTCCCCACTCACAGTGCTGCCCCCGTGCCCTGTGCTGCGGGCTCAGCAGGGGGCGCTCTCCCACTCCCTTCCCCAGGCAGTTTGTTGCTCGGCTGGGGCTGTGGTGAGGGGGTCCCGTATCCAGGAGCTGCGCCTGGTCTTGCCAGAGCTTTGGTGCAAGCTCCTTTGGGCTCCGATGACAGGTCCCAGCTGTGGCCCACCCCTTACCTCCCCTGTGGTGACAGGGGGCAGGTGCTGGCCTTGCACGGTTGCTCCAGGGCCAGCAGCCAGCTGGAAAGCCAGGCCAGGGCTTGTGTTGATGATGGTGCACTACACGCGGGAGGGGAGCGGCCATAGGACCCCATCATAGAGCCCTGCTGGGCCCGAACACAGGGAGGAGCATCCGCTCTTCTCCCTGCCCCCCAGAATGGACGTCCTCGGCCCTGGGCAGGCGAGTTGGGACTGACCTGCCCCCTGCCAGCCCCAGTGCACAGGCTGCTCCTCCCCATGTAGCTGGGCCCAGCTGCAGCCCCAGTGAGCTGTGGGGTTGGGGGGGAGGGGACCCCCCCCCACAGCAGACATGGAAGGTTCTCCTCCCCCTTGCTGGTAGGTCAGTAGCCGTGTGGAGAGGGGGTGGGGCACTCCGGCTCCTTGCAGGCCCCAGGGACACGCATCCCCTTCCTCTCAGGGGTGGGACAAAGAGAGAATTTTCTGTATTAGTTTTGATGCCTGTGTGCCTCAGTTTCCTTCTGTACTTTGAATGTCTGCCCAGTGGGTGCCAAAAGGTTAAAAAGCCTCTCCTGGGGCAGAGCAGGGACAGGAGGGGGAGTGTCACATGGCTGGGGGTCAGGAACTGGGCGTTCAGGATCAAAACCAACCCAGATCAACGGAGGCTCCACAAAGAAGAAGAGTTGTCGTTCGGTGGGACTCAGGAGCTCCCAGCTAGGACTGAAAGAGATGGAGACAGGATCCATTGTTGGCTCTTCAGCAGCTTGACTGGGTGGGGCCCTGGCCTGAGTCTTCACCTTCACTTCTCTCTGCTGCCCCAGGGACCTCCCAGGCCGGGTTCCCGGGGACCAATAAACCGAGTGCTGTGTGGAAAAGGCTTTGGGATGTCACTGCAAACACTGGTTGGGGACACTGGTCCCCAAAGAGCAGCCAGGTCTCTCCAGGGGTCTGGCTCAGTGGGACGTGGTGAAGCAGGAGGGCTGGAGCCGTGTGCTCGGCCCTGGAGGAAGAGAGACCCCTTGGGGGGCTGGCACGTCACAGGGTTCCTCCAAGGAGTGGTTTAAAAGCTGGGGCCTAGCACCGATCCTGGGGAGCCATGACCGGGAGCAGCGCTGTGGGTCCCAGCCGGGGGCACCCGGCCAGTGTGGGGTGTCTCCTTCACAGCCAGAACCGACAGCAGAGAAGGGGGGGCACATCTGCAGGCAGACCCGGGGTAGAGCCAGCCCTGCCCCCAGCCAGGGCACAGTCCCACCAGGGCACCGCGCCCCCCTGCCAGCCAGAGAACTGGCCCCCCAGAGCAGTGCCCCCACCCCCAGCCGGCCGGCCTGCGTTGCCCCATAACTTTGACTCTCAGACTTGCACACAGTCTCCATTTCCCAAGATTGAATCATTATTTTAAAAACTGTATAGAAATCACCACTCTCCCATCATTCCGTGCATCTGGCCCAGCCTCTGGCCCAGCTCCGGCCTCAGCGGAACCGCTTCTCCTCCCACACGTACAGCTTCCCCGCAGGCACCTTCCGGAAAAACAGGCTCTTGCCTCGGCTCATGTTCCCCTGCACGGAGAGGAGAGGAGACAGCTTTCAGGGTGCCCTGCGCTGCCCTACCCTGCCCTGGGCAGCTTCCCTCTGCCTGTCACCCAGGCCCCAGTCTGCCTAGCCCTTCCGCACCACCAGCCTCCTACCCACACACAGGGCCAGCGCTTCCCAGCCCTTTTATAACCCCCACCCTGAGATGAGTGCCAGGCACGACTGCCCCACACACGGCGTCGCTGCGCTATGGGGCTGGGGCGAGACTGGCATGTTACTCATAAGAACATAAGAATGGCCGTACTGGGTCAGACCAAAGGTCCATCTAGCCCAGTATCCTGTCTACCGACAGTGGCCAATGCCAGGTGCCCCAGAGGGAGTGAACCTAACAGGTAATGATCAAGTGATCTCTCTCCTGCCATCCATCTCCATCCTCTGACGAACAGAGTCTAGGCACACCATTCCTTACCCATCCTGGCCAATAGCCATTAATGGACTTAACCTCCATGAACTTATCCAGTTCTCTTTTAAACCCTTTTCTAGTGCCTGTATATCTTTTCTGAGATGGGGAGACCACATCTGTACGCAGTATTCAAGATGTGGACGTACCATCGATTTATATAAGGGCAATAATATATTCTCCGTCTTATTCTCTTTTTAATGATTCCTAACATCCTGTTTGCTTTTTTGACCACCTCCTTGAGCAGCTGGCTCCAGCAGTCTAACCAAGAGGAGTAGTTGGGTGCGTAGGGGGGAGGCCACCAGCCAGCCTGCAAGAGAGGAGAGGGGGGAGGAAGTAGCAGTGAGCCGGCCACCGTAGCCTGTTCCCAGAACCTCCCTGGCCTCCCCAGCACCACTTCCTGTCTGAGCCCTTCTGGGCTACGTCGCTTTAACGGGGCCTGAGCCAGGCAGCTCAGTCAGGTCCCAGGATCCCCAGCTGCCCCCTGTCCTTTCCCCCATGGCCAGAGCTTCCTGCCCCTGCCCCCAACACTACAGCGGGGCAGTCTGGCACCAGGGGAGCAGCCTTTCTCCTGGGGACAGAGCTGATGCTCCCTAGTGAGATGGCCAAGGGCAATACTCCCGAGGGGGTGGGGAGGGCTGATTCAGGAGGGCAGAACTCCTCCCTCCCCCCACTAAGTCCCAGCTGTACTGCAGGGCGGGCAGGGACCGGCTGTCTCACCCGAACAGGCCCGGGTCTATTCTGGGAGGCTGCAACCTGTGATTTTGCTCCTGCCAAGCGTGACATGGGACGGGAGGCACTGCAGGGCCAGGGAGCCCAAGAGGCTGCCAAGCGTCTGGGGAAGAGGGGAGCCACAGGAGCCTGCGCGAGGGGCAGGGGGCGAGCTGCGAGCACAGCCAGGACTAGCTCCATGTCAGGCTGGGAGGGGGGACAGATGGGGCCGGAGCCCAGGATCGCGGCTCTGCCAGCTGCAGCAGGGAGGGGATGATCTGTCCCCCCCATCCCACCCTGCCGCCCAGTCGCTAGCCCCAGAGTTGTTTCACCGGGGGTGACTGCGGGTGGGGGTTGATTTGTTCCCAGCGCCAGCCCCAGCAGGGCTGCAGCTACCCTGGGGGACGGTGCCTCTCCCTGGCTCGGCTCCTTTCCCTTCCCAGACCCGTGTATGCGCCGATATCCCAGTCTGACCGTGGCCACATGGGGGCTTTTGCCACTTTCACTCACCGCTCCAGCTTAGCTTCCCTGTGTAGACGAGCCCTGGGGGACGGGCTCTAGCCCAAAGCAGGTTCAGCACCCCTCAACTCTGGCTAACCGTGCTCTCCCTCAAACGGTCCAGTCCCTCTTTGAACCCCCCTCAGCTCCCTCCTGTGGCAGTGAGTTCCACAGGCCCCTCACACATTGGGGGAAAAGCCACCTCCTTTTATCTGAATGTGCCAGCCTTCAGCGTCCCCGGCCGCGCACCCGGTGCCATGTCTGGGCAGGGCAGAGCGCTCTCGCCTGCCGGTGCCAGCTGTTCACATTCCACATCAGCAGCCAATGACAGCAGCTCCGCTCCCCCTCTGAAGGGTTTCTACCTAGCCCCTTAGAGGCCGGAACATCGTCATCCCAGAGCAAACCCTATAGGATGTGGGGGAGAGATGCTGCATCTCCCTGCTTCCTGAACAGGAGCTGCTCCGTCCCCTGCTCCTCAGAGGTGGGGCAGACGCCCTTGCGTTGCAGGGGGAGGCTGCAGCTGGCTCGGGACGGCGTGCGGGGCACTCACCCACAGTTGGAGACGAACACAAAGGGGTACGTCAGCATACTGGCAAAGAACTGCAGGCACGAGAGATGGGCCACAGTTAGCAGGGCGGGGCGCTGGCTCCGCAGCCCCGCACGGAGCCCCCCAGCCGCAGGAGCACAAGGAATGGAGAGGGAGGGTGTCTCAGCGGGGCCCTGCCCACAGAGGGATCTCACTGGCACTCACTGACTTTCTCCTGGGCAAGGAGGTCTTTGTCCTTCCCTTCCCAGGTCACCAGAGAGACCAGGCTCAGGACAGATATGGGCTGGACGGGTAGGGCAGTGGGCACAACATGCCCAAGGGGAGGGGGCCAGCTGGGCAGAGCACCAGGGGCGGGGCGGGGCGGGGCCAGGCCAAGGTGCACGAGAGGGTGGAGAGCTCACCCACCATGCAGCACCAGCTAGTGATTTAGACTCACGTAAGCGCACCAGCCTCACACCCCATGGTTCCCTCAAACTGGCCACTCCCATCCCAGAGCAGTTCTGTGGGGCTACCCCCCCCCCCAGACCTGAGAGGAGAGTAGGGGTTACACACGCACTCCAGTGACAGCCTGTGAGTAGCTCTTCATCTCGCTCATGGTGGAGACCTAGAGAGGGAGGGAAACGCATTGAACAAGGAGACCCCGCACCCTGCCACAGCCCGGCCCCTCCATCCCCAGACACAGGGGGCTGCCTCTGCCCCGATTCCCCGCACCGAGTCTGCACGCTGGGCTCCGCCAGGGCCTGAAACCCAAACTGTCCCCACGCGGGTTGCGGCCGCTGCTAGGACAGGCTCCCCGGCCGGGACAAGCAATCGGAATCCAACCTTCTCGGGCCCGCTATAATGGGAAGTCTGAAACACTAATTAAAACAGATGTGGTACGCCCGTAGGAGAGAAGGTGCAGGGCACTATACTACACAAAGAGGCAGTAAAACAAATAAAATATCAACACCTTCCACCTTAATGCCTGGCCCTAACAAAAAATGTGTTGCCATATGTCCTATGCTTTTCCAGGGATACCTGGGCAGAAGGATCCCAAAAGAAAAAGAAAAAAAAAGGGGTGGAGTATTAGGATATAGATATTCAGGCCTGTAAGCAAAGGCCTAGACTTTAAGAATGTAGGTGTATTCTTATCACTTAGCTAGTTATAGAGGAACAAAACAAGAATCAATATCACAGTCTGCCTGTGTCTGGGCCTTCTCTCACCATGACAGTCTGAGGCCCTGTTCTTAGGCTAAGGCCTTTGGCTAAACAGCAAAGGCAGCCATAAGGTGGGAAGCAAACGGTCACGTCCTCACCAGTCACACTGAAATAAGGCAGTTTTGGGCTGTTAAAAAGGTGATCCAATTTTTCACCTCCAGAGAAAGGGAAGAGCCTAGAAGATTTAAAAAACACTTAGTTTGAAAGCATCCTGTCTGACAAGAACTCATCAATAGCTGGGGTGTGAAATCCTCATTTCTGTGTTGTTCTATCACTTCCCTATTATTTGTCTGTGTAATCTCTGTTTGGTTTTGTGATTGTTTCTGTCTTCTGTATAATTAATTTTGTTGGGTGTAAACCAATTAAGGTGGTGGGATATAACTGGTGTGACAGACCCAGACCAGTGGGGTACAGGAGTCTGGTAGAGGGCAAATATACTGGTCACTGGATGAGTAGTTTTCTGTTCCCTGAGTGACCAGAGAAGGGGCTGCACTAGAGTAATCAGGAACCTGCTAGAACCAGTTAAGGCAGGCAGGCTAATTAGGACACCTGGAGCCAATTAAGAAGAAGCTTCTAGAATCAATTAAGGCAGGCTAATCAGGGCACCTGGGTTTTAAAAGGAGCTCACTTCAGTTTGTGGTGCGAGTGTGAGGAGCTGGGAGCAAGAGGCGCAAGGAGCTGAGAGTGAGAGGGTGTGCTGCTGGAGGACTGAAGAGCACAAGCGTTATCAGACACCAGGAGGAAGGTCCTGTGGTAAGACTAAGGAAGGTGTTTGGAGGAGGCCATGGGGAAGTAGCCCAGGGAGTTGTAGCTGTCATGCAGCTGTTACAGGAGGCACTTTAGACAGCTGCAGTCCACAGGGCCCTGGGCTGGAATCCGGAGTAGAGGGTGGGCCCGGGTTCCCCCCGAAACCTCCCAATTGACCTGGACTGTGGGTTCTTCCAGAGGGGAAGGTCTCTGGGCTGTTCCCCAACCCACATGGTGAATCTCTGAGGCAAGAAAATCTGCCAATAAGCGCAGGACCCACCAAGATAGAGGAGGAACTTTGTCACATTGGTTAAATAATCATGTTACAATATGTTAAAATTGGTCAGTTAAATTTCATTAAAATAATTGGTTACGGTATGGCTAAGCAGAACTCAAGTTTTTATATTCTGCAGTCAATCAGGAAGTAAGGGGGGGATAGAAACAGAGAATGGGGGGGAATTGGAATAATGTTTTGCTAAGGGAGGGAATGGGAATAGGGAATGGGAACAGGGCCACAGGCAAGGCTCTGTGGCGTCAGAGCTGGGAAGGGGGACACTGAGAAAAAAATTAAAATCATTTCTAGCTAAAAGTTCACCCCAATAAACATTGAATTGTTTGCACCTTCAGACTTCGGGTATTATTGCTCTCTGTTCATGCGAGAAGAACCAGGGAAGTAAGTGAGTAAAAAAAGAAGCCCTCTAACAACCTTGTTTGTACAGTTCAGAGAGGCAGCAGAATCCTGCATGGTGCCCGTCCCTGCCTGGTGACAGCTCCTGCATGGTGCCGGTCCCTGCCTGGTGACAGCTCCTCTATGGCCCAAGGTTGGGAGGGGTGGTACAAGCCCAGCCCCTAATAAGCAAAGCCACATCCTAGTTCCCTGAGCAGCCAAATGCTGCAGCACCCATGGCCCCGGGTCTCCCACTCCTTGGTCATGTATCGGGGGCTGACAAGTGGAAACTGTAATAGTTTAATGAACTGTGTGCATGACTCGGTACTTACCACTTTGGTGCCGCTCCCCAGTGGCTGCAGAAGGGTTCAAATGCTGCTCCTGGGGCTGAGCAGGAGACATGAGCTGTGTGTGTCACGGACCGGTCTGGGGAGGTGCGCATGGGCGTTACCAGACTGGCGGAAACTGACCCACATCAATGGAGGAGCCGAGAGGACTATGGGAACCCCAAGGACTGACCAATCAAGACGAAGCGGAAGCACATGCAGGCTGACCGTGTGAACCCAGCATGCTTTGCTAGGGGAGGACAACGGACCGAGAGGAGACAAGAGGGGTGATAAGACCGTGTCTCACAGAGACACAGCAGCTCTGCTCTGGGACTGACAGATGGACACAGCAGCTCGGCTGGGTAGACCCCTCACACCGGGGGGACTGAATGCTGGCCGAGCCCCTGTCTCTCTGCACTGACGTAAGGATGCTCACCTCCTGCAGCCAGGTGACTCATCCTTGTTTTGCACAGGCTGCCCGCTGTCGCTGCAGAACCTCACTGGGAGCATCATGTACTGAAGGGGCCCAGTACAAGTCTCCTGCAGGAGTCTGGCTTTGGCTGGATTTGCTGCAGGGAGACAGGGTCGCTGGTGCTGAAGGCCCAGTTTCAGAGTTGCGGAAGCCACAGGCCTGCCCCTGTGGAACTGTGTGGGTCCCTGTGGCTCAGCACATATGTCAAAGGGGTTGCTCCCAGGGGACTGGTTACAGGCTGGAGCATAGACCAGACCCTGTAGGTACATAACAAAGAATACCCTTGCCAGAGGGTGGCTACAGATGTGGTGGGTTATCTCAATCAAGAGACCTTGAATCACAGTGCAGGAGGAGATGGGGCTCCGACAGAGACCCGAAGAGCCTGGATTTAGCAAAGAGATACGGGCACATCGCCTTAGGATAGTGATAAACAGAAAAAAAATCTGCCTTCCTAACCAATTTGGGACTTTCTGAGCTTAAAGTGTTACCATTTGGGCTAATGAGTGCAGGATCCACCTTTCAAAGGCTTGGGAATCAAGTGGCTGGGTGACAGGACTTTGCTCGTGTCTACATTGAGGATATTGCAGTCTTCAGCAATTCCTTGCCAGAGCATAAGGATCACATGGGAATGGTGTGGAAGAGGTAGAATGCAGGTCTAAGTGTAAAGGTGTCAAAGTGCAGGATGGGGCATTGAAGATGTAAAACAAATTCTGTCAGGAAAGGCGAAGCCGGACTCTGGCCAGTGAATTGTGCACTGACACATCCAACACAGGCTTGGGAGCGCTGATGATGCCAGCACGGGAGGGCACCGAGCAGCATCCCATCCCTTTCTGAGCAGAAAATGGACTCCAAGTGAATGGAATGACGTCGTTATAGAACATGAATGCTCGGCAACTGTGGGTTGTCCGACAGCTAAGATCCTACCTGTTCAACCAGAGGCGCTGGGTACTGACTGACTGCCCCCCTTTAGCGTGGCTACACAGAACCAAAGGCACCAACTCTTGGTTGGTACGCTGGAGTACAGCCCTCCAAAGGCATGAGATGGAGACTCAACATGTCATGGGGGCAGACGCGCTATCCAGGCAAGAGGGCCCAGAGCAGATGCATTCGGAATAGCCAGTGGCTAGGCCTAGGGCGTCAATGTCAGGCGGCGACAGGACACAGATGTGCCCAAACACGCCCAGGCAGGTACGTTACATGTCCAACAACCATTTTCTCACTATTACACTGATGGGGTCGTGTGTGATTGGTACATTCCTCAGGGTACAATCTGGACCGATGGACAGCTGTGTCCCCTCAGCTCTCCAATTTGGGGAGCCTTTTACATTGCTTCATTGTGAGAGCAGCCACTCCTGGCCTGTTCACACACGGCTTCTCGCATGCAAAATCACTCCCAGCTGAATATATGAGTGCTTCTAGCCAGCCACTCCTGAATTATATTGCAGAGTGACACTAGCAAATTCCTAGTCCTAGACTTGTCTCCAGAAATATGCGTTTTGTATTGCCCAGCTCTCTCCTTCTGGACAATACAAGCTCATAGAAAGTCCATCATTTCATTACTAGAAAATGACATGCACAAATCTTGTTATCTCAAGTGGAGGGTCCCAAACACTTCAATCCAAACACACTGGCTTAGATAAAACAACAAAATAAGTTTATTAACTACAGAGAGAGAGAGAGAGAGAGATTTTAAGTGATTACAAGTAATGAGGCATAAAAGTCAGAATCGGTTACAAAGAAATAAAAGATAAAATGCAAACTAATACCTAACTTTACAAGCTAAGTGAACTTAAAGCAAATGGATTTCTCTCGCCGTGTATTCATGACTGTCTGGCTGGATTCTTTCAGCCAGGACGACTCCCCCAGTTCAGTGATGCTTCCTTTGTCTTTCAAACGTTATTGATGCCGTGAGTAGAGATGAGGAGAGAGAGAGAGGTGATTTGGGGCATCTGTTCCTCATTTTTACACCTTTAGCTCCTCTTTGAGAATCACCTCTAGCTGGGGTTCAGGCAACAGCGAGTCTGTTTGCCAAGATGTAAATTTCTCGCTCACATCCTTCTTCCTGTCAAAGAATGGCCGCTTAACTAAGTGATATAGTCCAGTTGATTTTGTTGACACCTGACTGACATGTCAATTTCCCTGTTTGCTCTGAGGAACTGATTTGGGCTGCTTCCCCAGATTTGAAATATGCCTTAGCAACATGGTAACTGAGCCTTCGTGGGTCACAACTGAGAATACCAAATTCAGGACCAACTGCTGAAAAATAGAGCTGATATGCCCCAAAGCTGGTGGCTATTCTCTCATGAGATATACCAAACCAGCAACAAAAGTAAATTGCTATTTCACCACACTGGCTAACAAGCAGTCAGCACAGCAGTTTCCTTAAGCATTCCAGTCCTTGTATCGCCACCAAAAACACTAGACTTATAGATGAGTGGTTCTTTAAAGCCAATTTAATCTAATAACAGGTTCTTCTGATCCAAAGGACCATGCCCAGGTCAATATACAACTCAGATCTTACTCAAAAATCACAGTGTTGCCAGTCCTTTAGTATCTGAAATCTAAAGGTATATTCAAAGAAAGAAAGAAAAAGGTGAGAGTTAAAATTGGTTCAAGGAATCAAATAAGTACAATAACTGCAAAGTTCTTGGTTCAGGCTTGTAGCAGTGATGGAATAAACTGCTGGCTTGATAAGTCTGTGGTTACTTCCAAATCATTGGAAGGACCTCAGTCCCTTGGTTAGAATGTTCCATTAGTACAAGTCCTTAGTCCAGAGGTTTGAGCTGAAAAGAGGCAAAATGGAGGTGTTTCCAGGGCCTTTTATAGCTTCTGCCATGTGGAGGGAAACCCATTGTTTCAAACAAAGCCCTCAGCACAGCTAGTAGAAAATTACAGGTAAAAGATGGGGTTTGGGATCACATGGGCAAGTCACGTGTCCAGGCATAATTTTGCTTAGTCACAGCAGGAAATCATTACCTATACCCCAGACAGCACCTTTGCAGGACAGTCCATTCAGTGTACATGGTCTCCCATGGTCCATTGTCAGTTAAGTGTTTCTTGATGAGCCACTTAATATGGGTCATTACACATACTGAATCTATTTCCCCATGTTAAGTATCCTCACACCATCTTGTCAACTGTCTAAAATGGGCCATCTTGATAATCATTACAAAAGTTTTTTTTCTCCTGCTGATAATAGCTCATCTTAATTAATTAGCCTCTTACAGTTGGTATGGCTACTTCCACTTTTTCATGTTCTCTGTATGTATATATATTTTCTTACTATATGTTCCATTCTATGTATCTGATGACGTGGACTGTAGCCCACGAAAGCTTATGCTCAAATAAATTTGTTAGTCTCTAAGGTGCCACAAGGACTCCTGTTCTTTTTGCGGATACAGACTAACACGGCTGCTACTCTGAAACCTTAATTTGAATAGTCCCTCCAGGATGTGCAGGCTAAATACCTTGTGGGTGTTACCCCAGTAGGAAACAGTTGAAATCCAGGTATAGAGCCAATACTCATAACTTCAAATACAAAATGATACATGCATACAGATAGCATAATCATATTCAGCAAATCATAACCTTTTCATAGACATCTTACATGCCACATTTTGTACAAGATTTGTTGCAAATATGTAACAGTGGTTGCAACAATGATCTATATGGTCATATTTTAATCAGATAACATCACAAACATCATACAGCAGAATCTTATAACTTTACCTACAATGTTGCCACACATATTTTACCGTGACAATAATTATCAGCAAATTATGAGTTTTCCTATGATACCTCACAACGCATACTTTGTACAAAATTTATCATAGTCTTGTAAAAGTATGTAGAATACTGGGTTGAACAACTGTTGAAGGGAGACATGTCACTTGAGGCGAGGTGGGTCTCAGAGCTAACTCAATCAATATTGAAAATCCTGAACATCCCTGGAGGCAGCACTTTGTTTACTGTCTGGGCCAAGTGGAGACCGGTGATCATCGCAGGGAGCAGATGCCAGAAAGCCAGGGATGGGAACCACCCCGCTCGGAGCTTGCCCCTTTTTACGAGGAGTTTGATCAGGTGCTGGGTGCTGTGCTCAGTGGAGTAGCCAGGGTCTAAGTGTAGGGGGAGCAAACATAAAAAAGGCAACCCCCCCCTTGGCTCCACCTCTGGCCATGCCCCCCCTTGGCTCCTCCCATTTCCCCCCCAGATTAACCCCGGGGCTTGGCTCAGGACTCCTGCGGGCTTCCCGGGGGTGTGGATACCCCCATCCCCCCGCGGTCCCGGGAGAGTCTCTCCTGCCCAGCCCGCTCTGCAGGTGCCCCCGCCGAGCTGCGCCGCCCGGCCGCACCTGCGGGGTCCTGTCCCCCCCCGCCCTGGGCTCCAGGCTCCTGCGCCGCGCCAGAGCCCCCCGTCCAGACAGTGCGGCCTGCGTCCCTGCCCTGCGGGCCCGGCCCCGGCCCCGGGGAGCCCCTTGCCCGGAAGGGTCCCCCTAGTGCAAGGCACCAGACCCCCGCCGCTCACCTTCTGTCCTGTGCCGCCGCCTGTCCCCGGCCGATCCCGGCCCCGCGCTGCGGGCGGATCCCGGCTCCGGCTCCGGCTCCGGCTTGGGGCGGGGAGCGCTTGGCTGCCGAGCCCTGAGCCGCCGCAAGAGGTGGCTGCACCTGCGGCGATGTTGGGGCCGCGTGGGGCGCGATGGCCGAGCCGGCCCCCTCGCTCCTCCGGCCGCGCCTGCCGCCCCCCCCCCATGGCTCCTCCGGCCGTGCTGCCCCCAGCGCCGGCCCGGCTGTCCTGCGCCGCCGCCTGCCCCGGCCGATCCCGGCCCCACGCCGCGGGCGGATCCTGGCTCCGGCTCCGGCTCCGGCTTGGGGCGGGGAGCGCTTGGCTGCCGAGCCCTGAGCTGCCGCAGGAGGTGGCTGCGCCTGCGGCGATGTTGGGGCCGTGTGGGGCGCGATGGCCGAGGAGCCATCCCCCTCGCTCCTCCGGCCGCGCCTGCCGCCCCCCCCCCCATGGCTCCTCCGGCCGTGCTGCCCCCAGCGTCGGCCCAGCAGGCGCCGCTTTTGGGAAATGTGCTGAGGGGAAGCGGCTGTTTCCCCTGCACCCCACTAGCTACACTACTGGCTGTGCTGCACCCCCAGCGCTTCACAACAGCCGCGCCAGCCTGGACAGCGACCTTCTCACCCCTGAACCAAGCACAGGGCCAGTGGGGAGACAGCAAGCGCTGGATGAGGCGGCCAAAGTGATTCTCGGGCTCACTGTGGTCTCCAAGGCAGCTTTGCTGCCGGAGCAGCTGCAGCACATCCTGGGTCTCTACTCGGAGGGGTTTTCTGATGCCCCCCCCCAGAGGGGCTGCCCACCGCGGAACCAGCATCAGAAACACAAGAGGCAGAGGTCGCCCCTGAGCCTGGTCAGTTTCTGGCGGCACATCTGTTATTAATCTAGGAATGGGAGGGATTTCCAATTTATTACCCAAAGCAGAATGTATTGCAAGCTGCAGGCAGCCGCATGTAGCCAGTAATGGCAGGTTGCTGGCACCACCTGGAATTCAAAATGGAGATTGGGAGCGCAAACAACACTGAAACAAGAATTTAATATTAAACTTGGACTAGAAACTCGAGCAATCTTTCAGAGCTGGGCCTAGATTTGCCAGTTGTGGTTGGACGTATTCCTGGAAGTTTCATCACATGACATAAAAGATTAATCTTTAATTCCTGGAGGGTTGGCAATCCTAGATGAACTGTGATGGGTTCAGTCACAGAGACGCCCTTGGGACTGCCACCTGATGTGCTGAGACTACCTCTGAGCCCGTTTTCCCTGCCAGCTTGGGACTCCAGAATCCTGTCTTGTTGAGCCAGACATGCCAGTCTGCTCCAACACAAACCCAGGGTCTGAACCACGTGCCCCAAAGCTGCAGATTTAACTGAAAAGAGCTTAAGAAGTGTTCCTGTCTCTAGCACCCAGACACCCAGTTCCCCATGGGATCCAAACTCCAAATGAATCCGTTTTACTCTGTATAAAGCTTATACAGGGTAAACTCATAAATTGTCTGCCCTCTATAACACTGATAGAAAGATATGCACAGCTGTTTGCTCCCCAGGAATTAATTACTTGCTCTGGATTACTTAATAAGTAAAAAGTGATTTTATTAAATACAGAAAGTAGGATTTAAGTGGTTCCAAGCAATAACAGACAGAACGAAGTAAGTTACCTAGCAAAATAAAACAAAGCACAGAGATCCAAGCCTAATGCAGTAGGAAACTAAATGCAGGTAAATCTCACCCTCAGAGATGTTCCAATAAGCTTCTTTGACAGACTAGACTCCTTCCTAATCTGGGTCCAACAATCACTCCCAGCCCCATAGTTACTGTCATTTTTTCCCAGTTTCTTTCAGGCATCTCTTTGGGGTGGAGAGGCTACCTCTTGAGCCAGCTGAAGACAAAATGGAGGGACTTCCAGGGCCTTATATAGTCTTTCTCTTGTGCCACATCACAGCCACAGAATGGGGTCTCTAGCCACCTGGGCAAGTCACCTGTCTATGAATGATTCAGCTTTTTGCAGGCCGACACCATTGTTTACATGTTAGTTTGAACAGTCCCAGGAAAGGTCAGATGAGGATTGGCGTCTCTCAAAGTCCATTTTTAGTTAAGTACTCCCAATTACTTGAATAGCCCCTTCACACTATGTTTACCAAATCTGCCTCACGTGCTTCCTACAGCAACGATCACATCCCTCAATATGCTGGCCATGCTCCTACTTATACAGCCCAAAATGCCGTTAGCCTTCTTGGCAACAAGGGCACACTGTTGACTCATATCCAGCTTCCCATCCACTGTAGCCCCTAGGTCCTTTTCTGCAGAACTGCTGCCTAGCCACTCGGTCCCTAGTCTGTAGCAGTGTATGGGATTCTTCCATCCTAAGTGCAGGACTCTGTACTTGTCCTTGTTGAACCTCATTAGATTTCTTTTGGCCCAATCCTCTAATTTGTGTAGGTCCCTCTGTAACCTATCCCTACCTTCCAGCGTATCTACCATTCCTCCCAGTTTAGTGTCATCTGCAAACTTGAAAGAGGCAAAATGGAGGTGTTTCCAGGGCCTTTTATAGCTTCTGCCATGTGGAACATTGTTTCAAACAAAGCCCTCAGCACAGCTAGTAGAAAATTACAGGTAAAAGATGGGGTATGGAATGATATGGGCAAGTCACATGTCCAGGCAGAATGTTGATTAGGCACAGCAGGAAATCATTACCTATACCCCAGACAGCACATCTGCAGGACAGTCCATTCAGTGTACATGGTCTCCCATGGTCAACTGTCGGTTAAGTGTTTCTTGATGAGCCACTTAATATGGGTCATTACACATATTGAATCTATTTCCCCATGCTAAGTATCCTCACACCGTCTTGTCAACTGTCTAAAAAGGACCGTCTTGTTTATCACTACAAAAGGTTTTTTTTCTCCTGCTGATAATAGCTCATCTTAATTAATTAGCCTCTTACAGTTGGTATGGCTACTTCCACTTTTTCATGTTCTCTGTATGTATATATATCTTCTTACTATATGTTCCATTCTATGCATCTGATGAAGCGGGCTGTAGCCCACGAAAGCTTATGCTGAAATAAATTTGTTAGCTTCTAAGATGCCACAAGGACTCCTGTTCTTTTTGTGGATACAGACTAACAGGGCTGCTACTCTGAAACCTTAATTTGAATAGTCCCTCCAAGATGTGCAGACTAAATACCTTGTGGGTGTTACCCCAGGAGCAAACAGTTGAAATCCAGGTATAGAGCCAATACTCATAACTTCAAATACAAAAATGATACGTGCATACAGATAGCATAATCATATTCAGCAAATCATAACCTTTTCATAGACATCTTACATGCCACATTTTGTACAAGATTATTTGCAAATATATAACGGTGGTTGCAACAATGATCTATATGGTTATATTTTAATCAGATAACATCACAAACATCATACAGCAGAATCTTATAAAGTTACCTATAATGTGCCCGTCAAGCGCTGGATGAGGTGGCACATCCTGGTTCCCTACTCGGAGGGGCTTTCTGATGCTCCCCCCCCCAGAGGGGCTGCCCACCGCGGAACCAGCATCAGAAACACAAGAGGCAGAGGTCGCCCCTGAGCCTGGTCAGTTTCTGGCGGCACATCTGATATTAATCTAGGAATGGGAGGGATTTCCAATTTATTACCCAAAGCAAAATGGATTGCAAGCCGCAGGCAGCCGCATGTAGCCAGTAATGGCAGGTTGCTGGCACCACGTGAAATTCAAAATGGAGATTGGGAGCGCAAACAACACTGAAACAAGCATTTAACATTAAACTTGGACTAGAAACTCGCACATTCTTATCTAAATATTTGCACTCTATACCATTATCTAAATCATTGACGATACTGAACAGAACCGGACCCAGAACAGATCCCTGCGGCACCCCACTTGTTATGCCCTTCCAGCATGACTGTGAACCACTGATAATTACTCTCTGGGAACAGTTTTCCAACCACTTATGCACCCACCTCATAGTAGCCCCATCTAAGTTGTATTTGCCTAGTTTATTGATAAGAATATCATGCGAGACCATATCAAATGCCTTACTAAAGTCTAGGTATACCACATCCACCGCTTCTCCCTTATCCACAAGACTCGTTATCCTATCAAAGAAAGCGATCAGATTGGTTTGACATGATTTGTTCTTTACAAATCCATGCTGGTTATTCCCTATCACCTGACCACCTTCCAAGTGTTTGCAGATGATTTCCTTAATTACTTGCTCCATTATCTTCCCTGGCACAGAAGTTAAACTAACTGGTCTGTAGTTTCCTGGGTTGTTTTTATTTCCCTTTTTATAGATGGGCACTATATTTGCCCTTTTCCAGTCTTCTGGAATCTCTCCTGTCTCCCATGATTTTCCAAAGATAATAGCTAGAAGCTCAGATACCTCTTCTATTAGCTCCTTGAGTATTCTAGGATGCATTTCATCAGGCCCTGCTGACTTGCAGGCATCTAACTTTTCTAAGTGATTTTTAACTTGTTCTTTTTTTATTTTATCTTCTAAACCTACCCCCTTCCCATTAGCATTCACTATGTTAGGCATTCCTTCAGACTTCTCCATGAAGACCGAAACAAAGAAGTCATTAAACATCTCTGCCATTTCCAAGTTTCCTGTTACTGTTTCTCCCTCCTCACTGAGCAGTGGGCCTACCCTGTCCTTGGTCTTCCTCTTGCTTCTAATGTATTGATAAAAAGTCTTCTTGTTTTCCTTTATTCCTGTACCTAGTTTGAGCTCATTTTGTGCCTTTGCCTTTCTAATCTTGCCCCTGCATTCCTGTGTTGTTTGTCTATATTAATCCTTTGTAATCTGTCCTACTTTCCATTTTTTATATGACTCCTTTTTATTTTTTAGATCATGCAAAATCTCGTGGTTAAGCCAAGGTGGTCTTTTGCCACATTTTCTATCTTTCCTACCCAGCGGAATAGCTTGCTTTTGGGTCCTTAATAGTGTCCCTTTGAAAAACTGCCAACTCTCCTCAGTTGTTTTTCCCCTCAGTCTTGATTCCCATGGGACCTTACCTATCAGCTCTCTGAGCTGACCAAAATCCGCCTTCCTGAAATCCATTGTCTCTATTTTGCTGTACTCCCTTCTACCCTGCCTTAGAATTGCAAACTCTATGATTTCATGATCACTTTCACCCAAGCTACCTTCTACTTTCAAATTCTCAACGAGTTCCTCCCTATTGTTAAAATCAAGTCTAGAACAGCTTCCCCCCTAGTAACTTTTTCAACCTTCTGAAATAAAAAGTTGTCTGCAATGCAGTTCAAGAACTTATTGGATAGTCTGTGCCCCGCTGTATTATTTCCACAACATATATCTGTGTAAGCAGAGTCAGGATGAGCTCTACCCTGACATCTGGTGGTGAATTATGGCGAGTGTGGAAAAGAACTCCAGGGGCTGATCTTGTTTGCATAGGCACACCCACTCGCCTGGCATGGAACAACAGCAACTGAAAGTGGTTACTTTGGCTGGTGTGGTTACTTTTGGGGGCTCGTCCGGGATTCCCTGGGTCAGTACCCCTCGCAAGCACCTGTTGAGTGTTCCACTGCATTGGGAAACAATTGTGGTTATATTTTGAGGAAATGACTGTTTGTATAATGGCTAATATGTCAGGTTTGTTGGGCCCCGGCCCTGCAGCCTGTAGCTCAGGGGCCGCAGCCTCAGCCAATGATTGGGCAAAAGCACTGGGGCAAATATTGGAAAAGGTTGTGCTGTCCCAGGCTATGTTAAACTCTTGTCGTGAGTTAAGATTATTTGCTGGGGCAGAGGAGTTTGAACCCTGGTTGTAGCATACCACTGAAATGCTGCGGGAGTGGGCAGTACCCGATGCAGAAAAGCGAAGATGTCTAATAGAGGGCCTTAGTGGCCCAGCATTAGATGTGATTCACACCCTGCAGCTCATTGACCCTGGGGTCAGTGTGAAGGACTGCCTAGAGGCCCTTGATCATACCTTTGGGAGCGTAGAGGGCCCTGAAGACAGTTACTGTAAGTTCCTTAATTCCCGACAGCAAATTGGCGAGAAGATTTCAGCCTATATACAGAGGCTGGAGAGACTGCTTCAGAGAGCTGTCATGAGGGGAGCAGTGACTGCTGAACAGATGGATCAGACCAGACTGGCTCAAATTGTAAGAGGAGCTCAGTATCAGAACCCAATTCTACTCCATCTCCGGCTAAGAGAACGACGGGAACATCCCCCAAGTTATTCCCAGCTGATAAAGGAGGTCAGAGAAGAGGAAGAAAGGCAGGCTGCCAGCGAGTTTTGGGAAGCCCAAACATTGGAGCCAGCCGGCACAACACCACTGCAAACGGCCAGTGTACTGATGGTGAGCACCACAGAGGAACTTGCCCAACAAATGCAGGCCCTGAGAGAACGGATAGCTGAACTGCAAAGCACCATTGACCGAGCTAAGACTTCCAGGAATAAGGCGCCTCTGACTGTGGCGATGGAGAAGTCAGCATTTAGAGCCACCATCCCACCTGGGCGAAGGGGGAAAGGACAATTCTTCTGCTACCGATGTGGTCAGGATGGACACAGTGCTGGCAAGTGCCATAATGAAGAAAACCCCTCCTTAGTGTATGGAAAGCTGAGGATCAGTTGGGAGAGATCCGGTAGCTGCCAGAGAGTTCAGGGACGGGGACCCCCCGGGCCTGCAGGATTTGAAGATTCCCCCAGAAGCGACCGTCCAGCTGGGATCCCCGCAGGACTGATAGGGCCTCGAGCAGAGGTCATGGTGAAGATTGAAGGGGCGGAGTGTAAAGCCGTGCTTGACACTGGATCTCAAGTGACTATTATATTTCAGTCATTCTACCAACAGATGCTTAGGCACCTGCCTATACAGCCACTGACTGGCGTTGGTCTGTGTGGCCTCAGCATGGATGAATACCCCTACCAAGGGTATGTCATAGTGCACCTGGAATTCCCAGAGGAGGTTGCTGGGGTAAGAGAAGAGGTGGACACAGCTGCATTAATATGCCCTGACCCTAAAGGGACCTCTGATGTGTCTGTGCTGATAGGGACCAACTCCAGTCTCTTCAAGGTGCTCGCGGATTACTGCAGACGACGGGCTGGGGACCAGTACCTGAATACCCTGATGATCCATACGCTTTGTGCTGAAGCCTATAGGAAGATTGAGGGTGCTAAAAAGGAGACATCTGAGCTACCGATTGGGGCGCTGAAGTACATGGGCACAACCCCCTTAGTAGTGCCTGCAAGGACAGAGCAGGAAGTGCTTGTCATGAGTACCCGGCTGAAAGGCAGTAAAGGGGCATTAGCAATGGTAGAGCAGCCAGTTGAAGGAGAGCTCCCGGAAGGAGTGCTGGTCCCCAGTGGAGTCATAACCCTACCTGCTGAAGCCCAGGAAAAGGTGACTATACTGATTGCTAATGAAACAAGTCGAGATGTTGTTGTGAAGCAAGGACAAAAGATAGCAGACCTCTTCGAGCCTGAATCAATTGTAAAACCCCAGTGTGAGACTCCAGTTCCGACAATAGACCCGGCAAAGTTTGACTTTGGAGATTCACCGTTGTCCGAGGAGTGGAAAGATCGCCTGAGGAGGAAACTTTGTGAAAGATCCAAGGTGTTCTCATTGCATGAGTGGGATGTGGGATGTGCAAAAGGAGTAGAGCACAACATCAGACTACATGACTCTCAACCTTTCAGGGAGAGATCTAGGAGGATTGCCCTCTCCGAGATGGAAGATGTGCGACAACATCTTCAGGAGCTGGCTGCGAATGGCATCATTACAGAGTCCCGCAGCCCATACGCCTCACCCATTGTGGTGGTCCGTAAAAAGAATGGGAAAATCCGGATGTGTATTGACTACCGCACCCTAAACCGCCGTACTGTGGTTGACCAGTACACAATGCCCCGAGTCCAAGATGCCTTAGACTGTTTGCTAGGAAGCCAGTGGTTCTCTGTGTTGGATCTTCGGAGTAGATACTACCAGATCCCTCTGGGTGAAGAAGATAAGGAGAAGACAGCCTTCATCTGCCCATTAGGGTTTTATCAGTTTGAACGTGTGGGGAAATAGAGGGGGGGGGGCTTTCTTTTTGATAGCCAGAGCTTTGAATCTGAAGGCCCCAAAATAAACCCTCCAACAGAGATCTATTATGCTGATGGCCTCTGCACAGAGTAGGGCAGGCCTAAAGCTTAAACTAGACTAAACTGCACAGTTTTCTGCCAAACTCGGTCAAGGGTCATGTCCAGAGGAGGGAATGGGAGAATAACCTCCCCCCCCTGCAGCAGTACTAATGAAATATGTTCATAACTGATGAAATATGATAACCGCAAGCTACGGAAATAACGTAAGAAGCTACGGAAATAACGTAAGATGCTTGTGATTTGTAAATTGTTTTGCAGAGAGTTAATCATCCTTGCTGCTATAACTATTTGCAATATTTTCCAAGTCCAGCTATCTGCAATTTAACCAATGATAGCTCTCCTTTAAGCTCCCCTGGAAACCCCCCCCCCTTAAGCCTTTGCTGAAATCCCCCGGAAAATGACATAGTCCAAGTCTTGAGAAATGTACCCAAGCTAGGGCCGAGCACCACCCCTGCGGAAACCACCAAGCACCCTTCTACCCAAACAAACACCCATTCCTCAGAAATTAAGTCAGAGGGTAGGGAGGGGGGTGAGAAGATTGACCCCAACCCCTGCTTCCTAGCTCGTGATCAGCTCATGCTCAACCCTTGCCCAGCTTGTGATTTGTCCCCAAAGCTCGTGCTCAACCCTTGCTCAGCTTGTGATTTGCCCCCAATGATTTAATTCATGACGTATTGTTTGTACCCTGCTTGTGGTTTAATGGAATAAAAGTAGCCTGTGAGCTGTTGCTAGGGGTGCCAGTTTGAAAAACTGCACCCCAACGCGTTGGTATGTATTGCAATAAAGGCCTCAGGCTCTGAGTCTGTGAACTAAAATCACTGCGTGGGTGATCCTTTCCACGACAATTTGGGGGCTCGTCCGGGATCACTCGACGTCCCACCGGACCGGAGGACCGTGGACCGCTCCCACACTGATCCCAGGCACCAAGTAAGAGACCCTTGTCTCTATTTGGGATTCGGTAAGGAGCTGCCCATAGGCTCTAGGTTCAGGTGAGAACGCGCTGTGATCCGAACCTTTTAAGGTTAGACTCATTTCCCTGACGCCTGTTTGTTTTGTGTGTGTCCATTCTGTAACTTGTTTGTTTAAATTCTTGCATCATGCTGCGCTCTCTCTATCATTGTTTCCTTAGGCTATAAGCTGGGGGGGGGGGCGTAGGGGACTGTCTGTTTTGTGGTGTGTACACGAGGTCTTAGACCCAAGGGTTTCCTTGGAACAGCCTCGGTGAAATTACTGGGACATCCGTCTGGCAGTTAAACACTTTTAGAGTGCCAGCCCAGAATAAAAACAAGTTTCGGATGACAGGAGATTCTTCAGGCAGGAACAGAGGCTGAATAGGCTAGGTGATCTCTCTGGGATATAAAGGAAACCACCACTGACTCAAGAACTGAGTGGCCCGAGGACTAGAGGTAAACAACTGAGAGGGTTTCTAATCTTAATAAGAACAAGAAGTACGCCAAACTCCTATGCTTTGCCTTTTTAAGCTTTCTATATTGTTGCTTGCTTAGCTTTGTGGCCATATCCCTCTGGGCAGTGGTGATCTCAGAGGGAGGTGAGGGACCGGCTGCAGGAGCACCCCGGGAAAGTGGACCCCATAGTGAGTAGGGGCATAATCCACCGAACCTGTAGGACGCGGGTGGACCCCTTAAGCGAGGTGGGGTATAATCCCCTGAGTGGAGTAGAAGGGGGGCGGAATCCACTGCCTGGACTCTAACAGGAGTTAGGGCGTAATCCAGGAAGTCCCGGTGCAGCCGAAGGGGCCGGAGTAGCTCCCACTAGCAATAGGCTGGTGGACCACACTAGCAATAGGCTGTGTGAACTGATGAGACCTGCGGCCCGGGGATTGACAGGACTCCCACTAGCAATAGGCTGTGGGCTGGAAAGGACTGTTATAGCAAAGATCCCGGTTTAGGTGTGGTGTGATTGTAGGTCGCAAGGTGACTCCGGGACCAGCTGCGGGCGGGGTAAGGGACCGTGAATCGGAGACCCCCGCTCTAGTAGGTCCCCACCCTTTTCTTACCCGTTAAGTGACAATTGTGTCCCTTCTCACTCGGAGAGAGAGAAGGCCCCGGGAAACCGTCCACGTACTTCTAGGCAGTGAAGCAACCCATCCCGTTCTCTTGAAGGCGGGCCGGTGCTCTCTGCTGGGGGAGGGGTGTACGGGGACCACCTCCTTGCTCGGAGAGCGGGGAGGCCCCAAGGAATCCGTCCGCGTACTCCTAGGTAGCAGAGTATCCCATCCCGTTCTCTTGAAGGCGGGCCGGTGCTCTCTACTGGGGGAGAGGTGTACGGTGACCAAAGCTTTCCTAAACTTTTATGTGATTGGCCTACGACCAAAACCCTTCCCCAAATCTTCCTCTGGGGCAAAGACTCGCGTATGGAGTGAGCTCCCTCCCCTTGCTGTGTTTGAAGGGGAGCCCCTGGAAATCGTTTGCCAAAACCTGGGGCAATCGGGCATCCTACCCCGTTCCCCTAAAGGGCGAATTGGTAACTCATTGCCGGACAGGGTGCATGCGAGGACCTTCCTTATAAATCCTCCCCAGTGGTGTGAATGTTGAAAGGGGTGAGGCTACACCCAGGTTTAAAAAGGAGCAAGAGGGAAGGATTGCTCTCCCCCGGAAGAGAGAGCAGAGCTTATTGCAGTGTTCTAATTTGTGTAATATAGATTTTAGTGTTGTTTAACTATTCTTCCAGCATGATAGCAAGTGTTTTAGTGTTGTTGTGTTGTTTAACCACTCTTTAAGTATAATAGTAATTGCTTTGTTAAATAATTAATCCTCTTCTACAAGGAGGGTTGGTAAAAACAGCCCACCCTCCCTGCTGAATTGATAGTAAAACAATGCCTGTGCCCATAAGAAAAAAGGATTGGGCCCAAACCGGCAGGCAACCGCAGTTTGAGGAAGTTAAGGGGGGGGGGGGGGGTTGAGGGGTTAACTCTGTAGTTGCTGGTGGAAATTAAGTAATTGCAGGGTTGGCTTCTTGCTTTTTTCCTTTCATTATAGTAATTGCTTAAATAATGATGTGACGTTGTGCAGTCTATATGATTTTATAAAAACTTAATAATAAGTCAATATAATGTAACTGGAATAGTTTTAGGGAAAAAATATGGTAATAAGTGAATATAATGTGACTGGGATATGCTTTATGCAAAAGGTCTCTTGTAAGGTATCATTACAGAGCTTATAATCTACTGAGTATAGTCATCTGATTTGTACCACTCTTGTATCTAAAACTAGAAATATAAAATGTCTCTCTCTATCAGTGTTATAGAGGGCAGACAAGTTATGAGTTTGCCCTGCATGGGCTTGTGCAGGGTAAAACGGATTTATTTGGGTTTAGGCCCCATTGGGATTTGGGCATCTGAGTGCTAGAGACAAGCACACTACTGTGAGCTGTTTTCAGGTAAACTTGCAGCTTTGGGACAAGTGATTCAGACCCTGGGTCTGTGTTAGAGCAGACTGGAGTGTCTGGCTCAGCAAGACGGGGTGCTGGAGTCCTGAGCTGGCAGGGAAAACAGGAGCAGAAGTAGTCTTGGTACATTGGGTGGCAGCTCCCAAGGGGGGTTTCTGTAATCCAACCCATCACAAATGGCATAAGCGGTAAAACTATGAATAAATGTTAAAAAAAGAAATTCTTGGTTTCTTTGCAGCCATTCCTTTGGGAGTGTCTGTAAGGTAATCCAGGCAAAAGGATATTAATCAAATGATTAAGGTAAAATCATTTGACTATATAAAAAAAGTTAGTTAAATTTGTTAAGAAACGCTCCTGGTGTGTATAATGTTTTGTTTATAAGTTTAAGATGTTTTCTAGTGTTGTTTGATTTTGGTATTTAGCATTTGATCCTTAAAGTAACTTAATGCTTTACAAAATTTAAAGTGTTTAAAATAAAGACCAAAGTTGTGGCTGCAGCAAAATAGTCAAAGCCAAAAGAATGGAAAATTTTAAATCTGTTTTGGTAACAAATAGCAAGTAAAGGCTAATATCAACTAAAAAGCCACAAATAGAAATCTGGAAGTGTTGCTGGGTACACCTTGTACCCTGTACACCTTTGGCACTCCCTGGACGGTTGCGCCTCAGGTGCTCTGGCCCTATTTGCTCACGTGCATCACCGGATGACTGTGCACCGTTGATTGCTGCAGTTAAGTAAAACTTTTCCTCTGTGGCCCAGCACTACTGCCAGTGACGTGATGATTGGGCAGACAGCACTTTTCCCTCTTTAAAAACTTTTTCTAGATATTTGAATTAATTTTATTCAAATGTTTAAATGTTATAATTGTAAGTATGTGTTAGTCCCTCTTTAAGAACTCTTTCTAAATATTTGGATTAATTTGTTCAGGTGTTTGAGTGTTGCAGGCATTTGCCTTTCTTACGGGAAGATACATTACTATGTGTTAGTTTTGGTGGTGTGTTTTCTTATGGAGGAAGGGCAAATGCAGGATCTTGGACGGAGGTTTTGCAACAGTTTTGCATTGGTAAAATATGTCATGCGGGGGCTGTTATGGGGTTTTTGCTTAAGGATTTTGTATCACAATCTGGCATATCTGAACTAATTATAAAAGAGCTATGTGCAGCTTCACAGATCCAGTATGTGTGCAGCTTCACAGATCCAGTATGTGTGCAGCTTCACAGATCCAGTATGGCCAAATGCCCTTTAAAGGCCACTCCCAATCAGAGGACCAGATTCAGCCCTCATAAAATTTTTTTACCAGGGCACCCAATGCAGCTACCAACAGTGCCCTGCTGGCCTAGCTCAAATGAACAGTCATTTAATAAATTACACAATAGTCAGATACTAACGAAATGTGTTAGGTCTTTTTATATACAGCAGTCCTGCCACTCGCTGAAACCTGGGACTGGGTTTGCATAAGGGTCCATCAGCAAAGAACTGCCCTCGCCCCATGCTGAGGGACTCTTGTCCGCTGACAAATCCATTAAGCCTTCGGACCTTGCTAAGAAGTATAAGGGCCCTACCATCAATCAAACCCTAACCCCGTCCCTTGACCCCTTAAACCCAGCCCCTTGACCCCTTGGTCCCTCCCACCTGTCACCGGAAGTCCCACCCCATTGGGGTATTACTTCCGGGGTCACGGTGCCACCTGACCGGAAGCAAGGTGTGTCATGTGACCCCTCTAAGAACTCCCCCCACCACCCTCTACCAATCAGGAGGGGTTTTGTGCCGAAAGGACCGCCCCGAGAGGAGATTTTGACCCATCAGGGGGACTTCCGGGGCGGAGGTGACCCGTCCGGAAGTGGGTCGTGTGACCCCTCTAAGTACTCCCCCCACCACCCTCTACCAATCAGGAGGGGTTTCGTCCCGACAGGACCTCCCCGAGAGGAGATTTTGACCAACCAGGGTGACTTCTGGGTTGGGGTGACCCCTCCGGAAGGGAGTCGTGTGACCCCACTAAGAACGCCTCCCAAGGCCCTCCGCCTATCAGAGTGCAGCACCATTACCCCATAAATCCCAGCGCCAGACAGAGGAGGCGGCCATCTCTTACCAAGGACACGTGTTTTCGAAAGCGCGGAAAGGCTGCTGAGAGGAAACATGGACTCCTTCACCACCCCCGTGAGAACTTCGGACTTTGTTTTAGCCCCGAGGGTCTTTGACCGTCCGCGGAGAAAGCGCAACATCAGCGACAGTTCCAAGGGGAGCCCTTTGGCCCAGCCGTTGCTGGATACGCCGGAACCCGACCCCGAAACCCTCGTGAGACACCCCGATGAGCATGGCGGTCTCTCTTTGTCCACCGCCTCAGAGGTGGAAGGCGATTGCGGCTCGGGGGAGTCACTGGCGGACAAGGCGAACGGAAAAGACGGCGCTCAGGTAAATGATTGCTAAGAAGCGATGGTTGAGGAGGGGTTGGTAACTCTGAGGATGATGGCTATGAGGAGTTTAAGAGGCTTTGCATAGAAAGCGTGGAAAGGCTGCTGAGAGGAAACAGGACAAGGCGAATGGAAAAGACGGCGCTCGGGTAAATGAATGCTTAAGAAGCGGCGGTCGAGGAGGGATGGGTAATGGGTTAGGAACCGGGCGTTGCGTAAATTAAAAAACAAGCAGTGAGGGGTGCTTACACGTTTTCTTTTCTGAAAATTTCTCAACAGCTCGACGATGCCTTTCTAGAGGACCCGGACAGCGATGCATCAAGCAGCGAAGATGAACTGGGCCCACCATGTTTTTGCTCAATGCCAATACGAGTTGTTGAAGAGGACTCTGAGGATGATGGCTATGAGGAGTTTAGGAGGCGGCTTGGCATAGAACTAATTGAGCCAGTGCCACATCGTGAGCGGACTATTGTACGCGTTGCTGTTTATGCTATCCTTAAACACTGCCTTAGGGAAAAGATTTTTGAAGATTGTGAGGGCTGTGTCATAGATGCGCCAGGCCAAAGGCACCATGATTGTGTGACTTGGACTTCAGTGGATATAAACTGCAAGCTCCGGGGCCTGTGTGCTGAGCTGTGTTTGGAAAGCTTATTAAACACTGTTGTTGCCATAGGCCATGGTATGCAATGTCTGTGCCTAACCCAAGAACATTTAGCCCAAGGGGTGACCTTGATAATGCTGTGCAATTCAGTGCAGACCCTGACCGTGTTCTAAGGAAAATGACCAAACCGGAAGATGCCTGCTTAGAGCATTATATTGACCGTCTAGTCCGCACAAAGAGTTACAGAACCCTGCTTAAGAAAAAAAACTATTTGTAAGAAATCTAAAAGGATTAAGTTAGAGAATGGTGAGGGGACAAACATGCGATATAAAACTTGGTAGCTGTAAATTTTTTTAAAAGGGGGGGAGGGGGTTTGTGACTATTGTGTTTTGTTAGAAGGCCTTTGGCCTTTAAGTGAGCTAAAAAGTTTTAATGACGCATCTTGGTTTTGTTTTCAAGAAGCTGTATGTTTTTTAAATAAAAAAAAATAAATTGTTTGTGAGAATTAGCTCTTGTGTGTGTGTGTGTGTGTGTGTGTGTGTGTGTAGCAAAAAGCTGAAATGTATGTTGTGGTGGGGAAGGGGAAAAAATCCTAAAAATGTGCTTACAATAAAAGAACCAAGGCTAGTTCAGACATGTGTCTGAGTACAATAGAGTTAATATGGAGATATACTTATCTCATAGAACTGCCTTTACTAGCAGGGCCAAATATTGATTTTGCTCCAGAGCCCTAAGTGGCCTTCTCAAGGCTTGAACTCACAACCCTGGGTTTAGCAAGCCAATGCTTAAACCACTGAGCTAGCCTTAGTCTGTTCAACTGAATAGGGCTTTAACCACACACACCCAGACAAAATGGTTTCACTATCCCAGATCACAAAAGGGAATGCTATGGGAGGGGTGATTAAATTAACCTGTTAGCAACTATGTTGAAGTTTTGTTTGAAACAATGGGCTAAGAGGGTATAAAAACCTCAGGTATGCAGCAGTTTGTCCTTTTTCAACAGAAAACTTTCTTGGATAGCTGCTGGACTGCAAAAAGAGGTAAGACTTGCTGTCTTTAACTCTGAAACTATATATTATATAAGGCCACTCTTTGACCATGCTGTCTTAGTAAATAATGGTGCCTATGTTTATTGCAGTGTGATCTGTTAGCATGGAACCAGTAACTTTAAACTGCATTTCACCACCAGGCCAAGGTAAAAAAAAAAAAAAAAAAAAACATTTTAACTATAGTTGTGCTTAATACTGTTGAATTAAAAAAAACCAACCATGCCACCACAACTCCAGTTCCTCAGTGGCCACCACCACACCAAGCTCTGAGGAACTGGAGTTGTGGTGGCATGGTTGTTTTTTACCAGAGTCTTTTGTTTTGTCCTTGGGTTTGACGTATATGAGGTTTGGACCGCCCGGATGTTTCAGCTGCACTCTTGCGCTGTTTTGCATTGTTAAAGGTCTCAAAGCAGATTCCTGGTTCTTTGGCAGTTCTGGAGGAGATGTCCTTGTATCTCTGACTACAGCATTGTCAGAAAAGTTGCCCAGGCCTATGACGGGGGAAAAACAACATTTTACAAAAACTGAACTTTACCACCTCTCTCACCCACACCTATGTATTTACTTAAAATACAAAACCTCATAGAACAGCCAAGCCAATAAGCAAAATATATTTACAGGGCTTCATCCATCCATCAGTCACTGATGCTGGTGAATTTTCCTTTTCAGCTGTCTCTTTCCTTTTTCTTTTCAGCTTGTTTTCCCTCTGGTCTAAGGATCTCTCATGTTTTGACTGTACTGTGGAGCAAACAACAACATTATAATAAAACTCATGAAACCGTCTTGTAAACATACATCACACTTACTTCATTAGGGTGTTTTTCTATTTAAAAAAGTCATAGCTTTACAACAAAATAATCCATTTCAGGCTGTACAACAAACAAGTTTTTTAAATACATCTCATTTTGCAGAATAAAAACCAAAACTGCTTTTAAAATCCATTTTGCAGAACATAAGAACATAACATAAGAACATAAGAAAGGCCGTACTGGGTCAGACCAAAGGTCCATCTAGCCCAGTATCTGTCTACCGACAGTGGCCAATGCCAGGTGCCCCAGAGGGAGTGAACCTAACAGGCAATGATCAAGTGATCTCTCTCCTGCCATCCATCTCCATCCTCTGACGAACAGAGGCTAGGGACACCATTCTTACCCATCCTGGCTAATAGCCATTTATGGACTTAGCCACCATGAATTTATCCAGTCCCCTTTTAAACATTGTTATAGTCCTAGCCTTCACAACCTCCTCAGGTAAGGAGTTCCACAAGTTGACTGTGCGCTGCGTGAAGAAGAACTTCCTTTTATTTGTTTTAAACCTGCTGCCTATTAATTTCATTTGATGACCCCTAGTTCTTGTATTATGGGAATAAGTAAATAACTTTTCCTTATCCACTTTCTCAACATCACTCATGATTTTATATACCTCTATCATGTCCCCCCTTAGTCTTCTCTTTTCCAAACTGAAGAGTCCTAGCCTCTTTAATCTTTCCTCATATGGGACCCTCTCTAAACCCTTAATCATTTTAGTTGCTCTTTTCTGAACCTTTTCTAGTGCTAGAATATCTTTTTTGAGGTGAGGAGACCACATCTGTACACAGTATTCGAGATGTGGGCGAACCATGGATTTATATAAGGGCAATAATACATTCTCAGTCTTATTCTCTATCCCTTTTTAATGATTCCTAACATCCTGTTTGCTTTTTTGACCGCCTCTGCACACTGCGTGGACATCTTTAGAGAACTATCCACGATGACGCCAAGATCTTTTTCCTGACTCGTTGTAGCTAAATTAGCCCCCATCATGTTGTATGTATAGTTGGGGTTATTTTTTCCAATGTGCATTACTTTACATTTATCCACATTAAATTTCATTTGCCATTTTGTTGCCCAATCACTTAGTTTTGTGAGATCTTTTTGAAGTTCTTCACAATCTGCTTTGGTCTTAACTATCTTGAGTAGTTTAGTATCATCTGCAAACTTTGCCACCTCACTGTTTACCCCTTTCTCCAGATCATTTATGAATAAATTGAATAGGATAGGTCCTAGGACTGACCCTTGGGGAACACCACTAGTTACCCCTCTCCATTCTGAGAATGTTCTTAAATACATCTCATTTTGCAGAATAAAAACCAAAACTGCTTTTAAAATCCATTTTGCAGAGAAACCCTTGTTAGTTTAAAACCCACATGCATGTTCTGACCCCAGCCATGTGCCTTTGGTTTTGGTTTAGTTAGTAGCATCCACCCCCACCAGTGCCTCAAACCCATCACATTATACACAGTAAAAAAAAAAAACACAACCCTGTGCCAAGTACTTTTTAAAAAAAAACCTATGCCTTGCACAGCCCCCCCCCCCCCACACACACACCAGCAGCTTTATAAAACACACCAAACCAAGTTTGCAGCCATACACTTTTCAAAAACCCCACATGCATTTAAAAGCCTGTTGCAAAAAAAAAAAAAAAAAAAAAAAAAAAAGTTACCTTTCACTATGGGATAAAGTGTTGCAGGCACATGGTTGTTCTGTTCCCCCTCATGTGTGCTTGAGCCTTCAGGTTCAAGAACAAGCAAAAATGTTAGTTAGTATTACCACCAAATCCCTATGCAGCCTGTGTAATACTTTTTTTAAAAAATTCAACAGTATTAAGCACAACTATAGTTAAAATGGTTTTTTTTTTTTTTTTTTTTTTTAACCTTGGCCTGGTGGTGAAATGCAGTTTAAAGTTACTGGTTCCATGCTAACAGATCACACTGCAATAAACATAGGCACCATTATTTACTAAGACAGCATGGTCAAAGAGTGGCCTTATATAATATATAGTTTCAGAGTTAAAGACAGCAAGTCTTACCTCTTTTTGCAGTCCAGCAGCTATCCAAGAAAGTTTTCTGTTGAAAAAGGACAAACTGCTGCATACCTGAGGTTTTTATACCCTCTTAGCCCATTGTTTCAAACAAAACTTCAACATAGTTGCTAACAGGTTAATTTAATCACCCCATCCCATAGCATTCCCTTTTGTGATCTGGGATAGTGAAACCATTTTGTCTGGGTGTGTGTGGTTAAAACCCTATTCAGTTCAACAGACTAAGGCTAGCTCAGTGGTTTAAGCATTGGCTTGCTAAACCCATGGTTGTGAGTTCAAGCCTTGAGAGGGCCACTTAGGGCTCTGGAGCAAAATCAATATTTGGCCCTGCTAGTAAAGGCAGTTCTATGAGATAAGTATATCTCCATATTAACTCTATTGTACTCAGACACATGTCTGAACTAGCCTTGGTTCTTTTATTGTAAGCACATTTTTAGGATTTTTTCCCCTTCCCCACCACAACATACATTTCAGCTTTTTGCTATACACACACACACACACACACACACACACACACAAAACACAAGAGCTAATTCTCACAAACAATTTATTTTTTTTTTATTTAAAAAACATACAGCTTCTTGAAAACAAAACCAAGATGCTTCATTAAAACTTTTTAGCTCACTTAAAGGCCAAAGGCCTTCTAACAAAACACAATAGTCACAAACCCCCTCCGCCCGTTTTAAAAAAATTTACAGCTACCAAGTTTTATATAGCATGTTTGTCCCCTCACCATTCTCTAACTTAATCCTTTTAGATTTCTTACAAATAGTTTTTTTCTTAAGCAGGGTTCTGTAACTCTTTGTGCGGACTAGATCGTCAATATAATGCTCTAAGCAGGCATCTTCCGGTTTGGTCATTTTCCTTAGAACACGGTCAGGGTCTGCACTGAATTGCACAGCATTTATCAAGGTCACCCCTTGGGCTAAATGTTCTTGGGTTAGGCACAGACATTGCATACCATGGCCTATGGCAACAACAGTGTTTAATAAGCTTTCCAAACACAGCTCAGCACGCAGGCCCCGGAGCTTGCAGTTTATATCCACGGAAGTCCAAGTCACACAATCATGGTGCCTTTGGCCTGGCGCATCTATGACACAGCCCTCACAATCTTCAAAAAGCTTTTCCCTAAGGCAGTGTTTAAGGATAGCATAAACAGCAACGCGTACAATAGTCCGCATTTACGCTCATGATGTGGCACTGGCTCAGTTAGTTCTATGCCAAGCCGCCTCCTAAACTCCTCATAGCCATCATCCTCAGAGTCCTCTTCAACAACTCGTAGTGGCATTGAGCAAAAACATGGTGGGCCCAGTTCATCTTCGCTGCTTGATGCATCGCTGTCCGGGTCCTCTAGAAAGGCATCGTCGAGCTGTTGAGAAATTTTCAGAAAAGAAAACGTGTAAGCACCCCTCACTGCTTGATTTTTAATTTACGCAACCCCCGGTTCCTAACCCATTACCCACCCCTCCTCGACCGCCGCTTCTTAAGCATTCATTTACCCGAGCGCCGTCTTTTCCATTCGCCTTGTCCTGTTTCCTCTCAGCAGCCTTTCCACGCTTTCTATGCAAAGCCTCTTAAACTCCTCATAGCCATCATCCTCAGAGTTACCAACCCCTCCTCGACCATCGCTTCTTAAGCAATCATTTACCTGAGCGCCGTCTTTTCCGTTCGCCTTGTCCGCCGGTGACTCCCCCGAGCCGCAATCGCCTTCCACCTCTGAGGGGGTGGACAAAGAGAGACCGCTATGCTCATCGGGGTGTCTCACGAGGGTTTCGGGGTCGGGTTCCGGCGTATCCAGCAACGGCTGGGCCAAAGGGCTCCCCTTGGAACTGTCGCTGATGTAGCGCTTTCTCCGCGGACGGTCAAAGACCCTCGGGGCTAAAACAAAGTCCGAAGTTCTCACGGGGGTGGTGAAGGAGTCCATGTTTCCTCTCAGCAGCCTTTCCGCGCTTTCGAAAACACGTGTCCTTGGTAAGAGATGGCCGCCTCCTCTGTCTGGCGCTGGAATTTATGGGGTAATGGTGCTGCACTCTGATAGGCGGAGGGCCTTGGGAGGCGTTCTTAGTGGGGTCACACGACTCTCTTCCGGAGGGGTCACCCCAACCCAGAAGTCACCCTGGTTGGTCAAAATCTCCTCTCGGGGAGGTCCTGTCGGGACGAAACCCCTCCTGATTGGTAGAGGGTGGTGGGGGGAGTACTTAGAGGGGTCACACGACCCACTTCCGGACGGGTCACCCCCGCCCCGGAAGTCCCCCTGATAGGTCAAAATCTCCTCTCGGGGCGGTCCTTTCGGCACAAAACCCCTCCTGATTGGTAGAGGGTGGTGGGGGGAGTTCTTAGAGGGGTCACATGACACACCTTGCTTCCGGTCAGGTGGCACCGTGACCCCGGAAGTAATACCCCCATGGGGTGGGACTTCCGGTGACAGGTGGGAGGGACCAGGGGGTCAAGGGGCGGCGGTTAAGGGGTCAAGGGGCGGGGTTAGGGTTTGATTGATGGTAGGGCCCTTATACTACTCTAAGAAAACAACTTCTCCACCTGAGGCCACAATAAAGCCTCCAACCAAGCAAGGTGATTGTGCTGGTAACCCCTCCCTTGCAGCCTCATTGCCGGACAGCTAAGTGAACTAAGACTATGAAATCTTGAAGAATAGCTTGCAGAAGCTAGCCAAAACTACCTGAAGATGAAACTTTTAATATTTCTCAGCCTCTCCTCCTTAACGAACTTGGGGTGGGGAGGGAAAAAGTAATCTTGGCCAATCAGTAGCCTCCAGTTTGGCCTGTGTCGTATTGCAGTGTATTCCGGCTCTATATGGTTGCCCATTGTTGTAGTCCCCGCTCCCCAGCTACTCCCCCTCGTATCTTCTCCAATTCCCATACAAATCTGTCTGGCCGTAGCCTCAGGGAAATTCAAGTCTCGGAACAACAAATGTGGTATAGCACATCCTACCGATGGAATTGTTGTTTACAGTGGTGAATTGTGCTAAATGCTACTATAAGAACCACCACTTTCTCATTTCCCTCTCTGCTTTCCAAATAACTACCTAGTACCCTAATTGTTTTCAGAAAGCGGCCATTCAACTGGCCCAGCTTGTGCAGTGGGAAAGTTTTTATTGGGGAAAGGGAGGCGTAGTAGAAGGAATCTTACATGACCTAACTAGAGTAGCCGCTATTTGAACAATAGACAAAGCCCAAAACCATAAAAAACACCTGGAAAATTTGGAAAAAGCATCAGGCCTCCTTACTGAGGCAGGGTTAACTAAACACCCTTGCCTTAGCAGGAAAGAACACTGTCTGGGATTCAGCTTGTAGTCAAATGCAGGATTTCTTTAACGGTCCCTTAGAAAAAAAATGCAAACCAATGTTTTAAATCAGCGGTGGCCTAAAACCTTTACCACTACTGTGGGAGTGCCACCCAAGCTGTGGAAGTGGAGAAATACGTGAACATTGTCAAAATAAAGCTGTGACTCTGTTGCATGTACCTTCCAAGCTTCGGAACCGGTAAATGGCACCTGGGCTCCAGTGCACTTACTTGTGCCAAAACCCTGGGCGAATTGTCTATGGGACTGGGTTATCCACCGGCAGGTATGGGAAGTTAAACCACCCCATGAACCTAGCCATTTCATCACCACTCCCTCTGATTTCGCTGCTCAACATATCTGGGTGGGTATCGGAACCTTGTGGTCATTATGGCCCTTGGAACCCCCACAGCTATTTTGCCTCCGCAAATTGCATCCTGAAGAAGTAGTTAACGTTTTAATTTGGCATGTTGGGAAGGGGAAGCGATAGGTAAAAATCCAAAGGAAAAATTACTATTTAGTAAAAGCCAGGGATGTGCCCTGCCATCGGATCCCCACATCCCTATCCCCTTTCACCTTAACTTAACCGCTGCACAAGGAAGCCGCTTTATTGTATGGCCTGCTAATCCTCAGGTTTATGTAACCCTCCATCCAAGTGTTCCTTTTATATTTAATTGGACTTCCCCTATCCCTAACCGCTTCCTAAACCTCACTTCTCTACTCCCTCTGCTCTCCAACTTATCTCACCTGCAAAACCCAAATGCATGTAATAGAAATAGAATACAACAAAAAGGCCAAAGCCTTCCAAACTGCTTATCGAGTACATACCTTATGCTCCTCCTATGACATTGCATGCTTTGCCTCTAAGGAAATCGCCCAAGTTACACCCAGTTGGCTAACCTCTTCTACTCTTCACATCAGAGGAGGGAAATTGTGGGGAAATAGAGGGGGGGGGCTTTCTTTTTGATAGCCAGAGCTTTGAATCTGAAGGCCCCAAAATAAACCCTCCAACAGAGATCTGTTATGCTGATGGCCTTTGCACAGAGTAGGGCAGGCCTAAAGCTTAAACAAGACTAAACTGCACAGTTTTCTGCCAAACTCGGTCAAGGGTCATGTCCAGAGGAGGGAATGGGAGAATAACACCCCCCCCCCCCCCGCAGCAGTACTAATGAAATATGTTCATAACTGATGAAATATGATAACCGCAAGCTACGGAAATAACGTAAGAAGCTACGGAAATAACGTAAGATGCTTGTGATTTGTAAATTGTTTTGCAGAGAGTTAATCATCCTTGCTGCTATAACTATTTGCAATATTTTCCAAGTCCAGCTATCTGCAATTTAACCAATGATAGCTCTCCTTTAAGCTCCCCTGGAAACCCCCCGCCCCCTTAAGGCTTTGCTGAAATCCCCCAGAAAATGACATAGTCCAAGTCTTGAGAAATGTACCCAAGCTAGGGCCGAGCACCACCCCTGCGGAAACCACCAAGCACCCTTCTACCCAAACAAACATCCACTCCTCGGAAATTAAGTCAGAGGGTAGGGAGGGGGGTGAGAAGATTGACCCCAACCCCTGCTTCCTAGCTCGTGATCAGCTCATGCTCAACCCTTGCCCAGCTTGTGATTTGTCCCCAAAGCTCGTGCTCAACCCTTGCTCAGCTTGTGATTTGCCCCCAATGATTTAATTCATGACGTATTGTTTGTACCCTGCTTGTGGTTTAATGGAATAAAAGCAGCCTGTGAGCTGTTGCTAGGGGTGCCAGTTTGAAAAACTGCACCCCAACGCGTTGGTATGTATTGCAATAAAGGCCTCAGGCTCTGAGTCTGTGAACTAAAATCACTGTGTGGGTGATTCTTTCCACGACAAACGCATGCCCCAAGGGATTTCTGGAGCACCTGCCACATTTCAACGTCTTATGGAGAAAGTTGTGGGAGACATGAATTTACTGCAAGTGTTAGTTTATTTGGATGACCTGATTGTGTTTGGAAGAACCTTGGAGGAGCATGAAGAAAGACTTCTTAAAGTGCTTGATAGGTTAGAGGATTATGGTTTGAAGCTTTCAATTGACAAATGCCAGTTCTGCAGGACCTCAGTGAAGTATGTGGGTCACATCGTGTCCCAAGAGGGTGTGAGTACTGGTCCCGATAAAATAGAAGCACTCACTACATGGCCATGTCCAAGTAACTACAGAGAACTCAAGACTTTTCTTGGGTTTAGTGGCTACTACCGCAGATTTGTGAAAAACTATGCTACGATTGTAAAACCTCTGAATGATCTTACCAGGGGATACCAGTCCAGCAGGAACAAATCTAAGACCAAGAATAAGGGGAGGTCCCCAAAGCCTCCTGTGCAGAGACACTATGGCCCCTTTGAACCATTTGGGCCACGGTGGGATGAGAGATGTGAAAGGGCTTTTCGAGAAATCATTACTTGCCTAACTCATGCTCCAGTTCTAGTCTTTGCTGACCCAAGCAAACCATTTATCCTGCATACTGATGCCAGTTTGGAGGGTCTGGGAGCAGTACTGTACCAGGAACTGGAAGGAAAACGTAAACCTGTAGCCTTTGCCAGCCGAGGACTGTCTGATAGTGAAACTCGCTATCCCACCCACAAGCTGGAGTTCTTGGCCTTGAAATGGGCCATCACTGAGAAATTTCGAGACTACTTATATGGTGCTCAGTTCCAGGTGTGGACAGACAACAACCCACTGACCTATGTGTTAACAAGTCCTAAGCTGGATGCTACAGGGCAAAGATGGGTGGCCGCTTTGGCTAGCTATGACTTCAGCATTCAATACCGATCAGGGAGAAGCAATGTAGATGCAGATGCATTGTCCAGGCGTCCACAGGCACCAGGAGTTGCTGTGATACCCACAGATGGAGTGACGGCTATTTGCAGTCTGAGTCGCCGGGAGCCAGAGTCCCATGAAAGTCTTCATGGATGTGCTGCAGAAGCTTTGGGCCTGCCCCCTGAATGCGTGCCTTCTGCTTCAGTGAACTATATTGCGTTGGACCAATCTCCTTTGCCCATGCTCAATGCGGCTGACTGGCAGGAAGCCCAGCTGCAAGATATTGACATTCGTGATACACTACTTGCCAAAAGGGAGGGGCGAAGCCCAGCTGTGGTTGTCCCACCTAACCCGGAGGGTAAACTACTATTGAGAGAATGGACCAAACTAAAACTGATTCAGGGAGTGCTACACCGAGTGACCACAGACCCTTTACAAAAGCAACGAGCACAGCTAGTGCTGCCAAAAGAGTACAGAGCCCTGGCCATGAGGGCCCTGCATGATGACTTTGGCCATTTAGGGATGGAGAGGACCCTGGAACTTATTCGTAGTAGGTTCTATTGGCCTCGGATGGCTGAAGATGTTCACAGGAAATGTGAGACCTGCGCTCGATGTGTTCAAAGGAAAACTCTGCCCACGAGGGCTGCATATCTGAAGAACATCACCAGCAACAAACCTCTGGAGCTGGTATGCATTGATTTCTTGTCTTTAGAAGTAGACAAGAGAAATATTGGGAACATTCTAGTAGTGACTGACCATTATACGCAATATGCGCAGGCATATCCCACACGTGATCAGAGGGCCATCACTGTTGCTCGAGTACTGTGGGAGAAATATTTCTCAGTTTATGGATTTCCAGCCCGGATACACTCGGATCAGGGGCGGGACTTTGAGAGTCACCTTCTGAAGGAGGTGCTGAGGATAGCGGGAATTAAAAAGTCTAGGACAACGCCTTATCACCCTCAAGGTGATCCACAGCCAGAGAGGTTCAACCGAACCCTATTAGATATGTTGGGGACTTTGCGGCCAGAGCAGAAGGCAACCTGGAGCCAACATGTCGCATTTCTGGTGCACGCCTACAATGCCACAAAGAATGATGCTACAGGAGTCACCCCATATCTCTTAATGTTTGGGCGAGAACCAAGATTACCCATAGACCTGTGCTTTGGTGTATCAGAGGATGGAGATAGCTATGAAACTCATCAGCAATATGTATCCCGACTAAGAGAAAAGCTGCGGGATGCTTATCACTTAGCTACATCTGCGGCTCGGAAGAACGCAGACCGGAACAAACATCGATATGATGCTAGGGTACGTCTGCAAGAACTCCAGCCGGGGGACAGAGTCCTGCTGCGAAATTTGGGTATTACTGGCAAACACAAGATAGCTGACAGATGGAAGGCAATACCTTACTTGGTGATGGAAAAGCTAGGAGATCTGCCGGTCTACAAGATCAAACCTGAAGATGGTCCAGGGCAGACAAAGACAGTGCATAGAAACCTTTTGCTCCCTGTGGGGGAATTGGTAGACACCCCGTATGAGATGGGCCACAACAGGGCAATCGGGCGGAACGAAGGTGCTGGACCAAAGCTGCCCTCCAACGTGGACAGCCAGCCCCCTGCAGCTAACCTACTCCTATGCAGCACATGCGAGAGTGAGTCTGAGGAGGAAGACACAACCATGGTGTATCCTGGGATGGAGACAAGATTTCAGTCTCGATCAGCATCAAAAGAGAGCTCCTCCTCTTCCTCCCTAAACCCCATGGCAGAAGTATTTAGGCCCATTCCTGACACCACTGGGCCACTGGTGGGACCCCCATGTGATGACACACACAGGTTATTGGACAGTGGAGACATACAGGTGGAGGATGTCCTGGGCACCTTGGACCCTCCACTGTTAGAACTAGAACTGCAGGGGCCTATGCCAGTAGCCGAGGGGCCCTCAAAGGAAACCTCCCCATCTGTCGTTCAAGACGCTGTCCACTCTACCACGGTAACAGAGAGTCTCAATAGACGAGACAGGGTAATAAGACCAGTAAAACGGTTGACTTATGATGCACCTGGGGTGACTAGTGAGGAACCAATATGTTTAGCACACAGGCTTGTGGAAGCTAAAGTGGGCTATCTGAGGCCCTTTGGAGGGAACCAGTGAGTTGGTATAATAGGGAGTGTGATTTGTCGGGACGACAAATTCTCGGCTGCGGGGAGGATGTAAGCAGAGTCAGGATGAGCTCTACCCTGACATCTGGTGGTGAATTATGGCGAGTGTGGAAAAGAACTCCAGGGGCTGATCTTGTTTGCATAGGCACACCCACTCGCCTGGCATGGAACAACAGCAACTGAAAGTGGTTACTTTGGCTGGTGTGGGATCCCCAGTTTCTCTATTATTGGGGCAGGAAGAATAAAGTTTTGTTACCCTGATTCTGTGAATCAAGGCCAGTGGAACTGTTGTATGACAGAAGGACTGAGTGAGTCCTTCACCATTACCTAAGTAGCACTTGCTTGGCAAGGGGCATGGGTTACAAAACCCAGTGAATTGAGAGAGGATGGGGACAGGTATTTGTACTTGATGGTATGGGCCTCCCTCTGAGGGTTTGAAACACCAATTGCACCATCTCCTCTCTCCACTGTTGAATGTCAGAGCTAACTTTGATTCCATTAGGAGTCTAGTTACAGGCTGCTGAGCTGAATTCACTTTGGGCCAATGGTGCACCAGCACTGGGGCTCCCCTACTATATTATGAGCTGAAATCACAAAAGAGCTAAAGTTATTAAGAGCTGAGATCACTGAGTGCTGTGTTAATTAGTGGGGGAGCCTGAAGCTATATTGCTCAGCAGCTGGCGGAGCAATTTGTGGGGACGACTGGAGGAGCAGCGAGCGGCGTGGAGCCTTGCGGGGCTGGTTGGAGTGGCCCAAGGAACGGCGAGCGGAGCTGTTTGCGGGGACGGTTGGAATGGCTCACAGGTCGGTGAGCGGAGCGGAGCAGCTTGTAGAGCGGAGCAGTTTGTGGGATGGCAGGAAAGTGGACTGGCTTGTGGTGAAGGCTGCGGCGGAACCCCCACGGAGAAACAGACGGCTGGCCAGCCTCGGATCATGTAAGGTGTCCCTTAACACCCTGCGTGCCCCCCCTTTTTGCTCTGGGGCTGCACTGACCAGGGACAGAGACTTTGGGGGTTGTTGGACTTTTGGGACTTCGGGTGGTTGCTGGACGCAAGAGACTTTGGGGGTGTTGGACTTTGGGGACTCTGGGTGATTTTTGGGTTGTTGGATTCAAGAGCCAAAGGGAAAGGACACAGCCCAATTTGCTGGGGTGGGTTTTGCTCATGGTTTGTGTTATGAATCCTGTTTGTGGTGTTTTTCCAATTTTATGCTGATGTCGTTTACCTCATGTTATTAAACATTTTCTGCTACACTCAGACTCCGTGCTTGCGAGAGGGGAAGTATTGCCTCTTAGAGGTACCCAGGGGGGTGGTATGTAATTGTCCCAGGTCACTGGGTGGGGGCTCGAGCCGGTTTTGCATTGTGTTATTGAAACGGAACCCCTAGATACAGAACCCGGCCCTTGTTGCTGCCAACTTAGATGGGCAGAAGGGTTACATCTGGATAGTTGAAGTCCCCCATCACCACCAAATCTTAGGCTTTGGATGATTTTGTTAGTTGTTTAAAAAAAGCCTCATCCACCTCTTCCACCTGGTTAGGTGGCCTGTAGTGTACTCCTAGCATGACATACCCTTGTTTTTTACCCCTTTTAGCCTAACCCAGAGACTCTCAACACTTCCGTCTCCTATGTCCATCTCCATCTCAGTCCAAGTGTGTACATTTTTAATATATAAGGCAACACCTCCTCCCTTTTCCCCCTGTCTATCCTTCCTGAGCAAGCTGTACCCATCCACACCAACATTCCAATCATGTGTATTATCCGACCAAGTTTCGGTGATGCCAACAATGTCATAGTTGTATTTATTTATTAGCACTTCCAGTTCTTCCTGCTTAGACCCTACAACAACTCACCAGTACCCATACTTCTCGCGTTTGTATATAGGCATCTAAAATACTGATTTGATTTTGCCTCCCAGTTTTGCCCTGACCCTCCTTTCTCTCTGCCATTATAGCCCACGCTCCCTCCTATTTCCGACCCATCTCCCAGGTCTCCATGTTCCCCACTTAACAAACTGGCTTTCTGTGGTCTCTTCAACTTTCCCCAAAACACACCGGATTCAGGGCCATGAGACAGTTCTGTTTGTTCCTGGCTGACCTTCACCGTTTCACTCCTTTTCCTGGCCCCTGCATTTTGTTCAATGACTTTCCTTTAATTGTCTAAGTCCCTCAGTATCCTATCCCTACCCTCCAGCATATCTACCACTCCTCCCAGTTTAGTGTCATCTGCAAACTTGCTGAGAGTGCAGTCCACATCATCCTCCAGATCATTAATGAAGATATTGAACAAAACCGTCCTCAGGACCAACCCCTGGGACACTCTGCTTGATACCGGCTGCCAACTAGACATGGAGCCATTGATCACTCCCCGTTGAGCCTGATGATCTAGCCAGCTTTCTATCCACCTTATTGTCCATTCATCCAGCCTATACTTCTTTAGCTTGCTCGCAAGAATACTGTGGGAGACCGTCCACTGCTTTCCCCTCATCCGCAGAGCCAGTTATCTCATTATAGAAGGCAATTAGGTTAGTCAGGCATGACTTGCCCTTGGGGAATCCATGCTGACTGTTCCTTATCACTTTCTTCTCCTCAAAGTGCTTCAAAACTGATTACTTGAGGACCTGCTCCATGATTTTTCCAGGGCACTACATTAGCCTTTTTCCAGTCATCCGGGACCTCCCCCACTTGCCATGAGTTTTCAAAGATAAAGGCCAGTGGCTCTGCAATCACATCTCCCAACTCCTTTAGCAACCTCAGATGCAATGCATCCAGCCCCATGGACTTGTGCTCGTCCATCTTTTCTAAATAGTCCTGAACCACTTCTTTCTCCACAGAGGGCTGGAAACACTTGGAAAACATTTGCAGTTGAGATTCAGGAGAAAGAGTCTGTAGGGAAGGATGCTCCCTGCTGCTTTTTCCTCCCCTGTTGGAGTTTCTTTTGTTTCCCTTCCTGCTTGATGACTCTGTTTGTTGCTTAAATGCAAATTAAACGGAGCACCCATTCCTTTGTTGAGACAGGCCTGTTTGCCAACCTCGGGTTAGAGCACGTGTTAACACCATAAAGGAGAATCTTATCACTTCACGTACAATGTTGCCACACACATATTAGATCAGGGCAATACTGACCGGCAAATTATACATTTACAAATAATACATTGCAAGATTGTACAAAGATTATTACAACAGTGGGTACGGTGTGGGCACAAGGGTACATTCTGTCACACTCCCCTACCTTCCCCCTCTCAGTCCTTTGTTCTCGAGGTGGGGTCTTTGCTCAGCTTCCCTGCTGAGAGGCGGGGAAATCCATAAACCATTGGGGCTTGCATTGTCTCTCTGACCCCTTTCTTGATGTGGGTCAATTTCAACTAGTTCCTTAATGACTCCCTCCTCCACCCAGACAGGGAGGTGACGCCCACCTATGGCTCGGAACCTTTTCCTGAGAGCAAACTTGCTCCTATTTTTTCTCCCCCCAGGGTAACACTGCAACACATAGGGGAAACTGAAGCACATACACGGGTCATAAAATACTACAAAAAATTCCCACTTTGTCACAGGGACCAATCCCCTGGTTTTGTTGGTTTTTTCCCCCCCACTGGCTGATCTGACCCAAAGTGGCTCTATTCACCATGGCACTGTCTTCCAGGATGCTGGGGCTTTCAAATGTGGTGAGAAGGCCCAAGCTGAATCCTGGTATGTTATAGGAAATACATTTCCTGCTGTGCGGCGCTCATACTCAGGGTCATTGGCACCCCATTGTGCTGGGTGCGGCGTGGACACACAGTGACCAAGACCAGGCCGGCATAGCAGGGGGCTGCAGGTCGGGATTGAGGGGCACCGGTGGAGAAGGGGGTCAGGCAGCCCCTGCTCTCACTCTGCCCCTGGACCTGGGGCATTCTGGGTGCATTTGCATTTCCCCGGAGGCCCCTCCACCTCTGCCCAGAGCAAAATCCCAATCAACTGTGCCAAGCGGGTGCAGGGATGTCACCGCCTCTGGGCTCCAGGACTGGCAGACTCTGTTAATGGTTCATTCGCTGGGGAATAAGAGGCTGGAGCAGCCCCTGAAGGAGAGACAGACAGGGACCTCGCAGCTCCACAGACACCCAGGAACTGCTCCTTCCCCTGGCACGGAGTCACCCCAGGTGAGTGGGAGCCCCAGCCCTGTACGGACAGCCCTGGCATCACATGGCCTTACAGCAGCCTTCTTCTTTTGGGGTATCTGGTGAGCACAGGGGCTGCACACAGACTGGGGTGTTATTGTAGGGTCTCTGGTGCGCACAGGGGCTGAAACACAGACTGGTGAGTTATTGTAGGGTCTCTGGTGAGCACAGAGGCTGCACACAGACTGGTGAGTTATCGTAGGGTCTCTGGTGAGCACGGGGGCCATGCACAGACTGGTGTGTTATTGTAGGGTCTCTGGTGAGCACAGGGGCTGCACACAGACTGGTGAGTTATTGTAGGGTCTCTGGTGTGTACGGGGGCCATGCACAGACTGATGAGTTATTGTAGGGTCTCTGGTGAGCACGGGGGCCATGCACAGACTGATGAGTTATTGTAGGGTCTCTGGTGAGCACGGGGGCCATGCACAGACTGGTGAGTTATTGTAGGGTCTCTGGGGAGCACAGGGGCTGGGCACAGACTGGTGAGTTATTGTAGGGTCTAGGGTGAACACAGGGGTCATGCACAGAAGACTGGTGAATTATTGTAGGGTCTCTGATGAGCGCGGGGGCGGCACACAGACTGGTGAGTTATTGTAGGGTCTCTGGTGAACACGGGGGTCATGCACAGAAGACTGGTGAGTTATTGTAGGGTCTCTGGTGAACACACGGGGGGCTGCGCACAGACTGGTGAGCTATTGTGGGCTCTACACATAGTGTTTGCTATTTTGGCAGGGTTGGGAGCTGGCAGCTTGTCTCTGGGCTTGGGAGACAGTCACAGGGAACTGATGGGTCTCCTGTCCCCGCAGGTGTCCCTCGCACTGTCCCGCTGGAAGCTGTGAAGGCCCATCCCGGCCAGCGATGCTGATCCTGAGCTGTTCCTCCAAGCTGCAGCTGCTGGAGGGGATGCTACAGCGGGGCCTGCCTGACACGCTGCCGGTGACCAGGACTCGCCTGCCCCCGCAGGGCCGAACCCTCCCACCCTTGGGCAGAGAGCAGGGCAAAGTCCCTCATAGACACCTGGGTGATGGGGCACATATTGGACTGGGGTGCAATCCCCTGGGTTGGGGTACATGCAGGGCTGGCCCTTCCACCTGGTCAGGGGGTAGCAGTTTGGGGGGCAGACCCTTTCTCCAGGTCAGGGGGCAGCAGTTCAGGGGCCGGACAGGCTCTCATAGATCCACAGGGGATGTGCCGTACCCCAGCTTGTCACCAGTCCCCTAGGAGCGACCCCGGTAGTGAGCCAGGGCCCGAGGCTCCACACAGCTCCACAGGGGCAGGCCCGTGACCTCCACCACTGGGCCTTTGACACCAGCCCTCCCATCTCTCTCCGTGGCTCCCTGCAGCGAATGCAGCCGAACCAGACGCCTGCGTGAGGCTTGGACCGGGCCCCTGCGGTGTGTGTTGGCAGAGACCCCGGCAGCCTTTGCAAAACACAGTAGCGGTTCATTAGTCACCTGGCTAGACTCCTCAGGTTAGCACAGGGAATCAAAGGTTAAGCCACAGCCCAGCCTGGCCAAGCCTGGGCAATGAGCCAGCCAAGACGTCATGGGCCCCATGGCTCGCTCTGTCTCTGTCCCTTTGTTCTTAGGCCAAGGTGAAAGATGCTGAGACCCCCCAAAAGCCGGCTCTTAGCCCCGTATCCTGACCCCTCGCGGCCGCTGTTCTTCAGCTGGGGGCCTCTCTGCTGCAGAGCCGTGAGGGGGAATCTCACTCGCTCGGTGTGAACATCCACCCCAGCCATTGGGGTTTCCATGGTCTCTCCAGATCCTCCTTGCGTGTGTGGAGACTTTATTCCCTTGGTTAATGAGGCTGGTCTCCAGCCGGGCTGTTACATGAGTCACAACCCGTCCCTTCCCTTCACACGCTGCGCAGAGCAGTACAGGACGCAGAGGGAAACTGAGACACACATTTGAATCAGAAAGATACTACAGAAAGCTTCTACTTCATCACACAGGCCCCCTGCCCTGGGTTAGGGGTAGCAGCAGGAGGGCAGGCCCCTTCCCCAGGTTAGAGGTAGTGGTGGGAGGGGGGTGGCAGGCCCTTCCCCTAGGTTAGAGGTAGCGGTGGAGGAGCCCTCCCCTGGCCCTTCTCCTCACTCACCCCCCTGCCTCCCAAAGTCCAAATCCAGCACCAATGCCTACTGCTCACCCAGCGTAACCGCCAGGACCTGCCCATCCAATCAGAGCACAAGCGGGCTCTGTGCCAGCCAATCTCAGTATGGTCAGGGTTTGCGTAAGCCAATGAACATGTGGGCGGCTCCATGGCAGCCAATCACAGTGTGGGACAGCTGGGTGCTAGCCAAGCATGGCTCTGACCACCCCCACCCCCCTGGCTCTGAATTTCCTCCTGGTCCTCACCATGGGTGGCTCTGACCACACCCAGCTAAACCATTGACAAAATGGGCCTTTTATATATTTGTATGAATCCTATGTGTGCCTCAGTTTCCCCTGGCTACCCAGTGCGGGAAGCAAACCGTGAGAGGGAACCAGCTGGCTGTGAGAAGCAGCAAAAATGTGAAGAAATGCAGCAAAGGGTAAGTGGGCAAAGGCCCCAGGGATGCTGAATTCCGCAGGGAGCTGGATACTAAATTGTCCGTTTAAGGAGGAGGAGGGGCTGTAGACACCAACCTCAATGCCTTTGAGAAGGGTTGTGATTTGATCCTGGTTTACCCTTCGCACCGGCTCTGCTGTCTCACCCCCATGCTCGGGCCCCCAAAGCCATAGAGACGTACAGCCAGATGGACGGCGTTAATACTGGGGACTGGGAACTGTTCAAAAAGGCTCCACTGCTTATGTTTGACCTGACACCTGAGGCTTATATGAAAAGGTTTTGGGGTGTGCAAAAGACCCAGGGTGGGACCTAAATGGAAGCCACCTGCCGACTGGGAGAAGCCCTCCCGACAGCTCGGATCCCAGTGCAGACAGAGGACTCAGGGTGGGGGGGGGCTGGTAGTCATGGTTCTCCTGGACATCGGCTTTGACCTCCTGCTGAGATTTTCTGTATCACCTTAAGACAAAATCCAGTCCCTGATCCTGCCCCAGCCAAGGGTTTGAACCCCAGGAGCCAGAGGCTCAGACTGGAGGTATCAGTGAAAAGGCGAATAGCTCGGCCGGCATGTAGCAGTGTTTTCCCCCCCTTGCCTGTAACACTAAGGAAAGGCTGTTGAGCTCAGGACACCTGTCTGTCTGGAAGTTGACCCCCTGTATTTGAGTGGGGCAGGGGAACCGCCCCCCCAATCTCCACACGGGACATGTGAGTCACACGGGCTCCGGCAGAACTTCCCTGAGGCTGTGGCCAAGGGAGCCAGCTCACAGCCTGCTCTCCCTGGGGAAACAGAGTCAGAGCGGAACCTGGTGGGAGCTGAGCCCCCAGCTGAGTATGGGCAGACACGGGCAGGGCATGGCCAAGGTTAAGACCCGGAATCGCCAGCAGGGGGGTCCTGGCCTGGGGTGAGGGCAACAGGTTAACCCCAGGAGGGGAAATGGATTCCTGGCATACACACAGCCCTGGGGTTGGGACACAACCAGTGTAGGGGAGCCCCCTGCATCACCAGACCCTGGGACACCAGAACCCCAGAGACATGGCTGGGCTAAGACCAGCCTCTCAGGGGGACACACCTACACCGATCCCCCAAATGCTCAAGGGGTCAGGACACCCCAGGGAGCAGCCAAGATGGCCGACACATGGAGGAAGGGGGGGGTCATGACACTCTTCACTCCCTGGCAGATGGGAGGGTGCAGTGGCTGGATCCCATCCCAGTTTCAAACCCAAAGGTTTTGGGGTGGCAAAATGTGCTGAGGCTGCATGAAAACTCCCCACTGCCCCCTGCTAGTGTCAGTGAACAGACCTGCCCTAAGGGTGGATGTGAGCCTGCTCTGAGCTGGGTATTGGAAAGGGTGAGTTTGAGTCGAGCCAGCTGTGAGCATGCTGACCGTGCCTGGAAGGACAGGGATGGGGAAGATGCTGTGGCTTCTATGGATTGGATTTGGGGGTTCGAACTTCACTGGGACAGTCACTAGTTTAAGTGACCCAGAGAGACAAGGCAAGCGCTGCTGACTCCTGGATTTCCCCGCCTCTCAGCCGGGAGGCTGAGCAGAGACCCCAGCTCGAGAGCACAGGACTGGGAGGTGGGGGGTACTGGACAAAGATGGAGGCTCTCACCTGGAGCTGGCCAAGGAGGTCAGACGGAGACAGAGACAGCCTGGAAAGGGACTTTCAGTCCAGCTTGGCTGGGCCCTGGCTGACCGCAATGGACACTGCTTTACCCTCAGTTCTCTCTGCTGACCTAAGGCCGCTCCGTGACTCATAAACTGGCCTGGCTTGACAATGCTGCCGGGTGTCACTGCAAACACAGGCTGGGGTGTGGGAGCCCCGAAGAGCGGCCAGGTCTCTCCCGGGGTCTGGCTCAGTGGGAGGCACCGGGCAGAGCTCGCGGGGTGGAGCAGGAGGGCTGGAGCCCAGAGGCTCCATCTCAGAGGCGGTGGCCTGCCCTGCAGGAAGAGTGGGGCCCCTGGGGGGTGGCACTTTGAGGGCTCCTCCAAGGGGCAGAGTAAAAGCTGGGGTCCAGCACCGATCCTGGGGATCCGGGACATCCCCGGACTCTGACCCCTGTGTCTTGGCAGGTCTACGGCGCTGTGATGCATGTGAACCGCGGGAACCCGGCTGGCCAGGAGGTGCTGGTGGATTCATGGCCAGCGTTCAAAACGGTCCTCACCCGGCCACGCAGAGAAGTGCGGCCTTTGCTGGGCCCCTCCCATCCGCCGCGTTCCCCTCCCCCACCTGACCCCATCTCTGCCCCGCTCCCCTCCCCCCCCGACGCCATCACTGCCCTGCTCCCCTCCCCCACCTCATGCCATCACTGCCCCTCCCCGACTTCCTTGCCCCTTTCCCTGCTTGGTGTCATCTCTACCCCTCCCCCTTCTGTCTGCCCCACCTCCCCACAGCCTGTTTCCCCTTTCTGCTGCCCAGAGCCCCTTTCCCATTCTCCCCTAAGCCCCCTGGCTCCGTTCACAGGGCCCCTTCCCCCCTCCTCAATCTCTTACTTGGGGCTTGGTGTGCCCTGCTCCCCCGATGCCATCCCTGAGGGTCATGGGGCGGGGGGCAGAGGCTGCGCTCACCCACAGGCAGTGTCCCCCCTGCAGGTGGCGCGAGACCCAAGCGATTATTTCACCAACTTGTACACGACCTTCTACCGGGACGAGGGCGCCTGCCGGGCCCTGCTGGAGAACAGCCATGCTGTGGACTGGGGCCAGGCCTTCCAGATACAGGGTGAGCCCCTCCAGCCCTGCTCCATCCAGCACCTGCCACATGCGGGGCAGGACCGCTCCCCCATCCCATGGGCCAATAGCCCTGAGGAGCCTGCCTGGGCCCCTACCCCCCCGCCCCCCAGGCCAATAGCCCCGAGGAGCCTGCCTGGGCCCCTCCCCCGCACGGGCCAATAGCCCCGAGGCGCTCACCAGAAGCCCCTTCTCCATCCAGACCCGGGATCCTGAATGAGCCAAGCTTGGGAACCCCCAGTTGGGCATGCCCCCAGACCCACCTGCCATGCCCCAGTACCGGTAGGTGCCCCCCAGATATGGGGTGTGTGTGAGAGAATGGGGCAATGTACACAACCAGCCTGTGCTAGCTGGAGGGGGGAGCGGGGTTGGGGGAAGGGAAGGACCCCGGGGTGCCAGGCCAGAGGCCTCCATTGCGCCCTAGATCTGGTGGCAATGAGTTCCCCAGGCTAACGGTGCTGGCAGAGTGAGGGCCATCACCACGGCCACACACACAGCCCCAGGCCTTGGGCACATGCTGCCAAGGATTTCCCATCCTGCTCCGGGGCAGGGCTGAGTCAGCCCTAGAGCTTCGCCAGGGGGCAGGGGCAACGCAGCCTGGCCAAGGAACCTCTTTGGTACCAGGATGGGGAGAGCAGGGGGAGGGGCAGTCTGTAACCCTTCAGTATCCTGGGATGGACAGCCAGGGGTCCTTGACCCCAGAGCCGTCCCCTCTGAGGGGAGGGGGCTCCAAGCACAGAGTCCCCTGGTCCCTCCTTTCCTGTCAGCGGGTAGGTCTCCGGGAAGGGTGTTCGCTGCCCACTGAGCCCTGGTGCTTTCATCTCAGGGAGCTGAGCTTAGCCAAGGCCCATTGGCACCGATGACTCTGCTGGGGCTGGACTGGGCCTTGTCAGACAGCCCCTGTGCTGAGGCCGCGGGAGTGTGTCGATCCCCTCCCCGCATGTGCCGGGGCCTGACTTGATCCCGTCCCACCAGGGCTCCCCCTTCTCCCCCACACCAGGTCTATCCTCTCTCAGCCTCCCCCCATTCTCCCTGTGCCAGGTCACTCCCCCTCCAGCCTCCCTCCCCTCCATGGGGGACACTGGGAGCAGCGATATGGGGGCGATAGGCACCCCAGAATTTTCCATAGCCTCCCCTCCCAGTGCAAAGGTCCAACGTTACGGAGCAGTAAGGATGGCAATGCCATACCATGCCACCCGTCGGTCTCGGCTGCTGCTGGTGATGGCGCTGCCTTCCGAGCTGGGTGGCACACCCCTCCCCCACAGGATACATTCCATGCCCCCCAGTTTGAGATTCGGCAACCCCCCATCCTCTCCAATTTTCTGTCCAGCCCATCTCAGCCCCACAACTGGGAAGAGGATGGCGCGGCCGGACACTGCTCCTCTCCTATGCCATGTCATACCAGCTCAATTTCTGCTCCCCGGGCTCATTCCCTTATACCAGTTCGACCCTCCCAGCCCCGGGCTCACTGCACCCCAAGCCCGAAGCTGGGTCAATATCCCCCTATGTTCACACCTCCCATGTTTGGTTGCTCCCCGCTCCCCTCCCCTAGACTTACCCCTTCTCCTGCTGGTTCTATTCCCCCTGCCCCCCACGCGCTAACATCCTCCCCTTGCCAGGTCAACCCCCTCTGTGCTCACCCCACCCCGTCCTGTGTCTCTCTCCCCCCTGCCCTGTCTTGCAGGCCTGACAAGGGGCTCAGGCTGGCCCCCGTGTCCCCCGCCCACGCCATGCTGCTCAGAGACACCTGGAACTTTGGGGGGAACAGCCGTAGCCTGCGGTACCTGTGCCTCCTGATCCGCCACTTCCCCAACGCCTGCCTGCTGGCCCCTGAGGGGACCCCCATCTCCTGGTGCCTCACCGACCTGCTGGCTGCCCTGACGCACGGTTACATCCTCCCGGAGCATCGCGGCCAGCACCACGCGAGGCCCGTGGTGGGGACGCTGGCGGCACAGTTGCATGCCCGCGGCTTCCCTGTATACACCCGAGTGCTGCCCCACAACGAGCCTTCACTGCACACCCTGCAACGCCTCGGCTTCCACATCCTGCCTGGGGTGTTCTACCAGCTGATGGTGAGGCCTGGGTTCACCCAGTCCCAGTCAGCCAGTGCCCTGGCCTCGGCCCAGGATCCTGCGCCCAGCTCTGGGGAATGGCGACACGCCCAATAGCACATAGCATGGGGGGAGAGGAGAGGAGGAGAAGGGGACATGGCCTAGGGCCCTGCGCCCAGCTCTGGGGAACGGCCACACACACATAGCACATAGCACGGGGGGAGGGTAGAGGAGGAGAAGGGGACATGGCCTAGGGCCCTGCGCACAGCTCTGGGGGACAGCCACGGTCTGCCAGCACGTAGCCCTCGGGGAGGGGATGAGACAGGGACACAGCCCAGCCATGCCCAGGGACCTTCCACCCCCGAGAAGGGGACACATTGACCAGCCACCAGGGAGCTCAGCTGTCAGCCCTTGGGAAGCCAGGGCCTGGTAGAGGAGACTAGCTCATGCTCCATTATCCCCTGGAGCAGGGCAGAGGCTCAGTAGGGGGCGCTCTCCCCGGCAGTCAGTGCTGGCCCCAAAGAGAGCAGGGTGAGGGCTCAGCAGGGGGCACTCCCCACTCACAGTGCTGCCCCCGTGCCCTGTGCTGTGGGCTCAGCAGGGGGCGCTCTCCCACTCCCTTCCCCAGGCAGTTTGTTGCTCGGCTGGGGCTGTGGTGGTGGGGGGTCCCCTTTCCAGGAGCTGCGCCTGGTCTTGCCAGAGCTTTGGTGCAAGCTCCTTTGGGCTCCGACCACAGGTCCCAGCTGTGGCCCACCCCTTACCTCCCCTGTGGTGATAGGGGGCAGGTGCTGGCCTTGCACGGTTGCTCCAGGGTCAGCAGCCAGCTGGAAAGCCAGGCCAGGGCTTGTGTTGATGATGGTGCACTACACGCGGGAGGGGAGCGGCCATAGGACCCCATCATAGAGCCCTGCTGGGCCCGAACACAGGGAGGAGCATCCGCTCTTCTCCCTGCCCCCCAGAATGGACGTCCTCGGCCCTGGGCAGGCGACTTGGGACTGACCTGCCCCCTGCCAGCCCCAGTGCACAGGCTGCTCCTCCCCATGTAGCTGGGCCCAGCTGCAGCCCTAGTGAGCTGTGGGGTTGGGGGGAGGGGACCCCACCCCCACAGCAGACATGGAAGGTTCTCCTCCCCCTTGCTGGTAGGTCAGTAGCTGTGTGGAGAGGGGGTGGGGCACTCTGGCTCCTTGCAGGCCCCAGGGACACGCATCCCCTTCCTCTCAGGGGGTGGGACAAAGAGAGAATTATCTGTATTAGTTTTGATGCCTGTGTGCCTCAGTTTCCTTCTGTACTTTGCATGTCTGCCCAGTGGGTGCCAAAAGGTTAAAAAGCCTCTCCTGGGGCAGAGCAGGGACAGGAGGGGGAGTGTCACATGGCTGAGGGGCAGGAACTGGGTGTTCAGGATCAAAACCAACCCAGATCAACGGAGGCTCCACAAAGAAGAAGAGTTGTCATTCTGTGGGAGCTCCCAGCTAGGACTGAAAGAGATGGAGACAGGATCCATTTTTGGCTCTTCAGCAGCTTGGCTGGGTGGGGCCCTGGCCTGTGTCTTCACCTTCACTTCTCTCTGCTGCCCCAGGGACCTCCCAGGCCGGGTTCCCGGGGACCAATAAACCGAGTGCTGTGTGGAAAAGGCTTTAGGATGTCACTGCAAACACTGGCTGGGGACACTGGTCCCCAAAGAGCAGCCAGGTCTCTCCAGGGGTCTGGCTCAGTGGGACGTGGTGAAGCAGGGGGGCTGGAGCCGTGTGCTCGGCCCTGGAGGAAGAGAGACCCCTTGGGGGGCTGGCACGTCACAGGGTTCCTCCAAGGAGTGGTTTAAAAGCTGGGGCCTGGCACTGATCCTGGGGAGCCATGACCGGGAGCAGCGCTGTGGGTCCCAGCCGGGGGCACCAGGCCAGTGTGGGGTGTCTCCTTCACAGCCAGAACCGACAGCAGAGAAGGGGGGGCACATCTGCAGGCAGACCCGGGGTAGAGCCAGCCCTGCCCCCAGCCAGGGTGCAGCCCCACCAGGGCACAGCGCCCCTCCCCCGCCGGCCAGGGAGCTATCCCCCCAGAGCAGTGCCCCCACCCCCAGCCGGCCGGCCTGCGTTGCCCCATAACTTTGACTCTCAGACTTGCACACAGTCTCCATTTCCCAAGATTGAATCATTATTTTAAAAACTGTAGAGAAATCACCACTCTCCCATCATTCAGTGCATCTGGCCCAGCCTCTGGCCCAGCTCCGGCCTCAGCGGAACCGCTTCTCCTCCCACACGTACAGCTTCCCCGCAGGCACCTTCCAGAAAAACAGGCTCTTGCCTCGGCTCATGTTCCCCTGCACGGAGAGGAGAGGAGACGGCTTTCAGGGTGCCCTACCCTGCCCTGGGCAGCTTCCCTCTGCCTGTCACCCAGGCCCCAGTCTGCCTAGCCCTTCCGCACCACCAGCCTCCTATCCACACACAGGGCCAGCGCTTCCCAGCCCTTTTATAACCCCCACCCTGAGATGAGTGCCAGGCACGACTGCCCCACACACGGCGTCGCTGCGCTATGGGGCTGGGGCGAGGCTGGCATGTTACTCATAAGAACATAAGAATGGCCATACTGGGTCAGACCAAAGGTCCATCTAGCCCAGTATCCTGTCTACCGACAGTGGCCAATGCCAGGTGCCCCAGAGGGAGTGAACCTAACAGGTAATGATCAAGTGATCTCTCTCCTGCCATCCATCTCCACCCTCTGACAAACAGAGTCTAGGCACACCATTCCTTACCCATCCTGGCCAATAGCCATTAATGGACTTAAACTCCATGAACTTATCCAGTTCTCTTTTAAACCCTTTTCTAGTGCCTGTATATCTTTTTTGAGATGGGGAGACCACATCTGTACGCAGTATTCAAGATGTGGACGTACCATCGATTTATATAAGGGCAATAATATATTCTCCGTCTTATTCTCTTTTTAATGATTCCTAACATCCTGTTTGCTTTTTTGACCACCTCCTTGAGCAGCTGGCTCCAGCAGTCTAACCAAGAGGAGTAGTTGGGTGCGTAGGGGGGGAGGCCACCAGCCAGCCTGCAAGAGAGGAGGCGGGGAGGAAGTAGCAGTGAGCCGGCCACCGTAGCCTGTTCCCAGAACCTCCCTGGCCTCCCCAGCACCACTTCCTGTCTGAGCCCTTCTGGGCTACGTCGCTTTAACGGGGCCTGAGCCAGGCAGCTCAGTCAGGTCCCAGGATCCCCAGCTGCCCCCTGTCCTTTCCCCCATGGCCAGAGCTTCCTGCCCCTGCCCCCAACACTACAGCGGGGCAGACGGGCACCAGGGGAGCAGCCTTTCTCCTGGGGACAGAGCTGATGCTCCCTAGTGAGATGGCCAAGGGCAATACTCCCGAGGGGGTGGTGGGGGCTGATTAAGGAGGGCAGAACTCCCCCCCCACCCCACTAAGTCCCAGCTGTACTGCAGGGCGGGCAGGGACCGGCTGTCACACCCGAACAGGCCCGGGTCTATTCTGGGAGGCTGCAACCTGTGATTTTGCTCCTGCCAAGCGTGACATGGGACGGGAGGCACTGCAGGGCCAGGGAGCCCAAGAGGCTGCCAAGCGTCTGGGGAAGAGGGGAGCCACAGGAGCCTGCGCGTGGGGCAGGGGGCGAGCTGCGAGCACAGCCAGGACTAGCTCCATGTCAGGCTGGGAGGGGGGACAGATGGGGCCGGAGCCCAGGATCGCGGCTCTGCCAGCTGCAGCAGGGAGGGGATGATCTGTCCCCCCCATCCCACCCTGCCGCCCAGTCGCTAGCCCCAGAGGTGTTTCACCGGGGGTGACTGCGGGTGGGGGGTGATTTGTTCCCAGCGCCAGCCCCAGCAGGGCTGCAGCTACCCGGGGGGAACGGTGCCTCTCCCTGGCTCGGCTCCTTTCCCTTCCCAGACCCGTGTATGCGCCGATATCCCAGTCTGACCGTGGCCACATGGGGGCTTTTGCCACTTTCACTCACCGCTCCAGCTTAGCTTCCCTGTGTAGACGAGCCCTGGGGGACGGGCTCTAGCCCAAAGCAGGTTCAGCACCCCTCAACTCTGGCTAACCGTGCTCTCCCTCAAACGGTCCAGTCCCTCTTTGAACCCCCCTCAGCTCCCTCCTGTGGCAGTGAGTTCCACAGGCCCCTCACACATTGGGGGAAAAGCCACCTCCTTTTATCTGAATGTGCCAGCCTTCAGCGTCCCCGGCCACCCACCCGGTGCCATGTCTGGGCAGGGCAGAGCGCTCTCGCCTGCCGGTGCCAGCTGTTCACATTCCACATCAGCAGCCAATGACAGCAGCTCCACTCCCCCTCTGAAGGGTTTCTACCTAGCCCCTTAGAGGCCGGAACATCGTCATCCCAGAGCAAACCCTATAGGATGTGGGGGGGAGATGCTGCATGTCCCTGCTTCCTGAACAGGAGCCGCTGCGTCCCCTGCTCCTCAGAGGTGGGGCAGACGCCCTTGCGTTGCAGGGGGAGGCTGCAGCTGGCTCGGGACGGCGTGCGGGGCACTCACCCACAGTTGGAGACGAACACAAAGGGGTACGTCAGCATACTGGCAAAGAACTGCAGGCACGAGAGATGCGCCACAGTTAGCAGGGTGGGGCACTGGCTCCGCAGCCCCGCACGGAGCCCCCCAGCCGCAGGAGCACAAGGAATGGAGAGGGAGGGTGTCTCAGCGGGGCCCTGCCCACAGAGGGATCTCACTGGCACTCACTGACTTTCTCCTGGGCAAGGAGGTCTTTGTCCTTCCCTTCCCAGGTCACCAGAGAGACCAGGCTCAGGACAGATATGGGCTGGACGGGTAGGGCAGTGGGCACAACATGCCCAAGGGGAGGGGGCCAGCTGGGCAGAGCACCAGGGGCGGGGCGGGGCCAGGCCAAGGTGCACGAGAGGGTGGAGAGCTCACCCACCATGCAGCACCAGCTAGTGATTTAGACTCACGTAAGCGCACCAGCCTCACACCCCATGGTTCCCTCAAACTGGCCACTCCCATCCCAGAGCAGTTCTGTGGGGCTACCCCCCCCAGACCTGAGAGGAGAGTAGGGGTTACACACGCACTCCAGTGACAGCCTGTGAGTAGCTCTTCATCTCGCTCATGGTGGAGACCTAGAGAGGGAGGGAAACGCATTGAACAAGGAGACCCCGCACCCTGCCACAGCCCGGCCCCTCCATCCCCAGACACAGGGGGCTGCCTCTGCCCCGATTCCCCACACCGAGTCTGCACGCTGGGCTCCGCCAGGGCCTGAAACCCAAACTGTCCCCACGCGGGTTGCGGCCGCTGCTAGGACAGGCTCCCCGGCCGGGACAAGCAATCGGAATCCAACCTTCTCGGGCCCGCTATAATGGGAAGTCTGAAACACTAATTAAAACAGATGTGGTACGCCCGTAGGAGAGAAGGTGCAGGGCACTATACTACACAAAGAGGCAGTAAAACAAATAAAATATCAACACCTTCCACCTTAATGCCTGGCCCTAACAAAAAATGTGTTGCCATATGTCCTATGCTTTTCCAGGGATACCTGGGCAGAAGGATCCCAAAAGAAAAAGAAAAAAAAAAAAAAATGGGTGGAGTATTAGGATATAGATATTCAGGCCTGTAAGCAAAGGCCTAGACTTTAAGAATGTAGGTGTATTCTTATCACTTAGCTAGTTATAGAGGAACAAAACAAGAATCAAAATCACAGTCTGCCTGTGTCTGGGCCTTCTCTCACCATGACAGTCTGAGGCCCTGTTCTTAGGCTAAGGCCTTTGGCTAAACAGCAAAGGCAGCCATAAGCTGGGAAGCAAACGGTCACGTCCTCACCAGTCACACTGAAATAAGGCAGTTTTGGGCTGTTAAAAAGGTGATCCAATTTTTCACCTCCAGAGAAAGGGAAGAGCCTAGAAGATTTAAAAAACACTTAGTTTGATAGCATCCTGTCTGACAAGAACTCATCAATAGCTGGGGTGTGAAATCCTCATTTCTGTGTTGTTCTATCACTTCCCTATTATTTGTCTGTGTAATCTCTGTTTGGTTTTGTGATTGTTTCTGTCTTCTGTATAATTAATTTTGTTGGGTGTAAACCAATTAAGGTGGTGGGATATAACTGGTGTGACAGACCCAGACCAGTGGGGTACAGGAGTCTGGTAGAGGGCAAATATACTGGTCACTGGATGAGTAGTTTTCTGTTCCCTGAGTGACCAGAGAAGGGGCTGCACTAGAGTAATCAGGAACCTGCTAGAACCAGTTAAGGCAGGCAGGCTAATTAGGACACCTGGAGCCAATTAAGAAGAAGCTTCTAGAATCAATTAAGGCAGGCTAATCAGGGCACCTGGGTTTTAAAAGGAGCTCACTTCAGTTTGTGGTGTGAGTGTGAGGAGCTGGGAGCAAGAGGCGCAAGGAGCTGAGAGGGAGAGGGTGTGCTGCTGGAGGACTGAGGAGCACAAGCGTTATCAGACACCAGGAGGAAGGTCCTGTGGTAAGACTAAGGAAGGTGTTTGGAGGAGGCCATGGGGAAGTAGCCCAGGGAGTTGTAGCTGTCATGCAGCTGTTACAGGAGGCACTTTAGACAGCTGCTGTCCACAGGGCCCTGGGCTGGAACCCGGAGTAGAGGGTGGGCCCGGGTTCCCCCCGAAACCTCCCAATTGACCTGGACTGTGGGTTCTTCCAGAGGGGAAGGTCTCTGGGCTGTTCCCCAACCCACATGGTGAATCTCTGAGGCAAGAAAATCTGCCAATAAGCGCAGGACCCACCAAGATAGAGGAGGAACTTTGTCACATTGGTTAAATAATCATGTTACAATATGTTAAAATTGGTCAGTTAAATTTCATTAAAATAATTGGTTACGGTATGGCTAAGCAGAACTCAAGTTTTTATATTCTGCAGTCAATCAGGAAGTAAGGGGGGGATAGAAACAGAGAATGGGGGGGAATTGGAATAATGTTTTGCTAAGGGAGGGAATGGGAATAGGGAATGGGAACAGGGCCACAGGCAAGGCTCTGTGGCGTCAGAGCTGGGAAGGGGGACACTGAGAAAAAAATTAAAATCATTTCTAGCTAAAAGTTCACCCCAATAAACATTGAATTGTTTGCACCTTCAAACTTCGGGTATTATTGCTCTCTGTTCATGCGAGAAGAACCAGGGAAGTAAGTGAGTAAAAAAAGAAGCCCTCTAACAACCTTGTTTGTACAGTTCAGAGAGGCAGCAGAATCCTGCATGGTGCCCGTCCCTGCCTGGTGACAGCTCCTCTATGGCCCAAGGTTGGGAGGGGTGGTACAAGCCCAGCCCCTAATAAGCAAAGCCACATCCTAGTTCCCTGAGCAGCCAAATGCTGCAGCACCCATGGCCCCGGGTCTCCCACTCCTTGGTCATGTATCGGGGGCTGACAGTGGAAACTGTAATAGTTTAATGAACTGTGTGCATGACTCGGTACTTACCACTTTGGTGCCGCTCCCCAGTGGCTGCAGAAGGGTTCAAATGCTGCTCCTGGGGCAGAGCAGGAGACATGAGCTGTGTGTGTCACGGACCGGTCTGGGGAGGTGCGCATGGGCGTTACCAGACTGGCGGAAACTGTCCCACATCAATGGAGGAGCCGAGAGGACAATGGGAACCCCAAGGACTGACCAATCAAGACGAAGCGGAAGCACATGCAGGCTGACCGTGTAAACCCAGCATGCTTTGCTTGGGGAGGACAACGGACCGAGAGGAGACAAGAGGGGTGATAAGACCGTGTCTCACAGAGACACAGCAGCTCTGCTCTGGGACTAACAGATGGAGACAGCAGCTCGGCTGGGTAGACCCCTTACACCGGGGGGACTGAATGCTGGCCGAGCCCCTGTCTCTCTGCACTGACGTAAGGATGCTCACCTCCTGCAGCCAGGTGACTCATCCTTGTTTTGCACAGGCTGCCCGCTGTCGCTGCAGAACCTCACTGGGAGCATCATGTACTGAAGGGGCCCAGTACAAGTCTCCTGCAGGAGTCTGGCTTTGGCTGGATTTGCTGCAGGGAGACAGGGTCGCTGGTGCTGAAGGCCCAGTTTCAGAGTTGCGGAAGCCACAGGCCTGCCCCTGTGGAACTGTGTGGGTCCCTGTGGCTCAGCACATATGCCAAAGGGATTGCTCCCAGGGGACTGGTTACCGGCTGGAGCATAGACCAGACCCTGTAGGTACGTAACAAAGAATACCCTTGCCAGAGGGTGGCTACAGATGTGGTGGGTTATCTCAATCAAGAGACCTTGAATCACAGTGCAGGAGGAGGTGGGGCTCCGACAGAGACCCGATCAGCCTGGATTTAGCAAAGAGATACGGGCACATCGCCTTAGTGTAGTGATAAACAGAAAAAAATCTGCCTTCCTAACCAATTTGGGACTTTCTGAGCTTAAAGTGTTACCATTTGGGTTAATGAGTGCAGGATCCACCTTTCAAAGGCTTGCGAATCAAGTGGCTGGGTGACAGGACTTTGCTTGTGTCTACATTGAGGATATTGCAGTCTTCAGCAATTCCTTGCCAGAGCATAAGGATCACCTGGGAATGGTGCTGAAGAGACTCAAAGGTGCAGGTCTAAGTGTAAAGGTGTCAAAGTGCAGGATGGGGCATTGAAGATGTAAAACAAATTCTGTCAGGAAAGGCGAAGCCGGACTCTGGCCAGTGAATTGTGCACTGACACATCCAACACAGGCTTGGGAGCGCTGATGATGCCAGCAGGGGAGAGCACCGAGCAGCATCCCATCCCTTTCTGAGCAGAAAATGGACTCCAAGTGAATGGAATGACGTCGTTATAGAACATGAATGCTCGGCAACTGTGGGTTGTCCGACAGCTAAGATCCTACCTGTTCAACCGGAGGCGCTGGGTACTGACTGACTGCCCCCCTTTAGCGTGGCTACACAGAACCAAAGGCACCAACTCTTGGTTGGTACGCTGGAGTACAGCCCTCCAAAGGCATGAGATGGAGACTCAACATGTCATGGGGGCAGACGCGCTATCCAGGCAAGAGGGCCCAGAGCAGATGCATTCGGAATAGCCAGTGGCTAGGCCTAGGGCATCAATGTCAGGAGGCGACAGGACACAGATGTGCCCAAACACGCCCAGGCAGGTACGTTACATGTCCAACAACCATTTTCTCACTATTACACTGATGGGGTCGTGTGTGATTGGTACATTCCTCAGGGTACAATCTGGACCGATGGACAGCTGTGTCCCCTCAGCTCTCCAATTTGGGGAGCCTTTTACATTGCTTCATTGTGAGAGCAGCCACTCCTGGCCTGTTCACACACGGCTTCTCGCATGGAAAATCACTCCCAGCTGAATATATGAGTGCTTCTAGCCAGCCACTCCTGAATTATATTGCAGAGTGACACTAGCAAATTCCCAGTCCTAGACTTGTCTCCAGAAATATGCGTTTTGTATTGCCCAGCTCTCTCCTTCTGGACAATACAAGCTCATAGAAAGTCCATCATTTCATTACTAGAAAATGACATGCACAAATCTTGTTATCTCAAGTGGAGGGTCCCAAACACTTCAATCCAAACACACTGGCTTAGATAAAACAACAAAACAAGTTTATTAACTACACAGAGAGAGAGAGAGATTTTAAGTGATTACAAGTAATGAGGCATAAAAGTCAGAATCGGTTACAAAGAAATAAAAGGTACAATGCAAACTAATACCTAACTTTACAAGCTAAGTGAACTTAAAGCAAATGGATTTCTCTCGCCGTGTATTCACGACTGTCTGGCTGGATTCTTTCAGCCAGGACGACTCCCCCAGTTCAGTGATGCTTCCTTTGTCTTTCAAACGTTATTGATGCCGTGAGTAGAGATGAGGAGAGAGAGAGAGGTGATTTGGGGCATCTGTTCCTCATTTTTACACCTTTAGCTCCTCTTTGAGAATCACCTCTAGCTGGGGTTCAGGCAACAGCGAGTCTGTTTGCCAAGATGTAAATTTCTCGCTCACATCCTTCTTCCTGTCAAAGAATGGCCGCTTAACTAAGTGATATAGTCCAGTTGATTTTGTTGACACCTGACTGACATGTCAATTTCCCTGTTTGCTCTGAGGAACTGATTTGGGCTGCTTCCCCAGATTTGAAATATGCCTTAGCAACATGGTAACTGAGCCTTCGTGGGTCACAACTGAGAATACCAAATTCAGGACCAACTGCTGAAAAATAGAGCTGATATGCCCCAAAGCTGGTGGCTATTCTCTCATGAGATATACCAAACCAGCAACAAAAGTAAATTGCTATTTCACCACACTGACTAACAAGCAGTCAGAACAGCAGTTTCCTTAAGCATTCCAGTCCTTGTATCGCCACCAAAAACACTAGACTTATAGATGAGTGGTTCTTTAAAGCCAATTTAATCTAATAACAGGTTCTTCTGATCCAAAGGACCATGCCCAGGTCAATATACAACTCAGATCTTACTCAAAAATCACAGTGTTGCCAGTCCTTTAGTATCTGAAATCTAAAGGTATATTCAAAGAAAGAAAGAAAGAAAAAGGTGAGAGTTAAAATTGGTTCAAGGAATCAAATAAGTACAATAACTGCAAAGTTCTTGGTTCAGGCTTGTATCAGTGATGGAATAAACTGCTCGCTTGATAAGTCTCTGGTTACTTCCAAATCATTGGAAGGACCTCAGTCCCTTGGTTAGAATGTTCCATTAGTACAAGTCCTTAGTCCAGAGGTTTGAGCTGGAAAGAGGCAAAATGGAGGTGTTTCCAGGGCCTTTTATAGCTTCTGCCATGTGGAGGGAAACCCATTGTTTCAAACAAAGCCCTCAGCACAGCTAGTAGAAAATTACAGGTAAAAGATGGGGTTTGGGATCACATGGGCAAGTCACGTGTCCAGGCATAATTTTGCTTAGTCACAGCAGGAAATCATTACCTATACCCCAGACAGCACCTTTGCAGGACAGTCCATTCAGTGTACATGGTCTCCCATGGTCCATTGTCAGTTAAGTGTTTCTTGATGAGCCACTTAATATGGGTCATTACACATACTGAATCTATTTCCCCATGTTAAGTATCCTCACACCGTCTTGTCAACTGTCTAAAATGGGCCATCTTGATAATCATTACAAAAGTTTTTTTTTTCTCCTGCTGATAATAGCTCATCTTAATTAATTAGCCTCTTACAGTTGGTATGGCTACTTCCACTTTTTCATGTTCTCTGTATGTATATATATTTTCTTATATATGTTCCATTCTATGCATCTGATGACGTGGACTGTAGCCCACGAAAGCTTATGCTCAAATAAATTTGTTAGTCTCTAAGGTGCCACAAGGACTCCTGTTCTTTTTGCGGATACAGACTAACACGGCTGCTACTCTGAAACCTTAATTTGAATAGTCCCTCCAGGATGTGCAGGCTAAATACCTTGTGGGTGTTACCCCAGGAGCAAACAGTTGAAATCCAGGTATAGAGCCAATACTCATAACTTCAAATACAAAATGATACGTGCATACAGATAGCATAATCATATTCAGCAAATCATAACCTTTTCATAGACATCTTACATGCCACATTTTGTACAAGATTTGTTGCAAATATGTAACAGTGGTTGCAACAATGATCTATATGGTCATATTTTAATCAGATAACATCACAAACATCATACAGCAGAATCTTATAACTTTACCTACAATGTTGCCACACATATTTTACCGTGACAATAATTATCAGCAAATTATGAGTTTTCCTATGATACCTCACAACGCATACTTTGTACAAAATTTATCATAGTCTTGTAAAAGTGGTGAACATTGGGGTACAGTGTGTCACAATGGTCTGCCAAGAGCTAAGAACTAGATTTCAAGCTCGTGGACCATTATGGTTATTGCAAGATGTTTGTATGGGAAACAGTTTACAAGCTATGTAGAATACTGGGTTGAACAACTGTTGAAGGGAGACATGTCACTTGAGGCGAGGTAGGTCTCAGAGCTAACTCAATCAATATTCAAAATCCTGAACATCCCTGGAGGCAGCACTTTGTTTACTGTCTGAGACCGGTGATCATCGCAGGGAGCAGATGCCAGAAAGCCAGGGATGGGAACCACCCCGCTCGGAGCTTGCCCCTTTTTACGAGGAGTTTGACCGGGTGCTGGGTGCTGTGCTCAGTGGAGTAGCCAGGGTCTAAGTGTAGGGGGAGCAAACATAAAAAAGGCACCCCCCCCCTTGGCTCCACCTCTGGCCATGCCCCCCCTTGGCTCCTCCCATTTCCCCCCCAGATTAACCCCGGGGCTCGGCTCAGGACTCCTGCGGGCTTCCCGGGGGTGTGGATACCCCCATCCCCCCGCGGTCCCGGGAGAGTCTCTCCTGCCCAGCCCGCTCTGCAGGTGTCCCCCGCCGAGCTGCGCCGCCCGGCCCCACCTGCGGGGTCCTGTCCCCCCCGCCCTGGGCTCCAGGCTCCTGCGCCGTGCCAGAGCCCCCCGTCCAGACAGTGCGGCCTGCGCCCCTGCGCTGCGGGCCCGGCCCCGGCCCCGGGGAGCCCCTTGCCCGGAAGGGACCCCCTAGTGCAAGGCACCAGACCCCCGCCGCTCACCTTCTGTCCTGCGCCGCCGCCTGTCCCCGGCCGATCCCGGCCCCGCGCTGCGGGCGGATCCCGGCTCCGGCTCCGGCTTGGGGCGGGGAGCGTTTGGCTGCCGAGCCCTGAGCCGCCGCAAGAGGTGGCTGCACCTGCGGCGATGTTGGGGCCGCGTGGGGCGCGATGGCCGAGCCGGCCCCCTCGCTCCTCCGGCCGTGCCTGCCGCCCCCCACCATGGCTCCTCCAGCCGTGCTGCCCCCAGCGCCGGCCCGGCTGTCCTGCGCCGCCGCCTGTCCCTGGCCGATCCCGGCCCCACGCCGCGGGCGGATCCCGGCTCCGGCTCCGGCTCCGGCTTGGGGCGGGGAGCGCTTGGCTGCCGAGCCCTGAGCTGCCGCAGGAGGTGGCTGCGCCTGCGGCGATGTTGGGGCCGTGTGGGGCGCGATGGCCGAGGAGCCATCCCCCTCGCTCCTCCGGCCGCGCCTGCCGTCCCCCCCCCCCCATGGCTCCTCCGGCCGTGCTGCCCCCCAGCGCCGGCCCGGCAGGCGCTGCTTTTGGGAAATGTGCTGAGGGGAAGCGGCTGTTTCCCCTGCACCCCACTAGCTACTCTACTGGCTGTGCTACACCCCCAGCGCTTCACAACAGCCGCGCCAGCCTGGACAGCGACCTTCTCACCCCTGAACCAAGCACAGGGCCAGTGGGGAGACAGCAAGCGCTGGATGAGGCGGCCAAAGTGATTCTCGGGCTCACTGTGGTCTCCAAGGCAGCTTTGCTGCCGGAGCAGCTGCAGCACATCCTGGGTCTCTACTCGGAGGGGTTTTCTGATGCCCCCCCCCCCCAGGGGCTGCCCACCGCGGAACCAGCATCAGAAACACAAGAGGCAGAGGTCGCCCCTGAGCCTGGTCAGTTTCTGGCGGCACATCTGTTATTAATCTAGGAATGGGAGGGATTTCCAATTTATTACCCAAAGCAGAATGTATTGCAAGCTGCAGGCAGCCGCATGTAGCCAGTAATGGCAGGTTGCTGGCACCACCTGGAATTCAAAATGGAGATTGGGAGCGCAAACAACACTGAAACAAGAATTTAATATTAAACTTGGACTAGAAACTCGAGCAATCTTTCAGAGCTGGGCCTAGATTTGCCAGTTGTGGTTGGACGTATTCCTGGAAGTTTCATCACATGACATAAAAGATTAATCTTTAATTCCTGGAGGGTTGGCAATCCTAGATGAACTGTGATGGGTTCAGTCACAGAGACGCCCTTGGGACTGCCACCTGATGTGCTGAGACTACCTCTGAGCCCGTTTTCCCTGCCAGCTTGGGACTCCAGAACCCTGTCTTGTTGAGCCAGAAATGCCAGTCTGCTCCAACACAAACCCAGGGTCTGAACCACGTGCCCCAAAGCTGCAGACTTAACTGAAAAGAGCTTAAGAAGTGTTCCTGTCTCTAGCACCCAGACACCCAGTTCCCCATGGGATCCAAACTCCAAATGAATCCGTTTTACAGGGTAAACTCATAAATTGTCCGCCCTCTGTAACACTGATAGAAAGATATGCACAGCTGTTTGCTCCCCAGGAATTAATTACTTGCTCTGGATTACTTAATAAGTAAAAAGTGATTTTGTTAAATACAGAAAGTAGGATTTAAGTGGTTCCAAGCAATAACAGACAGAACGAAGTAAGTTACCTAGCAAAATAAAACAAAGCACAGAGATCCAAGCCTAATGCAGTAGGAAACTAAATGCAGGTAAATCTCACCCTCAGAGATGTTCCAATAAGCTTCTTTGACAGACTAGACTCCTTCCTAGTCTGGGTCCAACAATCACTCCCAGCCCCATAGTTACTGTCATTTTTCCCCAGTTTCTTTCAGGCATCTCTTTGGGGTGGAGAGGCTACCTCTTGAGCCAGCTGAAGACAAAATGGAGGGGCTTCCAGGGCCTTATATAGTCTTTCTCTTGTGCCACATCACAGCCACAGAATGGGGTCTCTAGCCACCTGGGCAAGTCACCTGTCTATGAATGATTCAGCTTTTTGCAGGCCGACACCATTGTTTACATGTTAGTTTGAACAGTCCCAGAAAAGGTCAGATGAGGATTGGCGTCTCTCAAAGTCCATTTTTAGTTAAGTACTCCCAATTACTTGAATAGCCCCTTCACACTATGTTTACCAAATCTGCCTCACGTGCTTCCTACAGCAACGATCACATCCCTCAATATGCTGGCCATGCTCCTACTTATACAGCCCAAAATGCCGTTAGCCTTCTTGGCAACAAGGGCATACTGTTGACTCATATCCAGCTTCCCATCCACTGTAGCCCCTAGGTCCTTTTCTGCAGAACTGCTGCCTAGCCACTCGGTCCCTAGTCTGTAGCAGTGTATGGGATTCTTCCATCCTAAGTGCAGGACTCTGTACTTGTCCTTGTTGAAGCTCATTAGATTTCTTTTGGCCCAATCCTCTAATTTGTGTAGGTCCCTCTGTAACCTATCCCTACCTTCCAGCGTATCTACCATTCCTCCCAGTTTAGTGTCATCTGCAAACTTGCTGAGAGTACAATCCACGCCATCCTCCAGATCATTAATGAAGATATTGAACAAAACCATCCCCAGGACCAACCCTTGGGGCACTCCGCTTGATACTGTCTGCCAACTAGACATGGAGCCATTGATCACTACCCGTTGAGCCTGATGATCTAGACAGATTTCTATCCACCTTATAGTCCATTCATCCAGCCCATACTACTTTAACTTGAAGGCAAGAATACTGTGGGAGACTGTCCACTGCTTTCCCCTCATCTGCAGAGCTGGTTATCTCGTCATAGAAGGCAATTAGGTTAGTCAGGCATGACTTGCCCTTGGTGAATCCATGCTGACTGTTTCTGATCACTTTCTTCTCCTCAAAGTGCTTCAAAATTGATTCCTTAAGGACCTGCTCCATGATTTTTCCAGGGACTGAGGTAAGGCTGATGGCCTGTAATTCCCTGAATCCTCCTTCTTCCCTTTTTTAAAGATGGGCACTACATTAGCCTTTTTCCAGTCATCCGGGACCTCCCCCAATCGCCATGAGTTTTCAAAGATAAATTAATGGAGATATTGTATCTCCTAGAGCTGGAAGGGACCTTGAAAGGTCATTGAATCCAGCCCCCTACCTTCACTAGCAGAACCAAGTAGTGATTTTTGCCCCAGATTCCTAAGTGGCCCCCTCAAGGATTGAAGTCACAACCCTGGGTTTAGCATGCCAATGCTCAAACCTCTGAGCTATCCCTCCCCCCATAATGGCCAATGGCTCTGCAATCATATCTCCCAACTCCTTTAGCAATCTCAGCTGCAGTGCATGCGGCCCCATGGACTTGTGCTCGTCCAGCTTTTCTGAACAGTTCTGAACCACTTCTTTCTCCACAGAGGGTGGAAACACTTGGAAAAGATTTGCAGCTGAGATTCAGGAGAGGGAATCTGTAGGGAAGGATGCTTCCTGCTGCTTTTTCCTCCCCTGTTGGAGTTTCTTTTGTTTCCCGTCCTGCTTGATGACTCTGCTTGTTGCTTAAATGCAAACTAAGTAGAGCACCCATTCCTTTGTTGAGACAAGCTTGTTTGCCAACCTCAGGTTAGAGCACGTGTTAACACCATAAAGGGGAATCTTATCACTTCACGTACAATGTTGTCACACACATATTTTATCAGGGCAATACTGATCGGCAAATTATACATTTACAAATAATACCTTGCAAGGTTGTACAAAGATTATTACAACAGTGGGTACGCTGTGGACACAAGGGTACATTCTGTCACACTCCCCTACCTTCCCCCTTCAGTCCTTTGTTCTCGTGATGGGGTCTTTGCTCAGCTTCCCTGAAGTCCATAAAACATGGGGACTTGCTTTGTTTCTCTGGCCCCTTTGTTGATGTGGGTCAATTTCAACTAGTTCCTTAATGACTCCCTCCTCCACCCAGGCAGGGAGGTGACACCCACCTATGCCTCGTAGCCTGCCCTGAGAGCAAACTTGCTCCCTTTTCTCCCCCCAGGGTAACACTGCAACACAGAGGGGAAACTGAGGCACATACGGGGGTCATAAAATACTACAACAAATTCCCACTTTGTCACAGGGACCAATCCCCTGGTATTGTTGGTTTTTTCGCCCCACCTGGCTGATCTGACCCAAAGTGGCTCTATTCACCATGGTACTGTTTCCAGGACGCTGGGGCTTTCAAATGTGCTGAGAAGGCCCAAGATGAATCCTGGTATGTTATAGGAAATGCATTTCCTGCTGTGGGGCACTCACACTCAGGGTCATTGGCACCCCATTGTGCTGGGTACGGCACGGACACACAGTGACCAAGACCAGGCCGGCATAGCAGGGGGCTGTAGGTCGGGATTGAGGGGCATCGGTGGGGAAGGGGGGAAGGCAGCCCCTGCTCTCACTCTGCCCCTGGCCCTGGTCCATTCTGGGTGCACTTGCATTTCTCTGGAGGCCCCTCGACCTCTGCCCAGAGCAAAATCCCAATCAACTGTGCCATGCGGCTGCAGGGATGTCACCGCCTCTGGGCTCCAGGACTGGCAGACTCTGTTAATGGTTCATTCGCTGGGGGATAAGAGGCTGGAGCAGCCCCTGAAGGAGAGACAGACAGGGACCTTGCAGCTCCACAGACACCCAGGAACTGCTCCTTCCCCTGGCATAGAGTGACCCCAGGTGAGTGGGAGCCCCAGCCCTGTACGGACAGCCCTGGCATCACATGGCCTTACAGCAGCCTTCTTCTTGTGGGGTATCTGGTGAGCACAGGGGCTGTACACAGACGGGTGAGTTATTGTAGGGTCTCTGATGAGCGTGGGAACCATGCACAGATTGGTGAGTTATTGTAGGGTCTCTGGGGAACACAGGAGCTGCCGACAGACTGATGAGTTATGGTAGTGTCTCTGGTGAGCACGGGGGCCGTGCACAGACTGGTGAGATACTGTAGGGTGTCTGGGGAGCACAGGGGCTGCGCACAGACTGGTGAGATCTTGTAGGGTCTCTGGTGAGCAAGGGCACTGCATATAGACTGGTTAGTTAATGTAAGGTCTCTGGTGAACACACAGGGGGCTGTGCATAGACTGGTGAGCTCTTGTGGGGTCTACACAGTGTTTGCTATTTTGGCAGGGCTGGGAGCTGGCAGCTTGTCTCTGGGCTTGGGAGACAGTCACAGGGAACTGATGGGTCTCCTGTCCCCGCAGGCATCCCTCACATGGTCCCGCTGGAAGCTGTGAAGGCCCATCCCGGTCAGCGATGCTGATCCTGAGCTGTTCCTCCAAGCTGCGGCTGCTGGAGGGGATGCTACGGAGGGGCCTGCCTGACACGCTGCCGGTGACCAGGACTCGCCCGCCCCCGCAGGGCCAAACGCTCCCACCCTCGGGCTGGGCAGAGAGCAGGGGAAAGTCCCTCAGAGCCCCCTGGGTGATGGGGCACATATTGGGCTGGGGTGCAATCCCCTGGGTTGGGCTTACATGGAGGGCTGCCCCTCCACCTGGTCAGGGGGTAGCAGTTTGGGGGGCAGACCCTTTCTCCAGGTCGGGGGGCAGCAGTTCAGGGGCCGGGCAGGCTCTTATAGATCCACAGGGGATGTGCTGTACCCCAGCCTGTCACCAGTCCCCTGGGAGTGACCCCTGTAGTGGGCCGGGGCCCGAGGCTGCACACAGCTCCACAGGGGCAGGCCCGTGACCTCCACCACTGGGCCTTTGACACCAGCCCTCCCATCTCTCTCCGTGGCTCCCTGCAGCGAATCCAGCTGAGCATGGGCAGACACGGGCAGGGCATGGCCAAGGTTAAGACCCGGAATCGCCAGCAGGGGGGTCCTGGCCTGGGGTGAGGGCAACAGGTTAACCCCAGGAGGGGAAATGGATTCCTGGCATACACACAGCCCTCGGGTTGGGACAACCAGCGTAGGGGAGCCCCCTGCATCACCAGACCCTGGGACACCAGCAACCCAGAGACATGGCTGGGCTAAGACCAGCCTCGCAGGGGGACACACCTACACTGATCCCCGAAATGCTCAAGGGGTCACTTCCTACCCCAGCCGAGGGGTCAGGACACCCCAGGGTGCAGCCAAGATGGCCGACACATGGAGGAAGAGGGGGTCACGACCCTCCTCCCTCCCTGGCAGATGGGGGTGGGGAAATGCAGTGGCTGGATCCCATCCCAGTTTCAAACCCAAAGGTTTGGGGCGGGGAGCAAAAGGGTGTTGAGGCTGCATGAAAACTCCCCCCTGCCCCCTGCTAGTATCAGTGAACAGACTTGCCCTAAGGGTGGATGTGAGACTGCTCTGAGCTGGGTATTGGAAAGGGTGAGTTTGAGTCGAGCCAGCTGTGAGCATGCTGACCGTGCCTGGTAGGACAGGGATGGGGAAGATGCTGTGGCTTCTATGGATAGCATTTGTGGGTTCAAACTTCACCAGGACGGTCACTGGTTACAGTGACCCTGCCCAGTGAAGAGATGAAATAAAGTAGGATTTTTCTGTAATATTTTTACAACACTATGTGTGCCTCAGTTTCCCCCTATGTGTTGCATGGCTACCCAGTTGCGGGGGCGAGGGTGAGGATTAAGTTTACGCTCAGGGCAGGCTAAGAGACATAGGGGTGGGTGTCACCTCCCTGTGAGGGTGGAATAAAGGGTCCTTAAGGAACTTGTTGAACTCAACCAAATCCCCAAGGGGGCCAGAGAGACAAGGCAAGCGCTGCTGACTCCTGGATTTCCCCGCCTCTCAGCCGGGAGGCTGAGCAGAGACCCCAGCTCGAGAGCACAGGACTGGGAGGTGGGGGGTGCTGGACAAAGATGGAGGCTCTCACCTGGAGCTGGCCAAGGAGGTCAGACGGAGACAGAGACAGCCTGGAAAGGGACTTTCAGTCCAGCTTGGCTGGGCCCTGGCTGACCGCAATGGACACTGCTTTACCCCCGTTCTCTCTGCTGACCTAAGACCGCTCCGTGACTCATAAACCAGCCTGGCTTGACAATGCTGCCGGGTGTCACTGCAAACACAGGCTGGGGTGTGGGAGCCCCGAAGAGCGGCCAGGTCTCTCCCGGGGTCTGGCTCAGTGGGAGGCACCGGGCAGAGCTCGCGGGGTGGAGCAGGAGGGCTGGAGCCCAGAGGCTCCATCTCAGAGGCGGTGGCCTGCCCTGCAGGAAGAGTGGGGCCCCTGGGGGGTGGCACTTTGAGGGCTCCTCCAAGGGGCAGAGTAAAAGCTGGGGCCCAGCATCGATCCTGGGAATCCGGGACATCCCCGGACTCTGACCCCTGTGTCTTGGCAGGTCTACGGCGCTGTGATGCATGTGAACCGCGGGAACCCGGCTGGCCAGGAGGTGCTGGTGGATTCATGGCCAGCGTTCAAAATGGTCCTGACCCGGCCACGTAGAGAAGTGCGGCTTTTGCTGGTCCCCTCCCATCGGCCGCGCTCCCCTCCCCCGCCTGACCCCATCGCTGCCCCGCTCCCCTCCCCCGACTGACGCCATCACTCCCCCACTCCCCTCCCCCGCCTGATGCCATCTCTGCCCCGCTCCCCTCCCCCGCCTGATGCCATCTCTGCCCTGTTCCCCTTCCTGCGCCGTTCACAGGATCCCTTCCCCCTCCTCAAACTCTTACTTGGGGCTCGCTGTGCCCTGCTTCCCCGATGCCGTCCCTGAGGGTCATGGGGGGAGGGCAGAGGCTGCGCTCACCCACAGACAGTGTCCCCCCTGCAGGTGGCGCGAGACCCAAGCGATTATTTCACCAACTTGTATATGACCTTCTACCGGGACGAGGGCGCCTGCCGGGCCCTGCTGGAGAACAGCCGCACCGTGGACTGGGGCCAGGCCTTCCAGATACAGGGTGACCCCCTCCAGCCCCGCTCTGTCCAGCACCTGCCACATGGGGGGCAGGACCACTCCCCCTCCCACAGGCCAATAGTCCTGAGGAGCCTGTCTGGGCCCCTACCCCCCCCCCCACAGGCCAATAGCCCCGAGGAGCCTGCCTGGGCCCCTCCCCCCCACGCGCCAATAGCCCCGAGGAGCTCACCTGGGCCCCTTCTCCATCCAGACCTGGGATCCTGAATGCGCCAAGCTTGGGAACCCCCGGTTGGGTCATGCCGGCTCACAGTGGCCCTTGGCCCCTCCCTGCTGCTCTCCCCTACCAGGCTGGGCCCCCCACGTCCATGGGGACCTTTCAGGGGCCCCTGCTGACAGCGCATGGCTGTCCCTGCAGGGCTGCAGGACGGGCTATACGAGACCATCAGGGACATCACCAGGGCCAGGGGGCTTGAGATGGAGACGTATCCGCACCGGCTGCTGTTGCACCCAGACCCACCTGCCATGCCCCAGTACCGGTAGGTGCCCCCGAGATATGGGGTGTGTGAGAGAGAATGGGGCAATGTACACAAGCAGCCTGTGCTAGATGGAGGGGGGAGCGCGGCTGGGGGAAGGGAAGGACCCCGGGGTGCCAGGCCAGAGGCCTCCATTGTGCCCTAGATCTGGTGGCAATGAGTTCCCCAGGCTAACGGTGCTGGCAGAGTGAGGGCATCACCACGGCCCCACACAAAGCCCCAGGCCTTGGGCACATGCTGCCAAGGATTTCCCATCCTGCTCCGGGGCAGGGCTGAGTCAGCCCTAGAGCTTCGCCAGGGGGCAGGGGCAGCCCAGCCTGGCCAAGGAACCTCCTTGGTCCCAGGATGGGGAGAGCAGGGGGAGGGGCAGCCTGTAACCCTTCAGTATCCTGGGACGGGCAGCCAGGGGTCCTTGACCCCAGAGCTGTCCCCTCTCAGGGGGGGGGGCTCCAAGCACAGAGCCCCCTGGTCCCTCCTTTCCTGTCAATGGGTAAGTCTCCGGGAAGGGTGTTCGCTGCCCACTGAGCCCTGGTGCTTTCATCTCAGGGAGCTGAGCTTAGCCAAGGCCCATTGGCACCGATGACTCTGCTGGGGCTGGACTGGGCCTTGTCAGACAGCCCCTGTGCTGAGGCCGCGGGAGTGTGTCGATCCCCTCCCCGCATGTGCCAGGGCCTGACTTGATCCCGTCCCCCCAGGGCTCCCCCTTCTCCCCCACGCCAGGTCTATCCTCTCTCAGCCTCCCCCCATTCTCCCTGTGCCAGGTCACTCCCCCTCCAGCCTCCCTCCCCTCCATGGGGGACACTGGGAGGAGCGATATGAGGGCTATAGCCACCCCAGAATTTGCCATAGCCTCCCCTCCCAGTGCAAAGGCCCAACGTTACGCAGCAGTAAGGATGGCAATGCCATACCATGCCACCCGTCGGTCTCGGCTGCTTCTGGCGATGGCGCTGCCTTCCGAGCTGGGTGGCACACCCCTCCCCCACAGGATACATTCCATGCCCCCCAGTTTGAGATTCGGCAACCCCCCATCCCCTCCATTTTTCTGTCCAGCCCATCTCAGCCCCACAACTGGGAAGAGGATGGCATCACTGGACACTGCTCCTCTCTTATGCCATGTCATACCAGCTCAATTTCTGCTCCCCGGGCTCATTCCCTTGTACCCCCAGTTCACTGCACCCCACGCCCCAAGCTGGGTCAATATCCCCCTATGTTCACACCTCCCATGTTTGGTTGCTCCCCGCTCCCCTCCCCTAGACTTACCCCTTCTCCTGCTGGTTCTATTCCCCCTGCCCCCCACATGCTGACATCCTCCCCTTGCCAGGTCAACCCCCTCTGTGCTCACCCCACCCCGTCCTGTGTCTCTCTCCCCCCTGCCCTGTCTTGCAGGCCTGACAAGGGGCTCAGGCTGGCCCCCATGTCCCCCGCCCACGCCATGCTGCTCAGAGACACCTGGAACTTTGGGGGGAACAGCCGGAGCCTGCGGTACCTGTGCCTCCTGATCCGCCACTTCCCCAACGCCTGCCTGCTGGCCCCTGAGGGGACCCCCATCTCCTGGTCCCTCACCGACCAGCTGGCTGCCCTGACGCACGGTTACACCCTCCCGGAGCATCGCGGCCAGCACCACATGAAGCTCGTGGTGGGGATGCTGGCGGCACAGTTGCATGCCCGCGGCTTCCCTGTATACACCCGAGTGCTGCCCCACAACGAGCCTTCACTGCACACCCTGCAACGCCTCGGCTTCCACATCCTGCCTGGGGTGTTCTCCCGGCTGGTGGTGAGGCCTGGGTTCACCCAGTCCCAGCCAGCCAGTGCCCGGGACTCGGCCCAGGACCCTGCGCCAAGCTCTGGGGAACGGCGACACGCCCAATAGCACATAGCATGGGGGGAGAGGAGAGGAGGAGAAGGGGACACGGCCTAGGGCCCTGCACCCAGCTCTGGGGGACAGCCACGCTCCAGCAGTACATAGCCCTGGGGGAGGGGAGGAGATGGGGACACAGCCCAGCCATGACCAGGGACCTGCCACCCCTGAAAAGGATACACATTGACCAGCCACCAAGGGAGCTCAGCTGTCAGCCCTTGGGAAGCCGGGGCCTAGTAGAGGAGACTATCTCATGCTCCATTATCCCCTGGAGCAGGGCAGAGGCTCAGTAGGGGATGCTCTCCCCGGCAGTCAGTGCTGGCCCCAAAGAGAGCAGGGTGAGGGCTCAGCAGGGGGCGCTCTCCGCTCACAGTCCTGCCCCCGTGCCCTGTGCTGTGGGCTCAGCAGGGGGCGCTCTCCCGCTCCCTTCCCCAGGCAGTTTGTTGCTCGGCTGGGGCTGTGGTGGTGGGGGGGTCCCCTTTCCAGGAGCTGCGCCTGGTCTTGCCAGAGCTTTGGTGCAAGCTCCCTTGGGCTCCAACCACATGTCCCAGCTGTGGCCCTCCCCTTACCTCCCCTGTGGTGATAGGGGGCAGGTGCTGGCCTTGCACGGCTGCTCCAGGGTCAGCAGGCAGCTGGAAAGCCAGTCCAGGGCTTGTGTTGATGATGGTGCACTACACGTGGGAGGGGAGTGGCCATAGGACCCCATCGTAGAGCCCTGCTGGGCCGGAACACAGGGAGGAGCATCCGCTCTTCTCCCTGCCCCCCAGAATGGACGTCCTCGGCCCTGGGCAGGTGACTTGGGACTGACTTGCCTCCTGCCAGGCTCAGTGCACAGGCTGCTCCTCCCCGTGTAGCTGGGCCCAGGTGCAGAGCCAGTGAGCCATTGGGTTGGGGGAGAGGACCCCCCACACGCAGCAGACATGGCAGGTTCTCCTCCCCCTTGCCGGTAGGTCAATAGCAGTGTGGAGAGGGGGTGGGGCACTCTGGCTCCTTGCAGGCCCCAGGGACACGCATCCCCTTCCTCTCAGGGGGTGGGACAAAGAGTGAATTTTCTGTAATAGTTTTGATGCCTGTGTGCCTCAGTTTCCCACTGTACTATTCATGTCTGCCCAGTGGGTGCCAAAGAGTTAAAAAGCCTCTCCTGGGGCAGAGCAGGGACAGGAGGGGGAGTGTCACATGGCTGGGGAGCAGGAACTGGGCGTTCAGGATCAAAACCAACCCAGATCAACGGAGGCTCCACAAAGAAGAGGAGCTGGCGTTCGGTGGGACTCAGGAGCTCCCAGCTAGGACTGAAAGAGATGGAGACAGGATCCATTTTTGGCTCTTCAGCAGCTTGGCTGGGTGGGGCCCTGGCCTGTGTCTTCACCTTCACTTCTCTCTGCTGCCCCAGGGACCTCCCAGGCCGGGTTCCCGGGGACCAATAAACCGTGTGCTGTGTGGAAAAGGCTTTGGGATGTCACTGCAAACACTGGCTGGGGACACTGGTCCCCAAAGAGCAGCCAGGTCTCTCCAGGGGTCTGGCTCAGTGGGACGTGGTGAAGCAGGGGGGCTGGAGCCGTGTGCTCGGCCCTGGAGGAAGAGAGACCCCTTCGGGGGCTGGCACGTCACAGGGTTCCTCCAAGGAATGGTTTAAAAGCTGGGGCCTAGCACCGATCCTGGGGAGGCATGACCGGGAGCAGCGCTGTGGGTCCCAGCCGGGGGCACCCGGCCAGTGTGGGGTGTCTCCTTCACAGCCAGAACCGACAGCAGAGAAGGGGGGGCACATCTGCAGGCAGACCCGGGGTAGAGCCAGCCCTGCCCCCAGCCAGGGCACAGTCCCACCAGGGCACAGCACTCTCCCCGCCGGCCAGGGAGCTCTCCCCCCAGAGCAGTGCCCCCACCCCCAGCCGGCCGGCCTGCGTTGCCCCATAACTTTGACTCTCAGACTTGCACACAGTCTCCATTTCCCAAGATTGAATCATTATTTTAAAAACTGTATAGAAATCACCACTCTCCCATCATTCCGTGCATCTGGCCCAGCCTCTGGCCCAGCTCCGGCCTCAGCGGAACCGCTTCTCCTCCCACACGTACAGCTTCCCCGCAGGCACCTTCCGGAAAAACAGGCTCTTGCCTCGGCTCATGTTCCCCTGCACGGAGAGGAGAGGAGACGGCTGTCAGGGTGCCCTGCCCTGCCCTACCCTGCCCCGGGGCAGCTTCCCTCTGCCTGTCACCCAGGCCCCAGTCTGTCTAGCCCTTCCCCACCCCCAGCCTCCTACCCACACAGCAGGGCCAGCGCTTCCCAGCCCTTCTGTAACCCCCACCCTGAGAGGAGTGCCAGGCACGGCTGCCCCACACACGGCGTCGCTGCGCTATGGGGCCGGGGCGAGGCCGGGACGTACCTCCTTGAGCAGCTGGCTCCAGCAGTCTAACCAGGAGAAGGAGTTGGGTGCGTGGGGGGGAGTCCACCAGCCAGCCTGAAAAGAGGAGAGGAGGGAGGAAGTAGCAGTGAGCCGTGTTCCATGTGCCCCGGGGCCCACCCCTCGCATGGGGACTGGGCCACACGCCCACCGTACTCCGGCGTGGACACAGCCCTGCTCCGAGCCTGCAAAGTCAGCTCAAGCTGTGCCCCACCACGGCCTCTGCAGCAGCCAGTCGCCCGGGGGGATACGGTTTGTTGTTTCCAGGTGTGCATCAAGGGGAGGAAGACATTGGGTGTAATTCATGAAAAATTAAACACAACATAGTTAGAGATATTAACCATACTTTGCATAACCACGGGCCAATGCACAAAAAATGTTGTGTTTGTTATCTTAGCAGTAAATTGAGAGGCACCCTGGGGTCGGTGGCTGTCCAAACACACGCTGAGATATTGGTAAACAGATGTGCTGCAGTGGGGGCATATCCCGATACCTCCCCTTCCCAACAGATGTGTTGACCCACCTCATAAAAGTAGCCTGGCATCGCCTTTTCTTTACACAATATTTGAGGGGGCTCCATAGCCCAAAGTTGCCAGGTGCTGCCCTCTGCAATCCATATGTGCTGATAGTCAGCGGCTGGTCAGCACATACCACTTAGCTGTGTTATTGCGGGGCGAAGCCACCTCCCACACGTCACGATGGACCACCCAATCCCAGGTAACACGTGATGCCACATTCCCAGGATGCTAAGCCACAATTGCGCCCCTCCCCCCACCAATGGATAATTGACCTTTTCTTTCACCATGGCCAATTCTGAACAGTGGTAAAATTAACAAAGGAGGACAAAAGCGTCGGACACCCGAGGATGCCCATAGATATGTGCCACCATACATACATGATCCTACCCTGACGAATTTTGCAGGCTTGAAGCAGCAAGAGTGGTCCCACCACTCCTGTTCTGATATTTTGCTGTGGCCCTGCTGTGTCTATCTGGACTATGCACTGTTTCCAAGGCTCCTCCCCTCCAGCCTCCCACCACACTATGGTTCGGGCCCCATCAGCAGCTCGAGCCGGAGAGAGTCTTTGGAGGTATTCTCCCTTCTCAAAATCATAATTATCCAGATAATCCCATGGATAGCTAGAAACCCGGTTGCTCCAGGCAGGTGGCTGTCCCACGACCGAGGCCCACAATGCCATGATCAAAAATCTAGGGGAAACATATGCTTTGAGTTGATTGGCATGCGCCCATTTCAATTTGCCGGGTAGCTGAAGCTGGTACCCTACCGGGGAGATGCAATTTACAATGGAGTAAAGACCCATCCACTTGGCGTCCAGAGTGTGGGCCGCCTTCCCCAGCTTTTCCAACATTACCTTGTCTTCAATTTGCCATCCCCAGACGTCTTTACTGATGATCCCTTACGCTTGTCCTTTTTCTTATTTAAAGCGGCCTCTACGGCTTCACGGGTTTTACATACTTCCTTCCTCAACTGGGCAAAGCTGAGACTTTTGGGTTGTGGCAAATAGTAAATGTGATTATTGGTAAACACAATACTTACATTACATTTGCCTACTAGCGGGTTGCTAACACTTCCATCCTCCCAAAAGACTGCTTCCCAGCAATTAACACATACCCATTGCCCATTATACAGTACTTTAATCTCATTATCCAATTCATCCCACATACAGGATCCTAGTAAAATGTCTTTACTACAGGGCTCTGGAGCGACAGGCAAGGACAAGCACACCCACTTTTGAGGAGTCCACTCGGTACAACCTCTTGTGTCCAATCGCTTCCCTCCCTCCCCAGCCCACTGGCTCGAGGTCTGGGGTAGCCAGAAGGATCCCATGTGCAATATGGGGAGTGGGCTAGCTTTCCATATCTTTGCTTCCAGAGCCTGTTGGTGTGGGATTTTAACAACAATTCCCCCAATTAAAGGGTCTGACCTTACTATGCTAGAAACATACTGCATTCATTTATATTGATAAGTATCCAACAGTGATCTTTTGCTTTGCTTTAGCAAGTGTCTTAAAACCTTAGTATTTCCTGATGTTACCCAAAACATTTTGTATTCCAAGGTGGACAAAGCAAGTATTTGCATTTCAGTACATCCCATGTGCAATAGCAGTATGATTTTTCATTTCCATTTGTTTTTGTATTAGGCTGTTCTGTAGGGACAGCGAGCATAATTGATTCTTAATTACCTCCAAGTCTACAGTATTTATAATCCCTGCTCCAAAACCAATTTCTCCCAATATGTTGTCTGCTACGTCCAGAGGTTTCCCTACAGCATTTGACACACAACAGTGCTAGCAACAATATAAACAACACAAGACAACATAGAACACAAAACACAATTTCTATTGTGAATGTAAATTCATGGTATCTTGGGTTGCTCTTCAGCTGGTATCAGCTTTTCCTGATTTTCTGAAAAACAAAAAGAACATGTTTCTACCCCTTGGGGGCGGGGGGGGGGCAGATTATTGCTTAAAATATTCCTTTCTTTACAAATACCCTTGCTGATTGCAGGCAAAACAGAGGAATTAGCCCCATATTTTCCTGGGTTTGTTCTATAGGCAGGCCAGATTTTAATGGCTTTTACCTTTAACAGTTAGGTAATTTCATAGAATATCAGGGTTAGAAGGGATCTCAGGAGGTCATCTAGTCCAAACCCTGCTCAAAGCAGGACCAATCCCCAAAGAGATTTTTGCCCCAGCTCCCTAAATGGCTCCCTCAAGGATTAAACTCACAACCCTGCATTTAGCAGGCCAATGCTCAAACCACTGAGCTATTTGCAGTAACACAGAGGTTTTTTTGCTTCTGTTTGGATTCAAAGCTATCAGCAGCTCAGAGACTCTCTCTTAAAAGGGACACAATCAACTTTCCCCGGAGTTTTGATTACTTTTAACTTTTAACTCCTGCTTCCAAAACACACAGTGATTTGAAAAGGAAAACACAACCTATTGTGGCTCCCTTTGGCAAAGGGACAGTTTGATTACACAGAGCCACCTTAAGGCTCAGTGAGGGGCACAGTCTTTCACTCTTTTACTACAGCTCTTATCTGCTATTTTGTTACCAAAAAACAGATTTAAAATCTTTTCCCATTCTCCTGACTTTGCCTGCCCTGCTGCAGCCACGACTTTGGTCTTTATTTAAAACAGTTTACATTTTGTAAAGCATTGAGTTACCTTAAGGGTTAAATGCTAAATACCAAAGATAAACAACACTAGTTACCTGTGTCTGGCAAAAGTGTTTCTTAGTTTTGCAACTTGGAATAGAAGATTCAAATGGATTTTAGTGGTATTATTTAAAACAACACCAATTCATCATAAACCTCCAAAAACCAGGAGTGTTCTTTTAGCAAATTTGACTAACTTGTTCTTAGTCAAATGATTTCACTTAGATAACCTTTTTGCCTGGATTATTTACAGACATTCCTTTGGAAATGGGCCCATTTTCCTTCAGAATAACTGCAAAGAAACCAAGAATTCTCTTCATTAACATATGTACGGCACCCCCAACTACGAGGAGAGCACCCCGTGGGGTAATTATGGAAAGGAAAGGGACCAGGAGGGGGTGGGGGCTAATTAAGGAGCCCACCCTCCTTGCTGAATTGGTAGTGAAACAAAGCCTGTGCCCATGATAAGAAACGGTTCAACGAAAAAAGCAGGACTGGGCCCAGACAAGCAGGCAGGCAACAGAAAAAAAAATGGAAAACAGGCTTGAGGGCATAGTGGCAGGTGTGAAAAAAGGAATGAGTGCAGACATGGGGAATTTAAATCCCTGAAACACAGGGCCGGCTCTAGGATTTTTGCCACCCAAGGCAAAAACAATTTTGGCCGCCCCCCCGCCCATTTTTTAATTACCCCACCCCCGGCCCCGCCTCAACTCCGCCCCTTCCCCAAATCCCCAGCCCTGCCTCCTCGGAGGGGGAGACTCCGAGTGGCCACGGCGCGGGCGCCGCTTCTCCCCCTCCCTCCCAGGCTCTCAAGTCTGGGAGGGAGGGGGAGCAGCGGCGCGCGAAACGGCCGCTCGGGATCTCCCCCTCCCTCCCACGTTTGAGAGCCTGGGAGGGAGGGGGAGATCCCGAGCGGCCGCGGCGCGCGAAACAGCTGATTCGCGCGCCGCTGCTCCCCCTCCCTCCCAGGCTTGAGAGCCTGGGAGGGAGGGCAGTAGCCGCGCGCGAATCAGCTGTTTCCCGCGCCGTGGCGCGCGAGCGGCAGCGGAGGTGAGCTAGGGCGGCCGGGGCACATTTTTAGGGGCAGCATGGCCGGCGCCAGAATGCCGCCCCTAAAAATTTGCCGCCCCAAGCACCAGCTTGTTTTGCTGGTGCCTAGAGCTGGCCCTGCTGAAACACTACTTGGAATGGTATAATCTGAGTTGATTAAGGTGTTATTTTGGGAGATAAGCAAGTTTTTTAAGGAAAGAGAGTGAGAAGTTAACTCTGCAGAGGCTGGAGAGAATTAATCCGTTGAATGTTGTAAAAATGTTACTGGAATTATTTCAGTACAGGTAAAATTTTCGGTGGCTGAACAAACTCTTTGGGTATATGTTTGATTATTCACTAATTGGGTGACCAAATAACAGTAAGGGCCTCTTTCATCTAACATACTGCAAATTCCAGGAACGGCCATCATATCTACCCCGTCATAGAACCCATCAATCTCAATTTCTGATTCCTGGGACTCATTTGTAGTGATATCATATATTTCTATTTCCACCGACCCATTTGTTGTTCACTCAATTGTTCGCTCATATGAACTATTCTGCACTTTGACAAATAATTTTTCTGAACAAAATTTTAGTAAATTACTAGCACGTCACCTTGTCCTCTTCTTCTGCTGTCCAGAAGGAACAGCGGCACCAGAAGGAGCGATAGCCTGCATATCAATCAGAGAACCATCTCGTGGCAGAAGAGCCTTTTTGTAGTGCGAAGCATGGGTCCAGGCAGTCAGTCCTTGGCTCTTCACAGCGGTGTTGGTAGTTAACAGGACTTAGTACGGACCTTTCCAGCATGGGGCCAGGGCAGTCTTTCGCTGAAGGACCTTTATGTAGACCCAGTCTCCTGGTTCCAGCGAATGGCAGGGTTGCTCAGGATCCTTGCGTAGTGCTTCTTTCACCTGTGTATAAAGAGACCTGACACATTTCATTAGTGCCTGCTGTTGGGTGATGTTAAGGGCCTTGCAAACCTGTTGCATAATCCGGCCTGTGGAAGGGGTGCCTCGGTCACTGTTGATAGAGACAGGTGGAGCAAACCGGGTGATAAAGTCTTTTAACAATCTTTTAGCCACTGTGATGGAATCAGCCCTGACACAAGAGTAGGCCTCTATCCATCCGAAATACATACAAACACAAAGAAGGACATATTCATAAGAACAACATTTTTGCATATTGATAAAATCAATCTGGATATTCACAAAGGGTCCCCACGGGGTGGGGTGAGTAGCTGGTTTTGCTCATACTGATCTGCCACTGTCGTGGGCTAGGCAGATAGGGCAAGAGTTACATTACTGCTGCGCCATTATGAAAAAATTTGGGGCATACCAATGTTGCAGTACTGATGCAATCATCCCCCCTTTGCTCACGAGCACCATTCCATGGGACATGCAAGTAAGACTGGTGAGCAAGACCTTGGGTGCCACCAAGTGGCCGTCTGGGGAGCACCACAAGGCATCAGGATGTAAAGAACAATCATCCCACCTCCATCAGTCTTTCTCATGCTCGGAGGTTGAATCTTGCATGAGAGCTAAATCTTGGAGGGTGTTAGACATGGAGGGGGACTGAAATAAAGAAACCAGGATTAAATGGAGCCGGAGACCCAGAAAGGGCCGCCGGTTTGGCAATAACAACCGCCAAAACATTTCCTCTTGTAACATCATCATAAGGTTTCTGGTGAGCAATACAATGCACAATGGCAATAGCAGAAGGAAGCTAAAAAGCAGAGAGAAGAGCATTAACAAAAGGCCCATTACTAATCCTTGCCTCACACCCGGACATAAGAAATTCTCAGTGTTTCCATAGCTGTCCGTAATCATGAACCACCCTGAAGGCATATCGGGAGTCTGTGTAGATGGTAACAGATTTGTCCTTGGCCAAGGTACAGGTGTGGGCAAGAGTGACAAGTTCTGTGACTTGGGCTGAGCGTGCTCCCGGGAGGGAGTGGGCTAAGGGGGTGCCCACAAGAGGCCTCGAAGGATCGAGAGATATCTGCTGGCCAGCAGGGGCTTGGGAAAAAACCCAATTTCCCTTTTGTCTCCTTTAATTGTGTTTTGAGTTTCTCTTGGGAGTCCTTGAGACTCCTCATTTTAGATTCACGGCGCCGTTTTTTCTGTTTCTCCATACCAATCGAAATATGCATCAAACTGACCTTGCCCAACTTTATTGGCTAGAAGTGTGCCTCTGAGGTGCACAATCTTGTCAAGGTGGTGTTCATTTTAAACAAAATGTGATTTCCAAGGTACTTATGCATAAAGAAGCATGCTGTGGCTCACCACCCTAGGAACATTCTAGAGAAGGCCGGGTGAGGGGGGTGAGCTCAACATGTGGAGTGGAGAAGTATAAGCATGTGATGAACAAATCCATATATGGAAAGGTTAAATATGATTGGTTAGAGGTTTGTGTTATGTAACTTGTTATGTAACTGCCATGTGCTATAAAATAACAATGGGAGGGGCTCCTTGCTGGAGGCATTCTGTCTGATTTTTGTACCAGGGGCTCTCCCTTTGTGCACATTGAATAAAGCCTTGTTGAATTGAATCGAAATAAATCAAATTTAATTGAATTGAAGACCCTTGATTTTGCCTGGTATCTGACTCATTTGGGAACCACAAAATCCCAACAGTTTCTTGGTGCAGTGAGCAGGGTGAGAAATATCCTTCAGGATCATGACCTACAATCAAATTAGAGGGTAAGTTTGTTCATTTTTTATTTGGTTGTGTGTCTCTGACTTGACTGGTGACTCTCATACCTTTTGTAGTAAGCAAGTCTTGGTGTTGGGGAATTCAAGGGGTTTGTTGCAGTTTTGAAACATTTAGGTCGCAGTCTTAAGACATTGTACTTAGTGTGGGGGCTGCTTAAGTTAGATTCACGTAAGTAAGTTCCTCTGACTAAGTGTTGTTGAAGTGGGACATCAAAGAGGCCATAATGACCAACAGTTAGTGTAGGGGCATGGAATAGCCATAAGTACCTCTAGTTAATGTGTTGGCTGGCCCAGATCTCCTAACTGGAAATTGTAATTGTGCAGATCAAATAAATTGGAAAAAGGATTAATCTGCTGATTGGGCATTTCAGTCTGGGGTGTTTAATTTCAATAAATTGTTATTAGTCTGTAAACAAAATTGTATTTAAAAATTTGGAGATTGGAGGATATTTAGGTTAAGAAAAAAAAAGGGAAAGATGAAGGGATATAGTGATCCACAATATGAAGAGTATATAATTAGTGCTTTTATAACTATTGTAACAGTAAGTTTATTAGTTTTCCTGTGGATATATTTTAGCTGTATGACTGAAATAAAGAAGGACAAAATGGCTGGTATGTGTTTAATTGTTGATTATGAACAGCTGGTTAGAAAGTGTGATATGCTAAAAGGAAGGGTGGGAGAGTTAGAAGCAGAGGTAGAAAAACTGCAAGCAGAAGCAAAAAAGTATAAAGAAGCAGACTTGCAGGGAAACAGATCTTGTCCCTCAGCACCTTTGGACCAGTAATCTTGTACGGACCTGGCTTGGTTATCTGTCCAAAAAACAAAAAAATCATTTTTAAGCACGTAAATGTAATAATTTTTTCACAACTGGTAAAGCTTTCACTTGCTTTTACCGTAACAACATCGCTGTCTTTCCATGACTCGGGGTCTATCGGGTGGTTCTCGACGTCGCTATCCTCCGACGGTCCCTCGGTTGCCATGTCCTCGTATACAGGCTCTTCTTCCATTCCTACCTATAAAAAACAAAAATATTTAACCATCAATATTTCTAAAACATTTGTAATTTTTCATTAATTTGTTATAAAAAGGGTCTTACGTCTGCCTTTGAGTCAGCTTTCTCCAAATCCAACAACAAATTTTTTCGCACTTTATCCTTTTTCTCTTTTACAAATGGCTGTGGCTCCATAAAGTCTTCCACTTTCTTGGGTTCAATTTCAGGATGAAAGACGGAGTTCGGCAACAAGCCTTTCTCGTTAGCAAAATAAGCATAAAGAGGCCTTCTCTTCTGAACACGTACTGGTGCACCCAGGGGCAATTCTGGCTTCTTGGCTTCTGTAGGCGTCTTGTACATGGACATGTCTTTGTGTCTAGTCTCCCAGTTTTAAAGCCCCACTCACAAAAATACGTATTTTTATACACATGGCCAAATGCTCATTGGTTAGAGTTTTTCAAATAACACACCATGCAATAGTTTATTTCTAAAAGGCTCTTGTTTAAAATCTTGGGACTATAGGATTGGTTTAACAAGTGCATTCTGTGACCTAGCTGTAAAACAACCTCTGATTGGTCCACCGAAAGGAGGTGCTAGCTCCACAGGCTCGCCACCCAGAACAGCTATCATTTCACTACCGACAGTCGCTGGGATAGGATGTTTCGCTCTGCATGTGTTCAGTAACACCGACTCTCTTACTGCTTTATTTTTCCTCTCTTTCTATTCTTGAATAACCTACCCTTTAAAAAGCCTCTCTCCCGACTCAACCACATCCAATAACCTTTCTTTCCTTTTTTTCTCTAAACCTTACTCAAACTTTCTTTTTTTCATCTTTACACTCTCTCACTCTCTTCTTTCAACCTTTTTCTCTCAATGTACCCAAGCACAAACACACACACTTCCCCTAGTCAAACACACACACACACACATTTTCAAAATGGCCAACGGCGCCAAACTTCGGCACCAATGGAAACGGGGTGGGAAGGCAGGATATAAGCCCTAAACGGGGCCTGGAAACCTGTCAAAAATGCATCGTGATGAATGCTATCGAGCCGTATACTACTCATAGTGTTTTCAGCCTTGGACATTAGCAATGGCTTTTGGTCTGTTCCTGTGCACACTGACAGTCAATTTTGGTTTGCATTTACTGTTAAAGGGAAGCAATATACCTTTATTCACCTAAGTCAGGGTTTTTATAACTCACCTACTTTGTTTCATAGTGTGTTAGCTGATGTGCTGGCAAAGCTGCCAGACATGGCTTCTTGTGTTGTACAGTATGTTGATGATCTTCTTATCTCCTCACCAGATCGCCAAACGCACATGAAAGACTTAGAAGTGATCCTGCGGCACTTGGCAGATAGTGGGGTAAAATGTAATGCTAGAAAGGCTCAGATCGCAAAGGAGGAAGTATCATATCTGGGGTATCTAATGTCCAAGGGGTACAAGCGTTTAACTGTTGACCGCATTGAGGCTATTAATGCATGCCCACGACCAATTATGGTCAGGGGAGTTAGGAAAGTGTTGGGGCTATTCAATTTCTGCCAAACTCAAATCCCAAATTATTTAAGGATTGTACAGCCCCTTAATAAACTCTTGAAGGGTGCTGGTGGACCACATGATGCAACTGAATGGACACTTGAATGTGAACAGGCATTTACCACATTGAAACAGAGGCTAAGTACTGCCCCAGGGTTGGGACTTCCTAATCCATTAATGCCTTTTACATTGTACACACATGTCAGTGAGGGACATATGGCAGCAGTGTTAACGCAAAAACATGGAGACAAACAGTGCCCAGTAGTATACTACTCTTCTAAACTAGATCTTGTCGCTCTAGCAATGCCACCATGCCTCCAGGCAGTGGAAGGAGCTTCTATGGCCCTGAGTCAGGCCTCACCATTTATTGGTGCGCAGGATGTAAATATTGTCGTGCCTCACACTGTCCTTGCTATTTTTTCAGGAAAGAAATCTTCGGCAGTCCATGTGGCAAGATGGACTCGATGGGAAAGGAGCTTGCTAATGCCTTCAGTACATCTGCAACGAGCATCATCGCTAAACCCTGCCACCCTCGTGCCTACCCCAGATGAGGGACACCCGCATCATTGTTGCCTTGAGGAAGAGCCCATGGACCTTCCATTGGTAAAAGAAACTGAAATACCTGGTGCCTCTTGTCTATACGTGGATGGATCTTTCTTCTATGTGGATGGCAAGCGACACACAGGATGGGCCATTTGTACTCAAGATGGGCAGCTGGTGGCGCATGGCAGTTTACCTGGGGCATTGGCACAAATAGCAGAACTACAGGCTTTAGTTGCAGCATGTGAAGCTGTGGAAGGTCATGCTGTAAACATATATACTGACTCTAGATACGCGTTTGGGGTTGTACATGATTATATTAACTTGTGGGTAAATCGGGGATTCCTAACAAGTACAGGATCCCCAATACAAAATGGGGGGATAGTGAAGAAACTTCATGCAGCCATGCAGAAACCTTCCGAAGTAGCAGTGATAAAAGTGAAGGCCCACACAAAAGGGACAGACCCTCATAGCAAGGGGCACTGAAGGGCAGGCAAACTAGCTAAACAAGCAGCAGCGGAAGGTAAAGAGACGCAGATGATTGCTGCAACACAGCCTCTTATAAAAACCCCAAACTTTTTTGAATTACAGGACATCCAACACGCTGCACCAAGGGCAGAAAAGTGGTTATGGATGGATAATGGGGACAAACTGTGTGATGATAACACTTGGAGAGGTCCAGGGAACACAGTGTTACCAAGTGTGCTGATGGGAACTATGATACAAGTAAAAAGCAACAGAGGGTCCTGTGGCACCTTTAAGACTAACAGAAGTATTGGGAGCATAAGCTTTCGTGGGTAAGAACCTCACTTCTTGCATCTGAAGAAGTGAGGTTCTTACCCACGAAAGCTTATGCTCCCAATACTTCTGTTAGTCTTAAAGGTGCCACAGGACCCTCTGTTGCTTTTTACAGATTCAGACTAACACGGCTACCCCTCTGATACTATGATACAAGTGTATCACATGTTGGGACATGATGGAGCACGGAGGGTGATCCACCAGATGTCGGACACCTGGTGGCATCCTAAGCTTAATGCAAACGTGCATGATTATATGAGGAGGTGTGTAATGTGTGCTTAATATAATTCTGCTCCCAGAGTGAAAATGAGAATGCGACATCAGCCAAGACCAACACAGCCCTTCACGCAGTTACAAATAGATTTCATTGGGCCCCTGCCAAGGTGCAGAGGGAAAGAATATGTTCTGGTGATCATGGATCACTTTACTAAGTGGGTAGAAGCTTTCCCAGTGGCCAAGGCCACTGCGACTGATGTAGCTAAAATATTGATGACCGAAATAATTCCCTGATGGGGACTTCCATGCTTCATTGATAGTGACCAAGGTACCCATTTCACAGGGAAAGACTGGGTCACCAACCTATAAGTGGTTCTCGTGTCTATGAGAGCCAGTCCTACTAATCCACATCCCTTATCTCCTTTTGAAATGCTGACAGGGCGGGTGATGAGGACGCCAGGAAATCTGTGCATTAGAGGAGGGAAATTGTATGTCATGGATGACCAGCTTGTTGAATATTGCAAATTGTTATCTCAGTGTGTCTCACAGGACCCCCGAACTGAACCAGACCCAAAGGCCTTTGAAGAGGACACATGTGAGGTGCAGCCTGGTGATCAGGTGATGGTGAAAGCCTATAGAAAACGAACCTTTGAACCAGCCTGGACTGGGCCTCACACGGTTCTCTGGTAACTCCTTCAGCAGTCCAGGTCACTGGAATTCACAATAATCCCTGTTCGCTCTATGGACTCCTGGAGAGCCATTCTTAATTTGATATTCACGGTTTAAAATTAATGTAGGAATTTTTGTGGTTTATGAATTGTTTTGAGTGATTTCTGAGACTTAAGAGTTTTTTAAAGGTCTCATCTTAATAATGTTGCAGTGGCTTTCAGTGTTTTATTATGTAATCACCTGGGGAGGAGCCACTGGATCAGTTGTAAATGCCATTACTCAAGCTATCAAATCTAATAATAGGGACTGGGTTAAAAATTTGTTAGTAGCAGGGATGACAGTTTATTGTGGTGAGAGTAGGGCTCATGCCTAATCAAGTTAGATATTACCTTAACTCAGCAACACAATTGGTCAGGTCCTCACTGTTGTACTCAGCCATCTATTAAAAATGACTAAAATGTATGAGCAAGCATTGGTCTAGGCGTGTGGAAGAATTGTGTTATCATCTCGGCATGAAAGTTGCAGCCCTGATAGGAGACTTGCTCATGTCACAGGTGCCCTATTGGGTGAGAGCTGCAATTCTCAAAGTCTGAATGTTTTCACCTTGGATGGTGGCAGGGGAGTGGTCCCTATTGATAACAGGGGCATGTTGGGATGGTCATTCCATCCTTGGAGGGGTGTTAATTCCTGTGGGTTGGGCTCCTGAATTGGAGGCTCAGCCCATCCACCCATTCCCATTCTCATGTCACAGACACCCGTGTAGAATAAGGGCTGGAGATAACTATATAGCTTTCCCATGGGACCAATGTTCCATCCTGGAAGGATGGGTTTTGTGTATGGGAAACCTGAAGTCAGGACAAGCCTTATCTCAAATGTGGGGACCTGACTTAATAGTGCATGTAATGTTTGATTTAATGGATGATATAGCAATGAGGAAGGACTCCACTATCTTGTGTGGATTTGGGTGATTAACTTTGGCAGGCAAGTCTTGCTTAAAAATCTCGTTCTTTCTATTGTGTTAAGCCTTTTAGAAAATATTAAAAGAAGTGGTAAGGCAATTACAGTGATTCAGTGGACAGAAGGGTTTGCTATTGCGGGAACAAAGATTCCATGGGGATGGATTTGGGTTGTGTTCTCGCAATGGGTATGGGGACTTATTATTATTATTATTGTTGTAAATATTATTATGTACTATTTAATTCTGTTATGAAAACTGTAGTTAATTAAGTGTTGATAAAGTTAATCATTGCTCCTAATAAATACAAGGAAGTGGTGTTAGTGGGGTCTAAGAATTGTTCTTAGCCCCAAAACCAAATGGGGGAGCTGAAGGGTATGCTTGCGTTCATTTTAAACAAAATGTGATTTCCAAGGTACTTATGCATAAAGAAGCATGCTGTGGCTCACCACCCTAGGAACATTCTAGAGAAGGCCGGGGGAGGGGGGTGAGCTCAACATGTGGAGTGGAGAAGTATAAGCATGTGATGAACAAATCCATATATGGAAAGGTTAAATATGACTGGTTAGAGGTTTGTGTCATGTAACCTGTTATATAACCTGTTATGTAACTGCCATGTGCTATAAAATAACAATGGGAGGGGCTCCTTGCTGGAGGGACTCTGGCTGATTTTTGTACCAGGGGCTCTCCCTCTGTGCACATTGAATAAACTCTTGTTGAGTTGAGTTGAATTGAATTGAACTGAACTGAATCAAATCAAATTGAATTGAATTGAACAGAAGACCTTTGATTCTGCCTGGCATCTGACTCATTTGGGAACCACAAAATCCCAACACTCTCACCCAACAAAAGGCAGTAGCAGCAGCAGCAGCTGGTAAGTATATTTCAAAGGGGGTCTTCTTGGAGTGAGGGTGGCTTCAGGGGGACTGAAACCCCTTCCCAGGTGGCTGTGCTGAGAGCCGGCACCTGTCTGCTGGCAAGGTGGCTGTCTGCATGGTGGCTGTGGAGCATCGGCTGCTGCCCAGCTCTCTGCATCTGGCAGGGGGATCAGTCAGAGCATCTCCAAAAGCATCCCCCGGACCTCCGCAGAACAGAGAGACTGATAGTACCAGGCCCCGCCGAGCAGCTGGACCGGGACGGGCATGGTGGGGGGAACAGCTCTTGGGTTCCTGTGGGGTGCGGTGCCCCCCTGCTTGCCCTCCCTGCTCAGGCAGAGACGCCTGCCTCTCGGAGACAGTGCCCACCTGTCCATGCAGTGCACTTGGTCCCCCTCCCTGGCATCTGGGTGACTGCTTCTTACCGAGATGCAGGGGCTGCAAGGGAAGAGGCAGTGGGGAAGGGATATGACAGGGCGGGGGAGAAAGGGAAACTCAAGCTATCAGGGGAAACCTTCCAAGCAGAGCAATCTCTGCCTTGGGTTGTGTATGGAATAGTCTCCCAAAGGAAGGGCTAGTGTGACCCCTGGGGTACAACCTGGGCTGGAACAATCTCCTGTTTAGTCCATGTGCTCTGGCAAACACAAGTCCAAGCATCATGTTTGGAGGGGGGGAGCATTGCTGAGTCCCAGGGTTGAGTAATTCTCTGGTGATGGGTATTGAATTGCTAATTGTCATTCACTTGCTGCACAATGGCTGGTGATGGTTGTGTAACATCCACCCAGCCATTTGGTCAAGTGCCCTGTTGTTTCTGGGGAGTTGCCTTCTGGGCTACTCCCAAATTTGCAGCATATTTCATAACACCATACAGCCCAATCTCATCACTTTATACACTTTAATGATATACAGATTCTGACAGAACAGTGGGTTTCAGCAAATCATCACCTTCCCATGATACCCTACATGGCATGCTTTATATGAAATATAAAGAATATACACAAATGATGACTATGGGGCTTACAGAGCACAGCACGCCACTCTGTATTTATCTCATTGTGCTGGTAGTGCTACTTCCTTGGTGTAATGATGACATTATGCGAAGATGAATTCTGAAAATAGTGCCGTGGTATGATGGTCACTCTGTGCTGTTCATGTGAATCCTGCATTTTTGTGTGCTGGTGCAAGGATATTTTGCGCCCTAGGTGAAACTTCCACCTTGCACTGCCCCCGCCCCCCCGGCTCCCCCGCGCACATCCGTTCATTGAGGGGAAAATCCCAACAAGCCTTTATAGACCCCAGGGGCCAGCCGTGCCCAGGGGCTGCTCCCCAGACCAGGTTCCCACTCCCCGCTCCCTGAACTCCCCTGGAGGGTGCACAGCCCCCCCCCAGCCCACCCCACCCCAGCGGCCCCCGCCCCACGTCCACTCACTGGGTTTGCCAGGCTTAGGCCGCTGCAGCAGCTCGGCAGGAAGGAGCCGCCTTCTGGAGGCACCGGAGAACCAGAGCGTCCTGCTTGCGGCAGCAGCGGCGAGCCCCAGCCATGGAGGAGCCGGCACGGTGCAGGGGGGCAGCAGCCCTGCAAAGGCAGTGGCGCGGCTAGCGGGGAGCAGCCGTGCCCCCTACCCCTCCTCCTGGTGCTCCCTCCAGGGGGCTCCCGCAGGCTGCAGCGGATGCATGCGGGCGCCGGCCCCCCATGCACCCGCCGGCTGCCCCCTCACTGTGCTCAGGCTCTGCGGCTCCCAGGTGTGTGAACCACCACTGCCGCTGCCCCTCCCAGAGCAGGCTCAGGACCCTGCGCCCCGGTGACTCACATGCCTGGGAGCCGCAGAGTCCGAGCGTGGTGAGGGGGAAGCCGGGGGGCGCACGAGAGCTGGGGGGCGCATGCATCTGCTGCAGCCTGCAGGAGCCCCAGGGGGGTGCCAGGCCGCACCCTGGGCAGGAGGGGCAGGGGGCGCGGCTGCTCCCCGCTAGCCATGCCACCACCTTTGTAGGGCTGCTGCCCCCCTGTACCGCACCGGCTCCTCCATGGCTGGGGCTCGCCACCCCCACAAGCCGACGCTCTGGCTCTCCAGTGCCTCTGGAAGGCGGCTCCTCCTTGCAAAGCCAGGACACTGCTTTTTTAGGGTTACCATATTTCAAGAATCAAAAAAGAGGATGAGGGGGTAGAGCCCCACCTGAGTCCCACCCCCATCCACTCACTCCCACTTCCCGCCTCCCTCTGAACCCCCAACCCCCCACTCCTTGTCCCTGACTGCCCCCTCCTGGGACCCCACCCCCTACCTAAGCCTCCCTGCTCCTTGTCCCCTGACTGTCCCCTCCTGAGACCCCCCCACCCTAACTGCCCCCTCCTGAGACCCCCCCACCTTAACTGCTCCTCTAGGACCCTACCCCCTACCTGTCCTCTGGCTGCCCCAACCCTTATCTACAACCCTGCCCCCTGACAGGACCCCCAGAACTCCCGACCCATCCAACCCTCCCCCTGCTACCTGACTGCTCCGATCCCTCTCTCCACCTCTGCCCCCTGAGGGCCCCCGCAGAACTCCCAACTCATCCAACCCTCCCCCTGCTCCCTGACAGCCCCCCCGAACTCCCAACTCAACCAACCCTCCTCCGCCCCTGACAGCCCCCCCGAACTCCCAACTCATCCAACCCTCCCCCCGCCCCAGACAGCCCCCCCAGAATTCCCAACTCAACCAACCCTCCCCCCGCCCCCTGACAGCCCCCCCAGAACTCCCAACTCATCCAACCCTCCTCCCACCCCCTGACAGCCCCCCCCCACAACTCCCAACTCATCCAACCCTCCTCCCGCTCCCTGACAGCCCCCCCAGAACTCCCAACTCATCCAACCCTCCTCCCGCCCCCTGACAGCCCCCCCCAGAACTCCCAACTCATCCAACCCTCCCCCCGCCCCCTGACAGCACCCCCCAGAACTCCCAACTCATCCAACCCTCCTCCCGCCCCCTGATAGCCCCCCTAGAACTCCCAACTCATCCAACCCTCCCCCCGCCCCCTGACAGCCCCCCCAGAACTCCCAACTCATCCAACCCTCCTCCCGCCCCCTGACAGCCCCCCCCAGAACTCCCAACTCATCCAACCCTCCTCCTGCCCCTGACAGCACCCCCCAGAATTCCCAACTCATCCAACCCTCCTCCCGCCCCCTGACAGCCCCCCCCCAGAACTCCCAACTCATCCAACCCTCCCCCCGCCCCCTGACAGCCCCCCCAGAACTCCCAACTCATCCAACCCTCCTCCCGCCCCCTGACAACCCCCCGAGAACTCCCAACTCATCCAACCCTCCTCCCAAGCTGCAGGGAAAACGGGCTTAGAGGTAGTCTCCGCACATCAGGTGGCAGTCCCAAGGGGGTTTCTGTGACCCAACCTGTCACACATGCTTTGCTGCCAATAAACCTGACCAAGTGCCTTCGCATCTTGATGGATCTTGTGGTCATTGGGTAGTTCACTCGAGGTCGCTGTGCCAGCTGTCTGCGCAGAGCTGGGACGGCATACTGGGAGAACACTCACAGGAAGCCAAACATCCATCAACATCTGACGACAGGGGATTGGGGTGTTTGTCCCTCCTTTTTATAGTGTCAGTCCCACACTTAGAATCATAGAATATCAGGGTTGGAAGGGACCTCAGGAGGTCATCTAGTCCAACCGCCTCCTCAAAGCAGGACCAACACCAACTAAATCATCCCAACCAGGGCTTTGTCAAGCCTGACCTTAAAAACCTCTAAGAAAGGAGATTCCACCACCTCCCTAGGTAACCCATTCCACTGCTTCACCACCCTCCTAGTGAAATAGTGTTTCCTAATATCCAACCTAAACCTCCCCCACTGCAACTTGAGACCATTACTCCCTGTTCTGTCATCTGCTACCACTGAGAACAGTCTAGAGCCATCCTCTTTGGAACCCCTTTTCAGGTAGTTGAAAGCAGCTATCAAATCCCCCCTCATTCTTATAAATAAATATGGAGATATACCTATCTCATAGAGCTGGAAGGGACCCTGAAAGGTCATCGAGTCCAGCCCCCTGCCTTCACTAGCAGGACCAAGTACTGATTTTGCCCTAGACCCCTAAGTGGTCTCCTCAAGGATTGAATTCACAACCCTGGGTTTAGTAGGCTAATGCTCAAACCACTGAGCTATCCCTCCCCTCCCTCCTTTCACTTCTCTTCTCTTCTGCAGACTAAATAATCCCCGATCCCTCAGCCTCTCCTCATAAGTCATGTGCTCCAGACCCCTAATCATTTTTGTTGCCCTCCGCTGGACTCTTTCCAATATTTCCACATCCTTCTTGTAGTGTGGGGCCCAAAACTGGACACAGTACTCCAGAAGAGGCCTCGCTAATGCCAAATAGAGGGGAAGGATCACGTCCCTCGATCTGCTGGCAATGCTCCTACTTATACAACCCAAAATGCCATTAGACTTCTTGGTAACAAGGGCACACTGTTGACTCATATCCAGCTTCTCATCCGCTGTAACCCCTAGGTCTTTTTCTGCAGAACTGCTGCCTATCCACTCGGTCCTTAGTCTGTAGCAGTGCATGGGATTCTTCCTCTTTATGCCCCTGGCTGTCCCCTTCCTCTTGGGACTGACTCCACCACCACCACGTCATGCTTCATTGCCTCTGGCCCTGGCACAGACTGGTTAGTTATTGTAGGGTCTCTGATGAGCACGAGGGCCGCACACATACTGGTGAGTTATACAGTCTCTGATGAGCATGGGGGATGAGTTATTGTAGGGTCTCTGGTGAACACACGAGGGGCCACGCACAGACTGGTTAGTTATTGTAGGGTCTCTGGTGAGCACAGGCGCTGGGCAAAAACCAGTAGGTTACTGTAAGGTCTCTGGTGAACACACGGGTGGCTGCGCACAGACTGGTGAGCTCTTGTGGGGTCTACACATAATGTTTGCTATTTTGGCAGGGCTGGGAGCTGGCAGCTTGTCCCTGGGGTTGGGAGACAGTCACAGGGAACTGATGGGTCTCCTTCCCCGCAGGTGTCCCTCGCACTGTCCCGCTGGAAGCTGTGAAGGCCCATCCCGGCCAGCGATGCTGATCCTGAGCTGTTCCTCCAAGCTGCGGCTGCTGGAGGGGATGCTACGGCGGGGCCTGCCTGACACGCTGCCGGTGACCAGGACTCGCCCGCCCCCACAGGGCCGAACCCTCCCACCCTCGGGCAGAGAGCAGGGGAAAGTCCCTCGGAGTCCCTGGGTGATGGGGCACATATTGGGCTGGGGTGCAATCCCCTGGGTTGGGGTACATGGAGGGCTGACCCTCCACCTGGTCAGGGGGTAGCAGTTTGGGGGGCAGATCTTTTCTCCAGGTGGGGGGCAGCAGTTCAGGGGCCAGGCAGGCTCTTATAGATCCACAGGGGATGTCCTGTACCCCAGCTTGTCACCAGTCCCCTAGGAGCGACCCCGGTAGTGAGCCAGGGCCTGAGGCTGCACACAGCTCCACAGGGGCAGACCCATGACCTCCACCACTGGGCCTTTGACACCAGCCCTCCCATCTCTCTCCATGGCTCCCTGCAGCGAATGCAGCCGAGCCAGATGCCCGCGGGAGGCTTGGACCGGGTCCCTGCGGTGTGTGTTGGCAGAGACCCCGGCAGCCTTTGCAAAACACAGTAGCGGTTCATTAGTCACCTGGCTACAGACTCCTCAGGTTAGCACAGGGAATCAAAGGTTAAGCCACAGCCCAGCCTGGGCAATGAGCCAGCCAAGAAGTCATGGGCCCCATGGCTGGCTCTCGCTCTGTCCCTTTGTTCTTAGGCCAAGGTGATAGCTGCTGAGACCCCCCCAAAAGCCGGCTCTTAGCTCCATAGCCTGACCCCTCGCGGTCGCTGTTCTTCAGCTGGGGCCTCTCCGCTGCAGAGCCGTGAGGGGGGAATCTCACTTGCTCAGTGTGAATGTCCACCCCAGCCATTGGGGTTTCCATGGTCTCTCCAGAACCTCCTTGCGGGTGTGTAGCCTTTATTCCCTTGGTTAATGAGGCTGGTCTCCAGCCGGGCTGTTATGTGAGTCACAACCCGTCCCTTCCCTTCACACGCTGCGCAGAGCACTACAGGACACAGAGGGAAACTGAGGCACACATAGGACTCAGAAAGATACTACAGAAAGCTTCTACTTCACCACACAAGCCCCCGCCCTGGGTTAGTGGTAGCAGCAGGAGGGCAGGCCCCTCCCCGAGGTTACATGTAGCGGGGGACCTCCCCCTGAGCCTCCTCCTCACTTTCCCCCTTTCTCCTAAAGTCCAAATCCAGCACCAATGCCTGCTGCTTACCCACTTTAGCTGCCAGGACCTGCCCATCCAATCAGAGCACAAGCGGGCTCTGTGCCAGCCAATCTCAGCATGGGATGGCTTTGCGTAAGCCAATGAACATGTGGGCAGCTCCATGACAGCCAATCACAGTGTGGGACAGCTGGGAGCCTGCCAATCACGGCTCTGACCATCACCACCTCCCACCCACCCCCCGGCTCTGAATTTCCTCCTAGTCCTCGCCATGGCTCTGACTCCCTCCTTCCCCCCGCCCAGCTACACCCTTGACAAAATTGGCATTTTTGTAATATTTTTATGAACCCTGTGTGTGCCTCAGTTTCCCCTGGCTACCCAGTGGGGGAAGCAGATTAAGTTTGCTCGCAGTGCTAAGCGACACAGGCAGTTTGCTTTCAGTTAGTGCTCGCGGTGGGATACTGAATGCGCCAGTAGCAAAGCACACTCCATCAAAGGAAACAGCAAGCAAATGGTGTATAACCACCATCCTAAGAAGCACATTGCACACCTGTGCAAGGAGAAAGGGTGAAGCTTTGGGAAGTTCAACAAGGTGAAGCTGTTGGAGGCTGGAGAAGGGTGATGGGACTCAGCAGCAGGTTCCAGACCCAGGCAGGGTTTGATGAGGGTCCAAGAGTGACAGAAGCAGCAGCAGGGTGTCCTCACGACCTGGTTCCCCTCCAATAGATTTGAAGCGGCAGGAGTTAGCGTGGAAAGCAAAGGCGGTAGCAGACCGTGAGAGGGAACCAGCTGGCTGTGAGCAGCAGCAAAAACATGAACAAATGCAGCAAAAGCTTGATCTGGAGATGTGGAGGGGCGAGAGAACCCATCAAGGGGTAAGTGGGCAAAGGCCCCAGGGATGCTGGATTCCACAGGGAGCTGGATACCAAATTGTCCGTTTAAGGAGGAGGAGGGGCTGTAGACACCCACCTCACTGCCTTTGTGAAGGGTTGTGATTTGAACCTGGTTGACCATGCGGACCGGCTCTGCTGTCTCACCCCCATACTCGGTCCCCCAAAGCCATAGAGACGTACAGCCAGATGGACGGCGTTAATATTGGGGACTGGGAACTGTTCAAAAAGGCTCCACTGCTTATATTTGCCCTGACACCTGAGGCTTATATAAAAGGGTTTTGGGGTGTGCAAAAGACCCAGGGTGGGACCTAAATGGAAGCCACCTGCCGACTGGGAGAAGCCCTCCTGACGGCTCGGATCCCAGTGCAGACACAGGTCTCGGGGTGGGGGGCTGGTAGTCATGGTTCTCCTGGACATCGGCTTTGACCTCCTGCTGAGACTTTCTGTATCACCTTAAGACAAAATCCAGTCCCCTGATCCTGCCCCAGGCAAGGGTTTGAACCCCAGGAGCCAGAGGTTCAGACTGGAGGTGTCAGTGAAAAGGCGAATAGCTCGGCCGGCAGGGAGCAGGGTTTCCCCTCCCCCCCTTGCCTGTAACACTAAGGAAAGGCTGTTGAGCTCAGGACACCTGTCTGTCTGGAAGTTGACCCCTGTATTTGAGTGGGGCAGGGGAACGCCCCCCCCCAAACTCCACACGGGACATGTGAGTCACACGGGCTCCGGCAGAACTTCCCTGAGGCTGTGGCCAAGGGAGCCAGCTGGCAGCCTGCTCTCCCTGGGGAAACAGAGTCAGAGCTGAACCTGGTGGGAGCTGAGCCCCCAGCTGAGTATGGGCAGACAGGGGCAGGGCATGGCCAAGGTTAAGACCTGGAATCGCCATCAGAGGGGCTCTGCCCTGGGGTGAGGGCAAGAGGTTAACCCCAGGAGGGGAAATGGATTCCTGGCATACACTCAGCCCTGGGGTTAGAACACAACCAGAGTAGGGGAGCCCCCTGCATCACCAGACCCTGGGACACCAGCGCCCCAGAGACACGGCTGGGCTAAGACCAGCCTTGCAGGGGGACACACCCACACCAATCCCCCAAAGCTCAAGGGGTCACTCCCTACCCCAGCCTAGGGGTCAGGACACCTCAGGGTGCAGCCAAGATGGCCGACACATGAAGGAAGGGGGGGGTCACGACCCTTCTCACTCCCTGGCAGATGGGGGGGGGGGTGCAGTGGCTGGATCCCATCCCAGTTTCAAACCCAAAGGTTTTGCGGTGGCAAAAGGGTGCTGAGGCTGCATGAAAACTCCCCCCTGCCCCCTGCTAGTATCAGTGAACAGACTTGCCCTAAGGGTGGATGTGAGACTGCTCTGAGCTGGGTATTGGAAAGGGTGAGTTTGAGTCGAGCCAGCTGTGAGCATGCTGACCGTGCCTGGTAGGACAGGGATGGGGAAGATGCTGTGGCTTCTATGGATAGCATTTGTGGGTTCAAACTTCACCAGGACGGTCACTGGTTACAGTGACCCTGCCCAGTGAAGAGATGAAATAAAGTAGGATTTTTCTGTAATATTTTTACAACACTATGTGTGCCTCAGTTTCCCCCTATGTGTTGCATGGCTACCCAGTTGCGGGGGCGAGGGTGAGGATTAAGTTTACGCTCAGGGCAGGCTAAGAGACATGGGGTGGGTGTCACCTCCCTGTGAGGGTGGAATAAAGGGTCCTTAAGGAACTTGTTGAACTCAACCCAGATCCCCAAGGGGGCCAGAGAGACAAGGCAAGCGCTGCTGACTCCTGGATTTCCCCGCCTCTCAGCCGGGAGGCTGAGCAGAGACCCCAGCTCGAGAGCACAGGACTGGGAGGTGGGGGGTGCTGGACAAAGATGGAGGCTCTCACCTGGAGCTGGCCAAGGAGGTCAGACGGAGACAGAGACAGCCTGGAAAGGGACTTTCACTCCAGCTTGGCTGGGCCCTGGCTGACCGCAATGGACACTGCTTTACCCTCAGTTCTCTCTGCTGACCTAAGACCGCTCCGTGACTCATAAACCAGCCTGGCTTGACAATGCTGCCGGGTGTCACTGCAAACACAGGCTGGGGTGTTAGAGCCCCCAAGAGCGGCCAGGTCTCTCCCGGGGTCTGGCTCAGTGGGAGGCACCGGGCAGAGCTCGCGGGGTGGAGCAGGAGGGCTGGAGCCCAGAGGCTCCATCTCAGAGGCGGTGGCCTGCCCTGCAGGAAGAGTGGGGCCCCTGGGGGGTGGCACTTTGAGGGCTCCTCCAAGGGGCAGAGTAAAAGCTGGGGCCCAGCACCGATCCTGGGAATCCGGGACATCCCCGGACTCTGACCCCTGTGTCTTGGCAGGTCTACGGCGCTGTGATGCATGTGAACCGCGGGAACCCGGCTGGCCAGGAGGTGCTGGTGGATTCATGGCCAGCGTTCAAAACGGTCCTCACCCGGCCATGCAGAGAAGTGCGGCCTTTGCTGGGCCCCTCCCATCGCCCGCGCTCCCCTCCCCCGCCTGACCCCATCGCTGCCCCGCTCTCCTCCCCTGACTGACGCCATCACTCCCCCACTCCCCTCCCCCACCTCATGCCATCACTGCCCCTCCCCGACTTCCTTGCCCCTTTCCCTGCTTGGTGTCATCTCTACCCCTCCCCCTTCTGTCTGCCCCACCTCCCCACAGCCTGTTTCCCCTTTCTGCTGCCCAGAGCCCCTTTCCCATTCTCCCCTAAGCCCCCTGGCTCCGTTCACAGGGCCCCATCCCCCCTCCTCAATCTCTTACTTGGGGCCCACTGTGCCCCGCTCCTCCGATGCCGTCCCTGAGGGTCATGGAGGGGGGAGCGGGGCTGGGGGAAGGGAAGGACCCCGGGGTGCCAGGCCAGAGGCCTCCATTGCACCCTAGATCTGGTGGCAATGAGTTCCCCAGGCTAACGGTGCTGGCAGAGTGAGGGCATCACCACAGCCCCACACATAGCCCCAGGCCTTGGACACATGCTGCCAAGGATTTCCCATCCTGCTCAGGGCCCATCCTGCTCAGAGTCAGCCCTAGAGCTTTGCTGGGGGGCAGGGGCAACCCAACTGGGCCAAGGAACCTCTTTGGCCCCAGAATGGGGAGAGCAGGGGGAGGGGCAGCCTGTAACCCTTCAGTATCCTGGGACGGGCAGCCAGGGGTCCTTGACCCCAGAGCCGTCCCCTCTGAGGGGAGGGGGGCTCCAAGCACAGAGCCCCCTGGTCCCTCCTTTCCTGTCAGCGGGTAGGTCTCCCGGCAGAGCTTAGCCAAGGCCCATCAACAGCGATGACTCTGCTGGGGCTGGACTGGGCCTTGTCAGACAGCCCCTGTGCTGAGGCCACGGGAGTGTTTCGATCCCCTCCCCCCATGTGCCGGGGCCTTGCTCAATCCCCTACCCCCAAGGGGTCACCTTCCGCCATGTCCTGGGGCCTCTCTTGATCCCCTCCCCCCAGGACTCCCCCTTCTCCCTGTGACAGGTCAGTCCCACTCCGCCTCCCTCCCCTCCATGGGGAGCACTGGGGAGAGCATTATACACTACCTGTGCCTCCTGATCCGCCACTTCCCCAATGCCTGCCTGCTGGCCCCTGAGGGGACCCCCATCTCCTGGTGCCTCACCGACCAGCTGGCTGCCCTGACACACGGTTACACCCTCCCGGAGCATCGCGGCCAGCACCACATGAGGCCCGTGGTGGGGACGCTGGCGGCACAGTTGCATGCCCGCGGCTTCCCTGTATACACCCGAGTGCTGCCCCACAACGAGCCTTCGCTGCACATCCTGCAACGCCTCGGCTTCCGCATCCTGCCTGGGGTGTTCTACCAGCTGATGGTGAGGCCTGGGTTCACCCAGTCCCAGTCAGCCAGTGCCCTGGCCTCGGCCCAGGATCCTGCGCCCAGCTCTGGGGAACGGCCACACACACATAGCACATAGTACGGGGGGAGGGGAGAGGAGGAGAAGGGGACATGGCCTAGGGCCCTGCGCACAGCTCTTGGGGACAGCCACGGTCTGCCAGCACGTAGCCCTCGGGGAGGGGATGAGACAGGGACACAGCCCAGCCATGCCCTGGGACCTTCCACCCCCGAGAAGGGGACACATTGACCAGCCACCAGGGAGCTCAGCTGTCAGCCCTTGGGAAGCCAGGGCCTGGTAGAGGAGACTAGCTCATGCTCCATTATCCCCTGGAGCAGGGCAGAGGCTCAGTAGGGGATGCTCTCCCCGGCAGACAGTGCTGGCCCCAAAGAGAGCAGGGTGAGGGCTCAGCAGGGGGCGCTCCCCACTCACAGTGCTGCCCCCGTGCCCTGTGCTGTGGGCTCAGCAAGGGGCGCTCTCCCACTCCCTTCCTCAGGCAGTTTGTTGCTCGGCTGGGGCTGTGGTGGGGGGGTCCCGTTTCCAGGAGCTGCGCCTGGTCTTGCCAGAGCTTTGGTGCAAGCTCCTTTGGGCTCCGACCACAGGTCCCAGCTGTGGCCCACCCCTTATCTCCCCTGTGGTGTTAGGGGGCAGGTGCTGGCCTTGCACGGTTGCTCCAGGGCCAGCAGCCAGCTGGAAAGCCAGGCCAGGGCTTGTGTTGATGATGGTGCACTACACGCGGGAGGGGAGCGGCCATAGGACCCCATCATAGAACCCTGCTGGACCCGAACACAGGGAGGAGCATCTGCTCTTCTCCCTGCCCCCCAGAATGGACGTCCTCGGCCCTGGGCAGGCGACTTGGGACTGACCTGCCCCCTGCCAGCCCCAGTGCACAGGCTGCTCCTCCCCATGTAGCTGGGCCCAGCTGCAGCCCCAGGGAGCTGTGGGGTTGGGGGGAGGGGACCCCCCCCACAGCAGACATGGAAGGTTCTCCTCCCACTTGCTGGTAGGTCAGTAGCCGTGTGGAGAGGGGGTGGGGCACTCCGGCTCCTTGCAGGCCCCAGGGACACGCATCCCCTTCCTCTCAGGGGGTGGGACAAAGAGAGAATTTTCTGTATTAGTTTTGATGCCTGTGTGCCTCCGTTTCCTTCTGTACTTTGCATGTCTGCCCAGTGGGTGCCAAAAGGTTAAAAAGCCTCTCCTGGGGCAGAGCAGGGACAGGAGGGGGAGTGTCACATGGCTGAGGGGCAGGAACTGGGTGTTCAGGATCAAAACCAACCCAGATCAACGGAGGCTCCAGAAAGAAGAGGAGCTGGCGTTTGGTGGGACTCAGGAGCTCCCAGCTAGGACTGAAAGAGATGGAGAGACAGGATCCATGTTTGGCTCTTCAGCAGCTTGACTGGGCGGGGCCCTGGCCTGTGTCTTCACCTTCACTTCTCTCTGCTGCCCCAGGGACCTCCCAGGCAGGGATCCCGGGGACCAATAAACCGAGTGCTGTGTGGAAAAGGCTTTAGGATGTCACTGCAAACACTGGCTGGGGACACTGGTCCCCAAAGAGCAGCCAGGTCTCTCCAGGGGTCTGGCTCAGTGTGACATGTGGTGAAGCAGGGGGGCTGGAGCCGTGTGCTCGACCCTGGAGGAAGAGAGACCCCTTGGGGGGCTGGCACGTCACAGGGTTCCTCCAAGGAGTGGTTTAAAAGCTGGGGCCTAGCACTGATCCTGGGGAGCCACGACCGGGAGCAGCGCTGTGAGTCCCAGCCGGGGGCACCTGGCCAGTGTGGGGTGTCTCCTTCACAGCCAGAACCGACAGCAGAGAAGGGGGGGCACATCTGCAGGCAGACCCGGGGTAGAGCCAGCTCTGCCCCCAGCCAGGGTGCAGCCCCACCAGGGCACAGCGCCCCTCCCCCGCCGGACAGGGAGCTCTCCCCCCAGAGCAGTGCCCCAACCCCCAGCCAGCCAGCCTGCGTTGCCCCATAACTTTGACTCTCAGACTTGCACACAGTCTCCATTTCCCAAGATTGAATCATTATTTTAAAAACTGTATAGAAATCACCACTCTCCCATCATTCCGTGCATCTGGCCCAGCCTCTGGCCCAGCTCCGGCCTCAGCGGAACCGCTTCTCCTCCCACACGTACAGCTTCCCCGCAGGCACCTTCCGGAAAAACAGGCTCTTGCCTCGGCTCATGTTCCCCTGCACGGAGAGGAGAGGAGACGGCTTTCAGGGTGCCCTGCCCTGCCCTACCCTGCCCTGGGCAGCTTCCCTCTGCCTGTCACCCAGGCCCCAGTCTGCCTAGCCCTTCCGCACCACCAGCCTCCTACCCACACACAGGGCCAGCGCTTCCCAGCCCTTTTATAACCCCCACCCTGAGATGAGTGCCAGGCACGACTGCCCCACACACGGCGTCGCTGCGCTATGGGGCTGGGGCGAGGCTGGCATGTTACTCATAAGAACATAAGAATGGCCGTACTGGGTCAGACCAAAGGTCCATCTAGCCCAGTATCCTGTCTACCGACAGTGGCCAATGCCAGGTGCCCCAGAGGGAGTGAACCTAACAGGTAATGATCAAGTGATCTCTCTCCTGCCATCCATCTCCACCCTCTGACAAACAGAGTCTAGGCACACCATTCCTTACCCATCCTGGCCAATAGCCATTAATGGACTTAACCTCCATGAACTTATCCAGTTCTCTTTTAAACCCTTTTCTAGTGCCTGTATATCTTTTTTGAGATGGGGAGACCACATCTGTATGCAGTATTCAAGATGTGGATGTACCATCGACTTATATAAGGGCAATAATATATTCTCCATCTTATTCTCTTTTTAATGATTCCTAACATCCTGTTTGCTTTTTTGACCACCTCCTTGAGCAGCTGGCTCCAGCAGTCTAACCAAGAGGAGTAGTTGGGTGCGTAGGGGGGGAGGCCACCAGCCAGCCTGCAAGAGAGGAGAGGGGGGAGGAAGTAGCAGTGAGCCGGCCACCGTAGCCTGTTCCCAGAACCTCCCTGGCCTCCCCAGCACCACTTCCTGTCTGAGCCCTTCTGGGCTACGTCGCTTTAACGGGGCCTGAGCCAGGCAGCTCAGTCAGGTCCCAGGATCCCCAGCTGCCCCCTGTCCTTTCCCCCATGGCCAGAACTTCCTGCCCCTGCCCCCAACACTACAGCGGGGCAGTCGGGCACCAGGGGAGCAGCCTTTCTCCTGGGGACAGAGCTGATGCTCCCTAGTGAGATGGCCAAGGGCAATACTCCCGAAGGGGTGGGGAGGGCTGATTCAGGAGGGCAGAACTCCCCCCCCACCCCACTAAGTCCCAGCTGTACTGCAGGGCGGGCAGGGACCGGCTGTCACACCCGAACAGGCCCGGGTCTATTCTGGGAGGCTGCAACCTGTGATTTTGCTCCTGCCAAGCGTGACATGGGACGGGAGGCACTGCAGGGCCAGGGAGCCCAAGAGGCTGCCAAGCGTCTGAGGAAGAGGGGAGCCACAGGAGCCTGCGCGAGGGTGCAGGGGGCGAGCTGCGAGCACAGCCAGGACTAGCTCCATGTCAGGCTGGGAGGGGGGACAGATGGGGCCGGAGCCCAGGATCGCGGCTCTGCCAGCTGCAGCAGGGAGGGGATGATCTGTCCCCCCCATCCCACCCTGCCGCCCAGTCGCTAGCCCCAGAGGTGTTTCACCGGGGGTGACTGCGGGTGGGGGGTGATTTGTTCCCAGCGCCAGCCCCAGCAGGGCTGCAGCTACCCTGGGGGACGGTGCCTCTCCCTGGCTCGGCTCCTTTCCCTTCCCAGACCCGTGTATGCGCCGATATCCCAGTCTGACTGTGGCCACATGGGGGCTTTTGCCACTTTCACTCACCGCTCCAGCTTAGCTTCCCTGTGTAGACGAGCCCTGGGGGACGGGCTCTAGCCCAAAACAGGTTCAGCACCCCTCAACTCTGGCTAACAGTGCTCTCCCTCAAACGGTCCAGTCCCTCTTTGAACCCCCCTCAGCTCCCTCCTGTGGCAGTGAGTTCCACAGGCCCCTCACACATTGGGGGAAAAGCCACCTCCTTTTATCTGAATGTGCCAGCCTTCAGCGTCCCCGGCCGCCCACCCGGTGCCATGTCTGGGCAGGGCAGAGCGCTCTCGCCTGACGGTGCCAGCTGTTCACATTCCACATCAGCAGCCAATGACAGCAGCTCCGCTCCCCCTCTGAAGGGTTTCTACCTAGCCCCTTAGAGGCCGGAACATCGTCATCCCAGAGCAAACCCTATAGGATGTGGGGGGGAGATGCTGCATCTCCCTGCTTCCTGAACAGGAGCCGCTGCGTCCCCTGCTCCTCAGAGGTGGGGCAGACGCCCTTGCGTTGCAGGGGGAGGCTGCAGCTGGCTCGGGACGGCGTGCGGGGCACTCACCCACAGTTGGAGACGAACACAAAGGGGTACGTCAGCATACTGGCAAAGAACTGCAGGCACGAGAGATGGGCCACAGTTAGCAGGGCGGGGCGCTGGCTCCGCAGCCCCGCACGGAGCCCCCCAGCCGCAGGAGCACAGGGAATGGAGAGGGAGGGTGTCTCAGCGGGGCCCTGCCCAGAGAGGGATCTCACTGGCACTCACTGACTTTCTCCTGGGCAAGGAGGTCTTTGTCCTTCTCTTCCCAGGTCACCAGAGAGATCAGGCTCAGGACAGATATGGGCTGGACGGGTAGGGCAGTGGGCACAACATGCCCAAGGGGAGGAGGCCAGCTGGGCAGAGCACCAGGGGCGGGGCGGGGCCAGGCCAAGGTGCACGAGAGGGTGGAGAGCTCACCCACCATGCAGCACCAGCTAGTGATTTAGACTCATGTAAGCGCACCAACCTCACACCCCATGGTTCCCTCAAACTGGCCACTCCCATCCCAGAGCAGTTCTGTGGGGCTACCCCCCCCCAGACCTGAGAGGAGAGTAGGGGTTACACACGCACTCCAGTGACAGCCTGTGAGTAGCTCTTCATCTCGCTCATGGTGGAGACCTAGAGAGGGAGGGAAACGCATTGAACAAGGAGACCCCGCACCCTGCCACAGCCCGGCCCCTCCATCCCCAGACACAGGGGGCTGCCTCTGCCCCGATTCCCCGCACCGAGTCTGCACGCTGGGCTCCGACAGGGCCTGAAACCCAAACTGTCCCCACGTGGGTTGCGGCCGCTGCTAGGACAGGCTCCCCGGCCGGGACAAGCAATCGGAATCCAACCTTCTCGGGCCCGCTATAATGGGAAGTCTGAAACACTAATTAAAACGGATGTGGTACGCCCGTAGGACAGAAGGTGCAGGGCACTATACTACACAAAGAGGCAGTAAAACAAATAAAATATCAACACCTTCCACCTTAATGCCTGGCCCTAACAAAAAATGTGTTGCCATATGTCCTATGCTTTTCCAGGGATACCTGGGCAGAAGGATCCCAAAAGAAAAAGAAAAAAAAAGGGGTGGAGTATTAGGATATAGATATTCAGGCCTGTAAGCAAAGGCCTAGACTTTAAGAATGTAGGTGTATTCTTATCACTTAGCTAGTTATAGAGGAACAAAACAAGAATCAAAATCACAGTCTGCCTGTGTCTGGGCCTTCTCTCACCATGACAGTCTGAGGTCCTGTTCTTAGGCTAAGGCCTTTGGCTAAACAGCAAAGGCAGCCATAAGCTGGGAAGCAAACGGTCACGTCCTCACCAGTCACACTGAAATAAGGCAGTTTTGGGCTGTTAAAAAGGTGATCCAATTTTTCACCTCCAGAGAAAGGGAAGAGCCTAGAAGATTTAAAAAACACTTAGTTTGATAGCATCCTGTCTGACAAGAACTCATCAATAGCTGGGGTGTGAAATCCTCATTTCTGTGTTGTTCTATCACTTCCCTATTATTTGTCTGTGTAATCTCCGTTTGGTTCTGTGATTGTTTCTGTCTTCTGTATAATTAATTTTGTTGGGTGTAAACCAATTAAGGTGGTGGGATATAACTGGTGTGACAGACCCAGACCAGTGGGGTACAGGAGTCTGGTAGAGGGCAAATATACTGGTCACTGGATGAGTAGTTTTCTGTTCCCTGAGTGACCAGAGAAGGGGCTGCACTAGAGTAATCAGGAACCTGCTAGAACCAGTTAAGGCAGGCAGGCTAATTAGGACACCTGGAGCCAATTAAGAAGAAGCTTCTAGAATCAATTAAGGCAGGCTAATCAGGGCACCTGGGTTTTAAAAGGAGCTCACTTCAGTTTGTGGTGCGAGTGTGAGGAGCTGGGAGCAAGAGGTGCAAGGAGCTGAGAGTGAGAGGGTGTGCTGCTGGAGGACCGAGGAGCACAAGCGTTATCAGACACCAGGAGGAAGGTCCTGTGGTAAGACTCAGGCCTGGTCTACACTAGGAGTTTATGTCGAATTTAGCGCCGTTACATCGAATTAACCCTGCACCCGTCCACACCACGAAGCTATTTAGTTCGACATAGAGCTCTCTTAAATTCGACTTCTGTACTCCTCGAAAACGAGAGGAGTAGCGCTAAATTCGAAATGGCAATATCGAATTAGGCTAGGTGTGGATGGGAATCGACGGTAATAGCTCCGGGAGCTATCCCACAGTGCACCACTCTGTTGACGCTCTGGACAGCACTTCGAGCTCGGATGCTCTGACCAGCCACACAGGAAAAGCCCCGGGAAAATTTGAATTCCTTTTCCTGTCTGGGCAGTTTGAATCTCATTTTCTGTTTGGACAGCATGGAGAGCTCAGCAGCACTGGCAACGATGCAGAGCTCTCCACCAGAGATGGCCGTGCAATCTAATAGAAAGAGGGCCCCAGCATGGACTGATCGGGAAGTCTTGGATCTCATCGCTGTGTGGGGCGATGAGTCCGTGCTTTCAGAGCTGCGCTCCAAAAGAAGGAATGCAAAGATCTACGAGAAGATCTCTAAAGCCATGGCAGAGAGAGGATACAGCCGGGATGCAACGCAGTGCCGCGTGAAAATCAAGGAGCTGAGACAAGGCTACCAAAAAACCAAAGAGGCAAACCGATGCTCCGGATCCCAGCCCCACACATCACGTTTCTACGAGGCACTGCATTCCATCCTAGGTGCGGCCACCACCACTACCCCACCACTGACCGTGGACTCTGAGGATGGGATATTGTCCACGGCCGGTTCCTCGTCGGAAATGTTAGCGGACGGGGAAGATGAGGAAGGAGATGAGGAGGACGAGGCAGTCAACAGCGCTTGCACCGCTGATTTCCCCGACAGCCAGGAGCTCTTCATCACCCTTACCGAGATCCCCTACCAACCGTCCACAGCCGTTACCCCGGACACCGAATCAGGGGAAGGATCAAGCAGTGAGTGCTTTAAACATCTAAACATTTCATTTTAACATAACTGGAATATTTATATTGTTAAGAATGGGCTTTTCATTCACTCATTTAAACATAGAAACTTTTATTTATAACAAAACAGGAATATTAACTAGATCAGCAATTTGGTGTTCATGATTTCTTTGGCTTAGTCAACTATTTAGTCCTAACTATTTATAATAAATCAAATAATGTCCGGATATTCATGATTAGGCCACCACAGACGCTCCACTCTGTAGTCCCTTCTACTGCACTTAAAGGAAAAGACGGTCAATGTGCCCGGGAATGGACAGAGAGTCCTCCTGGGATAGCTCAGCATAGCTCTCCTGGAGGTACCGCTCAAGCATGCGCATCAGGTTCCGGGGCAGGGCGATCTTGTTCGGTCCACCGTGGTAACACACGTTCCCACGCCATGAGTCCATTAAGTAGTCCGGGATCATGGCACGGCACAGCATGGCGGCATACGGCCCTGGCCTCTGCATGGTCTCCCGAAGCATCCTTCCCCTCTCGCTCTCCGAGATCCTCATCAGAGTTATATCGCACATGACGCCCTGCTTTAAATTAGGGAGGGGAATGTTAGTATTGGGACTGCTGTACAGCCACGCGGTGGAGGCGGCAGAGGGGCAGCATACAGGGATCTTTCCCAGGGACTGCCGCGAGGTGGTGGGACAGGGGCAGAGCTCATGCTTCACTGATTGCTGCCAGCAGAGAGTGGCCTTGCATTCAGTGCGAAAGGAGCCCAGTGCTACTATTACATTTTTAAGCTGCCACAAGTCTACGGCTTACCATGTTTTCCTGCAACAAAAGTAGAGATGTCCTGCAATGCTTCTCTGATCGCAACTGCAAGACCCCAGGCACTGAAGGCGAGGGCCGAAAATTCGACCTTGTCCTGAGTGCGCATGTGAAAGGTGCAGTGCATGGTGTTGTTCACAGAGAAAGACTATGTTCTTTGTTAGCAACTTCATTTATCTGTCTCAGGAATTCACTCCCTTTTTCCAATTCCAACAGACACATCTGCGACTGTCTCCCAACCCAGCCTGGCATCACACTCCCAGAGGCTAGTGCAGATTAGGAGAAGGAAGAGGAAGACGCGTGAAGACATGTTTTATGAACTCATGGACTGCTCACGAGAGCAGGCAGCCCAGACGACACAGTGGAGGGAGAACTTGTCACAAATGCACAGAGCAGTCATGGAACGGGAGGAGAGGTGGCGCCAGGAGGACCAGCAGGCTACTCAAACCCTGCTTGGACTAATGAGGGAGCAAACGGAGACGCTCCGGCGCCTAGTGGATGTTCTGCAAGACCGGAGGCAGGAGGACAGAGCCCTGCTGCTGTCTATCTCTAACCGCCCTCCCCCGCCACCAAGTCCCACACCCCCCTCACCAAAAGTCCAAAGAAGGAGGGGTGGCAAGGGCAGTTAAAACTTTCAGTCAGCCCCTGCACACTGCTGCAGCAATGGAAGGCTCTCGTTCCACAAAGTTTGAAAAGTCCTTTCCTACCCATCTCACACTAGCCCACGTACAAGTTTCCTCCCCCCCCTTTTCATGTGCGGTTCATAATAAAACATCTGTTTCTGTTAAGTACTGTTTCCGAGAGTGTCTTTTAGAGGGGATTCTGTCTGAAGGGGGGGAAGGGGTTTGTTACTTGGACTGGACAGTCACCTTTAGCAGACTACAGAGGCGGGGGCAGGTCCAGCATCCGGACACATACACAGTGCAGTCACCAGTTACCCTGGTCAGTCTGGGAGGCGGTTTTCATGTTCTGGGGTGCGAGGGGGTTGATCTGTGACTTTGTGGTGGGGGAGGGCAGTTAGAGATCTTATGCCGCGGTCCTTATCCTGGATCACAGAGCCACGCAGCAGGGGGTCTGTTACCCTCCGCCCCCTGCCAGAAAGTCACTTGGCCGACACATACACGCAGTCCCGCCCAGGACTGCTGGCAGGCTGCGTTGAAACAACCAATCCAGCACTGCGGAGCCTGACATTCCCGGAGTTTAGAATCATCATTTGCATCAGAACACTAAACCCGCCCCCCGCCACAGTCTGCGTCCCCGGTTTAAAACATTCCCGCGAAAACAGTAAGAAAGAGAACCTTGTTCATTAACAAAACGGAACAGATTTTATTTGTTGGGAAGGTGGTGAAGGGGGTATGTAACTTGGAAGGATAGTCAACAGTAACTGGGTAAAGAAACGGGGGCAGGTTCAGCATCTGTGTCCACAAATTAACAGTCACTGGAGACCCTGCTCAGTCAGGAACCTGGCTTTCAAAGCCTCCCTGATGCACAGCGCGTCCCGCTGGGATCTTCTAATCGCCCGGCTGTCTGGCTGGGCGTAATCAGAAGCCAGGCTATTTGCCTCAACCTCCCACCCCGCCATAAAGGTCTCCCCCTTGCTCTCACACAGATTGTGGAGCACACAGCAAGCAGCTATCACAATGGGGATATTGGTCTCGCTGAGATCACAGCGAGTGAGTAAGCTTCTCCATCTCCCCTTGAGACGGCCAAAAGCACACTCCACCACCATTCTGCACTTGCTGAGCCGGTAGTTGAATAGTTCTTTCCCTGAGTCCAATGCGCCAGTGTAGGGCTTCATGAGCCAGGGCATTAGCGGGTATGCAGGGTCCCCGAGGATGACTGTAGGCATCTCCACATCCCCAACAGTTACTTTGTGGTCCGGGAAGTAAAGACCTTCCTGCAGCCGTCTAAACAGACCAGAGTTCCTGAAAACCCGAGCGTCATGAACCTTGCCAGGCCATCCAACGTTGATATTAGTAAAACGTCCCCGATGGTCCACCAGTGCTTGCAGCACCATGGAAAAGTATCCCTTTCGGTTGATGTACTGGCTGGCCTGGTGGTCCGGTCCCAGGATAGGGATGTGAGTCCCATCTATAGCCCCACCGCAGTTTGGGAATCCCATCTCGGCAAAGCCATCTATGATGAGCTCCACGTTTCCCAGGGTCACTACCTTTGATAGCAGTAGCTTGACGATTGCCTTGGCTACTTGCATGACAGCAACCCCCACGGTAGACTTGCCCACACCAAAGTGGTTAGCGACGGACCGGTAGCTGTCTGGCGTTGCAAGCTTCCAGAGGGCTATGGCCACTCGCTTCTGGACAGTCAGGGCTGCCCGCATCCGGGTGTCCTTTCGCTTCAGGGCAGGGGACAGCAACTCACACAGTTCGAGGAAAGTCCCCTTCCGCATGCGAAAGTTGCGCAGCCACTGGGATTCATCCCAGACCTGCAGCACTATGCGGTCCCACCAGTCCATGCTTGTTTCACGGGCCCAGAATCGCCGTTCAACAGTATCCACAAGACCCAGTGACAGCGAGATGTCCTGGGCGCTGGGTCTCATGTTTTCTGAGAGGTCGGAGCTAGTGTCCGACTTCATGTCGTCACGGTGGTGCCATAGCCTCCTCTCATGATTTATCTGCAGCTGCCTCTGGTAAAGGTGGATGAGAAGCTGCGAGGCGTTGAGAACTGCCACAACTGCAGTGATGGTCGCAGCGGGATCCATGCTCGCACTGCTGTGGCGTCCGCGCTGTCAGTAATCAGAAAAGTGCGCGAACTGATTTCCCGCCGGCGCTTTCAGGGAGGGAGGGAGGGTGGGAGTGACGGACGGATGACGACAGGCGCCCAAAAGCACCCTCGACACATTTTTTTACCCAGAAGGCATTTGGGGCTCGACCCAGAATTCCAATGGGCAGCGGGGACTGCGGGAACTGTGGGATAGCTGCCCACAGTGCACCGCTTCCAATGTCGACGCTTGCCCCGTTAGTGTGGACTCACAAAGTCTCACAAAGTCGAATTACTGTCCTTAGTGTGGACACACACGTTCGACTTTGTATTATCGATTCCACATAGTCGAATTAACTAAAATCGAAGTACTCTCGTAGTGTAGACATACCCTAAGGAAGGTGTTTGGAGGAGGCCATGGGGAAGTAGCCCAGGGAGTTGTAGCTGTCATGCAGCTGTTACAGGAGGCACTTTAGACAGCTGCAGTCCACAGGGCCCTGGGCTGGAACCCAGAGTAGAGGGTGGGCCCGGGTTCCCCCCGAAACCTCCCAATTGACCTGGACTGTGGGTTCTTCCAGAGGGGAAGGTCTCTGGGCTGTTCCCCAACCCACATGGTGAATCTCTGAGGCAAGAAAATCTGCCAATAAGCGCAGGACCCACCAAGATAGAGGAGGAACTTTGTCACATTGGTTAAATAATCATGTTACAATATGTTAAAATTGGTCAGTTAAATTTCATTAAAATAATTGGTTAAGGTATGGCTAAGCAGAACTCAAGTTTTTATATTCTGCAGTCAATCAGGAAGTAAGGGGGGGATAGAAACAGAGAATGGGGGGGACTTGGAATAATGTTTTGCTAAGGGAGGGAATGGGAATAGGGAATGGGAACAGGGCCACAGGCAAGGCTCTGTGGTGTCAGAGCTGGGAAGGGGGACACTGAGAAAAAAATTAAAATAATTTCTAGCTAAAAGTTCACCCCAATAAACATTGAATTGTTTGCACCTTCAAACTTCGGGTATTATTGCTCTCTGTTCATGCGAGAAGAACCAGGGAAGTAAGTGAGTAAAAAAAGAAGCCCTCTAACAACCTTGTTTGTACAGTTCAGAGAGGCAGCAGAATCCTGCATGGTGCCCGTCCCTGCCTGGTGACAGCTCCTGCATGGTGCCGGTCCCTGCCTGGTGACAGCTCCTCTATGGCCCAAGGTTGGGAGGGGTGGTACAAGCCCAGCCCCTAATAAGCAAAGCCACATCCTAGTTCCCTGAGCAGCCAAATGCTGCAGCATCCATGGCCCCGGGTCTCCCACTCCTTGGTCATGTATCGGGGGCTGACAGTGGAAACTGTAATAGTTTAATGAACTGTGTGCATGACTCGGTACTTACCACTTTGGTGCCGCTCCCCAGTGGCTGCAGAAGGGTTCAAATGCTGCTCCTGGGGCTGAGCAGGAGACATGAGCTGTGTGTGTCACGGACTGGTCTGGGGAGGTGTGCATGGGCGTTACCAGACTGGCGGAAACTGACCCACATCAATGGAGGAGCCGAGAGGACAATGGGAACCCCAAGGACTGACCAATCAAGACGAAGCGGAAGCACCAGCAGGCTGACCGTGTGAACCCAGCATGTATTTGCTGGGGTAGGACAACGGACCGAGAGGAGACAAGAGGGGTGATAAGACCGTGGCTCACAGAGACACAGCAGCTCTGCTCTGGGACTGACAGATGGAGACAGCAGCTCGGCTGGGTGGACCCCTCACACCGGGGGGACTGAATGCTGGCCGAGCCCCTGTCTCTCTGCACTGACGTAAGGATGCTCACCTCCTGCAGCCAGGTGACTCAGCCTTGTTTTGCACAGGCTGCCCGCTGTCGCTGTGTTATACCAATAGAATAAAAACCAGCAGGATCTTATTAAGAGGGATAAGGCAAAGATGCCACATTTATTGTAAATATACTGATAAAGCAAAAGATAAAAGTAAACAACGTTGTTTGACTACTTATTTCTTATACACACACACACACACAAATATATATATATATATATATATATATATATATATATAGAGAGAGAGAGAGAGAGAGAGAGAGAGAGAGAGAGAGAGAGAGAGAGAGAGAGAGGTTCATTCACACAATCATTCACTCAAGTTCTGTATAGGTGTTATAGTTACCAGCCTAGAAGTTGCTCATGCCAAGTTACTGGCCAGGTATCTTGGTCATGAGGATGGAGCCGAGTCTGTGTCAGGTGCACCTGATGCTCCTGGAGGTTGGCAGCAGAACCAGAGACTCAAAGTCATCAGACTTTAGAGTCCATTCTTATAGGAATTAATTCCTATGTTAGTCTATGGGAGCTGTTTCATCCTGCTGTTGCTGACTCAATCAGCAGATGGCACATTCCTGTCCAAAGTGGCACATTCCTGGTGGCTCCACACTGTCCAAAGTTTGTGTTTCTCATCCTTCCAGGCGATGGGGTGGATCCCAGTTTACCCTCAGGGGGTTGTCTGGTGGTCCTACTTGACACATTCTTTGGCCGATGGATACTCCCTTTCTAGGCTAGCACCTCCCTAACCATTTATGTACATCAAGCATTCATCAACATACATTCCCTATCTTAACCATATTTTAATTTACTGTCTCCACCACTTTCGGGGTGTGTGCTTACTCATTTGAGACTCCCGGCCCTTTAATCACAGAGGGTGGGGGTCTGTCCTAGGAGCCGTTGAATGAAGTGAAAGTCACTTAACAGCTTATAGTGTTTGTTTACATTTATCAATTACTTCAAGAACAAAGTCAATTAACTTGTTTGTAAGTTTTACATAGTAATAAAGTATCTTTCACAGGATAGATATAATCAATGGTTTCTACAGACAGCAGCTTACAAGTTTTAACAGAAGACACAAGAGATTTTTGTACTCGGTGAAACTGTTGGATTTTAAAGTGTGGGGGAAAAATTATGAGGGGGTCACTGTCACTTGGGGGACTCACTGTTAGTACCTTCTTTTATATCCCTACAGCTGCAGATCCTCACTGGGAGCATCACGGCCTGAAGGGGCCCAGTACAAGTCTCCTGCAGGAGTCTGGCTTTGGCTGGATTTGCTGCAGGGAGACAGGGGTCGCTGGTGCCGAAGGCCCAGTTTCAGAGTTGACGAGGCCACAGGTCTGCCCCTGTGGGACTGTGTGGGTCTCTGCGGCTCAGCACACACGCTAAAGAGGTTGCTCCCAGGGGACTGATTACAGGCTGGAGCATAGACCAGACCCTGTAGGTCCGTGACAAAGAGTGCCCTTGCCAGAGGGTGGCTACAGACGTGGTGGGTTATGATTATCTCAATCAAGAGACCCTGAATCACAGTGCAGGAGGAGGTGGGGCTCTGACAGAGACTCGAACAGCCTGGATTTAGCAAAGAGATACTGGCACATCGTCTTAGAACAGTGATATGCAGAAAAATATGTGCCTTCCTAACCAATTTGGGACTTTCTGAGCTTAAAGTATTACCATTTGGGCTAATGAATGCTGGAGCCACCTTTCAAACGCTTGCGAATCAAGTGGCTGGGTGACAGGACTTAGCTCGTGCCTACATGGAGGATATTGCAGTCTTCAGCAATTCCTTGCCAGAGCATAAGGATCACATGGGAATGGTGTGGAAGAGGTAGAATGCAGGTCTAAGTGTAAAGGTGTCAAAGTGCAGGATGGGGCATTGAAGATGTAAAACAAATTCTGTCAGGGAAGGCGAAGCCGGACTCTGGCCAGGTGTTTGAATTGTGCACTGACGCATCCAACACAGGCTTGGGAGCGCTGATGATGCCAGCAGGGGAGGGCACCGAGCAGCATCCCATGCCTTTCTGAGCAGAAAACAGACTCCAAGTGAATGGAATGATGCCGTTATAGAACATGAATGCTCAGCAACTGTGGGTTGTCCGAGAGCTAGGACCCTACCCATTCAACCAGAGGCGCTGGGTACTGACTGACTGCCCCCCTTTAGCGTGGCTACACAGAACCAAAGGCACCAACTCTTGGTTGGTACGTGGGAGTACAGCCCTCCAAAGGCATGAGATGGAGACTCAACATGTCATGGGGGCAGACGCGCTATCCAGGCAAGAGGGCCCAAAGCAGATGCATTCGGAATAGCCAGTGGCTAGGCCTAGGGCATCAATATCAGGAGGCGACGGGACACTGATGTGCCCAAACGCGCCCAGGCAGGTACGTTACATGTCCAACAACCATTTTCTCACTATTACACTGATGGGGTCGTGTGTGATTGGTACATTCCTCAGGGTACAATCTGGACCGATGGACAGCTGTGTCCCCTCAGCTCTCCAATTTGGGGAGCCTTTTACATTGCTTCATTGTGAGAGCAGCCACTCCTGGCCTGTTCACACACGGCTTCTCGCATGCAAAATCACTCCCAGCTGAATATATGAGCGCTTCTAGCCAGCCACTCCTGAATTATATTGCAGAGTGACACTAGCAAATTCCCAGTCCTAGACTTGTCTCCAGAAATATGCATTTTGTATTGCCCAGCTCTCTCCTTCTGGACAATACAAGCTCATAGAAAGTCCATCATTTCATTACTAGAAAATGACATGCACAAATCTTGTTATCTCAAGTGGAGGGTCCCAAACACTTCAATCCAAACACACTGGCTTAGATAAAACAACAAAACAAGTTTATTAACTACAGAGAGAGAGAGAGAGAGAGATTTTAAGTGATTACAAGTAATGAGGCATAAAAGTCAGAATCGGTTACAAAGAAATAAAAGATAAAATGCAAACTAATACCTAACTTTACAAGCTAAGTGAACTTAAAGCAAATGGATTTCTCTCGCCGTGTATTCACGACTGTCTGGCTGGATTCTTTCAGCCAGGATGACTCCCCCAGTTCATTGATGCTTCCTTTGTCTTTCAAACGTTATTGATGCCGTGAGTAGAGATGAGGAGAGAGAGAGAGGTGATTTGGGGCATCTGTTCCTCATTTTTACACCTTTAGCTCCTCTTTGAGAATCACCTCTAGCTGGGGTTCAGGCAACAGCGAGTCTGTTTGCCAAGATGTAAATTTCTCGCTCACATCCTTCTTCCTGTTAAAGAATGGCCGCTTAACTAAGTGATATAGTCCAGTTGATTTTGTTGACACCTGACTGACATGTCAATTTCCCTGTTTGCTCTGAGGAACTGATTTGGGCTGCTTCCCCAGATTTGAAATATGCCTTAGCAACATGGTAACTGAGCCTTTGTGGGTCACAACTGAGAATACCAAATTCAGGACCAACTGCTGAAAAATAGAGCTGATATGCCCCAAAGCTGGTGGCTATTCTCTCATGAGATATACCAAACCAGCAACAAAAGTAAATTGCTATTTCACCACACTGGCTAACAAGCAGTCTGAACAGCAGTTTCCTTAAGCATTCCAGTTCTTGTATCGCCACCAAAAACACTAGACTTATAGATGAGTGGTTCTTTAAAGCCAATTTAATCTAATAACAGGTTCTTCTGATCCAAAGGACCATGCCCACGTCAATATACAACTCAGATCTTACTCAAAAATCACAGTGTTGCCAGTCCTTTAGTATCTGAAATCTAAAGGTATATTCAAAGAAAGAAAGAAAGAAAGAAAGAAAGAAAGAAAGAAAGAAAGAAAGAAAAAGGTGAGAGTTAAAATTGGTTCAAGGAATCAAATAAGTACAATAACTGCAAAGTTCTTGGTTCAGGCTTGTAGCAGTGATGGAATAAACTGCTGGCTTGATAAGTCTCTGGTTACTTCCAAATCATTGGAAGGACCTCAGTCCCTTGGTTAGAATGTTCCATTAGTACAAGTCCTTAGTCCAGAGGTTTGAGCTGGAAAGAGGCAAAATGGAGGTGTTTCCAGGGCCTTTTATAGCTTCTGCCATGTGGAACATTGTTTGAAACAAAGCCCTCAGCACAGCTAGTAGAAAATTACAGGTAAAAGATGGGGTATGGAATGATATGGGCAAGTCACATGTCTAGGCAGAATGTTGATTAGGCACAGCAGGAAATCATTACCTATACCCCAGACAGCACATCTGCAGGACAGTCCATTCAGTGTACATGGTCTCCCATGGTCAACTGTCGGTTAAGTGTTTCTTGATGAGCCACTTAATATGGGTCATTACACATATTGAATCTATTTCCCCATGCTAACTATCCTCACACCGTCTTGTCAACTGTCTAAAAAGGACCGTCTTGTTTATCACTACAAAAGGTTTTTTTTCTCCTGCTGATAATAGCTCATCTTAATTAATTAGCCTCTTACAGTTGGTATGGCTACTTCCACTTTTTCATGTTCTCTGTATGTATATATATCTTCTTACTATACGTTCCATTCTATGCATCTGATGAAGCGGGCTGTAGCCCACGAAAGCTTATGCTCAAATAAATTTGTTAGGTTCTAAGATGCCACAAGGACTCCTGTTCTTTTTGTGGATACAGACTAACACGGCTGCTACTCTGAAACCTTAATTTGAATAGTCCCTCCAAGATGTGCAGACTAAATACCTTGTGGGTGTTACCCCAGGAGCAAACAGTTGAAATCCAGGTATAGAGCCAATACTCATAACTTCAAATACAAAAATGATACGTGCATACAGATAGCATAATCATATTCAGCAAATCATAACCTTTTCATAGACATCTTACATGCCACATTTTGTACAAGATTTTTTGCAAATATATAACAGTGGTTGCAACAATGATCTATATGGTTATATTTTAATCAGATAACATCACAAACATCATACAGCAGAATCTTATAACGTTACCTATAATGTGCCCCTCAAGTGCTGGATGAGGTGGCACATCCTGGTTCCCTACTCGGAGGGGCTTTCTGATGCCCCCCTCCAGAGGGGCTGCCCACCGCGGAACCAGCATCAGAAACACAAGAGGCAGAGGTCGCCCCTGAGCCTGGTCAGTTTCTGGCGGCACATCTGTTATTAATCTAGGAATGGGAGGGATTTCCAATTTATTACCCAAAGCAAAATGTATTGCAAGCTGCAGGCAGCCGCATGTAGCCAGTAATGGCAGGTTGCTGGCACCACGTGAAATTCAAAATGGAGATTGGGAGCGCAAACAACACTGAAACAAGCATTTAACATTAAACTTGGACTAGAAACTCGCACATTCTTATCTAAATATTTGCACTCTATACCATTATCTAAATCATTGACGATACTGAACAGAACCGGACCCAGAACAGATCCCTGCGGCACCCCACTTGTTATGCCCTTCCAGCATGACTGTGAATCACTGATAATTACTCTCTGGGAACAGTTTTCCAACCACTTATGCACCCACCTCATAGTAGCCCCATCTAAGTTGTATTTGCCTAGTTTATTGATAAGAATATCATGCGAGACCATATCAAATGCCTTACTAAAGTCTAGGTATACCACATCCACCGCTTCTCCCTTATCCACAAGACTCGTTATCCTATCAAAGAAAGCGATCAGATTGGTTTGACATGATTTGTTCTTTACAAATCCATGCTGGTTATTCCCTATCACCTGACCACCTTCCAAGTGTTTGCAGATGATTTCCTTAATTACTTGCTCCATTATCTTCCCTGGCACAGAAGTTAAACTAACTGGTCTGTAGTTTCCTGGGTTGTTTTTATTTCCCTTTTTATAGATGGGCACTATATTTGCCCTTTTCCAGTCTTCTGGAATCTCTCCTGTCTCCCATGATTTTCTAAAGATAATAGCTAGAAGCTCAGATACCTCTTCTATTAGCTCCTTGAGTATTCTAGGATGCATTTCATCAGGCCCTGCTGACTTGCAGGCATCTAACTTTTCTAAGTGATTTTTAACTTGTTCTTTTTTTATTTTATCTTCTAAACCTACCCCCTTCCCATTAGCATTCACTACATTAGGCATTCCTTCAGACTTCTCCATGAAGACCGAAACAAAGAAGTCATTAAACATCTCTGCCATTTCCAAGTTTCCTGTTACTGTTTCTCCCTCCTCACTGAGCAGTGGGCCTACCCTGTCCTTGGTCTTCCTCTTGCTTCTAATGTATTGATAAAAAGTCTTCTTGTTTTCCTTTATTCCTGTAGCTAGTTTGAGCTCATTTTGTGCCTTTGCCTTTCTAATCTTGCCCCTGCATTCCTGTGTTGTCTATATTAATCCTTTGTAATCTGTCCTACTTTCCATTTTTTATATGACTCCTTTTTATTTTTTAGATCATGCAAAATCTCGTGGTTAAGCCAAGGTGGTCTTTTGCCACATTTTCTATCTTTCCTACCCAGCGGAATAGCTTGCTTTTGGGTCCTTAATAGTGTCCCTTTGAAAAACTGCCAACTCTCCTCAGTTGTTTTTCCCCTCAGTCTTGATTCCCATGGGACCTTACCTATCAGCTCTCTGAGCTGACCAAAATCCGCCTTCCTGAAATCCATTGTCTCTATTTTGCTGTACTCCCTTCTACCCTTCCTTAGAATTGCAAACTCTATGATTTCATGATCACTTTCACCCAAGCTACCTTCTACTTTCAAATTCTCAACGAGTTCCTCCCTATTGTTAAAATCAAGTCTAGAACAGCTTCCCCCCTAGTAACTTTTTCAACCTTCTGAAATAAAAAGTTGTCTGCAATGCAGTCCAAGAACTTATTGGATAGTCTGTGCCCCGCTGTATTATTTCCCCAACATATATCTGGATAGTTGAAGTCCCCCATCACCACCAAATCTTAGGCTTTGGATGATTTTGTTAGTTGTTTAAAAAAAGCCTCATCCACCTCTTCCACCTGGTTAGGTGGCCTGTAGTGTACTCCTAGCATGACATACCCTTGTTTTTTACCCCTTTTAGCCTAACCCAGAGACTCTTAACACTTCCGTCTCCTATGTCCATCTCCACCTCAGTCCAAGTGTGTACATTTTTAATATATAAGGCAACACCTCCTCCCTTTTCCCCCTGTCTATCCTTCCTGAGCAAGCTGTACCCATCCACACCAACATTCCAATCATGTGTATTATCCCACCAAGTTTCGGTGATGCCAACAATGTCATAGTTGTATTTATTTATTAGCACTTCCAGTTCTTCCTGCTTAGACCCTACAATAACTCACCAGTACCCATACTTCTCGCGTTTGTATATAGGCATCTAAAATACTGATTTGATTTTGCCTCCCAGTTTTGCCCTGACCCTCCTTTCTCTCTGCCATTATAGCCCACGCTCCCTCCTATTTCCGACCCATCTCCCAGGTCTCCATGTTCCCCACTTAACAAACTGGCTTTCTGTGGTCTCTTCAACTTTCCCCAAAACACACCGGATTCAGGGCCATGAGACAGTTCTGTTTGTTCCTGGCTGACCTTCACCGTTTCACTCCTTTTCCTGGCCCCTGCGTTTTGTTCAATGACTTTCCTCTAATTGTCTAAGTCCCTCAGTATCCTATCCCTACCCTCCAGCATATCTACCACTCCTCCCAGTTTAGTGTCATCTGCAAACTTGCTGAGAGTGCAGTCCACATCATCCTCCAGATCATTAATGAAGATATTGAACAAAACCGTCCTCAGGACCAACCCCTGGGACACTCTGCTTGATACCGGCTGCCAACTAGACATGGAGCCATTGATCACTCCCCGTTGAGCCTGATGATCTAGCCAGCTTTCTATCCACCTTATTGTCCATTCATCCAGCCTATACTTCTTTAACTTGCTGGCAAGAATACTGTGGGAGACCGTCCACTGCTTTCCCCTCATCCGCAGAGCCAGTTATCTCATTATAGAAGGCAATTAGGTTAGTCAGGCATGACTTGCCCTTGGGGAATCCATGCTGACTGTTCCTTATCACTTTCTTCTCCTCAAAGTGCTTCAAAACTGATTACTTGAGGACCTGCTCCATGATTTTTCCAGGGCACTACATTAGCCTTTTTCCAGTCATCAGGGACCTCCCCCACTTGCCATGAGTTTTCAAAGATAAAGGCCAGTGGCTCTGCAATCACATCTCCCAACTCCTTTAGCAACCTCGGATGCAATGCATCCAGCCCCATGGACTTGTGCTCGTCCATCTTTTCTAAATAGTCCTGAATGACTTCTTTCTCCACAGAGGGCCGGAAACACTTGGAAAACATTTGCAGCTGAGATTCAGGAGAGAGAGTCTGTAGGGAAGGATGCTCCCTGCTGCTTTTTCCTCCCCTGTTGGAGTTTCTTTTGTTTCCCTTCCTGCTTGATGACTCTGTTTGTTGCTTAAATGCAAATTAAACAGAGCACCCATTCCTTTGTTGAGACAGGCCTGTTTGCCAACCTCAGGTTAGAGCACGTGTTAACACCATAAAGGAGAATCTTATCACTTCACGTACAATGTTGCCACACACATATTAGATCAGGGCAATACTGACCGGCAAATTATACATTTACAAATAACACATTGCAAGATTGTACAAAGATTATTACAACAGTGGGTACGGTGTGGGCACAAGGGTACATTCTGTCACACTCCCCTACCTTCCCCCTCTCAGTCCTTTGTTCTCGAGGTGGGGTCTTTGCTCAGCTTCCCTGCTGAGAGGCGGGGAAATCCATAAACCATTGGGGCTTGCATTGTCTCTCTGACCCCTTTCTTGATGTGGGTCAATTTCAACTAGTTCCTTAATGACTCCCTCCTCCACCCAGACAGGGAGGTGACGCCCACCTATGGCTCGGAACCTGTCCTGAGAGCAAACTTGCTCCTATTTTTTCTCCCCCCAGGGTAACACTGCAACACAGAGGGGAAACTGAGGCACATATGGGGGTCATAAAATACTACAACAAATTCCCACTTTGTCACAGGGACCAATCCCCTGGTATTGTTGGTTTTTTCACCCCACCTGGCTGATCTGACCCAAAGTGGCTCTATTCACCATGGTACTGTTTCCAGGACGCTGGGGCTTTCAAATGTGCTGAGAAGGCCCAAGATGAATCCTGGTATGTTATAGGAAATGCATTTCCTGCTGTGGGGCGCTCACACTCAGGGTCATTGGCACCCCATTGTGCTGGGTGCGGCGTGGACACACAGTGACCAAGACCAGGCCGGCATAGCAGGGGGCTGCAGGTCGGGATTGAGGGGCACCGGTGGAGAAGGGGGTCAGGCAGCCCCTGCTCTCCCTCTGCCCCTGGACCTGGTGCATTCTGGGTGCATTTGCATTTCCCCGGAGGCCCCTCCACCTCTGCCCAGAGCAAAATCCCAATCAACTGTGCCAAGCGGGTGCAGGGATGTCACCGCCTCTGGGCTCCAGGACTGGCAGACTCTGTTAATGGTTCATTCGCTGGGGAATAAGAGGCTGGAGCAGCCCCTGAAGGAGAGACAGACAGGGACCTCGCAGCTCCACAGACACCCAGGAACTGCTCCTTCCCCTGGCACGGAGTCACCCCAGGTGAGTGGGAGCCCCAGCCCTGTATGGACAGCCCTGGCATCACATGGCCTTACAGCAGCCTTCTTCTTTTGGGGTATCTGGTGAGCACAGGGGCTGCACACAGACTGGGGTGTTATTGTAGGGTCTCTGGTGCGCACAGGGGCTGAACACAGACTGGTGAGTTATTGTAGGGTCTCTGGTGAGCACAGAGGCTGCACACAGACTGGTGAGTTATCGTAGGGTCTCTGGTGAGCACGGGGGCCATGCACAGACTGGTGTGTTATTGTAGGGTCTCTGGTGAGCACAGGGGCTGCACACAGACTGGTGAGTTATTGTAGGGTCTCTGGTGTGTACGGGGGCCATGCACAGACTGATGAGTTATTGTAGGGTCTCTGGTGAGCACGGGGGCCATGCACAGACTGATGAGTTATTGTAGGGTCTCTGGTGATCACGGGGGCCATGCACAGACTGGTGAGTTATTGTAGGGTCTCTGGTGAGCACAGAGGCTGCACACAGACTGGTGAGTTATCGTAGGGTCTCTGGTGAGCACGGGGGCCATGCACAGACTGGTGTGTTATTGTAGGGTCTCTGGTGAGCACAGGGGCTGCACACAGACTGGTGAGTTATTGTAGGGTCTCTGGTGTGTACGGGGGCCATGCACAGACTGATGAGTTATTGTAGGGTCTCTGGTGAGCACGGGGGCCATGCACAGACTGATGAGTTATTGTAGGGTCTCTGGTGATCACGGGGGCCATGCACAGACTGGTGAGTTATTGTAGGGTCTCTGGGGAGCATGGGGCTGGGCACATACTGGGGTGTTTTTGTAGCATTTCTGGGGAGCACAGGGGCTGGGCACAGAATGGTGGGTTATTGTAGGGTCTAGGGTGAACACGGGGGCCATGCACAGACTGGTGAGTTATTTTAGGGTCTCTGGGGAGCACAGGGGCTGGGCACAGACCGGTGAGTTATTGTAGGGTCTAGGGTGAACACGGGGGCCATGCACAGACTGGTGAGTTATTGTAGGGTCTCTGGGGAGCACAGGGGCTGGGCACAGACTGGTGAGTTATTGTAGGGTCTCTGGTGAACACAGGGGTCATGCACAGAAGACTGGTGAATTATTGTAGGGTCTCTGATGAGCGCGGGGGCGGCACACAGACTGGTGAGTTATTGTAGGGTCTCTGGTGAACACAGGGGTCATGCACAGAAGACTGGTGAGTTATTGTAGGGTCTCTGGTGAACACACTGGGGGCTGCGCACAGACTGGTGAGCTATTGTGGGCTCTACACATAGTGTTTGCTATTTTGGCAGGGCTGGGAGCTGGCAGCTTGTCTCTGGGCTTGGTAGACAGTCACATTAAACTGATGGGTCTCCTGTCCCCGCAGGTGTCCCTCGCACTGTCCTGCTGGAAGCTGTGAAGGCCCATCCCGGCCAGCGATGCTGATCCTGAGCTGTTCCTCCAAGCTGCGGCTGCTGGAGGGGATGCTACAGCGGGGCCTGCCTGACACGCTGCCGGTGACCAGGACTCGCCTGCCCCCGCAGGGCCGAACCCTCCCACCCTTGGGCTGGGCAGAGAGCAGGGCAAAGTCCCTGATAGACACCTGGGTGATGGGGCACATATTGGACTGGGGTGCAATCCCCTGGGTTGGGGTACATGCAGGGCTGGCCCTTCCACCTGGTCAGGGGGTAGCAGTTTGGGGGGGCAGACCCTTTCTCCAGGTCAGGGGGCAGCAGTTCAGGGGCCGGGCAGGCTCTCATAGATTCACAGGGGATGTGCCGTACCCCAGCTTGTCACCAGTCCCCTAGGAGCGACCCCGGTAGTGAGCCAGGGCCCGAGGCTCCACACAGCTCCACAGGGGCAGGCCTGTGACCTCCACCACTGGGCCTTTGACATCAGCCCTCCCATCTCTCTCCGTGGCTCCCTGCAGCGAATGCAGCAGAACCAGATGCCTGCGGGAGGCTTGGACCAGGCCCCTGCGGTGTGTGTTGGCAGAGACCCCGGCAGCCTTTGCAAAACACAGTAGCGGTTCATTAGTCACCTGGCTAGACTCCTCAGGTTAGCACAGGGAATCAAAGGTTAAGCCACAGCCCAGCCTGGCCAAGCCTGGGCAATGAGCCAGCCAAGACGTCATGGGCCCCATGGCTCGCTCTGTCTCTGTCCCTTTGTTCTTAGGCCAAGGTGAAAGATGCTGAGACCCCCCAAAAGCCGGCTCTTAGCCCCGTATCCTGACCCCTCGCGGCCGCTGTTCTTCAGCTGGGGGCCTCTCTGCTGCAGAGCCGTGAGGGGGAATCTCACTCGCTCGGTGTGAACATCCACCCCAGCCATTGGGGTTTCCATGGTCTCTCCAGATCCTCCTTGCGTGTGTGTTGACTTTATTCCCTTGGTTAATGAGGCTGGTCTCCAGCCGGGCTGTTACATGAGTCACAACCCGTCCCTTCCCTTCACATGCTGCGCAGAGCAGTACAGGACGCAGAGGGAAACTGAGACACACATTTGAATCAGATTTCAGAGTAGCAGCCGTGTTAGTCTGTATCCGCAAAAATAACAGGAGTACTTGTGGCACCTTAGAGACTAACAAATTTATTAGTCTCTAATAAATTTGTTAGTCTCTAAGGTGCCACAAGTACTCCTGTTATTTATTTGAATCAGAAAGATACTACAGAAAGCTTCTACTTCATCACACAGGCCCCCTGCCCTGGGTTAGGGGTAGCAGCAGGAGGGCAGGCCCCTTCCCCAGGTTAGAGGTAGTGGTGGAGGAGCCCTCCCCTGGGCCTTCTCCTCACTCACCCCCCTGCCTCCCAAAGTCCAAATCCAGCACCAATGCCTACTGCTCACCCAGCGTAACCGCCAGGACCTGCCCATCCAATCAGAGCACAAGCGGGCTCTGTGCCAGTCAATCTCAGTATGGTCAGGGTTTGCGTAAGCCAATGAACATGTGGGCGGCTCCATGGCAGCCAATCACAGTGTGGGACAGCTGGGTGCTAACCAATCATGGCTCTGACCACCCCCACCCCCCTGGCTCTAAATTTCCTCCTGGTCCTCACCATGGGTGGCTCTGACCACACCCAGCTAAACCATTGACAAAATGGGCCTTTTATATATTTGTATGAATCCTATGTGTGCCTCAGTTTCCCCTGGCTACCCAGTGCGGGAAGCAAACCGTGAGAGGGTACCAGCTGGCTGTGAGAAGCAGCAAAAATGTGAAGAAATACAGCAAAGGGTAAGTGGGCAAAGGCCCCAGGGATGCTGAATTCCGCAGGGAGCTGGATACTAAATTGTCCGTTTAAGGAGGAGGAGGGGCTGTAGACACCAACCTCAATGCCTTTGAGAAGGGTTGTGATTTGATCCTGGTTTACCCTTCGCACCGGCTCTGCTGTCTCACCCCCATACTCGGCCCCCCAAGCCATAGAGACATACAGCCAGATGGACGGCGTTAATACTGGGGACTGGGAACTGTTCAAAAAGGCTCCACTGCTTATGTTTGACCTGACACCTGAGGCTTATATGAAAAGGTTTTGGGGTGTGCAAAAGACCCAGGGTGGGACCTAAATGGAAGCCACCTGCCGACTGGGAGAAGCCCTCCCGACAGCTCGGATCCCAGTGCAGACAGAGGACTCAGGGTGGGGGGGGGCTGGTAGTCATGGTTCTCCTGGACATCGGCTTTGACCTCCTGCTGAGATTTTCTGTATCACCTTAAGACAAAATCCAGTCCCTGATCCTGCCCCAGCCAAGGGTTTGAACCCCAGGAGCCAGAGGCTCAGACTGGAGGTATCAGTGAAAAGGCGAATAGCTCGGCCGGCATGTAGCAGGGTTTTCCCCCCTTGCCTGTAACACTAAGGAAAGGCTGTTGAGCTCAGGACACCTGTCTGGCTGGAAGTTGACCCCCTGTATTTGAGTGGGGCAGGGGAACCGCCCCCCCCCAATCTCCACACGGAACATGTGAGTCACACGGGCTCCGGCAGAACTTCCCTGAGGCTGTGGCCAAGGGAGCCAGCTCACAGCCTGCTCTCCCTAGGGAAACAGAGTCAGAGCGGAACCTGGTGGGAGCTGAGCCCCCAGCTGAGTATGGGCAGACACGGGCAGTGCATGGCCAAGGTTAAGACCCGGAATCGCCAGCAGGGGGGTCCTGGCCTGGGGTGAGGGCAACAGGTTAACCCCAGGAGGGGAAATGGATTCCTGGCATACACACAGCCCTGGGGTTGGGACACAACCAGCGTAGGGGAGCCCCCTGCATCACCAGACCCTGGGACACCAGAACCCCAGAGACATGGCTGGGCTAAGACCAGCCTCGCAGGGGGACACACCTACACTGATCCCCCAAATGCTCAAGGGGTCAGGACACCCCAGGGAGCAGCCAAGATGGCCGACACATGGAGGAGGGGGGGGCCATGACACTCTTCACTCCCTGGCAGATGGGGGGGTGCAGTGGCTGGATCCCATCCCAGTTTCAAACCCAAAGGTTTTGGGGTGGCAAAATGTGCTGAGGCTGCATGAAAACTCCCCCCTGCCCCCTGCTAGTATCAGTGAACAGACTTGCCCTAAGGGTGGATGTGAGACTGCTCTGAGCTGGGTATTGGAAAGGGTGAGTTTGAGTCGAGCCAGCTGTGAGCATGCTGACCGTGCCTGGAAGGACAGGGATGGGGAAGATGCTGTGGCTTCTATGGACAGCATTTGGGGGTTCGAACTTCACCGGGACAGTCACTAGTTTAAGTGACCCAGAGAGACAAGGCAAGCGCTGCTGACTCCTGGATTTCCCCGCCTCTCAGCCGGGAGGCTGAGCAGAGACCCCAGCTCGAGAGCACAGGACTGGGAGGTGGGGGGTACTGGACAAAGATGGAGGCTCTCACCTGGAGCTGGCCAAGGAGGTCAGACGGAGACAGAGACAGCCTGGAAAGGGACTTTCAGTCCAGCTTGGCTGGGTCCTGGCTGACCGCAATGGACACTGCTTTACCCCCAGTTCTCTCTGCTGACCTAAGGCCGCTCCGTGACTCATAAACTGGCCTGGCTTGACAATGCTGCCGGGTGTCACTGCAAACACAGGCTGGGGTGTGGGAGCCCCGAAGAGCGGCCAGGTCTCTCCAGGGGTCTGGCTCAGTGGGAGGCACCGGGCAGAGCTCGTGGGGTGGAGCAGGAGGGCTGGAGCCCAGAGGCTCCATCTCAGAGGCGGTGGCCTGCCCTGCAGGAAGAGTGGGGCTCCCTGGGGGGTGGCACTTTGAGGGCTGATCCAAGGGGCAGAGTAAAAGCTGGGGCCCAGCACCAATCCTGGGAATCTGGGACATCCCCGGACTCTGACCCCTGTGTCTTGGCAGGTCTACGGCACTGTGATGCATGTGAACCGCGGGAACCCGGCTGGCCAGGAGGTGCTGGTGGATTCATGGCCAGAGTTCAAAATGGTCCTGACCCGGCCACGCAGAGAAGTGCGGCCTTTGCTGGGCCCCTCCCATTGGCCGCGCTCCCCTCCCCCGCCTGACCCCATCGCTGCCCCGCTCCCCTCCCCCGACTGACGCCACCACTCCCCCACTCCCCTCCCCCGCCTGATGCCATATCTGCCCCGCTCCCCTCCCCCGCCTGATGCCATCTCTGCCCTGTTCCCCTCCCTGCGCCGTTCACAGGATCCCTTCCCCCTCCTCAAACTCTTACTTGGGGCTCGCTGTGCCCTGCTTCCCCGATGCCGTCCCTGAGGGTAATGGGGGGAGGGCAGAGGCTGCGCTCACCCACAGACAGTGTCCCCCCTGCAGGTGGCGCGAGACCCAAGCGATTATTTCACCAACTTGTACACGACCTTCTACCGGGACGAGGGCGCCTGCCGGGCCCTGCTGGAGAACAGCCGCGCTGTGGACTGGGGCCAGGCCTTCCAGATACAGGGTGAGCCCCTCCAGCCCTGCTCCATCCAGCACCTGCCACATGGGGGGCAGGACCACTCCCCCCTCCCATGGGCCAATAGCCCTGAGGAGCCTGCCTGGGCCCCTACCCCCCCCCCCAGGCCAATAGCCCTGAGGAGCCTGCCTGGGCCCCTCCCCCCCACGGGCCAATAGCCCCGAGGAGCTCACCTGAGCCCCTTCTCCATCCAGACCCAGGATCCTGAATGAGCCAAGCTTGGGAACCCCCAGTTGGGCATGCTGGCTCACAGTGGCCCTTGGCCCCTCCCTGCTGCTATCCCGCACCGGGCTGGGACCCCCACGTCCATGGGCACCTTTCAGGGGCCCCTGCTGACAGCGCACGGCTGTCCCTGCAGGGCTGCAGGACGGGGTATACGAGACCATCAGGGACATCGCCAGGGCCAGAGGGCTTGAGATGGAGACGTATCCGTACCGGCCGCTGCTGCACCCAGACCCACCTGCCATGCCCCAGTACCGGTAGGTGCCCCCCAGATATGGGGTGTGTGTGAGAGAATGGGGCAATGTACACAACAAGCCTGTGCTAGCTGGAGGGGGGAGCGGGGTTGGGGGAAGGGAAGGACCCCGGGGTGCCAGGCCAGAGGCCTCCATTGCGTCCTTGATCTGGTGGCAATGAGTTCCCCAGGCTAACGGTGCTGGCAGAGTGAGGGCATCACCACGGCCACACACACAGCCCCAGGCCTTGGGCACATGCTGCCAAGGATTTCCCATCCTGCTCCGGGGCAGGGCTGAGTCAGCCCTAGAGCTTCGCCGGGGGCAGGGGCAACGCAGCCTGGCCGAGGAACCTCCTTGGTCCCAGGATGGGGAGAGCAGGGGGAGGGGCAGTCTGTAACCCTTCAGTATCCTGGGATGGACAGCCAGGGGTCCTTGACCCCAGAGCCGTCCCCTCTGAGGGGAGGGGGCTCCAAGCACAGAGCCCCCTGGTCCCTCCTTTCCTGTCAGCGGGTAGGTCTCCGGGAAGGGTGTTCGCTGCCCACTGAGCCCTGGTGCTTTCATCTCAGGGAGCTGAGCTTAGCCAAGGCCCATTGGCACTGATGACTTTGCTGGGGCTGGACTGGACCTTGTCAGACAGCCCCTGTGCTGAGGCTGCGGGAGTGTGTCGATCCCCTCCCCGCATGTGCCAGGGCCTGACTTGATCCCGTCCCCCCAGGGCTCCCCCTTCTCCCCCACACCAGGTCTATCCTCTCTCAGCCTCCCCCCATTCTCCCTGTGCCAGGTCACTCCCCCTCCAGCCTCCCTCCCCTCCATGGGGGACACTGGGAGGAGCGATATGGGGGCTATAGCCACCCCAGAATTTTCCATAGCCTCCCCTCCCAGTGCAAAGGCCCAACGTTACGCAGCAGTAAGGATGGCAATGCCATACCTTGCCACCCGTCGGTCTCGGCTGCTGCTGGCGATGGCGCTGCCTTCCGAGCTGGGTGGCACACCCCTCCCCCACAGGATACATTCCATGCCCCCCAGTTTGAGATTCGGCAACCCCCCATCCCCTCCATTTTTCTGTCCAGCCCATCTCAGCCCCACAAGTGGGAAGAGGATGGCGCCGCCGGACACTGCTCCTCTCCTATGCCATGTCATACCCGCTCAATTTCTGCTCCCCGGGCTCATTCCCTTATACCAGTTCGACCCTCCCAGCCCCGGGCTCACTGCACCCCAAGCCCGAAGCTGGGTCAATATCCCCAGATGTTCACACCTCCCATGTTTGGTTGCTCCCCGCTCCCCTCCCCTAGACTTACCCCTTCTCCTGCTGGTTCTAGTCCCCCTGCCCCCCACATGCTGACATCCTCCCCTTGCCAGGTCAACCCCCTCTGTGCTCACCCCACCCCGTCCTGTGTCTCTCTCCCCCCTGCCCTGTCTTGCAGGCCTGACAAGGGGCTCAGGCTGGCCCCCGTGTCCCCCACCCACGCCATGCTGCTCAGAGACACCTGGAACTTTGGGGGGAACAGCTGGAGCCTGCGGTACCTGTGCCTCCTGATCCGCCACTTCCCCAACGCCTGCCTGCTGGCCCCTGAGGGGACCCCCATCTCCTGGTGCCTCACCGACCCGCTGGCTGCCCTGACGCACAGTTACACCCTCCCGGAGCATCGCGGCCAGCACCACGCGAGGCCCGTGGTGGGGACGCTGGCGGCACAGTTGCATGCCCGCGGCTTCCCTGTATACACCGGGGTGCTGCCCCACAACGAGTCTTCGCTGCACATCCTGCAACGCCTCGGCTTCCGCATCCTGCCTGGGGTGTTCTACCAGCTGATGGTGAGGCCTGGGTTCACCCAGTCCCAGTCAGCCAGTGCCCTGGCCTCGGCCCAGGATCCTGCGCCCAGCTCTGGGGAACGGCCACACACACATAGCACATAGCACGGGGGGAGGGGAGAGGAGGAGAAGGGGACATGGCCTAGGGCCCTGCGCACAGCTCTTGGGGACAGCCACGGTCTGCCAGCACGTAGCCCTCGGGGAGGGGATGAGACAGGGACACAGCCCAGCCATGCCCAGGGACCTTCCACCCCCGAGAAGGGGACACATTGACCAGCCACCAGGGAGCTCAGCTGTCAGCCCTTGGGAAGCCAGGGCCTGGTAGAGGAGACTAGCTCATGCTCCATTATCCCCTGGAGCAGGGCAGAGGCTCAGTAGGGGATGCTCTCCCCGGCAGTCAGTGCTGGCCCCAAAGAGAGCAGGGTGAGGGCTCAGCAGGGGGCGCTCCCCACTCACAGTGCTGCCCCCGTGCCCTGTGCTGTGGGCTCAGCACGGGGCGCTCTCCCACTCCCTTCCCCAGGCAGTTTGTTGCTCGGCTGGGGCTGTGGTGGTGGGGGGTCCCCTTTCCAGGAGCTGCGCCTGGTCTTGCCAGAGCTTTGGTGCAAGCTCCTTTGGGCTCCGACCACAGGTCCCAGCTGTGGCCCACCCCTTACCTCCCCTGTGGTGATAGGGGGCAGGTGCTGGCCTTGCACGGTTGCTCCAGGGCCAGCAGCCAGCTGGAAAGCCAGGCCAGGGCTTGTGTTGATGATGGTGCACTACACGCGGGAGGGGAGCGGCCATAGGACCCCATCATAGAGCCCTGATGGGCCCGAACACAGGGAGGAGCATCCGCTCTTCTCCCTGCCCCCCAGAATGGACGTCCTCGGCCCTGGGCAGGTGACTTGGGACTGACCTGCCCCCTGCCAGCCCCAGTGCACAGGCTGCTCCTCCCTATGTAGCTGGGCCCAGCTGCAGCCCCAGTGAGCTGTGGGGTTGGGGGTAGGGGACTCCCCCCCCCCACAGCAGACATGGAAGGTTCTCCTCCCCCTTGCTGGTAGGTCAGTAGCCGTGTGGAGAGGGGGTGGGGCACTCCGGCTCCTTGCAGGCCCCAGGGACACGCATCCCCTTCCTCTCGGGGGGTGGGAAAAAGAGAGAATTTTCTGTATTAGTTTTGATGCATGTGTGCCTCGGTTTCCCACTGTACTATTCATGTCTGCCCTGTGGGTGCCAAAGAGTTAAAAAGCCTCTCCTGGGGCAGAGCAGGGACAGGAGGGGGAGTGTCACATGGCTGGGGAGCAGGAACTGGGCGTTCAGGATCAAAACCAACCCAGATCAACGGAGGCTCCACAAAGAAGAGGAGCTGGCGTTCGGTGGGACTCAGGAGCTCCCAGCTAGGACTGAAAGAGATGGAGACAGGATCCATGTTTGGCTCTTCAGCAGCTTGACTGGGTGGGGCCCTGGCCTTTGTCTTCACCTTCACTTCTCTCTGCTGCCCCAGGGACCTCCCAGGCCGGGTTCCCGGGGACCAATAAACCGTGTGCTGTGTGGAAAAGGCTTTGGGATGTCACTGCAAACACTGGCTGGGGACACTGGTCCCCAAAGAGCAGCCAGGTCTCTCCAGGGGACTGGCTCAGTGGGACGTGCCGGGCAGAGCTCGTGGGGTGAAGCAGGGGGGCTGGAGCCGTGTGCTCGGCTCTGGAGGAAGAGAGACCCCTTGGGGGGCTGGCACGTCACAGGGTTCCTCCAAGGAGTGGTTTAAAAGCTGGGGCCTAGCACTGATCCTGGGGAGCCACGATCGGGAGCAGCGCTGTGGGTCCCAGCCGGGGGCACCCGGCCAGTGTGGGGTGTCTCCTTCACAGCCAGAACCGACAGCAGAGAAGGGGGGGCACATCTGCAGGCAGACCCGGGGTAGAGCCAGCCCTGCCCCCAGCCAGGGCACAGTCCCACCAGGGCACAGCGCCCCCCTGCCGGCCAGAGAACTGGCCCCCCAGAGCAGTGCCCCCACCCCCAGCCGGCCGGCCTGCGTTGCCCCATGACTTTGACTCTCAGACTTGCACACAGTCTCCGTTTCCCAAGATTGAATCATTATTTTAAAAACTGTATAGAAATCACCACTCTCCCATCATTCCGTGCATCTGGCCCAGCCTCTGGCCCAGCTCCGGCCTCAGCGGAACCACTTCTCCTCCCACACGTACAGCTTCCGCAAAAGGCATCTTCCGGAAAAACAGGCTCTTGCCTCGGCTCATGTTCCCCTGCACGGAGAGGAGAGGAGACGGCTTTCAGGGTGCCCTGCCCTGCCCCGGGGCAGCTTCCCTCTGCCTGTCACCCAGGCCCCAGTCTGCCTAGCCCTTCCGCACCATCAGCCTCCTACCCACACACAGGGCCAGCGCTTCCCAGCCCTTTTATAACCCCCACCCTGAGATGAGTGCCAGGCACGACTGCCCCACACACGGAGTCGCTGCGCTATGGGGCTGGGGCGAGGCTGGCATGTTACTCATAAGAACATAAGAATGGCCGTACTGGGTCAGACCAAAGGTCCATCTAGCCCAGTATCCTGTCTACCGACAGTGGCCAATGCCAGGTGCCCCAGAGGGAGTGAACCTAACAGGTAATGATCAAGTGATCTCTCTCCTGCCATCCATCTCCACCCTCTGACAAACAGAGTCTAGGCACACCATTCCTTACCCATCCTGGCCAATAGCCATTAATGGACTTAACCTCCATGAACTTATCCAGTTCTCTTTTAAACCCTTTTCTAGTGCCTGTATATCTTTTTTGAGATGGGGAGACCACATCTGTACACAGTATTCAAGATGTGGACGTACCATCGATTTATATAAGGGCAATAATATATTCTCCGTCTTATTCTCTTTTTAATGATTCCTAACATCCTGTTTGCTTTTTTGACCACCTCCTTGAGCAGCTGGCTCCAGCAGTCTAACCAAGAGGAGTAGTTGGGTGCGTAGGGGGGGAGGCCACCAGCCAGCCTGCAAGAGAGGAGAGGGGGGAGGAAGTAGCAGTGAGCCGGCCACCGTAGCCTGTTCCCAGAACCTCCCTGGCCTCCCCAGCACCACTTCCTGTCTGAGCCCTTCTGGGCTACGTCGCTTTAACGGGGCCTGAGCCAGGCAGCTCAGTCAGGTCCCAGGATCCCCAGCTGCCCCCTGTCCTTTTCCCCATGGCCAGAGCTTCCTGCCCCTGCCCCCAACACTACAGCGGGGCAGTCGGGCACCAGGGGAGCAGCCTTTCTCCTGGGGACAGAGCTGATGCTCCCTAGTAAGATGGCCAAGGGCAATACTCCCGAGGGGGTGGGGGCTGATTAAGGAGGGCAGAACTCCCCCCCCCCACCCCACCAAGTCCCAGCTGTACTGCAGGGCGGGCAGGGACCGGCTGTCACACCCGAACAGGCCCGGGTCTATTCTGGGAGGCTGCAACCTGTGATTTTGCTCCTGCCAAGCGTGACATGGGACGGGAGGCAATGCAGGGCCAGGGAGCCCAAGAGGCTGCCAAGCGTCTGGGGAAGAGGGGAGCCACAGGAGCCTGCGCGAGGGGCAGGGGGCGAGCTGCGAGCACAGCCAGGACTAGCTCCATGTCAGGCTGGAAGGGGGGACAGATGGGGCCGGAGCCCAGGATCGCGACTCTGCCAGCTGCAGCAGGGAGGGGATGATCTGTCCCCCCCATCCCACCCTGCCGCCCAGTCGCTAGCCCCAGAGGTGTTTCACCGGGGGTGACTGCGGGTGGGGGGTGATTTGTTCCCAGCGCCAGCCCCAGCAGGGCTGCAGCTACCCTGGGGGACGGTGCCTCTCCCTGGCTCGGCTCCTTTCCCTTCCCAGACCCGTGTATGCGGCGATATCCCAGTCTGACCGTGGCCACATGGGGGCTTTTGCCACTTTCACTCACCGCTCCAGTTTAGCTTCCCTGTGTAGACGAGCCCTGGGGGACGGGCTCTAGCCCAAAGCAGGTTCAGCACCCCTCAACTCTGGCTAACCGTGCTCTCCCTCAAAAAGCCACCTCCTTTTATCTGAATGTGCCAGCCTTCAGCGTCCCCGGCCGCCCACCCGGTGCCATGTCTGGGCAGGGCAGAGCGCTCTCGCCTGACGGTGCCAGCTGTTCACATTCCACATCAGCAGCCAATGACAGCAGCTCCGCTCCCCCTCTGAAGGGTTTCTACCTAGCCCCTTAGAGGCCGGAACATCGTCATCCCAGAGCAAACCCTATAGGATGTGGGTGGGAGATGCTGTATCTCCCTGCTTCCTGAACAGGAGCCGCTGCGTCCCCTGCTCCGCAGAGGTGGGGCAGACGCCCTTGCGTTGCAGGGGGAGGCTGCAGCTGGCTCGGGACGGCGTGCGGGGCACTTACCCACAGTTGGAGACGAACACAAAGGGGTACGTCAGCATACTGGCAAAGAACTGCAGGCACGAGAGATGGGCCACAGTTAGCAGGGCGGGGCGCTGGCTCCGCAGCCCCGCACGGAGCCCCCCAGCCGCAGGAGCACAAGGAATGGAGAGGGAGGGTGTCTCAGCGAGGCCCTGCCCAGAGAGGGATCTCACTGGCACTCACTGACTTTCTCCTGGGCAAGGAGGTCTTTGTCCTTCCCTTCCCAGGTCACCAGAGAGACCAGGCTCAGGACAGATATGGGCTGGACGGGTAGGGCAGTGGGCACAACATGCCCAAGGGGAGGGGGCCAGCTGGGCAGAGCAGCAGGGGCGGGGCGGGGCCAGGCCAAGGTGCACGAGAGGGTGGAGAGCTCACCCACCATGCAGCACCAGCTAGTGATTTAGACTCACGTAAGCGCACCAACCTCACACCCCATGGTTCCCTCAAACTGGCCACTCCCATCCCAGAGCAGTTCTGTGGGGCTACCCCCCCCCCAGACCTGAGAGGAGAGTAGGGGTTACACACGCACTCCAGTGACAGCCTGTGAGTAGCTCTTCATCTCGCTCATGGTGGAGACCTAGAGAGGGAGGGAAACGCATTGAACAAGGAGACCCCGCACCCTGCCACAGCCCGGCCCCTCCATCCCCAGACACAGGGGGCTGCCTCTGCCCCGATTCCCCGCACCGAGTCTGCACGCTGGGCTCCGCCAGGGCCTGAAACCCAAACTGTCCCCACGCGGGTTGCGGCCGCTGCTAGGACAGGCTCCCCGGCCGGGACAAGCAATCGGAATCCAACCTTCTTGGGCCCGCTATAATGGGAAGTCTGAAACACTAATTAAAACAGATGTGGTACGCCCGTAGGAGAGAAGGTGCAGGGCACTATACTACACAAAGAGGCAGTAAAACAAATAAAATATCAACACCTTCCACCTTAATGCCTGGCCCTAACAAAAAATGTGTTGCCATATGTCCTATGCTTTTCCAGGGATACCTGGGCAGAAGGATCCCAAAAGAAAAAGAAAAAGAAAAAGAAAAAAAAAGGGGTGGAGTATTAGGATATAGATATTCAGGCCTGTAAGCAAAGGCCTAGACTTTAAGAATGTAGGTGTATTCTTATCACTTAGCTAGTTATAGAGGAACAAAACAAGAATCAAAATCACAGTCTGCCTGTGTCTGGGCCTTCTCTCACCATGACAGTCTGAGGCCCTGTTCTTAGGCTAAGGCCTTTGGCTAAACAGCAAAGGCAGCCATAAGCTGGGAAGCAAACGGTCACGTCCTCACCAGTCACACTGAAATAAGGCAGTTTTGGGCTGTTAAAAAGGTGATCCAATTTTTCACCTCCAGAGAAAGGGAAGAGCCCAGAAGATTTAAAAAACACTTAGTTTGAAAGCATCCTGTCTGACAAGAACTCATCAATAGCTGGGGTGTGAAATCCTCATTTCTGTGTTGTTCTATCACTTCCCTATTATTTGTCTGTGTAATCTCTGTTTGGTTTTGTGATTGTTTCTGTCTTCTGTATAATTAATTTTGTTGGGTGTAAACCAATTAAGGTGGTGGGATATAACTGGTGTGACAGACCCAGACCAGTGGGGTACAGGAGTCTGGTAGAGGGCAAATATACTGGTCACTGGATGAGTAGTTTTCTGTTCCCTGAGTGACCAGAGAAGGGGCTGCACTAGAGTAATCAGGAACCTGCTAGAACCAGTTAAGGCAGGCAGGCTAATTAGGACACCTGGAGCCAATTAAGAAGAAGCTTCTAGAATCAATTAAGGCAGGCTAATCAGGGCACCTGGGTTTTAAAAGGAGCTCACTTCAGTTTGTGGTGCGAGTGTGAGGAGCTGGGAGCAAGAGGCGCAAGGAGCTGAGAGTGAGAGGGTGTGCTGCTGGAGGACTGAAGAGCACAAGCGTTATCAGACACCAGGAGGAAGGTCCTGTGGTAAGACTAAGGAAGGTGTTTGGAGGAGGCCATGGGGAAGTAGCCCAGGGAGTTGTAGCTGTCATGCAGCTGTTACAGGAGGCACTTTAGACAGCTGCTGTCCACAGGGCCCTGGGCTGGAACCCGGAGTAGAGGGTGGGCCCGGGTTCCCCCCGAAACCTCCCAATTGACCTGGACTGTGGGTTCTTCCAGAGGGGAAGGTCTCTGGGCTGTTCCCCAACCCACATGGTGAATCTCTGAGGCAAGAAAATCTGCCAATAAGCGCAGGACCCACCAAGATAGAGGAGGAACTTTGTCACATTGGTTAAATAATCATGTTACAATATGTTAAAATTGGTCAGTTAAATTTCATTAAAATAATTGGTTACGGTATGGCTAAGCAGAACTCAAGTTTTTATATTCTGCAGTCAATCAGGAAGTAAGGGGGGGATAGAAACAGAGAATGGGGGGGAATTGGAATAATGTTTTGCTAAGGGAGGGAATGGGAATAGGGAATGGGAACAGGGCCACAGGCAAGGCTCTGTGGCGTCAGAGCTGGGAAGGGGGACACTGAGAAAAAAATTAAAATCATTTCTAGCTAAAAGTTCACCCCAATAAACATTGAATTGTTTGCACCTTCAGACTTCGGGTATTATTGCTCTCTGTTCATGCGAGAAGAACCAGGGAAGTAAGTGAGTAAAAAAAGAAGCCCTCTAACAACCTTGTTTGTACAGTTCAGAGAGGCAGCAGAATCCTGCATGGTGCCCGTCCCTGCCTGGTGACAGCTCCTGCATGGTGCCGGTCCCTGCCTGGTGACAGCTCCTCTATGGCCCAAGGTTGGGAGGGGTGGTACAAGCCCAGCCCCTAATAAGCAAAGCCACATCCTAGTTCCCTGAGCAGCCAAATGCTGCAGCACCCATGGCCCCGGGTCTCCCGCTCCTTGGTCATGTATCGGGGGCTGACAGTGGAAACTGTAATAGTTTAATGAACTGTGTGCATGACTCGGTACTTACCACTTTGGTGCCGCTCCCCAGTGGCTGCAGAAGGGTTCAAATGCTGCTCCTGGGGCAGAGCAGGAGACATGAGCTGTGTGTGTCACGGACCGGTCTGGGGAGGTGTGCATGGGCGTTACCAGACTGGCGGAAACTGACCCACATCAATGGAGGAGCCGAGAGGACAATGGGAACCCCAAGGACTGACCAATCAAGACGAAGCGGAAGCACCAGCAGGCTGACCGTGTGAACCCAGCATGTATTTGCTGGGGGAGGACAACGGACCGAGAGGAGACAAGAGGGGTGATAAGACCGTGGCTCACAGAGACACAGCAGCTCTGCTCTGGGACTGACAGATGGACACAGCAGCTCGGCTGGGTGGACCCCTCACACCGGGGGGACTGAATGCTGGCCGAGCCCCTGTCTCTCTGCACTGACGTAAGGATGCTCACCTCCTGCAGCCAGGTGAAGGGGCCCAGTACAAGTCTCCTGCAGGAGTCTGGCTTTGGCTGGATTTGCTGCAGGGAGACAGGGGTCACTGGTGCCGAAGGCCCAGTTTCAGAGTTGCGGAAGCCACAGGTCTGCCCCTGTGGGACTGTGTGGGTCTCTGCAGCTCAGCACACACGCTAAAGAGGTTGCTCCCAGGGGACTGATTACAGGCTGGAGCATAGACCAGACCCTGTAGGTCCGTGACAAGGAGTGCCCTTGCCAGAGGGTGGCTACAGACGTGGTGGGTTATCTCAATCAAGAGACCCTGAATCACAGTGCAGGAGGAGGTGGGGCTCTGACAGAGACTCGAACAGCCTGGATTTAGCAAAGAGATACTGGCACATCGTCTTAGAACAGTGATATGCAGAAAAAAATGTGCCTTCCTAACCAATTTGGGACTTTCTGAGCTTAAAGTATTACCATTTGGGCTAATGAATGCTGGAGCCACCTTTCAAACGCTTGCGAATCAAGTGGCTGGGTGACAGGACTTAGCTCGTGCCTACATGGAGGATACTGCAGTCTTCAGCAATTCCTTGCCAGAGCATAAGGATCACATGGGAATGGTGTGGAAGAGGTAGAATGCAGGTCTAAGTGTAAAGGTGTCAAAGTGCAGGATGGGGCATAGAAGATGTAAAACAAATTCTGTCAGGGAAGGCGAAGCCGGACTCTGGCCAGGTGTTTGAATTGTGCACTGACGCATCCAACACAGGCTTGGGAGCGCTGATGATGCCAGCAGGGGAGGGTACCGAGCAGCATCCCATGCCTTTCTGAGCAGAAAACGGACTCCAAGTGAATGGAATGATGCCGTTATAGAACATGAATGCTCAGCAACTGTGGGTTGTCCGAGAGCTAGGACCCTACCCATTCAACCGGAGGCGCTGGGTACTGACTGACTGCCCCCCTTTAGCGTGGCTACACAGAACCAAAGGCACCAACTCTTGGTTGGTACGCTGGAGTACAGCCCTCCAAAGGCATGAGATGGAGACTCAACATGTCATGGGGGCAGACGCGCTATCCAGGCAAGAGGGCCCAAAGCAGATGCATTCGGAATAGCCAGTGGCTAGGCCTAGGGCATCAATATCAGGAGGCGACGGGACACTGATGTGCCCAAACGCGCCCAGGCAGGTACGTTACATGTCCAACAACCATTTTCTCACTATTACACTGATGGGGTCGTGTGTGATTGGTACATTCCTCAGGGTACAATCTGGACCGATGGACAGCTGTGTCCCCTCAGCTCTCCAATTTGGGGAGCCTTTTACATTGCTTCATTGTGAGAGCAGCCACTCCTGGCCTGTTCACACACGGCTTCTCGCATGCAAAATCACTCCCAGCTGAATATATGAGTGCTTCTAGCCAGCTACTCCTGAATTATATTGCAGAGTGACACTAGCAAATTCCCAGTCCTAGATTTGTCTCCAGAAATATGCATTTTGTACTGCCCAGCTCTCTCCTTCTGGACAATACAAGCTCATAGAAAGTCCATCATTTCATTACTAGAAAATGACATGTACAAATCTTGTTATCTCAAGTGGAGGGTCCCAAACACTTCAATCCAAACACACTGGCTTAGATAAAACAACAAAACAAGTTTATTAACTACACAGAGAGAGAGAGATTTTAAGTGATTACAAGTAATGAGGCATAAAAGTCAGAATCGGTTACAAAGAAATAAAAGATAAAATGCAAACTAATACCTAACTTTACAAGCTAAGTGAACTTAAAGCAAATGGATTTCTCTCGCCGTGTATTCACGACTGTCTGGCTGGATTCTTTCAGCCAGGACGACTCCCCCAGTTCAGTGATGCTTCCTTTGTCTTTCAAACCTTATTGATGCCGTGAGTAGAGATGAGGAGAGAGAGAGAGGTGATTTGGGGCATCTGTTCCTCATTTTTACACCTTTAGCTCCTCTTTGAGAATCACCTCTAGCTGGGGTTCAGGCAACAGCGAGTCTGTTTGCCAAGATGTAAATTTCTCGCTCACATCCTTCTTCCTGTCAAAGAATGGCTGCTTAACTAAGTGATATAGTCCAGTTGATTTTGTTGACACCTGACTGTACCCCAGACAGCACATCTGCAGGACAGTCCATTCAGTGTACATGGTCTCCCATGGTCAACTGTCGGTTAAGTGTTTCTTGATGAGCCACTTAATATGGGTCATTACACATATTGAATCTATTTCCCCATGCTAAGTATCCTCACACCGTCTTGTCAACTGTCTAAAAAGGACCGTCTTGTTTATCACTACAAAAGATTTTTTTCTCCTGCTGATAATAGCTCATCTTAATTAATTAGCCTCTTACAGTTGGTATGGCTACTTCCACTTTTTCATGTTCTCTGTATGTATATATATCTTCTTACTATATGTTCCATTCTATGCATCTGATGAAGCGGGCTGTAGCCCACGAAAGCTTATGCTCAAATAAATTTGTTAGGTTCTAAGATGCCACAAGGACTCCTGTTCTTTTTGTGGATACAGACTAACACGGCTGCTACTCTGAAACCTTAATTTGAATAGTCCCTCCAAGATGTGCAGACTAAATACCTTGTGGGTGTTACCCCAGGAGCAAACAGTTGAAATCCAGGTATAGAGCCAATACTCATAACTTCAAATACAAAAATGATACGTGCATACAGATAGCATAATCATATTCAGCAAATCATAACCTTTTCATAGACACCTTACATGCCACATTTTGTACAAGATTTTTTGCAAATATATAACAGTGGTTGCAACAATGATCTATATGGTTATATTTTAATCAGATAACATCACAAACATCATACAGCAGAATCTTATAACGTTACCTATAACGTGCCCCTCACGTGCTGGATGAGGTGGCACATCCAGGTTCCCTACTCGGAGGGGCTTTCTGATGCCCCCCCCCAGAGGGGCTGCCCACCACGGAACCAGCATCAGAAACACAAGAGGCAGAGGTCGCCCCTGAGCCTGGTCAGTTTCTGGCGGCACATCTGTTATTAATCTAGGAATGGGAGGGATTTCCAATTTATTACCCAAAGCAAAATGTATTGCAAGCCGCAGGCAGCCGCATGTAGCCAGTAATGGCAGGTTGCTGGCACTACGTGAAATTCAAAATGGAGATTGGGAGCGCAAACAACACTGAAACAAGCATTTAACATTAAACTTGGACTAGAAACTCGCACATTCTTATCTAAATATTTGCACTCTATACCATTATCTAAATCATTGACGATACTGAACAGAACCGGACCCAGAACAGATCCCTGCGGCACCCCACTTGTTATGCCCTTCCAGCATGACTGTGAACCACTGATAATTACTCTCTGGGAACAGTTTTCCAACCACTTATGCACCCACCTCACAGTAGCCCCATCTAAGTTGTATTTGCCTAGTTTATTGATAAGAATATCATGCGAGACCATATCAAATGCCTTACTAAAGTCTAGGTATACCACATCCACCGCTTCTCCCTTATCCACAAGACTCGTTATCCTATCAAAGAAAGCGATCAGATTGGTTTGACATGATTTGTTCTTTACAAATCCATGCTGGTTATTCCCTATCACCTGACCACCTTCCAAGTGTTTGCAGATGATTTCCTTAATTACTTGCTCCATTATCTTCCCTGGCACAGAAGTTAAACTAACTGGTCTGTAGTTTCCTGGGTTGTTTTTATTTCCCTTTTTATAGATGGGCACTATATTTGCCCTTTTCCAGTCTTCTGGAATCTCTCCTGTCTCCCATGATTTTCCAAAGATAATAGCTAGAAGCTCAGATACCTCTTCTATTAGCTCCTTGAGTATTCTAGGATGCATTTCATCAGGCCCTGCTGACTTGCAGGCATCTAACTTTTCTAAGTGATTTTTAACTTGTTCTTTTTTTATTTTATCTTCTAAACCTACCCCCTTCCCATTAGCATTCACTACATTAGGCATTCCTTCAGACTTCTCCATGAAGACCGAAACAAAGAAGTCATTAAACATCTCTGCCATTTCCAAGTTTCCTGTTACTGTTTCTCCCTCCTCACTGAGCAGTGGGCCTACCCTGTCCTTGGTCTTCCTCTTGCTTCTAATGTATTGATAAAAAGTCTTCTTGTTTTCCTTTATTCCTGTAGCTAGTTTGAGCTCATTTTGTGCCTTTGCCTTTCTAATCTTGCCCCTGCATTCCTGTGTTGTCTATATTAATCCTTTGTAATCTGTCCTACTTTCCATTTTTTATATGACTCCTTTTTATTTTTTAGATCATGCAAAATCTCGTGGTTAAGCCAAGGTGGTCTTTTGCCACATTTTCTATCTTTCCTACCCAGCGGAATAGCTTGCTTTTGGGTCCTTAATAGTGTCCCTTTGAAAAACTGCCAACTCTCCTCAGTTGTTTTTCCCCTCAGACTTGATTCCCATGGGACCTTACCTATCAGCTCTCTGAGCTGACCAAAATCCGCCTTCCTGAAATCCATTGTCTCTATTTTGCTGTACTCCCTTCTACCCTTCCTTAGAATTGCAAACTCTATGATTTCATGATCACTTTCACCCAAGCTACCTTCTACTTTCAAATTCTCAACGAGTTCCTCCCTATTGTTAAAATCAAGTCTAGAACAGCTTCCCCCCTAGTAACTTTTTCAACCTTCTGAAATAAAAAGTTGTCTGCAATGCAGTCCAAGAACTTATTGGATAGTCTGTGCCCCGCTGTATTATTTCCCCAACATATATCTGTGTAAGCAGAGTCAGGATGAACTCTACCCTGACATCTGGTGGTGAATTATGGCGAGTGTGGAAAAGAACTCCAGGGGCTGATCTTGTTTGCATAGGCAAACCAACTCGCCTGGCATGGAACAACAGCAACTGAAAGTGGTTACTTTGGCTGGTGTGGTTACTTTTGGGGGCTCGTCCGGGATTCCCTGGGTCAGTACCCCTCGCAAGCACCTGTTGAGTGTTCCACTGCATTGGGAAACAATTGTGGTTATATTTTGAGGAAATGACTGTTTGTATAATGGCTAATATGTCAGGTTTGTTGGGCCCCGGCCCTGCAGCCTCTAGCTCAGGGGCCACAGCCTCAGCCAATGATTGGGCAAAAGCACTGGGGCAAATATTGGAAAAGGTTGTGCTGTCCCAGGCTATGTTAAACTCTTGTCGTGAGTTAAGATTATTTGCTGGGGCAGAGGAGTTTGAACCCTGGTTGGAGCATACCACTGAAATGCTGCAGGAGTGGGCCGTACCTGATGCAGAAAAGCCAAGATGTCTAATAGAGAGCCTTAGTGGCCCAGCATTAGATGTGATTCGCACCCTGAAGCTCATTGACCCTGGGGTCAGTGTGAAGGACTGCCTAGAGGCCCTTGATCATACCTTTGGGAGCGTAGAGGGCCCTGAAGACAGTTACTGTAAGTTCCTTAATTCCCGACAGCAAATTGGCGAGAAGATTTCAGCCTATATACAGAGGCTGGAGAGACTGCTTCAGAGAGCTGTCATGAGGGGAGCAGTGACTGCTGAACAGATGGATCAGACCAGACTGGCTCAAATTGTAAGAGGAGCTCAGTATCAGAACCCGATTCTACTCCATCTCCGGCTAAGAGAACGACGGGAACATCCCCCAAGTTATTCCCAGCTGATAAAGGAGGTCAGAGAAGAGGAAGAAAGGCAGGCTGCCAGCGAGTTTTGGGAAGCCCAAACATTGGAGCCAGCCGGCACAACACCACTGCAAACGGCCAGTGTACTGATGGTGAGCACCACAGAGGAACTTGCCCAACAAATGCAGGCCCTGACAGAACGGATAGCTGAACTGCAAAGCACCATTGACTGAGCTAAGACTTCCAGGAATAAGGCGCCTCTGACTGTGGCGATGGAGAAGTCAGCATTTAGAGCCACCATCCCACCTGGGCGAAGGGGGAAAGGACAATTCTTCTGCTACCGATGTGGTCAGGATGGACACAGTGCTGGCAAGTGCCATAATGAAGAAAACCCCTCCTTAGTGTATGGAAAGCTGAGGATCAGTTGGGAGAGATCCGGTAGCTGCCAGAGAGTCCGGGGACGGGGACCACCCAGGCCTGCAGGATTTGAAGATTCCCCCAGAAGCGACCGTCCAGCTGGGATCCCCGCAGGACTGATAGGGCCTCGAGCAGAGGTCATGGTGAAGATTGAAGGGGCGGAGTGTAAAGCCGTGCTTGACACTGGATCTCAAGTGACTATTATATTTCAGTCATTCTACCAACAGATGCTTAGGCACCTGCCTATACAGCCACTGACTGGCGTTGGTCTGTGTGGCCTCAGCATGGATGAATACCCCTACCAAGGGTATGTCATAGTGCACCTGGAATTCCCAGAGGAGGTTGCTGGGGTAAGAGAAGAGGTGGACACAGCTGCATTAATATGCCCTGACCCTAAAGGGACCTCTGATGTGTCTGTGCTGATAGGGACCAACTCCAGTCTCTTCAAGGTGCTCGCGGAACGTGTGGGGAAATAGAGGGGGGGGGCCTTTCTTTTTGATAGCCAGAGCTTTGAATCTGAAGGCCCCAAAATAAACCCTCCAACAGAGATCTGTTATGCTGATGGCCTTTGCACAGAGTAGGGCAGGCCTAAAACTTAAACTAGACTAAACTGCACAGTTTTCTGCCAAACTCGGTCAAGGGTCATGTCCAGAGGAGGGAATGGGAGAATAAACCCCCCCCCCCCTGCAGCAGTACTAATGAAATATGTTCATAACTGATTAAATATGATAACCGCAAGCTACGGAAATAATGTAAGAAGCTACGGAAATAACGTAAGATGCTTGTGATTTGTAAATTGTTTTGCAGAGAGTTAATCATCCTTGCTGCTATAACTATTTGCAATATTTTCCAAGTCCAGCTATCTGCAATTTAACCAATGATAGCTCTCCTTTAAGCTCCCCTGGAAACCCCTCCCCGTTAAGCCTTTGCTGAAATCCCCCGGAAAATGACATAGTCCAAGTCTTGAGAAATGTACCCAAGCTAGGGCCGAGCACCACCCCTGCGGAAACCACCAAGCGCCCTTCTACCCAAACAAACACCCACTCCTCGGAAATTAAGTCAGAGGGTAGGGAGGGGGGTGAGAAGATTGACCCCAACCCCTGCTTCCTAGCTCGTGATCAGCTCATGCTCAACCCTTGCCCAGCTTGTGATTTGTCCCCAAAGCTCGTGCTCAACCCTTGCTCAGCTTGTGATTTGCCCCCAATGATTTAATTCATGACATATTGTTTGTACCCTGCTTGTGGTTTAATGGAATAAAAGTAGCCTGTGAGCTCTTACTAGGGGTGCCAGTTTGAAAAACTGCACCCCAACGCGTTGGTATGTATTGCAATAAAGGCCTCAGGCTCTGAGTCTGTGAACTAAAATCACTGCGTGGGTGATTCTTTCCACGACAATTTGGGGGCTCGTCCGGGATCACTCGACGTCCCACCGGACCGGAGGACCGTGGACCGCTCCCACACTGATCCCAGGCGCCAAGTAAGAGACCCTTGTCTCTATTTGGGATTCGGTAAGGAGCTGCCCATAGGCTCTAGGTTCAGGTGAGAACGCGCTGTGATCCGAACCTTTTAAGGTTAGACTCATTTGCCTGACGCCTGTTTGTTTTGTGTGTGTCCGTTCTGTAACTTGTCTGTTTAAATTCTTGCATCATGCTGCGCTCTCTCTATCATTGTTTCCTTAGGCTATAAGCTGGGGGGGGGCGTAGGGGACTGTCTGTTTTGTGGTGTGTACATGAGGTCTTAGACCCAACGGTTTCCTTGGAACAGCCTCGGTGAAATTACTGGGACATCCGTCTGGCAGTTTTTAAACACTTTTAGAGTGCCAGCCCAGAATAAAAACAAGTTTCGGATGACAGGAGATTCTTCAGGCAGGAACAGAGGCTGAATAGGCTAGGTGATCTCTCTGGGATATAAAGGAAACCACCACTGACTCAAGAACTGAGTGGCCCGAGGACTAGAGGTAAACAACTGAGAGGGTTTCTAATCTTAATAAGAACAAGAAGTACGCCAAACTCCTATGCTTTGCCTTTTTAAGCTTTCTATATTGTTGCTTGCTTAGCTTTGTGGCCATATCCCTCTGGGCAGTGGTGATCTCAGAGGGAGGTGAGGGACCGGCTGCAGGAGCACCCCGGGAAAGTGGACCCCATAGTGAGTAGGGGCATAATCCACCGAACCTGTAGGACGCGGGTGGACCCCTTAAGCGAGGTGGGATATAATCCCCTGAGTCGAGTAGAAGGGGGGCGGAATCCACTGCCTGGACTCTAACAGGAGTTAGGGCGTAATCCAGGAAGTCCCGGTGCAGCCGAAGGGGCCGGAGTAGCTCCCACTAGCAAGAGGCTGGTGGACCACACTAGCAATAGGCTGTGTGAACTGATGAGACCTGCGGCCCGGGGATTGACAGGACTCCCACTAGCAATAGGCTGTGGGCTGGAAAGGACTGTTATAGCAAAGATCCCGGTTTAGGTGTGGTGTGATTGTAGGTCGCAAGGTGACTCCGGGACCAGCTGCGGGCGGGGTAAGGGACCGTGAATCGGAGACCCCCGCTCTAGTAGGTCCCCACCCTTTTCTTACCCGTTAAGTGACAATTGTGTCCCTTCTCACTCGGAGAGTGGGGAGGCCCCAAGGAATCCGTCCGCGTACTCCTAGGTAGCAGAGTATCCCATCCCATTCTCTTGAAGGCGGGCCGGTGCTCTCTGCTGGGGGAGGGGTGTACGGGGACCAAAGCTTTCCTAAACTTTTGTGTGATTGGCCTACGACCAAAACCCTTCCCCAAATCTTCCTCTGGAGCAAGGACTCGCGTATGGAGTGAGCTCCCTCCCCTTGCTGTGTTTGAAGGGGAGCCCCTGGAAATCGTTTGCCAAAACCTGGGGCAATCGGGCATCCTACCCCGTTCCCCTAAAGGGCGAATTGGTAACTCATTGCCGGACAGGGTGCATGCGAGGACCTTCCTTATAAATCCTCCCCAGTGGTGTGAATGTTGAAAGGGGTGAGGCTACACCCAGGTTTAAAAAGGAGCAAGAGGGAAGGATTGCTCTCCCCCGGAAGAGAGAGCAGAGCTTATTGCAGTGTTCTAATTTGTGTAATATAGATTTTAGTGTTGTTTAACTATTCTTCCAGCATGATAGCAAGTGTTTTAGTGTTGTTGTGTTGTTTAACCACTCTTTAAGTATAATAGTAATTGCTTTGTTAAATATTTAATCCTCTTCTACAAGGAGGGTTGGTAAAAACAGCCCACCCTCCCTGCTGAATTGATAGTAAAACAATGCCTGTGCCCATAAGAAAAAAGGATTGGGCCCAAACCGGCAGGCAACCGCAGTTTGAGGAAGTTAAGGGGGGGGGGTTGAGGGGTTAACTCTGTAGTTGCTGGTGGAAATTAAGTAATTGCAGGGTTGGCTTCTTGCTTTTTTCCTTTCATAATAGTAATTGCTTAAATAATGATGTGACGTTGTGCAGTCTATATGATTTTATAAAAACTTAATAATAAGTCAATATAATGTAACTGGAATAGTTTTAGGGAAAAAATATGGTAATAAGTGAATATAACGTGACTGGGATATGCTTTATGCAAAAGGTCTCTTGTAAGGTATCATTACAGAGTTTATAATCTACTGAGTATAGTCATCTGATTTGTACCACTCTTGTATCTAAAACTAGAAATATAAAATGTATCTCTCTATCAGTGTTATAGAGGGCAGACAATTTATGAGTTTGCCCTGCATGGGCTTGTGCAGGGTAAAACGGATTTATTTGGGTTTAGGCCCCATTGGGATTTGGGCATCTGAGTGCTAGAGACAAGCACACTACTGTGAGCTGTTTTCAGGTAAACTTGCAGCTTTGGGACAAGTGATTCAGACCCTGGGTCTGTGTTAGAGCAGACTGGAGTGTCTGGCTCAGCAAGACGGGGTGCTGGAGTCCTGAGCTGGCAGGGAAAACAGGAGCAGAAGTAGTCTTGGTACATTGGGTGGCAGCTCCCAAGGGGGGTTTCTGTAATCCAACCCATCACAAATGGCATAAGCGGTAAAACTATGAATAAATGTTAAAAAAAGAAATTCTTGGTTTCTTTGCAGCCATTCCTTTGGGAGTGTCTGTAAGGTAATCCAGGCAAAAGGATATTAATCAAATGATTAAGGTAAAATCATTTGACTATATAAAAAAAGTTAGTTAAATTTGTTAAGAAACGCTCCTGGTGTGTATAATTTTTTGTTTATAAGTTTAAGATGTTTTCTAGTGTTGTTTGATTTTGGTATTTAGCATTTGATCCTTAAAGTAACTTAATGCTTTACAAAATTTAAAGTGTTTAAAATAAAGACCAAAGTTGTGGCTGCAGCAAAATAGTCAAAGCCAAAAGAATGGAAAATTTTAAATCTGTTTTGGTAACAAATAGCAAGTAAAGGCTAATATCAACTAAAAAGCCACAAATAGAAATCTGGAAGTGTTGCTGGGTACACCTTGTACCCTGTACACCTTTGGCACTCCCTGGACGGTTGCGCCTCAGGTGCTCTGGCCCTATTTGCTCGCGTGCATCACCGGATGACTGTGCACCGTTGATTGCTGCAGTTAAGTAAAACTTTTCCTCTGTGGCCCAGCACTACTGCCAGTGACGTGATGATTGGGCAGACAGCACTTTTCCCTCTTTAAAAACTTTTTCTAGATATTTGAATTAATTTTATTCAAATGTTTACATGTTATAATTGTAAGTATGTGTTAGTCCCTCTTTAAGAACTCTTTCTAAATATTTGGATTAATTTGTTCAGGTGTTTGAGTGTTGCAGGCATTTGCCTTTTTTACGGGAAGATACATTACTATGTGTTAGTTTTGGTGGTGTGTTTTCTTATGGAGGAAGGGCAAATGCAGGATCTTGGACGGAGGTTTTGCAACAGTTTTGCATTGGTAAAATATGTCATGCGGGGGCTGTTATGGGGTTTTTGCTTAAGGAGTTTGTATCACAATCTGGCATATCTGAACTAATTATAAAAGAGCTATGTGCAGCTTCACAGATCCAGTATGTGTGCGGCTTCACAGATCCAGTATGTGTGCAGCTTCACAGATCCAGTATGTGTGCGGCTTCACAGATCCAGTATGTGTGCAGCTTCACAGATCCAGTATGTGTGCAGCTTCACAGATCCAGTATGGCCAAATGCCCTTTAAAGGCCACTCCCAATCAGAGGACCAGATTCAGCCCTCATAAAAAATTTTTACCAGGGCACCCAATGCAGCTACCAACAGTGCCCTGCTGGCCTAGCTCAAATAAACAGTCATTTAATAAATTACACAATAGTCAGATACTAACGAAATGTGTTAGGTCTTTTTATATACAGCAGTCCTGCCACTCGCTGAAACCTGGCACTGGGTTTGCATAAGGGTCCATCAGCAAAGAACTGCCCTCGCCCCATGCTGAGGGACTCTTGTCCGCTGACAAATCCATTAAGCCTTCGGACCTTGCTAAGAAAACAACTTCTCCACCTGAGGCCACAATAAAGCCTCCAACCAAGCAAGGTGATTGTGCTGGTAACCCCTCCCTTGCAGCCTCATTGCCGGACAGCTAAGTGAACTAAGACTACGAAATCTTAAAGAATAGCTTGCGGAAGCTAGCCAAAACTACCTGAAGATGAAACTTTTAATATTTCTCAGCCTCTCCTCCTTAACGAACTTGGGGTGGGGAGGGAAAAAGTAATCTTGGCCAATCAGTAGCCTCCAGTTTGGCCTGTGTCGTATTGCAGTGTATTCCGGCTCTATATGGTTGCCCATTGTTGTAGTCCCCGCTCCCCAGCTACTCCCCCTCATATCTTCTCCAATTCCCATACAAATCTGTCTGGCCGTAGCCTCAGGGAAATTCAAGTCTCGGAACAACAAATGTGGTATAGCACATCCTACCGATGGAATTGTTGTTTACAGTGGTGAATTGTGCTAAATGCTACTATAAGAACCACCACTTTCTCATTTCCCTCTCTGCTTTCCAAATAACTACCTAGTACCCTAATTGTTTTCAGAAAGCGGCCATTCAACTGGCCCAGCTTGTGCAGTGGGAAAGTTTTTATTGGGGAAAGGGAGGTGTAGTAGAAGGAATCTTACATGACCTAACTACAGTAGCCGCTATTTGAACAATAGACAAAGCCCAAAACCATAAAAAACGCCTGGAAAATTTGGAAAAAGCATCAGGCCTCCTTACTGAGGCAGGGTTAACTAAACACCCTTGCCTTAGCAGGAAAGAACACTGTCTGGGATTCAGCTTGTAGTCAAATGCAGGATTTCTTTAACGGTCCCTTAGAAAAAAAATGCAAACCAATGTTTTAAATCAGCGGTGGCCTAAAACCCTTACCACTACTGTGGGAGTGCCACCCAAGCTGTGGAAGTGGAGAAATACGTGAACATTGTCAAAATAAAACTGTGACTCTGTTGCATGTACCTTCCAAGCTTCGGAACCGGTAAATGGCACCTGGGCTCCAGTGCACTTACTTGTGCCAAAACCCTGGGCGAATTGTCTCTGGGACTGGGTTATCCACCGGCAGGTATGGGAAGTTAAACCACCCCATGAACCTAGCCATTTCATCACCACTCCCTCTGATGTAACGGAGCCAGCTCTGCTAGAGGGAAAAGGCCTCATCTCCCATTCCCCAGCCCCCCAGACAGCCAGTCTCCAGTCCTGGGTCTGGATCAGACACAGCAATGTGTCAATGGATATTTTACATTTTTACTGGCTGGGAGCTGAGTCCGAAATCACTTCTTTAAACCCCAGGCTTCCCTGTCCCCATAAGTAGCCATATTCCTGTGTCAGACCCACATGTGCGCATCCCATACCATATACATGTTCTAGCCCCTACAACCCACATGTGGATCTCGGCTTTTGCAGCAAGATCATTGTCGTCCTGGGAGTCCATGATATTACCAAACAGGAACAGAGCCGACAAGTGATCCCTGTGAGATGCCAGTACCCCCACCAGGATTATGACAAGAAGTCCCATAATAACGACATCATGCTGCTGGATGCTCCCCTCCCCCCCCCCGACGCCATCACTGCCCTGCTCCCCTCCCCCACCTCATGCCATCACTGCCCCTCCCCGACTTCCTTGCCCCTTTCCCTGCTTGGTGTCATCTCTACCCCTCCCCCTTCTGTCTGCCCCACCTCCCCACAGCCTCTTTCCCCTTTCTGCTTCCCAGAGCCCCTTTCCCATTCTCCCCTAAGCCCCCTGGCTCCGTTCACAGGGCCCCTTCCCCCCTCCTCAAACTCTTACTTGGGGCTCGCTGTGCCCTGCTTCCCCGATGCCTTCCCTGAGGGTCATGGGGGGAGGGCAGAGGCTGCGCTCACCCACAGACAGTGTCCCCCCTGCAGGTGGCGCGAGACCCAAGCGATTATTTTACCAACTTGTACACGACCTTCTACCGGGACGAGGGCGCCTGCCGGGCCCTGCTGGAGAACAGCCGCGCTGTGGACTGGGGCCAGGCCTTCCAGATACAGGGTGACCCCCTCCAGCCCCACTCTGTCCAGCACCTGCCACATGGGGGGCAGGACCGCTCCCCCTCCCACAGGCCAATAGTCCTGAGGAGCCTGCCTCGGCCCCTTACCCCCCCCCCACAGGCCAATAGCCCCGAGGAGCCTGCCTGGGCCCCTCCCCCCCACGCGGCAATAGCCCCGAGGAGCTCACCTGGGCCCCTTCTCCATCCAGACCTGGGATCCTGAATGCGCCAAGCTTGGGAACCCCCGGTTGGGTCATGCCGGCTCACAGTAGCCCTTGGCCCCTCCCTGCTGCTCTCCCCTACCGGGCTGGGCCCCCCACGTCCATGGGCACCTTTCAGGGGCCCCTGCTGACAGCGCATGGCTGTCCCTGCAGGGCTGCAGGATGGGGTATACGAGACCATCAGGGACATCACCAGGGCCAGGGGGCTTGAGATGGAGACGTATCCGCACCGGCTGCTGTTGCACCCAGACCCACCTGCCATGCCCCAGTACCGGTAGGTGCCCCCGAGATATGGGATGTGTGAGAGAGAATGGGGCAATGTACACAACCAGCCTCTGCTAGCTGGAGGGGGGAGCGGGGCTGGGGGAAGGGAAGGACCCCGGGGTGCCAGGCCAGAGCCCTCCATTGTGCCCTAGATCTGGTGGCAATGAGTTCCCCAGGCTAACGGTGCTGGCAGAGTGAGGGCATCACCACGGCCCCACACACAGCCCCAGGCCTTGGGCACATGCTGCCAAGGATTTCCCATCCTGCTCCGGGGCAGGGCTGAGTCAGCCCTAGAGCTTCGCCAGGGGGCAGGGGCAGCCCAGCCTGGCCAAGGAACCTCCTTGGTCCCAGGATGGGGAGAGCAGGGGGAGGGGCAGCCTGTAACCCTTCAGTATCCTGGGACGGGCAGCCAGGGGTCCTTGACCCCAGAGCCGTCCCCTCTGAGGGGAGGGGGCTCCAAGCACAGAGTCCCCTGGTCCCTCCTTTCCTGTCAGTGGGTATGTCTCCAGGCAGGGGGTTTGCTGCCCACTGAGCCCTGGTGCTTTCATCTCAGGGAGCTGAGCTTAGCCAAGGCCCATTGGCACCGATGACTCTGCTGGGGCTGGACTGGGCCTTGTCAGACAGCCCCTGTGCTGAGGCCACGGGAGTGTGTCGATCCCCTCCCCGCATGTGCCAGGGCCTGACTTGATCCCGTTCCCCCAGGGCTCCCCCTTCTCCCCCACGCCAGGTCTATCCTCTCTCAGCCTCCCCCCATTCTCCCTGTGCCAGGTCACTCCCCCTCCAGCCTCCCTCCCCTCCATGGGGGACACTGGGAGGAGCGATATGGGGGCTATAGCCACCCCAGAATTTGCCATAGCCTCCCCTCCCAGTGCAAAGGCCCAACGTTACGCAGCAGTAAGGATGACAATGCCATACCATGCCACCCGTCGGTCTCGGCTGCTTCTGACGATGGCGCTACCTTCCGAGCTGGGTGGCACACCCCTCCCCCTCAGGATACATTCCATGCCCCCCAGTTTGAGATTCGGCAACCCCCCATCCCCTCCATTTTTCTGTCCAGCCCATCTCAGCCCCACAACTGGGAAGAGGATGGCATCACTGGACACTGCTCCTCTCTTATGCCATGTCATACCAGCTCAAATTCTGCTCCCCGGGCTCATTCCCTTGTACCCCCAGCTCACTGCACCCCACGCCCCAAGCTGGGTCAATATCCCCCTATGTTCACACCTCCCATGTTTGGTTGCTCCCCGCTCCCCTCCCCTAGACTTACCCCTTCTCCTGCTGGTTCTATTCCCCCTGCCCCCCACATGCTGACATCCTCCCCTTGCCAGGTCAACCCCCTCTGTGCTCACCCCACCCCGTCCTGTGTCTCTCTCCCCCCTGCCCTGTCTTGCAGGCCTGACAAGGGGCTCAGGCTGGCCCCCGTGTCCCCCGCCCACGCCATGCTGCTCAGAGACACCTGGAACTTTGGGGGGAACAGCCGGAGCCTGCGCTACCTGTGCCTCCTGATCCGCCACTTCCCCAACGCCTGCCTGCTGGCCCCTGAGGGGACCCCCATCTCCTGGTCCCTCACCGACCAGCTGGCTGCCCTGACACACGGTTACACCCTCCCGGAGCATCGCGGCCAGCACCACATGAAGCTCATGGTGGGGATGCTGGCGGCACAGTTGCATGCCCGCGGCTTCCCTGTATACACCCGAGTGCTGCCCCACAACGAGCCTTCACTGCACACCCTGCAACGCCTCGGCTTCCACATCCTGCCTGGGGTGTTCTCCCGGCTGGTGGTGAGGCCTGGGTTCACCCAGTCCCAGCCAGCCAGTGCCCGGGACTCGGCCCAGGACCCTGCGCCAAGCTCTGGGGAACGGCGACACGCCCAATAGCACATAGCATGGGGGAAGAGGAGAGGAGGAGAAGGGGACACGGCCTAGGGCCCTGCACCCAGCTCTGGGGGACAGCCACGCTCCAGCAGTACATAGCCCTGGGGGAGGGGAGGAGATGGGGACACAGCCCAGCCATGACCAGGGACCTGCCCCCCCCGAAAAGGATACACATTGACCAGCCACCAAGGGAGCTCAGCTGTCAGCCCTTGGGAAGCCGGGGCCTAGTAGAGGAGATTATCTCATGCTCCATTATCCCCTGGAGCAGGGCAGAGGCTCAGTAGGGGGCGCTCTCCCCGGCAGTCAGTGCTGGCCCCAAAGAGAGCAGGGTGAGGGCTCAGCAGGGGGCGCTCTCTGCTCACAGTCCTGCCCCCGTGCCCTGTGCTGTGGGCTCAGCAGGGGGCGCTCTCCCGCTCCCTTCCCCAGGCAGTTTGTTGCTCGGCTGGGGCTGTGGTGGTGGGGGGTCCCCTTTCCAGGAGCTGCACCTGGTCTTGCCAGAGCTTTGGTGCAAGCTCCCTTGGGCTCCAACCACATGTCCCAGCTGTGGCCCACCCCTTACCTCCCCTGTGGTGATAGGGGACAGGTGCTGGCCTTGCACGGCTGCTCCAGGGTCAGCAGGCAGCTGGAAAGCCAGTCCAGGGCTTGTGTTGATGATGGTGCACTACACGTGGGAGGGGAGTGGCCATAGGACACCATCGTAGAGCCCTGCTGTGCCGGAACACAGAAAGGAGCATGCGCTCTTCTCCCTTCCCCCCAGAATGGACGTCCTCGGCCCTGGGCAGGTGACTTGGGACTGACTTGCCCCCTGCCAGGCTCAGTGCACAGGCTGCTCCTCCCCGTGTAGCTGGGCCCAGGTGCAGAGCCAGTGAGCCATTGGGTTGGGGGAGAGGACCCCCCACACGCAGCAGACATGGCAGGTTCTCCTCCCCCTTGCTGGTAGGTCAGTAGCAGTGTGGAGAGGGGGTGGGGCACTCTGGCTCCTTGCAGGCCCCAGGGACATGCATCAGGGGGTGGGACAAAGAGTGAATTTTCTGTAATAGTTTTGATGCCTGTGTGCCTCAGTTTCCCACTGTACTATTCATGTCTGCCCAGTGGGTGCCAAAGAGTTAAAAAGCCTCTCCTGGGGCAGAGCAGGGACAGGAGGGGGAGTGTCACATGGCTGGGGGTCAGGAATTGGGCGTTCAGGATCAAAACCAACCCAGATCAACGGAGGCTCCACAAAGAAGAGGAGCTGGCGTTTGGTGGGACTCAGGAGCTCCCAGCTAGGACTGAAAGAGATGGAGAGACAGGATCCATGTTTGGCTCTTCAGCAGCTTGACTGGGTGGGGCCCTGGCCTGTGTCTTCACCTTCACTTCTCTCTGCTGCCCCAGGGACCTCCCAGGCCGGGTTCCCGGGGACCAATAAACCGTGTGCTGTGTGGAAAAGGCTTTGGGATGTCACTGCAAACACTGGCTGGGGACACTGGTCCCCAAAGAGCAGCCAGGTCTCTCCAGGGGTCTGGCTCAGTGGGACGTGGTGAAGCAGGAGGGCTGGAGCCGTGTGCTCGGCCCTGGAGGAAGAGAGACCCCTTGGGGGGCTGGCACGTCACAGGGTTCCTCGAAGGAGTGGTTTAAAAGCTGGGGCTTAGCACTGATCCTGGGGAGCCACGACCGGGAGCAGCGCTGTGGGTCCCAGCCGGGGGCACCCGGCCAGTGTGGGGTGTCTCCTTCACAGCCAGAACCGACAGCAGAGAAGGGGGGGCACATCTGCAGGCAGACCCGGGGTAGAGCCAGCCCTGCCCCCAGCCAGGGCACAGTCCCACCAGGGCACAGCACCCTCCCCGCCGGCCAGAGAACTGGCCCCCCAGAGCAGTGCCCCCACCCCCAGCCGGGCGGCCTGCGTTGCCCCATAACTTTGACTCTCAGACTTGCACACAGTCTCCGTTTCCCAAGATTGAATCATTATTTTAAAAACTGTATAGAAATCACCACTCTCCCATCATTCCGTGCATCTGGCCCAGCCTCTGGCCCGGACCCGGGCCCCTCGCCCAGCTCCGGCCTCAGCGGAACCGCTTCTCCTCCCACACGTACAGCTTCCCCGCAGGCACCTTCCGGAAAAACAGGCTCTTGCCTCGGCTCATGTTCCCCTGCACGGAGAGGAGAGGAGACGGCTTTCAGGGTGCCCTGCCCTGCCCTACCCTGCCCTGGGCAGCTTCCCTCTGCCTGTCACCCAGGCCCCAGTCTGCCTAGCCCTTCCGCACCACCAGCCTCCTACCCACACACAGGGCCAGCGCTTCCCAGCCCTTTTATAACCCCCACCCTGAGATGAGTGCCAGGCACGACTGCCCCACACACGGCGTCGCTGCGCTATGGGGCTGGGGCGAGGCTGGCATGTTACTCATAAGAACATAAGAATGGCCGTACTGGGTCAGACCAAAGGTCCATCTAGCCCAGTATCCTGTCTACCGACAGTGGCCAATGCCAGGTGCCCCAGAGGGAGTGAACCTAACAGGTAATGATCAAGTGATCTCTCTCCTGCCATCCATCTCCACCCTCTGACAAACAGAGTCTAGGCACACCATTCCTTACCCATCCTGGCCAATAGCCATTAATGGACTTAACCTCCATGAACTTATCCAGTTCTCTTTTAAACCCTTTTCTAGTGCCTGTATATCTTTTTTGAGATGGGGAGACCACATCTGTACGCAGTATTCAAGATGTGGACGTACCATCGATTTATATAAGGGCAATAATATATTCTCCGTCTTATTCTCTTTTTAATGATTCCTAACATCCTGTTTGCTTTTTTGACCACCTCCTTGAGCAGCTGGCTCCAGCAGTCTAACCAAGAGGAGTAGTTGGGTGCGTAGGGGGGGAGGCCACCAGCCAGCCTGCAAGAGAGGAGAGGGGGGAGGAAGTAGCAGTGAGCCGGCCACCGTAGCCTGTTCCCAGAACCTCCCTGGCCTCCCCAGCACCACTTCCTGTCTGAGCCCTTCTGGGCTACGTCGCTTTAACGGGGCCTGAGCCAGGCAGCTCAGTCAGGTCCCAGGATCCCCAGCTGCCCCCTGTCCTTTTCCCCATGGCCAGAGCTTCCTGCCCCTGCCCCCAACACTACAGCGGGGCAGTCGGGCACCAGGGGAGCAGCCTTTCTCCTGGGGACAGAGCTGATGCTCCCTAGTAAGATGGCCAAGGGCAATACTCCCGAGGGGGTGGGGGCTGATTAAGGAGGGCAGAACTCCCCCCCCACCCCACCAAGTCCCAGCTGTACTGCAGGGCGGGCAGGGACCGGCTGTCACACCCGAACAGGCCCGGGTCTATTCTGGGAGGCTGCAACCTGTGATTTTGCTCCTGCCAAGCGTGACATGGGACGGGAGGCAATGCAGGGCCAGGGAGCCCAAGAGGCTGCCAAGCGTCTGGGGAAGAGGGGAGCCACAGGAGCCTGCGCGAGGGGCAGGGGGCGAGCTGCGAGCACAGCCAGGACTAGCTCCATGTCAGGCTGGAAGGGGGGACAGATGGGGCCGGAGCCCAGGATCGCGACTCTGCCAGCTGCAGCAGGGAGGGGATGATCTGTCCCCCCCATCCCACCCTGCCGCCCAGTCGCTAGCCCCAGAGGTGTTTCACCGGGGGTGACTGCGGGTGGGGGGTGATTTGTTCCCAGCGCCAGCCCCAGCAGGGCTGCAGCTACCCTGGGGGACGGTGCCTCTCCCTGGCTCGGCTCCTTTCCCTTCCCAGACCCGTGTATGCGGCGATATCCCAGTCTGACCGTGGCCACATGGGGGCTTTTGCCACTTTCACTCACCGCTCCAGCTTAGCTTCCCTGTGTAGACGAGCCCTGGGGGACGGGCTCTAGCCCAAAGCAGGTTCAGCACCCCTCAACTCTGGCTAACCGTGCTCTCCCTCAAAAAGCCACCTCCTTTTATCTGAATGTGCCAGCCTTCAGCGTCCCCGGCCGCCCACCCGGTGCCATGTCTGGGCAGGGCAGAGCGCTCTCGCCTGACGGTGCCAGCTGTTCACATTCCACATCAGCAGCCAATGACAGCAGCTCCGCTCCCCCTCTGAAGGGTTTCTACCTAGCCCCTTAGAGGCCGGAACATCGTCATCCCAGAGCAAACCCTATAGGATGTGGGTGGGAGATGCTGTATCTCCCTGCTTCCTGAACAGGAGCCGCTGCGTCCCCTGCTCCGCAGAGGTGGGGCAGACGCCCTTGCGTTGCAGGGGGAGGCTGCAGCTGGCTCGGGACGGCGTGCGGGGCACTTACCCACAGTTGGAGACGAACACAAAGGGGTACGTCAGCATACTGGCAAAGAACTGCAGGCACGAGAGATGGGCCACAGTTAGCAGGGCGGGGCGCTGGCTCCGCAGCCCCGCACGGAGCCCCCCAGCCGCAGGAGCACAAGGAATGGAGAGGGAGGGTGTCTCAGCGAGGCCCTGCCCAGAGAGGGATCTCACTGGCACTCACTGACTTTCTCCTGGGCAAGGAGGTCTTTGTCCTTCCCTTCCCAGGTCACCAGAGAGACCAGGCTCAGGACAGATATGGGCTGGACGGGTAGGGCAGTGGGCACAACATGCCCAAGGGGAGGGGGCCAGCTGGGCAGAGCACCAGGGGCGGGGCGGGGCCAGGCCAAGGTGCACGAGAGGGTGGAGAGCTCACCCACCATGCAGCACCAGCTAGTGATTTAGACTCACGTAAGCGCACCAACCTCACACCCCATGGTTCCCTCAAACTGGCCACTCCCATCCCAGAGCAGTTCTGTGGGGCTACCCCCCCCCCAGACCTGAGAGGAGAGTAGGGGTTACACACGCACTCCAGTGACAGCCTGTGAGTAGCTCTTCATCTCGCTCATGGTGGAGACCTAGAGAGGGAGGGAAACGCATTGAACAAGGAGACCCCGCACCCTGCCACAGCCCGGCCCCTCCATCCCCAGACACAGGGGGCTGCCTCTGCCCCGATTCCCCGCACCGAGTCTGCACGCTGGGCTCTGCCAGGGCCTGAAACCCAAACTGTCCCCACGCGGGTTGCGGCCGCTGCTAGGACAGGCTCCCCGGCCGGGACAAGCAATCGGAATCCAACCTTCTGGGGCCCGCTATAATGGGAAGTCTGAAACACTAATTAAAACAGATGTGGTACGCCCGTAGGAGAGAAGGTGCAGGGCACTATACTACACAAAGAGGCAGTAAAACAAATAAAATATCAACACCTTCCACCTTAATGCCTGGCCCTAACAAAAAATGTGTTGCCATATGTCCTATGCTTTTCCAGGGATACCTGGGCAGAAGGATCCCAAAAGAAAAAGAAAAAGAAAAAGAAAAAAAAAGGGGTGGAGTATTAGGATATAGATATTCAGGCCTGTAAGCAAAGGCCTAGACTTTAAGAATGTAGGTGTATTCTTATCACTTAGCTAGTTATAGAGGAACAAAACAAGAATCAAAATCACAGTCTGCCTGTGTCTGGGCCTTCTCTCACCATGACAGTCTGAGGCCCTGTTCTTAGGCTAAGGCCTTTGGCTAAACAGCAAAGGCAGCCATAAGCTGGGAAGCAAACGGTCACGTCCTCACCAGTCACACTGAAATAAGGCAGTTTTGGGCTGTTAAAAAGGTGATCCAATTTTTCACCTCCAGAGAAAGGGAAGAGCCCAGAAGATTTAAAAAACACTTAGTTTGAAAGCATCCTGTCTGACAAGAACTCATCAATAGCTGGGGTGTGAAATCCTCATTTCTGTGTTGTTCTATCACTTCCCTATTATTTGTCTGTGTAATCTCTGTTTGGTTTTGTGATTGTTTCTGTCTTCTGTATAATTAATTTTGTTGGGTGTAAACCAATTAAGGTGGTGGGATATAACTGGTGTGACAGACCCAGACCAGTGGGGTACAGGAGTCTGGTAGAGGGCAAATATACTGGTCACTGGATGAGTAGTTTTCTGTTCCCTGAGTGACCAGAGAAGGGGCTGCACTAGAGTAATCAGGAACCTGCTAGAACCAGTTAAGGCAGGCAGGCTAATTAGGACACCTGGAGCCAATTAAGAAGAAGCTTCTAGAATCAATTAAGGCAGGCTAATCAGGGCACCTGGGTTTTAAAAGGAGCTCACTTCAGTTTGTGGTGCGAGTGTGAGGAGCTGGGAGCAAGAGGCGCAAGGAGCTGAGAGTGAGAGGGTGTGCTGCTGGAGGACTGAAGAGCACAAGCGTTATCAGACACCAGGAGGAAGGTCCTGTGGTAAGACTAAGGAAGGTGTTTGGAGGAGGCCATGGGGAAGTAGCCCAGGGAGTTGTAGCTGTCATGCAGCTGTTACAGGAGGCACTTTAGACAGCTGCTGTCCACAGGGCCCTGGGCTGGAACCCGGAGTAGAGGGTGGGCCCGGGTTCCCCCCGAAACCTCCCAATTGACCTGGACTGTGGGTTCTTCCAGAGGGGAAGGTCTCTGGGCTGTTCCCCAACCCACATGGTGAATCTCTGAGGCAAGAAAATCTGCCAATAAGCGCAGGACCCACCAAGATAGAGGAGGAACTTTGTCACATTGGTTAAATAATCATGTTACAATATGTTAAAATTGGTCAGTTAAATTTCATTAAAATAATTGGTTACGGTATGGCTAAGCAGAACTCAAGTTTTTATATTCTGCAGTCAATCAGGAAGTAAGGGGGGGATAGAAACAGAGAATGGGGGGGAATTGGAATAATGTTTTGCTAAGGGAGGGAATGGGAATAGGGAATGGGAACAGGGCCACAGGCAAGGCTCTGTGGCGTCAGAGCTGGGAAGGGGGACACTGAGAAAAAAATTAAAATCATTTCTAGCTAAAAGTTCACCCCAATAAACATTGAATTGTTTGCACCTTCAGACTTCGGGTATTATTGCTCTCTGTTCATGCGAGAAGAACCAGGGAAGTAAGTGAGTAAAAAAAGAAGCCCTCTAACAACCTTGTTTGTACAGTTCAGAGAGGCAGCAGAATCCTGCATGGTGCCCGTCCCTGCCTGGTGACAGCTCCTGCATGGTGCCGGTCCCTGCCTGGTGACAGCTCCTCTATGGCCCAAGGTTGGGAGGGGTGGTACAAGCCCAGCCCCTAATAAGCAAAGCCACATCCTAGTTCCCTGAGCAGCCAAATGCTGCAGCACCCATGGCCCCGGGTCTCCCACTCCTTGGTCATGTATCGGGGGCTGACAGTGGAAACTGTAATAGTTTAATGAACTGTGTGCATGACTCGGTACTTACCACTTTGGTGCCGCTCCCCAGTGGCTGCAGAAGGGTTCAAATGCTGCTCCTGGGGCAGAGCAGGAGACATGAGCTGTGTGTGTCACGGACCGGTCTGGGGAGGTGTGCATGGGCGTTACCAGACTGGCGGAAACTGACCCACATCAATGGAGGAGCCGAGAGGACAATGGGAACCCCAAGGACTGACCAATCAAGACGAAGCGGAAGCACCAGCAGGCTGACCGTGTGAACCCAGCATGTATTTGCTGGGGGAGGACAACGGACCGAGAGGAGACAAGAGGGGTGATAAGACCGTGGCTCACAGAGACACAGCAGCTCTGCTCTGGGACTGACAGATGGACACAGCAGCTCGGCTGGGTGGACCCCTCACACCGGGGGGACTGAATGCTGGCCGAGCCCCTGTCTCTCTGCACTGACGTAAGGATGCTCACCTCCTGCAGCCAGGTGAAGGGGCCCAGTACAAGTCTCCTGCAGGAGTCTGGCTTTGGCTGGATTTGCTGCAGGGAGACAGGGGTCACTGGTGCCGAAGGCCCAGTTTCAGAGTTGCGGAAGCCACAGGTCTGCCCCTGTGGGACTGTGTGGGTCTCTGCAGCTCAGCACACACGCTAAAGAGGTTGCTCCCAGGGGACTGATTACAGGCTGGAGCATAGACCAGACCCTGTAGGTCCGTGACAAGGAGTGCCCTTGCCAGAGGGTGGCTACAGACGTGGTGGGTTATCTCAATCAAGAGACCCTGAATCACAGTGCAGGAGGAGGTGGGGCTCTGACAGAGACTCGAACAGCCTGGATTTAGCAAAGAGATACTGGCACATCGTCTTAGAACAGTGATATGCAGAAAAAAATGTGCCTTCCTAACCAATTTGGGACTTTCTGAGCTTAAAGTATTACCATTTGGGCTAATGAATGCTGGAGCCACCTTTCAAACGCTTGCGAATCAAGTGGCTGGGTGACAGGACTTAGCTCGTGCCTACATGGAGGATACTGCAGTCTTCAGCAATTCCTTGCCAGAGCATAAGGATCACATGGGAATGGTGTGGAAGAGGTAGAATGCAGGTCTAAGTGTAAAGGTGTCAAAGTGCAGGATGGGGCATAGAAGATGTAAAACAAATTCTGTCAGGGAAGGCGAAGCCGGACTCTGGCCAGGTGTTTGAATTGTGCACTGACGCATCCAACACAGGCTTGGGAGCGCTGATGATGCCAGCAGGGGAGGGTACCGAGCAGCATCCCATGCCTTTCTGAGCAGAAAACGGACTCCAAGTGAATGGAATGATGCCGTTATAGAACATGAATGCTCAGCAACTGTGGGTTGTCCGAGAGCTAGGACCCTACCCATTCAACCGGAGGCGCTGGGTACTGACTGACTGCCCCCCTTTAGCGTGGCTACACAGAACCAAAGGCACCAACTCTTGGTTGGTACGCTGGAGTACAGCCCTCCAAAGGCATGAGATGGAGACTCAACATGTCATGGGGGCAGACGCGCTATCCAGGCAAGAGGGCCCAAAGCAGATGCATTCGGAATAGCCAGTGGCTAGGCCTAGGGCATCAATATCAGGAGGCGACGGGACACTGATGTGCCCAAACGCGCCCAGGCAGGTACGTTACATGTCCAACAACCATTTTCTCACTATTACACTGATGGGGTCGTGTGTGATTGGTACATTCCTCAGGGTACAATCTGGACCGATGGACAGCTGTGTCCCCTCAGCTCTCCAATTTGGGGAGCCTTTTACATTGCTTCATTGTGAGAGCAGCCACTCCTGGCCTGTTCACACACGGCTTCTCGCATGCAAAATCACTCCCAGCTGAATATATGAGTGCTTCTAGCCAGCTACTCCTGAATTATATTGCAGAGTGACACTAGCAAATTCCCAGTCCTAGATTTGTCTCCAGAAATATGCATCTTGTACTGCCCAGCTCTCTCCTTCTGGACAATACAAGCTCATAGAAAGTCCATCATTTCATTACTAGAAAATGACATGTACAAATCTTGTTATCTCAAGTGGAGGGTCCCAAACACTTCAATCCAAACACACTGGCTTAGATAAAACAACAAAACAAGTTTATTAACTACACAGAGAGAGAGAGAGAGAGAGATTTTAAGTGATTACAAGTAATGAGGCATAAAAGTCAGAATCGGTTACAAAGAAATAAAAGATAAAATGCAAACTAATACCTAACTTTACAAGCTAAGTGAACTTAAAGCAAATGGATTTCTCTCGCCGTGTATTCACGACTGTCTGGCTGGATTATTTCAGCCAGGACGACTCCCCCAGTTCAGTGATGCTTCCTTTGTCTTTCAAACCTTATTGATGCCGTGAGTAGAGATGAGGAGAGAGAGAGAGGTGATTTGGGGCATCTGTTCCTCATTTTTACACCTTTAGCTCCTCTTTGAGAATCACCTCTAGCTGGGGTTCAGGCAACAGCGAGTCTGTTTGCCAAGATGTAAATTTCTCGCTCACATCCTTCTTCCTGTCAAAGAATGGCTGCTTAACTAAGTGATATAGTCCAGTTGATTTTGTTGACACCTGACTGTACCCCAGACAGCACATCTGCAGGACAGTCCATTCAGTGTACATGGTCTCCCATGGTCAACTGTCGGTTAAGTGTTTCTTGATGAGCCACTTAATATGGGTCATTACACATATTGAATCTATTTCCCCATGCTAAGTATCCTCACACCGTCTTGTCAACTGTCTAAAAAGGACCGTCTTGTTTATCACTACAAAAGATTTTTTTCTCCTGCTGATAATAGCTCATCTTAATTAATTAGCCTCTTACAGTTGGTATGGCTACTTCCACTTTTTCATGTTCTCTGTATGTATATATATCTTCTTACTATATGTTCCATTCTATGCATCTGATGAAGCGGGCTGTAGCCCACGAAAGCTTATGCTCAAATAAATTTGTTAGGTTCTAAGATGCCACAAGGACTCCTGTTCTTTTTGTGGATACAGACTAACACGGCTGCTACTCTGAAACCTTAATTTGAATAGTCCCTCCAAGATGTGCAGACTAAATACCTTGTGGGTGTTACCCCAGGAGCAAACAGTTGAAATCCAGGTATAGAGCCAATACTCATAACTTCAAATACAAAAATGATACGTGCATACAGATAGCATAATCATATTCAGCAAATCATAACCTTTTCATAGACATCTTACATGCCACATTTTGTACAAGATTTTTTGCAAATATATAACAGTGGTTGCAACAATGATCTATATGGTTATATTTTAATCAGATAACATCACAAACATCATACAGCAGAATCTTATAACGTTACCTATAACGTGCCCCTCACGTGCTGGATGAGGTGGCACATCCAGGTTCCCTACTCGGAGGGGCTTTCTGATGCCCCCCCCCAGAGGGGCTGCCCACCACGGAACCAGCATCAGAAACACAAGAGGCAGAGGTCGCCCCTGAGCCTGGTCAGTTTCTGGCGGCACATCTGTTATTAATCTAGGAATGGGAGGGATTTCCAATTTATTACCCAAAGCAAAATGTATTGCAAGCCGCAGGCAGCCGCATGTAGCCAGTAATGGCAGGTTGCTGGCACTACGTGAAATTCAAAATGGAGATTGGGAGCGCAAACAACACTGAAACAAGCATTTAACATTAAACTTGGACTAGAAACTCGCACATTCTTATCTAAATATTTGCACTCTATACCATTATCTAAATCATTGACGATACTGAACAGAACCGGACCCAGAACAGATCCCTGCGGCACCCCACTTGTTATGCCCTTCCAGCATGACTGTGAACCACTGATAATTACTCTCTGGGAACAGTTTTCCAACCACTTATGCACCCACCTCACAGTAGCCCCATCTAAGTTGTATTTGCCTAGTTTATTGATAAGAATATCATGCGAGACCATATCAAATGCCTTACTAAAGTCTAGGTATACCACATCCACCGCTTCTCCCTTATCCACAAGACTCGTTATCCTATCAAAGAAAGCGATCAGATTGGTTTGACATGATTTGTTCTTTACAAATCCATGCTGGTTATTCCCTATCACCTGACCACCTTCCAAGTGTTTGCAGATGATTTCCTTAATTACTTGCTCCATTATCTTCCCTGGCACAGAAGTTAAACTAACTGGTCTGTAGTTTCCTGGGTTGTTTTTATTTCCCTTTTTATAGATGGGCACTATATTTGCCCTTTTCCAGTCTTCTGGAATCTCTCCTGTCTCCCATGATTTTCCAAAGATAATAGCTAGAAGCTCAGATACCTCTTCTATTAGCTCCTTGAGTATTCTAGGATGCATTTCATCAGGCCCTGCTGACTTGCAGGCATCTAACTTTTCTAAGTGATTTTTAACTTGTTCTTTTTTTATTTTATCTTCTAAACCTACCCCCTTCCCATTAGCATTCACTACATTAGGCATTCCTTCAGACTTCTCCATGAAGACCGAAACAAAGAAGTCATTAAACATCTCTGCCATTTCCAAGTTTCCTGTTACTGTTTCTCCCTCCTCACTGAGCAGTGGGCCTACCCTGTCCTTGGTCTTCCTCTTGCTTCTAATGTATTGATAAAAAGTCTTCTTGTTTTCCTTTATTCCTGTAGCTAGTTTGAGCTCATTTTGTGCCTTTGCCTTTCTAATCTTGCCCCTGCATTCCTGTGTTGTCTATATTAATCCTTTGTAATCTGTCCTACTTTCCATTTTTTATATGACTCCTTTTTATTTTTTAGATCATGCAAAATCTCGTGGTTAAGCCAAGGTGGTCTTTTGCCACATTTTCTATCTTTCCTACCCAGCGGAATAGCTTGCTTTTGGGTCCTTAATAGTGTCCCTTTGAAAAACTGCCAACTCTCCTCAGTTGTTTTTCCCCTCAGACTTGATTCCCATGGGACCTTACCTATCAGCTCTCTGAGCTGACCAAAATCCGCCTTCCTGAAATCCATTGTCTCTATTTTGCTGTACTCCCTTCTACCCTTCCTTAGAATTGCAAACTCTATGATTTCATGATCACTTTCACCCAAGCTACCTTCTACTTTCAAATTCTCAACGAGTTCCTCCCTATTGTTAAAATCAAGTCTAGAACAGCTTCCCCCCTAGTAACTTTTTCAACCTTCTGAAATAAAAAGTTGTCTGCAATGCAGTCCAAGAACTTATTGGATAGTCTGTGCCCCGCTGTATTATTTCCCCAACATATATCTGTGTAAGCAGAGTCAGGATGAACTCTACCCTGACATCTGGTGGTGAATTATGGCGAGTGTGGAAAAGAACTCCAGGGGCTGATCTTGTTTGCATAGGCAAACCAACTCGCCTGGCATGGAACAACAGCAACTGAAAGTGGTTACTTTGGCTGGTGTGGTTACTTTTGGGGGCTCGTCCGGGATTCCCTGGGTCAGTACCCCTCGCAAGCACCTGTTGAGTGTTCCACTGCATTGGGAAACAATTGTGGTTATATTTTGAGGAAATGACTGTTTGTATAATGGCTAATATGTCAGGTTTGTTGGGCCCCGGCCCTGCAGCCTCTAGCTCAGGGGCCACAGCCTCAGCCAATGATTGGGCAAAAGCACTGGGGCAAATATTGGAAAAGGTTGTGCTGTCCCAGGCTATGTTAAACTCTTGTCGTGAGTTAAGATTATTTGCTGGGGCAGAGGAGTTTGAACCCTGGTTGGAGCATACCACTGAAATGCTGCAGGAGTGGGCCGTACCTGATGCAGAAAAGCCAAGATGTCTAATAGAGAGCCTTAGTGGCCCAGCATTAGATGTGATTCGCACCCTGAAGCTCATTGACCCTGGGGTCAGTGTGAAGGACTGCCTAGAGGCCCTTGATCATACCTTTGGGAGCGTAGAGGGCCCTGAAGACAGTTACTGTAAGTTCCTTAATTCCCGACAGCAAATTGGCGAGAAGATTTCAGCCTATATACAGAGGCTGGAGAGACTGCTTCAGAGAGCTGTCATGAGGGGAGCAGTGACTGCTGAACAGATGGATCAGACCAGACTGGCTCAAATTGTAAGAGGAGCTCAGTATCAGAACCCGATTCTACTCCATCTCCGGCTAAGAGAACGACGGGAACATCCCCCAAGTTATTCCCAGCTGATAAAGGAGGTCAGAGAAGAGGAAGAAAGGCAGGCTGCCAGCGAGTTTTGGGAAGCCCAAACATTGGAGCCAGCCGGCACAACACCACTGCAAACGGCCAGTGTACTGATGGTGAGCACCACAGAGGAACTTGCCCAACAAATGCAGGCCCTGACAGAACGGATAGCTGAACTGCAAAGCACCATTGACTGAGCTAAGACTTCCAGGAATAAGGCGCCTCTGACTGTGGCGATGGAGAAGTCAGCATTTAGAGCCACCATCCCACCTGGGCGAAGGGGGAAAGGACAATTCTTCTGCTACCGATGTGGTCAGGATGGACACAGTGCTGGCAAGTGCCATAATGAAGAAAACCCCTCCTTAGTGTATGGAAAGCTGAGGATCAGTTGGGAGAGATCCGGTAGCTGCCAGAGAGTCCGGGGACGGGGACCACCCAGGCCTGCAGGATTTGAAGATTCCCCCAGAAGCGACCGTCCAGCTGGGATCCCCGCAGGACTGATAGGGCCTCGAGCAGAGGTCATGGTGAAGATTGAAGGGGCGGAGTGTAAAGCCGTGCTTGACACTGGATCTCAAGTGACTATTATATTTCAGTCATTCTACCAACAGATGCTTAGGCACCTGCCTATACAGCCACTGACTGGCGTTGGTCTGTGTGGCCTCAGCATGGATGAATACCCCTACCAAGGGTATGTCATAGTGCACCTGGAATTCCCAGAGGAGGTTGCTGGGGTAAGAGAAGAGGTGGACACAGCTGCATTAATATGCCCTGACCCTAAAGGGACCTCTGATGTGTCTGTGCTGATAGGGACCAACTCCAGTCTCTTCAAGGTGCTCGCGGAACGTGTGGGGAAATAGAGGGGGGGGGCCTTTCTTTTTGATAGCCAGAGCTTTGAATCTGAAGGCCCCAAAATAAACCCTCCAACAGAGATCTGTTATGCTGATGGCCTTTGCACAGAGTAGGGCAGGCCTAAAACTTAAACTAGACTAAACTGCACAGTTTTCTGCCAAACTCGGTCAAGGGTCATGTCCAGAGGAGGGAATGGGAGAATAAACCCCCCCCCCTGCAGCAGTACTAATGAAATATGTTCATAACTGATTAAATATGATAACCGCAAGCTACGGAAATAATGTAAGAAGCTACGGAAATAACGTAAGATGCTTGTGATTTGTAAATTGTTTTGCAGAGAGTTAATCATCCTTGCTGCTATAACTATTTGCAATATTTTCCAAGTCCAGCTATCTGCAATTTAACCAATGATAGCTCTCCTTTAAGCTCCCCTGGAAACCCCTCCCCGTTAAGCCTTTGCTGAAATCCCCCGGAAAATGACATAGTCCAAGTCTTGAGAAATGTACCCAAGCTAGGGCCGAGCACCACCCCTGCGGAAACCACCAAGCGCCCTTCTACCCAAACAAACACCCACTCCTCGGAAATTAAGTCAGAGGGTAGGGAGGGGGGTGAGAAGATTGACCCCAACCCCTGCTTCCTAGCTCGTGATCAGCTCATGCTCAACCCTTGCCCAGCTTGTGATTTGTCCCCAAAGCTCGTGCTCAACCCTTGCTCAGCTTGTGATTTGCCCCCAATGATTTAATTCATGACATATTGTTTGTACCCTGCTTGTGGTTTAATGGAATAAAAGTAGCCTGTGAGCTCTTACTAGGGGTGCCAGTTTGAAAAACTGCACCCCAACGCGTTGGTATGTATTGCAATAAAGGCCTCAGGCTCTGAGTCTGTGAACTAAAATCACTGCGTGGGTGATTCTTTCCACGACAATTTGGGGGCTCGTCCGGGATCACTCGACGTCCCACCGGACCGGAGGACCATGGACCGCTCCCACACTGATCCCAGGCGCCAAGTAAGAGACCCTTGTCTCTATTTGGGATTCGGTAAGGAGCTGCCCATAGGCTCTAGGTTCAGGTGAGAACGCGCTGTGATCCGAACCTTTTAAGGTTAGACTCATTTGCCTGACGCCTGTTTGTTTTGTGTGTGTCCGTTCTGTAACTTGTCTGTTTAAATTCTTGCATCATGCTGCGCTCTCTCTATCATTGTTTCCTTAGGCTATAAGCTGGGGGGGGCGTAGGGGACTGTCTGTTTTGTGGTGTGTACATGAGGTCTTAGACCCAACGGTTTCCTTGGAACAGCCTCGGTGAAATTACTGGGACATCCGTCTGGCAGTTTTTAAACACTTTTAGAGTGCCAGCCCAGAATAAAAACAAGTTTCGGATGACAGGAGATTCTTCAGGCAGGAACAGAGGCTGAATAGGCTAGGTGATCTCTCTGGGATATAAAGGAAACCACCACTGACTCAAGAACTGAGTGGCCCGAGGACTAGAGGTAAACAACTGAGAGGGTTTCTAATCTTAATAAGAACAAGAAGTACGCCAAACTCCTATGCTTTGCCTTTTTAAGCTTTCTATATTGTTGCTTGCTTAGCTTTGTGGCCACATCCCTCTGGGCAGTGGTGATCTCAGAGGGAGGTGAGGGACCGGCTGCAGGAGCACCCCGGGAAAGTGGACCCCATAGTGAGTAGGGGCGTAATCCACCGAACCTGTAGGACGCGGGTGGACCCCTTAAGCGAGGTGGGATATAATCCCCTGAGTCGAGTAGAAGGGGGGCGGAATCCACTGCCTGGACTCTAACAGGAGTTAGGGCGTAATCCAGGAAGTCCCGGTGCAGCCGAAGGGGCCGGAGTAGCTCCCACTAGCAAGAGGCTGGTGGACCACACTAGCAATAGGCTGTGTGAACTGATGAGACCTGCGGCCCGGGGATTGACAGGACTCCCACTAGCAATAGGCTGGGGGCTGGAAAGGACTGTTATAGCAAAGATCCCGGTTTAGGTGTGGTGTGATTGTAGGTCGCAAGGTGACTCCGGGACCAGCTGCGGGCGGGGTAAGGGACCGTGAATCGGAGACCCCCGCTCTAGTAGGTCCCCACCCTTTTCTTACCCGTTAAGTGACAATTGTGTCCCTTCTCACTCGGAGAGTGGGGAGGCCCCAAGGAATCCGTCCGCGTACTCCTAGGTAGCAGAGTATCCCATCCCGTTCTCTTGAAGGCGGGCCGGTGCTCTCTGCTGGGGGAGGGGTGTACGGGGACCAAAGCTTTCCTAAACTTTTGTGTGATTGGCCTACGACCAAAACCCTTCCCCAAATCTTCCTCTGGAGCAAGGACTCGCGTATGGAGTGAGCTCCCTCCCCTTGCTGTGTTTGAAGGGGAGCCCCTGGAAATCGTTTGCCAAAACCTGGGGCAATCGGGCATCCTACCCCGTTCCCCTAAAGGGCGAATTGGTAACTCATTGCCGGACAGGGTGCATGCGAGGACCTTCCTTATAAATCCTCCCCAGTGGTGTGAATGTTGAAAGGGGTGAGGCTACACCCAGGTTTAAAAAGGAGCAAGAGGGAAGGATTGCTCTCCCCCGGAAGAGAGAGCAGAGCTTATTGCAGTGTTCTAATTTGTGTAATATAGATTTTAGTGTTGTTTAACTATTCTTCCAGCATGATAGCAAGTGTTTTAGTGTTGTTGTGTTGTTTAACCACTCTTTAAGTATAATAGTAATTGCTTTGTTAAATATTTAATCCTCTTCTACAAGGAGGGTTGGTAAAAACAGCCCACCCTCCCTGCTGAATTGATAGTAAAACAATGCCTGTGCCCATAAGAAAAAAGGATTGGGCCCAAACCGGCAGGCAACCGCAGTTTGAGGAAGTTAAGGGGGGGGGGGGTTGAGGGGTTAACTCTGTAGTTGCTGGTGGAAATTAAGTAATCGCAGGGTTGGCTTCTTGCTTTTTTCCTTTCATAATAGTAATTGCTTAAATAATGATGTGACGTTGTGCAGTCTATATGATTTTATAAAAACTTAATAATAAGTCAATATAATGTAACTGGAATAGTTTTAGGGAAAAAATATGGTAATAAGTGAATATAACGTGACTGGGATATGCTTTATGCAAAAGGTCTCTTGTAAGGTATCATTACAGAGTTTATAATCTACTGAGTATAGTCATCTGATTTGTACCACTCTTGTATCTAAAACTAGAAATATAAAATGTATCTCTCTATCAGTGTTATAGAGGGCAGACAATTTATGAGTTTGCCCTGCATGGGCTTGTGCAGGGTAAAACGGATTTATTTGGGTTTAGGCCCCATTGGGATTTGGGCATCTGAGTGCTAGAGACAAGCACACTACTGTGAGCTGTTTTCAGGTAAACTTGCAGCTTTGGGACAAGTGATTCAGACCCTGGGTCTGTGTTAGAGCAGACTGGAGTGTCTGGCTCAGCAAGACGGGGTGCTGGAGTCCTGAGCTGGCAGGGAAAACAGGAGCAGAAGTAGTCTTGGTACATTGGGTGGCAGCTCCCAAGGGGGGTTTCTGTAATCCAACCCATCACAAATGGCATAAGCGGTAAAACTATGAATAAATGTTAAAAAAAGAAATTCTTGGTTTCTTTGCAGCCATTCCTTTGGGAGTGTCTGTAAGGTAATCCAGGCAAAAGGATATTAATCAAATGATTAAGGTAAAATCATTTGACTATATAAAAAAAGTTAGTTAAATTTGTTAAGAAACGCTCCTGGTGTGTATAATTTTTTGTTTATAAGTTTAAGATGTTTTCTAGTGTTGTTTGATTTTGGTATTTAGCATTTGATCCTTAAAGTAACTTAATGCTTTACAAAATTTAAAGTGTTTAAAATAAAGACCAAAGTTGTGGCTGCAGCAAAATAGTCAAAGCCAAAAGAATGGAAAATTTTAAATCTGTTTTGGTAACAAATAGCAAGTAAAGGCTAATATCAACTAAAAAGCCACAAATAGAAATCTGGAAGTGTTGCTGGGTACACCTTGTACCCTGTACACCTTTGGCACTCCCTGGACGGTTGCGCCTCAGGTGCTCTGGCCCTATTTGCTCGCGTGCATCACCGGATGACTGTGCACCGTTGATTGCTGCAGTTAAGTAAAACTTTTCCTCTGTGGCCCAGCACTACTGCCAGTGACGTGATGATTGGGCAGACAGCACTTTTCCCTCTTTAAAAACTTTTTCTAGATATTTGAATTAATTTTATTCAAATGTTTACATGTTATAATTGTAAGTATGTGTTAGTCCCTCTTTAAGAACTCTTTCTAAATATTTGGATTAATTTGTTCAGGTGTTTGAGTGTTGCAGGCATTTGCCTTTTTTACGGGAAGATACATTACTATGTGTTAGTTTTGGTGGTGTGTTTTCTTATGGAGGAAGGGCAAATGCAGGATCTTGGACGGAGGTTTTGCAACAGTTTTGCATTGGTAAAATATGTCATGCGGGGGCTGTTATGGGGTTTTTGCTTAAGGAGTTTGTATCACAATCTGGCATATCTGAACTAATTATAAAAGAGCTATGTGCAGCTTCACAGATCCAGTATGTGTGCGGCTTCACAGATCCAGTATGTGTGCAGCTTCACAGATCCAGTATGTGTGCGGCTTCACAGATCCAGAATGTGTGCAGCTTCACAGATCCAGTATGTGTGCAGCTTCACAGATCCAGTATGTGTGCAGCTTCACAGATCCAGTATGGCCAAATGCCCTTTAAAGGCCACTCCCAATCAGAGGACCAGATTCAGCCCTCATAAAAAAATTTTACCAGGGCACCCAATGCAGCTACCAACAGTGCCCTGCTGGCCTAGCTCAAATAAACAGTCATTTAATAAATTACACAATAGTCAGATACTAACGAAATGTGTTAGGTCTTTTTATATACAGCAGTCCTGCCACTCGCTGAAACCTGGCACTGGGTTTGCATAAGGGTCCATCAGCAAAGAACTGCCCTCGCCCCATGCTGAGGGACTCTTGTCCGCTGACAAATCCATTAAGCCTTCGGACCTTGCTAAGAAAACAACTTCTCCACCTGAGGCCACAATAAAGCCTCCAACCAAGCAAGGTGATTGTGCTGGTAACCCCTCCCTTGCAGCCTCATTGCCGGACAGCTAAGTGAACTAAGACTACGAAATCTTAAAGAATAGCTTGCGGAAGCTAGCCAAAACTACCTGAAGATGAAACTTTTAATATTTCTCAGCCTCTCCTCCTTAACGAACTTGGGGTGGGGAGGGAAAAAGTAATCTTGGCCAATCAGTAGCCTCCAGTTTGGCCTGTGTCGTATTGCAGTGTATTCCGGCTCTATATGGTTGCCCATTGTTGTAGTCCCCGCTCCCCAGCTACTCCCCCTCATATCTTCTCCAATTCCCATACAAATCTGTCTGGCCGTAGCCTCAGGGAAATTCAAGTCTCGGAACAACAAATGTGGTATAGCACATCCTACCGATGGAATTGTTGTTTACAGTGGTGAATTGTGCTAAATGCTACTATAAGAACCACCACTTTCTCATTTCCCTCTCTGCTTTCCAAATAACTACCTAGTACCCTAATTGTTTTCAGAAAGCGGCCATTCAACTGGCCCAGCTTGTGCAGTGGGAAAGTTTTTATTGGGGAAAGGGAGGTGTAGTAGAAGGAATCTTACATGACCTAACTACAGTAGCCGCTATTTGAACAATAGACAAAGCCCAAAACCATAAAAAACGCCTGGAAAATTTGGAAAAAGCATCAGGCCTCCTTACTGAGGCAGGGTTAACTAAACACCCTTGCCTTAGCAGGAAAGAACACTGTCTGGGATTCAGCTTGTAGTCAAATGCAGGATTTCTTTAACGGTCCCTTAGAAAAAAAATGCAAACCAATGTTTTAAATCAGCGGTGGCCTAAAACCCTTACCACTACTGTGGGAGTGCCACCCAAGCTGTGGAAGTGGAGAAATACGTGAACATTGTCAAAATAAAACTGTGACTCTGTTGCATGTACCTTCCAAGCTTCGGAACCGGTAAATGGCACCTGGGCTCCAGTGCACTTACTTGTGCCAAAACCCTGGGCGAATTGTCTCTGGGACTGGGTTATCCACCGGCAGGTATGGGAAGTTAAACCACCCCATGAACCTAGCCATTTCATCACCACTCCCTCTGATGTAACGGAGCCAGCTCTGCTAGAGGGAAAAGGCCTCATCTCCCATTCCCCAGCCCCCCAGACAGCCAGTCTCCAGTCCTGGGTCTGGATCAGACACAGCAATGTGTCAATGGATATTTTACATTTTTACTGGCTGGGAGCTGAGTCCGAAATCACTTCTTTAAACCCCAGGCTTCCCTGTCCCCATAAGTAGCCATATTCCTGTGTCAGACCCACATGTGCGCATCCCATACCATATACATGTTCTAGCCCCTACAACCCACATGTGGATCTCGGCTTTTGCAGCAAGATCATTGTCGTCCTGGGAGTCCATGATATTACCAAACAGGAACAGAGCCGACAAGTGATCCCTGTGAGATGCCAGTACCCCCACCAGGATTATGACAAGAAGTCCCATAATAACGACATCATGCTGCTGGATGCTCCCCTCCCCCCCCGACGCCATCACTGCCCTGCTCCCCTCCCCCACCTCATGCCATCACTGCCCCTCCCCGACTTCCTTGCCCCTTTCCCTGCTTGGTGTCATCTCTACCCCTCCCCCTTCTGTCTGCCCCACCTCCCCACAGCCTCTTTCCCCTTTCTGCTTCCCAGAGCCCCTTTCCCATTCTCCCCTAAGCCCCCTGGCTCCGTTCACAGGGCCCCTTCCCCCCTCCTCAAACTCTTACTTGGGGCTCGCTGTGCCCTGCTTCCCCGATGCCTTCCCTGAGGGTCATGGGGGGAGGGCAGAGGCTGCGCTCACCCACAGACAGTGTCCCCCCTGCAGGTGGCGCGAGACCCAAGCGATTATTTCACCAACTTGTACACGACCTTCTACCGGGACGAGGGCGCCTGCCGGGCCCTGCTGGAGAACAGCCGCGCTGTGGACTGGGGCCAGGCCTTCCAGATACAGGGTGACCCCCTCCAGCCCCACTCTGTCCAGCACCTGCCACATGGGGGGCAGGACCGCTCCCCCTCCCACAGGCCAATAGTCCTGAGGAGCCTGCCTGGGCCCCTTACCCCCCCCCCCACAGGCCAATAGCCCCGAGGAGCCTGCCTGGGCCCCTCCCCCCCACGCGGCAATAGCCCCGAGGAGCTCACCTGGGCCCCTTCTCCATCCAGACCTGGGATCCTGAATGCGCCAAGCTTGGGAACCCCCGGTTGGGTCATGCCGGCTCACAGTAGCCCTTGGCCCCTCCCTGCTGCTCTCCCCTACCGGGCTGGGCCCCCCACGTCCATGGGCACCTTTCAGGGGCCCCTGCTGACAGCGCATGGCTGTCCCTGCAGGGCTGCAGGATGGGGTATACGAGACCATCAGGGACATCACCAGGGCCAGGGGGCTTGAGATGGAGACGTATCCGCACCGGCTGCTGTTGCACCCAGACCCACCTGCCATGCCCCAGTACCGGTAGGTGCCCCCGAGATATGGGATGTGTGAGAGAGAATGGGGCAATGTACACAACCAGCCTCTGCTAGCTGGAGGGGGGAGCGGGGCTGGGGGAAGGGAAGGACCCCGGGGTGCCAGGCCAGAGCCCTCCATTGTGCCCTAGATCTGGTGGCAATGAGTTCCCCAGGCTAACGGTGCTGGCAGAGTGAGGGCATCACCACGGCCCCACACACAGCCCCAGGCCTTGGGCACATGCTGCCAAGGATTTCCCATCCTGCTCCGGGGCAGGGCTGAGTCAGCCCTAGAGCTTCGCCAGGGGGCAGGGGCAGCCCAGCCTGGCCAAGGAACCTCCTTGGTCCCAGGATGGGGAGAGCAGGGGGAGGGGCAGCCTGTAACCCTTCAGTATCCTGGGACGGGCAGCCAGGGGTCCTTGACCCCAGAGCCGTCCCCTCTGAGGGGAGGGGGCTCCAAGCACAGAGTCCCCTGGTCCCTCCTTTCCTGTCAGTGGGTAGGTCTCCAGGCAGGGGGTTTGCTGCCCACTGAGCCCTGGTGCTTTCATCTCAGGGAGCTGAGCTTAGCCAAGGCCCATTGGCACCGATGACTCTGCTGGGGCTGGACTGGGCCTTGTCAGACAGCCCCTGTGCTGAGGCCACGGGAGTGTGTCGATCCCCTCCCCGCATGTGCCAGGGCCTGACTTGATCCCGTTCCCCCAGGGCTCCCCCTTCTCCCCCACGCCAGGTCTATCCTCTCTCAGCCTCCCCCCATTCTCCCTGTGCCAGGTCACTCCCCCTCCAGCCTCCCTCCCCTCCATGGGGGACACTGGGAGGAGCGATATGGGGGCTATAGCCACCCCAGAATTTGCCATAGCCTCCCCTCCCAGTGCAAAGGCCCAACGTTACGCAGCAGTAAGGATGGCAATGCCATACCATGCCACCCGTCGGTCTCGGCTGCTTCTGACGATGGCGCTACCTTCCGAGCTGGGTGGCACACCCCTCCCCCTCAGGATACATTCCATGCCCCCCAGTTTGAGATTCGGCAACCCCCCATCCCCTCCATTTTTCTGTCCAGCCCATCTCAGCCCCACAACTGGGAAGAGGATGGCATCACTGGACACTGCTCCTCTCTTATGCCATGTCATACCAGCTCAAATTCTGCTCCCCGGGCTCATTCCCTTGTACCCCCAGCTCACTGCACCCCACGCCCCAAGCTGGGTCAATATCCCCCTATGTTCACACCTCCCATGTTTGGTTGCTCCCCGCTCCCCTCCCCTAGACTTACCCCTTCTCCTGCTGGTTCTATTCCCCCTGCCCCCCACATGCTGACATCCTCCCCTTGCCAGGTGAACCCCCTCTGTGCTCACCCCACCCCGTCCTGTGTCTCTCTCCCCCCTGCCCTGTCTTGCAGGCCTGACAAGGGGCTCAGGCTGGCCCCCGTGTCCCCCGCCCACGCCATGCTGCTCAGAGACACCTGGAACTTTGGGGGGAACAGCCGGAGCCTGCGCTACCTGTGCCTCCTGATCCGCCACTTCCCCAACGCCTGCCTGCTGGCCCCTGAGGGGACCCCCATCTCCTGGTCCCTCACCGACCAGCTGGCTGCCCTGACACACGGTTACACCCTCCCGGAGCATCGCGGCCAGCACCACATGAAGCTCGTGGTGGGGATGCTGGCGGCACAGTTGCATGCCCGCGGCTTCCCTGTATACACCCGAGTGCTGCCCCACAACGAGCCTTCACTGCACACCCTGCAACGCCTCGGCTTCCACATCCTGCCTGGGGTGTTCTCCCGGCTGGTGGTGAGGCCTGGGTTCACCCAGTCCCAGCCAGCGAGTGCCCGGGACTCGGCCCAGGACCCTGCGCCAAGCTCTGGGGAACGGCGACACGCCCAATAGCACATAGCATGGGGGAAGAGGAGAGGAGGAGAAGGGGACACGGCCTAGGGCCCTGCACCCAGCTCTGGGGGACAGCCACGCTCCAGCAGTACATAGCCCTGGGGGAGGGGAGGAGATGGGGACACAGCCCAGCCATGACCAGGGACCTGCCCCCCCCGAAAAGGATACACATTGACCAGCCACCAAGGGAGCTCAGCTGTCAGCCCTTGGGAAGCCGGGGCCTAGTAGAGGAGATTATCTCATGCTCCATTATCCCCTGGAGCAGGGCAGAGGCTCAGTAGGGGGCGCTCTCCCCGGCAGTCAGTGCTGGCCCCAAAGAGAGCAGGGTGAGGGCTCAGCAGGGGGCGCTCTCTGCTCACAGTCCTGCCCCCGTGCCCTGTGCTGTGGGCTCAGCAGGGGGCGCTCTCCCGCTCCCTTCCCCAGGCAGTTTGTTGCTCGGCTGGGGCTGTGGTGGTGGGGGGTCCCCTTTCCAGGAGCTGCACCTGGTCTTGCCAGAGCTTTGGTGCAAGCTCCCTTGGGCTCCAACCACATGTCCCAGCTGTGGCCCACCCCTTACCTCCCCTGTGGTGATAGGGGACAGGTGCTGGCCTTGCACGGCTGCTCCAGGGTCAGCAGGCAGCTGGAAAGCCAGTCCAGGGCTTGTGTTGATGATGGTGCACTACACGTGGGAGGGGAGTGGCCATAGGACACCATCGTAGAGCCCTGCTGTGCCGGAACACAGAAAGGAGCATGCGCTCTTCTCCCTTCCCCCCAGAATGGACGTCCTCGGCCCTGGGCAGGTGACTTGGGACTGACTTGCCCCCTGCCAGGCTCAGTGCACAGGCTGCTCCTCCCCGTGTAGCTGGGCCCAGGTGCAGAGCCAGTGAGCCATTGGGTTGGGGGAGAGGACCCCCCACACGCAGCAGACATGGCAGGTTCTCCTCCCCCTTGCTGGTAGGTCAGTAGCAGTGTGGAGAGGGGGTGGGGCACTCTGGCTCCTTGCAGGCCCCAGGGACATGCATCAGGGGGTGGGACAAAGAGTGAATTTTCTGTAATAGTTTTGATGCCTGTGTGCCTCAGTTTCCCACTGTACTATTCATGTCTGCCCAGTGGGTGCCAAAGAGTTAAAAAGCCTCTCCTGGGGCAGAGCAGGGACAGGAGGGGGAGTGTCACATGGCTGGGGGTCAGGAATTGGGCGTTCAGGATCAAAACCAACCCAGATCAACGGAGGCTCCACAAAGAAGAGGAGCTGGCGTTTGGTGGGACTCAGGAGCTCCCAGCTAGGACTGAAAGAGATGGAGAGACAGGATCCATGTTTGGCTCTTCAGCAGCTTGACTGGGTGGGGCCCTGGCCTGTGTCTTCACCTTCACTTCTCTCTGCTGCCCCAGGGACCTCCCAGGCCGGGTTCCCGGGGACCAATAAACCGTGTGCTGTGTGGAAAAGGCTTTGGGATGTCACTGCAAACACTGGCTGGGGACACTGGTCCCCAAAGAGCAGCCAGGTCTCTCCAGGGGTCTGGCTCAGTGGGACGTGGTGAAGCAGGAGGGCTGGAGCCGTGTGCTCGGCCCTGGAGGAAGAGAGACCCCTTGGGGGGCTGGCACGTCACAGGGTTCCTCGAAGGAGTGGTTTAAAAGCTGGGGCTTAGCACTGATCCTGGGGAGCCACGACCGGGAGCAGCGCTGTGGGTCCCAGCCGGGGGCACCCGGCCAGTGTGGGGTGTCTCCTTCACAGCCAGAACCGACAGCAGAGAAGGGGGGGCACATCTGCAGGCAGACCCGGGGTAGAGCCAGCCCTGCCCCCAGCCAGGGCACAGTCCCACCAGGGCACAGCACCCTCCCCGCCGGCCAGAGAACTGGCCCCCCAGAGCAGTGCCCCCACCCCCAGCCGGCCGGCCTGCGTTGCCCCATAACTTTGACTCTCAGACTTGCACACAGTCTCCGTTTCCCAAGATTGAATCATTATTTTAAAAACTGTATAGAAATCACCACTCTCCCATCATTCCGTGCATCTGGCCCAGCCTCTGGCCCGGCCCCGGGCCCCTCGCCCAGCTCCGGCCTCAGCGGAACCGCTTCTCCTCCCACACGTACAGCTTCCCCGCAGGCACCTTCCGGAAAAACAGGCTCTTGCCTCGGCTCATGTTCCCCTGCACGGAGAGGAGAGGAGACGGCTTTCAGGGTGCCCTGCCCTGCCCTACCCTGCCCTGGGCAGCTTCCCTCTGCCTGTCACCCAGGCCCCAGTCTGCCTAGCCCTTCCGCACCACCAGCCTCCTACCCACACACAGGGCCAGCGCTTCCCAGCCCTTTTATAACCCCCACCCTGAGATGAGTGCCAGGCACGACTGCCCCACACACGGCGTCGCTGCGCTATGGGGCTGGGGCGAGGCTGGCATGTTACTCATAAGAACATAAGAATGGCCGTACTGGGTCAGACCAAAGGTCCATCTAGCCCAGTATCCTGTCTACCGACAGTGGCCAATGCCAGGTGCCCCAGAGGGAGTGAACCTAACAGGTAATGATCAAGTGATCTCTCTCCTGCCATCCATCTCCACCCTCTGACAAACAGAGTCTAGGCACACCATTCCTTACCCATCCTGGCCAATAGCCATTAATGGACTTAACCTCCATGAACTTATCCAGTTCTCTTTTAAACCCTTTTCTAGTGCCTGTATATCTTTTTTGAGATGGGGAGACCACATCAGTATGCAGTATTCAAGATGTGGACGTACCATCGATTTATATAAGGGCAATAATATATTCTCCGTCTTATTCTCTTTTTAATGATTCCTAACATCCTGTTTGCTTTTTTGACCACCTCCTTGAGCAGCTGGCTCCAGCAGTCTAACCAAGAGGAGTAGTTGGGTGCGTAGGGGGGGAGGCCACCAGCCAGCCTGCAAGAGAGGAGAGGGGGGAGGAAGTAGCAGTGAGCCGGCCACCGTAGCCTGTTCCCAGAACCTCCCTGGCCTCCCCAGCACCACTTCCTGTCTGAGCCCTTCTGGGCTACGTCGCTTTAACGGGCCTGAGCCAGGCAGCTCAGTCAGGTCCCAGGATCCCCAGCTGCCCCCTGTCCTTTCCCCCATGGCAAGAGCTTCCTGCCCCTACCCCCAACACTACAGCGGGGCAGTCGGGCACCAGGGGAGCAGCCTTTCTCCTGGGGACAGAGCTGATGCTCCCTAGTAAGATGGCCAAGGGCAATACTCCCGAGGGGGTGGGGAGGGCTGATTAAGGAGGGCAGAACTCCCCCCCCCACCCCACTAAGTCCCAGCTGTACCTCAGGGCGGGCAGGGACCGGCTGTCACACCCGAACAGGCCCGGGTCTATTCTGGGAGGCTGCAACCTGTGATTTTGCTCCTGCCAAGCGTGACATGGGACGGGAGGCACTGCAGGGCCAGGGAGCCCAAGAGGCTGCCAAGCGTCTGGGGAAGAGGGGAGCCACAGGAGCCTGCGCGAGGGGCAGGGGGCGAGCTGCGAGCACAGCCAGGACTAGCTCCATGTCAGGCTGGGAGGGGGGACAGATGGGGCCGGAGCCCAGGATCGCGGCTCTGCCAGCTGCAGCAGGGAGGGGATGATCTGTCCCCCCCATCCCACCCTGCCGCCCAGTCGCTAGCCCCAGAGGTGTTTCACCGGGGGTGACTGCGGGTGGGGGGTGATTTGTTCCCAGCGCCAGCCCCAGCAGGGCTGCAGCTACCCTGGGGGACGGTGCCTCTCCCTGGCTCGGCTCCTTTCCCTTCCCAGACCCGTGTATGCGGCGATATCCCAGTCTGACCGTGGCCACATGGGGGCTTTTGCCACTTTCACTCACCGCTCCAGCTTAGCTTCCCTGTGTAGACGAGCCCTGGGGGACGGGCTCTAGCCCAAAGCAGGTTCAGCACCCCTCAACTCTGGCTAACCGTGCTCTCCCTCAAACGGTCCAGTCCCTCTTTGAACCCCCCTCAGCTCCCTCCTGTGGCAGTGAGTTCCACAGGCCCCTCACACATTGGGGGAAAAGCCACCTCCTTTTATCTGAATGTGCCAGCCTTCAGTGTCCCCGGCCGCCCACCCGGTGCCATGTCTGGGCACGGCAGAGCGCTCTCGCCTGCCGGTGCCAGCTGTTCACATTCCACATCAGCAGCCAATGACAGCAGCTCCGCTCCCCCTCTGAAGGGTTTCTACCTAACCCCTTAGAGGCCGGAACATCGTCATCCCAGAGCAAACCCTATAGGATGTGGGGGGGAGATGCTGCATCTCCCTGCTTCCTGAACAGGAGCCGCTGCATCCCCTGCTCCTCAGAGGTGAGGCAGACGCCCTTGCGTTGCAGGGGGAGGCTGCAGCTGGCTCGGGACGGCGTGCGGGGCACTCACCCACAGTTGGAGACGAACACAAAGAGGTACGTCAGCATACTGGCAAAGAACTGCAGGCACGAGAGATGGGCCACAGTTAGCAGGGCGGGGCGCTGGCTCCGCAGCCCCGCACGGAGCCCCCCAGCCGCAGGAGCACAAGGAATGGAGAGGGAGGGTGTCTCAGCGAGGCCCTGCCCAGAGAGGGATCTCACTGGCACTCACTGACTTTCTCCTGGGCAAGGAGGTCTTTGTCCTTCCCTTCCCAGGTCACCAGAGAGACCAGGCTCAGGACAGATACGGGCTGGATGGGTAGGGCAGTGGGCACAACATGCCCAAGGGGAGGGGGCCAGCTGGGCAGAGCACCAGGGGCGGGGCGGGGCCAGGCCAAGGTGCACGAGAGGGTGGAGAGCTCACCCACCATGCAGCACCAGCTAGTGATTTAGACTCATGTAAGCGCACCAACCTCACACCCCATGGTTCCCTCAAACTGGCCACTCCCATCCCAGAGCAGTTCTGTGGGGCTACCCCCCCCCCAGACCTGAGAGGAGAGTAGGGGTTACACACGCACTCCATTGCTCTCTGTTCATGCGAGAAGAACCAGGGAAGTAAGTGAGTAAAAAAAGAAGCCCTCTAACAACCTTGTTTGTACAGGTGTATTCTTATCACTTAGCTAGTTATAGAGGAACAAAACAAGAATCAAAATCACAGTCTGCCTGTGTCTGGGCCTTCTCTCACCATGACAGTCTGAGGCCCTGTTCTTAGGCTAAGGCCTTTGGCTAAACAGCAAAGGCAGCCATAAGCTGGGAAGCAAACGGTCACGTCCTCACCAGTCACACTGAAATAAGGCAGTTTTGGGCTGTTAAAAAGGTGATCCAATTTTTCACCTCCAGAGAAAGGGAAGAGCCCAGAAGATTTAAAAAACACTTAGTTTGAAAGCATCCTGTCTGACAAGAACTCATCAATAGCTGGGGTGTGAAATCCTCATTTCTGTGTTGTTCTATCACTTCCCTATTATTTGTCTGTGTAATCTCTGTTTGGTTTTGTGATTGTTTCTGTCTTCTGTATAATTAATTTTGTTGGGTGTAAACCAATTAAGGTGGTGGGATATAACTGGTGTGACAGACCCAGACCAGTGGGGTACAGGAGTCTGGTAGAGGGCAAATATACTGGTCACTGGATGAGTAGTTTTCTGTTCCCTGAGTGACCAGAGAAGGGGCTGCACTAGAGTAATCAGGAACCTGCTAGAACCGGTTAAGGCAGGCAGGCTAATTAGGACACCTGGAGCCAATTAAGAAGAAGCTTCTAGAATCAATTAAGGCAGGCTAATCAGGGCACCTGGGTTTTAAAAGGAGCTCACTCCAGTTTGTGGTGCGAGTGTGAGGAGCTGGGAGCAAGAGGCGCAAGGAGCTGAGAGTGAGAGGGTGTGCTGCTGGAGGACTGAAGAGCACAAGCGTTATCAGACACCAGGAGGAAGGTCCTGTGGTAAGACTAAGGAAGGTGTTTGGAGGAGGCCATGGGGAAGTAGCCCAGGGAGTTGTAGCTGTCATGCAGCTGTTACAGGAGGCACTTTAGACAGCTGCTGTCCACAGGGCCCTGGGCTGGAACCCGGAGTAGAGGGTGGGCCCGGGTTCCCCCCGAAACCTCCCAATTGACCTGGACTGTGGGTTCTTCCAGAGGGGAAGGTCTCTGGGCTGTTCCCCAACCCACATGGTGAATCTCTGAGGCAAGAAAATCTGCCAATAAGCGCAGGACCCACCAAGATAGAGGAGGAACTTTGTCACATTGGTTAAATAATCATGTTACAATATGTTAAAATTGGTCAGTTAAATTTCATTAAAATAATTGGTTACGGTATGGCTAAGCAGAACTCAAGTTTTTATATTCTGCAGTCAATCAGGAAGTAAGGGGGGGATAGAAACAGAGAATGGGGGGGAATTGGAATAATGTTTTGCTAAGGGAGGGAATGGGAATAGGGAATGGGAACAGGGCCACAGGCAAGGCTCTGTGGCGTCAGAGCTGGGAAGGGGGACACTGAGAAAAAAATTAAAATCATTTCTAGCTAAAAGTTCACCCCAATAAACATTGAATTGTTTGCACCTTCAGACTTCGGGTATTATTGCTCTCTGTTCATGCGAGAAGAACCAGGGAAGTAAGTGAGTAAAAAAAGAAGCCCTCTAACAACCTTGTTTGTACAGTTCAGAGAGGCAGCAGAATCCTGCATGGTGCCCGTCCCTGCCTGGTGACAGCTCCTGCATGGTGCCGGTCCCTGCCTGGTGACAGCTCCTCTATGGCCCAAGGTTGGGAGGGGTGGTACAAGCCCAGCCCCTAATAAGCAAAGCCACATCCTAGTTCCCTGAGCAGCCAAATGCTGCAGCACCCATGGCCCCGGGTCTCCCACTCCTTGGTCATGTATCGGGGGCTGACAGTGGAAACTGTAATAGTTTAATGAACTGTGTGCATGACTCGGTACTTACAACTTTGGTGCCGCTCCCCAGTGGCTGCAGAAGGGTTCAAATGCTGCTCCTGGGGCAGAGCAGGAGACATGAGCTGTGTGTGTCACGGACCGGTCTGGGGAGGTGTGCATGGGCGTTACCAGACTGGCGGAAACTGACCCACATCAATGGAGGAGCCGAGAGGACAATGGGAACCCCAAGGACTGACCAATCAAGACGAAGCGGAAGCACCAGCAGGCTGACCGTGTGAACCCAGCATGTATTTGCTGGGGGAGGACAACGGACCGAGAGGTGACAAGAGGGGTGATAAGACCGTGGCTCACAGAGACACAGCAGCTCTGCTCTGGGACTGACAGATGGACACAGCAGCTCGGCTGGGTGGACCCCTCACACCGGGGGGACTGAATGCTGGCCGAGCCCCTGTCTCTCTGCACTGACGTAAGGATGCTCACCTCCTGCAGCCAGGTGAAGGGGCCCAGTACAAGTCTCCTGCAGGAGTCTGGCTTTGGCTGGATTTGCTGCAGGGAGACAGGGGTCACTGGTGCCGAAGGCCCAGTTTCAGAGTTGCGGAAGCCACAGGTCTGCCCCTGTGGGACTGTGTGGGTCTCTGCAGCTCAGCACACACGCTAAAGAGGTTGCTCCCAGGGGACTGATTACAGGCTGGAGCATAGACCAGACCCTGTAGGTCCGTGACAAGGAGTGCCCTTGCCAGAGGGTGGCTACAGACGTGGTGGGTTATCTCAATCAAGAGACCCTGAATCACAGTGCAGGAGGAGGTGGGGCTCTGACAGAGACTCGAACAGCCTGGATTTAGCAAAGAGATACTGGCACATCGTCTTAGAACAGTGATATGCAGAAAAAAATGTGCCTTCCTAACCAATTTGGGACTTTCTGAGCTTAAAGTATTACCATTTGGGCTAATGAATGCTGGAGCCACCTTTCAAACGCTTGCGAATCAAGTGGCTGGGTGACAGGACCTAGCTCGTGCCTACATGGAGGATACTGCAGTCTTCAGCAATTCCTTGCCAGAGCATAAGGATCACATGGGAATGGTGTGGAAGAGGTAGAATGCAGGTCTAAGTGTAAAGGTGTCAAAGTGCAGGATGGGGCATAGAAGATGTAAAACAAATTCTGTCAGGGAAGGCGAAGCCGGACTCTGGCCAGGTGTTTGAATTGTGCACTGACGCATCCAACACAGGCTTGGGAGCGCTGATGATGCCAGCAGGGGAGGGTACCGAGCAGCATCCCATGCCTTTCTGAGCAGAAAACGGACTCCAAGTGAATGGAATGATGCCGTTATAGAACATGAATGCTCAGCAACTGTGGGTTGTCCGAGAGCTAGGACCCTACCCATTCAACCGGAGGCGCTGGGTACTGACTGACTGCCCCCCTTTAGCGTGGCTACACAGAACCAAAGGCACCAACTCTTGGTTGGTACGCTGGAGTACAGCCCTCCAAAGGCATGAGATGGAGACTCAACATGTCATGGGGGCAGACGCGCTATCCAGGCAAGAGGGCCCAAAGCAGATGCATTCGGAATAGCCAGTGGCTAGGCCTAGGGCATCAATATCAGGAGGCGACGGGACACTGATGTGCCCAAACGCGCCCAGGCAGGTACGTTACATGTCCAACAACCATTTTCTCACTATTACACTGATGGGGTCGTGTGTGATTGGTACATTCCTCAGGGTACAATCTGGACCGATGGACAGCTGTGTCCCCTCAGCTCTCCAATTTGGGGAGCCTTTTACATTGCTTCATTGTGAGAGCAGCCACTCCTGGCCTGTTCACACACGGCTTCTCGCATGCAAAATCACTCCCAGCTGAATATATGAGTGCTTCTAGCCAGCTACTCCTGAATTATATTGCAGAGTGACACTAGCAAATTCCCAGTCCTAGATTTGTCTCCAGAAATATGCATCTTGTACTGCCCAGCTCTCTCCTTCTGGACAATACAAGCTCATAGAAAGTCCATCATTTCATTACTAGAAAATGACATGTACAAATCTTGTTATCTCAAGTGGAGGGTCCCAAACACTTCAATCCAAACACACTGGCTTAGATAAAACAACAAAACAAGTTTATTAACTACACAGAGAGAGAGAGAGAGAGAGATTTTAAGTGATTACAAGTAATGAGGCATAAAAGTCAGAATCGGTTACAAAGAAATAAAAGATAAAATGCAAACTAATACCTAACTTTACAAGCTAAGTGAACTTAAAGCAAATGGATTTCTCTCGCCGTGTATTCACGACTGTCTGGCTGGATTCTTTCAGCCAGGACGACTCCCCCAGTTCAGTGATGCTTCCTTTGTCTTTCAAACCTTATTGATGCCGTGAGTAGAGATGAGGAGAGAGAGAGAGGTGATTTGGGGCATCTGTTCCTCATTTTTACACCTTTAGCTCCTCTTTGAGAATCACCTCTAGCTGGGGTTCAGGCAACAGCGAGTCTGTTTGCCAAGATGTAAATTTCTCGCTCACATCCTTCTTCCTGTCAAAGAATGGCTGCTTAACTAAGTGATATAGTCCAGTTGATTTTGTTGACACCTGACTGTACCCCAGACAGCACATCTGCAGGACAGTCCATTCAGTGTACATGGTCTCCCATGGTCAACTGTCGGTTAAGTGTTTCTTGATGAGCCACTTAATATGGGTCATTACACATATTGAATCTATTTCCCCATGCTAAGTATCCTCACACCGTCTTGTCAACTGTCTAAAAAGGACCGTCTTGTTTATCACTACAAAAGATTTTTTTCTCCTGCTGATAATAGCTCATCTTAATTAATTAGCCTCTTACAGTTGGTATGGCTACTTCCACTTTTTCATGTTCTCTGTATGTATATATATCTTCTTACTATATGTTCCATTCTATGCATCTGATGAAGCGGGCTGTAGCCCACGAAAGCTTATGCTCAAATAAATTTGTTAGGTTCTAAGATGCCACAAGGACTCCTGTTCTTTTTGTGGATACAGACTAACACGGCTGCTACTCTGAAACCTTAATTTGAATAGTCCCTCCAAGATGTGCAGACTAAATACCTTGTGGGTGTTACCCCAGGAGCAAACAGTTGAAATCCAGGTATAGAGCCAATACTCATAACTTCAAATACAAAAATGATACGTGCATACAGATAGCATAATCATATTCAGCAAATCATAACCTTTTCATAGACATCTTACATGCCACATTTTGTACAAGATTTTTTGCAAATATATAACAGTGGTTGCAACAATGATCTATATGGTTATATTTTAATCAGATAACATCACAAACATCATACAGCAGAATCTTATAACGTTACCTATAACGTGCCCCTCACGTGCTGGATGAGGTGGCACATCCAGGTTCCCTACTCGGAGGGGCTTTCTGATGCCCCCCCCCAGAGGGGCTGCCCACCACGGAACCAGCATCAGAAACACAAGAGGCAGAGGTCGCCCCTGAGCCTGGTCAGTTTCTGGCGGCACATCTGTTATTAATCTAGGAATGGGAGGGATTTCCAATTTATTACCCAAAGCAAAATGTATTGCAAGCCGCAGGCAGCCGCATGTAGCCAGTAATGGCAGGTTGCTGGCACTACGTGAAATTCAAAATGGAGATTGGGAGCGCAAACAACACTGAAACAAGCATTTAACATTAAACTTGGACTAGAAACTCGCACATTCTTATCTAAATATTTGCACTCTATACCATTATCTAAATCATTGACGATACTGAACAGAACCGGACCCAGAACAGATCCCTGCGGCACCCCACTTGTTATGCCCTTCCAGCATGACTGTGAACCACTGATAATTACTCTCTGGGAACAGTTTTCCAACCACTTATGCACCCACCTCACAGTAGCCCCATCTAAGTTGTATTTGCCTAGTTTATTGATAAGAATATCATGCGAGACCATATCAAATGCCTTACTAAAGTCTAGGTATACCACATCCACCGCTTCTCCCTTATCCACAAGACTCGTTATCCTATCAAAGAAAGCGATCAGATTGGTTTGACATGATTTGTTCTTTACAAATCCATGCTGGTTATTCCCTATCACCTGACCACCTTCCAAGTGTTTGCAGATGATTTCCTTAATTACTTGCTCCATTATCTTCCCTGGCACAGAAGTTAAACTAACTGGTCTGTAGTTTCCTGGGTTGTTTTTATTTCCCTTTTTATAGATGGGCACTATATTTGCCCTTTTCCAGTCTTCTGGAATCTCTCCTGTCTCCCATGATTTTCCAAAGATAATAGCTAGAAGCTCAGATACCTCTTCTATTAGCTCCTTGAGTATTCTAGGATGCATTTCATCAGGCCCTGCTGACTTGCAGGCATCTAACTTTTCTAAGTGATTTTTAACTTGTTCTTTTTTTATTTTATCTTCTAAACCTACCCCCTTCCCATTAGCATTCACTACATTAGGCATTCCTTCAGACTTCTCCATGAAGACCGAAACAAAGAAGTCATTAAACATCTCTGCCATTTCCAAGTTTCCTGTTACTGTTTCTCCCTCCTCACTGAGCAGTGGGCCTACCCTGTCCTTGGTCTTCCTCTTGCTTCTAATGTATTGATAAAAAGTCTTCTTGTTTTCCTTTATTCCTGTAGCTAGTTTGAGCTCATTTTGTGCCTTTGCCTTTCTAATCTTGCCCCTGCATTCCTGTGTTGTCTATATTAATCCTTTGTAATCTGTCCTACTTTCCATTTTTTATATGACTCCTTTTTATTTTTTAGATCATGCAAAATCTCGTGGTTAAGCCAAGGTGGTCTTTTGCCACATTTTCTATCTTTCCTACCCAGCGGAATAGCTTGCTTTTGGGTCCTTAATAGTGTCCCTTTGAAAAACTGCCAACTCTCCTCAGTTGTTTTTCCCCTCAGACTTGATTCCCATGGGACCTTACCTATCAGCTCTCTGAGCTGACCAAAATCCGCCTTCCTGAAATCCATTGTCTCTATTTTGCTGTACTCCCTTCTACCCTTCCTTAGAATTGCAAACTCTATGATTTCATGATCACTTTCACCCAAGCTACCTTCTACTTTCAAATTCTCAACGAGTTCCTCCCTATTGTTAAAATCAAGTCTAGAACAGCTTCCCCCCTAGTAACTTTTTCAACCTTCTGAAATAAAAAGTTGTCTGCAATGCAGTCCAAGAACTTATTGGATAGTCTGTGCCCCGCTGTATTATTTCCCCAACATATATCTGTGTAAGCAGAGTCAGGATGAACTCTACCCTGACATCTGGTGGTGAATTATGGCGAGTGTGGAAAAGAACTCCAGGGGCTGATCTTGTTTGCATAGGCAAACCAACTCGCCTGGCATGGAACAACAGCAACTGAAAGTGGTTACTTTGGCTGGTGTGGTTACTTTTGGGGGCTCGTCCGGGATTCCCTGGGTCAGTACCCCTCGCAAGCACCTGTTGAGTGTTCCACTGCATTGGGAAACAATTGTGGTTATATTTTGAGGAAATGACTGTTTGTATAATGGCTAATATGTCAGGTTTGTTGGGCCCCGGCCCTGCAGCCTCTAGCTCAGGGGCCACAGCCTCAGCCAATGATTGGGCAAAAGCACTGGGGCAAATATTGGAAAAGGTTGTGCTGTCCCAGGCTATGTTAAACTCTTGTCGTGAGTTAAGATTATTTGCTGGGGCAGAGGAGTTTGAACCCTGGTTGGAGCATACCACTGAAATGCTGCAGGAGTGGGCCGTACCTGATGCAGAAAAGCCAAGATGTCTAATAGAGAGCCTTAGTGGCCCAGCATTAGATGTGATTCGCACCCTGAAGCTCATTGACCCTGGGGTCAGTGTGAAGGACTGCCTAGAGGCCCTTGATCATACCTTTGGGAGCGTAGAGGGCCCTGAAGACAGTTACTGTAAGTTCCTTAATTCCCGACAGCAAATTGGCGAGAAGATTTCAGCCTATATACAGAGGCTGGAGAGACTGCTTCAGAGAGCTGTCATGAGGGGAGCAGTGACTGCTGAACAGATGGATCAGACCAGACTGGCTCAAATTGTAAGAGGAGCTCAGTATCAGAACCCGATTCTACTCCATCTCCGGCTAAGAGAACGACGGGAGCATCCCCCAAGTTATTCCCAGCTGATAAAGGAGGTCAGAGAAGAGGAAGAAAGGCAGGCTGCCAGCGAGTTTTGGGAAGCCCAAACATTGGAGCCAGCCGGCACAACACCACTGCAAACGGCCAGTGTACTGATGGTGAGCACCACAGAGGAACTTGCCCAACAAATGCAGGCCCTGACAGAACGGATAGCTGAACTGCAAAGCACCATTGACTGAGCTAAGACTTCCAGGAATAAGGCGCCTCTGACTGTGGCGATGGAGAAGTCAGCATTTAGAGCCACCATCCCACCTGGGCGAAGGGGGAAAGGACAATTCTTCTGCTACCGATGTGGTCAGGATGGACACAGTGCTGGCAAGTGCCATAATGAAGAAAACCCCTCCTTAGTGTATGGAAAGCTGAGGATCAGTTGGGAGAGATCCGGTAGCTGCCAGAGAGTCCGGGGACGGGGACCACCCAGGCCTGCAGGATTTGAAGATTCCCCCAGAAGCGACCGTCCAGCTGGGATCCCCGCAGGACTGATAGGGCCTCGAGCAGAGGTCATGGTGAAGATTGAAGGGGCGGAGTGTAAAGCCGTGCTTGACACTGGATCTCAAGTGACTATTATATTTCAGTCATTCTACCAACAGATGCTTAGGCACCTGCCTATACAGCCACTGACTGGCGTTGGTCTGTGTGGCCTCAGCATGGATGAATACCCCTACCAAGGGTATGTCATAGTGCACCTGGAATTCCCAGAGGAGGTTGCTGGGGTAAGAGAAGAGGTGGACACAGCTGCATTAATATGCCCTGACCCTAAAGGGACCTCTGATGTGTCTGTGCTGATAGGGACCAACTCCAGTCTCTTCAAGGTGCTCGCGGAACGTGTGGGGAAATAGAGGGGGGGGGCCTTTCTTTTTGATAGCCAGAGCTTTGAATCTGAAGGCCCCAAAATAAACCCTCCAACAGAGATCTGTTATGCTGATGGCCTTTGCACAGAGTAGGGCAGGCCTAAAACTTAAACTAGACTAAACTGCACAGTTTTCTGCCAAACTCGGTCAAGGGTCATGTCCAGAGGAGGGAATGGGAGAATAAACCCCCCCCCCGCAGCAGTACTAATGAAATATGTTCATAACTGATTAAATATGATAACCGCAAGCTACGGAAATAATGTAAGAAGCTACGGAAATAACGTAAGATGCTTGTGATTTGTAAATTGTTTTGCAGAGAGTTAATCATCCTTGCTGCTATAACTATTTGCAATATTTTCCAAGTCCAGCTATCTGCAATTTAACCAATGATAGCTCTCCTTTAAGCTCCCCTGGAAACCCCTCCCCGTTAAGCCTTTGCTGAAATCCCCCGGAAAATGACATAGTCCAAGTCTTGAGAAATGTACCCAAGCTAGGGCCGAGCACCACCCCTGCGGAAACCACCAAGCGCCCTTCTACCCAAACAAACACCCACTCCTCGGAAATTAAGTCAGAGGGTAGGGAGGGGGGTGAGAAGATTGACCCCAACCCCTGCTTCCTAGCTCGTGATCAGCTCATGCTCAACCCTTGCCCAGCTTGTGATTTGTCCCCAAAGCTCGTGCTCAACCCTTGCTCAGCTTGTGATTTGCCCCCAATGATTTAATTCATGACATATTGTTTGTACCCTGCTTGTGGTTTAATGGAATAAAAGTAGCCTGTGAGCTCTTACTAGGGGTGCCAGTTTGAAAAACTGCACCCCAACGCGTTGGTATGTATTGCAATAAAGGCCTCAGGCTCTGAGTCTGTGAACTAAAATCACTGCGTGGGTGATTCTTTCCACGACAATTTGGGGGCTCGTCCGGGATCACTCGACGTCCCACCGGACCGGAGGACCGTGGACCGCTCCCACACTGATCCCAGGCGCCAAGTAAGAGACCCTTGTCTCTATTTGGGATTCGGTAAGGAGCTGCCCATAGGCTCTAGGTTCAGGTGAGAACGCGCTGTGATCCGAACCTTTTAAGGTTAGACTCATTTGCCTGACGCCTGTTTGTTTTGTGTGTGTCCGTTCTGTAACTTGTCTGTTTAAATTCTTGCATCATGCTGCGCTCTCTCTATCATTGTTTCCTTAGGCTATAAGCTGGGGGGGGCGTAGGGGACTGTCTGTTTTGTGGTGTGTACATGAGGTCTTAGACCCAACGGTTTCCTTGGAACAGCCTCGGTGAAATTACTGGGACATCCGTCTGGCAGTTTTTAAACACTTTTAGAGTGCCAGCCCAGAATAAAAACAAGTTTCGGATGACAGGAGATTCTTCAGGCAGGAACAGAGGCTGAATAGGCTAGGTGATCTCTCTGGGATATAAAGGAAACCACCACTGACTCAAGAACTGAGTGGCCCGAGGACTAGAGGTAAACAACTGAGAGGGTTTCTAATCTTAATAAGAACAAGAAGTACGCCAAACTCCTATGCTTTGCCTTTTTAAGCTTTCTATATTGTTGCTTGCTTAGCTTTGTGGCCATATCCCTCTGGGCAGTGGTGATCTCAGAGGGAGGTGAGGGACCGGCTGCAGGAGCACCCCGGGAAAGTGGACCCCATAGTGAGTAGGGGCGTAATCCACCGAACCTGTAGGACGCGGGTGGACCCCTTAAGCGAGGTGGGATATAATCCCCTGAGTCGAGTAGAAGGGGGGCGGAATCCACTGCCTGGACTCTAACAGGAGTTAGGGCGTAATCCAGGAAGTCCCGGTGCAGCCGAAGGGGCCGGAGTAGCTCCCACTAGCAAGAGGCTGGTGGACCACACTAGCAATAGGCTGTGTGAACTGATGAGACCTGCGGCCCGGGGATTGACAGGACTCCCACTAGCAATAGGCTGGGGGCTGGAAAGGACTGTTATAGCAAAGATCCCGGTTTAGGTGTGGTGTGATTGTAGGTCGCAAGGTGACTCCGGGACCAGCTGCGGGCGGGGTAAGGGACCGTGAATCGGAGACCCCCGCTCTAGTAGGTCCCCACCCTTTTCTTACCCGTTAAGTGACAATTGTGTCCCTTCTCACTCGGAGAGTGGGGAGGCCCCAAGGAATCCGTCCGCGTACTCCTAGGTAGCAGAGTATCCCATCCCGTTCTCTTGAAGGTGGGCCGGTGCTCTCTGCTGGGGGAGGGGTGTACGGGGACCAAAGCTTTCCTAAACTTTTGTGTGATTGGCCTACGACCAAAACCCTTCCCCAAATCTTCCTCTGGAGCAAGGACTCGCGTATGGAGTGAGCTCCCTCCCCTTGCTGTGTTTGAAGGGGAGCCCCTGGAAATCGTTTGCCAAAACCTGGGGCAATCGGGCATCCTACCCCGTTCCCCTAAAGGGCGAATTGGTAACTCATTGCCGGACAGGGTGCATGCGAGGACCTTCCTTATAAATCCTCCCCAGTGGTGTGAATGTTGAAAGGGGTGAGGCTACACCCAGGTTTAAAAAGGAGCAAGAGGGAAGGATTGCTCTCCCCCGGAAGAGAGAGCAGAGCTTATTGCAGTGTTCTAATTTGTGTAATATAGATTTTAGTGTTGTTTAACTATTCTTCCAGCATGATAGCAAGTGTTTTAGTGTTGTTGTGTTGTTTAACCACTCTTTAAGTATAATAGTAATTGCTTTGTTAAATATTTTATCCTCTTCTACAAGGAGGGTTGGTAAAAACAGCCCACCCTCCCTGCTGAATTGATAGTAAAACAATGCCTGTGCCCATAAGAAAAAAGGATTGGGCCCAAACCGGCAGGCAACCGCAGTTTGAGGAAGTTAAGGGGGGGGGGGTTGAGGGGTTAACTCTGTAGTTGCTGGTGGAAATTAAGTAATTGCAGGGTTGGCTTCTTGCTTTTTTCCTTTCATAATAGTAATTGCTTAAATAATGATGTGACGTTGTGCAGTCTATATGATTTTATAAAAACTTAATAATAAGTCAATATAATGTAACTGGAATAGTTTTAGGGAAAAAATATGGTAATAAGTGAATATAACGTGACTGGGATATGCTTTATGCAAAAGGTCTCTTGTAAGGTATCATTACAGAGTTTATAATCTACTGAGTATAGTCATCTGATTTGTACCACTCTTGTATCTAAAACTAGAAATATAAAATGTATCTCTCTATCAGTGTTATAGAGGGCAGACAATTTATGAGTTTGCCCTGCATGGGCTTGTGCAGGGTAAAACGGATTTATTTGGGTTTAGGCCCCATTGGGATTTGGGCATCTGAGTGCTAGAGACAAGCACACTACTGTGAGCTGTTTTCAGGTAAACTTGCAGCTTTGGGACAAGTGATTCAGACCCTGGGTCTGTGTTAGAGCAGACTGGAGTGTCTGGCTCAGCAAGACGGGGTGCTGGAGTCCTGAGCTGGCAGGGAAAACAGGAGCAGAAGTAGTCTTGGTACATTGGGTGGCAGCTCCCAAGGGGGGTTTCTGTAATCCAACCCATCACAAATGGCATAAGCGGTAAAACTATGAATAAATGTTAAAAAAAGAAATTCTTGGTTTCTTTGCAGCCATTCCTTTGGGAGTGTCTGTAAGGTAATCCAGGCAAAAGGATATTAATCAAATGATTAAGGTAAAATCATTTGACTATATAAAAAAAGTTAGTTAAATTTGTTAAGAAACGCTCCTGGTGTGTATAATTTTTTGTTTATAAGTTTAAGATGTTTTCTAGTGTTGTTTGATTTTGGTATTTAGCATTTGATCCTTAAAGTAACTTAATGCTTTACAAAATTTAAAGTGTTTAAAATAAAGACCAAAGTTGTGGCTGCAGCAAAATAGTCAAAGCCAAAAGAATGGAAAATTTTAAATCTGTTTTGGTAACAAATAGCAAGTAAAGGCTAATATCAACTAAAAAGCCACAAATAGAAATCTGGAAGTGTTGCTGGGTACACCTTGTACCCTGTACACCTTTGGCACTCCCTGGACGGTTGCGCCTCAGGTGCTCTGGCCCTATTTGCTCGCGTGCATCACCGGATGACTGTGCACCGTTGATTGCTGCAGTTAAGTAAAACTTTTCCTCTGTGGCCCAGCACTACTGCCAGTGACGTGATGATTGGGCAGACAGCACTTTTCCCTCTTTAAAAACTTTTTCTAGATATTTGAATTAATTTTATTCAAATGTTTACATGTTATAATTGTAAGTATGTGTTAGTCCCTCTTTAAGAACTCTTTCTAAATATTTGGATTAATTTGTTCAGGTGTTTGAGTGTTGCAGGCATTTGCCTTTTTTACGGGAAGATACATTACTATGTGTTAGTTTTGGTGGTGTGTTTTCTTATGGAGGAAGGGCAAATGCAGGATCTTGGACGGAGGTTTTGCAACAGTTTTGCATTGGTAAAATATGTCATGCGGGGGCTGTTATGGGGTTTTTGCTTAAGGAGTTTGTATCACAATCTGGCATATCTGAACTAATTATAAAAGAGCTATGTGCAGCTTCACAGATCCAGTATGTGTGCGGCTTCACAGATCCAGTATGTGTGCAGCTTCACAGATCCAGTATGTGTGCGGCTTCACAGATCCAGTATGTGTGCAGCTTCACAGATCCAGTATGTGTGCAGCTTCACAGATCCAGTATGTGTGCAGCTTCACAGATCCAGTATGGCCAAATGCCCTTTAAAGGCCACTCCCAATCAGAGGACCAGATTCAGCCCTCATAAAAATTTTTTACCAGGGCACCCAATGCAGCTACCAACAGTGCCCTGCTGGCCTAGCTCAAATAAACAGTCATTTAATAAATTACACAATAGTCAGATACTAACGAAATGTGTTAGGTCTTTTTATATACAGCAGTCCTGCCACTCGCTGAAACCTGGCACTGGGTTTGCATAAGGGTCCATCAGCAAAGAACTGCCCTCGCCCCATGCTGAGGGACTCTTGTCCGCTGACAAATCCATTAAGCCTTCGGACCTTGCTAAGAAAACAACTTCTCCACCTGAGGCCACAATAAAGCCTCCAACCAAGCAAGGTGATTGTGCTGGTAACCCCTCCCTTGCAGCCTCATTGCCGGACAGCTAAGTGAACTAAGACTACGAAATCTTAAAGAATAGCTTGCGGAAGCTAGCCAAAACTACCTGAAGATGAAACTTTTAATATTTCTCAGCCTCTCCTCCTTAACGAACTTGGGGTGGGGAGGGAAAAAGTAATCTTGGCCAATCAGTAGCCTCCAGTTTGGCCTGTGTCGTATTGCAGTGTATTCCGGCTCTATATGGTTGCCCATTGTTGTAGTCCCCGCTCCCCAGCTACTCCCCCTCATATCTTCTCCAATTCCCATACAAATCTGTCTGGCCGTAGCCTCAGGGAAATTCAAGTCTCGGAACAACAAATGTGGTATAGCACATCCTACCGATGGAATTGTTGTTTACAGTGGTGAATTGTGCTAAATGCTACTATAAGAACCACCACTTTCTCATTTCCCTCTCTGCTTTCCAAATAACTACCTAGTACCCTAATTGTTTTCAGAAAGCGGCCATTCAACTGGCCCAGCTTGTGCAGTGGGAAAGTTTTTATTGGGGAAAGGGAGGTGTAGTAGAAGGAATCTTACATGACCTAACTACAGTAGCCGCTATTTGAACAATAGACAAAGCCCAAAACCATAAAAAACGCCTGGAAAATTTGGAAAAAGCATCAGGCCTCCTTACTGAGGCAGGGTTAACTAAACACCCTTGCCTTAGCAGGAAAGAACACTGTCTGGGATTCAGCTTGTAGTCAAATGCAGGATTTCTTTAACGGTCCCTTAGAAAAAAAATGCAAACCAATGTTTTAAATCAGCGGTGGCCTAAAACCCTTACCACTACTGTGGGAGTGCCACCCAAGCTGTGGAAGTGGAGAAATACGTGAACATTGTCAAAATAAAACTGTGACTCTGTTGCATGTACCTTCCAAGCTTCGGAACCGGTAAATGGCACCTGGGCTCCAGTGCACTTACTTGTGCCAAAACCCTGGGCGAATTGTCTCTGGGACTGGGTTATCCACCGGCAGGTATGGGAAGTTAAACCACCCCATGAACCTAGCCATTTCATCACCACTCCCTCTGATGTAACGGAGCCAGCTCTGCTAGAGGGAAAAGGCCTCATCTCCCATTCCCCAGCCCCCCAGACAGCCAGTCTCCAGTCCTGGGTCTGGATCAGACACAGCAATGTGTCAATGGATATTTTACATTTTTACTGGCTGGGAGCTGAGTCCGAAATCACTTCTTTAAACCCCAGGCTTCCCTGTCCCCATAAGTAGCCATATTCCTGTGTCAGACCCACATGTGCGCATCCCATACCATATACATGTTCTAGCCCCTACAACCCACATGTGGATCTCGGCTTTTGCAGCAAGATCATTGTCGTCCTGGGAGTCCATGATATTACCAAACAGGAACAGAGCCGACAAGTGATCCCTGTGAGATGCCAGTACCCCCACCAGGATTATGACAAGAAGTCCCATAATAACGACATCATGCTGCTGGATGCTCCCCTCCTCCCCCCGACGCCATCACTGCCCTGCTCCCCTCCCCCACCTCATGCCATCACTGCCCCTCCCCGACTTCCTTGCCCCTTTCCCTGCTTGGTGTCATCTCTACCCCTCCCCCTTCTGTCTGCCCCACCTCCCCACAGCCTCTTTCCCCTTTCTGCTTCCCAGAGCCCCTTTCCCATTCTCCCCTAAGCCCCCTGGCTCCGTTCACAGGGCCCCTTCCCCCCTCCTCAAACTCTTACTTGGGGCTCGCTGTGCCCTGCTTCCCCGATGCCTTCCCTGAGGGTCATGGGGGGAGGGCAGAGGCTGCGCTCACCCACAGACAGTGTCCCCCCTGCAGGTGGCGCGAGACCCAAGCGATTATTTCACCAACTTGTACACGACCTTCTACCGGGACGAGGGCGCCTGCCGGGCCCTGCTGGAGAACAGCCGCGCTGTGGACTGGGGCCAGGCCTTCCAGATACAGGGTGACCCCCTCCAGCCCCACTCTGTCCAGCACCTGCCACATGGGGGGCAGGACCGCTCCCCATCCCACAGGCCAATAGTCCTGAGGAGCCTGCCTGGGCCCCTTACCCCCCCCCCACAGGCCAATAGCCCCGAGGAGCCTGCCTGGGCCCCTCCCCCCCACGCGGCAATAGCCCCGAGGAGCTCACCTGGGCCCCTTCTCCATCCAGACCTGGGATCCTGAATCCGCCAAGCTTGGGAACCCCCGGTTGGGTCATGCCGGCTCACAGTAGCCCTTGGCCCCTCCCTGCTGCTCTCCCCTACCGGGCTGGGCCCCCCACGTCCATGGGCACCTTTCAGGGGCCCCTGCTGACAGCGCATGGCTGTCCCTGCAGGGCTGCAGGATGGGGTATACGAGACCATCAGGGACATCACCAGGGCCAGGGGGCTTGAGATGGAGACGTATCCGCACCGGCTGCTGTTGCACCCAGACCCACCTGCCATGCCCCAGTACCGGTAGGTGCCCCCGAGATATGGGATGTGTGAGAGAGAATGGGGCAATGTACACAACCAGCCTCTGCTAGCTGGAGGGGGGAGCGGGGCTGGGGGAAGGGAAGGACCCCGGGGTGCCAGGCCAGAGCCCTCCATTGTGCCCTAGATCTGGTGGCAATGAGTTCCCCAGGCTAACGGTGCTGGCAGAGTGAGGGCATCACCACGGCCCCACACACAGCCCCAGGCCTTGGGCACATGCTGCCAAGGATTTCCCATCCTGCTCCGGGGCAGGGCTGAGTCAGCCCTAGAGCTTCGCCAGGGGGCAGGGGCAGCCCAGCCTGGCCAAGGAACCTCCTTGGTCCCAGGATGGGGAGAGCAGGGGGAGGGGCAGCCTGTAACCCTTCAGTATCCTGGGACGGGCAGCCAGGGGTCCTTGACCCCAGAGCCGTCCCCTCTGAGGGGAGGGGGCTCCAAGCACAGAGTCCCCTGGTCCCTCCTTTCCTGTCAGTGGGTAGGTCTCCAGGCAGGGGGTTTGCTGCCCACTGAGCCCTGGTGCTTTCATCTCAGGGAGCTGAGCTTAGCCAAGGCCCATTGGCACCGATGACTCTGCTGGGGCTGGACTGGGCCTTGTCAGACAGCCCCTGTGCTGAGGCCACGGGAGTGTGTCGATCCCCTCCCCGCATGTGCCAGGGCCTGACTTGATCCCGTTCCCCCAGGGCTCCCCCTTCTCCCCCACGCCAGGTCTATCCTCTCTCAGCCTCCCCCCATTCTCCCTGTGCCAGGTCACTCCCCCTCCAGCCTCCCTCCCCTCCATGGGGGACACTGGGAGGAGCGATATGGGGGCTATAGCCACCCCAGAATTTGCCATAGCCTCCCCTCCCAGTGCAAAGGCCCAACGTTACGCAGCAGTAAGGATGGCAATGCCATACCATGCCACCCGTCGGTCTCGGCTGCTTCTGACGATGGCGCTACCTTCCGAGCTGGGTGGCACACCCCTCCCCCTCAGGATACATTCCATGCCCCCCAGTTTGAGATTCGGCAACCCCCCATCCCCTCCATTTTTCTGTCCAGCCCATCTCAGCCCCACAACTGGGAAGAGGATGGCATCACTGGACACTGCTCCTCTCTTATGCCATGTCATACCAGCTCAAATTCTGCTCCCCGGGCTCATTCCCTTGTACCCCCAGCTCACTGCACCCCACGCCCCAAGCTGGGTCAATATCCCCCTATGTTCACACCTCCCATGTTTGGTTGCTCCCCGCTCCCCTCCCCTAGACTTACCCCTTCTCCTGCTGGTTCTATTCCCCCTGCCCCCCACATGCTGACATCCTCCCCTTGCCAGGTGAACCCCCTCTGTGCTCACCCCACCCCGTCCTGTGTCTCTCTCCCCCCTGCCCTGTCTTGCAGGCCTGACAAGGGGCTCAGGCTGGCCCCCGTGTCCCCCGCCCACGCCATGCTGCTCAGAGACACCTGGAACTTTGGGGGGAACAGCCGGAGCCTGCGCTACCTGTGCCTCCTGATCCGCCACTTCCCCAACGCCTGCCTGCTGGCCCCTGAGGGGACCCCCATCTCCTGGTCCCTCACTGACCAGCTGGCTGCCCTGACACACGGTTACACCCTCCCGGAGCATCGCGGCCAGCACCACATGAAGCTCGTGGTGGGGATGCTGGCGGCACAGTTGCATGCCCGCGGCTTCCCTGTATACACCCGAGTGCTGCCCCACAACGAGCCTTCACTGCACACCCTGCAACGCCTCGGCTTCCACATCCTGCCTGGGGTGTTCTCCCGGCTGGTGGTGAGGCCTGGGTTCACCCAGTCCCAGCCAGCCAGTGCCCGGGACTCGGCCCAGGACCCTGCGCCAAGCTCTGGGGAACGGCGACACGCCCAATAGCACATAGCATGGGGGAAGAGGAGAGGAGGAGAAGGGGACACGGCCTAGGGCCCTGCACCCAGCTCTGGGGGACAGCCACGCTCCAGCAGTACATAGCCCTGGGGGAGGGGAGGAGATGGGGACACAGCCCAGCCATGACCAGGGACCTGCCCCCCCCGAAAAGGATACACATTGACCAGCCACCAAGGGAGCTCAGCTGTCAGCCCTTGGGAAGCCGGGGCCTAGTAGAGGAGATTATCTCATGCTCCATTATCCCCTGGAGCAGGGCAGAGGCTCAGTAGGGGGCGCTCTCCCCGGCAGTCAGTGCTGGCCCCAAAGAGAGCAGGGTGAGGGCTCAACAGGGGGCGCTCTCTGCTCACAGTCCTGCCCCCGTGCCCTGTGCTGTGGGCTCAGCAGGGGGCGCTCTCCCGCTCCCTTCCCCAGGCAGTTTGTTGCTCGGCTGGGGCTGTGGTGGTGGGGGGTCCCCTTTCCAGGAGCTGCACCTGGTCTTGCCAGAGCTTTGGTGCAAGCTCCCTTGGGCTCCAACCACATGTCCCAGCTGTGGCCCACCCCTTACCTCCCCTGTGGTGATAGGGGACAGGTGCTGGCCTTGCACGGCTGCTCCAGGGTCAGCAGGCAGCTGGAAAGCCAGTCCAGGGCTTGTGTTGATGATGGTGCACTACACGTGGGAGGGGAGTGGCCATAGGACACCATCGTAGAGCCCTGCTGTGCCGGAACACAGAAAGGAGCATGCGCTCTTCTCCCTTCCCCCCAGAATGGACGTCCTCGGCCCTGGGCAGGTGACTTGGGACTGACTTGCCCCCTGCCAGGCTCAGTGCACAGGCTGCTCCTCCCCGTGTAGCTGGGCCCAGGTGCAGAGCCAGTGAGCCATTGGGTTGGGGGAGAGGACCCCCCACACGCAGCAGACATGGCAGGTTCTCCTCCCCCTTGCTGGTAGGTCAGTAGCAGTGTGGAGAGGGGGTGGGGCACTCTGGCTCCTTGCAGGCCCCAGGGACATGCATCAGGGGGTGGGACAAAGAGTGAATTTTCTGTAATAGTTTTGATGCCTGTGTGCCTCAGTTTCCCACTGTACTATTCATGTCTGCCCAGTGGGTGCCAAAGAGTTAAAAAGCCTCTCCTGGGGCAGAGCAGGGACAGGAGGGGGAGTGTCACATGGCTGGGGGTCAGGAATTGGGCGTTCAGGATCAAAACCAACCCAGATCAACGGAGGCTCCACAAAGAAGAGGAGCTGGCGTTTGGTGGGACTCAGGAGCTCCCAGCTAGGACTGAAAGAGATGGAGAGACAGGATCCATGTTTGGCTCTTCAGCAGCTTGACTGGGTGGGGCCCTGGCCTGTGTCTTCACCTTCACTTCTCTCTGCTGCCCCAGGGACCTCCCAGGCCGGGTTCCCGGGGACCAATAAACCGTGTGCTGTGTGGAAAAGGCTTTGGGATGTCACTGCAAACACTGGCTGGGGACACTGGTCCCCAAAGAGCAGCCAGGTCTCTCCAGGGGTCTGGCTCAGTGGGACGTGGTGAAGCAGGAGGGCTGGAGCCGTGTGCTCGGCCCTGGAGGAAGAGAGACCCCTTGGGGGGCTGGCACGTCACAGGGTTCCTCGAAGGAGTGGTTTAAAAGCTGGGGCTTAGCACTGATCCTGGGGAGCCACGACCGGGAGCAGCGCTGTGGGTCCCAGCCGGGGGCAACCAGCCAGTGTGGGGTGTCTCCTTCACAGCCAGAACCGACAGCAGAGAAGGGGGGGCACATCTGCAGGCAGACCCGGGGTAGAGCCAGCCCTGCCCCCAGCCAGGGCACAGTCCCACCAGGGCACAGCACCCTCCCCGCCGGCCAGAGAACTGGCCCCCCAGAGCAGTGCCCCCACCCCCAGCCGGCCGGCCTGCGTTGCCCCATAACTTTGACTCTCAGACTTGCACACAGTCTCCGTTTCCCAAGATTGAATCATTATTTTAAAAACTGTATAGAAATCACCACTCTCCCATCATTCCGTGCATCTGGCCCAGCCTCTGGCCCGGCCCCGGGCCCCTCGCCCAGCTCCGGCCTCAGCGGAACCGCTTCTCCTCCCACACGTACAGCTTCCCCGCAGGCACCTTCCGGAAAAACAGGCTCTTGCCTCGGCTCATGTTCCCCTGCACGGAGAGGAGAGGAGACGGCTTTCAGGGTGCCCTGCCCTGCCCTACCCTGCCCTGGGCAGCTTCCCTCTGCCTGTCACCCAGGCCCCAGTCTGCCTAGCCCTTCCGCACCACCAGCCTCCTACCCACACACAGGGCCAGCGCTTCCCAGCCCTTTTATAACCCCCACCCTGAGATGAGTGCCAGGCACGACTGCCCCACACACGGCGTCGCTGAGCTATGGGGCTGGGGCGAGGCTGGCATGTTACTCATAAGAACATAAGAATGGCCGTACTGGGTCAGACCAAAGGTCCATCTAGCCCAGTATCCTGTCTACCGACAGTGGCCAATGCCAGGTGCCCCAGAGGGAGTGAACCTAACAGGTAATGATCAAGTGATCTCTCTCCTGCCATCCATCTCCACCCTCTGACAAACAGAGTCTAGGCACACCATTCCTTACCCATCCTGGCCAATAGCCATTAATGGACTTAACCTCCATGAACTTATCCAGTTCTCTTTTAAACCCTTTTCTAGTGCCTGTATATCTTTTTTGAGATGGGGAGACCACATCTGTACGCAGTATTCAAGATGTGGACGTACCATCGATTTATATAAGGGCAATAATATATTCTCCGTCTTATTCTCTTTTTAATGATTCCTAACATCCTGTTTGCTTTTTTGACCACCTCCTTGAGCAGCTGGCTCCAGCAGTCTAACCAAGAGGAGTAGTTGGGTGCGTAGGGGGGGAGGCCACCAGCCAGCCTGCAAGAGAGGAGAGGGGGGAGGAAGTAGCAGTGAGCCGGCCACCGTAGCCTGTTCCCAGAACCTCCCTGGCCTCCCCAGCACCACTTCCTGTCTGAGCCCTTCTGGGCTACGTCGCTTTAACGGGCCTGAGCCAGGCAGCTCAGTCAGGTCCCAGGATCCCCAGCTGCCCCCTGTCCTTTCCCCCATGGCAAGAGCTTCCTGCCCCTACCCCCAACACTACAGCGGGGCAGTCGGGCACCAGGGGAGCAGCCTTTCTCCTGGGGACAGAGCTGATGCTCCCTAGTAAGATGGCCAAGGGCAATACTCCCGAGGGGGTGGGGAGGGCTGATTAAGGAGGGCAGAACTCCCCCCCCCCACCCCACTAAGTCCCAGCTGTACTGCAGGGCGGGCAGGGACCGGCTGTCACACCCGAACAGGCCCGGGTCTATTCTGGGAGGCTGCAACCTGTGATTTTGCTCCTGCCAAGCGTGACATGGGACGGGAGGCACTGCAGGGCCAGGGAGCCCAAGAGGCTGCCAAGCGTCTGGGGAAGAGGGGAGCCACAGGAGCCTGCGCGAGGGGCAGGGGGCGAGCTGCGAGCACAGCCAGGACTAGCTCCATGTCAGGCTGGGAGGGGGGACAGATGGGGCCGGAGCCCAGGATCGCGGCTCTGCCAGCTGCAGCAGGGAGGGGATGATCTGTCCCCCCCATCCCACCCTGCCGCCCAGTCGCTAGCCCCAGAGGTGTTTCACCGGGGGTGACTGCGGGTGGGGGGTGATTTGTTCCCAGCGCCAGCCCCAGCAGGGCTGCAGCTACCCTGGGGGACGGTGCCTCTCCCTGGCTCGGCTCCTTTCCCTTCCCAGACCCGTGTATGCGGCGATATCCCAGTCTGACCGTGGCCACATGGGGGCTTTTGCCACTTTCACTCACCGCTCCAGCTTAGCTTCCCTGTGTAGACGAGCCCTGGGGGACGGGCTCTAGCCCAAAGCAGGTTCAGCACCCCTCAACTCTGGCTAACCGTGCTCTCCCTCAAACGGTCCAGTCCCTCTTTGAACCCCCCTCAGCTCCCTCCTGTGGCAGTGAGTTCCACAGGCCCCTCACACATTGGGGGAAAAGCCACCTCCTTTTATCTGAATGTGCCAGCCTTCAGCGTCCCCGGCCGCCCACCCGGTGCCATGTCTGGGCAGGGCAGAGCGCTCTCGCCTGCCGGTGCCAGCTGTTCACATTCCACATCAGCAGCCAATGACAGCAGGTCCGCTCCCCCTCTGAAGGGTTTCTACCTAACCCCTTAGAGGCCGGAACATCGTCATCCCAGAGCAAACCCTATAGGATGTGGGGGGGAGATGCTGCATCTCCCTGCTTCCTGAACAGGAGCCGCTGCATCCCCTGCTCCTCAGAGGTGAGGCAGACGCCCTTGCGTTGCAGGGGGAGGCTGCAGCTGGCTCGGGACGGCGTGCGGGGCACTCACCCACAGTTGGAGACGAACACAAAGAGGTACGTCAGCATACTGGCAAAGAACTGCAGGCACGAGAGATGGGCCACAGTTAGCAGGGCGGGGCGCTGGCTCCGCAGCCCCGCACGGAGCCCCCCAGCCGCAGGAGCACAAGGAATGGAGAGGGAGGGTGTCTCAGCGAGGCCCTGCCCAGAGAGGGATCTCACTGGCACTCACTGACTTTCTCCTGGGCAAGGAGGTCTTTGTCCTTCCCTTCCCAGGTCACCAGAGAGACCAGGCTCAGGACAGATACGGGCTGGATGGGTAGGGCAGTGGGCACAACATGCCCAAGGGGAGGGGGCCAGCTGGGCAGAGCACCAGGGGCGGGGCGGGGCCAGGCCAAGGTGCACGAGAGGGTGGAGAGCTCACCCACCATGCAGCACCAGCTAGTGATTTAGACTCATGTAAGCGCACCAACCTCACACCCCATGGTTCCCTCAAACTGGCCACTCCCATCCCAGAGCAGTTCTGTGGGGCTACCCCCCCCCCAGACCTGAGAGGAGAGTAGGGGTTACACACGCACTCCAGTGACAGCCTGTGAGTAGCTCTTCATCTCGCTCATGGTGGAGACCTAGAGAGGGAGGGAAACGCATTGAACAAGGAGACCCCGCACCCTGCCACAGCCCGGCCCCTCCATCCCCAGACACAGGGGGCTGCCTCTGCCCCGATTCCCCGCACCGGGTCTGCACGCTGGGCTCTGCCAGGGCCTGAAACCCAAACTGTCCCCACGCGGGTTGCGGCCGCTGCTAGGACAGGCTCCCCGGCCGGGACAAGCAATCGGAATCCAACCTTCTCGGGCCCGCTATAATGGGAAGTCTGAAACACTAATTAAAACAGATGTGGTACGCCCGTAGGACAGAAGGTGCAGGGCACTATACTACACAAAGAGGCAGTAAAACAAATAAAATATCAACACCTTCCACCTTAATGCCTGGCCCTAACAAAAAATGTGTTGCCATATGTCCTATGCTTTTCCAGGGATACCTGGGCAGAAGGATCCCAAAAGAAAAAGAAAAAGAAAAAAAAGAAAAAAGGGGTGGAGTATTAGGATATAGATATTCAGGCCTGTAAGCAAAGGCCTAGACTTTAAGAATGTAGGTGTATTCTTATCACTTAGCTAGTTATAGAGGAACAAAACAAGAATCAAAATCACAGTCTGCCTGTGTCTGGGCCTTCTCTCACCATGACAGTCTGAGGCCCTGTTCTTAGGCTAAGGCCTTTGGCTAAACAGCAAAGGCAGCCATAAGCTGGGAAGCAAACGGTCACGTCCTCACCAGTCACACTGAAATAAGGCAGTTTTGGGCTGTTAAAAAGGTGATCCAATTTTTCACCTCCAGAGAAAGGGAAGAGCCTAGAAGATTTAAAAAACACTTAGTTTGATAGCGTCCTGTCTGACAAGAACTCATCAATAGCTGGGGTGTGAAATCCTCATTTCTGTGTTGTTCTATCACTTCCCTATTATTTGTCTGTGTAATCTCTGTTTGGTTCTGTGATTGTTTCTGTCTTCTGTATAATTAATTTTGTTGGGTGTAAACCAATTAAGGTGGTGGGATATAACTGGTGTGACAGACCCAGACCAGTGGGGTACAGGAGTCTGGTAGAGGGCAAATATACTGGTCACTGGATGAGTAGTTTTCTGTTCCCTGAGTGACCAGAGAAGGGGCTGCACTAGAGTAATCAGGAACCTGCTAGAACCAGTTAAGGCAGGCAGGCTAATTAGGACACCTGGAGCCAATTAAGAAGAAGCTTCTAGAATCAATTAAGGCAGGCTAATCAGGGCACCTGGGTTTTAAAAGGAGCTCACTTCAGTTTGTGGTGTGAGTGTGAGGAGCTGGGAGCAAGAGGTGCAAGGAGCTGAGAGTGAGAGGGTGTGCTGCTGGAGGTCTGAGGAGCACAAGCGTTATCAGACACCAGGAGGAAGGTCCTGTGGTAAGACTAAGGAAGGTGTTTGGAGGAGGCCATGGGGAAGTAGCCCAGGGAGTTGTAGCTGTCATGCAGCTGTTACAGGAAGCACTTTAGACAGCTGCAGTCCACAGGGCCCTGGGCTGGAACCCGGAGTAGAGGGTGGGCCCGGGTTCCCCCCGAAACCTCCCAATTGACCTGGACTGTGGGTTCTTCCAGAGGGGAAGGTCTCTAGGCTGTTCCCCAACCCACATGGTGAATCTCTGAGGCAAGAAAATCTGCCAATAAGCGCAGGACCCACCAAGATAGAGGACGAACTTTGTCACATTGGTTAAATAATCATGTTACAATATGTTAAAATTGGTCAGTTAAATTTCATTAAAATAATTGGTTACGGTATGGCTAAGCAGAACTCAAGTTTTTATATTCTGCAGTCAATCAGGAAGTAAGGGGGGGGATAGAAACAGAGAATGGGGGGGAATTGGAATAATGTTTTGCTAAGGGAGGGAATGGGAATAGGGAATGGGAACAGGGCCACAGGCAAGGCTCTGTGGCGTCAGAGCTGGGAAGGGGGACACTGAGAAAAAAATTAAAATCATTTCTAGCTAAAAGTTCACCCCAATAAACACTGAATTGTTTGCACCTTCAAACTTCGGGTATTATTGCTCTCTGTTCATGCGAGAAGAACCAGGGAAGTAAGTGAGTAAAAAAAGAAGCCCTCTAACAACCTTGTTTGTACAGTTCAGAGAGGCAGCAGAATCCTGCATGGTGCCCGTCCCTGCCTGGTGACAGCTCCTCTATGGCCCAAGGTTGGGAGGGGTGGTACAAGCCCAGCCCCTAATAAGCAAAGCCACATCCTAGTTCCCTGAGCAGCCAAATGCTGCAGCACCCATGGCCCCGGGTCTCCCACTCCTTGGTCATGTATCGGGGGCTGACAAGTGGAAACTGTAATAATTTAATGAACTGTGTGCATGACTCGGTACTTACCACTTTGGTGCCGCTCCCCAGTGGCTGCAGAAGGGTTCAAATGCTGCTCCTGGGGCAGAGCAGGAGACATGAGCTGTGTGTGTCACGGACCGGTCTGGGGAGGTGTGCATGGGCGTTACCAGACTGGCGGAAACTGACCCACATCAATGGAGGAGCCGAGAGGACAATGGGAACCCCAAGGACTGACCAATCAAGACGAAGCGGAAGCACCAGCAGGCTGACCATGTGAACCCAGCATGTATTTGCTGGGGGAGGACAACGGACCGAGAGGAGACAAGAGGAGTGATAAGACCGTGGCTCACAGAGACACAGCAGCTCTGCTCTGGGACTGACAGATGGACACAGCAGCTCGGCTGGGTGGACCCCTCACACCGGGGGGACTGAATGCTGGCCGAGCCCCTGTCTCTCTGCACTGACGTAAGGATGCTCACCTCCTGCAGCCAGGTGAAGGGGCCCAGTACAAGTCTCCTGCAGGAGTCTGGCTTTGGCTGGATTTGCTGCAGGGAGACGGGGTCGCTGGTGCTGAAGGCCCAGTTTCAGAGTTGCGGAAGCCACAGGCCTGCCCCTGTGGAACTGTGTGGGTCCCTGTGGCTCAGCACATATGCCAAAGGGGTTGCTCCCAGGGGACTGGTTACAGGCTGGAGCATAGACCAGACCCTGTAGGTACGTAACAAAGAATACCCTTGCCAGAGGGTGGCTACAGATGTGGTGGGTTATCTCAATCAAGAGACCTTGAATCACAGTGCAGGAGGAGGTGGGGCTCTGACAGAGACCCGAACAGCCTGGATTTAGCAAAGAGATACGGGCACATCGCCTTAGGATAGTGATAAACAGAAAAAAATCTGCCTTCCTAACCAATTTGGGACTTTCTGAGCTTAAAGTGTTACCATTTGGGTTAATGAGTGCAGGATCCACCTTTCAAAGGCTTGCGAATCAAGTGGCTGGGTGACAGGACTTTGCTCGTGTCTACATTGAGGATATTGCAGTCTTCAGCAATTCCTTGCCAGAGCATAAGGATCACATGGGAATGGTGCTGAAGAGACTCAAAGGTGCAGGTCTAAGTGTAAAGGTGTCAAAGTGCAGGATGGGGCATTGAAGATGTAAAACAAATTCTGTCAGGAAAGGCGAAGCCGGACTCTGGCCAGTGAATTGTGCACTGACGCATCCAACACAGGCTTGGGAGCGCTGATGATGCCAGCAGGGGAGGGCACCGAGCAGCATCCCATCCCTTTCTGAGCAGAAAATGGACTCCAAGTGAATGGAATGACGTCGTTATAGAACATGAATGCTCGGCAACTGTGGGTTGTCCGACAGCTAAGATCCTACCTGTTCAACCGGAGGCGCTGGGTACTGACTGACAGCCCCCCTTTAGCGTGGCTACACAGAACCAAAGGCACCAACTCTTGGTTGGTACGCTGGAGTACAGCCCTCCAAAGGCATGAGATGGAGACTCAACATGTCACGGGGGCAGACGCGCTACCCAGGCAAGAGGGCCCAGAGCAGATGCATTCGTAATAGCCAGTGGCTAGGCCTAGGGCGTCAATGTCAGGAGGCGACAGGACACAGATGTGCCCAAACACGCCCAGGCAGGTACGTTACATGTCCAACAACCATTTTCTCACTATTACACTGATGGGGTCGTGTGTGATTGGTACATTCCTCAGGGTACAATCTGGACCGATGGACAGCTGTGTCCCCTCAGCTCTCCAATTTGGGGAGCCTTTTACATTGCTTCATTGTGAGAGCAGCCACTCCTGGCCTGTTCACACACGGCTTCTCGCATGCAAAATCACTCCCAGCTGAATATATGAGTGCTTCTAGCCAGCCACTCCTGAATTATATTGCAGAGTGACACTAGCAAATTCCCAGTCCTAGACTTGTCTCCAGAAATATGCATTTTGTATTGCCCAGCTCTCTCCTTCTGGACAATACAAGCTCATAGAAAGTCCATCATTTCATTACTAGAAAATGACATGCACAAATCTTGTTATCTCAAGTGGAGGGTCCCAAACACTTCAATCCAAACACACTGGCTTAGATAAAACAACAAAACAAGTTTATTAACTACACAGAGAGAGAGAGAGATTTTAAGTGATTACAAGTAATGAGGCATAAAAGTCAGAATCGGTTACAAAGAAATAAAAGATACAATGCAAACTAATACCTAACTTTACAAGCTAAGTGAACTTAAAGCAAATGGATTTCTCTCGCCGTGTATTCACGACTGTCTGGCTGGATTCTTTCAGCCAGGACGACTCCCCCAGTTCAGTGATGCTTCCTTTGTCTTTCAAACGTTATTGATGCCGTGAGTAGAGATGAGGAGAGAGAGAGAGGTGATTTGGGGCATCTGTTCCTCATTTTTACACCTTTAGCTCCTCTTTGAGAATCACCTCTAGCTGGGGTTCAGGCAACAGCGAGTCTGTTTGCCAAGATGTAAATTTCTCGCTCACATCCTTCTTCCTGTCAAAGAATGGCCGCTTAACTAAGTGATATAGTCCAGTTGATTTTGTTGACACCTGACTGACATGTCAATTTCCCTGTTTGCTCTGAGGAGTTGATTTGGGCTGCTTCCCCAGATTTGAAATATGCCTTAGCAACATGGTAACTGAGCCTTCGTGGGTCACAACTGAGAATACCAAATTCAGGACCAACTGCTGAAAAATAGAGCTGATATGCCCCAAAGCTGGTGGCTATTCTCTCATGAGATATACCAAACCAGCAACAAAAGTAAATTGCTATTTCACCACACTGGCTAACAAGCAGTCAGAACAGCAGTTTCCTTAAGCATTCCAGTCCTTGTATCGCCACCAAAAACACTAGACTTATAGATGAGTGGTTCTTTAAGGCCAATTTAATCTAATAACAGGTTCTTCTGATCCAAAGGACCATGCCCAGGTCAATATACAACTCAGATCTTACTCAAAAATCACAGTGTTGCCAGTCCTTTAGTATCTGAAATCTAAAGGTATATTGAAAGAAAGAAAGAAAGAAAAAGGTGAGAGTTAAAATTGGTTCAAGGAATCAAATAAGTACAATAACTGCAAAGTTCTTGGTTCAGGCTTGTAGCAGTGATGGAATAAACTGCTGGCTAGATAAGTCTCTGGTTACTTCCAAATCATTGGAAGGACCTCAGTCCCTTGGTTAGAATGTTCCATTAGTACAAGTCCTTAGTCCAGAGGTTTGAGCTGGAAAGAGGCAAAATGGAGGTGTTTCCAGGGCCTTTTATAGCTTCTGCCATGTGGAGGGAAACCCATTGTTTCAAACAAAGCCCTCAGCACAGCTAGTAGAAAATTACAGGTAAAAGATGGGGTTTGGGATCACATGGGCAAGTCACGTGTCCAGGCATAATTTTGCTTAGTCACAGCAGGAAATCATTACCTATACCCCAGACAGCACCTTTGCAGGACAGTCCATTCAGTGTACATGGTCTCCCATGGTCCATTGTCATTTAAGTGTTTCTTGATGAGCCACTTAATATGGGTCATTACACATACTGAATCTATTTCCCCATGTTAAGTATCCTCACACCGTCTTGTCAACTGTCTAAAATGGGCCATCTTGATAATCATTACAAATAGCTCATCTTAATTAATTAGCCTCTTACAGTTGGTATGGCTACTTCCACTTTTTCATGTTCTCTGTATGTATATATATTTTCTTACTATATGTTCCATTCTATGCATCTGATGACGTGGACTGTAGCCCACGAAAGCTTATGCTCAAATAAATTTGTTAGTCTCTAAGGTGCCACAAGGACTCCTGTTCTTTTTGCGGATACAGACTAACACGGCTGCTACTCTGAAACCTTAATTTGAATAGTCCCTCCAGGATGTGCAGGCTAAATACCATGTGGGTGTTACCCCAGGAGCAAACAGTTGAAATCCAGGTATAGAGCCAATACTCATAACTTCAAATACAAAATGATACGTGCATACAGATAGCATAATCATATTCAGCAAATCATAACCTTTTCATAGACATCTTACATGCCACATTTTGTACAAGATTTGTTGCAAATATGTAACAGTGGTTGCAACAATGATCTATATGGTCATATTTTAATCAGATAACATCACAAACATCATACAGCAGAATCTTATAACTTTACCTACAATGTTGCCACACATATTTTACCGTGACAATAATTATCAGCAAATTATGAGTTTTCCTATGATACCTCACAACGCATACTTTGTACAAAATTTATCATAGTCTTGTAAAAGTGGTGAACATTGGGGTACAGTGTGTCACAATGGTCTGCCAAGAGCTAAGAACTAGATTTCAAGCTCGCTGACCATTATGGTTATTGCAAGATGTTTGTACGGGAAACAGTTTACAAGCTATGTAGAATACTGGGTTGAACAACTGTTGAAGGGAGACATGCCACTTGAGGCGAGGTGGGTCTCAGAGCTAACTCAATCAATATTGAAAATCCTGAACATCCCTGGAGGCAGCACTTTGTTTACTGTCTGGGCCAAGTGGAGACCGGTGATCATCGCAGGGAGCAGATGCCAGAAAGCCAGGGATGGGAACCACCCCGCTCGGAGCTTGCCCCTTTTTACGAGGAGTTTGACCAGGTGCTGGGTGCTGTGCTCAGTGGAGTAGCCAGGGTCTAAGTGTAGGGGGAGCAAACATAAAAAAGGCAACCCCCCCCTTGGCTCCACCTCTGGCCATGCCCCCCCCTTGGCTCCTCCCATTTCCCCCCCAGATTAACCCCGGGGCTCGGCTCAGGACTCCTGCGGGCTTCCCGGGGGTGTGGATACCCCCATCCTCCCGCGGTCCCGGGAGAGTCTCTCCTGCCCAGCCCGCTCTGCAGGTGTCCCCCGCCGAGCTGCGCCCCCGGCCCCACCTGCGGGGTCCTGTCCCCCCGGCCTGGGCTCCAGGCTCCTGCGCCGCGCCAGAGCCCCCCGTCCAGACAGTGCGGCCTGCGCCCCTGCGCTGCGGGCCCGGCCCCGGCCCCGGGGAGCCCCTTGCCCGGAAGGGACCCCCTAGTGCAAGGCACCAGACCCCCGCCGCTCACCTTCTGTCCTGCGCCGCCGCCTGTCCCCGGCCGATCCCGGCCCCGCGCTGCGGGCGGATCCCGGCTCCGGCTCCGGCTTGGGGCGGGGAGCGCTTGGCTGCCGAGCCCTGAGCCGCCGCAAGAGGTGGCTGCACCTGCGGCGATGTTGGGGCCGCGTGGGGCGTGATGGCCGAGCCGGCCCCCTCGCTCCTCCGGCCGCGTCTGCCGCCACCCACCATGGCTCCTCCAGCCGTGCTGCCCCCAGCGCCGGCCCGGCTGTCCTGCGCCGCCGCCTGTCCCTGGCCGATCCCGGCCCCACGCCGCGGGCGGATCCCGGCTCCGGCTCCGGCTCCGGCTTGGGGCGGGGAGCGCTTGGCTGCCGAGCCCTGAGCTGCCGCAGGAGGTGGCTGTGCCTGCGGCGATGTTGGGGCCGTGTGGGGCGCGATGGCCGAGGAGCCATCCCCCTCGCTCCTCCGGCCGCGCCTGCCGCCCCCCGCCCCATGGCTCCTCCGGCCGTGCTGCCCCCAGCGTCGGCCCAGCAGGCGCCGCTTTTGGGAAATGTGCTGAGGGGAAGCGGCTGCTTCCCCTGCACCCCACTAGCTACACTACTGGCTGTGCTGCACCCCCAGCGCTTCACAACAGCTGCGCCAGCCTGGACAGCGACCTTCTCACCCCTGAACCAAGCACAGGGCCAGTGGGGAGACAGCAAGCGCTGGATGAGGCGGCCAAAGTGATTCTCGGGCTCACTGTGGTCTCCAAGGCAGCTTTGCTGCCGGAGCAGCTGCAGCACATCCTGGGTCTCTACTCGGAGGGGTTTTCTGATGCCCCCCCCCCAGGGGCTGCCCACCGCAGAACCAGCATCAGAAACACAAGAGGCAGAGGTCGCCCCTGAGCCTGGTCAGTTTCTGGCGGCACATCTGTTATTAATCTAGGAATGGGAGGGATTTCCAATTTATTACCCAAAGCAGAATGTATTGCAAGCTGCAGGCAGCCGCATGTAGCCAGTAATGGCAGGTTGCTGGCACCACCTGGAATTCAAAATGGAGATTGGGAGCGCAAACAACACTGAAACAAGAATTTAATATTAAACTTGGACTAGAAACTTGAGCAATCTTTCAGAGCTGGGCCTAGATTTGCCAGTTGTGGTTGGACGTATTCCTGGAAGTTTCATCACATGACATAAAAGATTAATCTTTAATTCCTGGAGGGTTGGCAATCCTAGATGAACTGTGACGGGTTCAGTCACAGAGACGCCCTTGGGACTGCCACCTGATGTGCTGAGACTACCTCTGAGCCCGTTTTCCCTGCCAGCTTGGGACTCCAGAATCCTGTCTTGTTGAGCCAGACATGCCAGTCTGCTCCAACACAAACCCAGGGTCTGAACCACATGCCCCAAAGCTGCAGACTTAACTGAAAAGAGCTTAAGAAGTGTTCCTGTCTCTAGCACCCAGACACCCAGTTCCCCATGGGATCCAAACTCCAAATGAATCCGTTTTACTCTGTATAAAGCTTATATAGGGTAAACTCATAAATTGTCTGCCCTCTATAACACTGATAGAAAGATATGCACAGCTGTTTGCTCCCCAGGAATTAATTACTTGCTCTGGATTACTTAATAAGTAAAAAGTGATTTTATTAAATACAGAAAGTAGGATTTAAGTGGTTCCAAGCAATAACAGACAGAACGAAGTAAGTTACCTAGCAAAATAAAACAAAGCACAGAGATCCAAGCCTAATGCAGTAGGAAACTAAATGCAGGTAAATCTCACCCTCAGAGATGTTCCAATAAGCTTCTTTGACAGACTAGACTCCTTCCTAGTCTGGGTCCAACAATCACTCCCAGCCCCATAGTTACTGTCATTTTTTCCCAGTTTCTTTCAGGCATCTCTTTGGGGTGGAGAGGCTACCTCTTGAGCCAGCTGAAGACAAAATGGAGGGGCTTCCAGGGCCTTATATAGTCTTTCTCTTGTGCCACATCACAGCCACAGAATGGGGTCTCTAGCCACCTGGGCAAGTCACCTGTCTATGAATGATTCAGCTTTTTGCAGGCCGACACCATTGTTTACATGTTAGTTTGAACATTCCCAGGAAAGGTCAGATGAGGATTGGCGTCTCTCAAAGTCCATTTTTAGTTAAGTACTCCCAATTACTTGAATAGCCCCTTCACACTATGTTTACCAAATCTGCCTCACGTGCTTCCTACAGCAACGATCACATCCCTCAATATGCTGGCCATGCTCCTACTTATACAGCCCAAAATGCCGTTAGCCTTCTTGGCAACAAGGGCACACTGTTGACTCATATCCAGCTTCCCATCCACTGTAGCCCCTAGGTCCTTTTCTGCAGAACTGCTGCCTAGCCACTCGGTCCCTAGTCTGTAGCAGTGTATGGGATTCTTCCATCCTAAGTGCAGGACTCTGTACTTGTCCTTGTTGAACCTCATTAGATTTCTTTTGGCCCAATCCTCTAATTTGTGTAGGTCCCTCTGTAACCTATCCCTACCTTCCAGCGTATCTACCATTCCTCCCAGTTTAGTGTCATCTGCAAACTTGCTGAGAGTACAATCCACGCCATCCTCCAGATCATTAATGAAGATATTGAACAAAACCATCCCCAGGACCAACCCTTGGGGCACTCCGCTTGATACTGTCTGCCAACTAGACATGGAGCCATTGATCACTACCCGTTGAGCCTGATGATCTAGACAGATTTCTATCCACCTTATAGTCCATTCATCCAGCCCATACTACTTTAACTTGCTGGCAAGAATACTGTGGGAGACTGTCCACTGCTTTCCCCTCATCTGCAGAGCTGGTTATCTCGTCATAGAAGGCAATTAGGTTAGTCAGGCATGACTTGCCCTTGGTGAATCCATGCTGACTGTTCCTGATCACTTTCTTCTCCTCAAAGTGCTTCAAAATTGATTCCTTAAGGACCTGCTCCATGATTTTTCCAGGGACTGAGGTAAGGCTGATGGCCTGTAATTCCCTGAATCCTCCTTCTTCCCTTTTTTAAAGATGGGCACTACATTAGCCTTTTTCCAGTCATCCGGGACCTCCCCCCAATCGCCATGAGTTTTCAAAGATAAATTAATGGAGATATTGTATCTCCTAGAGCTGGAAGGGACCTTGAAAGGTCATTGAATCTAGCCCCCTGCCTTCACTAGTAGAACCAAGTAGTGATTTTTGCCCCAGATCCCTAAGTGGCCCCCTCAAGCATTGAACTCACAACCCTGGGTTTAGCACGCCAATGCTCAAACCTCTGAGCTATCCCTCCCCCCATAATGGCCGCTGGCTCTGCAAGCACATCTCCCAACTCCTTTAGCAATCTCAGCTGCAGTGCATGCGGCCCCATGGACTTGTGCTCGTCCAGCTTTTCTGAACAGTTCTGAACCACTTCTTTCTCCACAGAGGGTGGAAACACTTGGAAAAGATTTGCAGCTGAGATTCAGGAGAGGGAATCTGTAGGGAAGGATGCTTCCTGCTGCTTTTTCCTCCCCTGTTGGAGTTTCTTTTGTTTCCCTTCCTGCTTGATGACTCTGCTTGTTGCTTAAATGCAAATTAAGTAGAGCACCCATTCCTTTGTTGAGACAGGCTTGTTTGCCAACCTCAGGTTAGAGCACGTGTTAACACCATAAAGGGGAATCTTATCACTTCACGTACAATGTTGCCACACACATATTTTATCAGGGCAATACTGATCGGCAAATTATACATTTACAAATAATACCTTGCAAGGTTGTACAAAGATTATTACAACAGTGGGTACGCTGTGGACACAAGGGTACATTCTGTCACACTCCCCTACCTTCCCCCTTCAGTCCTTTGTTCTCGTGATGGGGTCTTTGCTCAGCTTCCCTGAAGTCCATAAAACATGGGGACTTGCTTTGTCTCTCTGGCCCCTTTGTTGATGTGGGTCAATTTCAACTAGTTCCTTAATGACTCCCTCCTCCACCCAGGCAGGGAGGTGACACCCACCTATGCTTCGTAGCCTGCCCTGAGAGCAAACTTGCTCCCTTTTCTCCCCCCAGGGTAACACTGCAACACAGAGGGGAAACTGAGGCACATATGGGGGTCATAAAATACTACAACAAATTCCCACTTTGTCACAGGGACCAATCCCCTGGTATTGTTGGTTTTTTCGCCCCACCTGGCTGATCTGACCCAAAGTGGCTCTATTCACCATGGTACTGTTTCCAGGACGCTGGGGCTTTCAAATGTGCTGAGAAGGCCCAAGATGAATCCTGGTATGTTATAGGAAATACATTTCCTGCTGTGGGGCGCTCACACTCAGGGTCATTGGCACCCCATTGTGCTGGGTACGGCACAGACACACAGTGACCAAGACCAGGCCGGCATAGCAGGGGGCTGCAGGTAGGGATTGAGGCGCATCGGTGGGGAAGGGGGGAAGGCAGCCCCTGCTCTCACTCTGCCCCTGGCCCTGGTCCATTCTGGGTGCACTTGCATTTCTCTGGAGGCCCCTCGACCTCTGCCCAGAGCAAAATCCCAATCAACTGTGCCATGCGGCTGCAGGGATGTCACCGCCTCTGGGCTCCAGGACTGGCAGACTCTGTTAATGGTTCATTCGCTGGGGGATAAGAGGCTGGAGCAGCCCCTGAAGGAGAGACAGACAGGGACCTTGCAGCTCCACAGACACCCAGGAACTGCTCCTTCCCCTGGCATAGAGTGACCCCAGGTGAGTGGGAGCCCCAGCCCTGTACGGACAGCCCTGGCATCACTTGGCCTTACAGCAGCCTTCTTCTTGTGGGGTATCTGGTGAGCACAGGGGCTGTACACAGACGGGTGAGTTATTGTACGGTCTCTGATGAGCGTGGGAACCATGCACAGATTGGTGAGTTATTGTAGGGTCTCTGGGGAGCACAGGGGCTGCTGACAGACTGATGAGTTATGGTAGTGTCTCTGGTGAGCACGGGGGCCGTGCACAGACTGGTGAGATACTGTAGGGTGTCTGGGGAGCACAGGGCACTGCATATAGACTGGTTAGTTAATGTAAGGTCTCTGGTGAACACACAGGGGGCTGTGCATAGACTGGTGAACTCTTGTGGGGTCTACACAGTGTTTGCTATTTTGGCAGGGCTGGGAGCTGGCAGCTTGTCTCTGGGCTTGGGAGACAGTCACAGGGAACTGATGGGTCTCCTGTCCCCGCAGGCATCCCTCACATGGTCCCGCTGGAAGCTGTGAAGGCCCATCCCGGTCAGCGATGCTGATCCTGAGCTGTTCCTCCAAGCTGCGGCTGCTGGAGGGGATGCTACGGAGGGGCCTGCCTGACACGCTGCCGGTGATCAGGACTCGCCCGCCCCCGCAGGGCCAAACGCTCCCACCCTCGGGCTGGGCAGAGAGCAGGGGAAAGTCCCTCAGAGCCCCCTGGGTGATGGGGCACATATTGGGCTGGGGTGCAATCCCCTGGGTTGGGCTTACATGGAGGGCTGGCCCCTCCACCTGGTCAGGGGGTAGCAGTTTGGGGGGCAGACCCTTTCTCCAGGTCGGGGGGCAGCAGTTCAGGGGCCGGGCAGGCTCTTATAGATCCACAGGGGATGTGCTGTACCCCAGCCTGTCACCAGTCCCCTGGGAGTGACCCCTGTAGTGGGCCGGGGCCCGAGGCTGCACACAGCTCCACAGGGGCAGGCCCGTGACCTCCACCACTGGGCCTTTGACACCAGCCCTCCCATCTCTCTCCGTGGCTCCCTGCAGCGAATGCAGCCGAGTGAGATGCCTGCGGGAGGCTTGGACCGGGCCCCTGCGGTGTGTGTTGGCAGAGACCCCGGCAGCCTTTGCAAAACACAGGAGTGGTTCATTACTCTGACGGCTGCAGCTCTGCTTCCAGCAGCTTAGCTTGGGCCCCTGCTCTCTCCTTAGCTCTGCCCCACTCTGTCTGACTCAGGCCATTCCAGCTCACATACGGAGGACGGGACTCCCCTGGCCTCCTGACTCCCTGATAAGCCTGCCCGCCCTGTCAATCAGGCTGATCTGGAGCATTGGCCTCTCCCCATTGTTCCTGGGGACTGTCAGTCTCAGGCTCCTGATTTCCCATCGACCCTTCCCCTTTTAGTGCTGGGAGCTAGTGAATCAAAACACCCGCACTGAATGTTAGTAAGGGGGCAACAGTCCCCTTACATTAAGAAAAAATCCAGTCCCTGATCCTGCCCCAGGCAAGGGTTTGAACCCCAGGAGCCAGAGGTTCAGACTGGAGGTGTCAGTGAAAAGGCGAATAGCTCGGCCGTCAGGGAGCAGGGTTTTCCCCCCTTGCCTGTAACACTAAGGAAAGGCTGTTGAGCTCAGGACACCTATCTGGCTGGAAGTTGACCCCTGTATTTGAGTGGGGCAGGGGAACCGCCCCCCCCCAATCTCCACACGGAACATGTGAGTCACACGGGCTCCGGCAGAAGTTCCCTGAGGCTGTGGCCAAGGGAGCCAGCTCACAGCCTGCTCTCCCTGGGGAAACAGAGTCAGAGCTGAACCTGGTGGGAGCTGAGCCCCCAGCTGAGCATGGGCAGACACGGGCAGGGCATGGCCAAGGTTAAGACCCGGAATCGCCAGCAGAGGGGTCCTGGCCTGGGGTGAGGGCAACAGGTTAACCCCAGGAGGGGAAATGGATTCCTGGCATACACACAGCTCTGGGGTTGGGACAACCAGCGTAGGGGAGCCCCCTGCATCACCAGACCCTGGGACACCAGCACCCCAGAGACATGGCTGGGCTAAGACCAGCCTCGCAGGGGGACACACCTACACTGATCCCCGAAATGCTCAAGGGGTCACTTCCTACCCCAGCCGAGGGGTCAGGACACCCCAGGGTGCAGCCAAGATGGCCGACACATGGAGGAAGAGGGGGTCACGACCCTCCTCCCTCCCTGGCAGATGGGGGTGGGGAAATGCAGTGGCTGGATCCCATCCCAGTTTCAAACCCAAAGGTTTCGGGGGGGGGGAGCAAAAGGGTGCTGAGGCTGCATGAAAACTCCCCCCTGCCCCCTGCTAGTATCAGTGAACAGACCTGCCCTAACGGTGGATGTGAGACTGCTCTGAGCTGGGTATTGGAAAGGGTGAGTTTGATTCGAGCCAGCTGTGAGCATGCTGACCGTGCCTGGTAGGACAGGGATGGGGAAGATGCTGTGGCTTCTATGGATAGCATTTGTGGGTTCAAACTTCACCAGGACGGTCACTGGTTACAGTGACCCTGCCCAGTGAAGAGATGAAATAAAGTAGGATTTTTCTGTAATATTTTTACAACACTATGTGTGCCTCAGTTTCCCCCTATGTGTTGCATGGCTACCCAGTTGCGGGGGTGAGGGTGAGGATTAAGTTTACGCTCAGGGCAGGCTAAGAGACATGGGGTGGGTGTCACCTCCCTGTGAGGGTGGAATAAAGGGTCCTTAAGGAACTTGTTGAACTCAACCCAGATCCCCAAGGGGGCCAGAGAGACAAGGCAAGCGCTGCTGACTCCTGGATTTCCCCGCCTCTCAGCCGGGAGGCTGAGCAGAGACCCCAGCTCGAGAGCACAGGACTGGGAGGTGGGGGGTGCTGGACAAAGATGGAGGCTCTCACCTGGAGCTGGCCAAGGAGGTCAGACGGAGACAGAGACAGCCTGGAAAGGGACTTTCACTCCAGCTTGGCTGGGCCCTGGCTGACCGCAATGGACACTGCTTTACCCCCAGTTCTCTCTGCTGACCTAAGACTGCTCCGTGACTCATAAACCAGCCTGGCTTGACAATGCTGCCGGGTGTCACTGCAAACACAGGCTGGGGTGTGGGAGCCCCCAAGAGCGGCCAGGTCTCTCCCGGGGTCTGGCTCAGTGGGAGGCACCGGGCAGAGCTTGCGGGGTGGAACAGGAGGGCTGAAGCCCAGAGGCTCCATCTCAGAGGCGGTGGCTTGCCCTGCAGGAAGAGTGGGGCCCCTGGGGGGTGGCACTTTGAGGGCTCCTCCAAGGGGCAGAGTAAAAGCTGGGGCCCACCACCGATCCTGGGTATCCGGGACATCCCCGGACTCTGACCCCTGTGTCTTGGCAGGTCTACGGCGCTGTGATGCATGTGAACCGCGGGAACCCGGCTGGCCAGGAGGTGCTGGTGGATTCATGGCCAGAGTTCAAAATGGTCCTGACCCGGCCACGCAGAGAAGTGCGGCCTTTGCTGGGCCCCTCCCATCGGCCGCGCTCCCCTCCCCCGCCTGACCCCATCGCTGCCCCGCTCCCCTCCCCCGACTGACGCCATCACTCCCCCGCCTGACCCCATCTCTGCCCCGCTCCCCTCCCCCCCCAACGCCATCACTCCCCCACTCCCCTCCCCCGCCTGATGCCATCTCTGCCCCGCTCCCCTCCCCCGCCTGATGCCATCTCTGCCCTGTTCCCCTCCCTGCGCCGTTCACAGGATCCCTTCCCCCTCCGCAAACTCTTACTTGGGGCTCGCTGTGCCCTGCTTCCCCGATGCCGTCCCTGAGGGTCATGGGGGGAGGGCAGAGGCTGCACTCGCCCACAGACAGTGTCCCCCCTGCAGGTGGCGCGAGACCCAAGCGATTATTTCACCAACTTGTACACGACCTTCTACCGGGACGAGGGCGCCTGCCGGGCCCTGCTGGAGAACAGCTGCACCGTGGACTGGGGCCAGACCTTCCAGATACAGGGTGACTCCCTCCAGCCCCGCTCTGTCCAGCACCTGCCACATGGGAGGCAGGACCGCTCCCCCTCCCACAGGCCAATAGTCCTGAGGAGCCTGCCTGGGCCCCTTACCCCCCCCACAAGCCAATAGAACCGAGGAGCCTGCCTGGGCCCCTCCCCCCCACGGGCCAATAGCCCCGAGGAGCTCACCTGAGCCCCTTCTCCATCCAGACCCGGAATCCTGAATGAGCCAAGCTTGGGAACCCCCAGTTGGGCATGCTGGCTCACAGTGGCCCTTGGCCCCTCCCTGCTGCTCTCCCGCACCGGGCTGGGCCCCCCACGTCCATGGGCACCTTTCAGGGGCCCCTGCTGACAGCGCACGGCTGTCCCTGCAGGGCTGCAGGACGGGGTATACGAGACCATCAGGGACATCGCCAGGGCCAGAGGGCTTGAGATGGAGACGTATCCGTACCGGCCGCTGCTGCACCCAGACCCACCTGCCATGCCCCAGTACCGGTAGGTGCCCCCCAGATATGCGGTGTGTGTGAGAGAATGGGGCAATGTACACAACCAGCCTGTGCTAGCTGGAGGGGGGAGCGGGGTTGGGGGAAGGGAAGGACCCCGGGGTGCCAGGCCAGAGGCCTCCATTGCGCCCTAGATCTGGTGGCAATGAGTTCCACAGGCTAACGGTGCTGGCAGAGTGAGGGCATCACCACAGCCCCACACATAGCCCCAGGCCTTGGGCACATGCTGCCAAGGATTTCCCATCCTGCTCCGGGGCAGGGCTGAGTCAGCCCTAGAGCTTCGCCAGGGGGCAGGGGCAGCCCAGCCTGGCCAAGGAACCTCTTTGGTCCCAGGATGGGGAGAGCAGGGGGAGGGGCAGTCTGTAACCCTTCAATATCCTGGGATGGACAGCCAGGGGTCCTTGACCCCAGAGCCGTCCCCTCTGAGGGGAGGGGGCTCCAAGCACAGAGTCCCCTGGTCCCTCCTTTCCTGTCAGCGGGTAGGTCTCCGGGAAGGGTGTTCGCTGCCCACTGAGCCCTGGTGCTTTCATCTCAGGGAGCTGAGCTTAGCCAAGGCCCATTGGCACCGATGACTCTGCTGGGGCTAGACTGGGCCTTGTCAGACAGCCCCTGTGCTGAGGCTGCGGGAGTGTGTCGATCCCCTCCCCGCAGGTGCCAGGGCCTGACTTAATCCCGTCCCCCCAGGGCTCCCCCTTCTCCCCCACACCAGGTCTATCCTCTCTCAGCCTCCCCCCATTCTCCCTGTGCCAGGTCACTCCCCCTCCAGCCTCCCTCCCCTCCATGGGGGACACTGGGAGGAGCGATATGGGGGCTATAGGCACCCCAGAATTTGCCATAGCCTCCCCTCCCAGTGGTAAGGCCCAACGTTACGCAGCAGTAAGGATGGCAATGCCATACCACGCCACCAGTCGGTCTCGGCTGCTGCTGGCGATGGCGCTGCCTTCCGAGCTGGGTGGCACACCCCTCCCCCACAGGATACATTCCATGCCCCCCAGTTTGAGATTCGGCAACCCCCCATCCCCTCCATTTTTCTGTCCAGCCCATCTCAGCCCCACAACTGGGAAGAGGATGGCGCCGCCGGACACTGCTCCTCTCCTATGCCATGTTATACCAGCTCAATTTCTGCTCCCCGGGCTCATTCCCTTATACCAGTTCGACCCTCCCAGCCCCGGGCTCACTGCACCCCAAGCCCGAAGCTGGGTCAATATCCCCCTATGTTCACACCTCCCATGTTTGGTTGCTCCCCGCTCCCCTCCCCTAGACTTACCCCTTCTCGTGCTGGTTCTAGTCCCCCTGCCCCCCACATGCTGACATCCTCCCCTTGCCAGGTCAACCCCCTCTGTGCTCACCCCACCCCGTCCTGTGTCTCTCTCCCCCCTGCCCTGTCTTGCAGGCCTGACAAGGGGCTCAGGCTGGCCCCCGTGTCCCCCGCCCACGCCATGCTGCTCAGAGACACCTGGAACTTTGGGGGGAACAGCCGGAGCCTGAGGTACCTGTGCCTCCTGATCCGCCACTTCCCCAACGCCTGCCTGCTGGCCCCTGAGGGGACCCCCATCTCCTGGTCCCTCACCAACCCGCTGGCTGCCCTGACGCACGGTTACACCCTCCCGGAGCATCGCGGCCAGCACCACATGAGGCCCGTGGTGGGGACGCTGGCGGCACAGTTGCATGCCCGCGGCTTCCCTGTATACACTGGGGTGCTGCCCCACAACGAGTCTTCGCTGCACACCCTGCAATGCCTCGGCTTCCGCATCCTGCCTGGGGTGCTCTACCAGCTGATGGTGAGGCCTGGGTTCACCCAGTCCCAGTCAGCCAGTGCCCTGGCCTCGGCCCAGGATCCTGCGCCAAGCTCTGGGGAACGGCCACACACACATAGCACATAGCACGGGGGGAGGGGAGAGGAGGAGAAGGGGACATGGCCTAGGGCCCTGTGCACAGCTCTTGGGGACAGCCACGGTCTGCCAGCACGTATCCCTCGGGGAGGGGAGGAGACAGGGACACAGCCCAGCCATGCCCAGGGACCTTCCACCCCAGAGAAGGGGACACATTGACCAGCCACCAGGGAGCTCAGCTGTCAGCCCTTGGGAAGCCAGGGCCTGGTAGAGGAGACTAGCTCATGCTCCATTATCCCCTGGAGCAGGGCAGAGGCTCAGTAGGGGATGCTCTCCCCCGGCAGTCAGTGCTGGCCCCAAAGAGAGCAGGGTGAGGGCTCAGCAGGGGGCGCTCCCCACTCACAGTGCTGCCCCCGTGCCCTGTGCTGCGGGCTCAGCAGGGGGTGCTCTCCCACTCCCTTCCCCAGGCAGTTTGTTGCTCGGCTGGGGCTGTGGTGGTGGGGGGTCCCCTTTCCAGGAGCTGCGCCTGGTCTTGCCAGAGCTTTGGTGCAAGCTCCTTTGGGCTCCGACCACAGGTCCCAGCTGTGGCCCACCCCTTACCTCCCCTGTGGTGATAGGGGGCAGGTGCTGGCCTTGCACGGTTGCTCCAGGGTCAGCAGCCAGCTGGAAAGCCAGGCCAGGGCTTGTGTTGATGATGGTGCACTACACGCGGGAGGGGAGCGGCCATAGGACCCCATCATAGAGCCCTGCTGGGCCCGAACACAGGGAGGAGCATCCACTCTTCTCCCTGCCCCCCAGAATGGACGTCCTCGGCCCTGGGCAGGCGACTTGGGACTGACCTGCCCCCTGCCAGCCCCAGTGCACAGGCTGCTCCTCCCTATGTAGCTGGGCCCAGCTGCAGCCCCAGTGAGCTGTGGGGTTGGGGGTAGGGGACCCCCCCCCCCACAGCAGACATGGAAGGTTCTCCTCCCCCTTGCTGGTAGGTCAGTAGCCGTGTGGAGAGGGGGTGGGGCACTCCGGCTCCTTCCAGGCCCCACGGACACGCATCCCCTTCCTCTCGGGGGGTGGGACAAAGAGAGAATTTTCTGTATTAGTTTTGATGCCTGTATGCCTCAGTTTCCTTCTGTACTTTGCATGTCTGCCCAGTGGGTGCCAAAAGGTTAAAAAGCATCTCCTGGGGCAGAGCAGGGACAGGAGGGGGAGTGTCACATGGCTGAGGGGCAGGAACTGGGTGTTCAGGATCAAAACCAACCCAGATCAACGGAGGCTCCACAAAGAAGAGGAGCTGGCGTTTGGTGGGACTCAGGAGCTCCCAGGTAGGACTGAAAGAGATGGAGACAGGATCCATGTTTGGCTCTTCAGCAGCTTGACTGGGTGGGGCCCTGGCCTGTGTCTTCACCTTCACTTCTCTCTGCTGCCCCAGGGACCTCCCAGGCCGGGTTCCCGGGGACCAATAAACCGTGTGCTGTGTGGAAAAGGCTTTGGGATGTCACTGCAAACACTGGCTGGGGACACTGGTCCCCAAAGAGCAGCCAGGTCTCTCCAGGGGACTGGCTCAGTGGGACGTGCCGGGCAGAGCTCGTGGGGTGAAGCAGGGGGGCTGGAGCCGTGTGCTCGGCCCTGGAGGGAGAGAGACCCCTTGGGGGGCTGGCACGTCACAGGGTTCCTCCAAGGAGTGGTTTAAAAGCTGGGGCCTAGCACTGATCCTGGGGAGCCACGACCGGGAGCAGCGCTGTGGGTCCCAGCCGGGGGCACCCGGCCAGTGTGGGGTGTCTCCTTCACAGCCAGAACCGACAGCAGAGAAGGGGGGGCACATCTGCAGGCAGACCCGGGGTAGAGCCAGCCCTGCCCCCAGCCAGGGTGCAGCCCCACCAGGGCACAGCGCCCCCCTGCCGGCCAGAGAACTGGCCCCCCAGAGCAGTGCCCCTACCCCCAGCCGGCCGGCCTGCGTTGCCCCATGACTTTGACTCTCAGACTTGCACACAGTCTCCATTTCCCAAGATTGAATCATTATTTTAAAAACTGTATAGAAATCACCACTCTCCCATCTTTCCGTGCATCTGGCCCAGCCTCTGGCCCAGCTCCGGCCTCAGCGGAACCGCTTCTCCTCCCACACGTACAGCTTCCCTGCAGGCATCTTCCGGAAAAACAGGCTGTTGCCTCGGTTCATGTTCCCCTGCATGGAGAGGAGAGGAGACGGCTGTCAGGGTGCCCTACCTTGCCCTGCCCTGGGCAGCTTCCCTCTGCCTGTCACCCAGGCCCCAGTCTGCCTAGCCCTTCCCCACCCCCAGCCTCCTACCCACACACAGGGCCAGCGCTTCCCAGCCCTTTTATAACCCCCACCCTGAGATGAGTGCCAGGCACGAGTGCCCCACACACGGCGTCGCTGCGCTATGGGGCTGGGGCGAGGCTGGCATGTTACTCATAAGAACATAAGAATGGCCGTACTGGGTCAGACCAAAGGTCCATCTAGCCCAGTATCCTGTCTACCGACAGTGGCCAATGCCAGGTGCCCCAGAGGGAGCGAACCTAACAGGTAATGATTAAGTGATCTCTCTCCTGCCATCCATCTCCACCCTCTGACAAACAGAGTCTAGGCACACCATTCCTTACCCATCCTGGCCAATAGCCATTAATGGACTTAACCTCCATGAACTTATCCAGTTCTCTTTTAAACCCTTTTCTAGTGCCTGTATATCTTTTTTGAGATGGGGAGACCACATCTGTACACAGTATTCAAGATGTGGACGTACCATCGATTTATATAAGGGCAATAATATATTCTCCGTCTTATTCTCTTTTTAATGATTCCTAACATCCTGTTTGCTTTTTTGACCACCTCCTTGAGCAGCTGGCTCCAGCAGTCTAACCAAGAGGAGTAGTTGGGTGTGTAGGGGGGGAGGCCACCAGCCAGCCTGCAAGAGAGGAGAGGGGGGAGGAAGTAGCAGTGAGCCGGCCACCGTAGCCTGTTCCCAGAACCTCCCTGGCCTCCCCAGCACCACTTCCTGTCTGAGCCCTTCTGGGCTACGTCGCTTTAACGGGGCCTGAGCCAGGCAGCTCAGTCAGGTCCCAGGATCCCCAGCTGCCCCCTGTCCTTTTCCCCATGGCCAGAGCTTCCTGCCCCTGCCCCCAACACTACAGCGGGGCAGTCGGGCACCAGGGGAGCAGCCTTTCTCCTGGGGACAGAGCTGATGCTCCCTAGTAAGATGGCCAAGGGCAATACTCCCGAGGGGGTGGGGGCTGATTAAGGAGGGCAGAACTCCCCCCCAACCCCACCAAGTCCCAGCTGTACTGCAGGGCGGGCAGGGACCGGCTGTCACACCCGAACAGGCCCGGGTCTATTCTGGGAGGCTGCAACCTGTGATTTTGCTCCTGCCAAGCGTGACATGGGACGGGAGGCACTGCAGGGCCAGGGAGCCCAAGAGGCTGCCAAGCGTCTGGGGAAGAGGGGAGCCACAGGAGCCTGCGCGAGGGGCAGGGGGCGAGCTGCGAGCACAGCCAGGACTAGCTCCATGTCAGGCTGGGAGGGGGGACAGATGGGGCCGGAGCCCAGGATCGCGGCTCTGCCAGCTGCAGCAGGGAGGGGATGATCTGTCCCCCCCATCCCACCCTGCCGCCCAGTCGCTAGCCCCAGAGGTGTTTCACCGGGGGTGACTGCGGGTGGGGGGTGATTTGTTCCCAGCGCCAGCCCCAGCAGGGCTGCAGCTACCCTGGGGGACGGTGCCTCTCCCTGGCTCGGCTCCTTTCCCTTCCCAGACCCGTGTATGCGGCGATATCCCAGTCTGACCGTGGCCACATGGGGGCTTTTGCCACTTTCACTCACCGCTCCAGCTTAGCTTCCCTGTGTAGACGAGCCCTGGGGGACGGGCTCTAGCCCAAAGCAGGTTCAGCACCCCTCAACTCTGGCTAACCGTGCTCTCCCTCAAACGGTCCAGTCCCTCTTTGAACCCCCCTCAGCTCCCTCCTGTGGCAGTGAGTTCCACAGGCCCCTCACACATTGGGGGAAAAGCCACCTCCTTTTATCTGAATGTGCCAGCCTTCAGCGTCCCCGGCCGCCCACCCGGTGCCATGTCTGGGCAGGGCAGAGTGCTCTCGCCTGCCGGTGCCAGCTGTTCACATTCCACATCAGTAGCCAATGACAGCAGCTCCGCTCCCCCTCTGAAGGGTTTCTACCTAGCCCCTTAGAGGCCGGAACATCGTCATCCCAGAGCAAACCCTATAGGATGTGGGGGGGAGATGCTGCATCTCCCTGCTTCCTGAACAGGAGCCGCTGCGTCCCCTGCTCCTCAGAGGTGGGGCAGACGCCCTTGCGTTGCAGGGGGAGGCTGCAGCTGGCTCGGGACGGCGTGCGGGGCACTCACCCACAGTTGGAGACGAACACAAAGGGGTACGTCAGCATACTGGCAAAGAACTGCAGGCACGAGAGATGGGCCACAGTTAGCAGGGCGGGGCGCTGGCTCCGCAGCCCCGCACGGAGCCCCCCAGCCGCAGGAGCACAAGGAATGGAGAGGGAGGGTGTCTCAGCGAGGCCCTGCCCACAGAGGGATCTCACTGGCACTCACTGACTTTCTCCTGGGCAAGGAGGTCTTTGTCCTTCCCTTCCCAGGTCACCAGAGAGACCAGGCTCAGGACAGATATGGGCTGGACGGGTAGGGCAGTGGGCACAACATGCCCAAGGGGAGGGGGCCAGCTGGGCAGAGCACCAGGGGCGGGGCGGGGCCAGGCCAAGGTGCACGAGAGGGTGGAGAGCTCACCCACCATGCAGCACCAGCTAGTGATTTAGACTCATGTAAGCGCAGCAACCTCACACCCCATGGTTCCCTCAAACTGGCCACTCCCATCCCAGAGCAGTTCTGTGGGGCTACCCCCCCCCCCAGACCTGAGAGGAGAGTAGGGGTTACACACGCACTCCAGTGACAGCCTGTGAGTAGCTCTTCATCTCGCTCATGGTGGAGACCTAGAGAGGGAGGGAAACGCATTGAACAAGGAGACCCCGCACCCTGCCACAGCCCGGCCCCTCCATCCCCAGACACAGGGGGCTGCCTCTGCCCCGATTCCCCGCACCGAGTCTGCACGCTGGGCTCTGCCAGGGCCTGAAACCCAAACTGTCCCCACGCGGGTTGCGGGTGCTGCTAGGACAGGCTCCCCGGCCGGGACAAGCAATCGGAATCCAACCTTCTCGGGCCCGCTATAATGGGAAGTCTGAAACACTAATTAAAACAGATGTGGTACGCCCGTAGGAGAGAAGGTGCAGGGCACTATACTACACAAAGAGGCAGTAAAACAAATAAAATATCAACACCTTCCACCTTAATGCCTGGCCCTAACAAAAAATGTGTTGCCATATGTCCTATGCTTTTCCAGGGATACCTGGGCAGAAGGATCCCAAAAGAAAAAGAAAAAGAAAAAAAAAGGGGTGGAGTATTAGGATATAGATATTCAGGCCTGTAAGCAAAGGCCTAGACTTTAAGAATGTAGGTGTATTCTTATCACTTAGCTAGTTATAGAGGAACAAAACAAGAATCAAAATCACAGTCTGCCTGTGTCTGGGCCTTCTCTCACCATGACAGTCTGAGGCCCTGTTCTTAGGCTAAGGCCTTTGGCTAAACAGCAAAGGCAGCCATAAGCTGGGAAGCAAACGGTCACGTCCTCACCAGTCACACTGAAATAAGGCAGTTTTGGGCTGTTAAAAAGGTGATCCAATTTTTCACCTCCAGAGAAAGGGAAGAGCCTAGAAGATTTAAAAAACACTTAGTTTGATAGCATCCTGTCTGACAAGAACTCATCAATAGCTGGGGTGTGAAATCCTCATTTCTGTGTTGTTCTATCACTTCCCTATTATTTGTCTGTGTAATCTCTGTTTGGTTCTGTGATTGTTTCTGTCTTCTGTATAATTAATTTTGTTGGGTGTAAACCAATTAAGGTGGTGGGATATAACTGGTGTGACAGACCCAGACCAGTGGGGTACAGGAGTCTGGTAGAGGGCAAATATACTGGTCACTGGATGAGTAGTTTTCTGTTCCCTGAGTGACCAGAGAAGGGGCTGCACTAGAGTAATCAGGAACCTGCTAGAACCAGTTAAGGCAGGCAGGCTAATTAGGACACCTGGAGCCAATTAAGAAGAATCTTCTAGAATCAATTAAGGCAGGCTAATCAGGGCACCTGGGTTTTAAAAGGAGCTCACTTCAGTTTGTGGTGTGAGTGTGAGGAGCTGGGAGCAAGAGGTGCAAGGAGCTGAGAGTGAGAGGGTGTGCTGCTGGAGGTCTGAGGAGCACAAGCGTTATCAGACACCAGGAGGAAGGTCCTGTGGTAAGACTAAGGAAGGTGTTTGGAGGAGGCCATGGGGAAGTAGCCCAGGGAGTTGTAGCTGTCATGCAGCTGTTACAGGAGGCACTTTAGACAGCTGCAGTCCACAGGGCCCTGGGCTGGAACCCGGAGTAGAGGGCGGGCCCGGGTTCCCCCCGAAACCTCCCAATTGACCTGGACTGTGGGTTCTTCCAGAGGGGAAGGTCTCTAGGCTGTTCCCCAACCCACATGGTGAATCTCTGAGGCAAGAAAATCTGCCAATAAGCGCAGGACCCACCAAGATAGAGGAGGAACTTTGTCACATTGGTTAAATAATCATGTTACAATATGTTAAAATTGGTCAGTTAAATTTCATTAAAATAATTGGTTACGGTATGGCTAAGCAGAACTCGAGTTTTTATATTCTGCAGTCAATCAGGAAGTAAGGGGGGGATAGAAACAGAGAATGGGGGGGAATTGGAATAATGTTTTGCTAAGGGAGGGAATGGGAATAGGGAATGGGAACAGGGCCACAGGCAAGGCTCTGTGGCGTCAGAGCTGGGAAGGGGGACACTGAGAAAAAAATTAAAATCATTTCTAGCTAAAAGTTCACCCCAATAAACACTGAATTGTTTGCACCTTCAAACTTCGGGTATTATTGCTCTCTGTTCATGCGAGAAGAACCAGGGAAGTAAGTGAGTAAAAAAAGAAGCCCTCTAACAACCTTGTTTGTACAGTTCAGAGAGGCAGCAGAATCCTGCATGGTGCCGGTCCCTGCCTGGTGACAGCTCCTCTATGGCCCAAGGTTGGGAGGGGTGGTACAAGCCCAGCCCCTAATAAGCAAAGCCACATCCTAGTTCCCTGAGCAGCCAAATGCTGCAGCACCCATGGCCCCGGGTCTCCCACTCCTTGGTCATGTATCGGGGGCTGACAAGTGGAAACTGTAATAATTTAATGAACTGTGTGCATGACTCGGTACTTACCACTTTGGTGCCGCTCCCCAGTGGCTGCAGAAGGGTTCAAATGCTGCTCCTGGGGCAGAGCAGGAGACATGAGCTGTGTGTGTCACGGACCGGTCTGGGGAGGTGTGCATGGGCGTTACCAGACTGGCGGAAACTGACCCACATCAATGGAGGAGCCGAGAGGACAATGGGAACCCCAAGGACTGACCAATCAAGACGAAGCGGAAGCACCAGCAGGCTGACCATGTGAACCCAGCATGTATTTGCTGGGGGAGGACAACGGACCGAGAGGAGACAAGAGGGGTGATAAGACCGTGGCTCACAGAGACACAGCAGCTCTGCTCTGGGACTGACAGATGGACACAGCAGCTCGGCTGGGTGGACCCCTCACACCGGGGGGACTGAATGCTGGCCGAGCCCCTGTCTCTCTGCACTGACGTAAGGATGCTCACCTCCTGCAGCCAGGTGAAGGGGCCCAGTACAAGTCTCCTGCAGGAGTCTGGCTTTGGCTGGATTTGCTGCAGGGAGACGGGGTCGCTGGTGCTGAAGGCCCAGTTTCAGAGTTGCGGAAGCCACAGGCCTGCCCCTGTGGAACTGTGTGGGTCCCTGTGGCTCAGCACATATGCCAAAGGGGTTGCTCCCAGGGGACTGGTTACAGGCTGGAGCATAGACCAGACCCTGTAGGTACGTAACAAAGAATACCCTTGCCAGAGGGTGGCTACAGATGTGGTGGGTTATCTCAATCAAGAGACCTTGAATCACAGTGCAGGAGGAGGTGGGGCTCTGACAGAGACCCGAACAGCCTGGATTTAGCAAAGAGATACGGGCACATCGCCTTAGGATAGTGATAAACAGAAAAAAATCTGCCTTCCTAACCAATTTGGGACTTTCTGAGCTTAAAGTGTTACCATTTGGGTTAATGAGTGCAGGATCCACCTTTCAAAGGCTTGCGAATCAAGTGGCTGGGTGACAGGACTTTGCTCGTGTCTACATTGAGGATATTGCAGTCTTCAGCAATTCCTTGCCAGAGCATAAGGATCACCTGGGAATGGTGCTGAAGAGACTCAAAGGTGCAGGTCTAAGTGTAAAGGTGTCAAAGTGCAGGATGAGACTACCTCTGAGCCCGTTTTCCCTGTGTGGGTCCCTGTGGCTCAGCACATATGCCAAAGGGGTTGCTCCCAGGGGACTGGTTACAGGCTGGAGCATAGACCAGACCCTGTAGGTACGTAACAAAGAATACCCTTGCCAGAGGGTGGCTACAGATGTGGTGGGTTATCTCAATCAAGAGACCTTGAATCACAGTGCAGGAGGAGGTGGGGCTCTGACAGAGACCCGAACAGCCTGGATTTAGCAAAGAGAAACGGGCACATCGCCTTAGGATAGTGATAAACAGAAAAAAATCTGCCTTCCTAACCAATTTGGGACTTTCTGAGCTTAAAGTGTTACCATTTGGGTTAATGAGTGCAGGATCCACCTTTCAAAGGCTTGCGAATCAAGTGGCTGGGTGACAGGACTTTGCTCGTGTCTACATTGAGGATATTGCAGTCTTCAGCAATTCCTTGCCAGAGCATAAGGATCACCTGGGAATGGTGCTGAAGAGACTCAAAGGTGCAGGTCTAAGTGTAAAGGTGTCAAAGTGCAGGATGAGACTACCTCTGAGCCCGTTTTCCCTGCCAGCTTGGGACTCCAGAATCCTGTCTTGTTGAACCAGACATGCCAGTCTGCTCCAACACAAACCCAGGGTCTGAACCACGTGCCCCAAAGCTGCAGACTTAACTGAAAAGAGCTTAAGAAGTGTTCCTGTCTCTAGCACCCAGACACCCAGTTCCCCATGGGATCCAAACTCCAAATGAATCCGTTTTACTCTGTATAAAGCTTATACAGGGTAAACTCATAAATTGTCCGCCCTCTATAACACTGATAGAAAGATATGCACAGCTGTTTGCTCCCCAGGAATTAATTACTTGCTCTGGATTACTTAATAAGTAAAAAGTGATTTTATTAAATACAGAAAGTAGGATTTAAGTGGTTCCAAGCAATAACAGACAGAACGAAGTAAGTTACCTAGCAAAATAAAACAAAGCACAGAGATCCAAGCCTAATGCAGTAGGAAACTAAATGCAGGTAAATCTCACCCTCAGAGATGTTCCAATAAGCTTCTTTGACAGACTAGACTCCTTCCTAGTCTGGGTCCAACAATCACTCCCAGCCCCATAGTTACTGTCATTTTTCCCCAGTTTCTTTCAGGCATCTCTTTGGGGTGGAGAGGCTACCTCTTGAGCCAGCTGAAGACAAAATGGAGGGGCTTCCAGGGCCTTATATAGTCTTTCTCTTGTGCCACATCACAGCCACAGAATGGGGTCTCTAACCACCTGGGCAAGTCACCTGACTATGAATGATTCAGCTTTTTGCAGGCCGACACCATTGTTTACATGTTAGTTTGAACATTCCCAGGAAAGGTCAGATGAGGATTGGTGTCTCTCAAAGTCCATTTTTGGTTAAGTACTCCCAATTACTTGAATAGCCCCTTCACACTATGTTTACCAAATCTGCCTCACGTGCTTCCTACAGCAACGATCACATCCCTCAATATGCTGGCCATGCTCCTACTTATACAGCCCAAAATGCCGTTAGCCTTCTTGGCAACAAGGGCACACTGTTGACTCATATCCAGCTTCCCATCCACTGTAGCCCCTAGGTCCTTTTCTGCAGAACTGCTGCCTAGCCACTCGGTCCCTAGTCTGTAGCAGTGTATGGGATTCTTCCATCCTAAGTGCAGGACTCTGTACTTGTCCTTGTTGATGCTCATTAGATTTCTTTTGGCCCAATCCTCTAATTTGTGTAGGTCCCTCTGTAACCTATCCCTACCTTCCAGCGTATCTACCATTCCTCCCAGTTTAGTGTCATCTGCAAACTTGCTGAGAGTACAATCCACGCCATCCTCCAGATCATTAATGAAGATATTGAACAAAACCATCCCCAGGACCAACCCTTGGGGCACTCCGCTTGATACTGTCTGCCAACTAGACATGGAGCCATTGATCACTACCTGTTGAGCCTGATGATCTAGACAGATTTCTATCCACCTTATAGTCCATTCATCCAGCCCATACTACTTTAACTTGAAGGCAAGAATACTGTGGGAGACTGTCCACTGCTTTCCCCTCATCTGCAGAGCTGGTTATCTCGTCATAGAAGGCAATTAGGTTAGTCAGGCATGACTTGCCTTTGGTGAATCCATGCTGACTGTTCCTGATCACTTTCTTCTCCTCAAAGTGCTTCAAAATTGATTCCTTAAGGACCTGCTCCATGATTTTTCCAGGGACTGAGGTAAGGCTGATGGCCTGTAATTCCCTGAATCCTCCTTCTTCCCTTTTTTAAAGATAGGCGCTACATTAGCCTTTTTCCAGTCATCCGGGACCTCCCCCAATTGCCATGAGTTTTCAAAGATAAATTAATGGAGATATCGTATCGCCTAGAGCTGGACGGGACCTTGGAAGGTCATTGAATCCAGCCCCCTGCCTTCACTAGCAGAACCACATAGTGATTTTTGCCCCAGATCCCTAAGTGGCCCCCTCAAGGATTGAACTCACAACGCTGGGTTTAGCACGCCAATGCTCAAACCTCTGAGCTATCCCTCCCCCCATAATGGCCAATGGCTCTGCAATCACATCTCCCAACTCCTTTAGCAATCTCAGCTGCAGTGCATGCAGCCCCATGGACTTGTGCACGTCCAGCTTTTCTGAACAGTTCTGAACCACTTCTTTCTCCACAGAGGGTGGAAACACTTGGAAAAGATTTGCAGCTGAGATTCAGGAGAGGGAATCTATAGGGAAGGATGCTACCTGCTGCTTTTTCCTCCCCTGTTGGAGTTTCTTTTGTTTCCCTTCCTGCTTGATGACTCTGCTTGTTGCTTAAATGCAAATTAAGTAGAGCACCCATTCCTTTGTTGAGACAGGCTTGTTTGCCAACCTCAGGTTAGAGCACGTGTTAACACCATAAAGGGGAATCTTATCACTTCACGTACAATGTTGCCACACACATATTTTATCAGGGCAATACTGATCAGCAAATTATACATTTACAAATAATACCTTGCAAGGTTGTACAAAGATTATTACAACAGTGGGTACGCTGTGGACACAAGGGTACATTCTGTCACACTCCCCTACCTTCCCCCTTCAGTCCTTTGTTCTCGTGATGGGGTCTTTGCTCAGCTTCCCTGAAGTCCATAAAACATGGGGACTTGCTTTGTCTCTCTGGCCCCTTTGTTGATGTGGGTCAATTTCAACTAGTTCCTTAATGACTCCCTCCTCCACCCAGGCAGGGAGGTGACACCCACCTATGCCTCGTAGCCTGCCCTGAGAGCAAACTTGCTCCCTTTTCTCCCCCCAGGGTAACACTGCAACACAGAGGGGAAACTGAGGCACATATGGGGGTCATAAAATACTACAACAAATTCCCACTTTGTCACAGGGACCAATCCCCTGGTATTGTTGGTTTTTTCGCCCCACCTGGCTGATCTGACCCAAAGTGGCTCTATTCACCATGGTACTGTTTCCAGGACGCTGGGGCTTTCAAATGTGCTGAGAAGGCCCAAGATGAATCCTGGTATGTTATAGGAAATGCATTTCCTGCTGTGGGGCGCTCACACTCAGGGTCATTGGCACCCCATTGTGCTGGGTACGGCACGGACACACAGTGACCAAGACCAGGCCGGCATAGCAGGGGGCTGCAGGTCGGGATTGAGGGGCATCGGTGGGGAAGGGGGGAAGGCAGCCCCTGCTCTCACTCTGCCCCTGGCCCTGGTCCATTCTGGGTGCACTTGCATTTCTCTGGAGGCCCCTCGACCTCTGCCCAGAACAAAATCCCAATCAACTGTGCCATGCGGCTGCAGGGATGTCACCGCCTCTGGGCTCCAGGACTGGCAGACTCTGTTAATGGTTCATTCGCTGGGGGATAAGAGGCTGGAGCAGCCCCTGAAGGAGAGACAGACAGGGACCTTGCAGCTCCACAGACACCCAGGAACTGCTCCTTCCCCTGGCATAGAGTGACCCCAGGTGAGTGGGAGCCCTAGCCCTGTTCGGACATCCCTGGCATCACTTGGCCTTACAGCAGCCTTCTTCTTGTGGGGTATCTGGTGAGCACAGGGGCTGTACACAGACGGGTGAGTTATTGTACGGTCTCTGATGAGCGTGGGAACCATGCACAGATTGGTGAGTTATTGTAGGGTCTCTGGGGAGCACAGGGGCTGCCGACAGACTGATGAGTTATGGTAGTGTCTCTGGTGAGCACGGGGGCCGTGCACAGACTGGTGAGATACTGTAGGGTGTCTGGGGAGCACAGGGGCTGCGCACAGACTGGTGAGATCTTGTAGGGTCTCTGGTGAGCAAGGGCACTGCATATAGACTGGTTAGTTAATGTAAGGTCTCTGGTGAACACACAGGGGGCTGTGCATAGACTGGTGAGCTCTTGTGGGCTCTACACATAGTGTTTGCTATTTTGGCAGGGCTGGGAGCTGGCAGCTTGTCTCTGGGCTTGGGAGACAGTCACAGGGAACTGATGGGTCTCCTGTCCCCGCAGGCGTCCCTCACATGGTCCCGCTGGAAGCTGTGAAGGCCCATCCCGGTCAGCGATGCTGATCCTGAGCTGTTCCTCCAAGCTGCGGCTGCTGGAGGGGATGCTACGGAGGGGCCTGCCTGACACGCTGCCGGTGACCAGGACTCGCCCGCCCCCGCAGGGCCAAACGCTCCCACCCTCGGGCTGGGCAGAGAGCAGGGGAAAGTCCCTCAGAGCCCCCTGGGTGATGGGGCACATATTGGGCTGGGGTGCAATCCCCTGGGTTGGGCTTACATGGAGGGCTGGCCCCTCCACCTGGTCAGGGGGTAGCAGTTTGGGGGGCAGACCCTTTCTCCAGGTCGGGGGGCAGCAGTTCAGGGGCCGGGCAGGCTCTTATAGATCCACAGGGGATGTGCTGTACCCCAGCCTGTCACCAGTCCCCTGGGAGTGACCCCTGTAGTGGGCCGGGGCCCGAGGCTGCACACAGCTCCACAGGGGCAGGCCTGTGACCTCCACCACTGGGCCTTTGACACCAGCCCTCCCATCTCTCTCCGTGGCTCCCTGCAGCGAATGCAGCCGAGTGAGATGCCTGCGGGAGGCTTGGACCGGGCCCCTGCGGTGTGTGTTGGCAGAGACCCCGGCAGCCTTTGCAAAACACAGGAGTGGTTCATTACTCTGACGGCTGCAGCTCTGCTTCCAGCAGCTTAGCTTGGGCCCCTGCTCTCTCCTTAGCTCTGCCCCACTCTGTCTGACTCAGGCCATTCCAGCTCACATACGGAGGACGGGACTCCCCTGGCCTCCTGACTCCCTGATAAGCCTGCCCGCCCTGTCAATCAGGCTGATCTGGAGCATTGGCCTCTCCCCATTGTTCCTGGGGACTGTCAGTCTCAGGCTCCTGATTTCCCATCGACCCTTCCCCTTTTAGTGCTGGGAGCTAGTGAATCAAAACACCCGCACTGAATGTTAGTAAGGGGGCAACAGTCCCCTTACATTAAGAAAAAATCCAGTCCCTGATCCTGCCCCAGGCAAGGGTTTGAACCCCAGGAGCCAGAGGTTCAGACTGGAGGTGTCAGTGAAAAGGCGAATAGCTCGGCCGTCAGGGAGCAGGGTTTTCCCCCCTTGCCTGTAACACTAAGGAAAGACTGTTGAGCTCAGGACACCTGTCTGTCTGGAAGTTGACCCCCTGTATTTGAGTGGGGCAGGGGAACCGCCCCCCCCCCCAATCTCCACACGGAACATGTGAGTCACACGGGCTCCGGCAGAAGTTCCCTGAGGCTGTGGCCAAGGGAGCCAGCTCACAGCCTGCTCTCCCTGGGGAAACAGAGTCAGAGCGGAACCTGGTGGGAGCTGAGCCCCCAGCTGAGTATGGGCAGACACGGGCAGGGCATGGCCAGGGTTAAGACCCGGAATCGCCAGCAGAGGGGTCCTGGCCTGGGGTGAGGGCAACAGGTTAACCCCAGGAGGGGAAATGGATTCCTGGCATACACACAGCCCTGGGGTTGGGACAACCAGCGTAGGGGAGCCCCCTGCATCACCAGAACCTGGGAAACCAGCACCCCAGAGACATGGCTGGGCTAAGACCAGCCTCGCAGGGGGACACACCTACACTGATCCCCGAAATGCTCAAGGGGTCACTTCCTACCCCAGCCGAGGGGTCAGGACACCCCAGGGTGCAGCCAAGATGGCCGACACATGGAGGAAGAGGGGGTCACGACCCTCCTCCCTCCCTGGCAGATGGGGGTGGGGAAATGCAGTGGCTGGATCCCATCCCAGTTTCAAACCCAAAGGTTTCGGGGGGGGAGCAAAAGGGTGCTGAGGCTGCATGAAAACTCCCCCCTGCCCCCTGCTAGTATCAGTGAACAGACCTGCCCTAACGGTGGATGTGAGACTGCTCTGAGCTGGGTATTGGAAAGGGTGAGTTTGATTCGAGCCAGCTGTGAGCATGCTGACCGTGCCTGGTAGGACAGGGATGGGGAAGATGCTGTGGCTTCTATGGATAGCATTTGTGGGTTCAAACTTCACCAGGACGGTCACTGGTTACAGTGACCCTGCCCAGTGAAGAGATGAAATAAAGTAGGATTTTTCTGTAATATTTTTACAACACTATGTGTGCCTCAGTTTCCCCCTATGTGTTGCATGGCTACCCAGTTGCGGGGGTGAGGGTGAGGATTAAGTTTACGCTCAGGGCAGGCTAAGAGACATGGGGTGGGTGTCACCTCCCTGTGAGGGTGGAATAAAGGGTCCTTAAGGAACTTGTTGAACTCAACCCAGATCCCCAAGGGGGCCAGAGAGACAAGGCAAGCGCTGCTGACTCCTGGATTTCCCCGCCTCTCAGCCGGGAGGCTGAGCAGAGACCCCAGCTCGAGAGCACAGGACTGGGAGGTGGGGGGTGCTGGACAAAGATGGAGGCTCTCACCTGGAGCTGGCCAAGGAGGTCAGACGGAGACAGAGACAGCCTGGATAGGGACTTTCACTCCAGCTTGGCTGGGCCCTGGCTGACCGCAATGGACACTGCTTTACCCCCAGTTCTCTCTGCTGACCTAAGACCGCTCCGTGATTCATAAACCAGCCTGGCTTGACAATGTTGCCGGGTGTCACTGCAAACACAGGCTGGGGTGTGGGAGCCCCGAAGAGCGGCCAGGTCTCTCCCGGGGTCTGGCTCAGTGGGAGGCACCGGGCAGAGCTCGCGGGGTGGAGCAGGAGGGCTGGAGCCCAGAGGCTCAACCTCAGAGGCGGTGGCCTGCCCTGCAGGAAGAGTGGGGCTCCCTGGGGGGTGGCACTTTGAGGGCTCCTCCAAGGGGCAGAGTAAAAGCTGGGGCCCAGCATCGATTCTGGGGATCCGGGACATCCCCGGACTCTGACCCCTGTGTCTTGGCAGGTCTACGGCGCTCTGATGCATGTGAACCGCGGGAACCCGGCTGGCCAGGAGGTGCTGGTGGATTCATGGCCAGAGTTCAAAATGGTCCTGACCCGGCCACGCAGAGAAGTGCGGCCTTTGCTGGGCCCCTCCCATCGGCTGCGCTCCCCTCCCCCGCCTGACCCCATCGCTGCCCTGCTCCCCTCCCCCGACTGACGCCATCACTCCCCCACTCCCCTCCCCCCGCCTGATGCCATCTCTGCCCCGCTCCCCTCCCCCGCCTGATGCCATCTCTGCCCTGTTCCCCTCCCTGCTCCGTTCACAGGATCCCTTCCCCCTCCTCAAACTCTTACTTGGGGCTCGCTGTGCCCTGCTTCCCCGATGCCGTCCCTGAGGGTCATGGGGGGAGGGCAGAGGCTGCGCTCACCCACAGACAGTGTCCCCCCTGCAGGTGGCGCGAGACCCAAGCGATTATTTCACCAACTTGTACACGACCTTCTACCGGGACGAGGGCGCCTGCCGGGCCCTGCTGGAGAACAGCTGCACCGTGGACTGGGGCCAGGCCTTCCAGATACAGGGTGACTCCCTCCAGCCCCGCTCTGTCCAGCACCTGCCACATGGGGGGCAGGACCGCTCCCCCTCCCACAGGCCAATAGTCCTGAGGAGCCTGCCTGGGCCCCTTACCCCCCCCCACAGGCCAATAGCCCCGAGGAGCCTGCCTGGGCCCCTCCCCCCCACGGGCCAATAGCCCCGAGGAGCTCACCTGAGCCCCTTCTCCATCCAGACCCGGAATCCTGAATGAGCCAAGCTTGGGAACCCCCAGTTGGGCATGCTGGCTCACAGTGGCCCTTGGCCCCTCCCTGCTGCTCTCCCGCACCGGGCTGGGCCCCCCACGTCCATGGGCACCTTTCAGGGGCCCCTGCTGACAGCGCACGGCTGTCCCTGCAGGGCTGCAGGACGGGGTATACGAGACCATCAGGGACATCGCCAGGGCCAGAGGGCTTGAGATGGAGACGTATCCTTACCGGCCGCTGCTGCACCCAGACCCACCTGCCATGCCCCAGTACCGGTAGGTGCCCCCCAAATATGGGGTGTGTGTGAGAGAATGGGGCAATGTACACAACCAGCCTGTGCTAGCTGGAGCGGGGAGCGGGGTTGGGGGAAGGGAAGGACCCCGGGGTGCCAGGCCAGAGGCCTCCATTGCGCCCTAGATCTGGTGGCAATGAGTTCCCCAGGCTAACGGTGCTGGCAGAGTGAGGGCATCACCACAGCCCCACACATAGCCCCAGGCCTTGGGCACATGCTGCCAAGGATTTCCCATCCTGCTCCGGGGCAGGGCTGAGTCAGCCCTAGAGCTTCGCCAGGGGGCAGGGGCAGCCCAGCCTGGCCAAGGAACCTCTTTGGTCCCAGGATGGGGAGAGCAGGGGGAGGGGCAGTCTGTAACCCTTCAAAATCCTGGGATGGACAGCCAGGGGTCCTTGACCCCAGAGCCGTCCCCTCTGAGGGGAGGGGGCTCCAAGCACAGAGTCCCCTGGTCCCTCCTTTCCTGTCAGCGGGTAGGTCTCCGGGAAGGGTGTTCGCTGCCCACTGAGCCCTGGTGCTTTCATCTCAGGGAGCTGAGCTTAGCCAAGGCCCATTGGCACCGATGACTCTGCTGGGGCTGGACTGGGCCTTGTCAGACAGCCCCTGTGCTGAGGCCGCGGGAGTGTGTCGATCCCCTCCCCGCACGTGCCAGGGCCTGACTTGATCCCGTCTCCCCAGGGCTCCCCCTTCTCCCCCACGCCAGGTCTATCCTCTCTCAGCCTCCCCCCATTCTCCCTGTGCCAGGTCACTCCCTCTCCAGCCTCCCTCCCCTCCATGGGGGACACTGGGAGGAGCGATATGGGGGCTATAGGCACCCCAGAATTTTCCATAGCCTCCCCTCCCAGTGCAAAGGCCCAACGTTACGCAGCAGTAAGGATGCCAATGCCATACCATGCCACCCGTCGGTCTCGGCTGCTGCTGGCGATGGCGCTGCCTTCCGAGCTGGGTGGCACACCCCTCCCCCACAGGATACATTCCATGCCCCCCAGTTTGAGATACGGCAACCCCCCATCCCCTCCATTTTTCTGTCCAGCCCATCTCAGCCCCACAACTGGGAAGAGGATGGCGCCGCCGGACACTGCTCCTCTCCTATGCCATGTCATACCAGCTCAATTTCTGCTCCCCGGGCTCATTCCCTTATACCAGTTCGACCCTCCCAGCCCCGGGCTCACTGCACCCCAAGCCCGAAGCTGGGTCAATATCCCCCTATGTTCACACCTCCCATGTTTGGTTACTCCCCGCTCCCCTCCCCTAGACTTACCCCTTCTCGTGCTGGTTCTAGTCCCCCTGCCCCCCACGCGCTGACATCCTCCCCTTGCCAGGTCAACCCCCTCTGTGCTCACCCCACCCCGTCCTGTGTCTCTCTCCCCCCTGCCCTGTCTTGCAGGCCTGACAAGGGGCTCAGGCTGGCCCCCGTGTCCCCCGCCCACGCCATGCTGCTCAGAGACACCTGGAACTTTGGGGGGAACAGCCGGAGCCTGCGCTACCTGTGCCTCCTGATCCGCCACTTCCCCAACGCCTGCCTGCTGGCCCATGAGGGGACCCCCATCTCCTGGTCCCTCACCGACCCGCTGGCTGCCCTGACGCACGGTTACACCCTCCCAGAGCATCGCGGCCAGCACCACACGAGGCCCGTGGTGGGGACGCTGGCGGCACAGTTGCATGCCCGCGGCTTCCCTGTATACACCAGGGTGCTGCCCCACAACGAGTCTTCGCTGCACACCCTGCAACGCCTCGGCTTCCGCATCCTGCCTGGGGTGTTCTACCAGCTGATGGTGAGGCCTGGGTTCACCCAGTCCCAGTCAGCCAGTGCCCTGGCCTCGGCCCAGGATCCTGCGCCCAGCTCTGGGGAACGGCCACACACACATAGCACATAGCACGGGGGGAGGGGAGAGGAGGAGAAGGGGACATGGCCTAGGGCCCTGCGCACAGCTCTTGGGGACAGCCACGGTCTGCCAGCACGTAGCCCTCGGGGAGGGGAGGAGACAGGGACACAGCCCAGCCATGCCCAGGGACCTTCAACCCCCGAGAAGGGGACACATTGACCAGCCACCAGGGAGCTCAGCTGTCAGCCCTTGGGAAGCCAGGTCCTGGTAGAGGAGACTAGCTCATGCTCCATTATCCCCTGGAGCAGGGCAGAGGCTCAGTAGGGGGCGCTCTCCCCGGCAGACAGTGCTGGCCCCAAAGAGAGCAGGGTGAGGGCTCAGCAGGGGCCGCTCTCCGCTCACAGTGCTGCCCCCGTGCCCTGTGCTGCGGGCTCAGCAGGGGGTGCTCTCCCACTCCCTTCCTCAGGCAGTTTGTTGCTCGGCTGGGGCTGTGGTGGGGGGGTCCCGTTTTCAGGAGCTGCGCCTGGTCTTGCCAGAGCTTTGGTGCAAGCTCCTTTGGGCTCCGACCACAGGTCCCAGCTGTGGCCCACCCCTTACCTCCCCTGTGGTGTTAGGGGGCAGGTGCTGGCCTTGCACGGTTGCTCCAGGGTCAGCAGCCAGCTGGAAAGCCAGGCCAGGGCTTGTGTTGATGATGGTGCACTACACGCGGGAGGGGAGCGGCCATAGGACCCCATCATAGAGCCCTGCTGGGCTCGAACACAGGGAGGAGCATCCGCTCGTCTCCCTGCCCCCCAGAATGGATGTCCTCGGCCCTGGGCAGGCGACTTGGGACTGACCTGCCCCCTGCCAGCCCCAGTGCACAGGCTGCTCCTCCCCATGTAGTTGGGCCCAGCTGCAGCCCCAGTGAGCTGTGGGGTTGGGGGGAGGGGACCCCCCCCACAGCAGACATGGAAGGTTCTCCTCCCCCTTGCTGGTAGGTCAGTAGCCGTGTGGAGAGGGGGTGGGGCACTCCGGCTCCTTGCAGGCCCCAGGGACACGCATCCCCTTCCTCTCAGGGAGTGGGACAAAGAGAGAATTTTCTGTATTAGTTTTGATGCCTGTGTGCCTCAGTTTCCTTCTCTGCTTTGCATGTCTGCCCAGTGGGTGCCAAAAGGTTAAAAAGCCTCTCCTGGGGCAGAGCAGGGACAGGAGGGGGAGTGTCACATGGCTGAGGGGCAGGAACTGGGTGTTCAGGATCAAAACCAACCCAGATCAACTGAGGCTCCACAAAGAAGAAGAGTTGTCGTTCGGTGGGACTCAGGAGTTCCCAGCTAGGACTGAAAGAGATGGAGACAGGATCCATGTTTGGCTCTTCAGCAGCTTGACTGGGTGGGGCCCTGGCCTGTGTCTTCACCTTCACTTCTCTCTGCTGCCCCAGGGACCTCCCAGGCCGGGTTCCCGGGGACCAATAAACCGTGTGCTGTGTGGAAAAGGCTTTGGGATGTCACTGCAAACACTGGCTGGGGACACTGGTCCCCAAAGAGCAGCCAGGTCTCTCCAGGGGTCTGGCTCAGTGGGACGTGGTGAAGCAGGGGGGCTGGAGCCGTGTGCTCGACCCTGGAGGAAGAGAGACCCCTTGGGGGGCTCGCACGTCACAGGGTTCCTCCAAGGAGTGGTTTAAAAGCTGGGGCCTAGCACTGATCCTGGGGAGCCACGACCGGGAGCAGCGCTGTGGGTCCCAGCCGGGGGCACCTGGCCAGTGTGGAGTGTCTCCTTCACAGCCAGAACCGACAGCAGAGAAGGGGGGGCACATCTGCAGGCAGACCCGGGGTAGAGCCAGCCCTGCCCCCAGCCAGGGCACAGTCCCACCAGGGCACAGCGCCCCCCTGCCGGCCAGAGAACTGGCCCCCCAGAGCAGTGCCCCCACCCCCAGCCGGCCGGCCTGCGTTGCCCCATAACTTTGACTCTCAGACTTGCACACAGTCTCCATTTCCCAAGATTGAATCATTATTTTAAAAACTGTATAGAAATCACCACTCTCCCATCATTCCGTGCATCTGGCCCAGCCTCTGGCCCAGCTCCGGCCTCAGCGGAACCGCTTCTCCTCCCACACGTACAGCTTCCCCGCAGGCACCTTCCGGAAAAACAGGCTCTTGCCTCGGCTCATGTTCCCCTGCACGGAGAGGAGAGGAGAGGAGATGGCTTTCAGGGTGCCCTGCCCTGCCCTACCCTGCCCTTGGCAGCTTCCCTCTGCCTGTCACCCAGGCCCCAGTCTGCCTAGCCCTTCCGCACCACCAGCCTCCTACCCACACACAGGGCCAGCACTTCCCAGCCCTTTTATAACCCCCACCCTGAGATGAGTGCCAGGCACGACTGCCCCACACACGGCGTCGCTGCGCTATGGGGCTGGGGCGAGGCTGGCATGTTACTCATAAGAACATAAGAATGGCCATACTGGGTCAGACCAAAGGTCCATCTAGCCCAGTATCCTGTCTACCGACAGTGGCCAATGCCAGGTGCCCCAGAGGGAGTGAACCTAACAGGTAATAATCAAGTGATCTCTCTCCTGCCATCCATCTCCACCCTCTGACAAACAGAGTCTAGGCACACCATTCCTTACCCATCCTGGCCAATAGCCATTAATGGACTTAACCTCCATGAACTTATCCAGTTCTCTTTTAAACCCTTTTCTAGTGCCTGTATATCTTTTTTGAGATGGGGAGACCACATCTGTACGCAGTATTCAAGATGTGGACGTACCATCGATTTATATAAGGGCAATAATATATTCTCCATCTTATTCTCTTTTTAATGATTCCTAACATCCTGTTTGCTTTTTTGACCACCTCCTTGAGCAGCTGGCTCCAGCAGTCTAACCAAGAGGAGTAGTTGGGTGCGTAGGGGGGGAGGCCACCAGCCAGCCTGCAAGAGAGGAGAGAGGGGAGGAAGTAGCAGTGAGCCGGCCACCGCAGCCTGTTCCCAGAACCTCCCTGGCCTCCCCAGCACCACTTCTTGTCTGAGCCCTTCTGGGCTACGTCGCTTTAACGGGGCCTGAGCCAGGCAGCTCAGTCAGGTCCCAGGATCCCCAGCTGCCCCCTGTCCGTTCCCCCATGGCCAGAGCTTCCTGCCCCTCCCCCAACACTACAGCGGGGCAGTCGGGCACCAGGGGAGCAGCCTTTCTCCTGGGGACAGAGCTGATGCTCCCTAGTGAGATGGCCAAGGGCAATACTCCCGAGGGGGTGGGGAGGGCTGATTCAGGAGGGCAGAACTCCCCCCCCACCCCACTAAGTCCCAGCTGTACTGCAGGGCGGGCAGGGACCGGCTGTCACACCCGAACAGGCCCGGGTCTATTCTGGGAGGCTGCAACCTGTGATTTTGCTCCTGCCAAGCGTGACATGGGACGGGAGGCACTGCAGGGCCAGGGAGCCCAAGAGGCTGCCAAGCGTCTGGGGAAGAGGGGAGCCACAGGAGCCTGCGCGAGGGGCAGGGGGCGAGCTGCGAGCACAGCCAGGACTAGCTCCATGTCAGGCTGGGAGGGGGGACAGATGGGGCCGGAGCCCAGGATCGCGGCTCTCCCAGCTGCAACAGGGAGGGGATGATCTGTCCCCCCCATCCCACCCTGCCGCCCAGTCGCTAGCCCCAGAGGTGTTTCACCGGGGGTGACTGCGGGTGGGGGTGATTTGTTCCCAGCGCCAGCCCCAGCAGGGCTGCAGCTACCCTGGGGGACGGTGCCTCTCCCTGGCTCGGCTCCTTTCCCTTCCCAGACCCGTGTATGCGCCGATATCCCAGTCTGACCGTGGCCACATGGGGGCTTTTGCCACTTTCACTCACCGCTCCAGCTTAGCTTCCCTGTGTAGACGAGCCCTGGGGGACGGGCTCTAGCCCAAAGCAGGTTCAGCACCCCTCAACTCTGGCTAACCGTGCTCTCCCTCAAACGGTCCAGTCCCTCTTTGAACCCCCCTCAGCTCCCTCCTGTGGCAGTGAGTTCCACAGGCCCCTCACACATTGGGGGAAAAGCCACCTCCTTTTATCTGAATGTGCCAGCCTTCAGCGTCCCCGGCCGCCCACCCGGTGCCATGTCTGGGCAGGGCAGAGCGCTCTCGCCTGCCGGTGCCAGCTGTTCACATTCCACATCAGCAGCCAATGACAGCAGCTCCGCTCCCCCTCTGAAGGGTTTCTACCTAGCCCCTTAGAGGCCGGAACATCGTCATCCCAGAGCAAACCCTATAGGATGTGGCGGGGAGATGCTGCATCTCCCTGCTTCCTGAACAGGAGCCGCTGCGTCCCCTGCTCCTCAGAGGTGGGGCAGACGCCCTTGCGTTGCAGGGGGAGGCTGCAGCTGGCTCGGGACGGCGTGCGGGGCACTCACCCACAGTTGGGGACGAACACAAAGGGGTACGTCAGCATACTGGCAAAGAACTGCAGGCACGAGAGATGGGCCACAGTTAGCAGGGCGGGGCGCTGGCTCCGCAGCCCCGCACGGAGCCCCCCAGCCGCAGGAGCACAAGGAATGGAGAGGGAGGGTGTCTCAGCGGGGCCCTGCCCAGAGAGGGATCTCACTGGCACTCACTGACTTTCTCCTGGGCAAGGAGGTCTTTGTCCTTCCCTTCCCAGGTCACCAGAGAGACCAGGCTCAGGACAGATATGGGCTGGACGGGTAGGGCAGTGGGCACAACATGCCCAAGGGGAGGGGGCCAGCTGGGCAGAGCACCAGGGGCGGGGCGGGGCCAGGCCAAGGTGCACGAGAGGGTGGAGAGCTCACCCACCATGCAGCACCAGCTAGTGATTTAGACTCACGTAAGCGCACCAACCTCACACCCCATGGTTCCCTCAAACTGGCCACTCCCATCCCAGAGCAGTTCTGTGGGGCTACCCCCCCCCAGACCTGAGAGGAGAGTAGGGGTTACACACGCACTCCAGTGACAGCCTGTGAGTAGCTCTTCATCTCGCTCATGGTGGAGACCTAGAGAGGGAGGGAAACGCATTGAACAAGGAGACCCCGCACCCTGCCACAGCCCGGCCCCTCCATCCCCAGACACAGGGGGCTGCCTCTGCCCCGATTCCCCGCACTGAGTCTGCACGCTGGGCTCCGCCAGGGCCTGAAACCCAAACTGTCCCCACGCGGGTTGCGGCCGCTGCTAGGACAGGCTCCCCGGCCGGGACAAGCAATCGGAATCCAACCTTCTCGGGCCCGCTATAATGGGAAGTCTGAAACACTAATTAAAACAGATGTGGTACACCCGTAGGAGAGAAGGTGCAGGGCACTATACTACACGAAGAGGCAGTAAAACAAATAAAATATCAACACCTTCCACCTTAATGCCTGGCCCTAACAAAAAATGTGTTGCCATATGTCCTATGCTTTTCCAGGGATACCTGGGCAGAAGGATCCCAAAAGAAAAAGAAAAAGAAAAAAAAAGGGGTGGAGTATTAGGATATAGATATTCAGGCCTGTAAGCAAAGGCCTAGACTTTAAGAATGTAGGTGTATTCTTATCACTTAGCTAGTTATAGAGGAACAAAACAAGAATCAAAATCACAGTCTGCCGGTGTCTGGGCCTTCTCTCACCATGACTGTCTGAGGCCCTGTTCTTAGGCTAAGGCCTTTGGCTAAACAGCAAAGGCAGCCATAAGCTGGGAAGCAAACGGTCACGTCCTCACCAGTCACACTGAAATAAGGCAGTTTTGGGCTGTTAAAAAGGTGATCCAATTTTTCACCTCCAGAGAAAGGGAAGAGCCTAGAAGATTTAAAAAACACTTAGTTTGATAGCATCCTGTCTGACAAGAACTCATCAATAGCTGGGGTGTGAAATCCTCATTTCTGTGTTGTTCTATCACTTCCCTATTATTTGTCTGTGTAATCTCTGTTTGGTTCTGTGATTGTTTCTGTCTTCTGTATAATTAATTTTGTTGGGTGTAAACCAATTAAGGTGGTGGGATATAACTGGTGTGACAGACCCAGACCAGTGGGGTACAGGAGTCTGGTAGAGGGCAAATATACTGGTCACTGGATGAGTAGTTTTCGGTTCCCTGAGTGACCAGAGAAGGGGCTGCACTAGAGTAATCAGGAACCTGCTAGAACCAGTTAAGGCAGGCAGGCTAATTAGGACACCTGGAGCCAATTAAGAAGAAGCTTCTAGAATCAATTAAGGCAGGCTAATCAGGGCACCTGGGTTTTAAAAGGAGCTCACTTCAGTTTGTGGTGCAAGTGTGAGGAGCTGGGAGCAAGAGGTGCAAATGTAAGCGGACTGTTGCCCCCTTACTAACATTCAGTGGGGGTGTTTTGTTTGGCTAGCTCCCAGCACTAAAAGGGGAAGGGTCGATGGCAAATCAGGAGCCTGAGACTGACAGTCCCCAGGAACAATGGGGAGAGGCCAATGCTCCAGATCAGCCTGATTGACAGGGCGGGCAGGCTAATCAGAGAATCAGGAGGCAAGGGGGGTCCCGTCCTCCGTGTGAGCTGGAATTGCCTGGGTCAGACAGAGTGGGGCCGAGCTAAGGAGAGAGCAGGGGCCCGAGCTAAGTTGCTGGGAGCAGAGCTGCAGCCCCAAAGCCAGAGCACAGCCCAGAGAGAGCAGACCTGCCCTGGGAGGAGAGCTGCAGCAACCAGAGCCAGAGGGGCCAGACAAGCAGCCAGGAAGCAGGTCAGAGCTGGGAGCAGGGTCACAGAAGCAGCCTGCAGAGCAGACCTGTCCTGGGGGCAGAGCTGTAGCAACCAGAGCCAGAGAGGCCAGAGAAGCAGCCCAGGGAGCTGAAGGCAGAGCAGCAGCAGCAGCCGTGCTGAGGCAGAGTGGAGCTGGAGCTGGGGCTGGATCTGGGGCTGGAGCAGTCCGGAGCCGGGTGCGGTGAGCAGCTGGGGAGAGTGAGGGGGACCCTGGCAGTGGGCCCAGCACAGGGAGATACCTCAGCCAAGAGGCCTTGCAGGCCAGACTTGGAGGGGGATCGTAACCCTGACAGGGCGGGGGCGACGCTGGGAAGAAGGGTCCTGCCACCTAGAGCCTGAGAGCGTGTGGCCACCGCCAGAGCAAGTGTCCAACCCGCAGCGTCTCTGCAGCACAGCCAGGGCCTGAGAAGGAGGCCCGGGACCTACAAGGAACAGACTGTGAACTGCCCTGACGTTCCAGAGACACTGCTTGTGATGATCCCTGCCACAGAGCAGGGTGATGGGTTTTCCTTTAACCTTTCCCATTTTTCCTTATTCTTTTTTAAAAGTAATTGTTAATTAAACAACTTGTATTTGCTTTAAATTGTATAAAATGATCAGTGGGTCAGGGAGGTGCCCAGTGCAGAAAGAGTACCCCGGAGTGGGGACACCCTAGCCCCTGTCCTAGGTGACCACAGCAGGGTTGGGGGTCAAGCCCCCCAGGAATCCTGGGCCCAGCCTTGTCGGGGTTTACGAGGACTCTGCCAGACAGGAGAGTGGAAGGGGAGTCCTCAAGGGCAGGGAGGCCTCTGGGTAAAGGAAGTGGGAGTGAGGACTCGGATCCTTTCGCTAGCCCACTTCACCGGGGTAGTGCAGAAGCCAGGAAAGTTCCCCACAATAGCGGGACCATTCCCCCGCTTACATAATTGGCGTCACGAACAGGATCCTATCCACAGGGTCCATCCCATTGGTTTTCTGGTTAAGTTCTAGTAGCACGGTCCGGGCCTGGTTGAGCACCCTACCATGGCTGGAATTGAAGAACTACGAACCCAGTTTGCTGAACTTCAGCGCAGATTATCAGACCAAGCGGAGGCATTACAGCAAGCTAGAACTGAACAGAGAGAAGCCTTATCGCTGGCCAAGGCAGTAATAGACCAACAGACAGCAGAAGCTAAGAAACCCCCTACTATTTATGTCCCACGGGAGCGGAAGGTCACGGAGTTTGGTGGCTTCCCAACTAGACCAGGAGACATTACAGTAGAGGAGTGGGTCAAGTCTGTGAAGGCGGCTCTGCGTGTGCTAAGAGTACCTGAAGAAGATTATGTGGACTTCATAGAGGAGCACCTCAAGGGCCAGGCCAAGGCCACAGTAAAGTTCATGGCAGTGGCAGACAAGAAAGATGTGGAAAAGGTATTTGAACTCCTCCTAAAAGTGTATGGAGACAAGGTACCTATTGGAACCCGACTAAAGGAGTTTTTTGAGAAAAAGCAGGAGCCTGGTGAAACTATCCAGGCATACGCATATGACCTCCAGGAGAGAATGAGCAAAGTGGAGCGGCGAGACCCTCAGCGAGTTCCAGACCCAGATATGGTTCTGAAAGAGCAGTTGGTGCTGGGGCTCCGTGATGACTCCCTCTGACGTTAAATGAAAAGGAGGTTTAAAGAAGAGCCCAGTAAGAAGTTCCATGAACTCATGCAGGCTGCCATTATGTGGTCAGAAGAAGAGGAAGTTCCTGTGGCAGAGGCGGCCAAGCCTAACCCCCATACACGAAGTGGGGGCCTAGTGAATGCAGCTGCTGGGGAAAAGGCCCTGCCCCAAACAGAGCTAACATTGGAAAGCTTAAGTGAAGCTGTCCAAAAACTGGCGGTCCAACAGGGGGAGATGCTGAAAGTGATGACCGAGTTGATGAAAGAAAAAAATCCCATTAGTATGCCAAAGTATCCAAGGGCACCGGGATCCCGAAGAGCCCCACTGAAGGACGAGCTGGGAAGATACATTTGTTACATTTGTGAAAGGCCAGGACATACTAGCCGAGAATGTCCACTGAGAAGGAGAACAGAGTCCCAGGCATTCGAAACCAATGGGGCACCAGGAGCAAATGGTCCATCTACAGTAGAAGGCCAAGCAGTGGCAGAAGGATTCCTAGGCCTGTCCTTCGTGGAAAATCCCTCTGCATACAGTGTTGAGAGGAACGTGGGCAGTGCCAGCATATCTAGCGACTTCTGTAAGCGAGCATTTGGAGACTGTCTAACTGCTGAAGTATGTATAGCAGGGGTGAAGACCAGATGTTTGTTAGATACTGGCTCAGGAGTCACCACCATTACTGAGTCACATTTTCAAAAATATCTGAAGGACAAGGACCTGACCATGCACAGCACACGGTTTGTACGTCTAACAGCTGTTAATGGACTGGCAATCCCAGTGGTGGGGTGCCTTGAAGCAGACATAGAGTATATGGGCCAGACACTGCCAGGAAAATGCATCTTCATCCTGAAAGACAAAGCCTCAAAAGGGAGCCATATAGGAGAAGGAGTCCCAGGGATTCTAGGGATGAACATCATTAGTGAGCTGAAGGAGCTACTCTTACCAGGAAAAGGGACCAGGAGGATGAACTGTCACGAGCACTCTACGAAGAATGCTGTGCTGAGTAAAGTACTGGCTCGAGAGGAGAGGCAGAGTCTTTCCCTGGGCCCCACAAGGCATATGGGAAATGTTAAAGTGGGCAGAGAACGGAAGACCGTTATTCCTCCTTGGAGAGGGAAGATCCTTGACGAACACAGCTGTGTACCAGGAAATGAGCTGCAGGTGACGAGGGAGAAGGGAGGACGAGTTACCTTTCTTCAAGAAAGATGTGATGGGAGACTGCCAGTTCCAGTTCAAGCGGCACGCCAAGGGCAGATTCCTGCACATGTGGCTAACATAAGGGCGTTGCCAGAGAAGCATCAAGAAATCTTTTCTAAGAATGAGGTGACCAATTATGATGACCAGGTCAAAGGTCACCATGACAGGCTGAAGACAGCCTGGAAAGTTGCTCTCAGTACAACTAAAGACACAGCCCAAAGTAGGAAAAGGATTTATGTTAGCAAGTCCAGTGGGGCTCTCATCAGATCTGGTGACTGTGTACCAGTTCGTAGCCGTAGACGCCGGAGATGTAATAAAATACAGGACAAATGGAAGCCAAATCCCCCCACTGTGGTCACCCACAACAATCCCGAACTGCCAGTGTACACTAACCAGCCTGAACGAGGAGGTCCTGGGATAGTAGTACATAGGGACCAGTTGAAACATTGCACTCTTAGTCCAGACAGGGACCATAGGAGGCGTAGATCAGTACACCCCGAGGAGGCTGAAACCAATTGGGAAATGGTTCTAGTCCCACAAACCGAATACAGAGTGGGGCAAACCCAAACCCTAACAAGAATGGCCAGATCCTTCAAACTGACCCAGTATTACCCGAGGATAGGAAAATAGAAAATATGGGTAACGAATCGCCAGTCTTAAGAAGGTCCCAGAGGGCTAATAAGGGCATACTTCCTGTTAGACTTAAAAATAATTATGTTATTGGTTCTATGTAGTGTTTTAATGAATAGTGTTATGTATGGTATTAAGAAGTAGATGTAAAATGTTAAATATGTTAAATGTTCTTTTAATAATTGCTAATGGGTTGTTAATATAAAATGATGTGGGTATATGTTGTTACTATGGGGCCCGGATGTACCGGTGTGAATATGGTGGATGTGGCAGTATTTTAGCAAGGGGGAATGTAAGGGGACTGTTGCCCCCTTACTAACATTCAGTGGGGGTGTTTTGGTTGGCTAGCTCCCAGCACTAAAAGGGGAAGGGTCGATGGCAAATCAGGAGCCTGAGACTGACAGTCCCCAGGAACAATGGGGAGAGGCCAATGCTCCAGATCAGCCTGATTGACAGGGCGGGCAGGCTAATCAGAGAATCAGGAGGCAAGGGGGGTCCCGTCCTCCGTGTGAGCTGGAATTGCCTGGGTCAGACAGAGTGGGGCCGAGCTAAGGAGAGAGCAGGGGCCCGAGCTAAGTTGCTGGGAGCAGAGCTGCAGCCCCAAAGCCAGAGCACAGCCCAGAGAGAGCAGACCTGCCCTGGGAGGAGAGCTGCAGCAACCAGAGCCAGAGGGGCCAGACAAGCAGCCAGGAAGCAGGTCAGAGCTGGGAGCAGAGTCACAGAAGCAGCCTGCAGAGCAGACCTGTCCTGGGGGCAGAGCTGTAGCAACCAGAGCCAGAGGCCAGAGAAGCAGCCCAGGGAGCTGAAGGCAGAGCAGCAGCAGCAGCCGTGCTGAGGCAGAGTGGAGCTGGGGCTGGAGCTGGGGCTGGAGCTGGGGCTGGAGCTGGGGCTGGAGCAGTCCGGAGCCGGGTGCGGTGAGCAGCTGGGGAGAGTGAGGGGGACCCTGGCAGTGGGCCCAGCACAGGGAGATACCTCAGCCAAGAGGCCTTGCAGGCCAGACTTGGAGGGGGATCGTAACCCTGACAGGGCGGGGGCGACGCTGGGAAGAAGGGTCCTGCCACCTAGAGCCTGAGAGCGTGTGGCCACCGCCAGAGCAAGTGTCCAACCCGCAGCGTCTCTGCAGCACAGCCAGGGCCTGAGAAGGAGGCCCGGGACCTACAAGGAACAGACTGTGAACTGCCATGACGTTCCAGAGACACTGCTTGTGATGATCCCTGCCACAGAGCAGGGTGATGGGTTTTCCTTTAACCTTTCCCATTTTTCCTTATTCTTTTTTAAAAGTAATTGTTAATTAAACAACTTGTATTTGCTTTAAATTGTATAAAATGATCAGTGGGCCAGGGAGGTGCCCAGTGCAGAAAGAGTACCCCGGAGTGGGGACACCCTAGCCCCTGTCCTAGGTGACCACAGCAGGGTTGGGGGTCAAGCCCCCCAGGAATCCTGGGCCCAGCCTTGTCGGGGTTTACGAGGACTCTGCCAGACAGGAGAGTGGAAGGGGAGTCCTCAAGGGCAGGGAGGCCTCTGGGTAAAGGAAGTGGGAGCGAGGACTCAGATCCTTTCGCTAGCCCACTTCACCGGGGTAGTGCAGAAGCCAGGAAAGTTCCCCACAATAGCGGGACCATTCCCCCCGCTTACACAAGGAGCTGAGAGGGAGAGGGTGAGGGTGTGCTGCTGGAGGACTGAGGAGCACAAGCGTTATCAGACACCAGGAGGAAGGTCCTGTGGTAAGACTAAGGAAGGTGTTTGGAGGAGGCCATGGGGAAGTAGCCCAGGGAGTTGTAGCTGTCATGCAGCTGTTACAGGAGGCACTTTAGACAGCTGCTGTCCACAGGGCCCTGGGCTGGAACCCAGAGTAGAGGGTGGGCCCGGGTTCCCCCCGAAACCTCCCAATTGACCTGGACTGTGGGTTCTTCCAGAGGGGAAGGTCTCTGGGCTGTTCCCCAACCCACATGGTGAATCTCTGAGGCAAGAAAATCTGCCAATAAGCGCAGGACCCACCAAGATAGAGGAGGAACTTTGTCACATTGGTTAAATAATCATGTTACAATATGTTAAAATTGGTCAGTTAAATTTCATTAAAATAATTGGTTACGGTATGGCTAAGCAGAACTCAAGTTTTTATATTCTGCAGTCAATCAGGAAGTAAGGGGGGGATAGAAACAGAGAATGGGGGGGAATTGGAATAATGTTTTGCTAAGGGAGGGAATGGGAATAGGGAATGGGAACAGGGCCACAGGCAAGGCTCTGTGGCGTCAGAGCTGGGAAGGGGGACACTGAGAAAAAAATTAAAATCATTTCTAGCTAAAAGTTCACCCCAATAAACATTGAATTGTTTGCACCTTCAAACTTCGGGTATTATCGCTCTCTGTTCATGCGAGAAGAACCAGGGAAGTAAGTGAGTAAAAAAAGAAGCCCTCTAACAACCTTGTTTGTACAGTTCAGAGAGGCAGCAGAATCCTGCATGGTGCCCGTCCCTGCCTGGTGACAGCTCCTGCATGGTGCCGGTCCCTGCCTGGTGACAGCTCCTCTATGGCCCAAGGTTGGGAGGGGTGGTACAAGCCCAGCCCCTAATAAGCAAAGCCACATCCTAGTTCCCTGAGCAGCCAAATGCTGCAGCACCCATGGCCCCGGGTCTCCCACTCCTTGGTCATGTATCGGGGGCTGACAAGTGGAAACTGTAATAGTTTAATGAACTGTGTGCATGACTCGGTACTTACCACTTTGGTGCCGCTCCCCAGTGGCTGCAGAAGGGTTCAAATGCTGCTCCTGGGGCAGAGCAGGAGACATGAGCTGTGTGTGTCACGGACCGGTCTGGGGAGGTGCGCATGGGCGTTACCAGACTGGCGGAAACTGACCCACATCAATGGAGGAGCCGAGAGGACAATGGGAACCCCAAGGACTGACCAATCAAGACGAAGCGGAAGCACCAGCAGGCTGACCGTGTGAACCCAGCATGTATTTGCTGGGGGAGGACAATGGACCGAGAGGAGACGAGGGGTGATAAGACCGTGGCTCACAGAGACACAGCAGCTCTGCTCTGGGACTGACAGATGGAGACAGCAGCTTGGCTGGGTGGACCCCTCACACCGGGGGGACTGAATGCTGGCCGAGCCCCTGTCTCTCTGCACTGACGTAAGGATGCTCACCTCCTGCAGCCCGGTGACTCAGCCTTGTTTTGCACAGGCTGCCCGCTGTCGCTGTGTTATACCAATAGAATAAAAACCAGCAGGATCTTATTAAGAGGGATAAGGCAAAGATGCCACATTTATTGTAAATATACTGATAAAGCAAAAGATAAAAGTAAACAACGTTGTTTGACTACTTATTTCTTATACACACACACACACAAATATATATATATATATATAGAGCGAGAGAGAGAGAGAGGTTCATTCACACAATCATTCACTCAAGTTCTGTATAGGTGTTATAGTTACCAGCCTAGAAGTTGCTCATGCCAAGTTACTGGCCAGGTATCTTGGTCATGAGGATGGAGCCGAGTCTGTGTCAGATGCACCTGATGCTCCTGGAGGTTGGCAGCAGAACCAGAGACTAAAAGTCATCAGACTTTAGAGGCCATTCTTATAGGAATTAATTCCTATGTTAGTCTATGGGAGCTGTTTCATCCTGCTGTTGCTGACTCAATCAGCAGATGGCACATTCCTGTCCAAAGTGGCACATTCCTGGTGGCTCCACACTGTCCAAAGTTTGTGTTTCTCATCCTTCCAGGCGATGGGGTGGATCCCAGTTTACCCTCAGGGGGTTGTCTGGTGGTCCTACTTGACACATTCTTTGGCCGATGGATACTCCCTTTCTAGGCTAGCACCTCCCTAACCATTTATGTACATCAAGCATTCATCAACATACATTCCATATCTTAACCATATTTTAATTTACTGTCTCCACCACTTTCGGGGTGTGTGCTAATTCATTTGAGACTCCCGGCCCTTTAATCACAGAGGGTGGGGGTCTGTCCTAGGAGCCGTTGAATGAAGTGAAAGTCACTTAACAGCTTATAGTGTTTGTTTACATTTATCAATTACTTCAAGAACAAAGTCAATTAACTTGTTTGTAAGTTTTACATAGTAATAAAGTATCTTTCACAGGATAGATATAATCAATGGTTTCTACAGACAGCAGCTTACAAGTTTTAACAGAAGACACAAGAGATTTTTGTACTCGGTGAAACTGTTGGATTTTAAAGTGTGGGGGACAAATTATGAGGGGGTCACTGTCACTTGGGGGAATCACGGTTAGTACCTTCTTTTATATCCCTACAGCTGCAGATCCTCACTGGGAGCATCACGGCCTGAAGGGGCCCAGTACAAGTCTCCTGCAGGAGTCTGGCTTTGGCTGGATTTGCTGCAGGGAGACAGGGGTCGCTGGTGCCGAAGGCCCAGTTTCAGAGTTGACGAGGCCACAGGTCTGCCCCTGTGGGACTGTGTGGGTCTCTGCGGCTCAGCACACACGCTAAAGAGGTTGCTCCCAGGGGACTGATTACAGGCTGGAGCATAGACCAGACCCTGTAGGTCCGTGACAAAGAGTGCCCTTGCCAGAGGGTGGCTAGAGACGTGGTGGGTTATGATTATCTCAATCAAGAGACCCTGAATCACAGTGCAGGAGGAGGTGGGGCTCTGACAGAGACTCGAACAGCCTGGATTTAGCAAAGAGATACTGGCACATCGTCTTAGAACAGTGATATGCAGAAAAAAATGTGCCTTCCTAACCAATTTGGGACTTTCTGAGCTTAAAGTGTTACCATTTGGGCTAATGAATGCTGGAGCCACCTTTCAAACGCTTGCGAATCAAGTGGCTGGGTGACAGGACTTAGCTCGTGCCTACATGGAGGATATTGCAGTCTTCAGCAATTCCTTGCCAGTGCATAAGGATCACATGGGAATGGTGTGGAAGAGCTAGAATGCAGGTCTAAGGGTATGTCTACACTACGAAATTAGGTCGAATTTATAGAAGCCGGTTTTACAGATATCAATTTTATACAGTCAATTGTGTGTGTCCCCACATAAAATGCTCTAAGTGCATGAAGCCGGTGGACCACGTCCACAGTACCGATGCTAGCGTCGACTTCCGGAGCGTTGCACTGTGGGTAGCTATCCCGCAGTTCCCGCAGTCTCCGCCGCCCATTGGAATTCTGGGTTGAGATCCCAATGCCTGATGATGCAAAACAGTGTCGCGGGGGGTTCTGGGTACATGCCGTCAGGCCCCTCCCCTTCCATCAGAGCAACGGCACACAATCGATTCGCGCCTTTTTACCTGGGTTACCTGTGCAGACAACATACCACGGCAAGCATGGAGCCCGCTCAGCTCAGCTCAGCTCACCGTCACCATATGTCATCTGGGTGCCGGCAGACATGGTACTGCATTGCTACACAGCAGCAGCTAATTGCCTTTTGGCGGTAGACAGTGCAGTATGACTGGTAGCCTTCATCGGCTATCTGGGTGCTGGCAGACATGGGGCTGCATTGCTACACAGCAGCAGCCCCTTGCCTTTTGGCAATAGATGGTGTATTACGACTGGAATCCATCGTCGTCGTACTCCAGTTCAATCATAGGCACGTGGGCAGACATACTTTGTCTCCTGGAGACTCAGTCCTGCCGGCAGTCCTATTGAACCATCTTGACGATGATAGCTAGCAGTCGTAGTACAGTATCTTCTGCCAAGCACCCAGAAGATGCCAAGGGCTATCAGTCATGCTGCACCATCTGCTGCCAGCTTAAGATGTAAAAAATAGGTGGACCAGATTTGTTCTGTATTCATTTGCTTCCCCCTCCCTCTGTGAAATCAACGGCCTGCTAAACCCAGGGTTTTGAGTTCAATCTTTGGGGGGGCCATTCTGTGTGACAGTTGTTTGTGTTTCTCCCTGATGCACAGCCACCTTTGTTGATTTTAATTCCCTGTACCTGTACGCCATGTCGTCAGTCGCCCCTCCCTCCCTCCGTCAGTTTCGCGCCTTTTTTCAGCCCAGACGCCATAGCACTGGGATCATGGAGCCCGCTCAGATCACCGTGGCAATTATGAGCACTATGAACACCACGCGCATTGTCCTGGAGTATATGCAGAGCCAGGACATGACAAAGCAAAACCAGGACCAGCCGATGAGGCGATTGCAGTGCGGCGACGAGAGTGATGAGGAAATTGACATGGACACAGCCCTCACACAAGGTACGGGCCCCAGCAATGTGCAAATCATGGTGTTACAGGGGCAGGTTCATGCCGTGGAACACCGATTCTGGGCCCGGGAAACAAGCACAGACTGGTGGGACCGCATCGTGCTGCAGGTGTGGGACGATTCCCAGTGGCTGCGAAACTTTCGCATGCGTAAGGGCACTTTCATGGAACTTTGTGACTTGCTTTCCCCTGCCCTGAAGCGCCAGAATACCAGGATGAGAGCAGCCCTCACAGTTGAGAAGCGAGTGGTGATAGCCCTGTGGAAGCTTGCAACGCCAGACAGCTACCGGTCTGTCGGGAATCAATTTGGAGTGGGCAAATCTACTGTGGGGGCTGCTGTGATCCAAGTTGCCAGGGCAATCAAAGACCTGCTGATATCAAGGGTAGTGACTCTGGGAAACGTGCAGGACATAGTGGATGGCTTTGCTGCAATGGGATTCCCAAACTGTGGTGGGGCGATAGACGGAACCCATATCCCTATCTTGGCATCGGAGCACCAAGCCACCAAGTACATAAACCGCAAGGGGTACTTTTCAATGCTGCTGCAAGCCCTGGTGGATCACAAGGGACATTTCACCAACATCAACGTGGGATGGCCGGGAAAGGTACATGATGCTCGCATCTTCAGGCACTCTGGTCTGTTTCGAAAGCTGGAGGAAGGGACTTTCTTCCCGGACCAGAAAATAACCGTTGGGGATGTTGAAATGCCTATCGTGATCCTTGGGGACCCAGCCTACCCCTTAATGCCATGGCTCATGAAGCCGTACACAGGCAGCCTGGACAGTAGTCAGGACCTGTTCAACTACAGGCTGAGCAAGTGCCGAATGGTGGTGGAATGTGCATTTGGACGTTTAAAAGCGCGCTGGCGCAGCTTACTGACTCGCTCAGACCTCAGCGAAAAGAATATCCCCATTGTTATTGCTGCTTGCTGTGCGCTCCACAATATCTGTGAGAGTAAGGGGGAGACATTTATGGCGGGGTGGGAGGTTGAGGCAAATCGCCTGGCCGCTGATTATGTGCAGCCAGACACCAGGGCGGTTAGAAGAGTACAGCAGGGCGCGGTGCGCATCAGAGAAGCTTTGAAAACAAGTTTTGTGACTGGCCAGGCTATGGTGTGAAACTTCTGTTTGTTTCTCCTTGATGAACCCTCCGCCCCCCCACCCGGTTCACTCTACTTCCCTGTAAACCAACCACTCCCCCCTCCCCTCCCCCCTTCGAGCACCGCTTGCAGAGGCAATAAAGTCATTGTTACTTCACATTCATGCATTCTTTATTAATTCATCACACAACTAGGCGGATAATTGCCAAGGTAGCCCGAGAGGGGTGGGGGAGGAGGGAAGGAAAAGGACACACTGCAGTTTAAAACTTTAAAACTTTAACACTTATTGAAGGCCAGCCTTCCGATGCTCGGGCAATCATCTGGGGTGGAGTGACTGGGTGGCCGGAGGCCCCCCCACTGTGTTCTTGGGCGTCTGGGTGAGGAGGCAATGAGACTTGGGGAGGAGGGCTGTTGGTTACACAGGGGCTGTAGCAGCGGTCTCTGCTCCTGCTGCCTTTCCTGCAGCTCAACCATACGCTGGAGCATATTAGTTTGATGCTCCAGCAGCCGGAGCATCGACTCTTGCCTTCTGTCAGCAAGCTGACGCCAACTATCATCTTCAGCCCGCCACTTGCTCTGTTCATCCCGCGATTCAGCCCGCCACCTCTCCTCTCGTTCATATTGTGCTTTTCTGTAGTCTGACATTGACTGCCTCCACGCATTCTGCTGTGCTCTGTCAGCGTGGGAGGACATCTGGAGCTCCGTGAACATATCATCCCGAGTCCGCCGTTTTCTCCTTCTAATCTTTGCTAGCCTCTGCGAAGGAGACACATTTGCACCTGGTGGAAGACAAGGGAGAGGTGGTTAAAAAAGACACATTTTAGAGAACAATGGGTACACTCTTTCACGTTAAATTTTGCTGTTCACATTACACAGCACATGTGCTTTCGTTACAAGGTCGTATTTTTCCTCTTATATTGAGGTCCTGCCGGTTTGGTGTGAGAGATCACTCATGCGGTGCCAGGCAACAGAATTCGGCTTGCAGGCAGCCATGGTAAGCCACAGTCTTTTGGCTTTTTTAACCCTCATAACATGTGGGAATGGTTTCAAACAGTAGCGCCCTCATTTCCCATACCAAGGACCCGTTGGGTTGGCCATTTAAAATGGGTTTGCAATGTAAAAGGAGGGGCTGGGGTTTCCGGGTTAACATGCAGCACAAACCCAACTACCCCTCCCCCCACACACACACACCCAATTCTCTGGGATGATCCCTTCACCCCTCCCCCTCCCACCGCGTGGCTAACAGCGGGGAACATTTCTGTTCAGCCGAGCAGGAACGGGCACCTCTGAATGCCCCCTTAATAAAATCACCCCATTTCAACCAGGTGACCGTGAATGATATCACTCTCCTGAGGATAACAAAGAGAGATAAGGAATGGATGTTGTCTGCATGCCAGCAAACACTGGGACCATACGCTGCCATGCTTTGTTATGCAATGATTCCAGACTACGTGCTACTGGCCTGGCATGGTAAAGTGTCCTACCATGGCGGACAGGATAAGGCAGCCCTCTCCAGAAACCTTTTGCAAAGGCTTTGGGAGTACATGAAGGAGAGCTTTCTGGAGATGTCCCTGGAGGATTTCCGCTCCATCCCCATACACGTTAACAGACTTTTCCAGTAGCTGTACTGGCCGCGATTGCCAGGGCAAATTAATCATTAATCATTAAACACGCTTGCTTTTAAACCATGTGTGATATTTACAAAGGTACATTCACCAGAGGTCCCTTGTGTGCCCTCAGGGTCTGGGAGCACGCCTTGGGTGAGTTCGGGGGTTACTGGTTCCAGGTCCAGGGTGATAAACATATCCTGGCTGTTGGGAAAACCGGTTTCTCCGCTTCCTTGCTGTGAGCTATCTTCATTGTCTTCATCATCATCATCTTCCACGTACCCCGAACCCGCTTCCCTATTGCGTGTTTCTCCATTGACGGAGTCAAAGCACACGGTTGGGGTAGTGGTGGCTGCACCCCCTAGAATGGCATGCAGCTCCGCGTAGAAGCGGCATGTTTGCGGCTCTGCCCCAGACCTTCCGTTTGCCTCTCTGGCTTTGTGGTAGGCTTGCCTTAGCTCCTTAATTTTCACGCAGCACTGCTGTGCGTCCCTGTTATGGCCTCTGTCCTTCATGGCCTTTGAGACCTTTTCTAATATTTTGCCATTTCGTTTACTGCTACGGAGTTCAGCTAGCACTGATTCGTCTCCCCATATGGCGAGCAGATCCCGTATCTCCCGTTCTGTCCATGCTGGAGCTCTTTTGCGATCCTGGGATTCCATCATGGTTACCTGTGCTGATGAGCTCTGCGTGGTCACCTGTGCTCTCCACGCTGGGCAAACAGGAAATGAAATTCAAAAGTTCACGGGGCTTTTCCTGTCTACCTGGTCAAGTGCATCTGAGTTGAGAGTGCTGTCCAGAGCGGTCACAATGAAGCACTGTGGGATAGCTCCCGGAGGCCAATAACATCGAATTCCGTCCACACTACCCCAAATCCGACCCGCAAAGGCCGATTTTAGCACTAATCCCCTTGTCGGAGGTGGAGTAAAGAAACCGGTTTAAAGGGCCCTTTAAGTCGAAAGAAAGGGCTTCGTCGTGTGGACGTGTCCAGGCTTAATTCGATTTAACCCTGCTAAAGTCGACCTAAACTCGTAGTGTAGACCAGGTCTATGTGTAAAGGTGTCAAAGTGCAGGATGGGGCATTGAAGATGTAAAACAAATTCTGTCAGGGAAGGCGAAGCCGGACTCTGGCCAGTGAATTGTGCACTTAGCTTGCACAGGCTTGGGAGCGCTGATGATGCCAGCAGGGGAGGGTACCGAGCAGCATCCCATGCCTTTCTGAGCAGAAAACGGACTCCAAGTGAATGGAATGATGCCGTTATAGAACATGAATGCTCAGCAACTGTGGGTTGTCCGAGAGCTAGGACCCTACCCATTCAACCGGAGGCGCTGGGTACTGACTGACTGCCCCCCTTTAGCGTGGCTACACAGAACCAAAGGCACCAACTCTTGGTTGGTACGCTGGAGTACAGCCCTCCAAAGGCATGAGATGGAGACTCAACATGTCATGGGGGCAGACGCGCTATCCAGGCAAGAGGGCCCAAAGCAGATGCATTCGGAATAGCCAGTGGCTAGGCCTAGGGCATCAATATCAGGAGGCGACGGGACACTGATGTGCCCAAACGCGCCCAGGCAGGTACGTTACATGTCCAACAACCATTTTCTCACTATTACACTGATGGGGTCGTGTGTGATTGGTACATTCCTCAGGGTACAATCTGGACCAATGGACAGCTGTGTCCCCTCAGCTCTCCAATTTGGGGAGCCTTTTACATTGCTTCATTGTGAGAGCAGCCACTCCTGGCCTGTTCACACACGGCTTCTCGCATGCAAAATCACTCCCAGCTGAATATATGAGTGCTTCTAGCCAGCCACTCCTGAATTATATTGCAGAGTGACACTAGCAAATTCCCAGTCCTAGATTTGTCTCCAGAAATATGCGTCTTGTACTGCCCAGCTCTCTCCTTCTGGACAATACAAGCTCATAGAAAGTCCATCATTTCATTACTAGAAAATTACATGCACAAATCTTGTTATCTCAAGTGGAGGGTCCCAAACACTTCAATCCAAACACACTGGCTTAGATAAAACAACAAAACAAGTTTATTAACTACAGAGAGAGAGAGAGAGAGAGAGAGATTTTAAGTGATTACAAGTAATGAGGCATAAAAGTCAGAATCGGTTACAAAGAAATAAAAAATAAAATGCAAACTAATACCTAACTTTACAAGCTAAGTGAACTTAAAGCAAATGGATTTCTCTCGCCGTGTATTCACGACTGTCTGGCTGGATTCTTTCAGCCAGGACGACTCCCCCAGTTCAGTGATGCTTCCTTTGTCTTTCAAACGTTGTTGATGCCGTGAGTAGAGATGAGGAGAGAGAGAGAGGTGATTTGGGGCGTCTGTTCCTCATTTTTACACCTTTAGCTCCTCTTTGAGAATCACCTCTAGCTGGGGTTCAGGCAACAGCGAGTCTGTTTGCCAAGATGTAAATTTCTCGCTCACATCCTTCTTCCTGTCAAAGAATGGCCGCTTAACTAAGTGATATAGTCCAGTTGATTTTGTTGACACCTGACTGACATGTCAATTTCCCTGTTTGTCTCTAAGGGTAGGTCTACACTTACCCGGTAGTTCGGCGGCTGGCGATCAAACTTCTGGGTTTGACTTATCGCGTCTTGTCTGGACGCGATAAGTCGAACCCGGAAGTGCTCGCCGTCGACTGCGGTACTCCTGCTTGGCGAGAGGAGTACCGCGGAGTCGACGGGGGAGCCTGCCTGCCGTGTGTGGACCGAGGTAAGTTCGAACTAAGGTACTTCGAACTTCAGCTACGTTATTCACGTAGCTGAAGTTGCGTACCTTAGTTCGAATTGGGGAGTTAGTGTAGACCTGGCCTGAGGAACTGATTTGGGCTGCTTCCCCAGATTTGAAATATGCCTTAGTAACATTGTAACCGAGCCTTCTGTGGGTCACAACTGAGACACCAAATTCAGGACTAACTGCTAAGAAATAGGGCAGATACGCCCCAAAGCTGTCAGCTATTCTCTCATGAGATATACCAAACCAGCAACAAAAGTAAATTTCCGTTTCACAACACTGGCTAACAAGCAGTCAGCACAGCAGTTTCCTTAAGCATTCCAGTCCTTGTATCGCCACCAAAAACACTAGACTTATAGATGAGTGATTCCTTAAAACCAATTTAATCAAATAACAGGTTCTTCTGATCCAAAGGACCATGCCCAGGTCAATATACAACTCAGATCTTACTCAAAAATCACAGTGTTGCCAGTCCTTTAGTATCTGAAATCTAAAGGTATATTCAAAGAAAGAAAGAAAGAAAGAAAGAAAGAAAGAAAGAAAGAAAGAAAGAAAGAAAGAAAAAGGTGAGAGTTAAAATTGGTTCAAGGAATCAAATAAGTACAATAACTGCAAAGTTCTTGGTTCAGGCTTGTAGCAGTGATGGAATAAACTGCTGGCTTGATAAGTCTCTGGTTACTTCCAAATCATTGGAAGGACCTCAGTCCCTTGGTTAGAATGTTCCATTAGTACAAGTCCTTAGTCCAGAGGTTTGAGCTGGAAAGAGGCAAAATGGAGGTGTTTCCAGGGCCTTTTATAGCTTCTGCCATGTGGAACATTGTTTCAAACAAAGCCCTCAGCACAGCTAGTAGAAAATTACAGGTAAAAGATGGGGTATGGAATGATATGGGCAAGTCACATGTCCAGACAGAATGTTGATTAGGCACAGCAGGAAATCATTACCTATACCCCAGACAGCACATCTGCAGGACAGTCCATTCAGTGTACATGGTCTCCCATGGTCAACTGTCGGTTAAGTGTTTCTTGATGAGCCACTTAATATGGGTCATTACACATATTGAATCTATTTCCCCATGCTAAGTATCCTCACACCGTCTTGTCAACTGTCTAAAAAGGACCGTCTTGTTTATCACTACAAAAGGTTTTTTTTCTCCTGCTGATAATAACTCATCTTAATTAATTAGCCTCTTACAGTTGGTATGGCTACTTCCACTTTTTCATGTTCTCTGTATGTATATATATCTTCTTACTATATGTTCCATTCTATGCATCTGATGAAGCGGGCTGTAGCCCACGAAAGCTTATGCTCAAATAAATTTGTTAGGTTCTAAGATGCCACAAGGACTCCTGTTCCTTTTGTGGATACAGACTAACACGGCTGCTACTCTGAAACCTTAATTTGAATAGTCCCTCCAAGATGTGCAGACTAAATACCTTGTGGGTGTTACCCCAGGAGCAAACAGTTGAAATCCAGGTATAGAGCCAATACTCATAACTTCAAATACAAAAATGATACGTGCATACAGATAGCATAATCATATTCAGCAAATCATAACCTTTTCATAGACATCTTACATGCCACATTTTGTACAAGATTTTTTGCAAATATATAACAGTGGTTGCAACAATGATCTATATGGTTATATTTTAATCAGATAACATCACAAACATCATACAGCAGAATCTTATAACGTTACCTATAATGTGCCCCTCAAGCGCTGGATGAGGTGGCACATCCTGGTTCCCTACTCGGAGGGGCTTTCTGATGCCCCCCCCCCCAGAGGGGCTGCCCACCGCGGAACCAGCATCAGAAACACAAGAGGCAGAGGTCGCCCCTGAGCCTGGTCAGTTTCTGGCAGCACATCTGTTATTAATCTAGGAATGGGAGGGATTTCCAATTTATTACCCAAAGCAAAATGTATTGCAAGCCGCAGGCAGCCGCATGTAGCCAGTAATGGCAGGTTGCTGGCACCACGTGAAATTTAAAATGGAGATTGGGAGCGCAAACAACACTGAAACAAGCATTTAACATTAAACTTGGACTAGAAACTCGCACATTCTTATCTAAATATTTGCACTCTATACCATTATCTAAATCATTGACGATACTGAACAGAACCGGACCCAGAACAGATCCCTGCGGCACCCCACTTGTTATGCCCTTCCAGCATGACTGTGAACCACTGATAATTACTCTCTGGGAACAGTTTTCCAACCACTTATGCACCCACCTCATAGTAGCCCCATCTAAGTTGTATTTGCCTAGTTTATTGATAAGAATATCATGCGAGACCATATCAAATGCCTTACTAAAGTCTAGGTATACCACATCCACCGCTTCTCCCTTATCCACAAGACTCGTTATCCTATCAAAGAAAGCGATCAGATTGGTTTGACATGATTTGTTCTTTACAAATCCATGCTGGTTATTCCCTATCACCTGACCACCTTCCAAGTGTTTGCAGATGATTTCCTTAATTACTTGCTCCATTATCTTCCCTGGCACAGAAGTTAAACTAACTGGTCTGTAGTTTCCTGGGTTGTTTTTATTTCCCTTTTTATAGATGGGCACTATATTTGCCCTTTTCCAGTCTTCTGGAATCTCTCCTGTCTCCCATGATTTTCCAAAAATAATAGCTAGAAGCTCAGATACCTCTTCTATTAGCTCCTTGAGTATTCTAGGATGCATTTCATCAGGCCCTGCTGACTTGCAGGCATCTAACTTTTCTAAGTGATTTTTAACTTGTTCTTTTTTTATTTTATCTTCTAAACCTACCCCCTTCCCATTAGCATTCACTATGTTAGGCATTCCTTCAGACTTCTCCATGAAGACCGAAACAAAGAAGTCATTAAACATCTCTGCCATTTCCAAGTTTCCTGTTACTGTTTCTCCCTCCTCAGTGAGCAGTGGGCCTACCCTGTCCTTGGTCTTCCTCTTGCTTCTAATGTATTGATAAAAAGTCTTCTTGTTTTCCTTTATTCCTGTAGCTAGTTTGAGCTCATTTTGTGCCTTTGCCTTTCTAATCTTGCCCCTGCATTCCTGTGTTGTTTGTCTATATTCATCCTTTGTAATCTGTCCTACTTTCCATTTTTTATATGACTCCTTTTTATTTTTTAGATCATGCAAAATCTCGTGGTTAAGCCAAGGTGGTCTTTTGCCACATTTTCTATCTTTCCTACCCAGCGGAATAGCTTGCTTTTGGGTCCTTAATAGTGTCCCTTTGAAAAACTGCCAACTCTCCTCAGTTGTTTTTCCCCTCAGTCTTGATTCCCATGGGACCTTACCTATCAGCTCTCTGAGCTGACCAAAATCCGCCTTCCTGAAATCCATTGTCTCTATTTTGCTGTACTCCCTTCTACCCTTCCTTAGAATTGCAAACTCTATGATTTCATGATCACTTTCACCCAAGCTACCTTCTACTTTCAAATTCTCAACGAGTTCCTCCCTATTGTTAAAATCAAGTCTAGAACAGCTTCCCCCCTAGTAACTTTTTCAACCTTCTGAAATAAAAAGTTGTCTGCAATGCAGTCCAAGAACTTATTGGATAGTCTGTGCCCCGCTGTATTATTTCCCCAACATATATCTGTGTAAGCAGAGTCAGGATGAGCTCTACCCTGACATCTGGTGGTGAATTATGGCGAGTGTGGAAAAGAACTCCAGGGGCTGATCTTGTTTGCATAGGCACACCAACTCGCCTGGCATGGAACAACAGCAACTGAAAGTGGTTACTTTGGCTGGTGTGGTTACTTTTGGGGGCTCGTCCGGGATTCCCTGGGTCAGTACCCCTCGCAAGCACCTGTTGAGTGTTCCACTGCATTGGGAAACAATTGTGGTTATATTTTGAGGAAATGACTGTTTGTATAATGGCTAATATGTCAGGTTTGTTGGGCCCCGGCCCTGCAGCCTCTAGCTCAGGGGCCGCAGCCTCAGCCAATGATTGGGCAAAAGCACTGGGGCAAATATTGGAAAAGGTTGTGCTGTCCCAGGTTATGTTAAACTCTTGTCGTGAGTTAAGATTATTTGCTGGGGCAGAGGAGTTTGAACCCTGGTTGGAGCATACCACTGAAATGCTGCAGGAGTGGGCCGTACCTGATGCAGAAAAGCGAAGATGTCTAATAGAGAGCCTTAGTGGCCCAGCATTAGATGTGATTCGCACCCTGAAGCTCATTGACCCAGGGGTCAGTGTGAAGGACTGCCTAGAGGCCCTTGATCATACCTTTGGGAGCGTAGAGGGCCCTGAAGACAGTTACTGTAAGTTCCTTAATTCCCGACAGCAAATTGGCGAGAAGATTTCAGCCTATATACAGAGGCTGGAGAGACTGCTTCAGAGAGCTGTCATGAGGGGAGCAGTGACTGCTGAACAGATGGATCAGACCAGACTGGCTCAAATTGTAAGAGGAGCTCAGTATCAGAACCCGATTCTACTCCATCTCCGGCTAAGAGAACGACGGGAACATCCCCCAAGTTATTCCCAGCTGATAAAGGAGGTCAGAGAAGAGGAAGAAAGGCAGGCTGCCAGCGAGTTTTGGGAAGCCCAAACATTGGAGCCAGCCGGCACAACACCACTGCAAACGGCCATTGTACTGATGGTGAGCACCACAGAGGAACTTACCCAACAAATGCAGGCCCTGACAGAACGGATAGCTGAACTGCAAAGCACCATTGACTGAGCTAAGACTTCCAGGAATAAGGCGCCTCTGACTGTGGCGATGGAGAAGTCAGCATTTAGAGCCACCATCCCACCTGGGCGAAGGGGGAAAGGACAATTCTTCTGCTACCGATGTGGTCAGGATGGACACAGTGCTGACAAGTGCCATAATGAAGAAAACCCCTCCTTAGTGTATGGAAAGCTGAGGATCAGTTGGGAGAGATCCGGTAGCTGCCAGAGAGTCCGGGGACGGGGACCACCCAGGCCTGCAGGATTTGAAGATTCCCCCAGAAGCGACCGTCCAGCTGGGATCCCCGCAGGACTGATAGGGCCTCAAGCAGAGGTCATGGTGAAGATTGAAGGGGCGGAGTGTAAAGCCGTGCTTGACACTGGATCTCAAGTGACTATTATATTTCAGTCATTCTACCAACAGATGCTTAGGCACCTGCCTATACAGCCACTGACTGGCGTTGGTCTGTGTGGCCTCAGCATGGATGAATACCCCTACCAAGGGTATGTCATAGTGCACCTGGAATTCCCAGAGGAGGTTGCTGGGGTAAGAGAAGAGGTGGACACAGCTGCATTAATATGCCCTGACCCTAAAGGGACCTCTGATGTGTCTGTGCTGATAGGGACCAACTCTAGTCTCTTCAAGGTGCTCGCGGATTACTGCAGACGACGGGCTGGGGACCAGTACCTGAATACCCTGATGATCCATACGCTTTGTGCTGAAGCCTATAGGAAGATTGAGGGTGCTAAAAAGGAGACATCTGAGCTACCGATTGGGGCGCTGAAGTACATGGGCACAACCCCCTTAGTAGTGCCTGCAAGGACAGAGCAGGAAGTGCTTGTCATGAGTACCCGGCTGAAAGGCAGTAAAGGGGCATTAGCAATGGTAGAGCAGCCAGTTGAAGGAGAGCTCCCAGAAGGAGTGCTGGTCCCCAGTGGAGTCATAACCCTACCTGCTGAAGCCCAGGAAAAGGTGACTATACTGATTGCTAATGAAACAAGTCGAGATGTTGTTGTGAAGCAAGGACAAAAGATAGCAGACCTCTTCGAGCCTGAATCAATTGTAAAACCCCAGTGTGAGACTCAAGTTCCGACAATAGACCCGGCAAAGTTTGACTTTGGAGATTCACCGTTGTCTGAGGAGTGGAAAGATCGCCTGAGGAGGAAACTTTGTGAAAGATCCAAGGTGTTCTCATTGCATGAGTGGGATGTGGGATGTGCAAAAGGAGTAGAGCACAACATCAGACTACATGACTCTCGACCTTTCAGGGAGAGATCTAGGAGGATTGCCCTCTCCGAGATGGAAGATGTGCGACAACATCTTCAGGAGCTGGCTGCGAATGGCATCATTACAGAGTCCCGCAGCCCATACGCCTCACCCATTGTGGTGGTCCGTAAAAAGAATGGGAAAATCCGGATGTGTATTGACTACCGCACCCTAAACCGCCGTACTGTGGTTGACCAGTACACAATGCCCCGAGTCCAAGATGCCTTAGACTGTTTGCTAGGAAGCCAGTGGTTCTCTGTGTTGGATCTTCGGAGTGGATACTACCAGATCCCTCTGGGTGAAGAAGATAAGGAGAAGACAGCCTTCATCTGCCCATTAGGGTTTTATCAGTTTGAACGTGTGGGGAAATAGAGGGGGGGGGGCTTTCTTTTTGATAGCCAGAGCTTTGAATCTGAAGGCCCCAAAATAAACCCTCCAACAGAGATCTGTTATGCTGATGGCCTTTGCACAGAGTAGGGCAGGCCTAAAGCTTAAACTAGACTAAACTGCACAGTTTTCTGCCAAACTCGGTCAAGGGTCATGTCCAGAGGAGGGAATGGGAGAATAAACCCCCCCCCCCCTGCAGCAGTACTAATGAAATATGTTCATAACTGATGAAATATGATAACCGCAAGCTACGGAAATAATGTAAGAAGCTACGGAAATAACGTAAGATGCTTGTGATTTGTAAATTGTTTTGCAGAGAGTTAATCATCCTTGCTGCTATAACTATTTGCAATATTTTCCAAGTCCAGCTATCTGCAATTTAACCAATGATAGCTCTCCTTTAAGCTCCCCTGGAAACCCCCCCCCCCTTAAGCCTTTGCTGAAATCCCCCGGAAAATGACATAGTCCAAGTCTTGAGAAATGTACCCAAGCTAGGGCCGAGCACCACCCCTGCGGAAACCACCAAGCGCCCTTCTACCCAAACAAACACCCACTCCTCGGTAATTAAGTCTGAGGGTAGGGAGGGGGGTGAGAAGATTGACCCCAACCCCTGCTTCCTAGCTCGTGATCAGCTCATGCTCAACCCTTGCCCAGCTTGTGATTTGTCCCCAAAGCTCGTGCTCAACCCTTGCTCAGCTTGTGATTTGCCCCCAATGATTTAATTCATGACGTATTGTTTGTACCCTGCTTGTGGTTTAATGGAATAAAAGCAGCCTGTGAGCTCTTGCTAGGGGTGCCAGTTTGAAAAACTGCACCCCAACGCGTTGGTATGTATTGCAATAAAGGCCTCAGGCTCTGAGTCTGTGAACTAAAATCACTGCGTGGGTGATTCTTTCCACGACAATTTGGGGGCTCGTCCGGGATCACTCGACATCCCACCGGACCGGAGGACCGTGGACCGCTCCCACACTGATCCCAGGCGCCAAGTAAGAGACCCTTGTCTCTATTTGGGATTCGGTAAGGAGCTGCCCATAGGCTCTAGGTTCAGGTGAGAACGCGCTGTGATCCGAACCTTTTAAGGTTAGACTCATTTGCCTGACGCCTGTTTGTTTTGTGTGTGTCCGTTCTGTAACTTGTCTGTTTAAATTCTTGCATCATGCTGCGCTCTCTCTATCATTGTTTCCTTAGGCTATAAGCTAGGGGGGGGCGTAGGGGACTGTCTGTTTTGTGGTGTGTACATGAGGTCTTAGACCCAACGGTTTCCTTGGAACAGCCTCGGTGAAATTACTGGGACATCCGTCTGGCAGTTAAACACTTTTAGAGTGCCAGCCCAGAATAAAAACAAGTTTTGGATGACAGGAGATTCTTCAGGCAGGAACAGAGGCTGAATAGGCTAGGTTATCTCTCTGGGATATAAAGGAAACCACCACTGACTCAAGAACTGAGTGGCCCGAGGACTAGAGGTAAACAACTGAGAGGGTTTCTAATCTTAATAAGAACAAGAAGTACGCCAAACTCCTATGCTTTGCCTTTTTAAGCTTTCTATATTGTTGCTTGCTTAGCTTTGTGGCCATATCCCTCTGGGCAGTGGTGATCTCAGAGGGAGGTGAGGGACCGGATGCAGGAGCACCCCGGGAAAGTGGACCCCATAGTGAGTAGGGGCGTAATCCACCGAACCTGTAGGACGCGGGTGGACCCCTTAAGCGAGGTGGGATATAATCCCCTGAGTGGAGTAGAAGGGGGGCGGAATCCACTGCCTGGACTCTAACAGGAGTTAGGGCGTAATCCAGGAAGTCCCGGTGCAGCCGAAGGGGCCGGAGTAGCTCCCACTAGCAATAGGCTGGTGGACCACACTAGCAATAGGCTGTGTGAACTGATGAGACCTGCGGCCCGGGGATTGACAGGACTCCCACAAGCAATAGGCTGGGGGCTGGAAAGGATTGTTATAGCAAAGATCCTGGTTTAGGTGTGGTGTGATTGTAGGTCGCAAGGTGACTCCGGGACCAGCTGCGGGCGGGGTAAGGGACCGTGAATCGGAGACCCCCGCTCTAGTAGGTCCCCACCCTTTTCTTACCGGTTAAGTGACAATTGTGTCCCTTCTCACTCGGAGAGAGAGAAGGCCCCGGGAAACCGTCCACGTACTTCTAGGCAGTGAAGCAACCCATCCCGTTCTCTTGAAGGCGAGCCGGTGCTCTCTGCTGGGGGAGGGGTGTACGGGGACCACCTCCTTGCTCGGAGAGCGGGGAGGCCCCAAGGAATCCGTCCGCGTACTCCTAGGTAGCAGAGTATCCCATCCCGTTCTCTTGAAGGCGGGCCGGTGCTCTCTACTGGGGGAGAGGTGTACGGTGACCAAAGCTTTCCTAAACTTTTGTGTGATTGGCCTACGACCAAAACCCTTCCCCAAATCTTCCTCTGGAGCAAGGACTCGCGTATGGAGTGAGCTCCCTCCCCTTGCTGTGTTTGAAGGGGAGCCCCTGGAAATCGTTTGCCAAAACCTGGGGCAATCGGGCATCCTACCCCGTTCCCCTAAAGGGCGAATTGGTAACTCATTGCCGGACAGGGTGCATGCGAGGACCTTCCTTATAAATCCTCCCCAGTGGTGTGAATGTTGAAAGGGGTGAGGCTACACCCAGGTTTAAAAAGGAGCAAGAGGGAAGGATTGCTCTCCCCCAGAAGAGAGAGCAGAGCTTATTGCAGTGTTCTAATTTGTGTAATATAGATTTTAGTGTTGTTTAACTATTCTTCCAGCATGATAGCAAGTGTTTTAGTGTTGTTGTGTTGTTTAACCACTCTTTAAGTATAATAGTAATTGCTTTGTTAAATATTTAATCCTCTTCTACAAGGAGGGTTGGTAAAAACAGCCCACCCTCCCTGCTGAATTGATAGTAAAACAATGCCTGTGCCCATAAGAAAAAAGGATTGGGCCCAAACCGGCAGGCAACCGCAGTTTGAGGAAGTTAAGAGTGGGGGTTGAGGGGTTAACTCTGTAGTTGCTGGTGGAAATTAAGTAATTGCAGGGTTGGCTTCTTGCTTTTTTCCTTTCATAATAGTAATTGCTTAAATAATGATGTGACGTTGTGCAGTCTATATGATTTTATAAAAACTTAATAATAAGTCAATATAATGTAACTGGAATAGTTTTAGGGAAAAAATATGGTAATAAGTGAATATAACGTGACTGGGATATGCTTTATGCAAAAGGTCTCTTGTAAGGTATCATTACAGAGCTTATAATCTACTGAGTATAGTCATCTGATTTGTACCACTCTTGTATCTAAAACTAGAAATATAAAATGTATCTCTCTATCAGTGTTATAGAGGGCAGACAATTTATGAGTTTGCCCTGCATGGGCTTGTGCAGGGTAAAACGGATTTATTTGGGTTTAGGCCCCATTGGGATTTGGGCATCTGAGTACTAGAGACAAGCACACTACTGTGAGCTGTTTTCAGGTAAACTTGCAGCTTTGGGACAAGTGATTCAGACCCTGGGTCTGTGTTAGAGCAGACTGGAGTGTCTGGCTCAGCAAGACGGGGTGCTGGAGTCCTGAGCTGGCAGGGAAAACAGGAGCAGAAGTAGTCTTGGTACATTGGGTGGCAGCTCCCAAGGGGGGTTTCTGTAATCCAACCCATCACAAATGGCATAAGCGGTAAAACTATGAATAAATGTTAAAAAAAGAAATTCTTGGTTTCTTTGCAGCCATTCCTTTGGGAGTGTCTGTAAGGTAATCCAGGCAAAAGGATATTAATCAAATGATTAAGGTAAAATCATTTGACTATATAAAAAAAGTTAGTTAAATTTGTTAAGAAACGCTCCTGGTGTGTATAATGTTTTGTTTATAAGTTTAAGATGTTTTCTAGTGTTGTTTGATTTTGGTATTTAGCATTTGATCCTTAAAGTAACTTAATGCTTTACAAAATTTAAAGTGTTTAAAATAAAGACCAAAGTTGTGGCTGCAGCAAAATAGTCAAAGCCAAAAGAATGGAAAATTTTAAATCTGTTTTGGTAACAAATAGCAAGTAAAGGCTAATATCAACTAAAAAGCCACAAATAGAAATCTGGAAGTGTTGCTGGGTACACCTTGTACCCGGTACACCTTTGGCACTCCCTGGACGGTTGCGCCTCAGGTGCTCTGGCCCTATTTGCTCGCGTGCATCACCGGATGACTGTGCACCGTTGATTGCTGCAGTTAAGTAAAACTTTTCCTCTGTGGCCCAGCACTACTGCCAGTGACGTGATGATTGGGCAGACAGCACTTTTCCCTCTTTAAAAACTTTTTCTAGATATTTGAATTAATTTTATTCAAATGTTTACATGTTATAATTGTAAGTATGTGTTAGTCCCTCTTTAAGAACTCTTTCTAAATATTTGGATTAATTTGTTCAGGTGTTTGAGTGTTGCAGGCATTTGCCTTTTTTACGGGAAGATACATTACTATGTGTTAGTTTTGGTGGTGTGTTTTCTTATGGAGGAAGGGCAAATGCAGGATCTTGGACGGAGGTTTTGCAACAGTTTTGCATTGGTAAAATATGTCATGCGGGGGCTGTTATGGGGTTTTTGCTTAAGGATTTTGTATCACAATCTGGCATATCTGAACTAATTATAAAAGAGCTATGTGCAGCTTCACAGATCCAGTATGTGTGCGGCTTCACAGATCCAGTATGTGTGCAGCTTCACAGATCCAGTATGTGTGCGGCTTCACAGATCCAGTATGTGTGCGGCTTCACAGATCCAGTATGTGTGCAGCTTCACAGATCCAGTATGTGTGCGGCTTCACAGATCCAGTATGTGTGCAGCTTCACAGATCCAGTATGGCCAAATGCCCTTTAAAGGCCACTCCCAATCAGAGGACCAGATTCAGCCCTCATAAAATTTTTTACCAGGGCACCCAATGCAGCTACCAACAGTGCCCTGCTGGCCTAGCTCAAATAAACAGTCATTTAATAAATTACACAATAGTCAGATACTAACGAAATGTGTTAGGTCTTTTTATATACAGCAGTCCTGCCACTCGCTGAAACCTGGCACTGGGTTTGCATAAGGGTCCATCAGCAAAGAACTGCCCTCGCCCCATGCTGAGGGACTCTTGTCCGCTGACAAATCCATTAAGCCTTCGGACCTTGCTAAGAAAACAACTTCTCCACCTGAGGCCACAATAAAGCCTCCAACCAAGCAAGGTGATTGTGCTGGTAACCCCTCCCTTGCAGCCTCATTGCCGGACAGCTAAGTGAACTAAGACTACGAAATCTTAAAGAATAGCTTGCGGAAGCTAGCCAAAACTACCTGAAGATGAAACTTTTAATATTTCTCAGCCTCTCCTCCTTAACGAACTTGGGGTGGGGAGGGAAAAAGTAATCTTGGCCAATCAGTAGCCTCCAGTTTGGCCTGTGTCGTATTGCAGTGTATTCCGGCTCTATATGGTTGCCCATTGTTGTAGTCCCCGCTCCCCAGCTACTCCCCCTCGTATCTTCTCCAATTCCCATACAAATCTGTCTGGCCGTAGCCTCAGGGAAATTCAAGTCTCGGAACAACAAATGTGGTATAGCACATCCTACCGATGGAATTGTTGTTTACAGTGGTGAATTGTGCTAAATGCTACTATAAGAACCACCACTTTCTCATTTCCCTCTCTGCTTTCCAAATAACTACCTAGTACCCTAATTGTTTTCAGAAAGCGGCCATTCAACTGGCCCAGCTTGTGCAGTGGGAAAGTTTTTATTGGGGAAAGGGAGGCGTAGTAGAAAGAATCTTACATGACCTAACTAGAGTAGCCGCTATTTGAACAATAGACAAAGCCCAAAACCATAAAAAACACCTGGAAAATTTGGAAAAAGCATCAGGCCTCCTTACTGAGGCAGGGTTAACTAAACACCCTTGCCTTAGCAGGAAAGAACACTGTCTGGGATTCAGCTTGTAGTCAAATGCAGGATTTCTTTAACGGTCCCTTAGAAAAAAAATGCAAACCAATGTTTTAAATCAGCGGTGGCCTAAAACCCTTACCACTACTGTGGGAGTGCCACCCAAGCTGTGGAAGTGGAGAAATACGTGAACATTGTCAAAATAAATCTGTGACTCTGTTGCATGTACCTTCCAAGCTTCGGAACCGGTAAATGGCACCTGGGCCCCAGTGCACTTACTTGTGCCAAAACCCTGGGCGAATTGTCTCTGGGACTGGGTTATCCACCGGCAGGTATGGGAAGTTAAACCACCCCATGAACCTAGCCATTTCATCACCACTCCCTCTGATTTCGCTGCTCAACATATCTGGGTGGGTATCGGAACCTTGTGGTCATTATGGCCCTTGGAACCCCCACAGCTATTTTGCCTCCGCAAATTGCATCCTGAAGAAGTAGTTAACGTTTTAATTTGGCATGTTGTGAAGGGGAAGCGATAGGTAAAAATCCAAAGGAAAAATTACTATTTAGTAAAAGCCAGGGATGTGCCCTGCCATCGGACCCCCACATCCCTATCCCCTTTCACCTTAACTTAACCGCTGCACAAGGAAGCCGCTTTATTGTATGGCCTGCTAATCCTCAGGTTTATGTAACCCTCCATCCAAGTGTTCCTTTTATATTTAATTGGACTTCCCCTATCCCTAACCGCTTCCTAAACCTCACTTCTCTACTCCCTCTGCTCTCCAACTTATCTCACCTGCAAAACCCAAATGCATGTAATAGAAATAGAATACAACAAAAAGGCCAAAGCCTTCCAAACTGCTTATCGAGTACATACCTTATGCTCCTCCTATGACATTGCATGCTTTGCCTCTAAGGAAATCGCCCAAGTTACACCCAGTTGGCTAACCTCTTCTACTCTTCACATTCTATTTTAGATTGTTCTAGCAATTTGTTGCGGATTAATGTTGGCTGTTGCTTGTTGTCTATGTAAATTTTGCCGTTTGCCCCGGCTCCCGGTTCAGCCCCGACCACCACCGGAAGCCCTTTATTTTCCACCCCACACTGTATTGTCCCTCAAATCCGGAAATCGACCACCTTAGTGTCATTTCTAAATCCAAATACTGTCCTATGGCCCCTTTGTTTAATAATAGTAGTGATGCCTATAGGGCATCAGAGGAGGGAAATTGTGGGGAAATAGAGGGGGGGGGCTTTCTTTTTGATAGCCAGAGCTTTGAATCTGAAGGCCCCAAAATAAACCCTCCAACAGAGATCTGTTATGCTGATGGCCTTTGCACAGAGTAGGGCAGGCCTAAAGCTTAAACTAGACTAAACTGCACAGTTTTCTGCCAAACTCGGTCAAGGGTCATGTCCAGAGGAGGGAATGGGAGAATAACCCCGCCCCCCCTGCAGCAGTACTAATGAAATATGTTCATAACTGATGAAATATGATAACCGCAAGCTACGGAAATAACGTAAGAAGCTACGGAAATAACGTAAGATGCTTGTGATTTGTAAATTGTTTTGCAGAGAGTTAATCATCCTTGCTGCTATAACTATTTGCAATATTTTCCAAGTCCAGCTATCTGCAATTTAACCAATGATAGCTCTCCTTTAAGCTCCTCTGGAAACCCCCCCCCCCCTTAAGCCTTTGCTGAAATCCCCCGGAAAATGACATAGTCCAAGTCTTGAGAAATGTACCCAAGCTAGGGCTGAGCACCACCCCTGCGGAAACCACCAAGCGCCCTTCTACCCAAACAAACACCCACTCCTCGGAAATTAAGTCAGAGGGTAGGGAGGGGGGTGAGAAGATTGACCCCAACCCCTGCTTCCTAGCTCGTGATCAGCTCATGCTCAACCCTTGCCCAGCTTGTGATTTGTCCCCAAAGCTCGTGCTCAACCCTTGCTCAGCTTGTGATTTGCCCCCAATGATTTAATTCATGACGTATTGTTTGTACCCTGCTTGTGGTTTAATGGAATAAAAGCAGCCTGTGAGCTGTTGCTAGGGGTGCCAGTTTGAAAAACTGCACCCCAACGCGTTGGTATGTATTGCAATAAAGGCCTCAGGCTCTGAGTCTGTGAACTAAAATCACTGCGTGGGTGATTCTTTCCATGACAAACCCATGCCCCAAGGGATTTCTGGAGCACCTGCCACATTTCAACGTCTTATGGAGAAAGTTGTGGGAGACATGAATTTACTGCAAGTGTTAGTTTATTTGGATGACCTGATTGTGTTTGGAAGAACCTTGGAGGAGCATGAAGAAAGACTTCTTAAAGTGCTTGATAGGTTAGAGGATTATGGTTTGAAGCTTTCAATTGACAAATGCCAGTTCTGCAGGACCTCAGTGAAGTATGTGGGTCACATCGTGTCCCAAGAGGGTGTGAGTACTGATCCCGATAAAATAGAAGCACTCACTACATGGCCATGTCCAAGTAACTACAGAGAACTCAAGACCTTTCTTGGGTTTAGTGGCTACTACCGCAGATTTGTGAAAAACTATGCTACGATTGTAAAACCTCTGAATGATCTTACCAGGGGATACCAGTCCAGCAGGAACAAATCTAAGACCAAGAATAAGGGGAGGTCCCCAAAGCCTCCTGTGCAGAGACACTATGGCCCCTTCGAACCATTTGGGCCACGGTGGGATGAGAGATGTGAAAGGGCTTTTCGAGAAATCATTACTTGCCTAACTCATGCTCCAGTCCTAGTCTTTGCTGACCCAAGCAAACCATTTATCCTGCATACTGATGCCAGTTTGGAGGGTCTGGGAGCAGTACTGTACCAGGAACTGGAAGGAAAACATAAACCTGTAGCCTTTGCCAGCCGAGGACTGTCTGATAGTGAAACTCGCTATCCCACCCACAAGCTGGAGTTCTTGGCCTTGAAATGGGCCATCACTGAGAAATTTCGAGACTACTTATATGGTGCTCAGTTCCAGGTGTGGACAGACAACAACCCACTGACCTATGTGTTAACCAGTGCTAAGCTGGATGCTACAGGGCAAAGATGGGTGGCCGCTTTGGCTAGCTATGACTTCAGCATTTAATACCGATCAGGGAGAAGCAATGTAGATGCAGATGCATTGTCCAGGCGTCCACAGGCACAAGGAGTTGCTGTGATACCCACAGATGGAGTGAGGGCTATTTGCAGTGTGCGTCGCCGGGAGCCAGAGTCCCATGAAAGTCTTCATGGATGTGCTGCAGAAGCTTTGGGCCTGCCCCCTGAATGTGTGCCTTCTGCTTCAGTGAACTATATTGCGTTGGACCAATCTCCTTTGCCCATGCTCAATGCGGCTGACTGGCAGGAAGCCCAGCTGCAAGATATTGACATTCGTGATACACTACTTGCCAAAAGGGAGGAGCGAAGCCCAGCTGTGGTTGTCCCACCTAACCCGGAGGGTAAACTACTATTGAGAGAATGGACCAAACTAAAACTGATTCAGGGAGTGCTACACCGAGTGACCACAGACCCTTTACAAAAGCAACGAGCACAGCTAGTGCTGCCAAAAGAGTACAGAGCCCTGGCCATGAGGGCCCTGCATGATGACTTTGGCCATTTAGGGATGGAGAGGACCCTGGAACTTATTCGTAGTAGGTTCTATTGGCCTCGGATGGCTGAAGATGTTCGCAGGAAATGTGAGACCTGCGCTCGATGTGTTCAAAGGAAAACTCTGCCCACGAGGGCTGCATATCTGAAGAACATCACCAGCAACAAACCTCTGGAGCTGGTATGCATTGATTTCTTGTCTTTAGAAGTAGACAAGAGAAATATTGGGAACATTCTAGTAGTGACTGACCATTATACGCGATATGCGCAGGCATATCCCACACGTGATCAGAGGGCCATCACTGTTGCTCGAGTACTGTGGGAGAAATATTTCTCAGTTTATGGATTTCCAGCCCGGATACACTCGGATCAGGGGCGGGACTTTGAGAGTCACCTTCTGAAGGAGGTGCTGAGGATAGCGGGAATTAAAAAGTCTAGGACAACGCCTTATCACCCTCAAGGTGATCCACAGCCAGAGAGGTTCAACCGAACCCTATTAGATATGTTGGGGACTTTGCGGCCAGAGCAGAAGGCAACCTGGAGCTAACATGTCGCATTTCTGGTGCACACCTACAATGCCACAAAGAATGATGCTACAGGAGTCACCCCATATCTCTTAATGTTTGGGCGAGAACCAAGATTACCCATAGACCTGTGCTTTGGTGTATCAGAGGATGGAGATAGCTATGAAACTCATCAGCAATATGTATCCCGACTAAGAGAAAAGCTGCGGGATGGTTATCACTTAGCTACATCTGCGGCTCGGAAGAACGCAGACCGGAACAAACATCGATATGATGCTAGGGTACGTCTGCAAGAACTCCAGCCGGGGGACAGAGTCCTGCTGCGAAATTTGGGTATTACTGGCAAACACAAGATAGCTGACAGATGGAAGGCAATACCTTACTTGGTGATGGAAAAGCTAGGAGATCTGCCGGTCTACAAGATCAAACCTGAAGATGGTCCAGGGCAGACAAAGACAGTGCATAGAAACCTTTTGCTCCCTGTGGGGGAATTGGTAGACACCCCGTATGAGATGGGCCACAACAGGGCAATCGGGCGGAACGAAGGTGCTGGACCAAAGCTGCCCTCCAACGTGGACAGCCAGCCCCCTGCAGCTAACCTACCCCTATGCAGCACATGCGAGAGTGAGTCTGAGGAGGAAGACACAACCATGGTGTATCCTGGGATGGAGACAAGATTTCAGTCTCAATCAGCATCAAAAGAGAGCTCCTCCTCTTCCTCCCTAAACCCCATGGCAGAAGTATTTAGGCCCATTCCTGACACCACTGGGCCACTGGTGGGACCCCCATGTGATGACACACACAGGTTATTGGACAGTGGAGACATACAGGTGGAGGATGTCCTGGGCACCTTGGACCCTCCACTGTTAGAACTAGAACTGCAGGGGCCTATGCCAGTAGCCGAGGGGCCCTCAAAGGAAACCTCCCCATCTGTCGTTCAAGACGCTGTCCACTCTACCACGGTAACAGAGAGTCTCAATAGACGAGACAGGGTAATAAGACCAGTAAAACGGTTGACTTTTGACGCACCTGGGGTGACTAGTGAGGAACCAATATGTTTAGCACACAGGCTTGTGGAAGCTAAAGTGGGCTATCTGAGGCCCTTTGGAGGGAACCAGTGAGTTGGTATAATAGGGAGTGTGATTTGTCGGGACGACAAATTCTCGGCTGGGGGGAGGATGTAAGCAGAGTCAGGATGAGCTCTACCCTGACATCTGGTGGTGAATTATGGCGAGTGTGGAAAAGAACTCCAGGGGCTGATCTTGTTTGCATAGGCACACCCACTCGCCTGGCATGGAACAACAGCAACTGAAAGTGGTTACTTTGGCTGGTGTGGGATCCCCAGTTTCTCTATTATTGGGGCAGGAAGAATAAAGTTTTGTTACCCTGATTCTGTGAATCAAGGCCAGTGGAACTGTTGTATGACAGAAGGACTGAGTGAGTCCTTCACCATTACCTAAGTAGCACTTGCTTGACAAGGGGCATGGGTTACAAAACCCAGTGAATTGAGAGAGGATGGGGATAGGTATTTGTACCTGATGGTATGGGCCCCCTCTGAGGGTTTGAAACACCAATTGCACCATCTTCTCTCTCCACTGTTGAATGTCAGAGCTAACTATGATTCCATTAGGAGTCTAGTTACAGGCTGCTGAGCTGAATTCACTTTGGGCCAATGGTGCACCAGCACTGGGGCTCCCCTACTATACTATGAGCTGAAATCACAAAAGAGCTGAAGTTATTAAGAGCTGAGATCACTGAGTGCTGTGTTAGCTAGTGGGGGAGCCTGAAGCTATATTGCTCAGCAGCTGGCGGAGCAGCGAGCGGCGCGGAGCCTTGCGGGGCCGGTTGGAGTGGCCCAAGGAACGGCGAGCGGAGCTGTTTGCGGGGATGGCTGGAACGGCTCACAGGTCGGTGAGCGGAGCGGAGCAGCTTGTAGAGCGGAGCAGTTTGTGGGATGGCAGGAAAGTGGACTGGCTCGTGGTGAAGGCTGCGGCGGAACCCCCACGGAGAAACAGACGGCTGGCCAGCCTCGGATCATGTAAGGTGCCCCTTAACACCCTGCGTGCCCCCCCCTTTTTGCTCTGGGGCTGCACTGACCAGGGACAGAGACTTTGGGGGTGTTGGACTTTGGGGACTCTGGGTGATTTTTGGGTTGTTGGATTCAAGAGCCAAAGGGAAAGGACACAGCCCAATTTGCTGGGGTGGGTTTTGCTCATGGTTTGTGTTATGAATCCTGTTTGTGGTGTTTTTCCAATTTTATGCTGATGTCGTTTACCTCATGTTATTAAACATTTTCTGCTACACTCAGACTCCGTGCTTGCGAGAGGGGAAGTATTGCCTCTTAGAGGTATCCAGGGGGGTGGTATGTAATTGTCCCAGGTCACTGGGTGGGGGCTCGAGCCGGTTTTGCATTGTGTTATTGAAACGGAACCCCTAGATACAGAACCCGGCCCTTGTTGCTGCCAACTTAGATGGGCAGAAGGGTTACATCTGGATAGTTGAAGTCCCCCATCACCACCAAATCTTATGCTTTGGATGATTTTGTTAGTTGTTTAAAAAAAGCCTCATCCACCTCTTCCACCTGGTTAGGTGGCCTGTAGTGTACTCCTAGCATGACATACCCTTGTTTTTTACCCCTTTTAGCCTAACCCAGAGACTCTCAACACTTCCGTCTCCTATGTCCATCTCCACCTCAGTCCAAGTGTGTACATTTTTAATATATAAGGCAACACCTCCTCCCTTTTCCCCCTGTCTATCCTTCCTGAGCAAGCTGTACCCATCCACACCAACATTCCAATCATGTGTATTATCCGACCAAGTTTCGGTGATGCCAACAATGTCATAGTTGTATTTATTTATTAGCACTTCCAGTTCTTCCTGCTTAGACCCTACAATAACTCACCAGTACCCATACTTCTCACGTTTGTATATAGGCATCTAAAATACTGATTTGATTTTGCCTCCCAGTTTTGCCCTGACCCTCCTTTCTCTCTGCCATTATAGCCCACGCTCCCTCCTATTTCCGACCCATCTCCCAGGTCTCCATGTTCCCCACCTAACAAACTGGCTTTCTGTGGTCTCTTCAACTTTCCCCAAAACACACCGGATTCAGGGCCATGAGACAGTTCTGTTTGTTCCTGGCTGACCTTCACCGTTTCACTCCTTTTCCTGGCCCCTGCATTTTGTTCAATGACTTTCCTCTAATTGTCTAAGTCCCTCAGTATCCTATCCCTACCCTCCAGCATATCTACCACTCCTCCCAGTTTAGTGTCATCTGCAAACTTGCTGAGAGTGCAGTCCACATCATCCTCCAGATCATTAATGAAGATATTGAACAAAACCGTCCTCAGGACCAACCCCTGGGACACTCTGCTTGATACCGGCTGCCAACTAGACATGGAGCTATTGATCACTCCCCGTTGAGCCTGATGATCTAGCCAGCTTTCTATCCACCTTATTGTCCATTCATCCAGCCTATACTTCTTTAACTTGCTGGCAAGAATACTGTGGGAGACCGTCCACTGCTTTCCCCTCATCCGCAGAGCCAGTTATCTCATTATAGAAGGCAATTAGGTTAGTCAGGCATGACTTGCCCTTGGTGAATCCATGCTGACTGTTCCTTATCACTTTCTTCTCCTCAAAGTGCTTCAAAACTGATTACTTGAGGACCTGCTCCATGATTTTTCCAGGGCACTACATTAGCCTTTTTCCATTCATCCGGGACCTCCCCCACTTGCCATGAGTTTTCAAAGATAAAGGCCAGTGGCTCTGCAATCACATCTCCCAACTCCTTTAGCAACCTCGGATGCAATGCATCCAGCCCCATGGACTTGTGCTCGTCCATCTTTTCTAAATAGTCCTGAACCACTTCTTTCTCCACAGAGGGCTGGAAACACTTGGAAAACATTTGCAGCTGAGATTCAGGAGAGAGAGTCTGTAGGGAAGGATGCTCCCTGCTGCTTTTTCCTCCCCTGTTGGAGTTTCTTTTGTTTCCCTTCCTGCTTGATGACTCTGTTTGTTGCTTAAATGCAAATTAAACAGAGCACCCATTCCTTTGTTGAGACAGGCCTGTTTGCCAACCTCAGGTTAGAGCACGTGTTAACACCATAAAGGAGAATCTTATCACTTCACGTACAATGTTGCCACACACATATTAGATCAGGGCAATACTGACCGGCAAATTATACATTTACAAATAATACATTGCAAGATTGTACAAAGATTATTACAACAGTGGGTACGGTGTGGGCACAAGGGTACATTCTGTCACACTCCCCTACCTTCCCCCTCTCAGTCCTTTGTTCTCGAGGTGGGGTCTTTGCTCAGCTTCCCTGCTGAGAGGCAGGGAAATCCATAAACCATTGGGGCTTGCATTGTCTCTCTGACCCCTTTCTTGATGTGGGTCAATTTCAACTAGTTCCTTAATGACTCCCTCCTCCACCCAGACAGGGAGGTGACGCCCACCTGTGGCTCGGAACCTGTCCTGAGAGCAAACTTGCTCCTATTTTTTCTCCCCACAGGGTAACACTGCAACACATAGGGGAAACTGAAGCACATACACGGGTCATAAAATACTACAAAAAATTCCCACTTTGTCACAGGGACCAATCCCCTGGTTTTGTTGGTTTTTTCCCCCCCACTGGCTGATCTGACCCAAAGTGGCTCTATTCACCATGGCACTGTCTTCCAGGACGCTGGGGCTTTCAAATGTGATGAGAAGGCCCAAGCTGAATCCTGGTATGTTATAGGAAATACATTTCCTGCTGTGCGGCGCTCATACTCAGGGTCATTGGCACCCCATTGTGCTGGGTGCGGCGTGGACACACAGTGACCAAGACCAGGCCGGCATAGCAGGGGCCTGCAGGTCGGGATTGAGGGGCACCGGTGGAGAAGGGGGTCAGGCAGCCCCTGCTCTCACTCTGCCCCTGGACCTGGTGCATTCTGGGTGCATTTGCATTTCCCCGGAGGCCCCTCCACCTCTGCCCAGAGCAAAATCCCAATCAACTGTGCCAAGCGGGTGCAGGGATGTCACCGCCTCTGGGCTCCAGGACTGGCAGACTCTGTTAATGGTTCATTCGCTGGGGAATAAGAGGCTGGAGCAGCCCCTGAAGGAGAGACAGACAGGGACCTCGCAGCTCCACAGACACCCAGGAACTGCTCCTTCCCCTGGCACGGAGTCACCCCAGGTGAGTGGGAGCCCCAGCCCTGTACGGACAGCCCTGGCATCACATGGCCTTACAGCAGCCTTCTTCTTTTGGGGTATCTGGTGAGCACAGGGGCTGCACACAGACTGGGGTGTTATTGTAGGGTCTCTGGTGCGCACAGGGGCTGAAACACAGACTGGTGAGTTATTGTAGGGTCTCTGGTGAGCACAGAGGCTGCACACAGACTGGTGAGTTATCGTAGGGTCTCTGGTGAGCACGGGGGCCATGCACAGACTGGTGTGTTATTGTAGGGTCTCTGGTGAGCACAGGGGCTGCACACAGACTGGTGAGTTATTGTAGGGTCTCTGGTGTGTACGGGGGCCATGCACAGACTGATGAGTTATTGTAGGGTCTCTGGTGAGCACGGGGGCCATGCACAGACTGGTGAGTTATTGTAGGGTCTCTGGTGAGCACGGGGGCCATGCACAGACTGGTGAGTTATTTTAGGGTCTCTGGGGAGCACAGGGGCAGGGCACAGACTGGTGAGTTATTGTAGGGTCTAGGGTGAACACAGGGGTCATGCACAGAAGACTGGTGAATTATTGTAGGGTCTCTGATGAGCGCGGGGGCGACACACAGACTGGTGAGTTATTGTAGGGTCTCTGGTGAACACGGGGGTCATGCACAGAAGACTGGTGAGTTATTGTAGGGTCTCTGGTGAACACACGGGGGGCTGCGCACAGACTGGTGAGCTATTGTGGGCTCTACACATAGTGTTTGCTATTTTGGCAGGGCTGGGAGCTGGCAGCTTGTCTCTGGGCTTGGGAGACAGTCACAGGGAACTGATGGGTCTCCTGTCCCCGCAGGTGTCCCTCGCACTGTCCCGCTGGAAGCTGTGAAGGCCCATCCCGGCCAGCGATGCTGATCCTGAGCTGTTCCTCCAAGCTGCGGCTGCTGGAGGGGATGCTACAGCGGGGCCTGCCTGACACGCTGCCGGTGACCAGGACTCGCCTGCCCCCGCAGGGCCGAACCCTCCCACCCTTGGGTTGGGCAGAGAGCAGGGCAAAGTCCCTCATAGACACCTGGGTGATGGGGCACATATTGGACTGGGGTGCAATCCCCTGGGTTGGGGTACATGCAGGGCTGGCCCTTCCACCTGGTCAGGGGGTAGCAGTTTGGGGGGCAGACCCTTTCTCCAGGTCAGGGGGCAGCAGTTCAGGGGCCGGGCAGGCTCTCATAGATCCACAGGGGATGTGCCGTACCCCAGCTTGTCACCAGTCCCCTAGGAGCGACCCCGGTAGTGAGCCAGGGCCCGAGGCTCCACACAGCTCCACAGGGGCAGGCCCGTGACCTCCACCACTGGGCCTTTGACACCAGCCCTCCCATCTCTCTCCGTGGCTCCCTGCAGCGAATGCAGCCGAACCAGATGCCTGCGGGAGGCTTGGACCGGGCCCCTGCGGTGTGTGTTGGCAGAGACCCCGGCAGCCTTTGCAAAACACAGTAGCGGTTCATTAGTCACCTGGCTCGACTCCTCAGGTTAGCACAGGGAATCAAAGGTTAAGCCACAGCCCAGCCTGGCCAAGCCTGGGCAATGAGCCAGCCAAGACGTCATGGGCCCCATGGCTCGCTCTGTCTCTGTCCCTTTGTTCTTAGGCCAAGGTGAAAGATGCTGAGACCCCCCAAAAGCCGGCTCTTAGCCCCGTATCCTGACCCCTCGCGGCCGCTGTTCTTCAGCTGGGGGCCTCTCTGCTGCAGAGCCGTGAGGGGGAATCTCACTCGCTCTGTGTGAACATCCACCCCAGCCATTGGGGTTTCCATGGTCTCTCCAGATCCTCCTTGCGTGTGTGTAGACTTTATTCCCTTGGTTAATGAGGCTGGTCTCCAGCCGGGCTGTTACATGAGTCACAACCCATCACTTCCCTTCACACGCTGCGCAGAGCAGTACAGGACACAGAGGGAAACTGAGACACACATTTGAATCAGAAAGATACTACAGAAAGCTTCTACTTCATCACACAGGCCCCCTGCCCTGGGTTAGGGGTAGCAGCAGGAGGGCAGGCATCTTCCCCAGGTTAGAGGTAGTGGTGGGAGGGGGGTGGCAGGCCCTTCCCCTAGGTTAGAGGTAGCGGTGGAGGAGCCCTCCCCTGGCCCTTCTCCTCACTCACCCCCCTGCCTCCCAAAGTCCAAATCCAGCACCAATGCCTACTGCTCACCCAGCGTAACCGCCAGGACCTGCCCATCCAATCAGAGCACAAGCGGGCTCTGTGCCAGCCAATCTCAGTATGGTCAGGGTTTGCGTAAGCCAATGAACATGTGGGCGGCTCCATGGCAGCCAATCACAGTGTGGGACAGCTGGGTGCTAGCCAATCATGGCTCTGACCACCCCCACCCCCCTGGCTCTGAATTTCCTCCTGGTCCTCACCATGGGTGGTTCTGACCACACCCAGCTAAACCATTGACAAAATGGGCCTTTTATATATTTGTATGAATCCTATGTGTGCCTCAGTTTCCCCTGGCTACCCAGTGCGGGAAGCAAACCGTGAGAGGGAACCAGCTGGCTGTGAGAAGCAGCAAAAATGTGAAGAAATGCAGCAAAGGGTAAGTGGGCAAAGGCCCCAGGGATGCTGGATTCCGCAGGGAGCTGGATACTAAATTGTCCGTTTAAGGAGGAGGAGGGGCTGTAGACACCAACCTCAATGCCTTTGAGAAGGGTTGTGATTTGATCCTGGTTTACCCTTCGCACCAGCTCTGCTGTCTCACCCCCATGCTCGGGCCCCCAAAGCCATAGAGACGTACAGCCAGATGGACGGCGTTAATACTGGGGACTGGGAACTGTTCAAAAAGGCTCCACTGCTTATGTTTGACCTGACACCTGAGGCTTATATGAAAAGGTTTTGGGGTGTGCAAAAGACCCAGGGTGGGACCTAAATGGAAGCCACCTGCCGACTGGGAGAAGCCCTCCCGACAGCTCGGATCCCAGTGCAGACAGAGGACTCAGGGTGGGGGGGGCTGGTAGTCATGGTTCTCCTGGACATCGGCTTTGACCTCCTGCTGAGATTTTCTGTATCACCTTAAGACAAAATCCAGTCCCTGATCCTGCCCCAGCCAAGGGTTTGAACCCCAGGAGCCAGAGGCTCAGACTGGAGGTATCAGTGAAAAGGCGAATAGCTCGGCCGGCATGTAGCAGGGTTTTCCCCCCTTGCCTGTAACACTAAGGAAAGGCTGTTGAGCTCAGGACACCTGTCTGTCTGGAAGTTGACCCCCTGTATTTGAGTGGGGCAGGGGAACCGCCCCCCCCAATCTCCACACGGGACATGTGAGTCACACGGGGTCCGGCAGAAGTTCCCTGAGGCTGTGGCCAAGGGAGCCAGCTCACAGCCTGCTCTCCCTGGGGAAACAGAGTCAGAGCTGAACCTGGTGGGAGCTGAGCCCCCAGCTGAGCATGGGCAGACACGGGCAGGGCATGGCCAAGGTTAAGACCCGGAATCGCCAGCAGGGGGGTCCTGGCCTGGGGTGAGGGCAACAGGTTAACCCCAGGAGGGGAAATGGATTCCTGGCATACACACAGCCCTGGGGTTGGGACACAACCAGCGTAGGGGAGCCCCCTGCATCACCAGACCCTGGGACACCAGAACCCCAGAGACATGGCTGGGCTAAGACCAGCCTCGCAGGGGGACACACCTACACTGATCCCCCAAATGCTCAAGGGGTCAGGACACCCCAGGGAGCAGCCAAGATGGCCGACACATGGAGGCGGGGGGGGCCATGACACTCTTCACTCCCTGGCAGATGGGGGGGTGCAGTGGCTGGATCCCATCCCAGTTTCAAACCCAAAGGTTTTGGGGTGGCAAAAGGGTGTTGAGGCTGCATGAAAACTCCCCCCTGCCCCCTGCTAGTATCAGTGAACAGACTTGCCCTAAGGGTGGATGTGAGACTGCTCTGAGCTGGGTATTGGAAAGGGTGAGTTTGAGTCGAGCCAGCTGTGAGCATGCTGACCGTGCCTGGAAGGACAGGGATGGGGAAGATGCTGTGGCTTCTATGGATAGCATTTGGGGGTTCGAACTTCACTGGGACAGTCACTAGTTTAAGTGACCCAGAGAGACAAGGCAAGCGCTGCTGACTCCTGGATTTCCCCGCCTCTCAGCCGGGAGGCTGAGCAGAGACCCCAGCTCGAGAGCACAGGACTGGGAGGTGGGGGGTACTGGACAAAGATGGAGGCTCTCACCTGGAGCTGGCCAAGGAGGTCAGACGGAGACAGAGACAGCCTGGAAAGGGACTTTCACTCCAGCTTGGCTGGGCCCTGGCTGACCGCAATGGACACTGCTTTACCCCCAGTTCTCTCTGCTGACCTAAGACCGCTCCGTGATTCATAAACCAGCCTGGCTTGACAATGCTGCCGGGTGTCACTGCAAACACAGGCTGGGGTGTGGGAGCCCCGAAGAGCGGCCAGGTCTCTCCCGGGGTCTGGCTCAGTGGGAGGCACCGGGCAGAGCTCGCGGGGTGGAGCAGGAGGGCTGGAGCCCAGAGGCTCCATCTCAGAGGCGGTGGCCTGCCCTGCAGGAAGAGTGGGGCTCCCTGGGGGGTGGCACTTTGAGGGCTCCTCCAAGGGGCAGAGTAAAAGCTGGGGCCCAGCATCGATCCTGGGGATCCGGGATATCCCCGGACTCTGACCCCTGTGTCTTGGCAGGTCTACGGCACTGTGATGCATGTGAACCGCGGGAACCCGGCTGGCCAGGAGGTGCTGGTGGATTCATGGCCAGCGTTCAAAACGGTCCTCACCCGGCCACGCAGAGAAGTGCGGCCTTTGCTGGGCCCCTCCCATCCGCCGCGTTCCCCTCCCCCACCTGACCCCATCTCTGCCCCGCTCCCCTCCCCCCCCGACGCCATCACTGCCCTGCTCCCCTCCCCCACCTCATGCCATCACTGCCCCTCCCCGACTTCCTTGCCCCTTTCCCTGCTTGGTGTCATCTCTACCCCTCCCCCTTCTGTCTGCCCCACCTCCCCACAGCCTGTTTCCCCTTTCTGCTGCCCAGAGCCCCTTTCCCATTGTCCCGTAGGCCCCCTGGCTCCGTTCACAGGGCCCCTTCCCCCCTCCTCAATCTCTTACTTGGGGCCCACTGTGCCCCGCTCCTCCGATGCCGTCCCTGAGGGTCATGGGGGGAGGGCAGAGGCTGCGCTCACCCCCAGGCAGTGTCCCCCCTGCAGGTGGCGCGGGACCCAAGCGATTATTTCACCAACTTGTACACGGCCTTCTACCGGGACGAGGGCGCCTGCCGGGCCCTGCTGGAGAACAGCCGCGCTGTGGACTGGGGCCAGGCCTTCCAGATACAGGGTGAGCCCCTCCAGCCCTGCTCCATCCAGCACCTGCCACATGGGGGGCAGGACCGCTCCCCCCTCCCATGGGCCAATAGCCCTGAGGAGCCTGCCTGGGCCCCTCCCCCCCACGGGCCAATAGCCCCGAGGAGCTCACCTGAGCCCCTTCTCCATCCAGACCCGGGATCCTGAATGAGCCAAGCTTGGGAACCCCCAGTTGGGCATGCTGGCTCACAGTGGCCCTTGGCCCCTCCCTGCTGCTCTCCCGCACCGGGCTGGGCCCCCCACGTCCATGGGCACCTTTCAGGGGCCCCTGCTGACAGCGCACGGCTGTCCCTGCAGGGCTGCAGGACGGGGTATACGAGACCATCAGGGACATCGCCAGGGCCAGAGGGCTTGAGATGGAGACTTATCCGTACCGGCCGCTGCTGCACCCAGACCCACCTGCCATGCCCCAGTACCGGTAGGTGCCCCCCAGATATGGGGTGTGTGTGAGAGAATGGGGCAATGTACACAACCAGCCTGTGCTAGCTGGAGGGGGGAGCAGGGTTGGGGGAAGGGAAGGACCCCGGCGTGCCAGGCCAGAGGCCTCCATTGCGCCCTAGATCTGGTGGCAATGAGTTCCCCAGGCTAACGGTGCTGGCAGAGTGAGGGCATCACCACGGCCACACACACAGCCCCAGGCATTGGGCACATGCTGCCAAGGATTTCCCATCCTGCTCCGGGGCAGGGCTGAGTCAGCCCTAGAGCTTCGCCAGGGGGCAGGGGCAACGCAGCCTGGCCAAGGAACCTCTTTGGTCCCAGGATGGGGAGAGCAGGGGGAGGGGCAGTCTGTAACCCTTCAGTATCCTGGGATGGACAGCCAGGGGTCCTTGACCCCAGAGCCGTCCCCTCTGAGGGGAGGGGGCTCCAAGTACAGAGTCCCCTGGTCCCTCCTTTCCTGTCAGCGGGTAGGTCTCCGGGAAGGGTGTTCGCTGCCCACTGAGCACTGGTGCTTTCATCTCAGGGAGCTGAGCTTAGCCAAGGCCCATTGGCACCGATGACTCTGCTGGGGCTGGATTGGGCCTTGTCAGACAGCCCCTGTGCTGAGGCCGCGGGAGTGTGTCGATCCCCTCCCCGCATGTGCCAGGGCCTGACTTGATCCCGTCCCCCCAGGGCTCCCCCTTCTCCCCCACACCAGGTCTATCCTCTCTCAGCCTCCCCCCATTCTCCCTGTGCCAGGTCACTCCCCCTCCAGCCTCCCTCCCCTCCATGGGGGACACTGGGAGGAGCAATATGGGGGCTATAGGCACCCCAGAATTTTCCATAGCCTCCCCTCCCAGTGCAAAGGCCCAACGTTACGCAGCAGTAAGGATGGCAATGCCATACCATGCCACCCGTCGGTCTCGGCTGCTTCTGGCGATGGCGCTGCCTTCCGAGCTGGGTGGCACACCCCTCCCCCACAGGATACATTCCATGCCCCCCAGTTTGAGATTCGGCAACCCCCCATCCCCTCCATTTTTCTGTCCAGCCCATCTCAGCCCCACAACTGGGAAGAGGATGGCGCCGCCGGACACTGCTCCTCTCTTATGCCATGTCATACCAGCTCAATTTCTGCTCCCCGGGCTAATTCCCTTATACCAGTGCGACCCTCCCAGCCCCGGGCTCACTGCACCCCAAGCCCGAAGCTGGGTCAATATCCCCCTATGTTCACACCTCCCATGTTTGGTTGCTCCCCGCTCCCCTCCCCTAGACTTACCCCTTCTCCTGCTGGTTCTAGTCCTCCTGCCCCCCACGCGCTGACATCCTCCCCTTGCCAGGTCAACCCCCTCTGTGCTCACCCCACCCCGTCCTGTGTCTCTCTCCCCCCTGCCCTGTCTTGCAGGCCTGACAAGGGGCTCAGGCTGGCCCCCGTGTCCCCCGCCCACGCCATGCTGCTCAGAGACACCTGGAACTTTGGGGGGAACAGCCGGAGCCTGCGGTACCTGTGCCTCCTGATCCGCCACTTCCCCAACGCCTGCCTGCTGGCCCCTGAGGGGACCCCCATCTCCTGGTGCCTCACCGACCCGCTGGCTGCCCTGACGCACGGTTACACCCTCCCGGAGCATCGCGGCCAGCACCACATGAGGCCCGTGGTGGGGACGCTGGCGGCACAGTTGCATGCCCGCAGCTTCCCTGTATACACCAGGGTGCTGCCCCACAACGAGTCTTCACTGCACATCCTGCAACGCCTCGGCTTCCGCATCCTGCCTGGGGTGTTCTACCAGCTGATGGTGAGGCCTGGGTTCACCCAGTCCCAGTCAGCCAGTGCCCTGGCCTCGGCCCAGGATCCTGCGCCCAGCTCTGGGGAACGGCCACACACACATAGCACATAGCACGGGGGGAGGGGAGAGGAGGAGAAGGGGACATGGCCTAGGGCCCTGCACACAGCTCTTGGGGACAGCCACGGTCTGCCAGCACGTAGCCCTCGGGGAGGGGAGGAGACAGGGACACAGCCCAGCCATGCCCAGGGACCTTCCACCCCCGAGAAGGGGACACATTGACCAGCCACCAGGGAGCTCAGCTGTCAGCCCTTGGGAAGCCAGGGCCTGGTAGAGGAGACTAGCTCATGCTCCATTATCCCCTGGAGGAGGGCAGAGGCTCAGTGGGGGCGCTCTCCCCGGCAGACAGTGCTGGCCCCAAAGAGAGCAGGGTGAGGGCTCAGCAGGGGGCGCTCTCCCACTCCCTTCCCCAGGCAGTTTGTTGCTCGGCTGGGGCTGTGGTGGGGGGGGTCCCATTTCCAGGAGCTGCGCCTGGTCTTGCCAGAGCTGTGGTGCAAGCTCCTTTGGGCTGCGACCACAGGTCCCAGCTGTGGCCCACCCCTTACCTCCCCTGTGGTGATAGGGGGCAGGTGCTGGCCTTGCACGGTTGCTCCAGGGCCAGCAGCCAGCTGGAAAGCCAGGCCAGGGCTTGTGTTGATGATGGTGCACTACACGCGGGAGGGGAGCGGCCATAGGACCCCATCATAGAGCCCTGCTGGGCCCGAACACAGGGAGGAGCATCCGCTCTTCTCCCTGCCCCCCAGAATGGACGTCCTCGGCCCTGGGCAGGCGACTTGGGACTGACCTGTCCCCTGCCAGCCCCAGTGCACAGGCTGCTCCTCCCCATGTAGCTGGGCCCAGCTGCAGCCCCAGTGAGCTGTGGGGTTGGGGGGAGGGGACCCCCCCCCACAGCAGACATGGAAGGTTCTCCTCCCCCTTGCTGGTAGGTCAGTAGCTGTGTGGAGAGGGGGTGGGGCACTCCGGCTCCTTGCAGGCCCCAGGGACACGCATCCCCTTCCTCTCAGGGGGTGGGACAAAGAGAGAATTTTCTGTATTAGTTTTGATGCCTGTGTGCCTTCGTTTCCTTCTGTACTTTGCATGTGTGCCCAGTGGGTGCCAAAAGGTTAAAAAGCCTCTCCTGGGGCAGAGCAGGGACAGGAGGGGGAGTGTCACATGGCTGGGGGTCAGGAATTGGGTGTTCAGGATCAAAACCAACCCAGATCAACGGAGGTTCCACAAAGAAGAAGAGTTGTCATTCGGTGGGACTCAGGAGCTCCCAGCTAGGACTGAAAGACATGGAGACAGGATCCATTTTTGGCTCTTCAGCAGCTTGACTGGGTGGGGCCCTGGCCTGTGTCTTCACCTTCACTTCTCTCTGCTGCCCCAGGGACCTCCCAGGCCGGGTTCCCGGGGACCAATAAACCGTGTGCTGTGTGGAAAAGGCTTTGGGATGTCACTGCAAACACTGACTGGGGACACTGGTCCCCAAAGAGCAGCCAGGTCTCTCCAGGGGTCTGGCTCAGTGGGACGTGCCGTGCAGAGCTCGTGGGGTGAAGCAGGAAGGCTGGAGCCGTGTGCTCGACCCTGGAGGAAGAGAGACACCTTGGGGGGCTGGCACGTCACAGGGTTCCTCCAAGGAGTGGTTTAAAAGCTGGGGCCTAGCACTGATCCTGGGGAGCCACGACCGGGAGCAGCGCTGTGGGTCCCAGCCAGGGGCACCCGGCCAGTGTGGGGTGTCTCCTTCACAGCCAGAACCGACAGCAGAGAAGGGGGGGCACATCTGCAGGCAGACCCGGGGTAGAGCCAGCCCTGCCCCCAGCCAGGGCACAGTCCCACCAGGGCACAGCGCCCCCCTGCCGGCCAGAGAACTGGCCCCCCAGAGCAGTGCCCCCACCCCCAGCCGGCCGGCCTGCGTTGCCCCATAACTTTGACTCTCAGACTTGCACACAGTCTCCATTTCCCAAGATTGAATCATTATTTTAAAAACTGTATAGAAATCACCACTCTCCCATCATTCCGTGCATCTCGCCCAGCCTCTGGCCCAGCTCCGGCCTCAGCGGAACCGCTTCTCCTCCCACACGTACAGCTTCCCCGCAGGCACCTTCCGGAAAAACAGGCTCTTGCCTCGGCTCATGTTCCCCTGCACGGAGAGGAGAGGAGACGGCTTTCAGGGTGCCCTGCCTTGCCCTGCCCTGGGCACCTTCCCTCTGCCTGTCACCCAGGCCCCAGTCTGCAGAGCCCTTCCGCACCACCAGCCTCCTACCCACACACAGGGCCAGCGCTTCCCAGCCCTTTTATAACCCCCACCCTGAGATGAGTGCCAGGCACGACTGCCCCACACACGGCGTCGCTGCGCTATGGGGCTGGGGCGAGGCTGGCATGTTACTCATAAGAACATAAGAATGGCCATACTGGGTCAGACCAAAGGTCCATCTAGCCCAGTATCCTGTCTACCGACAGTGGCCAATGCCAGGTGCCCCAGAGGGAGTGAACCTAACAGGTAATGATCAAGTGATCTCTCTCCTGCCATCCATCTCCACCCTCTGACAAACAGAGTCTAGGCACACCATTCCTTACCCATCCTGGCCAATAGCCATTAATGGACTTAACCTCCATGAACTTATCCAGTTCTCTTTTAAACCCTTTTCTAGTGCCTTTATATCTTTTTTGAGATGGGGAGACCACATCTGTACGCAGTATTCAAGATGTGGACGTACCATCGATTTATATAAGGGCAATAATATATTCTCCGTCTTATTCTCTTTTTAATGATTCCTAACATCCTGTTTGCTTTTTTGACCACCTCCTTGAGCAGCTGGCTCCAGCAGTCTAACCAAGAGGAGTAGTTGGGTGCGTAGGGGGGGAGGCCACCAGCCAGCCTGCAAGAGAGGAGAGGGGGGAGGAAGTAGCAGTGAGCCGGCCACCGTAGCCTATTCCCAGAACCTCCCTGGCCTCCCCAGCACCACTTCCTGTCTGAGCCCTTCTGGGCTACGTCGCTTTAACGGGGCCTGAGCCAGGCAGCTCAGTCAGGTCCCAGGATCCCCAGCTGCCCCCTGTCCTTTCCCCCATGGCCAGAGCTTCCTGCCCCTGCCCCCAACACTACAGCGGGGCAGTCGGGCACCAGGGGAGCAGCCTTTCTCCTGGGGACAGAGCTGATGCTCCCTAGTGAGATGGCCAAGGGCAATACTCCCGAGGGGGTGGGGAGGGCTGATTCAGGAGGGCAGAACTCCCCCCCCACCCCACCAAGTCCCAGCTGTACTGCAGGGCGGGCAGGGACCGGCTGTCACACCCGAACAGGCCCGGGTCTATTCTGGGAGGCTGCAACCTGTGATTTTGCTCCTGCCAAGCGTGCCATGGGACGGGAGGCACTGCAGGGCCAGGGAGCCCAAGAGGCTGCCAAGCGTCTGGGGAAGAGGGGAGCCACAGGAGCCTGCGCGACGGGCAGGGGACGAGCTGCGAGCACAGCCAGGACTAGCTCCATGTCAGGCTGGGAGGGGGGACAGATGGGGCCGGAGCCCAGGATCGCGGCTCTGCCAGCTGCAACAGGGAGGGGATGATCTGTCCCCCCCATCCCACCCTGCCGCCCAGTCGCTAGCCCCAGAGGTGTTTCACCGGGGGTGACTGCGGGTGGGGGGTGATTTGTTCCCAGCGCCAGCCCCAGCAGGGCTTCAGCTACCCTGGGGGACGGTGCCTCTCCCTGGCTCGGCTCCTTTCCCTTCCCAGACCCGTGTATGCGCCGATATCCCAGTCTGACCGTGGCCACATGGGGGCTTTTGCCACTTTCACTCACCGCTCCAGCTTAGCTTCCCTGTGTAGACGAGCCCTGGGGGACGGGCTCTAGCCCAAAGCAGGTTCAGCACCCCTCAACTCTGGCTAACCGTGCTCTCCCTCAAACGGTCCAGTCCCTCTTTGAACCCCCCTCAGCTCCCTCCTGTGGCAGTGAGTTCCACAGGCCCCTCACACATTGGGGGAAAAGCCACCTCCTTTTATCTGAATGTGCCAGCCTTCAGCGTCCCCGGCCGCCCACCCGGTGCCATGTCTGGGCAGGGCAGAGCGCTCTCGCCTGCCGGTGCCAGCTGTTCACATTCCACATCAGCAGCCAATGACAGCAGCTCCGCTCCCCCTCTGAAGGGTTTCTACCTAGCCCCTTAGAGGCCGGAACATCGTCATCCCAGAGCAAACCCTATAGGATGTGGGGGGGAGATGCTGCATCTCCCTGCTTCCTGAACAGGAGCCGCTGCGTCCCCTGCTCCTCAGAGGTGAGGCAGACGCCCTTGCGTTGCAGGGGGAGGCTGCAGCTGGCTCGGGACGGCGTGCGGGGCACTCACCCACAGTTGGAGACGAACACAAAGGGGTACGTCAGCATACTGGCAAAGAACTGCAGGCACGAGAGATGGGCCACAGTTAGCAGGGCGGGGCGCTGGCTCCGCAGCCCCGCACGGAGCCCCCCAGCCGCAGGAGCACAAGGAATGGAGAGGGAGGGTGTCTCAGCGGGGCCCTGCCCAGAGAGGGATCTCACTGGCACTCACTGACTTTCTCCTGGGCAAGGAGGTCTTTGTCCTTCCCTTCCCAGGTCACCAGAGAGACCAGGCTCAGGACAGATATGGGCTGGACGGGTAGGGCAGTGGGCACAACATGCCCAAGGGGAGGGGGCCAGCTGGGCAGAGCACCAGGGGCGGGGCGGGGCCAGGCCAAGGTGCACGAGAGGGTGGAGAGCTCACCCACCATGCAGCACCAGCTAGTGATTTAGACTCACGTAAGCGCACCAACCTCACACCCCATGGTTCCCTCAAACTGGCCACTCCCATCCCAGAGCAGTTCTGTGGGGCTACCCCCCCCCAGACCTGAGAGGAGAGTAGGGGTTACACACGCACTCCAGTGACAGCCTGTGAGTAGCTCTTCATCTCGCTCATGGTGGAGACCTAGAGAGGGAGGGAAACGCATTGAACAAGGAGACCCCGCACCCTGCCACAGCCCGGCCCCTCCATCCCCAGACACAGGGGGCTGCCTCTGCCCCGATTCCCCGCACCGAGTCTGCACGCTGGGCTCCGCCAGGGCCTGAAACCCAAACTGTCCCCACGTGGGTTGCTGCCGCTGCTAGGACAGGCTCCCCGGCCGGGACAAGCAATCGGAATCCAACCTTCTCGGGCCCGCTATAATGGGAAGTCTGAAACACTAATTAAAACAGATGTGGTACGCCCGTAGGAGAGAAGGTGCAGGGCACTATACTACACAAAGAGGCAGTAAAACAAATAAAATATCAACACCTTCCACCTTAATGCCTGGCCCTAACAAAAAATGTGTTGCCATATGTCCTATGCTTTTCCAGGGATACCTGGGCAGAAGGATCCCAAAAGAAAAAGAAAAAAAGAAAAAAAAAAAAGGGGTGGAGTATTAGGATATAGATATTCAGGCCTGTAAGCAAAGGCCTAGACTTTAAGAATGTAGGTGTATTCTTATCACTTAGCTAGTTATAGAGGAACAAAACAAGAATCAAAATCACAGTCTGCCTGTGTCTGGGCCTTCTCTCACCATGACAGTCTGAGGCCCTGTTCTTAGGCTAAGGCCTTTGGCTAAACAGCAAAGGCAGCCATAAGCTGGGAAGCAAACGGTCACGTCCTCACCAGTCACACTGAAATAAGGCAGTTTTGGGCTGTTAAAAAGGTGATCCAATTTTTCACCTCCAGAGAAAGGGAAGAGCCTAGAAGATTTAAAAAACACTTAGTTTGATAGCGTCCTGTCTGACAAGAACTCATCAATAGCTGGGGTGTGAAATCCTCATTTCTGTGTTGTTCTATCACTTCCCTATTATTTGTCTGTGTAATCTCTGTTTGGTTCTGTGATTGTTTCTGTCTTCTGTATAATTAATTTTGTTGGGTGTAAACCAATTAAGGTGGTGGGATATAACTGGTGTGACAGACCCAGACCAGTGGGGTACAGGAGTCTGGTAGAGGGCAAATATACTGGTCACTGGATGAGTAGTTTTCTGTTCCCTGAGTGACCAGAGAAGGGGCTGCACTAGAGTAATCAGGAACCTGCTAGAACCAGTTAAGGCAGGCAGGCTAATTAGGACACCTGGAGCCAATTAAGAAGAAGCTTCTAGAATCAATTAAGGCAGGCTAATCAGGACACCTGGGTTTTAAAAGGAGCTCACTTCAGTTTGTGGTGCGAGTGTGAGGAGCTGGGAGCAAGAGGTGCAAGGAGCTGAGAGTGAGAGGGTGTGCTGCTGGAGGACAGAGGAGCACAAGCGTTATCAGACACCAGGAGGAAGGTCCTGTGGTAAGACTAAGGAAGGTGTTTGGAGGAGGCCATGGGGAAGTAGCCCAGGGAGTTGTAGCTGTCATGCAGCTGTTACAGGAGGCACTTTAGACAGCTGCAGTCCACAGGGCCCTGGGCTGGAACCCGGAGTAGAGGGTGGGCCCGGGTTCCCCCCGAAACCTCCCAATTGACCTGGACTGTGGGTTCTTCCAGAGGGGAAGGTCTCTGGGCTGTTCCCCAACCCACATGGTGAATCTCTGAGGCAAGAAAATCTGCCAATAAGCGCAGGACCCACCAAGATAGAGGAGGAACTTTGTCACATTGGTTAAATAATCATGTTACAATATGTTAAAATTGGTCAGTTAAATTTCATTAAAATAATTGGTTACGGTATGGCTAAGCAGAACTCAAGTTTTTATATTCTGCAGTCAATCAGGAAGTAAGGGGGGGATAGAAACAGAGAATGGGGGGGGATTGGAATAATGTTTCGCTAAGGGAGGGAATGGGAATAGGGAATGGGAACAGGGCCACAGGCAAGGCTCTGTGGCATCAGAGCTGGGAAGGGGGACACTGAGAAAAAAATTAAAATCATTTCTAGCTAAAAGTTCACCCCAATAAACATTGAATTGTTTGCACCTTCAAACTTCGGGTATTATTGCTCTCTGTTCATGCGAGAAGAACCAGGGAAGTAAGTGAGTAAAAAAAGAAGCCCTCTAACAACCTTGTTTGTACAGTTCAGAGAGGCAGCAGAATCCTGCATGGTGCCCGTCCCTGCCTGGTGACAGCTCCTGCATGGTGCCGGTCCCTGCCTGGTGACAGCTCCTCTATGGCCCAAGGTTGGGAGGGGTGGTACAAGCCCAGCCCCTAATAAGCAAAGCCACATCCTAGTTCCCTGAGCAGCCAAATGCTGCAGCACCCATGGCCCCGGGTCTCCCACTCCTTGGTCATGTATCGGGGGCTGACAAGTGGAAACTGTAATAGTTTAATGAACTGTGTGCATGACTCGGTACTTACCACTTTGGTGCCGCTCCCCAGTGGCTGCAGAAGGGTTCAAATGCTGCTCCTGGGGCAGAGCAGGAGACATGAGCTGTGTGTGTCACGGACCGGTCTGGGGAGGTGTGCATGGGTGTTACCAGACTGGCGGAAACTGACCCACATCAATGGAGGAGCCGAGAGGACAATGGGAAACCCAAGGACTGACCAATCAAGACGAAGCGGAAGCACCAGCAGGCTGACCGTGTGAACCCAGCATGTATTTGCTGGGGGAGGACAACGGACCGAGAGGAGACAAGAGGGGTGATAAGACCGTGGCTCACAGAGACACAGCAGCTCTGCTCTGGGACTGACAGATGGACACAGCAGCTTGGCTGGGTGGACCCTTCACACCGGGGGGACTGAATGCTGGCCGAGCCCCTGTCTCTCTGCACTGACGTAAGGATGCTCACCTCCTGCAGCCAGGTGACTCATCCTTGTTTTGCACAGGCTGCCCGCTGTCGCTGCAGAACCTCACTGGGAGCATCATGTACTGAAGGGGCCCAGTACAAGTCTCCTGCAGGAGTCTGGCTTTGGCTGGATTTGCTGTAGGGAGACGGGGTCGCTGGTGCTGAAGGCCCAGTTTCAGAGTTGCGGAAGCCACAGGCCTGCCCCTGTGGAACTGTGTGGGTCCCTGTGGCTCAGCACATATGCCAAAGGGGTTTCTCCCCGGGGACTGGTTACAGGCTGGAGCATAGACCAGACCCTGTAGGTACGTAACAAAGAATACCCTTGCCAGAGGGTGGCTACAGATGTGGTGGGTTATCTCAATCAAGAGACCTTGAATCACAGTGCAGGAGGAGGTGGGGCTCCGACAGAGACCCGAACAGCCAGGATTTAGCAAAGAGATACGGGCACATCGCCTTAGGATAGTGATAAACAGAAAAAAATCTGCCTTCCTAACCAATTTGGGACTTTCTGAGCTTAAAGTGTTACCATTTGGGTTAATGAGTGCAGGATCCACCTTTCAAAGGCTTGCGAATCAAGTGGCTGGGTGACAGGACTTTGCTCGTGTCTACATTGAGGATATTGCAGTCTTCAGCAATTCCTTGCCAGAGCATAAGGATCACCTGGGAATGGTGCTGAAGAGACTCAAAGGTGCAGGTCTAAGTGTAAAGGTGTCAAAGTGCAGGATGGGGCATTGAAGATGTAAAACAAATTCTGTCAGGAAAGGCGAAGCCGGACTCTGGCCAGTGAATTGTGCACTGACGCATCCAACACAGGCTTGGGAGCGCTGATGATGCCAGCAGGGGAGGGCACCGAGCAGCATCCCATCCCTTTCTGAGCAGAAAATGGACTCCAAGTGAATGGAATGACGTCGTTATAGAACATGAATGCTCGGCAACTGTGGGTTGTCCGACAGCTAAGATCCTACCTGTTCAACCGGAGGCGCTGGGTACTGACTGACAGCCCCCCTTTAGCGTGGCTACACAGAACCAAAGGCACCAACTCTTGGTTGGTACGCTGGAGTACAGCCCTCCAAAGGCATGAGATGGAGACTCAACATGTCACAGGGGCAGACGCGCTATCCAGGCAAGAGGGCCCAGAGCAGATGCATTCGGAATAGCCAGTGGCTAGGCCTAGGGCGTCAATGTCAGGAGGCGACAGGACACAGATGTGCCCAAACACGCCCAGGCAGGTACGTTACATGTCCAACAACCATTTTCTCACTATTACACTGATGGGGTCGTGTGTGATTGGTACATTCCTCAGGGTACAATCTGGACCGATGGACAGCTGTGTCCCCTCAGTTCTCCAATTTGGGGAGCCTTTTACATTGCTTCATTGTGAGAGCAGCCACTCCTGGCCTGTTCACACACGGCTTCTCGCATGCAAAATCACTCCCAGCTGAATATATGAGTGCTTCTAGCCAGCCACTCCTGAATTATATTGCAGAGTGACACTAGCAAATTCCCAGTCCTAGACTTGTCTCCAGAAATATGCGTTTTGTATTGCCCAGCTCTCTTCTTCTGGACAATACAAGCTCATAGAAAGTCCATCATTTCATTACTAGAAAATGACATGCACAAATCTTGTTATCTCAAGTGGAGGGTCCCAAACACTTCAATCCAAACACACTGGCTTAGATAAAACAACAAAACAAGTTTATTAACTACACAGAGAGAGAGAGAGAGATTTTAAGTGATTACAAGTAATGAGGCATAAAAGTCAGAATCGGTTACAAAGAAATAAAAGATAAAATGCAAACTAATACCTAACTTTACAAGCTAAGTGAACTTAAAGCAAATGGATTTCTCTCGCCGTGTATTCACGACTGTCTGGCTGGATTCTTTCAGCCAGGACGACTCCCCCAGTTCAGTGATGCTTCCTTTGTCTTTCAAACCTTATTGATGCCGTGAGTAGAGATGAGGAGAGAGAGAGAGGTGATTTGGGGCATCTGTTCCTCATTTTTACACCTTTAGCTCCTCTTTGAGAATCACCTCTAGCTGGGGTTCAGGCAACAGCGAGTCTGTTTGCCAAGATGTAAATTTCTCGCTCACATCCTTCTTCCTGTCAAAGAATGGCTGCTTAACTAAGTGATATAGTCCAGTTGATTTTGTTGACACCTGACTGACATGTCAATTTCCCTGTTTGCTCTGAGGAACTGATTTGGGCTGCTTCCCCAGATTTGAAATGTGCCTTAGCAACATGGTAACTGAGCCTTCGTGGGTCACAACTGAGAATACCAAATTCAGGACCAACTGCTGAAAAATAGAGCTGATATGCCCCAAAGCTGGTGGCTATTCTCTCATGAGATATACCAAACCAGCAACAAAAGTAAATTGCTATTTCACCACACTGGCTAACAAGCAGTCAGAACAGCAGTTTCCTTAAGCATTCCAGTCCTTGTATCGCCACCAAAAACACTAGACTTATAGATGAGTGGTTCTTTAAAGCCAATTTAATCTAATAACAGGTTCTTCTGATCCAAAGGACCATGCCCAGGTCAATATACAACTCAGATCTTACTCAAAAATCACAGTGTTGCCAGTCCTTTAGTATCTGAAATCTAAAGGTATATTCAAAGAAAGAAAGAAAGAAAGAAAAAGGTGAGAGTTAAAATTGGTTCAAGGAATCAAATAAGTACAATAACTGCAAAGTTCTTGGTTCAGGCTTGTAGCAGTGATGGAATAAACTGCTGGCTTGATAAGTCTCTGGTTACTTCCAAATCATTGGAAGGACCTCAGTCCCTTGGTTACAATGTTCCATTAGTACAAGTCCTTAGACCAGAGGTTTGAGCTGGAAAGAGGCAAAATGGAGGTGTTTCCAGGGCCTTTTATAGCTTCTGCCATGTGGAGGGAAACCCATTGTTTCAAACAAAGCCCTCAGCACAGCTAGTAGAAAATTACAGGTAAAAGATGGGGTTTGGGATCACACGGGCAAGTCACGTGTCCAGGCATAATTTTGCTTAGTCACAGCAGGAAATCATTACCTGTACCCCAGACAGCACCTTTGCAGGACAGTCCATTCAGTGTACATGGTCTCCCATGGTCCATTGTCATTTAAGTGTTTCTTGATGAGCCACTTAATATGGGTCATTACACATACTGAATCTGTTTCCCCATGTTAAGTATCCTCACACCGTCTTGTCAACTGTCTAAAATGGGCCATCTTGATAATCATTACAAAAGTTTTTTCTTCTCCTGCTGATAATAGCTCATCTTAATTAATTAGCCTCTTACAGTTGGTATGGCTACTTCCACTTTTTCATGTTCTCTGTATGTATATATATTTTCTTACTATATGTTCCATTCTGTGCATCTGATGAAGCGGGCTGTAGCCCACGAAAGCTTATGCTCAAATAAATTTGTTAGGTTCTAAGATGCCACAAGGACTCCTGTTCTTTTTGCGGATACAGACTAACACAGCTGCTACTCTGAAACCTTAATTTGAATAGTCCCTCCAGGATGTGCAGGCTAAATACCTTGTGGGTGTTACCCCAGGAGGAAACAGTTGAAATCCAGGTATAGAGCCAATACTCATAACTTCAAATACAAAATGATACATGCATACAGATAGCATAATCATATTCAGCAAATCATAACCTTTTCATAGACATCTTACATGCCACATTTTGTACAAGATTTGTTGCAAATATGTAACAGTGGTTGCAACAATGATCTATATGGTCATATTTTAATCAGATAACATCACAAACATCATACAGCAGAATCTTATAACTTTACCTACAATGTTGCCACACATATTTTACCGTGACAATAATTATCAGCAAATTATGAGTTTTCCTATGATACCTCACAACGCATACTTTGTACAAAATTTATCATAGTCTTGTAAAAGTGGTGAACATTGGGGTACAGTGTGTCACAATGGTCTGCCAAGAGCTAAGAACTAGATTTCAAGCTCGCTGACCATTATGGTTATTGCAAGATGTTTGTACGGGAAACAGTTTACAAGCTATGTAGAATACTGGGTTGAACAACTGTTGAAGGGAGACATGTCACTTGAGGCGAGGTGGGTCTCAGAGCTAACTCAATCAATATTGAAAATCCTGAACATCCCTGGAGGCAGCACTTTGTTTACTGTCTGGGCCAAGTGGAGACCGGTGATCATCGCAGGGAGCAGATGCCAGAAAGCCAGGGATGGGAACCACCCCGCTCGGAGCTTGCCCCTTTTTACGAGGAGTTTGACCAGGTGCTGGGTGCTGTGCTCAGTGGAGTAGCCAGGGTCTAAGTGTAGGGGGAGCAAACATAAAAAAGGCAACCCCCCCCTTGGCTCCACCTCTGGCCATGCTCCCCCTTGGCTCCTCCCATTTCCCCCCCAGATTAACCCCGGGGCTCGGCTCAGGACTCCTGCGGGCTTCCCGGGGGTGTGGATACCCCCATCCCCCCGCGGTCCCGGGAGAGTCTCTCCTGCCCAGCCCACTCTGCAGGTGTCCCCCACCGAGCTGTGCCGCCCGGCCCCACCTGCGGGGTCCTGTCCCCCCCGCCCTGGGCTCCAGGCTCCTGCGCCGCGCCAGGGCCCCCCATCCAGACAGTGCGGCCTGCGCCCCTGCCCTGCGGGCCCGGCCCCGGCCCCGGGGAGCCCCTTGCCCGGAAGGGACCCCCTAGTGCAAGGCACCAGACCCCCGCCGCTCACCTTCTGTCCTGCGCCGCCGCCTGTCCCCGGCCGATCCCGGCCCCGCGCTGCGGGCAGATCCCGGCTCCGGCTCCGGCTCCGGCTCCGGCTTGGGGCGGGGAGCGCTTGGCTGCCGAGCCCTGAGCCGCCGCAAGAGGTGGCTGCACCTGCGGCGATGTTGGGGCCGTGTGGGGCGCGATGGCCGAGGAGCCGGCCCCCTCGCTCCTCCGGCCGCGCCTGCCCCCCACCCATGGCTCCTCCGGCCGTGCTGCCCCCAGCGTCGGCCCAGCAGGCGCCGCTTTTGGGAAATGTGCTGAGGGGAAGCGGCTGCTTCCCCTGCACCCCACTAGCTACACTACTGGCTGTGCTGCACCCCCAGCGCTTCACAACAGCCGCGCCAGCCTGGACAGCGACCTTCTCACCCCTGAACCAAGCACAGGGCCAGTGGGGAGACAGCAAGCGCTGGATGAGGCGGCCAAAGTGATTCTCGGGCTCACTGTGGTCTCCAAGGCAGCTTTGCTGCCGGAGCAGCTGCAGCACATCCTGGGTCTCTACTCGGAGGGGTTTTCTGATGCCCCCCCCCCCAGGGGCTGCCCACCGCGGAACCAGCATCAGAAACACAAGAGGCAGAGGTCGCCCCTGAGCCTGGTCAGTTTCTGGCGGCACATCTGTTATTAATCTAGGAATGGGAGGGATTTTCAATTTATTACCCAAAGCAGAATGTATTGCAAGCTGCAGGCAGCCGCATGTAGCCAGTAATGGCAGGTTGCTGGCACCACCTGGAATTCAAAATGGAGATTGGGAGCGCAAACAACACTGAAACAAGAATTTAATATTAAACTTGGACTAGAAACTCGAGCAATCTTTCAGAGCTGGGCCTAGATTTGCCAGTTGTGGTTGGACGTATTCCTGGAAGTTTCATCACATGACATAAAAGATTAATCTTTAATTCCTGGAGGGCTGGCAATCCTAGATGAACTGTGACGGGTTCAGTCTCAGAGACGCCCTTGGGACTGCCACCTGATGTGCTGAGACTACCTCTGAGCCCGTTTTCCCTGCCAGCTTGGGACTCCAGAATCCTGTCTTGTTGAGCCAGACATGCCAGTCTGCTCCAACACAAACCCAGGGTCTGAACCACGTGCCCCAAAGCTGCAGACTTAACTGAAAAGAGCTTAAGAAGTGTTCCTGTCTCTAGCACCCAGACACCCAGTTCCCCATGGGATCCAAACTCCAAATGAATCCGTTTTACTCTGTATAAAGCTTATACAGGGTAAACTCATAAATTGTCTGCCCTCTATAACACTGATAGAAAGATATGCACAGCTGTTTGCTCCCCAGGAATTAATTACTTGCTCTGGATTACTTAATAAGTAAAAAGTGATTTTATTAAATACAGAAAGTAGGATTTAAGTGGTTCCAAGCAATAACAGACAGAACGAAGTAAGTTACCTAGCAAAATAAAACAAAGCACAGAGATCCAATCCTAATGCAGTAGGAAACTAAATGCAGGTAAATCTCACCCTCAGAGATGTTCCAATAAGCTTCTTTGACAGACTAGACTCCTTCCTAGTCTGGGTCCAACAATCACTCCCAGCCCCATAGTTACTGTCATTTTTTCCCAGTTTCTTTCAGGCATCTCTTTGGGGTGGAGAGGCTACCTCTTGAGCCAGCTGAAGACAAAATGGAGGGGCTTCCAGGGCCTTATATAGTCTTTCTCTTGTGCCACATCACAGCCACAGAATGGGGTCTCTAGCCACCTGGGCAAGTCACCTGTCTATGAATGATTCAGCTTTTTGCAGGCCGACACCATTGTTTACATGTTAGTTTGAACATTCCCAGGAAAGGTCAGATGAGGATTGGCGTCTCTCAAAGTCCATTCTTAGTTAAGTACTCCCAATTACTTGAATAGCCCCTTCACACTATGTTTACCAAATCTGCCTCACGTGCTTCCTACAGCAACGATCACATCCCTCAATATGCTGGCCATGCTCCTACTTCTACAGCCCAAAATGCCGTTAGCCTTCTTGGCAACAAGGGCACACTGTTGACTCATATCCAGCAATCATATCTCCCAACTCCTTTAGCAATCTCAGCTGCAGTGCATGCGGCCCCATGGACTTGTGCTCGTCCAGCTTTTCTGAACAGTTCTGAACCACTTCTTTCTCCACAGAGGGTGGAAACACTTGGAAAAGATTTGCAGCTGAGATTCAGGAGAGGGAATCTGTAGGGAAGGATGCTTCCTGCTGCTTTTTCCTCCCCTGTTGGAGTTTCTTTTGTTTCCCTTCCTGCTTGATGACTCTGCTTGTTGCTTAAATGCAAATTAAGTAGAGCACCCATTCCTTTGTTGAGACAGGCTTGTTTGCCAACCTCAGGTTAGAGCACGTGTTAACACCATAAAGGGGAATCTTATCACTTCACGTACAATGTTGCCACACACATATTTTATCAGGGCAATACTGATCGGCAAATTATACATTTACAAATAATACCTTGCAAGGTTGTACAAAGATTATTACAACAGTGGGTACGCTGTGGACACAAGGGTACATTCTGTCACACTCCCCTACCTTCCCACTTCAGTCCTTTGTTCTCGTGATGGGGTCTTTGCTCAGCTTCCCTGAAGTCCATAAAACATGGGGACTTGCTTTGTCTCTCTGGCCCCTTTGTTGATGTGGGTCAATTTCAACTAGTTCCTTAATGACTCCCTCCTCCACCCAGGCAGGGAGGTGACACCCACCTATGCCTCGTAGCCTGCCCTGAGAGCAAACTTGGTCCCTTTTCTCCCCCCAGGGTAACACTGCAACACAGAGGGGAAACTGAGGCACATACGGGGGTCATAAAATACTACAACAAATTCCCACTTTGTCACAGGGACCAATCCCCTGGTATTGTTGGTTTTTTCGCCCCACCTGGCTGATCTGACCCAAAGTGGCTCTATTCACCATGGTACTGTTTCCAGGACGCTGGGGCTTTCAAATGTGCTGAGAAGGCCCAAGATGAATCCTGGTATGTTATAGGAAATGCATTTCCTGCTGTGGGGCGCTCACACTCAGGGTCATTGGCACCCCATTGTGCTGGGTACGGCACGGACACACAGTGACCAAGACCAGGCCGGCATAGCAGGGGGCTGCAGGTCGGGATTGAGGGGCATCGGTGGGGAAGGGGGGAAGGCAGCCCCTGCTCTCACTCTGCCCCTGGCCCTGGTCCATTCTGGGTGCACTTGCATTTCTCTGGAGGCCCCTCGACCTCTGCCCAGAGCAAAATCCCAATCAACTGTGCCATGCGGCTGCAGGGATGTCACCGCCTCTGGGCTCCAGGACTGACAGACTCTGTTAATGGTTCATTCGCTGGGGGATAAGAGGCTGGAGCAGCCCCTGAAGGAGAGACAGACAGGGACCTTGCAGCTCCACAGACACCCAGGAACTGCTCCTTCCCCTGGCATAGAGTGACCCCAGGTGAGTGGGAGCCCCAGCCCTGTACGGACAGCCCTGGCATCACTTGGCCTTACAGCAGCCTTCTTCTTGTGGGGTATCTGGTGAGCACAGGGGCTGTACACAGACGGGTGAGTTATTGTACGGTCTCTGATGAGCGTGGGAACCATGCACAGATTGGTGAGTTATTGTAGGGTCTCTGGGGAGCACAGGGGCTGCCGACAGACTGATGAGTTATGGTAGTGTCTCTGGTGAGCACGGGGGCCGTGCACAGACTGGTGAGATACTGTAGGGTGTCTGGGGAGCACAGGGGCTGCGCACAGACTGGTGAGATCTTGTAGGGTCTCTGGTGAGCAAGGGCACTGCATATAGACTGGTTAGTTAATGTAAGGTCTCTGGTGAACACACAGGGGGCTGTGCATAGACTGGTGAGCTCTTGTGGGGTCTACACAGTGTTTGCTATTTTGGCAGGGCTGGGAGCTGGCAGCTTGTCTCTGGGCTTGGGAGACAGTCACAGGGAACTGATGGGTCTCCTGTCCCCACAGGCGTCCCTCACATGGTCCCGCTGGAAGCTGTGAAGGCCCATCCCGGTCAGCGATGCTGATCCTGAGCTGTTCCTCCAAGCTGCGGCTGCTGGAGGGGATGTTACGGAGGGGCCTGCCTGACACGCTGCCGGTGACCAGGACTCCCCCGCCCCCACAGGGCCAAACGCTCCCACCCTCGGGCTGGGCAGAGAGCAGGGGAAAGTCCCTCAGAGCCCCCTGGGTGATGGGGCACATATTGGGCTGGGGTGCAATCCCCTGGGTTGGGCTTACATGGAGGGCTGGCCCCTCCACCTGGTCAGGGGGTAGCAGTTTGGGGGGCAGACCCTTTCTCCAGGTCGGGGGGCAGCAGTTCAGGGGCCGGGCAGGCTCTTATAGATCCACAGGGGATGTGCTGTACCCCAGCCTGTCACCAGTCCCCTGGGAGTGACCCCTGTAGTGGGCCGGGGCCCGAGGCTGCACACAGCTCCACAGGGGCAGGCCTGTGACCTCCACCACTGGGCCTTTGACACCAGCCCTCCCATCTCTCTCCGTGGCTCCCTGCAGCGAATGCAGCCGAGTGAGATGCCTGCGGGAGGCTTGGACCGGGCCCCTGCGGTGTGTGTTGGCAGAGACCCCGGCAGCCTTTGCAAAACACAGGAGTGGTTCATTACTCTGACGGCTGCAGCTCTGCTTCCAGCAGCTTAGCTTGGGCCCCTGCTCTCTCCTTAGCTCTGCCCCACTCTGTCTGACTCAGGCCATTCCAGCTCACATACGGAGGACGGGACTCCCCTGGCCTCCTGACTCCCTGATAAGCCTGCCCGCCCTGTCAATCAGGCTGATCTGGAGCATTGGCCTCTCCCCATTGTTCCTGGGGACTGTCAGTCTCAGGCTCCTGATTTCCCATCGACCCTTCCCCTTTTAGTGCTGGGAGCTAGTCAACCAAAACACCCCCACTGAATGTTAGTAAGGGGGCAACAGTCCGCTTACATTAAGAAAAAATCCAGTCCCTGATCCTGCCCCAGGCAAGGGTTTGAACCCCAGGAGCCAGAGGTTCAGACTGGAGGTGTCAGTGAAAAGGCGAATAGCTCGGCCGGCAGGGAGCAGGGTTTTCCCCCCCTTGCCTGTAACACTAAGGAAAGGCTGTTGAGCTCAGGACACCTGTCTGGCTGGAAGTTGACCCCTGTATTTGAGTGGGGCAGGGGAACCGCCCCCCCCAATCTCCACACGGAACATGTGAGTCACACGGGCTCCGGCAGAACTTCCCTGAGGCTGTGGCCAAGGGAGCCAGCTCACAGCCTGCTCTCCCTGGGGAAACAGAGTCAGAGCTGAACCTGGTGGGAGCTGAGCCCCCAGCTGAGCATGGGCAGACACGGGCAGGGCATGGCCAAGGTTAAGACCCGGAATCGCCAGCAGAGGGGTCCTGGCCTGGGGTGAGGGCAACAGGTTAACCCCAGGAGGGGAAATGGATTCCTGGCATACACACAGCCCTGGGGTTGGGACAACCAGCGTAGGGGAGCCCCCTGCATCACCAGATCCTGGGACACCAGCACCCCAGAGACATGGCTGGGCTAAGACCAGCCTCGCAGGGGGACACACTTACACTGATCCCCGAAATGCTCAAGGGGTCACTTCCTACCCCAGCCGAGGGGTCAGGACACCCCAGGGTACAGCCAAGATGGCCGACACATGGAGGAAGAGGGGGTCACGACCCTCCTCACTCCCTGGCAGATGGGGGTGGGGAAATGCAGTGGCTGGATCCCATCCCAGTTTCAAACCCAAAGGTTTGGGGCGGGGAGCAAAAGGGTGTTGAGGCTGCATGAAAACTCCCCCCTTCCCCCTGCTACTATCAGTGAACAGACTTGCCCTAAGGGTGGATGTGAGCCTGCTCTGAGCTGGGTATTGGAAAGGGTGAGTTTGAGTCGAGCCAGCTGTGAGCATGCTGACCGTGCCTGGTAGGACAGGGATGGGGAAGATGCTGTGGCTTCTATGGATAGCATATGGGGGTTCAAACTTCACCAGGACGGTCACTGGTTACAGTGACCCTGCCCAGTGAAGAGATGAAATAAAGTAGGATTTTTCTGTAATATTTTTACAACACTATGTGTGCCTCAGTTTCCCCCTATGTGTTGCATGGCTACCCAGTTGCGGGGGCGAGGGTGAGGATTAAGTTTACGCTCAGGGCAGGCTAAGAGACATGGGGTGGGTGTCACCTCCCTGTGAGGGTGGAATAAAGGGTCCTTAAGGAACTTGTTGAACTCAACCCAGATCCCCAAGGGGGCCAGAGAGACAAGGCAAGCGCTGCTGACTCCTGGATTTCCCCGCCTCTCAGCCGGGAGGCTGAGCAGAGACCCCAGCTCGAGAGCACAGGACTGGGAGGTGGGGGGTGCTGGACAAAGATGGAGGCTCTCACCTGGAGCTGGCCAAGGAGGTCAGACGGAGACGGAGACAGCCTGGATAGGGACTTTCACTCCAGCTTGGCTGGGCCCTGGCTGACCGCAATGGACACTGCTTTACCCCCAGTTCTCTCTGCTGACCTAAGACCGCTCCGTGATTCATAAACCAGCCTGGCTTGACAATGCTGCCGGGTGTCACTGCAAACACAGGCTGGGGTGTGGGAGCCTCCAAGAGCGGCCAGGTCTCTCCCGGGGTCTGGCTCAGTGGGAGGCACCGGGCAGAGCTCGCGGGGTGGAGCAGGAGGGCTGGAGCCCAGAGGCTCAACCTCAGAGGCGGTGGCCTGCCCTGCAGGAAGAGTGGGGCTCCCTGGGGGGTGGCACTTTGAGGGCTCCTCCAAGGGGCAGAGTAAAAGCTGGGGCCCAGCATCGATCCTGGGGATCCGGGACATCCCCGGACTCTGACCCCTGTGTCTTGGCAGGTCTACGGCGCTGTGATGCATGTGAACCGCGGGAACCCGGCAGGCCAGGAGGTGCTGGTGGATTCATGGCCAGCGTTCAAAACGGTCCTCACCCGGCCACGCAGAGAAGTGCGGCCTTTGCTGGGCCCCTCCCATCGGCCGCGTTCCCCTCCCCCACCTGACCCCATCTCTGCCCCGCTTCCCTCCCCCGCCTGACCCCATCGCTGCCCCGCTCCCCTCCCCCGCCTGATGCCATCTCTGCCCTGTTCCCCTCCCTGCTCCGTTCACAGGATCCCTTCCCCCTCCTCAAACTCTTACTTGGGGCTCGCTGTGCCCTGCTTCCCCGATGCCGTCCCTGAGGGTCATGGGGGGAGGGCAGAGGCTGCGCTCACCCACAGACAGTGTCCCCCCTGCAGGTGGCGCGAGACCCAAGCGATTATTTCACCAACTTGTACACGACCTTCTACCGGGACGAGGGCGCCTGCCGGGCCCTGCTGGAGAACAGCTGCACCGTGGACTGGGGCCAGGCCTTCCAGATACAGGGTGACTCCCTCCAGCCCCGCTCTGTCCAGCACCTGCCACATGGGGGGCAGGACCGCTCCCCCTCCCACAGGCCAATAGTCCTGAGGAGCCTGCCTGGGCCCCTTACCCCCCCCCCCACAGGCCAATAGCCCCGAGGAGCCTTCCTGGGCCCCTCCCCCCCACGGGCCAATAGCCCCGAGGAGCTCACCTGAGCCCCTTCTCCATCCAGACCCGGAATCCTGAATGAGCCAAGCTTGGGAACCCCCAGTTGGGCATGCTGGCTCACAGTGGCCCTTGGCCCCTCCCTGCTACTCTCCCGCACCGGGCTGGGCCCCCCACGTCCATGGGCACCTTTCAGGGGCCCCTGCTGACAGCGCACGGCTGTCCCTGCAGGGCTGCAGGACGGGGTATACGAGACCATCAGGGACATCGCCAGGGCCAGAGGGCTTGAGATGGAGACGTATCCGTACCGGCCGCTGCTGCACCCAGACCCACCTGCCATGCCCCAGTACCGGTAGGTGCCCCCCAGATATGGGGTGTGTGTGAGAGAATGGGGCAATGTACACAACCAGCCTGTGCTAGCTGGAGCGGGGAGCGGGGTTGGGGGAAGGGAAGGACCCCGGGGTGCCAGGCCAGAGGCCTCCATTGCGCCCTAGATCTGGTGGCAATGAGTTCCCCAGGCTAACGGTGCTGGCAGAGTGAGGGCATCACCACAGCCCCACACATAGCCCCAGGCCTTGGGCACATGCTGCCAAGGATTTCCCATCCTGCTCCGGGGCAGGGCTGAGTCAGCCCTAGAGCTTCGCCAGGGGGCAGGGGCAACGCAGCCTGGCCAAGGAACCTCTTTGGTCCCAGGATGGGGGAGCAGGGGGAGGGGCAGTCTGTAACCCTTCAATATCCTGGGATGGACAGCCAGGGGTCCTTGAACCCAGAGCCGTCCCCTCTGAGGGGAGGGGGCTCCAAGCACAGAGTCCCCTGGTCCCTCCTTTCCTGTCAGCGGGTAGGTCTCCGGGAAGGGTGTTCGCTGCCCACTGAGCCCTGGTGCTTTCATCTCAGGGAGCTGAGCTTAGCCAAGGCCCATTGGCACCGATGACTCTGCTGGGGCTGGACTGGGCCTTGTCAGACAGCCCCTGTGCTGAGGCCGCGGGAGTGTGTCGATCCCCTCCCCGCATGTGCCAGGGCCTGACTTGATCCCGTCCCCCCAGGGCTCCCCCTTCTCCCCCACGCCAGGTCTATCCTCTCTCAGCCTCCCCCCATTCTCCCTGTGCCAGGTCACTCCCCCTCCAGCCTCCCTCCCCTCCATGGGGGACACTGGGAGGAGCGATATGGGGGCTATAGGCACCCCAGAATTTTCCATAGCCTCCCCTCCCAGTGCAAAGGCCCAACGTTACGCAGCAGTAAGGATGGCAATGCCATACCATGCCACCCGTCGGTCTCGGCTGCTGCTGGCGATGGCGCTGCCTTCCGAGCTGGGTGGCACACCCCTCCCCCACAGGATACATTCCATGCCCCCCAGTTTGAGATTCGGCAACCCCCCATCCCCTCCATTTTTCTGTCCAGCCCATCTCAGCCCCACAACTGGGAAGAGGATGGCGCCGCCGGACACTGCTCCTCTCCTATGCCATGTCATACCAGCTCAATTTCTGCTCCCCGGGCTCATTCCCTTATACCAGTTCGACCCTCCCAGCCCCGGGCTCACTGCACCCCAAGCCCGAAGCTGGGTCAATATCCCCCTATGTTCACACCTCCCATGTTTGGTTGCTCCCCGCTCCCCTCCCCTAGACTTACCCCTTCTCGTGCTGGTTCTAGTCCCCCTGCCCCCCACGCGCTGACATCCTCCTCTTGCCAGGTCAACCCCCTCTGTGCTCACCCCACCCCGTCCTGTGTCTCTCTCCCCCCTGCCCTGTCTTGCAGGCCTGACAAGGGGCTCAGGCTGGCCCCCGTGTCCCCCGCCCACGCCATGCTGCTCAGAGACACCTGGAACTTTGGGGGGAACAGCCGGAGCCTGCGGTACCTGTGCCTCCTGATCCGCCACTTCCCCAACGCCTGCCTGCTGGCCCCTGAGGGGACCCCCATCTCCTGGTCCCTCACCGACCCGCTGGCTGCCCTGACGCACGGTTACACCCTCCCGGAGCATCGCGGCCAGCACCACACGAGGCCCGTGGTGGGGACGCTGGCAGCACAGTTGCATGCCCGCGGCTTCCCTGTATACACCAGGGTGCTGCCCCACAACGAGTCTTCGCTGCACACCCTGCAACGCCTCGGCTTCCGCATCCTGCCTGGGGTGTTCTACCAGCTGATGGTGAGGCCTGGGTTCACCCAGTCCCAGTCAGCCAGTGCCCTGGCCTCGGCCCAGGATCCTGCGCCCAGCTCTGGGGAACGGCCACACACACATAGCACATAGCACGGGGGGAGGGGAGAGGAGGAGAAGGGGACATGGCCTAGGGCCCTGCGCACAGCTCTTGGGGACAGCCACGGTCTGCCAGCACGTAGCCCTCGGGGAGGGGAGGAGACAGGGACACAGCCCAGCCATGCCCAGGGACCTTCCACCCCCGAGAAGGGGACACATTGACCAGCCACCAGGGAGCTCAGCTGTCAGCCCTTGGGAAGCCAGGGCCTGGTAGAGGAGACTAGCTCATGCTCCATTATCCCCTGGAGCAGGGCAGAGGCTCAGTAGGGGGCGCTCTCCCCTGGCAGTCAGTGCTGGCCCCAAAGAGACCAGGGTGAGGGCTCAGCAGGGGGCACTCTCCGCTCACAGTGCTGCCCCCGTGCCCTGTGCTGTGGGCTCAGCAGGGGGTGCTCTTCCACTCCCTTCCCCAGGCAGTTTGTTGCTCGGCTGGGGCTGTGGTGGGGGGGTCCCGTTTCCAGGAGCTGCGCCTGGTCTTGCCAGAGCTTTGGTGCAAGCTCCTTTGGGCTCCGACCACATGTCCCAGCTGTGGCCCACCCCTTACCTCCCCTGTGGTGATAGGGGGCAGGTGCTGGCCTTGCACGGTTGCTCCAGGGCCAGTAGCCAGCTGGAAAGCCAGGCCAGGGCTTGTGTTGATGATGGTGCACTACACGCGGGAGGGGAGCGGCCATAGGACCCCATCATAGAGCCCTGCTGGGCCCGAACACAGGGAGGAGCATCCGCTCTTCTCCCTGCCCCCCAGAATGGACGTCCTCGGCCCTGGGCAGGCGACTTGGGACTGACCTGCCCCCTGCCAGCCCCAGTGCACAGGCTGCTCCTCCCCATGTAGCTGGGCCCAGCTGCAGCCCCAGTGAGCTGTGGGGTTGGGGGGAGGGGACCCCCCCCCACAGCAGACATGCAAGGTTCTCCTCCCCCTTGCTGGTAGGTCAGTAGCTGTGTGGAGAGGGGGTGGGGCACTCTGGCTCCTTGCAGGCCCCAGGGACACGCATCCCCTTCCTCTCAGGGGGTGGGACAAAGAGAGAATTTTCTGTATTAGTTTTGATGCCTGTTTGCCTCAGTTTCCTTCTGTACTTTGCATGTCTGCCCAGTGGGTGCCAAAAGGTTAAAAAGCCTCTCCTGGGGCAGAGCAGGGACAGGAGGGGGAGTGTCACGTGGCTGGGGGTCAGGAACTGGGCGTTCAGGATCAAAACCAACGGAGGCTCCACAAAGAAGAGGAGCTGGCGTTTGGTGGGACTCAGGAGTTCCCAGCTAGGACTGAAAGAGATGGAGACAGGATCCATGTTTGGCTGTTCAGCAGCTTGGCTGGGTGGGGCCCTGGCCTGTGTCTTCACCTTCACTTCTCTCTGCTGCCCCAGGGACCTCCCAGGCCGGGTTCCCGGGGACCAATAAACCGTGTGCTGTGTGGAAAAGGCTTTGGGATGTCACTGCAAACACTGGCTGGGGACACTGGTCCCCAAAGAGCAGCCAGGTCTCTCCAGGGGTCTGGCTCAGTGGGACGTGGTGAAGCAGGAGGGCTGGAGCCGTGTGCTCGACCCTGGAGGAAGAGAGACCCCTTGGGGGGCTGGCACGTCACAGTGTTCCTCCAAGGAGTGGTTTAAAAGCTGGGGCCTAGCACTGATCCTGGGAAGCCACGACCGGGAGCAGCGCTGTCGGTCCCAGCTGGGGGCACCCGGCCAGTGTGGGGTGTCTCCTTCACAGCCAGAACCGACATCAGAGAAGGGGGGGCACATCTGCAGGCAGACCCGGGGTAGAGCCAGCCCTGCCCCCAGCCAGGGTGCAGCCCCACCAGGGCACAGCGCCCCTCCCCCGCTGGCCAGGGAGCTCTCCCCCCAGAGCAGTGCCCCCACCCCCAGCCGGCCGGCCTGCGTTTCCCCATGACTTTGACTCTCAGACTTGCACACAGTCTCCATTTCCCAAGATTGAATCATTATTTAAAAAACTGTATAGAAATCACCACTCTCCCATCATTCCGTGCATCTCGCCCAGCCTCTGGCCCAGCTCCGGCCTCAGCGGAACCGCTTCTCCTCCCACACGTACAGCTTCCCCGCAGGCACCTTCCGGAAAAACAGGCTCTTGCCTCGGTTCATGTTCCCCTGCACGGAGAGGAGAGGAGACGGCTGTCAGGGTGCCCTGCCCTGCCCTACCCTGCCCTGGGCAGCTTCCCTCTGCCTGTCACCCAGGTCCCTGTCTGCCTGGCCCTTCCCCACCCCCAGCCTCCTACCCACACAGCAGGGCCAGCGCTTCCCAGCCCTTCTGTAACCCCCACCCTGAGAGGAGTGCCAGGCACGGCTGCCCCACACACGGCGTCGCTGTGCTATGGGGCCGGGGCGAGGCCGGGACGTACCTCCTTGAGCAGCTGGCTCCAGCAGTCTAACCAGGAGGAGGAGTTGGGTGCGTGGGGGGGAGTCCACCAGCCAGCCTGAAAAGAGGAGAGGAGGGAGGAAGTAGCAGTGAGCCGTGTTCCATGTGCCCCGGGGCCCAGCCCTCGCATGGGGACTGGGCCACACGCCCACCGTACTCCGGTGTGGACACAGCCCTGCTCCGAGCCTGCAAATGCAGCTCAAGCTGTGCCCCACCACGGCCTCTGCAGCAGCCAGTCGCCCGGGGGGATACGGTTTGTTGTTTCCAGGTGTGCATCAAGGGTTGGAAGACATTGGGTGTAATTCATGAAAAATTAAACACAACATAGTTAGAGATATTAACCATACTTTGCATAACCACGGGCCAATGCACAAAAAATGTTGTGTTCGTTATCTTAGCAGTAAATTGAGAGGCACCCTGGGGTCGGTGGCTGTCCAAACACACGCTGAGATATTGGTAAACAGATGTGCTGCAGTGGGGGCATATCCCGATACCTCCCCTTCCCAACAGATGTGTTGACCTACCTCATAAAAGTAGCCTGGCATCGCCTTTTCTTTACACAATATTTGAGGGGGCTCCATAGCCCAAAGTTGCCAGGTGCTGCCCTCTGCAATCCATATGTGCTGATAGTCAGCGGCTGGTCAGCACATACCACTTAGCTGTGTTATTGCGGGGCGAAGCCACCTCCCACACGGCACGATGGACCACCCAATCCCAGGTAACACGTGATGCCACATTCCCAGGATGCTAAGCCACAGTTGCCCCCCTCCCCCCGCCAATGGATAATTGACCTTTTCTTTCACCATGGCCAATTCTAAACAGTGGTAAAATTAACAAAGGAGGACAAAAGCGTCAGACACCCGAGGATGCCCATAGATATGTGCCACCATACATACATGATCCTACCCTGACAAATTTTGCAGGCTTGAAGCAGCAAGAGCGGTCCCACCACTCCTGTTCTGGTATTTTGCTGTGGCCCTGCTGTGTCTATCTGGACTATGCACTGTTTCCAAGGCTCCTCCCCTCCAGCCTCCCACCACACTATGGTTCGGGCCCCATCAGCAGCTCGAGCCGGAGAGAGTCTTTGGAGGTATTCTCCCTTCTCAAAATCATAATTATCCAGATAATCCCATGGATAGCTAGAAACCCGGATGCTCCAGGCAGGTGGCTGTCCCACGACCGAGGCCCACAATGCCATGATCAGAAATCTAGGGGAAACATATGCTTTGAGTTGATTGGCATGCGCCCATTTCAATTTGCCGGGTAGCTGAAGCTGGTACCCTACCGGGGAGATGCGATTTACAATGGAGTAAAGACCCATCCACTTGGCGTCCAGAGTGTGGGCCGCCTTCCCCAGCTTTTCCAACATTACCTTGTCTTCAATTTGCCATCCCCAGATGTCTTTACTGATGATCCCTTACGTTTGTCCTTTTTCTTATTTAAAGCGGCCTCTACGGCTTCACGGGTTTTACATACTTCCTTCCTCAACTGGGCAAAGCTGAGACTTTTGGGTTGTGGCAAATAGTAAATGTGATTATTGGTAAACACAATTCTTACATTACATTTGCCTACTAGCGGGTTGCTAACACTTCCATCCTCCCAAAAGACTGCTTCCCAGCAATTAACACATACCCATTGCCCATTATACAGTACTTTAATCTCATTATCCAATTCATCCCACATACAGGATCCTAGTAAAATGTCTTTACTACAGGGCTCTGGAGCAACAGGCAAGGACAAGCACACCCACTTTTGAGGAGTCCACTCGGTACAACCTCTTGTGTCCAATCGCTTCCCTCCCTCCCCAGCCCACTGGCTCGAGGTCTGGGGTAGCCAGAAGGATCCCATGTGCAATATGGGGAGTGGGCTAGCTTTCCATATCTTTGCTTCCAGAGCCTGTTGGTGTGGGATTTTAACAACAATTCCCCCAATTAAAGGGTCTGGCCTTACTATGCTAGAAACATACTGCATTCATTTATATTGATAAGTATCCAACAGTGAGCTTTTGCTTTGCTTTAGCAAGTGTCTTAAAACCTTAGTATTTCCTGATATTACCCAAAACATTTTGTATTCCAAGGTGGACAAAGCAAGTATTTGCATTTCAGTACATCCCATGTGCAATAGCAGTATGATTTTTCATTTCCATTTGTTTTTGTATTAGGCTGTTCTGTAGGGACAGCGAGCATAATTGATTCTTAATTACCTCCAAGTCTACAGTATTTATAATCCCTGCTCCAAAACCAATTTCTCCCAATATGTTGTCTGCTACGTCCAGAGGTTTCCCTACAGCATTTGACACACAACAGTGCTAGCAACAATATAAACAACACAAGACAACATAGAACACAAAACACAATTTCTATTGTGAATGTAAATTCATGGTATCTTGGGTTGCTCTTCAGCTGGTATCAGCTTTTCCTGATTTTCTGAAAAACAAAAAGAACATGTTTCTACCTCTTGGGGGTGGGGGGGGGCAGATTATTGCTTAAAATATTCCTTTCTTTACAAATACCCTTGCTGATTGCAGGCAAAACAGAGGAATTAGCCCCATATTTTCCTGGGTTTGTTCTATAGGCAGGCCAGATTTTAATGGCTTTTACCTTTAACAGTCAGGTAATTTCATAGAATATCAGGGTTAGAAGGGATCTCAGGAGGTCATCTAGTCCAAACCCTGCTCAAAGCAGGACCAATCCCCAAAGAGATTTTTGCCCCAGCTCCCTAAATGGCTCCCTCAAGGATTAAACTCACAACCCTGCATTTAGCAGGCCAATGCTCAAACCACTGAGCTATTTGCAGTAACACAGAGGCTTTCTTGCTTCTGTTTGGATTCAAAGCTATCAGCAGCTCAGAGACTCTCTCTTAAAAGGGACACAATCAACTTTCCCCGGAGTTTTGATTACTTTTAACTTTTAACTCCTGCTTCCAAAACACACAGTGATTTGAAAAGGAAAACACAACCTATTGTGGCTCCCTTTGGCAAAGGGACAGTTTGATTACACAGAGCCACCTTAAGGCTCAGTGAGGGGCACAGTCTTTCACTCTTTTACTACAGCTCTTATCTGCTATTTTGTTACCAAAAAACAGATTTAAAATCTTTTCCCATTCTCCTGACTTTGCCTGCCCTGCTGCAGCCACGACTTTGGTCTTTATTTAAAACAGTTTACATTTTGTAAAGCATTGAGTTACCTTAAGGGTTAAATGCTATATACCAAAGATAAACAACACTAGTTACCTGTGTCTGGCAAAAGTGTTTCTTAGTTTTGCAAGTTGGAATAGAAGATTCAAATGGATTTTAGTGGTATTATTTAAAACAACACCAATTCATCATAAACCTCCAAAAACCAGGAGTGTTCTTTTAGCAAATTTGACTAACTTGTTCTTAGTCAAATGATTTCACTTAGATAACCTTTTTGCCTGGATTATTTACAGACATTCCTTTGGAAATGGGCCCATTTTCCTTCAGAATAACTGCAAAGAAACCAAGAATTCTCTTCTTCATTAACATATGTACGGCACCCCCAACTACGAGGAGAGCACCCCGTGGGGTAATTATGAAAAGGAAAGGGACCAGGAGGGGGTGGGGGCTAATTAAGGAGCCCACCCTCCTTGCTGAATTGGTAGTGAAACAAAGCCTGTGCCCATGATAAGAAACGGTTCAACGAAAAAAGCAGGACTGGGCCCAGACAAGCAGGCAGGCAACAGAAAAAAAAATGGAAAACAGGCTTGAGGGCATAGTGGCAGGAGTGAAAAAAGGAATGAGTGCAGACATGGGGAATTTAAATCCCTGAAACACACGGCCGGCTCTAGGATTTTTGCCGCCCAAAGCAAAAACAATTTTGGCCGCCCCCCCGCCCATTTTTTAATTACACCACCCCCGGCCCCGCCTCAACTCCGCCCCTTCCCCAAATCCCCAGCCCTGCCTCCTCGGAGGGGGAGACTCCGAGTGGCCACGGCGCGGGCGACGCTTCTCCCCCTCCCTCCCAGGCTCTCAAGTCTGGGAGGGAGGGGGAGCAGCGGCGCGCGAAACGGCCGCTCGGGATCTCCCCCTCCCTCCCAGGTTTGAGAGCCTGGGAGGGAGGGGGAGATCCCGAGCGGCCGCGGCGCGCGAAACAGCTGATTCGCGCGCCGCTGCTCCCCCTCCCTCCCAGGCTTGAGAGCCTGGGAGGGAGGGCAGTAGCTGCGCGCGAAATAGCTGTTTCCCGCGCCGTGGCGCGCGAGCGGCAGCGGAGGTGAGCTAGGGCGGCTGGGGCACATTTTTAGGGGCAGCATGGCCGGCGCCAGAATGCCGCCCCTAAAAATTTGCCGCCCCAAGCACCAGCTTGTTTTGCTGGTGCCTAGAGCCGGCCCTGCTGAAACACTACTTGGAATGGTATAATCTGAGTTGATTAAGGTGTTATTTTGGGAGATAAGCAAGTTTTTTAAGGAAAGAGAGTGAGAAGTTAACTCTGCAGAGGCTGGAGAGAATTAATCCGTTGAATGTTGTAAAAATGTTACTGGAATTATTTCAGTACAGGTAAAATTTTCGGTGGCTGAACAAACTCTTTGGGTATATGTTTGATTATTCACTAATTGGGTGACCAAATAACAGTAAGGGCCTCTTTCATCTAACATACTGCAAATTCCAGGAACGGCCATCATATCTACCCCGTCATAGAACCCATCAATCTCAATTTCTGATTCCTGGGACTCATTTGTAGTGATATCATATATTTCTATTTCCACCGACCCATTTGTTGTTCACTCAATTGTTCGCTCATATGAACTATTCTGCACTTTGACAAATAATTTTTCTGAACAAAATTTTAGTAAATTACTAGCACGTCACCTTGTCCTCTTCTTCTGCTGTCCAGAAGGAACAGCGGCACCAGAAGGAGCGATAGCCTGCATATCAATCAGAGAACCATCTCGTGGCAGAAGAGCCTTTTTGTAGTGCGAAGCATGGGTCCAGGCAGTCAGTCCTTGGCTCTTCACAGCGGTGTTGGTAGTTAACAGGACTTAGTACGGACCTTTCCAGCATGGGGCCAGGGCAGTCTTTCGCTGAAGGACCTTTATGTAGACCCAGTCTCCTGGTTCCAGCAAATGGCAGGGTTGCTCAGGATCCTTGCGTAGTGCTTCTTTCACCTGTGTATAAAGAGACCTGACACATTTCATTAGTGCCTGCTGTTGGGTGATGTTAAGGGCCTTGCAAACCTGTTGCATAATCCGGCCTGTGGAAGGGGTGCCTCGGTCACTGTTGATAGAGACAGGTGGAGCAAACCGGGTGATAAAGTCTTTTAACAATCTTTTAGCCACTGTGATGGAATCGGCCCTGACACAAGAGTAGGCCTCTATCCATCCGAAATACATACAAACACAAAGAAGGACATATTCATAAGAACAACATTTTTGCATATTGATAAAATCAATCTGGATATTCACAAAGGGTCCCCACGGGGTGGGGTGAGTAGCTGGTTTTGCTCATACTGGTCTGCCACTGTCGTGGGCTAGGCAGATAGGGCAAGAGTTACATTACTGCTGCGCCATTATGAAAAAATTTGGGGCATACCAATGTTGCAGTACTGATGCAATCATCCCCCCTTTGCTCACGAGCACCATTCCATGGGACATGCAAGTAAGACTGGTGAGCAAGACCTTGGGTGCCACCAAGTGGCCGTCTGGGGAGCACCACAAAGCATCAGGATGTAAAGAACAATCATCCCACCTCCATCAGTCTTTCTCATGCTCGGAGGTTGAATCTTGCATGAGAGCTAAATCTTGGAGGGTGTTAGACATGGAGGGGGACTGAAATAAAGAAACCAGGATTAAATGGAGCCGGAGACCCAGAAAGGGCCGCCGGTTTGGCAATAACAACCGCCAAAACATTTCCTCTTGTAACATCATCATAAGGTTTCTGGTGAGCAATACAATGCACAATGGCAATAGCAGAAGGAAGCTAAAAAGCAGAGAGAAGAGCATTAACAAAAGGCCCATTACTAATCCTTGCCTCACACCCGGACATAAGAAATTCTCAGTGTTTCCATAGCTGTCCGTAATCATGAACCACCCTGAAGGCATATCGGGAGTCTGTGTAGATGGTACCAGATTTGTCCTTGGCCAAGGTACAGGTGTGGGCAAGAGTGACAAGTTCTGTGACTTGGGCTGAGCGTGCTCCCGGGAGGGAGTGGGCTAAGGGGGTGCCCCCAAGAGGCCTCGAAGGATCGAGAGATATCTGCTGGCCAGCAGGGGCTTGGGAAAAAACCCAATTTCCCTTTTGTCTCCTTTAATTGTGTTTTGAGTTTCTCTTGGGAGTCCTTGAGACTCCTCATTTTAGATTCACGGCGCCGTTTTTTCTGTTTCTCCATACCAATCGAAATATGCATCAAACTGACCTTGCCCAACTTTATTGGCTAGAAGTGTGCCTCTGAGGTGCACAATCTTGTCAAGGTGGTGTTCATTTTAAACAAAATGTGATTTCCAAGGTACTTATGCATAAAGAAGCATGCTGTGGCTCACCACCCTAGGAACATTCTAGAGAAGGCCGGGTGAGGGGGGTGAGCTCAACATGTGGAGTGGAGAAGTATAAGCATGTGATGAACAAATCCATATATGGAAAGGTTAAATATGATTGGTTAGAGGTTTGTGTTATGTAACTTGTTATGTAACTGCCATGTGCTATAAAATAACAATGGGAGGGGCTCCTTGCTGGAGGCATTCTGTCTGATTTTTGTACCAGGGGCTCTCCCTTTGTGCACATTGAATAAAGCCTTGTTGAATTGAATCGAATCAAATCAAATTTAATTGAATTGAAGACCCTTGATTTTGCCTGGTATCTGACTCATTTGGGAACCACAAAATCCCAACAGTTTCTTGGTGCAGTGAGCAGGGTGAGAAATATCCTTCAGGATCATGACCTACAATCAAATTAGAGGGTAAGTTTGTTCATTTTTTATTTGGTTGTGTGTCTCTGACTTGACTGGTGACTCTCATACCTTTTGTAGTAAGCAAGTCTTGGTGTTGGGGAATTCAAGGGGTTTGTTGCAGTTTTGAAACATTTAGGTCGCAGTCTTAAGACATTGTACTTAGTGTGGGGGCTGCTTAAGTTAGATTCACGTAAGTAAGTTCCTCTGACTAAGTGTTGTTGAAGTGGGACATCAAAGAGGCCATAATGACCAACAGTTAGTGTAGGGGCATGGAATAGCCATAAGTACCTCTAGTTAATGTGTTGGCTGGCCCAGATCTCCTAACTGGAAATTGTAATTGTGCAGATCAAATAAATTGGAAAAAGGATTAATCTGCTGATTGGGCATTTCAGTCTGGGGTGTTTAATTTCAATAAATTGTTATTAGTCTGTAAACAAAATTGTATTTAAAAATTTGGAGATTGGAGGATATTTAGGTTAAGAAAAAAAAAGGGAAAGATGAAGGGATATAGTGATCCACAATATGAAGAGTATATAATTAGTGCTTTTATAACTATTGTAACAGTAAGTTTATTAGTTTTCCTGTGGATATATTTTAGCTGTATGACTGAAATAAAGAAGGACAAAATGGCTGGTATGTGTTTAATTGTTGATTATGAACAGCTGGTTAGAAAGTGTGATATGCTAAAAGGAAGGGTGGGAGAGTTAGAAGCAGAGGTAGAAAAACTGCAAGCAGAAGCAAAAAAGTATAAAGAAGCAGACTTGCAGGGAAACAGATCTTGTCCCTCAGCACCTTTGGACCAGTAATCTTGTACGGACCTGGCTTGGTTATCTGTCCAAAAAACAAAAAAATCATTTTTAAGCACGTAAATGTAATAATTTTTTCACAACTGGTAAAGCTTTCACTTGCTTTTACCGTAACAACATCGCTGTCTTTCCATGACTCGGGGTCTATCGGGTGGTTCTCGACGTCGCTATCCTCCGACGGTCCCTCGGTTGCCATGTCCTCGTATACAGGCTCTTCTTCCATTCCTACCTATAAAAAACAAAAATATTTAACCATCAATATTTCTAAAACATTTGTAATTTTTCATTAATTTGTTATAAAAAGGGTCTTACGTCTGCCTTTGAGTCAGCTTTCTCCAAATCCAACAACAAATTTTTTCGCACTTTATCCTTTTTCTCTTTTACAAATGGCTGTGGCTCCATAAAGTCTTCCACTTTCTTGGGTTCAATTTCAGGATGAAAGACGGAGTTCGGCAACAAGCCTTTCTCGTTAGCAAAATAAGCATAAAGAGGCCTTCTCTTCTGAACACGTACTGGTGCACCCAGGGGCAATTCTGGCTTCTTGGCTTCTGTAGGCGTCTTGTACATGGACATGTCTTTGTGTCTAGTCTCCCAGTTTTAAAGCCCCACTCACAAAAATACGTATTTTTATACACATGGCCAAATGCTCATTGGTTAGAGTTTTTCAAATAACACACCATGCAATAGTTTATTTCTAAAAGGCTCTTGTTTAAAATCTTGGGACTATAGGATTGGTTTAACAAGTGCATTCTGTGACCTAGCTGTAAAACAACCTCTGATTGGTCCACCGAAAGGAGGTGCTAGCTCCACAGGCTCGCCACCCAGAACAGCTATCATTTCACTACCGACAGTCGCTGGGGTAGGATGTTTCGCTCTGCATGTGTTCAGTAACACCGACTCTCTTACTGCTTTATTTTTCCTCTCTTTCTATTCTTGAATAACCTACCCTTTAAAAAGCCTCTCTCCCGACTCAACCACATCCAATAACCTTTCTTTCCTTTTTTTCTCTAAACCTTACTCAAACTTTCTTTTTTTCATCTTTACACTCTCTCACTCTCTTCTTTCAACCTTTTTCTCTCAATGTACCCAAGCACAAACACACACACTTCCCCTAGTCAAACACACACACACACACATTTTCAAAATGGCCAACGGCGCCAAACTTCGGCACCAATGGAAACGGGGTGGGAAGGCAGGATATAAGCCCTAAACGGGGCCTGGAAACCTGTCAAAAATGCATCGTGATGAATGCTATCGAGCCGTATACTACTCATAGTGTTTTCAGCCTTGGACATTAGCAATGGCTTTTGGTCTGTTCCTGTGCACACTGACAGTCAATTTTGGTTTGCATTTACTGTTAAAGGGAAGCAATATACCTTTATTCACCTAAGTCAGGGTTTTTATAACTCACCTACTTTGTTTCATAGTGTGTTAGCTGATGTGCTGGCAAAGCTGCCAGACATGGCTTCTTGTGTTGTACAGTATGTTGATGATCTTCTTATCTCCTCACCAGATCGCCAAACGCACATGAAAGACTTAGAAGTGATCCTGCGGCACTTGGCAGATAGTGGGGTAAAATGTAATGCTAGAAAGGCTCAGATCGCAAAGGAGGAAGTATCATATCTGGGGTATCTAATATCCAAGGGGTACAAGCGTTTAACTGTTGACCGCATTGAGGCTATTAATGCATGCCCACGACCAATTATGGTCAGGGGAGTTAGGAAAGTGTTGGGGCTATTCAATTTCTGCCAAACTCAAATCCCAAATTATTTAAGGATTGTACAGCCCCTTAATAAACTCCTGAAGGGTGCTGGTGGACCACATGATGCAACTGAATGGACACTTGAATGTGAACAGGCATTTACCACATTGAAACAGAGGCTAAGTACTGCCCCAGGGTTGGGACTTCCTAATCCATTAATGCCTTTTACATTGTACACACATGTCAGTGAGGGACATATGGCAGCAGTGTTAACGCAAAAACATGGAGACAAACAGCGCCCAGTAGTATACTACTCTTCTAAACTAGATCTTGTCGCTCTAGCAATGCCACCATGCCTCCAGGCAGTGGAAGGAGCTTCTATGGCCCTGAGTCAGGCCTCACCATTTATTGGTGCGCAGGATGTAAATATTGTCGTGCCTCACACTGTCCTTGCTATTTTTTCAGGAAAGAAATCTTCGGCAGTCCATGTGGCAAGATGGACTCGATGGGAAAGGAGCTTGCTAATGCCTTCAGTACATCTGCAACGAGCATCATCGCTAAACCCTGCCACCCTCATGCCTACCCCAGATGAGGGACACCCGCATCATTGTTGCCTTGAGGAAGAGCCCATGGACCTTCCATTGGTAAAAGAAACTGAAATACCTGGTGCCTCTTGTCTATACGTGGATGGATCTTTCTTCTATGTGGATGGCAAGCGACACACAGGATGGGCCATTTGTACTCAAGATGGGCAGCTGGTGGCGCATGGCAGTTTACCTGGGGCATTGGCACAAATAGCAGAACTACAGGCTTTAGTTGCAGCATGTGAAGCTGTGGAAGGTCATGCTGTAAACATATATACTGACTCTAGATACGCGTTTGGGGTTGTACATGATTATATTAACTTGTGGGTAAATCGGGGATTCCTAACAAGTACAGGATCCCCAATACAAAATGGGGGGATAGTGAAGAAACTTCATGCAGCCATGCAGAAACCTTCCGAAGTAGCAGTGATAAAAGTGAAGGCCCACACAAAAGGGACAGACCCTCATAGCAAGGGGCACTGAAGGGCAGGCAAACTAGCTAAACAAGCAGCAGCGGAAGGTAAAGAGACGCAGATGATTGCTGCAACACAGCCTCTTATAAAAACCCCAAACTTTTTTGAATTACAGGACATCCAACACGCTGCACCAAGGGCAGAAAAGTGGTTATGGATGGATAATGGGGACAAACTGTGTGATGATAACACTTGGAGAGGTCCAGGTAACACAGTGTTACCAAGTGTGCTGATGGGAACTATGATACAAGTAAAAAGCAACAGAGGGTCCTGTGGCACCTTTAAGACTAACAGAAGTATTGGGAGCATAAGCTTTTGTGGGTAAGAACCTCACTTCTTGCATCTGAAGAAGTGAGGTTCTTACCCATGAAAGCTTATGCTCCCAATACTTCTGTTAGTCTTAAAGGTGCCACAGGACCCTCTGTTGCTTTTTACAGATTCAGACTAACACGGCTACCCCTCTGATACTATGATACAAGTGTATCACATGTTGGGACATGATGGAGCACGGAGGGTGATCCACCAGATGTCGGACACCTGGTGGCATCCTAAGCTTAATGCAAACGTGCATGATTATATGAGGAGGTGTGTAATGTGTGCTTAATATAATTCTGCTCCCAGAGTGAAAATGAGAATGCGACATCAGCCAAGACCAACACAGCCCTTCACGCAGTTACAAATAGATTTCATTGGGCCCCTGCCAAGGTGCAGAGGGAAAGAATATGTTCTGGTGATCATGGATCACTTTACTAAGTGGGTAGAAGCTTTCCCAGTGGCCAAGGCCACTGCGACTGATGTAGCTAAAATATTGATGACCGAAATAATTCCCTGATGGGGACTTCCATGCTTCATTGATAGTGACCAAGGTACCCATTTCACAGGGAAAGACTGGGTCACCAACCTATAAGTGGTTCTCGTGTCTATGAGAGCCAGTCCTACTAATCCACATCCCTTATCTCCTTTTGAAATGCTGACAGGGCGGGTGATGAGGACACCAGGAAATCTGTGCATTAGAGGAGGGAAACTGTATGTCATGGATGACCAGCTTGTTGAATATTGCAAATTGTTATCTCAGTGTGTCTCACAGGACCCCCGAACTGAACCAGACCCAAAGGCCTTTGAAGAGGACACATGTGAGGTGCAGCCTGGTGATCAGGTGATGGTGAAAGCCTATAGAAAACGAACCTTTGAACCAGCCTGGACTGGGCCTCACACGGTTCTCTGGTAACTCCTTCAGCAGTCCAGGTCACTGGAATTCACAATAATCCCTGTTCGCTCTATGGACTCCTGGAGAGCCATTCTTAATTTGATATTCACGGTTTAAAATTAATGTAGGAATTTTTGTGGTTTATGAATTGTTTTGAGTGATTTCTGAGACTTAAGAGTTTTTTAAAGGTCTCATCTTAATAATGTTGCAGTGGCTTTCAGTGTTTTATTATGTAATCACCTGGGGAGGAGCCACTGGATCAGTTGTAAATGCCATTACTCAAGCTATCAAATCTAATAATAGGGACTGGGTTAAAAATTTGTTAGTAGCAGGGATGACAGTTTATTGTGGTGAGAGTAGGGCTCATGCCTAATCAAGTTAGATATTACCTTAACTCAGCAACACAATTGGTCAGGTCCTCACTGTTGTACTCAGCCATCTATTAAAAATGACTAAAATGTATGAGCAAGCATTGGTCTAGGCGTGTGGAAGAATTGTGTTATCATCTCGGCATGAAAGTTGCAGCCCTGATAGGAGACTTGCTCATGTCACAGGTGCCCTATTGGGTGAGAGCTGCAATTCTCAAAGTCTGAATGTTTTCACCTTGGATGGTGGCAGGGGAGTGGTCCCTATTGATAACAGGGGCATGTTGGGATGGTCATTCCATCCTTGGAGGGGTGTTAATTCCTGTGGGTTGGGCTCCTGAATTGGAGGCTCAGCCCATCCACCCATTCCCATTCTCATGTCACAGACACCCGTGTAGAATAAGGGCTGGAGATAACTATATAGCTTTCCCATGGGACCAATGTTCCATCCTGGAAGGATGGGTTTTGTGTATGGGAAACCTGAAGTCAGGACAAGCCTTATCTCAAATGTGGGGACCTGACTTAATAGTGCATGCAATGTTTGATTTAATGGATGATATAGCAATGAGGAAGGACTCCACTATCTTGTGTGGATTTGGGTGATTAACTTTGGCAGGCAAGTCTTGCTTAAAAATCTCGTTCTTTCTATTGTGTTAAGCCTTTTAGAAAATATTAAAAGAAGTGGTAAGGCAATTACAGTGATTCAGTGGACAGAAGGGTTTGCTATTGCGGGAACAAAGATTCCATGGGGATGGATTTGGGTTGTGTTCTCGCAATGGGTATGGGGACTTATTATTATTATTATTATTGTAAATATTATTATGTACTATGTAATTCTGTTATGAAAACTGTAGTTAATTAAGTGTTGATAAAGTTAATCATTGCTCCTAATAAATACAAGGAAGTGGTGTTAGTGGGGTCTAAGAATTGTTCTTAGCCCCAAAACCAAATGGGGGAGCTGAAGGGTATGCTTGCGTTCATTTTAAACAAAATGTGATTTCCAAGGTACTTATGCATAAAGAAGCATGCTGTGGCTCACCACCCTAGGAACATTCTAGAGAAGGCCGGGGGAGGGGGGTGAGCTCAACATGTGGAGTGGAGAAGTATAAGCATGTGATGAACAAATCCATATATGGAAAGGTTAAATATGACTGGTTAGAGGTTTGTGTCATGTAACCTGTTATATAACCTGTTATGTAACTGCCATGTGCTGTAAAATAACAATGGGAGGGGCTCCTTGCTGGAGGGACTCTGGCTGATTTTTGTACCAGGGGCTCTCCCTCTGTGCACATTGAATAAACTCTTGTTGAGTTGAGTTGAATTGAATTGAACTGAACTGAATCAAATCAAATTGAATTGAATTGAACAGAAGACCTTTGATTCTGCCTGGCATCTGACTCATTTGGGAACCACAAAATCCCAACACTCTCACCCAACAAAAGGCAGTAGCAGCAGCAGCAGCTGGTAAGTATATTTCAAAGGGGGTCTTCTTGGAGTGAGGGTGGCTTCAGGGGGACTGAAACCCCTTCCCAGGTGGCTGTGCTGAGAGCCGGCACCTGTCTGCTGGCAAGGTGGCTGTCTGCATGGTGGCGGTGGAGCATCGGCTGCTGCCCAGCTCTCTGCATCTGGCAGGGGGATCAGTCAGAGCATCTCCAAAAGCATCCCCCGGACCTCCGCAGAACAGAGAGACTGATAGTACCAGGCCCCGCCGAGCAGCTGGACCGGGACGGGCATGGTGGGGGGAACAGCTCTTGGGTTCCTGTGGGGTGCGGTGCCCCCCTGCTTGCCCTCCCTGCTCAGGCAGAGACGCCTGCCTCTCGGAGATAGTGCCCACCTGTCCATGCAGTGCACTTGGTCCCCCTCCCTGGCATCTGGGTGACTGCTTCTTACCGAGATGCAGGGGCTGGAAGGGAAGAGGCAGTGGGGAAGGGATATGACAGGGCGGGGGAGAAAGGGAAACTCAAGCTATCAGGGGAAACCTTCCAAGCAGAGCAATCTCTGCCTTGGGTTGTGTATGGAATAGTCTCCCAAAGGAAGGGCTAGTGTGACCCCTGGGGTACAACCTGGGCTGGAACAATCTCCTGTTTAGTCCATGTGCTCTGGCAAACACAAGTCCAAGCATCATGTTTGGAGGGGGGGAGCATTGCTGAGTCCCAGGGTTGAGTAATTCTCTGGTGATGGGTATTGAATTGCTAATTGTCATTCACTTGCTGCACAATGGCTGGTGATGGTTGTGTAACATCCACCCAGCCATTTGGTCAAGTGCCCTGTTGTTTCTGGGGAGTTGCCTTCTGGGCTACTCCCAAATTTGCAGCATATTTCATAACACCATACAGCCCAATCTCATCACTTTATACACTTTAATGATATACAGATTCTGACAGAACAGTGGGTTTCAGCAAAGCATCACCTTCCCATGATACCCTACATGGCATGCTTTATATGAAATATAAAGAATATACACAAATGATGACTATGGGGCTTACAGAGCACAGCACGCCACTCTGTATTTATCTCATTGTGCTGGTAGTGCTACTTCCTTGGTGTAATGATGACATTATGCGAAGATGAATTCTGAAAATAGTGCCGTGGTATGATGGTCACTCTGTGCTGTTCATGTGAATCCTGCATTTTTGTGTGCTGGTGCAAGGATATTTTGCGCCCTAGGTGAAACTTCCACCTTGCACTGCCCCCGCCCCCCCGGCTCCCCCGCGCACATCCGTTCATTGAGGGGAAAATCCCAACAAGCCTTTATAGAGCCCAGGGGCCAGCCGTGCCCAGGGGCTGCTCCCTAGACCAGGTTCCCACTCCCCGCTCCCTGAACTCCCCTGGAGTGTGCACAGCCCCCCCCCAGCCCACCCCACCCCAGCGGCCCCCGCCCCACGTCCACTCACTGGGTTTGCCAGGCTTAGGCCGCTGCAGCAGCTCGGCAGGAAGGAGCCGCCTTCTGGAGGCACCGGAGAACCAGAGCGTCCTGCTTGCGGCAGCAGAGGCGAGCCCCAGCCATGGAGGAGCCGGCACGGTGCAGGGGGGCAGCAGCCCTGCAAAGGCAGTGGCGCGGCTAGCGGGGAGCAGCCGTGCCCCCTACCCCTCCTCCTGGTGCTCCCTCCAGGGGGCTCCCGCAGGCTGCAGCGGATGCATGCGGGCGCCGGCCCCCCATGCACCCGCCGGCTGCCCCCTCACTGTGCTCAGGCTCTGCGGCTCCCAGGTGTGTGAACCACCACTGCCGCTGCCCCTCCCAGAGCAGGCTCAGGACCCTGCGCCCCGGTGACTCACATGCCTGGGAGCCGCAGAGTCCGAGCGTGGTGAGGGGGAAGCCGGGGGGCGCACGAGAGCTGGGGGGCGCATGCATCTGCTGCAGCCTGCAGGAGCCCCAGGGGGGTGCCAGGCCGCACCCTGGGCAGGAGGGGCAGGGGGCGCGGCTGCTCCCCGCTAGCCATGCCACCACCTTTGTAGGGCTGCTGCCCCCCTGTACCGCACCGGCTCCTCCATGGCTGGGGCTCGCCACCCCCACAAGCCGACGTTCTGGCTCTCCAGTGCCTCTGGAAGGCGGCTCCTCCTTGCAAAGCCAGGACACTGCTTTTTTAGGGTTACCATATTTCAAGAATCAAAAAAGAGGATGAGGGGGTAGAGCCCCACCTGAGTCCCACCCCCATCCACTCACTCCCACTTCCCGCCTCCCTCTGAACCCCCAACCCCCCACTCCTTGTCCCTGACTGCCCCCTCCTGGGACCCCACCCCCTACCTAAGCCTCCCTGCTCCTTGTCCCCTGACTGTCCCCTCCTGAGACCCCCCCACCCTAACTGCCCCCTCCTGAGACCCCCCCACCTTAACTGCTCCTCTAGGACCCTACCCCCTACCTGTCCTCTGGCTGTCCCAACCCTTATCTACAACCCTGCCCCCTGAGGGCCCCCGCAGAACTCCCAACTCATCCAACCCTCCCCCTGCTCCCTGACAGCCCCCCCGAACTCCCAACTCAACCAACCCTCCTCCGCCCCTGACAGCCCCCCCGAACTCCCAACTCATCCAACCCTCCCCCCGCCCCAGACAGCCCCCCCAGAATTCCCAACTCAACCAACCCTCCCCCCGCCCCCTGACAGCCCCCCCAGAACTCCCAACTCATCCAACCCTCCTCCCGCCCCCTGACAGCCCCCCCCCACAACTCCCAACTCATCCAACCCTCCTCCCGCTCCCTGACAGCCCCCCCAGAACTCCCAACTCATCCAACCCTCCTCCCGCCCCCTGACAGCCCCCCCCAGAACTCCCAACTCATCCAACCCTCCCCCCGCCCCCTGACAGCACCCCCCAGAACTCCCAACTCATCCAACCCTCCTCCCGCCCCCTGATAGCCCCCCTAGAACTCCCAACTCATCCAACCCTCCCCCCGCCCCCTGACAGCCCCCCCAGAACTCCCAACTCATCCAACCCTCCTCCCGCCCCCTGACAGCCCCCCCCAGAACTCCCAACTCATCCAACCCTCCTCCTGCCCCTGACAGCACCCCCCAGAATTCCCAACTCATCCAACCCTCCTCCCGCCCCCTGACAGCCCCCCCCCAGAACTCCCAACTCATCCAACCCTCCCCCCGCCCCCTGACAGCCCCCCCAGAACTCCCAACTCATCCAACCCTCCTCCCGCCCCCTGACAACCCCCCGAGAACTCCCAACTCATCCAACCCTCCTCCCAAGCTGCAGGGAAAACGGGCTTAGAGGTAGTCTCCGCACATCAGGTGGCAGTCCCAAGGGGGTTTCTGTGACCCAACCTGTCACACATGCTTTGCTGCCAATAAACCTGACCAAGTGCCTTCGCATCTTGATGGATCTTGTGGTCATTGGGTAGTTCACTCGAGGTCGCTGTGCCAGCTGTCTGCGCAGAGCTGGGACGGCATACTGGGAGAACACTCACAGGAAGCCAAACATCCATCAACATCTGACGACAGGGGATTGGGGTGTTTGTCCCTCCTTTTTATAGTGTCAGTCCCACACTTAGAATCATAGAATATCAGGGTTGGAAGGGACCTCAGGAGGTCATCTAGTCCAACCGCCTCCTCAAAGCAGGACCAACACCAACTAAATCATCCCAACCAGGGCTTTGTCAAGCCTGACCTTAAAAACCTCTAAGAAAGGAGATTCCACCACCTCCCTAGGTAACCCATTCCACTGCTTCACCACCCTCCTAGTGAAATAGTGTTTCCTAATATCCAACCTAAACCTCCCCCACTGCAACTTGAGACCATTACTCCCTGTTCTGTCATCTGCTACCACTGAGAACAGTCTAGAGCCATCCTCTTTGGAACCCCTTTTCAGGTAGTTGAAAGCAGCTATCAAATCCCCCCTCATTCTTATAAATAAATATGGAGATATACCTATCTCATAGAGCTGGAAGGGACCCTGAAAGGTCATCGAGTCCAGCCCCCTGCCTTCACTAGCAGGACCAAGTACTGATTTTGCCCTAGACCCCTAAGTGGCCTCCTCAAGGATTGAATTCACAACCCTGGGTTTAGTAGGCTAATGCTCAAACCACTGAGCTATCCCTCCCCTCCCTCCTTTCACTTCTCTTCTCTTCTGCAGACTAAATAATCCCCGATCCCTCAGCCTCTCCTCATAAGTCATGTGCTCCAGACCCCTAATCATTTTTGTTGCCCTCCGCTGGACTCTTTCCAATATTTCCACATCCTTCTTGTAGTGTGGGGCCCAAAACTGGACACAGTACTCCAGAAGAGGCCTCGCTAATGCCAAATAGAGGGGAAGGATCACGTCCCTCGATCTGCTGGCAATGCTCCTACTTATACAATCCAAAATGACATTAGACTTCTTGGTAACAAGGGCACACTGTTGACTCATATCCAGCTTCTCATCCGCTGTAACCCCTAGGTCTTTTTCTGCAGAACTGCTGCCTATCCACTCGGTCCTTAGTCTGTAGCAGTGCATGGGATTCTTCCTCTTTATGCCCCTGGCTGTCCCCTTCCTCTTGGGACTGACTCCACCACCACCACGTCATGCTTCATTGCCTCTGGCCCTGGCACAGACTGGTTAGTTATTGTAGGGTCTCTGATGAGCACGAGGGCCGCACACATACTGGTGAGTTATACAGTCTCTGATGAGCATGGGGGATGAGTTATTGTAGGGTCTCTGGTGAACACACGAGGGGCCACGCACAGACTGGTTAGTTATTGTAGGGTCTCTGGTGAGCACAGGCGCTGGGCAAAAACCAGTAGGTTACTGTAAGGTCTCTGGTGAACACACGGGTGGCTGCGCACAGACTGGTGAGCTCTTGTGGGGTCTACACATAATGTTTGCTATTTTGGCAGGGCTGGGAGCTGGCAGCCTGTCCCTGGGGTTGGGAGACAGTCACAGGGAACTGATGGGTCTCCTTCCCCGCAGGTGTCCCTCGCACTGTCCCGCTGGAAGCTGTGAAGGCCCATCCCGGCCAGCGATGCTGATCCTGAGCTGTTCCTCCAAGCTGCGGCTGCTGGAGGGGATGCTACGGCGGGGCCTGCCTGACACGCTGCCGGTGACCAGGACTCGCCCGCCCCCGCAGGGCCGAACCCTCCCACCCTCGGGCAGAGAGCAGGGGAAAGTCCCTCGGAGTCCCCTGGGTGATGGGGCACATATTGGGCTGGGGTGCAATCCCCTGGGTTGGGGTACATGGAGGGCTGACCCTCCACCTGGTCAGGGGGTAGCAGTTTGGGGGGCAGATCTTTTCTCCAGGTGGGGGGCAGCAGTTCAGGGGCCAGGCAGGCTCTTATAGATCCAGAGGGGATGTCCTGTACCCCAGCTTGTCACCAGTCCCCTAGGAGCGACCCCGGTAGTGAGCCAGGGCCTGAGGCTGCACACAGCTCCACAGGGGCAGACCCATGACCTCCACCACTGGGCCTTTGACACCAGCCCTCCCATCTCTCTCCATGGCTCCCTGCAGCGAATGCAGCCGAGCCAGATGCCCGCGGGAGGCTTGGACCGGGTCCCTGCGGTGTGTGTTGGCAGAGACCCCGGCAGCCTTTGCAAAACACAGTAGCGGTTCATTAGTCACCTGGCTACAGACTCCTCAGGTTAGCACAGGGAATCAAAGGTTAAGCCACAGCCCAGCCTGGGCAATGAGCCAGCCAAGACGTCATGGGCCCCATGGCTGGCTCTGGCTCTGTCCCTTTGTTCTTAGGCCAAGGTGATAGCTGCTGAGACCCCCCCAAAAGCCGGCTCTTAGCTCCATAGCCTGACCCCTCGCGGTCGCTGTTCTTCAGCTGGGGCCTCTCCGCTGCAGAGCCGTGAGGGGGGAATCTCACTTGCTCAGTGTGAATGTCCACCCCAGCCATTGGGGTTTCCATGGTCTCTCCAGAACCTCCTTGCGGGTGTGTAGCCTTTATTCCCTTGGTTAATGAGGCTGGTCTCCAGCCGGGCTGTTATGTGAGTCACAACCCGTCCCTTCCCTTCACACGCTGCGCAGAGCACTACAGGACACAGAGGGAAACTGAGGCACACATAGGACTCAGAAAGATACTACAGAAAGCTTCTACTTCACCACACAAGCCCCCGCCCTGGGTTAGTGGTAGCAGCAGGAGGGCAGGCCCCTCCCCGAGGTTACATGTAGCGGGGGACCTCCCCCTGAGCCTCCTCCTCACTTTCCCCCTTTCTCCTAAAGTCCAAATCCAGCACCAATGCCTGCTGCTTACCCACTTTAGCTGCCAGGACCTGCCCATCCAATCAGAGCACAAGCGGGCTCTGTGCCAGCCAATCTCAGCATGGGATGGCTTTGCGTAAGCCAATGAACATGTGGGCAGCTCCATGACAGCCAATCACAGTGTGGGACAGCTGGGAGCCTGCCAATCACGGCTCTGACCATCACCACCTCCCACCCACCCCCCGGCTCTGAATTTCCTCCTAGTCCTCGCCATGGCTCTGACTCCCTCCTTCCCCCCGCCCAGCTACACCCTTGACAAAATTGGCATTTTTGTAATATTTTTATGAACCCTGTGTGTGCCTCAGTTTCCCCTGGCTACCCAGTGGGGGAAGCAGATTAAGTTTGCTCGCAGTGCTAAGCGACACAGGCAGTTTGCTTTCAGTTAGTGCTCGCGGTGGGATACTGAATGCGCCAGTAGCAAAGCACACTCCATCAAAGGAAACAGCAAGCAAATGGTGTATAACCACCATCCTAAGAAGCACATTGCACACCTGTGCAAGGAGAAAGGGTGAAGCTTTGGGAAGTTCAACAAGGTGAAGCTGTTGGAGGCTGGAGAAGGGTGATGGGACTCAGCAGCAGGTTCCAGACCCAGGCAGGGTTTGATGAGGGTCCAAGAGTGACAGAAGCAGCAGCAGGGTGTCCTCACGACCTGGTTCCCCTCCAATAGATTTGAAGCGGCAGGAGTTAGCGTGGAAAGCAAAGGCGGTAGCAGACCGTGAGAGGGAACCAGCTGGCTGTGAGCAGCAGCAAAAACATGAACAAATGCAGCAAAAGCTTGATCTGGAGATGTGGAGGGGCGAGAGAACCCATCAAGGGGTAAGTGGGCAAAGGCCCCAGGGATGCTGGATTCCACAGGGAGCTGGATACCAAATTGTCCGTTTAAGGAGGAGGAGGGGCTGTAGACACCCACCTCACTGCCTTTGTGAAGGGTTGTGATTTGAACCTGGTTGACCATGCGGACCGGCTCTGCTGTCTCACCCCCATACTCGGTCCCCCAAAGCCATAGAGACGTACAGCCAGATGGACGGCGTTAATATTGGGGACTGGGAACTGTTCAAAAAGGCTCCACTGCTTATATTTGCCCTGACACCTGAGGCTTATATAAAAGGGTTTTGGGGTGTGCAAAAGACCCAGGGTGGGACCTAAATGGAAGCCACCTGCCGACTGGGAGAAGCCCTCCTGACGGCTCGGATCCCAGTGCAGACACAGGTCTCGGGGTGGGGGGCTGGTAGTCATGGTTCTCCTGGACATCGGCTTGACCTCCTGCTGAGACTTTCTGTATCACCTTAAGACAAAATCCAGTCCCCTGATCCTGCCCCAGGCAAGGGTTTGAACCCCAGGAGCCAGAGGTTCAGACTGGAGGTGTCAGTGAAAAGGCGAATAGCTCGGCCGGCAGGGAGCAGGGTTTCCCCCCCCCCCCTTGCCTGTAACACTAAGGAAAGGCTGTTGAGCTCAGGACACCTGTCTGTCTGGAAGTTGACCCCTGTATTTGAGTGGGGCAGGGGAACGCCCCCCCCCCCCCAAACTCCACACGGGACATGTGAGTCACACGGGCTCCAGCAGAACTTCCCTGAGGCTGTGTCCAAGGGAGCCAGCTCACAGCCTGCTCTCCCTGGGGAAACAGAGTCAGAGCTGAACCTGGTGGGAGCTGAGCCCCCAGCTGAGTATGGGCAGACAGGGGCAGGGCATGGCCAAGGTTAAGACCTGGAATCGCAGCCTGCCATCAGAGGGGCTCTGCCCTGGGGTGAGGGCAAGAGGTTAACCCCAGGAGGGGAAATGGATTCCTGGCATACACACAGCCCTGGGGTTAGAACACAACCAGAGTAGGGGAGCCCCCTGCATCACCAGACCCTGGGACACCAGCGCCCCAGAGACACGGCTGGGCTAAGACCAGCCTTGCAGGGGGACACACCCACACCGATCCCCCAAAGCTCAAGGGGTCACTCCCTACCCCAGCCTAGGGGTCAGGACACCTCAGGGTGCAGCCAAGATGGCCGACACATGAAGGAAGGGGGGGCCACGACCCTTCTCACTCCCTGGCAGATGTGGGGGGGTGCAGTGGCTGGATCCCATCCCAGTTTCAAACCCAAAGGTTTTGCGATGGCAAAAGGGTGCTGAGGCTGCATGAAAACTCCCCCCTGCCCCCTGCTAGTATCAGTGAACAGACTTGCCCTAAGGGTGGATGTGAGACTGCTCTGAGCTGGGTATTGGAAAGGGTGAGTTTGAGTAGAGCCAGCTGTGAGCATGCTGACCGTGCCTGGTAGGACAGGGATGGGGAAGATGCTGTGGCTTCTATGGATAGCATTTGTGGGTTCAAACTTCACCAGGACGGTCACTGGTTACAGTGACCCTGCCCAGTGAAGAGATGAAATAAAGTAGGATTTTTCTGTAATATTTTTACAACACTATGTGTGCCTCAGTTTCCCCCTATGTGTTGCATGGCTACCCAGTTGCGGGGGCGAGGGTGAGGATTAAGTTTACGCTCAGGGCAGGCTAAGAGACATGGGGTGGGTGTCACCTCCCTGTGAGGGTGGAATAAAGGGTCCTTAAGGAACTTGTTGAACTCAACCCAGATCCCCAAGGGGGCCAGAGAGACAAGGCAAGCGCTGCTGACTCCTGGATTTCCCCGCCTCTCAGCTGGGAGGCTGAGCAGAGACCCCAGCTCGAGAGCACAGGACTGGGAGGTGGGGGGTGCTGGACAAAGATGGAGGCTCTCACCTGGAGCTGGCCAAGGAGGTCAGACGGAGACAGAGACAGCCTGGAAAGGGACTTTCACTCCAGCTTGGCTGGGCCCTGGCTGACCGCAATGGACACTGCTTTACCCTCAGTTCTCTCTGCTGACCTAAGACCGCTCCGTGACTCATAAACCAGCCTGGCTTGACAATGCTGCCGGGTGTCACTGCAAACACAGGCTGGGGTGTCAGAGCCCCCAAGAGCGGCCAGGTCTCTCCCGGGGTCTGGCTCAGTGGGAGGCACCGGGCAGAGCTCACGGGGTGGAGCAGGAGGGCTGGAGCCCAGAGGCTCCATCTCAGAGGCGGTGGCCTGCCCTGCAGGAAGAGTGGGGCCCCTGGGGGGTGGCACTTTGAGGGCTCCTCCAAGGGGCAGAGTAAAAGCTGGGGCTCAGCACCAATCCTGGGAATCCGGGACATCCCCGGACTCTGACCCCTGTGTCTTGGCAGGTCTACGGCGCTGTGATGCATGTGAACCGCGGGAACCCGGCTGGCCAGGAGGTGCTGGTGGATTCATGGCCAGAGTTCAAAACGGTCCTCACCCGGCCACGCAGAGAAGTGCGGCCTTTGCTGGGCCCCTCCCATCGCCCGCGCTCCCCTCCCCCGCCTGACCCCATCGCTGCCCCGCTCTCCTCCCCTGACTGACGCCATCACTCCCCCACTCCCCTCCCCCACCTCATGCCATCACTGCCCCTCCCCGACTTCCTTGCCCCTTTCCCTGCTTGGTGTCATCTCTACCCCTCCCCCTTCTGTCTGCCCCACCTCCCCACAGCCTGTTTCCCCTTTCTGCTGCCCAGAGCCCCTTTCCCATTCTCCCCTAAGCCCCCTGGCTCCGTTCACAGGGCCCCATCCCCCCTCCTCAATCTCTTACTTGGGGCCCACTGTGCCCCGCTCCTCCGATGCCGTCCCTGAGGGTCATGGAGGGGGGAGCGGGGCTGGGGGAAGGGAAGGACCCCGGGGTGCCAGGCCAGAGGCCTCCATTGCACCCTAGATCTGGTGGCAATGAGTTCCCCAGGCTAACGGTGCTGGCAGAGTGAGGGCATCACCACAGCCCCACACATAGCCCCAGGCCTTGGGCACATGCTGCCAAGGATTTCCCATCCTGCTCAGGGCCCATCCTGCTCAGAGTCAGCCCTAGAGCTTTGCTGGGGGGCAGGGGCAACCCAACTGGGCCAAGGAACCTCTTTGGCCCCAGAATGGGGAGAGCAGGGGGAGGGGCAGCCTGTAACCCTTCAGTATCCTGGGACGGGCAGCCAGGGGTCCTTGACCCCAGAGCCGTCCCCTCTGAGGGGAGGGGGGCTCCAAGCACAGAGCCCCCTGGTCCCTCCTTTCCTGTCAGCGGGTAGGTCTCCCGGCAGAGCTTAGCCAAGGCCCATCAACAGCGATGACTCTGCTGGGGCTGGACTGGGCCTTGTCAGACAGCCCCTGTGCTGAGGCCACGGGAGTGTTTCGATCCCCTCCCCCCATGTGCCGGGGCCTTGCTCAATCCCCTACCCCCAAGGGGTCACCTTCCCCCATGTCCTGGGGCCTCTCTTGATCCCCTCCCCCCAGGACTCCCCCTTCTCCCTGTGACAGGTCAGTCCCACTCCGCCTCCCTCCCCTCCATGGGGAGCACTGGGGAGAGCATTATACACTACCTGTGCCTCCTGATCCGCCACTTCCCCAACGCCTGCCTGCTGGCCCCTGAGGGGACCCCCATCTCCTGGTGCCTCACCGACCCGCTGGCTGCCCTGATAAACGGTTACACCCTCCCGGAGCATCACGGCCAGCACCACATGAGGCCCGTGGTGGGGACGCTGGCGGCACAGTTGCATGCCCGCGGCTTCCCTGTATACACTGGGGTGCTGCCCCACAACGAGCCTTCGCTGCACACCCTGCAACGCCTCGGCTTCCGCATCCTGCCTGGGCTGTTCTACCAGCTGATGGTGAGGCCTGGGTTCACCCAGTCCCAGTCAGCCAGTGCCCTGGCCTCGGCCCAGGATCCTGCGCCCAGCTCTGGGGAACGGCCACACACACATAGCACATAGCACGGGGGGAGGGGAGAGGAGGAGAAGGGGACATGGCCTAGGGCCCTGTGCACAGCTCTGGGGAACAACCACGGTCTGCCAGCACGTAGCCCTCGGGGAGGGGATGAGACAGGGACACAGCCCAGCCATGCCCAGGGACCTTCCACCCCCGAGAAGGGGACACATTGACCAGCCACCAGGGAGCTCAGCTGTCAGCCCTTGGGAAGCCAGGGCCTGGTAGAGGAGACTAGCTCATGCTCCATTATCCCCTGGAGCAGGGCAGAGGCTCAGTAGGGGGCGCTCTCCCCGGCAGTCAGTGCTGGCCCCAAAGAGAGCAGGGTGAGGGCTCAGCAGGGGGTGCTTTCCCACTCCCTTCCCCAGGCAGTTTGTTGCTCGGCTGGGGCTGTGGTGGTGGGGGGTCCCGTTTCCAGGAGCTGCGCCTGGTCTTGCCAGAGCTTTGGTGCAAGCTCCTTTGGGCTCTGACCACAGGTCCCAGCTGTGGCCCACCCCTTACCTCCCCTGTGGTGTTAGGGGGCAGGTGCTGGCCTTGCACGGTTGCTCCAGGGCCAGCAGCCAGCTGGAAAGCCAGGCCAGGGCTTGTGTTGGTGATGGTGCACTACACGCGGGAGGGGAGCGGCCATAGGACCCCATCATAGAGCCCTGCTGGGCCCGAACACAGGGAGGAGCATCCGCTCTTCTCCCTGCCCCCCAGAATGGACGTCCTCGGCCCTGGGCAGGTGACTTGGGACTGACTTGCCCCCTGCCAGCCCCAGTGCACAGGCTGCTCCTCCCCATGTAGCTGGGCCCAGCTGCAGCCCCAGGGAGCTGTGGGGTTGGGGGGAGGGGACCCCCCCCACAGCAGACATGGAAGGTTCTCCTCCCACTTGCTGGTAGGTCAGTAGCCGTGTGGAGAGGGGGTGGGGCACTCCGGCTCCTTGCAGGCCCCAGGGACACGCATCCCCTTCCTCTCAGGGGGTGGGACAAAGAGAGAATTTTCTGTATTAGTTTTGATGCCTGTGTGCCTCCGTTTCCTTCTGTACTTTGCATGTCTGCCCAGTGAGTGCCAAAAGGTTAAAAAGCCTCTCCTGGGGCAGAGCAGGGACAGGAGGGGGAGTGTCACATGGCTGAGGGGCAGGAACTGGGTGTTCAGGATCAAAACCAACCCAGATCAACGGAGGCTCCACAAAGAAGAGGAGCTGGCGTTCGGTGGGACTCAGGAGCTCCCAGCTAGGACTGAAAGAGATGGAGACAGGATCCATGTTTGGCTCTTCAGCAGCTTGACTGGGCGGGGCCCTGGCCTGTGTCTTCACCTTCACTTCTCTCTGCTGCGCCAGGGACCTCCCAGGCCGGGTTCCCGGGGACCAATAAACCGAGTGCTGTGTGGAAAAGGCTTTGGGATGTCACTGCAAACACTGACTGGGGACACTGGTCCCCAAAGGGCAGCCAGGTCTCTCCAGGGGTCTGGCTCAGTGTGACATGTGGTGAAGCAGGGGGGCTGGAGCCGTGTGCTCGACCCTGGAGGAAGAGAGACCCCTTGGGGGGCTGGCACGTCACAGAGTTCCTCCAAGGAGTGGTTTAAAAGCTGGGGCCTAGCACTGATCCTGGGGAGCCACGACCGGGAGCAGCGCTGTGGGTCCCAGCCGGGGGCACCCGGCCAGTGTGGGGTGTCTCCTTCACAGCCAGAACCGACAGCAGAGAAGGGGGGGCACATCTGCAGGCAGACCCGGGGTAGAGCCAGCCCTGCCCCCAGCCAGGGCACAGTCCCACCAGGGCACAGCACCCTCCCCCGCCGGACAGGGAGCTCTCCCCCCAGAGCAGTGCCCCCACCCCCAGCCAGCCAGCCTGCGTTGCCCCATAACTTTGACTCTCAGACTTGCACACAGTCTCCATTTCCCAAGATTGAATCATTATTTTAAAAACTGTATAGAAATCACCACTCTCCCATCATTCCGTGCATCTGGCCCAGCCGCTGGCCCAGCTCCGGCCTCAGCGGAACCGCTTCTCCTCCCACACGTACAGCTTCCCCGCAGGCACCTTCCGGAAAAACAGGCTCTTGCCTCAGCTCATGTTCCCCTGCACGGAGAGGATAGGAGACGGCTTTCAGGGTGCCCTGCCCTGCCCTACCCTGCCCTGGGCAGCTTCCCTCTGCCTGTCACCCAGGCCCCAGTCTGCCTAGCCCTTCCGCAACACCAGCCTCCTACCCACACACAGGGCCAGCGCTTCCCAGCCCTTTTATAACCCCCACCCTGAGATGAGTGCCAGGCACGACTGCCCCACACACGGCGTCGCTGCGCTATGGGGCTGGGGCGAGGCTGGCATGTTACTCATAAGAACATAAGAATGGCCGTACTGGGTCAGACCAAAGGTCCATCTAGCCCAGTATCCTGTCTACCGACAGTGGCCAATGCCAGGTGCCCCAGAGGGAGTGAACCTAACAGGTAATGATCAAGTGATCTCTCTCCTGCCATCCATCTCCACCCTCTGACAAACAGAGTCTAGGCACACCATTCCTTACCCATCCTGGCCAATAGCCATTAATGGACTTAACCTCCATGAACTTATCCAGTTCTCTTTTAAACCCTTTTCTAGTGCCTGTATATCTTTTTTGAGATGGGGAGACCACATCTGTACGCAGTATTCAAGATGTGGATGTACCATCGACTTATATAAGGGCAATAATATATTCTCCGTCTTATTCTCTTTTTAATGATTCCTAACATCCTGTTTGCTTTTTTGACCACCTCCTTGAGCAGCTGGCTCCAGCAGTCTAACCAAGAGGAGTAGTTGGGTGCGTAGGGGGGGAGGCCACCAGCCAGCCTGCAAGAGAGGAGAGGGGGGAGGAAGTAGCAGTGAGCCGGCCACCGTAGCCTGTTCCCAGAACCTCCCTGGCCTCCCCAGCACCACTTCCTGTCTGAGCCCTTCTGGGCTACGTCGCTTTAACGGGGCCTGAGCCAGGCAGCTCAGTCAGGTCCCAGGATCCCCAGCTGCCCCCTGTCCTTTCCCCCATGGCCAGAACTTCCTGCCCCTGCCCCCAACACTACAGCGGGGCAGTCGGGCACCAGGGGAGCAGCCTTTCTCCTGGGGACAGAGCTGATGCTCCCTAGTGAGATGGCCAAGGGCAATACTCCCGAGGGGGTGGGGAGGGCTGATTCAGGAGGGCAGAACTCCCCCCCCACCCCACCAAGTCCCAGCTGTACTGCAGGGCGGGCAGGGACCGGCTGTCACACCCGAACAGGCCCGGGTCTATTCTGGGAGGCTGCAACCTGTGATTTTGCTCCTGCCAAGCGTGCCATGGGACGGGAGGCACTGCAGGGCCAGGGAGCCCAAGAGGCTGCCAAGCGTCTGAGGAAGAGGGGAGCCACAGGAGCCTGCGGGAGGGTGCAGGGGGCGAGCTGCGAGCACAGCCAGGACTAGCTCCATGTCAGGCTGGGAGGGGGGACAGATGGGGCCGGAGCCCAGGATCGCGGCTCTGCCAGCTGCAGCAGGGAGGGGATGATCTGTCCCCCCCATCCCACCCTGCCGCCCAGTTGCTAGCCCCAGAGGTGTTTCACCGGGGGTGACTGCGGGTGGGGGGTGATTTGTTCCCAGCGCCAGCCCCAGCAGGGCTGCAGCTACCCTGGGAGACGGTGCCTCTCCCTGGCTCGGCTCCTTTCCCTTCCCAGACCCGTGTATGCGCCGATATCCCAGTCTGACCGTGGCCACATGGAGGCTTTTGCCACTTTCACTCACCGCTCCAGCTTAGCTTCCCTGTGTAGACGAGCCCTGGGGGACGGGCTCTAGCCCAAAGCAGGTTCAGCACCCCTCAACTCTGGCTAACCGTGCTCTCCCTCAAACGGTCCAGTCCCTCTTTGAACCCCCCTCAGCTCCCTCCTGTGGCAGTGAGTTCCACAGGCCCCTCACACATTGGGGGAAAAGCCACCTCCTTTTATCTGAATGTGCCAGCCTTCAGCGTCCCCGGCCGCCCACCCGGTGCCATGTCTGGGCAGGGCAGAGCGCTCTCGCCTGCCGGTGCCAGCTGTTCACATTCCACATCAGCAGCCAATGACAGCAGCTCCGCTCCCCCTCTGAAGGGTTTCTACCTAGCCCCTTAGAGGCCGGAACATCGTCATCCCAGAGCAAACCCTATAGGATGTGGGGGGGAGATGCTGCATCTCCCTGCTTCCTGAACAGGAGCCGCTGCGTTCCCTGCTCCTCAGAGGTGGGGCAGACGCCCTTGTGTTGCAGGGGGAGGCTGCAGTTGGCTCGGGACGGCGTGCGGGGCACTCACCCACAGTTGGAGACGAACACAAAGGGGTACGTCAGCATACTGGCAAAGAACTGCAGGCACGAGAGATGGGCCACAGTTAGCAGGGCGGGGCGCTGGCTCCGCAGCCCCGCACGGAGCCCCCCAGCCACAGGAGCACAGGGAATGGAGAGGGAGGGTGTCTCAGCGGGGCCCTGCCCAGAGAGGGATCTCACTGGCACTCACTGACTTTCTCCTGGGCAAGGAGGTCTTTGTCCTTCTCTTCCCAGGTCACCAGAGAGATCAGGCTCAGGACAGATATGGGCTGGACGGGTAGGGCAGTGGGCACAACATGCCCAAGGGGAGGAGGCCAGCTGGGCAGAGCACCAGGGGCGGGGCGGGGCCAGGCCAAGGTGCACGAGAGGGTGGAGAGCTCACCCACCATGCAGCACCAGCTAGTGATTTAGACTCACGTAAGCGCACCAACCTCACACCCCATGGTTCCCTCAAACTGGCCACTCCCATCCCAGAGCACTTCTGTGGGGCTACCCCCCCCCCCAGACCTGAGAGGAGAGTAGGGGTTACACACGCACTCCAGTGACAGCCTGTGAGTAGCTCTTCATCTCGCTCATGGTGGAGACCTAGAGAGGGAGGGAAACGCATTGAACAAGGAGACCCCGCACCCTGCCACAGCCCGGCCCCTCCATCCCCAGACACAGGGGGCTGCCTCTGCCCCGATTCCCCGCACCGAGTCTGCACGCTGGGCTCCGCCAGGGCCTGAAACCCAAACTGTCCCCACGTGGGTTGCGGCCGCTGCTAGGACAGGCTCCCCGGCCGGGACAAGCAATCGGAATCCAACCTTCTTGGGCCCGCTATAATGGGAAGTCTGAAACACTAATTAAAACGGATGTGGTACGCCCGTAGGACAGAAGGTGCAGGGCACTATACTACACAAAGAGGCAGTAAAACAAATAAAATATCAACACCTTCCACCTTAATGCCTGGCCCTAACAAAAAATGTGTTGCCATATGTCCTATGCTTTTCCAGGGATACCTGGGCAGAAGGATCCCAAAAGAAAAAGAAAAAAAAGGGGTGGAGTATTAGGATATAGATATTCAGGCCTGTAAGCAAAGGCCTAGACTTTAAGAATGTAGGTGTATTCTTATCACTTAGCTAGTTATAGAGGAACAAAACAAGAATCAAAATCACAGTCTGCCTGTGTCTGGGCCTTCTCTCACCATGACAGTCTGAGGCCCTGTTCTTAGGCTAAGGCCTTTGGCTAAACAGCAAAGGCAGCCATAAGCTGGGAAGCAAACGGTCACGTCCTCACCAGTCACACTGAAATAAGGCAGTTTTGGGCTGTTAAAAAGGTGATCCAATTTTTCACCTCCAGAGAAAGGGAAGAGCCTAGAAGATTTAAAAAACACTTAGTTTGATAGCATCCTGTCTGACAAGAACTCATCAATAGCTGGGGTGTGAAATCCTCATTTCTGTGTTGTTCTATCACTTCCCTATTATTTGTCTGTGTAATCTCCGTTTGGTTCTGTGATTGTTTCTGTCTTCTGTATAATTAATTTTGTTGGGTGTAAACCAATTAAGGTGGTGGGATATAACTGGTGTGACAGACCCAGACCAGTGGGGTACAGGAGTCTGGTAGAGGGCAAATATACTGGTCACTGGATGAGTAGTTTTCTGTTCCCTGAGTGACCAGAGAAGGGGCTGCACTAGAGTAATCAGGAACCTGCTAGAACCAGTTAAGGCAGGCAGGCTAATTAGGACACCTGGAGCCAATTAAGAAGAAGCTTCTAGAATCAATTAAGGCAGGCTAATCAGGGCACCTGGGTTTTAAAAGGAGCTCACTTCAGTTTGTGGTGCGAGTGTGAGGAGCTGGGAGCAAGAGGTGCAAGGAGCTGAGAGTGAGAGGGTGTGCTGCTGGAGGACCGAGGAGCACAAGCGTTATCAGACACCAGGAGGAAGGTCCTGTGGTAAGACTCAGGCCTGGTCTACACTAGGAGTTTATGTCGAATTTAGCGCCGTTACATCGAATTAACCCTGCACCCGTCCACACCACGAAGCTATTTAGTTCGACATAGAGCTCTCTTAAATTCGACTTCTGTACTCCTCGAAAACGAGAGGAGTAGTGCTAAATTCGAAATGGCAATATCGAATTAGGCTAGGTGTGGATGGGAATCGACGGTAATAGCTCCGGGAGCTATCCCACAGTGCACCACTCTGTTGACGCTCTGGACAGCACTTCGAGCTCGGATGCTCTGACCAGCCACACAGGAAAAGCCCCGGGAAAATTTGAATTCCTTTTCCTGTCTGGGCAGTTTGACTCTCATTTTCTGTTTGGACAGCGTGGAGAGCTCAGCAGCACTGGCAACGATGCAGAGCTCTCCACCAGAGATGGCCGTGCAATCTAATAGAAAGAGGGCCCCAGCATGGACTGATCGGGAAGTCTTGGATCTCATCGCTGTGTGGGGCGATGAGTCCGTGCTTTCAGAGCTGCGCTCCAAAAGAAGGAATGCAAAGATCTACGAGAAGATCTCTAAAGCCATGGCAGAGAGAGGATACAGCCGGGATGCAACGCAGTGCCGCGTGAAAATCAAGGAGCTGAGACAAGGCTACCAAAAAACCAAAGAGGCAAACCGATGCTCCGGATCCCAGCCCCACACATCACGTTTCTACGAGGCACTGCATTCCATCCTAGGTGCGGCCGCCACCACTACCCCACCACTGACCGTGGACTCTGAGGATGGGATATTGTCCACGGCCGGTTCCTCGTCGGAAATGTTAGCGGACGGGGAAGATGAGGAAGGAGATGAGGAGGACGAGGCAGTCGACAGCGCTTGCACCGCTGATTTCCCCGACAGCCAGGAGCTCTTCATCACCCTTACCGAGATCCCCTACCAACCGTCCACAGCCGTTACCCCGGACACCGAATCAGGGGAAGGATCAAGCAGTGAGTGCTTTAAACATCTAAACATTTCATTTTAACATAACTGGAATATTTATATTGTTAAGAATGGGCTTTTCATTCACTCATTTAAACATAGAAACTTTTATTTATAACAAAACAGGAATATTAACTAGATCAGCAATTTGGTGTTCATGATTTCTTTGGCTTAGTCAACTATTTAGTCCTAACTATTTATAATAAATCAAATAATGTCCGGATATTCATGATTAGGCCACCACAGGACGCTCCACTCTGTAGTCCCTTCTACTGCACTTAAAGGAAAAGACGGTCAATGTGCCCGGGAATGGACAGAGAGTCCTCCTGGGATAGCTCGGCATAGCTCTCCTGGAGGTACCGCTCAAGCATGCGCATCAGGTTCCGGGGCAGGGCGATCTTGTTCGGTCCACCGTGGTAACACACGTTCCCACGCCATGAGTCCATTAAGTAGTCCGGGATCATGGCACGGCACAGCATGGCGGCATACGGCCCTGGCCTCTGCATGGTCTCCCGAAGCATCCTTCCCCTCTCGCTCTCCGAGATCCTCATCAGAGTTATATCGCACATGACGCCCTGCTTTAAATTAGGGAGGGGAATGTTAGTATTGGGACTGCTGTACAGCCACGCGGTGGAGGCGGCAGAGGGGCAGCATACAGGGATCTTTCCCGGGGACTGCCGCGAGGTGGTGGGACAGGGGCAGAGCTCATGCTTCACTGATTGCTGCCAGCAGAGAGTGGCCTTGCATTCAGTGCGAAAGGAGCCCAGTGCTACTATTACATTTTTAAGCTGCCACAAGTCTACGGCTTACCATGTTTTCCTGCAACAAAAGTAGAGGTGTCCTGCAATGCTTCTCTGATCGCAACTGCAAGACCCCAGGCACTGAAGGCGAGGGCCGAAAATTCGACCTTGTCCTGAGTGCGCATGTGAAAGGTGCAGTGCATGGTGTTGTTCACAGAGAAAGACTATGTTCTTTGTTAGCAACTTCATTTATCTGTCTCAGGAATTCACTCCCTTTTTCCAATTCCAACAGACACATCTGCGACTGTCTCCCAACCCAGCCTGGCATCACACTCCCAGAGGCTAGCGCAGATTAGGAGAAGGAAGAGGAAGACGCGTGAAGACATGTTTTATGAACTTATGGACTGCTCACGAGAGCAGGCAGCCCAGACGACACAGTGGAGGGAGAACTTGTCACAAATGCACAGAGCAGTCATGGAACGGGAGGAGAGGTGGCGCCAGGAGGACCAGCAGGCTACTCAAACCCTGCTTGGACTAATGAGGGAGCAAACGGAGACGCTCCGGCGCCTAGTGGATGTTCTGCAAGACCGGAGGCAGGAGGACAGAGCCCTGCTGCTGTCTATCTCTAACCGCCCTCCCCCGCCACCAAGTCCCACACCCCCCTCACCAAAAGTCCAAAGAAGGAGGGGCGGCAAGGGCCGTTAAAACTTTCAGTCAGCCCCTGCACACTGCTGCAGCAATGGAAGGCTCTCGTTCCACAAAGTTTGAAAAGTCCTTTCCTACCCATCTCACACTAGCCCACGTCCAAGTTTCCTCCCCCCCCTTTTCATGTGCGGTTCATAATAAAACATCTGTTTCTGTTAAGTACTGTTTCTGAGAGTGTCTTTTAGAGGGGATTCTGTCTGAAGGGGGGGAAGGGGTTTGTTACTTGGACTGGACAGTCACCTTTAGCAGACTACAGAGGCGGGGGCAGGTCCAGCATCAGGACACATACACAGTGCAGTCACCAGTTACCCTGGTCAGTCTGGGAGGCGGTTTTCATGTTCTGGGGTGCGAGGGGGTTGATCTGTGACTTTGTGGTGGGGGAGGGCAGTTAGAGATCTTATGCCGCGGTCCTTATCCTGGATCACAGAGCCACGCAGCAGGGGGTCTGTTACCCTCCGCCCCCTGCCAGAAAGTCACTTGGCCGACACATACACGCAGTCCCGCCCAGGACTGCTGGCAGGCTGCGTTGAAACAACCAATCCAGCACTGCGGAGCCTGACATTCCCGGAGTTTAGAATCATCATTTGCATCAGAACACTAAACCCGCCCCCCGCCACAGTCTGCGTCCCCGGTTTAAAACATTCCCGCGAAAACAGTAAGAAAGAGAACCTTGTTCATTAACAAAACGGAACAGATTTTATTTGTTGGGAAGGTGGTGAAGGGGGTATGTAACTTGGAAGGATAGTCAACAGTAACTGGGTAAAGAAACGGGGGCAGGTTCAGCATCTGTGTCCACAAACTAAACAGTCACTGGAGACCCTGCTCAGTCAGGAACCTGGCTTTCAAAGCCTCCCTGATGCACAGCGCATCCCGCTGGGATCTTCTAATCGCCTGGCTGTCTGGCTGGGCGTAATCAGAAGCCAGGCTATTTGCCTCAACCTCCCACCCCACCATAAAGGTCTCCCCCTTGCTCTCACACAGATTGTGGAGCACACAGCAAGCAGCTATCACAATGGGGATATTGGTCTCGCTGAGATCACAGCGAGTGAGTAAGCTTCTCCATCTCCCCTTGAGACGGCCAAAAGCACACTCCACCACCATTCTGCACTTGCTGAGCCGGTAGTTGAATAGTTCTTTCCCTGAGTCCAATGCGCCAGTGTAGGGCTTCATGAGCCAGGGCATTAGCGGGTATGCAGGGTCCCCGAGGATGACTGTAGGCATCTCCACATCCCCAACAGTTACTTTGTGGTCCGGGAAGTAAAGACCTTCCTGCAGCCGTCTAAACAGACCAGAGTTCCTGAAAACCCGAGCGTCATGAACCTTGCCAGGCCATCCAACGTTGATATTAGTAAAACGTCCCCGATGGTCCACCAGTGCTTGCAGCACCATGGAAAAGTATCCCTTTCGGTTGATGTACTGGCTGGCCTGGTGGTCCGGTCCCAGGATAGGGATGTGAGTCCCATCTATAGCCCCACCGCAGTTTGGGAATCCCATCTCGGCAAAGCCATCTATGATGAGCTCCACGTTTCCCAGGGTCACTACCTTTGATAGCAGTAGCTTGACGATTGCCTTGGCTACTTGCATGACAGCAACCCCCACGGTAGACTTGCCCACACCAAAGTGGTTAGCGACGGACCGGTAGCTGTCTGGCGTTGCAAGCTTCCAGAGGGCTATGGCCACTCGCTTCTGGACAGTCAGGGCTGCCCGCATCCGGGTGTCCTTTCGCTTCAGGGCAGGGGACAGCAACTCACACAGTTCGAGGCAAGTCCCCTTCCGCATGCGAAAGTTGCGCAGCCACTGGGATTCATCCCAGACCTGCAGCACTATGCGGTCCCACCAGTCCGTGCTTGTTTCACGGGCCCAGAATCGCCGTTCAACAGTATCCACAAGACCCAGTGACAGCGAGATGTCCTGGGCGCTGGGTCTCATGTTTTCTGAGAGGTCGGAGCTAGTGTCCGACTTCATGTCGTCACGGTGGTGCCATAGCCTCCTCTCATGATTTATCTGCAGCTGCCTCTGGTAAAGGTGGATGAGAAGCTGCGAGGCGTTGAGAACTGCCACAACTGCAGTGATGGTCGCAGCGGGATCCATGCTCGCACTGCTGTGGCGTCCGCGCTGTCAGTAATCAGAAAAGTGCGCGAACTGATTTCCCGCCGGCGCTTTCAGGGAGGGAGGGAGGGTGGGAGTGACGGACGGATGACGACAGGCGCCCAAAAGCACCCTCGACACATTTTTTTACCCAGAAGGCATTTGGGGCTCGACCCAGAAATCCAATGGGCAGCGGGGACTGCGGGAACTGTGGGATAGCTGCCCACAGTGCACCGCTTCCAATGTTGACGCTTGCCCCGTTAGTGTGGACTCACAAAGTCTCACAAAGTCGAATTACTGTCCTTAGTGTGGACACACACGTTCGACTTTGTAATATCGATTCCACATAGTCGAATTAACTAAAATCGAAGTACTCTCGTAGTGTAGACATACCCTAAGGAAGGTGTTTGGAGGAGGCCATGGGGAAGTAGCCCAGGGAGTTGTAGCTGTCATGCAGCTGTTACAGGAGGCACTTTAGACAGCTGCAGTCCACAGGGCCCTGGGCTGGAACCCAGAGTAGAGGGTGGGCCCGGGTTCCCCCCGAAACCTCCCAATTGACCTGGACTGTGGGTTCTTCCAGAGGGGAAGGTCTCTGGGCTGTTCCCCAACCCACATGGTGAATCTCTGAGGCAAGAAAATCTGCCAATAAGCGCAGGACCCACCAAGATAGAGGAGGAACTTTGTCACATTGGTTAAATAATCATGTTACAATATGTTAAAATTGGTCAGTTAAATTTCATTAAAATAATTGGTTAAGGTATGGCTAAGCAGAACTCAAGTTTTTATATTCTGCAGTCAATCAGGAAGTAAGGGGGGGATAGAAACAGAGAATGGGGGGGAATTGGAATAATGTTTTGCTAAGGGAGGGAATGGGAATAGGGAATGGGAACAGGGCCACAGGCAAGGCTCTGTGGTGTCAGAGCTGGGAAGGGGGACACTGAGAAAAAAATTAAAATCATTTCTAGCTAAAAGTTCACCCCAATAAACATTGAATTGTTTGCACCTTCAAACTTCGGGTATTATTGCTCTCTGTTCATGCGAGAAGAACCAGGGAAGTAAGTGAGTAAAAAAAGACGCCCTCTAACAACCTTGTTTGTACAGTTCAGAGAGGCAGCAGAATCCTGCATGGTGCCCGTCCCTGCCTGGTGACAGCTCCTGCATGGTGCCGGTCCCTGCCTGGTGACAGCTCCTCTATGGCCCAAGGTTGGGAGGGGTGGTACAAGCCCAGCCCCTAATAAGCAAAGCCACATCCTAGTTCCCTGAGCAGCCAAATGCTGCAGCACCCATGGCCCCGGGTCTCCCACTCCTTGGTCATGTATCGGGGGCTGACAAGTGGAAACTGTAATAGTTTAATGAACTGTGTGCATGACTCGGTACTTACCACTTTGGTGCCGCTCCCCAGTGGCTGCAGAAGGGTTCAAATGCTGCTCCTGGGGCTGAGCAGGAGACATGAGCTGTGTGTGTCACGGACCAGTCTGGGGAGGTGTGCATGGGCGTTACCAGACTGGCGGAAACTGACCCACATCAATGGAGGAGCCGAGAGGACAATGGGAACCCCAAGGACTGACCAATCAAGACGAAGCGGAAGCACCAGCAGGCTGACCGTGTGAACCCAGCATGTATTTGCTGGGGTAGGACAACGGACCGAGAGGAGACAAGAGGGGTGATAAGACCGTGGCTCACAGAGACACAGCAGCTCTGCTATGGGACTGACAGATGGAGACAGCACCTCGGCTGGGTGGACCCCTCACACCGGGGGGACTGAATGCTGGCCGAGCCCCTGTCTCTCTGCACTGACGTAAGGATGCTCACCTCCTGCAGCCAGGTGACTCAGCCTTGTTTTGCACAGGCTGCCCGCTGTCGCTGTGTTATACCAATAGAATAAAAACCAGCAGGATCTTATTAAGAGGGATAAGGCAAAGATGCCACATTTATTGTAAATATACTGATAAAGCAAAAGATAAAAGTAAACAACGTTGTTTGACTACTTATTTCTTATACACACACACACACAAATATATATATATATATATATATATATATATAGAGAGAGAGAGAGAGAGAGAGAGGTTCATTCACACAATCATTCACTCAAGTTCTGTATAGGTGTTATAGTTACCAGCCTAGAAGTTGCTCATGCCAAGTTACTGGCCAGGTATCTTGGTCATGAGGATGGAGCCGAGTCTGTGTCAGGTGCACCTGATGCTCCTGGAGGTTGGCAGCAGAACCAGAGACTCAAAGTCATCAGACTTTAGAGTCCATTCTTATAGGAATTAATTCCTATGTTAGTCTATGGGAGCTGTTTCATCCTGCTGTTGCTGACTCAATCAGCAGATGGCACATTCCTGTCCAAAGTGGCACATTCCTGGTGGCTCCACACTGTCCAAAGTTTGTGTTTCTCATCCTTCCAGGCGATGGGGTGGATCCCAGTTTACCCTCAGGGGGTTGTCTGGTGGTCCTACTTGACACATTCTTTGGCCGATGGATACTCCCTTTCTAGGCTAGCACCTCCCTAACCATTTATGTACATCAAGCATTCATCAACATACATTCCCTATCTTAACCATATTTTAATTTACTGTCTCCACCACTTTTGGGGTGTGTGCTAACTCATTTGAGACTCCCGGCCCTTTAATCACAGAGGGTGGGGGTCTGTCCTAGGAGCCGTTGAATGAAGTGAAAGTCACTTAACAGCTTATAGTGTTTGTTTACATTTATCAATTACTTCAAGAACAAAGTCAATTAACTTGTTTGTAAGTTTTACATAGTAATAAAGTATCTTTCACAGGATAGATATAATCAATGGTTTCTACAGACAGCAGCTTACAAGTTTTAACAGAAGACACAAGAGATTTTTGTACTCGGTGAAACTGTTGGATTTTAAAGTGTGGGGGACAAATTATGAGGGGGTCACTGTCACTTGGGGGACTCACTGTTAGTACCTTCTTTTATATCCCTACAGCTGCAGATCCTCACTGGGAGCATCACGGCCTGAAGGGGCCCAGTACAAGTCTCCTGCAGGAGTCTGGCTTTGGCTGGATTTGCTGCAGGGAGACAGGGGTCGCTGGTGCCGAAGGCCCAGTTTCAGAGTTGACGAGGCCACAGGTCTGCCCCTGTGGGACTGTGTGGGTCTCTGCGGCTCAGCACACACGCTAAAGAGGTTGCTCCCAGGGGACTGATTACAGGCTGGAGCATAGACCAGACCCTGTAGGTCCGTGACAAAGAGTGCCCTTGCCAGAGGGTGGCTACAGACGTGGTGGGTTATGATTATCTCAATCAAGAGACCCTGAATCACAGTGCAGGAGGAGGTGGGGCTCTGACAGAGACTCGAACAGCCTGGATTTAGCAAAGAGATACTGGCACATCGTCTTAGAACAGTGATATGCAGAAAAAAATGTGCCTTCCTAACCAATTTGGGACTTTCTGAGCTTAAAGTATTACCATTTGGGCTAATGAATGCTGGAGCCACCTTTCAAACGCTTGCGAATCAAGTGGCTGGGTGACAGGACTTAGCTCGTGCCTACATGGAGGATATTGCAGTCTTCAGCAATTCCTTGCCAGAGCATAAGGATCACATGGGAATGGTGTGGAAGAGGTAGAATGCAGGTCTAAGTGTAAAGGTGTCAAAGTGCAGGATGGGGCATTGAAGATGTAAAACAAATTCTGTCAGGGAAGGCGAAGCCGGACTCTGGCCAGGTGTTTGAATTGTGCACTGACGCATCCAACACAGGCTTGGGAGCGCTGATGATGCCAGCAGGGGAGGGCACCGAGCAGCATCCCATGCCTTTCTGAGCAGAAAACGGACTCCAAGTGAATGGAATGATGCCGTTATAGAACATGAATGCTCAGCAACTGTGGGTTGTCCGAGAGCTAGGACCCTACCCATTCAACCAGAGGCGCTGGGTACTGACTGACTGCCCCCCTTTAGCGTGGCTACACAGAACCAAAGGCACCAACTCTTGGTTGGTACGCTGGAGTACAGCCCTCCAAAGGCATGAGATGGAGACTCAACATGTCATGGGGGCAGACGCGCTATCCAGGCAAGAGGGCCCAAAGCAGATGCATTCGGAATAGCCAGTGGCTAGGCCTAGGGCATCAATATCAGGAGGCGACGGGACACTGATGTGCCCAAACGCGCCCAGGCAGGTACGTTACATGTCCAACAACCATTTTCTCACTATTACACTGATGGGGTCGTGTGTGATTGGTACATTCCTCAGGGTACAATCTGGACCGATGGACAGCTGTGTCCCCTCAGCTCTCCAATTTGGGGAGCCTTTTACATTGCTTCATTGTGAGAGCAGCCACTCCTGGCCTGTTCACACACGGCTTCTCGCATGCAAAATCACTCCCAGCTGAATATATGAGTGCTTCTAGCCAGCCACTCCTGAATTATATTGCAGAGTGACACTAGCAAATTCCCAGTCCTAGACTTGTCTCCAGAAATATGCATTTTGTATTGGCCAGCTCTCTCCTTCTGGACAATACAAGCTCATAGAAAGTCCATCATTTCATTACTAGAAAATGACATGCACAAATCTTGTTATCTCAAGTGGAGGGTCCCAAACACTTCAATCCAAACACACTGGCTTAGATAAAACAACAAAACAAGTTTATTAACTACACAGAGAGAGAGAGAGATTTTAAGTGATTACAAGTAATGAGGCATAAAAGTCAGAATCGGTTACAAAGAAATAAAAGATAAAATGCAAACTAATACCTAACTTTACAAGCTAAGTGAACTTAAAGCAAATGGATTTCTCTCGCCGTGTATTCACGACTGTCTGGCTGGATTCTTTCAGCCAGGACGACTCCCCCAGTTCAGTGATGCTTCCTTTGTCTTTCAAACGTTATTGATGCCGTGAGTAGAGATGAGGAGAGAGAGAGAGGTGATTTGGGGCATCTGTTCCTCATTTTTACACCTTTAGCTCCTCTTTGAGAATTACCTCTAGCTGGGGTTCAGGCAACAGCGAGTCTGTTTGCCAAGATGTAAATTTCTCGCTCACATCCTTCTTCCTGTCAAAGAATGGCCGCTTAACTAAGTGATATAGTCCAGTTGATTTTGTTGACACCTGACTGACATGTCAATTTCCCTGTTTGCTCTGAGGAACTGATTTGGGCTGCTTCCCCAGATTTGAAATATGCCTTAGCAACATGGTAACTGAGCCTTCGTGGGTCACAACTGAGAATACCAAATTCAGGACCAACTGCTGAAAAATAGAGCTGATATGCCCCAAAGCTGGTGGCTATTCTCTCATGAGATATACCAAACCAGCAACAAAAGTAAATTGCTATTTCACCACACTGGCTAACAAGCAGTCAGAACAGCAGTTTCCTTAAGCATTCCAGTCCTTGTATCGCCACCAAAAACACTAGACTTATAGATGAGTGGTTCTTTAAAGCCAATTTAATCTAATAACAGGTTCTTCTGATCCAAAGGACCATGCCCAGGTCAATATACAACTCAGATCTTACTCAAAAATCACAGTGTTGCCAGTCCTTTAGTATCTGAAATCTAAAGGTATATTCAAAGAAAGAAAGAAAGAAAGAAAGAAAGAAAGAAAGAAAGAAAGAAAGAAAGAAAGAAAGAAAGAAAAAGGTGAGAGTTAAAATTGGTTCAAGGAATCAAATAAGTACAATAAGTGCAAAGTTCTTGGTTCAGGCTTGTATCAGTGATGGAATAAACTGCTGGCTTGATAAGTCTCTGGTTACTTCCAAATCATTGGAAGGACCTCAGTCCCTTGGTTAGAATGTTCCATTAGTACAAGTCCTTAGTCCAGAGGTTTGAGCTGGAAAGAGGCAAAATGGAGGTGTTTCCAGGGCCTTTTATAGCTTCTGCCATGTGGAGGGAAACCCATTGTTTCAAACAAAGCCCTCAGCACAGCTAGTAGAAAATTACAGGTAAAAGATGGGGTTTGGGATCACATGGGCAAGTCACGTGTCCAGGCATAATTTTGCTTAGTCACAGCAGGAAATCATTACCTATACCCCAGACAGCACCTTTGCAGGACAGTCCATTCAGTGTACATGGTCTCCCATGGTCCATTGTCAGTTAAGTGTTTCTTGATGAGCCACTTAATATAGGTCATTACACATATTGAATCTATTTCCCCATGTTAAGTATCCTCACACCGTCTTGTCAACTGTCTAAAATGGGCCATCTTGATAATCATTACAAACGTTTTTTTTTCTCCTGCTGATAATAGCTCATCTTAATTAATTAGCCTCTTACAGTTGGTATGGCTACTTCCACTTTTTCATGTTCTCTGTATGTATATATATTTTCTTACTATATGTTCCATTATATGTATCTGATGACGTGGACTGTAGCCCATGAAAGCTTATGCTCAAATAAATTTGTTAGTCTCTAAGGTGCCACAAGGACTCCTGTTGTTTTTGCGGATACAGACTAACACGGCTGCTACTCTGAAACCTTAATTTGAATAGTCCCTCCAGGATGTGCAGGCTAAATACCTTGTGGGTGTTACCCCAGGAGGAAACAGTTGAAATCCAGGTATAGAGCCAATACTCATAACTTCAAATACAAAATGATACATGCATACAGATAGCATCATCATATTCAGCAAATCATAACCTTTTCATAGACATCTTACATGCCACATTTTGTACAAGATTTGTTGCAAATATGTAACAGTGGTTGCAACAATGATCTATATGGTCATATTTTAATCAGATAACATCACAAACATCATACAGCAGAATCTTATAACTTTACCTACAATGTTGCCACACATATTTTACCGTGACAATAATTATCAGCAAATTATGAGTTTTCCTATGATACCTCACAACGCATACTTTGTACAAAATTTATCATAGTCTTGTAAAAGTGGTGAACATTGGGGTACAGTTTGTCACACTGGTCTGCCAAGAGCTAAGAACTAGATTTCAAGCTCGCTGACCATTATGGTTATTGCAAGATGTTTGTACGGGAAACAGTTTACAAGCTATGTAGAATACTGGGTTGAACAACTGTTAAAGGGAGACATGTCACTTGAGGCGAGGTGGGTCTCAGAGCTAACTCAATCAATATTGAAAATCCTGAACATCCCTGGAGGCAGCACTTTGTTTACTGTCTGGGCCAAGTGGAGACCGGTGATCATTGCAGGGAGCAGATGCCAGAAAGCCAGGGATGGGAACCACCCCGCTCGGAGCTTGCCCCTTTTTACGAGGAGTTTGACCAGGTGCTGGGTGCTGTGCTCAGTGGAGTAGCCAGGGTCTAAGTGTAGGGGGAGCAAACATAAAAAAGGCAACCCCCCCCTTGGCTCCACCTCTGGCCATGCCCCCCCTTGGCTCCTCCCATTTCCCCCCCAGATTAACCCCGGGGCTCGGCTCAGGACTCCTGCGGGCTTCCCGGGGGTGTGGATACCCCCATCCCCCCGCGGTCCCGGGAGAGTCTCTCCTGCCCAGCCCGCTCTGCAGGTGTCCCCCGCCGAGCTGCGCCGCCCGGCCCCACCTGCGGGGTCCTGTCCCCCCCGCCCTGGGCTCCAGGCTCCTGCGCCGCGCCAGGGCCCCCCGTCCAGACAGTGCGGCCTGCGCCCCTGCCCTGCGGGCCCGGCCCCGGTCCCGGGGAGCCCCTTGCCCAGAAGGGTCTCCCTAGTGCAAGGCACCAGACCCCCGCCGCTCACCTTCTGTCCTGCGCCGCCACCTGTCCCCGGCCGATCCCGGCCCCGCGCTGCGGGCGGATCCCGGCTCTGGCTCCGGCTCCGGCTCCGGCTCCGGCTTGGGGCGGGGAGCGCTTGGCTGCCGAGCCCTGAGCCGCCGCAGGAGGTGGCTGCACCTGCGGCGATGTTGGGGCCGCGTGGGGCGCGATGGCCGAGCCGGCCCCCTCGCTCCTCCGGCCGCGCCTGCCGCCCCCCGCCCCATGGCTCCTCCAGCCGTGCTGCCCCCAGCGCCGGCCCGGCTGTCCTGCACCGCCGCCTGTCCCCGGCCGATCCCGGCCCCACGCCGCGGGGGGATCCCGGCTCCGGCTCGGGGCGGGGAGCGCTTGGCTGCCGAGCCCTGAGCCGCCGCAGGAGATGGCTGCACCTGCGGCGATGTTGGGGCCGTGTGGGGCGCGATGGCCGAGGAGCCATCCCCCTCGCTCCTCCGGCCGCGCCTGCCGCCCCCCCCATGGCTCCTCCGGCCGTGCTGCCCCCAGCGTCTGCCCAGCAGGCGCCGCTTTTGGGAAATGTGCTGAGGGGAAGCGGCTGCTTCCCCTGCACCCCACTAGCTACACTACTGGCTGTGCTGCACCCCCAGCGCTTCACAACAGCTGCGCCAGCCTGGACAGCGACCTTCTCACCCCTGAACCAAGCACAGGGCCAGTGGGGAGACAGCAAGCGCTGGATGAGGCGGCCAAAGTGATTCTCGGGCTCACTGTGGTCTCCAAGGCAGCTTTGCTGCCGGAGCAGCTGCAGCACATCCTGGGTCTCTACTCGGAGGGGTTTTCTGATGCCCCCCCCCAGGGGCTGCCCACCGCGGAACCAGCATCAGAAACACAAGAGGCAGAGGTCGCCCCTGAGCCTGGTCAGTTTCTGGTGGCACATCTGTTATTAATCTAGGAATGGGAGGGATTTCCAATTTATTACCCAAAGCAGAATGTATTGCAAGCTGCAGGCAGCCGCATGTAGCCAGTAATGGCAGGTTGCTGGCACCACCTGGAATTCAAAATGGAGATTGGGAGCGCAAACAACACTGAAACAAGAATTTAATATTAAACTTGGACTAGAAACTCGAGCAATCTTTCAGAACTGGGCCTAGATTTGCCAGTTGTGGTTGGACGTATTCCTGGAAGTTTCATCACATGACATAAAAGATTAATCTTTAATTCCTGGAGGGTTGGCAATCCTAGATGAACTGTGATGGGTTCAGTCACAGAGACGCCCTTGGGACTGCCACCTGATGTGCTGAGACTACCTCTGAGCCCGTTTTCCCTGCCAGCTTGGGACTCCAGAATCCTGTCTTGTTGAGCCAGACATGCCAGTCTGCTCCAACACAAACCCAGGGTCTGAACCACGTGCCCCAAAGCTGCAGACTTAACTGAAAAGAGCTTAAGAAGTGTTCCTGTCTCTAGCACCCAGACACCCAGTTCCCCATGGGATCCAAACTCCAAATGAATCCGTTTTACTCTGTATAAAGCTTATACAGGGTAAACTCATAAATTGTCTGCCCTCTATCACACTGATAGAAAGATATGCACAGCTGTTTGCTCCCCAGGAATTAATTACTTGCTCTGGATTACTTAATAAGTAAAAAGTGATTTAATTAAATACAGAAAGTAGGATTTAAGTGGTTCCAAGCAATAACAGACAGAACGAAGTAAGTTACCTAGCAAAATAAAACAAAGCACAGAGATCCAAGCCTAATGCAGTAGGAAACTAAATGCAGGTAAATCTCACCCTCAGAGATGTTCCAATAAGCTTCTTTGACAGACTAGACTCCTTCCTAATCTGGGTCCAACAATCACTCCCAGCCCCATAGTTACTGTCATTTTTTCCCAGTTTCTTTCAGGCATCTCTTTGGGGTGGAGAGGCTACCTCTTGAGCCAGCTGAAGACAAAATGGAGGGGCTTCCAGGGCCTTATATAGTCTTTCTCTTGTGCCACATCACAGCCACAGAATGGGGTCTCTAGCCACCTGGGCAAGTCACCTGTCTATGAATGATTCAGCTTTTTGCAGGCCGACACCATTGTTTACATGTTAGTTTGAACATTCCCAGGAAAGGTCAGATGAGGATTGGCATCTCTCAAAGTCCATTTTTAGTTAAGTACTCCCAATTACTTGAATAGCCCCTTCACACTATGTTTACCAAATCTGCCTCACGTGCTTCCTACAGCAACGATCACATCCCTCAATATGCTGGCCATGCTCATACTTATACAGCCCAAAATGCCGTTAGCCTTCTTGGCAACAAGGGCACACTGTTGACTCATATCCAGCTTCCCATCCACTGTAGCCCCTAGGTCCTTTTCTGCAGAACTGCTGCCTAGCCACTCGGTCCCTAGTCTGTAGCAGTGTATGGGATTCTTCCATCCTAAGTGCAGGACTCTGTACTTGTCCTTGTTGAACCTCATTAGATTTCTTTTGGCCCAATCCTCTAATTTGTGTAGGTCCCTCTGTAACCTATCCCTATCTTCCAGCGTATCTACCATTCCTCCCAGTTTAGTGTCATCTGCAAACTTGAAAGAGGCAAAATGGAGGTGTTTCCAGGGCCTTTTATAGCTTCTGCCATGTGGAACATTGTTTCAAACAAAGCCCTCAGCACAGCTAGTAGAAAATTACAGGTAAAAGATGGGGTATGGAATGATATGGGCAAGTCACATGTCCAGGCAGAATGTTGATTAGGCACAGCAGGAAATCATTACCTATACCCCAGACAGCACATCTGCAGGACAGTACATTCAGTGTACATGGTCTCCCATGGTCAACTGTCGGTTAAGTGTTTCTTGATGAGCCACTTAATATGGGTCATTACACATATTGAATCTATTTCCCCATGCTAAGTATCCTCACACCGTCTTGTCAACTGTCTAAAAAGGACCGTCTTGTTTATCACTACAAAAGGTTTTTTTTCTCCTGCTGATAATAGCTCATCTTAATTAATTAGCCTCTTACAGTTGGTATGGCTACTTCCACTTTGTCATGTTCTCTGTATGTATATATATCTTCTTACTATATGTTCCATTCTATGCATCTGATGAAGCGGGCTGTAGCCCACGAAAGCTTATGCTCAAATAAATTTGTTAGCTTCTAAGATGCCACAAGGACTCCTGTTCTTTTTGTGGATACAGACTAACACGGCTGCTACTCTGAAACCTTAATTTGAATAGTCCCTCCAAGATGTGCAGACTAAATACCTTGTGGGTGTTACCCCAGGAGCAAACAGTTGAAATCCAGGTATAGAGCCAATACTCATAACTTCAAATACAAAAATGATACGTGCATACAGATAGCATAATCATATTCAGCAAATCATAACCTTTTCATAGACATCTTACATGCCACATTTTGTACAAGATTTTTTGCAAATATATAACAGTGGTTGCAACAATGATCTATCTGGTTATATTTTAATCAGATAACATCACAAACATCACACAGCAGAATCTTATAACGTTACCTATAATGTGCCCCTCAAGCGCTGGATGAGGTGGCACATCCTGGTTCCCTACTCGGAGGGGCTTTCTGATGCCCCCCCCCCAGAGGGGCTGCCCACCGCGGAACCAGCATCAGAAACACAAGAGGCAGAGGTCGCCCCTGAGCCTGGTCAGTTTCTGGCGGCACATCTGTTATTAATCTAGGAATGGGAGGGATTTCCAATTTATTACCCAAAGCAAAATGTATTGCAAGCCGCAGGCAGCCGCATGTAGCCAGTAATGGCAGGTTGCTGGCACCACGTGAAATTCAAAATGGAGATTGGGAGCGCAAACAACACTGAAACAAGCATTTAACATTAAACTTGGACTAGAAACTCGCACATTCTTATCTAAATATTTGCACTCTATACCATTATCTAAATCATTGACGATACTGAACAGAACCGGACCCAGAACAGATCCCTGCGGCACCCCACTTGTTATGCCCTTCCAGCATGACTGTGAACCACTGATAATTACTCTCTGGGAACAGTTTTCCAACCACTTATGCACCCACATCATAGTAGCCCCATCTAAGTTGTATTTGCCTAGTTTATTGATAAGAATATCATGCGAGACCATATCAAATGCCTTACTAAAGTCTAGGTATACCACATCCACCGCTTCTCCCTTATCCACAAGACTCGTTATCCTATCAAAGAAAGCGATCAGATTGGTTTGACATGATTTGTTCTTTACAAATCCATGCTGGTTATTCCCTATCACCTTACCACCTTCCAAGTGTTTGCAGATGATTTCCTTAATTACTTGCTCCATTATCTTCCCTGGCACAGAAGTTAAACTAACTGGTCTGTAGTTTCCTGGGTTGTTTTTATTTCCCTTTTTATAGATGGGCACTATATTTGCCCTTTTCCAGTCTTCTGGAATCTCTCCTGTCTCCCATGATTTTCCAAAGATAGTAGCTAGAAGCTCAGATACCTCTTCTATTAGCTCCTTGAGTATTCTAGGATGCATTTCATCAGGCCCTGCTGACTTGCAGGCATCTAACTTTTCTAAGTGATTTTTAACTTGTTCTTTTTTTATTTTATCTTCTAAACCTACCCCCTTCCCATTAGCATTCACTATGTTAGGCATTCCTTCAGACTTCTCCATGAAGACCGAAACAAAGAAGTCATTAAACATCTCTGCCATTTCCAAGTTTCCTGTTACTGTTTCTCCCTCCTCACTGAGCAGTGGGCCTACCCTGTCCTTGGTCTTCCTCTTGCTTCTAATGTATTGATAAAAAGTCTTCTTGTTCCCCTTTATTCCTGTAGCTAGTTTGAGCTCATTTTGTGCCTTTGCCTTTCTAATCTTGCCCCTGCATTCCTGTGTTGTTTGTCTATATTCATCCTTTGTAATCTGTCCTAGTTTCCATTTTTTATATGACTCCTTTTTATTTTTTAGATCATGCAAAATCTCGTGGTTAAGCCAAGGTGGTCTTTCGCCACATTTTCTATATTTCCTACCCAGCGGAATAGCTTGCTTTTGGGTCCTTAATAGTGTCCCTTTGAAAAACTGCCAACTCTCCTCAGTTGTTTTTCCCCTCAGTCTTGATTCCCATGGGACCTTACCTATCAGCTCTCTGAGCTGACCAAAATCTGCCTTCCTGAAATCCATTGTCTCTATTTTGCTGTACTCCCTTCTACCCTTCCTTAGAATTGCAAACTCTATGATTTCATGATCACTTTCACCCAAGCTACCTTCTACTTTCAAATTCTCAACGAGTTCCTCCCTATTGTTAAAATCAAGTCTAGAACAGCTTCCCCCCTAGTAACTTTTTCAACCTTCTGAAATAAAAAGTTGTCTGCAATGCAGTCCAAGAACTTATTGGATAGTCTGCGCCCCGCTGTATTATTTCCCCAACATATATCTGTGTAAGCAGAGTCAGGATGAGCTCTACCCTGACATCTGGTGGTGAATTATGGCGAGTGTGGAAAAGAACTCCAGGGGCTGATCTTGTTTGCATAGGCACACCCACTCGCCGGGCATGGAACAACAGCAACTGAAAGTGGTTACTTTGGCTGCTGTGGTTACTTTTGGGGGCTCGTCCGGGATTCCCTGGGTCAGTACCCCTCGCAAGCACCTGTTGAGTGTTCCACTGCATTGGGAAACAATTGTGGTTATATTTTGAGGAAATTACTGTTTGTATAATGGCTAATATGTCAGGTTTGTTGGGCCCCGGCCCTGCAGCCTCTAGCTCAGGGGCCGCAGCCTCAGCCAATGATTGGGCAAAAGCACTGGGGCAAATATTGGAAAAGGTTGTGCTGTCCCAGGCTATGTTAAACTCTTGTCGTGAGTTAAGATTATTTGCTGGGGCAGAGGAGTTTGAACCCTGGTTGGAGCATACCACTGAAATGCTGCGGGAGTGGGCAGTACCCGATGCAGAAAAGCGAAGATGTCTAATAGAGAGCCTTAGTGGCCCAGCATTAGATGTGATTCACACCCTGCAGCTCATTGACCCTGGGGTCAGTGTGAAGGACTGCCTAGAGGCCCTTGATCATACCTTTGGGAGCGTAGAGGGCCCTGAAGACAGTTACTGTAAGTTCCTTAATTCCCGACAGCAAATTGGCGAGAAGATTTCAGCCTATATACAGAGGCTGGAGAGACTGCTTCAGAGAGCTGTCATGAGGGGAGCAGTGACTGCTGAACAGATGGATCAGACCAGACTGGCTCAAATTGTAAGAGGAGCTCAGTATCAGAACCCGATTCTACTCCATCTCCGGCTAAGAGAACAACGGGAACATCCCCCAAGTTATTCCCAGCTGATAAAGGAGGTCAGAGAAGAGGAAGAAAGGCAGGCTGCCAGCGAGTTTTGGGAAGCCCAAACATTGGAGCCAGCCGGCACAACACCACTGCAAACGGCCAGTGTACTGATGGTGAGCACCACAGAGGAACTTGCCCAACAAATGCAGGCCCTGACAGAATGGATAGCTGAACTGCAAAGCACCATTGACCGAGCTAAGACTTCCAGGAATAAGGTGCCTCTGACTGTGGCGATGGAGAAGTCAGCATTTAGAGCCACCATCCCACCTGGGCGAAGGGGGAAAGGACAATTCTTCTGCTACCGATGTGGTCAGGATGGACACAGTGCTGGCAAGTGCCATAATGAAGAAAACCCCTCCTTAGTGTATGGAAAGCTGAGGATCAGTTGGGAGAGATCCAGTAGCTGCCAGAGAGTCCGGGGACGGGGACCACCCAGGCCTGCAGGATATGTCATAGTGCACCTGGAATTCCCAGAGGAGGTTGCTGGGGTAAGAGAAGAGGTGGACACAGCTGCATTAATATGCCCTGACCCTAAAGGGACCTCTGATGTGTCTGTGCTGATAGGGACCAACTCCAGTCTCTTCAAGGTGCTCGCGGATTACTGCAGACGACGGGCTGGGGACCAGTACCTGAATACCTTGATGATCCATACGCTTTGTGCTGAAGCCTATAGGAAGATTGAGGGTGCTAAAAAGGAGACATCTGAGCTACCGATTGGGGCGCTGAAGTACATGGGCACAACCCCCTTAGTAGTGCCTGCAAGGACAGAGCAGGAAGTGCTTGTCATGAGTACCCGGCTGAAAGGCAGTAAAGGGGCATTAGCAATGGTAGAGCAGCCAGTTGAAGGAGAGCTCCCGGAAGGAGTGCTGGTCCCCAGTGGAGTCATAACCCTACCTGCTGAAGCCCAGGAAAAGGTGACTATACTGATTGCTAATGAAACAAGTCGAGATGTTGTTGTGAAGCAAGGACAAAAGATAGCAGACCTCTTCGAGCCTGAATCAATTGTAAAACCCCAGTGTGAGACTCAAGTTCCGACAATAGACCCGGCAAAGTTTGACTTTGGAGATTCACCGTTGTCCGAGGAGTGGAAAGATCGCCTGAGGAGGAAACTTTGTGAAAGATCCAAGGTGTTCTCATTGCATGAGTGGGATGTGCGATGTGCAAAAGGAGTAGAGCACAACATCAGACTACATGACTCTCGACCTTTCAGGGAGAGATCTAGGAGGATTGCCCTCTCCGAGATGGAAGATGTGCGACATCTTCAGGAGCTGGCTGCGAATGGCATTACAGAGTCCCGCAGCCCATACGTCTCACCCATTGTGGTGGTCCGTAAAAAGAATGGGAAAATCCGGATGTGTATTGACTACCGCACCCTAAACCGCCGTACTGTGGTTGACCAGTACACAATGCCCCGAGTCCAAGATGCCTTAGACTGTTTGCTAGGAAGCCAGTGGTTCTCTGTGTTGGATCTTCGGAGTGGATACTACCAGATCCCTCTGGGTGAAGAAGATAAGGAGAAGACAGCCTTCATCTGCCCATTAGGGTTTTATCAGTTTGAACGTGTGGGGAAATAGAGGGGGTGGGCTTTCTTTTTGATAGCCAGAGCTTTGAATCTGAAGGCCCCAAAATAAACCCTCCAACAGAGATCTGTTATGCTGATGGCCTTTGCACAGAGTAGGGCAGGCCTAAAGCTTAAACTAGACTAAACTGCACAGTTTTCTGCCAAACTCGGTCAAGGGTCATGTCCAGAGGAGGGAATGGGAGAATAAACCCCCCCCTGCAGCAGTACTAATGAAATATGTTCATAACTGATGAAATATGATAACCGCAAGCTACGGAAATAACGTAAGAAGCTACGGAAATAACGTAAGATGCTTGTGATTTGTAAATTGTTTTGCAGAGAGTTAATCATCCTTGCTGTTATAACTATTTGCAATATTTTCCAAGTCCAGCTATCTGCAATTTAACCAATGATAGCTCTCCTTTAAGCTCCCCTGGAAACCCCCCCCCCTTAAGCCTTTGCTGAAATCCCCCGGAAAATGACATAGTCCAAGTCTTGAGAAATGTACCCAAGCTAGGGCCGAGCACCACCCCTGCAGAAACCACCAAGCGCCCTTCTACCCAAACAAACACCCACTCCTCGGAAATTAAGTCAGAGGGTAGGGAGGGGGGTGAGAAGATTGACCCCAACCCCTGCTTCCTAGCTCGTGATCAGCTCATGCTCAACCCTTGCCCAGCTTGTGATTTGTCCCCAAAGCTCGTGCTCAACCCTTGCTCAGCTTGTGATTTGCCCCCAATGATTTAATTCATGACGTATTGTTTGTACCCTGCTTGTGGTTTAATGGAATAAAAGCAGCCTGTGAGCTGTTGCTAGGGGTGCCAGTTTGAAAAACTGCACCCCAATGCGTTGGTATGTATTGCAATAAAGGCCTCAGGCTCTGAGTCTGTGAACTAAAATCACTGCGTGGGTGATTCTTTCCACGACAATTTGGGGGCTCGTCCGGGATCACTCGACGTCCCACCGGACCGGAGGACCGTGGACCGCTCCCACTCTGATCCCAGGCGCCAAGTAAGAGACCCTTGTCTCTATTTGGGATTCGGTAAGGAGCTGCCCATAGGCTCTAGGTTCAGGTGAGAACGCGCTGTGATCCGAACCTTTTAAGGTTAGACTCATTTGCCTGACGCCTGTTTGTTTTGTGTGTGTCCGTTCTGTATCTTGTCTGTTTAAATTCTTGCATCATGCTGCGCTCTCTCTATCATTGTTTCCTTAGGCTATAAGCTAGGGGGGGCATAGGGGACTGTCTGTTTTGTGGTGTGTACACGAGGTCTTAGACCCAACGGTTTCCTTGGAACAGCCTCGGTGAAATTACTGGGACATCCGTCTGGCAGTTAAACACTTTTAGAGTGCCAGCCCAGAATAAAAACAAGTTTCGGATGACAGGAGATTCTTCAGGCAGGAACAGAGGCTGAATAGGCTAGGTGATCTCTCTGGGATATAAAGGAAACCACCACTGACTCAAGAACTGAGTGGCCCGAGGACTAGAGGTAAACAACTGAGAGGGTTTCTAATCTTAATAAGAACAAGAAGTACGCCAAACTCCTATGCTTTGCCTTTTTAAGCTTTCTATATTGTTGCTTGCTTAGCTTTGTGGCCATATCCCTCTGGGCAGTGGTGATCTCAGAGGGAGGTGAGGGACCGGCTGCAGGAGCACCCCGGGAAAGTGGACCCCATAGTGAGTAGGGGCGTAATCGACCGAACCTTTAGGACACGGGTGGACCCCTTAAGCGAGGTGGGGTATAATCCCCTGAGTGGAGTAGAAGGGGGGCGGAATCCACTGCCTGGACTCTAACAGGAGTTAGGGCGTAATCCAGGAAGTCCCGGTGCAGCCGAAGGGGCCGGAGTAGCTCCCACTAGCAATAGGCTGGTGGACCACACTAGCAATAGGCTGTGTGAACTGATGAGACCTGCGGCCCGGGGATTGACAGGACTCCCACTAGCAATAGGCTGGGGGCTGGAAAGGACTGTTATAGCAAAGCTCCCGGTTTAGGTGTGGTGTGATTGTAGGTCGCAAGGTGACTCCGGGACCAGCTGCGGGCGGGGTAAGGGACCGTGAATCGGAGACCCCCGCTCTAGTAGGTCCCCACCCTTTTCTTACCCGTTAAGTGACAATTGTGTCCCTTCTCACTCGGAGAGAGAGAAGGCCCCGGGAAACCGTCCACGTACTCCTAGGCAGTGAAGCAACCCATCCCGTTCTCTTGAAGGCGGGCCGGTGCTCTCTGCTGGGGGAGGGGTGTACGGGGACCACCTCCTTGCTCGGAGACCGGGGAGGCCCCAAGGAATCCGTCCGCGTACTCCTAGGTAGCAGAGTATCCCATCCCGTTCTCTTGAAGGCGGTCCGGTGCTCTCTACTGGGGGACAGGTGTACGGTGACCAAAGCTTTCCTAAACTTTTGTGTGATTGGCCTACGACCAAAACCCTTTCCCAAATCTTCCTCTGGAGCAAGGACTTGCGTATGGAGTGAGCTCCCTCCCCTTGCTGTGTTTGAAGGGGAGCCCCTGGAAATCGTTTGCCAAAACCTGGGGCAATCGGGCATCCTACCCCGTTCCCCTAAAGGGCGAATTGGTAACTCATTGCCGGACAGGGTGCATGCGAGGACCTTCCTTATAAATCCTCCCCAGTGGTGTGAATGTTGAAAGGGGTGAGGCTACACCCAGGTTTAAAAAGGAGCAAGAGGGAAGGATTGCTCTCCCCCGGAAGAGAGAGCAGAGCTTATTGCAGTGTTCGAATTTGTGTAATATAGATTTTAGTGTTGTTTAACTATTCTTCCAGCATGATAGCAAGTGTTTTAGTGTTGTTGTGTTGTTTAACCACTCTTTAAGTATAATAGTAATTGCTTTGTTAAATAATTAATCCTCTTCTACAAGGAGGGTTGGTAAAAACAGCCCACCCTCCCTGCTGAATTGATAGTAAAACAATGCCTGTGCCCATAAGAAAAAAGGATTGGGCCCAAACCGGCAGGCAACCGCAGTTTGAGGAAGTTAAGAGGGGGGGGTTGAGGGGTTAACTCTGTAGTTGCTGGTGGAAATTAAGTAATTGCAGGGTTGGCTTCTTGCTTTTTTCCTTTCATAATAGTAATTGCTTAAATAATGATGTGACGTTGTGCAGTCTATATGATTTTATAAAAACTTAATAATAAGTCAATATAATGTAACTGGAATAGTTTTAGGGAAAAAATATGGTAATAAGTGAATATAACGTGACTGGGATATGCTTTATGCAAAAGGTCTCTTGTAAGGTATCATTACAGAGTTTATAATCTACTGAGTATAGTCATCTGATTTGTACCACTCTTGTATCTAAAACTAGAAATATAAAATGTCTCTCTCTATCAGTGTTATAGAGGGCAGACAATTTATGAGTTTGCCCTGCATGGGCTTGTGCAGGGTAAAACGGATTTATTTGGGTTTAGGCCCCATTGGGATTTGGGCATCTGAGTGCTAGAGACAAGCACACTACTGTGAGCTGTTTTCAGGTAAACTTGCAGCTTTGGGACAAGTGATTCAGACCCTGGGTCTGTGTTAGAGCAGACTGGAGTGTCTGGCTCAGCAAGACGGGGTGCTGGAGTCCTGAGCTGGCAGGGAAAACAGGAGCAGAAGTAGTCTTGGTACATTGGGTGGCAGCTCCCAAGGGGGGTTTCTGTAATCCAACCCGTCACAAATGGCATAAGCGGTAAAACTATGAATAAATGTTAAAAAAAGAAATTCTTGGTTTCTTTGCAGCCATTCCTTTGGGAGTGTCTGTAAGGTAATCCAGGCAAAAGGATATTAATCAAATGATTAAGGTAAAATCATTTGACTATATAAAAAAAGTTAGTTACATTTGTTAAGAAACGCTCCTGGTGTGTATAATTTTTTGTTTATAAGTTTAAGATGTTTTCTAGTGTTGTTTGATTTTGGTATTTAGCATTTGATCCTTAAAGTAACTTAATGCTTTACAAAATTTAAAGTGTTTAAAATAAAGACCAATGTTGTGGCTGCAGCAAAATAGTCAAAGCCAAAAGAATGGAAAATTTTAAATCTGTTTTGGTAACAAATAGCAAGTAAAGGCTAATATCAACTAAAAAGCCACAAATAGAAATCTGGAAGTGTTGCTGGGTACACCTTGTACCCTGTACACCTTTGGCACTCCCTGGACGGTTGCGCCTCAGGTGCTCTGGCCCTATTTGCTCGCGTGCATCACCGGATGACTGTGCACCGTTGATTGCTGCAGTTAAGTAAAACTTTTCCTCTGTGGCCCAGCACTACTGCCAGTGGCGTGATGATTGGGCAGACAGCACTTTTCCCTCTTTAAAAACTTTTTCTAGATATTTGAATTAATTTTATTCAAATGTTTAAATGTTATAATTGTAAGTATGTGTTAGTCCCTCTTTAAGAACTCTTTCTAAATATTTGGATTAATTTGTTCAGGTGTTTGAGTGTTGCAGGCATTTGCCTTTTTTACGGGAAGATACATTACTATGTGTTAGTTTTGGTGGTGTGTTTTCTTATGGAGGAAGGGCAAATGCAGGATCTTGGACGGAGGTTTTGCAGCAGTTTTGCATTGGTAAAATATGTCATGCAGGGGCTGTTATGGGGTTTTTGCTTAAGGATTTTGTATCACAATCTGGCATATCTGAACTAATTATAAAAGAGCTATGTGCAGCTTCACAGATCCAGTATGTGTGCGGCTTCACAGATCCAGTATGTGTGCGGCTTCACAGATCCAGTATGTGTGCGGCTTCACAGATCCAGTATGTGTGCAGCTTCACAGATCCAGTATGTGTGCGGCTTCACAGATCCAGTATGTGTGCGGCTTCACAGATCCAGTATGGCCAAATGCCCTTTAAAGGCCACTCCCAATCAGAGGACCAGATTCAGCCCTCATAAAAATTTTTACCAGGGCACCCAATGCAGCTACCAACAGTGCCCTGCTGGCCTAGCTCAAATAAACAGTCATTTAATAAATTACACAATAGTCAGGCACTAACGAAATGTGTTAGGTCTTTTTATATACAGCAGTCCTGCCACTCGCTGAAACCTGGCACTGGGTTTGCATAAGGGTCCATCAGCAAAGAACTGCCCTCGCCCCATGCTGAGGGACTCTTGTCCGCTGACAAATCCATTAAGCCTTCGGACCTTGCTAAGAAAACAACTTCTCCACCTGAGGCCACAATAAAGCCTCCAACCAAGCAAGGTGATTGTGCTGGTAACCCCTCCCTTGCAGCCTCATTGCCGGACAGCTAAGTGAACTAAGACTTCGAAATCTTAAAGAATAGCTTGCGGAAGCTAGCCAAAACTACCTGAAGATGAAACTTTTAATATTTCTCAGCCTCTCCTCCTTAACGAACTTGGGGTGGGGAGGGAAAATGTAATCTTGGCCAATCAGTAGCCTCCGGTTTGGCCTGTGTCGTATTGCAGTGTATTCCGGCTCTATATGGTTGCCCATTGTTGTAGTCCCCGCTCCCCAGCTACTCCCCCTCGTATCTTCTCCAATTCCCATACAAATCTGTCTGGCCGTAGCCTCAGGGAAATTCAAGTCTCGGAACAACAAATGTGGTATAGCACATCCTACCGATGGAATTGTTGTTTACAGTGGTGAATTGTGCTAAATGCTACTATAAGAACCACCACTTTCTCATTTCCCTCTCTGCTTTCCAAATAACTACCTAGTACCCTAATTGTTTTCAGAAAGCGGCCATTCAACTGGCCCAGCTTGTGCAGTGGGAAAGTTTTTATTGGGGAAAGGGAGGCGTAGTAGAAGGAATCTTACATGACCTAACTAGAGTAGCCGCTATTTGAACAATAGACAAAGCCCAAAACCATAAAAAACACCTGGAAAATTTGGAAAAAGCATCAGGCCTCCTTACTGAGGCAGGGTTAACTAAACACCCTTGCCTTAGCAGGAAAGAACACTGTCTGGGATTCAGCTTGTAGTCAAATGCAGGATTTCTTTAACGGTCCCTTAGAAAAAAAATGCAAACCAATGTTTTAAATCAGCGGTGGCCTAAAACCCTTACCACTACTGTGGGAGTGCCACCCAAGCTGTGGAAGTGGAGAAATACATAAACATTGTCAAAATAAAGCTGTGACTCTGTTGCATGTACCTTCCAAGCTTCGGAACCGGTAAATGGCACCTGGGCTCCAGTGCACTTACTTGTGCCAAAACCCTGGGCGAATTGTCTATGGGACTGGGTTATCCACCGGCAGGTATGGGAAGTTAAACCACCCCATGAACCTAGCCATTTCATCACCACTCCCTCTGATTTCGCTGCTCAACATATCTGGGTGGGTATCGGAACCTTGTGGTCATTATGGCCCTTGGAACCCCCACAGCTATTTTGCCTCCGCAAATTGCATCCTGAAGAAGTAGTTAACGTTTTAATTTGGCATGTTGGGAAGGGGAAGCGATAGGTAAAAATCCAAAGGAAAAATTACTATTTAGTAAAAGCCAGGGATGTGCCCTGCCATCGGACCCCCACATCCCTATCCCCTTTCACCTTAACTTAACCGCTGCACAAGGAAGCCGCTTTATTGTATGGCCTGCTAATCCTCAGGTTTATGTAACCCTCCATCCAAGTGTTCCTTTTATATTTAATTGGACTTCCCCTATCCCTAACCGCTTCCTAAACCTCACTTCTCTACTCCCTCTGCTCTCCAACTTATCTCACCTGCAAAACCCAAATGCATGTAATAGAAATAGAATACAACAAAAAGGCCAAAGCCTTCCAAACTGCTTATCGAGTACATACCTTATGCTCCTCCTATGACATTGCATGCTTTGCCTCTAAGGAAATCGCCCAAGTTACACCCAGTTGGCTAACCTCTTCTACTCTTCACATTCTATTTTAGATTGTTCTAGCAATTTGTTGCGGATTAATGTTGGCTGTTGCTTGTTGTCTATGTAAATTTTGCCGTTTGCCCCGGCTCCCGGTTCAGCCCCGACCACCACCGGAAGCCCTTTATTTTCCACCCCACACTGTATTGTCCCTCAAATCCGGAAATCGACCACCTTAGTGTCATTTCTAAATCCAAATACTGTCCTATGGCCCCTTTGTTTAATAATAGTAGTGATGCCTATAGGGCATCAGAGGAGGGAAATTGTGGGGAAATACAGGGGGGGGGGCTTTCTTTTTGATAGCCAGAGCTTTGAATCTGAAGGCCCCAAAATAAACCCTCCAACAGAGATCTGTTATGCTGATGGCCTTTGCACAGAGTAGGGCAGGCCTAAAGCTTAAACAAGACTAAACTGCACAGTTTTCTGCCAAACTCGGTCAAGGGTCATGTCCAGAGGAGGGAATGGGAGAATAAACCCCGCCCCCCCCCCCCGCAGCAGTAGTAATGAAATATGTTCATAACTGATGAAATATGATAACCGCAAGCTACGGAAATAACGTAAGAAGCTACGGAAATAACGTAAGATGCTTGTGATTTGTAAATTGTTTTGCAGAGAGTTAATCATCCTTGCTGCTATAACTATTTGCAATATTTTCCAAGTCCAGCTATCTGCAATTTAACCAATGATAGCTCTCCTTTAAGCTCCCCTGGAAACCCCCCCCCCCTTAAGCCTTTGCTGAAATCCCCCGGAAAATGACATAGTCCAAGTCTTGAGAAATGTACCCAAGCTAGGGCCGAGCACCACCCCTGCGGAAACCACCAAGCGCCCTTCTACCCAAACAAACACCCACTCCTCGGAAATTAAGTCAGAGGGTAGGGAGGGGGGTGAGAAGATTGACCCCAACCCCTGCTTCCTAGCTCGTGATCAGCTCATGCTCAACCCTTGCCCAGCTTGTGATTTGTCCCCAAAGCTCGTGCTCAACCCTTGCTCAGCTTGTGATTTGCCCCCAATGATTTAATTCATGACGTATTGTTTGTACCCTGCTTGTGGTTTAATGGAATAAAAGCAGCCTGTGAGCTGTTGCTAGGGGTGCCAGTTTGAAAAACTGCACCCCAACGCGTTGGTATGTATTGCAATAAAGGCCTCAGGCTCTGAGTCTGTGAACTAAAATCACTGCGTGGGTGATTCTTTCCACGACAAACGCATGCCCCAAGGGATTTCTGGACCACCTGCCACATTTCAACGTCTTATGGAGAAAGTTGTGGGAGACATGAATTTACTGCAAGTGTTAGTTTATTTGGATGACCTGATTGTGTTTGGAAGAACCTTGGAGGAGCATGAAGAAAGACTTCTTAAAGTGCTTGATAGGTTAGAGGATTATGGTTTGAAGCTTTCAATTGACAAATGCCAGTTCTGCAGGACCTCAGTGAAGTATGTGGGTCACATCGTGTCCCAAGAGGGTGTGAGTACTGATCCCGATAAAATAGAAGCACTCACTACACGGCCATGTCCAAGTAACTACAGAGAACTCAAGACCTTTCTTGGGTTTAGTGGCTACTACCGCAGATTTGTGAAAAACTATGCTACGATTGTAAAACCTCTGAATGATCTTACCAGGGGATACCAGTCCAGCAGGAACAAATCTAAGACCAAGAATAAGGGGAGGTCCCCAAAGCCTCCTGTGCAGAGACACTATGGCCCCTTTGAACCATTTGGGCCACGGTGGGATGAGAGATGTGAAAGGGCTTTTCGAGAAATCATTACTTGCCTAACTCATGCTCCAGTCCTAGTCTTTGCTGACCCAAGCAAACCATTTATCCTGCATACTGATGCCAGTTTGGAGGGTCTGGGAGCAGTACTGTACCAGGAACTGGAAGGAAAACGTAAACCTGTAGCCTTTGCCAGCCGAGGACTGTCTGATATTGAAACTCACTATCCCACCCACAAGCTGGAGTTCTTGGCCTTGAAATGGGCCATCACTTAGAAATTTCGAGACTACTTATATGGTGCTCAGTTCCAGGTGTGGACAGACAACAATCCACTGACCTATGTGTTAACAAGTGCTAAGCTGGATGCTACAGGGCAAAGATGGGTGGCCGCTTTGGCTAGCTATGACTTCAGCATTCAATACCGATCAGGGAGAAGCAATGTAGATGCAGATGCATTGTCCAGGCGTCCACAGGCACCAGGAGTTGCTGTGATACCCACAGATGGAGTGAGGGCTATTTGCAGTGTGAGTCGCCGGGAGCCAGAGTCCCATGAAAGTCTTCATGGATGTGCTGCAGAAGCTTTGGGCCTGCCCCCTGAATGCGTGCCTTCTGCTTCAGTGAACTATATTGCGTTGGACCAATCTCCTTTGCCCATGCTCAATGCGGCTGACTGGCAGGAAGCCCAGCTGCAAGATATTGACATTCGTGATACACTACTTGCCAAAAGGGAGGGGCGAAGCCCAGCTGTGGTTGTCCCACCTAACCCGGAGGGTAAACTACTATTGAGAGAATGGACCAAACTAAAATTGATTCAGGGAGTGCTACACCGAGTGACCACAGACCCTTTACAAAAGCAACGAGCACAGCTAGTGCTGCCAAAAGAGTACAGAGCCCTGGCCATGAGGGCCCTGCATGATGACTTTGGCCATTTAGGGATGGAGAGGACCCTGGAACTTATTCGTAGTAGGTTCTATTGGCCTCGGATGGCTGAAGATGTTTGCAGGAAATGTGAGACCTGCGCTCGATGTGTTCAAAGGAAAACTCTGCCCACGAGGGCTGCATATCTGAAGAACATCACCAGCAACAAACCTCTGGAGCTGGTATGCATTGATTTCTTGTCTTTAGAAGTAGACAAGAGAAATATTGGGAACATTCTAGTAGTGACTGACCATTATACGCGATATGCGCAGGCATATCCCACACGTGATCAGAGGGCCATCACTGTTGCTCGAGTACTGTGGGAGAAATATTTCTCAGTTTATGGATTTCCAGCCCGGATACACTCGGATCAGGGGCGGGACTTTGAGAGTCACCTTCTGAAGGAGGTGCTGAGGATAGCGGGAATTAAAAAGTCTAGGACAACGCCTTATCACCCTCAAGGTGATCCACAGCCAGAGAGGTTCAACTGAACCCTATTAGATATGTTGGGGACTTTGCGGCCAGAGCAGAAGGCAACCTGGAGCCAACATGTCGCATTTCTGGTGCACGCCTACAATGCCACAAAGAATGATGCTACAGGAGTCACCCCATATCTCTTAATGTTTGGGCGAGAACCAAGATTACCCATAGACCTGTGCTTTGGTGTATCAGAGGATGGAGATAGCTATGAAACTCATCAGCAATATGTATCCCGACTAAGAGAAAAGCTGCGGGATGCTTATCACTTAGCTACATCTGCGGCTCGGAAGAACGCAGACCGGAACAAACATCGATATGATGCTAGGGTACGTCTGCAAGAACTCCAGCCGGGGGACAGAGTCCTGCTGCGAAATTTGGGTATTACTGGCAAACACAAGATAGCTGACAGATGGAAGGCAATACCTTACTTGGTGATGGAAAAGCTAGGAGATCTGCCAGTCTACAAGATCAAACCTGAAGATGGTCCAGGGCAGACAAAGACAGTGCATAGAAACCTTTTGCTCCCTGTGGGGGAATTGGTAGACACCCCGTATGAGATGGGCCACAACAGGGCAATCGGGCGGAACGAAGGTGCTGGACCAAAGCTGCCCTCCAACGTGGACAGCCAGCCCCCTGCAGCTAACCTACCCCTATGCAGCACATGCGAGAGTGAGTCTGAGGAGGAAGACACAACCATGGTGTATCCTGGGATGGAGACAAGATTTCAGTCTCGATCAGCATCAAAAGAGAGCTCCTCCTCTTCCTCCCTAAACCCCATGGCAGAAGTATTTAGGCCCATTCCTGACACCACTGGGCCACTGGTGGGACCCCCATGTGATGACACACACAGGTTATTGGACAGTGGAGACATACAGGTGGAGGATGTCCTGGGCACCTTGGACCCTCCACTGTTAGAACTAGAACTGCAGGGGCCTATGCCAGTAGCCGAGGGGCCCTCAAAGGAAACCTCCCCATCTGTCGTTCAAGACGCTGTCCACTCTACCACGGTAACAGAGAGTCTCAATAGACGAGACAGGGTAATAAGACCAGTAAAACGGTTGACTTATGATGCACCTGGGGTGACTAGTGAGGAACCAATATGTTTAGCACACAGGCTTGTGGAAGCTAAAGTGGGCTATCTGAGGCCCTTTGGAGGGAACCAGTGAGTTGGTATAATAGGGAGTGTGATTTGTCGGGACGACAAATTCTCGGCTGGGGGGAGGATGTAAGCAGAGTCAGGATGAGCTCTACCCTGACATCTGGTGGTGAATTATGGCGAGTGTGGAAAAGAACTCCAGGGGCTGATCTTGTTTGCATAGGCACACCCACTCGCCTGGCATGGAACAACAGCAACTGAAAGTGGTTACTTTGGCTGGTGTGGGATCCCCAGTTTCTCTATTATTGGGGCAGGAAGAATAAAGTTTTGTTACCCTGATTCTGTGAATCAAGGCCAGTGGAACTGTTGTATGACAGAAGGACTGAGTGAGTCCTTCACCATTACCTAAGTAGCACTTGCTTGACAAGGGGCATGGGTTACAAAACCCAGTGAATTGAGAGGATGGGGACAGGTATTTGTACCTGATGGGATGCCCCCCCCCCCCCCTGAGGGTTTGAAACACCAATTGCACCACCTCCTCTCTCCACTGTTGAATGTCAGAGCTAACTTTGATTCCAATAGGAGTCTAGTTACAGGCTGCTGAGCTGAATTCACTTTGGGCCAATGGTGCACCAGCACTGGGGCTCCCCTACTATACTATGAGCTGAAATCACAAAAGAGCTAAAGTTATTAAGAGCTGAGATCACTGAGTGCTGTGTTAACTAGTGGGGGAGCCTGAAGCTATATTGCTCAGCAGCTGGCAGAGCAATTTGTGGGGACGACTGGAGGAGCAGCGAGCGGCGTGGAGCCTTGCGGGGCCGGTTGGAGCGGCCCAAGCAACGGCGAGCAGAGCTGTTTGCGGGAACGGCTGGAACGGCTCACAGGTTGGTGAGCGGAGCAGCTTGTAGAGCGGAGCTGTTCGTGGGATGGCAGGAAAGTGGACTGGCTCGTGGTGAAGGCTGCGGCGGAACCCCCACGGAGAAACAGACGGCTAGCCAGCCTCGGATCATGTAAGGTGCCCCTTAACACCCTGCGTGCCCCCCCCTTTTTGCTCTGGGGCTGCACTGACCAGGGACAGAGACTTTGGGGGTTGTTGGACTTTTGGGACTTTGGGTGGTTGCTGGACCCAAGAGACTTTGGGGGTGTTGGACTTTGGGGACTCTGGGTGATTTTTGGGTTGTTGGATTCAAGAGCCAAAGGGAAAGGACACGGCCCAATTTGCTGGGGTGGGTTTTGCTCATGGTTTGTGTTATGAATCCTGTTTGTGGTGTTTTTCCAATTTTATGCTGATGTCGTTTACCTCATGTTATTAAACATTTTCTGCTACACTCAGACTCCGTGCTTGCGAGAGGGGAAGTATTGCCTCTTAGAGGTACCCAGGGGGGTGGTATGTAATTGTCCCAGGTCACTGGGTGGGGTCTCGAGCCAGTTTTGCATTGTGTTATTGAAACGGAACCCCTAGATACAGAACCCGGCCCTTGTTGCTGCCAACTTAGATGGGCAGAAGGGTTACATCTGGATAGTTGAAGTCCCCCATCACCACCAAATCTTAGGCTTTGGATGATTTTGTTAGTTGTTTAAAAAAAGCCTCATCCACCTCTTCCACCTGGTTAGGTGGCCTGTAGTGTACTCCTAGCATGACATACCCTTGTTTTTTACCCCTTTTAGCCTAACCCAGAGACTCTCAACACTTCCGTCTCCTATGTCCATCTCCACCTCAGTCCAAGTGTGTACATTTTTAATATATAAGGCAACACCTCCTCCCTTTTCCCCCTGTCTATCCTTCCTGAGCAAGCTGTACCCATCCACACCAACATTCCAATCATGTGTATTATCCGACCAAGTTTCGGTGATGCCAACAATGTCATAGTTGTATTTATTTATTAGCACTTCCAGTTCTTCCTGCTTAGACCCTACAATAACTCATCAGTACCCATACTTCTCGCGTTTGTATATAGGCATCTAAAATACTGATTTGATTTTGCCTCCCAGTTTTGCCCTGACCCTCCTTTCTCTCTGCCATTATAGCCCACGCTCCCTCCTATTTCCGACCCATCTCCCAGGTCTCCATGTTCCCCACTTAACAAACTGGCTTTCTGTGGTCTCTTCAACTTTCCCCAAAACACACCGGATTCAGGGCCATGAGACAGTTCTGTTTGTTCCTGGCTGATCTTCACCATTTCACTCCTTTTCCTGGCCCCTGCATTTTGTTCAATGACTTTCCTCTAATTGTCTAAGTCCCTCAGTATCCTATTCCTACCCTCCAGCATATCTACCACTCCTCCCAGTTTAGTGTCATCTGCAAACTTGCTGAGAGTGCAGTCCACATCATCCTCCAGATCATTAATGAAGATATTGAACAAAACCGTCCTCAGGACCAACCCCTGGGACACTCTGCTTGATACCGGCTGCCAACTAGACATGGAGCCATTGATCACTCCTCGTTGAGCCTGATGATCTAGCCAGCTTCCTATCCACCTTATTGTCCATTCATCCAGCCTATACTTCTTTAACTTGCTGGCAAGAATACTGTGGGAGACCGTCCACTGCTTTCCCCTCATCCGCAGAGCCAGTTATCTCATTATAGAAGGCAATTAGGTTAGTCAGGCATGACTTGCCCTTGGGGAATCCATGCTGACTGTTCCTTATCACTTTCTTCTCCTCAAAGTGCTTCAAAACTGATTACTTGAGGACCTGCTCCATGATTTTTCCAGGGCACTACATTAGCCTTTTTCCAGTCATCCGGGACCTCCCCCACTTGCCATGAGTTTTCAAAGATAAAGGCCAGTGGCTCTGCAATCACATCTCCCAACTCCTTTAGCAACCTCGGATGCAATGCATCCAGCCCCATGGACTTGTGCTCGTCCATCTTTTCTAAATAGTCCTGAACCACTTCTTTCTCCACAGAGGGCTGGAAACACTTGGAAAACATTTGCAGCTGAGATTCAGGAGAGAGAGTCTGTAGGGAAGGATGCTCCCTGCTGCTTTTTCCTCCCCTGTTGGAGTTTCTTTTGTTTCCCTTCCTGCTTGATGACTCTGTTTGTTGCTTAAATGCAAATTAAACAGAGCACCCATTCCTTTGTTGAGACAGGCCTGTTTGCCAACCTCAGGTTAGAGCTCGTGTTAACACCATAAAGGAGAATCTTATCACTTCACGTACAATGTTGCCACACACATATTAGATCAGGGCAATACTGACCGGCAAATTATACATTTACAAATAATACATTGCAAGATTGTACAAAGATTATTACAACAGTGGGTACGGTGTGGGCACAAGGGTACATTCTGTCACACTCCCCTACCTTCCCCCTCTCAGTCCTTTGTTCTCGAGGTGGGGTCTTTGCTCAGCTTCCCTGCTGAGAGGCGGGGAAATCCATAAACCATTGGGGCTTGCATTGTCTCTCTGACCCCTTTCTTGATGTGGGTCAATTTCAACTAGTTCCTTAATGACTCCCTCCTCCACCCAGACAGGGAGGTGACGCCCACCTATGGCTCAGAACCTGTCCTGAGAGCAAACTTGCTCCTATTTTTTCTCCCCACAGGGTAACACTGCAACACACAGGGGAAACTGAAGCACATACACGGGTCATAAAATGCTACAAAAAATTCCCACTTTGTCACAGGGACCAATCCCCTGGTTTTGTTGGTTTTTTCCCCCCCACTGGCTGATCTGAACCAAAGTGGCTCTATTCACCATGGCACTGTCTTCCAGGACGCTGGGGCTTTCAAATGTGATGAGAAGGCCCAAGCTGAATCCTGGTATGTTATAGGAAATACATTTCCTGCTGTGGGGCGCTCATACTCAGGGTCATTGGCACCCCATTGTGCTGGGTGCGGCGTGGACACACAGTGACCAAGACCAGGCCGGCATAGCAGGGGGCTGCAGGTCGGGATTGAGGGGCACCGGTGGAGAAGGGGGTCAGGCAGCCCCTGCTCTCACTCTGCCCCTGGACCTGGTGCATTCTGGGTGCATTTGCATTTCCCCGGAGGCCCCTCCACCTCTGCCCAGAGCAAAATCCCAATCAACTGTGCCAAGCGGGTGCAGGGATGTCACCGCCTCTGGGCTCCAGGACTGGCAGACTCTGTTAATGGTTCATTCGCTGGGGAATAAGAGGCTGGAGCAGCCCCTGAAGGAGAGACAGACAGGGACCTCGCAGCTCCACAGACACCCAGGAACTGCTCCTTCCCCTGGCACGGAGTCACCCCAGGTGAGTGGGAGTCCCAGCCCTGTACGGACAGCCCTGGCATCACATGGCCTTACAGCAGCCTTCTTCTTTTGGGGTATCTGGTGAGCACAGGGGCTGCACACAGACTGGGGTGTTATTGTAGGGTCTCTGGTGCGCACAGGGGCTGAACACAGACTGGTGAGTTATTGTAGGGTCTCTGGTGAGCACAGAGGCTGCACACAGACTGGTGAGTTATCGTAGGGTCTCTGGTGAGCACGGGGGCCATGCACAGACTGGTGTGTTATTGTAGGGTCTCTGGTGAGCACAGGGGCTGCACACAGACTGGTGAGTTATTGTAGGGTCTCTGGTGTGTACGGGGGCCATGCACAGACTGATGAGTTATTGTAGGGTCTCTGGTGAGCATGGGGGCCATGCACAGACTGATGAGTTATTGTAGGGTCTCTGGTGAGCACAGGGGCCATGCACAGACTGGTGAGTTATTGTAGGGTCTCTGGGGAGCACAGGGGCTGGGCACAGACTGGTGAGTTATTGTAGGGTCTAGGGTGAACACAGGGGTCATGCACACAAGACTGGTGAATTATTGTAGGGTCTAGGGTGAACACAGGGGTCATGCACAGAAGACTGGTGAATTATTGTAGGGTCTCTGATGAGCGCGGGGGCGGCACACAGACCGGTGAGTTATTGTAGGGTCTCTGGTGAACACGGGGGTCATGCACAGAAAACTGGTGAGTTATTGTATGGTCTCTGGTGAACACACGGGGGGCTGCGCACAGACTGGTGAGCTATTGTGGGCTCTACACATAGTTTTTGCTATTTTGGCAGGGCTGGGAGCTGGCAGCTTGTCTCTGGGCTTGGGAGACAGTCACAGGGAACTGATGGGTCTCCTGTCCCCGCAGGTGTCCCTCGCACTGTCCCGCTGGAAGCTGTGAAGGCCCATCCCGGCCAGCGATGCTGATCCTGAGCTGTTCCTCCAAGCTGCGGCTGCTGGAGGGGATGCTACAGCGGGGCCTGCCTGACACGCTGCCGGTGACCAGGACTCGCCTGCCCCTGCAGGGCCGAACCCTCCCACCCTTGGGCTGGGCAGAGAGCAGGGCAAAGTCCCTCATAGACACCTGGGTGATGGGGCACATATTGGACTGGGGTGCAATCCCCTGGGTTGGGGTACATGCAGGGCTGGCCCTTCCACCTGGTCAGGGGGTAGCAGTTTGGGGGGCAGACCCTTTCTCCAGGTCAGGGGGCAGCAGTTCAGGGGCCGGGCAGGCTCTCATAGATCCACAGGGGATGTGCCGTACCCCAGCTTGTCACCAGTCCCCTAGGAGCGACCCCGGTAGTGAGCCAGGGCCCGAGGCTCCACACAGCTCCACAGGGGCAGGCCCGTGACCTCCACCACTGGGCCTTTGACACCAGCCCTCCCATCTCTCTCCGTGGCTCCCTGCAGCGAATGCAGCCGAACCAGACGCCTGCGGGAGGTTTGGACCGGGCCCCTGCGGTGTGTGTTGGCAGAGACCCCGGCAGCCTTTGCAAAACACAGTAGCGGTTCATTAGTCACCTGGCTAGACTCCTCAGGTTAGCACAGGGAATCAAAGGTTAAGCCACAGCCCAGCCTGGCGAAGCCAGGGCAATGAGCCAGCCAAGACGTCATGGGCCCCATGGCTCGCTCTGTCTCTGTCCCTTTGTTCTTAGGCCAAGGTGAAAGATGCTGAGACCCCCCCAAAAGCCGGCTCTTAGCCCCGTATCCTGACCCCTCGCGGCCGCTGTTCTTCAGCTGGGGGCCTCTCTGCTGCAGAGCCGTGAGGGGGAATCTCACTCGCTCGGTGTGAACATCCACCCCAGCCATTGGGGTTTCCATGGTCTCTCCAGATCCTCCTTGCGTGTGTGTAGACTTTATTCCCTTGGTTAATGAGGCTGGTCTCCAGCCGGGCTGTTACATGAGTCACAACCCGTCCCTTCCCTTCACACGCTGCGCAGAGCAGTACAGGAAGCAGAGGGAAACTGAGACACACATTTGAATCAGAAAGATACTACAGAAAGCTTCTACTTCATCACACAGGCCCCCTGCCCTGGGTTAGGGGTAGCAGCAGGAGGGCAGGCCCCTTCCCCAGGTTAGAGGTAGTGGTGGGAGGGGGGTGGCAGGCCCTTCCCCTAGGTTAGAGGTAGCGGTGGAGGAGCCCTCCCCTGGGCCTTCTCCTCACTCACCCCCCTGCCTCCCAAAGTCCAAATCCAGCACCAATGCCTACTGCTCACCCCGCGTAACCGCCAGGACCTGCCCATCCAATCAGAGCACAAGCGGGCTCTGTGCCAGCCAATCTCAGTATGGTCAGGGTTTGCGTAAGCCAATGAACATGTGGGCGGCTCCATGGCAGCCAATCACAGTGTGGGACAGCTGGGTGCTAGCCAATCATGGCTCTGACCACCCCCACCCCCCTGGCTCTGAATTTCCTCCTGGTCCTCACCATGGATGGCTCTGACCACACCCAGCTAAACCATTGACAAAATGGGCCTTTTATATATTTGTATGAATCCTATGTGTGCCTCAGTTTCCCCTGGCTACCCAGTGCGGGAAGCAAACCGTGAGAGGGAACCAGCTGGCTGTGAGAAGCAGCAAAAATGTGAAGAAATGCAGCAAAGGGTAAGTGGGCAAAGGCCCCAGGGATGCTGAATTCCACAGGGAGCTGGATACTAAATTGTCCGTTTAAGGAGGAGGAGGGGCTGTAGACACCAACCTCAATGCCTTTGAGAAGGGTTGTGATTTGATCCTGGTTTACCCTTCGCACCGGCTCTGCTGTCTCACCCCCATGCTCGGGCCCCCAAAGCCATAGAGACGTACAGCCAGATGGACGGCGTTAATACTGGGGACTGGGAACTGTTCAAAAAGGCTCCACTGCTTATGTTTGACCTGACACCTGAGGCTTATATGAAAAGGTTTTGGGGTGTGCAAAAGACCCAGGGTGGGACCTAAATGGAAGCCACCTGCCGACTGGGAGAAGCCCTCCCGACAGCTCGGATCCCAGTGCAGACAGAGGACTCAGGGTGGGGGGGGCTGGTAGTCATGGTTCTCCTGGACATCGGCTTTGACCTCCTGCTGAGATTTTCTGTATCAGCTTAAGACAAAATCCAGTCCCTGATCCTGCCCCAGCCAAGGGTTTGAACCCCAGGAGCCAGAGGCTCAGACTGGAGGTATCAGTGAAAAGGCGAATAGCTCGGCTGGCATGTAGCAGGGTTTTCCCCCCTTGCCTGTAACACTAAGGAAAGGCTGTTGAGCTCAGGACACCTGTCTGTCTGGAAGTTGACCCCCTGTATTTGAGTGGGGCAGGGGAACCGCCCCCCCCCAATCTCCACACGGAACATGTGAGTCACACGGGCTCTGGCAGAACTTCCCTGAGGCTGTGGCCAAGGGAGCCAGCTCACAGCCTGCTCTCCCTGGGGAAACAGAGTCAGAACGGAACCTGGTGGGAGCTGAGCCCCCAGCTGAGCATGGGCAGACACGGGCAGGGCATGGCCAAGGTTAAGACCCGGAATCGCCAGCAGGGGGGTCCTGGCCTGGGGTGAGGGCAACAGGTTAACCCCAGGAGGGGAAATGGATTCCTGGCATACACACAGCCCTGGGGTTGGGACACAACCAGTGTAGGGGAGGCCCCTGCATCACCAGACCCTGGGACACCAGAACCCCAGAGACATGGCTGGGCTAAGACCAGCCTCGCAGGGGGACACACCTACACTGATCCCCCAAATGCTCAAGGGGTCAGGACACCCCAGCGAGCAGCCAAGATGGCCGACACATGGAGGAAGGGGGGGGTCATGATACTCTTCACTCCCTGGCAGATGCGGGGGTGCAGTGGCTGGATCCCATCCCAGTTTCAAACCCAAAGGTTTTGGGGTGGCAAAATGTGCTGAGGCTGCATGAAAACTCCCCACTGCCCCCTGCTAGTGTCAGTGAACAGACCTGCCCTAGCGGTGGATGTGAGCCTGCTCTGAGCTGGGTATTGGAAAGGGTGAGTTTGATTCGACCCAGCTGTGAGCATGCTGACCGTGCCTGGTAGGACAGGGATGGGGAAGATGCTGTGGCTTCTATGGATAGCATTTGGGGGTTCGAACTTCACTGGGACAGTCACTAGTTTAAGTGACCCAGAGAGACAAGGCAAGCGCTGCTGACTCCTGGATTTCCCCGCCTCTCAGCCGGGAGGCTGAGCAGAGACCCCAGCTCGAGAGCACAGGACTGGGAGGTGGGGGGTGCTGGACAAAGATGGAGGCTCTCACCTGTAGCTGGCCAAGGAGGTCAGACGGAGACAGAGACAGCCTGGAAAGGGACTTTCAGTCCAGCTTGGCTGGGCCCTGGCTGACCGCAATGGACACTGCTTTACCCCCAGTTCTCTCTGCTGACCTAAGGCTGCTCCGTGACTCATAAACTGGCCTGGCTTGACAATGCTGCCGGGTGTCACTGCAAACACAGGCTGGGGTGTGGGAGCCCCCAAGAGCGGCCAGGTCTCTCCCGGGGTCTGGCTCAGTGGGAGGCCCTGGCAGAGCTTGCGGGGTGGAGCAGGAGAGCTGGAGCCCAGAGGCTCCATCTCAGAGGCGGTGGCCTGCCCTGCAGGAAGAGTGGGGCTCCCTGGGGGGTGGCACTTTGAGGGCTCCTCCAAGGGGCAGAGTAAAAGCTGGGGCCCAGCACCAATCCTGGGGATCCGGGACATCCCCGGACTCTGACCCCTGTGTCTTGGCAGGTCTACGGCCCTGTGATGCATGTGAACCGCGGGAACCCGGCTGGCCAGGAGGTGCTGGTGGATTCATGGCCAGCGTTCAAAACGGTCCTCACCCGGCCACGCAGAGAAGTGCGGCCTTTGCTGGGCCCCTCCCAACGGCCGCGTTCCCCTCCCCAACCTGACCCCATCTCTGCCCCGCTCCCCTCCCCCCCCGACGCCATCACTGCCCTGCTCCCCTCCACCACCTCATGCCATCACTGCCCCTCCCCGACTTCCTTGCCCCTTTCCCTGCTTGGTGTCATCTCTACCCCTCCCCCTTCTGTCTGCCCCACCTCCCCACAGCCTGTTTCCCCTTTCTGCTGCCCAGAGCCCCTTTCCCATTCTCCCCTAAGCCCCCTGGCTCCGTTCACAGGGCCCCTTCCCCCCTCCTCAATCTCTTACTTGGGGCCCACTGTGCCCCGCTCCTCCGATGCCGTCCCTGAGGGTCATGGGGGGAGGGCAGAGGCTGCGCTCACCCCCAGGCAGTGTCCCCCCTGCAGGTGGCGCGGGACCCAAGCGATTATTTCACCAACTTGTACACGGCCTTCTACCGGGACGAGGGCGCCTGCCGGGCCCTTCTGGAGAACAGCCGCGCTGTGGACTGGGGCCAGGCCTTCCAGATACAGGGTGAGCCCCTCCAGCCCTGCTCCATCCAGCACCTGCCACATGGGGGGCAGGACCGCTCCCCCCTCCCATGGGCCAATAGCCCTGAGGAGCCTGCCTGGGCCCCTACCCCCGCCCCCAGGCCAATAGCCCTGAGGAGCCTGCCTGGGCCCCTCCCCCCCACGGGCCAATAGCCCCGAGGAGCTCACCTGAGCCCCTTCTCCATCCAGACCCGGGATCCTGAATGAGCCAAGCTTGGGAACCCCCAGTTGGGCATGCTGGCTCACAGTGGCCCTTGGCCCCTCCCTGCTGCTCTCCCGCACCGGGCTGGGCCCCCCACGTCCATGGGCACCTTTCAGGGGCCCCTGCTGACAGCGCACGGCTGTTCCTGCAGGGCTGCAGGACGGGGTATACGAGACCATCAGGGACATCGCCAGGGCCAGAGGGCTTGAGATGGAGACGTATCCGTACCGGCCGCTGCTGCACCCAGACCCACCTGCCATGCCCCAGTACCGGTAGGTGCCCCCCAGATATGGGGTGTGTGTGAGAGAATGGGGCAATGTACACAACCAGCCTGTGCTAGCTGGAGGGGGGAGCGGGGTTGGGGGAAGGGAAGGACCCCGGGGTGCCAGGCCAGAGGCCTCCATTGCGCCCTAGATCTGGTGGCAATGAGTTCCCCAGGCTAAAGGTGCTGGCAGAGTGAGGGCATCACCACGGCCACACACACAGCCCCAGGCCTTGGGCACATGCTGCCAAGGATTTCCCATCCTGCTCCGGGGCAGGGCTGAGTCAGCCCTAGAGCTTCGCCAGGGGGCAGGGGCAACGCAGCCTGGCCAAGGAACCTCTTTGGTCCCAGGATGGGGAGAGCAGGGGGAGGGGCAGTCTGTAACCCTTCAGTATCCTGGGATGGACAGCCAGGGGTCCTTGACCCCAGAGCCGTCCCCTCTGAGGGGAGGGGGCTCCAAGCACAGAGTCCCCTGGTCCCTCCTTTCCTGTCAGCGGGTAGGTCTCCGGGAAGGGTGTTCGCTGCCCACTGAGCCCTGGTGCTTTCATCTCAGGGAGCTGAGCTTAGCCAAGGCCCATTGGCACCGATGACTCTGCTGGGGCTGGACTGGGCCTTGTCAGACATCCCCTGTGCTGAGGCCGCGGGAGTGTGTCGATCCCCTCCCCGCATGTGCCAGGGCCTGACTTGATCCCGTCCCCCCAGGGCTCCCCCTTCTCCCCCACACCAGGTCTATCCTCTCTCAGCCTCCCCCCATTCTCCCTGTGCCAGGTCACTCCCCCTCCAGCCTCCCTCCCCTCCATGGGGGACACTGGGAGGAGCGATATGGGGGCTATAGGCACCCCAGAATTTTCCATAGCCTCCCCCCCCAGTGCAAAGGCCCAACGTTACGCAGCAGTAAGGATGGCAATGCCATACCATGCCACCCGTCGGTCTCGGATGCTGCTGGCGATGGCGCTGCCTTCCGAGCTGGGTGGCACACCCCTCCCCCACAGGATACATTCCATGCCTCCCAGTTTGAGATTCGGCAACCCCCCATCCCCTCCATTTTTCTGTCCAGCCCATCTGAGCCCCACAACTGGGAAGAGGATGGCGCCGCCGGACACTGCTCCTCTCTTATGCCATGTCATACCAGCTCAATTTCTGCTCCCCGGGCTCATTCCCTTATACCAGTTCGACCCTCCCAGCCCCGGGCTCACTGCACCCCAAGCCGGAAGCTGGGTCAATATCCCCCTATGTTCACACCTCCCATGTTTGGTTGCTCCCCGCTCCCCTACCCTAGACTTACCCCTTCTCGTGCTGGTTCTATTCCCCCTGCCCCCCACGCGCTGACATCCTCCCCTTGCCAGGTCAACCCCCTCTGTGCTCACCCCACCCCGTCCTGTGTCTCTCTCCCCCCTGCCCTGTCTTGCAGGCCTGACAAGGGGCTCAGGCTGGCCCCCGTGTCCCCCGCCCACGCCATGCTGCTCAGAGACACCTGGAACTTTGGGGGGAACAGCCGGAGCCTGCGGTACCTGTGCCTCCTGATCCGCCACTTCCCCAACGCCTGCCTGCTGGCCCCTGAGGGGACCCCATCTCCTGGTGCCTCACCGACCTGCTGGCTGCCCTGACGCACGGTTACACCCTCCCGGAGCATCGCGGCCAGCACCACGTGAGGCCCGTGGTGGGGACGCTAGCGGCACAGTTGCATGCCCGCGACTTCCCTGTATACACCAGGGTGCTGCCCCACAACGAGCCTTCGCTGCACACCCTGCAACGCCTCGGCTTCCGCATCCTGCCTGGGGTGTTCTACCAGCTGATGCTGAGGCCTGGGTTCACCCAGTCCCAGTCAGCCAGTGCCCTGGCCTCGGCCCAGGATCCTGCGCCCAGCTCTGGGGAACGGCCACACACACATAGCACATAGCACGGGGGGAGGGGAGAGGAGGAGAAGGGGACATGGCCTAGGGCCCTGCGCACAGCTCTTGGGGACAGCCATGGTCTGCCAGCACGTAGCCCTCGGGGAGGGGATGAGACAGGGACACAGCCCAGCCATGCCCAGGGACCTTCCACCCCCGAGAAGGGGACACATTGACCAGCCACCAGGGAGCTCAGCTGTCAGCCCTTGGGAAGCCAGGGCCTGGTAGAGGAGAAGCTCATGCTCCATTATCCCCTGGAGCAGGGCAGAGGCTCAGTAGGGGGCGCTCTCCCCGGCAGTCAGTGCTGGCCCCAAAGAGAGCAGGGTGAGGGCTCAGCAGGGGGCGCTCCCCACTCACAGTGCTGCCCCCGTGCCCTGTGCTGCGGGCTCAGCAGGGGGCGCTCTCCCACTCCCTTCCCCAGGCAGTTTGTTGCTCGGCTGGGGCTGTGGTGGGGGGGTCCCGTTTCCAGGAGCTGCGCCTGGTCTTGCCAGAGCTTTGGTGCAAGCTCCTTTGGGCTCCGACCACAGGTCCCAGCTGTGGCCCACCCCTTACCTCCCCTGTGGTGATAGGGGGCAGGTGCTGGCCTTGCACGGTTGCTCCAGGGCCAGCAGCCAGCTGGAAAGCCAGGCCAGGGCTTGTGTTGATGATGGTGCACTACACGCGGGAGGGGAGCGGCCATAGGACCCCATCATAGAGCCCTGCTGGGCCCGAACACAGGGAGGAGCATCCGCTCTTCTCCCTGCCCCCCAGAATGGACGTCCTCGGCCCTGGGCAGGCGACTTGGGACTGACCTGCCCCCTGCCAGCCCCAGTGCACAGGCTGCTCCTCCCCATGTAGCTGGGCCCAGCTGCAGCCCCAGTGAGCTGTGGGGTTGGGGGGAGGGGACCCCCCCCACAGCAGACATGGAAGGTTCTCCTCCCCCTTGCTGGTAGGTCAGTAGCCATGTGGAGAGGGGGTGGGGCACTCCGGCTCCTTGCAGGCCCCAGGGACATGCATCCCCTTCCTCTCAGGGGGTGGGACAAAGAGAGAATTTTCTGTATTAGTTTTGATGCCTGTGTGCCTCAGTTTCCTTCTGTACTTTGCATGTCTGCACAGTGGGTGCCAAAAGGTTAAAAAGCCTCTCCTGGGGCAGAGCAGGGACAGGAGGGGGAGTGTCACATGGCTGGGGGTCAGGAACTGGGCGTTCAGGATCAAAACCAACCCAGATCAATGGAGGCTCCACAAAGAAGAAGAGTTGTCATTCGGTGGGACTCAGGAGCTCCCAGCTAGGACTGAAAGAGATGGAGACAGGATCCATGTTTGGCTCTTCAGCAGCTTGGCTGGGTGGGGCCCTGGCCTGTGTCTTCACCTTCACTTAGCTCTGCTGCCCCAGGGACCTCCCAGGCCGGGTTCCCGGGGACCAATAAACCGTGTGCTGTGTGGAAAAGGCTTTGGGATGTCACTGCAAACACTGGCTGGGGACACTGGTCCCCGAAGAGCAGCCAGGTCTCTCCAGGGGTCTGGCTCAGTGGGACGTGGTGAAGCAGGAGGGCTGGAGCCGTGTGCTCGACCCTGGAGGAAGAGAGACCCCTTGGGGTCTGGCACGTCACAGGGTTCCTCCAAGGAGTGGTTTAAAAGCTGGGGCCTAGCACTGATCTTGGGGAGCCATGACCGGGAGCAGCGCTGTGGGTCCCAGCCGGGGGCACCCGGCCAATGTGGGGTATCTCCTTCACAGCCAGAACCGACAGCAGAGAAGGGGGGGCACATCTGCAGGCAGACCCGGGGTAGAGCCAGCCCTGCCCCCAGCCAGGGCACAGTCCCACCAAGGCACAGCGCCCCACTGCCGGCCAGAGATCTGGCCCCCCAGAGCAGTGCCCCCACCCCCAGCCGGCCGGCCAGCATTGCCCCATAACTTTGACTCTCAGACTTGCACACAGTCTCCATTTCCCAAGATTGAATCATTATTTTAAAAACTGTATAGAAATCACCACTCTCCCATCATTCCGTGCATCTGGCCCAGCCTCTGGCCCAGCTCCGGCCTCAGCGGAACCGCTTCTCCTCCCACACGTACAGCTTCCCCGCAGGCACCTTCCGGAAAAACAGGCTCTTGCCTCGGCTCATGTTCCCCTGGACGGAGAGGAGAGGAGACGGCTTTCAGGGTGCCCTGCCCTGCCCCGGGGCAGCTTCCCTCTGCCTGTCACCCAGGCCCCAGTCTGCCTAGCCCTTCCGCACCATCAGCCTCCTACCCACACACAGGGCCAGCGCTTCCCAGCCCTTTTATAACCCCCACCCTGAGATGAGTGCCAGGCACGACTGCCCCACACACAGCGTCGCTGCGCTATGGGGCTGGGGCGAGGCTGGCATGTTACTCATAAGAACATAAGAATGGCCGTACTGGGTCAGACCAAAGGTCCATCTAGCCCAGTATCCTGTCTACCGACAGTGGCCAATGCCAGGTGCCCCAGAGGGAGTGAACCTAACAGGTAATGATCAAGTGATCTCTCTCCTGCCATCCATCTCCACCCTCTGACAAACAGAGTCTAGGCACACCATTCCTTACCCATCCTGGCCAATAGCCATTAATGGACTTAACCTCCATGAACTTATCCAGTTCTCTTTTAAACCCTTTTCTAGTGCCTGTATATCTTTTTTGAGATGGGGAGACCACATCTGTACGCAGTATTCAAGATGTGGACGTACCATCGATTTATATAAGGGCAATAATATATTCTCCGTCTTATTCTCTTTTTAATGATTCCTAACATCCTGTTTGCTTTTTTGACCACCTCCTTGAGCAGCTGGCTCCAGCAGTCTAACCAAGAGGAGTAGTTGGGTGCGTAGGGGGGGAGGCCACCAGCCAGCCTGCAAGAGAGGAGAGGGGGGAGGAAGTAGCAGTGAGCCGGCCACCGCAGCCTGTTCCCAGAACCTCCCTGGCCTCCCCAGCACCACGTCCTGTCTGAGCCCTTCTGGGCTACGTCGCTTTAACGGGGCCTGAGCCAGGCAGCTCAGTCAGGTCCCAGGATCCCCAGCTGCCCCCTGTCCTTTCCTCCATGGCCAGAGCTTCCTGCCCCTGCTCCCAACACTACAGCGGGGCAGTCGGGCACCAGGGGAGCAGCCTTTCTCCTGGGGACAGAGCTGATGCTCCCTAGTGAGATGGCCAAGGGCAATACTCCCGAGGGGTTGGGGAGGGCTGATTCAGGAGGGCAGAACTCCTCCCCCCCACCCCACTAAGTCCCAGCTGTACTGCAGGGCGGGCAGGGACCGGCTCTCACACCCGAACAGGCCCGGGTCTATTCTGGGAGGCTGCAACCTGTGATTTTGCTCCTGCCAAGCGTGCCATGGGGGTGGAGGCACTGCAGGGCCAGGGAGCCCAAGAGGCTGCCAAGCGTCTGGGGAAGAGGGGAGCCACAGGAGTCTGCGCGAGGGGCAGGGGGCGAGCTGCGAGCACAGCCAGGACTAGCTCCATGTCAGGCTGGGAGGGGGGACAGATGGGGCTGGAACCCAGGATCGTGGCTCTGCCAGCTGCAGCAGGGAGGGGATGATCTGTCCCCCCCATCCCACCCTGCCGCCCAGTCGCTAGGCCCAGAGGTGTTTCACCGGGGGTGACTGCAGGTGGGGGGTGATTTGTTCCCAGCGCCAGCCCCAGCAGGGCTGCAGCTACCCTGGGAGACGGTGCCTCTCCCTGGCTCGGCTCCTTTCCCTTCCCAGACCCGTGTATGCGCCGATATCCCAGTCTGACCGTGGCCACATGGGGGCTTTTGCCACTTTCAGTCACCGCTCCAGCTTAGCTTCCCTGTGTAGACGAGCCCTGGGGGACGGGCTCTAGCCCAAAGCAGGTTCAGCACCCCTCAACTCTGGCTAACCGTGCTCTCCCTCAAACGGTCCAGTCCCTCTTTGAACCCCCCTCAGCTCCCTCCTGTGGCAGTGAGCTCCACAGGCCCCTCACACATTGGGGGAAAAGCCACCTCCTTTTATCTGAATGTGCCAGCCTTCAGCGTCCCCGGCCGCCCACCCGGTGCCATGTCTGGGCAGGGCAGAGCGCTCTCGCCTGCCGGTGCCAGCTGTTCACATTCCACATCAGCAGCCAATGACAGCAGCTCCGCTCCCCCTCTGAAGGGTTTCTACCTAGCCCCTTAGAGGCCGGAACATCGTCATCCCAGAGCAAACCCTATAGGATGTGGGGGGGAGATGCTGCATCTCCCTGCTTCCTGAACAGGAGCCGCTGCGTCCCCTGCTCCTCAGAGGTGGGGCAGACGCCCTTGCGTTGCAGGGGGAGGCTGCAGCTGGCTCGGGACGGCGTGCGGGGCACTCACCCACAGTTGGAGACGAACACAAAGGGGTACGTCAGCATACTGGCAAAGAACTGCAGGCACGAGAGATGGGCCACAGTTAGCAGGGCGGGGCGCTGGCTCCGCAGCCCCGCACGGAGCCCCCGAGCCGCAGGAGCACAAGGAATGGAGAGGGAGGGTGTCTCAGCGGGGCCCTGCCCAGAGAGGGATCTCACTGGCACTCACTGACTTTCTCCTGGGCAAGGAGGTCTTTGTCCTTCCCTTCCAAGGTCACCAGAGAGATCAGGCTCAGGACAGATATGGGCTGGACGGGTAGGGCAGTGGGCACAACATGCCCAAGGGGAGGGGGCCAGCTGGGCAGAGCACCAGGGGCGGGGCGGGGCCAGACCAAGGTGCACGAGAGGGTGGAGAGCTCACCCACCATGCAGCACCAGCTAGTGATTTAGACTCACGTAAGCACACCAACCTCACACCCCATGGTTCCCTCAAACTGGCCACTCCCATCCCAGAGCACTTCTGTGGGGCTACCCCCCCCCCAGACCTGAGAGGAGAGTAGGGGTTACACACGCACTCCAGTGACAGCCTGTGAGTAGCTCTTCATCTCGCTCATGGTGGAGACCTAGAGAGGGAGGGAAACACATTGAACAAGGAGACCCCGCACCCTGCCACAGCCCGGCCCCTCCATCCCCAGACACAGGGGGCTGCCTCTGCCCCGATTCCCCGCACCGAGTCTGCACGCTGGGCTCCGCCAGGGCCTGAAACCCAAACTGTCCCCACGCGGGTTGCGGCCGCTGCTAGGACAGGCTCCCCGGCCGGGACAAGCAATCGGAATCCAACCTTCTCGGGCCCGCTATAATGGGAAGTCTGAAACACTAATTAAAACAGATGTGGTACGCCCGTAGGACAGAAGGTGCAGGGCACTATACTACACAAAGAGGCAGTAAAACAAATAAAATATCAACACCTTCCACCTTAATGCCTGGCCCTAACAAAAAATGTGTTGCCATATGTCCTATGCTTTTCCAGGGATACCTGGGCAGAAGGATCCCAAAAGAAAAAGAAAAAGAAAAAAAAAAAAGGGGGTGGAGTATTAGGATATAGATATTCAGGCCTGTAAGCAAAGGCCTAGACTTTAAGAATGTAGGTGTATTCTTATCACTTAGCTAGTTATAGAGGAACAAAACAAGAATCAAAATCACAGTCTGCCTGTGTCTGGGCCTTCTCTCACCATGACAGTCTGAGGCCCTGTTCTTAGGCTAAGGCCTTTGGCTAAACAGCAAAGGCAGCCATAAGCTGGGAAGCAAACGGTCACGTCCTCACCAGTCACACTGAAATAAGGCAGTTTTGGGCTGTTAAAAAGGTGATCCAATTTTTCACCTCCAGAGAAAGGGAAGAGCCTAGAAGATTTAAAAAACACTTAGTTTGATAGCATCCTGTCTGACAAGAACTCATCAATAGCTGGGGTGTGAAATCCTCATTTCTGTGTTGTTCTATCACTTCCCTATTATTTGTCTGTGTAATCTCTGTTTGGTTCTGTGATTGTTTCTGTCTTCTGTATAATTAATTTTGTTGGGTGTAAACCAATTAAGGTGGTGGGATATAACTGGTGTGACAGACCCAGACCAGTGGGGTACAGGAGTCTGGTAGAGGGCAAATATACTGGTCACTGGATGAGTAGTTTTCTGTTCCCTGAGTGACCAGAGAAGGGGCTGCACTAGAGTAATCAGGAACCTGCTAGAACCAGTTAAGGCAGGCAGGCTAATTAGGACACCTGGAGCCAATTAAGAAGAAGCTTCTAGAATCAATTAAGGCAGGCTAATCAGGGCACCTGGGTTTTAAAAGGAGCTCACTTTAGTTTGTGGTGTGAGTGTGAGGAGCTGGGAGCAAGAGGCGCAAGGAGCTGAGAGTGAGAGGGTGTGCTGCTGGAGGACTGAGGAGCACAAGCGTTATCAGACACCAGGAGGAAGGTCCTGTGGTAAGACTAAGGAAGGTGTTTGGAGGAGGCCATGGGGAAGTAGCCCAGGGAGTTGTAGCTGTCATGCAGCTGTTACAGGAGGCACTTTAGACAGCTGCAGTCCACAGGGCCCTGGGCTGGAACCCGGAGTAGAGGGTGGGCCCGGGTTCCCCCCGAAACCTCCCAATTGACCTGGACTGTGGGTTCTTCCAGAGGGGAAGGTCTCTGGGCTGTTCCCCAACCCACATGGTGAATCTCTGAGGCAAGAAAATCTGCCAATAAGCGCAGGACCCACCAAGATAGAGGAGGAACTTTGTCACATTGGTTAAATAATCATGTTACAATATGTTAAAATTGGTCAGTTAAATTTCATTAAAATAATTGGTTACGGTATGGCTAAGCAGAACTCAAGTTTTTATATTCTGCAGTCAATCAGGAAGTAAGGGGGGGATAGAAACAGAGAATGGGGGGGAATTGGAATAATGTTTTGCTAAGGGAGGGAATGGGAATAGGGAATGGGAACAGGGCCACAGGCAAGGCTCTGTGGCGTCAGAGCTGGGAAGGGGGACACTGAGAAAAAAATTAAAATCATTTCTACCTAAAAGTTCACCCCAATAAACATTGAATTGTTTGCACCTTCAAACTTCGGGTATTATTGCTCTCTGTTCATGCGAGAAGAACCAGGGAAGTAAGTGAGTAAAAAAAGAAGCCCTCTAACAACCTTGTTTGTACAGTTCAGAGAGGCAGCAGAATCCTGCATGGTGCCCGTCCCTGCCTGGTGACAGCTCCTCTATGGCCCAAGGTTGGGAGGGGTGGTACAAGCCCAGCCCCTAATAAGCAAAGCCACATCCTAGTTCCCTGAGCAGCCAAATGCTGCAGCACCCATGGCCCCGGGTCTCCCACTCCTTGGTCATGTATCGGGGGCTGACAAGTGGAAACTGTAATAATTTAATGAACTGTGTGCATGACTCGGTACTTACCACTTTGGTTCCGCTCCCCAGTGGCTGCAGAAGGGTTCAAATGCTGCTCCTGGGGCAGAGCAGGAGACATGAGCTGTGTGTGTCACGGACCGGTCTGGGGAGGTGTGCATGGGCGTTACCAGACTGGCGGAAACTGACCCACATCAATGGAGGAGCCGAGAGGACAATGGGAACCCCAAGGACTGACCAATCAAGACGAAGCGGAAGCACCAGCAGGCTGACCGTGTGAACCCAGCATGTATTTGCTGGGGGAGGACAACGGACCGAGAGGAGACAAGAGGGGTGATAAGACCGTGGCTCACAGAGACACAGCAGCTCTGCTCTGGGACTGACAGATGGACACAGCAGCTCGGCTGGGTGGACCCCTCACACCGGGGGGACTGAATGCTGGCCGAGCCCCTGTCTCTCTGCACTGACGTAAGGATGCTCACCTCCTGCAGCCAGGTGAAGGGGCCCAGTACAAGTCTCCTGCAGGAGTCTGGCTTTGGCTGGATTTGCTGCAGGGAGACAGGGGTCGCTGGTGCCGAAGGCCCAGTTTCAGAGTTGCGGAAGCCACAGGTCTGCCCCTGTGGGACTGTGTGGGTCTCTGCGGCTCAGCACACACGCTAAAGAGGTTGCTCCCAGGGGACTGATTACAGGCTGGAGCATAGACCAGACCCTGTAGGTCCGTGACAAAGAGTGCCCTTGCCAGAGGGTGGCTACAGACGTGGTGGGTTATCTCAATCAAGAGACCCTGAATCACAGTGCAGGAGGAGGTGGGGCTCTGAGAGAGACTCGAACAGCCTGGATTTAGCAAAGAGATACTGGCACATCGTCTTAGAACAGTGATATGCAGAAAAAAATGTGCCTTCCTAACCAATTTGGGACTTTCTGAGCTTAAAGTATTACCATTTGGGCTAATGAATGCTGGAGCCACCTTTCAAACGCTTGCGAATCAAGTGGCTGGGTGACAGGACTTATCTCGTGCCTACATGGAGGATATTGCAGTCTTCAGCAATTCCTTGCCAGAGCATAAGGATCACATGGGAATGGTGTGGAAGAGGTAGAATGCAGGTCTAAGTGTAAAGGTGTCAAAGTGCAGGATGGGGCATTGAAGATGTAAAACAAATTCTGTCAGGAAAGGCGAAGCCGGACTCTGGCCAGGTGTTTGAATTGTGCACTGACGCATCTAACACAGGCTTGGGAGTGCTGATGATGCCAGCAGGGGAGGGTACCGAGCAGCATCCCATGCCTTTCTGAGCAGAAAACGGACTCCAAGTGAATGGAATGATGCCGTTATAGAACATGAATGCTCAGCAACTGTGGGTTGTCCGAGAGCTAGGACCCTACCCATTCATCCGGAGGCGCTGGGTACTGACTGACTGCCCCCCTTTAGCGTGGCTACACAGAACCAAAGGCACCAACTCTTGGTTGGTACGCTGGAGTACAGCCCTCCAAAGGCATGAGATGGAGACTCAACAAGTCATGGGGGCAGACGCGCTATCCAGGCAAGAGGGCCCAAAGCAGATGCATTCGGAATAGCCAGTGGCTAGGCCTAGGGCATCAATATCAGGAGGCGACGGGACACTGATGTGCCCAAACGCGCACAGGCATGTACGTTACATGTCCAACAACCATTTTCTCACTATTACACTGATGGGGTCGTGTGTGATTGGTACATTCCTCAGGGTACAATCTGGACCGATGGACAGCTGTGTCCCCTCAGCTCTCCAATTTGGGGAGCCTTTTACATTGCTTCATTGTGAGAGCAGCCACTCCTGGCCTGTTCACACACGGCTTCTCGCATGCAAAATCACTCCCAGCTGAATAAATGAGTGCTTCTAGCCAGCCACTCCTGAATTATATTGCAGAGTGACACTAGCAAATTCCCAGTCCTTGATTTGTCTCCAGAAATATGCGTCTTCTACTGCCCAGCTCTCTCCTTCTGGACAATACAAGCTCATAGAAAGTCCATCATTTCATTACTAGAAAATGACATGCACAAATCTTGTTATCTCAAGTGGAGGGTCCCAAACACTTCAATCCAAACACACTGGCTTAGATAAAACAACAAAACAAGTTTATTAACTACACAGAGAGAGAGAGAGATTTTAAGTGATTACAAGTAATGAGGCATAAAAGTCAGAATCGGTTACAAAGAAATAAAAGATAAAACGCAAACTAATACCTAACTTTACAAGCTAAGTGAACTTAAAGCAAATGGATTTCTCTCGCCGTGTATTCACGACTGTCTGGCTGGATTCTTTCAGCCAGGACGACTCCCCCAGTTCAGTGATGCTTCCTTTGTCTTTCAAACCTTATTGATGCCATGAGTAGAGATGAGGAGAGAGAGAGAGGTGATTTGGGACATCTGTTCCTCATTTTTACACCTTTAGCTCCTCTTTGAGAATCACCTCTAGCTGGGGTTCAGGCAACAGCGAGTCTGTTTGCCAAGATGTAAATTTCTCGCTCACATCCTTCTTCCTGTCAAAGAATGGCTGCTTAACTAAGTGATATAGTCCAGTTGATTTTGTTGACACCTGACTGTACCCCAGACAGCACATCTGCAGGACAGTCCATTCAGTGTACATGGTCTCCCATGGTCAACTGTCGGTTAAGTGTTTCTTGATGAGCCACTTAATATGGGTCATTACACATATTGAATCTTTTTCCCCATGCTAAGTATCCTCACACCGTCTTGTCAACTGTCTAAAAAGGACCGTCTTGTTTATCACTACAAAAGATTTTTTTCTCCTGCTGATAATAGCTCATCTTAATTAATTAGCCTCTTACAGTTGGTATGGCTACTTCCACTTTTTCATGTTCTCTGTATGTATATATATCTTCTTACTCTATGTTCCATTCTATGCATCTGATGAAGCGGGCTGTAGCCCACGAAAGCTTATGCTCAAATAAATTTGTTAGGTTCTAAGATGCCACAAGGACTCCTGTTCTTTTTGTGGATACAGACTAACACGGCTGCTACTCTGAAACCTTAATTTGAATAGTCCCTCCAAGATGTGCAGACTAAATACCTTGTGGGTGTTATCCCAGGAGCAAACAGTTGAAATCCAGGTATAGAGCCAATACTCATAACTTCAAATACAAAAATGATACGTGCATACAGATAGCATAATCATATTCAGCAAATCATAACCTTTTCATAGACATCTTACATGCCACATTTTGTACAAGATTTTTTGCAAATATATAACAGTGGTTGCAACAATGATCTATATGGTTATATTTTAATCAGATAACATCACAAACATCATACAGCAGAATCTTATAACGTTACCTATAATGTGCCCCTCAAGCGCTGGTTGAGGTGGCACATCCTGGTTCCCTACTCGGAGGGGCTTTCTGAGGACCCCCCCCAGAGGGGCTGCCCACCGCGGAACCAGCATCAGAAACACAAGAGGCAGAGGTCGCCCCTGAGCCTGGTCAGTTTCTGGCGGCACATCTGTTATTAATCTAGGAATGGGAGGGATTTCCAATTTATTACCCAAAGCAAAATGTATTGCAAGCCGCAGGCAGCCGCATGTAGCCAGTAATGGCAGGTTGCTGGCACTACGTGAAATTCAAAATGGAGATTGGGAGCGCAAACAACACTGAAACAAGCATTTAACATTAAACTTGGACTAGAAACTCGCCCATTCTTATCTAAATATTTGCACTCTATACCATTATCTAAATCATTGACGATACTGAACAGAACCGGACCCAGAACAGATCCCTGCGGCACCCCACTTGTTATGCCCTTCCAGCATGACTGTGAACCACTGATAATTACTCTCTGGGAACAGTTTTCCAACCACTTATGCACCCACCTCATAGTAGCCCCATCTAAGTTGTATTTGCCTAGTTTATTGATAAGAATATCATGCGAGACCATATCAAATGCCTTACTAAAGTCTAGGTATACCACATCCACCGCTTCTCCCTTATCCACAAGACTCGTTATCCTATCAAAGAAAGCAATCAGATTGGTTTGACATGATTTGTTCTTTACAAATCCATGCTGGTTATTCCCTATCACCTGACCACCTTCCAAGTGTTTGCAGATGATTTCCTTAATTACCTGCTCCATTATCTTCCCTGGCACAGAAGTTAAACTAACTGGTCTGTAGTTTCCTGGGTTGTTTTTATTTCCCTTTTTATAGATGGGCACTATATTTGCCCTTTTCCAGTCTTCTGGAATCTCTCCTGTCTCCCATGATTTTCCAAAGATAATAGCTAGAAGCTCAGATACCTCTTCTATTAGCTCCTTGAGTATTCTAGGATGCATTTCATCAGGCCCTGCTGACTTGCAGGCATCTAACTTTTCTAAGTGATTTTTAACTTGTTCTTTTTTTATTTTATCTTCTAAACCTACCCCCTTCCCATTAGCATTCACTATGTTAGGCATTCCTTCAGACTTCTCCATGAAGACCGAAACAAAGAAGTCATTAAACATCTCTGCCATTTCCAAGTTTCCTGTTACTGTTTCTCCCTCCTCAGTGAGCAGTGGGCCTACCCTGTCCTTGGTCTTCCTCTTGCTTCTAATGTATTGATAAAAAGTCTTCTTGTTTTCCTTTATTCCTGTAGCTAGTTTGAGCTCATTTTGTGCCTTTGCCTTTCTAATCTTGCCCCTGCATTCCTGTGTTGTTTGTCTATATTCATCCTTTGTAATCTGTCCTACTTTCCATTTTTTATATGACTCCTTTTTATTTTTTAGATCATGCAAAATCTCGTGGTTAAGCCAAGGTGGTCTTTTGCCACATTTTCTATCTTTCCTACCCAGCGGAATAGCTTGCTTTTGGGTCCTTAATAGTGTCCCTTTGAAAAACTGCCAACTCTCCTCAGTTGTTTTTCCCCTCAGTCTTGATTCCCATGGGACCTTACCTATCAGCTCTCTGAGCTGACCAAAATCCGCCTTCCTGAAATCCATTGTCTCTATTTTGCTGTACTCCCTTCTACCCTTCCTTAGAATTGCAAACTCTATGATTTCATGATCACTTTCACCCAAGCTACCTTCTACTTTCAAATTCTCAACGAGTTCCTCCCTATTGTTAAAATCAAGTCTAGAACAGCTTCCCCCCTAGTAACTTTTTCAACCTTCTGAAATAAAAAGTTGTCTGCAATGCAGTCCAAGAACTTATTGGATAGTCTGTGCCCCGCTGTATTATTTCCCCAACATATATCTGTGTAAGCAGAGTCAGGATGAGCTCTACCCTGACATCTGGTGGTGAATTATGGCGAGTGTGGAAAAGAACTCCAGGGGCTGATCTTGTTTGCATAGGCACACCAACTCGCCTGGCATGGAACAACAGCAACTGAAAGTGGTTACTTTGGCTGGTGTGGTTACTTTTGGGGGCTCGTCCGGGATTCCCTGGGTCAGTACCCCTCGCAAGCACCTGTTGAGTGTTCCACTGCATTGGGAAACAATTGTGGTTATATTTTGAGGAAATGACTCTTTGTATAATGGCTAATATGTCAGGTTTGTTGGGCCCCGGCCCTGCAGCCTCTAGCTCAGGGGCCGCAGCCTCAGCCAATGATTGGGCAAAAGCACTGGGGCAAATATTGGAAAAGGTTGTGCTGTCCCAGGCTATGTTAAACTCTTGTCGTGAGTTAAGATTATTTGCTGGGGCAGAGGAGTTTGAACCCTGGTTGGAGCATACCACTGAAATGCTGCAGGAGTGGGCCGTACCTGATGCAGAAAAGCGAAGATGTCTAATAGAGAGCCTTAGTGGCCCAGCATTAGATGTGATTCGCACCCTGAAGCTCATTGACCCTGGGGTCAGTGTGAAGGACTGCCTAGAGGCCCTTGATCATACCTTTGGGAGCGTAGAGGGCCCTGAAGACAGTTACTGTAAGTTCCTTAATTCCCGACAGCAAATTGGCGAGAAGATTTCAGCCTATATACAGAGGCTGGAGAGACTGCTTCAGAGAGCTGTCATGAGGGGAGCAGTGACTGCTGAACAGATGGATCAGACCAGACTGGCTCAAATTGTAAGAGGAGCTCAGTATCAGAACCCGATTCTACTCCATCTCTGGCTAAGAGAACGACGGGAACATCCCCCAAGTTATTCCCAGCTGATAAAGGAGGTCAGAGAAGAGGAAGAAAGGCAGGCTGCCAGCGAGTTTTGGGAAGCCCAAACATTGGAGCCAGCCGGCACAACACCACTGCAAACGGCCAGTGTACTGATGGTGAGCACCACAGAGGAACTTGCCCAACAAATGCAGGCCCTGACAGAACGGATAGCTGAACTGCAAAGCACCATTGACTGAGCTAAGACTTCCAGGAATAAGGCGCCTCTGACTGTGGCGATGGAGAAGTCAGCATTTAGAGCCACCATCCCACCTGGGCGAAGCGGGAAAGGACAATTCTTCTGCTACCGATGTGGTCAGGATGGACACAGTGCTGGCAAGTGCCATAATGAAGAAAACCCCTCCTTAGTGTATGGAAAGCTGAGGATCAGTTGGGAGAGATCCGGTAGCTGCCAGAGAGTCCGGGGACGGGGACCACCCAGGCCTGCAGGATTTGAAGATTCCCCCAGAAGCGACCGTCCAGCTGGGATCCCCGCAAGACTGATAGGGCCTTGAGCAGAGGTCATGGTGAAGATTGAAGGGGCGGAGTGTAAAGCCGTGCTTGACACTGGATCTCAAGTGACTATTATATTTCAGTCATTCTACCAACAGATGCTTAGGCACCTGCCTATATAGCCACTGACTGGCGTTGGTCTGTGTGGCCTCAGCATGGATGAATACCCCTACCAAGGGTATGTCATAGTGCACCTGGAATTCCCAGAGGAGGTTGCTGGGGTAAGAGAAGAGGTGGACACAGCTGCATTAATATGCCCTGACCCTAAAGGGACCTCTGATGTGTCTGTGCTGATAGGGACCAACTCCAGTCTCTTCAAGGTGCTCGCGGAACGTGTGGGGAAATAGAGGGGGGGGGCCTTTCTTTTTGATAGCCAGAGCTTTGAATCTGAAGGCCCCAAAATAAACCCTCCAACAGAGATCTGTTATGCTGATGGCCTTTGCACAGAGTAGGGCATGCCTAAAGCTTAAACTAGACTAAACTGCACAGTTTTCTGCCAAACTCGGTCAAGGGTCATGTCCAGAGGAGGGAATGGGAGAATAAACCCCCCCCCCCCGCAGCAGTACTAATGAAATATGTTCATAACTGATGAAATATGATAACCGCAAGCTACGGAAATAATGTAAGAAGCTACGGAAATAACGTAAGATGCTTGTGATTTGTAAATTGTTTTGCAGAGAGTTAATCATCCTTGCTGCTATAACTATTTGCAATATTTTCCAAGTCCAGCTATCTGCAATTTAACCAATGATAGCTCTCCTTTAAGCTCCCCTGGAAACCCCTCCCCCTTAAGCCTTTGCTGAAATCCCCCGGAAAATGACATAGTCCAAGTCTTGAGAAATGTACCCAAGCTAGGGCCGAGCACCACCCCTGCGGAAACCACCAAGCGCCCTTCTACCCAAACAAACACCCACTCCTCGGAAATTAAGTCAGAGGGTAGGGAGGGGGGTGAGAAGATTGACCCCAACCCCTGCTTCCTAGCTCGTGATCAGCTCATGCTCAACCCTTGCCCAGCTTGTGATTTGTCCCCAAAGCTCGTGCTCAACCCTTGCTCAGCTTGTGATTTGCCCCCAATGATTTAATTCATGACGTATTGTTTGTACCCTGCTTGTGGTTTAATGGAATAAAAGCAGCCTGTGAGCTCTTACTAGGGGTGCCAGTTTGAAAAACTGCACCCCAACGCGTTGGTATGTATTGCAATAAAGGCCTCAGGCTCTGAGTCTGTGAACTAAAATCACTGCGTGGGTGATTCTTTCCACGACAATTTGGGGGCTCGTCCGGGATCACTCGACGTCCCACCGGACCGGAGGACCGTGGACCGCTCCCACACTGATCCCAGGCGCCAAGTAAGAGACCCTTGTCTCTATTTGGGATTCGGTAAGGAGCTGCCCATAGGCTCTAGGTTCAGGTGAGAACGCGCTGTGATCCGAACCTTTTAAGGTTAGACTCATTTGCCTGACGCCTGTTTGTTTTGTGTGTGTCCGTTCTGTAACTTGTCTGTTTAAATTCTTGCATCATGCTGCGCTCTCTCTATCATTGTTTCCTTAGGCTATAAGCTAGGGGGGGCGTAGGGGACTGTCTGTTTTGTGGTGTGTACATGAGGTCTTAGACCCAACGGTTTCCTTGGAACAGCCTCGGTGAAATTACTGGGACATCCGTCTGGCAGTTAAACACTTTTAGAGTGCCAGCCCAGAATAAAAACAAGTTTCGGATGACAGGAGATTCTTCAGGCAGGAACAGAGGCTGAATAGGCTAGGTGATCTCTCTGGGATATAAAGGAAACCACCACTGACTCAAGAACTGAGTGGCCCGAGGACTAGAGGTAAACAACTGAGAGGGTTTCTAATCTTAATAAGAACAAGAAGTACGCCAAACTCCTATGCTTTGCCTTTTTAAGCTTTCTATATTGTTGCTTGCTTAGCTTTGTGGCCATATCCCTCTGGGCAGTGGTGATCTCAGAGGGAGGTGAGGGACCGGCTGCAGGAGCACCCCGGGAAAGTGGACCCCATAGTGAGTAGGGGCGTAATCCACCGAACCTGTAGGACACGGGTGGACCCCTTAAGCGAGGTGGGATATAATCCCCTGAGTCGAGTAGAAGGGGGACGGAATCCACTGCCTGGACTCTAACAGGAGTTAGGGCGTAATCCAGGAAGTCCCGGTGCAGCCGAAGGGGCCGGAGTAGCTCCCACTAGCAATAGGCTGGTGGACCACACTAGCAATAGGCTGTGTGAACTGATGAGACCTGCGGCCCGGGGATTGACAGGACTCCCACTAGCAATAGGCTGGGGGCTGGAAAGGACTGTTATAGCAAAGATCCCGGTTTAGGTGTGGTGTGATTGTAGGTCGCAAGGTGACTCCGGGACCAGCTGCGGGCGGGGTAAGGGACCGTGAATCGGAGACCCCCGCTCTAGTAGGTCCCCACCCTTTTCTTACCGGTTAAGTGACAATTGTGTCCCTTCTCACTCGGAGAGAGAGAAGGCCCCGGGGAAACCGTCCACGTACTTCTAGGCAGTGAAGCAACCCATCCCGTTCTCTTGAAGGCGGGCCGGTGCTCTCTGCTGGGGGAGGGGTGTACGGGGACCACCTCCTTGCTCGGAGAGCGGGGAGGCCCCAAGGAATCCGTCCGTGTACTCCTAGGTAGCAGAGTATCCCATCCCGTTCTCTTGAAGGCGGGCCGGTGCTCTCTACTGGGGGAGAGGTGTACGGTGACCAAAGCTTTCCTAAACTTTTGTGTGATTGGCCTACGACCAAAACCCTTCCCCAAATCTTCCTCTGGAGCAAGGACTCGCGTATGGAGTGAGCTCCCTCCCCTTGCTGTGTTTGAAGGGGAGCCCCTGGAAATCGTTTGCCAAAACCTGGGGCAATCGGGCATCCTACCCCGTTCCCCTAAAGGGCGAATTGGTAACTCATTGCCGGACAGGGTGCATGCGAGGACCTTCCTTATAAATCCTCCCCAGTGGTGTGAATGTTGAAAGGGGTGAGGCTACACCCAGGTTTAAAAAGGAGCAAGAGGGAAGGATTGCTCTCCCCCAGAAGAGAGAGCAGAGCTTATTGCAGTGTTCTAATTTGTGTAATATAGATTTTAGTGTTGTTTAACTATTCTTCCAGCATGATAGCATGTGTTTTAGTGTTGTTGTGTTGTTTAACCACTCTTTAAGTATAATAGTAATTGCTTTGTTAAATATTTAATCCTCTTCTACAAGGAGGGTTGGTAAAAACAGCCCAGCCTCCCTGCTGAATTGATAGTAAAACAATGCCTGTGCCCATAAGAAAAAAGGATTGGGCCCAAACCGGCAGGCAACCGCAGTTTGAGGAAGTTAAGAGGGGGGGTTGAGGGGTTAACTCTGTAGTTGCTGGTGGAAATTAAGTAATTGCAGGGTTGGCTTCTTGCTTTTTTCCTTTCATAATAGTAATTGCTTAAATAATGATGTGACGTTGTGCAGTCTATATGATTTTATAAAAACTTAATAATAAGTCAATATAATGTAACTGGAATAGTTTTAGGGAAAAAATATGGTAATAAGTGAATATAACGTGACTGGGATATGCTTTATGCAAAAGGTCTCTTGTAAGGTATCATTACAGAACTTATAATCTACTGAGTATAGTCATCTGATTTGTACCACTCTTGTATCTAAAACTAGAAATATAAAATGTCTCTCTCTATCAGTGTTATAGAGGGCAGACAATTTATGAGTTTGCCCTGCATGGGCTTGTGCAGGGTAAAACGGATTTATTTGGGTTTAGGCCCCATTGGGATTTGGGCATCTGAGTGCTAGAGACAAGCACACTACTGTGAGCTGTTTTCAGGTAAACTTGCAGCTTTGGGACAAGTGATTCAGACCCTGGGTCTGTGTTAGAGCAGACTGGAGTGTCTGGCTCAGCAAGACGGGGTGCTGGAGTCCTGAGCTGGCAGGGAAAACAGGAGCAGAAGTAGTCTTGGTACATTGGGTGGCAGCTCCCAAGGGGGGTTTCTGTAATCCAACCCATCACAAATGGCATAAGCGGTAAAACTATGAATAAATGTTAAAAAAAGAAATTCTTGGTTTCTTTGCAGCCATTCCTTTGGGAGTGTCTGTAAGGTAATCCAGGCAAAAGGATATTAATCAAATGATTAAGGTAAAATCATTTGACTATATAAAAAAAGTTAGTTAAATTTGTTAAGAAACGCTCCTGGTGTGTATAATTTTTTGTTTATAAGTTTAAGATGTTTTCTAGTGTTGTTTGATTTTGGTATTTAGCATTTGATCCTTAAAGTAACTTAATGCTTTACAAAATTTAAAGTGTTTAAAATAAAGACCAAAGTTGTGGCTGCAGCAAAATAGTCAAAGCCAAAAGAATGGAAAATTTTAAATCTGTTTTGGTAACAAATAGCAAGTAAAGGCTAATATCAACTAAAAAGCCACAAATAGAAATCTGGAAGTGTTGCTGGGTACACCTTGTACCCTGTACACCTTTGGCACTCCCTGGACGGTTGCACCTCAGGTGCTCTGGCCCTATTTGCTCGCGTGCATCACCGGATGACTGTGCACCGTTGATTGCTGCAGTTAAGTAAAACTTTTCCTCTGTGGCCCAGCACTACTGCCAGTGACGTGATGATTGGGCAGACAGCACTTTTCCCTCTTTAAAAACTTTTTCTAGATATTTGAATTAATTTTATTCAAATGTTTAAATGTTATAATTGTAAGTATGTGTTAGTCCCTCTTTAAGAACTCTTTCTAAATATTTGGATTAATTTGTTCAGGTGTTTGAGTGTTGCAGGCATTTGCCTTTTTTACGGGAAGATACATTACTATGTGTTAGTTTTGGTGGTGTGTTTTCTTATGGAGGAAGGGCAAATGCAGGATCTTGGACGGAGGTTTTGCAACAGTTTTGCATTGGTAAAATATGTCATGCGGGGGCTGTTATGGGGTTTTTGCTTAAGGATTTTGTATCACAATCTGGCATATCTGAACTAATTATAAAAGAGCTATGTGCAGCTTCACAGATCCAGTATGTGTGCGGCTTCACAGATCCAGTATGTGTGCGGCTTCACAGATCCAGTATGTGTGCAGCTTCACAGATCCAGTATGTGTGCGGCTTCACAGATCCAGTATGTGTGCGGCTTCACAGACCCAGTATGTGTGCGGCTTCACAGATCCAGTACGTGTGCAGCTTCACAGACCCAGTATGTGTGCGGCTTCACAGATCCAGTATGGCCAAATGCCCTTTAAAGGCCACTCCCAATCAGAGGACCAGATTCAGCCCTCATAAAAAATTTTTACCAGGGCACCCAATGCAGCTACCAACAGTGCCCTGCTGGCCTAGCTCAAATAAACAGTCATTTAATAAATTACACAATAGTCAGGCACTAACGAAATGTGTTAGGTCTTTTTATATACAGCAGTCCTGCCACTCGCTGAAACCTGGCACTGGGTTTGCATAAGGGTCCATCAGCAAAGAACTGCCCTCGCCCCATGCTGAGGGACTCTTGTCCGCTGACCAATCCATTAAGCCTTCGGACCTTGCTAAGAAAACAACTTCTCCACCTGAGGCCACAATAAAGCCTCCAACCAAGCAAGGTGGTTGTGCTGGTAACCCCTCCCTTGCAGCGTCATTGCCAGACAGCTAAGTGAACTAAGACTACGAAATCTTAAAGAATAGCTTGCGGAAGCTAGCCAAAACTACCTGAAGATGAAACTTTTAATATTTCTCAGCCTCTCCTCCTTAACGAACTTGGGGTGGGGAGGGAAAAAGTAATCTTGGCCAATCAGTAGCCTCCGGTTTGGCCTGTGTCGTATTGCAGTGTATTCCGGCTCTATATGGTTGCCCATTGTTGTAGTCCCCGCTCCCCAGCTACTCCCCCTCGTATCTTCTCCAATTCCCATACAAATCTGTCTGGCCGTAGCCTCAGGGAAATTCAAGTCTCGGAACAACAAATGTGGTATAGCACATCCTACCGATGGAATTGTTGTTTACAGTGGTGAATTGTGCTAAATGCTACTATAAGAACCACCACTTTCTCATTTCCCTCTCTGCTTTCCAAATAACTACCTAGTACCCTAATTGTTTTCAGAAAGCGGCCATTCAACTGGCCCAGCTTGTGCAGTGGGAAAGTTTTTATTGGGGAAAGGGAGGCGTAGTAGAAGGAATCTTACATGACCTAACTAGAGTAGCCGCTATTTGAACAATAGACAAAGCCCAAAACCATAAAAAACGCCTGGAAAATTTGGAAAAAGCATCAGGCCTCCTTACTGAGGCAGGGTTAACTAAACACCCTTGCCTTAGCAGGAAAGAACACTGTCTGGGATTCAGCTTGTAGTCAAATGCAGGATTTCTTTAACGGTCCCTTAGAAAAAAAATGCAAACCAATGTTTTAAATCAGCAGTGGCCTAAAACCCTTACCACTACTGTGGGAGTGGAGAAATACGTGAACATTGTCAAAATAAAGCTGTGACTCTGTTGCATGTACCTTCCAAGCTTCGGAACCGGTAAATGGCACCTGGGCTCCAGTGCACTTACTTGTGCCAAAACCCTGGGCGAATTGTCTCTGGGACTGGGTTATCCACCGGCAGGTATGGGAAGTTAAACCACCCCATGAACCTAGCCATTTCATCACCACTCCCTCTGATGGAACGGAGCCAGCTCTGCTAGAGGGAAAAGGCCTCATCTCCCATTCCCCAGCCCCCCAGACAGCCAGTCTCCAGTCCTGGGTCTGGATCAGAGACAGCAATGTGTCAATGGATATTTTACATTTTTACTGGCTGGGAGCTGAGTCCGAAATCACTTCTTTAAACCCCAGGCTTCCCTGTCCCCACAAGTAGCCATATTCCTGTGTCAGACCCACATGTGCGCATCCCATACCATATACATGTTCTAGCCCCTACAACCCACATGTGGCTCTCGGCTTTTGCAGCAAGATCATTGTCGTCCTGGGAGTCCATGATATTACCAAACAGGAACAGAGCCGACAAGTGATCCCTGTGAGATGCCAGTACCCCCACCAGGATTATGACAAGAAGTCCCATAATAACGACATCATGCTGCTGGATGCTCCCCTCCCCCCCCGACGCCATCACTGCCCTGCTCCCCTCCCCCACCTCATGCCATCACTGCCCCTCCCCGACTTCCTTGCCCCTTTCCCTGCTTGGTGTCATCTCTACCCCTCCCCCTTCTGTCTGCCCCACCTCCCCACAGCCTGTTTCCCCTTTCTGCTGCCCAGAGCCCCTTTCCCATTCTCCCCTAAGCCCCCTGGCTCCATTCACAGGGCCCCTTCCCCCCTCCTCAAACTCTTACTTGGGGCTCGCTGTGCCCTGCTTCCCCGATGCCGTCCCTGAGGGTCATGGTGGGAGGGCAGAGGCTGCGCTCACCCACAGACAGTGTCCCCCCTGCAGGTGGCGCGAGACCCAAGCGATTATTTCACCAACTTGTACACGACCTTCTACCGGGACGAGGGCGCCTGCCGGGCCCTGCTGGAGAACAGCTGCACCGTGGACTGGGGCCAGGCCTTCCAGATACAGGGTGACCCCCTCCAGCCCCGCTCTGTCCAGCACCTGCCACATGGGGGGCAGGACCGCTCCCCCTCCCACAGGCCAATAGTCCTGAGGAGCCTGCCTGGGCCCCTTACCCCCCACGCGCCAATAGCCCCGAGGAGCTCACCTGGGCCCCTTCTCCATCCAGACCTGGGATCCTGAATGCGCCAAGCTTGGGAACCCCCGGTTGGGTCATGCCAGCTCACAGTAGCCCTTGGCCCCTCCCTGCTGCTCTCCCCTACCGGGCTGGGCCCCCCACGTCCATGGGCACCTTTGAGGGGCCCCTGCTGACAGCGCATGGCTGTCCCTGCAGGGCTGCAGGACGGGGTATACGAGACCATCAGGGACATCACCAGGGCCAGGGGGCTTGAGATGGAGATGTATCCGCACCGGCTGCTGTTGCACCCAGACCCACCTGCCATGCCCCAGTACCGGTAGGTGCCCCCGAGATATGGGATGTGTGAGAGAGAATGGGGCAATGTACACAACCAGCCTGTGCTAGATGGAGGGGGGAGCAGGGCTGGGGGAAGGGAAGGACCCCGGGGTGCCAGGCCAGAGGCCTCCATTGTGCCCTAGATCTGGTGGCAATGAGTTCCCCAGGCTAACGGTGCTGGCAGAGTGAGGGCATCACCACGGCCCCACACACAGCCCCAGGCCTTGGGCACATGCTGCCAAGGATTTCCCATCCTGCTCCGGGGCAGGGCTGAGTCAGCCCTAGAGCTTCGCCAGGGGGCAGGGGCAGCCCAGCCTGGCCAAGGAACCTCCTTGGTCCCAGGATGGGGAGAGCAGGGGGAGGGGCAGCCTGTAACCCTTCAGTATCCTGGGACGGGCAGCCAGGGGTCCTTGACCCCAGAGCTGTCCCCTCTGAGGGGAGGGGGGCTCCAAGCACAGAGCCCCCTGGTCCCTCCTTTCCTGTCAGCAGGTAGGTCTCCAGGCAGGGGGTTTGCTGCCCACTGAGCCCTGGTGCTTTCATCTCAGGGAGCTGAGCTTAGCCAAGGCCCATTGGCACCGATGACTCTGCTGGGGCTGGACTGGGCCTTGTCAGACAGCCCCTGTGCTGAGGCCGCGGGAGTGTGTCGATCCCCTCCCCGCATGTGCCAGGGCCTGACTTGATCCCGTCCCCCCAGGGCTCCCCCTTCTCCCCCACGCCAGGTCTATCCTCTCTCAGCCTCCCCCCATTCTCCCTGTGCCAGGTCACTCCCCCTCCAGCCTCCCTTCCCTCCATGGGGGACACTGGGAGGAGCGATATGGGGGCTATAGCCACCCCAGAATTTGCCATAGCCTCCCTTCCCAGTGCAAAGGCCCAACGTTACGCAGCAGTAAGGATGCCAATGCCATACCATGCCACCCGTCGGTCTCGGCTGCTTCTGGCGATGGCGCTGCCTTCCGAGCTGGGTGGCACACCCCTCCCCCTCAGGATACATTCCATGCCCCCCAGTTTGAGATTCGGCAACCCCCCATCCCCTCCATTTTTCTGTCCAGCCCATCTCAGCCCCACAACTGGGAAGAGGATGGCATCACTGGACACTGCTCCTCTCTTATGCCATGTCATACCAGCTCAATTTCTGCTCCCCGGGCTCATTCCCTTGTACCCCCAGCTCACTGCACCCCACACCCCAAGCTGGGTCAATATCCCCCTATGTTCACACCTCCCATGTTTGGTTGCTCCCCGCTCCCCTCCCCTAGACTTACCCCTTCTCCTGCTGGTTCTATTCCCCCTGCCCCCCACGCGCTGACATCCTCCCCTTGCCAGGTCAACCCCCTCTGTGCTCACCCCACCCCGTCCTGTGTCTCTCTCCCCCCTGCCCTGTCTTGCAGGCCTGACAAGGGGCTCAGGCTGGCCCCCGTGTCCCCCGCCCACGCCATGCTGCTCAGAGACACCTGGAACTTTGGGGGGAACAGCCGGAGCCTGCAGTACCTGTGCCTCCTGATCCGCCACTTCCCCAACGCCTGCCTGCTGGCCCCTGAGGGGACTCCCATCTCCTGGTCCCTCACCGACCAGCTGGCTGCCCTGACGCACGGTTACACCCTCCCAGAGCATCGCGGCCAGCACCACATGAGGCCCGTGGTGGGGATGCTGGCGGCACAGTTGCATGCCCGCGGCTTCCCTGTATACACCCGAGTGCTGCCCCACAACGAGCCTTCACTGCACACCCTGCAACGCCTCGGCTTCCGCATCCTGCCTGGGTTGTTCTCCTGGCTGGTGGTGAGGCCTGGGTTCAGCCAGTCCCAGCCAGCCAGTGCCCGGGACTCGGCCCAGGACCCTGCGCCAAGCTCTGGGGAATGGTGACACGCCCAATAGCACATAGCACGGGGGGAGAGGAGAGGAGGAGAAGGGGACACGGCCTAGGGCCCTGCACCCAGCTCTGGGGGACAGCCACGCTCCAGCAGTACATAGCCCTGGGGGAGGGGAGGAGATGGGGACACAGCCCAGCCATGACCAGGGACCTGCCACCCCCGAAAAGGATACACATTGACCAGCCACCAAGGGAGCTCAGCTGTCAGCCCTTGGGAAGCCGGGGCCTAGTAGAGGAGACTATCTCATGCTCCATTATCCCCTGGAGCAGGGCAGAGTCTCAGTAGGGGGCGCTCTCCCCGGCAGTCAGTGCTGGCCCCAAAGAGAGCAGGGTGAGGGCTCAGCAGGGGGCGCTCTCCGCTCACAGTCCTGCCCCCGTGCCCTGTGCTGTGGGCTCAGCAGGGGGTGCTCTCCCGCTCCCTTCCCCAGGCAGTTTGTTGCTCGGCTGGGGCTGTGGTGGTGGGGGGGTCCCCTTTCCAGGAGCTGCGCCTTGTCTTGCCAGAGCTTTGGTGCAAGCTCCCTTGGGCTCCAACCACATGTCCCAGCTGTGGCCCTCCCCTTACCTCTCCTGTGGTGATAGGGGGCAGGTGCTGGCCTTGCACGGCTGCTCCAGGGTCAGCAGGCAGCTGGAAAGGCAGTCCAGGGCTTGTGTTGATGATGGTGCACTACACGTGGGAGGGGAGTGGCCATAGGACCCCATCGTAGAGCCCTGCTGGGCCGGAACACAGGGAGGAGCATCCGCTCTTCTCCCTGCCCCCAAGAATGGACGTCCTCGGCCCTGGGCAGGTGACTTGGGACTGACTTGCCCCCTGCCAGGCTCAGTGCACAGGCTGCTCCTCCCCGTGTAGCTGGGCCCAGGTGCAGCGCCAGTGAGCCATTGGGTTGGGGGAGAGGACCCCCCACACGCAGCAGACATGGCAGGTTCTCCTCCCCCTTGCTGGTAGGTCAGTAGCAGTGTGGAGAGGGGGTGGGGCACTCTGGCTCCTTTCAGGCCCCAGGGACATGCATCAGGGGGTGGGACAAAGAGTTAATTTTCTGTAATAGTTTTGATGCCTGTGTGCCTCAGTTTCCCACTGTACTATTCATGTCTGCCCAGTGGGTGCCAAAGATTTAAAAAGCCTCTCCTGGGGCAGAGCAGGGACAGGAGGGGGAGTGTCACATGGCTGGGGGTCAGGAATTGGGCGTTCAGGATCAAAACCAACCCAGATCAACGGAGGCTCCAAAAAGAAGAGGAGCTGGCGTTTGGTGGGACTCAGGAGCTCCCAGCTAGGACTGAAAGAGATGGAGACAGGATCCATGTTTGGCTGTTCAGCAGCTTGGCTGGGTGGGGCCCTGGCCTGTGTCTTCACCTTCACTTCTCTCTGCTGCCCCAGGGACCTCCCAGGCCGGGTTCCCGGGGACCAATAAACCGAGTGCTGTGTGGAAAAGGCTTTGGGATGTCACTGCAAACACTGGCTGGGGACACTGGTCCCCAAAGAGCAGCCAGGTCTCTCCAGGGGTCTGGCTCAGTGGGACGTGGTGAAGCAGGAGGGCTGGAGCCGTGTGCTCGGCCCTGGAGGAAGAGAGACCCCTTGGGGGGCTGGCACGTCACAGGGTTCCTCCAAGGAGTGGTTTAAAAGCTGGGTCTTAGCACTGATCCTGGGGAGCCACGACCGGGAGCAGCGCTGTGGGTCCCAGCCGGGGGCACCCGGCCAGTGTGGGGTGTCTCCTTCACAGCCAGAACCGACAGCAGAGAAGGGGGGGCACATCTGCAGGCAGACCCGGGGTAGAGCCAGCCCTGCCCCCAGCCAGGGCACAGTCCCACCAGGGCACAGCACCCTCCCCACAGGCCAGAGAACTGGCCCCCCAGAGCAGTGCCCCCACCCCCAGCCGGCCGGCCTGCGTTGCCCCATAACTTTGACTCTCAGACTTGCACACAGTCTCCGTTTCCCAAGATTGAATCATTATTTTAAAAACTGTATAGAAATCACCACTCTCCCATCATTCCGTGCATCTGGCCCAGCCTCTGGCCCAGCCCCGGGCCCCTCTCCCAGCTCCGGCCTCAGCGGAACCGCTTCTCCTCCCACACGTACAGCTTCCCCGCAGGCACCTTCCGGAAAAACAGGCTCTTGCCTCGGCTCATGTTCCCCTGCACGGAGAGGATAAGAGACGGCTTTCAGGGTGCCCTGCCCTGCCCTACCCTGCCCTGGGCAGCTTCCCTCTGCCTGTCACCCAGGCCCCAGTCTGCCTAGCCCTTCCGCACCACCAGCCTCCTACCCACACACAGGGCCAGCGCTTCCCAGCCCTTTTATAACCCCCACCCTGAGATGAGTGTCAGGCACGACTGCCCCACACACGGTGTCGCTGCGCTATGGGGCTGGGGCGAGGCTGGCATGTTACTCATAAGAACATAAGAATGGCCGTACTGGGTCAGACCAAAGGTCCATCTAGCCCAGTATCCTGTCTACCGACAGTGGCCAATGCCAGGTGCCCCAGAGGGAGTGAACCTAACAGGTAATGATCAAGTGATCTCTCTCCTGCCATCCATCTCCACCCTCTGACAAACAGAGTCTAGGCACACCATTCCTTACCCATCCTGGCCAATAGCCATTAATGGACTTAACCTCCATGAACTTATCCAGTTCTCTTTTAAACCCTTTTCTAATGCCTGTATATCTTTTTTGAGATGGGGAGACCACATCTGTACGCAGTATTCAAGATGTGGACGTACCATCGATTTATATAAGGGCAATAATATATTCTCCGTCTTATTCTCTTTTTAATGATTCCTAACATCCTGTTTGCTTTTTTGACCACCTCCTTGAGCAGCTGGCTCCAGCAGTCTAACCAAGAGGAGTAGTTGGGTGCGTAGGGGGGGAGGCCACCAGCCAGCCTGCAAGAGAGGAGAGGGGGGAGGAAGTAGCAGTGAGCCGGCCACCGTAGCCTGTTCCCAGAACCTCCCTGGCCTCCCCAGCACCACTTCCTGTCTGAGCCCTTCTGGGCTACGTCGCTTTAACGGGGCCTGAGTCAGGCAGCTCAGTCAGGTCCCAGGATCCCCAGCTGCCCCCTGTCCTTTCCCCCATGGCCAGAGCTTCCTGCCCCTGCCCCCAACACTACAGCGGGGCAGTCGGGCACCAGGGGAGCAGCCTTTCTCCTGGGGACAGAGCTGATGCTCCCTAGTGAGATGGCCAAGGGCAATACTCCCGAGGGGGTGGGGAGGGCTGATTCAGGAGGGCAGAACTCCCCCCCCACCCCACTATGTCCCAGCTGTACTGCAGGGCGGGCAGGGACCGGCTCTCACACCCGAACAGGCCCGGGTCTATTCTGGGAGGCTGCAACCTGTGATTTTGCTCCTGCCAAGCGTGCCATGGGACGGGAGGCACTGCAGGGCCAGGGAGCCCAAGAGGCTGCCAAGCGTCTAGGGGAAGAGGGGAGCCACAGGAGCCTGCGCGAGGGGCAGGGGGCGAGCTGCGAGCACAGCCAGGACTAGCTCCATGTCAGGCTGGGAGGGGGGACAGATGGGGCCGGAACCCAGGATCGTGGCTCTGCCAGCTGCAGCAGGGAGGGGATGATCTGTCCCCCCCATCCCACCCTGCCGCCCAGTCGCTAGCCCCAGAGGTGTTTCACCGGGGGTGACTGCGGGTGGGGGTGATTTGTTCCCAGCGCCAGCCCAAGCAGGGCTGCAGCTACCCTGGGGGACGGTGCCTCTCCCTGGCTCGGCTCCTTTCCCTTCCCAGACCCGTGTATGCGCCGATATCCCAGTCTGACCGTGGCCACATGGGGGCTTTTGCCACTTTCAGTCACCGCTCCAGCTTAGCTTCCCTGTGTAGACGAGCCCTGGGGGACGGGCTCTAGCCCAAAGCAGGTTCAGCACCCCTCAACTCTGGCTAACCGTGCTCTCCCTCAAACGGTCCAGTCCCTCTTTGAACCCCCCTCAGCTCCCTCCTGTGGCAGTGAGTTCCACAGGCCCCTCACACATTGGGGGAAAAGCCACCTCCTTTTATCTGAATGTGCCAGCCTTCAGCGTCCCCGGCCGCCCACCCGGTGCCATGTCTGGGCAGGGCAGAGCGCTCTCGCCTGCCGGTGCCAGCTGTTCACATTCCACATCAGCAGCCAATGACAGCAGCTCTGCTCCCCCTCTGAAGGGTTTCTACCTAGCCCCTTAGAGGCCGGAACATCGTCCTCCCAGAGCAAACCCTATAGGATGTGGGGGGGAGATGCTGCATCTCCCTGCTTCCTGAACAGGAGCCGCTGCGTCCCCTGCTCCTCAGAGGTGGGGCAGACGCCCTTGCGTTGCAGGGGGAGGCTGCAGCTGGCTCGGGACGGCGTGCGGGGCACTCACCCACAGTTGGAGACGAACCCAAAGGGGTACGTCAGCATACTGGCAAAGAACTGCAGGCACGAGAGATGGGCCACAGTTAGCAGGGCGGGGCGCTGGCTCCGCAGCCCCGCACGGAGCCCCCCAGCCACAGGAGCACAAGGAATGGAGAGGGAGGGTGTCTCAGCGGGGCCCTGCCCAGAGAGGGATCTCACTGGCACTCACTGACTTTCTCCTGGGCAAGGAGGTCTTTGTCCTTCCCTTCCCAGGTCACCAGAGAGACCAGGCTCAGGACAGATATGGGCTGGACGGGTAGGGCAGTGGGCACAACATGCCCAAGGGGAGGGGGCCAGCTGGGCAGAGCACCAGGGGCGGGGCGGGGCCAGGCCAAGGTGCACGAGAGGGTGGAGAGCTCACCCACCATGCAGCACCAGCTAGTGATTTAGACTCACGTAAGCGCACCAACCTCACACCCCATGGTTCCCTCAAACTGGCCACTCCCATCCCAGAGCACTTCTGTGGGGCTACCCCCCCCCCAGACCTGAGAGGAGAGTAGGGGTTACACACGCACTCCAGTGACAGCCTGTGAGTAGCTCTTCATCTCGCTCATGGTGGAGACCTAGAGAGGGAGGGAAACGCATTGAACAAGGAGACCCCGCACCCTGCCACAGCCCGGCCCCTCCATCCCCAGACACAGGGGGCTGCCTCTGCCCCGATTCCCCGCACCGAGTCTGCACGCTGGGCTCCGCCAGGGCCTGAAACCCAAACTGTCCCCACGTGGGTTGCGGCCGCTGCTAGGACAGGCTCCCCGGCCGGGACAAGCAATCGGAATCCAACCTTCTCGGGCCCGCTATAATGGGAAGTCTGAAACACTAATTAAAACAGATGTGGTACGCCCGTAGGACAGAAGGTGCAGGGCACTATACTACACAAAGAGGCAGTAAAACAAATAAAATATCAACACCTTCCACCTTAATGCCTGGCCCTAACAAAAAATGTGTTGCCATATGTCCTATGCTTTTCCAGGGATACCTGGGCAGAAGGATCCCAAAAGAAAAAGAAAAAGAAGAAAAAAAAAAAAGGGGCGGAGTATTAGGATATAGATATTCAGGCCTGTAAGCAAAGGCCTAGACTTTAAGAATGTAGGTGTATTCTTATCACTTAGCTAGTTATAGAGGAACAAAACAAGAATCAAAATCACAGTCTGCCTGTGTCTGGGCCTTCTCTCACCATGACAGTCTGAGGCCCTGTTCTTAGGCTAAGGCCTTTGGCTAAACAGCAAAGGCAGCCATAAGCTGGGAAGCAAACGGTCACGTCCTCACCAGTCACACTGAAATAAGGCAGTTTTGGGCTGTTAAAAAGGTGATCCAATTTTTCACCTCCAGAGAAAGGGAAGAGCCTAGAAGATTTAAAAAACACTTAGTTTGATAGCATCCTGTCTGACAAGAACTCATCAATAGCTGGGGTGTGAAATCCTCATTTCTGTGTTGTTCTATCACTTCCCTATTATTTGTCTGTGTAATCTCTGTTTGGTTCTGTGATTGTTTCTGTCTTCTGTATAATTAATTTTGTTGGGTGTAAACCAATTAAGGTGGTGGGATATAACTGGTGTGACAGACCCAGACCAGTGGGGTACAGGAGTCTGGTAGAGGGCAAATATACTGGTCACTGGATGAGTAGTTTTCTGTTCCCTGAGTGACCAGAGAAGGGGCTGCACTAGAGTAATCAGGAACCTGCTAGAACCAGTTAAGGCAGGCAGGCTAATTAGGACACCTGGAGCCAATTAAGAAGAAGCTTCTAGAATCAATTAAGGCAGGCTAATCAGGGCACCTGGGTTTTAAAAGGAGCTCACTTCAGTTTGTGGTGTGAGTGTGAGGAGCTGGGAGCAAGAGGTGCAAGGAGCTGAGAGTGAGAGGGTGTGCTGCTGGAGGACTGAGGAGCACAAGCGTTATCAGACACCAGGAGGAAGGTCCTGTGGTAAGACTAAGGAAGGTGTTTGGAGGAGGCCATGGGGAAGTAGCCCAGGGAGTTGTAGCTGTCATGCAGCTGTTACAGGAGGCACTTTAGACAGCTGCAGTCCACAGGGCCCTGGGCTGGAACCCGGAGTAGAGGGTGGGCCCGGGTTCCCCCCGAAACCTCCCAATTGACCTGGACTGTGGGTTCTTCCAGAGGAGAAGGTCTCTGGGCTGTTCCCCAACCCACATGGTGAATCTCTGAGGCAAGAAAATCTGCCAATAAGCACAGGACCCACCAAGATAGAGGAGGAACTTTGTCACATTGGTTAAATAATCATGTTACAATATGTTAAAATTGGTCAGTTAAATTTCATTAAAATAATTGGTTACGGTATGGCTAAGCAGAACTCAAGTTTTTATATTCTGCAGTCAATCAGGAAGTAAGGGGGCGATAGAAACAGAGAATGGGGGGGAATTGGAATAATGTTTTGCTAAGGGAGGGTGTGACAGCGTACCCCATAAGGGTTTAAGTGGGGGGGTGTTTATAAATGTATGTATGATATAACTGAAATATGTTTTGTGCTGCCTGTGCCATGTAACATATCTCCGTAAAGGTTATGGTCTACTATATCTATTCATCCTTTGTACTTATATACCATTTTCTGCTTGAGGTTAAGAATATGGGCTGTATGCTTGCTTGATTTCTAAGTAAGCTTGGTGAGGCATTTGGTCAGCTTCTTTAGGAAGGAATTTGCCAGGTTAAGTACCTGATCGGGAAACACTTGGGGAACAATGCATCTTGGAATGCTCCAATCCACATAAGAAGTCTTCCTGGAGACATGCAAGATACCATGTGGACAATGGCGTCGGCCTGTAAAGACTGAGTCATGCAGGGGCATGTGACTTGCCCAGGTGTCTCCAAAACTCCATCTTGGAGCTGGACTTTGCATAGGAGGGAGGAGGGGGGTCTCCTCCCACAAGAGAGAGCCTATTTAAACCTGGGGGAGACCCCTCCATGGGGTCTTCAGCTGGCTAAAGAAGGAGCCTCTCCACCCCCCCAGGATACTTGAAAGAAACTGAAACAAAAGACAGACTACAGGGGTTGTGAGAGATTGCTGGACCCAGGCTAATGGGAGAGTAGCCTGTAAAAGGGAGCATTCTGGAACTGGTGAGGAACTTATCTGTATTTAGTTTGATTAGGCATAGATTTGCGCATTTTATTTTATTTTGCTTGTGACTTACTTTGTTCTGTCTGTTACTACTTTGAACCACTTAAATCCTACTGTCTGTATTTAATAAAATCACTTTTTATTTAGTAATTTACTCAGAGTATGTATTAATACCTGGGGGAGCAAACAACTGTGCATATCTCTCTATCAGTGTTATAGAGGGCGAACAATTTATGAGTTTGCCCTGCATAAACTTTATGCAGGGTAAAACGAATTTATCTGGGTTTAGACCCCATTGGGAGTTGGGCATCTGAGTGCTAAAGACAAGCACACTCCTGTAAGCTGGTTTTCGGGTAAACTTGCAGCTTTGGGACAAGTGATTCAGACCCTGAGTCTTTGTCAGAGCAGACTGGAGTGTCTGGCTCAGCAAGACAGGGTGCTGGAATCCTGAGCTGGCAGGGAAAACAGAAGCAGGGGTAGTCTTTGCACATTGGGTGGCAGCTCCCAAGGGGGTTTCTGTGATCCAACCCGTCACAGAGGGAATGGGAATAGGGAATGGGAACAGGGCCACAGGCAAGGCTCTGTGGCGTCAGAGCTGGGAAGGGGGACACTGAGAAAAAAATTAAAATCATTTCTAGCTAAAAGTTCACCCCAATAAACATTGAATTGTTTGCACCTTCAAACTTCGGGTATTATTGCTCTCTGTTCATGCGAGAAGAACCCGGGAAGTAAGTGAGTAAAAAAAGAAGCCCTCTAACAACCTTGTTTGTACAGTTCAGAGAGGCAGCAGAATCCTGCATGGTGCCCGTCCCTGCCTGGTGACAGCTCCTGCATGGTGCCGGTCCCTGCCTGGTGACAGCTCCTCTATGGCCCAAGGTTGGGAGGGGTGGTACAAGCCCAGCCCCTAATAAGCAAAGCCACATCCCAGTTTCCTGAGCAGCCAAATGCTGCAGCACCCATGGCCCCGGGTCTCCCACTCCTTGGTCATGTATCGGGGGCTGACAAGTGGAAACTGTAATAGTTTAATGAACTGTGTGCATGACTCGGTACTTACCACTTTGGTGCCGCTCCCCAGTGGCTGCAGAAGGGTTCAAATGCTGCTCCTGGGGCAGAGCAGGAGACATGAGCTGTGTGTGTCATGGAACTGTCTGGGGTGGTGCGCATGGGCGTTACCAGACTGGCGGAAACTGACCCACATCAATGGAGGAGCCGAGAGGACAATGGGAAGCCCAAGGACTGACCAATCAAGACGAAGCGGAAGCACATGCAGGCTGACCGTGTGAACCCAGCATGTATTTGCTGGGGGAGGACAACGGACCGAGAGGAGACAAGAGGGGTGATAAGACCGTGGCTCACAGAGACACAGCAGCTCTGCTCTGGGACTGACAGATGGACACAGCAGCTTGGCTGGGTGGACCCCTCACACAGGGGGTAATGGAATGCTGGCCGAGCCCCTGTCTCTCTGCACTGACGTAAGGATGCTCACCTCCTGCAGCCAGGTGACTCATCCTTGTTTTGCACAGGCTGCCCGCTGTCGCTGCAGAACCTCACTGGGAGCATCATGTACTGAAGGGGCCCAGTACAAGTCTCCTGCAGGAGTCTGGCTTTGGCTGGATTTGCTGCAGGGAGACGGGGTCGCTGGTGCTGAAGGCCCAGTTTCAGAGTTGCGGAAGCCACAGGCCTGCCCCTGTGGAACTGTGTGGGTCCCTGTGGCTCAGCACATATGCCAAAGGGGTTGCTCCCAGGGGACTGGTTACAGGCTGGAGCATAGACCAGACCCTGTAGGCACGTAACAAAGAATACCCTTGCCAGAGGGTGGCTACAGATGTGGTGGGTTATCTCAATCAAGAGACCTTGAATCACAGTGCAGGACGAGGTGGGGCTCCGACAGAGACCCGAACAGCCAGGATTTAGCAAAGAGATACGGGCACATCGCCTTAGGATAGTGATAAACAGAAAAAAATCTGCCTTCCTAACCAATTTGGGACTTTCTGAGCTTAAAGTGTTACCATTTGGGCTAATGAGTGCAGGATCCACCTTTCAAAGGCTTGCGAATCAAGTGGCTGGGTGACAGGACTTTGCTCGTGTCTACATTGAGGATATTGCAGTCTTCAGCAATTCCTTGCCAGAGCATAAGGATCACCTGGGAATGGTGCCGAAGAGCCTCAAAGGTGCAGGTCTAAGTGTAAAGGTGTCAAAGTGCAGGATGGGGCATTGAAGATGTAAAACAAATTCTGTCAGGAAAGGCGAAGCCGGACTCTGGCCAGTGAATTGTGCACTGACACATCCAACACAGGTTTGGGAGCGCTGATGATGCCAGCAGGGGAGGGCACCGAGCAGCATCCCATCCCTTTCTGAGCAGAAAATGGACTCCAAGTGAATGGAATGACGTCGTTATAGAACATGAATGCTCGGCAACTGTGGGTTGTCCGACAGCTAAGATCCTACCTGTTCAACCGGAGGCGCTGGGTACTGACTGACTGCCCCCCTTTAGCGTGGCTACACAGAACCAAAGGCACCAACTCTTGGTTGGTACGCTGGAGTACAGCCCTCCAAAGGCATGAGATGGAGACTCAACATGTCACGGGGGCAGACGCGCTATCCAGGCAAGAGGGCCCAGAGCAGATGCATTCGGAATAGCCAGTGGCTAGGCCTAGGGCGTCAATGTCAGGAGGCGACAGGACACAGATGTGCCCAAACACGCCCAGGCAGGTACGTTACATGTCCAACAACCATTTTCTCACTATTACACTGATGGGGTCGTGTGTGATTGGTACATTCCTCAGGGTACAATCTGGACCGATGGACAGCTGTGTCCCCTCAGCTCTCCAATTTGGGGAGCCTTTTACATTGCTTCATTGTGAGAGCAGCCACTCCTGGCCTGTTCACACACGGCTTCTCGCATGCAAAATCACTCCCAGCTGAATATATGAGTGCTTCTAGCCAGCCACTCCTGAATTATATTGCAGAGTGACACTAGCAAATTCCCAGTCCTAGACTTGTCTCCAGAAATATGCGTTTTGTATTGCCCAGCTCTCTCCTTCTGGACAATACAAGCTCATAGAAAGTCCATCATTTCATTACTAGAAAATGACATGCACAAATCTTATCTCAAGTGGAGGGTCCCAAACACTTCAATCCAAACACACTGGCTTAGATAAAACAACAAAACAAGTTTATTAACTACACACAGAGAGAGAGAGAGAGAGAGAGAGATTTTAAGTGATTACAAGTAATGAGGCATAAAAGTCAGAATCGGTTACAAAGAAATAAAAGATACAATGCAAACTAATACCTAACTTTACAAGCTAAGTGAACTTAAAGCAAATGGATTTCTCTCGCCGTGTATTCACGACTGTCTGGCTGGATTCTTTCAGCCAGGACGACTCCCCCAGTTCATTGATGCTTCCTTTGTCTTTCAAACGTTATTGATGCCATGAGTAGAGATGAGGAGAGAGAGAGAGGTGATTTGGGACATCTGTTCCTCATTTTTACAACTTTAGCTCCTCTTTGAGAATCACCTCTAGCTGGGGTTCAGGCAACAGCGAGTCTGTTTGCCAAGATGTAAATTTCTCGCTCACATCCTTCTTCCTGTCAAAGAATGGCTGCTTAACTAAGTGATATAGTCCAGTTGATTTTGTTGACACCTGACTGACATGTCAATTTCCCTGTTTGCTCTGAGGAACTGATTTGGGCTGCTTCCCCAGATTTGAAATATGCCTTAGCAACATGGTAACTGAGCCTTCGTGGGTCACAACTGAGAATACCAAATTCAGGACCAACTGCTGAAAAATAGAGCTGATATGCCCCAAAGCTGGTGGCTATTCTCTCATGAGATATACCAAACCAGCAACAAAAGTAAATTGCTATTTCACCACACTGGCTAACAAGCAGTCAGAACAGCAGTTTCCTTAAGCATTCCAGTCCTTGTATCGCCACCAAAAACACTAGACTTATAGATGAGTGGTTCTTTAAAGCCAATTTAATCTAATAACAGGTTCTTCTGATCCAAAGGACCATGCCCAGGTCAATATACAACTCAGATCTTACTCAAAAATCACAGTGTTGCCAGTCCTTTAGTATCTGAAATCTAAAGGTATATTCAAAGAAAGAAAGAAAAAGGTGAGAGTTAAAATTGGTTCAAGGAATCAAATAAGTACAATAACTGCAAAGTTCTTGGTTCAGGCTTGTAGCAGTGATGGAATAAACTGCTGGCTTGATAAGTCTCTGGTTACTTCCAAATCATTGGAAGGACCTCAGTCCCTTGGTTAGAATGTTCCATTAGTACAAGTCCTTAGTCCAGAGGTTTGAGCTGGAAAGAGGCAAAATGGAGGTGTTTCCAGGGCCTTTTATAGCTTCTGCCATGTGGAGGGAAACCCATTGTTTCAAACAAAGCCCTCAGCACAGCTAGTAGAAAATTACAGGTAAAAGATGGGGTTTGGGATCACATGGGCAAGTCACGTGTCCAGGCATAATTTTGCTTAGTCACAGCAGGAAATCATTACCTATACCCCAGACAGCACCTTTGCAGGACAGTCCATTCAGTGTACATGGTCTCCCATGGTCCATTGTCAGTTAAGTGTTTCTTGATGAGCCACTTAATATGGGTCATTACACATACTGAATCTATTTCCCCATGTTAAGTATCCTCACACCGTCTTGTCAACTGTCTAAAATGGGCCATCTTGATAATCATTACAAAAGTTTTTTTTTCTCCTGCTGATAATAGCTCATCTTAATTAATTAGCCTCTTACAGTTGGTATGGCTACTTCCACTTTTTCATGTTCTCTGTATGTATATATATTTTCTTACTCTATGTTCCATTCTATGCATCTGATGACGTGGACTGTAGCCCACGAAAGCTTATGCTCAAATAAATTTGTTAGTCTCTAAGGTGCCACAAGGACTCCTGTTCTTTTTGCGGATACAGACTAACACGGCTGCTACTCTGAAACCTTAATTTGAATAGTCCCTCCAGGATGTGCAGGCTAAATACCTTGTGGGTGTTACCCCAGGAGGAAACAGTTGAAATCCAGGTATAGAGCCAATACTCATAACTTCAAATACAAAATGATACGTGCATACAGATAGCATAATCATATTCAGCAAATCATAACCTTTTCATAGACATCTTACATGCCACATTTTGTACAAGATTTGTTGCAAATATGTAACAGTGGTTGCAACAATGATCTATATGGTCATATTTTAATCAGATAACGTCACAAACATCATACAGCAGAATCTTATAACTTTACCTACAATGTTGCCACACATATTTTACCGTGACAATAATTATCAGCAAATTATGAGTTTTCCTATGATACCTCACAACGCATACTTTGTACAAAATTTATCATAGTCTTGTAAAAGTGGTGAACATTGGGGTACAGTGTGTCACAATGGTCTGCCAAGAGCTAAGAACTAGATTTCAAGCTCGCTGACCATTATGGTTATTGCAAGATGTTTGTACGGGAAACAGTTTACAAGCTATGTAGAATACTGGGTTGAACAACTGTTGAAGGGAGACATGTCACTTGAGGCGAGGTGGGTCTCAGAGCTAACTCAATCAATATTGAAAATCCTGAACATCCCTGGAGGCAGCACTTTGTTTACTGTCTGGGCCAAGTGGAGACCGGTGATCATCGCAGGGAGCAGATGCCAGAAAGCCAGGGATGGGAACCACCCCGCTCGGAGCTTGCCCCTTTTTACGAGGAGTTTGACCAGGTGCTGGGTGCTGTGCTCAGTGGAGTAGCCAGGGTCTAAGTGTAGGGGGAGCAAACATAAAAAAGGCAACCCCCCCCTTGGCTCCACCTCTGGCCATGCTCCCCCTTGGCTCCTCCCATTTCCCCCCCAGATTAACCCCGGGGCTCGGCTCAGGACTCCTGCGGGCTTCCCGGGGGTGTGGATACCCCCATCCCCCCGCGGTCCCGGGAGAGTCTCTCCTGCCCAGCCCGCTCTGCAGGTGTCCCCCGCCGAGCTGCGCCGCCCGGCCCCACCTGCGGGGTCCTGTCCCCCCCGCCCTGGGCTCCAGACTCCTGCGCCGCGCCAGGGCCCCCCATCCAGACAGTGCGGCCTGCGCCCCTGCCCTGCGGGCCCGGCCCCGGCCCCGGGGAGCCCCTTGCCCGGAAGGGACCCCCTAGTGCAAGGCACCAGACCCCCGCCGCTCACCTTCTGTCCTGCGCCGCCGCCTGTCCCCGGCCGATCCCAGCCCCGCGCTGCGGGCAGATCCCGGCTCCGGCTCCGGCTCCGGCTTGGGGCGGGGAGCGCTTGGCTGCCGAGCCCTGAGCCGCCGCAAGAGGTGGCTGCACCTGCGGCGATGTTGGGGCCGTGTGGGGCGCGATGGCCGAGGAGCCGGCCCCCTCGCTCCTCCGGCCGCGCCTGCCCCCCCACCCATGGCTCCTCCGGCCGTGCTGCCCCCAGCGTCGGCCCAGCAGGCACCGCTTTTGGGAAATGTGCTGAGGGGAAGCGGCTGCTTCCCCTGCACCCCACTAGCTACACTACTGGCTGTGCTGCACCCCCAGCGCTTCACAACAGCCGCGCCAGCCTGGACAGCGACCTTCTCACCCCTGAACCAAGCACAGGGCCAGTGGGGAGACAGCAAGCGCTGGATGAGGCGGCCAAAGTGATTCTCGGGCTCACTGTGGTCTCCAAGGCAGCTTTGCTGCCGGAGCAGCTGCAGCACATCCTGGGTCTCTACTCGGAGGGGTTTTCTGATGCCCCCCCCCCCCAGGGGCTGCCCACCGCGGAACCAGCATCAGAAACACAAGAGGCAGAGGTCGCCCCTGAGCCTGGTCAGTTTCTGGCGGCACATCTGTTATTAATCTAGGAATGGGAGGGATTTCCAATTTATTACCCAAAGCAGAATGTATTGCAAGCTGCAGGCAGCCGCATGTAGCCAGTAATGGCAGGTTGCTGGCACCACCTGGAATTCAAAATGGAGATTGGGAGCGCAAACAACACTGAAACGAGAATTTAATATTAAACTTGGACTAGAAACTCGAGCAATCTTTCAGAGCTGTGCCTAGATTTGCCAGTTGTGGTTGGACGTATTCCTGGAAGTTTCATCACATGACATAAAAGATTAATCGTTAATTCCTTGAGGGCTGGCAATCCTAGATGAACTGTGACGGGTTCAGTCTCAGAGACGCCCTTGGGACTGCCACCTGATGTGCTGAGACTACCTCTGAGCCCATTTTCCCTGCCAGCTTGGGACTCCAGAATCCTGTCTTGTTGAGCCAGACATGCCAGTCTGCTCCAACACAAACCCAGGGTCTGAACCACGTGCCCCAAAGCTGCAGACTTAACTGAAAAGAGCTTAAGAAGTGTTCCTGTCTCTAGCACCCAGACACCCAGTTCCCCATGGGATCCAAACTCCAAATGAATCCGTTTTACTCTGTATAAAGCTTATACAGGGTAAACTCATAAATTGTCTGCCCTCTATCACACTGATAGAAAGATATGCACAGCTGTTTGCTCCCCAGGAATTAATTACTTGCTCTGGATTACTTAATAAGTAAAAAGTGATTTTATTAAATACAGAAAGTAGGATTTAAGTGATTCCAAGCAATAACAGACAGAACGAAGTAAGTTACCTAGCAAAATAAAACAAAGCACAGAGATCCAAGCCTAATGCAGTAGGAAACTAAATGCAGGTAAATCTCACCCTCAGAGATGTTCCAATAAGCTTCTTTGACAGACTAGACTCCTTCCTAGTCTGGGTCCAACAGTCACTCCCAGCCCCATAGTTACTGTCATTTTTTCCCAGTTTCTTTCAGGCATCTCTTTGGGGTGGAGAGGCTACCTCTTGAGCCAGCTGAAGACAAAATGGAGGGGCTTCCAGGGCCTTATATAGTCTTTCTCTTGTGCCACATCACAGCCACAGAATGGGGTCTCTAGCCACCTGGGCAAGTCACCTGTCTATGAATGATTCAGCTTTTTGCAGGCCGACACCATTGTTTACATGTTAGTTTGAACATTCCCAGGAAAGGTCAGATGAGGATTGGCGTCTCTCAAAGTCCATTTTTAGTTAAGTACTCCCAATTACTTGAATAGCCCCTTCACACTATGTTTACCAAATCTGCCTCACGTGCTTCCTACAGCAACGATCACATCCCTCAATATGCTGGCCATGCTCATACTTATACAGCCCAAAATGCCGTTAGCCTTCTTGGCAACAAGGGCACACTGTTGACTCATATCCAGCTTCCCATCCACTGTAGCCCCTAGGTCCTTTTCTGCAGAACTGCTGCCTAGCCACTCGGTCCCTAGTCTGTAGCAGTGTATGGGATTCTTCCATCCTAAGTGCAGGACTCTGTACTTGTCCTTGTTGAACCTCATTAGATTTCTTTTGGCCCAATCCTCTAATTTGTGTAGGTCCCTCTGTAACCTATCCCTACCTTCCAGCGTATCTACCATTCCTCCCAGTTTAGTGTCATCTGCAAACTTGCTGAGAGTACAATCCACGCCATCCTCCAGATCATTAATGAAGATATTGAACAAAACCATCCCCAGGACCAACCCTTGGGGCACTCCGCTTGATACTGTCTGCCAACTAGACATGGAGCCATTGATCACTCCCCGTTGAGCCTAATGATCTAGACAGATTTCTATCCACCTTATAGTCCATTCATCCAGCCCATACTACTTTAACTTGAAGGCAAGAATACTGTGGGAGACTGTCCACTGCTTTCCCCTCATCTGCAGAGCTCGTTATCTCGTCATAGAAGGCAATTAGGTTAGTCAGGCATGACTTGCCCTTGGTGAATCCATGCTGACTGTTCCTGATCACTTTCTTCTCCTCAAAGTGCTTCAAAATTGATTCCTTAAGGACCTGCTCCATGATTTTTCCAGGGACTGAAGTAAGGCTGATGGCCTGTAATTCCCTGAATCCTCCTTCTTCCCTTTTTTAAAGATGGGCACTACATTAGCCTTTTTCCAGTCATCTGGGACCTCCCCCAATCTCCATGAGTTTTCAAAGATAAATTAATGGAGATATTGTATCTCCTAGAGCTGGAAGGGACCTTGAAAGGTCATTGAATCCAGCCCCCTGCCTTCACTAGCAGAACCAAGTAGTGATTTTTGCCCCAGATCCCTAAGTGGCCCCCTCAAGGATTGAACTCACAACCCTGGGTTTAGCACACCAATGCTCAAACCTCTGAGCTATCCCTCCCCCCATAATGGCCGATGGCTCTGCAATCACATCTCCCAACTCCTTTAGCAATCTCAGCTGCAGTGCATGCGGCCCCATGGACTTGTGCTCGTCCAGCTTTTCTGAACAGTTCTGAACCACTTCTTTCTCCACAGAGGGTGGAAACACTTGGAAAACATTTGCAGCTGAGATTCAGGAGAGGGAATCTGTAGGGAAGGATGCTTCCTGCTGCTTTTTCCTCCCCTGTTGGAGTTTCTTTTGTTTCCCTTCCTGCTTGATGACTCTGCTTGTTGCTTAAATGCAAATTAAGTAGAGCACCCATTCCTTTGTTGAGACAGGCTTGTTTGCCAACCTCAGGTTAGAGCACGTGTTAACACCATAAAGGGGAATCTTATCACTTCACGTACAATGTTGCCACACACATATTTTATCAGGGCAATACTGATCGGCAAATTATACATTTACAAATAATACCTTGCAAGGTTGTACAAAGATTATTACAACAGTGGGTACGCTGTGGACACAAGGGTACATTCTGTCACACTCCCCTACCTTCCCACTTCAGTCCTTTGTTCTCGTGATGGGGTCTTTGCTCAGCTTCCCTGAAGTCCATAAAACATGGGGACTTGCTTTGTCTCTCTGGCCCCTTTGTTGATGTGGGTCAATTTCAACTAGTTCCTTAATGACTCCCTCCTCCACCCAGGCAGGGAGGTGACACCCACCTATGCCTCGTAGCCTGCCCTGAGAGCAAACTTGCTCCCTTTTCTCCCCCCAGGGTAACACTGCAACACAGAGGGGAAACTGAGGCACATACGGGGGTCATAAAATACTACAACAAATTCCCACTTTGTCACAGGGACCAATCCCCTGGTATTGTTGGTTTTTTCGCCCCACCTGGCTGATCTGACCCAAAGTGGCTCTATTCACCATGGTACTGTTTCCAGGACGCTGGGGCTTTCAAATGTGCTGAGAAGGCCCAAGATGAATCCTGGTATGTTATAGGAAATGCATTTCCTGCTGTGGGGCGCTCACACTCAGGGTCATTGGCACCCCATTGTGCTGGGTACGGCACGGACACACAGTGACCAAGACCAGGCCGGCATAGCAGGGGGCTGCAGGTCGGGATTGAGGGGCATCGGTGGGGAAGGGGGGAAGGCAGCCCCTGCTCTCACTCTGCCCCTGGCCCTGGTCCATTCTGGGTGCACTTGCATTTCTCTGGAGGCCCCTCAACCTCTGCCCAGAGCAAAATCCCAATCAACTGTGCCATGCAGCTGCAGGGATGTCACCGCCTCTGGGCTCCAGGACTGACAGACTCTGTTAATGGTTCATTCGCTGGGGGATAAGAGGCTGGAGCAGCCCCTGAAGGAGAGACAGACAGGGACCTTGCAGCTCCACAGACACCCAGGAACTGCTCCTTCCCCTGGCATAGAGTGACCCCAGGTGAGTGGGAGCCCCAGCCCTGTACGGACAGCCCTGGCATCACTTGGCCTTACAGCAGCCTTCTTCTTGTGGGGTATCTGGTGAGCACAGGGGCTGTACACAGACGGGTGAGTTATTGTACGGTCTCTGATGAGCGTGGGAACCATGCACAGATTGGTGAGTTATTGTAGGGTCTCTGGGGAGCACAGGGGCTGCCGACAGACTGATGAGTTATGGTAGTGTCTCTGGTGAGCACGGGGGCCGTGCACAGACTGGTGAGATACTGTAGGGTGTCTGGGGAGCACAGGGGCTGCGCACAGACTGGTGAGATCTTGTAGGGTCTCTGGTGAGCAAGGGCACTGCATATAGACTGGTTAGTTAATGTAAGGTCTCTGGTGAACACACAGGGGGCTGTGCATAGACTGGTGAGCTCTTGTGGGGTCTACACAGTGTTTGCTATTTTGGCAGGGCTGGGAGCTGGCAGCTTGTCTCTGGGCTTGGGAGACAGTCACAGGGAACTGATGGGTCTCCTGTCCCCGCAGGCATCCCTCACATGGTCCCTCTGGAAGCTGTGAAGGCCCATCCCGGTCAGCGATGCTGATCCTGAGCTGTTCCTCCAAGCTGCGGCTGCTGGAGGGGATGCTACGGAGGGGTCTGCCTGACACGCTGCCGGTGACCAGGACTCGCCCGCCCCCACAGGGCCAAACGCTCCCACCCTCGGGCTGGGCAGAGAGCAGGGGAAAGTCCCTCAGAGTCCCCTGGTTGATGGGGCACATATTGGGGTGGGGTGCAATCCCCTGGGTTGGGCTTACATGGAGGGCTGGCCCCTCCACCTGGTCAGGGGGTAGCAGTTTGGGGGGCAGACCCTTTCTCCAGGTCGGGGGGCAGCAGTTCAGGGGCCGGGCAGGCTCTTATAGATCCACAGGGGATGTGCTGTACCCCAGCCTGTCACCAGTCCCCTGGGAGTGACCCCTGTAGTGGGCCAGGGCCCGAGGCTGCACACAGCTCCACAGGGGCAGGCCCGTGACCTCCACCACTGGGCCTTTGACACCAGCCCTCCCATCTCTCTCCGTGGCTCCCTGCAGCGAATGCAGCCGAGTGAGATGCCTGCGGGAGGCTTGGACCGGGCCCCTGCGGTGTGTGTTGGCAGAGACCCCGGCAGCCTTTGCAAAACACAGGAGTGGTTCATTACTCTGACGGCTGCAGCTCTGCTTCCAGCAGCTTAGCTCAGGCCCGTAATCTCTCCTTAGCTCTGCCCCACTCTGTCTGACTCAGGCAATTCCAGCTCACATACGGAGGACGGGACTCCCCTGGCCTCCTGACTCCCTGATAAGCCTGCCCGCCCTGTCAATCAGGCTGATCTGGAGCATTGGCCTCTCCCCATTGTTCCTGGGGACTGTCAGTCTCAGGCTCCTGATTTCCCATCGACCCTTCCCCTTTTAGTGCTGGGAGCTAGTCAACCAAAACACCCCCACTGAATGTTAGTAAGGGGGCAACAGTCCCCTTACATTAAGAAAAAATCCAGTCCCTGATCCTGCCCCAGGCAAGGGTTTGAACCCCAGGAGCCAGAGGTTCAGACTGGAGGTGTCAGTGAAAAGGCGAATAGCTCGGCCGGCAGGGAGCAGGGTTTCCCCCCCTTGCCTATAACACTAAGGAAAGGCTGTTGAGCTCAGGACACCTGTCTGGCTGGAAGTTGACCCCTGTATTTGAGTGGGGCAGGGGAACCGCCCCCCCCAATCTCCACACGGAACATGTGAGTCACACGGGCTCTGGCAGAACTTCCCTGGGGCTGTGGCCAAGGGAGCCAGCTCACAGCCTGCTCTCCCTGGGGAAACAGAGTCAGAGCGGAACCTGGTGGGAGCTGAGCCCCCAGCTGAGTATGGGCAGACACGGGCAAGGCATGGCCAAGGTTAAGACCCGGAATCGCCAGCAGAGGGGTCCTGGCCTGGGGTGAGGGCAACAGGTTAACCCCAGGAGGGGAAATGGATTCCTGGCATACACACAGCCCTGGGGTTGGGACAACCAGCGTAGGGGAGCCCCCTGCATCACCAGACCCTGGGACACCAGCACCCCAGAGACATGCCTGGGCTAAGACCAGCCTCGCAGGGGGACACACCTACACTGATCCCCGAAATGCTCAAGGGGTCACTTCCTACCCCAGCCGAGGGGTCAGGACACCCCATGGTACAGCCAAGATGGCCGACACATGGAGGAAGAGGGGGTCACGACCCTCCTCACTCCCTGGCAGATGGGGGTGGGGAAATGCAGTGGCTGGATCCCATCCCAGTTTCAAACCCAAAGGTTTGGGGCGGGGAGCAAAAGGGTGTTGAGGCTGCATGAAAACTCCCCCCTTCCCCCTGCTACTATCAGTGAACAGACTTGCCCTAAGGGTGGATGTGAGCCTGCTCTGAGCTGGGTATTGGAAAGGGTGAATTTGATTCGAGCCAGCTGTGAGCATGCTGACCATGCCTGGTAGGACAGGGATGGGGAAGATGCTGTGGCTTCTATGGATAGCATATGGGGGTTCGAACTTCACCGGGACAGTCACTAGTTTAAGTGACCCTGCCCAGTGAAGAGATGAAATAAAGTAGGATTTTTCTGTAATATTTTTACAACACTATGTGTGCCTCAGTTTCCCCCTATGTGTTGCATGGCTACCCAGTTGCGGGGGCGAGGGTGAGGATTAAGTTTACGCTCAGGGCAGGCTAAGAGACATGGGGTGGGTGTCACCTCCCTGTGAGGGTGGAATAAAGGGTCCTTAAGGAACTTGTTGAACTCAACCCAGATCCCCAAGGGGGCCAGAGAGACAAGGCAAGCGCTGCTGACTCCTGGATTTCCCCGCCTCTCAGCCGGGAGGCTGAGCAGAGACCCCAGCTCGAGAGCACAGGACTGGGAGGTGGGGGGTGCTGGACAAAGATGGAGGCTCTCACCTGGAGCTGGCCAAGGAGGTCAGACGGAGACGGAGACAGCTTGGAAAGGGACTTTCAGTCCAGCTTGGCTGGGCCCTGGCTGACCGCAATGGACTCTGCTTTACCCCCAGTTCTCTCTGCTGACCTAAGACCACTCCGTGATTCATAAACCAGCCTGGCTTGACAATGCTGCCGGGTGTCACTGCAAACACAGGCTGGGGTGTGGGAGCCTCCAAGAGCGGCCAGGTCTCTCCCGGGGTCTGGCTCAGTGGGAGGCACCGGGCAGAGCTCGCGGGGTGGAGCAGGAGGGCTGGAGCCCAGAGGCTCAACCTCAGAGGCGGTGGCCTGCCCTGCAGGAAGAGTGGGGCTCCCTGGGGGGTGGCACTTTGAGGGCTCCTCCAAGGGGCAGAGTAAAAGCTGGGGCCCAGCATCGATCCTGGGGATCCGGGACATCCCCGGACTCTGACCCCTGTGTCTTGGCAGGTCTACGGCGCTGTGATGCATGTGAACCGCGGGAACCCGGCAGGCCAGGAGGTGCTGGTGGATTCATGGCCAGCGTTCAAAACGGTCCTCACCCGGCCACGCAGAGAAGTGCGGCCTTTGCTGGGCCCCTCCCATCGGCCGCGTTCCCCTCCCCCACCTGACCCCATCTCTGCCCCGCTTCCCTCCCCCGCCTGACCCCATCGCTGCCCCGCTCCCCTCCCCCGACTGACGTCATCACTCCCCCACTCCCCTCCCCCGCCTGATGCCATCTCTGCCCCGCTCCCCTCCCCCGCCTGATGCCATCTCTGCCCTGTTCCCCTCCCTGCTCCGTTCACAGGATCCCTTCCCCCTCCTCAAACTCTTACTTGGGGCTCGCTGTGCCCTGCTTCCCCGATGCCGTCCCTGAGGGTCATGGGGGGAGGGCAGAGGCTGCGCTCACCCACAGACAGTGTCCCCCCTGCAGGTGGCGCGAGACCCAAGCGATTATTTCACCAACTTGTACACGACCTTCTACCGGGACGAGGGCGCCTGCCGGGCCCTGCTGGAGAACAGCTGCACCGTGGACTGGGGCCAGGCCTTCCAGATACAGGGTGACTCCCTCCAGCCCCGCTCTGTCCAGCACCTGCCACATGGGGGGCAGGACCGCTCCCCCTCCCACAGGCCAATAGTCCTGAGGAGCCTGCCTGGGCCCCTAACCCCCCCCCCCACAGGCCAATAGCCCCGAGGAGCCTGCCTGGGCCCCTCCCCCCCACGGGCCAAAAGCCCCGAGGAGCTCACCTGAGCCCCTTCTCCATCCAGACCCGGAATCCTGAATGAGCCAAGCTTGGGAACCCCCAGTTGGGCATGCTGGCTCACAGTGTCCCATGGCCCCTCCCTGCTGCTCTCCCGCACCGGGCTGGGCCCCCCACATCCATGGGCACCTTTCAGGGGCCCCTGCTGACAGCGCACGGCTGTCCCTGCAGGGCTGCAGGACGGGGTATACGAGACCATCAGGGACATCGCCAGGGCCAGAGGGCTTGAAATGGAGACGTATCCGTACCGGCCGCTGCTGCACCCAGACCCACCTGCCATGCCCCAGTACCGGTAGGTGCCCCCCAGATATGGGGTGTGTGTGAGAGAATGGGGCAACGTACACAACCAGCCTGTGCTAGCTGGAGCGGGGAGCGGGGTTGGGGGAAGGGAAGGACCCCGGGGTCCCAGGCCAGAGGCCTCCATTGCGCCCTAGATCTGGTGGCAATGAGTTCCCCAGGCTAACGGTGCTGGCAGAGTGAGGGCATCACCGCAGCCCCACACATAGCCCCAGGCCTTGGGCACATGCTGCCAAGGATTTCCCATCCTGCTCCGGGGCAGGGCTGAGTCAGCCCTAGAGCTTCGCCAGGGGGCAGGGGCAGCCCAGCCTGGCCAAGGAACCTCTTTGGTCCCAGGATGGGGAGAGCAGGGGGAGGGGCAGTCTGTAACCCTTCAATATCCTGGGATGGACAGCCAGGGGTCCTTGACCCCAGAGCCGGCCCCTCTGAGGGGAGGGGGCTCCAAGCACAGAGTCCCCTGGTCCCTCCTTTCCTGTCAGCGGGTAGGTCTCCGGGAAGGGTGTTCGCTGCCCATCGAGCCCTGGTGCTTTCATCTCAGGGAGCTGAGCTTAGCCAAGGCCCATTGGCACCGATGACTCTGCTGGGGCTGGACTGGGCCTTGTCAGACAACCCCTGTGCTGAGGCCGCGGGAGTGTGTCGATCCCCTCCCCGCATGTGCCAGGGCCTGACTTGATCCCGTCCCCCCAGGGCTCCCCCTTCTCCCCCACGCCAGGTCTATCCTCTCTCAGCCTCCCCCCATTCTCCCTGTGCCAGGTCACTCCCCCTCCAGCCTCCCTTCTCTCCATGGGGGACACTGGGAGGAGCGATATGGGGGCTATAGCCACCCCAGAATTTTCCATAGCCTCCCCTCCCAGTGCAAAGGCCCAACGTTACGCAGCAGTAAGGATGGCAATGCCATACCATGCCACCCGTCGGTCTCGGCTGCTGCTGGCGATGGCGCTGCCTTCCGAGCTGGGTGGCACACCCCTCCCCCACAGGATACATTCCATGCCCCCCAGTTTGAGATTCGGCAACCCCCCATCCCCTCCATTTTTCTGTCCAGCCCATCTCAGCCCCACAACTGGGAAGAGGATGGCGCCGCCGGACACTGCTCCTCTCCTATGCCATGTCATACCAGCTCAATTTCTGCTCCCCGGGCTCATTCCCTTATACCAGTTCGACCCTCCCAGCCCCGGGCTCACTGCACCCCAAGCCCGAAGCTGGGTCAATATCCCCCTATGTTCACACCTCCCATGTTTGGTTGCTCCCCGCTCCCCTCCCCTAGACTTACCCCTTCTCGTGCTGGTTCTAGTCCCCCTGCCCCCCACGCGCTGACATCCTCCCCTTGCCAGGTCAACCCCCTCTGTGCTCACCCCACCCCGTCCTGTGTCTCTCTCCCCCCTGCCCTGTCTTGCAGGCCTGAGAAGGGGCTCAGGCTGGCCCCCGTGTCCCCCGCCCACGCCATGCTGCTCAGAGACACCTGGAACTTTGGGGGGAACAGCCAGAGCCTGCAGTACCTGTGCCTCCTGATCCGCCACTTCCCCAACGCCTGCCTGCTGGCCCCTGAGGGGACCCCTATCTCCTGGTCCCTCACCGACCCGCTGGCTGCCCTGACGCACGGTTACACCCTCCCGGAGCATCGCGGCCAGCACCACACAAGGCCCGTGGTGGGGACGCTGGCGGCACAGTTGCATGCCCGCGGCTTCCCTGTATACACCCGAGTGCTGCCCCACAACGAGTCTTCGCTGCACACCCTGCAACGCCTCGGCTTCCGCATCCTGCCTGGGGTGTTCTACCAGCTGATGGTGAGGCCTGGGTTCACCCAGTCCCAGTCAGTCAGTGCCCTGGCCTCGGCCCAGGATCCTGCGCCCAGCTCTGGGGAACGGCCACACACACATAGCACATAGCATGGGGGGAGGGGAGAGGAGGAGAAGGGGACATGGCCTAGGGCCCTGCGCACAGCTCTTGGGGACAGCCACGGTCTGCCAGCACGTAGCCCTCGGGGAGGGGATGAGACAGGGACACAGCCCAGCCATGCCCAGGGACCTTCCACCCCCGAGAAGGGGACACATTGACCAGCCACCAGGGAGCTCAGCTGTCAGCCCTTGGGAAGCCAGGGCCTAGTAGAGGAGACTAGCTCATGCTCCATTATCCCCTGGAGCAGGGCAGAGGCTCAGTAGGGGGCGCTCTCCCCGGCAGTCAGTGCTGGCCCCAAAGAGACCAGGGTGAGGGCTCAGCAGGGGCCGCTCTCCGCTCACAGTGCTGCCCCCGTGCCCTGTGCTGCGGGCTCAGCAGGGGGCGCTCTCCCACTCCCTTCCCCAGGCAGTTTGTTGCTCGGCTGGGGCTGTGGTGGGGGGGTCCCATTTCCAGGAGCTGCGCCTGGTCTTGCCAGAGCTTTGGTGCAAGCTCCTTTGGGCTCCGACCACATGTCCCAGCTGTGGCCCACCCCTTACCTCCCCTGTGGTGATAGGGGGCAGGTGCTGGCCTTGCACGGTTGCTCCAGGGCCAGTAGCCAGCTGGAAAGCCAGGCCAGGGCTTGTGTTGATGATGGTGCACTACACGCGGGAGGGGAGCGGCCATAGGACCCCATCATAGAGCCCTGCTGGGCCCGAACACAGGGAGGAGCATCCGCTCTTCTCCCTGTCCCCCAGAATGGACGTCCTCGGCCCTGGGCAGGCGACTTGGGACTGACCTGCCCCCTGCCAGCCCCAGTGCACAGGCTGCTCCTCCCCATGTAGCTGGGCCCAGCTGCAGCCCCAGTGAGCTGTGGGGTTGGGGGGAGGGGACCGGCCCCCCACAGCAGACATGGAAGGTTCTCCTCCCCCTTGCTGGTAGGTCAGTAGCCGCGTGGAGAGGGGGTGGGGCACTCCGGCTCCTTGCAGGCCCCAGGGACACGCATCCCCTTCCTCTCAGGGGGTGGGACAAAGAGAGAATTTTCTGTATTAGTTTTGATGCCTGTTTGCCTCAGTTTCCTTCTGTACTTTGCATGTCTGCCCACTGGGTGCCAAAAGGTTAAAAAGCCTCTCCTGGGGCAGAGCAGGGACAGGAGGGGGAGTGTCACATGGCTGGGGGTCAGGAACTGGGTGTTCAGGATCAAAACCAACCCAGATCAACGGAGGCTCCACAAAGAAGAGGAGCTGGCGTTCGGTGGGACTCAGGAGCTCCCAGCTAGGACTGAAAGAGATGGAGACAGGATCCATGTTTGGCTCTTCAGCAGCTTGACTGGGTGGGGCCCTGGCCTGTGTCTTCACCTTCACTTCTCTCTGCTGCCCCAGGGACCTCCCAGGCCGGGTTCCCGGGGACCAATAAACCGAGTGCTGTGTGGAAAAGGCTTTGGGATGTCACTGCAAACACTGGCTGGGGACACTGGTCCCCAAAGAGCAGCCAGGTCTCTCCAGGGGTCTGGCTCAGTGGGACGTGGTGAAGCAGGAGGGCTGGAGCCGTGTGCTCGGCCCTGGAGGAAGAGAGACCCCTTGGGGGGCTGGCACGTCACAGGGTTCCTCCAAGGAGTGGTTTAAAAGCTGGGGCCTAGCACTGATCCTGGGAAGCCACGACCGGGAGCAGCGCTGTGGGTCCCAGCCGGGGGCACCCGGCCAGTGTGGGGTGTCTCCTTCACAGCCAGAACCGACAGCAGAGAAGGGGGGGCACATCTGCAGGCAGACCCGGGGTAGAGCCAGCCCTGCCCCCAGCCAGGGTGCAGCCCCACCAGGGCACAGCGCCCCTCCCCCGCCGGCCAGGGAGCTCTCCCCCCAGAGCAGTGCCCCCACCCCCAGCCGGCCGGCCTGCGTTTCCCCATGACTTTGACTCTCAGACTTGCACACAGTCTGCATTTCCCAAGATTGAATCATTATTTAAAAAACTGTATAGAAATCACCACTCTCCCATCATTGCGTGCATCTCGCCCAGCCTCTGGCCCAGCTCCGGCCTCAGCGGAACCGCTTCTCCTCCCACACGTACAGCTTCCCCGCAGGCACCTTCCGGAAAAACAGGCTCTTGCCTCGGTTCATGTTCCCCTGCACGGAGAGGAGAGGAGACGGCTGTCAGGGTGCCCTGCCCTACCCTGCCCTGGGCAGCTTCCCTCTGCCTGTCACCCAGGCCCCAGTCTGTCTAGCCCTTCCCCACCCCCAGCCTCCTACCCACACAGCAGGGCCAGCGCTTCCCAGCCCTTCTGTAACCCCCACGCTGAGAGGAGTGCCAGGCACGGCTGCCCCACACACGGCGTCGCTGCGCTATGGGGCCGGGGCGAGGCCGGGACGTACCTCCTTGAGCAGCTGGCTCCAGCAGTCTAACCAGGAGGAGGAGTTGGGTGCGTGGGGGGGAGGCCACCAGCCAGCCTGAAAAGAGGAGAGGAGGGAGGAAGTAGCAGTGAGCCGTGTTCCATGTGCCCCGGGGCCCACCCCTCGCATGGGGACTGGGCCACACGCCCACCGTACTCCGGCGTGGACACAGCCCTGCTCCGAGTCTGCAAATGCAGCTCAAGCTGCGCCCCACCACGGCCTCTGCAGCAGCCAGTCGCCCGGGGGGATACGGTTTGTTGTTTCCAGGTGTGCATCAAGGGGAGGAAGACATTGGGTGTAATTCATGAAAAATTAAACACAACATAGTTAGAGATATTAACCATACTTTGCATAACCACGGGCCAATGCACAAAAAATGTTGTGTTTGTTATCTTAGCAGTAAATTGAGAGGCACCCTGGGGTCGGTGGCTGTCCAAACACACGCTGAGATATTGGTAAACAGATGTGCTGCAGTGGGGGCATATCCCGATACCTCCCCTTCCCAACAGATGTGTTGACCTACCTCATAAAAGTAGCCTGGCATCGCCTTTTCTTTACACAATATTTGAGGGGGCTCCATAGCCCAAAGTTGCCAGGTGCTGCCCTCTGCAATCCATATGTGCTGATAGTCAGCGGCTGCAGTCAGCACATACCACTTAGCTGTGTTATTGCGGGGCGAAGCCACCTCCCACACGGCACGATGGACCACCCAATCCCAGGTAACACGTGATGCCACATTCCCAGGATGCTAAGCCACAATTGCGCCCCTCCCCCCACCAATGGATAATTGACCTTTTCTTTCACCATGGTCAATTCTGAACAGTGGTAAAATTAACAAAGGAGGACAAAAGCGTCGGACACCCGAGGATGCCCATAGATATGTGCCACCATACATACATGATCCTACCCTGACAAATTTTGCAGGCTTGAAGCAGCAAGAGCGGTCCCACCACTCCTGTTCTGGTATTTTGCTGTGGCCCTGCTGTGTCTATCTGGACTATGCACTGTTTCCAAGGCTCCTCCCCTCCAGCCTCCCACCACACTATGGTTCGGTCCCCATCAGCAGCTCGAGCCGGAGAGAGTCTTTGGAGGTATTCTCCCTTCTCAAAATCATAATTATCCAGATAATCCCATGGATAGCTAGAAACCCGGATGCTCCAGGAAGGTGGCTGTCCCACGACCGAGGCCCACAATGCCATGATCAGAAATCTAGGGGAAACATATGCTTTGAGTTGATTGGCATGCGCCCATTTCAATTTGCCGGGTAGCTGAAGCTGGTACCCTACCGGGGAGATGCGATTTACAGTGGAGTAAAGACCCATCCACTTGGCGTCCAGAGTGTGGGCCGCCTTCCCCAGCTTTTCCAACATTACCTTGTCTTCAATTTGCCATCCCCAGACGTCTTTACTGATGATCCCTTAGGCTTGTCCTTTTTCTTATTTAAAGCGGCCTCTACGGCTTCACGGGTTTTACATACTTCCTTCCTCAACTGGGCAAAGCTGAGACTTTTGGGTTGTGGCAAATAGTAAATGTGATTATTGGTAAACACAATACTTACATTACATTTGCCTACTAGCGGGTTGCTAACACTTCCATCCTCCCAAAAGACTGCTTAACAGCAATTAACACATACCCATTGCCCATTATACAGTACTTTAATCTCATTATCCAATTCATCCCACATACAGGATCCTAGTAAAATGTCTTTACTACAGGGCTCTGGAGCAACAGGCAAGGACAAGCACACCCACTTTTGAGGAGTCCACTCGATACAACCTCTTGTGTCCAATCGCTTCCCTCCCTCCCCAGCCCACTGGCTCGAGGTCTGGGGTAGCCAGAAGGATCCCATGTGCAATATGGGGAGTGGGCTAGCTTTCCATATCTTTGCTTCCAGAGCCTGTTGGTGTGGGATTTTAACAACAATTCCCCCAATTAAAGGGTCTGGCCTTACTATGCTAGAAACATACTGCATTCATTTATATTGATAAGTATCCAACAGTGATCTTTTGCTTTGCTTTAGCAAGTGTCTTAAAACCTTAGTATTTCCTGATGTTACCCAAAACATTTTGTATTCCAAGGTGGACAAAGCAAGTATTTGCATTTCAGTACATCCCATGTGCAATAGCAGTATGATTTTTCATTTCCATTTGTTTTTGTATTAGGCTGTTCTGTAGGGACAGCGAGCATAATTGATTCTTAATTACCTCCAAGTCTACAGTATTTATAATCCCTGCTCCAAAACCAATTTCTCCCAATATGTTGTCTGCTACGTCCAGAGGTTTCCCTACAGCATTTGACACACAACAGTGCTAGCAACAATATAAACAACACAAGACAACATAGAACACAAAACACAATTTCTATTGTGAATGTAAATTCATGGTATCTTGGGTTGCTCTTCAGCTGGTATCAGCTTTTCCTGATTTTCTGAAAAACAAAAAGAACATGTTTCTACCCCTTGGGGGCGGGGGGGGGGGGGGGCGGCAGATTATTGCTTAAAATATTCCTTTCTTTACAAATACCCTTGCTGATTGCAGGCAAAACAGAGGAATTAGCCCCATATTTTCCTGGGTTTGTTCTATAGGCAGGCCAGATTTTAATGGCTTTTACCTTTAACAGTTAGGTAATTTCATAGAATATCAGGGTTAGAAGGGATCTCAGGAGGTCATCTAGTCCAAACCCTGCTCAAAGCAGGACCAATCCCCAAAGATATTTTTGCCCCAGCTCCCTAAATGGCTCCCTCAAGGATTAAACTCACAACCCTGCATTTAGCAGGCCAATGCTCAAACCACTGAGCTATTTGCAGTAACACAGATGCTTTTTTGCTTCTGTTTGGATTCAAAGCTATCAGCAGCTCAGAGACTCTCTCTTAAAAGGGACACAATCAACTTTCCCCAGAGTTTTGATTACTTTTAACTTTTAACTCCTGCTTCCAAAACACACAGTGATTTGAAAAGGAAAACACTGTGGCTCCCTTTGGCAAAGGGACAGTTTGATTACACAGAGCCACCTTAAGGCTCAGTGAGGGGCACAGTCTTTCACTCTTTTACTACAGCTCTTATCTGTTATTTTGTTACCAAAAAACAGATTTTCCCATTCTCCTGACTTTGCCTGCCCTGCTGCAGCCACGACTTTGGTCTTTATTTAAAACAGTTTACATTTTGTAAAGCATTGAGTTACCTTAAGGGTTAAATGCTAAATACCAAAGATAAACAACACTAGTTACCTGTGTCTGGCAAAAGTGTTTCTTGGTTTTGCAACTTGGAATAGAAGATTCAAATGGATTTTAGTGGTATTATTTAAAACAACACCAATTCATCATAAACCTCCAAAAACCAGGAATGTTCTTTTAGCAAATTTGACTAACTTGTTCTTAGTCAAATGATTTCACTTAGATAACCTTTTTGCCTGGATTATTTACAGACATTCCTTTGGAAATGGGCCCATTTTCCTTCAGAATAACTGCAAAGAAACCAAGAATTCTCTTCTTCATTAACATATGTATGGCACCCCCAACTACAAGGAGAGCACCCCATGGGGTAATTATGAAAAGGAAAGGGACCAGGAGGGGGTGGGGGCTAATTAAGGAGCCCACCCTCCTTGCTGAATTGGTAGTGAAACAAAGCCTGTGCCCGTGATAAGAAACGGTTCAACGAAAAAAGCAGGACTGGGCCCAGACAAGCAGGCAGGCAACAGAAAAACAAATGGAAAACAGCCTTGAGGGCATAGTGGCAGGAGTGAAAAAAGGAATGAGTGCAGACATGGGGAATTTAAATCCCTGAAACACAGGGCCGGCTCTAGGATTTTTGCCGCCCAAAGCAAAAACAATTTTGGCCGCCCCCCCCCCCATTTTTTAATTACCCCACCCCTGGCCCCGCCTCAACTCCGCCCCTTCCCCAAATCCCCAGCCCTGCCTCCTCCCCCCAGGCTCTCAAGCCTGGGAGGGAGGGGGAGCAGCGGCGCGCGAAACAGCCGCTCGGGATCTCCCCCTCCCTCCCAGGTTTGAGAGCCTGGGAGGGAGGGGGAGACCCCGAGCGGCCGCGGCGCGCGATACAGCTGATTCGCGCGCCGCTGCTCCCCCTCCCTCCCAGGCTTGAGAGCCTGGGAGGGAGGGCAGTAGCCGCGCGCGAATCAGCTGTTTCCCGCGCCGTGGCGCGCGAGCGGCAGCGGAGGTGAGCTAGGGCGGCCGGGGCACATTTTTAGGGGCAGCATGGCCGGCGCCAGAATGCCGCCCCTAAAAATTTGCCGCCCCAAGCACCAGCTTGTTTTGCTGATGCATAGAGCCGGCCCTGCTGAAACACTACTTGGAATGGTATAATCTGAGTTGATTAAGGTGGGAGATAAGCAAGCTTTTTAAGGAAAGAGAGTGAGAAGTTAACTCTGCAGAGGCTGGAGAGAATTAATCCGTTGAATGTTGTAAAAATTATTTCAGTACAGGTAAAATTTCCGGTGGCTGAACAAACTCTTTGGGTATATGTTTGATTATTCACTAATTGGGTGACCAAATAACAGTAAGGGCCTCTTTCATCTAACATACTGCAAATTCCAGGAACGGCCATCATATCTACCCCGTCATAGAACCCATCAATCTCAATTTCTGATTCCTGGGACTCATTTGTAGTGATATCATATATTTCTATTTCCACCGACCCATTTGTTGTTCACTCAATTGTTCGCTCATATGAACTATTCTGCACTTTGACAAATAATTTTTCTGAACAAAATTTTAGTAAATTACTAGCACGTCACCTTGTCTTTTTCTTCTGCTGTCCAGAAGGAACAGCGGCACCAGAAGGAGCGATAGCCTGCATATCAATCAGAGAACCATCTCGTGGCAGAAGAGCCTTTTTGTAGTGCGAAGCATGGGTCCAGGCAGTCAGTCCTGGCTCTTCACAGCGGTGTTGGTAGTTAACAGGACTTAGTACGGACCTTTCCAGCATGGGGCCAGGGCAGTCTTTCGCTGAAGGACCTTTATGTAGACCCAGTCTCCTGGTTCCAGCGAATGGCAGGGTTGCTCAGGATCCTTGCGTAGTGCTTCTTTCACCTGTGTATAAAGAGACCTGACACGTTTCATTAGTGCCTGCTGTTGGGTGATGTTAAGGGCCTTGCAAACCTGTTGCATAATCCGGCCTGTGGAAGGGGTGCCTCGGTCACTGTTGATAGAGACAGGTGGAGCAAACCGGGGGATAAAGTCTTTTAACAATCTTTTAGCCACTGTGATGGAATCGGCCCTGACACAAGAGTAGGCCTCTATCCATCCGAAATACATACAAACACAAAGAAGGACATATTCATAAGAACAACATTTTTGCATATTGATAAAATCAATCTGGATATTCACAAAGGGTCCCCACGGGGTGGGGTGAGTAGCTGGTTTTGCTCATACTGGTCTGCCACTGTCGTGGGCTAGGCAGATAGGGCAAGAGTTACATTACTGCTGCGCCATTATGAAAAAATTTGGGGCATACCAATGTTGCAGTACTGATGCAATCATCCCCCCTTTGCTCACGAGCACCATTCCATGGGACACGCGAGTAAGACTGGTGAGCAAGACCTTGGGTGCCACCAAGTGGCCGTCTGGGGAGCGCCACAAGGCATCAGGATGTAAAGAACAATCATCCCACCTCCATCAGTCTTTCTCATGCTCGGAGGTTGAATCTTGCATGAGAGCTAAATCTTGGAGGGTGTTAGACATGGAGGGGGACTGAAATAAAGAAACCAGGATTAAATGGAGCCGGAGACCCAGAAAGGGCCGCCGGTTTGGCAATAACAAACGCCAAAACATTTCCTCTTGTAACATCATCATAAGGTTTCTGGTGAGCAATACAATGCACAATGGCAATAGCAGAAGGAAGCTAAAAAGCAGAGAGAAGAGCATTAACAAAAGGCCCATTACTAATCCTTGCCTCACACCCGGACATAAGAAATTCTCAGTGTTTCCATAGTTGTCCATAATCATGAACCACCCTGAAGGCATATCGGGAGTCTGTGTAGATGGTAACAGATTTGTCCTTGGCCAAGGTACAGGTGTGGGCAAGAGCGACAAGTTCTGTGACTTGGGCTGAGCGTGCTCCCGGGAGGGAGTGGGCTAAGGGGGTGCCCCCAAGAGGCCTCGAAGGATCGAGAGATATCTGCTGGCCAGCAGGGGCTTGGGAAAAAAACCAATTTCCCTTTTGTCTCCTTTAATTGTGTTTTGAGTTTCTCTTGGGAGTCCTTGAGACTCCTCATTTTAGATTCACGGCGCCGTTTTTTCTGTTTCTCCATACCAATCGAAATATGCATCAAACTGACCTTGCCCAACTTTATTGGCTAGAACTGTGCCTCTGAGGTGCACAATCTTGTCAAGGTGGTGTTCATTTTAAACAAAATTTGATTTCCAAGGTACTTATGCATAAAGAAGCATGCTGTGGCTCACCACCCTAGGAACATTCTAGAGAAGGCCGGGTGAGGGGGGTGAGCTCAGCATGTGGAGTGGAGAAGTATAAGCATGTGATGAACAAATCCATATATGGAAAGGTTAAATATGATTGGTTAGAGGTTTGTATTATGTAACTTGTTATGTAACTGCCATGTGCTATAAAATAACAATGGGAGGGGCTCCTTGCTGGAGGCATTCTGTCTGATTTTTGTACCAGGGGCTCTCCCTTTGTGCACATTGAATAAAGCCTTGTTGAATTGAATCGAATCGAATCAAATTTAATTGAATTGAAGACCCTTGATTTTGCCTGGTATCTGACTCATTTGGGAACCACAAAATCCCAACAGTTTCTTGGTGCAGTGAGCAGGGTGAGAAATATCCTTCAGGATCATGACCTACAATCAAATTAGAGGGTAAGTTTGTTCATTTTTTATTTGGTTGTGTGTCTCTGACTTGACTGGTGACTCTCATACCTTTTGTAGTAAGCAAGTCTTGGTGTTGGGGAATTCAAGGGGTTTGTTGCAGTTTTGAAACATTTAGGTCGCAGTCTTAAGACATTGTACTTAGTGTGGGGGCTGCTTAAGCTGTAAGTTCCTCTGACTAAGTGTTGTTGAAGTGGGACATCAAAGAGGCCATAATGACCAACAGTTAGTGTAGGGGCATGGAATAGCCATAAGTACCTCTAGTTAATGTGTTGGCTGGCCCAGATCTCCTAACTGGAAATTGTAATTGTGCAGATCAAATAAATTGGAAAAAGGATTAATCTGCTGATTGGGCATTTCAGTCCCCTCCCCGAGGTTACATGTAGCGGGGATGGGGGCTGGCATGTTACTCATAAGAACATAAGAATGGCCGTACTGGGTCAGACCAAAGGTCCATCTAGCCCAGTATCCTGTCTACCGACAGTGGCCAATGCCAGGTGCCCCAGAGGGAGTGAACCTAACAGGTAATGATCAAGTGATCTCTCTCCTGCCATCCATCTCCACCCTCTGACAAACAGAGTCTAGGCACACCATTCCTTACCCATCCTGGCCAATAGCCATTAATGGACTTAACCTCCATGAACTTATCCAGTGCTCTTTTAAACCCTTTTCTAGTGCCTGTATATCTTTTTTGAGATGGGGAGACCACATCTGTACACAGTATTCAAGATGTGGACGTACCATCGATTTATATAAGGGCAATAATATATTCTCCGTCTTATTCTCTTTTTAATGATTCCTAACATCCTGTTTGCTTTTTTGACCACCTCCTTGAGCAGCTGGCTCCAGCAGTCTAACCAAGAGGAGTAGTTGGGTGCGTAGGGGGGGAGGCCACCAGCCAGCCTGCAAGAGAGGAGAGGGGGGAGGAAGTAGCAGTGAGCCGGCCACCGTAGCCTGTTCCCAGAACCTCCCTGGCCTCCCCAGCACCACTTCCTGTCTGAGCCCTTCTGGGCTACGTCGCTTTAACGGGGCCTGAGCCAGGCAGCTCAGTCAGGTCCCAGGATCCCCAGCTGCCCCCTGTCCTTTCCCCCATGGCCAGAGCTTCCTGCCCCTGCCCCCAACACTACAGCGGGGCAGTCGGGCACCAGGGGAGCAGCCTTTCTCCTGGGGACAGAGCTGATGCTCCCTAGTGAGATGGCCAAGGGCAATACTCCCGAGGGGGTGGGGAGGGCTGATTCAGGAGGGCAGAACTCCCCCCCCACACCCCACTAAGTCCCAGCTGTACTGCAGGGCGGGCAGGGACCGGCTCTCACACCCGAACAGGCCCGGGTCTATTCTGGGAGGCTGCAACCTGTGATTTTGCTCCTGCCAAGCGTGACATGGGACGGGAGGCACTGCAGGGCCAGGGAGCCCAAGAGGCTGCCAAGCGTCTGGGGAAGAGGGGAGCCACAGGAGCCTGCGCGAGGGGCAGGGGGCGAGCTGCGAGCACAGCCAGGACTAGCTCCATGTCAGGCTGGGAGGGGGGACAGATGGGGCCGGAGCCCAGGATCGCGGCTCTGCCAGTTGCAGCAGGGAGGGGATGATCTGTCCCCCCCATCCCACCCTGCCGCCCAGTCGCTAGCCCCAGAGGTGTTTCACCGGGGGTGACTGCGGGTGGGGGGTGATTTGTTCCCAGCGCCAGCCCCAGCAGGGCTGCAGCTACCCTGGGGGACGGTGCCTCTCCCTGGCTCGGCTCCTTTCCCTTCCCAGACCCGTGTATGCGCCGATATCCCAGTCTGACCGTGGCCACATGGGGGCTTTTGCCACTTTCACTCACCGCTCCAGCTTAGCTTCCCTGTGTAGACGAGCCCTGGGGGACGGGCTCTAGCCCAAAGCAGGTTCAGCACCCCTCAACTCTGGCTAACCGTGCTCTCCCTCAAACGGTCCAGTCCCTCTTTGAACCCCCCTCAGCTCCCTCCTGTGGCAGTGAGTTCCACAGGCCCCTCACACATTGGGGGAAAAGCCACATCCTTTTATCTGAATGTGCCAGCCTTCAGCGTCCCCGGCCGCCCACCCGGTGCCATGTCTGGGCAGGGCAGAGCGCTCTCGCCTGCCGGTGCCAGCTGTTCACATTCCACATCAGCAGCCAATGACAGCAGCTCCGCTCCCCCTCTGAAGGGTTTCTACCTAGCCCCTTAGAGGCCGGAACATCGTCATCCCAGAGCAAACCCTATAGGATGTGGGGGGGGAGATGCTGCATCTCCCTGCTTCCTGAACAGGAGCCGCTGCGTCCCCTGCTCCTCAGAGGTGGGGCAGACGCCCTTGCGTTGCAGCGGGAGGCTGCAGCTGGCTCGGGACGGCGTGCGGGGCACTCACCCACAGTTGGAGACGAACACAAAGGGGTACGTCAGCATACTGGCAAAGAACTGCAGGCACGAGAGATGGGCCACAGTTAGCAGGGCGGGGCGCTGGCTCCGCAGCCCCGCACGGAGCCCCCCAGCCGCAGGAGCACAAGGAATGGAGAGGGAGGGTGTCTCAGCGGGGCCCTGCCCAGAGAGGGATCTCACTGGCACTCACTGACTTTCTCCTGGGCAAGGAGGTCTTTGTCCTTCTCTTCCCAGGTCACCAGAGAGATCAGGCTCAGGACAGATATGGGCTGGACGGGTAGGGCAGTGGGCACAACATGCCCAAGGGGAGGGGGCCAGCTGGGCAGAGCACCAGGGGCGGGGCGGGGCCAGGCCAAGGTGCACGAGAGGGTGGAGAGCTCACCCACCATGCAGCACCAGCTAGTGATTTAGACTCACGTAAGCGCACCAACCTCACACCCCATGGTTCCCTCAAACTGGCCACTCCCATCCCAGAGCAGTTCTGTGGGGCTACCCCCCCCTCCCCAGACCTGAGAGGAGAGTAGGGGTTACACACGCACTCCAGTGACAGCCTGTGAGAAGCTCTTCATCTCGCTCATGGTGGAGACCTAGAGAGGGAGGGAAACGCATTGAACAAGGAGACCCCGCACCCTGCCACAGCCCGGCCCCTCCATCCCCAGACACAGGGGGCTGCCTCTGCCCCGATTCCCCGCACCGAGTCTGCACGCTGGGCTCCGCCAGGGCCTGAAACCCAAACTGTCCCCACGTGGGTTGCAGCCGCTGCTAGGACAGGCTCCCCGGCCGGGACAAGCAATCGGAATCCAACCTTCTCGGGCCCGCTATAATGGGAAGTCTGAAACACTAATTAAAACAGATGTGGTACGCCCGTAGGAGAGAAGGTGCAGGGCACTATACTACACAAAGAGGCAGTAAAACAAATAAAATATCAACACCTTCCACCTTAATGCCTGGCCCTAACAAAAAATGTGTTGCCATATGTCCTATGCTTTTCCAGGGATACCTGGGCAGAAGGATCCCAAAAGAAAAAGAAAAAGAAAAAAAAAGGGGTGGAGTATTAGGATATAGATATTCAGGCCTGTAAGCAAAGGCCTAGACTTTAAGAATGTAGGTGTATTCTTATCACTTAGCTAGTTATAGAGGAACAAAACAAGAATCAAAATCACAGTCTGCCTGTGTCTGGGCCTTCTCTCACCATGACAGTCTGAGGCCCTGTTCTTAGGCTAAGGCCTTTGGCTAAACAGCAAAGGCAGCCATAAGCTGGGAAGCAAACGGTCACGTCCTCACCAGTCACACTGAAATAAGGCAGTTTTGGGCTGTTAAAAAGGTGATCCAATTTTTCACCTCCAGAGAAAGGGAAGAGCCTAGAAGATTTAAAAAACACTTAGTTTGATAGCATCCTGTCTGACAAGAACTCATCAATAGCTGGGGTGTGAAATCCTCATTTCTGTGTTGTTCTATCACTTCCCTATTATTTGTCTGTGTAATCTCTGTTTGGTTCTGTGATTGTTTCTGTCTTCTGTATAATTAATTTTGTTGGGTGTAAACCAATTAAGGTGGTGGGATATAACTGGTGTGACAGACCCATACCAGTGGGGTACAGGAGTCTGGTAGAGGGCAAATATACTGGTCACTGGATGAGTAGTTTTCTGTTCCCAGAGTGACCAGAGAAGGGGCTGCACTAGAGTAATCAGGAACCTGCTAGAACCAGTTAAGACAGGCAGGCTAATTAGGACACCTGGAGCCAATTAAGAAGAAGCTTCTAGAATCAATTAAGGCAGGCTAATCAGGGCACCTGGGTTTTAAAAGGAGCTCACTTCAGTTTGTGGTGCGAGTGTGAGGAGCTGGGAGCAAGAGGTGCAAGGAGCTGAGAGGGAGAGGGTGTGCTGTTGGAGGACTGAGGAGCACAAGCGTTATCAGACACCAGGAGGAAGGTCCTGTGGTAAGACTCAGGCCTGGTCTACACTAGGAGTTTATGTCGAATTTAGCGCCGTTACATCGAATTAACCCTGCACCCGTCCACACCACGAAGCTATTTAGTTCGACATAGAGCTCTCTTAAATTCGACTTCTGTACTCCTCGAAAACGAGAGGAGTAGCGCTAAATTCAAAATGGCAATATCGAATTAGGCTAGGTGTGGATGGGAATCGACGGTAATAGCTCCGGGAGCTATCCCACAGTGCACCACTCTGTTGACGCTCTGGACAGCACTTCGAGCTCGGATGCTCTGACCAGCCACACAGGAAAAGCCCCGGGAAAATTTGAATTCCTTTTCCTGTCTGGGCAGTTTGAATCTCATTTTCTGTTTGGACAGCGTGGAGAGCTCAGCAGCACTGGCAACGATGCAGAGCTCTCCACCAGAGATGGCCGTGTAATCTAATAGAAAGAGGGCCCCAGCATGGACTGATCGGGAAGTCTTGGATCTCATCGCTGTGTGGGGCGATGAGTCCGTGCTTTCAGAGCTGCGCTCCAAAAGAAGGAATGCAAAGATCTACGAGAAGATCTCTAAAGCCATGGCAGAGAGAGGATACAGCCGGGATGCAACGCAGTGCCGCGTGAAAATCAAGGAGCTGAGACAAGGCTACCAAAAAACCAAAGAGGCAAACCGACGCTCCGGATCCCAGCCCCACACATCACGTTTCTACGAGGCACTGCATTCCATCCTAGGTGCGGCCGCCACCACTACCCCACCACTGACCGTGGACTCTGAGGATGGGATATTGTCCACGGCCGGTTCCTCGTCGGAAATGTTAGCGGACGGGGAAGATGAGGAAGGAGATGAGGAGGACGAGGCAGTCGACAGCGCTTGCACCGCTGATTTCCCCGACAGCCAGGAGCTCTTCATCACCCTTACCGAGATCCCCTACCAACCGTCCACAGCCGTTACCCCGGACACCGAATCAGGGGAAGGATCAAGCAGTGAGTGCTTTAAACATCTAAACATTTCATTTTAACATAACTGGAATATTTATATTGTTAAGAATGGGCTTTTCATTCACTCATTTAAACATAGAAACTTTTATTTATAACAAAACAGGAATATTAACTAGATCAGCAATTTGGTGTTCATGATTTCTTTGGCTTAGTCAACTATTTAGTCCTAACTATGTATAATAAATCAAATAATGTCCGGATATTCATGATTAGGCCACCACAGGACGCTCCACTCTGTAGTCCCTTCTACTGCACTTAAAGGAAAAGACGGTCAATGTGCCCGGGAATGGACAGAGAGTCCTCCTGGGATAGCTCGGCATAGCTCTCCTGGAGGTACCGCTCAAGCATGCGCATCAGGTTCCGGGGCAGGGCGATCTTGTTCGGTCCACCGTGGTAACACACGTTCCCACGCCATGAGTCCATTAAGTAGTCCGGGATCATGGCACGGCACAGCATGGCGGCATACGGCCCTGGCCTCTGCATGGTCTCCCGAAGCATCCTTCCCCTCTCGCTCTCCGAGATCCTCATCAGAGTTATATCGCACATGACGCCCTGCTTTAAATTAGGGAGGGGAATGTTAGTATTGGGACTGCTGTACAGCCACGCGGTGGAGGCGGCAGAGGGGCAGCATACAGGGATCTTTCCCGGGGACTGCCACGAGGTGGTGAGACAGGGGCAGAGCTCATGCTTCACTGATTGCTGCCAGCAGAGAGTGGCCTTGCATTCAGTGCGAAAGGAGCCCAGTGCTACTATTACATTTTTAAGCTGCCACAAGTCTACGGCTTACCATGTTTTCCTGCAACAAAAGTAGAGGTGTCCTGCAATGCTTCTCTGATCGCAACTGCAAGACCCCAGGCACTGAAGGCGAGGGCCGAAAATTCGACCTTGTCCTGAGTGCGCATGTGAAAGGTGCAGTGCATGGTGTTGTTCACAGAGAAAGACTATGTTCTTTGTTAGCAACTTCATTTATCTGTCTCAGGAATTCACTCCCTTTTTCCAATTCCAACAGACACATCTGCGACTGTCTCCCAACCCAGCCTGGCATCACACTCCCAGAGGCTAGCGCAGATTAGGAGAAGGAAGAGGAAGACGCGTGAAGACATGTTTTATGAACTTATGGACTGCTCACGAGAGCAGGCAGCCCAGACGACACAGTGGAGGGAGAACTTGTCACAAATGCACAGAGCAGTCATGGAACGGGAGGAGAGGTGGCGCCAGGAGGACCAGCAGGCTACTCAAACCCTGCTTGGACTAATGAGGGAGCAAACGGAGACGCTCCGGCGCCTAGTGGATGTTCTGCAAGACCGGAGGCAGGAGGACAGAGCCCTGCTGCTGTCTATCTCTAACCGCCCTCCCCCGCCACCAAGTCCCACACCCCCCTCACCAAAAGTCCAAAGAAGGAGGGGCGGCAAGGGCCGTTAAAACTTTCAGTCAGCCCCTGCACACTGCTGCAGCAATGGAAGGCTCTCGTTCCACAAAGTTTGAAAAGTCCTTTCCTACCCATCTCACACTAGCCCACGTCCAAGTTTCCTCCCCCCCCTTTTCATGTGCGGTTCATAATAAAACATCTGTTTCTGTTAAGTACTGTTTCCGAGAGTGTCTTTTAGAGGGGATTCTGTCTGAAGAGGGGGAAGGGGTTTGTTACTTGGACAGGACAGTCACCTTTAGCAGGCTACAGAGGCGGGGGCAGGTCCAGCATCAGGACACATACACAGTGCAGTCACCAGTTACCCTGGTCAGTCTGGGAGGCGGTTTTCATGTTCTGGGGTGCGAGGGGGTTGATCTGTGACTTTGTGGCGGGGGAGGGCAGTTAGAGATCTTATGCCGCGGTCCTTATCCTGGATCACAGAGCCACGCAGCAGGGGGTCTGTTACCCTCCGCCCCCTGCCAGAAAGTCACTTGGCCAACACATACACGCAGTCCCGCCCAGGACTGCTGGCAGGCTGCGTTGAAACAACCAATCCAGCACTGCGGAGCCTGACATTCCCGGAGTTTAGAAGCATCATTTGCATCAGAACACTAAACCCGCCCCCCGCCACAGTCTGCGTCCCCGGTTTAAAACATTCCCGCGAAAACAGTAAGAAAGAGAACCTTGTTCATTAACAAAACGGAACAGATTTTATTTGTTGGGAAGGTGGTGAAGGGGGTATGTAACTTGGAAGGATAGTCAACAGTAACTGGGTAAAGAAACGGGGGCAGGTTCAGCATCTGTGTCCACAAACTAAACAGTCACTGGAGACCCTGCTCAGTCAGGAACCTGGCTTTCAAAGCCTCCCTGATGCACAGCGCGTCCCGCTGGGATCTTCTAATCGCCCGGCTGTCTGGCTGGGCGTAATCAGAAGCCAGGCTATTTGCCTCAACCTCCCACCCCGCCATAAAGGTCTCCCCCTTGCTCTCACACAGATTGTGGAGCACACAGCAAGCAGCTATCACAATGGGGATATTGGTCTCGCTGAGATCACAGCGAGTGAGTAAGCTTCTCCATCTCCCCTTGAGACGGCCAAAAGCACACTCCACCACCATTCGGCACTTGCTGAGCCGGTAGTTTAATAGTTCTTTCCCTGAGTCCAATGCGCCAGTGTAGGGCTTCATGAGCCAGGGCATTAGCGGGTATGCAGGGTCCCCGAGGATGACTGTAGGCATCTCCACATCCCCAACAGTTACTTTGTGGTCCAGGAAGTAAAGACCTTCCTGCAGCCGTCTAAACAGACCAGAGTTCCTGAAAACCCGAGCGTCATGAACCTTGCCAGGCCAGCCAACGTTGATATTAGTAAAACGTCCCCGATGGTCCACCAGTGCTTGCAGCACCATGGAAAAGTATCCCTTTCGGTTGATGTACTGGCTGGCCTGGTGGTCCGGTCCCAGGATAGGGATGTGAGTCCCATCTATAGCCCCACCGCAGTTTGGGAATCCCATCTCGGCAAAGCCATCTATGATGAGCTCCACGTTTCCCAGGGTCACTACCTTTGATAGCAGTAGCTTGACGATTGCCTTGGCTACTTGCATGACAGCAACCCCCACGGTAGACTTGCCCACACCAAAGTGGTTAGCGACGGACCGGTAGCTGTCTGGCGTTGCAAGCTTCCAGAGGGCTATGGCCACTCGCTTCTGGACAGTCAGGGCTGCCCGCATCCGGGTGTCCTTTCGCTTCAGGGCAGGGGACAGCAACTCACACAGTTCGAGGAAAGTCCCCTTCCGCATGCAAAAGTTGCGCAGCCACTGGGATTCATCCCAGACCTGCAGCATTATGCGGTCCCACAAGTCCGTGCTTGTTTCACGGGCCCAGAATCGCCGTTCAACAGTATCCACAAGACCCAGTGACAGCGAGATGTCCTGGGCGCTGGGTCTCATGTTTTCTGAGAGGTTGGAGCTAGTGTCCGACTTCATGTCGTCACGGTGGTGCCATAGCCTCCTCTCATGATTTATCTGCAGCTGCCTCTGGTAAAGGTGGATGAGAAGCTGCGAGGCGTTGAGAACTGCCACAACTGCAGTGATGGTCGCAGCGGGATCCATGCTCGCACTGCTGTGGCGTCCGCGCTGTCAGTAATCAGAAAAGTGCGCTAACTGATTTCCTGCCGGCGCTTTCAGGGAGGGAGGGAGGGCGGGAGTGACGGACGGATGATGACAGGCGCCCAAAAGCACCCTCAACACATTTTTTTACCCAGAAGGCATTTGCGGCTCGACCCAGAATTCCAATGGGCAGCGGGGACTGCGGGAACTGTGGGATAGCTGCCCACAGTGCACCGCTTCCAATGTCGACGCTTGCCCCGTTAGTGTGGACTCACAAAGTCTCACAAAGTCGAATTACTGTCCTTAGTGTGGACACACACGTTCGACTTTGTAATATCGATTCCACATAGTCGAATTAACTAAAATCGAAGTACTCTCGTAGTGTAGACATATCCTAAGGAAGGTGTTTGGAGGAGGCCATGGGGAAGTAGCCCAGGGAGATGTAGCTGTCATGCAGCTGTTACAGGAGGCACTTTAGACAGCTGCAGTCCACAGGGCCCTGGGCTGGAACCCAGAGTAGAGGGTGGGCCCGGGTTCCCCCCAAAACCTCCCAATTGACCTGGATTGTGGGTTCTTCCAGAGGGGAAGGTCTCTGGGCTGTTCCCCAACCCACATGGTGAATCTCTGAGGCAAGAAAATCTGCCAATAAGCGCAGGACCCACCAAGATAGAGGAGGAACTTTGTCACATTGGTTAAATAATCATGTTACAATATGTTAAAATTGGTCAGTTAAATTTCATTAAAATAATTGGTTAAGGTATGGCTAAGCAGAACTCAAGTTTTTATATTCTGCAGTCAACCAGGAAGTAAGGGGGGGATAGAAACAGAGAATGGGGGGGAATTGGAATAATGTTTTGCTAAGGGAGGGAATGGGAATAGGGAATGGGAACAGGGCCACAGGCAAGGCTCTGTGGCTGCAGAAGGGTTCAAATGCTGCTCCTGGGGCAGAGCAGGAGACATGAGCTGTGTGTGTCACGGACCGGTCTGGGGAGGTGCGCATGGGCGTTACCAGACTGGCGGAAACTGACCCACATCAATGGAGGAGCCGAAAGGACAATGGGAACCCCAAGGACTGACCAATCAAGACGAAGCGGAAGCACCAGCAGGCTGACCGTGTGAACCCAGCATGTATTTGCTGGGGGAGGACAACGGACCAAGAGGAGACAAGAGGGGTGATAAGACCGTGGCTCACAGAGACACAGCAGCTCTGCTCTGGGACTGACAGATGGAGACAGCAGCTCGGCTGGGTGGACCCCTCACACCGGGGGGACTGAATGCTGGCCGAGCCCCTGTCTCTCTGCACTGACGTAAGGATGCTCATCTCCTGCAGCCAGGTGACTCAGCCTTGTTTTGCACAGGCTGCCCGCTGTCGCTGTGTTATACCAATAGAATAAAAACCAGCAGGATCTTATTAAGAGGGATAAGGCAAAGATGCCACATTTATTGTAAATATACTGATAAAGCAAAAGATAAAAGTAAACAACGTTGTTTGACTACTTATTTCTTATACACACACACACACAAATATATATATATATATATAGAGAGAGAGAGGTTCATTCACACAATCATTCACTCAAGTTCTGTATAGGTGTTATAGTTACCAGCCTAGAAGTTGCTCATGCCAAGTTACTGGCCAGGTATCTTGGTCATGAGGATGGAGCCGAGTCTGTGTAAGATGCACCTGATGCTCCTGGAGGTTGGCAGCAGAACCAGAGACTCAAAGTCATCAGACTTTAGAGTCCATTCTGATAGGAATTAATTCCTATGTTAGTCTATGGGAGCTGTTTCATCCTGCTGTTGCTGACTCAATCAGCAGATGGCACATTCCTGTCCAAAGTGGCACATTCCTGGTGGCTCCACACTGTCCAAAGTTTGTGTTTCTCATCCTTCCAGGCGATGGGGTGGATCCCAGTTTACCCTCAGAGGGTTGTCTGGTGGTCCTACTTGACACATTCTTTGGCCGATGGATACTCCCTTTCTAGGCTAGCACCTCCCTAACCATTTATGTACATCAAGCATTCATCAACATACATTCCCTATCTTAACCATATTTTAATTTACTGTCTCCACCACTTTCGGGGTGTGTGCTAACTCATTTGAGACTCCGGGCCCTTTAATCACAGAGGGTGGGGGTCTGTCCTAGGAGCCGTTGAATGAAGTGAAAGTCACTTAACAGCTTATAGTGTTTGTTTACATTTATCAATTACTTCAAGAACAAAGAACTTGTTTGTAAGTTTTACATAGTATTAAAGTATCTTTCACAGGATAGATATAATCAATGGTTTCTACAGACAGTAGCTTACAAGTTTTAACAGAAGACACAAGAGATTTTTGTACTCGGTGAAACTGTTGGATTTTAAAGTGTGGGGGACAAATTATGAGGGGGTCACTGTCACTTGGGGGAATCACTGTTAGTACCTTCTTTTATATCCCTACAGCTGCAAATCCTCACTGGGAGCATCACGGCCTGAAGGGGCCCAGTACAAGTCTCCTGCAGGAGTCTGGCTTTGGCTGGATTTGCTGCAGGGAGACAGGGGTCGCTGGTGCCGAAGGCCCAGTTTCAGAGTTGACGAGGCCACAGGTCTGCCCCTGTGGGACTGTGTGGGTCTCTGCGGCTCAGCACACACGCTAAAGAGGTTGCTCCCAGGGGACTGATTACAGGCTGGAGCATAGACCAGACCCTGTAGGTCCGTGACAAAGAGTGCCCTTGCCAGAGGGTGGCTACAGACGTGGTGGGTTATGATTATCTCAATCAAGAGACCCTGAATCACAGTGCAGGAGGAGGTGGGGCTCTGACAGAGACTCGAACAGCCTGGATTTAGCAAAGAGATACTGGCACATCGTCTTAGAACAGTGATATGCAGAAAAAAATGTGCCTTCCTAACCAATTTGGGACTTTCTGAGCTTAAAGTATTACCATTTGGGCTAATGAATGCTGGAGCCACCTTTCAAACGCTTGCGAATCAAGTGGCTGGGTGACAGGACTTAGCTCGTGCCTACATGGAGGATATTGCAGTCTTCAGCAATTCCTTGCCAGAGCATAAGGATCACATGGGAATGGTGTGGAAGAGGTAGAATGCGGGTCTAAGTGTAAAGGTGTCAAAGTGCAGGATGGGGCATTGAAGATGTAAAACAAATTCTGTCAGGGAAGGCGAAGCCGGACTCTGGCCAGGTGTTTGAATTGTGCACTGACGCATCCAACACAGGCTTGGGAGCGCTGATGATGCCAGCAGGGGAGGGCACTGAGCAGCATCCCATGCCTTTCTGAGCAGAAAACGGACTCCAAGTGAATGGAATGATGCCGTTATAGAACATGAATGCTCAGCAACTGTGGGTTGTCCGAGAGCTAGGACCCTACCCATTCAACCAGAGGCGCTGGGTACTGACTGACTGCCCCCCTTTAGCGTGGCTACACAGAACCAAAGGCACCAACTCTTGGTTGGTACGCTGGAGTACAGCCCTCCAAAGGCATGAGATGGAGACTCAACATGTCACGGGGGCAGACGCGCTATCCAGGCAAGAGGGCCCAGAGCAGATGCATTCGGAATAGCCAGTGGCTAGGCCTAGGGCGTCAATATCAGGAGGCGACGGGACACTGATGTGCCCAAATGCGCCCAGGCAGGTACGTTACATGTCCAACAACCACTTTCTCACTATTACACTGATGGGGTCGTGTGTGATTGGTACATTCCTCAGGGTACAATCTGGACCGATGGACAGCTGTGTCCCCTCAGCTCTCCAATTTGGGGAGCCTTTTACATTGCTTCATTGTGAGAGCAGCCACTCCTGGCCTGTTCACACACGGCTTCTCGCATGCAAAATCACTCCCAGCTGAATATATGAGTGCTTCTAGCCAGCCACTCCTGAATTATATTGCAGAGTGACACTAGCAAATTCCCAGTCCTAGATTTGTCTCCAGAAATATGCGTCTTGTACTGCCCAGCTCTCTCCTTCTGGACAATACAAGCTCATAGAAAGTCCATCATTTCATTACTAGAAAATGACATGTACAAATCTTGTTATCTCAAGTGGAGGGCCCCAAACACTTCAATCCAAACACACTGGCTTAGATAAAACAACAAAACAAGTTTATTAACTACACAGAGAGAGAGAGAGAGAGAGAGAGAGAGAGAGAGAGAGAGAGAGAGAGATTTTAAGTGATTACAAGTAATGAGGCATAAAAGTCAGAATCGGTTACAAAGAAATAAAAAATAAAATGCAAACTAATACCTAACTTTACAAGCTAAGTGAACTTAAAGCAAATGGATTTCTCTCGCCGTGTATTCACGACTGTCTGGCTGGATTCTTTCAGCCAGGACGACTCCCCCAGTTCAGTGATGCTTCCTTTGTCTTTCAAACGTTGTTGATGCCGTGAGTAGAGATGAGGAGAGAGAGAGAGGTGATTTGGGGCGTCTGTTCCTCATTTTTACACCTTTAGCTCCTCTTTGAGAATCACCTCCAGCTGGTGTTCAGGCAACAGCGAGTCTGTTTGCCAAGATGTAAATTTCTCGCTCACATCCTTCTTCCTGTCAAAGAATGGCCGCTTAACTAAGTGATATAGTCCAGTTGATTTTGTTGACACCTGACTGACATGTCAATTTCCCTGTTTGTCTCTAAGGGTAGGTCTACACTTACCCGGTAGTTCGGCGGCTGGCGATCAAACTTCTGGGTTTGACTTATCGCGTCTTGTCTGGACGCGATAAGTCAAACCCGGAAGTGCTCGCCGTCGACTGCGGTACTCCTGCTTGGCGAGAGGAGTACCGCGGAGTCGACGGGAGAGCCTGCCTGCCGCGTGTGGACCGAGGTAAGTTCGAACTAAGGTACTTCGAACTTCAGCTACGTTATTCACGTAGCTGAAGTTGCATACCTTAGTTCGAATTGGGGAGTTAGTGTAGACCTGGCCTGAGGAACTGATTTGAGCTGCTTCCCCAGATTTGAAATATGCCTTAGTAACATTGTAACCGAGCCTTCTGTGGGTCACAACTGAGACACCAAATTCAGGACTAACTGCTAAGAAATAGGGCAGATACGCCCCAAAGCTGTCAGCTATTCTCTCATGAGATATACCAAACCAGCAACAAAAGTAAATTTCTGTTTCACAACACTGGCTAACAAGCAGTCAGCACAGCAGTTTCCTTAAGCATTCCAGTCCTTGTATCGCCACCAAAAACACTAGACTTATAGATGAGTGATTCCTTAAAACCAATTTAATCAAATAACAGGTTCTTCTGATCCAAAGGACCATGCCCAGGTCAATATACAACTCAGATCTTACTCAAAAATCACAGTGTTGCCAGTCCTTTAGTATCTGAAATCTAAAGGTATATTCAAAGAAAGAAAGAAAGAAAGAAAGAAAGAAAGAAAGAAAGAAAGAAAGAAAGAAAGAAAGAAAGAAAGAAAGAAAAAGGTGAGAGTTAAAATTGGTTCAAGGAATCAAATAAGTACAATAACTGCAAAGTTCTTGGTTTAGGCTTGTAGCAGTGATGGAATAAACTGCTGGCTTGATAAGTCTCTGGTTACTTCCAAATCATTGGAAGGACCTCAGTCCCTTGGTTAGAATGTTCCATTAGTACAAGTCCTTAGTCCAGAGGTTTGAGCTGGAAAGAGGCAAAATGGAGGTGTTTCCAGGGCCTTTTATAGCTTCTGCCATGTGGAGGGAAACCCATTGTTTCAAACAAAGCCCTCAGCACAGCTAGTAGAAAATTACAGGTAAAAGATGGGGTATGGAATGATATGGGCAAGTCACATGTCCAGGCAGAATGTTGATTAGGCACAGCAGGAAATCATTACCTATACCCCAGACAGCACATCTGCAGGACAGTCCATTCAGTGTACATGGTCTCCCATGGTCAACTGTCAGTTAAGTGTTTCTTGATGAGCCACTTAATATGAGTCATTTCACATATTGAATCTATTTCCCCATGCTAAGTATCCTCACACCGTCTTGTCAACTGTCTAAAAAGGACCGTCTTGTTTATCACTACAAAAGGTTTTTTTTCTCCTGCTGATAATAGCTCATCTTAATTAATTAGCCTCTTACAGTTGGTATGGCTACTTCCACTTTTTCATGTTCTCTGTATGTATATATATCTTCTTACTATATGTTCCATTCTATGCATCTGATGAAGCGGGCTGTAGCCCACGAAAGCTTATGCTCAAATAAATTTGTTAGGTTCTAAGATGCCACAAGGACTCCTGTTCTTTTTGTGGATACAGACTAACACGGCTGCTACTCTGAAACCTTAATTTGAATAGTCCCTCCAAGATGTGCAGACTAAATACCTTGTGGGTGTTACCCCAGGAGCAAACAGTTGAAATCCAGGTATAGAGCCAATACTCATAACTTCAAATACAAAAATGATACGTGCATACAGATAGCATAATCATATTCAGCAAATCATAACCTTTTCATAGACATCTTACATGCCACATTTTGTACAAGATTTTTTGCAAACATATAACAGTGGTTGCAACAATGATCTATATGGTTATATTTTAATCAGATAACATCACAAACATCATACAGCAGAATCTTATAACGTTACCTATAATGTGCCCCTCAAGTGCTGGATGAGGTGGCACATCCTGGTTCCCTACTCGGAGGGGCTTTCTGATGCCCCGCCCCAGAGGGGCTGCCCACCACGGAACCAGCATCAGAAACACAAGAGGCAGAGGTCGCCCCTGAGCCTGGTCAGTTTCTGGCGGCACATCTGTTATTAATCTAGGAATGGGAGGGATTTCCAATTTATTACCCAAAGCAAAATGTATTGCAAGCCGCAGGCAGCCGCATGTAGCCAGTAATGGCAGGTTGCTGGCACCACGTGAAATTCAAAATGGAGATTGAGAGCGCAAACAACACTGAAACAAGCATTTAACATTAAACTTGGACTAGAAACTCGCACATTCTTATCTAAATATTTGCACTCTATACCATTATCTAAATCATTGACGATACTGAACAGAACCGGACCCAGAACAGATCCCTGCGGCACCCCACTTGTTATGCCCTTCCAGCATGACTGTGAACCACTGATAATTACTCTCTGGGAACAGTTTTCCAACCACTTATGCACCCACCTCATAGTAGCCCCATCTAAGTTGTATTTGCCTAGTTTATTGATAAGAATATCATGCGAGACCATATCAAATGCCTTACTAAAGTCTAGGTATACCACATCCACCGCTTCTCCCTTATCCACAAGACTCGTTATCCTATCAAAGAAAGCGATCAGATTGGTTTGACATGATTTGTTCTTTACTAATCCATGCTGGTTATTCCCTATCACCTGACCACCTTCCAAGTGTTTGCAGATGATTTCCTTAATTACTTGCTCCATTATCTTCCCTGGCACAGAAGTTAAACTAACTGGTCTGTAGTTTCCTGGGTTGTTTTTATTTCCCTTTTTATAGATGGGCACTATATTTGCCCTTTTCCAGTCTTCTGGAATCTCTCCTGTCTCCCATGATTTTCTAAAGATAATAGCTAGAAGCTCAGATACCTCTTCTATTAGCTCCTTGAGTATTCTAGGATGCATTTCATCAGGCCCTGCTGACTTGCAGGCATCTAACTTTTCTAAGTGATTTTTAACTTGTTCTTTTTTTATTTTATCTTCTAAACCTACCCCCTTCCCATTAGCATTCACTACATTAGGCATTCCTTCAGACTTCTCCATGAAGACCGAAACAAAGAAGTCATTAAACATCTCTGCCATTTCCAAGTTTCCTGTTACTGTTTCTCCCTCCTCACTGAGCAGTGGGCCTACCCTGTCCTTGGTCTTCCTCTTGCTTCTAATGTATTGATAAAAAGTCTTCTTGTTTTCCTTTATTCCTGTAGCTAGTTTGAGCTCATTTTGTGCCTTTGCCTTTCTAATCTTGCCCCTGCATTCCTGTGTTGTCTATATTAATCCTTTGTAATCTGTCCTACTTTCCATTTTTTATATGACTCCTTTTTATTTTTTAGATCATGCAAAATCTCGTGGTTAAGCCAAGGTGGTCTTTTGCCACATTTTCTATCTTTCCTACCCAGCGGAATAGCTTGCTTTTGGGTCCTTAATAGTGTCCCTTTGAAAAACTGCCAACTCTCCTCAGTTGTTTTTCCCCTCAGTCTTGATTCCCATGGGACCTTACCTATCAGCTCTCTGAGCTGACCAAAATCCGCCTTCCTGAAATTCATTGTCTCTATTTTGCTGTACTCCCTTCTACCCTTCCTTAGAATTGCAAACTCTATGATTTCATGATCACTTTCACCCAAGCTACCTTCTACTTTCAAATTCTCAACGAGTTCCTCCCTATTGTTAAAATCAAGTCTAGAACAGCTTCCCCCCTAGTAACTTTTTCAACCTTCTGAAATAAAAAGTTGTCTGCAATGCAGTCCAAGAACTTATTGGATAGTCTGTGCCCCGCTGTATTATTTCCCCAACATATATCTGTGTAAGCAGAGTCAGGATGAGCTCTATCCTGACATCTGGTGGTGAATTATGGCGAGTGTGGAAAAGAACTCCAGGGGCTGATCTTGTTTGCATAGGCACACCCACTCGCCTGGCATGGAACAACAGCAACTGAAAGTGGTTACTTTGGCTGGTGTGGTTACTTTTGGGGGCTCGTCCGGGATTCCCTGGGTCAGTACCCCTCGCAAGCACCTGTTGAGTGTTCCACTGCATTGGGAAACAATTGTGGTTATATTTTGAGGAAATGACTGTTTGTATAATGGCTGATATGTCAGGTTTGTTGGGCCCCGGCCCTGCAGCCTCTAGCTCAGGGGCCGCAGCCTCAGCCAATGATTGGGCAAAAGCACTGGGGCAAATATTGGAAAAGGTTGTGCTGTCCCAGGCTATGTTAAACTCTTGTCGTGAGTTAAGATTATTTGCTGGGGCAGAGGAGTTTGAACCCTGGTTGGAGCATACCACTGAAATGCTGCGGGAGTGGGCCGTACCCGATGCAGAAAAGCGAAGATGTCTAATAGAGAGCCTTAGTGGCCCAGCATTAGATGTGATTCACACCCTGCAGCTCATTGACCCTGGGGTCAGTGTGAAGGACTGCCTAGAGGCCCTTGATCATACCTTTGGGAGCGTAGAGGGCCCTGAAGACAGTTACTGTAAGTTCCTTAATTCCCGACAGCAAATTGGCGAGAAGATTTCAGCCTATATACAGAGGCTGGAGAGACTGCTTCAGAGAGCTGTCATGAGGGGAGCAGTGACTGCTGAACAGATGGATCAGACCAGACTGGCTCAAATTGTAAGAGGAGCTCAGTATCAGAACCCGATTCTACTCCATCTCCGGCTAAGAGAACGACGGGAACATCCCCCAAGTTATTCCCAGCTGATAAAGGAGGTCAGAGAAGAGGAAGAAAGGCAGGCTACCAGCGAGTTTTGGGAAGCCCAAACATTGGAGCCAGCCGGCACAACACCACTGCAAACGGCCAGTGTACTGATGGTGAGCACCACAGAGGAACTTGCCCAACAAATGCAGGCCCTGACAGAACGGATAGCTGAACTGCAAAGCACCATTGACCGAGCTAAGACTTCCAGGAATAAGGCGCCTCTGACTGTGGCGATGGAGAAGTCAGCATTTAGAGCCACCATCCCACCTGGGCGAAGGGGGAAAGGACAATTCTTCTGCTACCGATGTGGTCAGGATAGACACAGTGCTGGCAAGTGCCATAATGAAGAAAACCCCTCCTTAGTGTATGGAAAGCTGAGGATCAGTTGGGAGAGATCCGGTAGCTGCCAGAGAGTCCGGGGACGGGGACCACCCAGGCCTGCAGGATTTGAAGATTCCCCCAGAAGCGACCGTCCAGCTGGGATCCCCGCAGGACTGATAGGGCCTCGAGCAGAGGTCATGGTGAAGATTGAAGGGGCGGAGTGTAAAGCCGTGCTTGACACTGGATCTCAAGTGACTATTATATTTCAGTCATTCTACCAACAGATGCTTAGGCACCTGCCTATACAGCCACTGACTGGCGTTGGTCTGTGTGGCCTCAGCATGGATGAATACCCCTACCAAGGGTATGTCATAGTGCACCTGGAATTCCCAGAGGAGGTTGCTGGGGTAAGAGAAGAGGTGGACACAGCTGCATTAATATGCCCTGACCCTAAAGGGACCTCTGATGTGTCTGTGCTGATAGGGACCAACTCCAGTCTCTTCAAGGTGCTCGCGGATTACTGCAGACGACGGGCTGGGGACCAGTACCTGAATACCTTGATGATCCATACGCTTTGTGCTGAAGCCTATAGGAAGATTGAGGGTGCTAAAAAGGAGACATCTGAGCTACCGATTGGGGCGCTGAAGTACATGGGCACAACCCCCTTAGTAGTGCCTGCAAGGACAGAGCAGGAAGTGCTTGTCATGAGTACCCGGCTGAAAGGCAGTAAAGGGGCATTAGCAATGGTAGAGCAGCCAGTTGAAGGAGAGCTCCCGGAAGGAGTGCTGGTCCCCAGTGGAGTCATAACCCTACCTGCTGAAGCCCAGGAAAAGGTGACTATACTGATTGCTAATGAAACAAGTCGAGATGTTGTTGTGAAGCAAGGACAAAAGATAGCAGACCTCTTCGAGCCTGAATCAATTATAAAACCCCAGTGTGAGACTCAAGTTCCGACAATAGACCCGGCAAAGTTTGACTTTGGAGATTCACCGTTGTCCGAGGAGTGGAAAGATCGCCTGAGGAGGAAACTTTGTGAAAGATCCAAGGTGTTCTCATTGCATGAGTGCGATGTGCGATGTGTAAAAGGAGTAGAGCACAACATCAGACTACATGACTCTCGACCTTTCAGGGAGAGATCTAGGAGGATTGCCCTCTCCGAGATGGAAGATGTGCGACAACATCTTCAGGAGCTGGCTGCGAATGGCATCATTACAGAGTCCCGCAGCCCATACGCCTCACCCATTGTGGTGGTCCGTAAAAAGAATGGGAAAATCCGGATGTGTATTGACTACCGCACCCTAAACCGCCGTACTGTGGTTGACCAGTACACAATGCCCCGAGTCCAAGATGCCTTAGACTGTTTGCTAGGAAGCCAGTGGTTCTCTGTGTTGGATCTTCGGAGTGGATACTACCAGATCCCTCTGGGTGAAGAAGATAAGGAGAAGACAGCCTTCATCTGCCCATTAGGGTTTTATCAGTTTGAACGTGTGGGGAAATAGGGGGGGGGCCCTTTCTTTTTGATAGCCAGAGCTTTGAATCTGAAGGCCCCAAAATAAACCCTCCAACAGAGATCTGTTATGCTGATGGCCTTTGCACAGAGTAGGGCAGGCCTAAAGCTTAAACTAGACTAAACTGCACAGTTTTCTGCCAAACTCGGTCAAGGGTCATGTCCAGAGGAGGGAATGGGAGAATAACCCCGCCCCCCCGCAGCAGTACTAATGAAATATGTTCATAACTGATGAAATATGATAACCGCAAGCTACGGAAATAACGTAAGAAGCTACGGAAATAACGTAAGATGCTTGTGATTTGTAAATTGTTTTGCAGAGAGTTAATCATCCTTGCTGCTATAACTATTTGCAATATTTTCCAAGTCCAGCTATCTGCAATTTAACCAATGATAGCTCTCCTTTAAGCTCCCCTGGAAACCCCCCCCCCCCTTAAGCCTTTGCTGAAATCCCCCGGAAAATGACATAGTCCAAGTCTTGAGAAATGTACCCAAGCTAGGGCCGAGCACCACCCCTGCGGAAACCACCAAGCGCCCTTCTACCCAAACAAACACCCACTCCTCGGAAATTAAGTCAGAGGGTAGGGAGGGGGGTGAGAAGATTGACCCCAACCCCTGCTTCCTAGCTCGTGATCAGCTCATGCTCAACCCTTGCCCAGCTTGTGATTTGTCCCCAAAGCTCGTGCTCAACCCTTGCTCAGCTTGTGATTTGCCCCCAATGATTTAATTCATGACGTATTGTTTGTACCCTGCTTGTGGTTTAATGGAATAAAAGCAGCCTGTGAGCTGTTGCTAGGGGTGCCAGTTTGAAAAACTGCACCCCAACGCGTTGGTATGTATTGCAATAAAGGCCTCAGGCTCTGAGTCTGTGAACTAAAATCACTGCGTGGGTGATTCTTTCCACGACAATTTGGGGGCTCGTCCGGGATCACTCGACGTCCCACCGGACCGGAGGACCGTGGACCGCTCCCACACTGATCCCAGGCGCCAAGTAAGAGACCCTTGTCTCTATTTGGGATTCGGTAAGGAGCTGCCCATAGGCTCTAGGTTCAGGTGAGAACGCGCTGTGATCCGAACCTTTTAAGGTTAGACTCATTTGCCTGACGCCTGTTTGTTTTGTGTGTGTCCGTTCTGTAACTTGTCTGTTTAAATTCTTGCATCATGCTGCGCTCTCTCTATCATTGTTTCCTTAGGCTATAAGCTGGGGGGGGGCGTAGGGGACTGTCTGTTTTGTGGTGTGTACACGAGGTCTTAGACCCAACGGTTTCCTTGGAACAGCCTCGGTGAAATTACTGGGACATCCGTCTGGCAGTTAAACACTTTTAGAGTGCCAGCCCAGAATAAAAACAAGTTTTGGATGACAGGAGATTCTTCAGGCAGGAACAGAGGCTGAATAGGCTAGGTGATCTCTCTGGGATATAAAGGAAACCACCACTGACTCAAGAACTGAGTGGCCCGAGGACTAGAGGTAAACAACTGAGAGGGTTTCTAATCTTAATAAGAACAAGAAGTATGCCAAACTCCTATGCTTTGCCTTTTTAAGCTTTCTATATTGTTGCTTGCTTAGCTTTGTGGCCATATCCCTCTGGGCAGTGGTAATCTCAGAGGGAGGTGAGGGACCGGCTGCAGGAGCACCCCGGGAAAGTGGACCCCATAGTGAGTAGGGGCGTAATCCACCAAACCTGTAGGACGCGGGTGGACCCCTTAAGCGAGGTGGGGTATAATCCCCTGAGTGGAGTAGAAGGGGGGCGGAATCCACTGCCTGGACTCTAACAGGAGTTAGGGCGTAATCCAGGAAGTCCCGGTGCAGCCGAAGGGGCCGGAGTAGCTCCCACTAGCAATAGGCTGGTGGACCACACTAGCAATAGGCTGTGTGAACTGATGAGACCTGCGGCCCGGGGATTGACAGGACTCCCACTAGCAATAGGCTGTGGGCTGGAAAGGACTGTTATAGCAAAGATCCCGGTTTAGGTGTGGTGTGATTGTAGGTCGCAAGGTGACTCCGGGACCAGCTGCGGGCGGGGTAAGGGACCGTGAATCGGAGACCCCCGCTCTAGTAGGTCCCCACCCTTTTCTTACCCGTTAAGTGACAATTGTGTCCCTTCTCACTCGGAGAGAGAGAAGGTCCCGGGAAACCGTCCATGTACTTCTAGGCAGTGAAGCAACCCATCCCGTTCTCTTGAAGGCGGGCCGGTGCTCTCTGCTGGGGGAGGGGTGTACGGGGACCACCTCCTTGCTCGGAGACCGGGGAGGCCCCAAGGAATCCGTCCGCGTACTCCTAGGTAGCAGAGTATCCCATCCCGTTCTCTTGAAGGCGGGCCGGTGCTCTCTACTGGGGGAGAGGTGTACGGTGACCAAAGCTTTCCTAAACTTTTGTGTGATTGGCCTACGACCAAAACCCTTCCCCAAATCTTCCTCTGGAGCAAGGACTCGCGTATGGAGTGAGCTCCCTCCCCTTGCTGTGTTTGAAGGGGAGCCCCTGGAAATCGTTTGCCAAAACCTGGGGCAATCGGGCATCCTACCCCGTTCCCCTAAAGGGCGAATTGGTAACTCATTGCCGGACAGGGTGCATGCGAGGACCTTCCTTATAAATCCTCCCCAGTGGTGTGAATGTTGAAAGGGGTGAGGCTACACCCAGGTTTAAAAAGGAGCAAGAGGGAAGGATTGCTCTCCCCCAGAAGAGAGAGCAGAGCTTATTGCAGTGTTCTAATTTGTGTAATATAGATTTTAGTGTTGTTTAACTATTCTTCCAGCATGATAGCAAGTGTTTTAGTGTTGTTGTGTTGTTTAACCACTCTTTAAGTATAATAGTAATTGCTTTGTTAAATAATTAATCCTCTTCTACAAGGAGGGTTGGTAAAAACAGCCCAGCCTCCCTGCTGAATTGATAGTAAAACAATGCCTGTGCCCATAAGAAAAAAGGATTGGGCCCAAACCGGCAGGCAACCGCAGTTTGAGGAAGTTAAGAGGGGGGGGGGGTTGAGGGGTTAACTCTGTAGTTGCTGGTGGAAATTAAGTAATTGCAGGGTTGGCTTCTTGCTTTTTTCCTTTCATAATAGTAATTGCTTAAATAATGATGTGACGTTGTGCAGTCTATATGATTTTATAAAAACTTAATAATAAGTCAATATAATGTAACTGGAATAGTTTTAGGGGAAAAATATGGTAATAAGTGAATATAACGTGACTGGGATATGCTTTATGCAAAAGGTCTCTTGTAAGGTATCATTACAGAGCTTATAATCTACTGAGTATAGTCATCTGATTTGTACCACTCTTGTATCTAAAACTAGAAATATAAAATGTATCTCTCTATCAGTGTTATAGAGGGCAGACAATTTATGAGTTTGCCCTGCATGGGCTTGTGCAGGGTAAAACGGATTTATTTGGGTTTAGGCCCCATTGGGATTTGGGCATCTGAGTGCTAGAGACAAGCACACTACTGTGAGCTGTTTTCAGGTAAACTTGCAGCTTTGGGACAAGTGATTCAGACCCTGGGTCTGTGTTAGAGCAGACTGGAGTGTCTGGCTCAGCAAGACGGGGTGCTGGAGTCCTGAGCTGGCAGGGAAAACAGGAGCAGAAGTAGTCTTGGTACATTGGGTGGCAGCTCCCAAGGGGGGTTTCTGTAATCCAACCCATCACAAATGGCATAAGCGGTAAAACTATGAATAAATGTTAAAAAAAGAAATTCTTGGTTTCTTTGCAGCCATTCCTTTGGGAGTGTCTGTAAGGTAATCCAGGCAAAAGGATATTAATCAAATGATTAAGGTAAAATCATTTGACTATATAAAAAAAGTTAGTTAAATTTGTTAAGAAACGCTCTTGGTGTGTATAATTTTTTGTTTATAAGTTTAAGATGTTTTCTAGTGTTGTTTGATTTTGGTATTTAGCATTTGATCCTTAAAGTAACTTAATGCTTTACAAAATTTAAAGTGTTTAAAATAAAGACCAAAGTTGTGGCTGCAGCCAAAGCCAAAAGAATGGAAAATTTTAAATCTGTTTTGGTAACAAATAGCAAGTAAAGGCTAATATCAACTAAAAAGCCACAAATAGAAATCTGGAAGTGTTGCTGGGTACACCTTGTACCCTGTACACCTTTGGCACTCCCTGGACGGTTGCGCCTCAGGTGCTCTGGCCCTATTTGCTCGCGTGCATCACCGGATGACTGTGCACCGTTGATTGCTGCAGTTAAGTAAAACTTTTCCTCTGTGGCCCAGCACTACTGCCAGTAACGTGATGATTGGGCAGACAGCACTTTTCCCTCTTTAAAAACTTTTTCTAGATATTTGAATTAATTTTATTCAAATGTTTACATGTTATAATTGTAAGTATGTGTTAGTCCCTCTTTAAGAACTCTTTCTAAATATTTGGATTAATTTGTTCAGGTGTTTGAGTGTTGCAGGCATTTGCCTTTTTTACGGGAAGATACATTACTATGTGTTAGTTTTGGTGGTGTGTTTTCTTATGGAGGAAGGGCAAATGCAGGATCTTGGACGGAGGTTTTGCAACAGTTTTGCATTGGTAAAATATGTCATGCGGGGGCTGTTATGGGGTTTTTGCTTAAGGATTTTGTATCACAATCTGGCATATCTGAACTAATTATAAAAGAGCTATGTGCAGCTTCACAGATCCAGTATGTGTGCAGCTTCACAGACCCAGTATGTGTGCGGCTTCACAGACCCAGTATGTGTGCGGCTTCACAGATCCAGTATGGCCAAATGCCCTTTAAAGGCCACTCCCAATCAGAGGACCAGATTCAGCCCTCATAAAAAATTTTTACCAGGGCACCCAATGCAGCTACCAACAGTGCCCTGCTGGCCTAGCTCAAATAAACAGTCATTTAGTAAATTACACAATAGTCAGATACTAACGAAATGTGTTAGGTCTTTTTATATACAGCAGTCCTGCGACTCGCTGAAACCTGGGACTGGGTTTGCATAAGGGTCCATCAGCAAAGAACTGCCCTGGCCCCATGCTGAGGGACTCTTGTCCGCTGACAAATCCATTAAGCCTTCGGACCTTGCTAAGAAGTATAAGGGCCCTACCATCAATCAAAGCCTAACCCCGTCCCTTGACCCCTTAAACCCCGCCCCTTGACCCCTTGGTCCCTCCCACCTGTCACCGGAAGTCCCACCCCATGGGGGTATTACTTCCGGGGTCAAGGTGCCACCTGACCGGAAGCAAGGTGTGTCATGTGACCCCTCTAAGAACTCCCCCCACCACCCTCTACCAATCAGGAGGGGTTTCGTCCCGACAGGACCTCCCCGAGAGGAGATTTTGACCAACCAGGGTGACTTCTGGGTTAGAGTGACCCCTCCGGAAGGGAGTCGTGTGACCCCACTAAGAACGCCCCCCAAGTCCCTCCGCCTATCAGAGTGCAGCACCATTACCCCATAAATCCCAGCGCCAGACAGAGGAGGCGGCCATCTCTTACCAAGGACACGTGTTTTCGAAAACGCGGAAAGGCTGCTGAGAGGAAACATGGACTCCTTCACCACCCCCGTGAGAAGTTCGGACTTTGTTTTAGCCCCGAGGGTCTTTGACCGTCCGCGGAGAAAGCGCTACATCAGCGACAGTTCCGAGGGGAGCCCTTTGGCCCAGCCGTTGCTGGATACGCCGGAACCCGACCCCGAAACCCTCGTGAGACACCCCGATGAGCATGGCGGTCTCTCTTTGTCCACCCCCTCAGAGGTGGAAGGCGATTGCGGCTCGGGGGAGTCACCGGCGGACAAGGCAAACGGAAAAGACGGCGCTCAGGTAAATGAATGCTTAAGAAGCGGCGGTCGAGGAGGGGTGGGTAATGCGTTAGGAACCGGGGGTTGCGTAAATTAAAAAACAAGCAGTGAGGGGTGCTTACACGTTTTCTTTTCTGAAAATTTCTCAACAGCTCGACGATGCCTTTCTAGAGGACCCGGACAGCGATGCATCAAGCAGTGAAGATGAACTGGGCCCACCATGTTTTTGCTCAACGCCAATACGAGTTGTTGAAGAGGACTCTGAGGATGATGGCTATGAGGAGTTTAGGAGGCGGCTTGGCATAGAACTAACTGAGCCAGTGCCACATCGTGAGCGTAAAAAAGTCATGCGGACTATTGTACGCGTTGCTGTTTATGCTATCCTTAAACACTGCCTTAGGGAAAAGCTTTTTGAAGATTGTGAGGGCTGTGTCATAGATGCGCCAGGCCAAAGGCACCATGATTGTGTGACTTGGACTTCAGTGGATATAAACTGCAAGCTCCGGGGCCTGTGTGCTGAGCTGTGTTTGGAAAGCTTATTAAACACTGTTGTTGCCATAGGCCATGGTATGCAATGTCTGTGCCTAACCCAAGAACATTTAGCGCAAGGGGTGACCTTGATAAATGCTGTGCAATTCAGTGCAGACCCTGACCGTGTTCTAAGGAAAATGACCAAACCGGAAGATGCCTGCTTAGAGCATTATATTGACCGTCTAGTCCGCACAAAGAGTTACAGAACCCTGCTTAAGAAAAAAACTATTTGCAAGAAATCTAAAAGGATTAAGGTAGAGAATGGTGAGGGGACAAACATGCGATATAAAACGTGGTAGCTGTAAATTTTTTTAAAAGGGGGGGAGGGGGTTTGTGACTATTGTGTTTTGTTAGAAGGCCTTTGGCCTTTAAGTGAGCTAAAAAGTTTTAATGAAGCATCTTGGTTTTGTTTTCAAGAAGCTGTATGTTTTTTAAATTAAAAAAAATAAATTGTTTGTGAGAATTAGCTCTTGTGTTTTGTGTGTGTGTGTGTGTGTGTGTGTGTGTGTGTGTGTGTGTGTGTGTGTGTGTGTGTGTCTATAGCAAAAAGCTGAAATGTATGTTGTGGTGGGGAAGGGGAAAAAATCCTAACAATGTGCTTACAATAAAAGAACCAAGGCTAGTTCAGACATGTGTCTGAGTACAATAGAGTTAATATGGAGATATACTTATCTAATAGAACTGCCTTTACTAGCAGGGCCAAATATTGATTTTGCCCCAGAGCCCTAAGTGGCCCTCTCAAGGCTTGAACTCACAACACTGGGCTTAGCAAGCCAATGCTTAAACCACTGAGCTAGCCTTAGTCTGTTGAACTGAATGGGGTTTTAACCACACACACCCAGACAAAATGGTTTCACTATCCCAGATCACAAAAGGGAATGCTATGGGAGGGGTGATTAAATTAACCTGTTAGCAACTATGTTGAAGTTTTGTTTGAAACAATGGGCTAAGAGGGTATAAAAACCTCAGGTATGCAGCAGTTTGTCCTTTTTCAACAGAAAACTTTCTTGGATAGCTGCTGGACTGCAAAAAGAGGTAAGACTTGCTGTCTTTAACTCTGAAACTATATATTATATAAGGCCACTCTTTGCCCATGCTGTCTTAGTAAATAATGGTGCCTATGTTTATTGCAGTGTGATCTGTTAGCATGGAACCAGGAACTTTAAACTGCATTTCACCACCAGGCCAAGGTAAAAAAAAAAAAAAAACCCACCATTTTAACTATAGTTGTGCTTAATACTGTTGAATTAAAAAAAACACAACCATGCCACCACAACTCCAGTTCCTCAGTGGCCACCACCACACCAAGCCCTGAGGAACTGGAGTTGTGGTGGCATGGTTGTTTTTTTACCAGAGTCTTTTGTTTTGTCCTTGGGTTTGACGTATATGAGGTTTGGACCGCCCGGATGTTTCAGCTGCACTCTTGCGCTGTTTTGCGTTGTTAAAGGTCTCAAAGCAGATTCCTGGTTCGTTGGCAGTTCTGGAGGAGATGTCCTTGTATCTCTGACTACAGCATTGTCAGAAAAGTTGCCCAGGCCTATGACGGGGGAAAAACAACATTTTACAAAAACTGAACTTTACCACCTCTCTCACCCACACCTATGTATTTACTTAAAATACAAAACCTCATAGAACAGCCAAGCCAATAAGCAAAATATATTTACAGGGCTTCATCCATCCATCAGTCACTGATGCTGGTGAATTTTCCTTTTCAGCTGTCTCTTTCCTTTTTCTTTTCAGCTTGTTTTCCCTCTGGTCTAAGGATCTCTCATGTTTTGACTGTACTGTGGAGCAAACAACAACATTATTATAAAACTCATGAAACCGTCTTGTAAACATACATCACACTTACTTCATTAGGGTGTTTTTCTATTTAAAAAAGTCATAGCTTTACAACAAAATAATCCATTTCAGGCTGTACAACAAACAAGTTTTTTAAATACATCTCATTTTGCAGAATAAAAACCAAAACTGCTTTTAAAATCCATTTTGCAGAGAAACCCTTGTTAGTTTAAAACCCACATGCATGTTCTGACCCCAGCCATGTGCCTTTGGTTTTGGTTTAGTTAGTAGCATCCACCCCCACCGGTGCCTCAAACCCATCACATTATACACAGTAAAAAAAAAAAACAACCCTGTGCCAAGTACTTTTAAAAAAAAAACCTATGCCTTGCACAGGGCCCACACACACACACACACACCAGCAGCTTTATAAAACACACCAAACCAAGTTTGCAGCCATACACTTTTCAAAAACCCCACATGCATTTAAAAGCCTGTTGCCAAAAAAAAAAAAAAAAAAAATAAGTTACCTTTCACTATGGGATAAAGTGTTGCAGGCACATGGTTGTTCTGTTCCCCCTCATGTGTGCTTGAGCCTTCAGGTTCAAGAACAAGCAAAAATGTTAGTTAGTATTACCACCAAATCCCTATGCAGCCTGTGTAATACTTTTTTTTTTAATTCAACAGTATTAAGCACAACTATAGTTAAAATGGTGTGTTTTTTTTTTTTTATCTTGGCCTGGTGGTGAAATGCAGTTTAAAGTTCCTGGTTCCATGCTAACAGATCACACTGCAATAAACATAGGCACCATTATTTACTAAGACAGCATGGGCAAAGAGTGGCCTTATATAATATATAGTTTCAGAGTTAAAGACAGCAAGTCTTACCTCTTTTTGCAGTCCAGCAGCTATCCAAGAAAGTTTTCTGTTGAAAAAGGACAAACTGCTGCATACCTGAGGTTTTTATACCCTCTTAGCCCATTGTTTCAAACAAAACTTCAACATAGTTGCTAACAGGTTAATTTAATCACCCCTCCCATAGCATTCCCTTTTGTGATCTGGGATAGTGAAACCATATTGTCTGGGTGTGTGTGGTTAAAACCCCATTCAGTTCAACAGACTAAAGCTAGCTCAGTGGTTTAAGCATTGGCTTGCTAAGCCCAGCATTGTGAGTTCAAGCCTTGAGAGGGCCACTTAGGGTTCAGGGGCAAAATCAATATTTGGCCCTGCTAGTTAAGGCAGTTCTATGAGATAAGTATATCTCCATATTAACTCTATTGTACTCAGACACATGTCTGAACTAGCCTTGGTTCTTTTATTGTAAGCACATTTTTAGGATTTTTTCCCCTTCCCCACCACAACATACATTTCAGCTTTTTGCTATACACACACACACACACACACACACACAAAACACAAGAGCTAATTCTCACAAACAATTTTTTTTTAATTTAAAAAACATACAGCTTCTTGAAAACAAAACCAAGATGCTTCATTAAAACTTTTTAGCTCACTTAAAGGCCAAAGGCCTTCTAACAAAACACAATAGTCACAAACCCCCTCCCCCCCTTTTAAAAAAATTTACAGCTACCACGTTTTATATCGCATGTTTGTCCCCTCACCATTCTCTACCTTAATCCTTTTAGATTTCTTGCAAATAGTTTTTTTCTTAAGCAGGGTTCTGTAACTCTTTGTGCGGACTAGACGGTCAATATAATGCTCTAAGCAGGCATCTTCCGGTTTGGTCATTTTCCTTAGAACACGGTCAGGGTCTGCACTGAATTGCACAGCATTTATCAAGGTCACCCCTTGCGCTAAATGTTCTTGGGTTAGGCACAGACATTGCATACCATGGCCTATGGCAACAACAGTGTTTAATAAGCTTTCCAAACACAGCTCAGCACACAGGCCCCGGAGCTTGCAGTTTATATCCACTGAAGTCCAAGTCACACAATCATGGTGCCTTTGGCCTGGCGCATCTATGACACAGCCCTCACAATCTTCAAAAAGCTTTTCCCTAAGGCAGTGTTTAAGGATAGCATAAACAGCAACGCGTACAATAGTCCGCATGACTTTTTTACGCTCACGATGTGGCACTGGCTCAGTTTGTTCTATTCCAAGCCGCCTCCTAAACTCCTCATAGCCATCATCCTCAGAGTCCTCTTCAACAACTCGTATTGACGTTGAGCAAAAACATGGTGGGCCCAGTTCATGGGCATCGCTGTCCGGGTCCTCTAGAAAGGCATCGTCGAGCTGTTGAGAAATTTTCAGAAAAGAAAACGTGTAAGCACCCCTCACTGCTTGTTTTTTAATTTACGCAACCCCCGGTTCCTAACCCATTACCCACCCCTCCTCGACCGCCGCTTCTTAAGCATTCATTTACCTGAGCGCCGTCTTTTCCATTCGCCTTGTCCTGTTTCCTCTCAGCAGCCTTTCCACGCTTTCTATGCAAAGCCTCTTAAACTCCTCATAGCCATCATCCTCAGAGTTACCAACCCCTCCTCGACCATCGCTTCTTAAGCAATCATTTACCTGAGCGCCGTCTTTTCCGTTCGCCTTGTCCGCCGGTGACTCCCCCGAGCCGCAATCGCCTTCCACCTCTGAGGGGGTGGACAAAGAGAGACGGCCATGCTCATCGGGGTGTCTCACGAGGGTTTCGGGGCCGGGTTCCGGCGTATCCAGCAACGGCTGGGCCAAAGGGCTCCCCTCGGAACTGTCGCTGATGTAGCGCTTTCTCCGCGGACGGTCAAAGACCCTCGGGGCTAAAACAAAGTCCGAAGTTCTCACGGGGGTGGTGAAGGAGTCCATGTTTCCTCTCAGCAGCCTTTCCGCGCTTTCGAAAACACGTGTCCTTGGTAAGAGATGGCCGCCTCCTCTGTCTGGCACTGGGATTTATGGGGTAATGGTGCTGCACTCTGATAGGCGGAGGGCCTTGGGAGGCGTTCTTAGTGGGGTGACACGACTCCCTTCCGGAGGGGTCACCCCAACCCAGAAGTCACCCTGGTTGCTCAAAATCTCCTCTCGGGGAGGTCCTGTCGGGACGAAACCCCTCCTGATTGCTAGAGGGTGGTGGGGGGAGTACTTAGAGGGGTCACACGACCCACTTCCGGACGGGTCACCCCCGCCCCGGAAGTCCCCCTGATGGGTCAAAATCTCCTCTCGGGGCGGTCCTTTCGGCACAAAACCCCTCCTGATTGGTAGAGGGTGGTGGGGGGAGTTCTTAGAGGGGTCACATGACACACCTTGCTTCCGGTCAGGTGGCACCGTGACCCCGGAAGTAATAGCCCCATGGGGTGGGACTTCCGGTGACAGGTGGGAGGGACCAAGGGGTCAAGGGGCGGGCTTTAAGGGGTCAAGGGGCGGGGTTAGGGTTTGATTGATGGTAGGGCCCTTATACTACTCTAAGAAAACAACTTCTCCACCTGAGGCCACAATAAAGCCTCCAACCAAGCAAGGTGATTGTGCTGGTAACCCCTCCCTTGCAGCCTCATTGCCGGACAGCTACGTGAACTAAGACTATGAAATCTTGAAGAATAGCTTGCAGAAGCTAGCCAAAACTACCTGAAGATGAAACTTTTAATATTTCTCAGCCTCTCCTCCTTAACGAACTTGGTGTGGGGAGGGAAAAAGTAATCTTGGCCAATCAGTAGCCTCCGGTTTGGCCTGTGTCGTATTGCAGTGTATTCCGGCTCTATATGGTTGCCCATTGTTGTAGTCCCCGCTCCCCAGCTACTCCCCCTCGTATCTTCTCCAATTCCCATACAAATCTGTCTGGCCGTAGCCTCAGGGAAATTCAAGTCTCGGAACAACAAATGTGGTATAGCACATCCTACCGATGGAATTGTTGTTTACAGTGGTGAATTGTGCTAAATGCTACTATAAGAACCACCACTTTCTCATTTCCCTCTCTGCTTTCCAAATAACTACCTAGTACCCTAATTGTTTTCAGAAAGCGGCCATTCAACTGGCCCAGCTTGTGCAGTGGGAAAGTTTTTATTGGGGAAAGGGAGGTGTAGTAGAAGGAATCTTACATGACCTAACTAGAGTAGCCGCTATTTGAACAATAGACAAAGCCCAAAACCATAAAAAACACCTGGAAAATTTGGAAAAAGCATCAGGCCTCCTTACTGAGGCAGGGTTAACTAAACACCCTTGCCTTAGCAGGAAAGAACACTGTCTGGGATTCAGCTTGTAGTCAAATGCAGGATTTCTTTAACGGTCCCTTAGAAAAAAAATGTAAACCAATGTTTTAAATCAGCGGTGGCCTAAAACCCTTACCACTACTGTGGGAGTGCCACCCAAGCTGTGGAAGTGGAGAAATACGTGAACATTGTCAAAATAAAGCTGTGACTCTGTTGCATGTACCTTCCAAGCTTCGGAACCGGTAAATGGCACCTGGGCTCCAGTGCACTTACTTGTGCCAAAACCCTGGGCGAATTGTCTCTGGGACTGGGTTATCCACCGGCAGGTATGGGAAGTTAAACCACCCCATGAACCTAGCCATTTCATCACCACTCCCTCTGATTTCGCTGCTCAACATATCTGGGTGGGTATCGGAACCTTGTGGTCTTTATGGCCCTTGGAACCCCCACAGCTATTTTGCCTCCGCAAATTGCATCCTGAAGAAGTAGTTAACGTTTTAATTTGGCATGTTGGGAAGGGGAAGCGATAGGTAAAAATCCAAAGGAAAAATTACTATTTAGTAAAAGCCAGGGATGTGCCCTGCCATCGGACCCCCACATCCCTATCCCCTTTCACCTTAACTTAACCGCTGCACAAGGAAGCCGCTTTATTGTATGGCCTGCTAATCCTCAGGTTTATGTAACCCTCCATCCAAGTGTTCCTTTTATATTTAATTGGACTTCCCCTATCCCTAACCGCTTCCTAAACCTCACTTCTCTACTCCCTCTGCTCTCCAACTTATCTCACCTGCAAAACCCAAATGCATGTAATAGAAATAGAATACAACAAAAAGGCCAAAGCCTTCCAAACTGCTTATCGAGTACATACCTTATGCTCCTCCTATGACATTGCATGCTTTGCCTCTAAGGAAATCGCCCAAGTTACACCCAGTTGGCTAACCTCTTCTACTCTTCACATTCTATTTTAGATTGTTCTAGCAATTTGTTGCAGATTAATGTTGGCTGTTGCTTGTTGTCTATGTAAATTTTGCCGTTTGCCCCGGCTCCCGGTTCAGCCCCGACCACCACCGGAAGCCCTTTATTTTCCACCCCACACTGTATTGTCCCTCAAATCCGGAAATCGACCACCTTAGTGTCATTTCTCAATCCAAATACTGTCCTATGGCCCCTTTGTTTAATAATAGTAGTGATGCCTATAGGGCATCAGAGGAGGGAAATTGTGGGGAAATAGAGGGGGGGGGCTTTCTTTTTAATAGCCAGAGCTTTGAATCTGAAGGCCCCAAAATAAACCCTCCAACAGAGATCTGTTATGCTGATGGCCTTTGCACAGAGTAGGGCAGGCCTAAAGCTTAAACGAGACTAAACTGCACAGTTTTCTGCCAAACTCGGTCAAGGGTCATGTCCAGAGGAGGGAATGGGAGAATAACCCCCCCCCTGCAGCAGTACTAATGAAATATGTTCATAACTGATGAAATATGATAACCGCAAGCTACGGAAATAACGTAAGATGCTTGTGATTTGTAAATTGTTTTGCAGAGAGTTAATCATCCTTGCTGCTATAACTATTTGCAATATTTTCCAAGTCCAGCTATCTGCAATTTAACCAATGATAGCTCTCCTTTAAGCTCCCCTGGAACCCCCCCCCCCTTAAGCCTTTGCTGAAATCCCCCGGAAAATGACATAGTCCAAGTCTTGAGAAATGTACCCAAGCTAGGGCCGAGCACCACCCCTGCGGAAACCACCAAGCGCCCTTCTACCCAAACAAACACCCACTCCTCGGAAATTAAGTCAGAGGGTAGGGAGGGGGGTGAGAAGATTGACCCCAACCCCTGCTTCCTAGCTCGTGATCAGCTCATGCTCAACCCTTGCCCAGCTTGTGATTTGTCCCCAAAGCTCGTGCTCAACCCTTGCTCAGCTTGTGATTTGCCCCCAATGATTTAATTCATGACGTATTGTTTGTACCCTGCTTGTGGTTTAATGGAATAAAAGCAGCCTGTGAGCTGTTGCTAGGGGTGCCAGTTTGAAAAACTGCACCCCAATGCGTTGGTATGTATTGCAATAAAGGCCTCAGGCTCTGAGTCTGTGAACTAAAATCACTGCGTGGGTGATTCTTTCCATGACAAACGCATGCCCGAAGGGATTTCTGGAGCACCTGCCACATTTCAACGTCTTATGGAGAAAGTTGTGGGAGACATGAATTTACTGCAAGTGTTAGTTTATTTGGATGACCTGATTGTGTTTGGAAGAACCTTGGAGGAGCATGAAGAAAGACTTCTTAAAGTGCTTGATAGGTTAGAGGATTATGGTTTGAAGCTTTCAATTGACAAATGCCAGTTCTGCAGGACCTCAGTGAAGTATGTGGGTCACATCGTGTCCCAAGAGGGTGTGAGTACTGATCCCGATAAAATAGAAGCACTCACTACATGGCCATGTCCAAGTAACTACAGAGAACTCAAGACTTTCCTTGGGTTTAGTGGCTACTACCGCAGATTTGTGAAAAACTATGCTACGATTGTAAAACCTCTGAATGATCTTACCAGGGGATACCAGTCCAGCAGGAACAAATCTAAGACCAAGAATAAGGGGAGGTCCCCAAAGCCTCCTGTGCAGAGACACTATGGCCCCTTTGAACCATTTGGGCCACGGTGGGATGAGAGATGTGAAAGGGCTTTTCGAGAAATCATTACTTGCCTAACTCATGCTCCAGTCCTAGTCTTTGCTGACCCAAGCAAACCATTTATCCTGCATACTGATGCCAGTTTGGAGGGTCTGGGAGCAGTACTGTACCAGGAACTGGAAGGAAAACGTAAACCTGTAGCCTTTGCCAGCCGAGGACTGTCTGATAGTGAAACTCGCTATCCCACCCACAAGCTGGAGTTCTTGGCCTTGAAATGGGCCATCACTGAGAAATTTCGAGACTACTTGTATGGTGCTCAGTTCCAGGTGTGGACAGACAACAACCCACTGACCTATGTGTTAACAAGTGCTAAGCTGGATGCTACAGGGCAAAGATGGGTGGCCGCTTTGGCTAGCTATGACTTCAGCATTCAATACCGATCAGGGAGAAGCAATGTAGATGCAGATGCATTGTCCAGGCGTCCACAGGCACCAGGAGTTGCTGTGATACCCACAGATGGAGTGAGGGCTATTTGCAGTGTGAGTCGCCGGGAGCCAGAGTCCCATGAAAGTCTTCATGGATGTGCTGCAGAAGCTTTGGGCCTGCCCCCTGAATGCGTGCCTTCTGCTTCAGTGAACTATATTGCGTTGGACCAATCTCCTTTGCCCATGCTCAATGCGGCTGACTGGCAGGAAGCCCAGCTGCAAGATATTGACATTCGTGATACACTACTTGCCAAAAGGGAGGGGTGAAGCCCAGCTGTGGTTGTCCCACCTAACCCGGAGGGTAAACTACTATTGAGAGAATGGACCAAACTAAAACTGATTCAGGGAGTGCTACACCGAGTGACCACAGACCCTTTACAAAAGCAACGAGCACAGCTAGTGCTGCCAAAAGAGTACAGAGCCCTGGCCATGAGGGCCCTGCATGATGACTTTGGCCATTTAGGGATGGAGAGGACCCTGGAACTTATTCGTAGTAGGTTCTATTGGCCTCGGATGGCTGAAGATGTTCGCAGGAAATGTGAGACCTGCGCTCGATGTGTTCAAAGGAAAACTCTGCCCACGAGGGCTGCATATCTGAAGAACATCACCAGCAACAAACCTCTGGAGCTGGTATGCATTGATTTCTTGTCTTTAGAAGTAGACAAGAGAAATATTGGGAACATTCTAGTAGTGACTGACCATTATACGCGATATGCGCAGGCATATCCCACACGTGATCAGAGGGCCATCACTGTTGCTCGAGTACTGTGGGAGAAATATTTCTCAGTTTATGGATTTCCAGCCCGGATACACTCGGATCAGGGGCGGGACTTTGAGAGTCACCTTCTGAAGGAGGTGCTGAGGATAGCGGGAATTAAAAAGTCTAGGACAACGCCTTATCACCCTCAAGGTGATCCACAGCCAGAGAGGTTCAACCGAACCCTATTAGATATGTTGGGGACTTTGCGGCCAGAGCAGAAGGCAACCTGGAGCCAACATGTTGCATTTCTGGTGCACGCCTACAATGCCACAAAGAATGATGCTACAGGAGTCACCCCATATCTCTTAATGTTTGGGCGAGAACCAAGATTACCCATAGACCTGTGCTTTGGTGTATCAGAGGATGGAGATAGCTATGAAACTCATCAGCAATATGTATCCCGACTAAGAGAAAAGCTGCGGGATGCTTATCACTTAGCTACATCTGCGGCTCGGAAGAACGCAGACCGGAACAAACATCGATATGATGCTAGGGTACGTCTGCAAGAACTCCAGCCGGGGGACAGAGTCCTGCTGCGAAATTTGGGTATTACTGGCAAACACAAGATAGCTGACAGATGGAAGGCAATACCTTACTTGGTGATGGAAAAGCTAGGAGATCTGCCGGTCTACAAGATCAAACCTGAAGATGGTCCAGGGCAGACAAAGACAGTGCATAGAAACCTTTTGCTCCCTGTGGGGGAATTGGTAGACACCCCGTATGAGATGGGCCACAACAGGGCAATCGGGCGGAACGAAGGTGCTGGACCAAAGCTGCCCTCCAACGTGGACAGCCAGCCCCCTGCAGCTAACCTACCCCTATGCAGCACATGCGAGAGTGAGTCTGAGGAGGAAGACACAACCATGGTGTATCCTGGGATGGAGACAAGATTTCAGTCTCGATCAGCATCAAAAGAGAGCTCCTCCTCTTCCTCCCTAAACCCCATGGCAGAAGTATTTAGGCCCATTCCTGACACCACTGGGCCACTGGTGGGACCCCCATGTGATGACACACACAGGTTATTGGACAGTGGAGACATACAGGTGGAGGATGTCCTGGGCACCTTGGACCCTCCACTGTTAGAACTAGAACTGCAGGGGCCTATGCCAGTAGCCGAGGGGCCCTCAAAGGAAACCTCCCCATCTGTCGTTCAAGACGCTGTCCACTCTACCACGGTAACAGAGAGTCTCAATAGACGAGACAGGGTAATAAGACCAGTAAAACGGTTGACTTATGATGCACCTGGGGTGACTAGTGAGGAATCAATATGTTTAGCACACAGGCTTGTGGAAGCTAAAGTGGGCTATCTGAGGCCCTTTGGAGGGAACCAGTGAGTTGGTATAATAGGGAGTGTGATTTGTCGGGACGACAAATTCTCGGCTGGGGGGAGGATGTAAGCAGAGTCAGGATGAGCTCTACCCTGACATCTGGTGGTGAATTATGGCGAGTGTGGAAAAGAACTCCAGGGGCTGATCTTGTTTGCATAGGCACACCCACTCGCCTGGCATGGAACAACAGCAATTGAAAGTGGTTACTTTGGCTGGTGTGGGATCCCCAGTTTCTCTATTATTGGGGCAGGAAGAATAAAGTTTTGTTACCCTGATTCTGTGAATCAAGGCCAGTGGAACTGTTGTATGACAGAAGGACTGAGTGAGTCCTTCACCATTACCTAAGTAGCACTTGCTTGACAAGGGGCATGGGTTACAAAACCCAGTGAATTGAGAGAGGATGGGGACAGGTATTTGTACTTGATGGTATGGGCCTCCCTCTGAGGGTTTGAAACACCAATTGCACCACCTCCTCTCTCCACTGTTGAATGTCAGAGCTAACTTTGATTCCATTAGGAGTCTAGTTACAGGCTGCTGAGCTGAATTCACTTTGGGCCAATGGTGCACCAGCACTGGGGCTCCCCTACTATACTATGAGCTGAAATCACAAAAGAGCTAAAGTTATTAAGAGCTGAGATCACTGAGTGTTGTGTTAACTAGTGGGGGAGCCTGAAGCTATATTGCTCAGAAGCTGGCGGAGCAATTTGTGGGGACGACCGGAGGAGCAGCGAGCGGCGCGGAGCCTTGCGGGGCCGGTTGGAGTGGCCCAAGGAACGGCAAGCGGAGCTGTTTGCGGGGACGGCTGGAACGGCTCACAGGTCGGTGAGCGGAGCGGAGCAGCTTGTAGAGCGGAGCAGTTTGTGGGATGGCAGGAAAGTGGACTGGCTCGTGGTGAAGGCTGCGGCGGAACCCCCACGGAGAAACAGACGGCTGGCCAGCCTCGGATCACGTAAGGTGCCCCTTAACACCCTGCGTGCCCCCCCTTTTTGCTCTGGGGCTGCACTGACCAGGGACAGAGACTTTGGGGGTTGTTGGACTTTTGGGACTTTGGGTGGTTGCTGGACCCAAGAGACTTTGGGGGTGTTGGACTTTGGGGACTCTGGGTGATTTTTGGGTTGTTGGATTCAAGAGCCAAAGGGAAAGGACACAGCCCAATTTGCTGGGGTGGGTTTTGCTCATGGTTTGTGTTATGAATCCTGTTTGTGGTGTTTTTCCAATTTTATGCTGATGTCGTTTACCTCATGTTATTAAACATTTTCTGCTACACTCAGACTCCGTGCTTGCGAGAGGGGAAGTATTGCCTCTTAGAGGTACCCAGGGGGGTGGTATGTAATTGTCCCAGGTCACTGGGTGGGGGCTCCAGCCGGTTTTGCATTGTGTTATTGAAACGGAACCCCTAGATACAGAACCCGGCCCTTGTTGCTGCCAACTTAGATGGGCAGAAGGGTTACATCTGGATAGTTGAAGTCCCCCATCACCACCAAATCTTAGGCTTTGGATGATTTTGTTAGTTGTTTAAAAAAAGCCTCATCCACCTCTTCCACCTGGTTAGGTGGCCTGTAGTGTACTCCTAGCATGACATACCCTTGTTTTTTACCCCTTTTAGCCTAACCCAGAGACTCTCAACACTTCCGTCTCCTATGTCCATCTCCACCTCAGTCCAAGTGTGTACATTTTTAATATATAAGGCAACACCTCCTCCCTTTTCCCCCTGTCTATCCTTCCTGAGCAAGCTGTACCCATCCACACCAACATTCCAATTATGTGTATTATCCGACCAAGTTTCGGTGATGCCAACAATGTCATAGTTGTATTTATTTATTAGCACTTCCAGTTCTTCCTGCTTAGACCCTACAATAACTCACCAGTACCCATACTTCTCGCGTTTGTATATAGGCATCTAAAATACTGATTTGATTTTGCCTCCCAGTTTTGCCCTGACCCTCCTTTCTCTCTGCCATTATAGCCCACGCTCCCTCCTATTTCCGACCCATCTCCCAGGTCTCCATGTTCCCCATTTAACAAACTGGCTTTCTGTGGTCTCTTCAACTTTCCCCAAAACACACCGGATTCAGGGCCATGAGACAGTTCTGTTGTTCCTGGCTGACCTTCACCGTTTCACTCCTTTTCCTGGCCCCTGCATTTTGTTCAATGACTTTCCTCTAATTGTCTAAGTCCCTCAGTATCCTATCCCTACCCTCCAGCATATCTACCACTCCTCCCAGTTTAGTGTCATCTGCAAACTTGCTGAGAGTGCAGTCCACATCATCCTCCAGATCATTAATGAAGATATTGAACAAAACCGTCCTCAGGACCAACCCCTGGGACACTCTGCTTGATACCGGCTGCCAACTAGACATGGAGCCATTGATCACTCCCCGTTGAGCCTGATGATCTAGCCAGCTTTCTATCCACCTTATTGTCCATTCATCCAGCCTATACTTCTTTAACTTGCTGGCAAGAATACTGGGGGAGACCGTCCACTGCTTTCCCCTCATCCGCAGAGCCAGTTATCTCATTATAGAAGGCAATTAGGTTAGTCAGGCATGACTTTCCCTTGGTGAATCCATGCTGACTGTTCCTTATCACTTTCTTCTCCTCAAAGTGCTTCAAAACTGATTACTTGAGGACCTGCTCCATGATTTTTCCAGGGCACTACATTAGCCTTTCCAGTCATCCGGGACCTCCCCCACTTGCCATGAGTTTTCAAAGATAAAGGCCAGTGGCTCTGCAATCACATCTCCCAACTCCTTTAGCAACCTCGGATGCAATGCATCCAGCCCCATGGACTTGTGCTCGTCCATCTTTTCTAAATAGTCCTGAACCACTTCTTTCTCCACAGAGGGCTGGAAACACTTGGAAAACATTTGCAGCTGAGATTCAGGAGAGAGAGTCTGTAGGGAAGGATGCTCCCTGCTGCTTTTTCCTCCCCTGTTGGAGTTTCTTTTGTTTCCCTTCCTGCTTGATGACTCTGTTTGTTGCTTAAATGCAAATTAAACAGAGCACCCATTCCTTTGTTGAGACAGGCCTGTTTGCCAACCTCAGGTTAGAGCACGTGTTAACACCATAAAGGAGAATCTTATCACTTCACGTACAATGTTGCCACACACATATTAGATCAGGGCAATACTGACCGGCAAATTATACATTTACAAATAATACATTGCAAGATTGTACAAAGATTATTACAACAGTGGGTACGGTGTGGGCACAAGGGTACATTCTGTCACACTCCCCTACCTTCCCCCTCTCGGTCCTTTGTTCTCAAGGTGGTGTCTTTGCTCAGCTTCCCTGCTGAGAGGCAGGGAAATCCATAAACCATTGGGGCTTGCATTGTCTCTCTGACCCCTTTCTTGATGTGGGTCAATTTCAACTAGTTCCTTAATGACTCCCTCCTCCACCCAGACAGGGAGGTGACACCCACCTATGGCTCGGAACCTGTCCTGAGAGCAAACTTGCTCCTATTTTTTCTCCCCACAGGGTAACACTGCAACACATAGGGGAAACTGAAGCACATACACGGGTCATAAAATACTACAAAAAATTCCCACTTTGTCACAGGGACCAATCCCCTGGTTTTGTTGGTTTTTTCCCCCCCACTGGCTGATCTGACCCAAAGTGGCTCTATTCACCATGGCACTGTCTTCCAGGACGCTGGGGCTTTCAAATGTGATGAGAAGGCCCAAGCTGAATCCTGGTATGTTATAGGAAATACATTTCCTGCTGTGCGGCGCTCATACTCAGGGTCATTGGCACCCCATTGTGCTGGGTGCAGCGTGGACACACAGTGACCAAGACCAGGCCGGCATAGCAGGGGGCTGCAGGTCGGGATTGAGGGGCACTGGTGGAGAAGGGGGTCAGGCAGCCCCTGCTCTCACTCTGCCCCTGGACCTGGTGCATTCTGGGTGCATTTGCATTTCCCCGGAGGCCCCTCCACCTGTGCCCAGAGCAAAATCCCAATCAACTGTGCCAAGCGGGTGCAGGGATGTCACCGCCTCTGGGCTCCAGGACTGGCAGACTCTGTTAATGGTTCATTCGCTGGGGAATAAGAGGATGGAGCAGCCCCTGAAGGAGAGACAGACAGGGACCTCGCAGCTCCACAGACACCCAGGAACTGCTCCTTCCCCTGGCACGGAGTCACCCCAGGTGAGTGGGAGCCCCAGCCCTGTACGGACAGCTCTGGCATCACATGGCCTTACAGCAGCCTTCTTCTTTTGGGGTATCTGGTGAGCACAGGGGCTGCACACAGACTGGGGTGTTATTGTAGGGTCTCTGGTGGGCACAGGGGCTGAACACAGACTGGTGAGTTATTGTAGGGTCTCTGGTGAGCACAGAGGCTGCACACAGACTGGTGAGTTATCGTAGGGTCTCTGGTGAGCACGGGGGCCATGCACAGACTGGTGTGTTATTGTAGGGTCTCTGATGAGCGCGGGGGCGGCACACAGACTGGTGAGTTATTGTAGGGTTTCTGGTGAACACGGGGGTCATGCACAGAAGACTGGTGAGTTATTGTAGGGTCTCTGGTGAACACACGGGGGGCTGCGCACAGACTGGTGAGCTATTGTGGGCTCTACACATAGTGTTTGCTATTTTGGCAGGGCTGGGAGCTGGCAGCTTGTCTCTGGGCTTGGGAGACAGTCACAGGGAACTGATGGGTCTCCTGTCCCCGCAGGTGTCCCTCGCACTGTCCCGCTGGAAGCTGTGAAGGCCCATCCCGGCCAGCGATGCTGATCCTGAGCTGTTCCTCCAAGCTGCGGCTGCTGGAGGGGATGCTACAGCGGGGCCTGCCTGACACGCTGCCGGTGACCAGGACTCGCCTGCCCCCGCAGGGCCGAACCCTCCCACCCTTGGGCTGGGCAGAGAGCAGGGCAAAGTCCCTCATAGACACCTGGGTGATGGGGCACATATTGGACTGGGGTGCAATCCCCTGGGTTGGGGTACATGCAGGGCTGGCCCTTCCACCTGGTCAGGGGGTAGCAGTTTGGGGGGCAGACCCTTTCTCCAGGTCAGGGGGCAGCAGTTCAGGGGCCGGGCAGGCTCTCATAGATCCACAGGGGATGTGCCGTACCCCAGCTTGTCACCAGTCCCCTAGGAGCGACCCCGGTAGTGAGCCAGGGCCCGAGGCTCCACACAGCTCCACAGGGGCAGGCCCGTGACCTCCACCACTGGGCCTTTGACACCAGCCCTCCCATCTCTCTCCGTGGCTCCCTGCAGCGAATGCAGCCGAACCAGATGCCTGCGGGAGGCTTGGACCGGGCCCCTGCGGTGTGTGTTGGCAGAGACCCCGGCAGCCTTTGCAAAACACAGTAGCGGTTCATTAGTCACCTGGCTAGACTCCTCAGGTTAGCACAGGGAATCAAAGGTTAAGCCACAGCCCAGCCTGGCCAAGCCTGGGCAATGAGCCAGCCAAGACGTCATGGGCCCCATGGCTCGCTCTGTCTCTGTCCCTTTGTTCTTAGGCCAAGGTGAAAGATGCTGAGACCCCCCAAAAGCCGGCTCTTAGCCCCGTATCCTGACCCCTCGCGGCCGCTGTTCTTCAGCTGGGGGCCTCTCTGCTGCAGAGCCGTGAGGGGGAATCTCACTCGCTCGGTGTGAACATCCACCCCAGCCACTGGGGTTTCCATGGTCTCTCCAGATCCTCCTTGCGTGTGTGTAGACTTTATTCCCTTGGTTAATGAGGCTGGTCTCCAGCCGGGCTGTTACATGAGTCACAACCCGTCCCTTCCCTTCACACGCTGCGCAGAGCAGTACAGGATGCAGAGGGAAACTGAGACACACATTTGAATCAGAAAGATACTACAGAAAGCTTCTACTTCATCACACAGGCCCCCTGCCCTGGGTTAGGGGTAGCAGCAGGAGGGCAGGCCCCTTCGCCAGGTTAGAGGTAGTGGTGGGAGGGGGGTGGCAGGCCCTTCCCCTAGGTTAGAGGTAGCGGTGGAGGAGCCCTCCCCTGGCCCTTCTCCTCACTCACCCCCCTGCCTCCCAAAGTCCAAATCCAGCACCAATGCCTACTGCTCACCCAGCGTAACCGCCAGGACCTGCCCATCCAATCAGAGCACAAGCGGGCTCTGTGCCAGCCAATCTCAGTATGGTCAGGGTTTGCGTAAGCCAATGAACATGTGGGCGGCTCCATGGCAGCCAATCACAGTGTGGGACAGCTGGGTGCTAGCCAAGCATGGCTCTGACCACCCCCACCCCCCTGGCTCTGAATTTCCTCCTGGTCCTCACCATGGGTGGCTCTGACCACACCCAGCTAAACCATTGACAAAATGGGCCTTTTATATATTTGTATGAATCCTATGTGTGCCTCAGTTTCCCCAGGCTACCCAGTGCGGGAAGCAAACCGTGAGAGGGAACCAGCTGGCTGTGAGAAGCAGCAAAAATGTGAAGAAATGCAGCAAAGGGTAAGTGGGCAAAGGCCCCAGGGATGCTGAATTCCGCAGGGAGCTGGATACTAAATTGTCCGTTTAAGGAGGAGGAGGGGCTGTAGACACCAACCTCAATGCCTTTGAGAAGGGTTGTGATTTGATCCTGGTTTACCCTTCGCACCGGCTCTGCTGTCTCACCCCCATGCTCGGGCCCCCAAAGCCATAGAGACGTACAGCCAGATGGACGGCGTTAATACTGGGGACTGGGAACTGTTCAAAAAGGCTCCACTGCTTATGTTTGACCTGACACCTGAGGCTTATATGAAAAGGTTTTGGGGTGTGCAAAAGACCCAGGGTGGGACCTAAATGGAAGCCACCTGCCGACTGGGAGAAGCCCTCCCGACAGCTCGGATCCCAGTGCAGACAGAGGACTCAGGGTGGGGGGGGCTGGTAGTCATGGTTCTCCTGGACATCGGCTTTGACCTCCTGCTGAGATTTTCTGTATCACCTTAAGACAAAATCCAGTCCCTGATTCTGCCCCAGCCACTGGGCCTTTGACACCAGCCCTCCCATCTCTCTCCTGCGGGAGGCTTGGACCGGGCCCCTGCGGTGTGTGTTGGCAGAGACCCCGGCAGCCTTTGCAAAACACAGGAGTGGTTCATCACTCTGACGGCTGCAGTTCTGCTTCCAGCAGCTTAGCTTGGGCCCCTGCTCTCTCCTTAGCTCTGCCCCACTCTGTCTGACTCAGGCCATTCCAGCTCACATACGGAGGACGGGACTCCCCTGGCCTCCTGACTCCCTGATAAGCCTGCCCGCCCTGTCAATCAGGCTGATCTGGAGCATTGGCCTCTCCCCATTGTTCCTGGGGACTGTCAGTCTCAGGCTCCTGATTTCCCATCGACCCTTCCCCTTTTAGTGCTGGGAGCTAGTCAATCAAAACACCCCCACTGAATGTTAGTAAGGGGGCAACAGTCCCCTTACATTAAGAAAAAATCCAGTCCCTGATCCTGCCCCAGGCAAGGGTTTGAACCCCAGGAGCCAGAGGTTCAGACTGGAGGTGTCAATGAAAAGGCGAATAGCTCGGCCGTCAGGGAGCAGGGTTTTCCCCCCATTGCCTGTAACACTAAGGAAAGGCTGTTGAGCTCAGGACACCTGTCTGGCTGGAAGTTGACCCCTGTATTTGAGTGGGGCAGGGGAACCACCCCCCCCCCCAATCTCCACACGGAACATGTGAGTCACACGGGCTCTGGCAGAACTTCCCTGAGGCTGTGGCCAAGGGAGCCAGCTCACAGCCTGCTCTCCCTGGGGAAACAGAGTCAGAGCGGAACCTGGTGGGAGCTGAGCCCCCAGCTGAGTATGGGCAGACACGGGCAGGGCATGGCCAAGGTTAAGACCCGGAATCGCCAGCAGGGGGGTCCTGGCCTGGGGTGAGGGCAACAGGTTAACCCCAGGAGGGGAAATGGATTCCTGGCATACACACAGCCCTGGGGTTGGGACAACCAGCGTAGGGGAGCCCCCTGCATCACCAGACCCTGGGACACCAGCACCCCAGAGACATGGCTGGGCTAAGACCAGCCTCGCAGGGGGACACACCTACACCGATCCCCCAAATGCTCAAGGGGTCACTTCCTACCCCAGCCGAGGGGTCAGGACACCCCAGGGTGCAGCCAAGATGGCCGACACATGGAGGAAGAGGGGGTCACGACCCTCCTCCCTCCCTGGCAGATGGGGGTGGGGAAATGCAGTGGCTGGATCCCATCCCAGTTTCAAACCCAAAGGTTTGGGGGGGGGGAGCAAAAGGGTGTTGAGGCTGCATGAAAACTCCCCCCTGCCCCCTGCTAGTATCAGTGAACAGACTTGCCCTAAGGGTGGATGTGAGACTGCTCTGAGCTGGGTATTGGAAAGGGTGAGTTTGAGTCGAGCCAGCTGTGAGCATGCTGACCGTGCCTGGTAGGACAGGGATGGGGAAGATGCTGTGGCTTCTATGGATAGCATTTGGGGGTTCGAACTTCACCAGGACAGTCACTAGTTTAAGTGACCCTGCCCAGTGAAGAGATGAAATAAAGTAGGATTTTTCTGTAATATTTTTACAACACTATGTGTGCCTCAGTTTCCCCCTATGTGTTGCATGGCTACCCAGTTGCGGGGGCGAGGGTGAGGATTAAGTTTACGCTCAGGGCAGGCTAAGAGACATAGGAGTGGGTGTCACCTCCCTGTGAGGGTGGAATAAAGGGTCCTTAAGGAACTTGTTGAACTCAACCCAGATCCCCAAGGGGGCCAGAGAGACAAGGCAAGCGCTGCTGACTCCTGGATTTCCCCGCCTCTCAGCCGGGAGGCTGAGCAGAGACCCCAGCTCGAGAGCACAGGACTGGGAGGTGGGGGGTGCTGGACAAAGATGGAGGCTCTCACCTGGAGCTGGCCAAGGAGGTCAGATGGAGACAGAGACAGCCTGGAAAGGGATTTTCACTCCAGCTTGGCTGGGCCCTGGCTGACCGCAATGGACACTGCTTTACCCCCAGTTCTCTCTGCTGACCTAAGGCCGCTCCGTGACTCATAAACTGGCCTGGCTTGACAATGCTGCCGGGTGTCACTGCAAACACAGGCTGGGGTGTGGGAGCCCCCAAGAGCGGCCAGGTCTCTCCCGGGGTCTGGCTCAGTGGGAGGCACCGGGCAGAGCTCGCGGGGTGGAGCAGGAGGGCTGGAGCCCAGAGGCTCCATCTCAGAGGCGGTGGCCTGCCCTGCAGGAAGAGTGGGGCCCCTGGGGGGTGGCACTTTGAGGGCTCCTCCAAGGGGCAGAGTAAAAGCTGGGGCCCAGCATCGATCCTGGGAATCCGGGACATCCCCGGACTCTGACCGCTGTGTCTTGGCAGGTCTACAGCGCTGTGATGCATGTGAACCGCGGGAACCCGGCTGGCCAGGAGGTGCTGGTGGATTCATGGCCAGAGTTCAAAATGGTCCTGACCCGGCCACGCAGAGAAGTGCGGCCTTTGTTGGTCCCCTCCCATCGGCCGCGCTCCCCTCCCCCGCCTGACCCCATCGCTGCCCCGCTCCCCTCCCCCGACTGACGCCATCACTCCCCCACTCCTCTCCCCTGCCTGATGCCATCTCTGCCCCGCTCCCCTCCCCCGCCTGATGCCATCTCTGCCCTGTTCCCCTCCCTGCGCCGTTCACAGGATCCCTTCCCCCTCCTCAAACTCTTACTTGGGGCTCGCTGTGCCCTGCTTCCCCGATGCCGTCCCTGAGGGTCATGGGGGGAGGGCAGAGGCTGCGCTCACCCACAGACAGTGTCCCCCCTGCAGGTGGCGCGAGACCCAAGCGATTATTTCACCAACTTGTACACGACCTTCTACCGGGACGAGGGCGCCTGCCGGGCCCTGCTGGAGAACAGCTGCACCGTGGACTGGGGCCAGGCCTTCCAGATACAGGGTGACCCCCTCCAGCCCCGCTCTGTCCAGCACCTGCCACATGGGGGGCAGGACCGCTCCCCCTCCCACAGGCCAATAGTCCTGAGGAGCCTGCCTGGGCCCCTTACCCCCCCCCCACAGGCCAATAGCCCCGAGGAGCCTGCCTGGGCCCCTCCCCCCCACGCGTCAATAGCCCCGAGGAGCTCACCTGGGCCCCTTCTCCATCCAGACCTGGGATCCTGAATGCGCCGAGCTTGGGAACCCCCAGTTGGGTCATGCCGGCTCACAGTGGCCCTTGGCCCCTCCCTGCTGCTCTCCCCTACCGGGCTGGGCCCCCCACGTCCATGGGCACCTTTCAGGGGCCCCTGCTGACAGCGCATGGCTGTCCCTGCAGGGCTGCAGGACGGGGTATACGAGACCATCAGGGACATCACCAGGGCCAGGGGGCTTGAGATGGAGACGTATCCGCACCGGCTGCTGTTGCACCCAGACCCACCTGCCATGCCCCAGTACCGGTAGGTGCCCCTGAGATATGGGGTGTGTGAGAGAGAATGGGGCAATGTACACAACCAGCCTGTGCTAGATGGAGGGGGGAGCGGGGCTGGGGGAAGGGGAGGACCCCGGGGTGCCAGGCCAGAGGCCTCCATTGTGCCCTAGATCTGGTGGCAATGAGTTCCCCAGGCTAACGGTGCTGGCAGAGTGAGGGCATCACCACGGCCCCACACACAGCCCCAGGCCTTGGGCACATGCTGCCAAGGATTTCCCATCCTGCTCCGGGGCAGGGCTGAGTCAGCCCTAGAGCTTCGCCAGGGGGCAGGGGCAGCCCAGCCTGGCCAAGGAACCTCCTTGGTCCCAGGATGGGGAGAGCAGGGGGAGGGGCAGCCTGTAACCCTTCAGTATCCTGGGACGGGCAGCCAGGGGTCCTTGACCCCAGAGCTGTCCCCTCTCAGGGGAGGGGGGCTCCAAGCACAGAGCCCCCTGGTCCCTCCTTTCCTGTCAGTGGGTAGGTCTCCAGGCAGGGGGTTTGCTGCCCACTGAGCCCTGGTGCTTTCATCTCAGGGAGCTGAGCTTAGCCAAGGCCCATTGGCACCGATGACTCTGCTGGGGCTGGACTGGGCCTTGTCAGACAGCCCCTGTGCTGAGGCCGCGGGAGTGTGTCGATCCCCTCCCCGCATGTGTCAGGGCCTGACTTGATCCCGTCCCCCCAGGGCTCCCCCTTCTCCCCCACGCCAGGTCTATCCTCTCTCAGCCTCCCCCCATTCTCCGTGTGCCAGGTCACTCCCCCTCCAGCCTCCCTCCCCTCCATGGGGGACACTGGGAGGAGCGATATGGGGGCTATAGCCACCCCAGAATTTGCCATAGCCTCCCCTCCCAGTGCAAAGGCCCAACGTTACGCAGCAGTAAGGATGGCAATGCCATACCATGCCACCCGTCAGTCTCGGCTGCTTCTGGCGATGGCGCTGCCTTCCGAGCTGGGTGGCACAGCCCTCCCCCTCAGGATACATTCCATGCCCCCCAGTTTGAGATTCGGCAACCCCCCATCCCCTCCAATTTTTGTCCAGCCCATCTCAGCCCCACAACTGGGAAGAGGATGGCGCCGCCGGACACTGCTCCTCTCCTATGCCATGTCATACCAGCTCAATTTCTGCTCCCCGGGCTCATTCCCTTATACCAGTTCGACCCTCCCAGCCCCGGGCTCACTGCACCCCAAGCCCGAAGCTGGGTCAATATCCCCCTATGTTCACACCTCCCATGTTTGGTTGCTCCCCGCTCCCCTCCCCTAGACTTACCCCTTCTCCTGCTGGTTCTATTCCCCCTGCCCCCCATGCGCTGACATCCTCCCCTTGCCAGGTCAACCCCCTCTGTGCTCACCCCACCCCGTCCTGTGTCTCTCTCCCCCCTGCCCTGTCTTGCAGGCCTGACAAGGGGCTCAGGCTGGCCCCCATGTCCCCCACCCACGCCATGCTGCTCAGAGACACCTGGAACTTTGGGGGGAACAGCAGGAGCCTGCTGTACCTGTGCCTCCTGATCCGCCACTTCCCCAATGCCTGCCTGCTGGCCCCTGAGGGGACCCCCATCTCCTGGTCCCTCACCGACCAGCTGGTTGCCCTGACGCACGGTTACACCCTCCCGGAGCATCGCGGCCAGCACCACATGAAGCTCGTGGTGGGGATGCTGGCGGCACAGTTGCATGCCCGCGGCTTCCCTGTATACACCCGAGTGCTGCCCCACAACGAGCCTTCACTGCACATCCTGCAACGGCTCGGCTTCCGCATCCTGCCTGGGGTGTTCTCCCGGCTGGTGGTGAGGCCTGGGTTCACCCAGTCCCAGCCAGCCAGTGCCCGGGACTCGGCCCAGGACCCTGCGCCAAGCTCTGGGGAACGGCGACACGCCCAATAGCACATAGCATGGGGGGAGAGGAGAGGAGGAGAAGGGGACACGGCCTAGGGCCCTGCACCCAGCTCTGGGGGACAGCCACGCTCCAGCAGTACATAGCCCTGGGGGAGGGGAGGAGATGGGGACACAGCCCAGCCATGCCCAGGGACCTTCCACCCCCGAAAAGGATACACATTGACCAGCCACCAAGGGAGCTCAGCTGTCAGCCCTTGGGAAGCCGGGGCCTAGTAGAGGAGACTATCTCATGCTCCATTATCCCCTGGAGCAGGGCAGAGGCTCAGTAGGGGGCACTCTCCCCGGCAGTCAGTGCTGGCCCCAAAGAGAGCAGGGTGAGGGCTCAGCAGGGGGCGCTCTCCGCTCAGAGTCCTGCCCCCGTGCCCTGTGCTGTGGGCTCAGCAGGGGGCGCTCTCCCGCTCCCTTCCCCAGGCAGTTTGTTGCTCGGCTGGGGCTGTGGTGGTGGGGGGTCCCCTTTCCAGGAGCTGCGCCTGGTCTTGCCAGAGCTTTGGTGCAAGCTCCTTTGGGCTCCGACCACAGGTCCCAGCTGTGAGCGATATGGGGGCTATAGGCACCCCAGAATTTTCCATAGCCTCCCCTCCCAGTGCAAAGGCCCAACGTTACGCAGCAGTAAGGATGGCTGCTGCTGGTGATGGCGCTGCCTTCCGAGCTGGGTGGCACACCGCTCCCCCACAGGATACATTCCATGCCCTCCAGTTTGAGATTCGGCAACCCCCCATCCCCTCCATTTTTCTGTCCAGCCCATCTCAGCCCCACAACTGGGAAGAGGATGGCGCCGCCGGACACTGCTCCTCTCCTATGCCATGTCATACCAGCTCAATTTCTGCTCCCCGGGCTCATTCCCTTGTACCCCCAGCTCACTGCACCCCAAGCCCGAAGCTGGGTCATTATCCCCCTATGTTCACACCTCCCATGTTTGGTTGCTCCCCGCTCCCCTCCCCTAGACTTACCCCTTCTCCTGCTGGTTCTATTCCCCCTGCCCCCCATGCGCTGACATCCTCCCCTTGCCAGGTCAACCCCCTCTGTGCTCACCCCACCCCGTCCTGTGTCTCTCTCCCCCCTGCCCTGTCTTGCAGGCCTGACAAGGGGCTCAGGCTGGCCCCCGTGTCCCCCGCCCACGCCATGCTGCTCAGAGACACCTGGAACTTTGGGGGGAACAGCCAGAGCCTGCGGTACCTGTGCCTCCTGATCCGCCACTTCCCCAACGCCTGCCTGCTGGCCCCTGAGGGGACCCCCATCTCCTGGTCCCTCACCGACCCGCTGGCTGCCCTGACGCACGGTTACACCCTCCCGGAGCATCGCGGCCAGCACCACACGAGGCCCGTGGTGGGGACGCTGGCGGCACAGTTGCATGCCCGCGGCTTCCCTGTATACACCGGGGTGCTGCCCCACAACGAGCCTTCACTGCACACCCTGCAATGCCTCGGCTTCCGCATCCTGCCTGGGGTGTTCTACCAGCTGATGGTGAGGCCTGGGTTCACCCAGTCCCAGCCAGCCAGTGCCCTGGCCTCGGCCCAGGATCCTGCGCCCAGCTCTGGGGAACGGCCACACACACATAGCACATAGCACGGGGGGAGGGGAGAGGAGGAGAAGGGGACATGGCCTAGGGCCCTGTGCACAGCTCTTGGGGACAGCCACGGTCTGCCAGCACGTAGCCCTGGGGGAGGGGATGAGACAGGGACACAGCCCAGCCATGCCCAGGGACCTTCCACCCCCGAGAAGGGGACACATTGACCAGCCACCAGGGAGCTCAGCTGTCAGCCCTCGGGAAGCCAGGGCCTGGTAGAGGAGACTAGCTCATGCTCCATTATCCCCTGGAGCAGGGCAGAGGCTCAGTAGGGGGCGCTCTCCCCGGCAGTCAGTGCTGGCCCCAAAGAGAGCAGGGTGAGGGCTCAGCAGGGGGCGCTCTCCCGCTCCCTTCCCCAGGCAGTTTGTTGCTCGGCTGGGGCTGTGGTGGGGGGGTCCCGTTTCCAGGAGCTGCGCCTGGTCTTGCCAGAGCTTTGGTGCAAGCTCCTTTGGGCTCCGACCACAGGTCCCAGCTGTGGCCCACCCCTTACCTCCCCTGTGGTGTTAGGGGGCAGGTGCTGGCCTTGCACGGTTGCTCCAGGGCCAGCAGCCAGCTGGAAAGCCAGGCCAGGGCTTGTGTTGATGATGGTGCACTACACACGGGAGGGGAGCGGCTATAGGACCCCATCATAGAGCCCTGCTGGGCCCGAACACAGGGAGGAGCATCCGCTCTTCTCCCTGCCCCCCAGAATGGACGTCCTCGGCCCTGGGCAGGCGACTTGGGACTGACCTGCCCCCTGCCAGCCCCAGTGCACAGGCTGCTCCTCCCCATGTAGCTGGGCCCAGCTGCAGCCCCAGTGAGCTGTGGGGTTGGGGGGGAGGGGACCCCCCCCCACAGCAGACATGGAAGGTTCTCCTCCCCCTTGCTGGTAGGTCAGTAGCCGTGTGGAGACGAGGTGGGGCACTCCGGCTCCTTGCAGGCCCCAGGGACACGCATCCCCTTCCTCTCAGGGGGTGGGACAAAGAGAGAATTTTCTGTATTAGTTTTGATGCCTGTGTGCCTCGGTTTCCTTCTGTACTTTGCATGTCTGCCCAGTGGGTGCCAAAAGGTTAAAAAGCCTCTCCTGGGGCAGAGCAGGGACAGGAGGGGGAGTGTCACATGGCTGGGGGGCAGGAACTGGGCGTTCAGGATCAAAACCAACCCAGATCAACGGAGGCTCCACAAAGAAGAAGAGTTGTCGTTCGGTGGGACTCAGGAGCTCCCAGCTAGGACTGAAAGAGATGGAGACAGGATCCATTGTTGGCTCTTCAGCAGCTTGGCTGGGTGGGGCCCTGGCCTGAGTCTTCACCTTCACTTCTCTCTGCTGCCCCAGGGACCTCCCAGGCCGGGTTCCCGGGGACCAATAAACCGTGTGCTGTGTGGAAAAGGCTTTGGGATGTCACTGCAAACACTGGCTGGGGACACTGGTCCCCGAAGAGCAGCCAGGTCTCTCCAGGGGTCTGGCTCAGTGGGACGTGGTGAAGCAGGGGGGCTGGAGCCGTGTGCTCGACCCTGGAGGAAGAGAGACCCCTTGGGGGGCTGGCACGTCACAGGGTTCCTCCAAGGAGTGGTTTAAAAGCTGGGGCCTAGCACCGATCCTGGGGAGCCACGACCGGGAGCAGCGCTGTGGGTCCCAGCCGGGGGCACCCGGCCAGTGTGGGGTGTCTCCTTCACAGCCAGAACCGACAGCAGAGAAGGGGGGGCACATCTGCAGGCAGACCCGGGGTAGAGCCAGCCCTGCCCCCAGCCAGGGCACAGTCCCACCAGGGCACAGCGCCCCCCTGCCGGCCAGAGAACTGGCCCCCCAGAGCAGTGCCCCCACCCCCAGCCGGCCGGCCTGCGTTGCCCCATAACTTTGACTCTCAGACTTGCACACAGTCTCCATTTCCCAAGACTGAATCATTATTTTAAAAACTGTATAGAAATCACCACTCTCCCATCATTCCGTGCATCTGGCCCAGCCTCTGGCCCAGCTCCGGCCTCAGCGGAACCGCTTCTCCTCCCACACGTACAGCTTCCCTGCAGGCACCTTCCGGAAAAACAGGCTCTTGCCTCGGCTCATGTTCCCCTGCACGGAGAGGAGAGGAGACAGCTTTCAGGGTGCCCTGCCCTGCCCTACCCTGCCCTGGGCAGCTTCCCTCTGCCTGTCACCCAGGCCCCAGTCTGCCTAGCCCTTCCGCACCACCAGCCTCCTACCCACACACAGGGCCAGCGCTTCCCAGCCCTTTTATAACCCCCACCCTGAGATGAGTGCCAGGCACGACTGCCCCACACACGGCGTCGCTGCGCTATGGGGCTGGGGCGAGGCTGGCATGTTACTCATAAGAACATAAGAATGGCCGTACTGGGTCAGACCAAAGGTCCATCTAGCCCAGTATCCTGTCTACCGACAGTGGCCAATGCCAGGTGCCCCAGAGGGAGTGAACCTAAAAGGTAATGATCAAGTGATCTCTCTCCTGCCATCCATCTCCACCCTCTGACAAACAGAGTCTAGGCACACCATTCCTTACCCATCCTGGCCAATAGCCATTAATGGACTTAACCTCCATGAACTTATCCAGTTCTCTTTTAAACCCTTTTCTAGTGCCTGTATATCTTTTTTGAGATGGGGAGACCACATCTGTACGCAGTATTCAAGATGTGGACGTACCATTGATTTATATAAGGGCAATATATTCTCCGTCTTATTCTCTTTTTAATGATTCCTAACATCCTGTTTGCTTTTTTGACCACCTCCTTGAGCAGCTGGCTCCAGCAGTCTAACCAAGAGGAGTAGTTGGGTGCGTAGGGGGGGAGGCCACCAGCCAGCCTGCAAGAGAGGAGAGGGGGGAGGAAGTAGCAGTGAGCCGGCCACCGTAGCCTATTCCCAGAACCTCCCTGGCCTCCCCAGCACCACTTCCTGTCTGAGCCCTTCTGGGCTACGTCGCTTTAACGGGGCCTGAGCCAGGCAGCTCAGTCAGGTCCCAGGATCCCCAGCTGCCCCCTGTCCTTTCCCCCATGGCCAGAGCTTCCTGACCCTGCCCCCAACACTACAGCGGGGCAGTCGGGCACCAGGGGAGCAGCCTTTCTCCTGGGGACAGAGCTGATGCTCCCTAGTGAGATGGCCAAGGGCAATACTCCCGAGGGGGTGGGGAGGGCTGATTCAGGAGGGCAGAACTCCTCCCCCCCCCACTAAGTCCCAGCTGTACTGCAGGGCGGGCAGGGACCGGCTCTCACACCCGAACAGGCCCGGGTCTATTCTGGGAGGCTGCAACCTGTGATTTTGCTCCTGCCAAGCGTGCCATGGGACGGGAGGCACTGCAGGGCCAGGGAGCCCAAGAGGCTGCCAAGCGTCTGGGGAAGAGGGGAGCCACAGGAGCCTGCGCGAGGGGCAGGGGGCGAGCTGGGAGCACAGCCAGGACTAGCTCCATGTCAGGCTGGGAGGGGGGACAGATGGGGCCGGAGCCCAGGATCGCGGCTCTGCCAGCTGCAGCAGGGAGGGGATGATCTGTCCCCCGCATCCCACCCTGCCGCCCAGTCGCTAGCCCCAGAGGTGTTTCACCGGGGGTAACTGCGGGTGGGGGTTGATTTGTTCCCAGCGCCAGCCCCAGCAGGGCTGCAGCTACCCTGGGGGACGGTGCCTCTCCCTGGCTCGGCTCCTTTCCCTTCCCAGACCCGTGTATGCACCGATATTCCAGTCTGACCGTGGCCACATGGGGGCTTTTGCCACTTTCACTCACCGCTCCAGCTTAGCTTCCCTGTGTAGACGAGCCCTGGGGGACGGGCTCTAGCCCAAAGCAGGTTCAGCACCCCTCAACTCTGGCTAACCGTGCTCTCCCTCAAACGGTCCAGTCCCTCTTTGAACCCCCCTCAGCTCCCTCCTGTGGCAGTGAGTTCCACAGGCCCCTCACACATTAGGGGAAAAGCCACCTCCTTTTATCTGAATGTGCCAGCCTTCAGCGTCCCCGGCCGCCCACCCGGTGCCATGTCTGGGCAGGGCAGAGCGCTCTCGCCTGCCGGTGCCAGCTGTTCACATTCCACATCAGCAGCCAATGACAGCAGCTCCGCTCCCCCTCTGAAGGGTTTCTACCTAGCCCCTTAGAGGCCGGAACATCGTCATTCCAGAGCAAACCCTATAGGATGTGGGGGGGAGATGCTGCATCTCCCTGCTTCCTGAACAGGAGCCGCTGCGTCCCCTGCTCCTCAGAGGTGGGGCAGATGCCCTTGCGTTGCAGGGGCAGGCTGCAGCTGGCTCGGGACGGCGTGCGGGGCACTCACCCACAGTCGGAGACGAACACAAAGGGGTACGTCAGCATACTGGCAAAGAACTGCAGGCACGAGAGATGGGCCACAGTTAGTAGGGCGGGGCGCTGGCTCCGCAGCCCCGCACGGAGCCCCCAGCCACAGGAGCACAAGGAATGGAGAGGGAGGGTGTCTCAGCGGGGCCCTGCCCAGAGAGGGATCTCACTGGCACTCACTGACTTTCTCCTGGGCAAGGAGGTCTTTGTCCTTCCCTTCCCAGGTCACCAGAGAGACCAGGCTCAGGACAGATATGGGCTGGACGGGTAGGGCAGTGGGCACAACATGCCCAAGGGGAGGGGGCCAGCTGGGCAGAGCACCAGGGGCGGGGCGGGGCCAGGCCAAGGTGCACGAGAGGGTGGAGAGCTCACCCACCATGCAGCACCAGCTAGTGATTTAGACTCACGTAGGCACACCAGCCTCACACCCCATGGTTCCCTCAAACTGGCCACTCCCATCCCAGAGCAGTTCTGTGGGGCTACCCCCCCCCCAGACCTGAGAGGAGAGTAGGGGTTACACACGCACTCCAGTGACAGCCTGTGAGTAGCTCTTCATCTCGCTCATGGTGGAGACCTAGAGAGAGAGGGAAACGCATTGAACAAGGAGACCCTGCACCCTGCCACAGCCTGGCCCCTCCATCCCCAGACACAGGGGTCTGCCTCTGCCCCGATTCCCTGCACCGAGTCTGCACGCTGGGCTCCGCCAGGGCCTGAAACCCAAACTGTCCCCACGCGGGTTGCGGCCGCTGCTAGGACAGGCTCCCCGGCCGGGACAAGCAATCGGAATCCAACCTTCTCGGGCCCGCTATAATGGGAAGTCTGAAACACTAATTAAAACAGATGTGGTACGCCCGTAGGAGAGAAGGTGCAGGGCACTATACTACACAAAGAGGCAGTAAAACAAATAAAATATCAACACCTTCCACCTTAATGCCTGGCCCTAACAAAAAATGTGTTGCCATATGTCCTATGCTTTTCCAGGGATACCTGGGCAGAAGGATCCCAAAAGAAAAAGAAAAAAAAAGGGGTGGAGTATTAGGATATAGATATTCAGGCCTGTAAGCAAAGGCCTAGACTTTAAGAATGTAGGTGTATTCTTATCACTTAGCTAGTTATAGAGGAACAAAACAAGAATCAAAATCACAGTCTGCCTGTGTCTGGGCCTTCTCTCACCATGACAGTCTGAGGCCCTGTTCTTAGGCTAAGGCCTTTGGCTAAACAGCAAAGGCAGCCATAAGCTGGGAAGCAAACGGTCACGTCCTCACCAGTCACACTGAAATAAGGTAGTTTTGGGCTGTTAAAAAGGTGATCCAATTTTTCACCTCCAGAGAAAGGGAAGAGCCTAGAAGATTTAAAAAACACTTAGTTTGATAGCATCCTGTCTGACAAGAACTCATCAATAGCTGGGGTGTGAAATCCTCATTTCTGTGTTGTTCTATCACTTCCCTATTATTTGTCTGTGTAATCGCTGTTTGGTTCTGTGATTGTTTCTGTCTTCTGTATAATTAATTTTGTTGGGTGTAAACCAATTAAGGTGGTGGGATATAACTGGTGTGACAGACCCAGACCAGTGGGGTACAGGAGTCTGGTAGAGGGCAAATATACTGGTCACTGGATGAGTAGTTTTCTGTTCCCTGAGTGACCAGAGAAGGGGCTGCACTAGAGTAATCAGGAACCTGCTAGAACCAGTTAAGGCAGGCAGGCTAATTAGGACACCTGGAGCCAATTAAGAAGAAGCTTCTAGAATCAATTAAGGCAGGCTAATCAGGGCACCTGGGTTTTAAAAGGAGCTCACTTCAGTTTGTGGTGCGAGTGTGAGGAGCTGGGAGCAAGAGGCGCAAGGAGCTGAGAGTGAGAGGGTGTGCTGCTGGAGGACTGAGGAGCACAAGCGTTATCAGACACCAGAAGGAAGGTCCTGTGGTAAGACTAAGGAAGGTGTTTGGAGGAGGCCATGGGGAAGTAGCCCAGGGAGTTGTAGCTGTCATGCAGCTGTTACAGGAGGCACTTTAGACAGCTGCTGTCCACAGGGCCCTGGGCTGGAACCCGGAGTAGAGGGTGGGCCCGGGTTCCCCCCGAAACCTCCCAATTGACCTGGACTGTGGGTTCTTCCGGAGGGGAAGGTCTCTGGGCTGTTCCCCAACCCACATGGCGAATCTCTGAGGCAAGAAAATCTGCCAATAAGCGCAGGACCCACCAAGATAGAGGAGGAACTTTGTCACATTGGTTAAATAATCATGTTACAATATGTTAAAATTGGTCAGTTAAATTTCATTAAAATAATTGGTTACGGTATGGCTAAGCAGAACTCAAGTTTTTATATTCTGCAGTCAATCAGGAAGTAAGGGGGGGATAGAAACAGAGAATGGGGGGGAATTGGAATAATATTTTGCTAAGGGAGGGAATGGGAATAGGGAATGGGAACAGGGCCACAGGCAAGGCTCTGTGGCGTCAGAGCTGGGAAGGGGGACACTGAGAAAAAAATTAAAATCATTTCTAGCTAAAAGTTCACCCCAATAAACATTGAATTGTTTGCACCTTCAAACTTCGGGTATTATTGCTCTCTGTTCATGCGAGAAGAACCAGGGAAGTAAGTGAGTAAAAAAAGAAGCCCTCTAACAACCTTGTTTGTACAGTTCAGAGAGGCAGCAGAATCCTGCATGGTGCCCGTCCCTTATCAAATAAGCTGCCTGGTGACAGCTCCTGCATGGTGCCGGTCCCTGCCTGGTGACAGCTCCTCTATGGCCCAAGGTTGGGAGGGGTGGTACAAGCCCAGCCCCTAATAAGCAAAGCCACATCCTAGTTCCCTGAGCAGCCAAATGCTGCAGCACCCATGGCCCCGGGTCTCCCACTCCTTGGTCATGTATCGGGGGCTGACAAGTGGAAACTGTAATAGTTTAATGAACTGTGTGCATGACTCGGTACTTACCACTTTGGTGCCGCTCCCCAGTGGCTGCAGAAGGGTTCAAATGCTGCTCCTGGGGCAGAGCAGGAGACATGAGCTGTGTGTGTCACGGACCGGTCTGGGGAGGTGCGCATGGGCGTTACCAGACTGGCGGAAACTGACCCACATCAATGGAGGAGCCGAGAGGACAATGGGAATCCCAAGGACTGACCAATCAAGACGAAGCGGAAGCACCAGCAGGCTGACCGTGTGAACCCAGCACGCTTTGCTAGGAGAGGAGACAAGAGGGGTGATAAGACCGTGTCTCACAGAGACACAGCAGCTCTGCTCTGGGACTGACAGTTGGAGACAGCAGCTCGGCTGGGTAGACCCCTCACACCGGGGGGACTGAATGCTGGCCGAGCCCCTGTCTCTCTGCACTGACGTAAGGATGCTCACCTCCTGCAGCCAGGTGACTCAGCCTTGTTTTGCACAGGCTGCCCGCTGTCGCTGCAGAACCTCACTGGGAGCATCATGTACTGAAGGGGCCCAGTACAAGTCTCCTGCAGGAGTCTGGCTTTGACTGGATTTGCTGCAGGGAGACAGGGTCGCTGGTGCTGAAGGCCCAGTTTCAGAGTTGCGGAAGCCACAGGCCTGCCCCTGTGGAACTGTGTGGGTCCCTGTGGCTCAGCACATATGCCAAAGGGGTTGCTCCCAGGGGACTGGTTACAGGCTGGAGCATAGACCAGACCCTGTAGGTACGTAACAAAGAATACCCTTGCCAGAGGGTGGCTACAGATGTGGTGGGTTATCTCAATCAAGAGACCTTGAATCACAGTGCAGGACGAGGTGGGGCTCCGACAGAGACCCGAACAGCCAGGATTTAGCAAAGAGATACGGGCACATCGCCTTAGGATAGTGATAAACAGAAAAAAATCTGCCTTCCTAACCAATTTGGGACTTTCTGAGCTTAAAGTGTTACCATTTGGGTTAATGAGTGCAGGATCCACCTTTCAAAGGCTTGCGAATCAAGTGGCTGGGTGACAGGACTTTGCTCATGTCTACATTGAGGATATTGCAGTCTTCAGCAATTCCTTGCCAGAGCATAAGGATCACCTGGGAATGGTGCTGAAGAGCCTCAAAGGTGCAGGTCTAAGTGTAAAGGTGTCAAAGTGCAGGATGGGGCATTGAAGATGTAAAACAAATTCTGTCAGGAAAGGCGAAGCCGGACTCTGGCCAGTGAATTGTGCACTGACACATCCAACACAGGCTTGGGAGCGCTGATGATGCCAGCAGGGGAGGGCACTGAGCAGCATCCCAACCCTTTCTGAGCAGAAAATGGACTCCAAGTGAATGGAATGACGTCGTTATAGAACATGAATGCTCGGCAACTGTGGGTTGTCCGACAGCTAAGATCCTACCTGTTCAACCAGAGGCGCTGGGTACTGACTGACTGCCCCCCTTTAGCGTGGCTACACAGAACCAAAGGCACCAACTCTTGGTTGGTACGCTGGAGTACAGCCCTCCAAAGGCATGAGATGCAGACTCAACATGTCATGGGGGCAGACGCGCTATCCAGGCAAGAGGGCCCAGAGCAGATGCATTTGGAATAGCCAGTGGCTAGGCCTAGGGCGTCAATGTCAGGCGGCGACAGGACACAGATGTGCCCAAACACGCCCAGGCAGGTACGTTACATGTCCAACAACCATTTTCTCACTATTACACTGATGGGGTCGTGTGTGATTGGTACATTCCTCAGGGTACAATCTGGACCGATGGACAGCTGTGTCCCCTCAGCTCTCCAATTTGGGGAGCCTTTTACATTGCTTCATTGTGAGAGCAGCCACTCCTGGCCTGTTCACACACGGCTTCTCGCATGCAAAATTACTCCCAGCTGAATATATGAGTGCTTCTAGCCAGCCACTCCTGAATTATATTGCAGAGTGACACTAGCAAATTCCCAGTCCTAGACTTGTCTCCAGAAATATGCGTTTTGTATTGCCCAGCTCTCTCCTTCTGGACAATACAAGCTCATAGAAAGTCCATCATTTCATTACTAGAAAATGACATGCACAAATCTTGTTATCTCAAGTGGAGGGTCCCAAACACTTCAATCCAAACACACTGGCTTAGATAAAACAACAAAACAAGTTTATTAACTACACAGAGAGAGAGAGAGAGAGAGATTTTAAGTGATTACAAGTAATGAGGCATAAAAGTCAGAATCGGTTACAAAGAAATAAAAGATACAATGCAAACTAGCTAAGTGAACTTAAAGCAAATGGATTTCTCTCGCCGTGTATTCATGACTGTCTGGCTGGATTCTTTCAGCCAGGACGACTCCCCCAGTTCAGTGATGCTTCCTTTGTCTTTCAAACCTTATTGATGCCGTGAGTAGAGATGAGGAGAGAGAGAGAGGTGATTTGGGGCATCTGTTCCTCATTTTTACACCTTTAGCTCCTCTTTGAGAATCACCTCTAGCTGGGGTTCAGGCAACAGCGAGTCTGTTTGCCAAGATGTAAATTTCTCGCTCACATCCTTCTTCCTGTCAAAGAATGGCTGCTTAACTAAGTGATATAGTCCAGTTGATTTTGTTGACACCTGACTGACATGTCAATTTCCCTGTTTGCTCTGAGGAACTGATTTGGGCTGCTTCCCCAGATTTGAAATATGCCTTAGCAACATGGTAACTGAGCCTTCGTGGGTCACAACTGAGAATACCAAATTCAGGACCAACTGCTGAAAAATAGAGCTGATATGCCCCAAAGCTGGTGGCTATTCTCTCATGAGATATACCAAACCAGCAACAAAAGTAAATTGCTATTTCACCACACTGGCTAACAAGCAGTCAGAACAGCAGTTTCCTTAAGCATTCCAGTCCTTGTATCGCCACCAAAAACACTAGACTTATAGATGAGTGGTTCTTTAAAGCCAATTTAATCTAATAACAGGTTCTTCTGATCCAAAGGACCATGCCCAGGTCAATATACAACTCAGATCTTACTCAAAAATCACAGTGTTGCCAGTCCTTTAGTATCTGAAATCTAAAGGTATATTCAAAGAAAGAAAGAAAGAAAGAAAGAAAGAAAAAGGTGAGAGTTAAAATTGGTTCAAGGAATCAAATAAGTACAATAACTGCAAAGTTCTTGGTTCAGGCTTGTAGCAGTGATGGAATAAACTGCTGGCTTGATAAGTCTCTGGTTACTTCCAAATCATTGGAAGGACCTCAGTCCCTTGGTTAGAATGTTCCATTAGTACAAGTCCTTAGTCCAGAGGTTTGAGCTGGAAAGAGGCAAAATGGAGGTGTTTCCAGGGCCTTTTATAGCTTCTGCCATGTGGAGGGAAACCCATTGTTTCAAACAAAGCCCTCAGCACAGCTAGTAGAAAATTACAGGTAAAAGATGGGGTTTGGAATCACATGGGCAAGTCACGTGTCCAGGCATAATTTTGCTTAGTCACAGCAGGAAATCATTACCTATACCCCAGACAGCACCTTTGCAGGACAGTCCATTCAGTGTACATGGTCTCCCATGGTCCATTGTCAGTTAAGTGTTTCTTGATGAGCCACTTAATATGGGTCATTTCTTGATGAGCCACTTAATATGGGTCATTACACATACTGAATCTATTTCCCCATGTTAAGTATCCTCACACCGTCTTGTCAACTGTCTAAAATGGGCCATCTTGATAATCATTACAAAAGTTTTTTTTTCTCCTGCTGATAATAGCTCATCTTAATTAATTAGCCTCTTACAGTTGGTATGGCTACTTCCACTTTTTCATGTTCTCTGTATGTATATATATTTTCTTACTATATGTTCCATTCTATGTATCTGATGACGTGGACTGTAGCCCACGAAAGCTTATGCTCAAATAAATTTGTTAGTCTCTAAGGTGCCACAAGGACTCCTGTTCTTTTTGCGGATACAGACTAACACAGCTGCTACTCTGAAACCTTAATTTGAATAGTCCCTCCAGGATGTGCAGGCTAAATACCTTGTGGGTGTTACCCCAGGAGGAAACAGTTGAAATCCAGGTATAGAGCCAATACTCATAACTTCAAATACAAAATGATACATGCATACAGATAGCATAATCATATTCAGCAAATCATAACCTTTTCATAGACATCTTACATGCCACATTTTGTACAAGATTTGTTGCAAATATGTAACAGTGGTTGCAACAATGATCTATATGGTCATATTTTAATCAGATAACATCACAAACATCATACAGCAGAATCTTATAACTTTACCTACAATGTTGCCACACATATTTTACCGTGACAATAATTATCAGCAAATTATGAGTTTTCCTATGATACCTCACAACGCATACTTTGTACAAAATTTATCATAGTCTTGTAAAAGTGGTGAACATTGGGGTACAGTGTGTCACAATGGTCTGCCAAGAGCTAAGAACTAGATTTCAAGCTCGCTGACCATTATGGTTATTGCAAGATGTTTGTACGGGAAACAGTTTACAAGCTATGTAGAATACTGGGTTGAACAACTGTTGAAGGGAGACATGTCACTTGAGGCGAGGTGAGTCTCAGAGCTAACTCAATCAATATTGAAAATCCTGAACATCCCTGGAGGCAGCACTTTGTTTACTGTCTGGGCCAAGTGGAGACCGGTGATCATCACAGGGAGCAGATGCCAGAAAGCCAGGGATGGGAACCACCCCGCTCGGAGCTTGCCCCTTTTTACGAGGAGTTTGATCAGGTGCTGGGTGCTGTGCTCAGTGGAGTAGCCAGGGTCTAAGTATAGGGGGAGCAAACATAAAAAAGGCAACCCCCCCCCTTAGCTCCACCTCTGGCCATGCCCCCCCTTGGCTCCTCCCATTTCCCCCCCCCAGATTAACCCCGGGGCTCGGCTCAGGACTCCTGCGGGCTTCCCGGGGGTGTGGATACCCCCATCCCCCCGCGGGCCCGGGAGAGTCTCTCCTGCCCAGCCCGCTCTGCAGGTGTCCCCCGCCGAGCTGCGCCCCCGGCCCCACCTGCGGGGTCCTGTCCCCCCCGCCCTGGGCTCCAGGCTCCTGCGCCGCGCCAGAGCCCCCCGTCCAGACACTGCGGGCTGCGCCCCTGCCTTGCGGGCCCGGCCCCGGCCCCGGGGAGCCCCTTGCCCGGAAGGGTCCCCTAGTGCAAGGCACCAGACCCCCGCCGCTCACATTCTGTCCTGTGCTGCCGCCTGTCCCCGGCCGATCCCGGCCCCGCGCTGCGGGCGGATCCCGGCTCCGGCTCCGGCTCCGGCTTGGGGCGGGGAGCGCTTGGCTGCCGAGCCCTGAGCCGCCGCAAGAGGTGGCTGCACCTGCGGCGATGTTGGGGCCGCGTGGGGCGCGATGGCCGAGCCGGCCCCCTCGCTCCTCCGGCCGCGCCTGCCGCCCCCCGCCCCATGGCTCCTCCAGCCGTGCTGCCCCCAGCGCCGGCCCGGCTGTCCTGCACCGCCGCCTGTCCCCGGCCGATCCCGGCCCCACGCCGCGGGGGGATCCCGGCTCCGGCTCGGAGCGGGGAGCGCTTGGCTGCCGAGCCCTGAGCTGCCGCAAGAGGTGGCTGCACCTGCGGCGATGTTGGGGCCGCGTGGGGCGCGATGGCCGAGCCGGCCCCCTCGCTCCTCCGGCCGCGCCTGCCGCCCCCCGCCCCATGGCTCCTCCGGCCGTGCTGCCCCCAGCGCCGGCCCGGCCTTCCTGCGCCGCCGCCTGTCCCTGGCCGATCCCGGCCCCACGCCGCGGGCGGATCCCGGCTCCGGCTCCGGCTCGGGGCGGGGAGCGCTTGGCTGCCGAGCCCTGAGCTGCCGCAGGAGGTGGCTGCGCCTGCGGCGATGTTGGGGCCGTGTGGGGCGCGATGGCCGAGGAGCCGGCCCCCTCGCTCCTCCGGCCGCGCCTGCCGCCCCCCCCGCCCCATGGCTCCTCCGGCCGTGCTGCCCCCAGCGCCGGCCCAGCAGGCGCCGCTTTTGGGAAATGTGCTGAGGGGAAGCGGCTGCTTCCCCCGCACCCCACTAGCTACACTACTGGCTGTGCTGCACCCCCAGCGCTTCACAACAGCCGCGCCAGCCTGGACAGCGACCTTCTCACCCCTGAACCAAGCACAGGGCCAGTGGGGAGACAGCAAGCGCTGGATGAGGCGGCCAAAGTGATTCTCGGGCTCACTGTGGTCTCCAAGGCAGCTTTGCTGCCGGAGCAGCTGCAGCACATCCTGGGTCTCTACTCGGAGGGGTTTTCTGATGCCCCCCCCCCAGGGGCTGCCCACCGCGGAACCAGCATCAGAAACACAAGAGGCAGAGGTCGCCCCTGAGCCTGGTCAGTTTCTGGCGGCACATCTGTTATTAATCTAGGAATGGGAGGGATTTCCAATTTATTACCCAAAGCAGAATGTATTGCAAGCTGCAGGCAGCCGCATGTAGCCAGTAATGGCAGGTTGCTGGCACCACCTGGAATTCAAAATGGAGATTGGGAGCGCAAACAACACTGAAACAAGAATTTAATATTAAACTTGGACTAGAAACTCCAGCAATCTTTCAGAGCTGTGCCTAGGTTTGCCAGTTGTGGTTGGATGTATTCCTGGAAGTTTCATCACATGACATAAAAGATTAATCTTTAATTCCTGGAGGGTTGGCAATCCTAGATGAACTGTGACGGGTTCAGTCACAGAGACGCCCTTGGGACTGCCACCTGATGTGCTGAGACTACCTCTGAGCCCGTTTTCCCTGCCAGCTTGGGACTCCAGAATCCTGTCTTGTTGAGCCAGACATGCCAGTCTGCTCCAACACAAACCCAGGGTCTGAACCACGTGCCCCAAAGCTGCAGACTTAACTGAAAAGAGCTTAAGAAGTGTTCCTGTCTCTAGCACCCAGACACCCAGTTCCCCATTGGATCCAAACTCCAAATGAATCCGTTTTACTCTGTATAAAGCTTATACAGGGTAAACTCATAAATTGTCTGCCCTCTATAACACTGATAGAAAGATATGCACAGCTGTTTGCTCCCCAGGAATTAATTACTTGCTCTGGATTACTTAATAAGTAAAAAGTGATTTAATTAAATACAGAAAGTAGGATTTAAGTGGTTCCAAGCAATAACAGACAGAACGAAGTAAGTTACCTAGCAAAATAAAACAAAGCACAGAGATCCAAGCCTAATGCAGTAGGAAACTAAATGCAGGTAAATCTCACCCTCAGAGATGTTCCAATAAGCTTCTTTGACAGACTAGACTCCTTCCTAATCTGGGTCCAACAATCACTCCCAGCCCCATAGTTACTGTCATTTTTTCCCAGTTTCTTTCAGGCATCTCTTTGGGGTGGAGAGGCTACCTCTTGAGCCAGCTGAAGACAAAATGGAGGGGCTTCCAGGGCCTTATATAGTCTTTCTCTTGTGCCACATCACAGCCACAGAATGGGGTCTCTAGCCACCTGGGCAAGTCACCTGTCTATGAATGATTCAGCTTTATGCAGGCCGACACCATTGTTTACATGTTAGTTTGAACATTCCCAGGAAAGGTCAGATGAGGATTGGCGTCTCTCAAAGTCCATTTTTAGTTAAGTACTCCCAATTACTTGAATAGCCCCTTCACACTATGTTTACCAAATCTGCCTCACGTGCTTCCTACAGCAACGATCACATCCCTCAATATGCTGGCCATGCTCCTACTTCTACAGCCCAAAATGCCGTTAGCCTTCTTGGCAACAAGGGCACACTGTTGACTCATATCCAGCAATCACATCTCCCAACTCCTTTAGCAATCTCAGCTGCAGTGCATGCGGCCCCATGGACTTGTGCTCGTCCAGCTTTTCTGAACAGTTCTGAACCACTTCTTTCTCCACAGAGGGTGGAAACACTTGGAAAAGATTTGCAGCTGAGATTCAGGAGAGGGAATCTGTAGGGAAGGATGCTTCCTGCTGCTTTTTTCTCCCCTGTTGGAGTTTCTTTTGTTTCCCTTCCTGCTTGATGACTCTGCTTGTTGCTTAAATGCAAATTAAGTAGAGCACCCATTCCTTTGTTGAGACAGGCTTGTTTGCCAACCTCAGGTTAGAGCACGTGTTAACACCATAAAGGGGAATCTTATCACTTCACGTACAATGTTGCCACACACATATTTTATCAGGGTAATACTGATCGGCAAATTATACATTTACAAATAATACCTTGCAAGGTTGTACAAAGATTATTACAACAGTGGGTACGCTGTGGACACAAGGGTACATTCTGTCACACTCCCCTACCTTCCCACTTCAGTCCTTTGTTCTCGTGATGGGGTCTTTGCTCAGCTTCCCTGAAGTCCATAAAACATGGGGACTTGCTTTGTCTCTCTGGCCCCTTTGTTGATGTGGGTCAATTTCAACTAGTTCCTTAATGACTCCCTCCTCCACCCAGGCAGGGAGGTGACACCCACCTATGCCTCGTAGCCTGCCCTGAGAGCAAACTTGCTCCCTTTTCTCCCCCCAGGGTAACACTGCAACACAGAGGGGAAACTGAGGCACATACGGGGGTCATAAAATACTACAACAAATTCCCACTTTGTCACAGGGACCAATCCCCTGGTATTCTTGGTTTTTTTGCCCCACCTGGCTGATCTGACCCAAAGTGGCTCTATTCACCATGGTACTGTTTCCAGGACGCTGGGGCTTTCAAATGTGCTGAGAAGGCCCAAGATGAATCCTGGTATGTTATAGGAAATGCATTTCCTGCTGTGGGGCGCTCACACTCAGGGTCATTGGCACCCCATTGTGCTGGGTACGGCACGGACACACAGTGACCAAGACCAGGCCGGCATAGCAGGGGGCTGCAGGTCGGGATTGAGGGGCATCGGTGGGGAAGGGGGGAAGGCAGCCCCTGCTCTCACTCTGCCCCTGGCCCTGGTCCATTCTGGGTGCACTTGCATTTCTCTGGAGGCCCCTCGACCTCTGCCCAGAGCAAAATCCCAATCAACTGTGCCATGCGGCTGCAGGGATGTCACCGCCTCTGGGCTCCAGGACTGGCAGACTCTGTTAATGGTTCATTCGCTGGGGGATAAGAGGCTGGAGCAGCCCCTGAAGGAGAGACAGACAGGGACCTTGCAGCTCCACAGACACCCAGGAACTGCTCCTTCCCCTGGCATAGAGTGACCCCAGGTGAGTGGGAGCCCTAGCCCTGTACGGACAGCCCTGGCATCACTTGGCCTTACAGCAGCCTTCTTCTTGTGGGGTATCTGGTGAGCACAGGGGCTGTACACGGACGGGTGAGTTATTGTACGGTCTCTGATGAGCGTGGGAACCATGCACAGATTGGTGAGTTATTGTAGGGTCTCTGGGGAGCACAGGGGCTGCCGACAGACTGATGAGTTATGGTAGTGTCTCTGGTGAGCACGGGGGCCGTGCACAGACTGGTGAGATACTGTAGGGTGTCTGGGGAGCACAGGGGCTGCGCACAGACTGGTGAGATCTTGTAGGGTCTCTGGTGAGCAAGGGCACTGCATATAGACTGGTTAGTTAATGTAAGGTCTCTGGTGAACACACAGGGGGCTGTGCATATGTAAGGGGACTGCATATGTAAGGAGCCTGGCAGGAACATCTCCCTGAGCTGGTGTTGGCCTATAACAGCCATGTCCATTCGTCGACAGGTTACGCTCCTTTTTATCTCATGTTTGGGAGGGATCCCAGGTTGCCATTGGATATTCTGGACAGAGAGGGCCCTGAGGAGGATGAGGTGACCAATTTGGATGACTGGGTCAAAGGTCACCATGACAGGCTGAAGATAGCCTGTGACGTTGCTTTCAATACAACTAAAGACACAGCCCGAAGTAGGAAAAGGACTTATGATCGCAAGTCCAGTGGGGCTCTCATCAGGCCTGGTGACCGTGTACTAGTTCGTAACCATAGACACCGGGGGCGTAATAAAATACAGGACAAATGGGAGTCAAATCCCCACATTGTAGTCGCTCACAACAATCCCGAGCTACCAGTTTACACCATCCGGCCTGAACGAGGGGGTCCTGAGAGAGTAGTACATAGGGACCAGTTGAAACATTGCACTCTTAGTCCAGATAGGGACCATAGGAGGCGTAGATCAGTACACCCCGAGGAGGCTGAAACCAATTGGGACATGGTTCTAGTCCCACAAACCGAATACAGAGGGGGACAAAGTGGGGCAAACCCAAACCCTAACGAGAATGGCCAGATCCTTCAAACTGACCCAGTATTACCTGAGGATAGGGAAATAGAAAATATGGGTAACGAACCACCAGTCTTAAGAAGGTCGCAGAGGGCTAATAAGGGTGTACTTCCTGTTAGATTTAGAGATAATTATGTTATTGGTTCTATGTAGTGTTTTAATGAATATTGTTATGTATGGTATTAAGAAGTAGATGTGGAATGTTAAATATGTTAGGTGTTCTTTTAATAATTGTTAATGGGTTGTTAATATAAAATGATGTGGGTATATGTTGTTACTATGGGGCCCGGATGTACCGGTGTGAATATGGTGGATGTGGCAGTATTTTAGCAAGGGGGAATGTAAGGGGACTGTTGCCCCCTTACTAACATTCAGTGGGGGTGTTTTGATTGGCTTGCTCCCAGTACTAAAAGGGGAAGGGTCGATGGCAAATCAGGAGCCTGAGACTGACAGTCCCCAGGAACAATGGGGAGAGGCCAATGCTCCAGATCAGCCTGATGGACAGGGCGGCCAGGCTAATCAGAGGGTCAGGAGGCCAGGGAGGTCCCGTCCTCCGTGTGAGCTGGAATTGCCTGGGTCAGACTGAGTGGGGCCGAGCTAAGGAGAAAGCAGGGGCCCAAGCTGAGCTGGAGAGCAGAACCGTGCCAGATCCAGAGGGGCCAGAGGTGCAGCCACAGAGCCAGAGACAAAGCCCAGGGAGAGCAGATCCTGAGCTGGGAGCAGAGCTGCAGCCTCAAAGCCAGAGCACAGCCAGGAGAGAGCAGGGGCCTGAGCTAAGTTGCTGGGAGCAGAGCTGCAGCCCCAAAGCCAGAGCACAGCCAGGAGAGAGCAGGGGCCTGAGCTAAGTTGCTGGGAGCAGAGCTGCAGCCCCAAAGCAGAGTTACAGAAGCAGCCTGCAGAGCAGACCTGCCCTGGGAGGAGAGCTGCAGCAACCAGAGCCAGAGGGGCCAGAGAAGCAGCCCAGGGAGCTGGAGGCAGAGCAGCAGCAGCAGCCGTGCTGAGGCAGAGTGGAGCTGGAGCTGGGGCTGGAGCAGTCCGGAGCTGGGTGCGGTGAGCAGCTGGAGAGAGTGAGGGGGACCCTGGCAGTGGGCCCAGCGCAGGGAGACGCCTCAGCCAAGAGGCCTTGCAGGCCAGACTTGGAGGGGGATCGTAACCCTGACAGGGCGGGGGCGACGCTGGGAAGAAGGGTCCTGCCACCTAGAGCCTGAGAGCGTGTGGCCACCGCCAGAGCAAGTGTCCAACCCACAGCGTCCCTGCAGCACAGCCAGGGCCTGAGAAGGAGGCCCGGGACCTACAAGGAACAGACTGTGAACTGCCCTGACGTTCCAGAGACACTGCTTGTGATATTCCCTGCCTCAGAGCAGGGTGATGTGTTTCCTTTAACCTTTTCCATTTTTCCTTTATTCTTTTTTAAAAAGTAATTGTTAATTAAATAACTTGTATTTGCTTTAAATTGTATAAAATGATCAGTGGGTCAGGGAGGTGCCCAGTGCAAAGAGAGTACCCCGGAGTGGGGACACCCTAGCCCCTGTCCTAGGTGACCACAGCAGGGTTGGGGGTCAAGCCCCCCAGGAATCCTGGGCCCAGCCTTGTCGGGGTTTACGAGGACTCTGCCAGACAGGAGAGTGGAAGGGGAGTCCTCAAGGGCAGGGAGGCCTCTGGGTAAAGGAAGTGGGAGCGAGGACTCGGATCCTTTCGTTAGCCCACTTCACCGGGGTAGTGCAGAAGCCAGGAAAGTTCCCCACAATAGCGGGACCATTCCCCCGCTTACATAATTGGCGTCACGAACAGGATCCTATCCACAGGGTCCATCCCATTGGTTTTCTGGTTAAGTTCTAGTAGCACGGTCCGGGCCTGGTTGAGCACCCTACCATGGCTGGAATTGAAGAACTACGAACCCAGTTTGCTGAACTTCAGCGCAGATTATCAGACCAAGCGGAGGCATTACAGCAAGCTAGAACTGAACAGAGAGAAGCCTTATCGCTGGCCAAGGCAGTAATAGACCAACAGACAGCAGAAGCTAAGAAACCCCCTACTATTTATGTCCCACGGGAGCGGAAGGTCACGGAGTTTGGTGGCTTCCCGACTAGACCAGGAGACATTACAGTAGAGGAGTGGGTCAAGTCTGTGAAGGCGGCTCTGCGTGTGCTAAGAGTACCTGAAGAAGATCATGTGGACTTCATAGAGGAGCACCTCAAGGGCCAGGCCAAGGCCACAGTAAAGTTCATGGCAGTGGCAGACAAGAAAGATGTGGAAAAGGTATTTGAACTCCTCCTAAAAGTGTATGGAGACAAGGTACCTATTGGGACCCGACTAAAGGAGTTTTTTGAGAAAAAGCAGGAGCCTGGTGAAACTGTCCGGGCATACGCATATGACCTCCAGGAGAGAATGAGCAAAGTGGAGCGGCGAGACCCTCAGCAAGTTCCAGACCCAGATACGGTTCTGAAAGAGCAGTTGGTGCTGGGGCTCCGAGACGACTCCCTCCGACGTGAAATGAAAAGGAGGTTTAAAGAAGAGCCCAGTAAGAAGTTCCATGAACTCATGCAGGCTGCCATTATGTGGTCAGAAGAAGAGGAAGTTCCTGTGGCAGAGGCGGCCAAGCCTAACCCCCATACACGAAGTGGGGGCCTAGTGAATGCAGCTGCTGGGAAAAAGGCCCTGCCCCAAACAGAGCTAACATTGGAAAGCTTAAGTGAAGCTGTCCAAAAACTGGCGGTCCAACAGGGGGAGATGCTGAAAGTGATGACCGAGTTGATGAAAGAAAAAAATCCCATTAGTATGCCAAAGTATCCAAGGGCACCGGGATCCCGAAGAGCCCCACTGAAGGACGAGCTGGGAAGATACATTTGTTATACTTGCGAAAGGCCAGGACATACTAGCCGAGATTGTACACTGAGAAGGAGACTGGAGTCCCAGGCGCCTGAAATTCAAGAGGCACCGGGAGCAAGCAGCCAACCATCAGAAGGCCAAGTGGGGACTGAAGGGTTTCTACGGCTGTCCCTAGGAAAAGGGCAGTGTGCCAGCAGCGAGGAAAAGGACCCTGATGATGTTAGTATATTCAGTGACTTCTGTGGCCGAGCTTTCGGGGACTGCTTGACAGTGGATATAACCATAGCAGGGGTGAGAACCCGCTGTTTGATAGACACTGGCTCAGAAGTCACCACTATTTCTGAATCATATTTCCGAAACTGCTTAAAAGAGAGAGATCTGACCATGCATAATACCCGATTTGTACAGCTAACGGCAGCTAATGGACTTGCCATCCCTGTGGTGGGGTGTCTTGAAGCTGATGTAGGGTACATGGGTCGAACAATCCCTGGGAAATGCATCTTTATCCTAAAGGACACAGCTTCAGGAAAGACTTTAATGGAGAACAGAGTACCGGGAATTCTCGGGATGAATATTATAAGAGAGCTGAAAGAATTACTGTTGGTAGGAGAAGGAACCCAGGAGATGAACCGTCACGGGCAGCCTAGGAAGGACGCTACACTGAAGCGAGTACTAGCCCAAGTGGAGAGACATGGACGTTTCCCGGGTCCAACGGGACAAATTGGCTATGTTAAGGTGGCAGGGAGACAGAAGGTGGTTATACCTCCCTGGAGTGAGAAGATTATTGATGGGCGCTGCCGGGTGCCAAGCGACTTTGACGGATACAGAGTGCTTGTTGAGCCAACACCTGGGGCCAGTCTCCCTAATGGGCTCCTGGTTGCAAATGTACTTGCTAATGCCAGCAAAGGAAAAGTGCCAGTCAGGCTGTTAAACTCAAGTAACAAGGCCATAAAGTTGTGCCCCCGAACCAGGGTGGCAGAGGTACACCGTCCTGAAGGAGTGGTACCCCCAGTGGGGGTGGCCTTGGAAGAAAATGGGGATGAGCTGCGGGTGACAGAAGTAAAAAAAGGCAAACAGGTTATCACATCGCAAGCGGCACCTGATGGAGAGCTACCCATTCCAGTCCAAGTGGACCTCCAACAGCTAACCCCTACACAGGTTGGCCGTTTGCGGGCGCTACTGGAGAGACATCAAGAGGTCTTTTCCAGGGATGAGCGGGACTTTGGTTACACCACCACAGTGACACACCAAATAGCCACTGGAGATGCTGTCCCGATAAAACAGAGACACCGGCGGATCTCACCACGAGTGTTCCAGGAGGTAAAAAAACACATTCTGGACCTAGTGACTCAAGGTGTCCTTAAAGAAAGCCACAGTCCGTGGGCATCACCCGCCGTGATTGTAATAAAAAAAGATGGTGGGGTGCGATTTTGCTGTGACTACAGGAAACTGAATGAGGTAACGCACAAGGATGCCTACCCACTACCCCGGGTGGAAGAGTCACTGGATGCATTAGGAAGTGCAAGAGTGTTTTCAACCCTCGATTTAACTTCTGGTTATTTCCAGGTTGCAGTGGAAGAACGAGACCGGGAAAAGACAGCAGTGACGACTCCGTTTGGGCTGTTTGAATGGACACGTATGCCATTCGGCTTGTGTAATGCACCTGCTACGTTCCAGAGACTAATGGAGGGGGTGTTAGGAGACTATATCTTAGACATTTTGCTGATATACCTGGACGATGTTATTGTGTTTTCCAAGGATTTTGAGAGTCATATGGAAAAATTGGACTTGGTTTTCACACGATTGAAGGAACATGGATTGAAGCTGAAGCCGAGTAAGTGCTACCTCCTACGTGAAAAAGTCAAATTCTTGGGCCATGTGATTTCAAAGGATGGAATCCAGGTAGATGAAGAGAAGACCAGGGCGCTGGAAAATTGGCCGGTCCCCAAGAATGCCAAGCAAGTGCGGCAGGCTCTAGGTTTCATGAGCTATTACAGACGATTTGTTCCAAAGTTCGCGCACATTGCTGCACCGCTATATGGACTAGTGGGCCAACCTGCCCAAAGGAAGGGAAGGGACCAATGTTTTGTGTGGGATGATGCCTGTCAGACAGCTTTTGACAAACTAAGACATCGGCTGATGTCACCACCTGTGCTTGCATATCCTGACTTTAGCCTGCCATTTATAGTGACAACGGACGGGAGCCTGCACGGCCTAGGTGCGGTGCTCAGCCAGAAGCAAGAGGGGGCCGAGCGTGTGATCGCATATGCGAGCCGAGGGCTGAGGAGGTCAGAAAGAAATGACAAAAACTACAGTGCTTTTAAACTAGAACTGTTGGCCTTGAAGTGGGCTATCACTGAAAAATTTAAGGATTATTTAGTGTACTCTAAATTCACGGTGATCTCAGACCACAATCCACTCCGATACCTCGCAACGGCTAATTTAGGTGCAATTGAACACCGCTGGGTGGCCCAACTCGCTGAGTTCACTTTTGAAGTACAGTATAAACCTGGAAGGCAGAACATCAATGCTGACACCCTGTCTAGATTGCCTCTGGAGGAGGAATCAGAAGAGGGCGAGGATCTGGAGAAAGACTTCCTAGTCATTCCTGCAGATGTCGTGCGTACGTGTTTGTGGCTAGAGAATCCAAAGCCCGAAGACGAAGTGACGGTAAAGGATGCAGTACAAAACCTGGTAAAAGGGGAGAGCGCAATAATCTCGGGGTACTCATGGGAGGAGATTCAAACTCTGCAACGAGAAGGTGATGTTGGACCTGTCTTAGTGGCAGTCATGAGCCGAACGAGGCCAGACCGGAGATTTGGGGCCAGATACCCCCAGTCTAAGAAGCTAGCCAGACAGTGGGAACGACTTAGATTACATCGTGGAGTGCTGTTCCGGGTAACATATCATCCCCGAGATGGTGAAGAAGTGTGGCAGTTAGTGGTGCCTGTGTCACTCCGCCGTCAAGTTTATGAAGCCAGGCATGATCATGGGGGGCATTTTGGAGACAGGAGCACTCTGGAGGTAATGAGGAGAAACTATTACTGGCCCACGATGGGTAGCGACGTGCAAGTGTGGATCCGTCAGTGCAAACGGTGTGCCTTAGCCAAGGATGTGTTTCCTCCCAACCGAGCCCCTTTGACCTGTACTAATGTGACTGCCCCAATGGAGGTCCTAGCGATGGATTACACACGGCTAGAGAGATCTTCAGAGGGGTATGAGAACATACTGGTTCTCACGGACATGTTCACCCGATTCACTGTTGCAGTTCCAACTAGAAACCAGACAGCGCGGACAACAGCTGAAGCCCTCATAAAACACTGGTTTGTGTACTATGGTTGTCCGGCACGGTTACACTCGGATCAGGGGAGGAATTTTGAATCAGAGGTGATATCTGAATTGTGTAAACTGTATGGCATAGCCAAAAGCCGAACAACACCCTATCACCCGCAAGGAAACGCTCAGTGCGAGAGATTTAACCGGACAATGCATGACATGCTAAGAACGCTCCCGCCAGAAAAGAAGCGAGCCTGGCAGGAACATCTCCCTGAGCTGGTGTTGGCCTATAACAGCCATGTCCATTCGTCGACAGGTTACGCTCCTTTTTATCTCATGTTTGGGAGGGATCCCAGGTTGCCATTGGATATTCTGGACAGAGAGGGCCCTGAGGAGGATGAGGTGACCAATTTGGATGACTGGGTCAAAGGTCACCATGACAGGCTGAAGATAGCCTGTGACGTTGCTTTCAATACAACTAAAGACACAGCCCGAAGTAGGAAAAGGACTTATGATCGCAAGTCCAGTGGGGCTCTCATCAGGCCTGGTGACCGTGTACTAGTTCGTAACCATAGACACCGGGGGCGTAATAAAATACAGGACAAATGGGAGTCAAATCCCCACATTGTAGTCGCTCACAACAATCCCGAGCTACCAGTTTACACCATCCGGCCTGAACGAGGGGGTCCTGAGAGAGTAGTACATAGGGACCAGTTGAAACATTGCACTCTTAGTCCAGATAGGGACCATAGGAGGCGTAGATCAGTACACCCCGAGGAGGCTGAAACCAATTGGGACATGGTTCTAGTCCCACAAACCGAATACAGAGGGGGACAAAGTGGGGCAAACCCAAACCCTAACGAGAATGGCCAGATCCTTCAAACTGACCCAGTATTACCTGAGGATAGGGAAATAGAAAATATGGGTAACGAACCACCAGTCTTAAGAAGGTCGCAGAGGGCTAATAAGGGTGTACTTCCTGTTAGATTTAGAGATAATTATGTTATTGGTTCTATGTAGTGTTTTAATGAATATTGTTATGTATGGTATTAAGAAGTAGATGTGGAATGTTAAATATGTTAGGTGTTCTTTTAATAATTGTTAATGGGTTGTTAATATAAAATGATGTGGGTATATGTTGTTACTATGGGGCCCGGATGTACCGGTGTGAATATGGTGGATGTGGCAGTATTTTAGCAAGGGGGAATGTAAGGGGACTGTTGCCCCCTTACTAACATTCAGTGGGGGTGTTTTGATTGGCTTGCTCCCAGTACTAAAAGGGGAAGGGTCGATGGCAAATCAGGAGCCTGAGACTGACAGTCCCCAGGAACAATGGGGAGAGGCCAATGCTCCAGATCAGCCTGATGGACAGGGCGGCCAGGCTAATCAGAGGGTCAGGAGGCCAGGGAGGTCCCGTCCTCCGTGTGAGCTGGAATTGCCTGGGTCAGACTGAGTGGGGCCGAGCTAAGGAGAAAGCAGGGGCCCAAGCTGAGCTGGAGAGCAGAACCGTGCCAGATCCAGAGGGGCCAGAGGTGCAGCCACAGAGCCAGAGACAAAGCCCAGGGAGAGCAGATCCTGAGCTGGGAGCAGAGCTGCAGCCTCAAAGCCAGAGCACAGCCAGGAGAGAGCAGGGGCCTGAGCTAAGTTGCTGGGAGCAGAGCTGCAGCCCCAAAGCCAGAGCACAGCCAGGAGAGAGCAGGGGCCTGAGCTAAGTTGCTGGGAGCAGAGCTGCAGCCCCAAAGCAGAGTTACAGAAGCAGCCTGCAGAGCATACCTGCCCTGGGAGGAGAGCTGCAGCAACCAGAGCCAGAGGGGCCAGAGAAGCAGCCCAGGGAGCTGGAGGCAGAGCAGCAGCAGCAGCCGTGCTGAGGCAGAGTGGAGCTGGAGCTGGGGCTGGAGCAGTCCGGAGCTGGGTGCGGTGAGCAGCTGGAGAGAGTGAGGGGGACCCTGGCAGTGGGCCCAGCGCAGGGAGACGCCTCAGCCAAGAGGCCTTGCAGGCCAGACTTGGAGGGGGATCGTAACCCTGACAGGGCGGGGGCGACGCTGGGAAGAAGGGTCCTGCCACCTAGAGCCTGAGAGCGTGTGGCCACCGCCAGAGCAAGTGTCCAACCCACAGCGTCCCTGCAGCACAGCCAGGGCCTGAGAAGGAGGCCCGGGACCTACAAGGAACAGACTGTGAACTGCCCTGACGTTCCAGAGACACTGCTTGTGATATTCCCTGCCTCAGAGCAGGGTGATGTGTTTCCTTTAACCTTTTCCATTTTTCCTTTATTCTTTTTTAAAAAGTAATTGTTAATTAAATAACTTGTATTTGCTTTAAATTGTATAAAATGATCAGTGGGTCAGGGAGGTGCCCAGTGCAAAGAGAGTACCCCGGAGTGGGGACACCCTAGCCCCTGTCCTAGGTGACCACAGCAGGGTTGGGGGTCAAGCCCCCCAGGAATCCTGGGCCCAGCCTTGTCGGGGTTTACGAGGACTCTGCCAGACAGGAGAGTGGAAGGGGAGTCCTCAAGGGCAGGGAGGCCTCTGGGTAAAGGAAGTGGGAGCGAGGACTCGGATCCTTTCGTTAGCCCACTTCACCGGGGTAGTGCAGAAGCCAGGAAAGTTCCCCACAATAGCGGGACCATTCCCCCGCTTACATAATTGGCGTCACGAACAGGATCCTATCCACAGGGTCCATCCCATTGGTTTTCTGGTTAAGTTCTAGTAGCACGGTCCGGGCCTGGTTGAGCACCCTACCATGGCTGGAATTGAAGAACTACGAACCCAGTTTGCTGAACTTCAGCGCAGATTATCAGACCAAGCGGAGGCATTACAGCAAGCTAGAACTGAACAGAGAGAAGCCTTATCGCTGGCCAAGGCAGTAATAGACCAACAGACAGCAGAAGCTAAGAAACCCCCTACTATTTATGTCCCACGGGAGCGGAAGGTCACGGAGTTTGGTGGCTTCCCGACTAGACCAGGAGACATTACAGTAGAGGAGTGGGTCAAGTCTGTGAAGGCGGCTCTGCGTGTGCTAAGAGTACCTGAAGAAGATCATGTGGACTTCATAGAGGAGCACCTCAAGGGCCAGGCCAAGGCCACAGTAAAGTTCATGGCAGTGGCAGACAAGAAAGATGTGGAAAAGGTATTTGAACTCCTCCTAAAAGTGTATGGAGACAAGGTACCTATTGGGACCCGACTAAAGGAGTTTTTTGAGAAAAAGCAGGAGCCTGGTGAAACTGTCCGGGCATACGCATATGACCTCCAGGAGAGAATGAGCAAAGTGGAGCGGCGAGACCCTCAGCGAGTTCCAGACCCAGATACGGTTCTGAAAGAGCAGTTGGTGCTGGGGCTCCGAGACGACTCCCTCCGACGTGAAATGAAAAGGAGGTTTAAAGAAGAGCCCAGTAAGAAGTTCCATGAACTCATGCAGGCTGCCATTATGTGGTCAGAAGAAGAGGAAGTTCCTGTGGCAGAGGCGGCCAAGCCTAACCCCCATACACGAAGTGGGGGCCTAGTGAATGCAGCTGCTGGGAAAAAGGCCCTGCCCCAAACAGAGCTAACACTGGAAAGCTTAAGTGAAGCTGTCCAAAAACTGGCGGTCCAACAGGGGGAGATGCTGAAAGTGATGACCGAGTTGATGAAAGAAAAAAATCCCATTAGTATGCCAAAGTATCCAAGGGCACCGGGATCCCGAAGAGCCCCACTGAAGGACGAGCTGGGAAGATACATTTGTTATACTTGCGAAAGGCCAGGACATACTAGCCGAGATTGTACACTGAGAAGGAGACTGGAGTCCCAGGCGCCTGAAATTCAAGAGGCACCGGGAGCAAGCAGCCAACCATCAGAAGGCCAAGTGGGGACTGAAGGGTTTCTACGGCTGTCCCTAGGAAAAGGGCAGTGTGCCAGCAGCGAGGAAAAGGACCCTGATGATGTTAGTATATTCAGTGACTTCTGTGGCCGAGCTTTCGGGGACTGCTTGACAGTGGATATAACCATAGCAGGGGTGAGAACCCGCTGTTTGATAGACACTGGCTCAGAAGTCACCACTATTTCTGAATCATATTTCCGAAACTGCTTAAAAGAGAGAGATCTGACCATGCATAATACCCGATTTGTACAGCTAACGGCAGCTAATGGACTTGCCATCCCTGTGGTGGGGTGTCTTGAAGCTGATGTAGGGTACATGGGTCGAACAATCCCTGGGAAATGCATCTTTATCCTAAAGGACACAGCTTCAGGAAAGACTTTAATGGAGAACAGAGTACCGGGAATTCTCGGGATGAATATTATAAGAGAGCTGAAAGAATTACTGTTGGTAGGAGAAGGAACCCAGGAGATGAACCGTCACGGGCAGCCTAGGAAGGACGCTACACTGAAGCGAGTACTAGCCCAAGTGGAGAGACATGGACGTTTCCCGGGTCCAACGGGACAAATTGGCTATGTTAAGGTGGCAGGGAGACAGAAGGTGGTTATACCTCCCTGGAGTGAGAAGATTATTGATGGGCGCTGCCGGGTGCCAAGCGACTTTGACGGATACAGAGTGCTTGTTGAGCCAACACCTGGGGCCAGTCTCCCTAATGGGCTCCTGGTTGCAAATGTACTTGCTAATGCCAGCAAAGGAAAAGTGCCAGTCAGGCTGTTAAACTCAAGTAACAAGGCCATAAAGTTGTGCCCCCGAACCAGGGTGGCAGAGGTACACCGTCCTGAAGGAGTGGTACCCCCAGTGGGGGTGGCCTTGGAAGAAAATGGGGATGAGCTGCGGGTGACAGAAGTAAAAAAAGGCAAACAGGTTATCACATCGCAAGCGGCACCTGATGGAGAGCTACCCATTCCAGTCCAAGTGGACCTCCAACAGCTAACCCCTACACAGGTTGGCCGTTTGCGGGCGCTACTGGAGAGACATCAAGAGGTCTTTTCCAGGGATGAGCGGGACTTTGGTTACACCACCACAGTGACACACCAAATAGCCACTGGAGATGCTGTCCCGATAAAACAGAGACACCGGCGGATCTCACCACGAGTGTTCCAGGAGGTAAAAAAACACATTCTGGACCTAGTGACTCAAGGTGTCCTTAAAGAAAGCCACAGTCCGTGGGCATCACCCGCCGTGATTGTAATAAAAAAAGATGGTGGGGTGCGATTTTGCTGTGACTACAGGAAACTGAATGAGGTAACGCACAAGGATGCCTACCCACTACCCCGGGTGGAAGAGTCACTGGATGCATTAGGAAGTGCAAGAGTGTTTTCAACCCTCGATTTAACTTCTGGTTATTTCCAGGTTGCAGTGGAAGAACGAGACCGGGAAAAGACAGCAGTGACGACTCCGTTTGGGCTGTTTGAATGGACACGTATGCCATTCGGCTTGTGTAATGCACCTGCTACGTTCCAGAGACTAATGGAGGGGGTGTTAGGAGACTATATCTTAGACATTTTGCTGATATACCTGGACGATGTTATTGTGTTTTCCAAGGATTTTGAGAGTCATATGGAAAAATTGGACTTGGTTTTCACACGATTGAAGGAACATGGATTGAAGCTGAAGCCGAGTAAGTGCTACCTCCTACGTGAAAAAGTCAAATTCTTGGGCCATGTGATTTCAAAGGATGGAATCCAGGTAGATGAAGAGAAGACCAGGGCGCTGGAAAATTGGCCGGTCCCCAAGAATGCCAAGCAAGTGCGGCAGGCTCTAGGTTTCATGAGCTATTACAGACGATTTGTTCCAAAGTTCGCGCACATTGCTGCACCGCTATATGGACTAGTGGGCCAACCTGCCCAAAGGAAGGGAAGGGACCAATGTTTTGTGTGGGATGATGCCTGTCAGACAGCTTTTGACAAACTAAGACATCGGCTGATGTCACCACCTGTGCTTGCATATCCTGACTTTAGCCTGCCATTTATAGTGACAACGGACGGGAGCCTGCACGGCCTAGGTGCGGTGCTCAGCCAGAAGCAAGAGGGGGCCGAGCGTGTGATCGCATATGCGAGCCGAGGGCTGAGGAGGTCAGAAAGAAATGACAAAAACTACAGTGCTTTTAAACTAGAACTGTTGGCCTTGAAGTGGGCTATCACTGAAAAATTTAAGGATTATTTAGTGTACTCTAAATTCACGGTGATCTCAGACCACAATCCACTCCGATACCTCGCAACGGCTAATTTAGGTGCAATTGAACACCGCTGGGTGGCCCAACTCGCTGAGTTCACTTTTGAAGTACAGTATAAACCTGGAAGGCAGAACATCAATGCTGACACCCTGTCTAGATTGCCTCTGGAGGAGGAATCAGAAGAGGGCGAGGATCTGGAGAAAGACTTCCTAGTCATTCCTGCAGATGTCGTGCGTACGTGTTTGTGGCTAGAGAATCCAAAGCCCGAAGACGAAGTGACGGTAAAGGATGCAGTACAAAACCTGGTAAAAGGGGAGAGCGCAATAATCTCGGGGTACTCATGGGAGGAGATTCAAACTCTGCAACGAGAAGGTGATGTTGGACCTGTCTTAGTGGCAGTCATGAGCCGAACGAGGCCAGACCGGAGATTTGGGGCCAGATACCCCCAGTCTAAGAAGCTAGCCAGACAGTGGGAACGACTTAGATTACATCGTGGAGTGCTGTTCCGGGTAACATATCATCCCCGAGATGGTGAAGAAGTGTGGCAGTTAGTGGTGCCTGTGTCACTCCGCCGTCAAGTTTATGAAGCCAGGCATGATCATGGGGGGCATTTTGGAGACAGGAGCACTCTGGAGGTAATGAGGAGAAACTATTACTGGCCCACGATGGGTAGCGACGTGCAAGTGTGGATCCGTCAGTGCAAACGGTGTGCCTTAGCCAAGGATGTGTTTCCTCCCAACCGAGCCCCTTTGACCTGTACTAATGTGACTGCCCCAATGGAGGTCCTAGCGATGGATTACACACGGCTAGAGAGATCTTCAGAGGGGTATGAGAACATACTGGTTCTCACGGACATGTTCACCCGATTCACTGTTGCAGTTCCAACTAGAAACCAGACAGCGCGGACAACAGCTGAAGCCCTCATAAAACACTGGTTTGTGTACTATGGTTGTCCGGCACGGTTACACTCGGATCAGGGGAGGAATTTTGAATCAGAGGTGATATCTGAATTGTGTAAACTGTATGGCATAGCCAAAAGCCGAACAACACCCTATCACCCGCAAGGAAACGCTCAGTGCGAGAGATTTAACCGGACAATGCATGACATGCTAAGAACGCTCCCGCCAGAAAAGAAGCGAGCCTGGCAGGAACATCTCCCTGAGCTGGTGTTGGCCTATAACAGCCATGTCCATTCGTCGACAGGTTACGCTCCTTTTTATCTCATGTTTGGGAGGGATCCCAGGTTGCCATTGGATATTCTGGACAGAGAGGGCCCTGAGGAGGATGAGGTGACCAATTTGGATGACTGGGTCAAAGGTCACCATGACAGGCTGAAGATAGCCTGTGACGTTGCTTTCAATACAACTAAAGACACAGCCCGAAGTAGGAAAAGGACTTATGATCGCAAGTCCAGTGGGGCTCTCATCAGGCCTGGTGACCGTGTACTAGTTCGTAACCATAGACACCGGGGGCGTAATAAAATACAGGACAAATGGGAGTCAAATCCCCACATTGTAGTCGCTCACAACAATCCCGAGCTACCAGTTTACACCATCCGGCCTGAACGAGGGGGTCCTGAGAGAGTAGTACATAGGGACCAGTTGAAACATTGCACTCTTAGTCCAGATAGGGACCATAGGAGGCGTAGATCAGTACACCCCGAGGAGGCTGAAACCAATTGGGACATGGTTCTAGTCCCACAAACCGAATACAGAGGGGGACAAAGTGGGGCAAACCCAAACCCTAACGAGAATGGCCAGATCCTTCAAACTGACCCAGTATTACCTGAGGATAGGGAAATAGAAAATATGGGTAACGAACCACCAGTCTTAAGAAGGTCGCAGAGGGCTAATAAGGGTGTACTTCCTGTTAGATTTAGAGATAATTATGTTATTGGTTCTATGTAGTGTTTTAATGAATATTGTTATGTATGGTATTAAGAAGTAGATGTGGAATGTTAAATATGTTAGGTGTTCTTTTAATAATTGTTAATGGGTTGTTAATATAAAATGATGTGGGTATATGTTGTTACTATGGGGCCCGGATGTACCGGTGTGAATATGGTGGATGTGGCAGTATTTTAGCAAGGGGGAATGTAAGGGGACTGTTGCCCCCTTACTAACATTCAGTGGGGGTGTTTTGATTGGCTTGCTCCCAGTACTAAAAGGGGAAGGGTCGATGGCAAATCAGGAGCCTGAGACTGACAGTCCCCAGGAACAATGGGGAGAGGCCAATGCTCCAGATCAGCCTGATGGACAGGGCGGCCAGGCTAATCAGAGGGTCAGGAGGCCAGGGAGGTCCCGTCCTCCGTGTGAGCTGGAATTGCCTGGGTCAGACTGAGTGGGGCCGAGCTAAGGAGAAAGCAGGGGCCCAAGCTGAGCTGGAGAGCAGAACCGTGCCAGATCCAGAGGGGCCAGAGGTGCAGCCACAGAGCCAGAGACAAAGCCCAGGGAGAGCAGATCCTGAGCTGGGAGCAGAGCTGCAGCCTCAAAGCCAGAGCACAGCCAGGAGAGAGCAGGGGCCTGAGCTAAGTTGCTGGGAGCAGAGCTGCAGCCCCAAAGCCAGAGCACAGCCAGGAGAGAGCAGGGGCCTGAGCTAAGTTGCTGGGAGCAGAGCTGCAGCCCCAAAGCAGAGTTACAGAAGCAGCCTGCAGAGCAGACCTGCCCTGGGAGGAGAGCTGCAGCAACCAGAGCCAGAGGGGCCAGAGAAGCAGCCCAGGGAGCTGGAGGCAGAGCAGCAGCAGCAGCCGTGCTGAGGCAGAGTGGAGCTGGAGCTGGGGCTGGAGCAGTCCGGAGCTGGGTGCGGTGAGCAGCTGGAGAGAGTGAGGGGGACCCTGGCAGTGGGCCCAGCGCAGGGAGACGCCTCAGCCAAGAGGCCTTGCAGGCCAGACTTGGAGGGGGATCGTAACCCTGACAGGGCGGGGGCGACGCTGGGAAGAAGGGTCCTGCCACCTAGAGCCTGAGAGCGTGTGGCCACCGCCAGAGCAAGTGTCCAACCCACAGCGTCCCTGCAGCACAGCCAGGGCCTGAGAAGGAGGCCCGGGACCTACAAGGAACAGACTGTGAACTGCCCTGACGTTCCAGAGACACTGCTTGTGATATTCCCTGCCTCAGAGCAGGGTGATGTGTTTCCTTTAACCTTTTCCATTTTTCCTTTATTCTTTTTTAAAAAGTAATTGTTAATTAAATAACTTGTATTTGCTTTAAATTGTATAAAATGATCAGTGGGTCAGGGAGGTGCCCAGTGCAAAGAGAGTACCCCGGAGTGGGGACACCCTAGCCCCTGTCCTAGGTGACCACAGCAGGGTTGGGGGTCAAGCCCCCCAGGAATCCTGGGCCCAGCCTTGTCGGGGTTTACGAGGACTCTGCCAGACAGGAGAGTGGAAGGGGAGTCCTCAAGGGCAGGGAGGCCTCTGGGTAAAGGAAGTGGGAGCGAGGACTCGGATCCTTTCGTTAGCCCACTTCACCGGGGTAATGCAGAAGCCAGGAAAGTTCCCCACAATAGCGGGACCATTCCCCCGCTTACACATAGACTGGTGAGCTCTTGTGGGGTCTACACAGTGTTTGCTATTTTGGCAGGGCTGGGAGCTGGCAGCTTGTCTCTGGGCTTGGGAGACAGTCACAGGGAACTGATGGGTCTCCTGTCCCCGCAGGCGTCCCTCACATGGTCCCGCTGGAAGCTGTGAAGGCCCATCCCGGTCAGCGATGCTGATCCTGAGCTGTTCCTCCAAGCTGAGGCTGCTGGAGGGGATGCTACGGAGGGGCCTGCCTGACACGCTGCTGGTGACCAGGACTCGCCCGCCCCCGCAGGGCCAAACGCTCCCACCCTCGGGCTGGGCAGAGAGCAGGGGAAAGTCCCTCAGAGCCCCCTGGGTGATGGGGCACATATTGGGCTGGGGTGCAATCCCCTGGGTTGGGCTTACATGGAGGGCTGGCCCCTCCACCTGGTCAGGGGGTAGCAGTTTGGGGGGCAGACCCTTTCTCCAGGTCGGGGGGCAGCAGTTCAGGGGCCGGGCAGGCTCTTATAGATCCACAGGGGATGTGCTGTACCCCAGCCTGTCACCAGTCCCCTGGGAGTGACCCCTGTAGTGGGCCGGGGCCCGAGGCTGCACACAGCTCCACAGGGGCAGGCCCGTGACCTCCACCACTGGGCCTTTGACACCAGCCCTCCCATCTCTCTCCGTGGCTCCCTGCAGCGAATGCAGCCGAGTGAGATGCCTGCGGGAGGCTTGGACCGGGCCCCTGCGGTGTGTGTTGGCAGAGACCCCGGCAGCCTTTGCAAAACACAGGAGTGGTTCATCACTCTGACGGCTGCAGCTCTGCTTCCAGCAGCTTAGCTTGGGCCCCTGCTCTCTCCTTAGCTCTGCCCCACTCTGTCTAACTCAGGCCATTCCAGCTCACATACGGAGGACGGGACTCCCCTGGCCTCCTGACTCCCTGATAAGCCTGCCCGCCCTGTCAATCAGGCTGATCTGGAGCATTGGCCTCTCCCCATTGTTCCTGGGGACTGTCAGTCTCAGGCTCCTGATTTCCCATCGACCCTTCCCCTTTTAGTGCTGGGAGCTAGTCAATCAAAACACCCCCACTGAATGTTAGTAAGGGGGCAACAGTCCCCTTACATTAAGAAAAAATCCAGTCCCTGATCCTGCCCCAGGCAAGGGTTTGAACCCCAGGAGCCAGAGGTTCAGACTGGAGGTGTCAGTGAAAAGGCGAATAGCTCGGCCGTCAGGGAGCAGGGTTTTCCCCCCCTTGCCTGTAACACTAAGGAAAGGCTGTTGAGCTCAGGACACCTGTCTGGCTGGAAGTTGACCCCTGTATTTGAGTGGGGCAGGGGAACCGCCCCCCCCCAATCTCCACACGGAACATGTGAGTCACACGGGCTCCGGCAGAAGTTCCCTGAGGCTGTGGCCAAGGGAGCCAGCTCACAGCCTGCTCTCCCTGGGGAAACAGAGTCAGAGCGGAACCTGGTGGGAGCTGAGCCCCCAGCTGAGTATGGGCAGACACGGGCAGGGCATGGCCAAGGTTAAGACCCGGAATCGCCAGCAGGGGGGTCCTGGCCTGGGGTGAGGGCAACAGGTTAACCCCAGGAGGGGAAATGGATTCCTGGCATACACACAGCCCTGGGGTTGGGACAACCAGCGTAGGGGAGCCCCCTGCATCACCAGACCCTGGGACACCAGCACCCCAGAGACATGGCTGGGCTAAGACCAGCCTCGCAGGGGGACACACCTACACCGATCCCCCAAATGCTCAAGGGGTCACTTCCTACCCCAGCCGAGGGGTCAGGACACCCCAGGGTGCAGCCAAGATGGCCGACACATGGAGGAAGAGGGGGTCACGACCCTCCTCCCTCCCTGGCAGATGGGGGTGGGGAAATGCAATGGCTGGATCCCATCCCAGTTTCAAACCCAAAGGTTTGGGGGGGGGAGCAAAAGGGTGTTGAGGCTGCATGAAAACTCCCCCCTGCCCCCTGCTAGTATCAGTGAACAGACTTGCCCTAAGGGTGGATGTGAGACTGCTCTGAGCTGGGTATTGGAAAGGGTGAGTTTGAGTCGAGCCAGCTGTGAGCATGCTGACCGTGCCTGGTAGGACAGGGATGGGGAAGATGCTGTGGCTTCTATGGATAGCATTTGGGGGTTCGAACTTCACCGGGACAGTCACTAGTTTAAGTGACCCTGCCCAGTGAAGAGATGAAATAAAGTAGGATTTTTCTGTAATATTTTTACAACACTATGTGTGCCTCAGTTTCCCCCTATGTGTTGCATGGCTACCCAGTTGCGGGGGCGAGGGTGAGGATTAAGTTTACGCTCAGGGCAGGCTAAGAGACATAGGAGTGGGTGTCACCTCCCTGTGAGGGTGGAATAAAGGGTCCTTAAGGAACTTGTTGAACTCAACCCAGATCCCCAAGGGGGCCAGAGAGACAAGGCAAGCGCTGCTGACTCCTGGATTTCCCCGCCTCTCAGCCGGGAGGCTGAGCAGAGATCCCAGCTCGAGAGCACAGGACTGGGAGGTGGGGGGTGCTGGACAAAGATGGAGGCTCTCACCTGGAGCTGGCCAAGGAGGTCAGACGGAGACAGAGACAGCCTGGAAAGGGACTTTCAGTCCAGCTTGGCTGGGCCCTGGCTGACCGCAATGGACACTGCTTTACCCCCAGTTCTCTCTGCTGACCTAAGGCCGCTCCGTGACTCATAAACTGGCCTGGCTTGACAATGCTGCCGGGTGTCACTGCAAACACAGGCTGGGGTGTGGGAGCCCCCAAGAGCGGCCAGGTCTCTCCCGGGGTCTGGCTCAGTGGGAGGCACCGGGCAAAGCTCGCGGGGTGGAGCAGGAGGGCTGGAGCCCAGAGGCTCCATCTCAGAGGCGGTGGCCTGCCCTGCAGGAAGAGTGGGGCCCCTGGGGGGTGGCACTTTGAGGGCTCCTCCAAGGGGCAGAGTAAAAGCTGGGGCCCAGCATCGATCCTGGGAATCCGGGACATCGCCGGACTCTGACCCCTGTGTCTTGGCAGGTCTACGGCGCTGTGATGCATGTGAACCGCGGGAACCCGGCTGGCCAGGAGGTGCTGGTGGATTCATGGCCAGAGTTCAAAATGGTCCTGACCCGGCCACGCAGAGAAGTGCGGCCTTTGCTGGTCCCCTCCCATCGGCCACGCTCCCCTCCCCCGCCTGACCCCATCGCTGCCCCACTCCCCTCCCCTCCCCCGACTGACGCCATCACTCCCCCACTCCTCTCCCCTGCCTGATGCCATCTCTGCCCTGCTCCCCTCCCCCGCCTGATGCCATCTCTGCCCTGTTCCCCTCCCTGCGCCGTTCACAGGATCCCTTCCCCCTCCTCAAACTCTTACTTGGGGCTCGCTGTGCCCTGCTTCCCCGATGCCGTCCCTGAGGGTCATGGGGGGGAGGGCAGAGGCTGCGCTCACCCACAGACAGTGTCCCCCCTGCAGGTGGCGCGGACCCAAGCGATTATTTCACCAACTTGTACACGACCTTCTACCGGGACGAGGGCGCCTGCCGGGCCCTGCTGGAGAACAGCTGCACCGTGGACTGGGGCCAGGCCTTCCAGATACAGGGTGACCCCCTCCAGCCCCGCTCTGTCCAGCACCTGCCACATGGGGGGCAGGACCGCTCCCCCTCCCACAGGCCAATAGTCCTGAGGAGCCTGCCTGGGCCCCTTACCCCCCCCCCCACAGGCCAATAGCCCCGAGGAGCTCACCTGGGCCCCTTCTCCATCCAGACCTGGGATCCTGAATGCGCCGAGCTTGGGAACCCCCAGTTGGGTCATGCCGGCTCACAGTGGCCCTTGGCCCCTCCCTGCTGCTCTCCCCTACCGGGCTGGGCCCCCCATGTCCATGGGCACCTTTCAGGGGCCCCTGCTGACAGCGCATGGCTGTCCCTGCAGGGCTGCAGGACGGGGTATACGAGACCATCAGGGACATCACCAGGGCCAGGGGGCTTGAGATGGAGACGTATCCGCACCGGCTGCTGTTGCACCCAGACCCACCTGCCATGCCCCAGTACCGGTAGGTGCCCCCGAGATATGGGGTGTGTGAGAGAGAATGGGGCTATGTACACAACCAGCCTGTGCTAGATGGAGGGGGGAGCGGGGCTGGGGGAAGGGAAGGACCCCGGGGTGCCAGGCCAGAGGCCTCCATTGTGCCCTAGATCTGGTGGCAATGAGTTCCCCAGGCTAACGGTGCTGGCAGAGTGAGGGCATCACCACGGCCCCACACACAGCCCCAGGCCTTGGGCACATGCTGCCAAGGATTTCCCATCCTGCTCCGGGGCAGGGCTGAGTCAGCCCTAGAGCTTCGCCAGGGGGCAGGGGCACCCCAGCCTGGCCAAGGAACCTCCTTGGTCCCAGGATGGGGAGAGCAGGGGGAGGGGCAGCCTGTAACCCTTCAGTATCCTGGGACGGGCAGCCAGGGGTCCTTGACCCCAGAGCTGTCCCCTCTCAGGGGAGGGGGGCTCCAAGCACAGAGCCCCCTGGTCCCTCCTTTCCTGTCAGTGGGTAGGTCTCCAGGCAGGGGGTTTGCTGCCCACTGAGCCCTGGTGCTTTCATCTCAGGGAGCTGAGCTTAGCCAAGGCCCATTGGCACCGATGACTCTGCTGGGGCTGGACTGGGCCTTGTCAGACAGCCCCTGTGCTGAGGCCGCGGGAGTGTGTCGATCCCCTCCCCGCATGTGTCAGGGCCTGACTTGATCCCGTCCCCCCAGGGCTCCCCCTTCTCCCCCACGCCAGGTCTATCCTCTCTCAGCCTCCCCCCATTCTCCGTGTGCCAGGTCACTCCCCCTCCAGCCTCCCTCCCCTCCATGGGGGACACTGGGAGGAGCGATATGGGGGCTATAGCCACCCCAGAATTTGCCATAGCCTCCCCTCCCAGTGCAAAGGCCCAACGTTACGCAGCAGTAAGGATGGCAATGCCATACCATGCCACCCGTCAGTCTCGGCTGCTTCTGGCGATGGCGCTGCCTTCCGAGCTGGGTGGCACAGCCCTCCCCCTCAGGATACATTCCATGCCCCCCAGTTTGAGATTCGGCAACCCCCCATCCCCTCCAATTTTCTGTCCAGCCCATCTCAGCCCCACAACTGGGAAGAGGATGGCGCCGCCGGACACTGCTCCTCTCCTATGCCATGTCATACCAGCTCAATTTCTGCTCCCCGGGCTCATTCCCTTATACCAGTTCGACCCTCCCAGCCCCGGGCTCACTGCACCCCAAGCCCGAAGCTGGGTCAATATCCCCCTATGTTCACACCTCCCATGTTTGGTTGCTCCCCGCTCCCCTCCCCTAGACTTACCCCTTCTCCTGCTGGTTCTATTCCCCCTGCCCCCCATGCGCTGACATCCTCCCCTTGCCAGGTCAACCCCCTCTGTGCTCACCCCACCCCGTCCTGTGTCTCTCTCCCCCCTGCCCTGTCTTGCAGGCCTGACAAGGGGCTCAGGCTGGCCCCCATGTCCCCCACCCACGCCATGCTGCTCAGAGACACCTGGAACTTTGGGGGGAACAGCAGGAGCCTGCGGTACCTGTGCCTCCTGATCCGCCACTTCCCCAATGCCTGCCTGCTGGCCCCTGAGGGGACCCCCATCTCCTGGTCCCTCACCGACCAGCTGGTTGCCCTGACGCACGGTTACACCCTCCCGGAGCATCACGGCCAGCACCACATGAAGCTCGTGGTGGGGATGCTGGCGGCACAGTTGCATGCCCGCGGCTTCCCTGTATACACCCGAGTGCTGCCCCACAACGAGCCTTCACTGCACATCCTGCAACGGCTCGGCTTCCGCATCCTGCCTGGGGTGTTCTCCCGGCTGGTGGTGAGGCCTGGGTTCACCCAGTCCCAGCCAGCCAGTGCCCGGGACTCGGCCCAGGACCCTGCGCCAAGCTCTGGGGAACGGCGACACGCCCAATAGCACATAGCATGGGGGGAGAGGAGAGGAGGAGAAGGGGACACGGCCTAGGGCCCTGCACCCAGCTCTGGGGGACAGCCACGCTCCAGCAGTACATAGCCCTGGGGGAGGGGAGGAGATGGGGACACAGCCCAGCCATGCCCAGGGACCTTCCACCCCCGAAAAGGATACACATTGACCAGCCACCAAGGGAGCTCAGCTGTCAGCCCTTGGGAAGCCGGGGCCTAGTAGAGGAGACTATCTCATGCTCCATTATCCCCTGGAGCAGGGCAGAGGCTCAGTAGGGGGCACTCTCCCCGGCAGTCAGTGCTGGCCCCAAAGAGAGCAGGGTGAGGGCTCAGCAGGGGGCGCTCTCCACTCACAGTCCTGCCCCCGTGCCCTGTGCTGTGGGCTCAGCAGGGGGCGCTCCCCCGCTCCCTTCCCCAGGCAGTTTGTTGCTCGGCTGGGGCTGTGGTGGTGGGGGGTCCCCTTTCCAGGAGCTGCGCCTGGTCTTGCCAGAGCTTTGGTGCAAGCTCCCTTGGGCTCCAACCACATGTCCCAGCTGTGGCCCACCCCTTACCTCCCCTGTGGTGATAGGGAACAGGTGCTGGCCTTGCACGGCTGCTCCAGGGTCAGCAGGCAGCTGGAAAGCCAATCCAGGGCTTGTGTTGATGATGGTGCACTACACGTGGGAGGGGAGTGGCCATAGGACCCCATCGTAGAGCCCTGCTGGGCCGGAACACAGAAAGGAGCATGCGCTCTTCTCCCTTCCCCCCAGAATGGACGTCCTCGGCCCTGGACAGGTGACTTGGGACTGACTTGCCCCCTGCCAGGCTCAGTGCACAGGCTGCTCCTCCCCGTGTAGCTGGGCCCAGGTGCAGAGCCAGTGAGCCATTGGGTTGGGGGAGAGGACCCCCCACACGCAGCAGACATGGCAGGTTCTCCTCCCCCTTGCTGGTAGGTCAGTAGCAGTGTGGAGACGGGGTGGGGCACTCTGGCTCCTTGCAGGCCCCAGGGACATGCATCAGGGGGTGGGACAAAGAGTGAATTTTCTGTAATAGTTTTGATGCCTGTGTGCCTCAGTTTCCCACTGTACTATTCATGTCTGCCCAGTGGGTGCCAAAGAGTTAAAAAGCCTCTCCTGGGGCAAAGCAGGGACAGGAGGGGGAGTGTCACATGGCTGGGGGTCAGGAACTGGGCGTTCAGGATCAAAACCAACCCAGATCAACGGAGGCTCCACAAAGAAGAGGAGCTGGCGTTTGGTGGGACTCAGGAGCTCCCAGCTAGGACTGAAAGAGATGGAGACAGGATCCATGTTTGGCTCTTCAGCAGCTTGGCTGGGTGGGGCCCTGGCCTGTGTCTTCACCTTCACTTCTCTCTGCTGCCCCAGGGACCTCCCAGGCCGGGTTCCCGGGGACCAATAAACCGTGTGCTGTGTGGAAAAGGCTTTGGGATGTCACTGCAAACACTGGCTGGGGACACTGGTCCCCAAAGAGCAGCCAGGTCTCTCCAGGGGTCTGGCTCAGTGGGACGTGGTGAAGCAGGGGGGCTGGAGCCGTGTGCTCGGCCCTGGAGGAAGAGAGACCCCTTGGGGGGCTGGCACGTCACAGGGTTCCTCCAAGGAGTGGTTTAAAAGCTGGGGCTTAGCACTGATCCTGGGGAGCCACGACCGGGAGCAGCGCTGTGGGTCCCAGCCGGGGGCACCCGGCCAGTGTGGGGTGTCTCCTTCACAGCCAGAACCGACAGCAGAGAAGGGGGGGCACATCTGCAGGCAGACCCGGGGTAGAGCCAGCCCTGCCCCCAGCCAGGGCACAGTCCCACCAGGGCACAGCACCCTCCCCGCCGGCCAGAGAACTGGCCCCCCAGAGCAGTGCCCCCACCCCCAGCCAGCCGGCCTGCGTTTCCCCATAACTTTGACTCTCAGACTTGCACACAGTCTCCGTTTCCCAAGATTGAATCATTATTTTAAAAACTGTATAGAAATCACCACTCTCCCATCATTCAGTGCATCTGGCCCAGCCTCTGGCCCAGCTCCGGCCTCAGCGGAACCGCTACTCCTCCCACACATACAGCTTCCCTTCAGGCACCTTCCGGAAAAACAGGCTTTTGCCTCGGCTCATGTTCCCCTGCACGGAGAGGAGAGGAGACGGCTTTCAGGGTGCCCTGCCCTGCCCTACCCTGCCCTGCGCAGCTTCCCTCTGCCTGTCACCCAGGCCCCAGTCTGCCTAGCCCTTCCGCACCACCAGCCTCCTACCCACACACAGGGCCAGCGCTTCCCAGCCCTTTTATAACCCCCACCCTGAGATGAGTGCCAGGCACGACTGCCCCACACACGGCGTCGCTGCGCTATGGGGCTGGGGCGAGGCTGGCATGTTACTCATAAGAACATAAGAATGGCCGTACTGGGTCAGACCAAAGGTCCATCTAGCCCAGTATCCTGTCTACCGACAGTGGCCAATGCCAGGTGCCCCAGAGGGAGTGAACCTAACAGGTAATGATCAAGTGATCTCTCTCCTGCCATCCATCTCCACCCTCTGACAAACAGAGTCTAGGCACACCATTCCTTACCCATCCTGGCCAATAGCCATTAATGGACTTAACCTCCATGAACTTATCCAGTTCTCTTTTAAACCCTTTTCTAGTGCCTGTATATCTTTTTTGAGATGGGGAGACCACATCTGTACGCAGTATTCAAGATGTGGACGTACCATCGATTTATATAAGGGCAATAATATATTCTCCGTCTTATTCTCTTTTTAATGATTCCTAACATCCTGTTTGCTTTTTTGACCACCTCCTTGAGCAGCTGGCTCCAGCAGTCTAACCAAGAGGAGTAGTTGGGTGCGTAGGGGGGGAGGCCACCAGCCAGCCTGCAAGAGAGGAGAGGGGGGAGGAAGTAGCAGTGAGCCAGCCACCGTAGCCTATTCCCAGAACCTCCCTGGCCTCCCCAGCACCACTTCCTGTCTGAGCCCTTCTGGGCTACGTCGCTTTAACGGGGCCTGAGCCAGGCAGCTCAGTCAGGTCCCAGGATCCCCAGCTGCCCCCTGTCCTTTCCCCCATGGCCAGAGCTTCCTGCCCCTGCCCCCAACACTACAGCGGGGCAGTCGGGCACCAGGGGAGCAGCCTTTCTCCTGGGGACAGAGCTGATGCTCCCTAGTGAGATGGCCAAGGGCAATACTCCCGAGGGGGTGGGGAGGGCTGATTCAGGAGGGCAGAACTCCCCCCCCCCACTAAGTCCCAGCTGTACTGCAGGGCGGGCAGGGACCGGCTCTCACATCCGAACAGGCCCGGGTCTATTCTGGGAGGCTGCAACCTGTGATTTTGCTCCTGCCAAGCGTGACATGGGACGGGAGGCACTGCAGGGCCAGGGAGCCCAAGAGGCTGCCAAGCGTCTGGGGAAGAGGGGAGCCACAGGAGCCTGCGCGAGGGGCAGGGGGCGAGCTGCGAGCACAGCCAGGACTAGCTCCATGTCAGGCTGGGAGGGGGGACAGATGGGGCCGGAGCCCAGGATCGCGGCTCTGCCAGCTGCAGCAGGGAGGGGATGATCTGTCCCCCCCATCCCACCCTGCCGCCCAGTCGCTAGCCCCAGAGGTGTTTCACCGGGGGTGACTGCGGGTGGGGGGTGATTTGTTCCCAGCGCCAGCCCCAGCAGGGCTGCAGCTACCCTGGGGGACGGTGCCTCTCCCTGGCTCGGCTCCTTTCCCTTCCCAGACCCGTGTATGCGCCGATATCCCAGTCTGACCGTGGCCACATGGGGGCTTTTGCCACTTTCACTCACCGCTCCAGCTTAGCTTCCCTGTGTAGACGAGCCCTGGGGGACGGGCTCTAGCCCAAAGCAGGTTCAGCACCCCTCAACTCTGGCTAACCGTGCTCTCCCTCAAACGGTCCAGTCCCTCTTTGAACCCCCCTCAGCTCCCTCCTGTGGCAGTGAGTTCCACAGGCCCCTCACACATTGGGGGAAAAGCCACCTCCTTTTATCTGAATGTGCCAGCCTTCAGCGTCCCCGGCCACCCACCCGGTGCCATGTCTGGGCAGGGCAGAGCGCTCTCGCCTGCCGGTGCCAGCTGTTCACATTCCACATCAGCAGCCAATGACAGCAGCTCCGCTCCCCCCTGAAGGGTTTCTACCTAGCCCCTTAGAGGCCGGAACATCGTCATCCCAGAGCAAACCCTATAGGATGTGGGGGGGAGATGCTGCATCTCCCTGCTTCCTGAACAGGAGCCGCTGCGTCCCCTGCTCCTCAGAGGTGGGGCAGACGCCCTTGCGTTGCAGGGGGAGGCTGCAGCTGGCTCGGGACGGCGTGCAGGGCACTCACCCACAGTCAGAGACGAACACAAAGGGGTACGTCAGCATACTGGCAAAGAACTGCAGGCACGAGAGATGGGCCACAGTTAGCAGGGCGGGGCGCTGGCTCCGCAGCCCCGCACGGAGCCCCCAGCCACAGGAGCACAAGGAATGGAGAGGGAGGGTGTCTCAGCGGGGCCCTGCCCACAGAGGGATCTCACTGGCACTCACTGACTTTCTTCTGGGCAAGGAGGTCTTTGTCCTTCCCTTCCCAGGTCACCAGAGAGACCAGGCTCAGGACAGATATGGGCTGGACGGGTAGGGCAGTGGGCACAACATGCCCAAGGGGAGGGGGCCAGCTGGGCAGAGCACCAGGGGCGGGGCGGGGCCAGGCCAAGGTGCACGAGAGCTCACCCACCATGCAGCACCAGCTAGTGATTTAGACTCACGTAAGCGCACCAACCTCACACCCCATGGTTCCCTCAAACTGGCCACTCCCATCCCAGAGCAGTTCTGTGGGGCTACCCCCCCCCCCAGACCTGAGAGGAGAGTAGGGGTTACACACGCACTCCAGTGACAGCCTGTGAGTAGCTCTTCATCTCGCTCATGGTGGAGACCTAGAGAGGGAGGGAAACGCATTGAACAAGGAGACCCCGCACCCTGCCATAGCCCGGCCCCTCCATCCCCAGACACAGGGGGCTGCCTCTGCCCCGATTCCCCGCACCGAGTCTGCACGCTGGGCTCCGCCAGGGCCTGAAACCCAAACTGTCCCCACGCGGGTTGCGGCCGCTGCTAGGACAGGCTCCCCGGCCGGGACAAGCAATCGGAATCCAACCTTCTCGGGCCCGCTATAATGGGAAGTCTGAAACACTAATTAAAACAGATGTGGTACGCCCGTAGGAGAGAAGGTGCAGGGCACTATACTACACAAAGAGGCAGTAAAACAAATAAAATATCAACACCTTCCACCTTAATGCCTGGCCCTAACAAAAAATGTGTTGCCATATGTCCTATGCTTTTCCAGGGATACCTGGGCAGAAGGATCCCAAAAGAAAAAGAAAAAAAAAGGGGTGGAGTATTAGGATATAGATATTCAGGCCTGTAAGCAAAGGCCTAGACTTTAAGAATGTAGGTGTATTCTTATCACTTAGCTAGTTATAGAGGAACAAAACAAGAATCAAAATCACAGTCTGCCTGTGTCTGGGCCTTCTCTCACCATGACAGTCTGAGGCCCTGTTCTTAGGCTAAGGCCTTTGGCTAAACAGCAAAGGCAGCCATAAGCTGGGAAGCAAACGGTCACGTCCTCACCAGTCACACTGAAATAAGGCAGTTTTGGGCTGTTAAAAAGGTGATCCAATTTTTCACCTCCAGAGAAAGGGAAGAGCCTAGAAGATTTAAAAAACACTTAGTTTGATAGCATCCTGTCTGACAAGAACTCATCAATAGCTGGGGTGTGAAATCCTCATTTCTGTGTTGTTCTATCACTTCCCTATTATTTGTCTGTGTAATCGCTGTTTGGTTCTGTGATTGTTTCTGTCTTCTGTATAATTAATTTTGTTGGGTGTAAACCAATTAAGGTGGTGGGATATAACTGGTGTGACAGACCCAGACCAGTGGGGTACAGGAGTCTGGTAGAGGGAAAATATACTGGTCACTGGATGAGTAGTTTTCTGTTCCCTGAGTGACCAGAGAAGGGGCTGCACTAGAGTAATCAGGAACCTGCTAGAACCAGTTAAGGCAGGCAGGCTAATTAGGACACCTGGAGCCAATTAAGAAGAAGCTTCTAGAATCAATTAAGGCAGGCTAATCAGGGCACCTGGGTTTTAAAAGGAGCTCACTTCAGTTTGTGGTGCGAGTGTGAGGAGCTGGGAGCAAGAGGCGCAAGGAGCTGAGAGTGAGAGGGTGTGCTGCTGGAGGACTGAGGAGCACAAGCGTTATCAGACACCAGGAGGAAGGTCCTGTGGTGAGAATAAGGAAGGTGTTTGGAGGAGGCCATGAGGAAGTAGCCCAGGGAGTTGTAGCTGTCATGCAGCTGTTACAGGAGGCACTTTAGACAGCTTCAGTCCACAGGGCCCTGGGCTGGAACCCGGAGTAGAGGGTGGGCCCGGGTTCCCCCCGAAACCTCCCAATTGACCTGGACTGTGGGTTCTTCCAGAGGGGAAGGTCTCTGGGCTGTTCCCCAACCCACATGGTGAATCTCTGAGGCAAGAAAATCTGCCAATAAGCGCAGGACCCACCAAGATAGAGGAGGAACTTTGTCACATTGGTTAAATAATCATGTTACAATATGTTAAAATTGGTCAGTTAAATTTCATTAAAATAATTGGTTACGGTATGGCTAAGCAGAACTCAAGTTTTTATATTCTGCAGTCAATCAGGAAGTAAGGGGGGGATAGAAACAGAGAATGGGGGGGAATTGGAATAATTTTTTGCTAAGGGAGGGAATGGGAATAGGGAATGGGAACAGGGCCACAGGCAAGGCTTTGTGGTGTCAGAGCTGGGAAGGGGGACACTGAAAAAAAAATTAAAATCATTTCTAGCTAAAAGTTCACCCCAATAAACATTGAATTGTTTGCACCTTCAAACTTCGGGTATTATTGCTCTCTGTTCATGCGAGAAGAACCAGGGAAGTAAGTGAGTAAAAAAAGAAGCCCTCTAGCAACCTTGTTTGTACAGTTCAGAGAGGCAGCAGAATCCTGCATGGTGCCCGTCCCTGCCTGGTGACAGCTCCTGCATGGTGCCGGTCCCTGCCTGGTGACAGCTCCTCTATGGCCCAAGGTTGGGAGGGGTGGTACAAGCCCAGCCCCTAATAAGCAAAGCCACATCCCAGTTTCCTGAGCAGCCAAATGCTGCAGCACCCATGGCCCCGGGTCTCCCACTCCTTGGTCATGTATCGGGGGCTGACAAGTGGAAACTGTAATAGTTTAATGAACTGTGTGCATGACTCGGTACTTACCACTTTGGTGCCGCTCCCCAGTGGCTGCAGAAGGGTTCAAATGCTGCTCCTGGGGCTGAGCAGGAGACATGAGCTGTGTGTGTCACGGACCGGTCTGGGGAGGTGCGCATGGGCGTTACCAGACTGGCGGAAACTGACCCACATCAATGGAGGAGCCGAGAGGACAATGGGAACCCCAAGGACTGACCAATCAAGACGAAGCGGAAGCACATGCAGGCTGACCGTGTGAACCCAGCATGCTTTGCTAGGGGAGGACAACGGACCGAGAGGAGACAAGAGGGGTGATAAGACCGTGTCTCACAGAGACACAGCAGCTCTGCTCTGGGACTGACAGATGGAGACAGCAGCTCGGCTGGGTAGACCCCTCACACCGGGGGGACTGAATGCTGGCCGAGCCCCTGTCTCTCTGCACTGACGTAAGGATGCTCACCTCCTGCAGCCAGGTGACTCAGCCCTGTTTTGCACAGGCTGCCCGCTGTCGCTGCAGAACCTCACTGGGAGCATCATGTACTGAAGGGGCCCAGTACAAGTCTCCTGCAGGAGTCTGGCTTTGGCTGGATTTGCTGCAGGGAGACAGGGTCGCTGGTGCTGAAGGCCCAGTTTCAGAGTTGCGGAAGCCACAGGCCTGCCCCTGTGGAACTGTGTGGGTCCCTGTGGCTCAGCACATATGCCAAAGGGGTTGCTCCCAGGGGACTGGTTACAGGCTGGAGCATAGACCAGACCCTGTAGGTACGTAACAAAGAATACCCTTGCCAGAGGGTGGCTACAGATGTGGTGGGTTATCTCAATCAAGAGACCTTGAATCACAGTGCAGGAGGAGGTGGGGCTCTGACAGAGACCCGAACAGCCTGGATTTAGCAAAGAGATACGGGCACATCGCCTTAGGATAGTGATAAACAGAAAAAAATCTGCCTTCCTAACCAATTTGGGACTTTCTGAGCTTAAAGTGTTACCATTTGGGTTAATGAGTGCAGGATCCACCTTTCAAAGGCTTGCGAATCAAGTGGCTGGGTGACAGGACTTTGCTCGTGTCTACATTGAGGATATTGCAGTCTTCAGCAATTCCTTGCCAGAGCATAAGGATCACCTGGGAATGGTGCTGAAGAGCCTCAAAGGTGCAGGTCTAAGTGTAAAGGTGTCAAAGTGCAGGATGGGGCATTGAAGATGTAAAACAAATTCTGTCAGGAAAGGCGAAGCCGGACTCTGGCCAGTGAATTGTGCACTGACACATCCAACACAGGCTTGGGAGCGCTGATGATGCCAGCAGGGGAGGGCACCGAGCAGCATCCCATCCCTTTCTGAGCAGAAAATGGACTCCAAGTGAATGGAATGACGTCGTTATAGAACATGAACGCTCGGCAACTGTGGGTTGTCCGACAGCTAAGATCCTACCTGTTCAACCGGAGGCGCTGGGTACTGACTGACTGCCCCCCTTTAGCGTGGATACACAGAACCAAAGGCACCAACTCTTGGTTGGTACGCTGGAGTACAGCCCTCCAAAGGCATGAGATGGAGACTCAACATGTCATGGGGGCAGACGCGCTATCCAGGCAAGAGGGCCCAGAGCAGATGCATTCGGAATAGCCAGTGGCTAGGCCTAGGGCGTCAATGTCAGGAGGCGACAGGACACAGATGTGCCCAAACACGCCCAGGCAGGTACGTTACATGTCCAACAACCATTTTCTCACTATTACACTGATGGGGTCGTGTGTGATTGGTACATTCCTCAGGGTACAATCTGGACCGATGGACAGCTGTGTCCCCTCAGCTCTCCAATTTGGGGAGCCTTTTACATTGCTTCATTGTGAGAGCAGCCACTCCTGGCCTGTTCACACACGGCTTCTCGCATGCAAAATCACTCCCAGCTGAATATATGAGTGCTTCTAGCCAGCCACTCCTGAATTATATTGCAGAGTGACAGTAGCAAATTCCCAGTCCTAGACTTGTCTCCAGAAATATGCGTTTTGTATTGCCCAGCTCTCTCCTTCTGGACAATACAAGCTCATAGAAAGTCCATCATTTCATTACTAGAAAATGACATGCACAAATCTTGTTATCTCAAGTGGAGGGTCCCAAACACTTCAATCCAAACACACTGGCTTAGATAAAACAACAAAACAAGTTTATTAACTACACAGAGAGAGAGAGAGATTTTAAGTGATTACAAGTAATGAGGCATAAAAGTCAGAATCGGTTACAAAGAAATAAAAGATAAAATGCAAACTAATACCTAACTTTACAAGCTAAGTGAACTTAAAGCAAATGGATTTCTCTCGCCGTGTATTCACGACTGTCTGGCTGGATTCTTTCAGCCAGGACGACTCCCCCAGTTCAGTGATGCTTCCTTTGTCTTTCAAACCTTATTGATGCCGTGAGTAGAGATGAGGAGAGAGAGAGAGGTGATTTGGGGCATCTGTTCCTCATTTTTACACCTTTAGCTCCTCTTTGAGAATCACCTCTAGCTGGGGTTCAGGCAACAGCGAGTCTGTTTGCCAAGATGTAAATTTCTCGCTCACATCCTTCTTCCTGTCAAAGAATGGCCGCTTAACTAAGTGATATAGTCCAGTTGATTCTGTTGACACCTGACTGACATGTCAATTTCCCTGTTTGCTCTGAGGAACTGATTTGGGCTGCTTCCCCAGATTTGAAATATGCCTTAGCAACATGGTAACTGAGCCTTCGTGGGTCACAACTGAGAATACCAAATTCAGGACCAACTGCTGAAAAATAGAGCTGATATGCCCCAAAGCTGGTGGCTATTCTCTCATGAGATATACCAAACCAGCAACAAAAGTAAATTGCTATTTCAACACAGTGGCTAACAAGCAGTCAGAACAGCAGTTTCCTTAAGCATTCCAATCCTTGTATCGCCACCAAAAACACTAGACTTATAGATGAGTGGTTCTTTAAAGCCAATTTAATCTAATAACAGGTTCTTCTGATCCAAAGGACCATGCCCAGGTCAATATACAACTCAGATCTTACTCAAAAATCACAGTGTTGCCAGTCCTTTAGTATCTGAAATCTAAAGGTATATTCAAAGAAAGAAAGAAAAAGGTGAGAGTTAAAATTGGTTCAAGGAATCAAATAAGTACAATAACTGCAAAGTTCTTGGTTCAGGCTTGTAGCAGTGATGGAATAAACTGCTGGCTTGATAAGTCTCTGGTTACTTCCAAATCATTGGAAGGACCTCAGTCCCTTGGTTAGAATGTTCCATTAGTACAAGTCCTTAGTCCAGAGGTTTGAGCTGGAAAGAGGCAAAATGGAGGTGTTTCCAGGGCCTTTTATAGCTTCTGCCATGTGGAGGGAAACCCATTGTTTCAAACAAAGCCCTCAGCACAGCTAGTAGAAAATTACAGGTAAAATATGGGGTTTGGGATCACATGGGCAAGTCACGTGTCCAGGCATAATTTTGCTTAGTCACAGCAGGAAATCATTACCTATACCCCAGACAGCACCTTTGCAGGACAGTCCATTCAGTGTACATGGTCTCCCATGGTCCATTGTCAGTTAAGTGTTTCTTGATGAGCCACTTAATATGGGTCATTACACATATTGAATCTATTTCCCCATGTTAAGTATCCTCACACCGTCTTGTCAACTGTCTAAAATGGGCCATCTTGATAATCATTACAAACGTTTTTTTTTCTCCTGCTGATAATAGCTCATCTTAATTAATTAGCCTCTTACAGTTGGTATGGCTACTTCCACTTTTTCATGTTCTCTGTATTTATATATATATTTTCTTACTATATGTTCCATTCTATGTATCTGATGACGTGGACTGTAGCCCACGAAAGCTTATGCTCAAATAAATTTGTTAGTCTCTAAGGTGCCACAAGGACTCCTGTTCTTTTTGCGGATACAGACTAACACGGCTGCTACTCTGAAACCTTAATTTGAATAGTCCCTCCAGGATGTGCAGGCTAAATACCTTGTGGGTGTTACCCCAGGAGGAAACAGTTGAAATCCAGGTATAGAGCCAATACTCATAACTTCAAATACAAAATGATACATGCATACAGATAGCATAATCATATTCAGCAAATCATAACCTTTTCATAGACATCTTACATGCCACATTTTGTACAAGATTTGTTGCAAATATGTAACAGTGGTTGCAACAATGATCTATATGGTCATATTTTAATCAGATAACATCACAAACATCATACAGCAGAATCTTATAACTTTACCTACAATGTTGCCACACATATTTTACCGTGACAATAATTATCAGCAAATTATGAGTTTTCCTATGATACCTCACAACGCATACTTTTTACAAAATTTATCATAGTCTTGTAAAAGTGGTGAACATTGGGGTACAGTGTGTCACAATGGTCTGCCAAGAGCTAAGAACTAGATTTCAAGCTCGCTGACCATTATGGTTATTGCAAGATGTTTGTACGGGAAACAGTTTACAAGCTATGTAGAATACTGGGTTGAACAACTGTTGAAGGGAGACATGTCACTTGAGGCGAGGTGGGTCTCAGAGCTAACTCAATCAATATTGAAAATCCTGAACATCCCTGGAGGCAGCACTTTGTTTACTGTCTGGGCCAAGTGGAGACCGGTGATCATCGCAGGGAGCAGATGCCAGAAAGCCAGGGATGGGAACCACCCCGCTCGGAGCTTGCCCCTTTTTACGAGGAGTTTGACCAGGTGCTGGGTGCTGTGCTCAGTGGAGTAGCCAGGGTCTAAGTGTAGGGGGAGCAAACATAAAAAAGGCAACCCCCCCCTTGGCTCCACCTCTGGCCATGCTCCCCCTTGGCTCCTCCCATTTCCCCCCCAGATTAACCCCGGGGCTCGGCTCAGGACTCCTGCGGGCTTCCCGGGGGTGTGGAGACCGGAAGGGTCTCCCTAGTGCAAGGCACCAGACCCCCGCCGCTCACCTTCTGTCCTGCGCCGCCGCCTGTCCCCGGCCGATCCCGGCCCCGCGCTGCGGGCGGATCCCGGCTCCGGCTCCGGCTCCGGCTTGGGGCGGGCAGCGCTTGGCTGCCGAGCCCTGAGCCGCCGCAAGAGGTGGCTGCACCTGCGGCGATGTTGGGGCCGCGTGGGGCGCGATGGCCGAGCCGGCCCCCTCGCTCCTCCGGCCGCGCCTGCCGCCCCCCGCCCCATGGCTCCTCCAGCCGTGCTGCCCCCAGCGCCGGCCCGGCTGTCCTGCACCGCCGCCTGTCCCCGGCCGATCCCGGCCCCACGCCGCGGGGGGATCCCGGCTCCGGCTCGGAGCGGGGAGCGCTTGGCTGCCGAGCCCTGAGCTGCCGCAGGAGGTGGCTGCGCCTGCGGCGATGTTGGGGCCGTGTGGGGCGCGATGGCCGAGGAGCCATCCCCCTCGCTCCTCCGGCCGCGCCTGCCGCCCCCCCCCCATGGCTCCTCCGGCCGTGCTGTCCCCAGCGTCGGCCCAGCAGGCGCCGCTTTTGGGAAATGTGCTGAGGGGAAGCGGCTGCTTCCCCTGCACCCCACTAGCTACACTACTGGCTGTGCTGCACCCCCAGCGCTTCACAACAGCCGCGCCAGCCTGGACAGCGACCTTCTCACCCCTGAACCAAGCACAGGGCCAGTGGGGAGACAGCAAGCGCTGGATGAGGCGGCCAAAGTGATTCTCGGGCTCACTGTGGTCTCCAAGGCAGCTTTGCTGCCGGAGCAGCTGCAGCACATCCTGGGTCTCTACTCGGAGGGGTTTTCTGATGCCCCCCCCCCCAGGGGCTGCCCACCGCGGAACCAGCATCAGAAACACAAGAGGCAGAGGTCGCCCCTGAGCCTGGTCAGTTTCTGGCGGCACATCTGTTATTAATCTAGGAATGGGAGGGATTTCCAATTTATTACCCAAAGCAGAATGTATTGCAAGCTGCAGGCAGCCGCATGTAGCCAGTAATGGCAGGTTGCTGGCACCACCTGGAATTCAAAATGGAGATTGGGAGCGCAAACAACACTGAAACAAGAATTTAATATTAAACTTGGACTAGAAACTCGAGCAATCTTTCAGAGCTGGGCCTAGATTTGCCAGTTGTGGTTGGACGTATTCCTGGAAGTTTCATCACATGACATAAAAGATTAATCTTTAATTCCTGGAGGGTTGGCAATCCTAGATGAACTGTGACGGGTTCAGTCACAGAGACGCCCTTGGGACTGCCACCTGATGTGCTGAGACTACCTCTGAGCCCGTTTTCCCTGCCAGCTTGGGACTCCAGAATCCTGTCTTGTTGAGCCAGACATGCCAGTCTGCTCCAACACAAACCCAGGGTCTGAACCACGTGCCCCAAAGCTGCAGACTTAACTGAAAAGAGCTTAAGAAGTGTTCCTGTCTCTAGCACCCAGACACCCAGTTCCCCATGGGATCCAAACTCCAAATGAATCCGTTTTACTCTGTATAAAGCTTATACAGGGTAAACTCATAAATTGTCTGCCCTCTATAACACTGATAGAAAGATATGCACAGCTGTTTGCTCCCCAGGAATTAATTACTTGCTCTGGATTACTTAATAAGTAAAAAGTGATTTAATTAAATACAGAAAGTAGGATTTAAGTGGTTCCAAGCAATAACAGACAGAACGAAGTAAGTTACCTAGCAAAATAAAACAAAGCACAGAGATCCAAGCCTAATGCAGTAGGAAACTAAATGCAGGTAAATCTCACCCTCAGAGATGTTCCAATAAGCTTCTTTGACAGACTAGACTCCTTCCTAATCTGGGTCCAACAATCACTCCCAGCCCCATAGTTACTGTCATTTTTTCCCAGTTTCTTTCAGGCATCTCTTTGGGGTGGAGAGGCTACCTCTTGAGCCAGCTGAAGACAAAATGGAGGGACTTCCAGGGCCTTATATAGTCTTTCTCTTGTGCCACATCACAGCCACAGAATGGGGTCTCTAGCCACCTGGGCAAGTCACCTGTCTATGAATGATTCAGCTTTTTGCAGGCCGACACCATTGTTTACATGTTAGTTTGAACATTCCCAGGAAAGGTCAGATAAGGATTGGCGTCTCTCAAAGTCCATTTTTAGTTAAGTACTCCCAATTACTTGAATAGCCCCTTCACACTATGTTTACCAAATCTGCCTCATGTGCTTCCTACAGCAACGATCAGATCCCTCAATATGCTGGCCATGCTCCTACTTATACAGCCCAAAATGCCGTTAGCCTTCTTGGCAACAAGGGCACACTGTTGACTCATATCCAGCTTCCCATCCACTGTAGCCCCTAGGTCCTTTTCTGCAGAACTGCTGCCTAGCCACTCGGTCCCTAGTCTGTAGCAGTGTATGGGATTCTTCCATCCAAAGTGCAGGACTCTGTACTTGTCCTTGTTGAACCTCATTAGATTTCTTTTGGCCCAATCCTCTAATTTGTGTAGGTCCCTCTGTAACCTATCCCTACCTTCCAGCGTATCTACCATTCCTCCCAGTTTAGTGTCATCTGCAAACTTGAAAGAGGCAAAATGGAGGTGTTTCCAGGGCCTTTTATAGCTTCTGCCATGTGGAACATTGTTTCAAACAAAGCCCTCTGCACAGCTAGTAGAAAATTACAGGTAAAAGATGGGGTATGGAATGATATGGGCAAGTCACATGTCCAGGCAGAATGTTGATTAGGCACAGCAGGAAATCATTACCTATACCCCAGACAGCACATCTGCAGGACAGTCCATTCAGTTTACATGGTCTCCCATGGTCAACTGTCGGTTAAGTGTTTCTTGATGAGCCACTTAATATGGGTCATTACACATATTGAATCTATTTCCCCATGCTAAGTATCCTCACACCGTCTTGTCAACTGTCTAAAAAGGACCGTCTTGTTTATCACTACAAAAGGTTTTTTTTCTCCTGCTGATAATAGCTCATCTTAATTAATTAGCCTCTTACAGTTGGTATGGCTACTTCCACTTTTTCATGTTCTCTGTATGTATATATATCTTCTTACTATATGTTCCATTCTATGCATCTGATGAAGCGGGCTGTAGCCCACGAAAGCTTATGCTGAAATAAATTTGTTAGCTTCTAAGATGCCACAAGGACTCCTGTTCTTTTTGTGGATACAGACTAACAGGGCTGCTACTCTGAAACCTTAATTTGAATAGTCCCTCCAAGATGTGCAGACTAAATACCTTGTGGGTGTTACCCCAGGAGCAAACAGTTGAAATCCAGGTATAGAGCCAATACTCATAACTTCAAATACAAAAATGATACGTGCATACAGATAGCATAATCATATTAAGCAAATCATAACCTTTTCATAGACATCTTACATGCCACATTTTGTACAAGATTTTTTGCAAATATATAACAGTGGTTGCAACAATGATCTATATGGTTATATTTTAATCAGATAACATCACAAACATCATACAGCAGAATCTTATAACGTTACCTATAATGTGCCCCTCAAGCGCTGGTTGAGGTGGCACATCCTGGTTCCCTACTCGGAGGGGCTTTCTGAGGACCCCCCGCAGAGGGGCTGCCCACCGCGGAACCAGCATCAGAAACACAAGAGGCAGAGGTCGCCCCTGAGCCTGGTCAGTTTCTGGCGGCACATCTGTTATTAATCTAGGAATGGGAGGGATTTCCAATTTATTACCCAAAGCAAAATGTATTGCAAGCCGCAGGCAGCCGCATGTAGCCAGTAATGGCAGGTTGCTGGCACCACGTGAAATTCAAAATGGAGATTGGGAGCGCAAACAACACTGAAACAAGCATTTAACATTAAACTTGGACTAGAAACTCGCACATTCTTATCTAAATATTTGCACTCTATACCATTATCTAAATCATTGACGATACTGAACAGAACCGGACCCAGAACAGATCCCTGCGGCACCCCACTTGTTATGCCCTTCCAGCATGACTGTGAACCACTGATAATTACTCTCTGGGAACAGTTTTCCAACCACTTATGCACCCACCTCATAGTAGCCCCATCTAAGTTGTATTTGCCTAGTTTATTGATAAGAATATCATGCGAGACCATATCAAATGCCTTACTAAAGTCTAGGTATACCACATCCACCGCTTCTCCCTTATCCACAAGACTCGTTATCCTATCAAAGAAAGCGATCAGATTGGTTTGACATGATTTGTTCTTTACAAATCCATGCTGGTTATTCCCTATCACCTGACCACCTTCCAAGTGTTTGCAGATGATTTCCTTAATTACTTGCTCCATTATCTTCCCTGGCACAGAAGTTAAACTAACTGGTCTGTAGTTTCCTGGGTTGTTTTTATTTCCCTTTTTATAGATGGGCACTATATTTGCCCTTTTCCAGTCTTCTGGAATCTCTCCTGTCTCCCATGATTTTCCAAAGATAATAGCTAGAAGCTCAGATACCTCTTCTATTAGCTCCTTGAGTATTCTAGGATGCATTTCATCAGGCCCTGCTGACTTGCAGGCATCTAACTTTTCTAAGTGATTTTTAACTTGTTCTTTTTTTATTTTATCTTCTAAACCTACCCCCTTCCCATTAGCATTCACTATGTTAGGCATTCCTTCAGACTTCTCCATGAAGACCGAAACAAAGAAGTCATTAAACATCTCTGCCATTTCCAAGTTTCCTGTTACTGTTTCTCCCTCCTCAGTGAGCAGTGGGCCTACCCTGTCCTTGGTCTTCCTCTTGCTTCTAATGTATTGATAAAAAGTCTTCTTGTTTTCCTTTATTCCTGTAGCTAGTTTGAGCTCATTTTGTGCCTTTGCCTTTCTAATCTTGCCCCTGCATTCCTGTGTTGTTTGTCTATATTAATCCTTTGTAATCTGTCCTAGTTTCCATTTTTTATATGACTCCTTTTTATTTTTTAGATCATGCAAAATCTCGTGGTTAAGCCAAGGTGGTCTTTTGCCACATTTTCTATCTTTCCTACCCAGCGGAATAGCTTGCTTTTGGGTCCTTAATAGTGTCCCTTTGAAAAACTGCCAACTCTCCTCAGTTGTTTTCCCCCTCAGTCTTGATTCCCATGGGACCTTACCTATCAGCTCTCTGAGCTGACCAAAATCCGCCTTCCTGAAATCCATTGTCTCTATTTTGCTGTACTCCCTTCTACCCTTCCTTAGAATTGCAAACTCTATGATTTCATGATCACTTTCACCCAAGCTACCTTCTACTTTCAAATTCTCAACGAGTTCCTCCCTATTGTTAAAATCAAGTCTAGAACAGCTTCCCCCCTAGTAACTTTTTCAACCTTCTGAAATAAAAAGTTGTCTGCAATGCAGTCCAAGAACTTATTGGATAGTCTGTGCCCCGCTGTATTATTTCCCCAACATATATCTGTGTAAGCAGAGTCAGGATGAGCTCTACCCTGACATCTGGTGGTGAATTATGGCGAGTGTGGAAAAGAACTCCAGGGGCTGATCTTGTTTGCATAGGCACACCCACTCGCCTGGCATGGAACAACAGCAACTGAAAGTGGTTACTTTGGCTGGTGTGGTTACTTTTGGGGGCTCGTCCGGGATTCCCTGGGTCAGTACCCCTCGCAAGCACCTGTTGAGTGTTCCACTGCATTGGGAAACAATTGTGGTTATATTTTGAGGAAATGACTGTTTGTATAATGGCTAATATGTCAGGTTTGTTGGGCCCCAGCCCTGCAGCCTCTAGCTCAGGGGCCGCAGCCTCAGCCAATGATTGGGCAAAAGCACTGGGGCAAATATTGGAAAAGGTTGTGCTGTCCCAGGCTATGTTAAACTCTTGTCGTGAGTTAAGATTATTTGCTGGGGCAGAGGAGTTTGAACCCTGGTTGGAGCATACCACTGAAATGCTGCGGGAGTGGGCAGTACCCGATGCAGAAAAGCGAAGATGTCTAATAGAGAGCCTTAGTGGCCCAGCATTAGATGTGATTCACACCCTGCAGCTCATTGACCCTGGGGTCAGTGTGAAGGACTGCCTAGAGGCCCTTGATCATACCTTTGGGAGCGTAGAGGGCCCTGAAGACAGTTACTGTAAGTTCCTTAATTCCCGACAGCAAATTGGCGAGAAGATTTCAGCCTATATACAGAGGCTGGAGAGACTGCTTCAGAGAGCTGTCATGAGGGGAGCAGTGACTGCTGAACAGATGGATCAGACCAGACTGGCTCAAATTGTAAGAGGAGCTCAGTATCAGAACCCGATTCTACTCCATCTCCGGCTAAGAGAACGACGGGAACATCCCCCAAGTTATTCCCAGCTGATAAAGGAGGTCAGAGAAGAGGAAGAAAGGCAGGCTGCCAGCGAGTTTTGGGAAGCCCAAACATTGGAGCCAGCCGGCACAACACCACTGCAAACGGCCAGTGTACTGATGGTGAGCACCACAGAGGAACTTGCCCAACAAATGCAGGCCCTGAGAGAACGGATAGCTGAACTGCAAAGCACCATTGACCAAGCTAAGACTTCCAGGAATAAGGCGCCTCTGACTGTGGCGATGGAGAAGTCAGCATTTAGAGCCACCATCCCACCTGGGCGAAGGGGGAAAGGACAATTCTTCTGCTACCGATGTGGTCAGGATGGACACAGTGCTGGCAAGTGCCATAATGAAGAAAACCCCTCCTTAGTGTATGGAAAGCTGAGGATCAGTTGGGAGAGATCCGGTAGCTGCCAGAGAGTCCGGGGACGGGGACCACCCAGGCCTGCAGGATTTGAAGATTCCCCCAGAAGCGACCGTCCAGCTGGGATCCCCGCAGGACTGATAGGGCCTCGAGCAGAGGTCATGGTGAAGATTGAAGGGGCGGAGTGTAAAGCCGTGCTTGACACTGGATCTCAAGTGACTATTATATTTCAGTCATTCTACCAACAGATGCTTAGGCACCTGCCTATACAGCCACTGACTGGCGTTGGTCTGTGTGGCCTCAGCATGGATGAATACCCCTACCAAGGGTATGTCATAGTGCACCTGGAATTCCCAGAGGAGGTTGCTGGGGTAAGAGAAGAGGTGGACACAGCTGCATTAATATGCCCTGACCCTAAAGGGACCTCTGATGTGTCTGTGCTGATAGGGACCAACTCCAGTCTCTTCAAGGTGCTCGCGGATTACTGCAGACGACGGGCTGGGGACCAGTACCTGAATACCCTGATGATCCATACGCTTTGTGCTGAAGCCTATAGGAAGATTGAGGGTGCTAAAAAGGAGACATCTGAGCTACCGATTGGGGCGCTGAAGTACATGGGTACAACCCCCTTAGTAGTGCCTGCAAGGACAGAGCAGGAAGTGCTTGTCATGAGTACCCGGCTGAAAGGCAGTAAAGGGGCATTAGCAATGGTAGAGCAGCCAGTTGAAGGAGAGCTCCCGGAAGGAGTGCTGGTCCCCAGTGGAGTCATAACCCTACCTGCTGAAGCCCAGGAAAAGGTGACTATACTGATTGCTAATGAAACAAGTCGAGATGTTGTTGTGAAGCAAGGACAAAAGATAGCAGACCTCTTCGAGCCTGAATCAATTGTAAAACCCCAGTGTGAGACTCCAGTTCCGACAATAGACCCGGCAAAGTTTGACTTTGGAGATTCACCGTTGTCCGAGGAGTGGAAAGATCGCCTGAGGAGGAAACTTTGTGAAAGATCCAAGGTGTTCTCATTGCATGAGTGGGATGTGGGATGTGCAAAAGGAGTAGAGCACAACATCAGACTACATGACTCTCGACCTTTCAGGGAGAGATCAAGGAGGATTGCCCTCTCCGAGATGGAAGATGTGCGACAACATCTTCAGGAGCTGGCTGCGAATGGCATCATTACAGAGTCCCGCAGCCCATACGCCTCACCCATTGTGGTGGTCCGTAAAAAGAATGGGAAAATCCGGATGTGTATTGACTACCGCACCCTAAACCGCTGTACTGTGGTTGACCAGTACACAATGCCCCGAGTCCAAGATGCCTTAGACTGTTTGCTAGGAAGCCAGTGGTTCTCTGTGTTGGATCTTCGGAGTGGATACTACCAGATCCCTCTGGGTGAAGAAGATAAGGAGAAGACAGCCTACATCTGCCCATTAGGGTTTTATCAGTTTGAACGTGTGGGGAAATAGAGGGGGGGGGCTTTCTTTTTGATAGCCAGAGCTTTGAATCTGAAGGCCCCAAAATAAACCCTCCAACAGAGATCTGTTATGCTGATGGCCTTTGCACAGAGTAGGGCAGGCCTAAAGCTTAAACTAGACTAAACTGCACAGTTTTCTGCCAAACTCGGTCAAGGGTCATGTCCAGAGGAGGGAATGGGAGAATAACCCCCCCCCCCTGCAGCAGTACTAATGAAATATGTTCATAACTGATGAAATATGATAACCGCAAGCTACGGAAATAACGTAAGAAGCTACGGAAATAACGTAAGATGCTTGTGATTTGTAAATTGTTTTGCAGAGAGTTAATCATCCTTGCTGCTATAACTATTTGCAATATTTTCCAAGTCCAGCTATCTGCAATTTAACCAATGATAGCTCTCCTTTAAGCTCCCCTGGAAACCCCCCCCCTTAAGCCTTTGCTGAAATCCCCCGGAAAATGACATAGTCCAAGTCTTGAGAAATGTACCCAAGCTAGGGCCGAGCACCACCCCTGCGGAAACCACCAAGCGCCCTTCTACCCAAACAAACACCCATTCCTCGGAAATTAAGTCAGAGGGTAGGGAGGGGGGTGAGAAGATTGACCCCAACCCCTGCTTCCTAGCTCATGATCAGCTCATGCTCAACCCTTGCCCAGCTTGTGATTTGTCCCCAAAGCTCGTGCTCAACCCTTGCTCAGCTTGTGATTTGCCCCCAATGATTTAATTCATGACGTATTGTTTGTACCCTGCTTGTGGTTTAATGGAATAAAAGCAGCCTGTGAGCTGTTGCTAGGGGTGCCAGTTTGAAAAACTGCACCCCAACGCGTTGGTATGTATTGCAATAAAGGCCTCAGGCTCTGAGTCTGTGAACTAAAATCACTGCGTGGGTGATTCTTTCCACGACAATTTGGGGGCTCGTCCGGGATCACTCGACGTCCCACCGGACCGGAGGACCGTGGACCGCTCCCACACTGATCCCAGGCGCCAAGTAAGAGACCCTTGTCTCTATTTGGGATTCGGTAAGGAGCTGCCCATAGGCTCTAGGTTCAGGTGAGAACGCGCTGTGATCCGAACCTTTTAAGGTTAGACTCATTTCCCTGACGCCTGTTTGTTTTGTGTGTGTCCGTTCTGTAACTTGTTTGTTTAAATTCTTGCATCATGCTGCGCTCTCTCTATCATTGTTTCCTTAGGCTATAAGCTGGGGGGGGGCGTAGGGGACTGTCTGTTTTGTGGTGTGTACACGAGGTCTTAGACCCAAGGGTTTCCTTGGAACAGCCTCGGTGAAATTACTGGGACATCCATCTGGCAGTTAAACACTTTTAGAGTGCCAGCCCAGAATAAAAACAAGTTTCGGATGACAGGAGATTCTTCAGGCAGGAACAGAGGCTGAATAGGCTAGGTGATCTCTCTGGGATATAAAGGAAACCACCACTGACTCAAGAACTGAGTGGCCCGAGGACTAGAGGTAAACAACTGAGAGGGTTTCTAATCTTAATAAGAACAAGAAGTACGCCAAACTCCTATGCTTTGCCTTTTTAAGCTTTCTATATAGTTGCTTGCTTAGCTTTGTGGCCATATCCCTCTGGGCAGTGGTGATCTCAGAGGGAGGTGAGGGACCGGCTGCAGGAGCACCCCGGGAAAATGGACCCCATAATGAGTAGGGGCGTAATCCACCGAACCTGTAGGACGCGGGTGGACCCCTTAAGCGAGGTGGGGTATAATCCCCTGAGTGGAGTAGAAGGGGGGCGGAATCCACTGCCTGGACTCTAACAGGAGTGAGGGTGTAATCCAGGAAGTCCTGGTGCAGCCGAAGGGGCCGGAGTAGCTCCCACTAGCAATAGGCTGGTGGACCACACTAGCAATAGGCTGTGTGAACTGATGAGACCTGCGGCCCGGGGATTGACAGGACTCCCACTAGCAATAGGCTGGGGGCTGGAAAGGACTGTTATAGCAAAGATCCCGGTTTAGGTGTGGTGTGATTGTAGGTCGCAAGGTGACTCCGGGACCAGCTGCGGGCGGGGTAAGGGACCGTGAATCGGAGACCCCCGCTCTAGTAGGTCCCCACCCTTTTCTTACCCGTTAAGTGACAATTGTGTCCCTTCTCACTCGGAGAGAGAGAAGGCCCCGGGAAACCGTCCACGTACTCCTAGGCAGTGAAGCAACCCATTCCGTTCTCTTGAAGGCGGGCCGGTGCTCTTTGCTGGGGGAGGGGTGTACGGGGACCACCTCCTTGCTCGGAGAGCGGGGAGGCCCCAAGGAATCCGTCCGCGTACTCCTAGGTAGCAGAGTATCCCATCCCGTTCTCTTGAAGGCGGGCCAGTGCTCTCTACTGGGGGAGAGGTGTACGGTGACCAAAGCTTTCCTAAACTTTTGTGTGATTTGCCTACGACCAAAACCCTTCCCCAAATCTTCCTCTGGAGCAAGGACTCGCGTATGGAGTGAGCTCCCTCCCCTTGCTGTGTTTGAAGGGGAGCCCCTGGAAATCGTTTGCCAAAACCTGGGGCAATCGGGCATCCTACCCCGTTCCCCTAAAGGGCGAATTGGTAACTCATTGCCGGACAGGGTGCATGCGAGGACCTTCCTTATAAATCCTCCCCAGTGGTGTGAATGTTGAAAGGGGTGAGGCTACACCCCGGTTTAAAAAGGAGCAAGAGGGAAGGATTGCTCTCCCCCGGAAGAGAGAGCAGAGCTTATTGCAGTGTTCTAATTTGTGTAATATAGATTTTAGTGTTGTTTAACTATTCTTCCAGCATGATAGCAAGTGTTTTAGTGTTGTTGTGTTGTTTAACCACTCTTTAAGTATAATAGTAATTGCTTTGTTAAATAATTAATCCTCTTCTACAAGGAGGGTTGGTAAAAACAGCCCACCCTCCCTGCTGAATTGATAGTAAAACAATGCCTGTGCCCATAAGAAAAAAGCATTGGGCCCAAACCGGCAGGCAACCGCAGTTTGAGGAAGTTAAGAGGGGGGGGTTGAGGGGTTAACTCTGTAGTTGCTGGTGGAAATTAAGTAATTGCAGGGTTGGCTTCTTGCTTTTTTCCTTTCATAATAGTAATTGCTTAAATAATGATGTGACGTTGTGCAGTCTATATGATTTTATAAAAACTTAATAATAAGTCAATATAATGTAACTGGAATAGTTTTAGGGAAAAAATATGGTAATAAGTGAATATAATGTGACTGGGATATGCTTTATGCAAAAGGTCTCTTGTAAGGTATCATTACAGAGCTTATAATCTACTGAGTATAGTCATCTGATTTGTACCACTCTTGTATCTAAAACTAGAAATATAAAATGTCTCTCTCTATCAGTGTTATAGAGGGCAGACAATTTATGAGTTTGCCCTGCATGGGCTTGTGCAGGGTAAAACGGATTTATTTGGGTTTAGGCCCCATTGGGATTTGGGCATCTGAGTGCTAGAGACAAGCACACTACTGTGAGCTGTTTTCAGGTAAACTTGCAGCTTTGGGACAAGTGATTCAGACCCTGGGTCTGTGTTAGAGCAGACTGGAGTGTCTGGCTCAGCAAGACGGGGTGCTGGAGTCCTGAGCTGGCAGGGAAAACAGGAGCAGAAGTAGTCTTGGTACATTGGGTGGCAGCTTCCAAGGGGGGTTTCTGTAATCCAACCCATCACAAATGGCATAAGCGGTAAAACTATGAATAAATGTTAAAAAAAGAAATTCTTGGTTTCTTTGCAGCCATTCCTTTGGGAGTGTCTGTAAGGTAATCCAGGCAAAAGGATATTAATCAAATGATTAAGGTAAAATCATTTGACTATATAAAAAAAGTTAGTTAAATTTGTTAAGAAACGCTCCTGGTGTGTATAATTTTTTGTTTATAAGTTTAAGATGTTTTCTAGTGTTGTTTGATTTTGGTATTTAGCATTTGATCCTTAAAGTAACTTAATGCTTTACAAAATTTAAAGTGTTTAAAATAAAGACCAAAGTTGTGGCTGCAGCAAAATAGTCAAAGCCAAAAGAATGGAAAATTTTAAATCTGTTTTGGTAACAAATAGCAAGTAAAGGCTAATATCAACTAAAAAGCCACAAATAGAAATCTGGAAGTGTTGCTGGGTACACCTTGTACCCTGTACACCTTTGGCACTCCCTGGACGGTTGCGCCTCAGGTGCTCTGGCCCTATTTGCTCGCGTGCATCACCGGATGACTGTGCACCGTTGATTGCTGCAGTTAAGTAAAACTTTTCCTCTGTGGCCCAGCACTACTGCCAGTGACGTGATGATTGGGCAGACAGCACTTTTCCCTCTTTAAAAACTTTTTCTAGATATTTGAATTAATTTTATTCAAATGTTTAAATGTTATAATTGTAAGTATGTGTTAGTCCCTCTTTAAGAACTCTTTCTAAATATTTGGATTAATTTGTTCAGGTGTTTGAGTGTTGCAGGCATTTGCCTTTTTTACGGGAAGATACATTACTATGTGTTAGTTTTGGTGGTGTGTTTTCTTATGGAGGAAGGGCAAATGCAGGATCTTGGACGGAGGTTTTGCAACAGTTTTGCATTGGTAAAATATGTCATGCGGGGGCTGTTATGGGGTTTTTGCTTAAGGATTTTGTATCACAATCTGGCATATCTGAACTAATTATAAAAGAGCTATGTGCGGCTTCACAGATCCAGTATGGCCAAATGCCCTTTAAAGGCCACTCCCAATCAGAGGACCAGATTCAGCCCTCATAAAATTTTTTACCAGGGCACCCAATGCAGCTACCAACAGTGCCCTGCTGGCCTAGCTCAAATAAACAGTCATTTAATAAATGACACAATAGTCCGGTACTAACGAAATGTGTTAGGTCTTTTTATATACAGCAGTCCTGCCACTCGCTGAAACCTGGGACTGGGTTTGCATAAGGGTCCATCAGCAAAGAACTGCCCTCACCCCATGCTGAGGGACTCTTGTCCGCTGACAAATCCATTAAGCCTTCGGACCTTGCTAAGAAGTATAAGGGCCCTACCATCAATCAAACCCTAACCCCGTCCCTTGACCCCTTAAACCCAGCCCCTTGACCCCTTGGTCCCTCCCACCTGTCACCGGAAGTCCCACCCCATGGGGGTATTACTTCCGGGGTCAAGGTGCCACCTGACCGGAAGAAAGGTGTGTCATGTCACCCCTCTAAGAACTCCCCCCACCACCCTCTACCAATCAGGAGGGGTTTCGTCCCGATAGGACCGCCCCGAGAGGAGATTTTGACCCATCAGACGGACTTCCGGGGCGGGGGTGACCCGTCCGGAAGTGGGTCGTGTGACCCCTCTAAGAACTCCCCCCACCACCCTCTACCAATCAGGAGGGGTTTTGTCCCGACAGGACCTCACCGAGAGGAGATTTTGACCAACCAGGGTGACTTCTGGGTTGGGGTGACCCCTCCGGAAGGGAGTCGTGTGACCCCACTAAGAACGCCTCCCAAGGCCCTCCGCCTATCAGAGTGGAGCACCATTACCTCATAAATCCCAGCGCCAGACAGAGGAGGCGGCCATCTCTTACCAAGGACACGTGTTTTCGAAAGCGCGGAAAGGCTGCTGAGAGGAAACATGGACTCCTTCACCACCCCCGTGAGAACTTCGGACTTTGTTTTAGCCCCGAGGGTCTTTGACCGTCCGCGGAGAAAGCGCTACATCAGCGACAGTTCCGAGGGGAGCCCTTTGGCCCAGCCGTTGCTGGATACGCCGGAACCCGGCCCCGAAACCCTCGTGAGACACCCCGATGAGCATGGCGGTCTCTCTTTGTCCACCCCCTCAGAGGTGGAAGGCGATTGCGGCTCGGGGGAGTCACCGGCGGACAAGGCGAACGGAAAAGACGGCGCTCAGGTAAATGATTGCTTAAGAAGCGATGGTCGAGGAGGGGTTGGTAACTCTGAGGATGATGGCTATGAGGAGTTTAAGAGGCTTTGCATAGAAAGCGTGGAAAGGCTGCTGAGAGGAAACAGGACAAGGCGAATGGAAAAGACGGCGCTCAGGTAAATGAATGCTTAAGAAGCGGCGGTCGAGGAGGGGTGGGTAATGGGTTAGGAACCGGGGGTTGCGTAAATTAAAAAACAAGCAGTGAGGGGTGCTTACACGTTTTCTTTTCTGAAAATTTCTCAACAGCTCGACGATGCCTTTCTAGAGGACCCGGACAGCGATGCATCAAGCAGCGAAGATGAACTGGGCCCACCATGTTTTTGCTCAACGCCAATACGAGTTGTTGAAGAGGACTCTGAGGATGATGGCTATGAGGAGTTTAGGAGGCGGCTTGGCATAGAACTAACTGAGCCAGTGCCACATCGTGAGCGTAAAAAAGTCATGCGGACTATTGTATGCGTTGCTGTTTATGCTATCCTTAAACACTGCCTTAGGGAAAAGCTTTTTGAAGATTGTGAGGGCTGTGTCATAGATGCGCCAGGCCAAAGGCACCATGATTGTGTGACTTGGACTTCAGTGGATATAAACTGCAAGCTCCGGGGCCTGTGTGCTGAGCTGTGTTTGGAAAGCTTATTAAACACTGTTGTTGCCATAGGCTATGGTATGCAATGTCTGTGCCTAACCCAAGAACATTTAGCGCAAGGGGTGACCTTGATAAATGCTGTGCAATTCAGTGCAGACCCTGACCGTGTTCTAAGGAAAATGACCAAACCGGAAGATGCCTGCTTAGAGCATTATATTGACCGTCTAGTCCGCACAAAGAGTTACAGAACCCTGCTTAAGAAAAAAAAACTATTTGTAAGAAATCTAAAAGGATTAAGTTAGAGAATGGTGAGGGGACAAACATGCGATATAAAACGTGGTAGCTGTAAATTTTTTTAAAAGGGGGGGGAGGGGGTTTGTGACTATTGTGTTTTGTTAGAAGGCCTTTGGCCTTTAAGTGAGCTAAAAAGTTTTAATGAAGCATCTTGGTTTTGTTTTCAAGAAGCTGTATGTTTTTTAAATAAAAAAAATAAATTGTTTGTTAGAATTAGCTCGTGTGTGTGTGTGTGTGTGTGTGTGTGTATAGCAAAAAGCTGAAATGTATGTTGTGGTGGGGAAGGGGAAAAATCCTAAAAATGTGCTTACAATAAAAGAACCAAGGCTAGTTCAGACATGTGTCTGAGTACAATAGAGTTAATATGGAGATATACTTATCTCATAGAACTGCCTTTACTAGCAGGGCCAAATATTGATTTTGCCCCAGAGCCCTAAGTGGCCCTCTCAAGGCTTGAACTCACAACCCTGGGTTTAGCAAGCCAATGCTTAAACCACTGAGCTAGCCTTAGTCTGTTGAACTGAATAGGGTTTTAACCACACACACCCAGACAAAATGGTTTCACTATCCCAGATCACAAAAGGGAATGCTATGGGAGGGGTGATTAAATTAACCTGTTAGCAACTATGTTGAAGTTTTGTTTGAAACAATGGGCTAAGAGGGTATAAAAACCTCAGGTATGCAGCAGTTTGTCCTTTTTCAACAGAAAACTTTCTTGGATAGCTGCTGGACTGCAAAAAGAGGTAAGACTTGCTGTCTTTAACTCTGAAACTATATATTATATAAGGCCACTCTTTGCCCATGCTGTCTTAGTAAATAATGGTGCCTATGTTTATTGCAGTGTGATCTGTTAGCATGGAACCAGTAACTTTAAACTGCATTTCACCACCAGGCCAAGGTAAAAAAAAAAAAAAAAAAAAAAAAAAAAAACATTTTAACTATAGTTGTGCTTAATACTGTTGAATTAAAAAAACCAACCATGCCACCACAACTCCAGTTCCTCAGTGGCCACCACCACACCAAGCCCTGAGGAACTGGAGTTGTGGTGGCATGGTTGTTTTTTACCAGAGTCTTTTGTTTTGTCCTTGGGTTTGACGTATATGAGGTTTGGACCGCCCGGATGTTTCAGCTGCACTCTTGCGCTGTTTTGCGTTGTTAAAGGTCTCAAAGCAGATTCCTGGTTCGTTGGCAGTTCTGGAGGAGATGTCCTTGTATCTCTGACTACAGCATTGTCAGAAAAGTTGCCCAGGCCTATGACGGGGGAAAAACAACATTTTACAAAAACTGAACTTTACCACCTCTCTCACCCACACCTATGTATTTACTTAAAATACAAAACCTCATAGAACAGCCAAGCCAATAAGCAAAATATATTTACAGGGCTTCATCCATCCATCAGTCACTGATGCTGGTGAATTTTCCTTTTCAGCTGTCTCTTTCCTTTTTCTTTTCAGCTTGTTTTCCCTCTGGTCTAAGGATCTCTCATGTTTTGACTGTACTGTGGAGCAAACAACAACATTATAATAAAACTCATGAAACCGTCTTGTAAACATACATCACACTTACTTCATTAGGGTGTTTTTCTATTTAAAAAAGTCATAGCTTTACAACAAAATAATCCATTTCAGGCTGTACAACAAACAAGTTTTTTAAATACATCTCATTTTGCAGAATAAAAACCAAAACTGCTTTTAAAATCCATTTTGCAGAACATAAGAACATAACATAAGAACATAAGAAAGGCCGTACTGGGTCAGACCAAAGGTCCATCTAGCCCAGTATCTGTCTACCGACAGTGGCCAATGCCAGGTGCCCCAGAGGGAGTGAACCTAACAGGCAATGATCAAGTGATCTCTCTCCTGCCATCCATCTCCATCCTCTGACGAACAGAGGCTAGGGACACCATTCTTACCCATCCTGGCTAATAGCCATTTATGGACTTAGCCACCATGAATTTATCCAGTCCCCTTTTAAACATTGTTATAGTCCTAGCCTTCACAACCTCCTCAGGTAAGGAGTTCCACAAGTTGACTGTGCGCTGCGTGAAGAAGAACTTCCTTTTATTTGTTTTAAACCTGCTGCCTATTAATTTCATTTGATGACCCCTAGTTCTTGTATTATGGGAATAAGTAAATAACTTTTCCTTATCCACTTTCTCAACATCACTCATGATTTTATATACCTCTATCATGTCCCCCCTTAGTCTTCTCTTTTCCAAACTGAAGAGTCCTAGCCTCTTTAATCTTTCCTCATATGGGACCCTCTCTAAACCCTTAATCATTTTAGTTGCTCTTTTCTGAACCTTTTCTAGTGCTAGAATATCTTTTTTGAGGTGAGGAGACCACATCTGTACACAGTATTCGAGATGTGGGCGAACGATGGATTTATATAAGGGCAATAATATATTCTCAGTCTTATTCTCTATCCCCTTTTTAATGATTCCTAACATCCTGTTTGCTTTTTTGACCGCCTCTGCACACTGCGTGGACATCTTTAGAGAACTATCCACGATGACGCCAAGATCTTTTTCCTGACTCGTTGTAGCTAAATTAGCCCCCATCATGTTGTATGTATAGTTGGGGTTATTTTTTCCAATGTGCATTACTTTACATTTATCCACATTAAATTTCATTTGCCATTTTGTTGCCCAATCACTTAGTTTTGTGAGATCTTTTTGAAGTTCTTCACAATCTGCTTTGGTCTTAACTATCTTGAGTAGTTTAGTATCATCTGCAAACTTTGCCACCTCACTGTTTACCCCTTTCTCCAGATCATTTATGAATAAATTGAATAGGATAGGTCCTAGGACTGACCCTTGGGGAACACCACTAGTTACCCCTCTCCATTCTGAGAATGTTCTTAAATACATCTCATTTTGCAGAATAAAAACCAAAACTGCTTTTAAAATCCATTTTGCAGAGAAACCCTTGTTAGTTTAAAACCCACATGCATGTTCTGACCCCAGCCATGTGCCTTTGGTTTTGGTTTAGTTAGTAGCATCCACCCCCACCAGTGCCTCAAACCCATCACATTATACACAGTAAAAAAAAAAAAAACCCTGTGCCAAGTACTTTTAAAAAAAACCCTATGCCTTGCACAGGCCCCACACACACACCAGCAGCTTTATAAAACACACCAAACCAAGTTCGCAGCCATACACTTTTCAAAAACCCCACATGCATTTAAAAGCCTGTTGCAAAAAAAAAAAAAAAAAAAAAGTTACCTTTCACTATGGGATAAAGTGTTGCAGGCACATGGTTGTTCTGTTCCCCCTCATGTGTGCTTGAGCCTTCTGGTTCAAGAACAAGCAAAAATGTTAGTTAGTATTACCACCAAATCCCTATGCAGCCTGTGTAATACTTTTTTTTTTTTAAATTCAACAGTATTAAGCACAACTATAGTTAAAATGTTTTTTTTTTTTTACCTTGGCCTGGTGGTGAAATGCAGTTTAAAGTTACTGGTTCCATGCTAACAGATCACACTGCAATAAACATAGGCACCATTATTTACTAAGACCGCATGGGCAAAGAGTGGCCTTATATAATATATAGTTTCAGAGTTAAAGACAGCAAGTCTTACCTCTTTTTGCAGTCCAGCAGCTATCCAAGAAAGTTTTCTGTTGAAAAAGGACAAACTGCTGCATACCTGAGGTTTTTATACCCTCTTAGCCCATTGTTTCAAACAAAACTTCAACATAGTTGCTAACAGGTTAATTTAATCACCCCTCCCATAGCATTCCCTTTTGTGATCTGGGATAGTGAAACCATTTTGTCTGGGGGTGTGCGGTTAAAACCCTATTCAGTTCAACAGACTAAGGCTAGCTCAGTGGTTTAAGCATTGGCTTGCTAAACCCAGGGTTGTGAGTTCAAGCCTTGAGAGGGCCACTTAGGGCTCTGGGGCAAAATCAATATTTGGCCCTGCTAGTAAAGGCAGTTCTATGAGATAAGTATATCTCCATATTAACTCTATTGTACTCAGACACATGTCTGAACTAGCCTTGGTTCTTTTATTGTAAGCACATTTTTAGGATTTTTTCCCCTTCCCCACCACAACATACATTTCAGCTTTTTGCTATACACACACACACACACACACACACACACACAAAACACAAGAGCTAATTCTCACAAACAATTTATTTTTTTTATATTTAAAAAACATACAGCTTCTTGAAAACAAAACCAAGATGCTTCATTAAAACTTTTTAGCTCACTTAAAGGCCAAAGGCCTTCTAACAAAACACAATAGTCACAAACCCCCTCCCCCCCTTTTAAAAAAATTTACAGCTACCAAGTTTTATATAGCATGTCTGTCCCCTCACCATTCTCTAACTTAATCCTTTTAGATTTCTTACAAATAGTTTTTTTCTTAAGCAGGGTTCTGTAACTCTTTGTGCGGACTAGACGGTCAATATAATGCTCTAAGCAGGCATCTTCCGGTTTGGTCATTTTCCTTAGAACACGGTCAGGGTCTGCACTGAATTGCACAGCATTTATCAAGGTCACCCCTTGGGCTAAATGTTCTTGGGTTAGGCACAGACATTGCATACCATGGCCTATGGCAACAACAGTGTTTAATAAGCTTTCCAAACACAGCTCAGCACACAGGCCCCGGAGCTTGCAGTTTATATCCACTGAAGTCCAAGTCACACAATCATGGTGCCTTTGGCCTGGCGCATCTATGACACAGCCCTCACAATCTTCAAAAAGCTTTTCCCTAAGGCAGTGTTTAAGGATAGCATAAACAGCAACGCGTACAATAGTCCGCATGACTTTTTTACGCTCACGATGTGGCACTGGCTCAGTTAGTTCTATGCCAAGCCGCCTCCTAAACTCCTCATAGCCATCATCCTCAGAGTCCTCTTCAACAACTCGTATTGGCGTTGAGCAAAAACATGGTGGGCCCAGTTCATCTTCGCTGCTTGATGCATCGCTGTCCGGGTCCTCTAGAAAGGCATCGTCGAGCTGTTGAGAAATTTTCAGAAAAGAAAACGTGTAAGCACCCCTCACTGCTTGTTTTTTAATTTACGCAACCCCCGGTTCCTAACCCATTACCCACCCCTCCTCGACCGCCGCTTCTTAAGCATTCATTTACCTGAGTGCCGTCTTTTCCATTCGCCTTGTCCTGTTTCCTCTCAGCAGCCTTTCCACGCTTTCTATGCAAAGCCTCTTAAACTCCTCATAGCCATCATCCTCAGAGTTACCAACCCCTCCTCGACCATCGCTTCTTAAGCAATCATTTACCTGAGCGCCGTCTTTTCCGTTCGCCTTGTCCGCCGGTGACTCCCCCGAGCCGCAATCGCCTTCCACCTCTGAGGGGGTGGACAAAGAGAGACCGCCATGCTCATCGGGGTGTCTCACGAGGGTTTCGGGGTCGGGTTCCGGCGTATCCAGCAACGGCTGGGCCAAAGGGCTCCCCTCGGAACTGTCGCTGATGTAGCGCTTTCTCCGCGGACGGTCAAAGACCCTCGGGGCTAAAACAAAGTCCGAAGTTCTCACGGGGGTGGTGAAGGAGTCCATGTTTCCTCTCAGCAGCCTTTCCGCGCTTTCGAAAACACGTGTCCTTGGTAAGAGATGGCCGCCTCCTCTGTCTGGCACTGGGATTTATGGGGTAATGGTGCTGCACTCTGATAGGCGGAGGGCCTTGGGAGGCGTTCTTAGTGGGGTCACACGACTCCCTTCCGGAGGGGTCACCCCAACCCAGAAGTCACCCTGGTTGGTCAAAATCTCCTCTCGGGGAGGTCCTGTCGGGACGAAACTCCTCCTGATTGGTAGAGGGTGGTGGGGGGAGTACTTAGAGGGGTCACACGACCCACTTCCGGACGGGTCACCCCCGCCCCGGAAGTCCCCCTGATGGGTCAAAATCTCCTCTCGGGGCGGTCCTTTCGGCACAAAACCCCTCCTGATTGGTAGAGGGTGGTGGGGGGAGTTCTTAGAGGGGTCACATGACACACCTTGCTTCCGGTCAGGTGGCACCGTGACCCCGGAAGTAATAGCCCCATGGGGTGGGACTTCCGGTGACAGGTGGGAGGGACCAAGGGGTCAAGGGGCGGGCTTTAAGGGGTCAAGGGGCGGGGTTAGGGTTTGATTGATGGTAGGGCCCTTATACTACTCTAAGAAAACAACTTCTCCACCTGAGGCCACAATAAAGCCTCCAACCAAGCAAGGTGATTGTGCTGGTAACCCCTCCCTTGCAGCCTCATTGCCGGACAGCTACGTGAACTAAGACTATGAAATCTTGAAGAATAGCTTGCAGAAGCTAGCCAAAACTACCTGAAGATGAAACTTTTAATATTTCTCAGCCTCTCCTCCTTAACGAACTTGGTGTGGGGAGGGAAAAAGTAATCTTGGCCAATCAGTAGCCTCCGGTTTGGCCTGTGTCGTATTGCAGTGTATTCCAGCTCTATATGGTTGCCCATTGTTGTAGTCCCTGCTCCCCAGCTACTCCCCCTCGTATCTTCTCCAATTCCCATACAAATCTGTCTGGCCGTAGCCTCAGGGAAATTCAAGTCTCGGAACAACAAATGTGGTATAGCACATCCTACCGATGGAATTGTTGTTTACAGTGGTGAATTGTGCTAAATGCTACTATAAGAACCACCACTTTCTCATTTCCCTCTCTGCTTTCCAAATAACTACCTAGTACCCTAATTGTTTTCAGAAAGCGGCCATTCAACTGGCCCAGCTTGTGCAGTGGGAAAGTTTTTATTGGGGAAAGGGAGGTGTAGTAGAAGGAATCTTACATGACCTAACTAGAGTAGCCGCTATTTGAACAATAGACAAAGCCCAAAGCCATAAAAAACACCTGGAAAATTTGGAAAAAGCATCAGGCCTCCTTACTGAGGCAGGGTTAACTAAACACCCTTGCCTTAGCAGGAAAGAACACTGTCTGGGATTCAGCTTGTAGTCAAATGCAGGATTTCTTTAACGGTCCCTTAGAAAAAAAATGTAAACCAATGTTTTAAATCAGCGGTGGCCTAAAACCCTTACCACTACTGTGGGAGTGCCACCCAAGCTGTGGAAGTGGAGAAATACGTGAACATTGTCAAAATAAAGCTGTGACTCTGTTGCATGTACCTTCCAAGCTTCGGAACTGGTAAATGGCACCTGGGCTCCAGTGCACTTACTTGTGCCAAAACCCTGGGCGAATTGTCTATGGGACTGGGTTATCCACCGGCAGGTATGGGAAGTTAAACCACCCCATGAACCTAGCCATTTCATCACCACTCCCTCTGATTTCGCTGCTCAACATATCTGGGTGGGTATCGGAACCTTGTGGTCATTATGGCCCTTGGAACCCCCACAGCTATTTTGCCTCCGCAAATTGCATCCTGAAGAAGTAGTTAACGTTTTAATTTGGCATGTTGGGAAGGGGAAGCGATAGGTAAAAATCCAAAGGAAAAATTACTATTTAGTAAAAGCCAGGGATGTGCCCTGCCATCGGACCCCCACATCCCTATCCCCTTTCACCTTAACTTAACCGCTGCACAAGGAAGCCGCTTTATTGTATGGCCTGCTAATCCTCAGGTTTATGTAACCCTCCATCCAAGTGTTCCTTTTATATTTAATTGGACTTCCCCTATCCCTAACCGCTTCCTAAACCTCACTTCTCTACTCCCTCTGCTCTCCAACTTATCTCACCTGCAAAACCCAAATGCATGTAATAGAAATAGAATACAACAAAAAGGCCAAAGCCTTCCAAACTGCTTATCGAGTACATACCTTATGCTCCTCCTATGACATTGCATGCTTTGCCTCTAAGGAAATCGCCCAAGTTACACCCAGTTGGCTAACCTCTTCTACTCTTCACATTCTATTTTAGATTGTTCTAGCAATTTGTTGCAGATTAATGTTGGCTGTTGCTTGTTGTCTATGTAAATTTTGCCGTTTGCCCCGGCTCCCGGTTCAGCCCCGACCACCACCGGAAGCCCTTTATTTTCCACCCCACACTGTATTGTCCCTCAAATCCGGAAATCGACCACCTTAGTGTCATTTCTAAATCCAAATACTGTCCTATGGCCCCTTTGTTTAATAATAGTAGTGATGCCTATAGGGCATCAGAGGAGGGAAATTGTGGGGAAATAGAGGGGGGGCGGGCTTTCTTTTTGATAGCCAGAGCTTTGAATCTGAAGGCCCCAAAATAAACCCTCCAACAGAGATCTGTTATGCTGATGGCCTTTGCACAGAGTAGGGCAGGCCTAAAGCTTAAACGAGACTAAACTGCACAGTTTTCTGCCAAACTCGGTCAAGGGTCATGTCCAGAGGAGGGAATGGGAGAATAACCCCCCCCCCCCTGCAGCAGTACTAATGAAATATGTTCATAACTGATGAAATATGATAACCGCAAGCTACGGAAATAACGTAAGATGCTTGTGATTTGTAAATTGTTTTGCAGAGAGTTAATCATCCTTGCTGCTATAACTATTTGCAATATTTTCCAAGTCCAGCTATCTGCAATTTAACCAATGATAGCTCTCCTTTAAGCTCCCCTGGAACCCCCCCCCCCTTAAGCCTTTGCTGAAATCCCCCGGAAAATGACATAGTCCAAGTCTTGAGAAATGTACCCAAGCTAGGGCCGAGCACCACCCCTGCGGAAACCACCAAGCGCCCTTCTACCCAAACAAACACCCACTCCTCGGAAATTAAGTCAGAGGGTAGGGAGGGGGGTGAGAAGATTGACCCCAACCCCTGCTTCCTAGCTCGTGATCAGCTCATGCTCAACCCTTGCCCAGCTTGTGATTTGTCCCCAAAGCTCGTGCTCAACCCTTGCTCAGCTTGTGATTTGCCCCCAATGATTTAATTCATGACGTATTGTTTGTACCCTGCTTGTGGTTTAATGGAATAAAAGCAGCCTGTGAGCTGTTGCTAGGGGTGCCAGTTTGAAAAACTGCACCCCAATGCGTTGGTATGTATTGCAATAAAGGCCTCAGGCTCTGAGTCTGTGAACTAAAATCACTGCGTGGGTGATTCTTTCCACGACAAACGCATGCCCCAAGGGATTTCTGGAGCACCTGCCACATTTCAACGTCTTATGGAGAAAGTTGTGGGAGACATGAATTTACTGCAAGTGTTAGTTTATTTGGATGACCTGATTGTGTTTGGAAGAACCTTGGAGGAGCATGAAGAAAGACTTCTTAAAGTGCTTGATAGGTTAGAGGATTATGGTTTGAAGCTTTCAATTGACAAATGCCAGTTCTGCAGGACCTCAGTGAAGTATGTGGGTCACATCGTGTCCCAAGAGGGTGTGAGTACTGATCCCGATAAAATAGAAGCACTCACTACATGGCCATGTCCAAGTAACTACAGAGAACTCAAGACTTTCCTTGGGTTTAGTGGCTACTACCGCAGATTTGTGAAAAACTATGCTACGATTGTAAAACCTCTGAATGATCTTACCAGGGGATACCAGTCCAGCAGGAACAAATCTAAGACCAAGAATAAGGGGAGGTCCCCAAAGCCTCCTGTGCAGAGACACTATGGCCCCTTTGAACCATTTGGGCCACGGTGGGATGAGAGATGTGAAAGGGCTTTTCGAGAAATCATTACTTGCCTAACTCATGCTCCAGTCCTAGTCTTTGCTGACCCAAGCAAACCATTTATCCTGCATACTGATGCCAGTTTGGAGGGTCTGGGAGCAGTACTGTACCAGGAACTGGAAGGAAAACGTAAACCTGTAGCCTTTGCCAGCCGAGGACTGTCTGATAGTGAAACTCGCTATCCCACCCACAAGCTGGAGTTCTTGGCCTTGAAATGGGCCATCACTGAGAAATTTCGAGACTACTTGTATGGTGCTCAGTTCCAGGTGTGGACAGACAACAACCCACTGACCTATGTGTTAACAAGTGCTAAGCTGGATGCTACAGGGCAAAGATGGGTGGCCGCTTTGGCTAGCTATGACTTCAGCATTCAATACCGATCAGGGAGAAGCAATGTAGATGCAGATGCATTGTCCAGGCGTCCACAGGCACCAGGAGTTGCTGTGATACCCACAGATGGAGTGAGGGCTATTTGCAGTGTGAGTCGCCGGGAGCCAGAGTCCCATGAAAGTCTTCATGGATGTGCTGCAGAAGCTTTGGGCCTGCCCCCTGAATGCGTGCCTTCTGCTTCAGTGAACTATATTGCGTTGGACCAATCTCCTTTGCCCATGCTCAATGCGGCTGACTGGCAGGAAGCCCAGCTGCAAGATATTGACATTCGTGATACACTACTTGCCAAAAGGGAGGGGCGAAGCCCAGCTGTGGTTGTCCCACCTAACCCGGAGGGTAAACTACTATTGAGAGAATGGACCAAACTAAAACTGATTCAGGGAGTGCTACACCGAGTGACCACAGACCCTTTACAAAAGCAACGAGCACAGCTAGTGCTGCCAAAAGAGTACAGAGCCCTGGCCATGAGGGCCCTGCATGATGACTTTGGCCATTTAGGGATGGAGAGGACCCTGGAACTTATTCGTAGTAGGTTCTATTGGCCTCGGATGGCTGAAGATGTTCGCAGGAAATGTGAGACCTGCGCTAGATGTGTTCAAAGGAAAACTCTGCCCACGAGGGCTGCATATCTGAAGAACATCACCAGCAACAAACCTCTGGAGCTGGTATGCATTGATTTCTTGTCTTTAGAAGTAGACAAGAGAAATATTGGGAACATTCTAGTAGTGACTGACCATTATACGCGATATGCGCAGGCATATCCCACACGTGATCAGAGGGCCATCACTGTTGCTCGAGTACTGTGGGAGAAATATTTCTCAGTTTATGGATTTCCAGCCCGGATACACTCGGATCAGGGGCGGGACTTTGAGAGTCACCTTCTGAAGGAGGTGCTGAGGATAGCGGGAATTAAAAAGTCTAGGACAACGCCTTATCACCCTCAAGGTGATCCACAGCCAGAGAGGTTCAACCGAACCCTATTAGATATGTTGGGGACTTTGCGGCCAGAGCAGAAGGCAACCTGGAGCCAACATGTTGCATTTCTGGTGCACGCCTACAATGCCACAAAGAATGATGCTACAGGAGTCACCCCATATCTCTTAATGTTTGGGCGAGAACCAAGATTACCCATAGACCTGTGCTTTGGTGTATCAGAGGATGGAGATAGCTATGAAACTCATCAGCAATATGTATCCCGACTAAGAGAAAAGCTGCGGGATGCTTATCACTTAGCTACATCTGCGGCTCGGAAGAACGCAGACCGGAACAAACATCGATATGATGCTAGGGTACGTCTGCAAGAACTCCAGCCGGGGGACAGAGTCCTGCTGCGAAATTTGGGTATTACTGGCAAACACAAGATAGCTGACAGATGGAAGGCAATACCTTACTTGGTGATGGAAAAGCTAGGAGATCTGCCGGTCTACAAGATCAAACCTGAAGATGGTCCAGGGCAGACAAAGACAGTGCATAGAAACCTTTTGCTCCCTGTGGGGGAATTGGTAGACACCCCGTATGAGATGGGCCACAACAGGGCAATCGGGCGGAACGAAGGTGCTGGACCAAAGCTGCCCTCCAACGTGGACAGCCAGCCCCCTGCAGCTAACCTACCCCTATGCAGCACATGCGAGAGTGAGTCTGAGGAGGAAGACACAACCATGGTGTATCCTGGGATGGAGACAAGATTTCAGTCTCGATCAGCATCAAAAGAGAGCTCCTCCTCTTCCTCCCTAAACCCCATGGCAGAAGTATTTAGGCCCATTCCTGACACCACTGGGCCACTGGTGGGACCCCCATGTGATGACACACACAGGTTATTGGACAGTGGAGACATACAGGTGGAGGATGTCCTGGGCACCTTGGACCCTCCACTGTTAGAACTAGAACTGCAGGGGCCTATGCCAGTAGCCGAGGGGCCCTCAAAGGAAACCTCCCCATCTGTCGTTCAAGACGCTGTCCACTCTACCACGGTAACAGAGAGTCTCAATAGACGAGACAGGGTAATAAGACCAGTAAAACGGTTGACTTATGATGCACCTGGGGTGACTAGTGAGGAACCAATATGTTTAGCACACAGGCTTGTGGAAGCTAAAGTGGGCTATCTGAGGCCCTTTGGAGGGAACCAGTGAGTTGGTATAATAGGGAGTGTGATTTGTCGGGACGACAAATTCTCGGCTGGGGGGAGGATGTAAGCAGAGTCAGGATGAGCTCTACCCTGACATCTGGTGGTGAATTATGGCGAGTGTGGAAAAGAACTCCAGGGGCTGATCTTGTTTGCATAGGCACACCCACTCGCCTGGCATGGAACAACAGCAATTGAAAGTGGTTACTTTGGCTGGTGTGGGATCCCCAGTTTCTCTATTATTGGGGCAGGAAGAATAAAGTTTTGTTACCCTGATTCTGTGAATCAAGGCCAGTGGAACTGTTGTATGACAGAAGGACTGAGTGAGTCCTTCACCATTACCTAAGTAGCACTTGCTTGACAAGGGGCATGGGTTACAAAACCCAGTGAATTGAGAGAGGATGGGGACAGGTATTTGTACTTGATGGTATGGGCCTCCCTCTGAGGGTTTGAAACACCAATTGCACTACCTCCTCTCTCCACTGTTGAATGTCAGAGCTAACTTTGATTCCATTAGGAGTCTAGTTACAGGCTGCTGAGCTGAATTCACTTTGGGCCAATGGTGCACCAGCACTGGGGCTCCCCTACTATACTATGAGCTGAAATCACAAAAGAGCTAAAGTTATTAAGAGCTGAGATCACTGAGTGCTGTGTTAACTAGTGGGGGAGCCTGAAGCTATATTGCTCAGCAGCTGGCGGAGCAATTTGTGGGGACGACTGGAGGAGCAGCGAGTGGCGCGGAGCCTTGCGGGGCCGGTTGGAGTGGCCCAAGGAACGGCGAGCGGAGCTGTTTGCGGGGACGGCTGGAACGGCTCACAGGTCGGTGAGCGGAGCGGAGCAGCTTGTAGAGCAGAGCAGTTTGTGGGATGGCAGGAAAGTGGACTGGCTCGTGGTGAAGGCTGCGGCGGAACCCCCACGGAGAAACAGACGACTGGCCAGCCTCGGATCACGTAAGGTGCCCCTTAACACCCTGCGTGCCCCCCCCTTTTTGCTCTGGGGCTGCACTGACCAGGGACAGAGACTTTGGGGGTTGTTGGACTTTTGGGACTTTGGGTGGTTGCTGGACCCAAGAGACTTTGGGGGTGTTGGACTTTGGGGACTCTGGGTGATTTTTGGGTTGTTGGATTCAAGAGCCAAAGGGAAAGGACACAGCCCAATTTGCTGGGGTGGGTTTTGCTCATGGTTTGTGTTATGAATCCTGTTTGTGGTGTTTTTCCAATTTTATGCTGATGTCGTTTACCTCATGTTATTAAACATTTTCTGCTACACTAAGACTCCGTGCTTGCGAGAGGGGAAGTATTGCCTCTTAGAGGTACCCAGGGGGGTGGTATGTAATTGTCCCAGGTCACTGGGTGGGGGCTCGAGCCGGTTTTGCATTGTGTTATTGAAACGGAACCCCTAGATACAGAACCCGGCCCTTGTTGCTGCCAACTTAGATGGGCAGAAGGGTTACATCTGGATAGTTGAAGTCCCCCATCACCACCAAATCTTAGGCTTTGGATGATTTTGTTAGTTGTTTAAAAAAAGCCTCATCCACCTCTTCCACCTGGTTAGGTGGCCTGTAGTGTACTCCTAGCATGACATACCCTTGTTTTTTACCCCTTTTAGCCTAACCCAGAGACTCTCAACACTTCCGTCTCCTATGTCCATCTCCACCTCAGTCCAAGTGTGTACATTTTTAATATATAAGGCAACACCTCCTCCCTTTTCCCCCTGTCTATCCTTCCTGAGCAAGCTGTACCCATCCACACCAACATTCCAATTATGTGTATTATCCGACCAAGTTTCGGTGATGCCAACAATGTCATAGTTGTATTTATTTATTAGCACTTCCAGTTCTTCCTGCTTAGACCCTACAATAACTCACCAGTACCCATACTTCTCGTGTTTGTATATAGGCATCTAAAATACTGATTTGATTTTGCCTCCCAGTTTTGCCCTGACCCTCCTTTCTCTCTGCCATTATAGCCCACGCTCCCTCCTATTTCCGACCCATCTCCCAGGTCTCCATGTTCCCCATTTAACAAACTGGCTTTCTGTGGTCTCTTCAACTTTCCCCAAAACACACCGGATTCAGGGCCATGAGACAGTTCTGTTTGTTCCTGGCTGACCTTCACCGTTTCACTCCTTTTCCTGGCCCCTGCATTTTGTTCAATGACTTTCCTCTAATTGTCTAAGTCCCTCAGTATCCTATCCCTACCCTCCAGCATATCTACCACTCCTCCCAGTTTAGTGTCATCTGCAAACTTGCTGAGAGTGCAGTCCACATCATCCTCCAGATCATTAATGAAGATATTGAACAAAACCGTCCTCAGGACCAACCCCTGGGACACTCTGCTTGATACCGGCTGCCAACTAGACATGGAGCCATTGATCACTCCCCGTTGAGCCTGATGATCTAGCCAGCTTTCTATCCACCTTATTGTCCATTCATCCAGCCTATACTTCTTTAACTTGCTGGCAAGAATACTGTGGGAGACCGTCCACTGCTTTCCCCTCATCCGCAGAGCCAGTTATCTCATTATAGAAGGCAATTAGGTTAGTCAGGCATGACTTGCCCTTGGTGAATCCATGCTGACTGTTCCTGATCACTTTCTTCTCCTCAAAGTGCTTCAAAACTGATTACTTGAGGACCTGCTCCATGATTTTTCCAGGGCACTACATTAGCCTTTCCAGTCATCCGGGACCTCCCCCACTTGCCATGAGTTTTCAAAGATAAAGGCCAGTGGCTCTGCAATCACATCTCCCAACTCCTTTAGCAACCTCGGATGCAATGCATCCAGCCCCATGGACTTGTGCTCGTCCATCTTTTCTAAATAGTCCTGAACCACTTCTTTCTCCACAGAGGGCTGGAAACACTTGGAAAACATTTGCAGCTGAGATTCAGGAGAGAGAGTCTGTAGGGAAGGATGCTTCCTGCTGCTTTTTCCTCCCCTGTTGGAGTTTCTTTTGTTTCCCTTCCTGCTTGATGACTCTGTTTGTTGCTTAAATGCAAATTAAACAGAGCACCCATTCCTTTGTTGAGACAGGCCTGTTTGCCAACCTCAGGTTAGAGCACGTGTTAACACCATAAAGGAGAATCTTATCACTTCACGTACAATGTTGCCACACACATATTAGATCAGGGCAATACTGACCGGCAAATTATACATTTACAAATAATACATTGCAAGATTGTACAAAGATTATTACAACAGTGGGTACGGCGTGGGCACAAGGGTACATTCTGTCACACTCCCCTACCTTCCCCCTCTCGGTCCTTTGTTCTCAAGGTGGTGTCTTTGCTCAGCTTCCCTGCTGAGAGGCAGGGAAATCCATAAACCATTGGGGCTTGCATTGTCTCTCTGACCCCTTTCTTGATGTGGGTCAATTTCAACTAGTTCCTTAATGACTCCCTCCTCCACCCAGACAGGGAGGTGACGCCCACCTATGGCTCGGAACCTGTCCTGAGAGCAAACTTGCTCCTATTTTTTCTCCCCACAGGGTAACACTGCAACACATAGGGGAAACTGAAGCACATACACGGGTCATAAAATACTACAAAAAATTCCCACTTTGTCACAGGGACCAATCCCCTGGTTTTGTTGGTTTTTTCCCCCCCACTGGCTGATCTGACCCAAAGTGGCTCTATTCACCATGGCACTGTCTTCCAGGACGCTGGGGCTTTCAAATGTGATGAGAAGGCCCAAGCTGAATCCTGGTATGTTATAGGAAATACATTTCCTGCTGTGCGGCGCTCATACTCAGGGTCATTGGCACCCCATTGTGCTGGGTGCAGCGTGGACACACAGTGACCAAGACCAGGCCGGCATAGCAGGGGGCTGCAGGTCGGGATTGAGGGGCACCGGTGGAGAAGGGGGTCAGGCAGCCCCTGCTCTCACTCTGCCCCTGGACCTGGTGCATTCTGGGTGCATTTGCATTTCCCCGGAGGCCCCTCCACCTCTGCCCAGAGCAAAATCCCAATCAACTGTGCCAAGCGGGTGCAGGGATGTCACCGCCTCTGGGCTCCAGGACTGGCAGACTCTGTTAATGGTTCATTCGCTGAGGAATAAGAGGCTGGAGCAGCCCCTGAAGGAGAGACAGACAGGGACCTCGCAGCTCCACAGACACCCAGGAACTGCTCCTTCCCCTGGCACGGAGTCACCCCAGGTGAGTGGAAGCCCCAGCCCTGTACGGACAGCCCTGGCATCACATGGCCTTACAGCAGCCTTCTTCTTTTGGGGTATCTGGTGAGCACGGGGGCCATGCACAGACTGGTGTGTTATTGTAGGGTCTCTGATGAGCGCGGGGGCGGCACACAGACTGGTGAGTTATTGTAGGGTTTCTGGTGAACACGGGGGTCATGCACAGAAGACTGGTGAGTTATTGTAGGGTCTCTGGTGAACACACGGGGGGCTGCGCACAGACTGGTGAGCTATTGTGGGCTCTACACATAGTGTTTGCTATTTTGGCAGGGCTGGGAGCTGGCAGCTTGTCTCTGGGCTTGGGAGACAGTCACAGGGAACTGATGGGTCTCCTGTCCCCGCAGGTGTCCCTCGCACTGTCCCGCTGGAAGCTGTGAAGGCCCATCCCGGCCAGCGATGCTGATCCTGAGCTGTTCCTCCAAGCTGCGGCTGCTGGAGGGGATGCTACAGCGGGGCCTGCCTGACACGCTGCCGGTGACCAGGACTCGCCTGCCCCCGCAGGGCCGAACCCTCCCACCCTTGGGCTGGGCAGAGAGCAGGGCAAAGTCCCTGATAGACACCTGGGTGATGGGGCACATATTGGACTGGGGTGCAATCCCCTGGTTTGGGGTACATGCAGGGCTGGCCCTTCCACCTGGTCAGGGGGTAGCAGTTTGGGGGGCAGACCCTTTCTCCAGGTCAGGGGGCAGCAGTTCAGGGGCCGGGCAGGCTCTCATAGATCCACAGGGGATGTGCCGTACCCCAGCTTGTCACCAGTCCCCTAGGAGCGACCCCGGTAGTGAGCCAGGGCCCGAGGCTCCACACAGCTCCACAGGGGCAGGCCCGTGACCTCCACCACTGGGCCTTTGACACCAGCCCTCCCATCTCTCTCCGTGGCTCCCTGCAGCGAATGCAGCAGAACCAGATGCCTGCGGGAGGCTTGGACCGGGCCCCTGCGGTGTGTGTTGGCAGAGACCCCGGCAGCCTTTGCAAAACACAGTAGCGGTTCATTAGTCACCTGGCTAGACTCCTCAGGTTAGCACAGGGAATCAAAGGTTAAGCCACAGCCCAGCCTGGCCAAGCCTGGGCAATGAGCCAGCCAAGACGTCATGGGCCCCATGGCTCGCTCTGTCTCTGTCCCTTTGTTCTTAGGCCAAGGTGAAAGATGCTGAGACCCCCCAAAAGCCGGCTCTTAGCCCCATATCCTGACCCCTCGTGGCCGCTGTTCTTCAGCTGGGGGCCTCTCTGCTGCAGAGCCGTGAGGGGGAATCTCACTCGCTCGGTGTGAACATCCACCCCAGCCATTGGGGTTTCCATGGTCTCTCCAGATCCTCCTTGCGTGTGTGTAGACTTTATTCCCTTGGTTAATGAGGCTGGTCTCCAGCCGGGCTGTTACATGAGTCACAACCCGTCCCTTCCCTTCACACGCTGCGCAGAGCAGTACAGGATGCAGAGGGAAACTGAGACACACATTTGAATCAGAAAGATACTACAGAAAGCTTCTACTTCATCACACAGGCCCCCTGCCCTGGGTTAGGGGTAGCAGCAGGAGGGCAGGCCCCTTCCCCAGGTTAGAGGTAGTGGTGGGAGGGGGGTGGCAGGCCCTTCCCCTAGGTTAGAGGTAGCGGTGGAGGAGCCCTCCCCTGGCCCTTCTCCTCACTCACCCCCCTGCCTCCCAAAGTCCAAATCCAGCACCAATGCCTACTGCTCACCCAGCGTAACCGCCAGGACCTGCCCATCCAATCAGAGCACAAGCGGGCTCTGTGCCAGCCAATCTCAGTATGGTCAGGGTTTGCGTAAGCCAATGAACATGTGGGCGGCTCCATGGCAGCCAATCACAGTGTGGGACAGCTGGGTGCTAGCCAAGCATGGCTCTGACCACCCCCACCCCCCTGGCTCTGAATTTCCTCCTGGTCCTCACCATGGGTGGCTCTGACCACACCCAGCTAAACCATTGACAAAATGGGCCTTTTATATATTTGTATGAATCCTATGTGTGCCTCAGTTTCCCCTGGCTACCCAGTGCGGGAAGCAAACCGTGAGAGGGAACCAGCTGGCTGTGAGAAGCAGCAAAAATGTGAAGAAATGCAGCAAAGGGTAAGTGGGCAAAGGCCCCAGGGATGCTGAATTCCGCAGGGAGCTGGATACTAAATTGTCCGTTTAAGGAGGAGGAGGGGCTGTAGACACCAACCTCAATGCCTTTGAGAAGGGTTGTGATTTGATCCTGGTTTACCCTTCGCACCGGCTCTGCTGTCTCACCCCCATGCTCGGGCCCCCAAAGCCATAGAGACGTACAGCCAGATGGACGGCGTTAATACTGGGGACTGGGAACTGTTCAAAAAGGCTCCACTGCTTATGTTTGACCTGACACCTGAGGCTTATATGAAAAGGTTTTGGGGTGTGCAAAAGACCCAGGGTGGGACCTAAATGGAAGCCACCTGCCGACTGGGAGAAGCCCTCCTGACAGCTCGGATCCCAGTGCAGACAGAGGACTCAGGGTGGGGGGGGGGCTGGTAGTCATGGTTCTCCTGGACATCGGCTTTGACCTCCTGCTGAGATTTTCTGTATCACCTTAAGACAAAATCCAGTCCCTGATCCTGCCCCAGCCAAGGGTTTGAACCCCAGGAGCCAGAGGTTCAGACTGGAGGTGTCAGTGAAAAGGCGAATAGCTCGGCCGTCAGGGAGCAGGGTTTTCCCCCCCTTGCCTGTAACACTAAGGAAAGGCTGTTGAGCTCAGGACACCTGTCTGGCTGGAAGTTGACCCCCTGTATTTGAGTGGGGCAGGGGAACCGCCCCCCCCCAATCTCCACACGGGACATGTGAGTCACACGGGCTCCGGCAGAACTTCCCTGAGGCTGTGGCCAAGGGAGCCAGCTCACAGCCTGCTCTCCCTGGGGAAACAGAGTCAGAGCAGAACCTGGTGGGAGCTGAGCCCCCAGCTGAGCATGGGCAGACACGGGCAGGGCATGGCCAAGGTTAAGACCCGGAATCGCCAGCAGGGGGGTCCTGGCCTGGGGTGAGGGCAACAGGTTAACCCCAGGAGGGGAAATGGATTCCTGGCATACACACAGCCCTGGGGTTGGGACAACCAGCGTAGGGGAGCCCCCTGCATCACCAGACCCTGGGACACCAGAACCCCAGAGACATGGCTGGGCTAAGACCAGCCTCGCAGGGGGACACACCTACACTGATCCCCCAAATGCTCAAGGGGTCAGGACACCCCAGTGAGCAGCCAAGATGGCCGACACATGGAGGAAGGGTGGGGTCATGACACTCTTCACTCCCTGGCAGATGGGGGGGTGCAGTGGCTGGATCCCATCCCAGTTTCAAACCCAAAGGTTTTGGGGTGGCAAAATGTGCTGAGACTGCATGAAAACTCCCCACTGCCCCCTGCTAGTGTCAGTGAACAGACCTGCCCTGACGGTGGATGTGAGCCTGCTCTGAGCTGGGTATTGGAAAGGGTGAGTTTGATTCGAGCCAGCTGTGAGCATGCTGACAGTGCCTGGAAGGACAGGGATGGGGAAGATGCTGTGGCTTCTATGGATAGCATTTGGGGGTTCGAACTTCACTGGGACAGTCACTAGTTTAAGTGACCCAGAGAGACAAGGCAAGCGCTGCTGACTCCTGGATTTCCCCGCCTCTCAGCCGGGAGGCTGAGCAGAGACCCCAGCTCGAGAACACAGGACTGGGAGGTGGGGGGTACTGGACAAAGATGGAGGCTCTCACCTGGAGCTGGCCAAGGAGGTCAGACGGAGACAGAGACAGCCTGGAAAGGGACTTTCAGTCCAGCTTGGCTGGGCCCTGGCTGACCGCAATGGACACTGCTTTACCCCCAGTTCTCTCTGCTGACCTAAGGCCGCTCCGTGACTCATAAACCAGCCTGGCTTGACAATGCTGCCGGGTGTCACTGCAAACACAGGCTGGGGTGTGGGAGCCCCCAAGAGCGGCCAGGTCTCTCCCGGGGTCTGGCTCAGTGGGAGGCACCGGGCAAAGCTCGCGGGGTGGAGCAGGAGGGCTGGAGCCCAGAGGCTCAACCTCAGAGGCGGTGGCCTGCCCTGCAGGAAGAGTGGGGCTCCCTGGGGGGTGGCACTTTGAGGGCTCCTCCAAGGGGCAGAGTAAAAGCTGGGGCCCAGCATCGATCCTGGGGATCCGGGACATCCCCGGACTCTGACCCCTGTGTCTTGGCAGGTCTACGGCGCTGTGATGCATGTGAACCGCGGGAACCCGGCTGGCCAGGAGGTGCTGGTGGATTCATGGCCAGCGTTCAAAACGGTCCTCACCCGGCCACGCAGAGAAGTGCGGCCTTTGCTGGGCCCCTCCCATCCGCCGCGTTCCCCTCCCCCACCTGACCCCATCTCTGCCCCGCTCCCCTCCCCCCCGACGCCATCACTGCCCTGCTCCCCTCCCCCACCTCATGCCATCACTGCCCCTCCCCGACTTTCTTGCCCCTTTCCCTGCTTGGTGTCATCTCTACCCCTCCCCCTTCTGTCTGCCCCACCTCCCCACAGCCTGTTTCCCCTTTCTGCTGCCCAGAGCCCCTTTCCCATTCTCCCCTAAGCCCCCTGGCTCCGTTCACAGGGCCCCTTCCCCCCTCCTCAATCTCTTACTTGGGGCCCACTGTGCCCCGCTCCTCCGATGCCGTCCCTGAGGGTCATGGGGGGAGGGCAGAGGCTGCGCTCACCCCCAGGCAGTGTCCCCCCTGCAGGTGGCGCGGGACCCAAGCGATTATTTCACCAACTTGTACACGGCCTTCTACCGGGACGAGGGTGCCTGCCGGGCCCTGCTGGAGAACAGCCGCGCTGTGGACTGGGGCCAGGCCTTCCAGATACAGGGTGAGCCCCTCCAGCCCTGCTCCATCCAGCACCTGCCACATGGGGGGCAGGACCGCTCCCCCCTCCCATGGGCCAATAGCCCTGAGGAGCCTGCCTGGGCCCCTTCCCCGCCCCCCAGGCCAATAGCCCTGAGGAGCCTGCCTGGGCCCCTCCCCCCCACGGGCCAATAGCCCCGAGGAGCTCACCTGAGCCCCTTCTCCATCCAGACCCGGGATCCTGAATGAGCCAAGCTTGGGAACCCCCAGTTGGGCATGCTGGCTCACAGTGGCCCTTGGCCCCTCCCTGCTGCTCTCCAGCACCGGGCTGGGCCCCCCACGTCCATGGGCACCTTTCAGGGGCCCCTGCTGACAGCGCACGGCTGTCCCTGCAGGGCTGCAGGACGGGGTATACGAGACCATCAGGGACATCGCCAGGGCCAGAGGGCTTGAGATGGAGACGTATCCGTACCGGCCGCTGCTGCACCCAGACCCACCTGCCATGCCCCAGTACCGGTAGGTGCCCCCCAGATATGGGGTGTGTGTGAGAGAATGGGGCAATGTACACAAGCAGCCTGTGCTAGCTGGAGGGGGGAGCGGGGTTGGGGGAAGGGAAGGACCCCGGGGTGCCAGGCCAGAGGCCTCCATTGCACCCTAGATCTGGTGGCAATGAGTTCCCCAGGCTAACGGTGCTGGCAGAGTGAGGGCATCACCACGGCCACACACACAGCCCCAGGCCTTGGGCACATGCTGCCAAGGATTTCCCATCCTGCTCCAGGGCAGGGCTGAGTCAGCCCTAGAGCTTCGCCAGGGGGCAGGGGCAACGCAGCCTGGCCAAGGAACCTCTTTGGTCCCAGGATGGGGAGAGCAGGGGGAGGGGCAGCCTGTAACCCTTCAGTATCCTGGGATGGACAGCCAGGGGTCCTTGACCCCAGAGCCGTCCCCTCTGAGGGGAGGGGGCTCCAAGCACAGAGTCCCCTGGTCCCTCCTTTCCTGTCAGCGGGTAGGTCTCCGGGAAGGGTGTTCGCTGCCCACTGAGCCCTGGTGCTTTCATCTCAGGGAGCTGAGCTTAGCCAAGGCCCATTGGCACCGATGACTCTGCTGGGGCTGGACTGGGCTTTGTCAGACAGCCCCTGTGCTGAGGCCGCGGGAGTGTGTCGATCCCCTCCCCGCATGTGCCAGGGCCTGACTTGATCCCGTCCCCCCAGGGCTCCCCCTTCTCCCCCACACCAGGTCTATCCTCTCTCAGCCTCCCCCCATTCTCCCTGTGCCAGGTCACTCCCCCTCCAGCCTCCCTCCCCTCCATGGGGGACACTGGGAGGAGCGATATGGGGGCTATAGACACCCCAGAATTTTCCATAGCCTCCCCTCCCAGTGCAAAGGCCCAACGTTACGCAGCAGTAAGGATGGCAATGCCATACCATGCCACCCGTCGGTCTCGGCTGCTGCTGGCGATGGCGCTGCCTTCCGAGCTGGGTGGCACACCCCTCCCCCACAGGATACATTCCATGCCCTCCAGTTTGAGATTCGGCAACCCCCCATCCCCTCCATTTTTCTGTCCAGCCCATCTCAGCCCCACAACTGGGAAGAGGATGGCGCCGCCGGACACTGCTCCTCTCCTATGCCATGTCATACCAGCTCAATTTCTGCTCCCCGGGCTCATTCCCTTGTACCCCCAGCTCACTGCACCCCAAGCCCGAAGCTGGGTCAATATCCCCCTATGTTCACACCTCCCATGTTTGGTTGCTCCCCGCTCCCCTCCCCTAGACTTACCCCTTCTCCTGCTGGTTCTATTCCCCCTGCCCCCCATGCGCTGACATCCTCCCCTTGCCAGGTCAACCCCCTCTGTGCTCACCCCACCCCGTCCTGTGTCTCTCTCCCCCCTGCCCTGTCTTGCAGGCCTGACAAGGGGCTCAGGCTGGCCCCCGTGTCCCCCGCCCACGCCATGCTGCTCAGAGACACCTGGAACTTTGGGGGGAACAGCCGGAGCCTGCGGTACCTGTGCCTCCTGATCCGCCACTTCCCCAACGCCTGCCTGCTGGCCCCTGAGGGGACCCCCATCTCCTGGTCCCTCACCGACCAGCTGGCTGCCCTGACGCACGGTTACACCCTCCCGGAGCATCGCGGCCAGCACCACACGAGGCCCGTGGTGGGGACGCTGGCGGCACAGTTGCATGCCCGCGGCTTCCCTGTATACACTGGGGTGCTGCCCCACAACGAGCCTTCACTGCACACCCTGCAACGCCTCGGCTTCCACATCCTGCCTGGGGTGTTCTACCAGCTGATGGTGAGGCCTGGGTTCACCCAGTCCCAGCCAGCCAGTGCCCTGGCCTCGGCCCAGGATCCTGCGCCCAGCTCTGGGGAACGGCCACACACACATAGCACATAGCACGGGGGGAGGGGAGAGGAGGAGAAGGGGACATGGCCTAGGGCCCTGCGCACAGCTCTTGGGGACAGCCACGGTCTGCCAGCACGTAGCCCTCGGGGAGGGGATGAGACAGGGACACAGCCCAGCCATGCCCAGGGACCTGCCACCCCCGAGAAGGGGACACATTGACCAGCCACCAGGGAGCTCAGCTGTCAGCCCTTGGGAAGCCAGGGCCTGGTAGAGGAGACTAGCTCATGCTCCATTATCCCCTGGAGCAGGGCAGAGGCTCAGTAGGGGGCGCTCTCCCCGGCAGTCAGTGCTGGCCCCAAAGAGAGCAGGGTGAGGGCTCAGCAGGGGGCGCTCCCCACTCACAGTCCTGCCCCCGTGCCCTGTGCTGCGGGCTCAGCAGGGGGTGCTCTCCCACTCCCTTCCCCAGGCAGTTTGTTGCTCGGCTGGGGCTGTGGTGGGGGGGTCCCGTTTTCAGGAGCTGCGCCTGGTCTTGCCAGAGCTTTGGTGCAAGCTCCTTTGGGCTCCGACCACAGGTCCCAGCTGTGGCCCACCCCTTACCTCCCCTGTGGTGATAGGGGGCAGGTGCTGGCCTTGCACGGTTGCTCCAGGGCCAGCAGCCAGCTGGAAAAACAGGCCAGGGCTTGTATTGATGATGGTGCACTACACGCGGGAGGGGAGCGGCCATAGGACCCCATCATAGAGCCCTGCTGGGCCCGAACACAGGGAGGAGCATCCGCTCTTCTCCCTGCCCCCCAGAATGGACGTCCTCGGCCCTGGGCAGGCGACTTGGGACTGACCTGCCCCCTGCCAGCCCCAGTGCACAGGCTGCTCCTCCCCATGTAGCTGGGCCCAGCTGCAGCCCCAGTGAGCTGTGGGGTTGGGGGGGAGGGGACCCCCCCACAGCAGACATGGAAGGTTCTCCTCCCCCTTGCTGGTAGGTCAGTAGCCGTGTGGAGAGGGGGTGGGGCACTCCGGCTCCTTGCAGGCCCCAGGGACACGCATCCCCTTCCTCTCAGGGGGTGGGACAAAGAGAGAATTTTCTGTATTAGTTTTGATGCCTGTGTGCCTCGGTTTCCTTCTGTACTTTGCATGTCTGCCCAGTGGGTGCCAAAAGGTTAAAAAGCCTCTCCTGGGGCAGAGCAGGGACAGGAGGGGGAGTGTCACATGGCTGGGGGGCAGGAACTGGGCGTTCAGGATCAAAACCAACCCAGATCAACGGAGGCTCCACAAAGAAGAGGAGCTGGCGTTCGGTGGGACTCAGGAGCTCCCAGCTAGGACTGAAAGAGATGGAGACAGGATCCATTTTTGGCTCTTCAGCAGCTTGACTGGGTGGGGCCCTGGCCTGTGTCTTCACCTTCACTTCTCTCTGCTGCCCCAGGGACCTCCCAGGCCGGGTTCCCGGGGACCAATAAACTGTGTGCTGTGTGGAAAAGGCTTTGGGATGTCACTGCAAACACTGGTTGGGGACACTGGTCCCCAAAGAGCAGCCAGGTCTCTCCAGGGGTCTGGCTCAGTGGGACGTGGTGAAGCAGGGGGGCTGGAGCCGTGTGCTCGGCCCTGGAGGAAGAGAGACCCCTTGGGGGGCTGGCACGTCACAGGGTTCCTCCAAGGAGTGGTTTAAAAGCTGGGGCCTAGCACCGATCCTGGGGAGCCACGACCGGGAGCAGCGCTGTGGGTCCCAGCCGGGGGCACCAGGCCAGTGTGGGGTGTCTCCTTCACAGCCAGAACCGACAGCAGAGAAGGGGGGGCACATCTGCAGGCAGACCCGGGGTAGAGCCAGCCCTGCCCCCAGCCAGGGCACAGTCCCACCAGGGCACAGCGCCCCCCTGCCGGCCAGAGAACTGGCCCCCCAGTGCAGTGCCCCCACCCCCAGCCGGCCGGCCTGCGTTGCCCCATAACTTTGACTCTCAGACTTGCACACAGTCTCCATTTCCCAAGATTGAATCATTATTTTAAAAACTGTATAGAAATCACCACTCTCCCATCATTCCGTGCATCTGGCCCAGCCTCTGGCCCAGCTCCGGCCTCAGCGGAACCGCTTCTCCTCCCACACGTACAGCTTCCCTGCAGGCACCTTCCGGAAAAACAGGCTCTTGCCTCGGCTCATGTTCCCCTGCACGGAGAGGAGAGGAGACAGCTTTCAGGGTGCCCTGCCCTGCCCTACCCTGCCCTGGGCAGCTTCCCTCTGCCTGTCACCCAGGCCCCAGTCTGCCTAGCCCTTCCGCACCACCAGCCTCCTACCCACACACAGGGCCAGCGCTTCCCAGCCCTTTTATAACCCCCACCCTGAGATGAGTGCCAGGCACGACTGCCCCACACACGGCGTCGCTGCGCTATGGGGCTGGGGCGAGGCTGGCATGTTACTCATAAGAACATAAGAATGGCCGTACTGGGTCAGACCAAAGGTCCATCTAGCCCAGTATCCTGTCTACCGACAGTGGCCAATGCCAGGTGCCCCAGAGGGAGTGAACCTAAAAGGTAATGATCAAGTGATCTCTCTCCTGCCATCCATCTCCACCCTCTGACAAACAGAGTCTAGGCACACCATTCCTTACCCATCCTGGCCAATAGCCATTAATGGACTTAACCTCCATGAACTTATCCAGTTCTCTTTTAAACCCTTTTCTAGTGCCTGTATATCTTTTTTGAGATGGGGAGACCACATCTGTACGCAGTATTCAAGATGTGGACGTACCATTGATTTATATAAGGGCAATATATTCTCCGTCTTATTCTCTTTTTAATGATTCCTAACATCCTGTTTGCTTTTTTGACCACCTCCTTGAGCAGCTGGCTCCAGCAGTCTAACCAAGAGGAGTAGTTGGGTGCGTAGGGGGGGAGGCCACCAGCCAGCCTGCAAGAGAGGAGAGGGGGGAGGAAGTAGCAGTGAGCCGGCCACCGTAGCCTATTCCCAGAACCTCCCTGGCCTCCCCAGCACCACTTCCTGTCTGAGCCCTTCTGGGCTACGTCGCTTTATCGGGGCCTGAGCCAGGCAGCTCAGTCAGGTCCCAGGATCCCCAGCTGCCCCCTGTCCTTTCCCCCATGGTCAGAGCTTCCTGCCCCTGCCCCCAACACTACAGCGGGGCAGTCGGGCACCAGGGGAGCAGCCTTTCTCCTGGGGACAGAGCTGATGCTCCCTAGTGAGATGGCCAAGGGCAATACTCCCGAGGGGGTGGGGAGGGCTGATTCAGGAGGGCAGAACTCCTCCCCCCCCCCCACTAAGTCCCAGCTGTACTGCAGGGCGGGCAGGGACCGGCTCTCACACCCGAACAGGCCCGGGTCTATTCTGGGAGGCTGCAACCTGTGATTTTGCTCCTGCCAAGCGTGACATGGGACGGGAGGCACTGCAGGGCCAGGGAGCCCAAGAGGCTGCCAAGCGTCTGGGGAAGAGGGGAGCCACAGGAGCCTGCGCGAGGGTGCAGGGGGCGAGCTGCGAGCACAGCCAGGACTAGCTCCATGTCAGGCTGGGAGGGGGAACAGATGGGGCCGGAGCCCAGGATCGCGGCTCTGCCAGCTGCAGCAGGGAGGGGATGATCTGTCCCCCCCATCCCACCCTGCCGCCCAGTCGCTAGCCCCAGAGGTGTTTCACCGGGGGTGACTGCGGGTGGGGGTTGATTTGTTCCCAGCGCCAGCCCCAGCAGGGCTGCAGCTACCCTGGGGGACGGTGCCTCTCCCTGGCTCGGCTCCTTTCCCTTCCCAGACCCGTGTATGCGCCGATATTCCAGTCTGACCGTGGCCACATGGGGGCTTTTGCCACTTTCACTCACCGCTCCAGCTTAGCTTCCCTGTGTAGACGAGCCCTGGGGGACGGGCTCTAGCCCAAAGCAGGTTCAGCACCCCTCAACTCTGGCTAACCGTGCTCTCCCTCAAACGGTCCAGTCCCTCTTTGAACCCCCCTCAGCTCCCTCCTGTGGCAGTGAGTTCCACAGGCCCCTCACACATTGGGGGAAAAGCCACCTCCTTTTATCTGAATGTGCCAGCCTTCAGCGTCCCCGGCCGCCCACCCGGTGCCATGTCTGGGCAGGGCAGAGCGCTCTCGCCTGCCGGTGCCAGCTGTTCACATTCCACATCAGCAGCCAATGACAGCAGCTCCGCTCCCCCTCTGAAGGGTTTCTACCTAGCCCCTTAGAGGCCGGAACATCGTCATTCCAGAGCAAACCCTATAGGATGTGGGGGGGAGATGCTGCATCTCCCTGCTTCCTGAACAGGAGCCGCTGCGTCCCCTGCTCCTCAGAGGTGGGGCAGACGCCCTTGCGTTGCAGGGGCAGGCTGCAGCTGGCTCGGGACGGCGTGCGGGGCACTCACCCACAGTCGGAGACGAACACAAAGGGGTACGTCAGCATACTGGCAAAGAACTGCAGGCACGAGAGATGGGCCACAGTTAGCAGGGCGGGGCGCTGGCTCCGCAGCCCCGCACGGAGCCCCCAGCCGCAGGAGCACAAGGAATGGAGAGGGAGGGTGTCTCAGCGGGGCCCTGCCCAGAGAGGGATCTCACTGGCACTCACTGACTTTCTCCTGGGCAAGGAGGTCTTTGTCCTTCCCTTCCCAGGTCACCAGAGAGACCAGGCTCAGGACAGATATGGGCTGGACGGGTAGAGCAGTGGGCACAACATGCCCAAGGGGAGGGGGCCAGCTGGGCAGAGCACCAGGGGCGGGGCGGGGCCAGGCCAAGGTGCACGAGAGGGTGGAGAGCTCACCCACCATGCAGCACCAGCTAGTGATTTAGACTCACGTAGGCACACCAGCCTCACACCCCATGGTTCCCTCAAACTGGCCACTCCCATCCCAGAGCAGTTCTGTGGGGCTACCCCCCCCCCGCAGACCTGAGAGGAGAGTAGGGGTTACACACGCACTCCAGTGACAGCCTGTGAGTAGCTCTTCATCTCGCTCATGGTGGAGACCTAGAGAGAGAGGGAAACGCATTGAACAAGGAGACCCCGCACCCTGCCACAGCCCGGCCCCTCCATCCCCAGACACAGGGGGCTGCCTCTGCCCCGATTCCCTGCACCGAGTCTGCACGCTGGGCTCCACCAGGGCCTGAAACCCAAACTGTCCCCACGCGGGTTGCGGCCGCTGCTAGGACAGGCTCCCCGGCCGGGACAAGCAATCGGAATCCAACCTTCTCGGGCCCGCTATAATGGGAAGTCTGAAACACTAATTAAAACAGATGTGGTACGCCTGTAGGAGAGAAGGTGCAGGGCACTATACTACACAAAGAGGCAGTAAAACAAATAAAATATCAACACCTTCCACCTTAATGCCTGGCCCTAACAAAAAATGTGTTGCCATATGTCCTATGCTTTTCCAGGGATACCTGGGCAGAAGGATCCCAAAAGAAAAAGAAAAAAAAAGGGGTGGAGTATTAGGATATAGATATTCAGGCCTGTAAGCAAAGGCCTAGACTTTAAGAATGTAGGTGTATTCTTATCACTTAGCTAGTTATAGAGGAACAAAACAAGAATCAAAATCACAGTCTGCCTGTGTCTGGGCCTTCTCTCACCATGACAGTCTGAGGCCCTGTTCTTAGGCTAAGGCCTTTGGCTAAACAGCAAAGGCAGCCATAAGCTGGGAAGCAAACGGTCACGTCCTCACCAGTCACACTGAAATAAGGCAGTTTTGGGCTGTTAAAAAGGTGATCCAATTTTTCACCTCCAGAGAAAGGGAAGAGCCTAGAAGATTTAAAAAACACTTAGTTTGATAGCATCCTGTCTGACAAGAACTCATCAATAGCTGGGGTGTGAAATCCTCATTTCTGTGTTGTTCTATCACTTCCCTATTATTTGTCTGTGTAATCGCTGTTTGGTTCTGTGATTGTTTCTGTCTTCTGTATAATTAATTTTGTTGGGTGTAAACCAATTAAGGTGGTGGGATATAACTGGTGTGACAGACCCAGACCAGTGGGGTACAGGAGTCTGGTAGAGGGCAAATATACTGGTCACTGGATGAGTAGTTTTCTGTTTCCTGAGTGACCAGAGAAGGGGCTGCACTAGAGTAATCAGGAACCTGCTAGAACCAGTTAAGGCAGGCAGGCTAATTAGGACACCTGGAGCCAATTAAGAAGAAGCTTCTAGAATCAATTAAGGCAGGCTAATCAGGGCACCTGGGTTTTAAAAGGAGCTCACTTCAGTTTGTGGTGCGAGTGTGAGGAGCTGGGAGCAAGAGGCGCAAGGAGCTGAGAGTGAGAGGGTGTGCTGCTGGAGGACTGAGGAGCACAAGTGTTATCAGACACCAGGAGGAAGGTCCTGTGGTAAGACTAAGGAAGGTGTTTGGAGGAGGCCATGGGGAAGTAGCCCAGGGAGTTGTAGCTGTCATGCAGCTGTTACAGGAGGCACTTTAGACAGCTGCTGTCCACAGGGCCCTGGGCTGGAACCCGGAGTAGAGGGTGGGCCCGGGTTCCCCCCGAAACCTCCCAATTGACCTGGACTGTGGGTTCTTCCGGAGGGGAAGGTCTCTGGGCTGTTCCCCAACCCACATGGCGAATCTCTGAGGCAAGAAAATCTGCCAATAAGCGCAGGACCCACCAAGATAGAGGAGGAACTTTGTCACATTGGTTAAATAATCATGTTACAATATGTTAAAATTGGTCAGTTAAATTTCATTAAAATAATTGGTTACGGTATGGCTAAGCAGAACTCAAGTTTTTATATTCTGCAGTCAATCAGGAAGTAAGGGGGGGATAGAAACAGAGAATGGGGGGGAATTGGAATAATATTTTGCTAAGGGAGGGAATGGGAATAGGGAATGGGAACAGGGCCACAGGCAAGGCTCTGTGGCGTCAGAGCTGGGAAGGGGGACACTGAGAAAAAAATTAAAATCATTTCTAGCTAAAAGTTCACCCCAATAAACATTGAATTGTTTGCACCTTCAAACTTCGGGTATTATTGCTCTCTGTTCATGCGAGAAGAACCAGGGAAGTAAGTGAGTAAAAAAAGAAGCCCTCTAACAACCTTGTTTGTACAGTTCAGAGAGGCAGCAGAATCCTGCATGGTGCCCGTCCGTTATCAAATAAGCTGCCTGGTGACAGCTCCTGCATGGTGCCGGTCCCTGCCTGGTGACAGCTCCTCTATGGCCCAAGGTTGGGAGGGGTGGTACAAGCCCAGCCCCTAATAAGCAAAGCCACATCCTAGTTCCCTGAGCAGCCAAATGCTGCAGCACCCATGGCCCCGGGTCTCCCACTCCTTGGTCATGTATCGGGGGCTGACAAGTGGAAACTGTAATAGTTTAATGAACTGTGTGCATGACTCGGTACTTACCACTTTGGTGCCGCTCCCCAGTGGCTGCAGAAGGGTTCAAATGCTGCTCCTGGGGCAGAGCAGGAGACATGAGCTGTGTGTGTCACGGACCGGTCTGGGGAGGTGCGCATGGGCGTTACCAGACTGGCGGAAACTGACCCACATCAATGGAGGAGCCGAGAGGACAATGGGAACCCCAAGGACTGACCAATCAAGACGAAGCGGAAGCACCAGCAGGCTGACCGTGTGAACCCAGCACGCTTTGCTAGGAGAGGAGACAAGAGGGGTGATAAGACCGTGTCTCACAGAGACACAGCAGCTCTGCTCTGGGACTGACAGATGGAGACAGCAGCTCGGCTGGGTAGACCCCTCACACCGGGGGGACTGAATGCTGGCCGAGCCCCTGTCTCTCTGCACTGACGTAAGGATGCTCACCTCCTGCAGCCAGGTGACTCATCCTTGTTTTGCACAGGCTGCCCGCTGTCGCTGCAGAACCTCACTGGGAGCATCATGTACTGAAGGGGCCCAGTACAAGTCTCCTGCAGGAGTCTGGCTTTGGCTGGATTTGCTGCAGGGAGACAGGGTCGCTGGTGCTGAAGGCCCAGTTTCAGAGTTGCGGAAGCCACAGGCCTGCCCCTGTGGAACTGTGTGGGTCCCTGTGGCTCAGCACATATGCCAAAGGGGTTGCTCCCAGGGGACTGGTTACAGGCTGGAGCATAGACCAGACCCTGTAGGTACGTAACAAAGAATACCCTTGCCAGAGGGTGGCTACAGATGTGGTGGGTTATCTCAATCAAGAGACCTTGAATCACAGTGCAGGAGGAGGTGGGGCTCTGACAGAGACCCGAACAGCCTGGATTTAGCAAAGAGATACGGGCACATCGCCTTAGGATAGTGATAAACAGAAAAAAATCTGCCTTCCTAACCAATTTGGGACTTTCTGAGCTTAAAGTGTTACCATTTGGGTTAATGAGTGCAGGATCCACCTTTCAAAGGCTTGCGAATCAAGTGGCTGGGTGACAGGACTTTGCTCATGTCTACATTGAGGATATTGCAGTCTTCAGCAATTCCTTGCCAGAGCATAAGGATCACCTGGGAATGGTGCTGAAGAGCCTCAAAGGTGCAGGTCTAAGTGTAAAGGTGTCAAAGTGCAGGATGGGGCATTGAAGATGTAAAACAAATTCTGTCAGGAAAGGCGAAGCCGGACTCTGGCCAGTGAATTGTGCACTGACACATCCAACACAGGCTTGGGAGCGCTGATGATGCCAGCAGGGGAGGGCACTGAGCAGCATCCCATCCCTTTCTGAGCAGAAAATGGACTCCAAGTGAATGGAATGACGTCGTTATAGAACATGAATGCTCGGCAACTGTGGGTTGTCCGACAGCTAAGATCCTACCTGTTCAACCGGAGGCGCTGGGTACTGACTGACTGCCCCCCTTTAGCGTGGCTACACAGAACCAAAGGCACCAACTCTTGGTTGGTACGCTGGAGTACAGCCCTCCAAAGGCATGAGATGCAGACTCAACATGTCATGGGGGCAGACGCGCTATCCAGGCAAGAGGGCCCAGAGCAGATGCATTTGGAATAGCCAGTGGCTAGGCCTAGGGCGTCAATGTCAGGCGGCGACAGGACACAGATGTGCCCAAACACGCCCAGGCAGGTACGTTACATGTCCAACAACCATTTTCTCACTATTACACTGATGGGGTCGTGTGTGATTGGTACATTCCTCAGGGTACAATCTGGACCGATGGACAGCTGTGTCCCCTCAGCTCTCCAATTTGGGGAGCCTTTTACATTGCTTCATTGTGAGAGCAGCCACTCCTGGCCTGTTCACACACGGCTTCTCGCATGCAAAATCACTCCCAGCTGAATATATGAGTGCTTCTAGCCAGCCACTCCTGAATTATATTGCAGAGTGACACTAGCAAATTCCCAGTCCTAGACTTGTCTCCAGAAATATGCGTTTTGTATTGCCCAGCTCTCTCCTTCTGGACAATACAAGCTCATAGAAAGTCCATCATTTCATTACTAGAAAATGACATGCACAAATCTTGTTATCTCAAGTGGAGGGTCCCAAACACTTCAATCCAAACACACTGGCTTAGATAAAACAACAAAACAAGTTTATTAACTACACAGAGAGAGAGAGAGAGAGAGATTTTAAGTGATTACAAGTAATGAGGCATAAAAGTCAGAATCGGTTACAAAGAAATAAAAGATAAAATGCAAACTAATACCTAACTTTACAAGCTAAGTGAACTTAAAGCAAATGGATTTCTCTCGCCGTGTATTCATGACTGTCTGGCTGGATTCTTTCAGCCAGGACGACTCCCCCAGTTCAGTGATGCTTCCTTTGTCTTTCAAACCTTATTGATGCCGTGAGTAGAGATGAGGAGAGAGAGAGAGGTGATTTGGGGCATCTGTTCCTCATTTTTACACCTTTAGCTCCTCTTTGAGAATCACCTCTAGCTGGGGTTCAGGCAACAGTGAGTCTGTTTGCCAAGATGTAAATTTCTCGCTCACATCCTTCTTCCTGTCAAAGAATGGCTGCTTAACTAAGTGATATAGTCCAGTTGATTTTGTTGACACCTGACTGACATGTCAATTTCCCTGTTTGCTCTGAGGAACTGATTTGGGCTGCTTCCCCAGATTTGAAATATGCCTTAGCAACATGGTAACTGAGCCTTCGTGGGTCACAACTGAGAATACCAAATTCAGGACCAACTGCTGAAAAATAGAGCTGATATGCCCCAAAGCTGGTGGCTATTCTCTCATGAGATATACCAAACCAGCAACAAAAGTAAATTGCTATTTCACCACACTGGCTAACAAGCAGTCAGAACAGCAGTTTCCTTAAGCATTCCAGTCCTTGTATCGCCACCAAAAACACTAGACTTATAGATGAGTGGTTCTTTAAAGCCAATTTAATCTAATAACAGGTTCTTCTGATCCAAAGGACCATGCCCAGGTCAATATACAACTCAGATCTTACTCAAAAATCACAGTGTTGCCAGTCCTTTAGTATCTGAAATCTAAAGGTATATTCAAAGAAAGAAAGAAAGAAAAAGGTGAGAGTTAAAATTGGTTCAAGGAATCAAATAAGTACAATAACTGCAAAGTTCTTGGTTCAGGCTTGTAGCAGTGATGGAATAAACTGCTGGCTTGATAAGTCTCTGGTTACTTCCAAATCATTGGAAGGACCTCAGTCCCTTGGTTAGAATGTTCCATTAGTACAAGTCCTTAGTCCAGAGGTTTGAGCTGGAAAGAGGCAAAATGGAGGTGTTTCCAGGGCCTTTTATAGCTTCTGCCATGTGGAGGGAAACCCATTGTTTCAAACAAAGCCCTCAGCACAGCTAGTAGAAAATTACAGGTAAAAGATGGGGTTTGGGATCACATGGGCAAGTCACGTGTCCAGGCATAATTTTGCTTAGTCACAGCAGGAAATCATTACCTATACCCCAGACAGCACCTTTGCAGGACAGTCCATTCAGTGTACATGGTCTCCCATGGTCCATTGTCAGTTAAGTGTTTCTTGATGAGCCACTTAATATGGGTCATTACACATACTGAATCTATTTCCCCATGTTAAGTATCCTCACACCGTCTTGTCAACTGTCTAAAATGGGCCATCTTGATAATCATTACAAAAGTTTTTTTTTCTCCTGCTGATAATAGCTCATCTTAATTAATTAGCCTCTTACAGTTGGTATGGCTACTTCCACTTTTTCATGTTCTCTGTATGTATATATATCTTCTTACTATATGTTCCATTCTATGTATCTGATGACGTGGACTGTAGCCCACGAAAGCTTATGCTCAAATAAATTTGTTAGTCTCTAAGGTGCCACAAGGACTCCTGTTCTTTTTGCGGATACAGACTAACACGGCTGCTACTCTGAAACCTTAATTTGAATAGTCCCTCCAGGATGTGCAGGCTAAATACCTTGTGGGTGTTACCCCAGGAGGAAACAGTTGAAATCCAGGTATAGAGCCAATACTCATAACTTCAAATACAAAATGATACATGCATACAGATAGCATAATCATATTCAGCAAATCATAACCTTTTCATAGACACCTTTTCATAGACATCTTACATGCCACATTTTGTACAAGATTTGTTGCAAATATGTAACAGTGGTTGCAACAATGATCTATATGGTCATATTTTAATCAGATAACATCACAAACATCATACAGCAGAATCTTATAACTTTACCTACAATGTTGCCACACATATTTTACCGTGACAATAATTATCAGCAAATTATGAGTTTTCCTATGATACCTCACAACGCATACTTTGTACAAAATTTATCATAGTCTTGTAAAAGTGGTGAACATTGGGGTACAGTGTGTCACAATGGTCTGCCAAGAGCTAAGAACTAGATTTCAAGCTCGCTGACCATTATGGTTGTTGCAAGATGTTTGTACGGGAAACAGTTTACAAGCTATGTAGAATACTGGGTTGAACAACTGTTGAAGGGAGACATGTCACTTGAGGCGAGGTGGGTCTCAGAGCTAACTCAATCAATATTGAAAATCCTGAACATCCCTGGAGGCAGCACTTTGTTTACTGTCTGGGCGAAGTGGAGACCGGTGATCATCGCAGGGAGCAGATGCCAGAAAACCAGGGATGGGAACCACCCCGCTCGGAGCTTGCCCCTTTTTACGAGGAGTTTGATCAGGTGCTGGGTGCTGTGCTCAGTGGAGTAGCCAGGGTCTAAGTGTAGGGGGAGCAAACATAAAAAAGGCAACCCCCCCCCTTGGCTCCACCTCTGGCCATGCCCCCCCTTGGCTCCTCCCATTTCCCCCCCCAGATTAACCCCGGGGCTCGGCTCAGGACTCCTGCGGGCTTCCCGGGGGTGTGGATACCCCCATCCCCCCGCGGTCCCGGGAGAGTCTCTCCTGCCCAGCCCGCTCTGCAGGTGTCCCCCACCGAGCTGCGCCGCCGGCCCCACCTGCGGGGTCCTGTCCCCCCCGCCCTGGGCTCCAGGCTCCTGCGCCGCGCCAGAGCCCCCCGTCCAGACACTGCGGCCTGCGCCCCTGCCTTGCGGGCCCGGCCCCGGCCCCGGGGAGCCCCTTGCCCGGAAGGGTCCCCCTAGTGCAAGGCACCAGACCCCCGCCGCTCACATTCTGTCCTGTGCCGCCGCCTGTCCCCGGCCGATCCCGGCCCCGCGCTGCGGGCGGATCCCGGCTCCGGCTGCGGCTTGGGGCGGGGAGCGCTTGGCTGCCGAGCCCTGAGCCGCCGCAAAAGGTGGCTGCACCTGCGGCGATGTTGGGGCCGCGTGGGGCGCGATGGCCGAGGAGCCATCCCCCTCGCTCCTCCGGCCGCGCCTGCCGTCCCCCCCCCCCCCCCCATGGCTCCTCCGGCCGTGCTGCCCCCAGCGCCGGCCCGGCCTTCCTGCGCCGCCGCCTGTCCCCGGCCGATCCCGGCCCCTTGCTGCGGGCGGATCCCGGCTCCGGCTCCGGCTCCGGCTCGGGGCGGGGAGCGCTTGGCTGCCGAGCCCTGAGCTGCCGCAGGAGGTGGCTGCGCCTGCGGCGATGTTGGGGCCGTGTGGGGCGCGATGGCCGAGGAGCCATCCCCCTCGCTCCTCCGGCCGCGCCTGCCGCCCCCCCATGGCTCCTCCGGCCGTGCTGCCCCCAGCGTCGGCCCAGCAGGCGCCGCTTTTGGGAAATGTGCTGAGGGGAAGCGGCTGCTTCCCCTGCACCCCACTAGCTACACTACTGGCTGTGCTGCACCCCCAGCGCTTCACAACAGCCGCGCCAGCCTGGACAGCGACCTTCTCACCCCTGAACCAAGCACAGGGCCAGTGGGGAGACAGCAAGCGCTGGATGAGGCGGCCAAAGTGATTCTCGGGCTCACTGTGGTCTCCAAGGCAGCTTTGCTGCCGGAGCAGCTGCAGCACATCCTGGGTCTCTACTCGGAGGGGTTTTCTGATGCCCCCCCCCCCCCCCAGGGGCTGCCCACCGCGGAACCAGCATCAGAAACACAAGAGGCAGAGGTCGCCCCTGAGCCTGGTCAGTTTCTGGCGGCACATCTGTTATTAATCTAGGAATGGGAGGGATTTCCAATTTATTACCCAAAGCAGAATGTATTGCAAGCTGCAGGCAGCCGCATGTAGCCAGTAATGGCAGGTTGCTGGCACCACCTGGAATTCAAAATGGAGATTGGGAGCGCAAACAACACTGAAACAAGAATTTAATATTAAACTTGGACTAGAAACTCCAGCAATCTTTCAGAGCTGTGCCTAGGTTTGCCAGTTGTGGTTGGATGTATTCCTGGAAGTTTCATCACATGACATAAAAGATTAATCTTTAATTCCTGGAGGGTTGGCAATCCTAGATGAACTGTGACGGGTTCAGTCACAGAGACGCCCTTGGGACTGCCACCTGATGTGCTGAGACTACCTCTGAGCCCGTTTTCCCTGCCAGCTTGGGACTCCAGAATCCTGTCTTGTTGAACCAGACATGCCAGTCTGCTCCAGCACAAACCCAGGGTCTGAACCACGTGCCCCAAAGCTGCAGACTTAACTGAAAAGAGCTTAAGAAGTGTTCCTGTCTCTAGCACCCAGACACCCAGTTCCCCATTGGATCCAAACTCCAAATGAATCCGTTTTACTCTGTATAAAGCTTATACAGGGTAAACTCATAAATTGTCTGCCCTCTATAACACTGATAGAAAGATATGCACAGCTGTTTGCTCCCCAGGAATTAATTACTTGCTCTGGATTACTTAATAAGTAAAAAGTGATTTAATTAAATACAGAAAGTAGGATTTAAGTGGTTCCAAGCAATAACAGACAGAACGAAGTAAGTTACCTAGCAAAATAAAACAAAGCACAGAGATCCAAGCCTAATGCAGTAGGAAACTAAATGCAGGTAAATCTCACCCTCAGAGATGTTCCAATAAGCTTCTTTGACAGACTAGACTCCTTCCTAGTCTGGGTCCAACAATCACTCCCAGCCCCATAGTTACTGTCATTTTTTCCCAGTTTCTTTCAGGCATCTCTTTGGGGTGGAGAGGCTACCTCTTGAACCAGCTGAAGACAAAATGGAGGGGCTTCCAGGGCCTTATATAGTCTTTCTCTTGTGCCACATCACAGCCACAGAATGGGGTCTCTAGCCACCTGGGCAAGTCACCTGTCTATGAATGATTCAGCTTTATGCAGGCCGACACCATTGTTTACATGTTAGTTTGAACATTCCCAGGAAAGGTCAGATGAGGATTGGCGTCTCTCAAAGTCCATTTTTAGTTAAGTACTCCCAATTACTTGAATAGCCCCTTCACACTATGTTTACCAAATCTGCCTCACGTGCTTCCTACAGCAACAATCACATCCCTCAATATGCTGGCCATGCTCCTACTTCTACAGCCCAAAATCCCGTTAGCCTTCTTGGCAACAAGGGCACACTGTTGACTCATATCCAGCAATCACATCTCCCAACTCCTTTAGCAATCTCAGCTGCAGTGCATGCGGCCCCATGGACTTGTGCTCGTCCAGCTTTTCTGAACAGTTCTGAACCACTTCTTTCTCCACAGAGGGTGGAAACACTTGGAAAAGATTTGCAGCTGAGATTCAGGAGAGGGAATCTGTAGGGAAGGATGCTTCCTGCTGCTTTTTCCTCCCCTGTTGGAGTTTCTTTTGTTTCCCTTCCTGCTTGATGACTCTGCTTGTTGCTTAAATGCAAATTAAGTAGAGCACCCATTCCTTTGTTGAGACAGGCTTGTTTGCCAACCTCAGGTTAGAGCACGTGTTAACACCATAAAGGGGAATCTTATCACTTCACGTACAATGTTGCCACACACATATTTTATCAGGGCAATACTGATCGGCAAATTATACATTTACAAATAATACCTTGCAAGGTTGTACAAAGATTATTACAACAGTGGGTACGCTGTGGACACAAGGGTACATTCTGTCACACTCCCCTACCTTCCCACTTCAGTCCTTTGTTCTCGTGATGGGGTCTTTGCTCAGCTTCCCTGAAGTCCATAAAACATGGGGACTTGCTTTGTCTCTCTGGCCCCTTTGTTGATGTGGGTCAATTTCAACTAGTTCCTTAATGACTCCCTCCTCCACCCAGGCAGGGAGGTGACACCCACCTATGCCTCGTAGCCTGCCCTGAGAGCAAACTTGCTCCCTTTTCTCCCCCCAGGGTAACACTGCAACACAGAGGGGAAACTGAGGCACATACGGGGGTCATAAAATACTACAACAAATTCCCACTTTGTCACAGGGACCAATCCCCTGGTATTGTTGGTTTTTTCGCCCCACCTGGCTGATCTGACCCAAAGTGGCTCTATTCACCATGGTACTGTTTCCAGGACGCTGGGGCTTTCAAATGTGCTGAGAAGGCCCAAGATGAATCCTGGTATGTTATAGGAAATGCATTTCCTGCTGTGGGGCGCTCACACTCAGGGTCATTGGCACCCCATTGTGCTGGGTACGGCACGGACACACAGTGACCAAGACCAGGCCGGCATAGCAGGGGGCTGCAGGTCGGGATTGAGGGGCATCGGTGGGGAAGGGGGGAAGGCAGCCCCTGCTCTCACTCTGCCCCTGGCCCTGGTCCATTCTGGGTGCACTTGCATTTCTCTGGAGGCCCCTCGACCTCTGCCCAGAGCAAAATCCCAATCAACTGTGCCATGCGGCTGCAGGGATGTCACCGCCTCTGGGCTCCAGGACTGGCAGACTCTGTTAATGGTTCATTCGCTGGGGGATAAGAGGCTGGAGCAGCCCCTGAAGGAGAGACAGACAGGGACCTTGCAGCTCCACAGACACCCAGGAACTGCTCCTTCCCCTGGCATAGAGTGACCCCAGGTGAGTGGGAGCCCTAGCCCTGTACGGACAGCCCTGACATCAATTGGCCTTACAGCAGCCTTCTTCTTGTGGGGTATCTGGTGAGCACAGGGGCTGTACACAGACGGGTGAGTTATTGTACGGTCTCTGATGAGCGTGGGAACCATGCACAGATTGGTGAGTTATTGTAGGGTCTCTGGGGAGCACAGGGGCTGCCGACAGACTGATGAGTTATGGTAGTGTCTCTGGTGAGCACGGGGGCCGTGCACAGACTGGTGAGATACTGTAGGGTGTCTGGGGAGCACAGGGGCTGCGCACAGACTGGTGAGATCTTGTAGGGTCTCTGGTGAGCAAGGGCACTGCATATAGACTGGTTAGTTAATGTAAGGTCTCTGGTGAACACACAGGGGGCTGTGCATAGACTGGTGAGCTCTTTTGGGGTCTACACAGTGTTTGCTATTTTGGCAGGGCTGGGAGCTGGCAGCTTGTCTCTGGGCTTGGGAGACAGTCACAGGGAACTGATGGGTCTCCTGTCCCCGCAGGCGTCCCTCACATGGTCCCGCTGGAAGCTGTGAAGGCCCATCCCCGTCAGCGATGCTGATCCTGAGCTGTTCCTCCAAGCTGAGGCTGCTGGAGGTGATGCTACGGAGGGGCCTGCCTGACACGCTGCCGGTGACCAGGACTCGCCCGCCCCCGCAGGGCCAAACGCTCCCACCCTCGGGCTGGGCAGAGAGCAGGGGAAAGTCCCTCAGAGTCCCCTGGGTGATGGGGCACATATTGGGCTGGGGTGCAATCCCCTGGGTTGGGCTTACATGGAGGGCTGGCCCCTCCACCTGGTCAGGGGGTAGCAGTTTGGGGGGCAGACCCTTTCTCCAGGTCGGGGGGCAGCAGTTCAGGGGCTGGGCAGGCTCTTATAGATCCACAGGGGATATGCTGTACCCCAGCCTGTCACCAGTCCCCTGGGAGTGACCCCTGTAGTGGGCCGGGGCCCGAGGCCCGAGGCTGCACACAGCTCCACAGGGGCAGGCCCGTGACCTCCACCACTGGGCCTTTGACACCAGCCCTCCCATCTCTCTCCGTGGCTCCCTGCAGCGAATGCAGCCGAGTGAGATGCCTGCGGGAGGCTTGGACCGGGCCCCTGCGGTGTGTGTTGGCAGAGACCCCGGCAGCCTTTGCAAAACACAGGAGTGGTTCATTACTCTGACGGCTGCAGCTCTGCTTCCAGCAGCTTAGCTTGGGCCCCTGCTCTCTCCTTAGCTCTGCCCCACTCTGTCTGACTCAGGCCATTCCAGCTCACATACGGAGGACGGGACTCCCCTGGCCTCCTGACTCCCTGATAAGCCTGCCCGCCCTGTCAATCAGGCTGATCTGGAGCATGGGCCTCTCCCCATTGTTCCTGGGGACTGTCAGTCTCAGGCTCCTGATTTCCCATCGACCCTTCCCCTTTTAGTGCTGGGAGCTAGTCAATCAAAACACCCCCACTGAATGTTAGTAAGGGGGCAACAGTCCCCTTACATTAAGAAAAAATCCAGTCCCTGATCCTGCCCCAGGCAAAGGTTTGAACCCCAGGAGCCAGAGGTTCAGACTGGAGGTGTCAGTGAAAAGGCGAATAGCTCGGCCGTCAGGGAGCAGGGTTTTCCCCCCCTTGCCTGTAACACTAAGGAAAGGCTGTTGAGCTCAGGACACCTGTCTGGCTGGAAGTTGACCCCTGTATTTGAGTGGGGCAGGGGAACCGCCCCCCCCCCAATCTCCACACGGAACATGTGAGTCACACGGGCTCCGGCAGAACTTCCCTGAGGCTGTGGCCAAGGGAGCCAGCTGGCAGCCTGCTCTCCCTGGGGAAACAGAGTCAGAGCGGAACCTGGTGGGAGCTGAGCCCCCAGCTGAGTATGGGCAGACACGGGCAGGGCATGGCCAAGGTTAAGACCCGGAATCGCCAGCAGAGGGGTCCTGGCCTGGGGTGAGGGCAACAGGTTAACCCCAGGAGGGGAAATGGATTCCTGGCATACACACAGCCCTGGGGTTGGGACAACCAGCGTAGGGGAGCCCCCTGCATCACCAGACCCTGGGACACCAGCACCCCAGAGACATGGCTGGGCTAAGACCAGCCTCGCAGGGGGACACACCTACACCGATCCCCCAAATGCTCAAGGGGTCACTTCCTACCCCAGCCGAGGGGTCAGGACACCCCAGGGTGCAGCCAAGATGGCCGACACATGGAGGAAGAGGGGGTCACGACCCTCCTCCCTCCCTGGCAGATGGGGGTGGGGAAATGCAGTGGCTGGATCCCATCCCAGTTTCAAACCCAAAGGTTTGGGGGGGGGAGCAAAAGGGTGTTGAGGCTGCATGAAAACTCCCCCCTGCCCCTGCTAGTATCAGTGAACAGACGTGCCCTAAGGGTGGATGTGAGACTGCTCTGAGCTGGGTATTGGAAAGGGTGAGTTTGAGTTGAGCCAGCTGTGAGCATGCTGACCGTGCCTGGAAGGACAGGGATGGGGAAGATGCTGTGGCTTCTATGGATAGCATTTGGGGGTTCGAACTTCACCGGGACAGTCACTAGTTTAAGTGACCCTGCCCAGTGAAGAGATGAAATAAAGTAGGATTTTTCTGTAATATTTTTACAACACTATGTGTGCCTCAGTTTCCCCCTATGTGTTGCATGGCTACCCAGTTGCGGGGGCGAGGGTGAGGATTAAGTTTACGCTCAGGGCAGGCTAAGAGACATAGGAGTGGGTGTCACCTCCCTGTGAGGGTGGAATAAAGGGTCCTTAAGGAACTTGTTGAACTCAACCCAGATCCCCAAGGGGGCCAGAGAGACAAGGCAAGCGCTGCTGACTCCTGGATTTACCCGCCTCTCAGCCGGGAGGCTGAGCAGAGACCCCAGCTCGAGAGCACAGGACTGGGAGGTGGGGGGTGCTGGACAAAGATGGAGGCTCTCACCTGGAGCTGGCCAAGGAGGTCAGACGGAGACAGAGACAGCCTGGAAAGGGACTTTCAGTCCAGCTTGGCTGGGCCCTGGCTGACCGCAATGGACACTGCTTTACCCCCAGTTCTCTCTGCTGACCTAAGGCCGCTCCGTGACTCATAAACTGGCCTGGCTTGACAATGCTGCCGGGTGTCACTGCAAACACAGGCTGGGGTGTGGGAGCCCCCAAGAGCGGCCAGGTCTCTCCCGGGGTCTGGCTCAGTGGGAGGCACCGGGCAGAGCTCGCGGGGTGGAGCAGGAGGGCTGGAGCCCAGAGGCTCCATCTCAGAGGCGGTGGCCTGCCCTGCAGGAAGAGTGGGGCCCCTGGGGGGTGGCACTTTGAGGGCTCCTCCAAGGGGCAGAGTAAAAGCTGGGGCCCAGCATCGATCCTGGGAATCCGGGACATCCCCGGACTCTGACCCCTGTGTCTTGGCAGGTCTACGGCGCTGTGATGCATGTGAACCGCGGGAACCCGGCTGGCCAGGAGGTGCTGGTGGATTCATGGCCAGAGTTCAAAATGGTCCTGACCCGGCCATGCAGAGAAGTGCGGCCTTTGCTGGTCCCCTCCCATCGGCCGCGCTCCCCTCCCCCGCCTGACCCCATCGCTGCCCCGCTCCCCTCCCCCGACTGACGCCATCACTCCCCCACTCCCCTCCCCTGCCTGATGCCATATCTGCCCCGCTCCCCTCCCCCGCCTGATGCCATCTCTGCCCTGTTCCCCTCCCTGCGCCGTTCACAGGATCCCTTCCCCCTCCTCAAACTCTTACTTGGGGCTTGCTGTGTCCTGCTTCCCCGATGCCGTCCCTGAGGGTCATGGGGGGAGGGCAGAGGCTGCGCTCACCCCCAGGCAGTGTCCCCCCTGCAGGTGGCGCGAGACCCAAGCGATTATTTCACCAACTTGTACACGACCTTCTACCGGGACGAGGGCGCCTGCCGGGCCCTGCTGGAGAACAGCTGCACCGTGGACTGGGGCCAGGCCTTCCAGATACAGGGTGACCCCCTCCAGCCCCGCTCTGTCCAGCACCTGCCACATGGGGGGCAGGACCGCTCCCCCTCCCACAGGCCAATAGTCCTGAGGAGCCTGCCTGGGCCCCTTACCGCCCCCCCCACAGGCCAATAGCCTCGAGGAGCCTGCCTGGGCCCCTCCCCCCCACGCGCCAATAGCCCCGAGGAGCTCACCTGGGCCCCTTCTCCATCCAGACCTGGGATCCTGAATACGCCAAGCTTGGGAACCCCCGGTTGGGTCATGCCGGCTCACAGTGGCCCTTGGCCCCTCCCTGCTGCTCTCCCCTACCGGGCTGGGCCCCCCACGTCCATGGGCACCTTTCAGGGGCCCCTGCTGACAGCGCACAGCTGTCCCTGCAGGGCTGCAGGACGGGGTATACGAGACCATCAGGGACATCACCAGGGCCAGGGGGCTTGAGATGGAGACGTATCCGCACCGGCTGCTGTTGCACCCAGACCCACCTGCCATGCCCCAGTACCGGTAGGTGCCCCCGAGATATGGGGTGTGTGAGAGAGAATGGGGCAATGTACACAAGCAGCCTGTGCTAGCTGGAGGGGGGATCGGGGCTGGGGGAAGGGAAGGACCCCGGGTGCCAGGCCAGAGGCCTCCATTGTGCCCTAGATCTGGTGGCAATGAGTTCCCCAGGCTAACGGTGCTGGCAGAGTGAGGGCATCACCACGGCCCCACACACAGCCCCAGGCCTTGGGCACATGCTGCCAAGGATTTCCCATCCTGCTCCGGGGCAGGGCTGAGTCAGCCCTAGAGCTTCGCCAGGGGGCAGGGGCAGCCCAGCCTGGCCAAGGAACCTCCTTGGTCCCAGGATGGGGAGAGCAGGGGGTGGGGCAGCCTGTAACCCTTCAGTATCCTGGGACGGGCAGCCAGGGGTCCTTGACCCCAGAGCTGTCCCCTCTGAGGGGAGGGGGGCTCCAAGCACAGAGCCCCCTGGTCCCTCCTTTCCTGTCAGCGGGTAGGTCTCCGGGAAGGGTGTTCGCTGCCCACTGAGCCCTGGTGCTTTCATCTCAGGGAGCTGAGCTTAGCCAAGGCCCATTGGCACCGATGACTCTGCTGGGGCTGGACTGGACCTTGTCAGACAGCCCCTGTGCTGAGGCCGCGGGAGTGTGTCGATCCCCTCCCCGCATGTGCCAGGGCCTGACTTGATCCCGTCCCCCCAGGGCTCCCCCTTCTCCCCCACACCAGGTCTATCCTCTCTCAGCCTCCCCCCATTCTCCCTGTGCCAGGTCACTCCCCCTCCAGCCTCCCTCCCCTCCATGGGGGACACTGGGAGGAGCGATATGGGGGCTATAGCCACCCCAGAATTTTCCATAGCCTCCCCTCCCAGTGCAAAGGCCCAACGTTACGCAGCAGTAAGGATGGCAATGCCATACCATGCCACCCGTCGGTCTCGGCTGCTGCTGGCGATGGCGCTGCCTTCCGAGCTGGGTGGCACACCCCTCCCCCACAGGATACATTCCATGCCCCCCAGTTTGAGATTCGGCAACCCCCCATCCCCTCCAATTTTCTGTCCAGCCGATCTCAGCCCCACAACTGGGAAGAGGATGGCATCACTGGACACTGCTCCTCTCTTATGCCATGTCATACCAGCTCAATTTCTGCTCCCCGGGCTCATTCCCTTGTACCCCCAGCTCACTGCACCCCACGCCCCAAGCTGGGTCAATATCCCCCTATGTTCACTCCTCCCATGTTTGGTTGCTCCCCGCTCCCCTCCCCTAGACTTACCCCTTCTCCTGCTGGTTCTAGTCCCCCTGCCCCCCATGCGCTGACATCCTCCCCTTGCCAGGTCAACCCCCTCTGTGCTCACCCCACCCCGTCCTGTGTCTCTCTCCCCCCTGCCCTGTCTTGCAGGCCTGACAAGGGGCTCAGGCTGGCCCTCATGTCCCCCGCCCACGCCATGCTGCTCAGAGACACCTGGAACTTTGGGGGGAACAGCCGGAGCCTGCGGTACCTGTGCCTCCTGATCCGCCACTTCCCCAATGCCTGCCTGCTGGCCTCTGAGGGGACCCCCATCTCCTGGTCCCTCACCGACCAGCTGGTTGCCCTGACGCACGGTTACACCCTCCCGGAGCATCGCGGCCAGCACCACATGAAGCTCGTGGTGGGGATGCTGGCGGCACAGTTGCATGCCCGCGGCTTCCCTGTATACACCCGAGTGCTGCCCCACAACGAGCCTTCACTGCACACCCTGCAACGGCTCGGCTTCCGCATCCTGCCTGGGGTGTTCTCCCGGCTGGTGGTGAGGCCTGGGTTCACCCAGTCCCAGCCAGCCAGTGCCCGGGACTCGGCCCAGGACCTTGCGCCAAGCTCTGGGGAACGGCGACACGCCCAATAGCACATAGCATGGGGGGAGAGGAGAGGAGGAGAAGGGGACACGGCCTAGGGCCCTGCACCCAGCTCTGGGGGACAGCCACGCTCCAGCAGTACATAGCCCTGGGGGAGGGGAGGAGATGGGGACACAGCCCAGCCATGACCAGGGACCTGCCACCCCCGAAAAGGATACACATTGACCAGCCACCAAGGGAGCTCACCTGTCAGCCCTTGGGAAGCCGGGGCCTAGTAGAGGAGACTATCTCATGCTCCATTATCCCCTGGAGCAGGGCAGAGGCTCAGTAGGGGATGCTCTCCCCGGCAGTCAGTGCTGGCCCCAAAGAGAGCAGGGTGAGGGCTCAGCAGGGGGCGCTCTCCGCTCACAGTCCTGCCCCCGTGCCCTGTGCTGTGGGCTCAGCAGGGGGCGCTCTCCCGCTCCCTTCCCCAGGCAGTTTGTTGCTCGGCTGGGGCTGTGGTGGTGGGGGGTCGCCTTTCCAGGAGCTGCGCCTGGTCTTGCCAGAGCTTTGGTGCAAGCTCCCTTGGGCTCCAACCACATGTCCCAGCTGTGGCCCACCCCTTACCTCCCCTGTGGTGATAGGGGACAGGTGCTGGCCTTGCACGGCTGCTCCAGGGTCAGCAGGCAGCTGGAAAGCCAGTCCAGGGCTTGTGTTGATGATGGTGCACTACACGCGGGAGGGGAGCGGCCATAGGACCCCATCGTAGAGCCCTGCTGGGCCGGAACACACAAAGGAGCATGCGCTCTTCTCCCTTCCCCCCAGAATGGACGTCCTCGGCCCTGGGCAGGTGACTTGGGACTGACTTGCCCCCTGCCAGGCTCAGTGCACAGGCTGCTCCTCCCCGTGTAGCTGGGCCCAGGTGCAGAGCCAGTGAGCCATTGGGTTGGGGGAGAGGACCCCCCACACGCAGCAGACATGGCAGGTTCTCCTCCCCCTTGCTGGTAGGTCAGTAGCAGTGTGGAGAAGGGGTGGGGCACTCTGGCTCCTTGCAGGCCCCAGGGACATGCATCAGGGGGTGGGACAAAGAGTGAATTTTCTGTAATAGTTTTGATGCCTGTGTGCCTCAGTTTCCCACTGTACTATTCATGTCTGCCCAGTGGGTGCCAAAGAGTTAAAAAGCCTCTCCTGGGGCAGAGCAGGGACAGGAGGGGGAGTATCACATGGCTGGGGAGCAGGAACTGGGCGTTCAGGATCAAAACCAACCCAGATCAACGGAGGCTCCACAAAGAAGAGGAGCTGGCGTTCGGTGGGACTCAGGAGCTCCCAGCTAGGACTGAAAGAGATGGAGACAGGATCCATGTTTGGCTCTTCAGCAGCTTGACTGGGTGGGGCCCTGGCCTGTGTCTTCACCTTCACTTCTCTCTGCTGCCCCAGGGACCTCCCAGGCCGGGTTCCCGGGGACCAATAAACCGTGTGCTGTGTGGAAAAGGCTTTGGGATGTCACTGCAAACACTGGCTGGGGACACTGGTCCCCAAAGAGCAGCCAGGTCTCTCCAGGGGTCTGGCTCAGTGGGACGTGGTGAAGCAGGGGGGCTGGAGCCGTGTGCTCGGCCCTGGAGGGAGAGAGACCCCTTGGGGGGCTGGCACGTCACAGGGTTCCTCCAAGGAGTGGTTTAAAAGCTGGGGCCTAGCACTGATCCTGGGGAGCCACGACCGGGAGCAGCGCTGTGGGTCCCAGCCGGGGGCACCCGGCCAGTGTGGGGTGTCTCCTTCACAGCCAGAACCGACAGCAGAGAAGGGGGGGCACATCTGCAGGCAGACCCGGGGTAGAGCCAGCCCTGCCCCCAGCCAGGGTGCAGCCCCACCAGGGCACAGTGCCCCCCTGCCGGCCAGAGAACTGGCCCCCCAGAGCAGTGCCCCTACCCCCAGCCGGCCGGCCTGCGTTGCCCCATGACTTTGACTCTCAGACTTGCACACAGTCTCCATTTCCCAAGATTGAATCATTATTTTAAAAACTGTATAGAAATCACCACTCTCCCATCATTCCGTGCATCTGGCCCAGCCTCTGGCCCAGCTCCGGCCTCAGCGGAACCGCTTCTCCTCCCACACGTACAGCTTCCCTGCAGGCACCTTCCGGAAAAACAGGCTGTTGCCTCGGTTCATGTTCCCCTGCATGGAGAGGAGAGGAGACGGCTGTCAGGGTGCCCTACCTTGCCCTGCCCTGGGCAGCTTCCCTCTGCCTGTCACCCAGGCCCCAGTCTGCCTAGCCCTTCCCCACCCCCAGCCTCCTACCCACACACAGGGCCAGCGCTTCCCAGCCCTTTTATAACCCCCACCCTGAGATGAGTGCCAGGCACGACTGCCCCACACACGGTGTCGCTGCGCAATGGGGCTGGGGCGAGGCTGGCATGTTACTCATAAGAACATAAGAATGGCCGTACTGGGTCAGACCAAAGGTCCATCTAGCCCAGTATCCTGTCTACCGACAGTGGCCAATGCCAGGTGCCCCAGAGGGAGTGAACCTAACAGGTAATGATCAAGTGATCTCTCTCCTGCCATTCATCTCCACCCTCTGACAAACAGAGTCTAGGCACACCATTCCTTACCCATCCTGGCCAATAGCCATTAATGGACTTAACCTCCATGAACTTATCCAGTTCTCTTTTAAACCCTTTTCTAGTGCCTTTATATCTTTTTTGAGATGGGGAGACCACATCTGTACGCAGTATTCAAGATGTGGACGTACCATCGATTTATATAAGGGCAATAATATATTCTCCGTCTTATTCTCTTTTTAATGATTCCTAACATCCTGTTTGCTTTTCTGACCACCTCCTTGAGCAGCTGGCTCCAGCAGTCTAACCAAGAGGAGTAGTTGGGTGCGTAGGGGGGGAGGCCACCAGCCAGCCTGCAAGAGAGGAGAGGGGGGAGGAAGTAGCAGTGAGCCGGCCACCGTAGCCTGTTCCCAGAACCTCCCTGGCCTCCCCAGCACCACTTCCTGTCTGAGCCCTTCTGGGCTACGTTGCTTTAACGGGGCCTGAGCCAGGCAGCTCAGTCAGGTCCCAGGATCCCCAGCTGCCCCCTGTCCTTTCCCCCATGGCCAGAACTTCCTGCCCCTGCCCCCAACACTACAGCGGGGCAGTCGGGCACCAGGGGAGCATCCTTTCTCCTGGGGACAGAGGTGATGCTCCCTCGTGAGATGGCCAAGGGCAATACTCCTGAGGGGGTGGTGGGGGCTGATTAAGGAGGGCAGAACTCCCCCCCCACCCCACCAAGTCCCAGCTGTACTGCAGGGCGGGCAGGGACCGGCTCTCACACCCGAACAGGCTCGGGTCTATTCTGGGAGGCTGCAACCTGTGATTTCGCTCCTGCCAAGCGTGACATGGGACGGGAGGCACTGCAGGGCCAGGGAGCCCAAGAGGCTGCCAAGCGTCTGGGGAAGAGGGGAGCCACAGGAGCCTGCGCGAGGGGCAGGGGGCGAGCTGCGAGCACAGCCAGGACTAGCTCCACGTCAGGCTGGGAGGGGGGACAGATGGGGCCGGAGCCCAGGATCGCGGCTCTGCCAGCTGCAGCAGGGAGGGGATGATCTGTCCCCCCCATCCCACCCTGCCGCCCAGTCGCTAGCCCCAGAGGTGTTTCACCGGGGGTGACTGCGGGTGGGGGGTGATTTGTTCCCAGCGCCAGCCCCAGCAGGGCTGCAGCTACCCTGGGGGACAGTGCCTCTCTCTGGCTCGGCTCCTTTCCCTTCCCAGACCCGTGTATGCGCCGATATCCCAGTCTGACCGTGGCCACATGGGGGCTTTTGCCACTTTCACTCACCGCTCCAGCTTAGCTTCCCTGTGTAGACGAGCCCTGGGGGATGGGCTCTAGCCCAAATCAGGTTCAGCACCCCTCAACTCTGGCTAACCGTGCTCTCCCTCAAACGGTCCAGTCCCTCTTTGAACCCCCCTCAGCTCCCTCCTGTGGCAGTGAGTTCCACAGGCCCCTCACACATTGGGGGAAAAGCCACCTCCTTTTATCTGAATGTGCCAGCCTTCAGCGTCCCCGGCCACCCACCCGGTGCCATGTCTGGGCAGGGCAGAGCGCTCTCGCCTGCCGGTGCCAGCTGTTCACATTCCACATCAGCAGCCAATGACAGCAGCTCCGCTCCCCCTCTGAAGGGTTTCTACCTAGCCCCTTAGAGGCCGGAACATCGTCATCCCAGAGCAAACCCTATAGGATGTGGGGGGGAGATGCTGCATCTCCCTGCTTCCTGAACAGGAGCCGCTGCGTCCCCTGCTCCTCAGAGGTGGGGCAGACGCCCTTGCGTTGCAGGGGGAGGCTGCAGCTGGCTCGGGACGGCGTGCGGGGCACTCACCCACAGTTGGAGACGAACACAAAGGGGTACGTCAGCATACTGGCAAAGAACTGCAGGCACGAGAGATGCGCCACAGTTAGCAGGGCGGGGCGCTGGCTCCGCAGCCCCGCACGGAGCCCCCCAGCCGCAGGAGCACAAGGAATGGAGAGGGAGGGTGTCTCAGTGGGGCCCTGCCCAGAGAGGGATCTCACTGGCACTCACTGACTTTCTCCTGGGCAAGGAGGTCTTTGTCCTTCCCTTCCCAGGTCACCAGAGAGACCAGGCTCAGGACAGATATGGGCTGGACGGGTAGGGCAGTGGGCACAACATGCCCAAGGGGAGGGGGCCAGCTGGGCAGAGCACCAGGGGCGGGGCGGGGCGGGGCCAGGCCAAGGTGCACGAGAGGGTGGAGAGCTCACCCACCATGCAGCACCAGCTAGTGATTTAGACTCATGTAAGCGCACCAGCCTCACACCCCATGGTTCCCTCAAACTGGCCACTCCCATCCCAGAGCAGTTCTGTGGGGCTACCCCCCCCAGACCTGAGAGGAGAGTAGGGGTTACACACGCACTCCAGTGACAGCCTGTGAGTAGCTCTTCATCTCGCTCATGGTGGAGACCTAGAGAGGGAGGGAAACGCATTGAACAAGGAGACCCCGCACCCTGCCACAGCCCGGCCCCTCCATCCCCAGACACAGGGAGCTGCCTCTGCCCCGATTCCCCACACCGAGTCTGCACGCTGGGCTCCGCCAGGGCCTGAAACCCAAACTGTCCCCACGCGGGTTGCGGCCGCTGCTAGGACAGGCTCCCCGGCCGGGACAAGCAATCGGAATCCAACCTTCTCGGGCCCGCTATAATGGGAAGTCTGAAACACTAATTAAAACAGATGTGGTACGCCCGTAGGAGAGAAGGTGCAGGGCACTATACTACACAAAGAGGCAGTAAAACAAATAAAATATCAACACCTTCCACCTTAATGCCTGGCCCTAACAAAAAATGTGTTGCCATATGTCCTATGCTTTTCCAGGGATACCTGGGCAGAAGGATCCCAAAAGAAAAAGAAAAAGAAAAAAAAAGGGGTGGAGTATTAGGATATAGATATTCAGGCCTGTAAGCAAAGGCCTAGACTTTAAGAATGTAGGTGTATTCTTATCACTTAGCTAGTTATAGAGGAACAAAACAAGAATCAAAATCACAGTCTGCCTGTGTCTGGGCCTTCTCTCACCATGACAGTCTGAGGCCCTGTTCTTAGGCTAAGGCCTTTGGCTAAACAGCAAAGGCAGCCATAAGGTGGGAAGCAAACGGTCACGTCCTCACCAGTCACACTGAAATAAGGCAGTTTTGGGCTGTTAAAAAGGTGATCCAATTTTTCACCTCCAGAGAAAGGGAAGAGCCTAGAAGATTTAAAAAACACTTAGTTTGATAGCATCCTGTCTGACAAGAACTCATCAATAGCTGGGGTGTGAAATCCTCATTTCTGTGTTGTTCTATCACTTCCCTATTATTTGTCTGTGTAATCTCTGTTTGGTTCTGTGATTGTTTCTGTCTTCTGTATAATTAATTTTGTTGGGTGTAAACCAATTAAGGTGGTGGGATATAACTGGTGTGACAGACCCAGACCAGTGGGGTACAGGAGTCTGGTAGAGGGCAAATATACTGGTCACTGGATGAGTAGTTTTCTGTTCCCTGAGTGACCAGAGAAGGGGCTGCACTAGAGTAATCAGGAACCTGCTAGAACCAGTTAAGGCAGGCAGGCTAATTAGGACACCTGGAGCCAATTAAGAAGAAGCTTCTAGAATCAATTAAGGCAGGCTAATCAGGGCACCTGGGTTTTAAAAGGAGCTCACTTCAGTTTGTGGTGCGAATGTGAGGAGCTGGGAGCAAGAGGTGCAAGGAGCTGAGAGTGAGAGGGTGTGCTGCTGGAGGACTGAGGAGCACACGCGTTATCAGACACCAGGAGGAAGGTCCTGTGGTAAGACTAAGGAAGGTGTTTGGAGGAGGCCATGGGGAAGTAGCCCAGGGAGTTGTAGCTGTCATGCAGCTGTTACAGGAGGCACTTTAGACAGCTGCTGTCCACAGGGCCCTGGGCTGGAACCCGGAGTAGAGGGTGGGCCCGGGTTCCCCCCGAAACCTCCCAATTGACCTGGACTGTGGGTTCTTCCAGAGGGGAAGGTCTCTGGGCTGTTCCCCAACCCACATGGTGAATCTCTGAGGCAAGAAAATCTGCCAATAAGCGCAGGACCCACCAAGATAGAGGAGGAACTTTGTCACATTGGTTAAATAATCATGTTACAATATGTTAAAATTGGTCAGTTAAATTTCATTAAAATAATTGGTTAAGGTATGGCTAAGCAGAACTCAAGTTTTTATATTCTGCAGTCAATCAGGAAGTAAGGGGGGGATAGAAACAGAGAATGGGGGGGAACTGGAATAATGTTTTGCTAAGGGAGGGAATGGGAATAGGGAATGGGAACAGGGCCACAGGCAAGGCTCTGTGGCGTCAGAGCTGGGAAGGGGGACACTGAGAAAAAAATTAAAATCATTTCTAGCTAAAAGTTCACCCCAATAAACATTGAATTGTTTGCACCTTCAAACTTCGGGTATTATTGCTCTCTGTTCATGCGAGAAGAACCAGGGAAGTAAGTGAGTAAAAAAAGAAGCCCTCTAACAACCTTGTTTGTACAGTTCAGAGAGGCAGCAGAATCCTGCATGGTGCCCGTCCCTGCCTGGTGACAGCTCCTGCATGGTGCCGGTCCCTGCCTGGTGACAGCTCCTCTATGGCCCAAGGTTGGGAGGGGTGGTACAAGCCCAGCCCCTAATAAGCAAAGCCACATCCTAGTTCCCTGAGCAGCCAAATGCTGCAGCACCCATGGCCCCGGGTCTCCCACTCCTTGGTCATGTATCGGGGGCTGACAAGTGGAAACTGTAATAGTTTAATGAACTGTGTGCATGACTCGGTACTTACCACTTTGGTGCCGCTCCCCAGTGGCTGCAGAAGGGTTCAAATGCTGCTCCTGGGGCAGAGCAGGAGACATGAGCTGTGTGTGTCACGGACCGGTCTGGGGAGGTGCGCATGGGCGTTACCAGACTGGCGGAAACTGACTCACGTCAATGGAGGAGCCGAGAGGACAATGGGAACCCCAAGGACTGACCAATCAAGACGAAGCGGAAGCACCAGCAGGCTGACCGTGTGAACCCAGCATGTATTTGCTGGGGGAGGACAACGGACCGAGACGAGACGAGGGGTGATAAGACCGTGGCTCACAGAGACACAGCAGCTCTGCTCTGGGACTGACAGATGGAGACAGCAGCTTGGCTGGGTGGACCCCTCACACCGGGGGGACTGAATGCTGGCCGAGCCCCTGTCTCTCTGCACTGACGTAAGGATGCTCACCTCCTGCAGCCAGGTGACTCATCCTTGTTTTGCACAGGCTGCCCGCTGTCGCTGCAGAACCTCACTGGGAGCATCATGTACTGAAGGGGCCCAGTACAAGTCTCCTGCAGGAGTCTGGCTTTGGCTGGATTTGCTGCAGGGAGACGGGGTCGCTGGTGCTGAAGGCCCAGTTTCAGAGTTGCGGAAGCCACAGGCCTGCCCCTGTGGAACTGTGTGGGTCCCTGTGGCTCAGCACATATGCCAAAGGGGTTGCTCCCAGGGGACTGGTTACAGGCTGGAGCATAGACCAGACCCTGTAGGCACGTAACAAAGAATACCCTTGCCAGAGGGTGGCTACAGATGTGGTGGGTTATCTCAATCAAGAGACCTTGAATCACAGTGCAGGAGGAGGTGGGGCTCTGACAGAGACCCGAACAGCCTGGATTTAGCAAAGAGATACGGGCACATCGCCTTAGGATAGTGATAAACAGAAAAAAATCTGCCTTCCTAACCAATTTGGGACTTTCTGAGCTTAAAGTGTTACCATTTGGGTTAATGAGTGCAGGATCCACCTTTCAAAGGCTTGCGAATCAAGTGGCTGAGTGACAGGACTTTGCTCGTGTCTACATTGAGGATATTGCAGTCTTCAGCAATTCCTTGCCAGAGCATAAGGATCACCTGGGAATGGTGCTGAAGAGCCTCAAAGGTGCAGGTCTAAGTGTAAAGGTGTCAAAGTGCAGGATGGGGCATTGAAGATGTAAAACAAATTCTGTCAGGAAAGGCGAAGCCGGACTCTGGCCAGTGAATTGTGCACTGACGCATCCAACACAGGCTTGGGAGCGCTGATGATGCCAGCAGGGGAGGGCACTGAGCAGCATCCCATCTCTTTCTGAGCAGAAAATGGACTCCAAGTGAATGGAATGACGTCGTTATAGAACATGAATGCTCGGCAACTGTGGGTTGTCCGACAGCTAAGATCCTACCTGTTCAACCGGAGGCGCTGGGTACTGACTGACAGCCCCCCTTTAGCGTGGCTACACAGAACCAAAGGCACCAACTCTTGGTTGGTACGCTGGAGTACAGCCCTCCAAAGGCATGAGATGGAGACTCAACATGTCACGGGGGCAGACGCGCTATCCAGGCAAGAGGGCCCAGAGCAGATGCATTCGGAATTGCCAGAGGCTAGGCCTAGGGCGTCAATGTCAGGCGGCGACAGGACACAGATGTGCCCAAACACGCCCAGGCAGGTACGTTACATGTCCAACAACCATTTTCTCACTATTACACTGATGGGGTCGTGTGTGATTGGTACATTCCTCAGGGTACAATCTGGACCGATGGACAGCTGTGTCCCCTCAGCTCTCCAATTTGGGGAGCCTTTTACATTGCTTCATTGTGAGAGCAGCCACTCCTGGCCTGTTCACACACGGCTTCTCGCATGCAAAACCACTCCCAGCTGAATATATGAGTGCTTCTAGCCAGCCACTCCTGAATTATATTGCAGAGTGACACTAGCAAATTCCCAGTCCTAGACTTGTCTCCAGAAATATGCGTTTTGTATTGCCCAGCTCTCTCCTTCTGGACAATACAAGCTCATAGAAAGTCCATCATTTCATTACTAGAAAATGACATGCACAAATCTTGTTATCTCAAGTGGAGGGTCCCAAACACTTCAATCCAAACACACTGGCTTAGATAAAACAACAAAACAAGTTTATTAACTACACAGAGAGAGAGAGAGAGATTTTAAGTGATTACAAGTAATGAGGCATAAAAGTCAGAATCGGTTACAAAGAAATAAAAGATAAAATGCAAACTAATACCTAACTTTACAAGCTAAGTGAACTTAAAGCAAATGGATTTCTCTCGCCGTGTATTCACGACTGTCTGGCTGGATTCTTTCAGCCAGGACGACTCCCCCAGTTCAGTGATGCTTCCTTTGTCTTTCAAACGTTATTGATGCCGTGAGTAGAGATGAGGAGAGAGAGAGAGGTGATTTGGGGCATCTGTTCCTCATTTTTACACCTTTAGCTCCTCTTTGAGAATCACCTCTAGCTGGGGTTCAGGCAACAGCGAGTCTGTTTGCCAAGATGTAAATTTCTCGCTCACATCCTTCTTCCTGTCAAAGAATGGCCGCTTAACTAAGTGATATAGTCCAGTTGATTTTGTTGACACCTGACTGACATGTCAATTTCCCTGTTTGCTCTGAGGAACTGATTTGGGCTGCTTCCCCAGATTTGAAATATGCCTTAGCAACATGGTAACTGAGCCTTCGTGGGTCACAACTGAGAATACCAAATTCAGGACCAACTGCTGAAAAATAGAGCTGATATGCCCCAAAGCTGGTGGCTATTCTCTCATGAGATATACCAAACCAGCAACAAAAGTAAATTGCTATTTCACCACACTGGCTAACAAGCAGTCAGAACAGCAGTTTCCTTAAGCATTCCAGTCCTTGTATCGCCACCAAAAACACTAGACTTATAGATGAGTGGTTCTTTAAAGCCAATTTAATCTAATAACAGGTTCTTCTGATCCAAAGGACCATGCCCAGGTCAATATACAACTCAGATCTTACTCAAAAATCACAGTGTTGCCAGTCCTTTAGTATCTGAAATCTAAAGGTATATTCAAAGAAAGAAAGAAAAAGGTGAGAGTTAAAATTGGTTCAAGGAATCAAATAAGTACAATAACTGCAAAGTTCTTGGTTCAGGCTTGTAGCAGTGATGGAATAAACTGCTGGCTTGATAAGTCTCTGGTTACTTCCAAATCATTGGAAGGACCTCAGTCCCTTGGTTAGAATGTTCCATTAGTACAAGTCCTTAGTCCAGAGGTTTGAGCTGGAAAGAGGCAAAATGGAGGTGTTTCCAGGGCCTTTTATAGCTTCTGCCATGTGGAACATTGTTTCAAACAAAGCCCTCAGCACAGCTAGTAGAAAATTACAGGTAAAAGATGGGGTATGGAATGATATGGGCAAGTCACATGTCCAGGCAGAATGTTGATTAGGCACAGCAGGAAATCATTACCTATACCCCAGACAGCACATCTGCAGGACAGTCCATTCAGTGTACATGGTCTCCCATGGTCAACTGTTGGTTAAGTGTTTCTTGATGAGCCACTTAATATGGGTCATTACACATATTGAATCTATTTCCCCATGCTAAGTATCCTCACACCGTCTTGTCAACTGTCTAAAAAGGACCGTTTTGTTTATCACTACAAAAGGTTTTTTTTCTCCTGCTGATAATAGCTCATCTTAATTAATTAGCCTCTTACAGTTGGTATGGCTACTTCCACTTTTTCATGTTCTCTGTATGTATATATATCTTCTTACTATATGTTCCATTCTATGCATCTGATGAAGCGGGCTGTAGCCCACGAAAGCTTATGCTCAAATAAATTTGTTAGGTTCTAAGATGCCACAAGGACTCCTGTTCTTTTTGTGGATACAGACTAACAGGGCTGCTACTCTGAAACCTTAATTTGAATAGTCCCTCCAAGATGTGCAGACTAAATACCTTGTGGGTGTTACCCCAGGAGCAAACAGTTGAAATCCAGGTATAGAGCCAATACTCATAACTTCAAATACAAAAATGATACGTGCATACAGATAGCATAATCATATTCAGCAAATCATAACCTTTTCATAGACATCTTACATGCCACATTTTGTACAAGATTTTTTGCAAATATATAACTGTGGTTGCAACAATGATCTATATGGTTATATTTTAATCAGATAACATCACAAACATCATACAGCAGAATCTTATAACGTTACCTATAATGTGCCCCTCAAGCGCTGGATGAGGTGGCACATCCTGGTTCCCTACTCGGAGGGGCTTTCTGATGCCCCCCCCCCAGAGGGGCTGCCCACCGCGGAACCAGCATCAGAAACACAAGAGGCAGAGGTCGCCCCTGAGCCTGGTCAGTTTCTGGCGGCACATCTGTTATTAATCTAGGAATGGGAGGGATTTCCAATTTATTACCCAAAGCAAAATGTATTGCAAGCCGCAGGCAGCCGCATGTAGCCAGTAATGGCAGGTTGCTGGCACCACGTGAAATTCAAAATGGAGATTGGGAGCGCAAACAACACTGAAACAAGCATTTAACATTAAACTTGGACTAGAAACTCGCACATTCTTATCTAAATATTTGCACTCTATACCATTATCTAAATCATTGACGATACTGAACAGAACCGGACCCAGAACAGATCCCTGTGGCACCCCACTTGTTATGCCCTTCCAGCATGACTGTGAACCACTGATAATTACTCTCTGGGAACAGTTTTCCAACCACTTATGCACCCACCTCATAGTAGCCCCATCTAAGTTGTATTTGCCTAGTTTATTGATAAGAATATCATGCGAGACCATATCAAATGCCTTACTAAAGTCTAGGTATACCACATCCACCGCTTCTCCCTTATCCACAAGACTCGTTATCCTATCAAAGAAAGCGATCAGATTGGTTTGACATGATTTGTTCTTTACAAATCCATGCTGGTTATTCCCTATCACCTGACCACCTTCCAAGTGTTTGCAGATGATTTCCTTAATTACTTGCTCCATTATCTTCCCTGGCACAGAAGTTAAACTAACTGGTCTGTAGTTTCCTGGGTTGTTTTTATTTCCCTTTTTATAGATGGGCACTATATTTGCCCTTTTCCAGTCTTCTGGAATCTCTCCTGTCTCCCATGATTTTCCAAAGATAATAGCTAGAAGCTCAGATACCTCTTCTATTAGCTCCTTGAGTATTCTAGGATGCATTTCATCAGGCCCTGCTGACTTGCAGGCATCTAACTTTTCTAAGTGATTTTTAACTTGTTCTTTTTTTATTTTATCTTCTAAACCTACCCCCTTCCCATTAGCATTCACTATGTTAGGCATTCCTTCAGACTTCTCCATGAAGACCGAAACAAAGAAGTCATTAAACATCTCTGCCATTTCCAAGTTTCCTGTTACTGTTTCTCCCTCCTCACTGAGCAGTGGGCCTACCCTGTCCTTGGTCTTCCTCTTGCTTCTAATGTATTGATAAAAAGTCTTCTTGTTTTCCTTTATTCCTGTAGCTAGTTTGAGCTCATTTTGTGCCTTTGCCTTTCTAATCTTGCCCCTGCATTCCTGTGTTGTTTGTCTATATTCATCCTTTGTAATCTGTCCTAGTTTCCATTTTTTATATGACTCCTTTTTATTTTTTAGATCATGCAAAATCTCGTGGTTAAGCCAAGGTGGTCTTTTGCCACATTTTCTATCTTTCCTACCCAGCGGAATAGCTTGCTTTTGGGTCCTTAATAGTGTCCCTTTGAAAAACTTTGCAGCCTCTAGCTCAGGGGCCGCAGCCTCAGCCAATGATTGGGCAAAAGCACTGGGGCAAATATTGGAAAAGGTTGTGCTGTCCCAGGCTATGTTAAACTCTTGTCGTGAGTTAAGATTATTTGCTGGGGCAGAGGAGTTTGAACCCTGGTTGGAGCATACCACTGAAATGCTGCGGGAGTGGGCCGTTCCCGATGCAGAAAAGCGAAGATGTCTAATAGAGAGCCTTAGTGGCCCAGCATTAGATGTGATTCACACCCTGCAGCTCATTGACCCTGGGGTCAGTGTGAAGGACTGCCTAGAGGCCCTTGATCATACCTTTGGGAGCGTAGAGGGCCCTGAAGACAGTTACTGTAAGTTCCTTAATTCCCGACAGCAAATTGGCGAGAAGATTTCAGCCTATATACAGAGGCTGGAGAGACTGCTTCAGAGAGCTGTCATGAGGGGAGCAGTGACTGCTGAACAGATGGATCAGACCAGACTGCCTCAAATTGTAAGAGGAGCTCAGTATCAGAACCCGATTCTACTCCATCTCCGGCTAAGAGAACGACGGGAACATCCCCCAAGTTATTCCCAGCTGATAAAGGAGGTCAGAGAAGAGGAAGAAAGGCAGGCTGCCAGCGAGTTTTGGGAAGCCCAAACATTGGAGCCAGCCGGCACAACACCACTGCAAACGGCCAGTGTACTGATGGTGAGCACCACAGAGGAACTTGCCCAACAAATGCAGGCCCTGAGAGAACGGATAGCTGAACTGCAAAGCACCATTGACCGAGCTAAGACTTCCAGGAATAAGGCGCCTCTGACTGTGGCGATGGAGAAGTCAGCATTTAGAGCCACCATCCCACCTGGGCGAAGGGGGAAAGGACAATTCTTCTGCTACCGATGTGGTCAGGATGGACACAGTGCTGGCAAGTGCCATAATGAAGAAAACCCCTCCTTAGTGTATGGAAAGCTGAGGATCAGTTGGGAGAGATCCGGTAGCTGCCAGAGAGTCCGGGGACGGGGACCACCCAGGCCTGCAGGATTTGAAGATTCCCCCAGAAGCGACCGTCCAGCTGGGATCCCCGCAGGACTGATAGGGCCTCGAGCAGAGGTCATGGTGAAGATTGAAGGGGCGGAGTGTAAAGCCGTGCTTGACACTGGATCTCAAGTGACTATTATATTTCAGTCATTCTACCAACAGATGCTTAGGCACCTGCCTATACAGCCACTGACTGGCGTTGGTCTATGTGGCCTCAGCATGGATGAATACCCCTACCAAGGGTATGTCATAGTGCACCTGGAATTCCCAGAGGAGGTTGCTGGGGTAAGAGAAGAGGTGGACACAGCTGCATTAATATGCCCTGACCCTAAAGGGACCTCTGATGTGTCTGTGCTGATAGGGACCAACTCCAGTCTCTTCAAGGTGCTCGCGGATTACTGCAGACGACGGGCTGGGGACCAGTACCTGAATACCCTGATGATCCATACGCTTTGTGCTGAAGCCTATAGGAAGATTGAGGGTGCTAAAAAGGAGACATCTCAGCTACCGATTGGGGCGCTGAAGTACAGGGGCACAACCCCCTTAGTAGTGCCTGCAAGGACAGAGCAGGAAGTGCTTGTCATGAGTACCCAGCTGAAAGGCAGTAAAGGGGCATTAGCAATGGTAGAGCAGCCAGTTGAAGGAGAGCTCCCGGAAGGAGTGCTGGTCCCCAGTGGAGTCATAACCCTACCTGCTGAAGCCCAGGAAAAGGTGACTATACTGATTGCTAATGAAACAAGTCGAGATGTTGTTGTGAAGCAAGGACAAAAGATAGCAGACCTCTTCGAGCCTGAATCAATTGTAAAACCCCAGTGTGAGACTCAAGTTCCGACAATAGACCCGGCAAAGTTTGACTTTGGAGATTCACCGTTGTCCGAGGAGTGGAAAGATCGCCTGAGGAGGAAACTTTGTGAAAGATCCAAGGTGTTCTCATTGCATGAGTGGGATGTGGGATGTGCAAAAGGAGTAGAGCACAACATCAGACTACATGACTCTCGACCTTTCAGGGAGAGATCTAGGAGGATTGCCCTCTCCGAGATGGAAGATATGCGACAACATCTTCAGGAGCTGGCTGCGAATGGCATCATTACAGAGTCCCGCAGCCCATACGCCTCACCCATTGTGGTGGTCCGTAAAAAGAATGGGAAAATCCGGATGTGTATTGACTACCGCACCCTAAACCGCCGTACTGTGGTTGACCAGTACACAATGCCCCGAGTCCAAGATGCCTTAGACTGTTTGCTAGGAAGCCAGTGGTTCTCTGTGTTGGATCTTCGGAGTGGATACTACCAGATCCCTCTGGGTGAAGAAGATAAGGAGAAGACAGCCTTCATCTGCCCATTAGGGTTTTATCAGTTTGAACGTGTGGGGAAATAGAGGGGGGAGGGCTTTCTTTTTGATAGCCAGAGCTTTGAATCTGAAGGCCCCAAAATAAACCCTCCAACAGAGATCTGTTATGCTGATGGCCTTTGCACAGAGTAGGGCAGGCCTAAAGCTTAAACTAGAATAAACTGCACAGTTTTCTGCCAAACTCGGTCAAGGGTCATGTCCAGAGGAGGGAATGGGAGAATAACACCCCCCCCCCTGCAGCAGTACTAATGAAATATGTTCATAACTGATGAAATATGATAACCGCAAGCTACGGAAATAACGTAAGAAGCTATGGAAATAACGTAAGATGCTTGTGATTTGTAAATTGTTTTGCAGAGAGTTAATCATCCTTGCTGCTATAACTATTTGCAATATTTTCCAAGTCCAGCTATCTGCAATTTAACCAATGATAGCTCTCGTTTAAACTCCCCTGGAACCCCCCCACTCCTTAAGCCTTTGCTGAAATCCCCCGGAAAATGACATAGTCCAAGTCTTGAGAAATGTACCCAAGCTAGGGCCGAGCACCACCCCTGCGGAAACCACCAAGCGCCCTTCTACCCAAACAAACACCCATTCCTCGGAAATTAAGTCAGAGGGTAGGGAGGGGGGTGAGAAGATTGACCCCAACCCCTGCTTCCTAGCTCGTGATCAGCTCATGCTCAACCCTTGCCCAGCTTGTGATTTGTCCCCAAAGCTCGTGCTCAACCCTTGCTCAGCTTGTGATTTGCCCCCAATGATTTAATTCATGACGTATTGTTTGTACCCTGCTTGTGGTTTAATGGAATAAAAGCAGCCTGTGGGCTGTTGCTAGGGGTGCCAGTTTGAAAAACTGCACCCCAACGCGTTGGTATGTATTGCAATAAAGGCCTCAGGCTCTGAGTCTGTGAACTAAAATCACTGCGTGGGTGATTCTTTCCACGACAATTTGGGGGCTCGTCCGGGATCACTCGACGTCCCACCGGACCGGAGGACCGTGGACCGCTCCCACACTGATCCCAGGCGCCAAGTAAGAGACCCTTGTCTCTATTTGGGATTCGGTAAGGAGCTGCCCATAGGCTCTAGGTTCAGGTGAGAACGCGCTGTGATCCGAACCTTTTAAGGTTAGACTCATTTGCCTGATGCCTGTTTGTTTTGTGTGTGTCCGTTCTGTAACTTGTTTGTTTAAATTCTTGCATCATGCTGCGCTCTCTCTATCATTGTTTCCTTAGGCTATAAGCTAGGGGGGGGGGCATAGGGGACTGTCTGTTTTGTGGTGTGTACACGAGGTCTTAGACCCAAGGGTTTCCTTGGAACAGCCTCGGTGAAATTACTGGGACATCCGTCTGGCAGTTAAACACTTTTAGAGTGCCAGCCCAGAATAAAAACAAGTTTCGGATGACAGGAGATTCTTCAGGCAGGAACAGAGGCTGAATAGGCTAGGTGATCTCTCTGGGATATAAAGGAAACCACCACTGACTCAAGAACTGAGTGGCCCGAGGACTAGAGGTAAACAACTGAGAGGGTTTCTAATCTTAATAAGAACAAGAAGTACGCCAAACTCCTATGCTTTGCCTTTTTAAGCTTTCTATATTGTTGCTTGCTTAGCTTTGTGGCCATATCCCTCTGGGCAGTGGTGATCTCAGAGGGAGGTGAGGGACCGGCTGCAGGAGCACCCCGGGAAAGTGGACCCCATAGCGAGTAGGGGCGTAATCCACCGAACCTGTAGGACGCGGGTGGACCCCTTAAGCGAGGTGGGGTATAATCCCCTGAGTGGAGTAGAAGGGGGGCGGAATCCACTGCCTGGACTCTAACAGGAGTTAGGGCGTAATCCAGGAAGTCCCGGTGCAGCCGAAGGGGCCGGAGTAGCTCCCACTAGCAATAGGCTGGTGGACCACACTAGCAATAGGCTGTGTGAACTGATGAGACCTGCGGCCCGGGGATTGACAGGACTCCCACTAGCAATAGGCTGGGGGCTGGAAAGGACTGTTATAGCAAAGATCCCGGTTTAGGTGTGGTGTGATTGTAGGTCGCAAGGTGACTCCGGGACCAGCTGCGGGCGGGGTAAGGGACCGTGAATCGGAGACCCCCGCTCTAGTAGGTCCCCACCCTTTTCTTACCCGTTAAGTGACAATTGTGTCCCTTCTCACTCGGAGAGAGAGAAGGCCCCGGGAAACCGTCCACGTACTCCTAGGCAGTGAAGCAACCCATCCCGTTCTCTTGAAGGCGGGCCGGTGCTCTCTGCTGGGGGAGGGGTGTACGGGGACCACCTCCTTGCTTGGAGAGCGGGGAGGCCCCAAGGAATCCGTCCGCGTACTCCTAGGTAGCAGAGTATCCCATCCCGTTCTCTTGAAGGCGGGCCGGTGCTCTCTACTGGGGGAGAGGTGTACGGTGACCAAAGCTTTCCTAAACTTTTGTGTGATTGGCCTACGACCAAAACCCTTCCCCAAATCTTCCTCTGGAGCAAGGACTCGCGTATGGAGTGAGCTCCCTCCCCTTGCTGTGTTTGAAGGGGAGCCCCTGGAAATCGTTTGCCAAAACCTGGGGCAATCGGGCATCCTACCCCGTTCCCCTAAAGGGCGAATTGGTAACTCATTGCCGGACAGGGTGCATGCGAGGACCTTCCTTATAAATCCTCCCCAGTGGTGTGAATGTTGAAAGGGGTGAGGCTACACCCAGGTTTAAAAAGGAGCAAGAGGGAAGGATTGCTCTCCCCTGGAAGAGAGAGCAGAGCTTATTGCAGTGTTCTAATTTGTGTAATATAGATTTTAGTGTTGTTTAACTATTCTTCCAGCATGATAGCAAGTGTTTTAGTGTTGTTGTGTTGTTTAACCACTCTTTAAGTATAATAGTAATTGCTTTGTTAAATAATTAATCCTCTTCTACAAGGAGGGTTGGTAAAAACAGCCCACCCTCCCTGCTGAATTGATAGTAAAACAATGCCTGTGCCCATAAGAAAAAAGGATTGGGCCCAAACCGGCAGGCAACCGCAGTTTGAGGAAGTTAAGAGGGGGGGGTTGAGGGGTTAACTCTGTAGTTGCTGGTGGAAATTAAGTAATTGCAGGGTTGGCTTCTTGCTTTTTTCCTTTCATAATAGTAATTGCTTAAATAATGATGTGACGTTGTGCAGTCTATATGATTTTATAAAAACTTAATAATAAGTCAATATAATGTAACTGGAATAGTTTTAGGGAAAAAATATGGTAATAAGTGAATATAATGTGACTGGGATATGCTTTATGCAAAAGGTCTCTTGTAAGGTATCATTACAGAGCTTATAATCTACTGAGTATAGTCTTCTGATTTGTACCACTTTTGTATCTAAAACTAGAAATATAAAATGTCTCTCTCTATCAGTGTTATAGAGGGCAGACAATTTATGAGTTTGCCCTGCATGGGCTTGTGCAGGGTAAAACGGATTTATTTGGGTTTAGGCCCCATTGGGATTTGGGCATCTGAGTGCTAGAGACAAGCACCCTACTGTGAGCTGTTTTCAGGTAAACTTGCAGCTTTGGGACAAGTGATTCAGACCCTGGGTCTGTGTTAGAGCAGACTGGAGTGTCTGGCTCAGCAAGACGGGGTGCTGGAGTCCTGAGCTGGCAGGGAAAACAGTAGCAGAAGTAGTCTTGGTACATTGGGTGGCAGCTCCCAAGGGGGGTTTCTGTAATCCAACCCATCACAAATGGCATAAGCGGTAAAACTATGAATAAATGTTAAAAAAAGAAATTCTTGGTTTCTTTGCAGCCATTCCTTTGGGAGTGTCTGTAAGGTAATCCAGGCAAAAGGATATTAATCAAATGATTAAGGTAAAATCATTTGACTATATAAAAAAAGTTAGTTAAATTTGTTAAGAAACGCTCCTGGTGTGTATAATTTTTTGTTTATAAGTTTAAGATGTTTTCTAGTGTTGTTTGATTTTGGTATTTAGCATTTGATCCTTAAAGTAACTTAATGCTTTACAAAATTTAAAGTGTTTAAAATAAAGACCAAAGTTGTGGCTGCAGCCAAAGCCAAAAGAATGGAAAATTTTAAATCTGTTTTGGTAACAAATAGCAAGTAAAGGCTAATATCAACTAAAAAGCCACAAATAGAAATCTGGAAGTGTTGCTGGGTACACCTTGTACCCTGTACACCTTTGGCACTCCCTGGACGGTTGCGCCTCAGGTGCTCTGGCCCTATTTGCTCGCGTGCATCACCGGATGACTGTGCACCGTTGATTGCTGCAGTTAAGTAAAACTTTTCCTCTGTGGCCCAGCACTACTGCCAGTGACGTGATGATTGGGCAGACAGCACTTTTCCCTCTTTAAAAACTTTTTCTAGATATTTGAATTAATTTTATTCAAATGTTTAAATGTTATAATTGTAAGTATGTGTTAGTCCCTCTTTAAGAACTCTTTCTAAATATTTGGATTAATTTGTTCAGGTGTTTGAGTGTTGCAGGCATTTGCCTTTTTTACGGGAAGATACATTACTATGTGTTAGTTTTGGTGGTGTGTTTTCTTATGGAGGAAGGGCAAATGCAGGATCTTGGACGGAGGTTTTGCAACAGTTTTGCATTGGTAAAATATGTCATGCGGGGGCTGTTATGGGGTTTTTGCTTAAGGATTTTGTATCACAATCTGGCATATCTGAGCTAATTATAAAAGAGCTATGTGCAGCTTCACAGATCCAGTATGTGTGCGGCTTCACAGATCCAGTATGTGTGCGGCTTCACAGATCCAGTATGTGTGCGGCTTCACAGATCCAGTATGTGTACGGCTTCACAGATCCAGTATGTGTGCGGCTTCACAGATCCAGTATGTGTGCGGCTTCACAGATCCAGTATGTGTGCAGCTTCACAGATCCAGTATGTGTGCGGCTTCACAGATCCAGTATGTGTGCGGCTTCACAGATCCAGTATGTGTGCGGCTTCACAGATCCAGTATGGCCAAATGCCCTTTAAAGGCCACTCCCAATCAGAGGACCAGATTCAGCCCTCATAAAAATTTTTTATCAGGGCACCCAATGCAGCTACCAACAGTGCCCTGCTGGCCTAGCTCAAATAAACAGTCATTTAATAAATTACACAATAGTCAGATACTAACGAAATGTGTTAGGTCTTTTTATATACAGCAGTCCTGCCACTCGCTGAAACCTGGGACTGGGTTTGCATAAGGGTCCATCAGCAAAGAACTGCCCTCGCCCCATGCTGAGGGACTCTTGTCCGCTGACAAATCCATTAAGCCTTCGGACCTTGCTAAGAAGTATAAGGGCCCTACCATCAATCAAACCCTAACCCCGCCCCTTGACCCCTTAAACCCCGCCCCTTGACCCCTTGGTCCCTCCCACCTGTCACCGGAAGTCCCACCCCATGGGGGTATTACTTCCGAGGTCAAGGTGCCACCTGACCGGAAGCAAGGTGTGTCATGTGACCCCTCTAAGAACTCCCCCCACCACCCTCTACCAATCAGGAGGGGTTTCGTCCCGACAGGACCTCCCCGAGAGGAGATTTTGACCAACCAGGGTGACTTCTGGGTTGGGGTGACCCCTCCGGAAGGGAGTCGTGTGACCCCACTAAGAACGCCTCACAAGGCTCTCCGCCTATCAGAGTGCAGCACCATTACCCCATAAATCCCAGCGCCAGACAGAGGAGGCGGCCATCTCTTACCAAGGACACGTGTTTTCGAAAGCGCAGAAAGGCTGCTGAGAGGAAACATGGACTCCTTCACCACCCCCGTGAGAACTTCGGACTTTGTTTTAGCCCCGAGGGTCTTTGACCGTCCGCGGAGAAAGCGCTACATCAGCGACAGTTCCGAGGGGAGCCCTTTGGCCCAGCCGTTGCTGGATACGCCGGAACCCGACCCCGAAACCCTCGTGAGACACCCCGATGAGCATGGCGGTCTCTCTTTGTCCACCCCCTCAGAGGTGGAAGGCGATTGCGGCTCGGGGGAGTCACCGGCGGACAAGGCGAACGGAAAAGACGGCGCTCAGGTAAATGATTGCTTAAGAAGCGATGGTCGAGGAGGGGTTGGTAACTCTGAGGATGATGGCTATGAGGAGTTTAAGAGGCTTTGCATAGAAAGCGTGGAAAGGCTGCTGAGAGGAAACAGGACAAGGCGAATGGAAAAAGACGGCGCTCAGGTAAATGAAGTACTGTGTGTCTGAGTACAATAGAGTTAATATGGAGATATTAATATCTCATAGATATTAGGCTAGCTCAGTGGTTTAAGCATTGGCTTGTTAAGCCCAGGGTTGTGAGTTCAAGCCTTGAGAGGACCACTTAGGGCTCTGGGGCAAAATCAATATTTGGCCCTGCTAGTAAAGGCAGGTCTATGAGATAAGTATATCTCCATATTAACTCTATTGTACTCAGACACATGTCTGAACTAGCCTTGGTTCTTTTATTGTAAGCACATTTTTAGGATTTTTTCCCCTTCCCCACCACAACATACATTTCAGCTTTTTGCTATACACACACACACACACACACACACACAAAACACAAGAGCTAATTCTCACAAACAATTTATTTTTTTTTATTTAAAAAACATACAGCTTCTTGAAAACAAAACCAAGATGCTTCATTAAAACTTTTTAGCTCACTTAAAGGCCAAAGGCCTTCTAACAAAACACAATAGTCACAAACCCCCTCCCCCCCTTTTAAAAAAATTTACAGCTACCAAGTTTTATATCGCATGTTTGTCCCCTCACCATTCTCTAACTTAATCCTTTTAGATTTCTTACAAATAGTTTTTTTTCTTAAGCAGGGTTCTGTAACTCTTTGTGCGGACTAGACGGTCAATATAATGCTCTAAGCAGGCATCTTCCGGTTTGGTCATTTTCCTTAGAACACGGTCAGGGTCTGCACTGAATTGCACAGCATTTATCAAGGTCACCCCTTGCGCTAAATGTTCTTGGGTTAGGCACAGACATTGCATACCATAGCCTATGGCAACAACAGTGTTTAATAAGCTTTCCAAACACAGCTCAGCACACAGGCCCCGGAGCTTGCAGTTTATATCCACTGAAGTCCAAGTCACACAATCATGGTGCCTTTGGCCTGGCGCATCTATGACACAGCCCTCACAATCTTCAAAAAGCTTTTCCCTAAGGTAGTGTTTAAGGATAGCATAAACAGCAACGCGTACGATAGTCCGCATGACTTTTTTACGCTCACGATGTGGCACTGGCTCAGTTAGTTCTATGCCAAGCCGCCTCCTAAACTCCTCATAGCCATCATCCTCAGAGTCCTCTTCAACAACTCGTATTGGCGTTGAGCAAAAACATGGTGGGCCCAGTTCATCTTCGCTGCTTGATGCATCGCTGTCCGGGTCCTCTAGAAAGGCATCGTCGAGCTGTTGAGAAATTTTCAGAAAAGAAAACGTGTAAGCACCTCTCACTGCTTGTTTTTTAATTTACGCAACCCCCGGTTCCTAACCCATTACCCACCCCTCCTCGACCGCCGCTTCTTAAGCATTCATTTACCTGAGCGCCGTCTTTTCCATTCGCCTTGTCCTGTTTCCTCTCAGCAGCCTTTCCACGCTTTCTATGCAAAGCCTCTTAAACTCCTCATAGCCTCATCCTCAGAGTTACCAACCCCTCCTCGACCATCGCTTCTTAAGCAATCATTTACCTGAGCGCCGTCTTTTCCGTTCTCCTTGTCCGCCGGTGACTCCCCCGAGCCGCAATCGCCTTCCACCTCTGAGGGGGTGGACAAAGAGAGACCGCCATGCTCATCGGGGTGTCTCACGAGGGTTTCGGGGTCGGGTTCCGGCGTATCCAGCAACGGCTGGGCCAAAGGGCTCCCCTCGGAACTGTCGCTGATGTAGCGCTTTCTCCGCGGTCGGTCAAAGACCCTCGGGGCTAAAACAAAGTCCGAAGTTCTCACGGGGGTGGTGAAGGAGTCCATGTTTCCTCTCAGCAGCCTTTCCGCGCTTTCGAAAACACGTGTCCTTGGTAAGAGATGGCCGCCTCCTCTGTCTGGCGCTGGGATTTATGGGGTAATGGTGCTGCACTCTGATAGGCGGAGAGCCTTGTGAGGCGTTCTTAGTGGGGTCACACGACTCCCTTCCGGAGGGGTCACCCCAACCCAGAAGTCACCCTGGTTGGTCAAAATCTCCTCTCGGGGAGGTCCTGTCGGGACGAAACCCCTCCTGATTGGTAGAGGGTGGTGGGGGGAGTTCTTAGAGGGGTCACACGACCCACTTCCGGACGGGTCACCCCCGCCCCGGAAGTCCCCCTGATGGGTCAAAATCTCCTCTCGGGGCGGTCCTTTCGGCACAAAACCCCTCCTGATTGGTAAAGGGTGGGGGGGGAAGTTCTTAGAGGGGTCACATGACACACCTTGCTTCCGGTCAGGTGGCACCTTGACCCCGGAAGTAATACCCCCATGGGGTGGGACTTCCTGTGACAGGTGGGAGGGACCAAGGGGTCAAGGGGCGGGGTTTAAGGGGTCAAGGGGCGGGGTTAGGGTTTGATTGATGGTAGGGCCCTTATACTACTCTAAGAAAACAACTTCTCCACCTGAGGCCACAATAAAGCCTCCAACCAAGCAAGGTGATTGTGCTGGTAACCCCTCCCTTCCAGCCTCATTGCCGGACAGCTAAGTGAACTAAGACTATGAAATCTTGAAGAATAGCTTGCGGAAGCTAGCCAAAAGTACCTGAAGATGAAACTTTTAATATTTCTCAGCCTCTCCTCCTTAACGAACTTGGGGTGGGGAGGGAAAAAGTAATCTTGGCCAATCAGTAGCCTCCGGTTTGGCCTGTGTCATATTGCAGTGTATTCCGGCTCTATATGGTTGCCCATTGTTGTAGTCCCCGCTCCCCAGCTACTCCCCCTCGTATCTTCTCCAATTCCCATACAAATCTGTCTGGCCGTAGCCTCAGGGAAATTCAAGTCTCGGAACAACAAATGTGGTATAGCACATCCTACCGATGGAATTGTTGTTTACAGTGGTGAATTGTGCTAAATGCTACTATAAGAACCACCACTTTCTCATTTCCCTCTCTGCTTTCCAAATAACTACCTAGTACCCTAATTGTTTTCAGAAAGCGGCCATTCAACTGGCCCAGCTTGTGCAGTGGGAAAGTTTTTATTGGGGAAAGGGAGGCGTAGTAGAAGGAATCTTACATGACCTAACTAGAGTAGCCGCTATTTGAACAATAGACAAAGCCCAAAACCATAAAAAACACCTGGAAAATTTGGAAAAAGCATCAGGCCTCCTTACTGAGGCAGGGTTAACTAAACACCCTTGCCTTAGCAGGAAAGAACACTGTCTGGGATTCAGCTTGTAGTCAAATGCAGGATTTCTTTAACGGTCCCTTAGAAAAAAAATGCAAACCAATGTTTTAAATCAGCGGTGGCCTAAAACCCTTACCACTACTGTGGGAGTGCCACCCAAGCTGTGGAAGTGGAGAAATACGTGAACATTGTCAAAATAAAGCTGTGACTCTGTTGCATGTACCTTCCAAGCTTCGGAACCGGTAAATGGCACCTGGGCTCCAGTGCACTTACTTGTGCCAAAACCCTGGGCGAATTGTCTATGGGACTGGGTTATCCACCGGCAGGTATGGGAAGTTAAACCACCCCATGAACCTAGCCATTTCATCACCACTCCCTCTGATTTCGCTGCTCAACATATCTGGGTGGGTATCGGAACCTTGTGGTCATTATGGCCCTTGGAACCCCCACAGCTATTTTGCCTCCGCAAATTGCATCCTGAAGAAGTAGTTAACGTTTTAATTTGGCATGTTGGGAAGGGGAAGCGATAGGTAAAAATCCAAAGGAAAAATTACTATTTAGTAAAAGCCAGGGATGTGCCCTGCCATCGGACCCCCACATCCCTATCCCCTTTCACCTTAACTTAACCGCTGCACAAGGAAGCCGCTTTATTGTATGGCCTGCTAATCCTCAGGTTTATGTAACCCTCCATCCAAATGTTCCTTTTATATTTAATTGGACTTCCCCTATCCCTAACCGCTTCCTAAACCTCACTTCTCTACTCCCTCTGCTCTCCAACTTATCTCACCTGCAAAACCCAAATGCATGTAATAGAAATAGAATACAACAAAAAGGCCAAAGCCTTCCAAACTGCTTATCGAGTACATACCTTATGCTCCTCCTATGACATTGCATGCTTTGCCTCTAAGGAAATCGCCCAAGTTACACCCAGTTGGCTAACCTCTTCTACTCTTCACATTCTATTTTAGATTTTTCTAGCAATTTGTTGCGGATTAATGTTGGCTGTTGCTTGTGGTCTATGTAAATTTTGCCGTTTGCCCCGGCTCCCGGTTCAGCCCCGACCACCACCGGAAGCCCTTTATTTTCCACCCCACACTGTATTGTCCCTCAAATCCGGAAATCGACCACCTTAGTGTCATTTCTAAATCCAAATACTGTCCTATGGCCCCTTTGTTTAATAATAGTAGTGATGCCTATAGGGCATCAGAGGAGGGAAATTGTGGGGAAATAGAGGGGGGGGGCTTTCTTTTTGATAGCCAGAGCTTTGAATCTGAAGGCCCCAAAATAAACCCTCCAACAGAGATCTGTTATGCTGATGGCCTTTGCACAGAGTAGGGCAGGCCTAAAGCTTAAACTAGACTAAACTGCACAGTTTTCTGCCAAACTCGGTCAAGGGTCATGTCCAGAGGAGGGAATGGGAGAATAACCCCCCACCCCCTGCAGCAGTACTAATGAAATATGTTCATAACTGATGAAATATGATAACCGCAAGCTACGGAAATAACGTAAGAAGCTACGGAAATAACGTAAGATGCTTGTGATTTGTAAATTGTTTTGCAGAGAGTTAATCATCCTTGCTGCTATAACTATTTGCAATATTTTCCAAGTCCAGCTATCTGCAATTTAACCAATGATAGCTCTCCTTTAAGCTCCCCTGGAAACCTCCCCCCCCTTAAGCCTTTGCTGAAATCCCCCGGAAAATGACATAGTCCAAGTCTTGAGAAATGTACCCAAGCTAGGGCCGAGCACCACCCCTGCGGAAACCACCAAGCGCCCTTCTACCCAAACAAACACCCATTCCTCGGAAATTAAGTCAGAGGGTAGGGAGGGGGGTGAGAAGATTGACCCCAACCCCTGCTTCCTAGCTCGTGATCAGCTCATGCTCAACCCTTGCCCAGCTTGTGATTTGTCCCCAAAGCTCGTGCTCAACCCTTGCTCAGCTTGTGATTTGCCCCCAATGATTTAATTCATGACGTATTGTTTGTACCCTGCTTGTGGTTTAATGGAATAAAAGGAGCCTGTGAGCTGTTGCTAGGGGTACCAGTTTGAAAAACTGCACCCCAACGCATTGGTATGTATTGCAATAAAGGCCTCAGGCTCTGAGTCTGTGAACTAAAATCACTGCGTGGGTGATTCTTTCCACGACAAACGCATGCCCCAAGGGATTTCTGGAGCACCTGCCACATTTCAACGTCTTATGGAGAAAGTTGTGGGAGACATGAATTTACTGCAAGTGTTAGTTTATTTGGATGACCTGATTGTGTTTGGAAGAACCTTGGAGGAGCATGAAGAAAGACTTCTTAAAGTGCTTGATAGGTTAGAGGATTATGGTTTGAAGCTTTCAATTGACAAATGCCAGTTCTGCAGGACCTCAGTGAAGTATGTGGGTCACATCGTGTCCCAAGAGGGTGTGAGTACTGATCCCGATAAAATAGAAGCACTCACTACATGGCCATGTCCAAGTAACTACAGAGAACTCAAGACTTTTCTTGGGTTTAGTGGCTACTACCGCAGATTTGTGAAAAACTATGCTACGATTGTAAAACCTCTGAATGATCTTACCAGGGGATACCAGTCCAGCAGGAACAAATCTAAGACCAAGAATAAGGGGAGGTCCCCAAAGCCTCCTGTGCAGAGACACTATGGCCCCTTCGAACCATTTGGGCCACGGTGGGATGAGAGATGTGAAAGGGCTTTTCGAGAAATCATTACTTGCCTAACTCATGCTCCAGTCCTAGTCTTTGCTGACCCAAGCAAACCATTTATCCTGCATACTGATGCCAGTTTGGAGGGTCTGGGAGCAGTACTGTACCAGGAACTGGAAGGAAAACGTAAACCTGTAGCCTTTGCCAGCCGAGGAGTGTCTGATAGTGAAACTCGCTATCCCACCCACAAGCTGGAGTTCTTGGCCTTGAAATGGGCCATCACTGAGAAATTTCGAGACTACTTGTATGGTGCTCAGTTCCAGGTGTGGACAGACAACAACCCACTGACCTATGTGTTAACAAGTGCTAAGCTGGATGCTACAGGGCAAAGATGGGTGGCCGCTTTGGCTAGCTATGACTTCAGCATTCAATACCAATCAGGGAGAAGCAATATAGATGCAGATGCATTGTCCAGGCGTCCACAGGCACCAGGAGTTGCTGTGATACCCACAGATGGAGTGAGGGCTATTTGCAGTGTGAGTCGCCGGGAGCCAGAGTCCCATGAAAGTCTTCATGGATGTGCTGCAGAAGCTTTGGGCCTGCCCCCTGAATGCGTGCCTTCTGCTTCAGTGAACTATATTGCGTTGGACCAATCTCCTTTGCCCATGCTCAATGCGGCTGACTGGCAGGAAGCCCAGCTGCAAGATATTGACATTCGTGATACACTACTTGCCAAAAGGGAGGGGCGAAGCCCAGCTGTGGTTGTCCCACCTAACCCGGAGGGTAAACTACTATTGAGAGAATGGACCAAACTAAAACTGATTCAGGGAGTGCTACACCGAGTGACCACAGACCCTTTACAAAAGCAACGAGCACAGCTAGTGCTGCCAAAAGAGTACAGAGCCCTGGCCATGAGGGCCCTGCATGATGACTTTGGCCATTTAGGGATGGAGAGGACCCTGGAACTTATTCGTAGTAGGTTCTATTGGCCTCGGATGGCTGAAGATGTTCGCAGGAAATGTGAGACCTGCGCTCGATGTGTTCAAAGGAAAACTCTGCCCACGAGGGCTGCATATCTGAAGAACATCACCAGCAACAAACCTCTGGAGCTGGTATGCATTGATTTCTTGTCTTTAGAAGCAGACAAGAGAAATATTGGGAACATTCTAGTAGTGACTGACCATTATACGCGATATGCGCAGGCATATCCCACACGTGATCAGAGGGCCATCACTGTTGCTTGAGTACTGTGGGAGAAATATTTCTCAGTTTATGGATTTCCAGCCCGGATACACTCGGATCAGGGGCGGGACTTTGAGAGTCACCTTCTGAAGGAGGTGCTGAGGATAGCGGGAATTAAAAAGTCTAGGACAACGCCTTATCACCCTCAAGGTGATCCACAGCCAGAGAGGTTCAACCGAACCCTATTAGATATGTTGGGGACTTTGCGGCCAGAGCAGAAGGCAACCTGGAGCCAACATGTCGCATTTCTGGTGCACGCCTACAATGCCACAAGGAATGATGCTACAGGAGTCACCCCATATCTCTTAATGTTTGGGCGAGAACCAAGATTACCCATAGACCTGTGCTTTGGTGTATCAGAGGATGGAGATAGCTATGAAACTCATCATCAATATGTATCCCGACTAAGAGAAAAGCTGCGGGATGCTTATCACTTAGCTACATCTGCGGCTCGGAAGAACGCAGACCGGAACAAACATCGATATGATGCTAGGGTACGTCTGCAAGAACTCCAGCCGGGGGACAGAGTCCTGCTGCGAAATTTGGGTATTACTGGCAAACACAAGATAGCTGACAGATGGAAGGCAATGCCTTACTTGGTGATGGAAAAGCTAGGAGATCTGCCGGTCTACAAGATTAAACCTGAAGATGGTCCAGGGCAGACAAAGACAGTGCATAGAAACCTTTTGCTCCCTGTGGGGGAATTGGTAGACACCCCGTATGAGATGGGCCACAACAGGGCAATCGGGCGGAACGAAGGTGCTGGACCAAAGCTGCCCTCCAACGTGGACAGCCAGCCCCCTGCAGCTAACCTACCCCTATGCAGCACATGCGAGAGTGAGTCTGAGGAGGAAGACACAACCATGGTGTATCCTGGGATGGAGACAAGATTTCAGTCTCGATCAGCATCAAAAGAGAGCTCCTCCTCTTCCTCCCTAAACCCCATGGCAGAAGTATTTAGGCCCATTCCTGACACCACTGGGCCACTGGTGGGACCCCCATGTGATGACACACACAGGTTATTGGACAGTGGAGACATACAGGTGGAGGATGTCCTGGGCACCTTGGACCCTCCACTGTTAGAACTAGAACTGCAGGGGCCTATGCCAGTAGCCGAGGGGCCCTCAAAGGAAACCTCCCCATCTGTCGTTCAAGACGCTGTCCACTCTACCACGGTAACAGAGAGTCTCAATAGACGAGACAGGGTAATAAGACCAGTAAAACGGTTGACTTATGATGCACCTGGGGTGACTAGTGAGGAACCAATATGTTTAGCACACAGGCTTGTGGAAGCTAAAGTGGGCTATCTGAGGCCCTTTGGAGGGAACCAGTGAGTTGGTATAATAGGGAGTGTGATTTGTCGGGACGACAAATTCTCGGCTGGGGGGAGGATGTAAGCAGAGTCAGGATGAGCTCTACCCTGACATCTGGTGGTGAATTATGGCGAGTGTGGAAAAGAACTCCAGGGGCTGATCTTGTTTGCATAGGCACACCCACTCGCCTGGCATGGAACAACAGCAACTGAAAGTGGTTACTTTGGCTGGTGTGGGATCCCCAGTTTCTCTATTATTGGGGCAGGAAGAATAAAGTTTTGTTACCCTGATTCTGTGAATCAAGGCCAGTGGAACTGTTGTATGACAGAAGGACTGAGTGAGTCCTTCACCATTACCTAAGTAGCACTTGCTTGACAAGGGGCATGGGTTACAAAACCCAGTGAATTGAGAGAGGATGGGGACAGGTATTTGTACCTGATGGTATGGGCCCTCTTTGAGGGTTTGAAACACCAATTGCACCACTGCCTCTCTCCACTGTTGAATGTCAGAGCTAACTTTGATTCCATTAGGAGTCTAGTTACAGGCTGCTGAGCTGAATTCACTTTGGGCCAATGGTGCACCAGCACTGGGGCTCCCCTACTATACTATGAGCTGAAATCACAAAAGAGCTGACGTTACTAAGAGCTGAGATCACTGAGTGCTGTATTAACTAGTGGGGGAGCCTGAAGCTATATTGCTCAGCAGCTGGCGGAGCAATTTGTGGGGACGACTGGAGGAGCAGCGAGTGGCGCGGAGCCTTGCGGGGCCGGTTGGAGTGGCCCAAGGAACGGCGAGCGGAGCTGTTTGCGGGGACGGCTGGAACGGCTCACAGGTCGGTGAGCGGAGCGGAGCAGCTTGTAGAGCAGAGCAGTTTGTGGGATGGCAGGAAAGTGGACTGGCTTGTGGTGAAGGCTGCGGCGGAACCCCCACGGAGAAACAGACGGCTGGCCAGCCTCGGATCATGTAAGGTGCCCCTTAACACCCTGCGTGCCCCCCCCTTTTTGCTCTGGGGCTGCACTGACCAGGGACAGAGACTTTGGGGGTTGTTGGACTTTTGGGACTTTGGGTGGTTGCTGGACCCAAGAGACTTTGGGGGTGTTGGACTTTGGGGACTCTGGGTGATTTTTGGGTTGTTGGATTCAAGAGCCAAAGGGAAAGGACACAGCCCAATTTGCTGGGGTGGGTTTTGCTCATGGTTTGTGTTATGAATCCTGTTTGTGGTGTTTTTCCAATTTTATGCTGATGTCGTTTACCTCATGTTATTAAACATTTTCTGCTACACTAAGACTCCGTGCTTGCGAGAGGGGAAGTATTGCCTCTTAGAGGTACCCAGGGGGGTGGTATGTAATTGTCCCAGGTCACTGGGTGGGGGCTCGAGCCGGTTTTGCATTGTGTTATTGAAACGGAACCCCTAGATACAGAACCCGGCCCTTGTTGCTGCCAACTTAGATGGGCAGAAGGGTTACATCTGGATAGTTGAAGTCCCCCATCACCACCAAATCTTAGGCTTTGGATGATTTTGTTAGTTGTTTAAAAAAAGCCTCATCCACCTCTTCCACCTGGTTAGGTGGCCTGTAGTGTACTCCTAGCATGACATACCCTTGTTTTTTACCCCTTTTAGCCTAACCCAGAGACTCTCAACACTTCCGTCTCCTATGTCCATCTCCACCTCAGTCCAAGTGTGTACATTTTTAATATATAAGGCAACACCTCCTCCCTTTTCCCCCTGTCTATCCTTCCTGAGCAAGCTGTACCCATCCACACCAACATTCCAATTATGTGTATTATCCGACCAAGTTTCGGTGATGCCAACAATGTCATAGTTGTATTTATTTATTAGCACTTCCAGTTCTTCCTGCTTAGACCCTACAATAACTCACCAGTACCCATACTTCTCGCGTTTGTATATAGGCATCTAAAATACTGATTTGATTTTGCCTCCCAGTTTTGCCCTGACCCTCCTTTCTCTCTGCCATTATAGCCCACGCTCCCTCCTATTTCCGACCCATCTCCCAGGTCTCCATGTTCCCCATTTAACAAACTGGCTTTCTGTGGTCTCTTCAACTTTCCCCAAAACACACCGGATTCAGGGCCATGAGACAGTTCTGTTTGTTCCTGGCTGACCTTCACCGTTTCACTCCTTTTCCTGGCCCCTGCATTTTGTTCAATGACTTTCCTCTAATTGTCTAAGTCCCTCAGTATCCTATCCCTACCCTCCAGCATATCTACCACTCCTCCCAGTTTAGTGTCATCTGCAAACTTGCTGAGAGTGCAGTCCACATCATCCTCCAGATCATTAATGAAGATATTGAACAAAACCGTCCTCAGGACCAACCCCTGGGACACTCTGCTTGATACCGGCTGCCAACTAGACATGGAGCCATTGATCACTCCCCGTTGAGCCTGATGATCTAGCCAGCTTTCTATCCACCTTATTGTCCATTCATCCAGCCTATACTTCTTTAACTTGCTGGCAAGAATACTGTGGGAGACCGTCCACTGCTTTCCCCTCATCCGCAGAGCCAGTTATCTCATTATAGAAGGCAATTAGGTTAGTCAGGCATGACTTGCCCTTGGTGAATCCATGCTGACTGTTCCTTATCACTTTCTTCTCCTCAAAGTGCTTCAAAACTGATTACTTGAGGACCTGCTCCATGATTTTTCCAGGGCACTACATTAGCCTTTCCAGTCATCCGGGACCTCCCCCACTTGCCATGAGTTTTCAAAGATAAAGGCCAGTGGCTCTGCAATCACATCTCCCAACTCCTTTAGCAACCTCGGATGCAATGCATCCAGCCCCATGGACTTGTGCTCGTCCATCTTTTCTAAATAGTCCTGAACCACTTCTTTCTCCACAGAGGGCTGGAAACACTTGGAAAACATTTGCAGCTGAGATTCAGGAGAGAGAGTCTGTAGGGAAGGATGCTCCCTGCTGCTTTTTCCTCCCCTGTTGGAGTTTCTTTTGTTTCCCTTCCTGCTTGATGACTCTGTTTGTTGCTTAAATGCAAATTAAACAGAGCACCCATTCCTTTGTTTGCCAACCTCAGGTTAGAGCACGTGTTAACACCATAAAGGAGAATCTTATCACTTCACGTACAATGTTGCCACACACATATTAGATCAGGGCAATACTGACCGGCAAATTATACATTTACAAATAATACATTGCAAGATTGTACAAAGATTATTACAACAGTGGGTACGGTGTGGGCACAAGGGTACATTCTGTCACACTCCCCTACCTCCCCCCTCTCGGTCCTTTGTTCTCAAGGTGGTGTCTTTGCTCAGCTTCCCTGCTGAGAGGCAGGGAAATCCATAAACCATTGGGGCTTGCATTGTCTCTCTGACCCCTTTCTTGATGTGGGTCAATTTCAACTAGTTCCTTAATGACTCCCTCCTCCACCCAGACAGGGAGGTGACGCCCACCTATGGCTCGGAACCTGTCCTGAGAGCAAACTTGCTCCTATATTTTCTCCCCACAGGGTAACACTGCAACACATAGGGGAAACTGAAGCACATACACGGGTCATAAAATACTACAAAAAATTCCCACTTTGTCACAGGGACCAATCCCCTGGTTTTGTTGGTTTTTTCCCCCCCACTGGCTGATCTGACCCAAAGTGGCTCTATTCACCATGGCACTGTCTTCCAGGACGCTGGGGCTTTCAAATGTGATGAGAAGGCCCAAGCTGAATCCTGGTATGTTATAGGAAATACATTTCCTGCTGTGCGGCGCTCATACTCAGGGTCATTGGCACCCCATTGTGCTGGGTGCAGCGTGGACACACAGTGACCAAGACCAGGCCGGCATAGCAGGGGGCTGCAGGTCGGGATTGAGGGGCACCGGTGGAGAAGGGGGTCAGGCAGCCCCTGCTCTCACTCTGCCCCTGGACCTGGTGCATTCTGGGTGCATTTGCATTTCCCCGGAGGCCCCTCCACCTCTGCCCAGAGCAAAATCCCAATCAACTGTGCCAAGTGGGTGCAGGGATGTCACCGCCTCTGGGCTCCAGGACTGGCAGACTCTGTTAATGGTTCATTCGCTGGGGAATAAGAGGCTGGAGCAGCCCCTGAAGGAGAGACAGACAGGGACCTCGCAGCTCCACAGACACCCAGGAACTGCTCCTTCCCCTGGCACGGAGTCACCCCAGGTGAGTGGGAGCCCCAGCCCTGTACGGATAGCCCTGGCATCACATGGCCTTACAGCAGCCTTCTTCTTTTGGGGTATCTGGTGAGCACAGGGGCTGCACACAGACTGGGGTGTTATTGTAGGGTCTCTGGTGCGCACAGGGGCTGAACACAGACTGGTGAGTTATTGTAGGGTCTCTGGTGAGCACAGAGGCTGCACACAGACTGGTGAGTTATCGTAGGGTCTCTGGTGAGCACGGGGGCCATGCACAGACTGGTGTGTTATTGTAGGGTCTCTGGTGAGCACAGGGGCTGCACACAGACTGGTGAGTTATTGTAGGGTCTCTGGTGTGTACGGGGGCCATGCACAGACTGATGAGTTATTGTAGGGTCTCTGGTGAGCACGGGGGCCATGCACAGACTGATGAGTTATTGTAGGGTCTCTGGTTAGCACGGGGGCCATGCACAGACTGGTGAGTTATTTTAGGGTCTCTGGGGAGCACAGGGGCTGGGCACAGACTGGTGAGTTATTGTAGGGTCTAGGGTGAACACAGGGGTCATGCACAGAAGACTGGTGAATTATTGTAGGGTCTCTGATGAGCGCGGGGGCGGCACACAGACTGGTGAGTTATTGTAGGGTCTCTGGTGAACACGGGGGTCATGCACAGAAGACTGGTGAGTTATTGTAGGGTCTCTGGTGAACACACGGGGGGCTGCGCACAGACTGGTGAGCTATTGTGGGCTCTACACATAGTGTTTGCTATTTTGGCAGGGCTGGGAGCTGGCAGCTTGTCTCTGGGCTTGGGAGACAGTCACAGGGAACTGATGGGTCTCCTGTCCCCGCAGGTGTCCCTCGCACTGTCCCGCTGGAAGCTGTGAAGGCCCATCCCGGCCAGCGATGCTGATCCTGAGCTGTTCCTCCAAGCTGCGGCTGCTGGAGGGGATGCTACAGCGGGGCCTGCCTGACACGCTGCCGGTGACCAGGACTCGCATGCCCCCGCAGGGCCGAACCCTCCCACCCTTGGGCTGGGCAGAGAGCAGGGCAAAGTCCCTCATAGACACCTGGGTGATGGGGCACATATTGGACTGGGGTGCAATCCCCTGGGTTGGGGTACATGCAGGGCTGGCCCTTCCACCTGGTCAGGGGGTAGCAGTTTGGGGGGCAGACCCTTTCTCCAGGTCAGGGGGCAGCAGTTCAGGGGCCGGGCAGGCTCTCATAGATCCACAGGGGATGTGCCGTACCCCAGCTTGTCACCAGTCCCCTAGGAGCGACCCCGGTAGTGAGCCAGGGCCCGAGGCTCCACACAGCTCCACAGGGGCAGGCCCATGACCTCCACCACTGGGCCTTTGACACCAGCCCTCCCATCTCTCTCCGTGGCTCCCTGCAGCGAATGCAGCCGAACCAGACGCCTGCGGGAGGCTTGGACCGGGCCCCTGCGGTGTGTGTTGGCAGAGACCCCGGCAGCCTTTGCAAAACACAGGAGTGGTTCATTAGTCACCTGGCTAGACTCCTCAGGTTAGCACAGGGAATCAAAGGTTAAGCCACAGCCCAGCCTGGCCAAGCCTGGGCAATGAGCCAGCCAAGACGTCATGGGCCCCATGGCTCGCTCTGTCTCTGTCCCTTTGTTCTTAGGCCAAGGTGAAAGATGCTGAGACCCCCCAAAAGCCGGCTCTTAGCCCCGTATCCTGACCCCTCGCGGCCGCTGTGCTTCAGCTGGGGGCCTCTCTGCTGCAGAGCCGTGAGGGGGAATCTCACTCGCTCGGTGTGAACATCCACCCCAGCCATTGGGGTTTCCATGGTCTCTCCAGATCCTCCTTGCGTGTGTGTAGACTTTATTCCCTTGGTTAATGAGGCTGGTCTCCAGCCGGGCTGTTACATGAGTCACAACCCGTCCCTTCCCTTCACACGCTGCGCAGAGCAGTACAGGACGCAGAGGGAAACTGAGACACACATTTGAATCAGAAAGATACTACAGAAAGCTTCTACTTCATCACACAGGCCCCCTGCCCTGGGTTAGGGGTAGCAGCAGGAGGGCAGGCCCCTTCCCCAGGTTAGAGGTAGTGGTGGGAGGGGGGTGGCAGGCCCTTCCCCTAGGTTAGAGGTAGCGGTGGAGGAGCCCTCCCCTGGCCCTTCTCCTCACTCACCCCCCTGCCTCCCAAAGTCCAAATCCAGCACCAATGCCTACTGCTCACCCAGCGTAACCGCCAGGACCTGCCCATCCAATCAGAGCACAAGCGGGCTCTGTGCCAGCCAATCTCAGTATGGTCAGGGTTTGCGTAAGCCAATGAACATGTGGGCGGCTCCATGGCAGCCAATCACAGTGTGAGACAGCTGGGTGCTAGCCAATCATGGCTCTGACCACCCCCACCCCCTGGCTCTGAATTTCCTCCTGGTCCTCACCATGGGTGGCTCTGACCACACCCAGCTAAACCATTGACAAAATGGGCCTTTTATATATTTGTATGAATCCTATGTGTGCCTCAGTTTCCCCTGGCTACCAAGTGCGGGAAGCAAACCGTGAGAGGGAACCAGCTGGCTGTGAGAAGCAGCAAAAATGTGAAGAAATGCAGCAAAGGGTAAGTGGGCAAAGGCCCCAGGGATGCTGAATTCCGCAGGGAGCTGGATACTAAATTGTCCATTTAAGGAGGAGGAGGGGCTGTAGACACCAACCTCAATGCCTTTGAGAAGGGTTGTGATTTGATCCTGGTTTACCCTTCGCACCGGCTCTGCTGTCTCACCCCCATGCTCGGGCCCCCAAAGCCATAGAGACGTACAGCCAGATGGACGGCGTTAATACTGGGGACTGGGAACTGTTCAAAAAGGCTCCACTGCTTATGTTTGACCTGACACCTGAGGCTTATATGAAAAGGTTTTGGGGTGTGCAAAAGACTCAGGGTGGGACCTAAATGGAAGCCACCTGCCGACTGGGAGAAGCCCTCCCGACAGCTCGGATCCCAGTGCAGACAGAGGACTCAGGGTGGGGGGGGGCTGGTAGTCATGGTTCTCCTGGACATCGGCTTTGACCTCCTGCTGAGATTTTCTGTATCACCTTAAGACAAAATCCAGTCCCTGATCCTGCCCCAGCCAAGGGTTTGAACCCCAGGAGCCAGAGGCTCAGACTGGAGGTATCAGTGAAAAGGCGAATAGCTCGGCCGGCATGTAGCAGGGTTTTCCCCCCTTGCCTGTAACACTAAGGAAAGGCTGTTGAGCTCAGGACACCTGTCTGGCTGGAAGTTGACCCCCTGTATTTGAGTGGGGCAGGGGAACCGCCCCCCCCCAATCTCCACACGGGACATGTGAGTCACACGGGCTCCGGCAGAACTTCCCTGAGGCTGTGGCCAAGGGAGCCAGCTCACAGCCTGCTCTCCCTGGGGAAACAGAGTCAGAGCGGAACCTGGTGGGAGCTGAGCCCCCAGCTGAGCATGGGCAGACACGGGCAGGGCATGGCCAAGGTTAAGACCCGGAATCGCCAGCAGGGGGGTCCTGGCCTGGGGTGAGGGCAACAGGTTAACCCCAGGAGGGGAAATGGATTCCTGGCATACACACAGCCCTGGGGTTGGGACAACCAGCGTAGGGGAGCCCCCTGCATCACCAGACCCTGGGACACCAGCACCCCAGAGACACGGCTGGGCTAAGACCAGCCTTGCAGGGGGACACACCTACACCGATCCCCCAAATGCTCAAGGGGTCACTTCCTACCCCAGCCGAGGGGTCAGGACACCCCAGGGAGCAGCCAAGATGGCCGACACATGGAGTAGGGGGGGGGCCATGACACTCTTCACTCCCTGGCAGATGGGGGGGTGCAGTGGCTGGATCCCATCCCAGTTTCAAACCCAAAGGTTTTGGGGTGGCAAAAGGTGCTGAGGCTGCATGAAAACTCCCCCCTGCCCCCTGCTAGTGTCAGTGAACAGACCTGCCCTGACGGTGGATGTGAGCCTGCTCTGAGCTGTGTATTGGAAAGGGTGAGTTTGATTCGAGCCAGCTGTGAGCATGCTGACAGTGCCTGGAAGGACAGGGATGGGGAAGATGCTGTGGCTTCTATGGATAGCATTTGGGGGTTCGAACTTCACTGGGACAGTCACTAGTTTAAGTGACCCAGAGAGACAAGGCAAGCGCTGCTGACTCCTGGATTTTCCCGCCTCTCAGCCGGGAGGCTGAGCAGAGACCCCAGCTCGAGAGCACAGGACTGGGAGGTGGGGGGTACTGGACAAAGATGGAGGCTCTCACCTGGAGCTGGCCAAGGAGGTCAGACGGAGACAGAGACAGCCTGGAAAGGGACTTTCAGTCCAGCTTGGCTGGGCCCTGGCTGACCGCAATGGACACTGCTTTACCCCCAGTTCTCTCTGCTGACCTAAGGCCGCTCCGTGACTCATAAACTGGCTGGCTTGACAATACTGCCGGGTGTCACTGCAAACACAGGCTGGGGTGTGGGAGCCCCCAAGAGCGGCCAGGTCTCTCCCGGGGTCTGGCTCAGTGGGAGGCACCGGGCAGAGCTCGCGGGGTGGAGCAGGAGGGCTGGAGCCCAGAGGCTCAACCTCAGAGGCGGTGGCCTGCCCTGCAGGAAGAGTGGGGCCCCTGGGGGGTGGCACTTTGAGGGCTCCTCCAAGGGGCAGAGTAAAAGCTGGGGCCCAGCACCGATCCTGGGGATCCGGGACATCCCCGGACTCTGACCCCTGTGTCTTGTCAGGTCTACGGCACTGTGATGCATGTGAACCGCGGGAACCCGGCTGGCCAGGAGGTGCTGGTGGATTCATGGCCAGCGTTCAAAACGGTCCTGACCCGGCCACGCAGAGAAGTGCGGCCTTTGCTGGGCCCCTCCCATCCGCCACGTTCCCCTCCCCCACCTGACCCCATCTCTGCCCCGCTCCCCTCCCCCCCCGACGCCATCACTGCCCTGCTCCCCTCCCCCACCTCATGCCATCACTGCCCCTCCCCGACTTCCTTGCCCCTTTCCCTGCTTGGTGTCATCTCTACCCCTCCCCCTTCTGTCTGCCTCACCTCCCCACAGCCTGTTTCCCCTTTCTGCTGCCCAGAGCCCCTTTCCCATTCTCCCCTAAGCCCCCTGGCTCCGTTCACAGGGCCCCTTCCCCCCTCCTCAATCTCTTACTTGGGGCCCACTGTGCCCCGCTCCTCCGATGCCGTCCCTGAGGGTCATGGGGGGAGGGCAGAGGCTGCGCTCACCCACAGACAGTGTCCCCCCTGCAGGTGGCGCGGGACCCAAGCGATTATTTCACCAACTTGTACACGGCCTTCTACCGGGACGAGGGCGCCTGCCGGGCCCTGCTGGAGAACAGCCACGCTGTGGACTGGGGCCAGGCCTTCCAGATACAGGGTGAGCCCCTCCAGCCCTGCTCCATCCAGCACCTGCCACATGGGGGGCAGGACCGCTCCCCCCTCCCATGGGCCAATAGCCCTGAGGAGCCTGCCTGGGCCCCTACCCCCCGCCCCCAGGCCAATAGCCCTGAGGAGCCTGCCTGGGCCCCTCCCCCCCACGGGCCAATAGCCCCGAGGAGCTCACCTGAGTCCCTTCTCCATCCAGACCCGGGATCCTGAATGAGCCAAGCTTGGGAACCCTCAGTTGGGCATGCTGGCTCACAGTGGCCCTTGGCCCCTCCCTGCTGCTCTCCCGCACCGGGCTGGGCCCCCCACGTCCATGGGCACCTTTCAGGGGCCCCTGCTGACAGCGCACGGCTGTCCCTGCAGGGCTGCAGGACGGGGTATACGAGACCATCAGGGACATCGCCAGGGCCAGAGGGCTTGAGATGGAGACGTATCCGTACCGGCCGCTGCTGCACCCAGACCCACCTGCCATGCCCCAGTACCGGTAGGTGCCCCCCAGATATGGGGTGTGTGTGAGAGAATGGGGCAATGTACACAACCAGCCTCTGCTAGCTGGAGGGGGGAGCGGGGTTGGGGGAAGAGAAGGTCCCCGGGGTGCCAGGCCAGAGGCCTCCATTGCACCCTAGATCTGGTGGCAATGAGTTCCCCAGGCTAACGGTGCTGGCAGAGTGAGGGCATCACCACGGCCACACACACAGCCCCAGGCCTTGGGCACATGCTGCCAAGGATTTCCCATCCTGCTCCGGGGCAGGGCTGAGTCAGCCCTAGAGCTTCGCCAGGGGGCAGGGGCAACGTAGCCTGGCCAAGGAACCTCTTTGGTCCCAGGATGGGGAGAGCAGGGGGAGGGGCAGTCTGTAACCCTTCAGTATCCTGGGATGGACAGCCAGGGGTCCTTGACCCCAGAGCCATCCCCTCTGAGGGGAGGGGGCTCGAAGCACAGAGTCCCCTGGTCCCTCCTTTCCTGTCAGCGGGTAGGTCTCCGGGAAGGGTGTTCGCTGCCCACTGAGCCCTGGTGCTTTCATCTCAGGGAGCTGAGCTTAGCCAAGGCCCATTGGCACCGATGACTCTGCTGGGGCTGGACTGGGCCTTGTCAGACAGCCCCTGTGCTGAGGCCGCGGGAGTGTGTCGATCCCCTCCCCGCATGTGCCAGGGCCTGACTTGATCCCGTCCCCCCAGGGCTCCCCCTTCTCCCCCACACCAGGTCTATCCTCTCTCAGCCTCCCCCCATTCTCCCTGTGCCAGGTCACTCCCCCTCCAGCCTCCCTCCCCTCCATGGGGGACACTGGGAGGAGCGATATGGGGGCTATAGGCACCCCAGAATTTTCCATAGCCTCCCCTCCCAGTGCAAAGGCCCAATGTTACGCAGCAGTAAGGATGGCAATGCCATACCATGCCACCCGTCGGTCTCGGCTGCTGCTGGCGATGGCGCTGCCTTCCGAGCTGGGTGGCACACCCCTCCCCCACAGGATACATTCCATGCCCCCCAGTTTGAGATTCGGCAACCCCCCATCCCCTCCATTTTTCTGTCCAGCCCATCTCAGCCCCACAACTGGGAAGAGGATGGCGCCGCCGGACACTGCTCTTCTCCTATGCCATGTCATACCAGCTCAATTTCTGCTCCCCGGGCTCATTCCCTTATACCAGTTCGACCCTCCCAGGCCCGGGCTCACTGCACCCCAAGCCCGAAGCTGGGTCAATATCCCCCTATGTTCACACCTCCCATGTTTGGTTGCTCCCCGCTCCCCTCCCCTAGACTTACCCCTTCTCCTCCTGGTTCTAGTCCCCCTGCCCCCCACGCGCTGACATCCTCCCCTTGCCAGGTCAACCCCCTCTGTGCTCACCCCACCCCGTCCTGTGTCTCTCTCCCCCCTGCCCTGTCTTGCAGGCCTGACAAGGGGCTCAGGCTGGCCCCCGTGTCCCCCGCCCATGCCATGCTGCTCAGAGACACCTGGAACTTTGGGGGGAACAGCTGGAGCCTGCGGTACCTGTGCCTCCTGATCCGCCACTTCCCCAACGCCTGCCTGCTGGCCCCTGAGGGGACCCCCATCTCCTGGTCCCTCACTGACCCGCTGGCTGCCCTGACGCACGGTTACACCCTCCCGGAGCATCGCGGCCAGCACCACACGAGGCCCGTGGTGGGGACGCTGGCGGCACAGTTGCATGCCCGCGGCTTCCCTGTATACACCCGAGTGCTGCCCCACAATGAGCCTTCACTGCACACCCTGCAACGCCTCGGCTTCCGCATCCTGCCTGGGGTGTTCTACCAGCTGATGGTGAGGCCTGGGTTCACCCAGTCCCAGTCAGCCAGTGCCCTGGCCTCGGCCCAGGATCCTACGCCCAGCTCTGGGGAACGGCCACACACACATAGCACATAGCACGGGGGGAGGGGAGAGGAGGAGAAGGGGACACGGCCTAGGGCCCTGTGCACAGCTCTTGGGGACAGCCACGGTCTGCCAGCACGTAGCCCTCGGGGAGGGGATGAGACAGGGACACAGCCCAGCCATGCCCAGGGACCTTCCACCCCCGAGAAGGGGACACATTGACCAGCCACCAAGGGAGCTCAGCTGTCATCCCTTGGGAAGCCAGGGCCTGGTAGAGGAGAAGCTCATGCTCCATTATCCCCTGGAGCAGGGCAGAGGCTCAGTAGGGGGCGCTCTCCCCGGCAGTCAGTGCTGGCCCCAAAGAGAGCAGGGTGAGGGCTCAGCAGGGGGCGCTCCCCACTCACAGTGCTGCCCCCGTGCCCTGTGCTGCGGGCTCAGCAGGGGGCGCTCTCCCACTCCCTTCCCCAGGCAGTTTGTTGCTCGGCTGGGGCTGTGGTGGGGGGGTCCCGTTTCCAGGAGCTGCGCCTGGTCTTGCCAGAGCTTTGGTGCAAGCTCCTTTGGGCTCCGACCACAGGTCCCAGCTGTGGCCTACCCCTTACCTCCCCTGTGGTGATAGGGGGCAGGTGCTGGCCATGCAAGGTTGCTCCAGGGCCAGCAGCCAGCTGGAAAGCCAGGCCAGGGCTTGTGTTGATGATGGTGCACTACACGCGGGAGGGGAGCGGCCATAGGACCCCATCATAGAGCCCTGCTGGGCCCGAACACAGGGAGGAGCATCCGCTCTTCTCCCTGCCCCCCAGAATGGACGTCCTCGGCCCTGGGCAGGCGACTTGGGACTGACCTGCCCCCTGCCAGCCCCAGTGCACAGGCTGCTCCTCCCTATGTAGCTGGGCCCAGCTGCAGCCCCAGTGAGCTGTGGGGTTGGGGGTAGGGGACCCCCCCCCCCACAGCAGACATGGAAGGTTCTCCTCCCCCTTGCTGGTAGGTCAGTAGCCGTGTGGAGAGGGGGTGGGGCACTCCGGCTCCTTGCAGGCCCCAGGGACACGCATCCCCTTCCTCTCGGGGGGTGGGACAAAGAGAGAATTTTCTGTATTAGTTTTAATGCCTGTATGCCTCAGTTTCCTTCTGTACTTTGCATGTCTGCCCAGTGGGTGCCAAAAGGTTAAAAAGCATCTCCTGGGGCAGAGCAGGGACAGGAGGGGGAGTGTCACATGGCTGAGGAGCAGGAACTGGGTGTTCAGGATCAAAACCAACCCAGATCAACGGAGGCTCCACAAAGAAGAGGAGCTGGCGTTTGGTGGGACTCAGGAGCTCCCAGGTAGGACTGAAAGAGATGGAGACAGGATCCATGTTTGGCTCTTCAGCATCTTGACTGGGTGGGGCCCTGGCCTGTGTCTTCACCTTCACTTCTCTCTGCTGCCCCAGGGACCTCCCAGGCCGGGTTCCCGGGGACCAATAAACCGTGTGCTGTGTGGAAAAGGCTTTGGGATGTCACTGCAAACACTGGCTGGGGACACTGGTCCCCAAAGAGCAGCCAGGTCTCTCCAGGGGACTGGCTCAGTGGGACGTGCCGGGCAGAGCTCGTGGGGTGAAGCAGGGGGGCTGGAGCCGTGTGCTCGGCCCTGGAGGGAGAGAGACCCCTTGGGGGGCTGGCACGTCACAGGGTTCCTCCAAGGAGTGGTTTAAAAGCTGGGGCCTAGCACTGATCCTGGGGAGCCACGACCGGGAGCAGCGCTGTGGGTCCCAGCCGGGGGCACCCGGCCAGTGTGGGGTGTCTCCTTCACAGCCAGAACCGACAGCAGAGAAGGGGGGGCACATCTGCAGGCAGACCCGGGGTAGAGCCAGCCCTGCCCCCAGCCAGGGTGCAGCCCCACCAGGGCACAGCGCCCCCCTACCGGCCAGAGAACTGGCCCCCCAGAGCAGTGCCCCTACCCCCAGCCGGCCGGCCTGCGTTGCCCCATGACTTTGACTCTCAGACTTGCACACAGTCTCCATTTCCCAAGATTGAATCATTATTTTAAAAACTGTATAGAAATCACCACTCTCCCATCATTCCGTGCATCTGGCCCAGCCTCTGGCCCAGCTCCGGCCTCAGCGGAACCGCTTCTCCTCCCACACGTACAGCTTCCCTGCAGGCACCTTCCGGAAAAACAGGCTGTTGCCTCGGTTCATGTTCCCCTGCATGGAGAGGAGAGGAGACGGCTGTCAGGGTGCCCTACCTTGCCCTGCCCTGGGCAGCTTCCCTCTGCCTGTCACCCAGGCCCCAGTCTGCCTAGCCCTTCCCCACCCCCAGCCTCCTACCGACACACAGGGCCAGCGCTTCCCAGCCCTTTTATAACCCCCACCCTGAGATGAGTGCCAGGCACGACTGCCCCACACACGGCGTCGCTGCGCTATGGGGCTGGGGCGAGGCTGGCATGTTACTCATAAGAACATAAGAATGGCCATACTGGGTCAGACCAAAGGTCCATCTAGCCCAGTATCCTGTCTACCGACAGTGGCCAATGTCAGGTGCCCCAGAGGGAGCGAACCTAACAGGTAATGATCAAGTGATCTCTCTCCTGCCATCCATCTCCACCCTCTGACAAACAGAGTCTAGGCACACCATTCCTTACCCATCCTGGCCAATAGCCATTAATGGACTTAACCTCCATGAACTTATCCAGTTCTCTTTTAAACCCTTTTCTAGTGCCTGTATATCTTTTTTGAGATGGGGAGACCACATCTGTACGCAGTATTCAAGATGTGGACGTACCATCGATTTATATAAGGGCAATAATGTATTCTCCGTCTTATTCTCTTTTTAATGATTCCTAACATCCTGTTTGCTTTTTTGACCACCTCCTTGAGCAGCTGGCTCCAGCAGTCTAACCAAGAGGAGTAGTTGGGTGCATAGGGGGGGAGGCCACCAGCCAGCCTGCAAGAGAGGAGAGGGGGGAGGAAGTAGCAGTGAGCCGGCCACCGTAGCCTGTTCCCAGAACCTCCCTGGCCTCCCCAGCACCACTTCCTGTCTGAGCCCTTCTGGGCTACGTCGCTTTAACGGGGCCTGAGCCAGGCAGCTCAGTCAGGTCCCAGGATCCCCAGCTGCCCCCTGTCCTTTTCCCCATGGCCAGAGCTTCCTGCCCCTGCCCCCAACACTACAGCGGGGCAGTCGGGCACCAGGGGAGCAGCCTTTCTCCTGGGGACAGAGCTGATGCTCCCTAGTAAGATGGCCAAGGGCAATACTCCCGAGGGGGTGGGGGCTGATTAAGGAGGGCAGAACTCCCCCCCAACCCCACCAAGTCCCAGCTGTACTGCAGGGCGGGCAGGGACCGGCTGTCACACCCGAACAGGCCCGGGTCTATTCTGGGAGGCTGCAACCTGTGATTTCGCTCCTGCCAAGCGTGACATGGGACGGGAGGCACTGCAGGGCCAGGGAGCCCAAGAGGCTGCCAAGCGTCTGGGGAAGAGGGGAGCCACAGGAGCCTGTGCGAGGGGCAGGGGGCGAGCTGCGAGCACAGCCAGGACTAGCTCCATGTCAGGCTGGGAGGGGGGACAGATGGGGCCGGAGCCCAGGATCGCGGCTCTGCCAGCTGCAGCAGGGAGGGGATGATCTGTCCCCCCCATCCCACCCTGCCGCCCAGTCGCTAGCCCCAGAGGTGTTTCACCGGGGGTGACTGCGGGTGGGGGGTGATTTGTTCCCAGCGCCAGCCCCAGCAGGGCTGCAGCTACCCTGGGGGACGGTGCCTCTCCCTGGCTCGGCTCCTTTCCCTTCCCAGACCCATGTATGCGCCGATATCCCAGTCTGACCGTGGCCACATGGGGGCTTTTGCCACTTTCACTCACCGCTCCAGCTTAGCTTCCCTGTGTAGACGAGCCCTGGGGGACGGGCTCTACCCCAAAGCAGGTTCAGCACCCCTCAACTCTGGCTAACCGTGCTCTCCCTCAAACGGTCCAGTCCCTCTTTGAACCCCCCTCAGCTCCCTCCTGTGGCAGTGAGTTCCACAGGCCCCTCACACATTGGGGGAAAAGCCACCTCCTTTTATCTGAATGTGCCAGCCTTCAGCGTCCCCGGCCGCCCACCCGGTGCCATGTCTGGGCAGGGCAGAGCGCTCTCGCCTGCCGGTGCCAGCTGTTCACATTCCACATCAGCAGCCAATGACAGCAGCTCCGCTCCCCCTCTGAAGGGTTTCTACCTAGCCCCTTAGAGGCCGGAACATCGTCATCCCAGAGCAAACCCTATAGGATGTGGGGGGGAGATGCTGCATCTCCCTGCTTCCTGAACAGGAGCCGCTGCGTCCCCTGCTCCTCAGAGGTGGGGCAGACGCCCTTGCGTTGCAGGGGGAGGCTGCAGCTGGCTCGGGATGGCGTGCGGGGCACTCACCCACAGTTGGAGACGAACACAAAGGGGTACGTCAGCATACTGGCAAAGAACTGCAGGCATGAGAGATGGGCCACAGTTAGCAGGGCGGGGCGCTGGCTCCGCAGCCCCGCACGGAGCCCCCCAGCCGCAGGAGCACAAGGAATGGAGAGGGAGGGTGTCTCAGCGAGGCCCTGCCCATAGAGGGATCTCACTGGCACTCACTGACTTTCTCCTGGGCAAGGAGGTCTTTGTCCTTCCCTTCCCAGGTCACCAGAGAGACCAGGCTCAGGACAGATATGGGCTGGACGGGTAGGGCAGTGGGCACAACATGCCCAAGGGGAGGGGGCCAGCTGGGCAGAGCACCAGGGGCGGGGCGGGGCCAGGCCAAGGTGCACGAGAGGGTGGAGAGCTCACCCACCATGCAGCACCAGCTAGTGATTTAGACTCACGTAAGCGCACCAACCTCACACCCCATGGTTCCCTCAAACTGGCCACTCCCATCCCAGAGCAGTTCTGTGGGGCTACCCCCCCCCAGACCTGAGAGGAGAGTAGGGGTTACACACGCACTCCAGTGACAGCCTGTGAGTAGCTCTTCATCTCGCTCATGGTGGAGACCTAGAGAGAGAGGGAAACGCATTGAACAAGGAGACCCCGCACCCTGCCACAGCCCGGCCCCTCCATCCCCAGACACAGGGGGTGCCTCTGCCCCGATTCCCCGCACCGAGTCTGCACGCTGGGCTCCGCCAGGGCCTGAAACCCAAACTGTCCCCACGTGGGTTGCGGCCGCTGCTAGGACAGGCTCCCCGGCCGGGACAAGCAATCGGAATCCAACCTTCTCGGGCCCGCTATAATGGGAAGTCTGAAACACTAATTAAAACAGATGTGGTACGCCCGTAGGAGAGAAGGTGCAGGGCACTATACTACACAAAGAGGCAGTAAAACAAATAAAATATCAACACCTTCCACCTTAATGCCTGGCCCTAACAAAAAATGTGTTGCCATATGTCCTATGCTTTTCCAGGGATACCTGGGCAGAAGGATCCCAAAAGAAAAAGAAAAAGAAAAAAAAAGGGGTGGAGTATTAGGATATAGATATTCAGGCCTGTAAGCAAAGGCCTAGACTTTAAGAATGTAGGTGTATTCTTATCACTTAGCTAGTTATAGAGGAACAAAACAAGAATCAAAATCACAGTCTGCCTGTGTCTGGGCCTTCTCTCACCATGACAGTCTGAGGCCCTGTTCTTAGGCTAAGGCCTTTGGCTAAACAGCAAAGGCAGCCATAAGCTGGGAAGCAAACGGTCACGTCCTCACCAGTCACACTGAAATAAGGCAGTTTTGGGCTGTTAAAAAGGTGATCCAATTTTTCACCTCCAGAGAAAGGGAAGAGCCTAGAAGATTTAAAAAACACTTAGTTTGATAGCGTCCTGTCTGACAAGAACTCATCAATAGCTGGGGTGTAAAATCCTCATTTCTGTGTTGTTCTATCACTTCCCTATTATTTGTCTGTGTAATCTCTGTTTGGTTCTGTGATTGTTTCTGTCTTCTGTATCATTAATTTTGTTGGGTGTAAACCAATTAAGGTGGTGGGATATAACTGGTGTGACAGACCCAGACCAGTGGGGTACAGGAGTCTGGTAGAGGGCAAATATACTGGTCACTGGATGAGTAGTTTTCTGTTCCCTGAGTGACCAGAGAAGGGGCTGCACTAGAGTAATCAGGAACCTGCTAGAACCAGTTAAGGCAGGCAGGCTAATTAGGACACCTGGAGCCAATTAAGAAGAAGCTTCTAGAATCAATTAAGGCAGGCTAATCAGGGCACCTGGGTTTTAAAAGGAGCTCACTTCAGTTTGTGGTGTGAGTGTGAGGAGCTGGGAGCAAGAGGTGCAAGGAGCTGAGAGGGAGATGGTGTGCTGCTGGAGGACTGAGGAGCACAAGCGTTATCAGACACCAGGAGGAAGGTCCTGTGGTAAGACTAAGGAAGATGTTTGGAGGAGGCCATGGGGAAGTAGCCCAGGGAGTTGTAGCTGTCATGCAGCTGTTACAGGAGGCACTTTAGACAGCTGCAGTCCACAGGGCCCTGAGCTGGAACCCGGAGTAGAGGGTGGGCCCGGGTTCCCCCCGAAACCTCCCAATTGACCTGGACTGTGGGTTCTTCCAGAGGGGAAGGTCTCTGGGCTGTTCCCCAACCCACATGGTGAATCTCTGAGGCAAGAAAATCTGCCAATAAGCGCAGGACCCACCAAGATAGAGGAGGAACTTTGTCACATTGGTTAAATAATCATGTTACAATATGTTAAAATTGGTCAGTTAAATTTCATTAAAATAATTGGTTACGGTATGGCTAAGCAGAACTCAAGTTTTTATATTCTGCAGTCAATCAGGAAGTAAGGGGGGATAGAAACAGAGAATGGGGGGGAATTGGAATAATGTTTTGCTAAGGGAGGGAATGGGAATAGGGAATGGGAACAGGGCCACAGGCAAGGCTCTGTGGCGTCAGAGCTGGGAAGGGGGACACTGAGAAAAAAATTAAAATCATTTCTAGCTAAAAGTTCACCCCAATAAACATTGAATTGTTTGCACCTTCAAACTTTGGGTATTATTGCTCTCTGTTCATGCGAGAAGAACCAGGGAAGTAAGTGAGTAAAAAAAGAAGCCCTCTAACAACCTTGTTTGTACAGTTCAGAGAGGCAGAAGAATCCTGCATGGTGCCCGTCCCTGCCTGGTGACAGCTCCTCTATGGCCCAAGGTTAGGAGGGGTGGTACAAGCCCAGCCCCTAATAAGCAAAGCCACATCCTAGTTCCCTGAGCAGCCAAATGCTGCAGCACCCATGGCCCCGGGTCTCCCACTCCTTGGTCATGTATCGGGGGCTGACAAGTGGAAACTGTAATAATTTAATGAACTGTGTGCATGACTCGGTACTTACCACTTTGGTGCCGCTCCCCAGTGGCTGCAGAAGGGTTCAAATGCTGCTCCTGGGGCAGAGCAGGAGACATGAGCTGTGTGTGTCATGGACCGGTCTGGGGAGGTGTGCATGGGCGTTACCAGACTGGCGGAAACTGACCCACATCAATGGAGGAGCCGAGAGGACAATGGGAACCCCAAGGACTGACCAATCAAGACGAAGCGGAAGCACCAGCAGGCTGACCGTGTGAACCCAGCATGTATTTGCTGGGGGAGGACAACGGACCGAGAGGAGACAAGAGGGGTGATAAGACCGTGGCTCACAGAGACACAGCAGCTCTGCTCTGGGACTGACAGATGGACACAGCAGCTCGGCTGGGTGGACCCCTCACACCGGGGGGACTGAATGCTGGCCGAGCCCCTGTCTCTCTGCACTGACGTAAGGATGCTCACCTCCTGCAGCCAGGTGACTCATCCTTGTTTTGCACAGGCTGCCCGCTGTCGCTGCAGAACCTCACTGGGAGCATCATGTACTGAAGGGGCCCAGTACAAGTCTCCTGCAGGAGTCTGGCTTTGGCTGGATTTGCTGCAGGGAGACGGGGTCGCTGGTGCTGAAGGCCCAGTTTCAGAGTTGCGGAAGCCACAGGCCTGCCCCTGTGGAACTGTGTGGGTCCCTGTGGCTCAGCACATATGCCAAAGGGGTTGCTCCCAGGGGACTGGTTACAGGCTGGAGCATAGACCAGACCCTGTAGGCACGTAACAAAGAATACCCTTGCCAGAGGGTGGCTACAGATGTGGTGGGATATCTCAATCAAGAGACCTTGAATCACAGTGCAGGATGAGGTGGGGCTCCGACAGAGACCCGAACAGCCAGGATTTAGCAAAGAGATACGGGCACATCGCCTTAGGATAGTGATAAACAGAAAAAAATCTGCCTTCCTAACCAATTTGGGACTTTCTGAGCTTAAAGTGTTACCATTTGGGTTAATGAGTGCAGGATCCACCTTTCAAAGGCTTGCGAATCAAGTGGCTGGGTGACAGGACTTTGCTCGTGTCTACATTGAGGATATTGCAGTCTTCAGCAATTCCTTGCCAGAGCATAAGGATCACCTGGGAATGGTGCTGAAGAGACTCAAAGGTGCAGGTCTAAGTGTAAAGGTGTCAAAGTGCAGGATGGGGCATTGAAGATGTAAAACAAATTCTGTCAGGAAAGGCGAAGCCGGACTCTGGCCAGTGAATTGTGCACTGACGCATCCAACACAGGCTTGGGAGCGCTGATGATGCCAGCAGGGGGGGGCACCGAGCAGCATCCCATCCCTTTCTGAGCAGAAAATGGACTCCAAGTGAAAGGAATGACGTCGTTATAGAACATGAATGCTCGGCAACTGTGGGTTGTCCGACAGCTAAGATCCTACCTGTTCAACCGGAGGCGCTGGGTACTGACTGACTGCCCCCCTTTAGCGTGGCTACACAGAACCAAAGGCACCAACTCTTGGTTGGTACGCTGGAGTACAGCCCTCCAAAGGCATGAGATGGAGACTCAACATGTCACGGGGGCAGACGCGCTATCCAGGCAAGAGGGCCCAGAGCAGATGCATTCGGAATAGCCAGTGGCTAGGCCTAGGGCGTCAATGTCAGGAGGCGACAGGACACAGATGTGCCCAAACACGCCCAGGCAGGTACGTTACATGTCCAACAACCATTTTCTCACTATTACACTGATGGGGTCGTGTGTGATTGGTACATTCCTCAGGGTACAATCTGGACCGATGGACAGCTGTGTCCCCTCAGCTCTCCAATTTGGGGAGCCTTTTACATTGCTTCATTGTGAGAGCAGCCACTCCTGGCCTGTTCACACACGGCTTCTCGCATGCAAAATCACTCCCAGCTGAATATATGAGTGCTTCTAGCCAGCCACTCCTGAATTATATTGCAGAGTGACACTAGCAAATTCCCAGTCCTAGACTTGTCTCCAGAAATATGCGTTTTGTATTGCCCAGCTCTCTCCTTCTGGACAATACAAGCTCATAGAAAGTCCATCATTTCATTACTAGAAAATGACATGCACAAATCTTGTTATCTCAAGTGGAGGGTCCCAAACACTTCAATCCAAACACACTGGCTTAGATAAAACAACAAAACAAGTTTATTAACTACAGAGAGAGAGAGAGAGATTTTAAGTGATTACAAGTAATGAGGCATAAAAGTCAGAATCGGTTACAAAGAAATAAAAAATAAAATGCAAACTAATACCTAACTTTACAAGCTAAGTGAACTTAAAGCAAATGGATTTCTCTCGCCGTGTATTCACGACTGTCTGGCTGGATTCTTTCAGCCAGGACGACTCCCCCAGTTCAGTGATGCTTCCTTTGTCTTTCAAACGTTATTGATGCCGTGAGTAGAGATGAGGAGTGAGAGAGAGGTGATTTGGGGCATCTGTTCCTCATTTTTACACCTTTAGCTCCTCTTTGAGAATCACCTCTAGCTGGGGTTCAGGCAACAGCGAGTCTGTTTGCCAAGATGTAAATTTCTCGCTCACATCCTTCTTCCTGTCAAAGAATGGCCGCTTAACTAAGTGATATAGTCCAGTTGATTTTGTTGACACCTGACTGACATGTCAATTTCCCTGTTTGCTCTGAGGAACTGATTTGGGCTGCTTCCCCAGATTTGAAATATGCCTTAGCAACATGGTAACTGAGCCTTCGTGGGTCACAACTGAGAATACCAAATTCAGGACCAACTGCTGAAAAATAGAGCTGATATGCCCCAAAGCTGGTGGCTATTCTCTCATGAGATATACCAAACCAGCAACAAAAGTAAATTGCTATTTCACCACACTGGCTAACAAGCAGTCAGAACAGCAGTTTCCTTAAGCATTCCAGTCCTTGTATCGCCACCAAAAACACTAGACTTATAGATGAGTGGTTCTTTAAAGCCAATTTAATCTAATAACAGGTTCTTCTGATCCAAAGGACCATGCCCAGGTCAATATACAACTCAGATCTTACTCAAAAATCACAGTGTTGCCAGTCCTTTAGTATCTGAAATCTAAAGGTATATTGAAAGAAAGAAAGAAAGAAAGAAAGAAAGAAAAAGGTGAGAGTTAAAATTGGTTCAAGGAATCAAATAAGTACAATAACTGCAAAGTTCTTGGTTCAGGCTTGTAGCAGTGATGGAATAAACTGCTGGCTTGATAAGTCTCTGGTTACTTCCAAATCATTGGAAGGACCTCAGTCCCTTGGTTAGAATGTTCCATTAGTACAAGTCCTTAGTCCAGAGGTTTGAGCTGGAAAGAGGCAAAATGGAGGTGTTTCCAGGGCCTTTTATAGCTTCTGCCATGTGGAACATTGTTTCAAACAAAGCCCTCAGCACAGCTAGTAGAAAATTACAGGTAAAAGATGGGGTATGGAATGATATGGGCAAGTCACATGTCCAGGCAGAATGTTGATTAGGCACAGCAGGAAATCATTACCTATACCCCAGACAGCACATCTGCAGGACAGTCCATTCAGTGTACATGGTCTCCCATGGTCAACTGTCGGTTAAGTGTTTCTTGATGAGCCACTTAATATGGGTCATTACACATACTGAATCTATTTCCCCATGCTAAGTATCCTCACACCGTCTTGTCAACTGTCTAAAAAGGACCGTCTTGTTTATCACTACAAAAGGTTTTTTTTCTCCTGCTGATAATAGCTCATCTTAATTAATTAGCCTCTTACAGTTGGTATGGCTACTTCCACTTTTTCATGTTCTCTGTATGTATATATATCTTCTTACTATATGTTCCATTCTATGCATCTGATGAAGCGGGCTGTAGCCCACGAAAGCTTATGCTCAAATAAATTTGTTAGGTTCTAAGATGCCACAAGGACTCCTGTTCTTTTTGTGGATACAGACTAACAGGGCTGCTACTCTGAAACCTTAATTTGAATAGTCCCTCCAAGATGTGCAGACTAAATACCTTGTGGGTGTTACCCCAGGAGCAAACAGTTGAAATCCAGGTATAGAGCCAATACTCATAACTTCAAATACAAAAATGATACGTGCATACAGATAGCATAATCATATTCAGCAAATCATAACCTTTTCATAGACATCTTACATGCCACATTTTGTACAAGATTTTTTGCAAATATATAACAGTGGTTGCAACAATGATCTATATGGTTATATTTTAATCAGATAACATCACAAACATCATACAGCAGAATCTTATAACATTACCTATAATGTGCCCCTCAAGCGCTGGATGAGGTGGCACATCCTGGTTCCCTACTCGGAGGGGCTTTCTGATGCCCCCCCCCCAGAGGGGCTGCCCACCGCGGAACCAGCATCAGAAACACAAGAGGCAGAGGTCGCCCCTGAGCCTGGTCAGTTTCTGGCGGCACATCTGTTATTAATCTAGGAATGGGAGGGATTTCCAATTTATTACCCAAAGCAAAATGTATTGCAAGCTGCAGGCAGCCGCATGTAGCCAGTAATGGCAGGTTGCTGGCACCACGTGAAATTCAAAATGGAGATTGGGAGCGCAAACAACACTGAAACAAGCATTTAACATTAAACTTGGACTAGAAACTCGCACATTCTTATCTAAATATTTGCACTCTATACCATTATCTAAATCATTGACGATACTGAACAGAACCGGACCCAGAACAGATCCCTGCGGCACCCCACTTGTTATGCCCTTCCAGCATGACTGTGAACCACTGATAATTACTCTCTGGGAACAGTTTTCCAACCACTTATGCACCCACCTCATAGTAGCCCCATCTAAGTTGTATTTGCCTAGTTTATTGATAAGAATATCATGCGAGACCATATCAAATGCCTTACTAAAGTCTAGGTATACCACATCCACCGCTTCTCCCTTATCCACAAGACTCGTTATCCTATCAAAGAAAGCGATCAGATTGGTTTGACATGATTTGTTCTTTACAAATCCATGCTGGTTATTCCCTATCACCTGACCACCTTCCAAGTGTTTGCAGATGATTTCCTTAATTACTTGCTCCATTATCTTCCCTGGCACAGAAGTTAAACTAACTGGTCTGTAGTTTCCTGGGTTGTTTTTATTTCCCTTTTTATAGATGGGCACTATATTTGCCCTTTTCCAGTCTTCTGGAATCTCTCCTGTCTCCCATGATTTTCCAAAGATAATAGCTAGAAGCTCAGATACCTCTTCTATTAGCTCCTTGAGTATTCTAGGATGCATTTCATCAGGCCCTGCTGACTTGCAGGCATCTAACTTTTCTAAGTGATTTTTAACTTGTTCTTTTTTTATTTTATCTTCTAAACCTACCCCCTTCCCATTAGCATTCACTATGTTAGGCATTCCTTCAGACTTCTCCATGAAGACCGAAACAAAGAAGTCATTAAACATCTCTGCCATTTCCAAGTTTCCTGTTACTGTTTCTCCCTCCTCACTGAGCAGTGGGCCTACCCTGTCCTTGGTCTTCCTCTTGCTTCTAATGTATTGATAAAAAGTCTTCTTGTTCCCCTTTATTCCTGTAGCTAGTTTGAGCTCATTTTGTGCCTTTGCCTTTCTAATCTTGCCCCTGCATTCCTGTGTTGTTTGTCTATATTCATCCTTTGTAATCTGTCCTAGTTTCCATTTTTTATATGACTCCTTTTTATTTTTTAGATCATGCAAAATCTCGTGGTTAAGCCAAGGTGGTCTTTTGCCACATTTTCTATCTTTCCTACCCAGCGGAATAGCTTGCTTTTGGGTCCTTAATAGTGTCCCTTTGAAAAACTGCCAACTCTCCTCAGTTGTTTTTCCCCTCAGTCTTGATTCCCATGGGACCTTACCTATCAGCTCTCTGAGCTGACCAAAATCCGCCTTCCTGAAATCCATTGTCTCTATTTTGCTGTACTCCCTTCTACCCTTCCTTAGAATTGCAAACTCTATGATTTCATGATCACTTTCACCCAAGCTACCTTCTACTTTCAAATTCTCAACGAGTTCCTCCCTATTGTTAAAATCAAGTCTAGAACAGCTTCCCCCCTAGTAACTTTTTCAATCTTCTGAAATAAAAAGTTGTCTGCAATGCAGTCCAAGAACTTATTGGATAGTCTGTGCCCCGCTGTATTATTTCCCCAACATATATCTGTGTAAGCAGAGTCAGGATGAGCTCTACCCTGACATCTGGTGGTGAATTATGGCGAGTGGGGCTGATCTTGTTTGCATAGGCACACCCACTCGCCTGGCATGGAACAACAGCAACTGAAAGTGGTTACTTTGGCTGGTGTGGTTACTTTTGGGGGCTCGTCCGGGATTCCCTGGGTCAGTACCCCTCGCAAGCACCTGTTGAGTGTTCCACTGCATTGGGAAACAATTGTGGTTATATTTTGAGGAAATTACTGTTTGTATAATGGCTAATATGTCAGGTTTGTTGGGCCCCGGCCCTGCAGCCTCTAGCTCAGGGGCCGCAGCCTCAGCCAATGATTGGGCAAAAGCACTGGGGCAAATATTGGAAAAGGTTGTGCTGTCCCAGGCTATGTTAAACTCTTGTCGTGAGTTAAGATTATTTGCTGGGGCAGAGGAGTTTGAACCCTGGTTGGAGCATACCACTGGAATGCTGCAGGAGTGGGCCGTACCCGATGCAGAAAAGCGAAGATGTCTAATAGAGAGCCTTAGTGGCCCAGCATTAGATGTGATTCGCACCCTGAAGCTCATTGACCCTGGGGTCAGTGTGAAGGACTGCCTAGAGGCCCTTGATCATACCTTTGGGAGCGTAGAGGGCCCTGAAGACAGTTACTGTAAGTTCCTTAATTCCCGACAGCAAATTGGCGAGAAGATTTCAGCCTATATACAGAGGCTGGAGAGACTGCTTCAGAGAGCTGTCATGAGGGGAGCAGTGACTGCTGAACAGATGGATCAGACCAGACTGCCTCAAATTGTAAGAGGAGCTCAGTATCAGAACCCGATTCTACTCCATCTCCGGCTAAGAGAACGACGGGAACATCCCCCAAGTTATTCCCAGCTGATAAAGGAGGTCAGAGAAGAGGAAGAAAGGCAGGCTGCCAGCGAGTTTTGGGAAGCCCAAACATTGGAGCCAGCCGGCACAACACCACTGCAAACGGCCAGTGTACTGATGGTGAGCACCACAGAGGAACTTGCCCTACAAATGCAGGCCCTGACAGAACGGATAGCTGAACTGCAAAGCACCATTGACCGAGCTAAGACTTCCAGGAATAAGGCGCCTCTGACTGTGGCGATGGAGAAGTCAGCATTTAGAGCCACCATCCCACCTGGGCGAAGGGGGAAAGGACAATTCTTCTGCTACCGATGTGGTCAGGATGGACACAGTGCTGGCAAGTGCCATAATGAAGAAAACCCCTCCTTAGTGTATGGAAAGCTGAGGATCAGTTGGGAGAGATCCGGTAGCTGCCAGAGAGTCCGGGGACGGGGACCACCCAGGCCTGCAGGATTTGAAGATTCCCCCAGAAGCGACCGTCCAGCTGGGATCCCCGCAGGACTGATAGGGCCTCGAGCAGAGGTCATGGTGAAGATTGAAGGGGCGGAGTGTAAAGCCGTGCTTGACACTGGATCTCAAGTGACTATTATATTTCAGTCATTCTACCAACAGATGCTTAGGCACCTGCCTATACAGCCACTGACTGGCGTTGGTCTGTGTGGCCTCAGCATGGATGAATACCCCTACCAAGGGTATGTCATGGAATTCCCAGAGGAGGTTGCTGGGGTAAGAGAAGAGGTGGACACAGCTGCATTAATATGCCCTGACCCTAAAGGGACCTCTGATGTGTCTGTGCTGATAGGGACCAACTCCAGTCTCTTCAAGGTGCTCGCGGATTACTGCAGACGACGGGCTGGGGACCAGTACCTGAATACCCTGATGATCCATACGCTTTGTGCTGAAGCCTATAGGAAGATTGAGGGTGCTAAAAAGGAGACATCTGAGCTACCGATTGGGGCGCTGAAGTACATGGGCACAACCCCCTTAGTAGTGCCTGCAAGGACAGAGCAGGAAGTGCTTGTCATGAGTACCCGGCTGAAAGGCAGTAAAGGGGCATTAGCAATGGTAGAGCAGCCAGTTGAAGGAGAGCTCCCGGAAGGAGTGCTGGTCCCCAGTGGAGTCATAACCCTACCTGCTGAAGCCCAGGAAAAGGTGACTATACTGATTGCTAATGAAACAAGTCGAGATGTTGTTGTGAAACAAGGACAAAAGATAGCAGACCTCTTCGAGCCTGAATCAATTGTAAAACCCCAGTGTGAGACTCAAGTTCCGACAATAGACCCGGCAGAGTTTGACTTTGGAGATTCACCGTTGTCCGAGGAGTGGAAAGATCGCCTGAGGAGGAAACTTTGTGAAAGATCCAAGGTGTTCTCATTGCATGAGTGGGATGTGGGATGTGCAAAAGGAGTAGAGCACAACATCAGACTACATGACTCTCGACCTTTCAGGGAGAGATCTAGGAGGATTGCCCTCTCCGAGATGGAAGATGTGCGACAACATCTTCAGGAGCTGGCTGCGAATGGCATCATTACAGAGTCCCGCAGCCCATACGCCTCACCCATTGTGGTGGTCCGTAAAAAGAATGGGAAAATCCGGATGTGTATTGACTACCGCACCCTAAACCGCCGTACTGTGGTTGACCAGTACACAATGCCCCGAGTCCAAGATGCCTTAGACTGTTTGCTAGGAAGCCAGTGGTTCTCTGTGTTGGATCTTCGGAGTGGATACTACCAGATCCCTCTGGGTGAAGAAGATAAGGAGAAGACAGCCTTCATCTGCCCATTAGGGTTTTATCAGTTTGAACGTGTGGGGAAATAGAGGGGGGGGCTTTCTTTTTGATAGCTAGAGCTTTGAATCTGAAGGCCCCAAAATAAACCCTCCAACAGAGATCTGTTATGCTGATGGCCTTTGCACAGAGTAGGGCAGGCCTAAAGCTTAAACTAGACTAAACTGCACAGTTTTCTGCCAAACTCGGTCAAGGGTCATGTCCAGAGGAGGGAATGGGAGAATAACCCCCCCCCCTGCAGCAGTACTAATGAAATATGTTCATAACTGATGAAATATGATAACCGCAAGCTACGGAAATAACGTAAGAAGCTACGGAAATAACGTAAGATGCTTGTGATTTGTAAATTGTTTTGCAGAGAGTTAATCATCCTTGCTGCTATAACTATTTGCAATATTTTCCAAGTCCAGCTATCTGCAATGTAACCAATGATAGCTCTCCTTTAAGCTCCCCTGGAAACCCCCCCCCCTTAAGCCTTTGCGGAAATCCCCCGGAAAATGACATAGTCCAAGTCTTGAGAAATGTACCCAAGCTAGGGCCGAGCACCACCCCTGCGGAAACCACCAAGCGCCCTTCTACCCAAACAAACACCCACTCCTCGGAAATTAAGTCAGAGGGTAGGGAGGGGGGTGAGAAGATTGACCCCAACCCCTGCTTCCTAGCTCATGATCAGCTCATGCTCAACCCTTGCCCAGCTTGTGATTTGTCCCCAAAGCTCGTGCTCAACCCTTGCTCAGCTTGTGATTTGCCCCCAATGATTTAATTCATGACGTATTGTTTGTACCCTGCTTGTGGTTTAATGCAATAAAAGCAGCCTGTGAGCTGTTGCTAGGGGCGCCAGTTTGAAAAACTGCACCCCAACGCGTTGGTATGTATTGCAATAAAGGCCTCAGGCTCTGAGTCTGTGAACTAAAATCACTGCATGGGTGATTCTTTCCACGACAAACGCATGCCCCAAGGGATTTCTGGAGCACCTGCCACATTTCAACGTCTTATGGAGAAAGTTGTGGGAGACATGAATTTACTGCAAGTGTTAGTTTATTTGGATGACCTGATTGTGTTTGGAAGAACCTTGGAGGAGCATGAAGAAAGACTTCTTAAAGTGCTTGATAGGTTAGAGGATTATGGTTTGAAGCTTTCAATTGACAAATGCCAGTTCTGCAGGACCTCAGTGAAGTATGTGGGTCACATCGTGTCCCAAGAGGGTGTGAGTACTGATCCCGATAAAATAGAAGCACTCACTACATGGCCATGTCCAAGTAACTACAGAGAACTCAAGACTTTTCTTGGGTTTAGTGGCTACTACCGCAGATTTGTGAAAAACTATGCTACGATTGTAAAACCTCTGAATGATCTTACCAGGGGATACCAGTCCAGCAGGAACAAATCTAAGACCAAGAATAAGGGGAGGTCCCCAAAGCCTCCTGTGCAGAGATACTATGGCCCCTTCGAACCATTTGGGCCACGGTGGGATGAGATATGTGAAAGGGCTTTTCGAGAAATCATTACTTGCCTAACTCATGCTCCAGTCCTAGTCTTTGCTGACCCAAGCAAACCATTTATCCTGCATACTGATGCCAGTTTGGAGGGTCTGGGAGCAGTACTGTACCAGGAACTGGAAGGAAAACGTAAACCTGTAGCCTTTGCCAGCCGAGGACTGTCTGATAGTGAAACTCGCTATCCCACCCACAAGCTGGAGTTCTTGGCCTTGAAATGGGCCATCACTGAGAAATTTCGAGACTACTTGTATGGTGCTCAGTTCCAGGTGTGGACAGACAACAACCCACTGACCTATGTGTTAACAAGTGCTAAGCTGGATGCTACAGGGCAAAGATGGGTGGCCGCTTTGGCTAGCTATGACTTCAGCATTCAATACCGATCAGGGAGAAGCAATGTAGATGCAGATGCATTGTCCAGGCGTCCACAGGCACCAGGAGTTGCTGTGATACCCACAGATGGAGTGAGGGCTATTTGCAGTGTGAGTCGCCGGGAGCCAGAGTCCCATGAAAGTCTTCATGGATGTGCTGCAGAAGCTTTGGGCCTGCCCCCTGAATGCGTGCCTTCTGCTTCAGTGAACTATATTGCGTTGGACCAATCTCCTTTGCCCATGCTCAATGCGGCTGACTGGCAGGAAGCCCAGCTGCAAGATATTGACATTCGTGATACACTACTTGCCAAAAGGGAGGGGCGAAGCCCAGCTGTGGTTGTCCCACCTAACCCGGAGGGTAAACTACTATTGAGAGAATGGACCAAACTAAAACTGATTCAGGGAGTGCTACACCGAGTGACCACAGACCCTTTACAAAAGCAACGAGCACAGCTAGTGCTGCCAAAAGAGTACAGAGCCCTGGCCATGAGGGCCCTGCATGATGACTTTGGCCATTTAGGGATGGAGAGGACCCTGGAACTTATTCGTAGTAGGTTCTATTGGCCTCGGATGGCTGAAGATGTTCGCAGGAAATGTGAGACCTGCGCTCGATGTGTTCAAAGGAAAACTCTGCCCACGAGGGCTGCATATCTGAAGAACATCACCAGCAACAAACCTCTGGAGCTGGTATGCATTGATTTCTTGTCTTTAGAAGTAGACAAGAGAAATATTGGGAACATTCTAGTAGTGACTGACCATTATACGCGATATGCGCAGGCATATCCCACACGTGATCAGAGGGCCATCACTGTTGCTTGAGTACTGTGGGAGAAATATTTCTCAGTTTATGGATTTCCAGCCCGGATACACTCGGATCAGGGGCGGGACTTTGAGAGTCACCTTCTGAAGGAGGTGCTGAGGATAGCGGGAATTAAAAAGTCTAGGACAACGCCTTATCACCCTCAAGGTGATCCACAGCCAGAGAGGTTCAACCGAACCCTATTAGATATGTTGGGGACTTTGCGGCCAGAGCAGAAGGCAACCTGGAGCCAACATGTCGCATTTCTGGTGCACGCCTACAATGCCACAAAGAATGATGCTACAGGAGTCACCCCATATCTCTTAATGTTTGGGCGAGAACCAAGATTACCCATAGACCTGTGCTTTGGTGTATCAGAGGATGGAGATAGCTATGAAACTCATCAGCAATATGTATCCCGACTAAGAGAAAAGCTGCGGGATGCTTATCACTTAGCTACATCTGCGGCTCGGAAGAACGCAGACCGGAACAAACATCGATATGATGCTAGGGTACGTCTGCAAGAACTCCAGCTGGGGGACAGAGTCCTGCTGCGAAATTTGGGTATTACTGGCAAACACAAGATAGCTGACAGATGGAAGGCAATGCCTTACTTGGTGATGGAAAAGCTAGGAGATCTGCCGGTCTACAAGATCAAACCTGAAGATGGTCCAGGGCAGACAAAGACAGTGCATAGAAACCTTTTGCTCCCTGTGGGGGAATTGGTAGACACCCCGTATGAGATGGGCCACAACAGGGCAATCGGGCGGAACGAAGGTGCTGGACCAAAGCTGCCCTCCAACGTGGACAGCCAGCCCCCTGCAGCTAACCTACCCCTATGCAGCACATGCGAGAGTGAGTCTGAGGAGGAAGACACAACCATGGTGTATCCTGGGATGGAGACAAGATTTCAGTCTCGATCAGCATCAAAAGAGAGCTCCTCCTCTTCCTCCCTAACCCCCATGGCAGAAGTATTTAGGCCCATTCCTGACACCACTGGGCCACTGGTGGGACCCCCATGTGATGACACACACAGGTTATTGGACAGTGGAGACATACAGGTGGAGGATGTCCTGGGCACCTTGGACCCTCCACTGTTAGAACTAGAACTGCAGGGGCCTATGCCAGTAGCCGAGGGGCCCTCAAAGGAAACCTCCCCATCTGTCGTTCAAGACGCTGTCCACTCTACCACGGTAACAGAGAGTCTCAATAGACGAGACAGGGTAATAAGACCAGTAAAACGGTTGACTTATGATGCACCTGGGGTGACTAGTGAGGAACCAATATGTTTAGCACACAGGCTTGTGGAAGCTAAAGTGGGCTATCTGAGGCCCTTTGGAGGGAACCAGTGAGTTGGTATAATAGGGAGTGTGATTTGTCGGGACGACAAATTCTCGGCTGGGGGGAGGATGTAAGCAGAGTCAGGATGAGCTCTACCCTGACATCTGGTGGTGAATTATGGCGAGTGTGGAAAAGAACTCCAGGGGCTGATCTTGTTTCATAGGCACACCCACTCGCCTGGCATGGAACAACAGCAACTGAAAGTGGTTACTTTGGCTGGTGTGGGATCCCCAGTTTCTCTATTATTGGGGCAGGAAGAATAAAGTTTTGTTACCCTGATTCTGTGAATCAAGGCCAGTGGAACTGTTGTATGACAGAAGGACTGAGTGAGTCCTTCACCATTACCTAAGTAGCACTTGCTTGACAAGGGGCATGGGTTACAAAACCCAGTGAATTGAGAGAGGATGGGGACAGGTATTTGTACCTGATGGTATGGGCCCTCTTTGAGGGTTTGAAACACCAATTGCACCACTGCCTCTCTCCACTGTTGAATGTCAGAGCTAACTTTGATTCCATTAGGAGTCTAGTTACAGGCTGCTGAGCTGAATTCACTTTGGGCCAATGGTGCACCAGCACTGGGGCTCCCCTACTATACTATCATCTGAAATCGCTAAGAGCTGAAATCACAAAAGAGCTAAAGTTATTAAGAGCAGAGATCACTGAGTGCTGTGTTAACTAGTGGGGGAGCCTGAAGCTATATTGCTCAGCAGCTAGTGGAGCAGTTTGTGGAGACGACTGGAGAAGCAGCGAGTGGCGCGGAGCCTTGTGGGGCCGGTTGGAGTGGCCCAAGGAACGGCAAGCGGAGCTGTTTGCGGGGACGGCTGGAACGGCTCACAGGTCGGTGAGCGGAGCGGAGCATCTTGTAGAGCAGAGCAGTTTGTGGGATGGCAGGAAAGTGGACTGGCTCGTGGTGAAGGCTGCGGCGGAACCCCCACGGAGAAACAGACGTCTGGCCAGCCTCGGATCACGTAAGGTGCCCCTTAACACCCTGCGTGCCCCCCCCTTTTTGCTCTGGGGCTGCACTGACCAGGGACAGAGACTTTGGGGGTTGTTGGACTTTTGGGACTTTTGGTGGTTGCTGGACCCAAGAGACTTTGGGGGTGTTGGACTTTGGGGACTCTGGGTGATTTTTGGGTTGTTGGATTCAAGAGCCAAAGGGAAAGGACACAGCCCAATTTGCTGGGGTGGGTTTTGCTCATGGTTTGTGTTATGAATCCTGTTTGTGGTGTTTTTCCAATTTTATGCTGATGTCGTTTACCTCATGTTATTAAACATTTTCTGCTACACTCAGACTCTGTGCTTGCGAGAGGGGAAGTATTGCCTCTTAGAGGTACCCAGGGGGGTGGTATGTAATTGTCCCAGGTCACTGGGTGGGGGCTCGAGCCGGTTTTGCATTGTGTTATTGAAACGGAACCCCTAGATACAGAACCCGGCCCTTGTTGCTGCCAACTTAGATGGGCAGAAGGGTTACATCTGGATAGTTGAAGTCCCCCATCACCACCAAATCTTAGGCTTTGGATGATTTTGTTAGTTGTTTAAAAAAAGCCTCATCCACCTCTTCTACCTAGTTAGGTAGCCTGTAATGTACTCCTAGCATGACATACCCTTGTTTTTTACCCCTTTTAGCCTAACCCAGAGACTCTCAACACTTCCGTCTCCTATGTCCATCTCCACCTCAGTCCAAGTGTGTACATTTTTAATATATAAGGCAACACCTCCTCCCTTTTCCCCCTGTCTATCCTTCCTGAGCAAGCTGTACCTATCCACACCAACATTCCAATCATGTGTATTATCCCACCAAGTTTCGGTGATGCCAACAATGTCATAGTTGTATTTATTTATTAGCACTTCCAGTTCTTCCTGGTTAGACCCTACAATAACTCACCAGTACCCATACTTCTCGCGTTTGTATATAGGCATCTAAAATACTGATTTGATTTTGCCTCCCAGTTTTGCCCTGACCCTCCTTTCTCTCTGCCATTATAGTCCACGCTCCCTCCTATTTCCGACCCATCTCCCAGGTCTCCATGTTCCCCACTTAACAAACTGGCTTTCTGTGGTCTCTTCAACTTTCCCCAAAACACACCGGATTCAGGGCCATGAGACAGTTCTGTTTGTTCCTGGCTGACCTTCACCATTTCACTCCTTTTCCTGGCCCCTGCATTTTGTTCAATGACTTTCCTCTAATTGTCTAAGTCCCTCAGTATCCTATCCCTACCCTCCAGCATATCTACCACTCCTCCCAGTTTAGTGTCATCTGCAAACTTGCTGAGAGTGCAGTCCACATCATCCTCCAGATCATTAATGAAGATATTGAACAAAACCGTCCTCAGGACCAACCCCTGGGACACTCTGCTTGATACTGGCTGCCAACTAGACATGGAGCCATTGATCACTCCCCGTTGAGCCTGATGATCTAGCCAGCTTTCTATCCACCTTATTGTCCATTCATCCAGCCTATACTTCTTTAGCTTGCTGGCAAGAATACTGTGGGAGACCGTCCACTGCTTTCCCCTCATCCGCAGAGCCAGTTATCTCATTATAGAAGGCAATTAGGTTAGTCAGGCATGACTTGCCCTTGGTGAATCCATGCTGACTGTTCCTTATCACTTTCTTCTCCTCAAAGTGCTTCAAAACTGATTACTTGAGGACCTGCTCCATGATTTTTCCAGGGCACTACATTAGCCTTTTTCCAGTCATCCGGGACCTCCCCCACTTGCCATGAGTTTTCAAAGATAAAGGCCAGTGGCTCTGCAATCACATCTCCCAACTCCTTTAGCAACCTCGGATGCAATGCATCCAGCCCCATGGACTTGTGCTCGTCCATCTTTTCTAAATAGTCCTGAACCACTTCTTTCTCCACAGAGGGCTGGAAACACTTGGAAAACATTTGCAGCTGAGATTCAGGAGAGAGAGTCTGTAGGGAAGGATGCTCCCTGCTGCTTTTTCCTCCCCTGTTGGAGTTTCTTTTGTTTCCCTTCCTGCTTGATGACTCTGTTTGTTGCTTAAATGCAAATTAAACAGAGCACCCATTCCTTTGTTGAGACAGGCCTGTTTGCCAACCTCAGGTTAGAGCACGTGTTAACACCATAAAGGAGAATCTTATCACTTCACGTACAATGTTGCCACACACATATTAGATCAGGGCAATACTGACCGGCAAATTATACATTTACAAATAATACATTGCAAGATTGTACAAAGATTATTACAACAGTGGGTACGGTGTGGGCACAAGGGTACATTCTGTCACACTCCCCTACCTTCCCCCTCTCAGTCCTTTGTTCTCGAGGTGGGGTCTTTACTCAGCTTCCCTGCTGAGAGGCAGGGAAATCCATAAACCATTGGGGCTTGCATTGTCTCTCTGACCCCTTTCTTGATGTGGGTCAATTTCCACTAGTTCCTTAATGACTCCCTCCTCCACCCAGACAGGGAGGTGACGCCCACCTATGGCTCGGAACCTGTCCTGAGAGCAAACTTGCTCCTATTTTTTCTCCCCACAGGGTAACACTGCAACACATAGGGGAAACTGAAGCACATACACGGGTCATAAAATACTACAAAAAATTCCCACTTTGTCACAGGGACCAATCCCCTGGTTTTGTTGGTTTTTTCCCCCCACTGGCTGATCTGACCCAAAGTGGCTCTATTCACCATGGCACTGTCTTCCAGGACGCTGGGGCTTTCAAATGTGATGAGAAGGCCCAAGCTGAATCCTGGTATGTTATAGGAAATACATTTCCTGCTGTGCGGCGCTCATACTCAGGGTCATTGGCACCCCATTGTGCTGGGTGCAGCGTGGACACACAGTGACCAAGACCAGGCCGGCATAGCAGGGGGCTGCAGGTCGGGATTGAGGGGCACCGGTGGAGAAGGGGGTCAGGCAGCCCCTGCTCTCACTCTGCCCCTGGACCTGGTGCATTCTGGGTGCATTTGCATTTCCCCGGAGGCCCCTCCACCTCTGCCCAGAGCAAAATCCCAATCAACTGTGCCAAGCGGGTGCAGGGATGTCACTGCCTCTGGGCTCCAGGACTGGCAGACTCTGTTAATGGTTCATTCGCTGGGGAATAAGAGGCTGGAGCAGCCCCTGAAGGAGAGACAGACAGGGACCTCGTAGCTCCACAGACACCCAGGAACTGCTCCTTCCCCTGGCACGGAGTCACCCCAGGTGAGTGGGAGCCCCAGCCCTGTACGGACAGCCCTGGCATCACATGGCCTTACAGCAGATTTCTTCTTTTGGGGTATCTGGTGAGCACAGGGGCTGCACACAGACTGGGGTGTTATTGTAGGGTCTCTGGTGCGCACAGGGGCTGAACACAGACTGGTGAGTTATTGTAGGGTCTCTGGTGAGCACAGAGGCTGCACACAGACTGGTGAGTTATCGTAGGGTCTCTGGTGAGCACGGGGGCCATGCACAGACTGGTGTGTTATTGTAGGGTCTCTGGTGAGCACAGGGGCTGCACACAGACTGGTGAGTTATTGTAGGGTCTCTGGTGTGTACGGGGGCCATGCACAGACTGATGAGTTATTGTAGGGTCTCTGGTGAGCACGGGGGCCATGCACAGACTGATGAGTTATTGTAGGGTCTCTGGTTAGCACGGGGGCCATGCACAGACTGGTGAGTTATTTTAGGGTCTCTGGGGAGCACAGGGGCTGGGCACAGACTGGTGAGTTATTGTAGGGTCTAGGGTGAACACAGGGGTCATGCACAGAAGACTGGTGAATTATTGTAGGGTCTCTGATGAGCGCGGGGGCGGCACACAGACTGGTGAGTTATTGTAGGGTCTCTGGTGAACACGGGGGTCATGCACAGAAGACTGGTGAGTTATTGTAGGGTCTCTGGTGAACACACGGGGGGCTGCGCACAGACTGGTGAGCTATTGTGGGCTCTACACATAGTGTTTGCTATTTTGGCAGGGCTGGGAGCTGGCAGCTTGTCTCTGGGCTTGGGAGACAGTCACAGGGAACTGATGGGTCTCCTGTCCCCGCAGGTGTCCCTCGCACTGTCCCGCTGGAAGCTGTGAAGGCCCATCCCGGCCAGCGATGCTGATCCTGAGCTGTTCCTCCAAGCTGCGGCTGCTGGAGGGGATGCTACAGCGGGGCCTGCCTGACACGCTGCCGGTGACCAGGACTCGCATGCCCCCGCAGGGCCGAACCCTCCCACCCTTGGGCTGGGCAGAGAGCAGGGCAAAGTCCCTCATAGACACCTGGGTGATGGGGCACATATTGGACTGGGGTGCAATCCCCTGGGTTGGGGTACATGCAGGGCTGGCCCTTCCACCTGGTCAGGGAGTAGCAGTTTGGGGGGCAGACCCTTTCTCCAGGTCAGGGGGCAGCAGTTCAGGGGCCGGGCAGGCTCTCATAGATCCACAGGGGATGTGCCATACCCCAGCTTGTCACCAGTCCCCTAGGAGCGACCCCGGTAGTGAGCCAGGGCCCGAGGCTCCACACAGCTCCACAGGGGCAGGCCCGTGACCTCCACCACTGGGCCTTTGACACCAGCCCTCCCATCTCTCTCCATGGCTCCCTGCAGCGAATGCAGCCGAACCAGATGCCTGCGGGAGGCTTGGACCGGGCCCCTGCGGTGTGTGTTGGCAGAGACCCCGGCAGCCTTTGCAAAACAGAGGAGTGGTTCATTAGTCACCTGGCTAGACTCCTCAGGTTAGCACAGGGAATCAAAGGTTAAGCCACAGCCCAGCCTGGCCAAGCCTGGGCAATGAGCCAGCCAAGACGTCATGGGCCCCATGGCTCGCTCTGTCTCTGTCCCTTTGTTCTTAGGCCAAGGTGAAAGATGCTGAGACCCCCCAAAAGCCGGCTCTTAGCCCCGTATCCTGACCCCTCGCGGCCGCTGTGCTTCAGCTGGGGGCCTCTCTGCTGCAGAGCCGTGAGGGGGAATCTCACTCGCTCGGTGTGAACATCCACCCCAGCCATTGGGGTTTCCATGGTCTCTCCAGATCCTCCTTGCGTGTGTGTAGACTTTATTCCCTTGGTTAATGAGGCTGGTCTCCAGCCGGGCTGTTACATGAGTCACAACCCGTCCCTTCCCTTCACACGCTGCGCAGAGCAGTACAGGACGCAGAGGGAAACTGAGACACACATTTGAATCAGAAAGATACTACAGAAAGCTTCTACTTCATCACACAGGCCCCCTGCCCTGGGTTAGGGGTAGCAGCAGGAGGGCAGGCCCCTTCCCCAGGTTAGAGGTAGTGGTGGGAGGGGGGTGGCAGGCCCTTCCCCTAGGTTAGAGGTAGCGGTGGAGGAGCCCTCCCCTGGGCCTTCTCCTCACTCACCCCCCTGCCTCCCAAAGTCCAAATCCAGCACCAATGCCTACTGCTCACCCAGCGTAACCGCCAGGACCTGCCCATCCAATCAGAGCACAAGCGGGCTCTGTGCCAGCCAATCTCAGTATGGTCAGGGTTTGCGTAAGCCAATGAACATGTGGGCGGCTCCATGGCAGCCAATCACAGTGTGGGACAGCTGGGTGCTAGCCAATCATGGCTCTGACCACCCCCACCCCCTGGCTCTGAATTTCCTCCTGGTCCTCACCATGGGTGGCTCTGACCACACCCAGCTAAACCATTGACAAAATGGGCCTTTTATATATTTGTATGAATCCTATGTGTGCCTCAGTTTCCCCTGGCTACCAAGTGCGGGAAGCAAACCGTGAGAGGGAACCAGCTGGCTGTGAGAAGCAGCAAAAATGTGAAGAAATGCAGCAAAGGGTAAGTGGGCAAAGGCCCCAGGGATGCTGAATTCCGCAGGGAGCTGGATACTAAATTGTCCGTTTAAGGAGGAGGAGGGGCTGTAGACACCAACCTCAATGCCTTTGAGAAGGGTTGTGATTTGATCCTGGTTTACCCTTCGCACCAGCTCTGCTGTCTCACCCCCATGCTCGGGCCCCCAAAGCCATAGAGACGTACAGCCAGATGGACGGCGTTAATACTGGGGACTGGGAACTGTTCAAAAAGGCTCCACTGCTTATGTTTGACCTGACACCTGAGGCTTATATGAAAAGGTTTTGGGGTGTGCAAAAGACCCAGGGTGGGACCTAAATGGAAGCCACCTGCCGACTGGGAGAAGCCCTCCCGACAGCTCGGATCCCAGTGCAGACAGAGGACTCAGGGTGGGGGGGGGCTGGTAGTCATGGTTCTCCTGGACATCGGCTTTGACCTCCTGCTGAGATTTTCTGTATCACCTTAAGACAAAATCCAGTCCCTGATCCTGCCCCAGCCAAGGGTTTGAACCCCAGGAGCCAGAGGCTCAGACTGGAGGTATCAGTGAAAAGGCGAATAGCTCGGCCGGCAGGGAGCAGGGTTTTCCCCCCTTGCCTGTAACACTAAGGAAAGGCTGTTGAGCTCAGGACACCTGTCTGTCTGGAAGTTGACCCCCTGTATTTGAGTGGGGCAGGGGAACCGCCCCCCCCCAATCTCCACACGGGACATGTGAGTCACACGGGGTCCGGCAGAACTTCCCTGAGGCTGTGGCCAAGGGAGCCAGCTCACAGCCTGCTCTCCCTGGGGAAACAGAGTCAGAGCGGAACCTGGTGGGAGCTGAGCCCCCAGCTGAGCATGGGCAGACACGGGCAAGGCATGGCCAAGGTTAAGACCCGGAATCGCCAGCAGAGGGGTCCTGGCCTGGGGTGAGGGCAACAGGTTAACCCCAGGAGGGGAAATGGATTCCTGGCATACACACAGCCCTGGGGTTGGGACAACCAGCGTAGGGGAGCCCCCTGCATCACCAGACCCTGGGACACCAGCACCCCAGAGACATGGCTGGGCTAAGACCAGCCTTGCAGGGGGACACACCTACACCGATCCCCCAAATGCTCAAGGGGTCAGGACACCCCAGGGAGCACCCAAGATGGCCGACACATGGAGGAAGGGGGGGGGTCATGACACTCTTCACTCCCTGGCAGATGGGGGGGTGCAGTGGCTGGATCCCATCCCAGTTTCAAACCCAAAGGTTTTGGGGTGGCAAAAGGTGCTGAGGCTGCATGAAAACTCCCCCCTGCCCCCTGCTAGTGTCAGTGAACAGACCTGCCCTAACGGTGGATGTGAGCCTGCTCTGAGCTGGGTATTGGAAAGGGTGAGTCTGATTCGAGCCAGCTGTGAGCATGCTGGCAGTGCCTGGTAGGACAGGGATGGGGAAGATGCTGTGGCTTCTATGGATAGCATTTGGGGGTTCGAACTTCACTGGGACAGTCACTAGTTTAAGTGACCCAGAGTGACAAGGCAAGCGCTGCTGACTCCTGGATTTTCCCGCCTCTCAGCCGGGAGGCTGAGCAGAGACCCCAGCTCGAGAGCACAGGACTGGGAGGTGGGGGGTACTGGACAAAGATGGAGGCTCTCACCTGGAGCTGGCCAAGGAGGTCAGACGGAGACAGAGACAGCCTGGAAAGGGACTTTCAGTCCAGCTTGGCTGGGCCCTGGCTGACCGCAATGGACACTGCTTTACCCCCAGTTCTCTCTGCTGACCTAAGGCCGCTCCGTGACTCATAAACCAGCCTGGCTTGACAATGCTGCCGGGTGTCACTGCAAACACAGGCTGGGGTGTGGGAGCCCCCAAGAGCGGCCAGGTCTCTCCCGGGGTCTGGCTCAGTGGGAGGCACCGGGCAGAGCTCGCGGGGTGGAGCAGGAGGGCTGGAGCCCAGAGGCTCAACCTCAGAGGCGGTGGCCTGCCCCGCAGGAAGAGTGGGGCCCCTGGGGGGTGGCACTTTGAGGGCTCCTCCAAGGGGCAGAGTAAAAGCTGGGGCCCAGCACCGATCCTGGGGATCGGGGACATCCCCGGACTCTGACCCCTGTGTCTTGGCAGGTCTACGGCGCTGTGATGCATGTGAACCGCGGGAACCCGGCTGGCCAGGAGGTGCTGGTGGATTCATGGCCAGCGTTCAAAACGGTCCTGACCCGGCCACGCAGAGAAGTGCGGCCTTTGCTGGGCCCCTCCCATCCGCCGCGTTCCCCTCCCCCACCTGACCCCATCTCTGCCCCGCTCCCCTCCCCCCCCGACGCCATCACTGCCCTGCTCCCCTCCCCCACCTCATGCCATCACTGCCCCTCCCCGACTTCCTTGCCCCTTTCCCTGCTTGGTGTCATCTCTACCCCTCCCCCTTCTGTCTGCCCCACCTCCCCACAGCCTGTTTCCCCTTTCTGCTGCCCAGAGCCCCTTTCCCATTCTCCCCTAAGCCCCCTGGCTCCGTTCACAGGGCCCCTTCCCCCCTCCTCAATCTCTTACTTGGGGCCCACTGTGCCCCGCTCCTCCGATGCCGTCCCTGAGGGTCATGGGGGGAGGGCAGAGGCTGCGCTCACCCACAGACAGTGTCCCCCCTGCAGGTGGCGCGGGACCCAAGCGATTATTTCACCAACTTGTACACGGCCTTCTACCGGGACGAGGGCGCCTGCCGGGCCCTGCTGGAGAACAGCCGCGCTGTGGACTGGGGCCAGGCCTTCCAGATACAGGGTGAGCCCCTCCAGCCCTGCTCCATCCAGCACCTGCCACATGGGGGGCAGGACCGCTCCCCCCTCCCATGGGCCAATAGCCCTGAGGAGCCTGCCTGGGCCCCTACCCCCCGCCCCCAGGCCAATAGCCCTGAGGAGCCTGCCTGGGCCCCTCCCCCCCACGGGCCAATAGCCCCGAGAAGCTCACCTGAGTCCCTTCTCCATCCAGACCCGGGATCCTGAATGAGCCAAGCTTGGGAACCCTCAGTTGGGCATGCTGGCTCACAGTGGCCCTTGGCCCCTCCCTGATGCTCTCCCGCACCGGGCTGGGCCCCCCACGTCCATGGGCACCTTTCAGGGGCCCCTGCTGACAGCGCACGGCTGTCCCTGCAGGACGGGGTATACGAGACCATCAGGGACATCGCCAGGGCCAGAGGGCTTGAGATGGAGACGTATCCGTACCGGCCGCTGCTGCACCCAGACCCACCTGCCATGCCCCAGTATCGGTAGGTGCCCCCCAGATATGGGGTGTGTGTGAGAGAATGGGGCAATGTACACAACCAGCCTCTGCTAGCTGGAGGGGGGAGCGGGGTTGGGGGAAGAGAAGGACCCCGGGGTGCCAGGCCAGAGGCCTCCATTGCACCCTAGATCTGGTGGCAATGAGTTCCCCAGGCTAACGGTGCTGGCAGAGTGAGGGCATCACCACGGCCACACACACAGCCCCAGGCCTTGGGCACATGCTGCCAAGGATTTCCCATCCTGCTCCGGGGCAGGGCTGAGTCAGCCCTAGAGCTTCGCCAGGGGGCAGGGGCAACGCAGCCTGGCCAAGGAACCTCTTTGGTCCCAGGATGGGGAGAGCAGGGGGAGGGGCAGTCTGTAACCCTTCAGTATCCTGGGATGGACAGCCAGGGGTCCTTGACCCCAGAGCCGTCCCCTCTGAGGGGAGGGGGCTCCAAGCACAGAGTCCCCTGGTCCCTCCTTTCCTGTCAGCGGGTAGGTCTCCGGGAAGGGTGTTCGCTGCCCACTGAGCCCTGGTGCTTTCATCTCAGGGAGCTGAGCTTAGCCAAGGCCCATTGGCACCGATGACTCTGCTGGGGCTGGACTGGGCCTTGTCAGACAGCCCCTCTGCTGAGGCCGCGGGAGTGTGTCAATCCCCTCCCCGCATGTGCCAGGGCCTGACTTGATCCCGTCCCCCCAGGGCTCCCCCTTCTCCCCCACACCAGGTCTATCCTCTCTCAGCCTCCCCCCATTCTCCCTTTGCCAGGTCACTCCCCCTCCAGCCTCCCTCCCCTCCATGGGGGACACTGGGAGGAGCGATATGGGGGCTATAGGCACCCCAGAATTTTCCATAGCCTCCCCTCCCAGTGCAAAGGCCCAACGTTACGCAGCAGTAAGGATGGCAATGCCATACCATGCCACCCGTCGGTCTCGGCTGCTGCTGGTGATGGCGCTGCCTTCCGAGCTGGGTGGCACACCCCTCCCCCACAGGATACATTCCATGCCCCCCAGTTTGAGATTCGGCAACCCCCCATCCCCTCCATTTTTCTGTCCAGCCCATCTCAGCCCCACAACTGGGAAGAGGATGGCACCGCCGGACACTGCTCTTCTCCTATGCCATGTCATACCAGCTCAATTTCTGCTCCCCGGGCTCATTCCCTTATACCAGTTCGACCCTCCCAGCCCCGGGCTCACTGCACCCCAAGCCCGAAGCTGGGTCAATATCCCCCTATGTTCACACCTCCCATGTTTGGTTGCTCCCCGCTCCCCTCCCCTAGACTTACCCCTTCTCGTGCTGGTTCTATTCCCCCTGCCCCCCACACGCTGACATCCTCCCCTTGCCAGGTCAACCCCCTCTGTGCTCACCCCACCCCGTCCTGTGTCTCTCTCCCCCCTGCCCTGTCTTGCAGGCCTGACAAGGGACTCAGGCTGGCCCCCGTGTCCCCCGCCCATGCCATGCTGCTCAGAGACACCTGGAACTTTGGGAGGAACAGCTGGAGCCTGCGGTACCTGTGCCTCCTGATCCGCCACTTCCCCAATGCCTGCCTGCTGGCCCCTGAGGGGACCCCCATCTCCTGGTCCCTCACTGACCCGCTGGCTGCCCTGACGCACGGTTACACCCTCCCGGAGCATCGCGGCCAGCACCACACAAGGCCCGTGGTGGGGACGCTGGCGGCACAGTTGCATGCCCGCGGCTTCCCTGTATACACCCGAGTGCTGCCCCACAACGAGCCTTCACTGCACACCCTGCAACGCCTCGGCTTCCGCATCCTGCCTGGGGTGTTCTACCAGCTGATGGTGAGGCCTGGGTTCACCCAGTCCCAGTCAGCCAGTGCCCTGGCCTCGGCCCAGGATCCTGCACCCAGCTCTGGGGAACGGCCACACACACATAGCACATAGCACGGGGGGAGGGGAGAGGAGGAGAAGGGGACATGGCCTAGGGCCCTGCGCACAGCCCTTGGGGACAGCCACGGTCTGCCAGCACGTAGCCCTCGGGGAGGGGATGAGACAGGGACACAGCCCAGCCATGCCCAGGGACCTGCCACCCCCGAGAAGGGGACACATCGACCAGCCACCAGGGAGCTCAGCTGTCAGCCCTTGGGAAGCCAGGGCCTGGTAGAGGAGACTAGCTCATGCTCCATTATCCCCTGGAGCAGGGCAGAGGCTCAGTAGGGGGCGCTCTCCCCGGCAGTCAGTGCTGGCCCCAAAGAGAGCAGGGTGAGGGCTCAGCAGGGGGCGCTCCCCACTCACAGTCCTGCCCCCGTGCCCTGTGCTGTGGGCTCAGCAGGGGGTGCTTTCCCAATCCCTTCCCCAGGCAGTTTGTTGCTCGGCTGGGGCTGTGGTGGGGGGGTCCCGTTTCCAGGAGCTGCGCCTGGTCTTGCCAGAGCTTTGGTGCAAGCTCCTTTGGGCTCCGACCACAGGTCCCAGCTGTGGCCCACCCCTTACCTCCCCTGTGGTGATAGGGGGCAGGTGCTGGCCATGCAAGGTTGCTCCAGGGTCAGCAGGCAGCTGGAAAGCCAGGCCAGGGCTTGTGTTGATGATGGTGCACTACACGTGGGAGGGGAGTGGCCATAGGACCCCATCATAGAGCCCTGCTGGGCCCGAAAACAGGGAGGAGCATCCGCTCTTCTCCCTGCCCCCCAGAATGGACGTCCTCGGCCCTGGGCAGGCGACTTGGGACTGACCTGCCCCCTGCCAGCCCCAGTGCACAGGCTGCTCCTCCCCATGTAGCTGGGCCCAGCTGCAGCCCCAGTGAGCTGTGGGGTTGGGGGGAAGGGACCCCCCCCACAGCAGACATGGAAGGTTCTCCTCCCCCTTGCTGGTAGGTCAGTAGCCGTGTGGAGAGGGGGTGGGGCACTCCGGCTCCTTGCAGGCCCCAGGGACACGCATCCCCTTCCTCTCAGGGGGTGGGACAAAGAGAGAATTTTCTGTATTAGTTTTGATGCCTGTGTGCCTCAGTTTCCTTCTGTACTTTGCATGTCTGCCCAGTGGGTGCCAAAAGGTTAAAAAGCCTCTCCTGGGGCAGAGCAGGGACAGGAGGGGGAGTGTCACATGGCTGGGGAGCAGGAACTGGGCGTTCAGGATCAAAACCAACCCAGATCAACGGAGGCTCCACAAAGAAGAAGAGTTGTCGTTCGGTGGGACTCAGGAGCTCCCAGCTAGGACTGAAAGAGATGGAGACAGGATCCACTTTTGGCTCTTCAGCAGCTTGACTGAGTGGGGCCCTGGCCTGTGTCTTCACCTTCACTTCTCTCTGCTGCCCCAGGGACCTCCCAGGCCGGGTTCCCGGGGACCAATAAACCGTGTGCTGTGTGGAAAAGGCTTTGGGATGTCACTGCAAACACTGGTTGGGGACACTGGTCCCCAAAGAGCAGCCAGGTCTCTCCAGGGGTCTGGCTCAGTGGGACGTGCCGGGCAGAGCTCGTGGGGTGAAGCAGGAGGGCTGGAGCCGTGTGCTCGGCCCTGGAGGAAGAGAGACCCCTTGGGGGGCTGGCATGTCACAGGGTTCCTCCAAGGAGTGGTTTAAAAGTTGGGGCCTAGCACTGATCCTGGGGAGCCACGACCGGGAGCAGCGCTGTGGGTCCCAGCCGGGGGCACCCGGCCAGTGTGGGGTGTCTCCTTCACAGCCAGAACCGACAGCAGAGAAGGGGGGGCACATCTGCAGGCAGACCCGGGGTAGAGCCAGCCCTGCCCCCAGCCAGGGCACAGTCCCACCAGGGCACAGCGCCCCCCTGCCGGCCAGAGAACTGGCCCCCCAGAGCAGTGCCCCCACCCCCAGCCGGCCGGCCTGCGTTGCCCCATAACTTTGACTCTCAGACTTGCACACAGTCTCCATTTCCCAAGATTGAATCATTATTTTAAAAACTGTATAGAAATCACCACTCTCCCATCATTCCGTGCATCTGGCCCAGCCTCTGGCCCAGCTCCGGCCTCAGCGGAACCGCTTCTCCTCCCACACGTACAGCTTCCCCGCAGGCACCTTCCGGAAAAACAGGCTCTTGCCTCGGCTCATGTTCCCCTGCACGGAGAGGAGAGGAGACGGCTTTCAGGGTGCCCTGCCCTGCCCTACCCTGCCCTGGGCAGCTTCCCTCTGCCTGTCACCCAGGCCCCAGTCTGCCTAGCCCTTCCGCACCACCAGCCTCCTACCCACACACAGGGCCAGCGCTTCCCAGCCCTTTTACAACCCCCACCCTGAGATGAGTGCCAGGCACGACTGCCCCACACACGGCGTCGCTGCGCTATGGGGCTGGGGCGAGGCTGGCATGTTACTCATAAGAACATAAGAATGGCCGTACTGGGTCAGACCAAAGGTCCATCTAGCCCAGTATCCTGTCTACCGACAGTGGCCAATGCCAGGTGCCCCAGAGGGAGTGAACCTAACAGGTAATGATCAAGTGATCTCTCTCCTGCCATCCATCTCCACCCTCTGACAAACAGAGTCTAGGCACACCATTCCTTACCCATCCTGGCCAATAGCCATTAATGGACTTAACCTCCATGAACTTATCCAGTTCTCTTTTAAACCCTTTTCTAGTGCCTGTATATCTTTTTTGAGATGGGGAGACCACATCTGTACACAGTATTCAAGATGTGGACGTACCATCGATTTATATAAGGGCAATAATATATTCTCCGTCTTATTCTCTTTTTAATGATTCCTAACATCCTGTTTGCTTTTTTGACCACCTCCTTGAGCAGCTGGCTCCAGCAGTCTAACCAAGAGGAGTAGTTGGGTGCGTAGGGGGGGAGGCCACCAGCCAGCCTGCAAGAGAGGAGAGGGGGGAGGAAGTAGCAGTGAGCCGGCCACCGTAGCCTGTTCCCAGAACCTCCCTGGCCTCCCCAGCACCACTTCCTGTCTGAGCCCTTCTGGGCTACGTTGCTTTAACGGGGCCTGAGCCAGGCAGCTCAGTCAGGTCCCAGGATCCCCAGCTGCCCCCTGTCCTTTCCCCCATGGCCAGAGCTTCCTGCCCCTGCCCCCAACACTACAGCGGGGCAGTCGGGCACCAGGGGAGCAGCCTTTCTCCTGGGGACAGAGCTGATGCTCCCTAGTGAGATGGCCAAGGGCAATACTCCCGAGGGGGTGGGGAGGGCTGATTCAGGAGGGCAGAACTCCCCCCCCACCCCACTAAGTCCCAGCTGTACTGCAGGGCGGGCAGGGACCGGCTCTCACACCCGAACAGGCCCGGGTCTATTCTGGGAGGCTGCAACCTGTGATTTTGCTCCTGCCAAGCGTGACATGGGACGGGAGGCACTGCAGGGCCAGGGAGCCCAAGAGGCTGCCAAGCGTCTGGGGAAGAGGGGAGCCACAGGAGCCTGTGCGAGGGGCAGGGGGCGAGCTGCGAGCACAGCCAGGACTAGCTCCATGTCAGGCTGGGAGGGGGGACAGATGGGGCCGGAGCCCAGGATCGCGGCTCTGCCAGCTGCAGCAGGGAGGGGATGATCTGTCCCCCCCATCCCACCCTGCCGCCCAGTCGCTAGCCCCAGAGGTGTTTCACCGGGGGTGACTGCGGGTGGGGGGTGATTTGTTCCCAGCGCCAGCCCCAGCAGGGCTGCAGCTACCCTGGGGGACGGTGCCTCTCCCTGGCTCGGCTCCTTTCCCTTCCCAGACCCGTGTATGCGCCGATATCCCAGTCTGACCGTGGCCACATGGGGGCTTTTGCCACTTTCACTCACTGCTCCAGCTTAGCTTCCCTGTGTAGACGAGCCCTGGGGGACGGGCTCTAGCCCAAAGCAGGTTCAGCACCCCTCAACTCTGGCTAACCGTGCTCTCCCTCAAATGGTCCAGTCCCTCTTTGAACCCCCCTCAGCTCCCTCCTGTGGCAGTGAGTTCCACAGGCCCCTCACACATTGGGGGAAAAGCCACCTCCTTTTATCTGAATGTGCCAGCCTTCAGCGTCCCCGGCCGCCCACCCGGTGCCATGTCTGGGCAGGGCAGAGCGCTCTCGCCTGCCGGTGCCAGCTGTTCACATTCCACATCAGCAGCCAATGACAGCAGCTCCGCTCCCCCTCTGAAGTGTTTCTACCTAGCCCCTTAGAGGCCGGAACATCGTCATCCCAGAGCAAACCCTATAGGATGTCGGGGGGAGATGCTGCATCTCCCTGCTTCCTGAACAGGAGCCGCTGCGTCCCCTGCTCCTCAGAGGTGGGGCAGACGCCCTTGCGTTGCAGGGGGAGGCTGCAGCTGGCTCGGGACGGCGTGCGGGGCACTCACCCACAGTTGGAGACGAACACAAAGGGGTACGTCAGCATACTGGCAAAGAACTGCAGGCACGAGAGATGGGCCACAGTTAGCAGGGCGGGGCGCTGGCTCCGCAGCCCCGCACGGAGCCCCCCAGCCGCAGGAGCACAAGGAATGGAGAGGGAGGGTGTCTCAGCGAGGCCCTGCCCAGAGAGGGATCTCACTGGCACTCACTGACTTTCTCCTGGGCAAGGAGGTCTTTGTCCTTCCCTTCCCAGGTCACCAGAGAGACCAGGCTCAGGACAGATATGGGCTGGACGGGTAGGGCAGTGGGCACAATATGCCCAAGGGGAGGGGGCCAGCTGGGCAGAGCACCAGGGGCGGGGCGGGGCCAGGCCAAGGTGCACGAGAGGGTGGAGAGCTCACCCACCATGCAGCACCAGCTAGTGATTTAGACTCACGTAAGCGCACCAACCTCACACCCCATGGTTCCCTCAAACTGGCCACTCCCATCCCAGAGCAGTTCTGTGGGGCTACCCCCCCCCCAGGCCTGAGAGGAGAGTAGGGGTTACACACGCACTCCAGTGACAGCCTGTGAGTAGCTCTTCATCTCGCTCATGGTGGAGACCTAGAGAGGGAGGGAAACGCATTGAACAAGGAAACCCCGCACCCTGCCACAGCCCGGCCCCTCCATCCCCAGACACAGGGGGCTGCCTCTGCCCCGATTCCCCGCACCGAGTCTGCACGCTGGGCTCCGCCAGGGCCTGAAACCCAAACTGTCCCCACGTGGGTTGCGGCCGCTGCTAGGACAGGCTCCCCGGCCGGGACAAGCAATCGGAATCCAACCTTCTCGGGCCCGCTATAATGGGAAGTCTGAAACACTAATTAAAACAGATGTGGTACGCCCGTAGGAGAGAAGGTGCAGGGCACTATACTACACAAAGAGGCAGTAAAACAAATAAAATATCAACACCTTCCACCTTAATGCCTGGCCCTAACAAAAAATGTGTTGCCATATGTCCTATGCTTTTCCAGGGATACCTGGGCAGAAGGATCCCAAAAGAAAAAGAAAAAGAAAAAAAAAGGGGTGGAGTATTAGGATATAGATATTCAGGCCTGTAAGCAAAGGCCTAGACTTTAAGAATGTAGGTGTATTCTTATCACTTAGCTAGTTATAGAGGAACAAAACAAGAATCAAAATCACAGTCTGCCTGTGTCTGGGCCTTCTCTCACCATGACAGTCTGAGGCCCTGTTCTTAGGCTAAGGCCTTTGGCTAAACAGCAAAGGCAGCCATAAGCTGGGAAGCAAACGGTCACGTCCTCACCAGTCACACTGAAATAAGGCAGTTTTGGGCTGTTAAAAAGGTGATCCAATTTTTCACCTCCAGAGAAAGGGAAGAGCCTAGAAGATTTAAAAAACACTTAGTTTGATAGCGTCCTGTCTGACAAGAACTCATCAATAGCTGGGGTGTAAAATCCTCATTTCTGTGTTGTTCTATCACTTCCCCATTATTTGTCTGTGTAATCTCTGTTTGGTTCTGTGATTGTTTCTGTCTTCTGTATAATTAATTTTGTTGGGTGTAAACCAATTAAGGTGGTGGGATATAACTGGTGTGACAGACCCAGACCAGTGGGGTACAGGAGTCTGGTAGAGGGCAAATATACTGGTCACTGGATGAGTATTTTTCTGTTCCCTGAGTGACCAGAGAAGGGGCTGCACTAGAGTAATCAGGAACCTGCTAGAACCAGTTAAGGCAGGCAGGCTAATTAGGACACCTGGAGCCAATTAAAAAGAAGCTTCTAGAATCAATTAAGGCAGGCTAATCAGGGCACCTTGGTTTTAAAAGGTCACTTCAGTTTGTGGTGCGAGTGTGAGGAGCTGGGAGCAAGAGGTGCAAGGAGCTGAGAGTGAGAGGGTGTGCTGCTGGAGGACTGAGGAGCACACGCGTTATCAGACACCAGGAGGAAGGTCCTGTGGTAAGACTAAGGAAGGTGTTTGGAGGAGGCCATGGGGAAGTAGCCCAGGGAGTTGTAGCTGTCATGCAGCTGTTACAGGAGGCACTTTAGACAGCTGCTGTCCACAGGGCCCTGGGCTGGAACCCGGAGTAGAGGGTGGGCCCGGGTTCCCCCCGAAACCTCCCAATTGACCTGGACTGTGGGTTCTTCCAGAGGGGAAGGTCTCTGGGCTGTTCCCCAACCCACATGGTGAATCTCTGAGGCAAGAAAATCTGCCAATAAGCGCAGGACCCACCAAGATAGAGGAGGAACTTTGTCACATTGGTTAAATAATCATGTTACAATATGTTAAAATTGGTCAGTTAAATTTCATTAAAATAATTGGTTAAGGTATGGCTAAGCAGAACTCAAGTTTTTATATTCTGCAGTCAATCAGGAAGTAAGGGGGGGATAGAAACAGAGAATGGGGGGGAACTGGAATAATGTTTTGCTAAGGGAGGGAATGGGAATAGGGAATGGGAACAGGGCCACAGGCAAGGCTCTGTGGCGTCAGAGCTGGGAAGGGGGACACTGAGAAAAAAATTAAAATCATTTCTAGCAAAAAGTTCACCCCAATAAACATTGAATTGTTTGCACCTTCAAACTTCGGGTATTATTGCTCTCTGTTCATGCGAGAAGAACCAGGGAAGTAACCCTAAGCAAAGCCACATCCTAGTTCCCTGAGCAGCCAAATGCTGCAGCACCCATGGCCCCGGGTCTCCCACTCCTTGGTCATGTATCGGGGGCTGACAAGTGGAAACTGTAATAGTTTAATGAACTGTGTGCATGACTCGGTACTTACCACTTTGGTGCCGCTCCCCAGTGGCTGCAGAAGGGTTCAAATGCTGCTCCTCGGGCAGAGCAGGAGACATGAGCTGTGTGTGTCACGGACCGGTCTGGGGAGGTGTTCATGGGCGTTACCAGACTGGCGGAAACTGACCCACATCAATGGAGGAGCCGAGAGGACAATGGGAACCCCAAGGACTGACCAATCAAGACGAAGCGGAAGCACCAGCAGGCTGACCGTGTGAACCCAGCATGTATTTGCTGGGGGAGGACAACGGACCGAGAGGAGACAAGAGGGGTGATAAGACCGTGGCTCACAGAGACACAGCAGCTCTGCTCTGGGACTGACAGATGGACACAGCAGCTCGGCTGGGTGGACCCCTCACACCGGGGGGACTGAATGCTGGCCGAGCCCCTGTCTCTCTGCACTGACGTAAGGATGCTCACCTCCTGCAGCCAGGTGACTCATCCTTGTTTTGCACAGGCTGCCCGCTGTCGCTGCAGAACCTCACTGGGAGCATCATGTACTGAAGGGGCCCAGTACAAGTCTCCTGCAGGAGTCTGGCTTTGGCTGGATTTGCTGCAGGGAGACGGGGTCGCTGGTGCTGAAGGCCCAGTTTCAGAGTTGCGGAAGCCACAGGCCTGCCCCTGTGGAACTGTGTGGGTCCCTGTGGCTCAGCACATATGCCAAAGGGGTTGCTCCCAGGGGACTGGTTACAGGCTGGAGCATAGACCAGACCCTGTAGGCACGTAACAAAGAATACCCTTGCCAGAGGGTGGCTACAGATGTGGTGGGTTATCTCAATCAAGAGACCTTGAATCACAGTGCAGGAGGAGGTGGGGCTCTGACAGAGACCCGAACAGCCTGGATTTAGCAAAGAGATACGGGCACATCGCCTTAGGATAGTGATAAACAGAAAAAAATCTGCCTTCCTAACCAATTTGGGACTTTCTGAGCTTAAAGTGTTACCATTTGGGTTAATGAGTGCAGGATCCACCTTTCAAAGGCTTGCGAATCAAGTGGCTGGGTGACAGGACTTTGCTCGTGTCTACATTGAGGATATTGCAGTCTTCAGCAATTCCTTGCCAGAGCATAAGGATCACCTGGGAATGGTGCTGAAGAGACTCAAAGGTGCAGGTCTAAGTGTAAAGGTGTCAAAGTGCAGGATGGGGCATTGAAGATGTAAAACAAATTCTGTCAGGAAAGGCGAAGCCGGACTCTGGCCAGTGAATTGTGCACTGACGCATCCAACACAGGCTTGGGAGCGCTGATGATGCCAGCAGGGGAGGGCACCGAGCAGCATCCCATCCCTTTCTGAGCAGAAAATGGACTCCAAGTGAATGGAATGACGTCGTTATAGAATATGAATGCTCGGCAACTGTGGGTTGTCCGACAGCTAAGATCCTACCTGTTCAACCGGAGGCGCTGGGTACTGACTGACTGCCCCCCTTTAGCGTGGCTACACAGAACCAAAGGCACCAACTCTTGGTTGGTACGCTGGAGTACAGCCCTCCAAAGGCATGAGATGGAGACTCAACATGTCACGGGGGCAGACGCGCTATCCAGGCAAGAGGGCCCAGAGCAGATGCATTCGGAATAGCCAGTGGCTAGGCCTAGGGCGTTAATGTCAGGAGGCGACAGGACACAGATGTGCCCAAACACGCCCAGGCAGGTACGTTACATGTCCAACAACCATTTTCTCACTATTACACTGATGGGGTCGTGTGTGATTGGTACATTCCTCAGGGTACAATCTGGACCGATGGACAGCTGTGTCCCCTCAGCTCTCCAATTTGGGGAGCCTTTTACATTGCTTCATTGTGAGAGCAGCCACTCCTGGCCTGTTCACACACGGCTTCTCGCATGCAAAATCACTCCCAGCTGAATATATGAGTGCTTCTAGCCAGCCACTCCTGAATTATATTGCAGAGTGACACTAGCAAATTCCCAGTCCTAGACTTGTCTCCAGAAATATGCGTTTTGTATTGCCCAGCTCTCTCCTTCTGGACAATACAAGCTCATAGAAAGTCCATCATTTCATTACTAGAAAATGACATGCACAAATCTTGTTATCTCAAGTGGAGGGTCCCAAACACTTCAATCCAAACACACTGGCTTAGATAAAACAACAAAACAAGTTTATTAACTACAGAGAGAGAGAGAGAGAGAGAGAGAGATTTTAAGTGATTACAAGTAATGAGGCATAAAAGTCAGAATCGGATACAAAGAAATAAAAGATACAATGCAAACTAATACCTAACTTTACAAGCTAAGTGAACTTAAAGCAAATGGATTTCTCTCGCCGTGTATTCACGACTGTCTGGCTGGATTCTTTCAGCCAGGACGACTCCCCCAGTTCAGTGATGCTTCCTTTGTCTTTCAAACGTTGTTGATGCCGTGAGTAGAGATGAGGAGAGAGAGAGAGAGGTGATTTGGGGCGTCTGTTCCTCATTTTTACACCTTTAGCTCCTCTTTGAGAATCACCTCCAGCTGGGGTTCAGGCAACAGCGAGTCTGTTTGCCAAGATGTAAATTTCTCGCTCACATCCTTCTTCCTGTCAAAGAATGGCCGCTTAACTAAGTGATATAGTCCAGTTGATTTTGTTGACACCTGACTGACATGTCAATTTCCCTGTTTGTCTCTAAGGGTAGGTCTACCGAACTACCGGTAGTTCGGCGGCTGGCGATCAAACTTCTGGGTTTGACTTATCGCGTCTTGTCTGGACGCGATACGTCGAACACGGAAGTGCTCGCCGTCGACTGCGGTACTCCTGCTTGGCGAGAGGAGTACCGCGGAGTCGACGGGGGAGCCTGCCTGCCGCGTGTGGACCAAGGTAAGTTCGAACTAAGGTACTTTGAACTTCAGCTACGTTATTCACGTAGCTGAAGTTGCGTACCTTAGTTCGAATTGGGGAGTTAGTGTAGACCTGGCCTGAGGAACTGATTTGGGCTGCTTCCCCAGATTTGAAATATGCCTTAGTAACATTGTAACCGAGCCTTCTGTGGGTCACAACTGAGACACCAAATTCAGGACTAACTGCTAAGAAATAGGGCAGATACGCCCCAAAGCTGTCAGCTATTCTCTCATGAGATATACCAAACCAGCAACAAAAGTAAATTTCTGTTTCACAACACTGGCTAACAAGCAGTCAGCACAGCAGTTTCCTTAAGCATTCCAGTCCTTGTATCGCCACCAAAAACACTAGACTTATAGATGAGTGATTCCTTAAAACCAATTTAATCAAATAACAGGTTCTTCTGATCCAAAGGACCATGCCCAGGTCAATATACAACTCAGATCTTACTCAAAAATCACAGTGTTGCCAGTCCTTTAGTATCTGAAATCTAAAGGTATATTCAAAGAAAGAAAGAAAGAAAGAAAAAGGTGAGAGTTAAAATTGGTTCAAGGAATCAAATAAGTACAATAACTGCAAAGTTCTTGGTTTAGGCTTGTAGCAGTGATGGAATAAACTGCTGGCTTGATAAGTCTCTGGTTACTTCCAAATCATTGGAAGGACCTCAGTCCCTTGGTTAGAATGTTCCATTAGTACAAGTCCTTAGTCCAGAGGTTTGAGCTGGAAAGAGGCAAAATGGAGGTGTTTCCAGGGCCTTTTATAGCTTCTGCCATGTGGAGGGAAACCCATTGTTTCAAACAAAGCCCTCAGCACAGCTAGTAGAAAATTACAGGTAAAAGATGGGGTATGGAATGATATGGGCAAGTCACATGTCCAGGCAGAATGTTGATTAGGCACAGCAGGAAATCATTACCTATACCCCAGACAGCACATCTGCAGGACAGTCCATTCAGTGTACATGGTCTCCCATGGTCAACTGTCGGTTAAGTGTTTCTTGATGAGCCACTTAATATGGGTCATTACACATATTGAATCTATTTCCCCATGCTAAGTATCCTCACACCGTCTTGTCAACTGTCTAAAAAGGACCGTCTTGTTTATCACTACAAAAGGTTTTTTTTCTCCTGCTGATAATAGCTCATCTTAATTAATTAGCCTCTTACAGTTGGTATGGCTACTTCCACTTTTTCATGTTCTCTGTATGTATATATATCTTCTTACTATATGTTCCATTCTATGCATCCGATGAAGCGGGCTGTAGCCCACGAAAGCTTGTGCTCAAATAAATTTGTTAGGTTCTAAGATGCCACAAGGACTCCTGTTCTTTTTGTGGATACAGACTAACAGGGCTGCTACTCTGAAACCTTAATTTGAATAGTCCCTCCAAGATGTGCAGACTAAATACCTTGTGGGTGTTACCCCAGGAGCAAACAGTTGAAATCCAGGTATAGAGCCAATACTCATAACTTCAAATACAAAAATGATACGTGCATACAGATAGCATAATCATATTCAGCAAATCATAACCTTTTCATAGACATCTTACATGCCACATTTTGTACAAGATTTTTTGCAAATATATAACAGTGGTTGCAACAATGATCTATATGGTTATATTTTAATCAGATAACATCACAAACATCATACAGCAGAATCTTATAACATTACCTATAATGTGCCCCTCAAGCGCTGGATGAGGTGGCACATCCTGGTTCCCTACTCGGAGGGGCTTTCTGATCCCCCCCCCCAGAGGGGCTGCCCACCGCGGAACCAGCATCAGAAACACAAGAGGCAGAGGTCGCCCCTGAGCCTGGTCAGTTTCTGGCGGCACATCTGTTATTAATCTAGGAATGGGAGGGATTTCCAATTTATTACCCAAAGCAAAATGTATTGCAAGCTGCAGGCAGCCGCATGTAGCCAGTAATGGCAGGTTGCTGGCACCACGTGAAATTCAAAATGGAGATTGGGAGCGCAAACAACACTGAAACAAGCATTTAACATTAAACTTGGACTAGAAACTCGCACATTCTTATCTAAATATTTGCACTCTATACCATTATCTAAATCATTGACGATACTGAACAGAACCGGACCCAGAACAGATCCCTGCGGCACCCCACTTGTTATGCCCTTCCAGCATGACTGTGAACCACTGATAATTACTCTCTGGGAACAGTTTTCCAACCACTTATGCACCCACCTCATAGTAGCCCCATCTAAGTTGTATTTGCCTAGTTTATTGATAAGAATATCATGCGAGACCATATCAAATGCCTTACTAAAGTCTAGGTATACCACATCCACCGCTTCTCCCTTATCCACAAGACTCGTTATCCTATCAAAGAAAGCGATCAGATTGGTTTGACATGATTTGTTCTTTACAAATCCATGCTGGTTATTCCCTATCACCTGACCACCTTCCAAGTGTTTGCAGATGATTTCCTTAATTACTTGCTCCATTATCTTCCCTGGCACAGAAGTTAAACTAACTGGTCTGTAGTTTCCTGGGTTGTTTTTATTTCCCTTTTTATAGATGGGCACTATATTTGCCCTTTTCCAGTCTTCTGGAATCTCTCCTGTCTCCCATGATTTTCCAAAGATAATAGCTAGAAGCTCAGATACCTCTTCTATTAGCTCCTTGAGTATTCTAGGATGCATTTCATCAGGCCCTGCTGACTTGCAGGCATCTAACTTTTCTAAGTGATTTTTAACTTGTTCTTTTTTTATTTTATCTTCTAAACCTACCCCCTTCCCATTAGCATTCACTATGTTAGGCATTCCTTCAGACTTCTCCATGAAGACCGAAACAAAGAAGTCATTAAACATCTCTGCCATTTCCAAGTTTCCTGTTACTGTTTCTCCCTCCTCACTGAGCAGTGGGCCTACCCTGTCCTTGGTCTTCCTCTTGCTTCTAATGTATTGATAAAAAGTCTTCTTATTTTCCTTTATTCCTGTAGCTAGTTTGAGCTCATTTTGTGTCTTTGCCTTTCTAATCTTGCCCCTGCATTCCTGTGTTGTTTGTCTATATTAATCCTTTGTAATCTGTCCTAGTTTCCATTTTTTATATGACTCCTTTTTATTTTTTAGATCATGCAAAATCTCGTGGTTAAGCCAAGGTGGTCTTTTGCCACATTTTCTATCTTTCCTACCCAGCAGAATAGCTTGCTTTTGGGTCCTTAATAGTGTCCCTTTGAAAAACTGCCAACTCTCCTCAGTTGTTTTTCCCCTCAGTCTTGATTCCCATGGGACCTTACCTATCAGCTCTCTGAGCTGACCAAAATCCGCCTTCCTGAAATCCATTGTCTCTATTTTGCTGTACTCCCTTCTACCCTTCCTTAGAATTGCAAACTCTATGATTTCATGATCACTTTCACCCAAGCTACCTTCTACTTTCAATTTCTCAACGAGTTCCTCCCTATTGTTAAAATCAAGTCTAGAACAGCTTCCCCCCTAGTAACTTTTTCAACCTTCTGAAATAAAAAGTTGTCTGCAATGCAGTCCAAGAACTTATTGGATAGTCTGTGCCCCGCTGTATTATTTCCCCAACATATATCTGTGTAAGCAGAGTCAGGATGAGCTCTACCCTGACATCTGGTGGTGAATTATGGCGAGTGTGGAAAAGAACTCCAGGGGCTGATCTTGTTTGCATAGGCACACCCACTCGCCTGGCATGGAACAACAGCAACTGAAAGTGGTTACTTTGGCTGGTGTGGTTACTTTTGGGGGCTCGTCCGGGATTCCCTGGGTCAGTACCCCTCGCAAGCACCTGTTGAGTGTTCCACTGCATTGGGAAACAATTGTGGTTATATTTTGAGGAAATTACTGTTTGTATAATGGCTAATATGTCAGGTTTGTTGGGCCCCAGCCCTGCAGCCTCTAGCTCAGGGGCCGCAGCCTCAGCCAATGATTGGGCAAAAGCACTGGGGCAAATATTGGAAAAGGTTTTGCTGTCCCAGGCTATGTTAAACTCTTGTCATGAGTTAAGATTATTTGCTGGGGCAGAGGAGTTTGAACCCTGGTTGGAGCATACCACTGAAATGCTGCAGGAGTGGGCCGTACCTGATGCAGAAAAGCGAAGATGTCTAATAGAGAGCCTTAGTGGCCCAGCATTAGATGTGATTCGCACCCTGAAGCTCATTGACCCTGGGGTCAGTGTGAAGGACTGCCTAGAGGCCCTTGATCATACCTTTGGGAGTGTAGAGGGCCCTGAAGACAGTTACTGTAAGTTCCTTAATTCCCGACAGCAAATTGGCGAGAAGATTTCAGCCTATATACAGAGGCTGGAGAGACTGCTTCAGAGAGCTGTCATGAGGGGAGCAGTGACTGCTGAACAGATGGATCAGACCAGACTGGCTCAAATTGTAAGAGGAGCTCAGTATCAGAACCCGATTCTACTCCATCTCCGGCTAAGAGAACGACGGGAACATCCCCCAAGTTATTCCCAGCTGATAAAGGAGGTCAGAGAAGAGGAAGAAAGGCAGGCTGCCAGCGAGTTTTGGGAAGCCCAAACATTGGAGCCAGCCGGCACAACACCACTGCAAACGGCCAGTGTACTGATGGTGAGCACCACAGAGGAACTTGCCCTACAAATGCAGGCCCTGACAGAACGGATAGCTGAACTGCAAAGCACCATTGACCGAGCTAAGACTTCCAGGAATAAGGCGCCTCTGACTGTGGCGATGGAGAAGTCAGCATTTAGAGCCACCATCCCACCTGGGCGAAGGGGGAAAGGACAATTCTTCTGCTACCGATGTGGTCAGGATGGACACAGTGCTGGCAAGTGCCATAATGAAGAAAACCCCTCCTTAGTGTATGGAAAGCTGAGGATCAGTTGGGAGAGATCCGGTAGCTGCCAGAGAGTCCGGGGACGGGGACCACCCAGGCCTGCAGGATTTGAAGATTCCCCCAGAAGCGACCGTCCAGCTGGGATCCCCGCAGGACTGATAGGGCCTCGAGCAGAGGTCATGGTGAAGATTGAAGGGGCGGAGTGTAAAGCCGTGCTTGACACTGGATCTCAAGTGACTATTATATTTCAGTCATTCTACCAACAGATGCTTAGGCACCTGCCTATACAGCCACTGACTGGCGTTGGTCTGTGTGGCCTCAGCATGGATGAATACCCCTACCAAGGGTATGTCATAGTGCACCTGGAATTCCCAGAGGAGGTTGCTGGGGTAAGAGAAGAGGTGGACACAGCTGCATTAATATGCCCTGACCCTAAAGGGACCTCTGATGTGTCTGTGCTGATAGGGACCAACTCCAGTCTCTTCAAGGTGCTCGCGGATTACTGCAGACGACGGGCTGGGGACCAGTACCTGAATACCCTGATGATCCATACGCTTTGTGCTGAAGCCTATAGGAAGATTGAGGGTGCTAAAAAGGAGACATCTGAGCTACCGATTGGGGCGCTGAAGTACATGGGCACAACCCCCTTAGTAGTGCCTGCAAGGACAGAGCAGGAAGTGCTTGTCATGAGTACCCGGCTGAAAGGCAGTAAAGGGGCATTAGCAATGGTAGAGCAGCCAGTTGAAGGAGAGCTCCCGGAAGGAGTGCTGGTCCCCAGTGGAGTCATAACCCTACCTGCTGAAGCCCAGGAAAAGGTGACTATACTGATTGCTAATGAAACAAGTCGAGATGTTGTTGTGAAGCAAGGACAAAAGATAGCAGACCTCTTCGAGCCTGAATCAATTGTAAAACCCCAGTGTGAGACTCAAGTTCCGACAATAGACCCGGCAAAGTTTGACTTTGGAGATTCACCGTTGTCCGAGGAGTGGAAAGATCGCCTGAGGAGGAAACTTTGTGAAAGATCCAAGGTGTTCTCATTGCATGAGTGGGATGTGGGATGTGCAAAAGGAGTAGAGCACAACATCAGACTACATGACTCTCGACCTTTCAGGGAGAGATCTAGGAGGATTGCCCTCTCCGAGATGGAAGATGTGCGACAACATCTTCAGGAGCTGGCTGCGAATGGCATCATTACAGAGTCCCGCAGCCCATACGCCTCACCCATTGTGGTGGTCCGTAAAAAGAATGGGAAAATCCGGATGTGTATTGACTACCGCACCCTAAACCGCCGTACTGTGGTTGACCAGTACACAATGCCCCGAGTCCAAGATGCCTTAGACTGTTTGCTAGGAAGCCAGTGGTTCTCTGTGTTGGATCTTCGGAGTGGATACTACCAGATCCCTCTGGGTGAAGAAGATAAGGAGAAGACAGCCTTCATCTGCCCATTAGGGTTTTATCAGTTTGAACGTGTGGGGAAATAGAGGGGGGGGCTTTCTTTTTGATAGCCAGAGCTTTGAATCTGAAGGCCCCAAAATAAACCCTCCAACAGAGATCTGTTATGCTGATGGCCTTTGCACAGAGTAGGGCAGGCCTAAAGCTTAAACTAGACTAAACTGCACAGTTTTCTGCCAAACTCGGTCAAGGGTCATGTCCAGAGGAGGGAATGGGAGAATAACACACACACCCCCCCCCCCCCCCCCCCCGCAGCAGTACTAATGAAATATGTTCATAACTGATGAAATATGATAACCGCAAGCTACGGAAATAACGTAAGAAGCTACGGAAATAACGTAAGATGCTTGTGATTTGTAAATTGTTTTGCAGAGAGTTAATCATCCTTGCTGCTATAACTATTTGCAATATTTTCCAAGTCCAGCTATCTGCAATTTAACCAATGATAGCTCTCCTTTAAGCTCCCCTGGAAACCCGCCCCCCTAAGCCTTTGCTGAAATCCCCCAGAAAATGACATAGTCCAAGTCTTGAGAAATGTACCCAAGCTAGGGCCGAGCACCACCCCTGCGGAAACCACCAAGCGCCCTTCTACCCAAACAAACACCCACTCCTCGGAAATTAAGTCAGAGGGTAGGGAGGGGGGTGAGAAGATTGACCCCAACCCCTGCTTCCTAGCTCGTGATCAGCTCATGCTCAACCCTTGCCCAGCTTGTGATTTGTCCCCAAAGCTCGTGCTCAACCCTTGCTCAGCTTGTGATTTGCCCCCCAATGATTTAATTCATGACGTATTGTTTGTACCCTGCTTGTGGTTTAATGGAATAAAAGTAGCCTGTGAGCTGTTGCTAGGGGTGCCAGTTTGAAAAACTGCACCCCAACACGTTGGTATGTATTGCAATAAAGGCCTCAGGCTCTGAGTCTGTGAACTAAAATCACTGCGTGGGTGATTCTTTCCACGACAATTTGGGGGCTCGTCCGGGATCACTCGACGTCCCACCGGACCGGAGGACCGTGGACCGCTCCCACACTGATCCCAGGCGCCAAGTAAGAGACCCTTGTCTCTATTTGGGATTCGGTAAGGAGCTGCACATAGGCTCTAGGTTCAGGTGAGAACGCGCTGTGATCCGAACCTTTTAAGGTTAGACTCATTTGCCTGACGCCTGTTTGTTTTGTGTGTGTCCGTTCTGTAACTTGTCTGTTTAAATTCTTGCATCATGCTGCGCTCTCTCTATCATTGTTTCTTTAGGCTATAAGCTGGGGGGGGGGCGTAGGGGACTGTCTGTTTTGTGGTGTGTACACGAGGTCTTAGACCCAACGGTTTCCTTGGAACAGCCTCGGTGAAATTACTGGGACATCCGTCTGGCAGTTAAACACTTTTAGAGTGCCAGCCCAGAATAAAAACAAGTTTCGGACGACAGGAGATTATTCAGGCAGGAACAGAGGCTGAATAGGCTAGGTGATCTCTCTGGGATATAAAGGAAACCACCACTGACTCAAGAACTGAGTGGCCCGAGGACTAGAGGTAAACAACTGAGAGGGTTTCTAATCTTAATAAGAACAAGAAGTACGCCAAACTCCTATGCTTTGCCTTTTTAAGCTTTCTATATTGTTGCTTGCTTAGCTTTGTGGCCATATCCCTCTGGGCAGTGGTGATCTCAGAGGGAGGTGAGGGACCGGCTGCAGGAGCACCCCGGGAAAGTGGACCCCATAGTGAGTAGGGGTGTAATCCACCAAACCTGTAGGATGCGGGTGGACCCCTTAAGCGAGGTGGGGTATAATCCCCTGAGTGGAGTAGAAGGGGGGCGGAATCCACTGCCTGGACTCTAACAGGAGTTAGGGCGTAATCCAGGAAGTCCCGGTGCAGCCGAAGGGGCCGGAGTAGCTCCCACTAGCAATAGGCTGGTGGACCACACTAGCAATAGGCTGTGTGAACTGATGAGACCTGCGGCCCGGGGATTGACAGGACTCCCACTAGCAATAGGCTGGGGGCTGGAAAGGACTGTTATAGCAAAGATCCCGGTTTAGGTGTGGTGTGATTGTAGGTCGCAAGGTGACTCCGGGACCAGCTGCGGGCGGGGTAAGGGACCGTGAATCGGAGACCCCCGCTCTAGTAGGTCCCCACCCTTTTCTTACCCGTTAAGTGACAATTGTGTCCCTTCTCACTCGGAGAGAGAGAAGGCCCCGGGAAACCGTCCACGTACTCCTAGGCAGTGAAGCAACCCATCCCGTTCTCTTGAAGGCGGGCCGGCGCTCTCTGCTGGGGGAGGGGTGTACGGGGACCACCTCCTTGCTCGGAGAGCGGGGAGGCCCCAAGGAATCCGTCCGCGTACTCCTAGGTAGCAGAGTATCCCATCCCGTTCTCTTGAAGGCGGGCCGGTGCTCTCTACTGGGGGAGAGGTGTACGGTGACCAAAGCTTTCCTAAACTTTTGTGTGATTGGCCTACGACCAAAACCCTTCCCCAAATCTTCCTCTGGAGCAAGGACTCGCGTATGGAGTGAGCTCCCTCTCCTTGCTGTGTTTGAAGGGGAGCCCCTGGAAATCGTTTGCCAAAACCTGGGGCAATCGGGCATCCTACCCCGTTCCCCTAAAGGGCGAATTGGTAACTCATTGCCGGACAGGGTGCATGCGAGGACCTTCCTTATAAATCCTCCCCAGTGGTGTGAATGTTGAAAGGGGTGAGGCTACACCCAGGTTTAAAAAGGAGCAAGAGGGAAGGATTGCTCTCCCTCGGAAGAGAGAGCAGAGCTTATTGCAGTGTTCTAATTTGTGTAATATAGATTTTAGTGTTGTTTAACTATTCTTCCAGCATGATAGCAAGTGTTTTAGTGTTGTTGTGTTGTTTAACCACTCTTTAAGTATAATAGTAATTGCTTTGTTAAATAATTAATCCTCTTCTACAAGGAGGGCTGGTAAAAACAGCCCACCCTCCCTGCTGAATTGGTAGTAAAACAATGTCTGTGCCCATAAGAAAAAAGGATTGGGCCCAAACCGGCAGGCAACCACAGTTTGAGGAAGTTAAGAGGGGGGGGTTGAGGGGTTAACTCTGTAGTTGCTGGTGGAAATTAAGTAATTGCAGGGTTGGCTTCTTGCTTTTTTCCTTTCATAATAGTAATTGCTTAAACAATGATGTGACGTTGTGCAGTCTATATGATTTTATAAAAACTTAATAATAAGTCAATATAATGTAACTGGAATAGTTTTAGGGAAAAATATGGTAATAAGTGAATATAACGTGACTGGGATATGCTTTATGCAAAAGGTCTCTTGTAAGGTATCATTACAGAGCTTATAATCTACTGAGTATAGTCATCTGATTTGTACCACTTTTGTATCTAAAACTAGAAATATAAAATGTATCTCTCTATCAGTGTTATAGAGGGCAGACAATTTATGAGTTTGCCCTGCATGGGCTTGTGCAGGGTAAAACGGATTTATTTGGGTTTAGGCCCCATTGGGATTTGGGCATCTGAGTGCTAGAGACAAGCACACTACTGTGAGCTGTTTTCAGGTAAACTTGCAGCTTTGGGACAAGTGATTCAGACCCTGGGTCTGTGTTAGAGCAGACTGGAGTGTCTGGCTCAGCAAGACGGGGTGCTGGAGTCCTGAGCTGGCAGGGAAAACAGGAGCAGAAGTAGTCTTGGTACATTGGGTGGCAGCTCCCAAGGGGGGTTTCTGTAATCCAACCCATCACAAATGGCATAAGCGGTAAAACTATGAATAAATGTTAAAAAAAGAAATTCTTGGTTTCTTTGCAGCCATTCCTTTGGGAGTGTCTGTAAGGTAATCCAGGCAAAAGGATATTAATCAAATGATTAAGGTAAAATCATTTGACTATATAAAAAAAGTTAGTTACATTTGTTAAGAAACGCTCCTGGTGTGTATAATTTTTTGTTTATAAGTTTAAGATGTTTTCTAGTGTTGTTTGATTTTGGTATTTAGCATTTGATCCTTAAAGTAACTTAATGCTTTACAAAATTTAAAGTGTTTCAAATAAAGACCAACGTTGTGGCTGCAGCCAAAGCCAAAAGAATGGAAAATTTTAAATCTGTTTTGGTAACAAATAGCAAGTAAAGGCTAATATCAACTAAAAAGCCACAAATAGAAATCTGGAAGTGTTGCTGGGTACACCTTGTACCCTGTACACCTTTGGCACTCCCTGGACGGTTGCGCCTCAGGTGCTCTGGCCCTATTTGCTCGCGTGCATCACCGGATGACTGTGCACCGTTGATTGCTGCAGTTAAGTAAAACTTTTCCTCTGTGGCCCAGCACTACTGCCAGTGACGTGATGATTGGGCAGACAGCACTTTTCCCTCTTTAAAAACTTTTTCTAGATATTTGAATTAATTTTATTCAAATGTTTAAATGTTATAATTGTAAGTATGTGTTAGTCCCTCTTTAAGAACTCTTTCTAAATATTTGGATTAATTTGTTCAGGTGTTTGAGTGTTGCAGGCATTTGCCTTTTTTACGGGAAGATACATTACTATGTGTTAGTTTTGGTGGTGTGTTTTCTTATGGAGGAAGGGCAAATGCAGGATCTTGGACGGAGGTTTTGCAACAGTTTTGCATTGGTAAAATATGCCATGCGGGGGCTGTTATGGGGTTTTTGCTTAAGGATTTTGTATCACAATCTGGCATATCTGAACTAATTATAAAAGAGCTATGTGCGGCTTCACAGATCCAGTATGTGTCCAGCTTCACAGATCCAGTATGTGTGCGGCTTCACAGATCCAGTATGTGTGCGGCTTCACAGATCCAGTATGTGTGCGGCTTCACAGATCCAGTATGTGTGCGGCTTCACAGATCCAGTATGTGTGCGGCTTCACAGACCCAGTATGTGTGCGGCTTCACAGATCCAGTATGTGTGCGGCTTCACAGATCCAGTATGTGTGCGGCTTCACAGATCCAGTATGTGTGCGGCTTCACAGACCCAGTATGTGTGCGGCTTCACAGATCCAGTATGTGTGCGGCTTCACAGATCCAGTATGTGTGCGGCTTCACAGATCCAGTATGTGTGCGGCTTCACAGATCCAGTATGGCCAAATGCCCTTTAAAGGCCACTCCCAATCAGAGGACCAGATTCAGCCCTCATAAAAAAATTTTATCAGGGCACCCAATGCAGCTACCAACAGTGCCCTGCTGGCCTAGCTCAAATAAACAGTCATTTAATAAATGACACAATAGTCAGATACTAACGAAATGTGTTAGGTCTTTTTATATACAGCAGTCCTGCCACTCACTGAAACCTGGCACTGGGTTTGCATAAGGGTCCATCAGCAAAGAACTGCCCTGGCCCCATGCTGAGGGACTCTTGTCCGCTGACAAATCCATTAAGCCTTCGGACCTTGCTAAGAAAACAACTTCTCCACCTGAGGCCATAATAAAGCCTCCAACCAAGCAAGGTGATTGTGCTGGTAACCCCTCCCTTGCAGCCTCATTGCCGGACAGCTAAGTGAACTAAGACTACGAAATCTTAAAGAATAGCTTGCGGAAGCTAGCCAAAACTACCTGAAGATGAAACTTTTAATATTTCTCAGCCTCTCCTCCTTAACGAACTTGGGGTGGGGAGGGAAAAAGTAATCTTGGCCAATCAGTAGCCTCCAGTTTGGCCTGTGTCGTATTGCAGTGTATTCCGGCTCTATATGGTTGCCCATTGTTGTAGTCCCCGCTCCCCAGCTACTCCCCCTCGTATCTTCTCCAATTCCCATACAAATCTGTCTGGCCGTAGCCTCAGGGAAATTCAAGTCTCGGAACAACAAATGTGGTATAGCACATCCTACCGATGGAATTGTTGTTTACAGTGGTGAATTGTGCTAAATGCTACTATAAGAACCACCACTTTCTCATTTCCCTCTCTGCTTTCCAAATAACTACCTAGTACCCTAATTGTTTTCAGAAAGCGGCCATTCAACTGGCCCAGCTTGTGCAGTGGGAAAGTTTTTATTGGGGAAAGGGAGGCGTAGTAGAAAGAATCTTACATGACCTAACTAGAGTAGCTGCTATTTGAACAATAGACAAAGCCCAAAACCATAAAAAACGCCTGGAAAATTTGGAAAAAGCATCAGGCCTCCTTACTGAGGCAGGGTTAACTAAACACCCTTGCCTTAGCAGGAAAGAACACTGTCTGGGATTCAGCTTGTAGTCAAATGCAGGATTTCTTTAACGGTCCCTTAGAAAAAAAATGCAAACCAATGTTTTAAATCAGCGGTGGCCTAAAACCCTTACCACTACTGTGGGAGTGCCACCCAAGCTGTGGAAGTGGAGAAATACGTGAACATTGTCAAAATAAAGCTGTGACTCTGTTGCATGTACCTTCCAAGCTTTGGAACCGGTAAATGGCACCTGGGCCCCAGTGCACTTACTTGTGCCAAAACCCTGGGCGAATTGTCTCTGGGACTGGGTTATCCACCGGCAGGTATGGGAAGTTAAACCACCCCATGAACCTAGCCATTTCATCACCACTCCCTCTGATGGAACGGAGCCAGCTCTGCTAGAGGGAAAAGGCCTCATCTCCCATTCCCCAGCCCCCCAGACAGCCAGTCTCCAGTCCTGGGTCTGGATCAGAGACAGCAATGTGTCAATGGATATTTTACATTTTTACTGGCTGGGAGCTGAGTCCGAAATCACTTCTTTAAACCCCAGGCTTCCCTGTCCCCACAAGTAGCCATATTCCTGTGTCAGACCCACATGTGCGCATCCCATACCATATACATGTTCTACCCCTACAACCCACATGTGGCTCTCGGCTTTTGCAGCAAGATCATTGTCGTCCTGGGAGTCCATGATATTACCAAACAGGAACAGAGCCGACAAGTGATCCCTGTGAGATGCCAGTACCCCCACCAGGATTATGACAAGAAGTCCCATATAAACGACATCATGCTGCTGGATGCTCACCTCCCCCCCCCGACGCCATCACTGCCCTGCTCCCCTCCCCCACCTCATGACATCACTGCCCCTCCCCGACTTCCTTGCCCCTTTCCCTGCTTGGTGTCATTTCTACCCCTCCCCCTTCTGTCTGCCCCACCTCCCCACAGCCTGTTTCCCCTTTCTGCTGCCCAGAGCCCCTTTCCCATTCTCCCCTAAGCCCCCTGGCTCCGTTCACAGGGCCCCTTCCCCCCTCCTCAAACTCTTACTTGGGGCTCGCTGTGCCCTGCTTCCCCGATGCCGTCCCTGAGGGTCATGGGGGGAGGGCAGAGGCTGCGCTCACCCACAGACAGTGTCCCCCCTGCAGGTGGCGCGAGACCCAAGCGATTATTTCACCAACTTGTACACGACCTTCTACCGGGACGAGGGCGCCTGCCGGGCCCTGCTGGAGAACAGCTGCACCGTGGACTGGGGCCAGGCCTTCCAGATACAGGGTGACCCCCTCCAGCCCCGCTCTGTCCAGCACCTGCCACATGGGGGGCAGGACCGCTCCCCCTCCCACAGGCCAATAGTCCTGAGGAGCCTGCCTGGGCCCCTTACCCCCCCCCACAGGCCAATAGCCCTGAGGAGCCTGCCTGGGCCCCTCCCCACCACGCGCCAATAGCCCCGAGGAGCTCACCTGAGCCCCTTCTCCATCCAGACCTGGGATCCTGAATGCGCCAAGCTTGGGAACCCCCGGTTGGGTCATGCCGGCTCACAGTAGCCCTTGGCCCCTCCCTGCTGCTCTCCCCTACCGGGCTGGGCCCCCCACGTCCATGGACACCTTTCAGGGGCCCCTGCTGACAGCGCATGGCTGTCCCTGCAGGGCTGCAGGACGGGGTATACGAGACCATCAGGGACATCACCAGGGCCAGGGGGCTTGAGATGGAGACGTATCCGCACCGGCTGCTGTTGCACCCAGACCCACCTGCCATGCCCCAGTACCGGTAGGTGCCCCCGAGATATGGGATGTGTGAGAGAGAACGGGGCAATGTACACAACCAGCCTGTGCTAGATGGAGGGGGGAGCGGGGCTGGGGGAAGGGAAGGACCCCGGGGTGCCAGGCCAGAGGCCTCCATTGTGCCCTAGATCTGGTGGCAATGAGTTCCCCAGGCTAACGGTGCTGGCAGAGTGAGGGCATCACCACGGCCACACACACAGCCCCAGGCCTTGGGCACATGCTGCCAAGGATTTCCCATCCTGCTCCGGGGCAGGGCTGAGTCAGCCCTAGAGCTTCGCCAGGGGGCAGGGGCACCCCAGCCTGGCCAAGGAACCTCCTTGGTCCCAGGATGGGGAGAGCAGGGGGAGGGGCAGCCTGTAACCCTTCAGTATCCTGGGACGGGCAGCCAGGGGTCCTTGACCCCAGAGCTGTCCCCTCTGATGGGAGGGGGGCTCCAAGCACAGAGCCCCCTGGTCCCTCCTTTCCTGTCAGCGGGTAGGTCTCCAGGCAGGGGGTTTGCTGCCCACTGAGCCCTGGTGCTTTCATCTCAGGGAGCTGAGCTTAGCCAAGGCCCATTGGCACCGATGACTCTGCTGGGGCTGGACTGGGCCTTGTCAGACAGCCCCTGTGCTGAGGCCGCGGGAGTGTGTCGATCCCCTCCCCGCATGTGCCAGGGCCTGACTTGATCCCGTCCCCCCAGGGCTCCCCCTTCTCCCCCACGCCAGGTCTATCCTCTCTCAGCCTCCCCCCATTCTCCCTGTGCCAGGTCACTCCCCCTCCAGCCTCCCTCCCCTCCATGGGGGACACTGGGAGGAGCGATATGGGGGCTATAGGCACCCCAGAATTTTCCATAGCCTCCCCTCCCAGTGCAAAGGCCCAACGTTATGCAGCAGTAAGGATGGCAATGCCATACCATGCCACCCGTCGGTCTCGGCTGCTGCTGGCGATGGCGCTGCCTTCCGAGCTGGGTGGCACACCCCTCCCCCTCAGGATACATTCCATGCCCCCCAGTTTGAGATTCGGCAACCCCCCATCCCCTCCATTTTTCTGTCCAGCCCATCTCAGCCCCACAACTGGGAAGAGGATGGCATCACTGGACACTGCTCCTCTCTTATGCCATGTCATACCAGCTCAATTTCTGCTCCCCGGGCTCATTCCCTTGTACCCCCAGCTCACTGCACCCCACGCCCCAAGCTGGGTCAATATCCCCCTATGTTCACACCTCCCATGTTTGGTTGCTCCCCGCTCCCCTCCCCTAGACTTACCCCTTCTCCTGCTGGTTCTATTCCCCCTGCCCCCCACGCGCTGATATCCTCCCCTTGCCAGGTCAACCCCCTCTGTGCTCACCCCACCCCGTCCTGTGTCTCTCTCCCCCCTGCCCTGTCTTGCAGGCCTGACAAGGGGCTCAGGCTGGCCCCCATATCCCCCGCCCACGCCATGCTGCTCAGAGACACCTGGAACTTTGGGGGGAACAGCCGGAGCCTGCGGTACCTGTGCCTCCTGATCCACCACTTCCCCAATGCCTGCCTGCTGGCCCCTGAGGGGACCCCCATCTCCTGGTCCCTCACCGACCAGCTGGCTGCCCTGACGCACGGTTACACCCTCCCGGAGCATCGCGGCCAGCACCACATGAAGCTCGTGGTGGGGATGCTGGCGGCACAGTTGCATGCCCACGGCTTCCCTGTATACACCCGAGTGCTGCCCCACAACGAGCCTTCACTGCACACCCTGCAACGCCTCGGCTTCCACATCCTGCCTGGGGTGTTCTCCCGGCTGGTGGTGAGGCCTGGGTTCACCCAGTCCCAGCCAGCCAGTGCCCGGGACTCGGCCCAGGACCCTGCGCCAAGCTCTGGGGAACGGCGACACGCCCAATAGCACATAGCATGGGGGGAGAGGAGAGGAGGAGAAGGGGACACGGCCTAGGGCCCTGCACCCAGCTCTGGGGGACAGCCACGCTCCAGCAGTACATAGCCCTGGGGGAGGGGAGGAGATGGGGACACAGCCCAGCCATAACCAGGGACCTGCCACCCCCGAAAAGGATACACATTGACCAGCCACCAAGGGAGCTCAGCTGTCAGCCCTTGGGAAGCCGGGGCCTAGTAGAGGAGACTAGCTCATGCTCCATTATCCTCTGGAGCAGGGCAGAGGCTCAGTAGGGGGCGCTCTCCCCGGCAGTCAGTGCTGGCCCCAAAGAGAGCAGGGTGAGGGCTCAGCAGGGGGCGCTCTCCGCTCACAGTCCTGCCCCTGTGCCCTGTGCTGTGGGCTCAGCAGGGGGCGCTCTCCCGCTCCCTTCCCCAGGCAGTTTGTTGCTCGGCTGGGGCTGTGGTGGTGGGGGGTCCCCTTTCCAGGAGTGCGCCTGGTCTTGCCAGAGCTTTGGTGCAAGCTCCCTTGGGCTCCAACCACATGTCCCAGCTGTGGCCCACCCCTTACCTCCCCTGTGGTGATAGGGGACAGGTGCTGGCCTTGCACGGCTGCTCCAGGGTCAGCAGGCAGCTGGAAAGCCAGTCCAGGGCTTGTGTTGATGATGGTGCACTACACGTGGGAGGGGAGTGGCCATAGGACCCCATCGTAGAGCCCTGCTGGGCCGGAACACAGAAAGGAGCATGCGCTCTTCTCCCTTCCCCCCAGAATGGACGTCCTCGGCCCTGGGCAGGTGACTTGGGACTGACTTGCCCCCTGCCAGGCTCAGTGCACAGGCTGCTCCTCCCCGTGTAGCTGGGCCCAGGTGCAGAGCCAGTGAGCCATTGGGTTGGGGGAGAGGACCCCGCACACGCAGCAGACATGGCAGGTTCTCCTCCCCCTTCCTGGTAGGTCAGTAGCAGTGTGGAGAGGGGGTGGGGCACTCTGGCTCCTTGCAGGCCCCAGGGACATGCATCAGGGGGTGGGACAAAGAGTGAATTTTCTGTAATAGTTTTGATGCCTGTGTGCCTCAGTTTCCCACTGTACTATTCATGTCTGCCCAGTGGGTACCAAAGAGTTAAAAAGCCTCTCCTGGGGCAGAGCAGGGAAAGGAGGGGGAGTGTCACATGGCTGGGGGTCAGGAATTAGGCGTTCAGGATCAAAACCAACCCAGATCAACGGAGGCTCCAAAAAGAAGAGGAGCTGGCGTTTGGTGGGACTCAGGAGCTCCCAGCTAGGACTGAAAGAGATGGAGAGACAGGATCCATGTTTGGTTGTTCAGCAGCTTGGCTGGGTGGGGCCCTGGCCTGTGTCTTCACCTTCACTTCTCTCTGCTGCCCCAGGGACCTCCCAGGCCGGGTTCCCGGGGACCAATAAACCGTGTGCTGTGTGGAAAAGGCTTTGGGATGTCACTGCAAACACTGGCTGGGGACACTGGTCCCCAAAGAGCAGCCAGGTCTCTCCAGGGGTCTGGCTCAGTGGGACGTGGTGAAGCAGGAGGGCTGGAGCCGTGTGCTCGGCCCTGGAGGAAGAGAGACCCCTTGGGGGGCTGGCACATCACAGGGTTCCTCCAAGGAGTGGTTTAAAAGCTGGGGCTTAGCACTGATCCTGGGGAGCCACGACCGGGAGCAGCGCTGTGGGTCCCAGCCGGGGGCACCCGGCCAGTGTGGGGTGTCTCCTTCACAGCCAGAACCGACAGCAGAGAAGGGGGGGCACATCTGCAGGCAGACCCGGGGTAGAGCCAGCCCTGCCCCCAGCCAGGGCACAGTCCCACCAGGGCACAGCACCCTCCCCGCCGGCCAGAGAACTGGCCCCCCAGAGCAGTGCCCCCACCCCCAGCCGGCCGGCCTGCGTTGCCCCATAACTTTGACTCTCAGACTTGCACACAGTCTCCGTTTCCCAAGATTGAATCATTATTTTAAAAACTGTATAGAAATCACCACTCTCCCATCATTCCGTGCATCTGGCCCAGCCTCTGGCCCGGCCCCGGGACCCTCGCCCAGCTCCGGCCTCAGCGGAACCGCTTCTCCTCCCACACGTACAGCTTCCCCGCAGGCACCTTCCGGAAAAACAGGCTCTTGCCTCGGTTCATGTTCCCCTGCATGGAGAGGAGACAGCTGTCAGGGTGCCCTGCCCTGGGGCAGCTTCCCTCTGCCTGTCACCCAGGCCCCAGTCTGCCTAGCCCTTCTCCACCCCCAGCCCTCCTAGCCATAAAGCAGGGCCAGCACTTCCCAGCCCTTTTATAACCCCCACCCTGAGATGAGTGCCAGGCACGACTGCCCCACACACGGCGTCGCTGCGCTATGGGGCTGGGGCGAGGCCGGAACGTACCTCCTTGAGCAGCACACAGTCTCCATTTCCCAAGATTGAATCATTATTTTAAAAACTGTATAGAAATCACCACTCTCCCATCATTCCGTGCATCTGGCCCAGCCTCTGGCCCAGCTCTGGCCTCAGCGGAACCGCTTCTCCTCCCACACGTACAGCTTCCCCGCAGGCACCTTCCGGAAAAACAGGCTCTTGCCTCGGCTCATGTTCCCCTGCACGGAGAGGAGAGGAGACGGCTTTCAGGGTGCCCTGCCCTGCCCTACCCTGCCCTGGGCAGCTTCCCTCTGCCTGTCACCCAGGCCCCAGTCTGCCTAGCCCTTCCACACCACCAGCCTCCTACCCACACACAGGGCCAGCGCTTCCCAGCCCTTTTATAACCCCCACCCTGAGATGAGTGCCAGGCACGACTGCCCCACACACGGCGTCGCTGCGCTATGGGGCTGGGGCGAGGCTGGCATGTTACTCATAAGAACATAAGAATGGCCGTACTGGGTCAGACCAAAGGTCCATCTAGCCCAGTATCCTGTCTACCGACAGTGGCCAATGCCAGGTGCCCCAGAGGGAGTGAACCTAACAGGTAATGATCAAGTGATCTCTCTCCTGCCATCCATCTCCACCCTCTGACAAACAGAGTCTAGGCACACCATTCCTTACCCATCCTGGCCAATAGCCATTAATGGACTTAACCTCCATGAACTTATCCAGTTCTCTTTTAAACCCTTTTCTAGTGCCTGTATATCTTTTTTGAGATGGGGAGACCACATCTGTACGCAGTATTCAAGATGTGGACATACCATCGATTTATATAAAGGCAATAATATATTCTCCGTCTTATTCTCTTTTTAATGATTCCTAACATCCTGTTTGCTTTTTTGACCACCTCCTTGAGCAGCTGGCTCCAGCAGTCTAACCAAGAGGAGTAGTTGGGTGCGTAGTGGGGGAGGCCACCAGCCAGCCTGCAAGAGAGGAGAGGGGGGAGGAAGTAGCAGTGAGCCGGCCACCGTAGCCTGTTCCCAGAACCTCCCTGGCCTCCCCAGCACCACTTCCTGTCTGAGCCCTTCTGGGCTACGTCGCTTTAACGGGGCCTGAGCCAGGCAGCTCAGTCAGGTCCCAGGATCCCCAGCTGCCCCCTGTCCTTTCCCCCATGGCCAGAGCTTCCTGCCCCTGCCCCCAACACTACAGCGGGGCAGTCGGGCACCAGGGGAGCAGCCTTTCTCCTGGGGACAGAGCTGATGCTCCCTAGTGAGATGGCCAAGGGCAATACTCCCGAGGGGGTGGAGAGGGCTGATTCAGGAGGGCAGAACTCCCCCCACCCACCCCACTAAGTCCCAGCTGTACTGCAGGGCGGGCAGGGACCGGCTCTCACACCCGAACAGGCCCGGGTCTATTCTGGGAGGCTGCAACCTGTGATTTTGCTCCTGCCAAGCGTGACATGGGACGGGAGGCACTGCAGGGCCAGGGAGCCCAAGAGGCTGCCAAGCGTCTGGGGAAGAGGGGAGCCACAGGAGCCTGCGCGAGGGGCAGGGGGCGAGCTGCGAGCACAGCCAGGACTAGCTCCATGTCAGGCTGGGAGGGGGGACAGATGGGGCCGGAGCCCAGGATCGCGGCTCTGCCAGCTGCAGCAGGGAGGGGATGATCTGTCCCCCCCATCCCACCCTGCCGCCCAGTCGCTAGCCCCAGAGGTGTTTCAGCGGGGATGACTGCGGGTGGGGAGTGATTTGTTCCCAGCGCCAGCCCCAGCAGGGCTGCAGCTACCCTGGGGGACGGTGCCTCTCCATGGCTCGGCTCCTTTCCCTTCCCAGACCCGTGTATGCGCCGATATCCCAGTCTGACCGTGGCCACATGGGGGCTTTTGCCACTTTCACTCACCGCTCCAGCTTAGCTTCCCTGTGTAGACGAGCCCTGGGGGACGGGCTCTAGCCCAAAGCAGGTTCAGCACCCCTCAACTCTGGCTAACCGTGCTCTCCCTCAAACGGTCCAGTCCCTCTTTGAACCCCCCTCAGCTCCCTCCTGTGGCAGTGAGTTCCACAGGCCCCTCACACATTGGGGGAAAAGCCACCTCCTTTTATCTGAATGTGCCAGCCTTCAGCGTCCCCGGCCGCCCACCCGGTGCCATGTCTGGGCAGGGCAGAGCGCTCTCGCCTGCCGGTGCCAGCTGTTCACATTCCACATCAGCAGCCAATGACAGCAGCTCCGCTCCCCCTCTGAAGGGTTTCTACCTAGCCCCTTAGAGGCCGGAACATCGTCATCCCAGAGCAAACCCTATAGGATGTGGGGGGGAGATGCTGCATCTCCCTGCTTCCTGAACAGGAGCCGCTGCGTCCCCTGCTCCTCAGAGGTGGGGCAGATGCCCTTGCGTTGCAGGGGGAGGCTGCAGCTGGCTCGGGACGGCGTGCGGGGCACCCACCCACAGTCGGAGACGAACACAAAGGGGTACGTCAGCATACTGGCAAAGAACTGCAGGCACGAGAGATGGGCCACAGTTAGCAGGGCGGCTGGCTCCGCAGCCCCGCACGGAGCCCCCCAGCTGCAGGAGCACAAGGAATGGAGAGGGAGGGTGTCTCAGCGGGGCCCTGCCCAGAGAGGGATCTCACTGGCACTCACTGACTTTCTCCTGGGCAAGGAGGTCTTTGTCCTTCTCTTCCCAGGTCACCAGAGAGATCAGGCTCAGGACAGATATGGGCTGGACGAGTAGGGCAGTGGGCACAACATGCCCAAGGGGAGGGGGCCAGCTGGGCAGAGCACCAGGGGCGGGGCGGGGCCAGGCCAAGGTGCACGAGAGGGTGGAGAGCTCACCCACCATGCAGCACCAGCTAGTGATTTAGACTCACGTAAGCGCACCAACCTCACACCCCATGGTTCCCTCAAACTGGCCACTCCCATCCCAGAGCAGTTCTGTGGGGCTACCCCCCCCCCAGACCTGAGAGGAGAGTAGGGGTTACACACGCACTCCAGTGACAGCCTGTGAGTAGCTCTTCATCTCGCTCATGGTGGAGACCTAGAGAGGGAGGGAAACGCATTGAACAAGGAGACCCCGCACCCTGCCACAGCCCGGCCCCTCCATCCCCAGACACAGGGGGCTGCCTCTGCCCCGATTCCCCGCACCGAGTCTGCACGCTGGGCTCCGCCAGGGCCTGAAACCCAAACTGTCCCCACGTGGGTTGCGGCTGCTGCTAGGACAGGCTCCCCGGCCGGGACAAGCAATCGGAATCCAACCTTCTCGGGCCCGCTATAATGGGAAGTCTGAAACACTAATTAAAACAGATGTGGTACGCCCGTAGGACAGAAGGTGCAGGGCACTATACTACACAAAGAGGCAGTAAAACAAATAAAATATCAACACCTTCCACCTTAATGCCTGGCCCTAACAAAAAATGTGTTGCCATATGTCCTATGCTTTTCCAGGGATACCTGGGCAGAAGGATCCCAAAAGAAAAAGAAAAAAAAAGGGGTGGAGTATTAGGATATAGATATTCAGGCCTGTAAGCAAAGGCCTAGACTTTAAGAATGTAGGTGTATTCTTATCACTTAGCTAGTTATAGAGGAACAAAACAAGAATCAAAATCACAGTCTGCCTGTGTCTGGGCCTTCTCTCACCATGACAGTCTGAGGCCCTGTTCTTAGGCTAAGGCCTTTGGCTAAACAGCAAAGGCAGCCATAAGCTGGGAAGCAAACGGTCATGTCCTCACCAGTCACACTGAAATAAGGCAGTTTTGGGCTGTTAAAAAGGTGATCCAATTTTTCACCTCCAGAGAAAGGGAAGAGCCTAGAAGATTTAAAAAACACTTAGTTTGATAGCATCCTGTCTGACAAGAACTCATCAATAGCTGGGGTGTGAAATCCTCATTTCTGTGTTGTTCTATCACTTCCCTATTATTTGTCTGTGTAATCTCCGTTTGGTTCTGTGATTGTTTCTGTCTTCTGTATAATTAATTTTGTTGGGTGTAAACCAATTAAGGTGGTGGGATATAACTGGTGTGACAGACGCAGACCAGTGGGGTACAGGAGTCTGGTAGAGGGCAAATATACTGGTCACTGGATGAGTAGTTTTCTGTTCCCTGAGTGACCAGAGAAGGGGCTGCACTAGAGTAATCAGGAACCTGCTAGAACCAGTTAAGGCAGGCAGGCTAATTAGGACACCTGGAGCCAATTAAGAAGAAGCTTCTAGAATCAATTAAGGCAGGCTAATCAGGGCACCTGGGTTTTAAAAGGAGCTCACTTCAGTTTGTGGTGCGAGTGTGAGGAGCTGGGAGCAAGAGGTGCAAGGAGCTGAGAGTGAGAGGGTGTGCTGCTGGAGGACTGAGGAGCACAAGCGTTATCAGACACCAGGAGGAAGGTCCTGTGGTAAGACTAAGGAAGGTGTTTGGAGGAGGCCATGGGGAAGTAGCCCAGGGAGTTGTAGCTGTCATGCAGTTGTTACAGGAGGCACTTTAGACAGCTGCAGTCCACAGGGCCCTGGGCTGGAACCCGGAGTAGAGGGTGGGCCCGGGTTCCCCCCGAAACCTCCCAATTGACCTGGACTGTGGGTTCTTCCAGAGGAGAAGGTCTCTGGGCTGTTCCCCAACCCACATGTTGAATCTCTGAGGCAAGAAAATCTGCCAATAAGCGCAGGACCCACCAAGATAGAGGAGGAACTTTGTCACATTGGTTAAATAATCATGTTACAATATGTTTAAATTGGTCAGTTAAATTTCATTAAAATAATTGGTTAAGGTATGGCTAAGCAGAACTCAAGTTTTTATATTCTGCAGTCAATCAGGAAGTAAGGGGGGGATAGAAACAGAGAATGGGGGGGAATTGGAATAATGTTTTGCTAAGGGAGGGAATGGGAATAGGGAATGGGAACAGGGCCACAGGCAAGGCTCTGTGGCGTCAGAGCTGGGAAGGGGGACACTGAGAAAAAAATTAAAATCATCTCTAGCTAAAAGTTCACCCCAATAAACATTGAATTGTTTGCACCTTCAAACTTCGGGTATTATTGCTCTCTGTTCATGCGAGAAGAACCAGGGAAGTAAGTGAGTAAAAAAAGAAGCCCTCTAACAACCTTGTTTGTACAGTTCAGAGAGGCAGCAGAATCCTGCATGGTGCCCGTCCCTGCCTGGTGACAGCTCCTGCATGGTGCCGGTCCCTGCCTGGTGACAGCTCCTCTATGGCCCAAGGTTGGGAGGGGTGGTACAAACCCAGCCCCTAATAAGCAAAGCCACATCCTAGTTCCCTGAGCAGCCAAATGCTGCAGCACCCATGGCCCCGGGTCTCCCACTCCTTGGTCATGTATCGGGGGCTGACAAGTGGAAACTGTAATAGTTTAATGAACTGTCTGCATGACTCGGTACTTACCACTTTGGTGCCGCTCCCCAGTGGCTGCAGAAGGGTTCAAATGCTGCTCCTGGGGCAGAGCAGGAGACATGAGCTGTGTGTGTCACGGACCGGTCTGGGGAGGTGCGCATGGGCGTTACCAGACTGGCGGAAACTGACCCACATCAATGGAGGAGCCGAGAGGACAATGGGAACCCCAAGGACTGACCAATCAAGACGAAGCGGAAGCACATGCAGGCTGACCGTGTGAACCCAGCATGTATTTGCTGGGGGAGGACAACGGACCGATAGGAGACAAGAGGGGTGATAAGACCGTGGCTCACAGAGACACAGCAGCTCTGCTCTGGGACTGACAGATGGACACAGCAGCTTGGCTGGGTGGACCCCTCACACCGGGGGGACTGAATGCTGGCCGAGCCCCTGTCTCTCTGCACTGACGTAAGGATGCTCACCTCCTGCAGCCAGGTGACTCAGCCTTGTTTTGCACAGGCTGCCCGCTGTCGCTGCAGAACCTCACTGGGAGCATCATGTACTGAAGGGGCCCAGTACAAGTCTCCTGCAGGAGTCTGGCTTTGGCTGGATTTGCTGCAAGGAGATGGGGTCGCTGGTGCTGAAGGCCCAGTTTCAGAGTTGCGGAAGCCACAGGCGTGCCCCTGTGCAACTGTGTGGGTCCCTGTGGCTCAGCACATATGCCAAAGGGGTTGCTCCCAGGGGACTGGTTACAGGCTGGAGCATAGACCAGACCCTGTAGGCACGTAACAAAGAATACCCTTGCCAGAGGGTGGCTACAGATGTGGTGGGTTATCTCAATCAAGAGACCTTGAATCACAGTGCAGGACAAGGTGGGGCTCCGACAGAGACCCGAACAGCCAGGATTTAGCAAAGAGATACGGGCACATCGCCTTAGGATAGTGATAAACAGAAAAAAATCTGCCTTCCTAACCAATTTGGGACTTTCTGAGCTTAAAGTGTTACCATTTGGGTTAATGAGTGCAGGATCCACCTTTCAAAGGCTTGCGAATCAAGTGGCTGGGTGACAGGACTTTGCTCGTGTCTACATTGAGGATATTGCAGTCTTCAGCAATTCCTTGCCAGAGCATAAGGATCACCTGGGAATGGTGCTGAAGAGACTCAAAGGTGCAGGTCTAAGTGTAAAGGTGTCAAAGTGCAGGATGGGGCATTGAAGATGTAAAACAAATTCTGTCAGGAAAGGCGAAGCCGGACTCTGGCCAGTGAATTGTGCACTGACACATCCAACACAGGTTTGGGAGCGCTGATGATGCCAGCAGGGGAGGGCACCGAGCAGCATCCCATCCCTTTCTGAGCAGAAAATGGACTCCAAGTGAATGGAATGACGTCGTTATAGAACATGAATGCTCGGCAACTGTGGGTTGTCCGACAGCTAAGATCCTACCTGTTCAACCGGAGGCGCTGGGTACTGACTGACTGCCCCCCTTTAGCGTGGCTACACAGAACCAAAGGCACCAACTCTTGGTTGGTACGCTGGAGTACAGCCCTCCAAAGGCATGAGATGGAGACTCAACATGTCACGGGGGCAGACGCGCTATCCAGGCAAGAGGGCCCAGAGCAGATGCATTCGGAATAGCCAGTGGCTAGGCCTAGGGCGTCAATGTCAGGAGGCGACAGGACACAGATGTGCCCAAACACGCCCAGGCAGGTACGTTACATGTCCAACAACCATTTTCTCACTATTACACTGATGGGGTCGTGTGTGATTGGTACATTCCTCAGGGTACAATCTGGACCGATGGACAGCTGTGTCCCCTCAGCTCTCCAATTTGGGGAGCCTTTTACATTGCTTCATTGTGAGAGCAGCCACTCCTGGCCTGTTCACACACGGCTTCTCGCATGCAAAATCACTCCCAGCTGAATATATGAGTGCTTCTAGCCAGCCACTCCTGAATTATATTGCAGAGTGACACTAGCAAATTCCCAGTCCTAGACTTGTCTCCAGAAATATGCGTTTTGTATTGCCCAGCTCTCTCCTTCTGGACAATACAAGCTCATAGAAAGTCCATCATTTCATTACTAGAAAATGACATGCACAAATCTTGTTATCTCAAGTGGAGGGTCCCAAACACTTCAATCCAAACACACTGGCTTAGATAAAACAACAAAACAAGTTTATTAACTACACAGAGAGAGAGAGAGAGAGAGATTTTAAGTGATTACAAGTAATGAGGCATAAAAGTCAGAATCGGTTACAAAGAAATAAAAGATACAATGCAAACTAATACCTAACTTTACAAGCTAAGTGAACTTAAAGCAAATGGATTTCTCTTGCCGTGTATTCACGACTGTCTGGCTGGATTCTTTCAGCCAGGACGACTCCCCCAGTTCAGTGATGCTTCCTTTGTCTTTCAAACGTTATTGATGCCGTGAGTAGAGATGAGGAGAGAGAGAGAGGTGATTTGGGGCATCTGTTCCTCAGTTTTACACCTTTAGCTCCTCTTTGAGAATCACCTCTAGCTGGGGTTCAGGCAACAGCGAGTCTGTTTGCCAAGATGTAAATTTCTCGCTCACATCCTTCTTCCTGTCAAAGAATGGCCGCTTAACTAAGTGATATAGTCCAGTTGATTTTGTTGACACCTGACTGACATGTCAATTTCCCTGTTTGCTCTGAGGAACTGATTTGGGCTGCTTCCCCAGATTTGAAATATGCCTTAGCAACATGGTAACTGAGCCTTCGTGGGTCACAACTGAGAATACCAAATTCAGGACCAACTGCTGAAAAATAGAGCTGATATGCCCCAAAGCTGGTGGCTATTCTCTCATGAGATATACCAAACCAGCAACAAAAGTAAATTGCTATTTCACCACACTGACTAACAAGCAGTCAGAACAGCAGTTTCCTTAAGCATTCCAGTCCTTGTATCGCCACCAAAAACACTAGACTTATAGATGAGTGGTTCTTTAAAGCCAATTTAATCTAATAACAGGTTCTTCTGATCCAAAGGACCATGCCCAGGTCAATATACAACTCAGATCTTACTCAAAAATCACAGTGTTGCCAGTCCTTTAGTATCTGAAATCTAAAGGTATATTCAAAGAAAGAAAGAAAAAGGTGAGAGTTAAAATTGGTTCAAGGAATCAAATAAGTACAATAACTGCAAAGTTCTTGGTTCAGGCTTGTAGCAGTGATGGAATAAACTGCTGGCTTGATAAGTCTCTGGTTACTTCCAAATCATTGGAAGGACCTCAGTCCCTTGGTTAGAATGTTCCATTAGTACAAGTCCTTAGTCCAGAGGTTTGAGCTGGAAAGAGGCAAAATGGAGGCGTTTCCAGGGCCTTTTATAGCTTCTGCCATGTGGAGGGAAACCCATTGTTTCAAACAAAGCCCTCAGCACAGCTAGTAGAAAATTACAGGTAAAAGATGGGGTTTGGGATCACATGGGCAAGTCACGTGTCCAGGCATAATTTTGCTTAGTCACAGCAGGAAATCATTACCTATACCCCAGACAGCACCTTTGCAGGACAGTCCATTCAGTGTACATGGTCTCCCATGGTCCATTGTCAGTTAAGTGTTTCTTGATGAGCCACTTAATATGGGTCATTACACATACTGAATCTATTTCCCCATGTTAAGTATCCTCACACCGTCTTGTCAACTGTCTAAAATGGACCATCTTGATAATCATTGCAAAAGTTTTTTTTTCTCCTGCTGATAATAGCTCATCTTAATTAATTAGCCTCTTACAGTTTGTCGGAGAAAAACTGAGTTCTCACTCTTTTGTTTGGGTACAGCAAGTCAGAAGCTTTATTAACTCTCACAATTGTGCAGAGGGAGAGAGCTAAGCAGGTCTCTCTCTCTGATACCTAATTACAACAAGCATTTATACCTTTCATTACAGAAATAATGAGGGACAGCTGCATTTTGTTTATACATAAGCTATCTTGATATCTTATTTCTTAATTGTTTTGACTCTTGCCAACATACAATATTTCCTATACCTTATCTACACAAGGTCTTCTACACCTTATCTATACAAGGTCACAATAACTTCTCACACAGTACTTTCTCACCCGCCTCACACAATCCTCGCTTCTACAAATCTCGCGTTATCAGGGCTACAGTTAGCCTGACTCTTGCTAACAAACTGTCATGCATTGCAGTTCTTTTCTGACAGTTCTTTTTCTGCTTCCACAACCCCCCCCTTTTGTACTTCTAGTACAACAAACATTCTTACAACTATTTGCATTAAGTCCTGGACTTCAGATTCTACATCAGATGCTTCAGTCTTAGGGGTTCTGATTGGATGTAATGACAATGCATGATTAGCATGAACATGAAAGGTATTACTATTATTACGTCTTTTACAACAACAACAACATAATCCTAAAATAACTAATAACAATACAAGCAATAACATTCCCATAGCAAAACTATAATGGGGTTGTTGTACAGCCTTAGTCACAAAGCACAATACATCATACTTAGTACATAAAGTGGATACTCTATAAGCAGTCTGAAAGGCATACTTTTCAACTTGATATATGTTTTGAAGCATGTGAATTTGCCCTTGTACTTCAGAGATTTTCTGAATCTCTGGTAACAGTGAAAACAAATTCTGAAATCTATCAGGTACTAAACTAGTCCAATTAAAGGGTATCTGGAACCTAAGGGCTACTTGGAAAACTCTATCTGCAGGCCAGTAAATAATATGATTGCCTGCAGTGGTAGTGAGATTAAAATGCATGTCTTGTAATGTGGTGTCATTAACATACACACAACTATCATTAGTTTGAAAAAAGTAAGTGTCCTGTCAGGGTAGTTCCTTGTCCCCTACCCTCTCAGCAAACGTAGTCATAAACAGTGACAACTTCTCCTGGCTTCAGTTTACGGATACACTGAAGCTGTGGGGGTTCTAATGGCCAAAATGTCCATAGACTACCTAACCCCATCCAAATGTCAGGTGTAATCCCAGGAGCACTGACTAAAAATCGATTGGGCATACCAGGTGGTCTAATTTCCCAGATGTCTCGGTGAATTACCCAATCCCACATACATCCTCCCCATGGACCCGGCAGGATTCGGTATGTGGGAGCCCACACCCCCTTTACCGGTCCATATGCTTGGAAGGAGCATTGAGAACGTCCGCACTTCCACCCAGAAAGTCTCCAAGTATGTCTCCATGGCCACAGATCAGATGGTACTCCTGATGTGTCTGTAAGGGCAGTGGGCCAAGCCTGATGTTCTAGATCATTCCGAATGGCCATCAGCTGGTCATTCAGGAAATCCTGAATCTCTGAACATGCTAGATCCCACTGCAATGCCTTCCCAGCCTCAGTGATATTCAATACCATCTCTGTCAGCAACTTCTGGGTCATTGAACTAAGGGCGGAGATAACATGTAACTCACCAACTCCAGCCTGTACCTGGGTTAGTTGTGCTCCAGAAACAAGGCCAATGGCCTTCTCTAGTTGGCCCAATCTCTCATCATGTTCCTGGTTCTTAAAAATATTCCACACTGCTGCTGCACTATTGGCCCCATCCCACAGGGATCCGGTCAAGTCTCTCTTCTTTCTAGAGGAAATAACCCAAGCCCTCTGTTGTGCTAATCTAATGGCAGCCCCCTGTGAACAATTTGGGTATTTGTCTGATTATTCACTAATTGGGTGACCAAATAACAATAAGGGCCTCTCTCATTTAACACAGTACAAGTTCCAGGAACAACCATCATATCTACTTCACTATAGAACCCATCAATTGCAATTATTAATTCTTGGGGTTCGCTGGTAGTGATATCATGTATTTCTATCTCTACTGATCCATTTGTTTTCCATTCAATTGTTTGCTCATATACATTATCCTGAACTTTAAAGAATAATTTCTCTGAACAAAATTTCAGTAAATCACTAAGATGTGAAAGCCTTGGCCAATGGGTTTCATTGGAATATACAGTACGGTTTGTATCTGGGTAAGTTACAGTGGTGGTGGCAGGGGTCAAGGGACTAGTGGGTGTAGTCCTAGTGGTGGCAAGGCGGTTTTGATATTCATCTTCTGAAAGCCAATTAGGAAGGGCAGTGCACCCTGAAGGTACCTGTCCATAAGCACAAAGTCCTGATCCTGGAAAGAATCCACCCCACCACTGGACCCCGCATTCCCAGGAACGGTCCCCACAGTTCCCTCCTTGCCAATAAACGATGCTCCGTCTTTTCCACCAGGGCCAGTTCTTAATGTCTTTTGTAGTCAGGAATTCCTGGACTTTGGTGGTTTCAGCAGAGCGAGTGTTTCTTCTTCTCTTTTCCTGAAACAGTGTGGTTTAGCATCATACAGAGGAGAGGTTACTAGCACATCACCCTGTAATGGTTTTGCTTCTTCTAGGAAAATCCAAAGGCACAGTAGGTCTGTCAGTGGACAAGGGAGAGGTTACTAGCACTTCACCTTGTCTTTTTTTTTTTCTTTTTCTTTTTCCTGCTGTCCAGAAGACACAGCAGAGCTAGAAGGAGAAATAGGCTTATCATCAGTCGGAGAGTCCTCCCGAGGTGGAGGGGTCTTTTTACAGTGAGAAGCATGGGTCCAGGCAGGTAGTCCTTGGCACTTCACAGTGGTGTTGGTGGTTAACAGGACTTGGAAAGGGCCTTTCCAGCATGGAGCCAAAGCAGTCTTTCGTTGATGGACTTTACGTAGACTCAGTCTCCTTGTTTCAATGAATGGCAGGGCTGCTAGGGTCTTTGGGTAGCACTTCTTTTATCTGTGAGAAAAGAAACCTAACACATTTCATTAATGCCTGGCAGTGTTTTGCAGATATCATAGTTGCTTGGGCACATTCAGGCCCCCCCTTTTCTTGGCTGTCAGCCAAGTCTTATCTTTGGACTGTGCTTGCTAGCTATTTTTTCCCCTCAGTTAACTCATTCTGTTCTTTTTCCTTCTCCCCTTCTTGGCTTCTTTTAACCTACAAAGGAAACTTCCACTCTTCACTCATACACCTTTTCCCAACAATGAACACATACACATTGCCATTATACAGTACATTAGTCTTATTATTCAATGTATGCCATGTACACCCTTCCAGTAAAATAACTTTATTACAGAGCTTTGGAGCAACAAACCAGGACAAGCACACCCACTTTTGAGGAGTCCACTCGGTACAACCTCAGGTGTCCAATAGCTTTCCTCCATCCCCAGCCCTCTGGCTAGAAATCTGAGGTAGCCAGAAGGATCCCATGGGCAATATGGGGAGTGGGTTAACCTTCCATGTCCTTGCTTCCAAAGACTGTTGGTATGCAAATTTTAACAACAATTTTTTCAATTAAAAATCTGGCCAATGAAGTTTCTTTTTCTTACTTAAGCAACTGTATTAGACTTTAGTATATCACATTTTCCTGATTTATCCAAACACTTTTTGTATTCCAAGTTGAATAAAACAAGTATCTGCTTTTTGATTTAACCCTTCTATTTAATTTTGAACTAGACTGTCTTATGAAAATATTAAACCCAACAATTCTGGCCACAAGACAAACACCACAAGACAGGACAAAGAACACAAAAATAATTCCTATTGTGCCAGTAAATGCATGGGACATTGAATGCTATTCAGCTGGCATCCGTTTTCTCTGATGATCTGAAAGACAAAAGAACAGAGGTCTACCCCTTCTGGGTAGTCAGTCATTGCTTAAAATATTTCCTTTATATACACATACTCTTGTTGATTTTAGACAAAACAGAGGAATTACCCCATATTTCCTTGTATTTGTTTCATAGGCAGCCCAGGTTTCAGTGGCTTCTACCTTATTAGTTAGAAAATTGCATTAATACAGATGCTTTCTGGCTTGCTTCCAGATCCAAAGCTATCCACAGCTTAAAGATTCTTACTTTAAAAGGGACACAATTAACTTTCCCAGACTTTTGATTGCCTTTTACTTCTAACTCCTGCTTTCAAACACCCAGTGATCTGAAAAAGACAACACAACCTATATTGGTAGGTTTGCATTTCTTTTACCTCTGCTACAATATACACTGCACATGTTCTGGGGAAAATGCACATCCTCTTCACAATTCAATTTCCATAACACTAGCCACATCAATTTCTACACAAGGTGTAACTGTTTCTTTTGTGCTTACAAAATCTCCATGCACCCCTAGTAAAGTGACAGCTCGACCACACAGAGCCAGGGGCACTGTCCTTCTCTCTTTTTACCAGATCTTTTATCTGCTATTTTGTTACCCAAAACCAAATTCAAATCTTTTATTCTCCTGGCTTTGACTACCCTGCTGCAGTCACAACCTTTGGTCTTTAGTTAAAACATTTTAAATCTTGTAAAGCATTAAGTCACCTTAAGGATTAAATGCTAAATATCATATTAAACCACACTAGTTTCCTGTGTCTGGCAAAAGTATTCTCGGTTTTTGCAACTTTAAACAATACCAATTCATCTCAATCTATTGCCTGCCCGCTTGGGCCCGATCCTGCTTTTCTCGCTGAACCGTCCCTTCCATGGGCACTGGCTTTTTCACTACCAATTTAGATAGGAGGGTGGGCTTCTCAACTAGCCCCCACCCTTCCTGGTCTCTTCTCTTAAACATTCTTACTCACAAGGCTACCCGAGTCCTCCCTCATGAGGCTTGCCACTTGGGCAAAACGCATAGCCCATTGGCGTTTAACTATTCAATTTTCTCTTGTGGCAAACACACTGCTGTTACAGCATATGCAAACACAAATGGTTAAATTCTGACAAGTCCCTGAAGGACCGGTACTTGCTTAGCCAGTGCTTCCTTTTCTCCCTGGAAGTCCTGTCTCAAGGCTTGCAACTTGCCCTGGGCGTAGGTTTGAGTTGCTGCCTGGTTCATGATCTATGCTCTTAATTGCTCAATTCTAGTTATCAAGTACACAACTCTTCCTATTACTCCAACTTCTCTATTGCCCAGTCCTGCTATGACTGGGGTAGATCCATCTGACACCCTTCCCGGTCAACCGGGGTGGAGAGAGGAATGCTAAATCCCTCTCCGGTTCTCAGACTTACTGCGGCTGAGAGTAGGCACACTTTCATACTCACACACGTATGTCCAGACTGGCCACGTCTGTGTATAACGTTGAGAGAAGGTGCTGTGCAATCTCCAACTTGCTTCCTCTCTTGGGAGGGCAGTTCTTTTACACCCTGAGGTCTCCTGGGGCGTCTTTTCAGTGATTCCAGTCCAGGCCGGCTGCCTGTGGCTTCTTCAGCGTCCCCAAACCACGCCGGCTCCAGGGTCGCAAAGGCAGACTGTTGGATCTCACTGGACAGTTAAGCTTTGCAAATGTAATCTCAGCACTGTAACTTGTATTGCCTTTGGTTTGACTATGTCTATATTTTTTCACAGCCAGCCGGGGCCGAAAGCAGTTTTTCTTTGTACTTAGCCTGGTCTGCATTGATTCTTGACCTTGAACGCAGATTAACTTTCTCTTTATCTCTGGACCAAGCTGAATTTCAAATTAACCCGTTCCTTTCCTCAATAGACAAATAGCCTCTGACACACAATGGGAGCATTCTTTTGGTGATTAAAAACTCCTCTGAGATGTATGATCTTATCCAGATTGAAGGTACCTTCTAGTGGGCATTGTTTAGATGAATTTTCACGCGTGTAATGATTCCAATTCTCTAAATACCTGCAGGTTTTAGGACCATAATGTACGTACATAAAATAAGCTGGGGTACCCTTAGGGGGTGAGAGGGAATGCTTAGACTGTCCCCCACCCATTTTCCAATCACACACACAGGGAGGAGGATGCCCTGTCCGCGCTAGCGGCATATAAACTAAGGATCTCTCCCTACAGGGTACTCACACAGGACTAACGAGGATAGCCATGACCTCCTACACCTCCCTTCAGCAAAGAGCGTCGGCTAATCTCAGAGAGACGGCGCCGCTTACTCTGTTGCATCCAGTGAGATGGTCAGACTGTCAGTGGCTCACACGGAGAGGAAAAGGGGAGGGAAGATGGGTTCACACACTCCTAGACCCAGGCAGCCTCCTCGCCGGACGATGCCAGGCCGAGTTAACCCACCGTGGGTCGGATCTCCTAAAAGATCCTCTAGTTACCGGGCTTGCGTTAGAGTAGTTCTGGTCACGAGCCAAAAGACTTCGCAGAGTACTCTGGGCGTCTTCCGGTAACACTCAATTCACACTGGTGTACACACACACACACACACACACACACACACACACAGGCCTTACTCCAGGTACTATTCCCAAGTACCTCAGGTACTATTCCCAAGTACCTCAGGTACTATTCCCAAGTACCTCGATGCATCACTCGAGGCGGTAAAAACCCCTCTTGAGGCGGTAAACAACCCCTCTGTCCGGACTATGAGGCGGTAAAAACCCCTCCTGCTGAGGCAGTAACAACCCCTCAACACAGGTGCAATCCTATGCACCTCGCATATGCATACAGGGGGCGGCAAACAATTCCCCTAAGCCGCTCAGCATCTGACCTTGCTGCACAGTCAATAAGTTCGGATGGCGTGAGCCCAACAGGGACAGACGGCCCCACGGACAGTCCTCCTCCGACACCCCAATAGAGATTTCAAAAGGTCTCCTACCTCTATTGTGGCGCCATGGGGTTCGAAGGGGAACGATCCGTAGCAACTGCCGGTGCCTCTGCGGGCGTTGCCATCCCGGACGAGCCCCCAAATTGTCGGAGAAAAACTGAGTTCTCACTCTTTTGTTTGGGTACAGCAAGTCAGAAGCTTTATTAACTCTCACAATTGTGCAGAGGGAGAGAGCTAAGCAGGTCTCTCTCTCTGATACCTAATTACAACAAGCATTTATACCTTTCATTACAGAAATAATGAGGGACAGCTGCATTTTGTTTATACATAAGCTATCTTGATATCTTATTTCTTAATTGTTTTGACTCTTGCCAACATACAATATTTCCTATACCTTATCTACACAAGGTCTTCTACACCTTATCTATACAAGGTCACAGTAACTTCTCACACAGTACTTTCTCACCCGCCTCACACAATCCTCGCTTCTACAAATCTCGCGTTATCAGGGCTACAGTTAGCCTGACTCTTGCTAACAAACTGTCATGCATTGCAGTTCTTTTCTGACAGTTCTTTTTCTGCTTCCACAAGTTGGTATGGCTACTTCCACTTTTTCATGTTCTCTGTATGTATATATATTTTCTTACTATATGTTCCATTCTATGCATCTGATGACGTGGACTGTAGCCCACGAAAGCTTATGCTCAAATAAATTTGTTAGTCTCTAAGGTGCCACAAGGACTCCTGTTCTTTTTGCGGATACAGACTAACACGGCTGCTACTCTGAAACCTTAATTTGAATAGTCCCTCCAGGATGTGCAGGCTAAATACCTTGTGGGTGTTACCCCAGGAGGAAACAGTTGAAATCCAGGTATAGAGCCAATACTCATAACTTCAAATACAAAATGATACATGCATACAGATAGCATAATCATATTCAGCAAATCATAACCTTTTCATAGACATCTTACATGCCACATTTTGTACAAGATTTGTTGCAAATATGTAACAGTGGTTGCAACAATGATCTATATGGTCATATTTTAATCAGATAACATCACAAACATCATACAGCAGAATCTTATAACTTTACCTACAATGTTGCCACACATATTTTACCGTGACAATAATTATCAGCAAATTATGAGTTTTCCTATGATACCTCACAACGCATACTTTGTACAAAATTTATCATAGTCTTGTAAAAGTGGTGAACATTGGGGTACAGTGTGTCACAATGGTCTGCCAAGAGCTAAGAACTAGATTTCAAGCTCGCTGACCATTATGGTTATTGCAAGATGTTTGTACGGGAAACAGTTTACAAGCTATGTAGAATACTGGGTTGAACAACTGTTGAAGGGAGACATGTCACTTGAGGCGAGGTGGGTCTCAGAGCTAACTCAATCAATATTGAAAATCCTGAACATCCCTGGAGGCAGCACTTTGTTTACTGTCTGGGCCAAGTGGAGACCGGTGATCATCGCAGGGAGCAGATGCCAGAAAGCCAGGGATGGGAACTACCCTGCTCGGAGCTTGCCCCTTTTTACGAGGAGTTTGACCAGGTGCTGGGTGCTGTGCTCAGTGGAGTAGCCAGGGTCTAAGTGTAGGGGGAGCAAACATAAAAAAGGCACCCCCCCCCTTGGCTCCACCTCTGGCCATGCCCCCCCTTGGCTCCTCCCATTTCCCCCCCAGATTAACCCCGGGGCTCGGCTCAGGACTCCTGCGGGCTTCCCGGGGGTGTGGATACCCCCATCCCCCCGCGGTCCCGGGAGAGTCTCTCCTGCCCAGCCCGCTCTGCAGGTGTCCCCCGCCGAGCTGCGCCGCCCGGCCCCACCTGCGGGGTCCTGTCCCCCCCGCCCTGGGCTCCAGGCTCCTGCGCCGCGCCAGAGCCCCCCGTCCAGACAGTGCGGCCTGCGCCCCTGCCCTGCGGGCCCGGCCCCGGCCCCGGGGAGCCCCTTGCCCGGAAGAGTCCCCCTAGTGCAAGGCACCAGACCCCCGCCGCTCACCTTCTGTCCTGCGCCACCGCCTGTTCCCGGCCGATCCCGGCCCCGCGCTGCGGGCGGATCCCGGCTCCGGCTCCGGCTCCGGCTTGGGGCGGGGAGCGCTTGGCTGCCGAGCCCTGAGCCGCCGCAAGAGGTGGCTGCACCTGCAGCGATGTTGGGGCCACGTGGGGCGCGATGGCCGAGCCGGCCCCCTCGCTCCTCCGGCCGCGCCTGCCGCCCCCCCCCATGGCTCCTCCGGCCGTGCTGCCCCCAGCGCCGGCCCGGCCTTCCTGCGCCGCCGCCTGTCCCCGGCCGATCCCGGCCCCGCGCTGCGGGCGGATCCCGGCTCCGGCTCCGGCTTGGGGCGGGGAGCGCTTGGCTGCCGAGCCCTGAGCCGCCACAAGAGGTGGCTGCACCTGCGGCGATGTTGGGGCCGTGTGGGGCGCGATGGCTGAGGAGCCATCCCCCTCGCTCCTCCGGCCGTGCTGCCCCCAGCGTCGGCCCAGCAGGCACCGCTTTTGGGAAATGTGCTGAGGGGAAGCGGCTGCTTCCCCTGCACCCCACTAGCTACACTACTGGCTGTGCTGCACCCCCAGCGCTTCACAACAGCCGCGCCAGCCTGGACAGCGACCTTCTCACCCCTGAACCAAGCACAGGGCCAGTGGGGAGACAGCAAGCGCTGGATGAGGCGGCCAAAGTGATTCTCGGGCTCACTGTGGTCTCCAAGGCAGCTTTGCTGCCGGAGCAGCTGCAGCACATCCTGGGTCTCTACTCGGAGGGGTTTTCTGATGCCCCCCCCCAGAGGGGCTGCCCACCGCGGAACCAGCATCAGAAACACAAGAGGCAGAGGTCGCCCCTGAGGCTGGTCAGTTTCTGGCGGCACATCTGTTATTAATCTAGGAATGGGAGGGATTTCCAATTTATTACCCAAAGCAGAATGTATTGCAAGCTGCAGGCAGCCGCATGTAGCCAGTAATGGCAGGTTGCTGGCACCACCTGGAATTCAAAATGGAGATTGGGAGCGCAAACAACACTGAAACAAGAATTTAATATTAAACTTGGACTAGAAACTCGAGCAATCTTTCAGAGCTGGGCCTAGATTTGCCAGTTGTGGTTGGACGTATTCCTGGAAGTTTCATCACATGACATAAAAGATTAATCTTTAATTCCTGGAGGGTTGGCAATTCTAGATGAACTGTGACGGGTTCAGTCACAGAGACGCCCTTGGGACTGCCACCTGATGTGCTGAGACTACCTCTGAGCCCGTTTTCCCTGCCAGCTTGGGACTCCAGAATCCTGTCTTGTTGAGCCAGACATGCCAGTCTGCTCCAACACAAACCCAGGGTCTGAACCACGTGCCCCAAAGCTGCAGACTTAACTGAAAAGAGCTTAAGAAGTGTTCCTGTCTCTAGCACCCAGACACCCAGTTCCCCATGGGATCCAAACTCCAAATGAATCCGTTTTACTCTGTATAAAGCTTATACAGGGTAAACTCATAAATTGTCTGCCCTCTATAACACTGATAGAAAGATATGCACAGCTGTTTGCTCCCCAGGAATTAATTACTTGCTCTGGATTACTTAATAAGTAAAAAGTGATTTTATTAAATACAGAAAGTAGGATTTAAGTGGTTCCAAGCAATAACAGACAGAACGAAGTAAGTTACCTAGCAAAATAAAACAAAGCACAGAGATCCAAGCCTAATGCAGTAGGAAACTAAATGCAGGTAAATCTCACCCTCAGAGATGTTCCAATAAGCTTCTTTGACAGACTAGACTCCTTCCTAGTCTGGGTCCAACAATCACTCCCAGCCCCATAGTTACTGTCATTTTTTCCCAGTTTCTTTCAGGCATCTCTTTGGGGTGGAGAGGCTACCTCTTGAGCCAGCTGAAGACAAAATGGAGGGCCTTCCAGGGCCTTATATAGTCTTTCTCTTGTGCCACATCACAGCCACAGAATGGGGTCTCTAGCCACCTGGGCAAGTCACCTGTCTATGAATGATTCAGCTTTTTGCAGGCCGACACCATTGTTTACATGTTAGTTTGAACATTCCCAGGAAAGGTCAGATGAGGATTGGCATCTCTCAAAGTCCATTTTTAGTTAAGTACTCCCAATTACTTGAATAGCCCCTTCACACTATGTTTACCAAATCTGCCTCACGTGCTTCCTACAGCAACAATCACATCCCTCAATATGCTGGCCATGCTCCTACTTATACAGCCCCAAATGCCGTTAGCCTTCTTGGCAACAAGGGCACACTGTTGACTCATATCCAGCTTCCCATCCACTGTAGCCCCTAGGTCCTTTTCTGCAGAACTGCTGCCTAGCCACTCGGTCCCTAGTCTGTAGCAGTGTATGGGATTCTTCCATCCTAAGTGCAGGACTCTGTACTTGTCCTTGTTGAACCTCATTAGATTTCTTTTGGCCCAATCCTCTAATTTGTGTAGGTCCCTCTGTAACCTATCCCTACCTTCCAGCGTATCTACCATTCCTCCCAGTTTAGTGTCATCTGCAAACTTGCTGAGAGTACAATCCACGCCATCCTCCAGATCATTAATGAAGATATTGAACAAAACCATCCCCAGGACCAACCCTTGGGGCACTCCGCTTGATACTGTCTGCCAACTAGACATGGAGCCATTGATCACTACCCGTTGAGACCGATGATCTAGCCAGCTTTCTATCCCCCTTATAGTCCATTCATCCAGCCCATACTTCTTTAACTTGAAGGCAAGAATACTGTGGGAGACTGTCCACTGCTTTCCCCTCATCTGCAGAGCTGGTTATCTCGTCATAGAAGGCAATTAGGTTAGTCAGGCATGACTTGCCCTTGGTGAATCCATGCTGACTGTTCCTGATCACTTTCTTCTCCTCAAAGTGCTTCAAAATTGATTCCTTAAGGACCTGCTCCATGATTTTTCCAGGGACTGAGGTAAGGCTAATGGCCTGTAATTCCCTGAATCCTCCTTCTTCCCTTTTTTAAAGATGGGCAATACATTAGCCTTTTTCCAGTCATCCGGGACCTCCCCCAATCGCCATGAGTTTTCAAAGATAAATTAATGGAGATATTGTATCTCCTAGAGCTAGAAGGGACCTTGAAAGGTCATTGAATCCAGCCCCCTGCCTTCACTAGCAGAACCAAGTAGTGATTTTTGCCCCAGATCCCTAAGTGGCCCCCTCAAGGATTGAACTCACAACCCTGGGTTTAGCACGCCAATGCTCAAACCTCTGAGCTATCCCTCCCCCCATAATGGCTGATGGCTCTGCAATCACATCTCCCAACTCCTTTAGCAATCTCAGCTGCAGTGCATGCGGCCCCATGGACTTGTGCTCGTCCAGCTTTTCTGAACAGTTCTGAACCACTTCTTTCTCCACAGAGGGTGGAAACACTTGGAAAAGATTTGCAGCTGAGATTCAGGAGAGGGAATCTGTAGGGAAGGATGCTTCCTGCTGCTTTTTCCTCCCCTGTTGGAGTTTCTTTTGTTTCCCTTCCTGCTTGATGACTCTGCTTGTTGCTTAAATGCAAATTAAGTAGAGCACCCATTCCTTTGTTGAGACAGGCTTGTTTGCCAACCTCAGGTTAGAGCACGTGTTAACACCATAAAGGGGAATCTTATCACTTCACGTACAATGTTGCCACACACATATTTTATCAGGGCAATACTGATCGGCAAATTATACATTTACAAATAATACCTTGCAAGGTTGTACAAAGATTATTACAACAGTGGGTACGCTGTGGACACAAGGGTACATTCTGTCACACTCCCCTACCTTCCCCCTTCAGTCCTTTGTTCTCGTGATGGGGTCTTTGCTCAGCTTCCCTGAAGTCCATAAAACATGGGGACTTGCTTTGTCTCTCTGGCCCCTTTGTTGATGTGGGTCAATTTCAACTAGTTCCTTAATGACTCCCTCCTCCACCCAGGCAGGGAGGTGACACCCACCTATGCTTCGTAGCCTGCCCTGAGAGCAAACTTGCTCCCTTTTCTCCCCCCAGGGTAACACTGCAACACAGAGGGGGAAACTGAGGCACATACGGGGGTCATAAAATACTACAACAAATTCCCACTTTGTCACAGGGACCAATCCCCTGGTATTGTTGGTTTTTTCGCCCCACCTGGCTGATCTGACCCAAAGTGGCTCTATTCACCATGGTACTGTTTCCAGGACGCTGGGGCTTTCAAATGTGCTGAGAAGGCCCAAGATGAATCCTGGTATGTTATAGGAAATGCATTTCCTGCTGTGGGGCACTCACACTCAGGGTCATTGGCACCCCATTGTGCTGGGTACGGCACGGACACACAGTGACCAAGACCAGGCCGGCATAGCAGGGGGCTGCAGGTCGGGATTGAGGGGCATCGGTGGGGAAGGGGGGAAGGCAGCCCCTGCTCTCACTCTGCCCCTGGCCCTGGTCCATTCTGGGTGCACTTGCATTTCTCTGGAGGCCCCTCGACCTCTGCCCAGAGCAAAATCCCAATCAACTGTGCCATGCGGCTGTAGGGATGTCACCGCCTCTGGGCTCCAGGACTGGCAGACTCTGTTAATGGTTCATTCGCTGGGGGATAAGAGGCTGGAGCAGCCCCTGAAGGAGAGACAGACAGGGACCTTGCAGCTCCACAGACACCCAGGAACTGCTCCTTCCCCTGGCATAGAGTGACCCCAGGTGAGTGGGAGCCCTAGCCCTGTACGGACAGCCCTGGCATCACTTGGCCTTACAGCAGCCTTCTTCTTGTGGGGTATCTGGTGAGCACAGGGGCTGTACACAGACGGGTGAGTTATTGTACGGTCTCTGATGAGCGTGGGAACCATGCACAGATTGGTGAGTTATTGTAGGGTCTCTGGGGAGCACAGGGGCTGCCGACAGACTGATGAGTTATGGTAGTGTCTCTGGTGAGCACGGGGGCCGTGCACAGACTGGTGAGATACTGTAGGGTGTCTGGGGAGCACAGGGGCTGCGCACAGACTGGTGAGATCTTGTAGGGTCTCTGGTGAGCAAGGGCACTGCATATAGACTGGTTAGTTAATGTAAGGTCTCTGGTGAACACACAGGGGGCTGTGCATAGACTGGTGAGCTCTTTTGGGGTCTACACAGTGTTTGCTATTTTGGCAGGGCTGGGAGCTGGCAGCTTGTCTCTGGGCTTGGGAGATAGTCACAGGGAACTGATGGGTCTCCTGTCCCCTCAGGCGTCCCTCACATGGTCCCGCTGGAAGCTGTGAAGGCCCATCCCGGTCAGCGATGCTGATCCTGAGCTGTTCCTCCAAGCTGCGGCTGCTGGAGGGGATGCTACGGAGGGGCCTGCCTGACACGCTGCCGGTGACCAGGACTCGCCCGCCCCCGCAGGGCCAAACGCTCCCACCCTCGGGCTGGACAGAGAGCAGGGGAAAGTCCCTCAGAGCCCCCTGGGTGATGGGGCACATATTGGGCTGGGGTGCAATCCCCTGGGTTGGGCTTACATGGAGGGCTGGCCCCTCCACCTGGTCAGGGGGTAGCAGTTTGGGGGGCAGACCCTTTCTCCAGGTCGGGGGGCAGCAGTTCAGGGGCCGGGCAGGCTCTTATAGATCCACAGGGGATGTGCTGTACCCCAGCCTGTCACCAGTCCCCTGGGAGTGACCCCTGTAGTGGGCCGGGGCCCGAGGCTGCACACAGCTCCACAGGGGCAGGCCCGTGACCTCCACCACTGGGCCTTTGACACCAGCCGTCCCATCTCTCTCCTGCGGGAGGCTTGGACCGGGCCCCTGCGGTGTGTGTTGGCAGAGACCCCGGCAGCCTTTGCAAAACACAGGAGTGGTTCATTACTCTGACGGCTGCAGCTCTGCTTCCAGCAGCTTAGCTTGGGCCCCTGCTCTCTCCTTAGCTCTGCCCCACTCTGTCTGACTCAGGCCATTCCAGCTCACATACGGAGGACGGGACTCCCCTGGCCTCCTGACTCCCTGATAAGCCTGCCCGCCCTGTCAATCAGGCTGATCTGGAGCATTGGCCTCTCCCCATTGTTCCTGGGGACTGTCAGTCTCAGGCTCCTGATTTCCCATCGACCCTTCCCCTTTTAGTGCTGGGAGCTAGTCAATCAAAACACCCCCACTGAATGTTAGTAAGGGGGCAACAGTCCCCTTACATTAAGAAAAAATCCAGTCCCTGATCCTGCCCCAGGCAAGGGTTTGAACCCCAGGAGCCAGAGGTTCAGACTGGAGGTGTCAGTGAAAAGGCGAATAGCTCGGCCGGCAGGGAGCAGGGTTTTCCCCCCCTTCCCTGTAACACTAAGGAAAGGCTGTTGAGCTCAGGACACCTGTCTGGCTGGAAGTTGACCCCTGTATTTGAGTGGGGCAGGGGAACCGCCCCCCCCCCCCCCAATCTCCACACGGGACATGTGAGTCACACGGGCTCCGGCAGAACTTCCCTGAGGCTGTGGCCAAGGGAGCCAGCTCACAGCCTGCTCTCCCTGGGGAAACAGAGTCAGAGCGGAACCTGGTGGGAGCTGAGCCCCCAGCTGAGTATGGGCAGACATGGGCAGGGCATGGCCAAGGTTAAGACCCGGAATCGCCAGCAGGGGGGTCCTGGCCTGGGGTGAGGGCAACAGGTTAACCCCAGGAGGGGAAATGGATTCCTGGCATACACACAGCCCTGGGGTTGGGACACAACCAGTGTAGGGGAGCCCCCTGCATCACCAGACCCTGGGACACCAGCACCCCAGAGACATGGCTGGGCTAAGACCAGCCTCGCAGGGGGACACACCTACACTGATCCCCGAAATGCTCAAGGGGTCACTTCCTACCCCAGCCGAGGGGTCAGGACACCCCAGGGTGCAGCCAAGATGGCCGACACATGGAGGAAGAGGGGGTCACGACCCTCCTCCCTCCCTGGCAGATGGGGATGGGGAAATGCAGTGGCTGGATCCCATCCCAGTTTCAAACCCAAAGGTTTGGGGGGGGGAGCAAAAGGGTGCTGAGGCTGCATGAAAACTCCCCCCTGCCCCCTGCTAGTATCAGTGAACAGACCTGCCCTAAGGGTGGATGTGAGCCTGCTCTGAGCTGGGTATTGGAAAGGGTGAGTTTGAGTCGAGCCAGCTGTGAGCATGCTGACCGTGCCTGGTAGGACAGGGATGGGGAAGATGCTGTGGCTTCTATGGATAGCATTTGTGGGTTCAAACTTCACCAGGACGGTCACTGGTTACAGTGACCCTGCCCAGTGAAGAGATGAAATAAAGTAGGATTTTTCTGTAATATTTTTACAATACTATGTGTGCCTCAGTTTCCCCCTATGTGTTGCATGGCTACCCAGTTGCGGGGGCGAGGGTGAGGATTAAGTTTACGCTCAGGGCAGGCTAAGAGACATAGGGGTGGGTGTCACCTCCCTGTGAGGGTGGAATAAAGGGTCCTTAAGGAACTTGTTGAACTCAACCCAGATCCCCAAGGGGGCCAGAGAGACAAGGCAAGCGCTGCTGACTCCTGGATTTCCCCGCCTCTCAGCCAGGAGGCTGAGCAGAGACCCCAGCTCGAGAGCACAGGACTGGGAAGTGGGGGGTGCTGGACAAAGATGGAGGCTCTCACCTGGAGCTGGCCAAGGAGGTCAGACGGAGACAGAGACAGCCTGGAAAGGGTCTTTCACTCCAGCTTGGTTGGGCCCTGGCTGACCGCAATGGACACTGTTCTCTCTGCTGACCTAAGACCGCTCCGTGACTCATAAACCAGCCTGGCTTGACAATGCTGCCGGGTGTCACTGCAAACACAGGCTGGGGTGTCGGAGCCCCCCAAGAGCGGCCAGGTCTCTCCAGGGGTCTGGCTCAGTGGGAGGCACCGGGCAGAGCTCGCGGGGTGGAGCAGGAGGGCTGGAGCCCAGAGGCTCCATCTCAGAGGCGGTGGCCTGCCCTGCAGGAAGAGTGGGGCTCCCTGGGGGGTGGCACTTTGAGGGCTCCTCCAAGGGGCAGAGTAAAAGCTGGGGCCCAGCATCGATCCTGGGAATCCGGGACATCCCCGGACTCTGACCCCTGTGTCTTGGCAGGTCTACGGCGCTGTGATGCATGTGAACCGCGGGAACCCGGCTGGCCAGGAGGTGCTGGTGGATTCATGGCCAGAGTTCAAAATGGTCCTGACCCGGCCACGCAGAGAAGTGCGGCCTTTGCTGGGCCCCTCCCATCGGCCGCGCTCCCCTCCCCCACCTGACCCCATCGCTGCCCCGCTCCCCTCCCGCGCCTGACGCCATCACTCCCCCGCCTGATGCCATCTCTGCCCCGCTCCCCTCCCCCTCCTGATGCCATCTCTGCCCTGTTCCCCTCCCTGCTCCGTTCACAGGATCCCTTCCCCCTCCTCAAACACTTACTTGGGGCTCGCTGTGCCCTGCTTCCCCGATGCCGTCCCTGAGGGTCATGGGGGGAGGGCAGAGGCTGCGCTCACCCACAGACAGTGTCCCCCCTGCAGGTGGCGCGAGACCCAAGCGATTATTTCACCAACTTGTACACGACCTTCTACCGGGACGAGGGCGCCTGCCGGGCCCTGCTGGAGAACAGCTGCACCGTGGACTGGGGCCAGGCCTTCCAGATACAGGGTGACTCCCTCCAGCCCCGCTCTGTCCAGCACCTGTCACATGGGGGGCAGGACCGCTCCCCCTCCCACAGGCCAATAGTCCTGAGGAGCCTGCCTGGGCCCCTTACCCCCCCCCCCCGCACAGGCCAATAGCCCCGAGGAGCCTGCCTGGGCCCCTCCCCACCACGCGCCAATAGCCCCGAGGAGTTCACCTGGGCCCCCTTCTCCATCCAGACCTGGGATCCTGAATGCGCCAAGCTTGGGAACCCCCGGTTGGGTCATGCCGGCTCACAGTGGCCCTTGGCCCCTCCCTGCTGCTCTACCCTACCGGGCTGGGCCCCCCACGTCCATGGACACCTTTCAGGGGCCCCTGCTGACAGCGCATGGCTGTCCCTGCAGGGCTGCAGGACGGGGTATACGAGACCATCAGGGACATCACCAGGGCCAGGGGGCTTGAGATGGAGACGTATCCGCACCGGCTGCTGTTGCACCCAGACCCACCTGCCATGCCCCAGTACCGGTAGGTGCCCCCGAGATATGGGATGTGTGAGAGAGAATGGGGCAATGTACACAACCAGCCTGTGCTAGATGGAGGGGGGAGCGGGGCTGGGGGAAGGGAAGGGCCCCGGGGTGCCAGGCCAGAGGCCTCCATTGTGCCCTAGATCTGGTGGCAATGAGTTCCCCAGGCTAACGGTGCTGGCAGAGTGAGGGCATCACCACGGCCCCACACACAGCCCCAGGCCTTGGGCACATGCTGCCAAGGATTTCCCATCCTGCTCCGGGGCAGGGCTGAGTCAGCCCTAGAGCTTCGCCAGGGGGCAGGGGCACCCCAGTCTGGCCAAGGAACCTCCTTGGTCCCAGGATGGGGAGAGCAGGGGGAGGGGCAGCCTGTAACCCTTCAGTATCCTGGGACGGGCAGCCAGGGGTCCTTGACCCCAGAGCTGTCCCCTCTGATGGGAGGGGGGCTCCAAGCACAGAGCCCCCTGGTCCCTCCTTTCCTGTCAGCGGGTAGGTCTCCAGGCAGGGGGTTTGCTGCCCACTGAGCCCTGGTGCTTTCATCTCAGGGAGCTGAGCTTAGCCATGGCCCATTGGCACCGATGACTCTGCTGGGGCTGGACTGGGCCTTGTCAGACAGCGCCTGTGCTGAGGCCGCGGGAGTGTGTCGATCCCCTCCCCGCATGTGCCAGGGCCTGACTTGATCCCGTCCCCCCAGGGCTCCCCCTTCTCCCCCATGCCAGGTCTATCCTCTCTCAGCCTCCCCCCATTCTCCCTGTGCAAGGTCACTCACCCTCCAGCCTCCCTCCCCTCCATGGGGGACAGTGCGAGGAGCGTTATGGGGGCTATAGCCACCCCAAAATTTGCCATAGCCGCCCCTCCCAGTGCAAAGGCCAAACGTTACGCAGCAGTAAGGATGGCAATGCCATACCACGCCACCCGTCGGTCTCGGCTGCTTCTGGCGATGGCGCTGCCTTCCGAGCTGGGTGGCACACCCCTCCCCCTCAGGATACATTCCATGCCGCCCAGTTTGAGATTCGGCAACCCCCCATCCCCTCCAATTTTCTGTCCAGCCCATCTCAGCCCCACAACTGGGAAGAGGATGGCATCACTGGACACTGCTCCTCTCTTATGCCATGTCATACCAGCTCAATTTCTGCTCCCCGGGCTCATTCCCTTATACCAGTTCGACCCTCCCAGCCCCGGGTTCACTGCACCCCAAGCCCGAAGCTGGGTCAATATCCCCCTATGTTCACACCTCCCATGTTTGGTTGCTCCCCGCTCCCCTCCCCTAGACTTACCCCTTCTCCTGCTGGTTCTATTCCCCCTGCCCCCCACGCGCTGACATCCTCCCCTTGCCAGGTGAACCCCCTCTGTGCTCACCCCACCCCGTCCTGTGTCTCTCTCCCCCCTGCCCTGTCTTGCAGGCCTGACAAGGGGCTCAGGCTGGCCCCCGTGTCCCCCGCCCACGCCATGCTGCTCAGAGACACCTGGAACTTTGGGGGGAACAGCCGGAGCCTGCGGTACCTGTGCCTCCTGATCCGCCACTTCCCCAACGCCTGCCTGCTGGCCCCTGAGGGGACCCCCATCTCCTGGTGCCTCACCGACCCGCTGGCTGCCCTGACGCACGGTTACACCCTCCCGGAGCATCGCGGCCAGCACCACATGAGGCCCGTGGTGGGGATGCTGGCGGCACAGTTGCATGCCCGCGGCTTCCCTGTATACACCCGAGTGCTGCCCCACAACGAGCCTTCACTGCACATCCTGCAACGCCTCGGCTTCCACATCCTGCCTGGGTTGTTCTCCTGGCTGGTGGTGAGGCCTGGGTTCACCCAGTCCCAGCCAGCCAGTGCCCGGGACTCAGCCCAGGACCCTGCGCCAAGCTCTGGGGAACGGTGACACGCCCAATAGCACATAGCACGGGGGGAGAGGAGAGGAGGAGAAGGGGACACGGCCTAGGGCCCTGCACCCAGCTCTGGGGGACAGCCACGCTCCAGCAGTACATAGCCCTGGGGGAGGGGAGGAGATGGGGACACAGCTCAGCCATGACCAGGGACCTGCCACCCCCGAAAAGGATACACATTGACCAGCCACCAAGGGAGCTCAGCTGTCAGCCCTTGGGAAGCCGGGGCCTAGTAGAGGAGATTATCTCATGCTCCATTATCCCCTGGAGCAGGGCAGAGGCTCAGTGGGGGCGCTCTCCCCTGGCAGTCAGTGCTGGCCCCAAAGAGAGCAGGGTGAGGGCTCAGCAGGGGGCGCTCTCCACTCACAGTCCTGCCCCCGTGCCCTGTGCTGCGGGCTCAGCAGGGGGTGCTCTCCCGCTCCCTTCCCCAGGCAGTTTGTTGCTCGGCTGGGGCTGTGGTGGTGGGGGGTCCCCTTTCCAGGAGCTGCGCCTGGTCTTGCCAGAGCTTTGGTGCAAGCTCCCTTGGGCTCCAACCACATGTCCCAGCTGTGGCCCACCCCTTACCTCCCCTGTGGTGATAGGGGACAGGTGCTGGCCTTGCACGGCTGCTCCAGGGTCAGCAGGCAGCTGGAAAGCCAGTCCAGGGCTTGTGTTGATGATGGTGCACTACACGTGGGAGGGGAGTGGCCATAGGACCCCATCGTAGAGCCCTGCTGGGCCGGAACACAGAAAGGAGCATGCCCTCTTCTCCCTTCCCCCCAGAATGGACGTCCTCGGCCCTGGGCAGGTGACTTGGGACTGACTTGCCCCCTGCCAGGCTCAGTGCACAGGCTGATCCTCCCCGTGTAGCTGGGCCCAGGTGCAGAGCCAGTGAGCCACTGGGTTGGGGGAGAGGACCCCCCACACGCAGCAGACATGGCAGGTTCTCCTCCCCCTTGCTGGTAGGTCAGTAGCAGTGTGGAGAGGGGGTGGGGCACTCTGGCTCCTTGCAGGCCCCAGGGACATGCATCCCCTTCCTCTCAGGGGGTGGGACAAAGAGTGAATTTTCTGTAATAGTTTTGATGCCTGTGTGCCTCAGTTTCCCACTGTACTATTCATGTCTGCCCAGTGGGTGCCAAAGAGTTAAAAAGCCTCTCCTGGGGCAGAGCAGGGACAGGAGGGGGAGTGTCACATGGCTGGGGGTCAGGAACTGGGCGTTCAGGATCAAAACCAACCCAGATCAACGGAGGCTCCACAAAGAAGAAGAGTTGTCATTCGGTGGGACTCAGGAATTCCCAGCTAGGACTGAAAGAGATGGAGACAGGATCCATTTTTGGCTCTTCAGCAGCTTGACTGGGTGGGGCCCTGGCCTGTGTCTTCACCTTCACTTCTCTCTGCTGCCCCAGGGACCTCCCAGGCCGGGTTCCCGGGGACCAATAAACCGTGTGCTGTGTGGAAAAGGCTTTGGGATGTCACTGCAAACACTGGCTCGGGACACTGGTCCCCAAAGAGCAGCCAGGTCTCTCCAGGGGTCTGGCTCAGTGTGACATGTGGTGAAGCAGGGGGGCTGGAGCCGTGTGCTCGGCCCTGGAGGAAGAGAGACCCCTTGGGGGGCTGGCACGTCACAGGGTTCCTCCAAGGAGTGGTTTAAAAGCTGGGGCTTAGCACTGATCCTGGGGAGCCACGACCGGGAGCAGCGCTGTGGGTCCCAGCCGGGGGCACCCGGCCAGTGTGGGGTGTCTCCTTCACAGCCAGAACCGACAGCAGAGAAGGGGGGGCACATCTGCAGGCAGACCCGGGGTAGAGCCAGCCCTGCCCCCAGCCAGGGCACAGTCCCACCAGGGCACAGCGCCCCCCTGCCGGCCAGAGAACTGGCCCCCCAGAGCAGTGCCCCCACCCCCAGCCAGCCGGCCTGCGTTTCCCCATAACTTTGACTCTCAGACTTGCACACAGTCTCCATTTCCCAAGATTGAATCATTATTTTAAAAACTGTATAGAAATCACCACTCTCCCATCATTCAGTGCATCTGGCCCAGCCTCTGGCCCAGCTCCGGCCTCAGCGGAACCGCTTCTCCTCCCACACGTACAGCTTCCCCGCAGGCACCTTCCGGAAAAACAGGCTCTTGCCTCGGCTCATGTTCCCCTGCACGGAGAGGAGAGGAGACGGCTGTCAGGGTGCCCTGCCCTGCCCCGGGGCAGCTTCCCTCTGCCTGTCACCCAGGCCCCAGTCTGCCTGGCCCTTCCCCACCACCAGCCTCCTACCCACACAGCAGGGCCAGCGCTTCCCAGCCCTTTTATAACCCCCACCCTGAGAGGAGTGCCAGGCACGGCTGCCCCACACACGGCGTTGCTGCGCTATGGGGCCGGGGCGAGGCCGGGACGTACCTCCTTGAGCAGCTGGCTCCAGCAGTCTAACCAGGAGGAGTAGTTGGGTGCATGGGGGGGAGGCCACCAGCCAGCCTGAAAAGAGGAGAGGGGGGAGGAAGTAGCAGTGAGCCGTGTTCCATGTGCCCCGGGGCCCAGCCCTCGCATGGGGACTGGGCCACACGCCCACCGTACTCCGGTGTGGACACAGCCCTGCTCCGAGCCTGCAAAGTCAGCTCAAGCTGTGCCCCACCACGGCCTCTGCAGCAGCCAGTCGCCCGGGGGGATACGGTTTGTTGTTTCCAGGTGTGCATCAAGGGGAGGAAGACATTGGGTGTAATTCATGAAAAATTAAACACAACATAGTTAGAGATATTAACCATACTTTGCATAACCACGGGCCAATGCACAAAAATTTTGTGTTCGTTATCTTAGCAGTAAATTGAGAGGCACCCTGGGGTCGGTGGCTGTCCAAACACACGCTGAGATATTGGTAAACAGATGTGCTGCAGTGGGGGCATATCCCGATACCTCCCCTTCCCAACAGATGTGTTGACCCACCTCATAAAAGTAGCCTGGCATCGCCTTTTCTTTACACAATATTTGAGGGGGCTCCATAGCCCAAAGTTGCCAGGTGCTGCCCTCTGCAATCCATATGTGCTGATAGTCAGCGGCTGCAGTCAGCACATACCACTTAGCTGTGTTATTGCGGGGCGAAGCCACCTCCCACACGGCACGATGGACCACCCAATCCCAGGTAACACGTGATGCCACATTCCCAGGATGCTAAGCCACAATTGCCCCCCTCCCCCCGCCAATGGATAATTGACCTTTTCTTTCACCATGGCCAATTATCATATAATAATTATTATTATTATTAATTATTATTATTATTATTATTAATTCTGAACAGTGGTAAAATTAACAAAGGAGGATAAAAGCGTCGGACACCCGAGGATGCCCATAGATATGTGCCACCATACATACATGATCCTACCCTGACGAATTTTGCAGGCTTGAAGCAGCAAGAGCGGTCCCACCACTCCTGTTCTGGTATTTTGCTGTGGCCCTGCTGTGTCTATCTGGACTATGCACTGTTTCCAAGGCTCCTCCCCTCCAGCCTCCCACCACACTATGGTTCGGGCCCCATCAGCAGCTCGAGCCGGAGAGAGTCTTTGGAGGTATTCTCCCTTCTCAAAATCATAATTATCCAGATAATCCCATGGATAGCTAGAAACCCGGATGCTCCAGGCAGGTGGCTGTCCCACGACCGAGGCCCACAATGCCATGATCAGAAATCTAGGGGAAACATATGCTTTGAGTTGATTGGCATGCGCCCATTTCAATTTGCCGGGTAGCTGAAGCTGGTACCCTACCGGGGAGATGCGATTTACAATGGAGTAAAGACCCATCCACTTGGCGTCCAGAGTGTGGGCCGCCTTCCCCAGCTTTTCCAACATTACCTTGTCTTCAATTTGCCATCCCCAGACGTCTTTACTGATGATCCCTTACGCTTGTCCTTTTTCTTATTTAAAGCGGCCTCTACGGCTTCACGGGTTTTACATACTTCCTTCCTCAACTGGGCAAAGCTGAGACTTTTGGGTTGTGGCAAATAGTAAATGTGATTATTGGTAAACACAATACTTACATTACATTTGCCTACTAGCGGGTTGCTAACACTTCCATCCTCCCAAAAGACTGCTTAACAGCAATTAACACATACCCATTGCCCATTATACAGTACTTTAATCTCATTATCCAATTCATCCCACATACAGGATCCTAGTAAAATGTCTTTACTACAGGGCTCTGGAGCAACAGGCAAGGACAAGCACACCCACTTTTGAGGAGTCCACTCGGTACAACCTCTTGTGTCCAATCGCTTCCCTCCCTCCCCAGCCCACTGGCTCGAGGTCTGGGGTAGCCAGAAGGATCCCATGTGCAATATGGGGAGTGGGCTAGCTTTCCATATCTTTGCTTCCAGAGCCTGTTGGTGTGGGATTTTAACAACAATTCCCCCAATTAAAGGGTCTGGCCTTACTATGCTAGAAACATACTGCATTCATTTATATTGATAAGTATCCAACAGTGATCTTTTGCTTTGCTTTAGCAAGTGTCTTAAAACCTTAGTATTTCCTGATGTTACCCAAAACATTTTGTATTCCAAGGTGGACAAAGCAAGTATTTGCATTTCAGTACATCCCATGTGCAATAGCAGTATGATTTTTCATTTCCATTTGTTTTTGTATTAGGCTGTTCTGTAGGGACAGCGAGCATAATTGATTCTTAATTACCTCCAAGTCTACAGTATTTATAATCCCTGCTCCAAAACCAATTTCTCCCAATATGTTGTCTGCTACGTCCAGAGGTTTCCCTACAGCATTTGATACACAACAGTGCTAGCAACAATATAAACAACACAAGACAACATAGAACACAAAACACAATTTCTATTGTGAATGTAAATTCATGGTATCTTGGGTTGCTCTTCAGCTGGTATCAGCTTTTCCTGATTTTCTGAAAAACAAAAAGAACATGTTTCTACCCCTTGGGGGTGGGGGGGGGGGCAGATTATTGCTTAAAATATTCCTTTCTTTACAAATACCCTTGCTGATTGCAGGCAAAACAGAGGAATTAGCCCCATATTTTCCTGGGTTTGTTCTATAGGCAGGCCAGATTTTAATGGCTTTTACCTTTAACAGTTAGGTAATTTCATAGAATATCAGGGTTAGAAGGGATCTCAGGAGGTCATCTAGTCCAAACCCTGCTCAAAGCAGGACCAATCCCCAAAGAGATTTTTGCCCCAGCTCCCTAAATGGCTCCCTCAAGGATTAAACTCACAACCCTGCATTTAGCAGGCCAATGCTCAAACCACTGAGCTATTTGCAGTAACACAGATGCTTTTTTGCTTCTGTTTGGATTCAAAGCTATCAGCAGCTCAGAGACTCTCTCTTAAAAGGGACACAATCAACTTTCCCCAGAGTTTTGATTACTTTTAACTTTTAACTCCTGCTTCCAAAACACACAGTGATTTGAAAAGGAAAACACAACCTATTGTGGCTCCCTTTGGCAAAGGGACAGTTTGATTACACAGAGCCACCTTAAGGCTCAGTGAGGGGCACAGTCTTTCACTCTTTTACTACAGCTCTTATCTGCTATTTTGTTACCAAAAAACAGATTTAAAATCTTTTCCCATTCTCCTGACTTTGCCTGCCCTGCTGCAGCCACGACTTTGGTCTTTATTTAAAACAGTTTACATTTTGTAAAGCATTGAGTTACCTTAAGGGTTAAATGCTAAATACCAAAGATAAACAACACTAGTTACCTGTGTCTGGCAAAAGTGTTTCTTGGTTTTGCAACTTGGAATAGAAGATTCAAATGGATTTTAGTGGTATTATTTAAAACAACACCAATTCATCATAAACCTCCAAAAACCAGGAGTGTTCTTTTAGCAAATTTGACTAACTTGTTCTTAGTCAAATGATTTCACTTAGATAACCTTTTTGCCTGGATTATTTACAGACATTCCTTTGGAAATGGGCCCATTTTCCTTCAGAATAACTGCAAAGAAACCAAGAATTCTCTTCTTCATTAACATATGTACGGCACCCCCAACTACGAGGAGAGCACCCCGTGGGGTAATTATGAAAAGGAAAGGGACCAGGAGGGGGTGGGGGCTAATTAAGGAGCCCACCCTCCTTGCTGAATTGGTAGTGAAACAAAGCCTGTGCCCATGATAAGAAACGGTTCAACGAAAAAAGCAGGACTGGGCCCAGACAAGCAGGCAGGCAACAGAAAAAAAAATGGAAAACAGGCTTGAGGGCATAGTGGCAGGAGTGAAAAAAGGAATGAGTGCAGACATGGGGAATTTAAATCCCTGAAACACAGGGCCGGCTCTAGGATTTTTGCCGCCCAAAGCAAAAACAATTTTGGCCGCCCCCCCCCCCCCCCCCCCGTTTTTTAATTACCCCACCCCCGGCCCCGCGTCAACTCCGCCCCTTCCCCAAATCCCCAGCCCTGCCTCCTCGGAGGGGGAGACTCCGAGTGGCCACGGCGCGGGCGCCGCTTCTCCCCCTCCCTCCCAGGCTCTCAAGTCTGGGAGGGAGGGGGAGCAGCGGCGCGCGAAACGGCCACTCGGGATCTCCCCCTCCCTCCCAGGTTTGAGAGCCTGGGAGGGAGGGGGAGATCCCGAGCGGCCGTGGCGCGCGAAACAGCTGATTCGCGCGCCGCTGCTCCCCCTCCCTCCCAGGCTTGAGAGCCTGGGAGGGAGGGCAGTAGCCGCGCGCGAATCAGCTGTTTCCCGCGCCGTGGCGCGCGAGCGGCAGCGGAGGTGAGCTAGGGCGGCCGGGGCACATTTTTAGGGGCAGCATGGCCGGCACCAGAATGCCGCCCCTAAAAATTTGCCGCCCCAAGCACCAGCTTGTTTTGCTGGTGCCTAGAGCCGGCCCTGCTGAAACACTACTTGGAATGGTATAATCTGAGTTGATTAAGGTGTTATTTTGGGAGATAAGCAAGTTTTTTAAGGAAAGAGAGGGAGAAGTTAACTCTGCAGAGGCTGGAGAGAATTAATCCGTTGAATGTTGTAAAAATGTTACTGGAATTATTTCAGTACAGGTAAAATTTCCGGTGGCTGAACAAACTCTTTGGGTATATGTTTGATTATTCACTAATTGGGTGACCAAATAACAGTAAGGGCCTCTTTCATCTAACATACTGCAAATTCCAGGAACGGCCATCATATCTACCCCGTCATAGAACCCATCAATCTCAATTTCTGATTCCTGGGACTCATTTGTAGTGATATCATATATTTCTATTTCCACCGACCCATTTGTTGTTCACTCAATTGTTCGCTCATATGAACTATTCTGCACTTTGACAAATAATTTTTCTGAACAAAATTTTAGTAAATTACTAGCACGTCACCTTGTCCTTTTCTTCTGCTGTCCAGAAGGAACAGCGGCACTAGAAGGAGCGATAGCCTGCATATCAATCAGAGAACCATCTCGTGGCAGAAGAGCCTTTTTGTAGTGCGAAGCATGGGTCCAGGCAGTCAGTCCTTGGCTCTTCACAGCGGTGTTGGTAGTTAACAGGACTTAGTACGGACCTTTCCAGCATGGGGCCAGGGCAGTCTTTCGCTGAAGGACCTTTATGTAGACCCAGTCTCCTGGTTCCAGCGAATGGCAGGGTTGCTCAGGATCCTTGCGTAGTGCTTCTTTCACCTGTGTATAAAGAGACCTGACACGTTTCATTAGTGCCTGCTGTTGGGTGATGTTAAGGGCCTTGCAAACCTGTTGCATAATCCGGCCTGTGGAAGGGGTGCCTCGGTCACTGTTGATAGAGACAGGTGGAGCAAACCGGGTGATAAAGTCTTTTAACAATCTTTTAGCAACTGTGATGGAATCGGCCCTGACACAAGAGTAGGCCTCTATCCATCCGAAATACATACAAACACAAAGAAGGACATATTCATAAGAACAACATTTTTGCATATTGATAAAATCAATCTGGATATTCACAAAGGGTCCCCACGGGGTGGGGTGAGTAGCTGGTTTTGCTCATACTGGTCTGCCACTGTCGTGGGCTAGGCAGATAGGGCAAGAGTTACATTACTGCTGCGCCATTATGAAAAAATTTGGGGCATACCAATGTTGCAGTACTGATGCAATCATCCCCCCTTTGCTCACGAGCACCATTCCATGGGACACGCAAGTAAGACTGGTGAGCAAGACCTTGGATGCCACCAAGTGGCCGTCTGGGGAGCACCACAAGGCATCAGGATGTAAAGAACAATCATCCCACCTCCATCAGTCTTTCTCATGCTCGGAGGTTGAATCTTGCATGAGAGCTAAATCTTGGAGGGTGTTAGACATGGAGGGGGACTGAAATAAAGAAACCAGGATTAAATGGAGCCGGAGACCCAGAAAGGGCCGCCGGTTTGGCAATAACAACCGCCAAAACATTTCCTCTTGTAACATCATCATAAGGTTTCTGGTGAGCAATACAATGCACAATGGCAATAGCAGAAGGAAGCTAAAAAGCAGAGAGAAGAGCATTAACAAAAGGCCCATTACTAATCCTTGCCTCACACCCGGACATAAGAAATTCTCAGTGTTTCCATAGCTGTCCGTAATCATGAACCACCCTGAAGGCATATCGGGAGTCTGTGTAGATGGTAACAGATTTGTCCTTGGCCAAGGTACAGGTGTGGGCAAGAGTGACAAGTTCTGTGACTTGGGCTGAGCGTGCTCCCGGGAGGGAGTGGGCTAAGGGGGTGCCCCCAAGAGGCCTTGAAGGATCGAGAGATATCTGCTGGCCAGCAGGGGCTTGGGAAAAAACCCAATTTCCCTTTTGTCTCCTTTAATTGTGTTTTGAGTTTCTCTTGGGAGTCCTTGAGACTCCTCATTTTAGATTCACGGCGCCGTTTTTTCTGTTTCTCCATACCAATCGAAATATGCATCAAACTGACCTTGCCCAACTTTATTGGCTAGAAGTGTGCCTCTGAGGTGCACAATCTTGTCAAGGTGGTGTTCATTTTAAACAAAATGTGATTTCCAAGGTACTTATGCATAAAGAAGCATGCTGTGGCTCACCACCCTAGGAACATTCTAGAGAAGGCCGGGTGAGGGGGGTGAGCTCAACATGTGGAGTGGAGAAGTATAAGCATGTGATGAACAAATCCATATATGGAAAGGTTAAATATGATTGGTTAGAGGTTTGTGTTATGTAACTTGTTATGTAACTGCCATGTGCTATAAAATAACAATGGGAGGGGCTCCTTGCTGGAGGCATTCTGTCTGATTTTTGTACCAGGGGCTCTCCCTTTGTGCACATTGAATAAAGCCTTGTTGAATTGAATCGAATCGAATCAAATTTAATTGAATTGAAGACCCTTGATTTTGCCTGGTATCTGACTCATTTGGGAACCACAAAATCCCAACAGTTTCTTGGTGCAGTGAGCAGGGTGAGAAATATCCTTCAGGATCATGACCTACAATCAAATTAGAGGGTAAGTTTGTTCATTTTTTATTTGGTTGTGTGTCTCTGACTTGACTGGTGACTCTCATACCTTTTGTAGTAAGCAAGTCTTGGTGTTGGGGAATTCAAGGGGTTTGTTGCAGTTTTGAAACATTTAGGTCGCAGTCTTAAGACATTGTACTTAGTGTGGGGGCTGCTTAAGCTGTAAGTTCCTCTAAGTGTTGTTGAAGTGGGACATCAAAGAGGCCATAATGACCAACAGTTAGTGTAGGGGCATGGAATAGCCATAAGTACCTCTAGTTAATGTGTTGGCTGGCCCAGATCTCCTAACTGGAAATTGTAATTGTGCAGATCAAATAAATTGGAAAAAGGATTAATCTGCTGATTGGGCATTTCAGTCTGGGGTGTTTAATTTCAATAAATTGTTATTAGTCTGTAAACAAAATTGTATTTAAAAATTTGGAGATTGGAGGATATTTAGGTTAAGAAAAAAAAAGGGAAAGATGAAGGGATATAGTGATCCACAATATGAAGAGTATATAATTAGTGCTTTTATAACTATTGTAACAGTAAGTTTATTAGTTTTCCTGTGGATATATTTTAGCTGTATGACTGAAATAAAGAAGGACAAAATGGCTGGTATGTGTTTAATTGTTGATTATGAACAGCTGGTTAGAAAGTGTGATATGCTAAAAGGAAGGGTGGGAGAGTTAGAAGCAGAGGTAGAAAAACTGCAAGCAGAAGCAAAAAAGTATAAAGAAGCAGACTTGCAGGGAAACAGATCTTGTCCCTCAGCAGCTTTGGACCAGTAATCTTGTACGGACCTGGCTTGGTTATCTGTCCAAAAAACAAAAAAATCATTTTTAAGCACGTAAATGTAATAATTTTTTCACAACTGGTAAAGCTTTCACTTGCTTTTACCGTAACAACATCGCTGTCTTTCCATGACTCGGGGTCTATCGGGTGGTTCTCGACGTCGCTATCCTCCGACGGTCCCTCGGTTGCCATGTCCTCGTATACAGGCTCTTCTTCCATTCCTACCTATAAAAAACAAAAATATTTAACCATCAATATTTCTAAAACATTTGTAATTTTTCATTAATTTGTTATAAAAAGGGTCTTACGTCTGCCTTTGAGTCAGCTTTCTCCAAATCCAACAACAAATTTTTTCGCACTTTATCCTTTTTCTCTTTTACAAATGGCTGTGGCTCCATAAAGTCTTCCACTTTCTTGGGTTCAATTTCAGGATGAAAGACGGAGTTCGGCAACAAGCCTTTCTCGTTAGCAAAATAAGCATAAAGAGGCCTTCTCTTCTGAACACGTACTGGTGCACCCAGGGGCAATTCTGGCTTCTTGGCTTCTGTAGGCGTCTTGTACATGGACATGTCTTTGTGTCTAGTCTCCCAGTTTTAAAGCCCCACTCACAAAAATACGTATTTTTATACACATGGCCAAATGCTCATTGGTTAGAGTTTTTCAAATAACACACCATGCAATAGTTTATTTCTAAAAGGCTCTTGTTTAAAATCTTGGGACTATAGGATTGGTTTAACAAGTTCATTCTGTGACCTAGCTGTAAAACAACCTCTGATTGGTCCACCGAAAGGAGGTGCTAGCTCCACAGGCTCGCCACCCAGAACAGCTATCATTTCACTACCGACAGTCGCTGGGGTAGGATGTTTCGCTCTGCATGTGTTCAGTAACACAGACTCTCTTACTGCTTTATTTTTCCTCTCTTTCTATTCTTGAATAACCTACCCTTTAAAAAGCCTCTCTCCCGACTCAACCACATCCAATAACCTTTCTTTCCTTTTTTTCTCTAAACCTTACTCAAACTTTCTTTTTTTCATCTTTACACTCTCTCACTCTCTTCTTTCAACCTTTTTCTCTCAATGTACCCAAGCACAAACACACACACTTCCCCTAGTCAAACACACACACACACACATTTTCAAAATGGCCAACGGCGCCAAACTTCGGCACCAATGGAAACGGGGTGGGAAGGCAGGATATAAGCCCTAAACGGGGCCTGGAAACCTGTCAAAAATGCATCGTGATGAATGCTATCGAGCCGTATACTACTCATAGTGTTTTCAGCCTTGGACATTAGCAATGGCTTTTGGTCTGTTCCTGTGCACACTGACAGTCAATTTTGGTTTGCATTTACTGTTAAAGGGAAGCAATATACCTTTATTCACCTAAGTCAGGGTTTTTATAACTCACCTACTTTGTTTCATAGTGTGTTAGCTGATGTGCTGGCAAAGCTGCCAGACATGGCTTCTTGTGTTGTACAGTATGTTGATGATCTTCTTATCTCCTCACCAGATCGCCAAACGCACATGAAAGACTTAGAAGTGATCCTGCGGCACTTGGCAGATAGTGGGGTAAAATGTAATGCTAGAAAGGCTCAGATCGCAAAGGAGGAAGTATCATATCTGGGGTATCTAATATCCAAGGGGTACAAGCGTTTAACTGTTGACCGCATTGAGGCTATTAATGCATGCCCACGACCAATTATGGTCAGGGGAGTTAGGAAAGTGTTGGGGCTATTCAATTTCTGCCAAACTCAAATCCCAAATTATTTAAGGATTGTACAGCCCCTTAATAAACTCCTGAAGGGTGCTGGTGGACCACATGATGCAACTGAATGGACACTTGAATGTGAACAGGCATTTACCACATTGAAACAGAGGCTAAGTACTGCCCCAGGGTTGGGACTTCCTAATCCATTAATGCCTTTTACATTGTACACACATGTCTGTGAGGGACATATGGCAGCAGTGTTAACGCAAAAACATGGAGACAAACAGCGCCCAGTAGTATACTACTCTTCTAAACTAGATCTTGTCGCTCTAGCAATGCCACCATGCCTCCAGGCAGTGGAAGGAGCTTCTATGGCCCTGAGTCAGGCCTCACCACTTATTGGTGCGCAGGATGTAAATATTGTCGTGCCTCACACTGTCCTTGCTATTTTTTCAGGAAAGAAATCTTCGGCAGTCCATGTGGCAAGATGGACTCGATGGGAAAGGAGCTTGCTAATGCCTTCAGTACATCTGCAACGAGCATCATCGCTAAACCCTGCCACCCTCGTGCCTACCCCAGATGAGGGACACCCGCATCATTGTTGCCTTGAGGAAGAGCCCATGGACCTTCCATTGGTAAAAGAAACTGAAATACCTGGTGCCTCTTGTCTATACGTGGATGGATCTTTCTTCTATGTGGATGGCAAGCGACACACAGGATGGGCCATTTGTACTCAAGATGGGCAGCTGGTGGCGCATGGCAGTTTACCTGGGGCATTGGCACAAATAGCAGAACTACAGGCTTTAGTTGCAGCATGTGAAGCTGTGGAAGGTCATGCTGTAAACATATATACTGACTCTAGATAAGCGTTTGGGGTTGTACATGATTATATTAACTTGTGGGTAAATCGGGGATTCCTAACAAGTACAGGATCCCCAATACAAAATGGGGGGATAGTGAAGAAACTTCATGCAGCCATGCAGAAACCTTCCGAAGTAGCAGTGATAAAAGTGAAGGCCCACACAAAAGGGACAGACCCTCATAGCAAGGGGCACTGAAGGGCAGGCAAACTAGCTAAACAAGCAGCAGCGGAAGGTAAAGAGACGCAGATGATTGCTGCAACACAGCCTCTTCTAAAAACCCCAAACTTTTTTGAATTATAGGACATCCAACACGCTGCACCAAGGGCAGAAAAGTGGTTATGGATGGATAATGGGGACAAACTGTGTGATGATAACACTTGGAGAGGTCCAGGGAACACAGTGTTACCAAGTGTGCTGATGGGAACTATGATACAAGTAAAAAGCAACAGAGGGTCCTGTGGCACCTTTAAGACTAACAGAAGTATTGGGAGCATAAGCTTTCGTGGGTAAGAACCTCACTTCTTGCATCTGAAGAAGTGAGGTTCTTACCCACGAAAGCTTATGCTCCCAATACTTCTGTTAGTCTTAAAGGTGCCACAGGACCCTCTGTTGCTTTTTACAGATTCAGACTAACACGGCTACCCCTCTGATACTATGATACAAGTGTATCACATGTTGGGACATGATGGAGCACGGAGGGTGATCCACCAGATGTCGGACACCTGGTGGCATCCTAAGCTTAATGCAAACGTGCATGATTATATGAGGAGGTGTGTAATGTGTGCTTAATATAATTCTGCTCCCAGAGTGAAAATGAGAATGCGACATCAGCCAAGACCAACACAGCCCTTCACGCAGTTACAAATAGATTTCATTGGGCCCCTGCCAAGGTGCAGAGGGAAAGAATATGTTCTGGTGATCATGGATCACTTTACTAAGTGGGTAGAAGCTTTCCCAGTGGCCAAGGCCACTGCGACTGATGTAGCTAAAATATGGATGACCGACATAATTCCCTGATGGGGACTTCCATGCTTCATTGATAGTGACCAAGGTACCCATTTCACAGGGAAAGACTGGGTCACCAACCTATAAGTGGTTCTCGTGTCTATGAGAGCCAGTCCTACTAATCCACATCCCTTATCTCCTTTTGAAATGCTGACAGGGCGGGTGATGAGGACGCCAGGAAATCTGTGCATTAGAGGAGGGAAATTGTATGTCATGGATGACCAGCTTGTTGAATATTGCAAATTGTTATCTCAGTGTGTCTCACAGGACCCCCGAACTGAACCAGACCCAAAGGCCTTTGAAGAGGACACATGTGAGGTGCAGCCCGGTGATCAGGTGATGGTGAAAGCCTATAGAAAACGAACCTTTGAACCAGCCTGGACTGGGCCTCACACGGTTCTCTGGTAACTCCTTCAGCAGTCCAGGTCACTGGAATTCACAATAATCCCTGTTCGCTCTATGGACTCCTGGAGAGCCATTCTTAATTTGATATTCACGGTTTAAAATTAATGTAGGAATTTTTGTGGTTTATTAATTGTTTTGAGTGATTTCTGAGACTTAAGAGTTTTTTAAAGGTCTCATCTTAATAATGTTGCAGTGGCTTTCAGTGTTTTATTATGTAATCACCTGGGGAGGAGCCACTGGATCAGTTGTAAATGCCATTACTCAAGCTATCAAATCTAATAATAGGGACTGGGTTAAAAATTTGTTAGTAGCAGGGATGACAGTTTATTGTGGTGAGAGTAGGGCTCATGCCTAATCAAGTTAGATATTACCTTAACTCAGCAACACAATTGGTCAGGTCCTCACTGTTGTACTCAGCCATCTATTAAAAATGACTAAAATGTATGAGCAAGCATTGGTCTAGGCGTGTGGAAGAATTGTGTTATCATCTCGGCATGAAAGTTGCAGCCCTGATAGGAGACTTGCTCATGTCACAGGTGCCCTATTGGGTGAGAGCTGCAATTCTCAAAGACTGAATGTTTTCACCTTGGATGGTGGCAGGGGAGTGGTCCCTATTGATAACAGGGGCATGTTGGGATGGTCATTCCATCCTTGGAGGGGTGTTAATTCCTGTGGGTTGGGCTCCTGAATAGGAGGCTCAGCCCATCCACCCATTCCCATTCTCATGTCACAGACACCCGTGTAGAATAAGGGCTGGAGATAACTATATAGCTTTCCCATGGGACCAATGTTCCATCCTGGAAGGATGGGTTTTGTGTATGGGAAACCTGAAGTCAGGACAAGCCTTATCTCAAATGTGGGGACCTGACTTAATAGTGCATGTAATGTTTGATTTAATGGATGATATAGCAATGAGGAAGGACTCCACTATCTTGTGTGGATTTGGGTGATTAACTTTGGCAGGCAAGTCTTGCTTAAAAATCTCGTTCTTTCTATTGTGTTAAGCCTTTCAGAAAATATTAAAAGAAGTGGTAAGGCAATTACAGTGATTCAGTGGACAGAAGGGTTTGCTATTGCGGGAACAAAGATTCCATGGGGATGGATTTGGGTTGTGTTCTCGCAATGGGTATGGGGACTTATTATTATTATTGTAAATATTATTATGTACTATGTAATTCTGTTATCAAAATTGTAGTTAATTAAGTGTTGATAAAGTTAATCATTGCTCCTAATAAATACAAGGAAGTGGTGTTAGTGGGGTCTAAGAATTGTTCTTAGCCCCAAAACCAAATGGGGGAGCTGAAGGGTATGCTTGCGTTCATTTTAAACAAAATGTGATTTCCAAGGTACTTATGCATAAAGAAGCATGCTGTGGCTCACCACCCTAGGAACATTCTAGAGAAGGCCGGGGGAGGGGGGTGAGCTCAACATGTGGAGTGGAGAAGTATAAGCATGTGATGAACAAATCCATATATGGAAAGGTTAAATATGACTGGTTAGAGGTTTGTGTCATGTAACCTAACAATGGGAGGGGCTCCTTGCTGGAGGGACTCTGGCTGATTTTTGTACCAGGGGCTCTCCCTCTGTGCACATTGAATAAACTCTTGTTGAGTTGAGTTGAATTGAATTGAACTGAACTGAATCAAATCAAATTGAATTGAATTGAACAGAAGACCTTTGATTCTGCCTGGCATCTGACTCATTTGGGAACCACAAAATCCCAACACTCTCACCCAACAAAAGGCAGTAGCAGCAGCAGCAGCTGGTAAGTATATTTCAAAGGGGGTCTTCTTGGAGTGAGGGTGGCTTCAGGGGGACTGAAACCCCTTCCCAGGTGGCTGTGCTGAGAGCCGGCACCTGTCTGCTGGCAAGGTGGCTGTCTGCATGGTGGCGGTGGAGCATCGGCTGCTGCCCAGCTCTCTGCATCTGGCAGGGGGATCAGTCAGAGCATCTCCAAAAGCATCCCCCGGACCTCCGCAGAACAGAGAGACTGATAGTACCAGGCCCCGCCGAGCAGCTGGACCGGGACGGGCATGGTGGGGGGAACAGCTCTTGGGTTCCTGTGGGGTGCGGTGCCCCCCTGCTTGCCCTCCCTGCTCAGGCAGAGACGCCTGCCTCTCGGAGACAGTGCCCACCTGTCCATGCAGTGCACTTGGTCCCCCTCCCTGGCATCTGGGTGACTGCTTCTTACCGAGATGCAGGGGGTGGAAGGGAAGAGGCAGTGGGGAAGGGATATGACAGGGCGGGGGAGAAAGGGAAACTCAAGCTATCAGGGGAAACCTTCCAAGCAGAGCAATCTCTGCCTTGGGTTGTGTATGGAATAGTCTCCCAAAGGAAGGGCTAGTGTGACCCCTGGGGTATAAACTGGGCTGGAACGATCTCCTGTTTAGTCCATGTGCTCTGGCAAACACAAGTCCAAGCATCATGTTTGGAGGGGGGGAGCATTGCTGAGTCCCAGGGTTGAGTAATTCTCTGGTGATGGGCATTGAATTGCTAATTGTCATTCACTTGCTGCACAATGGCTGGTGATGGTTGTGTAACATCCACCCAGCCATTTGGTCAAGTGCCCTGTTGTTTCTGGGGAGTTGCCTTCTGGGCTACTCCCAAATTTGCAGCATATTTCATAACACCATACAGCCCAATCTCATCACTTTATACACTTTAATGATATACAGATTCTGACAGAACAGTGGGTTTCAGCAAATCATCACCTTCCCATGATACCCTACATGGCATGCTTTATATGAAATATAAAGAATATACACAAATGATGAATATGGGGCTTACAGAGCACAGCACGCCACTCCCCCGAGGTATAGAGCAGTGGCTCTCAAACTTTTGTACTGGTGACCCCTTTCACACAGCAAGCCTCTGAGTGTAACCCCTCCCCCTTATAAATTAAACACACTTTTTATATATTTAACACCATTATAAATGCTGGAGGCAAAGCGGGGTTTGGGGTGGAGGTTGACAGCTTGTGACCTCCCAAGTAATAACCTCGTGACCCCCTGAGGGGTCTTGACCCCCAGTCTGAGAACCCCTGGTATATAGAGTGTCCCAGCTAGAAACTCCCAGGCTTGGGACTTTTAAAAGGAGACTGGACAAACCATCCAGTAAGGATCAGCCCTGCATTGGCAGGGAGATGGACTGAGCCAGGATGATCACAGAGGGCTTTTTCCCCTGTAACTTCGATCATTCCATCCCACTCTCCTGGGAGTACAAATTCTGGTACTAAAGACCTGGTGCCTGGATCCCATATTGCCTTGCACTGGGAGTGGGAATTAGTGCCCTGACATGCAACTCCTCCTAGGGTTACCCTACGTCCGGATTTCCCCGGACATGTCCGGCTTTTGGGGCCTCAAATCCCCGTCCGGGGGGAAATCCCAAAAAGCCGGACATGTCTGGGAAAATAGGGAGTTGGGGCGGGGCTGGGGGTGGAGGTGGGGCGGGGCTGGGGCGGGGAAGGGGCGGAGTTGGGGCGGGGCGGGGCCCCATGGAGTGTCCTCCTTTTTAAAAATTAAAATATGGTAACCCTAACTCCTCCTATTGGGCCAGTGTAGATCGTGCTGTTAGTACAGCTATTTGCAGGTGCCCTTGTATTTATCTGAACCCTGAGACTCAGTCCCCGAGTGTATCCCCACTAAACTGACACTGCTATCCTGCTGTGTGGATCCCAGTGGGCTTGTACTGTGCATTTTTGGCATGCACCCATGGCTGTATTTATCTCATTGTGCTGGTAGTGCTACTTCCTTGGTGTAATGATGACATTATGCTAAGATGAATCCTGAAAATAGTGCCGTGGTATGATGGTCACTCTGTGCTGTTCATGTGAATCCTGCATTTTTGTGGGCTGGTGCAAGGATATTTATAGACCCCAGGGGCCAGCCGTGCCCAGGGGCTGCTCCCCAGACCAGGTTCCCACTCCCCGCTCCCTGAACTCCCCTGGAGGGGGCACAGCCCCCCCCCAGCGGCCCCCGCCCCACGTCCACTCACTGGGTTTGCCGGGCTTGGGCCGCTGCAGCAGCTCGGCAGGAAGGAGCCGCCTTCTGGAGGCACCGGAGAACCAGAGCGTCCTGCTTGCGGCAGCAGCGGCGAGCCCCAGCCATGGAGGGGCCGGCACGGTGCAGGGGGGCAGCAGCCCTGCAAAGGCAGTGGCGCGGCTAGCGGGGAGCAGCCGTGCCCCCTACCCCTCCTGCCTGGTGCTCCCTCCAGGGGGCTCCCGCAGGCTGCAGCGGATGCATGCGGGCGCCGGCCCCCCATGCACCCGCCGGCTGCCCCCTCACTGTGCTCAGGCTCTGTGGCTCCCAGGTGTGTGAACCACCACTGCCGCTGCCCCTCCCAGAGCAGGCTCAGGACCCTGCGCCCCGGTGACTCACATGCCTGGGAGCCGCAGAGTCCGAGCGTGGTGAGGGGGAAGCCGGGGGGCGCACGAGAGCTGGGGGGGCGCATGCATCTGCTGCAGCCTGCAGGAGCCCCAAGGGGGTGCCAGGCCGCACCCTGGGCAGGAGGGGCAGGGGGCGCGGCTGCTCCCCGCTAGCCATGCCACCACCTTTGTAGGGCTGCTGCCCCCCTGTACCGCACCGGCTCCTCCATGGCTGGGGCTCGCCACCCCCACAAGCCGACGCTCTGGCTCTCCAGTGCCTCTGGAAGGCGGCTCCTCCTTGCAAAGCCAGGACACTGCTTTTTTAGGGTTACCATATTTCAAGAATCAAAAAAGAGGATGAGGGGGTAGAGCCCCACCTGAGTCCCACCCCCATCCACTCACTCCCACTTCCCGCCTCCCTCTGAACCCCCAACCCCCCACTCCTTGTCCCTGACTGCCCCCTCCTGGGACCCCACCCCCTACCTAAGCCTCCCTGCTCCTTGTCCCCTGACTGTCCCCTCCTGAGACCCCCCCACCCTAACTGCCCCCTCCTGAGACCCCCCCACCTTAACTGCCCCTCTAGAACCCTACCCCCTACCTGTCCTCTGGCTGCCCCAACCCTTATCTACAACCCTGCCCCCTGACAGGACCCCCAGAACTCCCGACCCATCCAACCCTCCCCCTGCTACCTGACTACTCTGATCCCTCTCTCCACCTCTGCCCCCTGAGGGCCCCCGCAGAACTCCCAACTCATCCAACCCTCCTCCGCTCCCTGACAGCCCCCCCGAACTCCCAACTCATCCAACCCTCCTCCGCCCCCTGACAGCCCCCCCAGAACTCCCAACTCATCCAACCCTCCCCCTGCTCCCTGACAGCCCCCCCGAACTCCCAACTCATCCAACCCTCCTCCGCCCCCTGACAGCCCCCCCGAACTCCCAACTCATCCAACCCTCCCCCCGCCCCCTGACAGCCCCCCCCCAGAACTCCCAACTCATCCAACCCTCCCCCCGCCCCCTGACAGCCCCCACAGAACTCCCAACTCATGCAACCCTCCCCCCGCCCCCTGACAGCCCCCCCGAACTCCCAACTCATCCAACCCTCCCCCCGCCCCCTGACAGCCCCCCCAGGACTCCCAACTCATCCAACCCTCCTCCCGCCCCCTGACAGGCCCCCCCCCCAGAACTCCCAACTCATCCAACCCTCCTCCCACTCCCTGACAGCCCCCCCCCCAAACTCCCAACTCATCCAACCCTCCCCCCGCCCCCTGACAGCCCCCCCCCCGAACTCCCAACTCATCCAACCCTCCTCCGCCCCCTGACAGCCCCCCCAGAACTCCCAACTCATCCAACCCTCCCCCCGCCCCCTGACAGCCCCCCCAGAACTCCCAACTCATCCAACCCTCCCCCCGCCCCCTGACAGCCCCCCCCAGAACTCCCAACTCATCCAACCCTCCCCCCGCCCCCTGACAGCCCCCCCAGAACTCCCAACTCATCCAACCCTCCTCCCGCCCCCTGACAACCCCCCGAGAACTCCCAACTCATCCAACCCTCCTCCCAAGCTGCAGGGAAAACGGGCTTAGAGGTAGTCTCCGCACATCAGGTGGCAGTCCCAAGGGGGTTTCTGTGACCCAACCTGTCACACATGCTTTGCTGCCAATAAACCTGACCAAGTGCCTTCGCATCTTGATGGATCTTGTGGTCATTGGGTAGTTCACTCGAGGTCGCTGTGCCAGCTGTCTGCGCAGAGCTGGGACGGCATACTGGGAGAACACTCACAGGAAGCCAAACATCCATCAACATCTGACGACAGGGGATTGGGGTGTTTGTCCCTCCTTTTTATAGTGTCAGTCCCACACTTAGAATCATAGAATATCAGGGTTGGAAGGGACCTCAGGAGGTCATCTAGTCCAACCGCCTCCTCAAAGCAGGACCAACACCAACTAAATCATCCCAACCAGGGCTTTGTCAAGCCTGACCTTAAAAACCTCTAAGAAAGGAGATTCCACCACCTCCCTAGGTAACCCATTCCACTGCTTCACCACCCTCCTAGTGAAATAGTGTTTCCTAATATCCAACCTAAACCTCCCCCACTGCAACTTGAGACCATTACTCCTTGTTCTGTCATCTGCTACCACTGAGAACAGTCTAGAGCCATCCTCTTTGGAACCCCTTTTCAGGTAGTTGAAAGCAGCTATCAAATCCCCCCTCATTCTTATAAATAAATATGGAGATATACCTATCTCATAGAGCTGGAAGGGACCCTGAAAGGTCATCGAGTCCAGCCCCCTGCCTTCACTAGCAGGACCAAGTACTGATTTTGCCCTAGACCCCTAAGTGGCCTCCTCAAGGATTGAATTCACAACCCTGGGTTTAGTAGGCTAATGCTCAAACCACTGAGCTATCCCTCCCCTCCCTCCTTTTGCTTCTCTTCTCTTCTGCAGACTAAATAATCCCCGATCCCTCAGCCTCTCCTCATAAGTCATGTGCTCCAGACCCCTAATCATTTTTGTTGCCCTCCGCTGGACTCTTTCCAATATTTCCACATCCTTCTTGTATTGTGGGGCCCAAAACTGGACACAGTACTCCAGAAGAGGCCTCGCTAATGCCAAATAGAGGGGAAGGATCACGTCCCTCGATCTGCTGGCAATGCTCCTACTTATACAACCCAAAATGCCGTTAGACTTCTTGGTAACAAGGGCACACTGTTGACTCATATCCAGCTTCTCATCCGCTGTAACCCCTAGGTCCTTTTCTGCAGAACTGCTGCCTATCCACTCGGTCCTTAGTCTGTAGCAGTGCATGGGATTCTTCCTCTTTATGCCCCTGGCTGTCCCCTTCCTCTTGGGACTGACTCCACCACCCCCACGCCATGCTTCATTGCCTCTGGCCCTGGCACAGACTGGTTAGTTATTGTAGGGTCTCTGATGAGCACGAGGGCCGCACACATACTGGTGAGTTATACAGTCTCTGATGAGCATGGGGGATGAGTTATTGTAGGGTCTCTGGTGAACACACGAGGGGCCACGCACAGACTGGTTAGTTATTGCAGGGTCTCTGGTGAGCACAGGCGCTGGGCAAAAACCAGTAGGTTACTGTAAGGTCTCTGGTGAACACACGGGGGGCTGCGCACAGACTGGTGAGCTCTTGTGGGGTCTACACATAATGTTTGCTATTTTGGCAGGGCTGGGAACTGGCAGCTTGTCCCTGGGGTTGGGAGACAGTCACAGGGAACTGATGGGTCTCCTTCCCCGCAGGTGTCCCTCGCACTGTCCCGCTGGAAGCTGTGAAGGCCCATCCCGGCCAGCGATGCTGATCCTGAGCTGTTCCTCCAAGCTGCGGCTGCTGGAGGGGATGCTACGGCGGGGCCTGCCTGACACGCTGCCGGTGACCAGGACTCGCCCGCCCCCACAGGGACGAACCCTCCCACCCTCGGGCAGAGAGCAGGGGAAAGTCCCTCGGAGTCCCCTGGGTGATGGGGCACATATTGGGCTGGGGTGCAATCCCCTGGGTTGGGGTACATGGAGGGCTGACCCTCCACCTGGTCAGGGGGTAGCAGTTTGGGGGGCAGATCTTTTCTCCAGGTGGGGGGCAGCAGTTCAGGGGCCAGGCAGGCTCTTATAGATCCACAGGGGATGTCCTGTACCCCAGCTTGTCACCAGTCCCCTAGGAGCGACCCCGGTAGTGAGCCAGGGCCCGAGGCTCCACACAGCTCCACAGGGGCAGACCCGCGACCTCCACCACTGGGCCTTTGACACCAGCCCTCCCATCTCTCTCCATGGCTCCCCGCAGCGAATGCAGCCGAGCCAGACGCCCGCGGGAGGCTTGGACCGGGTCCCTGCGGTGTGTGTTGGCAGAGACCCCGGCAGCCTTTGCAAAACACAGTAGCGGTTCATTAGTCACCTGGCTACAAACTCCTCAGGTTAGCACAGGGAATCAAAGGTTAAGCCACAGCCCAGCCTGGGCAATGAGCCAGCCAAGACGTCATGGGCCCCATGGCTGGCTCTGGCTCTGTCCCTTTGTTCTTAGGCCAAGGTGATAGCTGCTGAGACCCCCCCCCAAAAGCCGGCTCTTAGCTCCATAGCCTGACCCCTCGCGGTCGCTGTTCTTCAGCTGGGGCCTCTCCGCTGCAGAGCCGTGAGGGGGGAATGTCACTCGCTCAGTGTGAATGTCCACCCCAGCCATTGGGGTTTCCATGGTCTCTCCAGAACCTCCTTGCAGGTGTGTAGCCTTTATTCCCTTGGTTAATGAGGCTGGTCTCCAGCCGGGCAGTTATGTGAGTCACAACCCGTCCCTTCCCTTCACACGCTGCGCAGAGCACTACAGGACACAGAGGGAAACTGAGGCACACATAGGACTCAGAAAGATACTACAGAAAGCTTCTACTTCACCACACAAGCCCCCGCCCTGGGTTAGTGGTAGCAGCAGGAGGGCAGGCCCCTCCCCGAGGTTACATGTAGCGGGGGACCTCCCCCTGGGCCTCCTCCTCACTTGCCCCCTTTCTCCTAAAGTCCAAACCCAGCACCAATGCCTGCTGCTCACCCACTGTAGCTGCCAGGACCTGCCCATCCAATCAGAGCACAAGCGGGCTCTGTGCCAGCCAATCTCAGCATGGGATGGCTTTGCGTAAGCCAATGAACATGTGGGCAGCTCCATGACAGCCAATCACAGTGTGGGACAGCTGGGAGCCTGCCAATCATGGCTCTGACCATCACCACCTCCCACCCCCCACCTCTGAATTTCCTCCTAGTCCTCGCCATGGCTCTGACTCCCTCCTTCCCCCCGCCCAGCTACACCCTTGACAAAATTGGCATTTTTGTAATATTTTTATGAACCCTGTGTGTGCCTCAGTTTCCCCTGGCTACCCAGTGGGGGAAGCAGATTAAGTTTGCTCGCAGTGCTAAGCGACACAGGCAGTTTGCTTTCAGTTAGTGCTCGCGGTGGGATACTGAATGCGCCAGTAGCAAAGCACACTCCATCAAAGGAAACAGCAAGAAAATGGTGTATAACCACCATCCTAAGAAGCACATTGCACACCTGTGCAAGGAGAAAGGGTGAAGCTTTGGGAAGTTCAACAAGGTGAAGCTGTTGGAGGCTGGAGAAGGGTGATGGGACTCAGCAGCAGGTTCCAGACCCAGGCAGGGTTTGATGAGGGTCCAAGAGTGACAGAAGCAGCAGCAGGGTGTCCTCACGACCTGGTTCCCCTCCAATAGATTTGAAGTGGCAGGAGTTAGCGTGGAAAGCAAAGGCGGTAGCAGACCGTGAGAGGGAACCAGCTGGCTGTGAGCAGCAGCAAAAACATGAACAAATGCAGCAAAAGCTTGATCTGGAGATGTGGAGGGGCGAGAGAACCCATCAAGGGGTAAGTGGGCAAAGGCCCCAGGGATGCTGGATTCCGCAGGGAGCTGGATACCAAATTGTCTGTTTAAGGAGGAGGAGGGGCTGTAGACACCCACCTCACTGCCTTTGTGAAGGGTTGTGATTTGAACCTGGTTGACCCTGCGGACTGGCTCTGCTGTCTCACCCCCATACTCGGTCCCCCAAAGCCATAGAGACGTACAGCCAGATGGACGGCGTTAATATTGGAGACTGGGAACTGTTCAAAAAGGCTCCACTGCTTATATTTGCCCTGACACCTGAGGTTTATATAAAAGGGTTTTGGGGTGTGCAAAAGACCCAGGGTGGGACCTAAATGGAAGCCACCTGCCGACTGGGAAAAGCCCTCCCGACGGCTCGGATCCCAGTGCTGACACAGGACTCAGGGTGGGGGGGGCTGGTAGTCATGGTTCTCCTGGACATCGGCTTTGACCTCCTGCTGAGACTTTCTGTATCACCTTAAGACCAAATCCAGTCCCCTGATCCTGCCCCAGCCAAGGGTTTGAACCCCAGGAGCCAGAGGTTCAGACTGGAGGTGTCAGTGAAAAGGCGAATAGCTCGGCCGGCATGTAGCAGGGTTTCCCCCCCTTGCCTGTAACACTAAGGAAAGGCTGTTGAGCTCAGGACACCTGTCTGTCTGGAAGTTGACCCCTGTATTTGAGTGGGGCAGGGGAACCGCCCCCCCCCCAATCTCCACACGGGACATGTGAGTCACACGGGCTCCGGCAGAACTTCCCTGAGGCTGTGGCCAAGGGAGCCAGCTGGCAGCCTGCTCTCCCTGGGGAAACAGAGTCAGAGCGGAACCTGGTGGGAGCTGAGCCCCCAGCTGAGCATGGGCAGACACGGGCAGGGCATGGCCAAGGTTAAGACCCGGAATCGCCAGCAGGGGGGTCCTGGCCTGGGGTGAGGGCAACAGGTTAACCCCAGGAGGGGAAATGGATTCCTGGCATACACCCAGCCCTGGGGTTAGAACACAACCAGCGTAGGGGAGCCCCCTGCATCACCAGACCCTGGGACACCAGCGCCCCAGAGACACGGCTGGGCTAAGACCAGCCTTGCAGGGGGACACACCTACACTGATCCCCGAAATGCTCAAGGGGTCACTTCCTACCCCAGTCTAGGGGTCAGGACACCTCAGGGTGCAGCCCAGATGGCCGACACATGAAGGAAGGGGGGCCACGACCCTTCTCACTCCCTGGCAGATAGGGGTGGGGAAATGCAGTGGCTGGATCCCATCCCAGTTTCAAACCCAAAGGTTTGGGGGGGGGAGCAAAAGGGTGCTGAGGCTGCATGAAAACTCCCCCCTGCCCCCTGCTACTATCAGTGAACAGACCTGCCCTAAGGGTGGATGTGAGCCTGCTCTGAGCTGGGTATTGGAAAGGGTGAGTTTGATTCGAGCCAGCTGTGAGCATGCTGACCGTGCCTGGTAGGACAGGGATGGGGAAGATGCTGTGGCTTCTATGGATAGGATTTGTGGGTTCAAACTTCACCAGGACGGTCACTGGTTAAAGTGAAGAGATGAAATAAAGTAGGATTTTTCTGTAATATTTTTACAACACTATGTGTGCCTCAGTTTCCCCCTACGTGTTGTATGGCTACCCAGTTGCAGGGGCGAGGGGGAGAATTAAGTTTACTCTCAGGGCAGGCTAAGAGACATGGGGTGGGTGTCACCTCCCTGTGAGGGTGGAATAAAGGGTCCTTAAGGAACTTGTTGAACTCAACCCAGATCCCCAAGGGGGCCAGAGAGACAAGGCAAGCGCTGCTGACTCCTGGATTTCCCCGCCTCTCAGCCAGGAGGCTGAGCAGAGACCCCAGCTCGAGAGCACAGGACTGGGAGGTGGGGGGTGCTGGACAAAGATGGAGGCTCTCACCTGGAGCTGGCCAAGGAGGTCAGACGGAGACAGAGACAGCCTGGAAAGGGTCTTTCACTCCAGCTTGGCTGGGCCCTGGCTGACCGCAATGGACACTGCTTTACCCCCAGTTCTCTCTGCTGACCTAAGGCTGCTCCGTGACTCATAAACTGGCCTGGCTTGACAATGCTGCCGGGTGTCACTGCAAACACAGGCTGGGGTGTGGGAGCCCCCAAGAGCGGCCAGGTCTCTCCCGGGGTCTGGCTCAGTGGGAGGCACCGGGCAGAGCTCGCGGGATGGAGCAGGAGGGCTGGAGCCCAGAGGCTCCATCTCAGAGGCGGTGGCCTGCCCTGCAGGAAGAGTGGGGCCCCTGGGGGGTGGCACTTTGAGGGCTCCTCCAAGGGGCAGAGTAAAAGCTGGGGCCCAGCATCGATCCTGGGGATCCGGGACATCCCCGGACTCTGACCCCTGTGTCTTGGCAGGTCTACGGCGCTGTGATGCATGTGAACCGCGGGAACCCGGCTGGCCAGGAGGTGCTGGTGGATTCATGGCCAGCGTTCAAAACGGTCCTGACCCGGCCACGCAGAGAAGTGCGGCCTTTGCTGGGCCCCTCCCATCGGCCGCGCTCCCCTCCCCCGCCAGACCCCATCGCTGCCCCGCTCCCCTCCCCCGACTGACGCCATCACTCCCCCGCCTGATGCCATCTCTGCCCCGCTCCCCTCCCCCGCCTGATGCCATCTCTGCCCTGTTCCCCTCCCTGCTCCGTTCACAGGATCCCTTCCCCCTCCTCAAACACTTACTTGGGGCTCGCTGTGCCCTGCTTCCTCGATGCCGTCCCTGAGGGTCATGGGGGGAGGGCAGAGGCTGCGCTCACCCACAGACAGTGTCCCCCCTGCAGGTGGCGCGAGACCCAAGCGATTATTTCACCAACTTGTACACGACCTTCTACCGGGACGAGGGCGCCTGCCGGGCCCTGCTGGAGAACAGCCGCGCTGTGGACTGGGGCCAGGCCTTCCAGATACAGGGTGACCCCCTCCAGCCCCGCTCTGTCCAGCACCTGCCACATGGGGGGCAGGACCGCTCCCCCTCCCATGGACCAATAGCCCCGAACAGCCTACCTGGGCCCCTACCCCCGCCATGGGCCAATAGCCCCGAGGAGCTCACCTGGGCCCCTTCTCCATCCAGACCCGGGATCCTGAATGAACCAAGCTTGGGAGCCCCAGTTGGGCATGCCAGCTCACAGTGGCCCTTGGCCCCTCCCTGCTGCTCTCCCCCACCGGGCTGGGCCCCCCAGGTCCATGGGCACCTTTCAAGGGCCCCTGCTGACAGCGCACGGCTGTCCCTGCAGGGCTGCAGGACGGGGTATACGAGACCATCAGGGACATCGCCAGGGCCAGAGGGCTTGAGATGGAGACGTATCTGCACCAGACGCTGCTGCACCCAGACCCGCCTGCCATGCCCCAGTACCGGTAGGTGCCCCCCAGATATGGGGTGGGTGAGAGAGAATGGGGCAATGTACACAACCAGCTGGTGCTAGATGGAGGGGGGAGCGGGGCTGGGGGAAGGGAAGGACCCCGGGGTGCCAGGCCAGAGGCCTCCATTGCACCCTAGATCTGGTGGCAATGAGTTCCCCAGGCTAACGGTGCTGGCAGAGTGAGGGCATCACCACGGCCCCACACACAGCCCCAGGCCTTGGGCACATGCTGCCAAGGATTTCCCATCCTGCTCCGGGGCAGGACTGAGTCAGCCCTAGAGCTTCACCAGGGGGCAGGGGCAGCCCAGCCTGGCCAAGGAACCTCCTTGGTCCAAGGATGGGGAGAGCAGGGGGAGGGGCAGCCTGTAACCCTTCAGTATCCTGGGACGGGCAGCCAGGGGTCCTTGACCCCAGAGCTGTCCCCTCTGAGGGGAGGGGGGCTCCAAGCACAGAGCCCCCTGGTCCCTCCTTTCCTGTCAGCGGGTAGGTCTCCCGGCAGAGCTTAGCCAAGGCCCATCAACAGAGATGACTCTGCTGGGGCTGGACTGGGCCTTGTCAGACAGCCCCTGTGCTGAGGCCACGGGAGTGTTTCGATCCCCTCCCCCCATGTGCCGGGGCCTTGCTCAATCCCCTACCCCCCAGGGGTCACCTTCCCCCATGTCCTGGGGCCTCTCTTGATCCCCTCCCCCCAGGACTCCCCCTTCTCCCTGTGACAGGTCAGTCCCACTCCAGCCTCCCTCCCCTCCATGGGGGGCACTGGGGAGAGCATTATACACTACCTGTGCCTCCTGATCCGCCACTTCCCCAACGCCTGCCTGCTGGCCCCTGAGGGGACCCCCATCTCCTGGTGCCTCACTGACCCGCTGGCTGCCCTGATACACGGTTACACCCTCCCGGAGCATCGCGGCCAGCACCACATGAGGCCCGTGGTGGGGACGCTGGCGGCACAGTTGCATGCCCGCGGCTTCCCTGTATACACCAGGGTGCTGCCCCACAACGAGCCTTCGCTGCACATCCTGCAACGCCTCGGCTTCCGCATCCTGCCTGGGGTGTTCTACCAGCTGATGGTGAGGCCTGGGTTCACCCAGTCCCAGCCAGCCAGTGCCCTGGCCTCGGCCCAGGATCCTGCGCCCAGCTCTGGGGAACGGCCACACACACATAGCACATAGCACGGGGGGAGGGGAGAGGAGGAGAAGGGGACATGGCCTAGGGCCCTGCGCACAGCTCTTGGGGACAGCCACGGTCTGCCAGCACGTAGCCCTCGGGGAGGGGATGAGACAGGGACACAGCCCAGCCATGCCCTGGGACCTTCCACCCCCGAGAAGGGGACACATTGACCAGCCACCAGGGAGCTCAGCTGTCAGCCCTTGGGAAGCCAGGGCCTGGTAGAGGAGACTAGCTCATGCTCCATTATCCCCTGGAGCAGGGCAGAGGCTCAGTAGGGGGCGCTCTCCCCGGCAGTCAGTGCTGGCCCCAAAGAGAGCAGGGTGAGGGCTCAGCAGGGGGCGCTCCCCACTCACAGTCCTGCCCCCGTGCCCTGTGCTGCGGGCTCAGCAGGGGGCGCTCCCCACTCCCTTCCCCAGGCAGTTTGTTGCTCGGCTGGGGCTGTGGTGGGGGGGTCCCGTTTTCAGGAGCTGCGCCTGGTCTTGCCAGAGCTTTGGTGCAAGCTCCTTTGGGCTCCGACCACAGGTCCCAGCTGTGGCCCACCCCTTACCTCCCCTGTGGTGATAGGGGGCAGGTGCTGGCCTTGCACGGTTGCTCCAGGGCCAGCAGCCAGCTGGAAAGCCAGGCCAGGGCTTGTGTTGATGATGGTGCACTACACGTGGGAGGGGAGCGGCCATAGGACCCCATCGTAGAGCCCTGCTGGGCCCGAACACAGGGAGGAGCATCCGCTCTTCTCCCTGCCCCCCAGAATGGACGTCCTCGGCCCTGGGCAGGTGACTTGGGACTGACCTGCCCCATGCCAGCTCCAGTGCGCAGGCTGCTCCTCCCCGTGTAGCTGGGCCCAGGTGCAGAGCCAGTGAGCCATTGGGTTGGGGGAGAGGACTCCGCACACGCAGCAGACATGGCAGGTTCTCCTCCCCCTTCCTGGTAGGTCAGTAGCAGTGTGGAGAGGGGGTGGGGCACTCTGGCTCCTTGCAGGCCCCAGGGACATGCATCAGGGGGTGGGACAAAGAGTGAATTTTCTGTAATAGTTTTGATGCCTGTGTGCCTCAGTTTCCCACTGTACTATTCATGTCTGCCCAGTGGGTGCCAAAGAGTTAAAAAGCCTCTCCTGGGGCAGAGCAGGGACAGGAGGGGGAGTGTCACATGGCTGGGGAGCAGGAACTGGGCGTTCAGGATCAAAACCAACCCAGATCAACGGAGGCTCCACAAAGAAGAGGAGCTGGCGTTTGGTGGGACTCAGGAGCTCCCAGCTAGGACTGAAAGAGATGGAGACAGGATCCATGTTTGGCTCTTCAGCAGCTTGGCTGGGTGGGGCCCTGGCCTGTCTCTTCACCTTCACTTCTCTCTGCTGCCCCAGGGACCTCCCAGGCCGGGTTCCCGGGGACCAATAAACCGTGTGCTGTGTGGAAAAGGCTTTGGGATGTCACTGCAAACACTGGCTGGGGACACTGGTCCCCAAAGAGCAGCCAGGTCTCTCCAGGGGTCTGGCTCAGTGGGACGTGGTGAAGCAGGGGGGCTGGAGCCGTGTGCTCGGCCCTGGAGGAAGAGAGACCCCTTAGGGGGCTGGCACGTCACAGGGTTCCTCCAAGGAGTAGTTTAAAAGCTGGGGCCTAGCACTGATCCTGGGGAGCCATGACCGGGAGCAGCGCTGTGGGTCCCAGCCGGGGGCACCCGGCCAGTGTGGGGTGTCTCCTTCACAGCCAGAACCGACAGCAGAGAAGGGGGGGCACATCTGCAGGCAGACCTGGGGTAGAGCCAGCCCTGCCCCCAGCCAGGGCACAGTCCCACCAGGGCACAGCGCCCCTCCCCGCCGGCCAGGGAGCTCTCCCCCCAGAGCAGTGCCCCCACCCCCAGCCGGCCGGCCTGCGTTTCCCCATGACTTTGACTCTCAGACTTGCACACAGTCTCCATTTCCCAAGATTGAATCATTATTTAAAAAACTGTATAGAAATCACCACTCTCCCATCATTCAGTGCATCTGGCCCAGCCTCTGGCCCGGCCCCGGGCCCCTCGCCCAGCTCCAGCCTCAGTAGAACCGCTTCTCCTCCCACACGTACAGCTTCCCTGCAGGCACCTTCCGGAAAAACAGGCTGTTGCCTCGGTTCATGTTCCCCTGCATGGAGAGGAGAGGAGACGGCTGTCAGGGTGCCCTGCCCTGCCCTGCCCCGGGGCAACTTCCCTCTGCTTGTCACCCAGGCCCCAGTCTGCCTAGCCCTTCCCCACCCCCAGCCCTCCTAGCCATAAAGCAGGGCCAGCGCTTCCCAGCCCTTTTATAACCCCCACCCTGAGATGAGTGCCAGGCACGGTTGCCCCACACACAGCGTCGCTGCGCTATGGGGCTGGGGCGAGGCCGGGACGTACCTCCTTGAGCAGCTGGCTCCAGCAGTCTAACCAGGAGGAGTAGTTGGGTGCGTAGGGGGGGAGGCCACCAGCCAGCCTGCAAGAGAGGAGAGGGGGGAGGAAGTAGCAGTGAGCCGGCCACCACAGCCTGTTCCCAGAACCTCCCTGGCCTCCCCAGCACCACTTCCTGTCTGAGCCCTTCTGGGCTACGTCGCTTTAACGGGGCCTGAGCCAGGCAGCTCAGTCAGGTCCCAGGATCCCCAGCTGCCCCCTGTCCTTTCCCCCATGGCCAGAGCTTCCTGCCCCTGCCCCCAACACTACAGCGGGGCAGTCGGGCATCAGGGGAGCAGCCTTTCTCCTGGGGACAGAGCTGATGCTCCCTAGTGAGATGGCCAAGGGCAATACTCCCGAGGGGGTGGGGAGGGCTGATTCAGGAGGGCAGAACTCCCCCACCCCCCCACCCCACCAAGTCCCAGCTGTACTGCAGGGCGGGCAGGGACTGGCTGTCACACCCGAACAGGCCCGGGTCTATTCTGGGAGACTGCAACCTGTGATTTCGCTCCTGCCAAGCGGCAGAGGGTGACACGGGAAGGGAGGCGCTGCAGGGCCATGGCCAGGGAGCCCAAGAGGCTGCCAAGCGTCTGGGGAAGAGGGGAACCACAGGAGCCTGCGTGAGGGGCAGGGGCGAGCTGCGAGTACAGCCAGGACTAGCTCCACGTCAGGCTGGGCAGAGCGCTCTCGCCTGCTGGTGCCAGCTGTTCACATTCCACATCAGCAGCCCATGACGGCAGCTCCACTCCTCCTCTGAAGGGTTTCCTCCCCAGCACCCGAGGGGCCGGAACATCATCATCCCGGATCAAACCCTATAGGATGTGGGGGTAAGATGCTGCATCTCCCTGCCTCCTGTACAGGAGCCGCTGCGTCTCCTGCTCCTCAGAGCATGCCCTTGCGTCGCAGGGGGAGGGTGCAGCTGGCTCGGGACAGCGTGCGAGGCACTCACCCACAGTTGTTAATGGCCATCAGGTTGGAGACGAGCACAAAGGGGTACGTCAGCATACTGGCGAAGAACTGCAGGCACGAGAGATGGGCCACAGTTAGTAGGGCGGGGCGCTGGCTCCACAGCCCACCCGGAGCCCCCCAGCCGCAGGAGCACAATGGAGAGGGAGGGTGTCTTAGTGGAGCAGAGACCGTCTGTGCAGCTCCCAGCACAGCAGGGCACTGCTGCAGTCTTCTCCATGTGCTGGGACCCTGGCACTCACTGACTTTCTCCTGGGCAAGGAGGTCTTTGTCCTGCCCTTCCCGGGTCACCAGAGAGCACATGGTCTGAGCCAGGCAGCAGTGCCTGCTCGGGACAGATACAGGCTGGACGGGCAGGGCAGTGGGCACAACATGCCCAAGGGGAAGGGGCCGGCTGGGCAGAGCCCCAGGGGCGGGGCCAGGCCAAGGTGCACGAGAGGGTGGAGAGCTCACCCACCATGCAGCACCAACTAGTGATTTAGACTCACGTAAGGGCACCAACCTCCCACCCAATGGTTCCCTCAAACTGGCCCCTCCCACCCCAGGGCAGTTCTGTGGGGCTACCCCCCACACACAGCCCCGAGAGGAGAGTCGGGGTTACACACGCACTCCAGTGACAGCCTGTGAGTAGCTCTTCATCTCGCTCATGGTGGAGACCTAGAGAGAGAGGGAAACGCATTGAACAAGGAGACCCCGCACCCTGCCACAGCCCGGCCCCTCCATCCCCAGACACAGGGGGCTGCCTCTGCCCCGACTCCCCGCACCGAATCTGCACGCTGGGCTCCGCCAGGGCCTGAAACCCAAACTGCCCCCACGCGGGTCGCGGACGCTGCTAGGACAGGCTCCCCGGCCAGGCGTTGGGAGAGTAGCACACAAAGGGGAGCGTAGGCCAGGCCCAGCGGAGATGGGACCTTCCCGGGCTGAGCGGGTCACCCTCCAGACCCCCTGAACTCTGTTTGCCTCCAGGCCCCACACCCTGGGCAGCCACCAGCACAATGCTGCAGGGGCCTACCCCGTTCTCCAGTGCATAGGTATTGATGAGGTAGGCCAGCATGTTACAGAGCCACAGCGACAGCACGTCGCCCAGCAGCCGGGGAACGAGCCCCCTGAAAGAAACACAGCAGGTGAGTGAATACAGGGTGCCCCCCGGGCCCAGGCTGGCAGGAGCCCCCTGACAAGCTGGACGGGCCCCCGTGTCCCAAGGGCACCCACCCCCGCCTCCCAGGGGTGCCTTCCCCCCATTCCCACCCCCGCAGGGTGCACACGCCCGCCTCCCAAGTGCATCCATCCCTGTCTCCCAGGGGTGCCCTCGCACCGTTCCCAACCCCGCAGGGTGCACACGTCCACCTCCCAAGGGCACCTGCCCCCGTTCCCACCCCCACCTCCCAGGGGTGCCCTCCCCCCGTTCTCACCCCCGCAGGGTGCACATGCCCGCCTCCCAGGGGCTCCCACCTCCGACTCCCAGGGGTGCCCTCCCCCGTTCCCACCCCCGCAGGGTGCACACACCCGCCTCCCAGGGGCTCCCACTGCCTCCTGGCCACAGGACTCACGCAAAGAAGCCCAGGATGCCCTCTTCCCGGTAGATGGTGACAAAGGGGCTGAAGATGCCACTGGGCCGACGGAAGAGAGAGGAGAGAGACGCTGTCACATGTGGCTCCCGAGGGAAGGGACTGCGGGTTAGCATGTCCCCCTGCCAGCCACCCGTGTATCAACTCCCCCCAGACCACACCAGTTACCCACTGCCCTGGCAGCGCCTGCACGACACCCGGTCCCAGCCCCTCTCACCGTGCCCTTACCTGTACTTGGTCTCCCTGCCAATGAACTGCACCATGCATCTCAGCGTGATCACTGCGGGCAGAGCCAGACACAGCAGGGTCAGCGTGGGGGAGCCAGGCTGCACCCCCGCGACCCCAGTCCTGTGGGGTCAGACACGGAGCCTTTGCCCTCTGAACTCAGGGCATCAACATGGGCTCACAGGCCCCAGCAGCCAAGGTTAACAGGACGATTCAGCCAGGCGCCTCCTGGCCATGGGCAGAGCTCTGCTGAGGAACGGCTGGGCCTTGAATTGTACCCATCCCATTACCTCAGCACTGGTCTCTGTGGGTGGATCCCATGGAGCAGGGCTGGGTGTGAGCCCCACCCCACCGCCCCCACAGCGCCGGGCACCTACCGTGGAAGGGATGGGTGACGAGTGTCGCGGCAGAACGAGCAACCATCTCTCGGGAGGTCTGGAACAGACACGGGCCATTAGGGCTCAGCCAGGGCACGTGTGCGGCTGAGAGCAAACAGGGAGGGAGAGGGCATGGGGGCGGTAGAAGGCGGGGCAGGTGGAAATGCTGGGGGCAGCCGCTCGGGGGCAGCCGCGTCTCAGTGCTCCCAGGCTGCATGCTATGGGAGGTGCCAGGAGCCAGCACTTGCCACTCTACCACTGTCCATGCTGCTGGCACATGGCCAAAGCCAGCACAGCCCTGCGGCTTGGCCCATGGGCAACTGGATGCCTAGCACAGCCCAGGCCTCCGCGCCACACAGCCAGATGCACCTGGAGTGCGGCAGGAGGCAGTGCCTGAAGGACACCAGGCTGCCATGCAGTGCCCTGCTGATGAAATGTGGCGTGTGGGGCAGGGGCATGCGCCAAGAGGCTGCAGGAAAGGAGGGAAAGGGAGTGATGCCATGGTGGGGGGGTGGAGAGAGGTATAGAGCAATGGGCACCCCAGGGAGCAGGTGGCAGCCAGGACCCTGCTAAGGGGGCAGCGCTTGGAGATGACTCGCTGGGCCGAGAGGAGAAGGGAGGGCTCTAGCAGGGAGAGATGGGGATGCACACTGTGACCCTGGCAGGCCAGACGCCAGCTCTTGCCCAGGCTGCAGGTGTTGGCTAAGAACTGACAACCTCGTAGCCAGAACCCAGACCAGGTCACCTGTCTGGTAGTTGTGCTCAAGATAGGGATTAGCCTTATAAGAAGGCTTATGTAGAAGCTTAGGACTGGAAGGGACCTCAAGAAGTCATCTAGTCCAGGCCCCTGCACTCATGGCAAGACTAAGTATTATCTAGAACATCCCCGACAGGTTTGTCTAACCGGCTCTTAAAAATCTCCAATGATGGAGATTCCACAACCTCACTAGGCAATTTATTCCAGTGCTTAACCAGTTAGGAAGTTTTTCCTAATGACCAACCTAAGCCTTCCTGGCTGCAATTTAAGCCCATTGCTTCTTGTCCTGGCCTCAGCGGTTAAGAACAATTTTCTCCCTCCTTGTAATAACTTTTTATGTACTTGAAAACTGTTATGTCCCCCCTCAGTCTTCTCTTTTCCAGGCTAAATAAACCCAATTTAATCAATCTTCCTTCATAAGTCATGTTTTCTAGACCTTTCATCATTTTTGTTGCTCTTCTCTGGACTTTCTCCAATTTGTCCACATCTTTCCTGAAATGTGGCGCCCAGAACTAGGCACAATACTCCAGTTGAGGCTTAATCAGCGCGGAATAGAGCAGAAGAATTACTTCTCGTGTCTTGTTTACAACACTCCTGTTAATACATCCCAGAATGATGTTCGCTTTTTTTGCAACAGTGTTACACTGTTGACTCATATTTAGCTTGTGATCCACTCTGACCCCCAGATCCCTTTCTGCAGTACTCCTTCCTAAGCAGTCATTTCCCATTTTGTATGTGTGCAACTGATTGTTCCTTCCTAAGTGGAGTACTTTGCATTTGTCCTTATTGAATTTCATCCTATTTACTTCAGACCATTTCTCCATTTGTCCAGATCATTTTGAATTATAATCCTATCCTCCAAAGCACTTGCAACCCCTCCCAGCTTGGTATCGTCAGCAAACTTTATAAGTGTATTCTCTATACCATTATCTAAATCATTGAAGATACTGAACAGAACCGGACCCAGAACAGATCCCTGGGGGACCCCACTTGTTATGCCCTTCCAGCATGACTGTGAACCACTGATAACTACTCTCTGGGAACAGTTTTCCAACCAGTTATGCACCTATCTTATAGTAAGTAGCTCCATCTAGGTTGCATTTCCCTAGTTTGTTTATGAGAAGGTCATGAGAGACAGTATCAAAAGCTTTACTAAAGTCAAGATATAGCACGTCTACCGCTTCCCCCCCCCCCCCCCACCCACCCATCCACAAGGCTTGTTACCCTATCAAAGAAAACTATCAGGTTGGTTTGACACAATTTGTTCTTGACAAATCAATGCTGTTACTTATCACCTTATTTTAGTCTAAATGTTTGCAAATTGATTGCTTAATTATTTGCTCCATTATCTTTCCAGGTACAGAAGTTAAGCTGACTGGTCTGGAATTCCCTGGGTTGTCCTTATTCTCTTTTTATAGATTGGCACTAGATTTGCCCTTTTCCAGTCTTCCATGACTTTTCAAAGATAATCGCTAATGGCTCAGATATCTCCTCAGTCAGCTCCCTTGAGTATTCTAGGATGCATGTCATCAGGCCTCGGTGATTTGAAGAGATCTAATTTGTCTAAGTAATTTCTGACCTGCTCTTTCTCTATTTTAGACTCTGATCCTACTTCATTTTCACTGGCATTCACTTTGTTAGACGTCCAATCACCACCAACCTTCTTGGTGAAAACCGAAACAAAGAAGTCATTAAGCACCTCTGCCATTTCCACATTTTCTGTTATTGTTTTTCCCCCTTCATTGAGTAACGGGCCTACCCTCTCCTTGGTCTTCCTCTTGGTTCTAATGTATTTGTAGAATGTTTTCTTGTTACCCTTTATGTCTCTAGCTAGTTTGATCTCGCTTTGTGCCTTGGCCTTTCTAATTTTGTCCCTACATACTTGTGTTATTTGTTTATTTTCATCCTTTGTAATTCAACCTAGTTTCCACTTTTTGTAGGACTCCTTTTTTGAGTTTCAGATTATTGAAGATCTCCTGGTTAAGCCAGGGTGGTCTCTTGCCATACTTCCTATCTTTCCTATGCAGGGGGATAATTTGCTCTTGTGCCCTTAATAATATCTCTTTGAAAAACTGCCAACTATCTTCAATTGTTTTTCTCCTTGCACTTGCTTCCCATGGGATCTTACCTGCAAACTCAGGGAGTTGGTAGGTAAGACTGCCTTCTTGAAATCCATTGTCTTTATTTTGCTGTTCTCCCTCCTACCATTCCTTAGAATCATGATCTATCATTTCATGATCACTTTCACCCAAGCTGCCTTCCACTTTCAAATTCTCAACCAGTTTCTCCCTTATTGTCAAAATCAAATCTAAATCACCCTAATAGCATTCTCCATCTTCTGAAATAAAAAATTGTCTCCAATACATTCCAAGAACTTGTTGGATAATGTCTCATTTTCCCAACAGATGTCTGAGTAGTTGAAGTCCCCCCGTCATCACCAAGTCCTGTGCTTTGGATGATTTTGTTAGTTTAAAAAAAGCCTCATCCACCTCTTCTTCCTCATTAGGTGGGTCTGTAGTAGCCCCCTACCATGACAACCCTTGTTTTTTTACCCTTTATCCTTACCCAAAGACTTTCAACAAGTCTGTCTCCTATTTCCATGTCAACCTCAGTCCAAGTGTATACATTTTTAATATACAAGGCAACACCTCCTCCCTTTTTTCCCTGCCTGTCCTTCCTGAGCAATCTGTACCCTTCTATACCAATATTCCAGTCATGCGTATTATCCCACCAAGTCTCGTGATGCCAACTATGTCATAGTTGTCTTTATTTACTAGCATTTAGAGTTCTTCCTGATTATTCCCCATACTTCTTGCATTAATATACAGAAATCTAAGATACTGATTTGACACCCCACCCCACCCCAGTTCTGTCTTGCCTCTCCCTTATCCCTGGTATACAGCCCATGCTCCTCCCAAATTCCAAAATGTAGTGTTTAGACTCTATGGAACACTTGTCCGTTGCTGCCTGCGTTCATCTCACTTGTAGTGTCTGTATTCCAGGCCGCAAGGAAATAGGTACGTTTTGCTTTAGAACTCTGAAAATGTTTGCCCTGAACTTGTGAACTCAGGCCCGGGAATTGTCCCCCGTCCAACCGCAAGGACTAGGAAAATCAGATGGGCCATCAAGGAGCATCGCCATACATAGGCTTGGTTAATAGCCCTATCGCACCTGGGAAACGCTAGGTGCAAGGAAGCTAGTCCTGTGGGCTTGGGAGCTGAATGAAGGAAATAAGACAAAGCCACAGGAAAATTTCCCCCTTTTTTAGCTGTTTGAACTCTGAAGGGCCAGGGACTCTAAACTGAAGCCAGAGATCCCCAGGGTCTGCCTCCTGGGTCTGCCTGGAAAGACACTTTGAATTGTCGCTCACTACAACTCTGTCATTCTTGGGATTCAGACAGTAACTCATTGGTGTGCATGTTTGTTTGCTTTAACCTGTACAAAACTCTCATTCTTTTTTCCTAGTTAATAAACCTTTCGATAGATTATTACAGGACTGGCTACACCTGTCTTTGGTGTAAGACCCAGGGTGCCAAGTGATCTTGGCTAAGTGACTGGTCCCTTGGGACTGGAAGCAACCTGAATGTGGTGTGGTTTTTGGAGTAAGTGACCACGTATCACTAAGTCCAGTTTGTCTGCATGGCAAGACAGGCTGGAGAGTCTAAGGGGACTGTCTGTGACTCCATGGTCAGACAGTTATAGGGATCCAGGAACTCACATTTGATGAAATCTAATTCTAGCACACACTCCCAGCCTGGGGGAGCTGCCCCGTTTCTGACAGTCTGCCTTAAGGTAGGCACTCATGGGCGTGAGCCCTCCAGACAGCATGACACACACTTCACCCCAGAGGGATCCAGCTCCAGCAATGGAGGATCTGCAAGCCCCACACGCTGCCCTGGCCGCGGGCCTTCACTCACCTCCTTGATGACCTGCTCCAGCGAGGACACAGGCTCCTTGAGGCTGGCCCCAGGCTCCTGGGCAGAGGGAGTGAGAGAGGTTCAGGTAGGAGAGCTCCCCCCTACCCAGTCCCCGAATGAACTGCCCCCTCCCACAGAGCCAGCATGGAGATCAGCAGGGCCTGCCTTGCTATTCGATATTCCCAGTGCAGTAGCACCTAAAAGCTAGCCAGGCCAGGCCCACCCTGCAGCCCGCTGGGCCCATATGCCCAGGCCACCCCCCGAACACACCAGGCTTTGCATGGGTGGACATCTCCCACCCCCTGTGCTCCTGACAGGGCACGTTCCTACCATCTCCCCAGGGCAGGGCAGACCTTGGAGAGGTGCCTACAAGGGAAAGGACCCAGAAACCAGCTCCAACATACCTCTTCCTGGTCAGCTTCCTGGTATCGCTAGGGAACAAGGGCACAGGGTTAGCACAGCAAAGGCCACTGGGGTATGGAGGTCTCGTTGGGCCCAGGCAGCCAGGGAGGGGCAGGCAAGCACCAGGGCTTCACTGCCCCCGCATGCAGGCTGCAGCTGCCTGGGTAGGCTGGGACGGGACAGAATGCTATGGGGACTGACAGCAAGCGGCCTCCAACACTCCCACAGGGGAGACTGCACCGGGACCCGCTAGAAATCACAGCGAGCCCTGAGAGAGGAGCCTACACCCTGCTGGGCCAGAACTCAGCCCCCGGACATCGCCTCTGTGTGGAGCAAGAGTACAAGGGACCTGAACAAGTACAACCGCCCCCTGGGAATTATCCAACCCCTCCAGGGTGGGCCAGCTGTGGCCATGCAGACAGCCTGGGGCAGCAGCTGCTCGCGAGGGGTTTGCTACGACCTTCCAGCCCCACCCGGCGTACCTGTAACACCTGGCTGTGCACAATGGTGCCGATGGCGCCCGAGCAGAGTCTGGGAGTCAAACCTTTGAAGAGTCCGGCTCTTCCATCTATCTTCATAATGTGCTTAGCTGCGAAACAACACAAGCATGAAGGGTGCCTACCCCACTGCCCCAGCCTATAAAGCCTGTTTTAAAGGACGTTTCCTTGCTGTGCGATTAAAGAAACGTGAGTTGTTCCTTCACGTGTAACTGCCGGGCCTTTCCCCCCCCGTGAGCCCTCAGAGAGGCAAGCTTCCAGCACTGGGGCTACAAGAGTCATGGTCACATCCTTTGTGGGCCAGCCACAAAGGGGACTTGACACATGCTTTGCCAGCAGGGCGCACAGCAGAACCCTGGAGATCAGGAATCCTGGGTAGGGGGGGCAACGTATGACTTTGCGATAGGCTAACCAAGGCACATATGTTTGGCACATTCATTCTGACAGGCCGTGGGTCTGCAATGTTAGAGACCAGAGCTCTAGTCCCAGCGCTTCACGAAATGACTTTGTGATCAATGCCTTTGTTAGAGAGAGGGCGAATGCTTGTCCGCCTGCTAGGGGTGGGGTACGAGCTCGTGGTCAGTGATAAGGGCTGTGAAGTGCATGGAAATACAGACAGCAGTGAGTAGAAGTGAGATTTGAACTCCTGGTCCCCTGGTTCCCAGCTCAGTGCACTCTCTCCAGGGTGACTGGGTATCTGGAGGTGAAGTCAGACTCCTTCTCTCAGAACACACCAGCTTTGGTGGCACAGCCCAAGGGTGGGATCCCCCCAGGAAATCCAGACAGCGGAGAGGTCTGGCCTCACCCCCCCAGGCACAGAGGGCTCCCCCATCTTCACACCAGTAACTACAACCCCCACCCTTTGGGGTTCCTTCCTTTCCTATCCCCAAATCCACGTGCATGCCACAGACAGGGACTCACCGTACGCAAAGAGCCCCGGCAGCTGGTAAACCTGTCGCCCAAACATATTCCTGCCCAGGGTCGGAGGAAGCGGCTCATATCCCACCTTCAAAACAAACAGACAGTCTGCAGCAGTCTGCCCATGGGCCGTAACAAAGCCTGGTGATTTTCTGGTGCCTCTTCCGGCCCGGGACCGTCAATGCCCTGCTGCTAATTGAAGGGCTCAGAAGCCAAAGACGCTATATTTAGTGGTGGACCCAAATGCCTCCCCAGTCCGCCAGTGGGAGGGATTCAGCTCAGCCTGGGGGTTAACCCCTTGTCAGCGAGACACGGGGAGACAGTGAGCCCCGGTGGCTGCCATTTAGAATGGCACAGGAGAGTCACAAATACATTCAATTCTTTATCCCCAAAGAAAATTAAGTACCAAGCCTGAATTAAATCATCTCCCATCTCTGGACAATACCCTTCCCCAACATCCCCCTCCCTGGCCCGCTTCCTCCAGCGCACAGCATATCACCCTCGTTCATTCCAAATTCCCAGAGTAGGTGGCAAGTCCCTCAGGCCAGGGACCCGGTATCTGTCAAGAGCCCTGCTCACATCTGGAGCTCTCACTTATCATCCTCGGTATCCAAACCCTCCAGACACCGGATTAGATACAAAGCTGCTGAGCGTGGGGCGCCTGCCAGACAGAGCCAGAGCCGGTGCATGACCCTGACAAGCGTGGGTCATTCCCAGCAATCTGGTTTGCAGGAGCTCTGCTGACCTCCCAGCTACTCCTTCCGGTTACAAATGGGTTTTGCTTTACAACGATTTCAAGGGGTTTCTCCACTGACACTTGCATGCCCTGCAGATCTAGAGTAAGATGCCTCCATCATGCCACTGTCTGGGAGTACAGGGGACCGCCCTGGAGGCTCAAGGGTTAAATGCTCTCCTGCCGCTGGAACTTCGCCTCTTTCCAGCCAATGATGGCACAAGCGGGCTCCTACACTGGGCTGAGACCTGACAGCCAGCCAGCGACACCAGGTGAAGCAGAAGGGAGCTGGGCAGTTCTACGGCGCACAGGACTGGAGGAGAGAGCAGCAGAAAGAGAGCCAGCCACTCTGGGTGTCAGACCGGTCAGGCTCCCACAAGGCAGATGCCCATGGGCCCAATGAAATTCGCTATGTGGCTGGTGCTGGTGACCTTGTTGTCACAGTCTGCCCAGGAGGCTCAATGCAGCAGGCGAGGGAGACGCAGCCTTCTGGAGCTGGGTCTCACTCTGTGGTGTTACCGGCAGAGACTGCGGACCCCGCTGTTCGCTCTCAACCTGTACGGGTGCTACTGTGGAACCGGGGGCTCCGGGACACCCCTAGACGCAGTGGACCAGTGTTGCTTCCTCCATGACTGCTGCTACCGCCACGCCAGGGTCTCCTTAGAGTGCCGGGGGAGAGTGAAGTGGCAGCCCTATGAGTTTGCGTGTAGCCAATCGGGGACAGAGTGCCGCTCTCAGAGCGTCTGCGGCCGGATGGCCTGTGAGTGCGACAGGCAGTTTGCAGAGTGTCTGACGGCCGCAAAGCCCAGGAAGAGGCATTTCTTCTACAACAGGAGAGAGCTCTGTGCTGGTCCCAAGGGCTCCTGCCCGGCCACCTTCCCCAACAAGGCCGAAATCCTGCACTGGAGAAAGACGCCTTCCCCGCCCCCTCCTGGCACTGGCTCACCGAGCAAGGGCAAGGGCTCTGCGTTGGGAGCCAGGGACGGAAACCCCGCCCTGTGACTGAGTGGATTCTGCTTCATGGGGATTTGCAGAGCTCTCCTAGTCCCCTGGATTTCTGTGCCTCTCTAGGAGTAAATTGTTTCAACAACTGCTGGGTGCTCTCTCTGTGGTCTGAGCAAACCGGGGTACGTGGGGGGAGGGGGGCAGGATAGAGTCGTGGTGGCTTCAAAGGGGGGGGCAAGGTGCATGGGGGGGCACTTACGGACGCTGCCTGGGCACTTGGGGATCGGTGGTTCTAGTATTATCAAGGCTCTGTATGGGAGGGGGCTGAGGGGAGCTAAGTCCTGGGTCCGCATCATTTCTGTAGCAGCCCAAGCCCCCAGGAGGTGCTAGGCGCTGCACAGACACCCCGGGGGGCTGGGAGAGCAGAGAACGGGGGTTACTCCCTGTGCTGGGAGAGGGCCCCGGAGATCCCTGGGGCTGCCAGGCAGGGCAGCGTCACTCCCCGCCGCCTGGCGGCTTGGACTTTGAACCCCCCGAGCTGGGCTGAGGCGTCGCCCCCCCGCGAGATGGGGGGGCCGCAGCGCCGCTCTGTGGCCAGCCCCGGGGGCTGGGGCACCGGCCGGGGGAGCAGCAGAGCAGAGACCGGGGCGGGCCGAACGCCCCGCAGAGTCACCGCCCGGCGCAGACTGGGGGGGACCGGCCCCGGGGAGCTCGCAGCGCGAGGGAGGGTCCCGACACGAGACCCGCTCCGGGAGGGGGGGGGGGTCGGTGCGCGCGCGGGGGGGCAGGGTCACGGGGTCAGTCCGGGGGCGGGGTCACGGGGGTCACGCGGGGTCCCGGCCCGCTCTCACCTGCACCAGCACCTTGACGTACATGAGCGGCTGCGAGAGCGCGGTGAGGCCGGAGCCCAGCAGCACCTGCGAGGCCGCGTCCGCCATGCTGAGCCGAGCCGAGCCGGGCCGGGTACGTCACCGCGCCGTCCCCACGTGACCGACACCGAAAAGCGCACAAGGCGGGACTGCCACCCCCGGGAACTTCCGGGTACCTTTCCTGCCACTTCCGGTCCCCCCACCCCATCAGCAATCGTCATTTCCTGCTTCCTTAAATGGTCCAATTGGGGCTTTCGGAGGCGGGGCGGACACCTCGGATTGACACGGGGGTTGGCTCCCCTGTGGCCCGGGCGGGGCTGGCGGGGTTGCCGGGTGTCTGGTGTTCAAAAAGGGACCTGGCGGCTCCCGTCAGCAGGTCTGGTCAGGGGCGCTGCGGGGCCAAGGCAGCTCCCTGCCTGCCCTGGCTCTGCGCGGCTCCAGGAAGTAGTGACGTGTCCCCCCTCCGGCTCCTAGACATAGGCTCAGCCAGGGGGCGCCGCTCCACATGCTGCCCCCGCCCAAGCGCCGGCTCTGCAGCTCCCATTGGTCAGGAGCCGCGGCCAATGGGAGCTGCAGGGGCGGCACCTGCGGACGGGGCAGCGCGCAAAGCCCCCTGGCCGCACGTCCACATTATAGAGCCGGAGGGGGGACGTGCCGCTGCTTCCGGGAGCTGCTTGAGGTAAGTGCTGCCCGGAGCCTGCCCCCCGACCCCCTGCCCCAGCCCTGATCCCCCTCCCACCCTCTGAACCTCTCTGCCCCAGCCTGGAGCCTCCTCCTACACCCCAAACCCCTCATCCCCTGCCCCACACCAGAGCCAGCACCCCAAGCTGGAGTCCTTACCTTCCCCCTCACTCCAACCCCCAGCCTGGACCCCCCTCCTGCACCCCAAACCCCTCAGCCCCACCCCAGAGCCAGCACCCCCCAGTTAGAGCCCTCACCCCCTCAGAGAAGGGGTGGGGCAGGGCAGGGGGCGGGGCAAGGGTGTTCGGTTTTGTACAAATAGAAAGCTGGCAATCCTACTCGCAGTGTCAGAGCAACGGATGGGCGCCACCCAATGACACCAGGAGTCCTGGCTCCCAGCCCCCTGATCTAACCACTAGACCCCCACTCCCCTGCCAGAGCTAGGGATAGAGCCAAAACTTCCTGATCCCCAATTTTCTACTGTCCTCTAGCCAACGGCTGTATAAACAAAACCTGTGTCACGTCCCTCTCTAGTGGCCAGGCCACATAACCACTAACAGTGTCTCCTTCAGCTGGGGGGGCAGGGTCCTTGCAGGGGCATTAGAAGGTCCCTGGTTCCATCCTGACTGGGGACCCACTGGGGGGCACGGGATGGAATTTCTCTTTCTCCGGTCCTCTTTTGAATCTAGCTTATTTAATTCACACACTGAGAAAAGATCCTTGTAATCAGGCATTTTAGTGCAAAGCTGTCCTCACCATTCAGCTATGGCGCAAGGGGCAGTAAACGCAGGCGTTCCCCATCATGCCCGCTCCTCCCACGGTGCCATGGCTTGTGTAACACATGGGCAGGTTTGCAGGCTGAGCGGGAAGGCTGCAGAGTCAAACCCTCCGGAATCAGCAATTGCCACATTTAAGATTTCCTGAACAACCTTAACTCTGCGCACTTGGCCATGTGCATTATGACACCATCCTTTAATTGCATGATCACATACTAATTTTACCTCTATGAGTCACCAGCCAGGTTTGAATTCAGGATGTAAGTGAAGAGGGGAGAGGGAATCTGCATGGAAATTGCGGTCAGTTGAAGATTGAAGACCAGACCCGGTGGTCTCCTGGCTCCCACCCCGGTGCACCTTCCCCAATGCTGCAGGGTACATTGACAGTGACCTGTCCCCTCCCCACAGAGACATGGACAAGTTGTGAGCTGCAGATGTGATGAGGTGGGTTTTTCCTCTTGTTATGTTGTACGTGAGCCTATATGAGTCACCAATGCCTAGGTGGTGGGAATAAGGATGTGAGACTTTTGCTGAGACCCTTGGGGCAGGTGAGGCTGCTCCAGCTGCCTGCAGGAAAGCCATGGCCGATGCCCTTCCTAACCTGAGAACCAGGAGGGAGATGCAACCAGTTGTCACGGAGTCACAACTCCGATGCTCTGGAACTGCTCTGTATGAAGCCAGCCAGGACTAGTGTGACTCCCCTTAGGGCACGCTGTCCAGGGCAAGAAACCTCCTCGGCTATGGCCTTCCTAGGTCTGACCTCGGAGCCTTCAGCATCCCTGTCCATGCACTTCCTGCAGGGGTCCACCCTTGAGGAAGCCAGAGGGCCCTGCACCCCCACTTTGCACTCAGCAGTGACTCTCAGCCAGCGTGTAAAACACAAAGTTTATTAGTTGACAGGAACACAGCATAGAACAGAACTTGTTAGCATGGAAATCGGTGACTTTCAGCCAAGTCCATCTCCGGGGAGTCCCAGGCCTGGTGCCCTGGTGTTGCCAAGTCTCAAAACGTAACAAAGCTGCTCTGCCTTTCACAGCAAGCCCAGAACAAGCCAATCCCATTCTGAGGGGGTGTTTTTATAAAAATTCCATAATTTATTTTTAGTAATAATGTAAGTACACACAAACAGGTATGTTGTGATAGATAAGGTCTGCAGCAAAAAGGGCCAGGTTCAATATTTAGGGTTTTCTTCAACAAAACACACAACTGGCTCGAGCCCCCCACCCCCAGTAACTTGTTTTCTGCAATTCTTCTGTTACACTGTACATTGATTTTTTTCCCCCCTCCCATCTCTTTTAGTTTATTTTTTTCCAGTTCCTATATAGAGTAATTTGGTGGAAAATTTTATATATATATATATATATATACATACACACACATACACTTTTTTTTTAGATTTTCAGTGGATTTGAAGTATTTAAGAGAAACAGAGAAAAACCCAACTCTTTAAGGGTATGTCCACACTACAAAATTAGGTCGAATTTATAGAAGTCGATTTTTTAGGAAGCGATTTTATACAGTCGATTGTGTGTCTCCACTAAGCGCATTAAGTCGCATTAAGTCGGCGGAGTGTGTTCACAGTACCGAGGCTAGCATCGACTTTCGGAGCGTTGAACTGTGGGTAGCTATCCCACAGTTCCCGCTGTCTCCGCCGCCCATTGGAATTCTGGGTTGAGCTCCCACTGCCTGATGGGGCAAAAACATTGTCGCGGGTGGTTTGGGGTACATGTCGTCAGTCGCCCCTCCCTCCATGAGAGCAACGGCAGACAATCGTTTTGCGCCTTTTTTCCGCGCAGACGCCATACCACGGCAAGCGTGCAGCCCGCTCAGCTCAGCCGCCGCTGTTGTGTCCTGGGTGCTGCTGGCAGCAGATGGTACAATAGGGATGAAAACCATCATCACGCTTCCACTGCCACTCTGCTCTCCTGCTCTAGCAGATGAAGCTACAATAGGGCTGCAAACCATCATCATCAAATGACCGAACGACCGCTTCCGCTGCCACTCTGCTCTCCTGCTCTGGCAGCAGACGGTGCAGTAGGGCTTCAAACCATCGTCACGCTTCCGCTGCCACTCTGCTCTCCTGCAGACGCCATACCACGGCAAGCATGGAGCCCACTCAGATCACCGCGGCAGTTATGCGCACTGTAATCACCTCACGCATTATCCTGCAGTATATGCAGCACCAGAACCTGCAAAAGCAGGTGAGGAGGCGATGGCAGCTCGGTGACGAGAGTGATGAGGACATGGACACAGACTTCTCTCAAAGCACGGGACCTGGCAATTTGAACATCATGGTGGTAATGGGGCAGGTTCATGCCGTGGAACGCCGATTCTGGGCCCGGGAAACAAGCACAGACTGGTGGGACCGCATAGTGTTGCAGGTCTGGGATGATTCCCAGTGGCTGCGAAACTTTCGCATGCATAAGGGCACCTTCATGGAACTTTGTGACTTGCTTTCCCCTGCCCTGAAGTGCAAGAATACCAAGATGAGAGCAGCCCTCACAGTTCACAAGCGAGTGGTGATAGCCCTGTGGAAGCTTGCAACGCCAGACAGCTACCGGTCAGTCGGGAATCAATTTGGAGTGGGCAAATCTACTGTGGGGGCTGCTGTGATCCAAGTAGCCAGTGCAATCACTGAGCTGCTGCTATCAAGGGTAGTGACTCTGGGAAATGTGCAGGTCATAGTGGATGGCTTTGCTGCAGTGGGATTCCCTAACTGTGGTGGGGTGATAGACGGAATGCATATCCCTATCGGACCGGAGCACCAAGGCAGCCAGTACATAAATCGAAAGGGGTACTTTTCAATGGTGCTGCAAGCACTGGTGGATCACAAGGGACGTTTCATCAACATCAACATGGGATGGCCGGGAAAGGTACATGACGCTCACATCTTCCGGAACTCTGGTTTGTCTGAACGGCTGCAGCAAGGGACTTACTTTCCAGACCAGAAAATAACCATTGGGGATGTTGAAATGCCTATAGTTATCCTTTGGGGACCCAGCCTACTCCTTAATGCCATGGCTCATGAACCCATACACGGGCACCCTGGACAGTAGTCAGGAGCTGTTCAACTATAGGCTGAGCAAGAGCAGAAGGGTGGTAGAATGTGCATTTGGACGTTTAAAAGCGCGCTGGTGCAGTTTACTGACTCGGTTAGACCTCAGCGAAACCAATATTCCCATCGTTATTACTGCTTGCTGTGTGCTCCACAATATCTGTGAGAGTAAGGGGGAGACGTTTATGGCAGGGTGGGAGGTTGAGGCAAATCGCCTGGCCGCTGATTACGCGCAGCCCGACACCAGGGCAGTTAGAAGAGCACAGCAGGGCGCGCTGCGCATCAGAGAAGCTTTGAAAACCAGTTTCATAACTGGCCAGGCTACGGTGTGAGAGTTCTGTTTGTTTCTCCTTAATGAAAACCCGCCCCCTTGGTTCAGTCTACTTCCCTGTAAGCCAACCGCCCTCCCCTCCCCCCTTCGATCACCGCTTGCAGAGGCAATAAAGTCATTGTTGTTTCAAATTCATGCATTCTTTATTAATTAGTCACAGAAATAGGGGGATAACTGCCAAGGTAGCCCAGGAGGGGTGGTGGAGGAGGGAAGCACCGGGTGGGGTAGGGGAGGAGGGAAGGATAAGGCCACACTGCACTTCAAAACTTATTGAATGCCAGCCTTCTGTTGCTTGGGCAGTCCTCTGGGGTGGAGTGGTTGGGTGCCCAGAGCCGCCCGCCCCCCTTGTCCTTGGGCATCTGGGTGAGGAAGCTATGGAACTTGGGGAGGAGGGCGGTTGGTTACACAGGGGCTGCAGCGGCGGTCTGTGCTCCTGCTGCCTTTCCTGCACCTCAACCATACGCCGGAGCATATCAGTTTGATCCTCCAGTAGCCTCAGCATTGCCTCCTGCCTCCTCTCATCACGCTCCTGCCACCGCTCCTCTTGCTCCCACCGCCTCGCCTCTTGATCCCACCATCTCTCATCTCGCACGTCCCTCCTGTCCTCGTGTTCATTTTGTGCTTTCCTGGACTCTGACATTGTTTGCCTCTATGCATTCTGCTGGGCTCTTTCAGTGCGGGAGGACTGCATGAGCTCAGAGAACATTTCATCATGAGTGCAGGTTTTTTTGCCTTCTTATCTGCGCTAGCCTCTGGGACGGAGATGATAGTGGTAGCATTGAAACATTTGCAGCTGTGGGAGGAAAAAAAGGGAGAGTTGGGTTGACCATTTAAAATGGGTTGGCCACTTAAAAGGAGGGGCTAAGGTTTTCGGATTAATGTGCAGCACAAACCCAACTAAACCCACCTCACACCCAATTCTCTGGGATGATCGCTTCACCCCTCCCTCCACCACGTGGCTAACAGTGGGGATGATTTCTTTTCAGCCACATGCACACAGCCCAGCCGGAACGGCCACCTCTGAATGTCCCCTTAATAAAATTCCCATATTTCAACCAGGTGACCATGAATGATATCACTCTCCTGAGGATAACACAGAGAGATAAAGAACGGATGTTGCTTGAATGCCAGCAAACACCGGGACCATACGCTGCCAGGCTTTGTTATGCAATGATTCCAGACTACGTGCTACTGGCCTGGCATGGTAATGGAGGACGGAATAAGGCTGCACTTGCCCAGAAACCTTTTGCAAAGGCTTTGGGAGTACATCCAGGAGAGCTTCATGGAGATGTCCCTGGAGGATTTACGCTCCATCCCCATACACGTTAACAGACTTTTCCAGTAGCTGTACTGGCTGCGAATGTATCCCAAGTCTTCAGGGCAAATTAATCATTAAACACACTTGCTTTTAAACCATGTACAATATTTACAAAGGTACACTCACCAGAGGGGCCTTCTCCACCTTCAAGGTCCGGGAGCCCGGGTTGGGAGGGTAATGTCTCCAGGGTGATGAACAGTTCCTGGCTGTCGGGGAGAATGGCTTCACCACTTGCCTGCTGTGCACTATCTTCAACCTCCTCCTCCTCATCATCTTCCTCGTCCCCAAAATCCTCAACCCTGTTGCGTGAGACTCCCTTGCAGGAGTCCACGTACAGGGGTTGGGGTAGTTGTAGGGGCACCCCCTAGAATGGCATGCAGCTCGTCATAGAAGCAGCATGTCTGGGGGTCTGACCTGGAGCGGCTGTTTGCCTCTTTGGTTTTTTGGTAGGCTTGCCTGAGCTCCTTAAGTTTAACGCGGCACTGCTGCGGGTCCTTGTTATAACCTCTGTCCTTCATGCCCTTGGAGATTTTTTCAAATATTTTGGCATTTCATCTTTTGGAACAGAGTTCTGATAGCACAGATTCGTCTCCCCATACAGCAATCAGATCCAGTACCTCCCGTTCGGTCCATGCTGGAGCTCTTTTGCGATTCTGGGACTCCATGGTCACCTCTGCTGATGAGCTCTGCATAGTCACCTGTGCTGATCAGCATGCCACGCTGGCCAAACAGGAAATAAAATTCAAAAGTTCGCTGGGCTTTTCCTGTCTACCTGGCCAGTGCGTCTGAGTTGAGAGTGCTGTCCAGAGCGGTCACAATGGAGCACTCTGGGACAGCAGCGCCAACTTTCTCCAGCACCGGTGGGTGCCTGTGCCCCCCGCCCCTTTCCCCACCCCTGGCCCCGCCCCAACTCCACCCCATCCCCACCCCTGGCCCTGCCCCCATTCCAACCCCATCCCCAAAGTCCCTGCCCTAACTCTGCCCCCTCCCTGCCCCTATTGGATCCCTTCCCTAAATCCCCACCCTGGCCCCGCCTCTTCCCCCAGCGCGCGGTGTTCCCCCTACTCCTCCCTGCCCCACGAATCAGCTGTGTCGTGGCACAAGGGCTGGGAGGGAGGAGAAGCAGGACTTGGTGCCGCGCTCGCGGCGGAGGCGGAGGTGAGTTGGAGCAGGGGGGCAGGGCCACAGGGAGCTGCCAGTGGGTGCTCAGCACCCACCAATTTTTTTCCGTGGGTGTTCCGGGGCCGGAGCACCCATGGAGTCAGCACCTATGCTCTGGGATAGCTCTCGGAGGCCAATACCATCAAATTGCATCCACACTACCCCCAAATTGGCCCCAGTGATGTCGATTTCAGCACTAATCCCCTCGTCGGGGAGGAGTACAGAAATCGATTTTAAGGCCCCTTTAAGTCAACAAAAATGGCTTCATCGTGTGGACGGGTGCAAAGTTAAATCAATCTAACGCTGCTAAATTCGACCTAAACTTGTAGTGTAGACCAGGGCTAAGAAACTGGCGTGTGTTACAGATTGCTTTGGCTTTTTCACAACCCCCTCCTGCCTATAATGCAACTGTATGCCTATAATTTCAGGCTGCTTGAGTTTGCTGCCTGGACTGGGATCATGTATTATTCATGATTTGCAGATGACATGCTCATTTTTTAGCCAGGGCAGGGAACCGTCTTCTCATCCTGCATGTTCAGGATCAAACCATCAGTGCTCGTCGGGCGACTGGAGGAGCCGTGCGCCCAGCAGGGAGGAGGAGGAATGCGACTCTGGCGAAACAGCAGCAGACAGCTGGGCACATGGGGCTGGAGGCAGCCAGGACTGCTGCATGGGCAAGTCGGGGAAGATCACCAAGGCTCAACTCGGCTTGGAGGTGTAGGGTGACCAGATGTCCTGATTTTATAGGGACAGTCCCGATTTTGGGGTCTTTTTCTTATATAGGCTCCTATTACCCCTCCACCCCCTGTCCCGATTTTTCACATTTGCTGTCTGGTCACCCTACAGAGGCGGCACTGAAAGCGCTGACCCATGCGGTCCTGAAGAGACTGAAGGAGAAACAGCTGGATGTGCTCTTGCAAGCGGTGAAGAGTCCAAAGGGGGCACCTGCTTCCTCCTGCCCGGCAAGGTGGACTCCAAACTGGGTTAGCGTTGGTAGGTGTGCAAAAAGGGAAACGTGTAACCATTCAGGTGCCTTGAACCCTTTGGTAAATGATATTCAGAAGATAATTTTGCCTTATTTAGGGCTGATCGTTTGCAGAGAGGTTCCAGTGAACAGTCATACATGCATTCTAGAGCTGCTTTGCTTTGGAAAATAGGCCGTCACTGCCCCTCTGGCTGCCCCGCCAGCCACTGTCACCATCGCCACCCCTCTGGCTGCCCTGCCAGCCACTGTTGCCATCGCCGCCCCTCTGGCCGCCCCACCAGCCACTGTCAGTAGTATACGGCTCAATAGCTTTCATCACCATGCATTTTTTGACAGGTTTCCATGCCCCGTGTGGGGATTTTGTCCCGCCCTTCCACCCCATTTCCGTTGGCGCCGAAGTTTGGCGCAGTCGGCCATTTTGAAAAAAAATAATTTTTGTGTGTGTTTGAATGGGGGAAGTGTTGTGCTTGGATACATTGAGAGAAAAAGCTTGAAAGACTAGGAGCACGTCTTCACTACCCGCCGAATCGGCGAGTAGCAATCGATCTATTGGGGATCGACTTATCGCGTCTAGTGAAGACGCGATAAAATCGATCCCCGCTGGCTCTTCCATCGACTCCGGAAATCCACCGCGGCAAGAGGCGGAAGCGGAGTCGACGGCGGCGCGGCAGCGGTCGACACGCCGCCGTCCTCACAGCCAGGTAAGTTGACCTAAAATACTCAACTTCAGCTGCGCTACTCACGTAGCTGAAGTTGCGTATCTTAGGTCGACCCCCCCGTAGTGTAGACCTAGCCTAGAGCAAGAGAAGTTTTAAAGCTGAAAAAGAAAGTTTAGAGAAAAAAGGGGAGAGCTGTGAGAGAAAAGGGTTAAAAGACTAGAGTGAGAGAAGTTTAAAGTTTATTGAAAAAAGGTGGCTGGTAAAGGTATGCTATAAAAGAATAGAAAATTGGATACATTGAAAGATTAGAGTGAGAGACGTTTGGGTAAGTTTATTGGATGTGATTGAGTAAGGAGCTCTGTTATTAAAGAATAGAGTGTTTGTGTTACTGAACACAGGCAGAGCGAAACAAATTATAAATGTTTTATAAATACCGATGGTTAAATATTTTTGTTTATAATAGGGAGGCGCATGACAGAAAAGAAAACATTTATGTAAGCCACCGGATAAACGCTTGTGTCACTTGATTCTAAATCACCACCGGTGGGGGCTCCGTCGGTCATAGTTTCAGCAACCTATTATTAAGCACAAGTGTTTATCCGGTGGCTTACATAAATATGTTTTCTTTCCTTTCAAATAATTTAAGCGGCTTTTACCTCATCATGTGCTTCTGTTCTGTCATGCTCTTCTGTTGCTTTGCCAGTAACAACGTCGCCATCTTTCCACGACTCGGGGTCTATCGGTTGGTTCTCAACATCAGTATCTCTCACAGCTCTCCCCTTTTTTCTCTAAACTTTCTTTTTCAGCTTTAAAACTTCTCTCACACAAAAATTAAAAAAAAAATTCAAAATGGGGTCCAAACCCCAAATAAATCCGTTTTACCCTGTATAAAGCTTATACAGGATAAACTCATAAATTGTTCACTCTCTATAACACTGATAGAGAGAGATGCACAGCTGTCCGCCCCCCCCCCCCGATATTAATACATACTCTGGGTTAATTAATAAGTAAAAGTGATTTTATTAAATACAAAAAAGTAGGATTTAAGTGGTTCCAAGTAATAACAGACAGAACAAAGTGAATTATGAAGCAAAATAAAATAAAACACGCAAGTCTAAGCCTAGTACAGTAAGAAAACTGAATACAGATAAAATCTCACCCTCAGATGTTTCAATAAGCTTCTACCACAGACTGGACGCCTTCCTAGTCTGGGCACAATCCTTTCTCCTAGTACAGCCCTTGTTCCAGCTCAGGTGGTAGCTAGGGGATTTCTCATGATTGCAGCCCGTCACATCATTCTGTATCCCTGGCCAGTAGAAATTCCTCCTCAGCCTGTCATACGTCCTATGTACCCCCAAGTGACCAGCAAAGGGACTATCATGCGCTACAAGCACTAATTCTCCCCGGTGTTGGCTGGGTACAACCAATTGCTTATAGGATTGACCGGGGCCTCGGTTTTTCCCTATACAGTTTCCCGGCCTCTTCAAAAAAAACTTCTCCCCCCGCCTCCCTTCCTGGAGTTCCCTCTGAGATACACTTTCTTATGCTCTCGAGGGAGGGGTCAGCCCTTTGTTTAGCTGAAAATTCCTGACAGACAACCCTTGAGATAGCGTCCCCATCCCTGGGCACTGACTGCATCTCCCCTGCCCCCGCCCCTGGGAGCTTGTTGTCTTCAGCCAGGCAGAGGCCGGCTCTGCCTCTCCCATACTTGGAAGCACCCTGCCTCCCTGCACTGTTGTGTCAGTGGGACCCTCCCTTACCTCCTCTGTGGGTTCCAGGGTCCCCGCCCTGTTCCTGGGGACTCCCTCCGAGTCACCCACCCCCGTGTTCCCTGGGGCAGGATGTGTTAGCTGTTCAGCTGCATCAGACCTACAGGCATCAGCTGGAACAGCCTCCTCACTGACAAGCAGTTCTCTCTCCTCCCCCTCTGGGAGCCCCTCACAGCCTTTCTTCATGCTGCGAGTTACCACACTGTGATGGTGTCTGCTTACCCCGCACTAGCCCAGACAAGGTTAAGCCCATGGTATTGACAGCGGAAGTCCCGCCTCCCTGGCAAGACTGGGCATGCTCCAAGTGCTCTAGTAGTATAAAGGGAGGGAGACCAGCTCATTCTGGGCTGGAGGCCGCAGGGGAAGGACCTGCCAGGGAAGCGCCTGCGGAGGGTCAGCCACAGCCTCTGACTGCACTGGGAATCGAAGACGTCCACAGCCTGTCTGCACCCCGGCGACTGGAGGAAACCCTGGGGATGACTGGCCCTGCCGAACACAGAGGACCGGACATCTCATGGGAAACCCCAACACAGACTCTGGTAGGAAGTGACCCAGGGAGGGTGACGGAGTGTTACCTCCCACCCAGGGAAACTCAACGTGTTTCGGTAGGACTCCCCCCGCTGAGTCAGTGGCAAGCCGCTATGCCACTGTTAGGGCCCTGGGTTGGGGCCCGGTGGAGTCGGGTGGACCCGGATCCCCCTACCGGGGCTGCCCCACCCCATAAGGGGCGTCCCAACGCTTTGTAGACTCTGGCCACTAGGCCATGCTGTCCTGCACCCAAGGGTGGTGCTATAGACTCTAGCTGCTAGGCCACGCTGCCCTGCACTGAAGGGCTGCTTCATAGACTGTGATGGATAGGTCATGCAGCCCTGACCCTAGGGGCATGGACCGTCACACACACTAACAGTCCTAGTTTTGCTGAAAAAATCATTTCCCAGCAACATGTCCGTGGGGATGTCCTTGAGCATCCCCACCAGTAAATCACCTACCATACCTTCCCACTCCACATGAACCTTTGCCAGGGGTACAGGGAACCTTTGCGGCCCCACCCCCTTAATGTGGATCATCTGCCCCATCAAAACACTAGCATCTGGAACCACACTTGGTTGAACCAGAGAGAACTGAGCCACTGTATCCCTCCACCCCAGACACTCTATGCCATCTATCTTGATAACCTTTATGTGTTCCCTGTCGGCTTCACTAGGCCCCATGTTCACCAAGCTGGTGTGATAACAGCTGGGAGTGCCCTCTAGGGCCTCAGGGCTGAGGGCAACTGAGCTAACATGGGACAAGGGAGGTTTACTCTCATTTAATTTGGGACAGCTGCTTTTCAGGTGCCCTAGGGAATTGCAGTGAAAGCTTCTTCGGGGATCCCCTGGTTGCCCAGGAGTCCTGAGGCGAGTAACAGGGGAATGGGGAGGTGAACGCCCAGCATCCTTTTTCCTAGGGGTAAAATCGTGATTCTCCTTTCCACCAACCCTGTACCCCTCTGCCAGTGGTTTATGTTTAATTGCAGCTTGTGACTGCTTGAAAGAGTCTGAAAACTCAGCTAATTCTCCCACTGCATTCACCTTTTTGTCCCACAAATACTGTTTTACATCATCACTGTACATATTCAGGAACTGTTCCTGAGTAACCAAATTGCACATTCCTTCAAAGCTTGCAATGCCTTTTTCCCCTCACCCACTTATTTAACAAATCTCTCATTTCATTTACATAAACCACATTACTCAATCCAGATCCCCTCTTAAGACTCCTGAATTTAATCATGTAGGTTTCAGGTGTAATCTGAAACTGTTTCAAAACCAGTTCCTTAAATTTACCATAGTTTGAAGTATCATCAATAGGCATCTTATTTAATATGTCCAGAGCTCTTCCAGTCAATTTTGCTACCAATGTGATCGTCTTTTGATCTTCAGGGATTGCATGGAGGGTGCACAGTCTCTCAAAGGTAATGAAATATTGGGCAATATCACTGGATTCACCATACTGTGGACATAGTCGCCCCCATTTGTGGATTTTTGGGGAAGTGGAGCCAGCAGCTGGAGGGTTTTGTCTCTTCCACTCCATAACAGCCAGTTCATGCTTCTGGGCCTCAATCTGGGCCTGTATTTCTCTGTCCCTTAACTCCAGGGCTCTTTTGTCCCTGGCTGCTTCTGCTTCCATAGCCCTTTTGTGGGCAGCTTCCTCCTTGGCTGCCTCTGCATTCATTTTCATTTGTTTTAATTCCATCTGTCTTTTATGTTCATTATCTTTCTCAGCCATTTGCAACTTGCGCAGTTCCAGCTTTTTCTGAGCCTCACTCTCACTCATGTTGCTGATTTTCCTGCCTCTATTCCCTTCCCCGAAATAAGCAAACAGAAAATAACAAACCAGTAACCACTTTGTCTGTTCTCCAGCCACCACACCCAAAACTCACTTAAAATCACTACCCGTGTCTCAAAGCAATCAGCTGTGCACAGATCCTGCCGACTACGCCACTGTGATGGGTTGGATCACCGAAACCCCCACTGGGAACTGGGCATCTGAGTGTTGGAGACAGGAACACTTCTTAAACTGTTTTCAGTTAGCCTGCGGCTTTTGGGGGACGTGGTTCAGACCCGGGTCTGTGTTTGTAGCAGGCTAGCATGTCTGGCACAACCAGGCAGGGTTCTGAAGTCCCAAGCTGCCAGGGAAAACGGGCTCAGAGGTAGTCTCAGCACATGAGGTGGCAGTCCCAAAGGGGGTTTCTGTGATCCAACCCATCACACCCACCTTATGCCAAAGCTATAAAAGGGGATGGAGCAGGACAGAGAGGGTGGTAAGTCATGTGAAAACCCCTAGTTAACACCTAAGGTGTCTGCTGGAACTAACAAGGACTGTACCAGGGGAATGGATTGGGCCCAGACTAGAAAGGAGTCTAGTCTGTGAAAAAAGTTTATTGGAATATCTCTGAGGGTGAGATTTTATCTGTAATCCGTTTCTTAATGTATTAGGCTTAGACTTGGGTGGTTTTGCTTTATTTTGCTTGGTGACTTACTTTGTTCTGTCTGTTATTACTTGGAACCACTTAAATCCTACTTTTTATTCTTAATAAAATCACTTTTGTTTATTAATGCACCCAGAGTAAGTGATTGATACCTGGGGGAGCAAACAGCTGTGCATATCTCTCGATCAGTGTTACAGAGGGCGAACAATTTATGAGTTTACCCTGTATAAGCTTTATACAGAGTAAAATGGATTGATTTGGGGTTTGGATCCCATTGGGAGCTGGGTGTCTGGGTGCTGGAGTCAGGCAACCTGCAGAGCTGATTTCACTTAAAGCATGCAGCTTTGGAGGTGTGGCTTGGACCTTGGGTCTGGGTTGCAGCAGGCTGGCATGTCTGGCTCAACTAGGCAAGGTTCTCGAAGTCCAAAGCTGGCAGGGAAAACGGGATCAGAGGTAATTTCAGCGCACCAGGTGACAGTCCCAAGGCGGTCTTCTACACAACCAAGCAGTGAGCATGTGCATGCTGTTAAGCTTAATGGAAAAGTGCTCCAAGGTTGGAGGGATACTGGTGCAGAAATTTCTGTGGTCAGGAGGGACCTGATCCATGAGAAGGATTTGTTACCAGGAAAAACGGCAGAATTAGAATTGATGGGAGGTTACAAAGTCCTTGCACCTTTAGCTAAGGTACACATGGAAACTGGTGATTTGCAGGCTGAACGAATTATTGCAGGGGTGGCACACAATTTTGCACCGTTTCTACTGGGGTATGATTTTTTTGATGTGGCAGAATCTCTTTCAGGGTTTGTTAGAAAGAAGAAGGAATCTTGTGCTGAAAGCCTCAGGGGGGAGGGTGAAGTCACATGTGCTGCTGGGGAAATAGGAGAGTGTCTCTATAATTCCTGGGTAGCAGTGGAAAATGGGTTGTTGGGGGCAGGGATGGTTGAGGCCAGTTCCTGTAGCCCCAGGACTCAAGGCAGGTGCCTTGAGACCAGTGTATGTGCCCATAGGGGGGATCTGAGACCAGGGCGTGTGCCCATGTGCGTGGGATCTGAGACCAGGGCGTGTGCCCATGAGGCTGGGATCTGTGACCAGGGTGTGTGTCGGGGGAGGGGGGATCTGAGACCAGGGCATTTGCCCATAGGGGGGATCTGAGACCAAGGCGTGTGCCCATGTGCGTGGGATCTGAGACCAGGGCGTGTGCCCATGAGGCTGGAATCTGTGACCAGGGTGTGTGTCGGGGGAGGGGGGATCTGAGACCAGGGCATTTGCCCATGGGGCAGATCTGAGACCAGGGTGTAGGATCCAGGTGTTCTGGGATCTGGTCTCTAACGACCCGTCTCCTTTCCAGGCTGCTGGCTGGCCATGTGGAGTGGGGTGTTGGGACGTGAGTATCTGTGGGGCTGGGGAAACTTTACTTTTCAGGACCAGGGATGGGGGGCAGGAGAAGGGGAGGGGAAAAGAGGAGCTGAGCCCTGAACCTTCCCTCAAAGCTCAGTTCAACCTCCTTGTATTGACATTGCAGGGGCTGAGATCAGAACCCAGCCCTGTCCCCATTGCAGTCAGAGGTGACTCCAGATTGACCCCAGGGGGTGAGATCAGAACCCAGCCCACAGGTTCCCTGTAGATGCAGTGAGGTGTCTGTTACCCCTGGTGCTACCCCTGGGGCTGGTTGCTACGGGCAGGTTATAGACACACAGGGAGGGGTTTGTGGCTTTCCATCTCACTCCTGTTTGTGTGTGAACACAGCTCCCTGTGCCCAGACCCTTAAAGATTTCTCCATTAAAATGAGTTTTATCGGAGATCCCGATCTCTCTTTGCCCTGGTCTTCAGATTGCTGCAGTGAACGCACTTCTGTGATATGTGTGGCTTACCCAGGCATCGGACACAAAGGGGGTGTCCGTCAGATATTGGCACTGCAGCTGGGGATCCAGGCATATTTAAGGCATCCCTATTGGGAAATTCAGGAAGCAAAAGGGTTTTGTTTTTAAACATAACTAATGCTAACTAAGAATTTACTAAACTGTGAAATAAAGAGGGTTAAAGTAGCTATCTAACAACTCGATATTAATGTTCGTAGTGACACCACTAACAGACTCCATCTCAAGCTGGGGACCGTTGAGAAGGAACTGCAGGGGTTGGGGCATGCACGTGCTAGAAGAGGCACCAGCTGTGCCGCGAGACTGCTATTGCGCTAGCAAAAATCTCCGATTGACAACGCTGGGACGCGCCGCCACCTGACGTGGAGCACCCACAGGGACAGCACTCAAAGAGGAATCTAGGCTTCCTGCTGAATTGGCAGCTTAGGGTCCTTCTCCACTTACCCCACAGCAGGTCCTCTTGGCCTGTCTCTCTTCTAACTCCAGCTCATGTTTTCACTGCTCCGAGCGGTCAGCTAGACTCTGCTCTTCCGGCTCCACATCCTTCACTCTACACATCCACTGAGGGGAACCCAGGTGGGAAGCCCCCCTCCTGGCTGGGGAACTGGTCCGGTGGACCCCCTGCCACTACCCCAACTGCCCCCACTACTCCCAGCCTCTCTGGGCATCCCGGAAGCCCGCTGGGATCTGGAACTAGCTCCTATGATTGGTCACTCTCTACCAGCCAGGCAATCAGCAGCTCCTGGGTGAGCCTCCCGATGCTCGGTCCTCTCTCCCTGCACAGATGTGCCAGGTCCCTCTTACGGAGTTGTTTATAGGCCCTTTCCTTGCTGGTTCCTTCAATTCCCTTGTTCTATCGCTGGCAACCGCTCACTGCAAAGTGCCTGCGCTCGCAGCCAACTGTCGACAGGGTGCATCCACCAACCATCCTCTGCTACCACGTCGTCATGGACTCACGGGATTCGTGCTCTCTCCTGGCTCCGTGCGGTCCATAGGGGGAACCCCTTTCAGCGCCACAGCCCTTCTTGGGGGTCCACTCTCTCTTTCAGGGGTTAAGCCCCTCCACCTCCTGGAACCACACCTTTCTGAGCCTTAGCACACCTGTCTCTGCCGTGGGCCCCCTCAGGGATTCCACTCACTGTGGACCCTCGGGGCCTCCACTTCCAGAGGGAATAATGCAACCCTGTTCTCTAGATCGGAGCGACTCTCAGCCAGTGTAAAACAGGAGGGTTTATTGAGCTCCTGTGATGTTGCACTCTATATGATTTTATGAAAATATGCTAATGAGTGTGAATATAATGTAACCGGAATATGCTTCATGCAAAAGGTCTCTTGTAAGGTATCATTACAAAGCTTATAATCTACTGAGTGTGGTCATCCTATTTGTAGGTATGTATCACTCTTGTATTTGAAACTAGAAATGTGAAATATAACTCTGAGGTCCTATTGTAGTTATGCAAAGTGTGGGCCATTAATAGTGGTTTGGAATCTTGATGGCTCCCATCAACCAGGACAATGACTGTGGATGGCTCTGTTTGCTTGTAGGCCTTCCTGTGAGTCAGGATGGGAGGAATAAGGGCTTGGAGTCTTATAGTGACATTTGATCATGTCACCTGAACTGGAATCCATCTTTAACCTGGTGCTTTTCCATTGAGAAGGAGGGGTGGGAACCCAGAGAGGGACAAAGGATTCCAGCCTTGTGCAAAAGATATATCAAGGGAGTGGAACAGAACAAAGGGGGGTGCAGTCATGAGAAATCCCCTAGCTACCACCTAAGCTAAAACAAGGGCTGTACCAGGGGAAAGGATTGGGCCCAGACTAGGAAGGCATCCAGTCTGTGAAAGAAGCTTATTGGAACATCTCTGAAGGTGAGATTTCATCTGTAATCACTTTCTTACTGTATTAGGCAGAGGCTTGCATTTTTTTTTTAATTTTATTTTATTTGGTAATTCACTTTGTTCTGTCTGTTATTACTTGGAACCACTTAAATCCTACTTTTTATATTTAATAAAATCACATTTTTAATGATTAATTAACCCAGAGTATGTATTAATACCGGGGGGCAAACAGCTGTGCATATCTCTCTATCAGTGTTATAGAGGGTGAACAATTTGAGTTTACCCTGTATAAGCTTTAAAACGGATTTATTTGGGGGTTGGACCCCATTGGGACCTGGGCGTCTGAGTGTTGGAGACAGGAACACTTAAGCTGTTTTCAGTTAAGCCTGCCGTTTGTGGGATGTTGCTCAGACTTGGGTCTGTGTTGTAGCAGGCAAGCGTGTCTGGCACAACCAGGCAGGGTTCTGAAGTCCCAAGCTGGCAGGGAAAGCAGAGGCAGAGGTAGTCTCAGCACATCAGTTGGCAGTGCCCAAGGGGTCTCTGTGATCTCAACCCATCACAGCCCCCTCCTGAACCCCTCATTTCTGGCCCCACTCCAGAGTCTGCACCCCCAGCCGGGCCCTCATCCCCTCCTGCACCCCAACCCCCTGCTCCAGTCCAGTGAGGGTGGGAGAGAGAGCCAGGGGGCAGAGCCTCAGAGCAGGGGTGGGACCTCAGTGAAGGGGGTGGGGCAAGGGTGTTTGGTTTTGTGCAATTAGAAAGTTGGCAAACCTAGTGGGGGACAGAGTGACATGGGGGACAGAGTGACATGGGGGGCTGGCTCCCCTGTAGCCCTGGCTGGGGGGGGCAGAGTGACATGGGGGGGCTGGCTCCCCTGCTGAGTGGGGGTGGAGACTGACACAGGGGGAGCTGGCTCCCCTGTAGCCCTGGCTGGATAGGTGGGGGAGGGGCTGCCTTTCCCTGCAGCCAGTCCCCCTGCCCCTGCCCCTGCCCCTGCCCCTGCCCTGCCGCTTTGTGCACATCAGTCCCTGTTGCGGTTCATGTAGTTTCTCCCTGAGCATGGAGGAACCATCACACCCGGTGGGATCCCCCAGCTGCTGTGCCTGAGGTGGCTGCTTCCACTTCAGTGTCCCAGTTGCCTGCCCCCCCACCCCCCACCCCCTCATGCCTGGGCTAATGGGACTGTCTGGCTCCCACGTGTCTCCAGCTGCTCGAGGGGAGGGGCAGGGCCTGGAAGCCTTCTCCTTCCTTGGGGGGCCCAGACCCCCCCACCCCAGGCATTGACTGCACAGGAGCACGTTCGATCCCTTCACTGCCTCTGCAGAATGAAGCAGCCCGAGCCCGGCCACCCCTCCAAGCTCAGCCCTGGCCATGCCCAGCAGTAGGGGCCCGAGCTGCCTGAGTTGCTGTGAGGCAGGTTCTGTTTATTTTCGTAGCGCCCACGTTCCTGGAGGCTCCATAGAACAGGGAAGGGGGGGACCAAGGCCATAGTGCTGATGGGCTGGGCCAGATGGAGCCAACACCCCGCGGAAGACAGGGACAGGGCAGCGAGAGACAAACACAGCCAGTCGGCACTGGGGCCGTGGGCTGATAGCAGCCGTGGGCACGTGTTACTTGCCGCAGGCCGGCCGGTTGGGTTCTGTGCCAGCACAAGGAAAGGCCAGGGAGCAATGCTCATGGTGCAGTCGGCCTGCACTCTGAACAGCCATCCCACCCACTAGAGCCCTGAGCAGCCTGTGGGCTCCCCTGCCCGCCGCCGGCAGCTCTCGGAGCCAGTCATCAGAGGGGTCCTGCCCCCCACCACTCTTCACAGCCCCTTGCAGGGAGGGAGCCCGGATGTCTGTTCCAAAGCCCTTTAATGAGCCTGCCAATACAGCCGAGCAGGAGGGAGGGGGCTCTGGCAGGGAGAGCCCCAGCCCTGCAGCCCCTTACTGGGGCCGGGAGGGGCTCTTGCGTCTCTCTGGCTCTGTGCGGGGGGGCTGGAAGTCCAGCAGGCTCCATGTCACTTGTCTGGGAGGCAGAAGGTGCTGCGATTGGCTCCGCTTCAGCGTGTGGGGTCCAACGGGTGCTCTCCGGCCAGGGAGCTGGGGTCTCGGGAAGAGGTTTCTGCTCAGCAGTAGAGTCAAAGCGGGCTGCTCGGGGCCCCACCACACAGACCTAAGGGACAGACATGGCCGGTCTCGCTCAGGCCTTGGGGCTACCTGGCTGCTGGGTCTGAGCCCATCCTCTCCGCCATATCCCCCACCACCCCATCAACCTCTTACCTTCAAGCCCCTTTCTCCTTTCCCCGTAAGCTGCTCTCTCTGCAGTCCCTTGTGTCCCCTCCCCTCTGGGTGCTCACCCTGGGCCTCTCCCCAGCTCCATCATGCCCCAACTTCCTTCCCTCCAAGGAGTGCTGTCCCCATTCCCTCAGGCCTCCCACAAGCTCCCTTGCCACCCCATCCCCTGCCCCCATTTCCCAGACAACTCCAGGGCTCTGCCCATTCCTGCCCCATTCCCTTGCCACCCTGGGTCGCTATCTCTCCATCCTGTCCCCTCCCCTGTGTGCTCACTCTTCCCACAGCCCCCATGGCCAATGTCCCCCCAACACTCCCCCCCGCTCCCAGGAAGACCCTGTGGTGTCACAGGCCAGGCTCTGGCCCTTCCCAGCCCTGTCCAGCTGTTACCTGGCAATGCCGCTGAGCTGGAGGGAAGGGGCTCCTGTGGGGAGAGCCCCATCCCTCTGGAGATAGCAGAGAGTGAGCACCCCCTGGAGCAGGAAGCTGAGGCTCAGAGGGGAAGTGCCTCAGACCAGGCCGACCCTATCCCCCTGCAACATGGCTCTGTGGGGAAGTGTAATGAGCTGTTCTGTGCTCATACCACTGAACGCTGCCTCCCCACTCCCCCCTTACACTAGTGCATCAGGGGGCATCTCTGATCCCAGGAACGAGCCCTCCCCCCCGCCCCCCATTCCCACTATGGGCTGCAGAGGTAGGAGGCAGATCGGAGCCATCAGTCACAGCAGGAGAACTCAGCCCCCCTTCCCAGAAAGCTCCCCAGGGAGAAAGCTCCCTAGCTTAAGCCAGGGCTGCCTCAGGCAGGGCTCCCCCAGATTTCACCCATTAGAGCACAGCTCAGTAGGTGGTGCTGCAAGATCACCCCCACCATCATGGCAGCCTGGCCTAGGAGTCGCTGGGACCCCTACAGTTACAGCCCATGGTTAAAAGCCCTGGTCTGTTTATTCTACAATCCACACACATGCTCAGATTGTCTTGAAAGCTCCCAAGCCCACTTAGGAGTGGGGGTAGAGTTTGTGCTGCAAATTTGGGGTCATTTGGCTAAGGGGCTCTCAGGATTCAGCTCCCGCAAATGACCTCATTTTCTAATCAGCTGGTTCTTAGCGTTTTGCATGCAGCCAAGGAAAACTGAAGCCCAGTATCCACGGCACTCCGATCCCTCTCGCAGCTCCCGCTGGCTTCTGACTGGCTTAAGGGAAAACAGTTCCTTACCTGCACTGTGGCCGTTGTTCTCCAAGGGGTGGGGGCAGACACGCATTCCACGCCCAGTGCACCGAAGCCAGAGAACTCTGTGTAGCAATGCCCTTTGGGGTACCGCACGCACCCTCAGGACCCCACCCCACCCCAGCCCCCATCAGTTCCTTCGCACTGGCATTCCTTTGTCTGGAGACTCCGATGCAGAGGGACCCGAGGGCAGGTCGTGGAGTACACGACTGCACCCACCTCTCAAAGAACAACGGTTACTGTAACCATAAGTAACCATTTCTTCTTCCAGTGGTTGCAGATGTGTAGTCCACGCGGGTGACTTGCAAGCTGTACCGGCTCGGCGTCTATTTAAATAGTGACTGCAGAACTGCTTTTCCACAGCTCACTTCCGCCCTAGAAGCAGTCCTGACCGTGTCGTTTGGTAAAGCTGGGCCCGGAAGACTCAGTAGCAGCCCTGCATATATCTAATATGGGAACAACCCTGAGAAATGCCATTAAGGCAGCCTGGGCGGAGGCTGGTGTTTGCTACACCCTGTCGTAATGCAGGAAGTAATCTGTCTGGAAACTGTCTGAGCCGAAACCACTTGACCGCTCATCTGGTCTGCACAGGAGACATCACGCCGGGGTGATAATCAAACTGGCTTAGTCCCATCCAGACAGAAAACCAGGTTCATCTTACATCCAACAGATGAAGGCTCTGGTCATCTGCATCGGAGTGCAGCTTAGGAAAATTACAGGCAACTGAATAGTTTGGTTAAGGTGACGTGGTGAAACCACTTTAGACAAACATTTTGGATGTGGCCTTAAGGCTCCTCTGTCTTTCACTAGCTCAGTGTCTGGAGGTCCTGCCATTAGGGCCTGAGTTCACTCGCCCTCCTTGCTGACATTATAGCAATAAGAGAGACTGTCTTTTGGCAAAGGAGGGACAGAGTACAGGTTGCTAGAGGCTCAAGGGCAGCAAGCACAGTGTTACGTTTCTTTATAGGTGGGAAGAGGCAAACAACACCTTGCAGGCATCTAACAACCACGGGAAATACCAACTTCCCGTGGATCAGGGGATGAAACACTGAGATTTGTGCCAAGTTGACCCTCAATGACTGAGAGCAGGCCCCATGGTTTACAATGTAACCGGTAATCTAAAATGTCCTGAATCCGTGCTAGTACCAATCGAATTCCCCGAGTCAATGACAAACCCAAAAAGCGTTTCCACTTGGCCAAAGAGGCTGATCTAGTAGATAGCTTCATACTATTAGCGGAACCAGTTGGACTGCTTCTGAACAGTTCTTTTCCACCTAATCTGACCATGCAGCATCCATACCATGAGTTGCAAACTACCAAGACTTGGATGCCACAGCTGGCCCTGGTGTGGAGACAGTAGGTCCAGGAAGAGCGGAAGAGGCACAGGACATTGGACCAATTGGCTGTGACGGCCGAAGAACCAACATTGTCTTGGCCAGGCTGGTGCAATGAGTATCTGTTTGGCCTGATCCATCTTCATTTTGAAAATGACCTGAGGGACAAGCAGAATTGGGGGAAGGCTGATCCCCAATTCAGTTGAGGGCATTGGTCAGAGAGCCTGGACTGTGACCTGCTCTAGAGCAAAACCGACAGCACTTCTTGTCTTTTGTAGCAAATAGGTTGACAGATGGAAAGCCCCGGTCCCTGAAGATGGACCTCAGGATGCTGCTCTTCACAGACCACCCATGATTCTTGGAGAAATTCCTGCTAAACTGATTGGCCAATTGATTCTGGGCACCTGGAATGTAGGCAGCTGTGGTAATGTCTTTCTTGATGCAAAAGTGCCAAAAGTTTATCAGTTCCCAACAGAACTGATTGAAGTGGTTTGTTGAACTGGTTTGTTCACACACTACATTGCAGTGGTATTGTCAGGATTTATATAAACAGACATGCCCCTGATGTGAGAGAGGAAAAAACTCAGCACACATTGTAAATCACTCAAAGTTTAAGGACCTTAATATATAATGATGCTTCCTGTTCTGTCCACATAGAGTGGACTCTCAAAGACTTTCAAATGCACTCCCCAATCTATCGTTGAGGCATCAGTAACTATGGTCCTGGTCAGTAAAGGACAATTGAAAGACTCTCTCACATACATTGCTCTGATCTGTCCACCATTCTAATGACTGCAGGACCACTGGAGGCACTCAGACTAGGCTGTTGGACTAGACTGACAACGTGTGAGATAAACCGATTTCAACAGGCACACTCTCACAGGTTGAACTACATAAGTACATGACGCCATGTGGCCTAGCAACCTCAAACATACATGAGCTGTGGTTGAGGGGTGAGATTTGAGGGACAAACATAGGTGACAAATTGATTGTAACCACTTATGAGGGAGAAAGGCCCTTGAACTTGTAGAGTCTAGTAGGGCCCCAATGAACTCCATTTTTTGCATTGGAAGTAATGTAGACTTTCCTTTGTCCAAGATGAGCCCCAATTGATTGAAGAGACACAGTCTGAATTGGACGTGATGGAGGACTTGGCCTTCAGACTTGGCCCTCACTAGCGAATTGTCCAGTAAGGGAAGCCCCAAATCTCCATTCTCCTGAGATGGGACATCACCCCAGTCATGCACTGGGTGAATACACCCGGGACTGAGGATAGGCCAAAAGGGAGTACAGTAGAACCTCAGAGTAACAAACACCTCCGGAATGGAGGTTGTTCGTAACTCTGAACAAAACGTTCTGGTTGTTCTTTCAAAAATTTACAGTTGAACATTGTCTTAATACAGCTTTGAAACTTTACTATGCAGAAGAAAAATGCTGCTTTCCGTTTATATTTTTAGTAGTTTACGTTTAACACAGTACTGTACTGTATTGGGTTTTCTTTTCTTTTTTGGTCTTTGCTGCTGCCTGATTGCGTACTTCTGGTTCCAAATGAGGTGTGCGGTTGACGGATCAGTTCGTAACTCTGGTGTTCATAACTCAGAGGTGCTACTGTATAGCGTATTGATAATGTTGATCTGCCACTACAAATCTGAGGAACTTCCATTATCTTGGTAACACTGCTACATGGAAACAAGCATCCTGAAAATGGAGGGCAGCAAACCAATCATGATTCAACAAGGGGAGAACTGTCACTAGGGTGACTATGCAAATCTCATATATTTGATGCACTTGTTGAGACCTTGGAGGTCGAATATAGGTGTTAGCCCTCCCTTAGACTTGGGTATCAGGAAGTAACATGAGTAGAACCCCTTTCCCCCAGTGTTGGAGGGGAACTTCTTCTATGGCCCTTGAAGCGCATAGAGTCTGAAGCTCTTGAAGAAGCAGTGACTCATGAAATGGGTCCCTGAAAAGGGATGGGGCAGGGTGGGATGCGTAGGAATTGGATACCATATCCCAGTCCCACAGTGCTTTAAAACCCATCTATCTGTGGTTATTGCTTCCAAAGCAGTGTAGAAGTAGGACAGCCTGTCACCAAGGGGGAGGTGGTGGGAGATATGACTGGAAGATCACTGATGGCTGAATGCTGACTGAGAGACACAAGTCAAATGGTCTGTTTGCCCTAAGCTGATGGGGACGAGCCGGCTGTTTAGAGGTGAAACCAGAGGACCTTCTCCTCCGTAATTTGTGCCTCCTCCTGGAAAGGTCTTGCTGCCTGGAAGGATGAGTTGGCTGCCTGAAATCGCAGTGGCAGTACTGATGGTATTGTTGCTGTTCCCTCTAATGCCGTCTCTTAATGGCTGGGGTATAGATTCTGACTCCCCGTGAACACACTGAAGCTCAAGAGTCCTTACAAGAATGTAGTTTCATCCGTTTTTTCAGAAAAGAGGGAACCGCCCAGCCAAGGGGAGGTTTTCTATATTCTGTTGGATGTCGGGAGCTACCCCAGAGTTCTCTTGCCAAGAAGCTCTTCTCAGTCTTACATCTGCAGCCATAATCCTGGAGGAAACGTCTGCTGCATCGAGCGCCGATTGTAGTGACATCTTAGCCACTAGACGACCGTCTGCCAGGAATGCCTTAAACTCCTCCTTGGCATCCTCCAGCAACTCATCAGTAAATTGGGACAGTGTGTCCCAGTTTACAAAATCGTATTTAGAAAAAAGCGCCCGCTGATTAGCAATGCGCACGAGAAGCGAGGAGGTAGAATAAATCTTCTCCCCATTAAACCAGCTCTCTTGGTCCCCTTTTCTTTGTATGTTGATTTGCACCCTACCCCACCCCCACCCACCCCCCGTCGCAGCCTCTCATTTGCAGCAGTTACCACACAGGAGTTTGGGGGCGGACGAGAGTAGAAACATTCAAATCCTTGCTTGGGGGCATAGTACCGCTTGTCTGTGTGCTTTGCTGTGGGAGGTAAGGAAGCTGGCGTGTGCCACAAGGACTTTGCGGGCTCCGAAACAGCATCACTTATAGGGAGGGCTGCCTTCACTGGGGCTGAAGAATATCCACCAATTTGTTGGTGTTCTCTTGGATGCCCAAGGCTGTAGTCATCCTCCTTAAGGAGTTTTGGTGAGACTTAAAGTATTCTGGTGGAATCGTCTGGTGAGGAGGATGACAGGAAGTGGAACAAATGGACTCCCCTATGGTAAGGCTTGTCCCCGTGATAAAGGGCCACTCTGCTATAGTAGACTCAGTTGGAGCCATATCAGTTTGTGTCTCCAGTCTCAGTGGGCCAGGAAATGAGACAACAGAAGGATTCCACGTCCTGGCTCTGGAGTGAGCTGATGATTGAGATCTTGAAGAGCGGTGGGCACTCCAAGGCCAGAGAGGAAATTAATGTGGTACAGGAAGCCAGTATGTACCAGGCCAAGAACTCGTGTCCCTGCTGAGGGAACGGTATTCTCTTGGTATTGCTGCTGATCTTCTGGAGGAAGGAGATGGAAGAGAGAGAGAAGGATTCTGAGCCTGATTGCAAGGAACCCCCCAAATAGTCAACAGATGAGCTAAACCTGAGAGGCCCACCAAGTACCCCGATCTGTTTGAGGTCCAGTAAGGGGACTGGACCAGTACCAAGGATGGTACAGTAGTCAGTGCCATGTGTACTGCTTGGGAAGTTGAGGCTGCACTAAAATGCAGTACCGGAAAGGCTGTCGGTCCTGTGCGGAGGTCGGTACCCTAGCCGAAGAATGGCTCGTTACTGAAGATGTGGAGACTGGGACTAGAGCTATCATCGGAGCCAAAAATGGTATCGGTACCCAAGCAATATGTCTTGGTGCTGATGATGGGACCGGATCCACCTCTTTGGTGGGCTTCTTAACTGGTAACAAGGGAGAAGCCAGTAACTGTCCATAGTCCAAAGCAACCAACCCACACTGGCCCAGGACTGCAGGGGGCATCCCCTCAGCTGAGGACTCCTGTATCAGAGGTGAATCTGGGACAGAGAGGCAGAGTAAAGCAGCTGCTGCCTGAAAAGCTTGTGGTCAATACTGTCAGTGCCAATGTGCTGGCACCGGACTCAATAGACATCCTGCGGAATTGATGGTCTGGTACTGGTCAGTTCGCTTCTCAGTACTGGGGAGTGGGTAGATGGTCCTCGTCCCGCTCTATTTTGGACACTCAAGGAGTCTTGCTAATGCCCCGCACTCCTCCTAGAAGAGAAGGAAGAGTCTCTCTGAACCCCGGAATGGCTCTGACTAGTTTTGTGAGCTCTCTTCCTTGAGGACCACAGACAGGAGAATGGTCCCTTCCCTGTGGAGAAGAACCTGAGTCTGGCTGTCTATCAGAAATTGGTGCTAGCTCTGATGTAGTTTGTGGGGCCGAGTGAGCTGTGCAAGCTCCCAGATCCTCCTGGAGCAGCTCCTTGAGGTGTTACTTCAGGCGAAGGTCTCCGGCAACCAACACTTTTCTTTCCTGTGCCCCTCTCCCAGGCACAACGAGCATCGAATGTGGTGGTCACTAGATGGGACAGCCACGTGAAGGACAGTGCTTAAAATTCGGTGAAGGCATAGCGCCAGGCTTACTAACTAACCAACCACTCATGGAACTACTAACCTTAACTAGCTAGCTAACAGGGCTAAAACTATTTACAAAGCACAGAGGATGATCTCGCTGTAGTGCAATAACCATGAGGAACTGCCAGTCAGGCTGTGGGTGGCGAGAAGGAACTGAGTGGGGGGGATGACTGCCCTTCTATAGCCTCAGGGGGGGCCTGAGGAGGGACAGGGTGCATGTGCCGCCCCAGCAGGTAGTGCTACACAAAGTTCTCCAGCTTTGGTGTGCTGGGTACTCACGCACCTGAGTGGAAACACGTCTGTAGCCACTCAAAGAAGAACTGCCTCTTGGGAGCTTTTCTGCCCTGAGCTAAGTTCCACTTTGCATGTCGCTGGCTGAGGTTCGCTGGCTTTGCTCGGCCTGGATTTCCGGTTCCTGAAGGATCTCTGGCTGGACCGACCCCTCGACCCTGCCATTTACCCACCCCTCCCCTCTTTGCACTCAGAGGCATGTATGCCCACAGAGACCCCTGGGCTGTTTCTTTATGGAGCCTCCATGCCAGTCGAAGGCTCAGAGTGTCCCATTCCCTGGTCACTGACTGCTCTGGTCCTGCCTCCTCAGCTGCGGAGCCGAAGGAGCCCCACTGGAGCTGGGTCCCTGCAGAGTGAAGCAGGCAGGGGTGCGCTCTAGGGCTGGGGAAGCTGGGGGCAGTAGTGGGGCCACTGGGTGTGCTGAGCAGTCAGACCCCCTCAGGGCAGCGGCTGGGCTCCACCTCAGGTACCCCCTCCCCTCCATTCTGCACACCTACCCCGCCAGAGTAGGGAGCCCTGGCTGGGCGAGGGCCCCAGCACGGTACCTGCATGGGCTGGTTCCAACCGTGGATGCAGACTGCGCCAACGTTGAGCTGCCTAGGGACGGATGAGAGGCAAAGTTCAGAGCACTAAGAAGCAACAGGATCCAGCAACACCTGCTCCGGCTCTCGGGGCGGCTCCACGGGAGCAGGGCCTGAAGGGCCATGATGTGGGGGAGGGGAGAGGTGACCCCCATGCCCCTCCGGGGTACAGCCATGACTGGAGAGATTCCTCTCCCTTGCCCCACCACAGATCATCAGCTCCCTCCCTGACGGGAGAGAGACTCCTCTTGCACACTTCGCACCCACTGGCTACCCATAGTGGGACCCAGGCGGATCCCATGGGGGTGAGGTCACCGTGTTTACCTTGCAGCAGGGATGGAGCCAGGGGTGCTGGGACAATTTGTATAATGGGGGGGCTGAGAGCCATTAAACCAAACTCTAAACCCTGTGTATGATGGAAACCACTTCAAACCAGGGGTGCGGTCACACCCCCAGCACCCCTTGTTCCAGCACCTATGAATAGGGCCCGAATACCACCATCCTCATGGTGGGGGGTATGGGATTTCCATAGAACAGCCCAGCTCTGCCAGGCACTGAGGGGAGGAAGGAATTTCCCTGGAACAGCCCAGCTCTACCAGGCTCTGGGGGTGGGGGTGGGGGGAGGAATTTCCCCGGAACAGCCCAGTTCTGCCAGACTCTGGTCGGGTGTGGGGGGAGGAATTTCCCCGGAACAGCCCAGCTCTGCCAGGCTCTGGGGGTGGGGTTGGGGGAGGAATTTCCCCGGAACAGCCCAGTTCTGCCAGACTCTGGTCGGGTGTGGGGGGAGGAATTTCCCCGGAACAGCCCAGCTCTGCCAGGCTCTGGGGGTGGGGGTGGGGGAGGAATTTCCCCGGAACAGCCCAGTTCTGCCAGACTCTGGTCGGGTGTGGGGGGAGGAATTTCCCCGGAACAGCCCAGCTCTGCCAGGCTCTGGGGGTGGGGGTGGGGGAGGAATTTCCCAGGAACAGCCCGGCTCTGCCAGCCAGGCACTGGGGGTGAGGGGGTGTAGGAATTTCCCCGGAACAGCCCAGCTCTGCCAGGCATTGGGGGTTCGGGGGGGGGGGATTTCTCCGGAACAGCCCAGCTCTGCCAGGCTCTGGGGGTGGGGGTGGGGGAGGAATTTCCCAGGAACAGCCCGGCTCTGCCAGCCAGGCACTGGGGGTGAGGGGCTGTAGGAATTTTCCAGGAACAGCCCAGTTCTGCCAGGCACTGAGGGCTCGGGGGGGGGGGGGGGGCGGAGGAATTTCCCAGGAACAGCCCAGCTCTGCCAAGCTCTGGGATGGTGGACAGGGGGGCGACCGTGGACCATGGCAGATGCCTGGCCTGTTCCTTTGCCCTGAGTGCGCCGTCCCTCTGCAGGAGGGCACTCCCTCCCCCCCCCGCGGCGCCAGCCCATTCCCTGCCCTCACCTGCATGCCGGCTGCCGTGGGGCTCTCCGTCCAGCTGGACATGGAAGGGCAGGGGGTGCTCTCTGATGGGCGACGTGCCGGCGGGTCTCTGGGGCTGCGGCGGGGTCAGCGTGGTGATAAGCAAGGGCTGGGGCTGCCGGGCCTTCCATAGGCGCTCAGGCCCAGGGCTGTGCTGGTGACACAGCTTACTCTCCCATAGACGCTCTTCTGGGATCAGACAAACAGCGGGGGTAGAGGGTTTGAGCCCAGGGACACAGCCACCAGTGCCTGGGAGCTGTGGCAGGCCTGCTCTGACAGGGGTATCCACCCATTCCTTCACCCCCCACCCATGCCCTTAGCAAGCCACAACTGGGAGCTAGCCTACAGAGAGCTTCACCGGGATCTGCCCAACCCCAGGGAGCTCTAAGGGGTGGGTTCATGAGGGACTGTAGATCCTATGCAATCGGGGGATGGGGGGCACATGCCTTGCACCAGTGTGGGGTGGGGACAGGGCAAGTGTCCTAAGGATGGGGGCCATCTTGGGTGGCCTGCAGGGGGCTCAGAGAGTCTCTGAGAGTCTGCTGCCTCCCCCCCTCTGCCAGTGTCCCCCTCTGCTGTCTCCCGGCTCCCATTCTGCACTGCCCTCCTAAGAACCCCCAGGAGAGGGGAGGGGAGGTCTGAGACTAGCAAGAGACTCTGAGGCAGCAGAGTAGAGAGGCATGTCCCCCTCTCCCCCAGTTCTCCAGCCAGGGCCTGGCCAAGCCACACTAGCAGACATCCCCTCTTAGTACATAGGCTCTCTCTCGAGACGGGGCCATCTGATGGATGTGGATGGGCTCTGCTCCTTCATGCAGGGAGGGCCTCGCAGCGAGCAGCTGTGTGGAGGGCTGCTGGCAAGGAGACAGGCTTAGCTCTTACCCTTGTCAAAGGGAAGAGTGTTCTCTTCATCTCAGGTTCATCCATGCCGCCACCCCCACCCTCTTGGTGTTTGGGGCTGGCTGGATCGCCACAGAAAAGCTGAATCCACGCAGCAACACTGGTCGGGGGGTGAAGAAACCACAGCCCTGACCAGTGTAGCTCTGCTGACAAAACCCCCAGCGCAGACACCACTATGGCAAGGCAGCTTCCATGGACATAGCTGCCGTCATTCGGGGGGAAAAACAGTTACTCACCTTCTCGTAACTGTTGTTTTTCGAGGTGTGTTGCTCACGTTCATTTCAATCAGGTGTGCGTGTGCCGTGTGCAGAGTAGTCAAAAAGTTTTCCCTTAGCAGCTCCCGTCGAGTCAGCTGTGGAGCCCCCTGGAGTGGCACCTTCATGGCGCTCAATACGATGATGATGATGGGCGATCACTCGTTACCGAGTATGATCATCTTCCATGGGAGTTATGGGTCCTCAGGTGGCTAATAAGGCCAATCCTTGAACCACAAGTTCGATTACAATGAGGGCAGATGTTTTCAGGCTCAGCAGGAGGCTGTTAACCATGACTGGGAGCCAATCTCTCCTTCTTCCCGCGCCTCTTGTCCTCTTCGGTTTGTCGGCGAGAAAGTTCAAAATGCTGGGGACCATCACGTAGGACTTCACTCCATTTTAAGCGATCCTGGGCAAGTGTCTCCCAAGTATCAATGTCAATATGACTTTTTTTAGGTTGTCCTTCAGCAAGTCCTTATAACACTTCCGTTGTCCACCCACATTACGGTACCCTTCTTTCAGCTGAGAGAACAGGACCTGTTTTGGGAGGCGATGGTCTAGCATCCGGACAACATGACCAGTCCAGTGGAATTGCTGATGGATGATTATTGCCTCGATACTGGTGGTCTTTGCCTCTTCCAGAACACTAATATTGGTGCACCTGTCTTCCCATTTGATCTTCAGAATCTTACAAAGGCAGTGTTGATCATGCCTCTCAAGGACTTTCAAGTGGTGTCTATAGGTTGTCCACGTTTCGGACCCATACAACAGTGTTGGGAGAATAACAGCTTGATAAACAAGAAGCTTGGTGTCTGTTCCAATGTCCTGATCTTCAAAAACCCTGTGCTTTAAAGGAGAAAAAGCTACACTGACACAGCTCAGGCGATGTTGAATTACTGCATCAATATCTGCCTTGGATGAAAGATGACTTCCAAGATAGAGGAAATGATCGACATTCTCCAGAGCCACTCCAGTGATTTTGATAGATGGGGCATGTAACACCTCATTTGGAGAGGGCTGATAGAGCACTTTAGTCTTATTGATATTAAGAGCGAAACCAAAACATGTGTAAGGATCAGCAAACACATTCAAGATAGTTTGAAGATCTTTCTCAGAGTGGGCAAAGATTGCGTTGTCATCAGCATACTGAAGTTCCACAATAGATGTTGTGGAAATCTTACTCTTGGCTTTCAGCCCGCTAAGCCTGAACAGCTTTCCGTCCATACGGTAAATGATTTCAATGCCAGCTGTAAACTTCCCAGCAATTAGGTAAAGAATGACGGCAATAAAAACCACAAACATGGGTGGGGCGATGATACAACCCTGTTTGATTCCTGTTTGTACTTTGAAAGGTTCACTCTGGGAGCCAGTGCTGCTCAGAACAGTCGCTTTCATGTTATCATGAAGCAATTTTAGGACATTGATGTATTTATCAGGACATCCAATCTTAGAAAGTACAGTCCAGAGGGCACAGCGATTCACTGAATCAAAGGCTTTAGTTAGATCAATAAAAGCCATGTACAGTCGTCGGTTTTGCTCCCGACACTTTTCTTGCAGCTGCTGTGCTGTGAAGATCATATCCGCAGTTCCACGACATGGTCAGAAACCACTCTGTGACTCTGGTAAAATTTCTTCTGAAAGGGGCAGAAGGCGGGTTGTAAGGATCCGCGCCAGAACTTTGCCTGCAATGGCTAGGAGGGAGATACCACAATAATTTCCACAATCTACTTTATCCCCTATCTCCTCCTTTATCCAGATTTTAAGGATAAGCAGGTAAAGCTGCCTAATTAACTCTGGTCTACCGTTTTTAAAGATTTCAGCGGGGAGCCCATCTAGACCTGCTGCCTTGTTGTTCTTCATCTGTTTGATGGCATTGTGTACCTCATACAAATTGGGAGGGTCTCCGAGCTCATCCCTAAATGGTCATTGAGGGATTTGCTCAAGGACTTCATCTGCAACCATAGAATTACGGTTAGGGAGATCTTCAAAATGTTCTTTCCAGCGAGAATTGATGGCTTCGTTGTCCTTCAGACATGTGGTTCCATCCTTAGAGCAAAGAGGATTCAGACCGTGACAAATTGGCCCATAAACAGCCTTGGTGACTAAAGAAACCACATGTATTGTGGATGTCTGCGAGATGTTGGAGTTCTTGCGCTTTCTCAGTCCACCATTTGTTCTTAAGTTCTCTGGTTTTACGTTGGACTTCTGCCCTCGCCTTGGCATGGGCTTCTCTCTTTATATTACAATGTATGTCGTTCTGCCAAGCACAAAATGCCATTCTCTTCTCATTGATGAGTTGCTCAATTTCTACATCATTCTCGTCAAACCAGTCCTGATGTTTTCTGGTTTGGTAGCCTATGGTTTCCTCACAGGCACTGATGATTACTGCTTTCAACTGGCTCCAATGTTCCTCAGTTTCTCCCGGAAACTCTGATGGGAGCTTTTCTTCTAAGACTACTTGGAAGTGGTCACGCTTAATAGGGTCCTTCAAATCTTGAACCGTCACCTTGCACCTGACCTGCTTCTTTTGCAGCCTCCATTTGGGAGCGATCTTAATTTTCATTGTGGATCGAATAAGGCGATGATCAGTCCAACAGTCATCAGCACTTGTCATTGCTCTTGTGAGAAGTACATCACTACGATCTTGGGCACGAACTAGGACGTAGTCAAGGAGATGCCAGGGCTTTGACTGTGGGTATCTCCAAGATGTTTTGAACTTTTCCTTTTGTTGGAAAAGAGTGTTCATAATAAGTTCATGTTCAGCACACTTGGTCAGGAGCAGAATTCCATTTGAATTGCTTTTGCCAACTCCTTCTTTCCCGATTGTTCCCTTCCACAGGTCTGAGTCTCGTCCAACATGTGCACTGAAATCCCCCAGAAGGATGATCTTGTCTTCTGTAGGGGTCTCAGATAAAATGGTTTCCAACTGAGAATAAAAATCTTCCTTTACATTCTCATCGGCATCCAGTTTTGGTGCATAGGCACTCACAATAGTTGTCTGTTGATTTGTGGTGAGCCTCAATCGGAGTGTCATAAACCGCTCATTGATGCCAACTGGTACCTCAGAGAGGCACCTTACGAGCTTGTTCTTTATAGCAAAGCCCACTCCATTATTTCAGGGTTCATCTATAGATTTTCCCTTCCAGAAGGAGGTGTATCCTCCTTTCTCCTCCTTCACCTGTCCTTCATCAGCTCTTCTAGTTTCAGACAAAGCAGCAATATGGATGCTAAACCGACTCAATTCACGAGCAATAATGGCCGTACATCGCTCTGGTCAGTCGCTGTTTGAGTTGTCCATCAGGGTACGTACGTTCCAAGTTCCAAAGTTGAAAAGTTTCCTTCATTTTCGACCACTGAGGTGGTGATCCTGCTGGATGTGGCTATCCGGGCAGGAAAAACAGAGGCAAGACAATTTTTAGGGTACTTTTTCTAACCCCTCCCCATGCGGGGTAAGCAGAGTGGATTCTAAAAAGGACTGCTCAGTTGCGGGTGCAGCTGCTGAGATGCTCGACCCCCCTCAATCCTCGAGCAAGATGACTGTACCACACACTCACTGCCTGTGTGTCAGTCTGTGACTAGGAACTTCTGGATTTCACTGTCCTGTTTCCGTCGCCGATTGCCACCGGACTTTAGACTTATGCAAATGTTATTTTCCCAAAAACTGGAAGATGCCTGTGTGGGACTTCTTTTAAAGTGGGGAGACTGGTGCACAACAGTCACCACACTATCCTTGACAGATAGAGGACTTGAAACCAATGGCATGGACACCATGACGATTGGACATCCTCTATCTGCTGCAGCCTTCATGCACCTTCACAGCCATTGTAACATTACACAACAGTTTCACCTCCATTGTGCAGTTATCTTCCGTCTGCTCTGCTGTTAGTGACTTCTTGGATCACACTTTGTCTGGAACCTCACCCTTGACCATTCTGCCATGGGTGACCCTAAGGGAGTACATGACTCCAGGCAGCATCGCTCTTGGGATCATTGAGACACGCAAGCCTCTCCACCACTACAAGGTGGTGATCCATGGAGAGGGGCGCTCAATATATGACCCTGCCGACCCGATGCCTCCTCAGTTCCTTCTTGCCGACTACTGCGACAGTGGGGAAGGAGGGTGGATATTGGAATGGACGTGAACAACACATCTTGAAGAACAGTTACGAGAAGGTGAGTAACTGTTTTTTCTTCTTCGAGTGCTTCGAGTGCTTGTCGATTCCAATCAGGTGACTCCCAAGCTCTACCCCGGAGGTGGGGTCGGAGTTAAGGAATCGCTGATAGGAGCACCGCTCTGCCGAATGCTGCATCATCTCTGGCCTGTTGGGTGATAGCAAAGTGAGAGGTAAACGTGTGCACCGAGGACCACGTTGCTGCCCTGCACATTTCTTGTATTGGGACCTGGGCCAGGAACGCCGCTGACGAGGCCTGTGCCCTCGTGGAGCGTGCCGTAAGAGCCAGGGCTGGGCCCTTGGCCAGCTTGTAGCACATGCGGATGCAGGACGTGATCCAGGAAGATATTCTTTGAGATGAGACCGGGAGTCCTTTAATCCGGTCTGCTACCGCCATGAACAGCTGGTTCGACTTCCTGAACGGCTTAGTGCACTCGATGTAGAATGCTAGCGCTCGCCGAACATCCAATGAGTGTAGCCTCTGCTCTTGATTACTGGCATGAGGCTTAGGATAGAAGACAGGTAGGAAAATGTCTTGGCTAGTATGAAAGAGTGACACTACCTTGGGAAGAAAGGCTGGATGAGGCCTGAGTTGCACCTTATCCTTGTGGAAGACCGTGTAGGGTGGAACGGAAGTAAGGGCCTTTAGCTCTGACACCCTCCTAGCTGATGTGATGGCCACCAGGAAGGCCACCTTTCACGATAGAGAAAGGCGCAAGTCGCTATTGACTCAAAAGGGAGCCCCATTAATTTGGAGAGGACAAGACTGAGGTCCCACGCTGGGACAGGCTGTCTGATCTGAGGATGTAGGCATCCCAACCCTTGAGGAAACAGCCTACCATGGGGTTAGCAAATACGGATCGGCCGGATGCTCCTGGGTGGAAAGCGGAGATAGCAGCGAGATATACTTTGATGGATGATGCTGCCAGTGCTTGTTGTTTCAGGTACAGAAGGTACTCTAGAATGAGTAATACAGATGCCAGTAGTGGAGGTGTACGCTGCTGGGCACACCAGCAAGTGAAACTTTTCCACTTAGCTAGATATGTGGCCCTAGTAGATGGTATCCTACTGCCAAGTAGGATCTCCCTTACTGATTCTGAAAACAGAAACTCCATGGGGTTAAACCATGAAGCTTCCAGGCCATGAGATGGAGGGACTGGAGATCCAGGTGGTGAAGGCAACCGTGGTCCTGAGTGATCAGATCGGAATGCAGTGGTAACTCCATCGGAGTGTCCACTGACAGCTCCAGGAGCATGGTGTACCAGTGTTGTCAGGGCCATGCTGGGCCACCAGAATTACCTCCGCTCTGTCCCTGCGGAACTTGAGAAGTGCTTTGTGCACAAGAGGGATCGGGGGAAAGGCATACAACAGGATTGCCAGGGTGTGCATACCCAATGACTTCATAGTCGCCCGTGAGTCTTTTAGACTGTGCAGCTTGGAGTCTGTTTGCTCCGAAAACAACCCTGTGCCTTCGAATGGTAGGTCCTGCAGGGTTTGCTGCAGCTCCGGGGGCAACCCAGACGCCTGTAGCCTTGCGCTCCTCCTCATGGCTACTCCTGAGGAAAGGGTGCGGGAAGCCGAGTCCGCTGAGTCCAATGAAGCCTGGAGGGAGGTTCACGCCACTGCCTTCCCTTCATCAATGATAGTCGAGAACTTGGCTCTGGAGTCTGGTGGAATCAGCGACTTAAACTTCAACATGGAGGCCCAAGAGTTGCATAGATTTTCCTGCCAAAAAGGTCCATCCTTTTAGACTCCTTGGATTTAGGGGCCAGCCCTTGCTGCCCCCATCTCTCTTTCTCATTCACTGCCGATACTATGAGGGAGCATGGTTGCAGGTGAGAGAACAGGTACTCCTACCCCTTGGAGGGAACAAATTACTTACGCTCTATCCCCCTGGCGGTGGGCGGGATTGAGGCAGGGGTCTACCACAGAGTCTTAATATTGCTCTGGATAGTTTTTATCAGTGGCAGAGCTATCCTGGATGGTCCCTCTGGAGCAAGGATGTCGACCATGGGGTCCTTGGGTTCGACCACCTCCTCCACCTGTAACCCCATGTTACGGGCAATCCTTCATAGAAAGTCCTGGTGGGCCCTGTGGTCAACTAGGGGAGGGCCCGAGGTTGAAGTTCCCACCACCGCTTCGTCCGGGGACAAAGATGAGGAGGCGAGAGGTAGACGGGGTCCTCCTGACCCTCTGGCTCCCTGATCTCCTCCTGTTCAGCGTCTGGGGCCTCTATGGTGACCATAGCCGAGGTGACAGTAGCCTGGCCTTGCAATGAGTCATGCCTCAGAGTTGCCTCGGTGGCGACTTGAGCCGGCTGTGGGGCTTGCGCCAAGGTCACCTCAGATCCCCGGGGCGTAGGCCGGTCCTTGACTGTCTGGGTAGTCGGTGCTCCGAGGCCACCGAACAGGAGCCCAGGGAGTCCAAAAAGGCCATTGCACCGGAGGCTGCCACTGGGGTTGCCGTACCATTGGTGCCTCCCTCCATCGCTTGTCGGATCTGTGCCTGCTGTGACGGGAATAGTACGAGTCACCACACGAGTCCGAAGATCTCGACTGAGATGACCACAGTGGCACTGCATGGTACTGCACCAGGGACCTGTGCCGAGTTGATGATGCAGGGGACCGGTGTCGAGACGCTCAGGCTGGGGACCGAAACCAGGAATCTGGTGTCATGGATCTGGTGCCGGGGACCGGTGCCGACAGTCCAGTGCCAAGGGTCAGTGCCGGTCCTCTCTCAGAGCCGGGTTGTCTGTGCATCCTGCGGTGACGGAGAGTGCCAGTGCCGAGGGTCTCTTAGACTAGAGTCCTTCCTCAGCACCGTGTCATGTACCGATGCCGGGGCACTCCCTGCGGACGTGCTCGGTGCAGGGTCCTGGCGATCCGCAGCAGACTGGGGATGAAGGGCGGAGTCCATGAGCAACTGCTTCAATCGGAAATCTCGCTCGTTTTTAGTTCTGGGGCGGAAAGCCCTGCACATCTTGCACCTTTCTGTCTGGTGCATCTCCCCCAGACACGAGTCGAGGGGGTCGCTCGTTGGCATAGGCTTGCTGCAGGTTCCACAGGGTTTAAAGCTGTGGGCTCGCGGCATGCCCCAGAGCCTGAGGAAACCACGCTCCCAAACCTCACTATATACAATAGATACACTAACAACTAAGACTAACTACAACTAAACAAGGCTAAGCTCACTATATGAAAGAACGCTAAGGGAAGCACTTGCTAATAGGGTGACCAGACAGCAACTGTGAAAAATCGGGATGGGGGTGAGGGGTAATAGGAGCCTATATAAGAAAAAGACCCCAAAATCGGGACTGTCCCTATAAAATCGGGACATCTGGTCACCCTACTTGCTAACCAAGCGACTACAGTTCCAACGACCATCACTGGCGATAAGAACGACCTGAGGAGGGGCCAGGTCGGCGGGTCATAGAATCAGAATATCAGGGTTGGAAGAGACCTCAGGAGGTCATCTAGTCCAACCCCCTGCTCAAAGCAGGACCAATCCCCAACTAAATCATCCCAGCCAGGGCTTTGTCAAGCCTGACCTTAAAAACCTCTAAGGATGGAGATTCCACCACCTCCCTAGGTAACCCATTCCAGTGCTTCACTACCCTCCTAGTGAAATAGTGTTTCCTAATATCCAACCTAGACCTCCCCTACTGCAACTTGAGACCATTGCTTCCTGTTCTGTCATCTGCCACCACTGAGAACAGCCTAGCTCCATCCTCTTTGGAACCCCCCCTTTCAGGTAGTTGAATGCTGCTATCAAATCCCCCCACACTCTTCTCTTCTGCAGACTAAATAACCCCAGTTCCCTCAGCCTCTCCCCATAAGTCATGTGCCCCAGCCCCCTAATCATTTTCGTTGCCCTCCGCTGGACTCTCTCCAATTTGTCCGCAAATATATTTGTGGGTCATTTATTGAGTGCCATGAAGGTACCACTCCAGGGGGCCCCACAGCCAACCCAATGGGAGCTGCTAAGGGAAAACTTTCCGATGACTGTGCATGTGGCGCGCACACACCTTATTGGAATTGACATGAGCAAGCACTCGAAGAAGAACTGGAGTTCCTACAGCGACTGGAAAACCCCTTCCATTGGCGTAGGCTGCAACTACACACGGGGGCTATGCCAATATAGTCTCCATAGTGTAGACATACCCTGGGCCCTTAAGGTCTCCAGCAGGCATCTGGTGCCCTCAAGCCAATGGGAGTTGGATCAGGGGACTGGATGGAATAACCCTGGGGCTGCGCACTGCATCTCAGCCCGGGCAAGGGAGCTACATTTTATCTTCCTCCTGCTCTCAGGGCTTGATTGCTATGGACGGCAAACCAGCGTTTGAAGCGTTTTGGGGCTGTGGAGAACGCTATTTTGGAGCATTTATAGCTAAGGAGCAGGTTGGGCAATTCACTTCCAATGTGGCAGAGAAATTCGACCTCTGCCCCAGAACTAGCCTCCCAATTCTAAGCCTGCAATTTCTTTGGTTTGTGGGTTTTAGGTGGGGTGACAAAACTGAGTTTATAATGGAAACTTGGTAGCAGCTTTAATTATGGACCAGCTCCTGTTACTCCCTAATTACGCACCCACATACACACACACCCTTTCTACCATGCGACGTGTGCCAAGACCACTTTGCACCCAGACCTGGTTGCTCCTCCTGGCTGGCGTTAGGTTCTCTCCTCTGCAGATCTGAAACGAGGCCAGCTTCTGGAGTCTTGCCCTGTGTGGGGAAACATGGAGACCGTCAGCCTGTCTCCACGCCTCCTGCCACGGCTCCGGCTCGGGAGAGGAGGCACAGGCCTGTGCACATGGCAGCTGTGTCACTGCTTGTAGTGAAGCCGCTTGGCCCACACCTGGAAGGGCTCTGTCTCTCCCACGCAACGCAGACGGCCAGGTTTCCAGAGAGCTCAGGGACGGCACACACCAGAGCGTGCAGCTCTTCTGAAAGTCCAGCCCCATTTTCTAGCAAGAACGGGATGCTCTGACAGCTGCTTTCTGGCCAGTGTAAAATCCACATCTGCCATGAGAATCTAGCGGGTAAGCTGGCCTTTGCCCTGGGCCTCCCGCCCGATCCCCGTGCACTTTACTGTGCGGTATGAGCTGGAACACACCGATTCTATAGTAGTGATTCTCCTTCAATAGCACCCTGATCTGCAGTGCCGCAGGTCTGCTCCAGCCCTGTAGCTACGCACAGGAGACCTGTCGTGCTGGGGAGGGGCACATACTCCTCCCTCCGCCCTGCAGTGGGGGGAACCAGCAGTGACGGGAGCTGGGAAGGAGCTGCTCTTCCTCCGCGCCCTCCTCATTCACCATGGCCTCTGGCACTGGGGTCAAACCTTGCTACCTCAGCCACGGCTGGAGGCCTCAGCCCTCACTGTGCTGGGAGCTGTATGAACATGGGATCCGGGACAGCTTGGGCCCCAAAGCACACCTAACAGGGGATTGAGAGAAACAAGCGGTTTGCGTGGGGGAGTCGGGGTTATGGCAGTGGATGCCCGGCTCTCAGCCAGGCAGGGCAGAGGCAGTTGGCGAAGGGACGTTAAAAGAAGAAGGAGCAAAAATTGAACCGCCCTGCACCAGATCTGGGTGCGTGGGGTGACGGGCAGCGGAGACTAATTAAGAGAGTGTTAGTGTTTTTTCAGTGTTTGTGTGTGTATGTCTGCTTCCCCCTGCTGGCATGGATGAGCCTTCTGCTGCCCCCTGCTGGAGGGAGTGAGCCCTGTTCTGTGTGTGTGTGTGTGTGTGTGTGTGTGTGTGTGTGTGTGTGTGTGTGTGTGTGTGTGTGTGTCCCTGTCCCTGCTGCCAGGGAAGAGCCCCACTTGTGTGTGTCCGTCCCCGCTGCCCCGGTGAGCCCTGCTCTGAGTGAGTGTTACAATGTCTCGAACCCGAAGCCCTTTCAGACTCCAGCCTCTGCCAGGGGTCAGGGAGCCAGACGCTCTCCAGCCCCCTTCCTTGGTGTCGCAGGAGCAGACCCCATTGCAGTCCCCAGGAGCCCAGCGCCAGTGGCACCCTCTGGCCCTGGCTATGCAGTGGGGCCAAGCAGATGGTGCTGTTAGCAGTGGAGCTGTGGCTGTGAGTGGGGGGAGAGGGGAACTGCACTGCACCTGTTTGCCAGAGCTGTCCTCCGTGCACAGAGCCGCCGCGCTGACAGGCTGGTGGGTCCGGCAGGTGGGGCTCCCCAACCTTCTCTCCCCCGCCACCTGCGAGGAGACCCAGAGGGGCGTTTCCGAAAGCAAGCAAAGCAACCCTCTCCTCCCACGGCCCCTCTGCCAGCCGCTGGCAGAGCGAGCACTAGCCAGGGCGCTTCGCCAAGGGAGGAACCACACGCACTGGGAGGGCCCCAGGGCATGGAGCCCACCAACATGGCCAGGGCATGAGTCGCTCTGCGATGTGCGTATGTGGAAAGGCCTTGGTCTCCCTGCAGGCTGCTCCTCCCTCCCCGCAGGGCAGGAAGCTGAACAGGGGCACATGCAGAAATGCTCCCACAACACCCTTCAACCAGCCAGAGAGCCAGCCAAAGCCGGCCCGTCGTGCCAGCCGCTGCCATGGAGGACTCGTCCATTGGGAGCCCTTTGCAGGCCCCTGCCTCGCTGTCCCAGGGAGGAGGCAGCCCCGTGGTGCGCCCCGTCTGGCGTGTTCCTTACCGGGGTCTTGTCTTGGCATGTCAGCCCCTGGCTCGAGGCGTATTTCTGACGCAGCTCGTTCCTCTCCTTCCTCGTCCGCAGCCGCTTCTTCTTCTGCTGGAACTGGTGAGGTGAGCAAGGACCCCGCGCTCAGCACAGCTCCGCCAGGGGACAGCCCTGCTCCCCAGGAAACACACCGTTCCCCACCGCCCTCAATCGAGCCAAAGAAACCCACGCCGAGGCCAAGGCACGGTAACACGTCACCTGCAAAGCTGGCCCCCATCCGGCCCATCCCGCTACCCGCGTCTGCAGGAGGCCTGGCCCTGGGGCGCCCAGCTCGCCGCCGGTGCTTCAGCAACACACACCCCTCCAGCATTCGCCAACCGCAGCAGACCCCAGCCCTGACGGACCCAGCCCCAGCCCTCCCCGTGCTGCTCCCAATGAGGCACCAGCTGGGACCAGCTCAGCCCTGGGCGCTGCAGCTGGTTTCCTAACTCCCAAAGCTCTCGCTGTGGAGGGTGAAGGGTGAGTCGGGCAGCCCGGGTCGCCGGTGAATCAGGGAGCCCGGCCAGACTACGCTGCCCCGCCATTTCCAGTCATTCACACCCCACGTGCTCCTGGCCCCCTCCCATGAGAGAGCGTCACCCCATCTGCCTCCAGCCGTCACACCGCCCCTAAGCAGCCCCCTCCTGGAATGGCAGGTGGGCAGCTGAGGAGCCGGACGCTGGCAGGAGAATGGCCACCCTCACTTCCGGGGCCTGGGCATGGGGCGTCAGCCAGGGGTCTATGAGCCCCGGGCCCGGGGTCAGACATTCACATTGCCCCCTGGGCGCTGCCCATAGTTACATCCCTCCCTCAGCCGCGTGGCTCTCACCTTCTCTGCCACGCTGAGTAAATGAGCAGGGAGGCCGTCGGACTGGGAGCTGTTGGAGCCGCTGGTGCTGCGCCAGGCAGAGAGAGCCCCTTAGCTGTTTGCATAGATTCCTGGCTGCCAAGGTCACAAGGGCCCATTCGGACCACCCTGCAAGAGACAGCCCCCACCCCCCAGCCAGCCCTGCAGCCAGCCCAGAGCCCTGAGCTGAGCCCCCAGCCACCCCAATCCAGTCTGGATTTACGGACGCCAAGTGGCGGAGACTCGCCCCGGCCCAGGCCAGCTGTTCCGATGGTCAGTCCCCTCCCTGCTGAACAGGGGCCCGTCTCTCTCCTCTGGACTTGTCACTTCAGCTCCCAGCCGCTGGATCTCGCTTTGCCGGTGTCTGCGGCATTCAGAGCCCCCTGCTAGCAGAAATCTCCTCCCTGCCGTGAGCCAGGAGGCTCCTGCTGTATTCACGCTGCCTGGCAGGTCCCGAGTGCTGGGCGCAGCCAAGGCCCGGGGGCTTTAGGGACAGAATGAGCTGGGGGCAGCTGTCGCTTGGGGGTTCCCCGAGGCGGGCCAGGAGCACAGCCCCACAGCTCTGGGATCTCTGGGCTCAGAGAGGCGGGGGGCCAGGTGCTGAGAGGGTTTCATTGGGCCAGCCAGCCTTCACCCAGTCAGGCACAGCCCACCCTCCTCCCTCCGAGGCTCCTCCGGAGATGGGCCTGGCCAGCCATGGACCAGGTGTCCCTGGGGCGGCAGAGCTCAGGAGGGTGCTCCTAGGAGGGTGACAGGGCGGCCGTACCTGGACTCAATGTCTGACAGGGAGATGTCGCTCCAGGCACCGTCTGAGTCCTGCCCACGGCCCAGATCCTTGAGCTTTCGATGGATTTGCTGCTGAAGCTCGGACAGACACTGCAGGAACTGAGGGTAGAGAGGCAAGAGCTCACACACACCTCCACTGGAAGGAGTTTCCCTTTGGGGAGCACTCCATGAGTCTCTGCTTAGCCAAACCCCTCCCCTCTAGCGCACACAGTCTAAAGGGAGGGAGCAATTAAGCCCCTTTATGGAGAGAGACAAATACAATAGAAGCCACTGCCCAAGGCACTCAGCCACATGGCAGAGTTAAACTGTGTGGTCTGAGGGCAACCCAGGGCTGGCTGCAAACACATGGGCTAGGGGATGGCATGGCAAGCTGTGTGTAAGAGAAGGAAAAGCCACAGACAGCAAGACAAGCAGTCAAGAGCGTGGCCCTGGTAGAAGCAGAGACACAGCTCTTTGGGCACAGAGCACCCCCTGGAGGACAGGCCTGGGGGATTTCTGAGCAAGAACACTGCCTGCTGCTCTTTGTTCCTGCTGCGCTCAGTGGAACAGGACTCTGCTTGCATAATTTGCAGCTGAACAGGATTATACCTAGAATATCCCCGACTCGAAGTATCCATTTCTCCTCCTAACGGAAACAAACCTGCAAGACCCTGAGTACTGACAAACTGTGTGGGCCAGAGGGGCAACCTGGCTCCCAGGCGCAGTGACTCTGGAACATGGCAGCCAGGGCTCAGATACTTGCATGAGCTGACAAAGATCCCATGGCTGGGATGTCCAGTACAGATAGTCATCAACACAGTGATCCTTGGCAGAGGCTGGCAAGTGGCCAGGGCACAGCAGGAGGAGCGCTAGCATCCCTGGAATGCACAGTAATTCCAGAGTGCACGAAGGAACACAGTGATTGCAAACACATATGTTAAGGTGCCATCTTCGCTGCGTCCCTACACCCCTGGTGTGCACACCGCTGGTATAACACTGCTTCTCTGCCTGCATCCCAACGCCCCTGGTGTGCCCAGGGCTGCCATAACACTGCTCCTCCGCCTGCAACCCTACGCCCCTGCTGTGCCCAGGGCTGGCATAAAACTGCTCCTCCGCCTGCATCCCTATGCCCCTGGTGTGCCCATGGCTGGTATAACACTGCTCCTCGACCTACATCCCTACACCCCTGGTGTGCCTACTGGTGGTATAACACTGCTCTTCTGCCCGCCTCCCTACTTCCCTGGTGTGCCCATGGCTGGTATAACACTGCTCCTCCGCCTGCAACCCTACGCCCCTGGTGTGCCCACGGCTGGCATAAAACTGCTCCTCCACCTGCTTCCCTATGCCCCTGGTGTGCTCATGGCTGGTATAACACTGCTCCTCGGCCTACATCCCTACACCCCTGGTGTGCCTACTGGTGGTATAACACTGCTCCTCCGCCTGTGTCCCTATGCCACTGGTGTGCCTACAGCTGGTATAACACTGCTCCTCTGCCTGCGTCCCTACGCCCCTGGTGTTCCCATGGCTGGTATAACACTGCTCCTCCGCCTACATCCCAATGCCCCTGGTGTGCCCATGGCTGGTTTAACACTGCTCCTCCACCTTCGTCCCTAGGCCCCTGGTGTGCCCATGGCTGGTATAACACTGCTCCTCCGCCTGCGTCCCTAGGCCCCTGGTGTGCCCATGGCTGGTATAACACTGCTCCTCCACCTACATCCCAACGCCCATGGTGTGCCCATGGCTGGTATAACACTGCTTTTTTGCCTGCGTCTCTACGCCCCTGGTGCGCCCATGGCTGCTGTAGGTCCTAGTGTCTCCATGTGTCCCTCAGCCTGCATTGTGCCTGGACCTAATGCCTGGCACTCCCTCTGCCCTTTTCTCAGTGTAATCCCACCCCTGTCTGTGTTCTCTCATGCCCTGAGCACATCCCCAGGCCTGCAGCATGCCCAGAGCTGGGACAACTAGGGAGCCAACCACTCATCACTACAGTCACAAGATGCTCAGGGCTGACCCTCTGTGTATGTTTCTGTGGCTCAGCCTGCAGGCACGAGGCAGGGGAGTGGCTGGCAGCTCTGGAAAGCTGAGGAGGGGTTGGGGCTCTGTAGTCTTGGCAGGCTCCTAGGCTGGGTGACCAAGATGCCAGGGAGGTGGCTGGGATGAGGGACAGAGTCCAGGGAGTAGCAGCGGGACCGGTGGGTGTAAATTCCCTGGGCGCAGCACTCGGGGCTTTCAACACCATTTCCCACCGATGGGACACTGTGGAATCCAGCGAGTGCTCGGACCCACAGACAGCAGCCCAGGGCTTAATTTGTAATGAAAGAGGTGCCGGGGCTCAAACAGTTTTTTTTTACATTCATAACTGACGCAGGAAGCCCAGAGGTGCCGGGGCTATGAACTGCCAGGCCCAGAGGTACCGAGGCTCTGAACTGCCAGGCCCAGAGGTGCCGGGGCTCTGAACTGCCAGGCCCAGAGGTGCCGGGGCTCTGAACTGCCAGGCCCAGAGGTGCCGGGGCTATGAACGGCCAGGCCCAGAAGTGCCAGGGCTCAGCCCTGGCACAAATTAAACACTGAGCAGCCCCCGTTCACTCCCACCCGACCCACCCCCAGCCCCTGCAGCAGGGCTGCGTGGAGCCAGCTCTCACCTTGGAGTGGTCGGGGTCACAGAAATCCAGCAGCGTGTCACAGATGTGATAGCCCAGAGATTTAAGGTCCTCTGAGGTGAAGTGGGAGTCGCTCTTTCTGCCTGAAAGAGGGGCAGAGACACAGGCTGAGGGCCCTGGATTCACAGCACGCCAGTCCGGTCCTGGCACCCGCCCTTCCACCCCATCACATTCTTGGGGTTTGCCCAGCAGAGGGCACACACAGCAGTACAACCCACCTTCCTCGGGCTGCTCTCCCTGCTATCGGGGCCCTTTGGCTCCATGGCACTTTAGATCTCAATGCAGCCATGTGAAAAAGTGGGGATTTTCTGTGTTCTGTATGAATACCGTGCGTGCCTCAGTTTCCCCTCTATGCTGCATGGTTAACTAGGGGTGGGAACAAGTATCAGAGGGGTAGCCGTGTTAGTCTGGATCTGTAAAAAGCGACAGAGAGTCCTGTGGCACCTTATAGACTAACAGACGTATTGGAGCATAAGCTTTCGTGGGTGAATACCCACATGCGTCCGACGAAGTGGGTATTCACCCACGAAAGCTCATGCTCCAATACGTCTGTTAGTCTATAAGGTGCCAAGGACTCTTTGTCGCTTTTTAGGGGTGGGAAAAGGCTTTTGAATCTCGGGCAGGCTACGACAAAGGTGTGGCTGGCGCTTGCTGTCTCGGGTTTGGGGCCCAGGTCACTGGAGAGTCCATGAAGACAATGGCAAATGGCAGGACATTTGGTACCTAGCAACTACAATGGATGGCCCAGTCCTCCGCAGGCAGCCAAGCATGTGTGACCAGCTGGTTAACAAAGGACTGAGGAGGGGCCAGGTTGGGAATTGGGACACAGGGGCACATAGGGACAGAAGGGGAGCCAAGAGGGTCACGCCGTGTGGCTGGGGCTCTGGGTCTGGCCTCACCATGAGGCGAACTGAGGCGGCCGCCTCAGGTGACAGACTGTGGAGGGGCGCCACTAGGACCCAGGGTGTAGAAAATGGTGTCTGCTGCGGGTGCCTAGGTAATCTCTCTGCTCTAGATGCACAGAGACGGTGGAGTGCTGTGCTGGAGGACGGAGGGCACAAGAGACATAACAGGAAGGCAGGAGAAAAGGTGAGAGGGAAGAACAGAAAGCAGCAGGAGCTGCAGGAAGAGAGAGGAGGAGAAACCTCTTATGTACCTCTCCAGCCAGGGCCAGTGCAACCATTTAGGCGACCTAGGCGGTTGCCTAGGGCACTAGGATTTGGGGGGCGCCATTTTCTTCAGCAGCGACCGCGGCGGCCGGATCTTTGGCCGCCCTGGTCGCCGCCGGCATTTAGGCGGAGAGAGCTGGGGTAGGGGAGCGCGGGGAGGGCCGCCTGCAGCAAGGGGTGGGGGGCGGCATGCAGGGGAACTCCCCACCCCAGCTCACCCCTGCCCCGCCTCCTCCCCGAGCACGCCGTCGCTGCTTCACTTCTCCCACCTCCCAGGCTTGCGGCGCCTAAGCTGATTGGCGCCGCAAGCCTGGGAGGTGGGAGAAGTGAAGCAGCCACAGCGTGCTGGGGAGGAGGCGGATAGAGGGGTAAGCTGGGGCGGGGGGGGCACCTCAGGGCGGAGGGGGGGAGCTGCCGTGGGGGGGGAGGGCGCCTCAGGGCGGGGGCTCAGGGATGGGGGGGCGTGCAAGGTGGAAGTTTCGCCTAGGGCGCAAAACATCCTTCCACCGGTCCTGTCTCTAGCACCCCAAGGAGCCTGGACTGATTAACACCAGCTTCTCAGGGAGCTTCCTGTTTCCTGCTGCTTCCCTGAACCCACTTGAGGAGAACAGGCAGTCAACTGAAGTAGTAGGAGCCAGTTAGGCCCTTAAGACGCTGATATCTTCCCTCACTCAGGCCCTGCTACCAGCCTGCTTATTTGTCCCCTTCAATTGAGTGTTGAGAGCCACTATAGCTGGCACAGAACAACAGTCATGAGTGAAAGAAGAAAACGTAGGGTTACCATACGTCCAGATTTTCCCGGACATGTCCAGCTTTTTGGTCCTCAAATCCCCGTTCGGGAGGAAATTCCAAAAAGCCGGGCATGTCCGGGAAAATAGGGAGGGGTCGTGGGGCTTGGATCCGGGCTGGAGCCATTGGGGCCGGAGCCGGAGCCGCTGGGGCCAGCGGTGCTTGGCCGCCGGCTGGCGCCGCTCAGCCAGGGCCGGGCCGGAGCCGCTGGGACCGGGGCTGGGGGTGCTCGGCCGGCGCTGCTCGCCCATGGCCGGGGCCGGGGCCGGGCCGGAGCCGCTCGGCCGGAACCGGGGCCCGAGCCGAGCTGGGCCGGAGCTGCTGGGACCGGGGCTGGGGGTGCTTGGCCGGTGCTGCTCGCCCATGGCCGGGGCCAGGCCGGAGCCACTCGGCCGGAACCGGGGCCCGAGCCGAGCTGGGCCGGAGCTGCTGGGACCGGGGCTGGGGGTGCTCGGCCGCCAGCCAGCGCCGCTCAGCCGGGGCCGGTGCCCCGTGGCCCAAGCCGAGTTGGAGTTGCCGGGGCCGGGGCCGGAGCCGCTCGGCCGGGGGGGCCGGACTGGGCCGCGCCTCCTCGCGCCCCCCCCAGCCCCAGCCCCAGCTTACCTGCTGCCTGCCTGTTTCAGGCTTCCCGCGAACATTTGATTCGCGGGAAGCAGGGGAGGGGGAGGAGCCGGGGGCAGAGCGTTCAGGGGAGGGGGCGGAGTTGGGGCGGGGACTTTGGGGAAGGGGCGGAGTTGGGGCAGGGCTGGGGGCGGGGAAGGGGCAGAGTTGGGGTGGGGCTGGGGCCCCGTGGAGTGTCCTCTTTTTGTTTTTTTAAAATATGGTAACCCTAAGAAAACGCCCCTCTGGGGCAGCATTCAGAAAAAGAAAGAAAGCAAAGGAAGCTTTTCTATCTAAGCAGGAAGGAGCTCTCCTGAGATACATAGACACAAATGTTCACGGTGAGCCTTCCAGCCCCAGTGAGGATGTGAGTGGTGAGGAGATGCCTGATCTTCCAGTTAGTCAGAGTGCAGGTGACCTGGCAGCTACTGCAGCATCCATATCTCCATCTCCAATGGATGTAACTATGCACATTCCTGAAGAAAAGTGTAGCTCAGAGAAGAGTGTGGTGGAGGTGCAAGAAACAGCTGCTGCTGAGTTTAGTTCCTTAAGTCTAGATGATCCAGGACTGTGGACCCACTTGAGCTGTAGCCTGAGGGACTTCCTTGTACTGCACGGGCCACAGCAAGTGAAAAATTTCATGTTCCCCAAAGACAATGAAAATAGAAGTTTCCATCCAACACATTACTGGCGTGAAATCCCCAATGCAGACAAAGTGGAGAGGCCATGGCTTATGTTCATGGCTCAAAAACCCAGAATGCTGCATACTGTTTTTGTTGCAAACTCTTCTAGTCTAATGCTCTAGCCACATTGGGTTCTACAGGAACAAAGGACTGGAAGAATCTGGCTAGAAATCTGGCATGCCATGATAAGGCAGCAAATCACCAGAGAGCATTCCATAGGTGGAAAGAGCTTGAGATGAGACTAAGGTTAAAGGCCACCATAGATGATCAGCATCAAGAGAAGATTGCATCAGAGTCTCTTTACTGGCAAAATGTTCTGAAAAGGCCCATTGCCATTGTGAGCAGGGCCAGCTCTAACTTTTTTGCTGCCCCAAGCAGCAAAAAAAAGCGCCACCCCCCCCACCCCCACCCCCCCGCCGAGCGCCGCGCTGCCGGAACCCCCCCGCCGAGCGCCGCGCCGCCGGAGCGCCCCCCACCCGCGGAATGCCACGCCGCGCCGCACTGCCCCCCGCCACCCCAAGATTGGCCGCCCCTTACCAGGTGCCGCCCCAAGCATGTGCTTGGTTGCCTGGTGCCTGGAGCCGGCCCTGATTGTGAGAATGCTGCTACCCAAAACCTAGCACTGCGTGGCATTGCAGTTCAGCTGTATGTGCCAAACAATGGAAACTTCCTTAAAATTGTGGAGCTGATGGCTGAGTTTGATGCTGTACTCCAGGAGCATCTAAGAAGAGTCACCACCCAAGAAATGGACACACCCCACGACCTTGGAAAAACAATTAAAAATGAGATCATACAGTTACTGGCAACAAAAGTCAAACAGAAGATTGTGGCAGAGCTGAAGTCAGCAAGATATTACTCTGTTATTCTGGACTGCACACCTGACATCAGCCATACGGAACAAATGACTTTAATGGTGCGTTTTGTAACAACAACAGAACGTAGTGAAAATGTCCCTACAATGGTGACTGTCAGAGAGCATTTTCTAGAATGTATTGACATTGATGATACTACAGGAGCTGGTATGACAAATGTGCTTCTTAAAAAGCTGGAAGATACGGGAATTGCGATAGCTGACATGAGAGGTCAGGGCTACGATAAAGGTGCCAACATGAGAGGAAAGAACAGAGGAGGGCAGACACGGATCTGAGAGTTAAACCCTCAAGCTTTTTTTTGTCCCATGCAGTTCTCATTCGTTGAACTTGGTGGTCAGTGATGCGGCATCAGCGTCTAGTGAGGTTGCTGAATTTTTTTATGTAATTCAAAGCATCTATGTATTTTTCTCTGCATCAACTCATCAATGGCAAATTTCGAAGCAACATCTGGGAACATCCTCTCTGACACTGAAACCACTGAGTGCCACACGATGGGAAAGTCGAGTGGAGGCGATAAAGCCTATCGAACACCAAATTGGGAAGATAGATGATGCCATAGTTGCCATTACGGAGGAGGACACTGAACGAGGCTGTCTTGCTTATGGAAATTTTTTTGGCCGCTGAGATCCCTGTCGGCCCCGGAACTTGGGCCTCCACACCGGCAACCTCACTAACAAAAGAGGAGAGGCTGCGAAGTCAGGGGAACAGGCCTGGCCTTGACCCAAAACGCCACGATGGAAGAGACATCACCAGTAATCAGCGGTCGTCCAAGGCATCTAGGAGAGCCACCGAACCCCCAGACATAGTGGGAAAATCCCAAACCCCAAGCGGGTCGACCCACTCGACAAAACCCAAGGACAGGCCCAGACACTCTGAAATTGGCCCATGCTTCACCTGTGGCCGTTTCGGCCGCCTCTGCCGGGAATGTCCAAGGACAGACTGTAGCTTTGGGCAGGTCTGGATCGGCAAAGCTTGAGCACGAAAACAACCCTCTGGTAAGCTAACGATCCCAGTGGAAGTTGATGGGGTATGGGTTTCTGCACTCGTAGACTCAGGGTGTGGGCAGACACTCATTCGCCAGGACCTCATTAAGAGTCTGGGCCTGCCAGAGGGGGTGATCCACGTTCAGTGCATTCACGGGGATGTGAAGCCCTATCCCAGTGCCCAAGTCACTGTGACAGTGAATAGTGAGACTAGAACCCTGAGTGTAGGCCCGGCTTCAAAACTAGCATACCCCAGTATCCTGGGCCATGACTGGAGGGGATTCACGGAGGTCCTACACACTGTAAGTCCTGAGTCCAACCGTCCGGAGTCAGTCATTGAAGGAGACCTCCTGGAAGGGGCAGAGGAGACACCCACTGACCCCGGCACCAGTGGTGAGGAACACCAAGATAGTGAGCTTGACACCCTGGACGAGGAGGCCACCCCCAGGCAACCCGGCAGTGAAGAAATGTGGAATTTGGGGGCCAATTTTGCCCAAGATCAATGGGAAGACCCCACGCTCAGTCAAACCTACGAACAGGTAGCCCGCGTCAACAGGAAAGTCACAGAACCTCACCGGGCAGGAAAGTACCCCCAGTTCGAGTTGATGGGTGACCACCTGTACACATTGACCATGACCCACAGACCCAAGAAATCTGGGCTCAGTTGGTGGTGCCGTCCTGCGACTCACCCATGATGTCCCTGCCACAGACATCTGGGCCATGAGAAAACAATGGCCCAAGTTCTGGCCCAGTTTTTCTGGCTGGGGGTGCACCGAGAAGTTAGAGACTTTTGTCATTCCTGTCCAGAGTGCCAGCTCGCCACCCCGCAAGGAGTACCAAAGGCCTCTCTTGTCCCACTCCCATTAATGGGAACCCCCTTTGAGACGGTTGCCATGACCGGGTGGGGCCCCTCACAAAAAGCATCACCAGGTTCAAGTACATCTTGGTGGTCCTGGACTACGCCACCTGATTCCTGGAGGCAATTTCCCCTCAGGAACACTAAAATGCAAACCATCGCCTTGGAGCTGCTCAAGATCTTTGTCCGAGTAGGCCTTCCCCGGGAACTCTTGACAGACCAGGGAATTAACTTTACATTGTAGCTGTTCCACCAGGTCTGTGACTTACTAGGGATTAAAAAACTTGGGACCTCCGTCTATCAGCTGCAGACTGACGACTTAGCGGAGTGCTTCACAGGACCCTCAAGGGTATGTTGTATAAATTTTCCCCAAAGGAGCTCCGATATTGGGACCAACTCATCCCAACACTACTCCTTGCTATCCGGGAGGATCTCCAGTCATCGATACGGTTCTCCCCCTTTTGAACTATTGCAGCGGCCGCAGGGACTTCTGGACCTCATGCAGGAGAGCGGGGAACAGGTACTATCCCTGTAGAAGGGCCTCCTACAGTATGTCTTGCAGCTGCAAGAGCAACTGGAGAGAGAAGGGGCACTAGCGAGGGAAAATTCATGCAGCGCACAGAAGGCCCAGGAGCAAACATACAACAAGGGAGCCCACAGAAAACCTTCTAACCCAGTGAGAGGGTCCTGCTCCGGCTCGCCTCAGTGGAAGCAAATCTACTGCCTCAGTGGCAGGGGCCCTATGAGATTATCCGCTGGGTAGGGCCGGTCACCTACAAAATCTAGCAGCCGGACAGCAAAAAGAAACCAAACAGCAAAAAGAGAGGGCAGGTCTACCATGTAAATCTCCTCAAGCTGTGGAGGGAGCAAGAGGAGCTGCAGGCTGGTACCACCCCAGAGGCACTGGTGGTGCCAGCCCAACTGAGCTCCATCCCAGCTTGATGAGGGGAATCAGGCGGATCTCCTGAAGGGCAGGGGACAGCCTTGTTCCAGCAAAACTCTTGTCTCCCATCACCCCAGCTCCCTCCCGGCCCACCTACATGCTGGGATAGTGCTGCCCTTACCCAGGGTTGAGCCGCCGAAGGTGGACTCCATGGTGTAGCTGTTGGGGATTCCCATCCTCCACATCACAATCCGGCCCGTCCCTTCTTTACTCTTCTGGACCTTAAACTTACAGCTGCGGAAAGAAAACTACAACGCCCCGGGTGGCTCAGCGCGGTGATGGGGCAGAAAGAGATCCTGGCTGTACCCCAAGGTGGGACTGCTCCCGACAGACAACCCCTTTTCCAGGGCTCCCCACGTCCCAAACGGGGGGGCCTTCCTCATTTCCCTTGGGGACATTATTCCACAGTCAACAGCCCCCTCAGCATTAGAAAGCCCACTCATTCCTTGCACAGCACCCTCCTGTTTCTCCTAATTCCGCTGCCTTTTGGCCACCCAACACTAGCAGGCTGGGGTAGCAACACCGGCATTAAGATTTACTGTAACTACCCCACCAGCACTAGCCTCTTAGCACAACTTTGTCCCTCGCCTCATTCTTGGAAACTGCGGAACAATTTTTGCTGAAACAATCCAAAAAATTCCACCCAAGACAGAGAGCTGCCAGGACACGTTCCATCCCCAGTGGCTAAAACTTGGAAAAATGATACCCAGCTGAAAACCAGGGGTTGGAATGGGACAGGTTTGGGAACCTCAACTGAGCGTATGTGGGCAAACACGCTTCCTACAGAAACACTAGGGAGGGGATCCTGGCTCCACAAAGCCAAGGGGAGCTTTGCCTCTGATGTCCATGGGGCCAGGGCATTCCATGCTCAAAGATGAAAACTCTAAAGGGAGGAAGTGCCAGATTGAAGGTTGCCTGTGCGCCCTTCGCCCCGCCCCCAGTGCAGATTCAGTCCCTGGCTGTACATACAGTGGTAACTGGGGGGTTGCATACTGCGTTTTCCACAGGAGCCCTGGCCCTAGGTCCCTCACCCTTGTGCTCTTGAGGAGCCTGCGCTCTGCACTGTCGGTGCAGCTCTGTTGTGCCCCTGAACAGAGCACCAAAGCCTTCCTGGCTCCATGATGTGATTTTCCCCCCACCCTCCAACAGCTGGCACATGAGCAGCTGGCTCACCTGGCCCCGAGAGACTCCAGGCAAAACTGGGACTCATATGCGGAGATGCCCAGGCCTTGCAGCCAGGTCCCCACCCAGCCCATGGCGGCCAGTGAGGGGCTCCAAGAGCAGAGACGATGCTTCTCCTCTGAGCCCCTTCCCTTCCTGTGGGCTGCTCCCACACCCACCTTGTCAGGGGCGTTTTTGCTGAGCATGAGTGGGAAGACGCGCTCGTGGAGCCGCTGGGCAGGAGCGCTCTTGTTGTTGCAGCCGTACATGAAGACGTTGTTCTTGCGGCTGTGCCCATGGAAGTCACAATACAGCAGAACCTCCCGCTCCTCCAGGACTCTGCACAAAGGAAGAAATCCTGAGCCAATTACACGCATGTACGGATGCATGAATCATAGGATCATAGACTATCAGGGTTGGAAGGGACCTCAGGAGGTCATCTAGTCCAACCCCCTGCTCAAAGCAGGACCAATCCCCATGTATGTAATCACACATGGGCCACAGACCGTATCACAGACTTCTGCTTGATTCAGGAGGAAATTAACACTCCATCTCAAATGCACAGAGCTACATAAAATCTGTCCCGTGGGGGATGACACTTCTCAGGCCTGGGCTCTGCAAAGTTTATTCTGGCAAAGTTTGTACCCAGCCAGTTTTGAGCTGCAAAAATGTGTGGAGGGGAGAGTTCTGCTTCAGAAGTCATTCAGGGTATGTCTAGACACCAGGACTGGCCTGTTCCAGCTCACTCAGGCTCACAGGGCTTGGGCTAAGGGGCTGTTTAATGGCAGCATAGACATTATATAGCGCATACTAACGAATCTCAATGAGAGACTCGCGTTGATTGACAGTTGCAAACGACCTGCCCCTACTACTGGAGGAGCAGCTATCGCATTGTATGACTCTGACGTAGTGGCCCCCTGTTGTAATTTATACTGCGTAAGAAACATTAATCCTGTTCTAGTGCAGCCTTCAGTTTTGTGTATATTTCATCCTAGCCAAATTATGTATTTCAAATTAGAAAGAACAGATGCTAAAAGCTAATAAGCTGAAAATCAAAGCCTTCTTTATCGCTGTTCAACCCTGCTTGTTTTAGTCAATTAAGGAAGCACCCGCTACGTTCTGTCGTTTGGGGCTGAGGTTACAACGACGCATTTCATTTTTTTTTAAAGTAAATTAGTAACGGTGACACTTGTACTGGGATCTGTTAATAAAACTGGACCAATGGGTGCAAAAGGGAACAGAACACCTGACTGTGAATTCAGAGCTAAAGGGAAATTGGAGCAGTTATCACATTTGATGCAAAAGTGAAGTGGTATCGTTTGAGAATCATCACAGAATAACTAGGGAGAGGAGGAGAGAAGCTTCTGGGTTGGAGGGGACTCCGGGAAACACAATAATGAATCATAAATCCTAGGTTTTATCCCGCACTTTTCATCAGTAGATCTCAAAGCGCTTTGCAGAGCAGGTCAGTCTCATTACCCATCTTTACAGGTGGGGAAACTGAGGCACAGAGCGGTGAAGTGACTTGCTGAGGGTCACCCATCAGGCCAGTGGCAGAGCCAGGGATAGACCCCAGGTCTCCTGAGTCTCAGACCAGTGCTCTAGCCACTAGGCAGCACTGCTTCTCTAAAAGTAGAATTCAGTTAAAAATTGGCCGACCCACACAGCAGCACTACTGACATCCGTGACAGTTTACACCAGCAGACCACCTGGCCCCTGAGTTCACATACAGCTGACCAGCCCTGGGTAGGTTTGCTACCGTTGCACATTATAACATTTCTATTATTCATTTTTTTTAAATTAGGGAACATAAAAAATTAAATTCAAAGAACATTACTAAGGCTGCAAAGTCAAGTGGAGAAAAGTTAGGAGATGCCAGAATTAAGCCTGCCTGTGCAACCTTAACTCTGCCCCCCCTTGTGCATCTATAATTACATGATCACATGCTGTTTTTTCCACAGGGCTCCTGCCTCATTCAGTGCACAGGACGGACTGCATTCAGGCCTGTGCAGCGAAGGAGGCTGTTGTCTGTAGCACCCTACCCCATTTGCTGCAGATGTTTGAGTGTGTGTCCGGAATGAGGCAGGGGACTGCAGGAAGGAAAAGGAGAGTCTTGCAAAGGAGCTGGATTCTCCCGGGCTGGGCAAGCCACTTTCACCAACATTTCTGCAGGTGATCATTAATTGTGTGTTCTCCATTTTCTGGTTGTCCAGACGGGGACACCTCAGGGCTAGTTTTTTAGAGAGCTGAGCACTCGGACTGCAACAGTTTGTCATAGGGAGCTGTGGGTGCTCACCCAAACCTAACGACCAGTTTCGCCCATATTGGCCTTCATCTCTGTGTGCCTCCGTTTCCCCATTTGTACAATGAGGGTGACAATACCACTCGCCAGCGAGATGTGAAGGTAAATTCATTACAGTTTGCAAGGCTCAGTGATGAGCATAACAGAACACGGATATGCAGTGAGTAGTGTGCCCCTTTGTGAGTTTGCATTTTCGATAACAACCTTAATTGAGGCATTTCCTTGTTTGAGACTGAGTGACTTTGCAGCATTAATAATCGTCTCTTAACTTGGATGGTTATGTATGCGCTTTCTCTCTCTCTGTCTATATATTTATAATGATCTCTCACTCTTACCTAGCACTTTCCATCTGTAAATCTCAAAGCACTTTACAAAGGGGGTCAAGATCATTCTCCCCATTTTACAGAGGGGGGAACTGAGGCACAGAGCGAGGAAATGATTTTGCCCAAGGATATTCAGCAGGCTAATGACAGAACCAGGAATAGAGCCCAGTTCTCAAGTCCCAGTCCAGTACTCTACCACTAGGCCACGCTGTCTCTAATTAATGGTGTTCTCTTTACCGTGCTACGTTATGGTGGCCTAGCTGCTCTGTGCTACACACCGAGGTCAATGAGCCCTGCTCCTCACCTCTGGATCATGCTCCGGGTGTGCCAGATGCAAGGGAAGGACTCCTTCAGGACGGTTCGATAGTTGCGGTTGAGATCTCTCCCGGCCAGCGAGCAGCGGTAGTTCCCCACGATCACCCCGTCTGGGTTGAGCATGGGCACCACCTTGAATATGAAGAGCTCGCGGAGGAGCTGGGCGTCAGGGGAGTCGCTCAGGATGAAGTCCAGGAAACCCCTCATCACCCACGAGCCGTTGGTCTCCCCAGGGTGCACCCTGGCGCTCAGCACCACAGCCTTCTTGGCGGCAGTGGCACCGGGGTTTTGGGACGGGCTGGTGATGGTGAGAAGGTAGACGGTGTTGCCGGCCAGACTGCTGCACAGGACCCGCGGCTTGCAGTACTGCGAGCGGACCGGGTCACTGGCCACTGCCAGCAGGTAGCGCTGCAGGTCCGAGAAGGTGTAGGGGTAAAAGTGGGCAAAGTAGCAGGTGTCATGGTCATGGGGGAAGCACGCCGTCCACGTGAGACAATACATCGCCTGGCCCTCCTCGGAGCTGCACCGGTAGTACCGGATGTCGCCCCCCTCTCTCCGCCAGCCCACGCCACGCGTCTGCGCGTCCCTCTCAGAGTACAGGAGCGGCTTCATCCCCATGCTGTACAGGCTCTTGGGCTTCATCAGGTTGACAATGGAGAAGCGGTAGGGGATGCCTTTCCTGGTGTTCCTGACCCGGAAGTAGAACCACTGGGTGTGCTTGCTGGTGTACAGGTCCATGTGCAGCGTCAGCTCGTATTCGTACGGGCCTCTGCAAGGAGGAAAGAGAAAATAACACCCAGAGCAACTTCTCCCTTCACACGCATCTGTGTGAAGGACAGGAAAGGCCACAGACAGACCTGCTCTGTGCACATCAGCAGCCGGGCTATTGGGCTCTGCTGGAGGGGTGTTAGATATTTTGATTCAAACAGCATTCCCTAGTTACACCTGTAGTGTTGTGAAAACGGAGTTAAAATTATAAGCCACCACTCTAAATTTCAGGGAGTTTCCTGGTCCTGCTTGCAAGCTAGGGGACACTATATGGAAGTGTGCAATCTGGTCTTTCAGCAGTCAGTCAACAGAGATCCAGCCTAGAGTAAGGAGGGATGAGTTGGAACTTGCTGCCTTAGGGAGCAGCCTGCTTTGTCTCTCTCTGCTTTTGTATGGTACCATTCTGGATTCTAAGCAATAAAGTCATGTTACGTTGCAACCGTCCAACAAGAGGATTGATGTTTCTATCCAACTTCTCTTTGTGTAGGCCATGAACAAAGACCGAAATTCCCCTCATCCCTCAACAGCGCGCTGCTCTGTGCTAGGGAATAGGTCTTTGTTCCTAGCATTCATTACATGCAATGATATGCAAAGAGTTTAGTTAAAAGGACATTTCTTTAAATGGCAACTCCAGCACTAGATCATTAGGAAATACCAGCTTCACACACGTCCGAGCAATCTGACCTCTGCCTCATTATGTACAACCTGTAAAGACACGAGCACCTGCTATTTTCCCCACAGGATGACCCATCTCAGTCAGTGCATAGGATGGCTCCTAAGCTTCCCTTCCCATAGCCCCTGGTGCACAGGACACGGTGGCAGAGGTATTGGGACCGTTGCTAGTTGGCACAAAGTAGAGCAACTCCCAGGCTGCTCTAACCTGGGCCGGGACAGAGAATCCTCCTTCCCCCCTCATGGGGGCTGTGGGGGAGGGGAGCCTCTAGGCTCAAGCCTGGCCCGTCAAGCCCAGTTCCTGTTCCCCCAGCCTGGCAGAGGGGCTGGTGATGGGGCAGCCAAATCTCCTCCCCTGTGATGCAGCAGGCAACCACTGGGGGAGCTGCAGCAGAGAAGGGACAGATACTGCTCAGTGCGCTCCCAAAGCTGGGGGAGGCACTGCCCCCTCCCTGCTCTCTGGGATGGGGCTGATCCAAACACTTTGTGGACATCGTCCCACTGAGGCACATCTTCAGTTCCTCTCCTAATGCCCCGTCCTACTTAACACAGCCGCCCCCCAGGGCCATCCCAGCTCCCCCTTCACCTGCCCTCCATGGAGAGCCTGGACCGGGCACCCTGGCTTAGCTGGAAAGCTCCCTCTCCCCTGCCTGCCGTGGACAGTCCCACGTCCTCTGCCCGCTGCCCTCTCACTCACACTCGGACGGCCTTCTGGAGGTTCCCGCTCTCGAATCTGGATTCAAAGAGCAGGGTGGTGTCCTCTGGACCTTCCAAGCTGACGGCGGGTGAGGTGATGGGCCCTCGCGCGCCTCCAACGCGGGAGCAGGTGAAATAGGAGCCTTTGGCCGCTGCCGGGAGAGGAGATGCCCTTGTCACACTTGCAGCCGGTGCTAGACCCAGCTCCCTGCTCCCTGCGGCATGGCCCTCATTTGGAATCCCACTGCTCTCCGATGCAGGGCGGGGAATTTGCTCTCACAGCGACTCAGGCTCTGCCCCAGACCAAGGCAGGGAACCTCTGTGCTGCAAGTGCCCAAAGCACCCCCCCACTACTGAGCAAACACCCCGCTGCCGCTGAACCTCTCCTGCTTCATGCCCCCTCGCCCTCAGGGATTCTTCCCCCCCACACAAGACAGCCTCCTCACTGCCTTCGCTGGGCTCCGTGGGCGGCAGCCTGGAATCCCCAAGCCATGATTAGGGAGTGCCAATAATAATGACCCCTAGCTTTCCATCCCTAGATCTCAGAGCTCCTCCCAGAGCAGGTCAGTATCACTATCCCCATTTCACGGAGTGGGGAACTGGCACAGGGAGGTGACGTGACTTGCCTAAGGTCACCCAGCAGGCCAGGGAACAGAACCCAGGTCTCCTGAGTCCCGGTCCGGTGCTCTATCTGCTGGGAGACGCTGCCTCTCCTGCTGATGCTCGCTGCCGGGATGAGAGTGGATGGTGGTGTGCCAGTAGCACATTGACCCCTGCTCTCAGGATTGGAGAGAGCACAGAGAGGTGGAGACAGAGCGTGGGCCTGCTGCTGCACCCACCTCCACGGCTTGGCCTGCACGCCGCCAAGGCAGGATCGGGATCCTGGTCTGAGCATCTGCCCTGTGGGCTGCAGGAAATGGGACTTACACACCAGGCACAGAAACATCCCTGTTATGATGTGTCTGCACCAGGGATATATCTACACAGCAAAAAATACCCACGGCGGCGAATCTCAGAGCCCGGGTCAAGCGATTTGGGTTTGTGCCATGGAGCAGTGTAGATGTTCCCGCTCGGGCTGGAGACGGGCTCCAAGACCCTCCCCCCTCGCCAGGTTTCACAGCCCCAGCTCCAGCCCACGTGGGAACATCTACACCGCTGTTTTTAGCCCCGAAGCGCGAGCCCCGCAAGCCCGAGTCAGGTGACCCAGGTTCTGAGATTCACTGCTGCGGGGCTTCTTCTTGCTGAGTAGACGTACGCTAAGAGCCCCGAGCCGAAGGGGCAGCATGGCTCCATGAAGGATTGTGTGTGGCCACGACTCACTGGAGCACTAGGTTCAGCACTGAGCAGCCGCCAGGCCTAAGGACCAGCCCCCAAAGATGGCCACATTTAGGCTTGGTCCACACTTTAAAGTTACATGGGCGTAGCTACAGCAGTCAGCAGTGGGAGAAAACCACAGCCCTGCCCGACATAGCTGTGCCGACAACAGCAGCGACACCGAGGGAAGACAGCTTCTGCCGATACAGCTAATGTTGTTTGGGGAAGGGGTATTCCTGCACCGACAGAAAAACTCCTTCTGTCGGGGTAGGCTACACCTCCGCTAGGGGGCTACACTTGCATAGCTACGCTGGCATAGGCTCTAGTGTAGACATAGCCAAAGGGTATGTCCATACTGGAGCTGGAGGTGTAATTTCCACCCCGGATAGCGATACCCATGCTAGTGTGGATAACACCTCCAGCTCCTGTGTAGATGTACCCCAAGTTCCCACTGTTAGATCAGGCATGTCACGCAGGGCAGCTCTAAGCTGGGAACCAAAAGGTTAAGGAGAGTTCACTGGGAGGGCAGGGCTGGTTCACTGGAACTGGGTGTCCAAGAGCCGTGCTTGCTGAAGGAGCAGAGGTGGTAAAGAACACCCTACGTGCCCACGGGAGCCATCGTGAGTGCCCTTGGGGACACCTGGCTGTTGCACAATCTCTGCCTCTCTCCTAGGGGATGGTTAGAAAACCAGTAAGACACTTGGGCCCTGCTAACTGGAGGTTGCTGGGCAGTGACTGGTGGCCATTTCCTATCTCACAGATCCAGCAAGCTGCTTATGAGCTGAGATCTCCAGAATCTGTCTCCTGCTGCAGGACAACAGATCAGAATTCAACTCCTCGACAGAGACGCAGCAGGCTGTGGGATCGCTCCTGTAGGGAAGGGGTGGGAGCCGCATTGCCAGGGACATTCGCCGCTAGAAAACATAGCACAGGGAACACTCCTGTATTGGGACCTCTGGGTCTTTCCCACCCCAGCGGTGATCTGGGGATGAGGCGTGCTCTGGAAAAGCCAGCATTCAGTCATTTATAGAGACCTCAGCCATTGAGATCCAGCCCATTCAAGTTTTACGGTTTGACCAATGATTTCCCAATTAACGCCCAGTTGGCTTCATTGGGTTTTGGATCTAGCCCTGGGTTATTTTCATGTCTCACGCGCTGGAGATGAGAATTGTGCAGATCTGTCACCTGAAGTGTAGAGCAAGACTTCCTGTGTGCGGCCAGAACGCCCGAGCGTTTCACGTGAAAACAGGGAGCTCTCATCCCACTCTGTGTTGGAACCGGAGAGGAAACGACGCCTTGCAGCCAGTGTTCTCAGAGACCAGCCAGGCGCGGCTCAGCCCTGCCCCAGAGCAGGCCTGAAAGGGGCTTTACAGACACCTGGATTCCACGCCCAGGTTATCAGTGTTGTCAGTGCATGAGCACATACCTGGCTTTATGTGATAGACCACGGTTCCTTTCTCCTCCCCCACAATTAGTGGGGCCGGCTCAGTTCCTGTGGGCTGATAGAATGGCTCCGGTTCAGACGGCACCCACTCTGAGGAGACAGGGGGAACGGTTCCAGTTATTATTGCAGGGGTTTCAGATGGGAACCTGCCCCACAGGGTAAAGAAAAGCGCTCTCCTGAAAAGAGCTCTGAAGTCCCTGTGCCATTAGTAATAGAGCGAAAGGCATGGCCCTCCCCACATATTCATTCCCAGCCAGTGTCCTCTCTTCCACACCGACAAGCCGGGGAGCCTGTGATTTTTAATAGTCCAGTGGGGGGGGGGGGGGGCTGTGTTGGGAAGGAGGCTGACTGGGTAGAGTAAATCTGCTCTGAAGGGGAAGCACCTGGGCAGTGACAAAACAGCCTGGTTTCAGACCCAGCCAGTCCCCTTTTGAAGATGTGACAGTCAATCGTTCTCCACAGAGTTTTAATGCAAACGCATGGAGTTAAGGGGGCAGCCCTACTGCCTTGTCCTGTCTGCTCGCACCTTTCCTGGGTGTCATCCCCCAGACTCACCTGTGGGAAAAGCAGCAAACGCCCATTTCAAGTCCCCCACAAGAACGGGAGACCCCCAAGGGCCAACAAATACTGGCTGGAAAGTTCTGTGCAGACTGCGCCACTTGGACTGCTGCGGAGGCAGAGAATTCTGGGTAATGCTGGGCCTTTGCCACGTCTCTCCCAAGTGCTGACCAGCCTCCCCGTGCCACAGAGCCCAGCTTAACCCAACATGAAACGATTCATCACACGGAGGGAGAAGTAGTCTGGTTTCTAGTGCCACGATTACTCCACTAGGCCCCACTGGCTGGCTGGGAGGCAGACACAGCACTCTGACCTCTGGGCACCACATTCCCTGGCAGGGACTGAAAAACAAAGTGGAGCCAGAGGAGAGAAGCAAGAAAAAGATGAGCCGGCAAGGGGAGCTAAGCAAATCCAAAGGCAGGGGAGCATTCTGTCTACAAGCCGCTGCTGGGTGGATCCATCCCGGAAAGAGGGATTCTGGAGAACAGGGAAGCTTGAGGAGCAATGGCAGAAAGGGACATGCTGGACTGAATGTCGGGGCGATGACAGCGAGATGCACTAGGCCATGGAACCGTCTGTAAAGAGAACTGGGGGAGTCTCGGTGCTGGGGACTCTAACTAGACACAACGATGAGAGAGAAACGAATGGATCTCTTGGCCAAAGCGCACCTGGACAGGTACAGGTTTTCAGCGAGGCTCTAGGGCTCTCTCAAGGGGGTGGAATTTTATTCTTCCCAAAGGAATTGAAGACTTGTGTGGGTGCCTTGTGGAATGAAGCCTGGCAGGTCTGTGCAATTCGCTGGGCAGGGTTGCACGGGTTAATGTTACCTGGTTAGCCATTAACGCAATTGACCAGGCTCCCATGGGCTCACCATTCAAGTGTGAAACCTCACTGCAGCCTGTTGGGGACCCTGTAAATTGCCCCAGAAGCTCCCAGACCTCCCTGAGAGCTCCTGATCCACGTACTTATGCGACAGGTGCAATCCCACTTGCCCATCCCGAGTCAGACCCCCAAAATCATGAGATTGGCTTAAAAATCATGACATCTGACAACCTCCTCCACTTGGGGCTCTTGTTATCTAACATCTGGTGTCAGCGCTGTCCGGGGTCACAGTCTAAAGCTTTTCTCTGCGACCATGAGGGTTACGAGCATCCTTTATTAAAATGAATGCTGAGCTTCTCATGCAGTCATGTGATTCCAGGAGCTGGAGCTTTAGGAAAGACACAATCCATTGCAGGAGCTGGTAACATTGCTAGCGCCAGACCCTGACAGGCTGGGGAGCTCCCAGCAGCCCCACACGGGACAGAGGCAGTGACACACACAGGGCTCTGGTTACCGATGCCCTGACGGGCTGGGGAGCTCCCGGCAGCCCCACACGGGACAGGAGCAGTGACACACACACGGGGCTCTGGTTACCGATGCCCTGACGGGCTGGGGAGCTCCCGGCAGCCCCACACGGGACAGGGGCAGTGACACACACGGGGCTCCGGTTACCGATGCCCTGACGGGCTGGGGAGCTCCCGGCAGCCCCACACGGGACAGGGGCAGTGACACACACGGGGCTCCGGTTACCGATGCCCTGACGGGCTGGGGAGCTCCCGGCAGCCCCACACGGGACAGGGGCAGTGACACACACGGGGCTCCGGTTACCGATGCCCTGACGGGCTGGGGAGCTCCCGGCAGTCCCACACGGGACAGGGGCAGTGACACACACGGGGCTCTGGTTACCGATGCCCTGACAGGCTGGGGAGCTCCCGGCAGCCCCACATGGGACAGGGGCAGTGACACACACAGAGCTCTGCTTACCGATGTGCTGGATTTGCTCCTTGATGACTTCGCACTCCACTGGCCAGCGTGGGGCCTGCAGGGGGCCTCTCGAGGTGGGCACAGCAAAGAGACCGCGTGGCTCCCGCAGGCGTGGGACCCCAGGGCCCTCAAGGTGATTGAACAGAAGCTGTTTGCTCTTGAGAAGTGAGGCCTCCAGCATGAGAGAACCTGCAAAGAGAACAGGCACCGGCACTAGGGACTCCGCAGAATGGTGCATGGCCGGACGCCCCGATTTCATGGTGCACACACACAGCAGAGCCTCGGCTCTGGCACTGCTAGGAAAAGGCTCGTGCAGCAGGACACAAACATACCTGGCACCCGTGTCTCAGCAGCAGCAGACTCTGCCAACCAGGCGGAGGTACAGTACCTGCCACGGACAGTGGGCTATAGAAGTAAGCACCGCCCAGCACTCCCGGGGACGTGCTGCCTAGGGCAACGTAACCAGTGGGCTAGGAGAACTGGTACCAGCTGCTCTTCAGTGGACATAGTGGAGAGGGCCTGGCTGTGGCTCTGGGATTCAGGGCCACTCGGCCACAGGACACACCAGAGTTGCATGGGGGCAGCTCTAGCTTGGCTACTTGCGGAAGGTCTCTCAGGGAGTGTATCCCAATGGAGGATTAAGCCCGCTGGAGCATCCCTCTGCCTGCCCGGCCCCGGGGACGCCCTGCTCCCTTCCTAGGGCTTGGGGGAGCCGGCTGGCCTGAGTCTGCAGTGCCACCTGCACCAGCAGAGCCCCCTGGCATACATTCACGGCGGCAGGGTTTGGCTTGCTCAGGAAACCTTAATTCTGACTCCCCTAGCCGTGAAGGGCTGCACTTTGCCACTGGACATTGTGTGTCCATTGATAAATATATTGACTTCAACTGGCTCACAAAGGGTTTGCCCCCCGTAAAGCCATTGTGCTCTATGCTTTGGGGGGCAGTAGCTCCCAGGGGCCCAGCCACAGCCCAGCACCCCATTGGGCTGGCTGCTGTGCAGACACAGAACAGTCCCGTGTCACAGAGCTGTGTAGGCCCAATACCACACTGCAGGCCAGCGGCCGACTCCCAAGCCCAGCGCTGGGCGCATTAGTAGTGTCGCCACCGAGTATCAACTTTAATCTATTGTATTTTTAATGAACTTTCTATTAACAGGATCTCCAAAGCAGCTTTGCCTTTGGGACATTAAGCCAGACGGCCCTCCCTACCCCCAGTCCAGCCACAAGGTGACAGCCCGGCCAGTTCCCACTGTGTGTTGCGAGGCCCTCACTGACAGGGAGGGAGTGTGAGCACGAGCTGTGGGAATGAGCAGGGCACAATGACACTGTTATCTGCCTAAAGGCAATGGGCTCAAGGCATGCCAGGGGGAGTGGCAAGGCCTTACCTGCCAGAGAGCCATCTGCAACCCACTGGCCGTTTCCCCAGGGTAGGGCTGGAGGGAGGCTGCTTTTGTGGGAGCAAGTGGCCTTGCAGTTTAAGACAGAGGCTCCCAGAAGTGAACCCAAGGCTAAGCCTGGCTACACTCACCCAGGACCAGACTATGCAGCTGGGGTACAAACCCCAACTGGATCCTGCTCCCTGAAAAAGAGCTCTGGGAGGGACAGTGGGGCATTGCTAGCTCCAATGGCAACCCGAACAAGCCAGGTGAGTGAGGAAGAAGTGGGCTCCTGGTTGGGTCATCCTGACAACAACCAAACCACTGATTCCCCCCGTTCCCTTGGCCAGTCCCGGAAAGGGCAGACAGCCAGCACAGAGCAGATAGCTGAGCAGGGGACGACACCCACTAGCATGAGCTCCAGAACCAGAGAACAGTGCCTGTCTGCTCAGACTGCAGTTCCTGATGGGCTGCGTAGCTCCACAGGCCAAGCCGGCCGCACAACAGCGTCTTTTCCCAAAGGGGGTTCTTTTTACTTTTGGAGTCTTTTCTAGGATAACTGTGGGGATGCCTGCAACTAACTAACTGTTTTCACCGAACCTTCCCGCGTGCGTATGTGTGTGAAGTCATCGCACCATGCTGCTAAGTCCATATTAGAAAGTCATCACACCTGGATTTACCTAACTCCTAAGCAAGCTGACCCAGATCTCACTATGTCGCCCTGGCTCTGTGCAGGTGTTAGCGAAACCCACTCTGCCTGAGAGGGGAACCTGGGGGCTGGCCCCATCGCACTGACAGGAAGTGGAGAGATTAGTTGAGCAAACCATTGCCTTCTTAGTGCTTCAAAGAGAAGCTAAGAAGGAGGCTGCCCTATGTCGGAGAGTCTAAGGCTAGGTCTACGCTACCCGCCTGAATCGGCGGGTAGAAATCGATCTCTCAGGGATCGACTTATCGCGTCTCGTCGGGACGCGACAATCGATCCCCGAATCGACACTCTTACTCCACCAGCGGAGGTGGGAGTAAGAGCCGTCGACGGGGAGCCGCGGAGGTCGATTTTGCCGCCGTCCTCACAGCGGGGTAAGTCGACTCCGATACGTCGAATTCAGCTACGCTATTCGCGTAGCTGAATTTGCGTATCTTAAATCGACCCCCCCCCCATAGTGAAGACCTGCCCTAAGGGTCTGTGGATAAGGGTTTGTGGATAAGGCTGTGTTCGGCTGGTTGCATGATGTGACTGACTGCGATCATGCAAGGATTTGATCAATTGTTGATCTCAATCTATTTTCGTGTCACTGTTATTCATTCCCACTTATGCTATTGGTAGTTCCTTGATGAAGCCATCAGATCCCCACTGGAACCCCCATTCGATTGCTGCATTGGTGAGCGTTGCAGGGAAGTACAGCAAATTCGTTAGCTTTACGTTTTCTTGTTTGTGTTCTCAGTAAAATTCATAAAAAGGACAGCGGATTGGTTTTCTCTCACTGAATGGCTGGGAGGCCCAAACAACCTATAAAGGTGTCTGAGAGTCACTAACCTGCACCAGAATTAAACCCCATTACCGCTACACGATATACAGTAGCCATTCTTTGCCAAACCTCCTAAATAGGGTAGACAAGATTTCACAGCCTTGATCAATCTACAGGGAAAAGACAGGCAGAAAACACTGGGTCTTCTTTATGACCTGCCCAAGGAAGGGCCCCTGCCACTGCCCCCACCTTTGCAGTTCCCCTTTATAAAGAAACCCTCACTAGAAAAGGGGACAGTGCAATACTGGGGTGAGATCTGGACCTCCCCAATTCTGGATTTTATACAATTTATTCTCCACACTCCTGGGGCAACCATCCACCTCCCCAGCAGTCCACTAACAGGCCATTCCCTCTCAGCTCGGATAGACTCTGTGTTGCAACAAATCCCATATCTGGGGAGGTTTCTCCCAGCTCTTCAGGGAACACCAATTGCTCTTCCCCAGATGCATGGTCTTGCAAAGCTTTCAAATAGCGCTAGCTCACTCTGATGTCATCTGTTCCTTTACTTAGCCAAGGTGCAATCCCCAGCAGTGTGTTCTATGAAGTGATGTTCATAACCTCTGGGTGAGGGTTGCTCTATGGTTCCCCAGCTAGCCCACTAACATGGGTGTTTACAGCTCACCATTTGCAGTGGACCCAATCCTCCCCCTCCGTCCCGCCCCTGCTATCTCTTTCCAACCTAACGCAGCCCCTGAGTTGCAGAGAGCGGCTGAACTGAGCCACTGGCTGTCATGGCCAAAGGAAACCCAGCTCCTCACACTGAGTAGCTCACTCACAGATCAGCTTCTTCTTGTTATCCTGAAGGGAATCGCGGTTGGATCCTCCACTCTCCTGCTCCAGCAGAGAGTCTGAGCTCTTTGGCCTGTGCTCTCGTGGCACGAGGGAGCTGCTTTCTGCAATTTTCTCCTCATCTAGGAAGGGATGTTGCTGTCAGTGCTGGGGAAGCTCCATTTCTTGGGACATTTAAAGCTAGCCTGGCCACTGTGCTGTAGGGAATGATGCAGCACTGCTCCTGGGGGGTGGGCCAGATTGCACCCAGCAGGTCTTCCCACCTACAGCTACCCTGCTTCTGAGCACTAGGGAAAGAAGGGCTAGTGGCTGTAGGATCCTCTCAGGGGATCTCAGTCATTTAACATGAAAAGGCTAGCCAGCTGCCGGGTGCCGGAGGAGGCACTCTGCCCCACTGAGAACATGTCCCTGGTCCCATGGTTCCCTATAGGCCCAGAAAGAGCCTGCAGTTACTAGAAGCTTGAATACTAGCCCAGGCATATTCCGGCAATACAGGGAGCTATGTGATCAGAGACTCAGTCTTGTCTCAGGAGCAGAGGACTGGGTTCGGATCCCGCCAGGATGCAGACTTCGCTCCAGAGCTGCCAACCTTCAAGCGAGACAGTAGGGACACAGCCCACTCCACAATCACACGGGTCTGCCTGCTCCAGCACCAGCCTACCAGAGAGGTTAAAGGCAAAAAGGACCGCGCTGTACTGATCCCCTTCTAACAGCACTCTGCCCAGCCAGTATCACGCACTGCGGCCCTGGGCACTCAGCCAGCCGCCTGTTCTCCTTTGGGGGGGGTCCGTACAGTGACAGGGGAGGGAAAACATTTTAAAATACAGGAAAATATCACTGTAAAGGCACCTTTGTAAACTGCCTAGCCCTTCAGTTGACAGTGTCCCCTTCCCACAGCTGTCCCAGCATGCTCTGCCCAGTGCAGGATGGCAGTCTAGAGGGAAGGGGGGTGAAACCCAGAGGCATCCAGTGGGCTCTGAGTCACTGTTTGCTGACCAGTGAAACGTCCTGGGCTGGTGAACAGCAAGCTGCCCCAGCTGCTCTTACCTCTGAAGTAGCCATAGTACTGGAGATGGTGATGCATGAAGCTCTCATAGGGGTCTGCGAGCAGCTGGGGAAGGAAAGGGAAGGGAAAGTGAGAACCAGGCCCCCAGGCCTATAGATACCAGCACACAGGAATTTAATGAACAAACAGGTCAGAGTGCACACGGCCAATCCCTTCTAGGCACAGTCCCCCAGTGCCTGCCCCTTTACCTGTGCCCGTCCACCCCTGATGCCACCCCTTTTGCCTGGGGCCCCCACTGCTCCGCTCTCCTTGTTGCAGTCCCCAATGGCATGGCCCCATAAGCTGGAAGGATCCCACTCTCCCCCCTAGGCCCAGTTCAGCAGGGCTGGGCTCTGCACTAACCTCAGGGGTTGGCTCCTGGCTGGACTCATGACAGGCAGCGGTGACAGCTCTGACAGACACTAGAGGGAAGCACAGAAACCAGTCACCAAGGGGGCTGGAAGGGACCTGAAAGCCCCCAGTGCCTGACCAGACACACACCAGGCCTCCCATTCTACCCCTCTCTCCCTCACTCCATGAGGTGAAACCCAACTCTGCACTATCCCACCCGCCCCGTCCCTCACCTGCTCTCTAGACCCTGAGAAACCATCCCAAACCAGTCTCCAGGGCAGAATCCTCAGCAGGGCCGGCTCCAGGCACCAGCCTGGCAAGCAGGTGCTTGGGGCGGCCGCTCCGGAGAGTGGCGGCACGTCCAGCTATTCGGCGGACGGTCCCTCACCCCCGCTCAGAGCGAAGGACCTTCCCCCGAATTGCCGCCGCAGATCACAATCGCGGCTTTTTTTTTTTTTTTTTGGCTGCTTGGGGCGGCCAAAACCCTGGAACCAGCCCTGATCCTCAGAGTGGAGGGCTGGTTCCCAGAGATGGGGCGTATCTGCCAGGTTATCAATGATATACACACCCCACGCCGCTCATCATGGTCATCGCCTGCCCCACAGGGCTCTGTGCTCCCAGAGCCCCAGCACCTCTCCTCTGCACCCCCAGCACCGCTCATCACGGCCATCACCTGCCCCATGGGGCTGCGTGAACCCAGTGCCCGCTCTGTACAGGGCTGCTCCCCAAGCAGCTGACGGTGTGGAGCCAGGGCTGCACTGGAATCACAGGCCATGGATCCTGAGGCAGTCAGACGGCATTTGGAAAACAGCACAAACGGCTGTAGGAACACGCCCCCCCCCCCCCCCTTCACGCCTTGCAGCCCAGACTCCCCCCCCCCCCCCGAGCTCCCCCTGCTCTAGAGCCCAGACTGCCCCCCAAGCTCCTCCTGCTTTGGAGCCCAGCACTCCCTGCTCCCCCTGGTCTAGAGCCCGAACCCCCCCCCCCGAGCTCCCCCTGGTCTAGAGCCCGAACCCCCAGAGTTTCCCCTGCTCTAGAGCCCAGCCTCCCCCAGTCTAGAGTCCAGATTCCCCCCAAGCTCCCCCAGGTCTAGAGTCCAGATTTCCCCCCCTCGAAGTCCTGCTGCTCTAGAGCCCAGACCCCCCACCCCGAGCTCCCCCTGCTCTAGAGCCAACCCCCCTGCGTCCCTCACCGCAGCCTCCCCTCATGCCGGGACGCGGTAACCCAGCAACAGGCAATGGGCGTGGCTCCGGGGAAAAGCTCTCTCCTCATTGGTCCATCCGTGTGGCCCGGTAAGAGCCAATGGCGGAGCCGGGCGAAATCGAAGCCTCCCTCCGCGCTCCTGGGCTCGCTCAGCGCCGGCCCCGCCCCCCGGCCTGGGGAGACCCCCCTCCCTCCCCTTATATACCCTCTGGGCGGGGCCTGCGTCGCGTCTGGGTCTGTGTCTGTATGGACCGGCCACGCTGCCCCATAGCCCCGCACCCGTGTGCGTGTAGAGACTGGGCCCTACTGCCCCCATCCCCTGCACATTTGTGTATGGACCGAGTCCTACTGCCCCATAGCCCCGCACCCGTGTGCATGTAGAGACTGGGCCCTACTGCCCCCATCCCCTGCACATTTGTGTATGGACCGAGTCCTACTGCCCCATAGCCCCGCACCTGTGTGCATGTAGAGACTGGTCCCTACTGCCCCCGGGACCTGCACGTGTGATTCTGTGTGGACTGGGCTGCTGGTATTAATTTAGGTGGACTATAGGGGCTACAGGTGTTAACATAATCAAGTCCATAATCATCGTTAAACAACATGCAAAGCTTGGGATACAGAGACTTCAGCCTGCTTCGCACCATGGTGCACAGTATTAAAAATCCTGTAAACTCCAATAAAAAGAAGACGGAAAAGGAAAATCATGTAAAACCTTTACTATGTGAAGTGTTAAATAAGGCTTTTATTTTCACTAGTCTTCCTCCCTTCCCCTTGAGCTGCAGAGAGTTTTCAGAAGGAAAAGCCCTTGTTGGGCAGTATTAAAGACAGCCATACCTGCCCTTTTGAGGAAAAGAGAAGAAGTTGTTTGAGGGGCTAGAGCTGTGAGCACGGCTGCTGTTAAAGTCCGGCCTCAGAAGGCAAAGCCCCCATCACCTGACAGTCTCTTAGATGGAAACAAACGTGGTAAAAACGGTCATCCCAGGTGGTGTTTGGGATTCAACTGGAGCCGGTACAGATGGCGATAGTGTCTGGGCCCCTCTCTCTGGCTGGGTCTGGTCAGGGCACCTCTCCGGCTCAGGATGACAAAGGTCCCTGCTGGGGACGGGGGGAGCCATGATGGTGAAGCTCACTCCAGCAGCCTCTATTGGGTTTTTTGTTCGTTTCCCACAAAATCTTTAAGGACCCAACAAGGCAGTGATGGGTAAACTAGCCCATCCCCTCATTATTTTGTCCACCAATTAAGCTTAATATCCAACATAACCAATTTGGGTTCATTAACTTCCAGCTCCCTTCAGCCCAGCCCACGTTATACAATGGGTGTTAGACACCATATCCCCACTGCCTAGACAAGATTTGCCTGGTCAATTTCATCTTTAGGATTCACTAGAACAGTGGTGCTCCCCTTTTCTCCACTGATCAGCAGGGAAGGGGGGGGCATTCCTCTGCACCCCCTGCCCCGTGGCTGAGAACGCCTGCACTAGGATTACACAGGTGTGACTCGGTAAAAACCTACAATCTTTCCGCCTGCCAGGAACCTTTTGGCACATAAGAACGTGGCTTTACGAGCAGGAAGTGGCTGGCAGAACAGGGGACAAGGGCAGGATGAGGCTGAAAAAAAAAAAATCTCATGACATGGATTTTTGCCATAATCAGCACCCAGTGTGTTATGGGTAAGGCTACATTTTAGTCACAGGTATTTTTAGTAAAAGTCATGGACAGGCCATGGGCAGTAAACAAAAATTCACAGCCCATGACCTGTCCATGACCTGTACTATATACCCCTAACTAAATCATGGGCTGGGGGGCCACGGGTGCTCTGGGGGGGCAGTCCGGGGGCACCGCAGGTGCTGGAGGGTGCGGGCAGCGGCACATAGCCCAGGACTCCTGCTGGTGCGTGTGTGTCTGTCTCTGTGTCTGTGGGGCTGACAGGCTCCCTATCCAGCTCTGCGCAGCTCCCCGGAAGTGGACGGCATGTCCCTGCAGCTCCTAGGGGGAGGGAAGACCAGGGGGACGCCGCACACTGCCCCCACCACAAACTCCATCTCCGCAGCTCCCGTTGGCTGGAAACCGCAGCCAATGGGAGCTGCGGGGGTGGTGCCTGCAAGCAGGGGCAGCGCGCAGAGCCCCCTGGCCTCTCTGCCTAGGAGCTGCAGGGACACACCATCTGCTTCCAGGGAGCCCCCCCCCCCGAGGTAAGCGCCACCCTGCACCCCAACCCCCTGCCCTGGGCCTGAGCCCCCTCCCACACCTAAACTGCTGCTGCTGGCTCACGGGCTGCCCAAACACTCGGGCCGCCCCTGAGCCAGCCGCACCGGCCACTGCAAAAGTCACGAAGGTCACAGAATCCGTGACAGACACGCACCCTTAGTTATGGGCCCTATTGTACAGGCAAGAGGGTGTCAGAGGTGGCATCCAGCCTCCCCGATGACAGATTCCCTGGCATGGCTGAGCCGGCATCAACAACTGCTTTAGTGCACCCGCAGACCAAGAGCACCTGCCCGTTCAAGTCAGACAGATCCCCCTTTGCTGGTGAGTTGGCAGAGGCGATGGCTGGAGGAGCCTGAGTCACCCAGAACGTAGCTCCACCATGTCCCCCCCAGCCCGATTTGCAGGCGCTGGCCTGAGCCCAAGTGCACTGTCCACCCCGCGCCGAAGCACAAGGACACGCAGGTTCTGAAGTATAAAAAGGGATTTTATTCAGGTCTATGTACAAATTTACAAAGCCAAAAACTGGAGAAATACAAACGGCTGGAAACCCGAGCTGCCTTCCCTTTCGTGGGAAGAAAGTGACTTTTACCTGATTCTGAGCCAAAGGAGGGGGGCGGGGGGGCTTAACAGGGACAAAAGCTACTTTTGCTGAAATTGGGGGACTGATGGGGAGTGAAAGGAGGTGGGGCCTAGAATGGGGTAGAACTAGAGAGCAAACAGCTCCTGACACATGGCCTCCCACCACCTCCCAGCTGGCTGGTAAACGTGTCCAAGGGCCAACCAAAGGTTTTATGGCCCAGGCAAGGTGGACTTGTCTAGTCACTGCACTAGGGCCTGCACAGACAGCCCTGGAATCGAGTGAAGGGCTCGTCTGGGCCACTGGCTGGTCTGATGGAGGAAGTGCGCACATGGGTTCCTACTCGGCGCGGGACAGAGCTGCAGCACCTTCGGGCCAGAGATGCTGGGAATGGCAACGCCAGGAGGCGTCTGAGAGAGCGAGGTCTGAAAGCCAAGGAAGAGCCGCCTTCTCCTTAAACCGCAAGGGGAAGGGCGAGGGTTCTGAGCTCGACTCGGCTCTACCAGCCAGGCCAAGCGTGGTGCGGGGGGGCGGGTTCACCTGGTGCAGTCGCTGCCAGAGCCCAACCCCAAAACGGACTATTCATGCCCAGCGCCCCCACGGTGCCAGGAGGAGCCGAACGGCGAGCACAAGGCCGGTCAAGGCCGCCCATTACCTAACAGGCCTTTCACATCCCGGCTCCCACCCTGGAGAGGTCCCAGTCTAGGGGATCGCTGCATCAGCCCATTCAACTGAAACGGGATGCCCCAAACGGTTACAATTTATTGACAACAGTTGTATCGGTAAGAGGCTTTAAACTGTACACATGGTAAAAAAAAAAAAACAGTGCCGATGCCTCATGTGCTCGAAGTGGTTTTCCTCCGCTTGAGCCGCGCTCGCCAGTCCTCCGGCAGAGCCTCGAAATTGGCGTTCCTCTCCGCCATGCCACTGCGGGGACAAAGAGCACCTCAGGCCCGGCAAAGGAGTCCGGGCAGCGCTTGTGCAGCCCACCCTCAGGGGCCTGATCTGCCCTTGGCAGGGGGTGGGGTGGGCTCCGCACAGGTTCACAGAGCTGCCTCTGACGCAGAATGGCCAAATCAACCCTCCGGAGAGCATCAGGGGCGTGTCGGCAGGAAACTGGCCATATGCCTAAGACCTCCTGGGGCCGCTAGAAGGTGCTGTGCCAGGGAGCAGTTCTGGGGGCTGGGAAGGATTCAGTCAAGCGCTGTCCCCTTGCTGCTGGGAATCCCCACCCCTCACACTCAATGCATGACAGGTCAGACTTCCCCAGCCGCAGATCTGATGGGAGGATCCAGCTACCCCTCCCTCCCCCCACACACATACACCTGCTCCCCTCACCGGGATGGGCAGAGGGAAGAAGTTTCTTATACACATCTTCAGAGTAGGGCGTTCGGGCTCAGGCGGCCACTGGAAGGACCCCAGGGGAGGAGCTGGAGTGGCCACGAAACTTGACCCATGGGAATTTTGTAAATACAGTGGCGGGAGGGACCTAGCCCATGCCACCTAGCTCACTGCAGGGTGGTGGCAGGCAGTAGGGTCTTCTCCCTCCCCATGCCCTCTCGCCCTGCCTTCGCGCTTCCCAGGCCCCACTACTTTACACTGCGAGCCCAAAGGTGCTGGCCAAGGACCCTGCCCAACTTGGGGCTATGGGACAGCTGGCCCTACACGCTGGAAGAGGAGCTGAGGGCTGTGGTTAAGCAGGTGACATCATGAGTCAGCCGCCGCGCTGTGACTGGCGGAGAACTCCAGCTCAGCACAATGTGGGGTAAGTGGCCCAGCAAGGCAGTGTTGTCCCCGAGAGGAGGCGCCGAGGGCAGTGGGCTCTCCGCTGGCATGGCCTAGGAAAGGGGGATCTGCTAGAGGAGCTGGATTTCCAATGAACGGGGCAGCCACCCGGGCCGAGACCACTGCTCGCGTGGGCAGGCTGGAGAGGGCTGATCCGAGGGGTAGTGCTCGAGGGTGCCCTGGAGATAGGTGAAGGGTGCCAGGAAGTGCCTCACTAAGGCACGAGCAATAACCGTTCACAGCTGTCGGGATAGCCACAGGAAAAGAACTGCCCCCCAATAACGGCAATGGATACAGCCAGCAGCTGAGAGGCCGGGCCAGCGAGAGGGTCTCCTGGGGACTGTGGCACAGAGAAAGGGGGCGAGGACCCCAGAGGCAGCACAGCCATGCTGCCCTGTCCAGGGGAAGCTGGCTCTGAGGGGAGGAACGCTCCCTCCTGGGACCCCTCTGCTGACACTGCCACCTGGGGGGGGCTGGCTGGTGCCCTGGCCAGGGGTGTAGCAGGAAGTGGATTACGAGCAGGTGCAGAGGGCTCCCAAGGAGCAGGCTCCGGGCCCACCTGGCCCCTCCCAAGGAGCAGGCTCCAGGCCCAGTTCCCCCTCCCCCCATACCTCACTAGCTGCTGCTGCTTCCACTCCTCAATACGTTTCTGAGAGGTGAGCTCCCGGTCCTCCTCGCTGGAGCTGGAGTTCTCTTCCTCGTCCAGCTCCCGCTGGATACTCTGCCACTTCTTCACTAGCGACGGCATCTTCGCTTTCCCCTTCTTGCCCTGCACAGGAAGAAGGGGAAGAGCTGGGACCATGCAGGTGGCACTGTGGGCACAGAGGAGCGCCCCTCCCCCACAGAGCCAGGGCAGGAGGGAGAGGAAGGCAACAGGGACCCAGCCACAAGGACGGAGGCAGAGTGTGTGGGGGGAACAATGGCCGATACTTGCAGGGGGGCACATTACTCTGCTCCAGTGGCCAGCTGGGAGAGATGGGGGGAGGGGAGAGGACTGGGACTGATCAGCGAGAGTCAGGGGCGGGCACAAGCCCTGCCACACACGACTATATTACCATAGTCCCTGCAAGCCACAGGTCAGGGCCCTGCTGTGCTAGGGGCTGTACATTATTTATTAGGTGTATTACGGTAAAGCCTACAGGCCCAGTCAGGGATGAGGACACAGTCCCCCCTTAATGCTGGAGGAGCCCCAAGAACTCCGAGGAAGCGGTGTGTCTAGCTACCGCCAGTGAGAGAACGCGCTTCCCCCCAGTCACTTCTATGCTGACTAGCAGCAAGCCTGCTAGCCCAGCGCTGGCCACACACTCCTGGGGGTCGACCTCCCCACACTAGGGGAGCCACTGCCCAGGAGCGGGGGGCAAGCTGCCTGCAGCATCAGCCCTTTGCTCAGGGACTCCAAGGTTCTCCACACATCAGCCAGCCTCCCCTTTACAGAAAATCAGAGGGAAGCGACTTGTCTCCCAAGGCCACAAAGTCCTGACTCTTCTCTCGCTGCTCGCGCCCACCCTGCAGGCACAGCCTGGATCTACAGCAGCTTCCCTACAGGCCTGGCCCGCCCGGGCAGCGGTGAGCCCACCCCTACCTTGTCCCTCCTCCCCTTGCGAGGTTTCTCGGGAGGCGGTGCTTTGGTGGTTGGGGGAGGCGGAGGTGGCGGCTGCGGCGGAGGAGGGGGAGGCGGCTGCTCCGTGGCCCCCTTGACAGGCAGGGCTCCTCGTGCAGGGGCTGGCTGCGCCATGGTGGCCGCGAGCCCTGTGGGCACAGCACACTCCGAATAGCTCATGATGGCTGGCGCGGTCACGCCCAGGTAACTCGGTTGGAGACTCAGCCCCATGGGCTGAGGGCCTGTGGACACAGCAGAGAGATGGAGGTTGGTACGTCCCTGGCAGCCCCCGCTGCAGACGCCGCCCTGGCCTCGGGGACGCCGCTCCGGTGCTGGTACTCACTGGCTGCCATGACGGGCTGGCTGTAGAGAACGGGACAGCTGCCGATGGTCGCTGCTCGCTGCACCAGCCCCGTGCTCATCTCACCGGCTTTCCTCTTCTGCGGCTTAGCGGTGAGGGCGGCGGAGGCGCTGCCTTCGGAGTTACTCTGCAGGCAGAGGGGGTGGCCAGTCAGAGGGCTGGACTGACTCCTGACCACAGGAGACATCTCCACGGCCCCTCTGCTGAGCCAGCCAAGCCCAGTGTCCCTCGGACAGGGGCTCTCTCTGGCAAGGGGACGTGCCCACTCGAGACAGCCCCACGCAGCGCTGAGCCTAGGCCTGGGTGACCCAGCAACGGATGGAGCCCACCACTGTGGTGGCCTGCCGCACTGGCCTGGCTCGGGGACCGCATTGCCCCCTCCCTCCCCCGTGGCTCACCCTCCCCATCCCCCTGATGCAGCTGGCACCCACTGCCCCCTCCAAATTCCTAGCCGTCGGCAGCTCCTACACAGCTAGGTCCTGCTCTGGCAGCTGCCCCCACCCAGCCCTCCTGTCCCTTGCACAGCCACTCCTGAGTGCAGCCGAGCGAGCTACTAGCACACAGGGGCCTTGGATCTTGCGCACCTTTGGTCTGCGGTTTAACATGCCCCTGCCCCAGGAGACAAATGGATTCTCCGCCTCATGTGGAGGAAACATTTTGCACTCCTGGAAGAGGAACCATTTCATGAGGGTGAAATCCCCCTGCAGAGAATACGGGGTTTAGGCTGTTCTAGAGCAGCCCGGCCTCAGGCAGGAGCCGGACAGCTCACTACAGAACGCTTTTTCCCCTTATCCACTGCAACTCCACTGATGCCCCGGGCTCCGGTTCACAGCACAGAACCACGGCTCGCCCAATGACCTCTCTGCCCGTTAAAACTGACCTTTGCTCCCCCCAAGATCCAGGGCTGAGCAACGTCCCAGGACCACCTCCTTTCCACCGCCTCTTGGGAGGGGCCTCGGCAATGGCTTTTGGAGAGGGTATATCATTCATGTCACCCTTCTCTCCCAGGACTGGGAGGGGGTGGGGGGGAGAGAAACGCAGAGTTGCTAGGCAGCTAGCCCTTACCCATGGGGTGACAGGGGCTTGCTGCAGGAGGATACAAAGCAGAGCCACTGGGAAACACGCCCGGCCGAGTGATGCTGAGCTACCTGTCTCACACAGCACACCCGATCCTGGGCCCGCCCCGGGCAGCGGTCGCTCCCCGCCCTCACCTGGCTGCTGGTGACAGCTGGGCGGAGAAGCGGTTTCAGAGGAGCATCTTCCTCTGTTCCTGGGGCTGGTGGTTCCTCGCTTTCCTCATCCTCCATCTCCACCTCCTGGATCTCTCCGTCCTCCCCAGGAGGCGGTGGTGGCGGCGGTGGTGGTGGGGGTGACTCTGGCGGAGGTGGGGGAGGTGGGGGCACCTCCAAGGGCAGTGGGGGCTGGAGCACGGGGACAGAAGACTGAAGCAGAGTCCAAAACGGAGTGAGTGGCACGAGGGACGTGGCAGGAACTTGGCTGGAGAAGGGCTCTTTGCTGAGAGGACCTGAGGAGACACATTGGTGCATGCCTGACAACCCACCCTGGAACTGCTCCTGCCGCAACCCACCCATTCCTCCGCTCGGCTGTGCTGATCCCCTCCCTCAAGGGGTAGCCTGCTTCTTGGCAACTTCGGTGGCAGGGATGCACAGTGCCGGTGTACAGCACACCACAGGGCTCACTGCCCAAGCCGTAGGGCGAGGGACTGCGCGCCCTCAGGCTCTTGGGGAAGCGTATGGCAATGCAATTCCAACTGCCCCGGGCACAGCACCTCCCTTCTGGGTTAACTCCGTCCACGGCTCAGCCGCTCTCCTTGGCTAACCAAAACCTGGTGGCGTGTCGAGCCATCGCTCACTGGCGGCAGAGAGACCCCCTCTTCTCTTTTTCTGGCTCAGAGAGCTTGTTCTGGCCCTATCACCCACCATCGGGGCCCCCTCACCACCTTGCAGATTGGCCCTCACACCCCGTTACAGGCGGCAACTCTGACAGCAAGAGTCTGGCCCACGGTCAGACAATGAATCCATGGCAGAGCAGGGAACTGGAGCCGGGTCTTGCTAGTGGTAGTGCTCTAACCACTGCACCATCCTTGGTACCAGCAGCTCTCCACCATCTGCTAGCCACCCTCACCCTCCTTCTAGCCAGTCCACACTGCTTCCCCCTCCCCCATCTCACAGCCGTGGCCCCCCAGTACCTGTGGAGTTCTCCACCGTGGAGTCACCACCGGACTCAGCTTTCTCCTTCGGAGCTGGTTTGGGAACAGCCTCAGCTTTACTGTCCGGGGCCTGCCCGTCCTCTTCCTCCTCACCATCCGGGAACTCCCACTGGGACTCTCCTGTCTGCTCGTTAACATAGAAATAGCGCCTATGGTCCCTAGATCACAAGGAAGAACAGGCGGCTTTACGTTCCCTCCCCTGCAGCGACACGCAGACATGGGCCTTTCCCGCGACAGCGCTGGGCTCTCACCGGGAAGCCCCTCTTCTACCAGGGCTGCCATTCACAAAGGCAACAAACAACTTTGAGGAGGGAGGCGGGAGGTCAGAGCTAGCTCGCTCAAAGCTGTTTGCATTGCTGGCTCTGTGAATCCAGCCCCGAGCCCTCCCCTCCAAGAGAGAAGGGCTGGGAAAGCAGGCTAATGTTCACAGGGCGGGAGGAGAGGGGGGGCAAGCTCTCTCTAGGAACAGGACTGTTAAGAACTGCCTCCGGAGTACAAACAGGGAGCAGCCCAATTTAAGCAAGGCGGCTGCTCCCCCCATGGGCTGTCGAGGTCCCATGCATGATACTCTTGGTGTCAAACATACAGTGAACGCTAGAGAGAGGGAGAGGCTCTGGGAGCTGAAAAACAAAAGAGCAAACATTTCAAACAATGAACAAACAATCCAGAAAAGCCAAATAGAAAAAGAAATGTTTGGGTCTGACCTGCCGGTAGGAGATAGTAATCTTGCGCTTGGTTCCCATCCGCAGCCAGGGGGGCTCTCCTGAGGGTCAGTGCTGTTAGCCGGAGTAGAGATCCAGAGGTCCTGCAAAGTGCACAGAGCTCTCGCATGCGCGACCCCCCGAGCCCGCCCTCCTCAGCGCAGCTACACTCGGGAGAGTAAAAACCAGCTCTGTCCAATCACCGACCCAAAGCCATTCCAAACACTTTTTTAACAGGGATTTTTTAGGTCTCCAATTTGGTGGCTGGCCCAAACTCTGTGAGTGCTGGAGGTTCTCTGCCCGCCCAGCACCGCTAACGGCAGCTGCTCTCAGTCTCCGGACAGATGTCGCCAACGTCGTCAGGTGGTGATGGTCACAAATCATGTCTGAGAGGTCAAAGGTCAAAGGTGAAAAGGGGAGAAGAGTGCGTACCTGTCCCAGTGGCAGGACCAGCCTTTAGGGGTGGCGTTTATTTCATACTGTTTTAGCTGTTCGGCTGCATCTTGCAGTTTGCGTTTGAGGTAGTTTCCATTGAGAGCTCCTTCGCGCCAGTCTGCAATCCGGGTCTAGAGCCAGCAAGCAGAGAAGCTGTCACACTTTGGCATCAAAGAGGGCACAGCAATAGTAAAACCAGCAGGAGGGCAGCACTGGGGGATGCGCTGCTGCCCTCTGCTGGCAAGGGGGCAGTTCATGGTCCATTTTGGTCAATTTCAGTCATAGGATGTTAAAAATTGTAAATTTCATGATATCAGCTATTTAAATCTGAAATGTCATGGTGTTGTAAATGTAGGAGTCGACCCAGCTCTGAAGGCAGCAGCACAGAAGTAAGGGTGCCTGGTATGGTATTGCCACTGTTACTTCTGCACTGTTGCTGGCGGCAGCGCCGCCTTCAGAGCTGGGCGCCTGGCCAGCAGCCTCCGCTCTCTGGGACACCCAGCTCTGAAAGCAGCACAGGCAATACCAGGACCCCCCAACAATAACCTTGTGATCCTCCCCAAAAACCCTCTTTTGGTACGGAGACCCCCAGTTTGAGAAACGCTGGTCTCCCCCATTAAATCTGTATAGTATAGGGTAAAAGTACACGTAAGACCATATTTCACAGGGGGAGACTAGATTTCATGGTCCGTGATGCGTTTTTCATGGCCGTGAATTTGGCAGGACCCTACCCTATGGATGGGGGTGGGCAAGGACACGGACCAGTCCTGTCTGGGTGGGCTGGGGGAAGGACTCAGACAATGAAGGGGGACAGTGGTTAGCTGCCTAGGGCTAGAGCACTGGGCTCAGCTTGGCTTCCAGCACTCAGGAACTAGAAGGATGTTTGATTCCCGGGGAGAACACAGGCTTCCGTTACCTCGGTCTGCAACAGCAGCATGTGGAAGTTGGACATGGATTGTCTGTTGATGCCCAGGAACTCCAGCTTACTAGTCAGGGTATTTGCCAGCTCTCCGATCTGAAACTGCCGAGAGACAGGGCACACAAGGGGTGAGGATCGGCTCGCAAACGGCCCACAGGCCCCGGAGGAGGACTGCCAGCGCTCACGCAGCTATGCCCCTGCTCCCCAGGGTAGCTAAGTGCAGGCGGGGGAGGCAGTGAGACGGTGCCCGTGGGCTGTACAGAGTGCCTGGCTCAGAACCTGCCTCCCCCAATCCCAGCACTCCGCAAGTGGAGCCATTTCATTTTACCTAGCAGAGAACGAGCCTGCCCTGTGATGAGCTAAGAAGCCTCCTCCATCTCTGACTTGGAGGAGTTACACTTGAGTGGTAGGCAACCCACTACCCCCACCCAGCCACTGCCTTCTCCACACCCGCAGCACGCGCTAGACTGCTTCTCAGGAGCAGAGAGACGAGCAAGACTCTCATACCCCAAACCCAGCTCCACTGCTGTCCCCAACTTTCCAAATTCCCACCTTCACCTGGGGCCGAGGCCAGAGGGCCACCCAACGGAGCGCTCCAGGGCTCCAAGGCCATGCTCCAACCCCAACATGGCTCCCTCAAGAGTGAGGATGGGAGGGAATCTGGGGACACCCTGCTCTCCCCCCCCCCCGGGCAGAGACGCGGTTGTGACCCAAACACTAGTCAATACCAAATTCTCCCTCCCCTGCCGCCCACCCACCTTCAGGTCCTGCTCCTCCTCTTCTGCTTTGGGCGCTCCCTGCGCTTTCACTTTGTCCTGGACCTCCTCTGGCTCCAGCTCTTTGTCTGATGTCTCCTCGGCTGCTTCTGCACTCGCTGCTGGGGGAGAGAAAACACACGAGATCTTCCTAACTGTTCCCACAGGGCAGCGCAGTCGCCACCCACCGCATGGCCCCCCATCAGCGGGCAACCGTGGGAGGGAGTCAATTAAAAAAGTTCGGCCCTATTCTATCCTATTTTAAAAGTTCAAGTTTGGCCTGGGCTTCCCGGGCAGACTCTGGCCTCAGAAGGGACTGGGAGCAGGCAGAGATTTAATCAGTGCATTTGAAGAGGAGCAGTAGACAGCACCCTCGTCTGTTCCTTTATCGTTTGCAAAGTAGGGCTTTTTTCCCATTAAGAATCCAGGTCCTGGCTAGGCCAGAAGACTAAGGCCATGTCTACACTACAAACTACGTCAAACTAACTTGCATCGGAACATAGCCACCGCCGATAAATTGCTTGTGAGCGCATACTTGGCTCCTTGTGTTGGCGGTGCGCATCCTCACCAGGAGTGCTTGTATCGATTGTGTTGTTGGTGTGGGGCAATGTGGGACAGCTCCTGAAGGCCAGTTACAGTTGATGTAAGCAATGCAGCATCTATACTGATGCTGCGTTGACCTAATCACATTGACCGTGACTCAGCGCCGCTTGGGGAGGTGGTGTTACTCAATCAGCGCAGAGAGGCACTGACGTCGGCGGGAGCCAAATTTAAGTGAACACACTTCCACAGGTAGGTTGACACGAGGCAGGTTACATCGACCTAACCCTGTAGTGTAGGCCCAGCCTAAGACAGCCAGCAAGCTAGTTCACACCTATTTCACTGCAGTCACCGATTAATGTCGGGAATAAAGGACGCCTTTGCAAGATTCATACAGAGCTGAGCTCCCGATACACATCCCATCCACAGCCCTGCTCCTGACCCACCGCAGCCAGGCAGACAAAGCTCCCAAAATCCCCAAGGGTGCGTCGACGCAACAAGCACACCCGTGGTGGCAGCGAGCCTCAGACTCTGGGCCGATGACTTGGGCTCACGCTACGGGGCTAAGAACAGCTGTGTAGACGTTCCCATAGAGGCTGAAGGCTGGCCTCTGGGACCCTCCCCCGTGGCCGGGTTTCAGGCTGAGCGGGAATGTCTACACGGCTGTTTTTAGCCCCATAGTGAGAGCCCCAGTCATTGAGCCGGGATGAGACTCGCAGAGCGTGGTTTTTTGTTGGGTAGACGTACCATGTTCACCAAGCCACAAGGCGAACCCCATGCAGCCCTTCCAGTTCGCCAACAGGAGTTTAACTCCAGTGACTAATGAGCGGGGAAAGGGCACTGCCGTTAAAGATTCAACCCCAACCTCCTTCCTTCGGAGCACGAGACACCAGACACCTCTTAGGATGGCCCGGCCAGAACCTGCTGTTCTCACCCAAGGATGGTTCTACAGCACTGCACACAGGCCCAGCCCTCCCCACCAGCAGGGCCAGGGAGCTAGGGGAGGGGCCGCTCCCCTTAGGAAGGGAGGAGGGCTGTTTCTGGGGCTGGACAAACCCACGACTCAGCTATTGCACCATCTCAGTTCGCACTATGACGCATCCCCGGCCTGAGCTGTTCAGCAATGCTCAGGCCCCAGCAGGGTTGTTTCCACTCAGAGGAGAAATCGAGAACACCAACCAGGTCTGTGCTGTGGTGCAATCCTGTTGACCTACAAAGAATGGACACGGAGTCCTGTCCCCCGAACACAGCTCGCAGCTTCCTCGCTGCCCAAGGAGCCGTCTCTGCTCCTGTCCAGGGCCTTAGTCTCTAGGGGACGAGGTGGGTTTTTCCAGCCATGACCATCACCACTGTCAGAGCGGAGGGTCCGGGTGCTGGGCGTCCCCTGGGCCCTCATGGAACGCGCTCTCAAGCCAAGGCAATGAGCAGAGGCCTGGCAAGGACTGCTCTGCATGCCTGCAGTCAGCCACAAACTCTCCTCCTTCAGCCCATCTCATTCCACCATGAGCCTGAGACCCTCCTACTCCAATCCCCCCTCGGCCCACTCCACGTGAAGGCCCCACACCAGCCAATGGCTCTGCTTTCCTCCACTGCCTCGTGTATCTAGACCCAGCCAATAGGACATTTATCCACATGGTTTCCTCTATTCTAGAAGGTCCCCAGACCCCCCAGAACAGCTCTCCGCCCTTCCATGGCTTGGGAGGCAGTCGGACTGACGGGGGTGGGGGGAGGGAGGGAGAGGGAGGCCCAGCCAGTCAGTGAGAGAATGCACAGGAGTCCTTCATTTAACTCTGGAGCTGCCGAGGCCTTCAGATCCTCTAGTCCCATGAGGTCACTGGAGAGCAGCCTGCCAGGAGGCAGCCCCCAAGATATAGCCCAACATAGGAATGTTTCCTTGGGGGGGGAGGGGGGGGAGGAATATGTCTGGCACCTGCTGACTCCTCCTGGCTTGTCCTTTCAGGAGGCCTCCCTGTGACATTTGAGAGCTGCACTCGGGATTGCCCCAAGTATCCAAGCAGGGCCAAGGTTGTGCTGCCTTTGGGGGCATTCCAGGCGCTTCTCTGCCTCTGCTGCAGGGGCTGGTGAGAGAGGGAGCCAGGCTCTCGCCCCCCAATCCCCACAGACCAAGGGAACTGCACGTGCTGCTCTGCCACAGGACAGGACGACAACCCTGGAAAGGGCTCGTACTTTCATTAGTCATTATGGTAGGGCCTAGGAACCCGCTGAGATCATGGGACCCCTGTGCTAGACACTGTACATTCAGAGTAACAGACTGTCCCTGCCACAAAGACCTTGTCAGCTACATTGAGAGAATCCGTAAGGGCGCTCTGGACCTGAAGCCAAAAGTCCTTAGGGGCATGGTAGGGAATTGGTGGCCTAGTCAGTGGGGCACAGAAACCAGAGGCCCGATCCGTGGGGCGCAGCTGCCCATGACAGGTGCCGGAGGGGCCGATCCGTGGGACGCAGCTGTCCGTGGAAGGGACCAGGTGGGGTGGGGAAGGGGGACGATCCATGGGCCGTAGCTGTCCGTGGCAGGGGCCGTGGGGGCCAATCCGTGGGGCGCAGCTGCCCAGCATGCTGGGAGCTGTGAAGCCAGATGTCTCTGTGGCAGAAGAGAGGCTCTGCAGAACTCAAGGCCAAATTGCCCAGGAAGAAGTTAGAATCCAGACAGCCGAGCAGCAGGGGCAGACACAGCCTGGCTTGGTTTGGTTTATACAATACCCTGCAACACTGAATGCAAGAGACGGGACAAACCTCCAGCACTCTCGAGGCGCTCTGGGTTAATCAGGGCCTGGCAGGTCTGGCTTGGCCTCTTGAGCCATGGAGGGCTCAAGCCTCTGTCACAGATCCATGGACCAGCCCATGCAGTCAAGCGCCCCTAACAAGTCAGACCGTTACACCTGCCCAACGAGTCAGCCCTCGCCAGTCCTCATGCTATATTAGAGGAAGGCGGGACTTCTACCTCACTCCAGCTCTGGGACGCCTGCCCGGATGGGTGTTTCCGTAATCCACACCCCAATTAACCACTGAGCTAGAAACTGAGCCTCATCTGGCAGTCTCTGGGCACCTGCACAAAGTATCACACACACGGCACTGCGAGGACCAGGGATTCAAATACAGCAGTGGACTGGCCCAATACAACACCTGCCCAGCCAGCCTGCCTCCTGCAACCACAAGTCTACAACGGATTCTGCCTCCAGCCCTAGCAGTCAATATGTGTGGGCTGAGTCAGTGGCCACTGAGCATTTGCTGCTGACCAGGAGGTCCCAGGGAAAGAGGAGTCTCAGGTTGCCAGGCTGTTTAGACCTCGCAGACTGGCTCCAGTGCTGCAAGCCAACAGGAAGCCAGTGCAGCAGAGCAAGGACTGGTGTGACCTGCTCCCTACCCCACTGGCCAGGTGGGCAGGCCCATGCGGAGCTCCCCAGGCACTGCCCAGCGTGCTGCACTTCTGGTTTGCAAGAGACGCTGGCCTAGCTCTCGGCAGCAAAGGCCAGGCCCCAAAGTAGCCAACCCACAGAAAGGGGGGCACTTGGCCAATACACCCAAGACCCCAGCAGCAAGCGCAGTCTATGAGCGCCCCCAAACATCCCCACTGCAGCCTCAAGTCCAGTGGTGGGCAATCTGCGGCCCATCAGGGTAACCCGCTGGCAGGCCGTGAGACAGTTTGTTTACATGGTCCGCAGGAACGGCCACCTGCAGCTCCCAGTGTGCGGTTCGCCGTTCCCGGTCAACGGGAGCTGTGGGAAGCGGCGGCCAGCACATCCCTGCAGCCTGCACCACTTCCCATTGGCCGGGAATGGCGAACAGTGGCCACTGGGAGCTGCGGGTGGCCGTGCCTGTGGATGGTCAATGTAAACGAACTGTCTCATGGCCTGCCAGCAGATTACCCTGATGGGCCACAGGTTGCCCATCACTGCTCAAGTCCCTTCCCCACAAGCATCACCTCTGTCTCACCCACCCACCGTGCTCTCAATGCAGACCCTATCCCAGCCAGACACCAGGAAAGCAGCCCACCCCATTCAGAGGTGGGACAGACAGCAGGTTTGATACATATGCTGATGACCCCATAGCCCCCAGATCTTCTCCAGAGGCCTTGAACCACCCCACAGGACTGCTGGAGGCAGATGGGACGTGCCCCCAAGCACCCTGTCAGGAACGGAGTCGCTCGGTGGCAATGCCGTCCAAGCCGCCAGGCTCTGCGGTGCAGTGCGAACCCTGTATGGCTAGTGCTGATCAGAGACTCAGTGCAGACCCTTCACAACCACCCAGCTCTACGAACCGATACAGCGAAGCCAATCTCCGTCCCACGAGCCAGCTCCCAACTGCTCCCATCGCCCCGCGTGCTCCCCGAGAGCAGAGCCCCCCCGCAGATACAAAATTTGTATCCGCACCTGATCCACGGGCTGCAAAAGTGATCCACGAATATCCGCATCCGTGGATATAAAAAAGTTATCTGCAGATTGGCAGGGCTCTGGGCTCAAAGTGCCGGGGTGCTCCTCCCTGTAGAGGGCATACGCAGAGCCCCCCAAGACGACATTCATTGCTAATAACCTAGGCATTACCGCTGCTGGGCTGCAGAGAGAGGAAAGAACTCAGCCTGGCGGTAACACGGCCCGTGCCCTGACCCCTCCAGACAAACCCTCGAGCTGCCAACCCCTGCGATGTGAAGGAGGAGCCCGCGCTGAACACTGCGATTCGGTGCCCGAGGGCGCCGCTCTCCCTGCAGTCACTGGCTGGGAAGCGAGGGCCGTGGCCCAGGAGGCGTCTCTCAAATTACCTGCTTCCTTGATTTCTGGAGTCTCTCGGCCAGTCTTGCTAGAGCCGCGGCTGGTGGACTCTGGGCTGGCAACCCCGACAAAAAGCTTCCACTTCCCTTGCATGGACGCCGGCTTGGGCGCTGTGTCAAGAGATGCTGACTGGCTCCCGTCGGAGAGCGGGCTGGAACCCGAAACGCTGCCATCTCCCTCCTCCAAGGCTCGCAGCTCCGCCTGCCACAAGACCAGAGGGTGAGTGCCGCCTCAGGGAGCAGCCCCCAGCACTCACAGAAGGGAAGGGGAGGAGGGCAAAACCTCAGGAGGAGCTGCACCCTGCTGATACGCAAGAAGGTGACCTCACGACCGAGGATGGCCAGGCCAAACCTGAGTGGGGCTGCGACCCCCTGTGCCAGGTCACCATGCCCAGAGCAGGAAGCCAGGCCCAGCCCTTCAGGGCGAGTGCGGAGGTGCATACATGTAATGGCGGGTCACCAAAAAACAGACAAGGTGCAGTTGGTGGGTTGCCCTGGTGAAAAGTCTAGGAACCACTAGCCTAGGTTGTCATGAGCCCCACTGGCGGATGTCACATCAGCCTGGCACAAGCGTGCCCGTGATGAAGGGGTTGGTAATAATGGGAATCCTGAGATTGGCCCCCGGGGTTGGGGAGCAATCCCTTTTCCCAGAGACTCTTTTCAGAGCTTTCCATCCACTGGCAATTCTCTCCGACTGGGGAATTGAAAACAGTGTCAGCTAAACAGACAGGGGCTCACGAAACACCTCCCCCCGGATTTCTACATGCAATGCTCCGGCCAATGCTGCTCCCCGGGACTCCAGTCCCGCTGCCTACTGCAGGGGAGCATAGCGCTACTTCGGCCTGGTCTACACTTCAAAATGAGATCGACCTAGCTGCGGTGGCCAGAGGTGCTGTACGATGCGTCCACGCTACAGCGGCGCAGCTGCAGCACCGTAGCGCCTGTAGCGTAGACACAGCCATGGGGTCATTCTGCTGGAGGGAGGAGCGTACTGGGTGGTGTCTCCCTGGGCACTCTGCCCCATAGGTGATGGGGGCAGCCCCTGAATCCCCACTAAGTCCCTGGCACAGACCACACAGGGCCTGGGTGGCGATTGAGACTAGGTTTTCTCTCATCCTGCCTGGACTGTTAATGACACAGGGCTTCCCTCCAACAGCAGCACCTGCCCCCTTTTCCCCCAGCTGCCACTTACCTTCTTCCTCTCCAACACCATCTCCAACTCCAGCGTGTCCTGCTCCTCCTCCTCCTCGCTGCTCTCCCCTGACTGCACCACGCTGCACAGACCCTCCTGGGAAGGGTCTTCCAGAGCATCCCTGCAAGGGTCCTGCTCGTCAGCAGCCACCGACGCTTCTCCCGCGGCCACCTCCTCCGCTGGCACCGGCTCCACCTCCTCCTTACAGATCACCTTCCTCCTCCAGCGCTCCTCTTCCTCCTTCACCACCTCGGGGACCAGCGGAGCCAGCAGGGACGCCGCCACCCCCTTCTTCTCCTCTTCGCTGCTCGAGAGAGCCTGTACGCCTTCATTCACCTCCTGCGGGACAGACAGGAGTCACGGGCTCTCCCCCGCTCCAGAATCGCCGCTGCCTGACAGCCCGAGGGACTCTCAGACAGCGGCAGAGGGAGGAACAAGACTCCCCTATAGAGATCCCTGCAGTGAGGGCCTTTTCCCAGCCAGTGATTTGCAGCAATCCAGGAAGAGCCATCCTCCAGCCTCCGATACCAGCCAGTGCCAGGGGCTTACGAGGAAGGTGCAAGAACCCTGGGGTGGACAATTCTGGAGTAACGAGCCTCTAGGGAAAGTATCTCTCTAACCTTGTCAGTGAGAGGTTCAGTACTTAACCCGCTGCATCCCACCCAGCAAACACCCAGAGTTATGGCCGATCCCTTCGGAGACCCTGGGCGCTGCTGGCGTCCAGGGTGCGTTGCGGGCCTGCAAGACCCAAACATCAATGGGGCCTGGTGTACGGGGACTTCCTCTTAGCAAGGGACTCCTGAGTGCAGCCTGGGAGAAGGGGCTACTGGGAGCGTCTGGCCCTCCTCCTCTCCCTCACCCCCGCAACGTCCTCTCTAAGCTGGACAGCTGCAGCCTTTGCAGACCCTTCCCACAAATGTTTTTCCAGCCTCTGATCACTCTCATCGCCTGCCTCTGACCCGTCTCCTTCATGAGACGAGGGACCCAGAACTGAACACAGGCCTCCTGGGGAAGGCATGTTTGATCCAGAGGGGCACTAGAAGATGGCCAGTAGTTTTTATTCTCTTACCATGCAGCCGGATACTCCACGTGGCCCCCTATGCACGGCACGCCCTCCCTGAACTCCTCCATAAAACAGTAAGCCTGTCCTTCTCCAAACTCCGCCTCCCACCAGGGATGTTATACAGGGGGGACAATGCAGACGGAACGCTTCCCAGCCACAAAACCAGGGGCACAGTCAGAGAGTCCCCCGAGCAGCGCACTCAGAAAGAGAATACATGCTTCTCTACATGATCAGCCTGGGAAACTCAGTGCCACAAACTGTCTGTCAGGCCAATAGTCTGGGAGGGTTGGAAAGAGGAGCAGGGTTTCTATGGAGGGCAACAGTTATTGGAGGCCGCTGTCTCTGGGGACAATTGGCCCATCACTGCCTTGTGCAGGGCTCCTTGCTCCTTCATCAAAGCAGCAGAGGCTCCTGGGCTTTGTCCTTCCAATCCGGCACGGCAAACCCTGAGCTCCTCCCCTCAAAGTGACTCCTTGGCCTGGTATAGTCTTAGTCACCGGGGCAGCTCTCAGGGTGTGTGCAGAGCGAAGGCCGCCCACATCGCTCCTGATAGCCTCACTGACTCAACACAGCTCCAGCAGAGGGAGCGGGAGTCTCTCTGCGCTGCTAGTCAGGTGCCACATACTGCCCACTGCTGCACTGTGCCATCCCCACAGAGGGAATCGGTGCCCAGGTGAAGCAGGAGTTCCCAGTGCTGGCAACGTGCTCAGTACCGCAGGATCCACCCAGCAAGGCAGCCCTTGCTTCGGAGCCTACACAGTCCCTCCACCCAATCCAGTTTTCATTCCTACACCCCCAGACCCCTCCAGCAGGTGACCAGAGCAGAGAACGCCCAGCTGGCGTGCTGAGCTGCCCTTCTACGGGGTAAAAGAACGCCAAGTGAACACAGGACCCATCGGGGCCATTTCTAGGGCAGAATGGCACTTGGAGCATGCATCCCACGACTAGAGCAGGATTTTCCATCCAGGGAGGTGGGGGTGGGGAGCCTGGCCTCAGAGACACCCAGCTATCCAAACTCTGTGGCTAGCTGAGGCTCCTCTGGGCTCTCTAGCTCCTTCCTGGCCCCTCTGGTCCCTGGGAGCCCAGGGGCGAGGCCAGCCTGCAGCGTGATGGAGCGTCTCATTGAGATGTTCTGCAGGAACGAGGAAAGGGGTGACTCCCACTGACCTTCTTCACCTCTCGCTTGGGTAGGACAGTCCCACGGCTAATGCTGGCAACAGCAACCCCTTTCTCCTGAGGGTACAGGTCTGCAGCCACCAGGAAACTCCCGTCGACACCTGCCACAGAGCTGGGGAGGGAAAGCAGAGGCTGTGACGGGCACATACCAACAGGCCGCATCCCCCCCCCGTGCTCCAAAGGTGGCCTGGCCTCACCTGGGCTGATAGCGCTGCAGCCCCTGGACCTGGGTGGCGAGGTACTGCGGCAGCTCCCAGGTCACCTCGTTGGTCCGCGTGTTCCAGTAATAGTAGCAGCCAGTGTTCTCATCCCAGACCTCCTGCCAGTCTCCCATCTCCACGCCCACTGAGGGAAGAAAACCAAAGGCCATGAGTGAGCAGGATGCCCCTAAGCCCGCCGCCCGCCGCTAGGCACCATGGCCCTCTCCACGTGCCTCAGGAGACAGGGACCCCACCGTCTGTCCCTGCGCTCACCCCACGCGCCAGCCACTCACCAATAGCCCTTGGAAGACACAAACCTGTGTGTGTCGGCCACTAAGTGTTTCATTCTTGGGGCTACAGCACAACATTCATCTTCTGACATCACAGCTAGAGAGAACGCGGCTGTTTCCAGGCAATGAAAGGGACACGGGGGCTGGCGTGCTGCCGGGGATGGAGGCCCCCCCAGCTGGAATGGCTGCCCGCACGCCCTGGGGCAGACGAACCCGGCAACAGAGCTCACCTCCTGCCAACGAGCACTGGGTGTCATACTGCCACTCCGCCGACTGGGCAGAGCCCGTCCCGTTCGCCGTAGCCGAGGGATGGCTCGAGGCAGACTCCTTGGGCTCTGGGCGCGGCGGAGTCGGCGGGGGCGCGGCGGAGGCACCCGTGGATCCAGCAGGCTGGGCCGGAGCCGTAATGGCATCAATCTCCTTGGAAAGCACAAAACGTTAAATGAATTGAAGCCCCAGATTTGGGGCAATCAGCGTATTCCCCTACGCGCAGAGAGCAGCCGCTACCCCAGGCGAGTCCTCCAAACTCAGCAGCCCTGAAACCCCGCCCACCAGCTTCATCCTCCACCCCCCTGCCTTCCACCCCAGCAAAAGCACGTTCGCCCACTTTTCTCCACAAGCACAGCTCAGGTTGTCAGCAGGTGGTGACCCCGGAGCCCTGCCTGTCGTGCCCTGACTGAGACCCAGGGCAGAATTTCTACTCACCGCCAGAAAGTTTGCCAGCGTGCTGTCAATGTCCGTTGAATTGTTGCCGTTTGCATCTGTGGACGGCACTGATTTCTCAGGTGCCTCTCCCTCCTCATCATCACTGTCTGCGTACGCACCGAGCAAACATAAGCCACCTAGGCAGAGGAGAGTTACCAGTGAGAGTTTCCCTCCACCCTCGACTGCCTGGGTTTAAAGCAGAGGACAGAGAAAGTATTTCAAATGCAATCTGTGAAACAGCCACCTGCCAGGATTCGCTGAGCAAACTCAGAATGCCACACAATGCACACACAGCTGTTCTGGGGGTGTAAAAAGAGCTCACTGGTTTGGGGCAACTGAACACCACGCATACCCTGCTTCCAAGCTACAGCTCTCTTGCCAGTTCTCACCTCTCGCACCATGCACACAAGGAGAGGCAACACTCCCAAGGTACGTAGGAAGCATCACTGAGCCATCGACACAGCCTGCTCCTCCGAGATGGTGATCATTACTCATACTGTGGTACAGACACACCGAAGACGTGGTCCCTGCCCCAAAGGGCTTACAATCTCATTTAAAACAAGATGCAACTTTGCAACCATGGAGGCTAGAAGCTTGCTATGCTGAATGTGCCATGCGGGTCCCACACATCCCTACCAGACCCCTGTGACCTTTCAGTCTCCAAAGCAGGGAACTCCCTCCTAAGTCCTCATTCGGGGCAGTCCGGAATGTGCCAGCGCTGTACGATTTAAAGCTTATCAAGGTAGTTGTTGTGAGCAGCTCTACAAATCAGGAAAGCCAGTTGCCTATCCCAGAGGTGTAGGCGTTTCAACTGTTTAACTACTGAATACATCTGAAAAGTAGCAAAACAGATTCAACAGTCCACAGGTTGCTGCAGCTCAGGGAGCTAAATCAGGCCGTAAGCCCGGGACTGCTGTAAATGAAAAAAGCTCTCTGCCAGCAACCTTTCCACTGAGATGGAGCCACTCCCTGCAGGTGTCATCAGAGCACACAGCTCCGGATTCCAACCTGGGGTGTTGAGCTGAAGGATACGCACAAATTCCAAAAGCCGGCTCCCTGATGGGCCCTAAAGGTGAGCACAGAGGCGGGGAAAACAATTGCATCTGCCCCTTGTTTTGTTTCATAATGGTCACTAACAAGGGGCCTGAAGAGTTTCTTCCATTCGCTTTTCATGTGACAAATCCAGGTCCCTGGAAAAACCAGCTAGACAGAAGTGTCTATGGAAGACTAGCAGGTTTGACACTTGAACCTAACTGAGGCCTGGTCTGCACGAGGATTGTATATCAGTACAGGTTACGTCTCAGGGGTGTGAAAAATTCACACCCCTGAGACGTAGCTATACTGACCTAATTCCTGGTGTACGCAGAGCTAGGTCGATGGAAGAATTTTTCCACTGACCTAGCTACCACCTCTCGGGGAGGTGGATTAACTATGGTGATGGGAGAACCCCTCCTATCGCTGTAGGTAATGTCTACACTGCAGTGCCATTTTAAGCACAGACATACCCTGACTGAGGTGGGAAGGGATTTTTATTCAAGCTGCATGAGACTCTGAGCGACCAAAACAAAGCCAAAGGGTTGGAACAAATATCTGGCTAAAGACTCAACACCTCCACATCATCAATTAGAGCGGAGGAAGATCCCAATCCACTGAGTCATCTGTGAAATCCTTCAGTGCAAAAAGACCCCACATCCCTGAGCCTTCCAAGGCAAAGCACAAGAGGCGCTTGCTTTGAATGATCCGGTAACGCCTCCTTCACACACAAACAGACCAGGGCCCAAACGCCATGTCTGCCTTTGCCAGCTGCCTTCCAACGACAGCACGTTGTGCCTAGAGCGTCCAGCGCCAGACAGACACAGACTTGGCTGCTTGCCCTTAGTAACTGCAGACTGAGCTAAATCCTAGGGAGAGCGAAGGGAGGAGAAATGCCCCACCTACCTGTTGGCTTGACAGCTGCTGGTCCAGCAGGTGCAGTCATTTGGGGCGGGTTTGGAGCTGTCCTGGGAACCTCCCCAGCCACCTCGGGTTCATCTGGGCGAAGGAAGGAAAAGTGACAGTCACGTCAGTGGCCCGCATCCAGGGAAGAGCCTCTGCCACCAAAGGAAGCTGGGGAGGGGAACCGCGTGGGCGTAATACATCTCCCGCTCCACAAACAGCAGCTCCATACACCCCTCTGGGGTGGTCACTGCAACTTGTCCTGGGGAGGCACTCGCAGACTCTGCTCACAGTCCTGGGGTACCATCCAGACAGCACAGCCCCAGCCCCCAAACGATTACAACCGAACTTCACACATGACTCAAGTGACCATACCAAGCGGAGGGGAGGGAGGAGGAGGGTAATGAAAAAGAAACAGTGGCTACGCATGGCAGCAATGGGCCGTGTGCACAACCGAGCAGCTCGGACTCTCTGCCAAGTTTTCTCTTTCATAAATAAATAAAAATCAGCTCTCTCCAAGACTCGTGGGCCGGCTGATTGCTTGTAGGCAGCATGTCTTAAGGAGGGAAGTGGAGGCAGAGCAGGTGCATGACATGGCCAGCTGTGGGCATGACCCAAAGGAGGAAGAGGGACAGCCCGTGCCCCTGCTGCTCTTGCCCAGGTGGAGCCAAGACGCTGCAGGCCGTTCTGGGGGCGGACAGCACAGCAGCCTCCCCATCCTGTGCCCCTGAGCAGCTCCAGCACTACCACTGCCCAGCTGCTAATCTCGCCGAGGAAATTCCCCAGAGACCACACTGCTTAGTCACCTACTATACAGAAGCCCCCGGGTTTAGCGGAGTCCAGATCCCCGCTCTGCAGGAGCCCTGAGCACCACCCCCACCATGGAAACTCCCAGAACGCTCTGCCACGGATTCCTGGCGCCTGCCCAAACCAGGCAGGAAGCCCAGGCTTCAAGCTCTGCCCTCGGTCCCTTACGTCACTGCGCTGAACACGGGGAGGCCATTGGCACAGAGTTCGTTTTAACAACTGTACTTTAAGATTTTATTTTCCTCTCAAAGCTTCTTTTAGAACAGGGGTGGGCAAACTACAGCCCGTCGGCCACATTCAGCCCATCAAATCTGGTCCTCAGCTCCCGCTAGGGAGCGGGCTTGGGGGTTTGCCCTGCTCCGGTGTTCCAGCCGGGGAGCGAGGTCTGGGACTTACCCCGCTCCGCGCGGCTCCCAGAAAGTAGCCAGCATGACCCCCCCTCAGGCTCCTACGTAGTACAAGGAGGCGAGGGCAGGCAGCTCTATGTGCTGCCCCAGCCCTGATCCCCCTCCTGCCCTCCAAACCCCTCAGTCCCAGCCTGGAGCCCCCTCCCACAGCCTGAATGCCTCATTTCTGGCCCCACCCCAGAGCCCACACCCCCAGCCAGAGCCCTCACCCCCTCCTGCACCCCTACCCCCAATTTTGTGAGCATTCATGGCCCGCCATACAATTTCCATATCCCGATGTGGCCCTCAGACCAAAAAGTTTGCCCACCCCTGTTTTAGAACCTGAAATTCAGGAAACTGGCAGGGTGGCCCACTGCACAGCTGGACAAGGATCTTTGCTTCCCTTCTGCCAGATACCGATTGGCATTCCAGCGAGGCACCAACCCGGCACTGACGGGACTAGGAGCTGGGGGCTGCCAATGGTGAAATTATCACATCATTAAGGCAAACAGGGCAGAAGGCTTTTCAGTGGGCTCGGTCAGGGAAACCATAGGGTCTGTGGGGAGGGAGGGTGTGAAGTGCAAGAGAAGACATTAGCCTCCACCATGGGAATAGCAGAATGGTCTCCTGGGAGCGCTGGATGGGGCTAGATACTGCTTTGCCAGTGATGGGCAAGGTCTGGCCCAGCTGTTTACGTGTGTCCAATTCTCCAAGACCTGGTACATCCACTGAGAGCGACTGAGTCAATCTGTTACCCAAGACAGAGCCTTCTGCTCCAAAGCAGAACATGCTGTAATTAAATCTGTGCAGGGCTGCATCCAAGGTCAGATGCCAGTAATACACCAAGCACAAAAAGGGAATAAACCGCAGAGTAGAACATCATTGCTATCCTTTCCAGCACCTACCTCCACAATCTACAGACCCTTTGCTCCCAAACTATGACTGCCACTACGCAACTCCAAGATGCCATGTCTGCGATAGGTGAAGAATCCAGTCACTCACAGTAGGAGCAAAGGACACAGGGGCTGAGCAGACAACTCAGGAGAGATGAACACAACCAACCACCACAACAGCTTCCACTCCTACTTTGGAAAGGCAGAAACAGCCCATACTGATCAGACAGCCACAGGCCAGACAATAAACAAAAGCATCAGAGAGCTGTGAGGAGGTAAGGAAAGCCCTGCAGGCCTGAAATCCAATAAAGAAACCCCTAAATAAATACGATGCATCAACAGGCTACCAGAGATAACCTGACCCATTAGACCAGTGGTTCTCAAACTTTTGCACTGGTGACACCTTTCACACAGCAAGCCTCAGAGTGCGACCCCCCCCCATAAATTAAAAACACTTTTTTATATATTTGACACCATTATAAATGCTGGAGGCAAAGCCGGGTTTGGGGTGGAGGCTGACAGCTCACGACCCCCCATGTAATAACCTCACAACCCCCTGAGGGGTCCCAACCTCCAATTTGAGAAACCCTGCATTAGACTGTACGGCAGCACCCAGCTATTCAGGCTGACATCAGCAGCCCTGTATCCATCACCTTGCCAGCAAGGGCTACGATACACATGTAGACACCCACCTAATGACCCCATACCTACCGCCCTGTCAGTGACAGTTACAACACACACAGAAACTCACCAAGCAACCCCGCACCCTGCCAGCGAGGGCTACAACACACACTTAGTGAACTGCTCAGAGACCCTGCATCCCTGCCAGCAAGGGCTATAATACACATGTAGAAATCCAGCCAGCAGCTCTGTCCCCACTGCCCTGCCAGCGAGAGCTAGAATGCAATATAGAAACTTGCCTGACCATGGGGCAGGGGCGATTAATAATCATCTAGGGCCATTCCTACCAGCAGTGTAACAGACAGCAAACATTATTAGCTCACTGCTCTTTTGGGAACTATGGACTTCAGTTTCAGTTAGTTTCCCCAAACCTTTTTTTTTTTTTTTTTTTACCGTTACAGCACCAACTTAACCAAACACCCATGCCACGAAGCACTAAACCACACACTCCTCATGTGACCCCTGGTGCTGGCTGGACGAGATCGAGCTTCCAGCATCTAAGGCCAAACTGACAGCCTATGGGGACTCGGGGTGATCCCCACCAATCCCCACACCCTGAGCCCTGCGGGCAGGGCAGGGCCTGCCCCCCCAGGGCCAGCCACCCCCGAGTGGTCAGGACAGATATGGCATCAAGTAGGGGCCGGGCCCACACTGCACAGTGCTGGCACCAGGAGTGGACAGGCCCTGCCGGGGAGGGGGCGACAGGCTGGAAGGGACAAAAACACCCAGGGCATCGCCCTCCACCCCTCTGGGACCCCCACCCCGGCCCTACCCCCGTCGGACACCCCATCTCAGTCCTGCCTCCCTTCCCCGGACACTCCCCCCCCTCCTGCCTCCCTATACACCCCCCGGCCCTGCCTCCCTTCCCCGGGCACTCCCCCCCCATCCTGCCTCCCTATACACCCCCCGGCCCTGCCTCCCTTCCCCGGGCACTCCCCCCATCCTGCCTCCCTATACACCCCCCGGCCCTGCCTCCCTTCCCCGGGCACTCCCCCCCTCCTGCCTCCCTATACACCCCCCGGCCCTGCCTCCCTATACACCCCCCGGCCCTGCCTCCCTTCCCCGGGCACTCCCCCCCATCCTGCCTCCCTATACACCCCCCGGCCCTGCCTCCCTATACACCCCCCGGCCCTGCCTCCCTTCCCCGGGCACTCCCCCCCATCCTGCCTCCCTATACACCCCCCGGCCCTGCCTCCCTTCCCCGGGCACTCCCCCCCTCCTGCCTCCCTATACACCCCCCGGCCCTGCCTCCCTATACACCCCCCGGCCCTGCCTCCCTTCCCCGGGCACTCCCCCCCCCTCCTGCCTCCCTATACACCCCCCGGCCCTGCCTCCCTTCCCCGGGCACTCCCCCCATCCTGCCTCCCTATACACCCCCCGGCCCTGCCTCCCTTCCCCGGGCACTCCCCCCATCCTGCCTCCCTATACACCCCCCGGCCCTGCCTCCCTTCCCCGGGCACTCCCCCCATCCTGCCTCCCTATACACCCCCCGGCCCTGCCTCCCTTCCCCGGGCACTCCCCCCCCATCCTGCCTCCCTATACACCCCCCGGCCCTGCCTCCCTTCCCCGGGCACTCCCCCCCCTCCTGCCTCCCTATACACCCCCCGGCCCTGCCTCCCTTCCCCGGGCACTCCCCCCCCCTCCTGCCTCCCTATACACCCCCCGGCCCTGCCTCCCTTCCCCGGGCACTCCCCCCCCCCATCCTGCCTCCCTATACACCCCCCGGCCCTGCCTCCCTTCCCCGGGCACTCCCCCCCCCATCCTGCCTCCCTATACACCCCCCGACCCTGCCTCCCTTCCCCGGGCACTCCCCCCCCTCCTGCCTCCCTATACACCCCCCGGCCCTGCCTCCCTTCCCCGGGCACTCCCCCCCCATCCTGCCTCCCTATACACCCCCCGGCCCTGCCTCCCTTCCCCGGGCACTCCCCCCCTCCTGCCTCCCTATACACCCCCCATCCTGCCTCCCTATACACCCCCCCCCCGGCCCTGCCTCCCTTCCCCAGGCACTCCCCCCCCTCCTGCCTCCCTATACACCCCCCGGCCCTCGCCCCGCGCGCGCCCGCCGGCCAGGCCGCAGGCCCCAGGCTCCCGCAGCTGGCGCCGCCCCCGTGGCCCGCCCGGTCCCTACCCGCTTCCGAGCCCGAGCTGACGTCGGGCGGGGCCGGCCCGTCGCGGGCGGCGCGGGGCCCGGGCGGGGAGAGCTGCAGGATGGGCCGGCGGCCCGGCGCCGCGCGACCCTTCTTCCCCATGGAGCGCGGTGCGGCCTGGGGCGGGGCGCGAGATGGCGCGCGGGGCGTGTGACGACATAGCGGGGCGGGGCCGGGCCAGGGGGTCGTGTGACGACACGGCGGGGCGGGGCTTGGCCAGAGCCGGGGTGGGGGTGTGACGACACGCCGGGGCGGGGCTTTTGCCTGCGCCTGAGCCCCTCGCTGCGGTGGGGGAGGGAGGATCTGCCCCCGGTGTCACCCAGGGAGCCCGAGCCCCTGGCTGGGGGCTGCAGGGAGCTGCTGAGCAATGCAGGCTGAGCCGGGGGCTTTGGGCTTCTCGGACCCTGCCCCACAGCCCCGGGGCAAGGACCCAGGCAGCAGCAGGCCTGGAAGCCAGAGCTGGGATCTGCCTTGCAGCCAGGGCGTAGGGCGTAGGGGAAGCCAGAAGCCTAGGCCGGGGAGCGGGGCGGCCTAGAGAAAAGCCCAGGGACATGAACTCATGCCACCCAGAGGAGTCAGGGGGCCTGGGGCAAGGCAAGTGCGGGGGCCCTTCCATAAAAAAAAAAAAAGTTGCAATACTATAGCATACTATATTCTCATGGGGGCCCCTGCAGCGCCCAGGGCAAATTGCCCCACTTACCCCCCTCCCCGCCCTGGGATGAAGCTAGGTACAAGCTGTCACATGCACAGGTCCGGTGCTCTGGTACAGCTCTGTAACAGTCCCTGGGAGGAGCCCTTCAGTGCGTCAGCCCCCGGAAAGTCACTCTCTCAATGGGATAAGTCCCTTGGCTTCACTGCCTCCTGGGACCAAACCGCTAAGCCTGCAGCACCCCTGCTTCACATCCTGAGTTCCCTTCAGTGAGTCCACCTGAGATGGGCACCTGGGGAAGACTTGCACACCCAAAGGGAGCAAATGCATCCCCCCCCACCTTCCTTAAACCAGACTGACTCTCAGCCAGTGCTGTAAAAGCAGAAGAGTTTATTAAATGTCTGGAACCCAGCATAGAAAATCCTTATTTAACAGAATAGAAAGTTACAGCAAAGTCCATCTGGGTCAGTCCAGAAACCTCTGACCCAGTTAGGCCCAGTTCAGAAGCTTCCCTCTGCCTCTAGCAGCCCACACTTAACCTCACTTGGCCCCTCCTGTCATTTGTCCTCCTGCCGGTCACACCTGGCTAGCTTCTTAAGGACAGTGGGCTGTCCATGGTCATTTGTTGCTAGATGCCAAGTGTCCAGGCAATTGGAGTGGCCGTTGTCTTCTGGGACTCTCCTTGGGCATGGGGGGACAGGCAGCTAAGCGTCAGTCACACCTGTATCTCTGGGCTTCTGCAACAAGCATACAACCCTTTCCCACCACCTAACCAGGGGAAACTGAGGCACACAATATTAATCAAAAATATTACAAAAAAATCTCAGTCACAAACTCCCCCACTTCCCTAGTTGAAGGAGGGTTTGAGCCAAGCTGCCCAGAGAACATGAGTGCCCAGGCCCAAGGAGATGGTTTGCCTTGAAAGCAGAGTCCTTGACTCATTTTAAGTCAGTGAGGATCTTCAGCTGAGCAAAAGCTGCAAGAGGAGGTGGGAAGGAAGGGAATGCACCTGGATAGCACAAATTAACACTGCTGGGATGGGGTGGGGTTCTCGCTGGGGCACAGAAGGGTGGCTGGCTGTTGGTCCAATGTGCTGCCACTAGGTCATGAAGTACACAGGACCTCAGCACTTCTGTCTTCAGGAGACGAAGCAGAGAAGTCAGACCCTGGGGTGGTGGAATGAAGTGGTTACCTGCTGATCTTTATTCAGCCACTAACTGTCCGCCTGAGCTGAAGTTGGATGAATGGTGCACATTGCTGAGCAGCAAGTGATGGGAAAAATCCACCCCCCCACCCCCCATATCCCTTGTTAACCTAAGTTATATAGGCCAATTCAACCGTGAGTGACCAAGCTGGATGCAGCACTGAGTGGGTGAGGTTCCTTGGCAGGTCAGAGTTGATGACCAGAACGGACCCTTATCTTACATAGAATCCTAGAATATCAGGGTTGGAAGGGACCTCAGGAGGTTATCGAGTCCAACCCCCTGCTCAAAGCAGGATCAATCCCCAACTAAATCATCCCCGCCAGGGCTTTGTCAAGCCTGACTTTAAAAACCTTTAAGGAAGGAGATTCCACCACCTCCCTAGGTAACCCATTCCAGTGCTTCACCACCCTCCTAGTGAAAAAGTTTTTCCTAATATCCAGCCTAAACCTTCCCCACTGCAACTTGAGACCATTACTCCTTGTTCTGTCATCTGCTACCACTGAGAACAGCCGAGCTCCATCCTCTTTGGAACCCCCTTCAGGTAGTTGAAAGCAGCTATCAAATCCCCCCTCATTCTTCTCTTCTGCAGACTAAATAAGCCCAGTTCCCTGAGCCTCTCCTCATAAATCATGTGCTCCAGCCCCCTAATCATTTTTGTTGCCGCTGGACTCTTTCCAATTTTTCCACATCCTTCTTGTAGTGTGGGGCCCAAAACTGGACACAGTACTCCAGATAAGACCTCACTAATGTTGAATAGAGGGGAACGATCACGTTCCTCGATCTGCTGGCAATGCTCTTACTTATACAGCCCAAAATGCCATTAGCCTTCTTGGCAGCAAGGGCACACTGTTGACTCATATCCAGCTTCTCGTCCACCTAGGTCCTTTTCTGCAGAAGTGCTGCCTAGCCACTCAGTCCCTAGTCTGTAGCAGTGCATGGGATTCTTCCATCCTAAGTGCAGGACTCTGCATTTGTCCTTGTTGAACCTCATCAGCCTCATACATGTGGCTAGGAACAATGCGCTTGGCTTGGGAATAAATTCTCCAGCAGGGCACGTGGGAAGAGGCGGATGTCAGCTAGGAACTCACTATTTCAAATCCTTTTGTGCTACAAATCCCAGCTGCCCACAGCCTTGCTTTGCAGATTGTCTCAAGGGGAATGCCAGGCAGGCAATGAGCCATTTCTTCTGAAGCAGTGGCTGCTGCCTAGGACAGAAGAGCCAGACATGACCCAGCCGTGCCCCCTGCAAGCACTAGAGTCAGAGTCTAGGAACTGGTGCCCTGCATTCAGCACCTGCACCATGCAATGGGGGAAAATGTTCCCCTTTATGGGAACCTCTGTGCCTTTGGTTTCCTCCTTCCTTCTCCAGCCTCCTTTGTGCTTCTCTGCCTTATGTGATCTCCCCTAGCCCCTCTGCACTTTCCAATTCCCACCTCCCCTGGGCTCACAGCTAAAAGCCTCAGCAATGGACTAACTAATGCTGACCCTTAACGTGCTGTCATCTGACTTTAGAGCAGATGCTCCATCAGGACAGAGGGGCTAAGAGAGAGTTTGTGCCCCCAGACAGACCCCTGCCTAGCTGCAGACTCGGGCAGAGACAGCAGCAGCAAGACGCTGTTCATGTTTGGAAGGTTTTCTTCACAGCCATGAGGATTAGTAAATATTTGTATTGCTGCAGCACCTAGGAACCATAGATCATGGCCACGAGGTGCTGTGCAGACAGAACTAAGGGACAGTCCCTGCCCCAAGTGCTTACAATCTAAACAGAAACTGGTTTTAAAGGCAAGTTGAGATTCTGTCTCAGACTCTGAGTCTGCCCATCAAGTAGGTTGCTCCCGAGTTAAGGAGTTTTCTTCTGCCGCTTAAGTGTTTACAGCTGAATGTGCAGAAGTTGTCAGCCGGCCCAAAAACACCAGAGGCCAGACCAATATCTCTTCTCAGTCAGTTGTTACCCAGTCACCTGAGCGCTCGCACAGATGCCAAGCCGGTGCCCCTTAGCTGCAGCTTTGGGACACGCTCCTTTCAATGGCCTAACACAGCAATCTAAACTTAGGCTTGTAATAAAGTTTCATTTTATTAAAGATCATTCAAAAACGCCACAATAAATAAAGATGACAAACCCTTTCATTCCCATTTATAATACAGGCTAAGAACGACAGGACCTCCCGGCCAAAGGCATTCAGTAAAAACAGAAATGGAGGGAACTTGGGGTTTACGGAGTGTGGGAATTACAGCGCAATAAACTAACCCACTGTCTTCTTGATTGAAAGTGGTTACATCAAAGCGATACAGATTGGGTCTCCAGCGCATTAAAAATAGAAGCTCTCCAATCCCCTGACTCGGGCAGGGAATACTGTTTTTGGACCATTATGGAAAAATAGACTTTGTATTATAGCACCACCAGCCGCACATGGGGCAGGCATGTGACCCCGACCTTTCCACTCACAGTGACAGCCCCATGCATAAGGCCTGGTCACTGCAGAACATTGCAAGCTCTCCCTGGGGCTGGGTCTCCAGCCCCGTCAGGCCACGCAGACTGCTAGTTCCGGCGATATAAGAGATCTCGGGTTGCCGTGTCAACCTTTTGTTGGTAGTCCTCCAGTTTGTCCTGCACCTTCTGGTACAGCTAGGAGAGAAGAGTGAGGGCAGCCATAAGAGGAGATAGAGCAGCACCAGGGGACAGAACAGTCGCTTCCCCCCCTCAAGTCTCCACTTAGACCATCATTATCACGCTGTCCCTTCGCAAGACCTGGCTCCTGCTGGTGGGAGAGCTACACCTGCTGTCAGCTCTGCTTTAGCCACCTCCACACCTTTTCCTCCGTTTCCCCTTCCCCTGACCCCATCACCAGAAGTGTTTTAGGACACAGATTACACGGGACACACCACGCAGGGTAGAATGACAGTACTCGCGGCTTGTCAGGAGCCGAGTGGGTTAGCGAATGGGGCAGCCTAGCTGTAGCCTCTGCCGAGAGGCCCTCTCAGCCCTGGAGGATGCAGAGAGCCTGTAGCAGGGTGCTAGGGCACAGTGCTCCCTCATCTCTGCCCGGCCACATTCACCTTGCTCCTGCAGCCCCCTTCCCGGGAGCCCCCTTTGGGCAAGGAGGTGCCCAGAACTGAGTGCTGCCATGCCAGAGTGCAGGACCTTCACCGCCCTGCTCCTCGCACGTTGCCTCTGCACACGCAGCCCAGAGCTGCAGGGTCCTTTGGCTTCCACCCCAGCTAATCGCTGCTCTGCTGGCCACTATCACCTGGTCTCACAGCATTGCTGTTTTCCAGATTTCTCCCTGCTCTGGATTCCATAGGCACTATCCGTGCTGAGCCAAGCTAGAGCCTCTTTCCTGCCCAGCTCTCCCTGCCTTTGCTGGAGGAAACAACTTCTCATCTGGCTAGCCGGGACCGCCACCCACTCACGTACTGTTTACTCCCCTTTTCAACTCAGTCAGGAAGATTTCTAGTCACTCCACTCCCTGCATTAGCCCTCCGGGTACCTGCCCTCAGCCCACTGCCTCGCCATTCAGAATCTCACTATTGGCAGCCCTCCAGCCTCTTGGCAAAAGGGATTGAGAGACTAGAAATTCATTTAATAGACATGTAAGGTTCTGCGAGGCACAAATGCTTGTCAGCACAGACCTACAGTGTCTGGCCACGGCCCTTCCTTCACCCGCCGAGCTCACAGAAACAATCCCCTTTCCTCCCAAGACACATTCTTTGCCAATTCCCACTCTGGTGAGTTGCTCCTTGTTTTGTTACCCTCCAAGATCACATACACCCTCTGTGGAACTTCCCCACTCACAAGGGATTGTTTCCTGTCCTGATTGCTGCGTGGGACAGGAGTAGGGTTGCTAACTGTCCAATTGCAAAAACCCAAACACCCTTGCCCCACTCCTGCCTTGAGGCCACACCCCTGTCCCACCCCTTCTCCAAGGCCCCGCCCCTGCTCACTCCATTCCCCCTCCCTCCATCACTCGCTCTCCCCCACCCTAACTCACTGTCACCAGGCTGAGGCAAGAGATTGGGGTGCAGGGTCTGGGAGAGAGTTAGGGTGCGGGCTCTGGGCTGGGAGTTGGGGTGCAGACTCCGGCGGCGCTTACCTCAGGCTGCACCCGAAAGCAACTGGTACATCCCTCTGGCAGTGGCTCCTAGGCGGGAGGGGTGGGGGGAGGGCAGAGGGTCTCCACAGCTGCCCCTGCAGCTTCTACTGACCGCAGTTCCCACCAATGGGAGCTGCAGAGTCGGCGCTCGGGCAGCACGTGGAGGTGTTTCCCCACCCCACCCTCCCAGGATGTGCCAGCCGCTTCCAGGAGCGGCACGGAGCCAGGACAGGCAGGGAGCCCGCCTTTACCCCGTTGGACTTTTAGTGACTAAAATCTCCCGGTTTGGCTTCAGTCGCCTCCAGGAGATAGAGCCTGATTCCGGGAGACTCGGGCGAAACTGTGAGGGTTTGCAACCCTAGCCAGGAGGAAGCTCATGGCACAGTGCTGCACCAGGCAGCACGGCACCAGTTTGGGCACACCGGCTTTTTTCCATACAGCTGAAAAGTCGTGGAGGAAGGGGGAGGTCCTTGCAGCAAGTCTCAGTGGCCTGGGGACTCTCTCACTCCCCTGCTAGGAGAGACAGATGAGCAGTTCAGGCAAGATTTCCACATGCTCATCCCTATTCTGCCAACGCTTTTAAGCATCTTCTGTTCCTCCTAGTGGCTCTTTTTCTGTTAAAGGCAGATCAGACTAAGCCTTGGCAGCCATCCATTTCAGAACCTTCATTTATCAGCGGGCTCCTACCTGTTCCCTTCCTCCCCGGTGCACCTTGGTAATGCTCCCATCCCCTCGGGCAGAGCCACCCGGCTCAGGACTTTGGGTGGCAGCACTGTGGAGATGTACTCACCACAAAGCTGTGATGGTTTGTCGTGTTCTCTCCCAAGGCCCGAAGCAGCTGGTCAATAGCGGAGTATGGCAGCCACACCATTGGTGCTATAGCAGACAACGGACGCTAAAGGGAAGAGTAGCCATTAGTACTAACTACAGCACTAAGCACTTATCTAGCACTTTTAATCCATAGACCACAATTATCCCCATTGTACAGATGGGGAAGCCGAGGAACAGGGGAAAAGTGACTTGCCTATGGTCACCCAACAGGCCAGTGGCAGAGCCAGTAGCAGAACCCACGTCTGCAGAGTCCCCGTCCACTGGGACACACTGCCTCTCCTTTAAACTGGTTTGTGGTCACTGCAGAGATGCTTAGCAGTGTTACGGGCAAGGAGGAAGTCAAATGGCAGCCAGATGTTGGTTTCGGAGGAGCTAGGAACCCAGTGATGTTCCCCAGGAGGCACATTGTGTCACATTAACCCAGTCAGGAAGGTGCCATGGGTTAGTTCTTTGAAGAGCCTCACCCTCCTTCCGGGAGTGTTACACAGAACCAGGATCAGTAACAGCACAGACGAACTGCCCCACCAACACACGCTTGAGCAGCACAGCGGAATGGGCTGGGCAGGGCTCCTCCGCATGGGCCTCACTCATGCTTCGGCCAGCAGCTCCACTACTGCCATGGGCACCTCCTGGGGTGGGCAATGGGGCCGCCACTTGCCCTTCCTCCAGCTCTGTCTATAGGGAGGCGCTGCCCTAGAGGCCCAGCCAGAAGGGCTCTGCAGTGTGCAGCTGGGAGCCCCTCTTTGCAGGCAGGGCACTCTGGAGGAGCTGCCCTGAACCTCGGCTCTGAGCTGGCTGCCACCAGCTGCTAAGGCAGTGGGGAATGGTCACAGGAGCAGGACCGGGGGGTGTTTCAGCCCTCGCCTACCTCAATCCCAAAGTGCTCGTGGCCCTTCCCCAGTAAGGCGTCCACGTACTCCAACACCAAGTCCACGGCTTCCTCCAGGAGGGCGTAATTCAAGTAGAGGCGAAGGAGCTCAGCAGCATCCACCTTCTGCGAGCAAACAGAGTTAGTGATAGCCTGGGCCTAGGCTGTGAGGGGCGCAGGGGTCACTCATGCCCTAGCAGCCACTGCCCCGAGCCCGGGTCCGGAGCCTCGGGACCAGCCACACACAGTCCCTGGGTCCAAGTCCCTTTCCACCCCTGATCCGGAGGAGCCTCTGGTCCTGGCGTGGCTGTTCCAAGCTATGTGGTCCCTGGGGAGGTTCCAGCGGCCAGGGGTTCCCGGCGTGCTAAGTGGTCTGATCACACGCCTGCAGCCAGGGCTCCCCAGGCTCTGCTGCCTGAGCCACTCAAAGCCGCCAGACGGGCTGGGGATCTGCCCTCAGCACGGGGCAGGGTTTCACCTAAACCAGAGTAATCACACTCAGGGTTACATTTCCCACGGCACCAGCCTCTCCCAGGTACGCACAGGGCCACACAACAGCCTGGGATATGCTCTGGCCGAAGAACAAAAGCTACCCTCCTCGCTCCTGCCCCTGCGTTCTTCGCCCAGGCTCCCTCCAAAAGCACCTGATTCTATTGTTACTCCCCTTTTTAACAGCCCTTGGGATCTTGCACCTGCTGGCTCTTGCCTCTGCAGGCTTCTGAATCTTCCTGCAATCACGCCCCCCAAGCAGCCCCCTTTCCGGCTCACTTGCCTCCCAGCGAAACCTTCCCAATACACTCACCCCACAAGCACCCTGCCCTAGTACAGCCCCACCCTCTGGTGCCCCCTAATATCTCCTAGCCCTTAGAATACACCCAATTTACAAGCACGGATAGTGGCTCATTCTCAGTTACACAACTTGCCTTACAACCTCACTGGATGAGCCAGGATAGAAAGAAGCGCTGTTCCTCTCCATTATCCCCTGCCGGGTAAGGAACGACCACATGGGTCTGTTACTCAGACTGTATATGGCACACACGGGAACGAAGTTATGTCTGCCACGGAAAGCTTCTCTGGTTCCTGAGTGTACAGTTTCAGAAGTTTCTTTCCATTTCCTTTCCAAAGGACCAAACATTTAGATGAAGCTACAGTGGCTTCACTAGAGAGGGCCGAGTATAAGATTTCTGCAGAGACTACGGCTGCTTTTTGAAAATGGGGTTAGCCACACTTCCAAGCTGACTACAGTCATCTCCCCAGGAGCCAGAGAAATCCATGTTTCCGAAAGTGACACTGCAACCGCTACAGAAGGTTAAAGCCAGTCAGTCCATTGGCAACCCTTTTCACTCCCTCAAATATCTTCCTTTTGGGTTGAAATTCAAACCAAAGAAACAAACAAGTCTCCTTAGCTGAGTTCATACTAAGAATGAGTCATGGTTCCCCAATCAGCTGGACCATTTTAAACTTCAACCGATCTGAACTGATTTGGTGCACAAGGTAGCAGCAGCACAGGTAGCACCACCAGTGGCGAAGGTTGCCCAACACTTCCCATTGTCAGGCCCTGCCTTTCAGTTGCTTATCACTTTGTCTAACTATTAGTGCTGACGTTTCCCGTGCTGAATGTTACTGGAAAGTTTCATTTCTCAGAACAAGAGCAGCAACACCACACCTTTTTTGCCCCATGATAAAAAATTCCTCCAACTCTTTTACAGATAAGTTCTAGCGCCTCCGTGCTTTGGACCAGGAGCTTGAAATTTGCTGTGGGGGGGGGGAGGGGGGGGAGGGGGCAACCATGGTGTCATGGATATGCCTTTTGCTCTCCCATAAACATCTGCCCAAATCCTCAGAAAGTCTCAGTTTGCACCTGGTCAGTAGAAGCTTGTTCAAAGTTTAACAGCTGAACTATTCAAAGATTCCATTTGCACTGAGCATGCTCCATCCCAGGGCTGTTTGCCATTCCCTGCAATTGCTAGTCCAGGCAACCAGGCGCTGTGGCACTGCCTCTGCTGTGCTGTCAGTGCTCCCCCTGCTGGTGCCTAGGCCCCTAGTGAAGGGGAGAAGGAGGAAGCTACCCATCTAGAATGTAGAGGTGAGAAGATCTGGAGAGAAGAGGCAGGAGACTGGGACAAGGACAGCTGTGAAACTCACTGGCAAGATGTGGATCTCATCCCCCTTTAGTGTCTGGCCCACACAAAGGATGACAACCTACTACTGCTACTAGGTCAGCATGATCCAACATGATGGAATAGCAGAATTTTCAGTTTGCTTTTACAAAACTTAGAAAACTACGTAAAAATTATGTTAAAAGAATAGTAAAACTGCAAAACAGAGCATGTGAGAGTTTCCAGGGGCCTGAGCAAACTTAATTCGGCCTCCTTGTAATTACAGTATCACATACTATTTTCCTCACAGCCCCTGCCTCATTCAGTGCATCCTCCACCCCTGAAGAGCCCCTACCCTCTCCAGGAGACCCCTGGCCCCCCAACATGCTGTCCCCCCTTGAAAGAACCCTCAAGAGCCACTGACCATGCATCCTCTTCACTTCAACCCCATACAAGAGTCCTCGTATCCACACGCTCCCCCACTCCCAGCAACCATCTAAGTTCCTTATCCAGAAGCCCCATCCTCACCCCACACAGCAGCCTCCCCTCCCCCCGCTGACCTCCTGCCCTTCCACACCCCCAAACACAGCAGCCTCCTCAACAGGGAAAGTTACTCCTCCCAGACCCTAACTTCTGATGCCTCCCCACACCCTCTGCAGCCTGACCAAACCCAAGATGTAGCCAAGCTGCCCTGTTCACCTGGCTTTGTAGCAGCTAAGAAAGTTGCCTGTTTCCAAGGCTGGGGAAGGGGAAGTCTAGTTTGGAGATCAGACTCTTTGGCCCTTGAAATTATTTTAGTTTGGTTTGGCTTCTGAACTACAATGGGTGCACGATAAACTGCATGAGCACAAAATTCCTGACCAGCAGATGTACTGGAAGCAATCACACAGCCACACAATTGTCTCTCCCCCTTCTCCTTCCTTCGACGTAGACACAGAAACATTTACCTTGTAACTGTTGATAAGCCAGTTGGGCAGCGGCACCCCATGAGAGAGGAGCTTGTTGATTACACAGTGATGATACAGATGGTTCTGGGATTTGTATCTGTCCAGGTAGGAAGATAACAGCCGCCAGGCTTCATCTGTTGCACTAGAAGACAGGATAGAGTACATCATTTTCTACTTCTGCGCTTAGACTGCAATGGGGTAGCTTGTGCATTACCAGCTGTGCGTTAGTCCCCAATAGATACATGGAAAACAGCAATCACAGAGACCTGGAGCTGAAAGGGGGCAGCCAATTGGAGATGAGCTTGTAGCAAGATTTAGAAATAAGAAAGGAAATGCAATGTTGTCAAGTACCAGCAGTCCTAGTGCTGGTTTTACCTGAGGTGTGACCAGGCCAACAGCATGTGCTTAATGCCTGCATTTAAAACAGTGCATTTACAAGTACACCTCTACCCCGATATAACTCTGTCCTCAGGAACCAAAAAAATCTTACCACATTATAGGTGAAACCACGTCATATCAAACTTGCTTTGATCCGCCAGAGCGCACAGCCCTGTCCCCCGGAGCGCTGCTTTACCGCGTTATATCCGAATTCGTGTTATATTGGGTCGTGTTATATCGGGGTAGAGGTGTACACCTAAGTGAGGTATAGAGGAAAGGCAAACACACGCTTCGCTGCTGCTTGTGTGTGGCTGGAGCCTTGGGGCGTGTTTGGATTACACTGCCAGAGTGCCGTCCTCTTCCCCAAAAGCTTCGATGCTACAGGGTTCCCTCTGAAGCAGCTGCAATCCTGGGATTTTTATGAACCCACGAATCTTGGTTTTGGTAAGAGATTTTTACCACAAGAAGCTGCAGCAACGTCTACCTTTGAAGAGCAGCCCTGAACAGTCTCTTCCAGGAAGAACAAGCACCCTTACCTGGACTCCTTGGTGGTAATGACAGAGGAGAGCTGGTTTGCTGCTAGCCAATCCCAGGCCTCTGCCTGAGCCGCTTCCCCGCCGAACTGCAGTTTGATGCATCTGGAACACACAACATCCAGCATCATACACTGCACACAAAGCTGGGGTCCCCATGCCCTCCCCTCCCACAGCTACACCATGAAACTGTTCAGTCAGGTTGGTCCTCCCCGATGCAGTTATACTCCCAGCAGTTCCTGGCTTAGCTGGTATAACAGGAGATGCAGTGGTAACCACTTGGTTGAAGTTAAACTCTTCAGATAGGTCAATTTAAAAAAACCTTAATCACACCCTAGCTCCTAAGTGACAAGAGCCCCTCAATAACCAACCTGACCCAAACAAACGTGACCTGTTCTGCAGGCACTAGGAAAAGCCAGGACACTAAGCATGGGAGTGTAGTCTGCATGTGCCAACAAGCAGGAATGGCCTCTCAAGCACTCCTAGCACGGCACCCTTGTGATTCCAATACACCCCTGTGGAATCACAGCATTTGCTGGTGTGAAAAGAAATGCTGCAGAAGTACTCCAGGTGTATTCCAGTATCTCTCTCTCCAACATAAGGGAAGCCAGCCCCACATGTGCTCCAGCAGGCACAGTTTGAGAACAGCTGAGCTACAGTGAGGAAAGCCTCTTTGCACTCAGTGAACATCAATGCTGCCAGCCCCAGAGCCCAGACACCCCGTGTCAGAGCCACGACGCCAGGAAGGATTTAAAACACTCCTGTTTTGATGTTTTCTGATTTTTAGATCTTAGGGGGCAGCCCCTCACTGCTGATGTGTGTTGAAGATCATTTTAGGTTGAAAATTCAAGCTTAGATGCACACACAAGTGTGGGACTCCCCCACAGCGGCTTGAGGGGGTGGCTCTTAGCCCTCCCCACCCCAGGAGTGAGGAGAGGGTATCACTAACCATCTCCTTCCCTTTTGCTGATCCCTGCCCTCCTCAGTTAAACCCAGCTGTTTCCAAGAGCACAACTAACACACACCTAAAATTCGCAGGCTTCTGAGACAGCTGAGAGTTGACAGGCCAGGTCATAATTCCACAAAGCTTATGCAATACAAGTTCTTCAGCATTTGTGTTATACAACCTTAAAAGCATGATAACGTGTCACATACTTGAAAGCCAGTCCCTCAAAGACAGGTGTCAGGGGGAGTTTGAAGGTCTGGCAGAGCGAGACAGCTGTGTCAAAGAGGCCAGCCTGAACCAAGAGGGTGACCATTTCCTCTGGAGAAGAGCTTCCTGCGCAAACAGAACACCCAGTCAGCGCATGCTGCAAACTGACCATTCACACATACCTTCTTAAAATGCAACACTGCAGCATGGAACAACGCCTTACTGAGGGATTCACTGGGAAAGCTACACTGAGGTAATACCTTAGAAGTCAGGAAATTCTCCACAAGGCAACATTAGACTGTGCAAAGTGGCAGGGTTATAAACAGTGTAAATAAAAAAGTGTTAGGAGACTCTGGGAATTACAGAAAAACAAGTCTGACTTCAGTGCCAGGTAAACTGGCTGAAACAGTAACTCAAAGACTAGGAAAGTTTGATGACTCTTTAACCTCATTCTCTTAAACTGCTGGACTTTATATATATTAAAAAAAAAAAAAAACCAGCCCGCGGCAGAGTGCAAGCATGGGAAGAAAGCCTCAGCCTAAATGGTTAAAGTTTGGCAAAATTATAACTGATCAAAACAGATTATAACCAAAAAGTGTTCAGCAAGTTTACCCATAGGCGTCGTTCGGCTGTAAACCCAAACCCTGCTTGCCTCTTGGTAGCAGGGAAGAAGATCGATGGGGATATTCTTACTCTTAGGTGTTTGTACTATGCTGACAGCCATCAATATTACAGGCTAACGAGTGATCCTGCCTCTGAGGTGGAACACAGCAGTGTTCAACAGCACAAAGAAACACAAGTGTATTGGTTCTGGACAGGCAGTGAAAAATACTGTATCCAATTAAAACTGCAGGAGACGTTAAGGAGGCAGAAGGTAATTACTTGAGCTGGAATTTATCTAGGAGAAGAGCCACCTACTCTTGAGAGATTTAACCTCCCCCTACCCCCAATTTGCCTAGACTTCTGAATGACAACAGCAAAGAAAGTGACTAACAGCAGCAATGCCCCAGACATTTTGCAGGTGCATTGGTTAAAGAATAGACTGAAGAGATGCTCACGATTCATACTTCTTGTAGCAGCCTAGAAGGGACCACTGTGATCATCTAGTCTGACCTCCTAACACAGGTCAGAGAACTGCCCCCAAACAATCCTTAGAAAAACATCCAGTCTTGACTTAAAAATGGTCAGTGATGGAGACTCCACCGTGACCCTTGGTAAATTGTTTCAATGGTTAATTACTCTGATTGTTAAAAACTTAAGTCTTATTTCCAGTCTGCATTTGTCTAACTTCAAGTCTTTGGATTGTGTTAGACATTTCTCTGCTAGATTGAAGAGCTCATGATTACCTATCTGTTCCCAGTGCAGGTACTTATAGACTGTGATCAAGTCACCCCCTAACCTTCGCTTTGTTAAGCTAACTAGATTGAGCTCTTTAGGTAAGTCTATACTGCAATTAGACACCCATGGCTGGCCCGTGCCATCTGACTCAGGCTTGTGGGGCTCAAGCCATGGGGCTGTTTAATTGCGGTGTAGATGTTGGGGCCTGGGCTGCACCTAGGGTTGCCAACTTTGATTGGACATATTCCTGGAGGTTTCATCAGATGACAACCTGAGGGGGGAGGGATAGCTCAGTGGTTTGAGCATTGGCCTGCTAAACCCAGGATTGCGAGTTCAATCCTTGAGGGGGCCACTTAGGGATCTGGGGCAACATCAGTACTTGGTCCTGCTAGTGAAGGCAGGGGGCTGGACTTTATGACCTTTCAAGGTCCCTTCCAGTTCTAGGAGATAGGATATCTCCATTTATTTATTTAATTAAAGATTAATCTTTAATTCCTGGAGACTCCAGGACAATCCTGGAGGGTTGACAACCCTAGCTGCAGCCCAGGCTTTGGCACTCTGCAAGGCGGGAGGGTCCCAGAATTCCAGCTTCAGCCTGAGCCCAAACAAACACAAGTAAACAGCCCCTTAAGCCTGAGCCCTGCGAGCCCAAGTCAGCAATGGGTTTTTAATTGCAGTGTAGACATACCCTTTGAGTCTCTCACTATAAAGCAAATTTTCTAATCCTGTAACCATTCTCCTGACTCTTCTCTGAACCATTTACAAACACCCCTTGTAGGTTTCCCATTCCAGTACAGCCAGGTCCATCCCTGGTTCGCTTGTGAGATCTGACGAGATCACAAGACAACGTGGCTGCAGGTGCAAAACAGTTTCACATCACCCCTCCGTGCGTACGAACTACGCCCCGACTCTCTAAAAGCAGCTCGGAGCTGCTGTTCCGAGCCCTGTGGGCCAATATCCCACCCCTACCTGCAACAGCCGCTGTCGATGGGTCATGCTGCGCAAGAGTTAGTCGGATGTGAGCCAACATGCACTCCTTCTCCAAATCCTCCAGCTCCAAGATTTCTATCTGGCGTGCTGCTGTACAGAACAGATGTTTATTTAGAGAAGCCCAGTGCAGGCCAGATGTTTTACAGACAACGGGGATGGGAAAGGCCCTGCTTTACAGAGCTTATGGTCTAAACAGTCAATAGATAGAGGAAGATTGAGATGCAACCTACCAGTGACTGAAGAGAGCATTTAGGATATATGTCTACACCGTAATCTGGTGGGGGGATTACAGTGCGCGTAGACAGCTCTGACCTAGCACGAGACTCGATTATCTAGTTAAATCAAAACTCTTTCGGGTATATTGATATGCGCTGCAATCACTCCTCAGGACCGCAGTGCAGGCCTACCCTAAGTTAACACTTCCACAAGAGGATTACTAGCCTTTCGGGGACTCAGTGAAACCCATTTTTTAAGGAAGGACTTGCAGGAGAGTGTCGAGGCATGGCAGACGAGGCCAGAAAGGGAGCTCCAACCTCAGAGCACCCTAGGAAAGAAGCTGCAGCATCTGCAATTACGTATAAAACAAACCAAGTTTAAAACACCCTCAGCTGTGGTGACTAATGGAACCCTCTATCCCATCAAGATGCACATATTAGGTACTTGAGTAGCCACCTGACCTTTGCCTGTAGCCTTTGCCCTACCTCCCCCAGTGCTCACATCATGGCTGAAGTACATTGCAGGATATTCAGGGCAGGGGCCACGTCTTCTATGGTTGGATGGCACCTAGCGCACGCTGCAGCACTCAATGAACATGCAAGTTGCACACGTGCTCAGTCAGTGAAGCTAAGGGTGAAGAAGCCTTGGGGAATGGCCCATCCTGGCTTTCTGAAGGCTGCAGAAAAACTGATCTTCTGGAGATGCCATGTGCTGTGCTCTCCCTTAATCAAGGATGTATCTGGGGCACATGATAAAGCAGATCTGGACTCGCCAGAACACTCACGCTCTCATTTTAGCCGGCAACAACTAGAATTTGCTCTCAATGTTTTAAATAAGTGAAGGACTTTTAGATTATAGGTCTTCAAAATGGCTCCTCTGGACATTATGCAGAGGGGCTAGCATGCCTATGTGTCCCTCTTATCAACCTATGGAGTCATATTACAGCAAACAGTTGAAGAACAGAATTCACCTTGACTGACTTCTCCTTGCTAGTTTTTAAATGCAGCATTTAGACAGATCCAGTTAAGAACATTACAAATGCCAGACTCTGGTTAACAGAACAGGTAATTTTTATTATTATTCCTGTCTTTTGAAATGTTAAAGAAACTAGACACGGTGCCCCAGGCAGACCTTTTGTGGTGCCCATTTCCCACTAAATCACATGCCTTCAGAAAATATTTCGATACCGAAATGAAGATAAATACACATGCAAGACCAAGCAGGGGTCAGAGTGAAGTTTGTGGTGATGAAATATGCCCTTCCCTGAACTTGCTAGGAATAGGTTTGTTATGCAGACAATGTAAGACAAGAGGAAAGGCCATTGTTGTCATAACTCTGATGTTTTTGTATTTTTTACAAATCAGTCTGCTGGAATGTTAAGAATGCAAATATCAAGGCCAGGGGGGGGGGGGGGGGAAGTGGGTTAGAGAAAGGCAGCACACTTTTTGAATGCTACTTCAAGTGGTACAGAGGCTGTGGAAGGAGGGGAGCCCTCTCCCAGGTTACTAGCAAGTGGCACCACTTTTGAGTCAAAAACAAAGAGTCCTGGAATACAAGAATTATGGGAGGCGCCAGTGACTTACTTGGGACAGCTGTACACTCCCCATCATGGCTTCTCTTTGGGGATGCTCCTGGGCGTTCATACTGCCAGGAAGAAAAACATTTAGTTGAAGTTGGATTTCAAAGGGTAGGCCGCTTCCCATTCCCCGTCTAGTGCTCCATCTCAGACGCTGTCACACTGGGAGAGCTGTAGGGCTATACAGCAATTCCAACGGCTACAGGGGGGAGGGAGAGCTCAGTAGTTTGAGCATTGGCCTGCTAAACCCAGGGTTGTGAGTTCAATCCTTGAGGGGGCCATTTAGGGATCTGGGGCAAAAATCTGTCTGGGGATTGGTCCTGCTTTGAGCAGGGGGTTGGACTAGATGACCTCCTGAGGTCCCTTCCAACCCTGATATTCTATCTGTATGCAGCTAAAACAAGCACAGGGCACCCTGAATGGGACTGGGAGGTGAACTTCAAGGCAGTTACCATGGCTACAGGGTTCTGACAATTACAGCATTTGCAGGTTACACAATGGCTTCCGTTCTAAACCAGATTTTACACACTAAACATGCTCAAAAAGTTCTCCTTTGGGGCTACAATGCTGCCTCTTTGGTCTCAGCCAGAAATGGATTTCTCTTTTTTCCCCACCCTCAAGTACAAAGAAAATCCATCCATCTGCATGTGTTATAAGTCTGGGGGGGGGGGTGGGGGGGAGAAGAGAGAGGATGCATAAATATATTTTGTACTTTTTGCTTCCCGGACAGCTGACCAAAAAAAGCAACTGGGTTGTGTCTAGGTCTCAGCCATGAACAGTCAGTCAAGATGGAGAAAACTGGGAAAGTTCAGAGTTTTCAAGTTTTCGGCTGATCGTGGTTAGCAAGTATCTGAATATTTTAACCATCTGGAAGTAGTTGTCCTTGCCCCTTGTGCAACATGGGCCTTGTCTAGACAAACAGGTTTGCTGGCATAGCCGTTTGTTAGAACTATACCAGCCAAAGAGCTCTTCTGCCAGTACAGCTTAGCCCAGTTCCCCAAATGGACTCATCAGTACTGGAGTGAGGACTCTTTTGCCTGCAGAACTGTCTCCACACTGGGGCTTTGGCAGCAGAGCTGCGTTGGTCAGCTTGCAATTCTCTCACCCCCCACACTGACATAGCTATACGGCAATCCATTTTTCTAGCGTAGACCACGCCATAGTGATGTTATGAAACACAAAAGTTGCCAGCTTAATCCCTGCTGAGTATGATCAAAAGGGGGCTGAGAGAGCAGGCTAGATCCCCCCCACTCAGTCGGAGCCCTGGCTCAATGGCTGGTGCTGGCTCCTTCCTCCAGTCTCCCAATACACAGGGTCAGTCCTGTTTGAGGACAGCAGCAATAGTAGGCATTTGAGATTGGCAGCCACCAGCCTGTAATGCCTATGGCTAAGGCCCTACCAAATTCAGGTTCATTTTGATCAATTTCATGGCCAGAGGGATTTTTAATTCATCAATTTCACGTTTTCAGATGTTTACATCTGAAATTTCCTGGTGTTGTAACCTTGAGGTCCCAACAAAAAGGTACCCGGGGTGGGCCTCCCCCCCCCCACCCGCCCCACCCGAGGAGCCATGCAGGGGAAGGACAAGTCCTGTCCCGCCCCAGCCTGGCCGGGACTTGCAGCTAGGAGCCCCAGCTGGGGCACTCCCAGCAGAACGGGGGATATCTGATTTCATGGGGAAGGGCTTATTTCATGGTTCGTGACACGTTTTTCACGGCCATGAAATTGGTAGGGCCCTACCTATGGCCGACCGCACATACTCTATGGTAGCAGGAATGGTAGGTGAACCCCATTGGTGACATCAGAACGGCCTTACAGTGGAAGCACCTTCACAACGAGAGGGGTCGCTACTAAAAAAAAAACCAGGCCCATAGCCAACACTTGGACAGACAGTTTTAAAATAAGCCGAAGGTTCAAGATTTCATACCACTGCTCCGGAAGCCGGCTGCACTATCCATGCGTATTCTGGGCGGATGAGCCGTAAGCAGTTAATGGCAGCAAGATAGCAGTTCCCTTGTTTCTGAAGTCCACGGAGCGTCCGCACCTCCCTGCCCAGGCGCATGCCATATTCAAACATCACCGTCCCAGCTGGGGAAGAAGACGCGAACGTTTCAGCACACAGCAGAATTCTCTTTCCATTGGACTGAGTCCTCTGGGGATTTGCTGGCTATACACAGGAGGCACTGGCTAGGCCAGAGAGACGGGCAACAGTGCTACACCTAAGAGAGCCCATGGCATCTGGACAGATAAACAGCATACATCATGGAGAGAACTACACGACAGACTGTGCGTGGACACAAGATCTACCAGTACAGCTATACCAGGCAAGGAGAGCCCAGTGCCGAGATACAAGGGACTAGCGATGTCCGGGCGCCTTACCCTTGCGATAGTTGTGACGGTAGATGTGGAAAGCATAGAGCAGCTCATAGTAATTGTGAGTCATCAGGTCCACGGCGCGAGCTCGAGACTCGATTATTCCCACAACCTAAGACACGGGAGACACAGGAGTTTTTCAGCCGCCTTCCACGATATAGTTCTCCCCCCGGCCCACGGCCGGTGAATTACCTCATTATGGAGGTTCACATAGGGGAACTCCACCAGGTCCTGCAGCTGGGAGCGCTCGCACAGAACCACCACCAGCTGGCGCAAACAGTCCAGCTGCCTAGGAAGAGACAAAGGCAAAGCTATTCTAATGAACTTGGATAGGCAGGCAGGCAGGATGCACATCTGCCAGCAGAGTTCACAAGCCATGAGAGGTTCAGACTTGTGATGGGGGGTGAGGACTCCCCATCCCATTTAGACCCCAGGAGGAAGGCCTGCATTTGGCTTCAGGCCAAGCTTTTGGGAGGCGAAAGGAGGTGGCGGTGGAGAAATTTGCAGGCGGCTTGGCTGGAAGCAGGGAACCTGGACAGGGGAGCTGTTCTCTTCAAGCGTCTTAAGGAACAGAGTTCCTCCTTCCTTCCTCGCCAGAAGGTGAGCGATTCAGGCCGAACCTCCGCACTACCGAGTCCCATACATACACTCCCCGCCCGGGCTTACGAATCTGATTGGGGTGAGAAAGCCTCTCACTGACTGGCTGGCCAGTCTCTGCCCCTCTTGGTCGTGTGTTCTTCTCCTGCCAGGAAGGGGCTTCTCGGACAACAGACAGTCTGTTAGGACCTATTTAATGTGGGCTTGGGGGAAGTGGGGGGTGTTCTCAAACTATTTTTGCTGGGAACCCCTTTAAAAATATTTCAGACTGTGATGACCAGCCCCCCCCCACCCCACCCCCAATACCATGCCACCCAGCTCTGAAGGCAACACCATCGTCAGCAACAGGGCAGAAGTAAGGGTGGTAATACCATACCATGCAACCCTTACTTCTGCGCAGCTGATGGTGGGGGCTCTGCCTTCAGAGCTGGGTGCCCAGCCAGCAGCTGCTGCTCTCCAGCCTCCCAGCTCTGAAGGCAGCAGCACAGAAGTAAGGGTGGCAATACCACGACCCCCCTACAATAGGCTTGCGACCCCCAGTTTAAGAAACGCTGGCTTATAGCATACCCAGGAATAAACTGGGTTTTGGCTTTCAGGGTGAGAAGGAGCTGTGGCACCCAGGCAGACCCTCGGGTTAACCACAGCCAGGGTACACAGTTTTAAACACTACAGTCCGTCTACACTAAGTGCTAGCTGGGGTTTAACCATGTTAGGCAACCTGTTCACATGATTTAACTAACACCTTACTCACTCAGCGCAGACAATGCCTGTGCTCGGGAACCCCTGGGGCCCCAGGACGTGACAGCCTGCAGCTGGGCAACGAGCCCCAGGAGAGCAGGGGCATTTCCCGCTGCAGGGGCTCTCCAAGGGCTCTATGAAAAGCTGCTAGCTCCTGCACGCTTGCCCAGGGCCAGCGTCCGCTCCGTGACACTTGTTGCTGCCGACCTGGCCATCATCTTACTGGGTACAAGCAGTACCTAAAAAGCAGCTGGATGGATGAATTGGGGCTATGGTTTCATTGGGTTATACAGACAGGCCTGGCTCCATAAAGCCCGTATTCAGGATTCAGTCTGCTTTCATCTAGCTCAGTGCCATGGTGAAAGGATCCACGTTTGAATCCGACACGCATGAAGCATCCCAATCAGTTTCTTACACGGCACTGAACTAAGCGCAAATATCACATCGGAGGGATGGTAATGTTCTGTGCTAACAGCTTTCTGAACGGGCGAGCGGTTGTGAGACAGATGCTAAGTGCAGCCCACAGCTCAAACAGCAGAGCAGCAGAGTTGAAGGACACAAGGATGTTACCTGCTGGAATCTGGATTCTGGGTTAAGGCCTCATACGCTTGGCTATTGTGCCCTAAATCCAAGTGATGTTTGAAAATGCACGTCCTCAAAGTAGCCTAGAACACCAGAGAGCGTAACTCAGTTCAGTCAATATTATCTGTACCAATTAAGATAAATTCTTGGTGCCAGCAATAGCTGCTGCATGGAAAAAACCCAATGTCTCAGCACGAAAGAATTAATGCCTACCTGGCTTCTCCAGTCGTCAGCTGCTTCTGTGATTGCTAGCGTTGCTAACTGGATGACCAGTTCAGGTAAACCAATAATGTCCAGCAATCGCAGGACCTAGAGAGAAGACACACTCTGGTTTGGGATGTAGTGGTGTCTAAGAACATGGAGAATTTTGTTTTCTATACCATGAGAAAGTTATTTCCACGCTCACTGAATTCAGAAACAGCCAAAAAGATTTTGCCGATGTTTGCAAAAAACACGTTCGTTTTCCAGCAGCTGCCAAGAATTTCAAACCCAAAGAGGGATACTTTGGTACGTTATAAACAGGGCAGGGAATCGAATCGTGTGTTTCACGGCTAGGGACTTTTCTGCAGAATCCAACCCACAGAACTGTGATCCATGACTAAAACTTCTCTCTCTCTCTCGATGTTTATAAGCCCTTATGGTTGCAACGTCAACACAGCTAACCATTTGAGGGCTGAGGATTCTAAAAGAAATGTAGCTAACACACTCATCCATCAATCCTGAGTTCCTGCTTACACCTCTCCAGGTGCCAAAAGCACCAACTGTTCCCTACTCAGCTGCCACAACCTCCAACCTCCCTCTCACCCCCACGGAGAACTTATTTGTTCTGTAGTAGCACCCAGGAGCCTGAGTCATGGAACAGGCCCCACAAGGCACTGTACAGACAGAACAAAGTCTCTGACCCGCAACCACAATGCAGTTAGGCACTCTCAACAGAATTCACAGATTAAGGCCAGAGACTCTCACCTAGTGATTCCTGCATTAAGTCCACAACTGTTTGAGCTAGAGTACATCTTTTAGAAAGATGCTTGACAAAAGACATCAAGTGAGAGAATCGATCACATTCCTAGGCCAGTTACTCCAAGAGTTAATCACCCTCATTGTTAAACACTGGCACCTTATCCCTAGTCTGCATTTATCTGGGTTTAGTTTCCACCCAATGGCTCCCATCCTGCTTCTGTCTGATCGATTAGAGCCCTCTGCCAGCAGAAGTCTCTTCCCCACATAGATCAGTCTCCGAGAACCAAATCACCTCCTAGCCTTTTCTCGGATAATCTAAATAGACCAAGCTTCTGAAGTCTCCCTATAAGGCAGTTTCTCCAGACCGCAAACCATTCTTGCAGTTTACCAGAAGTTGAGGGGCAGACTAATAAATTGCATTTAATATGAGACACACACTACAAGAGATACTGTGCTGACTTCTTCACTTCCAGGTTTTAGCCAATAACAATCCCCATTTTGTATTTACCTACCAGCAACCAGAGATTTAGCTTACTTTTATTTTGATTTGTGATTTTCTTCCTGCTGAAAGGGAGGTGTATTCCTGGTTCTCTTTTTGTAACTTTAAAGTTTTGCTCAGAGGGAAATCCTCTGTGTTTTGAATCTGACTGCCCTGTGAGATTATCTTCCATTCTAATTTTACAGAGGTGCTGCTTTTACCTTTTTTCTTTCTAATAAAGTTCTGTTGTTTTTTTAAGAATCTGATTGTTTTTTTTAGTGTCCTTAAAAAACCCAAGGTTGGTCTGTGCTCATCTTGTTTATTCTCAAGCCTCCCCAGGAAAGGGGGTGTAAGGCTTGGGGAGATATTAGGGGGGAGATAGGGCTCCAAGTGGCCCTCCCTAAATGTTTGTTTAAATCACTTGGTGGTAGCAGCGTTTACCTAATCCAAGGTACAAGGAAAAATTTGTGCCTTGGGGAAGTTTTAACCTAAGCTGGTAGAAATAAGCTTAGAGGGTCTTTCATGAGGGTCCCCACATCTGTACCCTAAAGTTCAGAGTGGGGAGGGAACCCTGACATGGTGGCAGCGGTGGGAAGGCCTGCATGAAGTATGAAGACTGGCTGCCTTGGCAGCATCTGCAACTAAACTTTCATAGCAAGCACCAAGTTGCTGTACTATCATGGCAGCAATACCTTGTCATAATACTGCAGGCGCGGGGTGGAAGCCATCTCGCCGTCCTCGGCTCGGATCAGCCTGTCCAAGAACTCCTCTTTTCCAACTTCAGATGCAGCCTGACAGAAACAGTCCAGAGCCTGGACAAAAATAAAGTTGCTAAGTACTCTCTTTCTCAGGCAACTGACTCAATCCAGAATACAGGTGAACAGGACAGCTTGGTTCTGCGACAGGCTACGCAGGGTCACCACGGGCCAGTCCATTGAGCCCTTGCTAGCTATGTGTTTCCATAGGGGTCTCAAAGCCTCCCAGGTATTTAAAAACAATTTTCCCTTCTCCCTTCCCCGTCTGAAGGAGGAATAGCTCATCTCGGGTACACTTGTGTATATGAGTGAGTGGGTGTGAGAAAATCCAAGGGAAAGTTACGCTAAAGAAATGAGTTTTGCATTTCTTTCTGAGCAACACATCTTCTAGCCCTAGGAACAGAATATAACCAGCGGTCAGGTAAGTGTGACAGTCCGGATCCACACAGCCACCACTGAACCCCGCACATGAAGCAATGCTCCACTCTGGGAAGCAGTGAAGCTGTTTTGTACCTTGTGTCCCTCGCCCATAACAAGGTAACATCTTCCCATCAAGAAGCGACAGGAACCCACGTTCACGTGACACCAGGGCTGCAGCAGACGAATGTATTCCTAAGAGACAAAGGGCATCCTCTGATCAGAGACACAAAAGCTTTAACATTCCCTTAACGCTGATTATGAACCAACACGCCCCTGTATTCAGGCAAGATAGTCCCAGTTTTACCAGAGAAACAAACTGAGGATTTCAGCTTTGGATTCCTGCAATGCTCCTTTAGTGGCATGCTGTAACTATAGTACTAAGATTAACGCAGGGCACCAGGGTGACTCCATGTTCTGCTGATCCTATTTCCAGATGTCATTTGCAAACGAGGAATCTTAATGGCAAGTGTGAGGTGTGTTATCAGCAGAGTGTCTAGCGACAACTCTAGTTAACGGCACCTACACGTTTCTGTTCCAAAGGGCCTTTTTCAGGTGCTTGTAACAGTCACACACCTTTTGGACAGATCTTCCGGGTTGGGAATCTCCACGGGAAAAATCCATGTGAACAAAAGTGGTTCAGCTGCTTTCAGCACAAAGGTGGTGGGGGAAACTCCCACACACACTTGCCATCAGTAAATGACCTAATCTGAACAGCTCCAGCTTCTCAGTGGGAGGTGACAGGAATTGGAAATTTAGCATTTGAACATGCCCCGCATCAGATGGGTGCCTCTGGAGCGTGGGATGAAAAGCCATTTTGATTTGGCTGAGTTAAAAAGGGTCAACAAATATTTGATGCAAGCTCACTCCTAATAAGGGTTTAACAATCTCCCTCCGCCCCACCAGCACCATGTATGTCTATAGAACAACTCCGTCACATTCACTGTGCAGAAGGGCTTAGAATGAGGTATCTGGCACACAGCATACAGGTGGGTCAGAAGGAGCCCTACTTCAGTGCACACGGACACATGGCCAGCAGTCTAGCACAGTATTCCCTACCCTTTTCGGGCTGGCAAGCCTTTCAGGCACAAATTTTCGCATTACATTTATTATAAAAAAAGAGTAAAAAAAAGTATCAGTGATAGTGACAGGTCTATGTAATGTGATGTATTGGTGTGCATGTTTCAAGAAGTCAGCAGAGGACATTTGACCTTGAGGGGTCAGGGTGTGCGGCGAGTGAAGGAACCAGATAGTCTTTGCTTTAGATTGGTATGTAAAGGCTCATGTCCTTCCCCCCACAGCTTGCTTTGTGGGACCCCTGGGGCTCATGACCCACCAGCTTAGAAACACTCCTTTAGCAAACAGTGCCAGCTCTCGCTCTCTTTTCTGTTTCCCCTTTTCACAAGACAAGATTACATTTTAAAACTGTGCTGAAAGAACATATGTTTGAGGCAAAGGTAAGACGGTGCTGGGAAACTTTGCTCTAAACCCTTGTGCATAAGCATCGAAAGAATGTAGCTACATAGTCACCTGTGTTCTACCTACCTATGGTACTTATCCTGCCCCCACTATTCTAGTATCCGACTGTCCCACATCAAATGTGTTCATCCCGTTCCAGATGGGAACAGAGGCAAAGACATACTAAGGGACTTGAACCTACATTTCCCGAGTCCAAACTAGCCCCCTAACCACTAAGCCATCCTTCCTGTCTACATGTTGGTCCCACCTTTCCCTCATTCAGTAGTGGGGTCAGGGAATCTCACTCTCTTATTTTGGGTAACATTCTATTTGTGATCGCCAGGATGTAAATCTGGAGTAAATTCATTGAGGTTGCTCCAAATTTACATCCATATAAACCAAGATTACATGTAGGCCTTCGGGGGAATGGAGCAGAAGGTTGCAGGGGGTGAGGAACAGTCCACTTTTAAACAGTGGATAAAAATAAACGTTGAACATCTTCCTGCTGCCCTTTCTGGGACATGAATAAGGTAGCAGCCCTGCAGGAAAAGAGTGCGTGATCATGCAATCAAAGACCGTACCATAACACAAACACAAGGAGGCAGAAATCAGGTGGCACAAACAACCTTGCCATTTCCTGAACTGAATACTTTGCAATTCTGACATTCTTTTAGACAGTTTGAATATATGGGGTTTTGTATATAAACTGCAGCAGACCGATCCCTGCCCCAGGTGCAATCCATTTTGTGCACACACTGCAACACCGCTGATCCCCGTCCCCAGAAGTAATCCATTTCGGGGACAAAGAGCCTGTTTAAGTCCTACTAAAATGTACAAGAGAAAATGTGTGGCATGAATAATTCAGTAGCGACTGGCCTCCAAGCTCACTACACTTTAACATTTTCCATCAGCGTGCGGTGAAAGAAACATGCTGTTTTTCAGTGTAGGAGAGTAAAAAAATTCAGAGTTATAGCACCAAAAGCAACAACTGGGGGGAAAAAATCCCTTTGGCTAAAGAGCATGAAGTTATAGTTCAGAAGGTAATTCTGAGAACTGAGTAATGCACAGAAACACACCTGGAAATAGTAGCTTATATTGAAAACAATTTCTCATTCACATTGCTATCAACCCACTGAGAGAAGCAGGTGGTGGAAAGTTTGTTTATATGACATATTCTGGATGCTGTGTTTGGCTAACGGGTGTGTTCAGTACATCGCTCGCTGACTGAAATTGCAGTTCTCCAAATGGGCTCACAGAAGTAGTCTATGTCTGCTCTTGAAGTTAACCTGTTTACATTGTTGCAATAGCTAACAGGTGTCTGGGGGTTCAGATTCCTGAGTTTTAGTCACACCGCCCCATAGTCACTTTATCAAGCTCTAGAAAAGGGAAAATGCTACACGCCTACAGCATCTCACCTGAGAACGGGACCTGAGACGCAGAACTCCCCACCAACAAACTGCACAGATAAAGCTTAAGGCCTCCTTTCTGGGCTTTGCTAAAAATAACTAGAGTACTAAACTTCTGTGCAGATCAATTTCAAATACTTCCTGCACAGTCTGTGCTGTATAATCAATTTATTATCAGAGGGGTAGCCGGTTAGCCTGGATCTGTAAAAAGCGACAGAGTCCTGTGGCACCTTATACACTAACAGACTTATTGGAGCATAAGGTGCCACAAGACTCTTTGTCAATCAATTTATTGACATTTATCAAGGAGCTACTCCCAAATGACATTATATTCTTAACTTCTGGCTATTTTAGGATTAGCATTTATGAGTGGCGGAAGAATGTGGAAGATGTTTAATTTTTTTAAATATTATATGTTCCACCTGTTTGATTGTTACTGTATTTCCCCCATGGTTACCAGGTGTTAATTCCAGCAGGAGCGGACAAACATTTTTCAGAGCCTTCCAAGTACTTCTACTTAAAAGAACAATGCGGGTGTCAATCCCTTTGACGTTTACTTCTGTGGCTGGTCCTAGAGGGGACATCCCAGCCAGGATTTCATCCCAGGGCAGGTGAAGGCAAGAAGCCTGTAAGCTGAAAGGGGTGAAAGGTGCTAGCCCTGAACTGTGACAGTGTGATCTTCAGATGCAAGAGGGGCTGAGAGAACATCCATGAGAAACCATCCTTAATATACTTTCATATTAGGTTGTCTCAACCCCCACTAAGACTGTCAGGTTTTCTTACCCTATCTGGTTACAAAGAGGCTCCATGATATGCAAGCCAATTTCTGGTCTCCAGCTGTTCTCTCCCCCCCACTGGCTCTTTGCTGGTTGCAAGAGTAAACGGATCAGACACGCTGTTAAAGAGACAAAACCATTTGCCATGTGTCGAGCGTGCTTACCTGTAGCTGGGTGTACTGACAACTGCCCATCAAACATTCTGGGAAGAGGAAGCCAGGATTACTGGGCCATCTGAATATTAGATAAGGAACAGAGCAATTCCTCCATTGTCAGGGAAGAGCTTCAAGAACAGGCTTGAAATGTGTGAGCTTCTGATGCTCAGCGCTCACACAAGTCGTTCTGTAACAGGGTTTTCCCATCTTAGACAAAATGGGTAGTCCAGCTAAGTCCACCACCTCAGAGAACACCACTACACCCCCATCATGCATCTAAGCCAAATGTTTCAAACCTGGGGGCCTAAAGTTAAGGGTTTAGAACCCACATGTGAGCACCGAAAAGGTGGTCTGATTTTGAGAAGTTCTGAACACTCACAAATCCTACTGAAGTGAACTGGAATCAGGTCACTCTTACTTAAGGAGCTAAATACAGATTCAGGAGCCCAGGGTTGACAGCTTTGGCCTCATTAATTGTGAGACATTCCACATGCTCTCCAGGGAGACGTGTGCCTATTTCCAGCTTCCGGGTCCTGAGCTACGTTCAGTTAGAGACACACCTTCACTCTGGCTTAATAATTCAAGGATACAAGAGTGGCAGGAGATCAGCGGCAACTGCAGTGATCAGATGAGGCCAGTTCAAACTAGTTTCACTCAGAGAGGTATTAGGCTGGGAGAAGAGGTGAGATATTATGTGTTTTCTGGCCACTTCCTGAAAAAATAATTCCACGATTGTCTGAGGGCTGGACACTAAAAGACAAATGAAAGAAGGGTTGACAAGCTACATACACACAGCTTAGTAGACATACCGTATATACTCGTTCATTAGCCCCTTCGTTTATAAGCCGACCCCCCAAGATGGTTAGGTAAAAATAGCAAAAACTGTATGACCCTTTCATAAGCCGACCCTATATTTCAGGGGTTGGCAAACTTTGGCTCCCAGCCATCAGGGTAAGCAGCTGGCGGGTAGGGATGTTTTGTTTACTTGGAGCGTCTGCAGGCATGGAGCCCCTCAACTCCCATTGGCTGGGAATGGCGAACCGTGGCCACAGGGAGCTGAGGGGCTCCGTGCCTGCAGACGCTCCAAGTAAACAAAACAACAATGTATTAGATATTCAATTAAATGATTCCATAGAGTTTAAAATCATCAGATTTTGGTGTAGACCCATTTATAAGCCGACTCCCGCTCTTTGATGTGACACTTTTTTACCAAAAATATTCGGTTTATGAACAAGTATATACGGTAATCTCTTCCTAGCCAAATCTGTATACTGTGCTCATCACAAGGAGTCCACAGGCTACTTATACACCCAGCGTTTAATACTCTAACACAGTGGTTCTCAACCAGTGGTACGTGTAACTCTGGGGGTACACAAAGGTCTTCCAGGGGTACATCAACTCATCTTGATATTTGCTTAGTTTTACCACAGGCTACACAAAAGCACTAGCGAAGTCAGTACAAACTAAAATTTCATACAGACAATGACTTGTTTATACTGGTCTATATACTATACACTGATATGTAAGTACAGTAACTCCTCACTTAACGTTGTAGTTCTGTTCCTGAAAAATACGACTTTATGCAAAATGATGTTAAGTGAATCCAATTTCCCCATAAGAATGAATGTAAATGGGGGGGGTTAGGTTCCAGGGAAATTTTTTTTGCCAGACAAAAGACATTATATACATATACAGTATAAGTTTTAAACAATTTTAAACAAACAGTTTAATGTTGTACACAGCAAAGAATGATTATAAAGCTTGGTTGAGGTGGTGGAGTCATAGGGTGGGATATTTCCCAGGGAATGCCTTGCTGCTAAATGAACTAGCACTCGGCTGAGCCCTCAAGGGTTAATACGCAGTTGTTAATGTAGCCTCACACTCTACAAGGCAGCGTGGACTGAGGCAGGAGGGAGGAAACACAATAGATGTAGGAGGGCAGTGGCTGCAAACACTTCCCTGCAAACACTGAACAGGACGATGAGCCCACGCGATCCAGCTGGAGCGCACCACGCCCTCCTCCTGACAGCACATGCACCGCTGCACAGGTGCTGACTTTCCAAAGTGCTGGGGGGTGCGTGCATGACTGAGAGAGAGACGTGCATTGCCCCTTTAAGTATGTGGACACCACTTCAAGTACATTGCCCTTTTAAGCAGAGCAGCCAGTTCAGACAGGAAGCAACAGCTTCCTGCAAGCTCTCCTCTCTCTTGTGGAGAGAGGGGGGGGGGGGGGGGGGGCAGGAACAGGGGGACATCCTGACATCAGCACCCCTCTCCCCCACAACGCCAGCAAGCAGGAAGCTCCCAGGAGCAGCTCCAAGGCAGACAGCAGGTCAGGAGCAGCACGGCAGTGGGGCGAGGGCCACCTGAACTGCTGCTGGGCAGCTGCTGAGCCACATACCTCACAGGGAATGATGGGGAGCTGGTTCTAATCCCCACAAGGAGGGGCTGCTCTTCCAGAGAGACGCTATAAGGGAGCATCGCACAACTTTAAACAAGCATGTTCCCTAATTGATCAGCAACGAAACAACGTTAACCAGGACAACGTTAAGTGAGGAGTTACTGTACAATTTTTATATTCCAATCAATTTATTTTATAATTATATGGTAAAAATAAGAAAGTGAGTAATTTGTCAGGAATAGTGTGGCTGTGACACGTCTAATGGACAGTGTTGCTAATACAGAGTTGTGCTGTCTGCAAAATGAGGTTATTCAAGCACAGTGTTTCAGTGTTATGCATGTTCCTCTAGACTAGAGGCTAGTCCACAAAGGGTAACAGCCTACTCCTGCTGCTAGTTATTGTAGTTAACCATGTGGCTCGAGTGGCAGTGGTAGAATGGTTGAACTCTGCTGATAAGTAGAAGGGGCTTTACAGACGCACAAACCATTTCTCATTTTTAAAAAACGTAGGAAATTACATACAAAAAACTACATTAAAAGAGTTATTAAAAAAGTGATAGGTTGCAAAGTCACGGGAAATGCCTGAGTGGAGGCTGGCTTTACTTTGGCCACACACAAAATTTTTGTGGACCACAAGAGGGTGGGTGATGAACATATTGAAAATAAGCCCCTTGAAACTGGGCACCCAAGAACCGAGCCCCCCTCCCTCCCGCCCCAATCACTAGTCATGTCTGAAAGTATGAGCTTAAAGTCAGAATTAAGAGCGGAAGACCTTGTAGCACATCTCTTACCTAGTTTATGTGGTGTTAAGGCTGTGGTGTCTGTTAACTCCAGTACAGACAAGTGCTGCAGGTTGGATTCCCTAGAGGATAAAAATCTAGCTATAAAAAGAGAGACAAGCACATCCTGTGTTACACATTCTAACACTGTCCACACTGAACCCAACTGTCCACTGAAATGACCAGGGTGTGAAACCCTGCCACGGCACAGCAAAGGCAGACTCAGTACCCAAGGGAAAGTCAGAAATCTAAAATGCTTTGAATATTTTCAGTGTCCATTCGCAATACAGCTGGAAAGAGAAATGATAATTTACAGTTGTCAAAGCTACTCTACATCAGTCCAGATTCTCAAATATGACTGCTCCAGGCCAACAGATGGAAAAGAGCAACTCGCTGTTCAGTGAGTTTTTAATGAATAGTAAAAACCCAATTACTGACCATTATGCCAAAATTACAGTACAAAAATATAAAGAGTTGGGAATTGGGACAGGAAGAGAACAAATCAAAGGTGGGAGGGAAAAATCAAACTGTATCTTGTCAGTGTTTCATACCGATTTAGACACTTGGTATTTCACAAAGTTTTACTGATCAAACCTAATATAGCCGCCTAAAAGTCACTTCCAACAAGTCTCACAGGACTTGTCTGTACGGGGGGGGGGGGGGGGAGAGGAGCAGCTTTTGTTTGTGTCTTTGTAGAATTCCTAAAACGAAGCTTCCAGTCCATCCACCCAGGAAGAACCACCTCTGACGTAACAACTTGGTAAATGGAAGCACTTCCGCTGCGGAGCACAAATCTTTCAGGGAGAACAGAAGCAGCGGAACACTAACAATGAAGTGGCCCTCCCCCTCCCCGCAAGAAGAAAGTTAGACCAAGGATTTGAGTTGACAACAGTCTCTTAAACTTACATTTAAGACTCTCTTATCACCCAAAGAGGTAATTTCTTTAAGATTCTTAGAATTAGAACCCAAGATGAGCTCTCATCTGTCTAAAGGGCATTTCAGACATCTCAAAGAATTTATATGAAACCTAGCAATCCACTTTGACTAGAAAGATTGGGAACACAAGCACTTACAGCGTGTCGACTGGAACGTCCGACGCCAAGCACTGACTCGCCCACCTGATCAGGTAATAAGACAACAGCAAGGGAGAGGTGCGATGTAGCAGGTCCTGCTGAGACTGGAACAGCTGGCCCCCTCCCAGAATCATCTGTAAAGAGACCAAAGCAGCTGGCATTGTAACTGAGGCCAGGGATAGCCAATGGCTTCAGCTTGAGACAGAAGACAAAAGTGACATCACAAAGAGTGTCAAAGGTCAGCATGGGGCCCAGCCTTCCTAGCCATTAGTGGTCACGGAGCATACGCTAAACAGAAACAGGACACTTGCATTCCAAATTGTTAAACAGACCGGCACCAAAACAACAAAAGCTGCACATTCATTTTGTTTCATTACTTCGGTGCAAGCTGGTATGCAGCTCAGTCCTTACCCAGGGCCACCCAGTGAAAGCTTAAACACGGAGGTAAGACTACAAAGATCTGAAGGGCATGAAGCACAAAGAGGGGAGAGGAGCTGTTCTGAGTTCCACAAGGGGACAGATAATTTTATTTCTTTTCTGTTAATTATGAAAGGGAAATTGGAGGCTGAAATTGGGTGTTACAGAGGCAGCACCTCTCAGGCCCAGTCTATGTGTAAGTTTCATTGGTATATTTCAGTTGGGGGGGGGGGGGGGCGGGGGTTAAAAAATAGTTGCATCTGTAAGAACCCTAGAGTAGACAGTTATATTGGTGTGAAGATGCCTTATATGGATATAGTTATTCCCCTTCCTATGTGTGCATAGCGATACCAGTGTAATGCGCCTTTATACTGATATGAGTTTTCTTTATCAAATTGTCACTGAACCAGTTTTAGACTTGGTTTTGATAAGTCTGGTAAGCTGGTCGTAGGAATCAATCTTGGACTAAGCGTTCACAAGCTGATTCAGGTTAAATTAAATGGAATGATAATCAAAACCAGGCTGTCAACTCTGGCTTTTGATTTCAAAAGGACAATGTGACACATGGCTAGAAAGGGTTAAACATCCTGCAAAATAAATAACCCTCAAAAGACATGTGGGGAGATGTTTGTGTTTTTGTGTATTTACATATGTATGAGTAGGGTCGACAATGTAATCAACAGTCCCTGTCTATGCTGTATTCTGGGGAATTCGTTAAGTCAGCTGGACTGGATAGATCGAAGACTTACATGTGGAGGAGGTTTGGAATTTCTTTAAATCAACTATACAAAAACTATCTGCAATTTGCAGCACAAGCAAGGGGGAAAAAACTTGTAGTGAAAGTCTCCAGACCCAGCTAGATGAATAACCACCTTAAAGGTTTTGAAGAGTAGGCCAACAGCCTACAGGGAATGGAAAACGAGATTGATCAGCAAAGAAAGCCACATCATAAAGGTTAGAAAATGTAGGAATAAGGTAAGAATTGCTACAAATCAAGCTAAATTAGCTCTTGCCAAGGAAATTAAGATACATAAGATGTCTTTTAATTATATAAAAAGAATAAGGAAGGATACGTTTGGGCCACCGTGCAGTGTGGACGAGATTAAAAATAATTTAGGTATGGTCCAAAATCTACAATGAATACTTTGCCTTGGTTTTCAGTAAGGGGGATAATGTGAAACATGGGCATGAAGGCAGGATGGCTGATAGAAATGAGTGTCTAGAAATGGAAATGGCCACAGTTGACGTGGAAGAAAAACGTAAAGAGCTTAATGTGCTCAAATAAGGGCAACTGGATAATTTCCACCCCAGAATACTAAAAGAACTACACATGATACTGTTAATCTGGTAGCAAGGATTTGTAATACATCCATCTATTTGGGGGTAGTACCATATGACTGGAGGATATGTAATATTGTAGCTATATTTATAAAAGGGAAAAATTGATCCAGGCAATTACAGCCTGATAGTTTGACCGTAGTAGAATACAAGACTTTAGAACAAATTGCAAAGGAACGAATAATGAAATTCATGAAGGTAAACTGAAAAGGAGACGTACTGCAACACAGGTAGATTGTGCCACACTAACCTGATTTCTTTCTTTGAGAAAATAACTGATGTTTTAGAGAAGAGAAATGCAGATCTAATGTACTTACACTTCAGTAAGGCATTTGAGTCAGCACCATATGTGAAATTATTAGTTAAATTAGAGAAGACAGGAATAACTAGCTAAAGCAGTGGTTTTCAAACTGGGTTATGCGTATCCCTAAGGGTACATGAGTTCTCATCATGGGGTACACGTGAAAAGTCCTGTGATGGCAGACAACGCATTTAATTAGTAAAACTTGGCAATCTAACCATAAGTATATTATGACCCTATTTCAGATGGGGGTACATTGTAGACTACATTATTTGGAAAGGGTTACACAATCTAAAAAGTCTGAAACCCACTGAGCTAAAGGAAGAAAGGCAAGAGGTTGTGCTGAAAGATGAACTATCGGACTGAAGGGAGGTTACTAGTGGAGTTCCTCAAGGATCGGTCATGGGGCCAGACTTACTGAATATTTTTATTAATGACTTAGGCACAAAAAGTTGGTGTGTGCTAATGAAATTTGCTGATGATACAAAGCTGGGAAGCATCAATACGGGGGAGGCCTGGAATATTATACAGGAAGATCTGGATGACCTTGAAGATTGAAGCAACAGAGATGGGATGAAATGCAACAGTATAAAGTGCAAGGTTATGCACTTAGGATCTAACAACAAGAATTTCTGCTACGAGCCGGGGGCTCATCAGTTGGAAGTGACACAGGAGGAGAGACCCCTCGGTGTGTTGGTCAATCACAGGATGACTATGAATAGGGCCCTATAAACTCCTGGTCCACTTTGGTCAATTTCACAGTCATGGGATTTTAAAAATAGTTAATTTCACAGTTTCAGATGTTTACTTGTGAAATGTCATGGTGTTGTAACAGTGGGGGTCCTGATCCAAAAGGGGACCAGGTGGGGGGGACCCCCCTCCCCACGGGATTTCCACCCTCACTTCGGCGCTGATGCTGGCAGGGGTGCTGCCTTCAGAGCTGGGTGACCAGAGAGCAGCGGCTGCTGGCCTGGTGCCCAACTCTAAAGTTAGAGACAATGATGGTTGGGGTTTTTTCCACCTTCCTCTGCAGTGTGTGGGTGCGGGTCACTTGCCAGGATTATCTGGGTGTACCTCAATCATTTCCCTGCCATTGTGGGGGCCTCTGGGTGCACCTTGGTCCCTCCAATTCTCCGCCTGAGTCAACTAATAGCCTAGTCTCCTGCGGGCTGTAATATTTGGGTCTGATGTCGGTTGTTGGGTTTAGTGCGCAGGGTGGTGTTGGTGATTTGTGACACTGAGGAAGTCGGACTAGATGATTTTGGGGTCCCTTCTGGCCTTAAACACTATGATATAACTACATCCACATGTACTGCTTTAGCTATCCCGGCCTGGCTGAAGTGGTTACCAGCTTTCCAGTGCAGAAAAGGCTTTAGTCTTCAGCCTGCTCAGTTCAGTCTCTTTGGGTATGTCTACACTACAGGATTAATCCGAATTTATATAATTCGAATTTAGGAAACCGATTTTATAAATTCGAATGTATTCGGCCACACTAGGCACCATTAATTCGGTGGTGTGCGTCCAAGCTACCGTAGTAGCATCGATTTCCAGAGCGTTGCATTGTGGGTAGCCAATAACATTGAATTGCCAATAACTTCGAATTGCGGCCACACTAACCTTAATTCGGATTAACAATACCGATTTAGACGCTACTCCTCTCGTCGAGGAGGAGTACAGAAATCGAATTAAAGGGCTCTTTAATTCGAATTAAATGGCTTCGTTGTGTGGACGGGTCAAGCGTTAATTCGAATTAAAGCAGCTAAATCCGAATTAAAGTCGTAGTGTAGACCAGGCCTTTCACTGTGATGGAGAGCTGGGGAATTAATGCAAAGAGAGGGGAACCTGCAGGTGGTGCTGTTCGGGAACAAAGCACTGAAAATGCTGCTCCCCTACAGCGAAGAAAGGGATTTGCTTGCTGCCCTAGCACACAGCATGTCAGCAGTAAGACAGGAAGAGAGCCAAAGCTCCAGCTGAAGGCACCGGGGCAGATCAAGATCCTGAAAGCCTAACGGCGCAAGGATCCATCAATATCTGATGAGGTTCAACAAGGACAAGTGCAGAGTTCTGCACTTAGGAAGGAAGAATCCCATGCACGACTACAGACTGGGGACCGACTGGCTAAGCAGAAGTTCTGCAGAAAAGGACCTGGGGATTAGTGGACAAGAAGCTGGATACAAGTCAGCAGTGTGCCCTGGTTGCCAGGAAGGCCCATGGCATATTGGGCTGTATTAGTAGGAGCATTGCCAGCAGATCGAGGGAAGTGATTCCCCACTCTTCGGCAGGTGAGGCCACACCTGTAGTATTGCGTCTGGTTTTGGTCCCCCCACTACAGAAGGGATGTGGACAAATTGGAGAGAGTCCAACGGAGGGCAACGAAAATGATCAGAGGGCTCAGGCACATGACTTACGAGGAGAGGCTGAGGGAACTGGGCTTATTTAGTCTGCAGAAGATAAGAGTGAGGGTGGATTTGATAGCAGCCTTCAATTACCTGAAGGGGGTTCCAAAGAGGATGGAGCTTGGCTGTTCTCAGTGGTGGCTGGTGACAGAACAAGGAGTAATGGTCTCAAGTTGCAGTGGGGGAGGTCTAGGTTGGATATTAGGAAACACTATTTCACTAGGAGGGTGGTGAAGCACTGGAATGGGTTACCTAGGGAGGTGGTGGAATCTCCATCCTTAGAGGTTTTTAAGATCAGGCTTGACAAAGCCCTGGCTGGGATGATTTAGTTGGTGTTGGACCTGCTTTGAGCAGGGGGTTGGACTAGATGACCTCCTGAGGTCTCTTCCAACCCTGATATTCTATGATAATAGGTTTCTGGACCATACTCACAGCATCGCCTAGCCTCAGCAACAGCTGCTGTAAAATCAACAAGTCCCGGCAGATTAGGAAGCGGGTGATGGCCATCTTGCACACACCCCGGCATACCACAGTCACTGCTGTGCCACTACCATAGAGCTGAGAGAGGTTCATTCGCACGTTGAGGGGCTGAGCTGAAAGACAGGATAAGAATGGAAGCTAGGTCAACTGCAATCCTCAAACCTCTACCACCTTACTAGCCAAACCGCAAAGGTTGTGTCGTATCACCTCTCTCCATTTCCAGCTCCGTCTCATAGTCCATTTCCCGGATCAGCACCCCAATGGCATGGATAGGGTTTCTGATCTCCTGCAGCTTACTGTGAATATCTTCCATCACATTCTCTCTGCAAGGGCACACAAAATTCACCTGCATCAATGTATGTAATGTCAACAGACCCCCTCCATCAGTGGCCCCCATAGTAAGAGACCCAGAAGTGAAATTGGTCTGACCACTGCAGATATTGTAGAGGGAGAATTCCCCTCCACTATAATAAAAACATCTTTTTGACCCATGAAGGCACCATACTCAGGGTGAATCCACTTGCTCCTCTCCTACCCACTCTATAGAGCAGTGGGTCTCAAACTTTTTTTTACTGGTGACCCCTTTCGCATTGCAAGCCTCTGAGTGCGACCTTCCCTAATAAATTTAACACCCTTTTCAATATATTTAACACCATTATAAATGCTGGAGGCAAGCGGGGTTTGGGGTGGAGGTTGACCGCTCACTCCCCCCCATGTAATGACCTTGTGACCCCCTGAGGGGTCCCGACTCCCAGTTTGAGAACCCCTGCTGTAGAGGAATAACTTGTACTTGGCTGAGGGTACTGATGCTCCATGAGATGGTGTGCGAGGATCATTCTAAAACCAGCTAGCTAGGGAGGTTCAGCTATTTGGATACACTTGCTTTCATGTTGTGAAGAAGACTATCCAACTCAAAACTGAAGCTCCTGCTTCTGGACGCCATGGTTCAGAACTCCTTGCCACTTTAATCATTACTGGGGAGAGTTTCCAAGCATCTACAGGATTTAGGAGCACAAACTCCACTGAAAGCCAATTGTGACGCGTGCTCCCAAATCCTTGAGGTGCTTGGAAAATCTCCCACTACAGAGCTAGAATTCACACATCCCGAATCACACTTAGAAGAGTCGGGTAAAGGGCTGTCTAAGGCAAACCCTGCACAAACAATTCGTGCCTTCATCTTTTCACAAAGGACATACGTTACACAAAGAGTTCCCTTACGTGTCATTGGCTATCAAGTCTTCCAGGATCTGCTCTGCAGCCTTCTCTGGAGGCTGAAGGCGGGAGCAAGCCATTTCCATGACGAATGCCATTTCCATGGAAATAGATTCTCCAATCAGCCGAAGGCACTGGACAAGGCACACGACATCGCGAGACATCTCCAGATCTGCAGTGAAAGAACCTGACTGTACTCTCATGCAAATCGTTTCAAGGCAAAACCAAGTTAGTTCAGCTCATTTCATAGGAAAGCTTCTTGGGGCAAATTTGCCCCAGCAACACAAGACTCCATCTGGCTCCATAACTAACTAACTAGATAATTACAGGCTGACTACATGGAGGAGCTGAAGATGGTAAGATCTCGGTGCAGTTTTGTATGAAAACCGGTAACAGGAAATTTCCCTTCCGCCTTCTCCAGTTACAGGACCTGGATGAAAATAAACTGAACAACTGGGGAAAACATGCCTAGAAAATAAAAATCACAGCCAGACTCGGCCTCTCATGCCTCGGCTCCATGCACAAGGATTCTGCATCCTTAAGCAATTTCCCAGCAGCTCATAAGGACCAGAGATAGCCCATCCGCAGACCTGTTTTGTCTAGAATACCAAGAACAACGCTGCAATCTCTAATCTAATGTATTTTTTAAAAACTCTTCACTAAGGAACAGGTATCTCTAATCCAGGCCCATGACACCTCCACTGGCCCAGCTGTCTGCACTTGGAAGAGTCCTTTGTACCTTCCATTAGGAAACACTTATGCTATTGCAGTCACTTCTAACAACTGCTATAGTTAAAATCGCAAGAGGGTTTGAGTCGAGGGGCGCCTATCCTGCAGCCCCAGCCCGAGGTGCCGCGGTGGGGAGAGAGAGCTGGGGGGAGTCTTCTCTCCCCGCCATAGCCCTGGAGCACCCTCCTGCATCCCAAACCCCTCATCCCCGGCCCCACCCCATAGCCCGCACCCCCAGCCGGAGTCCTCACTCCCCGAGCCCTGAGCCTCATCCCACACTCCGAACCCCTCATCCCGCCACATGAATTTTGTTATGTGCACCGATATGAAGGTGATGTGTCACACACAGCCTCCATATTGGTGCACGTAACAAAATTCATTCTGCACATGGGTGGGGAAAATTAGAGGGAACACTGGTTTCAGTTATAAACCACTGTTGTGCTTAAAAGCTTTCAGAAAAACATCACTGATAAAACTTTCATCCCTAATTTGTGTCCTAAAGGAGACTTTCAATTTTTGAGCAAAAAAAAAAAAAAAATCTAACGTTAGCAGTTTGAAACAAGCAAGGGATAAGACTTCTATGCTGGTGGGAATTCCTTGGATTTCTTGAGCGTCCAGCTTTGCTTCTCTGAATGCACTGAAACTTTAGTGTCTGGGAAATCTGAATTTGGGCAGCAGGCAAAAGAATTTAAGTTCAAGGCAAATGGATATGGATGTGTGGTAACACGTTATAGTTTCCCAGTTCATCACCAGCATATGCATAAGCGGACATTGAGCTGGAACTTTAGCTCGGCCAGGTTGCACATCATGGAATATTTTCTATTCCTGTTTTTCTGGTTAAATGTGTAGCTCAACGTGTATTCCAAGACACACACAGGGCAAGCTGTTGCATAGGTAATATTTACAATTAGAACAACAGATTTTACATCCCAGAACTTTCAGGGGTTGTAGAGGTGAAACCTGAACATCACATAGGCACCGTTTCAATGTAAATACACATAATACAAAAAAAAGCACATTAAAAGAAATTAAGCCGACAACATCAGGCAATGTCAGAATGAAAGTTGCCAAAGTAGGTAAGGAGTAAACATTCATTCTGACCTGTGAACCCTGCCTATCAAGAGAGCTCACAAAAGAAGGGAAAGTGAAGAGCCCAGCAGAGTGGTACAAACTAGACATTTTAAAGTTGATTTTTGGGGAGAAGGGATCTTCGAGGCCCTTGGTTGGATCAAAAAATGGCTAAGGCACAAGGCTAAGATGATTATGATAATATGTGAATGCTTCATTCTATTAAGTCACCACATGTTTTGATTGGGTATTTTTAACGGGACAAGGCTGCCACTTTTTCCTGGACATGGATCTCCTGGGCATCACTTGCTAACTTGCAGGAAAAGAAGCAGCTTAGAGGACAGGTCATGATCTTCATAATCATGGCTGCCACCACGCCCACCATCTGCCACCACCAAGAATTTAACACCACGTCATTAGGCCTTCCTTGCCCTAATCCTAGAAGATACAACCCAAACAGGTCAGGCTACGGAGAGGGACCCAGATGACATCTGAACCCTGACCACACCTGGGATGTGAATCTAACATTCAGGCATTGGAAACCAGTAAGAGGTGTTCATTCAAAGCGGCTGCATCTCCAGAGATAGCAAAGCACGCACCCATTGCTGGGGGCTACGTTATGCACTGACTGAAGGTTAGAATTCCACTCTTTGATTTTCTTGAACTAAGTCGCAGCAACATTTTATCCTTAACACACACACACAAGTCTCCAAGCTTTCCAAAAGGGAATCTACCACTAGGTTCAGGCTAAGCAGGGGAAGTTTCAACCCAGACAACTTCAGAAAGTTCTGAGCATGTAAAAAAAGGATTAGCATGGAAACTTTTATGTCCTTAAATACAGAGCTTGTGACACGTATGCTGTAATTTCCTCTACAGTGGAATGGCTTCCCCAACTTCCCTCCCCTTTACCATCAAAGATGGTGCTGTCATCCTCAGTCAACAGATGCTCATCAGGCAAGAGATACAGATGATCCACCAGGGAACAGGGCACAAGGAAAGACAGGAATCCCTGGGAAAGTGAAAGATAACCCATCGTTTAAGTCTCAGTTAGGAAAATGCCCTGGAATCACTTAAAGAACTCCAATGGTAACTCAGTACATTCAGACCAGACCAGGGGTGGGCAAACTTTTTGGCCCGAGGGCCACATCTGGGTGGGGAAATTGTATGCAGGGCCATGAATGTAAGGCTGGGGCAGGGGGTTAGGGTGCGGGAAGGGGTGCAGTGTGCAGTGATGGGGTCAGGGCAAGGGGTTGGAGTGCGGGATAGGTGCGGGGTGCAGGAGGGGGCTCAGGGCAGGGGGTTGGGGTGGAGGAGGGGTGTGGGGTGCAGGGGGCTCAGGGCAAGGGTTGGGGGCTCAGGGCAGGGGGTGGGGTGCAAGATGCAGCAGGGGGCTCAGAGCAGGGGGTTGGGTACAGGAGGGAGTGTGGGGTGCGGCAGGGGGTTGAGGTGCAGGCAGAGGGCTCAAGGCAGGGGGTTGGGGTCCAGCCCGGCGCCGCTTACTTGGAGTGGCAGCAGCGCACAGCGGGGCTTGCCTGCCCTGGCCCCGCGCCGCTCCCGGAAGTGGCCAGCATGTCTGGCAGTGGCTGGAGGGGGGGGGGGGGGAAAAGAGGAGGAGAGGCAGCTCTGCTGCCCTGCCTGTGGGTACCACCCTCGAAGTTCCAATTGGCCACGGTTCCCAGGGAGCTGCAGGGGGTGGTGCCTGCAGGCGAGGGCAGTGTACAAAGCCCTCTGCACTCCCCTTCCACCTGGGGGAGGGGGGGGGGGCACCCAGGGACATGGTGCTGGCTGCTTCCAGGAGCTGCGCCACAGGGCTGGCAATCCCGTGGGCCGGATCCGGCCTGTGGGCCGTAGTTTGCCCTCCCCTGGACTAGACCAGTGCAAAGTGTCTACAGCATAAAGCAGCTCCTGCTTTGTGCCTCACCTTTTTTAGCAGGCACACCATGTTAGTATATGGATTCAGGTGGAGAGCAAGAGGGCGTGAAAGTGCTTCTTGGTACTGAAGGCAGCAGGCATAGAACTTGGACCAGAACTCAACCTGTAACTGTCGAAACTCTTCCTGGGAGAATTCGTATTCTGTCACACTGCCCTGGAGCTGGGGGGAAACAGCAGAATATCAGGTCAGGTTTGACTCCCCAAAGATGGCAATTCGGCACTACAATGGTATTTTACAGCTCTGCCTCCCACTGAAGGAGGGTTTAATTTTTGTGTGTGTGGCTGGTACATGGAGTATATTAATCTTTTTAAAATGTCAAACAAAGAACCTGTGTCACAGGAAGGTTAGCATTGCACAGCTAGGCACTCAAACCTCAGGAAATGCCAGTTATAGCTATACATGCAGCTAATTACATGGCTACATATTTTGAAAACACCATATACAAATTTTTTCCACACTTTTAGATACAGATATGTTGCACCCTCTACTACTGAGTATTTTGGAGTGAGAGCCAGACAAGAGTCCATGAGAGCCACTTCTATAATCCTAGATACAAAGCTATAAGGTGATGTTAACACTCAGAGTATACATCAGTTACTTAAGGATAAAAATCCTTACAAGTACGTGGTGGGTTAATAGACCACTATTAGACCGAGACCAGGGAAACTCAGAGTTAAAAGGACAGCGTCTACTTGATTTTTCCTTTAACTAGACTACTTTTAAAGTTTCCAATAAGCACCTTTCCAACCAGATGCACTTTCTATAAAAAGCAGAGCGGTTTTATAAGGGTTTTGTTGTTTCCCTGATGATGCTTAAGGGTCTTTCACCAAGGGAAAGAAGACAGGCCGCAGAAGAGCAGCGAATGGACTTGCCTGCGCCCCACTTCCCACCACCTGCCTGCTGGTCTCTCCTTCAGCAGCAGCACTGAAGTGAGGCCTCCCAATGTCTACACGCCTCCCTGAGGCGCACAGAGGAGCCGTGGTGGGTGAAGACCCATGCCCACTCCTACTGCACCCGGCCACCCACCCACCAGGCTCTCACTGCTGCAGCGTGGAGAAAACGAGCGTGCGAGAGATGTGCACAAGACAGGCATTGCAATAAAGCAAAACCTGGCACCATTGTCACTATGCAAAGGGCTCTCTGACTTACAATGTAAACAGACTCTAAAGGAAAAAGGAAGTGCGGCTCACTTTGGCACACCTACATCTAAAAGAACAAAGAACAGTACAGGAGCAGTGGAGGGAGAGGGGGGAGAACGGTGAACCCCTGGAGAAAGAGGAATAGTTAAGAGATGGGTAAGTAGTGAGAAGGAATTTTTTTAAATCATGCAACTGCTTTGGGGGAAGCAGGGAGGAAAGTTAGGCCATAGGTCATCTGTGGATTTAGTTTTTAACTCTACCTGAGGTGCTAAAATACCACAGTGATGATTGTCATCATAAAACACTCAATGGAAACCTCACCTCGTTTTCCACCGCTAAGGTCACCTCTTTTTTCAGCTCATCCCAGGTCAGATCCATGATTCTCTCTCCTCCTCGGGAAAAGATCTACAAAAACATTACAGGAAACTTCCGTTTTGAAGCACTAGACTTGCCACAAGCCTGTCTAAGTGACAGCACGACGTGAAGATGTCGAACAGATGAGTAACGTCACTCACTGCAGAGAATTGTAGCTAGGCACAGGCAGCCAAGATACACCAGAGTGAAGTAATAGCTGGCACTACTAGAGGGTTACGCACTTCGCCGTTTACAGATGCCGGGCTGTACGCTCATTCCGACCTTTTGCCCCCAATACGAGGGAGGGACTGGCTGTAGTGGGGGTCCAGGGGCCCACTAGAGGGGCTGGCCAGATTGGAGGAAAGGGGCTTCCAGCAGCCTGACGTGCATTAAAATCAGGCCCATACAATGCCCATTGGGTGCTGCAGGCACAGCAGGTTTTCTGGTGCCCTAACCCCAAGGTCACGGCCTCCCTCAGATCCACAGCGACCCTCTTTCCCTGCAGTCACTGCTTCCCCCTGGATCCACAGCCTATAGACTGATACAATGAGGTTAGTGGAATCAGGCTTTTCCAACGTTCACCAAACCCACTGACACCTGGAACGTTCCCAGACCTGGAATTGATCAGATGCCATTTTCGTTACAGGCAGCGCATCCCCAGGGAAGTGAGCATAGGGCTTTGCTGAGCTCAGCCCATGAGCTCCATCACAGAAGCTACACTGAGTCAAGAGCCAGCCCGGTGGGCAGCTCACCAGGTCCTGCCCGAAGGGAGAACCAGGGTGGTGTTCTCGGAGGCGATAAGGTGCACACCAGGGACCTGATTCTCCACTGTCGCACCAGTGACTTAAATGCAGTCATACCAGCATAAAACTGGGGAGACAGACTCAGAGCTCAGCGCTGCCCACCAGCATCTCCATCAGAGAATTACGGAGCAGCAGCAACGCGGCATTCCCTTCAACCCCTGGCCCTTCCTCCTCCTGCACCCTCCAATCCACGAGCTCACCAGTGCCCGCTGCTGCCCAAACCCCTCCCCTCCTCCCTCAGCTCTGGGGTTAACGCTCCCCGCCCCCGCCCCACACAACGCCCACTCCACCAAGCCCAGCTCGGCTCAAACTTAGCATTCGTTTCTCCCACCGCTGATCCTGAGCCACAAAAAGTTCAGCAGGAAACCCCCAGCCCACCTGGCTATCTTCTGCTACGGGTCTGATGCCATCAGTCACCTCTGCTATCTCGTCCACACACCCAGCCCTCCCTGACCGAGGCCAGCAAGCTGTCAATACTATTTCACACCTCTGGCTGCTTCCTAAACCCTCCCCACACTCCCTCCCTTTTCACTCCAGCTTCTTGGCAGTGAAGACTAGGTCAGGCATGACCTTCCACTCCCCCATTCTCCCCTCTCACCATCCTCTGCTGCACCCCAGACCCTGCCCTTGAAACCTCCTGCCCACTCTCTTTCCCACTCCTCCATCGTCCCCTGGCCCTACTGACCGCCACCCTCGCTCTCACCCTTGCCTTCTCCTCGGGTTCTTCTCTCTCCACATACCTACATGTTCTTGTATGCCCCCATCCACAGGACCCTAGCCTGGACCCTCCTTGCCCTCTCCTTGAAACACGCTGGGCAGGCTGCATACAGCCACTGTATAAACGTCCTCATCTCAGACTGTTCTTCAGTCACCATGCTCAGCCTCCACCCTTTCCAGCCCATAAAAACTGCTCTCGACGCTCTTCCCAGCTCAGCATCCTTGGGACCTTTCACTATTATAGCCGTCTTCCTCCTGCCACTGCCTGTACCTTGCGGTGTTATTTGCACAGAGAACTAAGCGCCTCAGGGCAGGGAGCTTTCATTTTTCTGTAGCGCATGAAGCACACCTATGACACTGTATAAACACAGAGACGCAGCTTTTGCAGGCCCAGATGTTCTCCTGTACCGAGATCTGGTCCGTTCAGGTGAAGTGAGGCTGTCAGGGAGCAAGTTATACCTCCCTTCCCAGCCCATCAGCAAAAGTTAGACCTGTTTAAGGGCTGCTCTAATTTATGGTGACTGGTCTCTGTGGGGCCTTATGCCAACGGATGGCATGCAGGCCAGCTGAGAGTTCTCCTCCTTGAGTGACCCCATGTCCACTTTGTGCAGCCAGAAGTGGCACAAAGTGGCTGGAACTGAGGGAGCACAAACTGATTGCTTGCTAACCTGTAGAGCTTTGAGTAGAGCAGCATTTGTGAACCGACCAGGCATGAAGAGAGACTCCAAATAAGTTTCCTGTGAAAGAACAAAATGGTAATTCAGAGAAGCACATTTATGCAAAATGGTGCAGGCTTCTAATTACAGTTCATCATTCCAGGCTCCTGGAATTCCGCCTCTCTTCTGCAGGACCCTGCTAACAGGTGGCACTGTACATTACAGTATTACTGGCCTTTCAATGGTTTATTCTGCAAAAGGATTCTGACCATCTGAAACCCAGCATAGATGGTCTAGTCTCTCACAGAATGAGGTAAGTCACCCCCGGAATGCAAAGCAGCCAGACACACACACACACACACACACTGCAGGGATGAACTCCGCAGCTAACAGCCTGAAAGGAGACTGCAAAGAAGAGGCTGTCTTTCCTGTTCGTGGGGGCAGAAGGCAGCACAGCTCCTTAGTGTTGGTAAAACTGAGGGTTTGGTTTCATAGCATCCCCTAGAATTCAACACCCCCTCTTTCCATCCCACCTGTATCGTGTGCAATGAGGAGCAAGGAGCACCTTCGGGCTGCCATGTCTAATTCCTACTCCCCTTCCCATGGTACTGGCAATTCCTGTGTTCCCTTCGGTCCCATTAATGCCTCTCCTCCTAGATCACCTTTCCAGGCCTGAGGAACTCACATCCTTCCTTTGAATCTCCAACTGCCCTAATTCACAGTAAAATCCCTTGCTGTATCAAATTCCAACTCACTGTCCCCTCTTCAGAGTTTTATGCAACTCTGCCCTTGCCTATACCTCAGCCCTCTTTTCCACCTCCTCTGCCGCTCCTCAGGCCTCGACACATCCACTAAGTAGCTTAATGCTTCTGCTCCCATCCTTAGACAACTCCATTGGATCCTCATTTCTGCTCAAGCTGGAAATCCATGTTTGCGCTAGCCTCTCAATCTGCCTTCTTCACAGCTCCTGCCATCAGAAGCAGCTATCCTGTATCACTCTGCTCGCTGATGTCAAGCTGTTTACAAATCTCATCTTGAAAGCCTTTCTCCCTTGCTTATAACAATTTCTGTTCCTCCTCAGCTACTGGCCTTATGGCCAGCTTAGGTGTTTTACACCACTGTAATGTATACTATGCGTCTGTTGTCTCATTTAGTTCTGTGAAGCTTTAAAGATACCGTTTGTATAAAGGACAACATACAAAATAAAGTTATATTGCATACACTGGTCTGTCCCAACTGTTTTTCTATCTTTTGCTGCAGGGGAGAGAAATAGAAAGGAAGCTAGGGACACAGCCCAAGTTATTTCTGGTTGGTATTGTATTGTCCACTCACCCTAGGGTCTTGGTCATCTCTAATATTCACTTCTTCTTCCGGCAGAGGCTGCACAAAAACTTGGTTCCACTGGCCTGCAATATTTCTGAGGAAAAAAGAATTTCCATCAGTCATGTAGGCTCAGTCGCAGTGAACACTAAACTCTCTGGTAATCCTAGTCTGAAGTGAGTTCAACTGTAGTACTTTCACCAGTAATAACAGATATTAATTCAGTGCTGGTCCAGATGGGGCATATGGTAGGATAATCTTAACCAAGATGACTAATGACTTATGTACAAGTGCTACATCCTTATTTCTGTTTACTCTGCTGTCCAGTTAACCCATGGATATATCTAGCCAGCTATCTAGATTCTTATCCCAAGCCCATCATTATGATATCATGCTGTGCCCTCCCTTTGTTTTACTGACAAGTATGTTTTGATGGGCTGATTCTGAAACTCTGCCCAGTTAGAATTAATGGCAGATTCATGTGCCTAAAGGGAAGCAGGACACTTGTAACTCATTTTACCCAGGTATTTCAGTCCATCCACGGGCCCAGATACAGTGTCTACTTGCCCACCTTCACAAGGCCAATGAATAAACTAATATCTTTACCCGCTGGTCCTCCAAACTCCTCCTACTTGCCCCAGATGAATATGTAAAAGTTGGCAAAAAAGTATGAGGAGGAAGCTGGGAATGGCACAGATGTTCCCTGTGATCTTCTAATCATGCCAGACCTCGGAGTTCTTAACACTGCTTTCTTTCTATCACAGCTCTAGCTGCTATAATAAAGCAGGGTTAAAAACCTAAATAACCTATGTTACAAGGAGAAAGGAGTGGACAGACGCCACGCGCCCTGGGATATTAAGGAAATTAGCTAACAGACAATGAACTATTTCTGAAAAACTGAGCACAAGCGGATCGGAAAGGAAGCAAGTGGGGGAAGGAAATGTAGGAATGATTTTAGCAAACAGTAATAGTGACCATTGCAATTACTACCCCACAAGGTTAACCAGTAAAACGGGAGGGAGACTCACTGCTCAAAGTTGATGTATTTCACAATAGTCTGATTCTCATCATCGTGCCACAGTGCCCAGATCTCAGCTGGTGTTAAGGCAAAATCAACAAGCGTCTCCTAGGAGAAAAAGATAGCATGGAGACTTGATTAACACACCGAAAATGCAAGTGACGTTTAAAGTTCTCAGGGGGTACAAGTGCATAAACCAGAGAAACATGTAATGTTATTCTGTCACATTCACAGGAGCAAACCCAGATCCTGTTTATTCCTACTAAAAGTCCCCAAACTTATATCTGATTTATGGATCTGTACTCTTCTTCCAGCGAGACTCTGCCCACTACTAGTTTTGTACCCCACCTCCCCAAGGAGTGTAGCATTGGCACTCACCTGAGAGGTGAATAGGGAGGATATGTGGTCAAGACTATAGCGGTTACTCTCAGTGCTCACCAGCTGGAAGACACAGAACTGCACACACATGCACAAGGTAAGTCAATGGCTGGAAAAGAGCCATCCTAATTAAGATAAAGATGCTATCAAAGTGACACAGTACAACTGTTCTACTCAGGTTCTTATCCCACGCCCATCACGGCGTTATCCAAGCACCTGATACTGAAGTACTTTGTTTTGAATCTTATGATTGAAAGAACAAGTGCCAAGTAGTGCAAGGCAGTGCATACGATACTAAAATGCAATTGCCTCGCCCAGAGATGCTGTGCACACATACTGACAGCTGTACCACTCCACTCTGAAACCCCAAGCACTCGGACTGGCTAAGAGATCCCAATCCACACAACGACTATTCGTTCTAAACGATGTAGTGAAGGTGTAAACTCTCTGAGGCAGGGACCACCTGTTTGTTCCATGTCTGTACAGCGCCTAGCACAATGGGCCCAGGTCCAGGAGTGGAACTCCTCCATGCCAGCACAATGGATATTAATGCAAAATATAGTACTCAACCCAGGAGCTGCCAAAGTTAAAGTGACACATTCAACTAAAGGCATTTGGTGCAGGCGGTAAGGGACCTGCCAATCTATATTCGCCGAGGGCCACGTTCTGCCTGCAATTACAACAGTGAATGAGTGTGCTAGGTAAACAGTGAGCACAGAAATAATTCAAAATATATTCATCCTTAATTTAAAATAAGGACTGTAACTATAGTTCTAGAGTGTTCACAAAAGGAAACTGGTTGACAGATTGCAGGTGCATTCTGTATATATCTGTCCTCTTCATTTCTGTTCTAGCAAGATATTTAAAAATAAATGCTGCAGCCCTGCCTCATTCACCGTGAACTGAAGCTCAGAAAACTGGGAGCATCCCAATTAATTCACGGTCTTTGCCTATAATGGCAGCTCTTGAAGGTTCCGGTCATTTTGTACCTGTCCTCGCTTGGGTGCGTGCATATAAACACCAAGGTAGAGTCCCAGTGACTGCGAATAGGCCAGCCGCAATCGGTGTCCCGTTCCAGCAGCGAGCCTCAGGTCCTTATTCACAGGCACGAACTCCAGCAGATCGGCTACCATCAGACACATTTGGTCCTGCCCAGAACAAAGACAGCAGGCAAGCAGCATGAAGGAAGGTTAGGGGTGGAGCTTTTCCACCTCCTGTCCTTTAATATGCAAGCCCAGCAGCAGTTCCCCACTTTCTCTCATAACTCACCTTATCCTGGACTAGCTCCAGGTCCATTTTTCCCCTTTATTCTCTTCCCCCCCGCCCCTCCTCCACCTGTTTTCCTTTTCATTGCTTTCCCCTGTGCGTGTGTCATTTCTGCTCCCCTAGTTTCTCCTCCTGCCTTCTTCCCTTCACTTACACAAAGGCTACAGCTTGCCCTTGTGGGGGCAGTCGTGTGATGCTTTGGGAGGGGGAGACACGCTCTGGCAGCTGAACTGCCTGTTGCGAATGCAAACACACAAAGCTTGTGCTACTTGTTGGCCTGCAGCCCTACGTACGAGCATCTCCTGTAGCTAGGGACTGCTAGGAAGGAACGTGGGTTTCAAGAAACTACCCACTGCTGAACTGACAGAAGCATATTTGCAGTAGAGAATCAGAGCAGATCCAGTGTCACGCAGCTTTCCCCACCCCGCGTATGGCTGCTCTTCTCTATCTGGTTCCCCCTTCCCCAGACTAGGTTAGTATCTCCTCAAGGTGGGGAACCCTGCTTTAACAGCTATGTTACTAAATCTTTGACGCTCCTCAAACACTATTAAGAGATTTCTAGTCTTTAAGACTTGTCTCCCTCGCAGCCTTCTGGGGAGCCATGCATTCAAACCCAAGTCTGCACCGATCCATTCTCCGGGTAGGCTGAAGCACTACGCGTGGCCTGTACAACTATCTGAAACACGGTTCATTTGCTTTGCTCTCCTGATCTTGCCTCTTACTGAGCGTGTGCTCTGAAAGCCTGCGCAGTAAACCTACAACCCCAGCCCCACTCAACCATCCAAACTAGCTGAGAGTATGTGGGCTCAGGGAACTGGTACTTGGATATGGTGCTCAGAGTGAGTTGTGTTACACAAGCTGGTGCACTCAGGTCAAGCTCTCAAGTTCCTAGACACCGTGGTAAGGCAGGGCAGTAAGCTTGCTAACTTGTTGCCCGCACTGTTACCCGTCCTACGTTTGAAGACTTCACTATATCTAGAAATCATACAATTTCCAAGTAAAATATTAATAGGAGTAAAGACTTGACCATTTCTTTGTGTTCCCTGAAATCCTGCTACTCAACGAACTCATGGCCAGTTCATGGAGTACCAGTTTAGCCAAGTCTCAGAATCGCTGCTGGATCAACAGCCCATCCTGTCTCACAGCACCTCGAGATCATCCATGTGGTGTGACTAGCCCTGAATCAACCCCAGCTGCAAAGCAAATCACAACCCAAAACACACACTCACTTTGTAAGACCACATCCTGAGTTTGTGATCCTGGCAGAGTGCGAATAGGAAGGCATCATGCTCAAGGCAGTGAACGGAGAGGCTGACAGGAAGGTCTGAAGGGCCTTGGTCACCTCTGAAAACACAAGTAGTAATTCAGAATGATTTAATTAAGTATTCACGGTACTGAGGGGAGCGAATCTCTGTGCACACAAGACAGACAGCGAGCTCCCTGTCACAAGGGGCTTACAGCTTAACAGGTGAATAATTGCTCAGATTCAAGGTCAGAAGGGACTGTTGGGATCATCTAGTCTGACCTCTTGGATAACACAGGACAGAGAACTTCCCTGAAATAATGCCTGGAGCAGAGCTTTCAGAAATGCACCCAATCTTGATTTAAAAAAATGTCAGTGGTGGAGAATCCACCACAATCATTGGTAAATTGTTCCAATGCTTAATTACTCTCATTGTTCAAAATTTACACCTTATTTCCAGTCTGAATTTATCTAGCTTCAACTTCCAGTCACTGGATGGTGCTAGACCTTTCTCTGCTAGATTGAATAACCCACTATTAAATATTTGTTCCCTATCTAGGTACTTAGGCTGTGATCAACTCACCCCTTAACCTTCTCTTTGGTAAGCTAATAGATTGAGCTCCTTGTGTCTATCACTATCAGGCAGGTTTTCCAATCACTTAATCATTCTCATGGCTCTTCTCTGCCCCTCTCCAATTTATCAACATCCTTCGTGAAGTGCTGGACACAGGATTCTAGCAGCAGTCACACCAGTGTCAAATACAGAGGTAAAATAACCTCTCTACTCCTACACGAGATTCCCCTAATTATGCATCCAAGGATCGCATTGGGCCTTTTGGCCACAGAGTTGCACTGAGAGCTCATGTTCAGCTGATTATCTATCCCTCCAAGAAAAAAAAAAAAAAATCCATCCTGGGAAGCAATGACTCTGAAAAAGAGTCTCCCATCCTAAGCGTGGCCTACATTCTTTGTTCCTAGACGTATACATTTACATTTAGCCATATTAAAAAAAGTATTATTTGCTTGTACCCAGTTTACCAAGAGATCCAGTTTGCTCTGTATCAGTGACCTGTCCTCTTCAAATTTGTGTGTCACCTGAAAACTTTCAGTGATGATTTTATATTTTCTTCCAGTGTTATAGGGTAAAGCCAAGAAGTGATCCCTGCAGGACCCCATTAGAAACACACCTGTTCGATGAGTCCCTATCAGTTAGCTAGCTTTTAATCCATTTAATTGTGCCATGTTAATTTTATATCACTGTAGCTTTTTAATCAAAATGTCATTGTAATGCTGTCAGACCACAGGGAGAGAGAGTGCAAACTGAGGACAGTAACAAGTTACTTAGAACATTTAAACACCTCTCTCCTCAAAAAGTCACCTGAACTTGCCGATTACCACCCAGTTTCTAGCTGTCCCCCTTTGGTGAAGATCACAAGGATGCATGCAGGCTAACACCACATACGTTTCAGGAATCCTTGACATGGGAAAGTTTTACTAGTTGTACTGACAATCTCCCCATGTGGGGAAACACTTATTCTGACAGAAGAGCATCTTATTAGTTTATCTTAAATCCCTTCCTCAAGCAACAAGCTAAACTGAAAAGAGGCATTCTTATGTCAGAAGGAGACTGTCTTCATAGGGGATTATGTTGTATAACGGTATCGTTTCAGCTCACGCATAAGGCTATACGCCCTGGATCCATTCAATTAGGCTTCATGGCACAGAGACCGCGCTGATGGCAATAGACAGGTAACAAGTTCTTGTTAGTCCTTTCAGATCTAACGGATGCCTTTGACACTGTTTAACATGAGGTAGTGCAGACTGGACTGCGAGAGCTGGCAGGAATAGGTGTGGCCACACTAGAGCTTTTGTGAGAGAACCCAAAGGACTGGAAGATGCAATCTCTCTTCCAGCACAAGAACTCTCACTTGTGATCCCATAGAGCTTATGACACTCCTCTTGTTCAAAAGAATGTAGGCAGAAGCCAGCAGCAGAGTGGGGAATATCCGGTTTATTGCACTGAATGCAGCATGTATGATTACCTGCCTTGCGGCGTACGTGTGCATCAGTGTAAGGAACTCATGGCCCTCAGAGACCGATTATGGTCTCTTGAGACCACAGTGGCCGAACTGGAGATAAGAGACACACAGAGGTACATAGATGAGACTTTGCAAAACACAACAGGGTAGTACCACCCCCCGTCTGACAATTTCTGTGCTGTTGAGGAGGATGAAAGTCTCGGGGGAGGAGATCATCAAACCAGAGCGGAGGGAAACCATACCACAGTTGGGACCCTCCCTCCAGATGATGTCGTGGTACCCTCTCACACTGAAGTTACCTCTCCGGAGGAGGGGATCCCAGTTATTAGGAAGAGACAGATAATAGTAATGGGGGATTTGATCATTAGAAATATAGGCCGGGTCTACACACTGGGGGTGGGGGGGAGGGGAAGAGAGAGATATCAATCTAAGTTACGCAACTTCAGCTACGTGAATAACATCTTCACCACGGCAAGTCGACTGCTGCCACTCCATCAACTCTGCCTGCACCTCTCACCGAGCTGGAGTACAGGAGTTGACGGGAGAGTGCTCGGGGGTCCATTTATCGCGTCTAGACTACACACGATAAATCGACCCTCACTGGATCGATCGCTGCTCGCCGATCCGGCCGGTAGCGAAGACATACCCATAGATAGCCAGGTTTGTGATGATCAGGAGAACCTCACGGTGAATTATCTGCCAGGTGCAAAGGCTGTGGATTTTTCTAGACATTTAGATAGATGTATGTACAGTGCTTGGGGGGAGCTGATGGTCATGCTACATGTAGGTACCAGTGACATAAGGAAAGGTAGGCGAGAGGTCCTGGAGGTGAAATTTAGGCTGGAAGGTAAGAGATTAAAGTTCAGTACCTCCATGGTGCTTTATCTGAAATGCTTCCAGTTCCACATGCAGGGCCAATTAGACAGGCAGAACTGTAGAGTCTCAATGCATGGATGAGATGATGGTGTAGGGAGGAGAGTTTAGGTTTATTAGGAACTGGGGAACCTTTTGGGAAAGGAGGAGGCTATACAGGAAGGATGGGTTCCAGCTAAACCAAAATGGAACCAGACTGCTAACATGTAAAATTTAAAAGGTCATAGAGGAGTTTTTAAACTAAGGGGTGGGAGAAAGCAGATGGGTGCAGAGGAGCACACGGTTCTGATAGACACATCCCTTAGGGGAGGATCTATTAACAGGGATTCTCTATATCCTAGAAAAGAGAAAAGGATAAAAGCAGATAAAGTATAGGTAGGAACTAAAGAGAAACAGTCAAATAAAAAGGACTCCCATTCAAGTACATCACATGAAGACAAAACTAAAAAGTGACAAATTTTATAAGTGCTTGTATACAAATGTTAGAAGTCTAAATACTAAGATTGGTGAACTTGAGTGCCTGGTATTAAATGAGGATATTGATATAAGAGGATAATCAATGGGAGACGTTAATACCTGGGTACAAAATATACAAGAATGACAGAGTAGGTTCTGCTGGTGGGGGGGGGAGAGGCACTGAACGAAAGCATAGGTCAAATATAGTAAAAAACTTAAATGAATCAAACTGTATCATAGAATCTCTATGGATAGAAATTCCATGCTTGAATAATAAGAGTGTAGCAGTACGGATATACTACTGACCACCTGACTAGGATGGTGATTGTGAAATACTCAGGGAGATGAGAAAGGCTAGAAGAATAGAAAACTAAATAATAATGGGGGATTTCAGCTATCCCCATATTGACTGTCACCTCAGGATGGGATGCAGAGATAAAGTTTCTAGACACCATTAATGGTGGGCTCTAAATTAACTGTTACCACCAAGAAAGCTCTTCGAGTCATTGTGGGTAGTTCTTTGAAAATATCCGCTCTTTGTGCAGCAGGAGTCAAAAAAGCTAACAGAATGTTAGCAACCATTAAAAGATAGATAAGATGACATTAAATATCATAATACCACTATATGGTATGCCCACACCTTGAATACTGCATGCAGTTCTGGTTGTCCCATCTCAGAGAAAGGCAATAGAAATGATTACGGGTATGGAACAGCTTCCGTACTAAGAGAGATTAAAAAGACTGGAAAGAGATGACTGGGGGGGGAATATGATAAAGATCTATAAAATGACTGATATGGAGAAAGTGAATAAGAAAGTGTTATTTACTCCTTCAAATAACACAAGAACTAGGGGTCACCCAATGAAATTAATAGGCAGCAGGTTTAAAACAAACACAAGGAAGTATTTCTTCACACAACACACAGTCAACCTGTGGAACTCGTTGCCAGGGGATGTTGTGAAGGCCAAAACTATAACTGGTTCAAAAAAGAATCAGAAGTTCATGGAGAATAGGTCCATCAGTAGCTAGTGCATGTCCCTAAGCCTCTGACTGCCAGAAGCTGAGACTGGACAACAGGGGATGGATCACTTGATAACTGCCCTGTTCTGTTCGTGCCCTTTGAAGCATCTGCCAGTGGCCACTGTTGGAAGACAGGATACTGGGCTAGATGGACCTTTGGTCTGACCCAGTATGGACAGTCTTATGTTCTTATGAAAGTCAAGGCAGGAGGAAGCATTTTGAAGTGGTCAGACCCATATTGGCTCCCTAAATTATGGGGAGCTTCCCAATGGTTGTCAAAGTAATCTGAGGTTTTACTGGACTTGTCCCCATTTTCAGATGCCCACAGAGTAGCAGTGGCTAGGAACACCTTGTCTTTTCTTCAGCTACCCAAGAGATTTCACCTATTATGCACAAATATGGACCATGGTGATCCATGCATCGGTCACCATTAGATTTCTGGGAAGAGAGCATACGCGTCATCCTTAATCGCACTGGCTGCCAACCCACTCCTGGGTAAAAGTCCAGGGGCCAGTTACTAAACGCAACATATTCATGGAGATCTCAGCCACGCAGATCCAGAGGCAGCACGGTAAAATGGACTAAGCCAGCTCCTCACTCCTGATCCCAATTTGGTCACTGTGACTCGCTTTGTGGCCTACAGCAAGTTCCTAACCTCTTTTGAAAAGTGCTATTTACATGCTGAGCATTACCCCTGCAGTGTGCTGGTCTACCTTTGAATTTATCGGAATACAATCCACGTGCTTTCATGCAGGGGGTTAAAAGAGACAGTCCTGTGTGTCACATGACAACACTCACCTGATAGCAGTTGGCATCCAACCTGTAAGCAAACGTTGCATCACAGAGCTCTGCTTCAGCTCCACAACTGAAACTATCCCTGAAAAAAAAATGAAAATGAAACTGCTGAGCAACGTGCAGAATATCATTTGCTGCTTCAACAGGCATGAATTATCAACCATTTGGAGAGTCGGATTACAATCAGCCCCCAAGACAAAGTCCAGCTCCACTGAAGCCCAAAACTGAAATAGGAAGGGATGCTGCAGGTTAGGACTGAGAGGCACTGACAAAGCCATGAGGGGGAGTACACTATATCCAGACCAGTATTAATCTAATCATGGTCATCCTTCACTACGAGTCACCTTCTAGACCAGCAGGAAATGGCTGGTTTTGCATAGACAGGACAATCGGTGAAGGTGTGAGAAACACGAACACATGCTTTATAAATACATACTTATGATTACATACTCTACTCTCAACTCTTACCATGCACATCATGAGGAGGTAGCTTGAGGACAAATATTCCTCCTGAAGCAGACGGCAGAGCAAAGAGAGCCTCCCCATCACTGCTAAGCCACGCTGCTGAAGCCGTGGAATTAGAGGCCAGTCCAGGAATGGAGGGGATCATGTGGTAGTTTGAAGGGTCTCTAAAATTAACTTTTCCAATATCTGTAAATATAGACTGCATCTGGCCCTCTGTTATCAGCTCCTGTTAGAGAGAGAGAGAGAGAAAAGAGTCCAGGTCCCAAGCACACACAGAACTGTTAGACTAGAGATATAAGAAAGGAACTGCCAGAGGAATGACAAATGCATAATCTCCACTACTCCTGGCTTTTGCTTACTGAGAAAAGATCTTTTGATGCAAGTTCTCTGGTCACCTAAATTTGGCTCTTTCCCTCATTTTTAGCTGGCAAAGGTTGACCATTTAAGAGTGGATCTCAAAGTGTAAGTGGATTAGATAACTCTGATTCATTGGTGGACCTACTCTCCCTCCCAGATACATGCCAGGATCTTGATAACACTACCACATTCCTGCACAAGTGCTTTGCATCCCACAAAATAATTGGAGGATCGCACACTTCACAGCTTATGTAGGCCCAGCTATATACCCAGCTGGGCCCCTCACCCCCCTTCTGGCCATGCCCAGCTGGGAGGGCCTGTCCATGGCCACAGTTGGGAGGCAAGGGACTCACTAACCCTAACCCAAATGTCACCATTAACTCTGAAGTCACTGCCTCACGCCCCTGTATCCAGAGTGACTCTGCTCCCCTCCCAGAGGCCTCTGTGAAGTAACTGTCTCACCTCTGCATCATGAGTGATCAAATGGGGATTTTAGTGAAAATTGGGCTTTTCCAGTTTTCCATTTTCACCATAATTAATAGGGTTCTGCCCTTTGATGTCTAGAACACCCCCAGCATTTTTGGAATTGATCATATGCGGTTTTCAAAAATTATCAAATTTCAGACTGAAATAAGGCAGACATTTTTATCCGGGAGAGTAATTAACCACTGGAACAATTTATCAAGCTTGTGGTTGATTCTCCATCACTGGCAATTTTTCAATCAAGATTGGATGTTTTTCTAAAAGCTCTGCTCTAGGAATTATTTTGGGGAAGTTCTCTGGCCTGTGTTATCCAGGAGGTCAGACAAGATGACCATAATGGTCCCTTCTGGTCTTAGAATCTGGGGCATTTCTGTCTCTGAGTATAGCATAGGGCCTCACTTCACTTGGCCAATGATTTGGGATCGTTTAGTTTGGGAACTAAGAATATGTGTCATCTCTCTAAAGGAATCTCAACCAGAAAAATTTGGGAATCACAGATGCGTAAGTGACTACATACATGGAGTCTTTGGGATTTAAAGAGAGACACCCTGAGCTTGCACTCCTGCTCTACAGCTCTTGAAATGGTAATGGTCACAGATTTCAAACAACTTAGGCCCCAGTGTTCAAGTTCCCATGGATTTGGGTGCCTAACTCTCTAGGATCCTCTGAAAATCCTAATCTTAGTATTCAAAAAGCAAATTAACACAGACATATATTTCATATGTACATGCAATATTCAGTGTAGTATATGCACCACTATTTCAGCAGGTTTGTATACTAAAAAAATGCTCTAAACTAGTTTTTAAAAAATACAAAAAATGCTAGGTGGAGAAACTACAGGTTTCAGATCACTTTCCATCAAAGCTTGTTCCAATGATCCATGCCACAGCTATGTTTATGCCAACACCAATCTTTGATTCTAAAAGGTAGTTTGTAGCTAGTTTATTAGAATTATTTTCTTGAAACAATCTCAAAGTACAGTTATTTCCACCCAGACTACTTACACTCCTGTACATGCGAGCAGGGTGTGGCAGTACCAGACGGTGCACAGTCTGATTGGTCACAATCAAGATGACGACGAGATTCTGTGTCTCACACACATGCACTCCTCCAGGTAAGAGGCTACAGTTCTGGATTTTGAGCCGAATGGCATTATTCAGGAGGTTTATATCCAGAGACTCCTCCACCAGCTCCAAAGTGTCTCCAGAAGTGGTCCTGAAAAAAGTTTAAAAGCTTTTTACGTTGACAATTGTGAGGCCTCTCAGGTCGGCAGTGATCAACACAACACAGGTTTAGACTCACAGGACAGGTCTACACTGGAGTGGCACCACTGCAGCGCTTCAGTGAAGACACTACCTACCCAACAGGAGGGCTTCTCCAAGTCAGGTAGGTACTCCACCTCCCAGGGAGACGGTAGCTAGGTCGATTGGACCTAGTGCTGTCTACACCAGTAGTGTCAGTGTAATTGCATTGCTCAGGGGTATGGATCTGTCACACCCCTGAGCGACATAGTTATACTGACCTAGTTTCCTAGTGTCAACCTGGCCATAGACTCTGCAGCAGGCAGACAAAAGTATCCTGCTACAGGGAGCCCTGGGCTTGTTCCCACTAACTATTACTCAGGATCGCCATGCAGCAGTTCATCCCGTTCAGCAAAGCACTTGGGCACATGCTCAAATCCGATCCATTGACTTTAAGGTGACACCTTGCACTGAACTGGCATCGCTATTCCCCCCCACCCCGCAGGGGAAGAGCAGCCCGAGACACCTGCCTCCCCCTAGCCCAGGGGGCGATACCTGCCCAGTAGCAATACTCGCCATGGGGCAGGCAATACGCACCCCAGGGCAACATGGGGTGTGCCTGGCAGGGTCCCCGATACCCATGCGCTCTCCCCCACCACTTACCAGTGGATGAAGCGGTTCCTGGTGACTGACACCAGCTGGGCGCTCTCCTGGTAGCAGAACCCGCCAGCGCTGTCCGCGTAGCGCCCGGCACCGGGGCCCGCGCTGGCACCTGCGGGGAAGGGAAGGGGCGAGTGTGGGCAAGACGGGGACCTGGGATGGGGGACGGGGCAGCCCTCAGGGTGGGCTGGTGGCAGGGGCAGCCCGGGGGGGGGGGGGTGTCGCGGGAACTGTGGGGGCCAGGCGGAGGTGTCCCGGGAGGAGGGAGGCCAGGCAGAGAGGGAGGTATCCCGGGGGCGGGGCCAGGCGGGGGGTGTCCCGGGAGGAGGGAGGCCAGGCAGAGAGGGGGGGGTATCCCAGGGGCGGGGCCAGGCGGGGGGTGTCCCGGGAGGAGGGAGGCCAGGCGGGGGGGGGGGGGGGAGTGTCCCAGGGCGGGGCCAGGCGGGGGGTGTCCCGGGAGAAGGGAGGCCAGGCAGGGGGGGGCTGTCCCTGGGGCGGGGCCAGGCGGGGGGTGTCCCGGGAGGAGGGAGGCCAGGCAGAGAGGGGGGTATCCCGGGAGCGGGGCAAGGCGGGGGGTGTCCCAGGAGGAGGGAGGCCAGGCAGGGGGGGGGGGTGTCCCTGGGGCGGGGCCAGGCGGGGGGTGTCCCGGGAGGAGGGAGGCCAGGCGGGAGGGGGGGGGGTCCCTGGGGCGGGGCCAGGCGGGGGGTGTCCCGGGAGGAGGGAGGCCAGGCAGAGAGGGGGGTATCCCAGGGGCGGGGCCAGGCGGGGAGGGGGGGTGTCCCGGGAGGAGGGAGGCCAGGCGGGGGGAGGGGCGGGGGTCCCGGTACCTGGCGGGCTCAGCGCGAGCTCCCGGACCCGGCGGCGCGGGCCGCGCTCGGCCCCGCTCAGCTCCAGGCAGCTCCGCTCGGCCAGCGCCGCCGCCATTTTCCCTTCCCGCGCGCCGCGCGGCCCCACGGGAAGCCGGGGACGGGACCAAGGCGCAAGGGGGCGGGGCCACGACCCCCGCGCGGAAGCGACCCAAGAACGCTCGCGCTCCAGCTGGTGCGTCCGGCCAATGGCGCGCGGCGTCCCCGGGCTGGAGCCGCGCGCCGGGACCCCCACGTGGTTGCACCAAAGTCATCGGCCCAGCGCTGCCCGCGGGACAGGCCCCCGGGCCAGCCCGGGCACGTGGGCAGCCCTTGCACCCGGGCCGGGCGAGTCAATATTTTTTTTTATCAAGGTCCAAATTTCTTGATCAAGGTTTAATCAAGGGCCACGCGCCAGAGAAACAGTTTTCACGCCGCAGTACCAGTAATGACGAGGATGAGCAAATACAAAGATGTCACAGTCTGCTCAAAAGGCACGTGGTGGGCTGGCTTTGGCCTGCAGTCACCTGTTGACTACCCCTGCCTTGCATGGGGAGGGAGGTGACTTGCAGAGGCACGAAGGGTCAAGTGCCCCCCCGCCCTGCCCCTCCGAGTCGGCTTCTGTCCCCAGGAGCTGAGCCTGGGCATGGAGCAGGCTGCTGCTGCTGTCCCTCCCCAGCCGGGCTGCAGGCCCCCAGGCAGCTGGGCATGCTAGGGGCGGGGGGCTCCGACTTGCTCAGCCGCTGTCCTGGAAGCCAAGCCCTGGGTGGGAGGCAGCCTGCTCCTACCACAGCCAGGCACTCTCCCAGGCAGCATCCTGGAGTGGCTCTGTCCCGCTCCCTGCCAGGCTCTGGCTGCCAGAGACCCCCACTTACACACACACAGGTAAGGTGAGGCGGGGAGAGCATGGCCCAGGTTAGGGGGGACGAGACACGTGGGGAAGTCACATGTCCTACCCATCACCTAATATGTGGGGGCACCAGTCATTTATTGTGCAAAATAGCTGGCTGAAGCACAATTAGGTTTGCCAACTTTCTAATTACACAAAACCGAACACCCTAGCCCCATCCCTTCTCTGAAGCCCCCCCACTCATAGGTGCCCCCCCGCCCTTGCCCCGTCCCCATTCCAACCCCTGCCCCAAAGTCTCCACCCCCCCCGCCCCTATTGGACCCCTCCCCAAATCCCTGCTCCAGCCCCGCCTCTACTCCCGAGCGCGCCACGTTCCCCCTCCTCCCTTCCAGCGCTTGCTGCTGTGAAACAGCTGTTTCGCGGCACAAGCGCGGGGAGCCAGGAGGAAAAAGCGGGCACGCAGTGCACTCAGGGGAGGAGGCCGGAGCGGAGGCGGAGGTGAGTTGGGGCAGGGGGGTGGAGTGGGGAGCTGCTGGTGTGTGGAGCTGCCATACGAAGTCGGCGCCTATGCCCGCACTCACTCCATTCCCCATCCCCCCATCACTCACTTTCACTGGGGATGAGGGGTTTGGGGTGCAGGAGGGGGCTCTGGGCTGGAGCCAAGGGGTTTGGAGTGTGGGAGCAGGTTCAGGGTTGGGGTGCAGGAGGGGGCGTGAGGTCCAGGCTCCAGGAGGGAGTTTGGGTGCGGGAGAGGCCTCAGGGCTGGGGTTGGGGTGCAGGAGGGGATGCAGGCTTCAGGAGGGAGGTTGAATGCGGGAGGGAACTCAGTGCTGGGGCAGGGCATTGGGGTGCAGGCTCTGGGAGGGAGTTAGGGTGTGGGAAGGGGTTCCAACTTGGGGCTGGGGTGCAGGCTCCAGCCAGTTGGCGCTTACCTCAGGCAGGTCCTGGTCGGCGGCACAGCAGGGCTAAGGCAGGCTCCCTGCCTGCCTTGGCTCTGTGCGGCTCCCAGAAGCGGCAGGCATGTCCAGCCCAGCTCCTAGGTTCAGGGGTGGCAGGTGGCTCCATGCCCACAGGCGCCACCCCCACAGCTCCCATTAGCCCCGGTTCCCGGCCAATGGGAGCTGCAGAGCCGGCACTCAGGGCAGGGTCAGCACACACAGCTTTCCTGATCGCCCCTGCACCTAGTGGCCGCAGGGACAAGCCAGCAGCTTTTGGGAACCGTGCAGAGCCACGGTAGGCTGGGATCCTGTTTTAGCCCTGCAGCACAGCCGACCGGACTTTTAACGGCCCAGTCAGCAGTGCTGACCGGAGCTGCCAGGGTCCCTTTTCGACTGGGCATTCCCCAAGCACAATCAAGTGAGCTCTCCTGGACAGCCAAGGCCTCTAACTGAAGTAATGCAGGGTTTTCCCCAGACACCTCAATACTATGTGGTTAAGCCCCTTTGTTTTCAGTTTAAACTGATTTTTACCAAAAAGTTCTCGGGTTTTACAAAAAGTATTATTCATTTTTTTCTGATTTTCACCCTGCTTTTGTATCATTCAGATATATAAAAAATAACTAGTTTGATTAGGAAAATACAGTATCTGGCATGAGTTATATGTATTACGCTAATACATTAGTCTGTGTGTATATGCAAAGCTGCCTGTTGAAGTAAGGCTATGTATTGGTCTAGAAGATACAATAAACAAAGAGGCACACACGCAAGCTCTGAAGTGTGTTTGCATCTGAACGTACTGATGAATCTCACGTCCACCACGTACACATTTCAAGCTGTTAGCAGATAATGGTTTAAAGAATTGACACACACTAAAATGGGAAGAAAATGAAGATCTGTATCAGAACATGTTTCAGAACACAAGCAATTATTCAAAAGTTTTAAAAAAACAAAAGCAGGAGAAAAGGCTGAAGTTGAGTGTATGCGCTGCAAATAGTGTGGCCCAATTATTAAATGTATTTAGAGGCTAATAGTTCTAAGTCTACAGCAGTAAACTTTTTATTCAAATAAAAAGTTTTATTTGGGAATTAAAGGTATATTGTTTTCTTAAACTCAGAGGTGGCATTGTGTTTTGAGTTCTGTTTTAATTCTGCAGCAAACCACATTGCTGAACAGAATTCAAAGCATTAAGCTGTGACGTTTCACTCTATATGATTTTATGAAAATATGCTAAAGAGTTTCAATATAATGTAACTGAAATATGCTTCATGCAAAAGGTCTCTTGTAGGGTATCATTACAAAGCTTATAATCTACTGTGTGTGGTCATCCTATTTGTATAAAAGTACCACTCTTGTATCTGAAACTACAAATATAAAATATAACTCTGAGGGCCTATTGTAATTATACAAAGTGTGGACCATTAATGGTGGTTTGGAATCTTGATGGCTCCCATTAACCAGGACAATTGTCTGTAGATGGCTGTGTTTTACTTGTAAGTCTTCCTGTATACGTGTGTGCTGGCAAGTGGGTAATGAAGTCTTATAATGACATGCGATCATGTCACCTGAACTGGAATCCATCTTTAACCTGGTGCTTTTCCATTGAGAAGAAGGGGTGGGAACCCACAGAGGGACAAAGGATTCCCGCCTTATGCAAAAGATATATGAGTGGGTGGAACAGAACAAGGGGGCAGCCATCATGAGGAATCCCCGAGCTACCACCTGAGCTGGGACAAGGGCTGTACCAGGGGAAAGGATTGTGCCCAGACTAGGAAGGTGTCCAGTCTGTGAAATAGACTTATTGAAACATCTCTGAGGGTGACATTTTATCTGTATTCAGTTTTATTACTGTATTAGGCTTAGACTTGCGTGTTTTATTTTATTTTACTTGGTAATTCACTTTGTTCTGTCTGTTACTACTTGGAACCACTTAAATCTTACTTTCTGTATTTAATAAAATCACTTTTTACTTATTAATTAACCCAGAGTATGTATTAATACCTTGGGGGGCAAACAGCTGTGCATATCTCTCTATCAGTGTTATAGAGGGCGAACAATTTATGAGTTTACCCTGTATAAGCCTTATACAGGGTAAAACGGATTTATTTGGGGTTTAGACCCCATTGGGCGTTGGGCATCTGAGTGTTAAAAACAGGAACACTTCTGTAAGTTGCTTTCAGTTAAGTTTGCAGCTTTGGGGCACGTGTTTCAGACGCTGGGTCTGTGTTGGAGCAGACAAGTGTGTCTGGCTCAACAAGACAGGGGGCTGGATTCCCAGGCTGGCAGGAAAAGCAGGGGCAGAAGTAGTCTTGGCACATCAGTTGGCAGTTCCCAAGGGGGTTTCTGTGATTCAGCCCGTCACATAAGCTACTGAATACTTTTTTACTCTGTCTTTCCAACCACCAATATAAACCCCGATATTTACCCAGGAAAATTATAAATAGTTTTTTGCACTGATTTTCACCTGTTTTTGTTGTGGTAATAAACACCAATAAATTCCTGGGGAAAATAAAATAAAATAAATAGGGCTGTCACATGATTAAAAACATTAATTGTGATTTAGCGCACGCTTAATCGTGTGAGTAATCGCACTGTTAATAATAGAATACCATTTAAATATTTTTGGATGTTTTCTACATTTTCAAATATATTGATTTCAATTACAGCACAGAATACAAAGCGTACAGTGCTCACTTTATATTTATTTTTGATTATAAGTATTTGTGTAACTCCAGCAGGCGGGATTGAACCTGGGACTTCTGGAGCTTAGTGCATGAGCCTCTACCACATGAGCTAAAAGCCAACTGGCTGGTAGCTAAGGCTGTAGAGCAGACTCATTTTATCTCTCTCTCTAAGTGGTCTTGGTGCCACTAGATGGGACACAACACCACACCACACCCAGAAGGTGTGTGGGTTACATTTACACTGTAAAAAAAAAAAAGTAATAGTATTTTTCAATTCACTTAATACAAGTACTGTAGCGCAATCTCTTTATCATGAAAGTTGAATTTACAAATGTAGAATTATGTCCCAAAAACCTGCATTCAAAAATAAAACAATGTAAAATTTTAGAGCCTGCAAGTCCACTCAGTCCTACTTCTTGTCAGCGGTGGCTCCAGGCACCAGCACTCCAAGCGCGTGCCTGGGGCGGTAAGCCATGGGGGGCGCCCTGCCGGTCCCTGTGAGGGCGGCAGTCAGGCTGCCTTCGGCGGCATGCCTGTGGGAGGTCCGCCGGTCCTGCGGATTCGGCGGCGGGTACGCTGAAGCCGCGGAACCGGCGGACCTCCCGCAGGCATACCGCCGAAGGCAGCCTGCCTGCTGTGCTTGGGGCGGCAAAAAAGCTAGAGCCGCCCCTGCTTCTTGTTCAGCCAATCACTCAGACAAACAAGTTTGTTTATATTTACAGGAGATAATGCTGCTCGTTTCTTGTTTACAATGTCACCTGAAAGTGAGAACAGGTGTTCGCATGGCACTGTTGTAGCCGGCTTCGCAAGATATTTATGTGCCAGATGCGCTAAAGATTCAGATGTCCCTTCATGCTTCAACCACCATTCCAGAGGACATGCGTCCATGCTGATGACGGGTTCTGCTCGATAACGATCCAAAGCAGTGCGGACCGACGCATGTTCATTTTCATCATCTGAGTCAGATGCCACCAGCAGAAGGTTGATTTTTTTTTGGTGGTTTGGGTTCTGTCGTTTCCGCATCGGAGTGTTGTTCTTTTAAGACTTCTGAAAGCATGCGCCACTCCCTGTCCCTCACAGATTTTGGAAGGCACTTCAGATTCTTAAACCTTGGGTCGAGTACTGTAGCTATCTTTAGAAATCTCACATTGGTACCTTCTTTGCGTTTTGTGAAATCTGCAGTGAAAGTGTTCTTAAAATGAACATGTGCTGGGTCGTCATCCGAGACTGCTATAACATGAAATATATGGCAGAATGCAGGTAAAACAGAGCAGGGGACTGTGACGTTATTGATATAATCTGGGACCATATAGAACATGGTTGCAACCAAAGTCCTGTAGTGGCACCAAATCTTGTATAAAGGGGGTCAAATGAGGTGTCTAAGACAAGGTTATGGTTTACTGGTTATAATTATGCTGGCTATATGTGTGTATCAATTTTGTAGTTGAAGTTATAAATATTGGCTCTAAACTGTCTGTATTTCAAACTTATGCTATGCTTCTGGGAGACATCCCAGACAAGTTGGTGTTAGCTCTGCCTAGCCTGCTTGATGGCCCATTAAGGACCATCAGCTATACAATTGACCCATTGAGAGAAGGCAGATTCACCTTGCAACTCAGCAAAGTATGCAGGGACTCCCATGTGACTCCAGACTCCATTTTGCTGTAATTTTCCACAGTAAGGACAAAGAGATGTTCTTACACCTGGAAAGGACTATAAAAGGCTGATGCCTCTCCTCCATCTTGTCTTCAATCCTGCTTCTTACCTCTGGAGGAACTTTGCTACAAACTGAAGCTCTGAACAAAGGACTGATGACCCATCCCAGCTGGGGATGTACTCCAGAGACTTGATTTGAACCTGCAGTTTATTTCATCACTGCTACAAGCCTGCACCAAGAACTTTGCCATTACTGTAAGTAACTGATTCCATTTAACCAGTTCTAGCTCTCATCTATATCTTTTTCCTTTTATGAATAAACCTTTAGATTTTAGATTCTAAAGGATTGGCAACAGCGTGATTTGTGGGTAAGATCTGATTTGTATATTGACCTGGGTCTGGGGCTTGATCCTTTGGGATCAGGAGAAACTTTTTTCTTTTAATGGGGTATTGGTTTTCATAACCATTTGTCCCCATAACGAGTGGCATTGGTGGTGATGCTGGGAAACTGGAGTGTCTAAGGGAATTGCTTGTGTGACTTGTGGTTAGCCAGTGGGGTGAGACCAAAGTCCTCTTTGTCTGGCTGGTTTGGTTTGCCTTAGAGGTGGAAAAACCCCAGCCTAGGGCTGTAACTGCCCTGTTTTAAGTGATTTGTCCTGAATTGGCACTCTCAGTCGGGTCCCGCCAGAACCGCATTGTTACAGGGACATACAATTCTCCTCCAAAGAGTTCAGTCACAAATTGAATTAACGCATTATTTTTTTAACGAGTGTCATCAGCATGGAAGCATGTCCTCTGGAATGGTGGCCGAAGCACGAAGGGGCATACGAATGTTTAGCATATCTGGCACATAAATACCTTGCAATGCCAGCTACAAAAGTGCCATGCAAATGCCTATTCTCACTTTCTGGTGACATTGTAAATAAGGAGAGGGCAGCATTATCTCCTGTAAAAGTAAACAAACTTGTTTGTCTCAGGAATTGGCTGAACAAGAAGTAGGACTGAGTGGACTTGTAGGCTCTGAAGTTTTACATGGTTTTGTTTTTGAGTGCAGTTATGTAACAAAAAAATCAACATTTGTAAGTTGCACTTTCATGACAAAGAGATTGCACTACAGTACTTGTATGAGGTGCATAGAAAAATACTATTTCTTTTGTTTATAATTTGTACAGTGCAAATATTTATAATAAAAAATAATATACACTTTGATTTCAATTACAACACAGAATACAATATCTATGAAGATGTAGAAAAACATCCAAAATATTTAATAAATATCAATTGGTATTCTATTGTTTAACTGTGTGATTAATTTTTTTAATCGCAATGAATTTTTTTTAGTTAATCGTGTGAGTTAACTGTGATTAATCGACAGCCCTAAAAATAAACATTGAAAACAAAGGGCCCTATCTGCGGTCTACAGAGAAGGGACAGCTGTAACTGCCGCTGCATCACTGCCCCAGTTCTGAGAACCTCTCAACTCTTGCATGGAGCTCTGACACTTCAGTTCCACTCGTGAAGCTGTGACTCCCCTGAAATAGAAAAGGGGACAAGAGAAAATCTAGCTTGCGGTGCTGATACCGTAGTATAGATCATGGGAATAAAGTGAGAGAAGCGCCTGGATCCCTTTTCTAAAGCTAGCTGAAGAGCAGCGAATGGGCTGGATGTGGAGGGAAAGCTAATGATTTGAGTTGGGTTGGACGAAAACTGAAAGCGAAGCCTTCAGCCAACCTAGGGCTGTGATCTTCACAAGCTCTGCAAGGTTGGGTGGGCATGCTCAGTGCAAGGGCAAGCCCCTGTAGAGCAAACAGTGTGCTGCCAGACTTACTAGGCAGCACTTACTCGGGAGCATTAATACTAAAGAGTCCAGAGGTGACTTACTAAAACAATAATGGCTTTATTCGGAAGCTTATTTCCGTTAGCTGGTGGAAGTGGTGGGCCCTGTATACTGGGTGTCAGGAAACTCAGCCAATGAATAAGGAAAGAGGAACATGACCTTAGCAGAATGACACTTGTTGGGTAATCAATCTTACCAAGGGGAGGTCAATTATCTATTAGTAGGGCAACTTGCAACTTCCGTGACTTCCTGCAACCGCCGCGCCTTCTGCAGCAGCCGGCGTGGCTGACCAGGGCCGCCCGAGCAGCTGGCTCCCCGCCTCCCGCCCCCGGGGCAGCTACACATTAGCCCTTCTGGAGGCTTCTTGTTCTGTTAAGACCTTGTTTACTCTTTAGGCCTAAAATCAGGCTCTGAGCCCAGTATAGAATCTCATGCTCTCCTGGTTTGTTTTTGATTCAATAGCATTTGCATTAATGTCACCACTGGCCTGGGCTGTAATTTCCTAAGCAGCATATCCAGTCCCATCAGGCTCTGCAGAAGCCTTCAATTGTGTCCCACTGATAGCTAGTATCTGCCTGACATTGGACGCATCTCCCATTATTTCCACTAAGTACGTTACTAGACCAAAACACACCTTTTCCTTCCCTCGTAAAGATTTCCTCTGTTTTAAGGAGCACAGTTTGCTGGGATTGAACCCACAACCTGTGAAACTGAAACTTGGCTCTGGTTGCTCACCAGGAACAGACTCATAAATCTCTTTGTGGTGGAGCGACTAGAAGGGGCCAGACAGTCACACTGTACAAGATGGGTTACATGTTCATTACCACGCAGCTGTTCTGACAATATCAAAGGGCCACGGCCCAGCTGGCATCAATCAGCAGAGCGTCAGGATCCTTCGCTCCATAGCTACATCTGGCAGCTACCAGACACAGTCACCATTCTCAGGTTTTAAAATCTTAACTCTGGGTCAATGGTCAATTATCAATGTACACCTCTACCCCGCTATAACTCTGTCCTCGGGAGCCAAAAAATCTTACCGCGTTATAGGTGAAACCGCGTTATATCGAACTTGCTTTGATCTGCCGGAGCACGCAGCCCCGCCCCCCTGGAGTGCTGCTTTACCGCGTTATATCCATATTTGTGTTATATCGGGTCGCGTTATATCGGGGTAGAGGTGTATGTCTTCCTCCATACAAGTATTTGTGAAATGTTAATAACCCAGATGTTATATCTAAGGCTAAAACTGGGCAGAATTCCTCTCTGTCTTTGTCAGGGCATGTGAAGCATAGCCTTTACAGGGAGGCACACTGAGGCGCAGATCCACAAAGACCCTGCAATGGAAGTTAGGAGCCTAAATATCTCCGTGGATCTGGGCCTGAAACAGGGATGGATAGTGGTACAAAACCCAAAGATAGACAGACTGGATTTCTCCCTGCCACCTGGAATCAGCATAGGTTCCAGCTGCCACTGCCACAGGTAGGGTGACCAGATGCTAAGTGGAAAATATCGGGACCGCCACGGGGGGGGGGGGGGGGGCACCTTTTTAATTGTTACACTCACCCGTCCGGGTCTTCGGCGGCAATTCGGCGGAGGGTCCGTCAGTCGCTGACGGTCTTTGGTGGCATTTCGGCGGCGGGTAATAAACCTTGCCCACCAAAGACAGAAGCACTCGCCGCCGAAATGCCACCAAAGACCATCAGCGACTGAAGGACCCTCCGCCGAATTGCCGCCGAAGACCCGGACGGGTGAGTGTAAAAAAAAAAAAAAACCCTGCCCGTAACAAAATACCGGGACAAATGGCGTCCCGACCGTACTTTGGTCGGGACGCGGGACAAACTCCTCAAAATCAGGACAGTCCCGATTGTATCGGGACGTCTGGTCACCCTAGCCATAGGGCAGGTGTCACCAGCCAAAATTACAAATAAAGCAGGGTCAAAATGCACCTCTCATTCTTTGTTAGCTGCATCCAATATTTTTTTTAGTGTTCCTGTTTCCATTAGCATTTTATGGCAGTTCACTCAGGGGTTAGAGCAGACAAGCGTGATGTGAATTTTCCATTGTAGTTTACTGCTGCCAGGCAAGGTCACAGATCAGTGACTCTGAATGTATTGATAGTGCTTGTTTTACCTGTTTAACTGGGTAAATTCCTCCAGCAATACTGCAATGACTGTCCTGGGGGAAAAAAAGAACATTCACACCTATGCTTGATTCTCTTTTGAGGAGCCTTTGCAGCTGTTACTGAACCTATTGCTCCAGCACGGTGCTAGCTGGAGCTGTGACCCCAGAGGCGTTGCCTTGTGCAGGGGAGACAGGTCCAAGGGTGCCCTTATTTTGTAGCAGTTATTACAGATCCAGCCACGCGCCAAATTTAGAGTTTTACAGGTCACATTTTTTTAACTAGCGTAGGAGCATTAAGCCAGATGTCTTGGACAGACCCTAAACATGGGTCATCCTTTATAATCTGCCTCCCTAAGCTCCCTGTGAAATTTCAGTTTGATAGCGTTCACGTCCCATCCAAAACTGCTGTACGTTGTCAGCACTGTTCTGCTCCAGAGATGGCTGCATTCTTGGGCAAGTCCTTTCCCTTTGTGTGTGTCTCTTTCCCCTCCCACCCAGTCTTGTCTATTTAGCTTGTAACGTGGCTGGAGCAGGGGCTGTCTCTCACTGTGTCTGTGCAGCGCCTAGCACAATTGAGGCCTCTAGGAGCAATAAGAGTAGTTGAAGGGGTTGAGAGCTGGCATTTCCATTCTAACCTCTTCTCAATCACGGATCGCTCTCTGCATTTTTTCTTTTTCCTCTGCAACCAGCCATGTCTGTTCTCAGCCCAGGAGCACTTTCCACTGACTCCTAGAGGCCACAGCCAGCAGCTAGGTTGTGGGGGTTCCTGCTGGGATGAGCAGGGTTGTACTATGGGCTGGGACTCTCCTAGCAGAGGGAAAGAAGAGGACCAACAGGAGTTGAGGCAGAAGGCACTGGCCGGTGAGGCATCACATCATGGGATTTTAAGAGCTACAGTGGACTGTGTATGGACAGTGTAACAAGACAGGCCTTCTCTTCCCCCCCCCCCCCCGCCCAATAGGCAGTTTTATCATCCAAACTTAAACAAAAAGTTCCTTGGCTCCCCCGGGTTGCAGTCACCAGGGGATTTTTCCCATTTACCTCTCAGGCTCTCACTTCCTCCCCTCCCAGGAGAGGCCGGCAATCCGGCAGCTTCCTAACCCTGGCACCAACTCTCTCCCACCCTCAGGCCCGGCTAGGTGCCGGCCTTTTTGAGTCTAGTTGGGGCCAGCTGACTCCGTGTTAAAGGGCCAGTGTCCCCCTGTAAGAGACTGATTTGCGCTTTCGATAATGAAGCTGCCCCAAGGAAGGGAGTTATTGAAGAAAGAGAGCCTGAAATGGAGTCCTTGGGTTACCTGGGAGAGGAAACTGAGGCAGGTGTGCCAGATGTGTCACAGCCTGCCGCAGGAAGGCACGCCAGTGGGGGCTGCCTTATGACACCCTGCTTATGACCATGAAGCCCAGGGGTGGTGGCCAATGATCTGTTATGGTTGGCAGCCTTAGGGTTTGCAGTTCCTGGCTTTGCAATGAGCTGACCCTGCCCACTGCCCAGGAGAGCTTGAGGCTTGGCTGCAGAATGGATGGGGGGAAAGGGCCAGGGCTTTGCCCCTTGAATGTTTTGGACAACTCCCCCCTCCTCTTCTCCTGTCCCCACCTTGTTCCTCTCTCTCCCGCCCCCACCCCCATTCCCTGCTCTTGGACCTGCCCCAGAAGTGAAAGGAACTTGGCCCTGGTTTCACCCTGCTAGTCCTTGGGAGGAGCTGCCGGTGCCTGCGAGTTCCTGTCTGGAGGAGACGCAGCCGCCAGCACCACACTCCTGATCTTGGGCCATGCCCTGCATGCAGAGGAGTGCCTGGAGTCCCTGCTGGAGGGGCGTGACAGTGCTGTGCAGCACAGCCTAGGAGGTGGCGTGTTCCTTGGTGCTGGGAATCCCCCGGCTGAACCCGCACTGGCTCTTGAGAAGGGCACTTCCGCTGGACGGCTCCGCCACAGGCGGCCCACGGGATGGGCCCAATGCAAGGGGGCCCTGATCTCAGGCCCGAGGGCACAGCTGTAGGGACGGGGTCAGGGCCCTGGGTGCAGGGCATGACCCCCTCCTGGCTGGTCCGGGGCAGCCGATCTCAGGACCGAGGGCACAGCTGTAGGGACGGGGTCAGGACCCGGGTGCACGGCGTGACCCGCTCCTGGCTGGTCCAGGAGCCTGGTTCCTCTCTGCACTCCCCCAGCTTGTCAGGCCAGTAAAGTCTCCTCTACTAAAGATAAGACATGCTGTCCTTGTCCCGCTCTAGAGGGCAGCAGGGCCCTGGGCATCCAAGGTCCCTGCCTGTGCCCAGAGCTGGTGCCGGCCGTGCCAGGCCTCCCTCCTGCCTGCGCTGACCTCAGGCAGCCAGCAGCACAAGCAGCACTGACCCTGCGTCCAGCCACGTCCCCCTCAGTCTCATCCCTGCAGCCAGCACTGCCCCCCCAGCACCCCTTGCCCCTGCCGCTAGGGCTCTGGGTGCTCCCCGCACTGCACCCACCTCACTGTAAAGACACAATGGTGTGATTTATCGCTGCACAGGGCCCACGCCTGCTAGCACGAGGCTGCACACAGTGCGACTACAAATAACCCCACGGCTTGGGGGCAGAGACCCCTTGGGAAAAGGTCACTGCTGGTCACTGGAGCTAAAAACAGCCTACAGCCCCCTGCCGCCACACCTCTACATACCGCTCAGCCAGTGCCCCTCAGCCTCTACCCCCTGCTATCCCAGCCTGCCACCCCCCTCAGCTCAGCCAGTGCCCCTCAGCCCCTGCCATCCCAGCCCTGCCACCCGCCTCAGCTCAGCTAGTGCCCCTCAGCCTCTGCCCCCTGCTAACCCGCCCCCCCTCAGCTCAGCTAGTGCCCCTCAGCCTCTGCCCCCTGCTAACCCGCCCCCCCTCAGCTCAGCTAGTGCCCCTCAGCCTCTGCCCCCTGCTAACCCGCCCCCCTCTCAGCTCAGCTAGTGCCCCTCAGCCTCTGCCCCCTGCTAACCCGCCCCCCCTCAGCTCAGCTAGTGCCCCTCAGCCTCTGCCCCCTGCTAACCCGCCCCCCCTCAGCTCAGCTAGTGCCCCTCAGCCTCTGCCCCCTGCTAACCCGCCCCCCCTCAGCTCAGCTAGTGCCCCTCAGCCTCTGCCCCCTGCTAACCCGCCCCCCTCTCAGCTCAGCTAGTGCCCCTCAGCCTCTGCCCCCTGCTAACCCGCCCCCCTCTCAGCTCAGCTAGTGCCCCTCAGCCCCTGCCATCCCAGCCCTGCCATCCCCCTCAGCTCAGCTAGTGCCCCTCAGCCCCTCACCCCTGTTATCTCAGCCCTGCTACAGCTCAGCCAGTGCCCCTCAGCCTCTGCCCCCTGCTATCCCGCCCCCCCCACCTCAGCTCAACTAGTGCCCCTCAACTCCTGCCCCTGCTATCCCAGCCTGCCACCCCCCCCTCAGCTCAGCCAGTGCCCCTCAGCCTCTGCCCCCTGCTATCCCGCCCCCCCCCAGCTCAGCTAGTGCCCCTCAGCCTCTGCCCTCTGCTATCCCGGCCCCCCCTCGGCTCAACTAGTGCCCCTCAACCCCTGCCCCTGCTATCCCAGCCTGCCACCCCCCCTCAGCTCAGCCAGTGCCCCTCAGCCTCTGCCCCCTGCTATCCCACCCCCCTCAGCTCAGCTAGTGCCCCTCAGCCCCTCACCCCTGTTATCTCAGCCCTGCTACAGCTCAGCCAGTACCCCTCAGCCTCTGCCCCCTGCTAACCCGCCCCCCCTCAGCTCAGCTAGTGCCCCTCAGCCTCTGCCCCCTGCTAACCCGCCCCCCCTCAGCTCAGCTAGTGCCCCTCAGCCTCTGCCCCCTGCTAACCCGCCCCCCTCTCAGCTCAGCTAGTGCCCCTCAGCCTCTGCCCCCTGCTAACCCGCCCCCCCTCAGCTCAGCCAGTGCCCCTCAGCCCCTGCCATCCCAGCCCTGCCACCCGCCTCAGCTCAGCTAGTGCCCCTCAGCCTCTGCCCCCTGCTAACCCGCCCCCCCCTCAGCTCAGCTAGTGCCCCTCAGCCTCTGCCCCCTGCTAACCCGCCCCCCTCTCAGCTCAGCTAGTGCCCCTCAGCCTCTGCCCCCTGCTAACCCACCCCCCTCTCAGCTCAGCTAGTGCCCCTCAGCCTCTGCCCCCTGCTAACCCGCCCCCCTCTCAGCTCAGCTAGTGCCCCTCAGCCTCTGCCCTCTGCTATCCCGGCCCCCCCTCGGCTCAACTAGTGCCCCTCAACCCCTGCCCCTGCTATCCCAGCCTGCCACCCCCCCTCAGCTCAGCCAGTGCCCCTCAGCCTCTGCCCCCTGCTATCCCACCCCCCTCAGCTCAGCTAGTGCCCCTCAGCCCCTCACCCCTGTTATCTCAGCCCTGCTACAGCTCAGCCAGTGCCCCTCAGCCTCTGCCCCCTGCTATCCCGCCCCCCTCAGCTCAACTAGTGCCCCTCAACCCCTGCCCCTGCTATCCCAGCCTGCCACCCCCCCAGCTCAGCCAGTGCCCCTCAGCCTCTGCCCCCTGCTATCCTGCCCCCCCCAGCTCAGCCAGTGCCCCTCAGCCTCTGCCCCCTGCTATCCCGCCCCCCTCAGCTCAACTAGTGCCCCTCAACCCCTGCCCCTGCTATCCCAGCCCTGCCACAGCTCAGCCAGTGTCTCAATCCCCACCCGCTACCCCCCGTTATCCCAGCCCTGAGCTCCCCCCCACAGCTGTCTCATTGCCCCTCAATCCCAATGCACAGCCCCCTGCCACAACACCCCCCCACAGCTCAGCCATGCTCCTCAGTCCTCACCCACAGCCCCCTGTTATCCTAACCTGGAATTCCCCCGCCACAGCCCCCAGCCTGCCCAGCTCAGTGCTGTCCTGCAGCGACCCTTGCTCTGTAATGACGGGGGGGGGGGGGGAATGCCTGTCAGACAGGCCTATGCTAGTGGCCCTTTCCCTCTGCGCTGCCTTGCCCTCCTACACCCGTGATGCTCCAGGGCCATCAGCTTGGCTTACAGTACCTCCTGGGGTGGTACCTGGCTGTCAGGCCCGGGTGGACCCAGCCGCTGGCTCGCCCCCATCCCACCCACCACATGCCATGGCTGGGCTGTAGAGCTTGGGTTCATTCCTCCCGGCAGCAGCAGGGGAGTGGGAGGGTGGGGTTCATGTCCTTGGAACAGGGTGGTGGAGACATCACGGCATATACAGCCCTGTGCAGGGATCAGGGACTGTACCAGCTCTCTTGCCCCTGTTCCCCCAGCCAGGAGCTGGGCAGTGCCAGCCGGACCAGCAGGGGGCCAAGCTTCATGCAGTTCCAGATAGGAGGGGGATGTTAATTTGAGCTAATTTGCATAATATTTTCCAAACCGGTAACAGTAACAGGTTGTTATCCCTGGTGGGATACTGAGCTACAAGTTGTAACTGCATTGGAAGGCTGGGAGTCAGGACACCTGGGTTCTATACCTGGCTCTGGGAGGGGAGTCGGGTCTAGTGGTTAGAGGAGGGCAGCTGGAAGCCAGGACTCCTGGGTTCTATCCCTGGCTCTGGGAGGGGAGTGGGGTCTAGTGGGTTAGAGCAGAGGTGACAAATGGAATAACCAAACAGGTAGCTTTGGCACAGTCGTTCGGAGAGGCGGGCGGGATGAAGCTTGATACTGTCATGTCAGAGACCTGGGCTGTCAGCTCTCTGGACGTCTGCTATAATGTGGGGCTGGGGACTGAGCCCTAGGCTGGGAGCCTGCATTGGGAGTGGCCCAGAAATGCCACCAGCACTTGGGGAAGAGATGTGAGCAGAACCCTGGTCACCTGCCTCCCAGCCCAGTGCCCCTTCCCCTAGGACGGCCCTAAAGGGGGAGGGGTTGGCACTGCAGCCCCACTCCAGGGCACTGTCTGCCACGGTGGCTCTCCCCCACCATGACTGGCTACACCAAAGGGGGCCCTATCTGTGCAACAGGAGGGGGGAAGGGGACCAGTCTCTCCAGGTGTTTGTAACACCCTAGGCACTGTGCTGGTCATGGGTGGGTAACGGGCACAACTGGGGGCCCTAGCGCTCCTCTATGCTCTGTGCTGCCCCCATCCTGGATCCCGCACCAATGATCCCCATTGCCAGCCTGCGTCCAGCGCACTCTCTCCTCTGGCCTGGGCCACCCTCCAGCTGCTGCCGAGTACTGGAGCAGGTGCCGTGCCATTCTAAGCCCTGCTCCCCGACAGCCATGTGTCCCATGCTGGGTGGGTGCTCCCAGCCCCTGGGCTGCACACCCTGCCTGCTGTGCCATGAGCCCTGGCAAGGGGTGCTGTGCCAGCCCCTGTTCCCATGCAGCACCCTGCAGCACATTGCCTGGGGGACCCTGTTGTCCAGCACCCATCTCCAGTACCCCTCATTGGCAGCAGCTGCCCCCTGGGGTCACTGGCAGAAAGCAGGCTGCCCCGGGGTGCCACTTCAGATTTGGGGGGGGGGGCAACTGTGACCATGATTCCAGGGGCTACTTAGGCAGTTGAAAACTCTATTTTTTTGCCAGATAACTTACCAATTAGCTGACAGGAGCATTGTATCTAATTCCTATATGAAAGAAAGGAAGAAAATTAAATAAATATTAGACCCGCTCAGCTCTAAAATAACATGTTCTGACATCTTGTGGCAAGTCACTTAAGGGACACTGGTGAGGTTTAAAATTTTAATGTATATTCTTACTTTGTAAGAGAGAGAGACCCCATCAGGACTCCTGGGTTCTATCCCAGCTCTGGGAGGGGAGTGGGGTCTAGTGGGTTACAGCGGGGGACAGATACATTTGGGTTCTATATATGAACATCAGAATGGCCATGCTGGGTATGATCAAAAGTCCATCTAGCCCAGTATCCTGTCTTACGACAGTGGCCAATGCCAGGTATGTCAGAGGGAATGAACAGAACAGGTAATCATCAAGTGATCCATCCCCTGTCACCCATTCTCAGCTTCTGGCAAACAGAGGCTAGGGCAGGGGCGGCTGTGGCTCTATGTTTTTTGCCGCCCCAAGCACGGCAGTCAGATGGCCTTCAGCGGCATGCCTGCGGGCGGTCCACGGTCACGCGGATTCGGCGGCGTTTCTGCGGGTGATCTGCCGGTCCTGCAGCTTTGGCGTACCCGCCACCGAATTGCCGCCGAAACCGCGGGACTGGCAGTAGACCTCCCGCAGGCACGCCGCCGAAGGCCGCCTGACTGCTGCCCCCCGCGGCTTGACGCCCCAGGCACACGCTTGCTGCGCTGGTGCCTGGAGCCGCCCCTGGGCTAGGGGGACACAGAACATGATGTTGGCTCCCTGCCCAATAGCCATTGATGGACCTATCCTCCATTAACTTATCTAGTCCTTGTTGGAACCCTGTTATAGTTTTGGCCTTCACAATTTCTCCTGGCAAAGAGTTCCACAGGTTGATTGCGAAGAAATTCTTTCTGTTGTTTGTTTTAAATCTGCTGCCTATTAATTTCATTGGGTGACCCCTAGTTCTTGTGTTATGTGAAGGAGTACATAACATTTCCTTATTCAATTTCTCCACACCATTCATGATTTTATAGACTTCTAGAATATCCCCCCTTAGTCATCTCTTTTCCAAGCTGAAAAGCCCCAGTCTTTTTAATCTCTCCTCATACGGAAGCTGTTCCATACCCCTAATCATTTCTGTTGCCCTTCTCTGTACCTTTTCCAAATGCAATATATTTTTTTTGAGATGGGGTGACCAAAACTGCATGCAGTATTCAAGATGTGGGCATACCATGGATTTATATAGAGGCAATATGATATTTTCTGTTTTATTATCTACCCCTTTTCTAATGATTCCCAATATTCTGTTCGCTTTTTTGGCTGCCGCTGCACATTGAGCAGAGGATTTCAGAGAACTATCCACAATGACTCCAAGATCTTTCTTGATGGGTAACAGCTAATTTAGACCCCATCATTTTGCATGTATAGTTGGGTTTATATTTTGCCATGTGCATTCCTTTGCATTTAGCAACATTGAATTTCATTTGCCATTGTGTAGCTAAATCACCCAGATTTGTGAGATCCCTTTGTAGCTCTTCACAGTCTGTTCTGGACTTAACTATTTTAAGTAGTTTTGTATCATCTGCAAATTTTGCCTCCTCACTGTTTACCCCTTTGTCCAGATCATTTATGAATATGTTGAAGTTGAACAGCACTGGTTCCAATACAGGCCCCTGGGGGACACCACTATTCCATTCATACCACTTATTCCTATCTTTTAACTGGAGTGCCTGGCAATGCTTTCAGGATCATGTAAGGATCCTTAATTTAATTTAATTTAATTTAATGACAAGCCTTTCCTTATCTTAATCACCCTGCCTCTGTTTATAAGCAAACTCCCTGCCCCAAGGGTGGAAGCTGGGAGCAGCACAGAACTCATCACATATCACACTCAAGCTGTGTTGCAGTTAGGAGCTCCATCTGGGGCTATGGCGTGTGCTGTGAGCAGACTTCAGGTACGAAACTCGGGGGAGGGAGAATAGAGGGCCCCCCCCCCATACCTTCTAAGTGGTGCTCCTGTCCCCAGGGAGTCTGTGCCACAGCGCCTGGATGTGCTGGAATCCACCGTCCGCGGGTGGGGGTGGGTGGCAGGCTGCCGGCCCTGAACAATGGTCCCTTTGAGCCTGGAGCCCGAGAGGCAGCACAAAGCACTCTGTGCCTGCAGAATAGGCCATTCTAGTGTGCCCAGGTGCCAGCCAGCTGGGCACAGAGCGCCAGGGCACAGTGGGCCAGCACATGGTGTGGGGGGCTCTGGATGCTGACCCCCATTCCCATCTTCCCTCCCCACCCCCTAGTGCCCCCCATTACCACCCTATGGGCACCCCATTCTCACCCCTAGGCATCCTCCCCCACCTCCACTCCCATCCCATGGGTCCCCCACCCCTTCCCTTCTACCCCCGTCCCCCACTGCATCCCCTGGACCAACCCCTCTCCCTTCCCCCTCCTCACTGCCTCCCACTGGCCACCCACTTCTTCCCTTCCACCCGCATCTCCCCACTTCCCCATGAGCCTCCTTCTCAGCCCCTTCCATCCCACGCCCACCTCCACTCCTCATGCCCCCCCCCAGCTCCTCCTTCCCCATGGGCCACCCGCCCTCCCTCACTGCTCCCCCTTGGCTGCCTGTCCCTTCCCCCGATTCCATGCAGGTTCACCCCCAGTGCCTGCGGCACCAAGGGACCCACTGAGCCACATACACCACCTTAGTCACTGCATGGCACCACTGAGCCTTGTACACCACCTTGGGCACCACATGGCACCAAGGGCATGTCCCCAGGGCTCAGAGCTGCTCTCCCCCACAGGATAGTGGCTGGGGCTCTCAGAGGATCCCCCATAACCCCGTCTGGCCAGGACCCCTGTAGAAAGGGGCCCTGCCATGGGCCAATCCCTTGTTACCAGCTGCTAAGCCACCCCCATGGGCCCTGAGCAGGGCATGGGTCACAGTCTGGGTGCTCTGTGGGGGGAGGGGCTGGGGCACCAGCAGGCAGGGCCCTGGGCAGGGACAGGTTCATGGCTCAAACACAGCACAGGCCACGATGCCCTGCATCCCCCAGCCCCTCCCAGCCTGCCCTAAATCAGATAGCATTCGCCCTGGGCAGTGCCCGCCCCCAATGCACAGGCCTCCACGGTGGGGCAGGGACTTGTCATGCCCCATCCTGCCCCACCTAGCTCCCCTCTGGCCTCTGCTCCTCCCCCACTCCCATAACCCTCCACAGCCTCTATAGAGGGAAGTGTCAGGCAATCTGAACAACGAGTGTCTGTCCTGAAGCGTGGTCTGGGGCCAATGGCGTCCCCGGCATTAAGGTTGTCAGACACTTCCCATGATACAATCCTGTTTTCATGTGCTTCTGACTTTGCCATGCTGTAACTGGTCAGGGCAGACCCTCCCAGACCCGGTGTCTCCCTCTGGCGGAGTTTGGGGGGAAGGTTTCAAGAGAAGGGGAAAAATACATTGTTTTGCCACGTTAAAAAAACATGTACACCTGCTTTATTGAGCTCTAGCGCCGCCGTGCTCTAAAGCAGGGACTGGACATTTGGCCCTGGAATCAGGGATGTGCCTTTTGCTGTTCCCACAAAAATTCACCCAAATATGTCCAAGTTACAGCCCTCCGAATAGCTCAGTTTGCACCTGCTCAGCAGCAACTTGTTAGCGTTGGGCTGCCAAACTCTCCAAAGATTCTGTCCTCAGTGAGCATGCTCCAGCCCCTCAGTACCTAGAGCACGCACAGAGCAACTAAGCATGCTCTAGCTCTGAGCAGGACCCCTAGGGCAGGCTTTCAGAAGTGCTGTCCCATGGTGTTCCTTGGAGCAGGTTTCTCCATTGGGCTCAGCAGTAGATAAGGGTGAAGGCCCCATCTGTAAGTCTGCCCGCCCCCTCTAGCAGTGCAGATTCACTGGGTGACCTTGGGCAGTCACTTAAAGGTGACCTGCAAAGGGAAAACATCTGTTTGCCTTGCTTCGCATAGGGAAAGCCTGAACCTTTGTTTGTTTGTTAAACATAAGGGTGTGTTTCTACCTTTTTCACACTAGAAATTCAGGTCTTGGCTACTGTGATTTTCTGGGATGACTGGAGAGCTGGGCGGGCTGGGACAGCACAGACACAAGGTGCACAGGGAATCTGTCATGGGTGGGGGGGGAATCCATCTTGCTGTTAAAAATATGCATCTTATTTCCAGTTTGATTTTTTTCTACCATGGGTCTCCAGTCTCTGGTGCAAGAGCCTTCTCCTCTGCAACCCCTGCCTCCTGGAGCAGCATTGCTGTACCTCTCCTCCTCACCTGGGGCACAGCCCCCAGGGGGAATACCCCTGGGACAAGATGGTGGTGGTGGTGGTTGTTGGGTGCATGGGGGGAGAGGGGGAAGAGATATTCCAGGACAAGCTGGGGCAGTGGCTGTGACTCTTCCCCCTGCTGCTATTCTGTTCTACCCAGCTGCATTGGCCAGGCTCTTGGGCCCTGTACCCCCCAGGGCCGCCCAGAGGGGGGGGGCAAGTGGGGCAATTTGCCCCAGGCCCCACAGGGGCCCCCACGAGAATATAGTATTCTATAGTATTGCAACTTTTTTTTTAATCCAAGGCCCCCCTGAAATTGCTTTGCCCCAGGCCCCCTGAATCCTCTGGGCAGCCCTGGTATCCCCAGCAGCCCTGGGCTAGGAACCAACCCTCCCCTAACCCAAGTAGCAGAGTGACAGTCTCGTGGGCAGGGACTCAGGATACGTGGGTTCTAGTTGCTGTCCTGCTTGGTAACTGTGGCAGGTCCCCCACTCCTTTTGCCTCAGTTTCCCCGCCGTCCCTGCGTGGATTGTGGCAGGCCAGGGAGGGCCTCCCTCTGGCACAGCGGGGCTCCGTTCCCTGATTCCCAGGCCAAAGGGCCCCGGCAGAGGAGCGCGCTCCTGGCCGGGGGGGCGGCCTGGCTTGCTGTGGGCGCGGCGGCGCAGCTGCGCGTTAATCACTAGCCTCCGGCGGCGGGCTGGGGTGGGGCTGAGGCTGCTCTCCGCCTCCCTCCCTGCAGCCTGCGAGAGTCCGCGCCGCACTTCCTGCGGGGCTGGGGCTGGCCACGGCGGGGACCGGGGACCGCCGAGCTGTCACGGGGAGCTGGTGAGTGGCGGGGCCGCTCCCGCTCCGGAGCGCAGGGGCTGCGGGGTCTCAGCTGTGCCCAGCAGGGTTCCGTGCCCTTGGGGAGGGGCCCTGGGGTAGGGGCAGGTGGACGCGGTGCAGCAGGACCCTGGCCCCCGCCTGCTGCCTCTCGAGCCAGTGACTCTCCCTCTCCCGGGGCCTCCGTGCAGGGGGTGGGGACCGACAGGGCGGCCGCTCCTGCTGCCCAGGGCATGTGGGATGCTGCCTGCTCCGCCGGCGGGTGTAAGAGGCTTTCTCAGCCCACGCAGGACTGGCCTGGCAGTTATGGATTACGTTGGGCTGCCCGGGTGGCACAGCCGGCTTCCCCCCCCCGCGCCCACCGGGGAGCCGGCTGGGGGCCCTTCTGTCGGGCCGGTTCCCCCTCCCTCCCTGCGCCCACCGGGGAGCCGGCTGGGGGCCCTTCTCTCGGGCCGGTTCCCCCACCCCCCCTGCGCCCACCGGGGAGCCGGCTGGGGGCCCTTCTCTCGGGCCGGTTCCCCCACCCCCCCTGCGCCCACCGGGGAGCCGGCTGGGGGCCCTTCTCTCGGGCCGGTTCCCCCACCCCCTGCGCCCACCGGGGAGCGGGCCCTATCTATAAGCCTCTCTCCTTGCCCCCACTCAGATCTCTGAAACGCTGCAGCCAGTGGTTAGCTCCCCCCTCCCTGTGGGGTGACGGAGCCTGGAAAGTTGCCCCGTCGGGGGCTTTTGTCTTGGGGGAGAAGTCCAGGATTCTCCCAGGAAGGGCTGTGGCTGCTGTGTCCTCGCTCTGCCCCATGGATAATGCAGAGGGTGGGGCTGGGCTGTAGCTCTGAGGGCTTCAGGGTGCAGCACATGGGGCTAGGCATGGACAGCAGCCTCCCTGTGGGCATAGGGGTGCAGGGGGGATTGGGGCTATTGACTGTTCAGGGGTGGATGTGGGGGGTTTGCAGTGCCTCCATCCCCTGCTGCACAGGAATGTGGTGGTGCCAGGCGAGCAGAGCCCCCCTCCCCTTTGTGATGGGGGGGGTGGATTCTGGGAAACCCAGAGGGTGAATTTCAGAAACATACCAAGCCCAGAAATGTGCCTCTGTCCAGCCCCTTGAATCACCTGGTGCTGGTCTGGTTCCAGCCTGTGTGTCAGCTGGGGGTTGGCAGCTCCGTCTGGCTGCCGTGCCACTCAGCAGTGAGATCTGAGGTGCTGGCGCTCTGGGCCCTGTTACTGCCTGGGAGTTCTGGAAGCGTGGAAGGGGGTGGGCTAGGGCTGTGCTCCAAGGAACGATCCTGGGGACCCCGGGAAGAGAGGCGCTCCCCGCTTCACTTGCAGAAGGCCTCTGAGAGCTCAAGTCCTGAGGAGTAGCCAGCCAGCTCTCTTGGTCTCAGCGGAAAGACTGAGATCCCTGCTGTACCTGTGACTGGAGGTCTGCTTCCCTGCCATCCCCCCTAAGCCCGTGCGGTGCTTCTCGCAGGCTCCACACCCAGCCTTAGGGCCAGGCCCTGGCTTTGAGGTGGACCAGGGCAGCCTGGACGCTTGGCGTGCTGCTGAGGTGGCACAGACCGTCATGCTCGGCTGTGGGTTCTGGGCCCCTCTGGGTTGGAGTGGCCGGCGCTCGGCTCTCAGTGCTGTAAATCCAGGGGAGGTTGCAGGGATTGCCCTGGGAGACTGAGCACCGTCTGTCCCCACTGCGCCACTCCTGGCACAGGCTGGCTCTGGCCGCGGAGCCCTAGTAGGAGCCCACCTGGCAGCACCTGCGTTTTGACTGTGTCCGTAAGGCCAGGAAATGGGGGGTGAGGGGGGTTTTCTCCCCTGATCAGCTCCATACACCTATTCCGCTCGCCTCCTGACCCCTGACTGAACTAACCGCCCCGACTTTGTCCTGTTGGCCCCACAGAGTGGCCGGGGCTGTGGGAGTGGCAGTCAGACGGGGCGGCCTGCGGTGGTACCGGTCAGCAGAGCTTGGGCGCAGAGCGGTCGCCGCAGCTGGTATTTCCAGAAGGGCTCACTGTGCACCAATGGGCCAGATCTGCAGATGGGTTTGGTGCCCGGGCTCTGAGCCCACCTGGGAACCTGGCACTGCTGGCTCAGGGCTGGGGTGTGAATCTGGCTCGGTCTGGCGCAGCCTGTGTTGGTGGGGCTGACGGGCGAGGGGCCAGCAGGACTCTCCGAGCCCTGGTGCATGTGCAGGGCTGGCGGCTAGGAAAAGCTCCGTTGTTTTGCTTGTGAACGGAACCCATTGGACCCGGGGTTGCTGGGAGAGACTAACCCAGAGCCCCCCTTCTGGAGTAGAGCCGGCTGGGCGTAGCAGGGGTGTAGACGAGCCCCCTCCCCTGCCCTCCTAGCTCAGGTCTGCCCTTGGCGCAGGGCTGTCCGGCACCTCGGAGCAGTGGAGGATGGAGCGCCTTCCCTTATATGGCTTCCAGCCCTTGCGTTTTCTTCCCCCAGCGCTGGGTTTGTGCCTGTAATCGCATGACCCACGCGGGCTCCAGCTCTCATGCCGCTCGCTCGTAGGCCGGCAGGGCTAGAATCCCAGGTGCAGGGGAGTTGCCGCTGCAGCTGTGGGGATGGCTCCCACTCCGGTCCCAGACCCCCCTGCTCCCTGGCTGGGCTCCTGGAGACAGCTGCTTTCCCAAATGCCGGCCTCCCCTCCCCCACAGCAGGCCAGCCATGGGAAAGCACCTTGGGCGGGCAGCGCCTTGCTCAGAGTTTCCTATGCAGAATGTGTGATGGGCCGGCGGGAGAGGCTCCTTCCTGCAGGCCAGAGAGCTGAGGGCTGGGCCCGCTCCCACTTGGCTCTGCTCCCTGCCTGCCCTGGGCCCCCTTCCCCTCCCAACGTCCCAGCCTGGCTACTCCCAGGTGTTTGTGCTTGCAGCCTGGGAATGGATCCCAGGGCGGATCCCACCACCTGTAGCCGACAGGCAGCCGCTGTCCCCACCAGCGCACCCTCCCCTGGGTGGGTTGCCATGCTGGGGAAGCGCCGCTCTTGGCGAAGGCCAGATTGCTGCCCCACGGGCTTCAGAGCCAGGGCCCAGAGTCCCAGCAGCAGTGGGGCTGCCAGGGGCTAGGGGTCTCTGACCCCATGGTGCTTGGGCACATCGTCTCATTCCCCAGCTGCGGGCCTCTCCGCTGCCTCCGGCTGAGCAGTGACAAATCAGCCCCCGGCCAGCTCCGCAGCTAGGAGAGGCACACGCCAGCTCAGCCCCTCGCAGAGACAGCAGGCTCCCCATGAGCTCATCCCGCTGCATGAAAATACCAGCTGTTCCCTCTATGGGAGCAGCCCCCCCCACCGCAAAGCCAGTCACCGGGGGTTAACCCACTGCCGCCCCCCTACACGCTCCCCCTTGGGTCATGCTGAGCCCCAAAGCTGTGGGCTCCCCCCGGCCGCCATGCCCCGCCTTAGCACCCCTCCCCCTTTAGCTGAGCCGGCTTGCTGCTGTGTGTTGAATGGGGCACGCGCAGGCTGGGCTGGCTCGGAGCTGTAGTGCTGATGGGATTCTTTCCAAGTCCGGAACATCCCTGTGCTCCGGGTGCTTGTGTTCGGGTCATTCAGGGGGTATGGGGTTCTGGTGCCAGCAGCAGCAGACCCCCCCGGCTGGCGCCTGGTCCGGTTTATTTATTGGAGATATGCATTGGAGCCTGCAGGGCCTAGTGAGCAGGGCTCCGGGTCCGAGCTGGGTTCTGTTCCCAGCCCTGCTGCTGGCCTGCGGGGTGACCTTGGCCAGCCATTTCCCCTCCCGCCCTCTGTCTGTCTAGCTGTTCAGGGCAGGGATTGTCACCGTGTGTCTGTGCAGCCCCCGGCACGACGGGGCCCTGATCTCAGCTGGGGTCAGGGAATTTCTCACCGCAGTGCCTGGCACAACGGGGCCCTGATCTCAGCTGAGGTTTCTAAGCGTTAACACATGTAACTACTACTAATTATGACTGTAAGATTATTGGCTGAAATTTCGCAGGGCCGTGGGGAGTTGGGTGCCCAGCTCAGTGGGTGGTGAAAAGGATGTGGATCTGGGTGCTTGATTCCCTGAGGCCCCTGTGCCCAGCCTGCCTGTGGCTCCCCCATTAGCCCCAAGGTGCCAGAAGGCAGGGACCAGGTGCTGCGATATGCGATGAAGGGACTAGCGTTGCTGAGCTGACGTCAGGGTGCTGCGTGTTGGGGCTTGGAGCCGGGTATTGTGGGAGGGGCAAGTGCTGCCTTTAACTGGGCTTAGCTCAAAGGGCAGGGAGTTTTGGTGTCTGGCTGTATAATATCAGCGCACATCCCTTTAAGTCCTTCAGCAGGTGCCAGGTCTCTCTGGTAATGTTTTCCCATGGCGAGCACGGGAAGTGGGAGAGGCAGGGCTGAGGGCTGTGCCGTTGGTGCTGCCAGGCGGAGGGCTGCAGACCCAGGGCTGGCTTCCCTCTTGCACCGCTGGCTCATGCAGCCTCGCTGTGCCGTGCCTGGCACTGTGGCTTTGCTGGTCCTTGGCTTTCCGCTCCAGCCACGTACCCAGCGCCAGGGTGAGTGTGCCTCGGCAGGACGCTGGGCATAGGTCTTCGCCCGGGGCAGAGTGCTGCCAGCTGTGCTCCGCCTCCTGTGTGGGGTCCTGGATCTCAGCCTGGTCTCGGAGGCTGCCCCATGTTCTGAGGGTCTGGGCTGCCAGGGCCGGACCTGGGGGGAACGCACATCCTGGGGTCAACGTGAGCCCTGCCCTGGGCCCGGCTGTGATTGGAAAACCGATGTGAGCAGCAGGGTGCTGTCGGGGAGGGCTGGGCACCAGAGGGGCCACAGGGAGCTGGGTGGCCAATTTCCCCCCCCCCTTCTGCCCAGACTCCAGCCCTAGGACGGGCTCAGGCTGCCCAATCCCAGCAGGGCTCTCCTGCCCCTGCAGAGGGACTCAGCAGCGATGGGCCCACAGGGCTGTTCCCAGGGTGACTGAGGGTCTTACAGCAGAGAGCTGGCAGAGCCTCCTTGCTACCTCGGGGTTCCCCTGGCACCAGGCAGGTGAAGGGACTTGCCCCAGGTTGGTGGCAGGCTGGGAATTGAACTTGGGCATCCTGCATGCCAGTCCGCTACCCCAGTCTCCCTGCTTAATAAGCCCCCTGGGCTGGTGGGGTGGCTTCTGCCCTCTGCCCCACGGTGACAGCCTGAAGGAGACACGTGGGCGGACAGCTGTGTTCTCGGAACATATGGAATGCGCCAGGCCTAACTGCGTCTGTGCACTGCTGGGTTCTACAACACGGAGCCCAGTGAGCGCCGCTAGTGGGCTCCCAAAGTATTTAAATGGTTACTGCCCAATTCCTCTTCCCTCCCAGCAGTCTGGGAGCATAACGTAGTGAAATCTCATTCCATGGGCGAGTTAGTCCTAGAAAGGTGAGGGAGGGGTCAACTGATTCATAAAAATCTACAGAACCGTGGTTTCAATGGTGTCACCATCTGTGGCATGGCAGGGGAAGAACTTGCTTTTCCCCCCCAGCCCCCCCACACTCAGCTCCCAGCTCCTCTGGTTGGTGGAAATGTTGATGACCCAGTGTCATCGAAAATGGGTCGAGCTGGGGATCGTTTGAAAGGGGATCATGGGGATCTTTCTCCCATGAACATGTGGCGCCAAACCTGACAAACCTAGGACAATGATGTAGATCTACAGTCGAGAGAATGCTTAATGATCAGTGTTGTTTTTAATTATACTTGAACTCAGGGGTGCCTTGATAGTACATAAAAAAGGCATTGATCTTTGGTCATTCTAGGGGAGTTAGCCTTGACATAGACTCGTAGGACTGGAAGGGACCTCAAGAGGTCATCTAGTCCAGTCCCCTGCACTCAAAGCAGGACTAAGTGTAGACATGTAGGACTGCAAATGTTTATTCTCCAAAGTCCTCATCCGTGTCGTCTCCTTCCAGCACCCTGCTGCTAGACACATTGTCACACTGATCCTCGTCCGTGACACACTCGCACGGCTCCATACGGGGCAGGCTGCTGGCCAAACATCTGCCGGGCGGTGTGCCTCTGGTCTTTACACCCGAGTATTTGGTTGGCTGAAGGATTGATTTAGCAGCACACATAAGTGGTGTGATCAATCCATCCTCCAAAACCGATCCGTGCCCGATAGGGGAGGATAGTTTTGGATGTGCTTGGCCATCCTGGAGTCATTCCACTGCTTGATCATTTGCCCTCTTGATAAATAAACACACCCCTATTGGTGGTGATTTTTCTCTGCTGCTTGATAAACATCCATCAATAGCTCTGCAAGTGCCGTAATGTTGGTCTTCAAATGATAAAGTTGGCATACAAACCCCTCCTGTGCACTTCTGATCTTATCAATGTTTCTCAGCCATTCTGAACACCTCCAGAGCAAGGAGAGAGTCTTCGGCGGCTGAATCAAATGCCTTCCAGGAAGATAATTTGGTCTTTCCAGGCAGCCTTCCAGTAGTGTCACATCCTGAAAGGGCGTGGAAACCTGGCAGTGGGCGGCATTAATGGTCCGAGTGATAGGAGCGTATCTCTGAGAGAGATCCAGCGATTCTGTTCCCTGGCAACAGGCACAAAATCAGCATCTTGCAGATGTTTTGAGTAGCATCTCTCTGAGAGCACTGGAACATCTGTGTCCTGTGCAAAAAATTGGGAGTTTAGTAGGACCTTTCTCCGTGGCATGGATGGCAGGCAAGGTATTTGAGCGTCCGCCGCCTCATGAGAACTACTGCCTCTGAGTAGTGCAAGGGAGCAGCTTTATTGCACCATGCAATGGCAAAATTCTTCCAGCAGTTCTTCGTACGCTGAAGCGTTTTCCCTGCAAGGTGTGCAGTTAACTCCTCCTTCGTGCCGGTACGACACAGTAGCTTCTGCATTGTGACGTTGGAGATGGTTGTGGAGTCAGTGACTTTTGTATTGGACAGGTGCAGTGCCATGGAGTTTCTTCTTTCTGGTAATATTTCTAATGGATTCCTCTGCGTATGTGTCGAACGTGAGGTGGACTTTGTCATAGGTCCAGTATTTTCCTGGTAGCCTCCTAATGAAGTGTACCTCCGCCATGCCACCTCCGACGGCTGCGCTGGAAGTCCTCTGCTGGCACAAGGTACAAGATGTGTGTGTGTTTGATTTTTGCCTGGCACGTATGCTTTGTTCCGTCACATTCAAACATTGATCATGGTACCATGGAGAACTCGTACTTTCCAAAGTCTCACGTAGATCAGCATCATGCTGAGGTCCAGACACGACCAGGAGATGAACAAACAGCAGCCTCTCTGCGGTTAGCTCTTTAATAGTTCCTGCCACCTTCACTCTGACTTTTTTCTTTGCATTCAAACACCGCTTTAGGCTTCTTGATTGGACCCGTAGATTGACACAGCCTTGGATAATTCTTTGGGTTTTGAAAGCTTCATACAAGTTGTGACCCAAAGTATCCACTCTGGCATCTGTAGCTACCTCATTGCTGAAGACTGCTTTCGTTGTGATATTAATGCGCTTCAGTCCATCAGACTCAAATGGATTGCCAGGGCATGTAAGTTCATCCTGTAGCTTTAAAATTGCCCCTTGTGGCATCTAATAATCTAGCTGGTGCTTGGTTACTTGTGGGGAAGCTATTCCAGCAGTTCTTAATGTTTTGTTCCAAATTCGATGGAGTTCTAGGGTTGTCAGGAAAAACCAGGAAAGATCATTTGGCTGCTGTGTTATGCCCACCAACCTCCTAGTGATTTCCATTGCTCTGTTTTCATATTCTAGGGCTTCGTCTGAACCAAGTGCCCGGAAGGGATCTGGTGACCTTTTGGCAGCCCAATTTCCCTTGCTGGAATTCCTCCCCTGTCATAGTCAGATTTTTCTATACCTCTTATCTCAGCCAGGAACCATGCAATCATCGCTGAATAGTTGTTTACACCTAAAGCAAAAAAGTGTTTCACAAAGTCTTCCAGTGCTTTGAGGTGCAAACTGCAATGAGCAGTCCTGACAGGTTGAATAAAGCGCAGCAAAGACTCAACCCTCTTTGCGTGTCGCCACGCAATCCCGAAAGTTGGCTTTGTCACTGATTTGGCCTCCTGGAATTGCTTGATCTGTTCTGTGCTATTGCAGCTTTCCATTGTGTGCGGTAGGTCATTGAGAGCAGAACACACGCTGGATGTGGGGAACTGGTCTTGCAAGTCCTGTCCCCTTTGGGGAGTGACTTCAAACACATCAGATTGCTTTCCAGAGAAGACATCTAGGTAGCATTTTTGAAGGGCAGTGAGTGTTCGGGTGCATGCTTCTAGAGCACGTCACCGCTTTGTCCCTGCAAGAATTTGGTTCACAGTACTGTCACTGTACCGAATCTCCCAGATCTCAGGACTACCAGTGCCATCAACAAAGGAGCCGATTGCACGTGTCGCTGTGATTGATATGTGCAATTCGCCAGGACATAGAATCCACTGTCAATGAAGATCATCGGGGGCATTATTAGCTGTTGGATAGGCCTGTAAAGGCCCATGTCTAGTGTCACACCACGTTTTGATTCAGTTCCACAGATATATTTGTTCACACGTTCCAGCCGCATAGGAAACATGCACTTCTTATAGCATGTAAGGTGCCACTGAGCGTTGTGTTTAACCAGGATCCTCCATGGTGATGTTCTCCATGAGTTCAGCGACTAGTCAGTGTTCTTCGTCTCCCTGTTGGTAACTAAAAGTGATCAAGACCAAAGTAAAAACAAGGATTTTGTAATACATTACCTTGGGATTGTATTTAATTCGTGGTCTGGAACTGTGGGCATACCATTTGTGGATGGAGTCCAGTCATTTCTGTCTGGATGCTGACCTCTTAACCAGCGCCTCATTACAACTCTTTCAGCATAATAAACAAAGCTGGATAATCAATATCACTGCTTCGCCATCATCGGCAAAAAAGAAGCCATTCAACTTGAAGCCTAGGGTGACCAGATGTCCCAATTTTATAGGGACAGTCCCGATATTTGGGTCTTTTTCTTATATAGGCTCCTATTACCCCCTGTCCCAATTTTTCACATTTGCTGTCTGGTCACCCAATTGAAGCCCCCCCGCTACTCTGTAATGTTAAAAAAAATTAACCGGGTCTCGTGTTCTATGCATTAACTGATCACGCAGGACTGTCAGTCAAGGGCCACCATTTACCTTCGCGAGGGCTGTGGGTTTGACGGGCCAGTACTAAAGTATAATTTAAAAAAACCTTGATTTTTAAACCTTTTCGGGAATCCAGAGCTGCATCATTGTTCTAGGCTTATCAGGTTTGGTACCATTGGGCTCATGGGAGAAAGGGCTTTCGAATGATCCCCAACTCGACCCATTTCCGATGATGTGTCATCAAAATTTCCACCAACCAGAGGGCCTGGAGCTGCAGGAGGGAGCAGCGAGTCATCCCCTCCCCCTCCCCCCATGCCACAGAAGGTGACACCATTGAAATTATTTTCTGTAGGGTTGTTTTTTTTTAAAGAAATCAGATAACGCCTCCCTTATCTTTCTACCATGAACGTGTCCGTCAAATTACGCATGCCCCTGACTAAGGGACATTCCCCTGGATGTGGTGGGAGGAAGCAGAGATCTGTGGCTGTATTGCCCAGCATCTGTCCTTGATTCTGTCTGAGGCCTGGGCAGGGGAGAGCTGTCTTGGAGTGGGGCAGGTGAGGCTCTAGGGGGTGTATTTGGATATTAGGAAACACTTTTTCACTAGGAGGGTGGTGAAGCACTGGAATGGGTTACCTAGGGAGGTGGTGGAATCTCCATCCTTAGAGGTTTTTAAGGTCAGGCTTGACAAAGCCCTGGCTGGGATGATTTAGTTGGTGTTGGTCCTGCTTTGAGCAGGGGGTTGGACTAGATGACCTCCTGAGGTCCCTTCCAACCCTCATATTCTATGATTCTATTCCCCTGGCTCTCTGGGTTGGAAGGGGAGGCCAGTCTGAGCGTCTGTTTCTGCCGCTCTTTCCAGGCTGGGCTGCGTTTCGAAGTGGCGCCTCCTGGGTTTAACGTTAGATCTAATCTGGTGGTTGAGGAAGTTGCAGGGAGAAAATCTGCCGCGTGCCTGCTGGGGGAGCGGGGGCGGGGGTTAGAGTAAGAGGATAAAGGCTCTCACTGCCCCGCTGACAGGGAGGGGTGCTCAGGGATGGCAGCATGGACAGCACCAGTGGGGCTGTATGTAGCCAGGGAGGCATGGCTCCTCTGGTGAGTCGCCGTTGGCTGTGGCGACATTCCCCCTGGCAGTAGCATAATCCCAGGCCGTTGTGCTGAGCAGATTAGTGCATCTTGGAAGGACAGCAGGGCTGGGGTGGACCTAGCACTTTGTGGGTGGCATTTAGAGGCGAGCCGCAGAGACTGCTAAAGCACAAATCCCCCAAATGGGAACGTCCCCAGCCCCACTGTGCCGGATCAGGTGTCAGTAATGGTAATCCCTCGTGCTTTTCAGTCATTGATCTCAAAACACTTCACAGAGCAGGTCAGTGTCTTTATCCCCATTTTACAGATGGGGAAACTGAGGGGGGCAGGGACTTGCCCAGGGTCACCCACCAGGTTGGTGGCAGAGTCAGGAATAGAACCCAAGTCTCCCGAGGCCTAGTCCAGGGCTCTAGTCACCTAGCTTCAGAGAGATGCTTTGAATTCTGGTTTGCCTGTCCCCTTCCCTCTGCCGCATCCTCTCTGCAAACCCTGGGGCTGTTGCCTGAGACTCGGCAGGCAGCGTTAGACGCAGGGCTCTGATTTAAGGCAAAGGGGGACAGGTGCATGGCAAAGGCCGTGGCTTTGTTTGGAGAGATCTACTGTGTCTATTATGTGCAGGAGGGATCGGGGTCTGAAGCCAGATTCCGACGTGCTACCTCTCCGAGGAGCGTATCCCGGCCCTCCCACCCGGGGGGTTTGATCCACTCCCCCATATCCAAGTGTTTGGTTCAGCCCGGTTCAGGGGCAGAGTCAAGCTGGGAGTGGAGCCGGGGCCAGCTGGGGCAGGGTCGGTTTGGGCTCTGTCCCGGGGGGGAAGTGGAATTAGCGGGAGGCTGCTGACACCAGTGTGGAGGCTCACAGGGTTGGTTGGCGGAGGGTGAGTGGCAGCAGCAGCATCCACAAAGATTGGGCCAAAGGGCCCTGTTCCAGAGTCGGCCCCTGCCCTGTGTTTATGGTCTCTTGCTCCGGCCCTGCCGATGGGCAGCGTGGCCTCGCTAGAGCCTCTCGGAAGCCTCCGGCTGACGCGCTTTGCCAGGCGCTGCCCTGCTGGGCGGAGCAATGGTGAGAGCGCTGGTGGCGCCGAAGTACCCCGTGCCCCCTCCCCGCTCAGAGCAGTGTGATGTCCTGTGCCTTGCGCATGCCAACTCCCCCAGCACTGCTGCCTCCTCTGGGCCACGTAGCCCAGGTCCGGAGGCAAAGGGCCCTTCTACCCCTTCCTTGGCTGGGAAGAGTGGTACAACCCCGGGCCGCTGCCAGCATGCCTAGCTCCTAATAGAGAGGGACCCTCGTGGCTGTGGCCTGTGGTAGTCCCCCCCCCCCCCCCCCAACGGCCCGCAGTGAGATCTCACTGGACCACCAAACACCACCTGGCGCCTGTGGGCGTCCCCCTACAGGCGCAGACTCTGGCAGATAGAGGCTCTCCGGATCATGCTCCGCGTGGTGATGGGCTGGCACGGGGAGAGGAATCTGGGTGCTTGGGGGGCCAGTGGCTTCAGCTGCTGCTCGAGAGGAGAAACCCCTGTTTGTGACGGCCAGAGGAGTGACTAAAATAGCTGACGGCTGGCAGCGGGAGGGGGGAGTCCAGAGTTCATTAGGGATTTGGCTAACTGATCGGGGAAGGGATATTGGACCTCCCGCTTCGGGGCTTTAGCGGATCGCTGGCTGTGAGACCAACCAGACTGAGAGCTGTGTGGGGAGCGGGTTATCCTGCAGTGACTACTGCGCGGGTCCCACGCCTCCCTGCTGCTGCCCGGACACTGGGCTGAATGGATCTTGGCCCGGTCTGGCAATTCCCCTGTTCCCAGCTGTCTCCGTTTTGGGGTGTCCAAAGACCCTTTAAATGGACCTGATTTTTTTTTTGAGGGGTGGGTGCTCAGCACAGTCTGAGAATCGCCCCCGAAATCCCTGGCCTGCGCTCCCTGCTGTGCCAATCAGTGAGCAATGCAGAGAATGTGAGGCGCCAGCAGAACTACTTCTGAATAACACTTTTATCAGCCTCTTCTCCAGGAGGCGTGTGCTGCTCTTTAGCTTCAAAGCCTCCTCCTAGCCACTCGCATGCTGGCTGTGTTAACTGCTTCCCTGCCGAATGGCACCGGGCAGCCGGGGCCCCTGGGCTGGGACCCAGGCGGGCTGGGTGTGCTAAGCAAGGTCAGGTTGGCATGCAGCTTGGATGGGTAACCTCCCAGTGTTCTGCAGGCATTGTCCATAGGGGCCGTTCTTCCTACTGGACCAGTGGCTTAGCATGATGGGAGGCAGTGGGGTGGAATGGATGGGTGGGAAGCCAGAACTTGGCTCTGCCAGTGACCTTGGGCAAGTCCTTTGGTCTCCCCGTGCCTCGGTTTCCCCCTTCTACCCTTTGTCTGTTTAGCTCTTCATCCAGCTCTGGACTGAGGTTGGTACATGTGGTGCGGCAGGTGAGATGTAAATACGGTCATTAAAGATCCCACATCACTTCTCACAAGCACAGGGCGTAGGCTTCAGTGTCCCAAATGATTACATTCCACCAGCCTGAGTTCTGAGCCCGTGGTGGTGGGTTCACACAGTTTGTCTTTGCTCTTTATAAGCAGCACCTAGTTGCTATGGTAGGAGGCGCTAAATAATTTTCCAAGCCGTTCCCATTGGAGCATCCTGCTCCTTTCCTGTAGCGTTGCTCTGTGTTAAGCAGCTGCCACGTTCCACCCCAGAAGTGGCCGCATGTCGGTGACAGAGACAGTGCTCCCCACCTGCAGCCTATCTGCCAGGTGGCTCTATTTGCAAAGCACGCTGGGATGATACAGCCGTGCGTCTGGGGGCGTTTTCATGTTGTGGGCTGCATCTCCGAGGGTACGTCTTTGCTGCAGAGGTAGCAGGAGGCTGCCTAGCTGGAGGGGAGAGCGGCCACACTACGCAGTAACAGTGGGCCGGCTGTGTCCACACTGAGGGTATGTCTACACAGGAAACTTCAACTTTGCGCTTTGAAGTGTGAGTGTGGTGCTCTCCCAGCGCTCCTGGTCATCCACCTCCACGAGGGGATTAGCTCCCAGCGCTCGGAGCCTGTCTACGCTAGTGTTTTAAAGCGCTCAGACTTGCTGTGCTCAGGGAGGTGATTTTTTCACCCCCCTGAGCCGGCAAGTTAGAGTGCTATAAAATGTCAGTGTAGACAAGCCCTGACACTCGTGTTGGGCGCTAGGTTGTATCTGTGGCTCTTTGCGCTGCAGGAAGCTGAGCCGCTCTTTGCATTCTTTCCCAGTGAATTGTCCTTTCCGGGCACATGTGGAGGAATTGTGGGATAGCTTTGGAGGACTAGCCTGGGTTGCAGTCTGGTCATGTTAGCAGCGGATGCGCTGTATTCTCGAGTGTTCCCTCGTCCCTGGGAGGGACCAGCCGGAGTGGGGTAACAGCACCAGGCGCTGGCGGGAAGGGGGTTAGTGTGTGGACGGGACTCGAGCTACTGACAGCGCTCGTGTGAACTCTGCAGGGACGACAAGCCCCAAGACGCATCTTCTCAGAGGCTGCTTCCTTCCCCTGGCGGCTCCTTTGCTTGGCCACATGAATGAGAAGCGATATTAGGGCTGTGCTGGTTTGCTTCCAGGGACATGGATTGATATTTCCTGATTTCCTTCCCATACCCTTCAATCCTGTGATCTCTCCTCCCGCGTCCGTGCCACGGCTCTGATTTGGGGCCCCGGCGGCAGAGGCGAGTCTGGCTGAGTTTTGGCCCCGGAGCAGAGAGGTGATACACTGGCATGGGCAGCGTCGGGCTTGGCTGTGCCTGTTAGAGGTTCCTGGGCAGGGCAGTGTGCTCAGGAGTGCCTGGTGGAACCCTGGACTGTGGGCATGGCGGTACCAGCCATCATTCCACCCCGGCACTGTGCGTTCGTGGCTAAGGCGGATGCTCATCCGCTCCTGGCTGTCCTGTCTGGGGCTGGGTGTGGCTCCCCGCCTCTTGTGGCTGTCATTTGCATGGAGGGTGGAGCCTGGGGGGGGGGGGCGGCTCGGGTTGTGTGCTGGGGGCTCCCTGCTGCCATCCAGGGAATGCTTGGAGCCTCGGCGTGCTACGGGATGTGCGGGCCAGGCCGTGTCACAGCTGGTCCCTCGTAGGAATCCCTGTGATGATGCAGTAAGCTTGGCAAAGAAACAGCTGCTGCGCCCCTCCCCAGAAGTGGCTGCATTTCAGCGCTGGGGTGAGGATCCCTGTATGGTTGCTGGGGCAGATTTCCTGTTCTTTTCATGCTATACAAAAGGACCGGAGGTTGACGGCAAACCTCTAGCTGGCCCTCTCGACCAGTGGGGGAATCTCTCCCCTCCCCGCAGCCCCTTGTGTTTGGGGCATGCCATGGTGAGGAAGAGGCAATCCCTGGCTGGCACCCATGCTGCACTAGTTTGTGCCTGGGGCTGGGAAGAGAATCAGTTGGCCTGTGACCAGCTCCTCCCTACCACATACGTCCCTCACCTATCTTGCTGCCTCTGGGCTGCCTGGGATGTGTGGGCGCTGGCAGGGCTCCCACGGAAGCTCTGTTCTTGGACCAAAGTGAGGCCACGTAATTGAAGCCTGGGAGAGCTCTCACCCATGCAGCGCTGGGAAAGGGGCCTGAACTTTCCAGGAGCGTGGGGGTTGCGGATGAGCCCGTCCCTACTGGAGGGGGCACGGCCGTTGAAAGGCCTGGGGTGGGCAGGAGGCCCGGCGGATGGCTCTGAGCCGAGAGCTGTGTGGTTTCTATGCTACCCTCCTTGAGGGTTTCTGTAGCGCCCATCGCCACGGCAACCGAGTGCTTCCTGGGGAAACTAAGTCTTATGTTGGCAGGTCCCTGTGTGTGGGGGGGGTCCTCTTCTCCTTGCCTTGGGTATGGGGGCCCTGCTGGATGGAGCTGGGTCCTGACCCACAGCTGGCTTTGCAGAGGACAGAGACTGTGAACTGGCTGTGGAGGTGTGGGGCAGCTGTTAGATGCAGGAGGGTGGCTGGCTGCTTGCTGTGCTCCAGGAGGTGGGTTATCCAATCCAGAGGTACTCTTTCCCCCCCCCCTTGAATCCCCACTTCCCTGCTTTTTTAGGCAGCTCCCTGAGTCCCCAGCTGAGATCAGGGCCCTGTCACTGCATGGACACCACCTCTGCTCCCAAGAGTTCCCAGTCCGGCTAGACCAAGGGTGGGAGAGGAAACTGAGGCATGGGGAGGGGACTTGTCCAAGGCCACCCGGCAGAATGTCAGGAACAACCCAGGTGTCCTGGGGTAGTGACCTAACTGCTGGGCCAGGCTGCCACCTCTGACCATGCCGAGCACTTGTGCCGTGGGCCTTTGCTGCTGTGCTTTGCACCAGGGTCACTGTGGGGAAGCTGCTTCTCCTTCGGGCTCTCTGGAGCAGATGGGGTTAAACAGGTTGTTTCCAGTCAGGATCCCTGTGCTGGGAAATCCCCTCCCCTGCCTGGCAAAGCGGCTTAGGTGTCTCTGCTGGGCATTGATTAGTGCCAGGCGGATGCTCCGGCCGGCTGGCTCCCTTGGCCGACGGCCCTGCCGGACTAGGGGCTGCTCCCACTGGAGCCAAGGCCACAGCCATGAGCGTGTTCCCACATGGCCGCTCTGTGACCACTTGTCCTTAGGGAGCCAGAGGAGCGTGCCCCAGCCCCAGCCGGTCTGACCGGTTCCTTTGCCCCAGGGATCTCCCACCCCGCTGGAGAGCTCTGCACGCTCCAATGCCCGGGCCCACGCCCCACATCCAGGCTCTGACCTCTCACACGTGCCATCCCCCCACCAGGCTGCAGGGGCTCTGCTTATCCGCCTCTGGCGTGGGCACTTGCTGTCCTTCCTGGCTGGCACCTGGAGCTCCCTGGCTATGTTCATATCGAGCCCTGCCATGCATGTGGAGGGATGAGTCTAGCTAATGGTCTCCAGGTCCCTAGGAGGGGAGGCGATTTCTACTAGCCGGGGGCTCTTTCCTCTAGCCGCCTGGAGCTGAAGTGACAAATCCAGACAGGAGATAAGGGGCCCGTGTTTAACAGGGAGGGAAATTAGCCATCGGATCAGCTGACCCAGGCACAGGCGAGTCTCCGGCACTTGGCGCCTGTAAATCCAGGCGGGATTGTCTCTCTACAGCTCTGCTTCGGCTCAGCCCCAAGTTCTGCGCTGGCCGCAGGGATCGCAGGGGGATGCTGGCTGGTTCTACGGCAGGGCAGGCTGGATGGTCTGATGGAGCCTGCTGGTTTGCAAAGGCTCAGATTCTCCCCTCTGCCTTAGAACTGCTGAAAAATGTAGCCGGTTGTTTTACTGCCCCTTTGAGAGGATTGCCCCTCCCCCAGTATCCCCAGCCTCGGGCATTCAGAAATCAGGAGCCTGGCTTGAAAATCAGGAGATCCTTAGAAATGAGGGGGGTTCTTGTTCTGCTGAGTGGAGCCTTTCAAACAGAAATCCAAGGTTCTCGCAGCCTCCCCTGACTCCGGGAGCTGGGGATTTAAGGAAGGCACCATGGAGGTGCCACCACCTAGCGCCAGGCTTGGGATACAATCCTGGGAGCTGGCAGACTCCCAAATGTTGCTGAGCCACACTGTGGCTATCTGTGCCAAGAAACTGTGGCCGTGACACCCCCTTTCCTGGAGAGGGGGCCCCCTCGGTGCCGGGAAGGGCTTCTGTTTGCTTGGGAAAGCTTTGCCAAATGTCACCTCTGCCTCTGTCCCTGGCAGTGCACCAGGCGTCTGGGACACATGGGGAGCCCCCCAGCTATGTTCTGCTGTGGGTGGCCCTGTGGTAGCTGCGCCCGCGCAGCAGCTCCGAATCCTTGGTCCACTTGAGGGTGGTGGGGTTGTGTGCCAGGGACCCCTGCTGCAGCGGGCACTCACTGCCTTCGACGGGCGTGCTGTGTGCTGGGTCCTCGGGGGGGGGGGGGGTGTGCGCGGGCTGCAGGCTGCCTTGCTTTGACAGGGGGAACAGCGGTTGGGACCCCCTGGCTGGGTGAGCAGCCTGGCTGGCGCATGTGGTGGCCCTGAGGGTCACGAGTCTGGGCTGCACCTGGCGCGACACGGGGGAGCAGGCCCCATCTTGGCCGGTTCTGCAGGTGTGACTGTAATACTGTTCCGGAGCTGCTGGGCTATGCTCAGTTATTGCAAACCATGGCCTGAGAGTGTGGCAGCAGGGCTGTGACACCCCCCCCCCCCCCGGGGAAGTTAACGTGCTCCCTATAAGCCGCTCGGATCCTGCGATGGGTCGGAAACAGGCCCCCAGATCCCCGAACCCCCAACTTTCCCCCTATACGCTTGCAGGGTCAGCGCAGCCCTTCCCCCTCCTGGAGGGGTCAATGGGCGTCCGGTGCCGCTTTCACCTGATCCCCTGGTGCCTTTCCTATGTGCTGTGCCCAGGCAGCCAGGTCTGGAATCACTCCCCACCCCCATGGGTCCCCTGGCGGCTGCCCTCCGCCCCAGAGCTGGTTGCATTTCAGGGCTGCCGAGGGTATGTCGGGGGGGAGGAGCTGTAGGGACGTACTTGTTGGGTCCCTTCGTGGTCTGAGCGCAGGTGGGCAAGGCTGGTGGGCTCTGGCTCAGGCCCAGCCCCCGCTGTGCACGGCTGGTGGCCCTAGCGGGTGAGTTTCCCGTGGGCATGGCGCAGACATGCCGCTCCTTCCTGTGCAGGAGCGGCTCTAGGTGAGGTCTGACGACAGCCGCCTCCACGCCCTGCCCCGCTCGCTCTCGGGTCGCTCCCAGGAAGGCAGCGCGGGCTCCCCCCAGCCGGTCCCCTGGCCCAACCCCACATGCTGGGACCGGGCATGTTCATCTGGGAGGAGGAGATCAGCCTGCCCTGGTTCCCTGTCTGTATCTCCAAGCTCTGGGGTAAGGGGGGGAGGCCGAGACCCTGCGTCTGGACCTGGGGTGCGGCCCTCGGGGAGGGAAGCCGTGGGGGTGCGGGGGAGATAGCAGGCACAGCGGTGGGGCGTCGCTGGCTGCCAAAGGGAGCCTGAATGTTGCAGGCCTGCAGCCACACGCCTGCCTGCCCTGCCCTGCCCAGCGGTTGGGGGGTGGGGGGGAGGGAAGGGAGGGTGTGATCCCGATTACACACGCTGCAAAGAATGTAGAGCCCTGCTGGGTGGGGGGAGGGAATGGCTAAGTGCTGTGTGTGTGTGTGGGGGGGGGGGGGGGGCAGGGTCCCGCAGCCTGGGCCTGAGAGCAGCAGGTCCCCTTCAGCCAGGCTGCAATTTTAGATCGACCCCATGGGTCTCCCTGACCTTCAGATTAGGGGGTGGTTAGGGGGGACCCTTCTTCTCCCCCCCACCTCAGGACTTGGTGCTGGACCCCTGGCTGGTCTGTTCTAGCGCTGCAGGCCTGGTGCTCTGGTGATGGGCTGGGAGGCGTTTCCGGTGCTGAGCCCCGGTTCTAGGGTGACCAGATGTCCCGATTTTATAGGGACAGTCCTGATTTTTGGGTCTTTTTCTTATATAGGCTCCTATTACCTCCCACCCCCTGTCCCAATTTTTCACACTTGCTGTCTGGACACCCTACCCGGTTCTCAGAGGCGTCTAATCTTTGGGCGGGTGTTTCTGAGCCTGCAGGCGGCTCGGTGTTCTTCTGGGGCAGCTGGGTAACTTTCTGTCCAGCTGGCAGTCGCCATCTCTGTGTGTCTGTGAGAGCACCTGTGTGTGAGACTGTCTGTGAGAACGCCTGTGGGGCTGTGTATCTGTGAGAGCACCTCTAGCTGTGTGAGACTCTGCGAGTGCCTGTGACTGTCTGTGTCAGACCTGTGTGTGTGTGTGTGTGTGTGTGTGACTCTGCCTCTGCCTCTGCGTGTGTCTGAGTGTGAGACTGTATGTGTGAGAGCCCCTGAGGGGCTGTGAGCGCGCATGTGGGGCTGTGCGTGGGGCTGTGAGCGCACCTGTCGGGCTGTGTGGGGCTGTGAGCGCGCACGTGGGGCTCTGTGTGGGGCTGTGAGCGCGCCTGTGGGGCTGTGAGCGGCTGTGAGCGCACCTGTTGGGCTGTGTGGGACTCTGTGTGGGGCTGTGAGCATGCACGTGGGGCTGTGCGTGGGGCTGTGAGGGCGCCTGTCGGGCTGAGTGGGGCTGTGCGTGGGGCTGTGAGCGCACCTGTCGGGCTGTGTGGGGCTGTGAGCGCGCCTGTCGGGCTGTGTGGGACTCTGCATGTGTCTCAGGGAGGGAAAGGCCTTTTTGCAGTGTCAGAAATTGCTGGGATTCTTTGCTGCTGTGCACATGGGAAATGGTTGGTTGTTTTCAGGCCGGCGGCGCTGTTGGGGATCTCTTGGCCTGGTCTACACAGCCCAGGCTGAGGAATCTGGCCCAGTGAGGACGGACTTGCCCACCAGTGCAGCTGCCCTTTGCAAAAGGGCCCCTGCTTGCTCCCTGGGCGCTCCCTGGGAGGAGGGGCGGGTGGTGGCATGGTTGTCACTCCGTGGCTGTGTGTAGAAGTCGGCTGGCCTTGCGGTTAAGTCCTGGGACTTGGAAGGTCTGTGTCCTGCTCTGCCCCTGGCCCCGTTCGTGACCTTGGTGTCACTTAGACCAGAGGTTTTACACTGATCTGGGTACCCCAAGATTTCTGGGCGCCTGATGGGTGGCGCTGGGGACCCCGCTTTCGAGGAGTGTTGGGCCCCCTCCTGCTGGAGTCGCTAGGCACGACAGGGGCTCTGCACTTCCAATGTCCAGCCCCAGGTGTGTCCAGGTGTCACCAGAACTGCTCAGCCTGAATCTCTGTGTCACATTCCCCATGTGGAAAATGGGGATCACTCCCCCATGAGCCTATCTGCCTCCCCCTGGCAGCCCGGCAGAGCCAGCTCAGCTGACGGACGGTGGATTCCAGTCCTGCTAGTGCACTGCCGGTGGAATTCCCACCCTGGGTTCCCTGTGCACGCCGCTCTGCAGCCGGTGAGCTACACGGGGGTTGCTCAGGCTGCAGAGGGGTCACCGAGGGCAGATCTGACCTGCAGACCCTTCCTTGGAGGTATTTAAACCACTTGGGCCAGAGGACGTTTTGGTTGCAATTTTCCATGCCTTGAAGCCAGGCAGTGCTGCCCCCCCCCGGTCGCGGTCACGAGCGGGGAGCTGAGTCTTGCTTGGCCAGCCCCATGGCGGGTACTTTCCCAGTTGGAGCTGCCTTCCCCATCGAGGGAGCGTTGAGTCCCATGGCCCCGCCGTGTGGCATTCAAGCACTGCCCGCCCGTGGCAGTGAGATCTCCTAGTATCTCCCCGTGTCCCCCAACAGTAAGGACTAAACCAGCCAGGCTGGGAGTTGGGAGCCATGGTGCCAGGGACTGTGGTGCCAGCCCCTTTCCTCTAGGGCCTGGCCAGTCTCTCAGGCAGGAAAGGGGCAGTGGATGGCAGCAGGGTCCAGGTGTCCTCATAGACTGTTGCTGTCTAACCCAGAAGCCTTCCTGCCGCGCTGCCATGTGCAATGAAAGAGTCACAATGTGAGCGTCAAGCTTCTGTCACTGCCATCTCCGTCCGCTCCCAGTGAACTGAACAGGGCAGGGCACAGCTCAGAGAGACTGAGGCCTATCGCTTCCAGCCCTGCCCAGCAATGGGCTCAGACTCTCGGCAGACTCAGGCAGTGTCGCTGGACCGGTCACACCTGGGGTAGCTCCCCTCCCCCGCCCCCAGCGATGGGCTCAGGCTCTCAGCAGACTCAGGCAGTGTCGCTGGACTGGTCACACCTGGGGTAGCTCCCCTCCCCCGCCCCCAGCGATGGGCTCAGGCTCTCCGCAGACTCAGGCAGTGTCACTGGACCGGTCACACCTGGGGTAGCTCCCCTCCCCCCCAGCGATGGGCTCAGGCTCTCTGCGTTGGGCACGTTTTGGAGGTTGAGTAGCTGGAGACTGGTTGGATTCTCTTTCAGTGAAAGCAGGGACCTCTGAGAGTGCTGGCGAGGCCAGTGGCGCCCCTCCTGGCCAGGGGAACACAGGGCCAGGGGCTGGGACTGGAGCAGGGGCTCACCCAGGCCGTGGTAGGGAGGGAGTGGCCCGGCCCCAGCCACTGGGGAGGCAGGGGCCCTGGCCGTGTCTGCCAGCTGCCATGCGTGTGTAGAACAAAGGGCCTGTGTCCCCAGGCAAATGCATCTGGGCAGTTCCAGGGTGAGGGGGGAACCCTGCCCCCGCTGACCCAGCCCTTCCCCTTCTGTGGGGGGCAGGGGCCTCGCTCCATGCTAGCCACTGGCGGGATTGGGTGTCCGGGACCCTGCTCGTGGGGCTCCCGGAGGTGGTTCCCTGCCCCTGGGGTTCAGTTGCCATGGTGGCCCCGGGCCAGCGCTGAGCTGTCTGACCCACACAACACATAGCCTGGCGCTGTGAGCCCTTCCCCCATCCCTCCGTGCCCCATCCTGGCTGCAGTTGTGCAGCCTGACACGGGCGGCCATGGGCGTGACCTGGGCGTGACCAGGGCCTGCGGTATTGGGCTGCCTGGCAGCTGTGTCTGTCAGCCCAGCTCTGAGGAGCATTGGTCAGACTAGCTCCTGGGCCTCGAGCAGTGCCCTGAGGTGGCCTGGCCCTGGGCTGCTTTGGCACCGCCCGGCCGTGAGGGGCTGGGACCAGGTGGGCGCAGGGTCGAAGCATGGCTCCAAGCATTTGCTCCTGCCCCGGCCACCTGGGTCCGGCCACTCCCCGGCCAAGCTCCCCCCCAGCCACTCCTCAGGCCGAGTCTGCAGCTGTGGCGATGGCATGGGGTCGGGAGCAGGAAGGGCTGCGGGACCTGGTGTGTGGGGCCCTGCCCTCTAACTACGCTGCCTCTCCCCCCACCAGAATCCCCCCGGCTGCCAGCACTGCCCTGCCCCGGCAGCTATGACAGGATGCCCGTCTGCGCTGTGGCGGGCGCGCACCCCCCGGAGCGCCCAGTGAGCCGGATGCCCATGGAGGGGCAGGACAAGGCCCCCGGCCATGCGCCGGCCCGGGAGGGGGACGCCCTGCGGGTCAACCAGCTGCACAACAGCAACAACAACGCCTCGCCGGGGGGCTGGCTGGGCCTCAAGGGCTCCCGCTCCCTCTCGCCCTTCGGCCCCCGGGCCCCTGCTGGCGCCAACCACAAGCTGAGCTACCTGGAGCGCGTCGTGCTGGAGCTCGTGGAGTCGGAGCGCACATACGTGCGGGACCTGCGCAGCATTGTGGAGGTGAGTCGGCCCCCTCCACGCCCCCCAGCTGGGCGTGAGCCGCAGGCTGGCCCCCTCGCTGCACAACAGCACCCCCTGCTGCCCCTGTGTGGCGCCGCATGGCTCCCCCGACCCCATCCTCCCTGGAGCTGGGGCGCCTGGGATCTCTGGCTCCTCTGTGCTGTCAGCCCTGCTGGTACCAGCAGCTGGGAGGGGCATGGCACAGTGCCAGTCCGGCTGGGTCTGTATCCCTAAACGCCCCATGGGGTGGAGGTCAGGGGGCATCTTTCATCCCCATATTGCTGGTCTGGCTTCTCCAGGGAGGGGTCTGCTAGCGGGGTGAGCTCCCAGCATGCACTGGGGGGGATGGAAATGGGGGGTGGGGTGCTGTCAGGGTCGATGGGCTCTGTGGGGATAAAGCCGCCCGCAGGGACCTTGGCCCATTGGCTCTGCCCTGGCAGGCTCCAGGGCGGCTGGGCTAGCGTGGGGGATGGCGCTGCCTGTGGCAGCAGGACGGGGATGGGGGACCTGAGCCCTCCTCCCACCACCGAATGGAGCCAGCTTGGCCTTGGGGAAGCAGCTCTTGATGGCTCTGACGGGAGGGGAGGGCTGGGGGGGCCCCTGGCCGCACGACAGCACCTCTCTGCTCGCTGGCCCGCGCCGTGGCTCACTGTGTGCGCCTGGCAGGACTACCTGGGGAAGATCATCGACACCGAGGAGGAGCTGCTGCGGCCGGAGCAGGTCAGCGCGCTGTTTGGGAACATCGAGGATATCTACGAACTCAACAGGTGAGCTGGGCCCAGAACTGCCTGCTCTGTCCCGCCCCCCGTAATTCCGCCCCCGCTGTCCTTGCCCCCCGCCTGCTCCTGCCCAACCCCTGTAACCCCAGCCCCCTCTATCCCTGCCCCCCATCTGCTCCGGCCTGACCCCCCTTCATTCCTGCTCTGGCCTGACCCCTGTAACCCCTGTCCCCCGCCTGCTCCGGCCTGACCCCCGTAACCCTTGTAACCCCACCCCCCTCCATCTGGCGCCTGACGCCCTTCATTCCTGTCCCCCATAACCCCTGCCCTCTCCGTCCCTGACCCGCTCTGGCCTGGCCTCCTCTAACCTCCAACCTGCTCCAGCCTAGTCCCCCTGACCCCCTCCATTAACACCCCCCCCCACCTCCTCCAGCCCCCCCCCCTACCTCCTCCCCCCCCACCACTCTCCAAAGGGGCGGTGGAGTAAATGCCCCGGGACGGGCTTCCCCCTAGAATTGGAGAAGTCAGCGTTAGTGCTCAGTAGAAAGGAATTGTGGCACCTAAGGAGCCTCCTGGGCTCTTCCCCTCCCCCCCAGCTCTGCCGGTGCCCATCAATCCCAACCCGTGGCCCCTGTTATCCCAGCCCTGGGCTCTTCCCCTCCCTCCTCCCCACCTACAGATTTCTGACTTGTGAGCTGGGGATCTCGTTGCCAGTCTCCAGAGGGGAGAGGCTGTTGCCACCTGCTCCCCGGCCCTAGGACAGCAGTGTCAGAGGGAGCCGCCCTGGTGGCCCAGGCCTGGCCTGCCTGAGGGCGGAGGAGCGGCTCTGGTCCGTATCTCTCCCCATCTCCCTTGGCTTGGCACTGAGGCTGTCTCAGCCGAGAGTCTTTGGGCAGAACGCGGTGGGGGTGGGGGCCTGTCCGTTGAGCTCTTTGCGGTCTCTGGTTGGGGCCCGTGTGGAACGACTGTAACACCGGCGGCGTGACTGAGAGCCGGGCAGGCCAGGGCCCCGGGGAGAGGGGGCAGCCAGTGCGTGCGTCTCCTCTCGTAACACTTGCTTTGTTTTCAAACCCTGCCGGCACTGGAAGGGGCCCTGCCCTGCAGGTGGGTACCACGCCGGGCACACTGCATGCTCTGCTGCCTGCCCTCTGCTTGGGGGTTTGTGTGCTGGGAGTGGCGGGGCACATGCCTTACATGCATGCAGCACATGCCTGGCCCGTGTGTCCCCTGGAGAACACGCGTGCTTGGCAGGCCCGGCCTGTGGGTCGCCCGGAGCATGTGTGCTCTTGGCAGGTCCTACATGACTGACAGTCTCTCTTTCTGCCCAGCGAGCTGCTGCAGGACCTGGACAGCTGTGACAGCAACCCCGTGGCCGTGGCCAGATGCTTCGTGGACAGGGTAAGGGGGGCTCTGGAGGTGGCACGCAGTGGTGAGCGGCTGGCGAGATGGCCCATGGCATCGTCCTGCGCCAGGCGAACTGGTGTACTCAGGGCTTAGTGCTAGCACCTGTCATCCTGGCATGTGAGCGTCTCCCAGCTCCCACGCCTGGCACAGCACATGGCCCTGATGGATTTCATGGGACGGCCCTAGCTTGGCAAGGGTGGGGGTGGGGGAGCTTGCGGTGCCAACCGAGCTGGGGGACTGGCTGGGGCACTTTGGGGATGCTTGCAGCACTGAGGCACTTTTGCGGGATGCTGATGCCCAGGCAGGTGGAATACTGGGAGGGCAGTGCCCAGTGTAAGCACTCGCTGGCAGCTGCAGCTGGGCACAGGGAGGGGTGCAGCTAGGGTTGCAAACTGTCTAATCGCAAAAACCCAAACACCCTTGCCCCGCCCCCTGCCCCGCCCCTTCTCCGAGGCCCTGCCCCCACCCCCTCCATCACTCATTGTCCCCTACCCTCGCTCACTTTCACTGGGCTGGGGCAGGAGGTTGGGGGTGGGGTGAGGGGTGCAGGCTCTGGGCGGGAGTTTGGGTACAGGAGGAGGCTCAGTGTTGGGGCAGGGGCTTAGGGAGTGGGGGCAGGCTCTGTCTGGCGCTTACCTCGGGAAGCTCCCGGGAAGTGACCAGATTGTCCCTCCGGTTCCTAGGCTCAGGGGCAGCCAGGCGGCTCTGTGCGCTGCCCCTGCCTGCAAGCACCGCCCCGGCAGCTCCCATTGGCCACAATTCCCGGCCAATGGGAGCTGCGGAGTCAATGTTTGGGACAGGGGCAGCACATGGAGACCCCCCCGCTGTGCCTAGGGGCTTCCAGGAGCCGTGTGGAGCCAGGACAGGTAAGGAGCCTGCCTTAGCCCCGCTGCATTGCTGACCGGACTTTGGCCTATTAAAATCTCCCGGATTGGTTTCAGACGCCACCGGGAGATCGATTCCGGGAGACTCCCGGCCAATCCGGGAGGGTTGGCAACCCTAGGTGCAGCTCCTGGGGCTAGAGTGTGGGCAGAGCGCTCTGGGAGGGGGCCTCCCCCTGTAGACCTCACTCACGGTCTCTCTCTTCCCCCCCCCTCCCCCTGCAGAGCCAGGATTTCGATATCTACACCCAGTACTGCAACAACTACCCCAAGTGAGTGAGCACGGGGCGGGGGATCCTTAGGGCAGGGACTCCTGCCTGTGGGGAGGTTGCACCCCACGTTGGGGTGGCCTGGCTCTGGCAGCAGATGATGGGATCTTGCCAGATTTGGGGGGGGGGGTTGAGATGGGGGCACTGCCAGAGCTGGGAGGGGCCAGTGTCCCCTCGTGCAGCAGGCTCTCCCAGCATCCCAATCGCAGGTGCCTCAGTCCGTGGCCTGGGAGGAGAAGGGGCTGTGTGCCAGCCCCGCCACGCACAGGAGCGGGTGGGGCTGGTTTCTGCCCCTGGGCCTATATGTGCCATGTGGATGTACTTTGCATCCCTCACTGTAATGTACAGGTGCTGTGCCCGGTGCCTGCCCCGTGTGAGTGGGGCATCTCCCATCACCGTGGTGTCTGGGCGCCGTGCCAGGCCCCTGCCCTGTGGGGGGGGGCATCTCCCATCACAGTGGTGTCTGGGCGCCGTGCCAGGCCCCTCTCCCACGTGCGTCTCCCCTCACCGCAGTGTCTGGTCCCTGCAGCTCGGTGGCGGCTTTGACCGAGTGCATGAGGAACAAGCACCAGGCTATATTCTTCCGCGAGCGCCAGGAACAGATTGGCCACGTGCTGCCCCTGGGCTCCTACCTGCTCAAGCCCGTCCAGAGGATCCTCAAGTACCACCTGCTGCTCCAGGTAAACGGGGGAGTGCGTGCCCCCCCCCCCCACTGAACCGGCATTGTGGTGCCTCCCGCCTCTCCCCCACCCCCCACTGCACGGGCATTGTGGTGCCTCCCGCTTCTCCCACACCCCCCACTGCACGGGCATTGTGGCGTGGCACCCCACCTGCCACGCGGTACCCCGTTCTACTGTGCGCATCACGATCACCGCCTCGGCACCTCCTCCCTCACCCACCGCAGGGTGCCCCCTGCCCCCACCCCCATCCCCACCGCTGTAGCGTCACAGGCCCGCCCCCTCTCCAGGAGCACTGCAATCCCCTTCCTTCCTTCCGCCCCGCGCTGCATCCCCTCCAGCCGCAGTGCTGCGCTCTGAACCCTAAAGGTGCCCGTTGAGCAGCCCCACCGCTGTGTCCCTCAGCCCTGCCCATGCCCTGGGTGCCCCGCCCCTGGGGAGGGCAAAGGGAGCGGGGCCTGTGGTGGGAGCGGGGCAGTGAGCCCTCATGCCGGGTGGTGCCCCCAGGAGATCGCGAAGCACTTTGACCTGGAGGAGGCCGGCTACGAGGTGGTGGAGGAGGCCATCGACACCATGACCTGCGTGGCCTGGTACATCAACGACATGAAGCGCAGACACGAGCATGCTGTGCGGCTGCAGGTGAGTGCTGGTGTGGGTGTGTCCCGCCCCCGACCGCGTGAATGCAGCCCCCGGCACCGCGATCCGGGGAGCGGCTCCGTGGGACCGGCTGGGAGCTGAGAGCCTCGTGCGCTTCCCGAAGGTCCCCGTGGGAGGTGGAAGTGAGCCCCTCCCGGCCGCTGCCTCTGGCCCGGCCACATCTGGGGACCCTTTGCTCCTGGCCCCATGTTCCTGTGCTCAGAGAAATGGCCTCCCGGTGCCCTGGAGCTGGGATGCAGCCCGGCTGGGTGCTGGCAGGGGCCCAAGGCCAGCGGTGGTGCCAGGACAGGGGGCAGCAGGGCTGAGACCCCCTCGCGGATCTGTGGGGGCGTGTGGCTGGTTTGAGAAAAGCACCACCTGAGGCTGCCTCTCCCCAACCCCCCCAGGAGATCCAGTCCCTGCTGCTGCACTGGAAGGGCCCGGATCTGACGACCTTCGGGGAGCTGGTGCTGGAGGGCACCTTCCGGGTGCACCGCGTGCGCAACGAGCGCACCTTCTTCCTCTTCGACCGCACCCTGCTCATCACCAAGAGACGGGGCGACCACTTCGTCTGCAAGAACGACATCCCGGTAACCCCCCCCCTCCATGGTTCCCCCCACCCCCCGTGGCTCCGTGGTGCCCTACACTGTCGGCAGCCGGTCGAGCTAGTTGGGTGGCATGGCCTGCCTGTTCCCTGTTCCCACCCCACTGTCCTTGGGCTGGGAGCCTCGGGGGGCTGCTGGTGTGAGGAGGGGAGCCCCTGCGGGGGCTAGTGGTGCTGGCAGCATGGGGTGGGGAGCGCTGAGGGGTGGGCAGCCCCTAGGGGGGAGGGGGGCTGCTGGCAGCGTGGGGAGGGGGAGCCCGGGGGTGTTGGTGGCAGTGGTGCTGGGGGGGGGGGGCTGGCAGCAGCGGTGCTGGCGCGGGGAGGGGGAGCCCGGGGGTGTTGGCGGCAGTGGTGCTGGGGCCAGGCGGGGGAGCACCGGGGGGCTGGCCGCAGCGGTGCTGGGGGGGGGGGGGCTGGCCGCAGCGGTGCTGGGGCCGGGAGGGGGGCAGCAGTGCTGGCATGGGGAGCGGGAGCCCCGGAGGGGTTGGCGTGGCCCCTGGGAGCGGAGTCATACCTGGGTTGCTGATGCCACTCTCCCCCCAGTGCTCCTCCTTGATGCTGATCGAGAGCACCAGGGACTCGCTGTGCTTCAGCGTCACCCACTACAAGCACAGCAAGCAGCAGTACAGTATCCAGGTGAGGACGGGCTGGGCACCATGCGGGGCAGGGAGGGGCTGGCTGGGAACGGGGGGAGGAGGGCTGGGCACGGGACCAGCCAGTGGTGTTGCGGGGGCTGGGTTCTCAGGGGTGACGTGCGGTGCCCGGCCCCATGTCATCATGTGTCCTTTGCCTCAGGCCAAGAGCGTGGAGGAGAAGCGGGTCTGGACCCACCACATCAAGAGGCTCATTCTGGAGAACCACCACGCCATCATCCCCCAGAAGGTGAAGTGCCCCAGTGCCACCCGCCTGCTGCCCCCGGCCCAACCCCCCCGGTCAGAGGCCCCATCCCCCCGTGGAGTCGAGCGCTCGGACCTGGGGCCCACGCAGACAGGGCCTGACGCCGAGCCCCAGCAGCTGGCTTCCGAGGGCGTGTGGTCTGGGCTTGGGGTCAGCCCGGCTGTGCCAGTGCGCAGGGAACAACAGCTACCCCGTGTGGGGCAGAGGGATGGGGAACGCAGCCCCCCGGCACGCTGGCGGCCGTGTGTCACAGGTCCGGTGTTCTCGTCCAGCTCTGGAACAGTCCCAGTGCGTCCGCCCCCGTAGGGTCACACTCACGCGCTGGGGTGAGCCCCTGGCTTCACCGCCTCCTGGGGCCGAACCTCGGAGCCTTCAGCACCCTGCTTCACACCGTGAGCTCCCTGCAGCGAGTCCACCTGGATTGGACACTTGGGGAAGACTCCTCAGTTAACATAGCGAACGGAAAGTTACAGCCGAGTCCATCTGGGTCAGCGCAGAGCCCTCTGACCCCTCCTCAGTCCCAGCACCCCAGCTTCTCCTTCCAGCAGCCCACACTTAACATCCCTCAGTCCTTTGTCCATCTTCCCGGGCAAACATTGTCCCCTGGCCCTCCTCCCTAGCTCTGTGTTCCCCAGCTGGTCACACCCGGCTGGCTTCCTGCGGAGGCTGGGCCCTCCATGCTCATGGTAGGCGCTAAATGTCCGGGCAATTGGAGTGGCCATTGTCTTCTGGGACTCTCCATGGCACGGGGGGCCCAGGCCCCGGACAGCCAGGTGTCAGTCTGCACTGGAGCTCTGCAAAGAGCGAACAACCTCCCCACCCCCACCTAATTAACCATGCAGCACATAGGGGAAACTGAGGCACACCCAGTACTCATACAAACCATTATGAAAAATTCTGACTTTGTTGCCCCCATGGCACCACTGCGCTGCCCTCCCTGTTCGCTAACCGACTGATCTCTGCACCCCTAGGCTAAGGAAGCGATCCTGGAAATGGACTCCTCCCGTAAGTGCTCCCTCCAGCTCGGTCTGTCTGCGGGGCGGGAGGTGGGGTGTATGTCTCTGGTCCTCTGTCTGGGGTGGGTCCCGTGGCTGTGCACGTCAGTCCTGCACTGCTGGGCCAGGCCGGTGCCCCATAGAATGATGACCCTGGCAGGGGCGCTGCAGGGATCGAACTGGGGGCTTTTGGGTCTAACGGCAGTCCCTAGTGCCTGAGCCGTGGGACCTGGCTCTGTGAGCACACAGGCTGCGGCAGGCTCGTAAGCCTGTTTGTGGGGCAGCCACTGGGGTAGGACTGCGTGCCAGGCCCGGGCTAGGCTCGTGGGGCTCATCTCGCCCTGCGCTCGCTCTGGCGCGGTGCAGAGGGACGGGACACGTCCCCCCGTCCTCCCCGCTCGCTCTGGCGCAGTGCAGAGGGGCGGGACACGTCCCCCCGTCCTCCCCGCTCGCTCTAGCGCGCTGCAGAGGGGCGGGACACGTCCCCCCGTCCTCCCCGCTCGCTCTGGCGCGCTGCAGAGGGGCGGGGACACGTCCCCCCGTTCTCCCCACTCGCTCTGGCGCGGTGCAGAGGGGCGGGACACGTCCCCCTGTCCCCTCCCCGCTCGCTCTGGCGCGCTGCAGAGGGGCGGGACACGTCCCCCTGTCCCCTCCCCGCTCGCTCTAGCGCGCTGCAGAGGGGCGGGACACGTCCCCCCGTCCTCCCCGCTCGCTCTGGCGCGCTGCAGAGGGGCGGGACACGTCCCCCCGTCCTCCCCGCTCGCTCTGGCGCGCTGCAGAGGGGCGGGGACACGTCCCCCCGTCCTCCCCGCTCGCTCTGGCGCGCTGCAGAGGGGCGGGGACACGTCCCCCCGTCCCCTCCCCGCTCGCTCTGGCGCGCTGCAGAGGGGCGGGGACACGTCCCCCCGTCCCCTCCCCGCTCGCTCTGGCGCGCTGCAGAGGGGCGGGGACACGTCCCCCTGTCCCCTCCCCGCTCGCTCTGGCGCGCTGCAGAGGGGCGGGGACACGTCCCCCTGTCCTCCCCGCTCGCTCTAACGCGCTCTGCAGAGGGACGGGACACGTCCCCCCCGTCCTCCCCGCTCGCTCTGGCGCGGTGCAGAAGCGCTCACCCGCACTCCTCTGCCCCTTTCAGACCCCGCTTGCTACAGATACAGCCCGGAGCGGCTGAAGAAAGCGAAGTCGTGCCAGCCCATGGACGAGGTGCCCCCGCAGGCACGGCAGGGGCGCCGGCAGTCGGGTAAGAAGGGAGGGTGCAACCAGACGGGGCCTTGGCATGCCCGGCTTAGACAGCTTGGTGACTAACGCCCATGTGGCTGTCTCTCCCGGCACAGCCCAGGTTTTCCAGGGCGTGCATGGCACCACTGCGGGCGGCTGCTGGCGCTACCCAACGGCTGGTCGCCCTGGGGATTGGGAGCATGGGACAGGATGGCCGCCCACCACCTGAGCCAGTCGCTGCCTCCTGCATGGGGCAGTTGGCAGGGCAGAGAAGGGCCCGTTCAGTGGTCTGCCCCTGGAGGCTGATGGAAGCAGGGGTCCCTGGCAGGCCCTGAGCTAGAGGGGCCTGGCAGAGGAGCAGTGCGCGTTGATGGCTCGGAGGGACGCTGTCACAAGCACCTGTCCGCCGCCACTGGGGAAGCAGCCGTGTAGGTGATTAGATCCACCCTCCTAGGTCGGCCTGGCCGGTGAGTGCACATGCCACCCTCCCTGCCAAGCCCAAAGGGGAGCGCAGTGCCTGGCACAAACCCCGAGATGCTACTTACACAGGGAGCTCAAGCTGCTGCCAGTTTCCTTCCTCCCCTGCCGGGAACCAGCCCCCTCTGCTCCCCGATCCGTGAATCTCTCCGATGTGAAAACCTGTAGGCAGCGACGGTGAAAGGGCACCGGATCGGCGTGGTCCCCCTGGCACTGGCTGGAGTGATGGCCCGGAAGCCGGGCTGAGGGGGTGTACGGCTGGGCTGTGCCCGCACAGAGAGTGGGCAGGTGGCTGACTCGCTCCCTGCTGCTCTGCGGGGGTGAGGGCGGGACTGGATCGTCCGGGTGCAGGGCAAGCGCTGGACAGTTTGGGGTTGAGTCCCCTCCAGCTGGCTCAGGCCAGCGCCCATGGGGGCACCGGAGATGTGGGGGTCTTTGTGTCCCAGCCTGCAGCCAGCCCCTGCCCGTCCTTCCCCCTGGGGTCGCTGTCGGGCGAGCTGTCAGCGCTGGCTGTGATGGGGGCTGTTGTATGGCCTTGCCTGGCGGTAGCTGGTCCCTGAGGATCCAGCCCTGGTATCCGTCCAGGATGGGCCCTATACCCACCCGTCCTTCTCCGGGTCAGATCACGGAGGTGACTGTCCTGCTCTGTCCTCAGCATCCTCCTAGCACAGAAGCTGCGTGGCCGGTTGGGAGACGTGCTCAGATTGATCCGCTGTCCCTGACGGTGCGGCTGGACCCCCGGCCACCTTGGCTGCTGTCGGGCCCAGGGCAGCCCTGCCTCCTCTGCTAGGCTGGGTGAACTTCGTCAGCGTCCCGTGTCTCGGAGGGGCCTGCAGCTCGGCCCTGGGCGCTTGCCGCTCTCCTGGGGGCTCTGGCCTTCTAGCAGGGGAGGAGAGCTCTGGGCTGCGAGCACTACTGTGCCTATGCCTAGATCTCCTCCTCTTCCTCGCGTGTGGTGGAGGCGCGGGCATGGCTGGCTAGCTCAGGCCAGATAGAGGTGATGCTGGGGGAGGGGAAGCAACCCCCAGGTACGCTCTCTTTCCCACCTGTCCTGTGAGCCCATGTTCAGGGTGACAGGGGTGTGTGTCTGTCAGGCCCCTGGCTGAGCCGCAGGGACCAGGGTCGCCTTTCCCCACCTGCCTCCAGCCAGGGGTGTTTGTCCCTGCATCAGAGAGTAGCTGTCCTCTCTACCGCCATTGGCTGGCTTGAATGGAACCCAGGAATCCGGAGCCCCAGCGTTCCATGGCTGTCCGCCCGTAGTTGTGAACCCGCCCAGCAAAGCGTCTGTCCTCCCCACCATCTGTGCTGCTCTGGGATTCACACCCATTGCGCGGGGATCGCCTGGACCTTTCTCTTAGGGGGCCCCTGCCCAGCAGCAGGTGTGACGGGTTCCCCCGGGGTGCCACCTGGAACTGGGGTACCACTGAGCCTGCCTGACCCACCAGCCTGGGCTCCCTCTCTCACTATGCTGCTGTAACAAGCTACAGAGCCCTCCAGCCTGCACTTTCACCAGCACACATACGGGTAGGGACGCGCCCAGCTGCAGTTACATGCAGACACTCTGATCAGCTCTGCATGGAAAGACTCCAGCTCAGGAACTTCCCAGCGACTCAGGCACTCACCCCCTCTGGAGTGTAAACCCAAAATTATACCGTCTCGTGCTGCACAGAGAACTGTACAGCGTAAGCTCATGAAATTCTCCCCCTCCCTCAATGTGGAGAAGAATATACAACAGCTTTCTGCCCCGAGTTACGACTCCCACACACTGGTTTTAGACAAAGCAAAAACAAGTTTATTAACTACAAAAGAGAGCTTTTAAATGATTATAAGTGATAGCAAGCGGATCAAAGCAGATTACCTAGCAACTAAACAAAACACGCCAACTAAGCTTAATATACTAAAGAGATTGGATCTGAATAGCAGATCCTCACCTTAAGAAATGATACAAGCAGGCTGCAGATTCTTAAGGCACAAGCTGCACTTGCTTACAGCTTGGAATCCCCAGGTCTTTCATACCCTTTAGCCTGGGTCCAGCACTTCCCCCAGTTCAGTCTTTGTTCCTCAGGTGTTTCCAGGAGCCCTCTTGGGTGGGGAGTCAGTGAAGAACCATGATGATGTCACTCCCCTGCCTTAAATAGCTTTTGCATAGGGTGGGAACCCTTTGTTTCAAAGCTTGGTTCCCACTCCAGTCAGGGGAAAAATACTGATATCCCAATATGGAATCCAGCACCAGGTTGACCTGGTCACGTGTCTCTGTAGCCATAACTGGGAGGCTGGCTGTAGCATCCTCAGGAAGGCGCCCAGGTGGGAGATAAGCTTCTCCTAAGCCCGATTGTTTTCCCTAATGGCCCTTCCCCACCCAGCTTTTCAGAATGAAAGTATCTTTGTCTAGTGGGCATTCCCCAGTTGTAAACAATTTGAAATACGGATACATAGTCAATATTCCTAACTTCAGATACAAAAAATGATACATGCATACGAATAGGATAATCATATTCAGCAAATCCTAACCTTTCCAATGACACCTCACATGACTTATCTTGCATAGAATACATTGTGATTGTCATCATCACATGATGATAATAGCGTTGTGAAGAATATGGGGTGCAGCGTCACAGCAGCCTGTTCCCAGGCTCTGGAGGGCGGAGGGGTGACTGTACCTGGCCCTCCCCCCAGCCCTTTGTTCTCCAGCTGGTCCCACCTGGCTGGCTTCCTGCACAGGGGGGCCTTCCATGGTCTCTAGGTGCCAAAATCCGGGCAACTGTTTCTGGGACTCTCCGTGGCATGGCCCCCAGGCCCAGACAGCCAGGTGTCAGTCACACCTGGATCTCTGCAAAGAGTAAACAACCTTTTCCCCCACCTAGTCAATCATGCAGCACATAGGGGAAACAGAGAGACACTCAATTCACATAAATTATGATGGAAAAAATGCTTACTTCGTCACAGGAACACACAAAGTGGGACCACCTGGGAAAATGCTGTTTTTTGGATGTTTTGCCCAGCGTCACACAGGAACTCTGGACAATTCTCTAGGGCAACAGTCAACTGCCCAAGCCAGGAGACCCTCTTGTCTCTTCCTGCCATCTCCTGCCTCATTCACTGTGCCCCTTCCAGCTTCTGCAACCAATGAGGCAGGGTCCTACAGACAACAGCCTCCTGCACTGCACAGCCCTGCTCCTTCCCCAGAGCAGGGCCTATCCGGTGCACTGATGAGGCAGGAAAAGCCTAGTATATTTTGACTGTCCTAATGCATACTTGCACAAGAGGCAGAGTTAAGGTGATAGAGGCAGCCTTAGTTCTGGCATTTCCTAATGTGAGTGTTTGACGCTGCAGCTGCAACTTTCCTTTAACATAGCTCTTTGCATGTAATTCCTTAGTCTGCACAAACGCAAACTGAAAAAAACACCAGTTCCATCCTGCGGCATCATCAAGTTGACCGCCAGGGGTCATCAGCAGGGTTGGAACCTTTAGCTCCACCCCCCAGAACTCTGCTGCTTGAGCTCACAGAGTAACTTGCAGCAGTAGAAGGTTGTCATCCTCTGTGTGGACCAGCATGAGGGAGAGACCCTTTGCCGGTGGGTTTCACAGCTATTTGCTGGCAGTCGAAGGGTGAGACTCAGGACTCCTGGGTTCTGTTCCCGGTGCTGGAGGGCAGATTGCCTGGCTCCCTGAGCAGTGGCCTCTCTTTGCCCACTCCGTGGTGGCCTCCGTTCCCAGTGGTGGGAATTCCCCACCGGGGCGGAGCTAGCCAGGATGACCCCCACGCATCCCCTTTGCATGCAATCAGACTGCTGCCTCCCTGCCCGGCCAGGAGGGCAAAGTTCAAGACCCTATCCTGGCTGTCAGAGCCTTGGGCAAACAACGGGGTCCATCGGCAAACCATCCCCCGCCTCCACCCGCCAGCCAATCGGATTGGCTGTCCAAAGGCTGGCGCGGTGCCCTGCCTGCCATGGGCCGACAGAGCTGTGCATCTGTAGGGACCAGGGCTCAGGGCTCCCTCATTCCCACGTGTCCCCCGTTCTGGGATCGAAGCTGGCACCAGCCACCCTCTGACTGCTGGCTCTGTGCACACTAGCCGGGCCCAGGGCCCTATGAAGGCACCACCTCCCTGTGGCCGCCAGGAGAGCAGGCAGGGTCCCTCCCCCGTGGGGTCGCTGGCTCTGGAGGGGTTCTCCCCCCCCCTTCCCTGCAGAGGCTGAGAAATGGCCCCATTCTGCTTGTCCCCGCACCAGAGCTGCCCGGCCAGGTCTCTCTCCCCTGCAGTACTGCGGGGGCGGATGGGGTGGGGGCGCTGCCGGGCTGGCTCCCAGGCCCTGCCCCTCTCACTGGGTTGTCGCAGATCCAGCCAGGGCCACCTTGCTGAAGCCTTGGAGTTCTGGGACTGTGGCCCTGGGTGGGCAGGGCAAGCCCCCATCAGCAGGGCTGCTTTGGGGCTAGCCGTGGGGCAGGCATAGCACGTGGCCAGCTATAGAGCATCCTGGGGGGACATGGTCAGTGCCCTGCAGCCAGTGCCACGCCAGATACACAGGTGGCAGGACTAGCATGGCAATGGGTGGGACAGCTGTGTCTCGGGGTGCTGGGCAGTGCCAGGCCAGGGGGTGCTGGGCAGTGCCAGGCCAGGGGGTGCAGGGCACACAGCCGGTTGGAGAGCTGCATTGGCTCTAAGGGCTGCATCTGTCCTGTCCTCAGAGCCCTTCCACCTCCGGCGCCGCAGGGAGAAGCTCCCGGACGGACTGCATGGCGGTGTGGGGTCGGGGCGCGCAGGCCGCAGGAAGTCTGGTGCGAGCTCCCCTCTACAGCCTGGGGCACAGTGTGGTGTGGGGATGGGAGCTGCGGTGCTCTGGGCTTGGTGATTCCTGGCACATGGTGCTCTTGGGGCCAATCACAGGGATGCGGCGAGGGGGCCTGGCGAACGCACCTCTCCAGCCCCCCGCGGCGGGCGGGAGGGGCCGTCGGGTGGCAGATGGGCTGCCCTGGGGCCCCGCTTTCCAGGAGCGGGAGGCGGTGGTGGAGGAGCCGCGGCGTTGGAGAAGCGCGTTCCCGGTGCCCTGGGACTGCGCTGGGCTTGGGTGGCGCCCGGGCCCCGCGGGATCCGGGGCTGGGCAGAAAGCAGACGTCTCCCAGCTGCGAGCCCGGGGGGGCCGGGCCTGCCCCACACCTGTCGGTCGCATCGCCGGGGGGCAGGGTACAACTGGCAGGCCTCTCACTTGCTGTTTTCCCCACAGAGCCTGCCAAGCAGATTGTCAAGCAGCTGGGTGAGAAAGGTGAGCGAGTCCCCGGGATGACACCTCCCCCACTCCCCCCCGCACCCGCTTTGGGCTGGGCAGAGCTCAGCCCTCCCTGCTTGGCCAGCCGGCTGGCTGGGGCCCAGCGCGCCTGACCAGACGAACTGCCCCATCTGCCTTTATATCAGTGGCTCTCAAACTTTTGTACTGGGGACCCCCTGAGTGAATAAATTAAAAACACCTTATAAATTAAAAACACTTTTTTATATATTTAACACCATTATAAATGCTGGAGGCAAAGCGGGGTTTGGGATGCAGGCTGACAGCTCGTGACCCCCCCCATATAATAACCTTGTGACTCCGTGAGGGGTCCTGACCCCCAGTTTGAGAACTCCTGCTTTATATGGTCATTACAATGACGCCCCTGCCCCCCCCTCCCCCGGGCCATTTGTGGCACTGCCAAGCCATTCCTGTAGCACCGCCTAGCTCACCCTGTGTGGTGCCCTGGGGGAGCAGGACTCGATGCCCTCACCCCAGCATGCTGGCCTCCCCCGGCTGTGGGGGGGGTCCCCACTGCTCCGTGGCGTTGAGGGGCCTGCGGGCGCCACACTCTGCCCCCGGAAGCTGAGTCTCTGCTGGCACAAAGGGACCAGCCACCCAGCCCCAGTCTGGCCCCCCCAGGCAGCTGCTCTAACCTTCCCTGCTCACACGTCAGCTCCCAACACCACAATCCGGGCGTTCGGCAGCCAGCCCAGCCTCACCGCCCTCGGCCCCCTGCAGCTCGTTCTGCCAGGGAGGGGCGGCATTGGGGTGATGCGCCTCCGCCTGCTCCCCTCACGTTGCTGTGGCCCCGGTGCACGGTGACCCCTTTGCTAATCGCCTGTCTTCTCTCTTCCATGCGCTGGGAATGCGGCAGCAGGACTGAAGGTAAGATCATAGAGCCACAAGGTGAGACGGGACCGCAAGGGTCATCTAGCCTAGCCCCTGCCAAGATGCAGGATTTGTTGTCTAAGCCATCCAAGACCGCTGGTTATCCAGCCGCCTTCTGAAAACCTCCAGTGAAGGAGCTTCCTCGACCTGCCTAGGCAGGTCTGTTCCATTGTCCTCCTCTTCTTGTCGTTAGGAAGCTTTTCCTGAGATTTAATCTAAATCTGCAGTGCTGTAGTTTGAACCCATCGCCTCTTGTCCTGCCTCTGTGGCAAGAGAGGGAAACTTTTCTCCATCTTTTTTTATGGCAGCCTTTCAAGTATTTGAAGACCACTATGATGTCCCCTCTTCATCTCCTCTTTTCCGAACTACACGTACCCAGTTCCTTCAGCCTTTGCTCGTATGACTTGCATTCCATTCCTGTGATCATCTTTGTCACTTGCTTCTGGGTCCTTCCCAGTCTCTCTACATCCTTTCTATATGTTGGTGACCAACATTGGACACACTACTCCAGCTGAGGCCTAACCAATGCCGTGTAGAGCGGTACTATCACCTCCCATGACTTGCATGCTACACCTCTGTTACTGCAACCTAAAATTGCATTTGCTTTTTTGCAACTGCATCGCATTGCTGGCGCATGTTTTGGTTGTGATCCACCACAACTCCCAGATCCTTCTCAGCAATGCTGCTGCCAGGACAGTTCCCCCCATTCTGTGTTTGTGCATTTGGTTTTTCTTCCCTAAGTGCAACACCTCCTATTTGTCTTTGTTGAATTTCATTTTGTTGCCTATAGCCCAGTTCTCCAATTTATCAAGATCCCTCTGAATTTAGCTCTGTTTTCCCAAGTGTGGGTAACCTCCCCAGCTCTGTGTCATCTGCAGCCTTGGTCAGGTCTACATCCAGGTCAGAAACTCCACCGGACCCGGAACAGAGCCCCATGGAACCCCGCTGGAGACCTCCCTCCAATCTGACATCATTCCATTAAGAGTCACTCTTTGTCTGCCGTTGTTTAACCAATTTTGTATCCACTTCATGGTAGTTCGGCCGAGCCCACATTTCTCCGGCTTTCCTAGCAGAATGTCATGTCGACTGCGTCAAAGCTCTGGAAGCCCACCTGAGCCTGGGGGCGGTGGGAGGGCGCGGAGGGGCTGAGTAGCAGTGGGCGTTGGGGGGGTCTTGCCGCGATGTTTCTGTGCAGCCCGGGCTTCCTCGAACACTGTATGTGCATCGCACGCACGCAGCCCCCCTTTGCCAGTCACACGTACGTTCACACCCACGCGCTTGTGCCCCAGCACGCATGGCCTAGTGGCCCCCAGCTTTTTGCAGTCACATGGAATCAGGACAGGGGCTGGTGGGGGGACACACCACGACTGGCCCTGTCGGGGCCCCGCCAGCAGCTCCGGCGCCCAGGGATGAGGTGGCCCTAAAGGGAGCCCTTGTTTGTCCCCTGAACAGCACGCCGACAGCACCGGAGCCCTCCTGGAGGCCGGGGCGCCCTTGCAGCTCCCAGGCAGCACTTGGCAGCCGGCTGAGGGCAAGGGGGGCGCAGAGGAGGAGGAGGAGGAAGCAGCCATGGGGAAGGAGGAAGAGCAGGCCCTGGGGCAGGGCTCGCTGGAGGAGCTGGCTGTGAGTGACAGCCGTGAGAAGGAAGCTGGGCCGGAGGAGGAGGTAGCTGACTTTGCGAGCTTCCTGCTGGCGGCGCTGCACGGCTGGCACTGTCGGGCCAACGCTTTGCTTTTCTCCCGGGGCCGCACGGTGAGGTGTCTCTCCAACCCCCTCTTGCATGCTGGCCTGGCGCATGGCTCGGGACTGCCTGCCCCCCCTGCTCTCCTCGATCTCCCACCTGCCGCCCTGCTCGGGGCAGGCTGATCAGCACCCCCGGCTGGATTGGAGCTATTAACCCTTCACTGACCTGACGGAGTGGCCGCTGTGACTCCCAGCATGCTTTGCAACCCCCCCCCATCTAACCCCACTCATGGCTGGCTGGCATGCCAGAGGCGGCCCCCTCGGTCGGCCCATCTCTCCCGTGGGGAAGCTGGTCCGGTTCCCTTGGAGCAGGAAGGCGACGTGCAGTCGATCTGAACAGTGCCAGGTCTCTGCTGGGAGCTCTGACATCGGAACCCGTCTGGGGCTGGCCGGCGGATCTCGCTCCACAGCTCTAGTGCCAGAACCAAGACCTCTAGGACGTTGCGCTGGAGGACGCTGGTGCTTGACCGGGTCGGAATTGGGCTGCTGCTCTGAGGTTCTCGTCCCTCGGGCCGGCACGGTGCCACCATGGCTGTCTGAGCCGTGGCCCAGCGGTGTAACGTGTCCCCTTTACTGTGTTTCAGGGCAAGGGGCCCAAGGGAAGCCAGGAGCCAGGGAATCCCGAGAACCGTCGCAGTGCAGAGACAGCCTCGGCCATCCTGGAGGTGAGTGAGAGACGACCCCATGGGGGTGAATGGGCCACCCCTCCCATTATCCTTCACTATAGCACCTTCCGCCTGTGAATTTCACAGCCCACTGCAAGGGCCTGTTCACCCAACACCGCCCTGCCAGGTAGTTGGACTGCTGTAGATTGGGAAACTGAGGCACAATGAGGTGGGATGATGCAGCGAGAGAGCGACAGCACCAGGACCCAGTCGTCTTCTTGTCCTCTGCTCTTACCACTGCTCACAGTGGCTCCCTAAACCTGGGGCTAGAACCCAGGAGTCCTGACTCCCAGCCCTGTGCTTTAACCACCAGACCCCATTCCCCTCCCAGGGCCAGGGATAGAACCCAGGAGTCCTGGCTCCCAGCCCCCTGCTCTAACCACCAGAGCCAGGGATAGAACCTGACTCCTAGTGCATCTCTTGCCACTAGCCAACATCCCCTTCCTTTTCCCTGGCTGATGGGTGGGAGTTGCCGAGTCTGTCTCCAGCCAGCCTGCCCCGTACCTCTGAAGGAGAAGACCCCTTCTTGGCTTCCTTCAAGGGGGCATTGAAAGAAATCAAAAATGGTAACTTGATAACCAGTGAAAGGCAATTAACCCCCTTTTCACCCAACGGGTGATCAGCCTGTGGAACTCCCTGCCACAGGAAGGTTGGGGGAGGGCCAGGAGCTGAGCAAGATGAGAAAAAAAACATTGGACACTTGTATGGCGATCAATGTGCAGTGTAAGACAGCAGCGAGTGCTTCAAACATTGGGGCATGAGATCTATGTGAAGGCCGATTATCTCCCAGCAGCTGCCGCGGGGGGTCCTACTTCTGGCACGGGCTGGGGTCAGAGCTGGGGCACCAGCCCGGCAATTCCCCTGTGCCTCAGAATCTGCAGGAATCCCGGGCTCCTTCCCGCCCTGGAGAAGACGAGCCAGCGCCCCAGGGATGGTGCGTCGGGCGCTGGGTCAGGGTGGGCGGGCTGCTGTTTGGGGAAGCACACGCCTCCACTCACTCTCCATGCTGCCCCGCAGGCTGCCCCGGAACCCAGTGAGCTCCCCGAGGAAGAGCGCCCAGAGGAGTCCCCTGAGGCCGCGAGCGCCCCCGAGCCGGCCCAGCAGAGGGCAATGGAGCAGAGCCTGGCCACGGCGGAGAACACGGAGGACCTCAAAGCCCTGAGCAGCGAGGAGGAGGAGGAGGAGGAGGAGACCAGGGCGAGGAGCATTCTGCCCCCGTCCGTGCTGGACCACGCCAGCCTCATCGCCGAGATGTTCGCCAGCAGCTTCTCACGGCGCAGCAGCCTGGCGCTGGAGGAGGGCCGGCCCGGGGGCTTCCTGACGCCCAGGCTGGTCAGCCGGAGCAGCAGCGTGCTGAGCCTGGAGGGCAGCGAGAAGGGGCAGGGCCGCGGCAGCGCCGCCAACTCCCAGGGCCGCGTCTCGCCGCCAGGCTCCACCCGCAGCGGGGCCGCTTCGCCTGGCCCCTTGGAGCCCGAGCGCACCCCCTGCCACAGGAAAGAGTCCATGCTCTCCCAGCGGGACCGGCTGCTGCTGGACAAAATCAAGAGCTACTACGAGTGCGCGGAGCACCGCGACGCCGGCTTCAGCATCCGGCGCCGGGAGAGCCTCTCCTACATCCCCAAGGGGCTGGTGAGGAACTCGGTCTGCCGCCTCAACAGCCTCCCACCCCCGCCGCCGGAGCAGCACGCCGACGCCAGGCGGGGAGCGGGCGGCGCGGGGAGCGGCGGGCGGACAGCCGCCTGGGTGCTGGCGGGCGTCCCCACCGCCGGGCCCAGGGCCGAGCCCAGCACCCCCGTCGCCGAGGAGGAGTTCCGCCCGCCCGCCGAGATGATCAAGGTGTGGGAGGGCATGGAGAAGCTGAGCGCCGGCCAGCCCTGCCTGGAGAGGGGCAGCGGGGAGGGCACAGCTGGCGCCACCACCGCGTGGCCCCTAGGCAGGAGCCAGGAGAACGGCTTGGACCTGCACGAGCCGCTGCTCATCCTGGAGGACGACGAGCTGAGCGCCATCGCGGAGGAGTCAGCCGGGCCCTCGCCCGAGAGCCGGTCCCCCACGGAGCGAGCGGGGCCCGCCAGGCTGGCCGGCCAGCTGCAGAGACTGGCGCAGGAACTGGGCCACCCCGCCAAGCCGCGCCCCCGGGTCCCGCCGCTCTCGGAGGCAGAGCTGAGCGAGCACCTGAAGAACAAAGTGTACCAGCTGGCGCGCCAGTACAGCCTGCGCCTCAGGAACCGCCAGCCAGCCGGGCACAGGCGGCTTGCCAACCTGGAGGAGCTGAGGAGCTGCGCTGCGTCCCCCCCGCGTGATGGGCACCAGGAGGTGAAGAGAAGCACAGGTGGGTGCTCCCCGGTCCGTGGGGCTGGGTAGGAGGGCTGGCACAGGGCAGGGAAGGCTCCGTGAGGCCAGGCAGGAGGGCTGGCACAGGGCAGGGAAGGCGCCGTGGGCCGTGGGGCTGGGTAGGAGGGCTGGCATGGGACAGGGAAGGCTTGGTGGGCTGTGGGGCTGGGTAGGAGGGCTGGCACGGAGCTGGCCAGACTTCCCAGGGCTGGGACAGGGCAGGGAAGGCAGGTGCCCCCGGCTCTGGCCCCTCCGCTCACCAGCACATGTGATTTCCCCCCAGACCCGCGGAAGAAGCCGGCGCTGTCTCTCGCGGCCTTTGAGCAGGTGGTGCTGCAGGAGTACAGCCCCCGCACACCGCTCTCTGCCACCGTCTCCTCGCAGGACAAGTCGCCCAAGTGCTTCTCCTACAGCCCCTCCTGCCCCACCTCGCCCGGCAGTGGCACCTCGCCCGGCCCCTCGTCCTGCAGCCCACTCAGCCCCATTATGGCGGAGACGTTCACCTGGCCCGACGTGCGGGAGCTGCGCTCCAGGTACTCCTTCGGCACGGCCTTCCCCGGCCCACGCCGCCCCCCCCCAGTCAACAGGAGCCGGTCGGCGCCGGAGAAGATGGTGGCCGAGCTGCCGGGAGGCGTCCTGGGACAGGAGGGCTGGCGCGGGCTGGAGAAGAGCCCCGGGAGGGACCGGAGCACTGAGGAGAGCCCAGACCCCAGCGCCCGGCAACGCCAGAGGAACCAGAGCGCTGGCTCACTGCGCATCACCGCAGAGGCCATGCTGGGCGACCAGCGGGTCATCGTGCTGGAGAAGGTGCCGTGTGGCGGGGACCCACCTGCCCCCGAGGAGCCGCCCGATGCCGCCAGCTACGTGCAGATCCGCTCGCCCACCTCGCGGGAGCGGATCTCGCTCAAGGCCGTGGCGGAGCGCTGCAAGGCCTACCAGGAGTCGGATGAGTACCGGCGGCTGGAGGAGGGCCCGGCCCCCGAGCCCAGCCAGGCTGCGGGCTGGGAGCAGGCGGCCGCCGGCCAGCACGGCCGCGTGAGGAGCCTGCGGGAGAAGTTCCAGACCCTGAACTCTGCCAGTTGAGTGGACGCCTGGCCCGCCCGGCTCATGAGGGGGAGGCCGGACTTGTGTACATAGAGAGCGCCTTCCTCCTCCCCCCACCCGCATGGGACTAAACCCCCAGGACCAGGCTGGGCCATGGCCAGAGACCTGCTCTCATTGGGGGCTCTGCGCTGAAGCATGCACCTGCAGATCCTGGGCTGGCAGGAGCAGCGGGCAGTGCCCACCACCAGGACCTTGGCGCAGAGTCTGCCCGCCGCCCTGGGGCTGATCCTTGGCAGCCCTGCAGGCACGAGGGGCTGTGCTGCTGGCCAGTCCTGGAGGAGGAGGGTGAATTGCTCTTGGCCGTGCTGGGTGAAAGGGAGCGTGGTGTACCTGGGTGCCCCACGCAGGGCGGCTGTATACATCAGGGTCATGTTGGCTGTACACACACTTCAGTGCAATAATCACCCCTCTCGCCTTCTGCCTGCCTCCTCATGTCTCCTGCAGCCGCGGCACCCCTGCTCTTCGGGGAGGGGAGGCAGCGTGGCCTAGTGGGCAGGTGCCATCTCGCTATGTGTGCAGCACCTGGCGCGTGTGGCCCCTGCGCTCGGCTGGTGCGGTAGTACGGGGGGCACAGCAGGCCCTGCACGGGGGCGAAGGGGGGAGGTGCGCTCTCCCTGGGGCGATGCTGTGGGAGGCACTCACTCATGCTCTGAGGTTGGCACAGGCTGTGCAGGGCAGCTCTGGCTTCTTCCTGTGCCAGTGCTCCCCACTGGGAGATGGGGCGGGAGCCCAGGGCTGGGCCACCCAGACAGCGGGGGGTGCTGTGAGCTCCCCTCCTCTAGGGGGCGTCACTCTTGGATAGGGCTGGGGAGAGGCCAGTGCCCCTTTGTCCTACAGGTGCCCAGCCAGGTTCCCGCCCTGAGAGCGACACCACTACCTACAGCTCCCACGGCAGGGACGCTGAGCGCCCCCCACCTGCCCTTAACCTGATGGCTGGTTGCTAGTGGTGCCCCCCTCCACTGGGCACTGCCTGTGATGCTCTTGCCCTGGCAGCTCGTGCTGAGCCCAGCTATGGCAAGGGGGCAGTGCCATCTCCGCTCTCAGGGGGCTGGGGGTGAGGCTGCTTTGCTAGGCCGGGTCTCCTACAGAACCAGGCACAGACTGGGTTTGAGGATCTCGGCTCATTGGGCTGCAGTACAACGGGGCCCCCTCCCCACAGCACTGCTATTGCCCACTGAGTTCCCGGTGCTGCGCTCTCCTGTGGGGGGGGGGGGGAGAGGGCAGGACGGTGCATGGGGCAGTGTGGGGGGGGAAGGCGGCAGGGCCGTGCATGGGGCAGTGGGGCTGGGCCATGCGTAGGGCAGTGTGGTATGCATAGTGACCCCCTGGCCACAGCACTGCAGCATTGTCCTTAGTGCATTATTCCTGGGCGTGTGCCCCCCACAGCCCCCTGCTTGCCAGTGGCTGACCCAGCCATGCTAGGGGCACAGTAAGGAATATCCACGGCCCACCCTTCAGCTCCAGGTTCTGTGGGAGGTGGGGCTCACGGGGCTGGGATCACACCTCCCTGCCCACCTCCTAACCCCCATCCTGCCATGGGTACTGGATGAGCATAAACCAGACTGGGCCGAGGGATGGGCGCTGCCTGCCTGGCCTCTGCCCAACAAGGGGCTGCTACTGCCTGTGAGCCAGGGCAGGGCCAGCCTCTCCAGCCCGCCTGTGAGCCAGGGCAGGGCTCTTCTCCAGCCCGCGCCAGCCCTCCTGTCCCAGGACGCCTCCCGGCAGCTGCCACATGCCCCCAGAGACAGCACTGTACAAATGCCCCATTCCCTGATATATCACACTGCAGCTGCACCCCCAAAACTTCACTGTACAAATGCCACATGCCCCCCACTATGTTACGGTGCAAACACTCCTGCCCTCATAATCACTGGGCAAAGGCACCCCGAAAACTTCTCTGTACAAATGCCCCAGCCCCCGATCTCACTGTGAAAACACCCCAATCGATCCCTGTATAAGTGCCTTGCATCCCCTCACTGTATCACTGTGCAAATGTCACATGCCGACATCTCACTCTGCAAATGCCCCAGACCCATATAGCCCTGTGCAAATACCCCAATAGATCATTATGCAAATGCCACTCCCCGATATTGTACAAACACCCCCAATAGACCGCTGCGCAAATGCCCACTGCGTGCCCCCGATAGCACTGTACAAATGCCCCATTTCCCTGCTATGGCACTGTATTGACACCCCAGACCCCCGCTATCTCCCCTTGCAAACACTCTCCAATAAATGCCACATGCCACCCCCCCCACCGCTATCTCACTGTGCAAACGCTGCAGACCCCAAGAGATCCCTGTACAAACGCAACATGCCCCCGGTGTAGCACTGTGGCAATGCCCCTCCCGCTAGATCACTGTGCAAACATGACAGCCCCCTGCCCCGGTAGCTCACTCTGCAAATGCCCCGGCCTCCTGAGATTGCACTGTGAAAACGACACCCACCACCCACTGTCCGAACACCCGTAGCCCCCTGGTATAGCACTGTGCAAATGCCACACACCTCCCCCAATAGATCACTGGGCAAATATCCCATGTCTGATATATCACTGTGAAAACACCCCCCCCCCCACTTATCATTGTCCCCCAATAGATCACAGGACAAAGGCCACACTCCCCCGCCCCGGCATATCACTGTGCACATGCCAGCCGCTCTGTGCAGGGGCTGGGCCTGGCCCCGGAGCTGATGAGATGTACGGGCATGTGACCCGCTGGTGAGTGTATTATAGGCCCGGTTTTGGCTGAGCCCTGGAGGCCAGGAGCCTGTGACAGCTGCTCCCTGTGCAGCCCTGGCACTTTACTGGAAACTCCTGGTTCTGTCTCCAGTGCGGCAGCTGCCGGCCTGGTTCTGTCCACGGCAGGGAAGTTACTGCTCGTCCCGGCCTTTGTGTTTCAGCCCTTCTGCCTGGAACTGTCACCGTCACACACGTGCCTGGCTAGCTAAAGGCCTTTTATGGTGCCCATCACCATTGTATCTGGGTGTCTCCCCTCTGCGGTGCTGCGATGCCCGTGGGACTCGGAGACGTCAGGCTTGGCTCCTCGGAACACGCACTGGAGCGTTTAGCTGGCGCCAGCCCCGCGGAGTCTGCATGGGCCAGTGAGCGTGCAACACGCCGGAGCGCTGGCAAAATCACCCCCCTCCGAGCCCCGCCGCCGAGCCCTGAGAGCACGTCCGCACCACAGACCAACGTGTGGTGGCACCCCAGCATGGGCCGGGGGAGACGGAGACCCGAGTCCCTGCCTCGTTACAGCCTCCCTGTGGGACCGCAGGGCACGGCCACGCTGCAGCTGGAGGGGGGATAGGAGCACAGGTGTGCCTCCCTGTGCCAGCTTTCATCTCACTCGTGGGGTGATGGGGCAGCCCTGGGGACCTTGGCTAGGCACGTGCCACCAGCCCTTTGCTGCTATTTGAGGGGTGGAGCAGATGAAGCCGGCGTTACACAGCTAGGTCTAAGTGAGACGCCGTAGGTGTATCCGAGCTGTAATCGCACCTGCCCGTGCAGAAATACCCACATCACCTGCCTAGGCCACGCCGGCCGGCAGCCTACTCCAGAGCAGGGAACTGGGCCCAGGTCTTCCAGCACCTCAGCCAGTGCCCTGACCACTGCTCTGCCCTTGCAACGCTGCAGCATGCCCCAAAGGAGGTGCAAGTGCCTAGCGCAGAGGGCTGGGTGTTAGGGGTGTGGAGCCCTGGGAGGGAGGGGGGGGCATGCTGCTCCCAGCCGCTTTCTAATGGGGCCTTAGGGAGCTGCCCCCAGTTGCAGGGGGCCTGGGTCCAGACACGGTTTGGCCCTGTTGCCAATTCCCAGCCTCGCACCAGCCACCAGGCTCTCAACTTCTCTCCGGTTGGGCCTCCAGGAAAGTCGCTGGGGGAGGTTTCCAGAGGTGCCTCAGGGCCATTGGCGAAGCTCTTCGGGCACCTACAGATGCAGAGCTGCCCATAGGGGCTTTTCAAATCCCCACTCGGCACCTTGCTGTATCTGTAGGTGCCTAAAACCCTTCATAAATTGGACCAAGAGCCTAAACCCCCTTGGCTTTCCCAGAGACTTGGGCTCCCAAGTCACTTAGCTGCTTTGGGAAACGTTCCCCTTGGGCCTCTAAAAAGTCCTGTCCTCTGTGCGCTGCTTTCCCCACCCTGGTGGTTCCTGGCTGGCTGAGCCAGCACCGTTCAGCCGACGGCGCCCTTGCCAGCCACTGCACAGGAGGGTTGTTATCGCAGATGCTCTTCCGCAGCAGCAGGGCTCCCTGCGGGTTCGTCCGGATTCCCTGCTGCTCGGCACAGAAACGGTCTTCCCCGGACCCCTAGGAACGTGGGGCGGGTTGGGCCCTCTAGTCCTGCCCCTGCGCTGAGGCAGAACCCCAGACCAGCCCTGACGGGCGTCTGTCCATCCTGTTCTTAAAACCTCCACAGCCTGCCTGGGTAACCCGCTCCAGGGCCTAATATCTAACCCGACTCTTCTGTACAGTACTGCAAATTAACCTCATTCCTTCTCATGGCGGCACAGGAACCCCTGGTTGGGGGAGGCTAGCCCCCTGTCCCCCCTCCCTTCTGCCCGAGGCCCCGCCCCTACTGGGCTCCCACCATCCCCCGCTCTCGCCCACCAGGGCCAGAGGAGCCCTGAGCCCCCACCGTGGTCAGTGGAGCCCTGGCTGGCCTGGCCAAGCCGCCCCATGCACTGGCCCGCTTACCCGAGCCGCCCCAATCTGCTGCCCGAGCTGCCCTGGCCCACCTGAGCTCGCCCACCCGAGCTGTCCCGAGCCCTGGCCACCCAGAGGAGATCTGAGCCCCGCCGCGGCCCAGCCCAGGGACCATTAACAGAGGTTTAAGCCTCCATTACATGCCTCCCATGTTCCTTCTTCTCCTACCCTGGGTAGCCATGGAGACCAATTGATCCCTGTTCCCTTTATAACCACCTTTGACACCTCTGAAGCCTGTTCTCAGGTCCCCCCGCCACCTTCTCTTCTCTAGATTAAACACTCCCAGTCCTCAAAGCTTCCCTCAGAGGCCAGGTTTGCTAAACCTCAGACCATTTTTGTCGCTCTCCTCTAGCTTCTCTGACTTTGTGCACATCTCTCTCCACGCGTGCTGCCCCAGACAGGGCACAGGCCTCCAGCCAGGGCGTCCCCCAGTGCTTTGTCTGACCCTGGTGTGAAACCCGCTGGGTAAAATCAAAACAAGATGCCTCAGCCAGAGAGGGGTTTGGCTTATTTATTTCTTAGAAAAAAAACATTATTAAAATACTTCTGCAGCACTGGCTGGAGGTTTAGCTGTTTCTATGCACAGTGGAAGTACGTGACAGTGGGTCGTACGCGGTGCCTAGCCAGCGGGAATCAACGAACCAACTCGAACAACGCGCCCCCCTGCCCCCCGGAGAGCTGCTCTGGCTGTGCGCCCGTTTCCTGCAATCATTGGGGCTCCAGCCCCCCCATGCATGTCTGCTCTGAGCCCGCGCCCCCCATCTGCGCGGGAGTGCAGTGCATGCTGGGAGAGCAGCCCTGTGGAGCAGAAATCCCGCCGAGATGAATTCAGCCGGAAGGAGGAGAGGGCAGTAATGGTCCAGGTGTCAAATGGCCTCACGCTGGGTAAAACAGATGATTTCCGGGTGAATCCAGTGCTCCTGGCTGTAATCGGGGGGGTGGGGTGGGGGCTGTATGTGGGGGAGGGGGCTGTGATGAGAAACGAAAGGTGTTTGAACCCAGCAACACACGGAAAGGGCTGGAGCCAAGACCTGCCGCATGCAGCCCTTCCACGGGCGAAAGGGGTGGAGGAAACGCGCGGGGTTACCACTCAGCCAAGGACAGAAATCTGCATGGAAACACAGGCCAGGAGAAAAATGCATGTAAACCACCGCACACCCCATGGCACTGACTGCCCGCAGTGCCTGCCTGTGCCCAGTGCGATTTCCAACACGGGGGTCAGGCCCCTCTCTGCGTTTTCAGTCCCAGTGTGTGTAAATATAGCTACACCTCCCCGAGATACACACCGGCATTTGTCCTAACTCCATATCCTGCAGTGTGGCTCGCCCAGGCTCTTTGGTTCTTGCAGGTGTCACTGAAAACACCCCCTTCCCTGCCCCTGCCGGCGACTTGAACTCAGGTGTTTCTTGGCTTAGAAAAGGGGACAGTTGTGCCTGTGTCACGTGAGCACTTGGGCCCCTTTGCTGCTGCGGAATAGCCCCAAAGATTAAAAGAACCAGAGCCGCCCGCGCTGCCTTACAGATCTCAGTACAGGCTCCAGCCCCGCTGCAGGGCAGGATCAAACCCCAGGGGACCAGACACAGCCTCATTCGGGGGGGTGCCAGGGCTGATAAACGCGAGGCTTACGTTGGCGTGAAGTGGGGGGATCCTTTCCTCTTCTGCACCCAGGACGTACCACACGTGCTGCCAGCCAGCACCCCCTGCTCCAGTACCATGTGTCCTGGTGCTTTGCTGAGCCAGGCTGGGGTGTGCGGAGGAGCTGATGGGAACCGTTCAGCGCTAGTGGGGTGGAGCTGGGCTCCGGCAGGCCTGGGGGGCGGCTTTCCCAGCGGGCTGTGGTGGAGGCATGATGCAGGCCCCGGCGTGGCTGGCTGCAGGTCGTGCCCTCCTCGAGAGCTGTGTACAACAGGGCCGGTGTGGGAGGTTGGCAGTGCTACGGCCCGTTACAGGGCGTGAACCTTGCCTTGGGCACAGCCTCCTGCCAGGGTGGTTTCTCAGCTGCTCTGGTGCGACGTCGCCTCCTGCAGCGCTGCTCTGCCCAGCACGGATGGCACTTGGGTCAGCCTGCTGGGGTCCCACAGCATCTCGCACCAACTGTGCAGAGGGCACGAGGCGGGGTTAGTCACTGCCCTCCCCCCCCATGGGGGGGCTCTGTGCTTGTCGTGACTGGGAAGGCTGTCTCACACTGGCTGGGCTGAGTTGCCAGCCACTGACCCCCAAGCCAAGCTCTGCTCTGGGGGGAGCCTGCTCGGCCCGTGCCATGGACCCCCCAGCTCAGCCAGCCCCTGCTGGGGGCAGGGATCAGGGGATGGGGGCCGGGAGCCCCTCTTTGGGGGCACGCAGGGTCATAGCCCTGGAGTTTTCGGGGCACGGTGCCTCAGCACATGGGGTTTGTTTTCCATTATTGCAGGTAAGGCACTTTCAGGACGGGATCCCCACCAAGGGAGCAGTGCTACTAGGAGCACCAGTACCAGTGGCTGCACGCATTGCCACGTCCCCCAGAGCCGGTCCTGGCAGTGCATGTGGTGGTGTGTTTCCCTGCCCTCCGCCAGCAGCGCCACCAGCCTGGGTTTAGGAAGCAGAGAGGCTCCCCTGGACCGACCTTGCTGGGGATGAGGCCTGCGGTAAATTCAGCAGGCGGTAACACGGCAAGAGTTGGCCCCAATCTGGCATTGCGTCTGAAGCACGCAGGGCCCACCCGGTGCGGGAGGCAGGAGTTGCATCCCTGTGTCTATGGGACCCGGGGCAGAAAGCGCCTACTCTCTCGCCCAGCCTCCTCGCCTCCAGGGATGTGCCAGTGCCCCTGAGGGAGTGCCAGCGGGCATTCAGCCCCTTGGTATTGCTTGGCTGGCTGGAACGCAGGGCCCCCACCGCAACACACTGCAGGGTGTTCCCCAGCTCCTGGGCAGCAGCAAGGATGCCGAGGGGGGGGCTGGGGGCTTTGGAGACGTTGGCTTTTGGGGGGGCTGGCCCAGCCCACAGGTAGCGCACAGGAACCACTAGGTCAGGGAGAGAAACAGGACCCAGGCCAAGAACGGCCTGAGCCCAGGCAAGGCCTGAGCCAGTACAACAGTGCCTACATGTGGGAATTGTGAACTCACACACACAAACATGCACACACACACACACAGTCACATGAAATGCAGACGTGTACACATGTAAACACACTCAGATGCACACACGCACACACACACTCAGATGCAGAATTACAACGATTCTCTTCCACCCTAATTTAGGGCAAACGTTTGTTCTCGGCTGCGCATGGCTTGTCTGACAAAGGGCTCTCTGTGGGTTGTGGCTCGGGGGTGTGTGGGGGGGGGGTGTCCGAGAGACAGCGTACGCGAGCAAGCACACCTCACGCCCCCTGCTGGAAGGACTGGCAGACCTGCCCAGGTGTGTGTGACCGTCGCCCCCTAGTGGCTGCAGGCAGCCCTGCCACAGCCGCGGCGCCCGGAGATGCGCCGGTCTTGGGCAGTCGTGGCACCTCGTCAGAGCGGCAGGTTGGGAAGCTCGCTGCCTCCATCCTGCCCTGGGCAGTGCGTCCCCAGCACTGCGTGGTCTTGCTGAGATGGTGCCTCCTCCGCCAGACGCCCGTGTGGATTCCCCGGCCGTGGGCGATGCAACGCGTGGGCCCTGCGCCGGCACCCCCAGCACTGGCCTTCGGCAGACACCACTCCTCAGCCCTCGCAGGGCTGGCTCGGTGCGGCGTGGGAGCAGAGCGGGGCGTGGGGCTGTGCCCAGGCGCTGGAGGCGGGGCTGTGTTGTGAGCACCAGCGGCTGCTGCCGGAGGTGCGTGGGGGTGGGGGTGGTGGCTGGGCCCAGCACGCCCGCGGACGCTCCCCCATGCACAGTTCTTAGGCAGCTGAGTGGGCTGCCCTCAGCCACCTCTCGGGTTATTTCTTTTTGGGAAAGAAGCTAAATCTTTTCTCTTTGTCTTTCTTGGCCAGGCTGACGTCCGTGGCGGAGCTGGAGGGCAGAGGCAGGCTCAGCGCCTTGGCTTTCACGCTTTGGGCTTCCATTATTGCTGTGCTGAGTCCCTGCAGCCATGCGTGCAGCTCCTCCTGTCGGACAGAGACCGAGAGAGAGCGTCCCTCAGTCACCGCGCCGGGACAGCGGCTTCTGAGCCTCCCGCCCCCCCAGCGCTCGCCCCAAAGAGTCCCACGCCTTACGGGGGGCAGGAGTCACCCCTGTGTCTAACCCAGCATGCCCTCTCGCCCAGCATTCCTCCCGCAGGCGGTGACCAATACATTATTGGCATTATCACCTCAGTGTCTTTCATAGGTTCACCCAAGCACCGGTAAACAGTAGGGCTGGAGTCTTCTGCCCAAGGGAGTTGGGCACCTGACGGCCATTGCATTTCAAAAGGATTTGGCCCACTTATTCCCATGGGCTGTTTTGAACCTCCCAGCCTCTAAGGCCCAGCTTCTCAAAGGTATTTAGACACCTAAATCAATGGGAATTGGGCACCTAAAGACCTAGGAGGATCTCACTCAGGGCTCGCTGTGTCCCAAACTCCAGCACTGCCCAATGGGGCAGGGAGCGAAGGAGAACGTCGTATTCTCCTGCATCTGCAGTCCCGTGGGGGGGGGGCAGTTAGGGAGGCAGAAGACGGCTACCCTAAGGGGGCCAGAATCCCAGGGCTAGTCACCCCATGGCAAGAAGCCCAGCAAAGTGGAGAGATGGGCTGCTGGGCTGATCCGATGCCCCGGGACAGATGCGGGGGAGCGATCAGATCTGTTCAGAAATCGGAATGTCTGTCCCAAGGCAGAGTCCAATGTGGGGTGGTACCGAGAAAGCTGGATCAGCCCAGCTTGATGGAACGGAAAGTTCAGACATGTCTGAACAGTTCCATTTGCAAGTCTGTTCCACCTTAATCTGTGTCTGGCTGAGTTGATGCAGTGCATCATGGGAGTTGTAGTTCAGGTGTCTCATGCCGACACTCTCCCCTGTGGGCTGGGCTCCCAAACCAGATTATATATCCCATGATGCACTGTGGTCTTCTGTCTTGCTGAGCTGCCATGGTGCATTATGGGAAGCGTAGTCTGGCCTGGGAATGTGTCCCATAGGGGAGAATGAGGGTGTGAGGCAGTTGAATTACAGTTCCCACAATGCACCAAGGTGGCTCAGCCAGATGCAGATGAAGGACCCCTTTCGGCAGAATTAACATACTCCTCATGGAAAACGGTGAGTCTGTGGAGTCTCCATAGCCCCCAGAGGAATGATGGCGAGGCATGCAGGAGGCAGAGGGAGAAGGCAAGCAGCTTCCACTGCCGCTGGCTCTGCAGCTGTATAGGCAGGAGCTGGGTGAGCCAGATATTGCTGGGTTCCAAGTGAAAGTCAGGGGCAGCTCACGTGGAGCAAGCCAGTGCCTCTGCAGAGCTACGCAGCCAGGTCTGGAAACGAGATGGTGATGCAGGGGCCTTTGCTCCTCATGCCACTCACAACCTGACTGCCCCTAGCTCTCTGGAGAGACACATCCTCAGCCCAGCTGTGGGCATGGCAGACTTATCTCCCATCATGCTTTGCCCCAGCCTAGGCCTACATCATAGCTACCCTGTAGGACTATGTCTCCAGAACACTCTCTCTGCTAGTGGTTTCCCCTTTCTTTGTACCACCCCCAGGCCAGGAAGCTCTCGTGACAGCCTCTGTCCCCATCTATGCAGCCAGGCCTGAATCCCTGCTCACTGAGACGTTCCAGCCTCCCACGTCCTCTCCAGCCCCGAATGGCCCACACAGGCACCAACCTCGTCCTTGCCATGGAAGAGCCACTCGCTGCCATTGCCGAGCCTGGAAAGCAGAGGGGAGATTCCCGGTCATTCAGACGCCCACTTAAATGTACCTTAATTAACTGATTTAAAGCCAGCATCTAGTTGCCTCTCCCTTCTCAGGGCTCCAGACGCTGTGCCCCCGGGCTCCTGACCCCCCAGCAGCAGCTCCCCACCCCTCCTAGATCTCCCAGCCTACAGCGGTCCCCGCGCCAGGCAGCCCCAGCATGTACTTTTGGAAGCAGTTGCTGGGGGGTGCTCGACCTCAGCTCCACCCCAGGCCCCGCCCCCACTCCACCCCCCTCCCTCAAGCCCCCACCGCCACCCTGCCTCTTCCCACCCCGTTCTGCCCCCTGCCCTGAGCATCCCTCGCCCTCGCTCTTCCCCCTCTCTCCCAGCATCTCCTGCACACTGCTGAACAGCTGATCACTGGTGGGCAGGAGGCGCTGGGGCGGGGGTGGGGGAGAGCTGATCGGCGGGGCTGCCGTGGGTGCCGAGCACCCACAATTTTTTTCCAGCCCCGGAACACCCACGAAGTCGGCGCCTATGTTTGGAAGCCAGCGTTAATTTTAAGGGGCATATTTCTGATGCGGCCAAGCCGTGGCTGGAGCCCGAGGGGGACTCCCCGCCAGCAGGTCACTGGCAGAACACCAGGACAAAAAGCCACACTTGCCGGCTGCGGCGCGGGGAGCAATGGGCTGTGGGCAGACCCTGCGCCAAGAGTGGGCACAGAGAAGGCAGGACCACGATCCTGATGGCAGCAAAGGGACAGGCATGAAGGGGTTAAGGTGGTGGAGGGGACTGGGTTTAGGGCTTGGCCCAGCAATTATCATGATCTCAATGTCCTCCGTCCGACACTGCTTGGCTGCCCCGCCTGCAGGGGGTGGCCTGGAAACCCCCCCCCCCATTCAGTGCCGAAACAGCGCCTCCCTCTGGGCCCCCTGCCAGATGCACCGGGCACTCTGCTCCGCCGAGGTGCTTCCTGTGAACCCCATGACCCCATGGGATGGCTTAGGTGCTAGCCAATCTTGCCCCTCACGGTTGGCGTGGGTCCCCTCCCCCCACTGAGTGTGACGTGGCTATTGGGTCCCAGGTCCCAGCCGTGGGAGGTTTATGTGCTGTGATGTACCCGGCGCTGGCTTGCGGGGAGCTCCCAGGGCAGGCTGGCTGCAGAGTCTGGCCCCAGGGCTCTGTCTGCACCTCACCTCAGCTTGAAGACGTGCTTCTTCTTCTTGTAGCCAGTGGCTACATCGCAGAGGGCGTTCCTCAGCTGGAAGGGCTCCTCCCCGTGGTAAGGCACTCCCAAGGCTAAGCTCTTGGCATCCTTGTAGAAGGCCAGCTCGCTGCTCCGGAGCACGCAGTATAGCGTGTTCCAGGACCTGTGTGACAGGCATGAGGACACGCATGTTACTCCAGCTCCATAACCCAAATGCACCTCACGCACCATCAGAGCCTGGAACCTGCAAGCCCCGGTGCCTGCTACATGTTGGCTGAGGTGACTTTCCTAGCACCCAGAGGTGACTTGATTGTGGGCTGTCGGGACCTATGTGGGAGGAGATTTCGGAGAGCGGGGAGGGGCTGGTGAATCTCAATGAATTCCAATGACTGGAAGCCGACGCCCAACAAATCCAGGCTAGAGGGAAGGCCCAGTTTTTTCACACGGAGGGGAAACTAACAGCTGACCCAGCTATGGGGCGGGTTCTCCGTCACTTGGGAGTCTGTAAATCCAGCCTGGTTTCTTGTGGTAAAAGCTCCGCTCCAGCTCATCCAGGAGTGACAGGGTTAATACATTGGGTCGGGCTTTCTAGTCTGGTCCCTTCTACGTGCCAGGGGTCTCGGGCAGTTGGGCTGAAATGGTTTCTTCATAGATTTCCCAGCCAGAAGAGACCATTGCGGTCATCTCGTCTGACCTCCTGCATAATACAGGCCAGAGAACGGCCCCAAAATAATTCCTAGACCAGAGTTTGTAGAACAAACATCCCGTGATGGTGAATCAATGGCCCTGGGTAAATTGTTCCAATGGTTAATTACTCTCACTGCTAAAACTGTACGTCGTATTTCCCATCTGAATTTGTCTAGCTTCAACTTCCAGCCATTGGCTCTTGTTAGGCCTTTCTCTGCTAGATTGAAGAGACCATTATTAAATGTTTGTTCCCCACTTATAGTCTGTGATCAAGTCACCCCTTAACCTTCTCTTTGTTCAGCTAACTAGATTGAGCTCCTTGAGGCTATCTCTGTAAGGCAGGTTTTCTAAACCTTCAACCATTCTCCTGGCTCTTCTCCGACCCTCTCCAATGTGGCTATGCCGTGGGGGAGAGTTGGCTCACGGCAGTCTAAGGAACTGCACCCGCGCCTACCAGGGCTGTGTCTGACATTGTCATCAGGGCCGCGCAGAGGGGGGGGCAAGTGGGGCAATTTGCCCCAGGCCCCGCAAGCCCTGGCCCGGCGGCAGTCCGGGTCTTCGGCGGCATTTCGGCGGTGGGGGGCCCTTCAGTGCTGCCAAAGAGGCGGAGCGACTGAAGGGCCCCCCGCCGCCGAAGACCCGGACCACTGCCAGGTGAGTACAAGCTCCACAGCTCCCCCGCTTTGCTCCAGGCCCCCTGAATCCTCTGGGTGGCCCTGATTGTCATCCAACCCATAGAGTCGGCTAAGGACTGTTGTGCCAGCCAGAGGGGCCGTGGTTCATGGTGTCGCACCAGGCATCGGGCTGCGGTGGTAATTCTGTACTGAAGTGTAAGTTCTGAGGCCTTTTTCTTTAGTAAGCAGCAGCAGCTACATTAGGACAGCAGCAGCCATGAGCTAAGAAGCAGAAAGTCACATCGTCCCCTTCCATCTAAATTACATCAAAACAGTGTAATATCAGGCTGTTAAGAAGGCTCCTGTCCTAAAGCACCCACCATCACCAGCTAAAGAAACAGATCTTCAGATCTCTAAACAAAACTTTGTTCTCCACGTTCTGTCTGGCAAGAAACCACTTATCGGCAGTTGTGGTTGTGAGATCTATAAGTCTATTGTTTTGCCTTTGTGGTCCCCACTTCTCTATTGTTTATCTGTAGGGTCTGTCTGGTTCTTTGATTGTTTCTGTCTGTGGCATAACTAATTTTGCAAGATTTAAATCAACTAAGGTGGTGGGGGCTGATTGGGTAAAGAATTGTTTCGTAATGGGCTGGGATCGGTGAAAAATACCGTTTTGTAGGACTTTCGTTTCAAATGATTGGGTAAGGTACAGCTAAGCAGGACTCACTGTATAAACTGGGGTCCAACGGGAAGTTCTTTGAAACCTAACTCCAGGACACAGCCCAGGATCAGAGCTGCCAGACTCAACACCCTGCCAACCATAATCGTGCAGAAGCTGGAGTTCCCGGACGACCTGATTCTGACTGGCCAGCAGGAAAAGTTTGTCTGCCTTATTGGGAGTGGCGAGCATTGTATGCTCCGTGTGTGCATTCTGTTTTGGTGATTGGTAATAAATAGAGGATAAGAATATGACTGTGTAAGGCTCTTTCACTGGTAAAAGGCCCCGCAAACCCACAGAAGAGTACGCCCTGAGCCCTAGGTGCCTTTCGCCTGGAGTCCTAAGAACTGGGTAAGTGTTGGGTCCCTAAATCAACTGGGTTACGCCTTGCGCCCATGGAAGGATAAAGGTGGGTGCCGTAGAGTGTGCGGGTAACAGATTTATGGAGTCGTGGGAGGTCGAAGTGAGGCTCAGGGGCCGGGCTGGCTCCTGGGCAGCGTGGCATGCAGTGGCCTTCTGAGGAGGGTGGCAGAGAAGCCTTCACCCTCCCACAGAATCTGTATTTCCCTGCAGGCAGCCTCCATGCTGCTCTGAGAGGCCCTCCGCTGGGGTCGCTCCCCAGCCCAGCGTGCCTGCAACCTCTCCCCACCTGGTCTTGCTGGGCAGCTGCCAATGCCTCTGTGGGCCAGGCACAGCTGACCCCAGCCGAGCCAGAGCCATTCCCTATGGGATACGTCCTGCAAGGCGAGTGCCCGCCGTCCCCGTGCACCTGTTTGAAGCCTTCTTGTTAGGAGCCTCCAGGTCATGTTTGCGGCCCAGGTAGCCCTCCATCTGGAGGCTGTGCGAGCGGTCCAGCTGCACGGGCAGTGTGGCGGTCTCGTCGCGCTCACTCACAGGCGTCTGGAGGACTTTGAACAGCGGGTCCATGGCGGAGGGCTCCTTGTCGTCCGCTTTCGTCTTCATCTCGGGCTGCTTGGCCTCAGTTGGCTCCGCCGGGGCCTGGGCTGGGTCTGCTTTCTCCTCTTCCACCTGCTGTGATCACGGAGCACAGCGTGTTACCCGAGACCAGAGTGGATCATGAATGCTGCTGGTCTGTCATGCTGCCCCTCGTCCGCTCTAGGAGAACGGACACCGCTAGCAGAGCCGGGAGACGTTTTTGGGTAGGAAACCACAGAAACCGGCCACACGGAAATGTTTCACGGATTCGTGTCAGTGTTGTTGGCTTGGGGCAAAACCAAATGTCAGCCGAATTCCGGAAAATCGGAACTGTTTCATGTTGACCGTTTTGAAAGGAAACATTTCGATTGTTTTTCTGTTCAGAAAGGACCTTGCCTTTCAGCCGTCCCTGTCGTTTTATTTTAAAAATGTTTAAAAATTGTCCAATTCGTCAAGGTGAAAAGTTTTATTTGACCCCAAACCATTTTTTCCCGTTTTCCACTTTGACAAAAATTTTGAAAAATGTCAGGTCAGCCCCAAACAAACGTTTTCTCTGATTTTTCAGAATTGTCAGTGAACCGAAAAATCCACTGTTCACCCAGCAATACCGCATGGGGGAGCACAGGTTAGTGGTGAGAGCAGGGTACACCTGCTCGTTTATTTCTATCTCAGCCACTGACTTACTGTGGGAGCTCGGTCAGCTCTGCCCAGTGTGTGCTCTCATGCCCACCTACGTGACTGTGTGGTCCAAGTCCCATTTTTGAAAGGGACTCAGGTGCGTAGGAGGTGAAACCCTGTTGACTTTCAATGAGGCATTGGCTCCTAAGTGCACAGGTCCCCTTTGAAAAAGGAGAGGCCCCATGCCTCTGCTTCCCTCATGAGTAGAATGGGGCTCTCGCCCCAGAGGAGATGGGGGTTGGAAGTTGCGAGTGTGAGTGAATGGAGGGGTGTAAGGCCTGTGGAAATGCATGGCTGGAAGGTGCTAGATATACACGTAAGCGTGACGTGTTAGGCTGACTTAGTGCTCGGAAACTTCCAAAGTATATGCAGAGTCTGCAGCACCAAACCGAGATCTGTCCACTTGTCTTCTCTTTAAGGCACCACCTGGCTTAGTCCCACACTACCTCTCATCACGCATATGCTACTGCAGATGTCGAGTCCCTCCTCTGATTGGCCACTGTAGCCTCCATCACCCACTCATTACATTTTCACAGATTCCTAGATTCCAAGGGCCCACTGTGATCATCTCGTCTGACCTCCTGGATAACACAGACCAGAGACCTGCCCCCAGATCATTCCCAGAGCAGAGCTTGTAGAAAACCATCCGATCGTGATTTAAACGTTGCCAGGGATGGAGACTCTACCGCGCCGCTGGGTAAATTGTTCCAATGGTTAATGACTCTCACTGTTAAACATTGACACCTTCTTTCCCAGTTGAATTTCTCTAGCTTCAGCTTCCAGCCACGGATCATGTTACGCCTTTGTCTGCTAGATTGAAGAGCCCCTTATTAACTAGTTGTTCCTAAGGGGATACTTAGGACTGTGATCAAGTCACCCCTTAACCTTCTCTTTGTGAAGCTAGATAGTTTGAGCTTCTTGAGTCAAAGGCAGGTTTTCTAATCCTTTAATCCAGAGGTCCCCAAACTTTTGAGGGTCGTGCCCCCCCGACCCCTGTCTGTGCCCCCCCCCCTCCCTGGGGCCAGGGCCAGGAGCGGGGCCGTGGCTCCTGGGGGGGCGGGGTGGGGGGGCAGACACGGACGGGGTAAGGAGGCTGAGGCTGGTGCTGCAGCTGGGGGTGGGTATGGGGCTGGGAGTGGGCCAGGGGCTGGAGCACAGCTGCAGCTGGACTGCAGTGGGGCCCAGCAGCCAGCCCGTGACCAGGTGCAGCTCCACTCCTGGCCTGGGCCGGGAATTGAGCTGCGGCCAGCGGCCAAGGCTGGGGGTTGGCGTGAAGCCAGGAACAGAGCCGCTCTGAGGCTGGGGATAGGGCCAGGAGGGGAGCCGGGAGCCGGCTGGGGTTGGAACTGGAGTAGAGCTGAGGGTGGGGAGGGACTGGGTAGCACTCACTCCCCGCCCCCTGTGGGGGCTGGCCCGGGCCCCACTGCGCCCCCCCGGATGTTCCTCCATGCCCCCTGGGGGGGGCACCCCACAGTTTGGGGCCCTCTGCTTTAATCATTCTCACGGCTCTTCTCTGACCCCTCCAAGTTATCAACATCCTTCTTGAATTGTGGGCACCAGAACTGGACACAGGATTCCAGCCGCGGTCGCACCAGGGCCACATCCAAAGTAAAACGACCTCTCTGCTCCTAATTGCATTTCCCCTGCTTGTGCATCCCAGGATCGCATTAGCCCTTCTGGCCGCAGCGTCGCACTGGGCGCTCACGTTCCGCTGATTACGCACCATGACCCCTAGATCTGTTTCAGAGTCACTGCTCCCCAGGATGGAGTCCCCCATCCCGGAGGTGTGGTCGACACTCTTTGTTCCTAGGAGTAAATCTTTACATTCGGCCGTACAGACAAACAAGCGCTTTGTCCCATGCTGCCCCTCCTGGTTGGGAGGAGCTCTCTGTAACCAGCCGCAAAGCTACCCCCTCAACCTCCTTCACAACCCTCCTTAAAACTTCCCTTTGCAGCAATGCCGTGCCAAACAAAGGAGCCTGGACAATGGCCAGGCCAGTGTGGACTGAGACCCAACGCAGTGACCAGCATTGTCTCATTGTTTCCTTGTGCTGCCCCGCCTGTCTCTCTCCAGCTCTTGTCTCTTGTCTTAGATTTGGCCTGTCAGGGCAGGGACCGGACTTTTGTGTGACGGAGTGTGCCTGGAGCACGGCGTGGGCTGCATTTTGTGCTGCAGCCTCTGGCTTGGATTGTGACTCGTCAGTTTGGAGCATCGCTGGAGCTTTTCTGTTCGTCTGTCGGAAAACCGACCCGTCCCACGGGAATGTGGCGGAGCGCAGCGGCATTTAGTTACGGACGGAAAAATGCGTTCTGGTAAGGTGGAAACGTCACTTCCGGATTGTTGCTATTTCATTTCTGAGCAACTTTTGGGTTCTAAGCAAAGGCGCCGAGTCCGTGGGTGTTCCGGGGCTGGAGCCCCCATGAGAAAAAAATAGTGGGTGCTCAGCACCCACCGGCGGCCCCGCTGATCAGCTCCTCCCCCTCCCCCCCAGCACCTCCCGCCTGCTGGTGATCAGCTGTTCAGTGGCGCTGGGGATAAGAGGGAGGAGTGGGGGCAGGAAGAGGCGGAGCGAGGGTGGAGCAGGGGTGGGGCCTTGGAGAAAGGGGTGGAGTGGGGGTGGGGTCTGGGACGGAGCAGGGGAACCAGAAAGTCGGTGCCTCTGGTTCTAAGTATGTGCTATATTGTACATGATAACATCCCATGAGTCGCTGAAAGTCCATGCAGTGCCCCGGGGTGGCAACTGGGCCTAGCAATCGACCACCGGTGCAGGCGCCCGCAGGCAATGAAATTGTTGCACACGAATTAGCCGTATAGTGCGGATGGTGATTGGCTGAGTTATTTCTGCTATCACAAGCTCTAGGCCCCTTGGCCTGGCACAGATACGTGCCTTCCTGTAGCTCTCCACCACCCGGGTGGTACTTCCTAAACTCAGAATGGCTGCAAAGTTAACAATTGGATGGTAACAGACTGAACCCCAGCAATGATTGAACCCGATGCGATTCTGAACCAAAAGAGACCTCAGCCAGGCCTGTAGCTGTTTCCATCTCGTCACACTGACTCACCAGCTATTCTAGGCTTCAGAGTGACACTCAGACAGAGTGGGTGAGGGAATATCTTGTATGGGACCAACTTCTCTCGGTGAGAGAGACCAGCTTTGGAGCTTCCACAGAGCTCTTCCTCAGTAGAAGTTGGTCCAATAAAAGATATCACCTCACCCACCTTGTCTCTCTAATATCTTGGGACCAGCAACAGACTGAGTGACAGTCCTGGACTCTTGCTCTAGAGATAAGCTAAAAAAGCCAGAATTGGAATGCAATGCTTTGATGGACCCACACCGACCTTTTTTTAGTCAACTTTGGTTTTGCAGGAAATTTCACAAGGTGTTAGCTTTCATGCCGATCCAGAACGAGAACAATTTTCAAACGGCTGGAATTCCCACGGGAGGGAAATTCGCCCCGTTAGAGACTTAAAGGAAGCGTCTGGATGATGCAAATTCCAAGTCTGGACGCGCTCTCAGAGTAGCCAGATTAGGGGCTCGGCCCCTAGTGGCGTGACGCTGGCTGAGAAGCCATCGCAGCATGATCAAGGGCCCTCAGCTCTGACTGCCAGGCCCCTATGGGACAACGGCTGCTAGACAGAAGCCTGGCAGAGGAAAGGGGCTGGCCAGGACTTTCCCGGCTGGAGCACGTGTGTGAAAAGGGACAGAAACCGTATTTAAAAGAGACAGCTTCTCTGAGCAAGGGGTGGGGGGTATGGCCACTGCCACATGCCAGGAGACTGAGTTGGAGAGAGAGAGAGAAGGCAGGACACGCCGAGCACAAACCTCAGACTCACAGCTCTGTAGCTCTAGTGCTTTGTTCAGAGTTAAGCGGCCGGTTCATCAACCCCTTGGCTCAGCCCGTGTCCCTCGCTGGCCTGCCACGCCGGCCCCGCAGGGCTCCCACGGCCAGTTGGGCACCGGGACGTGAGTCTAAAGGACTGAGGAGCTGGTTCCAGGGCCCAGCTGGCCGGGCTGTGCTGCCTGTGTGCCCAGGAAGGGTGGCAGACCTGGGGCCGCCCCTGGGAGTGCCCCCAAGAGGCCCAGAGCTAGGCCAGTGACCCGGCCCCAGGGGGTGAGCAGCCCATGGTAACTGGTGGTTGGGTCCCACCCCACCAGCCTGGGGTCTGGCCAGAGAGCGGGGCTGGGCCAGGTAGGGGGCCCTGGTCCATAAGTGGGGCTCCTAGTTGCTATGGCAATATACCCATGAGAAGGGGAGGCAATTCCCAAGCCAGCACTCAGAGACAGGCCATGCCACATCCTGCTTGAAAACCAGCAGGGAGGGCAGTTGTGCGGCGCCGCAGAGCCAGAGCAGCGGCGCCGGGGCTGAGGAAGGAATGCTAGAAAACATGCCTGGCACTCTGCCAGCCTGGAGACCAGCGGGCACAGCCAAGGTCATGGAGCCCCCAGCCCGTCCACCTACCCCTGGAGCGACTTCCAGGGTGTTACTTCACCCAGAGCTCCTCAGCGCCAGAGGGCTGGGATGTGCCAGCTTGTCGGGACCCCCGTTGGCATGACTGTGGCAAAGAGGCATCACGCTTTCATATTCAGCTGCAGCTAAGTCCCTTACAACCCTTCCCCAAGTCCACACGCTCCCTAACCTCGGTGGGTAACAACCCCCCGGCCAGCTCCAATGTCAGAGCACAGCCCCAGGGACCCATGTAACCGCAGTGGGAATAACCTCCAGCTCTTCGGTTCCTGTCACCTACCCCTGGAGCTAGAGAAAGACTTCCTCTGCTGCTGGCAATGAACAGCTGATATCTGTTCACCTCCCCCCTCCTCATGCAGGGATGGGTGTGAAGGAAATTCAACAACAGGACCTGGGGGGTCACCAATGCAGAGCTGAACAAGAGCTCGTGGAGGTGTGAACTCTGCCATTCATCTCAGGGAGGGGTTAACTCACATGCTCAGTGGCAGTCTTTTAAGAGCTTGTCCACAGGGGGCGTTGTACCAGTGTGACTGTAGGGATTTCAGTTCACACCTTGTCTTATCCTGGCATGACTCCTGGAATGGACACGTATCCCGGTACAAGGGGGCTTATGGCCTCATAGCATTCAGAGCCAGAAGGGACCATTAGGCCTTCCCGTCTGACCTCCTGTGTAGCCCAGGCCATCGATTTCCACCCCATGAGCCCTAGAACATTGTTACATTTCAGGACTAGGTGGGACTGAGGTGCCGCCAATGCCCAAGGCCCCTGCAATGGCAGGGAATGGATTAGGCGATCCAGGCCCAGCTGATCCCAGAGGTGACCTGGGTCCCATGCTGCAGAGGAGGGAGAACCCCCCCCACACACGGTCCCTGCTGGTCTGACCTGGGGAAAATTCCTTTCCAGCCCCCATCTGGCCCCCAAGCACACAGGCAAGAACCAGGCAGCTAAGAAAGGACTCTCTGACCCCCCGTGGCTGGGGTCCCATCTCCAGCTGTGGCCAATCCCGGGTGCTTCAGGCCAGTTGTGCATCACGGAAAAAACTCCCTCCTATCCTGATCCCTGGGACGCTTTGGAAGCAGATTAAGCTAAACTGTAAAGAGCCACTTTGATTACAGCCTAGCCTGTCCCCCGGGGCATTACAGCTGTCGGGTGTGATTACACCGGTAAAACATTAACCTTTCCTGCCTAGCCACCGCGTCACCACTGTAACTTCCCCAAGACTGGGGGGGGTGGGGGGGAGAGGAAGGAGTTGGTGTGTGCGCATGTGGGTGTGGGGCTGTGTCACACACTGACACACTTTGCCATGTGGGAAGGCTCATTTTGGGGCCACACAGAGTCAGGAGCTCCCCGCAGTTACTTCCCCCCCCCAAACCAAAAAAGAGCCCAGCTGAGCCTGTTCCCAGCTCACAAGGGGGTGCCAGGCCCTAGGAGGCCAGAGGTGCTCAGCTCAGGATGATGGACTTCACTGTAGGGCGAGCAGTGTCCCATTCTGGGTATGCATGGGCGGAGCTTGGAAAGGCGTCTCCGCCCCCTTTCTGCCTCCCTTCTGGCCCCATGTGCTCTCTCTCTAAGCAGCCTCCTCTGACAAGGGCGGGGGGGGGGGGGGGGGAGATGAGAAGTTTTTTTTTCTGGTCACGAATTAATGCACTGAGCAGATCAGGCTCTAGGGCTATTAGCCATGGGGGCTTCTTAACAGGTTCAGGCCACATTCACCACCGCGCCTAACGCCCCGTTAGAGACTTAAAGGAAGGGTCTGGATTACGCAAGCACCCGACACCTCCCACGGCATGGCTCCTTCAGCCGGGAAGAGGGCGGTGAGCCCTGTGCACTGTATTGCTGGTACAGCCCCAGGACATCGCGGCTGTTTATTGCTGCCAGGGCAATCGATCCGGGGCCTCGCTAAGGAGACGTGTGAGTTTAACTCACTCTCCCAGTCATGCAGGGAACCTGGAATGAGCTTCCTCTGTCGTGCAAGAAGACTGGGCCTCACAGAGACATCTCTAGAGCACCTGCTGTGTCGCAGGGCCTGGGCGAAGGGGGTGAACGGGGTGAAAAAGTGGGTTGTAAACACCCAGAAAACAGGCCTTGGAGAGACTGGGTTAAGCTGCTGGAGACAGTTTGGTCTGTGGGTCTGAAAGGAGGGGTTGTGTGTGACCCTCGCAGGACGCAGATGCTGAGAGAGAGACAGCAGCTTTTTGGGCACAGGGCTGGTGTGTCTGGCTAGGGATTTTGACACAGGCACATGCTGGATGTTCCCACTGCTGTCCAGGGAGGCAGGACTCTCTGTATAGTCTTGTAAATAAACAGCTGACCCCCTGACTCTGGGCTGCCCATTCCTTAGCCAAACCCTCCCCCCCACACACACACCAGGCTCCCAGTTTCAGATCTCTGTGCTGAAGGGCTGGCCTACAGAGCAACACGATCACCCCATCGCTGTGCACGGCACTTTGCAATTAGCTGTGATTGGCAAAGCGTGCTCAGCTGGAGGGGTCCATTTGCAAACAGGCCCAAGTGACTTAGGAGCCCAAGTCCTGTTGTCAAAAGTGCAGGTTGGGTCAGCTTGTCAAGGGGATTTAGGTGCCTGGCACCACAGCTGGGATGTTTTGGAAGCGCCTAGGTGGGTTTGGTGCCTAATTCCCATTGGAAGTCCATGGAGTCTGGTGCCTGACTCACTTAGACACTGTTGTGAACCCACTAGGCGCCCATCTGCAGCTGGAGGCACCTAAATCCCTTTGTAAATATGCCCTTGGTGCCAGAGGCCTGAGTTTGGAAATGGGACTAACGCCCCTGCTGCTGAACAGCTGCCCCAAAGGTGCTGCGTGCCCGGGATTGCTCTGGGTGGGGCCCTGGCCCCAGAGAGCCCTGCTCCCCACAGGAACAGGATTTCCTACATGGGATCAAGTCCCGCCTCCTGGCCCTGACAACAGCCCACACTTGACCCTTTAAAGAAAGGAGAACCCTTCCCAGAATGCACCTTGCTCTTGGCGAACCCCTCCCACAATACACCTTGGCCAATGCCCCCTACAGCATGGCGGTGACGCCATCCTGGCTCGTGACACGCACACCCCCTGCAAAGCATGCGGACATTGGGGCGGGTCCTTGGCTGGCATCACTGCCAGTGCGGCTTATGGCCCCTAGAAATAGCCGGCCCTATCGCAGCGGGAGTCCTGGGCTCCCCTGAGGTGCTCAGGCTGGGCTGGGTGTATTGGGGTTAAAGGAGCCCGCCTTTCATTTCGCGGCATAGCCCTCATTTACAGGCAGGGGAATGGGCCAGCCCTCTCTGGTGTGTCGTGTGGGTGAGGAGGGCTGGGGGGATGCTGCCTTGAGCCCGTTGCTGCCCGGGGGCTGCCATCGCACTGGAAATGCTGCCCAGTGGGGCTCAGGCGGGGTGCCAGGGAGCAGCGGGGTTCTCCAGGTAGCAGGGAGTCCCGGGGAGAAGGTCCGGAGCGGCGAGGTAGGTGGGGGGACACTCAGCAGCCACACAAAGCACGCCCGGAGCCCGGCGCTTTGCCACATTGGGACGCGCCTCCTGCTCAGAGGGGATACGTGGAAACCCGCTGCCCATCACACAGCCCGACAGCCACAGCTCGACGCCTGACCAGAGACGCGGTAGGAGGCGGCCTGGGGGTCGGGACCGGTTGGGGAACCCTCCACGTGGGGCTGAACCCAGCCAGGGTGGTAACCACCAGATGGTGCTGCCAACTGATGGCTCTTGGCAGTCAGTGAGAAAGGACAGGAGAGTGGGGCTTGGTTCTGCGCCAGCTGGACAGGGTCTCAGGGGCTGCTGGCCCAGCAGAGTGAGGCAGGGAGTGAGGGAGCACTGGGGAACGAATCCCCCCTCCCTGGGAGCTGGGCCCCCTTGTGCCGGGCCGGAGGTCACAGCAAAGTGCTCGGTCTGCGGGGGGGCCAATCTGGCACCTTTCCCCAGCACTGAACAAACTTAAAACCCAGCGGCCACCAGGGCGGGGATGACAAGCTGAGCCCAAGTGCCAAAGTCACTTTGGAAAACGGGCTTTAGGTGCTTTGAAAAATCACCCCCCACAGCTCTCAGGAGGGTTAACGCTTGACAGAGGCGAGATGAACAGGGCCAGCTTGGTGCTAGCGGCTGCTAAGCCCAGGTGGGACCTCTGCCCCCGGAAGCAAGTCAGCTGGGATTGATTTTTATTTATGCAAACAGAGGACAAAGGGTTTTCTCCTGGGCGCTAGCCACCATCTGCAAGCGACACTAGGAACAACCACCCAGCTAGGGGCAGGTAACGTGGGGGGACTCACCCCCTGGGCCGCCTGCAATGGGCCAGACTCTCTAGCGTGTGCATCTTCCCGGGCCGACGTGAGCTTTCCCCAGTGTGGCTGCTCTGTAAAATGATGCCGTTGGAGTGGGTCCGATCAGGGAGGCGGCAGAGTCACCTACACCGGCCGTGGCACTGGGCTGGTGGGAAAAATATTCCTAGGCATTTTCCAAAGGGCCCAGGCTGGAATGTAGGGCTCCAAGCTGCTGGCTGATTAGACTGTAGCTTGTATGAGAATCATAGAATCTCAGGGTTGGAAGGGACCTCAGGAGGTCATCTAGTCCCATCCCCTGCTCAAAGCAGGACCAATCCCCAGAAGAAACTGACTCCACCATGACGATAAGGATGAGAACCGATCAGCTGCGTAGAACGGAGCAAGCTTTCCAGCAGGACGGGACCCGCCTGCTTAACAAGGCAGGCCCTGGTTTGGCCACGTGTTGTCCCCGTCCCCTGTAACGGCGAGCTGTCCGGGGCCAAAGTCCACCCCGGTGTAAAAAGGGGAACTCTGCCTCCTCCTGGTATTGCGGCTGCCCATTGCGCTGGGTGGGGCGGGACATCAATGGGGCGACCCACCATCGCAGAACACCGCCGGCTGGTGCTGGGGGCACTCGGGGCTGCCCAGGCCTGGCAGGGAAAGGGCCAGCTACCTGTGGAACAGGCACATGAGGCGCTCAGGAGGACCCCACATTCCCAGCCAGCCAGGGCACTTGGGGGAGCCACCCCCCAGAGCCTAGCACAGCTGGGGGTGGAGGACGGCCACCTACCTAGGCCCTGTCCCAGTTGCAGCTCAGAGAATGCGCCCAGGCCGGAGTTGGGGTAAAGGGGAAGTTGTACCGACGGGCCCGAGGGATAGGGTGGGGAGGGGGTTTACACCCACAGGGTGTTGTGGGTGTGTGTGTGTTGCAGGCTGCAGATCCCACTGCATAGACCAGGCCGCAGGGGTTCCCAGACTGGGCATGTGAACAGGTGTCGAGGGGGTGCTGTCACCCTGACATAAGGCTAAATGGGGAGGAAGAGGGGGTGGGGCACTTTGGGGAGTCTGTCTGCACAGCTGCTGAACGCTGGCCGACATGGTGAGGTGGTTACTGTGAAACAACTGCTGTGTCGTGGGCTCCACCAGCTGAGTGGGGAAACTGAGGCAGGGAACCTCCTTTCTGGGTCTGGGTTATTGTTTTAGGCTAGAGCTGGGCATTTCTTGCATTGCTAAGTGATGGGCGGCGGTGGCTTAGAAACCTGTGCGCAGCGTGTGGGTATATGTGTGTTAGTCACACCTAGCGCGTGCCCTTGGAGCGTTCACCTGGGAACCCAGAAGGCCCACGCGGCTGCAGTGCTGGGCGAGGGTGTGGTCAAGCGATGAGGAAGCTGAGGGTCAGCACTGGGCCCGGGGGGCTGGGTAGCTGGACGGTGAAGTTGCCCCTCTCGGGAGTGGGTACCAGACAGCATATCTGTGCCCCGAGCGTGGGGCTCGGATCACAACTCAGCCGCTGGAGGCTTCTGTACATGGGACCCAGCAGTTGGATCCCTCCCAATGCCAAGAGGGGGCGCTCAGCTAGTTCTGCGATGGAGGCCTGGGGTTCCCAGTATGGGGTGGCTGGGAGCGCCTGGCCTGGGGGGCGTTGGGGCACATGGGCTTGCCAAGGAGGTTATGTCATTTCCACTTAGACCAACCCCCGTGGAATGTCTGGGACCCTGGCTGTGCGCGCCGCATGGGGCTCTGGCTTACGGCTGCTGTCCGCGTGGGCGCTTGGGGGTGCAGGAGCTGGGCTGAGCCGCCGTGCTCCTGCTGGAGTCGGTGGGAGGAGGCTGGTGGCAGAACATTCGCAGTCCGTTTGCAGGGTGTGTGTGTGTGTGTCATCTTTGGCTCTGGAACTCACAAGCCCTAGAGGGGACCCTGCCAAGCCCCCCTGCTTTGGAAGGCCCGTCCTGGGGCCAGGCAATGCGACGGGGCTCCGACGTGGGTGACTGTGGGCTGAGCAGGTCTTTGCAGGGACACCCTTCTGGCTCGTAGCAATGGCTGCACCTGCAGTGCAACAGGGCAGCACCAAGCAGGGATCAGGGCTCCATCGCCTCAGAGCCGGTCTGTGACCTGCCGGCTTCTTCTCCAGACTCTCAGCTCTCACAGAAGGAAGAAAAGGCCCCTAGCTCTCAGTGCAGTGAAGAACATTTCCAAAACAGAACCCAATGTGACCGATGCAGCGACGCTGCCTGAGTCTGCAGAGAGCCTGAGCCCGTCACTCCCAGGGGGGAGCTGCCCTGGGCGTGACTGACACAGTATTTGCTCAAAGGACCCATGATGCTCATTGGATGCCTTGCTCCAGGGCTGGGGGGGGGAGGGGGGTAGGAGCAACTTTCCCCGGGGGGGGACCAGCTCCAGGGTGAGGGGGGGCAGCATTTCTCATGGGGGCCCTGCTCTGGGGTGAGGGTAGCATTCCTCCAGGAGGGGACCTGCTCCAGGGTGGGGGGGGGGCAGCATTTCTCAGGGGGGCCCTGCTCCAAGGTGGAGGGGCAGCACAGGGAGAGGGGAAGGAGGCAGAGCAGGCCCCAAGCAGGGCACTGGCCTATGGAGAAGCTATGGCAGATGGAGAGGCTCTAGTGTCCCCTGGAGCCAGCGCTAGCTCAGCAGGGCCCAGAGCATGACACAAGGCCTGCATGACAGCAGAAAGCGCACGGGAGGCCTTAATGCCCAGGAGAGCGAGTGTGCCTGGGACCTGAAGCAGATGAGGAAGCAGGGGCAATGTCTCAGGGCACCAGTCGGAGCTGGCAGAGCTGGGCAAGCGGTGTGTGGGGGGAAGATTTTAGCAGGGCCGGAGCGGAGGCACGCAGGGAACTGGGGGCGAAGTGGTGCAGAGGAAGAGACCAGCACGCCGCAGGGACTGCAGCCAGTAGAAGAGGGAGCTGGAGCTGGGTTGGAGTCTACTCCAATCACTCAAAGAAACGCCCTCTGCAAGCAGATTAGCTGGCGGAAATGAGGGGGCCGGGGAGTCCCCGAGGTGCAGCAAGCTAGCCCCCAGGAAAGGGGTGAGCTAAGGGCAGCGCTGGAGAGAAGATGACCAAGGAGGAGAAGGCAGGTAGGCAAGGAGAGCTAAGAATTGGGCCTGGTGCAAGAGGAGGAAGAAGATGCAGTGAGAGGAAGAGCAGGCTGATAGGCAGGAGCAGCGTGAGCTGCTGCTGGAGGCGGCGCCGAGGCCAAGCAGCACAAAGAGCCTTTGGCAGCTGATCCAAAGGTTGCCGAGCGTTTGATGAGCCGTCCGTGTCTCCCACCGACACCGGGGCGGGCACTGGGGAGCGCCAGTTCGGGGGTCTCTGCGGGGCCTGCCTCGGATGGGGCGTCATTCTTCCAAAGAAAATAACGGCAAGAGGTTAGAATTCCTGCAGGGGAATGAGCCGGAGTCTAGGCCCACTGCGTGGGGTGTCGGGAAACAGATTACCCCGCGTTCCTCTCCTCTGCTTCGCTGGTGCTGCTACGGAGTCGAGAGGTTTGCTGCGTCTCTGGAACCCGCCGGCCCAGTGGGTTGTTGTGCTAGAAGAGCTGGTAGGAACATCCAGGTCGCTAACAGGTGTTGGGGGAAGTGATCCAATGTGCAGTGAGGTCCTCAGCTCTGGAGCCACAGCTCCGGGCACCAGGAGTCACCTGGGCAGCCCGGAAACCTGAGCCCTGGAGGTGCTGGGAAAGGTGGGCTGGTGTGTCACGGATTCTCCTAGAGCTCTGCCTGGAGAGGAGGACAGCAGAGTATCTCCCCTCTGCCTGCGTGTGACCCTGTGGTGCTGGGGGTGTCCTAGACACACAGGTCAGATCCTCCGCTGGGGTAGCTGGGCAGAGCGTCCCACGACGCCAGGGGTGCTACGGACAATTGGCACCACGGGCTGCCCCATGGAGACGCGGCCCGAGCAGCTAAGGCACAGCCCACGGCCAGCGCACAAGGAGGGGGCAGGACCTGACCCGGATGTTGGGAGGCAGCTCCAGGAGACCTGCAAGCCCCAACTGCCCAGTCCTGGATCTATCGAGGTAGCTCTCAGGCCTCCCGGCAGTGGATGGGTTTAGCTGCTCACCCTCTGTGCGAGGCAGGGAACGCTACCCCCAATGACAGCTGGGCGCTGAGGCCCAGGGGCGGTTGATTTGCCCAAGGGCACCCCAGCAGAGCCAGGACTAGGAGCCAGTTCTCCTGAGCCCCTGGCCAGTTCCCTACTCCATCTTTCCGGGCCTGCCTCCCCCCCGCGGATGCACCTGAGGCTCTGCGGTGGGGCTGCCAGGTAAGCCAACCCCCTGTCCACACTGGGAGGAGGTCTGGCCTGAACCAGTGCCGAAGCCTCCTGTGAAGGTGACAGTGCAGACCTATACGCTGAGGAGGCCACAGCCCAGCTGCCCGGAGCAGGATTCCCAGGCCATGAGCGGGAGCAGAGGGCCCTTCTCTTGGGTGCTGGTGGGGACCCTAAAACATCTCTGCTGAGAGCAATCTTCCATGCGGGGCTAAGGAGCGTGTCTGCTATTTGGAGGGAGGCCCAGCTTCTGGAACAGGCCTTCTCCGGAGCGCCCCAGATCCCCGGCACAGGGGGAAGAACCAGGGCTTCTTACAGCTACAGAGCCCCGGCTTCTCACGCAGGCTCTCGTGGGAGGGCCCAGCTAGCGTGTGTGCGGGTGAACGGCTCCCCCAGTGGGGGTGTGCGATGAGGGAGGCATGGGGCACTTGCTATGGGGTGGGTCCTGCTGATGGGCGTAGAGCAGATAGGAGGTCAGACTAGATGAGCACAGTTAGTCTCTGCACACCCATAGGGAACCGAGGGCCACGTGAGGCTCCCCCCTCCCTTCACCGTCCCAGCCCCGGTTGTGTCCACGTCCTCCTTAGGTTTCACGCACCTGCCCAGCTCCTCCTGCTGCCCCGTGGGCACTGGTGTGTGAGCCATGCAGCTTGGAAAGGGGGGTGGCTGGTGTCCAGACTGCCCAGAGTGCTGACACACAGGCCAGGTCCAGATGGGGAAGAGCTGGCCTGGCAAACCCCCTAGCGGAGACCCAGTTCAAAAGGGTTTGTGCCAGTTCCCTGAGCAAAGGGCGTGCAGCGGCAGCAGACTCTTATGCCCATATAACTGCCCATGCGCCGGGGCTTCAGCCAGGAGAGAAACGTCACCAAGAAATCACCCCTTGTAACTGACATTCTTATGGCCAGGTCTACACCAAAACGTCAGGTGGAGCCAGCAATGCCGCTCGGGGCGGGGTGTGTGAAAAATCCACCCCCCTGCGCAACGTCGTTACACCATCAACCTCGCGCTCGCCTCTCAATTAGCTCCAGCAACAGGAGAGCCCCTCCTGTCGCTGTAGCAAGTGTCCGCACCGACGTGCGTTTCTAGTGAAGACAGGGCCCAAGACAGCAAATCAGCCTCTAGGGAACAGCCGGCAGCTTTTTGATGAGCTGCCCGCGATCCCGCAGTGAGCCAGGAGTGGAACCCAGGAGACCTGAGTCGTAGGCCCCTCCGCTAGCCGTTGGATGTTATTCTCGGTGTTCCTGTAGCTTTAACCTCTTTGCTTGTCCTGGCCAGTTTCAATGTGACTAGACATTGAGCGGAGCATGGGGGCTGAGCATGGGGGCTGGCTGTCTCCCTCCCTGGGGTTCCCCCGGCGTATGGCCAGAGAGCAAGCAGCGCCCACTCAGCCTGCATTCGCCGGGCGACACAAGGCCAGCAATCCCCGTCTTGTCGGCCTGGCTGGGTGGAACAGTGCAGCTGTCACTGCGCCCCCTTTCCCCGCTCTACAGACCCGCCCTTCCTCCCCCTGGAACGGATGGAGTTTGGCAGACAAGGCATTTTCCGAGAGGGCGCTGCTTCTCCGCACATGCCGGCAGCGTGGGGTCTCCCAGTGCACCCTTCCAGACCAGCTTATGCATACGGCCCTTCCCAGGGAGGAAACACCGGGTGCTTAGAGGGCGGAGAAAGGCAGGACATGGCTGGGAGCGGAAGGTAGATGTTTAACCTGCAGGGGATTAACCCTTAGGACAAGCTACCCAGGGAAGGGGGGATTGAAGACATTGAGAGATGGAGAATCCAGACCGAGGCCTTTCTGGAAGATCTGCTTTGGCCAAACACAAGCGATTGGGCTCAATACAGGGGTAACGGAGCGGAATTCTCTGGCCTGGGCTACACAGGAGGTCAGGCAGGACAATCCAATGGTCCCGCCTGCCCTTAATGTCTCTGGAGCTAAGACTCTGTCTACATTGCAGAAAAGGACCCATGGCAAAGAGTCTCAGAGCCTGGGTCTGCTGACGTGGGCTCATGCTACTGGGCTAAAAATAGCCCTTTGCTTGGCCCGGAGCCCTCTCCGGTGAGGGGTCGGGTCTCAGAGCCCGGGCTCCAGCCAGAGCCCAAACCTCTAGGCTGATATTTTTAGCCTCACAGTGCGATCCCAGCAAGCCTGTGTCAGCTGACCCGGGTTCTGAGACTTTCAGCCGCACGCACGCAACCTCCGCTCGAGCAGGGCAACGGTGGGCAAGCGAACCCTTCCCCCAACCAAATGAGGGACAGATGTATCGGATGGGACAGATCCACCCCGCGACGAGTCAACCTGGCAAACTACGCCCTTTGCTCGTTGGGGAAATTCCCGCTGGGTTAAAAAAAATTGCATTTTCTGCGGGTGGAAAAATAGACTGTGTGAAGGTGGGTATATTTTTGTGGTGAACAGTAAATTATTTGTCATGTGAACATTTATTAAACTAATTCAAGAAACGATGGATGAATGCGTGGTACAAAAACCTTTCCACCTGCTTCACTGATAGCAGAGGAGGGAAGAACTAGGGGGATGAACAAACACAAAGCAAATAAGAAAACAGGAGGCTTTTGTCAGAGGGAAACATTGGCACATTGTTAACAGGCTTCGGCAGAGAGGCAACAATTTGCAAAGAGCTTTATAAAAAAAAATCCCAGGGAATTATGCAGCTGGGGGTGGGTGGGTCCAGGAAGGAGAAAACTAAAATTGGTAACTGACCAGTGATGAGTCTTCTGTAGCAGGTTCAGAGAGGTCCTGTGAAATTACCCCTGTTTTCGTCTCTTTTTCTTCCTGAGACCTACGGCAAATAACACGCCCTTTAAAAAGAGGGAATTTGGGTATTTTCTTTCGCGTAAGAGGCCCGTAATGTGCTGTGGAAAGGGTTTGCCCAGAATCACCAACATTATTCTGAATCCGATGCTTTTCAGACTGGGCGTTTCTCAAGCTAAGTGAGTCGCAAATGGCTGTTCCGGATCTGGCCTCTTCAGCTCTCCCCTGGGGCATGTAGATTTACAAACAACGGAACCAAGAAGCATGGCCAGCGTGGCCAAGCAGCTGCTGCATGCATTGTGCTGGCCGCTAAATTCTGTATCCCCAGAACACCCCAGCCCTGCAAGAGCTTCCCATTCAGCTTACAAGCATAGATGAGTCACTTCATCCACCGCTGAAATCTTAGAGGTTTTTAAGGTCAGGCTTGATAATGCCCTGGCTGGGATGATTTAGTTGGTGTTGGTCCTGCTTTGAGCAGGGGGTTGGACTAGATGACCTCCTGAGGTCTCTTCCAACCCTGATAGTCTATGATTCTATGAAATGCAGCTGCCTCTGGGGTGGAACGTGGCAGCTGTTTAATGGACCACAGCAAAACTCAAGGACAGTTTAAGTAGTTAAAAAAAAAAAGGAATCTCTTCTGCCTTTGATGCTACCCAGAGACCTGAGCCAGCAGGCTATAACTACCCGGGCTGGGTTTTAGCGAGGGCTTTGGGGCTGCAAACCCCAGGCACCACGCCCTGCCCCCCAGCGCCAACCCTCTCTTCTGTCCCCCTGGCGCCACCTCTCTTCTACGCCCTCCTGACCCCTGGCACTGCCCCCTTCCATACCCCTGACCCCCGGCACTGTCCCCCTTCCACGCCCCTGTCCCCTGGCACTGTCCCTCCCTGCCTCCAGCACTGCCCCCCCTTGCACACCCCTGACCCCCAGCACCGTCCCCCTTCCATGCCTCTGGCCCCCCGGCACTGCCCCCCCCTTCCACGCCCCTGACTACTCCCCCGGGCTCCCAGTGCAACCCTCCAACGGCACCAGGCCCAGCTGCAGGTTTGCAATCAGTGATCTGCCGGTGCAAGGCACGGGCACTAGCATGCTGGGATCCCCTGCTGGCAGCTGGCTACTAACTCACTAGCCCATCCTCCTTAGTCTCTGATACCCCCAGGACCTGGTGAGCCACCCGCTGCCTCCTCGGGTGCAGAATCACCCCCCAAAGGCCCGAAGGGAAGGATGCAGGTTCAGTGAAACGGGCAAGCTTGTCACTTACTCCAGTGCTTCCAAAGCCCCAGGGTCAAAGTCGTCCTGGGGGTCGACGGTCCGGGTGGCTTTGTGCTGCGTGGATGCCTCTTGGAGCTTCCGCTTCCCTAGCAACTCCAGCTGGAAAAGGATTTGGGGGAAGGAGGGGGGGGGTTATTTAAAGGCTGCAGATTTGCAAATGGCAGAAGGTCCAAGTGCTTGGCAGGGAGCTGTGGGCGAAGGGTGGGAATGCCGAGAAGGGAGAGCAGAGGGAGCGGGAGGCTGAATGCAGTGCTACCACCAGTGTCATGACGGCGTCCAGGGGAGATTCCCCCTCAGTGAGACCCGCCAGGCAGGGATGGTCTCTGGAGGGAAGTGGGGAAGCCCTGTTCTTTGGATCACTGATAACCGGAGTGGCTAAAGCACCCGGGAATGTGCCCAGCTATGCACCAGCCGGGCAAGGGATCTGCCTGCCGTCCCTGTGCAGCTTCTGCTTGCGGTGGGGCTCTCTGCCCCCCTCTAGTGGCAGCTCACGGGAGCCTGCTCCTGGCATCCAAGCTGCTGAGGTTCCCCGGTTCGATCCCCGTTGCCGACGCCCCGCCCACCCAGGCCGCGCTCACCGTGGTCAGCTTCTGCAGCGCGGCGAAGCGCTCTTCCCATGTGGTGGTGGATTTCTCAAAGGCGTTGTGCCTTTTCAGCAGCTTCTCGACGCTGTCCATGGTCTGTCCATAGTCGCCGCTGGCCAGGTACGGCTCCTTGGCGATCAGCCAGGCCTCGGCCACCGAGGCGTCCCTGGAGAACTGGCACACTTCCAGCACTGCCGCGGAGAGAGCAGAGGGGCGCGTTACACGCCCGCACCAGGTGGGGGGCAGCAGGGCCAGTCTCTGCGCTGGGGCTGGCTGGCTCCCCCAGCCAATGCTTCCCCCCACCCCCTTCTCCTGGGAGCCGCCTATAAATGATTTGTTGCTGCAGCCGACAGGCCAGATTTCCCAGAGCTCCCATTTCCCAGAGCTCAGTGTGCTGGGGCCGGGTGGGTGCTAAGCACCTGGAGGTCTGGGTGAAGTCCTAGCAGCTTCCTGGTGCCCACCGACCCTCCCCCACCACCGACATGCCCGTGTGGCACTCACACAGGCGGAGCCAGTCCCAGTGTCTGTCCCACATCTCCATCATCTCACGCCTCTTCTCCGTCAGCTGCAGCAGCTTCTCCTTGATCTGGAAGGGGAGAGAGGAGAGAAATAACCACAGCGTTTTCCACTCCCGGCTCTGGCGAGTGTCTCTGTAACTGGCTCTACAGATCTGCCTCGTGCTGCTCCGGAGGGCCCTCAGGCGGGAAACCGCCATCGGATGTTGCTTTACATGGAGCATCCAGGATACGCTGGGCACTTTGCAGGCTCTGAACGAGGGATGACACCGCCGCCGCGGGGTCGGGAAATGGGGGGAGGGGCTCACCATGGACAGTTTTGATGGAAAGAAAAAAGTTCATTTTGAATGTACATTTTCCAGGGAAAATGTTGCGGTTTTGATGAAAAAAAAAAAAACGCACCCGGGAAACCAAAATATTTCCATTCAGCAATGCTGCCGCGGTGCCTCATGGGAGTTGTAGTTCGGGTGCGCCATGCTCCCATTGTCTGTGGTGGGCTGGGCTCACCAGCCAGACTACCTCCCCCATGAGGGATCACAGTGGGAGGCGCAGGTGCAGTGCACCCTGGGAGATGTAGTTGGGCTAGGCTGCCCTGCCCATAGAAGTGAGAGCATGAGGCATCGTGCTCCTCACCTCGGCGCCTGCTTGGTGTCTGCGCTGCAGCAGCTTCTTCCCCAGGTCGACGCAGCTGGCGAAGCTCTTCTGCCTGGTTTCAATCTCGGACTTGATCCCCTGGTGGTATTTCATCAGCAACTCCACGGACGAGACATCTCTGCATAGGGTTTTGATCAGACAGTCCCTTTTTTAAGCCCTTTCCCTGCCGTCCTGACTTTTTTTGGCAAGAGTGGGCAGTTGGTAACAGCAAACGGGACAAATGACCACTTTCGCCAAAAAAAAAAAAAAAAAAAAAAAGTGGGGTGTGGAGGAACATGTGGGGGGGGTGTGTGCGAGGGGTGATGCCAGCCCTGCACAGGGGGAGGCAGGGCTCGGTCAGGGGACAGGCAGGGCTTGGGTGAGCAGTGACGCCAGTCGTGCGTGGGGGGGGGAGTGGTGGGAGGGGCTTGGCTCAGGCAAGCGGCATGGGCCAGCCCTGTGTGGGGAAGTGGGTTTGAGTGAGAGGCTCGGGCCAGCCCCATGCACGGGGAAGAAGGGCTCAGGTTAACCCCACATGGTGTCCCATTTTCCCTTTGGGAAATACGGTCACCCTGTCTCTACAGAACAGGAGACTTGCAAAGTTCAGGGCTGCTTCTCAGCCTCTGATGAGTCTCAGGTGAGGATTTAAAAGCTGGGAATAGAGACGCCCCCGTGGCATGTCGGACCCTGTATGGGCCATTCCCCCTCAGTGGCGATTTACCTGGGCTTCTCCTGGGTTTCGATCTGCCGGGTGATGCTCTCCATCCAAGACAGGAGGTCCCGGACCATGCTGAAGAAGCGGAATTTCTCGGCCGTGTCCACCAGCTGTGCCCGCCGCCCACTGCAGGCATCCAGCAGGGCCTTCCAGGCCCTCACCACCTCCTGCTCTTGCCTCTGGATCACGTCGGCTTTTTCCCCCGCATAGGCTGTCTGCAGCCGCGCTGCTACCTCCCGGAACTGCTGGACCTGCCGGAGAGAGCACGGGGAAACGTGGCCAAGGGGGGGAAAGCCACGACTCCTGGGCCCCATTCCACCATCTGCCTGTAGTCCCATCACAATTCCCGTCTGTCAGACAGGGCTGATCCCATAGAGACAGGGAAGTGGTAAATAACAACAAGGACGGGTCACTTGGTAAGCTGGGCACACGCAAACGACGTGTATTTTGATATGGCCAAATGCAAGGTTCTATATCTAGGAACAAGGAATGCAGCCCCCAGCTACAGAACCGGGAAAGCGGGGCCTCTGAAAGGGACTTGGGCATCACCCTGGACAAGCAACTCAGCATGAGCTGCCAGGGTGATGCTGCAACTGGGAGGATGAACGTGAGAATACTGAGTAGGACTAGGCAGGCGGTATTGTGGCTGTGTACGGCATTAGTGGCACCGTTCCTGGAGACCGAGTCCAGTTCCGGCGCCCACCCTGCTCCAAGGACGTTGAAAACCAGGGAAGGGCCCAGGAAAGAGCTCCAGGGCGATGTGAGGTCTGGGAACCGGCCGTGCAGCAGGAGACTGGAGGGGCTCAGGCTGGTTAGTTTATTCAGCACAAGGCTGAGAGCTGACTCGATCCTGCTCTATTGGGCTGGGCAGGAGATTTCTGCTAGCAGGGGGCTCTGTAATCTAGTCCAGCGGTTCTCAAACTTCACTGCACCGCGACCCCCCTTCTGACAACAAAAATTACTACACGACCCCAGGAGAGGGGACCGAAGCCTGAGCCCGCCCGAGCCTCGTCGCCCCTGGCGGAGGTGGAGCCCAAGGGCTTCAACCCCGTGTGGGGGGGACCTGTAACCTGAGCCCCCCACCCAGGGCTGAAGCCCTCGGGCTCCGCTTCAGCCCCGGGCCCCAGCAAGTCTAACGCCAGCCCTGGTGACCCCATTAAAACAGGGTCGCGACCCACTTGAAGTCCCGGCCCACAGTTTGAGAACTGCTGATCTGACGCCGTCCAAGTGAGAGCCAGCGGCTGGGAGCTGAAGTCAGCAACATTCCAGCTTGAAATGAGATGCAGATGTTTAGCAGGGAACAGATCGCCCAGGGCAGGGCAGGTTCTCCAACCCTGGTCTGGCATCTATAAATCCAGGCTGGATGGCCCCTCTCGAAGCTCTGCTCCAGCTCAGCCCGGTGTTCTGGGCTGGTCGCAGGGATCCCTGGGGGAGACTCTCTGGCTGGTTTACAGGAGCTCAGAGTGGGCTTGTCTGGCCCTGTAATCCATGCATCACCTACGAGCCACGTTCCGCGGCTGGTGGCCTACAGGTGGAAGGGAGCGTGGCCTAGCGAACCCCAAGCAGGGCAGACACGGCCCCTCATTTCCCCCAGCTAATCACACCACAGGGAAAACACTCCCCAGCGAGCCATGGTGCTGCTGTGACAGGAGCGGCTGGCAATAAGGCAGCCCAGGGGCATTGCCGGCAGACGCTCTATCGTGGCAGAGCGGAGTCTGATCCCAGACCCCCGGAGCTCTAGGGGCCCTGAGCTCCTGCAGTGGGGGAGCTGTACCTGCCCCTCCAGCAGGCGGATGTCGCGCTCGAAGGCCGTGTGCATGCGGTGGAAGGACTCAGCGGTGTGGGCGTCCTGGCCCAGCTCCGCGGGCAGCTCCCGCTGCTTCTCCTGGATGAACCCCAGGATCTCAGTGCCATCGTAGAAGTACTTGTGCAGCTCGTAGGAGGTGGTCAGCAGCTGCATGCGCGTGTCAATGAGCTCCAGCAGGTCGGCCCAGCTCTCGTTCAGCCCGTCCTTCCACTCGGCCAGGGTGGCGGCCTCCGAGTGGCCAGCATCGATCAGCTGCTCGATGACCAGGTTCACGTTGTCCACACGCTCCTGCCCCACGCTGCCCGTCTCCCGCGCAAAGTCCCGGAACTTCTCCCGCAGCAGCTGGCGGAGAAACAGTCCTCACCGGGGCGCTCTCCTCCCAGTGGCGGATTAGCCACTGGGCCAATGGGGCTGTGCCCAGGGGCCCCAGCCAACTGGGGGGCCTGGCCCCCGATCCGCTCCACCCACCCGGCACTCCTGCAGGGAAGCGGAGCAAGCCCCCATGCCCTGACCCCATTTCCCCGGTAGGAGCACCGGGATGTGGGTGGTGGGGCCCCCTCTTGCTCTGGCCCAGGGCCCCACAGAACAGTAATCCACCTCTGTCTCCTCCATACCCCCGTCACGCCCACCTCACCATGGGCATGCTCCTCTGTACAGCCCCCACCCCCATCCTGGGTGCGCTGCTCTGTACACCCCCCCCTCGCCCTGGGAGCGTTCCTCCTCCCTCTGCCCCCATGGCCAGGCTGCCCTACCACGCTCTTTCCAGAAAGATGCCCCCTCCCCGCCAGGCTACAGAAAGCTCCCGCCTCACGATGCAAACACCGGGCAGGCGTCCCAGGCCGGGGCAGCCGTGCATTCGGCGAGGCGCTGTGTCCCAAGCCGTGCCCTCTGCCCTGCACGCTAACTCACCGTGACATGGTCGTAGTCCTGCCCCATCTCCTGGGAGGAGGCGGCCAGGTCGCGCTCCGCGATCCACTGCTCCAGGTCGTCCACCTCCCGCTTCAGCTGGAACAGGTGGTACATGTTCTCCAGCCTGTGCCGGCGCTTCTCCGCCAGGTCCTTCAGCCCTGCATACTGCTTATCCACCCGCCCCTGCAGCCGGATGATCTCCTCCCTGGGAGGTACAGACAGCAGACAGGTCAGGGACCATGGCGGCCGGGAGCCCCGCCGTTCGGAAGACGTTGGCGTTCCCAATCGGAACCAAAACAAGGGTCCAAATTTCCCACAACACAAAATGTTAAAATAAAAAGTGCTTGGGGGAAATGGAACTGTCCCAATTTCAACCTTTAGAAACAACGTCTCTTATATGGTAACTTACAATACAATCCCAAATCAACCAAGTGCTCGGGATGGCCTGGTCTGATAGGATCAAACCGGGATGTTCCCATTCTTTTTCAAAAGGAAATGTCATCCAAATCCACACGTTCACAGAGAAAGTTTCAACCTTTCCAGACGACTGTACCCCTTTCAGCAGTCTGATTTGTCTTGTGTACCCCCAAGTTTCACCTCACTTAAAAGCTACTTGCTTGCAAAACCAGACATAAAAATACAAAAGTGTCACAGCACATTATTACTTACAAATTGCTGACTTTCTCCTTACTACCATATGATTATAAAATAAATTGATTGGAATATAAATATTGTACTTACACGTCAGTGTCTAGTATAGAGCAGTATAAACACATTGTCTGTATGAAATGTTAGTTTGCACTGACTTCGTTAGTGCTTTTTATAGAATCATCGAATCAGGGTTCGAAGGGACCTCAGGAGGTCATCTCGTCCAACCCCCTGCTCAAAGCAGGACCAATCCCCAACTAAATCATCCCCGCCAGGGCTTTGTCAAGCTTGACCTTAAAAACCTCTAAGGAAGGAGATTCCATCACCTCCCTAGGGAACCCATTCCAGTGCTTCACCACCCTCCTAGTGAAATAGTGTTTCCTAATATCCAACCTAGACCTCCCCCACTGCAACTTGAGACCATTGCTCCTTGTTCTGTCATCTGCCACCACTGGGAACAGTCTAGATCCATCCTTTTTGGAACCCCCCCTCAGGTAGTTGAAAGCAGCTATCAAATCCCCCCTCACTCTTCTCTGCTGCAGACTAAATAACCCCAGTTCCCTCAGCCTCTCCTCATAAGTCATGTGCTCCAGCCCCCTAATCATTTTTGTTGCCCTCCGCTGGACTCTTTCCAATTTTTCCACATCCTTCTTGTAGTGTGGGGCCCAAAACTGGACACAGTACTCCAGATGAGGCCTCACCAATGTCGAATAGAGGGGAACGATCACGTCCCTCGATCTGCTCGCAATGCCCCTACTTATGTAGCCTGCTGTAAAACTAGGCAAATATTTAGATGAGTTGATGTACCCCCTGGAAGACCTCTATGTACCCCAGGGGTATTCATACCCCTGGTTGAGAACCACTGGTCCACACGACAGAGACTTCCCTGCTGTCCCGGATGACACCAGCGAAACTGACCGAAGCACCCGTCTCCCAGCTTAGCTGCACCGACACTGGAGGTTTTGCTGGCTTTTCCCACTCTTAGCTGACATAGCTATGCCGGCAAATCTTCCTAGTGTAAACTAAGCCTCAGTTTCAACAAAATAGCAGGGCAGGGCCTGTCTTTTCCTTCCGTGTCTGCCCAGCGCCTGGGCCCTGGCAGGGGCTCCTCGGTGCTGCGATAATACAAATTAATAATAAAGTCCCGAGGGAAACCGTGTCTGTTGGAGAATATGTAAGCAGCTGTGTTCAGGACAGCCAAAGCCAGCATGGCTCAGGGGGCACGGCACTGGGCTGGGAGTCAGGAGACCCGAGTTCATAGATTCCACCTCCTAAAGGACCATGTGATCATCTCATCTGACCTCCCGTATAACACAGGCCAGAGACCGGCCCTGAATTAATTCCTGGCTGAGCTTGTACAACAATATCCCATCTGGATTTAAACATTGGAAGTGATGGAGAATCCACCACCACCTTTGTTCCAATGGCTAATGATTCTCACTGTTAAACATTGACACCTTATTTCCAGTCTGAATTTGTCCAGCTTCAACTTCCAGCCACTGGACCCTGTTAGGCCTTTCTCTGCTAGACGGAAGAGCCCATTGCTAAATATTTGTTCCCCACATCGGTACGTACAGACTGGGATCAGGTCAACCCTTAACCAGCCTTCCCTTTGTTAAGCTAAATAGATTGAGCCTCTTGAGGGTTAAATTCCTAGATCAACCACTGACCTGCTGGGTGACTTTGGGCAAGTCCATTCCCCTCTCAGTGACTCTATTTCCCCTCCCAGCCCGGTCTGTTTAGAATGTGAGATCTTCGGGGCAGGGCCTGTCTCTCACTGTGTGTCCGTGCAGCGCCTGCCCCCCAGGGCCATGATCTCAGCGGGGGGAGGGCCTGTCTCTCACTGTGTGTGCAGCGCCTGGCACAACAGGGCCCTGATCTCAGCTGGGGCAGGGCCTGTCTCTCGCTGTGTGTCTGTGCAGCGCCTGGCACAATGGGGCCATGATCTCAGCTGGGGCAGGGCCTGTCTCTCGCTGTGTGTCTGTGCAGTGCCCGGCACAACAGGGCCCTGATCTCACCTGGGGCCTCTCTGTGCTACTGTAATGCCAACAATAAGTCTGGCATTCCCAGCAAACAGCATCATTAAAGGGAAACTTGCTAGAACATTTAGTAACCCCCAACATCCCAGCCAAACCTCTGCTTCAGAGCTACCAGACATGCTAGTTACTCTGCATCCTGTCTAGCAGCTGACGGCCCAGGGATCCCAAGGAGAGTTGCTGGTCATTCTGCATAGGAAGGTTCCCTTTATAAACAGTTCCTATGAGGTGAGTCAGTGTGTGATGTAAAAATAACAGGAGTACTTGTGGCACCTTAGAGACTAACAAATTTATTAGAGCATAAGCTTTCGTGGGCTACAACCCACTTCTTCGGATGCATATAGAGTGTGTGATGTGTTGATGTTTTAATGAATGGCTCATCAGCTGATGCAGATTGTTACAGAACCAGCAGGCAGTTCACAGCCACGGTTTATAAGACCTTCTGATATGGCCTATAGCCACCTGCAACACATCCTGCTCACGGGCCAAGCAGCTATTAACCCTTTACAAATGGCACCTTAATATGATGTGGGACAGATTTGCGCTTAGCCCACACGGTAGAGGCCAGGAGCCAAAGGCCCTGGATTGGGCATCTCTGAGTGGAACGGGAGTCCTGCCAGCTGGCTGTCTCTCTGCCTGTCTGTGCAGCCGGACACTCCCGGGTAGACACCGAGGGAACTCCCAGCTCTGGTGGATTTACCCTCGCTAGCTTTGATCGAGCTAGCCCGCTAAATACAGCGATATGGCCGCGGTGGCATGGGCAGCAGGAGGGGCTAGCCGCCCCTAGTGCTATCCCGTCCGAGACCCAAGGTACCTACCCGGGCCACTCGCCTATCCCACTGCCGTGCTGCCATGGCCACGCTGCTCTCTGGAGGGTGCTAGCTCGGACAGGGACAGTGCATATAGATCTGCCTCTAGCTGTAATGTAGACGTACTCCGAACCTACACAGCAGAGCGGACAGAGCTGGTGCTAGCCCCTGCACGTTTATGGGCGCAAGGAGCAGGAATCGAAGCAGCTAGCGAGAGCTGGCAGGCAGGCCGCCCGCCACCCCAGTGTCCTTAGATGGATGGGTCAGTGCTCCGGTATTAAGGGGCTCCCCTGCCCGGTTCATACGCACCCCTCCGGATGACCCGTGGAGAGCAGCGTCTGCGCCCTGCCAGCCAGCTGCTTGATGTTTTTGCCATAATCCTCCATGGTGCGCTGCTGGCGGAGATGTCTCTTCAGCATCACGATGCTGCTCTCTTCATCCTGCAACCAGACAGGGTTAGCACCGGGAGGGGCGGGGGGGTTGCCAGAGCCCACGCGCATCTGGGTAAACATTCCGGTTCTGATGCTCCACTGCCCCGCGCTGGCCAGACGTCGGGGCAGAACGCGGGCGACAAAGCTGGGAACTGGGCCCTCGCTTGTTCAAAGGGGCACCTGCCATTCTGGCCTCCACGCAAACTAGTGCCAAGCACAGGATTCCTGCCAGGCTGCCTTGTCCCAGCCATTTCCAATCAGGGGGGTTGCAACCTCCCTTTGGGGTGCTCGTGCTAAGAGTGTGTGCGTCTTGCTGCACTCGGGAAGCCACGTGCAGTACATGGCCAGAGCAACCAGTGCTGCCAAACTGCACAATAGTTATGGGTTTTTCTTAAATCCCCAGCTCCTGGAGTCACGTGATTACCCGGCTTTCAGGAGAGCGTTTCCTAGCACCCGCGGTTATGGAGAAAAGCTGGAAATCATGAGCCAAGTGTGACCCTCACAGCTTAGAAACCAGAAGGCAACTAAAATAATAACAACGCTGCCACCCAGCTTTCATCGTCAGTAGATCTCAAAGTGCTGTATGAAGGAGGTTGGCATCATTATCTCCATTGCACAGAGGGGAAACTGAGGCACAGAAAAGGGAAGTCACCCTGCAGCAGAGCAAAGAATAGAACCTAGATCTCCTGAGTCCCCACCCAACACGCTGGCCACTAAGCCACCCTGCCTTCCCCTAGCCAACCCTTAGTATTTATTTTAAATCTCATGATATCGGGGGCCCTGGCTCATGATTGGGGTTGGCTGATGCTGAACCATTCTTATTGTTCTGATAAAGCCCAGGAACAAAGGTGCGTATTGGGGAGCACCATCTACTGGCACCTGATCTACTAAGTACCTAGTTACGCATCTACAGACTTCTCTGTGTTACAACGCGCCCCTGGACCAGCCATCTGGTCTCAGGTGGGCCACACCCAGGCTGGGCTTTTTTCAATTGCAGTGACACACAAACAATCCCACAATGTTCGGCAAGGACAAAATCAGCCTGTTGTATGGAATGACCAGGCCTGGCTCTGAGGGAAATGGCCTAAATCTCCAAGCGGAAATCCTCACCCCTGCTCTGGCCTCTTTGCACCAGGTGAAAGGACGGAAGCAGTGCAAATGGGTTCTCAAAGCCCTGGCTTGGCGAAGGGTCTGTCGGTGGGCAGGATAGAACCTGGGACTTCTGAAGCTTAGTGTATGTGGCTCTTAGCTAAGGCTGTAGCAGACTCACCAATCTCTAGCTGGACTAGATGCAACTAGAGGGGGCAGAGTGCCATGCCCAGCAGGCATGGATCACACGGGCTGTCCTCTGAAGAACCCCCTCACAGGCCCTGGTATAGGGAGCAGCCAGGGATGTGGCTGGGGCACACAGCGATGTGAGGGCAGCCCAGGGAGACTGTTGTAACTTAAACAGGCCCCTAGGGCTAAGTTACACCCGAGCCTCTGTGGACCCCAGGATCAGGAGGTCAGAAATGTGACTTAAAGCCACCTTTGTGCAGCCTCCTCCTGGGCTGAGTGTTCTTTGCTGATGGTTAGATTCAGGGATGTGAGAGGGGGGAAGAGGCGGCGTGGGGGCGGGGATTCAGGGGAAGGGGTAGTGCGGGAGTGGGGGCTCAGGGAGAAGGGGTAGCATGTGGGTGGGGCCTCGGGGGAAATGCAGGGGGACGGGGCTTCAGTTTGGGTGCCACTGGCCCCCCCACTTTTAGGGACTTTCTGCTGCTCCTGAGAGGAAAGCTCCTGTAGGGAAACAATAACGCCCAGACCCCAGTGCGCTGACCGCGGCGGGACCGTGCCTGCTCTCTGCGTGTTTTATTGCTAAGCTCCAGCTGGTCTCACCTGTGGCTTCTCATCAGCCACCACGTAGAGTTCTTGCTCGCTGATCCAGGCCTCTGCCTCGCCGACGTCCAGGTAGTACTGCTGGGCCTCATTCGCCTGCTGCAGCCGCCGCCACCTCCTCCCCGTCTCCTCCTGCAAAGTGCTCCACGACTCCTTCAGCACCCGCCGCCGCTCCTCCACGGTACTGCAGTCCCCGTCGGCCGCCGCCACCGTGCGCTCGGCCCTGCGCAGGACGTCCTCCACCCGCGGGGAACGGCCTGCGATCTCCTTCTGGAGTGTCTAGCGGGGAAGAGCCCGCGTCACCGCCCAGAAACACGCCCACTGCCCCGCGGGCATCGTGAAGGCCCAGCGGAGGGGACGGCAGGAGTTCTACATTCACATGGGCACGCTCGCTGCTTCCCAGCTAACCACCCCGATTGCAGGGCAGAAGTGGCTTTTTCCTGCTCGGCTGGTGTGCGGGCAATGAACGTGTCCGGCTAGTGCCCCGGCACTGGGAAACTGGGACACAAAGATTGGTTTAAATCTCGTCTTTTTTTCCTGCATTTGTACAGCACCTAGCGCAACGGGGGCCTGGTCCTAGGCTCGATGATAATACAGCTAGTCAATAATAATATCAAAATACCCACAGAGACAGAGGCCCCGGAGTGTCACCACAACTAAGGGGTGGGAGGGGCTGGTGTGTGTGTGTGTGTGTGTGTGTGTGTGTGTGAAGGGGTACGTGCCAAGGAGCAGGAGGATGGTGCTGAAGCATATGGCTAGTGATGGGGTCACACTCCGCAGGGAAGGGATGAGCCAGGTGGCCGCTAGCTCCGCCCACGGCCTTGGTCTGTAGCAATGGGACCGTAACCATCTGACTTCAGCATCGTTGACACGCTCCGGGCCTGCACGCGGGAGGAAAGAGATGTATGGTGCCCTCTGGCTCTCCTGTGCTGCCTAGGGAGTCTGGGCGCCCAACTGCCATTCGTTTTAATGGAAAATGAGTGTCCAAATCTCCTAGGGCTGAAAGCCTCAGTTTACACGGCTCGTCAAGGTGAGTGTTACCAGACTCCTAGGGGATGCATCTGGGGCCAGGTCCTAGCCACGTCCTGAACGCCTCTAGAAAGGCCCATTTAGCCTTTTGCTGCCCGGCTTTGATCTCAGTGTTGGAATGAGCAGCCAGCGATGGACAGACTCACCTGATTCTTCTTCGTCAGAAGCTGCACGGTCTGGAGGTTGGTGCCGTGGTCAGTGGATCTGGCCAGGGGCAGCCTCTCCTGCACCCAGAGCTGCAAGACGGAAGCAGAGGAGAATGGAGAGGCTGCGGCCGAGGGGCGGGCAGGGTGGCGGGAGGCCGCGGTGCGGCACGGGGCGCAGTGGGCTGGCGATCTGACAGTGTGGCAACCTGCCCACTCACGCCCCCTGCCCCGCCAGTCAACAGGCTCCACTCAAGCTTCAGCGCCAGCCCCTTGCACCCAGACTCTGCCCTGCCAGGGCTCACTCTAGCCATGAGTCCCGGGCATCCCGGCCCACTGAACCCCCGTCAGAGCGGTGACCCTGTTCCCGGGAGCTGGTCTGGGACCTTCCTTCACACTACTCACTACCGAGCAGCAACCAAAGGAGACAGAATGGAAGCTCTGCATGGCAGGGACTGTCCCTTTGTTCTGTCTCTGTACAGCGCCTAGCACATCAGAGGCCTGGTCCATGGATAGAGCGCCTAGGAGCTACCGTAATACACCTAACGTACAATACCCAGTATACGGAGGGCCTGGTCCATGACTAGACCTCCTAGGAGCTACCGTAATACACCTAATAAATTATGTACAAGACTTTGCTGTACCACCCAGGGCACTGGAGCAGATGCTCACAAGGGGCTGGGAGGCTTGCGCGAAAGGCCCATTGGGAAGGCAAGGTGCATCAGGAGCCATAGAGGGCGCGCGTGGCCTTTCAGGGAGCTCACCGTTTCGTCTGCCAGATCCCGGTTGAGCTGGTACTTGGCTCTGGACGACTCCAGCTCCTTCCTCCTCTTCCCCAAGGGCTCCAGGAGATCCAGGAACCTCCTCTCGATGCTCTGCTGCTTGCTGTCGGCCTCGTGTACGTCCCCTCTGGGTGGAGGGGCCTGCGAGAGCAGCTCTTCCATCTCTCTCTTCCGCGTGCTCACTTGCTCATCGAGTCTCTGAAAGCAAAGGGTTGACATTCGCCACTGCCAGCCAGGCGATGGCACGGGGCCACGGCCGCAGCAACAGCCACCGCGGCTCTGCTCCTCCCCTGACTCTTCGGCTCTGTTTAAGAGCCGGGCATGGGGGCTGCCCGAAGCCGGTAGCGCTCGGGCAGCCCCCATGCCTCCGGACCCTGCGCCGCCGGAGCCCGGGAGGGGAAGTGCCCGGCTGGGGGCGCAGGGTCCGGAGGCATGGGGGCTGCCCGAAGCCCAAGCGCTACCAGCTTCACGGTTTGCCTGGCAGCCTCCAGACCCTGCGCCCCCGGCTGGGCGCTTCCCCTCCCGGGCTCCAGCTGCGCTGGGCAAGCGCCGGCCGGGGGGCGCAGGGTCTGGGGGCTGCCCGGCAAACCGTGAAGCCGGTAGCACTCGGGCAGCCCTTTCCCTGTGGCTGGGAGTGGGAGGGAGGAGGGGGCGGAGTTAGGGCGGGGAAGGGGCGGAGTTGGGGCGGGGCTGGGGGGTGGGGAAATGGGCGGGGCCAGGGCCCGTGGAGGGTCCTCTTTTTTTATTTAATAGATATGGTAACCCTAGCCTAGGGCGCGAAACTTCCTTGCACCAGCCCTGCTCCCATGAGGTACCGAAGCTGCATTTCCCAATTGTAGATTTCAGACTTTGATTTTTCATCAAAAAATTGAACTTTACTGTGGGAAAGTTTTTGACAAAAACTTTTTATTTCCTTTTCAAAGAATTTTCTGTGGAAAAAAGCCCGTTTTCTAACCAGTTCTCCCAGAGACGCTCTTCATGGCTCCTAATTCCAAACATGACCCAAGCTAACCCAGTACAACTACCCATCCCCTGGTAGTGGCTGGGTAATAGACGTTTAAGAGTCTATTAGTCCCTCTGAGCTAACAGACCTGGCCTGACAGTGCCAGCTCCTGCTTTTAGAGCCATAGGTTCAATCCCAGAGAAGACCTTGCCACAGGGCAGCGTGACACACACATGTTGAATGTTTATACGGGGTTAGATTGAATTAAAAACAAAATAGAAAAGAGTTTTCAAATGACCAGTCCCTGCGGGATTCATCCCCTTGGAGGAAGGCTACTCATATTACCCAGGAGGGAGGGATTGCAAGGGACCCAGGGGATTGAACTAGAGCCCTCTCAACTGAAGTATGAGCTGCTTCCTCTGTAACAGTGACTGACAGCTCATATGCTCTGCGGATTGGCACAGATGAGGCCGGTAACAGTGAATCTGAGCTGCTGGGATCTGTGAAGCTCAGGACAGGCTGCCCCAGCCAGTGGCAGTGTCTAAACTAGGCTAACGCCGTGTGGCTGTCTGTCCCCCGCTAGCGGCTGGACATCTATGGAGGTTACAAACGCTTCTTTCCCGGCAAGGACGAGCGTCTCCTCCGCCAGCTGAGAAGAGAGCGGGTGGAGCAAGCCGCTGCCGGAGAATCCCTTTCCCCCGCCACCCGGGAGGCCGAATGCTTCGTCTTTGCAGCCCCAACCCCTGCCAGCCACAGGGGCAAGAGACGGGAAGGGGTGACTGCGGAGCGATTCGTCCTCTAGCACTGCCAGTCTCCAATGCACCCCCCTCCCCAGCAGGACATCCCTCCACCCCCCGCAGTCCCAGTGCTCGTGGGAGATCACCACCTACCATCAGCTTCTTTAGCAGCCTGTTGGTGCTTGTCAGGTCGGTGCCCTGCTCGTCCGACTGCAGCTGCATCTCCATCTCTCCTATCCACCTGTCCAGGTCGGAAAAGCTCTGCGCGTACAGATCTGAGTGGTTGGCATCGAAGAGGTGCTGGGCCTTCTCCTCTGTTGTCGACTGGAGCTTGTCCCAGAGCCGGTGCAGCTCCGTCAGCCTCTGCGAGACCACCGCCCCGAACTGGGGCTTCTCCCGGCTCAGCTGCCGCCCGTCCTGGACAGAGGTCAGGGGAAAAGAGAATCAGCAACGTGGGGCTGGAAGGGACCTCCAGCAGTCCTCTAGTCCAGCCCCAGCACTGAGGCAGAACCAGGCAAACTTAGACCATCCCTGTCCAACCTGTTCTTAAAAACCGGCCGTGCCGGAGATTCCACACCCTCCCCAGGGAACCTGTTCCAAGTTTTTCCTAATAGTCAACCTCAATCTCCCTTGCTGCACGGAGAACAATCGATCACCGCCCTGCTTGTAACATCATTGTACATATTTGATGACTGTTATCTGGTTCCCCCCTCAGCCTCCTCTTCTCTAGACTAAACCAGCCCGGTCCTTAATGCCTTCCCTCAGAGGCCAGGTTTGCTACACCGCTGGTCATTTTTGTTGATCTCCTCATGACCCTCTCCACTTTCTCCACATCTTGCCTAGAGTGCGGTGCCCGCAATGGGACACAGTGTGCAGCTGAGGTCCCACCAGTGTCCGGCAATCACCTCCCCTGTCGTATGACACTCATGTTGAGGGGGGGCTGTGGATTGTACCATGTTGGCCGGTGAGAGGGGGGGTGGTAATGAAATCCTGTGAACACGAGGACCCAGCCGGAAGGCAGTGTAGGACCCACTCCCTTCTTCCTGCTCCAGTGCTACCTCCGTCCCGCCACCTGCTACAGCCTCACCCAATCCTGAGACAGCTCTTTAGCACGTGCTTAAAGCTAAGCATCCGCTGAAAGCCCCATTGATGTCGATGGGAGCTGGGGGCTACCTCAGCCCATGGGCTGCCTGGCCTGCGCTAGCCTTCGGGTGTGCGCTCAGCGCCAGGTGCCTGAGGCGCGGCAAGGCCTGGGAGGATGCTCCCCCAGCCCCCGCGGGAGGTCACCTACCTCATCCACCTTCTCCAGCCAGCCTTGGTGAGAGGCCAGCTCAGCCATGAAGGCCTGGTGCTTCAGCCACTTGCTGTGCAGGTTCCGGGCTTCGTCATAGGACGCGTCCTGAGCCGTCAGTATCTTCTCGTCGATCCAGAGGGTGAGCTGCAAAGGCAGGGAAGGGAGCACAAGTCACAGCGCCAGCCCCACCACTGCGCGTCTCCGAGGAGCCTATGGGATTCAGGCACCTCTGGAAATCCCAGCCCGAAATCTCTGTCGGCCCCCTCCTCCACACCAGCAGAACAATGAGCGATGTTGGCTGGAGCGTATGCCTGAGGAATGGGGACGCGGATGCACTAAAACTTAGGCAGCCCCACGCCCCCCCAGGGAGACTGTCTTGCTGCTCATACTGCCCTGCCGTGGTCAGAGGCACGGCCCTTAGAGCACAGGACAGAGCGTCTGCAACATGACCCCAGCCTGTCCCAGGCTTCCTTCTAAGTCATGCTAACCAGCCACAAACCTACCCTCCTCAAACCCCTTCTCCACCACCCGCTGCTGGGCGCTATTACAAAGATGTCACCCAGAGTGTCCTGACGCAAGAGCAGCTAGCCCCAAGTGAGACAAGTTCACACACCGATGAGGCTAATCCTAACCCTCCGTGCAAAAAAAAAAAAAAAAGATTCTGTCCTCAAACCAACATGCTCTAGATTCTGTGTTGAAAAGCAAGTCAATAAAAGGGAAGATTGAGGAATCTAACTTTGCTTGAAGCTTGCCTCGAATTAGTAACCGTGAATGGCAGACCTTTAAAGTCGATGGAAGATTAAATCCTTAACCCTTTCCTTCAAGGTTTTGGCAATAAAAACTGCCAATAAATGATGAAAATATCTGAGATGAAGTCGCTGCCCTTCCAGAGGATGATACGAACATAAGCAGGAAGTCAAGGGCAAGCTGATTTCTTTGAAAGTTGATTGTGCTACTGTCAAGGCTGATTCCACACGCTAGCTCTTCGAGTGCAGAAGGTGGGGGCCCTCAAGGATTCTAAAAATTAATATTGGCCACTCCAGGCTTGTATTAAACTCCCAAGGTTACAGCTTTTCTCTGACCTTGGATGGGTAGATGCTGCCACCACCCAAGTGCAAAAACCCCTTTTGGAACCCAGGAAGGAGCACTTGGGAATTCCTCCCTGTGGGGCACCCTCCAGCCCATTCACCCCCTCCGGGGAAGCACTGAGAAAGAAAACAAAGGAAATGAGCTGTTGCCACCAGCTAATTAAACAGCATGTGCACAAACCTCTTAGGGACACAAAAATTCAATCCTGTTCTTAAAAAAGGTTAATTTTATTAAAAACAAAAAGAAAGAAAATACATTTGGAACATAGGCTTTTTGCTAGGTTTAAAAAAAAAACAATTACAAGGATTAAGCATCAAGACAGCTTAAAGGTTACAAGCAAAACAACAGCACCTGGGGGTTAGCACAGAGGAGCCCACAAGCCATAAAGAAATAAAAGAGAGAAACCTAATCGCATCTTCCTAGACATTTCCTGATGTACTTACATAGCTGGGGTTTGAAATGAGTCGTGTCTAGGTAGGATCTGATGATTTTCATACCTGGCACAAGCTTTTACAGCATAGCTCCAGCCCTATCCCTGCTCTCCGGGAGAACAACACAGACAGACAAAAGGGGAGTCGTGTTTCAATTTTAAAAAGTTCTGGCCTTCCCATTTGCTCTTTTGGCCTGGTGCCCACTCACTTCCTTTTACCTATGCATAGCAGTGAGACTTTTAACCCTTTAAGGTAAAGCAAGTAGAGAACAGCTACTAAGAGGGATTTTATAGCTACTGGCTGGCTGGGTGTCCATAAAAGGGAGCTCCCCCTCCCCCCCCCCCTTCATTTATCACAGCTACTCATCTTGCCAGGTCTGCATTAGGAGTTAATATGCAGCAGATTACAGATAGAAAATGATTCTCCACACACTTGCTATGAAGCAGATCAATTTGCAGCACACTTCTGAACACCTGAAGGCAACCATACTCGAAGGCAGAAGCTGTTCTGGGATGTCTCTGAGGCAGCTCTGTACCATTACCACTGATAATGCAGCTAATGGGGCCAAATCTGTCAAGTGTATGATTGAAGATGAGGAAGAAGAGGAAAAAGCTGAACCTGATGATGAGTGTGAAAAAGTGGGGGACAATAATGAGGACTTTTGTGGAAAAGAGACACCAGGAGATGCTATTATGGTTGTGAAGAAAACTTGAAAATGTGATCCAAGTGTGATTGATGCAATGACATCTGCCTGTGTTTGCAGAGAGCCTGAGCCCATCGCTCTGTGGGGGGAGAGCTGCCCCAGGTGTGACCAATGCAGCAACGCTGCCTGAGTATGCAGAGAGCCTGAGCCCATCGCTCTGTGGGGGGAGAGCTGCCCCAGGTGTGACCAATGCAGCAACGCTGCCTGAGTATGCAGTGAGCCTGAGACAGGGTCATAGAAACAAGCTACGTCTTATCAGGAATAATTCTAAAGCCCTAAGATCCTCGTGTAAACTGCTTAGAAGGAAATGGACAGCCTACTCTTCCTTACACAGACCTGCCTTTCTTGTGGCTAATAAGAATAAAAGGGGCAAAAGGCCGCCAGGGACTGAAACGAGAAGATTCGAGTTAGAATTCCCATCTCCAGGAATTTGTTTGGAAACAATGGAAATGGCAGTAGATTCCCATGGTTCAAATGAAGTCTATGGAAGTCTGCTCCAATGAAGGGAGAGTCCATCCCTGCTCATCCATGCTGCAAACCTACCCCGATGAGCAGGCAAAGCCATGTTCTGAACAGAGCTGTGCTGAGGACGGACATTGTGTGTTTCACCAAGGTGATGTTGGCATTTGGCTTTGTTCTGATTAGGAACAAAACCCTTCAATTTCAAAATTCTCAGCCAAAAAAAAAAAGGGGGGGGGGAACCATTTCCAGCCAATTCGAACATCTTGTTTTGATTTTGCCTTCATTTTATATGAGAATATAGGAGAGAGAATGTAAGCTGGGATCTGAATGAGCTCTCTTCTGCCACCTATTGATGAACTGGAGGAAGAAACCTCAGAAGCAGACTGTATTTGCATAGACACACCTCCTTTGCCAAAGTGAGCAACACACAGACCGGCTTTGCTAACGTGATACATTTTGGCTGTTTTAGGTTAAAGTTCACTTAAGTCTGGGATGAAGGGTAATTAAATGTTGTTATCCTTATTAGATTACTAAAAGGCAGCAGAACTGTACTTAACATGACCTAATTGAGGCAGTCACCATCACTTGCAGAGCATGGGATAGTGAAGTGAATCCCGGTGAAAGACCAAAGACATGGATAAATGTTGATACTTGGCAGGGTGGGCTCCATTTAAAGAGTCGTGGATGTCATTTGGCTTCTCTTCCAGTAATTAAAGACAGAGATGATCAGACTCAATAGTCTCTCTGCTTAATAATCATTAGAGCTAAAATTGCTAATAAGCCGGTTGGGGTGGTGTGAGCTTCAGACTAGAGAGGAGAAAATGCTCTGGTGGAAATCAACGCAGAGGAGAGGGTAGGGCAGTGGGGTTCCCCACTACCCAGCGAAGTCACTTAAGAGCTGGGTTAGCTGGTGGAGTCTCGGCACATGGCATTGCAGCTTATGGCAGTGCAATAAGAGAGGCAACAGCAGCAGCAAAGCCTGTGATAGCTGGGCTAGGGGCTGTGGCGCTGTAGGACCAGACCAGACCAAGGACACAGCAGAGGCAGTGGCAGCAAAGCCGCTGGCGGAGGCATCACTTGCTGAACCACCCCCAGGGGCTGTGGTGAAACCTTCCCCGCACCCCCTCCCGAGCGCACCCCTGCACTCTGGGACTCCACTGACCTCTGACAACAGGCCATGAGTGGGGTGGAGCGGAGGGCAAGGGGGAGTGGTATGAGTGGGGTGGAGCGGAGGGCAAGGGGGAGTGGTATGAGTGGGGTGGAGCGGAGGGCAAGGGGGAGTGGTATGAGTGGGGTGGAGCGGAGGGCAAGCGGGAGTGGTATGAGTGGGGTGGAGCGGAGGGCAAGGGGGAGTGGTATGAGTGGGGTGGAGCGGAGGGCAAGCGGGAGTGGTATGAGTGGGGTGGAGCGGAGGGCAAGGGGGAGTGGTATGAGTGGGATGGAGCGGAGGGCAAGGGGGAGTGGTATGAGTGGGGTGGAGCGGAGGGCAAGCGGGAGTGGTATGAGTGGGGTGGAGCGGAGGGCAAGGGGGAGTGGTATGAGTGGGGTGGAGCGGAGGGCAAGGGGGAGTGGTATGAGTGGGGTGGAGCGGAGGGCAAGCGGGAGTGGTATGAGTGGGGTGGAGCGGAGGGCAAGGGGGAGTGGTATGAGTGGGGTGGAGCGGAGGGCAAGCAGGAGTGGTATGAGTGGGGTGGAGCGGAGGGCAAGGGGGAGTGGTATGAGTGGGATGGAGCGGAGGGCAAGGGGGAGTGGTATGAGTGGGGTGGAGCGGAGGGCAAGCGGGAGTGGTATGAGTGGGGTGGAGCGGAGGGCAAGGGGGAGTGGTATGAGTGGGGTGGAGCGGAGGGCAAGCGGGAGTGGTACGTTAAAGCGACATTCCTCTACTGGACTTTCACACCACAAGGTGGGAAACGGAGGCAAAGGACTATTGTCCAAGATACTGTGGGGCAGTGGTGTACAAACGTTTCCAGTCATGCCCCCTCTTACCCGTAACAGAAGCTGTCTGCGCCCCCCAACCCCATTACTGCAACTCCGCAATGGAGCTTGGGCGGAAGGTGGAGTTGGGGGCGGAACTGGAGATGGGGGAGGAGCCAGGGCTAGAGGCGGAGCTGGTCTGTGGATGGAGAGGGAATGAGGGCATAGGTAGAGTGACTGGAACACCCAGTCGAAAAGGGATCCTGGAGGCTCCCATCAGCACCGCTGACTGGGCCGTTAACTGTCTGGCTGGCGGCACTACACAGCGGGGCTGCCTCTTCCCCGAGCGCGCCGCGTTCATCCTCCTCTTCCCTCCCTCACAGTGCTTGCCGCTGCAAAACAGCTGTTTCGCGGCGGGAAGCGCTGGGAGCTAGGGGGAGAAGCAGCGCACTCAGGGGAGGAGGCGGAGCGGAGCAGAGGCGGAGGTGAGCTGGGGCTGGGGGGTGGGGAGCTGCCGGTGGGAGCAGAGCACCCACCAATTTTTCCCCATGGGTGCTCCAGCCCCAGAGCACCCACGGAGTCGGCGCCTATGCGTCCAGCAGCCTACCTCCTGGCAGTTTTGCAAGAAGCTCTGCAGGTCGTGATTGTCCTTCAGCAGATCCAGCACTTCCTTCGATTTAGCCACATTCGTCCTGGACCTGGAAAGGAGAGAGGACAAGGAGGCTGATAATTGCTGCAGCAGCTTATCTCGTTTGACACCCGCTATCAGACCATAACCACCGGGGCGAAAGCTATCTGCCAGCGGTGGGATTGGACAGCATAGCCAGCGGCTGGTTCCCGGGGGCCCCCTCGCTGGTAGGATGCAGTTCAATTTACCTCTCTTGTATGACCTGGGCCTTTTCATTAATTTTGTCGGCGTAAATATTCCCGTCCACCACCAGCTTCTCGCCGCTTTCCACCGGCCCTGTTATCTTCTCCTTGTTGGCCTCCATGGTGGCCAGGAAATCCTCGTATTTCCGCAGGGCAGCTTCCGACGCTTCCAAGGTGTTCGGGGGCTCCACATGAGCCAGGATGTACTCCTGGGACGGAGGGCGGGGCAGGGTGTGGGGGGGGAGATGTGATTTAGCAGGGTCTGTAGCACCCGCCCTTCCCCCCTCCCCACACTGCTCCAGCCACGCCTGGCACATGCTGTGTTCCAGGAAGGCCGCTGCATTGACAAGACTAAGACTAGCAGAATGCAGGGTGCTGGGCCTAGCCATCTCCAGCACACTCCTTGCTCTAGCGTCTGGGTTGGGTATCCATGGTGCTCTTGAGCCACGTGTAACTCTCCAGGACACGGCACAGGGCTTTTTGCACTGGCCTGATGTATGCAAATGCACCAGTAGCATGAGAGCAGCTGCCACTGACCTTTCCTGCCAGGCAAAAGGGGGCTGGGGAAGGAGGCAATAGGCCAAAATCAGCCCTGGTGGTGCAGGCCCAGGGAGTTACTCCAAGGATGGATTCACCGTGTGCCCGAATCACAGCACAATGCTTACCAGTGTGCTGGGATCTCTGCGGGGGAGGTGATCAGAACGGGCCATGAAATCAAGGGGTCTCTGCTATTGCATCGGTACAGAAGGGTATTGCCTCGGTCACAGGTGATGCAGCATTCTATTCTCAGGTCTTTATCGGTGCCCCGGCGCCGCTGTGCCTTGGCACCTCCCAGTCTTTACCATGTATATCCTCAACCCCCCTCTGTGCCGTAGGGCAGTTATCCCCATTGTACAGATGGGAATGGGGCACAGAGCGGCTAAGGCCCAGATTGTTAAAGGTACTGAGGTGCTGCTGCACTGAATTTAGACTCCTAAGTGCCTAATTCCCTTTTGAAGATGAGACAGGCTCCTAAATCAGCTTGGCACAATACCTTTAAAGATCTAGGCCCAAGGGAGGTTCCCCAGGCTGCATGGGGAGTCTGGGAGAGAACAAAGAATTGAAACCAGGTCTCCCGATCACCAGATCCATGTCCTAACCACTGGGCCATCTCACCTCACCAGGGCTTACTTGTCTCAGAATCCCCCTGATTAGCCAAACCAAGTTATCGGGCTCCTCCATACAGGGTGTGACTGACTGGGCTGGGCTATGCAGATCTAACGGGCCCTTCAAACTCTGCCAACCAGCTGACACAGAGAACATTGCTCCCTTGGGGCTCTGTAACACGGACAGACCCCGGGCGTCGGCGGGCAGGATCAAACCTGGGACCTCTGAAGTTTAATGCATGAGCCTCTAAGTGCCATGGGCACTTAGGTAAGGCTGTAGCAGACTCATCAATCTCTGGGTGGGCTTGGTGCCGCTAGAAGGGGACAGAGCACCACGCCCAACAGGCATGGGTTACATCAGCAGAGGGGAAGTGAGGTTCGATCTTCACAGATCAGGTCTATTAAATATGAGGGAACAATTATAAACACTGTCTCACTTGGTAGCCTAGTGCAAGGAAGGCTGAGTGGAAATTCAGAAGCAGCAGGGCCTAGTAGCTAGGGACTCGGGAGATCTGGCTTCCACTCCCGGCTCCACCATCTGCCCTTGGGCAAGTCCCATCCCCCTTCTGTGCCTCATTTTGCCCCTCCGTCTCTTCAGTGACCCTGCAGGGCAGAGGGCTCCCAGAGCATTGGGACGGTGATGCACATCATCATCATAACAGACAGATGCAGCCGCTTCCCTACCTGATTGCTCAGGATGACTTCGGCTTGTTTGCCATCCTTGAGGAACTCCTGGAAGCCCAGGCACTGGGCGAGGAACTTCTCCCGGCTGTCCCACATCTTGCACAGGGCACTCCAGCCCATCTCCACACCCTGCAGCCGTTGCTGCAGCTGCAGGTACTCCGGGTCCGTCTGCCCGTGCGTCACCCTTTCCCCCGTCTCCTTGACGTTGTGGTAATCGCCCTCGTGCTGGTCGATGTCCTCCTTGATGGCGGCGTGCGCCTGTCGGAACTGCTCCGCCTCGGCCAGGGAGCTCGGCACCTCTTCCGAAGCCACGGCCTGCTGCTCCTTGAACAGCCAGGCCTGGAAGTCATCCAGGTCTTGCAGGAACTTCTGCAGCTTGCTGGCCTCCCCGAGCGAGGCCTCCTGACTCTGCAGCGTCCTCTGAAGCTCCTGCCAGAGGCCGCTGATGGTGGTCAGCCGGCTATAGATGTCAGAAGCCAGGTCAGGGAGCTCCTCGGCCAGCCGGAGGGCCTCCTCCTGCAGCACCCCCAGCCGGGTCTGGATGGCAGCCAAGTCGCGCTCGATGCCGTACAGCTTCCTCTGGATGGCGATCACGCCCGCTAGGTCTCTGCTCATCTCCTGGGTGGACTGGATCACGTTGGTTTTGTCCAGGATCCATTTGCGGGTCTCCTCGCAGTCCATGCAGTAATTGTGCAGGCTCAGCGCCAAGTCCACCGCTTTCCGCCGCTGCCCCACCTTCTCCTGGAAGACGTGCCACCTGCAGAGAACACAGCAGATGCCCCATCGAGCGGTCTTAGAGCCCCTGGTTCACGAGTGACCCCTGCCCTGTGTGAGAGCGCCAAGGAGGAGAGGCAGGGAGAGAAGGGCTTCAGACACTCTCCGGCCAGAGCAGTCAGTGTCTGCAAACCCGGACTCTGTAGGAACTCAGTTCGTGCTACTCTGCTGGGCCAGGGCTGTCCCCAAAGTGGGGCAGTGCTGGCTGGGAAGAAAGTATGGCCAGGGATTGCAGGGGTACTCACCCACAGGCTGCTATGCAGCCAGGCCGCCCACGCTCCTGATCTGAAAGGGCAATGCCAGACCCTAACAGAGTCTGGCAGCCCCTCACCCCATCCCAGCTGGCCACGCCTCCGAGGCCTTCCTGCCCTTCCTCTGAGGCTGTGAGGGTCCTGAGCTGGGGGAGTGGAGGGGAAGGACGGGGTTGAAATGGAGAACCCTGAAAAGGGCCGATTTGCAGAGTGGGAGAGTTCAGCCCTGTGTGAAATCACTTCTCAGGTTGGGCTCTCAAAAACGGAGGCATCAAAATCCGGCCGGTTGGTTGTCTGCTACCTGCCAGGAAAATGGAGGTGGGGCTCGCTGAGATACAGGGGCTCGTGGCAGCCATGACACACTGTCCTGCCCCAAATCAGCTCTGGGTTATTACACATGGCGTCCTTCATCTGCATCAGTCGCCGGGCTCGGCCCCGCGCAAAGCACACGGCTCATATCGAGATGAAGGTGGCCACTCACACGTTCCCAGAATGCTAGACGTTTTGGTACTTCCGGGAATGGTGTGAGCCCACCCCTGCCGGCGTGATGGTGCATGTGAGGTCACACACATTTTTAAGAGCCAGAGGATGCAGAATGGCATCCCCCCATCATACCGGACAAAGCCATGTCCGGTTTTGTCCCGGTTCTGAAAGGGGGACAAACCTTCCAAAAAGAGGCCCGTTCGGTTTAACACTGGATGAGTTGCCTCTCTAATCGAAACATGCGCCAGCACCGGGCGGGGCCTGGTGGGCGAAGCCCCCTGGAGGACGAGGCATTTGCACTGCAGCAGCGCTGCCGTTGCTCAGGCCTGGTTCTGACCTCACTGATTTGTGCGGATCAGAGTTTGTGAGCACACAGGAAAATGCCACAAAGTCCGACCTCATGCAGCTGTTGTAAACGCTGGCCTTGAGTGACACAGAACGGTATTCTGTATTTAATCTAGTGGAGGAAGGTAGAAAAACCAGTGGCTGGAAGTTAAAACCAGACAGATTCTAATTAGAAATAACGCACCGATGTTCACCAGGGAGGGTGGTGACCCATGGGAACAAACTCCCAAGGGAAGGGGTGGATTCTCCATCGCTGATGTCTTCAGATCAGACTGGAGGCCTTTTAGGAAGACACGTTAGCCAAACACCAGTGACTGGCGTCAATACAGGGGCAACGGGATGAAATTCTCTGGCCTGTGCTGAGCAGTAGGTCAGAGCCGGCAATCAGATGGTCACTTCTGGCTCTGAACTCAATGTGTCCAGGCCCTGTTTGACCAGGCGGCATGCTGGGAATCGCGGCCCTTGGGCAGTAAGAATTCTGCAAGCACAGGTCAGGCTCCCCCCTTAGTCATCTCTTTTCCAAGCTGAAAAATCCCAAACTTACTAATCTCTCCTCAGACAGAAGCCGTTCCATAGCCCTAATCATTTTTGTTGCCCTTTTCTGAACCTTTTCCAATTCCAAAATATCTTTTTTCAGACAGGGTGACCACATCTGCACACAGTGTGACATTACACCCCATATTCGTCATAGAAATATTGTTATGATATGAATATGGCATAACTAAGATATGTTTTATGCAAGATGGGTCATGTGAGGTATCATTGGAAAGGTTATGATTTTCTGAATGTGTTTATCCAAGTTGTATGCATGGATCATTTCTGTATCCAAAGTTAGGAAGACTGTGTATGTAACCATTACAACTTTATGGGTATGTGATTGGGAAACGCCCATCAGACAGTAAGCAATCAGCCTTAATGGGCCATTAGGAAAAGACAATGAGTCTTCGAAGCTGTGGATCCCCATCTTCCCAGGAGTTCCTTCCTGTGGACCTTGCAAATAAACCTTGTCTCATGGTTGCCCTGACGCTGCAAGGTCATGTGATAATGTCACCTGGTACAAAACACCACCTTGGACACTGCTGGTACTTTTCCACTGGAAACAAAGGCTTCCCGCCTTCTGTACATTCTATTTAAGGCTGGGAAGGAAGGCATTCAGGACTCTCCTCCATTGCCTGCCCAGGAAGGAAGACTGCTAAAAACACCTGAAGGGAAAGGCAGGGGTGAGTCCAGGCTGTGAACATTGGTCTAGCCCAGGGGTGGCGCAACCCATTAGGTGACCTAGGCGGTCGCCTAGGGTGCTACAATTTGGGGGGTGGCAACCGCGGCGGCATTTCGGGGCGGGACCTTCCGCCGCCTCTGTGGGGGGCGGCATTTCGGGGTGGGACCTTCCGCCGCCTAGGGTGGCAGAAAAGCTGGCGGCGCTCCTGGTCTAGCCCAGGGGTGGCCAACCTGGGGCTCCGGAGCCACATGCGGCTCTTCAGAAGTTAATATGCGGCTCCTTGTATAGGCACCGACTCCGGGGCTGGAGCTACAGGCGGCAACTTTCCAATGTGCCGGGGGGTGCTCACTGCTCAACCCCTGGCTCTGCCACAGGCCCTACCCCCACTCCACCCCTTCCTTCCCGCCCACTCCCCTGAGCCTGCCGTGCCCTCACTCCTCCTCCCCAGAGCCTCCTGCACGCCACGAAACAGCTGATCGGGAAGTGCGGGGAGGGAGGGGGAGGCACTGATTGGCGGGGCTGCAGGTGGGTGGGAGGCGCTGGGAGCGAGGGGAGGAGCTGAGAGGGGGCTGCTGACGTATTACTATGGCTCTTTGGCAATGTACATTGGTAAATTCTGGATCCTTCTCAGGCTCAGGTTGGCCACCCCGGTCTAGCGTGTAAAGAGATATAACTGGAACTCTGAGCTGCAGAAACTCTACCAACCTGCCTGAATAACATTTAGAGTGAGAAATTACTAGGTGTAACCTGTTTCTTTAGTGTATTAAGCTTACATGCTCAGTAATCTGCTTTGTTCTGTTTGCTGTCCCTTATACTCACTTAAAATTTACCTTTTGTAGTTAATAAACTTATTTCTCATTGATCACAGAATCCAGTTTGTGCAGTTCGTATCGGGGGGAGAAGCTGCGCATATCTCTTTCCATATTGAGGGAGAGGACGATTTTTATGAGCTTGTGCTGTGCAGATTCATCTATACAGCGCAAGACAATATTATTTTGGGTTTATTCCTCAGAGGGGGTGTGCACGTGAGTGCTGGGTAAATCCCCGAGCTGATTCCTCCCACACAGAGCTGGTCTCAGTGTCTCTGTGTCCATTTGCAGCTGCGTGTGTCCCGACCTGTGTGTGCTGGCGAAGGCTTGAGGGCCTGGCACAGCTAGGACAGGGTGAGGAAGCCCAGGCTGGTGGAACGAGTGGGACCCCAGCACATCAGTTGGCATCCCAGATGGGGGGTCCAACCCTCACACACAGTATGCAAGATGTGGGCCCACCATGGATTTATATGGGGTTATATAGCAAGTGATCCATCCACTGTTATCCAATCCCAGTGACTGGCAGTCAGAGGCTAGGGACACTCAGAGCATAAGGTAGCATCCCTGACCACATTGGCTAATAGCCATTGATGGATCTGTCCTCCATGAACTTATCTAGTTCTTTTTTTAACCCTGTTATAGTCTTGGCCTTCACAACATACCCTGGTAACGAGTTCCACAGGTTGATTGTCTGTTGTGTGAAGAAATACTTCCTTTTGTTTGTTTTAAATCTGCTACCTGTTAATTTCATTTGGTGACCTCTAGTTCTTGTGTTACGTGAAGGGGTATATAACACTTCCTTATTCACTTTCCCCACACCATTCATGATTTTATAGATCTCCCTTAGTTGTCTCTTTAACAAAAGTCCCAGTCTTTTTAATCTCTCCTCCTCTGGAAGCTGTTCCATACCCCTCCTCATTTTTCTTCCCCCCTTCTCTGTACCGTTTCCGATTCTAATATATCTTATTTGGTCCTTGGGATCCTAGCAAACGGTTAACGCAGCCAGCATCAAGATGGGGGACACCCACTGTGGTTTTAGCATGAGCACACACTGAATATGCAGCTCCTGGGGATAGGATCATTGTAAAGCATCCAGTCAGCCGTGTCCCCGACAGGCAGGCCTGGGACACAGCTAGTGTGGCTCTCTACGCTGGCGGTGCCGCTCTCTGGGCAGCAGAGGGGTGGGGCGGTACCTGTTGTTCAGACGCTCCTGGCACTGCCTGATGCGGCTGCTGCGCGGGTGCCCGCTCTCGACGAGGCTGGCGGCTGCGCGGTTGACGCCGTCAATCTGGGAGGCCGGCGTGCTCATCTCCTGCTCCAGGATGTCAAACCTGCAATCACACAGGCAGCAATTCGCAGAGCAGCGCCGGGACTGCCCAACTCCGTAGCAGCTGTGCCTAAGGTCCCCTCCCTGGCTGAGCTGGGCACAAGGCATTCCCCGCCGCCTTCCCTCTGGTGCCAGCGTGCACCCTGGGCAAAGTGCCCAGAGCCCTGCGCCAGCACCGACGGATGGAGCAGCAGCGCTAATGCTGATGACGACACACAATGTTTGTCAGCAGAGCTGGGGTGGGCTAGGAATGGGGCTGGGGCCATAGCACACAAAGCAAGGCTACGTGCCCGCTGTTGAGCACAAAAAGAAGGGAGCCAAGGGGGCTAGGAGCCACCCCCCCTTCCAAACCCTGGGCACTGCCAGAAGGGGCAAAGCCTGACGCGCTGGAATAAGGAGAAGCTGCCCCTGAAGTGGATCATCTGTGCTTCACAACCCCAGGTCCTACGTGTATCTAGCTAGGTGAGGGTCGGGGTTAGGGTGAGGGGGGCAGAGGGAGGGGGTACCTGGCTGTCCCTGATGGTGGTAGCCCAGGTACCTGTGCTGCACTACGTCCAAGTCCTCCAGAGTGTCTGGGATCTCCATCTGCTCCAGCCACTTCTCCTTCTCACTCATCCAGAGCTCGCAGGCGTCCATCTCACTGAAGATCGTGTAGAGGTCCAGGGCATCCTGCAGCTTCTGCCTGCGTAGCTCAGCCAGGGACACTACCTCGGCGTAGAGGGTCTGGATGGCCTGCAGCCGGTTTTGGAACTCCGGGGCGCCCCGCAGCTCGGCCGGGAAGCTCTGGGCCTGCTGGCTCAGGCTGTCCATCACTCTCTTGTTGTCCGCCACCTCGTCCAGTAGGTTTCGGTGCTTTCTGACCAGGGCCTGCGTGGAGGACTCATCGTGGCCCACCTCGTCGCTGGACACCAGGCGATGGGCATCCTGCAGCCAGGCCTTCAGGTCGTCCGCGTCCACCTGGAACTGGAAGAAGTTCTCGGCGTCCTGCAGGTTCTTCTTGCGGAACGAGGCCAGCTCCTGGAGCTGAGCCCACAGCGCCTTCACCTCCTCCGTCCTGCCTCGGATCTTGGAGGAGCCGAAGTGCTTCTGGGCCACCATGTCTCCCCCATCCTGGATGGTTTGACGCAGGCGGGCGCCTAGGCCCCGCAGCTCGTCCTCAAAGGCCTTGTGCTTCCGCTGCAGGATGAGGAGGCTGGTCAGGTCTTTCCCGTAATCCAAGGTGGAATAGATTTGCTCCTTCTCCTTGATCCAGCTCTCCGCCTCGTCCAGCTCCCAGAAGAACTTCCACAGGCGCTTGGACTGCTCCAGGCGAGCCTTCCTCTCGGCGGCCATCGCCAGCAGCTCCTGGTGGCACAGCTCCAGGTGGCTGACGCGGTTGCGGATGACCTTGGGGTCGCACGGCCGATAGCCTGCGCGGGGGAGGGGACAGAATGCAGGCAGCTTTAAAGCATGAAATTCCATCACCGAGGAGGCCTCTTCTCTAGATCTCAATAGCCATCCCGTCCCTCACACCACCAGGGTGGGGCAGAGCTCTCGAGTTGGCCACCCCTCCCCACCGATTGTCATCCCCATGTCACAGCTGGGGCCCAGAGAGACTAAGGCTGTGTCTACACAGCAGTGGGGAGGGGTCATTCCCAGCTCTGGGGGCTGACAGCCGCCCCCCGCAGGGCCAGCGCGCCCATAGCCGCCCCCCGCAGGGCCAGTGTGCTGATGGAGCTGGGGATCCCACCTCCCAGCTACAGTGTAGACGCACCCTAAGTGCCTTGCCGACGTCATGCAGCCAGCGGCAAAGCCAGGAACTGAACCCAGTCTCCCTAGTTCCAGGCCCTCTCCCACTCGCTGTGCCCCCTCTGGCCCGGCGAGTTTTCGATGCACGGGCCTGCCCTGGGGAAGTAAGAACACAGCCGGCTTTCGGCCCTCGGACCTGCACCTCCTCACTGGAGGGATGTAGACAAAAGCCAAGGCACCCAGGGAAGGGCAGAACAAGCCGAGGGCTGGCACGGGGCAGGGTTGAAGAGAAGTGAGAGTGTGATGACGGGCCAGCAGCGGGGCCCCTTTGATGGGCTCTCTCCCAGCCTCATCCCCCGCAGCCGGCCCCGCCGGCACGAGACGCGTCGCTCGCTGCTTCCACGTACCGTCGCCGTTGGCAAACTCAAGGGCCTTCGCGCTCACGGCGCGCACCTTCTCCTCCTGGAGGGCCATGTCAGCTTCCAGCAGCTTGTGCGTGTGCAGCAGGTCCTCCACTTCCAGCAGGTGCTTGCCGAACTCGGGCGACAAGAGACGGGCCTACGCAGAGCAGGGCGAGAGGGCAGGGCTAATCATTTACCCTGGTTTTGACGCCACGGAAGAGAAGCCACGTTTCCTTTCCCCGGCCCTCGCCTGCAGCATGCTGTGCCCATGCCACGGGGCCTGCTTGGCTGTTGCGGTTCCCAGACCCCAGCTCTAGAGACTTGGGCTCTGCTCCCTGTTCTTTCACTGACTTGCTGTGCGCCCTTGGGCACGGAACCCCCGTGTGCCTCAGTTTCCCCCAAGGGGGGGAGAATAGTCCTGCCCGTAGCTCATAAGGTGAGGGGTTGGAAGCATCATTAATTAAACGTCTGAACCACACAAAAAAACTGCAGAGGAAGTGTGACGTTATTGATATAATCTGGGACCATATAGATCATTGTTGCAACCAAGGTCCTGTAGTGGCACCCAAATCTTGTACAACGGGGGTGAAATGGGGTGTCTTAGACAAGGTTATGGTTTACTGGTTATGATTATGCTGTCTATATGTGTGTATCAATTTTGTAGTTGAAGTTATGAATATTGGCTCTATACGGTCTGTATTTCAAACTTATGCTATGCTGCTGGGTGACATCCCAGACAAGCTGGTGTTAGCTCTGCCTAGCCTGCTTGATGGCCCATTAAGGACCATCAGCTATACAATGGACCCATTGAGAGAAGGCAAATTTGCCTTGAGACTCAGCAAAGTATGCAGGAACTGGCCCATGTGACTCCAGACTCCATTTTGCTGTAATTTTCCACAGTAAGAACAAAGGTATTCTTACACCTGGAAAAGACTATATAAGGCGGATGCCTCATCTCCATCTGGTCTTCAATCCTGCTTCTTACCTCTGGAGGAACTTTGCTACAAGCTGAAGCTTTGAACAAAGGACTGAGGACCCATCCCAGCGGGGGATGTATTCCAGAGACTTGATTTGACCCTGCAGTTTATTCTATCACTGCTGCAAGCCTGAACCAAGAACTTTGCCATTACTGTATGTAATTGATCCCATTTAACCAATTCTAACTCTCATCTCTATCTTTTTCCTTTTATGAATAAACCTTTAGATTTTAGATTCTAAAGGATTGGTAACAGCGTGATTTGTGGGTAAGATCTGATTTGTATATTGACCTGGGTCTGGGGCTTGGTCCTTTGGGATCAGGAGAACCTTTTTCTTTTACTTGGGTATTGGTTTTCATAACCATTTGTCCCCATAACGAGTGGCACTGGTGGTAATACTGGGAAACTGGAGTGTCTAAGGAGATTGCTTGTGAGACTTGCGGTTAGCCAGTGGGGTGAGACCGAAGTCCTCTTAGTCTGGCTGGTTTGGTTTGCCTTAGAGGTGGAAAAAACCCCAGCCTTGGGCTGTAACTGCCCTGTTTTAGCAATTTGTCCTGAATTGGCACTCTCAGTTGGGTCTCGCCAGAACCGCATCGTCACAGGAAGACAACAGCACTGACCACAAATGCGTTGCGGCAGGCCTGGCACAGAAAGGCAGGCTCCGTGTTACGTTGCTATCGCAGGCGTGGGCAGGGGGCGCTGTTCCACACAAGCTTACAAGTTCTTCTCTCAGCATGCAAGCGGCGCATGCTGAAGAAACGCGGCATTAGTGTTCGTTTTAGGATGTGCAACCTTTGGCTGGGGAGCTCTTGCAAACAGCAGGAGGGTTTACTCTCTGCTTTGACCTCTCTACCCAGAGGCAGTTCTTGGGGCAAGGGCTGCTCCCTGGGAATCAGGCATGGAGTGTGTGGGCTGAGATCCCGGATGGTGGGGGGCTGGCCTGCATGCTGTTTGTGACCACTTCTGTCTAGGGTTGACAACCCTCCTGGTTTGTCCAGGAGTCTCCCAGAACTGGATGTCCTGGTGGCTACTGAAGCCAAACCGGGAGCTTTTAGGCCACTAAAAGTCCGGCGCCACAGCAGGGCTAAGGCAGGCTCATGTCTGGAGCAGCTCCTAGGCGGAGGTGCAGCAAGGGGGGGTCTCTGTGCGCTGCCCCCACCCCAAGCACTGACTCCGCAGCTCCCATTGGCCAAGAACGGGGAACCGCGGCCAATGGGAGCTGCGGGAGTGGTGCCTGCAAACGGACAGTGCCTAGAGCCGCCAGCCCCCCTGAACCTAGGAGCTGCTGCCGCACATGCTGCTGCTTCCAGGAGCCACCTGAGGTAAGCGCTGCCCGGCCAGAGCCTGCACCCCGAGCCCTTTGCCCCAGCCCCCTCCCGCACCCCAAACTCCCTCCCAGAGGCTGCACCCTGCACCCCCTCCTGCACCCCAAACCCCTACCACAGCCCTGAGCCCCATCCCGCACCTGAACTCCCTCCCAGAGCCCACACCCTGCAGTCCCTCCTGCACCACAACCCCCTACCCCTGCCCCGGCCCCCTCCCACACCCCTCTCGGAGCCAGCACTCTACATCCCTTCCCACACCTGAAACTGCTGCCCCAGCCCTGAGCTTCTTTCCTGCACCCAAAATCCCTCCCAGAGCCCGCACCCCGCACACCCTCCTGCATCCCAATCCCCAGCCCCAGCCCCCTCCTGCACCCAAGCTCCCCCCCGGAGCCCGCACCCTCTCCTGTACCCCAACCCCCTGCCCCTGCCCTGAGCCCCCTCCCGTATCCAAACTCCCTCCCAGAGCCCTCCCCCTCATCCCTTCCCCAACCCCCTGGCCCAGCCCTGAGCCCCATCTCACACCCTAGCCCGCTGCTCCACACTCAGCCCAGAGCCCCCTCCCACACTCCGAACCCCTAGGCCCCACCTTCTAGCCCAGAGCCCTCACCCCCTTCCATAACCCAACCCCTTGCCCCAGCCCGGTGAAAGTGAGTGAGGGTGGGGGACAGCAAGTGACAGAGGGAGGGGGTGGGGCCTCAGAGAAGGGGCAAGGCAGGGGTGGGGCCTTGGGGAAGGGGGTGGGGCAAGGGTGTTTGGGTTTGTGCGATTAGACCAGGGGTGGGCAAACTTTTTGGCCAGAGGGCCACATCTGGGTATGGAAATTGTATGGCGGGCCATGAATGTTCACGAAATTGGGGCGTGGAGGGTGGGAGGGCTCCAGCTGGGGGTGCAGGCTCTGGGATGGGGATGAGGAGTTAGGGGTGCAGGAGAGTGCTTCAGGTTGGGACTGAGGGGTTCGGAGGGCAGGAAGGGGGATCAGGGCTGGGGCAGGGGGTTGGGGCATGGGAGGGAGTCAGGGGGACAGGCACCGGGCGGCGCTTACCTCAAACAGCTCCCAGAAACAGCGGCATGTCCTGCCTCTGGCTCCTAAGCGGAGGTGTGGCCAGGTGACTCTGCGTGCTGCCCTGTCCACAGGCACCGTCCCTGCAGCTCCCATTGGCTGCGGTTCCCAGCCAATGGGAGCTGCGGGAGCAGCGCTTGGGGTGGGAGCAGCGTGCTGAGCCCTCTGGCTGCCCCTACGTGTAGGAGCCGGAGGGGGGACATGCCGCTGCTTCTGGGAGCCATGTGGAGTGGAGCAAGACCCCAACTCCGCTCCCCGGCTGGAGCACCAAAGCGGGGCAAGCCCTGTGTGATGAAGTGGGGGATTTTCTTGTTTTTTCCTTGTTTTTCCAATGGTTTGCATGCAGAGGGGGTGGGACTCAGTTTCCCTGGGTGTTACTGGTTTAATGAGGTGATGGGAGAGGGAGTTGTTGTTACAGAGGACCAGCGAGGGAATTTGGGACCCCAGCCAATGGCCTGGAGAATGGATACCCCAGCGACTGGTGACCTGGTGACCTGGAGGCCCAGCTCAGGAGTCACAGCCGGTTCTGGCCAGTGGGAGGACAATGGGCTGTAAAGAGAGGACCCCGGTGACCTGACCAGCCGGTTCCAGCCAGAGGGGGCCAGAGGACAGAAGAGAGGAGAGGAGGCCCAGGCGACCCTGTTTACCTGGACAGAAGACAATGGACAGAGGTGGGGTTTGGGGGAGGAGACATCAGATGCCCAGCTGGGAAGCAGGGAGGCTCTTGGCTGGAGGGGGGGAGCAGGCAGAGCCCACCTGGATGCAGGGGAGACTTATGTGCTGTGCTGAAGGAGGCCAGACCTGAGGGCCCTGAGAGTTTCCTATGCTGTGTTCAAACGCTCAATAAACCGTCCTGTTTTACGCCGGCTGAGAGTCACTCCAGTCTAGAGATCAGGGTTGCATTATTCCCTTTGGGAGTGGAGGCCCCGGGGGTCCAGAGCGAGTGGACTCCCTGAGGGGGCCCACGGCGAGAGACAGGTGTGCTAAAGCTCAGAGAGGTGCGGCTCCAGGAGGTGGAGGGGCCTAACCCTGAGAGAGAGTGGACCCCCGAGAAGGGCTGTCACACTGAAGGGGGTTCCCCCCAGGGACCGCACGGGGCCAAGAGTGGGCACGACCTGTGAGTCCGTGACACCCTGGACGCTGCTTCCCAGCGGGAGCTCAAGGGCCAGATTAAAACGTCTCGAGGGCCAGATGTGGTCCCTGGGTCGTAGTTTGCCCACCCCTGGATTAGACAGTTGGCAACCCTACCTCTGTTCCAGGACGGGTGTACCGATAGGGTAAATAAGCAACGGGCACTAAAAACCCCCAGATCCCACATCAGTGATTTCTCCTCCATTAGGAAGCCAACCTGCCTGGCCCCCACAGCTGCTGCCACTTGGCAGAGGGACAACAATATTAGGGGCTAAAAGATGACTAAAATGACTAAAATATGCATGATAGAAGGCTGCCCCGTGGGCATAGGCCCTGACTTTCATTTTTCCCCGGGGGGCTCCACCCTTGCTCTACCCCAAGGCCCCACCCCCATTCTGCCCCTGAGGCCCTGCCCTCGCTCCGCCTCCTCCTGCCCCCATTCTGCCCCTTGCCCGAGGCTCCCGCCCACCCGCCACTTGCTGCTCTCCACCCTCCCCCAAGTCCCTCCCCCAGTCGCCAAACAACTGACCGGCATGGTGCCACCCAAGAGCTGGTCGCTGGGGCCCCACCGAACAGCTGTGGCTGGTGGGTGCTGAGCACCCACTATGTTTTTTGGAGCACCCATGGAGTCGGCACCTATGCCTGTGGGTAGCAGGCCCCAGAGAGGGCCACAGGCAGTGTTCCCTCTAATTTTTTATGTCCATGTGCGGAATGAATTTTGTTCTGTGCACCAATATGGAGGTGTTGTGTGGTGGGGGTGGGGCCGAGGGGTTCAGAGTGTGGGAGGGGGCTCAGGGCTGGGGCAGAGGATTGGGGCGTGGGGGGGGGTGAGGGCTCTGGATGCGGGTGAGGGCTCTGGGGTGGGGCCGGGGATGAGGGGTTTGGGGCATGTGAGGGGGCTCAGGGCTGGGGCAGAGGGTTGGGGTGAGGGTTCTGTCTGGGGGTGTGGGCTCTGAGGTGGGGCTGGGGATGAGGGGTTTGGGGTGCAGGAGGGAGTGAGGGTTCTGTCTGGGGGTACGGCCTCTGGGGTGGGGCCGGGGATGAGGGGTTTGGGGTGCAGGCTGCCCCGGGACTGCGGTGGGGAGAGAGGACTCCCCCGCAGCCCTCTCTAGCCGCAGCAGCTTGGGGTCGGGTGAGAGGCACCTCTCCACGGCAGTGGTAGCTCCAGCGGGGCTGGGCTGGGCTGGGGAAGGGCCACCTCTCCCCGCCTGCGTGGCCCTTGATAGCCTGCTGCACTGCCGCACGGCTGCGCAGCTTACAGGGAACTTAGGCCACGGGCCCCAAGGGTAGCAGGCTCCACTCCTGCCCTTGGCGTTGCCCAGCCCCCCAGCCTCACCTTCATCTCGTCCATCCAGTTGATGCCTTGAAGCATGTCCTGGAAGAGCTGCTGCAGCGTCAGGTTCTTCTCGAGCCGCTGGCGCCGGGCGTGGAGCAGCTCCAGCAGGTAGTCCCACAGCCGCAGGATGTTGTCCTTCCGGGCCTTGATGCGCTTGATGTCGTGGTAGTTCTCCGCCTCCAGCTCCCGGGCCACCTCCTCGATGGCCTGCACCCGCTCCTTGTAGGCCGCCGTGTCCGTCTCGATGGCCTCATGCTTCTTCTTGGCAGCCTCCACCGCCGGCAGGTCGCAGCCGAAATTATCCTGTCCAGAGACAGCCCTGGTCAGACGCAGCCCCCGCAGCAGCCGCGCCACAGAGAGTGGGGCAGGGGCTTCCCAACGCCATTAACGGGAACGGAGTCTCCAAACCCCACCGGTCGGGAGCCCGGGTGCCTGCACCTCTATCCAGCAGGAGCGCGAACCGGCACCAGACGCGCCACCATGCCCCATCCTTGCCCTTACGTATCCGTGTGCCGTGCAGAGAGCAAGGGGGCCGTGCTCCAAGGGGGAGTGGGGTCTGGGTGGGACCCACCAGGGAGGATGTGTCACCTGCACAGCTGGGCAGACAATGGACTTCTCGTTTTGCCGGCAATTCTGAAAACTCGTCGGGGGGGGGGCGGCGGGGGGCGGGGAGGGAATTGTTTTAGGCTGCCCCGAAAATGATGTTTTTTCTAAACATTTCATTTTGATTTGGACCATTTTTAAACATTTTTTATTGTTTTTAAATAAAAATTAAAGAAAATACGAAGACCAAAGGTCGTTTAGAACCAGAAAAGCAAAAGGTTTCAATTCTTCCAGATTTTTTTTTTTTTAAATGTGTTGATAATTTGGCAAAACCGCCACGCCGCGGCGAAACATTCCCGCCTCGCCGAATCTGCCTTTTTCTCCCCAAAGGGCTTTGTACAAAATAATCGCCGGGCTCTAGTTCCAGGCCCCTCCCTGGGCCGGATCCACCGAGGATATGAGCTGTTCCAGCCCAGTTACACTGTAGCTGCCCTTGCGGTTCGCTTCGGAGGACCCTGGGTCAGTCCCGGCTGGGACAGGCGCATGGACAGTGGTTTGAGCATTGGCCTGCTAAACCCAGGGTTGTGAGTTCAAACCTTGAGGGGGCCACTTAGGGATCTGGGGCAAAATCAGTACTTGGTCCTGCTAGTGAAGGCAGGGGGCTGGACTCGATGACCTTTCAGGGTCCCTTCCAGCTCTATGAGATAGATAGGTATAGGTATGAGCAGCAGCAGCGGCAGCCAGCCCTTAGTGCAGCCGGGCGCTGCTCGCAGGACAAAGGGTGGAGGAAGGGTCGTGAGGAGAAGTGGGGTAAAGCGACGCGCTGCTTGGAAGAGCAGCTCTGCACAGATGGCCTCAGGAGCTCTGTGCTCACTGCCACGCAGTTGCTGTGGGTCACAGTGCACTCCCCCCCCCCCCCCCCCCCCGCAGGGTGTTGCAAATTAGCAAAACTCCACGGCCTTCAGGGGACGGCAGCCGCAGGTCTGGCCTTGCCAACTGTCTAATGGCACAAACCCAAACACCCTTGCCCTGCCCTGCCCCTTCCCCAAGGCCCCATCCATGCCCCTTCTCCGAGGCTCCAGCCCCCCCGCATCCCTCCCTCCCTCTCCTCCACCCTCACTCACTTTCACCAGGCTGGGGTGGGGGTTGAGGTGCGGGCTCTGGGCTGGGGCCGAGGGGTTTGGAGTGTAGGAGGTGGCTCCAGGTTGAGCCTGGGGCAGGGGGTTGGGGTTCAGGAGGGGGTGCGGGCTCTGGGAGGGAGTTTGGTGTGGGAGAGGGCTCCAGACTGAGCCTGGGGCAGGGGCTTGGGGTGCAGGAGGGGGTGCAGGATCAGGCTCTGCGAGGGAGTTTGGGGGAGGGATGCAGGCTCAGAGCTGGGGCAGGGGGTTGGGGTGCAGGAGGGGGTGCAGGATCAGGCTCTGAGAGGGAGTTTGGGTGAGGGGTGCGGGCTCTAGGCTGGGGCAGGGGGTTGGGGTGCGGGAGGAGGTGAGGGGGGCGGCACTTATGTTGGGCGGCTCCCGAAAACGACCGGCACATCCCTCTGGCAGCAACTCCTAGGTGGAGGGGCCGGGGGTCTCTGTGTGCCACCCCTGCCCGCAGGCACCAACCGCACAGCTCCCATTGGCCGCAATTCCCGGCCAATGGGAGCTGTGGAGTCGGTGCTCAGGGCGGGGGCAGTGCACAGAGACCTCCTCCCCCTCGGGCTGCAGGGTCGGTGCTGGCTGCTTCCGGGAGCGGCACAGGGCCAGGGCAGGCAGGGAGCCTCCTTAGTCCCACTCTGCTGCCGGACTATTAGTGCCCCAAATCTCCCAGTTTGGCTGCAGTAGCCTCTGGGAGATAGGGCCTGATTCTGGGAGGGTTGGCAACTCTACTGCTCTGTCTCCCCGCCGGCAGCCCGCGCTCCGTACCTGGGCCAGCAGGCGCTGGTTTTCACTCAGCCACGTCTCCCGCATGGCCGCCTTGCGGTCAAAGCGCCTGGCCAGCTGCTCCAGCTTCTCCTGCCGAATGAGCTCGTTTCTCAGGGCCAGCTCCCGCTCGTGCTCTGCCTTCTCCAGCCGTTCCCAGGCCTGCTCAGAGGCATCACGGAAAGAGTGAGGCTTCACCGGGCATGCGAAACCAGCTGGCAGGCCCAGAAAGGGCTAATAACGGTCCTAACAGACGGCCCATTGCAGGACCAGCCAGAAAGCGTTCTGCTCCCCTGCTGGCTGCCTCCCCCAATGGCCCCACGGACATCCTGCTCAGGGCCGGCTCCAGGCACTAGCGCCGCAAGCTGGTGCTTGGGGCGGCCCATGGAAGGGGGCGGCACGTCCGGGTCTTTGGCGGCAATTCGGCGGCGGGTCCCTCTCGGAGGGAAGGACTGGCTGCCGAATTGCCGCCGAAGAATGAAGCGGCGCGGTAGAGCAGCCGCCGAAGTGCCGCCGATCGCGGCATTTTTTTTTTTCTCTCTTCGCCGCTTGGGGCGGCAAAGAAGCTGGAGCCGGCCCTGATCCTGCTGCTTCAGCAAAGTGCCAGCAGGCCCCGGGGGGGTGAGATCTTCCCTCCCTTGTAGCCGCACTGAAATCTATATTGTATCTCTCTGGACTTACCTGGGAAACGCTCGCTGAGCCCTAAGGAAAGCCAGGGAAGCACACGCCTAATGTTAAGGGCGTGTTTAAGTCCCCCTGGCTTCCATGTGAGCTCGCAGCGCCCGTCCTGAGCATGGGGCTAAGTGCTCTGCTGCATCCAACGCCAGCTGGCCCTTCCCCCCAGCCCTTCCCCTTGGGTGTATGGCGACAACTGGGGTCAATGGGCGAGCTGCAAAACGGGCACCCAAAGCGGAGTACAGCCAAAGAGTGCGGCCAGCCGGTGAGGCCCCCCCCCCCATTCTGGACGGCGTCTCAGGGCCTGTCTACGCTGCAATCGGAGCTCACGTGTAGCTTGGATCCAGCCTGCTCGGGTGCAGACAGCAGTGAAGCCCCAGCAGCCTGGGCTGTGTAACCTCACCTGGGCTAACCTATACTGCCGCCGCTCCGCTGCTATGTGCTAGATCGAAGCTGGCTGGGGACCGTCACCCTGAGCTGCAGTCATCCCATCCCCTAAGTGACCACGTCCCCCCTCCCTCTCCCGATGCAGGTGGGAAGCAGGAGTTCCAGGTACCCGGTTGATGTCGGACACGAGTCTCCCTTCATGAGGGGTGTACGCTTTCTGGTTGTTAGCTCGCATCCGGGACTGGATGGTGAAGAGCAGAACCTCGAGATTCCCCTTCTCCTGGAACCTGCGCGGCGAAAGGGAGAGATTACGGACAACGGGCGGACCGAGCTAGCCCCGTCGCTGAGGGACAGCACTGTCCAAACTCTGGCGTCAGTAACAGGCGTGCTGCTCAGGGCTCAGGGCTGGGCAAGCCAGAAGCAGAACATCCGGGTGATTATGGGCTGAACTTACTCGTGTTTCCACGGGGGATAGCTAACGTACCACTGTGCAAGGCATTGGTAGGGCCTCCTCTGGAATAGTGTGAGCAGTTCTGGTCACCCAGGCTCATGAAAGATGAATGCAAAGTGGGCCAAGTGCAGAGAAGAGGTTGTAACGCCTGGAGCAGAGCCCCAAGCCCTGCCAGGCGCACAGCACAGGAGTTGCAGGAGACGTCACTATGGGGTGAGTGCCAGGCAGGACCCAAACCCCAACTCTCTGGGGGGGCCGGATCTGACCAAAACCACCCCACAGCCTCCAACCCCAGACTATTTACTGAGTCATGACAGGCCATAAACTGTTACAAGCGGATCCCGAGCCCATAAAGGTTGAGAACCACTGCTTTGGACTTCATTTCAGTCAAGAATCATTATTAAGAGAGGCAGTGTGGTCTAGTGGGCAGGGCACTGGTGTGGGAGTCAAGTAGAGCTGGGTTTGATTCCCAGCTCTGCCACCAATCTGTGCCGCAACCTTGGGTGAGTCGTGGCCGCTCCGTGCCTCAGTTTCCCCACCTGGACCATGGAGATAAGGCTACCTCCTTTGTACAGCTCATTGAGCGGGATGGATGAAAAGCGCCTTAAAGAGAGTGATGAAGGCAAGTACAGCAGAGCTGGCTTCCTAACCCAGGAACTGCTTACTTGGGGGGCTTTTCCACGGTGCGGTAGGTGCTGAAACATTGCAGCTGCTGCTGCACCCCCGTCAGGGAGTTGGCAAACGTGCGGCTGTTGAGAACGGTGATGGTTTGCTCGATCCAGGTCAGCAGGTCAGAGGCCAGCCCTCCGTACCTCTCAATCATCCTCTCCGTCTCCATCAAGTGGTCCATCACCTTCGGCAAGCAGAGGAGAACAATGAACACTGGCAGCGTCTGTGCTCCTGCATGGCAGGGACCCACTCCGGGTGCATATGCCCAGGGAGGGTACGCAAGGGAACCACAGGACCATGCTGGGCTGGGGCTGGGCCCCCCAATCCCCCACCAGAGCCCTGACCACCGGGCCATGCATGGGTGGGTTAGGGCTGGGCCTCCCACATCCCAGGCCAGAGCCCTGACCTCTGTAGCGTGATTAGGTGTCCGGTTTTCGACCGGAACACCCGGTCAAAAAGGAGTCCTGGTGGCTCCGGTCAGCACTGCTGACTGGGCCGTTGACTGTCCGGTTGGTGGCACCCGGGAAACAGCCGGCATGTCCCCCCTCCGGCTCCTACGCGTAGGGGCAGCCATAGACTCCACACGCTGCCCCCGCTCCAAGCACCGCCCCCGCAGCCCCCATTGGCTGGGAACCATGACCAATGGGAGCTGCAGGGGTAGCGCCTGCGGACGTAGAGCTGCCTGGCTGTGCCTCCATGTAGGAGTCAGAGAGGGGACACGCCGCTGCTTCCGGGAGCTGCTTAAGGTAAATGCTGCCCGGAGCCTGCACCCCTGACCTCTTCCCAGGCCCCAACCCCCTGCCCCAGCCCTGATCCTCCTCCCACCCTCCGAACCCCTCGGTCCTAGCCCGGATCACCCTCCTGCACCCCAAACCTCTCATCCCCAGCTCCACCCCAGAGCCCACATCCCCCAGCCAGAGCCCTCACACCCCCCCCACCCCAACCCCCTGCCCCAGCCCGGAGCCCCCTCCCACACCCTGAACCCCTAATTTCTGGCCTCACTGCAGAACCCGCACCCCCAGCCCAGAGCCTGTACCTCCTCCCACACCCCAACCCCCTGCCTTAGCCCAGAGTCCCCTCCCGTACTCCGAACCCCTTGGCTCCACCCCCCAGCTCAGACCCCCCTCCCGCACCCCAAACCCCTCATCCCTGGACCCACCCCGGAGCCTGCACCCTCAGCTGGAGCCCTCACCCTCTCCCGCACTCCAGCCCCCCTGAACCAGCCTGGTGAAAATGAACGAGTGAGTGAGGGTGGAGAGAGCGAGCGACGGGGGGAATGGAACGAGCAGGGGCGGGGCCTCAGAAAAGAGGCAGAACATGGGCGGGGCCTCGGAGGAGGGGCGGGGTGGGGCAAGGATGTTCGGTTTTGTGCGAGTAGAAAGTTGGCAACCCTAGACCACCGGGCCATGCTGGGATGGGCTAGGGCTGGGCCCCCCACATCCCAGGCCAGAGGCCTGACCACCAGGCCATGCTGAGTTGGGCTACGGCTGTCTCTTTCTCGCTCGCTCCCTTTCGTTTTCTCGTGGCCCTTGCCACGAGAAGGGGCTAGTTGTTGTGCTGCTGCAGAATAAAAACAAACACCTGAAACCTGGACATTTTTCACGAAAGGGAATTGGTGTTTCCAGGCCAGGCCCTGCCCTAACCCCTCGGTTTCCGAAGCTGGGAGAAGGGACTGCGTTAGGGGCCTTGGGGCTCAGAGACGAGGGGGATGGAAAGTGCTGTTGGCGGGGGGGTGGCTGGGCCTTAAAGAGGTTTCACAGATTCTGCTGGTTTCACAGATTCATAGGCCTTAAAGGTCAGCAGAGCCCATTCAGGGCCTCCAGTCTGAGCTTCTGCAGACCAGGCCAGAGAGCCTCCTCCAGCCATCCCTGGGCCAGCCCAGAACTCAGGGTTGAGCCAGAGCGGGGCTTTCAAAGAGACAATCCAGCCTGGATTTACAGATGCCAAGTGATGGAGAACCCAGTACCCCGTCCCGTCCCTGGGTCTGTTTTTCCATTGCATAACTCCCCTTCCTGTTAAGAATTTGCACTTTCTTTCTAGCCCGGATTTATCTAAATTCCCCGCCCTGCCACGGACTCGCTTCCTGCCTTTGCCTGCTAGCGCGAGGAGCCTCTGCTGGCTTATCCAAAAGAAGATTAAGAGGCAGCTGGTTCATGCGCTGTAAGTACCGATTTGTACAACCCTTAGAAGACACAAGAGCTCGTGTGTACCACACTGGCATACACTGCTTTGTATCAACGTCTTGGGCTAGACCTTCGCCTGGCGTGCACCCACTGACTCCAAAGGAGCCAATTCACACCAGCTCAGGACCTGGCCCTTTGAATTAAGGACTAAACCAAAGAACGGACCGTCACGTGTCTCTGATCTAAATCAGAGCAGGCCCAGGAGATCCCTGCGGAGGAGGTGCTGTGATACAGCTCTCCAAGGCTATGTTTTGGTAGGGTCTGCTTGGTTTCCATTGCTTGTGCATATTTTATATGCTTCCTGTGAACTTGCAGAATGGCGTTCGGCTCAATGAAGCCTGAAAAGAAGAAATGGAAGCTCATGGCACCCGAGAAGGCCCAAGCACGCCGAGTCGGGGACCAAGGGCTCCGCGCTCACCTTGCCGACCCGTTTCCCTTCCACCGCCAGAACCTTCATCTTGGAGAAGTAGTGGTAAAACGCCACCACATAGGTGATGATGGATTTCTCATCGGGGTTCTCCGTGAAGACATCTGCACAGCAGAGAGGGCAAGAAAGTAGTGAAGGACTCTGGGACAAAAGTGCTGGCTTGAAATCGTGAGCAATAGCCTTGTGATGCACCGATACCGAGGCCTAACACTAAACCGTCATCCCCAGTCATGTGTGCCGGAGCATCCCATTTACCCGCTGGGATGGAGTCACCCACACACGATGGCAGACGCAGAGCGAGTTAAAACAACCCTTAGAACATTCCATGGCACAGCGTCTGAAAGGGGCCCATTTTCAAAAGCTAAACCTCTCTCGACAACACCGCTGTGAGGTCTCCTTTCCCTGAAACCCGGGATCGTGGTGAACATGAAATTCCTGCCATTGTTCTGATAAAAGATTTCACCAGAAGTGATCCTTTCTGGGAAGCCCATTGACATCGTCTTGGGTTTACACTTGTTTTAAGAAGGCCAAGCGGGAAACTTACAGCGCTCCAGCGCCCTGTGCAGGACATTCCATACAAAGATTACAAATGAATAACGGCATCTGGCTCTTGTCTAGCACGTGTCCTCTGTAAATCCCAAAGCACCTTCCAAAGCCGGGCAGGAGCATCATCCCCATTTTTTTAACAAATGGGGAAACTGAGGCACAGCAGGGCCAGGACTTGCCCCAGGTCACCCACTAGAGCCAGGAATAGAACCAAAAGACCCAGTCCAGTGCTCTACCCACTAGGAAACACTTCCTTCCTAACATCATAGTGGGGAGGGGGTGCACTTTGCACACACCACTAAGGCATTGTTTCATTTTTAAGGTGGCCTTTAATATTTTGCGCTAAGTTGTGCCATGCAGCTCCGACCCTGTGCAAGGGCAGGGTGAGACAGAGCCGAGTGCATTGCAGTAACCTCGGCGGGGTGGGGTACGTGTGAGCCAGGTGGCCCTTACCTTCCGGGTCGAGGAGCTGGGTGATGCCCAGCTGCCGCTCGGCCACGCTGAAGGCATGCTCCAAGTTGTGCCGGGCATTCGAATGCTCCAGGTTCTTAAAGTCGATCAAGTCGGGCCTGCGAATGCAGAGGAACTTTAAGATCTGCACTAGGCGAACGGAATGAAACGACGTGTGACAAGGCACTTTCCAAGCTGACAGCCTGGCTGCTCTCTGGGACCTTCTCCAGCCCGGCAGTATCCGGGCGCCTCACGGTCCCTAACGCATGTCTCCTTGGCAGCAGGGCAGGGCTTTTATCCCCGGTGGGCAGAAGGGAAACTGAGGCACGGCACCTAAGTGACTTGCTCGAGGTCGCCCAGCAAATCTGGGGCAAAGCAGGGAACTGAATCCAGGTCTCTCGAGTCCCAGTGCAGGGCACAAACCACTGGGCCATCCTAGCCCTGGAGCCCACCCTAACGATGGGGCAAGGGGTTGGTGAGGGGAGAGCGGCTAGCGAGGGTGGTGACGGGGCTCTTACCTGTGCTTGTGGATCAGGGCGTTGAAGGCCAGGCCGTCCTTCCAGCTGGAGGTGAAGTTGGTCACGTTAACGTGGGGATAGCTGCACGACAAAGAGGAAACATGGCGTCACCCTCCAGCCCAAGCGCTGTGCTGGGTGTGGCTCCTAGAAAGGCAGGTCTAGATGGCTGTTTGGCCTGGGAGACAGGGGCCAGAGCGCTGGATACCTGCATGGGAATGCAGAGGAACCTACCAAAAGCAAAGGGGAGCCGGGAGCCTGAATCCCAGAGGAGGCCACTTGGGAGATCCCAGCCTTACCATGTTTTTCAGCACTAGACACAGACACCATGTACTTCTTACACTGCCAGGAACGTCCTGGAAGGCCAGATGCGCCTAGCAAGCCAGAGGGCCACTAGACTATTTGAGACATGTATACCCCACCCCCTCTGCTGGTGCCGATGGGATTCGTGGGCCCGTTAGATTGTAGGAACTCCAGATGCTGTTCTGACTCAGCCTCCTGGACTGGAAAACACTGGATCCCGTAAGCCAGACTCGTGTGGCCGGGCTGCTTCTGTCGATGCTGGGATGGGGACAGTTATGAGCTCCTAGCATTAGCTGGATCGTACCCCGCGGTCTTCATCTGACACCAGAGTAGCAGCGCTTCCTTGGCAGAGCGCGTCTCGCGGCCTTCCGGAGTCTGCACGATGATGTCTTCGATCTGAGAGAAGCACAAAAAGCATTCCAGAAGGACCCCGAGCCTGCTGCCCAGGACACAGCCGAGGGGCTTCCCCCAGGGCAGGCGCTGTCTAGCAGTCTTAGGTTCATATGTGCCCAGCTACTCGGGAGGTCCTGGGATCTGAAATAGCCAGGAAAGGCCGGCAGAGGCAGGAGACTTTTGTGCCCCGAGCACCCCAGGGCTGGGAAGCCAGCTCTCCCCTCTGCCCGGCACCCCTACAAGCAGCAGTTTCTGCCGCCCGCCCGCCTTCCCTGCTCCTCAAGGGCTCTGCCCCGGGAGCAGCCCAGCAAGCAGACGGCGACTCAGCCTGTTCCCCCTGAGCGAGCAGGAGGCGGGGCCATGTGAGGAGGAGGCGGCATGGGAGCGGGGCCTTGGGGAAAGGGGTAGTGCAAGGGCGGGGCCGCAGGGGAAAGGAGTAGTGCAAGGGCAGTGCCTCAGGGGAAAGGGGTAGTGCAAGGATGGGGCCTCAGGGGGAAGGAACGGCATGGGGGCGGGGCCTCAGGGGGAAGGGGCGGTGTGGGGGTGGGGCCTCAGGGAAGGGGCAACACGAGGGTGGGGCCATGTTTCAGGCACCGGTGACCCCCCACTTTTAGGAAGCTTCTGCAGCTCCTGCCTCCCAGCTGCGCTCCCTCCCACCCATGTCCATCTACAAGGGACGGGCAGGGAGAGGCGGTTCTGCGAAGGCGGCTTCCCTCTCTGAAGCGGGGAGCTGGCACAAGGGAGTAAACGGGTGCCGAGCGCCCCTCATTCTGTGCCCCCGGCTCCCTGCACACAGCACAGCCTGGCTGCCAAACGCTATAGCCGGGGACGTGCCCACGGCCCCGCTCACCAGCTGGGCTCAGAGCCAGGCCTACCTGGAAGCGGAGGATGATGGTCCAGATGAGGCCCAGCACCAGTCGGTGGTTGCCGTCCACAATGTCGTGGGAGCCCATGTTCTCCAGGTGCACATGCTTCTCCTTGAGGAACTGCAGCGCCTTGTCCACGTTCTCCAGGCAGTGGATGCGCATCCGTCCCTTGGTGGGCTTGGGCTGGGAGAGGACAGATGATGAGCCAATCACCCAGGGCGCGCGCAGCCACCAGGCCTGGTGCAACGGTGCCCCCCAGCCGGCTGGAGCACACAGACGCCAGTGTGATGCAGAGCCTACAAACTAACCAGGGTGGGCAGAGGAAACAGGCTGGCGCAGCCCTCCCTGCCCTGTTCCCATCAGAACTCAGCCTCCCCAGGCAGCTGGGAGAATGTCTTGCACCCACACATCGCCGCTGGCCTCGGTCACCCCCTTCCCTGCAGCCTGGAGCCCTCCCCGTCCTGCTATGCGCCTCAGACTTTGAACAAAGGGATTCGGCCCAGATCTATAGGGGCTTCTGCCTATGGACAGTGGGCCCAATCCTGGGCTGAGGAGATGCGGCCAGCCACACTGCTGCTGCAAAGCAGCCCCCGCCCCAGCCCTGAGGGAGGATCCTGGATGGGGCAGAGCACTCCACCAGATGGTGACGTACAGGAGGGGCCTATGCCCAGGCTCCTCTGCCCTCTGGCTATTCCCACCTGGCGGCCAGAGTCGGCTCGAGCAGCCTTCGGGGCCAAACCAGCACGGCGCCGCATGTGGGGCCGCGCAAGGGGCCACTCCGCCACCTTCCTCCGCAGCGGCAGCAGGGACTCCGGCCCAGCGAGTGTAAAGCAGCGAGCCCGGAGCTGGAAGCTGCAGCCAGGCCAGGGCTGGGCAACCAGCTCTTCGCGGAGAGGAACGCACGGCCCAGGAGAGAATGTTTTCCGGGGCCCTTTGTTTTAATGTCTGGTAGCTTGAGGTGGCAGCAAGAGGCGTCCACGTGCGAGCGAGCCCAGAGCTAGTGGCTGGGCATGTTCACACGCACAGACCCTCCTGCACTCCTGCTCGTCAGTCCTTGGCCGCTCTGCTCAGGCTGCTAGCAAGGAGCCAGCTGGAGGGTGGCTTTTGTGGGGCAGGTGTTTGTCCATGGATCCCTGGGTGGAGAACCCTCCCCCCCGTCTCCCAGAGGCCATGGAACGCTCCACCATTGACAGATGGAGCTGCTGGTCGCTTCCACCCGGGCTAGATTCCCATGGACAGGGACTCCCATGGGGAGACAAAGGTGCATCCTGGGGGATGAAGTCCCACCGGGGAGCCTGGTCTGTAGGAGAGAATGGGAGTGTAGGGCACCCGGACTACAACTCCCACATGGCACTGTGGTGGTGTTTTCGAATCCAAATATTTCTGCCTGTGGTTTTCCACCGAGACGTGGAAGTTCTCCGCAGCAAAGCAAAGCGTTTCCAGACCGGCTCCGCTGTGCCCTCTGAGATGGCCACCTTTCAACGCTGCCTCTTTCGACAACAGAGGAAAGGCTCAGCACAGTACGTGTGGCCTGTATCACACATCCCAGCGGAGGGGAAGGAGGAATGGAACTCACCAGGGGCTCTCCCGAAAGCACTTCCAAGAGCTTGATCAGCATCCGCCCGTCTCGGAGGTCCATGTAGAGATCGGAAATGCGGCAGGTCATGCGAGCAAGGTGTGAATTCACCCACTTGGTGAAGGTTTTCTTCTGCACGGCTTCCCGCTCATCTGCAACAGGAGAAAGGCCCCACCACCCTGCTCCAGAGTCCTGCACCAGCACCCCGGAACAGGGAGCCGGGAAACAACTGTCCCAAGCCCCGCGGACCTGGGCCCTGGGTCAGGCATGAATTCCCATTCAGGAGAGCACATAGGCATGCGCTTAGCTTGAAGAACGTGCTCAAAACCTATGCATGGAGCTTGTGCTTTAATGCTTCCCTGAACTGGGGCCATGATACACCACACTTCATAGATTCCTACATTCCAAGGCCAGAAGGGACCATTGTGATCATCTCATTGGACCTCCTGGCTAACACAGGCCAGAGACCTGCTCCCAAATAATCCCTAGAGCAGAGTTTTTAGCAAAACATCCAATCTTGATTTAAACATTGCCAGTAACGGAGAATCCACCACAATCCTGGGTAAATTGTTCCAGTAAATTACCCTCCCTGTTAAACTTTTACACCTTATTTCCAGTCTGAATGTGTCTAGTTTCAACTTCCAGCCACTGGATCCTGTTAGGTCTTTGTTTGGTAAATTGAAGAGCCTATTATCACATTTCTGTTCCTCGTTTAGTTACTTATAGGCAGTGATCAAGTCACCCCTTAACCTTAGCAAGGAAATTTTTGATTTTTCTTTAGAAATTCAAATACTGAAAAATGCTGACTGAAAACCGAAACATTCCAATTCTGTAAATGCAGCGTGCTGCCTCCTGGGAGCAGTTGTTCAGGTACCCTGTGGGCCAGGCTACCTGCTCAGACTACATCTCCCAAGATGCACCCTGGTCTCCCCCTCTTGGAGAAGGAAGGTGGTGCATTATGGGAGTCCCTGGCCATGGTGCATCATGGGAGATGTAGTCCAGCTGGGAGCCTAGCCCACAGAAGAGAATGGGGACATGAGGCACCCAAACTACAAATTCTACAAGGCACTGTTGCAATATTTCTGCATTAAAATATATCAGGTTTTCAGCATTCATTTTTTTGATAAAAAATGAACACTCTCCTTAGAAAGCAGAACTTTTTGCAAAAAAAACCCTTTAGTCCAAAACACAAATTTCCATGAAAAAAGTATTTCTCAGTGGAAAAATTCCCATCAGCCCCAGTGTTTGTAGAGTGCCCAGTGCAATGGGGCTGCAATGCTGCCTGTGGCCTGTGGGTGGCAGTGCAATACAAGTTCTTAGTAGTAATAATAAACACTGTTAAGAATCCCCCCCTCCCGTGGACCCAGCACCTGGTGCAGTGCATGGCTCCTTCCTGCACTGGATATGGTTTCTCTGACGTTCCACTGCGGCTGCAGCTTAGCCCAGCCAGAACCTCACGGCGAGCGTGTGCCTGTGTCTCTACCCCGCTGCGTTTGCACTGCGCCCAGCTCTGGGGTGTGCCAGTCACGGGGAGCGCTTTCTGGCTGCAGTGGGGCAGTGCATTTCAACAGTCTGCTTGCTCCTTAGCGACAGCGATGGGCTGCAGCACACAGCCAGGACCGGGGAGTGAGTAATAGCAGCACAGTGAGGCCGCCTGCTTTTCCTTCCATGACTGTTTCGATTAGCGCAGGGCCTGAGGCAGCTCGGGGGACCAAGCCTCCGCTCTCCTGGCTGCTGCACGAACAGACGGAAAGACACGCGAGCAGCCAGCGTTGCTGGCGGGCTCACTCCATCCTTCCCTGGTAAGAAAATGCTGTTCGGGGAGGGGGGTTTTCCCTCCTCCACTTGGCCCCACACGTTAAAAGGAAAGCGCAGCAGGGCCCGGGGCCGCGGTGACCAACGCCTCACGCACAGAGGGCATCTCTGCTGTGGGAAACAGAGTTACACGGAGTTCCCTGGGAAAACGCTACACGCAGATGCTGTGCCAGGGTGGCCGGTTCCTTCACGGGGACCTAGGGGCAGCCAGCCCTGTGCAGTTAGTCCTGCCCCACCCCTCCTGCCTTGGGGGTGGCACTTACAAGGAGCTCCTGTGGGAGCCAGTACTGGTCCAGCTGGGAGTGCTGGACTGAGCTAACAGCTGCAGGCAGAAACGGTGGAGCCTGGACTGCAACTTGGGGCTCCTGACTCAAGGAACGAGACACTGAACTGGGGTGTGGCGCTTTCCCCTAAGCAAATGGGGAAACTAAGGCAGGGCACTCGGGAGGGGGCCGCCCAGTGACAGGCTGCTTCTCCTGAGCCACAGCGGCAGACGGGAGCCTGGTACATTGGAAGAACAAAATTAAGCCAATAAATACTTCATCAGTGTAAAGAATTTCCATCATGAATGGGTGTGAAGGCGGCGGCAGGGGGAGCCCTGAGCTGGGAAAAGCGTCATGGACGTGGTTCTCATCAGCCACCATCATGGCTTCAGGGTGTCAGGCTCCCTCCAGACTGGGCCAGGAAACCAGCACACTGATCATTTCGCACGTGTGAATTGCAGTTGGATGCAGGTTCCAGGCGGCTCCTGACGCACCTTATCTAATCGCTTTCCAGAGAGAGACACCTTGGCTCATGGCCATGTGATGGATACTCCCCTCCACAGGCTGTGTGCCACTTGCGCGGGCCTGGCAGGGGGCTGCTGCGTGGTGACGAGGTGGCAGACAGGCACGCTGCCACACCAATTGTCCACAGGCACAGAGCCCCCTACAGGCATCCTGCCAGTGGCGTAGCTTAGAGCACCCCCTTAGCTGCTCTAAACAACTCCAGGGCCAGGCAGAGCATGAGCAGAGCGCTATGGCTGGCTGCCTGATGTCTCTCCTCCCTCCTCTGAGCCCCGGAAGAGTGGACAATTCCCTGCACAGAACTGAGGCCTTAGATTTGGGATGCGGTTTGTCATCAGGGCTCTGCATCTCTCCCTGAGACAGCAGTAGCAGGCTGCAAAGGGATTCCAGGAAACACAGATGCCTGACCCGGGCTCCCAGTAGCTGAGGGAGGGGAGAAATGCTTTTCTGAGACTCTGTTTATAAATGTACAGTGAGCGCCATTCTTGGCTCTGTTGCTTGTCGGCTGGGCAACCTTGGGCAAGTCCTTTGCCTGCTTTGTGCCTCAGTTTCCCCACCTGAGAAACCGAGATAATGATCCCAACCTCCTTTGTCAGGTGCTTTGAGATCTACTGATGAGACATGCTGGATAAAGGCTAGGTTCGTTATCAAGGCACCGCATTGTTCGCCCGGTGCAGGAGCCCTGGACAGCTCAGCCAAGGCGCCCAGGGAAAGCCGAAGGTCACAGCAAAGGGCAGGCAGCGTTTTTCCATTGAGGCTGGTTTTCAACAGCCACCTGGGAGCTTTGACTGAACGTTTTCCGAAAAGCATCAGCTCCCTGCAGAAAACGGCCAGGGTTTGTCCAGAGAACAGAAGCATCAAAACCAAAATGATTTGGGCCCAGAATTTGGGGGCTTCTGATGAAAGGTTGAAATTTTCAGGGGAGAGGGAAAAAAGGAACAAAAACCTCATAGCTTCTCGCCAGCTTTACCCCCGACTCCCATTCCCTGCCAGGCTTGCGAGGTGGGCACCGGGCAGGGAGGGGTTAAATGGCTGGAGGGCAGCGGCAGCTAGGAGGAAGAGGCAAAGAGTGGCTGAGGGGTGGGGAAAATATTGGGAGGGGGACCTAGATGGCGGCGCTGTGCCCACAGGGGAGGGGAGGGCAGGGCAGGGGAGGGCTGGGCCGAGTCTTCATCTGGAAGATATAAAGGCCCAGAAAGGACAGAAGAACCTTGTAGGGTTTTGACTTGTCCAGTGCTCAGTCCCGACCAGCCAGCCCTGACCTGGGATCTTCTGCGAACAGTTCTGTGTCTATCCAGCCATGTGTCTGAGTTCACAGGCGCTGACTTGTATTTTTCCCGGTGAGTGTTCCACCTCTGCGCCGCCCTGAGGCCCCGCCCCCTCAATCCCTTCTCCTGAGGCCCCGCCCTCGCTCCACCTCTGTCCACCCCGCTCCACCCCCTTCCCTCCAAGAGCCTCCCGCCATCCGCAAAACAGCGGATCGGCGGGGCTGCTGAACAGCTGTGGCTGGTGGGTGCCAAGCACCCACTTTTTTTTTTTTGCAGCACCCACGGAGTTGGCGCCTATGTCTGTGCTACTCCTCAGCCCCAGAGACCCAGGCAGATTCTTGGAGCCTTACAGATGGCTACATGCCACCCCAGTATGTTTCCAGCACCCCTAGGGCAGAGTTTAGTTCAAACAGCCAGTGACTGACCATCCAACCCCGGGAGTGGCATGTGCTCCACTTATGGAAGAGCTCCCAGCCCCCCAGAGTTCTTCTACCCAAGGGAAACCCTGATTGTCCCCTGTGCTGGGCTCAGGGGGTCTGTTCTACTGCACCCCGCCCAGACCCCGTCCGCTGTGTTATTGGGGCCCCAACTCAGCAAAGCAGCCTCTCGCCAGCAAAGCACGTGCTCAGTTTTTAAGTCAATGGGGCTGCTCAAAGTCTCCAAAGGTTAAGCAAAGAAGAGGCCCAGAAGGGCTCCATCTGGGAGGTGCTGCGCCCTCAAGGGGGGACGACGCTATCAAGCGCCCGGAGGAGGTAAGCGCGGTACCTGCCAGAGCTTTGATGCGGGATCTCTCGAAGAGCCGTGCGGAGCTGTTGTCATTGTCCAGCTCATCGTCCGAGGCTTCCCAGCGCGCGTTGATCCGGCCGTACTGCTGTTGAATCTCCAAGTGATCGTAGTCGGGGGTGGAGGTCATGTTCCGGGCCTGCCACAGCTGCTCTGGCTTCGGTTACGGGGAAAGGGCCCCTGCAGAAAAGCACATGTGAGCGTCAGCATCTCCCTGGGACGCTCGGGGGAAACTGACGAGCCGCGTCCCACGCAACCGGCTCATTCAGGGGAGCCACGCACCGTCATGGCCACTGGCACCAATTTCTGCCCCAAGCTCTGGCACGTTATGAAATATTCCAGCAGCCCCAGCAGTAGGACAGCCCGACCGAGCTGAAAGCACTCGAACCACTGTGCCCAGTAGGTGGAGACGTAACTCACAAGGAGCCCTGTAGGCTTGTGCCTACAGCTCTATGCTTGTATCACTTGTCATGCCAATAACCTGTCACTGAACTGAGTGAAAGTGACGCAGCAGTGCCTGGCCGACTGGAGAAATGAGTGTTGGGAATATTATCCAGACACTAAGGCCCTGATTCAGAAAAGCGCTTGAACACATGCTCGGGGTTGCCGATCCTCGCCGTATATTGAGGCCACAACTTCAGGAGTCCTGGGATCAGGCAAGATTTTCACCTTGAACTTTTTTTAAAGTATATTTCTAGCTCTCCTGGTTGCAGAGAAAAGCTGGAAAACATGACCTAAAGAATTACTTGGTTAAAATCTCCAGATTTTTTAAACCCATCTCACGCTATTCCGGGCCTGATTCGTGATTTTTGAAAGCTTCAGGTTGGCGACCCCATTGCTTCACTTCAGGTAAGTGCTTAAATTCCACTAATTTTAATAAGACAAGCATAGGTTTGATTTTAAGCCTGTGCCTAAATACTCTCTTGAATCAGGGCCTACTTCTCCCTAGCAGCACAGCTGAAAGGAGTGGTGGTAAACACCGTGTCAGCTTCGAAACTCCACTGGCATTTGTACATCACTGCGTTATTCCAGCTGGCCAGACAGCCTGGCCTCAGGGAAATTCCAATATTGTTTTGTCCTGAATCAGGAGAAAAAGTTGACATATCAAAACAATGGAAAGTTCCAAAAAAAGTTCGGTATGAAATGTTCCGTGTCTGCACTTCCGATCAGCATATTTTGGCTTGGTTCCGTGGGAATCGGTGCCCACTGAGCTGCCGCAGTGCCTCGTGGGAGATGTAGTCCAGTCAGGCCCATAGAGGAGAATGAAGGCATGAGGCACCGAAACTACAACTCCCATGAGGCCCCACAGGAGCTCAGGCAGATTAATGTCGAATTGACCCAAGCTGAAATATTTTCTTTAGATTTCTTTTTTCCCCAGTGGGAAATTTAAAAAAAAAAATTGGTAAAATTTGATAAAATTCTGAAAAAAATTGGTAAAACTCCATAAAATTTTTGCGGAAAGTGCATTTTCCTTGGAAAAAACATTTTGATGGCAGATTCCCGACCAGGATGGCAGCTCCCTTGGAAAGTCCCCGTGAAACAGAGAGAGAGTTACAGGAAACACGTGCTGGTGCGACGGTTCCAGTCCTGCGCCCTCCCTGAAGCCCGGCTAGATACCTGCAGAGTGGGCAGTTGTCCTACACCAAAAAGTCACTCAATCACTTGTTACCTTCCCTAACAAGCCTGCCCTGGCCAAAGGCGTTTTGTTTGCAAAGACGAGGACTAATCTCTTTCTCTTGCAGGAAACCCAAAGGGGGAAGAGGCCAGGGAGAGGGGTCATCCCATAGCGGGCAACAGGCAGGGTGTCCCACCCCCCAGGGCTGCACTTTGCTTTCCATGGAAATGCAGCCTCCTGTGGGGTAAAACCCGTCCACTGTTTAACAGCGTGCAGCAACGCTTCAAAGGCAGGGAGTAAAGACCAATCCCAGGTACAGTGGAAGCTGCACCTAAAAACGAACCATCAAGCGCAAGGACACCTCCCGGCCGGTGTCAGATGGTTACGCGTGGGGCAGGACAGCCAGGTGGCAGAACGCACCTTGACTCTCCAAAACACACCGCGGTGCCAGTGGAACCGGAAGCAGAAATCGGACCATTTGGGTGGCGATTTCGAACGTGTCCAACTGGCTGCCACGTCTGGCCAGGCTAGATTTTGATTAACACTGGAAGACGGCCCAGTTCTCACCACCAACGAAACCCTGAGCCAGGAGCTGCAAAAACAAGCAGCCTGACTTTAGAAAGCAAGGGCTGCTGTATCCACAGCCCCAAACTGGGCCCGGTAGCCGAGCGAGAGCTCCGGACTAGGACGCAGGAGGCCACTGCCCTTCTGGGTGAGCCTGCAAAGTCATTTCCCTACCTCCCTCTGCCTCAGTTTCCCCATCTACCCAGGGGAGATAATGATACTTGGTAAAGTGCTTTGCGAGCAAGTGAAGACAAGTGCTAGGTAAGAGTCGATGCAGGGTCTCCCATGTCCCTGAAGAGTTTCCTAACCACTGGGCTATGTGGGGGTGGGCTGAGAAATGCCACTCTGCCCCTGAGAAACCTTCCCAGTCCAAATGTGATCGCAACTGCTCTGTTCCCATGCAAAGTTCTGGCTTCCACAAATCAGCATCTTCCAATGAAAAAAACGCTTTGTTGAAAAAGTCCTGCCCAGCTCCACTCCCTAATCCCTCCCCCCTCTACCCCTCTATGTACGGGGACGGACGAGGGCACGGAACGGGGAAGCTGCCCGGCTCCGCTCCCTGTGCCCCGCGTACGGGGACGGGCGAGGGAACAGAACGGGAGAGCTGCTCGGCTCTGCGCCCCGCGTACGGGGACGGGCGAGGGGACGGAACGGGAGAGCTGCCCGGCTCCGCTCCCTGTGCCCCGCGTACGGGGACGGGCGAGGGGACGGAACGGGAGAGCTGCCCGGCTCCGCTCCCTGCGCCCCGCGTACGGGGACGGGCGAGGGGATGGAACAGGGGAGCTGCCCGGTTCCGCTCCCTGCGCCCCGCGTTCGGGGACGGGCGAGGGCACAGAATGGGAGAGCTGCCCAGCTCCACTCCCTGCGCCCCGCGTACGGGGACGGGCGAGGGGACGGAACGGGAGAGCTGCTATCCAAGGAGCAGTCTCTCTCCAGGGCACCCCACCCAAGGAAAGCCCCTGGCATGCGTCTCTCATGGCCCCTTCGGGCAGAGAGTGGACGGATTGACGGAGTTGGTTGGTCAAGCGCACTCCATGAAAGCCGGTGGAGTTGCGCCAGCAGCGAGCTCAGCCGGAGGGGTGTGAATGGGGAGAGTCCATGTTTAATCTACTAAGGAGGATTTGGTGTCTCATGCAGCTTCGAAAGAGCTCATCTGGCGCTGGCTCGTTGGGAGCGTGGCCAAGCCTCCGGGTGCACATCTGAGCCGCCGTCTCTGGTGTTTACGGGAAAAGATGAAGATATCAGCCTGGGGGGAGAGGTGGCTCCCAGACAGGAAGCCGCCAGGCACCACGGTTCCCACTGTGTATGGATCCACTACCCCAGACTTCAGGGTCCCCTGTGTGCAATGCCCATTTCATAGCTGCTACCAGGCTCCGCCCTGCCCGTTTGCCCGGGATCCCCTGTGTTGTTCTCTGGGGTACGGCACGTCCGTGCTGCTGTTTTGCTTCCCCTCCAAAGAGGAGATCCTGCCTGAGCTGCCCCAGCGCTGCGCTCCCACCCCTGGCCAGAGCCGCCCGAGTGCCGTGGCAGGAGACACGGGTGGCTTGCTGCAGGATGCACACATGGGAAAGAGGCAGGGCTGATGGGGGGTACCCAGCCGCTCGGGTTTCAGTACAGGCTGGGGCTGGCTTTTGATGGGCACCTCGGTACAGATGGCGTTGTGCCTTTGGGGCCTCTGTGGCCCCAACCTGCTGCCAGTTCCCTGGAGGGGTAACCCCAGCAGAACGCCCTGGGGGATCCCCGCCAGGTTCCCCTGCTCACAGCACCCAGCTGCAGGGCAGCCCACACTCCTGGGCTCACTGACTCCAGCACAGCAGCTCCCTGCCCAATGGTTCTCACCATAACGCGAGGCTAACGGCGGGTTTGCTGAGCGAAGGGAAGAGCCGGAGCGGAAGGATCTCGCAGGGGGGGAGGTGAGGGTTGCCTAAGCAGGTCTGGATTTCAGTGGCTTTCCAGCCCTCCTGAGGTTCAGCCTATCGCTAGTTACCAGGTCAAACCGCCATGGCCTGTAGCTCTGTTTTCTATGCTAGAGCACTTCCCTGGCCCCACCCGCCTGCCCCATGTGCAGCCATTGATAGCAGCGCAGCTTGTGTAACACGCACCATGCACAATACTGTTATTAATTATTAGCATTACAATAGCACCTAAGAGCCCCAAGGCAGATCAGGGCCCCGTGGTGCCAGGCGCTGCACAGACACACAGTGAGAGACAGGCCCTGTCCCAGCTGAGATCAGGGCCCCGTGGTGCCGGGTGCTGCCCAGACACACAGTGAGAGACAGGCCCTGTCCCAGCTGAGATCAGGGCCCCGTTGTGCCAGGCGCTGCACAGACACACAGTGAGAGACAGGCCCTGTCCCAGCTGAGATCAGGGCCCCGTGGTGCCAGGCGCTGCACAGACACACAGTGAGAGACAGGCCCTGTCCCAGCTGAGATCAGGGCCCCATGGTGCCAGGCGCTGCACAGACACACAGTGAGAGACAGGCCCTGTCCCAGCTGAGATCAGGGCCCCGTGGTGCCAGGCGCTGCACAGACACACAGTGAGAGACAGGCCCTGTCCCAGCTGAGATCAGGGCCCCGTTGTGCCGGGCGCTGCACAGACACACAGTGAGAGACAGGCCCTGTCCCAGCTGAGATCAGGGCCCCGTGGTGCTGGGTGCTGCACAGACACACAGCAAGAGACAGTCTCTGCTCTGAAGAGTTTGCAGTCTAAGTACACAGGGAAAGGAAACATTCAAGTCACACAGCAGGTGGGTGGCACAGCCAGGAACCATACCCAGGTCCCCAGACTCCCAGCCCAGAGGCCTGCCCAGGAGAACACACTCCCTCCCTGACTGCACTGTGGGACATTCCATTTCCTTAACACCAAGCAGCTGGGCTCCCCATGGGCCCAGACCTGCATTGCTGCAGCATGGCCGGGTCCCAGTAGACCTGCAGCAAAGTTTTAATGGACGCTTCTCTGTGACGGGATTTCTTTTGGGAAGGAAGTACACCCGCCTGGCTCCCTGGGCAAATCCCCCCTTCCTGGGAGCAGCCACCTCACCTCCTTTCCAGGAGGTGTTTGCCTCTCCCATGCTGGCCTGGCTGCCGGCTGCCACGGGATGGAATGCCGAGACAGCGCGCAGCTGACCCCGGAGCGCGGCGTGGTGCCGTGATCTCACTCCCGTTCCACGCGAGGCAGAGAGGAAGGGAAGAATGAGCAGGCCCTCTTACCCAGAACGCCTGTGGGGCATGCGTCATGAAAGCAACCCCCTCTAGCTCACTGATCTGCAGTCCCGATACCGTCCCCCCACCCGCTAGGAAGGGCCCCTAAGAGCTTGTCTGCACTTCAGTTTGTCGTGGGTCAACCCGAGGTGTTTTGGGTCCACAAACAAAATATCTCCTTGCCGCTCGCCTGGCCCAGATGACGGGCTCAAACCAGAGGAACCATGGGAATTATAGAGGCTGATCCTGAGTCTCCATAATTCCATGGCCTTCTGGTAGGAACGCATCCCCCAGCGCACAGCACGAACAGTCCCCGAATGCATACAGAGCACTGCACCACGGGATGTCTGCTAGTGCTCATTCTGGCAGAGGGGAGGCAACATGAAACTTGATGGCGGGAGTGCAATGCCGCGTGTACAAACTGATTGTTGCGGGTCACTTAACGTGCGGGGGAAGGGGAGACCTTGCACCAAGTTAAAAGCGTAGACTTGCCGGCTTTGCCAGTTAACGTACTGGAGGGCAGCTAGGAGGGAGAGGGGCCGATCGCCGATGGCACTGGCTGTGGACGAGCCTTCTCGGTGCAATGGAAGATTCCGGACGGGAACCCAAGCACTCCTCCGGTTCCCTTCTGGAAGCTGGCAGGCTGTTGAAAGCTGAAGCGGAGAGCGAAAGAGCCATTTGCGGGTGTGGCGCTGGAGGCGGCCTGGCACAGAGCTCCCAAGGCGGGGCTTGATAGCATTATCATCCCGCGCCCCGAATAGCGCAAGTGGCGGTATCACCCGGAACAGCTGGAGCCAACCCGCCGCTATTCTGAGCACACGAAGCAGGCTCCCCGGGCGGCCTCCTCCTCCTCCTCGGCCGGGAATGAGGAAGAGCGCTTCTCAGCGTGCCTGGTGTAGAAATTCCCCTCTAAAAGTAGCACGGCTCCGAATAGCTTGGCATGGGCGATATCAGCCCCAGCTGTCCCGGGCGGGGGGAGGCGCCGCATGCCCATGCGGGTCATTTGGAAGATTGAGGTCTGAACGGTTACTATCTATAACTGTCTGGAAGCAATTGTCAATTCAGAAAGGATCGGGTGTCTCTAGCAGCGCCAGCGCTCATGGGCCCAGCAAGCCCCACCCGGGAGATTTAGGAAGATTAAAGTTCTTCTTGCTAGGAAGAAAAGCCATTCCAGGGGGAGAGAATCAGGCAGTTCTCGCCATTTGGGGAAACAGCTGATGTCAAAGAATGTTCAGACTCCCAGCAGACAGAGGAACCGCAGCGGAAAGGGAGCCTGGCATTTTAATTTCCACCTGTTTTCCAGCTTTGGCCAGCAAGTATTTTCTAGTGGGGAGGGCAGAGGGGGAGCAGTACTTCATAGATCTTATGGGCAGAAAGGACCAGTGTGATCATATAGTTTGGACTCCCCCATAGCACAGAACCATCCCACACCTCTTCTCCGCTACGAGTCCCAGGCCCGAGTGAGACCACGTCTGCAATACTGATTCCAGTTCTGGTCCCCCACGGTTGAGGCAGATGAACTCCAATGGGAAGAGGTGCAGAGAAGAGCTAGTAGGGTGATCAGGGGAACGGAGGGCCGACAATAGGGGCGGAGACTGGAAGACCTGGGCTTGTTTCGCCTGGCAAGTGCAGGAAGAGAGGCTCCGATTGCTGGGGGACACCAGGGAGGGTGAAGAGCTATTAAAGTTAATGGACAAAGTTGGAACAAGTAGAAATGGCGATAGACTGGCCAGCAGTGATCTGGGGCTGGGAATGAGAAGAAGGTTTCCACCCATCAGAGGAGGGAGGTCCAAGAACAGCCCCTCAAGAGGAGCAGTGGGGGCAAAGACCCTGAAGATGGGGCTGGAGCGGTTTATTTACAGGATTTTAGGGCAGGGGTGACCTGCAACAGCCGAGACGGGACTCGATGACCCAGGAGGGCATTCCCTGCCAGGTCCTCAGCCGGCACAAATCGGCAAGAGACGCCCATGGAGCAACACTAATTCCCACCAGCTGGGCGCATTGTCTCCAATGCAGCTGCGCTGATTTATACCAGCTGGGGACCTGGCCCCATTGGCTGCAATGGAGCTATGGCCAATTGGCACCAGCTGGAGATCTGCTTAATTAACTCCAGTGGAGCGAGGGCCAACAGCAGCTGGAGATCTGGTCCCCCTGGCTCCAATGAAGCTATGACTGACTGACACCAGCTGGGGATGTGTCCCTGCACCCAGGTCCCTTCTGCCGGTCTCTGGAGTGCCGTCTGGGGGATGTTACAGAACCCCACGCCCTTTTCGAACGGAGTCAGGGATGGCCTCGGTCTCACTGGCCGTGCCATGCATGGACTATTGCTTTAAGGACAGCGCCCATGCCCGTGTCTTTGGCTCAGGTTTGGAGGGGGCACCAGCAGGCTGTCCAGCACCCCATTCACATTGTTTCATTGGTGGGATAACTTGACTGCCTTGATGGGAGCTACATGGTAGACCCTGCTGCCTCGTACACGCAAGACCCCACGTGGCAGCCCACTACCTAGGCCTGTTTGCCATTCCATTCACCTCTTATTTGTTGATTTATGCAGCCCACTGCACAAGCCTCAAGGTACTTTGCAGCGTTACAAGGTGTATAAATATTACAGGCAAAGACCCTCCCCTCCCAGCGCGAATGCAATCTGACCTCTGCCAGATCTGGTACTCAAAAGTCAGGGACCGGCAAGAGTTAAAGGTGCTTCTCCCGACCATATCCGAGACATTAACGCTTCGAATGGGAGCTGCACGCCACCCTGAACAGACTAGATTTGACCTTCAGAGTGGCCCTTAGCAGCTCCCAGCGAGACACGACGCCACGGCCATCTGGGAGGCGACTAGGGATCCAGGTGAAACTGCCAGGGAAAGGGAGGCCGGCAGCAGATATTTACCAGTGCTGGGACTGGGCCAGGCCCGTCGGGTTCACACGCTTACTCCTTAGGAGAGTGCCACGGGATTTCCAACGACAAGTGGTGAGGGTCTCGCTGTTCATCTGACCCAAAAGACAGCAGCCCCAACCCCACCCAGGAGCACTGGATTTCCCCTGGATTCCTCCCTCTAAATACCGGTCAGGGCTGGCCCCGCTGAAGGGCGTGGCTTGGATCGGAGTGGGTCTGGCGTAGCATGCTTGTTGTCAGGCCACATGCCGTTCTCTCTTGGCAGCTATCAGCTGTCAGTGCAAACGTCCCCTGCTAGCCTAGCACACATGACACTATCCGCTCTTGTCGTGTCCACGAACGCTGCTGGCCTTACAGCATGTGCCTTGTAGCACCCTTGCGTGCGGTCATGCTGTGCACACTATGTACACGGGTGTGTACGCACCTGTCTGCTGTGGGAGTGTGTTCACAACGCAGGCATTTAGCCTAGACATGCTAGTCGCTAACCTAGTGCAGCGGGACCTGGCATTGTAGGGTATGTGCCTTCACGCTGTCCACTCCCCACCCTATTGCCACACGCACCCTGCCCATTCTTGTGCCCACCTGCTGTCAGAGCGGGCACCCACGGAAGCTGTGTGCCATCACCGGGCGCTTTGTGACTACTCGCTCTCCGCTGGCATTAAGTACACATGCAGAGACTTCTCTTTCTCACTGCCTGGCCAGTGGGTCTTGCTCCAAATGGTCAGGGTCATGCTGACCACCAGATTCAGGCCAGATCAACTGGGACCTGAGGGAGGTGTTTCTCCTTCCCCTGCAACACAGGGAGCGGTTCGCCTGCTGGGATTGGCTGGCTCTCTCTCACCTAATGAGTCCCCCGCCATTGCCTGGGTGGCACCTCGGTCTCCCCTGGTCTCTGCAGGTGGCTCACAACAGGTTAGACGCCTGAGGGCGGAAATGCTTCAAGGCGTTGGGTAGCTGGGTGGTGCGGGTGGCCTGTACCGGATCAGAGTGGAATGATCTGATGGTCCCTTCTGGCCTTAAACTGCAGAAACTGCTAGCAGGAGAAATGTGATATGGGACCAAACTTCTGCAGCTCTGTGATGGGGCCGATCACCAGTGGGTGGAGATTGTCCTAGCTCCCCCCTGGGGGGACAGGTGACCCACGGCTCCCTGTGTGCTAGGCGGTCCCCTCTGAGCCACAGACACTCTGACTCTATTACAGCTTCCCCAGAGGGGAAGTGAGCCTGTCGCTCCAGCTGTCCTGCCTTGTGCCTTATGGGGTGGGAATCAGGACACCTGGGTTCTAGTCCCAACCCTGTGAGCCTAGACAAATTGCTTCCCCTCCGTGCCTCAGTTTCTCTCTCTCTCTGTTAAGACTGTAAGCGCTTTGAGGTGGGGCCTGTCCCTCGCTGTGGGGCTGGCATTCAGCATAACGCAGCCCTGATATCAGTTGGGGTCGTTAAGCGCGACAATAATACAAATTAGAAACAACGACCGAGGGGCTTATCTGTTCTCCTTTGGCAAGGCTAGAGTTTAGATGAGCCCTGTCGCAGAACCGGCCTCCGGAGAAGAACAATAGCGTTGAATGTCGTTAGGGCGGGGGATCCAATCGAGCTGACAGCAGTCATTTAAAGAGTGGCTACTCTCAAACCTTTTAAGTCCTTTTCCATCGCGGTGCCTGAGCAATCCCATCTGACAGAGAAGGGCCATGGGCAAGGGCCTTTGTGTAGTGACGGATTCTCTAGGCTCCTGTGCTGATAAAGCAACCAGGCCCTGACTCCCTACGGGACGGCTCAGAAGAGGGCAGCATTAGGTCCAGGGGTAGGCGGGGTGGGCAGTCACCCTCGAGCCCGGCCTGCCACCTTTGCCCCCACCCTGTCACTTGCAAGCCAAGCAAAACATGACGAGACCTTCCCCGGCCCTCCTGAGCTTGTCAGTTGCTCTAGTGGCACAAGGAGCAGAGCACAATCCAGGGAGCAGGGCGTGAACTTGTGGCCTCTTGAGCCACACACTAAACCACGCAGCTCCGGTAGGCGAGACTGTAGCCACCCCATCAGTTGCTAGCCGTGGCCCAGCCACCACTAGTGGGGACAGCGTGCTGCCTGGAGGGGCTTACCCAGGCCAGCCCATTTCACCCTGATTAGCTCTTCCCCATGCATCCTGGTGAGCCTGCGTTCCGGAGCCATGAGCATGCTGGGGGGGTATGGGGCTCTCAGCAATGCATGCATTTGGGGGGGGGGGGGTTTCTCCTGTGGCCTGGACTCTAACCACACGGGCCAAGATCATCTAGTGATGCTTTTCCTGTTAACCCCATGGCAACCATCTCCCCAGTGATTTAGACTATCATAGAAGATTAGGGTTGGAAGAGATCTCAGGAGGTCATCTAGTCCAACCCCCTGCTCAAAGCAGGACCAATCCCCAACTAAATCATCCCAGCCAGGGCTTTGTCAAGCCTGACCTTAAAAACCTCTAAGGAAGGAGATTCCACCACCTGCCTAGGTAACGCATTCCAGTGCTTCACCACTCTCCTAGTGAAAAAGTTTTCCCTAATATCCAACCTAAACCTCCCCCACTGCAACTTGAGACCATTCCTCCTTGTTCTGTCATCTGCCACCACTGAGAACAGCCGAGCTCCATCCTCTTTGGAACCCCCCTTCAGGTAGTTGACGGCTGCTATCAAATCCCCCCTCACTCTTCTCTTCTGCAGGCTAAACAAGCCCAGTTCCTTCAGCCTCGCCTCCTAAGTCATATGCCTGAGCCCCCTGATCATTTTCGTTGCCCTCCTCTGGACTCTCTCCAATTTGTCCACATCCTTTCTGAAGTGGGGGGCACAAAACTGGATGCAATACTCCAGATGTGGCCTCACCAGTGCTGAATAGAGGGGAATAATCACTTCCCTCGATCTGCTGGCAATGCTCCTACTTATGCAGCCCAATATGCCATTAGCCTTCTTGGCAACAAGGGCACACTGCTGACTCATATCCAGCTTCTCATCCACTGTAATCCCCAGGTCCTTTTCTGCAGAACTGTTGCTTAGCCTGTCAGTCCCCAGCCTGTAGCGGTGCATGGGATTCTTCCGTTCTAAGTGCAGGACTCTGCACTTGTCCTTGTTGAACTTCATCAGATTTCTTTTGGCCCAATCCTCCAATTTGTCTAGGTCACTCTGGACCCTATCCCTACCCTCCAGCGTATCTACCTCTCCCCCCAGCTTAGTGTCATCTGCGAACTTGCTGAGGGTGCAATTTATCCCATCATCCAGATCATTAATAAAGATGTTGAACAAAACCAGCCCCAGGACCGACCCCTGGGGCACTCCGCTTGATACCGGCTGCAAACTAGACATTGAGCTATTGATCACTACCCGTTGAGCCCGACAATCTAGCCAGCTTTCTATCCACCTTATAGTCCATTCATCCAATCCATAATTTTTTGACTTGCTGGCAAGAATACTGTGGGAGACCGTATCAAAAGCTTTGCTAAAGTCAAGATATATCACGTCCACTGCTTTCCCCAAATCCACTGAGCCAGTTATCTCATCATAGAAGGCAATCAGGTTGGTCAGGCATGACTTGCCCTTGGTGAATCTATGTTGACTGTTCCTGATCACCTTCCTCTCCTCCATGTGCTTCAAAATGGATTCCTTGAGGACCTGCTCCATGATTTTTCCAGGGACTGAAATGAGGCTGACCGGTCTGTTGTTCCCCAGATTCTCCTTCTTCCCTTTTTTAAAGACTCGGCCTCCCCACTCCCTGTAGGGTCTATTGCTCACACAGACCCCAAACCTAGGCTCTGCAGGGGTGAGAGAACGCGCCGGCCAGCTGCCTCGCAGCCTCTGTTGTGTTGGCTGTGGGGGGGGGGGGGAACCTGCAGCAGCTCCGCTTTCTCCTGCTGCCCTTTCACCTTCTCTTGGGTTTCTTTAGATTAGGTAATTCGATTATGACTTTTACTTCATTCTTCAGCAAACAGCGGCATCAGCTAGCTTAATAGAGGACTTGTTACAGCCATCTCCAGCATCGTGCAAACCTAGGAGTGGTGTGCCAGGGGAAAATCAGAGAATTTATCTATAATATTTATCAGCCCCCCATCACAACAGTAGCCCAGGCCCACTTCAGCGCTGATATATTGAACCTCACGCACCCCAGTGCAGGGGTATGAGCCCCATTTTTCAAATGGGGATAAGAGAGGCCAAGTGTCTTGCCCAAGGTCACACAGGAAGTCTGTAGCAGAGCAGGGATTTGAACACAGGTCACCGGCTAGCACCCTAACCACAAGGCCATCCTTCCTTTCATCTTGCATTGCTGATGGAGGGGACAACTGATTAGCAAGTTCAATGGTGCAGCCCCCGACCCTGCCTGGGTTTTGTTCAGCGGCCCGCGAGAGCCCTGCAGCTCGGGAGGCAGTGGAAGCACGACCCGTCCTCGGGAAAGCAACTGGAGTGGGGAACGAGATGGGCGCGTTTTGCAGTCGCTCGACAAAGTCCTGCGTTTTCTGTGTGCGCTGGTTCTGAACCCACTCCCGCGTGTCTTTTTCACTGAGACTTTTAGATTATATCCTATTACACTGTGGTTTCTACTATGCCAGTCTAACCATTTTGATTTTATAAGACAATATAATGATCATGTATTGTTATTTGTATTCATGTCGCATCTCGGAGCCACAATCATGGCCCCATTGTGCTAGGCGCTGCAGCGACCCAGGACAAGGAGATGGTCGCTGCCCCACAGAGCTTCCCAAGGAGTTTAAAATAACAGAAGAGGCGAAACGCTAAAGCTGGAACACAAGGTTGTGATGCTCTCCTGTGAGGGCGTCGATGAAATCGATATGTTCTCACCAAGCGTTGCAGTTTTGTCCAAGCAGCGTTTTCTGTCGGAAGGTTTCCCACCAGCTCTCGTTTTCGGTGGATAGGCGATAAGATTGGCCCTCGTAGCAAGGGACTTTGTCCAACAATGTAATCCAGGGCACGCTGCTTTGGGAAACGTCTCGCCAGGCTTTCCGAGTATTTGTATCCTACTGCTTCCCATGGATGCTTAGAGCGTTTCTGCCTTGCACGACAACAGAGTCGCTATATTATAATGTGACGCCAGCCCGAGCAACTGGCCACACTGAACCCGAGAGGCTCATTTGCTTTCGTTTTATGAGCTCCATCTGCCATCCCTGAAGCACAGGCTGGGTAGGAACCACAGCCAGCCTGCAGCCACCCTGCTCATAGGCCTCAGCAGTGCAACGTAGCTCCCACATGCTCACTCACACAGGTGCTCCATTCCCTGTGGACCTATACAGTGCCAGGGGCGTCGGAACGGGAGGGGGAGCAGGGGGCCATGGCTATGCCCTCCCACTTTTTACAGGGCAAGGGCAAGCGATGGGGGGGGCAGAGAGGAGTGAGCAGGGGGCGGGGCCTGGGGGGGGAAGAAGAGGCAGTGTGAGGGCAGGGCCTTGGGGAGAAGGGGCAGCGCGGGGACGCGGGGCCACAGTTCGGATGCTGGTGTCCCCCCCCCCCCTTTCAGGGAACTTCCGCTGCTCCTGTACAGTGCTAGATGGAGAAAATCCCACTGATCCATTCGCTGCTGTTAAGATGCGGTGACTCCGAGAGGCGGATTTCTTCTGAATTCCAACCGGACCTTGCCAACCAGCAGCCATTTTAACAGCGGCAGCAACTCCACCTCTTTCCTCCAGCAAAGGAGTCGGGCCCCAGGATGAAACGCACATTCCCAGGTTTGTACACTTCCTCGCCTGGCGACACGGGCGTGCCAGGGGCTCACCGCAGACAGAACCTGCTTTGGGGGCCGATCACCCCAGAACCGCTGCAAGCAAGACTGGCGGCTTCCCTGACTATTTTTCCAAGCATACCACTACTCGCAGAAAAGCTGCTGCCGAAATTAACGGGGTCAGGGGCTGCCACTGACTGAGATCCCACCGTGCCCCGCGCAGAATGTCAAAGCTGGGCAAAGGAGGCATCTCAGAAGGGCAGACCCAGCCTTGTAACAGTCTCACGCCCGCCCCGTCTGCGTAATAACTATAAACGAGTTTGGGGCACTAGTTACAGCGTGGCTGCCTGCCACAACACGGTAGAAGTTTAGACACTTTAAGGCCAGACGGGACCATTCTGATCATCCTGTCTGACCTCCTGAATAGCCCGGGCCAGGCACCCTCACCCAGTGATCCCTGCACTGAGGCCAGAACTGCTGGCACAGCAGAGCTGCCAGATGATGGAGAATCTGCTCCATCCCGGGGTCAGCTAATTCCCCTGCCTGTTAACATACGAGCCTTGCCTACAGTTGGAAATTGTCTAGCTGCCAGCCATTGGCTCTCATGCAGACTTGGTCTGCTCGAACCTTCTGCTGTCAGACACCTCCCCTCTTTACCTTCTCGTGAATCCTTTGGCTGTGGCTACACTAAGTCTTTACTCCTCGGGGAATTTTGCGCCACTGTACGGGCACAGAATTCATCTCCCCCGCAGATTTATTTGCTTCCCTGCAGAAAAATGACTTTCTTACAGGAAAGCAAAGGGATGCTGTAAGAGCGGTCATGCACCCCTCCCTAGCAGCACAGGTACATCGTTTCAGGCACCCGGAGCAGTCGGCGGAGAGGTAAATCACCGCAGGGCTGGGGACACCCCAACCGGTGGCTCCTACCCTGCGCCGGGATCAGATGCTACTCTCGGCTGAGCTGGAGGCAGGAGAGGACAGGGCTTCCTCTTCCCCTGCAAGGAGTGGCTGGGGCTGTGTCAGACCCACCCCCAGAAACCTCCCCCAGCTGCAGGAAGCTCAGCAGCCTCCCCTCCTTCCAGCCCCTATCGCTCCTCAGCCGCGGGGAGAGGGGTCACTGTACAAGGAGCTGCTCCCCCATCCACCCAACCTCTGTGCATCCAGACATCCCGTACCCGGACCCCTCCACCAAACCTCACTCTGTACACCCAGATCCCGCCCCCCCCACAGCCCTCCATACCCGAACCCCACCCCACTGAACCTCAGCCCCTGCATCTGGAGCCCCTCCGGAATCATACCCCCTGCCTCCAGACCCCCACCTCTGCACCCAGACCACTCCCCACTGAGCTTCCTGCACTCAACCCCCACCCTTATGAGCCCCACCCCCTTGCACCACCCTGAGCCCCCACATCCAGACCCCCACCCCACTCACCCCCAACTAGCTGCACCCAGACCCCCAAGCCCCACTCCCCCAGCACCCAGGGGATGTCATGAAGGCCAAAACTACAACTGAGTTCAAAAAAGAATGAGATCAGTTCATGGAGGATAGGTCAGTCAATGGCTATTAGCCAAGATGGTCAGGGACACAACCCCAGGCTCTGGGTGTCCTTAAACTTCTGACTGCCAGAGGCTGGGACTGGATGACAGGGAACAGATCGCTGGATAAATTGCCCTGTTCTGTTCATTCCTTATGATGCATCTGGCACTGTCCACTGTCAGAAGACAGGATACTGGGCTAGATGGACCATTGGTCTGACTCAGTATGGCCATTCTTATGTTATGTTTAGAAATTTATGGCCATCAGAGTTAAGGACAATAAAAAGGAATTGTTTTAAGGTAATAGGAATAAAAATAATCCTAATAATGGTATTGGTCCATTACTAGATGGAAATAGTAGAATCATAAATAATAATGCAGAAAAGGCAGAAGTGTTCAATAAATATTTGTATTTGGGGAAAAAACATCACCTGATGATGATGACATTTTTCCCCATTCCACTAGTATCTCAGGAGGATGTTAAACAGTGGCTACAAAAGTTAGCCGTTTTAAAATCAGCAGGTCCAGATAACTTGCACCCAAGAGTTGTAAAAGAGCTGGCTGAGGAGCTGTAAGTGTTGATTTTCAATAAGCCTGGGAATGCTGGGGAGGTTCTAAAAGTCTGGAAGAAAGCTAATGTTCTGCTAATGTTTAAAAAGGATAAATAGCATGATCCAGGTAATTATAAGTCTTCCAGCCTGACATCAATTCTGGGGAAGATAACGGAGCGGCTGATACGGGACTTGATTAATAGAGAATTAAAGGGCGGTAATGTAATAATGCCAGTCAACATGGATGTTTGGAAGACAGAACCTGCCAAACTAACGTGATATCTTTTTTCTATGAGATTACAAGTTTGGTTGATAAAGGTAATAGTACTGATGTAATATACTTAGACTTTGGTAAGGCATTTGACTTGGTACCGCGTAACATTTTGATGAAAAAACTAAAATGGTAAAATTAACATGAGACAAGGTGGGTGAGGTAATATTATCTTTTATAGGACCAACTTCTTTTGGTGAGAGAAAAGCTTTTGAGCCATACAGAGCTCTTCTTCAGGTTTAGGGGACATGGTGGATAATCAGCTGAACATGAACTCCTGTGATGCTGTGGCCAAAGGGGCTAATGTGATCTCTGGATGCATAAATGGGACTCCTGAGTAGGAGTAGAGAGGTTATTGTACCTTTGGATGTGGCACTGGTGCGACCACTGCTGGAATCCTGTGTCCAGTTCTGGTGTCTGCAATTCCAGAAGGATGTTGATAAATTGGAGAGAGGTCAGAGAAGAGCCGTGAGAATGATTAACGGATTAGAGAGAAAATCTGCCTTACAGCATGTGACGTTATTGATATAATCGGGGACCATATAGATCACTGTTGCAACCAAGGTCCTGTAGTGGCACCCAAATCTTGTATAAAGGGGGTCAAATGAGGTGTCTAAGACAAGGTTATGGTTTGCTGGTTATAATTATACTGTCTGTATGTGTGTATCAATTTTGTAGTTGAAGTTATGAATATTGGCTCTACACTGTCTGTATTTCAAACTTATGCTATGCTTCTGACATCCCAGACAAGTTGGTGTTAGCTCTGCCTAGCCTGCTTGATGGCCCATTAAGGACCATCAGCTATACAATGGACCCATTGAGAGAAGGCAGATACGCCTTGTAACTCAGCAAAGTATGCAGGGACTGGCCCATGTGACTCCAGACTCCATTTTGCTGTAATTTTCCACAGTGAGAACAAAGAGGTGTTCTTACACCTGGAAAAAACTATATAAGGCTGATGCCTCATCTCCATTTTGTCTTCAATCCTGCTTCTTACCTCTGGAGGGACTTCGCTACAATCAGAAGCTCTACACCAAGGACTGATGACCCATCCCAGGTGGGGATGTATTCCAGAGACTTGATTTGAACCTGCAGTTTATTCTATCTCTGCTGCAAGCCTGAACCAAGAACTTTGCTATTACTGTATGTAATTGATTCCATTTAACCAATTCTAACTCTCATCTCTGTCTTTTTCCTTTTATGAATAAACCTTTAGATTTTAGATTCTAAAGGATTGGCAACAGCGTGATTTGTGAGTAAGATCTAACTTGTATATTGACCTGGGTCTGGGGCTTGGTCCTATGGGATCAGGAGAACCTTTTTTCTTTTATTGGGGTATTGGTTTTCATAACCATTTGTCCCCATAACGAGTGGCACTGGTGGTAATACTGGGAAACTGGAGTGTCTAAGGAGATTGCTTGTGAGACTTGCGGTTAGCCAGTGGGGTGAGACCGAAGTCCTCTTAGTCTGGCTGGTTTGGTTTGCCTTAGAGGTGGAAAAACCCCAGCCTTGGGCTGTAACTGCCGTGTTTTAGCAATTTGTCCTGAATTGGCACTCTCAGTTGGGTCCCGCCAGAGCCGCATCCTCACACAGCAATAGACTCAAGAAGCTCCATCGATTAGCTTAACAAAGAGAATGTTAAGGGCTGACATGATCACAGGCTACAAGTACCCGCATGGGGAAGAAATATTTGACAATCTAGCAGAGAAGGTCTAACAGGATCCAGTGGCTGGAAGCTGAAGTTAAACAAATTCAGACTGGAAATAAGGTGTACATTTTTAACAGTGAAGGTAATTAACCATTGGAACAACTTACCAAGTGTCGTGGTAGATTCTCTATCGCTGGCTATATTTAAATCAAGACTGGATGTTTTTCTACAAGCTGCTCTAGGGATTATTTGGGGGCAGGTCTCTGGCCTGTGTTACACTAGACTAGATTAGGGTGGGCAAACTACGGCCCACGGGCCATTTTAAGCCGGCCCGCGGGTCGCACCACGCGGCTCGGCCCTGCTCCAGCTGTGGCGCTGGGTTGGGGCTGCACCACGCTTGAGGTAAGCGCCGCTCGGAATCTGCACACCTGAGCCTCTCCCCACGCCTCAACCCCCTGCCCCAGCCCTGATCCCCCTCCTGCTCTCCAAACCCCTCAATCCCAGCCCGAAGCACCCTCCTGCACCCCAAACCCCTCATTCCCAGCCCCACCCCAGAGCCCACACCCCCAGCCGGAACCTGCACTCCTTCCCACACTCCTGCCCCAGCCCTTATCCCCCTCCCACGCTCCGAACCTCTCGGTCCCAGCCCAGAGCACCCTACTACACCCCAAACTCCTCATCCCCAGCCCCACCCCAGAGCCCTCACCCCCTCCCGCACCCCAACCCCAATGTTGTGAGCATTCATGGCCCACCATACAATTTCTATTCCCCGATGTGGCCCTCGGGCCAAAAAGTTTGCCCACCCCTGGGCCAGATTATCACAATGGTCCCTTCTGACCTTGGAATCTATGAAATTGCAAAACAAACCAGCTAGCAAAAAAGGGAGCATTTGTATCTACAGACAGTGTCTCCTCCCCCAGCCATGCCATTGTACGCTGGGTGGCTTGAAAGAGTGCGAGCCGCCCTGAGATCCCACAGGTGTGGTGGCACAATGCCCAGCACAATGAGGCTCTGGTGCCAATCAGGACTGTGGGTATAACTGATAGAAACACCCAGGGAACGTAGGCGTCCCGACCCCATTGAAAGCCAATGGGCCTCCACGGTGGCCAGTGGGGAGTGTCTGGAATTAGCCCCCAGCCCAGTCCCACATGGTTATAAGATACACGCAGCCTGGTTTTGTCTGTGCTCGGCCTACGGCTGGGGAACCATAAGTGTCTCTTGGCTCCACAGCAGCTGGGTGTCTTATTTTGGGAGTTGGCAGCCTCAGCCAGTGCCCTGGCCTCAACACAAGCCTGAGCCAGCAGAGACGCTGTGACAGGGAGGAGAAACGAAGGGTAATTTAACAGCCCCAGCAAAGTCATTTCCCCACAGCCACGGCTCTGCCCATCTCCCCCAGTAGCACGCTCCGAGCGGCCGGAGGCCCAAGTGCCACAGAGTTGCGGCAGTGCTGGGGCATGGGAGCGGGGCAAGGGCAGGCGCAGGGAAGCCGATGACAGCTTTCTGCTGCCACTGTCTCTGCTCCCTCCGCCCTGCGGAGGCCGGAGACGTTCCAGGGCAGGAGCTGCCGCCCGCTGCTCTCCACAAAGCAAGCCTGGGGGCCCACAGTGCCAGCACTTTGCCCGACGCCCCAGCCTGCCCAGCGCGGTCACCTGGCTGGGCTCCAGCTTTCCACACTCAAGGAAGTTACAGGAAAGGAAACACACACACACACACACACACACCCCGCATTGCAGACCCTTCCACGGGCTTGGTCTGGGTCTGATCCACACTGAGTCAGCCAGGCCTAGAACAGAGGGGGGTGGAAATCGGGGAATGCAGAGCTGAGATAGGAAACAATGAGAGGTCATGTAGCAGGCAGGCCCCACGGGAAACCAGCTCCCACTGGGAATGGATGAGACACACACAAGTGTCTCTCACACACACACAAAAGTCTCATGCACACACAAGTGTCTCACACACACACACGTGTCTCTCTCTCTCACACACATATACACACACAACTGTCTCTCGCACACACACACAAGCCTCACACGAGTGTCTCTCTCACACACACACACACACGCGAGTGTCTCACATGCACACACACGAGTGTCTCTCTCTCATACACACACATACATGAGTCACACACGAGTGTCACACACACACACGTCTCTCTCTCTCTCACACACACACGAATCTCTCACACACCCAGACACACACACACATACATGAGAGTCATACACACACACAAGTGTCTCTCTCTCACACACACACACACACACACACACGCACACACGAGTATCACACACACACAAGTGTCTCTATCACACGAGTCACACACAAGTGTCACACACTCACACACGAGTCTCTCACTCACACACACGAGAGAATCTCTCACACACACAGACACACACACACACATACATGAGAGTCATACACACACACACGAGAGAGTCTCACATACATGTAACCAGGATCTTGCCAGAACATGGGGTGCGGGAGGGTGTTGGGGGTGTGTCCAGGGTAGGGGATGGGCACACACATGTGCTAGCTACTGCTGGGTTCTTGCTCTCACGGGGTATTCCCCTCCCCCCACCACCACAGGCTGCCCTGGGTGTGAGCATGCGGGGCTGGGGCTGTGGGCCAGGGTCACGGCCGAGCATAGCCTGAAGCCCTGCACATGTGCGTGGCTCGCGCTGGCTGCTGCAGGAGCAGGGACAAAGGTGGGCAACTTCTCACAGCTCTTCCCACGCCCCCCTCCCCCCAGGCTGGCACACATTGTCCAGGGGAGGGAGGGGGGCGGTGGGGACAGGGGCTGTGCTCTCCAGAGTGGCAGAGTGGTGGGACGGATCCCGCTGGTAAAGGGCTGGAGATCCCAGCCGCTGCTCTCCCCATAATGACCGGGCTGGATTTCACCTGCTCCCTCCAGAGAAGGGGTACCCCTTGGCAATGGTGTAACTGGGAGAAAGAGTCACGTTCTCACAGCTGGGTCAGAGACATGGGACTTGTTCCGGGCACTCCCGGCTGCACTCCCCGCCTGCCGCATGGGGAGCGACGGTCCCCATGGCACAGCCCATCCCAAGGATGGAAAATGCTTGTTAATCTCTGTCCCACTGCCCTGCCTAGTGACGCTGGCCCCCAGGGGTGGCAGTGGTGAGGGAGCGCCAGGCATGGCCATCTTCACCGCCGGCACGCGGACACATGCATCCCGTCGGCACGGGCCCAACTGCGCTTCCACGCGGCAGCCTCAAGGTCGGCCCGAGGGCCGGCAGGAACAAGCGATACGAGTGAGTGTGAGCTGATGGGCGGTGCCGCTCCTTCTCCAGCCGCCGTGGCCCGGCACCCCGGGCGGGGGCAGAGAATTGATGCACCGGGAAAGGCGAGTGGCAAAGCGCTACCCCCATTCAGTGCTGCTGGAAGTTGCACAATCCTCAGCAGAGAAGAGCCCTGTTGTAACAGGCAGAGCCCGTCTCCGTGTCCCCAGGCTCAGCACCGCGCCTACGGATAAGGGGAGCAAGGGACCGCTGCATCGTTCAACCACTGGGACGCGTCTCCGCCGATGTAAGTAGCATCAGTGGCTCCTCCAAGAGGGCAGACGCGGACGTCCCTCTCCCACCACGCACTGACTCTGTCCTAGTGCTCTAGGAACCATCCAGGCTTCCGGCTGTCCTGCTCTCGCTGCGCCCAAGGGGACTCGATCCCGCTGCCAGCCCATCCCCACAATCCGCAGGCCTCTGCCCAGACAGCAGCCCAGCCCAGAAGCACGGGACGGCAGAGTCTGTGGGATCTAGCTTTCTTCTTTGGGAGGGTGCTGGGGGGGAAGCAAATAAAGAAACAACCCTTTTCCAGACACATCACGTTTCCCCAGAAGTCAACGCCCAAAGGTGTCCTGGCCCGGCCGACTAGCCAACACTGGGCACATCCTGAGAGCAGGGACTGGCTGCAGTGAGTCTCCCATGTCAATTAATCTACAGGATGTATGCACACGCTGACACTCCACAGGCTAAAAATAGAGCTCAGTGACATAAACCCGAGTATAATCTCTGCTCCCTTCGGAGAAGTGTCCCCCTGCCACAGACCTCCCCTGCCTTGCCAAGCCTCACCGGTTAGGGATCAGCAAGCAGGCTCCCCCCCAAATACAATCCTTTTTAAAATCATCTGATTTTCTCCCCCAAACAACCCACGAGGTTCCCTTTCTTTGCCTTCTAAGTTTCAGAGCCTCAAGGGGCTAGCTTTTCAAGCTTTTCTCTGCAACCACGTGGGCTAGACTTACTGTTTTCAAAGGAGGAAAGATTCTCACCTGACTCCAGCAGCTGGCGCTTTACAACAATACCAAATATTGTAAGAGTCATGGGAAAAAACCCATAGGAGCTGGCAGCACTGTAGCCCACTCTTAGACTTGCCTTTTCCAAGGCAGTGGTTCAGGCACTAGCCCAGGACTTGAGACCTCAGTTCAAGTCCCTACTCTGCCACAAAGTTCCTGTGTAACTTTGGCCAGGCCACTTAGCCTCTCCATGCCTCCGTTTCCCATCTGTATTACCATTATTTGTATTACCACAGCACTTAGGAGCCCAGGCCTGAGCCAGGACCCCATTGTGCCAGGTGCTGGACAAACAAGATGGGCCCTGCTCCAAGGCGCTTACAATCTATGTGAAATACGGTCAAGGGGTCTACTCACTGCAAGAGCACATCCCCATAGCCAGAGGTGGTACAGCAGGGGTATCCCTGGATGATCCCCCTGCCCACAGTCACTCCATCACTGCAGTGGTCTCTCTTCCTGCCACTTGGCCCTCCGGTCTGGTCACGCTTTAGTCCACACCTTCCGGGGTAACAGAGAGTCCAACCCAGCTATAGTCCTGGGGTCTTGCAGCAGGTCTTCCCTCCATCTCTGGGCTCTGTGGTCCTCACACCCCCTAACTCCGCCCCCTCCTCCCTCCCACTCCCAGCCACGCGAAAAGGGCTGCCCGAGCGCTACCGGCTTCGGGCAGCCCCCATGCCTCCGGACCCTGCGCCGCCGGAGCCCAGGAGGGGAAGTGCCCGGCTGGGGGCGCAGGGTCCGGAGGCAAGGGGGCTGCCCGAAGCCCAAGCGCTACCGGCTTCACGGTTTGCCGGGCAGCCTCCAGACCCTGCGCCCCCGGCTGGGCGCTTCCCCTCCTGGGCTCCAGCTGCGCTGGGCAAGCGCCGGCCGGGGGCGCAGGGTCTGGGGGCTGCCCGGCAAACCGTGAAGCCGGTAGCGCTCGGGCAGCCCTTTTCGCGTGGCTGGGAGTGGGAGGGAGGAGGGGGCGGAGTTAGGGCGGGGAAGGGGTGGAGTTGGGGCGGGACTGGGGTGGGGAAATGGGCGTGGCCAGGGCCCGTGGAGGGTCCTCTTTTTTTATTTAATAGATATGGTAACCCTAGTCTGGACATAAGCTGAGACGCCTGCTTCTGAGAACAACAATGGAAAGAGCGCCCCTCCATTAGGTATAGCAAGCATCCGTGCCCACCTGGTCACAGCCACTTGGGTGACTTTCATCAGGCTAATCACAGATTGTTATACAGGAAAACCAAATTTCCTGATCACCCAATTTACTAAAGGGCGATCAAAAACGTAGCCAACACAGAGCTCACGCTGTGAATTTCAGACCCCCCCACAGGGTGCAGGAAACGTACCCTGTCACTCTTGTGTCCCCTCCATCTCTCACAGTGCTGGGTCTGGGGGAGGGGGTCTCCTTTTAATTAACGGGTGTCAACTGCTGACGTGAGAGGCTGCCCCGTGAAAACAACATGATAGGAATCAAGAAGCTAATCCCTCACCATTTGCTCAGGGCCGCCCCAGGATCAGGGAGTGTTTGGAAATCCCTTTGAAGATTAACATGCTGGAGAGGTGCTACGCGGGGAGATAAACCATCTGTAGCAAGGGAAAAGGCAGGTCTGTTTGGGCAAAACTCTGCATGTTCACTTTAGCATCTAACTTCTAAAGCCTCTAAGAATTTGAGGGTCAATGCATCTGATGCCATCTTTCTACTTTCTGCAGCTTCGCTGACTTCTTTAAGAACCAGGGAAGTTAGGCCCGGAGGAGAGGGGAAGTCAGCACAGGAAGCCCAGATGCCCCTCCATGCGGTAGCAGCACCCGCTGTCTCAATTTCCAGAATCTCTGTTTCATTTAAAAACAAAGTCAGTCTTTAGCCGTTATGGTTGTGAAAACAAATCTCTCAGAAAGGTGTCTGGGCGTAACCAGCCCGGGGTCTGCAGAGAGCCTGGGACCATCGCTCGCAGAGGTGTGAACTGCCCCGTTCTTTGTGGTGAGGGGACGTCGTCACTGTCAACCATAACACGGCACCTGTCACAAAGGAAGGGGAGGGGCTGCAGGTCTGCACGGCTCACTGCGCGCCGCGGCTCCTGGGTGCCGAACGTGCATGGCCTTCGGGACACGCCAGCATTGGGGGGTTTTTGCCAGTCAGGGAGCCCGGGCTCATCCCAGCTTCAGAGAGAGGGAGCCCAGCAGCAACACGACCCTGTCCTGACTCATGGGAGTGGGGCCCCTTTTGTGGGCAGAGCTCAGAAGAGCCCTACCACCACCTTCCTCTCCCGCATCTGACTGGGGCTAGGAACCAGGTTGCTGGTTGGTTGGGCATCTGGGGTCAGAGAATTAACTTTGTTCCTCTCACTGCAGCACCCAGAGGCTCCAGTCAGGATTGGAAGGAAGCTCAGGTATCCGGCCTTGTAATTAAAGAGCCAGCAGGTAGATCCGACTCACGGCCACAGCTGGGCCCCCCAGAAACAGACAGACCCTGCACCCAAAGAGCTGACATTACACTGCAAGGTGGGGTGGCGAGGTGTAGAACACAAGAGGAGACGCTGAGACAAGAGGACCAGTACTAGAAATGCTGGGTCACCTCTCAGCTAAGGCTATGGCTACGCCCATGGCGGTGTGTAGCGCACACGCTGCAGGGAAAGGCTCCGGCAAGTGTCGGCAGTGGGGAAAGGCTCCCGGAGCCTTTCACCACGGTGGGGAAACACCCTGGCAGTGGAGAGGCACCGGGCTACCACGCTGCTAAAAATGTGAGTGTAGCAGGGGGCGGCACTGCTTGGGCATGGTGCCGGAAGTGTAGACGTAGCCTTCGTGTGCAAATTGGAGGCTTCCTAGTGTTTTGCTTTCAGTAAGCAGAGATATTAATACGGCAGCAACAGGCCACCTGCTGAGGCTGTGGGCGGGGTGCTTCTTCGAAAGGTTTAGTGGCAGGGTCAATGCGGATGGGACCCCTGGGAGGCCCAGAAGCTGGGATAGGGTAAACAATAATACTAGCTCGCTCTTACATTGCGCTTGCTGTCAGGGGATCTCAAAGTGTTTCACAAAGGAGCATTCTGCCTCTTTTACAGATAGGAAAACTGAGGCAAAGGGAGATGAAATGACTTGCTCAAGGCCACCCTGCAGGGCAGTGACAGAAGTGGGACTAGAACCCAGGTCTCCTGAACCCCAATCCTATGCTATATCCACTAGACAACACTGCCTGCCCTACGCAAGGGTACTAGCTGAGAGGGGCGGGGCAGTATGGACAGGTTACGGCCTTTCAGATCATGCAAAGAGCGTAACCAAAGGACGCAGCCAGAACTGTAGTAGGGTGATGCCAGGCCAGTCTGGGACACTTTGCTGAAGGAGCAGAGGGTAAACAGCTAGTAACAGCACAACACACACAGCCATTGCCACCACAGCTGGGGCGCTAGGCCCCCCGGCTCTCTTTCTCTCTCACCGTGTGCTGGTAGCGCCTAGGTGCCCCAGCCACAGCCAAGGTCCCCATTGGACGAGGCACCGCACACACAGAACACAAGAGGGCCTTTGCCTCGAAACGCTCACTGTCTCCATAAGTGACATGGTCCCCATCCCCATAGTGTCTGAGCAGCTCCCAATCTCTGTGTGCTTCTCTTCACACACCTCCGTGCTGGGGACAGAGAGACAAGCTGACCTCACACAGGGAGTTGGCAGAGAAGCAGGAAGCTGGATCCAGGTGGTCCCATGTCCAAGCTGAGTGCCCCTAACTACGGGGTCACCCGGCCTTTCTCGCAAAGTCTACAAAACCACCTCACACGGAGCGGACCTCCCCCCGCCAGCGCTGCCCAGACATTCTGAAGCCTTAACTCAGGGAGGACACAATGTCAGATCTTTCTTTTCGAGCTCTGAACCTTGGCAGCCCTCTCGGGCACAGACGATGCGCAGGGCAGGCCCAGGGAACTGCATCGGCACATTTTGACAACATCCAGAAGAGTGACAGAGATGACCACTCGCTTGGATCATACACTTAGCAACGAAAATGCGTCAGGAGGACAACCCCCATCAAACTCAGTGTCAGGACGGCTGTCCGAAGCCAAGCCGTGACATCAAGCCTTCCGCCGGAGGGTTTGCACGTCGTATTTCTATACATGAACCGCGGAAAGGAAGCCAATGCTGGGGCTGGGATCGGAGGTGCTCAGGGACCGAGATGTGATCGCCGTGTGCAATGTGGGCCGAGTTAGCATTGCTTCAGGAAGCAGAACTTTTGAGTTCCTGACTCTGGGTCTGTTGATGCTCCGTCACGCTACCCGGCTGCATTCGATGAACAGACTGGAGGGCAGAGCGGGGGCTCTCTGGCTCACACCTGCACATGCAGGAAGGTGCAATCTGAGGTGCTGCTACATTTGAAATGCCGGGGGCAGCCAGCCAGCCCCTCCTGTCTCCTGTCAGTTTCAGGCCCCACAGTGGCAGCGTACTAGGGTGACCAGATGTCCTGATTTTATAGGGACAGTCCTGATTTTTTGGGGCTTTTTCTTATATAGGCTCCTATTACCCTCCCACTTCCTGTCCCGATTTTTCACACTTGCTGTCTGGTCATCCTACAGTGTACACAGCTTGAGAGACAAAACCCCAGCGATGCGAATCGAATGGGGCCCATGCAGACGAGAACTCGGGCTGGTGGGAGGACTAAACGGTGGGCTAATGTACAGGAAGGATGGGCCAAGGCTAGCTGGATTAGTGGGGAAGCCAGGCTCAGCTGGGTGAAGGCAGATTTCTCTGCCCAGGGTTCTGACCAGACACTGCACACGCAACACAGGCAGTTTCACTCCTTTTCAAAGTGCAAGGAGCTGGATGGACTGAGAGCACCAGACAACAATACTGCCATCATGGGGTCCACCAAACGGCCCCCGCCGCGCCACAGCCCTGGGGGAAGTGCCACTTCTAAGGCCAAGAGGAAGCTTCTTCTCAGTCACTGGCTTTCCCCGGGGAAAGGCAGAAGCTCCCATCACTTGAGACTCACGAAAGATGGGAGCAAGCACCAGGATACACGCCATAACGAACCATCCTGCGCTGGCAGGGAGCTGTATGCTGACTCCTGCTAGAGGTGCCAGCAGTGGAGGGTTGGCTTGGGCTCTAGGCACCTGAACCCAGACCCGCTCATGTCACAGCAGACAATGGCAGCGGCTCCTTAACAACAAACACAGGCTGGATTCAAGCCAGAGACCCCCAGAGGAAAGGCTCCATAATCCCCCCAACCCGCCCCTTTTATCCAGCTTGTCCTTATGCTGCAACTACCGACAGGGGATCTGGACCCTTTGGCTGTTCACAAGGCTGGCCATCACCCTGGCATCCGGACGCCTGCCCCCACCCACTTTTCCTCTCCTCGTTTATTATTTGCACTGTGTTAGGGCCCAGGATCCCTGGTCATGGACTTGGCTTGGCCCCGTTCCTGTAGTGTTGAACAAACACAGAACAAACTGGACAGTCGCTGCCTCAAAGGACTTGCGATCTAAATACTAAATGCCACAGACACACAGACCCGAACTTTGCTCTTTCTGTACCAGATCTTTCCAGAGACACTGCTGCCACTTGGGGCTGTGCTGGGAGAGAATCCCTGACCACAGCACACAGAGACACACCGGGAATTGGCTTCTTAGCGCCCCAGTAGGGCAAGGAGAAAGGGACCCTCATCCAGCTCCCCGCGCAGGAGTCCCTGCGGCACGGCTGGGGGACCAGCCGGGAGGAGAATGGAGGGATTGAAAACCCCCCCACACACACACCTTCCAGAGGCTTGCCAGGAAACTGTCTCCAAGTCCACGCTATAAATAGGCTTCTCCAGGGCGCATCATTCCACGCAGCGCCCGGGCTCCATGCGGCACAGCAGCCCCGCCAGCGCAGAGGGCTGGGCCGGTGTCCGGAGAGGGGGGTGTGTGTGTGGGGGGAGTCTGTCCCCTCTCTGTGCGCCCCGGCTCCGTCCCTCTCTGCGCCCCTGCAGCCTCCTCCCTTGCATCCCGCCCCCCTGCGTGCGCCCTGGATCCGGACCCCTTCCTCTCGTGCGCCCCGGATCCGGACCCTTTCCCCTCCGTGCGCCCCGGATCCGGACACTTTCTCCCTCCGTGCGCCCCGGATCCGGACCCTTTCCCCTCCGTGCGCCCCGGATCCGGACACTTTCTCCCTCCGTGCGCCCTGGATCTGGACCCCTTCCCCTCCCTGCGGCCCGGAGCCGGACCCCTTCCCCCCTGCGGCCCGGATCCGGACACTTTCTCCTTCCGTGCGCCCCGGATCCGGACCCTTTCCCCTCCGTGCGCCCCGGATCCGGACCCCGTCCCTTCCCTTTCCCCCGGATCCGGACACTTTCTCCCTCCGTGCGCCCTGGATCCGGACCCCTTCCCCTCCGTGCGCCCTGGATCCGGACCCCTTCCCCTCCGTGCGCCCCGGATCCGGACACTTTCTCCCTCCGTGCGCCCTGGATCCGGACCCCTTCCCCTCCGTGCGCCCCGGATCCGGACACTTTCTCCCTCCGTGCGCCCCGGATCCGGACCCCGTCCCTTCCCTTTCCCCCGGATCCGGACACTTTCTCCCTCCGTGCGCCCTGGATCCGGACCCCTTCCCCTCCTTGCGCCTCAGATCCGGACACTTTCTCCCTCCGTGCGCCCCGGATCCGGACCCCTTCCCCTCCGTGCGCCCCGGATCCGGACCCCTTCCCCTCCGTGCGCCCCGGCCCCATCCCCGCGCAACTCACGGCCGGCGCGGACTCACCTGTCCAAGGCAGCGGCTGCAGCGCGGAGTCCTGGGCAGCGGCGAGGCAGAGGCGCGGCGGGGCTGGGGCAGCGCGGGGAGCGCCGAGCGGAGCCGCCCAGCCCTGCGATATAAATAACATTATCTGGGCGAGCAGGGACATTCCTGCCCGAGGACAGCGCTGCTGCCCGGCCCAGATAGTCCCGCTGCCTCCAGGGGAGGGCGGGGGAGGAGGCGCCCGCCCCGCAATGCAGCACAGCGGGCCCCCAGGCCAGCGCCAGCAGCGGGCAACCGGCGATGCCCAGCAGCGGCGCCGGGGCCAGCAGGCCCGCACCAGGGCTCGGCCACACCCAGCGCGGTGCGGCGGGGCTGGCCCTGCGGGGGAGGGGGGGGAGGGAGACGATGCTGGTGCCGCCGCTGCTTGCAGGCTGGGTGGAACCAGGGGCCGCCTCTGCGCTCTGCCGTGGCACCCCAGCCACAGAGGGCCCCCCAGGTAGGCCAGAGTCAGGAGCCAGATCCTGCAGGGGGATCTCACCTAGGGAACCCCACCCCCAGCTTGGCTGGCACAGGGGAGCTGGAATGGCCAAGTGGCGCCTGACAGCTGTGCCACCTCTGGGTAGTAGGAGTGAGGGGGGTTAATCAACCTCCGCTTGGCCACTGCATCCAGGCTTTCCCCAGGCGAGTCTGCATGCCAGCCTCCCTGGCTCTGACCGAAGACTACAGGGTGGGGAGATTGGCCACCAGGAGGATGCATCCATTTGCCCGAGGCTTTTACCAAAACCTACCTCTTTGAGCCGAAATCAACCCTGTGTCTCTTTAAATCCAGGTGAGCCGGACCGGCACATCCCCACATTGGCTGTCCGGCTGCTAAAGAGAACTGGGTTCTGTGCCTCCAGCCCTGCCTGCCTACGGAAGGGCCGAACTAACCCAATACAACACAGGCTGGAAGCGAGAGTTTGAGTCCAAGCACTTGAAAAGCTTCCCAAGCCACTTGTTTTTAAGAAGGGCCAGACATCTGGAACGGTTGCAAATCTAAAAACATTTGGGGACAGGGTCCATGGATAACTAGACCAGGATTTTCAAAAGGCACCAAGATCCAGATGCTCAGGAAAGCCCAGCATGTCACGTGCTGAGTCCTTCTGATCACCTTTCCCCCCAATAGTGGGTGCTGAGCCCTTGGAAATCTGGCCCTGAGCTGGATGGAAAATTTGGCCCTACATGTCTGTGCAGTGTCTAGCACCCAGGAGCCGGAACTTGGATAAGGCCTGGAGGTGCTGTATGAATAACTGTCGATTCCAGTTTGCTCACCCCCGTTAAAGGGCTGGGCCATTCGCTGCCCAGGCTAGGCACGCAAGGGTGCAATACAAAGTAACATCATCAAACAATGGACAAACTAGAGCACAAATGATAAACTGCAGCGAGATCGGCGCAGAACACAAAGCCTCCGCCTGAGCCTGGGGACAGTTCAGATAACGGCCTATCTCAGCTACACCATAGCAGGGCCAAGCAAGCGGAGTGATTCCCCCTACACCCAGCTGCAAACACTCAGTCTCTGGTATCTCTAATAGCAGTGACTCCACAACCACCCTCCACAGCTGGTTCGCTGATAACGCCTTCTGAGGGGCAGCTCCTTAGCTGGTGTGAATTGTCCCAACTCCCTTCATGGCTCTTCCCCTTAGAGACTTGGGGCCAGATCCTCAGCTGACATAAACCAGTGTCGTTCTGCTGGCTCTTCACAGCAACATTCAATTGCTGCTCTTCCAATTGGCACCCACTCTAGGGGCCCACACGTCTTGAACCCAGGGCCTTGGCAGCCCTCACACTCCAGCAGCACCCAGCGCTATTGGAAGCGAGAGGCTAGCATAACTCTGCCTCCTCCCAGAGGCCCCACCCACTAGGGGACGATGACTGGCCCCTTTGATTGGCCCAACCATCCTATTTAAGCCAGAAGGAGGCACAGGAAGTTGTCTGAACAATTGGGCGACTTCCTGACTGGCTGCTGTACTGCACCTGACCTATGCCTTGATCCCTGGTTCCTGATTCCGGCTCTGACACCTGGCCTGGTTCCTGATTCCTGCTCTGACACCTGGCCTGGTTCCTGATTCTGGCTCTGACCGCTACGCTAGACAGCCCATGTCCCAGTTCTGATACCAGTTGAGGATCTCATCGATGAAGATTTTTTCTAATGTAAGCCTGGCTTTAACTAATATCACACCTGAATTGTCCCTGCGACTAGAATAACCCATTACTGCCAGGATAACGTTCCCCTGCCCTCCTGAGACCATCCTGTTACATACCTCTAGAGAGCTGTCATCACATCCCTCCCTCTGATTCGCTGTCCCTTTCTGAGTGACAGTCGTCCAGGAGAAAAAATCAGGCCAGTATGTAACTATCAGCGCTATTTTATTTCAACTGCTGAGTCAAACTGCCCCTAAGAAATAAGCACTGTGACTAACTACATAGATGGGAGTTAAAAAACCCAGTGTTTTAATTTGCTTGATTTGATTTTGCTTAATTAACATCTGGCAGTGGCTGCGTATTATCAGCGCTCCGTTGGCACCAACAGCAGCCGGGCAGCGGCTCTGGCTTTGGTGCTGCCATTGCTCCGGGGGGAACAGTGCAACAAAGTAAAATGCAAATGGCATGTGGGGGAAAGGTAATTAAAATTAAGCAAGTTCTCCGGAGGAAGCCGTCACAGTGAGGGAAACTGTCAGGTCACTGAAGCAGAGGGAACCAACAACGGTGTGATGCTCAAAGATGGGAAGGCAACTCGTATTCGGGAGGGAAAGGCCTGTGGAATAACATATGGCGACCAAAGTCTCTGGACAGCACCGCCCAGCTTGCAGTTAGCCCAAATATGGTTTCTATGCCAAGCAACAACAGAAGGGGATGGAAGGCTTGCAGCACGTGTTGACTTAGCTCATTAACAGCACCCAGGCACCCTGGTGAGGAGGCCTGTTTGCTGGCAATTCCAAAAATTGGGGGGGGAGGGGAATGTTTTGGGTCAAACCAAAACCAATTTTTAAAAAAATGTGCCACTAATTTAGCTGTTACCACTCAAGAGAGAGAGCTTGGAGTCGTTGTGGATAGTTCCCTGAAAACATCCGCTTAATGTGCAGCGGCAGGAGTCAGAAAAGCAAACAATGTTAGGAAACATCAAGAAAGGGATAGATTAGGGGTGGGCAATAATTTTTGCAGGGGGGCCACTCCATGAATTTTGGTACGTCGTCACAGGCTGCACATTTCTACTATATTAATAGAGGGGGTGTGGGGTCTGGGAGGGAGTTTGGGTGCAGGAGGGGCAGGGCCGGCTCTGGGTTTTTTGCCACCCCAAGCAAAAAAAAAATCGGGATGGCCAGAATGGCAAAGCAAAAAAAAAAAAAAAACAACCTGAGGGGCGGCCGGAGCCAGGGTGCCTCCCTGCACTGCAGACGTGCCCCGGCTAGCGGGGGGGAGAGGGAGGGAGCGGGGGGAGAGAGAGAAGGGGGGTGGCCAGGGTGGCCAGGGCTTCAGCGGGGTTAGGTTGGCGGGGAGGAAAGGAAGCGGGTGTGACGTTATTGGCATAATCTGGGACCATATAGAACATGGTTGCAACCAAAGTCCTGTAGTGGCACCAAATCTTGTATAAAGGGGGTCAAATGAGGTGTCTAAGACAAGGTTATGGTTTACTGGTTATGATTATGCTGTCTATATGTGTGTATCAATTTTGTAGTTGAAGTTATGAATATTGGCTCTATACTGTCTGTATTTCAAACTTATGCTATGCTTCTGGGAAACATCCCAGACAAGTTGGTGTTAGCTCTGCCTAGCCTGCTTGATGGCCCATTAAGGACCATCAGGTATACAATTGACCTATGGAGAGAAGGCAAATACGCCTTGTGACTCAGCAAAGTATGCAGGAACTTGCCCATGTGACTCCAGACTCCATTTTGCTGTAATTTTCCACAGTAAGAACAAAGAGGTGTTCTTACACCTGGAAAAGACTATAAAAAGGCTGATTCCTCCTCTCCATTTTGTCTTCAATCCTGCTTCTTACCTCTGGAGGGACTTCGCTACAACTGAAGCTCTGAACAAAGGACTGAGGACCCATCCCAGCGGGGGATGTATTCCAGAGACTTGATTTGAACCTGCAATTTATTCCATCACTGCTACAAGCCTGAACCAAGAACTTTGCCATTACTGTATGTAACTGATTCCATTTAACCAACTCTAACTCTCATCTCTATCTTTTTCCCTTTATGAATAAACCTTTAGATTTTAGATTCTAAAGGATTGGCAACAGCGTGATTTGTGGGTAAGATCTGATTTGTATATTGACCTGGGTCTGGGGCTTGGTCCTTTGGGATCAGGAGAACGTTTTTTCTTTTATTGGGGTATTGGTTTTCCTAACCATTTGTCCCCATAACGAGTGGCACTGGTGGTGATAGTGGGAAACTGTAGTGTTTAAGGGAATTGCTTGTGTGACTTGTGGTTAGCCAGTGGGGTGAGACCGAAGTCCTCTTAGTCTGGCTGGTTTGGTTTGCCTTAGAGGCGGAAAAACCCCAGCCTAGGGCTGTAACTGCCCTGTTTTAAGCAATTTGTCCTGAATTGATACTCTCAGTTGGGTCCCGCCAGAACAGCATCGTTACAGCGGGCTGCCCTGCCGGGCTTGCTACAGACCTGGCACTGGCTGAGGCAGACGGAGCAGGGCGCTCCCCTCCTCCGTGCCGCCAGCCCCTACAGGGCGGCTGGATCGGAGAACAAAACAAAAAACAAACAAAAAAAGCGGCCGTGCCACCCTAGGATTGGGCGGAATGCTGCCCCGTAGAATCTGCCGCCCCAAGCACGGGCTTGCTCGGCTGGTGCCTGGAGCCGGCCCTGGCTGCTGCTGGCACGTCTCTGCATGCCCCTGGCAGGGGGGAGGTGGCTCCGCGCACTGTCCCCGCCCCTAGCACCATCCTCACAGCAGCCAATGGGATCTGCAGAGGTGGTGCTTGCGGGCGCAGGCAGCTCACGGAGACCCGCTGCCCCATCTCTCCCGAAGGGGCGTGCAGAGATGTGACAGCAGCAGCAGGCCCCAGCCGCTTCTGGGAGCGGCGTGGGGCCAGGGCAAGCAGGCAGCCTGCCTGAGCCCTGCTGCACCGCCAGCCGGGAGCCGCCTGTGGTAAGCGCCTCCCGGCCAGAGCCTGCACCTCACACCCCCTCCCGCACCCCAATCCCCTGCCCCAGGTCAGAACCCCCTCCGGCACCCAAACTCCCTCCCAGACCCCGCATCCCCTCCTGCACCCCAATCCCCTGCCCCAGTCCGGAGCCGTATTTTGCCTACCCCTGGGATAGATAATAAGACAGTAAATATCATAATGCAGCTATATAAATCTATGATATGCCCACACCTTGAATATGGGTTGTCCCATCTCAAAAAACATATATTGGAAAAGGTACAAATGATTAGGGGTATGGAACAGCTTCCATATGAGGAGAGATTAATAAGACTGGGACAGTTCAACTTGGAAAAGAGACAGCTAAGTGGGAGGTATCATAGAGGTCTATAAAATCATGACTGGTGTACAGAAAATAAATAAGGAAATGTTATTTACCCCTTCACATAACACAAGAACTATGGGTCACCCAATGAAATTAATAGGCAGCAGGTTTAAAACAAACAAAAGGAAATACTTCACAGAACGCACAGTCAACCTGTGGAACTCATTGCCAGGGGATGTTGTGAAGGCCAAAACTATAGCAGGGTTAAAAAAAAAACTAGATAAGTTCATGGAGGATTGGTCCATCAATGGCTATTAGCCAAGAAAGATGATCAGGGATGCAACCCATGCTGTGGATGTATCTCGCCTCTGACTGCCAGAATCTGGGAATGAGCGACAGGGGATGGATCGCTTGATGATTACCTGTTCTGTTCATTCCCTCTGGGGCACCTGGCACTGGCCAGTGTCAGAAGACAGGATACTGGGCTAGATGGATCATTGGTTTGACCTAGTATGGCCATTCTTATGCTCCTATGTTCTTATGCATCTAACTGAAAATTGTTTTGAGTCAAACAAAACATTTCATTTCAATTTTGATCATTTTTACATGTTTTTGATGGTTTTAAAATAAAATTAAAGGAGGTTTTGAAATATCAGACTCAGAATGTTTCATTTTGAAAATGTCAAACAAAATGTTCCAATTTTTTCAGACTCTCTTTGTTTAGGATTTTTTTCGACTGAAACAAGTGGGCGAAACTGATGTGAATTCACAGAACGCGTCAGTGTCACCTATTCTTCATTTTTTGCTGTCAAAAGTTTTGGATGAAAAATTTTGCCCGGCACTACTAGCCATTAGGGCAGCCAGCTCTCTTCACACCAGAGTCCTCAATGGAACAGCTCCCCTTAGGAAGTGCTAGGGAACATGAGGGGGGCTGAAATGTAATTAGAAGGAGCCCTCTGATTCTGTCATCTCTGAGCATCAAACTGTCGCCTGAACCTTTCTAAAAACACATACTGTCAGAGACAGTAGTGACAGGGTAGGGACCCCACTGACTTCATCATGGTCGTCCTAGAAACCCTAGCAAAGGGCAGCTCTGACTGACCACGCACTGGTCATCACATCTTGCAGCAGCCAGGAGCTGGTACTAGTTAAGGCGGGTGGTTTTCCCAAGAAGAATTGGTAGGCTCATTTTGGGGGAAGGGATAGCTCAGTGGTTTGAGCATTAGCCTGCTCAACCTAAGGTTGTGAGTTCAATCCTTGAGGGGGGCCATTTGGGGCAAAAATCTGTCTGGAGATTGGTCCTGCTTTGAGCAGCGGGTTGGACTAGATGATCTCCTGAGGTCCCTTCCAACCCTGATATTCTATTATTCTAGTGCATGGAGACATAAAGTACACATGAACTGTGTCCCACAAGCTTAACTCTGCCCCCTGAGGCTGGCAAAAGTGATTTAGCCAGGGCTGCCCTAGAATTGGGGGTTCTGTTTTGGGGGGGGGGGTATTCATTTCATTTGGGGGAGGTCAGCAAGTTCTGAGTTGTGTGTAGATGTCCAAAAATCAGGGGAGGATTTGTTTTGGGGTGGGGGCAATTTTTTCTTTGATTCTGTAACAAGAAGATTTTTATCAGGTACTTCCCAAAACTCTTGCCTAAACAGGGTCTATTTCAATTTGTATTCCATATAGAAAAATAACGAACATGTTAGTTGAAGCTTTGTATCTTTGTTATCAAACGCTTGGTTTAGCGTTCATTGCCTTTATTCCCTAGTGTGTTTTCACAGTATTGTTTCAAACAGCACTATGTTAAAGTGCACTAGGGAACCTTTAGTGTGCACCCAGCAGGGTCTACACATACCAAGTAATGCATAGCACCTTGTGCTTTAAAAATCACACCCCTGTAGTCCGCATTTATTGGTTAAACACCAATTCCATTTTTTGGTATCTGGGGTGTCTGATCAGTGTTTCTTGGATAAAATCACAAGGCCTACATACGGAAGGACAAAGTAAATGTGCCATCTGATGAGTTGTGTATTCTCTCATTGCTCGGCGCGCCCTTCACGGCGTAAGAGACAGCTGTACGGACTGGCGCAGAGATTAATTAGGGTAGGTTGCCCCAGCCCACTCTGCAACCTGAGAGGTGCATCTGCAGCCAAAGGGATCACGAACCCCTCGTTTCTGTGCAGAGCTACGTGGATTGTGCGAACAGAGGAGCACAATGCTTTCTTCCTGCCATTGGGGTTTGTAGCAGATATCACAGTGCACTACAGGGCAGAGTTCGATCAGATCTCTGGAGCGAGTTCCTCTGGGCCATCTCCACTGGCTCCTTACATGACTTTGAGGGGCACTGGGAGCTGCCAGGGGTTCTCTGCTCAGGTCCCCCTCCAGCTCCCTCATTATTAACCTCATTTGAGGCCTGGGTCTAGTGCAGGGGTGGGCAATAATTTTCACAGGGGGGCCACTCCATGAATTTTGGCCACACATTTCTACTATATTAATGGAGGGGGTGTGGGGTCTGGGAGAGAGTTTGGTGCAGGAGGGAGCTCCGGGCTGGGGCAGGGGGTTGGGGTGCAGGAGGGAGTGCGAGGTGCAGGCTCTGGCCGGGAGGCGCTTACCACAGGTGGCTCCAGGCCAGCGGCACAGCAGGGCTCAGGCAGGCTGCCTACATGCAATGGCCCCACACTGCTCCCAGAAGTGGCTGCGGCCGGCTGCTGCTGTCACGTCTCTGCGCGCCCCTTGGGGGGAGGTGGGTAGTCGGTCTCCGCGTGCTGCCCACGCCCGCAAGCACTGCCCCCGTAGCTCCCATTGGCTGGTTTCTGGCCAATGGGAGCTGTGCCGATGGTGCTGGGGGCGGGCACAGTGCGTGGAGCTGCCTCCCCACCCCGCCAGGGGCATGCAGAGATGTGCCAGTCCGTTAAACACGCACAGAGAGACACACACCTGAAAGCCCTGCTTCAGACAAGCTACAGCCCCCACCCAGTTGCCTAACGCCTCCCCCCTTGCCCCACCCTGGCCTGGCCCCACAGGCCACATGCCACTGCCCATAGGCCATGCCCCATTCCCAATAGACCCCTCACCTTGATGCTGCAGGCCACACCCCACAGGCCACACCCCACTCCCAAAAGACCCCCCCACCCTGACCCTGCAGGCCACGCCCCACTCCCCATAGGCCACGCCTACTCATCCATAGGCAACGCCCCCACTCCTCCAGACCCCACCTGCTCTCCTCAGACCCCACCCTAGGTCCTGAGTGACTCTCCAGAGCCCAGTTCCGACCCTTCAGGCCACGCCCACACCCCACAGGCCACGCCCACCCAGCCTCCGGCTCCTCCCATGCCCCGCCCCTAAACCCTCCCGGGCGCGCGGAGCGGGACTGGCAGCTCTCGCGAGACGCGATACTCCTGGAAGCCGGAAGAGGCGGTGGCAGCGGCGTCGGCGTCATGTGCGGGGGCTGCGTGGAGACCGAGTACCCGTCCCGGGTAAGGGGGGCGGGGCCTGGTCCCTCCCCGCCCCTGGATCCCCACCCGGGAGCGGGGGCTGGAGCCGGGACTCCTGGGTTCTCTCCCCAGCTCTGAGCGGGGGCTGGAGCCGGGACTCCTGGGTTCTCTCCCCAGCTCTGAGCGGGGGGTGGGAGCCCGGACTCCTGGGTTCTCTCCCCAGCTCTGAGCGGGGGGTGGGAGCTGGGAGCCCGGACTCCTGGGTTCTCTCCCCAGCTCTGAGCGGGGGGTGGGAGCTGGGAGCCCGGACTCCTGGGTTCTCTCCCCAGCTCTGGGTGGGGGCTGGTGGGTTAGAGCAGGGGGGGCTGGAGCCAGGACTCCTGGGTTCTGTTTCTGACTTGATACTTAGGATGAGTCGCTCCCATCTCCCTCTGTAGAGTGTGCTCCCCCCCCCCCCGGCCAGGGGGGCTAGAGGCTGCCCTGGGTACCTTTGGCACCCACATGCACCCAGGGGTGCTGCTGGAACAATTTGTATACTAGGGATGCTGAGAGCCATTGAACCGAATTGTAAGCCCTGTATGTGATGGAAACCACTTCAAGCCAGGGGGTGCGGTAGCACCCCTAGTTCCAGCACCTCTGGATGCACCCTGTGTGGGGGGTAGTCCTGCTCTCTGCTGGGTTCTAAGGGTGCGGTTTTCAAGCCTAACTACTCCCACCAAAGTCACTGGTAAAACTTCTTGTGATTTTAATGAGTGCAGACCCAGGCCAATGCCAGGCACTTCTGAAAATCCCTCCTTTGTCTGGACCTGCCAGGTGTCAGGATCCTGATGTCCCTGCACGGCCTGATGCAAACTTCGGCCCATGTCGTAGCAGGGGGCAAAGGCAATGTGAAGCTGCCTAAGGGATAGGACATAATACTGCAGACAATGCAATGCCGGTACATAAACCAGCCATGCCCCTGCCTCTGGGATAGTGTTATCTTGAAAAAGATAGAGCAGAAAGAACATCGTACTGAGATGGTAACAAAAACAGTGGGGGCATAGAAAGACTGCTCTGTGAGAAGAGACTGAAAAGATGGGACAGTTTAGCGAGGAGTTAAATAAGAGGGAACATAATCGAGATATGCAAAAATATTAACAATAAGAAGGCAAGTCAGGGCCTTCTTTGTAGTAAGTAACACAAGAACAAAGGAACATTCAATGGAGTTGAAATACAATACATTTAAAATTATAAAAGGAAATAATTATGCTTTGTAAAAACCTGTGGAACTCATTGCCACAAAGTATTGCTGAGACCAAGAGCTTAGAGGAATTCAAAGAATTAGATACATGGCTAAGGAGCTCATACGCAGTTACAGTAGAACCTCAGACTTACAAACTGACCAGTTCGTACCTCGTTTGGAACCAGAAGTACGCAATCAGGCAGCAGCAGAGACAACAACAAAAAAGCAAATACAGTACAGTACTGTGTTAAATGTAAATTACTAAAAATATAAAGGGAAAGCAGCATTTTTCTTCTGCATAGTAAATATTCAAAGCTGTATGAAGACAATGATCATTTGTTAACCTTTAAAAGAACAATCATAATGTTTTGTTCAGGGTTACGAACAACCTCCATTCAGGTATGGGACTTTTCAGCCATAGATCTCAAAGCAGGTCAATATCATTACCCCAATTTTACAGTTGGGGAAACTCAGGTAAGGAGATTGACGTGACATGAGGGATATAAGCCCTCATGTTTCAAGGCATAAGCAGGTCACTAACTGATTGGGTTATCATGAAACTCCACTCAAGGGAAGGTTATTCCCGAATTGGCTACTGCTGGCTTCCTTGCACTTTTCTCTGAAGTATGTGTTACTGGACTAGATGTCCCACTGACTCTGGGGTGACATTTCAGATGTTCTTGTTTACCTCTGTGTTCTTGAGGGGGCCATTTAGGGATCTGGGGCAAAAATCTGTCTGGGGATTGGTCCTGCTTTGAGCAGGGGGTTGGACTAGATGACATCCTGAGGTCCTTTCCAACCCTGAGATTCTATGATTCTTACCTCTCCCCAATCCCCTCTGTTATTCCAGACTCATTGAATGTACCAGTCTAGTACTGGGTACAAACGCCAAAGCAGTTCCCATCAGAGCGAGATCCCTGTGCTAGTCAGGGAAGGGAAGCTGAATTAGCCAGCAGCATCTGCCTGCCAGGAACATTTGCGTAGATGTGATTTGTTAGACATGGAACATGGGTGGCTCCAAGACACTCTGGTGGGATGGCTCCATGTTACGGGGCATTCTGAAGTCACCGATGGCTTTCTTGCTCAGTTGATGCTTTCCTGCTCTTGGCTCTGAACACTCTATCCTTCTGGGATCACTGCAACACTTCCCTTCCTCCCCTCCCCCCCCCCAACACTTTTTTTAGGTACATAAAAAAAAAAGTAAACCATTAACTTTTACACAAGCTGGCTGGTCCCAGGTCATTGCTAAGACTGCAGTATTGTCACCCTTCCCTTTGTTCCTCAAGTGGTTTGAGCACTGACCTGCTAAACCCCGGGTTGTGAGTTCAATCCTTGAGGGGGTCATTTAGGGATTTGGGGATTTAGTTGGGGATTGGTCCTGCTTTGATCAGGGGGTTGGACTAGATGACCTCCTGAGGTCCCTTCCAACCCTGATATTCTATGATTCCTGCTATGGGGCCTGCAGGGAAACTCTGCTGTGTCAGTTAGCAGCTGGTGAACAATTTGCCCCCCAAACTCCCACATACTTCCTGGAGCAGGGGGGTGCGCCCCACAGTTTGGGGACCACTGTCCTAGCCCTTGCATGTGCTGTCAATAATTTCCACTAAATACAACGTTGGGACAAATTGAAGGGGTGGGGATGGGTGTTTGACAATAGCATAGGAACGGAGGTGGATAGGTTTCCTCTCAATACTGTAGGGTAACACCTGCCTGGAGAACGGATCTTTCCTGCTCAACTACATGGGGTGTGTGGAGTGCAACAAGAGGGACTTTGTGCTGATTGCAAACAGAGCAACGGAGGAGGAGGATGGAGAAGAAATCATCACTTATGACCGTAAGGAGTTTCCCTTGTTTGTCCCCTCCATTGAGTGTGCACGGAGCCACAGGCTCATGTTTGATTATTATTATACGCTGCTACCTCGATATAACGCGACCCGATGTAACATGAATTCGGATATAACGCGGTAAAGCAGCGCTCTGGGGGGGCAGGGCTGCGCACTCCGGTGGATCAAAGCAAGTTCAATATAACGCGGTTTCACCTATAACGCGGTAAGATTTTTTGGCTCCCGAGGACAGCGTTATATCGAGGTAGAGGTGTACCTGTTGTGGGGAGGGATAGAGTTTAGTACTTGACTTGAAAAAGTTCCCAGACATCTCTTAGCCAGAGGGTAGTAGGAAAGATGGCGGGAGCTCCCTAAAGAGATCTAAGGCAGTGACCCAGGTCCCCAGCTGTGGGGAAGGAGAAGGTTGCTGAAATTTTTACTTTGCTGCTATCCTGTGACCTTCCTCATGAGTGCCACTTTCACATAAGTCCCTGGCTGGAAAGTGTCTAAGGCCTTGTCTACCCACAAAAGTTGTACAGTTTAAATTATCCCAGTGGGGTTCCTATACCAGTTGCTGGGGGTTAAAGCCAGACAAATTCAAAATTACCAATAAGGCCCACGTTTCTAACCATGCCCATCGGAGGAGCCAAGGGAAGGGGTCGCTGCTCCCTCAAAGGCTTCAGATCCAGACTGGAGGCCTTTCGGGAAGATCTGCTTTAGCCAAACGCAAGTTACTGGGCTCAGTCCAGAGAGAACTGAGTGAAATTCTCTGTCCTGGGCTATACAGGAGGTCAGATGAGATGATCTAATGGTCCCACCTGGCCTTAAGCTAGGAATCTATGAATATGGCACAACCCCCCTAGCGTGGATGCAGATATACCAGTACAAAGGTGTTTATACCAGTATACAGCGTCTCTCTGGGAAGAAGAAGGATCTATTCTGGTATAACTGTCTACATGAGGGGTTGTATCAGTATAACTATGTTGGTTTAAAAGAAATCACATCCCCTAGCCAACCTAGTTACAGCAGTACAAAAACTGTGTGGTATGGCTACAGCTAGGTAAGCATGTGCCTAACTGTTCTCAGAATCCGGGTCTGAGGCTGGAGCTCCCCTCCCTACTCCAGTGCCGGAGGAGTGTCTGCTGCTGAACGCTCCCCCCTCACCCCCCAACCTCTCCGCTGCGCTGCTGAGACAGGGCTGGTGTCCAGAATCTCTCCCCTGCCTCTGTTTGTGTGTCATCCTCACCTGTGATTAGCTCCAGTGCCTGCCTCTGCTGCTGCCCACTGCCCCCAAGAAGCCCTGCCTGAAACGCTTCACTGATACTCACAGTGTTGTGAACAGCCGCTGTGAAACTGACCAGAGTCTTGTGAATGTCAATCTACTGCTGCTCACAGCAGCAGAGGAACTGGAGCTAACTGGCCTGCAAACTCAGGGAAGGCAGCTCTGTATCTGTTCACATTTTGCAACCATGCCAGGTTAATGTTTTGTTTTTAGAGCCTAAATTCTCCAGCAATTGATAGCTTAGCTCTCCCTAATCACCGGAGTAAACCTCCTGCTTGCCACGTGTGCGTCGTTTTTTTTTTAAGCCAGGGAAAATGTGAGGAAAGAGGACTGAAGGGATGTGGAGAGAATGGGGTTGTGTTTGATTGTCAGTATCACTGTCTCTTTTAAAATGCAGAAAGAGTTCTCAGCTTGGCATTTATTCGTGTATGTTCCATTTACACTCTTTGGAGTGAACGGATAATTTCCATCTGCATTGGTGCTCGTGGAAGGGCCTAGATTGACCCCCCTGGATTCTAAAATCCAGTGACAGTCCAGACTTCTCCCTCATCCCCTGCCTGGCCCCCGACCACCAGGGAACCATCTGCAGGGCTACAAGAATCATTTGCCCTAGCCCATTCGGCGCCTTGGCCTCCCTGCTGAGACTGAAGTGCAGGTGGCTTTTGCAACGTGGGAGCTTATCTTATGCCCCTCAACTCATTTCACAGAGGCCTACAAATAGCCACAAGCTGGAAACAATTTCTGCAGGATTTAAACAGCCAAGTTAATGACTTTGGTGGCGCTCCAGCCAATTGCAGGGTCAGAGCCGGAGTTGCGCTCGAGCGTGAATAGATTAAATAAATGTGCTTTGTAGGTTGACACAGGAGCTGAGTTGGGAATGGTTAAAGGTGGCATGTTTCCATTATTCCCCTGAGTTTATACAGTGCCTTTCCCCAGTGATTACAGGGTGCGGTGTAGAGGACCCAATGAGCATGCTGCTTCGGGGAATATCAGGGAGTGAAAGGTCTCCTTTTCTGTTCAATGCCCAGGCTCCAGTGGTTAGAAAAGTTGACTACTTTTGAACTATTTGCCCTGCTCCCAGCCAAAAATGGCCCTGGCCCGTACAGTGAAGGTGAAACCTTATGTAGTAAAACAAATTCTCCAGGCATTTGTGGGGCTGCGAAATACAAATTTTTGAATTGCTTTGGTGAATCCACAAAATGTATTGGAAAACTGGGGGGGATCTAGCCAGGGGGGATCCAAAGATATTTGGCTGCCTTCTTGGACCAGGAGGGCTTTTCGTCACTGACGCAGGATAGCAGGTCCTTGATCTCAGATCAGTGCGATTCCCCGCCCCCGGGTTGTGGAAAGTGAGGTCTCCCTCCAAGTAGGCGATCCTTGTGAATCTCTGGTTTTCGTTCCAGATGTGTGTAAGAACTGTCATCACATGATAGCCAGGCACGAATATACATTCAGCGTGGTGGACGATTACCAGGTATGTTGTCTTACATGCTGTCACGGAGCCCCAGGATCAGTGCTACGGCCATAGGTGCCGACTCCGTGGGTGCTCCGGGGCTGGAGCACCCACAGGGAAAAATCGGTGGGTGCTCTGCACCCACTGGCAGCTCCCCGCCCCAGCTCACCTCCGCTCCACCTCCTCCCCTGAGCGCGCCATGGCCCCGCTTCTCCCCCAAGCTCCCAGCGCTTGCCGCCGCGAAACAGTTGTTTCATGGCAGCAAGCGCTGGGAGGGAGGAGGGGGAACGCAGCCCGCTCTGGGAAGGGCTGGGGCAGGGATTTGGGGAAGGAGTCCAATAGGGGCAGGGAGGGGGCGGAGTTGGGGTGGGGACTTTGGGGAAGGGGTTGGAATGGGGGCAGGGCAGGGGTAGAGTCAGGGCAGGGCCGGGGGCCAGCACCCACCGGCCCTGGGAAAAGTTGGCACCTATGGCTACGCCCCCAGCTTTGGAACCAGCCCTTCAGTGTGCTGGACCCCCAGGGGTCTCACTCTTCCTGCAGTGCGGGCCAGCTAGCTTCATCACCTCCTTTGGCTGCACCTTTGCAGCTCCAGCCCTCCTGCTTCACACCCTGAGCTCTGCCCAGCAAGTCCAACTGAGCCACACCCCTGGGAGAGACTTGTCCCCTCTTCAGGGACCATGCACCTCCACAGTATTTGCGGTGACACTCAGTGTTAAAACAGCCAGGTTCAGCAGTCAGCTGTTGCACAGCACAGGAGGGCCGTAGGTGAGCACAGAGAAATGAAGGTTAAAGCACGGCCCAAGTCCGTCCTGCTCCGCCCAGAGCCCAGCCAAGCTGCGGGGAACACCTCTGTTCAGGCTCTGTCTCAGTCTAACCTCCGTTGTCAGTTCCCAGGTGAGAGCCCCGACTCCTTCCCACAGCCAGCTCCTAACCCCACCTTCCCAGCCCTTTGTTCTCCAGCTGGGGGGTTTGCTCAGCCTCCCTGCTGAGAGGTGGGAGAATCCATTCCCCTCTGGGGCACAGGCTGCTAGGTGTCCGTGTCCTGGTGGTTGGCTTTCCCATTGTCGTCTTGGATTCTTCATTGATATGAGGTGAGCCTCAGCCAGTCCTTTGTAACGACCCATTCAGGCTCAGACAGCCAGATGCCATTCATGCCTCTGTCTCTTAAGCCTGCCCTGAGAGCAAACAGTCCTTTTTCCCTACTGGATTGCCATGCAAAATGTAGGGGAAACTGAGGCACGCATAGGGGGCATAAAAACGTCACCGAAAATTCCACTTCAGCACACGTGCACATACACAGATCACAAATACGCACTCCTTTATTCCTTCATACGAACGCCCCGAGACTTGGAAAGCCCTGGGAGTGCTGTCACGGAAGCACAAGGAACCCCAGGACCACAGCGGCCGGAGTAGAAAGTTCTGCTCTGTGGGTTTCCATCTGGAGGTGCTCTTGGGTTCTACAGGCTACTGTTGCCACAGTACGTGTGGGATTGTGTCCTGAGCAGCTCGTCTGCTGCTTCAGCTAGGGGAGGGATTCAAGTCACCGCCCAACCCGCTGTGCTTTTCTAGGGCCAGCTTCACTGTAAAACGTGGCTTGACTTCCCAGCTGTGGATTCCAAGCTGCCACAGCCGCACTTCCACCCGCTGGGCGTGGTGCCCGAGGTAGGTGACGGGTGCATCCCGCTGATTAGCGTCTCTCCAGCTCCCAACACTTTGGGCCGATCTGACACCGTCGGATCAGGCAAGGGGACGTCCATGCAACACGAGGGTTGAGATTCTGTGTGCACAAGCAGAGCCTGGCTCCCGTGCATGGATGTAGCATTTAGCGCAGTAGTTCTCAAACTTTTGCATTGGTGACCCCTTTCACACAGCAGGCCTCTGAGTGCGACCCCCTCATCAATTACAAACACTTTTTATATTTAACACTATTATAAATGCTGGAGGAGAAGTGGAGTTTAAAGGGGTGGAGACTGACAGCTCATGACCCTCCATGTAACAACCTCACGACCCATTGACGGGTCCCGATGCCCAGTTTGAGAACCCCTCATTTAGCATGATTGCCTACAGCTCTAGCTTTAGGTTGGCATTTTGAAAAGCACCTCGACTTAGGAGCACAAGTCAATGGGGTTTGGGAGGGGGTAATTTTCAAAAGCACTTCCCATTGACTTTTAATAGGACTTGGGGTTCTAACTCCCTTAGGTTCTGTAGAGAATTCCAGCCTGAGTGCTTTAGGACCCGATGCCATGGGGTGCAGGGCTGAGTACCTTCCACCCCACATGAAGCGCTGCAGCGCTGAGGGTGCGCAGGACCCTGCTGAATCAGTGTTTTAAAGCAAGGCCATGGGACAATTGCTGGAAGAACCACAGCTGTTAATTTCTTCTGCACAGGAAGGTCCACAGGGCTCTTCAGCCCCGGTCCAGCCTAGGAGGCAGACCCAGGCCCCCGAGCCTCTGGCAGGATGGGTGTGGCCTGACCCCTGACCTTGCTAGTTGTGTTCTCCCTCTACCTCGGCAGCTGGGTTTTATCAGACCTGCCTGCAGAGCCGTAGGTGAGATGACAAGGCCGGTGGAAGCAGATGGGGAGGAGGGGGTAGTGGAGGAGGGGAGTTCTCTGGCAGACCCTGGATCTCACCCTGACAGTCAGCACGGCTTCAGAGCAACAAAGGGAGCCAGATTACAGAGTTTTGCGATGGATTGGCTTGAAAGACCAGCGTTGGGCATAGTCCACCAACCAGAGCTGCGGGACAATTCCGAGACGCTCTGAGATGCGAGCGTGCATTAGCCGCACCTTCAAGCTGCCCTCTCAGGGGGGCAAAGCAGGGGAGGGCTGATGGAGCTGCTCTGGGTCTGAGGTTCCTAAACCGATGCCTCCGCAAGCTGAAGTTGACCGCCTTTCTGTTCCAAACCTGCAGTTGCCGGAGTGTGCTCCCATGCTGGGTGTCATTTGCTCTTTGTAACCACCAGAGGGAGCTAGCGGGCTCGGAGGGGCGTGTTTTCGGTGGCCGCCCCCTGGAGGCTGCTGCTAGCCGCAGCCCTTGCACTGCCAGGCCCTGACTACCTGGAGGCCTCTATAAAGCTGAACCCTGCTCTGCTTTCTGAGGGGCTGGGCTGCCGGTCCATCTCAGGGGCTCTCGTCTGATATCGGCCCTGGGCAGCGTTGGGCAGTGTCTGTGGGTGGGAGCGAGTCTGACTCCTTTTGAAACTGGCGTTGGGTGAGTGAAAACAAGGCCAGCGGTTTGCAGTCTGTACTGCGAAAAACTCCAGCGGCCTTTCCCTTCCCGCCTTGCGGTGGTTGTACCTGCATTGCCCGGCGCGGGATGGGACGGCCTGTCGGTCCCTTGGCAAGCCGCTGCAGAGAGTAAGACTAGCAGTCTGCAGCGCCTGGTGAAAGTGTGAGCACCCATTGGGGAAATGCAGCCGTGGGCTTCAGGGCGCTGCCGGTGTGAAGCAGAGGAGGGCGTTGAAAAGTTACCATGCACGTCTGCTGGGGGTGGGGCGGACAGACTCCATCAGTCAGATACCCTGTTTCATGTCCCAGGAGGTATAACTAGGAGGAGTGGGGATAGGGAAAAGGAAAACGGAGCTAGTTACATTCCTTAAGCTTTTAATCCTGACACCTCCATTAAGGAAGCATCTTATCAGATTTCCTGGTCCGTATTTAATGATTTGGGAGGCGAGACCTGCAGTCCTGTAACGATTTGAACCAGAAATCTGTGAGCAAACCCTGCTTCCTGCACCAGGTCTTGGCAAGGGGGCTCACCTGAGCCGCGTGGGTTGTAATGCAGCCAAATGCAAGACCAGACGGCTAGGGACAAGGAGTGCAGGTCGCACCTATGGGAGGGGGACCTGCATCCTGGAAAGCGGCGACTGAAAAGCCTTCGCACTGAGTCCCAGCGCAGTGCCGCAGCCGAGGGGGTCTGCGTGATCCTTCGACGGGCGAGCTGGGGAATGTCCAACACAAGTAAGGAGGTGATGTGACCTCTTTGGCGCTGGAGACTGTGCCCGGTGTTGGTGCCCACCCTGCACGAAGGATGTTACAAAGGGGACAGGGCTCAGAAGAGCGCTAAGAGGAGGAGTCGAGTTCTGAACAACCTGCCTTCTAGCGAGAGACTTAAAGGAGCCCAATCTGTTCAGTTTAGCCAAGAGAAGGCTGAGAGGTGACTGGATCACACTTCCAGGGAAGAGATTTCTGCTAGCAGAGGGCTCTGTGATCTACCAGAGACTGGCCGAGCGAGATCCGGGGCTAGGAGCTGAAGGGAGGCATGTTCAGACTAGAAATAAGGTGCCAGTGTTTAACAGGGAGGGACGTTAACCATCAGAACCACTGACCCAGGGACGGGGCAGGTTCTCCGTCACACGGTGTTCGTAAGTCCAGGCTGGATTGTGTCTCTCAAGCTCTGCTCTGGCTCAGAGCGGAGTTCTGGTCTGGACGCAGGAGTCGCTGCGGGAGGCTCTCTGGCCTGGCTTATACAGGAGGCCAGACTAGCTGGGCAGAACAGTCCCTTCTGGCCTTGAAATGTCCAAGGGCAAGTCCCTTTTCCTGCTCACTTCCGTCCCCGGAGCCCCGGTCAGTAGCTGCGCGCAGGCTGGCGGGCGCTCTGCATGCCCTGATTGTGTTAACCCATCCCCCTCGCTGGGGCGGGGTGGGACGGAGCCCTGATCTTGCTCGGAGCTGCTGCTCTGCCTGCCTGGCACTACGGGGGAGTGCTGGTGGTTTTGTTTGTAGAGTGAGGACAGTGCTGATGAAGGGAGGATGGAGACAGCCTGCTGGGCTGACCCCGAGCTGTGGACTAGTCTCCCTGGGGGAGCTGTGGATGCCCCAGCTCTTGGGATGTTTGAATGAGCGACTACCCCAATGACTGTCCGAGAGGGAGCAATCCGGCCCTGGCCCTGTGGGTCTGGTCTCCAGCGAGGCCTTTCGAAGCTTGCCCTCACTCAGGGCCTGGTGCCCCGTCCGTGTCTGGCTCACCTGCCTTGATCTCTCACGCCAGCCTGCGTGAGTCCCTCTCCAGCATGACTCTCGGCTGGGCGCCCTGCTGGGCCGCATTGGAAGGGACTGAACGCTGTGTCGCTATGTGGCAAGGTTGGCATCTGCGCCCCCTTGTGGCCCACTGTGGCACTGCTCCTCTGGCCTCAGTTTCCCTCCAGGTCTTCACAGGTCAGCGGCCATCTCCGGTATGGTCTGGTGCCGTGGTGGCTCGGCCCTCCGGCTAAATCACACCAAAGCTCTGCCCCTGCGGGGGTAGCCAAGTTGCAAAACAAATACAAGGAACTCAGAAAGGAGGGTCGGCCGGGGCTGGACCCCCATTCTACTCAGGGTCCCTTTTCTTGTTAACACTTGCCTGGGCTCCCAGCTTCAGGCCCAGCCCCCCTTCCCTCCGAGAGGCCCTGACCTGTACCCAGTGAGAGCTGGAGATCGGCTTCCCCTACCCCCAGAGCTGGGCTGTCCCCCTTTTAGCTCCTCCCTCCAGGCCTGAATCTTGGCCAGGGTGTAGGTGCATACCCCATCTCACACACACACACCCCCGGGACAAAGGAGCGTCACAGCCTGGATTCCCAGCCCCGCATCCGGAAGCGAGCGCCTCCTTGCCCCCGCGTGAGCGCCCTCTGTCTCGTTGCAGGAGTACACCATGCTGTGCCTGCTGTGCGGCAGGGCCGAGGACTCCATCAGCATCCTGCCCGACGACCCTCGCCAGGCGGCCCCCTTGTTCTGAAGCTTCGGCCGCCGCCTCGGGGCCGGTTTGCGTCCAGCCTCGCCAGGCCGTTGGCAGAGTGATGGCGGGTTACAGTCATTAAACACGTGCCCTGTGTTGTGAACGTGAGTCGCCCCACAGTCCGGCCCGCCGCTCCTCCCCAGACTCGGCATCAGAGAGGCTCAGGCCCCTGGCCCCTGCCTGGAGGAATGAGCGGGGAGGGGGGTGTAAGCTGGGCTGCCTGGAGGACTGGTGCATGCTGAGGGGCAGGGAGTGGGACGGTCCTTGGCACAAACCTGCTATCACGTCCACGGTGCCCGGCCTGGGATCCCCCACCCCACCCCCGGAAGGTAATTTTACAGCCGATGCGCAGGGGCACTGCATGGATCTATAGTTTCTAATGAAATTAGAGCCGGCTGACAGTTGCAGAGCCCCGCGAGACACACCCCAGCGTGCCCCCCATAGGAGTCCGGAGGCTGGTACACCTGCTCTCCGTCCAGTTGTCCCTGTCTCAGCTGTTCTGCGGTCACTCGCAATCCTCCCCCCAGGTTAGAGCCGTCTCAGGAGACTTGTCAGCAGCTGTGGCCAGGCTGTTGGGGCTATGCAAGGACCTGTAGTCTCCCTCTGAATGGAAGGGGAAGGTGGCTCCGGATCTCCTGGCCAGCCTTCACCGGGGGGCGTCCGGTGCGGCTGGCTCTCCTGGGGGTGACCGGCTGCAGGGTGGTGGTCCCCTTCAGGAGAAGAGCACAGCTGACAAGTTGTTCGTGTGCACGGGTGGGCAATAAACTGGGAGTGCTTTGGGGCCCTGGTGGTGTCTTCAGAGGCGTCTGTCCCGTGTCGAGCACGGTGGGGCCCCGATCATTGCCTGGTGCTGCTGCAGCCTCACCGTGCCGCCTGCAGCCAGCCTGGCCCTGAGGGAGTGGGGATTTCTCCAGGAACTGGCTCATCCCAGCAGAGGCCTGCTCTCCTTTATAACCCACTTCCTCCCCCCGCCCCAGGCTCTGGTGGGGCCCTGCGGTGAGTCAGCCTTTCTGCTGCCTGTTGTCCCGCTCACCGGTGGGGCAAAGAGCGGGGCCTGTGAATTGCAGTGTTTGCTGTCTGCAGCCTCGCCAACATGGGGTGCTATGGACACGTCTGTTTGCTGTGCTGCTGGGAGCCCAGCGGGGGGCCCTGGGCCCTGTGGCCCCATGTGAACAGTGCTGGCCCTGCCACAGAATCCTGATTGCTCCTAGGGCAGGTTCTGGGCTAGACAGAATGAAATTCCTGGGAGGGTTTGCACGGGGCAGTCGTTCATGAAGGACTGCGCAGGGCTCGCTGGGCTGTTTCCTGTGCCCCCTGGGACAGGGGTTCTGCTGTTCCAGCCCGGCAAGGGGGGGCAGGCAGTGAAATGGGTAATGTGTCACAGAAGGAAGCCACACGGATCCACAGCGTTAGACCCAGCTGGCTCCCTGCCACTGTGGTGAGAGGAAGTGAAGGCACAGCATTGCAGCCTCCTCTGGCCCTGCACCCTGAGGGCGTTTCTGTGCTGCCTCACAGGAGGGCCCTGCCCTGGGAGCACCCTGCACGCGAGCTGCCAGTGCTTCTGTGACTAGCTGGGTGCTTTCGCTTGGCTTTAATACGGAGCGCCTTGCTGGGGCTTTTCCGCCAGCCATCTCCAGGCGCTGTACAGAGGAGTCTCAAGAAGCATCACACACACCCCATTACAAGCAGGAAAATGACTTGTCAAAGGTCACCCAGCAGCAGCGCCAGGGATTGCCTGGAGAGGGGTCAGAAGAGTGACCAAGGATTGAACTCACAACCCTGGGTTTAGCAGGCCAACGCTCAAACCACAGAGCTATCCCTCCCTCCTGAGAGTCGTCACTATTATGATCGTGCCCAGAGGTCCAGTTGCACCAGGTGCTGCACGTACACAGCTGGAGATGCTGTCTTCCCCATAGGGCTCACGCTGAAGGCAAATGGTGGGGAAACAGAGGTACCGAGCAGGGCTGTCACTTTGCAGCAGAGCTGGGGGTAGAACCCAGGTCTTCTGAGTCCTAGCCCAGTGCACTAGCCACTAGACCATGCCACAGCTCCCAGCACAAGATGCCATCAGTGATTCCCACACTAGGCACGGAGCCACCTTGGCTGCGGCTGGAGGCAGGGCAGGCGGGAGGGGGTGTGGCTAGGGCAGACCTACCCCCTGCAAAGCACCATGTGGCCATGGCAGCAGGGACACAAGTTGAGCTGCCTTAGCTGGAGCCAGGAGCCACCCAGGCCCCTGAATTGGGCAGGGAATCTGCCCCTCAGGCTCTCTGTAGCCTCAGGTGGCGTCGCTGTGTCAGTCACGCCCGGGGCAGCTCCCTCCCAGCAATGGGCTCAGGCTCTCGGCAGCCTCAGGCAGCGTCAGTCCCACTCGGGGCGTGTTTTTGAGGCTCTGCACACGCAGCCGGGCTGGGGCTGTAATTCTGCAGCGAGGAACCAATCCCTGGGCTGGGGCAGGCGAAGGGGGCTGGGCAATAGACTCGTTCTGCCACGGGCAGTTCCAGCCATCCCAGAGCAGGCCAAATGGGCCCCACGGGTGGCAGAGCAGCTCACTGATGCCCCTGTGAGGGCTTGTGGCATGGGGAAGCAGCTCCTCCTGCTGCTCCTGGAAGGCAGGTCCTCAGCTGTCGATGTGGGGGTGGGGTGCCCTGCCAGATAGGAGGCTGGCAGAGGAATGAAGAGCCCATGGGAGGGGGTAACTTCCTGGTCCCGTCCAGTGGGGGTGGGGGGAGAAGGCAGACACAGTCCGTCCGTCCCACCCCCCGCAGAGGACATTGCTGCAGTGATTTCTGTGGGGGCCAGGAAGCAGTTGGAGGCAGCGGGGCTGACCCTCGCCCCCCCAAGCCACTTGTCAGGGGGCTTCCTGGCTTGGGACGCAGAGCCCCCACCTGGCCTGATGCTTTGCAGAGGGGCTGGGTTTGCTGTCGGGGATGCCCCCCGACCTCCCCTGCAGCTGGGGCTGCTCCCAGGGCAGCACACAGGGGCTGGGTTTGCAATGGGGCATGGCCCCTGGCTGGGCTGCTCCAGGGGCATGGCAGAGGGGCGGGTTGCCATGGGGCATGGCCCCTGGCTGGGCTGCTCCCGGGACGTTGCAGAGGGGTGGGTTGCCATGGGGCTCGGCTCCCAGCTGGGGCTGCTCCCAGGGAATTGCAGAAGGGTGGGTTGCCATGGGGCACGGCCCCCAGCTGGGGCTGTTCCCGGCGCATGGCAGAGGGGCAGGTTGCCATGGGGCACGGCCCCTGGCTGGGGCTGCTCCCAGGGAATTGCAGAGGGGTGGGTTGCGCAGTGCCCTGTGGTCTTTGCCATCTCTGGGCCCCTGCTCACAAAGAGCTGTGAACCCGCTTTGCCACGAGGGGCGCCTGCCCTCACAGCCATTTTAATGGGCGAGGCCCCTTTAGGCAGGAGGAATATTAACACTCACTCCCTGCCAGCCTTGGTGACGGGCAGCCCTCTGCCCAGCTCGCTGCCCTGGGCACCCACCACTCTGCGCCGGGCTCCCTCCAGCACAGCCCCCATGGGCGTTCAGGCTCTGCCAGTCTCTCTCCCCCCCCCCCACATCCTCCACCCCTGCAGCAGCAAGGGCTCAGGTCCCTCTGCCAACATGGCGGAGGCTGGCGCAAGACCCGGGGCCAAAGTGCCCTGGTTGTCTCCTCTCGTCTGGGCCTCCCTGCTCTGGCCAGTGGGAGGCAGCCGACGCTGTTGTCCTAGTGCCAGGCTTTGCAATTGGTGGGGGGGCAGGGGTAGAAAACACACAGAGACCCAGCTCCCTTCAGGCTTGTTTATTGGCCCCAGGCGGTGCCCGGTGCCCAGAGGGCCGAGCGTTCAGTGCCTTTACCCCCTTCGGGCCCCCTCCCGTGTGGTTTAGAAGGGGGCCGTCACCCGGTAAAGCGCTGATGCCGGCCGCAGCGGGCTGAGACTTAGGGAGTGGCCGCTGCTCCGATGGGCGCCGTGCCCCTCCAGCAGGGGGCGCTGCAGCCGGGCTCCCATTACTGCCCCCCTATTTGGTTAGCTTGAGGAGGCGCTGGATGTCGGGCTCGATGGCAACGGTCTGGAACTTGGGGCTGTAGCGTTTGAAGGGCTCCCCCTCGGGCCCCACCAGGAACTTCTCGAAGTTCCAAGAGAGGTCGTCGCGGCGCACGGGGCTCCACACGACGAACTTGGGGTCGCCCATCAAGGCGGAGGGCTCGTCGGCCGGGGTGGGCAGGTGGGCCTTCAGGTAGGCGAAGACGGGGTGCACCTCCTGCCCGTTCACCTGGCATTTCTGGAAGAGGGTGAAGTTGGGCTCGAAGCCGGCCCCGGGCCGCACGTATTTCAGGCTGTTGAGGATCTCCTCATTGGTGCAGTTCTCCTGCCGGGGAGAGGACAGGGCGTGTCGGGCCACAGAGCAATGGCGTCCAGGGATGGACTGGAGCCTGTCCAGCCCTATCCCTCCGCCTCCCGCTGCTCCTTAGTGACTCATGGATGGTCCCAGCCCCCACCGTCCTGGCCCGGCCTGTTCTGCCACTCCGTCATTTGTTTGCCTTCCCGCAAGCACACAGTGAGGAATTCAGGGTGTGACTGAGATCCCCCCCCCCCCTCGCCGCCCGTTGTGTCCTGAGCTGCACAGACCCCCGCTGAGATTGGGGTGGGGGCATTGTCCTGGCACTGCTTCGACCCTGGCGGAGATCACCTCCCCCCCTCGTGCCAGGTGCTGCACAGACCCAGAGCGAGCGCTAGTCCCTGCCCCAGGGAATAGACAACACAGGCAAAGGGGAAACTGAGGCACGGGGCAGGGAAGTGACTTGCCGAAGGTCACCCAGTAGAGCTGTGGCAGGGCTGGGAAGAGAACCCAGGCGTCCTGTGTCCCTGTTCATTGACCTCCCCGCCGGGCCACCATGTGGGAGCAGGGGAAACGTCCTGACCAGCAGCTGGATTGTACGGTCCCAGCAGCAAAGAAGGTTCTCCAGGCAAGAACCCTGCCCTGGCGCCTGGAAGGGACCCAGCCACCCTGCTCCGTCGCTAGCTGCTCTCACGCCGCTCTGGTTGTGGGGGCAGCCCAGGCCCTGCCCGTCAGACTGCAGCCAGGTGAGAGATTCGCACGCTGGGGCTAGGGTGGAGCTGCTCCAATGCCCCCTTCTGGGCAGTGCTCAGGCTGCCACTGAGGGGTCGCCAAGGAGGCTTTACGTGGGCAGGAGGGCGCCCAGCCTGGACAGCAGGAGGCAGGCTGGGAGGAGGGAGCCCAGCCTGGGGCAGGAGCGTGCAAAATGCACTCCATTCAGCATAGACCCACCTGGGCCATTGGGTCTTACAGGTGCAGCTGAGGCCAGCATCGGCTACTTAAATCATTCCTGCCTGTGCCATGCAGGAGGGAGAATCAAAGGGCAGGATGCTCCCGCCCCACACCCTGGTGCATGGCAGAGCATCGCTGGTGTAAGCGACAGGGCAGTGGGCAGCCGATCCCTTGGGTCACTGCCTGGCTTTGGAACTGATCTCTGGGCTGGATTGGGGGCACCGGTCCCATGTCGCCGTGCTGCTGCGTGGCCATCCCAGAGGGGCAGTGCCCCCCCCCGCGCAATTCCTACCCCAGCGGCTGCTCTGACCCTATCCCACGTGCCCAGGCGAGACGCCATAGGAGGAGCCGGGGCCGCACACGTCTCTTGTTCCCAGCCCCTGGCTGGCGGGAGCTCTCCAAGCACCGAGCCAGCACCCGCTGCATGCCCAGCACGCTGGAGGGGGATGATCCTGCAGGGCCTGCAACCTCCAGGGCTCTTTGGTGAGGCAGAGGACATGGGGTGGGGGGATGCAGGTGCCACATACCTGGTAGCCAAACTGGTTGCAAGGGAAGCCCAGCACGACCAGCCGCCGCGGGTACCGGGCCTGCAGCTGGTTGAGCTGGGTGTAATCCCGCACCGTCGTGCCTCAGAGGGATGCCACGTTCTCAATCAAAACCACCCGGCCCCGGAAGTTGTTGAAATCCACCTTCTCCCCATGGATGTCGGTGGCGCTCAGGTCGTAGAAGGATTTGGCGATGTGAGCCATGGCTGTAGCTGCACAGTGAGCCTTGCCTGCTGGCAGGCGCTGGCTTAAGGCTCGCTCCACGCCCCACGCCCCATGACCCACGTGATCTGCTGCTCCAAAGGTCTCTCCGTTCCTGGCACCGCCTGGAAGGAAATCAGAGCGCGCCCCTGTCAGTGAGCCAACTCTTTCCAGCCGCAGAACAAAGCAGCAGGTCAGGCCTGCACAGGTCTCGTTGCAAAGCCGGCTCGCGCCGGAAGGAAATTCAGGCCAACCTGATACTCCGGCTCGCTCTCAGTAATTCAAGTCGGTTAGCTCCTCTAGCACTGGGTGATGCAACTGAGAGGGAAGAATCAGACAGTGACTGGTAGTATGTGCCTTCCACTGGCCCCTAGACATCCCAAGATCAGGGCCCTGTTGTGCCAGGCGCTGCACAGACACACAGCAAGAGACAGATCCTGCCCCAGCTGAGAGCAGGGGCCAGGTGCTGCACAGACACACAGTGAGCGACAGGCCTTGCCCCAGCTGAGATCAGGGCCCGGTTGTGCCAGGCACTGCCCAGACACAGAGCAGGAGACAGATCCTGCCCCAGCTGAGATCAGGGCCCGGTTGCGCCAGGCACTGCCCAGACACAGAGCAGGAGACAGATCCTGCCCCAGCTGAGATCAGGGCCCGGTTGCGCCAGGCACTGCCCAGACACAGAGCAGGAGACAGATCGTGCCCCAGCTGAGATCAGGGCCCGGTTGTGCCAGGCACTGCCCAGACACAGAGCAGGAGACAGATCGTGCCCCAGCTGAGATCAGGGCCCGGTTGTGCCAGGCACTGCCCAGACACAGAGCAGCAGACAGATCGTGCCCCAGCTGAGATCAGGGCCCGGTTGTGCCAGGCACTGCCCAGACACAGAGTAGGAGACAGATCCTGCCCCGGCTGAGATCAGGACCCCATTGGGCTGGGCACTGCACAGACGCACAGGGAGAGACAGGCCCGTTTCAGCATCCCTAGCCACAAGTGTTCAAAAATTAGGAGATTTCTTTAAAACTTCATGAGATTTAAAACATAACAAGCCAACATTTTTGTTTCCTTTTCTTTTTCCTTCTATCTGAGTATGTGGGAAATTTTCTGACAACGGTTTTCCATCAGAAAAAGTGAATCTGACTAAATGAAAACATTCTGCGGTAACGTCGATTTCTATGACGTGTATAGAAGAGAATTGACAAAGCATTTTGACTTTCTCAGAATGGAACCTTTCACTTTTTCATTTTGAAATGACTGTGCTTCAGAATTTGGTTTATTGGTATTTTTCATTTAATGTTATATTATAACTAAATAACTAAACCCTATTGTAATATAAAAATATATAAGCAAACTTTTAAAAATGCATTTAAAAGATGTCAGACTGGGGGCTGGGTCTCGGGTTCCCTGCCTGGCCCCGCGCTGCTGCCTTGGAGGAGAATGTTCACCTGCTCTGCACAACACCGCTGGGGACTCCAGGAATCTCCTGCATTGCTGGCACCAGTGCCCAAATTTCCCTCTTCCCAGGGCTTGGCTTTGCTGGTAACGCCCAAGCGAGGGCACAACAGCCAAGCTCCGCTGCCTGTGGCGTTTCCCTACAGACCTGCCCTGGCTCGCTGGTTCACTGCCTGCCCAACGCTAACAGACACGGGCAAGGGAAAGAGAAAAGGCACTTTGAGTTTGGTTTGCACCTTCCTGCTCTCAGGCCAGGCCAGGCAGGGGGTGACCTGCAAAGGCCTCGGGGAGGAAGGAAAGCTGGCCTGGGCTTCAGGACACCTGCGTTCTAGGCCCGACTGTGCCGCTGACCTACTGGGTGACCTTGGCTAAGTCACTTAATCCACCTGGTGCCTCTCTCGTGAAATGGGGCTGCTCCTTCCCCACCTCCCAGGGGCACAAGGGTAATTCTGTGACTGAGGGTGACGCACTCAGATACTGTGTGAACAGGGGCCTGGCAAGGCAGTGGATAGATGGGGCTTGTGCCAGGCTTGCATCTGGATGAGGTATTCAGAGGGCCTTAGATAACAGATGAAGGCTGCTGCATGGGCCGCACACTGGAAACTCAGCTGGTGTCTGTGCAATGAGCTGCCCAAAGCCCAGCCGGTGAGAAGGGGGGGCTCCACTCAGACAGGGTAGAGGGGTCAGCTTTAAATCTCGCCCGGGACAATTTGATTCCAATGGACACAAGGGAGAAAGGAAGTCTGAGCGCAAATGCACGCTTTCCATTGAGATGTGCGCACTCTCGCTGGGCGAGGCAGAGCCCGCCGGGGAGAACAGACTGTATGTTCCTGGTCTATAGCAGTGAGCAAATCAAATGAGCACATGTAACGCTTTTCATCTGTCGCTCTCAAAGCAGGGCAGTACCATTACCCCCAGGGGGAAACTAAGGCCTGAGGCGGGGCCTTCCCCAGCAGGCCAGTGACAGAGCTGGGGCTAGAACCCAGGGCTCCTGGGGCCCAGGCCAGTGTTCTAGCTACTCACTACGCTGCCTCCTCGCGGTAAACGGAGCCCCACCCCCACCCCCCTTTTGTTAATAATCCTCTCGGGGGCGGGGGTGGCCCCATCCTTGCCAGAGCCCCACTCGTGTGTGTGTGTTTCCCTCCATCCAGGCTGGCCGGGCTCGGCGCCCACAGCAGGTTCTGAGGCTGGCGTCTCACCGCCCTGGGAACAGTACCCGGCAGGCACAACCCCGGCCCTTGAGGGGTTTCCAAGGCAGCGGCTCTCAGAGGTACCTGAGCAGGCTCCTGCCCACAGTGGATCAGTTAGCTGCCGGCTGCAGGTCATAGGAAATAGCTGGGTAGGAAATTGGTGGGGGCAGGGCAAGGCAGGGCCCTGCAACTCTAGACAGCTGGGTCCTGCCACCTCCAGGCCTCCGTTTCCCCTCCACCCACTGTCTATGGAGGCTGTGAGCTCTTAGGGGCAGGGCCCGTCTCTCACTGGGTGTCTGTGCACGGCCCCAGGCCCAGTATCGATGTGCTCCTGGAACAGTAGTGGGGGTATTTATGGTAAATGGGGCAGGATGTAATTGTTTATAACAGGGCCCCCCACCTCCTAGCTTCTTCTGGACTCCTCCAGCAGTGCGGCCCAGTCGCAGAGAGCCCGGCCATCCCAGTGTGGGGCCATTACTGGGCACTCGGCCCAGCTCCTGTGGGCTTCATGCAGCCCCCTTGCTGCCCCTGGCCCAGCAGTGCGCAGATGGCCCGGCCTCATGGCAGTAGGCAGAGATTAGATGAGACTAGACAGCATGGGAGTGGGACACGGCCCCCTGGCACGCTCCTCTCCATGCCCCTCTCCTCAGCCCCTCATCAAGTGTCCACGCATCCGACCTCTTCTACTCCAGGGCTCAGATGGAGGGAAAAGAGCTGGGGGCCCTTCCCAGAGCCACCCACCCACTGAGCCAGCTCACATTAGCCAATGCAGCTGATCAAAACATGAGCAGGTTTTCTCGGGGCTCTCCCAGTGGGGCTGGAACAGGGCCATGCTCACCTGACTGGGGAGGGCATATAACCCTTCTGCCAGGTGGTGTTGGCAGCAACAGGACAGGGTCAGTTCCTCTTCACAATACAAACCAGAACTGGCTCAAATCCCACCCCCTGATCTGGGAAAACTTAACAGGGGCCTTTGCCTCAGTTTCCCACCTCCTGGTGTGAAAGTCCAAACAAACGTCCCTTTAACACACCACTCCCTTCTAACTCTGCGTCACCCCATGCACCCTAAGCAACACCCCCCTCACTGCTACCGCCCCCTCTGCAACTGGCTCACTGCTGCGGTCAGCCCTGCCACTGTTGACACTTGCTGCTCACTGCTACGTCCACAATGTCGTGTTCCGAGATCCCCCAGCTCTCGGTGATTTCACTGGCTAGCTAGGAATCTCTGCGCTGCTGCCCTTTCGTCGCCTTTCACTGCAACGCCGCCCCCACACCATGACTAAGCCAGAGCCCCTACACTTACTCATCAGGGATTTCAGCTCTACCCATCACTGCACAGAAACAAGGACTCTCACTCGAGTCCAATCAGCTCTGTCTTTAAGCACTGGAAAGGGGAGGGTCAAATTGCAGCTCGGGCTATGTCTACACTACAGTGGAACAGCTGGGGCGGGTTTGTGCCAGTTGACTCAGGCTCACAGGGCTCAGGCTAAGGGGGTGCAGTGAAGCATTCAGGCTTGGGGTGGGGTCCGGGCTCTGGGACCTCACAAAGCAGCAAGATCTCCAGCCATCAGCTCTACACTTCAGTTAAACACCCCCTTAGCCTGAGCCATCTGTCACAGGCCAGCCCCAGGTATTTACCAGCCCTGTAGATGCACCATAAAGCTCAATCCAGAATGCAAACAGCCAAGTAGAAACACCACAGCCCACGCACTCATTTTCAGTGGTACTTGGCATCCCTATTGCTGGCTTTGCGACCGAGGTTCAGCTGAGGGTGACACCCTCCCCCCACCCCACTCAGGTGATGCTAGGCACAGTTCTGCTGTCCTTTACTCAGACACGAAGGACAACCACATTTTGTTATCTCTGGGCTCAATAAAGTGATTTATAACCCCAAACCAGCCAACATTGATTACTTCCTAACGCAGCTCTGCCCGCTGACCACCTAGGCAGAGTGGGTGTGTCTATGCAAATCCCAGCCGGGGTTGCTGGATGTCAGGGGAGAGCTCAGCCTCACTCTAAGCAACTAACCAGTGAATGGGAGAGACATTCACAATCCTCACAACACTGGGTGGGTGAAGTTCACCCCCACACGGGAGATAGATGGGACAGCTCAGATCTCTCCAACCTGCAGGGCTGAGGAGAGGATGAAGGTTTTTCTTGCAACCACTTCAGCTGCAGTCTGACTTTAAACAAACAAGCTGAGATTCTGGAGCCGGAGCCAGCAGCTTGAGAGAAATGCTGAGCCGGTGTGTGGTCAGGGACTGGCTGGGCCTGGCCCAGCTCCCTCCATCACCCCAGCTCCTCACCTGCCCCAGTGCTGTCATGCCAGGCTGGCCTCCTGCCTCAGCCTCTGCTGCCACGGGTGACAACACCCCTGTGGGAGGCTCATGTGGTACCAGCCCCCCCCACACACACTGCCAGGAGCGGGCTCTGCTCCTGTCGCCAAGGCAGATGGTCCAGCAAAGGAGTTTTCTAGCCAGACTAGACTGGGCCAGGGCTGCTGGGGGGAGCTGCAGCTCACGGCCAGTCAGGGAAGGCAGCTGGGTGAGCCAAGGTGCCTGCAGGCCGCCCCTGTGGATGCCCAGGGCTCTGACCGTGTGCCCAGGCAGGTGTACAAGGAGCTCGGCTCGTTTCCTGCAAGTGGACATCAGTGCATCTGCTCTCAGGGGGCCAGTGCCCCAGCGCCCGGAGCTCTGTCCCGCTGTCGCCTCCGGTGCTGGGGAACCACAAACCCTGCTGCAGCAGCTGCAAGTAGTGCCTCCGCCCGGCTCCCAGGCGCTCTCACATACACGCTGTCAGAGACCCAGGTTCAAGGATTGCTTGGGAGCCAAAATCCAGCTCAGGCCTCAGTTTCAGCACAAGCGACTGCCCCTGGGTGGGCACTCAGCCCATCTGACACCCCACTCTCGAGGAACGGGAACACCCTGGGGTGCCTGCCCTGCCCCCCCAAAAGGGAACACCCCCCAGGTGCTCAGCCCCTCCCGCCCCAGGCAAAAGCAGCTGGAATTACTGACAGCGGGATCCGATTGCCGGCCCACCGGGCCCTTGTGCAGCTGCCTGGAACCAGAGCCGCCCCTGGGGCAGCGGAGAAACCAGAGCCCGGGCTGACGAGGGTTTGACGTCCGGCTTTAGCTTTTCCTGGCTGCTGCTAGTGCCCATGGACAGCTGCCCCAGGCCAGTGCAGACAGAGAACAGTGCCAGGGCTGTGGTCACCGTCTATCGCATCCAAGTCCTTGCTTTGCCCAGGCGGTGGGGGAAAGGTTCTTAGCCTGCACTTGCAGAACATCTCACAAGACGGGGTGTCTCCGGGCCAGACTCCCGTCAGTGTTCCCGACCCCCTGCGCTGCCCTGCTGGGCGAATCTGCCCAGTAAGAACAGACAGCTCCCAGCTACTGCAGAACCATGGCAGCTCCGTCCCCCCGCCCTCCCTGTCCCTGTCCAAGGAACAGCTCACTGCACCGCTTCACAGGTCAGCTGCTGTGCTCCAGGGCCCCCCAGGGCCAGGAGAGACGTGCTTAGCAGGCCTGCATTGCCCACCCAGCCCGAGAGCAGGTGGCGCCAGCGAGAGACAGCAGCAATAACTGACCATCCGTGCGCCCACCAGAGCCAGACCCTCAAAGTCACTGCAGTCCCATTCCGCCGCTTAGGGCCCCGTCTCCAGGAGGCGAGATCCCAGAGAGAAGCGTCAGGAACGAGGCAGCCCCCTCACCGGTTTGAAATCACCTTTATTTTGTAAACATTTGTGTCTAAAAGAATGAACTCCAGGAATAGGTCACATGAGGCCCCCCCGGGCGGGCAGAGGGCGCCACGGGCGGAACGGGGACACACAGCCAAGGACTCACGGGGGGCAGCTTTGTGTTTTCAAACAGGACCTCAGGACGGGATGCGCAGACGGTCGCTGCTGGAGACAAAGATCCATGGCTAACAGGACATGGGGCAGGCAGGACGCCCCGCTCAGAGGGGCCTTGTGGTATCCATGCACCGGAGGAAGCCTGGTCCACTAGCAATGGAGGCGTTGGGTCCAGGAGCTGGGAGCATTTCTCTAGGAATGCCCATAGCGCAATCTTACTGCCACCTGGCATCAGGGAACTCACGGCGCTCTGCACCGAGCCAGCTCAGCGACCATCGCCTCTCGGTCCAGTGCCAGCAACAGGACCTACCCAGGAGGTGCCTAAGAGAAGCAGGCCCGCCGCCCCACAGAGCCACGGCTTCCTGTGTGGGGCAGTCAGTGCTGCCTTCGCGGACACGTGGAGCCCCCCAGAAGCCATGCAGCGAGGGGAGGGTGAGCCGGAGTCTAACGACCTCCGGCAGCAGCAGTTCCTAGCTCGGTTCAGAGCGCAGCATCTGCACCTTGGGGCTGAGCGCGGAAATACGCGGGCGGATTCCTGCTGGACGGGGCGACCCCATCAGGAAGGAAGGATCGGACGGGCGCCCTCTCCCCCTCCCACAGCAGCACACTCCGCCCCCGTCCGCTGCCCGCTGGCAGGGGCACCGAGAGCCTTCGCCTGCAGCGTTCTCCTCTTTGCAGCGCTCCGCGAGTCCCTGTTCCCCCTCGTTTCAGACGAGGGCTCCGGGGCGTCTCACCAGCAGCGAGGGGCGGGAGAGCTGAGCTGATCGCATCCCAGCCCTCCGTCTTCAGCGCCTGCTTTCCTGCAGGGCTCCTGAGCGTGCGTGCTGCTGTTGCTGCTGCCCCATGTCCCCGCTGGGTTTGACGATGAGCGCCCCCTTGTGGCGGGACAATAGGCAGCGCTCTCCCAGGCCTGCCCTGCCCAGCGCCACAGACAACCAGGGATGGTGGGGGAGGGCCATAGCCAAGGCCCCTGATTAGCCCAGCAGGGCATGTGGAAGACACTCAGTCCTGCCCATACATCTGACACCACCTTCGGTGTAGCGGGTAACCGCCAGCACCGGCACAGAAAGGGTTAATACTTGCAAAGTGAGACCCCCACCCCACCCCAGGCTCCCACATCCCCTGCTCCTCGGACACCAGAAGGGGGAAGGGGTGGAAAATGAAGAGCACGATTTAAACACATTCCGGGGGGCGGAGGGGGCACAAACCCATTTCCCGGCTGGTTAAGTGGTGTCTGCCGGCTCCGAAGAGCCTCCTAAGAAATGGACAGAGGAGCAGAGCGCAAAGCAAGGAGGGTCCGTCTGCCAGCCGGGCACTGGCTGGCCAGGAGCAGCGCCAGCAGGGATATGCCTCACAGCTCAGCTCCCAGTGGCATGGACCGGGCAGCCCCCGTTTCACTGCCCTGCATGTAAATGCAGGCCACCCTGCAGAAGCTCCTGGACGCGGGCTGGGAACTGGACTCGGAACCATGCAGTGCAGAGACTGGACTGGAGATGCTCTCACACCCCCTGGCTGGGCCAGGCCCAGTCCCACAGGGGAAGATGGCGGATCAGCCCCAAGAGCCTGGGAACGTGCCAAGTGCACCAGGCCTCAGGCCGGCCAGGCAGGAGCCAGGAACAGGATGGGTTGAGCCAGCACTGGCTCTAGATTCTGCCACGTTCCAGATGGCCGGCGGGGCGGGCGATAGGTGGCCGACAGCTCCTCCGGGATCCAGCCAACTGGATACGTGGCCTGAGCGTCTCGTGACATGACTCTCCTCGGCCAGTCCAGAGCGGAGGAAGGCCTTGGTGTACGTCCTCCCAAGGGGTTCACCTCTACCTGGGCCTGTTGGGGACGCGGCCAAACCAACCTCCGGAGATCGTTAGCCCCCCTGGCCAGGCGTGAGCAGACTGGCTGCCCCCACGGTCTGGCATCTGGCTGCCTCCCAGCCCAGGCAACCCGAGATGAGCCAAGGGACATCTTCCACTAGCTGCCAGAGCTCTTGGGAGTCTCCGGGCAGTACAGCAGTGACCCCATTAGGGCCCAGGATGGCCTCAGAGCCCGTGTTGGCACTGAGCGGCCTAGGGGAGCCCAGCAGCCGGCCGCAAGGCCCCTACCTAGAGGAGTGGCCCCATTCGCAGAGGCACTGGCCAGCCGCAGCTCCCGCCGAGAGCTGGAAGAGATCAGCCCCTTGGGAAGGCCAGCCACTTCCCTGGGGCTCCCGGATTCCTGTTGGGGCACCAGACTGCAGGCAGCCGAGCGGGTGGGGAGAGTTTAGCTGAGGTTATTGCTCCCAGGCAGCCCCAGCGTCACCCACCACACGGACAGGCGTCTGCAGCAGCGCTGCTCCCAGCCGGGAGCCTTCAGGGCAGGCGGCACCGGGGACACTGGCAGAAGGAGGCAGAGTGTTTGAGACAGCCAGAGCCGCATGTCCACAAAGCCCCTCTATGAAGCCGCAGCTCTGGACGCCCCACCTGGAGAAGGGCACGTTGGCAGTGGAACGGCAGGAGAGGCGATTCCCAGAGTCTCTCTGCTCAGGTTACTGTGGGCCAGGCCTGGCACTGCCTGCCCAGCAGTCCCGGCCGCCTCACTCATTGCAGCGAAGCGGAGTCCTTGCGAGCACAAGGAAGCAATCCCTGGATAGCACAGCCAGAGCCGAAGTCCAGCCGGCACCTGTGGGTGCCTCCTTGGAAGGCCGCACGGGAGACTGATCCTGCTCCGGTTGCGGGGAGGGGGGGGACCACAAATGCACCAGGATGGGCAGAGTGACACCGGGACATCTGGCACACACAGCACGTCGGGAGGAACCTACAGAGCACGGCAGACCCAGGGGACAGCAAAGGAGACACACCGGGGAGCCCGAGGAGAGTCCAGCAGCGCAGGGAGCGGAGCAGGCCGGCGGCAGGGTAGGGGGACCCGGGCAGCAGAGAGGCCCTTCAGCACCAGCAGGCTTTGGGAGAGTTCTCCGCCCCCTCGGGTTTGCACTCCTCCTCCTCCAGCTCGGCCAAGTTCAGTTCGTCCGCCGCATACGAGCGCAGCCCGTCCAGCTCCTTCTTGTGAGCTTGCAGGACCAGCTCCGTCAGCCGGGTGAAGGACTGCGGGAGAGAGCCCAGCGTCAGGCACCCTGGCCAGGCTGGCAGCACCCCCTCACCCTGCCCTCCTCCAGCCCATGCTGCTGTAAGGGGCCAGCCAAGGCAGGCACCTGGGGGATTCAGATGCTGGTCTCCCCGTCTTCCCTCAGGGACCCCCTCCCTCCCCATTGTCTGTCACGCCCTCCGGCCGGCTCTTGGTGCTATTGTGATGCAAACAATGGAGAGTTCCTGACATTCACCATTGTGTTCTCCTTTCATCCCACTCTTCCTAGCTAGACCCCCCTTCCTGCCCCTCCACCCATCCGGGCTCTGACCAGGGAACGCTGGCAGAACTCACTCCACGCTATCTACAGGGAGAGTCACAAGACGGCTCAGAGGCCTGGAAAACAAGGCAATACCCTGACTTATCAATGGATTCCATCACTGGTTGGGGAACGCGGGAGCGAAGCAGCCGATGACCCGGCCAAAGCTGAAAGATCGGGAACTCAGGTCGGACTGACAGTTGAGGACATTGACGCCCTATCAAGGGAAATGTTGGCTGAAATTAATGGTCAAAAGATGACAGATCCGCTGACTGATATCAGAGCATCTCGGAAAATCACATCCTCGACCATGAGATTGTGGACAGGAATGAAAATCAATAGAGATGGGACCACAATATAGCCACTCTGCAAGAAATGTCGGGAGCAGACTTTAATACCTGCCCATGTTTTGGAATGTAGTATAAACTCTGGCGAGTCAGGCTTAACAGTATAATACAAGGCAGGCCAAAAAAGACTTTGAAGAGCAATTAGCAAAAGACACAAAAACTAACAGTAAATTGTTTTTAAGTACATCAGAAGCAGGAAGCCTGCCAAACAGTCAGTGTGGCCACTGGATGATCGAGATGCTCAAGGAAGACAAGATCATTGAGGAGACGTTAAATGAATTCTTTGCATTGATCTTCATGGCTCAGGATGTGAGGGAGATTACCACACCTGAGCCATTCTTTTTAGGTGACAAATCTGAGAAACTGTCCCAGCTTGAGGTGTCATTAGAGGAAGTTTTGGAACAAAATGATAAACTAAACAGTAATGAGTCACCAGGACCAGATGGTATTCACCCAAGAGTTCTGAAGAAACTCAGATATGAAATTGCAGAACTACTAAGTGTGGTATATAATCTATCACTTAAATCAGCCTCTGTACCAGATGACTGGAAGGTAGTTAATGTAACAGTGATTTTTAAAAAGGCCTACAGAGGCAATCCCAGCAATTACAGACTAGTAAGGCTAACCTCAGTACCAGGCAAATTGGTTGAAACTATAGTAAAGAACAGAATTATCAGACACGGAGATTAACACAATTTGTTGGGAAGAGTCAACATGGCTTTTGTAAAGGAAAATCACGCCTCACCAATCTATTAGGGTTCTTTGAGGGAGGCAACAAGCATGTGGACAAGGGTGATCCAGTGGATATAGTGTACTTGGATGTTCAGAAAGCCTTTGACAAGGTTCCTCACCAAAGGCTCTTACGCAAAGTAAGCAGTCATGGGATAAGAGGGAGGGTTCTCTCATGGATCAGTAACTGGTTAAAAGATAGGAAGCAAAAGGTAGGAATAAATGGTCATTTTCAGAATGGAGAGAGGTAAATAGTGGGGTCCCCCAAGGATCTGTACTGGGACCTGTGCTGTTCAACATATTCATAAATGATCTAGTAAAGGGAGTAAATAGGGAGATGGCAAAGTTTGCAGATGATACAATAATACTCAAGATAGTTAAGTTCAAAGCTGATTATGAAGAGTTACAAAGGGATCTCACAAAACTGGGTGACTGGGCAACAAAATTGCAGATGAAATTTGATGTTGATAAATGCAAAGTAATGCACATTGGAAAACAGAATCCCAACTATACACATAAAATGATGGGATGTAAATTAGCTGTTACCACTCGAGAAAGACCTTGGAGTCATTGTCTAAAAATAATCCGCTCAATGTGCAGCAGCAGTCAAAAGAGCTAACAACGATAGGAACCATTAGGAAAGGGATAGATGATAAGACAGACAATATCATAATGTCACTATATAAATCCATGGTACGCCCACACCTGCAATACTGCGTGCAGTTCTGGTCACCCCATCTCAAAAAACATATATTAGAAATCGAAAAGGTGCAGAGAAGGGCAACAAAAATGATTTGGAGTAAGGAGGAGCTTCTGTAGGAGGAGAGATTAAAAAGACTGGGACTGTTCAGCTTAGAAAAGAGCCGACTAAGGGGGGATGTGACAGAGGCCTATCAAATCATGAGTGGATGGAGAAAGTGAATAAGGAAGTGTTATTTACTCCTTCACAGAACACACGAAGAACCAGAGGCACCCAATGAAATTAATAGGCAGCAGGTTTAAAACAAACAAAAGGAAGTATTTCTTCACACAACGCACAGTCAACCTGTGGAACTCATTGCCCGGGGATGTTGTCAAGACCAAAAGTGTAACTGGGTTCAAAAAAGAACGAGATAAGTTCATGGAAGTTATGTCCATCAATGGCTTTTAGCCAAGATGGTCTGGGATGCAACCGCGTGCTCTGGGTGTCCCTAAACCTCTGACTGCCAGACGCTGGGACTGGATGACTGGGGGTGGATCACTCGATAATTGCCCCGTCCTGTTCATTCCCTCTGAAGCACCTGGCACCAGCCACTGTTGGAAGACAGGATACTGGGTGAGACGGACCATTGGTCTGACACAGGATGGCCATTCTGATGTTCTTATTGTAAGGAAAGTGAGGCTATTTACGGTTGGACACCTTGGATCAAGTTGTTACCAAGGCCCTTGTACATGTTGACAAATTCATTCCAGATTCCTGGCCTGAGATAACAATCGTGGGACAAGACGACAACAACTCTGACCTGGGCCAAAGCAGAACTCCTGGGAGACTGGTGGGGCTGGTTGAGGGATCAGCTTGAAATCCAGTCTGGAGAGAGCAGGGGAAACCACCGGCTCTGGGCTCTTTTTCAAGGTTTGCTCGTCTGATGGCAAGGAAAGGAGCCTGCCCCCCACCCACCACCCCTGCCCTCCCATCTCAGAACATTGCTGGGCTCTCACCTCCTTAATGTTGAAGTTGGTGCAGGCACTTGTTTCGTAGAAGTCCATCCCATACTCCTTAGCCAGCTGAAAAGCAAGAGAGTCCCTTAGACAATCACTGAGCCGGGCATCGATTGCCAACCTCAGCACAGTGGAGACAAGTCCACCCTCCCCCTCCAGACACGTACGCTCACTCCTGAGTGCTGGGAGCACGTGGGCAGCTGGAGGCCGACCGGGGGGTAGGGTGGGGCCGGGAAGACAGAGTATGTGGGGCGTGGCCCCCACAAAGAGCAAGAGCATGGGCACCAGGGGGGATGGGCACCTGTTGAGGGGAGCAGGACATGCTCTGCGGTGTGAGGCCCGCTCACCTGCAGGCCTTGTTCCCTGCCCACTTGTCTCTTCTGTTCCTCGTCCGCTTTGTTCCCGATGAGGATCTTCTGGACCCCATCTGGCGCATACTGGGGAGGGAGGGAAGACTCGTTAGCCCATCCCAGCATGCACTGGGGCACTGCCCAGCCCTCCCATAGCTCCGCCACAGGACCCCGGGGCTCCCAGCATGCACTGGGGCACTGTCCAGCCCTCCCATAATAATAATTAATGGAGATATCCCATCTCCTAGAACTGGAAGGGACCTTGAAAGGTCATCGAGTCCAGCCCCCTGCCTTCACTAGCAGGACCAAGTACTGATTTTTGCCCCAGATCCCTAAGTGGCCCCCTCAAGGATTGAACTCACAACCCTGGGTTTAGCAGGCCAATGCTCAAACCACTGAGCTATCCCTCCCCCCCCCCATAGCTCCGCCACACAACCCCATGGCTCCCAGCATGCACTGGGGCACGCTCCGCCACAGGATCCCGGGGCTCCCAGCATGCACTGGGGCACTGCCTGGTCCCCTCCTGAAGCTCCACAGCACCACAGGGAATGACCCTGGGGCTCCCAGAATGCAATGGGGCACTGCCTAGCACCCCCCAGCACCGCCACACCACAGAGAATGACCCCAGGGCTCCCAGGCCCCCCCTGCCACCCCAACCCCACCGCAGGGACCAATCCCAGGGCTCCCAGCATGCACTGGTGCACTGCCCAGTGCTGCTGCCTCCCTCCAGCCCCGCCGCACCAGGGACCGACCCCCGGCTCCCAGCAGCGACAGGCCAAGCCGCCCGGGAGCGACAGGTGACCCGGTGGCCCAGCTAAGACCCCTTGAAGGGGCCTGACCCAGAGGGCGGCGCTCAGCACCGTCCAACAGCTGAGCCCTTCCAAGGGGTCTCCACTGGGCACCCAGGATCACCCGTTGCTCACGATGGCCTTGGCCAGGATGGCTCAACCCCCAGTAGCATTTGCTGGAAGCGACGCCCACACGGCAGGGCACAGGCTGGGCAGCAGGCCTGCCCCGAGCCCCTGGCCTGCTGCAGGGAGGGCATTTCAAGGGGTCAGGTCTTCAATCAACGGCCCTGGCTGCTGCAGGGGGACCCAGCCCCCATGAGGGCCCGTTCTGGATGCCCTGTGGCTGAGTTACTGCCCCGTGGCTATTGGCACAGCACAGGTGCCCTGCACCCTATCCCCGGGGGGGAGTGCCTGAGCTGTTCCCACCGGGTGACGAGGCAGCCAATACAAACCAGCTGCTCTACACGACTCATTGCCACAGGCCCCACAGTTCCCATAGGGCTGATTTGTGCCCTGCACCCACGTCCGCTCCCAACTCTCCAGCCACGCGTGCCCTGCTGCTCGCTGCTCTCACAAGCCGGCCTTGCACGTCGGCTGCAACCCACGGCATGGGCCACGTGCCATCGGCAATCTGCGCTGCGTGCTGCCCACTGCCTACCACTGCAGATCCACTGCACACACTGGCAGAGCCCCCTGCTGCCCATCCCCCACACTGCAGGCCATCGCCAACCCACCCCACGCACTGGCAGAGCCCCTGCCCCTGCTGCCCACTCACTGCCACTGCAGATCCACCCCACGCACTGGCAGAGCCCCATGCACCTGCTGCCCACTCCCCGCCACTGCAGATCCACTGCACACACTGGCAGAGCCCCCTGCTGCCCATCCCACACACTGCAGGCCATCGCCAACCCACCCCATGCACTGGCAGAGCCCCATGCCCCTGCTGTCCCCCCCGCTGCAGACTTGTTCAGGGTCCCCTGCTTGGCAGCCAGACTCCAGCTGTTCGTTTGGCTCGACAGTCTGTTCGCTCCAAGCTTATTCCGAGCCCCGTCACTGCCCCGCCTCGCTGCTCAGGGCTCAGCCCCAACACAAGCCGCCCGCTCAGCCTGGGCCCATCCAGACCAGGTCACGGCCTCAGGCAGCAGGGACTCCCCTCCCCACATGTGCTCGGGAGCCAGAGGCCACCAGGGAAGACAAGTGGCTCCGAGCTGACTCCTACCTCGTCCACGTCGCTGGCCCATTTCATGATGTGTTGGTAGGAGCGCTCGCTGCTGATGTCGTAGACCAAGAATATCCCCTGCAACGAGACCCAGCGCACAGGGGATGGGGTGGGGGAGCAGAGGACAGTCTTACCCACAGTGCACTGGGGCAGAGAAGAGGCCACCCTCCCTCATACCATGTGCTCCTATGCACCTGCCCTCTGGGAGGCACCAGGGCGTGGGCAGGGACCCCCGGTTCCCGGGAGGCACCGGGGCGTGGGCAGGGATCCCCGGTCCCCGGGAGGCACTGGGGCGTGGGCAGGGACCCCCGGTTCCCGGGAGGCACCGGGGCGTGGGCAGGGACCCCCGGTGTCTAGCCCTCTGGGAGGCACCGGGAGCAGGGTCAGCTGAACACACCTATCTAACCTACAGTCACTCCACCATCCCAGTGACAAGCCCAGGTGGCCTCCTAGGACAGGCCACAGTTAGCCTTAAGGGAACCCAGTGTGGCCTAGGGGGTAGGGCCTGAGACTCCGGACACCTGGGTTCCATCTCCAGCTCTGCCAGCACCTGCTGGGTGACCCTGGGTGGATCCCTTCCCCGTCCCTGCGCCACAGTGTCTCCTCCCACCCTTTGTCTATTGAGCTCTTGGGGGCGGGGCAGGCTCGGAGGGGTGGGGAGGATCCTGCCCTGGCCCCATCAGCCTAGCCCTGGGCGCAGAAACCCTGAAGGGCCGTGATTCCCACAAGCCTGCTCTCGGTGGCACCCTGAGAGCCCCATGCGCACAGTGCCATTTGCCCCCCCCCCCCCCCGACTACCCAGCCTCTCCCTCGGTCTCTGACAGAGCAGATCTTGCCTTCGGCAGTGAAAGGCGGGGGCCCAAACACTGGCCTGGAATGGCGCCAGAGGGACACCAGGAATCTGCCAGGTCGCATGACCCACTGAGCAGCAGGTCTTACAGGTCCCACTCTGCGCCAGGCCCACAGGGGACGGAGTCCGATCCAGCCCCCGTTACGGGGCCTAGAGAGACGTGTGCTGCCCACCCCCGGTATCGCCGCCACAGTGAGGGTGGCGCCATTACCTGGGCTCGTCTGTAGTACTGCTTCGTTATCGTCTGGTACCGCTCCTGGCCCGCCGTGTCCCTGCAGTGGAGCAGAGGTCATGTCAGTTGCGGGCATTCCCTGGGCGCCATGACCCCCGAGGGACGGGGATACAGCGCCTCCTCCTGCCGCAGGGCGGGAGCAAGAGCCACAGAACAAACAGCACCAGGGCTGGGGGAGCAGCTGCAAACCCAAGGTGGGCACAAGCCGTGGGGCAAGTGACTCGTGGGGCATCAGTGGGAGCTGGCCATTGGTGCCAAATGGAGCCAGAGGGTCTCGGATGGGCACACATAGCAGGGCTCATCCCAGACACCCCAAACACACACACTCTCCACCTTCGATGGCAGAGGATGCCCCTATCTGAGCGCTTTGTCCTGGTGCCATTAGCTGCTGTGTCACCTGGCTACCCGGCGGGTGGGTGGGCAGTGCCAGGATGGACACGGGACAGCTGTGGCCACTGCTGCCTCTGCCAGGGAGCGCTGCAGCCCGGCCAGCAGCTCCCATCTCTGGCTCTGTCCTTCCCCAGCCCCTCTCTGTGACCTGGCAGGGCCTGTCGGCAGGAGGGTGGGGAGGGCTGCGAGCCCAGCGCTCTACAGAGACAGCCCAGAGAGCGCCCTGGGCCCGGATTGCTGCCCTCCAGCTGGCTGGTACGCTGGGGCCTGCAGCTCGGCGCCAGGCCCTTTAAAGCAGCTGCAAGGGCACTGCGGGCTGAGGCCAATGGCCCACCCAGTTTTGCAGCCTGCTTCCAGCACTGGCCAGCAGCGGGAGGGTGTGCGGCCCATGACAAGCATGCAGCAGCCGGTCTGTGGGGGTGGAGCTTTCCTAGCCCCAGCTGCAGCAGTTCATCCGCGGCCCCCACTGCCCAAATGAGAGACTTCTGCCTACGGTGGCACCTTCGGTCCCAGAGCAGTTCACACGCTACATACACAACATCCATCACCACTGCAACGCTGCCACCTCTGCGGAGGGACATGGCAGCTGAACACGACAGGACAGCCTAGGGTGGGAAGCGAACTGGAATGCTGCAACTGATGGAGACTGGGCAGCGGGATTCAGGAAGACACACCTGTGATGGAATTGGGCCAGGAAACGCAGACCAACGCGCCTGCTCTTGCAGAGATTGCCAGGGTATCTGTAACCACCCCAGGGGCACTGGGAGAGAAGAGCACCCCCTACTGACTGCCACCCCTCACAGCAGCAGCCACATGTTCTGTAGAGGTGTTGAAACAAAGTACTGGCCCAGCAGGACCTCAGCTGGTGAGCTTCAGCAGGGTCCCGGCCCTGGATCACCGCACCCTGGCCCAACACCCCTGCGGCCCTCGGCTTCAGCACTCACCAGATCTGTATTCGCACTTTGATACCATCCACTTCTATGGTCTTCATCTTGAAGTCGACCCCTGGGGAGAGGGGCGAGAAGAGAGGCCTTATGGGGAGCGGCGCTGCCTTGCTGCTAGCAAGCGCTCTGCCAATTGGCAGCCACGCCCTGGGTGTGGCACGGAGAGCAGAGACTTCCATTGGCCTGTGCGTCCCATGTCATCCGGGCTGTGCTAGACTAGAGACTGAATTGGGAAGCTCTACCCAGCCTCTCGCCCCTCCCACCGCATGCATTCACCCCCCACCACCACCACCACCCAGGGCACTGAGGGCTAGAAAGGTGCCTTGGTATAACTGGAGTCAGTGGGAGCCACACCTGCTGGACACAGCCCAGTGTCTCCTCTCCAGGTCACGGCCAGTCTGGGATACCGGGGCAAGGGCCAGGGCATGGACAGGAGAGCCGACCGGGTTCTGCTCAACTCCAGCAGCGCATTCCCTTTGGGGGCAGCATGTGCAGTGGTTAGAGGAGGGCAGGGGGATGCAGGTCTTGTGATGCCCTGGACTTGAGCTCACTCCTTGCCCAGCCTCCTCCCCACTTCCCACAGGTCCCCATGCCCCTGAGCCATACAATCCCACAGTCCCCCCTGGCATCTGTGCGCCCCGCATCGCCAGGACTCCAACCCCAAGCGCCCGCAGCCCCCCAGGATCTGATGGATTTCAGCCAGGAGTTCGCAAACCACCCCCCATTATTGGGAGACCTGGATGGGCGTTAGAGGAGGATTCTGGGATGCGGGTGGGACGGGCTCCAGGGCACTGCATGCTGGCTCTGTGCTGCAGAGGGGCAGCTGTCTGGGTAAGCCAGGGCCCCGGCCCCAGCCCGGCTGCTCTCCACACTAGGCGACAGCAGGTCGGCGTTCTGGAGATGCTGCCACAGGCAGGCTTAGAGCGCTTCTTCACAGGGCCCACCTGCTGCACGGACCGTTCTCTGGGCTTTGAGTTTGCAGCTCTCCATAAACAGGCTGCAGGAATTCAGCGATGGAGGGGAGCATCACCTACTCAACTCGGCCAACCCCTACTCTCCGAAGTTAGCATTTAGCTTCCAAGCAAGGCTAGTTAATGAGGTACGGTCCCAGACACGCATGTCTCCTCAGCACTTCCTAGCCCACTTTTTCAGAGAGGGAGAGAGGCTCAGGTCCGTCTCTGTGCGGTGGTTGTACAGCGCCTAGCACAACGGGGGTCCAACAATAACAACCACCTCTGACATTTTGCTGAAAGCCTCATGTCGACATTGGTTGTGCGAAGGGGGCCACACCCAGCTCAGAAATGAGCTACCTGCTACCAGCAGCGGCTCTCCACAAAGCTGCTTTGAGAGAGGGGATTGTGAAGAATCGCCTCTGTGCTCGGGGTGATGTCTATCGGGAATCCCCCGGCCAGATCAGCTCAGGTTTTCCAGAAAACCCCTCTACCTCAGCTCCAGATCTGACCCGCCGATTACAAAGCAGAAAGGACCTTCGGGGTTTTAAAGTGGACACGACATTAGGCTTATAACAAACCCTGCTGCAGGTTTTGCAGCAGATAGCGTGGCTCCACAACCCATTAAAACCAGAATACTTCAAAAGACATTAAGGGTGCAGAGTCAAGCTCTCAAGAGGCAGGAATTGCCTAGACCACCTCAATCGTGTCCCCTTCTCCATAAGCAGCATTATGACACACACAATCACACACTTGTTTCTGCCCGAGTTTGAACCCAGAACTTTCGCCTCCACAGCACAAGAGGCTAACGTCTGTGCTAAAAAAGTAGCAGGTTTCACCCACCTGTGCTAACTGGTGGCTATGCAGACTTATCTCTGTGGGCCAGCCACCAGCACGTCACACAACTCCTGCTTTGCCAGTGGGCTACACACAGCAGCGGCATATGCCCTTCCTGCAGCCCCCATTGGCCTGGAGCGGCGAACCGCGGCCAGTGGGAGCTGCGATTGGCCGAACCTGCGGACGCGGCAGGTAAACAAACCGGCCCGGCCCGCCAGGGGCTTTCCCCGAACAAGCAGCAGCCCTAGTTTGAGAACCACTGGGCTAGAGGGTATGTTGATGCAGGAGACAGGCTGGCTGGCTGGCCCAGGCAGCTCATACAGGTTTGGGAGCATATGCCGTGCAACTGGAGTAGGCAGAGCGTTAAGAGCAAGCACAGGCTCTCCTGTGTCTGTGCAAATGGCAGTTCCCTGGCTCAGCACCGGGGCCAGATCTGGACAGATTGTCACAGAGAAGGCGAAGAGCCCCTCTGATCCCAGGGCTCTAAAAGATTTCGGGTCCCGGCTCCAAACCAGGGAAGTGCTAAAACCAGGAACAGTTGGGAAATAATTTAGACCCCGGCCACGCCCCCTCTTCCTTCCTAGCTTTGTTCTCAGGTAAGACTGCACCCTTTGTGAGGAGACGTTCCAGTAAAATCCAGCCTGCAGCGCACACCGAGCCTGGGCCCGAACGGGAACAGTTTTGCAAAGCATTAAGCAACTCGTTACCCTCTGTCTTCATGGGAAGGGCTGGGCCTCACTGCCCGGGCCCCTAGAAAACCGGCCCCGTGTCAATGGCTGCGTGTGTTATGTTCACAGCACACAGAGAGAAGTTAGATCCTCTTGCTGAACCGTAACATGACCGTGTTCCGTAGAATCCCGAACGATAACGCACAGAGCTGCCCACAATGCAGGCTGCTCCCTAGGGCAGAGTGGCCCATTCACCTCGCCCTGGACTAGCCTAGCTTCTTCCAGGCTGAGGCTGACCCCCTTAGCCGGTAAGCAGGACCAGGAAACACCCCAACTCTTAAAGCGACAGCTTGCACTTCTAACCCAGACCTCGATACACCACAGTTCGGAGACAAAATAAACTGAACGAGAGGTTATTTGTTCTGTTGGAAACTCCGTGTCTTTAGTTCCCTCCGGGGTTGTTTCCCTCCACACACACCTTAAATGTAACCACATTTGCAAAAGCACATTTCCTTTGCTTTTTGCTACAAGATGCCTTAGCTGCCGAGCCCGGCTGCCTTTCCCATAAATCACAGCTCAGCATCCCAAGAGCAAATCGGGAAGCCAAAAATAGCCCCAGCCACTGTTTCTGATCGCAATAGCTTCGTCATGTCTCATCCATCCCCCTCCAAAGACGTGCAGAAGCTGGACCTGCAATACCCAGCCTGCGTTATGTGCTTGTAGATCAGGGAACCCGTGCTCTGCGCAGTCACTTGGAATGGTATACAGGGTGCCTCCCATGCCCGGTACCAGGACACCGGCCTGATTGCTTTCTAGAGAGCAAGGCCAGAAGGGCCCATTCTGACCATCTAGTCTGACCCAAGATGTGGCTGCTTAAAATCAGCTGACATCGATCTAGCTTCATTTGGAATTTACCCAGGGAAGCTAGAATATAGGCCAAACTAAGTGTTGGGCAGGAAAACTTTGGTGCCCTACGAATCCGCACCGCATGGCTGCACATGGATGGAGGTTTGTGCGAGCGGCATCCTGTTCACTGCGGCCCAACAAGTCCATTGCCAGCACCGGCCCATCCCAGAGACAGGGCTGCGACTGGCCACACCTCACCTGGGGCTGTGGCAGGCAGGCCAGACCCAGCTGTGTTGTGCCATGTAGCTAGAGACTGCAGCAGCAGAGTGTTTTTTGCAGCTTGGGTTTCAAGAAAGCCCCTACGATTCATGCTCGCTGCTGTGGCAGGACTGCCCCCGCCCAGACAGAGGCCTGGGGTCCTTCCAAAGCTAGTTTTTATGCATTTCTAAGCCTAGTAGGAAGTTAAGAGCCCTCCAGCCACTCACAGGGGTTTACAGGGAAACACGACGGTTCTATGAGCGGAGATCCATACCCATGATACAATATTTGACAATCATAGAATATCAGGGTTGGAAGGGACCTCAGGAGGTCATCTAGTCCAACCCCCTGCTCAAACCAGGACCAATCCCCAGACAGATTTTTACCCAAGATCCCTAAATGGCCCCCTCAAGGATTGAACTCACAACCCTGGGTTTAGCAGGCCAATGCTCAAACCACTGAGCTATCCCTCCCCCATATGTCATAATGTTCAGTGTCGTGTTGGATTCTCCATCACCGACCATGTTTAAAGCAAGACTGGATGGTTTTCTCACAGCTCTACGCTAGGAATGCTTTGGGGGCAGGTCTCTGGCCTGGGTCACACAGTGTGAGCTCATCACACTGGTCCCTTCTGGCTTTGGACTCTAGGACTCTCTTAGGAGCTGCCTGCCTGGCAGAACAGACAGCTCCACTTCTCAGGCCAGTGGGACTTGCTGCCACCAGGGCAAAGCCCATCTGTGCAGGAGACAGAGCGTCCTCTGGGGCCGGTCCCACCCTGGGTATGAAACTCCCTCAGGAATGAAGCTCTGTCCCAGCCTTCCCCACCCCTGCTCCAAGGGCCAGGCACACTTCTAGGAACCATCTCTTCTAACATAAACACAAGTCCCGTTTGAAAAACCCGACCAAAACAAGCCACTCCCTGCACTCTCTTCTCCCCGGGCAGGGGTGCGGAAGAGGAGAGAACCACCAGCACATGACAGAGGTTAGTCATATTGCTGAGGCACAGCTGGAAGGCACTCATAGGACGGTGATGAGCACGGCATAAGAGCTTATCTAGAACAGACAGCAAGGGAGTGCCAGATGTCTCCATGAGCCGAGCTCATACCAGGAGCAACAGCCCGGGCCTCTGTGATCAGCGTGAGCTTGGGCCCAATCGCTCACGTCTCCTCTGTCCATTTCAGGACAGAGGGTTCCTGGGGAAGGAAGGGGCGATTCCGGCCATTCACCAGTGGGATGCCCATCCCATAGCGCATTGCTGTCTCCAGCCAGCCATTCCAGGGGCTTGACCATTCACAAGGCCTCAGTTCTCAAGCCAGCCCGCTTGTTTAGCAGGACCCATCGCTCTAGGGAATTCCACGTAGTACATCTGACTCCTTCGGGCCATGCTCACAGAGGTGGTGCCACCAGACCCCCGGCCATCTCTCTTCATCTGGAGAAGGCCTTTCCCAGCTGACTAGCTACACCACCCACCTTGCCAGGTCTCCTCCTTCGACCCCAGAGGGGCTAACCAGCACAGCGCAAGGCGGCGACGCTACGGGGCACAGCCCCCATCAGTGGCGCTATCTAGGGACTCAGACAGTGCTCTGGGGGGCGGTTATGCCAGAGCAACAGTCCCAGGAGAGAGACTTCAGCCAGCTGGTGCTAGGGGCTGCTCCATGCTTCTGTAGCACTGCCCAGCCACACGCCAGCGAGCGCGTGGCAGGAGTCCCAGAGCCCTCTGCAAGGCAGCGTGGATTAACGCCATTGCAGCCCATTTTACAGCTGGGTCCGATCCCTTGTACTGCGATGCTGCCCAGGAGCTGGCCCTTGGTGTGCCAGGCGCTGTACAGCTGCAGAACAATGGGGCTGCTCCACAGAGCTGGCAAGCGAAGCCAGAGCGTGGTGGAGCGAGTGCCCAGGCAGGTCGCCGGCCCAGCCAGCCTTTCCCTGGATCTGACCAGTGGACTCATCTTCCTCTCTTGGCAGCCTCCATGCCAGTCTAGTTCTCTGCCCCTGCCTGCTGCGGGCCCAGAAATCACGGGGTCCTTTCAGTCCTGCACACTGCCTCTTATCCTCCCCGGCGATCTCGCAGGGAGACGGCACACCCTGGCATAGGCGCAGCCGCCCGTGCTTCATGCAGGGGAGGGCCAAGGCTGGGCGATCCAAGGGGCAGCGGCACAGCCCTGTCGTAGCGAGGAGCACAAGCTGCTTTTAGGGGGGGGCTAAGCGACAGTGAGCTGACAAAAGTCACTGTGGGAAACCGCAGCTTCCCGTGTGCCAGTCACACGGGTTCCTTTATGTACCAGCACTGCCCAGAATACACCCCGCCCGGGCACACGGCTGAGACGCCCAGCAAGGAGCCTGTAACCCGTCATGAAGCGGGCGCCCAGCGAGAGGAGGGTTACTGGTCACAGACAGACCCTGCCCGCTCAGGACACGCTGACTGCAGGGATCCTTTGAACCGCAGCGGCCTGCAGGCCACGTGCAAGCCGTGGACAAACCGCCTAGGAAGGGGCTATGAGGATCGGACGCTCCTGCTGGGCACTGCTCTCTATATATTTGTGCAGCACTCAGCACAATGGGGCCCGACCTGCCTGAGGCCACTAACTAGTACTACAATATAAATGATCAATACACACCAAAAGCGCCGGAAGGCTTGCACCAGCACGCAAGGGTTAGATGATCCCAGAATTAAAGGTGCCGATGCAACTGCAAAGAGACCCCCGCTCAGCCCGTGAATGGGGCAGCTCAGGACAGACAGAATCTTTGGAGCGTTTAGCTGCCAGACTCACGGCTCTATTGTGCCCCGCAAAAAGTTTTTTTTCAAGAGCTTATAACTTGGTCAAAAATAGACCAGTTTTCACCAGGATAGCAAAAGGCTCCGCAACATCTGGGCGAGCCCCCTGCTGAATCACAAGTCCCTGCTCCAAAGCCGGGAGGCACTAGAGCTTCTCAATGAAACGTTTTTTTTAAAACATGGGCAAAACAAGATTTTTTCCCAGCCTCATTCTCGGAAATGGCTGAATGATTTTTGCTGAAACTTTCCAAAGGGATTCAGCCTGAGGCAGACACCCAGCATGGGAAGTTTCAGCACAATCGGTTAAAGGTTAGCAAAGTTATAAGCAATTGAAAAAAGGGTCTTATAATGGAAAGTGTCAGGCAACCTTAACTATGGGTGGAGCAGATAGATGATTATTGTAACACTCACTGCCTGATTTACAGAGCTCCTAAAACAGTTTGTGAAGCTTTCAAAACCTCTAATTGAGCCATCCGTACTCAACCCCCCAGCCACCTCCCTTTGCTCTGGGAAGCAGAAAGTTGACACCCAGCCTGGTGGATCTGGATTAGGGTATCTGTGCCCCCGACAGAGTGTTAGCGTATCGATGCCAGCAAACGCTCAGCCTCAGCAATGGAGCGAGAAATTAGAGGAGTGTGGAACACAAGCCATATGACAGCAGCAGCCAGAAGTGTGGGAGGAGAGAAGAGTGGTTCTATTCATTATTAGGGGTATCGCCTGGAGCATCTAAACCCAGATCAGGTTCCCATCATGCCGGGCACTGCACAGAGTGCAGAAACAGCCCCTGCCCCAAAGAGCTCGCAGTCTAAACAGACACCAGGTGGGAAGGGAAACTGAGGCATGGAGACGGGAAGGTCTTTGCCCCAGGTCACCTGACAGCGCCATGGCAAAGCTGGAAATATATAGTCAGGAGTTCTGTTCCTGGTTCTAGCTGCCCTGTGCTTTAATCCAGCTGGTGGGAGAACTTCTACAGCTGGCGTGTGAGTGTGTGTGCGTGGGGGGATATTGCTGCGGAGGTGCCCCATCCATCCCCTTGCTTCACAGATGCTGGGGTGGGGATGGGGGGGGAGAACAGAATTGCCTGCTCCTAACATTTGCTCTGAATTAAGACAATGACTATAATTCAACCTCATGCTTCAGGGCTTCCGCCAGTCATCTGCAAAGGTCAGGAAGAAATTCCTCCTCTGCCTTCTTCCCCTCCTCCCCAATGCACAATTGGCCAGATGTATTCTGGGGTTCCCCCCAACACCTTCCTCTGGAGCATCAAGAATTGACCACAGCCAGAGACAGCACACTGAATACGGTGGGCTGGTGCTCTGACATGGACCAGAGAATCCTCTTTCTTAGCTGGCTGGTTCTTGCTCACATGCTTTGAGTTATGCTGATCACCAGATCTGGGGTCGGGCAGGAATGTTCCCCCTTGGGGAGGGGGGGAGGGTGACCAGACAGCAAATGTGAAAAATCGGGACGGGGGTGGGGGGATAATAGGAGCCTATATAAGAAAAAGACCCAAAAATCAGGACATCTGATCACCTTAGTGGGGGAGTCTCCTTCCTCTGCAGCATTGGGCACAGGTTGTCTGCTGCAATCAGTGGTCTCTGCCTGGGGATCACAACAGGTTAGCCTCCCGAGGACTGAAATGCCTTAGTCTAACAAGCCTTGGGGCTCAAGACTGGGGTGAAATGTAATAGCCTGTGCTATATGGGAGGTCAGTCTAGATGGTGAACTCCCTTCTCGCCTTACACTCTGGAACTAGCCAGTAGGCCATACTGCAGGGGGGCAGGCCATTCCACCTGGGAAGGAGAAACTGCTGAAGGGAAGAAAGTAATTGGCACAACCCAATGCAGCTTTGCGTGTCTAAGCGTTCAGCCCGTCAGTTTGCTGGAACTCTGAACATTTCCAGCTGCCCTGAGTGGGCACAGAGAGGGGGGGCAGAGCTGCTTGATTTGCCGGAGGCATCTGACCTCCTGTACACGGGCAGTGTACTGCTCTGGGGCACGGCACAGCAGTTTCCCTTTGCTTCTCTGAAAGCTTTCTCGGGAGGAGAGCACCCCCTGCAGAGTAACCCAGGGCTGCGGATGGAGTGAGTGGAATTTTATAGAGCCGTGTTTCTAGCCATGTTCAATTAGTCCGGTCAACTGATCACAGCTCCTGCCTATTTCTCTCTTAGCATATATTCATGGATCGGGGACCCAGCTACCAGCTTCCCTTTTGTCAGAGAAGGCTCGCAACCCTGGGTACAGGAGAGCGTGCTGGGGTTTCACCTACCAATACCCTGGACGACGGTATTGAATGCAAGGTTGCAAGTGACACTATCGAAGGAAAAGAGCAGATAGGAAATAATACCGCCTAGTTCTTGTACAGCCCGCAGGCCAGTATTATTATCCCCATTGTACGGATGGGGAAACTGAGGCACGGAGCAGGGCCGTGACTTGCCCATGGTCATCCAGCAGGCCAGCGGCAAGCTAGAAATAGAACCCTGGTCTCCTGAGTCCCAGTCCAGGGCTCTGTCCACTAGGCGGCACTGCCCAGAGGTGCAGTGCTGGAGGAGCTCCTGGAGCCAGAATGTAAGTAAGAAAGAGCGGTCGGATCAGACCCTCTGCAGGAGGCCAACTTATTAAGCCAGAAGCCTGCAGTGCATATCAAAGGAGTTACCCTGGCTTGTGGGAAGGGGCTGCCCCAGGCCAGGAGCACGCCTCCTCATCCCTTCAGCGGCTCAGGAAGGGACGCAGCCGAAAGCAGGCTCAGGGACACGCCCCGGGGAACGGAGCGGTTTTCTAAAGCCACTGCCGGGCACCTTCTGCCCATTCCTGACCAGGCCCGGAAACCCTCTGTCCCGTCACTGCAGGAGGGCAAGGAGAGCTGCAGCCCCGGGGGGGGGGGGGGGGGATTCTAACCGCACGCTGCAGCCCACTGCCATGGCTCCACACCTGCTGCCTGCACTCACTGGAAGAGGCCAGCCCGCTCTCAAGCCGCAGCGACCCGTGGCCACGGTTCCCAGCAGTTCGTTGCCCTGAAGCATGAGGGTTGCTGTTCCCTGTACAAAATGATCCCATCTAACGTAGCCCTGGATGTTTTTACTAGGTACGCCCCCGGCCAGCCCTTTGGGGTCCTGCTATGCGGTTGGCCTCAGTGGCGGCAGGTACCACAGGGCAATCGAAGCCCCATTCGCTGAGCCGTCACAGGGGGCGCCCAGTTTCCTCTCTAGCTCAGCTGTTCTCCTCGGGGCCATTCCAAGGTGTCCCAATCTCTTTACACAGGAGCCTCTCCAAGGCCCTGAGCCTTTTCCTGGGGGAGGGAAGGTGTCGGGAGGGGGAGCAGCAGCCATGCCCTGGGAGCCCCAAAGATTCAGTTGCTAAAGAGCGCTTTTCTTTTTCCATGGCCCAGCTGATTGGCTGGAGCAGCGCATTCAGTCCCTGCCACATCTGTTGCACTCGGGGCAGGATTCACACCGAACCAAAGGAGGGCGAAGGATCCCCCAGCACAGAACAGGGCAGCGCAGAACAGGGACCTACTGGTTAACTGCTGAGTTGAGAGCCCACTGATGGGAGGACGAGACGCTAAAGGCCGAAAACAGCCCCTCCTTGGCACGTCCCTGGGAGCAAGCTCCCTGGCAAAAGATGGTAGCCTGCGAGGTGGACTTATAGAATAATGGACTTTAAATAGCACCTTCCACCCAAGCAGTTAGTTCACCCAACGGCCACCGACATGGAGCCAGGTCTCAGGTGTGGAGCACAGAGACTGCTCCACAACCGCACAGCCACACTACGCCCTGGTTTGGGAAGGGGAGAAACCCAATTCGGAATCCGGTCCCAGCACCCAGACTGACAACCCCAGCACCACACATCAGAGGGCCTCTCCTGAGCATGGCGCGGCCAGGACCTCTGTTTTTCTCTTCTCCACAGCCCCTCATGCCGGAGGGGAAGGCAGGTTCCGGAGAGAGGGACTAGCTATAGCACCACATCCAGGATCTCCAGCAGCAGGGCCTGCAGCACCCAGTCCCCCTTAGGAGTCACCGGACTGGGGTACACAGGATTCCTCCCCCCCCCAACATTAGGCCAAGGGCCTGCAAGATTTTTGCTCCCCCCTTTCCCCTGTGCCCAGGAGGGACCCAGAGCACTGACTGCACCAACGACACTGGGAGGCTTTCTGGCAGATGTGAGGGGCCCCTTTGTGGGTAGAGAGCACCCAGAAAACCTTGCCGAGGTTCCCCCGGTGCACCCAGGGGTCAGTGGCTGCTCACAGCGGACAATGGGTGACAGGGCCCCCAGCAGCAGCCCCTCACCCAAGAGCTGGGAGAGCTTCTATGGAAGGGGTCAGGGTTCCCAACCCAGCCTCACCGATTTCCCCCTCCACCCCATGGCTCTCAGCCTGGCCCCATCGATTCCCTCCTCCGCGGTTCCCAGCCTGGCCCCACCCATTTCTCGCTCCCGGCCCGGACCCATCGATTCCCCCCCGCTTCTCCCAGCCCGGACCCATCGATCCCCCCTCCCCCGCCCGCACTCGCGGCAGCGCGGTGATGAACAAAGAGCCGGTTCCCGAGCGCTCAGCCACAGCCGCCTCCGCGGGTCCCTGGGCCGGGCGCCCTCGCAGGGACCCAACGCGCTGCCGACGACGCTGCACAACGGGCAGGAGCCCAATGCGCCCGCTCCCCCGCACCAGTGCACCCCTCCCCCCCCCGTCTCCTACCCCCATGCCCACCCCCCCAGCACCAGTGCGCCCCCCAGACCTGGTCCCCTACCCCCATGCCCAGCCCCCCCAGCACCAGTGCGCCTCCCAGACCTGGTCCCCTACCCCCATGCCCAGCCCCCTGTACCAGTGCACCCCCCCCAGACCTGGTCCCCTACCCCCAAGCCCAGCCCCCTGTACCAGTGCACCCCCCCAGACCTGGTTCATCACCCCCATGCCCAGCCCCCCGGCATGAGCGTGCCCCTCCGCCAGACCCTGTCCATCACCCCCATGCCCAACCCACCCACCCCCCGCATCAGCGCGCCCCCTCCCCCCAGACCCGGTCCATCACCCCATGCCCAGCCTCCCCCCGGCACCAGTGCACCCCCCAGACCTGGTCCATCACCCCCATGCCCAGCCCCCCCGGCATCAGCGCGCCCCCTCTCCCCGACCCTGTCCATCACCCCCATGCCCAGCCCCCCGCATCAGCGCGCCCCCCCCCCGACCCGGTCCATCACCCCCATGCCCAGCCCCCCGCATCAGCGCGCCCCCCCCCGACCCGGTCCATCACCCCCATGCCCAGCCCCCCCGGAGCCGGCCCCCCGGCGATGGGGAAGATGCGCCAGGAGCCCGGCGCGGCCCGTACCGATGGTGGAGATGTGCGAGGGGTGGAACTCGTTGTCGGTGAAGCGGCAGAGCAGGCAGGTCTTGCCCACGCCCGAGTCCCCGAGCAGCAGCAGCCGGAACAGCACGTCGTACTGCTTGGCCATGGCGGGGAGCCGGGGCGGGCTGCGGGCTCCGGGCTCAACCCCGCGCCGCGCCTGCTGCTGCCATCGCCGCCCGCCCGCCCGCCGCGTCCGGCCGGGCTGCAGCCCCAGCGCCCGCCGGCGGGGGGAGAGCCGGGACCGCGCCGCCGCAGAGCCAGGGCCGGCCCCTTCCCCGCCCGGGGACCGCTACCCGGGCTGCAGGTGGGGCCGGGGGCAGGAGCGGGTACAGGGGACTGACTCAAACACCTGCATGAGCCCATCGCTGGGTGGGGGAAACTGCCCCCCGTGTGACCCAGGCAACCACCCTGCCTGAGTCTGCAGAGAGCCTGAGCCCATCGCTGGGTGGGGGAAACTGCCCCCCGTGTGACCCAGGCAACCACCCTGCCTGAGTCTGCAGAGAGCCTGAGCCCATCGCTGGGTGGGGGAAACTGCCCCCCGTGTGACCCAGGCAACCACCCTGCCTGAGACTGCAGAGAGCCTGAGCCCATCAATGGGGTGGGGGCAGCTGCCCTAGGTGTGACCGACCCAGCCACCCTGTCTGAGTCTGCAGAGATCCCATCCCAGAGCCCATCGCTGGGAGGAGTGGGAGGTGCCCCTATTAGCTCTGGAACCCACTGCCACCACCTCAGGAAAGGACGCGTGACGCAGTCCGGCTGCTGTCAGCCCAGCGTGACTGTGCTGGGGTCAGCTGGCGCCCCCACACAGAGCCCCATGCTCAGGTGGGCGGAGCCTAGGGTGAGGAGACAGCAAATGTGAAAAATCGGGACGGGGTGGGGAGTAATAGGAGCCCATATAAGAAAAAGATCCAAAAATCGGGACTGTCCCTATAAAATCAGGACATCTGGTCACCCTAGCGGAGCCAAGCCCTCCCTCTCCAAGAAAAACCCTCTCCTACAGGCAGCCAGGGAAGCAGTGACCCAGGGAGGTGGGCAGGCCCCACCAGATGGCTTTTGTGAGGGTGGCCCCTGCCATTACCACCCCAAGAAGAGGTGGGGTGGGGCGGGGCCACAGTGTGAGGGCGGAGCTGTGTTGGAGTATGCCTGCAGCCCTGGATTGCGGTAATCCTGCCCTGCCGGCAGCTCCATCTCCCAGCCCCAGAGCGCTTCGGTTGGCCAAGTCACGCCGTGGGCACGGTCCTGCAGCTGCAGATCTAAACTCTGCACAGAGGAGGGGTGCCGAGACAAGTCCCTGCCTAGGACATCCCTGTATGTCTCTGGTGCCTGGTTTTGTGGGAGCTGCAAGGCAAGGTGCATCCCTGGTGGGTATGGGACCGTGCTGGCCTGAAGGAGAAAGCTTGGTGGCATCAGCTTTCAAATACCTCCGTGCCCTGGAGAATCAGGTGCGAAGGCAGAGAGCAGGGACTCAGCCCTTTGCCCTGGTTCTGTTCCACGTTCTAACACTGCGCTGGTTGCCGTAGGGTCTGAGCACAGGACAGCGAAGCTGTGTGAGCAGCGCTGGGATTCGTGGGGGGAACGAGGCTACAGAACAACATTTACTAGCCATGGGTCTCTGGTGAAACCAGATTAACCCAAAGAGTCCAAGCGTAGAGGGAGCACCCAGCTAAGGGAAATATGGACCTTTTGGGTGACCTCAGGCAAGTGCCTTCCCCTCTCATCCCTTGTCTGTTTAGACTGTGAGCTGTTCAGGGCAGGGCCTGTCTCTCGCTGTGTGTCTGTGCAGCGCCTGACACAATGGGGCACTGATCTCAGCTGGGGCAGGGCCTGTCTCTCGCTGTGTGTCTGGGCAGCGCCTGACACAATGGGGCCCTGATCTCAGCTGGGGCAGGGCCTGTCTCCCTGTGTGTCTGTGCAGCGCCTGACACAATGGGGCCCTGATCTCAGCTGGGGCAGGGCCTGTCTCTCCCTGTGTGTCTGTGCAGTGCCCAGCCCCATGGGGCCTGATCTCAGCTGCAGCAGGGACTCTCTTGCTGTGTGTCTGGGCAGCGCCTGGCACAACAGGGGTCTCTCAGTGCTGCACAACACACCTGTATCCTAGTTTCATTTCTCTGCCTTCCTAAGCCAGAGGAATAGGACTGGCAATTCAGAGTAATTCCCTTCAGCTCAGACTGCTACAATTCCTATTGCTCAAACTACAGCTAATATTCATCCCATCCCCTTTATTGGCATCATTCGCTGCTCTCCCCTCTCTTGCCATCATTCAAGCCCAGCAGAGACCCCGCAGCAAGCCAATACTTCTAGTGGTGTGGTGAATTTCCCATCTCCGTGACAATGACTCTGCCAGTGGCTCTGAGTTCTACAGGCAGTGAAATTCCACCCCGCAGTTCTCCCTTAGAGAAACAGCAGCATACCATGCACTGCAATAACAATGCTGCGGGTCTAGGGATAATGTCATAAAAAACCCTACACTGAAAGAACATTCAGGTTGCAAAGTGAAGCCCTTGAAAATTAGGAGATGCCCGTGCAGCTGTAACTCTGCCCCCGTGCCCATGTGCATTATGCGACAGCCTTTAACGGCATGATCACGTGCTACTGTTTCCATGAGACCCTGCCTCCTTCTGTGCCTGGGCACTGCCTTTTAGCCTCCCGATCCAGTGTGTGGCCCCTGCATTATTTACTGCCCCATCCACACGCAGAACTGTGCATTTCCTCCTGGGTGTTCCTGCGGTGCTCTCAGCGTTGTGTCTGAGAGCTTCTCAAACATTAATGAATTATCTGGTTGAAGACATTATCCTTACGCACACAGGAAACTGAGGCACACAGAGATTAAGGCCACCGTTGCCAAGTGCCCACTAATTTTGGGTGCCCAGTCAGGGCCTGATCTTCCATAGTACTTAGCGTTATACAGCAGTTTATATGTTCAAAATACAGGTCCCAGTGACTGCAGTTCCAGCTGTGAGCGCTCAGTGTCACCGATTTACAGGGTTCTCGCCTTTATACGGGCTCCTCCGGCAGTGCCCCCGTTACTGTGCTATACCCAGTGCAATATTTGCACCTGCCACTAGGGGGGGATGGAGACACAGACTTTAGCAGTAGCTTTGATAGCTATTTGGTCCCAGCAGAGGCATATAGAGACTCAGTGATCCTGGGATCCAGTCCAGGGTCTGGAGAGGAGGGTCTTGTGGTTACACTCTTCTGCCCCTCTTCCCTCCCTGTCCCCTTCTGTTCCAATCTCCACTCCCCAGCTCCTGCTACTGCCTCCCCACCCCGACTCTCTCCTCTACAACTCCTTCCCCTCTTATATCCTCTCCCCCACTCCTGGCTTCGGCCCCCCTCTGCTCCTGCCTTTGTCCCCCCTCCCCTGTGGTCTGCAATTCTTCTCCCCTGTCCCCCACAGGAGCAGCAATTGTAGGGACAGTCCTTGGCTGGAGCATGGACTCTGCTGAGATTTTAGCTGCCCAACTCTAACAAGTCTCTACTGAGCATGTGCAAACTGAGATTTTTTTTAAAAGGTTGATAATTGTGCCAGATTTAGGTGGATTTTTGCCGGAATAGCACAGCCATCGGGGCCACCCCTCTGCCAAATTTCAAGCCTCTGCTGCAAAACATGGAAGTGCTAGAGCTTCTCAATGAAACAGTTATAAGAATTTTTTTACATGGGCAAAACAGGGGTGTCATTTGCTATGGTGCATGGGGGGGCAGTTGCCCCTCCCCCAAGACCTTGGTTCCCTCCTTGACTCTTCATAGGTCTACATGCCTCACTTTCTGATCCCCCTGCTCCCAACTTTGCAGACTGTAATATTGTGACGGGTTGGGTCACAGAGACGCCCTTGGGACTGCCACCTGATGTGCTGAGACTACCTCTGAGCCCGTTTTCCCTGGCAGCTTGGGACTTCAGTATCCTGTCTTGTTGAGCCAGACATGCCAGTCTGCTGCAAACACAGACCCAGATCTGAACCACGTCCCCCAAAAGCCGCAGATTTAACTGAAAACAGCTTAAGAAGTGTTCCCGTCTCTAGCACCCAGACACCCAGTTCCCAATGGAATCCAAACCCCAAATAAATCCATTTTACTCTGTATAAAGCTTATACAGGGTAAATTCATAAATTGTCCGCCCTCTATAACACTGATAGAAAGATATGCACAGCTGTTTGCTCCCCCAGGAATTAATTACTTGCTCTGGGTCAATTAATAAGCAAAAAGTGATTTTATTAAGTATAAAAAGTAGGATTTAAGTGGTTCCAAGTAATAACAGACAGAACAAAGTAAATTACCAAGCAAAATAAAACAAAAACACGCAAGTCTAAGCCTAATACAGTAGGAAACTAAATGCAGGTAAATCTCTCCCTCAGAGATGTTCCAATAAGCTTCTTTCACAGACTAGACTCCTTCCTAGTCTGGGTCCAGCAATCACTCCCACCCCCGTAGTTACTGTCCTTTGTTCCAGTTTCTTTAAGGCATCTCTTTGGGGAGGAGACGCTATCTTTTGAGCTAGCTGAAGACCAAATGGAGCGGTTCCCAGGGCCTTATATAGTATTTCTCTTGTGGGTGGAAACCCCTTTGTTCTCCTGTTTAAAATCCCCTTGTCATGCACTCACAGGTCGTGCCCACTCTTGGCCCCGTGCGGTCCATGGGGGGAAACCCCTTCAGTGTGACAGCCCTTCTCGGGGGTCCACTCTCTCTCAGGGGTTAAGCCCCTCCGCCTCCTGGAGCCGCACCTCTCTGAGCCTTAGCATGACTGTCTCTCTCCGTGGGCCCCCTCAGGGAGTCCACTCGCTCTGGACCCCCGGGGCCTCCACTCCCAAAGGGAATAATGCAAACCTGTTCTCTAGACTGGAGTGACACTCAGCCAGCGTAAAACTGAGTGTTTGAGGGTTTATTGAGCGTTTGAACACAGCATAGGAAACTCTCAGGGCCCTCAGGCCTGGCCTCCCTCAGCACAGCACATCCAAGTCTCCCCTGCATGCAGGTGGGCTCTGCCTGCTCTCCCTCTCCAGCCAAGAGCCCCCCTGCTTCCCAGCTGGGCATCTGATGTCTCCTCCCCCAAACCCCACCTCTGTCCATTGTCTTCTCTCCAGGTAAACAGGGTTGCCTGGGACTCCTCTCCTCTCTTCTGTCCTCTCTCCCCCTCTGGCTGGAACCGGCTGGTTAGGTCACCGGGGTCCTCTCTTTACAGCCCATTGTCCTCCCACTGGCCAGAACCGGCTGTGACTCCTGAGCTGGGCCTCCAGGTCACCAGGTCACCAGTCGCTGGGGTATCCATTCTCCAGGCCATTGGCTGGGGTCCCAAGCTCCCTCGCTGGTCCTCTGTAACAACAACTCCCTCTCCCATCACCTCGTTAAACCAGTAACGCCCAGGGAAACTGAGTCTCACCCCCTCTGCATGCAAACCATTGGAAAAACAAGGAAAAAACAAGACAATCCCCCAGTTCGTCACACCCCTCAACAAGATGGAGTTTGCAGTCACCTGGGCAAGTCACATGTCTATGAATGAATCAGCTTTTTGCAGGCCCACGCCATTGTTTACATGTTAGTTTGAACCTCCCCAGGAAAGCTCAGATGTGGATTGGCATCTCCCAAAGTCCATTGTCAGTTAAGTGTTTCTTGATTGGGCACTTACTGAGACTAGTCCTTGCTCAAGAAGCTGACCAAATGCTTCACTAAGGCTACTCAGAATCAAACAAGTACATAGCCAATATTCATAACTTCGAATACAAAAATGAGAACGCAGACAGACAGCATAATCATAACCAGCAAACTACAACCTTCCCATAGACACCCCACTTGGCCTCCTCTGTACAAGACCTGGTGCAACCATAGGACCCTGGTTGCAACAATGATCTATACGGTCACAGTTTATGTCAATAACGTCACAAATCTAATCACATATTATGTTCTCTGTGCTGGCACAACTTTGCCTGTCCCAGAATTTTTCTGAAATGATGCCCTGAGAATGTATTTCCCCCTCATATTATTCTCTGAAGCAGCTGAAGCATTTTCTCTGAAACAAAAAAGGTCAGCTTGTGCATTGAATGATGCAGAGGGCCTGAGGGGAAAAAGAAATCGGTGATCACGTAATTATAGCCCAGAGGTCCCCGGGGGGCACAGAGGAATGTTTGGGGGGGCATGGCTAGGGCCTGGGCCAGCCCCCATGGGTGCCAGAGAGGGAGAGCTAGCTCCAAGCCCACCCCGAGCTGTGGCCCCAGACTCCTTATCCCTGTCTGCCCCCCGCCCCGTAGCCGCAGCCTCAGCTCGGGGGGCGGCATGGACAAGAGTAAGGGGGGTGCAAGGTAAAAAGTTTGGGGACCACTGTTATAGACTGTCTCATAATGCAGACAGCTGAATTCAGGTTGCAAAAGCAACCCTTATTATTCTGACATTTGCTAACTTTTGAGTGTTGGACTTTGCAACTTGAACATTCTTTTAACGAACTTAATTGTAGAGAATTGCCTAGGTTGATTTAAAAACATTCTGTGATGGGTGATCCATAAACCTCCATCCTTTGCATTAGCAAGGTTTGAATTATGGGCTTTCCGCAGGGGCCTCTACCACCTGAACTAAAGGATCATCTACAATAGGTGGCAGCAGGTGTAGGTTGTTATCTGCAGAGCAGCCACAAGAGGAAAATGCGTAACACATTGAAACGGTGAATCGCCTCATTTTCCAGACAACGTAGCCAAGCGCTTAGATTTGGCAGCTTCTTTCTGACAGCACGACTGAGGCTTGGGCCGGCCCACCTCAGAAAGCAGACTTCTATTCCAGCCCTGCAAAACGTCTCAGTGGGCTAGCTAACCTGGCTCAGTAAGTTACAAGGGTTGTGAAGGACACAGAGCTTGGACAGCAGTCAGGAGACATGAGGCATAAACTCATAGTCTGCTGGTTCCCAACCTAGTGCACTTTCCCCTCAGCCAGGAAGGTCCCTGGTGGGGAAGCAGGAAGCATTTGCCCCAGCTACGTGTGGCACACTGAAGGGAACCACTGGGGCAGTGCACGCAGGTGCTGATGGGATGCTGGAGGATTTGAGTAGCAAGCTCTACTGAGTGAAGCTCAGACAGGAAATGATGCTTTTCAGCAGCTGGCAAATCAGAGCAGCTTGCTCCGGTGCCCCCGAAAGGCACCTGTAACCTCGCTGATCCTAAGACTATCCAACCCCTGCTAACCCTCCAGATCCCCGCTGCACCACGCCAGGCGGCATTTGAGCTCTTCACCAAAACACTCCGACGAACGTAACAGAAAACGTTCGGCCACTCAGATGCAAGGAGCTCTTCACCTGCCCCTTTAATAATAACCCTTTGAACGGACAGAGCATCTCCCAGGCCAGGATCGCAGCTCGCTTTACCAAGGTGCATTGCCCCAGTTCTCAAAGGGGGGACTGGAGCACAGACAGGTGTCCACTTGGAGCTACGTGCCCCGGGTCACACGTGGGTGTCAGACTCTGGAAAGGACCCAGGAGTCCGAGCTCCCAGCCACACACGCTGCAGTAACCCCGTGGTGAATTGCTGTGTCAGGCAGCTGCTGCAGGGCACTGCTATTAACCAGGCTAGGAGAAAGGTGGGCATTTTGGCTCATCCAACTCTAGGTTGGCAGGGCCTGTCTCTATTCTGTGGGTATGCAGAGCCAGGCACAATGAGCCCCAATGCAGATCGGGTGCTGCTGTATTACATGGAATAAATAGTCACTCAGATTCACGGCAGCATAGGCACTGACAACCTGGAGCAGACCCCAGGCCTATCCAGTCCAGGATCCCATCCCTGACAGTGGCCAGAACCAGGTGCTTTAGGCAAAGGGGTAGGACCCCCACCGTAGCAGCTGCGGGATAATCTGCTCCTCCCACAGGTCTCATCCTGGTCTCTCACAGCACTGGGCTCATGTCCTGAAGCAAGAGGGCTCAGAATGCGTGCCAGCATCAGCTATTCCAATGCTGGATATTCTCGTTCTGCATAGAAACGTCCAGTCCCCTCTTGAACCTGGCTCAGCACTTGGCCCTCACACCTTGTGGCAGGGAGTTCCACAGGCCAATCACCCGCTGGGGGAGAAGGGATTTCCTGGTAGCGATTTTCAGTTTGCCCCCTTTTTCTTCCATTGATCACCCCCTTGTCCCTGCGCTAGGAGACACCAATCATCTTGTTCCCTCCCCTGCTGGAGGCAGCTCTGACAGACCGCAATGAGGCAGCGGGAGGCGCCATCGCCCTCGGAGCAGAGTCCGCGCTGCGTGTTAGCTCAGGCCTGCCGTTGCCTGTCGAGCAGCACTGAGCAGGCTCCCCGTTCCTGCAGGACGTGAGGGCACGGCCATGGAGATCTGCCATAGCAACCGATATGAAGCAGAGAGAGCACACATAGAAATGCGGAGCGATCTCCCAGCGCCGGGGCTGTGCACGAGGAAAAGGGGATCCCATTGACAAGGAGCCCCCCTCCCCCCCCACACACACTCCATGCAGGCGTTAGCACCTTTTACTTGCCGGACTATGTTGCCTTTGCCAACTGCATACAGATTTATTTGGCCAATGTTCACCTGCAAAAAGCCGCCTTTCTGTGCACAGACTGCAGGATTCTCCCTTGGGGCTTGGCTATAGGAGGAAATTGACGGGTGACCCAGGCCTTGGCTAGGCTCTGCCTACTGGGAAGAGAGGCATAGGCAAAGCAACACACCCTTATATTTTAAACTTTATAGAGGAACCCCCCAGACATTTGGCAGGACGAATAATAGAATAGAAATAATCGAATAATAATAGACAAGAAATCATGGAAAGTAACATCAAGTGCTTGCTTAGGAAAATACTAAACTGTAAAATACCATCCTAGGAAAAGGAGTTTTTCCACCCACTGCTGCATCACCCCAAGGACTCAAGTCCCCGTCCCCTGGCTGCGAAGTCCAGTTTCACCCCTGCTGGCCCGTTTTCGCCTCCCTCTGGCTTGCCACGCTGCTTTGCTTCACTGCTGCGATGATTGCAGCTCTTACAAGCAGCTCCCCCACCAATGACAGCTCCTCACCTGCAGGGCCACCCCCATTCCACAGGCGCCAGGGTACCGGGGTAACCCTCCCTCGTCACACGCACTGTGCCCTCGTGGCCGGGCTCCTGGCACACGGCCCTTCGCGGTCCAGCTTCCTCAGCAAATCTCCTCTTCACCCAGCACTATCTCTTCATCTCTAGCCGCCTTCCCACGGCCTCTTCAGGCGGATTCCCAGCCCCTGCCCTCTCCGTGGGCGTCTCTCTCCCTGGGCAGTGTTCTGCCAGCTGCAGCAGGGGCCAGGGCCAGGGTTCCAACGTGACCGACCCCATGAGGGAGAGAACAAGCCCAAGTGGAAGGGGATCAGCTGGGGCTGGGGCTTTGTCCTCAATAGGACCAGCCAGCGCCCACTGCCTGCCATTCATTGTGGGCGGGCTCTGCCCCCAGCCACAGTGTGGACTGCTCCAGTGAGGGTGGGGGACAGGGGCAGGCAGCCGCAGCCCCCTGGGACCCAGCAGGAGCTCAGCAAGGGTTGGGCAGCGCAGCTGTTGCTCTTACTCACGTGAGCAGTCCCACTGCTGCATGAGTAAGTGCTCCCCGGCATGGGGGAAGGTTGCCTGATCTACCCCTCGGGCAGGAAACTCAAAGCACCAGCAGTCACTGGGGACATGCTTGCGCCCAGTGCCTCTGGGACAGGCACTGACATGGAGCTCTTAGGTCAATGGCTGCTCAAGAATACAGCTCCCTGCACCAAGAGGGAAGTGGGTGGTAGCATCCAATTCCCCCCTACCCCTACACTCTCAGAATGGGAAAGGGCACTGAGCTGGGGGCCTGTAGGCCAATCTCCGCTCTCCTGCTGCCTGGGTTAATAATTCGGTGCATTTCACACCTCTCACTGCTGAGCAAGGCCTTGTACCCCAGCTTAGGAGTCAGCAAACAGCTAGTGTTAGAAGGCTGTTACCCTATATGATCATTAGCACTAGAGCACACGTTGCCAGTGAGTCACACAACAACTATTTGTTAGACAACAATAGAATGGTAGAGCTCAGGCTTCCTGGGAGAGGATTGGGCTCTGTGGAGTTGGAGGAAGTCAGGACTCCTGGGTTCTCTCCCCAGCTCTCAAAGAGGAGTGGGGTCTATGGTTAGAGTTAGGACGTCCAGCTAGTGATTCTTTGTATTTACATAGTGCTCGTTCATCTGTGAAGGTGGGTATGTATTTTCTAGACAAGCACATAGTCCTGGCAAATTCATTCTGAAAGGCAGTGTGTCTAAGTAAATGGAACTTGGGGCTGCCACGTAAAAGACTCGGGGTCTAAAAAAACAGACATGTTTAGTCTTGAGAAAAGAAAACGGAGCAGGGGTAGCTGATAACGCTCTTCAGATATGTTAAGGGCTTTTATAAAGAGGACAGTGATCAATTGTTCTCCATGAAGATAGGACAAGAAGTAATTTGGTTTATTCTGCAGCAAGGGAGATTTAAGTTAGATATTAGAAAAAAAAACTTTCTATCTATAAGGATAGTTCAGCTCTGGAATAGGCTTCCAAGGGGGGTTGTGGAATCCTGTCATTGGAGGCTTTTAAGAACAGGTTGGACAGATGCCAGCCAGGGATGGTCTCGCTTTCCTTGGTCCTGCCTCAGCCAGGGGGCTGGACTTGATGACTTCTTGATGTTCCTTCCAGTCCAGCTTCCAGCACAGCAGGGCCCTGATCTCAGCTAGGGCAAGGGCTATCTCTTGCTACGTGTCTGTGCAGCGCCCGGCACAACGGGCCTCTGATCTAAGCTCGGGTCTGCACAGCACCTGGCACAAAGGGAATTGGGGGTCCTGATCCTGGTTGGGGGGGTCTGCACCAGTGCCCAGCATGCAGGCTATGAGCTATGGGGCAGGAGACAACCTTGGGGGCCATGCTAGGGGTGTGATGTTTCTTGTGGTACTCAGGAGTGTGAATCACCTTGTTACCCCTGTCACGGATCAACAGATCTGGTGCTTTCATCTGGCTCTGGTACAGTCCCTGGGAGGAGCCCTTCAGTGCATCAGCCCCCGTAGGGTCACACTCGGTCACTGGGGTGAGCCCCTGGCTTCACCGCCTCCTGGGGCCGAACCTCGGAGCCGCCGTGAGCTCCCTGCAGCGAGTCCACCTGGATTGGTCACTTGGGGAAGACTTGTACCCCCCAAGGGAGCGATGCACCCCCAACTGAATCAGGGGGGACTGTAAAGCAGAAGGGTTTCTGAGATGTCTGGAACACAGCCTACAAACTCCTTAGGTTAGCACAGAGAACAGAAAGTTCCAGCATCTGGGTCAGTCCAGAGCTCAGGGCTCTCTCTCTGACCCGCCTTGAGTCCCAGTCCAGAAGAGTGTGTCCTGCTTCCAGCAACCCACACATAACAACCCCCCCCAAGGGCCCCTCCTCCATCCTTTGTTCTAGTTCCCTGGCAAACTTGGTCACCTGGCCCTTTGTTCTCCAGCTGGCGAAACCTGCTGGCTTCCTGCAGAGGGGGTCTGTTGTCCATAGTTGTTAGTTGCTAGGTACCAAATGGCCAAGCCATTGTCTGGGCCCAGGCCCCAGAGAGCTAGGTGACAGTCACACCTGTATCTCTGGGTCTCTGCAAAAAGCAGACAGCCTTTTCTTCCCACCTAATTAACCATGCAGCACATAGGGGAACTGATACACACACAGTAGTCATACAAAATATTATGAAAAATCCCCCCTTTGTCACTACCCCCCCTTGCCTCCAGCATGAGGGAGACTTGCTTGTGCTTAACTGGTGTCAGCACCCTGACCCCACCAGGCTGTGAGCCACCCACACACTCTCCTCTGAGCTCTGCCAGCCTTTACTCTGCCTTGCGGGTTAACAATGGGACACCCCAGTCTCTGAGCCCCTGTAAAGCGTTCCCCTGTAGTGCCAAGCCCCTTGTCCACCGACACTCACAGGAATAGCAGCGCTGCTATCCTCAAGGGAGCAGCGTACACCCCAGCTTGTCTGGTTCTGCTCAGGACCAGCTCCTTGGTAAATATCACAGCCCTGAGATGTATTTATAGTAGGGCTGTCAAGCAATTAAAAAAATTAATCGCGATTAATCGCACCTTTAAACAATAATAGAATACCATTTATTTAAATATTTTTGGATGTTTTCTACATTTTCAAATATATTAATTTCAATTACAACACAGAATACAAAGCGTACAGTGCTCACTTTATATTTATTTTTTATTACAAGTATTTGCACTGTACAAAAAACAAAAGAAATAGTATTTTTCAATTCACCTAATACATGTACTGTTGTGCAATCTCTTGATCAGGAAAGTTGAACTTACAAATGTAGAATTATGTACAAAAAACCTGTATTCAAAAATAAAACAATGTAAAATTTTAGAGCCGGCAAGTCCACTCAGTGCTACTTCTTGTTCAGCCAATCACTCAGACAAACAAGTTTGTTTACATTTACAGGAGATAATGCTGCCCGCTTCTTGTTTATAATGTCATCTGAAAGTGAGAACAGACATTCTCATGGCACTGTTGCAGCCGGTGTCGCAAGATATTTACGTGCCAGATGCGCTAAAGATTCATATATCCCTTCATGCTTCAACCACCATTCCCCAGGACATGGCTGAACAAGAAGTAGGACTGGGTTGACTTGTAGGCTCTGAAGTTTTACATTGTTTTGGTTTTGAGTGCAGTTATGTAACAAAAAAAAATCTACATTTGTAAGTTGCACTTTCTCGACAAAGAGATTGCACTACAGTACTTGTATGCGGTGAATTGAAAAATACTATTTCTTTTATCATTTTTGCAGTGTAAATATTTGTAATTAAAATAATATACACTTTGATTTCAATTACAACACAGAATACAGTATATATGAAAATGTAGAAAAACATCAAAAATATTTAATAAATATCAATTGGTATTCTGTCGTTCAACCGTGCGATTAAAACTGCGGTTAATCACGATTAATTTTGTTAATTGCGATTAATTTTTTTGAGTTAATCGCGTGAGTTAACTGCGATTAATCGACAGCCCTAATTTATAGAGAAAACAAGGGGAAGTTTATTTATTTAGCATGTGCATAGTCATTTAGCCAAGTGATGGCATCTTCAGTGGCATGATGCAGTTCTTCTAGGCTACCGCTGAACCTAGTCAGCAGGCATTCATTGACAATGTGCGTCATCGTCTGTGTTGTGTCACAGCTGCACACAGGCCTGTCACGAAGGCCCCAGCTATACTGGTTGGCCGCACAGAGACCTTGCCTGGTCCAGAACCTGTTCAACAGGGACCATTGGCGTTAGGGCTAGGTGACCAGATGTCCCAATTTTACAGGGACAGTCCCGATTTTTGGGTCTTTTTCTTATATAGGCTCCTATTACCCCCCACCCTCTGTCCCGATTTTTCACACTTGCTGTCTGGTCACCCTAGCACTCGGGGCAGGTCAAAACCAGGCAGGCAAATTGTGAAGTTTATTACCAAGATTCAAGAGACGCTGGGCAAGGATCATGGAAACAAAAGGTTACATATAAACCAAATCCCTAACTTGCTTTCTAGGGACTAAGGTTTATCTCACCCAAAGCCTTCAGCAGCATCTTCAGCCAAGGCTGGTTGTGATCCCGTTTACCTCCTAGGCACAGAATATGGGGGCGTCTTTCTTGCCTTCTGCTTGTATCCCCAAAGTTCATTGTCTGATCTCGGAGACAGTATAACCCTCCTCTGGGCTCTCTCCTGTTCACTTCACATCTCTCTGTTGACTTCGTATGCAAGTATGCCTACAGTGTTAGCTTACGGGTGTAGTTTACATCCCAAGGGAGAGAGACGTCAATACATAGGTCAATACATAGGAAACCTCCCGCTGTGATACACACCCTAAGAACGAATTTGCAGAATACACACAGAATTCCTTACTAGCTGTACATGCATTTCACAAGGGTAACAGTCATCAGTGGGACCCCGGCTTTCATTTAAGACCTCCCATTACACTCTTTGGTGACCCAGAATGTAGGAGTCAGGACATTCCTGTAACCCCCTTGCTGTTGGCATTGGGGGGTATTTGAGGAACACGGGGCACAGGGGGGCCATGCTACGGACACAGGGGAGTGAGATGCACCAGGGGCATGCGGTGGAAACACTGGGGCATGCAGGAGGGGCAGGCATGGTAGCAACACATGTGGGAGTGGGCACAGTACAAGCATGCAGGGGACATGCTAAGGGCACCTGGGGCACAGGGCATGCTAGGGGCACATGTGGAGGGGGACACACTAAGGGTATGCAGGGGGCACATGTGAGAAGGGGACATGCTAGGGGCATGCAGGGGACATGCTAGGGGCACACGTGGGAGGGGGGCCACGCACGCACGCGACAGGGGCGGCATGTGCCCACGCGTGCGCCAGGAGCGCACAGGCGGGGGCAGGCAGCGCTGCAGTCCCGCCCACGGCCGGTAGGGGGAGCCCAGCCGGCGCCGCGCAGGCCGTCAGCGGGGAGGGGGCCACCTGGGCGCTGCGCTCGGCCGCCTGCATTGGCGTCCTGCGGCCGTGCGGGGGAGCCGGCGAGCGGATCGCGCCCGGCCCGAGCCTTTCTGTCCCCGCCGAGCCGCCGTCGGGCTGCCCGCCTCTCCCTCCGCTGTGGAGCATGGCAGCTGCCTCCAGGCCCCCGCCGGGTCCCGAGCCCGGCCGGGATCGTCTGCGGGACGACGGCGTGCGGACCCTCACCTCGGCCGAGCAGGTGGGGCCGGGACTACGGCTCCCGGCGTGCCCCGCGCGGGACTGGCTGGCGGGGGCGGGGGGGTTATAGAGCGGGAGAGGGGGGCTGGCCCGGGCTGGGTGGGGGGGGTTATAGAGCGGGAGAGGGGGGGCTGGCCCGGGCTGGGTGGGGGGGGTTATAGAGCGGGAGAGGGGGGGCTGGCCCGGGCTGGGGGTGGGGGGGTTATAGAGCGGGAGAGGGGGGCTGGCCCGGGCTGGGGGTGGGGGGGTTATAGAGCGGGAGAGGGGGGCTGGCCCGGCCTGGGGGTGGGGGGGTTATAGAGCGGGAGAGGGGGGCTGGCCCGGGCTGGGTGGGGGGGTTATAGAGCGGGAGAGGGGGGGCTGGCCCGGGCTGGGTGGAGGGGAGTTATGTAGCGGGAGAGGGGGGCTGGCCCGGCCTGGGTGGGGGGGTTATAGAGCGGGAGAGGGGGGCTGGCCCGGGCTGGGGGTGGGGGGGAGTTATGTAGCGGGAGAGGGGGGCTGGCCCGGGCTGGGGGTGGGGGGGAGTTATGTAGCGGGAGAGGGGGGCTGGCCCGGGGTGGGTGGGGGGGGTTATGTAGCGGGAGAGGGGGGCTGGCCCGGGCTGGGGGTGGGGGGGAGTTATGTAGCGGGAGAGGGGGGCTGGCCCGGGCTGGGGGTGGGGGGGAGTTATGTAGCGGGAGAGGGGGGCTGGCCCGGGCTGGGGGTGGGGGGGAGTTATGTAGCGGGAGAGGGGGGCTGGCCCGGGGTGGGTGGGGGGGGTTATGTAGCGGGAGAGGGGGGCTGGCCCGGGCTGGGGGTGGGGGAGTTATGTAGCGGGAGAGGGGGGCTGGCCCGGGCTGGGTGGGGGGGTTATAGAGCGGGAGAGGGGGGGCTGGCCCGGGCTGGGGGGGGGTTATAGAGCGGGAGAGGGGGGCTGGCCTGGCCTGGGGGTGGGGGGGTTATAGAGCGGGAGAGGGGGGGCTGTCCCGGGCTGGGGGTGGGGGAGTTATAGAGCGGGAGAGGGGGGCTGGCCCGGCCTGGGCTTGTTTTATGATAACGAAGATAACTGCCCTGCTACTGGCAGGGATGTGGGAGTTTATACCAAGGAGCCAGACTAGCCTATTGAGCAGAGCCCTGGGCTGGGGCCTGAGTGGCCTGTGCTCTCTTCCCGGCCTTGCCACTGCTCTGCTGGGTGATCTTGGGCAAATCCCTGCCATTCCCCGTGCCTCAGTTTCCCCTCCCACCTTGTGAGGATTGTGAGTGCTCTCACCCCTGCAGCACAGTGCGTGAGGGGGCGTGTTGGGAGCAGTGCCCAGCATCGTTCATCCGGAATGGGCCGCATGGAGAGCAGATACGTGTTTGTGGAGTTAGTTTAAATGTCACTGGAAACAGGTTGCTGTTGGGAGGTGCTTGAATTCCTCTGCACAGGCGTGAGAGCCGGAAAGGGCAATGTGGCCGTAGACTGCCAGGTTCTGTTGGCCAAAGCGAGAGGAACGAAGAGAGCAAAGGCTGTGAGTGGTGGAAAGGAAAGAGGCTATTAAAACAGACAGAACAAGAGTCCGAGCTGGTGCTAGGTTTCAGAGGGGTAGCCATGCTTAGTCTGTATCAGCAAAAAAACGAGGAATCCTTGTGGCACCTTAGAGACTAACAAATGTATTTGGGCATAAGCTTTCATGGGCTAGAACCCACTTCACCAGATGCATGGAGTGGAAAATACAGGAGCAGGTATAAATACATGAAAGGATGGGGGTTGCTTTACCAAGTGTGAGGTCAGTCTAATGAGATAAATCAATTAACAGCAGGATAACAAGGGAGGAAAAATAACTTTTGAAGTGGTAAGAGAGTGGGCCATTACATACAGTTGACAAGAAGGTGTGAGTAACAGTAGGGAGAAATTAGTATTGGGGAAATTAAGTTTAGGTTTTGTAATGACCCAACCACTCCCAGTCTTTATTCAGGCCTAATCTGATGGTATCCAGTTTGCAAATTAATTCCAGTTCTGCAGCTTTAGTGATCTAGGCGGGGTGGCCAACCTGCGCCGAGAGGGAGCCAGAATTTACCTATGTACGTTGCCAAAGAGCCACAGTAATACCTCAGCAGCCAGCAGCCCTGCTGATCAGCGCCTCCACCTCCTTCCCCATGCCTCCTGTGGCATGGGGGAGGAGCGAGGGCATGGCAGGCTCAGGGAATGGGGCAGGAAGGAGCGGGGGCATTGGGAGAAGGGGGGGAAGTACAGGTCGGGCCTGTGGCAGAGTCGGGTTGAGCAGTGAGCACCCCCTGGCACACTGGAAAATTGATGCCTGTAGCTCCAGCCCTGGAGTTGGTGCCTATACCTGGAGCCACAGGTTGGCCACCCCGATCTAGGTAATAGAAGAAGTCCAGCGGAGTTCTGATTTCAATGTCCTTATCTCCATGCCCAGTGGCAGTTTCAGCAGGCAGCTATAAGCATGGGCAGGAGTGTTGGGTCAGAATGGAGGAAAGTTCCCCAAAAGATGCATCCATTTGACGGTTTTGTACTTGTGCCCATCACCATAGTGTCTGGGCCCCTCCCACGTTCATTAGATTGGCATTGCAAGGTCCCTAGTGGACTTTGAGTCTTCTGCTCTTCTCGCTTCTCCGGCCATGGGAAGCTCTCGTTGGGTAGGTTTGTTGTGCTAACAGTCATTCTGTTTCTGGCGGAAAAGCTGTATTAAAGGAGACGTGGTGGCATTTCCTAAAGCTGCCCAGGATTTGGATGAGTTTAATCTCTGCTGGAAGTTTGTTCTGCAGCCAGATCCCTTCGAGTGCCTTATCTCAGTCTCTTATAGGCTCTCACACGCTTCGCCCCGGGCTTTAGGCGCTGCATTGCCCCCGAGAAGTGCTCCAGAGGTGGAGATGCAGCCGGGCTTTGATCCATTCGTAGCTTTCAGAATCAGGACCAGTTGGCTGTCGTCTCTTTAAATGAAGGGGTAGGGTTCTTCGCACAGAGTGTAGCTGATTAGGTTCTGGAGAGATTTGGGTGCCCATGCTGGCTGGCCCTGCGGTGAGTGTGTGCGCCCTAGTCGCAGGGACAGTATTTGTTGAGCTCTTTGCGTTCATTGCCTGACTCAAACCTGGCGCATCTGTGGTGGAAACAGGAAGTTCTCTGTGGTGGTGGCAAAGATGAGCATGTTTCTTCCCTCTCCCCTTCTGGCTGTCAAGTCAGAGGCCTGATGGGGAGGGAGAAATAGACGTGTGGGTGTGTTCCAGAGGAAATAGACACTGGCAAATGGAGATGTGTGCTGAGCCCCAATAGGTCGGTGTGGCCCTGGCATTCTGAAGTGTGGGATACAAAACCACTACTTAATCCATCCAGAATTTTGCCCAGTGATTGCCCTCCCTTGCTAGCCCTCTGGCATGATGATGGATGCTGTCTATGTCTCCTGCCCGCGCTTGCTCCTTTCTGCCCCCTCCTGCCTTAAGGGCAGTTGTGGGGAGGGGGCAGAGAGGAGCAAGTGGTGGGGCAGCCCTGCTCAACAGCTGATGAGGGGAGGGCAGGACCAGCTGCTGAACAGCTGATTGGCAGCCAGCCCCAGGACCACCAGAGCAGCAGCCCCGTGGGTGCTGAGCACGCTGTATTTTTTCTCCATGGGTGCTTGAGCCCCTGAGCACCCACAGAGTCGGCGCCTATGCCTCAGCATCTGAAATGGCTTCCTGGATGGGGGGCATCGGTGCTGATCCAGATTTTCATAGATTCCAAGGCCAGAAGGAGCCACTGTAGTCTGACCTCTTGTCTAACACAGGCCAGAGAACTTCTCCCAATAATTCCTAGAGCAGAGCTTTGAGAAAAAACATCCCGTCTTGATTTAAAAATGGTGAGTGACAGAGACTCCACCACAAGCTTGGTAAATTGGTCCAATAGTTCATTGCTCTCATGGTTAAACATTGACACCTTATTTCCAGTCTGGATATGGCTAGCTTCAACTTCCAGCCACTGGATCATGCTATGCCTTTGAATGTCTGGAGTTCATCCCCCAGGGCAGGACCAGCAGGCATGAAAATGCTTTTGGATCCTGGAGGCTTATCTGTGAGGGACCTGTTGCTGGTGTTCGCTATGGCCGGCAGTTCAGTTAATGCTACAACCCCTTTCCACAGTATAATTTTTCTGACTAGTTATTAAGGAGTGATTTGTTTTTTTCCTGGTGGCCAGACTGCGTATAATGGAAGTGTTCTGCATTGGTGTCTATGCACTTATGTCCTGGGCCCAGATCTCAGTGGGCTATTCCCGTGAATACCCTGCTCATGCTGCGGCTTTTCACTGAGTTTGTAGTCAGGCACTGGCCCTCCGTGTGGTTTGTGACCACACACCATAGGTGCAAGCCTCAGGCCACCACTAACCCTGCTCGGGGCACGCCTACAAAATGTCAAATTTCAATACGGGCAGCTGCCAGTGCCTTGTTTAAACCAGTGGCTCTCAACCTTTCCAGACTATTGTATGCCTTTCAGGAGTCTGCTTTCTCTTGGTATCCCCAAGTTTCACCTCACTTAAAAACTACTTGCTTACAAAATCAGACATAAAACCACAAAAGTGTCACAGCCACACTATTACTGAAAACTTGCTGACTTTCTTATTTTGACCATATAATTATAAAAAAATCAATTGGAATATAAAGATTGTACTTACATTTCAGTGTATAGTATTTAGAGCAGTATAAACACGTCATTGTCTGTAGGAAATGTTAGTTTGCACTGACTTTGCTCGTGCTTTTCATGTAGCCTGTTGTAAAACTAGACAAATACCTAGATGAGTTGATGTACCCCCTGGAAGACCTCTGCGTATCCCCGGGGGTACATGTACGCCTGGTTAAGAACCACTGGTTTAAACTATTACTCCTGCTGGTGCTACCCCTAGTGGAGGATGTTGCAGATCCAGGAATTTCTTTGCAAGAGCGGGTCATAGGCTTAGATTGCTCCTTCTCTCTCAGTTCTGCAGCGTGCTGCTGTCCAACCCCAAAGCGGCTGCGTTTTCGGGGTCTTCTGTGTGTGTGTGTATAGCGTCTAAAGAGCTTTGGGATCCTTTGGAATTATATAAACATAAGGCGGCAAATATAAATAGTACCAGTGACCGGACTTCTATATTCAGCGTCAGTAGAGGCTGGATTTCTGATGGTGGAGAGGGACACTGGAGCCGTTTACTAAAGCAAGGGTTTGGCTAGGTGGGGCTTCCCCCAGCTCTAGCACAGAGAGCTCGCCGGCTCCCCAGGATGGCGCTCCAGTTCTGGAAGAGTTCCCAAGTCCTGCACAACTGAAGCTGTGCTCTGTTGTCTGTGTTGCTGGGGAGTCGAGACCCCAGTCGTAGGCCGGGCCCCCCCTGTTCTAGGTGCTGTATGGAGAGAACGCCGATGGTCCCTGACCCAAAGAATTTGTGGTCTAAGTGTAACCTGAGTGACAACAGGCAGATACGACATATAAGCGGTGCAGCTCCCGGGATGGGCTGGAGCAGATTTCCGGGGCTGGTGCAGCCCTGGCGAGCGTATTGACCAGACATTTACCAGAATAAATCGGGGTTTCACCATGCAGTGTTTTCTGGAGAGTCTCCAATATCATAGAGCAGGCAAATGCTGCCCACAATATATTTGTGTTCCAGGGTTGGGGTAGATTAGTGCAAATTCCTCCTACGCTAGGCAAGGCCAGCGCTCTTAGTGGGGAGAGAGCTCATGATCGTTCTCTCGCTATTCGTGAAGCACGCACGTGGCTCAAGAATGTGCCTGTTATGACCCTTTTCTTAGAGCTTTGTGGTGTCAGATTCAGTCGATTCGTGTTTCTTTCCCCTCCTTTGTTAGGGAGGATTTACCGAACACCTCGGCTGAAAGTGGTGCTTTTTGAGAAGTGTCCTGCGCTCGCATTTACCTAGAAACAGAGGATTGTTTTGTTGTTTTCATTAGAGAGCGTTGGCTAATTTTCTGTCCTCCCCACGGTGAGCCTGTGTGCGGAGTGGAAAGGGAGGGCCCTCAGGGTCAGCTGGACGGAGAAAGGGCGTGGAAGATACTTTAGGAGGAAAAAAAAACATCTCTTGACATCTTGCTTGTGATTGTTACTTATTAGGTATATGAGGGTAGCACCTAGGAGCGCCAGTCGTGGCCCAGAGCCCATGGTGCTAGGCGCTGTACAGACGCAGAACGAGAAGACAGTCCCTGCCTCCAAGAGCTTACTGTCTATTTCTGTTTTGTCTGGCTCGTAGCATGGAAGCTCCTTGGGGCCGGGGTTGTGACTTCCTTTGTGTCTGTCCAGCCCCTAGTGCAGATAGGCCCTGATCCCGATTGGGGCCTGTGAGTGCCCCCATAAGAGAAACACTAAATGATCTTAGTGCTGGTGGAAGGTGTCAGCCTGACAACCCTGGAGGCTTGTAGCCCTCTGTTCTCACCATGGCTTTGTACACGTAGATCCGCCTCACTCCTGCCCTGAAATGATTCCGTGCAGCGGTGAGGGGGCAGTTTGGTGTTTCTGGCTCACGCAATGCTCGTCCTCTCTGACTTGCATCTCCAGGGAGCGGCATCGCTAGCTGTGTTTATCGTTTCCCAGCTCTTCCAACAGAATAAACCCCCCTTTTGTCTCGGGTATAACTCGGGTATCTGTTTCCAGATCCAGAGAATCCCCACGCCACACCCAGATTGTTACGTTATGAAAAGATATTGCCATAGGCTTCGCCGACCACACAGTTTGTGTGCTTCAAAAACCAGACCTAGGGGTTATACTACCAAATCGAGTTAATGTTTAAATTTACATCTCTCTGCTCTCCCTCAGCTGGGAGTTCTGGGCTGGATGCAGGGATCAGCGGGTGAGATTCTGCAGCCTGTGTCATTCAGGAGCTCAGCCTAGATCAAGTGGTTCTCAACCAATTTATCATTTTGGGCTGCATATGCGACCCACAATTTGTTACCTGGGCTGCAGGTTGAGAACCACAGCATGTCCCCCACAGGCCTCTCCACAGACCCCTATGCCCAGCGCCTCCCGCCCAGAGACCCTTCCATAAAGTGGGGCAAGGAGTGGAGCCCTGGGCGGGGGCCGGCAGCAGGGACCCTGGACCCTGCTGTGTGGGGCCGGGCAGCAGCCCCGACACTTTACCCGGCCAAGTGGGGCTGAATGGTTGGGCAGCCAGGCGGCAGCCCCGACGCCGACCCCCGACCCTCTGTGGGGCCGGCTGGGTGGCAGCCCCGGGCCCCGCCATGTGGGGCCAGCCAGTGACCCCCACCCCACCCCACCCCACCCCACCATGCACTGCCCGGCCGGGAAGCCCAGACCCCGTGGTGCTGGGCGGCCAGGCAGCCAGTAATCCATGTGCTAATTGAGAACCACTGGAATGATCACAATAAAGCCAGAAGGACCAGAATCTGTTAATCTGTACACCATCCTAAAGTAAAAATGTCTCAATCTCTCATATTCCCAACCAAAAAAATCACAGATGGAGTTAAAATTGAATATATATCATTAACTGAAGAGTAAGAAACATCTCAGAAATGTTGTGATTATCTCCCAAAACAAGCATTAGAAACCCAGGAAATTTAGAATTAATTTAAAAGAAATCCAAGGTCTGACACAATCCAATGGCTGGAAGTTGAAGCGAGAGAAATTAGCGAGGGTAATTAACCATTGGAACGACTTGTGTATGGTTGTGGTGGATTGATTGGATGTTTTTCTAAAGTTGTGCTCTAATTCGTCCAGGGATTAATTCAGGGAAGTCCTGTGGCCTGCATTATCCGGGAGGTCAGACTGGATGGTCACAGTGGTCCCTTCTGACCTTAGAATCTATGACGCGTTAAGGTCTGGAGACGTATAGCTAGGGCACCCAAACAGCCTTAACTTGGCTTTATAGGGATGTCATGTCGTAACAATCCCATTATAGTGTAATACGGTTTGGTATCAGAGGTCTCAGAGTAAAGTGAACTGGTTTTTAAAGGCATTTTTTTCCTCGTGGCCAATTAAACTGAAGCCTGGCCGAGGAGCCGTTTTCTTTTCAAGCTTCCTGATAAGCTGCCTCTCTGTTGGAGATACATGAATTCCCCTTGGACAAACAAAAGTCACGTCGGGGTTGTTTGATGGCTTACGGGTACGTTTTGATTCCTTGAAAAGGAGCCTCCGATAAGGCAAAGCTAATATATACTTAGTTGAATAAACCCTGTCGGATCAGGCAGGGGTTCTGACAGGAGAGAGGAAAAGCCTTTGAGAGTTATTGGCATCAATTGATTCCTTTAGGGAGCAGTGACATTTGCAAAACACGGCACCATTGCTGCCAGATCCATCTTTGTACGTTTGCAACCTGATGAATTCCAGAACCAGCGACTGTGGTTACGCAGCCAACCACTGTCCCTACCCCTCACGCAAGAAGTGGCAAGGGCAGCCGAAGGCACCATGTGGCGCTGTTGGGCCATGGTTCCATTGGCTGGTTGTAGATGTGATATTTGGATGGCTCTTAGCTCTCTGAGATGCGAGGGTAGAGATGTCTCAGATCTCAGAAACAGAGCATCTATCAGCTCTCGGCCAATCGGAAAAGACTGACAGGAGTGACCGGCCAGAAAACCAAGTAGCAGGAATGTTCTAGCAAAGAGCCTGGCCATTGTACTACGTCTTTGGAGTGGCACGGTGGCCAAGGCCATGCTCCAGCACGCTGCTAGGCACATGCCTGCCTCTGCTCATGTGAGCAGCCCTATTGACCTCAGTTGGACTGACTGGATCAAGTCAGGTGTGTGCTTAAGAACTGGCTGGACTGGGGCCTAAGTGTTCATTGCTGCTGCAGAAAGGGATTTTGGAGTGGCCGGCCGCCTAGGCAAGAGAGATTGGGAATTCATGGCACACACAAGAATGACATTTTTAAGCCACTCCTAGCCCCTTCCCGTGATCATTCTTTAAGGTCTGTCTTTGGAGCATAGAGTCATAGCAACATAGGGCTGGAAGGGACCTCGAGAGATCATCTAGTCCAGCCCTGTGCTGAGGCAGGAGCAAGTCAGCCTGGCTCATCCCTTGCAGGTGTTTGTCCCACCTGCTCTTAAAAACCTTCCTCAGGGTGAGTTTGTAATTCACAGCCAGGTGTTACTGCTGAGCCTCTCCCTTAAAAGGTCTGGTGACTTGTGGCACTTTCTTGTTGACTGGGGATGGTTGACTTGCCGCTGTCTCATGGTGGTTGGTAGCAAAGTATGGTCTGTACATTGACTTGTAGGGCCTCAGCGTGCTGTAGTGGCAGTGGAGCGGTGCCCAGGTGTTAACAGGGAGAACGTCCCCCAGTGTTGTTTTCTCTCTCCAATGATAACACATCTATAGTTCCTTCCAAAAAGGGCTCCAGAGGTGACCATGGCAACTACAGGCCAGTAAGCCTTACTTCAGTACCGGGCAAATTGGTTGAAACTATCGTAAAGAACAAAATTGTCAGACACATAGATGAACATAGTTTGTTGGGAAATAGTTAACATGGTTTTTGTAAAGGGAAATCATGCCTCACCAATCTACTAGAATTCTTTGAGGGGTCAACAAGCATGCGGACAAAGGAGATCCAGTGGATATAGTGTACTTAGATTTTCAGAAAGCCTTTGACAAGGTCCCTCACCAAAGGCTCTTAAGCAAAGTAAGCTGTCATGGGATAAGAGGGAAGGTTCTCTCCTGGATCGGTAACTGGTTAAAAGATAGGAAACAAAGGGTAGGAATAAATGGTCAGTTTTCAGAATGGAGAGAGGTAAATAGTGGTGTCCCCCAGGGATCTGTACAGGGATCTGTACTGGGCCCAGTCCTATTTATGACTGGAAAAAGGGGTAAACAGTGAGGTGGCAAAATTTGCAGATGATACAAAATTGCTCAAGATAGTTAAGTCCCAGGCAGACTGTAATGAGCTAGAAAAGGATCTCACAAAACTGGGTGACTGGGCAACAAAATGGCAGATGAAATGTAATGTTGATAAATGCAAAGTAATGCACATTGGAAAACATATGATGGGGTCTAAATTAGCTGTTACCACTCAAAAAAGAGATCTTGGAGTCATTATGTATAGTTCTCTGAAATCATCCACTCAATATGCAGCGGCAGTCAAAAAAGCGAACAGAATGTTGGGAATCATCAAGAAAGGGATAGATAATAAAACAGAAAATATCATGTTGCCTCTATGTAAATCCATGGTACGCCCACACCTTGAATACTGCATGCAGATGTGGTTGTCCCATCTCAAAAAAGATATATTGGAATTGGAAAAGGTTCAGAAAAGGGCAAAAAAAATTATTAGGAATATAGAACAGCTTCTGTATGAGGAGAGATTAATAAGACTGGGACTTTTCAGCTTGGAAAAGAGGCGACTAAGGGGGGATATGATAGAGGTCTATAAAATCATGAGTGGTATAGAGAAAGTAAATAAGGAAGTGTTATTTACTCCTTCTCATAATACAAGAACAAGGGGCCACCAAATGAAATTAATAGGTATCAGGTTTAAAACAAACACAGGAAAGTATTTTTTCATGCAACGCACTGTCAACCTGTGGAACTCCTTGCCAGAGGGTGTTGTGAAGGCCAATACTATAACGGGGTTCAAAAGGGAGTTAGATAGATTCATGGAGGATAGGTCCATCAATGGCTGTTAGCCAGGATGGGCAGGAATGTTGTCCCTAGCCTCTGTTTGCCAGAATCTGGGATTGGGTGACAGGGCATGGATCACTTGATAACCTGTTCTGTTCATTCCCTTTGGGGCACCTGCCATTGGCCACTGTCAGAGGACAGTATACTGGGCTTGATGGACCTTTGGTCTGATCCAATATGGCCGTTCTTGTGTTCTTCTTATGTTCCATTGTCTGCACACGGGTTTGTACGGATGTAACTATTTCGGTTAGGGGTGTCGTGGTTTTTACCAGTATAGGCATACTGCTCCAACCCCTGATGGGGACAGTTACACTGATATTGTTCATTCCCCTTCCCATATGGGCACAGCTGTACCGGTGTAAGGACCTTGATACTGACAGAACTGCATCCACACTAGGGAGAGGTTATACCGCATTCACTAGCCCGGTATGATCAAAGCTGTACAGCTTGTGGTAGACAAGGCCTAAGCACTCTGCCAGACCTGCCGGAGTGATCGTCCCCAAAGCCCATTTGGCACACCGGGAGAGTGAGGCAGAGTGGGTGAGTGACGTCCCACAGGGGGTCAGAGACAGGGTGAGAACAGAAGAGTTCTCGGCTTGTTGTCCTGGGGTCAGACCACCACGCGGATTTGAAACACACGTCGATATTGATCCCGGCTTTCCTCTCCCTGTTCTGTTAGTGAGAGTGAACTTGCTCAGGCGTGAGAAGCAGCTGGGGTTGCCCATCCAGCCATGCTACAGGCCTCTTCCCTGGCCCGGGGATCAGAAGGCCAGAAGCCGTGTGCGGCTCTGACACAGCGTGGTCTTTTCTCATGTTGTAATCCTGTAACTCTGTCCTGGAGTCTACTCTCTGGGCACATCCTGGTCTTAGCTAAGCTGCACCTGCATGGCTGGATGGGCTGTGGTCACAAATGCTGCTTGCTAGGTGAACTTGGTGAGGTTGCTTTTCAAAACTAAAGATCTCTTTTTCTTCCTCCCGCCCCCTTCCTTTATGCTGCTTCATGACCGTCACTCCCTGCAGACCAGAGTGGAAGACTTGGTGCAAGAGGTCTTCAGCGCTTACAAGACGAACCACCACGCCTCACAGTAAGTTACTGTAGCAGACCCAATAGAAGCCATGGGAATGTTTGACCCGGGATTCTTGGGTGAACTTTGCAGGGTGGTGCGTTTGGAAGTCATGTCCGCTGGCCGGGTTTTAACCTAGGCCAAAGCATGGCCTCGAACGCGCTACTCTCTGTGTTGGTGGCGGTTGTCAGTCGTGTTAAGTGGACTCGACTGAGCTAGCGCGATGGGCGGACACCCTCTTTTTGCCCATCAAGAGAGCGCCCAGGAGTCAGACGTCCCTGTCTCTGCTTTTCCATCTCACATTGGTTTGCTCACGTGTTCTGGCTGGCTGTGTCGGAGATGTGGCTCCTAGGAGCTTCCAGTGCAGCCTGATGCTGCATTTAGTATTCACCCAGAAACTACAGGTCCCATCATACATTGCTCCACTTTGACCCAAGCTGCCTAGCTGCACGTTGGGAGGCAAGAGGATTAGACGCGTTTGCCACCTCCTGGGCTAAGCTGTTAGGGTGACTCCCTGGATCTTCAAACCCAACAACTCTGCTGCTCTGCCCACCCGGTGCGTCTGTCCCATAACCTTCCTGCGCGGAGCCAGCTTCCATTTGCACACACAGCGCTGAGTAACACCCCCACGTGGATGCTGGAAGGGTGGGAACAGTAGGGGATGGGCATAACGCCTGCAGCATCGCACCATCCTGTCTCCTGGATGGACCAGGTGCCTTTTCCAGGTTGGATTCTGTATGCCCTTAATCTCTGCTGATTGGCTCTTTGCCCCATCTTCCTCCTGCCCCCTTCTTCCTCTCAGCGCTTCTCCCTTCTCTTCCTCACTCCCTACTCCTGTTTTCTTCTCCCTCTTCACCGTCCTCATATCCACTGCTCCCAATTTAAAACCAAGATCAAATCAAATCCAGCAGCAAAGTATGGAACTAATGGAGCAGCACCAGTCATCACACATGTGCGATCTAGTCCCTCCCCCATCCAAAACCACCTCTGGCTAAAATCCAGCTCCTGGTGCACCTGATCTCGGGTGACCTTTGCTTCCTCACACGGGAGGCCTGTTACTTATGCCAGTTTGTGCTCCTAGCGTGCACATGTGGGCGCTTGACTGAATGTCTGAAATCAGGTGACCACCGTGTTACGAATGATATTTTCACTCCGGTAGTGCCCACGGGCCAGCTGAGAGCAGGGCCCTGGTGTGCTGGGTGCCGTACAAACGCAGAGCAGTCCCTGCCCCAGAGAATTCACACTCTAAATAAGCCTTCCTCCGCAGCATGGGGCAGGGGTCGCTTGCTGGAGGATTCTCTGTGACTTGAAGTCTTTAAATCACGATTTGGGGACTTCAACATCTGAGTCAAGGGAGAAAATTATTCCAGGAGTGGGTGGGTCAGCTTTTGTGGCCCGCATCATGCGGGAGGTCAGACTAGATGATCATAATGGTCCCTTCTGACCTTAAAGTCTATGAGTCTATGAGACAGAGAGTCCTGTGGCACCTTATAGACTAACAGACCTATTGGAGCATAAGCTTTCGTGGGTGAATACCCACTTCGTCGGACGCAAGGTGGGTATTCACCCACGAAAGCTTATGCTCCAATTCGTCTGTTAGTCTATAAGGTGCCACAGGACTCTTTGTCGCTTTTTACAGATCCAGACTAACACGGCTACCCCCCTGATACTCTAAATAAGAACTGTCCCTGACATCTGAGGGTCCAGTTTAGGATTATGTTCCATACTCGGAGCCAGATTTACAAAGCAGCTTGGAAGCTTAAAGGATAGGTACCTAAGCTAATCCCTAAAAATGCCCAAGCAGGCTAGACGGCTAACTCCCATTGACAGCCAATGGGCTTTAGGCACCTAGACCCTTTGGGGGCCACTCGGCACCGGTCTACATCTTTAGGTACCTCAGTCCCTGTGTCATTCTGGCCCTCGATGGCCCGAAGGGAATGAGCACCTCACGCTTCTGTTTTCTAGCTCTGTGGGAACATGGAAATAGTGTGGTTCAGCTAAAAACCAGTTCCAAGTCCCTGCATGTATTCGATTTAAAACTAATGAGAGCAGAGACAGGTGAGAAGTGGTGGATTAAAACCACAAAGGACCTGACAGAGAGCTGGGGCCAGACTCAACAAGATGTAGAGCAAGAAATTATAGTCTGTGTAGAAGGGGTGAATCAGCTGTTCTCTTCCTGCAGGGAGGTCGAATTTCCCAAATCTGTTGTAGCGGATAGTATCACAGCTGGTATGTCCCGACTCGGACTGCCTCGATTGGCTGCACGCGGTAATGCTGGCTGCACTTTCCAGTGAGATCCCTGCCCCGTCTAGCTGTTGAAAGCTGTTGTGGAGGAATGTAAGAGAGCATCTAGGCAAAAAAATGGGTTTCTAACTGACATTGGAAGCAGTGGTAATGCAAAGAGCCAAGTGAGCATTACGCTTGGCTTCTGGAGGGGGGGTCTAGAGCTGCACAGGCTCTTGGGAGAACACAGGGTTGCTAGTACTCTGATAAATATGGTAGTCCAAACCTTGTGCTTGCTCTCCCAAGCGCTGCTCAGCACATGGCAATTACGCCTTTACAGGATTTTAACAGCAAAGAGCATTTGTACCCACAGTAACAGTATGCAACTGTAAACTGCATAGAAAGGGCTAATCATTCCACGGGCTATTCTTCCTGCCCTTAAAATCCCACCTGTGTGATCTTTTCTGTGCCGTCTCTCTTTGTCCTGACTCACTGGTTGATATGCTGCTGGAGAAATTTGTAAATATCTTCAATTCATGGCAGCTACAATATTTCTCTTCCTCTATCCTAAGGATGCCTGAACAGTGTCCGGCTGAGGGCTGCATTAGCAGCTTGCATGGCACTAGAAAGTTGCACTTTGCATCAAACCTTTCTTACCTTGATCTTGGCTATGGAGGAACTACAGCTCCCAGCATGCATTGCAGCCTAGCAGTCCGAACAAGATGGAGTGCTGCATGCTGAGATTTGTCCTGTTGCATGGTAAAGATGCAGGCACTTGCAGTCGGCTGTCTCTTGGTATGTGTGTAGTGCTTGTTGTGTGGTATCCGAGTGGCCTAGAGGATGCCATGTTAGGGCGTCTCCACTCTGAGCGGTTGGGCTGTAAAAGACGAATACACTAGCAAATGCTGGGTGAAGCTTCCGAGCACTCTTCACCTTCTGTTTGCCTTTCAGATTTGTTCTGCAGCGCGAGAAGCATTTCCACTACTTGAAGAGAGGCCTGAGACAACTGACGGACGCCTACGAGGTAACCACGCAGTGACAAAGTCACAGCTGCCTTCTGCAGCCGCCCCGTCAGCCACCCCAGTCCCAGAGCTGGCAGCAGCAGTCACCAGGGATCCTATCCAGCTTGTTTCTTGGCTTGTAAAACTTCCCACTTGTTCCCCCTGCCTTCCTCGGCCTGTCAGTCTTCCAGTACAGCGCATGCTGCCTGGGACTTGCAGTTACTGTTTTGTCCAGGGGCACTTTTGCAGGCCACGTATTAGCTACTGGAGCTCTGGTGCTCATTCCATTGCATGTCTTGCATTTAAAGGGCCGCCGGTACCACTGATTGGTTATCGCTGGGTTGTTTTATGCTTACCTTTGTTTTCATTTTCCAGTCGGCGTGAAACCCAGTTTTCTAGGTGACTGGTTTAATTTCAGTTAGGCATCCTCCTTTGCTTCTCTACTGATGCTGTGTGGCATTAAATGGCTGAAACATCATGCCCCAGAGGTGGCTGCATTTCAGCAGTGGGTGAAGTGATCTCTGTGCTGTGTATGTGGTCCGTAAAGCGCTCTGGGATCCTTCGGAATGAAAGCCTTTATTATTGTTTTCGGGTTATTTCCTTTTTAGATTCTTTTTGGAGCGTCTCTCTAATTTTCATGGCTTTGCAGGTGTTATGAGTTCCATGCCCTCCTAGTCCTCTGATCTGCCTTGCTTCCAATGACCTGCATTGTGACTTTTCTACTTCTCTTCCTTAGAATAATTTCAGTCGCTCGCTAACTCACCCCAGAGCCGTACAAGTGAATCCGCTTCATTGTGCTTGACCTCAGCGTAGCCCTGTCTCCATCTCCCTGCTGCCGTGGAACAAATGTTGTATTGTCGGCAGCGCCGGTCCGGGATCTGACTGCTTTCTTCTTTTTCCCTTTTGTAGTGTCTGGACGCCAGCCGCCCCTGGCTGTGCTATTGGATCCTGCACAGTTTGGAGCTGCTAGACGAGCCCATCCCAGAGTCTGTGGCTTCGGAGTAAGTCTTGTTCGGTGTGTGCTCAGCGCTCTGTAATGAATGCAAACCCCCTGCTGCAATAGGCAGTCAGTAAGGCAGGATATTTGAACATAAACTCCTGGGGATCTCTTCTTGGTCTCCATGATATTTACAAGTACTGTACCCTGGTCTAGTGGGCAAAACAGGAATCCTACCTTCTCCTCAGCCTGGCTTTTAAACCATTGTGACCGCCCCTAGCAAGACCTTCTGCTTAGCACCAGCCAGGGAATCTCACCCACTGGGTCCTGCACTGAGCCCAGCGACTTGTGGCCTACATGGTATCCGTTAGAAAGACATCGGGTCTTGATTGAGAGGCTCCAGGTGATGGAGAACCCGCCTCTTGCCTAGGTGAGCTGTGTGAGGAGTGGGCGGCCCTTACCCTCGCTCTCTGACCTCAGACAGGTCCATGAGCTACTCCACTGGAAATCAGATGCAGCAACTGGCTCCGACTTAAGAGGAAATGAAACCAAGTCGCTTTGGCACTTCGGGATGAATTCATCCCTGGGGTGATTCCACTGACTGCGCTGGACTCGCACCTGGGAGGAACATGGCCCATTCTGTTTCGTCCCAGTACTACATAAGGTGCCCCCATTACCTCCTGTTACCGTTCGCCAAACGGGGGATCGAATGGTGCTGATTTTGGGGGGGGTAGGAGAGAACCGTAGCACCCATAGGTGTGGATCTGGCCCTGTCAGCTGCAGCCAGCATGGTTTATAAGCCAATCACCCTCTTTAGCTCTCTTGGTATTTCTCTTTTGGGGGGTTACCTCTCACTCCTTCGCGGAGCTGCTAGGCAGAGAGCGCTGACTCCCCCATTCAGCTCCGCGTCAGCCCATGACTTCTAGCCGAGCTAAAGCACGTCTCTTGTGCTCTGCTACTGATTCATTGCGTGACCATGGGCAAGTCCCTTAGGGCCTGATTTTTCAGTAAGCCAAAATGGGAGGCCTCTCTGTACCCATGAGCTTGCCTCGTCCGCGCAGGCCAGGGCTTCACGCACACCAATGGGGCCACATGCCATGGGAGTGCTCCAGTTCCCAACGCGGCTGTGCAGTTGTGTTATCTGCATGCGAGCATGTGGACCTGGGGCCTTCACCTGCTGACAATCAGGCCTGTAACCTCTCTGTGCCTGCAATTTGTGTCTGCCATAGAAATAACTGTCCTGACCCAGGCAGAGGGCTGTTTTGTGGCTTAATTCACGAGCGCTAATTTGGGCAGGATGGTTCCAGGTTTCCGGTGTCCCAGGACTGTCAGAAGGTATGGGAAACCCGTGGCCCTGGCCCCTCCAGAGGAAGAGCGGACAAGTGTGTGGCAGATGGAGAAAAGACACCCCAGTGTTCCTGAAAACTGTGCCAGCCATGGGGACGGCACACAGACCTCCCAAGCAGGTGGAGAAGGTGATGTACAGTGCCCAAGAACCGGAGAAAGAAGGGACCTCCCCAGTCCAATGGTTACGGAAGGGCTATGTCTGATTGCAACCGTGCTGACGGGGCTGAAGCAGGGAGAGGGTGCAGAGCTCCCAGCGTCTCACAGAGCCAGTGCTGAGATGGGTCCCACACCCTATTGGGGGATGGTACGGCTCAGCTCTGGATTCAGCAGCCGCAGAAGGCTCTGCTCTGTTTGATCATTTGGATCACCGGGGGGATACAGAGCTCAAGAACGTGGAATCCCAGGGAAAGAGAGCGAGAAAAAAGACAGACCACGGATGAAGCCGAAGGGAAGGAAAAGGCCAAGCAGAGGGCCAGAGGGAGATGAAAGAGGAAATGGCCATGCTGGCCTGAAAGGAGAAGCACTGTAGATTACTAGAGAGGCAGATGGATATGGGGCAGAATCTACCCTGTGCTCCAGTTAGGGTTTATAGTTGGGTCTCCCTGGGCTTTCCAGTCTCTGTGTGTTTGAGCGGAGAGGGGAGCTGTGCAGCCAGGCACTGAGAGGGTTAACGCTGGGCTCGCTGCACCCAGAAGTGCTGAGTCTGATTCCGTGCCCCGCTCCCTGTTGTAACCATGGAGTGCCCCCTGCACTGTCCCGCAGCAAGCGCTGCGGTGATCGGAGCCCTGCACACCCGTGCGTGTGGACTAACAGCACTCCTTAATCAGGTGTCGCTCACAGAAGCGGGACGGGTTCTGCGTCTCCATCCTCCTCAGCGGGCATTCAGACGGGCTGCCGGGCCGCTCTGCCCCTTGTCGATTGCATCCCTCCCTTGGCCTCTGAGAACGATCTGCGATCGCACGTGTGGCTTCTCGTCAGTAACATCAGCCTGGCCCGTACGGGGTTCAGACCGAGACGTGGGAGGTGATAGGTGCCTGCTTCATGCAGATAAACTACAAATTCCCCTGCTGCTTTGACAGCCAGCTCTGTCTGAGGCACTGGAGTGAGGAGAGCTGTACAGACAGCTAATTCGCTAGCACCCGCTGTTCGAAGCGGGTTACCCCTTCTCAGCCGCGCTGATGCAGTCCTGGCTTTCCTCTTAGGTGTCTCTAGAAACGAAATAAATCTGCTAGCTACAGCCATGGCCTATCTGTTCAATTCCCGCCCCCCTCTCTGCTGGACCCCTCTGTCCCACGGGTAGTGGCTCGCTGTCCTGGCAAGCTTCCAGGTGTGTTGTGCAGGTGCATTGCCCAGGCCCGGCTCTGGCTCGGTATCGCCCGTCCTGCACCTCGGAGTGACGCTGGAGAGCGACCCTGGAGGTGCTTTTGTCTGGGTGCTTGGCCAGCTCCCCCTCCCCCCCCCCCCACCGCATGGATAACGCTACTTCTGCAGCACAAAAGCACTTTGTGCCATTCATCCTGCTCCAACAATAACCCCCATTGTTGCCTTCCTGAGCAGCAGGGGGGCATCTTGTGAGAGTTATCGATGGTGGTGATAAGGACGCCCACCCCCTTCTCTTGTGGGCAGGGAGCTGTGCAAGGGAAGGCGCTGGATGAGGTGCAGCACAGGGGAGGTTGGCCACAGATTCAGTGAGGGGAGGGAACGCTGCCGGTCCTGCAACGCTGCCACGCATCTCAGAGCCAAAGACAGGAGCACGCGGCAGGGAGGGGAGGTGCTCTGGTGCTTCCGGGCTGAACTATTTGGCATTGCGTACAAGCAAGAGCTGCTGATTAAGAGGAGCTGTGTGGAAAGGGAAGGCAGTGTCGTGTAGGGGGTAGAGCACTGGACTGGGTCTCAGGAGACTTGGGTTCTGTGCTCAGATCTGCCACTGGCCTGCTGGGTGACCTTGGGCAAATCACTTCCCTTCCTGTGCCTCAGTTTCCCCACCCTGTAAAATGGGGACAGGGATGCTAAGCTGCTTTGGAAAGCGCTTTCAGATGGACCGATGGAAAGCTCTAGGGGTTATTAGTAATAATTAGCGTTGTTGATTAATTACAGTTAACTCACACGATTAACTTTACACACACCGCTGGCGAATGCATCAAGCGCTCCAATTGAAAAATAAATGAGAGAAAAGTATTTTCCCCTCTGATCTCTCTTGTTGCTTCTAACGTTCCGGGGTCCTTATTACATGGCAGGAAAAAGGCTTCAGTCAGAAGAGTGATCATCCCCTTTAAACTACCAAATGTTTTCTCCTGTCCAAAGCAAAGAAGAAAGGTGCTGAGGTGATAACTGCAATGGGATATTATTATTACTAGGGCTGTCACGCGATTAAAACAGTTAATCGCAGTTTTAATCACACTGTTAAACAGTAGAATACCAACTGACATTTAACAACTATTTTTGGATGTTTTTCTACATTTTAAAATGTATTGATTTAATTTACAACACAGAATACGAAAAGTACAGTACTCATCTTATATTATTATTTTTGATTACAAATAGTTGCACAGTAAAAATGATAAAAAAAAATAGTATTTTTCAATTCACCTCATACAAGTGCTGTAGTGTCATCTCTTTGTCGTGAAAGTGCAACTTACAAACGTAGATTTTTTTTGTTACATAACTGCACTCAGAAACAAAACAGTGCAAAACTTTAGAGCCTAGAGTCCACTCAGTCCTCCTCCTTGTTCAGCCAATCGCTAAGAGAAACAAGTTTGTTTATATTTATGGGAGATAATGCTGCCTGCTTCTTATTTACAATGTCAACTGAAAGTGAGAACAGGCATTGGCATGGCATTTTTGTAGCTGGCATTGCAAGGTAGTTACGTGCCAGATACGCTAAACATTCGTATGCCCCTTCGTGCTTCAGCCACCATTCCAGAGAACATGCTTCCATGCTGATGATGCTTGTTAAAAAAATAATGCTTTAATTACTTAGGCCTTATCTACACTGCCACTTTACAGCACTGAAACTTTCTCACTCGGGGGAGTGCAAAAACACCCCCCTGAGCAAGCAAGTTTCAGCGCTGTAAAGTGGCAGTGTAGACAGTGCACCAGTGCTGGGAGCTACTCCCCTCGTGGGGGTGGTTTTTTTACAGCGCTGGGAGAGCTCTTTACAGCGCTTTCACGCTGGTAGTGAAGACGTAACCTTAGTGACTGAACTCCTTGGGGGAGAATTTTATGTCCCCTGCTCTGTTTTACCCACATTCTGCCATATATTTCATGTTATAGAAATCTCAGATGATGACCCACCATAAATTGTTCATTTTAAGAACACTTTCACTTCAGATTTCACAAAATGCAAAGAATGTGAGATTTCTAAAGATAGCTACAGCACTCGATCCAAGGTTTAAGAATCTGAAGTGCCTTCCAGAATCTGAGAGGGACGAGGAGTGGCGCATGCTTTCAGAAGTCTTAAAAGAGCAACACTATGATGCGGAAACTACAGAATCCAAACCACCAAAAAAGAAAATTAACCTTCTGTTGGTGGCATCTGACTCAGATAATGCAAATTAACATGTGTCAGTCTGCTCTGATTTGGATTGTTATCCAGCAGAACCTGTCATCAGCATGGACGCATGTCCTCTGGAATGGTGGTTGAAGCATGAAGGGACATATGAATATTTAGTGCATCTGGCACATAAATATCTTGCGATGCCAGCTACAACAGTGCCATGCGAACGCCTGTTCTCACTTTCAGGTGACATTGTAAACAAGAAGGGATCAGCATTATCTCCTGTAAATATAAACAAACTTGTTTGTCTTAGTGATTGGCTGAAGTAGCACTCATTGGACTTGTAGGCTTTAAAGTTTTACATTGTTTTATTGTTGAATGCAGAGGTTTTGTACATAATTCTACATTTGTAAGTTGCACTTTCATGATAAAGAGATGGCACTACAGTACTTAGGTGAATTGAAAAATACTATTTTTTTTTACAATGCAAATATTTGTAATAAAAAACCTCCCTCCAGTGACTGAAAATACCCCCTTTCACATTGCTGGGAGGAAGCATGGGTCTCAAACGCAGGTCCTCAGACAGGCCTCAGACTTGCTGGGTCCAGCAGGAAGTGTGGGGCTGCTGGACCCTCGCTCACTAGAGGTGCCACCCATGAAGCTCCTGATTGGAGGAGATATCCAGTCTCTCCGATTGGCTCAAATCTGTTATTGAAGCCAGAAGGAGGTACCGGAAGTTGTCCCAGTAACTAGGTGACTTGCTGCCTGCTACGGCAGACCCTGCCTTCTCGCCTGAGCCCTGCCTTCCTGCCATGTCCCTGATTCTCTGCCCTCCTGCCTTGTTCCAACTCCCTGCTCCTATGCCTCACCCTTGGCTTGACTCCTGGCTCTGGCTCCCCTCTGACGCCTGGCTCCGGTTCCTGGCTCTGACCACTAGGTCTGACTGCCTACATCCCGGTCCACGGCAATTGCTTGGCCTGTTAACTGGGCTGCTCAACTAGTGTAAAAAGCATCTCTCCTGCATTTCAAATGTAGCTAGCTCAAATTCCAGGTTGTGCTTTTTATTCAGGGTGCCTCAGCCCTGAGTTCCTCTCTGCATGCCCGGGTTTGTTGTGTTCTCGGTACGTCATTACTCCGTCACCTCAAGAGGCTTCAGGCTTTACAGAAAGAAGTGAAACTGGTGGCTAATCCCAGGCATTTCCCATGTATGTAAAAGCGCTGTTGCTGTGGGGTCTGGAAGAGCAGGGCCCGGTGGGTTAGAATGGATGCTTTGTTCAAAGTCATTTCAAGGTAGCCACTGTTGCATTCCAGGGATCAGCAGAATCTCTCTCCACGTTGTCTCTTCCAGTGCGTCCCATAGCAAACGCTGCTCAGTTGGTTGGCCAGAGGGATGATTTTTCTAGACTCCTCCTGGGATCTGAGAATCCAGCCCCCTCTGAGGCCCCTTGTGCTGGCAGTTCGGGGGCTACGGTCAGTCCTAGCTGAGTGCTGTCTTGATGCGTCAGGCACATTAGATAGCGGCTCGCTTTGTGGGCTGTTCCAGCTGTGCAGGTGAAGAGCGGTCAAAAGGGATCAGTGTCAGCGGCTAAGACCGTAAGGTTTATCTGCACCATAGAATCATAGAATATCAGGGTTGGAAGGGACCTCAGGAGCTCATCTAGTCCAACCCCCTGCTCAAAGCAGGACCAATTCCCAACTAAATCATTCCAGCCAGGGCATTGTCAAGCCTGACCTTAAAAACCTCTAAGGAAGGAGATTCCACCACCTCCCTAGGTAACGCATTCCAGTGCTTCACCACCCACCTAGTGAAATAGTGTTTCCTAATATCCAAGCTAAACTTCCCCCACTGCAACTTGAGACCATTACTCCTTGTTCTGTCATCTGCTACCACTGAGAACAGTGTAGATCCATCCTCTTTGGAACCCCCTTTCAGGTAGTTGAAAGCAGCTATCAAATCCCCCCTCATTCTTCTCTTCTGCAGACTAAATAATCCCTGTTCCCTCATAAGTCATGTTCTCCAGCCCCCTAATCATTCATCTGATGAAGTGGGTATTCACCCATGAAAGCTTATGCTCCAATATGTCTGTTAGTCTATAAGGTGCCACAGGACTCTTTGTCGCTAATCATTTTTGTTGCCCTCCGCTGGACTCTCCTATTTTTCCACATCCTTCTTGTAGTGTGGGGCCCAAAACTGGACACAGTACTCCAGATGAGGCCTCACCAATGTCGAATAAAGGGGAACGATCACGTTCCTCGATCTGCTGGCAATGCCCCTACTTATACAGCCCAAAATGCCATTAGTCTTCTTGGCAACAAGAGCACACTGATGACTCATATCCAGCTTCTCGTCCACTGTGACCCCTAGGTCCTTTTCTGCAGAACTGCTACCTAGCCATTCGGTCCCTAGTCTGTAGCAGTGCATGGGATTCTTCCGTCCTAAGTGCAGGACTCTGCACTTGTCCTTGTTGAACATTATCAGATTTCTTTTGGCCCAATCCTCTAATTTGTCTAGAGAGTTTAATTTGAGCTAATGAGAGCTAATTTGTGTAGAGAATTCGTCTAGACGTGCGGAGAGTTCAGGCTCCAGGAGATCGATTACACTAGGCCTGAAGTGTACTGCAGGCTGTAATCTGTGTGGGGCAGACCTCTGCCCATGCGGTTAACTCCGGTGATCGGTAGCTGGATTCGCCTGGGCCGGGTGTGAGCTGCGCTGCCCTGGGGTGGCGCTAGCATTTCCCAGGGCATATATGCTGCAGCAAGCTGAACCGCTCTGGATCTTTCCCAGTGAATTGTGGGAAAGCTTCTCTCTCCTGGACACGTGGGGGGAATTGTGGGCAGGCGCTGGAGGACTAGCAGCATTTAAGAGATTTAGCCTGTGTCCTCTCTGCATAGTTGTCTGATTACCAGCCTGAGCGAATGCAGCACCCAGACTTTAGCCCACAACCCCAGCTGGGCCAGCTAGCCCGGGCTGAAAGCACCACCACCCTGGGGTGAGAGGGGCGGGGGTTGGGTAAGAGTTTGGGCTGGCTGCAGTGAACAGACCCAGAGTGAGTGTATCTGGGTCGTCAGAGAGGTGGTTTTACGTAGCCCATCGCAGCCGCACTTCGATAGCGAGGCTGGGGCCTCGGCGATGCTCTTACCAGGTGGACATGGACAGATGGCCACTAAACCGTCTCTCTGCATGTGGCTTCCTGTCGAGCAGCGTAGCCTTAAGCAAGTTGGGATGATCGTGTTCTGAGAGGTGCCCATTCTGACCACTTGGTGGCGCTCCATCCCCAGCATTGGCAGGAGGGAGGGGCTGAAGCAAGTGCCTGGGGAGACCGGGAAGGTGTGAAAGCCTGAGTGGCTGTCAAGATGCCGGCGGTTGTGCGACAGCAGCAAAAGCGGGGGACGGATGCTGCAGCTCTTCAGGAGAGGCCCTGCAGACGCCGTTTCTTCGTCTGTATTTTTCTGTCTGTGTGCGGCACAGAGAGCAGACAGACGTCCCCAGGTGCTGGGCCCCAGCAAACTCCATCAAAACCCAGGGGAGCTGCTGAGGCTCAACACCTGCCTCAAGGGCGTTATCAGGTGATCATTAGCCATCGCCCGTGCTCCTGATTGTGGGGAAATCAAGTCACTCCCGTGCTCTGTGCCTCAATTTCCCTCTCCATGAAATGGGGGAGAAGAATATCGACCTGCTTTGCAAAGCACGTTGAGATCTGTGGATAAAGAGCTGGTGGACATCGTGCAGACCCCGTTTCTTGGGAGGCAGGACAAGGGAGGTAAATAGATCAGCAGGCTGAAAAAAGAATGTGCTAATGACGATAGTAAATGGGTCAGTGAGTTAAGAGAGACCGTGTCTGTGCGACCTACGATGATGGGGGGGAAATCCCAGGACAAGCTAGCGATGGACGAGAGAAGCGGGGAACGTAAGATGAGACAAGGAGGAAGCTGTGGGCGGTCAGCGCAAGAGCCCAAGCCAGTCCTGCAACGTGTGATGCAATGTATAGGCGATGCAATGAGAGGTGCAAATGTATGTGAAGGAAGAGGTTTGCTGTGTGGTGTGCACTGGGCCCACCCCCACGCTTGAGTCTGAGCAACTCAGCGTAGCTTTGCTGTGTGGCAGATAAAGGCACCTGAGTGGCCCAGAATCTAAACCTGAACCTCAGTGTCTGAACCTTTATTTTTCTCTGCTAACCTGCTGCGTTCCAGTGACTAACAAACTCCGTTCCGAAAAGGCTGCCATGTGTCACTGCAAACACCGGCTGGGGGGTGAGAGCAGCCAGGTCTCTCCAGGGGTCTGGCTCAGTGGGACACGCCGGGCAGAGCTCGCGGGGGGGAGCAGGAGGGCTGGAGCCCGGAGGGTCCATCTCGGAGGCGGTGAGGCCGCGTGGCTGGCCCTGGCGGAGGAGCGGGACCCTTGGGGGACTGGCGCGCTGAAGAGCTCCTCCGAGGGACTGTTTAAAAGCTGGGGGCTAGCACCGATCCTGGAGATCTGCTACAGCAGGTGCGGCCTGCGGAGAGTGTAGGCTCCAGGGGATCGATTGCACTAGGCCTGAACTGCGCTGCAGGCTGTAATCTGCATGGGGCAGACCTCTGCCCTCGGGATGCCACGTGCTGCGTTGGCTCACAGGCCACACGGGAGGCCCCTCCATCGGCAGTGCCCTGCTCCCCCAGCGCCTGACGATGGGCACTGCTTCCATTTTCTTTGTAAATTACCTGCCCAGCCGCCCTTTCCCTTCAGAGATTCCCAGGCCGGCAGGGAACCCTGTGACCATTTCCTCTGACCTCCTGTTTAACCTAGGCCGGAGACCTGCCCCAGAACAATTCCTAGAGCAGAGCTTGTAGAAAACCATCCAATCTTGATGTAAACATCCACCACAGCCCTTGGTAAGTTGTTCCAGGGGTTCATGACCCTCAGTTGTTCCGGACCCTGCTAGGTTCTCGGAAACCTTTGGGATTTTGCTGTCGATCTGGGCCCCACTTTCTTACGTTCGTAGTGCTCCACGTTAGGCTTCAACTCACAACCTCAGCACACCAAGTACTGCTGCGGTAGTGCTGTGTGCCAGCCGACTGCGCCGCCAGAGCAAAACCCCTGGTCGGACTGGGACTGGCGATCTGTGAATCCCCCCCGCTAGCCGCTGCACCGTGGAGCCAGCTAGTTCTTGCACCCAGCAGACAGGCCGGGGCTCTGTGCTGGAGATTTGAAGCGCAGGTTTGGATGAACTGTGCCCAGGTATTTTTTTAACCAACCCCGTCTCTCCCTCCAGCGTCTGCCAGTTCCTAGGCCGGTGCCAGAGCCCCAGTGGTGGGTTCGGAGGAGGGCCGGGCCAGCACCCCCATCTCGCTCCCACGTATGCCGCTGTCAGCGCTCTCTGCATCATCGGTACCGAAGAGGCCTTCAACGTCATCGACAGGTGAAAACGGCGCCGGTGTGGGACTCCCGGCCTGCTATGGGAGGTGGGAGGGAGGTGACCCAGATCGCAGCCCTTTTCCCCAGTGGGCTGGAGCCCCGCCTGCTCTGATGGGTTGGTACAGCTCTCGCAGGTGTCAGCCAGTGTGCGGCCCGTGTGTGTACACGGGAGAAACGCCGGCTGAGGACTTTGCCACAAGGGCTTCTTCGAGGTCTCTGCTACACAAGGTGCTCACGTGCTGGGCTCCCATGGGAGTTATTGGGGTTCTCAGGTGTCGAGCACCTCACAGCATTTGGGCCCTGGGTGTCCAGGAGGTGAGGAGTGGCCTTGTGTAAAGCCATCCACCCCCAAACACCCAGGCCAGGCCCAGATCTCTGCCCGGGCAAAAGTGCTCTTCCTGGAACCCTTGCTGAAGGCAGGCCCCTCCCGCTGCCCCTATTGGTTGGTTCCCCTGTGTGGGTGGGGATGTGGCAGTTTGATTGGCTGGGTGATGTGACTGACTTTAAAAGATAAATTGTGAACCACTGTTGTGATTGTGAAAGTGAGACGCTAACAGGGCTGGCTGGAGCTGACCCTACAATGGCAACGTCCACTGTCTCCTTACCTAGGGGTCTTAAACCCTCATGCGTCAGGGCATGAGCCGACCACTAACTGTCAGGGGTCAGGCAGGAACTGGCCAGGCTGTCCTAGCATTGCCTGTTCGATTCAGCTGCTAGTGGGCCCCTGGCCGGCCAGCTCCTGCATCGGGCGGCGTGAGCCCCTAACGATGCCGTTGCTGCTTTTCAGGGAGAAGCTCTTGGAGTATCTATACTCGCTGAAACAGCCCGACGGCTCCTTCATCATGCACGTGGGAGGTGAAGTGGACGTCAGGTGGGTGGGAGCCTTCATAGCACCGGTCAGAAATTCCAAGGCCAGGAGGGACATGGACCGACCTCCTGCATCACCCGCCCCACAGATTCCCCCTCCAGCCCGATAGCTTGTGGCTAAGTTGTCCCGTCCTGGTTTAAAGACTCCGGGTGATGGAGGCATGGAATAGCCGGTGTTGCCTGCCTGGCAGTGTCCCAAGTTGAAATCCTTGTCTGCCAGGCACCCCTGCAGCTACGGACGGTATGGGGACGTAGGGAAAGGCAGTGTGTGGCTATATCAGTCTTAGGGCTTGTCTGTGGGGGGGCAACTTCCTGCCGGAACTGTGCCAGGGTAGTTCTAATGTTGCACCTCCCATGGAAGCGAAGCCAGAAAAAGGTCCTCCTCTCCTGGGGTCGGCCACACTGGGAGTTATCCGGGTGTAACCAGAGCAGTAGAAATAGATGGTCCATTTCCCCATGTAGACAAGCCCTTCATTGCACCAAAAGCAAACCACAGCCGACGAGATGATCTAGGGTTTTTGTCTGGGAGGTGTCCAGTGTGGGACGTCTTCTGAATTTTGCTGTAGGCCTTCAGCGTTGCTTACCTGGAGCAGCGCCTGAGGCCCTGGCTGAGGAGCTGTCTCCTGGCTTGCTCTCACTCAACAGATCAGGGGTCTGTTCGGGAGGCAACGTTGCCTAGTGGACAGAGCACTGGACTGGGACTCAGGGGAACTGGATTCTATTCCCAGCCCTGCCACTGGCCTGCTGGGCCACTTTGGGCAAGTCACTTCCTGGCCCCATGCCTCAGTTTCCCCATCTGCAGAATGGGGATAGTGATACTGACCTGCCTTGTAAAGTGCTTTGAGATCTACAGCTGGAAAGAGCTAGGTAAAAGCGAGGGGTTATTCTGATGACCTTGCAAGGCGCTGCTGGAGTGGGGCACTGAGTGAATCTCTCCTAGGGATAAAGGGACTTGCACCGTAGCGAATCTCGTATTTATGCCGCTAGAAGCCAAACGCAGTGGAGCAGGGATCGCTGGACGCTCGTGGAGTTGGCAGTGCAATAGCTGCCAGCCCTGGGGCTGTCCATGGCAAATGGTGGGGGCCGACTCTCCGATCCGTCTTTCCATCACAGGAGCGCATACTGCGCCGCCTCAGTGGCTTCGCTGACCAACATCATCACGCCCACGCTCTTCGCAGGGACTGCCGAGTGGATCGCAAGGTGAGCAGAGCCCAGAGGGCTGCCGCTCTGTGCAGCGCTGCAGCCTGTACCCCGGGGAGAAACGAGGCTCCCCTCTGTTGGGGCAGGCCTGTGCGAGATCCCATGGGCTCAGCAGGCTGCCCACGGGGATGTGCGCTGCATCGCAGGAGGGTGGTGCGGCAGTGCCAGGGGTGAGCTGGGGGAAGAGAAGCATTAGGCGTTGGCATCAGTGGCTGTTTCCATGTTCTCCCTGCCTGCCCCTCTCTGAATTAGGTGCCAGAACTGGGAGGGTGGCATTGGCGGAGTCCCGGGCATGGAGGCCCACGGAGGATACACTTTCTGTGGCCTGGCAGCGCTGGTCATTCTGAAGCAGGAGGACTCACTGAATCTGAAATGTTTGTTAGTAAGTGGACTCTGCTGGGGGGGCGCTCACCTTGCCCTTGGGGAGGCTGGAACCACACAGCCGAGGAGGGCCCCGTTTGCTGACACCACCCCACGGCGCCCCCTGCTTCATGCCAGCCAGTGTGGCTGGGGGGCACCGCGCTCATGGCTGGGCTAGAGACCCCATGCTGACGCTGCAGAGCGGCATTGGGGTGGCCAATACCAGTCTGGTGGGCAGCGTTCCCGCTCTTTGCACAGATTCCAACACCCGGGCACCAGCGCGGTGTGCCGGACGACTGGCACGCCGACCTGTTGGGCCAACGCGCTGCCAGGGGCCAGCCCTTCGGAGGTTGCTTTGCTCAGGCTGAGGGCTCCTCTCCACAGTGCCGAAAGAAAGTGGTTTCCTGGGCCCATGGAGGCTAGGGGGGAGCTGGCAAGAAGAGGGAGGAGGTGAAATCCAGGGTCAGAGGGTGGGAAACGGAGCCAGGTGCCGGTGCCACGAAGCTGGTCGTCCCGTGGCGGCTGTGACTGTCCGAGCCCTGATGCGTATCCCCGTCTGTCCCTTCCAGCACTGGGTCACGAGCCGGCAGATGCGCTTTGAGGGCGGTTTCCAGGGCCGCTGTAACAAGCTGGTGGATGGCTGCTACTCGTTCTGGCAGGCGGGCTTGCTGCCCCTCCTCCACCGAGCACTGCATGCCAAAGGTGAGTCCGGGGCCTGTGTCATGATTACAGCAGTGAAGCCAGGCCCAGTGACCGTGCCAGCTAGGCTACTGTGTCGTCTGCATCAGTGGCCAGGTTGCCTCCGTAGCAGAGGGATCCTATATTAGGCTGCCTGGAAATTTTGTCAATTGGGTGTTTGACTAAACTGGAATCTTTCAGTTTGGACATGGGACTTGTCCGTGTGGCCTCATGCTTTTGTTCTCCTTTATCAGCTGGGCTTCCTGATCGGACTACATCTCCCATGATGCACTGCCTCCCTCTCCAAGGGGGAGACCATGGTGCATCCTGGGAGATGGAGTCCAGCCTATAGAGGAGAATGAGGCACCCAAACTACAGCTCCTGTGAGGCGCTGTAGCTGCATTTCTGAATCAGAATTGTTCAGGTTTGGGATGAACAAAGCATCCCAAACAGGTGATTAAGAGAAAGCAGAAAGCCTACAAGGAATGGAAGATGGGATGGATCAGCAAGGAAAGCTACCTCTGGGAGGTCACAGTGTAGGGATAAAGTGCGAACTGCCAAAAGCCAAGCAGAGCTGGACCTTGCCAGGGAAATTAAAACTGATAGGAAAAGGTTCTCTACCCATATAAAGAAAACAAGGAAAGAAGATGTGGGACCGCTAAGCACTGAGGATGGGCTGGAGATTAAAGATAATCTAGGCATGGCCTCATACTTAAATGAATCCTTTGTCACAGATTTTAATAAGGGTAACGAAGAGCTATGGGGTAGTGGCAGGGTTGCTAGTGGAAATGAGGATATGGAAGTAAAAATTACCACATCCAAAGTGGAAGTCAAACTCAGACAGTTTAACGGACTAAATCAGGGGGCCTGGATAATTGCCATCCAAGAACGTTAAAGGAACTGGCTAGTGAAATTGCAAGCTCAATAGCAAGGATTTTTAATGGATCTGTAAACTCGGGGTCGTATCCTGTGATTGGAGAATTGTTAATATAGTACCTGGATTTAAGAAAAGGGGAAGAAGAAGGAAAAAAGGTGATCTGGGAAACTACAGGCCTGTTAGTTTTACCTCAGTGGTGTGCAAGGGCTTAAAAACAAATTTTGAAAGAGAAAGTAGCTAAGGCCATAGAGGTGAACGGTAATTGGGATAAAATACGACATGGTTTTACAAAGGGTAGATCATGCCAGACCAACGGGAGGGATAGCTCAGTGGTTTGAGCATTGGCCTGCTAAACCTAGGGTTGTGAGTTCAGTCCTTGAGGGGGCCATTTAGGGATCGGGGGGGACAGGACTGTCAGGGACAATATTTGGTCCTGCTAGGGAAGGCAGGGGACTGGACTCGATGACCTTCAAGGTCCCTTCCAGCTCTATGAGATAGGTATAACGTAATCTTTCTTTGAGAAGAGAACTGGTTTTTAGACAAAGGAAATGCAGTGGGTCTAATCTACCTGGTTTCAGTCAGGCATTTGATACAGTCCTGCATGGACAATTATTGGTTAAACTGGAGAAGCTGGGGATTAATATGAGAACTGAAAGGAAGTAACCTTAGGAACTGGTTAAAGGGGAGACTACAACGGATCACATTGAAAGGTGAACTGTCAGGCTGGAGGGAGGTATCGGTCTCGGGACCAATCTCATTTAACATTTTCATTAATGACCTTGGCACAAAACGTGGGCGTGCGCTAATGAAATGTGCGGCTGCCTGGCAATACGGAGGAAGTGCTGCTTGTTCCTGGCGTCAGCCTGGGCTATGTTCTCCCAGGCTGGGATTCCAAGGATGGCAGAGCGCTTTCTTCAGTGGCTTGCCGGTCGGGGCTGGGGAGTGGGGCTCCTGGGCCGCAGCCTCGCCTCCGCCACTGACTTCCTGGGTGACACTGGGCAAGATCTTTAACATCTCTGTGCCCTTCCCCCCCGCCCCGTCTGCAGGATCACTGGGGTGTTGTCAGACAGGGGAAGCAGGGTCAGCAAGGCCAGCAAGCGTGGCAGCGAGAGGCGGGTTCTGTGTTACGCCGCGTGGGGCGTTTCCTCGCCTGGCAGAGGCAGGAGGGACGCTGAGTGCTGACGCGGAGAGAAGTGTGAGATCACGCCGAGTGGGCGTGTAGGGGGAGGGGGTTCAGAAGCTCCTATGGGAGTGAGGTGCCCAGCTCCCCGTGACTCTCAGTGCCTCACTGCCTGCCAGCGGGGAGGAGAGGGGGGTTGGAGCAGCCATTATTCTTAAAGCCCCCCCCCCCACCATTCCCCTTGGCTGTGGTGCCTCCCATGATCCCCCACGGCCAGGCAATCTCCTGGCTCCCTGTGCTTGGAGGGCCTCCCCCAGGCACCGGGAGCTCTGTTAGCTGTGACCTCAGAGTGGGGGGGACACCCGGGGGCAGGGCCAGCTCCGTGAGGTCCCTGTCAGCCCGCAAAGTAAACGCGTTTCCCCGCGTGGGAGAGGCCAGTGACGGTCTCTCTGACCAGCCCCATCCCTGGCACGGGTACAACGGGATGGAGCCAGTCTCGCTCTCCTTGGCCGGCGCTAGAAACGGGGGACTTTGTCTCAGCTTTCCCTAACCGTCCCCCGCGGCCTGTGCTCCCTCCCCAGGCGACCCTGCCCTCAGCATGACGCACTGGATGTTCGACCAGCAGGCGCTGCAAGAATACATCCTCCTGTGCTGCCAGTGCCCTGCCGGGGGGCTGCTGGACAAGCCGGGCAAGTGAGTACCTGCGAGGAGGTCACAGCACCCGCTGAACGCGCTGGCTGCCTGGAGCTTCGTGGCCGGTGCATTCCCGAGAGCCAGTGTGGCCCAGGACAGTGCTGAAAGGGTTAAGAGACGGCTGCAGCATCGAGCGGCTCATTGGGGCTCTCAGGGGTGGTGCTGGGGGGCTCCATAGGGGGGCTGCTTTGTGCCATGGGGGGGCGTCTGACCAAACGTGTCCCTGCTTGACTGCAGGTCACGGGATTTTTATCACACCTGCTACTGCCTGAGCGGGCTGTCGATAGCCCAGCACTTCGGCAGCGGAGACCTGCTCCACGAGGTGGTGCTGGGAGTTCCTGAGAATCGCCTGGTAAGGGGGTCCACGGCCAGGCATCAGCAGGAGGCTGGCGCTGCCCAGGGGCCGATGGAGCCCTCCCCACATCAGCTGCGCGCCCTCCTCCCTGGGTCGCATGGGGCGGGATTAGAGCTGGGTCCACGTGAATACCGGCCTGGCCTGTCACTCAGCCAGCCTCCCGAATGGCCCTCATGCGGCAAGTGCGATCCCCCTGAAGCGTTGTGTCTGGGGCCAGCCTGGCGTTCCCCAGCATCACACCACAGCGCGCCCCGGGTGCAGCCACCACATGAGGCACGCCCTGCGCTCCTGACCCACACGGGGAGACGGTGGGGTGGGGAGGGGCGGATTCCAGCCTTGCATTCGGGTCTGTAGGAGGCGGGGGCGTGCACCTCGGCACCAGGCGTCTGTGCGCACGAGGACTGGACGCCTGACTCCTTAGCAGGGGCCTGGTGATAGAGGCTGGGTCAGCAGGAGGAGCCCTCTTCCTTTCCCAGGCACCCCTAGCCCTGTGGGAGAGCACAGCCCTGAGTCTGGGTCGCAGCCGGGCTGCCCCAGGCTGATTCCCATGGCCTCTGTGGGCCGCAGGGGCAGCCTTCCTCCTCCTCCTCTTAAAGGGCCGCAGCTGGTACAAAATTGATGCATAGATTCCAAGAAGGGCCCATTGTGATAGTCTCGTCTGAGCTCCAGGATAACGCAGGCCAGAGACCTGCCCCAGAATAATGCCTAGTGCATGGAATGCAAAACAGCGTCCCCGGTGCCTCTGCCCCACGCTTCCTCCCACACCCGCCTGCCCTTTGTGCCTGGGCCACGTGAGCCGCTCGCCTGGGCAGGCCCCCCCTCGCCACTGTTAACTCGGGTGTGTTTCTCCTCGCAGCAACCGACGCATCCCGTGTACAACATCTCCCCCGACCGAGTGGTGCGGGCGGTCATGCACTTCCTGCGGCAGCCCGTCCCCGGCATGCCGGCGGCAGAGGAGGCGACAGCGGCTGCCGGAGACTAGACGCGGCTGCTCCCTTCGCGGAGGCTGTACAGACGGGCTCTCCCTGCAGTCGGAGCGCAGCGCGGACCCATCCTTGGGGTTTGAGAGCAGGGCGGACAGAGCGCTCCCCCCTCAGGCCGGTGCGAGCTCAGGGCGCTAGCCAGACCAAAAATAGCCACGCCGGCCCCCTGCCATAGGCACACACGGGCCCCGGGCCCCACTAACCTTCCTGCCAGGAGCAAAGCTGTTCTGAAATAACGGGCTGTGAACGTTTTAGCATCAATAAACCAGAACTGATTCCCTGGTGGTTTCCTTGCCACCACCCTAAATCGGCCCGAGCTGCTGCCATCGAGCCTGGCCAGTGCAGGCCCTGCCCCACGGCACTACCTGGGAGCGGGCGTGGGGCCTGTTCAAAATTAACACCGTGGGAAGAGAGGGAGGCTGGTGCCACAGGGCCTGCTGCCCGATACTGGCTGAACCTTGGCTTGGCATCGGGATGGGGGGCTGATCAGAGGCAGTCACTCCAGCAGGGGCAGCGGTCCCTGCTGCTGGGGGGCCTTGCGTGGAACAGGAAACCCAGCGGGAGGCTAGCTACGGGGACAGGACTGAAATGGGCAGCAGCCCCATTCCCGCTGCCCCCTGCCCAGGGTCTTGCAGGGGGTGATTCTGCCAATGTGGTTATTAACCCTTTTCTGGCTGCCTCCTCGTCTCCAGTGCAGGGTGCACCAAGCCAACCCGTGGCTCTGCGGTGAGAGGGGCCAAATCCTGGCACTGCTGCAGGCTAGGGGTGGACCAATGGGCGCGGGAGTCAGCCTGGCCTCTGCTCATGGGCCCCTGTGCTTTAGTCTGCTCAGGCCCAGTATGAGCCAGGTCCTGTGGCCGGAGCTGCATGTTCTCCATGTCCGACTGACCTTTGTGCTGCCCCGGCCTGTCCTGGGGGCCTGCAGTGTGGGCTGTGAGAGGGCAGCTGGGTCTGCCCTTTCCAGCCCCCTGTTGCCAGCCCCAGTCTCTGTTCTTACCTTGCCTAGCACATCAGTAATCTGGGGCTAGGGCCTCTGTACTGGGCTGTGTGAGTAAAACACCAGGGGCCCATCCCTGAGAAGGGCTAGGGGGAAGCTCCATTTGGCCAGTGCTGGGGGAGAAGGTGCCAACTCCTCCCAGAACCTGGCACCAGTGGGAGCAGGGCAGGAGCCTGTGGCCCCAACCTACTCAAAGAGCAGCTCAGAGCCACATGGCATCTTGGGTGTTAGGGGAAAGCCACCCTGAGATTGATGGGAGGGGCCAGCCAGACCCTCTCGTGCCCTGAGGCCAGAGCTGCCAGGCACGAGCCCAGTGGTCAGAGCCCACTCCGGCAGGGGGACCTGGATTTGCACCCTGGCTCCAATGCACAGAGCAGAGATTTGAAAATGGGGCTCTCCCAGCCCAAGGAAGGGTTGTAACCACTGAGCAGGTTGGGTGTCCCAGGGGCATGCCCCCAGGATTGGGCCCTGCAGGCCAGCATGATGGGGCATCCCTGGGGCTCAGGGGTGAGCCGCTTGGCACCCAGCTGTGGACAGAAAGATAGGTGCTGAGGGGGAAGCGGTAGTGGTGGGGGGTCTCATGGCTAAAGGGGGCACTCAAGTCCCTGTGTGACTCCAGCTCTCAAGCCCAGTAGCTGCAGCCACAGGGGTCACGCCATCGTGCTTCCCATGAGCACAGCTGCAGGCTGCGTGTCACAGCGGGGCGGGGCAGTGGTGCTAACAGGGGCTCTGATGAGCTCCTGGGGCAAGGGCCAGGGTTCCTTGTTTAGAAGAGCAGCAGTTCAGCTGTGGGAGAGACCAGCTGCCTCTGCATGAAGCAGCAGAAGGCAAGGGGGGACTAGGCCTAGTGGCCCTAGCCAAGGAGAAGGGCCGGGTTCTGTCCCTCAGCCCAGCTCCACAGTGGTATTGTGGCATCCGACACCGGTGGAGAGGTGAAGGGCAGCATGGTGGCTTAGATAAACAACCCCCACCCAGCACGGCAGTAGCTATGCCCTGTAATGTTATCTGAGGGACAGTTGTACCCAGCTGCCTCACCCCAGAGCAGGGCCCCGTTCCACCAGGTGCTGCACAGACACAGGGAGAAACAGGCCCTGGGCAGCCCCCACACAGCAGCAGTCCCTGCCCCCCAGATGCTCACACTCAACATAGGCACATGAGAGGAGGGGAAACCGAGGCACAGAGCAGGGAGGTGAGCAGACATCCCCATTAGCAGCCATGCCCACGAGGCCAGGTTGTAATTTAATGGGCTGGATGGAGTCACATGAGGGTGCGGTGCTGGGGCCTTACAGAAGACGACAGAGGGACAGCGAGAGCCAGGCAGCCTGTCCAACCAGGGGTGCCCATGCTGCAGCCTCCCAGGGCGGGGAGGGGGAAGAACCTCAGGAGAAACAGATGAGGGGAGACGGGATTGGTGGAGGGTGAGGACAGAACTGTTGGGGGCAGGGGTGCATCAGGCAGGGGACACCTCCCCGCTAGCCCTGCCCTGCCAGCACAATGGGCACTGGCCTTGGTGCCCCCCAGGGCCAGCCCATCAGTGGTTCTCACCCTTCCCTGGCCCTGCTGTGACTCCCAGCCCCACTCTGCTGCCCATCCCCAAAGGCCCCTCCCCCTCTACACCAAGCTGGTTGCATGGCCCAGAGCTGGGACAGGGGAGCTAAGGCCTTGGCCACCTGGACCCCCTCCCCAGGAAGCAAGCTGGTGCTGTTGCCAGGCAGTTCCCTGTGTGCCCATTCCTGTTACCAGCCTTGGGGTGAGCACCCTCCCGCCAGCCACTCTCCACACCCACAGCACAGCTGGTTCCCCACCCCACAGACAGGGCCCAATTCCTGCAGCCCCTGCTCTTCTTCCTCTGGGCCCAGCAGAGGAGCCAACGAGCTTGCGGCCTGGCAGCCGGGGCATTGGCCAGGCACTCAGGAGATCTGGGCTCTATTCCCAGCTCTGTCCGGACACCACCAGGCAAGTCCCTTCCCCATGCCTCAGTTTCCCCAGTGGTGAACTGGGGACAGTGCTACGGACCTGCTTTGAGAGGGATGGAGGAAAAGAGCTGGGTGTTCACACTCGTTCTGGAGTTCTGCCCACAGAACCGGCCCGTGCCCAATTCACTACAGCCCAACTGCCAGGGGCAGCCTGATGCCAAAACGTCCCCTGCCACTCCCCTGGCGCTGGGGCTAGCTGGGCATCCCAGCACCCAAAGGTGTTTTCAGCATGCCCAACGTCTGCAAAAAAGTAGAGCAGCCGCCCGGCTCTGGGGGCGTTTCCTACGTGGAGTGGGGAGGGCAGCCTGGCAAAGCGCGCTCCCCCTCAGAGGCCGTAAGAAAATGCTGCCACCAACAGGAAGGATAAAATAAGATTTTTATTTATAGTCTCATAGTAAAGGGGAAGCCTTAACTTGCAAGACACTTCTGGGGCAGTATGTACAACATACTTCAGCTCCGCCGGAGGGAGCCAGGCCCTGGCCAGGGAGCCTGCTACATGGTGTGCACTAGAGATCGGAGAACGCCACGAACCAGGGACGGGGGGAGCAGGGAGAAAACAGGACAGAGAGAGGGGGACAGACACACATACACACGCGCTGGCCGTCGCCAGGCCCAGCCCCGGTGCCCCCTTCGCACCCCGCTGGGACGGAGCCCGGCTGCCCTGGGCCGAGGCCAGCGCCACACAGCCGTTATTAGTACCAGCTCTAATGCTTGGGGTGTATTTACATCCGAAAGGCGGGCGGCTGAGGGACGCCCGCGCACAAGGGAATTTGATCATTACTCTACGAATCTGTCGCCTGGGCCTCTGGGGGCGGGGGCAGCGGCAGAGTCTGGCCGGATCGAACTGAGAGCAGGAAATAAATAGCAATTCATCACCATTCACCCGAGATAAAAAACTCCTCCCCTCCCCCCCCTGCGCATCACAGCGGGAGGCCAGAGGCCTGGCTTCTGCCAGGGCAGTGTGGGGCCCTTCCCGAACGGCGAGGAGAGGCTGGCTCTGGGCGCGCCAGACGGGCACCGCTGCTCTCTGCCCCTCCCCCCAGCGGCTCAGATTCACGGGGCGCGTTAGTATAAATAGAAACACTCGTAGAAAATGGACCGGGTGACTCGCGGGGCGTCTCCTCCGAGCCGAGCGCTGCCCAGAGTCTATCCAAAGGCCGAGCGTCCGGCTGGCCCCCAGAGGAAACGCTGCCGGGCCCGGCGGGGCGGGGAGGGGCAGAAAGCTGCAGTCCGAGAGCCTCTACTAGAGAAGGGAGAGTCCTTACAGAGCGGGCGGGCAGGGGGCTAACGGCGCCGGGGCGGCCGGGGCCAGTCCGTCGCTGCCAGGCGTCTAGCTGGCCTCCATGCGCAGTTTCTTTCGGCTCTGAGGCTCATCCGGCTCCGACTCGGAGCTGGAGTCGGAGCCGCCGTCAAAGGCGGAGATGGCGCTGCCCTTGGGGTTTGTGTAGAGGCTGCTGTCCGACGAGGAGTAGTTGGCCTGCAGCTGGGCACTCGACCGCGCCTTCTCCAGCGCCCGGACTGCGGGGAGAGGGACAGTGTCAGGGGGCCCCCATGGGCCCCGGAGTGACCCCCAGGGGGCGGCAGAGCCCAGGCCCGAGGCTCTGGCTGCCACCGCCCGAGGGGTTCGCCAACGCCGAGCAGGCACCGCTGCCAGCCCAGCCCCCAGCACAGGCCAGGGTGGCCCTGAGCAGCCTCGGGAAGCTGGAGTGAAGCCACCCACAGCTGAGGCCACAACACAGGGTCAAGGCCAGCAGGGCCGCCCTGACCCCCTGCCACGCACAGCGACGGGCCCGAGGACAGAGAACTCCAGAGCCCACTCAGCTCCAGCGGGGAGCCAGGGCTAAGATGTGGGGCAGGTCCCCCCACCCAGTGCTGGCAGAGAGCCAGGTGACCCAGGGCTAAGATGTGGGGCAGATGCCCCCACCCCACACCCAGTGCCGGCAGGGAGCCGGCCAGCCAGGGGCCGAGACGTGGGGCAGAGCCCCCCACCCCACACCCAGTGCCGGCAGGGAGCCGGCCAGCCAGGGGCCGAGACGTGGGGCAGAGCCCCCCACCCCACACCCAGTGCCGGCAGGGAGCCGGCCAGCCAGGGGCCGAGACGTGGGGCAGAGCCCCCCACCCCACACCCAGTGCCGGCAGGGAGCCGGCCAGCCAGGGGCCGAGACGTGGGGCAGAGCCCCCCACCCCACACCCAGTGCCGGCAGGGAGCCGGCCAGCCAGGGGCCGAGACGTGGGGCAGAGCCCCCCACCCCACACCCAGTGCCGGCAGGGAGCCGGCCAGCCAGGGGCCGAGACGTGGGGCAGAGCCCCCCACCCCACACCCAGTGCCGGCAGGGAGCCGGCCAGCCAGGGGCCGAGACGTGGGGCAGAGCCCCCCACCCCACACCCAGTGCCGGCAGGGAGCCGGCCAGCCAGGGGCCGAGACATGGGGCAGAGCCCCCCACCCCACACCCAGTGCCGGCAGGGAGCCAGGCAGTGCTGGCGCAATCCCCATTTATTCAGCACTTTTCACTCTGCAATGAAGCCCCATAACAATCTCCACCAGATGGGCCCCCCAGTCCCAACCGGATACAACTCCCCACCCAATCTCTCAAGTCTCCCTTTGCCCCCACCCCCAGGGCACCCCAGAGCCCAGCTGTCTCGGCTGTTTGGACTGGGGAAACCCAGTGCCCGGGCAACAAGCACACCCCCCCACTGCCCAGCAGCTGTGCGCTGCGGATCCGGCAGGGGCGCAGGCAGATGACGAAATGCCCAGGCGCACCGAGCGCCCCCTGCCCTGGACCCGCGGGCGCTGCCCGCTCACCTTGCTGCTCCAGCAGCGCGTTCTGGCGCTTGAGGTCGTCGATGTCCTGCTGGTGTGTGTGGTTTTTCCGGCGCATGTACTGGATGTACTCGGTGGCTTTGTCGAGGATTTGGGCCCGGGATGCCTGTTGCAATAGTAGGAAAAAACACAACAAAATAAAGACCTAGTTCATGGGGGGGAGCTCCCGGGCCCCTCCTCCCCGCCAGGGGGACAGGCCCCGCAGCTGGGCAGGCCTAGGCATGGAGCGGGCGGTGTGAGCGGCTCAGCCGGAGCCTGTGGCAAGACTAAGCCCATCGCGGGGGGAGCTGCCCCAAGTGTGCACGACACAGTGACGCTACCTGAGTCTGCAGAGAGCCTGAGCCCATCGCTGGGGGCGGGGGGTGCACAACACAGTGACGATGTCTCAGCTTGCCCTCGGCTGGGGCCCGGCCCTGGGGCAGGAGGGGCGCTCTGAGCGCCTGTGCTGGTGTGGAGCAGTAAGCCTATTGGCTGGCATTGCTTGGGAAGCCAACCAGACACTGGCAGAGAAGGCGTGTGCAACAGTGGCTACGACTGCGGCTTCCACACTCTGGTAACAGGGGCAAGGGAGGAGGGTGGCAATACTTGTTTCCTCATTTTTCTTTTCCAAACCCTAGGAGGTTCTCCCCAAAGGTGCCATTAGAAGAATGGTACAGCTGCAAAGCCAGCTGCCCCAGCCAGCCGTGATGGGGTTAAGGCTGCCAGCATCACCTTAACTCTGCCCTTTTGGCACACGCTGCAATGCAGATGTTCATCACCTGATCAGCCTCACTTGGTGCCCAGGAGGGACAGTGCCCAGTGGGGGAGGTAGTGATCCCCGTCCAAGGGGCAGCCCCTTGGCCCTAGTCACCGTCAAAGCTGCACCAGAGGGTCGCTGGCATGTCAGAGGCACGGCAGAGTGCCTGACAACACCGAGCCACATGCCTGGGACCCACAGCCCCTTTGACAGCTGGCAAACTGAGGCACAGATTATGCAGCCTGCATGGGGTCACTCAGGCTGTCTGAGGCTAGCAGCAGCTTTGCTGGGGCCCACCCACTGCCCGAAGCTCAGCTCCATTCACTGCTGCTGCAGAGAGGGAGGGACTGGCCCAGGCTGGCCTCAGCCGCTGTCCAACAGGCAGCCTGGAGGAGCTCCCAGCTGCAGGTTACCAGCCTGGAGAGCGAGGCACTGCACTCAGCCTGGCCCATCTCCACAGGCTGCACGTGGGGATCCCAGCAGCTCATCGCCACAAGCTGGTCCGAGCTCAGTGCTGCTCGGAAGTTAAGCAGGATCTGGCCACGGCAGCCCTCGGATGGGAGACCGGAAAGGCTATCCCCAGCCCGCCCAAAGTGGAGCCAAGTGAGGACAGCGTGGGGCTTGCGGAGGCTGGGCTGGACAGAGGCCTCCTCCCCACCAAGGGGACCCACTCAGTGCCCCCCTGGGCATTTTGCACTCGAGTTAGGGGCGCTCCAGCACCCTGGCCTGGGTAATCCCAGCCTGCTCTCCGGGACACAGTGTGTCACGCTTTCTGACACGCTCCCACAGCATCGCTGGGCCTCCAGAGGTGGCTGCATGTGAAGGGTTCTCTCTGCTTACAGGGGGAGCAGTAGGAACCCCTGCGTTCAGGTTGACTGACCTTTCCCATTATAATCCCCTGTTTTCACTTGCTTGTAACTCCGACCCATTTGAAGTGTTCAAGCTGAAATATTCAAGACTTGGCCTCTAGTTCCAGTTGAATGTTTTTGGAAAGTCTGAGCAAAATCAGCAAGTTTTGATGAGGCAATTTCCACCCTCCACCCCCCCCCCCCCCCAGCTTGCTGTGGGCATCTCCCCAATCTACCGTAGGAACCAGATATATGGACCGTCCACCATCCCTGGGAAAGCGGGTTCAATTCGGCCAAGTTGTTCGACTCTCCCAAGTTATAAGCCACAGAAAAACCTCCCCGGGCTCGCAATCAGGAGAACACGTCGGATGCTCGCTCTCAGTCTCCTGCGCGCTCCCCTGCTGGACCGTAGCCACGTGACAGACAGAACTAAAGCAAAACACACCCTGACCCTCCAGCTCCTCTTCAATAAATTTGGGCCTAGAGGAAGGTGCACTGGGTTGGGAGCCAGGAGCTTCTCTATCTGACTGGCGTTAATTCTATGTCCTTACTGAGCAAGGCCCTTGCTTTAGGGAGCAGTCAAGCGTGGGTCCTCCTCATTTGACAGGAGAGGCAATGAGGATTTGAGAGAGCACAGTCACTTCGGGCGCAGAAGCCAGGTTTCAGTGCCTCTCACAAAGCAGCTGCCAAATCTAGGTGCTTGGTGTAGGTTTCTATAAGAGACTGCTCCTGCAGAGCCAGCTGCAAAGTGCTGTGAGGACCACAGACGAAAGAGTCCTGTGTAATTTCAATGCCTCCTCTCAATCCTAACTCCGCCCGTCACTGAGCCACACTCCCCACCCAGGGAGCCTAGTTCCCAGCGGTCTATTGGTGTCTAGCCATCATCCGTGTCACCCACTGGCAGAGTGCAGCACCTCACCCTCTGGGGGCTGGTGTGAGAACAGCTTCCTACCGAGAGCAGTGAGTGGAGTTCCTCCTCTGGGCTGTGGACAAGATGGTTCCAGGTTCGAGCCCAGCCCATGACCCAGGGGCACATATTACAGTTACACAGGATGGGGTTCTCTTGTGGGATCGCTCTAAAACGCAGTAGGGGATTGCACATCATGAGCTCTGCATGGGGGAGTAACGCTCCGCGTCTCTCTCTGCTGAGACCGCAACTCCCCAGCTGAGATTTCCAAAAGCGGGGGCCTCCCCCGCGGTTCCTACCTCCGGATTGCAGCATCCCAGCGAGTGGCCTGACTTGCTGTGCTAAGCAGCCAGCAGCTGCCACAGGCTGTGAGGAGCAGTGCCGCAAATCAGGGCCTAGGCAAGGCCTCGGGAGCCAACTGCAGGCCCCCGTTCTCAGCCCAAGCCTGGATGAGGAAGGATGGGTCTGTCCAGGGCTGCGATACAGCGTCATTGACCTGACTGCACCCAGGAATGCTGCCTAGCAGGACGTGTGCCTGGCCCGGAGCCTCTGGCCTTTGCAAAGAGCCGGGTCTGCGCTTCCTCGTTCTTTCCCCAGAGCTCTGATGGAGAGCTAGCTCCACCCGCAGTCTGAAGGGACCCACGGCCCTCCTTTTAGACTCCTAGCTCAGAGCCGGTGCCAGCGCCGACTCCCTTTGAAACAACACAGGGCAGAAGGTAGGTCCACAGTCAAGAGCCTGGCTTTTCCAAGCCACAGGGCCTCCTCCTGGGAGCCCCCAGCTCTCCCCTGCCAGCCGACCCAGAGCAACAGGAGGCCAGAAGAACCGGGTGCCAGAGACCAGGGCAGGGGGTGCAGGTGGTGTCCTGGGGGGAACGGGATGGCCCCAGAGTAATGGAGCAGGATGCTGCAGGGCAGGTCCAAACCCAAAGCGGTGCTGCGCCCCGGCCATGCCCGCTCCGACCCAGCGTCACCAGCTGCCTGCCCGAGGCTGGAGGCAGCACAGCCGGCCTTAGGGAAACCCCATCACTATGTGTCCGGCACTAAGACGTCTCAGGAGAGATGGGGCCCTGCCCACGGCAGGCCAGAAGACGCCCGCCTACGTCAAGGCTCCCAGTCTCCAGCGCAGGCACCTTTGCCGCTGTCTCCTGGGCCGCGCGGCCCAGCCACCCAAGGCTCCCAGCAGGTGGGCCACAGCCCAGCGCCGGGTCCCTGCCAGGGGAAGGCGGGCTGACTTGTGAACGAGTTGGGCGACTTGAAGTGTTTGGGCATCAAGCCGTGCCGGGACAGTCACGGTGCCAGGCCGAGTCTCCACGCGGCGGGGAGACCACGTGTGGACAGGAGGAGGAGCAAGCCCTGCCCGCAGCCTGCCCCAGCGAGGTGCTGGACGAGCGCCAGCCCAGCGTGGCACAGCCACGGCTGCGGGCGGGAGGAGGAGGGAATTCGGGGCCCAAAAGGGACACACCAGCGGACAGCAGGGTGCCATGCCGGCGGTCACTGAGGAGACAGCACCAGCCGCCGGGAGGACGTGGCAGGACAGGCAGCGCCCATCCCTCCCTGACCCCCCAGATCATGGGATCTAGGCAACAATGCAGCTCTCCTAGCAACACCCTTGTACCGTTCCGCCCTCAGATCAACCTACCCTGTCCGATACTGCGCCTTTCCTCCGGAGTCCGGCTCTGCTCCCCACCTCGTCTCGGATACCCACTGGTGCGCCGGGGATACCAGCCTGTGACAGCCGCCAGCTCCGGCACCCTGGTCTTTTAGCTCAAGCAGGAGCAGCTCAGGCTTCCAGCTCTGGAGGGCCCCGGTTCGATCCCCGGTGTGTCAGCGGCCGTCACATCTCCTCAGATGCCCCCTGGCACTGGGGCACCCAGCACAGAAAACGCCCCAGGTGCCTCCCCACGCTGACCGCGGGCTCTGGATCTCAGCCTCCAGCGGCACTCACCCGGGGTGGGTCTCACTGGGTCACTCTTGGCCCATGTCTCTAAGCCGGGGCTGCAGGGCGGCCGGCAGAGCGTGTGTAGGAGGAAGCCGGGCCGGGCTGGGGGCTAGCTCTCTCAGTAAACTCACCTTCTCTCCCTGGAGGGACGGGACGGAGTCCCGCAGACTGTGGAAGCTGTCTTTGATGTGGTCCCTGCGCTTGCGCTCCAGCGCGTTGTGGTGCGCCCTCTTGTCAGCCTGCAAGAAAAGGACAGAGAGACGGGGCGTTAGGGACCTTCGGCCTGGCCCAGCGGGGAGGGCACCGGCAGCACCGGGATGGCGCTGCGCTCGGGGGACAGCGGTCTCTGGAGTGCGGCCCTGCTGGATGCAAAGAAAGAAAGGGAGGAACAAGAGCAGCAGCGGCAGTGGCCAAGGTAGCTGGAGTCAGGCGTGCAGAGGAAGAGCTGTCATCCAGGCAGGAAGAGGCTCCGCCCCCATGCTCAGGCCGGCCCCGCCCCCATGCTCACAACCAACCAGGATCATTCGGTGACTGACGCTAACAGCCAGTGACGATCACACATCTAGGTGGCATCTCCTGGGTGCCAACGGAGATGTCAGCCCCAGCAACAGATCCCTCCTGCACACGGCGCTTCAGCACCAGATACCCGAGGAGCCAAGGGGGAAGAATCAGACTCCAGGGCCGGACAGAGTCCCATTCTGTCCTCCCACCTCTGCCTACGCTGGTTGGGCTGCGGGAGACTCTAGGACCACCCAGCTTCCTCCTCCGTCACCTCAAACCCCAACCACTCCTCACAACAGGCATCGCCGTGCCCCCTAAATTCCAGGGCCAGATGGCACCGTGAGATCATCGCGTCTGGCCTCTGAATGGGATGCCAGGTGCCATGCCAGCATGGGCACCGGTTTCCCTCAGAACCCATTTCTCTGGCAGCCTCAGGTGCCCACAGGTTCCGGTCACCTTCCTGTGCTGGCTGACTCAGGTACAGGATCGACAGCAGGCAGCACGTGCTGCCAACACATCAACGCTGGCTTGGGGGAGGTAGTTCCTGGAGGCGAGCTGGCACAGGCGGGTGCAAGGAGACAAGTATGCAGTATTCTTACCAGGCCCAAATGCCACCCGGCTGCTGCAGCCCAGGCAGCCTACCCGTGCACTGGCATGACTGCGCCAGGGCCCCAGCTGCCAGGGGTTACCGGCGGGGCATCGGGGACACAGCGTGCCCGAACCTACAGGCTGGGCAATGCCATCGCCGCTCCAGCTGGGCGCCGGATCCACTTAGCAAAGAGCTGAGCTCTCAGGCCTGGGGCCTGAAAACCACATTCCCTCCCCTCCTCCCAGCACAGGCAGGCAGACACCCTGCCATCAGCTCCCCGGGGGACCAGCAACCGGCCAGCTTCTGCTCTTCACAAGGCCTCTGTCTAGCGCTGCCAGCTCCGTGCCAGCTGTTCGCGGAGGAGGCGCAGTGCCACACCTACCCTGGGCTCTTACTGCGGGCAGGGGAAACGCAGGTGCTAGCTGCCCCCTAGTCATCCAGCACCAGGGGGTTCAGTACAGCCACGCACACTCTCAGACTTACAAGGAGTTGGCCCCAACAGCAACCTGTCAGGAATGGAGGCACTGCTAACCGCCCCTGCCTTCCCGGGGCCAGGCCCGCCCCTTGGCCATCCGCAAAGAGCCGCTTTGGAGACCCAGGCTGAACTGGTCCCTCGACTGGCGTGCGGGGGGTGGGGAGGGGGGTGTGCTCCCGCCAAGCTGGGCTATTTGTATGCAAATCACTTCCCCCAGCCTCTCTGGTGCTGGCAAGCAGCGGCAGCCCACGATAAGTCAAATGAAGTCGTCCTGGGCTCCCCCACTCACCCGGGCACTCGCCCAGCTCAGCCCCTCTCAGCCCTGGCAGCAGCACAAAGGGGCAGCTGTGCCAGGAGCTTCTCCGCAACCAAAGCAGAGCCTCTGTCCAGGGCCTGGGTGAACACAGCCAGTCCTGGGAACCAGGGCCGCTACCCCACCTCTGCGGGGCCTTACAAAGGCAGAGCCGGGAGAGCTAAGCAGGCACAAAGCCGCCGGCAGCGGCTGCCGTGCGCTCAGTCTCAGCGGCCGAGCAGCACCGGGAGTGAATGGCTGGAGAAGAATACGGCCATTGACCATTCAGCAACAGCATTGGTTTCCCATCTGGCTTGGTTCCCAGCCAGCCCTGGAAGCTGGCTTGGCGACGCAGGCAGCGGTTGTGGCTGATGGGTGCAGACCCAGAGCTAGAAGGCTGCTGTGCTTGCAGCAGGGAAGCTTGCTGGGACGGGGGTATCAGCAGAACAAAAATCCCCCCCATACAAGGGCTGCCCACTATGCCAAGGGCTGCCACCTGCAGCAACTGAGACATGGGGATGGCCCAGCATCACCCACGCCCTGGACAATTGCAGCGTGGGGCAGTGAGCCCTAAGCCCAGACAAGGGCGCAGTGAAAGCAGCATCGGGCTCTCCCACGACCTGCTGATGGAGAGGATGCAAGACTGGCTCTTATCCGTCCAGCTCCACTTGGCACAAGCCGTGCCTGGTGCCAAGCGAGGCCCGCGTGACAACACTGCCCCATTCATCAGCCAGCATGGCCTGCTGCCACGTGACTCTCCGTTAGTGCTTCCTAGCGCCCATCCCGGGCTGGCAGGTGCTGCAGAGGGTCTCAGCTTGGGCCAGCCCTGCGGTGCCTTGGTGGGGACTGCCAGCACCCGCACAGCCGGGCCTCGGGGCACACGCTCCCGAGAGGAAGGAAAATACCAACCCCCTGGCACCTCGCGCCCAACCGTCAAACCTTGGCTCAGACATATGGCTGGATGGCCCTGGGCCCTGCTCTGTCTTTAAGAGTCACAATCACTGGAAAAGCAGGGCTCTACCTAGACATCCTTGGGCAGTGAGGAGAGCAAATCGCAGAACAGCCAGGCTCACGGCCCGCACAGCCAGCACCCCGACGGAGAGGGTGGGCAGTGGACGCAGCAGCCTGTGGAATCGTTGCACTGCCCACCTGGCCCCTGCCTGCACATGCCTTCCACCCCCTCCATCGGGAACAGACAGAGCGCTCCAAGCTCCGATCGCCCCCACCGGCAGCAGAAGGCCCTGCCCAACACAGCCCAGCATGGGGGAGACGGCCTGAACCCTTAACAGAGGGGAAGAGTAAACCCAGGTCAAGTCATCTAATGATACCTGGTGGGAATAAAAACAAAGCTGCCTCCCTTCCAGGTCACCCGAGGACACGAGCCAGACCAGACACTTAGTCAACATTCAGGATTAGCCAGCAATGCAATCGCATTAGCTCAGAACGCCAAGCCGCCGGCCCCCATGCCCTCGAGGAACGGAGCTGCCCACCGGGGACACGCGCCAAGGTGTCTCCTGCTTGCGACACGGAGAAGCTTCCAACTGGGCCCCCTGGAAGCTGCTACTCTGCAAACCGACCAAAGCTGTGGGAGAGCAAAACAGAGCCTGCCAGGAGATGCCCTGCACCAGTCTGAGCCGGGCAAGCCAGGGCCTGATCCTGGGCTTTACCCAGTTGGAGCAGATGCCACAAGGCGGCCTTTTAGGGGCTGCTTTTAAAGTTCTTCCTTGAAATTGTCACTTTCCATAGCCAGCCCCCCACAAACCAGGAACCAAATGGGTGCTGTTAAGGAACAATCCCACGGTGCCTATGACACTAGGCACAGCACATCATGGAGCATTTGTGCGAGGCCAAACAGGAGCAGCTATTTGCTTTAGCGGCTTGAACCTCAATGTATCACGGCTTCCCAGCCCCTCTCCCGAGTAAGCTGCACTTTCCACAAACAGATCGTTTCGCAAGGCTCAAGAAGTACCAACAAGGGAGCCAAAAAAACCACGCACTGCTCGACAGGAGACCATGCTTCTCCAGGCCAACAACCCTCCACAGGCCAAGCTCATGCTCACCGGGGTTCTTCCACCAGCTGGCAAGGGAAAACAAAGGGACTTCCAAAGTCATTTGCTCCCATGACTTATTTAAGGAAGCCTTTATCTAAAAAAGCAGCCGCCCCACACTTCTTCCCCTAGCAACTCACAGCAAGTTGTCCGGCGCCAGCACTGAGTTTAGAGGCATTTAGAAGCTACAAGTTGAAAACTGGACTCCAAGCGGTAAAAGCTAATTTACTGTTGGCATGTTTGCTTACTGTGAAGCATTTCCCTCTAGCTGGACAGCGCAAATAGGCAGAATGTTTCCCGGCCTGCTTCTCCCACACGAGCAGGAGGCGAGCGGGTTAAGGGTACAACCGCTGCAGAGAAAGGTTTGCAGTCAAAAAAGTTTTCACTGCAATTCGGAGAGATTCATAAACACGGCCACGCAAATCATGGCTTCAACTTTTAGGCCTACCGGGTAGTACTGTAGCTCTTTCTACACTGCCACCCTCTGGCTGAGACCTGAAATCCTTCCTGCTGCTTAAAAAAAGCAGTAACCACTTCCGTCTGAGCCATGTTTACTTACATTTGTTACCAGAAACACCTAAGATTATGGAAACTGAAAGGCTGGAGGAAAGTGTCCTGGACTTTCAGTTTCTTTTCTTCGGGCATTTGACAGCTGCTTGCTCTGTTCGTGTGGTTCTTTCGCACAGCAAGAGGGGTGAGAAATATTTTTTTAAAACAGGAAAATCTGGATGTGAAACCATCTCCATCAGCAAGGGCCTTCCAGGCCAAACACAGCTAGAAGTTGCCTTGATTTGGTGGGGTGGCCCTTTCCCTCCAGAAGAGGGGAGCACGAAAACCTAGGATTTCGAGCAGTGAGCAAGATTCAATTTGATAATCCAGGAGTCAACAGAGATATATGGCCCAACAGCAGTCTAGGAAGGTCCTTTTACACAGCCTCGGGACCTGGTTCACCCACATGCACCATTCCCCAAAGGATTCAGGGAGCAACCGATGTATTGCAATCTTACTGGTCTAGGCAAGGCCTGGTACAGGGACAAACATCCATTGAGGGACACGAGAACAATATGGGATCTCGAACTATAAAATACCGGCACGTGGCACCATCTAGTCAGACAACGAATTTCAAGACAAACCAAGGAATGGGACGGAAACCCCTTGGCACTGCTGATGCTCCGCTAACCCGAAAGGCGACTGAAGGCAACTGCTAGCTGGCGATCAGGGACCCACTTGGTTTAGTAACCGGACAACCCGAGCTAAATCCCCTCTATCTGCCTCTTGCAATCCAGATTTTACAGACTAGATACCGCTGGGAACCTGACTGGAAAAAGGCTGCTGCTCCATGCAGAGGTGGCACCTCAGACAGCGACGCAGCTGCGGAGGCTAAGGGCCACCCCAGCCAAACGCGCAGGGATTTTTCAAAGAGCCAGCCAGGACCCCCAAGACAGTGTGTTGTGTTTTCAGTGTCACCCATTCACATTAACCACCCCAAAGAAGACAACTTCCCACTCGGTACTCATTCAATCCTCTGGAGGCAGTGCGGGGGGGGGGGAAGGAGGTGTGGGGGTGTCTGTACCACAACCCCACCTCGGCTGGACTCAACCATTAACACAGAACGACTCCCTACAAGCAGTCACTCCCAAACAAGACAAATGCCTTATGGGATGTCACAGAACCACAGCAGTTACACCTTCAATCCCTGACCCAAGCTCTGGGCAGGCTGCAATGTCCCCAGCTGTCCCCCCACCAAGGAAGGGTGGACCCCAAAACAGGTTCTCTCCCCTGTGCTCAGAATACCACCACCTGTCAGGCCTGGGATCTCAGCCCAGTAATTCCTTCATGCTCGAAGCTACTCCTCCATAGAGACGGGGGCCCCCTCTCCCAAACCATCACTGCTCATGGTGTGTATGTCCCCCATCTCCCCCCGACCCCAGCCAGTCTACACTACCCACCCTTCCCATGCATGGCTTAGATCCCCTTGCACCTTTCCCCACACTCACAGCCTAGAGCACAACCCTACACACAATGAGCCCACACAGCCCAACTCTCCCCCCACACACCCAGCCCACGTCCCCAGCCACACATGCCAGTCCTAGGTCCCCCCTCCAATTCCTCACACCCTGGCCTAGATCCCACACACCCCCAACCTAGAACCTCTCCACATGCACGTGCCTGGCCTAGATCCTCCCCAATTTCCCACACACACTCAGCCAGGCTAGATCCCGCACATACACGGGAGCAAGCCCAGCTGGCCTAGATCCCTCTCCCACATGCCTGGCTGGCCTAGATCCCTCCTCCTCCACCTACATGCCTAGCCTAGATCCTCCCCACTTCCAGCCTACATCCCCTCAACACCTCCCCCCCCCAAACCTGGCCTAGATCCCCTCCACCATCACTGCCATGTCTAGCCACGATCTCCACATACACACACAGCGTAGATTCTCCTCTAACACACACACACCTAGCCTTGATCCCACCCCCACCGTACATGCTCAGTCTAGATTCCCCTCCAAATCCTCCTTCACGCATGCCCAGCCTAGATTCCCATCCACACACACCCCAACCTAGCATGCCAGGTCTAGATTTTTCTCCACAACCCCCACTCATGCTTGATCTTGATCCCACCTGGATCTCATACACGCTCCCCTGACACATGCCCCATTCTAGGTCCTCCTTCACACCACTGATCTAAATCCCCATCTCACATACTGACCTCCCCCTAAACACACTGGGTCTATATCCTCCTTCCCACCCCACCCTAGATTCCCACTCCACATATGCCTGCTACAGATGCCCCTTCCAGCCACCACTCTACACCTCCCTGATCTAGATCCCCCTTCCCAATCCCATGCCCAACATGCCTGATCTAGATTCCCACCCCACCACAGATGACCCTTCCCAATCCCACTCCACCCCTTGAGCACATGAGCCTGGCTGACCCTTCCCTGACCTAGATCTCAGCTCTAGATCCCCTATACACACCTCCCAGCCTGGCTCACCTGAGCCTGGCTCACCCTGCCCTGGATCCCCTATACACACCTCCCAGCCTAGCTCACCTGAGCCTGGCTCGCCCTGCCCAGCCTAGATCCCAGCCCCATCTCCCCTATACACACCTCCCAGCCTGGATCTCTGAGCCTGTCTCACCCTGCCCTAGATCCCAGCCCCATCTCCCCTATACACACCTCCCAGCCTGGATCTCTGAACCTGTCTCACCCTGCCCTAGATCCCAGCCCCAGCTTCCCTATACACACCTCCCAGCCTGGCTCACCCTGCCCTAGATCCCAGCCCCAGCTCCAGCTCCCCTATACACACCTCCCAGCCTGGATCTCTGAGCCTGGCTCACCCTGCCCTAGATCCCAGCCCCAGCTTCCCTATACACACCTCCCAGCCTGGATCTCTGAGCCTGTCTCACCCTGCCCTAGATCCCAGCCCCAGCTTCCCTATACACACCTCCCAGCCTGGCTCACCCTGCCCTGGATCCCCTATACACACCTCCCAGCCTGGATCTCTGAGCCTGCGTCGCCCTGCCCTAGATCCCAGCCCCAGCTCCCCTATACACACCTCCCAGCCTGGCTCACCCTGCCCTGGATCCCCTATACACACCTCCCAGCCTGGATCACCTGAGCCTGCGTCGCCCTGCCCCGGCCTGGATCCCAACCCCTGATAGCTCACAGTACATGTCCGTCTCGGATCACATGAACTTAGAGCCAGCTGGGTCGGGTCCCCTAGATCCACTCCCTGCGCACCCGGCCTGCCCCCCCCCGACCCCCACCCTAGCGCTCACACCGGCGCGGCCTGGCTGCCGGGCCGGGCCGTGCCGTGCCGGGCGGGGCGGGGGCGGGCGGTAAGCAAGGAAAGGCAGGCACGTACCGCAGACTGAAACCTCGGCTGCTCTTCCTGCAATAAGAGAGAGATAGAGAAACACACGCGTTACTGTCAGCGCCGCTGCCCGCGCCGAGCCGGGCCGGGCCGGGCCTGACACGGGCCGGGCCGCAGGGGGGCAGGGGGCGCCACTCACGTCGCTCTCCACCTCGATGTCATCGTTGTCGCTCATGCTGCCGGGCCTCCGGGCGCTGCGAGCCGAGCCGAGCCGGGCGGGGCGCGGGGGGGGAGCCGCGGGCAGCGCAACAACAACAGCCCGCACCGCGCAGCCACCTCCCTCCCGCAGCCCCAGCAGCGCCGCCGCCGCCGCCTCCACCACCGTGCGCCGCCCCCGGCCACGTGACCGCCGCCGCCGCGGGGCCTGCTGGGGGGTGGAGTTCGCTGGGGTGCGGGCGGCAGCCGGTGTCCCGCCTCCCCGAACTACAATTCCCAGCGGGCCCCGCGCGGCCCTGTCTTCGGCCCCGGAGCCCCCTGCGGCGGCGGCGCGCTGCACGCCGGGGGCTGTAGTCTCGGGCAAGGAGGAAGGACTCCGCGGAGAAGAAGACACGTGGATAGGAGGCGGAGAGAGTGCGGGACCCCACCCTACTAACAACCCCACGGTGCGGGGCTGTGCCCGGGCTGCTTCCGCACTTGGAACAGACCCCGCGCTGGGGTGAGGGTGTCCAAGGCCCCTACCGCACCTACGGGGCAGGGACCCCACCCTGGGGCGGGGGGTTGTGTCCAAGGCCCAAGCCCACCTAGGGGGCACGGATCCCGGGGGGGTCCAAGGCTCCTGCCAGCCTATGGGACACAGACCCTACAGTGCGTGAGACTGTGCCCAAGGCCCCTGCCGCACTTACGTGGCATAGACCCCTCCAACCCTACATTGGTGGTCTGTGGCCAAGGCTTCTCTCCTGCTAAAGACACACACACACCTAGGGGCCCCTGTCTACAGGCCCCACAGTACCCCCACTGGAATGGCTCTGCCCAAGAACTCCACAGATCCTAGGGGCTGTCCTAGTTTGATGGCAGTCTGGGAGGGGAAGCTTGCACCCCTGCTGCCTGTGCTGTGGGGGCACAGTCAGGCCATGCCTCAATGAGCTCCCATGCTAAGAAGAGGGGATGGGGACAGAACACACATGCAAACAGTGCCAGGGAGAATTGTTAATGATGTGTGGCAATGGGGAACCGGTTCTGTACTTAGGGGACAGAGGGTGAGATGGGGGAATGAGGATAGGGGAAGGAAGGGGAAGAGGACCCCTCACCACTTGACAGCTGGGTAGCTGTGCAGGCAGGGTTCTGTAGGTGTCAAGGAGGAGGCAAATGTAAAGAGGGATTTAGAGGAGAATAAGATGGTGGCTGATGGATTTTATCCCATGCGTAAGGGGCTGCAGCATGGGAGAAAGCACAGAGCTATGTAAGGGAAAAACTGATGGTGGGCAGGAAAGGTTGAGAATGCAGGTGGAGTAAAGATGGAGGTCAGTGTCACGCTAGGTTACTAGAGTATCTAGGTAACAGGGAGCGCTAAGCTGAGGGGCCTTATGGGTAAAGACAAGGGCCCAGATCCTTGAAGATATTTAGACATCTAACTTCCACTGATTTCAGTGGTGGTTGGATGCCTAAATACCTTGGAGCATCTTGTCCAGCAAGCTCACGTTTGATGGGAAGGTGAAGGGGGAGCCTGCAGGGGGACTCAGGGGCTGACAAGCTCAGACCCACAAGCCAGAAAGATGATCTTAGCAGCAGCCTTCCGAGTAAACTTGAGGGAAGTAGGGCTGCAGTAGCCAAAGCCAGAAAGGAGGAGGTTTGAACAGTCAAGATGTGAGATGAGATTTTCGGCTGCGTGGGCAGGAGGGAAAGGCTGGACCTCTGTGATATTAACGTGAGAAGGAAATTCTTCCTACGTCATCAATAACTAGGGAGGACACTAAACAGCAACTATTAAAGTTAAATTTGATAACTTGCACCTAATAGCATTAAGAGAATTGGCCAATTCTCTGAACTATTGTTGATTTTTAACAAAACTTCCTATTAAATTTATTACCGTGCTGCCTAGTAGCCCTAGTCATTGACCAGGGCTCTATTGTGCTAGGTGCTGTACAGACACAGAACAAAAAGACAGTTGCTGCCCCGAAGAGCTTGAAACTGGGGGGAAGTTCCAGAGGGCAGGGGGAGAAAAGCTAGAGTCATACCAAATGCTTAAACAGAATAAACTAGGGATAACAGCAGACCACTGAGCCTGGCATCACTGCCAGGAAAATTGTGGGAAGGCTTATATGGGACACAATCAGTAAAGAATTAAGAACTAGTAGCATAATTTTTGTCAGTCAACAGGGCTGTATGGAAAAATGAGTCTTATCAATCACACCTGCTGTGGTGTTTTTTTTATGAGATCATAAGTTTGATTGATAAAAGTAATGGCGTTGATACCATTTGTGATGGGTTCGGTCACAGAGACCCCCTTGGGACTGTCACCTGACGTGCTGCAATTACCTCCGAGCCTGTTTTCTCTGCCAGCTTGGGACTCCAGAACCCTGCCTTATTGAGCCAGACACACTAGCCTGCTGCAACACAGACCCAGGTCTGGTCCATGCCCCCAAAGCTGCAGGCTTTAACTAAAAACTGCTCAGCAGGTTTCCTATCTCCAGCACCCAGACACCCAGCTCCCAATGGGATCCAAACCCCAAATAAATCCATTTTACTCTGTATAAAGCTTATACAGGGTAAACTCATAAATTGTCTGCCCTCTATAACACTGATCGAGAGATATGCACAGCTGTTTGCTCCCCCAGGTATTAATCACTTACTCTGGGTTCATTAATAAACAAAAGTGATTTTATTAAGTATAAAAAATAGGATTCAAGTGGCTTCAAGTAATAACAGACAGAACAAAGTAAGTCACTAAGCAAAATAAAGCAAGAACACACAAGTCTAAGCCTAATACAGTAAGAAACTGATTACAGGTAATATCTCACCCTCGGAGATGTTCCAATAAGCTTCTTTCACAGACTAGACTCCTTCCTAGTCTGGGCCCAATCCTTTCCCCTGGTACTGTCCTTGTTAGTTCCAGCAGACATCTTAGATGGAAAACAGATGTTCTCATGACTGGCAGCCCCCTTTGTTCTGTTCCACCCCCTTTTATAACTTTGGCACAAGATGGGAATTTTTTGTCTCTCTGGGTCCCCACCCCTCCTTCTAAAAGGAAAAACACCAGGTTTAAGATGGATTCCAGTATCAGGTGACATGTTCACATGTCCTGTGAGACCCCAGCCTCCATTCTTCCTGGGCTGGCCTGCAGGCACCCAGGAAGGTTTGCAAGTAAACAGACCATTTACAACCAATTGTCCTAGTCAATGGGAGCCATCAAGCTTCCAAACCACCATTAATGGCCCACACTTTGCATAATTACAATAGGACCTCAGAGCTATACTTCATATTGCTTGCTTCAGATACAAGAATGATACATGCATACAAATAGGATGACCACACTCAGTAGATTATAAGCTTTGTAATGATACCTTACAAGAGACCTTTTGCCTAAAGCATATTCCAGTTACATCATATTCATATTCATAAGCATATTTCCTTAAAACATTATGGAGTGCAACATCACACCATTTGCTTAGAGAGGCAAGGTAGGCGAGGTAATATCTGTTATTGGACCAACTGCTGTTGGCGAAAGAGACTAGCTTTTGAGCTTCCAGAGAGCTCTTAAACAAAATAGATTGAGCTTCTTGAGACTGTTTTTATTCAACAAAGAGAAGGTTAAAGGGGTGACTTGATCACAGTCTAGAAGTACGTACATGGGGAACAAATATTTAATGATGGGCTCTTCAGTCTAGCAGAGAAAGGTCTAACACAATCCAATGGCTGGAAGTTGAAGCTAGAAAAATTGAGACTGGAAATTTAACAGTGAGAGTAATTAACCAATTGAACAATTTACCAAGGGTCATGGTGGATTCTTCATCACTGACAAATTTTAAAGTAAGGCTGGATGTTTTTCTACAAGCTGCTCTAAGAATTATTCTGGGGCAGGTCTCCGGCCTGTGTTAGACAGGAGGTCAGACCAGATGATCACAAAGGTCCCTTCTAACCTTGGAATCTATGAATTTATGAAATGGCAAGATTTTTAGACAGAGCCTGAATACGCAGGTGTACTCTAGAGAGGCCAAGCCATAGATGCAGCCCAGACAATGGCCTGAGTGGGAGGATGGCGGTGCTGTGTCCACAGTGAAAGGAGGGGTTGACTTGGGGGGAAAAGATCAAGAGCTCAGTTTGGGCCATGTTGATAATTGGATGTCCATGTGAAGACGTCGGAAAGATGGGCTGAGGTGCTGGATTGGACAAAGGATGTGTGATAAATGAAAGGGGGGGGGGTAGCTCCCTTTTATGGACACCCAGCCAGTTAGCTATAAAATTCCTCTTAGTAGCTGTTCTCTACTTGCTTTACCTGTAAAGGGTTAAAAGTCTCAATGGTCTGCATAGGTAAAAGGAAGTGAATGGGCACCTGACCAAAGGAGCCAATGTTGTTTTGCTTGTAACCTTTAAGCTGGACCTCAAGAAATCTATCCTTGATGCTTAATCCTTGTAATTTTTTTTAATCTGGCAAAAGCCTAAATTCCCAGATGTATTTTCTTTCTTTTTATTAATAAAATTTACCTTTTTTAAGAACAGAACTGGATTTTTGTGTCTTAAGAGGTTTGTGCACATTTTTTAAAATTAGCTGGTGGCAACAGCTGATTTCTTTCTCTTTCTTTCTTTCTCAGCCCTTCCCCGGAGGGGGTGTGTGTGAAAGGGCTTGAGGGTACCCCACAGGAAGGAATTCCCAAGTGAGCCTACCTGGTCTTTCAAAGGGGTTCTGCACTTGGGTGGTGGCAGCATCTACCAATCCAAGGTCAGAGAAAAGCTGTAACTTTGGGAGTTAAATATAAGCCTGGAGTGGCCAGTATTATTTGTTAGAATCCTTGTGGGCCCCCACCTTCTACACTTGAAGTGCCAGAGTGGGGAATCAGCCTTGACAGGGGGATAGCTCATAGGCAGAGAGGGAGAGCTGTGTGTTGGAGACTTCACTTTTTAGGGCTGCAGGCCATCAGGTCAGTGCTGTGGTTGGGTCTGATAGGCAGGAGACGATTAGGGACACCAAAAGGGGGATCGTTCTTCCCTCCCCCCAATCCATTTGCATTCAGATCAACTGTGGGGGGGGATGAGAGGAGTCCTTTGAGAGGAGTGGGGGGCTCAGGTGGAGCCCTCCCTCTCTGAGTGGTGAATTCAGGGCCCCTCCACTCGTTCTGAGTATGGGAGTGGGAGCACTCCTAGAATTCACAGCAAGTGGCATTGGCAGGCCACACCGCCAGACTGTGACCCAGTGGCAGGGCTGGGGGAAGAGGGGAAGCACGGGAGGGAGGGGCACAAATGAGGTAGGGGAGGCAGGATCTAGGGGGAAGGAAACTTGGATTGAGGTCATGGGTGAACACCCCCATGCTGTGTGCTGGATTTCAGCACCCTCAGCCAATAGCCCACTCTTCCCCACCACATAGGATGAGGAAAGGTGCTGTGTTCAGTGTTCTCTAGAGCCGTGGTTTTCATACTTTTTTTTCCTTGCGATCCAGTGGAAGAAAAACACCTATCCCCACGACCCAAACAATATCATAAAATCACAACAAAGGGCAGTACATGCTAGCTTTAACCAGCGATGTTACTTGTAAAACATTTTTAAATACAGCATAAATACAATAAAAAAAGACAATCAGGTTGAGTTTCACTTACTTAATATGACGGGTGGACCTGCCTGTTGTTCATGATCTCGTTCCAATCTGGATCACAAGATGAAAGGCCACCCGCATATCAGGTGCACTGTTGAGTCGGTTTCTTTCTTTTGTTTTTAACCTTATCAAAGTCGAAAATCCCAGTTCGCACATGTAGGGTGTTGTGAACCATACCAACAACAGAGCACTAATCTTACTTAACAGTGGATATTCTTTGAAAACACTTATCCAGGACTATGACAAATTTAATGTCTTGGGGCGTGTTTTGAGTGTGATATCATGGGTGAGTCGCAGCAGCTCTTTTTCTTGTTCAGGCATCACGTTTAGCTCCGTTATTAAGTCAGGATTTTCAAAAGCAAAAAGATCTTTCACCCAATGCCTTTCCTTCAAATTTTCAAAACCTTCTGCTGGGAAGGAGTGACTAAAACTGTCAGACAGAGCAGCAAGATGTAACTGTATGACACTTTTAATTTCATTCACTTTTTCTTCACTGATGCTGTTCTCCTCAGTGTGTTGTAACCGTGTTGGGCGCATGTAGTAGCTCGGATGATTCCTCTTCAGTTGTGCTTGCCACAGTGCTGATAACTTTTGGAATGCTTAGATCTGTTCACAGTTCGAAACAAAGACTTCTTTGTAACTTCAAATTCAGTTAGTTTAAAATTGAGAAAATGTCAGCTAGAGATGACAACTTTATTAACCAACTGTCATCGTCAAACAAATTTGCCAAGTTTGTTTCTCTACCAGAAAAATATACGGTGTGACAACACCGTCTGTTTTTTCCCCAAATACAGAACAGAAATATTTATTGAACACTTCTGCCTTTTCTGCATTATTATTGATAATTCTACCATTTCCATCTAGTAATGGACCAATACCATTATTAGGATTCTTTTTGTTCCTAATATTCTTTAAAAAACTCCTTCTTATTGTCCCTAACTCTTGGCCATAGATTTCTTTGTATCCCTTGAATGACTTCCCTTATCCATTTTCTACAATTCCTAGCTTCTGATTTATATTCATTATTATCAACTTTCCCTTTCTTCCATTTATTATATATCATTTTTATAGCTGCCTTCACTTCCCCTCTAAACCAGGTCAGTTTTTAACTAATGCAGTCTTCTTCCTTAATTTTGGCTTTTGGGGCCTCTAGTAAAGTGTTCTCAAATAATTTTAATTCATGTTTTTTCCGGATTAAATTCTTCCTTCCAGCTGATTTCACTCATAATTGTTTTCAGCTTTGTGAAACTGGTCCTGTTAAAGTAACAAGTATATATATAGTCTGGTCTGGACTTTACTCTGTTTGCACATTATAAATGTTATCAGATCACGATCACTTTTACCTAAGTTATCATAAATTTTTAGGTATCGTCAGTTCCTGTGTGTCTGTCAAAACAACGTGTAATATAAAATGCCCTGTGTTGGATGCAACACTTTGTGAGTTAGGAAACTGTTATTTATCATATTTAGGAATTCCAAGGATGTTTTAGTACTGGCAGCATGAGATCTCTAGCATTTGGCACTCCATGATCATGCAACCTTTTTTCCTATAAATTATTGATAGGTGTGTAAGGAGCTGGTCATGTTGTTCCCTAATGTGATTTGGTGGGCTGTAGCAGACACTAACTAATACCACATCTTGTGCTTTATCTATTAGGATCCATAAGCATTCAAGGTCATTTTCTTCCAAGTTATCAGTGACTTGGAAACAGGTAATGCCATTTTTGACATAGAGGGCCACTCCTCCTCCCCTTTTGCCCATTTGATCCTTCCTAAATAGGTTATGTCTTGGAGTGGATTGTAAACATCTTCAATTTGCTCATTGTCATAGTCTGTTGTAGGGGCGTAGACTTGTACCACTGTGATATTAAATGGTACTGCCTTTAGACAGATGGAAATAAGCCCGCTGGACATTGGGCAGCATCCTAATACTGAATTCTTGATATCTTTATGCACAAGAAATCCTATACCGTTGACATGTTTGTCCTCTCCACTGTAATAGAGTACATGGCCTTCTTCTGTTAGTGCCTCTCCAAAGTTCTTCCAGCTGACCTCAGAGATTCCTAGGAGGTGCCAGGTGTATTGTTCCATTTCGTACGTGAGTTCTTTCAACTTCCCTAGTTGTCTCAATGTCCTTACATTCCATGTGGCTATGGTGATGTTATCTCTTCCACGGATCCTCTTTGTTGGGTTACACCAGTAGTATACTTTTCGCGTCCACCCTGGTGGGAGACGGATGGCGCGGTCATTATTAACCCGGGCTGTGACCAATCTGGTATGAACATGGTTGACTTGCTCATCATATGGTGTGTCTTGGGCAAATTTCTAACCTGGCAGAGCCCATCCCTCTCCAGGCAGCCCCCTTTTAGTCGCCTCTTACGACATGCAGGAGGAGCAGTGGGCCTATTCGGTCACCAGACCCTGATTTTTACAATCAGCTCCAAGATATCATTGATAAGGTACACAAGAAAGATATCCTGATTGTACAGGGAGATTGGAATACTAAAGTGGGTACTGACGTACAGGCAGATTGGCGAGATTATTGTGGCCCTTTCTGTAATGCGGTAACCAATGAGAGAGGATTGAGATTTTTGGAGTTTGCCAGCTATAACAATCTGGTTCTTGCAAACACATTAGGAGCACATAAAGCATCCAGACAATCAACGTGGCATGCACCTGATGGTCTACATCACAGCCAGATCGACTACATCATGGTGCAAAACCGATTTTGTTCTGGGATTAACAGAGCTAAAACGAGGAGCTTCGCCAGTGCTGATATTGGAAGTGATCACGACCTTGTGATGCTAAACTTTTGGCTGCGGTTAAGGAAAATCGTCAGGCCAAAGTTCACCAGAACCAAGTTTGACTTAGAAAGACTCAGAGACCGAAACATTGCAGAGTCATTCCAAGCAACGATCGGCGAAAAATTTGCCTCACGGCTTGCTCTAGAGGAGGACGTAGAAACAATGACCAACAATTTCAATGCTGTAATGAATAAGGCAGCAATGGACATCATTGGGAAACACTGTAAGAAGACAAAACCATGGTTCACAAATGAAATATTACAAATGTGTGACATTAGAAAAGAACTCAAGAAAGACAAGAACAGCACTGAGGGAGCTGGTAAATACAAAGCAATTGGCAGAAAGATCAAGAAAGAAATGAAGGTGGCCAAGGAGATATGGATCGAAAAACATTGCTCTAAAATTGAAGAGTATATCAATAATAAAAATAGCAAACGAGCCCTCCAGGTTGTAAAAGATCTGACAAAGGAAAGATGGACCAAAGCTAACACAATTCAAGACAAAGAAGGGAACAATCATACAGAAGAAAGGGACATCATCAATAGGTGGACAAACTATTGCTCTGACCTATACAACAACCAGACAAATGGAGATCCTAGTGTCCTAGACAGCCCAGATTCAACAGAGGAGGATGACTTTCCAATACTGCGTGAAGAAGTGGAGACAGCTATGAAATCACTCAAGAACGGAAAGGCTACAGGTATTGACAATACCCCAGCCGAACTGATGAAATTCGGAGAAGAAATAGTAATGGATGTACTCACCAAGATCTGGCAGACCAGTGAGTGGCCCTCCACATGGACACAGTCACTAATCATCACTCTGCCAAAGAAAGGCAACCTGCAATTGTGTCAAAATTACTGGACCATAAGCTTAATTAGCCATCCCAGCAAAGTGATGTTGAAAGTCATATTGAACAGATTGAAGCCACAAGCGGAGAATATCATTGCTGAAGATCAGGCTGGCTTTCGTGCTGAGAGAAGTACCACAGAACAGATTTTCATCCTTCATGTTCTATGTGAGAAGTACTTACACCACCAGCAGGACATCTACCATGTCTTTGTTGACTTCAAGAAGGCATTTGACAGAGTATGGCATGAAGCTCTCTGGGCAACCATGAAGAAGTACAATGTTGGTTGTAAGCTTATTCTTACCATTAAACAGCTGTATGCCAAAGCCAACAGTGCAGTTCTCATCAATGGCACAATAGGAGGGTGGTTTTGCACCACTGTTGGAGTCCAGCAAGGCTGCCTTCTTTCACCCACACTGTTCAACATCTACTTGGAGAGCATAATGACTGATCACCTAGAAGATCACATATGCACAGTCAGCACTGGGGGCAAACAATCTCAAATCTTCAGTTCACTGATGACATTGACGGCCTGGCAGGCAGCGAAGATGAACTTGCCAACCTTGTGAAATGATTGGATGAAACCTCCACAAAATACGGCATGGAAATCAATGCGGAGAAAACCAAGCTGATGACAAACAAACATGACGGCATCAGCTCACAAATCACTGTCAGTGGACAAGAGCTGGAGACAGTGAAACAGTTCAAATATTTGGGGGCAATCATCACTGATGAAGGATCAAAGGCAGAAATTCTAGCAAGAACTGTGCAAACAACAGCAGCAGTGGCAAAGCTAAAACCAATTTGGAGGAATAAGAAAATCTCCCTGGAATCCAAACTGAAACTGCTGAATGCATTGGTCACCTCCATTTTTCTGTATGTGTGCGAGACATGGACCCATACGGCAGAACTTGAACGGAAAATACAGGTAGTAGAGATGAGATACTTCCGTAAAATCCTGGGCATCTCCTACTTCGACCACGTCATTAATGAAGAGGTCAGTAACATCATCACCCAATGCGCTGGGTCATATGAAGACCTCCTGATGGCAATGAAGAAGCGCAAGCTGAAGTGGTGTGGCCACGTAACAAGATCATTTGGCCTCATAAGCATCGACTCCGTGGGGAAAAATTAGTGGGTGCTCTGCATCCACCGGCAGCCAAGCTCCCCACCCCACCCCACCTCACTTCCGCCTCCTCCCCTGAGTGTGCCACATCCCCGCTCCTCCACCTACCTCCCAGCGTAAGCTCTGGGAGGGAGGAGCGGGAATGTGGCACGCTCAGGGGAGGAGGCAGAGCCAGGGTGGGGGTTTGGGGAAGGAGTTGGAATAGGGGCAGGGAGGAGAGGGCGGAGTTGGGGCGGGGACTTTGGGGAATGGGTTGGAATGGGGGTGGGAGGGGCAGGGGTGGAGTCAGGGCGGGGCCGGGGGCAGAGTGGTGTCGAGCACTCACCGGCGCCAGTAGAAGTCAGCGCCTATGTTTGGCCTATCCAAGATCATCCTCCAAGGGACAGTACAGGGGAAGAGAAGAAGAGTAGACAGAAGAAGAGATGGATTGACAACATAAAAGAGTGGACAGGAATGGACTTTGGAAACTCAAGCACTGACAAACAATCGTCAGCGGTGGAGACAATTGGTTGATTGCTCATCAGTGATGGTGCCCCAATGACCAATGTGGTTATGGGAGTGATGATGATGATGAAATAGTTTATACCCATTGATTTTATCATCCAGTTGTGGGAATGATCCCACCGGGTTTCAGTAATACCAACTAGATCAAATTTACACTCATAAATGAGCAATTCCAATTCCTTTGGTTTGTTACCCAGGCTCCTAGCATTGGTGTTTAGGCAATTAATTACATTAATCTCTTCATGTCCTTTGAGTCTTTGATTAATGTTTGCGAGGAAGAGGCACCAAATCCCTGGGGCACTTAGTCTTGTAGCTTTACCACAGCAAATTAGAGGGGTGTGGAAAAGAGATTTAGCCCCTTCCCCCCCCACCCCCATGGAGCTCTGACCCAGCCACAGGGTAGCACCAGCCCATCTGGGCCAGGGATCTGCTGGTGGTGGGTGCAGGCCAGACTTGGAGCTGAGAGGCAGGGTGACTCAAAGTAGGAGCTAGAGGGGGCGGTGCCAAGTGGGGAGAGAGGGAGCTGCAGGCCCAAAACACATGTGGAAGGACGTGGTCCGATGGGGGGGGGGGGGGGAAGGGCTAGTGTGGGGTCCGACTGGGTGGGGAGAAGGGACCAGTGTGGGACCTGGCCAGGTGGGGGAGGGGGACCCAGACCAGTGAAGGAGAAGGCTGCTGTGGGATCCCATCCACTGTGAGGGGGAGGGGCCATCACAGGGCCTGGGCCAGGTGTGGGAGTGCATGTTGGGGTCACTGCATGGTGTGTGGAAGTGTTCTGGGAGCCATGGGGAGTGACCCCATACAGTAGCTGTACCTTATTGGGGTGGCAAAGATCAGGCAGCAGGGGCAGTGCTGGGCCCAGGCATGATCCCCTTTGCTCTGCACCTCTCAGCTCTCATCCTCATACTGGCAGCTGCCCTGGGTCTCTCCCCCCTAATGTAACTCTCCTGGGCTGCTTGTTATCATCTCCTGCCTGCTCCAGGGGGTCCTGCTGTGTCTCCTCCCAGCTCCACCCACTCAGCCCCAGCTCCCCAGGGCTGCAGGGCAGGGGGGCTGTTCATAAATGACATAAGGCATTAGGGGGTGGCTGGGTCTGGAAAACCACTAAAGTGTATTCTGTAATTGATGGGCTGCCCCATGGCTGGGGGAGGGCGCTCTGTCCCTGGCCTGCTGTTTTGCGTGCCCCTCTGGATGGCTGGAGCAGGGGCAGTTCCAGATTGACAAGAGGGATTGAAAATAGGCTATAGGGGCCAGTGACACCTAACTCCTCCAGGGTGGGCGCAGAGCAGCTGCTCTAGGGAGCACAGGCGCCACTCCCACAGCCCCATGCCTAGTGAACACATGGCCCACCCACTCCATGCCAAGCCAGGTCTGTGGGCAGCAGCTGTCCCCCAAAGTCCCGGCTCTGCCACAGCACCTCCCCCCACCATCATTATGGGTTCCGACTGTTTCACCCTCCTCTTGAGGAAGATCAGAGTTGAGTCCCCTCTCCTGCCGCCTCTTTCCCTTCGCAAAGTTCCTCACTGAGAGGCCAGGGAGCCAGCCTGGCAAGGCAACTATGAGCCCCGCCTGGCAATAGCTGGTCTGGGCCAAGGTGCCAGTGTGCGTGGGCATCTGGCCTATGAGTGACCTCCCCACCCAGGACACAACCCAGCAAGCCCCCTCAGCCCAGATACACACAGTCCCAGCAGCTCAGAGAGAGGATCTTTATTGGGAAAGGGCCTTTACAAAGCACAGTAGGACACGGGAGGTGTGGGGGGCAGCGTCCAGTACCCAGAACTCAGCCTGCAGACACGATATGCTCTGCTTCTTGCTGGGACAGGGACGGGGAAAAGCAGCTCAAGCAGCAGGAATCACAGCTCCTCTACTGCAGGGCAGGGCTTTACAGCACCTGGCCTCATGGGCTTCCCCGCTCACACAGGCGCCAGACCTCAGTAGGCTGCTGAGGGTGGGGCTGGGCCTTCCCCTCCTGGAAGGGGGCACTGGCAGAGGGCTCTCCATGCCCCTCCCTTGCTTTGCCAGGAGAAGGCAGCTGTGGGGGCTGGCATCGTCCCCTTATGTGGGTCCCATCTGTGCTGGGAAAAGCGACTGCTGCCCTTTTCAGATGGGAACAGCCCTGGTGCCCATGCACAAAGGGCAACGCTCAGTGCCAGCCACTCCACGTTTGGCAGAGGGCAGATCCCAAGCCCCAGAGTATCCAGCATGATAACACAGGACTACTCCACCGTGCACCAGCCTCTCCACGCACTGCCCAGGGCTGGGCCCGTTACGGACAGCACCATGCACAGTCCAGAGCTGACACGAGCCGGGAGACTGGGCCTGATTCCTGACCAGCTCCTACAGCACAAAGGCCCCTGGAGACCTCAACCAGGGCAGGGGGCGCTCTGGGAGCAGCCCAGAGGGACTGATGCTAAACAGCCCCATAGCAAACCTGCTCTATGGAATGGACTGGGAGTCCCGGCAGAACAGGGCTCCAGTGCCCTCTGGAGCAGTCACCGAGTCACCGTGGTGTGCGGGGTCCTCTCTCTGCCTCCAGTCCCCTCCCACCAGGCTTGGAAGAGGGTGGGGGATTCTGCCAGGCCTGGCTGGCACAGGGCGGTGGGGACAATCCAGCACCACAGTCAGTGGGCGAAACAGGGGGGAAGCTGCAGTGAGTTGGTGATGGTGGCGGGCATGGGGGGCATGGGCGGCCCCCTAGCCCACGTTCTCTCCATCCTCCTCCCCCAGTGCCTGCTCGTAAGCACACTTCTGCTGGCGCCGCTGCCCGCCGGGCCCTGCCCGCTCCTCCCGGGACCCGTCGCTGTCCTGCTCAGACTCCCCCTCCGAGCCCGTTTCGTCCGAGTTCTCGGCCTCCAGGTAGCGGTAGCCCCGCACCTTGTGCCGCGGCTTGGGGATCTTGGGCACGCGGTAGAGCACGTGCCGTGCCAGCTTGTGCTCCATCCACAGATAGGAGAGCACCGAGGCCACCAGGGTCAGCAGCATGATGGACAGCTTGGCCTAGGGGATGGGCGAGAGCACACTGAGCAGGGGTAGGGCTGGACTCTCCCCCACCCCTGCCCCCCACCAGCTGGGCCCACCCCTCCCCCCCAACCACCTGAGCCAGGCTGCCTGCCTCACCCAGAGGGGGAAATGATGGGAAAGGCAGTTCCAGGAAGGGGCTTGTCCTGACTGAGGCCGGGGCCAGGCCCATGACTAACCAGTTTGATCCAGAACCAAAGGAAAGTCTCAGCCCATTATGCCTGCGCCTCCAGGTCCTTGCAGCCCCACTGGGGAGCAGGGTTATTGCCCCTATGGCTGGAGAAAATGGCTCCTGTCCCACACACCCTGCCCTCGGGACCCTGCCCCCCTGGGGATCGTGGTGTCAGGCCTGCACCTCCCATGAACCCAGCCCCCTGTGCCCTGCCCCACTGAAGAGCAGGCTGGGAGCAGCCCCCGCTCACCTTCATGGGCAGCCCCGACCACAGGTACACCACAAAGATGGCCAGCGCCTGCCACCAGTGGTAGATGGTGAAGACGAAGTCCTGGCGCTCCTTGTCTTGGTACAGCATTCCCAGGAGCGCTGCGGGGGGACAGACAGACGGACAGACAGACAGCGGGCATCAGACAGCGGCTCCTCCCCCATGCTGGACATGGTCACAGTTGCTGGGTCCACTGGGGCCCAGGGAGATGGGGGGCTTCCAACTGCACAGACGGACCCAAAGCCCCATTCCAGAGCCACTGGGCTACCCCCCCCCCCATGGGGGAGGTATCATGGGGAGCGATGAGCAGGGTCCAGCTGGCATTGGGCCCGGGGCTCCACCCCACCTCCGCTGACCCCGCTACTCACTGCTGAGGCTGGTCTTGTTCAGGGCGCTGCCCAGCCCCCAGAGCACAGCCACCAGGTAGAGCAGGGGGGCTTGGTCTGGGCCACGTGGCTTGGGCGCCCAGCAGAACAGGCCGATGAGCAGGATGGCATGGACGGCAGCTCCGGCCAACAGTGGGGCCTGGCGGGGCAGGCGCAGCATGGACAGCGTCAGGCTGGAGCAGGCCGCAGCTGAGAAGCCGTAGGCCATGATGATGTAGGCCAGCTTCTCCAGGCCAATGGCACAGACAGCGTAATTCTGAGGTGAGGGGCAGATGCTGGTTAGCATGGCATGGCCGGCCCCCCACCAGAGTGCAGCCCCCCATCCCCCACCCCTCCCGCTCCCCAGCCCAGTGCAGCTCCCCCTCCCACTTCTGCTCCCCCAGCAAAGCACAGCCTCCCTGCTCCCCCAGCAGAGCGCACCCCCATCCAATCCCCCACCCCTTCTGCATGCAGCCCCACCACCATAGTGCAGCCCCCCACCCCTTTGCCTGTGCCAGCCCCCCACCAGAGCACTGTACCCCACCCCTTCTGCTGTGGCCTCCCCAACCCCTACGGGGGACCCCAGAGAGGGGCGCAGCCGTACCAGGGAGAAGCCGGTGCAGACGAAGAGCACCTCGAAGCCGCTGTAGATGAAGAAGGGGAAGAGGTGGCGCAGGCGATAGTCCCGCATGTGCTTGAAGGGCTGCTGGAAGATGTTGCCCCAGCCGATGCTGCGCAGGTCGATTTCCTCCGTGGGGCGATAGGCTGAGCCACACAGGATCAGCACCTGGGGGCGGGGGGTGAGTACGGGAGACCCCGTAACCCGGAGGAGTAGGGACCCTGTGCCAAGCGGGGGCTCTGCCACTCCTTGCACAGGGTGAGCTAGGGAGTGATGGGAGGAGCTGCCCAGGGCTGTGGGTCAGGCTGGGTGTGGGGGGACAGCTGAGGGGGCCGTAGCCCTGAGGAGACCAATCCCCCTCTTCAGCAACTGCCCCATTCCACAGCTCCCACCATGGGCTCCCTGACCCCACCACACCCACCTGGGGGAGCTCGGGTGGTGAGCATGGAGGGGGTAGCAGCACAGCATGGAGAGGAAAGCCCTGCCCCCATTCCCGCCCACCGGTCCATACCATGACCCTGGAGAGGAAGGTCCCACCCCGATCCCTTCTCAACAGGTCCAGTCCGTACCATGGGCATGGAGAGGAAGGCCCCGCCCCCGCTGCCCCACCCCACCAGTCCATACCATGAGCATGGAGGGGAAGACCCCCACACACTCCTCTGCTGGTCCATACCATGAGCATGGAGAGGAAGACCCCTACACACTCCCCTGACGGTCCGTACCATGAGGATGGAGAGGAAGGCCCTGCCCCCGCTGCCCCACCCCACCAGTCCATACCATGAGCATGGAGAGGAAGGCTGCGCCCATGAGCACGCTCTCGACGATGATGAGGTTGATGCTGCGCGGCAGGCTCTGCAGCACGGTGGCGTTGAAGCCGGGGAGCATGCCTTTGCTCAGCGTGCCTGAGGAGCAAACATGGCGTCACAGCCCAGCCAGCCTGCAGGGGGCGCTCAGAGCCCCACCTAGAGGGGGGGCGTGGGACTCCAGGCGGGCGCTCCGGCAGCGAGGAGGGGGCAGGGGCAGTGCCCAGGAGACGTGTCAGGAAGCAACAGGCAGGAGCGCTGGGGTGAGGGGAATGGAAGTGGCAAGGATAAGGACGGGACAGGAGGAGCCAGTCTGCACTAGTTGGGTAATGCCGCCCCTCCGCAGATGCTCACCGCAGTTCTTCACATTGCAGAGTGTGTGGTTCAGGTCATACAGGTACGAATTCAGGAAGAAAAGCATGGGCATCTGGGCGCAGACGAAGCTCAGCTGGAACAGAAGAACAGGGAGGAGGTGAGGCCGGGCCTGTCCCACGTGTGCGTGGGGGTCTCCTACCACAGCCCAGCGACACCAGCACACTCCACTCCACCCGCAGCTCTGTGCCGGGACAGGAGGCCCAGCACTGCCCAGGGCCAGCCCCCGTGCCAGCACAGCCCACTGCATTTCCTGGACTTGGTGCAACCACACCTCCTGCTTCTCAACACATGAGAACCAAGCTGCAGCCAGACTGCCCCCTGTGCCCAGCCCACCTCCTTGCCCCCCCCAGCGCCTCCCCCGCGCCCAGCCCGCCTCCCTGCCCCCCCAGCGCCTCCCCCGCGCCCAGCCTCCCTGTTCTCCTCCCAAGCCCAGCCTAGCTCCATGCCCCCCAATACAGCCCCAGTGCCTAGCCCACCTCCCTGCCCACTCCCCAGTGCCTTGCTTTCCCCCATCCCCAGTACCCATGCATCAGTGCCCAGCCAACACCTAGCCCATGGGCCACCTCCCTGCCCCCTCCCCAGTACCCCCAGCCCCCACCCTCCTCCCTGCCCAGACAATGCCTAGCCCCCGGCCCATCTCCCTGCCCCCTCCCCAGTACCCCAGGCCCTGCCCTCACGTGGAAGCAGCCATAGAAGAGGCTCTGGAAGGTGATGATGTAGGTGTTGTAGGCACCACGTGGGGCACGCTGCTGCTCCAGCACATGCTCCTCCTTGTAGTTCACATATTCGTAGTACTTCTGTGCCATCCTGCAGGGGGTGATGGTGAGCATGAAATGGGGGAGGGGAGCGTGGAGCAGCAGCCCTATGAGCCACACAGTGCCCACCAGGGGGGCACACCCCCTCCTCCCCAGGAACGCCAACACCCGAGCGCCCATCCCCCTGCAGCAACGCCCACGCCCCATTACCCGAGGGCCCCCCGCCCCCCAGCAGGTGGGGCCCTGCTCCATGGCAGCTCACCGGGTGACGTAGTTGCCCAGGGAGGCCCAGAGGGGTACAATGGCCACACCGATGGCCACGGCCGAGGGCACCAGCGTGTAGTAGCGCTCCCAGTAGTTGGTGGAGACGAAGAGGGCGTAGATCCCCACGGCCAGAAACATGGTCCACTTGGTGCCGAAGAACCTGGGCAGCCACATGGGGAGCCGGGTCAGCAGTAGGACCCCCATGTCCCCGTCCCCACCCCCCCATCCGCGGGGAGACCTGGGGCTCTGTCTGCCTCCGGGGATAGGACTTGGGTCTGCTCACCACAGGGGGCACTAGCTCAGGGGGCGGGGGCACCAGCTCTGATCAGCCCCAGGGCAGGGACTGGCTCAGGGGGGCAGGAAATGGGACATGGGGCCTTTCCCCTCTAGGGGGCACCAGCTCCGATCCAGCCCCAGAGCAGGGGCTGGCTCGGGGGGTGGGATCTCTCGGGCTCTGGAGGGTGTGCTGGTTGCAGACCGGGCTGGTGGGCAGCAGGGCTTTGGAGCTGTGCTCCGGCGCCGCTCCAGCTCCAGGCAAAAACCTGCAGCTCCGCTGCTCCAGCTCCGGGCTCTGCTCCAAAGCCCTGGTGGGCAGGGCAGGTACCTGATGAGGACGGGCGTGTAGAGCAGAGCCACGATGGGGGTGACGTTGATGCCCATCAGCATCTTGCTGTCGATGTCCTGCAGCCCCATGTTGCTGTATTTCACCTCCCGGTACGTCTCATCGTAGTGCAGGATCAGCTGCATCTGCAGCAGGCCTGGGGGGGCGGACGCACCAGGGTGAATCCTGCCCTGCACCCCACGAGCCCAGCCCAGCGCATGGGGGAGCTGAACCCAGAGGGACAGGGCCTCTTCCCCAGCCCACTGCAGGATGGGGCGGCTGGGAAAGGATGGGGGAAGTTACCAGGGCTGAGGGGCTGCCACGCAGGGGCCCTGGATGCTTGGAATCAGGCTGAGATCTGACCCACCTCCATTCCTCCCCACACTCTCCTGGGATTGGAGGGGCAGCGAGGCAGGACCCAGGGAGTGAGTGGAGTGGCAGGGACCCCCCAGCAGGTATCTGCAAGGGGTGGGGACACAGAGGAAAAGTTGTGGGGGCACCAGGAAAAACCCAGCAGCAGAGTTACGGGAGGGGGCCCCCAGATGCCATATCCCAACATCATGCCCAGGGAGGGAGCAGCGGGTGGGCCATACTCAGGGAGACACCCAGGCTGAGGGTTGGGCGGGGTGGCAGGAGGCAGGGATAGTGGGGAAGCATACCCTGGTAGACGCTGTAGGTCAGCATCCTATCCTGGCTGGGGGGCATTGGGTGGGCCCAGGAGAGGGGTGAGGCAGTGGGCCGGCCATACCCAGGTAGATGCCTGGGGGGCAGTGGGAGGGGTCGATGTGGGGCAGTGGGCGGACCATACCCAGGTAGATGCCTGGGGGGAAGTGGGTGGGGACAGGAAAGGGATGGGGCAGTGGGCGGGGCTAGTGCAGGGCAGTGGGCGGGCCATACCCAGCTAGACGCCTGGGGGGCAATGGGCGGGGCAGGGCAGAGGGCGGGCCATACCCAGGTAGACTCCATAGGTCAGCATCCCGCCCAGGCTGGCGGCCAGCACGTTTTTGATGACGGCGAGGCGCTTGCGGCGGAAGTACTTGCGCTCCTCCTCCTCCTCGTTATAGTCGGGGTTGGCACCCACAAAGTCATCCAGCTGAGGAGAACCAGGGAGCCATGAGGGAGGTGGGGCCAGACCCAGGAACCCTTTTCCCAGGGGCCAGCCCCTCACTCTGCTCCCCACGCTGCTCCGTGGTGGGGCTCTGCCAGGCACTTCTGGAACTGCCAGCACAGCAGCTGCGCTCCTTGCCCACCAATCCCCATCCACACCCCCGCCAGACAGCAACACCCCTCGGGCTGGAAGCACTGAGGGGCCCGGCTGGCCCTCGCCCAGCTCGGCTCTGACCCTCCTCGGCCCACAGCTGCCAAGACATAGCACACAGCCAGACAGGCTCAGCAGGGAATTGGGGTCTCACCTGCGCCTCCCCCACATCCAGAATAGGCACGTCACCAGCTCCCGCCACCAGTCCATCAGCTGCCACCCCATTGCCCATGGCCTCCTGGTAGCGATCGGGGTCCTTCTCCATCGCTGCGTTGACATTGCTGCCTGCAGGGCCACAGACACGGGAGAGAGAGAGACAGGAATGGGGAAAGTGCCACGACCTGGTCACAGCACCGCCACTGCCCCTCACTCCCGATACCCCCTGCTCTCCCAGCCCTGGATCCCCCACTGCTCTGCCAGTGCCCCTCACTCCCGACACCCTCTGCGCTCCCAGCCCTGGATCCCCCACTGCTCTGCCAGTGCCCCTCACTCCCGACACCCCCTGCTATCCCAGCCCTGGATCCCCCACTGCTCTGCCAGTGCCCCTCACTCCCGACACCCCCTGCTATCCCAGCCCTGGATCCCCCACTGCTCTGCCAGTGCCCCTCACTCCTGACACCCTCTGCGCTCCCAGCCCTGGATCCCCCACTGCTCTGCCAGTGCCCCTCACTCCCGACACCCCCTGCTATCCCAGCCCTGGATCCCCCACTGCTCTGCCAGTGCCCCTCACTCCCGACACCCGCTGCTATCCCAGCCCTGGATCCCCCACTGCTCTGCCAGTGCCCCTCACTCCCGACACCCCCTGCTATCCCAGCCCTGGGATCCCCACACTGCTCTGCCAGTGCCCCTCACTCCCGACACCCCCTGCTCTCCCAGCCTGGGCTCCCCACACTGCTCTGCCAGTGCCCCTCACTCCCGACACCCCCTGCTATCCAAGCCCTGGGCTCCCCACACTGCTCTGCCAGTGCCCCTCACTCCCGACACCCCCTGCTATCCCAGCCCTGGGCTCCCCACACTGCTCTGCCAGTGCCCCTCACTCCCGACACCCCCCTAATATCCCAGCCCAGGATCCCCCACTGCTCTGCCAGTGCCCCTCACTCCCGACACCCCCTGCTATCCCAGCCCTGGGCTCCCCACACTGCTCTGCCAGTGCCCCTCACTCCCGACACCCCCCTGCTATCCCAGCCCTGGATCCCCCACTGCTCTGCCGTGCCCCTCACTCCCGACACCCCCTGCTATCCCAGCCCTGGGCTCCCCACACTGCTCTGCCGTGCCCCTCACTCCCGACACCCCCTGCTATCCCAGCCCTGGGCTCCCCACACTGCTCTGCCAGTGCCCCTCACTCCCGACACCCCCTGCTATCCCAGCCCTGGGCTCCCCACACTGCTCTGCCAGTGCCCCTCACCCCCGACCCGCAGCCCCGTGGTTTGGGGGCAGGGTGGGTGGGGGAGGGGAGGGGATTCAGGAAGTTCCGTCTGACACAGAAAAACCCAAGAATGAGCAGATTCTGCCCCAACAAGAGGCACCAACGGCGGGGGCGGTAGCGGGGGTGGGGGGGGAGGAGCACGTCGGGGTGGGGCAGTTGCAGGGGTTCTTGGGCTGGGGAGGGGAGGAGGAGAACAAACAGGGGGAGGAGAATAGGGCAGGAGGAGAAGGAGGGAGGGAAGGAAGGGGGTGCAGGGAGGGGCGGAGGGGGGATCAAGCGCAGGTGCCGCCCCGGTACCTGACTCCATGGCGCTGGTGAATCCCGCAGGCTCCGGGCCGGGCTGGGACCCGGGCCGGGGGAGGGAGCGGCCAGCACTTCCCCTTTCGGCCGGGAGGAGGGAGGGGGGGCATGTCTTAAAGTGGCAGGACCCGCCCGGCCGGCCTCCGCGCTGTTGCCTCCATCAAGGTTGCCCCTTGGGATGGAGATAGAGGGGTACGATCCGTTCCCCCTCCCGCGTCCCCCTGCCCCCCAGGACCTGATTGCTGAGGGACACCCAGTTACAGCCCCTGCCCTGGAATATTATGATGACACGAGGGCACTTGCTACTGGTGCGGGGACTCAGCTCCGGCACTGCTCCTCCATCACCTTAACTCTGCCCACATCTCCTTAACTCTGGCCCCTGCAGGGGCAGCAGTGGGGACTCGCCCAGCAAATACCTCATGGCCCCCCGAGGTGAGCACCCAGCAGGGCAGAGTTAAGGGGGCATCATTGCCCCATGTGGGAAGTGGCACCCACCCTAGGTGCTGCCGGTTCCCAAGGGTGTTGGGGTCAATATGGGGTCAGGGCTGGGAACAAATTGGCTCTGATCCGCTGGCAGCAAGATGGGGCTGACCCTCCACCTGCCCTGGGGGTGAACAGGAAGCCCCCCCCCCCCCCCCGCCCGCACATACACATACTTGCTGAAGGGCCTGTATAAGGGGAGGGGACCAGTCCCAGTCAGTAGCTGCAACAGGGGGCAAAGACGGACTTAGATCTTGGCCTGGTGGTGCACTGGGATGGGAGGGGATCACAGGAACTGCCCCCACACCTCCCCAGGGTCACATGGCAGGGAGAGCCCTGGCCATTGCCAGGCAGGAGGCCCTGATCTCCATGGCGGTCTCTAGGCACTGGGGAAATCTCAGAGGGAAAGAGCTGGAGCAGCCTGCATTTGGGGATGGGGATGGGGATGGGGCAGTGTGGCCTCCTGCTCCCTTTTCTCGTAAGTACAGACACAGCAAGTGCCAATCTTAGCGCCAGCTCTCGATATTTGGAGCTTTTCTTCAAGGCCCAGCTCCCGGAGTTCCCAAAGGATCTCAACACAGCGCCCCCTAGTGCTGACCTGGGGCACTGGGCCAGCACTGACTGCCAGGGGAGAGCGCCCCCTATATACTTGCATCCCTGTGGGCTGCAGTGCTGATGTTCAGCCTGGCACTGGTCTCCAGCCAGCACCCATCAGAGGGACCCTTACCAAGAGGATGACCAGGCCAGGCGGCACAAGAGCAAGTCCACAAGCGAGCACGCCAAGCGGGGTCTCTGCAGTGAGCTCTGCCAGCCCAGCAGGCCCTGGGGCAATGGGTTCAGAACTCCACAGCTGACAGAGTGCCCCAGGTCCAGAGCCCCAGGCCCCACACAGCTTCCCCAAACCCAATCGCCCGGTGAGTGGTGGGGGGAGCGCCACCACTGGGGAAGGTGCCTGTCAGGACAGGTGTCTGATACAGGTTCCTTCTCTGCTTGGTATGTTCACCATCTGCCCTAGTGCGGCCATCTCTGCCCATGCGGCGCCCCAGCCGTGGGTCGCTAGTCCCAGCACTGCCTCACTTATGTGCTGAGTCTCCCCTTTTACTGGCTGCTCAATGTCTTTTCCCCCACCCCCTCTGCCTATCCAGATACCCCAGCCCCCGCCTCCTTTGCATCTGCCCTCCCCTAGCCCGGCCCCAGGAGTAGCCTGTTCTGGGGTGGGACTTGAAGCTAAAACTAGGGGCAGGGCCTTGGCACCTCCCCAGACAAAGCTCAGCTGCTCCGCCCAGCCATGGGCTGCCCTTGTTGGCCACTTGAAGGGCCTGTGCTGCTCCACAGCATGCTAGGATGGGAGCAGCTCCAGAGGATTGTGGGAAATTCCTGCCATGCTGCCCCGAGCAGCAGCAGGCGTATTCAGTGGGGCCTGGCTGCTCTTGTGCCCTGGAGGGGTTTGCCCCAGGGGTGTCGCATGCAGTGAACATCAGCCCCTGCTCAGGAAGTGAGCTTGCAGCGCAAAGGCCAGCCACTCGCAGCAGGCGGGAGCAGCTCACCCAGCTGACACCACGCAGCTTCGGGCAGGTTTCACTTGCCCCAACTTCCCTTTCTGCAGCAAGTCACATGCTTACCAAATTCCCTTTCCGGGGCTGCATCTGGTGGAACAGCCACCAGCTTTCATTCTCAGTTCCCCATCCAGGGCAGGCTCGTCTGTCTGGTGCCAGGAAAGAGGCGAGGGCCGTGCACTGAAGGGATGTTGAACAGATTCACAGATGTTCAGGCCCGGAGAGACCTTTAGATCAGCTAAGCCGACCTCCTGCATCACACAGGCCAGAGAACCCACCCAGTGGTCCGTGCCTCCAGCCCACAACGCCCGGCTGAGCCTGCTTGTTATACCAGCAGCCCTATTCCCATCCTTCCTTTGCACTGAATGGAGGTGGGAGTCTGGGCAATTGGGCCTGTGCCCCTGTGATTACAAACCATCATGGTGCAATTGTGCAAGGGGCAGTGGGAAGATTGCCCAGGCGGCTGGCCTGCGGCCATCTCCTAGCGCCCAACTGCCATCCTTGGCCACCTCTGCCACATCCTGGTCCTGTGGAATTTCCTAAAAGAAAAACTCAGGCGAGAAACTCCACCAAGTACAGCTGCACCAACCCCCACGCAGCTCCACAGCCATGAGCCCAGAGCCTGCAGCAACTCCCCTGCCCTCCTACCACATGGCCCCGCAGCCAGCTGGGGGTGAGTCCAGAGCCTTCAGCCCTGCAGCACAGACCGCTGGCACCTGCACTCCAGGAGGAGCTGCACTAGCTGACTGCAGTAGTTGGTTGTTATCCTCTCTGACCCAGCCACTAGCAGGAAGCCATGTAACATACTGGAAGATTCATATATTCGAAGGCCAGAAAGGACCACTGTGGTCATCTAGTCTGACCTCCTACAACACAGGCCAGGGACCTGCCCCCAAAATAATCCCTAGAGCAGAGCTTTGAGAAAAACAGCCAATCTTGATTTAAACATTGTCAGTGATGCCGAATCCACTGCAACCCTTGGTAAATTGTTCCAATGGTTAATTACCCTCCCTGTTAAACCTTGACACCTTATTTCCAGTCTGAATTTGTCTAGTTTCAACTTCCAGCCACTGGATCATGTTAGGCCTTTCTCTGCTAGACTGATAAGACCATTATTACATATTTGTTCCCCACCTAGGTACTTACAGACGGTGATCAAGTCATCCCTTAACCTGCTCTTTGTTAAGTTAAATAAATTGAGCTCCTGGAGTCTATCACTCCAAGGCAGGTTTTCCAATCCCCTAATCATTCTCTGACCCCTCTCCAATGTATCAGCACCCTTCTGGAAGTGTGCGCTCCAGATCTGGGCTCCAGATTCCAGCAGCGGGCGCGCCAGGGCCAACTACAGAGGGTGGGTTACACCTGCATTTCTGCCTCCACAGCTGAGCACGAACTCCACACTGCCCCACTGTGGCTGGGGGAGATGTGGGGCGCACACCCCTCCACTCTGGCTGACTGGTGCGCCGCAGGTGCTCTGTGCTCTCTGAGCTATCAGCGCGGGGCTCCCATTGACACTCACGTACCAGCTCACAGAGGGGGATTTACTAGGGCCACCAGAAGCTGAGTGGCGCCAGCTCCCCGGGGGCCCAGGCACCCAGCAGCCCCCAGTCCGGCCCCTAGGGGCAGCGCAGTTCAAGGGGGCAGGGCCGTACCAGTGCAATGCCTCCCCCGCCCCCTCTCTGCAGGCCCGTTGCCAGGCTGCTGCCCCCAGCCTGCTTCCCTTCCCCAACCTCCAGACGTTGCGCTCTGGGGGCGTGGAGCCCTCTACAATCTGGCTAACATGGCAGCCTCCTGGGCTGAATCCTTCCCCGCTGGTGCAGGAGGTGTGTACGTGGGGCGAGGTGGCCCCCAGGAGTGGCCAGCCTTCAGGTCCTGGTCTCCTGGACCCCAGCCCAGTGCACTCTCCCCGAGGCCAAAGGGGAAAGCCAGACGGGGGAGCATTCGTTTGCTGCAGTTCGGTTATGTGTGGCTGCTTCAGGGTGACAACGGCAGCTCAACATGGCAAGGGGGAATGTGCCCTACATGGTGCCAGAGGTGGTGAGGCAGCACGCTCCGTGTGCCACCGGCAGGTGGGTGTGACGGGGGAGGGGTGCTCTCAGTGTGCCACTAGCAAGTGGGGGGGGCCAGGGGTTCTTAGTGTGAGAGGCGATGATGGTTGGGGGCATTCTCGGTGTCAGGTGGGCATGGCTTGGGAGAGCTCTCAGTGTGACACTGGTCAGTGGGTAGGGCTGGGGAGCACTTTTGGTGTGACACCATGGGTGGGCATGGCTGGGGAGTGTGCTTGGGGTGACACTGGCCAATGGGCTTAGCTGGGGAGCGCATTTGGTGTGACACCATGGGTGGGCATGGCTGGGAAGTGCGCTTGGGGTGACGCTGGCGGGTGGGTGTGGCGGGGGAGCACTAGAAGATTAGAATGGGGTCTGTTTAGATAACTTCAGCATCAAGGGGCATTCAAAATAGGGGCAGGAAATTCAGTGTTATTTTACACTTTGGGGGACTGACCTCTGGAACTCCCTGCTACTAGATAGCACCAGGTGGGAGCAGCTGTCCCATAACTGCAGGCATTCTGGGGCTGTCCTGAAGCAGCTGGCTGGAGCTGGGACACCAGGTTAGATGGGCCCCGGGGCTGACTCTATGGGATAACCCTGGTGAGGTTTGAGGGCTGCTTCCCACCCCCTGCCCTGGCACGGCCAATCAGCTCCTTTGGTTTCGGGCAGCCATCCAACCAGTAGCGAGGCTGGCAGGTGAAGCTGGTGGCTGGGTCCTGTGCCAGATCAGCAAGGCCCTTCCCTGTGGGCTCAGCAGTGAGGCGGTAAGGGGCAGGGGGCGCTGAGGCAAGGGGCCCGCACTCCAGCACAGAGACTGGCATGGCGCGGGAGCTGCTGGTGGAGTCGCCCCTCCCCTCCCCCCCAGCAGGAGGGGTGAGGTGGGAGCTCGCTGCCAGGGATGGTGCCGAGGAGGAGGCGGGTGGACACCGCAATGGGGGGACCCCGCGGAAAGGCAGGGAGAGCCTTCACTGCGGGGGCCTCAGCTGGGCTGGATAGGTTGGCTGGGGCAGCGCAGCCGGGTTGGGCACCGTGCCCAGGGAATGAGTAACTCGATCGCCCGCCTTTGTTCCTGCTGTCAGGGATGCACCTGGCAATTCCCACAGCGTCCTGCCAAGCAGCTGTACAGGTGGGCAGTGGCCGGGCCCTCGCTCGGGGGGGGGGGGAAGCTGCCCGGGGCCTTGCCCTGGCTTCCAAAGCCCCGGCCTGGGATGGCACTGTTGGTGTGGGCAGCCTGTGGGCAGAATGGCCAGCCAGATGAGCAGAGGGGGCATAGGAACTTGGGGCAGGGCCCCGCTACCCACCCTGACAAGCCCCAGCTGAGGGGCTGGCTGGGCAGCCCCAGAGAGTGAGAGCACACGGCTTCCCTGGCTGTCTGGCTTCCCCCACATAAGGGGGTGTGCGTAGCCAGCACCTTCCATCCTCTTAGAGAGCTACAAAGGGGCCGGGTGCCCCTGGTGTTGGGAGAACTTGTGCGCATGTGGGTGCAGGTGTGCCTGAGGGTGTGTGTGTGTAGGTGTGCCTGAGTGTGTGGGGGTGGGTGCAGGTGTGCCTAGGGGTGTGCGCATCTGGATGCAGGTGTGCCTGAGTGTGTGTGTGTGTGGGGGGGTGTGCAGGTGTGTCTGAGTGTGTGCACATGTGGGTGCAGGTGTGCCTAGGGGTGTGTGTGGGGGGTGCAGGTGTGCCTGAGTGTGTGTGTGTGGGGGGGTGCAGGTGTGCCTAGGGGTGTGTGCGTGTGGGTGCAGGTGTGCCTGCATGTGTGTGTGTGTGCATGTGGGTGCAGGTGTGCCTGCATGTGTGTGGGGGGGTGCAGGTGTGCCTGAGTGTGTGGGTAGGTGGGTGCAGGTATGCCTAGGGGTGTGTGCATGTGGGTGCAGGTGTGCCTGAGTGTGTGTGGGTGTGTGGGTGCAGGCATGCCTGGGGGTGTGCGCGTGTGGGTGTATGTGTGTGTGTGTGTGGATACAGGTGTGTGTGGGTGGGTGTGCATGTGTAGGCACAGGTGTGTGGGTGTGCACAGGTGTGCACATGTCTGTGTGAACCCATCTGCCAGGTGCCTGGGAGAGCAACAAGCTCCAGGCTCAGGCTGTAAAAGAAATCAAACTAGAGTTCCCTCCTGCTGCCCGGCTCCTATTTCTGACCTCGGGACATTAACGTGCCCCCTGCTGCCCCTTGGCCCTCCCCCCCTCACAGGCGCTCAGTGCCATGGGGAACACGGACCCCCAAGGCTCCCTCTATTGCAGGAGATGGGAAAACCCAGAGCCCCTCTCTGTATATTTCCAAACAAGAAAACCAGCCAAGCCCAGCTCCGTGCTTCTGGAGCCTGCTCCCTGCCCATCCCCTGCTCCCCTCCTCCCTGGATTCAGGGAGCCTCTGTCTGCCTTAGCCAAGTCCAGATCTCTTAGCCCTACTGCAGACGTGCTGCCCACCCAGCCTGCTGGAGTGGTGTGAACATACCTTGAGTCAGGGCTAACTCCGCTTTGTGCCGTTGCTGCTCCAGCCAGGCTCCATGCAGAGGCCAGCTCAGCACCTCTACTGGGGCGCCCCCTGGCCAGGCTGCCGCAGCCACGCTCCCTGGCACACGACGGGCCGGCTCCAGGACCCGCTCATCGCCTCCAGAGCGCCAGTCTCTCTGCTGAGCTCGGAGTGTGTTACTTGCCCAGAGCTCGCTGCTTCTCCAAGCGTGGCAACCCTCCTGCAGGGCTCATCCTGCGCAATCCCGCTGCCCTTTCATGAGCGCTGTCCGGTGACCCTCCACCGCCCCTCGAAGGTGCCTGGCTCGCTCGTTCATTGCACGGCTGACTCAGCGTCGTGGGTTGCAGTGTGGCGTTCCTGGGATCTTCTAGCGCCGCGACGCTTCCTGGGTCCCACTCGAAATCCAAGGATGGGCTTGAGCTCTCTGTCATTACCTGGGCCTGGCCATGGGACGAGAGCGTCTCTTTTAGGAGGGTCTGGACTTCCCCCCTTCTTGGGGTGCGATGCGCCCCACCCGCGGAAGTGCCAGTTGTGCAGAAGAGCTGCATTCATTGCTGGCTTCGCTACCCGACCTGACACTCCCAGGAGCCTTGCTTCACTTTGTGCTCCTCCGAGCGCACAATCGGCTCATCAAATTCCACCCGTGCTTGCGGTACATTCGCCCCCACACACCTGCTTTCTCCACAGGCTGTTGGAACGAGGCGGTGCTCCAGCTGCGCCTTAGGGCGCGTGCTCCAACTGAGTCAGAGTCACCTGCTGCTCCCCTGGGTTCTCGGGCCCTGCTGCAAAGCTACCCCGGCTGGTTAGGCGCAACTCACGGACAACACCTGCTTCTACATGGAGGGCAAACCGCCTCTGCTTTCTGCAATACAACTTTCCTCTCGCATGAGTAGGATTTCCTTACCCAACCAAAGTCCACCAGCAACAGGCTTGGAGTGACCCCTCTCCCCGGGCACAGCACGATGCCGCTGGCCTGGGCCCAAGCAGAATCATAGAATGTCAGGGTTGGAAGGGACCTCAGGAGGTCATCTAGTCCCACCCCCTGCTCAAAGCAGGACCAATCCCCAGACAGATTTTTGCCCCAGTTCCCTAAATGGCCCCCTCAAGGATTGAACTCACAACCCTGGGTTTAGCAGGCCAATACTCAAACCACTGAGCTCTCCCTCCCCCCCTACATGGCACAATCCTTTAGACAATTGACACAGAAACCAACTCTGAGCAAACTGCGCAACACACGGAATTGTGGCTAAGCCGGCTCGAAATCTGACGCAAATAAAGCTGACCAGAGCTGGTTTCCCCTTCTCCCCGATAGCAGAGCGCCCCATCCCTAGACAAGTGGTTCTCAAACTGTTTGTATTGGCGATGGCGACCCCTTTCACACTGCCTGCCTCTGAATGTGACCCCCCCCTTATAAATTAAACATTTGTTTTTTATTTAACACTATTTCAAATGTGAAATGTATAACCGTTGTTTAAAATGCATTGACTTTTTCTCACCGCTTTAAAATTCAGACTAAAACACATTTGTATCAAAATTATTGTTACAGTATAAGCAGAAAAGTTATTTTTTTTTTAATAGTTACTGTTTAATACACAGGGCGTCTGCAGAGGGGCGGCCTCCTGCAGCCCCCTGCTGTGTCTGACCCCCGCCCAGGGAGGGACGGAGGCTGCTGGATCCCAAGGCGCCCTGGCTGGAAGAGCCCTGTGTTGCAGATGCAGCATTGGGATGAGGAGGAAGCACTGAGCTGGCCTTACAGCACCTCCACCTCTGCCGATCCGCTTGGCTGGCGTCCTGTGCGGTGTGCCAGCCCTGCGCCTCCCACGCAGCTCGGGCTGGGCCGGCAGCTGGGACTACCCCCTGCCTGAGCGGTTGACGGGGGTGGGGATTCCCCCCTCCATTCAGTGCTAAGTCAGCTCCGCCCTCCCCCGGGGACCTGCTCCCCCTCTCGTTTCTGCTGGCACAGGCCTTCGGCAGGTCTCCCCAGGGCAGCCCTACAAGAGCCAACGGCCCTGGGCCATTTACGACCATTAAGAGCAAATGAAGGCCAAGAACTTGGGTCCAGCTCCTCAAAGGGCTGGTGGGGTTTGATTTCAGTGGATGTTGGGAGCTGAAAGACCTTTGAGGAGCTGGGCACTTAGTCCTGGGGGGCGAGGGGATTGGGGCCTGGGGGGGGAGGCAGCGACAGGGCCCCATCCACACTGGAAAGGCAGGGGACTCGGGTTAAACTCAATCCACAACCAGTGGGAAAGGCTGGGAATGGCCAGGCCTGGGTGCCTTAAGTCTGCCCCCAGATTGGGGGTGCAGGCTGCGTCCTGGCCCACAGCCGGCTGCAGGAGATGTGCTGGGCAATTCACACAGCACAGACCCTGCAGAGCCCCCCACCCCTGCAGGCAGGGCTGGCAGCCTTGCTTTAGTGACGGCGGGGGGATTCATAGGCAACACTGGGTCTCCCTATGCAGAGCACTGGGGGAGCAAGGCAAGGCCATCTGGGTCTCACCCCTGTGCAGGGCCTGGAGCCCTCTTGCCCGGACATTAGCTCCTGGAGGTGACTTTGGCCTGGCTGCTTCCTGTCCTGGTGCCTCAGTTTCCCTTCTGTACCTGGGGCACCACTGCCACTACCCCTCGCTTACAGGAGAGGTAATTAGCAGGACAAGGATCAGGCATGCCGGTGGGAGGGGTAGACGTGCTAGCACAGGGGCCCAGCTGTGCCACCTCCCACACAGGATTCTGTGGGATTATTAGGGTGTGGGGTTTTCAGAATCAGATCATGACTAATCCCAGCCAAGTTGATGGGTGGGAATCTGCCTGAGCCCCGGAAATTCAATCTCTGGGGCAGGTTCCCATGGGGGGGGGGCAGTGTGAGGGGAGAGGGGATCCTGGGGGGGGCGGTGTGAGGGGAGGGGGGCTCCCAGGGCAGGGTCCCAGGAGTGGTGGTGTGAGGGGGGTTCCCAGGGCAGGGTCCCAGGGGTGGTGGTGTGAGGGGAGTGGGGTTCCCAGGGCAGGGTCCCAGGGTGTGCGGTGTGAGGGGAGGGGGTTACCCAGGGCAGGGTCCCGGGGGGGCGGTGTGAGGGGAGGGGGGTTCCCAGGGAGCACTGTTCCCCAGTGAGGCGGCACCAGTGGTGCGGCTGTGCCCAGCTCTCTGGGGTGCTCACAGCGCCCCCTGGCAATCACCCCCATCTCCGAGGCGCTGCCCTGCTGTACATTTTTCACCCCGCTTTGTCTTTCCACAGAGGCGGGGAGCCGTCCCGTCCTCCCTGCTGTGCCCCAATTGGCTCCACCCGCCCACGGGGATTGCCGGGGTGAAGCACTGAGCAAACAACACTGCCGAGAGGGCTGAGTCGGAGGAAATCCCTGAGAGAAGCCTGCAAGGTGCCGAGCTCCCACCTCAACAGCACCCAACTCCGGAGTGCATGGGCAGCACCTCAGGTACACGCCCCTCGCTGAGCCACTGCAATGGGGCGTCCGGCCTGGAACAGGGCCTTTCCCCTCTAGGGGTGCCTGCTCCGCTCCGGCCCAAGGGTGGGGCACTGGCTGGCTGGGGGGGGGGGGGGGGAAACATAGGCCCTTTCCCCTCTATGGGGTGCTGGCTCTGATCCAGGCCCAGAGCATGCAGCTGGTTCACGGGGGCAGGGAATGGGATATGGGCCTACTCCAATCCAGCCCTGGGGAGTGGGGAGGGCGGGCTTGCTCGGGTGTGTGTGTGGGGTGGGGTGAGAATGGGAAATGGGCCTTTCCCCTCTAGGAGGCGCCAGCTCCTATCTGGTCCCAGGGTGCAGGGCTGGCTGGCTGGCTCAGAGGGTCAGGGAATGGGCAGGGCCCTTTCCCCTCTAGGGGGTGCTGGCTCTGATCCAGGCCCAGGCCAGGAACGAGTTGGAGTCGGTGCTGTCCGATATCTCCTGGTGGCCCCGTGTGGACAGCGTCAGGGTCTGTGGACTGGGTCCAGCTCACCAGGCGGCTAATGCAATAAGTGCAAATAGCACCTTGTGGGGAAGTGTCAGCGTGGCTGGGCCCTGGGGCAGCTTCCTGCCCCCTTGCCAGAGGAGGTCCCAGCCCTTCTGCTGTCTGGTGAGTGAGCGGAGCCAGGAGAGGCTTGTGGTAAGGCCCTGGGCGCTGTGCCCAGCCCTGGGCTGGCGGCTTGAGGACCACCCGGGATGCAAGGGCCAGAGACCCATGCAGGGATACCCAAGGCACAAGGGTCAGAAATGGGCTCTGAGTGGGCCCTGTACAGACCCCAGGGGACACCACTATTTATCTCTCTCCATTCTGAAAACTGACCATTTATTCCTACCCTTTGTTTCCTATCTTCTAACCAGTTACCAATCCATGAGAGGACTTTGCTTAAGAGGGATCGTGTCAAAGGCTTTCTGAAAGTCCAAGTACACTGTATCCACTGGATCACCCTTGTCTACATGCTTGTTGACCCTCTCAAAGAATTCTAGTAGATTGGTGAGGCATGATTTCCCTTTACAAAAACTATGTTGACTCTTCCCCAACAAATTGTGTTCATCTATGTGTCTGATAATTCTGTTCTTCACTACAGTTTCAACCAATTTGCCTGGTACTTAAGATAACTGGCTGATCATCCTGCTTTCTCAGTATGAGGCAGGAGTCCTCTCCTCTTGCGCTATCCTGCTTGTGCTTCCTCCTGGTATCCCATTTCCCCACTTACCTCAGGGCTTTGGTCTCCTTCCCCCGGTGAACCTAGTTTAAAGCCCTCCTCACTAGGTTAGCCAGCCTGCTTGCAAAGATGTTCTTCCCTCTCTTCGTTAGGTGGAGCCCGTCTCTGCCTAGCACTCCTCCTTCTTGGAACACCATCCCATGGTCAAAGAATCCAAAGCCTTCTCTCCGACACCACCTGCGTAGCCATTCGTTGACTTCCACGATTTGACGGTCTCTACCCAGGCCTTTTCCTTCCACAGGGAGGATGGACGAGAACACCACTTGCGCCTCAAACTCCTTTATCCTTCTTCCCAGAGCCACGTAGTCTGCAATGATCCGCTTCATTCTTGGCAGTATCATTGGTGCCCATGTGGAGAAGCAGGAAGGGGTAGCGATCCGAGGGCTTGATGAGTCTCGGCAGTCTCTCTGTCACATCGTGTATCCTAGCTCCTGGCAAGCAGCAGACCTCTCGGTTTTCTCGGTCGGGGCAGCAGATAGATGACTCAGTCCCCCTGAGGAGGGAGTCCCCGACCACCACCATCCGCCTCCTTCTCTTGGGAGCGGTGGCCGTGGAACCCCCATCCCTAGGACAGTGCATCTCATACCTTCCAATCGGTGGAGTCTCCTTCTGCTCCCTTCCCTCAGATGCATCATCTAGTCCACTCTCCGCATTAGTACCTGTGGAGAGAACATGAAGACGGTTGCTCACCCGTATCTGCATTGCTGGTACGTGGACGCTCCTCTTTCTTCTTCTGGAGGTCACATGCTGCCAAATTTCTTCACCGTCCCTCTGTTCCCACTGCGCAGCCTGCTCTGATTCTTCAGAACGTTGTGCCCGTAGACGCATATCCCGACGTCTGTCCAGGAAATCTTCATTTTCTCTTATGCAATGCAGGATTGATACTTGTTTCTCCAGATCTCGGACCTTCTCTTCCAATATGGAGACCAGTTTGCACTTTGTACAGACAAAGTCGCTTCTGTCCTGTGGAAGAAAGACAAACATGGGACATGAGGACCAGCCCTGGGACAGGGGAGAGGCCCAGGACAGGGAGGGGAGCTGGCAGTCAGATGGCTGAGTCCCATGGGTCCCAGCTGCTCTCCTCGGGCCTGTTCGGGCCTGCTGCCCGAGCTATATGTGGAGATCAGAGCCAGTTGCCCAGGGGCTCCTAGACCCACACGTCTCCTCTCACTGCTCAGACCTGCCTGGGGTGGGTCGCACCCCCTCCTTGGACAAGCAGGGCCACCCCCGGGCAGAGAGGCGGGCTAGCGGCTCCAACAGGTTTGGCCTGTTACAAGTGTCTGGGAACGTGAGTGGGTGGGGTGACTGGGTGACAGGCTCCTGCTCCCAGTCCTAGCACGCACCCAGGAAGGAGCTTGCGTTCACTGTGCACCCCTGGCTAAGCTTTGGGCTCTCCGCTCCCCTCTGCTGGCCGCACTGTGTCCCAGGCTCAGGGCTCTGCTCCTGCACCCTCCAGGCAGGGAGAGAACGCAGGCAGAGTCCGGTCCCCTGCGCCCAGCAGGAACAAACAGGAGGCAGGTCCCTTGCTCAGACGTCCAAGTCTGCTGCTCCCAAAGGCAGCCTGGTCTCTGCTTCCTCCAGGGCCCTGCTCTCTGCTGCATCTCTCGCTGCATGGCTGCTATTTCACTCACAACCAATCAGTTTCCCCCTCTTGCCCCACCCTCCACATTTGCAATCAATCCCAGAGAAACTCCTTCGCTTGTTTCAGAGGGGTAACCGTGTTAGTCAGTAGCAGCAAAAAGAATGAGGAGTATTTGTGGCACCTTAGAGACTAACAAATTTATTTGGGCATAAGTTTTTGTGGGTTTTGTGGGTTTTAGCCCACGAAAGCTTATGCCCAAATAAATGTTAGTCTCTAAGGTGCCACAAGTACTCCTCGTTCCTTAGCTTGTGATTAGCTTTGCCATGAGGTTCATTGCCTTGAACAGTGGCTTCCTATTGTTTCCAGCTATCACTACACAAAATGATATTTAATTGCTGCATTCCTTTGGCCTGAAAGACAGGTGCTTAGCACAGCCATTGGCTTTAACCAGGTCTATGACTTTCTATAGATCAAAGACACGTTTGTTGAAAGCCACCAACACCTTCCAGGGTAACAACATGGACACAAAAGGAGACACCCCAGGGAAGGCGCCCACGGGTAGCGACACAGGCAAGATGGACTCCACAGCTGCTGGGTGAGGGGCCGAGTGCCTAGAGACACCAAGCTTTGTGGGTCACCACAGCTGTCAGGGAGGTGTGGTGCACAGCCGAGTGGGTGAACTAGCGGGTTTAAGGCTTGGGGCAGCTGGACCCCCGCCCCCCACAAAGGGGACCCAGGCCAAGCCCTGTTGGCTGCAGCAGGGTTAGGGCCTAGGAGGGGAGTGGCAGTGCTGGGCTCTTGTGCTAAGCGACCAGTCCCTGCCCCTCAGAGCATCTCACTGGGGAGAGCACCCAATGGCAGAGTCTCCTCCCAACCAAACCAACACACAGCACGGCCCAGCCTCACACTGACAGCAGGGAGCCATGGGCCACAGGCCAGTAGGGTCACACCTGTGTGGGACGCTGATGGGAGGATAAATCAGTAACTCTGAACAACTGCAGGGCAGAGCTGGGATAGAACCCAGATGTCCTCGCTCCCAGCTGCCCCCCACTCTAATCACCAGACCTCACTGCCCTCCCCAAGCCAGGAAAGAACACAGGAGCCCTAGCCCCCAGGCCCACCCCGCCTCTAACCACCAGACCCCCCTCCCCAAGTTGGGGTAGAACCTAGGAGTCCTGGCTTAGAGCACCCCGCTTAATCCAGTGATAGAACCGAAGAGCCCTGCCTGCCCCCTGCTCTAACCACCAGACCAGACCCCACTCCCCTCCCAGAGCAGGGATACAACCCAGGAGTCCTGGCTCCAAGCGCTGGTGGCTCTAGGTCTCTGCCCTCCCCTGGCTCAGCCCAGCCCCAGACAATCACCGTCCTCCGCCAGAGGACCGGTGCCCAATCTTCAGCAGCATAATGGGAAGGGGGCGGGGTTGTGCCAATCAAAACACCCGCGACTGGTATCTGGTACGGAGGGGATCAGGTACCGAGGGTGATGCCCACTGCAGGGGGCGGGGCTAACAGGTAGTGGGGCGGGGCCTGTTGCAGGGACAGGGTGATCAGGCAGTGAGGCCGGGGCTTGCTCCATGGGGCGGTAGGGGGCAGAAGAGGGTTGTGGGATGGTGTCCAAGTCGGGGCTACTCCCCAGTCCCTGATTTCACTGTAATTCCCACCCATTTGAGCCCCTCTGGGGCTGGACCACTCCCTTCCCCATCTGCACCCCCTTCCCCCCCCCACTGCCTGTGCTCCCCCAGCTGCAGGGGGAGAGGGGCTAGGGTCTCAGAGGCTGTGGGGATGGGCAGGGGATGCAGGGGAAGGGGATTGGGGGCTCAGAGGCTGTGGGGATGGGCAGGGGAAAGGATCAGTGGCCGTGGAGGTGTGTGGGGATCAGCGGCTGAGTGGATGGAGAGCTGGGGATGGGGGGGGGGCTCTGGGTCCCCCTGGAAGAGGCTAACCCACCCCCTCCCTCCAGCATGAACCCCTATGTGGGTTTGGTGAGCAGCCTGCATGCTGCCTGGCTCACGGGGAAGACGCGCGCCGCTGAGCACCGGGTCTCCCAGCTGGAGGCGCTGGGCCGCTTCCTGGATGCCAAGAAGCAGCCCATCCTGGATGCCATGGCCTCAGACATGCGCAAGGTGAGCCGGATGGGGCTGAGCCCAGAGCCCAGCGCAGGGCAAGGGGGGGCAGGTCTCCCTGTAGGGCAGGGTTTGGGGGGAATGGGAGTCTCCCTGGGGATCCCCCACAGCACAGAGAGCAGGAGGCACACTGGGGTCTCGTCTGCCCAGGTTCCTGGCCCACCCTCCTCCCCGCAGGAGTGGAGGACTGTGGGTCATGCGCTAAGCGAGGTGACTGTGGTGCGTGGTCCCCTCTCTCCTTCCCTGGGGGCGGGTCTGTGTCTGTGCAGGTGGGGGTGTTTTGGTAGGGTCTAGTTAAATGTCCTTGCTGTTCTGGGTTCTGTCAGCAAAGGCCAGTGGGAGCAGTGCCTGCCCTTGGAGGGGGAAGGCTGGGACGACCCTTAGTTCCCGGGACAGTTTGTTCCCTGGGCTGTGACCGGCCCCCAAGGAGACTCTGTCTCCTGCACAGATGAGATCTGCCTGGTGGCAGAGAGTCCCCGTGACCCAAGGAGTGGAGCTGTTGACCCCGGTCCCCATCCCAGGGCTTTAGGCTCTGTTAGATGTGCCAGGCCCAGGCCATGGAGCGCTGAGATGCGCCGGATCCAGCCCTGGTCTCTCTAGTCCATGGGGTGCCAGTGCTGGGTGAGAGGACAGGGTGAGGGGCTCCTGGCAGCCTGTGGCGCTGAGGAGACGCACTGTGGTGACCTGCACCTACTGGCGTTTCCTGTGGGCGGGACGGCTCCGTGCCCAGACCTGTCGTGTTGCTGGGGCCCAGCTGGGAGGTGACAAAGGTGATGGGCAGGGGTTGAAGCTAACGCTGCTGTATGCCCCCAGCCCCCCTTGGAGGTGGAGCTCTCCGAGATCATCCTGGTCAAGAACGAGGTCAACTACGCACTCAACAACCTGTCCTGCTGGATGAAGGACGAGTTTGTGGAGAAGAACCTGGTAAGGGGAGACGCGCCCCCCGGGGCTGAGTGGGCAGGGGAACCCCGCTGGGGTGAGCTGCGGGGATGGGGGAGGAAACACCCCCCCCAGGTGGAGGTCTGGGGCAGGCGGGAACAAGTATCCAGGGCTGAGCCGGGACATGCCCCCACGTCCGAGCTAGGGCTCCTCTCCCCACGGCCGAGTTCAGTCCCCCACACCCACCCCAGGACCTGGGACCCGCTCCCCCCAGCTCCTGATGCCGAGGCCTCCCCCGCAGGTGACTCAGCTGGACACGGCCTTCATCCAGAAGGAGCCGTATGGAGTGGTGCTGATCATCGGGCCCTGGAACTACCCCTTGAACCTCATCCTGGTGCCCCTGATCGGGGCCATCGCTGCTGGTGAGTCAGGGACCTAAACCCCCCAAGCCTGGAACCTGCCCCAGGCAGAGGTCCCACCCCCAGCATGGGCCCCACATGCTCTGGGGCAGGGCTCCCGACCCACAACCTCCCCCAGCCCCAAATGAGGCTCCTGGGGCGTTCCCCAGGGACACCTCCCTGCAGTGCCCCCCGGTGATGGGTCGAGGTGCTGCGGCGAGGCCCCGGGGAGGGGAGGTGTCTGTGCTGCGCAGTGACATCCCGCCTGCCCCCCCAGGGAACTGTGTCATCATCAAACCCTCCGAGATCAGCAGCAGCACCGAGAAGCTCGTGGCTGAGACGCTGCCCAGCTACCTGGACAAGGTAAGGAGCTGCCCCCTCCCCGGCACCACGCCCATCTCCTGTTCCCAAGGCGCTGAGCCACTTCTGCAGGCCTAGCACCATGCCCAGCCCCCTACCCCGTGCCGAGCTGCCCCCATGCCCCAGCCCCCCACACCCAGCTAGCCTCTGTGCCTCCCCAATATCTCGACCACTGGGGTGGGGCAGAGTAAAGTGGGCAGGATGAGGATCACCTCACACACCCTCCCCTCTCCAATTACAGGACTGCTTTGCTGTGGTGACCGGGGGCCCTGCGGAGACCACCCAGCTGCTGGAGAACAAGTTCGACTACATCTTCTTCACTGGTATGTCGCAAGTGACCCAGCCCCTTCCCCTCTCCATGGTCCCCTCCCCTTCCACTCCAAGGGACACCGTCCAGCCCCCCCTACACACGTCCTCTGCCTTCCCTCTCCCAGGGGGATGCCCCCAGAGACCATTGCCAGGGTGCACACCCAGGGCCTCGGCGTTGTCCTGACTGAGCCAGAAGGGAGCTCTCCGGGGCTGGGATCCCAGCTAAGTGACTCTCTGGGCCCTGAGGCCCCTGAAGATGGGGGCTGGGAGTGACTGGAGCCCCCAGCCAGATGCAGGGTCCTTCCCCCTCCTGGGCGAGGCTGGGTGGAAGAGTGGCGGGTCTCTGCCCTGACGCGTCTCCCCACCCCCGCAGGTAGCCCCCGAGTGGGCAAGATCGTGATGGCAGCTGCGGCCAAGCACCTGACGCCGCTGACGCTGGAGCTGGGGGGCAAGAACCCCTGCTACGTGGCCGACGAGAGCAACCTGCAGAACGTGGCCAACCGGCTGGTCTGGGGGCGCTGCTTCAACGCGGGGCAGACCTGTATCGCGCCCGACTACGTGCTGTGCAGCGCGGAGACGCAGGAGAAGCTGCTGCCCGCCCTGCGCCACGCCATCACCCAGTTCTTCGGCCCCGAGCCCCGGGAGTCGCCCGACTTCGCCCGCATCATCAGTGACAAGCAGTTCCAGCGCATCCGGGCCCTGCTGGGCAGCGGGCGCGTGGCCATCGGGGGGCAGACGGACGAAAGGGAGTGCTACATCGGTGAGGGCCCCGCCCCCAGGGCTCTGGGGGACCCATGCCACGGCGTGGGGCTCTGGGCTGAGTATCCAGGGATCCAGGCAGGGCAGGGGGAGCCCCAATGGTAGAGAAATGAGCGCTGGGAGCACTGGTGGCAGGGCAGGGCCTGGGGGGAGTTCCAGTGGCAGGGCAGGGCTGGATGGGGGCAGACCCATGGCGGATCAGGGCTGCCATGTGCCCCTGTGCAGTGAGTGATGCCCCCCCTCCCCACAGCCCCCACGGTGCTGGCGGACGTGCAGCCGTCGGAGCCTGCCATGCAGGAGGAGATCTTTGGGCCCGTCCTGCCCATCGTCACCGTGCCCAACGTGGACGAAGCCATCGCCTTCATCAACAGCCGGGAGCGGCCGCTGGCCGTGTACGTCTTCGCTTCCGACAGCAAGGTGCGGGGCAGGGATCTAGGGCGAGTTCTGGCTGAGGACTCACGCCCGGACCCAGGGCAGGCTCCGTGCTGGAACCAGCCTTTCACCCATTCACTGCTGGGCCAGGAGGGGGCAGCGTTTGCAGGCGACCCCCCACCCTGCGGCTAGTCGCCGCAGGAGAACGGCTCTGCTTTGCACCCCAGGGCAGCCGCCCCCCGTGTGAACACTCTTGGGTGGGTTCGGGAGCAGATGCGCTGGGCTTCATTCCAGTAGATTGGGAAGAGGCCGAAGCTGCACCCCTGTGAAGCGGAGTGAGAGCATCCAGACGCGGGTGGCACTGTGAGACTGTACGACCAGCATGAAACCAGCCTAGATCTCTGTCAGCCGTGAGGACAGAACTGGGGCCCTTCAGGGGTCAGCACAGGGCCCCAGCCGCAGAGTCACCCTGTGTGCCTGCAGCCCCCTCGATTCTGTGTCGGTCTGACTGTCCTGGGTGAACATGCAGTGCACCGCCCTGGTGGGAGACCTGGGGAGAAGCGTGGCTGTTACAAGGCGAGGGTTGAACTCCCGCACCTGCCTGGGCAGTGACGTAACCGTGAGGGCAAGGGGGAGCAGAGGACGGGCTGGAGAACATGGCTGGGCTGGATAGGAATTGGAGAGACTGCCCCAGTGTCCCACACCCCACCTGGGCCTGGTCGCCCCTCCCGGAGGGAAGCAGCTGTGTGGGAGGGGCTCCGGGTCAGCTGATGGGGTGGCACTTGGGGGAGCTGCAGTTGGGTATCAGATGGGAATGGGGCTCCCTCACCCCCCATCTCTGCTTCCCCCCAGCTGGTGCGTCAGGTGCTGGAGCAGACGAGCAGTGGCGGTTTTGGTGCCAACGACGCCATGATGCAAACGACGCTAATCTCGCTGCCCTTCGGTGGGATTGGTACGTCTGGGCCCCCAGCCAACCCGTTCCCTGCCCCCCAGGCGGGGACCGAGCCCCTGGGAGCCACTAGTTACACAGCCCGGGGAAGGGGCCTGTCTGCCATGGAGCTCCTGGAACGTCGGGGCCTGGCTCTAACCAGCTCCAACCATTGCAGCCCGGAGCCCTGCAGCGGCGCAGTCCTAGAAGAGCGTGTGGCCTCCCACCGCTGACCCAGCTGCCTGCAGAGACATGGGCTGGGAGCAGGGCCTAGCATCTCTGCCCAGGGCATAGTGCACACACTGGGCCTCAGCTGGGGACACTGGGACCGCACGGAGCGGCCCAGGGACCTGCTGCTCGGCTGCGTCTCCTCCAGTGTCACTAGAGCCTGCAGCTATGCCATGGCTGAGTTTCGCTCTGTGGGCAGAGCCCTGGGGGCTGGGATCCATCATGGGAGGGTGCGTGGCTGGGCCCCATGCCCAAGGTTGAGCCGTGCTGTGTGGGCAGGGCCCAGTGGGCTGGGATCGTACCGTGGGGGTGTGGGGGTGCAGCTGGGCCCCCGTGACTGAGCCGTGCTCTGTGGGCAGGGCCCAGTGGGCTGGGATCGTACCGTGGGGGTGGGCGCGGCTGGGCCCCGTGACTGAACTGCGCTGTGTGGGCAGGGCCCAGTGGGCTGGGATCGTACCGTGGGGGTGTGGGGGTGCAGCTGGGCCCCCGTGACTGAGCCGTGCTGTGTGGGCAGGGCCCAGTGGGCTGGGATCGTACCGTGGGGGTGGGCGCGGCTGGGCCCCGTGACTGAACTGCGCTGTGTGGGCAGGGCCCAGTGGGCTGGGATCGTACCGTGGGGGTGTGGGGGTGCAGCTGGGCCCCCGTGACTGAGCCGTGCTGTGTGGGCAGGGCCCAGTGGGCTGGGATCGTACCGTGGGGGTGGGCGCGGCTGGGCCCTGTGACTGAACTGCGCTGCGTGGGCAGGGCCCAGTGGGCTGGGATCGTACTGTGGGGGTGTGGGGGTGCAGCTGGGCCCCCGTGACTGAACCGCGCTGTGTGGGCAGGGCCCAATGGGCTGGGATCGTACCATGGGCGGGGGGAGGGGCGCGGCTGGGCCCCGTGACTGAGCCGTGCTGTGTGGGCAGGGCCCAGTGGGCTGGGATCGTACTGTGGGGGTGGGCGCGGCTGGGCCCCGTGACTGAACTGCGCTGTGTGGGCAGGGCCCAGTGGGCTGGGATCGTACCGTGGGGGTGGGCACGGCTGGGCCCTGCCCTGGGCCCGTATCCAAGCTGTGCTCTGTTTCTAGGGAACAGCGGCCTGGGCTCGTACCACGGCAAGTTCAGCTTCGACACCTTCTCTCACCACCGCGCCTGTCTCCTGCGCAGCATGGGCCTGGAGCCCATGAACGCCCTGCGCTATCCACCCTACAGCGAGCGCAAAATGGGGCTGGTGACATCTGCCTTCGAGATCAAGCGCAAGGGCACCTGCACCCTGCTGTGACGGGAGGGTCGGCCCAGCCCAGCCCAACCACCCAGCACCACACAACCCACTGGCTGCCTGACGGCCTTGGGGGAGAAGGCCTGGCTGACCTTAGGAGGCCCCCTCCAAAGGGGGTTAAATACTCTTCATCCGACTCCTTCATCTTCCTGGGGAGAGGGGCACCGCTTCCTCCATCCCATCCCTGGGAGCTCCTGCCCGTCCCAGCCCAGCCTCTTGCTTCCCCATCTCCAGCTGCTTGGGTGGTGGGGAGAGAGCTTCCCCCACCCCACATCCCCCACAGAGACAGATGCTGGGAGGGGGGAAATGCCATGGGGGCTGCCCAGGAATGACCCCCCCCCCCCAAGCCAGGGAGACATGTGGGCCCTGTAATCCCAGGGGTGCCCTCCCACACTGGTGCCCCCACAGGCTGCTGCTGTGTTGCCCAGGAAGGGCAGTGCCATCCTCCCATTGCGTGCTGGAGGGGGGGGGGGGGGCGCAGGTGTCCTGGAGCCGAAGGGGCAGCCTGCGACCCAGCCTCCTCTCAGGGAATCACTCCTGCCTCAGCTGTGCTGGCTTAGCCTCATTCGCCCATCGCTGCCTGTGCCCCCTGCTCTGTGCTTTGCCCTGCGTAGATTTTGGTTTAGTAAAGACTCGGTGTTGAACTCGCCTGCCTGGCCTGGTCCTGCAGGTCCTTCGCCCTCCCTGGCTCTGGCTCAGCGGGCAGCATGGACGGGGCTGGGGTGAGGCTCCCAGAGAGGGGACTAGGCACAGCAGACAGATCGGCCAGGGTCTGCCCCCCACCCCCATCTTCTCCCTGCTGCCAAGGAGCAGCTTGTGGGAGAATGAAAGATGGGGAACCCTGCAGGTTGGGATTGAGGGGCACTAGCAAGGGAGGCAGGGCTGGGACAGCAGGGGTCTGTGGGTCAGCATTGATGGGCACTGGCACAGCTGGGGGTAGGAGGAGCCCAGGGCTGGGACAGCAGGGGGCTGAGGGTCAGGATTGAGGGCTATTGGAAGAGCTGTGGGGGGAGCCCAAGGCTGGGATAAGAGGGGGCTGTGGGTGGCCCCAGTGGGCTAAAGTCAAGGTGTGAGTTAATTTTTGAGTCCTTCACGGCAAGTGGCCCAAGCCAGCTCCAAGGGCCCCATCCCTCGGTTCTTCCCTGTGGCCACAGCTCAGTGCCTCTGGGGCCGGGCACTCGGGGGGAAGCCCCTGAGAGCTGGCTGTGGGCTCTCTGGGGAGTGGGGATGTGGAGGGAATTCCTTAGCAGGGCCAGTGGCAAACCAGGGTTCCTCGTGGCAGAGCTGGGAGTAGCCCCCAGGTGCCCAGAGGCACAGACTGGGTGGCTGAACCCTGCAGTGCAGACTGACCGTGCCACATCGCTGTCTGCGTATGCGCAGACTTAGCCCCTCGGCCACACCCACCTCCTCGGGGCCAAAACAAAACCCACGTCCCTGAGCCTCTGCTGTGGCTGCCCCCCGCAGCCTCTGTGCTCATAGCTGGGGCTCAGGGGCCCAGGTTCAAAGGCAGCTTAGGAACCCCTCTCCCTTTTTATTGCACATGAAGGAGTTTGTGTTGTTCCAGTTTCCTTTTCATCTCACTTGTGGAATTGGCCCAGTGAGAAGAACAGGGACTGACCCGCCAGGGACTGCTCCTACAGCCGCTGGGCCAGGAAATGCCACTTTAGCTGGGCACGTGCTCCCATGCGCAGTGGTAATGTCCAGTGGGGCCATGACTGTGCTCCATAGATGAGGACACAAAGTGCCTCACCCACCCCCCCTGCCCAGCTAAAAACAGCCCCCATCACCTCACCCATCCCCTTCCACCCAGCCAGACAACCCCCATTGCCTCACCCATCCTGCCTTGCCTAGCCACAACCACACCCCAGTCCTTGTCCCCCAATTAAAAACCATTTGGAATGAGATTTAGGAATTGTTTAAAAACATTTCACTAGATACCCAAAGAAGTCACAATCAAGAAGAAAGACCACACTGGCTAAAAAACCAACCTAACTGAGAGGGAAGTAAAGTCAGTAATAGAAAATATATATATAAGAAATGGAAGACAAGGCAGGTTGATAGTATTGGATAGAAATCAGAAGCTAGGAATAGTAGAAAATTGATTCATAGATTCAAGGACTGGAAGGGACCTCGAGAGGTCCTCGAGTCCAGTCCCCTGCCCTCATGGCAGGACCAAATACTGTCTAGACCATCCCTGATAGACATTTATCTAACCTACTCTTAAATATCTCCAGAGATGGAGATTCCACAACCTCCCTAGGCAGTTTATTCCAGTGTTTAACCACCCTGACAGTTAGGAACTTTTTCCTAATGTCCAACCTAAACCTCCCTTGCTGCAGTTTAAGCCCATTGCTTCTTGTTCTATCCTTAGAGGCTAAGGTGAACAAGTTTTCTCCCCCCTCCTTATGACACCCTTTTAGATACCTGAAAACTGCTATCATGTCCCCTCTCAGTCTTCTCTTTTCCAAACTAAACAAACCCAATTCTTTCAGCCTTCCTTCATAGGTCATGTTCTCAAGACTTTTAATCATTCTTTTGCTCTTCTCTGGACCCTCTCCAATTTCTCCACATCTTTCTTGAAATGCGGTGCCCAGAACTGGACACAATACTCCAGGTGAGGCCTAACCAGCGCAGAGTAGAGCGGAAGAATGACTTCTCGTGTCTTGCTCACAACACACCTGTTAATACATCCCAGAATCATGTTTGCTTTTTTTGCAACAGCATCACACTGTTGACTCAAATTTAGCTTGTGGTCAACTATAACCCCTAGATGATAAGGGAAGCAAGAGGACCCAAGGAAAAATCTGTTGCCAGCAGAGTTAAGGACAATACGTTTTAACAGGGCCGGTGCAAGGAAGTTTCGCGCCCTAGGTGAAACTGCCACGTTGCGCCACACCCCGCCCCCCAGCTAATCCCGCCCCCGCCCCCCCGCGGCAGCTAACCACGCCCTCCCCCACCAGAGGACCGCCCCCGCGGCAGCTAACCCCACCCGGGGAGCCCCCCCCCCCACGGAAGCTAACCCCGCCCGGGGAGCCCGCCCCAGCTCACTTCTGCTCCGCCTCCTCCGCTGAGCTCGCCGGTGTCGTTCTAATTCTCCTCCCCTCCCAGGCTTGCGGCGCCGATTGGAGGGGAATTAGAGCGGGGGCTGTGTGCTCAGCGGAGGAGGCAGAGTGGAGGTGATCTGGGGCGGGGAGCGGTTCCCCTGTGCGCGCCCCCCCCCCCGTTACTGTGGGCGGCCTTCCCCGCACCCCCCCACCCAGCTCATCTCCACTCCACTTCCTCGTCTGAGCAGGCTTTTAGGTGCCCCCAACCACTAGGCGCCCTAGGCGGCCGCCTAGTGGTTGCACCGGCCCTGCATTTTAAAAATATACTAGACACAAAAAGAATCATAACATGGTATCGGTCCATTACTAGATGGAAATAGAATGGTCAATAATAATGCCAGAAATAAACGTGTTCAATAAATATTTCAGTTCTGTATTTGGGAGAAAGCTGTATGATGTAGTTGTAAAATATGATGATGACTCTTTCCATTCCACTAGTATCTCAGCAGGATTTAAAACAGCAGCTACCAAAATGAGACATTTTTAAATCAGCAGGCCTGGATAACTTCCATCCAAGAGTTTTAAAAGAGCTGGCTGAGGAACTGCTGGACCATTAATGATGTTCAATACATCTCAGAAAATTGGGGATGCCCCAGAAGACTGGAAGAAAGTGAATGTTGTGCCAATAATTAAACGGGATAACCTGGGTAATTATAGGCCTGTCAGTCTGACATCAATCCTGGACAAGATAACGAAGCAGCTGATACAGGAACAAATTAATAAAGAATAAAAAGAGGGCAATGTAATAACTGCCCGTCAACATGGGGTTATGCAAAATAGATCCTGTCAAACCAACCTAATATCTTTTTTATGAGATTACAAGTTTAGCGGATAAAGGTAATAGTATTGATGTAATAGACTTCTGTAAGGCATTTCACTTGGTATCACATTTTGATTAAAAGCTAGCATAATACAAAATTAACATGTCACACACTAAATGGATTAAAAACTGGCTAAGTGCCATATCTCAAAATGTAATTATAAATGGGAAAACGTCATTGAACGAGTGTGTTTCTAGTGGGGGGGTCACCCAGGGTTCAGTTTTTGGCCCTGTGCTATTTAACATTGTTATCAACAACCTGGAAGAAAACAAAATCATTGCTGATAAAAGTTTGCAGATGATGCAAAGATTAGGGAAGTGGTAAATAGAATGAAGATGACAGGTCACTAGCAAACCAGATTCATTTGAATATGGCTAAACAGAAATGTCTACATCTAGGAACACGGACTATCGGCCACACCTACGGGATGGGGGACTCTACCCTGGGAAGCAGTGACTCTGTGAAAGACTTGGGGGGGGTGATGGATAAGCAGCTGAACACGAGCTCCCAGGGCAAGGCCGCAGCCAAAAGGGCTAATGGGATCCGGGAATGCATCAACGGGAATCTGGAGTAGGAGAAAGATGATTTTACCTGTATATTCGGCACTGGTGTGACTGCTGCTGGAATCCTGTGTCCAGTTCTGCTGCTGTCATGGGGTTTGCCAGTCACTGCTAGGGGCACCCCCTGCTGGCTGCTCTGGGGCGTAGCTCTTTCAGCCGGACACCCTCTTCTTGCTGTTCCTTGGCCTGTCTTGCTCTGGGGCCCCTCTCTTGCTCCTCAGGAGTCCTCCAGCCAAGTACACAATGGTCCTCCCCTTCCGAGGTTCTACAAAGTCCTCCACAGCGTCCCAGGCACACCCCTGGCTGAGCCACACCCCCTCAGGGACTGGGATGAACCTTCCCAGACGGTCTTCACGATCACTGCCCGGATCATGCCCCTCCTTCAGGGGCTGTAGGGGAACCCAGGCCCACCCTCTACTCTGGGTTCTGGTCCAGGGATCCTATCTCCAGCAACTACCCCAAACCTTCCTGCCTCACCCCTAGACTACTCCCTCCCTTGCCTATCCCAGGCTCGCATTGTCCACCCTAGCTAAACCCCTATGTCCTCCTGGTCTACTAGACAGACCCTTCCTCTTGGGGCCAATGCCCCTTTCTCTTCCTTATCCCAGGGACAGCGACTGCAGCTCTCCTCCCTGCAGCCTCTTTCTGCCACCAGCCGCCTGGTTTTATAGACGCCGCTCCTGTTCCACCACAGGTGAGCTTCCCTTAATTAGAACTCTCCTCTCAGCCTAAATGGTACGGTAAGGGGGGTCAGCTACCAAGGCTTATACTCCCCCGCTCTTCTCGCAGAGGTAATTGCTACCCCAAACACCCCTTTCGTGGAAAGATGAAGTCAAGAGCAGGCAGCCATTCGTTCAAAGGGTGGACCCCTCGACCCTGATAACAGTAGATTTAAATTCCAAGGAAGGATTAAATCTGCCACCTGTGGAGAGAGTCTATCCAGACCCTTTAAGTACCTAACTTACATGCAATTGGACAATCCTGAGCGACCTGCACTTTGAGGCTGGAAAGCAGAGATAGCGGCTAGTGAGCTCTGACAGAACTAACAGCCAGGCCTTGTTGTTCCAGGTGGAACAAACAGTCCAGAACACGTTTTTATTCTGAGACCACGAGGAGAACCACTTCCACCTTAACAGGTAAATGTATCTAGGCAGAAAGCTTTCTGCTATTTAGGAGAATGTTCTGTGTGTTCTCTGAACAATCGGCCTCCTGTGGCGTCAACCATGAAGTGTCCATAGCGCGTGATGAAGAGCCGCCAGGTTGGGATGCAGCAGGCAACCCTGCTCTTGTGAGATCAGGTCTAGTTCTGGAGGTGGTGTCAAGGGAGGACTGGCGGACAGGGTCAGCAGAGTAGAGAACCAATGCTGACGAGGCCAAGCCAGTGCTATAAGGATCATGCAAGCACAATCCTTCTTGATTTTTGAGCAGCACTTTGGAAAGTAGCAGCACCAGAGGGTAAACATACATCAGTTTGTCCTTCCAGGGTAAGAGGAAGGTGTCTGTGAGAGATCCCTGACTGTTACCTGCTCTTGAACAGAAATGAGTCTTATCCAATCCAGCCTGAGAGACCCCTTTAAAGCAGCATGTATTATATATTACGGGTCCAGACTTTATTCTGTTTGCACATCACAGATGTGATCAAGTCATGATCACTTATACCTAAGCCCCATTCATTTTCAGTTCTGTTATCAGTTCCTCTTTATCAGTTAGGACTAGAGCTAATAAAGAATTTCCCCCATGTTGGCAGAAACACTTTTTGAGGGAGGAACTTGTCATCTATAACGTTTCGAAATTCCAAGGGTGTTTCAGTGCTGACAGCATGACACCTCCAGCATATGGCACTCAAATTAAAGTCCCCCATGATCATGCAGTGTTTTCCCTACACATTAAGATGTATAAGGCTCTGGTCATCCTATTCCCTAGTGCATGGGCAGTGCGTAATAGAGGCTAAGCCTCCTCAAACCTTGTGTAGCCGGGGCCACAGGGGGAGGGGCAGAGTTCTCTGGCTCCCCCCCATCCTAGCTAGGGCTACAGCGGGGCTGAGACCAGCAAGCGGGGCTGTGGCCTCAGCCAAAAGAGGTGGGGCAGGGGGGCTAGCCCTAGTGTGATTTGGTAGCTGTAGCAGACACCAACTAATACCCTGTGCTTTATCTGTTAGGACAGCAGGCTTCAAACATTAGCAACCTGAGGACCCCCATTTAGATTTCAATTTTTTTGAAGACCCCCAAGTCCCCCGCTCAGCCCTAGGCTCCACCCCTTCCCCCAAGGCCCCACCCCAACTCTTCTCGCCCCTGCCCCTCGTCTTCCCCGCCTCCTTCTGCCCCCTTCCCCGAGTGCACCCCATCCCCTCTCCTCCCCCTCCCTCCCAGCATCTCCTGCACCCCAGTGAACAGCTGTTCCCCGGCGTGCAGGAGGCACTGGTAGGAAGGGAGAGAAGTTGATCAGCGGGGCCGGCGGACCCCAGTTTGAGAAACGCTGTGTTAGGACATTAAGCCTTAAATATTCCAGATCATTTTCTTCCATCGTCAGTGGGGGAAAGAGGAAGGCTGGAGAGTGTCTTTAATCTGTGGGAGGGAGGTCAGATTTCCTAGGTCAGCTGGGGGGCTCAAGCCAGCTGCTTCTCCCCCGCATGGCCGTCAGGCAACACGTGGGTTGTGTGATGCTGGGTGGCTGGGCCGGGTCGCCCGTCATAGCAGGGTGCAGGTGCCCGTGCGCTTGATCCTGAAGGTGGCGAGCACCAGCCCCATTTTGCGCTCGCTGTAGGGTGGATAGCGCAGGGAGTTCATGGGCTCCAGGCCCATGCTGCGCAGGAGGCAGGCGCGGTGGTGAGAGAAGGTGTCAAAGCTGAACTTGCCGTGGTACAAGCCCAGGCCGCTGTTCCCTAGAAACAGAGCACAGCTCGGATACGGGCACAGGGCAGGGCCCAGCCGCGCCCCCTCCCCCTGTATGATCCCAGCCCACTGGGCCCTGCCCACACAGCGCGGTTCAGTCACGGGACCCAGCCGCGCCCCCTCCCCCTGTACGATCCCAGCCCACTGGGCCCTGCCCACACAGCGCAGTTCAGTCATGGGACCCAGCCGCGCCCCTCCCCCCGCCCACGGTACGATCCCAGCCCACTGGGCCCTGCCCACACAGCATGGCTCAGTCACGGGACCCAGCCACGTGCCCCCTCAGGGGCTCAGCCCCAGGCTGGGGGGCAGGGAACAGGGGTTGGCTGGGAGCCCAGACGTACCAATCCCACCGAAGGGCAGCGAGATTAGCGTCATCTGCATTATGGGGTCGTTGGCACCAAAACCGCCGCTGCTCGTCCGCTCCAGCACCCGGCGCACCAGCTAGGGGGAAGCAGAGATGGGGAGTGAGGGAGCCCCAATTTGTGCCTGATGCCCACCCGCAGCTACCCCAGTGCTGCCACATCAGATGGCCTGGAGCCCCTCCCACACAGCTGCTTCCGTCCGGGAGGGGTGAGCAGGCCCGGGCGGAGTGCGGGGAGCCAAGCAGAGCCGTCCTCCTGTGGAGGCTGGCCCCAGGGTGGTGGGTCGCACTGCCCCAGCAGTGAATGGGTGAAAGGCCAGTTCCAGCAAGGAGCCCTGGCCTCGGGCGTGAGTCCTCAGCCAGAACTCGCCCTAGATCCCTGCCCCGCACCTTGCTGTCGGAGGCGAAGACGTACACGGCCAGCGGCCGCTCCCGGCTGTTGATGAAGGCGATGGCTTCGTCCACGTTGGGCACGGTGACGATGGGCAGGACGGGCCCGAAGATCTCCTCCTGCATGGCAGGCTCCGACGGCTGCACGTCCGCCAGCACCGTGGGGGCTGTGGGGAGGGGGGGCATCACTCACTGCACAGGGGCACATGGCAGCCCCCATCCAGCCCTGCCCTGCCACTGGAGCTCCCCACAGACCCTGCCCTGCCACCAGTGCTCCCAGCGCTCATTTCTCCACCATCGGGGCTCCCCCTGCCCTGCCTTTATCCTCAGCCCAAGGCCCCCGTGCCCTGACGTGAATGGGTCCCCTGAGCCCCCACACCCTGGCATGGATGGGTCCCCCTGAGCCCCCACACCCTGGCATGGATGGGTCCCCTGGATCTCTGTGCCCTGGGGGCGGGGCCCTCACCGATGTAGCGCTCCCTCTCGTCCGTCTGCCCCCCGATGGCCACGCGCCCGCTGCCCAGCAGGGCCCGGATGCGCTGGAACTGCTTGTCACTGATGATGCGGGCGAAGTCGGGCGACTCTCGGGGCTCGGGGCCGAAGAACTGGGTGATGGCGTGGTGCAGGGCGGGCAGCAGCTTCTCCTGCGTCTCCGCGCTGCACAGCACGTAGTCGGGCGCGATGCAGGTCTGCCCCGCGTTGAAGCAGCGCCCCCAGACCAGCCGGTTGGCCACGTTCTGCAGGTTGCTCTCGTCGGCCACGTAGCAGGGGTTCTTGCCCCCCAGCTCCAGCGTCAGCGGCGTCAGGTGCTTGGCCGCAGCTGCCATCACGATCTTGCCCACTTGGGGGCTGCCTGCGGGGGGTCGGGAAGAAGCGTCAGGGCAGAGACCCGCCACTCTTCCACCCGGCCTGGGGCGCCAGGGGCCTTGGGATGCAGGCAGCCCCGGCCTCGCCCAGGAGGGGGAAGGACCCTGCATCTGGCTGGGGGCTCCAGTCACTCCCAGCCCCCATCTTCAGGGGCCTCAGGGCTCAGAGAGTCACTCAGCTGGGATCCCAGTCCCGGAGAGCCCCCTCCTGGCCCAGTCAGGACAACGCCGAGGGACCAGGGCCACTGGCCGGGCCCTGAGTGTGCACCGTGGCAATGGTCTCTGGGGGCAGCCCCCTGGGAGAGGGAAGGCCGGGGGGGCTGGACGGTGCCCTCTGGTGTGGAAGGGGAGAGGGGACCATGGGGGAGGGGGGTGCTGGGTCACTTGGGACATACCAGTGAAGAAGATGTAGTCAAACTTGTTTTCCAGCAGCTTTGTCATCTCCGCGGGGCCCCCGGTCACCACAGCAAAACAGTCCTGCAATCGGAGAGGGGAGGGTGTGTGGGGTGATCCTCATCCTGCCCACTTTACTCTGCCCCACCCCTGCCCATTGCTGTACTGTTCCCCTCTCTGCTCCCTGTGGCCCTGTCCCCGTCACTCTGGCTACCGGCACTGACGGGGCGTTGGGGGGAAGGGGGCACTGGGGAGCAGCTCAGTGGGTGTAGGGATGCAGAGGTCGAGATACTTGGGAGGCACAGAGGCTAGCTGGGTGTGGGGGGCTGGGGCATGGGGGCAGCTCGGCACGGGGTAGGGGGCTGGGCATGGTGCTAGGCCTGCAGAATTGGCTCAGCGCCTTGGGAACAGGAGATGGGCGTGGTGCCAGGGGAGGGGGCAGCTCCTTACCTTGTCCAGGTAGCTGGGCAGCGTCTCAGCCACGAGCTTCTCGGTGCTGCTGCTGATCTCGGAGGGTTTGATGATGACACAGTTCCCTGGGGGGGCAGGCGGGATGTCACTGCGCAGCACAGACACCTCCCCTCCCCGGGGCCTCACCGCAGCACTCCGACCCACCACCGGGGGGCACTGCAGGGAGGTGTCCCTGGGGAACAGCCCAGGAGCCTCATTTGGGGCTGGGGGAGGTTGTGGGTCGGGAGCCCTGCCCCAGAGCATGTGGGTGTGACACTGCACCCCATATTCTCACAGTGATATTATGATGATATGATTATGGCATAATGATGACGCATTTTATGCAAGATGGGTCATGTCAGGTGTCACTGGGAAGGTTATGATTTGCTGAATATGATTATCCTATTTCTATGCATATATCTGAAGTTATAAATCCTGACTATGTATCTATACTTCAAATGTAATTACACCTGGGTAACGCCCACTAGACAAGATGCTTTTAGTCTAGATAGCGGTGGGGAAGGGCCTGTTCAGGGCAATGGGCCATTAGGAAAAACAACAGGCCACAGGAGAAGCTTATCCCCCACCTGGGGAGCCTCCCTTAGAACGCTCCAGACAGCCTGTGAGTAATGGCTGCTGTGACACTACAAGGACATGTGACTGTGCTACTCCATCTTGGGAGGTCAGTATTTTTCCACAAACTGGTTTGAGAACCAAGCTGCGGGAACAAAGGGTTCCCGCCATACGCTAAAGCTATATAAGGCAGGAGAGTAACATCATCTGGGGTTCTTCACTCCCCACACAAGAAGACTCCTGGAAACACCCGAGGAACAAAGACTGAACTGGGGGAAGTGCTGGACCCAGGCTAAAGAGATTTCTAGCCTGGGTCTGAAAGACCTGGGGATTCCAAGCTGTAAAGCAAGTGCAGGTTGTGCCTTAAGAATCTGCAACCTGATTGTATCATTTCTCAGGGTGAGAATCTGCTAATTCATATCCAATCTATTTAGTATACTAAGCTTAGTTTGCGTTCTGTATTTACTAGGTAATCTGCTTTGATCTGTTTGCTAGCCCTTGTAATCACTTAAAATCTATTGTTTGTAGTTAATAAGCTTGTTTTTGTTTTAATCTAAACCCATGAACTTTGACTGGAGTGCTTGGGGAAAATCTCTGCTTGGTTACTACAACTGTGCATTGCTCTCTTCACATTAAGGGAGAGGCGGACGGGTATTAAACCCATATACTGGCGAGATTTGACCAGGGCAGGACAGTACTGCTCTGTGGTCCCAGGCTGGGAAGCTGGTGGTTAGAGGGGGAGGGATTGCTCAGTGGTTTGAGCATTGGCCTGCTAAACCCGGGGTTGTGACTTCAATCCTTGAGGGGCCATTTGGGGATTGGCCCTGCTTTGAGCAGGGGGTGGGACTAGATGACCTCCTGTGGTCCCTTCCAACCCTGATATTCTATGATTCTAAAGAACCTGCGTGTCATTGCAGCTGGGTGTGTCCCTACCTGTGTGAATGCTGGTGAAAGTGAAGGCTGGAGGGCTTTGTGGTTTGTCACAGCAGCACAGTGTGAGAGGGAGCCCAGGCTGGTGGGTCACGGGCGGCTCAGTGATACCCCAGTTCCAGGTGGCACCCCGGGGAGAACCCATCACAGTAGGGACCATGCTGGGGGTGGGAGCTCTGCCTGAAGCAGGTTCCGGGCTGTGGGGGGGGAAGTGTCCCTACTCCCTGACTCACCGGCCGCGATGGCCCCGACCAGGGGCACCAGGATGAGTTGCAAGGGGTAGTTCCAGGGCCCGATGATCAGCACCACTCCATAGGGCTCCTTCCGGATGAAGGCCGTGTCCAGCTGAGTCACCTGAAGGGGAAGCCTCAGCGTCAGGAGCTGGGGGGAGCGGGTCCCAGGTCCTGGGGGGCGGGGAAGTGAACTGGGCCGTAGGGACAGGAGCCCTGGCTCGGCCATGGGGGCAGGTCCCGGCTCAGCCTTGGGTGCTTGTTTCCGGACGCCACAGGCCTAGGCCTGGGGGTGTGTTTCTCCCCCCATTTCACTTGGGGGGAGCACGTCCCCACTCAGCCCCGAGGATGCGTCTCCCCCTTACCAGGCTCTTGTCCACGCTCTCGTCCTTCATCCAGCTGGACAGGTTGTTGAGTGCGTAGTTGACCTCGTTCTTGACCATGATAATCTCGGAGAGCTCCACCTCGAAGGGGGGCTGGGGGCACAGAGCAGCATTAGCTTCATCCCCCACCCCGGCCATGCCCATTCTGGTACTACTTCGATCCGGATGCTGCGTGCCTCCGTGCATCCTACTGCCAGGCACTGGAGGTGCCTGAATCCCATAGCCGGCTGGCTGGAGAGCAGAATTGCTCTGGTGAACTGAACGGAGCCTGCCCCTGGGAACGGAGGCCCCGGAGGAGATAACAGATGCCCAGCCAGTGGGCCCTTAACCCTGAGCAGCAGGGAGGCCGATGCAGGCTGGGCTCCTGAGGGAGGCAGCAGGGAGGACAGCGTTAACGGCCTGGGCTTGCGACTGCTGCTGGGAAACAGAAGCACAGATGAGGGGAGAGCGAGTGGAGCTGGAGCTCAGAGGATCAGGGCATAGCACAGGGGCTACAGGGTTAGGGGCTGGCTCTCTGGCTTCCACCAGTGCAAGCTCTACCCTACGCCCCCTTCCCCCCCGCTTACACTTTGCTGCCTTGCCGACCCTGGATTCCAGGTGACACAGGTAACCTGGTTTGGAAAGGGCTGCCTGGAGTCGCCGCAGATCCTGACAGACAGGCATCGATCCCTGAGGGGTAAAAGGCTCCGAGCAGGAGGCACCGGGCAGAGCTCTCAGTGTGAAGCAGGAGGGCAGGAGCCCAGAGGCTCCATCTCGGAAGCAGTGAGGCCACGTGGCCAGCCCTGGAGGAGGAGTGGGATCTCTGGGGGAAGGGGGGCTGGCGCACTGAAGGGCTCCTCCGAGCAACTGTTTAAAGACTGGGGCACAGACCATGATACCACCATGGCCTGGGACACACAGCTCTGCCCATCCACCACTACAGACCCCGAGGGTGGCGTGGGGCAGGGATAGGACCAGCTGGGGGAAGCTCACTGGGGTGGGGGCAGACGCAGTGCCATCTCCCCTGGCAAAGGGTCCCCCCATGGGTCAGTGCGGTCCCCGGGCCAGAGGCACCTGGACTCCTCACCAACTCCAGACTCTCACGCAGCCGCCTGGGTGCATGAGGCCTTCTGCCAGCTCCGGGCGGCCGAGAGATGCTGACCCATCTCGGCGGGCGATCACTGGCCTCGGATCTCCTCGACTTTGTCACCTCCCAGCTGGCCCACAGCAACACGACAGGCCTGGGCACAGAGCCGTCCCGCCCACAGGAAACGCCAGTAGGTGCAGGTCACCACAGTGCGTCTCCTCAGCGCCACAGGCTGCCAGGAGCCCCTCACCCTGTCCTCTCGCCCGGCACTGGCGCCCCATGGACTAGAGAGACCAGGGCTGGATCTGGCGCATCTCAGCGCTCCATGGCCTGGGCCCGGCGCATCTAACAGAGCCTAAAGACCTGGGATGGGGACCGGGGTCAACAACTCCACTCCTTGGGCCAGGGGGACTCTCTGCCACCAGGCAGATCTCATCTGTGCAGGAGACAGAGTCTCCTTGGGGGCCGGTCACAGCCCAGGGAACAAACTGTCCCGGGAACTAAGGGTCGTCCCAGCCTTCCCCGTCCAAGGGCAGGCGCTGCTCCCACTGGCCTTTGCTAACAGAACCCTGGGCAGTAAGGACATTTAATTAGGCCCTACCAAAACACCCCCACCTGCACAGACACAGACCCACCCCCAGAGGAGGAGAGAGGGGACCACGCGCCGCAATCACCTCGCTTAGCGCACGACCCACAGTCCTCCACTCCTGCGGGGAGGAGGGTGGGCCAGGAACCTGGGCAGACGAGACCCCAGTGTGCCCCCTGCTCTCTGTGCTGTGGGGGATCCCCAGGGAGACTCCCATTCCCCCCCAACCCTGCCCTACAGGGAGACCTGCCCCCCTTGCCCTGCACTGGGCTCTGGGCTCAGCCCCATCCGGCTCACCTTGCGCATGTCCGAGGCCATGGCATCCAGGATGGGCTGCTTCTTGTCATCCAGGAAGCGGCGCAGCGCCTCCAGCTGGGAGACCCGGTGCTCAGCAGTGCGCGTTTTCCCCGTGAGCCAGGCAGTGCGCAGGCTGCTCACCAAACCCACATAGGGGTTCATGCTGGGGGAGGGGGCAAGTCAGCCTGTGCTGGGGGGACCCGGAGTCCTAGCCCCAACCCCCGCTCTCCATCCACACAGCCACTGACCCCCACCCATCTCCACAGCCTCCGATCCTTCCCCCTGCATCCCCCACCTCTGAGCCCCTAACCCCCATCTCCCTGCAGCCCCTGCCCATCCCCACAGTGTCTGAGCCCCTAGCCTCCCTCCCCTGTCCCCCCTGCTCCTCCCCATAGGCTCTGAGCATCTAACCCCTCTTCCCCTGCAGCCTCTGCCCATCCCCAAGGTATCTCCGCCCTTAACCCACCCTCCCCCTGCAGCCCCATCCCATCTGAGCCTCTGACCACACCCATCTCCACAGTCCCCAACCCTCACCCCTATGGGGGAGCACAGGCAGTGGGGGGGAGGAAGGGGGTGCAGATGGGGAAGGGAGTGGTCCAGCCCCAGAGGGGCTCAAATGGGTGGGAATTACAGTGAAATCAGGAACTGGGGAGTAGCCCCGACTTGGACACCATCCCACAACCCTCTTCTGCCCCATGGAGCAAGCCCCGGCCTAACTGCCTGATCACCCTGCTCCTGCAGCAGGCCGCGCCCACAGTACCTGATCCCCTCCGGGCCAGGTAACAATCGCTGCTGTTTTGTGATTGGCACAGCCCCGCCCCCTTCCCGTTACGCGGATGGTGATTGGGCAGCGGACCTCGAGAGGCGGACGGTGATTGGCTGGGCCGGGGCTGGAGCCGGGCTGAGCCAGGGGAGGGATCATGTTGTGGCCCTTCACTCGCTGTGATTTCCTGCCCGATGATGCGGCCACGGCTCCGCCCCCCCCAGGGCAGAGACCTAGAGCCGCCAGCGCCCAGCAGTGCAGGGCTGGGTGCCAGGACTCCTGGGTTCCATCCCTGCTCTGGGAGGGGAGAGGGGTCTGGTGGGATAGAGAAGTGGGAGGGGCTGGGAGCCAGGACTCCTGGGTTCTACCCCTGCTCTGGGAGGGGAGAGGGGTTTGGTGGGTTAGAGAAGTGGGAGGGGCTGGGAGCCAGGATTCCTGGGTTCTATCCCTGCTCTGGGAGGGGAGAGGGGTCTGGTGGGTTAGAGAAGTGGGAGGGGCTGGGAGCCAGGACTCCTGGGTTCTATCCCTGCTCTGGGAGGGGAGTGGGGTCTGGTGGTTAGAGCAGGGGGCAGGCAGGTCTGCTGGGTTAGAGCACTGTGCTGTGAGACAGGACTCCTGGGCTGTAGCCCAACTTGTGGGGTGGGGTCTAGTGGTTAGAGTGGGGGAGGGCTGCAGGCTGGGGCTCCTGTGTTCTTTCCTGGCTTGGGAAGGGCAGTGGGGTCTGGTGGTCAGAGTACTGATTTATCCTCCCATCAGCGTCCCACACAGGTGTGATCCTACTGGCCTGTGGCCCATGGCTCCCTGCTGTCAGTGTGAGGCTGGGCCGTGCTGTGTGTTGGTTTGGTTGGGAGGAGACTCTGCCATTGGGTGCTCTCCCCAGTGAGATGCTCTGAGGGGCAGGGACTGGTCGCTTAGCACAAGAGCCCAGCACTGCCACTCCCCTCCTAGGCCCTAACCCTGCTGCAGCCAACAGGGCTTGGCCTGGGTCCCCTTTGTGGGGGGCAGGGGTCCGGCTGCCCCAAGCCTTAAACCCGCTAGTTCACCCACTCGGCTGTGCACCACACCTCCCTGACAGCTGTGGTGACCCACAAAGCTTGGTGTCTCTAGGCACTCGGCCCCTCACCCAGCAGCTGTGGAGTCCATCTTGCCTGTGTCGCTACCCGTGGGCGCCTTCCCTGGGGTGTCTCCTTTTGTGTCCATGTTGTTACCCTGGAAGGTGTTGGTGGCTTTCAACAAACGTGTCTTTGATCTATAGAAAGTCATAGACCTGGTTAAAGCCAATGGCTGTGCTAAGCACCTGTCTTTCAGGCCAAAGGAATGCAGCAATTAAATATCATTTTGTGTAGTGATAGCTGGAAACAATAGGAAGCCACTGTTCAAGGCAATGAACCTCATGGCAAAGCTAATCACAAGCTAAGGAACGAGGAGTACTTGTGGCACCTTAGAGACTAACATTTATTTGGGCATAAGCTTTCGTGGGTTTTAGCCCACAAAAACTTATGCCCAAATAAATTTGTTAGTCTCTAAGGTGCCACAAATACTCCTCGTTCTTTTTGCTGCTACAGACGAACACGGTTACCACTCTGAAACAAGCGAAGGAGTTTCTCTGGGATTGATTGCAAATGTGGAGGGTGGGGCAAGAGGGGGAAACTGATTGGTTGTGAGTGAAATAGCAGCCATGCAGCGAGAGATGCAGTAGAGAGAGGGGCCCTGGAGGAAGCAGAGACCGGGCTGCCTTTGGGAGCAGCAGACTTGGATTTCTGAGCAAGGGACCTACCTCCTGTTTGTTCCTGCTGAGCGCAGGGGACCGGACTCTGCCTGTGTTCTTTGGGCAGAAACAGGATTGCACCAAAGAACAGCCCTGACGTGTAGCCTCTGTTTCTGCTTCTAACGGAAACAGCCTGGCAAGGCCTGAATGAACTGCTGGGGCCAAGGGGGCGATAGTGTTTTCAGCTGCAAAGGGAAATGCCCCACAAATGCTGCACCTGGCATGGGGGCGGGGCGACCTGCTGGAGCTGAGGATGTGAAGGGTTTACTGTGGATGGACTGAGGAAAGCCCCCGTGATGGGTACAGCAGCCGGACAGAGCAGAGGGTGGCCATGTGTGTTTCCTTAACCAAGAGACCCTGATGCAGCCCACCTGGATGTGTGGGACAGGTGAGGACTTTCCTTGTCCCAGGGACTGGGGCAATGGGGTTATCTCCAAGAGGAGAAATGGGTTCCTTGCATGTGCACAGCTCAGGGGTGCTGACGCAGCCCTGCCAATGCTGGGAGCCCTGCTTCCCTGCCTCACCGGCTCCTGGGAGCCTGGAGCAACTGCTGGGTTACGAGAAGCTTTGCAGGGAGTCAGGCTTATCCTGATTTCCCCAACTGTTGTTCAAGGGGTCACTTCCTACCCCACCCCAGGGAGAAGGGTGCCCCAGGCTACAGCCAAGATAGGGGACATCCCTCCCGGCCCCCCACAACTCCTCTCCTGTGTTTGCCATCCAGCAGGAGAGCAGCTGCCTCCGGATGCCTGGCTTCTGCAGTGACTCTGCCATTTGCTCGGACATCGATGAGGAGTATGGGGTTTTCCAGGATTCGGGGGCGGGCCATACGGGGCCTCGGGAGTCCTGCAGCCAGTGAGGAAGGAGGTCACTGGCACAGCACTCAGCAGTGCCCAGCTCCAAGGGGGGACGCAGCCTATCGCAGCGGAGGGCGCAGAGGAGCACAGAGCACCGCTCGGCTTGTGGCCCTCGCTGGGTTCAGTAGGGTGTTTAGGGGTCCCTATGGGGTAGGGGGTGGTGGCAGCCCAGGGGAAATGGGATTTGGTCTCAGGGTTAGCGTATTTGAGCTATTGTAAATAGAGGCCTCCGGCTCTGACAGCGGGAGGCACCACTACCCAAGCACCAGGGCCAGCGTCCCTGGCTGGAGGGCGCAGGAGCAGAGCCCTAAGCCTGGGACACGGTGCGGCCAGCAGAGAGGAGCGGAGAGCCCAAAGCTTAGCCAGGGGTGCACAGCGAACGCAAGCTCCTTCCTGGGTGCGTGCTAGGACTGGGAGCAGGAGCCTGTCACCCAGTCACCCCACCCACTCACGTTCCCAGACACTTGTAACAGGCCAAACCTGTTGGAGCCGCTAGCCCGCCTCTCTGCCCGGGGGTGGTCCTGCTTGTCCAAGGAGGGGGTGCGACCCACCCCAGGCAGGTCTGAGCAGTGAGAGGAGACGTGTGGGTCTAGGAGCCCCTGGGCAACTGGCTCTGATCTCCACAAATAGCTCGGGCAGCAGGCCCGAACAGGCCCGAGGAGAGCAGCTGGGACCCATGGGACTCAGCCATCTGACTGCCAGCTCCCCTCCCTGTCCTGGGCCTCTCCCCTGTCCCAGGGCTGGTCCTCATGTCCCATGTTTGTCTTTCTTCCACAGGACAGAAGCGACTTTGTCTGTACAAAGTGCAAACTGGTCTCCATATTGGAAGAGAAGGTTCGAGGTCTGGAGAAACAAGTATCAATCCTGCATTGCATAAGAGAAAATGAAGATTTCCTGGACAGACGTCGGGATATGCGTCTACGGGCACAACGTTCTGAAGAATCAGAGCAGGCTGCACAGCGGGGACAGAAGACGGTGAAGAAATTTGGCAGCATGTTGTAGATAAATCTCTGATAATGTTCATATGACTTTACATTGTGCCTCTTCATATAACCTTGTAGTGGGTCTACCCACGTGTGACCTCTGTTTTCATGAAACTTTGTATCAAGGCCTAATATAGAAACCTTGTACTGATGAGCCTTGGTATATAATGTTATAGCCCCTAAGGATAGTTAAAGTAGAAGAAAAATGTCTTTTTTTGTTAGGAGTAGAATAAGATCTCCCCCCCCCACTCCCTTAATCAATTGCCCTGTTGAATGAACGAGGTGTGAATGAGAGGCTTGGAAGGCAGCACCTCCAGACAGCTGCAACAGTTGGAGAGAGGCTGGGAGCCAGACCCAAGGATGATAAAACGTGTCAAGTGGGCTCACTAAAGATCAGACATATTGACGGCCTCGGGGGTTAGAAGGGAGCACCTTCTTTTGGAAACACCCTCTTTGAACAGCATTGGGACAACCCCCAGAAGGAAGCAGCAAAAAGGCCCAATGGACACAGACACAGATTTTGAATCTGGTACAGATTTGCATGAGAGGGAAGCTGCTATAAATGTGAGGAGTCTTGCAGAGGACCCAGGGTCTCATCTTGTCAACATGGGAGCATCAATCCAGATCCGCAGAAGCCCGGCTCCACCCCCTCCCCCATCTAACTCACCTAGCCAGTGAAGTTAAGGGGAGCAACTAATTGGTAACAACAACAAGACGGAGTGTGCTTGTGTGTGTATGTGAGTGCATGAGTGTAATATATATATCATATGCATATGATACAGTCTTAATTAATACATGTATTACTAATAAATGTGGTGTTTTGCCTTATTCCCCCTGAAAAGATCCTGTGCAGTACTTAAAGTACAACAATGTGACCTCCAGAAGAAGAAAGAGGCGCGTCCATGTACCAGCAATGCAGATACGGGTGAGCAACCGTTTTCATGTTCTCTCCACAGGTACTAATGCAGAGAGTGGACTAGATGATACATCTGAGGGAAGGGAGCAGAAGGAGACTCCACCGATTGGAAGGCATGAGCTGCACTGTCCTAGGGATGGGGGTTCCAAGAGAAGGAGGCGGGTGGTGGTGGTCGGTGACTCCCCCCTCAGGGGGACTGAGTCATCTATCTGCCATCCCAACCGGGAAAATCGAGAAGTGTGCTGCTTGCCAGGAGCTAGGATTCACAATGTGACGGAGAGACTGCCGATCAAGCCCTCGGATCGCTACCCCTTCCTGCTTCTCCACGTGGGCACCAATGATACTGCCAAGAATGAAGCGGATCATTGCAGACTACATGGCTCTGGGAAGAAGGATAAAGGAGTTTGAGGCGCAAGTGGTCTTGTCCATCCTCCCTGTGGAAGGAAAAGGCCTGGGTAGAGACCGTCGAATCGTGGAAGTCAACAAATGGCTACGCAGGTGGTGTCGGAGAGAAGGCTTTGGATTCTTTGACCATGGGATGGTGTTCCAAGAAGGAGGAGTGCTAGGCAGAGACGGGCTCCACCTAACGAAGAGAGGGAAGAGCATCTTTGCAAGCAGGCTGGCAACCTAGTGAGGAGGGCTTTAAACTAGGTTCACCGGAGGAAGGAGACCAAAGCCCTGAGGTAAGTGGGGAAGTGGGATACCGGGAGGAAGCACGAGCAGGAAAGCGCAAGAGGGGAGGACTCCTGTCTCATAGACTTTAAGGTCAGATGGGACCATTATGATCATCTAGTCTGACCTCCTGCACAAAGCAGGCCACAGAATCTCACCCACCCACTCCTGTAACAAACCCCTAACCTATGCCTGAGTTATTGAAGTCCTCAAATCGTGGTTTAAGGACCTCAAGGTGCAGAGAATCCTCCAGCAAGTGACCCGTGCCCCATGCTGCAGAGGAAGGCGAAAAACCCCCAGGGCCTCTGCCAATCTGCCCTGGAGGAAAATTCCTTCCCGACTCCAAATAGGGGGATCAGTTAAACACTGAGCATGTGAGCAAGACTCACCAGCCAGCACCCAGGAAAGAATTCTCTGTAGTAACTCAGACTGAGAAAGCAGGACGATCAGCGAGTTATCTTAAGTACCAGGCAAATTGGTTGAAACTGTAGTGAAGAACAGAATTATCAGACACATAGATGAACACGATTTGTTGGGGAAGAGTCAACATGGTTTTTGTAAAGGGAAATCATGCCTCACCAATCTACTAGAATTCTTTGAGGGGGTCAACAAGCATGTAGACAAGGGTGATCCAGTGGATATAGTGTAGTTGGGCTTTCAGAAAGCCTTTGACAAGATCCCTCTTAAGCAAATTAATCTGTCATGGGATCAGAGGGAAGGTCCTCTCATGGATCAGTAGGAATAAATGGTCAGTTTTCAGAATGGAGAAAGGTAAATAGTGGTGTCCCCCAGGGTCTGTACAGGGCCCAGCCAGAGCCCATTTCTGACCCTTGTGCCTTGGGTATCCCTGCATGGGTCTCTGGCCCTTGCATCCCAGGTGGAGCCAGCCTTACAGCCACCCTTGGGGGAGGAGAAGGGCAGTTTTGTCCCCTTCCATGGGGGAAACTGAGGCACAGAGCCAGGAAGGGGCTGGCCCTGTTGTTCAGGCACAGGGGTGGAACTCAGGAGAACTGGGCTCCCTTCTGGGACCCCTGCCAGCCCTGGATCTCTGAGAGCACTGCTTCCCATCAGTACATCAGGGATAATAGCCCTGGCCCACATATGTGCCTGCTGCCATGGTGGAGGGGCACAGCTCAGCCCAGGTACAGGGCTTTAGCTGGTCCTCAGGCCGCCAGCCCAGGGCTGGGCACAGCGCCCAGGGCCTTACCACAAGCCTCTCCTGGCTCCGCTCACTCACCAGACAGCAGAAGGGCTGGGACCCCCTCTGGCAAGGGGGCAGGAAGCTGCCCCAGGGCCCAGCCACGCTGACACTTCCCCACAAGGTGCTATTTGCACTTATTGCATTAGCCGCCTGGTGAGCTGGACCCAGTCCACAGACCCTGACGCTGTCCACACGGGGCCACCAGGAGATATCGGACAGCACCGACTCCAACTCGTTCCTGGCCTGGGCCTGGAGCAGAGCCAGCACCCCTAGAGGGGAAAGGGCCCTGCCCATTCCCTGACCCTCAGCCAGCCAGCCAGCCCTGCACCCTGGGACCAGATAGGAGCTGGCGCCTCCTAGAGGGGAAAGGCCCATTTCCCATTCTCACCCCACCCCACACACACACCCGAGCAAGCCCGCCCTCCCCACTCCCCAGGGCTGGATTGGAGTAGGCCCATATCCCATTCCCTGCCCCCGTGAACCAGCTGCATGCTCTGGGCCTGGATCAGAGCCAGCACCCCCTAGAGGGGAAAGGGCCTATGTTCCTCTCCCCACGCCCCCAGCCAGCCAGTGCCCCACCCTGGGGCCGGAGCGGAGCAGGCACCCCTAGAGGGGAAAGGCCCTGTTCCAGGCCGGATGCCCCATTGCAGTGGCTCAGCGAGGGGCGTGTACCTGAGGTGCTGCCCATGCACTCCGGAGTTGGGTGCTGTTGAGGTGGGAGCTCGGCACCTCACTGGCTTCTCTCAGGGATTTCCTCCGACTCAGCCCTCTCGGCAGTGTTGTTTGCTCAGTGCTTCACCCCGGCAATCCCCGTGGGCGGGTGGCAGCCAATTGGGGCACAGGAGGGAGGGCTGGCCTCAACAAGAAAGCCCAGAGAACAGGGACCAAGGCACCCACTCCCCAGAGCTGCTGGGCACAGGAACGGGGTGCCAGGGCCTGCCCGAGTCTCCCAGAAGAGAGACAGAGTCTGTCCCGGGCCTGTATTAGCAGGGGCAGTTGGTGAGTGCCAAGGTGTACGTGGGCCGGGCAGTGCCCTGGCCTTGCTGCCCTCCATGCATTGATGTCCCCATTTCTCTCTGTGGGTGCTCTCCTCAAGGATCTCCACAGTTGGCAATGCCCCAATGGGGTGACCTTCCCCCAGACTCACGCAGTGCTGACCCACCAGGCTCCTGAGTAAGAGGGGGCACAGGAACCCCCAGCCTCACTGGCGTTACCTCTTCTCTGCACCGCACCCAGCCTGCTGCCTGCCGGGGGTTGCAAGAGCTGCTGTGCTGACGGTGCCCGGCTGCCTGGCATTCCCGATGTGTCAACCTGCCGTGATGAGCCTGATGCTGGTTCAAGGGTTAGAGTTTTATCTGCGAGGAGGTGCCAACGTCTACAGGGTTCAGCCTTGGTGCCTGGGGCAAGGTCCCCTGAGCTGGAATCCACAGGGATGGGAAAGGCCCCACCCAGTCCCTCTCCTGGGCCCAGAGCAGGACTCACCCACCCCCTGCGCTGCCCCTAGTGGGAGCCTGGCATCCATACTGGCCAGCAGGCTTGGTAAGCATCACTGCCCTGCCTGCCCGAGGATAACATGGCAGAGCCAGTACAGCTTCGTCCTGGGCGGCTCCATCCCACAGCGGCCTGCAGCCCTATGCTCTCTGCCACCGTGACTGCTCCCCAGCCAGCTAGGGAATCCCCTGCCGCCCTATCCCACATGAGCCCAGCTCTCGTTACCTGCCCCACCCTGTGCGTGTGTTCCCACGACTGTGTGATGACCCCCAGGGTGTCAGCTGCATTGGAGCAGGTTCCCTCCTGCTCACGTCCTCACAGCTCCTCCCAATTGAGTGCCCCCCACCCCCCCAGCAAGCAGTTAAATTGGATGGGCCCTCAGCCCACCCCACAGCCCCTTCCGTGTTTGCCAACCAGCAGGGGAGCAGTGACTGCAGCGGCGAGGGACCGGCCTCAGGAAGCCTGGGTTCTGCAGTGCCTCAGTCAGTCACTCCAGCACAGACCAGGAGTAGGGGGCCTATCCAGGCTCAGGGGCCCTGCAGCGGGTGGGGAAGGAGGCCACTGACAGGAGTCAGCAGAGCCTCATTCAAAGGGAGGCAGAGTTTGGGGGTGGCACAGAGCCTCCAGGAGGTTCAGGAGGCACCACTGCCCGAGTGCCAGGGCCCCTGGTTGGAGGGAGCCCTAACCCCGTGACCCGCTGCAGCCAGCGGAGAGGGACAGAGAGCCGCAGCAGGGGGGTTAGTGTGGGGAACACAGCAAACAGCCCCTTCCTGGAGAGGTCCGGGCATGGAGAGGTGGGGTGCCCAGGCTGGGAACATGGGCCATTCCCGTTAGCAGCGAGTGCCTGTGCCCTGGTAATCACCAGGCTGGCAGCACTCCCACATGGGGCCATCACGCAGCCACCCACCTGCCCACGTTCCCAGACGCCTGGAGCTGGCCAAAGCTGTTTGAGGCCGGAGTGACCCTAGAAACGTACGCTGGCCTAGCAATGCGGGTTATGGGGGTGATTTCTTCACATTTCTATACCAGCTAGAGCCCTGGCGCACACCCAGCTAGACCATCCAAATCCAAATCCTTTTGCCACTATAGTTTATTTTGCTCAGGGAACTGGCAAACGGACTTTCCCCTAGGGGTTGCCCACCTGGCTACAGTGATGTTGTCACAATATTCCTATCAGGATAGCTATCCCAGCACACCTCTCCTAGTGCCCCTAGCACCCCTTAGGGACTGCAGCCACTGCCTGCCAAGGACGGGGTACCTGCTATCCCCTGGCGACGTGGGATGGCTCCTGGACTGCACAGGCCCCTGGGAAGGGATGAGCTCATTCACCCAAAAGCTTCCCCAAGGATGAGGGGGTGCTACTCCCTCCCAGGGGGCTCCCAAGGGGGCGTGAGCAGCAACAGGGCATATGAGGGCCAAAGAGAAGGCAGGAGCCCCAGGGCAACTGACCCCGATCTCCCCATCTGGCTCCTCCTGGGGCAGGCTGGAGATCAGCTGGGATCCACAGCCATGTGGCCGCCAGCTCCCCTCCCTGTCCTGGGCATGTCCCCTGGCCCAGGGCCAGTCCTTAGGGACACAATTCGAGTCAGAGGAGATTTGCACTGGGGTAAACAGCTGCACTCCCTATCTCAGGTCCTTATCCAGCCCAGGGCCGGCTCCAGGGTTTTTTGGCCGCCCCAAGCAGCCCCAAAAAAAAAAAAAAAAGCAGCGATCGCAATCTGCGGTGGCAATTCGGCGGGAGGTCCTTCGCTCTGAGCCGGAGTGAGGGACCGTCCGCCGAATTGCCGCCGAATAGCTGGACGTGCCGCCCCTCTCCGGAGTGGCCACCCCAAGCACCTGCTTGACAAGCTGGTGCCTGGAGCCGGCCCTGATCCAGCCCCTGTCACTGCAGTATCTGGACACCTCAGACGCCTTTGTGTGTTTATCCTTTCACCCCCAGTGCAGCAGGGCCGGGTTGTGAGCCCCACTGCACAGTTGGGAGCTGGGGCACAGAGGCTAAGGGACATGCCTAAGGGCACGGAGGGCTTCTGTAGCAGAGCAGGGAATTGAACCCTGGTCTTCCTGGCAGCCCTGAATATTCACACACCTGCTTGGCCTCCCTCCTCTAACACGAGTCTCACCCAGGCCAGCAGCTCACATCTAGCCAGGAGGGGGCCAGGTAAGTGCTGCCCTATGGCTTTCTGCAGCAGTGTCAGGGGCGAGGCTGGCACAGAGGAGAAATGGTGCCGCCTGGACCCTGCCGACTGACTGTGGTGTGTGGCACTAGCCGTTCACACTGTGCTGAGCATGTCCTCTAGCCACAGCACAGAGCCCACCCTCCACTCACGCCAGGTGCCTGACTCACCTGCCATGCCCAGCATGCAGCACACTGATCTGGGCCACAATTAATGTGTTAGACACACTGGCCATCGCGGTCATGCCCAGGGGACCTGCATTAGCAGCCCTGCTTCCCTGGCGTTTATTCCTCCCATCCACACACAGCACAGCGTCGCCTGGGGCACCTCTCCCATGCACTGCTGCACAGCTGTGATGTACAGCAGTTTACAGGCACCTGCAAAAAAATCTCAGAGCACTGGGGCAGGGCCGCCCAGCAAGGCCGGACCGGCTAAACAGGGCCGGGGAAGCCGGGCCCCCTTCCGGACCGCTGGGCCCTGGTAATTTGTACCAGCTTCCCCCCCCTCTCATTGGCCCTGCACTGGGGGACAGCCGTGGGAGAACTGATTGTTCCACAGGAGCTGGATTGTGTAGGTGTTCGCTGAGCCAGGGGCTCATTGCGTTAGTGCCTCAAAAAGTCCGCAAATTCAGGCAAGGCCAGGCCTGATTCAAGGAGTGCTGAGAACCTCCATCTCCCGCTAAAGCCAGGGGGTTGGCGTGGACACTCCCAGGAACAGCCCCTCGGGAAGTCACACTTCAGAGGGCTGCAAATGGCTCCCAGAAAGCCAGGCACCCAAACGGGGACGCTGTCACAGCACATGCAAGCTCCATTCACGTTGCTAAAGCAACAGGAAGCAAACATGGCTCTAATGGACTCGCCAGCCTGGACAAGGGCACGACCCCCAATACACCCATTGTCATGGTTGAGTCCCACATCCAAAAGGAAAGGTCCCTCTGGCTACGGGCTGATTATACCAATCACACGGGGGCAGCCGCTGTTGCCACTGGGGGGTCTAAGGGGCTCTCCCAACGTCAGCAACCATCTCCTCCCCCCAAGGATGGTGTCTCCCCCCCTTTCCATGGTCCCTCTCGCTTGCAGTGTGGGCCCCTGTTGTCCAACCACCCCACGGTCTCCAGTGCAGTACAGCCCTGTGGATCCCACCCCCATGCTGCAGGTGGGGAACCAAGGCACAGGGGATGCAAGCTTTGTCTACACAGAAAGATTAATCCGGATTAACTGCAGGTGCACAGTTAGGGCTGGTCTACACTGGGGGGGGAATCGATCCAAGATACGCAACTTCAGCTACGCTCAAAGTATCTTGGATCGAATTACCTGGGGTCCACGCGGCGGGGGATCGACGGCCGCGGCTCCCCCGTCGACTGCGCTACTGCCGCTCGCTCCCGTGGAGTTCCGGAGTCGACGGGGAGTGCGTTCGGGGATCGATTTATCGCGTCTTAACGAGACGCCATCTATCGATCCCGGATAAATCGATTGCTACCCGCTGATAGGGCGTGTAGTGAAGCCATACCCTTAAACTGGATCAGCCGCTGCTAAACCGAAGTGAGACCGTGTAGGCCCATCCACACAGGGCCCTACTACTCTGGATTAACGCCACCCACCCCACGAGGCCCGGGCCGCCTCAAACCCCACGTTCCATCCACGCGTGCGCTGAAAGGCCCCGCCCCCCCCCCTGCGTCATAGGAAGGAGTGTATGCCCCCCGCCCACGGCTCTCCGCCAATCCGCGTGTCCGTTATGTGTGTAAATCCGCCCCCATACCACTCCGCCAATCCATTTGGCCGTTCTGGATGTGGCCACGCCCCCTTCCCCTCCACCAATTCGACTGGCCGTCCGGAGGTGACCCCGCCCCCCACACCTTTCACAATCACCAATCAACCGAGGCCGCCACTAGTGATCCCGCCCTAAATCCCATCCCTCCGCCAATCATTTAACCCCATTTAACCTTCGTCACGTCCGCGCTGCCAAATCAGAACTCACGCCCCGCCTCCCGCCCGGCCCCGTAGCCAATGAGACACGAGCAGGACGCTGATTGGCCCTAGCGCTTGCCGGACCCAAGCCTGGCCAGGTCGCTGCAGACTCGGAGCGGAGTGGCGTAGGGGTGCCCGGTGCTATCCCCGCAGGGGTGAGTTCGGCTCCCCAGCCCCGCGCAGCGCGCGCGGCCCCGCCCATGCCCGGCAGCCCCCCCCTCCCCCTCCCCCGGGGTCGGTCCTCCCGGCCTCGCTCGGGTCACTGGGACCTTCAGGAGCGCAGGCGGCTGCGCATGCGCATGGCAGCTGAGCGGGGCGAGACAAGCCTCGCCCTCTGCTCCTGCTGGGCGGGGCAGGACGCCTGGGTCTCTTTGGCTCGCTGCTGCCCGCCAGACCCAGATGCCGCCAGGATGGGTCCTAGGTCACTCAGCCCCTCCCCGGCAGGGTGAGGCCCCGTCCCGCATGCCTGGGTCCCTGTCCCGGAGCAGGGAACTGCAGGACCTCTGTGGGAAAGTGCCCTGCACTACGGCCCTCGGACACCTGGGTCCCATCCCTGGGGGGAGCTGCAGGACCCCTGTGGGAAAGTGCCCTGCACTACGGCCCTCGGACACCTGGGTCCCATCCCTGGGGGGAGCTGCAGGACCCCTGTGGGAAAGTGCCCTGCACTACGGCCCTCGGACACCTGGGTCCCATCCCTGGGGGGAGCTGCAGGACCCCTGTGGGAAAGTGCCCTGCACTACGGCCCTTGGACACCTGGGTCCCATCCCTGGGGGGAGCTGCAGGACCCCTGTGGGAAAGTGCCCTGTACTGCCATCCTCTAGTCCCGTTTGCTGGGTGTGAAGTATCAGGGGGTAGCCGTGTTAGTCTGTATCTACAGAAACAACAAGGAGTCTGGTGGCACCTTAAAGACCAAAAGCTTATGCCCAAATAAATCTGTTAGTCTTTAAGGTGCCACCAGACTCCTTGTTGTTTTTGCTGGGTGTGGTGTGCTGGCTTCAGGGGCTGGTGGGCAGGGCTGGCCCGTATTGGGTAGGTGCCAGGCGGCGTGTGTGAGCTGACACTGCCTTCTCCTCCCTTGTGCTGCAGGATTGCCCTGGGCTCAGCATGGCGGCGCTGTGGATGATATGCCGAGCTTCCTGCACAGGTAAGGACTGCAGCAGCAGGGAGACCAACCAGCTCCCCCACACTGTAGGGCTGTGGGCTGAGCCTTCTTTCCCTCTGCTGCCCCCTGGGGCTGGAAGCATTCTCTAACCTTTCTCCTTGATTCCCCCAGGGACACCACCCTGCCTGAGTCTCACCCGGCTGCTCAGTGTTACAGCCTCGAGAAAGTCCTACAGTAAGTACTGCCTCCGGCCCTCCCCAAGGCTGCCTCTAGAGCTCTCCTTGGGGGCACAGCATCGAGAGCCCATTCTGGAGGGCATGGAGTCTAGTCTGCTTCTCCTGCCCCCCCAGGGGGCTGCAGCCAGAGTCCCTTCCTCCAAGGGGTACACAATCCAAGTTAGGTCTCTTCCATCCCCCAAGTTGCCATAGAGTCCCTTTCAGGTGCTGTCAGGGCACCGTATCCAGAGGATGGGTGCCTGTCCCAGCTCCTTCATGTTGGTCTGTGTAGGGCGGTGATGGTTTATGTCTCCCCTACAGAGTATGTGAATGTACAGGAGGTGAAATCGGACATGAAATCCATCACCGACCGGGCTGCTCAAACCCTCTTGTGGACAGAGCTCATCCGAGGTGAGCCCCGGGTTCTGTTGGGATGGGCTGTGATGGCAGGACCTGGAATGGGATGGCTGTGGTGGGACCTGGTGTGGGGGTTGTTGGGATTGAGAATGGGGGGGAAGGTGGGCTGTGAGGGTCTGATAGGCATGGATGCTTCCCTGTGCCAGTGAGATGGCAGGGGGGGGGGGCACATGGAGATGGTATAGGGTCTGAGTGATGCTTAGTGTCTTTGCTGCTCCTCAGCTGGATTCTAACCTCCCCTGGCTCCTCCTCTAGGTCTGGGTATGACCCTGAGCTACCTCTTCCGGGAACCTGCCACCATCAACTACCCTTTTGAGAAAAGCCCCCTGAGCCCGCGTTTCCGGGGGGAGCACGCCCTGCGCCGCTATCCGTCTGGAGAGGAGCGGTGCATCGCCTGCAAGCTCTGCGAGGCCGTCTGCCCTGCCCAGGTGAGCCTCCCCCTTGCCCCAGGGGTTGCCCATGTGGGGTCGCACCTCCCAGCCCCAGAGCCCCTCTCTGATGCTTGTCTCTGGCATGGTGCATCCCAGGTAAGCAACTCTTCTGTGGTGAGGTCGCCCGGTCTCTGCTCCGCTCTGCTCCCTAGGATCTCGTCCCAAGGGGACCTTGGTTTGGTCCCCTCTGGGTGCCAGTGTATTTGGAGCGGGGGTGACCGTGTTCTCCCCTCCCCCCACCAGGCGATCACCATCGAGGCTGAGCCACGCGCTGATGGCAGCCGCAGAACCACCCGCTATGACATCGACATGACCAAGTGCATTTACTGCGGGTTCTGCCAGGAGGCTTGCCCTGTGGACGCCATTGTGGAGGTGAATGCGACCGGCTGCGCGTGGGGCTGGTGTCCAGGGGATCCAGGCATGCGATCTCTCCCCAGACCTGCCCTCATATACCTTGGCCTCTGAGGGTCTCTGTAGGGCAGGAGAGAGGTCCTGGTGGGTCTCTGCACTGGGCAAGGGCACGGTGGAGTCTGTCCGTCCATGAGTCTCTGTCTTGGGGGTGAGGCCCTGCTGGCAGGTTGGCTCTGGTAGCAACTGTCTGCTCTCCTGGTTTCTGCAGGGCCCCAATTTCGAGTTCTCCACCGAGACGCACGAGGAGCTGCTGTACAACAAGGAGAAACTGCTCAACAATGGGGACAAGTGGGAGGCCGAGATCGCGGCCAACATTGAGGCCGACTACCTGTACCGGTGACGGCTGGGCCCCCCGCACTGCCCAGCCTGCTTCCTAGACCCACTCCTACAATAAAGGGCCTACACCCAGTGCCACAGCTCCTCTGCACCTGCCTTGGGGGAGAATAGGGCTTCAGGGTGTGGGGTACAGGGGGGAGTGAGTGAGTGGGTGGGTAGGGGGCACACGACCCAGGCTCTTAGAGCCTCTCCCATCTAGCAACCCCTCGCTCAGGGGCTCTTACTCCTGTATGTTTGTATGGGGGGTGGGGAAACTGAGGCCCTGAGCAGGGGAGGGGACTCTGCTTAAGGAACTGGGATGGGGGACACACATGACCCCTCCCTCCTGCTGTCCCAGTGCTACACATCACATTGAGTCTGTAACTGGCTTGGGCTCATTCCCAGTGCCGGTGAGAACTGTGGGTAACACTGCCCACCCACTGCTCAGGGGGGAAGAGCGGCTGGACATTCACTCCAGTTAGCCCCCCCCGGCTCCAGGGAGAGGAGCCAATGACAGAGCCAGGGTTGGTGCCCAGTCCTGCTGTTCCAGTACTGCCCCTCCCTGCTCTGGTGTGTGAGAAATAGGCTTGGGTATGATGGGGGAACTCTGCCAAACACTGAGCCAGGCAGTGGTCTGTCCCTGCCCCCTTTTGGCCCTGGATCTGGCTTGTGCTGCTACTATCTCCTGCCCTGGCAGGGGGCGGCTTGCCCTGCCTTCTACCCTGAGCACCATGGAGCTAGAGCAGGGCCCTGTCTCGTTGAGCTGGACTCGGGAGCAGAGGGGGGCAGCTCCCCATAGACCCACTGCCCTTGGGTGAGTGGTGGCCAGGAATCTACTCCCCAGGGATGGCTCTCGGTGCCCAGCAGAGATGAGATCTAGGCCCCTTTGGCAGTGTCTGTCTTGGCTCGTGGGTGGCCCCCAGGAGCCAGGGGTGTCAAGGTGTCCTGCAGTGGCTGAGCAGCAGGAGTACCAACCTCAGGGCAGACTGTTACGAGGCAGGGTGCAAACCCCAAACTGGGTGGGAGGTCTGGATTTAGATTTCACCTATCCAGTGTGAACCTCTCAGGCATTAGAACAGCCTAGCCAGGGAATCTCAGACATCCCCTTGGCTAAGCTGCTCTAGCTTGCCACCTAGGTAAGGTTGCCTGGGTGATAGATGGTCCCTTACATCAAAGATCACAGGTTTCTTCCAGTCTGAAAGGATCAGTCACTTACCCCAGGGCAACTGCACCTTAGAGCTCACACCAAAGACAATGCTTGGAGCCAGCCCTACTGAAAAAACTATCTAAAGATTTATTAACCAGGCAAAGGAAATAGTGAAAGGAGGTAAACGTGCACCCAAAGGAGTTACAGCCTTAAGTTTCAAAAGGTAATAGAAGCTTCTATAATAAGCAAGCTCTCTATGTCCTTTAGGGCTAACCTAGGCTTTCTGGGGATCTTTCACTTATGCTTGGTAGTCTTTGCCTTTCAGAATCCAAGCAGCATGAAACACAATTTTTATTCCTTCCTCCCGCCCTGCTTCCAGTTGCAAATTCAGCTGCAGTCTCTTTTTCATGGAGGGTGGGGGAAGGCAATTCACAAAGCCTTTTGTCTTCTGATGTTCCACAATGATTCGTGTCCTGGCTCTGGGCCTTCTTCGGTTGGGCCGGAGAGAACACCTGTGGCAAACTAGAACCTTGCAGTTGGTAATGCTTCTTGCCTGGCCAGTGATTTCCAGTTACAGAGCCAACACTTAAATATTACAACATGGGATACAGGTATAAGTGAGATTACAGAATGCAGCAATCTACAAGTACTTTATACTGTCTAACTAAACACTTCTGTAACTCTAATACCTATTTTAACAGTATAATACACAGGTGAGCCAGAGTGGCTCCCTAGGCCCCGTGGCTCTGTATTTGTCAGGGTTTAGCTGAGGCCTTGGCATGAGGTGGCACCTGGTCTGCCAGCATCACAGGTGAGGTCAGCCAGGTCAAAGCAGCACCAAGTCAAAACATAACCAGTCAGATTTGGGCAAATGAAATAAAAGCAAAACGCATTCTACGCTGATCTTAACACTTTCAGTGTCCTTAAAAACTTAGATGCTTCTCACCACAGGCTGGCTTTTCAGCCAGGCTCTCCCCTTTGATCAGCGTTTCAGTCGCTTGGTGTGGTGTCTGTAGATGTAGGTGGAAGAGAGAGAGCATGGCAAAATGTCTCTCCCTTTTATCATGTCCTTTCCTTCCTCTTGGCTTTGTCCCCCCCTTCAGAGTCGGTGAGTATTACCTCATCGCTGTCCCAAACTGCCCAAAGGAAGGGGGGTGATTCTCTCGAGGGTCTAACAGATTCTTTTGTTGCTGCCTCAGGGTACGTCTACACTACGAAATTAGGTCGAATTTATAGAAGCCGGTTTTATAGAAATCGGTTTTATACAGTAAATTGTATGTGTCCCCACATAAAATGCTCTAAGTGCATTAAGTTGGCGGACTGCGTCCACAGTACCGAGGCTAGCGTCGACTTCCGGAGCATTGCACTGTGGGTAGCTATCCCACAGTTCCTGCAGGCTCCGCCGCCCATTGGAATTCTGGGTTGAGATCCCAATGCCTGATGATGCAAAAACAGTGTCGCGGGGGGTTCTGGGTACATGCCGTCAAGCCCCTCCCCCTCCGTCAGAGCAACGGCAGACAATCGATTCGCGCCTTTTTACCTGGGTTACCTGTGCAGACAACATACCACGGCAAGCATGGAGCCCGCTCAGCTCAGCTCACCGTCACCATATGTCATCTGGGTGCCGGCAGACGTGGTACTGCATTGCTACACAGCAGCAGCTAATTGCCTTTTGGCAGTAGACGGTGCAGTATGACTGGTAGTCGTCATCGGCTATCTGGGTGTTGGCAGACGTGGGGCTGCATTGCTACACAGCAGCAGCTCCTTGCCTTTTGGCAGTAGATGGTGTATTACGATTGATAGCTGTCATCGTCATCTTCCTCGGTGAGTTCAATCAGAGGCACCTGGGCAGACATGTTTTGTCTCCTGGAGACTCAGTCCTGCCGGCAGTCCTATTGAACCGTCTTGACAATGATGGCTAGCAGTCGTAGTACATTATTTTCTGCCAAGCACCCAGAAGATGCCGATGGCTATCAGTCATGCTGCATGGTCTGCTGCCAGCTTAAGATGTAAAAAATAGATGGACCAGATTTGTTCTGTATTCATTTGCTTCCCCCTCCCTCCGTGAAATCAACGGCCTGCTAAACCCAGGGTTTTGAGTTCAATCTCTGGGGGGACCATTCTGTGTGACAGTTGTTTGTGTTTCTCCCTGATGCACAGCCACCTTTGTTGATTTTAATTCCCTGTACCTGTAAGCCGTGTCGTCACTCGCCCCTCCCTCCCTCCATCAGACAATAGTTTTGCGCCTTTTTTCAGCCCAGATGCCATAGCACTGGGATCATGGAGCCCGCTCAGATCACCGCGGCAATTATGAGCACTATGAACACCACGCGCATTGTCCTAGAGTATATGCAGAGCCAGAACATGCCAAAGCAAAACCAGGCGAGGAGGCGATTGCAGCGATTGCAGCGCGGCGACGAGAGTGATGAGGAAATTGACGTGGACATAGACCTCTCACAAAGTACAGGCCCCAGCAATGTGCAAATCATGGTGTTACTGGGGGAGGTTCATGGCGTGGAACGCCGATTCTGGGCCCGGGAAACAAGCACAGACTGGTGGGACCGCATCGTGTTGCAGGTCTGGGACGATTCCCAGTGGCTGCGAAACTTTCGCATGCGTAAGGGCACTTTCATGGAACTTTGTGACTTGCTTTCCCCTGCCCGGAAGCGCCAGAATACCAGAATGAGAGCAGCCCTCACAGTTGAGAAGCGAGTGGCAATAGCCCTGTGGAAGCTTACAACGCCAGACAGCTACCGGTCAGTTGGGAATCAATTTGGAGTGGGCAAATCTACTGTGGGGGCTGCTGTGATCCAAGTAGCCAATGCAATCAAAGACCTGCTGATATCAAGGGTAGTGACTCTGGGAAACGTGCAGGTAATAGTGGATGGCTTTGCTGCAATGGGATTCCCAAACTGTGGTGGGGCGATAGACGGAACCCATATCCCTATCTTGTCACTGGAGCACCAAGCCACCGAGTACATAAACCGCAAGGGTTACTTTTCAATGCTGCTGCAAGCCCTGGTGGATCACAAGGGACGTTTCACTAACATCAACGTGGGATGGCCAGGAAAGGTACATGATGCTCGCGTCTTCAGGAACTCTGGTCTGTTTCAAAAGCTGGAGGAAGGGACTTTCTTCCCGGACCAGAAAATAACCATTGGGGATGTTGAAATGCCTATTGTTATCCTTGGGGACCCAGCCTACCCCTTAATGGCATGGCTCATGAAGCCGTACACAGGCAGCCTGGATAGGAGTCAGGACCTGTTCAACTATAGGCTGAGCAAGTGCCGAATGGTGGTGGAATGTGCATTTGGATGTTTAAAAGCGCGCTGGCGCAGTTTACTGACTCGGATAGACCTCAGCGAAGCCAATATTCCAATTGTTATTGCTGCTTGCTGTGCGCTCCACAATATCTGTGAGAGTAAGGGGGAGACATTTATGGCGGGGTGGGAGGTTGAGGCATATCGCCTGGCCGCTGATTACGCTCAGCCAGACACCAGGGCGGTTAGAAGAGTACAGCAGGGTGCGGTGCGCATCAGAGAAGCTTTGAAAACGAGTTTTGTGACTGGCCAGGCTACGGTGTGAAACTTCTGTTTGTTTCTCCTTGATGAACCCTTCTCCCCCCCCCCCCGGTTCACTCTACTTCCCTGTAAGCTAACCACCCTCCTCTCCCCCCTTCGAGCACCGCTTGCAGAGGCAATAAAGTCAGTGTTACTTCACATTCATGCATTCTTTATTAATTCATCACACAACTAGGGGGATAACTGCCAAGGTAGCCCGGGAGGGGTGGGGGAGGAGGGAAGCGCCGGGTTGGGTGGGGGAGGAGGGAAGGACAAGGACACACTGCAGTTTAAAACTTTAAATCTTTAACTCTTATTGAAGGCCAGCCTTCTGATGCTTGGGCAATCATCTGGGGTGGAGTGGCTGGGTGGCCGGAGGCCCCCCCACCATGTTCTTGGGCATCTGGGTGAGGAGGCTATGGAACTTGGGGAGGAGGGCTGTTGGTTACACAGGGGCTGTAGCGGCGGTCTCTGCTCCTGCTGCCTTTCCTGCAGCTCAACCATACGCTGGAGCATTTCAGTTTGATGCTCCAGCAGCCAGAGCATCGACTCTTGCCTTCTGTCAGCAAGCTGACGCCACCTATCATCTTCAGCCCGCCACTTGCTCTCTTCAGCCCGCCACCTCTCCTCTCGTTCATATTGTGCTTTTTTGCACTCTGACATTGACTGTCTCCACGCATTCTGCTGTGCTCTGTCAGTGTGGGAGGACATCTGGAGCTCCGAGAACATATCATCCCGAGTCCGCCGTTTTCTCCTTCTAATCTTCACTAGCCTCTGCGAAGGAGAAACATTTGCAGCTGGTGGAGGAGAAGGGAGAGGTGGTTAAAAAAGACACATTTTAGAGAACAATGGGTACACTCTTTCACGTTAAATTTTGCTGTTCACATTACACAGCACTTGTGCTTTCGTTACAAGGTCGCATTTTTCCTCTTATATTGAGGGCCTGCCGGTTTGGTGTGAGAGATCACTCACGCAGTGCCAGGCAACAGAATTCGGCTTGCAGGCAGCCATGGTAAGCCACAGTCTTTTGGCTTTTTTAACTTTCATAACATGTGGGAATGGTTTCAAACAGCAGCGCCCTCATTTTCCATACCAAGGCCCCTTTGGGTTGGCCATTTAAAATGGGTTTGCAATGTAAAAGGAGGGGCTGCGGTTTCCGGGTTAACATGCAGCACAAACCCAACTACCCCCCCCCCCCCACACACACACACCCAATTATCTGGGATGATCACTTCACCCCTCCCCCCTACCGCGTGGCTAACAGCGGGGAACATTTCTGTTCAGCCGAGCAGGAACGGGCACCTCTGAATGTCCCCTTAATAAAATCACCCCATTTCAACCAGGTGACCGTGAATGATATCACTCTCCTGAGGATAACAAAGAGAGATAAGGAATGGATGTTGTCTGCATTCCAGCAAACACCGGGACCATACGCTGCCATGCTTTGTTATGCAATGTTTGCAGACTACGTGCTACTGGCCTGGCGTGGTAAAGCGTCCTACCATGGCGGACGGGATAAGGCAGCCCTCCCCAGAAACCTTTTGCAAAGGCTTTGGGAGTACATGAAGGAGAGCTTTCTGGAGATGTCCCTGGAGGATTTCCGCTCCATCCCTATACACGTTAACAGACTTTTCCAGTAGCTGTACTGGCCGCGATTGCCAGGGCAAATTAATCATTAATCATTAAACACGCTTGCTTTTAAACCATGTGTAATATATTTACAAAGGTACACTCACCAGAGGTCCCTTGTGTGCCCTCAGGGTTTGGGTGAGTTCGGGGGTTACTGGTTCCAGGGTGATAAACATATCCTGGCTGTTGGGGAAATCGGTTTCTCCGCTTCCTTGCTGTGAGCTATCTTCATTGTCTTCATCATCATCATCATCTTCCGCTTACCCCGAACCCGCTTCCCTGTTGCGTGATTCTCCATTGATGGAGTCAAAGCACACGGTTGGGGTAATGGTGGCTGCACCCCCTAGCATGGCATGCAGCTCCGCGTAGAAGTGGCATGTTTGTGGCTCTGCCCCAGACCTTCCGTTTGCCTCTCTGGCTTTGTGGTAGGCTTGCCTTAGCTCCTTAATTTTCACACGGCACTGCTATACGTCCCTGTTATTGCCTCTGTCCTTCATGGCCTTTGAGACTTTTTCTAATATTTTGTCATTTCGTTTACTGCTACGGAGTTCAGCTAGCACTGATTCGTCTCCCCATATGGCGAGCAGATCCCGTACCTCCCGTTCGGTCCATGCTGGAGCTCTTTTGCGATCCTGGGACTCCATCATGGTTACCTGTGCTGATGAGCTCTGCGTGGTCACCTGTGCTCTCCACGCTGGGCAAACAGGAAATTAAATTCAAAAGTTCGCGGGGCTTTTCCTGTCTACCTGGTAAGTGCATCTGAGTTGAGAGCACTGTCCAGAGCGGTCACAATGAAGCACTGTGGGATAGCTCCCGGAGGCCAATAACGTTGAATTCCGTCCACACTACCCCAAATCCGACCCGCAAAGGCCGATTTTAGCGCTAATCCCCTCGTCGGAGGTGGAGTAAAGAAACCGGTTTAAAGGGCCCTTTAAGTCGAAAAAAAGGGCTTCGTCGTGTGGACGTGTCCAGGCTTAATTCGATTTAACACTGCTAAAGTCAACCTAAACTCGTAGTGTAGACCAGGCCTAAGCCAGTGTCCTTTGTTCCTGTGAGGCTGGGCTGGGTTTGTCCCATCCATGCCCTGATGAGGTGTGAACTGCCCCTCTGTTCTTGGAGAGTTTTTGCCTGGGCTTGCTTTAAGCCATGAGGATACATTTTTAGCCTCATAACTATATACATGAAATTACAACCGTTAACCTTACTATAACATCACTGTAACAACCATGCTCAGTGCATCATGAGCCGTCCGAAGACACCCAACATGACACACTTTGCACTGGCTACCACTCATTCATTTTATAAAGATGAACATGGGGGTGTCGGGTGTTCCCCCGAGGTACAGAGCGTCACACCTGGGCCACGACCAAACCCTGCAGCTACCCCAGTACCCTCATCATGCAGAGGTGCTGGGACTCTTGTCTCAAATGCAGTGTCCTGGTAGGCCTAAGTTGGCTGGAGGGGAAGGGGGTACTGGAGCAGCGCAGATGCTGTAGCCTCCTTGAGTTGGCTCTGAACCTCCTGCTGGCCCCCATCCCTGTGGGGCAGCATTCCCTGTACTCCAGACAGCTACTCCGACCGCCAGCAGGGAGCGTGCATTAATACAGCAACCTTTTCCAAGCACGGCTTCACTGGCGCTTTCCCTCACTGCGGGGGGGTCCTGCCATCCTCCTGGGAGTGTAACAGGCCCTGTGGGGAGGTCTGTCCCCCGACCATGGGTTGGCCCCCACGGGAGAGGCTGTTGAGCCTGCTCCAGGGGTCTCCAAGCCCAGGCAGTAAAGGCTACTGTGGTTAGACCCTGGAGTCCCAGCTTCGATCCCTGCCCAGGAATGTGGTGGAGCAGGTGTGTGTGGTGGGGTTTCAGCAGCTGGGGTTTGTGCTATGGAAAGGGGGGGAGGGAGCTTGGTGCCATGTGAGGCTCTATCTGCCCTCGAGAACAGTCTGAAAAGCCAGCGCCCCCCTTCTCCCCCCCCCCCCCCAATTCCCCAGCAGAGTCCAGATCCCATAAGCCCAACATCCCCACCAAGCTCCTCCTCTCCCAGCTCCTCTCCTTTGCTGGGAGGCCCCTCCATGCTCTCTAATGACCCCTTGGGCGGGAGCCCAGATCCAGCTTGTTTCCTGTCCAGAGGCAGGGCTGTAAAGCTCAAGTGTTTCCCCTCTCTGGGTGCTGCCCGGCCAATCACTGTGCCTGCCCAAGGCCCTCTCCCCCGAGGGACCCCAGCTCCTCTAGGGCCCCCCCGGCACAGAATTAGGGGATGGGGCTGCAGTAGCAGGGCGTGGCGGGTCCTGTGCTTACAACACAGGGTGGGGCCTAGGGCTGTGGCAGTGCTATTTGCACCAAGAGAGAAGGGGCTTCTGGCCACGCTGAGCAGTGGGTAGAGATGTCCAGGAAGCCACCTCAACAGGGCCGGGTGCTGGAATTTCCATCTGCATGGACACTGCCCTGCACGTGACTGACGCGATGGCTCAGGGTGGGGTGTTTTCTCTGGCCTGCCAGGAGAAATGGGGCAAGGGGATGGAGGCCAGGGCCTCACAGACAGGCTGGGGACACAGGAGATTGGTAGTGGCACATTTCTTGAGGGGAAGGCCAGCTGGGGCCACCCTGCAGATAGAAAAAGCCCCGGAAATACTCAGTGGAGCAAGCAGATGAGGCAGGGAAGAGAGGGCCTGAGTCAGGCAGGGCATGGAAGCAGCGATGCAGGCCCTTCGGCTAGGATCATGGGATCTGGCGTCTGCCGCTGGGGATACTGACTAAGTGCCCTGAGGAAATCGGCCGTCAGCAGTCATGTTGAAGCAGCTATTTCCATACATGGAAACACCATCACATGGATCCAGCTGGAGTCAGAGGCAGCAGAGACACCAACATTCCTGGGGCAGGAATCTCATCATGAGGGGCGGTGGGGGTGGTCACACGAACCTCAGGGCATGGACCCTGCTGGGACTGGGAGTCCTGGCACTAGTGCCCGGGGCCTGGATCCTGCTTAGAGGGGGTGAGAGAGAGCTGGGAGTGTGAATCCAAGCTGAGCAGTGGGCAGCAACACCGCAACAGGGCCTGGTGCCCTGCTATTACATCTGGGCTCTCTGTCTGCACGGGCGCTGCCCTGCATTTAACTGGTGCGATGGCTCAGGGGCCCGGTGCAGGGGCCTTGGTGTGTGGGGGGGTGTCCAGTTGCACAGGGGCTAGTGCTCTTGGCTGTATATGTTGCCACACCGGGGTCAGCAGTGATTGAGAGGGGAGAGCGCCCCCTATAGAGCCCCCCCATCCCACTCCACAACATGGGGTGCAGGGTGTATGTTTTGGCCTGGAAGGCTGGTATCCAGGTGCAAAGGGATCAGTGCTGGGAGTGGGGATGCAGCTGTGGGGCCAGGGGTTTCTGGGTGGGATGATTCAGCTGCAGGGGAGGGGGAGTTGCACGGTGGTTCTGATGGGACATGGGAGTGGTCCAGGTTCAGAGGTGTGGGAGGGTTCCATGTGGAGGGATCCAGGTGTGGGACAGGCAGGTTCAGCCCGGCAGGATCCAAGTGCGGGGTGAGAAGGTTCTGTGTGGGACAATCTGGGCACGGGCAGATCAGTGGGGGATCTGGGTGCAGGCGGAATGGGACGGGTGAGTGTGTGTGTGTCCAGGTGAAAGTGGTTGGGGCTCAGCAGGGGTTCCACGTGTGTGGGGGATGGGGCTTGGAATGGGGCATCTTGGTGCAGGGGGCTCACAGGGTGGGTGCAGGCGCTGAGGGAGTGGGGGTCTGAGTGCAGAGGGCAAGGGCTCGGTGGGGTGGTCCAGGTGCAGCTGGTTGGGGCTCAGTGGGGTGGGGTGGGGTTCAGCGGGGTGGCCCAGGTGCAGGGGGCATGGGGCTCAGCGGATGATCTGGGTGCGAGGGGGTCCAGATGCAGGGGGATGGGCCTGGCAGGCGGGGTCTGGATGCGGGTCCTGTGGGGGCATCTGGGTGCGGGAGGGTTGACGCTCATTGTGTGTGGGGCTGAGGCTCGGCGGGGTGTGTGTGTGTGTGTGTCCAGATGCGGGGGGAGGAGGTCCAGGTGCAGGAGGAGTGAGGGTCGGAGGGGGGGGGGTCTGGATGGAGGAGAGTGGGGCTAGGCAAGGAGGCTGGTCTGGATGGATGGGGGGGGAGATCGGGGGGGGGGGGTCCGGATGGAGGGGGGTGGGGCTAGTCGCGGAGGTTGCTCTGGATGGATGGGGGGGAGGTCCAGGTGCGGGGGGGGGGGGAGGTTCTGCGGGGTGGAGCTAGGCGGGGGGGGCGGATGGAGGAGGTCCAGGTGCTGGGGGGGGGTGAGGAACGGCGGGTGGAGTGCGGGGGGGGGGGGGGCAGCTCCCCGCACAGTGCCCCCTCCCCCGCGGCTGGGGCGCGATGGGGGCAGGAAGCGAGGGAGGGGTGTGGAGCTCGCTGCAGCTGGCAGTGGGGGAGTTCCCGGGGGTGGGTCTGACCCGGCCTGGGAGCAGCCCGCCCAGGGGAAGAGGAAGTCCCGGACTCCCGTCTCCCCACAACCCAGCCGGGACCAGCAGCTGGAGCCCAGCGCAGGTAGGAGCCGCGGCCGGGGCGCCCCCAGCCCTGCCCCTCTGCCGGCGGCGGCGGGACCCAGGCGGGTTCGGGGCCGGGTCCCACCCCGCGGGTGGAGGGTGTGATGAGCAGCCTGGCAGGGCCTGGCTCCACGTGCTGCTGCCGCCACTTCCGGCTCGTCCGGGCTCGGGGGGGGGGTCGCTGGTCCCTCCTCTGAGCCCCCCTGGAGCGGAGTGACCCACTGCCCCCCCCTTCCCGAAGCTGTGGGGCTGGGGCACAGCTGGGCTCGTGCACATCCCAGGCAGGGGGTCCCCCCCCCGTGCCCGTGGGGCTGGCTGGGCATTGGGGTAACGGAGCTTGGCTCAGGTGGGGAGATCGCCCTCCCCCCATCTCTAAAACTGAGGGGCTGGGAGTCAGGCCCCCTCCCAGGGCCTCCACCTGAGCTGCCCTGGGTCAGAGACTCTGGAACAATTTGTATAGGGGGGGGGGGGGCTGAGAGCCACTGAACCAAACTGTAACCCCTGTATATAATGGAAACCACTTCAAGCCGGGGGGTGCACCTGGGCCCTGGGTCCATCCCAGCGGGAGCGCAGAGTCTGGCCGAGGGTAGCCACAGCTGGTGGTCGGTCAGAGCTAGGGTGACCAAACAGCAAATGTGAAAAATCGGGACGGGGTGAGGGGTAATAGGAGCCTATATAAGAAAAAGACCCAAAAATCGGGACTGTCCCTATAAAATCGGGACATCTGGTCACTCTAGTCAGAGCTGTGATGCCCCCTCTCCTCCTGGGGCGGCTGGGGCTCCTTGAGCTTGGGGGGCACTGGGAACAACACAACGAGAACCCAAGTCAAGTCTTTGCGGTGGGGCGCGTGTCCCGCTCTGGACCAGGCTGCGTCTGAGCTGAGCGCGGCACAGGGCTGCAGCACTATGGGGCCTGCCTCCGCCCTGTCCCTGTTGTGTCCGCACACCCCACGGGGGTTAGTACATTCATCTGTGTGTGCCTGCCCCACTAGGGCAGGGCTATGACCCCTGTGACAGAGGGGTGCTGAGGCTCAGTGACTATGGGCTTGTCTACATGGGGATGCTGATGGCTGGAGCTATTGCAGAATAGTGGCCCCCACCCCCATGGCGCTCTGTTCTGGAGCAAACGTCACTCGATTCTGGGTAATTGTTGCGTTTCCAAAGCAGAGCGACTGCGGGGAGCCATTCCCCAATAGCTATTGCTGTCAGTTTCCTGTGTCAGAGCAGGGACTGGAACCCATGGTCCGGGTGAGCACGTTACCCACTGGGGCGGCCTTCCGCCCCTGCTCCCCTTCTAGGTGGGTCTGTGTCCTTGCTCCATAATGCCCGGTTACGGTGAGTGCTGTGCTACGCAGGGCGTGGTTGGGGTGCTGCCTCCCTGGGCAGTCAATGGGGCAGGGCATGTTCCAGACAGGGGCTGGCCTGCGGGTGCGGTTGAAATGGGGCGATACGAGGCTTGTGCCCAGGACAGCTGGCTCCCGTGTGCTCTGACCATGCCAGGGGAGTCGCAGGGAACGTCTCCGCTGTCACGGATCAACAGCATCGGTGCTACGCCCCCAGTTTTGGAACAGTCTCTAGGAGGAACCCTTCAGTTTGTCCAACCTCCAAGGGGTCTCAGTCTTACTGCCTGGGGTAGGCCTCACTGCCTCCTTCTGGCGAACCTCTGGGGCTCCAGCACTCGTGTTTCACAGCATGAGCTTTGCCTGGCGAGTCCAGCTGAACTGGACTCCTGGGAGAGACTAGGCCACTCTTCAGGGACTAATGCACCTCAGCCAGTGTTTGCAGTGACACACGCAGGGTTGGCAAACCAGGCAGGTTTATTAGTCACCTGTTACGCAGCATGGGGTGGCCTTAGGTCAGCAGAAAAAACTGAAGGTTAAAGCATCAACCGTTCTGGTCAGCCAGAGCCCAGCCACGCTGGAACGAAGGCTGGACACATGCACAGCTAGGTCGATGCAAGGCGGCCTACTTCAACCTAACTTTGTAGCATAGACCAGGTCTCTTAGCCTGTCCTGAGAGCAAACAGTCCTTCCCCCGCCCCCTGGGTAACAATATGAAATATGGGGGAAACTGAGGCACGCATGGGCTTCATTCAAAATATTACAGAGAATTCCCACTTTGTCACATACCCTGCAGATGGAGGGGAGATTCCTCGCTCGGGTAGAGGTTCCTGCACTGGTGTGTACAGCTGCTCATGAATTACATCTCCAGCGGCAGTGTAGACAGGCCCCCAGAGAGCTCCATTTATGGGCCGCTCTAATTGTATCCTTGGGGCTAGTGCCAGGTTCTGTGGGTCCCCGAATCCAGCTGTGCCTGGTTCCAGAAGGGATGGACGTTGGCTTGGACACGCTAACATCTCCCATGTACAGTAAAAATAACAGGAGTACTTGTGGCACCTTAGAGACTAACAAATTTATTAGAGCATAAGCTTTCGTGGGCTACAACCCACTTCTTCGGATGCATAGTGTTACCCCTGGGCTAGCAGTGCATGCTGGGAGCGTGGGCTGCTCCATGGGGTAATGGTCCTCTTGTCAGCCTTGGGCCAGTGTCATTGGGAGGTGATGGAAGGAGCCAGCTTGGAGGGAACAGTCGGTGGCGCTGCCTACCTGTCTGTGAGGCTGGGGGAGCCGGCTGTGGCTGGGCTAGCTGCAGCGCTGGTGCCCCATAGAGGCAGAAGGAGAGAGGAGAGGGCCTCCCTGCGTGGGAGTGGCGCGGGCTAGCCCAGGGGCCGAGTCCCGCATGGGGGACCCGGCAGGGAGAGCCAGCCTGAACGCCTCCGGCTGGGCCCCCAAGACTGGTGGCAGCTTCAGAAACACGGGCCTTTCTGCCCCAGTGCAGCCATGCCCCCTGGGCTGGGGATCCCACTGGAGTCCTGTTTGCAGCAGTCAGTAGCGGGTGATGCCTCAAGGTGGGCTGGGGGTGGTTCAGCGCCAGGGTGGCTGCTTGACCCCGGTGCGGCCAGGACCCTGTGCAGGGACTGGGACTCCCTCCCCGAGGCCGCTTGTGTTTCCCTGCTTTCAGCTGGAGTGTTGGCATGGCCCCTATTGCAGTGAGCTGGGTCCAGCCTGAGGTCTGGATCCCCTCCTCCCCCTGCCCTAAGAGCTGCTGCAGGGCCCCGGCTGCCCTCCAGTTGCAAAGGGGCGTGGAGGGTGCTCCGGATCTCTTAGTGCTCCCATTTGGTCCTCTTCTCCCGAAATCGCTTGCCTGGCGGCAAGGGCATCATGTGCCCTTCCCCACCCCTTGTTGGGCCATAGGCGTCTGGCTATGTCAGCCCCAAAGGTGAGCGGCACGGCCAGCCCTGACTCAGGCGCGGCTGAAGCTGAGCTGGTCTGGGGTGGAGGGGGATGGTGCTACTGGAAACTATTTTGCAACCTCCGAGGTTAAAAAAGTCCAGGGTGACTCAGCCGAGCTGCTGCTGGGTGTCTCGTGGGCAGAGCTGCAGATCCTTGTTCCCTGGCTGGGTCCCTTACGCCGCGTGCCCCCCGCAGCTGCAAGGCCATCTCTGAGGTGAGCGGTGGGCCGGTATGGCTGCCGAGGTGCCAGCTGGATAGATGGCTGGAGCTCGGTGTGACTGTCTGGGTGCCGGGCCGGGTTGTCGGGGAGCTGGAGTCTGAGCCACAGTTGCCTCCTCCCAGCTGGAGCGGGGGCTCCCGGCCATGCCCACTCCTTCTCCAGAGCTGCTGGGAGTGCCGTGGCCGTGCCGCCTGTCTCTGCCGGCTCCAGCTCCTGCCCCCGGCACAGACCGCTTCCTCTCCTCCCTGCCAGGCGAGGAGTCCGTCCCCACGCCTGGGCTGCCTGCTACAGTGTGGCTTCTGGTGCCCCTCGCACCAGTCCCCCTCCCCATGGGTGCAGGGGTCTCGATCCGAGGGGAGCGGGGGGGCTGGGTCTCTGTGCCCCTTGCCCTCGCCGCCAGGTGACTGACTCTCCCCTTCCCCCGGCAGCGCCATGGGCTCCATGTTCCGCAGCGAGGAGGTCTGCCTGGCCCAGCTCTTCCTGCAGTCGGCCTCGGCCTACGCCTGCGTCAGCGAGCTGGGCGAGAGGGGGCTCGTGGAGTTCAGAGACGTATGTGCAGGGCAGGACGTGGTGCCCCCCTGTGGGGAGCAGAGGGGCGGGGTCACTGGCTGGGGTGGGGGGAAGTGGCCGTGCGGGGGTGCTTGGGACGTCTCATCTGCTATAGGGGAAGAGTCGGGGTCCCGGAGCAGGGGAGGAAGGGGGCATGGGGAAGCCAGGGTGTCTGTTGCCAATGGGGGGCAGTGGGAGTTAGGGTTCATCACTGGGGCGCTGTTGGGGGGGGTAGGGGAAGTCGGGGTCCCTGACTGGGGAGGTCTCCGGGTGGCTGGTCCCAATAGGGGCAGGAATCGGGGTCCCTGACTGAGGGGTTGGGGCTGTTGGGGTGGCTCGTCCCTAGAGGGGTGGGCAGGAGGAGTCGGGGTCCCTGACTGGGTGGCTGATCCCAATAGGGGCAGGAGTTGAGGTCCCTGACCGAAGGGCTGGGGCTGTTGGGGTGGCTGGTCCCACCCTAGCTGCCCGGAGTCGGGGCCCCGTGCAGGGTGGGCTGCAGCTGGGCTCTGATGTGCTGTCTCTGCTCCCCCAGCTCAACCCCAATGTCAACGCCTTCCAGCGGCGCTTCGTGGGTGAGGTGCGGCGTTGTGAGGACATGGAGAAAACCTTCAGTGAGTGCCAAGCCACCCTGGGGGAAGGGGCTCCTTCTGGGGGACAGGGAGACTTGGGGGAATGTCTAGGACATTGGGGACACCGTGGGGTGAAGGGAAGGGAGGGGAGGCTCTGGGGTGGTGGAGAGTCTGTGTGGGGAGGGAAGGGTGTCTCCTCTCTGGGCAGGTGGGAACCCTGCAGGGAGGAGGTCTCTCTGGGGTGCCAGGGGCTGCACGTGGGGATGGGAGCCTGGAGTGGTGGGATGGAGGGGGTCTGGGGTGGCAGAGGCCCAGTGGTGTGGGGTTAAGTTAGTTAAGTCCAAAGCAGACTGTGAAGAGTTACAAAGGGATCTCACAAAACTGGGTGACTGGGCAACAAAATGGCAGCTGAAATTCACTGTTGATAAATGCAAAGTAATACACAGTGGAAAACATAATCCCAACTATACATATACAATGATGGGATGTAAATTAGCTGTTGCCACACAAGAAAGAGATCTTGTTATCATGGTGGATAGTTCTCTGAAAACATCCACTCCATGTGCAGCGGCAGTAAGAAAAGCGGACAGAATGTTGGGAATCATTAGGAAAGGGATAGATAATAAGACACAAAAGATTATATTGCCTCTATATAAATCCATGGTATGCCCACATCTTGAATACTGCGTGCAGATGTGGTCGCCCCATCTCAAAAAAGATATATTGGAATTGGAAAAAGTACAGAAAAGGGCAACAAAAATGATTAGGGGTATGGAACAGCTTCCGTATGTGGAGAGATTAATAAAATTGGGACTTTTCGTCTTGGAAAATAGACAAGTAAGGGGGGATATGACAGAGGTCTATAACATCATGAATTGTGTGGAGAAAGTAAATAAGGAAGTGTTATTTACTACTTCACATCTCATAAGAACCAAGGGTCACCCAATGAAATTAACAGGCAAAAGGCTTAAAACAAACAAAAGGAAGTATTTCTTCACCCAACGCACAGTCAACCTGTGGAACTCGCTGCCGGGGGATATTGTGAAGGCCAAAAATATAACTGGATTCAAAAAAGAACTAGATAAGTTCATGGAGGATAGGCCCATCAATGGCTATTAGCCCAAATGGTCAGGGACACAACCCCGTGCTCTGGGTGTCCCAAAGGCTGTGACTGCAGAAACTAGGGAGAGGGGGGTCTCCAGATGGGTACCCGATGGGGGCAGGCTATGCACGGGCAGTGTTGATGGGCGCTGTGTCCCTGCTGCGCAGCATTTCTGCACCAGGAGCTGCGGAAGGCAGGGCTGGCACTGGGGCCCTGCCCTGAAAGCCCCCCGGCTCCTCTGCCCCGTGATGCCCTGCACATCCAGGAGCAGTCCGAGCAGCTGGCCCAGGAGCTGCGCGAAGTGAGCCGCAACCGGGAGTCGCTGGGCGGACGCCTGCGGGAGATGCAGGAGTACGCGCAAGTCCTGCGCGAGGGGCAGCGCTTCACCGGCCAGCTGGTGAGCCCTTGTGCGGGGCCAGAGCAGTGGCCTTGGGGTTGAGGAGGGGGCTGGAGGGAGCAGAGGAGGGGCAGAGCAGAGAGGCCTGGGCGGCAGGGAGGGGATCGTTGGAGTATGGGGTCCCGGGGTTGGGGGGCTGGGAGGGTGTGATGGGGTCCCTGGGGCGTAACCTGGACTGGGGAGGCCGCTGAGCCCTGTTCCACCAACCTGGGTTGCCTCTCACACTGTGATCCCGATGTCATGCTACAAACCTTGGACAGACACTGCACTTACACAGCCATCCACAGGCAGAGACACGCCCAGCTGAGTTACATGAATAGGGGTTGGGGGGAGGGATAGCTCAGTGGTTTGAGCATTGGCCTGCTAAACCCAGGATTGTGAGTTCAGTCCTTGAGGGGGCCACTTAGGGATCTGGGGCAAAAATCAGTACTTGGTCCTGCTAGTGAAGGCAGGGGGCTGGACTTGATGACCTTTCAAGGTCCCTTTCAGTTCTAGGAGATAGGATATCTCCATTAATTTATTTATTTAATTTATGAATGAATCTCCCAGCCACTCATGATCTCCCACCCTGATCCCCCCAGCTTCAGCCCTACATCCCAGGACCGTAATGTCTTACACTGTTCAAGGCCCCCTTGGGCAGTGCAAGTTCATTAAGTAGTTCGTCACTCCCTCTATGTGGAGCGGACACACACTAGCCTTTGCAACCCTGAGCTGAGATCTCCCAAGCAGAACACACTGTTTTAGGTAAAATATAAAACAGATTTATTAACTCCAGAAAGATCAATTTTAAGTGAATATAAGTAGCCGGCACAGAGATCAAAGTTGGTTACTTAAGAAATAAAAATAAAATAAATTTGCAATCGAAGTTCTACAAACTAAACAGGATTTGAATCAAGCAGTGTCTCACCCTGACTGATGGCACAATCAGGTTACAGATCCTCAATGCACAGGCTGGGACTTTTCCAGCCTGGGATCACCCTCCCCAGTTCAAAGTCTTTGTCCTCCAGACGTTTCCCCTCCCAACTCAGGTCAACACCTGGAAGAAAGAGGCCAAGTGATGATGCCACTGTCTCTCTTACAGCTTCTTCCAGCTCCCTGGAAAGATCTTTGCTGTGACATGGGGATCAGGCAGTCCCCATTGGTCAAGCAGTCTCCATTGCATACATGCTCTTTCTGAGAAGTCTCTGGGATGGCTGTTGGGAGAGTGGATTCCCTTTAATGGGCCATCAGCACATCTGGCTGATCCTTTGTTGCAATTGAAAGGTTGGCTGGGGGCATCTCCCAACCTCACAGCTATTTCAGGAACACATGTAGCAATGCTTCATAACTTCACATACAATGAGAGCATAGACAACCAAATGGGATTAATGTTCAACAGATCAAGATTTTTAAAATAATACCTCACAAGACATACTATGTACAAAACTTATCATAATTATATGACAGTAGAGAATATGGTCGTTCCAGGGTTCTACTTTGAGGTATAGAGGGGCAGAATGGAAGGGAATCTGGGAGGCAGAGAGGGGATGGGTGGGGGTCCTAGAGGTTGGGGGGCAGGGAGGGGTGGAGCGGGTCACCCCCAGGGCTGGGCACTGGTGTGTGTGGGCCAATGGTGGATTCCTGGGGGAGAACGGAGAGGTTGCCAGGTAAGGAGGGGGGCACCGTGGCGCCGGTTGCCTGGGGAAGAAGGGGGCCCCGTTGGGCTGGGCAGCTCCTCTGATGGTCTCTCTCCTGTGTGGCAGGCATCACTGGGCTCCCCCGCCCGGCCCCGCGCCCTCTCGGACCAGGAGCCGCTGCTCAACCCGTCCACGGCACCGCGACTCGATGTCAAAGTCAAGTGAGTCGGTTCCAGAGCGGGTGGGATGAGTTCCAGGTGGGGCAGCAGCCGTGAGGCAGGCCCCCCGCGGGACGCTGGGCAGCAGCTGTGGGGCAGGCCCCATCTGGGACAATGTGGGGATTAGGGGGAGAGCGGGGCTGTGCCTGGGACACGGCGGGTTCTGTGGTAGTGCCATGGATGCCGTGGTGCCCTTGGGCGCTGTGGGACTGTTCTGCCCTGGGATGCCAGCGCCCCCCCCCCTTGGCTCTCTCTTCTCTCCCCTCCCCCAGCTTTGTGGCGGGCGTGATCCACCCTTGGCGGGTGACCTCCTTTGAGCGGCTGCTGTGGCGCGCCTGCCGCGGGTACCTCATCGCCAACTTTGTGGAGATGGCGGAGCCCATGGAGGACCCAGCCACGGTGAGTGCGGGGCGGGAAGAGGGGTTGGAGCAGGTCTGGGTGTCTGTGAGGGGGGCAGGCCTGGAGGGGACATGGGTGGATCTGAGTGGGGTGGGGCTGGGGGGGTTTCTCTGGAGCCTGGGAGCATGGGTGGGGGTGGTTTGTAGGCACCCCTGTGCTGTGCTGAGGCTCATGGGTAATGTGCTCCCCCTGCAGGGTGAGAGCATCACCTGGGTTATCTTCCTCATTTCCTACTGGGGGGAGCAGATCGGACAGAAAATCCGCAAAATCTCAGACTGGTGAGTGCTGCCCCCCGCCCGTCCCGTCTCCTCGCCGTCTATCTGTCTGCCTGTCCACCCCCCTAGCAATTCCTGCCCCAAGCTCCGGTGCTCCATACGCCTGCTGCTGCCGCGTGAGGGGTCCAGGTGCCACACCGGAGCCGCTCTTGTTCCTGTCTGGGGAGCTAGGAGTCCGGGGGGGTGTCTTGGGGGCAGCCCCTCCCCTGCCGCCTGGTGTGGCTGTTCCCTGGGGGGAATGGGAGCAGAGTGCCAGGGCCCCCTCCAGCTGGCTGGCCCGACTCCTCATGCCCATAGGAGGCGCAGGATTGATGGCAGTCGTTTGTGCTTCCTCCCCCCCCCCCGCCCCCCAGGCTGTTCGGTTTCTCCCACACACAACTCAGCCCCCCTCTCCGCCAACATGCCCCCCGCTCACCTGTGCGTGTCTCTCCCAGCTTCCACTGCCACGTGTACCCCTACGCCGACAGGGAGGCCGACCGGCTGGAGGTGCTGAATGGGCTGCTCACCCAGATCAATGACCTCACCACGGTGAGATGGGGGGGCCCCGAGGACACTCCCCGGTCAACGACCTCACCGCAGTGAGATGGGGGAGCTGCGGGGGGGGAGGGGGCGAGGACACTCCCCGCTCAACGACCTCCAGCGTTAGGGTCCCAGGCTGTAAGGGAGATGGGCAGCAGTTGAGGCCCCTACCAGGGTGGAGAGGAAATATTGGGCTGGGGGGCCCCAGCTGTGTTGGAATATTGGGGGGGTTGGTGTCTGCCCCTGTGAACCTCCCTCCCCCCGGCAGGTGCTGGGGGAGACGGAGCAGTACCTGTCCCAGGTGCTGCAGAAGGTGGTGCTGACGCTGCCGGCCTGGCGCGTGAAGGTGCAGAAGATGAAGGCCATCTACCTCATCCTCAACCAGTGCAGCTTCAACGTCATTGAGAAGTGCCTCATCGCCGAGGTGTGGTGCCCCGTGCGTGACCTGCCACAGGTGCAGGAGGCCTTGCGCCACGGATCGGTATGTGCCTCCACCTGCCCCCCCCATGCCACGGATTGGTACATGTTCCCCCCCCCCCCCCACGGATCGGTACATGCCTCCGCCTGCCCCCCCCCCCCCGCCACGGATTGGTATATGTGTCCCCCCCCCCCACGGATCGGTACATACCTCCGCCTGCCCCCCCCCACGCCACGGATTGGTACATGTCTTCTCGCCCCCCCCCCACGGATTGGTACGTGCCTCCACCCCTCCTCACGCCATGGATCGGTACATGTCGTCCCCCCCCACGGATCGGTACATGTCTCTGCCCCCCCCCACACCACAGATTGGTACGTTCCCCCCCCCCCGCCTCCCCACCGATTGGTACGTGCCTCCGCCCATCCCCATCCCCCCACACCATGGATTGGTACATGCCCCCCCCACACGGATTGGTACGTGTCTCTGCCCGCCCCCCCATGCCACTTATTGGTACATGTCTCTCTCCCCCCCCCCCCACGGATTGGTACATGCCTCCACCTGTCTCCCCCCCCCCATGCCACGGATCGATACATGTCCCCCTGCACGGATCGGTACGTGCCTCCCCCCCCTCCTCCCCCCCCGTGCCAGTCCATGTTCTCCCCCCTCCACGGATTGGTAGGTGTTCCCCTTCCGCGTAGGTGTGCCCCAGCCGCTCCCCACCCCCTCCTACAATGCCGCACTTCCCTCCATGCCCTGCCCTGCCCTGCTCCCCAGGTGGCAGTGAGGGGGGGTGGATTGGTGTTGCCTCGAGGCTCCCTGGTCCCAGGCCCGCCTTCCCTTGCAGCACAAGAGTGGCTCGGGGGTGGAGTCGTTCGTGCACCGGATCCCCAGTTCTGAGAGCCCTCCCACCCTCATCCGCACCAACAAGTTCACCGCCGGCTTCCAGAGCATCGTCGACGCCTATGGGGTCGCCAGTTACCAGGAGGTGAACCCGGGTAAGGGACCCCCGGGGCCACCCCCCCCACTGCCCTTGGGTTGGATCAGAGCCAGCGCCCTCTACAGGGGAAAAGCCCCATGGCCCATTCCCCACCCTCTGAGCCATCCAGTCCCCGGTCCTGGGGCCAGATTGGAACCAGCGCCCCCAAGAGGGGAAAGACCCTGTGTCTGGGCTGTGGCAGGGTGGTCTGGGCCTGTGTGGGGGTGAGGGGCCCATGTGGGGTGGGAGGGCCTCTCTCTGACATCTCCCTGCCCCCACAGCGCCCTACACCATCATCACCTTCCCCTTCCTGTTTGCTGTCATGTTCGGGGACGTGGGCCATGGGCTGCTGATGTTCCTTTTTGCCCTCTGGATGGTGCTGGCAGAGAGCAGCCCCCGCATGAGGGAAGCGCGCAACGAGGTGAGCGAGGGCGGGGGAACTGCTAAGGTGGGGGGATGGGGGAGGGCTGGGCTGTTATGGAGCTGTGCCTCCATCTGTCTGTCTGTCTGTCTGTCCCCAGATCTGGCAGACATTCTTTGAGGGGCGCTACCTGATTCTGCTCATGGGGGCCTTCTCCGTCTACACCGGCTTCATCTACAATGAGTGCTTCAGCAAGGCCACCGCCATCTTCCCCTCCGCCTGGAGTGTGGCTACCATGGTCAACCACTCCAACTGGAGGTGGGCACTGCCCCCCCGCGGGATCCCCGCCTGATACCCTGCTCCCCCCGCGGGACCCCCACCTGGTACCCTGGTCCCACCCGCAGGATCCCGGCTTGCTCCCCTGCCTGGTACCTTGCTCCCCCTGCGGGACCCCCACCTGGTAGCCCGCTCCCTCCCGCGGGATCCCGGCCTGCTCCCCTGCCTGGTACCCAGCTCTCCCTGCAGGACCCCACCCGCTACCACCCCATGGGATCTCCACCTGGTACCCTGCCCCCATCTGCTATCCCCCACGGGGTCCCTCTTCTCACACCCCCTGCCTGCTCCCCCACCTGGTACCCTGTTGTCCCCACCCCAGGACCCCCGCCTGCTCTCCTGCCTGGTACTCTGCTCACTACCCTCCATGGGACCCCTGCCTGCTTCCCCACCTGGCTGCTGCTCACCCCCCAGGACCCTGTCTGCTACCCCACCCCCTACCTGCTACCCCCCACGGGGTCCCTCTTCTCACACACCAGCCTGCTCCCCTGCCCCTATACCTGTTACCTACCTGTGGGATCCCCCTCCCTTCTGTCCCATTCCTGGCTCCCCACCTTCACGTGCCCCCTCCCTGCCACCTGCCCTGCATGCTCCCCTGTGTCAGCACTGCCTCCCCACGTACTGCCCCTCCTGCAGATCCCTATGTGCCCCCCACTCTGCCCAGCCCCTCCCCCCAGCACTGACACCCCCCTGTCCCCACAGCTCCGACTACTTAGCCAGCCACGCCTTCCTCACCCTGAACCCCAACGTCACTGGAGTCTTCAAGGGGCCCTACCCCTTTGGGATCGACCCGGTGAGTAGGGAGGGATGGGGGGACGTGCTGGCCAACTGCCTCTCCCCCCCACACACACCTCCGCTCTGCTCCCCCCACTGGGAGCTGCGTGCCCACCCTGGCTCAGACGCCTCCTCTCACCTGGCTGCAGGTCTGGAGCCTGGCCAACAACCACCTGAACTTCCTGAACTCCTTCAAGATGAAGATGTCGGTGATTCTGGGCATCATCCACATGAGCTTCGGGGTGCTGCTCGGTGTCTTCAACCACCTGTGAGTCGCCACTGCCTGGGGGGCTGCCGACGTCCACCCGCGCTGCCCACCTGTGCCCCCTCGCTTCGGCCCGGCAGGAGGAGAGGGCTACAGAGCCTGGCGCATCCCCCACTCTGGCCCCACCCTTTCCTTGTGCCCGGGGATCTGCATCTGCGGGAAATCCTGGCCCTGGTGGGGGGAGGATATTGGCCAAGGATTGGCACCTGAGCCTGCCGACAGCCCCTCAGTGGGACGGAGACCCCTCGCCCTCAAGCCTTCCCAGCCCTGGGGCATGGCCCCAGCCCTTCGGGCAGGCAGTGGCACTGCTCTGACCTGACCTGGCACCAGTGCCATGTGTCTGTCTGTGCAGGAGCAGCTCCCTGGGGCTGGCATCGGGGCCGGTGCCCAGTGCAGATGGGGCTTGTTCCAGCCCCTTGGGGCTTTGTGAGGTGTGAGCTGGCCGTGCTGCCAGGCTGGGGAGGAAGCCTGCCAGGGCTGCTCTGGGGCTCCTGTTGCCAGGAAGGGATGTGCCCCCAACTCTGCTGCGCTGCCTGACTCCCCTGCCCAGTCCCCCAGGGCACACCCTGAACCCCTGGCAGGATTGCTGCTCTCAGTTCCAGCCAGGCCAGCAGCGCAGGGCCCCAGGCCACCTTGCAAGGGTCGCTGCTCCCTCCATGGGGGCGGGCAGCCCGGCTATGCAGGGCCCGGGCCGACTCCCCTCTTGCTGGCACACAGGCACTTCAGGCAGCGGTACCGGGTGGCACTGGTCTTCCTACCCGAGGCGATCTTCCTGCTGGCGCTCTTCGGCTACCTCGTCTTCATGATCTTCTACAAGTGGCTCACGTTCAGTGCTGTCAACTCCCTGCTGGCACCCAGCATCCTCATCCACTTCATCGACATGTTCCTGTTCACCACGAACCCCGACAACTACCCGCTGTATCCGGGACAGGTAACCCCGACAACATTTGCTGTGCCCGGGATTGGTAACCCGCACAGGTAACCCCGACAACCCCTCTACTGGAACGGGTCACCCCGACAACCGCCCGCTGTGCCTGGGACGGGTAACCCCGAGAACGGCCTGCTGTAGCTTGGTTAGGTCACACCAACACCACCTGCTGTGCCCAGGTCAGGTAACTCCGACACCACCTGCTGTGCCTGGGACAAGTAACCCACACAGGTAACCCCGACACCACCCGTGCCCGTGCCTGCTGTGCCCATGACAGGTAACCCCGACAACCGCCCGCTGTGCCTGGGACAGGTAACCCGCACAGGTAACCCCGACAACCACCTGCTGTGCCCAGGACAGGGAACCCTGATGGCCACTCACTGCTCTGCCCGGGATGGGGAACCCCCACACCAGGCCAGCATCTGCAGCTGCTTTCCACTGCTCCACCCAGTCCAGTTCCCACCTGCTTCCCAGATCAGACCCATAGGCCCAGCCCCACTCTCTGGCCAGACCCAAGGCTGGTGTGGTGGGACCCAACCTCCGGTTCTCATGTGCTGCTCACCCCCTGGGGCTGGGCAGAGCCGGGTCACTGGCCTAGCTCTGGGTCTCTTGGGCCCACACCCAGGGGCAGCCCCACGTCTGCCACCCTTCCTGGGCACACAGGCAGCACAGCCTGGCCAGCTGGGCCCTGGAACCAGCTCCTCAGGTCGCTGTGGGCGCCCTGCGCGTCTCCATTAGCCCCGTCGGGGCCGGTGCAGCAGGCCAGCCAGGGACACGGGCTGAGGCATGTGCTGAACCATTTGACTCTGGCCATTTGACTCTGGACAAAGCACGAGAGCTACAGAGCTTTGCACAGAAACCGTCCTGCCGGAGGGCCCGGGTCCAATCTCCCCTGGATGGGCCCTGGGGCTGGGCAGCCCCTCCACAGCCAGGGCCCCCTGCCCATGCTGGTGTCGGCCCCCAGCACAGAGCAGCAGCCTCTGTAAAAGTCCCTCTTTTTGACCCACGTGATTCGAGGGGGGAGTGCAGCTCGGTGCGGAGAGTGGGATGTGCTTGGGGCCGGGCGGAGCCAAGGGCCTGGATTGCTCTGTGCCAGCTTCTCTGCCAGAGGCATCACACTGGGTGCCGAGAATGGCTGCGCTAGTCCCCTAGGGGAGCCCCTGGAACAACATGGGGTTCACTGCCTGATGCGGCCAAATCCCCTGCCTGTCACAGGGCCCATCCATCCCCCTCTGCCAGCGCAGCTCACACCAACAGGCCCCTCCGGCCTGGTATCCCCCCCCCCCGCACTAGCCTGCTAATCTCCTGCTCTGCACCATGCCCATGCTGGATCGGACCGATGGCCCCTCTAACCTGGTCCCCCCCCCCCCATGTTGGCTCAGCCCGTGTCGGGGGTGGGGATGCTGCTCTCATGACCCTCTCCCCACTGCAGGTGACGGTGCAGAACGTCCTGGTCGTCCTGGCTCTGGCCTCTGTGCCTGTCCTGCTCCTGGGCACGCCCGTGTACCTGTGGTGCCAGCACTGCCGCAGGGGGCACCCTCGTCTTGGGGTAAGGGGCTGGGCGGGGCCCTGGAGGCCCCTGGAGGGCTGGGCTGGCAGCAGGGTTGTGGGGCTCTGTGGGACCTCTCCTAAGGGAGCTGCAGGTGCCGTGGGGAGGGACGGGGGCTGTGATCTGTGGGGTGTGTCCCCCACCCCTCATGTCTGATGTGTGGCTCTGGGCTCTACACAGCTGGGCCCACCTGGGGACGCCGGGGAGCGCCAGCCGCTGCTGAGCTCGCAGGAGCCGGGGAACTCAGTAAACGTGATGGAGGCCGACGTGGAGCGTGGCGGGCGTGGCCCTGAGCCTGAGGTGAGATCACTGTGGTGGCTGGGGAGAGGGACGGGTTTAGTGCCACTGGGTGCCGGGACAGTGTCCTGCCAGTCCCACTCAGCATGGGGGAGCCCCACAGCGGCTCTGGCCCCGGTCACGTTCCAATCTGTGGGCCGGAAATGTCCCTGCACTGAGTGGGGGCGGGGCCATTCAGAGGGGTGGGGCTTGACAAGCTGCTGCCCATCCCCCCAGCATGGCACAGAGTGGCCCCTGAGTGGAAGGACGGGGCCCTGCGGTGGGCAGGAGACCCCGAAGCTATGAATGGCAGGGACGGGATTAGCCCCCCTGCCCATCCCAGTCTTCTCTCGCTCAGCAGTGCCCTCACCAGCGCTCTGGGTGGGCACAGGGGGCGGGAATGGGCGCTGCTGGGTGGCTGGGCTCCCATGTAGCCTGTGATCTGTGGGCTGTCCCCATCCAGCACTGCGAGATCCGGCCCCAGCCAACAGCCAGCTGGGTGAGCTCCAGATGGTCTGTGTCTGCCCGGGCCCACGGCCAGGGGCAGAGAGAGCTTGTGGATGGGCCTGGGGTCAGCTCAGCGTGCCAAAGCTGGAGGAGAGTGGCTGGGCGTGGCGCCCCGCTCCCCCCGCCCGGTCCTGCCTTCCACCCCGCGGCCGGGCGTGGCGCCCTGCTCCCCCCGCCCGGTGCTGCCTTCCGCGGCCGGGCGTGGTGCCCCGCTCCCCCCGCCCGGTGCTGCCCTACGCCCCGCGGCCGGGCGTGGCGCCCCGCTCCCCCCGCCCGGTGCGGCCCTACGCCCCACGGCCGGGCATGGCGCCATAGCTGGGTGCTGCCATTCACCCCGTCCCACTGCCTTGGTGTCTCCCGCAGTTTGAATTCTCTGAAGTCTTCATGCACCAGGCCATCCACACCATCGAGTACTGCCTGGGCTGCATCTCCAACACGGCCTCCTACCTGCGCCTGTGGGCGCTCAGCCTGGCCCACGCACGTGAGTCAGGAGTGGTGGGGGGGGGTGTCTCACAGCCTCCTACCTGCACTGAGCCTGGTCCACACATGCTTTGTGGCTCCTCATGCAGACCCCTGGAGAGAAGGGGAGGAGGTTATGGGTGGCTGTGGGGATGGGGGGGAGGCCTGCCGGTGAGGGGCAGGGCGGGGTGGGTGCGGGGAGGGAGGCGTGGGGGTGGGAGGGAGGCCAGTGAGGGGCAGGGCGGGGATGGGTGCAGGGGAGGGAGGTGTGGGTGCAGGGGAGGGAGCCTGTGGGGGCAGGGTGGGGTGGGTGGCGAGGCGGGGTGGGAGGTGTGGGGGCAGGGGGGCATGCCGAGCTCTGACCCCCCCATTCCCCCTGCAGAGCTGTCGGAGGTGCTGTGGACCATGGTGATGCGGAACGGTTTCCTGCTGCACGTCTACGCGGGTGGGGTGCTGCTGGTGCCCGTCTTTGCCTTCTTCGCCGTGCTGACGGTGGCCATCCTGCTGGTGATGGAGGGGCTGTCGGCTTTCCTGCACGCCCTGCGCCTGCACTGGTGAGCCCCCCCGCCCCGTACTCGCAGAGGGGGGAGCTGGTTTGGACTCTGGGGTGTGGGGGACGGGCGGGTCTGGGGTGGGGCAGCCCCTGGGATGGGGGAGGCCCTGGGTGAGTTTTGGGGGGTGATGTCTGCGCTGACCCCCCTCCTGTGTTGTTTGCAGGGTGGAATTCCAGAACAAGTTCTACGTGGGCGCCGGGTACAAGCTGAGCCCCTTTGCCTTCCCCCCCGACAGCTGGGAGTAGGGCCAGCTCGGCACCAGGTGCCCCCCGCCACCCTCACCTCAAGGGGATGGTGCCCCCTCCCCCCCTGTCCTGGGGCAGGGGGCTCCCTTTGGGTTTGCACCTTCTACCCTGGCTGCTGCCCCCCACCCCCCTAAGCCTGGCGCTGTTTCCCCTCCCCTGCCCCTCCCCTCCCCTCCCCTTTGGTCTGGTGCTGTCATCCGCTGCCTGCCGGAGCCTGGTGCTCCCTGCCTGGGCACAGCTTACGTCTGTCCTGGCTTTTGTACGATTAAAGAGTGAAACTGTCCCGTCCCTGTCGGTGTGTAACGGGAACCCACCGGGCCTCTGGTGGCGCTCACGGGGCCTGGCCAGCTCAGCTCCCGGCTCTGGAGCGTGAACCTGCCCTGCCCGGGCAGCTCTCCCCGCCGGTCTCACTCGAGGGGCACCTTGCACAGCCCCCGCTGGAGTGGCGCTGCAGTTACCTACACTGGCACCAGCTGGCGCTGTCTCCCCTTGTTAAACTGGGCCAGCACCCCTGGGTGTGGATCATGTGCCAGGCCAGCTGGGGCCAAGGCTCCGTTGGTTGCACCATGGTCAGCACTGGCTGGGAGGGAGGGGGGTGCTGAAGGCAGCTCCTGCCTGGGCGGGAGGGGGGGCAGGATCTGACCAGCCATGTGCCCTGGGCACTGCCCTGCCCTGTGTCCTGGGCATGAGCTGTGGCTCCCGTTCCCAGGGGCAGTGCTCAGAGCTCCCCCCACACCAAAGGCTCGTGCAGGGAAGTTTAATGGCCACAAGCTGGGGAGACTTGTGGGGCAGCTCATGGCCCAAAGTGAGAGCCTCGTGGCCTGGGGGGGCCGGCCCTGCAGCAGCGGAGAGGGAGGGAGCCAGGCAGCCCTGCCCCCAGCAGCTGGCTACGATAGGGGGAGCCCAGCCTGGCCAGGGATACTGTGAGCCGGGCGGGCTCCTAGTGAGACGCTCAGGCTGGAGCCTGCCTCTGTCACGCTGCGGCTGGGCTTGCCATGGGGCAGGCGTCTGAGTACTTGGGGGGGTGGGGGTGAGTTAGAGTGGGTCCTATGTGCCCCCAAGCAGCCGGGGGACAACCCCGCTACCCATCACTGCTGCCCGTAGTTGAGGGCAGGGGGGCTGGTGCCGTAGACGTTGAATGGGTGGAGGCTGGCGGGCAGCGGGTAAGGTGCCACCCGTGGCTTGGCCCCGACGTATACGCTGTGGTAGGAGAGGGGCTTGTACAGGGGGGCCCCCAGCTCTGTGGGGAGAGGGCGCCGTGGAGCCGAGCTGTCCTGGAAACCGCGGGCGCCGGCGAGTGGCACGAGCGGGGGGTGCTGGAGCTGGGCGGCCTCTCGCAGGAGGGTGGCGGGGAGCTGCCCCCGGACACGGCGCCGGCCCGGCAGCCCTGGGGAGAGAGCAGAGAACAAGGTTGGGTCACAGCCACGGCAGGGCTGCTGTGCCAAGGTCCCCAAGCCCTGCCCCTGCTAGTGCGAGAGCCCCACCCTCTCCCTTGGCTCCGCCCCTGCCAGTGTGATAGCCCCACCCCCTGCCTTAGCTCCACCCCCTGCCCCCTACCTCAGCCAGTGCTGGAGGCTGAGCCCAAGAGCCCCAGCACCCGTCTGTGGCTCCCTGAGCCCTGCCCTGCCCACATGGCCTGCCCAGCTGCATGTGAAGAGACCCCGGGGCGGGGCTCCTCCAGCACCCATATCCCCTACGACCTCCCATGCCCCCAGCCCTGGGGTGCGCCCTGCCAGCTGTATGTAACAGCCCTGCCCCTGCATGCTCTCCAGCTGGGCTGGGGGGGGGGGGGGGAGCACCCTGGTGTCAGAGCTAATAGCCCTGGGGGTGGGGGTTACCTTTCTCCTGCGTGTCCTTCAGCTGGGAGGAGGGGCCCGTCCCTCGAGTGCGGGCCAAGGTGCCCAGCAGGGGTCCTGATGCCCCAGGCCTGCACATGAGAAGGGGGAAGGTGAGAAATGGGGAGGGGGCCCAGCTGGGGTGAGACATTTAGGGAGGGGCAGGAGGATGGCCAGAGGTGCCCCTCCCCCAGCAGAGCACAGCTCCCCTGGAAGACCCTCGCTGCAAACTATTTAATGAGCTAATTTGCACATATGCAAACCATCCTGTACTGTTTCCGGGGGTGGCTGGTGGGGGCTGGGCGGGAGTGGGCACTGGGGTACATAGCTGGGGGGGGAGCTGCTGGGGAGGTGATAGTGGGCCCCTCCGCCTTGTGCCATCACTTGCCCCTCTTGGCTGCTCTTCCCCTCTTCTCTTGGGACGGGACGGGGGGGAGGGGCTGCGTGTGTGAGGGGCTGCCAAGTGGATGAGCCCTTGGGTGGGAGGGAGACCCCCCCCCCAGTAGTTAGGACAGTGGGACCCTGTGGGGGGAGGGGAGTCACCAGTGCTCCCATCTCCCGCCGGGTGGGGAGGGTGCTGGAGGGGCAGTTACCAGTCGTCTGGCTCACAGTCCCGGAACCCCTTGGCAAAGGGGTTACTGGCGATTTTCAGCTGTGTGATCTGCAGAGAGAGAGAGAAGGGTGAGGGAAGCAGCCCTCCAAAACCAGCCCCGGAGACCCCCCACCTCCCACCCCAGCGGGCTGGCAGCAGCTCGGGGACACCTGCCCAGATCAGCTGCTCCCTCGGCGCAGTGGGACAGGAATCCTGCAGAGAGACGCTGCATCCCCTGCATGAAATCAGCCCTGAGGCCACCACCCAGCAGGGGGCGCTGTGACCCCAGGGAGGGAGCGGAGCCTGCACTGCGTAGCCCTGCCCTGCCCCGCAGGGGGCGCTGTGGCCCAAAGATGGTGTGGGGGGGAGGGACTCCTGTGAGCAGGGATCACAGGAAGGGGGACTATAATGTCCAGCCCTGGGGCCCAGGGAGGGCTGGCTCAGTGCGCTGTAGGGTGGGACCGGTTTCTGGGCCTCACACACACCCGGTGGTTCTGGTAGGCCGTCACCGCCATGAACTGGGTCTCCGCGAAGGTGAAGGATTTGAAGTTCTCGTGGGCGAAGCGCTCGCTGTCCCGGCGCGGGTCCACGTACACCACATGGAAGCGGGGCTGGTACCGGTGCATGGAGTTCAGGATGATCTGCGGGTGCCAGAGAAGAGCCATGCTTGAGATGGGCACCGGGACAGCCACTGCCCATGGCAACATATCCCACCCCCTCCTTCACCCTACGGCATAGCTCTGCACACACACACCCCACTCCAGTCCAACAGCCCACCTTGCCCCGACCCTCACGGCCCATGGCACCCTGTCCCACCCCCCATCCTCCACTCTGTAGGGCCACGTCCCGTGCATGGTATCTCAGCAGCCTCCTGCCCCTGCCAACGGTGCCATATCCCTGCCCCCCTGAGCCAGGCAGCCCCGGGGCTGGATTGGATCCGGCAGTGGCGCCCTAGAGGGAAATGGCCCTGTGCCCATTCCCCACCCTGTGAGCCAACCAGTCCCGTGCCGTGGCCTTGGATCAGAGGCAGCGCCCCCTAGAGGGGAAAGGCCCCCTGCCCCATTCAACCAGCCATTGCTTAACTTTTTTCGGAAGGTGAGGGGGACCCATGTGAGTGCGGGGGGTGTTCCTGTTCTGCCAGATAATGCTGCAGCTGGGCGGTCTCTGGCCTTCAGGGACTGTCCCCTCCCCCCCGCCCCCCACGGTGTGCCCGCTGCCCAGGTGTGGCACGGTGCCTCACGTGGCCGTTGTCGTCCAGCAGGTTGTTGGTGAGTTTGAGCTTGTCGAAGGAGACGATCTGCCTCATCCACTGGCCCCCCTTGGCGGGCGAGTCGGGGTGGAAGTGGACTCGGCCGGGCGCAGCCGGATCCGCTCTGCCAGCCACCAGCCACGAGGAGCTGTGGAAGGCATATCTGCAGGGAGAAGCAGGGCCTGAGCACTGGGGGCACCAGCTCCGGGGGTCCGTCCCCCCCACAGGTGGAGGCCTCATGCATTGACGAGGGCTGTCTGGGTCCCAGAGGTTCCTCCCGCCCCCTATAGAGGCCATGGGGGGCCGGTTCCCAGAGCTCTAGGACATTTCCATGGGGGACGGGATCCTGCTCGGGGGGGAGGGGGGAGACAGTGGTGAGTGGGGGCATGCGACTGAGCAGTGGGGGGAGGCAGGAGGAGTGGAGCTGGGAGGCCCACACAGGCCATGGCTGGGGCAGCCAGAGTACAGGAGGCAGGTGGGGGTGGGCACAGCTGCCAGATCTATGGGCACCACGCCCAGCACAGGGCTGCCCCCTCCCCCACAGGCTGCTCTGCTCAAGGATCTGGTGGGGGGGGCTGGGCAGGAGCTGTGTCCCCCCCACGTGTATCCCCCCCACCTGTATCGCTTGTCGTCCAGGGGCACGAAGTCCATGAGCAGCACGTAGTCGGCCAGCGGGTCCAGCCCCGAGAGCTTCACCTGGAAGGTGGGGAACATCCTCCTGTGGGAGAGGAGAGGGGAAGGCATGGGGCGCTGGGGTCTCCCTATCGCACAGGACCTGGTGACATTGGTCACAGGGGGAGAGGCTGGGGTTTAGGTCACGGAGTGGGGGGCGCCGGGGTCCCTGGTCACACAGAGAGTTGGGGGTCAACCTGTCGCATGTGGGGGGCTGGGGCTGCCAGTCACAGGGGAGGGGCTGGGGGCGTTGGTCACACGGGGCGCTGCGGTTGCCCTGTCTCAGCCCTCTTCCCCGCTCAAGGGGCCCAGCAGGGTGACACACGGGGGCTGGGGTAAAGGGGGCAGGTGCCCACGGACTGGGGCGTGTAGCAGCCTGGACACGGTGGGCGTGAGCATGAGTGTGGGGCAACATGAACCAACACAGGAGCAGGAGAATGAGTGGGAGTGGGGGGGCTGAGGGCAGGGGCCAGAGGGGAGAGCCGGGGGGGAAGTAGGAGGCGGTGGGAGGGTAGTGGGGGGCAGATGCATTTGAAGCACTAAGTGGGAGGGGCAGCGCTGCTGGTGGGGGGTGGGCAGAGCTGCCCAGCAGCCCCCCCCCCCCCCCCCCGGGAACATCACGCTGCAGCAGCAGCTCATGGTCCCTGTAATATCAGACTGGGACGGAGCAGCTGGAAGACCAGGCATGGGGGGGGGGGCAGACTCCACCCCGACTGCCATCCTCACAGCCCCCTCTCAATAGGCCCAGCACCTCCGCAGCCCCAAGACACCCAACCCCATTGGCATCCACCATCTGTCCCGGTGCCCCTTCTGTGCCCAGCCCCCTGGTGCCCAGACAAACCAGGCAGGGAGTGCTGGCTCCTGTCACCGGCCAGGCTCCTGGCAGTCCTTGTTCCACCCACTTCCCCCATATCTCCAAGGGCTGCAGGGCTGGACCCTGGGCAGCCGTGACATGTGGCACCAGCTGCCAGCCCCTAGCGCTGGGGGAGCGGCTTTTCTGATCGGGAATGAGCCACGTTGCCTGGTGCAGCAAGGGGCCAGATCAGACTCCCAGGAGGGTGGGGATGGCACCAGATCCCCTTGCATGGAGCCAGGACAGGGTCGCACAGAACACCAGGCTGGGACATGGGGGCACAGCTCCTGCCATAGGGGTAGTTTTTGGGGGTGGCATGGCCCCTGCCAGGGGCTGTAATGTAGGGGGTACATGGGGGTCCCTGTGCTGCCCTGCCTGAACAATGCCCACCTACCTCCCTGCTTTGGTGACAATCATCTCGGTGCCCAGGCTGTTGAATTCCTCCCACAAGCTCCGCATCTCCAGCTGCACGGACACGTTGGACACGTGCTGGTTCTTCCTGGCCGGCTGGACGCCGTCCCCGAGCCCCGCGGCCCCCTCCCCAGCAGGGACACCGAACCTGACGCAGGCTGGCGGGGGCCCCAGCAGGCAGGGAGCCCCCACGGGGCTGCCCCACTCGGGAGCAGAGGCGAAGGGGCCCCCGTCTGACGTCAGGACACTCAGATTGGCTGTGAGGAATGCTGGCAAAGGAGGGGAGAGGATCAGTGCCAAGCCCCTGTGGCTATGGGCATCGGGGGGCTGGGACATGGACACAGACACCAGCCGAGGCATGTTCTGGTGTGTCCCAAAGCACCTGCGAGCTGGGGAAATGGCAGTGCCCCTTGAGACCCTCGATGCTGCCCCTCAATCCCGACCCGCAGCCCCCTGCTATCCCGGCCCTGAGCTCCCCCACCCTCGCCCCGCAGCCCCCTGTTATCCCGGCCCTGAGCTCCCCACCCCTGACCCGCAGCCCCGTTATCCCAGCCCTGAGCTCCCCCCACCAGCGCCCGACCCGCAGCCCCCTGCTATCCCAGCCCTGAGCCCCCCCCCACCTCCGACCCGCAGCCCCCTGCTATCCCGGCCCTGAGCCCCCCCCCCCACCTGCAGCCCCCTGCTATCCCGGCCCTGAGCTCCCCACCCTTGACCCGCAGCCCCGTTATCCCAGCCCTGAGCTCCCCCCACCAGCGCCCGACCCGCAGCCCCCTGCTATCCCAGCCCTGAGCCCCCCCCCCACCTCCGACCCGCAGCCCCCTGCTATCCCGGCCCTGAGCCCCCCCCACCTGCAGCCCCCTGCTATCCCGGCCCTGAGCTCCCCCCACCCCCGACCCGCAGCCCCCTGCTATCCCAGCCCTGAGCCCCCCCTGACCCGCAGCCCCCTGCTATCCCAGCCCTGAGCTCCCCCACCCCCGACCCGCAGCCCCATTATCCCAGCCATGAGCTCCCCCCACCAGCGCCTGACCCGCAGCCCCCTGCTATCCCAGCCCTGAGCCCCCCCCCACCTCCGACCCGCAGCCCCCTGCTATCCCGGCCCTGAGCCCCCCCCCCCCCACCTGCAGCCCCCTGCTATCCCGGCCCTGAGCTCCCCCCACCCCCGACCCGCAGCCCCCTGCTATCCCAGCCCTGAGCTCCCCCACCCCCGACCCGCAGCCCCATTATCCCAGCCATGAGCTCCCCCCACCAGCGCCTGACCCGCAGCCCCCTGCTATCCCAGCCCTGAGCCCCCCCCACCTCCGACCCACAGTGCCCTGCTATCCCGGCCCTGAGCTCCCCCCAGCCCCGACCCACAGCCCCCTGTTATCCTGGCCCTGGGTTCTCCCCCAGTCCCACCCCACAGCCCACAGCTATCCCAGCCCTGGGCTCCCTCGAGTCCTGCCCAGCAGCCCCCTGCTATCCCAGCTCTGGGCTTCCACCCCCAACAGCTGTGCCAGTGCCCCTCAGTACCAATCCGCAGCCCTCCACGAGCCCAGCCCTGGGCTCTTTCCATAAAGCTCTGCTGATCCAACCCCCACATCCAGCTGGGTTTGCAAAGTGCCTCATGCACGGGAGGGGCCCCCACTGCACTCACTGACCATCAGCATCATTTCCGGCATCGTTACTGCTCCAAGGGCTTCATAGCTCTGATGCTCCAGCACCTCTCATCACCCTGATCCCCCTTTCAGGGAGCCTCAGGCCCCCCCCATCACTCTCACACCAAGCCCCTCTCTGTAGCAAAATCCCCTTTCCCAGGGACGCTTGTTCCTTCCTGAGACCCCATCCCCTGCTGCTCTCCCCAGGCAGTCAGTAACCGGGCACTGAGCTCCGGCTTCTGGAGCCGGGCGACCCCTGCTCGGCTGGTGTTTGGACTTTAGCATCACGGAGAGGCATTAGCCAGGGCTGCTCCCGCAGGCCCCAAGCCAGGGCACTGGGCACCCCATCAACCTGCTATCCTGGCAGCTTGGCCTCCTGCTCACACCCAGCTGGTATCTTAGCCAGCCCTACACACTGGCCCCAGCCAGGCCAGAGATCACCAGTTCCTTCATCAGGGGAATAGAACCCAGGAGTCCTGGCTCCCAGCCCCCCTGCTCCGCTCTAACCCACCAGCTCCCTCTGCTCGCCCCCCCCCCCGCATGCACACGCTTTGTACAGGTATGTAGCATGTACCTGTGTTCAGTACACGCTGTCAGTAAATTCTATGAGCTGTAACGATTCCCACGCCCTGTCCGAGTGGGGGGAGGGACGCTGACCACCCAGCCAATCTGCTCTACACAGAGGCCACCTTGGCATAACCCTGGGCGCTCCTCACGGCACAGCGACCCCTAAATGCTGTACCGAGGCCCTGAGAGCGGTTGCAGGGGTTAGGAACGTGGGTCTCTTGTGCTCAACAGGCTCTCGAGCTTAGCTAGCGACCGAGAGGGCAGGGCCTGACCCTGACCCCAGCCACACACTGCAGTGCTCAGATCGCTGGAGCCGGGGTCCTATGTGCCCTCTCCCCTCACACCCATCCCCCCTGCGTCTCCCCCTGCCCACCCACCATTTGTAGCCGAGTCCCTCGACGCCCTGTAACTCACTGTAGGCTGGACAGGTGCGAAATGCCACAGCCAGGCGGAGTGGGGATGGGGGCGCGAGGCTGCTGGGGGATTGGAGGCGGGGAGGTAAATGGGCCAACGGGAAACGTCAGCGAAGGGTTCCCGGCCGGATTTACCTGCCATCGGTGCAGCGGGCGTCGCGCCGGCTCCCTGGCCAGAGCCCGTCTCCCCGGCCCAGTGTGGCTGTAACTCAGTTTCTGAAGCCTCCGGGCTGGACCTGGCGATTTTATTCTCCTGCTCGGGGGGCGGAGATTCACCCAGCGCGGCGCAGCGCAGCGCTGAGCAGCTCCTTGGGGGGCACTGGCCGGCTCAGGGCGAGAGGAGCCGAGAAATCCCCCCCCCCTCCCGCCCTGGGCAGCAGCTCCGCCGTCAGCTATTGATGAGCAGACCACAAGCGGGGCACTGGGGGCAGCTGCCCTGGAGCACGGGCTGGACTCAGCCAATATCCCCCGAGCCGGAGGGGCGCTGACCTCCCTGCTGGGGGTAGGGCTTAGCTTGGCCGCTCAGACCTGAATGAATTCTTCCTTGCACAGCCCCAGAGCACGGGACACGAACCCAGCCATGAGCGGACCAGCCGGCTCCCCGGCCTGAGGTGGGAGGGATGGTGAGGGACTGCCTGTTCCCTAGCCCCACGCGGCGAGCGGGCCCAGGGTAACCATGCCAGTGGCTGTTCTGACTGAGCCGGCATTGCCGGGAGCAGGAGCAGGCCCAGTGGAAGGGGCAGAGTGCGTTCGACTCTCTCTGCCGTGACCCACTCCCCTGCTACCCCAGTCCTGGCCTCCCAACCACACAACTCAGCCCTTGCCCCTTAGTTCTGACCCACTGCACCCTGCTATCCTAGATCTGGACTCCCTTCCACTCAGCTGTGCCGCCCCTCGATCCCGGCCTGCTGCCCCCTGCTGGGCTAGCACTGGCCTCCCCTTCCCACCTCAGCCCCCATGGCAGTCTCCCTAGCTCTTCCTGCTCCTCCTTTCCCGGCTCTGTTGATCCCCCTCTGGTCTCCCAGCAGCCAAAGGATGAATTAAATAAAACCCCTGGGACATTTGCCCACCGTTCGTCAGACTTTTTCCTAAAAGCCGTTTTATAATCAGCCGTTATTTGGCAAGGTTGGCATTTCTGACACTCGTAACTATTCGATGGCACGTCGTCCCGCAGCCCAAGAAGTTACACGGGCAGATCTCAGTTCCTAAAGCCAATGAACTAACAGAAATCAAGCCAAACAGGGTGGCTGGGTCAATACTGATCCCCAGGACTGCACAGTGCCGTGTGTTACAAAGCAACGACACTCCAGTGCAAACGCTCCCTTGTGTCAGTTACACCCACGTCCACCCCCAACCATTAAAATCCCGGGACGTCCCTCCTTGTGTCACGCACTGCGCAGCACTCAGCCACCGCCACAAATCTTCAGCTGGCCCCGCTAACAGCTGCATCTTCCATCCCACTCAGAAGCAAAACCCCACCCAAGTATCCGGGGGACATCAGAGGACAGGGCCTAGTGGCTGGAGAACTGGAATGGGCTGTTCCCAGCTCTGTCGCCAGCCGGCCGCAATCACTTTCCCGCTCCATGACTCGGTTTCCCCATCTGTAAAACGAGGCGAGTGCTGCGCTCTGCTTTGTGAAGGGCTCTGAGCACTGTCGCTAACAGCTGTTAAGCTTGAAGCTCACGCTGGTCTGGTGCTACTTACGGACTCTGTCCTGGAGCTTAGACGATTCCCTGTTTATGCTGAATACCAGCTTGCTCTCAAATGTCACCACATCAACACTGTAAATGGTGCCCCTCCAGCACGCAACCCCCCGCCCCTCCGTGCTGTGTGGGTTCTGCCCCCTGTTGGCAGGTCTGGGCCAGACAACCAGGAGAAGCTGCGAATCTGAAATCAGAGGCCCATCCCCGCTTCTCTGCCTCCCCCAGGGCAGCAGCTGTTGAGTTGAGTGTGTGTGTGTGTGTGGGGGGGAACCTTTAAATTGTGCTCCCCCCACTCTCAGCAGGTACCAGTCGTCTCTGGTAGAAACCCCTAGCCCCACCACCCCGCTGCAGTGCAGGATCCCCGAGGTTCCCCCCTCCCTGCAGTTTACTTGGCAGAGAATGCGGAGGGGGGAACCTCGGGGATCCTGCACTGCAGCGGGGTGCCACACTTTTACTGCTCGTGAGCCGCGGTTTGGCAAGCTTGTGGCACCATCCGGCTGTTAGACCTGGTCGCAGGATCAGAGCCCTGGTGCTAAAGGTGGCGTTGGCTCGGCTGGCGGAGCCAGATGCTTATTAGAATCATAGAATATCAGGGTTGGAAGGGACCTCAGGAGGTCATCTAGTCCCACCCCCTGCTCAAAGCAGGAAGGACCTAATCCCAACTAAATCATCCCAGCCAGGGCTTTGTCAAGCTGGGCCTTAAAAACCTGTAAGGAAGGAGATTCCGCCACCTCCCTAGGTAACGCATTAGACAGAGGCCAAAGGAGCGTGAGACCGGCAATCAGGTGGGGCGGGACAAGGGAGAGGTGACCAAAGGATCTGGCCAAGGCACTGGACGGGCACAGCGGGGGATTCTGCCCACGCGCCGGCGGCAGCGGTACTCGGCCACTCACGAGCTGGGGCGTCACACTGGACACTGAGGGAGCCACCTGTGATTCATCCTGCCCCTCAACTGGGACGGTGGGGGATGCTGCCTCATGCAGGCCTGGCTGGAGCCCCAGCCCCAGATGGCTACTGGCCATTGCAGAAGTGGCTGGGGGCCAGGGCCGGCCGGAGGCTCCCAGGTGTCCCTGGCTCCGTTTGGCCGTGGCAGGGTGCGTCACAGCCTGATGCCCCAGCCCAGTAGGAGCCCACCCTGGATCCCTGGGCTGCTCCCAGAGCCCCCACGGGGTCTGTACTGCAGACACTGGGGCTGCTGAAGGGGCTGGTTAGCCTGGGGACGGAGTACGGACACGCCCTGTTCTCTGGCTGGCAGCTCCCGAACTGACTGCGCCCTGTGCGGCTGGTGGGCACTGCACACACCCTGTGGGCACAGAGGGACAGCCAGCGGGCACTGCCCATGTGCTGGGGGGCATAAAGGGGCCCAGTTATCACAACAGATGTCACTGCTCCCCCCTCACCCTGCCCCACGGGCCGGTGTCACCAGGCCAGGCAGCCGGCCCAGCCATTGCACAGACAGACTCTGCTGCGGGAGCCCAGCTCCCAGCTCCCTCCCCCTGCTCCAGAGGCTCAGCCAGGCCAACAGCCCCCTCACCCCCGTGCCCAATCTGAGGCCTGCTCCAGTGCTCACCCCCCCATGCTCCCTGCTGTCCCACTAAGCAGCACCAACAGCCATAATTCCCCCTCCCCCGCTCTGGCAGTGCACAGCCCCCAGGCTCAGGACCTCCACGGCCCTCATCCATCTTCCCCCTGCCAAGCTGCTGTCAGGGCCGGGGCGCCTCCTTTCACACCTGCTCATCTCAGCGCTCGATACGCGCCGGCCCTGCCAGGGACTTATTGGAGCTGCCAGCACTTGCGACAGAGGGAGATAAATGGGGCAGAGCCGGATGGCGCTGCAGGGGACAGGGAGGATGAGATGCGGGGCGGGAGGCACGGCTGGAGAAGCTTGTGTTGTGATGGGGGCTGGGGCGAGAACAGGTGAGCCCTGGCCCAGGGCAGAACGCAGCCGGGCTCAGAGAGGGGCGGAGAGCTGGGGGACCCGGCTTGGTGAGGGGGGTTCTCCTGCCCCAGGTCGCCTGGGCACCCCTCGCACTGCAGACGAGCAGGGGCCTGGAGCCACGGGACGTCTCAGACTCCAGTGACCTGCTGTGGAAGGGGGATACAGCCGCGGCTCTGTGCTGCAGGGTGTGGGGCTGCGAGAGCCCAGGGGACCTGGCCGTGTCTCAGTGCCCGAGGTCTCTGGGGGATTCGGTAGAGCAGGGGATGCAGTTGTGGCTCTGGCCAGCGGGGAATGGGGACTGCATGGGAGTGGGAGAGGTGCAGTCACATCTCAATTGCAGGGGATCTCGGGGGGTGTGTGTGTGTGTGTGTGTGTGTCACATACGGGTCTCAGTGCTGGTCAGGCCTGGAAACTGGCGCAGAGACCTCACTCATGTTTCAAGCCCGACACTCCTGGGGCTGTGTCCTAGCAGAGGTGGGGGGTGGCTGTTGTCAAGCTGTCCTGCGACGGCTGCAGAGTGAGTACCAACCTCCGGGCAGGCCGTTAAGGGGAAGGACAAAAACCTCAAATTGCCTGGGAGTTTGAGACTTCGATTCACCAACCACGAAACCTCAGGGATTAGAACAGCCTAGCCAGGGAGTGACAGACAGGCCCCTTGGCTAAGCTGCTCTAGCCCGTCACCTAGGCAAGGTTGCCTGGGTGATAGATGGTCCCGTACACCAAAGATCACAGCAATATTCAGGTTACTCCCAGTCCCAAAGGCAGGACTGGGCTTAGAGAAAATGGCACACTGGGCAAACTTGTATTTTGGTGCCCCTGGCCTGCATGGGCACCCACCGTTGCCCTTGGCCCCCTTGGGTGCCCTGGGCTCCCCAGGATCCCCCCCCAATCACCCCTGGCCCCCACTGTCTCCCTCCCAGTGCTTAATTTGTATTGAAAGAGGTGCTGGGGCCCAGCCTGGCACAAATTAAGCCCTGGTTGGGCAGCTGGAGAGCAGCGGCTGCTGGCCGGGCCCCCAGCTCTGAGGGCAGCACCGCTGCCAGCAGCAGCAGAGAAGTAAGGGTGGCCCGGTGTATGATGTATTGCCGTCCTTTCTTCTGCCCTGCTGCTCATAGGCGCCAACTTTGTCGGTGCTCCGGGGCTGGAGCACCCACAGGGAAAAATTGGTGGGAGCTTAGCACCCACCGGCAGCTCCCCCCCCCCGTCCCAGCTCACCTCCGCCTCCGCTCTGCCTCTGCCTCCTCCCCTGGGCGCACCGCGTGCCCGCTTTTCCCCCTCTGGCTCCCAGCGCTTGCGCTGCTAAACAGCTGATTTGTGCAGCAAGCGTTGGGAGGGAGGGGGGAGGAGGGGCCAGGGATTTGTGGAAGGGGTCCAATAGGGGCAGGGAGGGGGCAGAGTTGGGGTAGGGACTTTGGGGAAGGGGTTGGAAGGGGGGTGGGGCAGGGGTGGGGAAATGGTGGAGTCGGGGCAGGGCCGGGGGGGGCACGAGCACCCACCGGCACCGGGGAAAGTTGGCACCTATGCTGCTGCTAGTGGTGGCACTGCCATCAGAGCTGGGTACCCGACCAGCAGCCGCTGTCTCTGGCTGCCCAGTTCTGAAGGCAAAAAAACAGAGAACGGCTAAGTTACAAGAAAGTTATCACACTATATCACATCATGTGATTTGGAGGCGGGGGCCGGGGGGAAATCAAATTCAAAATACTATCCAGAACAACAGAGCTTCCTATACATCGTAAAAGATGCCACTTCCTAGAGCTTGTCTCATGTCTGCTCTGTCCAGCGGGTTTAATACGAAATGAGAAAGGATCGTTCAGAGATGGGCTTTCCTTCTTGCTGGGCTGTTATTGCAGAGTTAATATTTAAAAAACAAAACAACCAGGCCAAAGACCTATTTTACCCATTGTTTGTGTATTTGTCATTGAAAGCCAAGTCATCTAAAACAGAAGTGCGCACGTTCACACGTTCCAGTAAAAGAGGGTGGACACTGCATCAGCTACTACAGGAATTTCCACTATCCTGAGCTGTGGAATTGGAGTCTCAAGAGATTAAGGCTTAAAAAAACCATATTCACAATAACCAGTCAAACACAATAGAGAACACACAGCGCTTCCTTCACCAGGCTTTTGTTGCTATAATTGTATAATTTAGCAACCATTTAGCAACTTCTATGTTAGCTATAAAATAAAAAGCAATAATCAAAATATGGAAACTAGTGCAAAAACCATGGCATGAGGGGTATACATTTTGGACTTTGACATACTGTTTAATAGCAGACAAATTGTCTTTACAAAAATAATCATTTGATTAGGTTAATCAATATTGCACAAGTTGATTCCAGTGCTTATTCTGAAGAAATGATCTTTATTAAGGAATTAATTTGTAGGGCAATTCCTCATACGCAGACCCATGCATTCTAGCTTTAACATTACGCATCTGCAGTGTCGTCTCAGAATCAGCAAGAAAAAATGCTCTCTCTCTCACAACAGGTACTGGGGCTCAGCCTACGAAACTACGAAACCTCAGGCATTAGAACAGCCTAGCCAGGAAGTGACAGACAGGCCCCTTTTTACTTCGGGTTACAAAGACTGTGTGGTAGAACCTTGAATCGTTCTTTATTCCTCATGGCAGCTGCAAAACATCAAAATGTTTGCAGACAAATCAACACAGATATAGTGCTGCTCCAAAACTCTGAACTGCCGAGCTCCAGCAGGAGCTGGGGACAGATCCGGCAACCTTCACGAGTTCAATGGGATTGAGTGTGTGTGTGTGTGTGTGTGTGTGTGTGTGTAAGGACTCCTTGCAGAGTAAAGGTTTCAGGATCAAATCTTTGGCTCCTGCTGATGGGAGCATGCAAAAACCTAAGAGCAAAAGAAGGGAAAGAGAGAACCCAGGCGGATGGAGGGGGAGATGGACCCATCTTGTGCTCGTGCAGAAAAGCTGAGAGGATGCAGTCACTGATCAAACTGAGCTTCATTTCAGTCATCTAATCTGAGACACGTCTGAAATTATTTGTAAAATACACAATAATAATGAATAATCCCTTTGCCCCTAACCTCTCCTGTGCCCCCTTCTTCCTTAACCCCTGCACTCCCTTCCTATGGCCCTTCTCCCCTAACCCCTCCTGCACCCCTTCTCCCCCAACCCCTGAATTCCCCTCCTGTTCCCCTTCTCCCCCAACCCCTCCTGCGCCCCTTCTCTCCCAACCCCTGAATTCCCCTACAGCCCTTCTCCCCAACCCCTCCTGCACCCCTTCTCCCCAAATCCCTGAATTCCCCTCCTGTTCCCCTTCTCCCCCAACCCCTCCTCTCCCAACCCCTGAATTCCCCTGTGCCCCTTCTCCCCCAACCCCTCCTGTGCCCCTTCTCCCCCAACCCCTGAATTCCCCTATGGCCCTTCTCCCCCAACCCCTCCTGTTCCCCTTCTCCCCCAACCCCTGAATTCCCCTATGGCCCTTCTCCCCCAACCCCTGAATTCCCCTATGACCCTTCTCCCCCAACCCCTCCTGTTCCCCTTCTCTCCCAACCCCTCCTGCGCCCATGTGGGGACACTGACCTGAACGCAAGGAGCACCTGGCATTGCTGCTCATTTCCCACCCCCTGCCCCTTAGGGGGGCCCAGAGGAATATTTTTTTGGGGGGGAGCAGCAACAACAGGCACAGCGTTCATCACTGCTCCCCCCCCACACACACACAAATGTTTCTCCATGGGAAGGAAGCTGGGAAAAATCTGGGTGTCACTCCCATGTGTCATCTCTGCGAGTTTGGGGGGTCAGTGCCCCCCAGGCTCCCCCAAACTCCACCCATGCATGGCGCTCCCCACTGTCACTGCTCTGGGTGTTCCCCTGCCTGCTGGCAGCACCACCTCTGCGCTGCACATGGCGCCCCTCTGACTGCTGCGCTCTCGGCAGTCGCCCTCATCACCCCCCTAAGGCTGGCCCTGTGTCCCAGCCCAGGGCCCCCACCCTGAGCACTCCCTGGTCCCCTGTCACCAGCTCCCCCCTGGACCCGACAGCTGAAGTGTCACCAATGGGCCGGACCATACGTCTTGGAGAGAGATGTCAGTTTTACTTCTTCCCTGCTGGCCACAGGCCCAGACTATTTGGTATCAAGAGGGAACTAAAACACTCCAGCAGACGTGGGGGTGGGGGGAAGCGGTAGAAGGGGGGGTGGGTTGGGGCCGCCATCTGTTAGCTCTTCCGCCCTAAACCTACACCGCTAGGTCATTCTCGGCATGGCTGTGACGCTGCTTCCTCCAGGAGCCGGGGCTGAGCAGGCGCTAACTGCCGAGCTACTGAGTCCCCAGGAAGCTGGGTTGCACCTACAACCTCATCAGTCCCCTCCCGGCTGGGGGGTAGAGGGGACACCAGGACCCGACCAGCAAGCGTTGGACTCACCAAGGAACCCAGGCTGCCAGTGGCCTGAGCGCTAAAGGCAGTGGCCACATGGTGGCAGCACAGGCTGGGGTCTCTAGTATAGAGCACTGACCATCAGCAGATCTGAAAGCGCTTTCCAGAGCAGGTCAGCATCATTCTCCCTGTTATAGACACGAGGAAACTGAGGCACAAAGAGGTGAAGTGACGTACCCCAGGCCAGGAAGCCAGTAGCATAGACCCAGGTCTCTCCAGCCCCAGTCAAGTGCCCTATCCCCTAGGCAACATTACCCCCTTGCATTTCACTGGGAAAGAGCCTCTGGGAATCAAGATGGCCGAGAAGAGGGGTGGGCACTAACCATCTCCCCCAGTGACATAAAAGCAGCCCTGAAGGTTGCAGCATTGGCTTTTACGCTCTGGCGCCAGGGCTCAGCTGCTTCCACTGGGGCTTGAACCCAGGCCCTTGTGTACGTAAAAACAGCTGCAACCGGGACTACACGAGAGAGTCAAATGCCACAAGAAAACCCCATTGAGCTCCTTAGCAAAGGTCACAGCGGCTGCTAGGCCTATGGATGGAGGATATTCTAAGGCCTAGATCTTCAAAGGTATTTAGGCACCTAACTCGCATTAAAACCAATGGGAGTTGGGCACTGAAGTACCTGTGAAGACGTGGGCCTAAGAACCTTGCTCCACAGCTCTTCAGCTGCTAGAGACTGTAGGTTCCTTGCAGCTCTTGGAGGCATTTCCCAGCCTGCTCTTGCAGGTCAAGTGCATAGATCCGGCTCCGTGACTGGCCGTGGCGGCTGCAGCTGTAGTGTGGAGAGACTGGAAGAGAGCGAGAGAGGAAACGGGCTGGCAAGACAATGAGGCAGCAGGAATCACGCCTTGGTTTTTAATAACGGTCCAGAAATGAGGGCACGGACTAAGCTCGCCTCACCGAGCCCAGCTGCAGCTTCTTTCTTGGGTCTCCGGAAGTGGAAGACCAGTGCAGGGATGTGTCATTGGTAGCACAAAGCAGGATTATGCTAAATTAGTACAATAGCTCCTTCTAGTGGTGGTGGTGATCCATAGACTTCTGACCATTCATACACAGAAAGAAACAGCCACAACTAGTGCCAAACAAATTGGCTTCCACCTGGTGTGAATTCCGGCTTTGTTACCTTTGTTTACCAGGACCCACATCCTGTTTGGAACTCTATAAAGTGCATAGAGATATCGAATGGCTGAATAATATACTGCAGGTACATATCATTACACTGGTAACAATACAGCTTCACTTATGATTAGGGTCTACTTAAAATCAGAGAAACCACACATTTTTTGCCGGTTGGTCACAGCATAAATAGCCAATTTTATGGATGTGGTCATACAGTCTATACACAAGTATTGGACTGTACAACTGTAACGTTTGTAAGTCGCCCTGGATAAGGATGTCTGCTAAAATTCAGAGTTCAAGTTAGAACCCCAATTAGGGTGGCCAGACAGCAAGTGTGAAAAATCGGGACAGAGGATGGGGGGGCGGGGGGGTAATAGGAGCCTATATAAGAAAAAGCCCCAAATATCAGGACTGTCCCTATAAAAATCGGGACATCTGGTCACCCTAACCCCAATAGCAGGTCACCCTTACCTCTGCACTGCTGCTGGCAGCAGCGCTGCCTTCAGAGCTGGGTGCCCAGTCAGCAGCTGTTGCTCTCCGACCATCCAGCTCTGAAGGCAGCACAGAAGTAAGGGTGGTTATATCATGACCACCCTACAATAGCCAGATTTCACGGGGGAGACCAGATTTCGCAGTCTGCGACATGTTTTTCATGGCTGTGAATTTGGTAGGGCCCAATTTATGTCTCATAATTGTGGAGTAATAAGCAATTGTCCCAACCGAACGCTGTTAGAAACAGGACACGGGCAGGGTGTGGAGACAGAGGCACTGAGAAGTCTCTTCCTTTGTCTGATTGTGGCTGTTGCAGCTCAGGCTGTGGTGGGAATTAAGGCTGCGAAGCGCGACGAGTGATGCGCTAGACAATGGGAGCCTTGTCTGACCCTGATGACAACGACAGACCCGAAACCGAACAACGTATCTGATGAAACCCAAAGCTTTCGGGATACAAGCACCATTTGTTTTCCCCAAGCCCTGATCCCTAGGGAGCATTCCACAGACTGGCCTAATGGGGGAATGTATTTTATTCATTCCATAAAAAAAATAATACTGCATTAAGATTGAGCGCTGACAAGGCAGCAGATGCCAAAGCTACGGGGCTCTGCACAACCTTAACTCGGACTCCTTGGGTATTTGCATCATTGCATCGCAGCCTGTAATGACAGGTCATCTAGTCGAGTCCATCTCCTCCCAACCTGAGAGCTGGGACTGAGCACTGCAGTTAAGGCTGCAGACCAGATGAGTCATGCTGGAGATGGGATGACTCTACATCCCCGTTTGGCCGGGACAGTTCCCTTTTTAAGCTCTGTCCTGACCATCCGGACTTTTATGACAAAAATGTGCATTTATCCCGTTTGGTGTTTGGCGGCGGGAGAAGCGCTGGGAGGGAGGGGGAGGAGCGGGAACGGTGGGTGCGGGACAGAGGTGGAGGGTGGAGAAAAGCTGGCGGGGCCTTGGACTGCAGCCGAAGCGGAGCAGGCCGGGCTGCGGCCTCTTTGGCCCCTGGTCCCGGCCCCATGGCACCAGTGGCGCCATTGTAAACCCGGTACTGCTCATCGACTGCTCATGGTGACAGAAACAAGGCCCCAAACATCAGCTAATGGCTCGGGCCACAGGGCCAACCCTGGTAAAATGAACATCCTGTGGTGCAGTTTCTTCCTCCAAAGAGTTTGTGGCCACAGCCTTTAGTGGGGCGTTGTCCCCCCAGCCTGTCGCTCTGGGCTGACACTTTGTGGTGAGTACCACAGCCCCGGGGGAAGCACCACCATTCGCTTCCCAGCACCGAGCCAGCCCTGCAAACACTGGGCCACCTTCCACCTTGCGGTGACCCCATCCTGCAGGGCCAGGAAGGGTCCGAGTCCCGGGTGAGGCTGGCTGGCAACCTGTCTGAGGCAAACACCTCAGCAGGAGCGAGGCACCCAGAACAGGACAGTGAAGCACAAGGCTACGGGTGCCCAGCGCAGCTACTGACATACCAGGGTGTCAGGATGCAAAGCGACAAGCCCTTGGAGGGACACTGTTTCGGGGATGGGCGTGTTACGGGGCGCATCACTCGCCGCCAGACTGGCACCTCCTCCTTGTCATGCTGGGGTGGAGCTTGAGGCCGCCCCCGTCTGCAGCTTGCACAGCGTCACTGCATCTGCCTGCAGCCCCCCTCGCCGCCTCAGGAACCACAACACCCTCTTTGTGACTCAGCCCTTCAGCCGTGTCACCATCCGTGTTCCCCCTTCCGGGGTTAGTATCCCAGCCTAACAGTCCAGCTGCTTCCCCTGTGGGGCAGGGAGAGACCCAGGCCCACCCACTACTCCTGGTCCCAGCCCAGGGACCCTGTAGATGGCAGCCACATGCTTCGCCCCCTCCAACTGCTCAGCACATTTTCCAGGGCCACTTCCCCGCGACCCCAACACCTTCTTCACTCTTACCTCAGGGCCACAGTCCTAGCAGCCAACTGGGAGTTCCCTCTCGCTCCCCTGGTCCCTGCCAGCACTGCTCTGCCCATGGTGCCGCAGGGCTCTCCGCCTGCTAGAGACACAGTCCTGACTCCTCAAACTCCCAGCAGCCACTGACCAGCTCTGGCCCAGGGGCTTCTTTTATGTGAGCCTGCTGGGCTCTGATTGGTCGCTCCCTGCAGCCCTTCCTTGATTGCCTGCGCCCAACGCAGCCTCTCTAGGCTGATTGGAGGACCCAACTCCACTGCTCACATGCAGGATTAACCCCTTTTACATCTGTGTGCGGTAGACACCCCATCACACACCCTCCCGCTCAAGACTGCATCCCTTGGGGTGTTGGGCATCTCCTACCCTGCAGCTGCCTAAGCTGCATCTGTAGCTCATCCCTTTCTCTTTCTGCCTCCCTCAACAGGAGACACACGTCTGCCTGGGCCTGCATATCATCGCTAAACGTTTCCCTCTGGTATGTGAGGTGTCCTCTGCTCTTTGCAATGGCTAGTTTATCTTTCACTTGCCCCACTGGGTCCCCCAGCACCCTTACGTTCAGGGTCTGAGTCCCCCCACTCGCCCCTGGGGAAGTGACTGGACAGCTGACTGCCGGGCCCCTGGAATGGGGGAGCACAGATAGGGACTCACAGGATACCACAGTCCTTGGTGTGACGTGGACCCGAGAGCAGACGTGATGGTGGGCAAAGCACCGTTGGGAGAGGGTGCACCGACCTGCCAGCAAGAGGTGCCACTGTGGTGAGTCACGCCTTGGTACAGGGGGCACAAATCACCCCCCACCGGCTTCCTGGAGACTGCTCCAGAGACCGCATTGACTTTCCTGAGGTGCCCCAACCCTGCAGCAGGGCATCTTGGGGGCAGATGCCGGTTGAGGTGTCCCTCTGCTGGCTGTCAGGGGCCTGGAGCGGAGCCGTAGGAGTCCAAGATCCAGCACAGACCTGCCCGGCTGAGCCTGAGGGGGGGAGGGATAGCTCAGTGGTTTGAGCATTGGCCTGCTAAACCCAGGGTTCTGAGTTCAATCCTTGAGGGGGGGCATTTAGGGATCTGGGGCAAAAATCTGTCTGGTGATTGGTCCCGCTTTGAGCGGAGGGTGGGACTAGATGACCTCCTGAGGTCCCTTCCAGCCCTGATATTCTATGAGTGTGCAGTGCCTTGTGGAGACTCATGGAGTTTAAGGCCTGAAGGGAACATCAGATCATCGAGTCTGAACTCCTGTATATCGCAGGCCCTTAAAGTTCACCCATTTCCCCCTGCCCTGTGCCCAGTAATGACTGTCTGGCTGAAGCGTCTTCCCCCAAGGCCTCCCGGCTGGGTTTGAAGGCCCCCCTTCCCTTGGCAGGCTGTGCCCAGGGTTACTCACCCAGCCTGGCAAACATCCGTGCCTTGTTTCTAACTCGAGTGTGTCATCGAGTCCAGTCCTGCCATGCGGGCAGGGGACTGGACTCAATGACCTCTCGAGGTCCCTTCCAGTCCTAGAATCTATGAATCTATGTGCTGCCTTTCTCCTCCAGGATACAGAGCCTGTCGGTACCTGGGCTGTTCCCCCCTTGGCAGAACTTATACGCTGCATCAAGTCAGCTGTAGTCTTCCAAGGGCCTGATCCACGCAGGATCTGGGGATCCAGGTGGGCTGAGGGGGATGAACCCCTCATTTTTCTGCCATGGAGCAAACGCTGCCTCCCCGCAGGAGAAGAGTCTCCATACGGGGCACCTCGTAACATGAGGCTGTAGGGTTGGGCCTGCAGATTTCACACAGCCCTTAGCCAGGGAAACGCCCCAGTGTCACCGACTGGAGAAGGGCTCTGGGGTTCAGTCCATTGTGGTTATGGTCAAGAGCGGACACAGCCCAACGCTTGCCAGAGCAATTCCAGCTCGGGGATTCAGCAGAGCCGCGTCAGGTCGTGCTGGTGACTTGAGATGGGGAATTCAGCCGGGGGAGAGGGGAGAAATCGCCCCGTCCCTTGAAATCTCAGAGAGTCAAGAGGAAATTTGGAACCCTGGCTCATCCCCAAGGTGACACCGCGAGCGAGCGTTCCACCTGGCAAAGCTTTCCCCACAAGTTGCTGCCCTTACCGCCCCCAGCTCATTTTGGGGGTTCAAAACATCAATCATTCAGGAGCAGAACTGAGCCTTACAGACTCCACATTGTCATGGGCATTATTATTTATTAGGTGTATTCTTTATATGGTAGCACCTGAGCACCCCAATCATGGACCAGGCCCCACTGTGCCAGGCGCTGCACATTATTAGGTGTATTACAGTAGCACCTGGGTGCCCCACTCATGGCCAGGTCCCCACTGTGCCAGGCGCTGTACAATGACTACTACATTCGTTCTCTGGGCGAGCAGCTTTTTTATTGATCATTTTGTTTTGGCCCAGAACATTTGTAGGAATGAGCAGGTACATGTATAAAGCAGGAGGAAGAGGCGGGAGAAAGAGAAGCAGGGATCAGAGCAGGGAGCTCTCTAAGCAGATTTGCATGAGCAGAATCGCTGAATGATGCCTTGCCAGTGAGAGCGCAGACAGTGTACAGCTGGGTGGCTCTGGAGTCCAAAGAGACTGTGACCGTTGTTCCCCCGGCCTCCGGCCTGCTGCGGGTTCCCATTGGAAAGTGGCTCCCAGCAGGAGCCGCCAGCTGGGACCGAGGGGGAATACAGGCGGGTGACACTTTTCAGACCAGCCCCTTTTCCGGTGAAAAATGCAGGTTTGGTGAAACCGAATCATTTGGTGAATTGTTTTGGCTTCACTAAAGTGTATTGGCCAAAACTAAAAACCAACCCAGAACAAATCTAAACCTTTAGCGTCTTTGGTCTGAAACTACTTTTCCTTTTGAAATGGCCTTTAGTCTGATTAAAAACAAACAGAGTTTTAAAATGGTCACAATCAAAACAAAATGTTCATTGGACTCAAAATGATTCCCCCCTCCCACCACCACTTCTCCATTTGCAGAATATTTTTTAAAATAAAATTTCAGTTTGTCCTAAAATGAATCCCCTGCCCCCCAAATTTTTCAGAATTCCCAGCAAACCCCCAAACCTGTTATTTGCCCAGTTCTAACCAGGTCACTAAAGACGGGATAAGGACACAGCAGTAATTGGTTCCAGATGTGAAGCTACAGCACAGGAAGGTGACGCAGCCTCCACTGCAGGATACAGGCGGCGTCTTCCACCACGTCCTGTTACCAGGAGGGGTCCCTGCAGCTGTGGGCAGAGGCAGAGAGGAAGAGAAACAGCTGTTGGTTGTGATGCTCAGATGTGGATGGGACCTTTCCCCTCTAGCCGGTACTGGCTCTGATCTGGTGCCAGTGGGGCAGGGAATGGGGTATAGGGCTTTTCCCCTCTAGGGGTGCCAGTTCTGATCTGGCCCCAGAGAGGGGGGACTGGGACATGGGGCCTTTGCCCTGTAGGGGGTGCTAGCTCCAATGTGGCCCCAGGGAAGTGGTCCTGGTGGGTTTAGGGGGTCAGGGAAGGGGATACGGGGCCTTTCCCATCTAAGGCTCTAGTGCCAGTATGGCCAGTTTCAGGTCAGCAGTAACTAAAGGTGCTCCTGTGGATCTCAGCCTGGGAGGAAGGTGCCCGTCTCACAGGAGTCACCCACCCATGGGCCAGAGGAGCCCTGGAGACTAAGCTCCCCAGAGCCGTCTCTTCCCGAGCAGGCGGTGTGCAGGCAGGACGCTGCCATCGCTGTATGTGGCGCTCACTGGGACAGAGACTGTGTCTTCCTACGTGTTTGTACAGTGGCTGAGCACAACTGCAATATAAACAACAACCGGGCCCCGCGGGTGCCCGAACAGTCACCGGGACACCTTCAGCCACTGCTAGAGTTCGCCTGTCCGGAGAATAGCCCACCCTGGTGGGAGCGAAGCTGGATGGTACCTGTTCCGCAGGGTGTATTTGCAAACGAACGGGAAGGACCAGCTGGGGCCATAGTCGTTCCAGGTGACGAAGCCTAAAAGAGACGGAGTCAGAAGGAACCAACCCAGGAACAAACCGCCCGCTGGCAGGAACGGGCACTTCCATGACTAGGAAAGTCATCTGCATGTGAGAGCTAATGTGAGCTCTCTACCTGTGCAGGCATCTGTACAGTCTAGACTGGGGTGATAGATAGATAGATAGATAGATAGATAGATAGATAGATAGATAGATAGATAGATAGATAGATAGATAGATAGATAGATACTGGAAAACACTAGTGGGAACTTAGATGAGGCATGAAAAGAAAGGCTGAGTGCAATATTGCCCTGGTCCATTGCCGCCTTGCATCTTTGGTCATCAGTTTCTCCGGTGCAAATTGGGTATAAAGCTCTCTTTGCACCCACGTAGCTCTGGTAGACCTGACGGCACATGGGGCAGGCCGGAGCTGCTCCCAGCCCGAGGTGATCACACACTGTTCCGTTTGTGGAGTTCACTTTGAAAGTGGGTCACAATGCATTGGAGTTGTCAGTCCTCTGGCACTGATCGGGGTGTATTGGGGAGGGCTTTCCCCAGGAAACTGGCCAGCCACTAGGGAGGGATTTTGTTTGGATTGGGCTGGTTTTGGAGGGGGGGAGGCAGGGGTTGTGTTCCTCCGAAGCATTTGGCGTAAGCCACAGTCAGAGGCAGAGGTAGGTAGGTCAGTGGAATGAGCTGCTAGGGCAGGGGCAGGGGACCAAACCAGACAGCTCAATGATTTGATCGGATGGTGCAGCCAACCAGCAGGAACTGAATCTGGGCAATGTTCTTCTGGTGAGAGTCAGGGGGTCGAGATAATGAGCCAGCCCTGACCAAACCGAGCCACCAAGCATCTGCTCCCCCTCCCCCAACACACAGCCCCAGGACAAAGCTCCCACCGTTTTCCAGGGTCCAAGAGCCCAGGTAGTTTTCTCCCGGGAGACCATCGGGCTGGTCTGCAGGAAATGTCCGGAAATTGTATTCGGAACCATCCGTCCACATGAAAGACCCCTCCTAGAGAAAGGGTGACGGTGTTAGTGACTGAACCGGGGGCCAGGAGCGCTGCGGGGAGAGGAGATGGAGCAATAGCCACTAAGGGATCAGCACTGTCTCTAGCACCTAATATCCCAGCTGTGGAGGCCTCTTCCTCACTGCAGCCCTCTCCAGCACTGACAGCGTCAGCCTCACACCACCCCGGGGAGTGGGGAAGGGTCTGCCCCGGGTTACAGATAGGGAAACTCAGCACAGGGTAGATTAAGTGACTGCACCAAGGTCACACAGGGAGACAGTGGCAGACCCAGGAACTGAACCCAGGACTCCCAAGTCCCCGTGCGCTGCCCTAAGTGCTGGGCCATCCTTCTGTCTGTGGGGCTGGCAGAGTGAGCAGCGCCGACCTGGCTTGGAATCAGCTCTGTCATAACCCTCACCCGCAGCCCTAAGCTGGCACCGCGTTCACCGTCATGTGCCAGCGTCACCTCCACTTTGGGATGGCACCAGCCTCTACCAGATCCCAGCACACCTTCCCCACTTGCAGCAGCCGCACCACGCCCAGCCCCAGCTCTCCCCAAGCTCAGACCTGGTTCTTGGAGAGTGAACGTCAGCTGGAGTGCGGAGGTGACAAAACAGCTGTAGTTTCCACTGCACCTTTTCTACGCCCTGTATCCCAGCATGCTTTGCAGCTGAGGGACAGTAACACCTAACTCTTCTCTAGCATTTTTCATTAGTAGAGCTCACAACACTTCACAAAGCAGGTCAGTAGCGTTACCCGAATTTTACAGATGGGGAAACTGAGGCACAAGGAGAGGCTGGGACTTGCCTAAAGCCACCCCAGCAGCAAAGCCAGGAATAGAACTGAGGACTCCTGGGGCCTAATCCAGGCAAACACTCTTTGCTCTACATCAGATTGAAATAACAAGCCCACAATGTAAGACACAGGGAGCCAAATTCTGCCCTCAACCCCACGATGTCCCCCTGGTATAAGTGGAAATGCCAGTCTGACCCTCCATCCCTGGCGATTGCTCTGAAGTTGCAGTTGCTCTGATTGCGGGCTGTGCCAGACGGGTGAGGCAGGAGCTACCTTGAAAGTGTCATGTGCGCCGATCCAGTAGGCCTGCCCTTTAGTGTAATCCAGCGGCTTGCCCATCAGGTGAAAGATGAAGTCATTTTCCTCTGCGCTGTGGATGGAGGCCAGATGGGAATTCCTGCCGTGGCTTTGACACGCCATCTAAAAAGGCACCGCAAGGACAAATCACACAAGGCTGCAACCAGCGCGCCTGACCCGAAACGCTTAGATATCAATGGAAAAATGCCCATTGACATCAGTGGGTCAGGGCTCTAGAGAAGGGGGGTGGTCTGGTCGTTGAGGCAGTGGGCTAGCCCTCAAGAGAGATGGGCTGAATTCCCAGTTCTGCCACAGACTCACCAGGTGGCCTTGGGCAAGTCTCTTAGCGTCTCACACCTTGGTTTCCCCCACAGGGAGGGGACTAGTCCATTTGCTACAGGGACAAAAGCACCCCTTCCGTGGCTGTAGTAAGTGTCTACGCTAGAGCAGCACAGCTGCAGTTGTGCCATTATAGCATGTGCCAGAATGGGGAAGGGAGGTCAAGGGGCAATTCCCCACCCCCTTTTAAAAGTGGGGGGAAGAGGCAACGTGGGAGCTGGGCTTCGAGGGAAGAGGCGGCACTTGGGCGTGGCCTGGGGGAAGGGGCAGCACAGGGGCAGGGCCTGTTGGGAAGGGGCGGTGTGGGGGTGGGGCCACGGTTCAGGCGCCTCCCAACATGTGCCCTAAGGAGGATTTCCTGTCCCCTATCTCTCTCCCTGCTCAGCAAATATGACCAGCTGTTAATACTCCCTTTACAAAGGAAGTCAGTATCTTTATCCCTATTTTACAGATGGGAAAACTGAGTCACAGAAAAGGAAGTGACTTGCTCTAGGTCACCCAGCAAACCAGTGCTGGGAATAGAATCCAGCTCTCCTATGTCTCTGGCCAAGGCTCTTTCCACTAGGCCCTGCTATCAGACTTGCCTCAGCTTCGTGCCAGTTTGTCGGTTCCATCACAGCCTTATAGCAGGAGTCTTGATACTGCACCCAGCCTTCGTCACAAAAGCCGCGGGCGCAGAGACAGTTCTCCTGGGAGCAGGCACCTAGTATCAAGGGAAGGAACCAGATATGAAATGCGCGCGAGAGAATAAAACATCAGTGCAGCAAGTTTCACCCATCGATCCCAAAGGCAGGTAAGTATTACACCAGTTTCTCATTGCAGGAGAAATCAGTGACACAGAGTCTGAGTAGTTTCTTAGTGCAACTTGTTTATTACATTTTATGCACCAGTCCTGGACAGGGCCGGCTCTGGCTTTTTGGCCGCCCCAAGCAAAAAAACAAAACAAACAAACAAACAAACAAAAACGGGGCAGCCAGAACCGCAAAGCAAAAAAAAAAAAAAAAACCTGCGGCGCGGCCATAGCGCGGGTGCAGGGAGACTGGCTGGGGGGGGGAGGGGGAGGGAGAGGGAGCGGGCGGGAGAGAGAGAGAAGGGGGCGGCCAGGGCTATAGCAGGGGCACTGCCACGCGGCCCCTCCCGCTGCGCCGCCTCCTGCCGCCTGCCGCGAGGGCTCTGCTCCAGTCGGCGGGGAGGGAAGGAAGAGGACTGCCCTGCAGGGTGCTCTGGTTCTCCGCGCCGCCGCCCCCTACAGGGCGGCTGGAGCGGAACAAAAAAAAAAAAAAGTGGCCGTGCCGCCCTAGGATTGGGCAGAATGCCGCCTCGAACAATCTGCCGCCCCAAGCACCAGCTTGCTCAGCTGGTGCCTGGAGCCGGCCCTAGTCCTGGAACAGAGATGGTCAGAAACAGCACACATCCAAGTCCCTCTGTCAGGGATCTCAGGCTATGCACCAATGCCAGGTTTCCAGGGAACAACAAACCCTTCTGCCCTTTGGAACAGTCCACCCCCCCTTCCCCCAAGAAATTGCATTCCAAAACAGTATGTCTGCCAAGACTGTACACTGGCTCACACGCTAAGACCCAGTAAGATTGTGCGTAACAGCACAAGCATAGCAGTATCATTACCCTCATGCAGGGAGAAGAGTGAGCTAGTGGTTGCTATAATTGTTCATAATGTTCACTGATTGCTTCGTTTACCAATAGTAGTTTTCATACATGATAATTATTAATACAGCAGCCGCATTTTGTCTGGTGCTTTACAACAAATGAAAAAGAAGGGGTCCCTTGCTTAAAAATGACACGGGAGAAACATAAACGGTGGTGATAGCCAAGATTCATAGCTGCCAAGGCCAGAAGGGACCATCCTGATATCTAGTGTTACCGCAGATAACACAGGCCAGAGAATTGCCCCCAAATAATCCCTACAGCCGATCTTTTGGAAAAATCCCATCTTGATTTTGAAATGGCCAGTGATGGAGACTCCGTCACGACCCGAGGAAGAGGGGGACGGACAAGAGATGAGGGTGAAAGGAAATTAAAGTACTGTGAACCACATTATTTAAGGTTAACTTATGGCAGCACCCCTGGGGAAAGCTGAAAGTTGGTGCCTAGTCCCTGGAAAAATCATGGAGCAGGTCCTCAAGGAATCAATTATGAAACACTTAGAGGAGAGGAAAGTGATCAGGAACAGTCAGCATGGATTCACCAAGGGGAAGTCATGCCTGACTAACCTAATTGCCTTCTATGATGAGATAACTGGCTCTGTGGATGAGGGGAAAGCACTGGATGTGTTATTCCTTGACTTTAGCAAAGCTTTTGATACGGTCTCCCACAGTATTCTTGCCGCCAAGTTAAAGAATTATGGGCTGGATGAATGGACTGTAAGGTGGATAGAAAGCTGGCTAGATCGTCGGGCTCACCGGGTAGTGATCAATGGCTCCATGTCTAGTTGGCAGCCGGTTTCGAGCGGATTGCCCCAAGGGTCGGTCCTGGGGCCGGTTTTGTTTAATATCTTTATTAATGATCTGGAGGATGGTGTGGACTGCACTCTCAGCAAGTTTGCAGATGACACTAAACTGGGAGGCATGGTAGATACACTACAGGGTAGGGATCGGATACAGAGGGACCTAGACAAATTAGAGGACTGGGCCAAAAAAAACCTGATGAGGTTCAACAAGGACAAGTGCAGAGTCCTGCACTTAGGACGGAAGAATCCTATGCACTGCTACAGACTAGGGACCGAATGGCTAGGTAGCAGTTCTGCAGAAAAGGACCTAGGGGTCACAGTGGACGAGAAGCTGGATATGAGTCAACAGTGTGCTCTTGTTGCCAAGAAGGCTAATGGCATTTTGGGCTGTATAAGTAGGGGCATTGCCAGCAGATCGAGGAACGTGATCGTTCCCCTTTATTCGACATTGGTGAGGCCTCATCTGGAGTACTGTGTCCAGTTTTGGGCCCCACACTACAAGAAGGATGTGGAAATATTGGAAAGAGTCCAGCGGAGGGCAACAAAAATGATTAGGGGTCTGGAGCACATGACTTATGAGGAGAGGCTGAGGGAACTGGGATTGTTTAGTCTCCAGAAGAGAAGAATGAGGGGGGATTTGATAGCTGCTTTCAACTACCTGAGGGGGGGTTCCAAAGAGGATGGAGCTCGGCTGTTCTCAGTGGTGGCAGATGACAGAACAAGGAGCAATGGTCTCAAGTTGCAGTGGGGGAGGTCTAGGTTGGATATTAGGAAACACTATTTCACTAGGAGGGTGGTGAAGCACTGGAATGCTTTACCTAGGGAGGTGGTGGAATCTCCTTCCTTAGAGGTTTTTAAGGCCCGGCTTGACAAAGCCCTGGTGGGATGATTTAGTTGGGAATTGGTCCTGCTTTGAGCAGGGGGTTGGACGAGATGACCTCCTGATTCCAACCCTGATATTCTATGATTCTATGATTCTATGCAGCTGGACGGGGAAGTGCAAGGAAATAATTCAAACCTATTGTCAGCAGGTTGGGCAGGGGTCTCAGCATGCCAGTGGGCCGGCTGGTGTCAAGTTTGTGTAGCCATCGCGGCAGAGGAAAGGTTTGAAGGAGGACGAGGAGTTGGTTTTGTGGATGTGTACAGGGACTTCCTCCCAAGCATGGGGGGGGGGGGGAAGGTATCCTGGGAGAAAGCACCTTCTCTCCAGACTGGGGTGAGCGGAGGGGTCAGACTCCAGGGGCCTCAGTCCTTGGGGTCTTTGCCAAACCCGGCAATGGGGAGCAATGAGTGCTGATGCAGCAGAGGGGGTATGCAGTGAAGACCCCTCTCCCCGCTGATTCCACAAGGTCGAGCGGTGGCACCTATGGAACGGGGCGGGGGAGGGTTAGCAGCAAGGAAGCACAACCCAACTCACCCCAGGCAATGAAGATGAGCACGAGGTAGAGGGATGTCCTGGGATCCATCTCTGGTGAGGATGGGGGTCAGCAGGCAAATCCCAACTGCCCTGCTGGCTAGTGGAGACTCCCCTCGGGTTGGGCTTTTTGGCTTTGCTCACGGCAGAATGATCAGGGCACAGGCGGATGCAGGAACTCCTGGACCAGTGACTCATCAGGGGGAAATCCCGCTCCTCTGACTTGCCTTTGTGTTCCTGCTGTGTCCCTTCTGGCTCCAGCAGCCCGGTTTAACCCTCTCTCCACGCGGAGGCCAGGGGAGTAAGTCCTGCAGCTGCTCATTTTATTGTGCTTGGACAAATGTACTAGTTGTCTTCAGGCAGGGAACTGGCCAGCATGGGAGACAGAATGCACAAGGAAATCTCCCTGGGACCTGAGCAATAGCCACCCCACATCTTGCAATTCCTTTCTTTGCCACTAGCGGAGGGCAGAGTGGCTGCACAGGTAGAAAGGAGAAAAAGCAGAAAAGAAGAGGGCAGAATTTGTCTGTGGAACGATCTAGGTGTGGGAGCTCAAGAAGCCACCAACAGCTTCTGATGCTCCTAAATTATCAGAAAAATTAAAGGACCTTCTATGACCTCTGTCCTCAAGGAGTCATATGAGTTTGATGCATTCACCCACTCAATTAATTTCAATACATTCCTAATACTTATACCACATAAGATTGGGGTTTTTAAAATTTCTTCTTTCAGAAAGGCAGTGTTGCCCCGTGGCTAAGGCACTAGACTGAAATTCAGGAAACCTGGATTAGGAATACAGGAGCACAGGAATGGCCGGACTAGCTCGGTCTCCTGTCAACAACAGTGGCCAGTATCAGATGCTGAGGAAGAAGCTGTAAGGACCTTTCAGGAGGAGATGTGGGGTAATCTTAGGTCTCATCCTGGTCTCCAGTAGTTAGAGATTGCCTTAAGACCCGAAGCAGGAGGTTTAATATCTCTGCCACAATTTTTGTTGTCATTAATTATAATTCTGAATATTCTTGTTATCTGTTGAAATGGCCAGTCACCTTTTCAATCTTGCTATCTTCTTGGTCTCAACGATATCCTGTGGCAGTGAGTTCCACAGGTTAATCCTGAATTGTGCCAAAAAAAAAAAAAAGTACTTCCTGTTATGAGTTTTGAATTTCCCACCTCCCAGTTTCACACTGACTGTTCCCTTTTCCTTGTGTTAGGAGACAGGGAAAACAACACCCCCAACTTCCCTTCTGTAGGCCACTCAGTATTTTATAAGCTTCCATCCTGTCCCCTCCTTCTCATCCCCTCTCTAAGGTAACAATCCCCCATCTTTTAAAACTCTCTTCAGAGGAGATTTTTTCCCAACCTCTGGATTTTTCTCATTGCCCTTCTCTGCTGCACCTGGTATTCAAATGCGGCCACACCACTGACTGGTATAGAGGCACTATCATAGTCCGTGTAGTATTCCCTATCCCATTTCTTATGCATCCCAATATTTTTTTTGCTTGTTTGACTGCAGCTGCGCGCTGAGGGTTTTCACTGCACTGTCTGTATCGATGCCCAGGTCCCTCTCCTGAGCTGAAACAGTTCATTTAGACCCCAGGACGGTGCAGGAGTGGTTTAACTTTTCCCCTCCAGCATGCATTACAGTACTTTGCATTTGTCAACAGCGTCTGTAGTGACTCTTTTGCGGGACTTTGTCAAAGGCCTTTGGGCAGGCTGAAGTCTGGAATCTGTTTCTGGCTCTGCTACTGACCTGCTGGGGAGTTGGGTAAGTCCCGTCCCATCCCATCTGCCCTTTGACAGTTGTTTGTTTAGGCAGGTTTTCCAAACCTCGAATCATTCTTGTAGCTCTTCTCCACCCTTCTGCCCATCCTTTCTGATGTGGGGACAGCAGACTTGAACAGCTGTGCAGAAAGTGCAGGATCGTCGTGAGCCCAGAGCGAGGGACAGTTTCTCTCTCAGCTTCAGTGTTTCAAGTATGGTGTCAGTTTTGGATTTGCTGCAAGGTGTTGTCCCACCGTAAGTTTCCTTTCACAAGCTCTACTCTGTGTATAAGAAGTACACGCCTGCCCAACTAACATGACTGGACCCTAGACTTTTCTGCAAGGCACTATTTAAAAAGCCTGGGTCTTGAGTGAAAATGATTACAAATTCAGGTTCACCAAGGTGTTTTTTAGACCTGGCATGTTTGCAGAGTTTGAGCAGATAATGAAGTCTGATCCGGACCATCTGGCAGAACTGGATAAACAAGTCACTGACGGAAGTAGCTGCAGTAGCTGGAAAAGTTCAGCGGTGTTCTCTCTCTCTCTGGGATTAAGTTGAAAAACAAAATAAATATCTCTCAAAGGGTCTCCTGAAACATTGAAGGGAAACCTTGATTTAAAACTAGCTGCAGGCCTGTGCGGTCACATGGGTTTGATTTGTAAAGACGTGGGTAAAAAAGGCTGAAAATGGCTGAGAACTTAAAAACTGGCTAACAGCTGCAAATCCCCATGATTATTGAACCTATAAACAAAAGGAGAACTCACAACCGTGTTTGTAGCTGTTTCCATGGCTTCACACGCAGTCAGGCAGTCTAGGCTTCTGATGACACACAGACCGAGTAACAAGCCTGGGATCTTATTATAGAGATGTCCCTTTGGGCCAAAGTGTTTGTCTGTGTTTAGTGGCGTCATGGACTAGAAAGTAACTAAATGTAACAGAGTGTCAGTGTCAGGTTCAGGAGATTCGGGGCAGCTGCGCGGCTGTAGCACTGACGTGAAGACGCTCCTATACCCAAAAGGCAGTAGCTATGTTGATGGGAGAAGCTCTGCTGTCACCATAGTGCTGTCTACATGGGCAATTGGGCCGGTATAACTGCATCACCCAGGGGATGAAATCAGGGGTGTGAGTGACGTAGTTATGCCACTGTAGGTCTGTAGTGTAGACCTGGCCTCAGTTAACCCTTTATCAATCTATACAAAAAGAAAGCTAAGAAGAGAGCCATGGAGAAGGTGGTGAGACACTAAAAAGCAAGAAAGCGGATTGAGGGGGAAACCAGCTGAGGACTTGCTATTCTATGAAACACAGACCTGCAATAATGCGATGGGTCAGGTTAAAACCTCATTGAAGCCGATGGGTGTGAACGCACCGTTCATTTAAGACGGCTGTAAGAGACAGTTACGGAGCCCCACCTAAAATAAGGCATAGTGGAGTCTGCCCAGTAACAAGCGCTGTGTGGTCAGGGGTTCGACGGGCTGTTGTTTGACTCTGTGTGTGTGTGTGTGTGTGTGTGTGTGTGTGAGTGAGTGAGAGAGACAAGCTGTGGTGCCTTTGGCATAAGACAGTCCCCAGGTATGAGTGCGAGGGGGGCGGAGTTAGTGGGAAAAATCACCAAAGTGGCATCCCAAAGTCCTTAAACACTAAGAAAACTATCATTAATGCTAAAAACTACCATAAAACCAGGTATATGCTAACTAGCAGCAAGAATAAAACTGTTTTTTGCTAAGTTTGGAAACTGCGTCACAAGGGACGAGAACGGCAGATGCTCCGACTCGGACCATGTGGCAGTGAGAAGGAATTGAAGGCGCGGCCAGTCGGCCCCGCTCCTTGGCCGAAACCATGAGGTCGAAACCATGGGCCTGTACAAGGGCGCATGCGCAGACCAACAGACACTACTACTTTGAACAGCTCCGGCTCCGGGCACATGGCGCATACCCCTCCAGCGGAATACAATTGGGGCCATCACTCGAAGAAAAAGCAGAGGAAGCAAGCAAAGCAGCAGCAGTAAGAATGGGGAGGCCCTGTGTCAGAAACCAGGACTTGGGCGGATGTGCCTAGTGGTTGGAGCAGGAGTCAGGCCTAGTGGTTGGAGCAGGAGTCAGCGGGCAGGAAGAGGAGCCCAACGTCAGAACTGGAGTCAGAAGCCAGATGTCAGAGCTGAAGTCAGAAATTGGAGCCGATGGTCAGGACCAGGTTACCCGCGAAGCGGATCTGGGTGTGAGGCAGAAGCAGGGCTGGGACCAAACAGTCACAGGAGATAGCACCAGCACTGGGCAAATGCTAGTGTGAGCAGCTGCTGGCTTTAAGAGCACAGCCTGCTAGCTTCCTCAGCCAGTCAGATGGGGCCCGCTGCCAGGCGGTCTAGCGGATGCAGCTCATAGGCTCTCAGTACAACTTGAGATCAAATCAGCTTGAGCAATCCAGACTTCTTTACTCCATTACCTTATTCTGCATGCAACCAGATTATTTTACTTTAAAACCTTACCCTACCGAGAATATGTTACCTTTTAGCCAACTGCTCTTTGCACTGGCCAGGTACAGATAGTTGGTGTGATTCAGGTTTCCTCGGTTCAGGGGGTGTGGGTCAGACGGTCAAGGAGAACCACATCCTACACCAAGACACACACACACCTGAGGCTCTACACATTTATTCTTATCTGCCTGCCGTGTTTTGAAGCAGGTCAACCAATCAGGGCCAAATCTTTAATGTGATTAGAGTTGTCGCTTTGGCTGTATAATTCGTGCTTACTTATTTTCTTGTAGCCAATTGTCGTTTTAGTTTTATAAGTTATGCACAAGGAGATAACTTATGTCCATATAGCCCATTGTCTCAACTGTGGTTTGTCTAATAGCCAAATGTTCTAAATATGGTCAATGTGGGCTAGACAAGCTGTGCCTGCGGGGGGAGGGGGGGGAGGGGTACAGCTTATCTCACTTTATAGGAGTTAGCATAATGGGGTAACTGGTAGCAGAGTGTTTTGACTACAAGTCGGTTTCCTTTTGCAAAGCTTGCTTCTTAAAGCTAATTTTACAAGGCTCGCTTTGTGAAGCTTCTGGAAGTTTTAGGCCGAATATTGACAATACTATTGTTCTTTTTAAGCTTGACAACACTCTTGTTCAAATTAATCACATATGTGTCCTCCCCTTTAGCTTGTGCCCTCCCAGTATGGGGAGGCACCAGTCGTCTATACGAGCGGCACAGCTGTACCGATGCCCCTGCGCTGCTGTAAGCTCCCTCGTGTAGCCACTCTATGCCGACGGGAGAGAGCTCATCTGTCAACATCATAAAACCGGCTGAACGAGCAGCACCAGTATTGTTGGCGGGAAAACATCTCCCACCCACATAGTGCTGTGCGCACAAGTGCTTATACCAGCAACACTTGTGTTACTCGGGGGGGGGGGGGGTGTTTTTCACATTCTTGAGCAACAGAAGTTTTGCCAACATAAGTGCTAGTGTAGACATGGCACTAGAGAAGAAGATTCATTTCATCATGGGGGTAGACGTGAAACCCCAGTTCCACCCTGAGATCATAGAATCATAGAATCATAGAATATCAGGGTTGGAAGGGACCTCAGGAGGTCATCTCGTCCAACCCCCTGCTCAAAGCAGGACCAATCTCCAACTAAATCATCCCAGCCAGGGCTTTGTCAAGCCTGACCTTAAAAACCTCTAAGGAAGGAGATTCCACCACCTCCCTAGGGAACCCATTCCAGTGCTTCACCACCCTCCTAGTGAAAAAGTTTTTCCCAATATCCAACCTAAACCTCCCCCACTGCAACTTGAGACCATTACTCCTTGTTCTGTCATCTAGTACCACTGAGAACAGTCTAGAACCATCCTCTTTGGAACCCCCTTTCAGGTAGTTGAAAGCAGCTATCAAATCCCCCCTCATTCTTCTCTTCTGGAGACTAAACAATCCCAGTTCCCTCAGCCTCTCCTCACAAGTCATGTGCTCCAGGCCCCTAATCATTTTTGTTGCCCTCCGCTGGACTCTTTCCAATTTTTCCACATCCTTCTTGTAGTGTGGGGCACAGTACTCCAGATGAGGCCTCACCAATGTTGAATAGAGGGGAATGATCACGTCCCTCGATCTGCTGGCAATGCTCCTACTTATACAGCCCAAAATGCCGCTAGCCTTCTTGGCAACAAGGGCACACTGTTGACTCATATCCAGCTTCTCGTCCACTGTAACCCCTAGGTCCTTTTCTGCAGAACTGCTGCCTAGCCACTCGGTCCCTAGTCTGTAGCAGTGCATGGGATTCTTCCGTCCTAAGTGCAGGACTCTGCACTTGTCCTTGTTGAACCTCATCAGATTTCTTATGGCCCAATCCTCTAATTTGTCTAGGTCCATCTGTATCCTATCCCTACCCTCCAGTGTATCTACCACTCCTCCCAGTTTAGTGTCATCTGCAAACTTGCTGAGGGTGCGGTCCACGCCATCCTCCAGATCATTAATGAAGCTATTGAACAAAACCGGCCCCAGGACCGACCCTTGGGGCACTCCGCTTGATACCGGCTGCCAACTAGACATGGAGCCATTGATCACTACCCGTTGAGCCCGACGATCTAGCCAGCTTTCTATCCACCTTATAGTCCATTCATCCAGCCCATACTTCTTTAACTTGCTGGCAAGAATACTGTGGGAGACCATATCAAAAGCTTTGCTAAAGTCGAGGAATAACACGTCCACTGCTTTCCCCTCATCCACAGACCCAGTTATCTCCTCATAGAAGGCAATTAGGTTAGTCAGGCATGACTTGCCCTTGGTGAATCCATGCTGACTGTTCCTGATCACTTTCCTCTCCTCTAAGTGCTTCAGAATTGATTCCTTGAGGACCTGCTCCATGATTTTTCCAGGGACTGAGGTGAGGCTGACTGGCCTGTAGTTCCCTGGATCCTCCTTCTTCCCTTTTTTAAAGATGGGCACTACATTAGCCTTTTTCCAGTCATCTGGGACCTCCCCCGATCGCCATGAGTTTTCAAAGATAATGGCCAATGGCTCTGCAATCACATCTGCCAACTCCTTTAGCACCCTCGGATGCAGTGCATCCGGCCCCATGGACTTGTGCTCATCCAGCTTCTCTAAATGGTCCTGAACCACTTCTTTCTCCACAGAGGGCTGGTCACCTCCTCCCCATACTGTGCTGCCCAGTGCAGCAGTCTGGGAGCTGACCTTGTTCGTGAAGACAGAGGCAAAAAAAGCATTGAGTACATTAGCTTTTTCCACATCCTCTGTCACTAGGTTGCATCCCTCATTCAGTAAGGGGCCCACACTTTCCTTGACCTTCTTCTTGTTGCTAACATACCTGAAGAAACCTTTCTTGTTACTCTTAACATCTCTTGCTAGCTGCAACTCCAATTGTGATTTGGCCTTCCTGATTTCACTCCTGCATGCCTGAGCAATATTTTTATACTTCTCCCTGGTCATTTGTCCAATCTTCCACTTCTTGTAAGCTTCTTTTTTGTGTTTAAGGTCAGCAAAGATTTCACTGTTTAGCCAAGCTGGTCGCCTGCCATATTTACTATTCTTTCTACACATCAGGATGGTTTGTTTCTGCAACCTCAATAAGGATTCTTTAAAATACAGCCAGTTCTCCTGGACTCCTTTCCCCCTCACGTTATTCTCCCAGGGGATCCTGCCCACCAGTTCCCTGAGGGAGTCAAAGTCTGCTTTTCTGAAATCCAGGGTCCGTATTCTGCTGCTCTCCTTTCTTCCTTGTGTCAGGATCCTGAACTCAACCATCTCATGGTCACTGCCTCCCAGGTTCCCATCCACTTTTGCTTCCCCTACTAATTCTTCCCTGTTTGTGAGCAGCAAGTCAAGAAGAGCTCAGCCCCTAGTTGGTTCCTCCAGCACTTGCACCAGGAAATTGTCCCCTACAGTTTCCAAAAACTTCCTGGATTGGATCATGGTCTGTGCACCGCTGTATTGCTCTCCCAGCAGATATCAGGGTGATTGAAGTCTCCCATGAGAACCAGGGCCTGTGATCTAGTAACTTCTGTTAGTTGCCAGAAGAAAGCCTCGTCCACCTCATGCCCCTGGTCTGGTGGTCTATAGCAGACTCCCACCATGACATCTCCCTTGTTGCTCACACTTCTAAACTTAATCCAAAGATTCTCAGGTTTTTCTGCAGTTTCATACCGGAGCTCTAAGCAGTCATACTGCTCTCTTACGTACAATGCAACTCCCCCACCTTTTCTGCCCTGCCTGTCCTTCCTGAACAGTTTATATCCATCCATGACAGTCATGTGAGTTATCCCACCAAGTCTCTGTTATTCCAATCACATCATAATTCCTTGACTGTGCCAGGACTTCCAGTTCTCCCTGCTTGTTTCCCAGGCTTCTTGCATTTGTGTATAAGCACTGAAGATAACTCGCTGATCGTCCTGCTTTCTCAGTATGAGGCAGGAGTCCTCCCCTCTTGCGCTCTCCTGCTCGTGCTTCCTCCCGGTATCCCATTTCCCCACTTACCTCAGGGCTTTGGTCTCCTTCCCCCGGTGAACCTAGTTTAAAGCCCTCCTCATTAGGTTAGCCAGCCTGCTTGCGAAGATGCTCTTCCCTCTCTTGGTTAGGTGGAGCCCGTCTCTGCCTAGCACTCCTCCTTCTTGGAACACCATCCCATGGTCAAAGAATCCAAAGCCTTGTCTCCGACACCACCTGCATAGCCATTGGGGTGTGGATCTCTCCAATGCCCCAGTAAAACTCTGGGTCTGTGGTAGAGCTGTGAGGATGGGCTCTCTTCATACAAGGGGCCATTCTTGTCTAAGCCAGCCAAGGGCAGGTAACGTTTTGGTGAAAGCCCATGTTAACGTTGTGGCAGCATTTCTTGGGATCCAATGTTGGGTTACATTCACAGGGCTCACCAGCACAGTGTCGGCTGCTTCGAACGTCTGTTTTCACATGGCCTAATGCAAGGTCAGGCATCTAGGCATAGGTCAGATGGAGACAGAGGCAGGACTGGGTCATGGAAAGCAGCGGCACTGAAAAGGGCTTCAGGCTCATGGTAGATAATCAGCTGAACATGAACTGCCAGGGCAATGCTGTAGGCAAGAAGGCAAACACAAACCTTGGCTGTATAAGCCGGGACTATCAACTTGGAGAAGGGAGGTGGTGTTACTTTGTGCATTAGTGAGACCATGACTAGATACTGCGCCCACTTCTGGCGTCTCCAAGAAGGATGTTGAAAAATTGGAAAGGGTTCAGAAAAGAGCTACAAGAGTGATCGGAGGTCTGTCAAATCTTATAGGGTATGTCTCCACAGCCAGCAGCCAAGAGCCTCCAAGCCCCAGGTCAACAGACTTGGGCTCGCACGACGGTGCTAAAAAAGCTGTGTAGACAGCGGTGTTCAGTTGCGGCTCAGGCTCTGAAGCCCTCCCCACTCCCTAAGCTTCTGAGCCCAAGCTCCAGACAAAGTGACAACATCTGCACAGCTGGTTTTCGTGCCATAGCAAGACCCCTGCGAACCCAAGTCTGTCAACTTGGAGGCTCGCTGTCATGGGCTGCGTAGACATGCAAGTAGCGCAATCTATCTTGTTTATCCCCAAGAAGGTTAAGAGGTGACTTGATCATGGTCTGTAGGTACCTACATGGGAAGATGATTTATTTTATGTGATTATTAAAAAAAAAAAATCATAAAGAAACAAATCCCAAGAAATACAGAAAGGTAAATGATTTACAGCTTATATATGCTATCAAATACCCCACATTTCACAGGATAGCCAATGAAATTATGCAATTACTCAACTTTACAGCTTGTTGAAACTGCAAGACCAGAGAATGCAAACATCAATGATATTACGTATCAGCTTGGAGCAGAAGAGATGAGTCGGATCAGTAAGTTAGTCACAGTAACTGATTATGTTTGTAAGTGCATGTAGGGCAGATATAATGATGGGGAAGTAAGCTCGACATAAAACATAACAGAGATGGTACTCAGTTCCTTCTGCTTCTTACGACTTTTGGAACAGATGCGCTTCCTCATCAACTTTGACATGCAACTGAGCTTGAAACCTTATAAAACATTTGATCATCCCCAAGAACAGTTCTTCCCTGCCCCCCCACGAGCTAGTTGCATTATTTTTTCGATTACAGTAAATCTGAGAAATACAACAACCAGTCCTACCTCAGTGCAGGGGACTGGACTTGATGACTTCTTGAAATCCTTTCCAGCCCTCCATTTCTACAAGACTGCCATTAGTAGCTTAAAAGTATTTGACGGCTTCAAGTCAACAGCCTGTCACTATTCAGCAAAGCAAATAATAAGCACACGCTTACATCTGAAGGTCACGCTTTATAGTGAGTTACATTTATAAATGGTTTCAAAGGGGTTATAAAGGCATAATAGATGCTATAAGCATGCTACAGACCTGAGTAGCATGTGTTATAGATGGTTACAAGCACATCAGTATAAGGTGTCATAGAATGGTTATAAGCCATGGTCATACACAACCTGTTGACCTGTTGGACTTTTTGTAACTATCGATTAACTGTTTATTAAAACATCTGTCAAGGCTGAATCTCAACTCTGTCACTCCGAGTGCAGAAGTGGGGCCCGCAAGGATCCTAAAAATTAATACTGGCCACTCCAGGCTTGTATTAAACTCCCAAGGTTACAGCTTTTCTCTGACCTTGGCTTGGTAAACGCTGCCACCACCCAAATGCAAAAATACCCCCTTGGGACCCAGGATGGCGCACTTGGGAATTCCTCCCTGTGGGGCACCCTCAAGCCCTTTCACCCCCACTCCGGGGAAGAGCTGAGAAAGGAAACAAAGGAAATTAGCTTTGGCTACCAGCTAATTAAACAACATGCACAAACCTCTTAGGACACCAAAAATCCAATCCTATTCTTAAACAAGATAAATTTTATTAAAAACAAAAAGACAGAAAATACATCTGGAACTTAGGCTTTTGCTAGATTTGAAAAGAGCAATTCCAAAAATCAAGCACCCAAAATAGCTTTCTTGAGGGTTCAGCTTAAAGGTTTCAAGCAAACAAAAGCATCTGGGGTTAGCACAGAGGAGATCCACAAGCCAAAAGGAAGAAAATAACCTGATCGCGTCTAGCTAAACACTCTGATCTACTTACACATTTGGAGTTCAGAGAAGTAGTTCTAGGCGTGATCTGATGATTTATGATCATACCTGGCTTAGCTGCTGATAGCATGGCTGCTCTGTCTCTCCAGCCCAGAGAACAACAGACAAAGGCAAAGTTTCTTTCCCAATTTTAAAAAGTTCTACCTTCTCATTGGCTCTTTTGGTCAGGTGCCCACTTTCCCCCCCCCTTACCTGGGGGACTTTTTAACCCTTTGCAGGTAAAGCAAGTAAAGAACAGCTACCAAGAGGGATTTTACAGCTAACTGGCTGTCTGGGTGTACATCCAAGGGAGCTATCCCCCCACTTTATTTATCACAACATCTATTACTTGTTTGTTGAATCTTTATGATGGAACTGTACTATAAAGAAACTTTGAGCATGTACTTAACACAGAATGATACAACGTAGCTAATTCAGCAACTCCAAACCTGATTGTGAAGAGGTTCGGTTTTGATGAGTCTCCCGACTCAAAAAATTTGTGAGGAAACATATCCGAATAGTTAAAATTTCCGCATATTCTAACTGGAATTTTTTTTGGGGGGGGGAAGTGGGGGGTGGTGGTGTTTGAGTCAAAACGACTTTTTGCTTCAAAATTTTTAGTAACTGTAGACTGAAAAATGTCGACACTGAAACAAAATGTTTCAATTGACCCAGAACAAATTGGTTTTTGGTTTGCTAAAGTCAGAGCTAGGCATAAGCAGACTAAGCAATTGCTTAGGGCTCCAAGCAGCTCAAAGGCCCTCCCCACATTTGCTTTTTATTGTGTTGGGGGGGGCAAAATATTCCTGCTTAGGGCCCCCAATGGGCTAGCACCAGCACTGGCAAAAGTGTTCGAGATGGCAACTTTCATCACAGTTTGGGAAGGGAATTTTTTTTCATGTCTCAAAAATATCCATGGGCCAGGGTAACCAAGTCCCACGAAGCTCTGCTAATGATGTTTAATTTTGCACCCAGACAAAGCCAGAAGATCTCACTGACCGACTGGCACGAGTGAGTCCCTCAGACACATTAGCCCCCAAGGCAGCAAATTGCAAAACACTCCTTGACCTCAGTGTTATTATTTATCGCTTGTATGGCGATGTCACCTTCCTGATCCCCTCCAAACTCCACCCTGCAACAGAATCCCTCCCCCCTCCCATGCACACACTGAGCCAGGTGGAGGGAGGAGGACTAGGCACCTGCTGGCAGGGCGTCCCAGTGGTAGGAACTTCTTTGGGTCTTTCCTCTAGCAGCTAAACCCTGCGCCCGCCAATCCTTCAGCCCAGCCCAGTCTGAGTTTGCAGCAAGGGTTTCTGTTCTTCACCCGCCAACCACAGACAAAGGAGAGGGGGCCAGGGCCCAGGGCTCTGCTCCTGTATTCAAGGGCACCCTGGGGCTGCTCTCTTCATAGGGGAACGGGAGCAGCAGAGACTCTCACTGCCCCAGGGCTTCTCCTCACCCCTCCCCATGGGGAAGACTAGAGGAGCCAGAGGCATTGTGTGGGGAGGATCAGTCTGGAGCTGCTGGGGCTTTGATCCAGGCTGCACTCGCTCCACCTGCTAGGGCAGCTGCTGAGTGCCGCGCTCCGGGCAGGACGCGCCCAGATTTGCCCACTGATTAAAGCAGCTTGAACCATCCAGGAGCTGGAAGGGTGCTTACCACAGGAGGCAAGGAGGAGGAGGAGGAGCAGTGAGGGAGTCGGGGGAACCATCCCCCCACCCGCCAGGTGCCATTTATTTAAGCCCTGCATTTGCCTCTTTCCAACACACATCTCTGCAGCCCTGCCTGGATCTCCCACATCCCTCCTGGAGCTGAGTGGTGCTTTCCCTGCAATTAGTCCTCCAGCACCTGCACTGAGAACCAGGAGACTTGTCTGCCCCCAGCCTGGGGTGGAGGAAGCAGCCAGCTGCTTTAGTGACTCACAGTGGGGTTGGTGTAGAACAGGGGCAGGCTGGGGCAGACAGGCAGTGGGGGAGAGCTGGGGGATATGGGCAGGGCTGGTTGTTCAATAGGAAGCAGGGGCAGGGCAGCTTCCCCCACAACTCCCTGAAGCTGCAGCCTCTCACCCCCATCAACAGCCCCCCCCGCACCCCTGGCTGCCTCGAGTTCACCCACCTCCCCCAACGACCCCCATGCACCCTGCCCCTCGCTCTCTCCGATCCTCTGGCGCCACAGCCTTCTCCAAGCTCCCCGTCACCTCAGACACCCTCCATTCTGGCTCTGCTCCAGCCACGAGCCCCTGCCTTCCCCGCCCGCTCTTCCCGTGGCGTCTCGTACCCACCACAGACCGAGGCACTATGGTGACGGGGGAGGGCAGAGGTGGCAGGGGCTGGTCTAAAGCCGTGCTCCGCGCCAGACGTGGGAGCCCATGTGCTCTACAGCCTCGGAAACCTGCCAGCTCCCCAGCTGAGGCCTAGCTGCCTGCAGACCAGCGTGGGCAAGCTCCCCAGCGGCGGAGCCCAGCGGCCATTTTGTGCCCTGCCCACTGTGTTGTCCTAGCTGAGCGCGTGAGGATGTGGGCTGGAAAATGAAACCCAAGTGAGCGCTGAGGGGCCACGCGGCTGGGCAGTTTCACTCCTAGGGCACGTTAAGTTCACACTTCTCTGTTTTCTGACCGCCTCAGCCTGGCGCCTCCTGTCCCAGCCACCCCATCATGGAAGAGCTGTCACACACCAAGCCCATCACTCTGCCCTGCCACAGGAAACAGACGCTGCCAGTGGGGAAACCAGCTGCTAACTGCTCTCTCTATTTTTAAGGCAGTCTCTCCAGGCCATTTCCAGCCAAAGGAGCAAGCACAGGGCTGTGTCCGGGACGTGGCTGGTCCTGCCTTGCTGGGAGCTTCCCTGCTTTTCCCATGGCTCCTCCACTTGGTTGTGACTGAGACCCTGCAGCGCAGCTGGTCCCTGGCCTCTCCCAAATCAACCCCCTGCCTTTGCTTCCCCTTGTCCCCCCCACCCCATTGCTTTATTGCCACCATACCAGGGATTGCACCAGGGCTAAACACAAGAGCTGCTACAGTTTGAGGTAAAACTCCCCACCTGGCACTGGGATAATTCACGGCCTTTGTGGATCGGGCACGGGGGGACCCTGTGACACACACTCAACAGTGGGGTACGTGAACACTTCACAAGCATGAATGGAGTGTAGGCTCACACCCGCCCTGGCAAGCCCATTGCCCAGCCACACTAGCTAGATTCGCATCTAGGCCTGGCTCACACAGGCCTAGGATTTGAACCTAGATTTTGGGGGTGCCCATCCAGTGCCTCACCCATGAGCCCACTGTTCTGGGCTGCTACCACATTCCACATTGGTAGCTGTGCCTATAAAATCCTCAGGCCTCATGGCTTTGCCCAAATTAATATATATATCAGGGGTGGCCAACCTATGGCTCCGGAGCCACATGCGGCTTTTCAGAAGTTAATATGCGGCTCCTTGTATAGGCACTGACTCCGGGGCTGGAGTAACAGGCGCCAACGTTCCAATGTGCCGGGGGGGTGCTCACTGCTCAACCCCTGGCTCTGCCACAGGCCCTACCCCCACTCCACCCCTTCCCATCCCCTTCCCTGAGCCTGCCGTGCCCTCACTCCTCACCCCCCAGCCTCCTGCATGCCACAAAACAGCTGATTGGGAGGTGCTGATTGGCAGGGCTGCTGGGAGCAGGGAAGAGCTGATGACATATTACTGTGGCTCTTTGGCAATGTACATTGGTAAATTCTGGCTCCTTCTCAGGCTGGCCACCCCCAATATATGTAAAATATCAGGGTTGGAAGGGACCTCAGGAGGTCATCTAGTCTAACCCCCTGCTCAAAGCAGGACCAAACCCCAACTAAATCTCCAAATGGCCCCCTCAAGGATTGAGCTCACAACCCTGGGTTTAGTAGGCCAATGCTCAAACCACTGAGCTATCCCTCCCCCCGATACACCCACACCCTCACAGTATAGATAGAGATAGATACACAAACACACGAGTATCGCTAGATATATAGACACATATACGCAGTATAGCTAAAGATATTGACACATACAAACACACACAGCATAGATACAAATATAGACACACATACATATAGTATAGATAGATATAGACATATACACACACAGTATAGACAGATATATGTATAGACACACACACATATAGTATAGATATAGCCACACATACCCACACAGTATAGATACATATAGACACACACACAGATATAGACATACACACATAGTAGAGATAGGCACAGACACAGACACACACACAGTACAGACAGATATAGACACAAACACACATCGTATAGATAGATACAGATACAGACACATACCCAGTGGATGCTGGTTATTAGCAACTTCTCAGCAAAACGTTGCTAGTAGCCAAAAGTTGCCAACAAACGAAAGGCCCATCCTGAAGACAGTGATGCAGGGCGGCCCCACTGCCAGGACCCTGCCGCCCACACAGGAGCCCTGGTGCTGTGCAGTGGGGGGGGGGGGTGGGCTGTGGGCAGTAGGGAAGGGGGCGGTGTGATGTTACACTCCATATGCTTTATGAAAATATGCTTATGAATGTGAACATGATGTAACTGGAATATGCTTTATGCAAAAGGTCTCTTGTAAAGTATCATTACAAAGCTTATAATCTATCAGATGTATTCCTCTTATTTGTATGAATGTATCATTCTTGTATCTGAAGCTAGAAATATGAAGTATAGCTCTGAGGTCCTATTGTAATTATGCAAAGTGTGGGCCATTAATGGTGGTTTAGAATCTTGATGGCTCCCATTGACTAGGACAATTGGTTGTAAATGGTTTATTTACCTGCAAGCCTTCCTGTGTAGATGTAGGCCAACCCAGGAAGAATGGAGACTAGGGGTCTCACAGGACATGTGACCATGTCACATGATACCTGAATCCATCTTAAATCTGGTATTTTTCCATTTAGAAGGAGGGGTGGGACCCCAGAGAGACGAACGATTCCCACCTTGTGCCAAAGCTATAAAAGGGGGTGGAACAGGACAAACAAGGTCAGCCATGAGAACACCTCTGCTTTCCACCTAAAATGTCTTCTGGAACTAACAAGGACTATACCAGGGGAAAGGATTGGGCCCAGACTATGAAGCTTATTGGAACATCTCTGAGGGTGAGATATTACCTGTAACCAGTTTCTTAATGTATTAGGCTTAGACTTGTGTGTTTTTCCTTTATTTTGCTTGGTGACTTACTTTGTTCTGTCTGTTATTACTTGAAACCACTTAAATCTTACTTTTTATACTTAATAAAATCACTTTTGTTTATTAATGAACCCAGAGTAAGTGATTAATACCTGGGGGAGCAAACAGCTGTGCATATCTCTCTATCAGTGTTATAGAGGGTGGACAATTTATGAGTTTACCCTGTATAAGCTTTATATGGAGTAAAACGGATTTATTTGGGGTTTGGATCCCATTGGGAGCTGGGAGTCTGGGTGCTGGAGAGGTAACTTACCGAGTTGTTTTCATTTAAGTCTGCAGCTTTGGGGGCATGGACCAGATCCTGGGTCTGGGTTGCAGCAGGCTAGCGTGTCTGGCTCAACAATTCAGGGTTCTGGAGTCCCAAGCTGGCAGGGAAAACGGACTCAGAGGTAATTTCAGCACGTCAGGTGACAGTCCCAAGAGGATCCCTGTGACCAAACCCAGGAGTCTTCTTGTGTGGGGGATGAAGAACCTTAGATGATGTTACTCTCCTGCCTTAAATAGTTTTTGCATAGGGTGGGGACCCTTTGTTCCCAAAGCTTGGTTCCAGACCAGTCTGTGGAAAAGTACTGACCTCCCAAGATGGAGTCCAGAGACATACGTTCTCATCACATGTCCTTGTAGAGTCACAGCAGCCATTACTCACAGGCTGTCTGTAGTGTTCTCAGGGAGGCTCCCCAGGTGGGGGATAAGCTTCTCCTATGGCCTATTGTTTTTCCTAATGGCCCATTGCCCTGAACAGGCCCTTCCCCACCGCTATCTAGACTAAAAGCATCTTGTCTAGTGGGCGTTACCCAGGTGTAATTACATTTGAAGTATAGATACATAGTATTTATAACTTCAGATACAAAAATGATACATGCATACAAATAGGATAATCATATTCAGCAAATCATAACCTTTCTAATGACACCTTACATGACTTGTCTTGCATAAAATGCATCATAATTATGCCATAATCATATCATAATAAAATCACTGCGAAGAATATGGGGTGCAGTATCCCAATTACAATTTTTTTTAATGCATTGTCCCCTGTGCCATTAACTGCTGGCTGAAATAAAAGAGAAAAGCTGCATCTTTCTAATCTCTTGGAGTAACCTGCCGGAGGTTACGGAGAGAAGGTAGTGGCTGACTCCGGATACTGGGTTCCTTTTCTATATCCCGTTCCTAGGAGGCCGTCTGTCCTTAATGGCACGTGAGCCGACCGTGCGCGCTCAGACAAGGCTAAGGGGGGAGGATTGGGGGGGGGGGGGTATTTTCAATAGAACACAACCTAGAACCATTTTTGTTCTTGCTTTTATGGGTGCCGCCTGGGAGCACGCTGGAAAAACGTCCTATGGATGGACAAAGGCCGCTCCTCTCCTCGTGTCTCATGATGGTTGTCCAAGAGCAGGGTCGTTGGCTTTCATTGGGGTTTGCGCTGCCTCCCTGGGTGCTAAGGAAGTCTGTTCATCTGCTAGCACCTTCTCCTCCCCCTTCCTCCCACCCCCACTCCCCGGCCCAGGGTGAACATCATCCTGGCTTTCCAGCTGGGGAACCTAATGTGGGGCAGTGGTGGGGCCGCGGAGCTGTGAATGGAGCTCTGCGCTCTGCCAATCTGCTGCTATCACCCAGCAGCCCTGTGGCACCCATCTCCGTGCAGAGGAGGGCTAAGGGAGGTCTGGGGCCTGTAGGAAGGGGGAGGAGAGGCTGGTGCGGGGGGAGGGAGGTTCCCCTTGTTGAAGGATGACCCTAAAGACACCCCAAACTACAGAGCGCCCCCGGTGGGGTCATGTGGGCATAGGTGAGACGAGGGGCGTTAAGCCGGTGTGGCTGGGCAGTGGGTGCCAGGGATTAGGGAGAGAGGCAGGCTGCAGACAGGGTTCCTGGGGGGGATGGGGGCTCTGAAATACAGAGTGCACGTATTTCCCCGTCCCTTGGTGTCTGCCCCCGGCATCGCTGCATAGGAGGGTGGGTGTCTATGTGGCTATGGGCTGAGATCGCTCTGCTTGCCCCCCCCCCCCCCCAGTAGATCCATGACATCCCCTATTCAGATACCTCTGAGTTTTGCGACCCTGCCCTGCTCGAGCTACTCCGGGCTCCTCCCCTGGCTGGTTATGCTTTTCCCTCTACTCCTGGGCATTGGGAAGGGGCTCATGGCTTGGCGGGCCCAAAGTGACACCCCAAAAGGGCTGGGTGCCAGGCCAATACGAGTCAGGTGTCTTTAAACGGCCTCAGGTTGGGCCCAGTGGAAATTGAGGCCCCTGGATCACTTGGGAGAATTGGCAGAAGGGGTTTTGTGCGGGAGGGAGCTGGAGGTGAAAGGGGCAGAGAAGCTCTGGGCTGGCCCATGAGGGGGGGTGACAGGTCCCCCGGGGTGCAACCTGGAAGTGGGGTACCACTAAGCCCTCTCTCTGTCCAGCCTGGGCTCCCTCTTATACTGGGCTGCTGGGACAAGTTACCAAGCCCGCCATGCTTGCACTTCCACCAGCATTCACACAGGCAGGGGCACACCCAGTTGCAGTTACATGCAGGCGTTGACCAGCCCCCTGCATGAACCAACAATAGAGAGACTGCAGCCCAAAACACCCCCAGCTGCCCAGCCTGGGACCCCAGAGCTGTACCATCTTTTCCTGATCAAATCTGGCCAGTATATGGGTTTAATACCCGGTCTGCCTCTCCCTGAATGTGAAGAGAACAATGCACAGCTTTCTATTAACGGAGTTGAGATTCTTCCCCAAACTCTTCAGTCAAAATGCACTGGTTTAGAGAAAACATTTTTATTAACTATAAAAGATAGATTTTAAGTGATTATAAGTGATAGCAAACAGATCAAAGCAGATTACCTAACAAATAAACAAAACCGCAAAGTAAGCTTAACACACTAGCTAGACTGAATATGTATTAGCAGTTTCTCACCCACAGAGATGGTACAATCAGGCTGCAGATTCTTAAGGGGCAACCTGCACTTGCTTCACAGCTTGGAATCCCCAGGTCCTTCATACACAGGCTAGAAATTCCTTTAGCCTGGGTCCAGCACTTCCCCCAGTTCAGTCTTTGTTCCTTTGGTGTTTCCAGGAGTCTTCTTGTGTGTGGGGAGTGAAGAACCCCAGATGATCATGTCACTCCCTACCTAAAATAGCTTTAGCATATGGCGGGAACCCTTTGTCCCAAACCTCAGTTTGTGGAAAAACACTGACATCCCAAGATGGAGTCTAGAGACATGTGACCTGGTCACATGCCCTTGCATACCTTGCTGAGTCATAGCAGCCATTACTTGCAGGCTGTCTGGAACATTCACAGGAAGGTTAAGTTCTTCCAGGGTCCATTGTCTTTGCTGATGGGCCATCAGCACTGTCTGGCTTCTTCATTGTTATACCAGAAAGGCTAATTGTGGGTGTCACCCAGAGTAAGCAGGATTGAAATACAGATTCCTAGTCAATATTCATAACTTCAGATACAAAAATGATACATGCCTACAACTAGGATAATCATATTCAGCAAATCATCACTTTTCCAATGACACCTCACATGACTTATCTTGTACAAAATGCATCATAATTATGCCATAATCATATCATAATAGTTCTATGATGTATATGGGGTGCAGTGTCACAGGGGGTATTGAGAGTGATCCCTGCATTGTGTGCCCCCTGCCCAGTCCTCTCCCACAGTGAGTGCTCTCTCACTGTCTCTGCATCTAATCGCTGGGCGGTTCAGAGCACAGACAGCACCTGGCTCCACTCCAGTGTCACCCTGAGGTGGGATCAAGGGTTACCCCGACCCGACTCCTGTGCACACACATCTCTAGTTCCAGGGGGCTGGCCGGTGGGGGGTGGGTTGCAGCTCAAGCTAATAATGCAGTGGGGTCACAGCTACAGCCTGGGAGGGGGGGAGCTCACGGTTCTGCCCAGGGGGAGAGGGGGAGCTCACAGCTCTGCACAGCGGGAAGCTTGTTGGGGTGCCTGGGGGCGGAGGGGGCTTTCCCCAGTAGTAGCCAGCAGGAGTTAACCCGTCTGGCTCTCTGGATCTTGCTGGCATCTCTCCCCCAGCTCAGCAGCGGTACCATACGCGGAGCTGTCTGGTACCAGGCTCTGCCCCTCCTCCACAGTGCGGTAACCCCTGGCCTTGTACCGCCGGGAACCGTAGATAGCCAGGGCGATGAGGATGGCCAGGCCAGTGGTGACGGCCACCGTGACGCCGGCTGTCTCCTTGCCCGACAGGCCCCCTCCACCACCCAGCCCTGCAGCGCGGCGCGTCTCAGTGGGATCCCCGAGCCGCCACATCTGGGTCTGGGCGTCTTTGACCCAGGAGCGCTCTCCGTTGGCATTGGTCACCAGGACGGTGTCCATGTCCACCAGGGTCATGGCGGGTGGGCGGGTGTAGGGAGGGAGCCGCGCCGGGGGCAGGGCCCCTCCAGTGAAGATCCCAGACTGGACGCAGTACTCCACTTGGCAGCCGTCGCTGATCAGAGCCAGGTGCTGGCTGAATCCCGCCGGGCAGCGCTTTAGGTAGGGGTCATTCACGGTCCCCTGGTGGGACCCCGCCAGGGGGTTCCCTGTCTCGCAGCTGAAGAACCCCCCGAAGGGCACGGAGTACCTGTGCCCCATCTCATAGTCCGTGCTGACGCACAGCTGGAGCTGGTCGAAGAGCCTCAGCTGAAAGAAGCCGGAGGGGCAAGACTGGGCGTTGGTCAAGGGATTGACGCTCCGAGAGCTGAAGAGACCCCCAAAGAGGTACCCCGAGTTCTCAGGGACCTGGCTTCTTGCCATGCACCAGAAGGCGCTGAACTGGACCTTGGACAGCCAGAACACATCCTGGCACACTCTCTTGCAGAACAACAGCAGCTTACAGGAGCGGTGGCACTCCAGGTGGCTGTAGCCTTCCTCCCGCTCCTGCGTGCTCAGTCGCACCGGGGTGTAGCCCACAGGGCAGGAGAACGCCCCGGTGAGCGGGTTCCTGTGTTCTAGCCCCTGGCAGAGGACTGATGCATCTGGGCCCCACAGCGAGGCGCACTCCTGGTAGGCGCCCCCGAAGGTAAAGTTGGTCTCAGCCGCTTTGCAGGAGCCGTCGTCGGCATTGGCGTGGAAGTTGAAGTTTGGCGAGGTGGTGTCGGTGCAGCCTGGGTAGGTGTTGAAGGTGTAGTAGCGGCGGGCGGCTAACTCCACCCTCCGGGAGAGCTTCTTTACTGTGGGGCTGGGTAGCTCCGGCAGGCTGCTGGGCGTGATGAAGAAATGCAAGGGCAAGCCAGAGCGGTCAATAGCCACCAGCTGGTTGGTGGTGCCCTCTTGCCAGGCCTTGAGGGTGATCCCTGGGTAGAAGGGCACGCCACCAATGCTCTCCACCCTGGAGTTGGTGCGGTTGGACAGGTAGTGCTTGGTGAAGGAGTTCTCCATGCTCAGTGACTCGCTGACACTGAAGTTGATGATGCTGTGGAAGGAGGCCCCAGCTGCGGCGGTGATGGCACTCCGTGCGGACATGTTGTCCTGGACAAAGGTGGATTTGATCTGATCCTCTTGCACCAGGCTGGCGCCAGCATCCACCGAGGTAATGACATGGGTACCGTAGTTCAGCACCAGCACCTCTGCCAAGTAGTCTGCCATCCGGCTCTGGTTGTTCTCCAGGTGCCCAGCGATGGCCACCAGCTGCTGGCGGAAGCCCTTGTCCAGGGCTGCCCCGGGGTCAAACTTGGCAGTGTAGACCAGGTTCCTGACCTGGACCCGGGTGGTCATGGCCTGGTCCTTCACTTGCTGGGTCTTCATCTTGCGGAAGTCGCTGGAGAACTTGCCGTTGAGAGAGGAGAAGAGGGAGACCTCTGTGTTGACTGAGGCAGCGATGGCGCTCTTGTAGTCCATCCAAGATTCTATGATCTCTGAGTTGATCTCCAGGTTGCTCTGCTTGCGGGGGATGGTGAAGACCTCATCTGGGATGATGTAGGACCCGTCCTCTGTGGTTTTGCACAGCGAGTAGCCCAGGCTGATCACTCTCCCCATATCCAGGTTCTTGAGGTTGTCCCAGCCCCCGCCCGGCAGTACCTCCAGCCCAGGGAGCTTCAGGGCTTTCTTACACCCCTGAAACCCAGCAGCAGCTGGCGGCTCTGGAGGCTTCTCTGCTCCTTGCACCCAGGCCACTAGGCTCCAAGAGAGGAGAGCCCCCAGCAACGTGTTCATGGCTGGGGCAGCGCTCGGAAGATGCAGCCGTCCGAGCGAAGAGGAGGGAGCTGTCAATGCGTGCTGGTGGCTTAGCAGCGCTGAGCCCAGCTGTCTGAGAGTTCCTCCTTTCCGTGCTCCAGTTAGTGTTTAGAAAGAGAGAAGTGAGAGTGGATCCCTGTCAGAATCAGACGGTGGGAAGGGGATGACAGCTGACAGAGGGAGAGCCAGCAGGTATGTCAGGGCCCTCTGCCTTGCTCATCGTGGTGGCAGGAGATGGCTATTTCCTGATTGTTACAATGCCCAAAGTGTGCTAGGGGCTGTACAGCAATCAGGGCTGGCTCTACCATTTTTGCCGCCCCAAGGAAAAAAAAAAAGCCACCCGGACTGTGCCGCCCCAAGAATGGACAGAATGCCGCCCCTTAGCATGTGCCGCCCCAGGCATGTGCTTCCTCCGCTGGTGCCTGGCGCCGGCCCTGACAGCAATGGATTATTGCCCCATCTTCTCCCACCTGTCTTCCAGTCTGACACCAGTGTTGCCCAGCTGTTGAGTGGGAGCAGCTGCTGAGGCCTTCCCAGAGCAGGAGAAATCGGAATCCACCCAGACTCTGCAGCAGTGAGCATCATTTGCTATATTTACATATAGGCATCAGGCCTGGAAGTGGGGTGGTCATAGACACCGTGTAGAGCAACAGCAACCCCTTCTCCCAGGAACCTCAGCCCAGCATAAGTGCTAGGGTCCCAGGGAGAAACTCCACCTCAGCAATTGACTCCAATGGGAGCCCAAGTTAGACAGCAAACTCTCTTGTTGCTTGCACAGGTCCCTGTTCTAAGAACGTAGCATCACCCAAAAGCCACCACCCCATGCATGTCTTCTGACACTAAAAACTTGCTCACACAGTCAGAACGGGGAAGACTATTACAGCATTCTCTGGTGACGCCTGCTGTAACAGGGTAAAGGGACGAGGTCCCTGCCCTACCCCACCTCCACAGTCCAATGCTGGGTGGGACTTGCTGACACAAGGGCTGGGGGAGGAGGGACTCTGGTGTTGATCCAGTTTCTGCACGTGCCTATACCATGTTGAGGTTAACTCAGTGCAAGAGGCTGATGTGACGGGGGGGAGAGTTGGTTTGGCAAAAGTGAATTGTGTGTGTGTGTGTGGTGGTGGTGGTGGTGTGCTTTGCTCCAGAGAAGGCATAGGCAAAGTTAGGGGGGTGGGAAGAGAGAAGGAACGAGGGAGCAGGTATCATTCGGACGGGGCAGGATGTAGGAGAAGTTCACTTCTTTGCAGAGCCCTGGGGGGAAAGGGCTGTGAGTGCACTTTCACTCACACTGCTGTGCCATCTCCCCAGGCCCAGGGGCTCTCTGGGGCTCTGGAGTGTGATGAAGGGGCGGTGAGTGCTGATTAGGGGGCAGTCCCTTCGGAGTGCCGGCGTCTCGTCAGCTCAGCTTTGCCAGTGGGCCTCTATACTGAGCTACCGTGGCTTCCTCTGTTCCAGTCCCAGCCTCCCAGGTGCCCCTCAATCCTGATCTTCAGCCCCCTGCTATCCCAGCCCTGGGCTTCCCACACCCAGATCTGCCGATGCCCCTTAATCCCACCCTGCTATTCCGCTCTTAATACCCTCATCCATCTCCACTGCTCCCCCTTCGTGCTGCTGCACAACGTCTCTGGGCCGGGAATCGGGCGTAGCCCCACCGCTGTGCTTCACTCCTGACCCGAGCCGTATCACTGCTGCGCTGGACGAAGGGGGAACCGAAGCTGCGGTCAGCAAGTCGATGCAGCCACCAGACAAAAGCTTTTTCTCTTCCAATGAGTCACGCTGCTGAGCTGCCATTTCACTTCAAGGGAGAGCTATGGAGCACGTGAGGGAGGGGAAGTTGCGTTCTCTGCTTGACAGATGGCTGTGATCTTTGCCCAGTAAGTGCCTAGGTCCTAATTCTGATGGCCCAACTATTTCACCAGTCAGGGCCTGGGTTTCCCCCACCCCCACAAGAGATGCTGAGCAAATGCTATGGCCTCCAACTGGAGCAGCGGGCGCTTGGCCCCCATCAGCCAATCAGGCCCTGCTAATTGTATTGCAGTAGCGCTCAGAGGCTGTGGTCGGGATTGGGACTCTAGTGTAACAAACCTGCTGACTCGTTACCAGGCGCTGAGTTAGCACCCAGTCAGATGCAGGATCCGTGACCCCGCTGGCCAGAGGATGGCGCAGTGAGGGAGCTAATGCTGGGCAGGAGGTGGCTGTTTGGTGCAGGTGTGGCACCTTTTAAAGCATATTATGCAATGGACGTACACAGGGGTACAACACAAATTTTCACGCCGGGCTGGAGCCCGCGCCCACCCTGCAATCAGCTGGCAGCAGTGGCTCCTGTCCCCCGGGCTGGACCTGGCTCCTCGCGCTGGGCGTTGCAATGTGGTGCACAGGGCTGCATGGGGCTGTGACCCTGTGTGCTATGTCGCAATGCCAGTCACTCAAACTTGGCCCGCTTACCCCTCCACCACGACAGAAGGGCAGCTGGGCCGACCCTGTAGAGCACTGCAATCCTGTGCCCTAGGTTGCCACTCCCAGAGTGAGGCCCATTTTGGTAAATTTCACGGCCATAGCATTTTAAAAATCTTGACTGTCATGGTTTCAGATATTTAAATCTTGACTTTCACGGTGTTGTAACACAGCAGAAATATGTATTTAAAAAGGGCAACATATAAACATATCAAGCCCTTAAGTCAGCGTTTCTCACACTGGGGGTTCCAACCCAAAAGGAGGGTTGCAAGGCTATTGTGGGGGGATGCGGAATCACCACCCTTTCTTATGCCGGTGGCAGCGCTGCCTTGGGAGATGGGCACCTGGCCAGCAGCTGCTGGTCCCAGGCCATCCAGCTCCGATGGCAGCGCAGAAGTAAGAGTGGCAATACCGCGACCCCTCCCCCCACAATAGGCTAGCGAGCCCCTTTTGGGTCGAGACCCCCGGGTGGAGAAAAGCTGTGTACTTTTGCATACTTTTACTCCATAGTACCCTACAATATAGAGTAAAAGCACACAAAAGACCAGATTTCATGGGGGAGACCAGATTTCAAGGTCTGTGATGCATTTTTCACGGCCGTGAATTTGGTAGGACCCTACCCATGGGGCTAGGTGAGGGCAGGGCAGCCCCGCCCCACCCAGGGCCTCCCCTCTGCCCTGGGCTGAGATTAGAGGTGTGATGCCGGGGCAGAGGGGGCAGCAGGTTGATACCGTGGGAAATACACAAGCGTAATAACGTGTGGAATTAGCCAGCCAATGGGTCTAACTGAAGGTGGCACCCCCAGTGACCCAGGGTTCAGTTCCCCACGCTGCCACAGACCTGCGGCAGATCCCCCAGTCTCTCCGTTCCCGGCTGTACCATGGGGATGACAGCACTGGCCTGCCTCACTGGGGGTGTGAGGGTACATGCAGCAGAGACTCCGAAGTGCTCAGACGCTGCATTGGGGGGTCCTTTGAAGTACCCAAGCCTGACACATCCTCTTCCTTAGGGCTCCCCCAAACCCCACCTGTGGGGACAGGAGGCCCCGGGTAGGCAGAGCGGCACACGCACCCTTATCTGGCCCACAAAAGGTTAACGCTGAATCTCGCTGCTCCAGAGAGTGTGTAAACAGGAATGAATCTTCCCTGACCTGCCCGTGTTACTTCCTCTTTCCCAGCACATCACTTCCTCTCACAGGACAGTTTCAGCAGAGGAAGAGCCTGGGTTAGGTTTCTAAAGGGGATGGGGGTGTTCTGTGGATACCAGCTATTAACTATCCTGCTACTGACAACTTTTGGTTATTAGCATTTAGCAACATTGTGGGAACCAGTCCCATCCCATTGACTTCAATGTTAATGGGAGTCCGATGTTAGAACTGGCAGGCTGCTAGGGAACAACTTTATTTATGTATTTATTTGTCTTGCAGCCCCGTAGCCCCCAGTGGCCCTGCTTCCCATGGAAAGCCCTGGCTGCAGGCAGGTTGGTGAGGCTGCAGCCAGGGGAGGCTGCAGCCAGGGAAGGTGGCACTGGGACATGCTGAGCCTGGGTGCCCAAGATGCCGCAGAGGCTTTCCATGGGTGGGGGGAGCACTGGGTGCCTGCATGGTCCTTCTCCATGCATTCTCTGGGCTGTGCCCTGCAGGGACCAGGGGCCTGGGCCCAGCATGTCCCATCACCCCCACACCCTGTGGACAGCCCTGGCCACAGGCAGGTTTGCTGGGCTGCAGCCAGAGACGGAAGTGCCCTGGTGTCAGGGCAGGGCACGGCCCAGAAAGCGCAGAGCGAGGTACCATGTAACTCTGCAGGCCCCCAGCGCCCCCGCTCCCTTTGGAAAGTCCTGGCATCCAGGCTGCAGCCCCCTTCCCTGCTGCCCACAGTCCCCTCTCCCACTCCACAGCATCAGGGCCCCTGTGTGGGCGGCAGGGTCCTGGCAGTGGGGCCGCCCCACACCACTGTCTTCAGGATGGGCCTTTCGTTTGTTGGCAACTTTCGGCTACTAGCAACGTTTTGCTGTGAACTGAGAAGTTGCTAATAACCAGCATCCATTGGGTGTGTGTCTGTATCTGTATCTATCTATACGATGTGTGTCTGTGTCTGTGTCTATCTATACTGTGTGTGTGTCTGTGTCTGTGTCTATCTATACTCTGTGTGTTTGTGTCTGTATCTATCTATACTGGGTGTGTGTCTGTATCTGTATCTATACGATGTGTGTTTGTGTCTGTATCTGTCTGTACCAGGGTGTTAGGATACAGATATTCAGGCCTGTCTGTAAAGGCCTATACTTTAAGAATTTAGGTACATGTTTATCATTTAGCTAGTTATAGAGGTATAAAAGAAAGAATCAAAATCACTGTCTGCCTGTGTAAGGGCCTTCTCTCACTGTGACAGTCTGAGGCCCTGTTCTTAAGCCAAGGCCTTTGGCTAAGCAGTGGGAGCAGCCATAAGCTGGAAAGCCGAACGGTCACGTCCTCACACATTTCAAACCAGTCATATTGAAATAAGGCAATCTGGGGCTGTTAGAAAGGTGATCCGATCTACCACCTCCAGAGAAAGGGAAGAGCCTAGAAGATGTAAAAGGAAATTTAGTTTGATAGTTTTCTGCTTGGCGAGAACTCACATATCAGTCAACATAGTTGGAAAACCCTTATGTCTTTATAGATGTAGTTGTGAAATCCTCACTTCTGCATTGTTTTGTCATTATAGTTCCCATTTTGCTGTTGTTTATTTGCATGGTCTCTGGCTGGTTCTGTGATTGTTTCTGTCTGCTGTATAATTAATTTTGCTGGGTGTAAACTAATTAAGGTGGTGGGAAATTATTGGTTAGCTAATCATGTTACAATATGTTAGGATTGGTTAGGTACATTTCAGTAAAATGATTGGTTAAGGTATAGCTGATTATATTACTATATAATTTAGGGGCAAACAGGAAGTAAGCTGGGATTCAAAAATAAGGAAAAAGGAACTTGGATTTAAGCTTGCTGGAAGTTCACCCCAATAAACATCGAATTAATTGCACCTTCAGACTTTGGGTATTGTTGCTCTCTGTTCACGCGAGAAGGACCGGGGAAGTGGGAGAGTGAAGGAATAAGCCCTCTATACTGTGTGGGTGTATCTATATCTGTGGGTGTATTCTGTATCTATCTATACTATGTGGTTTTGTGTCTATAGCTGTGTATGTGTCTATACCTATTGTGACGGGTTCGGTCACAGGGATCCCTTGGGACTATCACCTGACGTGCTGAAGTTACCTCTGAGCCCATTTTCCTTGCCAGCTTGGGACTCCAGAACCCTGCCTTGTTGAGCCAGACACACTAGCCTGCTGCAACACAGACCCAGGCCTGGTCAATGCCCCCAAAGCTGCAGACTTTAACCAAAAACTGCTCAGCAGGTTTCCTATCTCCAGCACCCAGACACCCAGTTCCCAATGGGATCCAAACCCCAAATAAATCCATTTTACTCTGTATAAAGCTTATACAGAGTAAACTCTTAAATTGTCCGCCTCTATAACACTGATAGAGATATGCACAGCTGTTTGCTCCCCCAGGTATTAATCACTTACTCTGGTTCATTAGTGATTTTATTAAGTATAAAAAGTAGGATTTAAGTGGTTTCAAGTAATAACAGACAGAACAAAGTAAGTCACCAAGCAAAATAAAACAAAACATGCAAGTCTAAGCCTAATATATTAAGAAACTGATTACAGGTAATATCTCACCCTCAGAGATGTTCCAAGAAGCTTCTTTCACAGGCTAGACTCCTTCCTAGTCTGGGCCCAATCCTTTCCCCGGTACAGTCCTTGTTAGTTCCACCAGACATCTTAGGTGGAAACTCGGGGTTTTCTCATGACTGGCCGCCCCCTCTGTCCTGCTCCACCCCCTTTTATAGCTTTGGCACAAGGTGGTAATCTTTTGTCTCTCTGGGTCCCCACCCCTCCTTCTAAATGGAAAAGTACCAAATTTAAGATGGATTTCATTATCCGGTGACATGGTCACATGTCCCTGTGAGACCTCAGTCTTCATTACCCATGGGCTGGCCCACACATACACAGGAAGGCTTGCAGGTAAATAAACCATTTACAACCAGTTGAGTCAATGGGAGCCATCAAGCTTCTAAACCACCATTAATGGCCCACACTTTGCCTAATTATAATAGGACCTCAGAGTTATACTTTGTATTTCTAGCTTCAGATACAAGAATGATACATGCATACCAATAGGATGACCACACTCAGTAGATTATAAACTTTGTAATGATACCTTACAAGAGACCTTTTGCATGAAGCATACTTCAGTTACATCATATTCACATTCATTAGCATATTTTCATAAAGTATATGGAATGCAACATTATACCTATATCTATACTGTGTGTGTGTGTGTCCTCAGCTGGGGAGCTGGCAGGTTTTCGAGGCTGTAGAGCACATGGGCTCCCATGGCTGGCGCGGAGCACGGCTTTAGACCAGCCCCTGACACCTCTGCCCTCCCCCGTCACCACAGTGCCACGGTCTGTGGTAGGCACGAGACGCCACGGGAAGAGCGGATGGGAAAGGCAGGGGCTCGTGGCTGGAGCAGAGCCAGGATGGAGGGTGACTGAGAGCCTGGAGAAGGCCGCGGTCCTGGGGGAAGCTGCCCTGCCCCTCCTTCCTATTAAACAACCACCCCTGACAATATCCCCCAGCGGGGGATGAGGGGTTTGGGGTGTAGGAGGGTGCTCTGGGCTGGGATCAAGCAGTTCGGAGGGCGGGAGGGGGATCCAGGCTGGGGTAGTGTGTTGTGGGAGCATGAGGGGGTGTGGGGTCTAGGGTGGGGGTGGGGATGAGGGGTTTGGGGTGCAGGAGCATGCTCCAGGCTGGGATCAAGGGATTCAGAGGGTGGGAGGGGAATAATGGCTGGAGCAGGGGGTTGGGGCACGGGGGGGAGGGCTCCGGCTGGGGGTGCGGGCTCTGGGGTGGGGCTGGGACCTAGGGGTTTGGAGGGTGGGAGGGGGATCAGGGCTGGGGCAGGGGGTTGGGCGCAGGAGGGGGTCAGGGGTGCAGACTCTGGGCAGCGCTTACCTCAAGCAGCTCCTGGAAGCTGCAGCATGTCCCCACTCGGGCTTCTACATGGTTGTGCAGCCAGGTGGCTCTGCGCGCTGCCCCCGCAGCTCCCATTGGCTGCGGTTCCCGACCGGCTCTGATTGGAGTCACCAGGGTCCCTTTTCAACTGGGTGTTCTGGTCGAAAACCGGACATGTGGCAACCCTACAGCAACCTCAGGCTGGGCTGAAGGATTGGCTGTTGCAGGGCTTAGCTGCTAAGAACCGAAGACGCTCCTTCCCCTGGGACCCCCTGCTCGCAGGTGCCTCCCACCACCTGGCTCACTGTGTCTGTGTGTGTGTGCAGGGGGGGAGAGAATCTGTTGCAGGATGGAGTTTGGAGGGGGCCAGGAGGGTGAGAGCACAATACAAGTGATAAATAACAACACTGAGGTCAAGGAGTGTTATGCAATTTGCTGCCTGGGCGGCACCATCTCATGTGTCTGAGGGAATCGTGCCGGGGGGCAGTTGGTCAGTGAGATCTTCTGGCTTTGTCTGTACAATGGGAGCAGAATTAAACGTCATTAGCAGAATGTCGTAGAAAGAGAGCCTGAAACACGGGGCCTTGTATAAGAGGCCCGCTATGAGGCCTGAATTAAAGTAGAAGTCAAGCCTGGCTAATATAAAGCAAAGTTAGCAAAAGTCGGGCTGTGAGCAGAAGTCAGGCCCTGTTATAAAACACGCCTGCTTGCAGGTCACAGAAGCTGGCAAGAATAGGGCTGGTATTGCAAAAACACACACATTCCTAAGAAGCGCTAGGCACAGGACACTCCCACCTGCACAGTCCAGAACACCCCGATGCCAAGTATGGTACAAACACACGCCCCAAAGAGAACAGGAACATGCTGACCTCTCTTAGAGATAAGGTCAGGATGACAGGGTGATGGACAGAGATGTTTTGATTGAACCAACAGGTACGAGGTAAAGGATGGTAACGAGCTACGTCAGAGGGGCCGTACGTAACTTGTTTGTATCGGTGTATAGGGCGGGGTCTTGGAGTGTCTTTGGCCAGCCGAGGGGGCAATGGAAAGTCCCGCCATTCACCGAGCTGCGTCCATTGTCATGGGCACACGTCTTAGTATCCCCGTAGAGTCTGCCAGGTGCTATATATCGTGCTTCGTCAACAGTAAACCTGGCCGGGTGCCTTCGCTACTAAACCGAGTCTTGTGGTCTTCCTGGGTGGTTTGATCGGAGCCGCTGTACGGGCTAGCTGGCCAGAGCCAGTGCAGCACACAGAGAGACCACACATGCAGCCAGCGTCTGACAACACAGAGCTTCATGGGAGGTGGTTACCCTGGCCCAGGAATATTTTTGAGATATGGAAAAAAAAATTCCCTTCCCAAACTGCGATGAAAGTTGCCATCTCGAACACTTTTGCCAGTGCTGGTGCTAGCCCATTGGGGGCCTTAAGCAGGAATATTTTGCCCCCCCCCCCAACACAATAAAAAGCAAATGTGGGGAGGGCCTTTGAGCTGCTTGGAGCCCTAAGCAACTGCTTAGTCTGCTTATGCCTAGCTCTGACTTTTACTAACTGAAAACTAATTTGTTCTGGGTCAGTTGAAACATTTTGTTTCAACGTCAACATTTTTCAGTCTAAAGTCACTAAAAATCTTGAAGCAAAAAGTCGTTTTGACTCAACCCCCCCCCCCCCCACACACACACGTTCATCCCCCAAAACATTTTCCAGTTAGAATATGCGGAAATGTCCCATTTTGACTATTCAGCAATTTGTTTCCTGCCAAATGTTTTAAGTCAGGAGACTCATCAAAACCAACCCTCTTCACAATCAGGTTTGGAGTTGCTGAATTAGCTACGTTGTATCATTCTGTATTAGGCACATGTTCAAAGTCTCTTTATAGTAAGGTTCCATCATAAAGATTCAACAAACAAGTAATAGATGTTTTAATAAACAGTTAATCGATAGTTACAAAAAGTCCAACAGGTCAACAGGTTGTGTATAACCATGGCTTATAACCATTGTATGACACATTATACTGATGTGCTTGTAACCATCTATAACACATGCTACTCAGGTCTGTGGCATGCTTAGAACATCTATTATGCCTTTATAACCCCTTTGAAACCATTTATAAATGTAACTCACTATAAAGTGTGAACCTCAAACGTAAGTGCTCTGCTGAATAGTGGCAGGCTGTTGACTCAGGGCTGCCACATACTTTTAAGTAGAGTGACCATAAAAAGTAAGACCTAAAGTAAAAATGGGACGGCTGGGGCTCGCCTGAGCCCAAGCCCTCCCGCCCCCTGCCTGCAGGGCTCGCCAGAGCCACCCCCCCACACACTGCCCGGGGCTGGGGCTGACCCCAAGCCTCCTCCTGAGCTCTGTGCCTTCTGCCACTCATGGCTGGGGCTGACCCCTCTCCCCAAGCTCCATGCCGCCCGGGGCTGGGGCTCACCCCAGAGCCCCGCTGCCCAGCACCTCGCATCGCCCCCCTCCCAAGTTCCTCTGCGCCCCCCATAGGGGAGCGCACCTGACTTTTTTGGTAAACTGGGCATTTGTTTGTTTGCTTTTGCCAACTGATCAGTTGGGAAGAGCAAACGAGACAAATGCCCATTTTTTGTAAAAAAGGTTGGGACAGCCAGGACAGAGCTTAAAAACGAGACTGTCCCGGGCAAAACGGGACATATGGTCACTCTACTTTTAAGCTAATAGTGACAGTATTGTAGAAATGAAGGGCTGGAAAGGAACTTGAGATGTCATCAAGTCCAGTCCCCAGTGCTGAGGTGGGACCAAGTAAATCCAGACGAGACCATCCCTGGCTGGTGTTTGTCCAACACCTCCAGTGAGAGGAATTCTACAACCTCCCTTGGAAACCTGTTCCAGAGCTTAACCTGATAGTTAGAAAGGTTTTCTTAATATCTAACCTAAATCTCCCTTGCTGCAGATTAAACCCATTACTCTTGTCCTACTTTCAAAGGACCCGGAGAAAACCTGATCACCATCCCCTTTATAACAGCCCTGAATAGAGTTGTTATCAGGTCCCTGCTCAGTCTTCTTTTCTCAAGACTAAACATGCCCAGTTTTTTTAATCTTTCTTCAGAGTCACTAAAAATCTTGAAGCAAAAAGTCGTTTTGACTCAACCCCCCCCCCCCACACACACACACACGTTCATCCCCCAAAACATTTTCCAGTTAGAATAGAATGACTTTCTAAACTGTTGATCATTTTTGTTGCTCTCTTCTGGACTCTCTCCAATTTGTTCACATGCTTCCTAAGCTGTGGTACCCAGAATTGGACAGGACTCCAGCTGAGGCCTTACCTGTGCTGAGTAGAGTAGGACAATTACCTATTGTGTCTTACATACAACACTTCTGTTAATACACCCCAGAATATCAGCCTTTTCACAATGGCCTCACATTGTTAACATATAATCAGTTTTGTGATCCACAAAAACCTACACTTAAAGACTGAAATAGAGAAACTACCATGTCCTTAGTTAAATTGTCCCAGTGATTAATTACTCTCATTAGTAAATATTTGCATATTAGTCCCAGTTTGAATTGGTCTTGCTTCTGCTTCCAACTAGTGTCTCTCATTCTGTCTGCTAAATTAAAAAGCCCTCTCCTGTCATAACCTTTCTTCCCAACTCCAGGGGGTTCTGTGTAGCATGGAGGAGCAGAGCCCATGAGTTCCAGAGCCATCTACTCACATTCATTTCGAGCCAGAGTCCAGGACCCCGACCGACTGCCCCCCATAAAAGAACAAGTGCCCCAAAATCTCCAGAAAGTCAGCAGGTAATGATTTGTCTTCTGACAAGTAGACTACTCTACAAGTAGCCCAAAAACATGAAAAGCGGAGCTCCCATCTCCACCTCCACCTCCTGAACAAGAGGTTGATGGCCCTGCTGGAGAAAATTGCTGCAGATACAGTAGATGTCAAGGCCACAATGCCCACAGTACCACTGACTGTTACCTCAATTCGCTCCTCTCTGCAAGCACTGACAGGGATGGTGAATGAAGCAGAAGGGATAATATCATTGGTGGAAGATCAGCTAAGGGCTCTCTGCCCTCACAGACTTATCTTCTCTTAAATCTAAAGTGGCAGACCTCAAGGGATGGTCTCGCCCCAATAATCTGAGATTCAGACCTGAAGGAGCAGATCAAGGCCGTCCCCTAGCATTCATTCCTGGCTCCTATCAGAAGTGCTTAGCCTGTGGGGTGATTTTAAATTTGGTTTAGAGAACGCTCGTAGGTCCTTGGCTCCTAAGCCAGCTTCAAATGCCAAACCTTGCCCACTGATTGTCAGATTTCTCCGATTTCCTGTAAAAGAAAAAAGACTGCAGCTAGCTCATGGTGGTGGGAAGAACTGTTTTGGGGGCTGCCACAGAAGAAGATAATGCTTTTTCAAGATTGGGCACAAGTTGTGAACAAAGATCTTGAACAAAGATCAGCCTTCAGAAGAGCAAAAAAACTTGCCAAGCAGTGAGAGCTCAAATGTTTTATAAGGTTGCATGTCGAAGTTGATGAGGAAGCGCATCTGTTCCAAAAGTCACAAGAAGCAGAAGGAACTGAGTACCTTCTCTGTTGTTTTATGTCGAACTTACTTCCCCATCATTATATCTGCCCTACATACACTTACAAACTTAATCAGTTAATGGGACTAACTTACTGATTTGGCTTATCTCTTCTGCTCCAAGCTGATACCTAATATCATTCATATTAGCATTGTCTGGTCTTGCAGTTTCAACAAGCTGTAAAGTTGAGTAATTGCATAATTTCATTGGCTCTCCTGTGAAATGTGGGGTATTTGATAGCATATATGAGCTGTAAGTCATTTACCTTTCTGTATTTCTTGGGGTTTGCTTCTTTATGAATTTTTTTTTAAATCACATAAAAGGAATATGTAGATACCCATGTAGGCTCCTATAGACCACAATCAAGTCACCTCTTAACCTTCTTGGATAAACAAGATAGATTGCGCTACTTGCATGTCTACGCAGCCCATGACAGCGAGCCTCCGAGTTGACAGACTTGGGTTCGCAGGGCTCTTGCTATGGCACGAAAACCAGCTGTGCAGATGTTGTCACTTTGGCTGGAGCTTGGGCTCAGAAGCTTAGGGAGTGGGGAGGGCTTCAGAGCCCGAGCCGCAACTGAACACCGCTGTCTACACAGCTTTTTTAGCACCGTCGTGCGAGCCCAAGTCTGTTGACCTGGGGCTCGGAGGCTCCTGGCTGCTGGCTGTGGAGACATACCCTATAAGATTTGACAGACCTCCGATCACTCTTGTAGCTCTTTTCTGAACCCTTTCCAATTTTTCAACATCCTTCTTGGAGACGCCAGAAGTGGGCGCAGTATCTAGTCATGGTCTCGCTAATGCACAAAGTAACACCACCTCCCTTCTCCAAGTTGATAGTCCCGGCTTATACAGCCAAGGTTTACATTTGCCTTCTTGCCTACAGCATTGCCCTGGCAGCTCATGTTCAGCTGATTATCTACCATGAGCCTGAAGCCCTTTTCAGTGCTGCTGCTTTCCATGACCCAGTCCTGCCTCTGTCACCATCTGACCTATGCCTAGATGCCTGACCTTGCATTAGACCATGTGAAAACAGACGTTCGAAGCAGTCGACACTGTGCTGGTGAGCCCTGTGAATGTGACCCAACATTGGAGCCCAAGAAATGCTGCCACAACGTTAACATGGGCTTTCACCAAAACGTTACCTGCCCTTGGCTGGCTTAGACAAGAATGGCCCCTCATGTGAACAGAGCCCATCCTCACAGCTCTACCACAGACCCAGAGTTTTACTGGAGAGATCTACACCCCAGTCTCAGGATGGAACTGGGGTTTCACGTCTACCCCCATGATGAAATGAATCTTCTTCTCTAGGGCCATGTCTACACTAGCACTTATGAATAAAACACCCCCCTCCCCGAGCAACATAAGTTTTGCTGGTATAAGCTACTTCTTTGAGTTGTTCAGGCAGAATCTCAGGGTCGCAGGGACAGAAAGGAGAGTTAGCAGCACAGTTATTCTCCCACTCACACCGCAGTGGCTCACCAGTGTGATTGGAAGCCACAATCCCCTCCTTGGTTATTTTTTTAGTGCAGATTTCATATACAGCCCCTTGATGGCCTTTCCCTGGACAGTTGAATGTGGTTGCATCAGAAATGGCCTTTCTTTGGCCCTTCGCACGATTCCTTAACCTGCTTGGGGGCAGCAGGAAGATAAATATCACTGCTTCTCTTCCAAACAATCTCCCCTTCGCCACCCCAACCCGCCTTGACTACTGTCTCCAGGATTTTACCAATCCCAATTAGCTCTCTGCAAATAACATGGACAATTTTAACACTCACAATGTAACAAATTTGACCTGAAGTTGCTATTGTGTGTTGTTTTTTAACCAGTGTGTCTACCCAATTTTTGTCCTCCCCGTCCAAATTGCTCTCCCTAGTCACAAGTAGGCTGGGCAGGTGGGGGGAAAGGGGAACGCATTCCAGTGGGCATGGTCCATTTGCACACTTCCCTTTAAGAGCTGAATTTTCCACTGCCAGGCTTCTGCTTTCTCTCTTTTCCACCTGTACAGCCACTCTGCCCTCCCCTAATGGCAAAGAACGGAATTGCAGGATGTAGGATGACTATTCATCAGGTCCCAGGGAGATTTCCTTGGGCCTTCTCTCTCCCATGCCGGCCAGTTCCCTGCCTGAAGACAACTAGTACATTTGCCCACCACAATAAAGTGAGCAGCTGCAGGGCTTACTCCACTGGCCTCCGCGTGGAGAAAGCGTTAAACCAGGCTGCTGGAGCCAGAAGGGACACAACAGGACCATAGAGGAAGTTCAGAGGAGCAGCATTTCCTGTGATGAGTCACTGCGGTGCAGAGGACTGATACAAAATTTCCTGCATCCACTTGTGTTCCACCGTGAGCAAAGCCCGAAAGCCCAACCTGAGGGGAGTCTGTACTAGCCAGCGGGGCTGTTGGGATTTGCCTGCTGACCCCCATCCTCACCAGAGATGGATCCCAGGACATCCCTCTACCTCGTGCTCAACTTCATTGCCTGGGGTGAGTTGTGTTATCCTTCCCTGCTGCTAACCCCCAGCCCAACCACACTGTTCTGTGGGCACCACCACCCCACAGCGATGGCCTCGTGGAAGGAGTGGGGAGCCCTGGTCCTGGTAGAGAGGTGTCTTCACCGCGCGGCCCTCCTGCCGGCTCAGCACCCATTGCTTCCCCGTGCTGGATTTTGGCAGAGTCCCAGGACTGGGAGGTCCATGGAGTCTGAACACTTCACTCACCCCAGGCTTGAGAGGTAGAAGGTGAAGCAGAGGGTGTCTGGCTCCCTGTCTTCTCCTCTTCCTCCCGCCTCTCACCCTGACCTTTTCCATGCACCTCTGCCTGGAATGACCTCCCTCTTCCTATGCACCCAGAGTTTCCCCTGTCCTCCAAAGTCATCCGAACTCCTCACTTTATGCTTGGGAGGAACTCCCTGTAAACATCCACAAAACCGCCTCCTTGTCCTCCTTCAAAATTCTCCCCTGCCATGGCAGCTACAAAAACTTGACATCAGTCATGCCGCTGGCCTGCTGAGACCCCTGCCCAACCTGCTGACTAATATGGTCGCATTATTTCCTTGCACTCCTCCGTACGGCTGCAATCAGCTCTTGCCCTAGGTTGTAAGCTTTTGGGGCAGGGCTGTCTGCTTGTTCTTTGTACAGAGCCTAGCGCAACGGGGTCTTGGTCCATGAAGAGGGCTCCGAGCCGCTCCCGTAATATACAACAAAGAGTCCTGTGGCACCTTATAGACTAACAGACGTATTGGAGCATAAGCTTTCATGGGTGAGTACCCACTTCGTCAGAGGCATAAAGTGGGTATTCACCCATGAAAGCTTATACTCCAATACGTCTGTTAGTCTATAAGGTGCCACAGGACTCTTTGTTGCTTTTTACAGATCCAGACTAACACGGCTACCCCTCTGATACTCCCGTAATATAATTAATCATAATAATAAAAGCACCAGTGGGATTAATCTGCCACAGAGCCAGGGCTGGCCCAGGTTCAGCACCCCCTTCTGGAGCAAAAGGGGGAAGCAGTGTGCCGACGGATTCAGGTCCCACTCTGCTTGCTGGGCAGCACAGCTCTTCACTGCCACAAGTTAGCTCCAAATAATGTGGTTCATATTATTTTAATTTCCTCTCACCCTAAACTCTTCTCCATTCCCTTCTTCCTTGGGTCATGATGGATTCTTCATCACTGGCCATTTCAAAATCAAGATTGGATGCTTCCCGAGAGATCTGCTGTAGGAATTATTTGGGGGCAGTTCTCTGGCCTGTATTATCTAGGTGGTAACACTAGATATCACCATGGTCTTTTCTGGCCTTGACAGCTATGAATCTTGTCTGTCACCACCGTTTATGTTTGTCCCATGTAGTTTTTAAGCAAGGGACCCCTTCTTTTTCATTCACTGTAAAGCACCAAGCAAAATGCTGCTGCTGTATTAATAATTATTGTGCATGAAAAACCACTATTGATAAATGAAGCAATCAGTGAAAATCATTAACAGTTATAGCAACCCCTAGATCACTCTTCTCCCTGCATGAGGGTATTGATACTGCTATGGTGGTGCCACCAGATGGTGCTGTTACACACAATCTTAGCATGTGAGCCAGAGTACAGTCTTGGCAGACATAGTCTTGTTAGTTTTGTAATCCAATTTATTTTTGGGGGGCAACTGTTGCAAAGGGCAGGAGGATTTGTTGCTCCCTGGGAACCTGGCACTGATGCATGGGCTGAGATCACTAACAGAGGGGCTTGAATGTGTGCTGTTTGTGACCACCTCTGTTCCAGGACTGGTGCATAAAATGTAAATGAACAAGGTGCACTAAGAAACTACTCAGAGTCCATGTCACTGATTTCTCCTGCAATGAGCAATTGGTATAATACTTACCTGCCTTTGGGACCAATGCATGAAACATGTTGCACTGATGTTTTATTCTCTCTTGCATGCTCATTGCACTTGTGGTTCCCGATCTTGACACCAGGTGCCTGCTCCCAGGAGAACTGTCTCTGCGCCCGTGGCTTTTGTTACGAGGGCTGGGTGCAGTATCAAGACGCCTGCTATAAGGCTGTGAAGGAACCGATGAAATGGCCTGAAGCTGAGGCAAGTCTGAATGCAGGGAGGTAGCATGGCCTAGTGGAAAGAGCCCCAGCCTGGGACATAGGAGAGTTGGATTCTATTCCCAGCACTGGTTTGCTGGGTGACCTAGGGCAAGTCACTCCCCTCGCCGTGCCTCAGTTTCCCAATCTGTAAAATGTAAAGATACTGACTTTGTAAAGTGCTTTGAGATCTTGTAACAGTGCACGGCCTCTGCTCCTATCTTTCTCTGAGCGCCCAGAGCACTTGGAGAGGCTCTGCTTGGGAACACCACGTGTAGTTGATTTACAGCAGTGATCACCAACCCATCGAATGTGATCGACTGGTCGATCCTGGAGCCTGTGCCAGTCGATTGCAATCTCTGGGCCGCTAAAAGTCCTGCGGTGCAGTGGGGCTTAGGCAGGCTGCGTGCCTGCCGTGGCCCCACACTGCTCCCAGTAGCAGCTGGCTGCTGGCACGTCATTGTGGCCCCTGGGGGAGGGAGAGAAGGCGGCTCCACAAGCTGCCCTGCCCCCAGCACTGTCTCATAGACTCATAGACTCATAGACTTTAATGAGACCAATTATGAGACTCATAGACTTTTAAGGGACCAATATGGTCATCTAATCTGCCCTCCCACATGATGCAGGCCACAAAAGCTGACCCACCCACTTTCCCTTAACTCAGCTGTTGAAGTCTCCAGATCGTGATTTAAAGACTTCAAGTCGCAGAGAATCCTCCAGCTTGCGACCCCTGCCCCATGCTGCAGAGGAAGGCGAAAAACCTCCAGGGCCTCTGCCAATCTACCCTGGAGGAAAATTCCTTCCCGACCCCAAATATGGCGATCAGTAGAACCCCGAGCATACAGGCAAGAATCTCCAGCCGGACCCTCATTTTACCAGCGATGGCACGTTATTGCCTAATTGACTAAAATTGCGTTATCCCATCAAACCATTCCCTCCATAAACTTATCTAGCCTAATCTTAAAGCCAGAGAGGTCTTTCGCCCCCACTGTTTCCCTCGGAAGGCTGTTCCAAAATTTCACCCCTCTGATGGTTAGAAACCTTCGTCTAATTTCAAGCCTAAACTTCCCCACAGCCAGTTTATATCCATTTGTTCTCGTGTCCACATTAGTACTGAGCTGAAATAATTCCTCTCCCTCCCTGGTATTTATCCCTCTGATATATTTAAAGAGAGCAATCACATCCCCCCTCAGCCTTCTTTTGGTTAGGCTAAACAAACCGAGCTCCTCGAGTCTCCTTTCATAGGAAAGGTTTTCCATTCCTCGGATCATCCTAGTGGCCCTTCTCTGTACCGGTTCCAGTTTGAGTTCATCCTTTTTAAACATAGGAGACCAGAACTGCACACAGTACTCCAAATGAGGTCTCACCAGTGCCTTGTATAACGGAAGCAGCACCTCCTTGTCCCTACTAGAAATACCTCGCCTAATGCATCCCAAGACCGCATTAGCTTTTTTCACGGCCACGTCACATTGCCGACTCATAGTCATCCTGCGGTCAACCAGGACTCCGAGGTCCTTCTCCTCCTCCGTTACTTCCAACCGATGCGTCCCCAGCTTATAACTAAAATTCTTGTTAGTCATCCCTAAATGCATCACCTTACACTTCTCACTATTAAATTTCATCCTATTACTATTACTCCAATTTACAAGGTCATCCAAGTCTCCCTGCAGGATATCCTGATCCTTCTCCGAATTGGCAATACCTCCCAACTTTGTGTCATCCGCAAACTTTATCAGCCCACTCCTACATTTGGTTCCGAGGTCAGTAATAAATAGATTAAATAAAATCGGACCCAAAACCGAACCTTGAGGAACCCCACTGGTGACCTCCTTCCAACCTGACAGTTCACCTTTCAGTACTACCCGCTGCAGTCTCCCCTTTAACCAGTTCTTGCAGGAACCGGCCAATGGGAGCTGTGGGGGTGGCGCTTGTGGTCATGGGCAGTGCACGGAGACCCGCTGTCCCCCTCCCCCCAAGGGGCACAAAGAGATGTGCCAGTAGCCAGCCACTACCGGGAGCCGCCTGTGGTAAGTGCCTCCTGGACGGAGCCTGTACCTTGTACCCCCTCCTACACCCCAACCCCCTTCCCCCCGGCCAGAGCCCCTCCTGCACCCAAACTCCCTCCCAGAGCCCGCACCCCTCACCCCCTCCCACACCCCAATCCCCTGCACCCCCTCGTGCATCCCAACTCCCTGCCCCAGGCTCAGCCTGGAGCCCCCTCCCACACTCTGAACCCCTCAGCCCGTCCAGAGCCTGCACCCCTCCTGCACTCCACCCCAACCCCCTGCCCCAGCCCAGAGGGAGGGAGGAATGGAGTGAGCAGGATGGGGCCTCGGAGAAGGGGTGGGGCCTCGGGGAAGGGGTGGGGTAAATCCTGGGTTGATCTTAAATTCAAAGTGTGATCTTGAGTGTAAAAAGGTTGGAGACCCCTGATTTACAATGTTCCCCCCTCAGCTGTTCAGCATAGTGCACCACCTTATCTGCAATAGCACATACTCCTCAGCCCCTTAGAGCAAGGCCTGGAGAGGGAGGAGCGCTCTCCCTCAGAGATCTCTCCTGGGACTAATGCTGAAGGTGCGTCTACACTGCGATTAAAAACCCCACTGCACTGTGTCGCTGAGCCCAGGTCAGCTGACTCGGGCTCATGGGGCTAAAAATAGCTTTGTAGCTATTCGGGCTTCCCAGAGTTTCAGAGCTGTCCGGCTGGTGGAGCCTGAACGTCTACACTGCCATTTATAGCCCCGTAGCCGGAGCCCCAGGCGTGCAAGTGAGCTGAGCTGGGCCAGCCACGGCCATGCTGCAGGTCTTTGATTGCAGCGCAGACACTCTCCCCTGGCACTTCCTTCCTGGGCCTCCTTAGCCCTGTAGCTGTCTGCAGCCCACCTCTGATCTGTCACTGAGGCACAGCTTCGCCCCTCCGCTTTAATTGGTGCTGCAGTGGTCAGAGTGCTGGTACAGCTGCTGTCGCCCAGCGCTCTGGCCCAGATCAGCTGATGAGAAGCACTTTACAAGAGCTAGGGACTATTAACAGCTGGGCATATTTGCTGAGCAGGGAGAGAGGCAGGGGACAGGAAATGCTCTGGAGGGCACATTACTAAGGGCTGGATTCTGGCCAGCCACGGGTGGCGCTGTACGTGGTTCCCTTGAGATCAGTGGCCCTGTCGGTGGAGTGGGCTCCTAGGCAGCGTCTGTTCAAAGGGGTCCACTGACGTCTCTCATTAAATCCTGAGCCATGTGAGTGAATCTGCCCCTTGAGCAGCTGGTGTGACTCCTGCTAGGGAGAATGTTGGAATCCCTCCTCTGCCACACGAACAAGTCTGGGGGAATTTCCCAGCCTTCCAGATGGCCTCTGTTCACCTCCTCTAAATATTCCTCTGATGGCCATTATTGCCCTCCCACCGAGATCTCTGTATCCATAAGCTTATATTCAGCTCGAGGGCATTTCTCTGTGGGCGTGTCTGTCGATAAGGTGATAACACTTGAACGCCGCATGCCATCTGTTCCAAAACGTCAGGGAACCTTCTAGGCATCGATGCCTAGAGTTCTATTGATCTGGGGGGAAATCAGAAAAAACAAAAAGGGGGAAATGGAGGACGCCGGTCCGGTTTTTGCCATCTGGTTAGCAGAGCAGGTAGCTACAACCACCTCTCTCATTGTTGGTGGATGGCAGCCATTAACACCTTCTGGCATAACACAGCCCCTGACCTGAGCTCTGCCTGTCCTCCCAACAGACTTTTCAAATGTTGACACTCTCAGGTTGTGTCTACACCAGGAGCAGCGGAAGCTCTCTAAAAGGGGGGGGGGGGGGGGGCAGGTGCCTGAATCATGGCCCCGCCCACCACACTGCCCCTTCCCCAGAGACCCCGCCTCTGTGCTGCCCCTTCCCCCACTAGGCCACACCTCCACATCGCCTCTTCCCTCACTTTTAAAAGTGGGGGGGGCATATCCCCTTGCCCCCCCCATTCTGGCACATGCTATAATGGCACAACTGCAGCTGTGCTGCTCTAGCGTAGACACTTACTACAGCCACGGGAGGGGTGCTTTTGTCCCCGCAGCAAATGGACCAGTCCCCTCCCTGTGGGGGAAACCAAGGTGTGAGACGCTAAGAGACTTGCCCAAGGCCACCTGGTGAGTCTGTGGCAGAACTGGGAATTCAGTCCATCTCTCTTGAGGGCTAGCCCACTGCCTCAACGACCAGACCACCCCCCTTCTCTAGGGCCCTGACCCACTGATGTCAACAGGCGTTTTTCCATTGATATCTAAGCGTTTCGGGTCAGGCGCGCTGGTTGCAGCCTTGTGTGATTTGTCCTTGCGGTGCCTTTTCAGGTGGCGTGTCAAAGCCACGGCAAGAATTCCCATCTGGCCTCCATCCACAGCGCAGAGGAAAATGACTTCATCTTTCACCTGATGGGCAAGCCGCTGGATTACACTAAAGGGCAGGCCTACTGGATCGGCGCACATGACACTTTCAAGGTAGCTCCTGCCTCACCCGTCTGGCACAGCCCACAATCAGAGCAACTGCAACTTCAGAGCAATCGCCAGGGATGGAGGGTCAGACTGGCATTTCCACTTATACCAGGGGGACATCGTGGGGTTGAGGGCAGAATTTGGCTCCCTGTGTCTTACATTGTGGGCTTGTTATTTCAATCTGATGTAGAGCAAAGAGTGTTTGCCTTGTTTAGGCCCCAGGAGTCCTCAGTTCTATTCCTGGCTTTGCTGCTGGGGTGGCTTTAGGCAAGTCCCAGCCTCTCCTTGTGCCTCAGTTTCCCCATCTGTAAAATTCGGGTAACGCTACTGACCTGCTTTGTGAAGTGTTGTGAGCTCTACTAATGAAAAGTGCTAGAGAAGAGGTAGGTGTTACTGTCCCTCAGCTGCAAAGCATGCTGGGATACAGGGCGTAGAAAAGGTGCAGTGGAAACTACAGCTGTTTTGTCACCTCCGCACTCCAGCTGACGTTCACTCTCCAAGAACCAGGTCTGAGCTTGGGGAGAGCTGGGGCTGGGCGTGGTGCGGCTGCTGCAAGTGGGGAAGGTGTGCTGGGATCTGGTAGAGGCTGGTGCCATCCCAAAGTGGAGGTGACGCTGGCACATGACGGTGAACTCGGTGCCAGCTTAGGGCTGCGGGTGAGGGTTATGACAGAGCTGATTCCAAGCCAGGTCGGCGCTGCTCACTCTGCCAGCCCCACAGACAGAAGGATGGCCCAGCACTTAGGGCAGCGCACGGGGACTTGGGAGTCCTGGGTTCAGTTCCTGGGTCTGCCACTGTCTCCCTGTGTGACCTTGGCACAGTCACTTAATCTACCCTGTGCTGAGTTCCCCTATCTGTAACCCGGGGCAGACCCTTCCCCACTCCCCGGGGTGGTGTGAGGCTGACGCTGTCAGTGCTGGAGAGGGCTGCAGTGAGGAAGAGGCCTCCACAGCTGGGATATTAGGTGCTAGAGACAGTGCTGATCCCTTAGTGGCTATTGCTCCATCTCCTCTCCCCGCAGCGCTCCTGGCCCCCGGTTCAGTCACTAACACTGTCACCCTTTCTCTAGGAGGGGTCTTTCATGTGGACGGATGGTTCCAAATACAATTTCCGGGCATTTCCTGCAGACCAGCCCGATGGTCTCCCGGGAGAAAACTACCTGGGCTCTTGGACCCTGGAAAACGGTGGGAGCTTTGTCCTGGGGCTGTGTGTTGGGGGAGGGGGAGCAGATGCTTGGTGGCTCGGTTTGGTCAGGGCTGGCTCATTATCTCGACCCCCTGACTCTCACCAGAAGAACATTGCCCAGATTCAGTTCCTGCTGGTTGGCTGCACCATCCGATCAAATCATTGAGCTGTCTGGTTTGGTCCCCTGCCCTAGCAGCTCAGTCCACTGACCTACCTACCTCTGCCTCTGACTGTGGCTTACGCCAAATGCTTTGGAGGAACACAACCCCTGCCTCCCCCCCTCCAAAACCAGCCCAATCCAAACAAAATCCCTCCCTAGTGGCTGGCCAGTTTCCTGGGGAAAGCCCTCCCCAATACACCCCGATCAGTGCCAGAGGACTGACAACTCCAATGCATTATGACCCACTTTCAAAGTGAACTCCACAAACGGAACAGTGTGTGATCACCTCGGGCTGGGAGCAGCTCCGGCCTGCCCCATGTGCCGTCAGGTCTACCAGAGCTACGTGGGTGCAAAGAGGGGAGGCCTGCGGGGGTGAAGCAGGGTCCCCCCCGATTTGCTGCTTGGCTTGTACTGAGCATGCTCACACAGACTGAGCATGCTCAGAAACACTACTGAAGCCAGCTGCCCTCACTCCGTCCCCTCCCACTATTGGCAGGCATGGGTCACCCAGTTACACCAATTTGCAATGGAGAAATTGATGACCCAAGATGCAAGGCGGCAATGGACCAGGGCAATATTGCTCTCAACCTTTCTTTTCATGCCTCATCTAAGTTCCCATTAGTGTTTTCCAGTATCTATCTATCTAGCTATCTATCTATCCCCATACACCCCCTCTATCTATCTATCTATCACCCCAGTCTAGACTGTACAGATGCCTGCACAGGTAGAGAGCTCACATTAGCTCTCACATGCAGATGACTTTCCTAGTCATGGAAGTGCCCGTTCCTGCCAGCGGGCGGTTTGTTCCTGGATTGATTCCTTCTGACTCCGTCTCTTTTAGGCTTCGTCACCTGGAACGACTATGGCACCAACTGGACCTTCCCGTTCGTTTGCAAATACACCCTGCGGAACAGGTACCATCCAGCGTCACTCCCACCAGGGCGGGCTATTCTCCGGACAGGCGAACTCTAGCAGTGGCTGATGGTGTCCCGGTGACTGTTCGGGCACCCGCGGGGCCCGGTTGTTGTTTATATTGCAGTTGTGCTCAGACTGGGCCAGCCACTGTACAAACACGTAGGAAGACACAGTCTCTGTCCCAGTGAGCGCCACATACAGCGATGGCAGCGTCCTGCCTGCACACCGCCTGCTCGGGAAGAGACGGCTCTGGGGAGCTTAGTCTCCAGGGCTCCTCTGGCCCATGGGTGGGTGACTCCTGTGAGACGGGCACCTTCCTCCCAGGCTGAGATCCACAGGAGCACCTTTAGTTACTGCTGACCTGAAACTGGCCATACTGGCACTAGAGCCTTAGATGGGAAAGGCCCCGTATCCCCTTCCCTGACCCCCTAAACCCACCAGGACCACTTCCCTGGGACCACATTGGAGCTAGCACCCCATACAGGGCAAAGGCCCCATGTCCCATCCCCTGAGCCAGCTAGTGCCCCACCCTGGGGCCAGATCAGAACTGGCGCCCCTAGAGAGAAAAGGTCCCATCCACATCTGGGCACCACAACCAACAGCCGTTTCTCTTCCTCTTTTGCATGGGCAATGCCTGTTCCCGCAGCTTCAGGGACCAATCCTGGTAACAGGACGTGGTGGAAGACGCGGCCTGTATCCTGCAGTGGAGGCTGTGTCACCTTCCTGTGCTGTAGCTTCACATCTGGAACCAATTACTGCTGTGTCCTTATCCCGTCTTTTGTGTCCCGGGTAGAACTGGGCAAATAACAGGTTTGGGGGTTTGCTGGGAATTCTGAAAAACTGGGAGGGGAAAAAAATGTGCAAATGGAGAAGTGGGGGAATCATTTTGCACCAAACAAAAATTTTGTTTTGATTGTGACCATTTAAAAACTCTTGTTTGCTTGTTTGTTTTTAATCAGACTAAAGGCCATTTAAAAAGGAAAAGTAGTTTCAGACCAAACACACCAAAGGTTTAGATTTGTTCTGGGTTGGTTTTTAGTTTTGGCCGATACACTTTAGTGAAGCCAAAACAATTCACCAAATGATTCGGTTTCACCAAACCTGCATTTTTCACCGGAAAAGGGGCTGGTCTGAAAAGTGTCACCCACCTGTATTCCCCCTCGGTCCCAGCTGGCGGCTCCTGCTGGGAGCCACTTTCCAATGGGAACCCGCAGCAGGCCGGAGGCCGGGGGAACAAAGGTCACAGTCTCTTTGGACTCCAGAGCCACCCAGCTGTACACTGCGCTCTCACTGGCAAGGCATCATTCAGCGATTCTGCTCATGCAAATCTGCTTAGAGAGCTCCTTGCTCTGATCCCTGCTTCTCTTTCTCCCGCCTCTTCCTCCTGCTTTATACATGTACCTGCTCATTCCTACAAATGTTCTGGGCCAAAACAAAATGATCAATAAAAAAGCTGCGCGCCCAGAGAACGAATGTAGTAGTCATTGTACAGCGCCTGGCACAGTGGGGACCTGGCCATGAGTGGGAGGGGTAAGGGCAGCAACTTGTGGGGAAAGGTGTATAAAACCACGGCAGCTTTGCCAGGTGGAACGCTCGCTCGCAGTGTTGCCTTGGGGATGAGTCAAGGTTCCAAATTTCCTCTTGACTCTCTGAGATTTCAAGGGACGGGGCGATTTCTCCCCTCTCCCCCGGCTGAATTCCCCATCTCAAGTCACCAGCACGACCCGACAGGGCTCTGCTGAATCCCCGAGGTGGAATTGCTCTGACAAGCATTGGGCTGTGTCCACTCTTGACCATAACCACAATGGACTGAACCCCAGAGCCCTTCTCCAGCCAGTGACACTGGGGGGTTTCCCTGGCTAAGGGCTGTGTGAAATCTGCAGGCCCAACCCTACAGCCTCATGTTACGAGGTGCCCCGTATGGAGACTCTTCTCCTGCGGGGAGGCAGCGTTTGCTCCACGGCAGAAAAATGAGGGGTTCATCCCCCTCAGCCCACCTGGATCCCCAGATCCCGCGTGGATCAGGCCCTTGGAAGACTACAGCTGACTTGATGCAGCGTATAAGTTCTGCCAAGGGGGGAACAGCCCAGGTACCGAGGGGCTCTCTATCCTGGAGGAGAAAGGCAGCACATGACACACTCGAGTTAGAAACAAGGCACGGATGTTTGCCAGGCTGGGTGAGTAACCCTGGGCACAGCCTGCAAGGGAAGGGGGGCCTTCAAACCCAGCCGGGAGGCCTTGGGGGAAGACGCTTCAGCCAGACAGTCGTTACTGGGCGCAGGGCAGGGGGAAATGGGTGAACTTTAAGGGCCTGCGATATACAGGAGTTCAGACTCGATGATCTGATGATCCCTTCAGGCCTTAAACTCCATGAGCCTCCGCAAGGCACTGCACACTCAGGCTCGGCCGGGCAGGTCTGTGCTGGATCTTGGGCTCCTACGGCTCCGCTCCAGGCCCCTGACAGCCAACAGAGGGACACCTCAACCGGCATCTGCCCCCTAAGGGGCACTCAGAAAAGTCAATGCGGTCTCTGGAGCAGTCTCCAGGGAGCAGGTGGGGAGTGATTTTTGCCCAGAGTGGCACCTCCTGCTGGCTATCTTGGGGATTAGCACTGCAAGTCGGTAGCCCCTCTCCTGACGTGCCTTGCCTGCCATCACGTCTGCTCTTGGGTCCACGTCACACCAAGGACTGTGGTATCCTGTGAGTCCCTATCTGTGCTCCCCCATTCCGGGGGCCCGGCAGTCAGCTGTCCAGTCACTTCCCAAGTGGCGAGTGGGGGGACTCAGACCCTGAACGTAAGGGTGCTGGGGGACCCAGTGGGGCAAGTGAAAGATAAACTAGCCATTGCAAAGAGCAGAGGACACCTCACATACCAGAGGGAAACGTTTAGCGATGATATGCAGGCCCAGGCAGACGTGTGTCTCCTGTTGAGGGAGGCAGAAAGAGAAAGGGATGAGCTACAGATGCAGCTTAGGCAGCTGCAGGGTAGGAGATGCCCAACACCCCGAGGGATGCAGTCTTGAGCGGGAGGGTGTGTGATGGGGTGTCTACCGCACACAGATGTAAAAGGGGTTAATCCTGCATGTGAGCAGTGGAGATGGGTCCTCCAATCAGCCTAGAGAGGCTGCGTTGGGCGCAGGCAATCAAGGAAGGGCTGCAGGGAGCGACCAATCAGAGCCCAGCAGGCTCACATAAAAGAAGCCCCTGGGCCAGAGCTGGTCAGTGGCTGCTGGGAGCTTGAGGAGTCAGGACTGTGTCTCTAGCAGGCGGAGAGCCCTGCGGCACCATGGGCAGAGCAGTGCTGGCAGGGACCGGGGGAGCGAGAGGGAACTCCCAGCTGGCAGCTAGGACTGTGGCCCTGAGGTAAGAGTGAAGAAGGTGCTGGGGTCGCGGGGAAGTGGCCCCGGAAAATGTGCTGAGCAGTTGGAGGGGGCGAAGCATGTGGCTGCCATCTACAGGGTCCCTGGGCTGGGACCAGGAGTAGTGGGTGGGCCTGGGTCTCTCCCCTGCCCCACCGGGGAAGCAGCTGGACTGTTAGGCTGGGATACTAACCCCGGAAGGGGGAACACGGATGGTGACATGGCTGAAGGGCTGAGTTGCAAAGAGGGTGTTGTGGTTCCTGAGGCGGCGAGGGGGGCTGCAGGCAGATGCAGTGACGCTGTGCAAGCTGCAGACGGGGGCGGCCTCAAGCTCCACCCCAGCATGACCAGGAGGTGCCAGTCTGGCGGCGAGTGATGTGCCCCGAAACACGCCCATCCCAGAGACAGCATCCCTCCAAGGGCTTGTGGCTTTGCATCCTGACACCCTGATGTGTCGGTAGCTGCGCTGGGCACCCGTAGCCTTGTGCTTCACTGTCCTGTTCTGGGCACCTCGTTCCTGCTGAGGTGTTTGCCTCAGACAGGTTGCCAGCCAGCCTCACCCGGGACTCGGACCCTTCCTGGCCCTGCAGGATGGGGTCACCGCAAGGTGGAAGCTGGCCCAGTGTTTGCAGGGCTGGCTTGGTGCTGGGAAGCGAATGGCGGTGCTTCCCCCGGGGCTGTGGTACTCACCACAAAGTGTCAGCCCAGAGCAACAGGCTGGGGGCACAAAGCCCCACTAAAGACTGTGGCCACAAACTTCTTTGGAGGAAGAAACTGCACCACAGGATGTTCATTTTACCAGGGTTGGCCCTTTGGCCCGAGCCATTAGCTGATGTTTGGGGCCTTCTTTCTGTTACTATGAGCAGTCTATGAGACGAGTCAAGTCTATTCTTTGTTGCATCTTGCGTATCTCCAAAGAATGCACACACAGTCCTGACAGCAGCAGGCAGCTTCGTTGCCAGAAATCCCCACGCCTGCCTCTCCAGCGGGCTCTCTGCCCAAGAATCCCAGCAGGTCCTTCCTCTCAGGGCCACGCTCACTTCTGGCTTTCTCTGTCTCCAGCACACACACGCTTCAAAACCAATTACCCAGCCCCTGTGTTTGCAACCAGGGAAACCCCTTGTTACAGGGACTGATCAGCTGCCTCCTGACTGGGTTTAAGAGAGGGCACCTGGGCTCTAGGCCAGTCCACTGGAAGCTGCCTGAAGAGGAAAGGAGAGACCCAGGAGAAGCAGGGGAGAGCTGCTAGAGAGAGGAGCAAGAACCCTGAGAGCTTTGGGCATTGAGCATGTAGCATTTTCCAGGCAAACCTGATTTCAGTTTCTGCGCTTCCTCCAGCTGTCAGGCCACTCAGAATCCTTCCCACCAATTGCCTCTAGCTGACCACTGTTGTGCACAGTGACGGAGCACAAGTAAGTGTGAAAAAATGTACGCATTTTTAAGAAGGCAAAGGGAAAAAAGAGGCTGTTCTATTATGTGGCTGGTGCTGTGGACTGGAATTCGGGAGATGTGGCTGCTCTTCTTGGCTCTTCTGCGACATCTTGGGCAGGTCACATCCCCTCTCTGAGCCTCAGTTTCCCCATTTGTGAAAGGGGGATGCTCATTACTTTGTGAAGTGCTTTGAAATCGCCTGAAGGAAAGTGCACCGTAAACACTAGAGATGACTCATCTGGTCTGCAGCCTTAACTGCAGTGCTCAGTCCCAGCTCTCAGGTTGGGAGGAGATGGACTCGACTAGATGGCCTGTAATTACAGGCTGCGATGCAATGATGCAAATACCCAAGGAGGCAGAGTTAAGGTTGTGCAGAGCCCCGTAGCTTTGGCATCTGCTGCCTTGTCAGCGCTCAATCTTAATGCAGTATTATTTTTTTAATGGAATGAATAAAATACATTCCCCATTAGGCCAGTCTGTGGAATGCTCCCTAGGGATCAGGGCTTGGGTAAAACAAATGGTGCTTGTATCCCGAAAGCTTTGGATTTCATCAGATACGTTGTTCGGTTTCGGGTCTGTCGTTGTCATCAGGGTCAGACAAGGCTCCCATTGTCTAGCGCATCACTCGTCGCGCTTCGCAGCCTTAATTCCCACCACAGGCTGAGCTGCAACAGCCACAATCAGACAAATGAAGAGACTTCTCAGTGCCTCTGTCTACACACCCTGCCCGTGTCCTGTTTCTAACAGCGTTCGGTTGGGACAATTGTTTATTACTCCACAATTATGAGACATAAATTGGGCCTTACCAAATTCACAGCCATGAAAAACATGTCGCAGACTGCGAAATCTGGTCTCCCCCGTGAAATCTGGCTATTGTAGGGTGGTCATGATATAACCACCCTTACTTCTGTGCTGCCTTCAGAGCTGGATGGTCGGAGAGCAACAGCTGCTGACTGGGCACCCAGCTCTGAAGGCAGCGCTGCTGCCAGCAGCAGTGCAGAAGTAAGGGTGACATGCTATTGGGGTTAGGGTGACCAGATGTCCCGATTTTTATAGGGACAGTCCTGATATTTGGGGCTTTTTCTTATATAGGCTCCTATTACCCCCCCCCCCCCCTCTGTCCCGATTTTTCACACTTGCTGTCTGGTCACCCTAATTGGGGTTCTAACTTGAACTCTGAATTTTAGCAGACATCCTTATCCAGGGCGACTTACAAACGTTACAGTTGTACAGTCCAATACTTGTGTATAGACTGTATGACCACATCCATAAAATTGGCTATTTATGCTGTGACCAACCGGCAAAAAATGTGTGGTTTCTCTGATTTTAAGTAGACCCTAATCATAAGTGAAGCTGTATTGTTACCAGTGTAATGATATGTACCTGCAGTATATTATTCAGGCATTCGATATCTCTTTGCACTTTATAGAGTTCCAAACAGGATGTGGGTCCTGGTAAACAAAGGTAACAAAGCCGGAATTCACACCAGGTGGAAGCCAATTTGTTTGGCACTAGTTGTGGCTGTTTCTTTCTGTGTATGAATGGTCAGAAGTCTATGGATCACCACCACCACTAGAAGGAGCTATTGTACTAATTTAGCATAATCCTGCTTTGTGCTACCAATGACACATCCCTGCACTGGTCTTCCACTTCCGGAGACCCAAGAAAGAAGCTGCAGCTGGGCTCGGTGAGGCGAGCTTAGTTCGTGCCCTCATTTCTGGACCGTTATTAAAAACCAAGGCGTGATTCCTGCTGCCTCATTGTCTTGCCAGCCCGTTTCCTCTCTCGCTCTCTTCCAGTCTCTCCACACTACAGCTGCAGCCGCCACGGCCAGTCACGGAGCCGGATCTATGCACTTTACCTGCAAGAGCAGGCTGGGAAATGCCTCCAAGAGCTGCAAGGAACCTACAGTCTCTAGCAGCTGAAGAGCTGTGGAGCAAGGTTCTTAGGCCCACGTCTTCACAGGTACTTCAGTGCCCAACTCCCATTGGTTTTAATGCAAGTTAGGTGCCTAAATACCTTTGAAGATCTAGGCCTTAGAATATCCTCCATCCATAGGCCTAGCAGCCGCTGTGACCTTTGCTAAGGAGCTCAATGGGGTTTTCTTGTGGCATTTGACTCTCTCGTGTAGTCCCGGTTGCAGCTGTTTTTACGTACACAAGGGCCAGGGTTCAAGCCCCAGTGGAAGCAGCTGAGCCCTGGCGCCAGAGCGTAAAAGCCAATGCTGCAACCTTCAGGGCTGCTTTCATGTCACTGGGGAAGATGGTTAGTGCCCACCCCTCTTCTCGGCCATCTTGATTCCCAGAGGCTCTTTCCCAGTGAAATGCAAGGGGGTAATGTTGCCTAGGGGATAGGGCACTTGACTGGGGCTGGAGAGACCTGGGTCTATGCTACTGGCTTCCTGGCCTGAGGTACGTCACTTCACCTCTTTGTGCCTCAGTTTCCTCGTGTGTATAACAGGGAGAATGATGCTGACCTGCTCTGGAAAGCGCTTTCAGATCTGCTGATGGTCAATACTCTATCGGAACCCCTGGCCTGTGCTGCCACTATGTGGCCACTGCCTTTAGCGCTCAGGCCACTGGCACTCTGGATTCCTGGGTGAGTCCAACAGGGATTCTCATGAATGCGGTGGGGCTACCCATCTGCCTCAGCTGCCCCCCAAGCTGGGTCTGCACCTCCCTCCCCCATCAGCAAGAATGTGCCAGCTGTGCGTCAGCACGGACTCCGAGATGGGGCACAGCTACTCCATGTCCTTCGGGGGGTTCTTCAGCTGCGTGACAGGGAACCCCCTGGCGGGGGCCCACCAAGGGACCGTGGATGACCCCTACCTGAAGCGCTGCCCGGCGGGGTTCAGCCAGCACCTGGCTCTGATCAGCGACGGCTGCCAAGTGGAGTACTGCGGCCAGTCTGCGATCTTCACCGGAGGGGCCCTGCCCCCGGCGCGGCTCCCTCCCTACACCCGCCATGACCCTGGTGGGCACTGACACCGTCCTGGTGACCAATGCCGACAGAGAGCGCTCCTGGGTCAAAGACACCCAGACCCAGATGTGGCGGCTCTAGGTGACCAGACAGCAAATGTGAAAAATCAGGACGGGGTGTGTGTGTGTGGGGTGGGTAATATGAGCCTATATAAGAAAAAGACCCAAAAATTGGGACTGTCTCTATAAAATTGGGACATCTGGTCACCCTAGGCAGCTCGGGGATCCCGCTGAGACGCGCCGTGCCGCAGGGCTGGATGGTGGAGGGGGCCTGTCGGGCAAGGAGACAGCCAGCGTCACGGTGGCCGTCACCACCGGCCTGGCCATCCTCATTGCCCTGGCTGTCTACGCTCCTGGCGGTACAAGGCCAGGGGTTACCGCACAGTGGAGGAGGGGCCGAGCCTGGCCCCAGACAGCTCCGTGTATGGCATCGCTGCTGAGCTGGGGGAGAGATGCCAGCAAGACCCGGAGAGCCAGACACGTTCATAGAATATCAGGGGTGGAAGGGACCTCAGGAGGTCATCTGCTGGGCAGAGACGAGATCCCTCCCCCCCAGCCTGTAGCTGTGTCCCCACGCCCCCACCGGCCAGCCCCCTGGAGCTAGAGATGTGTGTACACAGGAGTCAGGTCGGGGTAACCCTTGATCCCACCTCAGAGAGACGCTGGAGTGGAGCCAGGTGCTGTCTGTGCTCTGAACCACCCAGCGATTAGAGGCAGAGACAGGGAGGGCAACTCCCTGGCCTTCCCCCAGGGCCGACGTGTGGGGGTGGAATTAACCCGCAGGGCGGTGGGGAACAAGCAGCTTGTGGATGGGGGTTGGTTGAGATCAGGCTGGGGGTGGCTGTGACCCAGGCACTACCCAATTCAGGGATCACTCTAAATGCCCCCCCCCCCCCCCCCTACGGGCCAGCCCAGAGCTTCCCTGCCCCTTTCCTCTCCACACACCCCCTCCCACGAATCCCCCTCTGCCAATTCTCGCCAATGAGATGTGGGCCTCAATTTCTGACTCAGATTGGCCTAGCACCCAGCCCTTTTGGGGTGTCACTTTGGGCCCGCCCAGCCATGAGCCCCTTCCCAATGCCCAGGAGTAGAGGGAAAAGCATAACCAGCCAGGGGAGGAGCCCGGAGCTTCTCTCCAGGAGGGCAGGGTCGCAACGCTGAGGCGTCTGAATAGGGGAGGTCATGGATCTACTGGGAGGCGGCAGGGGGAGTTGAGCCCTCTGAGCCCCTAGCTACAGAGACACCCACCCTCCTATGCAGCGATGCCAGGGGGCTGACACTGAGGGACGGGGAAATACGTGCACTCTGTATTTCAGAGCTCCCATCCCCCCCCCAGGAACCCTGTCTGCAGCCTGCCTCTCCCCCTAATCCCTGGCACCCACTGCCCAGCCACACCGGCTTAACGCCCCTCGTCTCACCTATGCCCACATGACCCCACCGGGGGCGCTGTGTAGTTTGGGGTGTCTTTGGGGTCATCCTTCAACAAGGGGAACCTCCCCCCCACACACACACACCTCTCCTCCCCCTTTCTCTCATGCTACAGGCCCCAGACCTCCCTTCGCCCTCCTCTGCACGGAGATGGGTGCCACAGGGCTGCTGCGCTATAGCAGCAGATTGGCAGAGCACAGAGCTCCGTTCACAGCTCTGCGGCCCCACCACTGCCCCACATTACGTTCCCCAGCTGGAAAGCCAGGATGATGTTCACCCTGCGGGAGAGGGGGGTAGTAATGGATGGACAGACCTCCTTAGCACCCAGGGAGGCAGCACAAACCCCACTGAAAGCCAACGACCCTGCTCTTGGACAACCATCATGAGACACGAGGAGAGGAGCGGCCTTTGTCCATCCATAGGACGTTTTTCCAGCGTGCTCCCAGGGGGCACCCATAAAAGCAAGAACAAAAATGGTTCTAGGTTGTGTTCTATTGAAAATACCCCCCCTCACCCCCAATCCTCCCCCCTTAGCCTTGTCTGAGCGCGCACGGTCGGCTCACGTGCCATTAAGGACAGACGGCCTCCTAGGAACGGGATATAGAAAAGGAATCCAGTATCCGGAGTCAGCCACTACCTTCTCTCCGTAACCTCCGGCCGGTTACTACAAGAGATTAGAAAGATGCAGCTTTTCTCTTTTATTTCAGCCAGCAGTTAATGGCACAGGGGACAATGCATTAAAAAAAATTGTAAAAAAAAATGTACATAGTGTGTTGTAGTCTATGAAATCCAGCCTGTGTCTGGGGGGAGGGGATGGACAGATTCCTAGATCAAGAGGGTTTTTTCAATAGATTGGCCCTGCTCTTCCCTAGGGAAACAGCCCCAGGGTTTTAGGGGTCACTCCTAGTATAACCCACCCTGTTCTACCATTTGCTGAGCTCAGTCCTGCATTTAAACAGCCACCACGGGACATTAAATGGGCTTTGAGGCAGATGGGGGAGAGGAGAAAACCTGAGCATCTTTGGGGTAGAGGGAATTAAACACTCCCGGCTCAGAGGGGACATCGTCTCTGGCAGGTGAGGGGGGCAGGGCCTGCTCGGACAGACCAATGCAGAGAACCGTTTCAACTCAACTCACTGATACGTAAAGATCGTTGGCAGCGTTGTGGCAGGCATGCTGGTCCCAGATTATTAGCGAGAGCAGGTGGGCGAGGGAATCTCTCTTATGGGACCGACTTGTGCTGGTGAATGAGAATCAGACTCAATAACTCCCTCTCGGCCCTGGGTTGACTGTCCCCCTGGAAAGAAGGGGCTCTCGCATGACCACTTGCCACAAATGGGTAACAAAAGACACACGGACAGGCCCCGGTGACGCAGACAGCAAACGCCCTCCCGCCTGGTGGGAGAGCTCTCCGTTTATTAAATTGGCACATCCAGCCTACATGGGCAGGCAACACACCAGAGAGACGGGCACAGTGCACCGTTCACAAACAGAACACAATATACAGCAGGACACTGCCCCACCCCAGCCGCACACCCCGCATCCAACGCCACGAGGACACACAAAGACAGGGGAGGGATGACCCTTCCCATGGCCCAGCCTCCCTGCTCCACCCAGATCCTTCTGGAGAAAGTATAAAACCACAGTTAGAAATTAAACAAAAGCACAGCTGGAGGGCGGGGGGGGGGGGGGGGAGATCAACCCCCGCCCCTCCCTGGGAGGAACAATCACAGGGGCCTGTAGGAGACCCCTTCCAAGCCTCTTCCCCTATCCTAGAAACCAAGTCAGACTGGAGGCCACTCCTTGCTAGCACGGCGGGGTAGAAGGGCATGAGTAGAGGGTGGGTAATGTGTGACGATCTTACTGGCTAGGAGGGGGAATACGGGACTGGGGGGGTAGGCTGAGCACCAAGATATATTGGGAGGGGACGGAATATGGGACTCGGGAGGGAGCTGAGATAGACAGGGGGGGGGGATAGAGGATGGTGGGGAGGCTAGAGCAGGGAATCTCAAGGCTGGGGGGAGATCTGTGCAATTAACAGGATTCTCAGTTTGCTGGTGGTTCCCCCCCCAAAAAAATAATAATAATTTAGAAACCAAAAAATTTTGGCAACTCAAAGAAAAAAAGATTGTTTCAAGTTTAGAGCATTTTAAACATTTGTAAAAAAAAAAAAAAAAAGAAAAGAAAATGGAAAGCGATTTTGAAGCAAAAAAGCATTGTTTGCCTTGTAAAAAATCAAAATGTTTCATTTTTTAGTGTTTTTTTTCCTTTTGCCTAAAACAACCCAGCAAAGTGGACACAACATTTTGATTTCTGAATTTTTCACTGAAAAATGTTTTGGATGAAAATTTCCCCCCAGTTCTAGTTTGGGGGTAGGATTTCCCCCCCCCCCATCATTAGCGAGTGCTTGGGAAATACAGAAAAGGGGGGAGTCTTGGGGCACTGGCACCCCTGGGGACAAAAGGGGCTCAGAACAGGATGATCTCAGCCCCTCACAAAGGGAGGGGTTGCTGTGGCAATGAAGGGGGTTTCCAGGCAGTTTGGGACAGGATCAGCTCCTCAGCCATCCCAGCGAGGGGGCTGCTCTGAACTCTCCGGGGCAGCGTGAACAGGCCTTGTGAAGCCTCTGGGTTTCCCCTCCTCCTCTGCCTGCTCCTGCGAACCCCATCTGCAGCCAATCGCAACTTCTATCCCTCCCCATTCCTGCCTCACCTGCCCCCATCTCCTCTGCATCTGCTCCACAGGGACTTCACAAGGGCTGCAAGGGGAAAATCCTCAAGCCAGGAAAGCCCAAGGATCCAAAGACCTAAGCAACTAGACAGGAGAGGGTCAGGATCCCAGCAGGGAACCACCTCACCCACCCATCCCCAGCTCACAACAGGGATGGGACCTGGGGCATAGCCCATGGGACCCACCTCACTCACTAGCTGCAAAGAGGCCACTAGGTGGCAGCACCACAGAGGCCGAGCAGGGTTATGGATGCTCTATAGATTTTACTGGGCTCCTGTTTCCCCAACGTGGGGGCTAACCCCTGGCCAGGTGGGTTTCCAAGGCCTCCCATTGCTGCCAGCCAGAGACTATGGATCTTGGCATGGGAGGACTCAGAACTGCCCCCCCCACCCCCCAACAGCGCAGAGTCACACTAATGGGAGCGTGTGTATTTGTGCCCTTTCCCCACCTTCCTGAGGGGCGTGCAGTAGCCATTTTGAAATGTGGCCAAGCCTGACTGGGCGCCTCTGTTTCAAGATGGCCGCCCAGCTTGCCTCGCCCCCATGCCGTGGTGAACGGCCAGTGGCAGCGGACTTGGCCTCCAGGTCTAACTTAAGTACCGTTTCCTTTAAGCGTCCTAGCGCCAACGTCATCTTCAAGCGTGACATGATAGATATATGTACATATATACGACAAACCCCCAAAACATGAGGTATATAAATTCAGATCAGTATCCGGGGGACTCCCCCATACAAACAGTTCAAAGAACCCATCTTATGGGGGGAGAGGGGGGGAGAATTGGACCTCCCCTCATAACTCAACTCACCCCCACCAGGTCTGACCAGACAGAGCCATCCCTGGGGCACGGTTCCTTCACAGGTACAAGGAGATCAGCTCACACAGTTCTGGACGGGGCTGCAGTAAACGACACTCACTGAGACAGGGAGAACCAGACGTGGTTCCGAGCCAGTACTGGAGGATTTCTCTCTCCCACACCCCACTGGACAAGGCTGAGCCAGCTGGACTAGTTCTGACCCAGGTGAGAATGGATTAGGGAGAGTGGGAGGGGAAGAGGGACCCGGAGAAGACCGGGCCTGGTTCTGATCCGTCCATCACGGATTCCCGTCCCCTGCTCTAGTACCGTTCACATAGTGGCCGAACTGGTTCTGCTCCAGCCCACTAAGGACCGGTGCCAGGAGACTCGTACCCAGCTAGTTCTGGCCCTGACCCAGTTTGGAACATATCAAGGAGACGGGATTTCCACCTCATTTCCCCCAAGGCTCACATCCGAGCAGGCAGCAGGCCTGGCTCTGACCCGATGTGGGGTGGGATCGGGGAGGCAGGCCTGGGAGGGTGAGGTGGGTTGGGAGGGGGGGTACCAGACCTGCAAACAGCACATTTCCAACTCACACTGAGCCCACAACATGAAAGCAGCAGTGACATGACAACACACAACCAGTCTCCTAACCGGGCAAGACTACGACTGGTTTGAATCCTTGGCATTCCCACAGGCCTTTGCAGCGGCGCCCACGCGGTGCCGGAGCTGCCTTATGGGACGGGAGCACTTCCTGCTGGGTAGTGCCCTAAGAGGCAGTTCATTTTCACAGGGTTTAGCGGTTCAATCCCCCCTCCCTTCCCAGCCAAGTGCAACAAGATTAATGTAACCTTGGGTGAGGGGCGGCGCCCATGTTGGGAGACCGGCCCCACAGATATGCCCATTGACGAGGCACCGTGGGCCTCCTCCTCTGCTCCAACCCCAAGCCACGTCTCAATGGTGCGACTGGTGCCCTCTGAGCATCACAGCAGCGGGAGGAGGAGGGTGCAGGCCCTGGGGCAGGCAGGAGGAGATGAGTGTGGGGTGCTGCTCCCACCACAAAGGAATGCCATCTCCTCCCCTCCCCCTGTTCTCAGTCCTTCTCCTGGGCCGTGCACTCCTCCGTGATGCCCTGCACCGCCAGCTCGGCCAGCACATTGTCCAGGTAGTTGGCGTCGGGGTAGCCGTGGCCCGTGAGGTTAGAGCCAAACTCTGTCTTGTGGTGGATCTCGTTCCAGATCACCGTGTCCGACTCGCCTGTGGTGCTGGAGGTACCGATGGCGAAGATCAGGCGGCGGTCCCAGGCCACCAGCAGCAGCTTCAGCACCTGGGGGAGCGCAGGAGGGAAAGGGTTAATACAGAAGCAGCTGAGAGCCCACCCCAAGACAGGCTGGAGTCTGCACATAGCCTCTCCCAAGCGCGAGTGGCGTGGTTCATCCCATTGTGCCGTTAACTCTGAAACATAATGATGACCGATAACATGATAACGCTGTTAACTATTTCACAGCTGATCATCCAGCTGATGTGCTTATCCCCACCACCACCAACCTGGCTTCCCAACCAAAACCTCCAGCTGCCTCACATGACAGATTTTGCAAGGCACTGAGTTTTCCATACAAAATGCGGCAACATGTTATCAGCAAATTTTGAGGCAGCACAAAACAAATCTGAGTTTATTTCCATATCAAAATTCAATAAAAAAAAAAACTCCATGGTTCAATTTTGGGGTTTGTTTTTTAAATGGTCTGCAACTGACGTTGTATCTGGTCTCTTGCGCACAGAGCACTGCTGGATTTAGCTCGCTGTGGAGTATATGGGGGCTTTGTCTGGCATGAACCCACAGCCTCTGAAAAGGCCTCGATCGTCCATTAGAGATGTCACTGAAATGGTGGGCTCCTGGCATCTTAGGTCTTTTGCAGGAGACCAAGTGAAAGGAGGTGGTACATCCCAGGGCTGAAAGCTCATCTCCTAAGAGGAGCTTGTGTCAGGGACGCACACGCCAGGCTATGATCCCCATTATCATCCAAAGACCCCTGGGCTAGTCCAGAAACCCTGCATCTCCTGCAGATTTCCCTCCCTCATCGGCTCTCCGGCGAGGAGGGGGCAGCCTGTCCTATGACAGCCCCTTCTCTCAGCCCCACAGGACGATAGCCCCACTCTGCAGGGGTGCTCTGTCCCTGCTCCGGGTCTGGAGAACACTTTCTATCTGAGATGTTAGGGGGGTGTGGCTCTTCCTTCAGCTATTGTCCCTCCCCAAACCAGCTGCTCCCTCAGATAAAACTCACCCCACCCCACGCTGCCCTAATGAACCATCGACTGAAGGCAGAGCCCCCCTCGCCCCCCAGCCCAAATGTCCTGGGTTTGGGGGAGACAGGCCAGGGCCTAAGTTCCCTCTAAGCTGCATGGCCGCGCAGCAGCCTATTAAGCACCGTGTGGCGCTCAGGGCTGTGGCGGGGAGAGATGCCTCTCCCCCAGCCCTGGACCTGCTGCAGCCAGGGTGGAGAGGTGCCCCTCCCCTGGCCCCAACCCAGCCCAGCCCTGGAGCTTCTGTGGTGGGGAGAGGCACCTCTCCCCCGCCACCCTCCCAGCCCAGGTGCTGCTGCGGGGAGAAAGAGCTGGGGGGAAGTCTTCTCTCCCCGCTGTAGCCCTGGGGCAGCCTGCACCCCAAACCCTTCATCCCTGGCCCCACCCCAGAGCCCTCACCCCCACCCCAACCCTTTGCCCCAGCCCTGAGCCCCTTATCCCCAGCCCCACCCCAGAGCCCGCACCCCCAGCCGTCTGCCCCAGCCCTGAGTCCCCTCCTACACTCCAAACCCCTTGGCCCCACATCCACGAATTTTGTTATGTGCATCAATATGAAGGTGATGGGTCACACATCGGCTCCATATTGGCGCACGTAACAAAATTCATTCCGCACATGGGTGGGAAAAGTTAGAGGGAACACTGGCAGGACACCCCTCACCTTTCGGCCCTTCTCGCTGTCCGGGAGGTAACAGTGTCGAGGGAATCCGCGGGCTGTGAAGCTTTTCCCGGGGTTCGGGTGCTCTGGTCCCTGTGCAGAGGGAGAGAGAGAAATGGCATCCTTTGGGATCTTGAGAGGGTGCATAAGAGCTGTTTAATCTTGAGTCATCACAGCACCCCCAGCTGCAGGGCTACACAACTGCAGGGCCCTCCAGTGCCCCCGTCACCCACTGCTGGATCTGCTACAAGCCCCCTGCGGGGAGAGGAGGGTGCCCAGCAAGGGGGCCGGGGCCCTGCAGAGAGACATTCCCCCGAGCTCCCCACTCAGCCTTCCCGGCTGGCAGCGCTTCCAAACACGGCTGGTTCTAGTGCACGCGCCATCACCAAGCACAAGACAGCTGCTGCGCCAGCGCGATCGTCCCCTCCAGGAACCGGGTCACAACCAGAGACATCCCTTGGGGTATGGAGTCATCGCAGAGATCTCGCCATGGCTGCACCAAGACAACTGCACGCGTCAATACAGCAACTGCTCTCACGAGAGGCGCCCCCCACACCCATCCGCTGTGATCCAGGGATCTCCTGAGGCCAGTGGGCAGGGGGCACAGGGGGTGCATAGGGTTTTATAGGGATCCCCGAGTCGGGTAGCTGCATAATAATTCACCAAAGGGTGGCATATGAGGTCTCTACAGAGCGCCAGCAGCCCACTGGTCATCACGATCGCCGTGACACGTACGTACAGATACTATTTAAGGGGTTATGTATCTATACTGAAAATTATGTAATCAAGATATGAGAGTTAAGGCGGGTGTGACATTGCACCCCATATTCCTCACAGTGATATGCTGATATGATAAGGACATAATTATGATGCATTTTGTACAAGACGGGTCATGTGAGGTGTCAATGGAAAAGTTATAATTTGCTGAATATGATTATCCTATTTGCATGCATGTATCATTTTTGTATCTAAAGTTAGGAATATTGACTATGTATCTGTATGTCCATCCTGCTTAATCTGGGTGACACCCACAACTAGCCTTTCTGTTACAACAATGAGGAAGCCAGACAGTGCTGATGGCCCATCAGCAAAGACAACGGACCCTGGAAGAACTTAACCTTCCTGTGAACGTTCCAGACAGCCTGTAAGTAATGGCTGCTATCTCTCAGCAAGGTAACCAGGCCACATGACTCTGGGCTCCATCTTGGGGATGTCCGTGTTTTTCCACAAACTCATTTTGGGACAAAAGAGTCACGCCATATGGTAGGGCTATATAAGGCAGGGAGTGACATCATCTGTTGTTCTTCACTCCACACACAAGACGACTCCCGAAAACACCCGAGGAACAAAGACTGAACTGGGGGAAGTGCTGGACCCAGGCTAAAGGGATTTCTAGCCTGTGTAGGAAAACCTGGGGATTCCAAGCTGCAAAGCAAGTGCAGCTTGTGCCTTAAGAATCTGCAGCCTGATTGTATCATCCATCAGGGTGAGAGACTTAATTCAAATCCTATCTTTCTAGTATGTTGAGCTTAGTCTGCGTTTTTGTTTATTTACTAGGTAATTTGCTTTGCAGTAGCGTAGCTAGTGGGGTGCAGGGGAAGCAGCCACTTCCCCTCAGCACGTTTTCAAAAAGCGGCGCCTGCCGGCCCGCGCTGACCTCCTATAGGCAAGGGGGGGCAGCACGGCCGGAGGACCCATGGGGAGGGGACGGCACGACCAGAGGAGTGTGGGGGGGGTGCCGCAGGGCAGCCTGCAGCGCGGCCGGCAGCCAATGGGGGGGCGGTGGGTGCGGCCGGAGGAGGCAGAGCAAGGGGGGGGCGCAGCAGGGCGACCCGCAGCCAATGGGGGGGTGGCGGGCGCGGCCGGAGGAGGCAGAGGGGGGAGGAGGGGCGCAGCAGGGCGGCCCGCACAGCGCGGCCGGAGGAGCGAGGGGGGGCGCAGCAAGGCGGCCTGCAGCACGGCCGGAGGAGCCATGGGGAGGGGGCGGCGCGGCCGGAGGAGCCTCTCTAGTGTTGGTTCATGCAGTGGCTGGTCAGATAGCCTGCATGTAACTGCAGCTGGGTGTGTCCCTACTTGTGTGAATGCTGGAGGAAGTGTAGGACCGGGAGCGGGTCTGCCGCTTGTCACAGCGGCAGTGTGAGAGGGAGCCCTGGCTGGGTGGTCAGAGGTACCCCCAGCGTTCTTTACTGAGGACACAAGCGTGACTTGCCTCATGGGAAAAGGATCACAGCCAGGCCTGGCTGAAAAACACTGGCAGGGCTTTGGGGGGAGCTTTAGCTGACTCAGTCTAGGTTATCGAACACATGTTATGATTTTACTTTAGATGTAACCTTTTGTTTCCAAAATTTCTACTTGCTTTCATTTGAATCTCCGTGCCTATATTGGAATTGGAAAAGGTACAGAAAAGGGCAACAAAAATGATTAGGGGCATGGAACAGTTTCCATATGAGGAGAGATTAACAAGACTGAGACTTTTCAGCTTGGAAAAGAGACAACTAAGGGGGGATATGATGGAGGTCTATAAAATCATGACTGGTGTGGAGAAAGGAAGTAAGTGTTATTTACTCCTTCTCATAAACACAAGAACTGGGGATCACCCAATGAAATTAATAGGCAGCAGGTTTAAAACAAACAAAAGGAAGTACTTCTTCACACAACGCAAAGTCAACCTGTGGAACTCTTTGCTAGGGGATGTTCTGAAGGCCAAGACTATAACAGGGTTCAAAAAAGAACTAGATAAATTCATGGAGGATAGATCTATCAATGGCTATTAGCCAGGATTGGTAGGGATAGTGTCTGTAGCCTCTGTTTGCCAGAAGCTGGGAATGGACGACAGGGGATGGATCACTTGATGATTACCTGTTCTGTTCATTCCCTCTGGGGCACCTGGCATTGGCCACTGTTGGAAGACAGGATACTGGGCTAGATGGACCATTGGTCCGACCCAGGATGGCCGTTCTTATGCCTTGTTAAATAAACTTTGGCTTGTTTTCACAACACGCTTGTCTCAGTGCTGTGTGTTTCACGGAGCCATGACCGGAGATGTCTGGGGGTTGGTCCTGCTTTGAGCAGGGGGTTGGACTAGATGACCTCCTGAGGTCCCTTCCAACCCTGATATTCTATGATTCTATGATCTGGTAAACTGGGAGCAGCGAATCTGTGAATTTTGTGAGTGTCTAGTGGAGCAGGGGCTGGATGCTTCAGGGAGATGCTCAGAGGGTTCAAGGCTGGAGTGTGCCTATCGCTACGCCATTGAGTGCCGGGGGGCCAGCGAGGCCTAGTGAGGATTGTGTGTGTTGCCTGTGGAGGCAGGGAGCTGACCCCTGGCAGGCAGAGACAAGGTTTTCTCACACTAAGGGCAGGTGATAGCAAACTGCCTCCCGACCCCAGGTAACTCTGGGAAGCGTCACACACACCCCCTCCCTCCTGTAGAGCTGGGGTCTCACCTGGACCCCCGGCGGGATGTTGTAGATGATCCGAATGGTTTTACAGTCAGGGTGCCCAGGCAGCGAGTGAGGGATGAGGTGATATTCCATCTTCCCGGGGGGCTGAGTCCCAGTCTTCACCCCATATATGGTTTTGCAGGTTGGACACTGCAAGCTCCCATCCTGAGAACAAGAGCAAGGAAGGAAGAAAGGAGAGAAAGAAACCAAATCAAATCCTTCACTTTTACTGTTGTCAGGCTGACATTCCTCCAATCCCCCGGCACACCCCTCTACTGAACCACACACACTCCCCCCACACCTTGATTAGGAAGTAGTATATGATCAAAAATGGTTTTTCCCATAAACTGATTGAGAATGAAACGTTCTTTGTTTCTTTCAAAAACGTTTATGGAATTTTTTCAGCTTTTTTGACTAAACAATTTCCTTTTCTCCCCCATTTAATTTAAAACCGAAAAGTTTCGTTCTGAGTTTCATGTTTCTTCCTCATGCCTTTCCCTCCCTTTTCTCAGTGGGGGGACAAAACCCAAAAATGGAAATCAAAATGAAGCAAAAAATTTTTGATTCCCCAGAATATTTCAAACCAAACAAAAATTTGTGTTTGGTTTGAAAAGCCATTTTTCATCAGAAAAACTTCAACCTTCCCTAGAATACATTGAACGCATCTTCTTCCCAACACGCATTGATCAATGGTCATCTGCGTGAATTGTTTTCAAGGAGAGAGAAAGAGAGAGAGAGAGACTGACCTGCCCCAGTGCCCATTAGGACACTCTTCTGCAATGTGAGAGACCCAACTTCAAATCTTTTTTCGATCAGGCGGTGGGGAGGGAGGGGAATTGAATCCATGTCTCCCACAATCCAGGGGAGTGTCCTAACTCCTGGGAAAAAGCTTTTAAGGGAGGTGGCACCCATGCTTCCTTCTCCGGCCATTTTGTGACTCTAGATCAGTGGTTCTCAACCTTTCCAGACTACTGTACCCCTTTCTGGAGGCTGATTTGTCTTATGTACCCCCAGGTTTCACCTCACTTAAAAAATACTTGCTTACAAAATCAGACATAAAAATACAAAAGTGTCACAGCACACTATTACTGACAAATTGCTGACTTTTTCATCTTTACCTTTAATTATACAATAAATCAATTGGGATATAAATATTGTACTTACAATTCAGTGTATAGTATAAGGAGCAGTATAAACAAGTCACTGTATGAAAGTTTAGTTTGTACTGACTTCACTAGTGCTTTTTATGTAGCCTGTTGTAAAACTAGGCAAATATCTAGATGAGTTGATGTACCCCTTGGAAGACCTCTGCAAACCCCCAGGGATACGTGAACCCCTGGTTGAGTACCACAGCTCTAGACCTTTAAAAATGCACAGAAACAAAACGTTCTGGGTTGCTAAAACATTTCATTCGACCCAAAACAAACGGTTTTGATGTGGCAAAAATTTTCAAATTCAGCTTGACCCAAACCATTTTTTTTAATTTTATTTTTCAGGTCAGCAAACCAAAAAAAAAAAAAAAATTCAATGATTCACCCAGCTCTACTCACAATACCTTCTGTAGTACAGATGGGGAAACTGAGGCACAGAGCAGGGACCTTATTTGAGTTGAATTTCAGCTGTCTTATGCTCCCATTCTCTTCTATGGGCTGGGCTCCTCAACTGGACTTCAACTCCCATGATGCATCGTGGCTATACACCAGTCCTGATGCAACCGCCTCCACTCACCAAGACAAGGAGACCACGATGCAACAGGAGAGACGTAGTCCAACCAGGTGGCCTGGCCAGCAGAGGAGAATGCCATCGTAAGGCACCCACGAAGTAACTCCCAGGAGGCACCACAGCTTACTTTCCAAATGGAAATATTTTGATTGTAGCCAAGATATTCTAGCTTTAGATTTTTTTTGCCGAAAACTCAAAAATTCTCCAGCAGGTGAGGGGACATTTTCCAACCATATCTGCACATCAGCGACAGTCTCATGACTCCCCATCTGTATCGCTAACTACTGCCTCACGCCCAGCACATGAAGGGCAGCAAACCAGATAATCTTTGCAGCACGGACATGTGTCTTAATGAAACAGAATAAAATGGTGGGAAAGCTGTGTAAAATTCACTGACGATTTAAGGGAAGAGAATGGAAGAGGCCTTCTGGGGCAGGGATGGCCAGATATGAGAATGGTTTCTACTCGACTCGCTGATGTTTACAGAGACAGCCAAGCATTCGGGAAGGGTCAATCAGCGCTCACTGCAAAGTGACTAAGCAAAGCCCTCCTGTCCCACAGAGCCAATGGGAGACACCAGGAGAAATGGCAGAGAGAACCCTGGGCTCTTACAACCTATCAAGCGGGAGGATTCAGCCCCAGGCAAGCAATCTGATTGGCTCAGCATCCAACCCCACGTACAACCTCCGTTCTATGTTAGGACCCAGTCCTCGCTGGGGCCCCCTAGTGGCAGCTGGCCGAGCACACGCCCACCTCTCCCAGAGCCCACCACGCACCTTGTTGCCGTTGTTGTACATGGCGACCAGGCAATGGAGGTGGTAGATATGGCCACACTTGGACAGCTTCCCCACTAGGTCGGGCTTGACAACTGGCTGGGGCCCCTTGTAGCCAGACGGGGTGGAGAGGCGCTCCATGCAGATGGTGCAGTCCTTGGGGGAGCGGAGGAGGAGGAGGCAGAGAGAGGAGAAAATCGAGTCAGACGGAGACACGGACCTGGTCTGAATCCAGCCCAGGCTCGGAGTGATTGAGCATGCAGGCCAATGTATATGAGCCAAGTTGGGGGGGAGGGGAGTGCATGTCTCAGCCCAGGCCCCACTGGGCAAGAACAACCACCATGCAGGCTCAGAGGGGAGGCGAGGCTAACCAGGAATCAGAGCCCCGTCACCAGGGTAGGGTCAGGGCCCACTGGCGGGGGAAGCCAGAGCTGGCCTTGCTCTGTGGAAGGACAGGCAGATGTGAGCTCCAGTGATATCAGCCTAGCCCTGTTTGCCGGCGCGAGGATCCCCTTCCTGAAGACACACCGACAGCCAGAAGCAAGCAGCTATGCAACACCCCGAGTGCAACTCTGCCACGTGCTTACACCCACCCAGACAACGTGCACACAGCATGCAACCCCCTACACCTCACATACAGCGTGAGCAACCTTTCCTCACAACTCACCCAAAAGGGGGTGTTTGCATGGCATGATAACCAACCCGGGACAGCTCCAGCGCGCTGTACGAGCCTGGTGTAGATGTGGCTCTGATCTCGCTGTAGCTGGCGGAGGTCACCCGGTGTGTGTGTGTGTGTGTCTGTGTGTGTCTGTGTGTGTCTGTGTGTGTGTGTCATCGACTTTGACCAGCTACACTGAGGTCAAATCTACCTGTGCCTTGTCTTCTCCAGGACTGTACAGCCAGAGCGCTAATGCACTGCAGAACTACAGAGATTTTGGCAGTGAAGACCTAGCCCAACACAGACACACCCTATGCCCTGACAGACGGCAACCTGCTCTCACCTCGTCCGGAGGATGACGCACCTTCTGCAGGTATTTCTTCAGCACCTCCTCCGGGGTTTTACCTGGGGCAGGGAGGAAGAGAACCGGCACATTGGAGCAAGAGTTACACTGCCCTGAACGTGTCTGTGGAGACATGAGGCACCCTAGGAAAGAGGCGCCGTGGGGCAGGGAGGGATGGGTGGGGATAGAGCCCTGTGGGGAGGGGAAGCTGTGCAGTGAGGCTGGGGTGAATGGCACCAGATGGGAAGGGCTTCCCCTGATGGGGAGATTGGCAGGACATGGGGACAGGAAGGGGCTCCCGCTAGGGATGTGCGGACGCCCAGAGGCTCTGGGTAAGGGCTTGCGCTCACCTTTCTTGGCCTGCTTTTTGGTGGTCTTGCGGCAGGTGTTGGCCACGCCCGGGATGGATTTGATCTCGCTCTTGCTGACGGGTGGGGGGTGCAGCACCAGCTTGGGGGGGCGGGTGAGGCACACAGGCAGCCCCGCTGCGCTCATGAGGATCCCTGTGATCCCTGGCGGAGAGAGATGGGGAAAGGCCCTGAGAAGCCAGCTCCGATGAACCCCAGGCACCCCCCACAAGCCCTTCTGGCCAGCGGCCCGAAGCCCCACTCTGCCTCTAACAGACCCAGACCCACCCCGTGAATCCCCCACACCCCAGCACCCTCATGAAGCAGACACCCCAACCCCACTCGCTCCTAAACAGCGGCCTATGAGACCCCTCTCCTGCTGCCATATGAAGCACATATGCCCGCCAATGGTGCTCTCTATCCCCTACCTAGAACAGGGACCCTCCCCACCCACCCCTTACAACCAAGGGGCCAATATCACTCTCTGCCTCCATTCCTCTGGGGTACAGGCTTGTCCAGTAGCCCCCATCCCCTTCTACACAGGTGCTGCCCAAAGCCCACACCAGCCCCCGAAGTGTGGGTCTGCCCCCCTGTCCCCAGAGGTCTTTATTGCTCAGTCACGCTAGGCTGGCCCGACCGGTTGGCTCCCTCACCTGCTAGCGCGGGGTTAACAGGGCTCGAGCCGTTGAGGTTCTTCACTGGGACGGTGGGGACCCTGAGGGGAAGGAATTGGGGGATCAGAATTCACTGTGGGTTCATCCCCCTGGAGAAAGCCCCTGCCCCACTGATTGGTGCAATGCATGGACCACCGGTTCCCAGAGGCTCCCCTGTCTCAGGCCACCATCCCCCACCACGAGCCAGCGAGGAGCACACAGGAGCTCTCCAAACAGAGGGAGCAGGAACGTCAATGGACAGCGGAGAACCCCAAAAGCAGGGGACATGGCCTAGGGCTGGAGTAGGCTGAGCGATCCAAGGACCGCCGGCCAGAATGGCTCCACACAAGGGGCTCAGCAAACCAGGGAGCGAATGTGGCTGGGCCCCCAAGTTCACAAGACACCCCCCCCCACTGGAGAAGGGGGCTAGCACAGCAAGGGCAGGTGGCACATTCCCTTTCCCAGGATGCCTTGCACCCAGCTCCCACCAGGCGGCCCGCAGCCACCCGTCCTCTCCTCTCCAGACTGCACCTTGCAGGGGATGGGAACTGTTATTGTTCACGTGACCCAACCAGACCAGCAGGTTTCACCTCCGGCTAACATCCTGCAGTTCACACACCTTGTGGGCCAACCTGGTCTGGCAGGGGCCGGCATGTGCATACGTGAGCCAGGGTGTGCACCCAATCTGGGTAGGAACATAGAGTTGGAGGGGTGGGAGAGACACTCATCACTTGATCTGGAAATAAAGCCACCAGAGACAACGCCAAGCTGAGGGGAATGTGGGCAGAGGCTAGAGATCTCTAGTCCCCACAAGGCCTTGCCCCAAAAATGTCCTTGTCCTGATGACAACTACACTGACCCTCCAGCGTCTTTCTAAGCTCTGTACCTGGCCCTAAAAATCACCTCAGGCCACTGCTCCACCCACCCACGCACTTCAGACGTGTCCGTGGCAGCCTGACAGCAGCAGAAAGCTCCAGTTACGCCCAGATGGTGCACAGCCCTGTTTTCCGGGGCTAGCTCTTCCGCCAGGACCGACACAGCAGGAGCACCATGGTAATCCGGGCAATGGGATTTTGATACGCCCATCTCCTACTCATTCAAGAGATCATGTCTAGGGCTGGCGGGGCTGCCATCTATCAGACCTGGAACCGCAACCAAGCTCTGGGGGCGGCAGTGCTGTTCTGGCCCGGACCTCAGCGCCGGGACTGAACATCACAAGACCTTGGGCCAGCACCGAGCCTAACGACTGCACCACCTGAGAGGGAATGACGGAGAGGAAAAGACGACGCTGCAACAAGACTCGGGGAAATATACCACTGAGGGGTGCTCTGGGCACAAGGCAGAACCCAGGGGGCCGAGGCCCCACTACACCACCCACTCTCGTGTCCAGCGTTTGCTGCCAACCAGGCTGAGACCAGGAAATTGAAGACATAGGCGCCGTCACAGACGGCTGGCTGGCCATGTACCGCTCGTTGCCAGTGGGGTCAGCTGAGCCCACAACGGGTGTCCCTCTCTCTCCCCTCCACGCCCTGCGCTTCTTGCTAGTGTCCCAGCGAGGCCTGCTTTGCCCACTTTCTCCATCAATGCTTATGCCCCTGAAGGGCTAAGTGGCGTTGGAGGGCCAGGAGAAGAAGTGGGGCTTCTAGGGGGCGACGATGGCAAAACAGCCCCCCACATTTTGCACGGGGGGAGGCCCGCGTCCTATTCTGCAGCCTTGGAAGGGACAAACGGCCGCGCGAGGCTGCGGAATGAGAGACAGCTCCCCGGCGAGACACAGGGGTCGGGTGGCACAACGCCAGGGCACCGGCGCGCCCGGCCAAGTCAGAATGTGCCATTTCCTGGCTGGACTTTTGACACGGCTTAGGGCGGGGGGAAGCAGGGAGATCGATTTCATTCATGGGGGCGGCACCACAGCAACAGAGGAGGGCGAGCCAGAACCGGGCACCTTCCTAGCCGGACAACAGTTGCCGTAGCGACAGACCAAGGCCTAGCCAGAGAATCCTCTAATCTAGAGACATGCCCCCCACCCCCCGCCCCCTCCTCCCCGCGTCCCTTTTCTCTCAGTCTTTAGAAACCCTGCCTGAGTCTTCGAACCATTCACAGCCCCTTTTGTTCCAGTGGCCCTTTCCTCCCGCTCCCTATCATGGGAAAGTTTCCCGGAGGGGTCACAGGCCCGGGCGAACGGCGACAGAAGGCCGATGGCAAAGCCAGACAAAGGGCGAGAACCACGCTAATTAAATGGCCAAGAAAGGGATTTCTGGGGAGGGGGGTGAGATGTTTTCCTCATCAGGCAGCAGCATGAAAAGCTTTCTATAGGCCTTTTGATAGTGCCCCCCTCCCCCTGCAGGGCCGAGTGAAAGAATGTCCCATAGCTTCATTAAGATTCAAAAGGGGATTGTGGGGCCTCCCCCATTTTATGGTTAAAGAGGTCTCTGGTATTTGTCGAGGGGGAAAGAGAGGGGCTGCGATGGGAAGAGGGGGATAGAGAAGGGCTGTGGTGTGGGCTACAGTCACAGGGGGCTTTATTACTTCCTTAGGGACTTTCCACCACCCTGGAGGTTTGTGCCGTACAGTTTTGGAGGTGAGAAATAGCCACCACAAAGATTCTGGAGTGATGGCCCATTGAGCCCAGCTGGGGATCTGGCCCACTGACTCCACTGGAGCTATAGCTGATTTACACCAGCTGGGATCTGGACCTTGGGGTTTCCTCCACCTACAGCAGCTAAAACACAGACACTGTGGAATACCCAGGCCAGTTGTTACCGAAACTCCCAGGTCTTAATGGCTGAAATGCTGGGACTGGCTGACGTGGTCTAGACCCCAGTCACCTGGCGTAAACACGCCCTGTACGCTTGGGCTGGGACTCACAAGGAAACTGCCAGTCTGGATCAGACCCCAGATCCAGCTAGCCCAATCTCCTGCCTCTGACAGTGGTTGGCACCAGATGCTGCAGAAGAAGCTATAAGAGCCTCACAGCAGACATGGTATAATCTCCCCCCACATTAGGTGTCATCCTCGTCTCTACTAGAGGCTGGCTTAACCCCTTCAGCGGGAGGTTTAATATCCCTGCTACCTTTGTTAGCACTGTTATAACTCTGGATATTCTTGTTAATGGTGAAAATGTCCAGTTTCTTTTTGAACCTTGCTAGGTCGATGGCCTCAACAACATCCTGTGGCAGTGAGTTCCACTGGCTAATGACAAAACGTATGGCAAAGTATTTCCTTTAATCAATTATGAATTCTCCCTCTCTCCATTTCACTGACTCTCCCTTGTTCTTATGTTATGAGACAGGGAGAACAGCAGCTCCCGATCTCCCTTCTCTAGACAACTCGGTATTTTACATATTTCCATCACGCCCCTTCTTACACAGCTCCCCTTTAAGGTAACAATCCCAATCTTTTGCAATCTCTCTTCATAGAAGTTTTTTTTCCCCAGGCCCTAGCCATTCACACCGCCCTTCTCTGAACCCCTCTAATTCTACAACATCTTTCTGGAGACGGGGTGACCTGTGCTGTCAACGGCATCCAGGCAAAGCCACCCCACTGATTGATGTATTGGCACTACAATAGTCTCTGTGTTATTCTCCATCCCATTCCTTGAGCATCCTAACAGCTTTTTCGCTCTTCTGACCATAGCCGCACACTGAGCAGAGGTCCCCACTGAGCTATCTATAATGACAACTTATTCCTGCGCTGATGCGATTAATGTACAGTGCACAAGTGGTTTAAATTTTCCCCTCCAGTGTGCATTACACTGCATTTATTGACACAACTTCATTTATCATCATGTTTCCCATTCCGCAGGCTTGTTTGGGTGTCTCTGAAGTTCCTCGGAGCCCTCTCTGGTCCTAACTAACCTAAATACCTTTGTGTCTTCTGCACATTTTCCTGTCCTCCCTCCTTTCCAGATCACTAATAAATATATAAAATACCACAGGATCTACTATGGAAATTATATCCCTCTGTTCACCTTCTGCTGGGATGAGAACTGACCACTGGACCCTACTTTTTGCTTTCTGACTCCTATTCAGATTTTGATCTACGACAACACTTGGCCTCCTGTCCCATGCCAGCTTGGTGTCTTGACTGCCGAAGGCCTTTAAAGCAAAACAACAGCAACACCAAAATGAAAGGGGATTGGACTAGATGACCTCCTGAGGTCTCTTCCAACCCTAATGTTCTATGATTCTATGAAAGTACAGACACAGCGCGAGATCGAGGCAGCGGATGCACGGTCCCAGACGGGTAGCCATGACAGACAGACCCATGCTATAGTGGCAGCACAGATGCCCACGGACAAGGCCAAGGGTGCAGGGCACCGGAAGCAACAGCGGGACCCCGACGCAGGCTCTCCTTTCAATGGATGTTAACTGAACACAGCTGAAAGAGTCAGCGGGGCAGCCCTTGGAGCTCATTCCCAGAGTGGGGACTGAACAGGTTACACCAGGGCAAGTTCCCCCCCTCCCCCATGCACAGTCCTGCCAACAGCCTCCATAGCCCACTTCACTGACCCTTGGCTAAGAGGCCGATTAGCGCCAGCTATTGGAGGGCAGGGTGATGTGGGTACCCTGGACCCAGGCTGATTATTAAGAACCCCGGGGGAACCTTGCTCGCTCACTCACCCAGAGGCAATCAGCACACGGGACTGGGCGATGGCCAGGCGCTGCAGGTGGGTGCGGTTGAGGGTGTTGAGGCTGGCACGCGAGACCTTCCCATTGGCGGCAGGTGGACTTGTGGCAGAGCTGGCCGAGCTCAGGGCCGGCGTGCTGGCCGCCTGCCTCCGGCCCACCTGGGATGCCAGGGTCTTCAGTGGGCCACGCGTGGTGGCCGTGCCATCCGGGGGCTTGAGCCCAGGTGCTGGAACAGGAGGCTTGGGACCGCCCGATAGAGCGGTGGCTTTACGCTGATGCTGCTGGGGGACTGCGGTGCCAGTCCCGCCATTGGCCCCAGCTGCGACCGCCGCCTTGACACTCATGACCAGAAGGCACTGGGGGCAGGTGCAGGGTGGGGTGGGGGGTGAGCTGGAAACGCCGGGGCTGGCCGGCCATGACTGGGACTTGGGCAGGGTGCCGGTGACCAGCGGGTAGACCAGGTCGAGGCGGCGGCGGATGCGGCGCTTGCGTTGGGTCTGCCGGTTGATCTGGCCCATGGTGCTGAAGTCAATGACGTAGCAGAAGCCGATGGAGGTGAGGTCGATCCACGGGTGCTGCTTCTCGTAGGCGTGCTGGATGGTGATGCCCACCTCCATGTCGTAGGGCGTCCATGAGCCGCTGTCGTTCTCCCACTCCCACACCACACCCTTGCCCGGCGCCGAGGAGGGGTCATAGTAACTGCGCCGCACCGGGCGGATGGTGCCTGGGGAGAGCAGGGAGAAACAGAGAGATGATAAAAGCCTGTGGTAGCCAGGCTACACACATTGCCCATACCCTACTCCCCAAGGACATCCCTGGGAAGGGACAGGCGTTACGAGCCAGGGGCCCACAGCCTCCATGGGAGGGGATGGGGGTACAAGACATAACCAGCCCAAAGCAAGATGCCACAGCCTTAGACCAGTGGTTCTCAACCAGAGGTACGTGTACCCCTGGCGGTACGCAGAGGTCTTCCAGGGGGTACATCAACTCATCTAGATATTTGCCTAGTTTTACAACAGGCTACATAAAAAGCACGAGCAAAGTCAGTACAAACTAAAATTTCATACCGACAATGACGTGTTTATACTGCTCTATATACTCTACATTGAAATGTAAGTATGATATTTATATTCCAATTGGGTTTTTTTTATATATGGTAAAAATGAGTACGTTAGCAATTTTTCAGTATTAGCGTGCTGTGACACTTTTGTATTTTTATGTCTGATTTTGTAAGCAAGTAGTTTTTAAGTGAGGTGTAGCTTGGGGGTACGCACGAAAAATCAGAGTCCTGAAAGGAGTACAGTTGTCTGGAAAGGTTGAGAGCTACTGCCTTAGACTATAATTGAAATTAATGGAAATTAAGCATCTAAGTACCTTTAGGGATCTGGACTTAAGTTCTTAGGGGCAAAGACTGTTTCTTGCACTTCAAACAAAGTTGCATCAGTTCAAGGGGAAGGGCTGATTTTATACCAGTTTATTTATCAGCACAACTGTGCTTGTGGACTCTCTTCCATCAGGCCTCGTCTCCACTAGATTCATAGATTCCAAGACCAGAAAGGATCATTGCGATCATCTTGTCTGACCTCCTGTCTAACACAGCCCAGAGACCTGCCCCGAAACAATTCCCGGAGCAGAACTTTTAATGACCAGTGATGGAGAATCCACCGTGAGCCTTTCTAAATTGTTCGAACGGTTCGTTAGCCTCACTGTTACAAAGGAAAGCGTTTGCAGGTATAGCGATCCTGGCAAACCCTCCTACTGGAGACACAGCTGATGCCAGCAAGAGTTCCTCTGCTGGTATAGTTTATATCTGTTCTCTGAACAAAACCAGCAAAAGGACATTTTTTTGCCAGTGTAACTTCATCTATACTGGAGCTTTTACCAGCACCGTTATGTTGACTAGAGGTGTGATTCCCCCTCCCCTCCCCACTCCTAATCAACATAGCTATGCCAGCAAATATTTTAAGTGTAGACCAGGCCTTAATCCATCTGGTAGTAGTTCGTCCCTCATCAGTAGATTTACAAGCACAAGCTAAACAAATATACCCAGCATGAAGCTGGTACATGAGTCCACTCAGAAGTTGCACTCGTTTGACTAAACCGATTTACGTGAGACCAATGGAACTTGGGAGCATAGACAAGCTGAGGGTCTGTGCAGCACCCTCCACCATGAGGCCCAATTGGAGCTGGGGCCTTTATGGGCTACAAACAATGATTTTTTTTTAAACTCTGTAAAAGACACAAAATATATACAGTCATGGTTCCACAAACGGCCTTAACTCTGACCCCACCTCCCTACCCACCTCTCTTTGGAGTCTGCTGCTGATGTGGAGGATACCGATACAAGGTGTATTGCAATCAACAGAGTAGAATTGGCAGCCTGAGCTTTCTGTCCCCTTGGTTTTGATTTCCTCCCAAACATAACCATCTCCAAATGCTGTTTGCAGCAATGACATTCGTTGAATTGGACTTGAATGCAGTTTGACACCGTCTATAGCACTCAGCCCCAGCCCAGCTATGCGAGTTGCAGAGGACTATATTCAGAGGTGGCTACATTTTGTAGCAGAGCCAAGCCACAGGTATCCAGGGCAGCATTATTTCTGGGCTGTAGGCGGAGGGGTAAGAGCAGAGATGTCTCTCTCTGTTGACAGGTGGCTGAATGGAAGGAGAGTCTATGTGTGAGTTGCTGCTCCATGGAGAGGTGGGAATGGAGGAGTAGAAGTGTATCTACATTACGGTAGTTGATAGTATTCCCAGCATGAATCAGAACCCAAAATTCATGCGACTCCAGTATTGGGAGAGTCCCAGTGAGCTCTAGTTCTCTGTGTGTGGCCCCAGAATTGGGCTGAGCCCCGGCAACTCATTTCATCCCTGGCACGGTGCAATGGCAATCTGTGTATTTTTGGTAATTCAAGGTTTGCAGTGCAGATTGAGAATGCGGATGCAGGATAGGGGTAGAAAGGAGTGGGGGATGGGTAGAGGACAGGCATTGGTAAAAGTGCAGAGTCCAGTTAGTTTGTGGAACCTCATCTAGGCAATTCCTGAATTTCAGATGTTTTGTTGTTAAAATTACTACAAAATTTCTCTTCCCGTTTTAAGAACCAACCTCCATTTGTAGCCTTCACACAATTGTGCGTTTGGGAATTTCCTTAGTTTTTAAAAGGAAACGTTTTATGACACTGATGCAAAAAAATTGTCACAAGGCAATAAACGTGAGACTACAGCCCCTGCAAAGCCAAACCATGTTAGGCAATGGAACACAAGAAGACACCACTCAGATCCAGTACTCCGTGGGTGCCGTCTGGATCCTCTCTGACCCAACGCAGCTCAGTTGGTGAATCTCACAAACTCTGACAGTGTCGAGTTTTAAAACCCTGCTGGACTTAGTCTGATAGCATGAAATCGAAGGGAGAGATTTCTGTGGCACATAACCACTCTGTTGTGTTTCCCCTCTTGCGCCCACCGCCACCAAGGTCAGCAGCACAATCTCCACTGACTTCAACATTGCAGGATCAAACTTCTCATGAAAAAACTAACCTTTAGCCTTATATGCTACACCTCATCCAGTCACTACTGCGCCAAACAAATGTGCAGCTGCTGGACCTGCACTTTGTGAGATAGGGCGTTCCCCAAAATAAAAAGTTTCTAGAGACTTTAAAAAACAACACAGCAGTAGAACCACATAAATCAACACCAATGACAGATTCCCATTAGAAATCCCATCGAGGGTGGACAGTCCAAAGGTTAGGGTACCAGCCTGGGATTTAGGACACCTAAGGTCAATTCCCTGCTCTGGCACAGTTTTCCTACAAGTTCTTAGGCAAGTCCCTTAGTTTCTTTGGGCCTCAGTTCCACATCAGTAAAGCAGAAACACACACACACGGGTGCGTGTGGCTAAATATTAGAGATTGTGCGGCACCCAGACACTGCAATGGTGGAAGTAGACTAGAAAACACTGAATTTTGCAGCTCAGCATGTGAACAAAGAAAGGATAATCTGGAGTTTAACTTGAATTACATATGGTGCTCCGTAACATGCCCGTAAGCACGCTGTAAAGCACAAGGAAGTCTCAGACGTGGCCCACACACCAGTTTGGTACCACTATAATTATTCTAGTGATCTTCTACCTTAACGTTTATATCAGTACAACCCCTAGCACGGTTTATACTGGTATAGCTTCTGCCTCTTCCCAAATGGCAACAGCTATCACAGTATAAGCACCGGTGTATAGTTAAAGTGCTACAATTTTGGGGTACAGCCCCCCACTTTGTCAGCGCCAGCACTTCATTAAATCTCCATGGGAGGTCACGCTAGGATTTTTTAATTGTGCACATTAACACGGCGGGTGAAGGGAGTTCGACCGCTTCCCACCTGATTTTTCGAACTCCGAGCTTGACAGAATTCCTCAGCCAATTAGTCTGAGTTTTCAGTAAAAAATATTTTAACTCTCCCCCATGGAGAAAGGCCACACAATGAGACATGTGGGGGACAAAGGGGGAATTGCTGAGGGAGCTGTGTGTGGGGAGGGGTGGGGAGAGAAACCAAGCTCCGAACAGCATCTGTAATTTATTATAATCCCAGATGAGAAGGGGAAGAAGCCAGTGCTGGCATTCAGCATCTGGCAGGTCCAGTGCCATGCAGCAATCCTGTGGGAAAGTCCCCCCTCCCCTCCCCTAACCAGAGACGTGCGGCCAGCCTCCCATTCAAGAAAGGAAGAAAAGGGACAATAGCTATTCAAGGTTCAGCTGGGGTCGTGACCCCCCACATCAGAGCCCCTTAATGACCCAAAATAACAACATTCAGAACAAGCCAGCCAGAGGCAGAACAATTCCCCATTCAGCCCAGCGGCAGGGCTGGGCGGGGGCCCCCCTCTAGCCGCCACCATCCCATCCCCCTCCCTCCATCAGAGCCCGTTTCACTATTACTCCCCCGCCTTCCTCTCAGCTGGAACCTGGAGAAAGAGGGGGTCCGCTCTGGGAGCCCCATATATGTAGGGGTGCCCCCACTGGAAACCAACTCCCCATCCCACCGAAGCAGATGGGGGGCCCTGCTGTCTGCAGATCTCAGACCTGTACAAAAATGGAGAGCCCTTCCCCTGGGCCCTATCACCCCAAGGGAGATCTCAGAGCTGGGGGTGGGGTGGGCTTAACTTTCTGTGCCAGGAGCACCAGCCCCCCAAGGGGCAGTTCACCTGGAGGGCTGTGGCACCCTCCCCAGCCACACAGGAAATGAAAAGGGATCCGAGGACAAGCACAATCACCTTCGGACCACAGCCCCCAGCCACGGACACCTGTAGCTTCTGAAGGGGTGTCACGCCAAGAGCAAAACCAGCACCCCATCCGGAAGGGCTGCCCGCACCCTGGGTCACTGCCTCCCTCCCAGGCATCCCCCTGGGGGTCACTGCTTCCCTCCCACTCCTCTGTGCTGGCTCACCCGGTCACCTTTCTGGACAGACTGTGAACAATGGATCCCTGGCCCTTCCATCACTGGTAATGGTGTGTGGGGGGTAGGGTGGGGGGTGTTATTCCAGACAGTTTCCAGAGGAAAATCTGGCCCCAATGAACCTGGACAGACAACTTGCCTCTGTCTCCATGGTGACTAGCCCACCGAGTGGGGTGATTTTGGAGGAGCCTGAACCGAGCAGACACAGGGCCAGCGGGAAGGATGGGGAGAGGGAGCTGAGCCGCGCCCCATGGGGGAGAGGAACCCACGGGAAGAGCGGCGCCAGATCACGATCCATCCCGCTTGGGAACATCCAGGGCTAGGGGCATGGTGCCCATCTTCCCCAGCATCATGTCGGGCCACGCACATGCCACCACTCATTTCTGGCCAGGGCCACTGATGTCTCCAGTGCTGCCCCCAAAGCCAGCTTATACCCTTGCATCTACGGGGCTGCACATGGCACCAGAGGCGCTAGCCGAGGAGCCAACCATCGTGGCCCCATAGTAGCCCCAGCCGGCGCCCCTCCCTATGCCAACAGCCGGATTCTGCGCTGTCCTCTCAAGCGGCAGCACCTCCCCGCTTCATAACAAAGCAGGGAGGGGCTGCCATAAAGCCGGGAGCCCCTGTGCTGTCAGGGGTATCCCCATCCCAGCTGCCTGGGGTCCTCTCCAGCTCCGACCTTCCCCACTGCCAAACCCCTCTGTGCCCCTGGCACTCCCCATGCTGCCACCTCTTCCCCCCACCCCTCCCAGTTCCAGTCCCTTCTCACCCTTGCTCCACTACCCCCTCCCAAGTGCACTGGCCACCCACAGCCTGGTGCCAGGGTGGGCTCGCACTGCTCCACACCCTGCCCCACCTGCAACCTCCTCTCGGGATGCACTGGGGATTCCCCAGCTCCGTGTGAGCTCACAGGCGCCCAGGGATTCCCAGGCAAGCCGCCTTTCCTGGGTATATTCCTGTTCTCTGAAACACCCACGCACCCCCATCCTTCCCGTTGCGAGACCGGGGGCTGCCTCCCTGCGGGGAGCCCAGGTGCAGCTGGGCTGGGAACACCAGCCTCCCAGTCTCGGGGACTGAATAAAACACAGGCACCAACCCTGCCACGCTTTGGGGAAACCCCCCCCCCAGCTCTACCAGTGCCCCCCAATCCCGACCCCCCCAGTCCCTGCTATCCCAGCCCTGGACTCCCGCCAATGCCCCTCAATCCGGACAATACAACGCGATATGGACCAGGGCAGAAAACAGATAGAACGACCCGAGACAGGGACGAGACACTCGGGGCCGGGCTCCCCTTCCCCAGGGCGATCCGGGTCAGGCCGGGCCCGCCCCACCCCCGGCAGCGCAGGGCGATCCGGGTCACGCTGGGCGCCCCCCCACTCACCGGTATCCTGGCGGAACTGGTGCATAGAGTGCAGGTCCAGCAGGTAGGGCGCCAGCCGCCGGTCCGCCTGGCCCAGCACCACGCTGCCCGCCCGCGGCCCGGCCCGGATCACCGCCTCGATGTGGTGGCTGACAGCCGGGCTGTAGGGTCTCCAGCGGCCGTGCTCGTTGAGCCATTCCCAGACCACCACGGCCGAGGCCAGCAGCATGGCTCCGCCGGCCGGGGCTCAGCGCCGCATCGGCCCCAGACCTCAACAAATCGGGGGGGGGGGGGTGTCTCCGGGCTGCTTTTTGGGGGGGGTATGCAGCTCGCCCTCACTCCCCCCTCCCTGCAACGTGCCCCCCCGGAGCTCCCCTGCAGCGCCCAGCCATTGCACCCATCCGCCAAGACCCGGCCACGGGGCGCTGCTCTGCAATGGGGCTCCCGGGAGGGGGATTAGCTCGCTCTGGGTTTCTTGGAGGCGGGGGCTTTAGTTACACCAGTTGCAGCTCCTCCTGCTGCTGCTTTTCTCTGCAACAAGCCCTTCTCGAAATTTCATGCTCTAGTTTTTTTCCTCCCCCCTTTGCACGGGATGAGCAGCAGCTCCACCCCCCTGTTGCTCTCCTGCCTCCTGGTTTTAAAGGAATCCGGGTGGCCGGGATTTCCCGGACGCAGACAGGGACATGCAAGCCGTCACCCAGCGCGACGTCCCCTTTCCAAAGCCGGGAAGCGGCGCCCCATTGCACGGCCCAGTTGCTTCCTTCCCTCCTGCCTATTGCACCCTCCCCAAACAACTTCCTTGGCTTTTGCAGCCGGGGAGTCTGAGCCGCAGCGCGAGCTCCCAGGAGCGTAGCGTCTCGAGGGCCCTCGTTGCCCACTCCCACCACATTACCTCATGCCCGGCCCAGCGCCAGGGCGCCACCTACTGACCACGTAGCTGGAACTGCAGCTGCAGGGTTGGGTTGAACCATCTCACCCCAAAAGAGGGGGATTTCACCTGGGGGGTTAAACCATTTATCAGCACTTTGGTGTAAAGAGGAGGGCGGGGGATTCTCCCAGAAAAGGAAGCTCCAGGCCCTGGGTGGGCCTGAGGGTGTCTGTGAGATCTATCCCCCACAGCTGGGCCAGTGCCCCCCCCTCAACCCACAGCCCCCTGCTATCCCAGGCCTGCACCCCCAGCTCTGCTGCTGCCCCTCAGTCCTAACCCACAGCCCCCTGCTATCCCAGCCCTGCCCCCCAGAACTCAATCCAAACCTGCATCCCCCCATATCCCAGCCTTGCACCCCCCACTCTGCTTGTGCCCCTTGATCCTGCCTCACAACCCCCTGCCATCCCAGCCCGGGCCTTCCCCACATGGCTCTGCAGTTGTATGCCTAACTCAATTCTGAAATCAGACCTGTGGCTTTTTTAGCCTGGCAGGATCCCTTTTAGAACCTCCCTTAAGGCGCTCTCAGGGCTTGTTGGCTGCCTCCCAGCCAGCACTCCCCTTCCTAATCATCCTTAGAATTTGTCAACACAATCTGCTTGGTGTTTGCAGACAGAGCGCTGTGCACAGCCAGAACCGGTTTGAACAGCTGCAAACCCTGATTAATAGGCAACTCCTAGCCAGGTGTCTGGGTCTTTATGACCCGAGCATGCCCGTGGTGCAAATCCTTGCAAAGGAACTGGATCCTCCCCCAGTCCCTCCTCCTCACATGCCAGGTCGCCCCCACAGCCAGAGCCGTTTGGATTGGCTTTTACTGAGAAGTGACCTGAGTATCAACCCTGTGTGTTGAGTCATTCCGTTGGAGCTGGCTTCCTAGAAACTTGGGCATAGGCCCAAAGGGAACAGTGACCATTGCTTAGTGACTGGAAAATGGAAGGTTCAACCCACCAGCAATGATCGCCCATTTCTGTCCCTGTTGCCCTTCACACCTGGTAACAGCCACAAAGCCAGCATGTCTCACCTATCGCATGCATTGCGGTGACATCCTAGATAGCTCCGCTGCAGGGTTTGAACCCGTGAGTCGCCATGACTCTGGGCAGCTATAAAGCAGGGGCTTTGATTGCCTGAGCTACAGCTCCGAGGCTGTAGAAGTGATAAATCTCTATAAGTGATGTCGCCACTAGAGGCAGACAGAGTGCCGCTAGCCTGGGTTATGCATACAGCGCACTGCTCCACTCCTCTGTGAATGCAATAGCTTTTCCTGACTGGTTACCAACAGCGACTGCAGCCAGCCTGGCCTGAAACCTTGATGCCCCTTTCACACAGTGAGTGTTTCTTCCAGCTGTTCGCTTAGCTTTTGAGTTAAACAGGTAAAAAAAAAAAATCACACGCCTCAGAGGGGAATTGCCTTGGTCGAGAAGATGCATCCCCTCACCAAGATGTAGGCAGTTCCCTGGGGATGCTAGGGTCATAGCATGGCTGGGAAATTGTTCCCTAACTGTCTCAGCTCTTTCCTAACTGCGACCCTGCTCACTCTTGGCTGCTACCCACCCCCCCACTGATTCCCCCTCCTCCTCTGCCCCCCATTTAGCTGAACGAGTCTCCAATCTCTTCCAACCAACAGGGCTGGCTGCCCAGAGAAAGATCTCCCCCAACCATGGGGAGGAGACCCAGCCCCGGTTTCCTCTTTGCCTGCTCAAGAGCCTCCCGCTTCCTACACATGAGAGAGGCCCCCCCACCCCGAGCAGCATGGAGCCCAGCAGCTCCCTAGCACAGCAGCGGTAGCTGCAGCTGGGAGAGCAGATGCCAGCTGGATGGGAGCAATCAGCAGCGCTATAGCTGCCACCAACAGTCGTGAGACACCAAGCCAGGAGCCAAGGGTCCGATAATTTCACAGTAGCGGGGGCTGCCCCAGCCAAGTCAGAATGTTCTGAGTCACGCAGCTGGGGGCTGCTCTCCTACCCCTAGGAAATTCCCACAAACCCCAGCAGGAGCATCTGGTAAGTTTCTTGGATTCATTATCATTCACCTAAAAAGGGAAATCATTATTGTGGAGCTAGTGAGGAGCCTTGAAAAGTAGGTCAGAGCCAGCTAAGATCTCAGCTTCACCCTTCCTTCACGAACCAGCTAGATCATAGAACCATAGATTAGGGTTGGAAGGGACCTCAGGAGGTCGTCTAGTCCAACCCCCTGCTCAAAGCAGGGCCAACACCAACTAAATCATCCCAGCCAGGGCTTTGTCAAGCCTGACCTTAAAAACCTCTAAGGATGGAGATTCCACCACCTCCCTAGGGAACCCAATCCTGTGCTTCCCCACCCTCCTAGGTGCTCTCAGAACACCTCGCTCCCTGGTGCCCCCAAACACCTCGCTATGTGACATGAGCAGAGCGAGTGCCGAGCTACAGCGCCGAGGCCTAACATCCTTCCAGTGGGTTTAGTGTCTGGGTTCATTTCCCAGCTCTGCTCTGGACTCTTTCCAAGGCCTTGGGTGACTCAGGCAGCTAAATACCTCTGAGGAGCTGGGCCTGTCATGTACACCTTGTGCACAGTAGTTGGCAGGGCTGCTCCTAGCAGGTCAGGCTCCTGTACCAGATATGGACTGGCTGCAGAGAAAGCGTTACCAAAGACGTGTTCCCTTAAAGGGACATGAATACACTGCCAGGTATGGCTGGTATATGCTCAGGGAAGGGATGTTACAGATGGTGCCGCCTAGTTTAGCATTCCAGTGTAGGGCCTTCTTAGGCCATGTCTACACTACAGCTGCGACAGCGGCCTAGCTAGTACTGCAGCTGTGCCACACGTCATAGCGGCTGTCAGCTGAGCTTATTGGTCACCCAAGGGATGGGGCGCCTATCTCTCTCTTCCTCCACAAGCTCCCTGGGCACCACCCACCTATCCCCCTTTACTGTAAGCACTTTGCACTCCCCTGCCTCTCCCCTCAGGCCAGGGGTTCTGGATCCCCCCCAGTTCCTCCTCCTCCCATGCCAGGTCCCCCCCAGATAAGTTCCATAGCTAGGCTGCAGGATTTCACTTTACAGTTACTAGCTCTTCTGATTGTAAGGAAACTCCTAGAACCATGAGCCTGCTGCACCGTAGTCCTGAGTCTGCAGGCAGGCAAGCATTGTCGCTCTAAGGGGGGAACTAGCCCTCTGCTAACACTCAGGCCTGCGGGTCTCCCCTACTGAGCCTGAGCCAAAGCCCTCTGGAAGCAATGAGAAGACTTAAAGCGAGGACAAAGGCCCTGAGCCTTAAAAACATTTAGGTTCCTAACTCCCACTGGTTTCAAGAGGAGTTAGGCACCTACATACCCTAGAGGTTCTGTGCCAGTGACCATTGTATAGACTCACTGGCTGGTTCCACATCCGTCTACACTACAGCCACGGTTTTCAGAAGCGATTAGCAAATTTGAGGGCTTCAGTTTCCAGGGGGTGGGGGAGGTGGGTTTGTCAGCTGGAGAGACTAACTCACTGGAAGCCAGGCCTTTGTGGGGAGTCTCCCTTTCCAGGCACCCCTGAGATTAAGGCCCCCTCCAAATCGCTAGACACTCAAACTTGGCCTTACAAGCTCCACCCCGCTTTTATAAGCTGTTTGGGACACACTCCTTTGCCCTGGCTCCCAACACAACCGGGCTGCACAGCAAGGGTTGTCCCATGGCACACCCTGCCATCAACCACATTTGTGCACCAGTATTGCCCACGCTGGGTTTTGAACCATTGAATTGTGGGGGGAAATCGAGGCCATTTTCCCAGGCTGCCTTGCCAGGGGATAGAGTTTGCACAGGACACAGAGCAGCACTGGCAAGGCAATGCATTCTGGGACACAGTACTGCAAAGACAGTTCAGCCGGTTCGGTGACGGGGGCACAGCTGGGAGACTCCCCTCCCCTCTGTACAGCTAAAACAGTATTAGGCCCTGGTTACAAGAAGCTGACCATGTGCCATGCCATTGTGCTCACCATGAGAAGGGCGGGCACAAACTACGCTCAGAGCCAACCGGCTGGCTACAAACTCCGTTAAAAGTTCTAGTTTGAGACAACCTTAGATTTACTCCTCTGTGCCTGGAGCACCAGCAAAGAGGAAGGGAAGGAAAATGGTCGGTAACGAGCAGAGATCCTGAGGATCCTTCGCTTCGTCAAACCTGTGAGCTTCCAATGGATACAGTCAAACCCCAGTTTGTTCTGGCGGGGCAGGCACCAGAAAGCAGTTTCCTGCAGAGATAACAAGGGTGCCTCTGTGCCCTTCCAGCAAGCAAACTGTCGGGGAGCTTGCGCTTAGCCTGCTGCTGCTAGGGCTTTCCAGGCCCAGGCAAAAGGTAACTAGAGGGCAGACCTGTTTAGAAAAAAATCCCTTCATTTCTCTTCTGTTCCTGATTTAAAAACAATTGGGCAGAGGGGTGAATGGAGAGCAGCTGGCAGAGATCAGCACGAGAAAGGCAGCTGGGGCATAGTTAGGACACTGTGGAGTGAAGTGGCAGAGGACCAGAGACCTCACCACAGATAAGCAGGTGGGCAGCGGGAGCCCAAGAAGGTCCTGGCTGCCTGGCCCATCCCTCTGGACTGAGCACAATTACTCACACTGCAGCTGTGTGCAGGGAAGCTGCAGAACACCAGTCAATAGGCAGAGGCAGGGCTGGGGAGCAAGGACAAAGCAGGGAGGGGAGAACTAGCGCCGACCTCGGACTCAGAGGGAGGTAACCCTTTGATGTCAGGCTTTTGCCGGGGTTCACGCCAGCTGGGGTTCAAGGGTTAATACCCAGAGCAAAGGTCTTACATTCCCTGAATGACACAGACTGATATAACCTACAGGCAGGGGCTGCTTCCCCCAGTGCCAAGATGCAGCCACCTCTGGGGAAGAGCGTGGCAAACGCATGGTGTTTAGCACAGGAATCAGGAAGGGATCCCATGGTGATCTGAAGCTGCAGGCATGGGGTTTAAGACCCACTGACTCAATCCCACTGGAGTTTGGCCAGGACTGCAGGGGGTTAGCTTCCCTCCCCTGGCACAGCACTGGGGACCACTCGTGACGAGCGGTCAGGTTTATTTTCGGTTTCACCACAAAGAATCCGGTCCGGTGCCCAAGTTGAAGAGGACACAAACGAGTCTGGGACCGATCCCCAAGTGCCTTGAAGCTTCAGGAGCGAAGCTGGGATCTCCCCCTTGTGGTCACAGTCTCTCCCTGCACTCCTGGCAAATGGCACAGCCCAGCTCTCAGGACTGAGCCAACGCCTTCCGTGCAGGGGCAAGGCGCCCAGAGCGACAGCGATTGGACAGAACAGCTGCCCCCACCCCCCCGGGCTGAGAGCGGAGACCTGGCTGGCACACAAGACTAGGGTGACCAGACAGCAAGTGTGAAAAATCAGGACAAGGGGTGGGGGGTAATAGGAGCCTAGATAAGAAAAAGACCCAAAATCGGGACTAGGGGACATCTGGTCACCCTAGCCAAGGCCCGTCCTTGGATGCACAGCAGGAGATGGCATCATTGGGCTCTTGCATGGAGATTAAAGCGACTCCATTTCCCTCCTCAAATGAAACCGATACAGTCCTGAGCACGTGGGCTGGGATATACAAAGGCAGCAAATTGGCGACCGGCGCTGAGCTCCGTGATGCTCAGGCAGAGACGTGTTTGGAGGGATTGCATGGATAAGGAAGACCCATCAGTGTCCTGGCCATTGTGCCAGGGAGCTCCTGGCATTGGCCATCAGTAACACCCAGCACAGCGCTGTGTGTGATTACCAGCCCCTGCAGGGGACTGGTGCAGCCGTGAGATCTCCAGCCAGCGAGGAAGAGGGAAGAGTCAGCGCTGGTAGGCGAGTTTTCACTGGCAAAGCCTTTTCATCCAGAGCTTTGCAGACCTATGACCCAATGGGGGATTGGCCTGGGGCACCAGGGTTAGAGTGTCAGAGGCTGTAATGAGCCAGGCTCTATTTTACATCTCCCTGCAGCTGTGTTGCTCTCCAGGCTGGCTGAGTAAGGAGAAGAAGAGTGCCACCTACTGAAATGACACCGCTTCCTACTGCACAGTGATTTTCTCTGGAGACTTCTTATCCGTGCGCTGAGCTGGCTTGGGTGCTGCTGACTGTAGTGGTCACAGCACAAGGGGATACCACTGGAGGCTTTTTGGACTCTGCAACGTCTGACAACCCACTGAACTCCACTCCTGACCGCTCCCCGCCCCCAATACACATACTAAATGGTAGAGGTTTCTTACTGGCTTAATAAAAATTCAATGAACACATCAACGTGAGAGATTTTAAAAAACATTTATTTAAAGATCGACAGGTTGCATAGCTATTTGATACATAAGCACTTAACAGTAAAGATCTCCAGACTGATTCTTGCCTGCATATTTATACCTGCCTCTGGAAATTTCCATTACATGCGTCCGATGAAGTGGGTATTCACCCACGAAAGCTTATGCTCCAATACAACTGTTAGTCTTAAAGGTGCCACAGGACTCTCTGTTGCTTTTTACAGATCCAGACTAACACGGCTACCCCTCTGATACATGGCACGTGAGCATCAATACACAGATATGAACACATTTTATCCCATTAAGAATTTTTAAGAGACATTTTCAGATTCAACAGCCTTTATTTCCTTTATCTAGTGACTAACTTCATTTTAGAAAGTAAAAAAACCAAATCACTCATCTAATTTACTTATGACCTTGATGTACTCTTTGTGTAAGTCTCAGCTTGCTCAATGAAACTGACGAGTCAGTTTCACTTTGCAGTTCATATGAGGTAACATAAGGCTGCAACCTCTGGGTTGCCAGCAGTGTAGGGCACTGTTTATTTTTAAATGATTCACAGGAGCAAGAACAAAAAGAGCAGGAAACTCCCCCCTCCCCCACTATCCCCCAGGCATTGAGATAAAAAAGGAATCTGTCAGGTTAAACTGAAGAAGGATGTGTCATTCTGTGGCCCAGTTTAAAGACAGGTTTCAGAGTAGCAGCCGTGTTAGTCTGTATCCGTAAAAAGAACAGGAGTACTTGTGGCACCTTAGAGACTAACAAATTTATTTGAGCATAAGAATAAGTCTTTAGTTTAAAGACAATATTTCAGCTATAAGTGTGCATGTCGTTCCCTGTATGTAGAGTTTGCTGCACCAATTCAAATTTCATGCAACTACAAAGCAAAAAAATCTCTTCCTCAGCCACACACACAAAACACTGATTGTTTAGATATAAATTTAAATCCAACTATAACCCATCACTTGGAGTTTTGGAAGAAAGAACAAACAGCAAAGAGGAACAGATTTCCTATAAAAACTCAGAGCATTGGTCCATCTAGTTCAGAATCTCAGTCCAACTGTGGCCAACGCTAGATGCTTAAGCAGAAGGCAAAAAGCCCCCATAATGCATGTTGCCAACTGCGTAGTGTCAAACAAGAGGGAAATTCCTTCTCAGACCCCACCATGGATGATCATTTCATGTCCTGACGCACAAGGACTGGCACACCTGGATTTTATATATTGCCAGTGAGCTTGTAATGCTAGGGATAAATTACTAGTTATGCTGATGATAGGGTGACCAGATGTCCCGATTTTATAGGGACAGTCCCGATTTTTGGGTCTTTTTCTTATATAGGCTCCTATTACCCCCCACCCCCTGTCCTGATTTTTCACATTTGCTGTCTGGTCACCCTAGCTGATGATAATGTAGTGTTAGTATGGAAGTGATGCTGCTAATGCCTGTGTGACGCCTTTGAGCGTACTGAGGGTGAACTAGGTGATTCCAGAATCCTGAGCAGACTCAGAGTCAGTTAAGTGCTAGTGCAGCTAATAGGAAGTCACTGCACTTTTTCTCTCCTGACAAGCCTGATTCCTGAGTGCTTATTCCCAGTAGAGATGGAAAGCGAAAAGTCATTAGCCAAATGATAGACTACAAGAGAAAGCAACGTGCAAATATACTCTTATTCCTGAGATCCATCACCTGTGAGTACCACAGGCAGAAGGAGAAAGAGTTAAAATGCCAGAGCTATAAAGCCTATAGTGACAAGCATCTTTCATCCCTTCCAAACTGCTAAAACACCGTTACCGCTAGGGAGAAACATAATTTAACAGGGACAATGCACAGCACAATGTACAGGAAGAGACACAAAGAACTTTGACTGAAATTACAAGTTTTTTCCTTCCTATTTGCTAAAATCTAATTATCAAGGACAGATTTTAGTTAGAATAGCATGGCTAATATCCTTGTTTTTGCTCCAAAAAAAGTGCTGTAAAAGTGCAGACTGCTTAAAGCTTTGGGTTTTGTTTTACACCTATTAACTTCAATGACTGATTAACATTTTCGATAAAGGAAGCCTTTGCATAAAGGAAGATTCAACACCCTCACCCTTTTAGTCAAGGAGCAAGAGCTCACAATGAATCTCCATGAGACATAGCAGAGATCAAGACGCACAAAGTAAGAACTGTCAAATTTTTTTGCCTCTTGGAGGTATTAGACAGCACAAGCACAGTTTTAAAAGTGGTTTGCAGTTCACCTTTCAATCTTGGCGAGTCAAATTAACCACGTCAGGGTAAACTTCTGATGCTGCTGTCCTGGGGTCTTTTCATTCTAAGCAACTAAAGCAACTGTTTTATTAGTTGCTCCCTCTCAACCCACAAAGTTTATACTCTCCATAAAACTTGTTTGCCAGATGGAAGTTCTGTAAAGACTCAGCTGGTTTTGAGGCCATGAGAAAGTTGCATCAGTTAAAATAAAGATGGGAAATGAAAGTGATTTAGTTTAACAAGTGCAGAGATCTATGTGAACTAATCCGTTTATTTCACACCTTTAAACTGGTGCAACTTTTTCGTGTAGACAAAACCTCATCATGAAATCAAAAACCCTGCAGTACGGTTCAATCCCTCCCTGATAGACTATGGATTGGGTTAAGGCTTTAGATATTTTATTTTATAACACTTATTTTCATGACTTAGTTTAAAAAATAAGACACGGACAAAATTTAAGAAATCGTACATTTTTGGATTAGACTCCTGGTTTAAAATTTCCCTAATTTGAAACTCTGACCCTGTTGCTTCATTACAAGAAACAAAGGCCTCAGAGTAAGGTTCTTCCTGTGGGAGACAGAACATTGTATTTTAAAAGATTGCTTAAATTACAGAATCCATTTTAACAGCCCACTAATTAGTTGCACCTCTTGGCAGTGAAGATGCATGTTACACAGCCCAAATGATGGAACGGGACCCATGAAGGTATGGGTCTCTTCTTACCACCACCACCTCCCAAGGTGTAAGTGAGCATTCACGTGGAATAAGTGAAGCCAAGTCAGCTGAATGGGGATTTTATGGGTGGGTAAGTCCACAGGTCAATTTTGATGGGAACTGCCAAGCAAAAATAAGTTGAATGACAAAGGTTATGGAACGCAGAGATAAAATTGTTCCAACAAACCGGCCACTGGGAGATGGCCTTGGAAAAGCATCGCAAGGATTCAGGCAATGGGTCTCGGAGATGGAATTAAATCCGCCACTAAGTCATCATTTTCCAAGTCGCTGTCACTTTCCATTATCACATCATTGGTCTCAGCGCTGAGGGCTCCCTCAGGGTTATTATGGGGAACCTCTGCAGTGTCCTCAGAGCCACCAGAGGGAGCCTCAGTATCTCTCAGATGGCCTTCGAGCACAGACTTATACCACTCTGGATTCTTCTTTTTGATATCAGACAAAATGGCTTTTATCAACTGGCCCCACTCAACAATGCTGTGCTCCTGTTTACAGTAACTGTACAAATAGCCAGCGGTGTGCATGGCGATCAGGCGTCCAGACGCATCAAACACAGGCGAGCCTGAGGAGCCACAGAAGAAACTGGTGTCATAGGTGACTACGGTAGGATTGGTAGTCACTTCCTGGAAGCTCCTTGGAGTGAACATGTGGATGCACTGGCTGGTTCTGCTCTCAGGGATGGTACCACAATTGGTACTGCTGTGGCCTTCCACCTGCCCTTTCTGGAGGCGTTCAATGCATCGCCACCCCCGCTCAAGTGGGGTTACTATAGAACAGCCATCTGTGGACTTCTCCTTTCCATCTGGGTGGCCAATAATATAAATCAGGCCGCTATATGGTGGTGAAGATATATATTTTGCCAACCCATTTGGGAATTTAGAGCTCCTTTTCTTCAATTTCAAGATGGCGTAATCAAGAGCCTGGTCTGAGACTTCCAAGCAAGGCTCTATGTAGAACCAATCATCTTCCTTAGGGTGTTCGTTTTCATAAGAGAAGGAAACCTTGACAGACTGACTAATTTCTGCCCAGTGCTGCTCCTCAACTCCTGGTCCTGCTACATCACTCACCACGTGACGACAGGTGAGGATGTACCCATCACATAACACAAAGCAAGTGGCACAGCCCCTGTTTCCGTTGTAGTTCCATTCTACATACCCTACTGAGTTGCTGAGTCCAGCAAGGAGTTTATGCACCCGAACCGGAGTGGAGTTCTTCGCCTCCTTACTAAAATTTTTTCTATGCAATTCCAGCAGAGCTTTGACATGTTTGCCTGACTCACTAACTTCCTCCTTAAAGAACGCTTTGATCAATTCACTTTGGTTCTCTAATTCAGGATACTGGGCCAGAACAGCTAGTTTAAACTGATAGAATGCTTCCCCCCGTCGCTCCTGAGTGGCCCCACCACGCTGCTCATTCCTTGCCTTAACGGCAGGCTCAGATACAACCTGCACCTCAAATGACTGATTGTCTAAGTCATCGACAGAATAGTGACTATAGTGTAATGTTTCGTTGTCCTCCACTAGATACCACTCCTTTTCCTCCAAGAGGGGCAGAAACCGTCCATCCTTGCACAGAGCATTCTTGATGGTCTCCCCTTTTGGGGCAAAGACGCATATCTTGCAGCGCTCTTTTATAAACTCCTGGCGCATTATTTTTTGAATTTGTGCCCCATCAGGCCCTTTCTTTCCAATGGGTGCAATATAAAATACAACGCATTCAGTCCCTGTGTCGTCGAGTTGGCGGTATCCTTGCTCACCACCTCCCTGGTCTCCCTTCACTTTATAAAACTTCATTTCAAAGTGGGACTTCTGAGGCAGGCACTTGAGGGGCATTCCCAAGTTCACAAACCCCTTAATCTCCCTCTTCCCCTGCAGATGCATCTCCTTGCCCTGCTGCTTCTTGATGTGAGTCCAGATATCTTTCAGAGCCATCAGGGCCCTGTAAATACTGTCATTGGCTTTGCCTTTCACCACATACTCCCCTCCATTTTTACCTAAGTTAACAGTGAATTTTCTATCCTCACTGGCATTCGATTCAGGGTCTTGGGTTCCAGGTTTCTCAGTAGAAATCGGCGTTTTACCAATGACTTTCAGAGCACTGGCACCAGTGTTGGATCTCATCCTTTTTGGCGTGGGGGGGTTTGAATCCTGCACATTCTCTTGCTGAACAACAACAACAACAACAAAAAACAGTGTGAATAAACAACAGCTGCAGTTTCCCTTTTGTAGCCCTACGTCAGTGCTCTTCACTGTTTTTGAAGTAGGGGCCACTTGGGCAAAAAACCTTCAATGTGAGAGCCACATGGGGTGGGGCTGAGGGGTTCAGAGTGTGAGAGGTGGCCCAGGGTAGGGAAGAGGGTGGGGTGCGGGGGTGAGTGCTGCTGGCTGGGGATGAGGGGTTCAGGGTGCAGGACAGGGCTCAGGACTGGGGCAGAGGGTTGGGATACGGGGAGGGGGGTGCGGGCTCTGGCTGGGGGTGCAGGCTCTGGGGTGTGGCCAGGGATGAGGAGTTTGGGGTGCAGGCAGGCTGTCCTGGGGCTGGGGCCAGAGGACTCCCCCCAGCCCTCTCCCTGCCAGCTGCAGCTAACTCCAGGAAAGGGGTCTCTCTCCCCCCTGCCGGCAGGCAGCACGGCGCTCTGGGGGAAGGGGTCCTCTCTCCCCCCTGCCAGCAGGTGGCACGGGAGCTCCAGGGAAAGGGGCCCTCTCTCCCCTCTGCTGGCAGGCAGCACGGGAGCTCCGGCCGGGGCTGGGGGAGAGGTCCACAGCAGCCCTGCAAGCCTCAACTTGCTCCCCTCCCCAGTTCCCGCCCAGCCCCTACTTCTCTCCTCTCCTCTCCAGGTCCCTGCTGCGTGGCTATTTATAGCCTGCTGCGCACCCGCACAGCTTGAGAGAGAATTTAGGAGCCACACTTAGGGTCGATGGGAGCCACCAATGGCTCGAGAATTGGGAGCATAAGCTTTCGTGGGTAAGAACCTCACTTCTTCAGATGCAAGTAATGGAAATCTCCAGAGGCAGGTATAAATCAGTATGGAGATAACGAGGTTAGTTCAATCAGGGAGGGTGAGGTGCTCTGCTAGCAGTTGAGGTGTGAACACCAAGGGAGGAGAAACTGCTTCTGTAGCTGGAAGGGAAGAGGGTGGGGTGCGGGGGTATACCTTTTTGTGGGTATACCTGGTAAGGGGCTCCATCCCAAAACTGTTGATCAAATAGCACTCTGCCCAGCCACATGGAGCTACAGGTTCCTCACCCCACCGCCACCTAAGAGCAGCTGGGAGAAGGAACCATGAGAGCCTCATGTGTCCCTGTGACAGTACTTTTAAAAATAACAGGGACTTGGATAATGGCAGCATTTGAACCTAGTAAGAGAAACTGGGGATAAATGGGGAACTGTTAAGTTTTTCCATCTTTTGACAGACAGCACTGGGGGAGTGCGTGTGTGTATATCTACATTTATATCCCTTTTCAAGCCTTGCCCACACTACAGCTAAGCTGTGTTTTGAGCAGTGGTCCCCAAACTGTGGGATGCACCCTCCCTAGGGGGCGCAGAGGAACGTTTGGGGAGGCACAGCGGGGCCGGGCCTGGCCCAGACCCCACGGGGGGGGGGGGGGGGGGTAAGGGAGAGAGTGCCACCCAGCCCAGCTCTGCCTCTGGCCCCCACCCAGCCCTCATTCCCCGCCCATCCCCAGTTCTGCCTTCAGCCCAAGCTCCTCTGCTGAGCCAACTGTGCAGTAAAAAGAGGGGGGGGGGGCAGACAGATTCCATTACTGGTAAGGGGGGTGGGGACACAACCAGAAGAGTTTGGGCACTACTGGTTTTGAGTCTAAGCCAGCCCGGGCTCAAGGAATCCTCAAACATGGCTGTAGACATAGATTCTTGTGTGAGAAGTACTGTGAGATATATGGAGTGGGGGAGCCACAGAACATGCTGAGGCAGGGAAAGGGACAAAAAGAATAAGCAGAAATAGAGTAACATCCAAGGTTGCTGAAAAGCTAGCACTGAGCACGGAAAGTCTCGAGCATTCAACTGCTCATTCCCTGTGCTGCTGGGACCGCCTCACTGCAGTGGAAAATAAATCTGGCATCCAAGATTCAAAGTACAGTTTGAGAACCACCTCAGTTCTTAAAGAACTCAGTTTTAATTATGACCTGCAGAGGAAGTTTAGAAAAATGGACTTTTGTTTTGCTTCCTTGGGATTCACAAAGGCAGCCTGATTAGAAAAATCAAAAATGTAAAGTTCGGTCTTTCCTGGAAGAAATATTGGGACTCTTACTGCATGTGTATTTCTATTGCTCCTATCTTAGGTGAAAAAACAAGGCTTCCTTTATCCAAAAAGTCAGTTATTTAAGTTAAGAATTGACAACAATAAAGGAAGGAATTTTTAGAACCCCTTTGTATTAATTACTTTTCTTTCATTCTCCTGGCTCTTGTGATGTTCTACTTTCTCTAGTTTTCCAGTCACCACAAAGTTTTCCAACATTAACTGGATCTGAATTTATAACATAAAATAAAACAGAAAAAAATCTTGGGAAAAACCCTTCAGGCTTTCTTTATCATTTATAAAGGCACAAACTTATTTCTTCTTTTGCAACTTACTTAACAGTGCTTATGTACAGTTGAGAAGGAAGCTGGAATAGCACAGGTGCAGGTGGTTAGGACTACGACAAGTGTCTTATGGGTGGAGGGGGAGAGTTACACCTCCTACTGAAGGATCCAGTATACACCAGTGTTGGAAAGAGGATACTGGGCTAGATAGACCACTAGTGTGATCCAGTGTAGCATTTCCTGCATTCTGTGTGTGCATATTTGAGGAAGGGCGGCTGGTATACCAATCCCTCTTTTTGTTGTACGGTTACTGGAGGTTGGGATGGGGTAGTGCTGCTTAGAATAAGTCAAATATTAATATACCGTAAAATATTTCCGGATATTTCCATCGCTGCCTGATTTTCCCTTCTGGGAGGGCTTCTTCCCAACAGCTTGCTTCTTGGGTCCCATATTGACTCAAAGCATATGCAACTGAGAACATGTAAAAGACAGTTTTCAGTGTCTGGAGACAGCCAAGTGAGAAGGCACACTATAAAGGAGAGCACAGGGTACGTTAACAACAAGTCTTTCTGTTGTGTTGCCACCTCACACTATTACCACAACTCTTTTGATATTTGGTGTTGAAAGCATGAAAATGTGAACCCCAAAGGCTTATACCCCGCAGAAGACAAATAAAAAAAATTGGGAGGGGTTTTTAATGATTTTTAAGACTAGACTGTTCTCAGTGGTGCCTGATGACAAAGCAAGGAGTAATGGTCTCAAGTTGCAGTGGGGGAGGTTTGGGTTGGATATTGGGAAAAACTTTTTCACTAGGAGGGTGGTGAAGCACTGGAATGGGTTACCTAGGGAGGTGGTGGAATCTCCTTCCTTAAAGGTTTTTTAAGGTCAGGCTTGACAAAGCCCTGGCTGGGATGATTTAGTTGGGAATTGGTCCTGCTTTGAGCAGGGGGTTGGACTAGATGACCTCCTGAGGTCCCTTCCAACCCTGATAGTCTATGATTCTAAGCCAATCTAATGATTTGGGGGCCTGACTCACGCTGTCTGAATGTTTGCGGTTGGCAATATTGCTACTAAATCAGTTTGTATTTAAAGTTGACCTGAAAGGACAGATGATAGGTAAAGAAGGGGCAGGGGTGCTGAGGAGGCTCGCAAAGTTTATTTAAAGAAAAAAATATATAAATTAAAAAGACTCAAAGAGCTGTGTGTAAGCTCAGAAGCTTGTCTGTTTCACCAACAGCAGTTGGCTCCATTAAATATATTACAGTAACTCCTCACTTAAAGTCGTCCCGGTTAAAGTTGTTTCATTATTAAGTCGCTGTTCTTTTAGAGAACATGCTCGTTTAAAGTTGCGCGATGTTCTAACACCCTCCCCCACCCCCAGTGCCTTCTGCCCGCCAGCAGGCCCCGCAGATCAGCGCCTTGCCCCTCCCCTCTCCGCGCCTCCCGCCCACCGCAATCAGCTGTTTTGCGGCGTGTAGGGAGGCTGGGAGGGGGAAGGAGTGAGGACGTGGTGCGCTCGGAGGAAGGGGCGGAACTGGGCGGGAAGAGGCGGGGTGGGGATGGAGCCTTAGGGGAAGGGGTGGAGTGGAAGCGGGGCCCAGGGCAGAGCAGGGGGTCAAGCACCCCCCAGCAGTTTGAAAAGTCAGCGTCTGTGGCCCCAGAAGCCTATGGCTGTCTCCAGCTCTGCAGGGATCTAGAGACCCAGTGCCTCTGCGTTGTGTATCCCGAACCTACCATGCAACCTGGCAGATTGGTTCCCTTAGGAGACGACTGGTCTCTCCAGCATCCCAGGGGGTAGGGGGGCGTTCAGTGACTAACTGGAGCAGGCATTTGTGTGATCTACTGCTAAGAGGCCAGCAGAGACATCCCTATTGGGTGCTGGGGAAGGATGCAGAACAGTGTCTCTGCCTATGTGCTGCCGCTTGCCTGCTCTGCTTGTCTCCCGTATCATGCCCAAACCCGCAGAGCTTGCGCGGGGAGGACTCTGCAGGTCTAGGAGTGGGGGTGTTGTTGGCCGACACCCTCACCAGAGCTCTGGGGCCAGAGGATATTCACTTACCTAGTCACAGCTGTGAGTCAAACCACATACAAGATCTTTTGTCTGGTGAAAATTTTTTTCCCTGGAACCTAACCCCACCTATTTACATTAATTCTTATGGGGAAATTTGATTAGCTTAACATCATTTCCGCTTAAAGTTGCATTTTTTCAGGAACATAACTACCATGTTAAGTGAGGAGTTACTGTACCTCACCCACCTTGCCGATTTAAAAAAATACACACACATTCCTCTTGTTTCTCTCCCATATCCTGAAATGTCAAAAGAACACCTGTCCCGGGGGGAGGGATAGCTCAGTGGTTTGAGCATTGGCCTCAGAGTTGTGAGCTCAATCCTTGAGGGGGGCCATTTAGAGATCTGGGGGAAAATCAGTACTTGGTCCTGCTAGTGAAGGCAGGGGACTGGACTCGATGACCATTCAGGGTCCCGTCCAGCTCTATGAGATAGGTATATCTCCATATATTTTCTAGTTCAGGCTGGTCTCCGGGATGGAGGCCGCTCCTGTCACAGCCACAGTGCAGAGCCCGGGCCCCGAACTATGTGGCAAAATGTGTGTTTCGCCTCTGCACCTTCCAGGCGTGTGTAACCCCGTGAGGCTCCAGCACCCCGACTGGGGGTGGGCAAGCCAGGGCCCCCGATCTCTACAGCCCCCTTACACACAGGGACAGGCTACTGGGCAGCGCCCCCCACCCCATGGTGTTCGCATGACAAGCTGCCAAACTATATCGACATTTCCCTCTCCCCCAACTCCCCACCACTCGCCTCGCACTGGGTAGCTCGTTCCCAGCCAGCCGAGTGCCCCTCAGTCAGCCCGCTCGATCCGTCTCAAATCGAAACGTCCCGCTTCCTCCCGCCGCGCTCATTGGCCACCCGCCTGCCAATGGGGAAGCGGGAAGGGGCGGAGAGACGGCACCGTGTCTGGTGGGCGCGAGAGCCGTGTCCCCCTTGGGCGCCGCGCGAGGCTCCTCCCTGCCCGCTGATTGGCTGGCAAGCTGGCTGCGGCGGGCGTTCTTGTTGCTGGGAGGGGGAGAACGGGGCGGGAAGAGAGAAAGGGGAGGAGCCCGGGGTGCGTCACGGGAGGGGGCGGGGCACAGTCTGTCCCGCCTCCTCCCCTCCCCCACTATCCTCCACCCCTTTATATCCCAGCCCTGCCCCTCCCGAACCCCACCCCCACTGCCCCTCACCGCACATCCCAGCCACTCCCCCACTCACCCCCCAAATCCCCCTCACTAGCCAACCCCTCACCAATCCAGCCCCCCACATCCCAGCCCTCCCACTGCCCCCACATACCCATCCCCGCATCTCACCTATCCCTTGCCCCATATCCCAGCCCCTTCCCCCTCCCATCAGTTCCTACTAGCTGTTATGATTGTAGGGGTTAAAAAACACCCTCAAGAAGGTGACCTGTGTGTAATGGATGCAGAGAGGAGTCTGCAGAGAGCCTGAGGCAACAACTCGGAGAGATGTGAACAGCCCCATCCACCCTAGTTAGCTCAGATGCCCAGCGATGGTCATTTAAATGCCAATATTAGTAACTATTTCATTGTGTTGTGAAGTGATTTTGGTGCCACCAGGATGTCATGTTTGGGAGATGCCACCATATATTATTTTCCCCCAAACAAGTAGCCAACCTCAAGGAGCCCAGCAGAGACCATCCCCCTATCCAAGCCCCACCGAGGGGGAGCCAACCTCAAGGAGCCCAGCAAAGCTCAGAGAGAGACACAGTGCTGCTATCTGCTGTGAGCAGCATCTCATTCTGGCAACTCACAGGGGCGGAGCATATTGGAAGAGGCACTGCTGTAGTCCCTTGAAAACTAAAAATTACAAGCTGTCACTTTAAATTTCATGGGTCTTTCCTGGTCCTGCTTCCAGGGTAGGGGACTCTGTAGGGGAAAGTGTGATCTGTGTCTGTAGTAGTCAGTCTGCAGACCAAGAAGGTGGTGTGAGCCATGCCCTTTCAGGGAGCAGCCTGTTTTGTTTCTCTCTGGTTTGTGGTTCTGGTGGGTTATTGCTCTGAATTCTAAGAAATAAAGGTGTGTTACCTTGCAACCTTCCAACAAGAGTGTTATGTTCTTTATCTAACTTCTCTGTGTATATGCCATGAGCATAACAATCACCACCTTGTTTTTCCCAATCTGACCCCTGCACTGGTGCAAATGTACCCAGCTTCAGCTCAGCTATCTCAGTGCACATCAATCCTATTTCACAACTCCCACAGCTATGTCAGCTGGCTGGAACCCCTCACAGCTCTGTTGATGTCCCTCAGTCCTGGCCCAATGCTGGGAGTGGGGAGGATATGGCCCTAATGTGGTCACTAAACTTCTACCTAGTAAAGTTACTGGTGCCTCTGCTGTCATTCAGTGGGAGTACAAAAATCTCTTGGGTGCTGCAGCCTGCCCAGGGTTCAACTGCACTCAACCTGAGTTGCTCGCACACTTGCAGTGGTTGTGCACCACACAACTGGTCACCCATGTTACATGAAAATCTGGCTCTGACGGTGTCGTAATTAGACTTAACAGTTACTGCCGCATTTCCTAGAGCTGTTGTCCCAGGCTGGCTGCAGACTCGGGCAGACAGAACTGTGTCGGTTAGATGCCCATCACCTTTGGAAGATTTTCCTTGTGGCCATAAGGGCTCGAGACAGCCGTGTTTCTTCACTGAAAACTTGCAGTGTGCTCCCCCGAATCCCAGATTAATACCTTGTGTGGGCATAGGGTGACCTGATTTTATAGGGACAGTCCTGATTTTTGGGTCTTTTTCTTATATAGGCTCCTATTACCGCCCACCCCCTGTCCCGATTTTTCACATTTGCTGTCTGGTCACCCTATGTGGGCAGGTGCAGAGCTCAGGGCTTGAAGGCCTCTGGTCTAATGGTCTGAGCCAGCGCAGAACTAGGACCCTCGATCTTCTGTGTTCAAAGCAGGACTCTGACAATGACTCCACGGGTGACCTTGGGCAAGTCACGTCCCTGTTGTGTGCCTCAGTTTCCCCCCAAAATGGGGCTCTATTTACCTGCTCCACAGGGCTGCAGGGATGGATGGGGATGAAGCTTTGGAAGGTGGCACGTGCTGAGGACGGTTACACTTTTGCAGCTCTTTAATCCTGTATCCTCTGGCAGGGCCATGATCCATCCCCGCAGGTGGACTGGTGACCATGGTCTCCTTTTCCTTTTCCCCGCTGCATTGCTGTCAATAGGGCCTGGGCTGATATCACCCGCTCCGATATGCAGCTGGCAGCCCTTGGGCAGCAGCCGCTGCTGTGGCAGAGGGTCCGGGACTGCCAGAGCCGGAGGAAGCGGGCTAGGGAGCGATGTGGCAGCCCAGGGGCTCTGGGAGGAGGCGGCTCTGGGCTGGCTGGCGGGGGCACGGGCGGGCAGTGATGTGGGGTGCAGCGGAGGGAGGCGGCGGAGCCCGTGGTTGCAGAGGACGCCTGCAGAGGTAGGTGCTAACGTGGCTGTGAGCGGCCCATCCCCCCGCCAGGAGCAATAGTGTAAAAAAAAAAATTGGGGGCACTGCTTTTTGGCACCCCCAAATCTTGGCACCCTAGGCGGCCACCTAGTTTGTCTAGTGGTTACACCAGTGCTGCATCTAGTCCAACCCCCTGCTCAAAGCAGGACCAATCCCCAACTAAATGAGGGGCAATAAAGCAGGAAGGAGAAGGGGACTGCTGGGAAAATTGCAGACCTGGTGATCCAGCTGATGGAGAGAGATGACTACTTGTAAGCAGGCTGCACAGACCCAGAACTGGCCCGTAGAGGTCCCCTCAGGCAGAAAGTTAAGGATGGGTGGCTCAGTCTGTGTGACCTACCCTAGATCTGCTCACTGGCTGGGATTCTACCTCTGTGATCTGATCCCTCTTTCAAAACAGATGTTTCAATGCTCTCTGGTCTAAAAAAATTGGCTCCAGCAACTCTACACACAACCCCACCCCCCAGTGTTTACAGCCCCAGTGCCAAAGAGAGAGACCCTACAATAACATACCAGTGTGCAGGGCCCCAGTACTCCTATCTAGATGAACCTGGACTAACAAACCAGTGTCTACAGCCCCAGTGCTCAAGAAAAACCCTGTAATAACATACCAGTTGTGGTAAGATGAGGCCCTGAAACATAAACCCTTGTATCAGAGGCCTGGTATGAGACCTAAGGCCTGAACTAAAATAATGGTCAAGACTTTGCTAACATAAAACAAAGTTAAGCTGTGAGCCCGAGGCAGGCCCTGCTCACAGAAGCTGGCAAGAAGAAGGCTGATGTTGCAAATATACACATACCTAAAAGGTACTAAGCACTAGTAATATAAACATATGCCCGGATGGTACCAGAACATTCCGGTACTAGCACATTCCATATGATAACAAGGAACATGCTGACCCATCCTAAAGACAGGGGCAGGAGGGTAATAGGAGTTGTTTTGAGTTGGATAGAGTTGTTTTGTTTGAACCAACATGTACGAGGTGAGAGGCGGCACCCTAATACGTAGAAGGGTTGCACCTTTATACGTCGGGAGTGATGTGTAACTTGTTTGTACCGGTGTATAAAAGTGTACCCCTGAAGGGTTGTCTTTGTCCGGCCGAGGGGGCAGTGGAGAATTCCGCCACTGACTGAGCCGGTCCATTGTCAGGGGCACATATTCGTAGTATGTCCTGTAGAGACTGCGGGGAACTATCACTGTGCTTCGTTTGACAATAAACCTGGCCGGGTGCCTTCATACCTTATCAGAGTCTGTGGTCATTGGGGGTTCTCTCGGGGTCTGCTGTGTCAGCGATCTGCAGAGCCGGGGCAGCACACAGAGGGAACACACGCACGCAGCCGACTGTTATCATTGAACAGAGCAGAGCACCACACTGGTGACATCTGACGACAGACACCAGTGTGTACAGCCCAAGAACAAGCGAGTGACCTTCACAAGCCACTACGTGCAACCCCAGCACTCACAAGAGACCCTATGATAACAAACCAGTATAAATAACTCAGTGATTTGGGGAGCAGGGTGAAACCTGGACGAAGGCTCCCACTGAGATGGGGAAGCTCTCAGGAGCAATGGGATTTGTGTGTAGGGACAGGACACCCCTGGAGCTCTGACAAAGATGGGGAGCAGCCTAGGGGGTGAAAAGTGGAGTTAGGATGTTCCCCTGGGCTCTGATAGGTATGCAGAGGCCCCCACTCATCCTGGGAAAGGGGAAACTGTCAGATCAGGAAATGTAACAACTCAACCACCACCGCAAAGGGACTAGGAACCTAGACTAAATAACCTGGCCCTGCCCACTGCTGGGAGAACCTGAGGGTGGGGCCAGGAGCAATGGATGCTGGGAGACCAGGCTCAGGGGCCAGTTCTGTGGTGTTCAGTGAACACTTAGGTGCAGATCCTCAGAGGAATTTAGGCCCCTAACTCCTGCTGAAGTCAATGGGAGTTAGGCACCTAAATACCTTTGAGGATCTGGGCCTTGGTGCTTAAGGGGCTTGCCAGAGCTCTGCTTCCTGCTGTGTCCTGTTCCAGCTGGCAGTGTAACAAAAGCTTCCCTGGTTTTCTGTCTGGGAAGCTCAGTCCTTAAAGGCATAGTCCCCAATAATACAGGTTCCAAGTCTCTTTGGTCCACAAGGGATCAGGGGGTCACACCAGGGCCTCCCAGGAAATCCCACACCCTCCAGCTGTAGTAGAGAGAGAGCCTGGAGCACCGGGCCTGGTGCAAGACCTGAGATCTGAACCAAAGTCAGCAAAAGCCAGGCTAGGAGCAAAAGTCCGGCCCTGTCATCAAGCAGACGCTTGCTTACAAGTTTGCTGTCCGGCACATGAACTTGGCAAAGGCACAGTGAGCGTTGCTAAAACACAGGCACTCCCAAGAAGTACTAGACACTAGGTACGGTTGGTAACATGCCAGGAGTGTAATACGTAATTTGTTTGTCTCAATGTATAAAAGAGAAATCATAGGGGGCCATCTTTGTCTGGCTTAGGGGGCAGCAGACAATCCCGCTGCTGACTGAGCCGAGTCCATTGTCCTGGGCATACACGTAGAGTCTATCAGGCACTAATACCGCGCTTCATCGGCAATAAACCTGGCCAAGTGCCTTCGCCACCGAACAGAGTCTGTGGTCTTTCTGGGTAGTACTACCGAGGACCGCTAAACCAGCTCTCTGCAGGGTTAGTACAGCGTACGGAGAGAGTACACACGCACACCAGCTGACAGCAGCCAAAGCAGGGAGCACCTTTCACAGCTGCACAAGTGGCTGTGTGGGGAGCTCCTCACCAGCCCTCCCCACTCCATCCATCCTCACTGAAGGCAAGAGGTCTATGATCTAGACTGTGCAGAAAAGCCATGGCAGGTGGCTGATGTGATCTGGGGACTACCCTCTTTGCAGACCGGCAATTGACACACGCACACGTCTCTGAATCCAAGCAGGGGGGAATGGTTTTCATCCAGCTGCATCACAGACAATAGCCTGGTTGTTCAGCGGGCCGTGGGAAGCCCTTGAAATGTAGCAAGAAGGTCAGGGGCTGTGCTGGAGAGAAGGAGAGAGGCCACCGGACAGGAGGGAGGGTGGGCAATTTCCTGGGGGGGGGGGGGGTGTCTCGGAGCAGATCTGAGTTAACGACGCCACCTTCCCACCCGACCGACCCCCGGCCACATTCAGGCTCTGGCTGCACTGGGACGCTGAAAGGACTTTCACCCGCCACCCTAAAACAAAACTGTTGTTCTGGGGGAGCAGTTGCACATTTATAAAAGAGATCCCCAGCTGGTGTCAGTTGTCCGTAGCTCCATTGGAGTCAATGGGCCAGATCCCAGCTGGCGTCAATTGGCCAGAGCTCCACTGGAGTCAATGAGCTAGATCCCAGCTGGCGTCAATTGGCCAGAGCTCCACTGGAGTCAATGGGCCAGATCCCAGACGGTGTCAATCAGTGACGTCTGTTGGATTCATCGCAGCTGAGCTGCAGTGGAACGATGTTGATTTTTCACTGGCTGAGGATCTGGTGCCGAGTTTTACTTTTCTGTTGGAAGCTTCGTTTTAGACCCCCCCCCCCCCTTCACAACTACGCAGGCGCACACATAAATCTCCAGTTAAACCCCCTTTTGCCTTCAAATGTCTTTTAACCAAAGCTGAACGGGGTCGGGTGCAGTGATGTGGCTCAGACACACCATAGTTGCTCATCGGCGTTTGGACAATTCTTGTACCACAGCTGGGCCACATCTTATCCACAAAGCCACTGAGCCTGCAGAGGATGTTGCTGACCCGAGGCTCTCAGAAGGACTTTCCCCCTTGGGACTCAGTGCTGCACTCACCATCTTTCCTCAATTTTTGTCAGTTCCAGCCAATGGGACTCTCTCGGCAGCAGGAGCCAGACCAGTGTTGACAAAGTGTAAGAACAAGGCTACGCTCCCATGTTAGGATATAGATATTCAGGCCTGTCTGCAAAGGCCTATACTTTAAGAATGTAGGTGTATTCTTATCACTTAGCTAGTTATAGAGCTACACAACAAGAATTAAAATCACTGTCTGCCTGTGTAAGGGCCTTTTCTCACGGACAGTCTGAGGCCCTGTTCTTAAGCTAAGGCCTTTGACCATGCAGCAGGGGCAGCCATAAGCTGGGAAATGTATGGTTACATCCTCACATTTCAAACTACACCTCTAGCCCGATATAACGCGACCCGATAGAACACAAATTCGGATATAACGTGGTAAAGCAGCGCTCTGCGGGGGGGGGGGGGGGGAGGGCTGTGCACTCCGGCGGATCAAAGCAAGTTCGATATAACGCGGTTTCACCTATAACGTGGTAAGATTTTTTGGCTCCCCGAGGACAGCGTTATATCGGGGTAGAGGTGTAGTACACTGAAATAAAGCAATCTGGGGCAATTAAAAAGGTGATTCAATTGATCACCTCCAGAGAAAGGGAAGAGCCTAGAAGATTTAAAGAAAACTTAGTTTGATAGCGTCCTGTCTGGCAAGAACTCACTTATCAATAGCTGGGGTGTGAAATCCTCATTTCTGTGTTGTTCGATCACTGTAGTCTCCACTTCTCTCTTGTTTGTCTGTATAATCTCTGTCTGGTTCTGTGATTGTTTCTGTCTGCTGTATAATTAATTTTGTTGGGTGTAAACCAATTAAGGTGGTGGGATATAATTGTTTAGATAATCATGTTACAATAGGTTAGGATTTGTTAATCATTTTACTGAAATGTAACTGTTTAAGGTATAGCTAAGCAGAACTCAAGTTTTACTATGTAGTCTGCAGTCAATCAGGAAGTGTGTGTGTGGGGGGAGGGGACAGAATTGGAATAATGTTTTGCTAAGGGGGGGGGAATGGGAACAGGAACACAGGCAAGGCTCTGTGGTGTCAGAGCTGGGAAGGGGGACTGTGATGGTGCGGGACTCACCCCTGTGGCACTCACCTCTGTGGCACGTCCTGCTGGTCGTCTCTGGGAATTAGCTCTTCCAGCCTCCGGAGCACCCTCTGCAGGCCGGTGTCCCACTGCCGCTGGCCCCCCATGTCCCTCCCAGGACCCAGTGACCCTTGTCTTTGGGGTGCTGCCCCCTGGCAATACCTCCACAGTCTCAGGGTCTCCCCACCCAGGGGAAACCCCCAACCCTCTATCCCCACCTTGCCTCAGTCGTGGGCTACTGTCAGTCACCATCTAGCCCCCGCTCACTGGGGCAGACTGCAGTGTAAAAGCCACTCCCCATCGACAAGGGGGGTTTGGACCTACTGCCTCTGCCTACCCTTGGGCTGCCCCTCTGCAACCCCAGTACCTAAATGGCTGCAGGTCTGGCTTGGGGACACTAGCAGAGCTGTGGAGTAGATCAGCAAGGCAGAGAAATCCCCCACCAATGGCTGTCCTAGGGCCCAGGCTCACGCGCCAGTCTGCAAAGCGCCCCTTCCGCCTTGCTGCCCCTCAATGCCCACCTCCCCAGCAATCATCTGCACCGCGTTCTCCCTCTCTGGCCCAGGCCCCAGGGCCTCTTGCCCGCTGCCCCATGCAGCTGTGTGCAAGGAAACCGAGCTGCTGTTTCACACCAAGGCACAGCCCACGGCCTCTGGGCCAGGCCTTGAGTGTCTGCCAAAAAGAGGCAGCTGGTGGGGAGGAGGGGAACAAGGAAAGGGTGTGTGGGCCTCAGGGCTGGCTCCAGGCACCAGCTAAAGAAGCAGGTGCTTGGGGCGGCACTCCGGCCGCTATTGGGGCAGCACGTCCGGGTCTTCAGCGGGAATTCGGCGGCGGGTCCCTCTTGGAGCGAAGGACCAGCCGCAGAATTGCTGCCGAAGAGTGGAGCGGTGTGATCGCACTGCCACGGCTTTTTTTTTTTTGCTGCTTGGGGTGGCAGAAAACCTGGAGCCGGCCCTGATGGGGGCCTCACTCTGGAGACATTACTGAGCAGAAGGTCTGCTCCCCAGGACTCCTCTTTTACCCATGCTCAGCACAGGAGAAGGGTAGAATGTTGCTAGTTATCCACGTCCCTTTAGGGATCAGCCACCCCCCCTTTGGGGCGTAACCCCTCCACAGGCAGAGTCCAGGGCGCACTGTGCTTGAGGTGGGTGGAGAGCTGGGGTACTGCCCTAGTGGGGAGGGTCAGAGCAAGGCAGTGGAGAACTGAGCCCTGAGGCTGCAACATCACACCACTTTCCCATCTCCCTCCCACCCCCTGCAGGAGCCCCCCCCTCCCCTCACTCCATCCTCCCCTCCCCACCAGCTGACATCAGCAAAGGGCTGCCAGATGCCTCCCCACCCTCTGCCTCCCAGCCCCACAGCTCTAGGTCTTCCTGCTCCAGGCCTGGCTGCTCCACACTGCAACTCTTTCAGTTTTGCTCTGGCACGGGACCTCTTCAGCCTAGGGAAACTCCTCGGCTGGAAGAACCAAAGCAGGCTGAGTTTGCAGCAGTCAGGGAATCCCCTTTTCTCTGCGTCCCAGCCACAGGCAGGTTTCGACTGGCCTGTGACGGGGGCTGGAAATTCCAAGGGCTGACGCCAGCCTATTTTCATCTGCTTTCCAGGGGATGGTGCTGCAGGGAACTTTCTGAAAGCATTTGTGGGAGGGCTGATGAGGGTGGACGGGCAGGGGAGTGTGTGGGTGTGTGTTTTGGGGGTGCAGAGGTGGTTGTGTTTGGCTGGAGAACTTTTCAAGGGTAGGTTTCTCTTCCTCTTTTGTGGGGAGGGTAAGTCAGATGATAACTCCGGTGACTTAGCTCATGGCTCGCACAGAGGCCTCGCCTCCACGAAGGCCATTGGACAATCTAAGAGTTCCTCTTTTTTTTTTTTTGGTGCACATTTAAAAATCAGAGACTTCCTGGAAAAGGAACCTCACTGGGGAAAGAGTCAAGTCAGCGTTTGGGAGAGGGAGGAGCCGGGAGAGGGCATAAAGAAGAGCAGGGGCCGCGTCCCATTGAAGGAATCTTGGCTCCAGGACGGCACAGCCATGGTGCCTTGGCTCTGGGCTCTGCTGATGGCAGCTGGGGCGGGCACCTTGGAGCCCGGCTTCCAAGCTTGCAAGAGGTCCCTGAACGTAAGCGTGCTGGAGGTGCTGCCTGGCGGGGGCTGGGACAACCTGCGCAATGTGGAGGTGGGGCGAGTGATGAGCCTCAACTACTCGCAATGCCGCACCACGGAGGACGGCGAGTACCTGCTGCCGGATGAGGTGGAGGTGGTGCCACTCCGGGAGAGCAGGGTGGAGGTGCATGCCGAGCTGATCGAGAACTGGCTCTCCTACACTGACGCCTTTGCCCGCTCCATCAATGCCGAGGCCTCCTTCCTGGGCGTCCTCAATGGCAAGTTCTCTTCTGGGTGCCAGGAGACGAAGACCCACAATGTCTACGACCAGACGGTCACCACCCGGGTGCAAGTGCGGCACCACATCTACTCGGTGAAGGCCCAGCCCGCCTTCACCCTCCACCCCAGCTTCCGGCACCAGCTCCTGGCCATCGGCAACCAGCTGGAGAACAACCAGAGCCAGACGGCCACGTACCTCGCTGAGCTGCTGGTGCTGAACTATGGCACCCACGTCCTGACCAGGCTGGAGGCCGGAGCCAGCCTGATCCAGGAGGACCAGGTCAAACTGACCTTCCTGCAGGACAAGGTGGCCGAGAAGGCGAGCATCACCGCCTCGGCCTCCGCCACCTTCTTCGGCAAGGTCAACGTGGGGATCGGCGCCGCCGCGCAGGTCCAAGACGAGCTGACCAAGAGCTATATGGAGAACACGGTGGACTCGCGCATCGAGAGCCGGGGCAGCGTGCCCTTCTACCCAGGCATCACACTCCAGAAGTGGCAGGAAGGGATCCCCAACCACCTGGTGGCCATCGGCAAGGCCGGCCTGCCCCTGCCCTTCTTCATCAGCCCGGAGGCCCTGCCGGAGCTGCCGGCACCCACAGCCAAGAGGGTGGCAGCCGTGGTGGACAAGGCCATTCATCTTTATTACGCCATCAACACCCACCCGGGTTGCGTCAAGGCCGACGCCAGCAACTTCAACTTCCAGGCCAACGTGGATGACGGCTCATGCCTGGGAGCCAGCACCAACTTCACCTTCGGGGGTGTCTTCCAGAAATGTCGCGGGGTGTCAGGCCTGGATGGGGAGGAGATGTGCCAGCCGTACCGCACCCAGAACCCGCTGACGGGGGGCTTCTCCTGCCCGTCCGGCTTCACACCCGTCCCGCTACACAGTGAGGAGCGCACGGCCAGCAAGCCCCAAGCCGAGTGCCACGAGGAGTGCCACTCCTGCTGGCTCTTCTTCTCCTGCTGCCATAAAGAGTGCGGCGTCCGCTACTACTCCACCACGGTGCGCTTCACGGCCCACTGGTGCGCCGCCACCGGCCCTGTGCCCCAGGGCTCCGGCTTCCTCTTCGGGGGGCTGTACAGCGCCGGGGAGGAGAATCCGCTCACCGGGGCCCGCGCCTGCCCGTCCTACTTCTACCCGCTCTCGCTCTTCGACGGGCTGAAGGTGTGCGTGAGTGACGACTACGAGATGGGCACCCGCTTCGGCCTGCCCTTCGGCGGCTTCTTCAGCTGCCAGGCCGGCAACCCCTTGGCCGGGCCCCTGAAGGGACAGAGCCCTGGCATCCTCCAGGATTTCTTCTACCAAGACTCCGACACCGCCTACCCCATGAAGTGCCCCCAGGGGTACAGCCAGCACAAAGCCTATCTGAGCGACGGCTGCCAGATCCTCTATTGCCTTCAGGCTGGGAGCCTCTTTGCCCAGCAGCTGGCTCCCATCAAGCTCCCGCCCTTCCTCCGCCAGCCATCCCCCAATGCCAGCATGGCCGAGACCATCCTGGTACTGGGGGAGGGCAGCCAGGCCTGGGTGAAGCTGCAGGGCAGTGGACACTGGCGGTCAGCCAACGTCACCGATGAGAGGGAGATGGCCCAGCTTTTCCAGGCTCAGTCCAGCGCGGGGCCCACGGGGGGCGCTGTGGCTGGCATCTCAGTGGCTGTGACGCTTGTCCTGGCGGCGGCTATTGCGGGGGCTGTCTATGGTACCCGGAGGTACAAGAGCAGGGGGTACCAGGAGGTACAACACCCAAGCCGTCTAGTGGAAGAGCAAGAGAGCTACGGATCCACCACAATGTCTCTTGGGACTAGCTCAGCCTGAGAGCCCGGGAACTGGGTCAAGGACTCTCCCTGGGGTGAGTTCTGAATGGCTCACACCTCCTGGGTGAGGGGTACGGGGCGTGGCAAGGCTGGGGGAGCAGTAGCTTTTAATCACATGACTGCATTAGTGTTGCAGGCTGCACTCAGGCAGCTCTCTGATGCACCTGGGGATGGTAATGGCACCTTTAAGAGAAGCCCCATCTGTCTAGAACAGCCCTAGGACCCCCCTATCAACTGGAAGGGAGTTCCTATGCTTAGCCAAAGGGGGGCACTGTTCCACGCACCAGCGGGGACAAAGGAAAGTAGGCGTCTGGCAGTAAGAAAATCTACCTCTTAAAGGGGAAGGGGCCACATGTACATATGGATCCGAGGATTGCCAACCCCCCCAGGTTCAAAAATCATGAGATTGATTAAAATAATGTTTTGAGGGATTTGTTATTAAATGTTATTAAAAACATTATTTAAAAAAGGAAAGCTGAGACTCTCTGGTGGGGACTCTTGGGCCTGCAGGAGCTGGGCCTTGATGAACGTACTAAATAGCGTAATGAAACCAGTGAGCGTTGGCCATGCGGGGATCCCGCCTGCCCCCACCAGCCCAGAACAGCCTCTAGGGGATTCTGAGCCTGGCCAGAGACCTTCACCCCAGCTCAAAACTTCACCATCTCTCTTGGGGCTGCCGGGCTGCCCAGCAGCTGCTCACAAGCCTCTGCTGTGGGGCAGGGCGGAGCCTGCCGACCTTACAGCAATGCTGAGGTTCCAGATGGAGGAAAAGTGGGTGGATTTGGCAGCTGGGGGGAGATGGTGGGGGATCAGGGTTACTTGTCAGTGGTTTGCAGGAAGATTGGGACAGTGCTGGGGAGAGGAGGGGGTTAGGGGCTGTGATGGAGGTTGCATTTTGGGTGGTGGGGAACAGAAGGATTTTCAGTTGTTTGCTGATAACCGGAGGAGGTAATGGCGGGGCAGGGGGAGTGGGAGCGGCCAGTAACAGAAGAGCCAGCAGCTTGGGGCAGATGGGAACCAGCTATGGTGGCTTAAAGGGGGGAGTTTGCAACAGGGGATGATGGGAGACGTGGGCCCTGCTGGGGGGCAAGTTAGCGAGCCTGAGGAGCAAGGTGCCCAACTGCAGCACTCTAAGGGTTAATGTTCCAGGCTCACCCAACCGAGCAGTTTCAGGGCTTTCGTTTCAGTTCTTTCTCTTCCTTTTATGTTTGGTTGTTTTCTCTTGTGTGTGGGCAGCAGGGACAAATGGATGCTGTGGTGTAATGTGGGGGTGGGGGGGACAGCTCAAAGCTAATTACATTGCCATACACCTGCCTTTATACCTCTTCCCCAACAGAGCAGAACGTGTGTCTCTCTCTCTCAAACCCGTCCTTGGGTCATGCACGGTTGGTTTTTTGCTAACCAAACATATGGATGTGTCCCTTTAAATTACTGCCCCCCCCCGCTAAGGGAGGGTCTGACAGAATCATAGAATATCAGGGTTGGAAGGGACCTCAGGAGGTCATCTAGTCCCACCCCCTGCTCAAAGCAGGACCAATCCCCAGACAGATTTTTGCCCCAGATCCCTAAATGGCCCCCTCAAGGATTGAGCTCACAACCCTGGGTTTAGTAGACCAATGCGCAAACCACTGAGCTATCCCTCCCTGACAGAGGCCTGGTCCACAAGCAGGCAGCACAGGTCCTGCCAAACCCTATCCAGGAGGCAGCACAGGCTAGTGGTTAGTGCTGAGACGCAGGAGTTTGCTTCTGGTGCCAGCTCTAATTGCTCACCAGCCTCGACTGCTAACCTCTGTGCCTCAGTTTCCCCCATTAACCATGGGGTGATACTTGGACAGGGCTGTGAGGCAGATTCACTCCTTGTATTTGTAAAGTGTTTTGAGAGGTTGCACTGCAGAAATATTTGTCTTTTCCCTGGCACCCACCAGGGCAGTGATCCTGGGGCAGTGCAACCCCTGGGAATATGGCGCAGGGTGGAAAAGTTTAGGAACCACTGTTCTAGGCTGAACATTCTGCATTCCCATGTGTAGACAGGGGACATGGAGGGCTAAGGCAGGCCCAGCACTCCGGTCTAGGGGAGGTAATGAGACCCCGCTCACCTGTATTTCCCCCACCTTCCTTTCCCCAAGCCACCAAAAGTTTCGTTTGGTACATTCCATGTCTTATTTCCTCAGTATGAAACAACTGACAGCAATGATCTCCCCAAACTACACTAAACATTTCAACTGCTGCTAAGTCCAAAATATTGTGTGTGTCCAAAAAAACTAAACAAACCCCCAAACAAACAAAAGAGTACTCTGTCTCTAACAAAAATTGGTAAAGCAACGTTTTTGGGAGTGAAAAAGCAAAATATTGATATGCCATTTAGGTTCAATTTCTTTCTGAATCTGTTTGTTACATTCAGGAAAAAATAAGAAAACCTTCTACAGGCCAAAACAAATCACTCCAAGATCCCCTCTAGGAGAAGCAGAGATTGTGAGTGAGATTGTAAAATTACAGAGCGCCGAGTTTCATGGGTCAGTATTAAAATATCTCCAGTCACAGTTACAGATTAAATTATTCCTTCCAATTTTTCAAAAGCAAAAAGCCAAAAACCAGTCAGATCCAGACCATCTCACGTGTCAAAATAGTTCATAGAACAGTTCAACCACATAGTGCAAACCCAGCCATGGTAGAAGGATAGCGGTTAAAGATGAGAGGAGGAGAGTGGGTGAGTGAATGTGTGGCAGGGTGGTATGGTCTGTTTTACCTCTTTGTAGAAAAACACATAGGTAGCATGTTGTAAGGGATGAAAACTAGAGAAAACTCTATGTTAGAGACGTAGATTTAAAGGGCTGAAAGGGCTGTTTTTCCATATAAAGAAACAACGCAAAGTTTATATTTCTGCTTGTGTTTTACCTTCCAAATATCAGGATCAAAGTTGTGTGCCTGGTTGGGCAGGATAGCTGGAAGGAAGGCGCAGGTTTGGATTTCCAGCCCTCAGTTGAATTTATTTTTAACAGAGCTCTTCTCTCCTACCTGTTTGCAAAGCGCTTGAGTTAAATGCATGCTTAAAAAGAACACCCCCCCCCCCCCCAGTCTGAATAAAAGTCACTTCTTTTTGTGCTTAATCTGGATCTCTCATGCCAGATCCTACCCCTGTTCTCCATCCGTTCAAGGAGGCAGTCAGGAAAAGCGGGGCAAACAAAACAGAACACACTTTTTCAAGCCTTCTCTATACATTGGGAGGCTGCTCTTGCCCTGTCTCCAGAGCAGATGCAGGAGGGTATGTCTGGCCCCAAAGCAGCTAGATCAATCAGTCCAGTCTTGTGGGTCACATGGTTAAGGGGCAGGACAGGTGGGCAGATCTCAGCTCCCCTCCTGTGGCTGATGCAAGCTTCTTTTGTGACCGTGCCCAATTCCATGCCTCAGTTTCCCCACTTGGAAAATGGGGATCAGGGTCTGGAAAGGGCTTAAGGTCCTAGCCCGACAGGTCTCACGGTTCAGCAAGCCAGCTCCTGCAGCATCTTCGGCCACCTGCCCTGCATCAGGCAGATAGGGTCTGCTGCTTACTTGACTTTCATGGGTTTTATCCTGCTGCCCATCACCATAGCATCTGGGCATCATGTCAAACCAACAGCAACAGCGCAGGCCCTAGTGGGTTTCATGGAGTATCTGGTGCAGCAGCACATGGCCCCCAGCTCAGGAGCGCCACCGGTCTTGGGCCCCCGTCTCCCTTCTTAAGCAGGAGCCGTTACTTCCTGGTTAGCTCTCCAAGCGCCAACACACTGGTTGAATGCAGCCAAGGCTAGGAGGGGCGGGAGAGGAGACCCCAACTTCCATGGTCAGGGTGGGGGGGCAGTGAGATGAAGGCGCTTGTCTGGCCTTCTTCCCTTAAGAGCTCAGCCCCCAGTAGCAAGACCATCAAATAGAGCTACTGTAATCTCAGGGCAGGGGACACGTGGTGCTAGGTGGGAACTCGGTGATGGCCTCAGCTGGCCTCAAACCATGTGGGAGATGGGTAGGACGACTCCCCGCAGCAGCTCCGGGTTCCTCCCCAGTCATCTATCCTCCTCACTCTGTCTCAGACAATCCCCCACCCCCATCTCCCTCTGACTGCCTTGGAAGACTGTCCCCGCTCCCCCTCCCCGCAGAGATTTCATTCCACTCACTCCTGTCTGCTCATGCCCACCTCCCCAGTGCTAGGGATCAGCCGTGGGGCAGAGGGAGGCAGCTCAGTGGGAGAGGGAAGAGGGGGACCCAGGCTGGGACATGTGGGGGATCCCTGCAGCAGCTCTGCCTCCTTTCCCCCCCCCCCCGGGCAGCCCCTGCCCCCACCCCTCAGGAGCTGCTCTGGGCTCCAGCCGCTTCCCAGCTCCCTCCCCACAGCAAGCAAGTGGGGCCATCAGCTTCTAAGCTGAGAAGTGGGAGTCAGGAGCCGCCTCCTGTCCCCCTCTCGCCACACACGTACCCTGCCCACACCTTCCCTCAACCCCCCTGCCCTCTGCTGAGCCACCCCAGAGCTAGAGCCAGCCCACCTTCCTCTCCAAAGAGGAGGGGGGAATGGACAGAGCAGGCACAACAGGGATTTGAGCCCCCCCCCCCCTCCCCCATCTGGCCATTCCCACCTCTTGCCACAGCAGCCCATTAGCCCTTATGGCGCTGGCCAGTGGTTGCTTGATGCCTGCCCCTCCCCTCCCCCCCGCAAAGAGCCAGCTGGCTTGCAGAGCCAGCAAGGGTGGTTTGGGAATAGGTTCCTTCTATGGCCCAGCTGGCCACGTTGTCTGGGGGAGGCTGAGCAGGATGCCTGCCTGTGCCAGAGCCTAGCCCCAACCCTTGGGTGGGAGAGCACCCTCCTCCCCCCCCCCCAGCTCCTGGCTTGCTGAAGGGAGGGGGGATCTGCCCCAGTGGCAGGCGGCCTCATTCCTTCTGGGCCTGGCCCCCATGGGCAGTGCCAGAGCCCCGGCTGTGCTTGGCAACCTGGCGCAGGTCTCGCACGGACCGCACAGTCCAGTGAGCCAGCTCCTGCAGCACCTTCAGCCCCCGCAGCTTCATCTCGAACAAGCTGTGACGGCCCGGGTCCTCGGGGCCGGCTGCCTCCCAGGCTGGCCTGCTGTGACCCAGCAGCGCCAGCAGCTGCTCCAGCTGGTAGGCCAGGGCCGCCACCTGCAGCAGGACGGCCTGGATGGAGGCGTGGAAGTCCGTGTCCAGCGGGGTCAGGTGAGACCTCTGCTCTTCCAGGACCTCGCCCAGCAGCGCCTGGAATGCCCGGTACGCCTGCAGGTTGGCGCCCAACTGCTCGGCCACCGTCAGCTCGCCCCCTTGCTCCACGGCCGCAACTGGCACGCCATCCACCGAGTCCAGGCTGATGGTCCTGTCCAGCCCCTGCCTCTCCACCTGAGGGGGGAGGTTCAGTTACAGAAAGATCAGCCCCCCACTCTCCCCTATTAGCCCCACCCACTCCCCTCCCTTCTCCACCTAATCATCTCCCCTTCTCCCACGCCATCACCCCAAATCCACCCACTCCACTTCACCAGCCCCCGCAGCCAAACCCAATCACTCGCTCCTTTCTTGATAACCAGAAACCATGCCAGGGAGAAGAGAAATCCCAGTGTCACTGAGACAGACTGTACCCCACATTCACCCTTTTAACAAGACTATGATAAATTCTGTACAAAGTATGCCTTGTGAAGTATCATTCAAAAACTCATAATCTGCTGAACATTATTGTCAGAGTAAAATGTGTGGCAACATTGTATGTAAAGTTATAAGATTCTACTGTGTAACATTGCTGTGATATGTTCCAGAGTTAGAAAGGCAAGCCCAAACCAGTTCTTCAGAGACAGACACACTGGCACCCCAGCCATGTATCAGCATGATCAATTGGACAATCACCTAGTTAAATGGCCATTCTGTGGCAGGAAGAAGGGTGTGAGCGAGAACTTTACATATTGACAATAGGACAACTGGGAGCTTCTGTGTAAACAGACTGCCTGTTGCCTGAACCCCAGTTAAAGGTAATCCTACAAACGGTGAGAAGGGTATAAGAATGGAGGACACACACAACACAAATCACTTCTCTCCCCCCCATCTCTACTCAGGACAGCTACAAAGCTTGAAAGACAAAGGAAACATCTTTGAACTGGGGCAAGGATCCCGGCTAGGAGGCTTTTCAGCCAATCCAGACTGCTGTAAGCTTATACTGAGAAAAATCTTTGGTTTTTAAGCTCACTTCACTTGTTAGGTATAAACTGGTGTTTTATCTTTTTTCCCCTTGGAAACCAATTCTGACTTCTATGCCTCATTACTTGTAATCACTGAAAATCTCTCTCTTTCTGTAAAAAGCAACAGAGAGTCCTGTGGCACCTTATAGACTAACAGATGTATTGGAGCATAAGCTTTCTGTAGTTAATAAACTTGTTTTATCTAAACCGGTGTTGTTTGGATTGAAGTGTTTGGGAACATCCACTTGAGATAGCAGGGTCTGTGCATATCATTGTCCATTGATGAAATGACGGCCTTTCTATGAGCTTGTATCATCAGTGGGTGCTGGGCTGTACAAGATGTACAGACTCCAAGGAGACAACTTTTGTGGGGAAAGGGATAGCTCAGTGGTTTGAGCAGTGGCCTGCTAAACCCAGGGGGGTGAGTTCAATCCTTGAGGGGGCCATTTAGGGAACTGGGGTAAAAATCTGCCCGGGGATTGGTCCTGCTTTAAGCAGGAGGTTGGACTAGATGACCTCCTGAGGTCCTGTCCAACCCTGATATTCTATGATTCTACATGTCTGGGGAAAGGTCTGCGAATGGTGTTGCCCTGTATGTAATTCATGAGTGGCTGACCAGAGCATTCATGTAATACAGCTGGGGGTGATTTTGCATGCTAAAGACGGTGTGTGAACAGACCTGGAGTGGCGGTTCTCACAGCAAAGCAGTGTAAAAGGCACCCCAGGCTGGAATATTGAGGGGACAACTGTCCAGCAGTCCAAATTGTAGCCTGGGGAATGTCAGTCACTTATCACTCGCACACTGAGCCAGACCACAGTAGGGCCAGGGAAGGAAGGGGAAGCTTTATTATGAACCAGATTGCTACTGGCACTGCCCTGGGCCTTGGCTGCTCCACATTGTCTGAACAATGGAGAAATGAGCAAGGAGACGACAAGAGCTTGCAAAATTGTTGCTAGCGAACCCACCAGAAGGGACAGGGTAGCCTAGCCTCTGCTGTTTTGGGTTAGCCTCAGTCAGCCCTTAGCTGGGACAGCTAGGGGGTAGCTACCAGCCAGTGTTGTGTCCCCCTCTGTCCCTGATCCACAGAGGAGATGGGTCTGCTACAGTCTCCACCTACCGAGGCTGGTTCTTTAGCTGAAGATGCAGCAGGTCACGCTGGAAGTCCCTGTTTCAAGCCCTGTTGTCAGCAAAAACAGGAGCCAGCCCCTAGGTGCTGCCTATGGCGGTACTGGCCATACATACATGGTAGGGGCCTCTGAAAAAAGTTTGTGGGGGGTGATGCTGGATAATCAACTGAATATGAGCTCCCAGGGTGATGCTGTGGCCACAAGAGGTAATGCAATACTAGGATGCACAAATGGGACTCTCGAGGCGAGAGTATTTGACACTGGTACAATCACTGCTGGAATACCATGTCCGGAGCCAGAGCCCACAATTCAAGAGGGATGTTGATACATTGGAGAGGGATTAGAGAAGAGCCAAGAGAATGATTAAGGGATTGGAAAACCTGCCTTACAGTGAGAGACTCCAGGAGCAAAATCTATTTAGCTGAACAAAAAGAAGGTTAAGGGGTGACTTGATCACAGTCTATAAGTACCCACCTGGGGAACAAATATTAAATAATGGGCTCTTAAATCTAGCAGAGAAAGGTCTAACACAATCCACTGGCTGCAAGTTGAAGCTAGACAAATTCAGGCTGGAAATGAGTACATTTTTACTGATGAGAGTAATTACCCATTGGAACAATTTACCCAGGGTTATGGTGGATTCTCCATCACCGACAGTTTTAAAATCAAGACTGGATGTTTTTCTCAAAGCTCTGCTCCAGGAATGATTTCGGGGCAGTCTTCTCGCCTGTGTTTTGCAGGAGTCCGACTAAATGATCACAATGGTCCCTTCCAGTGGTGGAATCTATGAATTTAGGGGTCACTCCTCTCCTAAACAAGCCCCAAACTAATGGAAAAGCAAAACGGTGGGAACTCTGCAGGAGTTGCCCTCTAGAGCTGGCTAGAAGATCCCCGCTGGAAAGCTTCCTGGTGAAAAGTCAGGAGCATTCAAGGAAGGTGCGAGGATCAGGGGAATTTACAGCAGGGCTTTTCCAGAGCTTGGCACCCAGTGCTCCCTGGGCTCCTGTGATAGTGCCAGCCCACATCACCCATGTGCTGGTGGAAAGCGGATTCAGGACCTGACTCAGATTCCATGAACCATCAGCTCCGTTTCTTTCTCTAGCAGCGCCCACAAGGTGACACCAGGCCTGAGGCACCTTGAGCACACCCACCTTCCCCCCAACCAAGTTCTAGCATCTGTTGAGACAAACCCAAGGTCCTTCCCCTCCCCCCACCAAACCTCCCACTGCATTTTGGGGTAAAGGGCAGGAACTTTAACCCATACCCTGCCTGAATTCCCACACCGCCCAAAGATGTACGTTCCCTCCCACTGACGGGTCAATTGGAGACCGTTTCAACTGCTGCACAGGGGGAACGTGTTACATGTCCTCTCTGTCCCTGATCCAGAGGGTGCGGGTGAGGCCGTAGCAATCTTTATCTCGCTAGTTCAATCCCCAGAAGGGTGTGCGTGATGCATGCTCTCAAGCATGAGTCACGTTCTACCTTAGAGGTGGCGGTTTCTCTGCTTCAGGGGTGATAGAAAAGAACAGAACCTGCCCTAGAGGTGCAGTAGGACAAAGGAGAAGAGCCTGGATTCTCTGCAACAGGTGGAAGAGACATTGGTAACTCACCTCCCTACCAACAGGGAGAGGGGGAAAAGCACAGGAGGAATTCAGTCTACACCTTACCTTCATGAGGCTGCACAAGGACCCTTTTACTCACCTGGCAAGTTCCATCCACTGGCTGAGCTGATTGACTGAATACCCCCAACCCCTCCCCATGCTCATTATAAACCTGTATCAAATATGGGAAGTTGCACCCAAACCCAAGGCAGGGAGGTCAAACTAGAGCCACACCCTTTGCTTTTAAAGGCAGTGTTGGTGGCAGAGCAAGGTGCCACCGTGCTTGGCTGCCAGGCGAGATGTCGCAGCTCAGGGATGGGCCTGGGAGGAGACTCACATAGGACTCCAGGAGGCTGGCCACGTCGGAGTGGATCTTCCTGGCTAGGAGGATGATGCGGCTGCAGAGGTTGTGGTGTTGGAGGGTCACAGGGGATTGCTCGGCCGAAGCCATCACGCCAGCCGGCTGTCCCAGATGCAGAGAGCAGCTGAGCCAGAGAGATCACACGGGGCTGCGCCACGGCCAAGCCAGAAAAATCCCTTGCTCAGCTCGCACATTCCAGCTCTAGAGAGCATTAGCCACTCACGCGCCTCTCTCCCCCAGAGGCCTGGGGAGAGACTGAACATGTCTGCCATGGAGATCGACAAAGGCAGATTTTTCATATCTTACCATGTCCCTCCTCCACGCGCCTTCAAGTTGCCTGGCCCAGAATCAGTCTCCCACTCACTCCACCCTTCCTCCCCCACAGCCTGTCTCCCCTACAGCTCTAGTCCACTCATCTGCGGCTACATCTGTCCCTCACAACTTGTATGAGGGGTAGTCTATTTTTTGTGAAGGTCCAAATTTCTTGGTCAAGGTCCAAACTCCAGGGAAAAGAATAAAAAATAAGTAAATAAAAAGATTTTGGAGTCTGTTCAAAAGCATCTGGCGATTGGGATTTGGCCCACGGTCCTATTGACTACCCCTGTTGTATACAGTTGCCAAATGGGTGTCCTGATAATCCCCCACTGAGATGAGACAAAGCCTGATATGATCTGTTATTTCCCGCATCCTCCCTGTTCTGTCTGGGAAGTTCTCGCTCTTTCCTTTCGTGCTGAGCCAGGTCTAGTGCCCATAACCCTCTTTTCCCAGACCTGGAGTCATTTCACTAGCTAATGTTAAGCAACGACAAATCACAGCCCGATAAATGAATATAAGAGAAAATAAGCATGCATGCTGCATCCACACTTGAATTTTCTTGTCCAGCAAAGGTGATCTGATCAACAGCCAGAGACTGCAACCATTCCACAGGGGCCAAGCTTTGCCAAAACAGGTGTCTAAATAAGTGACTTGATTTTCCAAAATGCTGAGCACCCTATAACTTCCCACAGCAGTCCACGGGAGCTAGTGGCTCAAGCCATCCCTTTTAGGCTGGTTTTAAAATCTTGGCCAGCACTCCCTACTAGGTTTGTCTACTGAGCCCGTCACTGCAGAGAGGCAAGGGATGTTTTCTATCACCATGGGCCGCTTCTCTCCCCTTTCCCCTTGAGTTGAGACTGGAGAAAGCACCACTCACATTGCGGGAGCTCAGGCCCAGAGCCCCCAGCGGAGAACTCGCAAATCCAGGACAGCATGCGCAACTGTTTCTGCACACTGTCAGTTTATCTGGACCCAAATATGGACTTGGAAAGATTTGGTGCTCTCCTGAGATTCAAAGGGTCCCAATGCTTTTAGTGGTGACTGTGTCCTTCTAGGCAGAAGACAGCCCTTGCACACTCACGTCACCAAACAGCAGACAGCTCAACCTGATTTCCAGACTTTTGACCACGATCCAAACTGGTGACGCGAAGGGAAAAAGCCCCATCCAGCAGGCAGGATACTAGTGCCATCCATCCTTACCACCCACATCCCTGCTTATCTGCAGTCCTCTGGGAATTTAATTAGACATTTACCCTGCTCAAATGTAACTGAAAATAATGGCTCCCACCCTGCTTATATATAACCATGCCCTTCCCCTGTGATCCCAGCATAATCCACTACAACCACTGCAGACAAGCTGCATGCACCAAGACAAACAACTTTTATTGTGTTTTCCTTTATACATTTATTTTGGTTATGTCTTACCCAGATTAAGAGAAAACGAGTTGAAAAGCAGAGTATCCCTTTATTAAATTTTACATTACCCTTTCCCCAACTTGGGTTCAGGTAGCTACCTGGGCTCCCCCTCTCCCTGTGGGACAAGACTTCTAGCAATCAAAGGTTTGTCAGCTTATGCATCTCCTCTCCCCAGCTTTTGTTCCACACGAGAGGGGTGTGCCAATGCAACAGCTGTGTTGCCACCTGGTGGCTACTGCAGGTAGTGCTGCTAAGCAGTATAAAGTTTAACCCCCCCTCCCCATTGGCAGGTTTCATGCTAATCCAGGTTGTCCCCCCTGCCTCCCCACCCTGTCCCAGGAGCTGAAGGATGCCCAGCCAGCTTTCAGGAAGCATCAATGCCAGATGGAGTGGCAGCAGAGTGACACAGCGGGCGGCTGATGCCCCATGCACAAAGCAAAAGCCCCTCTGCACAACTCCCATGCAAGCTTAACCTTGATGGTGGGACGCGAAGAGGCAACTCCAACTGCGGAGAATGCAGCTTACATGGGGAGTTCCCACACTGACCACTAAAAGGAAGGGGTGGGGAGTGATGTTAAGTCAGTCACCACAAACCAGCCTACGTGAAAGGGGAAAAGGAAGCACCCTAAGCCCAGCTCCCCAATGTGCTCCCGCCGCCGGAGAAAAAAATAAATACATGGGGGAAAAAAATACAAAAAAGTTTATTGCAAACTACTACAATAATTTATTGAAGCAAACTGCATGCGAGTGGTGGGAAAGACACGGAGGGGGAGAAGCAGCAGGAAGGCATTGAGTGTCAGTTTTAGTTTTTTAAACCCGAGGCTGGAAGTTACACAGGTCTCTCCTGCCCTGGAGGTTAGAAGGCTGTGTTTAAGGACAGAAACAATTGGATGAGACCAAAGGGGGGAGGGAGGAAGGAAGGTTAAATCAGAAGAGTGTGTGGGATGACGGCAAGGAAGTGACAGGGATAGGAAGGACTTCAGAGCCGAATTCCCCACTCATTGCTGCCTGCTGGAAATGGGAGAAACTTTCCCTCTACTGGAGAAGTTGAACAGCCCACATCCTTATTTCCCAGGCGAGGTGACTGGGCTGCATCACTCTGCAGGCAAGTCATGGGGCAGTCTCCACAGCAGGCTGTCTAGCTATTGCACCACCCCAGAGTGAGATTTCCACCCAACAGCATTTTAGTGCCATCCTTAGAAATAAAAGGAAATTGATAAGGCAAAGTTCTCCTTTTAGTGTTCCCTGGAAGGCCCGGTCTGCATCAGACTTCAAACCACGTGACGGAGGCTTTCCACAGAGCTCCCGCAGAACTGGTCTGTAGCAGTGTCTGGCTGGCTGACCAGCCAGCCAAAACTAACCTGCACCACAATAGCTTTTAATCATGCAAGGTCAGGACCTAGACTAGAAGAGTTTTAAACAGGTGTCAGGAGATGGCCACAGCCGTCCTGGCCAGCAAAACCACACATCTAGGGCTAGTTGAAAGCTTTCCATCAAAACTGGTTTTGAGCAAATTTTATTTAATTCAGTTATCTGCAGAAAATTTCAGCTTCCTGCCCAAAAGCCAAAATCTTCAATTTGGAAATGTTAAAACGGTTTTGAGGTTTATAACTGAAATGAGACATTTCAACATTCCAAATGAAAGTTAGTTGTGTCTCATTTCAACATTAAAGCACATCTTCCTGAGCTGCTGTTGCTGGGAGTTGTAGCTCCGATGCCTTAAGCCCCCATTCCATTCTTAAAAACTTATGTTCTCAGCTGGACTACATCTCCCATGATGCACCACAACCATGTGACTAGATGAGACAACCAATCTATCAGAAAGAGGGAAGAACATGGTGCATCCCGGGAGATGCAGTCTGACCAGGGAGCCCACCCCATAGGGTGACCTGCAGCAGCTCAGGTAAACACAGTTTAATGTTGAACTGATCCAAACTGAAGTGAATTGTTTCACAATATGTTTGACAAATGTGGGTCGACCTGACCAGAAACAAGACATTTTGCTGTGATTTTCCCAAAAGATTTCAGCGGTCAGCCTGTTTCCAGTTTTTAGACAAAAGTTAAAAACATTCTGTGATAAATTTCCAATGAAAATGAAATTCTTCTAGTTTGTCAAACTTTTCTGCAGAAAAATTCCATTTTCCAACCAGCTCTACAACAAACAAGTTTTGCTGGCTCGGTGTTTAAACAGGGTATTGTAACTTCCTCCTGAACCACATGGACACAAGCAAACAGATTATTCCTCGCTTTTTCCAAAAAGCAAACAAATGTAAGGTCACTGCACGAAGTTTCTGACAATGGACAGAGCAAAGATCTGCGCTCAAGACTTAAGATACATTATGTCCTAAACCTTTCTGAAGTGTCTTAATTACTAAGCTATGCATGCCCATCTCTCGCTCGCAGGCAAAACCACACCACCATGTCTCACAGAAACTAGGAACGTTTGCGAAAGCTGGCCTTGTAAGGAGCATGTGTAGGGGGAACACACCCCATGCTCTGTCCCCAGGGTGTCCATGTAGGGAGAGAAGTTGCCATTCCCGCAACCACATGTCAGTCAGTCTGCCTGCCTCTATTCAAATCATGAGCCCAGTCTCTTCCCCCCATAGCTGTATCTCTTTCAGGAAAGGAGAGGCAGAATTGGATGGGGAACGCGGTATCCTGCACCACTTAGTTATACATCTGTCACAAGACTGGAACAAGTTCCTTGGCTATCAGTGCTAATCCTTCCGATGGCAGGGAGTGAGGATGAATCAGTGAGAAAAAAAGGGTTAATGCAAGGAGCTTGGAATAAACTTGGGAGGGAGAGAGAACGCTATATAAGTTGTTTCTGCAGTTCAGAGCCCTAAACTAAGCTATTCATCCCCCACCCCAAAGCAAACAATTGCTCCAAAACTCCACAATGCAAATGGAGTTCCTCCCATGGGGTCTGTCACACTGCCCTGTTTACAACCAGCTACTCAGCTTCCGTAGTGCTTTCTTCACCCTGATTCTCTTTGTGGTGGGGATCAGTCCTAGCAGCTGCTGCTCCAGCACGGCTAACCCCTAGGAGTTCCACTGATGTCAAGGAGCCCACTTTGGAATAGCCCAACCCCCCGCAAATGTAATTAAAAACACCAGACCCTCTGATCAATAAATAAGGACTTTTGTTACCACCACACAAAAACGAAACATGTTCAAAGTGCAAATGACTGTCACCAATCGGAGCCTTCTCACTGCCTCTCCCACCCAGGGCTCTCGTACAGAGCCAAGCCCCAGCATCTCAGCAAGCGAGCACCATCTGAGCGCCAGGGCGTGCCCTCTACTTCCCATCAGTGACAGAGGGGAAGGGTGCGAGAGGGGGGACAGGTGCTGTTTTACAGCTCACCCTGCTGAGGGGCCCTAAAGTGCCAAGCCAAACTCCCAGACCCAGGAGGAAGAAGACAAGACTGCAAGGATCAGAATGCAGCAATGCATAGACGTTGGGCAGAGGGAGGCTTAAGAACGAGAAGCTGGTCCAGAGCCCAAACTCTTTCAAGTTTGCAAACAGGGATTTGTTGAGCAGGGAAGGCGCCTGGGCTTGGGGTGAGTGAGGGCCTCTGGCTGCTTCCCTTCACTCGGAGAATTCCTTTGCTCTGTCTCGCTCTAGTAACTGCAGCATCCCCTTTCTGAAAAGGGGCAGTAGGACAGAGAAGGGGTCAGGAAGCGGGGGGTGCTGTGATCCACGCTGGAGGGGAGCAGGCCCTTCGTTTATTTACTAGTATTTTAAATTTGTTTAACTTCTCTCTTTTTTAATAAGTTTCTCCATTTTTTTTTAAATACAAAGTCCGAGCTGTCCCAACAACCACGTGCTCCCTGCCTGCTAAGGTCCGGTAGAGTCAGAATCTTCAATCAGAACCTCTGTGGTGGCTCCCAGAATCTCCGTGTTCATGACCAGACCTTCCGTGCTCCCGCTGCTACCGCTGCCAACGAAGATCTTGCCATCGGCCATCAGGCTCATGCGCTCAGCCCCACTGCAGTACGCCTTTGGCATCCCGTCAGGGTTCAGCAGTAGGCACTCGCCAGGGGCAGTGCTTCCCAGGGGGTCAGGGAGGAGGGGAAGGCCCTGGCCATCGGTGGGTGGGGCAATGGACTCTGGACTAGTGCCCAGGATGTCGGTGCTGGTGATTAGGGCGCCTGCATTGGCAGCTAGTGCTTCAGCAATAAGCACCTCTGGGTGGCTCTTGGCCTTATGTGCCACCACGCTGTCCTTCTTCTCAAACTTCTTGCCACAAATGTTGCAGGAGAACTGGTAGAAAGAGTCTGCGTCATGCTTTTTCATGTGCCAGTTCAGAGAGGCCTTCTGCCGGCAGGTGAAGCCGCAGATCTCACACCTGGGGAGTGGGAGGGAAAAAAAATATTAAAAAAAGAGGTCAGTAGGGGAACATGGACACAAATAAGGCGATGCAACAGAGAATGCAGGCATATGAAGGCCAGACACAGAATCGCAGACCGGCGCACAAGGCAGAGTCAGCTGTGGCCAGGGAAACGTGGCCAGTTGAAGGAGGTAGAGGCATATTTCAAAAGGCAAGGCAAGGCAAAGCAGGAGTACTCACTGTAAAGGCTTCTCGCCCGTGTGGATCATCCGGTGCACTGCCAAGTTGTGGGAACTCTTAAATGCCCGGGCACAGTATTCACAGATATAATCCCTTTGATCTGTAAAGCAGCAGACACATCTCAGCTTAACACCTGCATCTGGATCAGAACCACATTCTTGGGTTGAAAGTCCACTCATCTGAAAGTTGCCCTAAGACCCCACTTTTAATTTTGAAGGTTCCTGGGTGAAGCTTCCTGAAAGCGAGGCAGCAATTTAAGAGTTAAGAACTGTCTGATCCCACCAGGACTAATGAAGGAGGAAGCATCTCAGGATGCTCAACAGCAAGCCCTGTGGATTATTAAAGGTAGAGCTGATGGGCTCGAAAGGGAATCTTGACCAATCCCACATGCTTGACAAGGTGAAGCCTGACACGAGCATCTTAAATATGGAGAAAACAGGATGACACTGTTGCAAAAAGGCAACCTGTATGCCAAATAAAATAATGCTACAGTACAAACCCAAAGGCTTATTTCCACCTACTCGCACTGCCTAATGGGTGTGCGTGAGCAATTAGGCAGTAGTCCCAGCAGGAAGGGAATAACCACCAGTCATCTGCACTACCTAGGTTAGACTCTTCCTCACCTCGGGAGAGGTGAGTGTTTTCCCCTCTCCAACCATCCATGGGATGATGGGTTGGATTCAAGTCTCCCCACCTCCCCCAGTACCTGTGTGGTGTTTGGCATGCCGTAGCAGCTGCTTCTGGAGCCGGAAGAGCCGTCCACAGGAGGGATGGGGACACACATATTTCTTCTTCAGCAGATGCTGGTATTTGATGTGATGCTAGGAAAGACGACGAAAAAGTTACAAACCTTCTCCCTGGCTGACTAAAGGAACTGCTGAAAATCAGATCCCAGGTGACAAGTTAAGCAACGTGACAGACCATAAGGGCTACAATCAACCTCCTTGTGCATTGCAGGAGAGCTAACAGGATGCAATTACACCAGACTCTGAGATCTGATGAAAAGCAGAAATACAGGTGAAGAGGCACATATGGTACAGTTACAACGGGGCTGGGCTTAGCTTCATTACTTGTTACTGGCTAGTAAGAACACCTAGCTCTTCTTTAGTGCTTTTCATCAGTAGATCTCAAAGCACTTTACAAAAGGAGGTCAGCATATTATCACCATTTTACAGATGGGGAAACTGAGACACAGGGAGGGAAAGTGACTTGCCCAAGGTCACCCAGTGGGCCTCTTCCAGAGCTAGGAACAGAACCCAAAACTCCTGCGTCCCAGTCCAGTGCACCACCTTCTAAACCAGTGCCTCCCTTACCAAACTGCATTAAAAAGGAACACTGCAGTGAAAGGTGAAAGAGTGGCAGCTCCTTGACCCCAGATCCAAATGAGTGGAAGAGCCTGACTGACCTGCAAATAGCGAGGGTGGGCGAGGACTGTGCCACAGCCTTCCATCTCACAGCGTACATACTGTATTGGAGGCTTCTTCCTAAGAAGTACATGGGAGAGTAATGCACAGGGAGGTTAGATGGAAAATATGAAATAGATGCAGTATAGATTAAACAAGAAAGCCATTGCAGCTCACCAATAATGTGGAAGTGACGAGGTCACCAGATCAACTGTCTTGTGAGTCAACACATTTCAACTTGTGCTCTCCCCTGTAACTCTCCACCCCTAGGACTGCTCATGGGTTTTAGCCACATGTGCTCATCACCCAAGAGATGACAGTGACAGAGCGCCTGTAGCCTTATCATTGGCTTCTGCCATGCTACCGACCAACTCAAAATGACCTGACTGCAAGAATCCATCATGGTGGTTTTAGAGTGAGCTACAATTATTTCTAAACTATGCCCAATAAAAACTTGTATGAAGTAGCTGGTTCTTAGGGGGTTAAGCTCCTCCATACAAGGAATGGAAAGGATGAAAATCTACAGTAAGGAAGGTGGAGAAAAGGTAAGTCACACTCACCTTCTTTTAGGCAGCCGTGGGCTCTTGTCATCTTTTCTCCTCCTTCCCCTCCTGTGATAGGATTACAGAGATAGGATTAAAAATTATGCTCCTTTGCAAGGCATAAGGGCACATAGCCTTTGGATCAGGGTCATATAGAGTACATGACCTCAGATAACCAGCATCCATCCAAACATTAATACACATGTTGCAGCCCCCAGCATGCTACACTAGAGGAACTCCAAGTGATGGGGGGTTTTCTTTCAGTGGGAATGTGCCACTCACATAGGGATATTCCTCCATAAGAACTATTAACAAGAACTTTGGTTTTTGTATTCTTATGCCACAAGAGGGTGCCAAACCCACTAATCCAGCTATGCTCAGTCCATGTAGCTAGCTTCTGTACTCACTGCTCTGGATCTCAAGCAGAATGAAGGGTTGAAAAATCAAAAAAGGTCCTCGGGAAATTGTGCTTTTTCATCTACTGTTTTTCCCTGCAGCCAAGTATTCATGTCATATAGATCAATTATTTGTTGCGTAACATCCAGAGGCCATCAAGATGATAAATACCATACAAACACATACAAAAGACTTTGCTTGTACCAAAGAGCTCACAGAGAATCTTTAAAACATATACTAGTAGTCACAAAACATTTCTGTATAGTGAAAAAGAATCAGACTCATAGGGTTGGAAGGGATCTCAGGAGGTCATCTAGTCCAACCCCCTGCTCCAAGCAGGACCAATCCCCAGACAGATTTTTACCCCAGTTCCTTAAATGGCCCCCTCAAGGATTGAACTCACAACCCTGGGTTTAGCAGACCAATGCTCAAACCACTGAGCTATCCCTGTTAACACACAAGCACCACAGAGAACCAAAGAAAGTGGAGCCCGCACTGACAGCGATGAGGGGTATGGCTTAATAGAAGAGGTTGCTCTGATGTGACAGTACCTGGGACAGTCAAGCTTCTCAACGACACTATGAAGTTTGCTCAGTTTATAGGACGTGTTTTTGACTGTCCAGAAAACAAGTTGGGATCGGAAAGTTAAGTTAGGTCCCTTTTGGCTCATATATAAGCACAAGAACTTCTGCACTCAGTGAATGTTAATAGTCAAGCTAATACAGAAGCCAGCTCACTCTCCATTGCTATCTGCTCTGCTCAGCTAACAGGCATAACAAAAATAGCAAAAACCTCATGTCAGAAAAGCAATCAGGTATGACTTGGACACACGAAGATTTGGAGTAAGACAGCTCTTTTGTTAAAAAGATATATTAAAGGATTGATATGATGCATGTCATAAGAATCTTTTCAACTCTAAAGGTGTTTTGTTGCTTTTCTCTCAGCGCTCTCTAGTTTGCAATATCGAGCACTCAAGAATTGAACACCGTAGCCCATGTGATTGTCCAACTGTGACGAAGTAGGTTTTATTCACCTTGTTATGTTGTATGTGAGTCTTACTGTCCTATACTAATACCGTGTGTACCTTAGTTTCCCTGTGTACTGCACTGATACTTCAGTGGTGGGAATTGGGTGTGTGTGATTTTTGCTGAGCCACTCAGGGCAGGTGAGGCTGCCCAGCTGTTTGCACCTATGTAACCTGAGACCCAGGAGGGGGGATGCAACCAGGTGACATCTTTTGCCCAGGAAGTGAGAAAGGAGGAGGAGGAGCAACAGGAGGGGCGGGGGTGTTGGGAGGTCGGATCGCTGGAAGCTGGTAATCTGCGTGGGGGGACTGGAAGAGGGGGAGTCCAGGGCGTCTGGCCCAGGATTCCCAAGATGAACTTGGCTGAAAGTCACTGACTTCTGTAATAGCATGCTCTGTTCTATGCTGTGTTCCTGTTGACTAATAAACCTTCTGTTTTACCAGCTGGCTGAGAGTCATGTCTGACTGCAGAGTTGGGGTGCAGGGCCCTCTAGCTTCCCCAGGAGCCCCGCCTGTGCAAACTCGCTGCGGGAAGCGCACGATGTGGACGGGGATGCTGAATGCTCGGAGGTCAGACCCAGGAGACAGTATGTTCAGAGACTGGCTTCATACGGAGTAGTTCCAGAGCATTGACCTGGTGACTCCGTGACACCAACACACATCCAGACACAAAAAGCTTTAAGTGTGGTTCTGCTCTGAAGAATAATTGTATAAAAAACTTATGCAACAGACCTGCCTAAAGTAACTTGTTACTTCTGTTAACACTGCAACACAAATATATTTATAGCAGAGAGATGGATCCTTTCCTGGCTCACAAAGCAGAATCGTTAACAACACTATTTGCTGAATTTTTATTGTTGGCGATATGTGAGCTAGTAAGAACCCACAGGGACTCTTAGATCTCAAAATGAGCTCACAGGAATGGCATAATTTTAATTCCTCAAACTGAGCATGTTTGATCTGGAGTCACTAAGACATCAAGGAGCCCCACAAAGCCAGGGTTTAGAAGAGTTACTTTTCTGAGGACTACTGCACTTTAATATTAGAGTTGCAGAAATATAATCAACTACAGCTGAAGAACAGATACCACAGTTGGGGACTGAACTCCACATACAGCTGATTTTTTGGCAGTGCAGTCCAGCAGAGCGAGACCTGCTCTTCTCCCTCTCCCATCCAGAAGTTCTCTCGAGATTAAAATGTCCCTTTTTACCTCATGCTAGAGTGAGGCCTTGACTTAGACCAGCAGATCCCAAACTTTATTGGTTCGTGCACCACCTTCTTAAATTGTTGGGAAGTGAACTGATGGAACACTATGATTGCATACCTCCAGTGGCAAATGCACCCCAGTTTGGAAACCCCTGAACCTAGATCAGAGGTTTTCAACCTGTGGTCTGTGGACCCCTGGGAGGCTGCAGACTATGTCGATTTCTAAAGGGGTCTGCACTTCCATTCGACTTTTTTAGGGGTCTGCAAATGAAAAAAGGTTGAAAACCACAGCCCTAGATGCATCCCAGCTGATTTATCTCAGTTGCTAAAGAGAAGAGCTTCTTAATGTTTAGCTCAAGAAGCCACAGGGCAATGAAAACAATTCTTGAAGCTTTTGAGGTTCCACACAGAATGCTTGCAAGTTACTTTTATGTTTGCTTTTTTTAACAGGATCCTGCCTGCTTGTTGCAAAATTTTATTTGCCTCAAGACAATTTGGAAAAGTCTAGACAAACAGTGCGTGGCAAGAAGGGGTGTAAATCTCCAGCGTACCAGGCTTCTGAGCATTAACTGGCCATACAGACCCAGGTGCCATGTACTAAAAGTTCCCTAGTGCATTCTGATTTACCCCACTTTGAAACTGGAGTCACTCAAAGTGCACTAGAACGGTTAGTGCAGTGCAGCAGGGTCCCTACAGCGGACTAGTGCAAAGGAGACTTATACCCTAGCTTGATGCGAACTATTTGTTTGTCTAGAGCAGTGGTTTTCAATCTTTTTTTCCATTTGCGGACCCCTAAAAAATTTAGGCCATGAATACTGCGTGCAGTTCTGGTTGCCCCAACTTGAAAATGATACATTAGAAATGGAAAAGGTGCAGAGAAAAGCAACAAAAATGATTAAGGGTATGGCACAGCTTCCATATGAAGAAAATTTAAAAAGACTGGGACTATTCAGCTATGATAGAGGTCTGTGTAACCATGGTGTGGAGAAAATGAATAAGGAAATGTTATTTACCCCTTCACAAGAACCAGGGATCACCTAATGAAATTCATAGACAGCAGGTATAAAACAAACAAAAGGAAGCACTTCTTCACATAACACACCATCAACCTGTGGAACTTGTTGCCGGGGATGTTGTGAAGGCCAAAAGTATAACTGGATTAAAAAAAATTAGATCAGTTCATGGAGGATAGGTCCATCGATAGCTATTAGCCACGATGGTCAGGGATACAACCGCATGCTCCGTGTCCCCCTAAGTCTCTGACTGCCTGATGCTGGGACTGGATGACAAAGGATGGATCACCTGATGATTGCCCTGTTCTATTCATTCCCTTTGAAGCACCTGGCATTGGCCACTGATGGAAGATAGGATACTGGGCTAGATGGACCATTGCTCTGACCCAGTACGGTCATTCTTAGGTTCTCTGTTTTCCCACATCCAAGCATGCCTGCCTCAGATATGAAAGAGGGGCACCTCTCCCATGGCAGTGTGTAAACAATACTCATGTCTTCCTGGATGCACATTACAGAGAAAAATCTGACTCTTCCAGACTAGTTTCTTTAGGCAGTCTCTTCTGCATTGGGCTTAAAAATGAGCACTGTGAATAACTGCTCCATCTAACAAGGCTTCTAATATAGTTTAGATGACCAGCAAAGATGGGGCCAATAGAAATGTGTTTAAAAACCATACAACTTAAAAAAACAATAAGCCATTTTTCACACTATGCTGCCTCATCCAGATTGGCTGGCCACGCCATGTTACAAGACAATTTAGCTTGAACCATACTGAAATAGTGTTCTTTAATGTCTCCTTGCCCAGTAGAGACAGGACCTTAGAAGAGGTGATCTCCAACCAGGGTAAGGAATTTTGATCCTTTCAGCCTACTGATTTCAAATCACTTTTCAGGTGAAGAAGGGGAAAGAACCACTCCTGCCTCCCACAAAACTGTGAGGGGAAAGCATAAGACACTGTCCAGGATGCCTATGCAAAAACATACATGCAGGAATAGCTGTTCCTGGAATCTTTTACTCACTTCCTGGGTGGCTCCTCATCTCCCCGAAACTCACTTTCTTCTTTCACCTCCACCTCCACTTTAATCTCCTTCTGTTTCTCTTTTTCTTCCTTCCCCTTGCCTGCTTTCCTCCTTGGCTTTGGAGTGTCCCTGCAAAGATACAGATATGATACACTCTAGTACTCAGCAGAAATCCTCCATCTGTCATAGTGCCCTCTGCATTTACACTGCAACACCACTGCTCTCCCCCTCGCCACACATGAGCAATCCCTGGGAACTGCACAACTCTAGTAAAAACAACGAGGAGTCCAGTGGCACCTTAAAGACTAACAGATTTATTTGGGCATAAGCTTTCGTGGGTAAAAAAACATGGAATGAAAATTACAGATACAGGCATAAATAGATATTGGCACATCAAGAGAAGGGAGTTACCTTACAAGTAGAGAACCAATGTTGAAGGCCAATTTAGTCAGGGTGGATGTAGTCCACTCCCAATAATTGATGAGGTGTCAATACCAAGAGAGGGAAAATTGCTTTTGTAGTGAGCCAGCCACTCCCAGTCCCTATTCAAGCCCAAATTGATGGTGTTAAGTTTGCAAATGAATTGTCTTAACCATCCTTAGTGCCTCCCTGTCATATTCCTTCTGACCTATGCTTTTAATTAAGGATGATGAGGGGAGGGAGTTCAATAGGCAACTTTGGACTCCTATACAAATGTTACATACACCTCCCTGCAGAGACAGGGATAGCTCAAACCAAGGTTCAGGGAGAAGCTGGTAGTCAGTGGCACTCAAACCCAAGTCGTCTGAGCTGTTAGATAAGATAATTGTGCTGTTAGCTCTAAGCAGTGGAGACTCATCAATCTTGACTAATAGAGAACCATATTTATTTCAAAATATATGCTATAGCTCAAAGTTCTAGACTTGATGCAGATGCTATGTGGTGAGGTTCTTTGGCCTGTTTTCTGCAGGAGGTCAGAGTAGATGATCATAATGCTCCCTTCTGGTCTTGCAAGCTATGCATGTATATAATCCAGCATACCTTTCTAAGTGGGGTTTGTAGGTTTCGTCTCTTGGGTCATCTTTGAAGGGAATCTCTTCTTCACTGATCAGCATCTCCTCCTCTTCATCACTGCTATGATGGAGAAGGCAAAAAAAAAAGAGGTAGTAGAACTGCTTATATATCAGTGGTTCTCAAACTTTTGCACTGGTGACCCCTTTCACACAGCAAGCCTCTGAGTGCGACCCCCCCTTATAAATTAAAAACACATTTTTGTATATTTAACACCATTATAAATGCTGGAGGCAAAGTAGGGTTTGGGGTGAAGGCTGACAGCTGGCGACCCCCTGAGGGGTCCCAACCCCCAGTTTGAGAACCCCTGTTATATATGAAATAAGTCACTGCATGACACTCCCTGGAACGGGGAGGATATCCTTCAGCCAAGACTGTTTAGGGAAAATGAACAGACTATACAGAATAGGAACGGGACATGTGACAGATATGACAGTTTCCTCCTATATCCTGGCCAAACCTTATGGAATTAAGTTGAACCATACTGAATTAGGTTTAAGTATTTTAGGAGTTCACTGTGTTGAAAATGCACCTGTTTCTGTATTATTATGGAACGTCTCTAGGGGGGTGAGCCTGACTAATGTAAGCTCTGGGAGGGGTTCTGAGCTTCAAAGGACTATCTGAAATAATGCGCATTTTTTAAAGTGGGTTTCCCAGAAGTCTCTAGGGGGAGGTGTGTGCAACTGTAAACTCCTCTGGAGATGCACCGAACTCAGCCTTTGAAGCTTGCTGAGGAGGCGGCGGCCTTTTGTCTGCTGACCACTTGTTATGTGAGGACAGATTAAAAGGCCCCAAAGTGGATAAGAGAATGACTCTTAGATTCATGGGAGTGCTTGTTCTGAGTCAATGTGGTTATGAACTTGTAACCGCAGGGAAAAAAAATCCTGGTGAAAAACTGCCAGAGGCCTTGTTGAGGTTGAGGAATCTCTGGTAAGCTTGTTAGCATGCATATAGGTTCTCCTATTGTGTTCATGTTCTAGGTAATGCTTTTACCTGAAGAATATATGTGGTTGCTTAGAAAGAGCAATGTGGTAACTTAACTCTGGCAGTGACATTGCTTACAGCCTCTGAAGAGAAGGCCAAGAAGGCCTGCTAAGGCAGTCTGCCTTTGGGGAAATTCAGTGTAGTCAGGGAACTGTGCAGCCTGGGAGGGAAAGCAATGTGGGTCTCCTGCAGGAGAGAGGACAGATGGGGAGCCAGAAGCCTGAGTGTGTGCCCTTGCTGGACCATGGAGGGGGACTAGAGATGCAGTTGCCCTGAACTGTGACAGTATGCATCAGAGACAGCTTCAAAATAGACCCTCTAGGTACCGCACAGCAGACTCTGACTAACAGCCTCATGGGAACACGACCCTGCTTTACCTTTTCAAGCTTTACTAGGCTCTAGCAACAATGGGCCACCAAGCAACCTGGTTATAGGTTCTATTGAAGGAGCCCCATTGCTATGTAATAAGCCTGGATACAATCCACACTGTACTATTTACATCCCCACACCTCTACATCAGTGGTTTTCAAACTGCGGGTTGTGACCCAGTACTGGGTCACAGAATGTAAGGCACTGGGTCATGGCAGCTTTGGTCAGCACCGTCAACCGGGCCTTTAGAAGTCCCGGTCAGCGGTGCTGCCAGGCTAAGGCAGGCTAGTCCCTACCTGTTCTGACACCGCGCTGCGCCCCGGAAGTAGCCAGAAGCAGGTCCGGCTCCTAGGTGGGAGGACCACGGGGCTCCGCGCGCTGCCCCTGCACCGAGCTGGGGGGAGGAGTGCCTGCGGGCGAGAGCTGCGCGGAGCCGCTTGCACACCTCCGCCTAGAAGCCGGACCTGCTGCTGGCCGCTTCCAGGGCACAGCGTGGTCCGCAGTGCCAGTATAGGCAAGAAGCCTGCCTTAGAACCCCCACTGCGCCGCTGACCGGGAGCCGCCCAAGGTAACCTCCCCCCCCAACCCCATGCCCCAATCCCCTTCCCCAGCCCTGAGCTCCACCCCCCCCCCCAACCTGGAGCCCCTTCCTGCACCCCAAACCCCTCATCCCTGGCCCCATCCTAGAGCCTGCACCCCCAGCCCAGAGCCATGACCCCTTCCTGCAACCCAACCCCTTGCCCCAGCCCAAAGCCCCCTCCCACACCCTGAACCCCTCATTCCCAGCCCCACCCCACAGCCCTCACCCCCACCCTCTGCCCCAGTCCTGAGCCACTCCCACACCCCAAACCCCTCATCCCCAGCTCCATTGGGTCACAGGCATAAACAATTTTCTTCAACTGGGTTGCCAGAAAAAAAGTTTGAAAACCACTGCTCTACATTGTAAGATGTCACCTCCAATACATGGTAGGGAGGAAAGACCCAAAATTGAATGAAAATGGAAACTGAACTGGTCCTTCCATGGCAAGCTCAGGATCCATTAGATTGAAGAGTTAACTTTGGAACCATTCAAAGTGATACCACATCTCTTCCCATGGCCCTAACCAAAAAGAAAAAGGCCCAAACCAGAGCTTCCTACCTGATTCCAGTTGGAGACTGATGCTCTTCTGTGACCTCTGAAAAGAAAAGCCACCATTAGGTTTTTAATCACTGTTCACAAGGGACACAGACCAGACTGCAATGTGCATATCTGTGTGGAAGTATTTCTGCCAATGTTCAGCACTAGGATGTGCTGCAGTTGATGAGAATATGCTCAGGATAGCGAGGCACCATGCTTTTTGCCAGTGGTCTCTAGCAGATTGTTTGTGTTTTGGCACCAGTCTCCCACACCTAAATTATCAGCCTCAAACTGTTCTGCTGGCATTGTTCACACTTTAATCCCAATATTTCCCACTCCCATAATTGCTACATACCATACTCAAGCTGATCTGTGTTTGGTTCTGACTTGCAGATGAGCTGCAGGGATCCAGTCTTGGACCTGGAGCTGCGTGAATTTTCTGTGTCATGTTGGCGAGCAGCAGCAGCCGTCCTGCTGCTGCGCCAGCCTCGTCCGGGCCTGGCTGTACTGACAGGAGACCCGTGGGTGAGAATGGTGGAAACCTCTTCCTCCTCCCTCTCTTCTTTGGGATCTATGAGGGAAACACGCAAAGCAATTCCTAGGTTAACAATGAACACAAACCCGTCTCTACACTTTGCTGGCCATATTTCCACCAGTGTGTTGCTTATTCAATAATGGAGATGTCCCTCTATGTTCAGTAAGTGGGTGGAGGGCTGTGGACCTGGACTATAACACTGCAAAGTGATACAGATAGGCTACAGGCCAGATCCTTCACCTCACAGAGAAGAGCTCTTGGTACAGCATATAAACAGAGTCTTATCACACTTTTCTACCCATGTATTTTTTCTGGAAGCCACCCTGATCTCTGTAACTCAGACTAAAGATAACAAAATAATCTGATGTTTTTAAAAATTAAGTTTCTCAGGCGAAGGCTCACATGAAAAGGACTTAAAAACACAAACTGCCACACTGGGTCAGAAAAATCATCTATCTAGCCCAGTATCCTGTCTCTGACAGTACCAGAGCTTCAAGGCGAGCGTACAGAACAGGGCAATTTTGGAGAGATCCAACCATCTTCCATTCACAGCTTCTGGCAGTCAGAGAGGGTCACCCAAAGCATAGGGTTGGGTACCTGACCATCTTGGCTAATATCCATTGATGGACCTATCCTCCATGAACTTATCTAGTTCTTTTTTTAACCCAGTTATACTTTTTGGCCACCACAACATATCCTGGTAATGAGTTCCACAGGGTAACAGTGCATTGTATGAAAAGTACCTCCTCCTGTTTGTATTAAAACCACTGCCTATTAATTTCATTGAGTGACCCGTGGTTTTTGTATTGAGGGAAAGGGTAAACAAAACATCTCTATTCACTTTTCAAAACCATTCTGATGTTAGAAAACTCTATCATATGCCCCCTTAGTTGTGTCTTTTCTAACCTGAACAGCCTTAATATTTTTAGTTTCTCCTCGTATGGAAGCCATTCCATGCCCGTGATCATCTTTGTTGCCCTTTGTCCCCAACCAACCATCATTCTCCTATAACTTATTATAAAGCACTGAAACAGATTTCAGTAAGCAAGTTTTATGAAAGGTCTGCAAAAGTTTGGCCCACATTAAATATCTTGTTCATAGAATCGCCAAACACTGCTGTTTAAACTGAAATTTACACATTGCAAAAATCCTGAAGAATCTGAGCTGAGACTTGCTGGTTTCTATGCAAAAGCAAGCAACACAATCACCTGTAACAATTTTAACAAGCCCTTGCATTCTTAACCTGCATTTTCACTTCTTTATAACTACTAGAAGTTGTTCCTTTTGGGCTGATGCATTTCAGATTGATCCCCACATGTAAATGTTTGGGAAGTCAATAAAACTTTGTGGGAGCAACTTTCAGAAAAATCTTTTGTGCCCCAGTAATGCCAAGATTCCCCCCCATTTCCCACTTGCCATCAGATTAGCCCTAATGAAGCCAAGTGCTTCTTCACATTTAGTGAATCCTGGTGTGCAGAAGAAACGAATTGTTGGCTATGCTCAGGTATTTTGTTACTGTTTTAGAACAAAGTGCAGCTCTCCAAGAGACCTGCAATCCAAATTGAGCATCCATTCTTTCCTTTTTACTTGTCCATTTTAGCTCATTTGTATGTACTGTCTTTTCTAGGAAAGTCTGGCAAAGCAAGAAAATAACCTAGCTAAGTAAGCAATTTAGTTGCCCAACTGTAAATACCTAGAAGAGTTTTCCATTTGGACCTGCAGAAGAGGCAGTCCTAGTTTTGGAAGGATAGGCTGAGACACAGCTATTAAGTGCATCTCTCCCCGACAGTCACCCTCTCTTGATATCAGGGCTGAATTCTAATAGGAAAACAGCAGCCCAAATGCATGTGGGTGTGAAAACCATCCAAAGCACCATTCTGATACCTTAATTCAGAGTCCCAGAATTAATAAAGTCTGATGGGCAAAGTGAACAAAGTCTCATATCATGGTCCCCCCACCCAACCATCATGGATCTTCAATATATTCATGTTCTTCTGCGCTACTACTGATTCTTGAATTATTGGACCAGAGCCAAGTCTCCTGTGAGAAACCTGTGTTCCATCAACACCAGCTGGGATTTCTACCAGGATGCAGTCTCTGGAGTCCCTATGTAAGGTCCATCTGTTATATCAGCCTCTGGCTAAGAACTGTCTGATAAAACTTGAAGCTCTACTCCTCTCCAGATATTTGAAAAAGGCACTTACTGATTTCTCCTATTCCAGGGCCTCCTTGTTGTAGAGGAGGTCTGTAGGAGTATTTCTCTACTCTACTAATTTCTCAGTCTCTTTTTTGGAGTCGTCCACAGTTACTAGCTCAAATGCTTGCCTCTACTGCTACTCAAAGCTTTCTTGGCAACAGCAGTACTGTGAAACTGACATGATTCTTGACAGTTTCACTGCAGTCCAGAGGTAGGGAATAGCAACTGTGAAACAGACAAGAGTTGGTAATTTTACTCTACTGCTGTTCAAAGTTTAAGCAGTAACACAATGGTTCCCTCTGCAGCCTTAGGATACAGCCCCACAGAGAGTCATATTCAAAAGTCCCCACCTAGCTACCCAAACATAAGGATGAGAAATCATCCTTTTAAGAAAAAAAAAATGTAAGACTTGGATTCTGCAGAAATCGTGGCTTAGCACTTTCACCCCAACCAGGCAAAGTTTCCCTTTATCTCTGGTAAGTGGATTTTTCAAGCCCAGCCGCCATGGTTAGAGTAAGTAATCAATAACTGGGGCTTAGATCTGTATGAAGTATTGCAAGTTTACTGTGAAACAGTGAACAAGATTTATCTATGGTTTTACATATATTGAGTAAGCTTTAATTTCAGAGCATGACCTACCCCATTTCTCTGCTGCCCAGTTTACATTAAGATCTCTAGCCCTATTCTGCTTTACCTCTGTCTCAATTCACAAAATGCTCTCATTTGGGTGGATTTACAAATCAGTCCCTTCATTTGAATACTTTATGGAATAATTTGAGATTTCCCTATCAAGTGCCACCTCTATATAAATGTTAACCCTTTTACTGCTGCTCTTGAAAAATGTTTTTAATCACGTTGCAGATTGGACATATGTCCTACACATTTATTTGGCTGGCAGGCTGGCAAAAACTAATATTTTAAGGCTTAATTCAGTGAATCAAGTTGAAACAGGCTTCAGAATTACCATGTATAAAGTACACCCAAAACACCACATGTGGCAATTTCAGGGCACTTGTTCAAAGTAAAAATGTTTAATAAGCCATTTCCCAATTTCTCATTTCCACATGTTCCTCTGCTTTAGTATCACTTTGTCTAGCAAATTCATTGCTCTTTGCATGTTAAGCTGGCTTCTGTACAGCCAAAACACAAATTTGATGAATACTGGGAAATTATAAGTCAAATATTCTGTTTTACATTAAAAGCTGTTATGAACTAATGTACACCTATTAGTTTAAAACCATTACAAACCCCAGAATTCACTATCCTGAGTACATACAGAGCCATGTTTGTAAAAGTCACAGTTGTGTCATGCAAGCTCCAACAAACATTCAGCCTTACTAATAGGTGAACTCAGAACTGATGTTCACTGAAATTCATCATGCTAAAGAAGAGATCCCAATGAACCGCTGTAGGATTAAGCCTTTTCTCCTCACAGTGCTTAGCCATTTCTGCAGAGGAAAAGAGTGGCTCTTTTGAAGAAGCCAGCCTTCCAATTCAGTATTCATGTGTCCCTAACCATTACAACTCTGCAATCAATCTGTGTCTATAGAGCTGAGAATCCTTTAAAGGAAAAAGCAGCACCTTTTCCACGGACGTATTCTTGTCTAGCTCACATAACCCAATGTGTTAGAAGAAGCTATTACCCCTTCCTCTGGAGGTGCTGCAGATATATCACAACTCCACCTGGTGCTCCTTCCCTGCTCTGAGATTCACCTACCCCTACACTGGGCCCTGGGCTACGGGATCCTGTGTATCAACCGTGCTTACCAGGCAGGTCTGAGTGAGTTTGGCACCCATGGTTCTTCCCTTCTGGAGTCTATGACCATTGGTGTATAGTGACCAAACAGCCTTTTAAAACCAAAAGATTGTTTATTTTATCAGTAGGAACAAATCATTTAGAGAAAAAAGAATTTTAAAGCAGTCTAGTCTCATGTTTATCTTACCCAAAGGCTTCCCATCTCCTGATGCTGACCTGGGCACGTGGTGATCTTCTTCAGACACCCCCGCAAAAACCTATCTTTGTCTCCTGACAGAGTCCTTTCTTTAAATTCTGTCTCAGTTCTTTTGATCTTCTGGTTTCCAGGTCTTTCCCTATCTTGGTATTGTCTCTTAAGGGTTTGCTGAGAAGCAGCTTCCATCTTGAGCCATTCCTCCCTTTCCACTTGTTTACCCTTATAGTCCCCTATTACAAATACATTCACATAGTAAACATCCCAATAATCAGGTCACCATACTGCATTTGTAAATTACTGAGTAACTCCACTTCCATCACAATAACCATTAAACTATTTAAAATATTACTGCAAGCAAAGAAAATACTATCCACTGAAAATAAGGGAGTTAGCCACACAGATTTGTTATGAAATGTTTATTTTTCCATGCCATGCTAACGAAGGGGACAGAGTCTGGATATTCAGTGTTTCACTTCTCTCAACTGAATGCTCTCAAATCATGGAATCATAGAATATCAAGGTTGGAAGGGACCTCAGGAGGTCATCTAGTCCAACCCCCTGCTCAAAGCAGGACCAATCCCCAGACAGTTTTTTGCCCCAGATCCCTAAATGGCCCCCTCAAGGATTGAACTCACAACCCTGGGTTTAGCAGGCCAATGCTCAAACCACTGAGTTATCCCTCCCCCAAATAACCCTCCATACTCAATATAACATCTGCTGGGCATCATGAGTCCGAACTCTAGATGCACAAGATAAACAGTTTTCTCCACTATGCAAGTTTTGATTTGGAAGCATTTTTCACAGAGATCAGGAAGTCCTCTCCTTCAAACCCCAGATCAGAGAGTTATTCAGTTTATTTAAAAATGTAAGGATAGCTGAAGCAGCCAGATATCAGAAGGGTTAAATGCTGAAGTACTTTTGGCAGCCCTCCACTCTGCTACTGCTTGAGACAACTTTTTCCTTCTGAACCTCAGCTTTCTGCAGCATGGCAAAAAAAACCTCATTCCCACAGCTCTCATGACAATTCACTGGAAGGCAACAGTGAAATTTCCACACTTTTAGTACACTCTTATCCATCAGTAGCGTACCACTGTCCCATACCAGCTTTTTTCCTTAAGAGGAGTTTTCCAGGAGCTTGGTCTACATTCTTGACCTCTTCAACCAAATGAGTTATGTAAGAGTGCCATAGTGCATCTGTACTTTAGCATGCTGGCTGATCAAAGAGTCCCAGCAGAAGTGAAAGACACTCCATAGACAAGCTCTCCTTGAAGTGAAAGCACCAGAACACTGGAGGAAAAGGAAAGTGAAATCCTGGAGAGGAATCAGATACTGGACAGCAAAAATACATAATTCACCATAAAGAGCAAAAATGGGTCAAAACCTTTATTACATTTCTTGTCTTCTGAAAAGCCAATGTAACTTGCTCCATCCATTGTTAAGAGCCACAGTCTCCTGTGGAATCTGCAACTGAAGCTTTAGCTTGACTTCCAAGTGCACCAGAAATGTATCATTGCTAAAACCTTTCAGCTGCTGTTAGCCAGTGACAATAAGCAGGTTCAATGAATCATATGATGAGGGAAGAGTCTAAAATGGTATTTTACAAGTGACTGATTCAAGGGATATTTGCACATTAGAACTGGCTGAGGACAATCAACATGCAAAGTCACATTCCGCTTAGCTTGGTGGCCTATTTTGATGGTGTCACCCCCATGCACCAGTTCCCAAGAGTGCACAGTTGAGATTCCATCAATTAAAAACAAAAATTCCAATCCTCCCATTAAACAAAAGGATGATGGGAGTCAGTGGAGGGGGGGAGGGGTTAAAGAAACAGGCAGACAGGGAAGAGAAAGAAGGAATGAGGAAAGTGAGTTTTAAGTTGCTCCTTTCCCTCAGTGTGGCATGGTACCTTTTCAGCAGCAGTTTGAGGACCCTTTCAACCACTATCACTGTAAGAACTAAAATGGCAATTGTTTAATTTGCTATATTTAGCTTTTACAACAGTGTTTTTAATTTTGAATTGCTGATTTCACTGCCAGTGGAAGCTATATAAAGTTTGCAGGCCTTCCCATTATAGACCCATTTTTATTTACAATTCCCATTCCCATTACGACTCAAACATTTTATGCTCCACCTCAGCCCAAAGGTAATTTTTTTTTTTTTTTAAGTTGAAACAGTAAGACAAATATGCCATTTATATATTCATTTCCCACTTCCCCAGGTACAAAAAAACCCCAAACCAACTAAACTTGGTTTTTAAGTGAGGGGCAGGACCTTTGTTAAATTTTAAAAATGTCATCTTTAAATTACGAGTGTTTGAAAGTGGCATTCTACACGGTAGACAGTAATCGTGGACAATTAAGTGAAAAATGATTCACTTGTGCTTTAGAGTTTCAAGTGAGCTACTAATCTGAAGACAAAACTGTATTAACATATGCTAGCTTTCTGGGATGTACGTTTAGACTTTTAATTAGTTCAATCGCCTAACTGACTACGAAGTTGCATTAAATACGATTTCACCGTTCTGCTGTGGCACAGCTAGGAGATGATAGATAGATAGATAGATAGATAGATAGATAGATAGATAGATAGATAGATAGATAGATAGATCCCACATAATACATAGCAAGCTGCATATGTGGCCCACAATGATAAATAGTTTGAGAACCACTGCAATAATGCAATGTGAAGACTGCACAGTTAAACACAAGATATAGGAAATGCAGAGTTAAATGACACATTCAACCATAAAGGTGACCTGCAAAGACAATAAAGTGGTCCGAAGCCTCTTTTTTGTAATGTATAAAGACTCAAAAGGTTTGCCAAGGCAGCTTTCTGGCTTGTTTTTTCAGTTAGAAATTTAGATCTTGTCCACACTGAAAGACCATGGTAACTGGAGACCTGATCAACTGAGACAGGAAGGGATTTTTAGTCAGGTTGTTTTAAAATGTATCATCCCTTCAACTCCAATATGTAATGAACACTTGGGAGAAAAGATACATTTGTAATAAGATTTGCCATTCTTCAGTGGTAGTAAACAAGAGTCTCATTAACTCCTTAATTCTGGGCCTAGGTCCCCATCCCTCTAGCACTATACCCACCCCTCCAACTAAGACATAAGCATATAATATATATCAGAGCCTCCAGCAAAACAAAGACCAGACGTGATATTTCTGATAGTTCCAAGGTTAAAAATCAGACTACACCTTTCTTTCAGGCCTTCATTATACATCATAAGTAAGGCTACGTTTTATTCATGTGTATATTTAGTAAAAGTCATAGACAGGTAATGGGCAGCAAACAAAAATTCATGGCCCGTGACATGTCCATGACTTTTACTATATACCCCTAAGTAAAACTTGGGCCAGGGTAGTCCGGGGTCACCGCGGGTGATGGCCCAGGCCCACCCCCCACCGCGGTTGGCACTGGGAGGGAAGGGGGGCGTGCAGCCTGGGACCCCTGCTGGTGATGGGGGGTGGGGAGGAAAGGGTGGCAGGGCTGGCAGGCTCCCTACCTGGCTCCGACCGGCATGTCCCTGCAGCTCCTAGGCAGAGGGACCGGGGGCTCTGCGCGCTGCTCCCGCCACAAACGCTGGCTCCGCAGCTCCCATTGGTTGGGAACCACAGCCAATGGGAGTGGTGCCTGTGGGCACAGGTAGTATGCTGAGCCCCCGGTCCCTAGAACATAAGAACGGCCATACTGGGTCAGACCAAAGGTCCATATAGCCCAGTATCCTGTCTTCTGACAGTGGCCAATGCCAGGTGCCCCCAAGGGAATGAACAGAACAGGTAATCATCAAGTGATCCATCCCCTGTCGTCCATTCCCAGCTTCTGGCAAACAGAGGCTAGTGACGCCATCCCTGTCCATCCTGGCTAATAGCCACCGATGGACCTATCCTCCATAAACTTATCTAGTTCTTTTTTGAACCCTGTTATAGTTTTGGCCTTCACAACATTCTCTGGCAAGAAGTTCCACAGGTTGACTGGATATTGTGTGAAAACACACTTCCGTTTGTTTTAAACCTGCTGCTTATTAATTTCATTAATGGGAGCTGCAGGAACATACTGGTAGGAGCCCGGGAGCCCGCCCCCCCCCCCCCCCCGCCCAAGGTAAGTGCCGCCCCCCACCCCAACCCCCTGCCCCAACCCTGAGCCCGCTCCCACACCGGCTGCTGCAGAAGTCACTGAGGTCACGGTAAGTCATGGAATCCTTGATCATAGGTAAAAAAAGGACAAACCCAGTTTTTAAAAATATCCTACAGGTCATCTTTAACTATTCCCTCTTGTTTCTAGCACTGTCTTTTGTAGCCCCACTCTATTTCTCAAAACAGAATAAATCTTCTCTTTGCAACTTTAGAAACACAGATTTAGCAAGTTGTAGTACTGTACTGTAGCAATAAAATTAGGAAGTATCTGGACACAAAGTAATTTCTGTATTAAATGCAAAAAAGTAACAATGTGAAATTAAAGTTGCAATATCAGGGCACTCAAGTCACACTCTGGAAAAGTTAACTGCCATATTAAACATCTTGTATATTTCGTGGTATACCTTAAGAATGCTATCTTTAGGGGGTTGCAATGAATAACTGTACAAACTTTGAATGTGGTTGTGTTAACATTGGCAGAGCAACATTAACTTTGGGGATTTTGGGACTTGAGTGACTGATCTTCCAAACTTAATATTGAAGGCTAGTTTCTTTTTCAAAAGGCAAAAAGAAAAGTAGGCTTCTTGTACAGCTTACAAGCACTAATGACTGAAGGCAAAGCATATGTATTTTGTGAACCAGTAACTGAGACCTTAGGCTACACACAAATGCAGAGAATCAATCATTAAATGCAAAGTTCGCATCTTCACACATTTCCACTGCAAGCACTTAATCTTGAAGTTTCAGATATTCATGTCATTTTTTCCCAAACTTAGCAAAGCACTTCCTGCTCATTTAAGGCCTTATTTACACATCAAGTTTTAAAGTTCAGCTGCTATCTCCCCCCTCCTTCCCAAAGTTAGCCCACTCAGAAGTATCTTTTTTTAAAGATACAAAAAGGTCTTAAAAAACAAAAAACTTTCATAACTTCTTACTGGTGAAAGGATTTTACTCTAACTTTCCAAAAACATTCAGCTTCTGGCAGAAACCAGAGGTAAAATTTTAGCTCAAAATATATCCATGACTAATGTCAGATGAATGATGGGATGGGGTTTAGAAAGAAAGCTACTTTGTAGCTTTAAAGGGCTCAGTACCTGCAGGACTGACAGGTTCAATTTATAAGGTCAATTTTCAATTCAGAGATAATGGAAAAGCAAGAATCAAAATTTAACCATTAAATCTACAACCCAGTAGTTTCCAACATTAGCATTTTAGTTAGAACTGCAGTTTTAAATTTTTTTTCATGAGAAGAATATCTAAACCCATGTGAAACTGCACATTAGGTTGGACATTAGGAAAAAGTTCCTAACTGTCAGGGTGGTTAAATACTGGAATAAATTGCCTGGCGAGGTTGTGGAATCTCCATCTCTGGAGATATTTAAGAGTAGGCTAGATAAATGTCTATCAGGGATGGTCTAGACAGTATTTGGTCCTGCCATGAGGGCAGGGGACTGGACTCGATGACCTCTCGAGGTCCCTTCCAGTTCTAGAGTCTATGAATCTATGAACTATAGTACACAGTTTGTCTAGAACTTTATGGATATTAGGATGAAAACTGACAAAATTAAACAGCTATATAAAAGGACTTACTAATTATACTGAAAAATATAGTTAATAAAAAGCAAGAAGTACTTGTACAAGAACATCTGAAAATACAATCATCCCATAAAATATATTAGGATTCTATCACAGTTGCATGATAAAGCACACAAGCCAGGAAATACAATAATTAAGGCTGACTTTGTAACTTTAATGGTCTCCTTATGTGCTAGTTTTCTATTTGTGATTGATATCAATCATGAAATACAATACACACCTTCTTCAACCTTAACCTTCCCACAATCTTGCTATCAGATGCACAAAGGCAGACCTTTGTGCCTATGCACTGAAGTCAATGATCCGGTGAGCCCTTAGATACACATTACACTAACTATTTTTATTCTTTTACACAATACTAGTTATACTGGCATAGCAATTCCTTATGGTTTTTATTGATAGTGTAAGTACTTGTTTTATTTTAATAATTCTGCCATCCCATGGTTCACTCTGTTGGTGTTTTATACCCCTTCTCCCACCCTCTGTAAACTCTGTAGGGTAGCAGCCACTCTATGTTTGTGCAATGCTGGCACAAATGGGGCCCCTCTCTTGGTTGGCCTGGAGGCACTATTGTAATAAACCTATTAAATAATAGGTAATTCTGTCTGCACTCAAACTATACATTTTCTTTGCAAGCTGCAGCACAGATGCTTGCCCCTCTAAGTACAATTCCAAATATGAAGAGCTTATTGAGCTAAAACTTTTGGTGACCTATATACTGCAGAAAATTTACACTTCTGCTCAGTTGAATACCTAAGATGCATGTTGTATACATATGGTTTACTGCAGGGGTCGGCAACCTTTCAGAAGTGGTGTGCCAAGTCTTCATTTATTCACTCTAATTTAAGGTTTCGCGTGCCAGTCATACATTTTAACGTTTTTAGAAGGTCTCTTTCTATAAGTCTAGAATATATAACTAAACTATTGTTGTATGTAAAGTAAATAAGGTTTTTAAAATGTTTAAGAAGCTTCATTTAAAATTAAATTAAAATGCAGAGCCCCCTGGACCGATGGCCAGGACCCAGGCAGTGAGAGTGCCACTGAAAATCAGCTTGCGTGCCACCTTCGGCACACGTGCCATAGGTTGCCTACCCCTGGTTTACTGTGTACTTTTCAACTAAGTGATTTTCATGAACTGTTTGTCTGCCATACACAGACAAGCAATTACAAGATGCTGTACAGATTTATCTAAATCAGTAGTTTTCAACCTGTGGCCCGCAGACCCCTGGGGATACAGACTATGTGTAAGATTTCCAAAGGGGTCTGCACCTCTATTTGAAATTTTTATAAGGGTCCGCAAATGAAAAATGGTTGAAAACAACTGATCTAAATAAAAAACTGTATACAGTATTGTATTTAATAGTATGTGATAATTAAATACCACCATAACTCAAGTACATAAGGATGCACAGTTAAATTCCACATATAAACTTAATGTTAGCATTTATTGACTTAAATCTTTAAACATGCAGCAGCTTCACCCTCCAGGACTTCAAAGGTCTGCTGGCTAGCAAAAACTGCCACTATACCACGTAAGTTACACAATCTGATACTATTTGAATAGATGCCACCAAAATATTCTAGCCTCTCTCCTGCACACCATGAGCTGTGTGGCTGAGAAGGATGCTGGCATCTTCCTATACGATAAAGCTAAGGTGAACCAGACTATGAGTAATTTCTGTACACCTTTAACTTTTCCCCAGCTCCAAGCATCCCTGTCCATGCACAGTAATATAGCTGACTGGATATTTTCATGTACTCCCAGGTTCACTCAGTACAAACGTGCAAGTGTATAATATTTGTACTATCAGTGTCTGGGGTCCCAGCCCTGCAGTAGAAACCCATTATGCTAGGTGCTGTACAATCACTGAACATAGTTACTTTCATTCACACTTTGAGCTACAAAAGGCTCTTACTTGGTATGGGATTTTAAAAGGTGAAAAACTCAAAGCAAGTTTTCCTATTAAACAAGGCTAGGCACAGCTCTTCAGTTAGCTTGAAATTTGGCATGGAAATAGAGCTATCTATTTTGGCTTTAGGGCTGGTTCATAAAGAAAAAGCACAAGAATTTCAATGTGGAGAATTTTTTCCATGTTTTCACATTCAAGGACAGCTAAAGCATTCATTGCTCAAAGTTTAAAAAAATTAAACTTTGTAATTTCCCAAGCTTTGTCTTTTTCTAATCTGAAACATGAAAAGTTTCAGAAAGTTTTAAGCAACTGAAAAAAGTGGAATCATTAGGCCAACTTAGCAGCATGATCGCTTAAAAAAGCCTAAGCATTTAATAGAGTGGGAGTAACTAGATAAAATATAATTTACATAAATATTCAATTATGCTTCATACATTCAGAAAACAGCATTGATATTCCCCTTACACATTCCAGCAACCTTAACTCTAACCTAGAAGGCACTAACTCAACACACATCACTAATTATGTTCTTTACATAGTAAAATGTGAATATATATTAGCGGTGTATAAGCTAAATGAATTCATAAGCACGCATTGCAAATCAGCACAGAATTAATTTATCATATGGTAGGTAGAAGAGTGACATTTTAACACCCAGCTGGATTGAACTCTGACAAGGCCCCTGGTTTCTCCCTTCTTAAGGTCTCACTATATGCCTGGGATCCAAGGCTCAAATTGCTTGTTAATAACATTGCAGCCTACAATCCTTCCTTTTCCTCCTTGGCTATTTATTTGTCTGTCTACAAATGGCAACACAGATTAGTGCCAATAGGAAGTTACAGCACATCATTTGACTAGAGATGCCCCAAGGTTTTTGGGCACAAATGCCTACAAATCAAAATTAAACTGAACACTGCAGCAGAGAAAAGTGAGCTGTTTGTGTATGTATACAGTCTCTGCATTCTGAGATTGCTGGGAGATTTCCCATTCTGTGAGGCTCTGTCCATTTCAGCCTGCCACTACATAATACTTTGTTTTGTAAACTGCTGCAGGAGGAGGCCTCTATCATCCCCCTGCTCCACCATTGTCAGCCCTGTGTATCCATCTGTCAGCTTTTTGCACATAATGTTTCTACTCCTCCCATGCTGCCCCTTACACACTAAATGCTCTCCATGATTTGATCCACAAGGCCACTACCTTCTCCTCCAAATCTCTCCTCAGTCACCTCTGCTGCAGCACCTAGAAGAAATCTACTGCCATCCATGGAGAGGCAGATGGGGCTAGATGACATCATTTACAGTAGAAAGCAAATACATATGCATATACAAATGTATATATTGGATTGCATCCCTCTCCCTGTACCTTTCATATGTCACACTAGGGCCTGATCCTGTGATGTTCACAGAGACTGTTGAGAACCAAGGCCTTGTAGCTCTTCAGGTCCAGGATTATGTTTATATGGAGCCTAGCACAATGGGACCCCAATCTCGAGTGGAGCTTTGGGGCACTATTGCAATATTAAACACCAAACAAACATGAAATGCTATCTTAAAATGGAAGATGCATCAGATGGAAGTCTGCCTTAGGAAAAGTCTCCCTTTCCCTGATGCCACATGTTAATCATAAGGAACAAATCAGAATGAAGGAGGCATTCAGATCTTACCTTTACCAGCTGCTTTATGCGCATATCTGAAAGAAATATAAAAGTAAATATAAGTAACAGATTGATGCTGCCATATTACACAAACTAACATTTAACTCCATTAAACTGTAATTGTGTGGGCAGCTCCTGCAAAGTAAACAAACAAATAAAGATTCCCTTATCTTGAAAGGCTGGTTTTTAACCACTTTCAAATAAAACTGGCAGTTTCTCCATGGCATCCCTCCCTCACTGAATAAAATCTATGGCTTTCTTAGGGTGAGACAAAAATGCTTTCTGAAATGCATCCTAACAAGAGAAATCTTATGGCTATAAAGGCTTGTCTACATGAAAAAGTCATACAGTTCTACCCAAGGCATGACCTGAAGCCTCAACCAGTGCAATTTTCTCACATAGACAAGTCCCAAGAGTCTTCATGCACCTTTCAAGCCAGTGGACCACCCCCCCCCTCCATCCCCCCAGCACTACTCAAGTAGCTGCCAAATTATCATGATATTCATTCAATGCCTTTGACTAGCAATCCAGTTTTTGCAGAATGGAAAAGGTTGCACTCTTCTGAGGAGAAGACCCTCTTGTACTGTGAGTGCATATGAACATAGAGAAGTAAAGTACAAGTAGATTCTGATAAGGCTAAAGAGCAGAGTATCCCCTCTCCCCCCCCCCCCCCCCCCCCCAGTGTCCGTGTGAGAAGGGGAGACGCAGAACCCCGCCCCCCCAAGTGTCTGTGTGTGTGAGAGAGAGAAGGGGAGACGCAGAAGCCCGTCCCCCCCCAGTGTCCGTGTGTGTGTGAGAGAGAAGGGGAGACCCAGAACCCCCCCCGTCTGTGTGAAAGGGGGAGACGCAGAACCCCGCTCCCCCAAGTGTCTGTGTGTGTGTGTGAGAGAGAGAGAGAGAGAGAAGGGGAGACGCAGAACCCCGCCCCCCCCAAGTGTCTGTGTGTGTGAGAGAGAGAAGGGGAGACGCAGAAGCCCGTCCCCCCCCAAGTGTCTGTGTGTGTGAGAGAGAGAAGGGGAGACGCAGAAGCCCATCCCCCCCCCCCAGTGTCCGTGTGTGTGAGAGAGAAGGGGAGACCCAGAACCCCCCCCGTCTGTGTGAAAAGGGGAGACGCAGAACCCCGCTCCCCCAAGTGTCTGAGAGAGAGAGAGAGAGAGAAGGGGAGACGCAGAACCCCGCCCCCCCCCCCAAGTGTCCGTGTGTGTGGAGGTCCAAAGTCTCCCCCGGTCACTGTGTGTGTGTGTGGGGGGGGGGGGGTGTGGCGATGTCCCGGTTTCTCCTCCGGGCCCGGTACTCACACGGGGCGCGAGGTCCCCTTCTTGCCCCCGGCTCCCGGCGGGGCGGCAGCTGCCGGCGGCGGCTCGGACTCCTCGGGCGGGCGGGCGCCGGGGCTGCTCTTCCGGCGGCGGGGGTACTCAGCCTTCCTGCGGCGGGACGCGGCGGCGGCGGCGGCGGCTCCTTCCCCGGCGGCGGCGGCCCGGCTCCGCTCCCGGCCTCCCCTCAGCACCCGGCTGCCCCCGGACTCCTCCCCCTGCTCGGGGGCGGGGGCGGGGGCGCGGCGGCGGCCGGCGGCGGCGGAGGGCGGCCCCTGGGTCTCCCCCTGCTCCGCGGCGCCCCCCGACAGCTCGGTCCCCCCCGGCATCGGGGCGGCGAGCGGAGGGGGCCGCGGCGGTTGCTCCTCCTCGCTCCTCCCCGACAGCGCTCCGCCCACCCCCGCCCTACGCAGTCGCGCCCGCTCAATAGCAGCCAATTAGGAACCGGCGTCGGCTTCAGACCGGGCGCAAGATTCTCCACCCTTGCCCCGTCCCCCACCAATCAAGCAGCACAGGCTGGGACACGCCACACCCCCCTCCAGAGCCGGCCAATCAGCAGCCTCACCTAGCTTAGTCCGCGCGCCGCTCCGTTTACCAATCGGCGAGCGCAGCTCCCCGGGACCGCGCGCGCTGTCGGCGTTCCCAACCCGTGGCGCGCGCCCCTACCCCCTCCCCCTAGCCGATTAACAGTCGCGTCTCGCGCCCGACTCGGTGACCTTTTCACCCCCCTCTGCCCAGAAGCCCCTGTCCCGCGCGGCTCGGGGGAGGGTGGGCACGCACCGCGCAGGCGTAATCGCTTCGCCCAGCCTCTGCTGTTACGATCGTGGTTCCTACCGCCCCCGCCGCAGCCTGGGCCCCTCTGGTCCCCCCGAGTCCCTGGTCCGTGGGAGAGGCCGCGAGGGAGCCGGTAGCCCCCGCGACCCTCCCTCTCTGGTTCTCGCACCGTCCCCGCCACTCGCGGTGCCGGAGCGGGGGAGGAGTTTTTTTGGCTGTCGCTTCTCCTTTAAGAAAAAAAAAAAAGCCCTGTCGGGCGGCGGGTGAAAGTCGGTTACAAAATGGCGGCCAGCGCAGGGGGGCGCGGCTTGTGGAACGTTTGCCCACTTCCGCTCCTGCTCGCGCATGCGCTCTGGCTCCGGGGCAGCGCATTGTGGGAGTTGTAGTCTCAGAGTTCAAAGGCTGGGAGTTGGCGCGTAGGAGAAATTAACCTGGAAGCTGCCCCGAAGGCAGCTGGGAAATGCTCCTCCTCAGGCCATCCTTGCGCAAAGTCTCGCCTAACCTCCTTTGGCTGCAGTCCCTGGGGCCTCCCACCTGGTATCCTCCTGGGCGCAGAGTTCATGGTAGAGCTGGGCCCAATGTCTCCTGCTGCTGCTGCCTCCCCCCCCACCCTTCCCTCCGGCCCTATGGGTGGGGGAGGCAGCTTCCCCTGGCAGTGCCTGTGCGACGGGAATATCTTGGTGACAGATGTGCATGGTGCCATGCCCCAAAACCGTGCACTTTGATGCTTGGATCCATTTGGATAAAGGGTGTACCCTTCTGCAGCCGCAACTCTTCGTTTTGTGAATTACCAGGTAAACACGGCCAAAGGGCAAGTTGAGCTTTGGAAAAAGGCTTCTTCCCTGGCTAAGTTCCTTCTCCAGGATCAACACCAGGAATTCCAAAATGAGGGCATGGACCTGACTCGGCATCAGGTCTGAGCAGCCTTTGATACGGGCAATACAATAGCGAGAGCTGCTGCCTCTGGAGTGGCCACTCATCGATCTGCTTGGCTCCAGGCCTCTGGCTTCCACCAGGAGATCCAGAAAAAGCACAAGAACCTACCCTACACAGGAGAGAACCTTTCTGGGGAACAGGTGGAGGCCACTTTACAAAAGGCAAAGGAGAGGCAGGCCACCCTGCAGTTTCTTAGGTTTGTGTACTGCTCCTGAGGCCCTGCCCCCCTCCATGGAGGTGGGAAAGGGGAGGCTCCTCTTTGTAAGCCAGTTTTTACTTACACATTTGGTTTCAAGGGTGTGCAGTACCCCTCTATGCAGGGTGCCTCACCTCAATAGTAGAATTTGTAAGGTACAGCATCCCCTTTCTACAGACATCAAAAACCAATGGAAATTTGAAGAATTCCAGAGCATTTAGCCACCTAATCACTTTCAATAGCCTGGTAGGATCTTTGATTGGTGGCAGTAAAGTTGATAGCCTTTATTCTCAAAGGCCTCTGGTCACTTTGGATCCATAGATCCTGTTCTGTTCATTCCCTCTGAAGCACCTGACATGATACTAAGCTAGCCGGACCACTGGTCTGGCCGTTCTTATGTCCTGAGCATTGTATGGTGAAGCTCCATAGTCAGGTTTTCAAAAACCCTCCAGCTGTCTTCCCTTGAGAATGCTCTGGAGTACCATCTTATTATGAAGAGCTGCTGGATAAAATCCAGTCCCTCCTGGAAAAGAGAGCTCTCGAGGCCATGCCAGAGTATGAAAGAGGGAAGGGGCTTTATTCCTTGTGTTCCTGGAATATCAAAAAGTACATCTGGGGACCCAAATCTGTATCGGGCCAAAAGACTTCAAGATGGTCATCCTGGAAACCATCCCACTACTTACAACCAGTTGCCTTCCGTTAGATGATCAGAACCTTGCAGAAGCTCTGGCTGTGTCTATGCCAGAGCAATTTTCTGGCTCCACTCCTGTCAGCAAGGTTGGGAGCCCTAATGTAGAGGATGGGTCACTGGCATTTTTATAAGTAATATGCAAAGTTTTTTCTTAGTTTGTTTATGTTTTCAGTTTGAGACTCGTGGTCCATAAAGCTCAACTTCTGTACTCATTTTTTTTAACAAAATCCTTCTTGTCACACATTTTGAAATTAAAATTTTTTCTCCCTCTCAAGGAAAATCTTAAGTGAGAAGCACTTAAGTTACAGTTATCTCTGGCATTACTGCTGTTTTCCAAGCAGATACAAATAACATGTCTTTCTCTAGTCTAAAGGTTTGTGGGGGAAATTGACCAGTACAGCTATTTTAAAATAATATTCTGCTATAGTTAGTCTGGAATAACTCCCCCATGTGAATACTCTCTATACCAAAATAAGTGACTTCTAGAATAATTACTCTGTACTGGTTGCAGAGTAATTATTCCAGAATAAAATCACTCATTTCAGAATAGTGTCTACAAAGGGGTGTTATTCCAGAATAGCTAAATAATACTGGACTAGCTCTGCCGATCAATTTCCCCTAACTAGACAAGATCTAGGAACACTCTTTCTACGTAACACACAAGCTGCATTGTCCTGCTTAAAGCTGTTACAATGCTGCCTCTCAGCAGATTGGGGGAGGAAAATGGATTCAAATTGCAGCTCAGTAATTCACATGTCCATAGGATCTGTGATGTCTTTATTTTGCAGTAAACCAAGTTGCATGAACTGCTGAGGGCAAAAGAGGGTATCAAAAGGCAAACTTCAAGGAGGAATAAAAAACAGACTAAACTTCTTTTTGTCTTGTTTTTAATTTATTAGGACTTTAACAGAGGCTAATGTATGAGAGTTAGAAACATTCCAAAGAGCTTTGTGTGTCACCTTTAACACTGTTTTGAATGTCAATTAAACATACCTATGCTCGGTTTCATAACATTCATCATTCCAAGACCAACCAGATGTGCTAGGTGTGTTGCTTGGGATTCTCAGAAAAGATGAGGATATCGTCTAGATAGATTACGATGTATTGGTCTAGGATGTCATTCATAAAGTGCTAGAACATTGCAGGGGCGTTTGTGAGGACAAAAGGCATTGCCAGGTAATTGTAGTGGCTGTACCGTCAAAAAGCTGTCTTCCACTCATCCCCAGTTAGGATCCAAACCAGGTTGCAAGCTCCCCACAGGTCAAGTTTTGTGAATCTGGTCCAATCGTACACAGTCCAGTAGTTCCAGGATGAGAGGAAGGGGGTATCGATTCCTGATTGTTGCCTGATTGAGGGCCCAGTAATCCACACATAGGCGCAAGATTCCATCCTTCTTTTTGACAAAAAGAATCAGAGCCCCACCAGGAGAGGTAGATGGCTGGATGAAGCCCTTGGCCAGGTTCTCCTGGAGATAGGAACACAGGGCAGTCAGCTCAGGTTCCATCATTGTGTAGATACAGCCAAATGGCACCTTGGCAGTCATATTCTCATTGTGATGGTAGGGTATCAGCATTCGTCTCGAAGATGTCATTGTACTCGCTGTACTTGGGGACACTGTCAAAGTCTACTATGGTCTCACCTTTCCCATGGCCAGGGCCTGGTGTGTAGTGTCTTGGTTCCGGGGTTTGTTAGGTGATGCATGTAGGCAGACTTGCTGGCAGAACTTGGAGCAGAAGCTAACCTGGCGCTCACACTGAAGGATGTGCAGATCATGAGCTTCCAGCCACAAAATGCCTAGGATTATGGGGAAGTGTGGCAAGCGAATCATCCCAAACAGAAGCATTTCCCAATGGTTCCAAATGGCAACTTCCAGAGGAACTGTCTTCTGTGTTACTGGCCCCATTGACAGGAGTGAGCAATCTATCGTGTCCACTAGGTTGGGGACCATTTTTTGTTGTACCAGAATAGCCAAGGCTTGGGCTGTATTGGCATCTGTGAAGTTGTCTGCTGCACCAGAATCCACCAGTGCCCACTGTGGGGGAATTCAGTAATGCTCCCGTGGAACATGGAGGCAGACCTGGACTTTGAGGCATGGGAAATGTTCACCGTGCCTGGGGCGTGCCTTGGTGAGCCATGAGGCTGCAGCCTGCCGGACCCCTTGAGATGGGGCTTCCTGGGGTCTGTGTCCTCAGTGGGCTATGGGTGGTGAAGCTGATTACAGCAGCTGTCGGGTGGCAGTGTGGAGGTGTTCACTGCCTGGTAGCTCTGTAGGCCTGGGTTTGAGTCCTGCTGGGCCTTGTACCATTGGGGATGACAGTTGACTGGCGCTATGACATGAGCAGCAATGGAATGTTGGAGAGAGTAGGTTCCATGGCAGTTGGGGATGACAGTTGTGAAAGGTGGAGCTATGCCAGGGGTGGGGTGGAGATGCTAGAGAGTGACAGCTGAGCAGGGGTGGGAATGGAACACTGAGGCTGTGGCGAGGGCAGCTCCCTTGAGGTGTTGAATGGTTTGTGGTGGGAATGACAATTCTCTGCTCCAAGTTCCATTTTCTCCTCCCCTGTTCAGCCCCTAGTTGCTGTGCATCTTAAGGGGTTACCTTTCCCCCACATAAAATCCTGGTCTTTCCCTGGCTGGGAACTTGTTTAGGAGCTCAGGCCTGGGATCTCATGGGGGAGAGAAACTCATTGCTTTAGACTGGGGTGAAAACTGTAGAGCAGGGGATTGGGTGGCATTTGATCTGGGACCGAGGAGTGCTGACTGTGCTTCAATGGACCATTCATGCATTGGGTTTTGAGGGGGTTGCTGGGTTGTTGTATGGAGTTGTGGATGATTCTAGCACTAAATCTTAGGCAAGGACGGTCATGACACTAGATTAGGAGTGACCTTGATCTTGAGGGACCCAGGGTGTAGGATTAGGTGTGCCTTTGGCCCTGGAACTTGAGGTTTGGAGTACTGATTCAGCAAGCACTCTAGCATTGTATCGGAGGGGACCTGGGCCTTGGAGGGTGGAGGCTTAAGCTCCAGGTTTAATGTAAAATGACTAGATAAGTTTGAGATACATTTAATAAAGTCTCACTGAGTGTTGGGGTGACGTTTGAGGTGTATTCACTGGGTTCAGGGCAGAATTTGATTACAAGAGTGATGAATTTGACATTCCCTCATGCCCCTTTCTTATCCACAGTCTCAGCTCATTATCTATTAGTCCCCATTACAGCAAACTGTACACACAGCTCTGCGTTGATGAGGGAGTAAAATCAGGAAAGCATTTTTCTGAGATCCTGGTCTCTCGTGGTGCTACCCTGACACCCAGTGGCTAGTTCAGGTAATGCAAAGTGCATTCCCTATTAAAATGCAATAAATAAAATAAATAGTATGCACTCCTCCTCCTCCTGACTGGGAACAATAACATGAAGCAACACTTAGGAGGAGGGAGATAAATTGTCTTGTTAACCTCTGATGATAGGACAAGAAGCAATGGGCTTAAATTGAAGCAAGGGCGGTTTAGGTTGGATATTAGGAAAAACTTTCTACTTGTCAGGGTAGTTAAGCACTGGAATAAATTGCCTAGGGAGGTTGTGGAATCTCTGTCATTGGAGATTTTTAAAAGCAGGTTAGACAAACACCTGTCAAGGATGGTCTAGATGATACATAGTCCTGGCATGAGTGCAGGGGGCGGGATTAGATGACCTCTTGAGGTCCCTTCCAGTCCTGCGATTCTAATGTAAGCAGGGTCTGAATGAGCTCTCCCCTGACAGCTAGCTGGGGAGAGGAAAGGCTTCAGGATCACATGAATGCACCCACTCTGCCTAGGTATGCAGCAGACAGAGCTGTGTTGCCAAAGTGGTCAACTTTGGCTGGTGTTGGGTTACAAATCACCTAAGTACTGAATGCAGGGGTAGTGAAATGTTATCAGTGTTGTTATCTTTATTGTATGAGTAAAGGGGAGCAGAACTGTGCTTAGCCTGTCCTGATTGAGCGGGTCATCCTCAACTGAAATGAACTTGCTAAGCCAGGGGCTCGAATGCCCGACCCCTGTGAAGGTAAGAAAGGGTGGGGACAGAGGTCCCTGCCAGGAGGCATGGTCTCTATCTCATAGTCCCAGGCATGGTTTAACCTGCCTCTCCCAAAGATAGAGCTAATTAAGGCTTCATGAGTTTTTTGTTTTCTAAAGTGATCACTAGAGCTGATTTACTAGAGTAAATCACTTGTTGTGGGACAGCGTTTCTGCCCAGCCTGCTTCAGCAAGGCAGTTCTCCCACTAAGAGATGACAGTCACTAGGAGCTGGGTGAAACCTCAGAAGACTGACCTCCAGAGGTCACAGCAGAGAGGTGGGAGCAGAAGGTGACAGACGGGTGGAGCGGCCAGCAAGGGTGGCCGGTAGAACAGCAGCTGTCGGGGTGGCCAGCGGAGCAGCTGTCGGGGTGGCCAGTGGAGGGAATGGCAGCTGGTGGGGCGGCCAGCCAGAGCAAGTGAAGGTGGATGGACAGCGTCCCGATGCTACCAGAAAGGATCAGCAACTCATCCACTCCTGCTAAATCCCACAGGCTTGTCAGCAACACGTGTTGTTGAATGGTATCAAAGGCTGAGACGAGCAAGGAGCAGCAAGAGTCAAAGCATGGTATGACTTGCCCGGGGAGCATAATCTACCCACGGTGAGAGATCTAGTGATGTACAAGATTGCAGGTCAACACCATCCATTCCCAGCTCTTAAATGGAAGGGCCCCTATCTTGTCCTTGACCAATTAGGGCGCAGTCTGCTATTATTGGGTACAGAGAATGGAGGACGGGAGTGGGTTCACTGCACGAAAATAAAAAGATACAAACGGGATTGGGAAAGGGGACGTGTAAATTTTGTTATGTGTGTATTACAGGTTAATTCGAAAAGGATGAACATTCCCTGGCCCTGGATGGAACAATTACTAATTGCTAATTGTCACATTTACAAATTCTATTCAGATTCCATTGTTGCCGCCCCAGAGGGCCCCGAGGGGGCAACAGGGTTCGTTGCCCGGTGTGCGCCGCACCAATAGACACACCAGGGTGGAGAAGCAAACAAAGTTTATTTGAGATCTCAAAGTGGTGCAGGGAGACAGGCACGTCTCAAATCAAGCACAGAACGTACAAGCAAGTTTTCCCTTTTATATTCTAAGCTGTTTTCAGTAAGCCTTTTGTTCTGGTTTCTCCCTCATACCCTTCCCTACCCGATAGCAGTTACAGCAGGTACACATTGTGCATGTTAGAAACATTCCCGTTCACATGCTTATCTTCGGCCTTGCAAGCTCTACGCAGTAGGCCTTTCCCTCCCCCCTTTCCCCCGCCTCTTATCACTACTTCTGCTAGTGTGAGAGCAAAACTGCAGCTGTCTGCTAGAAAAAAGCTGACCATTACATATTCTGCTTCAGCATAGGCTGTTAGCATGTAGGTAGGTTAAAGTTCACAAGATGGAGTTACTGTGGCTCACTTAGACCCAGAGCAGGGGAATTTCATCAGCACTTATGGCCTTCCACTCCCCCGAGTTACCTGGTAGCTATGCCTAGTGACGTCAACACCATGATGTGAAGTGTTAAAAGGAGGAAACACATGGATGGCTACGCATGCAACCTGTGGTAATAAAGCTAATGAAGACTATGAGAATCCCCCCATAGAAAGATGTACCACTAATACACCAACAGGAATTTGGCAGTGTCGGTATATGGTTTATGGATTAGATGGGGGAATCCCAACCCGGTGGAGAATATCAAATTTATCAGGAAATATTGCAGGGTACTCCCTAGGTGCTGCCATGATTAATGATACTGGAAAAATCAGTTACCCAGCTATGTGGTTTGTTACAGAGGGTCCAAAGAATATAACCCTCTGGTCTCCTGGAGCAAATGAACCCTCTTGGGAAAATAGGGCCCCACATTTAGGGTGTGATAGAATCATAGAATATCAGGGTTGGAAGGGACCTCAGGAGCTTATCTAGTCCCACCCCCTGCTCAAAGCAGGACCAATCCCCAACTAAATCATCCCAGCCAGGGCTTTGTCAAGCCTGACCTTAAAAACCTCTAAAGAAGGAGATTCCACCACCTCCCTAGGTAACCCATTCCAGTGTTTCACCACCCTCCTAGTGAAAAAGTTTTTCCTAATATCCAACCTAAACCTCCCCCACTGCAACTTGAGACCATTACTCCTTGTTCTGATGTTACCATATGTAACCACAATGGTACTTCCATGGAAGATAATCCCAGAAGGTGTGATTGTTATGTACATATTACATTGGACCTAAAATCCCCTTTGGGACGCTGGGTGTATGACGAGTTAACCATGTTACAGAATGTAACCCTACAGGTGATATGGATGCCAAGTTGGAAGAATCCAAATGTAAAGTGGCCACAGCCTGGAGCCAAGAGTATTTGCCGACAAGCAAATGTATGGGAGCCATTGTGGGAGCGGGTGCTTTCACTCTATTATATGGGTGGTACGCCCCAAGGAATTGTGGATGGACCAAATTCATCTTAATTGTAGTATGTACATAAAAAGATTGAAACAACAATTCAATTGGTAGGTGAAGGGACACACCTGGAATTGTCGTCGGAAAAGGGGATTTTGGGCAGCGGGGAACACTATGCTGGGTACTTGGAATCTGGGGGACAAGTGGGTAACCAAGCAAGTAATAAGCCAAAATGTGAGATTTCAACAACAAATTAATGAATTAATGGCACAGCAACTATCGGCAGTTGCCACAGGGTGGAGGACAGCAGTAGAGGTAAACTTGGAGTTAACTCATCGGGCAGGGGACCTGGTGACATGGGTGGGGGATGGCTTCCCCCACCCATTAACATGGGGAGAAGTGTGTGTAGGTATTCAAAATGCTCAGTTATTAATGTTAATGGATATTATGAGAGATGCTTGGTCAGAACAATGGCCTTCAGTATTAAATCGGGAGGCTAGCCCATATTTATCCACAATTGCAAAAACATACCCATCTATCTGGAAAATAACATCCCGACCTGTGGGGACAGTTCTTGTGTAATTGTTACTATGATACCATGGGAAGGAAATGCAAATAAGGTAGTCCCTTGAACCCTATGGGAGTAACCAGGGAAGGGGGAGCGCGTTGGGAGCCACTAGGAAATAGGTGTGTGTGTGTGGAGGGGTGGAATGGGGTAAATTGGACTGTCATCACATTAAGCAGTTGTATATCCAGAGGAGGAGTATGGATGTGCCCCTCTCCTATGACTATGGAGGAGCAGGATCAGTGGCCTATTGCAAAGGGGAGCCTTTTTGGGTAATGTATATGGGGTCGGTGTATTCTGTTGGGAATGTATGCAATCCTGCAATATAACACTAGGAGGCAAAATCCTTCCAGTATATGACCAAATTATGAACTTCTATACACTGCCACCTGAACTTTGGTGCACCAATGGATCAGTGGACTTACTCATTGTAAACAATCGAACCTACTACCCCATGCCGTACCAAGTAGTTGAATTGGTTTGGACAATACCAAATTTCACTGTGGATATTCGATGGACACGCAAAATGGACAAGAGTACACAAAGATCAGAAGAGCAATTTGCTGCAAGCGTCAACTGTTGGACACACAATACACTACAGGATGGCACTGACAAAATTTTAACCCTATCAAAGGAGGAGGAGCAGTGTTTTTGGTGGTGGCCAGGATGTTGGACCATACTGCAGTGGTCAGGACTCTCGGCGTTGCTGTGGATTATCATAGCAGCTGGTGTATTGTTAACTGTATTTGTGTTATGTTGCATATGGAAACGATCAAGGGGGGCACAACCCCCTAGAGAACAACCACTAATTATAACCTATAAGTAATGTAGTAAGCCCCCCCCCCGAGTGTACTAGACAACCCGGACCCAACCTTCTTGGGCCCACTATAATGGGAAGTCTGGAACGCTAATTGGAATAGGTGTGGTATGCCCATACAAGAGAAGATGCAGGGCACGGTACTACGCAAGGGGCAGTGGGACAGATGGAATATTGACAACTTCCACCTTGATGCCTGGCCCTATCAGGAAGTGTGTCGCCATATGTCCTATGCTTTTCCAGGGATACCTGGGCAGGAGGATTTTAAAAGGGAAAAAAAAGGGGGGGGGGGGATGGAGTGTTAGGATACAGATATTCAGGCCTGTCTGTAAAGGCCTATACTTTAAGAATTTAGGTACATGTTTATCATTTAGCTAGTTATAGAGGTATAAAAGAAAGAATCAAAATCACTGTCTGCCTGTGTAAGGACCTTCTCTCACTGTGACAGTCTGAGGCCCTGTTCTTAAGCCAAGGCCTTTGGCTAATCAGTGGGAGCAGCCATAAGCTGGAAAGCATATGATCACGTCCTCACACATTTCCCCAGAAAGGGCAGGCTTGGGACAAAATGGTAACAGATAAAGATATTAACATTATAGGGTGGTTTCTTGAGCAATTTACAATCCCCATCAATAATGGATCTTTGCTAGCTTTCAACAGACATCGGGGTTTTTCACCCATTAACTCCCACCAGAATGGGTTCAGAGATAGAGTCACTGTGTACAATTGCTTTCCTGGACGCAGGGTCAGCAGAGTGCCCTGAACACATGGAAGAAAGCACCCGGATTACCTTTGTGGTAGATCTGTAAGACTCTACCTGGGCCAGTCCTCCCCGCTTTCCCTTCTCAGTGATTTGACAGGTTTCAGAGTAGCAGCCGTGTTAGTCTGTATCCGCAAAAAGAACAGGAGTCCTTGTGGCACCTTAGAGACTAACAAATTTATTTGAGCATAAGCTTTCATGGGCTACATCCCACTTCTTCGGATGCATCCGAAGAAGTGGGATGTAGCCCACGAAAGCTTATGCTCAAATAAATTTGTTAGTCTCTAAGGTGCCACAAGGACTCCTGTTCTTTCAGTGATTTGAGTTCATCATGCTTTAGTTGAAACATGTGACCCACGAAAAAAGTCCCCGGCCTCTAAAGAGAGGAAGTGCGGCTGAAGAGAGGAACTGAAAGTTCTTCTCGCTCATTTCCCCTGTGATCGTGCCACCAGACACATCTTGGCTCTCCTCCTTGGAGCAAAGGGGAGAGAGGGCTCTGTGCAATGGACGACTTGGGTAAGTGCATCTCCCTTCCAATGGAAGAGCAAGGAGTGGACTCTTGAGTTAGGCCCCCAAATTGGGTTTGATACTGACACCACAGCATCCAGGCTACCAGGAGGGCATGAGGATTTCTGTCTTTCATCTTCTCTTCTACTCTTTGTTCCTTCCCTGAATTGTAAATTTAGAAGACGAAATAGAAGGGGCTGTGACTCTAATATACCCTTTGCAGCATGACCCCTCTCTTCCCAGTTAAAGCGGTGCCTGGAGGGTGGTTACAATGAAGTTGTGTGCTACTAAGGGCATTGGAGAGGAGGGCAGACTGCACCAGAGTCTGGAACTAACAGTTGCTACTGTGTTTCAGGAAATGCAGAGAGTTAGCAAAGGCTAACTGGAGATGGAGGTGTGATACCAAAGGCTGGGTGATGACTGAGAGGGAAATGTCTGATAATGATGTATCAAGAGTACGTGATAATGAGATAGAGAGACTGGTGTGGAGGGTTGCTAACCTCAACAGGGGACGGTCATCACACAGATGGAAAGAAAAGGGCGGGAGGTGATGATTCAGAGGCTCTGTTGGGCGGGGTTTCTGCCCCTCCCCCCCCCCGACTCATGGAAGGACAAGGGGACAGTGAGTGAAATTTAAAAGGTGGCAAGTTCAAAATGGTTACAAGAAAATCTTTTCCCACGCAGACTGTGGAACTCCTTGCCACAAGATGTAAGTGAGGCCAAGAACTTAGCAGGAATCAAAAAGGGATTGGACACAGATCGATAACTGGATGTTCTGCTTATAATGGTGCTTGCATACATTTTTGGAAGCGATATTAAACCTCATGCTTCAGTATTTAGGCCAGCCTCTAACCACTACGGATTAAGAAGTTTCTTACACCTTCCTGTTAAGGGCCTGGTGCTGGCCTAGATGGTTGTCCGGTCTGATCCAGCCTGGCAGTAGCAATGTTTCAGAAGTGCCTGCTCAGCACCCGGGGCCTGTTTCCAGATTAGGAAGATCGGTCTTATTGGCTTTGCACAACCCAGCAGTCTGATGGGTTTAACTATCTCTCTGAGTCCTTATTTGACTCCCATCACTGTAGTATTCGAGTAATCTCCTGCCGCGATGCCTAAGAAACAATTGACACACAGCTGGTGTGCTGTGACTGCTGCTTATTACACTGATCGCAATAATAATACCAAACTTGTCTATCTCAGTTCTCATCAGTAGATATCAAAATGATTTATGATGGCAAGCAGTATAATTTCCCCCATTTTAAAGATGGAGAAAGTGAGGCATAGAGAGGGAAAGTGACTTGCCAAAGGTCATCCAGTGGGCCAGTGGCAGAAGATCCTGGGTCAGCACATGCGCCACCTGTTGGCTATATCCACCAGATGTCTTGACTGAAAGCATCTTGAGTCTTTTCATTATCTGAGTGTTCAGTATCTAGCACAACGTTTCCCTGATTGGGGCCTCTAGCTGTATGCCCAATATAAAGAAAAGTGACAGGAAGGTAAGGTGACTTCTTTAAGGTCACACCAGATGGTGGTAGTGCTGGGAATCAAACCCACGTGTCCTGAACTATAAGCTGGTACCTTAGCCACAAGACTGGCTGTCTTGTTATTGCAGGAGTACTGAGAAACCACAGACTTGAAAAGGAGGCCCCGTTGTGCTAGCCCTGGTATAAACAAAACATTGGTCCCTGCTCCAAAGATCTTACCAGCTAAGGAGAAAAAGGACACATGCTACCTCTTTGGCCCAAACGTTTAACCAATATTCCGGGCCTTGCTGACTTGTTTCCGTTAGGATGAGAAATCAGAGCTGTGAATCAGGTCTGTTGTTTGGTGCAATCCTGTTCATTTACATAGAATGGACACAAAGTCCCATTTCCCTGCACACTATAGAAAAACAACAATGAGAAACTGTTTCCTAGCTCAGAAATCCAAGTCTACATTTCCAGGGAGTACTCCAAACAAGCGCTGTCTTTTGCCTTCCTCCCAGGGCTATGTTCATGATGGCTTCTCTCGCTTATTTCCTCTCTTCTCTCGCTCACACACACAGCTTGCCAAACAATTCCCTGGTCCTTTTGTTTTCAGTCAGTCCCAGGGAAACCATTTTCTTTCTCCCTAACTTAGTTCTGGCTCAAGCCTTTTCCTGCAGCCTTGGATGGTGGCTTCTACTGTTTCCCACTATCACTACATAGAAAGGCCTTAATTGCTCCTTCCATCTAGCCTGAATGAAGGGTGATGAACACAGCCATCAGCCTCAACCTGGTCTATGATTTATGGCTGCCATTGACACCCTCTTGCATAACATACACACAGGATAGGGAAAAGAGAGGCAGTGGAATACATGCAATTTGTTGTGTACATTTTGATAGTAAGATCATTTAGCTGACTGTCTACATCAATACATCAGTAATATCTACTTTCTCGGGTTGCCCCTCAACCTAGGTATTTTAGGCTGGGATTTCCAAAGGACCCTTAGGGTTTCAGGTGCCAGACTCACATTCACTTTCAGTGGCAGCTGGGTGCCGAACATCCTTAGGCTCTCTGGCAAACACCAACCTAAATGTTGGGTGATGCTTATGGGTGTTGTGGCAGACACAGCATCAGAAGAGAGAGAGAAGAATGATTCAAGGTCTGGAAAACCTTAATGAAAGACTTAAGAAGCTCAATCAAATTAGCTTATCCAAGAGATGGTTAGGAGGAGACTTGCTCATGGTCTATAGCTAAATTCCCTGTAAGCCGCGCGGCTGTGCAGCAACCTATTTAGCGCCACCCACCCGGGGACTCCCCTGGCCCCCACTTAGCCCGGCCCTGGACCTGACACGGCCAGAGCGGCCTGGCCCCAGGCGCGGCTGGTGTGGCGCAGCGCGGCCTGACCCTGGAGCAGCCTAGACCCAAGTGCGGTTGGAGCAGGCCGGCCATGCCTGGGGCCAGGCTACTCCAGCCACAGCAGGTCGAGGCCACAGGCTGAGTTGGGTCCGGGGGAGGGGCACCCCTCCTGCGGCAGGTTGGGGCCCAGGTGCTGGTGCCGGGAGAGAGCGCTGGGGGGAGAACGCTGGGGGAAGTGTTATGTGTCCGGTGTGGAGGGCACAGTTTATATTGTTTGTCTCTCACTGGTTTTTTTTGTTCAGATGCTTTGCTGGAAGAACTGGAACAAAGCTCTAAGGAGCCCAAAGGGGGCTATTGCCTTCTGACACACAGCTCCAGTGAGCAGAGACCAGCCGCAGCAGTGCCCGAGACAGGCACTGTCCAGAACGAGAAGCTAGTCGCCTCAGGGACCCGTAAGGTATTCCCATCAGTGCCTGCAAGGGCTGCCTACACACAAAGTACCCGGCAGAAATCCATCCTCTACAACAGGAAGGCTGAGACCCTGCAGAACTCAGCACATGAAGGTTGTCCCATGCAGACAGTTGCATCTGTGCCCTAGAGATGTTACGGGCCCATCCAGCCCCTCCTGCCTATAATTTAGGAGAATGCCCAGAGTGGAGGAGGGATTTCCAGATGATCAGTTAACCACTAATTCTCCTTAATTAGCCATGTTCACAGTGAGGCAGGATCTGGAAATACAGTATAACTGGACTGGGTGTAGGGAAAGGGGCTGCTTTATTTGTATATCCCTTGCTCTTTGTGTTTCCAGGTACAGCCTGCATTAAATACTCGGCTCCAGGAATCAGATGACAAAAATGTCTACAGGTAAATGCTGTATCAGGGGGGAAAGCTGTTTTATTGATCCTTCCAGGACACCCACCTGTATCTCCTCACCACTGCTCCCCCATGATGCTTAATGAAAAAGTAACCCACCCTGCTCCCCTGCCACGGCCGGACAGAGCCGATTTGCAGTGGTACTGCCCATACCAGCCCTTCTCTGGTGGCCTCGTCAGTTTCTGCAGTGTCTAAGCATGGGTCAAAAAGAAGTTTCCAACCCTTCTGGTTGTGCCCATCTCAGTCTGAACAGGACCCAATTCAGGGCTGAGTCTGCAGGCAGGCAGGGGGACACACCGAATGATGCCCCATTCCAGGGCATAGACGGGTCTAAACATGGCAGAACTGCCAGCGTGGAGGAGGGGTTTGGTGACACGGTGGTGCAGAGGAGTTACCAGTGGATCCGCCATTATGCAAATCAACAGGCTTAACACCCCCCACAGAAAGTGGAGAGAATCCACAACCTCTGCTTACAACCAGTGGACTGGTAGTAGTGACCACAGAGCAGCAAAACTGAACCAAGCTACCAGTTGGTACCTGTGTGCCCAAGCCTCCTCGGCTCCCTGTGGTGCCCGGTGTGAAGCCCACAGGATGGGCTAGGAGGGAGCTGTACTAGTGGGTTAATTATTTATTTGTATTGGGGTAGCAGAGGCTTCAATCAGGATCACCCCATTGCGCTAACTGCTGTACACATGGCAAAAAGGCCTCTAGCTTGAAGGCCTTGCACTCTTTGATTAAAATAGTTGAATCAGGAGCTTAGTAATGATTTAAATATCACATTGTTCTTTAAGTCATTGCTGACCGTTGTACAAGAAATATCCAGCTACTGGAAGTCTGTGGGTGGTACTTGGGGTGTGAGAGGGGTTTGGTTAAGGGGCTGGGGAGTCTGTAGGCCAGGTTGGGTAAGGGGATGGTCTCTAGATTGGTAAGGGGGTGGTATCTGGGTGTGTGGGTGTGGCTTGGCTAAGAGGATGGTACATGGGTGTGTGGGTGTGCCTTGGCTAAGGAGATGGTACCTGGGTGTGTGAGAGTGGCTTGGCTAAGGGGATGGTACCTGGGTGTGTGGGAGTGGCTTGGCTAAGGGGGTGGTATCTAGGTGTATGGGCATGACTTGGCTAAGGGGGTGGTACCTGGGTAGAATACCCCCCCACACCTCTCCACTGACCCTCTCCCCAGTTACTAATCCTTTCCTCTCCTTCCTCCTCCACTACTTGCTGGTTATACTCCTCCCCCTCCAAGCACCCAGAACTGACTCCACCCCTCCCTCCCTGCTACTAGTTCAGTGGGCCATTGCTTGCTGACTGGCTATTGGGGGAAGCCTTCCCTAAACTCCACAGCTCCCTCCCCAGATATATCCCCACCTGTCCTGCCCTCCACTCACAAGTCCCTGACTGTATTTAGTGCCTGTCTACATGGGGACACTCAGGAAAGCTCATCTAAATGACCTTTTAAAGGGGGTTAGTTAAACCTCATTAAACCCCGGTGTGGATGCTCTCGTTCAGAATTAAAGTGCCCTTAATTCAGTTTATCTTAATTCTGTTCCTGAACAGGAACACCCAGCATCTGCTCTGGAGGTCAGACGATCACTGATGATGGGGAGATGCGTTTGTTTCCCTTCTTTAGGGGTGTCCCTCACACCCTGCTCTACTTCCATGCTCACTGGGGTGGGCACTGTGCTTCCAGTGAACACTTTGGTGTTCCTGTGGCCTGGTGGTGGCAGGGAGGGTCTGGCTGCTGGGAGCTGGGTAAAGGAGGCTCATGGTGGGGTTGAAGCCGTGACCTACTCTCTTTGACACGGATGTCTCTCTTCCCCCCGCAGTGAGGTTCCAACTCCGCAGCTGTCGCTTCCTTCCCCTCCTCCCCCGACGGCTGCTCAACAACTGGATGAGCTCTTATCCCATTTGGGCCAGATGCAGTCCAAGGTGAGTCCTGGCCACGCAACCCCCTCCTCCAGAAGAACCAGGGGCACCACTTCGCAAAGCTTCATGGCCTCACCCTCCCACTCTGCGCCTGCTCTGCCCTGAGACCACACCCCCGCTCAAGCCTCGTCCCCTGAGGTCCTGCCCACCACTTGCACGGGGCGGGAAGGGGTGGAGAGGAGCAAGTGTCGGGCGGGGCCTTCGCGGGGGAAGAGACTAAGTGGGGCCGGGGCCTCGGGGCGGCACGCAGGTGGAGTGGGGGAGCAGGGCCATGGTCTGGGCGCCGGGGCCCCTTCTGAGTGTGGGCCCAGCACTATGGCGCCATTGGTGCCATTGACAACCTGGTATTGCCCCTGTCCCGCGTTCCAGCCGGCAATGGCAAAGCCTGGCGTTGGGGGGTCCCATGTGCAGTAGAAACAGCTCCCTAGGTGAGGGGAAAAGGCGGGAGCTGTAGGGCACAGCTCCTGGCAGGAACATGAAGCTGAACATTCTCACGGCCTCGTCTCCTCCTTTGTGGCAGATCTCAGCGGTGGGTTCTGCCGCGGAGCCGGAACGTGCCAAGGGGCCATCAGCAGTGGGGCCAAGTACCGGCAGCACCCTTGAGAGCATGCTGGGGGACCTGACGCAAGAGCTGCAGGACCTCGGCATCACTGCCGTGCCTAAGGGCGACTGTGCTTCCTGCCGCAAACCCATCGCTGGAAAGGTGAGAGGGGATGGCATGGAGCCTGCGGCTGTCTGTCCGTCTCTCTGCGTGTCCCTCTGTCTCACCGGGGTTGGATCCTTCCACTCTTGATTGTTCAGAGCTATAAGATCTGCTTGGTCGGACAGTATGTTTCCCCCAGTCCCTCCTTTAGGGGAGGGGATCTCTTTCCCCAAAAAAAGTCCTATAACAGCTGAGTCTCCTGCTGTCTCAGCCACCACCTCTAGGACCATGCGAGGGTCCCTATTCCTATCATGGCTTCCCCAGACTGCTGGGTCCCCCGTGTACCGATGGGCTCAGTGGCGGAGATTCTCTGGGCAAAGACTTCCTGGGTTTTGTCCTGTCTCTAGATGATCACTGCTCTGGGGAAGACGTGGCATCCCGAGCACTTCACCTGCACCCAGTGTGGACAGGAGATCGGCTCCACCGCTTTCTACGAGCGAGGCGGACTGGCGTACTGCGGGGAGGATTATCACCAGCTTTTCTCCCCCCGCTGTGCCTACTGTGCCGCGCCCATCCTGGAGGTAAATAGAGCTGGCTCTGCCCTCCTGGTTCGAACTCCTGCCAGGGGAGGTTCCTGGTTGGATTAGCCAGGAGGCTGCTTTTTCTCGCCCCTCGCAGCTCTCTGCCCATAGCGCACACCCCAGTCACCTCATTCTCTTTGCAGAAAGTCCTGACGGCCATGGACAAGACTTGGCACCCGGAGCACTTCTTCTGTGCTCACTGTGGGAAGGTGTTCAGCAATGATGGTGCGTCCCCTGCTCTTCTCCTGCCATACGTAGAAAGTTGGGATTCCATGGGGATCTAGGCCTCTGTCTTGACCCACAGTCCAACTGCTATTCCAGCCCTGGCCTCCCCCCGAAAGCTTTGCTTATGCCCTCAATCCTGACCCGCAGGCCCCTGTTATCCCCGCCCCTGCTCTGCCCATGCCCCTCAAGCCCGACTGCAACCGCCTGCTATCTTAGCTCTAGGCTTCCTCCTACACCTCTGCCAGTTCCCCATATTCCTTACTTGGGTTCCCCACCCTCCCGCCTCCTGCTATTCCAACCCTGGGCCTCCGGTCATGAGTCGTGATTCTGCCAGGTGAACAGATCAGGGACAGTTCTGGAAGGGAGCAGTCATTTCGCTGGACACTCGCTGCTAAAGTGCTTAGTCATATGAGTAGATTCCCTCCCTCTGAGGCCCTACGGGATGCAGACTTTGGGGCCAGAGCTCCGGCCGTTAGCACCAGTGTGGAGTGCTGGTTACCATTTCCCATAGGTGTCACACAGACATTGTTTAACTGTGTCATGGTGGCACAGCGGAACCTGTAACAACCCCGGTGACCACTTGCTCACAGCCCAGCCAGTGGCACGAAATCCCCACAGCAGCAGCTGTCCATCCATACATTTTGCCATCAGTTCCCCTTTAAGGCCCCATCTCCCTCCCCCTGCAGTGTGCATGTGTGTTAATTGCTTGCTTGCTGTGGTGCCAGTGGTAGATGCTCGTTAATTTCCCCAGGTGGCCAGAGCAAAAACACTCGGTTCCTGCCAAGGGATTGGTTTTCTAGGTAGGCGCTCAGCGGCTGTGCTCCCACCAGCCCTGCTCAGTAATTGGCACCTGAGAGAGAGCCGGTGCCGAGGGCCTCGCTCATTCCCACTTGCTCATTCCCACGCTGCTAATTACAGCGGTGTTGTGGAAAGTTTAACTGATGAGTTCAAGCCCCAGCTCCTCTTGGGGCTGGTTCTTTCTTTGTCCCCTCCTGCATCCTGTCTTTGTTCTCCAGAGGACCTCTCTCCCCACATCAGTGACTTCTTGTTAGTGCTAAGTTTGAGGAGTTTGGCTAGCGATAGGCTGCTTATTCACCGGAGCAGGTACTGCGCACAGTATTGTACAATGCCCAGTACAATGGGGCCATGATCCTAACTCGGACCTCTTCCATGATCCCAATCCTATTCCTGGCACAGTGATCTTGCCTTATCCCAGCTCAGTCCCTACAGGTGGCAGCCAGTTCTGCCTGTACCCATCTCTTGTAGCACACTCCGTTGTCATGAAATGATCTAACTCAGCTCATTGACTGATGGGTTGAATTTGAATTCCTGCTTTTAGGGATGTCTGGCTTGTTCTAGGAATCCATCTTCTGCCTTTACTATTATTTATTATTATGGTAACACCTAGAGACTCCAGCTGAGATCAGGACTCCGTTGTGCCAGGCACTGCCCAGACACACGTCGAGAGACAGGCCCTGTCCCAGCTGAGATCAGGGCCCCGTTGTGCCAGGCACTGCACAGACACACAGCGAGAGACAGGTCCTTCCCCAGCTGAGATCAGCGCCCCATCGTGCCAGATGCTGCCCAGACACACAGGGAGAGACAGGCCCTGCACCAGCTGAGATCAGGACCCCATTGTGCCAGGCGCTGCCCAGACACACAGCGAGAGACAGGCCCTGCCCTAGCTGAGATCAGGGCTCCATTGCGTTGGGCACTGCATGGACACGGTGAGAGAAAGTCCTGGCCCTAAAGAGCTTCTCGACTAAGTAGACAAGACGAAGGTTGGGAGAATGGAAGGATTGTTATCTTCATTTTATAGAAGGGGAACTCAGGTCCATAGAGAAGTGGCTTGTCAAGGTCACACAGGGAGTCTGTGACAGAGCTGGGCACTGGATCCAAATTTGAGGGCCCAGTGAAAGGCTGTAAGCACAAACCCAGCCTTTCTCTGCAAGGCAGGGCAATTATCTGAGAGAGTTCTCAGCAACGACTGGGAAAGTCATAAAGCAACATCCAATGGGCTAAGATTTGTAAAGGTATTTCAGGCATTGCTGTGCTCAGCGTTCATAGAATCATAGAAGATTGTGGTTGGAAGAGACCTTAGGAGGTCATCTAGTCCAACCCACTGCTCAAAGCAGGACCTAATCTCAACTAAATTATCCCAGCCAGGGCTTTGTCAAGCCTGACCTTAAAAACCTCTAAGGATGGAGATTCCACCACCTCCCTAGGTAACCCATTCCAGTGCTTCACCACCCTCCTAGTGAAATAGTGTTTCCTAATATCCAACCTAGATCTCCCCCACTGCAACTTGAGACCATTGCTCCTTGTTCTGTCATCTGCCACCACTGAGAACAGCCGAGCTCCATCCTCTTTGGAACCCCCCTTCAGGTAGTTGAAGGCTGCTATCAAATCTCCCCTTACTCTTCTGCAGACTAAACAAGCCCAGTTCTCTCAGCCTCTCCTCGTAAGTCATGTGCCCCAACCCCCCTGATAATTTTCGTTGCCCTCTGCTGGACTCTCTCCAATTTGTCCACATCCTTTCTGTAGTGGGGGGCCCAAAACTGGACACAATACTCCAGGTGTGGCCGCACCAGTGCCGAATAGAGGGGAATAATCACTTCCCTCGATCTGCTGGCAATGCTCCTACTCATGCAGCCCAATATGCCATTAGCCTTCTTGACAACAAGAGCACACTGCTGACTCAAATCCAGCTTCTCATCCATTGTAATCACGAGGTCCTTTTCTGCAGAATTGCTGCTTAGCCTGTAGTGGTGCATGGGAGTCTTCCATCCTAAGTGCAGGACTCTGCACTTGTCCTTGTTGAACCTCATCAGATTTCTTTTGGCCCAATCCTCCAATTTGTCTAGGTCATTCTGGACCCTATCCCTACCCTCCAGTGTCTCTACCTCTCCCCCCAGCTTAGTGTCATCTCTGAACTTGCTGAGAGTGCAGTCCACGCCATCCTCCAGATCATTAATGAAGATATTGAACAAAACCGGCCCCAGGACCGACCCTTGGGGCACTCCGCTTGATACTGGCTGCCAGCTAGACATGGAGTCCATTCATCCAATCCACACTTTTTTAACTTGCTGGCAAGAATACTGTGGGAGACCATAACAAAAGCTTTGCTAAAGTCAAGGTATATCACGTCCACTGCTTTCCCCATATCCACAGAGCCAGTTATCTCATCATAGAAGGCAATCAGGTTGGTCAGGCATGACTTGCCCTTGGTGAATCCATGTTGACTGTTCCTGATCACCTTCCTCTCCTCCAAGTGCTTCAAAATGGTTTCCTTGAGGACCTGCTCCATGATTTTTCCAGGGACTGAGGTGAGGCTGACCGGTCTGTAGTTCCCCAGGTTCTCCTTCCCTTTTTTAAAGATGGGCACTATATTTGCCCTTTTCCAATTGTCTGGGACCTCCCCCAATCGCCACAAGTTTTCAAAGATAATGGCCAATGGCTCTGCAATCACATCAGCCAATTCCCTCAGCACCCTCGGACGCATTAGATCCGGACCCATGGACTTGTGCATGTCCAGCTTTTCTAAATAGTTCTTAACCTGTTCTTTCGCCACTGAGGGCTGCTCACCTCCTCCCCATGCTGTGTTGCCCAGGACAGCAGTCTGGGAGCTGACCTTGTCTGTGAAGACTGAAGCAAAAAAAGCATTGAGTACTTTAGCTTTTTCCACATCATCTGTCACTAGGTTGCCTCCCCCATTCATTAAGGGTCCCACACTTTCCCTGACCTTTTTCTTGTTGCTAACATACCTGTAGAAACCCTTCTTGTTACCCTTCACATCCCTTGCTAGCTGCAACTCCAATTGTGCCTTGGCCTTCCTGATTACACCCCTGCATGCTCTAACAATATTTTTATACTCCTCCCTAGTCATCTATCCATGTGTCCACTTCTTGTAAGCTTCCCTTTTGTGCTTAAGCTCACCGAAGATTTCACTGTTAAGCCAAGCTGGTCGCTGCCATATTTGCTATTCTTTCTACATATCGGGATGGTTTGTTCCTGTGCTCTCAATAAGGCTTCTTTAAAATACAGCCAGCTTTCCTGGACTCCTTTCCCCCTCACATTAGCTCCATAACATTGCAATGCCTGACTGATTTAGGAGCTAAAATCTCATTTTCAAAAGGGATTTAGGCACTTTCTGTGACTTAGGCTCCTAAATCAGTTAGTTGTCACAACACTGAGGACAGCAATGTCTAAATGCCTTTGAAAATCTGGGCCATAGGAACTAGTGAAAATAACAGGAGTACTTGTGGCACCATCTCTCCCTGTAATTCCCGAGTTTGGCAACAGGGAGCAAATGAGAAGGAAAGCAGGAGTGTGGCTGTGAGATATTTGCATCTGAAAGGGGAATATCCCTGCGCAGTGTTTGTTGCCCAGGCCCAGCATGAATCAGAGTGGGCAGTGTAACTCGGGTAAATTCTCCGGCTCCCTGGGGTAGGTTTGGAGCTTGGCAGGAAGGGTCCCTCTCTGTGTCCTCCCATGGGATTCAGGTGCACTTCATGGATGTCTTCTCCCTGCTGGCCTCCGCAGGTTTCCATGAGAAGAACGGGAAGCCATACTGCCAGAAGGACTTCCTGGCCATGTTCTCTCCTAAATGCAGAGCCTGTGAGCGGCCCGTGATGGAGAACTACCTGTCCGCACTCCAGGGCGTCTGGCACCCCGAGTGCTTTGTGTGTGGGGTGAGTGTGCGGAGTCCCACACAGGGGGCTGGAGGGACACCTGGGCTTTCATCTTCAGGAAGGTGATGCAGGGCATGGCCAGGTGAGGGTCAGGAGGTTCTTCCCTATGGAGCACTAAGAACCTCTGTAGCAGCTGAGTGTGATCCCAGCTCCCTTATGGGGGATGGCTGCGTGAAGCACCAGGGTAGAGGGGCCAGGGGCTAGATGGGTGAGGGGACTGGGTCCCATATGGGGGCTGGATGGGCAAGGGAGCAGGGCCCATATGGGGGCCAGATGGGTGAGGGGGCAGAACACCAAATGCAGGTTGGTGAGGTGCTTAGTTAGGGATGAGGTCTCAATGCTCCCTCCCCCTCCCTCAGGACTGTTTCAGCAGCTTCACCACCGGCTCCTTCTTTGAGCTAGACGGCCGCCCCTACTGCGAGCTTCACTTCCACGAGCGCCAGGGCTCGGTGTGCCACGGCTGTGGGAAGCCCATCACCGGGCGCTGCATCAGCGCCATGGGGCGCCGGTTCCACCCCGAGCACTTCATCTGCGCCTTCTGTCTGAGCCAGCTGCAGAAGGGCACCTTCCAGGACCATGGCGACAAAGCCTACTGCCACGCCTGCTACAGCAAGCTCTTCGTGTGACTCCCGCGCTGGCCCAAGAGGAGGGGGCTACGTACCGAAATTGGCTCTGTGGGACAGCCCCCTCTGGCATCCTTAGCCAGGGTCTGAGATACAGGGAGAGGGACCACAGGCCAGAGTCAACAAAGAGCAGCCTCCTTCAACGGGCCTGAACCACTGATTGTTTAAATCAATAGCGCTCCATTGATGTCCTTGCTGGTAAATATTAGCTGAAGGTCTGGCCCAATATGTTTGGGGGGGGGGGGGGGTTCCCTCCCCAACAACAGCCACTGCGGTCTCCTTCCCAGGAACCTACCCCTACCCCTTGATCATCCCTTCCTGGACGTTCTGCTCCTTCAGGCTGTGCTCTGCTTCTCTCCCCTCCAATGCACAACGTCACCTGCTCCTCTGTTCTCACCTTTGCGCTATACTTCTGGTATATGTAACCGGACGAGGGCGCTGCCCAGAAATAAACATCTTGGCATTCTCTGTGGTTGGTTCTGCATATCGGTTTGGACAGGGATGTGGGGGGAGGGGAGGGATTGATTCTGAGACTTCCAAAGCTGCACCCCTGGATTTCACCTCAGAGGGGAACGATAAGGATAAAGAACAAACACAGTGGGGTCAAGAGGTGGGATAGCACTTTTCGGTTTTGGGGGAGCAGGTTAACATAGAACAAGCTCATTGCTCCATGTAAAGATCTGGGTCCCTCCAGCAGCTGACATGTCCCTTTCATTAGCAAAGTCCTTCTTTATTTTCTGTTCCCGTGCCATCACAGCCACTTTTCCATTTTGGGCTCCTCTAGGAACAGCCCAACCTGATCAGACTCCCACATCCATCCAGCCCAGTCTCCTGTCTCCGGCATTGGCAGTACTAGAGACTGCAAAGGGAAATGTAAGAACACGGCAGTAGAAGATGTGGGATAATCTGCCCCTTGCATTAGGTTTCATTCTGTTCTCTAATAGTCAGCGATCGGCTTAAACCAATGGGTTCCGCAATATTTTTGTAATCATGAATTAGTCTAACCCTGGATATTCTTGTTATCCACTCCCTTTTTGAATCTTATTATGTTCTTGGTATCAGTGACTTCCTGTGGCACTGAGTTCCACAGTCTAATTCCTCATTGTATGAAAAAGTATTTCCCTTTCGAATTTCCCACTTTTCAGTTGCACTGACTGTCCCTTTGTTCTTGTTAATCTGCCTTTTCCAAACCATTCATTATTTTATACAGTTCCATCCAGTCCCCTCTTACCTGGCTCCTCATTAAAGTAACAATCCCCATCTTTTCAATCTCCCTTCATAAGAGATTGTTTCCAGGCCCTTGATCATTCTTGTCACCCTTCTCTGAATCCCTCTAGTTCGGCAACATCCTTCTGGAGATGAGTTGCCCAGTGCTGCACGCAGTAATCAGATGAGACCACCCCAGGGCTTTATAGAATGGCGTTATAACGTTCACCACACAGGGAAAGACAGAGGTATGGCTTGCATGTGAGCTTTTTGGGGATATTAAAACAAAACATCCATCTACCAAAATAAACAGTAAACAGGGTCCGTCAGCTTCTTCCATCATTGTCTTTCCATCTTTGGAGAGGTTAATGCTTGACTCCAGCACCAACTGAACACCTCATCCTGCTCCCAGTGAAGCCACAGTGTCTCATGGGATCTGTAGTTCAGGGTGTCTCCTGCTCCCATCCTCTTCTACAGGCTGGGCTCCTGGTTGGACTACATCTCCCAAGATCTCCACAATCTCCCCTCTTGGTGAGGGGAGGTGGTTGCATCCTAGCAGTTGTGTTGCCATGGTGCATCATGGGAGATGAAGTCCTGCTTTGAGGTCCTGCTTTGAGCAGGGGGTTGGACTAGATGACCTCCTGAGGTCTCTTCCAACCCTAAACTATGATTCTATGAAGTCCAACTGGGGAGCCCAACCTGCAGAGAATGGTGGCATGAGATACTCACTCCACGACTCCCATGAGGCACCACAGCGGCTTTTCAGAATCAAATTATTTGGGGGATTGGAAGTTTTTGGACAAAAAATGGTGAAGAGAGCAAACCCTTTGGGGGTGGGGGAAATCTAGTTAAAAACCCAAATTTTCACGTTGATGGAAAATTTCTGCCTGTCGTAACTGCCCTGAGTATCAGAGTTCTCTGTAACTATATCTTTCTCACAGGCACAAACTGGCCAGCTGCCATCCCACAGGCCTATGCTGCTCATATAAACAGGATATGCCTTGGTAGGTGTTATCGGCTGGTGCTTGCTGCACCAAACCACAGAAGGCTGCCTCCTCCTTGCTGCTAGCCACTTTGCATGCCTCAGAACAACTGTTGCAGCTAGCTGCTCTCCTGGAAGGTGCTGTTTGTGGTCTGGCATGATTAATCCATTCCGGCTGATGGTAATTTAGCAGAATGCAGTCAACAGCTGCGGAAGGAGATTGAAGCCAAAATCACGTCTCCACTTGCCATGCCCCCTGCATAAGCAGTTAGGCACCAGATCCTCCCATGGGAGTTAGGCACCTAAATGCCTTTGAAGATCTGGGCCTCCCCTTGTTGCCATTCTGCTCTGGTGTCTTCTCAGCCCTCCTTTGCAGAAGGCTTGGGAGTGGAGAATCAGGCCAGATCTAGGCTTGCCCAGTTGGACTAACCATGCTGTGGAGAGAGAAGAACACCTGTAGGTCCAATATCCTGAGCAAGGCTGGTAATGGCCATTCTGGTTATGGACAGGCCACCTGCCGGTCTTACAGCTTCTCAGCACCAGGGCCCCATACCCTCCCTCCGTGAGAACAGTGCTTACTGCTTAGGCTGCAGTAGAACCTCCAGTGGGGGAAGGGATGGTGCTCTGGGGAAGAGGAGCGGTTCCATCACAGCAGGGATGGTTCAGGCTTTTAATGAGATTAGGGATTGAGCGCTCGGGCTGGGGATGGGGGCATGGGCCTTGGCCCACCATGACAGGGTCTGGGAGACAAAGCTGGTGGCCACCACAGCTGGGTGGTCAACTCCTCTAGGAGCTACACAAAGTCCCTGTCATTTGTTACATCTCCAGCCCTCCTTCCCTGGGTACCCTGAGTGCCATCCTAGCTGCTGTGACCGTGCTGCCAGAAGCAGCCTGGCGATAAGCACTGGGCCTCTGCCCATGTGTATACACTGCCTAGCTGCCCTGCAGGTGTAGTCAAACACAAATCCCTGCGCGTGCCTCTCTGGGTCAGGTCCCACAGCTCCACGGTTATCCACTGTTCGTGCACAAGTGACCATGCCTCAAGGAGGAATCCTGCAGGCAGCCCTGAGCTCCCGTGGGCTGGATTTGAGATTTGGCAGCCTGAGAGGGAGCCAAATTAGAAGGTATAGTTCTGATAGGGGCAGCAGATGAGACACCTGGGTTCTAGTCCAGCTCTGCTGCTGACCTGCTGGGTGACCATGGGCAAGTCGTTGCATTGCCCCCTGCCTCAGTTTCCCTTTGGTCTGTTTAGATTGTAAGCTCTTCAGGGCAGGGAGAGCCTCGTACTATGTGTCTGCACAGCACCTGGCACAACGGGGGTCTGTGCAGTGTCTGGCATAATGGGGGTCCCCGTTCGGGTCTGTCCAGCACCTAGTGCAATGGGGCCCCAGCCTTGGTGGGGATCTGTGCAGCGCCTGGCACAGTGGGATCTGGATCGCAGCTGGGGCCTTTAGGTGTCCTGTGCTGCAAACAATAAAAGCTGTTAGTTCATTCCTTCGCTGATTGCTGCAGGGGAGCTCGATCTGGGCTATAAAGGCACCGGCCCAGCCAGCCATACTGAAATGAGGGCAGTGAGCCCAGGGCTGTTCAGAGATCATCTTGAGAGAAGAGTTCCTAGGAGCTTCTCATTTGCTAATCGGCATCACAGCGGAGTCTGATACCCTCGCATCTGCTTCCTGCTCCCAGCTAAGGGGAAACAGCTGGTGGAAGCCGCAGTAGAAGGTGGGGTGTGACTTGTATCACAGTGCCCGCAGTGCTGAAGCTCGCTGCCCCACTAGCAGGGAAAGACATGCCCTTTCTGTAGCCTGCTGTCTACGCTCCCCTGTGCTTTCGCCAATATTGGACAATAAGCAGCGTGCAGCAACCGCCACGGAGATGTACATAACGGGGAGGGGGTGGGGGCATCTCCATTGTCCCTGTGTTCCTAAGGCAGATCCCACCACGCGTAGCTGCTGTGGCAGTCAATGAAAAGTCGTTAGCCAGGGCTAACATTCAGCATCACAACAGAAACAGCACCCCTGGTGACATAGGGAAAGGACCCCATTCAGCCTCTGAGATTATTGAGCATTACTCATCATGCATGTCGATGGACCAAGATCAGCACCCCGGGACAACCTGCATGACATTATATAAGAGCATCTTTAATGGGAATGCTGCTGGACAGGTCACGGGGATGTGCACTACAGCTATGTGAGATCAAGGGCAGCCATGTGGATAGGGGACTGGCCCAAGAGGCAGAAGAGCTGGCTTCATTTCTGGGCTCTGCCACAGACTCTCTGTATGTCCGCGGTCAAATCCCTTAGCCTCAGCTTCCAATCTGTAACTGGGGATAATGATCCTTCCATTGTATATTTAGAGTGTGAGCTCTTTGGTGAAGGGATTGTCATGTGCTCTGGGTATGTCTAGACTGCAATCATAGCATGTGATGGCACTTGAGCTAACGTACCTGAGTTAGTTTTAATCTGGATTGTCTAGATTGCAATCACTGGGTGTGACTGCCACTCGAGCTAGCTTGGGTCCCAGAGCAGCGAAGGTGCAGCAGTGTGGGCTGGGCATACCCGCCTGGACCCATGGGTAATTACACATGAGGCCAGCCCATTGCTTGTATGATACTGTGACGAAGTGTGACTATTCTTAATGTTTCCTCTGAATACTTTGTGGGTGCCTCAGTTTCTGGCTGACACTCTGTCTCCTGGCAACTAATGACCAGGGCCCTTCCCCCCTGCAAGGGGATAGCTAAAGGTGTGGGAGAACAAAGAGGTCAGGTGACCTCCTGGCCTGGGAAAGAGACAAAGGCCAGAGAGGAGGGACTGGGGAGGTTTCAGTTGGGAGCTGGCTGGGGACGGGAAGTGAGTGCAGACGGGGTTGTCTGGCTTGCTGGGCCCCAAAATGGACCTGGCTGAGGGGTCCCGTTCTCTGTACCTACAAGCTCTATTTTAGACCGTGTTCCTGTCATCTAATAAACCTCTGTTTTACTGGCTGGCTAAGAGTCACGTCTGACTACGAAGTGGGGGTGCAGGACCCTCTGGCTTCCCCAGGACCCCGCCTGGGCGGACTCGCTGTGGGAAGCGCACGGAGGGGCATATGCTGAATGCTCCAAGGTCAGACCCAGGAAGGTGAAGCCGTGTGAGCTTCTTGCCCTGAAGACAGTCTGCTCCAAGGGAGAGGAGGCTCCCCAAAGTCCTGACTGGCTTTGTGGGGAGCAGTTCCAGAGCATCGCCCGGGGACTCCGTGACAGATGCTGTATAGAAAAGAATGATGACCAGGTGTACACTACTGTTCCACCACTGTTGCACAATTGCACTAAATCTGATACAAAGTATGTCTTGTAAGGTATCAATGGAAAAGTTGTAATCTGCTAAATATGACAATCTTGTTTATATGCATGTATCTTCTGTGTATCTGAAGTTATGAATACTTGCTATGTATTTGTATCTCAAACATGTGTTGTGTTGCTGGATGACACCCCCCAGGCAAATTTTCATTCAGACTAGCCATCACTGGTTGATGGGCCATCCGTGTGATGGTGGGCCATTAAGGGAAATCAGCTCTTCAGTGAGCCCTTCCTGAAAATGCCTAAGACAGTGTGGGGACATTGGCCAATGGTAACTTTGTGATTCAGCAAAGCATGTAAGGTCATGTGATGAGGACATGTGACCTAAGACACCATCTTTTACCAGTAACTTTCCATGATCATGGGACCCTGGACTCCATGTTGGCCAATAACATTCCATGCACATGGGCTGAGCAAGAAGTTGCAAGCTATGACATCACTGCTTTGTCTTCATTCCTCCTTCTCATCTCTGGACTGTGATTTTCTAAGGAAGCTTTGAACAAAGGACTGGATGACCCCCAACCTGCTTGGGTGAACCAGAGACTTATTACAAAGTAGCAGATTTAATATCACTGCTGCTCAGTGGCGTAGCAAGGTTCTAAGTGCAGGGGGAGCAAACATAAAAAAGGCGCCCCCCCTTGGCTCCTCCTCTGGCCACACACCCCCTTGGATCCTCCAGCCGCGCTGCATCCCCCCCCTCCTTGGCTCCTCTGGCCACGCTTCGGCCATGCTGCGCCCCCCATCCCAGACACCCCGCTCATTGGGTCCGCGCTTACCTGGCTGCCCAGGTGCCTCTGATGAGCTACCTCCTCCTCCCCCACAGCGCCAGGGCGCCCAGCTCCTGCTGGTTCCCGCTGAGTCCGGCGCGACCTAGGAGCCGGCTCCCCACGGGGAACGGAGACCAAGCCCCGCCCGCTTGCCAGGGGCAGAATGCAACGCCCCGCATGCCGCCTATTTACAAGGGCAGCAAACAACACCGAAGCACGTCTTTACCTTGAGGTGCCCACGCTCCAGCCGTCCAGTGCTGGCAGGAGAGCGGGAAGAGGGAGGAGAGGGAGGCAGGTGCAGCTAATCCCCTGTTTGTGGCCAGGCTTCCCGCAGCAGCCGTGTGGGGCGCGTTTGCCCCGCGTGGCAGCGCGCAGCCCTCCTGGCCAGGCGCGGGCGGCTGCCCTGGAGTCCTGCAACACGCGGCTCTGGCTGCGCCCGTGGAGAGGAGCTGGAAGGGAGACTCGCCGCTCGCACACCCCCACCCGTGTGTGCACGTTAGTGCTGCTGGGGAGAGGGGGAGGAGCCCCGCGCTCCCTTGCCCACCCACCACAGCGGTCGCTGCAGCCTTCGCTGCTGCTGGCCCCTGCACCCGCGAAGCAGCCGGTACATCCCCTTGCGGGCGGTGCTGTTCAGGGGGCACTTTGCACCCCACTGCCCGGAGAGCTGGAGCAGCAGCAGCAGCACCTGTGCCCGGGCAGCGGCAGCGCCTCCTCCCGTCCCTCACTTTCTTCTCACGCGCTCCGAGCCGGGCGTCCCACTGCAGCCCGTCCACGCCGCGAAGCCGCTGGCGCTCTGCCTAGTGCCGGAATATCTTGAGCTGCTGCCACAGCAGCTTCCCCCCTCCCGTCGCCGCGCCGCGCAGGGACCCAGAGCTCCGGCAGCTCCCAGACACCCCGCTCAGGCGCTGCTTTTGAAAACTGTGCTGAGGGGAAGCGGCTGCTTCCCCTGCCCCCCCCCTAGCTACGCTACTGCTGCTGCTGCTATCCTGACCTGCAAACTGCTCAGTGGACTTACAATGATAGCACCACTTGGGCTCCTCTGCTTGTACAGGAGATTTGGGACAAGTAACAGGGGAATGGGGAGGTGAACGCCCAGCCTCCTTTTTCCCAGGGGTAAAACAGTGATTCTGCTTTCTACCAACCCTGTACCTCTCTGCCAGTGGTTTATGTTTAATTGCAGCGTGTGACTGCTCGAAAGAGTCTGCAAACTCAGCCAATCCATCCACTGTATCCACCTTTTTGTCCCACAAATACTGGTTTACATCATCACTGCACATAGTCAGGAATTGTTCCTGAGTAACCAAATCACACATTCCTTCAAAGCTTGTAATGCCTTTTCCCCTCACCCACTTATCTAACAAATCTCTCATTTCATTTTCATAAGCCACATTACTTAATCCAGTCTCTTAAGACTCCTGAATTTAACCCTGTAGGTTTCAGGTGTAATCTGAAACTGTTTCAAAACCAGTTCCTTACATTTACCATAGTTTGAAGCCTCATCAATAGACATCTTATTGAATATGTCCAGAGCTCTTTCAGTCAATTTTGTCATCAGCGTAGGCATTTTTTGATCCTCAGGAATTGCATGGAGGTTGCACAGTCTCTCAAAGGTGATGAAATATTCGGCAATATCACTGGATTCATCATACTGTGGACATAGTCACTCCCATTTGTGGATTTTTGGGGAAGTGGAGCCAGCTGCTGAAGGGTTTTGTCTCTTCCACTCCATAACAGCCAGTTCATGCTTCTGGGCCTCAATCTGGGCCTGTATTTCTCTGTCTTTTAACTGCAGGGCTAACCTCTGGGTTTCCATGGCTCTTTTGTGAGCAGCTTCCTCCCTGGCTGCCTCTGCTTCTTTGAGCTTCATTTGAAACTCGCGGTCCTTTGCCTTCTCTTCTGCTTCCAGTCTGGCCAGCTCTAGTTTTGTAGCTGCCTCACTAGTAGTCATTTTCCTGCTTTCTTGTGCTTATTCCCTCACCCAAAATAAACAAACAGAAAATAACAAACCGGTAACCACTTTGTCTGTTCTCCAGCCACCACACTTAAAACTCACTTAAAATCACTACCAGCATCTCAAAGCAATCAGCTGTGCACAGATCCTGCTTGACTACACCACTGTGATGGGTTGGGTCATAGAGACCCCCTTGGGACTGCCACCTGATGTGCTGAGTACCTCTGAGCCCATTTTCCCTGCCAGCTTGGGACTTCAGTATCCTGTCTTGTTGAGCCAGACAAGCTAGCCTGCTGCAAACACAGACCCAGGTCTGAACCACATCCCCCAAAAGCTGCAGACTTAACTAAAAACTGCTTCAGAAGTGCTCCTGTCTCTAGCACCCAGACTCCCAGTTCCCAATGGGATCCAAACCCCAAATAAATCTGTTTTACTCTGTATAAAGCTTATACAGGGTAAACTCATAAATTGTCCACCCACTATAACACTGATAGAGAGATATGCACAGCTGTTTGCTCCCCCAGGTATTAATTACTTACTCTGGGTCAATTATTAAGCAAAAAGTGATTTTATTAAGTATAAAAAGTACAATTTAAGTGGTTCCAAGTAATAACAGACAGAACAAAGTAAATAAAACTAAAAACACACACGTCTAAGCCTAATACAGTAGGAAACTAAATGCAGGTAAATCTCACCCTCAGAGATGTTCCAATAAGCTTCTTTCACAGACTAGACTCCTTCCTAGTCTGGGTCCAGCAATCACTCACACCCCCGTAGTTATTGTCCTTTGTTCCAGTTTCTTTCAGGCATCTCTTTGGGGTGGAGAGGCTATCTTTTGAGCCAGCTGAAGACAAAATGGAGGGGTTTCCAGGGCCTTTTATATTCTTTCTCTTGTGGGCAAAAACCCCTTTGTTCTCTTGTGCAAAATCACAGTAACAAAATGGAGTCTGTAGCCACCTGGGCAAGTCACATATCTATGAATGATTCAGCTTTTTGCAGGCCGATGCCATTGTTTACATAAAATGCAATCTAGAGCCTGTACTTATTAACAAATGACTTTCCTGTATACAGTGTTGGTGTAGCCACTTCACCTTGATTGGTCCCTTTAAATGTGTGTTAACTACTTATGCTAAACAATCTCTCCCACCTTGTATTTAGCTGGGACGCTGAGTACCTCTCCCACACGTGAAGAAGAGCTTGGTGTAAGCTCGAAAGCTTGTCTCCCTCACCAACAAAAGATATTACCTCACCCACCTCATCCCGTTAAGTGACCTTCACATCTACTAAGGTATTTCTCATTTAGTGTTTAGTTCTGGCAGCTCTCGACCAGGGGTGCTAGAACAATTTGTATAGTGGGGGTGCTGAGAGCCACTGAACCAAACTGTAAACCTTGTATATAATGGAAACCACTTCAAGCCAGGGGGTGTGGCAGCACCCCTAGTTCCAGCACCTATGCTCTTCACCAACCCAAAAAGCGGGGACCCACTTTTCATGAGCCACTGCTGCTGACAGAGAGCCCCCTCCACGAACGGATCACCAACCTTTTGCTCCCGTGCAATCCTAGAATGCTTGGGTTTGTCTTTGTAACTCTCCCGCCTGCATCTACTCCAAACAGTAAACAGCAGCTGTCTCCAGGCGTGTCCCTGGTTATCAGATTGATTGGATCAGTTCTCAGACCTCCCCTCTTCAGGTGCTAGTGTAATCCATGTGCCCAATATGGAGATAATTCTTCAAGAGACCCATTTGGGGGGTAAGAGTGAGTTGTGGCTGGGTCATTGTTGCTAGGCAGATTTAGCACTCCACATCCAGAAGCTTCTGGATTTTGGGTGTGGTAGTTTTGGGTCTGCTCCAGTAGGTTCCCTGTTGCTGGGGTCAGACTCCATGAGGGCGAGCAGTCAGTGCAGCTGCTTTGCAAAAGGCCATGTGCCCTGGGTGAGTTGGGAGAAGCTGCGCCCAGGAGCAGAAAGCAGGCTCTTTCCCCTAACTCTGAAGCATTTTGCAGCAGGTTAGTGATATTGTTACCCTTCAACAGGGAAGCACGGGCAATGTTAATTATAGCCAGGGGAAATTGGGAGGGAAAATAACTTCTTCTATTTTAATTGTATGCTTTGAATGTGGTTTTGATTTTAGCCAAACTGTTTTAGTTAAATTGTCTCAGCTAGTGGGATTCACCATCTTTTCTTTAAATGTAGTAATGAGGAAAGAGTCATTTATATTTTGCTATTCACAGTTCTTGTATTTTCTCGTAACAGGGTTTTTAAAAAATCTATATACTTAACTTAGCGGTTGGTTAATCAGTTACAGTAGCTGGCTAACAGTGATTTCAGCAGAGGAGGAGGAAGAGTCTTCATGGATTCCAACCGAAGATTCCTACAAGAAAGTGGAGGGAAGATGGTGTTTTAGATTCAGAAGACTGTATAGATTTGGTGATCAAAGACTCCAACTGAGATTCAGGCGAACTCAACCTAAGCTTTTGGGAACTTTGAGTTTCTTCTCATTGTGTTTCTGTGGGGACTGACCTGTTTAGATTTAATTTGTTTTCTTTATTTGTGTATAACCATGAAGATAATGTATGTGGATTATAAGGTAGCCATATTATGTTGTAAACATAAGAACGGCCATACTGGGTCAGACCAAAGGTCCATCTAGCCCAGTATCCTGTCTTCTGACAGTGGCCAATGCCAGGTACTTCAGAGGGAATGAACAGAACAGGTAAAATCATCAAGTGATCCATCTCCTGTTGCCCATTCCCAGCTTCTGGCAACAGAGGCTAGGGACACCATCCCTGCCCATCCTGGCTAATAGCCATTGATGGACATATCCTCCATGAACTTATCTAGTTCCTTTTTGAACCCTGTTATAGTCTTGGCCTTCACAACATCCTCTGGCAAAGAGTTCCAGAGATTGACAGTGCGTTGCGTGAAAAAATACTTTCCTGTATTTGTTTTAAATCTGCTATCTATTAATTTCATTTGGTGGCCCCTTGTTCTTGTATTACGAGAAGGAGTAAATAACACTTCCTTATTTACTTTCTCCACACCACTCATGATTTTATAGACCTCTATCATATCCCCCCTTAGTCGCCTCTTTTCCAAGCTGAAAAGTCCCAGTCTTATTAATCTCTCCTCATACGGAAGCCGTTCCATACCCCTAATCATTTTTGCTAAAAATTAAATGATCTTACTTTATGTTTCTTTATCATAAGATTTTATAAAGTTGTTACTTGATTAAATTCATTGCTTTCATTCCTTTGGGGACTTGAATGTGGGGAGGTTGACCCTGTTCAATCCTTGCTGAAAATCCTTAGAGACTAAATTCTGGGTCTCCGGTTGCTTTTCTATGGGGGTTGGGTGGTTTGGGGTTTTTTGGAGGGCACTGGAGAAGGGCAATTTAGCGAATTCTAGCCCACCCAAAGGTTACTCTGGGTTTCACTGCCAGGAGTCCAGATTTGGAACACAAGGCCCTATGTGTTCCATAACTCTACAGTTGTTTCCCGGACAAACATCTTGCAATAACCATGGTAATCAGCTCGACCATCACTTTCGGCAGAGACCCCACATGAGCTCCTTTGGGGTAACAGCAAGAAAATGGTCGGACACAGATATAATATCCCTGCCAGCACATGCCTGGGCATGTTTGGGCATGTCTATCCCGCACAGTATCATGGATAGTCGTTCTTTGTCTCAGTTTCCCCACCGGCCAGTGTGAACAACCACTGGACAAACATCCCTTTTTAAACACCCCTTTCCTCTTCGGCACACCCTTACACATGGTGTGGTGTCAGTAGTAGGTGAAGTGTTAAAGTTTAGGAGTACACATAGTCAGATCCATCTCCTGCCCCTAGGGGAAGTGCTGCTCCTCTTCCATGAAAAGACAACTGACCACTGCCTACTTCTGTTAGCCTTAAAGGTGCCACAGGACCCTCTGTTGCCTCTTTATTGTCTTCTATCACCAGACTGCCTCTATATTGTCTTCTATCACGAGACTGCCCTCTCTCACTGCGCTGTCACATCTTATTAAAATACCAGGCCCAGGTTTTCAGGTTCTTTAGTAAGTGAGACAACTCTAGAACTGTTGGACATGGACTAGATCTAATTCCCTATTGAAGTTCACTCAGTTATCCCCTGACATTGTCAAGAGAACTCAACAGTAGATTGCAACATGAAATAGAATCCTTACCTCTATAATCATATTCCTTTCCAAGAAGCAGCTTTTTCATTTTTCTGGTTGTCCCAGTTCCATTACCCAGTGGTGCCAGAGGGAGGTATCGATTTGGGTGACTCTTCTCTTAGGGAATATTAGGTACAGTCCTGAGACCCTTTTGTCTTACAACCAGGATAATAACATTTCATTACCCCTACACCCAAAATGTAGATGAATTTTAACCAAAATGCTCCCACTGGGGGGCAAGGAGTTGGATTATAAACATGCAACTGAGGCTACATCTACACTACGGGGGGGGTCGATTTAAGATACGCAAATTCAGCTACGCGAATAGCGTAGCTGAATTCGACGTATCGCAGCCGACTTACCTCGCTGTGAGGACGGCGGCAAAATCGACCTCCGCGGCTTCCCGTCGACGGCTCTTACTCCCACCTTCGCTGGTGGAGTAAGAGTGTCGATTCGGGGATCGATTGTCGCGTCCTGACGGGACGCGATAAATCGATCCCCGAGAGGTCGATTTCTACCCGCCGATTCAGGCGGGTAGTGTAGACCAGGCCTAAGGCTTTCTAACTCTGTCTCTTCCTCCAGTTTCACCAACAGATGGCAGCAGAGAGCTCCTTCCCTAGAGCTCCCACAAGTTGACAACCATATAAATATATTGTTGATTTATTGTTGCTGTGTTTCCCCAAAATAATGCCTTTTTCTCTTAGTAACATTTCCTTGTTTTGTACACAGACCCAGTGCTTGTGATAGGGGAAGTAGTGTCTGTTAAAGGCATCCAGGGAAAGTAAGTGGTGCATTTGCTAATTTTAAGAGGAACCTCTAGATATTTGAACCTGAAAATGTCATCTTTTTGGTGAAAAATCAAAAATTTAGAGCCAAAGCAGTTCCCCCCCCCCCCCAAAATGGAAAACTTAGGGCTGAAAACCAAAAATTTAATTTAGAAATGCAACTTCAGTGCTCCATGCCCATTTGCCCATTTTCCCCATGGACCAGTCTCCTTGGCTGGACTACATCTCCTATAATTCATCATGGTTTCCCCTGTTGCTGAGATACCGTGGTGCATCATGGGAGCTACATTGCTGTGACACATCACGGGAGATGTAGTCCAGCAGGGGAGCCCAGCCCAAAGAAGAGAAAAAAATTGATTTTCAGCCAAAATTGCTCAGTTTTTGCAAAAATATTTTGTTTAGATAAACCAAAGTTGCCTTCAAAACCAGTTTTGACAGAATTTTGTTGATATTTCTATGGCTATTGAGAATATTATCATAGTTAATACTAAAAAACTTGTGGCAGGATAGTAAACCTACTGCTTCAGGGCTTACGCTGATCTCTACTAGACACCAGGATGCAACTTGATGCGGGCTGATTAGTGTTGCCCCTCAACCTGAGCCGTTTGCCACTATTTGGGATCTTGCTGCATTGTTTCCCTCCTCCTTGTAGTTGTAACAAGCTTTTATGTACTTGAAAACTGTTATCATGTCCCCTCTCAGTCTTCTCTTCTCCAGACTTAACAAACCCAATTTTTTCAATCTTCCCTCATAGGTCACGTTCTAGACCTTTAATCATTTTTGTTGCTCTTCTCTGGACTTTCTCCAATTTGTCCACATCTTTCCTGAAATGTGGTGCCCAGAACGGAACACAATACTCAAGTTGAGGCTTAATCAGTGCACAGTAGAGTGGAAGAATTACTTCTCATGTCTTGCTTGCAACACTCCTGCTAATACATCCCAGAATGATGTTTGCTTTCTTTGCAACAGTGTTACACTGTTGACTCATATTTGGCTTGTGGTCCACTCTGACCCCCAGATCCCTTTCCGCAGTACTCCTTCCTAGGCAGTCATTTCCCATTTTGTATGCGTGCAACTGATTGTTCCTTCCTAAGTGGAGTACTTTGCATTTGTCCTATTGAATTTTATCCTATTTACTTCAGACCATTTCTCCAGTTTGTCCAGATCATTTTGAATTTTAATCCTATCCTCCAAAGCACTTGCAACCCCTCCCTGCTTCGTACTGTCCACAAACTTTGTAAGTGTACTCTCTATGTCATTGGTGAAGGTATTAAGCTGGATGCAGAACTGATCCCTGTGGGACCCCACTCGATATGTCCTTCCAGCTTGACTGTGAATCACTGATAATTACTCTCTGTTTTCCACCCAGTTATGCACCCACCTTATAGTAGCTCCATTCGTCTGTCCGTCCAGTGGTTGGTCCATCCAGTGGTCCATCCATTCATCCACTGGTCCACCCATCCATATTCAGTGGTTACAATGCTTACAGTCATACATTTTAAGACCAGAAGGGAACCTTCCTTTGTATCCATCCTTTCATCCATACTTATTCACCCATAACAATGATTTATCCTCTCTCCTTCCAGTCCATTGCTTCTGTCTTCTAGAGTTGTTTGAAAAATGGGGTTTTATTCCCCAAGAAAATTTCAAGGAAAATGGGGAAAAATTGTGAAAATTTCAACTTTTTGGTGACCCCTGTCCCCCCCCCCAAAATCCTTCCAAACGGAATTTTTAGAAAATTGCAGACCCACTTCCCTGGACTCCCAGGCTCCATGGCTGCCCACCCAATGAGCTGGAGAGGAGTTAGGGCTTCCAGGCTGTCAGCTCCTGGGACAGTCTTGGCCTCACCTGTCTGATAGCAGCATGTTTTTTCATGCAGACCCCTTTCCATCATTCTGGTAGAGTAGAGGGGCCTTAAAGTCTCTCTGAGAATCACCCAGAGCAGGGGCCTCTCTGGCTGGTGTGGAACTGGCATAAAAACCTGCGTCAGCCCTGTTCTCAGCCTCCGGCATAGGGGATGGATCAGTGGCATGGCTGGAGTGCATGGAGTTCTAGGTCTTCTCTGCTCCCCAGAGCCTGCAGAGCAGAGACAAAGTTGGAGCAGTCCCAACACTGCTCTAACTCACATTGGGCACATTCTTTGCATTAGGGAATGGAGAGCTTGTGTTTTTAACAGCAGCAGCTGCCCCATCCAGCAGGGGCTGGGCAGTGCCATGCATGACCATGGAAGGCAGGGAGGTCATAGGTGGCTTAGTACTGCCTTTGCGCTGGGCACAGGAACAGGGCAACTGAGAACATGGCCCAGGGTCTGAGCTTAGAGCATCTGGAACAGCCATCTACCTCGGTCAATAGGGTGCCGGTGGAGAGCAGGGGGTGCAAAGGCGCTGGGTGGCAGAGGGGGGGCAGTGACCAATAAAAAGGCAGTGGAGCTGCTCTCTGGAGCACTGCCAGAGACACGTGAAGACCGATATGATTCAGGAAATAGCCCGAATGTCCAGTCTGGGTGGGTAGCGCTCATTGTGGTGGGTGACATGAGAATGGCATGTTGCAGTGGCTGGCGGGGGTGGACTGGTTGGGACTGGCACAGTCTGGCTGCAGTGGGGTCTGAGCTACCTGGGACTGGCTGCTAGGGGTCACATTCTATCTGGCATAAAATACCCTGAAATCCAACACACGGCAGATGGATGGATGTAGGGACCCCTCCACTCCCAATGCAGCCAGGCCCCCATGATTTCTATTGGGGTTAAATATTGCCAGCACTCCCTGAAGCTCCTGTGGGTGGCAGAGGATTGGAGGATTCTGAGGCCCAATGGAGAGACCCAGTGCCGTTCATTTGCATAAGACCCTACCCACAATGCATTGCCAACTCTTGGCTAGGGAGCTGAGTGGGAACCAAGGAATTTGGATGCCAAATGGGGATGCCTAAGTGCTGCTCATTTGCATGTACCCTACCCATAATGCTTTGCCTACTCACAGCTAGGGAGCTCAGGGGAACCAAGAGAAATGAATTCAGTTGCCAAATTGGGGTGCCTGCCAGGTGATGCTCATTTGAATATACCATGACCCACAATGCTATGGTGGCACCCAGCAAGTGCACTGGGAGCCTTGGACCATGCTGGAGATTGGGAAGAAAGCCTTGGTTGTACAGAGAAGGTGGGGAGAGGGTGTAGAGGTTTTGCTGGGAATGGAGCTGTAGCATCCGGCGAGTCCGGTGGGGGTAGCCAATAGAGGCACTTCCATGAAGAAGGCGCTGGTTAGGCTAAGAGGGCACTCGGTAGTTGAGTAGTTGGTGCCCACCAGAGGCAAAGGGGTGGTGTGGACAATCTGAGGCCCTTGTCAAATTTCTGATCCATTGAGCCTTGTTTTTGGGTACTCCACAGTGAGAAGAACACAAGAGCTGACACACTAGGTCAGACCATGGCCTCATCCAGTATCCTGTCTCCAACTGTGGCCCGTACCAGAGCTCCAGGGCGAGTGTACAGAGCAGGGCAGTTAGATCGATCCCCTTCTGGCAGGCAGAGGTTTCAGTTCCCCCTGAACCGGGGGTTGTGTCCTGACCACTGTGGCTAACAGCCATGGATGGATCTATCCTTCATGAAATTAGCCAGCTCTTCTTTGAACCCAGAGTGAGACCCTGGCAAAGACCCTGCTGGGGGGGAGGGGGGCAGGTGTGTGGCCTCCATACCCAGAATGGCACAGGTAGGCTGGCATCAGGATCAATTGCTTCTGACTGAGGAAGTCCATGTTAGTGCTGGATGATGGGGCAGGGCAGGCGGCCCCCCCAGGGACAGATCTCGGGGAGGAAGCTAAATACCCCAGCTGCATCAGGGTGGAGGCGGAGGCAGCCACGGGAGAGGGGGACACTTTGATGTTGTCTCCTGATGCTGCTAGAGAAAGACACTCCCCCTTTCTGAGATTCCCTATACCGGCTCCCTCTGCAGCCAGAGCCCATTGTCAAGGAGTCTTTGGACACTGCCAGACTCATTAGCTCTCTGCCCTCCATTTCCCAATAGTCCCCAAGGTCTCGGCTGGGACATGGGCCATCCCCAGCCTTTGGGACGGGCCTCCTAGCCAGGTGACAGCATGAAGCTCAGTCCATCACCACCCCAAGCGGCTCCAGGAACCTGACCGGACTCGGCAGGGTAAGGACGTAATTTCAACCCCTGTGCTTAGCCAGCAAATCCTGCTTCAGCGTCCCATAGAGCCCGGGGCCTGGAATTGGGAAGCCCAGAATGTGTGTGTGGGGGGAGATGCTCAGCATGCTCATTTGCATATGTATTTACCCAGAATGCACCAGTTTCATGGCAGTGTCCTAGTTTGGGGCAGGGGGGCAATGACTTAGTGGAGATTCCCCCGGTCCCCCCAGTCTTTCTTCTCCCTGGGCTTTGCTGGTTGTGATTGGGACGGGTGGGGGCTCTCTCCTCACTGCTGCTCCATCCAGCGCCAGGTTTTACCCTCCATGGCTGCACTGTGATGTTTAATATAAGCCTCTCCCCAGTCTTCGTGGGTGGTAGGAAAATGCCTGAAGCCTCAGCGTAGAGGGAACTGGGACTAGGTCAGAGCTGGCTTGTTTCAATACAACAGCAGCAGCATTGCTGGCGAAGTGGTGTCAGAATATCTGGGCGCTCAGCCCCTGACCAGCAGCGGGTACGCTCAGAAATTTTCTAGCTGGAGCAGAACAATGATCTCTAGGGTCTGATAACTTGACTCAGTCCGTAGCTGCAGCCTGGATGCTTCTGTAACCCTGGCTTACTCCATGTAGCATTTTGTCCTCTGCTAGCAACTGCACCACTTCTGAGTCTGCTGGAGTCTTGGGGAGCAGAGATGGGTCCTTGGGCTCAGGTCTTTGGATCCTGGGTTTGATCCCCATGATGACAACCCATCCAGGGGGGAAGGAGTACCTAACCACTGGCCCACCCTCCTTCCCTGCAAGGGCGAACGTACTATGGGTTCCTGTGAGTGAAGCCCACAGGGGCCCGCGTAGCCAGTACGGGGTTGCTCTCTGTGGTGCGTTCCCCAGCTCTCACCCTGGCATGACTAATGTCTCCCCTGTTAGCTTTCTGGGATCCTCTGTTCAGGGCCGGCTCTGGCTTTTTTGCCGCCCCAAGCAAAAAAAAAAAAAAAACCCGTGCAGGGCGGCCGGAGCGCGGGTGCAGGGGGACTCCCAGCGCCACAGACGTACCCCAGGCAATGTGGGAGAGGGGGAGGGAGCAGGGGGAGAGAGAGAAGGGGGGCGGCCAGGGCTTCCTTCAGCGGGGCGCTCGCCACGCGGCCCCTCTTGCCGCGCCGCCTGCCAGGAGGGCTCCGTGGGGGGGGGCAGAGCCGGGGGGGACGGCGAGCCCCGGCGGGGGCTCCGCTCTCCCGCCGGGGGGAGGGCGGCCGGAGCCCCGGGGCGAGGGTGGCGAGCCCTGGCGGGGGCTCCGCTCTCCCCCCGGCGGCCGGGGGGAGGGCGCCGGAGGGGAGGGCGGCGAGCCCCGGTGGGGGCTCGGCTCTCCCCGCCCCCCCCCCCCGCCGGCCAGAGCGCCGGGGGCAGGGCGGCGAGCCCCGGCGGGGGCAGGGCGGCGAGCCCCGGCGGGGGCTCGGCTCTCCCCCCGGTGGCCAGAGCGCCGGGGGCAGGGCGGCGAGAGGGCGGCGAGCCCCGGCTGGGGCTCGGCTCTCCCCCCAGCGGCCAGAGCGCAGGGCGGCGAGCCCCGGCAGGGGCTCGCCGCTCTCCCCCGGCAGCCGGGGGGGAGGGCGCAGGGGGGAGGGCGGCCAGAGCGCCGGGGGGAGGGCGGCGAGCCCGGCTGTGGCCCCGATCTCCCCGGCGGCCCGAGCGCCGCGCCGCCCCCCTCCAGGTGCCGCCCCAAGCACCAGCTTGGTTGCCTGGTGCCTGGAGCCGGCCCTGTCCGCGCCGCTCCGGTCGGCGGGCAGGGAAGGACGCGGGCTGCCCTACCGGGCTTGCTACAGACCTGGCACTGGCTGGGGCAGATGGAGCGCGCAGCCCGCTTCCCTCCTCCGCGCCGCCGCCCCCTACAGGGCGGCCGGAGCGGTGACCCAAAAAGAAAAAAGAAAAAAAACCCTGCGGGGTGGCCGAAGCGGCAAAGCAAAAAAAAAAAACCCACCAAAAAAAGGATTGAAGGGAAGCCGCCCCTTACAATCTGCCGTCCCAAGCACGAGCTTGCTCAGCTGGTGCCTGGAGTCGGCCCTGCCTCTGTTGATCTCAAAGAGCTGCACCGACTGACATGGTGACGGGAGGGGGGCCCCAGCAACTGACAGCCTGTCTGGCCCGGTCTCCAACAGCGGCTGATGCAGGACTCCTCCCCGCTCGGCTTGGGTGCTGAAGCACGAGGCTGGAGACTCATTGACCCTGTGCCACAGTCAGCTGCCCTCACCGGAGAAGAGGCGGCCAGGGATAGAAATTTCCTTGAGAACTGATTTATCGCTGTGGTTTATTGGACCTATGCCATGGCTCACTACCTCAGGCCAGTCAATCCTGCAGCATCTCCCTCCGTTCCCTTTGCCCAGCTCTCCCGGGCACTTAGCCCCCCCCCCCCCGAGAACTTGGGTGCCTCCCAGATCCCTTGTGCAGGAGAACAGTTATCCCCATTGGGCAGAGGAGGCATTGAAGCCCAGAGAGATGGTGGGCACACCTACGATTGAGCTGGGCGGGGTGAGTCACACCCGGGCTAGCTCTGTTCATGCTAGTGCCTAAAGATAGCAGCGTGTGCCCAGTGGCTTGGTCAGACGCTCCGAGTACAATCCAACCCTCCCCCTAGGTGTATAACTCGGGCCGCTAGCCCATGCGGCCACAGACACGCAACTACTTCTAGACACTAGCTCGAGCAGGTGCAGCTACTCAAAGTGGGACTCGCACCTCCTGGCTCAAAGGCGGACGTACCCTGAGTGACACGGGCAGGACGGGTACTGGAACCAGGCTAGTGGTCTAACCACTGGGCCATCCTCCTTCCCTACAAGGTGGGATGTACCATCCGCTCTCGTAGGGGAACCCCACTGGGTTTCCCCCTAGCCCGTTCAGGGCTGCTCCCTACAGTGCAGTGCGTTCCCCAGCTCTCGCCCGAGCATGGCTGATCGGTCTCCCCCGTGGGGTTACTGGGACCCTCCGCTGGGGTCAATGAGCTGCATTGACTGTCATGGTGATTTATACCAGCCCAGGGTCTGTCGGTGAGATTGGGAACTGGGGCGTCCGGCCTGCAGATGTGCCTTGTGCTGCCCAGAGATGGGGGTAATAATGGGGAGGCAGGTAACTTTGTCCTGGCTGCTGGGACACCATGCCCCTGCTTACCTGTGTCCTCAGTGACGGGAATGGGCACAACCCCAACCACACGGCTCCCCCATAGGGCTGGCGGGGAGTCAGGCCAAGGCTGGCTCTCATTGTGGGCTGGGTGCTCTGAGAGGAACTAAACCTGCCAGGGATGGTCCCTCCTGGCAGCCGGGGTTCCTGCGTATGTGTGCACATGCATGAGAGTGTGTATGTGTATACGTGTGTACATGTGCATGTCTGTGTATCCACGTGTGCGTATACACCTATAGGCGTATATTCATGTGTGTTCCACGCCTGTTCTCATGACTCCCATCCAAGGGGATGGTTGGTTGTGTCCTGTCCTCTCTCCGCAGCAGGCCTGGAGGGGAGGGATCCGGGCAGAGAGCTGGCTGAACCCAGGCATCTGGGACCCTGTCTCTTCCCACAGAGATCAGGGGTACTGTGCCAACTACCATCCTGCCCCGATCTGTGTGCGACAGCTGTGGGCACCCCTCCCCACCGAATGCCATGGAGCTCTGCCTTGCAAACACTCCCTGCCCTCGTCTGGGCACTGGACTGTTGGATCCACTGGCCAGTGTACCCTGCAGACAGGACCTGACTCTGATCTCCAGTGTGAACCCACTGACTTCCCCGGAGTCACTCTGATTCTCACCAGGGTGCGTGAGAGCAGGGTCAGGCCCAGGGCGTGCAATGGCCCTGGGGCTGCAATAGGAGCTTCATTGCTGCTCTTCAATCTAGGAGGGGCAAAGACACCTCCCCAGCCTCCAGGATGTGGGGGGGGGGGGTACAAGCAACCTGGCCATTCCGATCAGGATCCAGGGCTTGGAGACAAGGGGGGGCAATCCATCAGAAGGAACAGCCCTTCTGGTCTGAACCCACCTGCAACAAAGGGCCCCATCACTGCCCTCAGGTGTGGGGCTGGCTGATTTCCATAAACTCCCAGATCTGGGGTGCTTGCTTCAGGCTAGCTAGCTCTATACATCCCATCTATATATCCATCCATCCACGACAGCAGTGCTTGGGTGCGGCTGATCTAGAGTTCTGGTTTCCATTCTAACCCCACATTTCCAGATACTCCCTGCGGGCTGTGATCATAAGAACATAAGAAAGGCCATACCGGGTCAGACCAAAGGTCCATCTAGCCCAGTATCCTGTCTACCGACAGTGGCCAATGCCAGGTGCCCCAGAGGGAGTGGATCAACAGGCAATGATCAAGTGATCTCTCTCCTGCCATCCATCTCCATCCTCTGACAAACAGAGGCTAGGGACACCATTCCTTACCCATCCTGGCTAATAGCCATTAATGGACTTCACCACCATGAATTTATCCAGTTCTCTTTTAAACTCTGTTATAGTCCTAGCCTTCACAACCTCCTCAGGTAAGGAGTTCCACAAGTTGACTGTGCGCTGCGTGAAGAAGAACTTCCTTTTATTTGTTTTAAACCTGCTGCCTATTAATTTCATTTGATGACCCCTAGATCTTGTATTATGGGAATAAGTAAATAACTTTTCCTTATCCACTTTCTCCACATCACTCATGATTTTATATACCTCTATCATATCCCCCCTTAGTCTCCTCTTTTCCAAGCTAAAGAGTCCTAGCCTCTTTAATCTCTCCTCATATGGGATCCGTTCCAAACCCCTAATCATTTTAGTTGCCCTTTTCTGAACCTTTTCTAATGCCAGTCTATCTTTTTTGAGATGAGGAGACCACATCTGTACGCAGTATTCGAGATGAGGGCATACCATCGATTTATATAAGGGCAATAATATATTCTCAGTCTTATTCTCTATCCCCTTTTTAATGATTCCTAACATCCTGTTTGCTTTTTTGACCGCCTCTGCACACTGCGCGGACATTTTCAGAGAACTATCCACGATGACTCCAAGATCTTTTTCCTGACTTCTTGTAGCTAAATTAGCCCCCATCATGTTGTATGTATAGTTGGGGTTATTTTTTCCAATGTGCATTACTTTACATTTATCCACATTAAATTTCATTTGCCATTTTGTTGCCCAATCACTTAGTTTTGTGAGATCTTTTTGAAGTTCTTCACAGTCTGCTTTGGTCTTAACGATCTTGAGCAGTTTAGTATCATCTGCAAACTTTGCCACCTCACTGTTTACCCCTTTCTCCAGATCATTTATGAATAAGTTGAATAGGATCGGTCCGAGGACTGACCCTTGGGGAACACCACTAGTTACCCCTCTCCATTCTGAGAATTTACCATTAATTCCTACCCTTTGTTCCCTGTCTTTTAACCAGTTCTCAATCCATGAAAGGACCTTCCCTTTTATCCCATGGCAGCTTAATTTACATAAGAGCCTTTGGTGAGGGACCTTGTCAAAGGCTTTCTGGAAATCTAAGTACACTATGTCCACTGGATCCCCCTTGTCCACATGTTTGTTGACCCCTTCAAAGAACTCTAATAGATTAGTAAGACACGATTTCCCTTTACAGAAACCATGTTGACTATTGCTCAACAGTTTATGTTTTTCTATGTGTCGGACAATTTTATTCTTAACTATTGTTTCGACTAATTTGCCCGGTACAGACGTTAGACTTACCGGTCTGTAATTGGCGGGATCACCTCTAGAGCCCTTTTTAAATATTGGCGTTACATTAGCTAACTTCCAGTCATTGGGTACAGAAGCTGATTTAAAGGACAGGTTACAAACCTTAGTTAACAGTTCCGCAACTTCACTTTTGAGTTCTTTCAGAACTCTTGGGTGAATGCCATCTGGTCCCGGTGACTTGTTAATGTTAAGATCATTCCATTTGCTGTGAGCGTGATTGTTTTAGGAGTGCGGGAGCCCCCGCAGAATGCCGCGAGGGTGAAGCGATGCACTGATTCCTTCCCGCGTTGCAAGCGGAATCTGCGCTCCGCTAACTCACACATGGAAGAAGCTGGGCCGCTCTTGAGTTCTGCTGGCCTTGTAGCCCTGCCCCGGGATGGTAAAAACCAAGTCAAGGTGAAAGGTCAGGAAATATCACAATGATGGGCTCCACATTTTCAAAGTGACTTGTGATTTTTTGGGTACCCAGCCTTTGACAGCACAAGCAGGGGTGATTTTAAAGTCCCGAGTACTCAGCCCTCAGTCCCATTGAAATCAATGGAAGTTAGGTGCCTTTGAGGATCTGACCCCACCCTCTTAAAAAAACAGGCTCCTTTAAGAGATGTCCATTTGGGTCCTAAAATCAACTGCTGCTTTTGACACTCTTAGCCGTGAAAGTTTAAAGTTGCCCTATGAGCGGAGACGATGCCATTGGGCTCACACAGCAGCGTAGGGATGAGGACCCAGATCTGCAGGCTCCCAGCCCAGTGCTGTATCCAGGCCGCATTGCGGCAGGGTACCCTGATCCCTGTGCCTAAGCACTAGGAGTCGGCGTGTGGTGCACAGCGAGAGCCGATAGACGCAGGGAGACACACGTCCCCTTGTGTAACTCTTGGTTCTGTGGTTTCCCAGCAGGTGAGATGCATCTGGGCCACGGCAACCAGTCCTTCACCACCGAGTTTGTCTTCCGCCCCTTTTCGTCCGTGCCTACGACACAGCAGCTCCTCTTCGTGCTCTTCCTCCTGCTCTACCTGACCATCATCATCAGCAACGCCTCCATCCTCTGGGTGGTCTGCACCGACCACACCCTCCACTCCCCCATGTACTGCTTTCTGGGCAGCCTCTCGGGGCTGGAGGTGTGCTACACCACTGTGGTAGTGCCCCAGATGCTGGTCAGTGTCTGGGATGCCCACACCACCATCCCTGTGGCCAGCTGCGGGGCCCAGATGTTCTTCTTTGTGGCACTCGGCAGTGCTGACTGCTTCCTGCTGGCAGTCATGGCCTACGACCGGTACGTGGCCATCCGGCACCCGCTGCGCTACGCCCTCATCATGACACGACAGCTCTGCCGGCGGCTGGTGGTCGCCTCACTGTTCCTCGGGGGGCTGCTCTCACTGGAGCTGACGGCCCTGGTCTTTGCCCTGCCCTTCTGCAGTCGCCGGATCAACCACTTCCTGTGCGATGTGCCGCCCGTGCTGCGTCTGGCCTGCGGCGACACGCGCCTCCATCAGACTGTGCTGTTCAGCGTGGGCGTGGCTGTGCTGGCCATCCCCTTCCTCCTGATTTGCCTCTCCTACGCCCTCATCACGGCTGCCGTGCTGCGCATCCGCTCGGCCGAGGGCCGGCGCCGCGCCTTCCACACCTGCTCCTCCCACCTGACGGTGGTGCTGCTGCAGTACGGCTGCTGCGGCCTGGTCTACCTGCGCCCCAAGGCCGACTCAACAGAGGACGAGGACCGACAGGTCGCTCTGATCTACACCTTTGTCACGCCACTGCTCAACCCCCTCATCTACAGCCTGAGGAACAAGGACGTCAAGCAGGCCCTGAGCAGAGCCGTGAGGCGGGCATTGGCATCCCATCCTCAGTGAGGGGTCGGACGGCCATGTCTCTGCAACCAGTCCCTGCCCCCCACACCATGGGCAGACCCAGGCCATGCCTGCCAGCCCCATCCCTGCCTCCCCTGCCCCTCTGCAATGGGGAGACCCAGGTTCCACTCTTAGGCCTGGTCACTCCATGCAGCAGAAGCCACCTGTTTCTATGCCACAGGTAGGAGGCAGGGATGCCCGATTTGGGAGTGGAACATACAGGCTCTGAAATGCAGCCCTGGTTGCTGCAGTGCATGAGATGTAAACCTGCAGAGGACAAGAGAAATCAGAAGATCAGGGTGAAAACTAGTGTCAGGCTGTGGCTGCTATAAGGAGCTCTCTGCCACCATCTCTTGGTGAACTGGAGGAAAAGGCACAATGCCTGACCTCATTTGCATGTTTGTTACCGGCCCTTCCAATGTGAACAACATTTTGGTCATTCTGATTAAAATACAATTAACTTTGGGGGATAAGGATTTGAAATGTTTTCATCCTTACTGGGTGATAAAAAGGCAATGGGACTGTATTTAGTGTGCGCCGAGTGAAGAGTCACCCTAACCAAAATCTCCATCTGGCACCCCTGGGAAATGGAAGTGGGGGTACGGTTGGTTTTTTTGTTTGGTTTGTTGAGTGAGTGCATGTATCTATGCAAACAAGCATGGAAGGATTATGTCTAATCCTCATCTTAGCTCTTTAACTTGCTTTCCGATCGAAGTGAGTGAATAGGGGAAGGGGTGTAGGTTAGGATCCTGAGAATATAGCGCTGACAGATAGCCCTCTGTAGCAAGGTGCGCCTATTCAGTGCCACTAGAGTTATAACGGCAATAGCTGTGTTTGGCGCTTCAGCTGCAGATCTGGCATAGAGGCTACAGGTGATGGCGTGGTGTGAGGTGATACAAAGCTAACATTGCAGCTAGAAGAGGGGGCATGACAGAGGCAAAGGCAAAGCATCTCTTCATAGAAGTCAAGCACCACGCCCCCGCCCCCGGGGGCTGGGGATGGACCTGTCTGAGTGCACGCTGGGCTGGACTGCGCTAACCATGGACTGGAGGGGAAGGGGAGAAAGGGGTGTGTGAAAGGGACATTTGTTCATCAGACAGGCACACTGGCCTGTGGGGAAACTGAGGCAAAGGACGACTGCCCATGATATTGTGTTTTACTTACTATTCACATAAATATACAGTTGATTTGTTGTGTTTTCCCAAATGAATGCTGTGTTCCTTTCCCCCTTAATAACGTTTCCTTGTTTCTATACACAGACTCATTGCTCGTGAGAGGGGAACTGTTGCCTGTTAAGGGCTCCTAGGGAAGGGTTTTCCCAGGCTTCTTATGGGTGCTCGAGCTGGTGTATTGGTTGATTTTAAGGGGAACCCTTAGATATTTGTACCTGGCCCTTTTTGCTGCTGACAACACCTGGCTGAAGGGTCACAATACACCAGAACCAAGCGATCATTGATTTTCCTGTTCTTGACAACTCTTACTGGACTGGTTGTATGGGAAGGGGGAATAAAAAAAGGGGCAGGCCAAGAATCCTCCTAGAGTCAGCTCCAGATAGCGATGCCAGGGAATTGCTTCAGCCTGGAGAAGAAATTATTGGTTACGTGGCACCCTGGTTAATAAAATATGTGACAAATGATTCTCCTCTCTCTGGCATCATGTGTTACTAGAACCTATGATTAAGGTGTCTGGGTTGTTAAAAGTGGCAACTAATATTGGGTCCCTACATGTCTGGGTGCCCAACCTGAGTGGTATTGGCCTGATTTTCAGAGGGGCCAAGCACCTGCAGCTCCCAAGGACAGTGACTAGTTTTACAGGTGCTCAGCTTCACTGAAAAGCCCTTTTCAAGTTGGGCACCAGCCATGGAGGCACCCAAAGTTAGTGGCTAATAAATAAGAATAATGGGCGGGGGGGGGGTCAAAAAATTGGAATTTCCATCCTGTGGGAGAATCCAATATTTTGTTCATTGTTTTCATCCCAAAGTGGGATGAAATGCGAACACATTAAAACTTTTCACACAACAAAAACTGCCAAAAATGTTGATTTAGAAATGTTCTGGGTTGACATTGATCTCTCCAGCTGAAGGAAAAGCCTGGAAGCGCTGCCCCAGAGCGGGGAGCCAGGAAATCTTGGGATGCCCAGCACTGGGCAGTCTGCTCCATAACAAATAACCCATCACAGACACGCACACACACACACACACACAGAGGCAGGCACCTCATTCACCTGAAATGATACCGATATTGCCCAGTCTGTCCTGTCGAGACACTATTCATTTATACAAAACTTTGTGGAGGGGAGTTAAAGTTGTGGCTGCCTTCCAGAACATTGGTTAATAAGCATTTATGTGGGCAATAAATATTTGAGAATGGGCTTTTCAATCTAGCAGCCAAAGGTCTAACACGATCCAGTGGCTGGAAGCTGAAGCCAGACAAATTCAGACTGGGAATATGGTGCAACATTTTAAGTGAGGATAGTGAACCAAGGGTTGTGGTGGATTTTCCATCACTGGCAATTTTTAAATCAAGATTGAAAGTTTTTCTTGTGCTTGTTCAACCAGGAATTAAGTCAAGGAAGTTCTCTAGTCTGTGTTATGCAGAAGGTCAGATTAGATGATCACAATGGTCTCTTCTGGTCACTTAATCTATGAATCTTTTAGTCTCCTCTCATAAAATAGGCTCTCCATTATCCTGCTCATGGCGGTAGCCCTTCCCTGCACCTATTCCAGTTTGAATTCTGGCCATATGATCTATGTGAGACTTCTGTACTCCAGACTCAGCTGCTGGAAAATCTCCCCTGAGAAAATGCTCAGTCACGGTGCCCCATCTACACTTTAAAGGAACACTAGTGTTACAACAACAACAAAAAACCCAAACCACAAATGTAAGAAAGCCAGGAAATGCAGTCAAAGCAATGCTTCCTGCAGACCAGTCCGAGCCGCTAGGTCCTTCTCTTCATGGGCCAAAAACAGTGATTTTCAAATGTGCTAGCTCAAAGGAGTTCCCCTAGCACACGGGCTGATGTGGGTAGCCATGTTAGCTGGCCATTTTATAGCCTAGAAGGGAGCTAGGCATCAAATAGGAACATTGGACTGGAAAGGCCCTCTTGGGTCTTTGAGTCCTGTCCCCTGCTCTCACAGGAAGCCCCGTCATATAGGCCTGTTCATAAATGTATCAAACTCTACCTTAAAACTAGTTAGGTTGTTTGTCCCTGCTAGTCTTCCTGGGAGGCTGCTCCAGAATTTCCCTCCTCTGATGGTTCAGAACAGACTTCCAAATTCCAACCTGAAGTTACTCAAGGCCAGTTTCATCTCCATGTGTTCTTGTGCCAACCCTAGCCTTTAGCTTAAACAGCTCTTCTCCCTCTCTGGTGTATGTAGAGAGAGCAATCAGATCCCCTCTCAGCTGCCGGTTTGCTAGGCTGTCAGGGACCCACAGCTGAGCCCAGACACAGCTCATTGCCCTCAGCTGATTCATCGAACACACCTGGCCTTCTGACTGGCCAATGACTGCAGTAGGTACAGGCATGGATCTCTGGCTGCTCAGTGGCATTCCACACCTGCAGCTGTGTTTCTGGTCCTGTAGCTCATGCCTGGTTTCCTTCTCCACAGCTCTGGGATCCTTGCTTCCACTCCTACTCCTGCTACAGCTGATACTCTGGCTCCAACCCCGGGCTCCTGATTCCTGGCTCTTGGCTCCAGCTCACTCCCTGGGCTCGGTAAAGTGGCTCCTGATTTGGACTCTGGTCACCTCTGCTCCAACCACTAGGCCAGCCTCCTGCCAAGATCACCCATGTCCTGGCCCTTCACACAGGCTTAACAAACACACCAAGTGCCTTTAGTCACCTCTCATATGTCAGCCTATCTCCTAATGAGCCTTTTCAGTCAAGTCAAGATAATGCCACCGAGTTAGAACCACACTGTTTTGGTCCATCAAAGTAGGGCCTAAAGAGACCTGGATGACAACTCGGCTTGGCGTGTGTCAGGCTCTTAAGCCTGGTCAATTTTCAGTGACTGATCAGGAGGAAGATTGTAGTGGAGAGGACAAGGATGATGTTGCGGTAGAGCTGCGTGTGTGGGCGAGGGACAGGACTGAAGTAGCACAAGGTGCTACAGGGAAAGGGGACTGAGAGGAACTGGCAGAGCCAGGAGGGGTGTTGCAGGCTAGGAGCTGTCGCTGGACTTGTTGTGGGACTGCACTAGCAGCGGGAATGGAGGTGCATCATCAGAGCTGCGTGTGGGGAGTTGACCCTGCACCTAGTGGAGTTACTTCCCTCCCACTCATGATGGCCCCTTTGTCTCTGCTGGGCACAACCCTTGTCTGTGTCTCACCTGCCATTTTGCCAAGTTTGTGTCTCTCAGATCAGACCTGTCGTCTCTCCCTAACAAGCCCCTTTGCCACCTAAACCATTTCCCAGTGGCAAAGGGAACATTTGCCAAGGGGCTCAGAGGGATATCTTAGAATGGGCCCAGTGGTAGGTGCAGGGAAAGCAGCAATGAAATTCCACAAGAGAAAAGCCAAATTGACCATCCCAGGGCAACCTACTTCCCACCTTTCTCTCACCTGCCCCGGCCTCTCCAAGGGTTTGCACAGGAAATGCCCCAGGGCTCCCAAGGACTCAGCACTGATGCCCTCACAGATGTGACATCGCCTTCTCCATCCTTTTACTTCACTTGTAGCTCAGTGGTTTGCATGTAGGCTAGGGCATGGAGAATGGGTTGCTCAGGAGACCGAGGCAGGATCTCTTGCGCTCTAAGTGACTGGTTTTAACCTGGCCCGAGGCTGGATAACTCCAGGTGTGGGAGAACGGGATCCATAGTGTCTCACCGCCATCGTTATTTGTGTTCTGCTATTGCCCAGGAACCCCAGGCGCAGAGCAGGCCCCCACTGCGTTAGGTGCTGTACAAACACAGAACAAAAAGACACCCCAGAGATTTTACAATCCACCAAACTCGATTGAGGGTGAGGGGCTGGTGCGGGGAGGGAGGGGATGTGGAGCCTTTCACCTCCGGGGGCCTCAGTTCCACATCAGAGGGATGAGCTCTGGGGCACTTGAAACAACTCCAGTCAAAGTGCCGGCTGATGAGGCTGGAATGTCCGGGGGGGGGGGCGGGGAGGGGGGGGGGGCATTGGCATGAACTGCACCTTTTCCCCAGCTCTGGAGAGAGGGTTAGTTCAGCCACTGGGCCTTTTTAACCAGCCCATTGACACTGGAGTGACAGACAGGCCTTCCCCAGCATCCATCTGAGTCTCATGGAATGTAGATGGGAGAACAAGTCCTCCCAAAGGGGAGCCTGGCACAGGATTCACTCCAGGGGCTGAGACCACGTAGGCTCCAGGGAGCCAGGTCCTCCAATCCTCTCCTATTCTCAGCCCAGCTCCTCCTGACAGCTCAGAGGGGAGGAGCCCTTGGTCTTGCCTGGCAGATAAATACCCCTCCCTGCTGGGCAGCTCCAGTTTTCCCCACCATCTCCACTTGCTGAGCTCTGGGCTGAGCCACCTGACCCCTGAGCTGGTCCCCCTGACTCCCGTGTCCTCTCCTGGGGGCTGAGATCCAATGGAGACTCCCGTCTGTGCAGGCTGGACCGCTCAGAAGAAGCCACCCATCTAGGTAAGGCAGGTACCTTCAGAGTCCTGCTGTGCAGATTTATCCCCTCTGGCTTGAAGGACACTGTTCCCTCATTGCCACCCTTCCCTCCTCAGGAGGTGGTGAATGCTGGGAAGGCCATGCAGGGGGTGGGCAGAGGGTATTGGTGGAAGGCTGTGGGGCTATTAATTGTTCCTCTTTGTGCCTCAGTTTTCCCATCTTACAGAGAGGGATAATGATACTGGCCTACTTTGTGGAGTACTTTGAGCTCTCCTGATGAAAAGGGCTACAAAAGACCCAGGGATTGTTATTATCGGGGATCCTGCTGCCAATTTAGCTATTTTAAAATGTGACTCTGGATGGAGTTCCACAGATCCATCTGCGTGCTCAAGGTCTGACAAACCATGCCACACAACATTGAAAGCTGCCTAGGTAGGCACAGGAACTCGCCTATAAACAAATGGGCCTTTTATCTGCCACTGTGTTTGCAATCCAGTTACACCTCACCAGCGCGGCTGTCAATGGTTAGACGTCAGGGGATGCGCTATATGCCATTCCCTCACCACCACTCCCCAGTTGCCAACTTAGTGAGTTTTGTCACAAGATTTAGAGACTTTTTGGTTTCCCTAGTGAGGAAATAAGCGTCAAAGCGACCAGTGACAAATCTAGTGACTTTCACTGCCAATTACAGTGGTATTCAGAGAAAGAAGTCGCCAATTTGTATAGTCACAAAATCATTCACAAGCAGCTCAATAGTGTTAATAAAATCCATTCCACGCTCTTCTTACTGCACTCTTTTGCATACCAAGTCAATGTCATTCCAGCTCACTTGGGCATGGCCCCCGAAGGAAGTGCATTCCAGGGTTTCTTGGGCTTAGAGGCTGTGAATGAGAGGCTGGGTTTGACTAGAGCTCCGGGTGGCAGAATAAAAGCTTAGCACGAAACTGGGGCTCAGTTTTGATTCCTTGGTGGCGGGGAGGGGGTGAAAAGCCAGATTTAATGGGGAGGGGAGGCTGGAAGAGGGAAGGATCCAACACTAAGGGGAAAGGTCATGATCTTCTGCTGAATAAAAACTATTGGTGACCAGGGCAGGCACCACTCCCTGGGCGAGGCAGATGCAGGAAAAAACATTTGTCCACAGATCTTTGAGCCTTTGCCCACTGAAATGTTACCTGATCAAAATCCCTCTCCCCGGAGTGGGAAGCTGGCTTGTCTAGCTCAGCAATTCCTTGGGCCTCTGCTGAGGCCCAAGGAATTGCTGAGCTAGACAAGCCAGCTGCCCTTGGTACTAGCTTCTGCACTCACCCTGCCCGGGCGAGAGGACACTCGCAGCTGCTGAACAGAAAGCAGCAGCAATGCTGGGTGCTCCCTCTCTGGCTGGATAGTCCTGGCAGCTGAGTTTATTTTGTTATTGACCGGCTCTGTTGGTGTCTCTCAGCTGGTAGGGGGCTGGCAGGGGGTTTCTGGCTGTCTTGGCTACACGGGGCAGGGCTGGGGTCCCCCTATTTCTTAACCTGGCATTTGGCTGCCCCTCCAGTCCACCCTTCGGAGCTCTGCTGTCTGGGGGCGCAGCCCAGATTCCCTTAGCCCCTGCGGGGTTGAGCTGTCCTGGGCAGAGCAAACCTGCCTCCCCCAGAGCAAATGTTGCCTTGAGAAAAGGCTCCTTTGGGATTCTTTCCGTGCTGCCCAAGAGGGGCAGTTTGGTCTCTCCAGCCATAGAACAGGTGACTCTTTGTGCCGATCAAATCCCACCAGAGGGTCACTCCTCCCCTAGATCCTAGGGCTCAGGTCCCAGCCAACAAACCCCCCGAACCGTACCTGGGATCACTAGGGGCTTTGCTGCAATTGTTGACTCTGAATTCTCTGAACTTCCCTTCAATTCTCTCCGTCAGCCCGTGTGTGCATTTTGTCTGCTTGGGGTTTAGTTGTTTGGGGAGGAAGGCGGTTGGGGGGGGGGGCGGGGAATGGAACAGGGATCTGCACATTTCTAGACCACGCCAACGACAGCTAGCCTGGTAGCAAACATTCAGAGGAGTGAGATGCAAAGGGACTTTGCTTCTCCGTGAGATTCATTCAGGGGGAAACCGGAGAAAGAGAATAGCCCTTTACATAAAGGAGAGGGGGGATTAAAATTTAAAAAATGAAGAATGTTAAAAATAGGGGGAAGAAAGACAAGGAAAGACAATACACAGAAAAAAGAAGGAGAGGAAGAGAGCAAAAGGCTGGGCAGTTTAGTGCCGTGGAAATGGCGACCCCGTAAAGCGGCGTTTGATTCCTTGCACTGGTTCCCCCAGCCTTCTCTTATCTTGCCTAAAATCATCTTGTGTAACCAGGACAGCCAGAAACCCCCTGCCAGCCCCCTCCCAGCTGAGAGACACCAACAGAGCCAGTCAATGATAGCTTCATAATCTCAGCTGCCAGGACTATCCAGCCAGAGAGGGAGCACCCAGCATTGCTGCTGCTTTCTGTTCAGCAGCTGCAAGTGTCCTCTCGCCCGGGCAGGGATATAGAAATTCTCTTTCGAATTCTGTGGGAAGTTTGTTTACTGACAATTTTGACATTTTTTGAATGCTTAAATAGCGACATCTAGCGACTTTTCAGGGTTTCTCTGGTGACTTCCTGCTAGGTGGAGTTGGCACATGTGATATTTGCATGGTGCAGTTGTCGCACTGCAAATGGCTTCATGATGCAGCAGCTCCCAGGTATCATGGTGCCTGAAGTTAATCAGATTTTACTGCTACAGGCCCTGATGTAGCTAAACATCCGTTTTCAGGACAGCACCCTGGCACATATTTAACTTTAAGCCGGGTGCAACTTTCAATGGAATCAATGGGCCCCAGGCCTGCCCTACACTCAGATGTAACTATTGTGGCCATGATCCTGTCATTCCAGACACCAAATATTCCCCACATGGCTCCCAAATCAACATAGTGCCAAGGACTCCAGCTGAGGGGCTGGCCCATGGGTCCCACTGACTCCTGGGTAGCACTGAAAGCTCCATTAGTATGGGTACCTTCTCTCCCAATTTATCAGCAGCTCACATTGTGTGCCGACCAACCCTTCCATCCCATCTCCGCCTGTATATCCTCAGGGATTCTCATCCATTGCATGGCAGGTGCTATAACCCACAGCCAGGGTTGGCTTCCTCCTCTTCGAACTCAGAGACCATTTTGAGAACACAGGTCGAAACCTCTCTAGGCCCCAGCTCCACCTCTGTGAGTGGGGATAACGATACCTGCTCCCTTCCTTCTGAGGAGTCCGGTGCCTCCGCTCTGTGAAGAGCAGAGAATAACTAAGGCCGCTCAGGGGAAAAGAAGAGCTAGAAGATCCTCAGTGCTAATACAGGTGTGATCCTCTAAGCAGGGGGGTCATTTTCAGGGAGTCATTTCTGGCCCACAGACGCCTGAAACGTTTGAAAGAGAGACCAGAGTCCAATTCTGATCCAGTTCAGGGGACTCCGAGTGAGTAGCTAATTTAGCAAGGCCACCCAGGCTGCCCGAATTGAGCTGAGGCATGAATGATGCCTGTGTGTGTGTGTGTGTGTATGTGTATGCTGAGGCGCGAATGATGCCTGGTGTGTGTGTGTGAACCTCATGAGAGATAGTGACACCAGCCTTCATGCGTCCTCTTTTTAAACAGCTGAATTGAAGAGCCCATGTCTTCTGAACCGGCGAGGTCTCCCAGGCTGGAAGAGGAGAGGTGGGAGGAGATTTGTGGGATTTGAGGAGAGCTATGAGAAGCAATGGGGTAAAGGAGTGGGATTGGGTGCCTTGAGGCATCTGGCCCCATGGGTGGCGTCTTACCCATCTCACAATGTTGCTCATTGTCTCCCAGCAGAGCATGAGACAGCGGGACCAATGCCCCCAGGGAACCGCACAGTGGTGACGGAGTTTGTATTCCTGGCCTTTCCCACCCATCCGGATCTTCAGACCCTGCTCTTCATGGGCATCATCCTGGTCTTCACAGCCACTGTGACAGGGAACCTGCTCATCCTGGTGGCGATCCGGGGGGATGCCCGTCTGCACACCCCCATGTACTTCTTCCTGGAGGCCCTGTCCATCATCGAGCTTGGCTACGCTGCAGCCATCTTCCCACAGATGCTGGTGAATGCCCTGCAGGAGAGGAAGAGAATCAGCTTTGGGGACTGTGGGGCCCAGATGTTCTTCTTCCTTGGTCTGGGCAGCTCAGATTGCTTCCTGCTGGTGGCCATGGCCTATGACCGGTATGTGGCCATCTGCCACCCACTGCACTACACACTCATTATGACGTGGCGGCTCTGCCTGTGGCTGGTGGCCGCTTCGCTGGCCCTTGGAGGACTGCTTTCTCTGCAGATCACAGTGCTGATCTTCCGCCTGCCCTTTTATGGCTCCAGTGGGGTCAACCATTTCCTCTGCGACGTCAACCAGGTGCTGAAGCTGGCCAGGACCGACACCCACTCCGAGGAGATCGCCCAGTTCATTGCCAGTGTCCTGATACTCATCCTCCCCTTCCTCCTGATCTGTGTCTCCTACGTCTACATTATCACCACCATCCTGCGCATCCGCTCGGCTGAGGGCCGGCGCCATGCCTTCCACACCTGCTCCTCCCACCTCATGGTGGTGCTGCTACAGTACGGCTGCCTCAGCCTGGTCTACTTGCACCCGAAGGGCAGCTGGTCGGATGAACTGGACCGGTTGATCTCACTGGGATACACATTTGGAAGCCCCATCTTCAACCCTTTGATATACAGCCTGAGAAACAAGGAGCTCAAGGAGGCCATTGCAAAAGTCTTCAGGAGACGAACAGGGTAACAGCTTTGCAGAGGATACAGGTCAGCGTGGGAAATGACATCTTGGATCTCCCACAGTGAGTAGCTGCCCTTAGTCCACCTCACTGAGTATCCTTCCTCCTGCAGACCAGTAGCCCAGCCCACTTCCTGCTTCATTGGACCAGGTTAACGATCCATCCAGTCTGGGATCTGGACAGATGCTTCAGAGGAAAGCAAATATCAATCCAAGCTACAGAATAATGCATCTGGACTCATCTAGATTTGTGTACTGTAGGTGACAGGGTGGGATTTTTTTCTCAGCCCCATAGGCTAACTCATTTCTGCTGTGGAGAATACAAATTGGAACCCTTTGAATTTTCATCCTGGCTGGATTCACAGCAGATGCTAGTCGTAAGATTCTGCTGGCGCTTAACTAAGTTACTTCACTGTGTTAGGTGGATTCTCTCTGAGAGAGACTTGGATGTCTCCAGTGAAAATTCTTTTAGCATGCAGAGCTTCAAGATTCTTGTGTAAGCAGGGTCTGAATGAATTCTCCCCTGACAGCTAACTGGGAGGGGGAGAGACTTCAGGAGCAAACTGTATTTAAATGAACACACCTACTCTGCTCAGATATCCGGCAGATAGAGCAGTGTTGCTCAAAGTAATCAACTTTGGCTGGTGGTGGGTTACAAATCACTTTAGTACTGAATGCAGGAATAGTGAAATGCTGTTATCAATTTTGTTGTCATTATTGTATGAATAAAGGGGAGCAGAACCTGTGCTCAACCTGTCCCAAATGAGGGGGTCACCCTCAGCTGAAAGGACTTTGTTAAGCCAAAACAACGAGGAGTCCTTGTGGCACTTTAGAGACTAACACATTTATTTGGGCATAAGCTTTCGTGGGCTAAAACCCACTTCATCAGATGCATGGAGTGAAAAATACAGAAAGCAGTATAAATATTACAGCACATGAAAAGATGGGAGTTGCCTTACCAAGTGGGGGGTCAGTGATAATGAGGCTAATTCAATTAAGGTGGAAGTGGCCTCTTCTCAACAGTTGACAAGAAGGGGTGAATTTCAAAGGAGGAAAATTACTTTTGTAGTGCTAATGAGGCCAATGCAATCAAGGTGGACATCACCCATTTCAAACAGTTGACAAGAAGGTGTGAGTATCAGCAGAGGGGAAAATTATTTTTTGTACTGACCCATCCACTCTCAGTCTTTATTCAGGCCTAATTTGATGGTGTCCAGTTTGCAAATTAATTCCAGTTCTGTGGTTTCTTGTTGGAATCTGTTTTTGACGTTTTTTTGTTGAAGAATTGCCACTTTTAAGTCTGTTATTGAGTGTCCAGGGAGATTGAAGTGTTCTCCTACTGGTTTTTGGATGTTACAATTCTTGATGTCTGATTTGTGTCCATTTATTCTTTTGCGTAGAGACTGTCCGGTTTGGCCAATGTACATGGCAGAGGAGCATGGCTGCCACATGATGGCATATATCAACATATATATAACTTCAGGCGCTCAGATGGTGGAGCAAGCAAGGTGCCTTCTTCCCCAGGTGGGAAGAGAACTCACACAGATGCACCTCTGAACCCTGGGTCCTCACTGACCAAGGACAACCACTGTGAGCGGGGTATGGTGAGGGAGCAGAGTGGGGTGCAGTAAAGGAACTTTTGGTTGTAGAACTCACAAACATGAGGCAGAAGACACTGCCCCACACACTCTGGAGTGGGTGTCCTGCTCACGGCTTTATGATTATGAATGGCATTTTCCCTAATTAATGTCGGGTGACTTCTCTCCTTTCATTAAAAGTTTCTTTTCTATACTCAGACTCTGTGCTTGCAAGTGGGGAAGTATTGCTTCTCAGAGGCGCCCAGTAGTGGCGTGTAATTTTCCCAGGTTACTGGGTGGGGGCTTGTAACGATGCTACCTTTGGTGGGACACTTCTGAGAGTACCAATTCAGGACAAATTGCTTAGAGCAGGGCAGTTACAGCCCAAGGCAGGGTTCCTTTTTCACACCAAGGCAAACCAAACCAGCCAAACAAAGAAGACTTCAATTTTACCCCACTGGCTAACCATAAGTCATACAAGCAATTCCCTTAGTCACTCCAGTTTCCCAGTATCACCACCAGTGCCACTCGTTATGGGGACAAATGGTTATGAAAACCAATACACCAGTAAAAGAAAAAAGGGTTCTCCCAATCCCAAAGGACCAAGCCCCAGACCCAGGTCAATATACAAATCAGATCTTACCCACAAATCACACTGTTGCCAATCCTTTAGAATCTAAAAGTTTATTCATAAAAAGAAAAAAATACAGATGAGAGCTAGAATCGGTTAAATGGAATCAATTACATACAGTAATGGCAAAGTTCTTGGTTCAGGCTTGTGGCAGTGATGGAATAAATTGCAGGTTCAAATCAAGTCTCTGGAGTACATCCGCAGCTGGGATGGGTCATTCAGTCCTTTGTTTAGAGCTTCTGTTTGTAGCAAGGTTCCTCCAGAGGCAAGAAGCAGGATCGAAGACAAGATGGAGGGGTTTTCAGGGCCTTTTATATCCTCTGCCCGTGGAAGGTCACAGCAGCAAGATGGAGTTTGGAGACACATGGGCAAGTCACATATCCATGCATGACTCAGTTCTTTACAGGCTGACACCATTGTTTACATGTTAGTTTGAACGTTCCCAGGAAAGCTCAGATGTGGATTGGCGTCTCCCAAACTCCATTGTCAGTTAAGTGTTTCTTGATTGGGCACTTACTGACAATAGTCCTTTCTCAAGAAGCTGACCAAATGCTTCACTGAGGCTACTTACAAACCACACTGAAATGCCAGGACATAGCCAATATTCATAACTTAAACTACAAAAATGATACACACATACAGACAGCGTAATCATAACCAGCAAATTATAACCTTTCCATAGACACCTTACATGACAACCTTTGTACAGGATTTGCGGCAAATATATAACAGTGGTTGCAACAATGATCTATACGGTCACAGGTTATGTCAATAACGTCACAGGGCTCGAGCCAGTTCTGTGCTGTATTGTTGAACCCGGCCCTGATTGCTGCTGGCTCCACCTGGCAGAAGGGTTCCATTTTGGGGGGCTCGTCAGGGATACTGGGTCGCAAGCACCTCCTGAGTGATCCACTAAGTTGGGGAAACAAGCGTGCTTATATTTTGGGGAAATCACTGTTTGTATAATTGCTAATGTGTCAGGTTTGTTGAGCCATGACTCAGCAGCCCCTGGCTCGGAGGCTGCAGCCTTGGCCAATGATTGGGCAAAAGCCCTGGGGCAAACATTGGAAAAGGTTGTGTTGTCCCATGCTACATCAAGCTCCTATCGTAAGTTAAGGTTATTTGCTGGGGGTCCCATCCCTATACCCTGAAGAAGAGGCGTTTGAAGCCTGGTTGGAACATACCACTGAAATGCTGCAGGAGTGGGCCGTACCAGATGCAGAAAAGTGAAGATGTCTAGTAGAGAGCCTCAGGGGCCCAGCATTAGATGTGATTTGCACCCTGAAGCTCACTAACCCTGGGGTTGGGGGGAAGGATTCTCTGGAGGCCCTTGATCACACCTTTGGGAGCATAGAGGGCTCCGAGGACAGTTATTGTAAGTTCCTTAATTCCCAACAGCGAAGGGGCGATAAGGTTTCAGCCTATATGCGGAGGCTGGAGAGGCTGCTTCAGAGAGCTGTCCAGAGGGGAGCAGTGACTGCTGAGCAGATGGATCAGACCAGACTGGCTCAAATTGTGAGAGGAACTCAATGTCAGAACCTGATTCTATTTCATCTCCAGTTCAGAGAAGGACAGGAACATCCCCCAAGTTACTCCCGGCTGATAAAAGAGGTCAGAGAGGAGGAAGAAAGGCAGGCTGCCAGTGAGTTTTGGGAAGCCCAAACATCTGAGCCAGCCAGCACAGCATCCCTATGAACAGCCAGTGTACTGATGGTGAGCACCAGAGAGGAACTTGCCCAACAAATGCAGGTCCTGACAGAACAGATAGCTGGGCTGCAAAGCACCATTGACCGAATTAAGACTTCCAGGCATAAGGAGCCTCTGGCTGTGGTGATGGAGAAGTCAGCGTTTAGAGCCACCATCCCACCTGGGTGAAGGGGGAAAGGACAATTCTTCTGCTACCACTGTGGTCAGGATGGACACAGTGCTACCAAGTGTCGTAATGAAGACAATCCCTCCTTAGTGTATGGAAAGCTGAGGATCAGTGGGGAGGGGTTGAGGAACTGCCGAAGGGTCTGGAGACAGGGGCTACCCAGATCCAAAGGACTTGAAGGCTCCCACAGAAGAGACTGTCCAGCTGGGATCCCCTCAGGACTGATAGGGCCTCGAGCAGAGGTCATGGTGAGGATTCAAGGGACGGAGTGTAAAGCCGTGCTTGACACTGGATCTCAGGTGACTGTTATATTTCACTCATTCTACCAACAGATGCTAAGGTTCCGGCGGTGATTTAAAGGGCCAGTGTACTGATGGTGAGCACCAGAGAGGAACTCAGGCAGCACTTTAAAGGGCCCGGGGCTCCCCGCAGTGGCTGGAGCCCTGGGCCCTTTAAATCACCGCTGGAGAAGCCGGTCCAGTCCGGCACGGCGTACTGGCTCTTGCCGGTACGCTATACCGGACCGGACTGGCTTACTTTCACCTCTGCTCCAAAGAAGACACAAGAGAAACGCAGACATCAGGGTTTGTGGTTACAGCCGGGTGATATTTTTCAAATTAAACCTTTTTTGTGAAATATGCAGATTCCTCAACACCAGAACGGTTCATGAATTCCTGATCATTTGGCCAAACTGTTCGTTTTGGTGTGGGTGGGTGTGGGAAAGGGAATAGGAAAAATTGAACTGTTTCAATTTTTCACTTTGAAATTACTTTTCATGTCAAAAATTCCTTTACTTTTTTTTTTTTTTTAATTCCAACCCATTTTTAAATGGTCAAAAGTGAGACAAAACAGTTTGTTCGACCCGAACTTAAATTGAAAAAAAATATTTGATTCAACAAACATTTCAAAAGCGTTTTATTTTTCATCAGACCCACAACTATTTTTTTCTAACTTTTCAAAATTGCCAACAAAGAAATAAACCTGTTATTTGCCCAGCTCTGTTAACGAACATATATAGCTCCTTTGCGCACACACAACATATTACAGAAATGCACTGAGAAATCTGCCCTCCATGTTTTGTAGGTATATGGAGAAACTGAGGCATGGGGGGAACTGACATGTGCAAGGAAGTGAGAGCCAAAGCCAGGATGATATAATCAGGAGTCTTTGGTTCCTAGCCCGGTGCTCAGCCCACTAGTCCACACATAGTCCTATGTCAGGGGTAGTCAATAGGCGGACCGTGGGCCAAATCCGGACCACCAGACACTTTTGAATGGATCTCAAAAGCTTTTTATTTACTTATTATTATCATTATTGTTATTATTTTATTTTCTCTGGTGTCTGGAGCTTTACTATACCTTGACCAAGAAATGTGGATCTTGACAAAAAATAATTGACTATCCCTGTCCTATGTGCTTTCTAGAGGGTATAGCTCCAGAGAGCTGGTTCTATTCCTGGATCCACTGCTGGTCTGCTGGGTGATCTTGAGCAAGTCATTTTCCCTCTCTGTGCCTCAGTTTCCTCATCCATAAAATGGGGCTAATGATCCTGATGTCCTTTGTAAAGCGCTTTGGGGTCTGCTGATGAAAAGCTAGGGATTGTTATTATTTAGGACCTAATCCAAATTCCTCAGAAGTCAATGGAAAATCTCCCATCGTTTCCAATGGGTTTTGGCTCAGGCCCTGAGACTGCTTAAAACCAAACCTCAAAGCAAACCTTGCATACCCCTAATCATTTTTGTTGCCCTTTTCTGAACCTTTTCCAATTCCAATATATCTTTTTTGAGATGGGACGACTACATCTGCACGCAGTATTCAAGATGTGGGCGTACCATGGATTTATATAGAGGCAATATAATCTTTTCTGTCTTATTATCTATCCCTTTCCTAATGATTCCCAACATTCTGTTTGTTTTTTTGACTGCCGCTGCACATTGAGTGGATGTTTTCAGAGAACTATCCACAGCGACTCCAAGATCTCTTTTTTGAGTGGTACCAGCCAATGTAGACCCCATCATTTTATATGTATAGTTGGGATTATGTTTTCCAATGTGCATTACTTTGCATTTATCAACATTGAATTTCATCTGCCATTTTGTTGCCAGTCACCCAGTTTTGAGAGATCTTGTTGTAGCTCTTCGCAGTCTGACTGGAACTTAACTATCTTGAGCAATTTTGTATCATCTGCAAATTTTTCCACCTCACTGTTTACCCCTTTTTCCAGATCATTTATGAATATATTGAATAGAACTGGTCCCAGTACACACCCCTGGGGGACACCACTATTTACCTCTCTCCATTCTGAAAACATTCATAGAATCATAGAATATCAGGGTTGGAAGGGACCTCAGGAGGTCATCTAGTCCAACCCTCTGCTCAAAGCAGGACCAATCCCCAACTAAATCATCCCAGCCAGGGCTTTGTCAAGCCTGACTTTAAAAACCTCTAAGGAAGGAGATTCCACCACCTCCCTAGGGAACCCATTCCAGCGCTTCACCACCCTCCTAGTGAAAAAGTTTTTCCTAATATCCAACCTAAACCTCCCCCACTGCAACTTGAGACCATTACTCCTTGTTCTGTCATCTGCTACCACTGAGAACAGTCTAGATCCATCCTCTTTGGAACTATGCTTTCAGGTAGTTGAAAGCAGCTATCAAATCCCCTCTCATTCTTCTCTTCTGCAGACTAAACAATCCCAGTTCCCTCAGCCTCTCCTCATAACTCATGTGCTCCAGCCCCCTAATCATTTTTGTTGCCCTCCGCTGGACTCTTTCCAATTTTTCCACATCCTTCTTGTAGTGTGGGGCCCAAAACTGGACCCAGTACTCCAGGTGAGGCCTCACCAATGTCGAATAGAGGGGAATGATCACGTCCCTCGATCTGCTGGCAATGCCCCTACTTATACAGCCCACAATGCCGTTAGCTTTCTTGGTAACAAGGGCACACTGTTGACCCATATCCAGCTTCTCGTCCACTGTAACCCCTAGGTCCTTTTCTGCAGAACTGCTGCCTAGCCACTCGGTCCCTAGTCTGTAGCAGTGCATGGGATTCTTCCGTCCTAAGTGCAGGACTCTGCACTTGTCCTTGTTGAACCTCATCAGGTTTCTTTTGGCCCAATCCTCTAATTTGTCTAGGTCCCTCCGTATCCTATCCCTACCCTCCAGCGTATCTACCACTCCTCCCAGTTTAGTGTCATCTGCAAACTTGCTGAGGGTGCAGTCCATGCCATCCTCCAGATCATTAATGCAGCGCATCCAGCCCCATGGACTTGTGCTCGTCCAGCTTGTCTAAATAGTCCTGAACCACTTCTTTCTCCACAGAGGGCTGGTCCCCTCCTCCCCATGCTGTGCTGCCCAGTGTAGTAGTCTGGGAGTTGACCTTATTCATGAAGACAGAGGCAAAAAAAGCATTGAGTATATTAGCTTTTTCCACATCCTCTGTCACTAGGTTGCCTCCCTCATTCAGTAAGGGGCCCACACTTTCCTTGACTTCCTTCTTGTTGCGAACATACCTGAAGAAACCCTTCTTGTTACTCTTAACATCTCTTGCTAGCTGCAACTCCAAGTGTGATTTGGCCTTCCTGATTTCACTCCTGCATGCCTGAGCAATATTTTTATACTCCTCTCTGGTCATTTGTCCAATCTTCCTTTTTTTGTAAGCTTCTTTTTTGCGTTTAAGATCAGCAAGGATTTCACTGTTTAGCCAAGCTGGTCCCCTGCCATATTTACTATTCTTTCTACACATTGGGATGGTTTTTTCCTGCAACCTCAATAAGGATTCTTTAAAATACAGCCAGCTCTCCTGGACTCCTTTCCCCCTCATGTTATTCTCCCAGGGGATCTTGCCCATCAGTTCCCTGAGGGAGTCAAAGTCTGCTTTTCTGAAGTCCAGGGTCCGTATTCTGCTGCTCTCCTTTCTTCCTTGTGTCAGGATCCTGAACTCGACCATCTCATGGTCACTGCCTCCCAGGTTCCCATCCACTTTTGCTTCCCCTACTAATTCTTCCCTGTTTGTGAGCAGCAGATCAAGAAGACCTCTGCCCCTAGTTGGTTCCTCCAGCACTTGCACTAGGAAATTGTCCCCTATACTTTCCAAAAACTTCCTGGATTGTCTGTGCACCGCTGTATTGCTCTCCCAGTAGATATCAGGGTGATTGAAGTCTCCCATGAGAACCAGGGCCTGTGATCTAGTAACTTCTGTTAGTTGCCAGAAGAAAGCCTCATCCACCTCATCCCCATGGTCTGGTGGTCTATGGCAGACTCCCACCACGACGTCACCCTTGTTGCTCACATTTCTAAACAGTCCAGAGACTCTCAGGTTTTTCTGCAGTTTCATACCGGAGCTCTGAGCAGTCATACTGCTCTCACAATGCAACTCCCCTGCCTTTTCTGCCCTGCCTGTCCATCCTGAACAGTTTATGTCCATCCATGACAGTACTCCAGTCATGTGAGTTATCCCACCAAGTCTCTGTTATTCCAATCACATCATAGTTCCTTGACTGTGCCAGGACTTCCAGTTCTCCCTGCTTGTTTCCCAGGCTTCTTGCATTTGTGTATAGGCACTTAAGATAACTCGCTGATGGTCCTGCTTTCTCAGTATGAGGCAGGAGTCCTCCCCTCTTGTGCTCTCCTGCTCGTGCTTCCTCCTGGTATCCCGTTTCCCCACTTACCTCAGGGCTTTGGTCTCCTTCCCCCGGTGAACCTAGTTTAAAGCCCTCCTCACTAGGTTAGCCAGCCTGCTTGCGAAGATGCTCTTCCCTCTCTTTGTGAGGTGGAGCCCATCTCTGCCTAGCAGTCCTCCTTCTTGGAACACCATCCCATGGTCAAAGAATCCAAAGCCTTCTCTCCGACACCACCTGCGTAGCCATTCGTTGACTTCCACAATTCAATCCACAGGGAGGATGGACAAGAACACCACTTGCACCTCAAACTCCTTTATCCTTCTTCCCAGAGCCACGTAGTCTGCAGTGATCCGCTCAAGGTCATTCTTGGCAGTATCATTGGTGCCCATGTGGAGAAGCAGGAAGGGGTAGCGATCCGAGGGCTTGATGAGTCTCAGCAGTCTCTCCGTCACGTCGTGAATCCTAGCTCCTGGCAAGCAGCAGACCTCTCAGTTTTCCCAGTTGGGACGGCAGAGAGATGACTCAGTCCCCCTGAGGAGGGAGTCCCCGACCACCACCACCACCTGCCTCCTTCTCTGGGGAACGGTGGTCGTGGAACCCCCATCCCTAGGACAGTGCATCTCATGCCTTCCAATCCGTGGAGTCTCCTTCTGCTCCCTTCCCTCAGATGTATCATCTAGTCCACTCTCCGCATTAGTACCTGTGGAGAGAACCTGAAAACAGTTGCTCACCTGTATCTGCATTGCTGGTATATGGACGCTCCTCTTTCTTCTTCTGGAGGTCACGTTGTCAATTTTCTTCACCGTCCTTCTGTCCCCGCTGCGCAGCCTGCTCTGATTCTTCAGAATGTTGTGCCCGTAGAAGCATATCCTGACGTCTGTCCAGGAAATCTTCATTTTCTCTTATGCAACGCAGGGTTGATACTTGTTTCTCCAGACCTTGAACCTTCTCTTCCAATATGGAGACCAGCTTGCACTTTGTACAGACAAAGTCGCTTCTGTCCTGTGGAAGAAAGACAAACATGGCACAACCTGTGCAGGTCACAACAGCTGATCGCTCACCATCCATATTACCTTCCTTCTAAGAGCTTCCTCGGCTGTTCCAGTAGCCACTCAGAGAAGCCTGCAAGGTGAAAGCCTCAGTGGGCTCTCTCCAGGTGAACTCCCAGTCAAACTCCCTCTGTCAGCCTCTCCGCTGTTCGCCGCTCAGCTGGTTTGCAGCTGACTGCCTTTTTATAACAGTCAGGCCCACTCAAGGCCCACCTGGAACATTGCATTGCTAAAACACGGAATATGTAAACACATTCCAGCAGGCCAGCACAAGAACACCCCAACCCAGCATGTGATAAAATGGTTTGACAAAAGTGATGAATAGTGATGTTTTGTCTGAAACATCAGGAGTGAAAGTACAAGGGGAGGTACCAAGCGTGTCATGAAACGCGTAAGGTGAGACGTAAGTTGTTTATCCTAGATTGTTTGTCTCAGTCTACATACGTTGGGATACCTCGCTTTAACCCTTCGTCCAAGCTAGGGGACATTGGAAAGTCCCACCATTGCCTGAGTTGCATCCATTGTCAGGGGCATACATGTGCTAGTGTACCTGTAGACATTGATCCAGGGAGCTAGGACCATGGTTCGTCGGCAACAAACCTGACCGAGTTCCTTCACTACTAAAATGGGTCTCGTGATCTCATTGGGCAGTTCGATCAGAGCCTGCTGTACGGGCTGTTGTTAGATGTTTGGCTGCATGTGTGTGTTCTCCCTGTGTGCTGCCCCAGCTCTGCACAGACAGTTGGCACAGCAGACCTTGAGCGAACTACCCAATGACCACAAGATTTGTTAAGGTACGAAGGCACCAAGCCAGGTTTATTGTCAACGAAGCATGGTAATAGCACCTGGCAGACTCTATGAGGATATTAAGACATGTGCTCATTACAATGGACACAGCTCAGTGAATGGCGGGACTTTCCATTCCCCCCTCAGATGGACAAAGATACTCCCTCTGAGATGTACATTTTTATACCCTCATACAAACAAATTAGTACTGCCCCTCTGACATAGTTAGTTGCTGCCCCCTGACATGGCTAGTTATTACCCATCACCTTGTACATGTTGGTTTGATTAAACATTTTTATTACGTACTGTTATCCTGACATTATCTTTTAGGAGGGGTTAGTGTGTTCCTGTTATTCTTGGGGAATGTTTTTGTGCCATTCTTGCTATTGGGATATTTTGGTATCACTTGATATTGGAATGTGTTTGCATGAGTACTCTATGCCTAGCACTTCTTAGGAATGTGTATTTTTGTAATATCAGCCCTGTTCTTGCCAAATTTTGTGAACTTGCAAGGAGGCAGAGCCTGACGTTTGCTTACAGCCTAACTTTTTTGCTAACTTTGCTTTATATCAGCAAAGCTTGCCCACTACTTTAACTTAGGCCTTATACCAGGCCTCTAATACAAGGGCTTATATTTTAGGCTCTCTTCCTCCTTCATGGGCTAACTGACCAGAACCAGTGCAACATGCAGAAAGAATACACCTACGCAGCCGAACATCTGACAACACCCTCTGTGAAAAACTCACTGGGGGTTCTGTTATTATAGATCCAACGTACCTGCCTGAAAGGAAGCTGATGAGACCCAGGTTTTGGGGTGTGTCACAGGGTGGGGTTCCCTCACCCTGAATTCCTCCCTGCAAAGAGTCCTCACACACTGCTGCATAGGTTGAACACCGTGTGCTTTATTGATAATGTGCTATACAAGTGCTTGTCCCCCACAACAAAAGGCTTTTACCTTCTCCCCAGATGTAGGGCAAGAGACCGCACCTCTCTGAGATCTTGGGCTTCTCTAGCCCTTCCCTTCCAGTCGCTCTTTTAACTGTCCCCAGCTGACAGGCTGAATCACCATTTTAGCTGTTTACTCATCCAGTTTGGCCCATGTGGGGAGGTTTGCAAAGTGCACAGACTGATGAGTCAGCTTTAGGCTGCTCACACCCTGTCTCAGGGTGAAACCACTTTCCCTCCCTCCTTTCCCAACCCTCACCCTCAGCCCCCTTCGCACCCATTATATAAGGCACGAAGGGCAGTGTAGTCTCAGAGCTAGCTATGGCCTGGGGGGAGGAGGAATGGGGGGGGGAGCGTGCCTCTTCCTGGGTGGGAGTCTCAATGGTGCAGTCTCATCTGGATACTGTGCAGGACTGGGCATCCCATCTCCAGAAGGCTATCACAGACTAGAGGGAGAACGACGAGAATGATCAAGTGGCTGGGAAAACTGTCCTATGAAGAGCAGCTGAAAAGATCAGAATTGTCACCTTAGCGAGGGGGTGGGGAGGAGGGGACAGGTTGAAAGTTTATAAAATCCTGATTGACCCTGAGAAGGGAGATTAGGAGCTGCTGTTCTCCCTGACTCCTAAGACAAGGATAAGGGGACAGTCAGTGAAATCGGGAGGTGGCAAATTCCAGACTGATAACAGGAAGCACTTTTTCACACTTCACTTCATTAACCTGTGGAACTCCCTGCCAGAGAATGTTGCTGAGGCCAAGAACCTAGCAAAATTCAAGAAGGGATTGGTCATTTCTATGGATGACAAGACTCTCCAGAGTTAGAACAGTCAATGTTAACAAATATTGTGGTTGGGATATTAAACCTCCTGCTGCAGAGTTTAAGCTGATCTCTGGCTATCAGAGACCAGAATGAGCCCCAGTGTGGGGGCAGATTATCCCACATCATTTACTGTGGGGTCCTTACACCACCCTCTGTGGCATCTGATACTAGCCACTGTCGGAGACAGGACACTGCGCTAGCTGGAGCTGGGCTCTGATCCAATCTGGCAACCCCTATGCTCCTAAATTACAGACAAAGGCATAACAAGATCCAATGGCCGGAAGCTGAAGCTAGATAAATTCAGGCTTACTAGTGTTACAGGGTTACTAGTGGACAGCCATTTCACACAGAGCACAGTACATTTATTTAGGACACAGGCATTACAGAGGAAACATAATAGAACAATACACATTCTACATGCATGCTAAGCTTATCAGGCATCACCCATCTACCACATGGAGTCACCAGGGCTGGTACGTCTACAGGTTTGTTTAACTGTCTAGGGACTTGCCTTAATTCCCCACTAGTGATTCTAGATTCCACAGGTAACCCACCAGTGAGCCAGGAACACAGAGTGTGGCAAACCCAGGACAAACAGCTACAAGGGGGGGGGGGGGTAGTAATCAGTCCCAGGGGGTTAAAAAGGCCTCTCCCAAGCCTCTGAGGAGAGAGAACCATGGGGAAATAAGGTTCAGCTGGGCAAGGGGTTACCAGGGAACTAATTAGGTTCAGCTGGCTCCAACTGCTTGGGACCTTTTTAAACCCTCCCCAGCGTGGAAGGGGGGGGGGGGGGAGAGAGTGAGAGTAGCAGGGAAGCTGCTAGTAAGCTAGGAGTAGCAAGGCCCTGAACCCTTCCAGCAAGGAGGGCTGCACTCTGTCCCCAGAAGGGAAGATAAACAAGCACAAGGGACTGACTGAGGGAAGGAATAGCCAGCCCCTGTGCTACCTACAGGGTTTTGCTTTGCCCAAGCCTGTGTCTCCAAGGCTAAAAAGGACTGAGCCTGCTGAGGAGAAGAAGGTACTTTACCACAAGAGATACATACATCAGTTAATACAATACAATGAATACCCCATGTGCCAATAGTGTCTGCAGCATCTCAAAATTATAGTCTTTGATGTTTCCACACTTATAAGGTCTCACTCTGTCACAGCTTCCCACAGGACGAGAAAGAAGTTAATCTCCCCCCCCCCCCCCCGCCAGATAGCAATACAAGGTAAGAGGGGAAACTGAGTCACACCTATTTTTTTCTATACAAATAGATCAGCCATTTCATGGTTCTCCATGGGGGAATGTGAGGTAGGTGAGTGTTATCATCGTTCCCATTCACAACGGGGGAAACTGAGGCACCGCACTGCAACCACTTGCCCAGAGGCACATAAATCAATAGCAACAGTGAGCTTAGCCCTCAGAAAGCCCGATGCCCATAGCACCTTCTCTGACCACTAGGATTTTTAAACTCTGGCACGCTCGCCCACCTGCACTGTCACAAATAGATGTATAAACCCCTCCTTGTGAAACGATCTGCCTGTGCATGTACAGTCCTCAGTGCAAGGGAGAACAGTTGGGCTCTAGATAGGACCATAATAATAATAACAGGAAAGTTCTGCTCTTAAAAGAAAGGGAGACACTTTAACACACCTTGAGTACATTGGTTTTATTGCTTGACCTCCATCCCTGCCTGGATAGCTCAGTCAGAAGAATAACAAACTTTTAATCTGAGGGTCCAGGATTCATGTCCCAGTTCCAGCTGTAGCTTTTGGGATCACACTCGATGATCTAATGGTCCCTTCTGGCCTTAAGCTCTTTGAAAGATGTCTGGAAATGAGTGCCAGCCGGCGAGTCGGCACCATGAAGATCATTCCTCTCTGCAGATGTACAGCCGGCTTGGCCACTCCTGATCCCATTGATGGGGTGTGATGAGGTTCAAGTCAGGACAGTAAAGGCAGCCTTCACTCTCCTCAGGGCTTTCCCCAGGGCTCTCTTGAAGTCCCTGTTCCTCAGGGTATAGATGACAGGGTTCAGCAGCGGGATGATAATGGCATAGAAGACCGACACCACCTTGTCCATGTCGGAGGCCTGGCCAGATCCCGGACGAATGTACATGAATATGACCGTGCCGTAGAAGATGGTGACGACGGTGAGGTGGCTGGCACATGTGGAGAATGCTTTGTGTCTCCCCGTGGCTGACGGGATACGGCAGATGGCGGAGACAATCAGGGTGTAGGAGGTGAGGGTCAGGAGGAAGGAGCTGAGCACCACCACCGCCGAGACCAGGAAGACCAAGATGTCAGCCACGTGGGTATCACCGGTTGACAGCCTCAGCAGGGGCCCTGTGTCACAGAAGAAGTGGTTGATTCGGTTGGTGCCACAGAAGGGCAGCTGCGAGATGAAGACTGTGGGCAGGAAGGGGGTAAGGAAGCCACTCACCCAGGAGACGAGGGCCAGCCGGGCACAGGCTCGGCCATTCATGAGCACCGGGTAGCGCAGCGGGTGGCAGATGGCCAGGTACCGGTCATAAGCCATGGTCGCCAGGAGGAAGAACTCTGTGGAGCCGAAGAAGAAGAAGAAGTACATCTGGGTGATGCAGGCGCGGAAGGAGATGGCACGATGGCCGTGCTGAAAATCTCCCAGCAGCCGGGGCACCGTGACCGAGGTGTAGCACATCTCCAGCAGGGAGAAGTTGCTGAGAAAGAAGTACATGGGGGTGCGCAGGCCAGCCTCCAGCTGGGAGAGGGCGATGATCACCGCATTGCCAAGCAGTGTGACAAGGTAGATGGCCAGAAAGATGGCAAAGGAGAGGAGCCGAAGCTCCCGCGGGAGAGGGAAGCCCAGCAGGATGAACTCGGTGACAGACGTTCGGTTCTCCATGCTCATATTGGCCAAGGGTGTTACCTTCAGAGGAACAGCGAGTGTGAGAGGAGGAGGAGGAATGGGACGGGGGCTAAGGGCAAGAGGCAAGCAGAGAGAGAATTCAGGGACAGCAAGCACAGAGATCAGGGAAGGGCTGGTGCCTCTCTCTGTGTCTCTGCTGTGACCAAACCGAGTGCTATATTCTCTCCCTTGCAGGATACAAGATGCTCCTAGTATGTTATTTGCATCCTGCAAGGGGAGAAGAGGGATCTCTGGTGTCTTCTGTTCAGTTTTGGGCACCTTGATACCAGGAAGATGCCGGTGAAGTGGAGGGCCCTGGAGACAGAGATATGGAAAGAGCAAGGTGCAATGTTTTCAGAGGAATAGTTTATTCGATGAAATATGCAGTTTTGGAGCTACCAAAACTATTCACGAGTTCAGGTTGAATTTCAGCAAAAAGTTTTAGCCAGAAAAAAAAAAAGATTGTTTTTAAAAAGTTGAAACATTTAGTTTTGACATTTTTGAAAAAACATTCTGGCTTTTCATTTCAAAACGGCATTTTGTTTCACATATTTAGTTACATTTATTTTTATTTGTTTTAAAAACCCACAAACCCACCTGCAAATGGTACAAAACATAAGATCGGGGAAAAAAATAATTCCAGGTTGACCTGAAACAAATATATATATATATATATATTGGATTTTTCATTTCAGCCATGAAACTGAAAAATTTCCGCCGTGGGGGAATCCGCCTGCTGCTCCCCCCAGACACCTCAGCTCTGTGCAGCTGAAGAGCCGAGCTGCCCGAGCGCTACCGGCTTCCTGGTTTGCCGGGCAGCCCCCAGACCTCCAGACCCTGCGCCCCCAGCCGGGCGCTTCCCCTCCCGGGCTCCGGCTGCGCTGGGGAAGCGCCCGGCCGGGGGCGCAGGGTCTGGAGGTCTGGGGGCTGCCCGCCAAACCGTGAAGCCAGTAGCACTCGGGCAGCTGTTTTGTGTGGCTGGGAGAGAGGAGGAGGAGAAATGCGGGGCGCTCAGGGGAGGGGGTGGAGTTGGGGCGGGGACTTTGGGGAAGGGGTTGGAATGGGGGCGGAGTTGGGGCAGGGCTGGGGAAGGGGCGGAGTTGGGGCAGGGCCAGGGGCGGGGAAGGGGCAGGGCCGGGGCCCCGTGGAGTGTCCTCTTTTTTAAATGTTTTAATATGGTAACCCTAAGTTATGAGGAAATATTAGCAGAGTTAAGCATGAAGAGAGGGCTTAGTAAAGGGCCGAATTGAGGAGAATATGATCGAATCATTGAACCAGATCCTGAGCTGGGGTAAATGGGTGCAACTATTAACTCCAATGGAGCTACAGCCAATTGACACCAGCTGGGGACCAAGTCAATAGACACATCCAGGATGGTGAGGAATTGTTTAGGATGCTCCAAGGATGATACATACCTAGGGGTGATGGGCTGAATCTGATAAAAGGAAAATGTAGGCAGAAGATCAGGGACAGTTCCTGATATCCTGGCCAGCCAGCCTGTGTAACACAGAAACCCGGGGAGTCACATTTCTTGAATCATTGAAAACCAGGGCCGCCCAGAGGATTCAGGGGCCTGGGGTCTTCGGCGGCGGGGGTCCTTCCGCTCCGGATCTTCGGGGCACTTAGGCAGCGGGTCCCGGAGTGAGTGAAGGACCCGCCGCCGAACTGCCGCTGAAGACCCGGAGCGGAAGGAGCCCTCGCCGCCGAATTGCCACCGAAGACCCAGAGCGGAAGAAGCTCCGGGTCTTAGGCAGCGGGTCCTTCACTCGCTCTGAAGGACCTGCCGCCGAAGACCCGCCGAAAACTCTTGTGGGGGCACCTGTGGGGCCCGGGGCCTGGGGCAAATTGCCTCACTCCCCCCCCCCCCCCCCGGCGGCCCTGTTTAAAACTAACTGCACAGTTCACTGCAGGGAGCAAACTAAGAGTATGTCTACACTGCAGTTGGACACCTGGGGCTGGCCCATGCCAGCTGACTCTGGTTTAGGGGGCTCGGGCTAATGGGCTGTTCATTGCAGTGTAGATGTGCAGGCTCAAGCTGGACCCCAGGCTCTAGGACCCTACGAGCTCGGAAGGTCGCAGAGCTCGGGCTGCAGCCTGAGTCCGTACGTCTGCACCGCAATGAAACAACCCCTTAGCCCGAGACCCGTGAGCCTGACTCAGCAGGCATAGGCCAGCCCCAGGTGTCCAACTGCAGTGTAGACATACCCTATGGGCTGGAGGGGCCCTACTGATTTTTTCATCCCTAGTTTCTATGAGGAGCAAATGGGTACAAAGGTGCATTTTCTCCTGCAGTACCAACAGCAATAATCAGAAACTTTCAAGGGAAATGTCTTCCCGAGCCCTAGAGAGAGACAAGGTACTCATACATCTGAGCCCCCAGGCCAGCATCCTGTATTGGATTGGAGGATGGATGAAGGATGTATATGCGAGCTGCTTACGTTCCTAGCCTCCATCCCTGGCTCTGTACAGCACAGCAATCTCTCTCTCTCTCTCTCTCTCTCACACACACACACACGCACAGCAATCTCTCTCTCTCTCTCTCTCTCTCTCACACACACACACACACACACACACACTCACGGTGTGGAAGAGAGAAACATTCCACCTTAAGGATTTGTTCTTTGTTGGTGGAGCAGAGCAGCAAACTCAGCTGTCAGAGCTTCTCGGAGCTTTGAAAGGGAAGGGTGCATGCCTGCAGGGCAGCCAAGTTCAAAACAGTGAGCAGAACAGTCACAGCAGGCATTGTGGGATATTGGGGGAGGCCAGTTATGACGACATAATGAACAGCAACATTTACACGGATGCTTTGTCGCTTTAAGATTGCCACAAAAAGCTTTATGCCTCTCATCGAGGTGGTTTTGTTCCTGAAACTGAAGAGTTTTGTTGCCAAAAGTAGCATTGCAGTGTGTACACCTCCACTGTTTTGTCACCAAAAGCTACCTTTTGGCGACAAAACTCTGCAGTGTAGACAAGGCCTAAGTGAGAATGACAGAATGATTCAACTACAATACAATACTCAGGAAAGGTGAATGAGCTAGCTATAAGGGACCAAAGCCATTCTGGGTATCACCCAGCTCACTTAGATGGAGTTTCAACTAGTGTAAATGGTGGATTCTCTGTAACATGAAGTATTTAATTCATGATTTGAGGACTTCAGTAACTCAGCCAGAGGTTATGGATCTATTTCAGGAGTGGGTGGGTGAGGTTCTGTGGCCTGCAATGAGCAGGAGGTCAGACTAGATGATCATGATGGTCCCTTCTGACCTTAGAGTCTATGAGTCTATGAGTCCTTCTGCTGTCTCTGCGATCAGTTGTGTGATAAACTCAAGGGATTCAATCTATTTAGCGTAACAAAAAGAAGGATAAGGGATGACTTGATTACGGTCTATAGGTATCTGCCTGGGGAATAAACATTTGATAATGATCTCTTCAATTTAGCAGACAAAGCAAACGTCCAATGGCTAGAAATTGAAGCTAGACAAATTCAGACTGAAAATAAGGGATAAATTTTTAACAATAAGGGTAATTAACCATTGGAACAATTTACCAAGGGTTGTTGTGGATTCTCCATCACTGGCAATTTATAAATCAAGATTGGATATTTTTCTAGATAATATGCTCTAGTTCAAAGAGGAATTATTCTGGGGAAGTTCTATGGCCTATGTTGTACAGGAGGTCAGACTAGATGATCATAATGGATCCTTCTGGCCTTAGAATCTATGAATATTGAGATACTAGAACTTCCCTATTGCTCAACAGGGACTAAGCCCAATCCTGTGAGATGCTGAGCAGTCTCAAAACCTCCAGCAGCCAATGAGAGTTGAAAGCACTCAGCACTACATAGCTACCTACATGGAACTGGGAGGGAGAAGCCCAGGTTGCAGAGGGAAGAGTTTGGAGGAGACACCAGAGAATTAGTCTGTGTGCACATGGCTGGAATGCTATCTGTAGTTGCAGCATTTCTGTAAATAGTTCTCTTAATAAATGGCTAGATTAGTTTTAATAAACATTAAGTCTTCTCATGTTGTTACTCAACACCAACTAACCAATATGCTTGTACAAAAAGAATAATCGAAGTTTAGGTTTGCTTACAGAGGAGAGGAATGAGATGGGGACATGACATGGGATATATAATACTGAATGATCTAGAGAAGGTTGCAAAGGCATTTCTATTCACCTCCTCTCACAATAGCTCCAATGAAGTGAATGGTATTTATATGGTGCTGAAACTTGGAGACTTATTAAGATCTTACTGTCTAAACTCCAGAAGTTTCCATAAACAGCTGTCTTAGAAAAAAACCTCAATATCAGATGGGCAGAAATTATCACAAACCAAGAATTATGGAGAAGGACAAAACAGAAACTGATAGCACAGGAAATTATGGAATGAAAATGGAGATGGCTAAGACGCACACGGAGGAAAGACCCGAATAACGTAATAAGGCAGGCTTTAGACTGGAACCCCCAAGGCAAGAGGTGACCAGGTAGACCAAGGATAACATGGACATGCACAATGAAGCAGAACTGAAAGCTATCAAAATGACGTGGGAAGAAGCTAAGACTGCAGCAGGAGACTGGCAAAGATGGAAGGATGTTGTGAGGGCCATGAGAGAGAGAGAGAGACAGAGAGAGAGGAGTGAATGGGAGTGCATTAATTTACATCAGCTGAGAATTTCATGTGAGAATTTTAAACACTGGGCCAGATTTTCAAAACTTCTCAGCCCTAACAGCTCCAACTGATCTCAACAGGACTTAGGGCCAGTTTTCCAATGGTATTTAGGCTACTAAAGATGCACTTGGGTACCTAGCGGGATTTTCAAAGGCGCCTAAGCAGGTTGGGCAACAAATTTTCACTCTTACACAGAAAAATTTGCAAATAAATGTCTCATGTGGATCAAAAGTGTCAGAAGAAGATTGCAATGGAGTTCCAAACTCAGCCTTAACTATCGAATCACTGCGGCACTGCCATAATTCATGAACAAAGCTCCATGCCTAATTGCAAGACCATCACTCTTACATAGAGATGCAACCACTGCAAACATAGACAGTCCATACTATACCTGCCAAGCTTCCCCCGGTCCACGAAGAAAGGGATCACTCCAAAATCATGTTCTTCAGCAGGTCACGTTCTTCTGGAGGGAGGAAAGATGCTCGCTGATGTCTGGTTTTTCTAGAACCAGCAGCCAGGTGCTTCAAGGGGGAATATTTAGTGGTGTCCTCGGACCTGAGCAAGCTGCTGGATGGGCATCCCCACACACACGAACAGAACCAAGGGACCCTTGTGGGGTGCCATCTGCAGCCACCACACCAGATGAACCGAAGGAGACAGCAGCTGTTGCACTAAAGTCTCTGTTAGAAGCTGCTCTGCCTTTAACTCCATCCAGGGACCTTGGGGACCCTTTTTTGCTGCCTGTGTGACAGAGCCTCAAAACAATTATCTTCTTGTTGACTAATTGGAAGGTAGCCATATCAAGGGATTATTTTAAAGGCTGGATATGGTGGCTTAGGGATCAGTGCAATGTGGGGAGACGAGGAATAAAGTTACTTTCCTTTCAGAAATATTTTCATCCCCTAAAATATTTATTCCCTCAGTAAAAGCATCCTGGAAATTGATAGCTGTCTCAAAAAAATCTCTGTTCAGCCACTGAAATGTTTCCATGGATTTTCTTCTCCCAATTCCCTCCTATTGAACCTTTGATGGTTCAGCAACTGGACCTGGCATTATCCTGGATTACCCCCATTGCACCTTCGGTGGCTTCCCTGGGACATAGGTCAGGGACTAACCTTAGGGTTTCATCTTGCTGCCCCTCACCGCAGAGTCTGTGTGCCATCCATGTAAAATTAACAGTGACAGCGAAGTCCCTGGTAGACTTCATGGAGTCTCTGGCACTTCTTTTTAGGATTAATAACTCTGCCTGGGATAGGATTTTTGCTTTTGAATATGTCATGGGGAAGATCTCAGGATGAATTGTACTTGAATACTGGCTACTTGTATGGCCTCATCACCTCGGCATCTGAGCACTTCATGATCTTTCATGTATTTGCCCTCACAACACACCTGTCAGGTAGAGCCGTGCTGTTATCCCCATTGTGCAAGTGGGGAAGTGAGGCACACAGAGACTAAAGCCCAGATCCTCAAAGGTATTAAAACACCTATTTCAATAGGAATTAGGCACCTAAATACCTTTGACAATCTGGACCTACGTGACTTGCCCAAGGTGCACACAGGAAATCAGTGAATTGAACCTGGGTCTTCCACATCCAATGCTAGGATCCCAATGGACCATCCTGATGGCTCTCATCTTGGACTTCTCCTGGCCCATCTTTCCTCTTCTCTGTAGAATTAAGGGGTGCATCCAAGTGCTTTGTAACTAGCTAAGGCAACCTACCATGTGTCATTGTGTCCTGGAGGAGAAGTACACGTGCAACTTCCGGGCCCAAGTCCTGTGTAGCACTGAGCTTTCTAAGTGGCCCCCCCCCAAAAAATCCATTAAAGGGGAAGAATGACGAATTATATCAGCCACACATCTTTCTTTAAACCCATTGGAAGAGCAGATGATGAGCTCTCTGCTAGGTTAGCACCTCTGTAATCACCAGGACGGCGGTGAGGACCCTGGAGAAAGAAGGGCAGGTACCCAGCACTGCTCTCTAGGTTCTGTTGGGAAGGAACAATTGGAAGCCATTCAGTCTACTTATACTATATCACACGGGCAGGGTAACAGTAGCTGGTGGAGCATTGCTTTCTAAAGTCACAGAGAGTTTCAGAGAAGGGACCAACACCGACTAAATCATCCCAGCCAGGGCTTTGTCAAGCCGGGCTTTAAAAACCTCTTAGGAAGGAGATTCCACCACCTCCCTAGGTAACCCATTCCAGTGCTTCACCACCCTCCTAGTGAAATAGTGTTTCCTAATATCCAACCTAGACCTCCCCCACTGCAATTTGAGACCATCACTTTGGGGGTTGCACAAACTGGGTTTTATAATAAACAAAACAAGTTTATTAACTACAAAACGCAGCTTTTAAGTGATTATAAGGGATAGCAAACAGAACAAAGCAGATTACCAAACAAATAAAACAAAACATGCATACTAAGCTTAAGAGCTTAAAGAGACTGGTTTCAAGAAGTAATTTCTCACCCTAAATGTTGTTTTGGGGGCAGGATGAAGAAATTCTTGAAGGTTACCTACCCTGCTTGCAGCTTAAATCTTCAGACACCATATTCACAGACCAGATCCCTTTTCCAGCCTGGGCTCAACTCTTTCCCCCGTCCCCCTCCCCCTGGTCTTTGTTTCTCAGATCTTTCCAGCTGTCATCCTGGGTGAAGATTCAGTGAAAAGTGAACCTAGATCAACTTACTCCCCAGTCTTAAATAGAATGTACATAAGGCGGGAACTTTTTGTTTCCCAATCTTGATCTCCCCATCCTTTTAGTGGAAAATCACTAAAAGTCCAAGATGGTGTTTATTTAGTACCAGGTGACATGACCCCATGAACTTGTAGTGTCAACGCAACATCCCAGAACACGTCTCAGGAAGGAGAGAGATTAGTATCTTCAAAGTCTTATTGTTTCTTCCTAATGGCCCATCATCGCTGATGGCCTGCTGTCTGGTGGGTGTTTCCCAAGTACACACACAGTTGTAATTGTTACATAGTCAACACTCCTAACTTTAGATACAGAAATGATAAATTCATACAAATTGGATAATCACATTCATAACCTTTCCAATGATATCTCACATGACCCATCTTGCATAAAACATATCTTAGTAATATCATAACAATATTTCTATGAAGAATATGGAGTGTAACGTCACACCATATTTATGCAAATATAAGCATATTTTATTTTAAAAATTCAGATGACAGAAAGATTCATAAAATAGACTCTTGCTTGAATATCTACAGTAGAGGATGCTGGAGAGAAAGGTTACAATGGCTGCCCTTTGCCAAACTCCTCCACTGTCCTTTTCAGTTTCTCATGACTGCCTCAAAGATATGTCCTTTGAGATGAAACTTCCCAGGCTCAGGCCAGACCTATACTACAGATTTCTGCCTTCATAGTGATGTTGCCATGGGTGTGACACAGTCTGATCCCTGACCAACAGACCTGTGCTAGCAGACACCCTTAGTATATTTACAGAATGGGAGCCTCTAACCTGAGAAGCAGTGACTTTGAAAAAGACTTGGGGGTCATGGTGGAGGATCAGGTGAACATGAGCTCCCAGTGTGATGTTGCGGCCAAAACGGCTAATGCAATCCTGGGATCCACAAACAGGGGAATCTCGAGTAGGAGTAAAGAAGTTATTTTACCTCTGTTTTTGGCACTGGTTCTACCACTCCTGGAATACTGCATCCCGTTCTAGTGTCCACAATTCAAGAGGGATGTTGATAAATTGGAGAGTGTTCAGAGAAGAGCCACGAGAATAATTAAAGAATTAAGAAACCTGCCTTATATTAAGAGACTCACGGAGCTGAATCTATTTAGTTTAACAAAGGGAAGGTTAAAGGGGTGACTTGATCACAGTCTATGAGTACTTACAGGGGGAACAAATATTTAATAATGGATGCTTCAATCTAGCAGACAAAGGTATAACATGATCCAATGGCCAGAAGTTGACGCTAGGCAAATTCAGATGGGAAATAAGGCATAACTTTTAACAGTGAGGGCTGGTCTACACTAACCCCCCCACTTCGGACTAAGGTACGCAAATTCAGCTACGTTAATAACGTAGCTGAATTCGAAGTACCTTAGTCCGAAGTTACCGCGGTCCAGACGTGGCAGGAAGGCTCCCCTGTCGATGCTGCGTACTCCGCTCGCTGAGCTGGAGTACCAGCGTCGAAGGCGAGCACTTCCGGGATCGATCCGGGGCACTTCCGGGATCGATCCGGGATCGATTTATCGCGTCTTAACTAGACGCGATAAATCGAACTCAGAAAATCGATTGCTTACATCCGGACCCGGATGTAAGTGAAGACGTACCCTAAGAGTCATTAACCATTGGAACAGTTTACCAAGGTTCATGGTGGATGTTTTTCTCAAAGCTCTGCTCTCGGAATTATTTTGTGGAAGTTCTATGGCCTGTGTTAGACAGGAGGTCAGACTAGCTGATCACAACGGTATCTTTCTGGCTTTGGAATCCATGAGTCTATAGATGCAGCTATTGCAGCAAAACTGTGCTTGTTTCAGTGGGTGGAAGAGGAGAGCTGAAATACAATTGATACAAAGTCCAGTTTTGCCGGCATAAGCAGGGCCCACACTAGGAGTGCTTTGCCAGTATAGTATATCAGCATAGCTCTACCAGCAAAGCACTCCTAGTGTAGACATGGCCTCAATCTGAACCCAGAGCACATGTCCATGGAACATTTGAGCAAACTTGGTGTCACTGTGCTGCAGTGGGTCACAGCTGAGAATACCAAATTCAGGACAGACTGCTGAGAAATAGGACAGACATGTCCAAAATCGTGGTTATTCTATCATCAGAGTTTACCAAACCAGTAACATACATGAGTTTCTGTAACACCACACTGGTTAACAAGAAGCCAAAACCACAGTCCCATTAGGCATTCCAGCCCTTGGCTCACCACCCAGACACTTGGGTTTTATGATGCATGGTTACTGAAAACCAGTTTAATCAGAATTAGGGTCCTTCCAATCCCAAAGGATCAGCCACTTCGCCTGGTCAATATATAACTCAGCTCTTATCCAATAATCACGCTGATGCCAATCCTTCAGTAACTAAAAAGTAAAGGTTTAATAATAAAAGAAAAGAAGAGAATTATACATGTGTAACCCTTCTGCCAGTCTGAGTTGGCAGCACAAGGGCCGGGTTCAGTATCTAGGGGTTCCGTTTCAATAACACAATGCAAAACCGGCTCGAGCCCCCACCCAGTGACCTGGGACAATTACATACCACCCCCCGGGTGCCTCTAAGAGGCAATACTTCCCCTCTCGCAAGCACGGAGTCTGAGTGTAGCAAAATCCTTTTAATAAAGGAGGGAAACAATGCGGCATTATGTTGGGGAAACACCACAAACAGGATTCATAACACAAACCATGAGCAAAAGACCCACCCCCAAGTAAGTTTGGCAGTATCCTTTTCCCCTCAGGGGCTTAAGTCCAGCAACCCAAAAAATCACCCAAAAGTCCAACAACCCAAAAGTCTCTGTCCCTGGTCAGTGCAGCACCAGAGTTCAAAAGTTTGTCTGCAGAGTTTTACCTCCCAGCCGGGGCAGGGGGGGGGGAGGGGAGGCCGCGCAGCGGTGTTAAGGGGCACCTTACATGGTCTGAGGCCGACTGCCCCACCTCTCCATGGGGTTCTGCTGCAGCCTTCACTGCGAGCCACTCCACCAGCCATCCCATGAGCCGCTCCAGCCATTCCACGAACTGCTCTGCTCCGCCAGCCACTCCACTAGCTGTCCTGTGAGCTGCTCCAGTCATCCCGCAAACTGCTCTGCTCCACCAGCTGCTCAGCAACATAGCTTCAGGCCCCCCCACAGCACTCAGTGATTTCAGCTCTTAGTGATTTTGCTCTTTAGTGATTTCAGCTTGTAGTAGGGAAGCCTCAGTGCTGGTGCACCATTAGCCCAAAGTGAAATCAGCTCAGCAGCCTGTAACTAGACTCCTAATAGAATTAAAATTAGCTCTGATATTCTACAGTAGAGTGGTGGTATTTCAGGCCCTCACTATCGGGTACAAGTACCTATCCCCAGCCTCTCTCAATTCACTAGATTTTTGGAACCCATGTCCCTTGTCTAGCGAGTGCTACTTAGTTGATGGCGAGTCCCTCTGTCATAAAACAGTTTCATTGTCCTTGATTCACATAATCAGGGTAACAACACTTTATTCTTCCTGCCCCAATAACAGAGAAACTGGGGATCCCACAGCAGCCAAAGTGACCCTTTGGGCTGCTGTGGGTTCATGCTAGGCGGGGTGGGTGTGCCTATGCAAACAAGATCAGCCCCTGAAATTCTTTTCAACAACTCGCCACAATTTACCACCAGATGTCAGGGTAGAGCTCATCCTGACTCTGTTTACACATGGTTAATAGATCATATATATACAAGTGATTGCAAAGTCCTTATATCAGGTTTGTAGCAGCGATGGAACAAACTGCTAGCTTGCAAAAGTCTCTCTGGAATCACCCAAACAGATTGGGGGTCATCAGTCCTTGTTTAGCGCTTCCTTGCTAGAAATTCAGTCCAGAGAAGTGAAGCAGGAAATGAAGACAAAATGGAACTGTCTTGGGTGCCTTTTTATATCCTCTATCATGGCATGGAAATTTACTGTCCCAAACAATGCCCACAGCCCCTGTTTGTGGAAAGTTACTGGCCCAAGATGGAGTCCAGGATCACATGCCCTTACGTGGCTGCTGACTCAGAGAGGGTGATCAGTTGCCCCTCGGTGTCTGTCTCTGCAGGAAGACCTACTGGGCAGGATGAGTTTCTTCTATGGCCCATTGTTAGAGTGAAGTGAAGTGTCCTTAGTGGGCCATCAACACATAGCTGTCTAGCCTTAATATCAATCGTATCTGGTGGTGTTACCCAGGAATACACCACATATATAAAATACAAGTACATAGGCAACATTTATAACTTTAGACACAAAGATGATACATGGATTTAACCAGGATACTCATATTTGATAGATTGTAACTTTTCCATTAACACCTTACAAGCAGGGCTGGATTATCCAATAGGCAGACTAAGCACATGCTTAGGGCACCAGCAAAGCAGGGGGCACCAAAAAAAATGAGATTTTTTTTTTAAAATTTGATATTTGATATTTCAAAAAAAAGCATCGAAGTAGTCATCATGGGGAAAATCAGAACTTTGTTAGACTTCCTTACACTCCACTACACACTTTCCCCCCGTTTTTCTGTTCTCTTTTCCCCACCTAAACCAGGGGGGCATCCTACTAACGTAGATCAAAATAATGCGAGGAAATCAGAGACTGTAACTGATCATCCTACTTCTGGTGGTAAAACAGACATTGTTCTAGAAGGTCTGGATGTGTCAGAGACTGAACCTGCTCATGCTGTAAATAATAGGAGAAAAGATCCTGGTATGTGGGTTGATTTCAGTATCGATGATGTAGCTTACTGGATAGATCGTGGACCAAATGACTGTCAACACCACACTGGGCCATTTGAGAAATCATGTTGGACTTTTACCAATGGCAAACAAACAAAATATTGTCCACAAAAAATATTTTTCGGCATGAAAGCGAATGGTGAGAAATACACTCAAGAATGGCTACTATATTCATCATCAACAGGGTCTGTGTACTGTTTTGTTTGCAAACTTTTTGCATATAAACCTTCAACATCCCGGTTTGCTGCAGATGGATTTAGTGACTGGCAGAATACTGTTTTAATTGAACAACATGAAAATAGCACTACTCACAGAGATTCAATGTTGACATTTTTAAATCGAAGACAGGGCTTTGGATTGACACAAAAATTGGAAGAACAAATTAAAGGGGAGCTTGAATACTGGCAACATGTCTTGCAGTGTGTTATAGCTGTTATTCAAACATTAGCTGAACGTGGTCTGCCTTTCCGGAGATCAAATGACACATTTGGATCATTGCAGAATGGAAATTTCTTGGGATTGTTGGAGCTTGTGGCTCAGTTTGACCCATTTTTAGCAGGCCATATCTCAAAATATGGGAATGCTGGCAAAGGTAACCCATCATACTTATCCAAGACAATACACATCTACCCCAATATAACATGACCCAATATAACACGAATTCGGATATAATGCGGTAAAGCAGCGCTCCGGGGGGGCGGGGCTGCGCGCTCTGGCGGATCAAAGCAAGTTCAATATAACGCGGTTTCACCTATAACGCGGTAAGATTTTTTGGCTCCTGAGGACAGCGTTATATCGGGGTAGAGGTGTATGTGATGAACTCATTGGCCTAATGAGGGACAACATTTGTTCAGCTATTGTGGATGAAATAAGTACTGCTGGGTACTTCCGTTTATCAGTTGACTCTACACCTGATCTTTCACATATTGATCAATTGAGTATTGTACTAAGATATGTGTCTCCCACAGATGGAAAACCAGTTGAATGATTTATAACATTCCTCAATTTGAAAAGCCACACTGGTGTAAAAATGGCAAATCAAGTACTGCATTATCTGTGCCAAGTTTGCAAAATAGATTTCTCGAAGTGCAGAGGTCAATCTTATGACAACACTGCCAACATGTCAGGGCGTTATCAAGGAATGCAGAAGAAGCTTTTAGAACAGAACAAATATGCCATATTCATACCATGTGCTGCACACTCTCTCAATCTTGTTGGCCGCAGTGCTGTTGATCGTTGTCCGGTGGCAGTAAGGTTTTTCTCAACAGTCCAGTTACTTTATACATTTTTCTCTGCCTCAACACACCGACGGGCAGTTCTTAAAACATATTTGGGCAATGATCCTGTGTTGAAATCTCCTTCTAATACTCGCTGGGAGGCACATGCAGTGGCAACAAGTGCAATTCTGGAGTCCTACTCAAAGATTGTGGATGCATTAGAAAGTATAGCTGAAGACCAATCATAAAAGGGAGAAACTATATGAGAGGCAGAAAAGATTGCAAACAAGATGCAAGAACTAGAGTTTGTATTCATGTTGACCATGTGGAATGAAATTTTACAACACTTTTACCACACAAGTCAAGCTCTCCAAGAGAAAGAATTGGATTTGAAAACATGTGCAGACCTCTGTCAATCATTAGCAGACCACTTACACACGTTGAGGAATGATTTCGAAAGATTTGAAGACATATCAAAAGATATTTTGCCTGATACTAACTACAAAGAAGCCCAGTCCCGCAAGCGAATCAGGAAAAAACAAGCAAATGATAGCAGTGCAACAGAAACAGCATTGAATCCTAGAGACAAATTTCGCGTATCTACTTATTACGCTATAATTGATACACTTGAAGCTCATATGAAGAGGAGAGGTGAAGTGTACAAAGAAGTATCAAGTAGATTTTCTTTTCTAAACGATATGGACTTATCTGACGAACAATATTCACAAGGTTCCCAAAAGCTAGTTGGCTCATACCTTGTTGACTTGAACATGAATCTCTGTGGAGAAGTACGGCAGTTCCACTGTTATATGCGCGCAAAGTTTAATGAAACAGGAAAAATGAAATTCAGTCACATTGATCTTCATGACACAATATTGAAAGACGGAATACAATGTGAATTTCCAAATGTAGAGATCGCACTATGTATTTTTCTAACATTGATGATTACTAACTGCTCCGCAGAACGCTCTTTTTCTCAGCTGAAAAGAATAAAAAACCCTCAGAGAACAACAATGTGTCAGGACAGACTTGATTCACTTTCCCTATTGTGTATGGAAGCGGACATGCTTTGTTGAGTCAGCTTCGATGAACTTATCCAGAATTTTGCAATCAGAAAATCTAGAAAGAAGCTATTTTAATTTCAGCATACGTGTAAGTTTTGTGTCATTTTGAAAAATAAAATTTTATTTTACGGTATAGTATTGTTTTTATTTTGAATTACATATGGGGAGGCACCCTAATCTTTTCAGTGCTTACGGCCTCTAAAGGTCTTAATCCGGCCCTGCTTACAAGACATACTTGGTACACACCTTGTTGCAATTGTATAACAGTGGTAGCAGCAATGATACAAATGGTCATTTTCAATCATAAAGCATCACACTTTGTACCCCCTGGTTTTGAGTTGCGTGAGCTTGAACACAATACACCTCTACCCCGATATAACGCTGTCCTCGGGAGCCAAAAAATCTTACTGCATTATAGGTGAAACCGCATTATATCGAACTTGCTTTGATCTGCCAGAGCGCACAGCCCCACCCCTCCCCCCGGAGCGCTGCTTTACCGCGTTATATCCGAATTCATGTTATATCGGGTCGTGTTATATCGGGGTAGAGGTGTATATTATTTCCACTTTGCAATAATCTCCTCCATTGTTTCTGTTCAAATATCTCCATGGGTGGTTTGAGTTTTAATTTTCAAACTACAGAAGGGACTGAACCTCAGTGAGGACTTGTGTTGATGCTAAGAGGGAGTTTTTTCTTTAGGTAAAAAGGGTTTTAATTATGTTTGTACATCTATAACTCATAACTTGACATTATTGGGCAGTGAAGCCATGTTGCGTGGCCTTTCGCCTGTGGCTGCCGTCATGTTTTCACACTTGAGATTAAATGGGGATGGAGGAGGATGGGAGAATGAGGCAGCAAAAAAACAGATTGTGTGTTTGTCTGTGAATGGGGAATAGATCCCCAAAGCCTTTCCCATCCCCCAACCCCTCGGCTCTAACCCACTAGGCCAGACTCCCCTCTCAGAGCTGGAACCAGATTCCAGGAGCCCTCTGCTCTAACCATTAGACACCATTCTCCTCCCAGAGCTGGAACCCAGAAGTCCCGGCTCCCAGCCCTCCCAACCTCCTCTAAGCCACTAAACTGTACTCTCTTCTCAGAGCCAAGGTTAGAACCCAGGAGTCAGCAACGGTCAGCCAGGAGAAGGGGAAAGGTTAAAGGTCAGTGAGCGTTAACCAGGAGAAGATTAAAGGTCAGAGAAGATCACCCTAGGGACAGGGGAAAGTTAAAGGCCAGGAAGAACTAGACAGGGAAGAGTTAGAGGTCATCAAGGGTGTGACAGGTTCCCCCCGGGGTGCCACCTCGAACTGGGATACCAATGAGCCCCCCTGACCCACCATCCTGGGCTCCCTCTCACACTGTGCTGCTGTGACAAGTTGCCAAGCCCTCTCCAGGCTCCAGCCTCACTTTCACCAGCATACATACAGGTAGGGACACACCCAGCTGCAGTTACATGCAGACGCTCTGACCATGGGAAGGCTCCATTTGGGGCACCTCCCAGTTCCTAAGGCACGCACCCCCTCTGTAGCATAAATCCAACATTATACTGTCTTACGCTGCACAGGGAACTGTACAGCATAAGCTCATAAAATTCGCCCCCTCCCTCAATGGGGAGAGGAATATGCGACAGCTTTCTCCCCCTGAGTAATGATTCCCACACAGTGGTTTTAGACAAAGCAAAAACAAATTTATTAACTACAAAAGATAGACGTTAAGTGATTATAAGGGATAGCAAACAGATCAAAGCAGATTACCTAGCAAATAAACAAAAATGCAAACTAAGCTAATATGCTAAATAGATTGGATATGAATAGCAGATCCTCACCCTAAGTGATTATACAAGCAGGCTGCAGATTCTTAAGGGCCAGCTGCACTTGCTTACAGCTTGGAATCCCCAGATGTTCCATTTACAGGCCAAAAATCCCTTTAGCCTGGCTCCAGCACTTCCCCCAGTTCAGTCTTTGTTCCTCGGATGTTTTCAGGAGTCTCTTTGGGTGGGGAGTCAGTGAAGAACCAAGAAGATGTCGCTCCCCTGCCTTATATAGCTTTTGCATATGGCGGGAACCCTTTGTTTCAAAGCTTGGGTCCCATGCCAGTCAGTGGAAAAATACTGACATCCCAAGATGGAGTCCAGCACCAGGTGATCTGGTCACGTGTCCCTGAAGTGTCACAGCAGCCATTACTCGGAGGCTGTCCGTAGTAAGATAAGCTTATCCTAAGGCTCCTGTTTGTTCCTAATGGCTCATTAACCTAAATGGGCCCTTCCCAGCCAGCCGTCTAAACTGAGAGCATTTTGCCTAGTGGGTGTTACCCAGATGTAACTACATGTGAGATACAGATACATAGTCATTATTAATAACTTTAGATACAGAAATGATACATGCATACAAATAGGATAATCATATTCAGCAAATCATAACCTTTCCAGTGACATCTCACATGCCTCATCTTGCATAAAATACATCATAATTATGATATAATCATATTATACTATTATCACTATGAAGAATATGGGGTGCAGTGTCACAAAGGGCTAACTAGGGTGCAGAGGAGGATTACAATCAGCGATTTCTAGGTCAACAAAAGCCAGCCAAGGGTCCACAAGAATTCAGGACAATGTCACCAACTCTTGAGATGTTATCATGTATCTTGCAATATCTCATGTTTTTCATCAAGCCCCAGCTCTTGGACTCACAAGATTGGCTAAGACTCACAGCTTCCATTCAATATAAAATGCCAGTTTCTACCACTGGTGGTGACAGAAGAACGCTTACAAATGCAAAGCCAGGGGACCTTGAAGGCTCGGTAACCAGCAGGTGAATAAGAATCCCAAATTTATGCTTTTTTTTAAATCTCAAGACTTTTAAGCTGATCTCTGGATGGGGGTGGAGGGGCAACTCATAATTTCTGAACATGCGGGATTGGCAACACTGTTAGAACAACTTTATTTCAGTTCATCAAAGCATCACACTGCTCATGCTCACTCTACCATTCTCCAACATCAGTACTTTCCTGTTAGTAATAGTATGATTGAGCAATTAGCGATAGTACTCATTTGCAAAAGGGCCCTTTAATAGTGTAGAATAGCATAACAAGAACCAATGGCTGGAAGTTAAAGCTAGAGAGATTCATACTGAACGTAAGGTACATAGGGAGGTTGATTAACCATTGAAACAAATTCCCAGTGTAATTGGTGGATTCTCCATCTCTTGGAATCTTCTAATCAAGCCTTTCTGGAAGATTTGTATTAGCCAATTACAAGTTGTTGGGCTCAATACAAGGTGTAACTGGGTGAAATGTAATGGCCTGTATGACACAGGAGGTGAAACTAAAGGATCTAATTTTCCTTTCTGGCCTTAAACTTTATGAATCTCTGAAATCTATAACAGAATAGTCCAGAGTCATCACCTATGACAAGCTCATATTAATGGTCTTCACATCTATGAATCTGTGAAAACTATGAACGTCAAGCACAGTGATGTTCAGTCCAGCCAGGAGACTCTGCTCCTCACAGAAGGGCCAAACTGAAGCCATTTTGTATTTCCCTGAACACAAAATAGGTTGAAGATTTTTTTCTTTTTAATATGTTAAGTCACATTTGCTGTTTAGCAAATGCCTTCTGCACCCAAACTGTAGTGGTTAGCAGCTCCTCCTTATGAGACCAAATGACTGTGTATGTGGGGCTGTGCGCTCCCTCCCCCCCTGGTAATTCCCACCACCTTTCTCTATCGAGGTCATTAAGGAAATATCTTCCCACAGACCTTCCTTCTCAGGGAGTCCTTTACCTCCCTGTTCCTCAGGCTGTAGATCAAGGGGTTCAGCATGGGGATGACAATGGTGTAGAACACTGAGATGACCTTGTCCTGGTCCATTGAGTCCCCCGCTCTGGGCTTGATGTACATGAAGAAGACCGTGCCATAAAAGAGAAAGATGGCCACAAAGTGGGAGGCACAGGTGGACAGGGCCTTCCGGCGGCCCTCTGCTGAGCTCATCCTCCCAACGGTGACCAGGATGTAGCCGTAGGATACCAGAATGATGGTCAAGGTGGTCATGGTTGCCAGGGCGGAGAAGATGTAGAGAATTACCTTGGCCATGGTGGTGTCACTGCAGACAAGCTGCAGCAGAGGGGGGATATCACAGAAATAGTGATTGATGTGGTTGGGGCCGCAGAAGGGCAGCCGGAAGACATTGCTGGTCTGCACGGCTGAGTTGGCCATGCTGAGGGTGTAGGCCACAGCCACCAGCCGTATGCACATCCCCCTGGACATGAGAGTGTGGTAGAGAAGGGGGCGGCAGATGGCCACAAACCGGTCATAGGCCATGGTGGCCAGGAGCAGGCACTCGGCTGTGCCATGGAGTAAGAAGAAAGCCATCTGTGCCATGCAGCCAGTGTAGGAGATGGACTTGTCGGTGGCGAGGAAATCAGCCAGCAGCCGGGGGGTGACCACGGAGGAGTAGCAGACGTCGACGAAGGAGAGCGTGCTGAGGAAGTAGTACATGGGGGTGTGGAGGTGGGGGTCAGCGTGGATCAAGGCCATCATGCCCAGGTTTCCCATCAGTGTCATGGTGTAAATCAGCAGGAAGGACCCAAAGAGCAGCCCCTGCAGGTCTGTACGGTTCGTGAGGCCCAGCAGGATGAAATGGGTCACAGCGGTGTCATTCCCTCCAGCAGCCATCGCCTTGAGATGCTTCACCTGCCGAGGGGAGCAGACATTAGACACCTTTCAGTGAGACACAGTACATGGTTAGTGCTGGAGTCCCAGCCCCCATGCCCACAGAACAGGGACAACATGGGCAGCGGGAGGTGTGCTGATCACCTCACCACTCATTCTCAGACACACCCTGCCAATGTGCCTTCACCTTGAGGTAAGAGGCAAGAGTCGGTTCAGTCTCTGGCCCATCCCATGCTTGGCCTACCGATCACCATTGCTAGCAGGAAAGCCAACTGGAGTCAGTTCTGACTGAGAATGTCGAGGTGAGAACGCTTGGCAAACTAGGGACTGGCCTTGCCCCCGCCCCCAATCTCAATTCATAGATTTTATAGCCAGAAGGGCCCATTGTGATCATCTAGTCTGACCTCCTGTATAACACAAGCCATCAACATTCATTCAGCCACCCTCATATTAAGCTCAAAGATTTTAGTTAGGTCAAAGCATTTCAGTCCTCAGGAGACTAAACTATTATGTGCCACAGGCAGAGGACAGGTGAGACCAAAATGCCAGCAGTGCTGAAGCCCCTGCAATGGCAGAGCGTTGATCAGGTAAAGTGTGCCCAGATGATCCCAGCAGGTGTGACCCACACCTCATGCTGAAGAGGAAAGCAAAACAACCCCAATGTCCCCGCTAATCTGACCTGGGAGAAAGTTCCTTCCTGACCCCAAATTTGGGGATTAGTTTGACCTTGAGCGTGCAAGCAAGATACACCAGCCAGATGCCCGAGAAAGACAATTCTCTGTACCACTTATAGATTCATAGATTCATAGATTCTAGGACTGGAAGGGACCTCGAGAGGTCATCGAGTCCAGTCCCCTGCCCGCATGGCAGGACCAAATACTGTCTAGACCATCCCTGATAGACATTTATCTAACCTACTCTTAAATATCTCCAGAGATGGAGATTCCACAACCTCCCTAGGCAATTTATTCCAGTGTTTAACCACCCTGACAGTTAGGAACTTTTTCCTAATGTCCAACCTAGACCTCCCTTGCTGCAGTTTAAGCCCATTGCTTCTTGTTCTATCCTTAGAGGCTAAGGTGAACAAGTTTTCTCCCTCCTCCTTATGACACCCTTTTAGATACCTGAAAACTGCTATCATGTCCCCTCTCAGTCTTCTCTTTTCCAAACTAAACAAACCCAATTCTTTCAGTCTTCCTTCATAGGTCATGTTCTCAAGACCTTTAATCATTCTTGTTGCTCTTCTCTGGACCCTTTCCAATTTCTCCACATCTTTCTTGAAATGCGGTGCCCAAAACTGGACACAATACTCCAGCTGAGGCCTAACCAGAGCAGAGTAGAGCGGAAGAATGACTTCTCGTGTCTTGCTCACAACACACCTGTTAATACATCCATTAACCCTATCTGGTTTCCCATCTTTATTAATGGAGATATCCTATCTCCTAGAACTGGAAGGGACCTTGAAAGGTCATCGAGTCCAGCCCCCTGCCTTCACTAGCAGGACCAAGTACTGATTTTTGCCCCAGATCCCTAAGTGGCCCCCTCAAGGATTGAACTCACAACCCTGGGTTTAGCAGGCCAATGCTCAAACCACTGAGCTATCCCTCCCCCCATCTTCAGCTGTGGACGTTCTCTGCTGCTCCAGAGGAAGGCAAAAGAAAAAACCTGGTGCCCTCAACAGCTGTCAAACACAATGGCGGGACAACGCAGCCCACTCAGCCTCCAGGGGGAGCACAAAGCTCACAGACTCAGCCCCACGTTCCAGGAACCGCGGCTAAGCCAGACAGCATCTTCAGAGGACGGTGCTTTAAGGTTGGTCAGGACAAAAATAAGGCTGAAGCTACTGAAAATGAAAGACAAACTAATGAGGCACAAAGGTCTGACCTTAAAGCTACTGACATCAAAAAGAATCTCTCAACTGACTTCAATGAGTTTTGGATCAAGCTCCAAATCTTTAAACTGGCAAAAATCAAGACCCACTTACTACTGGCAAGAAGAACAAGGAGCAATGGTCTCAAGTTGCAGTGGGGGAGGTTTAGGTTGGATATTAGGAATCACTATTTCACTAGGAGGGTGGTGAAGCACTGGAATGGGTTACCTAGGGAGGTGGTGGAATCTCCTTCCTTAGAGGTTTTTAAGGCCCAGCTTGACAAAGCCCTGGCTGGGATGATTTAGTTGGTGTTGGTCCTGCTTTGAGCAGGGGGTGGGACTAGATGACCTCCTGAGGTCCCTTCCAACCCTGATAGTCTATGATTCTATGATTCTATGGCTGGAGCCCTTTGCAGTCAGTTAAAAAGCCTTATATGGACTGCAATCAATAATTATCATTATTCTGTATTTGCATTGTGGCAGGGCTATGCCACCCGCTGTACCAATACAAAATAAAAAAGACAGTCTTTTGCCCCAAAACGCTTCCACTGGGCCTTGGATTAGACCATTGGAGCTGACCAATGTCACTCAGGAACCAAATTCAGGCTCAGGCAGTCTGGTGCCAGCACACTGACTGGGGAAGACTTAACTGCATTCATGAACGGCTCTTAAGTTCGGTTGAGCAGGACATCTCAGTGGAGTTAATTTACTTGGAAGTGCATAACTGTGTCCCATTGCCCATAGATACCCACCTATCCTAAAGAAAGCAGGCAGAAAGGAAGGTTGGTCCAGTGGCACTAGCTTAGGATCCAAAAAACTCAGCTTCAAGTCCCTGCTCTACCACAGATTCCTTGTGTGAGTCAATTAAAGCTAGATTTTCAAGGTGCAGAGTTAGATGTGTAGGGGCTTTTTAGGCTCTTGAGGTACGTAATCACCTTTAGAAATCTGGCCCATAGCTTTTGCCTCCGTTCCCCCTCTGCCACAGAGGGGGTTGTGAATACAGCTGGGTGACATTCTTCAACAAAACCTTCTTTCAGTGAAAAACGCAGATTCAGGTCGACCGAAACATTTTGCAAATTTGTGGGAAATTAGCCAAATTGTTTCAGTCAAGGAAAAACCCAACAAAACAAAATCCCCCCCAAATCATAATTTTTCGATTTTTTTCAATTAAAACCGAATTTCCTATCATTCCGAAATTTCCATCAACTTCATTTAAATTTTTAAGAAAAAAAATTTAAAATGCTTGGAATTGAAACAAAATGTTTCATTTGACCCACGACAATTTTTTCCAACTTTTTAATTTGCTGAAAAAAGATTTAAATTCTTTTTCGGGACAATCCAAAACAATTATTTTATTTCTGAACTGCCAGCAAACTGAAAAATCAGTTATTCATCTGGCTCTGGTTGTGAGGGTAAATATATTAATGATTGTGAGGTACTCAGATACTGTGGTGATGCAGGCCATATAAGTGCCATAGATAGGTGCAGTAACCAATACCTGTGACTGAGACAGAATTTTATATGCAGCCAGACAACAACAGATTATTCTCTGAGTGGATTCCCAGCTCCCCTGGTTGTCAGCACCAAGGCACAAGGCAAATCTACAAAGGAGAGGATGCTTGTGATATCCAAGCAGCTAAAGACCCACCTTGCAGTAGAAACTCCTGCCCTTCTTGTTCTTGGACAGATGTCTGAAGACCAACTTGACCTGTGGAGATGCTGGGACTTTTCATCACAGACTCACCTAAGGAGCTTCATATCGGGGCTAGATGAGCCCCTTGGATTCTCCTCTCAAGTACACAACACAGTCAGTCACCTCAATCAAAGAGCTAGAGACTCCCTGGTCTTGCACCTTATGTCATCACTTACCCCTGTGAAAAGCTAGGGTGAAACGCTGCCAGATCACAACGGCAGCTCTTTGCACACACTTTGTGCTGAAGGTGAGTGACGCACATCGTGCAGAGGCAGTTAAGAAGACGGCCAAAGTTGTTGCTCAGAGCTGCTCAGCGGCAGAGCAAGTGGCACAGCTTGGCAATTTGTATCCTTCAAAATTATCCCCTCATGTATTGCACCATCCACCCCCAAAGGAGCCCCCCACACTTCAGAAGTTTTCTGTATGTGTGCACACACTGGGGGAAAACACTGTTTAATAAGAACATAGGAATTGCCGTACCAGGTCAGACCTGTGATCCATCTAGCCCTAGTCTCCTGTCTCCAACAGTGGTTGGTACCAGAAGATTCAGAGGAAGGTGCAAGAAACCCCAAGGCAGGCAGATTTGGGATGATCCCCCATGAAGGCTCAACCTTACCCCTAATAGTCTGATCTGTTTAATCCACAAAGCATGAGACTTAATCTCCCTTCCCTATCTCCCCTAGCCTTAACTATCTGGATATCCTTGTTACCCATATAAACTTCCAGTCCCTCTTTGAATCTTGCTAAATTCTTGGCATCTGCAACATCCAGTAGCAGTGAGTTCCATGGGCTAATTATGTGTTGTGTGGGGAAAATATTTGCTTTTGTCCTTTTTGAATGTGTCACCTCTCCATTTCATTGAATGGCCCTTTGTTCTGGTGTTACTCACTGTTGACACAGACTAGCCCCTGGGCAATCCAGATGGCTCAGGGTTCTGGGGAATGGGATACTGACCCCTCCAGTGCTAGGGTCATTGATTCCAGTCTAGTCCCAGATCTGTAGAGACCAAACTCTTATTGTGTGATGGCTGTTTGCTGGCCTCTGTGAAATGAGATGGAGATTCTCCATCTAGCTCCCAGAAGGACACATCTCAAAAACAACTGGCATCTCATGTTGCGAGTCTAGGCAGAGAGACCAAAGCTTGAATGGCCATGGGAACTGGACTCGTCTCTTGATCCTAAATCCTTCATGGTCTAGGCTGAGGTCCACTGGTAGGAAGGAGCGAGGGAGGGGTAGTGTGCATGTCTGGACTGTAGTGACCAGTCCACTTCTTAACAAACATTCTCTTTAAAACTGTTCTTTCACAATCCTAGATACTCAGTTTCACTTCCCTGATAGGCCCCACGCTGCACATGCGCTGGTTTGTTCATTGCCTGGGAATCCTGGAAACTAGCCGTTAAAACAAGGTCTCCACAGCACAGCAGTGTGGGGTGGGAAGGCTACGCCTCCTTGCCAGAAGGACCCCAATATCTGACAGCTGGGAAATTTTAGGGATGAAGTTTCTTCATGGGTAGAAAAGTAAGAACTTTTGCAGCCCCTTGCAGGCAATTGGTCTCAATGTTCTCAGGACCAGACAGGATTAGAAGGTGCCAAGGTTCTTGTTGGACATTTAAGACCAAGGAGAGATGCTTGGCCAGGTGACTTTCAAGTCAACTTGCAGAGACCAGGTGACTTTCTCTGGCAGGTGACATGCCAATGGAAACCGCTAGGACACAAGGGGGCGTGCATGGTTCTCCTTCCAGCAGCTGCTCCATCTCTCTCTTGCAGGAAGGAAGACACTGCTGGGGTCAGGGCTGCATGAAGGGTCTGGAGATCCCAGGAGCAGCTGGTCCAATGGCCCATTAGTCTGCCAGAAAATGCCAATTGTCAAAACCCAAACTTTCTGCAGGAATGTGTCAATTCCAATGAAATTTTGTTTTTTAAAAAAATTGCGGGGATGGGGAAGGCATTTTGATGCTGAGGATATGTACCATTTGGGGAATGTAACACTTCCATGTGACCTTTCATTTCAAAATTGATTTTTATTTTGTATTATAAAAATGTTTAAAATGTAAAAAGTCACTTTTCATCTCTAGCTCTCCAAGCACACTGTAAGCTTTAATGGTTTTACACTCGCAGCCCTGCAAGATAGGACCATGCGGATAGTGTAAAATGAATGTAAAAAAGGGAAACTGAGGCACAGAGAGGCTATGTGACTTACCCAAGGTCACATAGCAAGTCTGTAGCAGAAAAGGGAAGAGGGCCCAGGTCACCCAAGTCCGAACCACTGCAGCATCATTCCTCTAGTTTGAGGGTCTGTCTACACGGCAATCAGAGGTATGACTGCAACACTGGTAGGCATGCCCAGCTCAAACAATGGGTGGCAGCGTAGCCACGTGAAGACATGCCCAAAGTCCTAGGCAGAGTTGTAGGGCCCAGTGGTTCTCATTTGCAGACCCCTACTAAATTTCAAATGGAGGTGTGGACCCCTTTGGAAATCTATTCTCTGGATAGTTGAATTCTGTTCAGTCAGTTTTCAGTCTCAATCTTTCACAAACCCCTTAGACCAGTGGCCTCCAACCTTTTTACGCCCAAGATCATTTTTTGAATTTAAGGGCAACGTTTTTTCCCCACAAATCAGGTATGTCCCATATCTTTAAAGGGTTTACCACTAGTATTAACTCCTTTATCTTGACCCATAGATGAAGTAGCAAAAGACACAAGATTAACAGCAAATCTACGGCGGACAGGATTTGTTCACTCAATTTAGCTTTTTTAGTGTCTATTGCATTTCCCCATTCCTTTGTGTACCATGGTAGGCACTCTGAAGCAGATTCTTCTGCTTCTTTGGAGAGGGCTTTCAATTCAGGCATGTATTTGAGGCTTTGGCACGGAAAGGGTGCACTGCAACCATGACTGCCCTCGGTCCCTCCCTCCGGAATTTCTTTGGGTTGGACCCCACCCCCTTGTGAAGCTTCCCAAATGCAAAGTTTTTCTCCCCCCAGCCTTGAAGAGATAGTATTATCTTTTATAAGGGTAGCAGGAATAACATCTTTAATGGAGTGCTTTGGATTGGTAAGATTCCCTTGGTTACCCCACTCTCTGCTCCCAACAGGTCAGCTGGGTGGACTCTCCCCTCCAGGAGATCTGACCCCCAGTCTGCCTTTAAAACCTGAACCACAGGAGAGGGGTCTGGCATTTTAGATGCAGATTTTTCACCCTCCTCCTGGGAAAAAGCCTCCCTACAAAAGGTGGGCAGACCCTGCTGTCCCCCCTCCTGACTTCCTTCTCTGGGCTCCCCTCTGTGTCAGACACTCCTGTGTCCTCCAAAAGGGAAGATGACCCTGGTCCAGCTGTGGGCTCACAGCTACCGGCTATGACAGACCTTTCACTGGCCAGCAAAATCACCCCCGTTTCCCTCAGGTTGGGCTTGCTTCCAGCTACAGAGTCCTTGGGGTCCATTCCCACCGCAGTAGTCATCAGAACCCCAACTTCCATCTTTGGGATACATGTCTCTGTGCACCCCAGGGCAGGACCTGTCCCCTGCAGACCTGCAACTTGCTGGCAGTCAGCAGCTGGGACGGCCTCCCCGTTACAAGGTGTAACAAATCTCCTCCCCAAGGCAGATGATAACAGGAAAGGAGCTGACTCTATCCAGCCCCTCCCGCAGGGATTTGCCTTGAGTCCCGGGGCTACAGGAACTGCTTTCGACCGCCCCTTCCCCCAAAGCTGCATTTTCCACTGTTACAGAGGAATTAAAGGGACACTCTCCTATTCCCCCAGCAGAACATTCACCCTCCCCTCTGGAACTTTCAGCACAAGATTCCTTCTTGCTGCTAACCAACCCTGGGACAGATTCTGCCACATCAAAGAAATCATTCCTCAGTAGAAACGGTGCAAAATTGTGTGCCACTGTTGCAACAGTCAGCTCAGGTTGCAAATCACCAGTTTCCATGTGTACCTTAGCTAAAGGTGCAAGGACTTTGTAACCTCCCACCCGTTCTAATTCTGCCATTTGCCCTGGCAACAAATCCTTCTCATGGATCAGGTCCCTCCTGACCACAGAAATTTCTGCACCCGTGTCCCTCCATCCTAGGAGTACCTTGCCATTAAGTTTAATAGCATGCATGTGCTCACTGCTTGGTTGTGTAGAAGCATCCTTTACAAATCCTGTGTGAAAAGAGGCATTAGCCTGAGATACCCCTGTGCTCTGAGAAACAGCAGCTTCACGTGTTACCTGCTGCCTGTTCCCACTCAGCCAAGGACATTTATTCCTCAGGGATAAATCAGTGTTTTTGCTTTCCACCAACCCTGTACCCCTCTGCCAGTGGTTTTGAAGCACTTGGAGGAGAGGAAGGTGACCAGGAACAGTCAACATGGATTCACCAAGGGCAAGTCATGCCTGACCAACCTGATTGCCTTCTATGATGAGATAACTGGCTCTGTGGATATGGGGAAAGCGGTGGATGTGATATATCTTGACTTTAGCAAAGCTTTTGATACAGACTCCCACACTATTCTTGCCAGCAAGTTAAAGAAGTATGGATTAGATTAATGGACTATAAGGTGGATAGAAAGCTGGCTAGATTGTCGGGCTCAACGGGTAGTGATCAATGCCTCGATGTCTAATTGGAAGCCGGTATCAAGTGGAATGCCCCAGGGGTCGGTCCTGTTTTGTTCAACATCTTTATTAATGATCTGGATGATGGGATGGACTGCACCCTCAGCAAGTTCACAGATGACACTAAGCTGGGGGGAGAGGTAGATATGCTGGAGGGTAGGGATAGGGTCCAGAGTGACCTAGACAAATTGGAGGATTGGGCCAAAAGAAATCTAATGAGGTTCAACAAGTGCAGAGTCCTGCACTGAAGAAGGAAGAATCCCATGCACTGCTACAGACTGGGGACCGAGTGGCTAAGCGGCAGTTCTGCAGAAGAGGACCTGGGGTTACAGTGGATGAGAAGCTGGATATGAGTCAGCAGTGTGCCCTTGTTGCCAAGAAGGCTAATGGCAGATTGGGCTGCATAAGTAGGCGCATTGCCAGCAGATCGAGGGACGTGATTATTCCCCTCTATTCGGCACTGGTGAGGTCACACCTGGAGTATTGTGTCCAGTTTTGGTCCCCCCACTGCAGAAGGGATGTGGACAAATTGGAGAGGGTCTAGCGGAGGGCAACGAAAATGATTAGGGGGCTGGGGCACATGACTTACGAGGAGAGGCTGAGGGAACTGGGGTTATTTAGTCTGTAGAAGAGAAGAGTGGGGGCAGGACCAGCTCCAGGGTTTTTGCCGCCCCAAGCGGCAGGAAAAAAACAAAAAAAAAGCCATGATCGCAATTGCGATCGGCAGCAGCTCCACCGCGCCGCTTTCTTCTTCCACGGGAATTCGGCAGCAGGTCCTTCCCTCCGAGAGGGACCTGCCGCCGAATTGCCGCCGAACAGCCCGACGTGCTGCCCCTTCCTCTTGGCCGCCCCAGGCACCTGCTTGCTGGGCTGGTGCCTGGAGCCAGCCCTGAGTGGGGGGGGATTTGATAGCAGCCTTCAACTACCTGAAGGGGGGTTCCAAAGAGGATGGAGCTCAGCTGTTCTCAGTGATAGCAGATGACAGAACAAGGAGTAATGGTCTCAAGTTGCAGTGGGGGAGGTTTAGGTTGGATATTAGGAAACACTATTTCACTAGGAGGGTGGTGAAGCACTGGAATGGGTTACCTAGGGAGGTGGTGGAATCTCCATCCTTAGAGGTTTTTAAGGCCTGGCTTGACAAAGCCCTGGCTGGGATGATTTAGTTGGTGTTGGTCCTGCTTTGAGATGGGGGTTGGCCTAGATGACCTCCTGAGGTCTCTTCCAACCCTAATATTCTATGATTCTATCGAAACACCATGTTACCAGTGACCTGAAACTACTTTTTTTTTCTAAACATTTTCTCTCAGGAAATGTCACCATGCTTTGGTTTTGTTCTGGTGCAGAAGGAAAACAAATTTTGAAACCGTGGAGTTTCTTGCAAAAGGGCAATTTGGGTTTCCACACAGCTCTAATAACAGCCCATCTCCGCTCTCCCAGCCCCTGCCTTCCCGACAGTTAAATCATCAGTCCAGTGCCAGACGCCTCTGCACACCACCACCCTCTCTTCGTGACACACATGGCATCACCTCAGAGGATACCAGTGCAGGTTTCTTCAGTGTTAATAAATCCCCAGTGCTTAGCAATACTTAGTGGCCTTTTAGTCACCATTGCTCCAGCAAGCTGCAGAACAACATCTGGTCATGAAAACAACTTCCTAATGAGGCCCTTTGCGCCCGCTAACAATACTTAGCAGGGTCCCAAGAGCAGGGGGAGTTTCCTGTGGAGCACTGAAAACTATTCTCTCCCTCTTTCCATCCCATGGAGAAACTTCATTCGTCTTTGGGCAGCTTTGGGGCTCAGCAGCTCATGATCTTCCTAGTCAGCAGCCAGCATCCCCCTGGGCTGTTGGCAAAGCGTGCAGTAAATATCCCACTAAGGATGATCAGTGACGTTTATTGGGGGTCTCGGGGAATTTTACTCGGAGTAGAAGGTGTCGCACTGGCAGCCTGCATACCGATGCGTCTTCACTGAAAAGTTACCCCGAGTTATAACTCAAGTGGTGCCGCTAACCCGAGTCCCATCCACACACAAAAACCCCGGTGATGCTTTTAGCTCCATTTGGCTGGTCCATCAAGGGAATATTGGCTAAATTCAAGGGAGCACAACTCACCAGCTGCTCACACCACCACTCTGCAGTGAGGACGCAAGCCAGTGCCTCCCAAGTGTCCTCCAATGCCTTTCCACCATCCCTCTGGGTGCCCAGGAAGGGACAGACAAGTTCTGCCACAATTCACTGGGAAAGAATTCGTAGAGTGGCTCCACTTGCTGCCTCGCTACGATCCGTGAGCTGTGCCCCATTAGTGCCACACACAAGGGAGTGCAGTGCCCGCGAGGACACTGAGCTTGGCTCACTCCAGAGGAGTCACTCCAGTGTTGATAACTCGGGTTAACCCTGCAGAGAAGATACAGCCGTCAACTCCAAAGCAGGCACAGCGTACGCAGAGGCAGCGTAAGTTCCCCCTGAACCAACCTGCCTCAGCCCTGACCCGATGGGATATCCGTCTACTCTCATGGCTGCACTGGATTAATTAAGCCAGTTTAACATCACATCTTTCATTAAACTGGTGTCGCTTCTGTGTGTAGAGAAGCCCTAAGAGTGGAATGGAGTTTGGTCTCCGTGTTCTGGTCCCATCCTGCCTTCTCTGCCACTGGCAGCAGGAGGGACAATCTGGACTAGTTGTGAGGGTGCTTTTATGGTGCTGCCACTCAGAATGGGCCCATGACCCCAGTAACTCACCAACCCTCACAACTGTATTGCAAGTCTCAAGATACTGGCTCTTTTCCTTAAAGCCTCATCTCCTGGATCCAGAGGACTACACCTTTAATTTTAAAAAAAGTAACTTTCTAGCCCCCTCCTGGTTGCAGAGATAAGTTTGCAAATATCACCCCTAAACAAGGAGGTGAATAAACAGAACCCAAAATGCAGGAGTAGTATTTTTAATCTCATGATTTGTAAAACAATCTCATGATTTTGGGTGCCTGACTCATGATTCGTGACTGCTTGGGCTTGGCGATGCTGAGCTCATTTCACAGCGGTCACAACCAGAGCTGGTCAGGAATTTTCCAATGAAACAGAGTTTGGGCAGAAAATGCCAATTCGTCAAACCCAAACCATGTCACGGGAACATCTCAAGTTCAGAATTTTGTGGAATCACAGGCAGGATTACGCCTGACTCCTCACCCCATTGGCTCTGGTGGGGACCTTGGAGAGAGGGCGATGCTCTATAAACATCAGGACTCTGACTGCAAAGGAAATGAATCGAGATGCTGCGTGGCTCACTCTGACATGCTCTCCACCTGGGCAGCTCTGATCAGTTCTGTGCCCGAGACGATGTGCTCCATGGTGTCTGGGGGGAGAAAGCCCCATACCTAGATGGAGACACTTAAGTGAGTCGGACTTGGGAGCAAGGAGAAGCCACTGCATCTCCACAGGGGTGAAAGCAAGAGCAAGTCCTGAGATAGTGCCATGATGCTGAGGAGCTGCTGTTGCTGAGGTAGGTCTATGACTGGGTAGATTTGCAGGCTCAGAGGGGAGAGATGACCGACTCTTGAACACTTGCTACCATCTCACACAAGGCCAGGTCTCACTTCAGGCCACCCAACTGTTACCAGATTTGCCCGTTACTTTGGGGTATGCTCATTTATTAGGGTTACTCTTCTGTTCGTGTGTGTGTGTGTGTGTGTAACTCCATCAATGTATTGCTTGTGTCACCCGTGTTCTCACACAGAGCTCTACTTCTCCCTTCTGCAAGTTCCCTCCCAATGGAGCTATCCTGCAGGACCTAGGTTCCCCAGGGCTGAGTTCTTCCAGTCCCACAATCAGACAAACACACACACACACATTAACAGAGTGCATCTGAGAGGACCAGGTTAATCAGCACTCCCAAGCCGACACCCCATATGTCCCCGGACTCAGCAGGCTGGGTCGAACAGCACCTCCATGCTGTCACCCTCATATGCCATGGGCACCGCACCAGAATAGAAAACACCTGAGCAGGCTGGGTCGTGCAGCTCTTTCAATCTGCCACCCTCATATGTCCCAGGGTCAGCACGTCCCTAGCCCCACTTTCACGTTACAATTGTTCTGGTAGTAACCCACTTGATGAGCAAACCCCACAGGATTTTTGGATGCTGCAGGGAACTTTAGCTTAGATACAAGGAGCATTGCTGCAGACTGAATGGGGAAGCCAAAGAACACCCACAGGGGAGGATGGGAGGGAGAGAGTATAAGGTGGACTATAAGGTGGATAGAAAGCTGGCTAGATTGTCGGGTTCAATGGGTTCTGATCAACTGCTCAATGTCTAGTGCCACGGGGTTGGTCCTGGGGCCAGTTTTGTTCAACATCTTTATTAATGATCTGGATGATGAGATGGATTGCACCCTCAGCAAGTTCACAGATGACACTAAGCTGGGGGGAGAGATAGATACGCTGGAGGATAGGGATAGGATCCATGCACCGCTACAGGCTGGGGACTGACTGGCTAAGCAGCAGTTCTGCAGAAAAGGACCTGGGGATTACAGTGGATGAGAAGCTGGATATGAGTCAGCAGTGTGCCCTTGTTGCCAAGAAGGCTAATGGCAGATTGGGCTGCATTAGTAGGAGCATTGCCAGCAGATCGAGGGAAGTGATTATTCCCCTCTATTTGGCACTGGTGAGGCCACATCTGGAGTATTGTGTCTAGTTTTGGGGCCCCCACTACAGAAGGGATGCGGACAAATTGGAGAGGGTCCAACAGAGGGCAATGAAAATGATTAGGGGGCTGGGGCACATGACTTATGAAGAGAGGCTGCGGGAACTTGGCTTGTTTAGTCTGCAGAAGAGAAGAGTGAGGCGGGATTTGATAGCAGACTTCAACTACCTGAATGGGGGTGTGACAGGTTCGGTCACAGAGACCCCCTTGGGACTGTCACCTGACATGCTGAATTTATCTGCCCATTTTCCCTGCCAGCTTGGGACTCCAGAACCCTGCCTTGTTGAGCCAGATACGCAAGCCTGCTGCAATCCAGACCCAGGTCTGGTCCACACCCCCAAGTTGCAGACTTTAACCAAAAACTGCTCAGCAGGTTACCTATCTCCAGCACCCAAACACCCAGTTCCCAATGGGATCCAAACCCCAAATAAATCCATTTTACTCTGTATAAAGCTTATGGAGGGTAAACTCATAAATTGTCCACCCTCTATAACACTGAGATATGCACAGCTGTTTGCTCCCCCAGGTATTAATCACTTACTATGGGTTTATCAATAAACAAAAGTGATTTTATTAAGTATAAAAAGTAGGATGTAAGTGGTTTCAAGTAATAACAGACAAAACAAAGTAAGTTACCAAGCAAAATAAAACAAAACCCACAAGTCTAAGCCTAATACATTAGGAAACTGATTACAGGTAAATCTCACCCTGAGAGATGTTCCAATAAGCTTCTTTCACAGATTAGACTCCTTCCTAGTCTGGGCCCAATCTTTTCCCACAGTACAGTCCTTGTTAGTTCCAGCAGGCATCTTAGGTGAAAAGCAGGGGTTTTCTCATGACTGGGACCCTTTGTTCTGTTCTTTGTTCTGTTCCACTCCCTTTTATATCTTTGGCACAAGGCAGGAATATTTTGTCTCTCTGGGTTCCCACCCCTCCTTCTAAGGGTATGTCTACACTATGAAATTAGGTCGAATTTATAGAAGTCGATTTTTTAGGAAGCGATTTTATACAGTCGATTGTGTGTGTCCCCACTAAGCACATTAAGTCTCATTAAGTCGGCGGAGTGCGTCCACGGTACCGAGGCTAGCATCGACTTTCAGAGCATTGCACTGTCAGTAGCTATCCCACAGTTCCCGCTGTCTCCGCCGCCCATTGGAATTCTGGATTGAGCTCCCAATGCCTGATGGGGCAAAAACATTGTCGCGGGTGGTTTTGGGTACATGTTGTCAGTCGCCCCTCCTCCGTGAGAGCAACGGCAGACAATCATTTCGCGCCTTTTTTCTGTGCAGACGCCATACCACGGCAAGCATGCAGCCCGCTCAGCTCAGCCGCCGCTGTTGTGTCCTGGGTGCTGCTGGCAGCAGATGGTGCAGTATGGCTGCAAACCATCATCACGCTTCTGCTGCCACTCTGCTCTCCTGCTCTGGCAGCTGACGGTACAATAGGGCTGCAAACCATCGTCATCGAATGACCGAACCATTGCTTCCGCTGCCACTCTGCTCTCCTGCTCCGGAAGTAATACCCCCACAGACGAGACTTCTGGTGACAGGTGGGGGGGGGCTTACGTGGTCAAGGGGCGGGGTTAATGTTTGATTGACGGTAGGGCCCTTATACTACTGTCACAGGCCGGCTCATGGTGCAAGGTGTAACCCTTGTGTGGTGAAGGTGAGACAGGTGGCCTTTATTGGGGGAGGATGTGGGGAGGAGACAAGCTCTCTTTGGCCCAAAGGAGGTGTGATGAGCTGGTAGCCCAGCTACAGATGATCAGTGATCACAAGATAGCAGGATGTGGGTTTGGCACAATCGTTTCTGGTGCTGCCCCCCTCCCCCCAAACCCCTTACCCAGTCAGGTTCACTCAGGGTGGTTCTTGCCTCCCTGGGAGGGGAGGGGAATGGGAGGGTGTTTCCATCCTGTGACCCCTTTTGTATGGAGCTAGACTGGCTCATGGACCCCACTCCTTCCCCTTTCCACCCCCCCTCCAGGCCTTGTTCTCCATGTGCTTGTCCCACAGATCCTGCAGGGGACTCCAATGCAGTAGGAACCAGGCTCCCTTTGTTGCCTCAGGAGACAGGACTTGGCACACCAGGGATCTGCTCATGCTGGTTCTCTACCCTGTCTCTGGGCAGCGGCCAACACCTGCAGCTGCAGAAGGGGGCATGTCCCACAATGCACCTGTACAGTGCTTCCCACGAGGTGGGAGCCCTGGCTACCCATCATGGTCTCTGCTTGGGAGGTTAGCCATGTGTCCCCACTGGGGGCGGGGGCTGGATTCCACCAGAAGGCCCTTGTCTGCTCTCCCGGTACAGACATGGCAGCCAATCAGCCAAAGGCAGCAGCTGTTCCCGGAGGCTCCCCAGCAGTACCACGGACAGGCGCCTGGCTGCTCACACCCAAACTCCTGCCCTGGTGGGTGCTCTCAGCCTGTCCCTATGGGACGCTGTTCCCCACAGGGTGTTCCAGCACGGCTCCGCCTGGCCGGTGTCCTGAGGGGTCGTGGTGGTGGGTGGCCCAGCGCTGCCCTGGGGGAGCAGGGAGAGATGGCAATTCCTCCATACAGCTGCCTTAGAGGAGTCACTCCGAGTTCTCAGCCCAGCACCTTGCAGGGCTGTCCCAGAAGGGACCACTCTGCCAGTGCCCTGATGTGTATTGCCTTGATCCCTGTGTGGTGTGGTGCTACTTAGGTTGTGTGTATGTGTGTTGCCCTGATTCCTGTGTGGTGTGGTGCTGACTAGTTTGTGTGTACGTGTACTGCCCTGATCCCTGTGTTGTGGTAGTGGTGTTTGTGTGTATTGCCCTGATCCCTGTGTTGTGGTGCTGCTCTGTCTATCTGTCTATTGCCCTTCTGCATAGCAATCCCAGCCCCCGTCACCCTGGAGTGAATGCCCCAGCCTCCCCCACAACCTCGCCCCAATTCCTACACACACCCCCCTTCTGGGGAAACAGAAACCAGCTGGACCCCGGCGCAGACACAGGCAGTTTCTGTTCCCATTTCTCTAGTCACTTGCAGCAGAGCAGGAAATGCCCCAGGGGAGGGCAGAGTCCAACTCCCCCTCCCCCACGCTTTGCTGCTGTTCTCTGTTTGTCCTTTGCTGAGCACAAAGAAGGAGCAGAATTTATTCTTGCTCTTTCCCCTCCCTCCCTCCCTTCCCTGTCGTAGCCTGTCCCCTCTGGACCCGCATACAGAAGTGCTGCCCTTTGACGCTGCGCAGAGGGGGCTCCGGGAGTTACCTGGCATTTCCACATAGGCAGCTCAGGGGCAACAGGTTCAGTGCAGAGAGTGAGAGTGGGGGGGAGGGGCAGCTGGTTCAAAGCTCTCTCCCCACCCCAAAAATCCACCTAGAGCAGGATCCCTGCCCCACGCCCCTGGTGAGACATACACGGTGCCCCAGTTCCATGGGGCAACAGCTCAGCACAGGTGGCACTTTCGCTCCATGCCCCCCAGGGGCGCTCCGCCAGCTTTGGACTCCCTCCATAGACCACCCTGAGTCTGCACGAATTTCCCGTTACCTGTCAATACCTGCATTGCTTTGGCACAGTCATTCTAATAACCACCGAGAAACAGGGGTTGAGTTTAAGCTGGTCATTCTTGTCCAGTGCTGGGGAGGTGTCAAACCATTTCATTATTGCACCTGCCATTACAAACGTACAGCTAAGAGCGCCAATCTCAGCTCAAACTGTCAAAAAACAGGGCAGACACCCCAGACTGGTGTTATATTCTATCATTAGATTTCACCACGCCAGCTCCTGGATTACTATATTCTATACCATGGAGCCACAGACAATCCCCGTAAGCTCTCTAGCTTCTCTTTACCACCCAGACAAACTGGACTCTCCGATGAAAGATTATTAAAACCAAAATTCACCACACCACACATTAGGTTACTCCTGACCCCAAAAGGCCAGTCACTTACCCCAAGTTAATGGACACACTTGATCTCACATCAAAGGCAACGCTGCAGCCAATTCCTTTAGTAAACTAGCTAAAGATTTATTAGCTAAGAAAAAGAAATGAGAGTTATTGAGAGCATAAAGCAGGTAAAATACATTACAGGTGAGTCCTAGTTTGTAGTTCCAACTGATAGCAGTGATGTGATGTCTGCTGATTTCCGCAAGTCTCTCAGGGCTGTCCAAAATGGCCTTGAAGACCTCTATCTTGTATCTGGAATGCCCCCTAGCAGCATCCAAATAGATCAGAGATGCAGAATCGCTCCCTGTGTGCCTTCTAATAGTTGAAAACAGTGTGGCAAGTGTCCTCAGCACATCATGGGCTCTTGCTTGGTTGACTATTTGCAGACAAAGTTTGTGGATCTTCCATTGTCCTACATAATGACCCATGCTTTGAAGTTAACAACCTTCTCATTTAAGTGCCAAGGCTGCAATCCCAGTTGATGGGGCATTCAGTTACAGGGACATAGATAATGCATTTAGTTACAGTAATCTAGGAACAATTCATGAGCTTTCATGCAGTTTTACACATCAAATAAATTCACATCCAAACACTTAACATCCTTTGATCTAGGGGGTTAATTAAGTATAGGATATGATATGTATCATTCAACCGGTTATAGAGAAATGAAGACAATAACATTACCATTTAACAGACATGTGAATTGGCACACTTAACACTTCTTTGAGATTCGCACCCAAGTGAATTGTTCTGAGACTCTGACCTGAGCTGGCCTATCAGCATTACAGAGCTGGTCTGTCAACACCACACAAACCCCTGAGTAATTTCCAACTAAAGCTAAACAGCAAGTGATCACTTCATTCATGTTTGGAAACAGTTGCCTAGTAAGAATCATCTCCAGTGCACTGGGCTACCTTTGTAAAGCAGGATTCAAATTAAGCGGCCTTAGCCCCATGGAGCCTTCTTGGCCTGGCTTGATCATTTAAACAGTGCCCGTAGAATCAGCTCCCACATGGTTTCTCTTGATCTTCATTTCCATCTCCAAATGCTCACACCGGGCACTGGGCCCTGCACTAGCCTGGAGAGCCCCATGAAACAGGAGACTAGAATTCAAAGTTCTCATTGTTCATGTGAATGGCCCAGGCAAATTTATCACGTTGGGCTTCGGTGTAGATTTCCTCCACTGGAACTCCCCATTTTATACACCATGCCACAATGATCCTTGGGTCTATATAGTACAGTTTGGAGCTGTTCAAGTTTAGCTGCTTGTTTTCCTCCATCCTGCTCTTCACATCCAATTTCCTCAGTTCGTCTTCTTTTCTCTTCACATCCTTCTTGAGCTCTTCTGTGTTGCTGTCTTGCGTGGCTCGCTCTAGCTTTTTCTTTAACAGAGAAAGTTCATCTCTGCTGGCCTCAATTTGATCTTGTAGCTCAAACCAATGCAGTTCCATTTTTGTCCGCTGGTGGTTGCAGAGTTCTGCGACTTTTCTGTTGGCTTCGTTGAAGGACGAGACCTTGTTCTTGATGTGATGATCAGTGAGATTTTTCAGCTGCTGTTCCATTGTTATGCAGGCATTGAGTGTTCGAAAGACCTTTGTTGTCAAGCCCTTCTTTAAACCTTTAAGATACATATTCAGCACCTGGAAATTCACTTGATCAAATAGTTCCGCTTCACCTCTCTCCCCCTTCTCCTCCTTAAACTGCTGGAGATTCCTAAACACCTTCTCTTCCACTGGCACCGTTTTTTTGTATAGGACGGAACTTTTACCCATGAAATTAAACTCAACCTTTTTTGTTTCTCCTTTCTGGTCTTCATGTAGTGTCACATGCTTCACTCTGAGGGAGCAGCACCCAAAAGTATTGGCCGTCATCCCTTCTTTAGTTTTATTACCTACTCTGAATCCAAACTTGTCAATTAAGTAAAGCACAACCCCCCGCTGCCGCAGCGACTTGTCCTCAGAATCCCAGTCCTTGCGGCACTGCTCCTGAATCTGGTCTCTGTGGTGCTTCAGGCTTCGGGCAACTTCATACTTCTTCCAGTCCTTTTCTCCCATCAGTTTAGAGCTGGCATGTGGCATCATGTATTTGAGTTTTCCCGGGGGGCTCTCTTTCCAAGAGGCCAGCCAAATAACTGCAGGGTTATGCTGAACTTGTCCCCAGCTGTGTCCTGGCGGGGGCTCAGGAATCTCTTTCTCGCTGCAGTTGATGGTGACATCTTCTGGCAGGATCTTCTTCTTCAGCTTTCCCCGGTTGGGTGAGTTCCTTCCAACAAACAAGCTAGGGGGGCTGATGTTATAGTTCCCAATTCTCTGTTTGTGGCCATCCAAGAAAAAATAGCCAAATTCCTGTTGTACTTTTTCATTGGTTTTCTTTCTTTTGTAGTAGGCAGCCATCTCTCTAAAATCACATTGATCCAAAGCAGTAATGACCTCCTTCACCTCCGGTGACATAGTGTCCTTCCAGTCAGTGAAGAAGTTTTTGCAAAAGGTCTCATCTTTGGTCAGCGCATGGTCCAGCATTTTGGCATAAAGGCTGGCAACCTCTTCTGCTTCCAAATTGAGTGTCACAGCCTCCTCATTGTAATAAAACTTGATATTGTCGGGCAGTCGTTCGTAGGGGGGAGGAAATGCTGGACCATTGTGTCTCAGGGACGTCCATTTGATGCCATCTTCATACTTCGGTTCCTCCTCCCACCATTTCCATATTTCCTCCTCCATCATCTCTCTTCTCCGTGCCACAGGCTAGTGTCTGAAGAAGCAAAAAAGAAAGGTCCATGATGCAGCTCTGCAGTTTGCAAGAGAGAAATCAAATGGCAAAAATCAAGAGAATAACAGCACAAAGTCACTACACAAGAGCCTGAGACCCTGTCTACAGTATAAACATAAGCATGTCAAAGATCCTGGTTCTATCTGTGTAGCAAACACACAAGCCTTTCCACTGGTCATTGTGAAATCAGGTAAGGTCCTTTGCACAAGAGTGGTCAGGGACTATGGTGATGACTAGAGGTGGGTGAAATGTTTTTCATGAATAGTTTATTCGCCAAAATATGCAGTGTCACACACACACACACACACACACACACACACACACACACACACACACATACACACACACACACACACACACTCAGTGGTTAGGGCACTCAGCTGGGATGTAGGCAACCCAAGTTTGAAGCCCTGCAATGGACTTATTCCATTCACTGACTATGGCCAAAAAAAAGAGAGAGAGAGAGAGATTTACTTCAACCCAAACTATTTTTTTGTCAGAACTGCCACTGAACAATCAGTTCTTTGCCCAGTTGTCAGCATGAGCACCCACAAGGCCCAGCTGAGACCAGGGACCCCATTGAGCCAGGCACCATACAAACACAATAAGAGACAGGTCCTGCCCTGAAATACTTATCATCTCTTCAGTTGAACTCTTCCCCTCCCACGCCTGGAGCCGGCAATAGCCACTGGGAATTAGCTGCGTGCACCCCAGCTGCATTCACTGGGTGAGGCATCACTGTATTGAATGATGGAGGGATTAGCTGGAGCAGCTTGGCAGCGATGTGATTGTGATAGGAGGTGATCAGGGGCTGAGGCCCTCTGGGGGTGTATGTGAGCCCCTCTCCCTGCCCCTTGTATATGTGATCAAAGGAAAGCGGGGAATGGGTGCCTTGAAAGATCCGATATTCCTCATTGTGTCACTAATGGGGCACAGGGGTTTTCTTGCCATGGGGACTGTTAGTAGTGAGCTGGGAGATTGATGCCAACTGACAGAGGGGATGCATAGAGTTTTACAGGTACCCCTTGGAATGGCCATCTGCATAATAATTCACTAAAGAATAGCATGTGAGGTCTGTACTGAGACCCTGTAGCCCACTGACCATCATAATCACTGTGAAATGTATGGACAGATAATATTTAAGGAGCCATGTATCCTTACTAGAACTTATGTTCTTAAGGCAGGTAACCAGGAGATGACATGTCTCGGACACATTTTTTTCAAGCAGGAGGTAACAGACACTTATCTTTCTATCTGGCCATGTGTGTGTATTGGGCACCGTGTGTCTCTCAGTGGATGCCTGTTTGCATACTGAGCCAAATGCTAATCCTGAGTTTAATTAAGTCTTGGCTCTAGAATGCATGTTATGATATTATTTTATATGTAACCATTTGTTTCCAATACTTCTACTTGCTGCTACTTGAATCTCTGGGCTTTGTTAAATAAACTTATACTTGATTTCACTACAAACATATCTAAGTGCTGTGTGATCAGAGGTGAAATGGGTCAAGTGGGTGTCCTGCTTCTCTAGGAGAAGCAAATGTGTGACTATGGCAAATGTCCAGTGGAGCAGGGGCTGGACACTCCAGGGCAGTGGTTCTCAACCCTTCTCGACTTCTGTACCCCTTCCAGGAGTCTGATTTGTCTTGTGTACCCCAAGTTTCACCTCACTGAAAAACTACTTGCTTACAAAATCAGACATAAAAATACAAAAGTGTCACAGCACACTATTACTAACAAATTGTTCACTTTTTTATTTTTAACATATAATTATAAAATAAATCAATTGGAATATAAATACTGTACTTACATTTCAATGTCTAGTATATAGAGCAGTATAAACAAATCATTGTATGAAATGTTAGTTTGTACTGACTTCACTAGTGCTTTTTATGTAGCCTGTTGTAAAACTAGGCAAATAGTTCGATGAGTTGATGTACCCCCTGGAAGACCTCTGCATACCCCCAGGGGTACACGTACCCCTGGTTGGGAACCACTGCTCCAGGGAGATGTTCAGAGGGCTGGACGGTGCCTATCTCTAACTTGCAGAGAGACTGGTGCCTACTGAGACCTGGAAGGCAGGGCTTGTGTTGCCTGTGGCTCATGGAGTTGGGGAGCTGACCCTTTGCAGACACAGACAAGCTGGTAGCGGGGTGCCAGAGATGAGGGTGGTCTGTGAGGTTAATGACGGTTAAGTGACAGTATTGTGTTAGATGCCATCCTATGAATAAGGGCGAAGGCGCTGTAAAATAGAGCAGATGTACTCTTCTTTCTGGGCAGTAGCCAAAGTGTTAGCATGTAGGGCTGGTGTTAGTCTCCCCTGTTCAGTACAGGGCAAAGGCAGCGTACTCAAGAACAGGCATATGGGGCCATCGCTCAAAGAGGGCAGAGTTAGGGTTACATGGGCGTGTACCTTAATGCTGTATTTCCTTATTTTCACCAGGTGGAGTTTTGCTGAATTCAGTGCTCTGGAAGGGCACAAGATACCTCTGGGCAGCCTTCATTCTGCATTAATGAGGTTTTTTTCTGCCATTTATTTACCTAGGTTTTTTTTAACAAAAAGTGACATGTTGTGGGTAGGAGTTCATATGCATCTAGGCAGTTGTAATTATCATGTAGCTGTGTAGTTCAGATGCTCCTGTGGCCCGGTCATGAAGATAATACCTAGCTCTTACCAGCAGCAGATTTTAAGGAGGCAACACCATTATCCTTATTGTACAGATGGGGTAAACTGAGGCACAGAGTGGTGAAGTGACTTGACCAAAGACATCCCACAAGCCAGTGGCAGAGCCCAGGTTTTCTGAGACTGAGACGGCTGGTGGGGGGAGGGAATCGACGGGAGACAAAAGAAAAAGCAAGAAAACAACAAAAGTGATGGGAAGGAAATAAAGAGGACTACACGAGAGCAGTGAAGGGTGGAGAGAGAAAGAGCCAGGAAAGCAGGAGACTGGGCAATGGTGTCAGAGTGTGGAGTGGCCTAAGCTGACACTGGGCAGTAGACTGGCCAGTCCACTGCAAGATGGGAAGGCAGGATCTATTCCACCAGGGGAGGCTGGGAGATCCCACTGGAGATGCATTTTAATGGAAAACGACAGCAGCTGTTGACTTTGTCGCCCCCTGCTCCGATACATGACAGGTTCCGCCCAGAGATAAGACCCAAACTCCAGTGATGTGACACACACACTAGGCGTAGAGTTTGCAGTGAATCTGTCTGCGATTGAACCTCTTTCATCGGGGGCCAAATCCTGCCAAACTCCTGCTGGCCCAAACAGCCCCACTGTGGCTAGACTAGGATCTGTTTGCTGAACTAAACCCTCTTACTGGCACAGCTGTGCTGGGTGTGTGTGAATGGAGGGGGATGTAGACAGAGCTCCAGGGAGCTTCCAGTGTTTCAAGCACCCTGGTGTCTAACCTTGCTCAGAGCAGGTCTACTTGACAGCAGGGTGCTTTACACGCCCATGGGTGCATTGTTACAAGAGGCAGTCGTGGTTAGCCAAGATCTCCGAGTGTAGGCACAACCCTGGATTTCCAGGGGGCTGCTTGCATGGGAAAACACTTCCCCCACTCCCCCGCATAAATAGGGATTTTCAGAACAGGAACCTTCACCCTGATAGTCACCAGCCTGCCTCTAACCCTCTGATAGCTACACAATCTATTGATATAAATAGCTCCCTCTTCCTTCCCTCCTGCTCTTCTTCCTAACCCCTCTGGCCTCAGGGACTTGCCGATAACTAGGGCCCCACCAATTTCACAGTGGTGAAAAACATGTCACGGACCATGAAATAAGCCCTTCCCTGTGAAATCTGATCTCCCCCGTGCTGCTGGGAGCACCCCAGATGGGGGCTCCTAGCTGCAACTCTCGGCCGGGCTGGGGAGGCACAGGACTTCTCCTGCCCCTGCCTGGCCGCTCTCAGGGGGAGATCAGACCCACCTCCGGGTGCCTCCCCCTCTATGGCTTCCCCATTCCGCCCCCTCCCCTGAGCGCACCCCGCCCTCGCTTCTCCCCCCCCCCCCAGCACCTCCTCCATGCCGTGGAACAGCTGATCACGGCAGGCAGGAAGCACCGTGAGGGAGGGGGAGGAGTTGATCGATCGGGGGGGCTGCCCGTGGGGGCTGAGCACCCACCATTTGGAGCACCCACGGAGTTGGCGCCTATGGCTGCACCACTGCAACACTACAGGAAGAGGAGGGGTTCTCCCATCGGCATAAGTGATCCACCGCCCTGAGAGCTAGTAGCTAGGTTGATGGAGGAATTCTTCCATTGACCTAGCACTGTCTGCATGGGGTGGGGCAGGATAGGCCAGCTTAACTATGTCACTCAGGGGGGTGGATTTTTCACACCCCGGGTGATGTAGCTGGGTCAGCCTAACTTTTCAGTGACGACCTGGCCTGACTCTTCTCTGCTAAGCTGCACCTGGGAAGTCCAGAGACGAGGGACCCCACTCTCTGGAAGCCCGGAATGGGAAGACGGGTTAGTGTAGGCAGAACTTTGCAGACCAGAACAAGAGCTCCCGGGGGACCCTGGCTGGAAACTCTTTGCCAGGGGGAAGAGTTTTGTTTTCAATGGGCTAAACTGTGCCCTCAGTCCCAGCCTTGCGCTAGGAGAGCAAACTGCCACACCCCAGGAGCCGCTGTTTGCTCCCTGCTTCCTCCTTGCTCTGGGAGAGGGGAAACAGTTTGCTAACTGTGCCAGCAGCAACTTACAACATCCATGGCACAGGCACAACTGTGCTAGCCGGCGGGGGGGCGGGGGAGGAGAGGGGAGAGGCCGGGGCAGGGCATAGCCTCTGCACATTCCCCACCCACTTCTGTGCCTATTTATCCACTCCACCCAGGCTCAGTGGAACCTGAGTAGGGCTGGGTTTACTCTTCATCCGAGTCACAATCCAGCTTGAAACACTGAACGTGAACTCCCAGGGTGATGCTGTGCCAAAAAGGGCTAATGTGATCATTGGATATATTAACAGGGAAGTAGTGAGTAAGGAGATGATTTTAGCTTCGTGTATGGCATTGGTCATACCAATCCTGGAATACTGCATCCAGTTCTGGGGTCTGCATTTCAAAAAGGATGTTGACAAATTGGAGAGGTTGCAGAAAAGAACTGCAAAAACAAACAAACATATAAGGGCTGGAACAAATACCTGACAGCGAGAGACTCATAGAGCTCAAACTATTTTAGCTGATCAGAAAGAAGATTGAGAGGTGACTTGCTAACAGTAGAGGAACTGACAGGGGGTGAAAATACCAGATACTAAAGGGCTCTTTAATCTAACAGGGAAAGACAGAACAAGAACCAGTGGCTGGAAGTTAAAGCCAGACAAATTCAAATTAGAAAGTAGGCACCAATGTTTGACAGTGAAGACAATTAACCATAGGAGAATCCACCACTTTCCTACAGAGATTGTTTCATCTTGTGGTGTCTTCAGATCAAGACTCGTTGCTGCTCTGGAAGATCTACTTTCCTTGAATCATAGAATCATGAAAATGTAGGGCTGGAACAGATGTTGAGAGGTCATCTAATCCAGCCCCCTGCGCTGAGGCAGGAATAAGTATCCCTACACTATCCCTGATATGTTTGTCCAACCAGCTCTTAAAAACCGCCAATGATGGGGATTCCACAACCTCCCTCGGCAACCTGTTAACCAATGTTTCACTTATTATTAGCGCTCCTTCACTGCCAAGTAGTGGACCTGCAATTTCCTTCATCATTCTCTTGCTCCTTGTGTATTTAAAGACCTCTTTGTACCTTTTACTTCCCTTGCTAGGTGTAACTCATTTGTGCCTTAGCCTTTCTGATTTTGACCCTACGTGTTTGGGCTATTCTTTTGTACTCATCTTTAGCAATGTGTCCATGTTTCCACTTTTTGTAGGACTCCTTTCTGATTTTTAGTTCATTAAAGAGCTCCTGTCTTAGCCACACAAGTTATTGGGCTCAATACAGGGGTAACTGGATGAGGTTTTCTGGCCTGTGCTACACAGAAGGTCAGACCAGATGATCTAATGGTCCCTTCTGGCCTTGCAATAAATGAATTGAAGAAGTATTTCTCTGAAGCCCATCACCAGGATATCAGAGTGCCTTGCATACATTAGTGGCTACACAAACCTGAGCATTCGTTTCTCCCTGTGTGTAGGAGCAGGTAATCAGACTTGTGCAGATCTCCACATCTTACCGCAGACCTTTGATTGTTCTTCTTCCCCCCCCCTCCCCCAAATGCTCTGAGAACAAGTTGGTCAATGAATCTGGGAGATTTCCTCCTTTCCTCCCCTCCCCTCCCCCACACCCTCCAAAACTGCAAAACAGAAGGTGGGTTTAGTTCAAACATTTTCTTCCACAGTTTTTTTCACCTTCAGGCCAAACCTGGTAAATTTCCACACCCTCCTCCTCCCCTCTCCCCCAAGTGAATGGTACAGGAAGTTGTGAACATCCAAAACCAGGATTATAATGGAAGCTGATTCCGCCACTCCCACCTCAGCCCCTGCTTTCCTGTCACCCCAGTGATTTGTCCTAGAGTCATAGAGTTTAAGGCCAGAAGGGATCACCACATCATCCCATCTGACCTCCTGTATATCACAGGCTACCAACCCCACCCACATCACCTGTGTGACACATCACCTCCATATTGGTGCACATAACAAAATTCATGTGGCGGGGTGGGGCTGAGGGGTTCGGAATGTGGAAGGGGGCTCAGGGCTGGAGCAGAGGGTTGGGTTGGGGGGGTGAGGGCTCTGTCTGGGAGTGCAGGCTCTGGGGTGAGGCCAGGAATGGGAGGCTCAGGGCTGGAGCAGAGGGTTGGGGTTTGGGGGGGGTGAGGGCTCTGTCTGGGAGTGCGGGCTCTGGGGTGGGTCTGGGGTGAGGGGTTTGGGGTGCAGTGGGGCTCCCCAGGGCTATGGTGGGGAGAGAGGACTCCCCCCAGCTCTCTCCCCACAGCAGCACCTGGGCTTTGGGGGAGAGGCACCTGTCCCCCAGCCATGGTAGGTTCAGGGCCGGGCCAGGGCCAGGGGAGGGGCGCCTGTCCACTGGCCGTGGCAGGTCAGGTCTGGGCTGGGCTGGGTTGGGGCCGGGGAAGGGTCCCCTGTCCCCGGGCCATGGCAAGTTCGGGGCTGGGCTGGGTCGGGGCCAGGGGAGGGGCATGATGGCAGGTCCGGAGCTTGGGGAGAGACATCTCTCCCCACCGCAGCCCTGAGTGCCTGTGCGGCGCTTACTAGGTAGCTGCATAGCTTAGAGGGAACTTAGAACCCAGATAATCCTGATAACTGACCCTCACTCCACGCTGCAAAGAGGAAGGCAAAAAAACCCCAAGATTCCTGACAATTTGACCCGGGAGAAAATTCCCTCCTGACCCCACATATGACAATCCGTCAGACCCTGAGCATGTGCACAAGCTCCAGCCAGCCAAGCACTTGAGAGACGTACCACCCCAGAGCACCCTCCACCCTGAGAAGTTCCCATAGCAAACTCTACTGCCCTGCCACTGCAACAACAGTCATAATAATTAGTCCAAACAAACAATGTGCTATTAACCATCTCCCCACAAAGACACAGATTTACTAGCTCCCAGAAGAGAGTTAGGAAGGTGTGACGCATGGCCAGAAAGGGTTAAACATCCTGCCAAATAAATAACCCTGAAAAAACAATCACTGGGACCCCGGTCACGGAAGGTTTTTACCTTGATCTCCACTGATCAGGTGCAAATAATGGTGTGTGACGGGGAGGCTTCACAAGGTATTTTAGGGGAGTGGCGCTTTGCCCTTGGCAACTGTCCTCCTGACTGGAGGAAAACCAAACCCCACAGATACTTGGCAACGCTGACACAGCAGACGTAGCCGACAAATCATAATTTGTCCAACCCAGCAGCTCTTCGGGAATGGGGGAAGCAGACGTTTGGGTGTTTCCATTGCTCAGTATAATTCTCCAAGAGCGGCTACTATCTGATGTGTCAGTTGAAGGCAAAATGCCTGTGGCCAATTGTATAATGTTCTACATGGTACATGGGTAAAACATGTCTCCCAGAGACATCCGCCTCCCACTGTCTGAAGCCTGAGGTTTGGTTCATCCTCAGAGTTGTGGGCATGGCATTGAGGGAAATGTTCCTCTTCTGGAAATTGGGGGTGTTGATGGATTGCTCCTGGGTCAATGGGGTCTGTTCCCTTAGGAGGATGCCTGTGTTAGGGTCTCCTTCGTTGTGCTCGTGTCTCTGCGTGGCCCAAGGGATGGGATTGTCATTCGTTCCTGGGAACACATGTATGAATGGGCCTTTGACTCCTAAACCCAAACCACTGTTGTTCCACCCACAGTGCAGTCCTGGTAAGTGTACTTCCTTGCACCAGTCCCAGTCTGGTACCATCCCACCTCCATGGGGGTCCTGCCTTCAAGCCACAATAGAACAGCACTCAGATGGGAGGGGCATATGGTTCCACTGGGCTGCCTTGGCAGGGGCTATTTCTACTGATCCAGTTGCAGGGAGCGTATCTTCCTATCTCACAGAGGGGCCATAGGCTGGATCCAGCACTGTTCCGAGTGCAGGGGGTGGAGATGGAGTCTTAGGGTCATGCACCAAAGCACAAAGTCCCAATTGTCAGCTGGAGTCGAGTGTCGCAGCATTCTGACCATCAGCTGGTGTGGTTAGAGGGCAGGCCAGGAAGAGTCTAGCATGTTGGATGTGTAGAGAGGAAGGATGGCTACTGACTGAGGTACTGGCCTGGGGAGCTGGGTTTATGTTCCTGGCTTGGCTCCTTACTCTGGCCTGGACCTTATCAGCACAATCTAGCCACCAGACAACAACCTGGCCCAGGATTCCCCTTAACCAAAGGGAGGCCCAGAGTGGTACAGGGGAGTCACATCTTACGCGGGGGTTAGGTTTTAAAGTCAGCGCTTAAGGCGAATATCGCGTATAGTCAAATTACCATTGAATGTAATGGCGAGTGAAATCGCCCGCACTACAGGTACAGTATTTAAATTGTTATTTTTCTCTTTTTTGTTTTGTTTTGCCGAGCGCATATAGTTAAAATCGCGTAAGTTAAATGCTCCTATGATGCGACTCCACTGTACTTCTCTCCTTGAGCAATTTATACTTGCTGGGGTCTGAAAGCAGCGGAGGAGTGGGGAGGGTCAGGGGGTCCATGGGATGGAGTAGGCATGTCGGAAATGAAATGTGGTGAGTCGGAGAGGAGCACATGCACAAAGCCTGGAAAACTTCAGCCCCAAAAGTGAATGTTGAAGAAAGTTGTGAACCTCTGAAAATTGGAGGCTTACAATGGAAGCTGCTTTGACTCCCTCCACATTGACCATAACATCCCCATCCATCATCCTAGTGGATTTTCCTGGTAGCTCCCATCACCAACCCCACTGCCCTGTATGACGCTTCCTAGGGATACCCAGGGCTGCAAGACACCTCGCTGCCACCTCCCTTTTCGGTCTGTTCCTGCTGGAGGCAAGCTCCCAACTCCACCTGCCATGGGCTACACAAGCACTCCTCCTTCAGCCTACTCCCTCCGCTGTCCCTCTGCAGGTCAGGAATAGGTACACTCCAATTTTCACGCCCTCCGAGCACCTCCCTGGAGCATCCAGCCCCTGCTCCACTGAGCACTCACAGCTTTCACAGTTTTCTTGCTCCCAAAGAAGCAGTATGCTCCAGTCTACCAGTTTCACCTCTGATTACCGGTCTGCTCGACACAGCACTTAGATATGTTTATAGTGAAATCAAGTGAAAGTTTATACATACATAACTCCTTAAACATTATCCATACGTACATTTTGCAATGATTATGATGATCAGTGGGCTCTTGGTAGAGACCTCACATGCCACCCTTTGGGAAATTTAGAATGTGTATACCTGTGACACTAAGCACCCCTGTAGTCACACCCTGTAATAATCTTTGTACATTGCTAGCAATAAGTATCCATAATTCCTTATATGGTGTCAATACATACAGTACACAATGATATTAATTACCAGTGTGTTGACATTCCCCTCTGGTGTTATCTGGACCGGTGATCTGCTAGGTCACTCCAATCCTTGACTCTGGGAGCCAGCCTTACCCTGCTCTGCTGTGAGAACCCCCACTCCTGGGCTGTTCACGCACAGCTTCTGGCATGTAAGCTGCTCCTTGGATTGTGCAACCGAATGACACTAGCCAATATCTCCGGTCCCAGACACAACCCTAGGAATCTCCGTCTTGCAGTGACCGGTTCTGCCTGTTGGATGCTGCAAGCTTATATGAGTTCATCAATTTAACAAAGAAATTGACATGAACCAGGGTTGTTCTCCCAAGGGGAATCTCTGACACACTTCAAACCAAACGCACTGCTTCAGGTAGAATAAACAAACAGATTTATTAACTATAAAGGTAGATTTTAAGTGATTATAAGTTAAAGCACAACAAGTCAGAGTTAGTTACCAAAAGAAAAGAAAATATAAGCACGTAGTCTAAACTCCCAACCCTATTAGACTGGGCAGCAACTAGATGAAGCTGTTTTTCTCACCCCACCGGATACTGCAGTCCTTTATACAGGTTTGTTCCTTAAACCTGGGCCGATCTCCTGTGTTAGAGTCTTGTCTTCCTCCCAGTGTCTTGGTTGCTTGCAGCAGAGGTGGGGGCAGGAGAAGGGCCCCAGTATGTGTCCACTCTGCCTGTTTTATACCCTCAGTTCATGTGCTTGTAGAACACAAGTCCAGGCAGGTCTGTGTGGCATTGCTGAGTCTCTTCAAGCAAGGTTGAGCAATTCCCCTGGTGTGGCCTCATGCAGGTGAGTCATTGCATTGTAGCTCCCTTGCTAGACAATGGTTGTTGATAGGTTATTTGACACCCCGCCCGGGCGTTGGTTACTTTCCTTTCTGTTGCCTCTGGGGAGCTAATATCTGGCCAATTCCCCCAATTTACAGCATGTTTTAGTGACAACTGTACAACACAGTTCTCATAACTTCATATGCATTAATGATACACATATATGGAGAGAGAAATGACTTTCAGCAGGTCATAAGCTTTCCCCTGATACCTTACAAGGCATGCTTTATATGTGAGATCACAATTACATAAAAATGAGGAATATGGGGGTTACAATACGCTCCCCCCCAAGGTACAGAATGTCACAGTGTGTCATTAGCTTTCAGAAAAGACCTCACTCTATACACTTTTATAGTGCAGTAATATTGTATACAGTTGATTCAATTGCTTATCACTTGAGGTTCAGACCCCATGTCTTTATGGACCACTGAACCTTTGCAGTGGATCCTCCTGAGGGTTAGCCCTCCAAGTAAAGTTTATTCAAGCTGTGAGGAAGGCGACACGGAGTCTGGTGGGGAAGGAAGGTCCATGCTCTTTCTTCCCCCATGTGTTAGCATAATAGCTTTGTTTACCTAATGTGTAAAAATGCACCTTCATTGTCTTTGGCTGAAGACTGGGCTGGTCAGAGAATCAAATACACATTCCAAGCCAGACCAGCTTACCAACTCCCCCCCGCCCGACATGCCTGGCTTGAACACTCTTTAGCTATCATCCCAGCCTATATCCATGACTCTTACTCCAAGGACATACATCACACATGGTTATTAGTGATCAGTGAGTTATTAGTTTTCCAATGCTACCTCACGAGGCATATTTTGTACAAAGATTATTACAATGGTGTGTAGGGTGTGAATACAGGGGTGCTGAGTGTCACATCAGACCCAGATTCTACACACCCCTTGTGCCCTCTGGCAAGAGGTTCCCAGGTCACACACTGCCGTAACAATGGCTAATTATTACAACAACAGCGAATCATTTGCTATCCACCCTCCCCACTCAGGCTTCATCTACGCTAGAGCAGGTGGTGTCATTTCCAGCTTTCCGTGCTATCTCTGATCGCACCAGTGTGTTAAAAACAGCGGTGTAGCCACTGCAGCACAAGCGATGGGAAGGGCTACCCACCCAAGTACGTACCTATGGTTTCAAAGGGATCGTACCCCCGCCTGCCATTTGCACCGCCGTGGCTACACTGCTTCTTGTAGCTCGCTCACTCGACTGGTGTGGGGATGTCAGACGGAGCTGGATATTACATCCGCCTGCTCTGCTGTAGACACAGATTCACTGGCTCCTGGAGGAAGCACGGAAGAGATTTAGGATTAGGAAGGCTGGGCCCACGGACGCGACTTTACAGACTCCGATCGAGTCCACGGGCGCACACATGTCCTGTGATGGAGCATCCGGAGGGAGAGATACTCAAAGAAAAAGTGTCTTGCCTTGCTCTCAGCTCGTCAGGCACAAGTAACGATGTGTGAGGGAGAGGCTTCAGAGGGCGTTTTAGAGGGACACGGAGCCCCACCCTCCCTTGAGAGCTATCCCCACCCTTTGCAAAACCACTTATAGAGACTTTGGAACGTCACCACATAAACTGCAGCCCATCTGCTGGAACTGATGTCTCCCGGGAACAGCTCAGAACCAGAGCTTCCTCTTTATGTTCCTGGGGAACCAGAGAATCAAAAGTTTCTACCCTTCTATACAATTCTCATCTCTGACTATTAAACGTGTGCCGTCCAGGGCTGGATGGGCACCAACTTCCCCTTTACCCAGGGCGTACTCCCCCCCCCCCGCCCCAGGGCCCTTCCCCACTCCACCCCTTTCCCCAAGCCCCCGTACTGCCTCTTCCCGCCCCTGCTCCGCCCCCACCCCGCCTCTTCCTGCCCCCTCCCCGAGCGCGCCCTGTCCCCAGTCCTCCCCCTCCCTCCCAGAGCCGACCTGCACACCGTGAAACAGCTGTTTGCTGTGGGCAGGAGGCGCTGGGAGGGATTTGATCCTCCAACTTTCTTTTTAGAGGAAGAGCTGCCCAGAGCTCCTGTGTCCATTTATTTTCCTTTCCTGCCTGCAGTGGCCCTGAGAGATCTCAGAAGTCTCTGTTTTTTTGTCAACTTTAAAATATAGAATTTTCTTGGTGTTTGGTTTTAAATATTCTCCTGTGAGAACTGCAACCCAATTGCAACAACTGTAGTGTTGTGCTTAAGAGCCTTCTCGAAAGTAACCAGACTTTAAACAGAAGTAAAAGCCGTGTTGCCAACGCTCATGATTTTGTCATGCGTCTCATGATAATTGTTTTCCCTAAAGTGCCAGCTCCTGGAGTCAAGTGGATATGTGACGATTTCAGCCTTCATTCTTAAGGAAAAATGAAGTTTCTAGCCCTTGTGGCTGTGCAGAAAGCTTCAAAATGTGACCCCAGTGCACTTTAAAGGGGTTTAGATGGGTCGGGAGTTCTGAGGGGGGGGCTGTCAGGGGGTGGGGAGTGGTTGGATGGGGCGTGGGAGTTCCTGGTGTCTGTCTGGGGGTGGGGGTGTGGATAAGGGTTGGGGCAGTCAGGGGACAGGTAGGGGGTAGGGTCCTGGGGGCCAGTTAGGATGGGGGGAAAGGTCTCAGGAGGGGGCAGTCAGGGGACAAGGAGCAGGGAGGCTTAGGTAGAGGGTGGAGTCCTGGGGGGCAGTTAGGGGAAGGGGTCCCAGGAGGGGGCAGTCAGGGGACAAGGAGTGGGGGGGAGGGTTGGAGGTTCTGAGGGGGGCGGGAAGTGGGAGGGAGTGGAAGGGGCAGGGGCGGGGCTAGGGCAGGACGGGGGCGGGGCTCGGGCGGGGCTCCTCCCGTCCTCTTTTTTGATCGTTGAAATATGGTAACCCTAATATATTCCATCAAGATTAATACAACAGGTATCTTGTTTTGCCTCACTGAACTCTTCCTCTGTCGGGGTCTTTTGCTCTTTATACAACAGCATGAGGAAAGCACACAGGCACAGCTGGGTCCCAAATAACAGACATGCCATGCCTGGCGACTAACACAAGCTGTTCTGGCAGGTTTGTGGCAGCTTCTAAAACACAGAGCGCGCCACTAGAGGGCTCACCTCCTATTGAAAGGGACACTACCCTATTCGTGTACACCATACACACCTCCTCCTTTGAAAGACATATTTCAAAGAGTTACAACCCCATTGCTGTCACTCATTGCACAACTTCAGTCTGAGAGGTGGCTGACGAGCTCTCTGGACAGCATCTCGCAGGCATCTCCACAGCATCTGGAGCAGCGTCTGCACTTTCTGCGGTAGCTGTATGAGCAACAGCTCCCTGCTCCATGGCGTCAGGACCACTTGTAGCAGCATCAGAGACGAGGATCACTGGTTTGATCACGTTACCGGCTTGGCTCTATTGAAGGCTTGGTATATTCAATAGATGTCACTGGTGTGGAACGTCCTGCGGATAGGGCGACCAGATGGCAAGAATAAAATATTTGGACACATGGGGTGGGGGCAGTCACAGGCTCACAGCCCGCACCGGAGCCATGGGGGAAGGGAGCACACAGCCCAAGGAAGCTACAGGTCAGGGGTGCACGGCTCCAACAGCAGCCCCTATGCCGGGTTTACAATGGCACCAGTGGCGCCATGGAGCCAGGCCCATGCTCAGAAGGGGCCCTGGCCTGCTCCGCTTGCACTGCGCCCCGAGACCCTGCCAGCCCAGTCTCCCACCTCCTGCCCACCACTTGCTCCTCTCGGCCTGCCCCCCGGCCCTACCCACGGCCTCTCTCTGCCTCCTGGCCAGACCCCAGTGCACCTCCGGCTCCGGGCAGTCTCTGCTTCCCCCCACCTGTAGGGCCCCGCCTGTCTCCCCGGAGCTGAGCCACCTGGGACTGGTGCAGAAGGCTGACCAGTCTCGGCCAGGTGGTGGTGGGGGGAACAGTGGGGGGGGCTTGCCCTTCAGGCAAGTGGGTCCTGAGGGAGCCCAGCCGAGTCAGGCCCTGGCCTGGCTGATCGCATCACACCCGAGGGGCTGGAGCGATTCCCTGCCCTGGGATCCGCTACGGCTGGGCTGCCAGCTCAGCCCGGCAGACACAGACGCCGCCCAGCAGGGCCGGTGAGTGCGGCCGGGAGGCAGGGCGTGGGGGAGTGGGTCTCTGGGGGGCCTGGGAGGGGGCAGTGAAGATCTCTCTGTGTTGGGGCACTAGGGAATGGGGTTCTGTGTGGGGTGCTAGGCAGTTATGGTGGGGCTGTGGGCAGGGAGGTGCTGGGTGGGGTGGTGGGGTGCAAGGGGCTGTGCATTTGTGGCAGGGTTTGGGGGGCTCTGGCTATAGGGAATTGGGGGGTGTTCTGGTGTTGGGCGGGGAGGCTGGGTGGCACGGCCTAGGCCTGCCCCTGATGGGAAGGGGCATGCTGACAGCACAGGGCTGGGCGGTCCATTGTGTAGCTGGCAACTGCTGGTTTGTGTAAATAGTACCCTCACACTGGGGTGGGCAGAGCAGGGCTACCCCTGCCATGCCATGGCCCATTGCCCCTGGCTGGGCCCTGGTCCTGTTCTGTGTGCCCCAGAGGAGACTCTCATCTATGCACACCATGACACCTTCAATGCCATCCAATCAGTGTTCTGTGGAATACGTCCGGTGCAGAGCAGATTCCAAAAGGTAGGGGGTTGAAGCAGCAGCCACCACAAGGAACGTTAAAAGTACATAGCCGTGAGCTCTCAGGCGTCCAGGGAATTTGCCAAAATGGTGAAAATTTGGCACCCATCCCCCCTCTCAAGATTTCATGTATGTAATAATGCTCCCTGCTCTTAGCATTTAATTAATTGGGATTGAGACACAAGCACAAAGATCCAGATTTCTTTTGGACTATCACCAGTGAGTGCCCCCACTCGGTAGGTTCCTCAACACTTTAGTTCCATGGCTAGGAGATGCAGTGCTCGCTGGAGTCTGCCACTCAGGGCCACAACTACCTTCCTAGTGGTGTGTGTAACAGGGTTTGCACCCTTCTTCAAAGTGACTTGGTGCCTGACTAGCACTTTTCCCAAGCCTTTGAACACATCAGTATGTTTCTTTTCTAAGGTTCTGATGCCTTGTGAGAAGTTGTGTTCTATATTAAACTCCTTACATGTTATCCTAATTTTTTACTTGCTTCCCAGCCCACTACAGGCAGTCCTGTAACAATAACAAAGGTGTGCTTAGTCTTCGCTTTCTTATGTGTCAGACACACCCAGCCTCTGCCCACCCCAGGAATCGGGATCCCATTGCAAGCTGTCAAGACATTGGCCTGTTTCTCCTGGAGGGACTTAGATTTTAATGTTTGCCAGAGTTGTGCTGGGGGTACATTGGTGTCAGCACCTGTATCTACTTTATATGTGATTTGTGACCCATGAGTAATGAACCAGTTCTTGTCTACTGGCAGCCGTTGCTGTATGCAGGGCCGGCTCTAGGCACCAGCAAAACAAGCTGGTGCTTGGGGCAGCACATTTTTAGGGGTGGCATGGCCGGCGCCAGAATGCCGCCCCTAAAAATGTGCCCCGGCCGCCCTAGCTCACCTCCACTGCTGCTGCTGCTGCCGCTCGCGCGCCGCTGCTCGCCCTCCCTCCCAGGCTCTCAAACCTGGGAGGGAGGGGGAGATCCTGAGCGGCCGCGGTGCACGAAACAGCTGTTTCGCGCGCCGCTGCTCCCCCTCCCTCCCTCCCAGACTTGAGAGCCAGGGAGGGGGAGAAGCGGCGCCCGCGCTGCGGCCACTCGGAGTCTCCCCCTCCCTCCCAGGCTCTCAAACCTGGGAGGGAGGGGGAAATCCCGAGCGGCCGCGGCGTTTCGCGCGCCGCTGCTCCCCCTCCCTCCCAGGCTTGAGAGCAGGGCTGGGGATTTGGGGAAGGGGCGGAGTTGAGGCGGGGCCGGGGGTGGGGTAATTAAAAAACGGGGCGGGGGCAAAATTGTTTTTGCGTTGGGCGGCAAAAATCCTAGAGCCGGCCCTGGCTGTATGGCATCAACAGATGCTGGCTTCTCAGTGGAGCTCTCGCCCTATTCCTGCATTGCATCCATGGTTTTCTGTTGTCTGCTGTGGTTAGCAAAATGGCTGTACTTGAAACATACTCTGCACTTTTGTCCAGATGCTGGGTATTGTCTGTCTGCATGGTTCGGTCCACACGTGTGTTTGGGCTGGCCCTTCCAGAGAATGTTTTTTCCACCCTTCCTTATATTGACTGTTGTCAGTGTATTGCTTTTTTATGGGGGTTTCCTTCTTGCCTTACTGTGCAGTGACCTGTGTTTCTGTGATCCTCTTTGCTTAAATCCTGCACTTCCAGTTTTGCCTCATCTGCGGATGTGCAGATTGTTTTGGCTTGTTCCAAAGTTAAGTCACTGCGTCTCAGTAGATGCTCCTATAGCTTTAGGCTCATAGAACCACAGGGGTAGAAGGGACCACAAGGGTCATCCTGTCCAGTGGTACGTGTGTCTCTGGAGAGTATGCAGAGGTCTTCCAGGGGGTACATCAACTCATCTAGATATTTGCCTAGATTTACAACAGGCTACATGAAAAGCACTAGCAAAGTCAGTACAAACTAAAATTTCATACAGATGACTTGTGTATAGGGCTCTATGGGTATGTCTACACTACGGGATTAATCCGAATTTATATAATTCAAATTTAGGAAACCGATTTTATAAATTCGAATGTATTCGGCCACACTAGGCACATTAATTCGGTGGTGTGCGTCCAAGCTACCGTACTAGCATCGATTTCCAGAGCGTTGCATTGTGGGTAGCTTTCCCATAGCTATCCCATAGTTCCCGCAGTCTCCACCCCCCTTGGAATTCTGGGTTGAGACCCCAGTGCATGATGGGACAAAAAACATTGTCGCAGGTGGTTCTGGGTACAGCCTCCCCCTCCCTCCCTGAAAGCAACGGCAGACAACCATTTCGTGCCTTTTTTCCTGAGTGAACTCTGCAGACTCCATACCGCAGCAAGCATGGATCCCGCTCAGCTCCAGAACGCAGTCATGAACATTGTAAACACCTTGCGCGTTCTCGTGGAGTTTATGCTTACCCAGGACCAGAAAAAAAGAGGCGAGGAGGAGGAGGCGGCGACTGCAGCGCAGCGACAAGCGTGATGAGGACATGGACATGGACCGTGAATTCTCTCAGACCGTGGGCCCCGGTGCTTTGGAGATTATGATGTTAATGGGCCAGGTTATAGGCTTGGAACGCCAATTCTGGGCCCGGGAAACAAGCACAGACTGGTGGGACCGCATAGTGTTGCAGGTGTGGGACGATTCCCAGTGGCTGAGAAACTTTCACATGCATAAGGGCACTTTCATGGAACTTTGTGACTTGCTTTCCCCTGCCCTGAAGCGCCAGAATACCAAGATGAGAGCAGCCCTCACAGTTGAGAAGCGAGTGGCGATAGCCCTGTGGAAGCTTGCAACGCCAGACAGCTACCGGTCAGTCGGTAATCAATTTGGAGTGGGCAAATCGACTGTGGGGGCTGCTGTGATGCAAGTAGCCAAAGCAATCACGGAGGTGCTGCTACGAAAGGTAGTGACTCTGGGAAATGTGCAGGTCATAGTGGATGGCTTTGCTGCAATGGGATTCCCTAACTGTGGTGGGGCGATAGATGGAACCCATATTCCTATCTTGGCACCGGAGCACCAGGGTACCCACTACATAAACCGCAAGGGGTACTTTTCAATGGTGCTGCAAGCACTTGTGGATCACAAGGGACGTTTCACCAACATCCATGTGGGCTGGCCGGGAAGGGTTCATGACGCTCGCGTCTTCAGGAACACCAATCTGTTTAAACGGCTGCAGCAAGGTACTTACTTTCCGGACCAGAAAATAACTGTTGGGGATGTTGAAATGCCAATTGTTATTCTTGGGGACCCAGCCTACCCCTTAATGCCATGGCTCATGAAGCCATACACAGGCAGCCTGGACAGGAGTCAGGAGTTGTTCAACTACAGGCTGAGCAAGTGCAGAATGGTGGTAGAATGTGCATTTGGCCGTTTAAATGGTCGCTGGCGATCCTTACTGACTCGCTCAGACCTCAGCCAAACCAATATCCCCATTGTTATTACTGCTTGCTGTGTGCTTCACAATCTCTGTGAGAGCAAGGGGGAGACCTTTATGGCAGGGTGGGAGGCTGAGGCAAATCGCCTGGCTGCTGATTACGCGCAGCCAGACACCAGGGCGATTAGAAGAGCACACCAGGAAGCGCTGCGCATTAGGGAAGCTTTGAAAACCAGTTTCATGACTGGCCAGGCTACAGTGTGAAATTTCTGTTTGTTTATCCTTCATGAAAACCCGCCCCCTTTATTGACTCATTCTCTGTAAGGAACCCACCCTCCCCCTTCCCCCAGCTTGCTTTCAAAGGAAATAAAGTCACTATTGTTTAAAAATCATTTATTCTTTATTAATTGATTATAAAAAGAGGGAGAGAACCTGAGTGGGGTTTGGGAGGAGGATCAGTGGGAAGGAAAAGCCCACTAAAAAAAGGTTAAAAAAATGGCAGCCTTTTGCTTGGGCTGTCCACTGGGGTGGAATGGGAGGGTGTACGAAGCCTCCCCCCCCCCCCCCCGTGTTCTTACACGTCTGGGTGAGGAGGCTATGGAACATGGTGAGGAGGTAGGGGGGTTATACAGGGGCTGTAGCAGCACTCTGTTCTCCAGCAGCCGTTCCTGAAGCTCCACCAGACGCCGGAGCATGTCTGTTTGCTCACGCAGCAGCCCCAGCGTTGCATCCTGCCTCCTCTGATCTTCCTGACGCCACCTCTCATCTCGAGCGCCTCTCCTCTCCTCACGTTGGTCCCTTCTGTCCTCACGTTGGTCCCTCATGTCCTCACATTCACTGGCTTCTTTCCTATACTTGCAAACCGTGTCCTTCCACTCATTCAGATGAGCTCTTTCACTCCTGGTGGATTGCATGATTTCTGCAAACATCTCGTCTCGCGTCTTCTTTTTCCGACGCCTTATCTGGGATAGCCTTCGGGAAGGAGGAGGGAGGCTTGAAACATTTGCAGCTGCTGGAGGGAGTGAAAAAGGGAGAGAATTTTTTTAAGAGATACATTTTTCAGAACAATGCTTATACTCTTTCACTGTGACAAATACTATTCACATTACATAGCACATGTAATTTCTGTGCAAGGTCGCATTTTGCCTCTTAATATTGAGTGCCTGTGGCTTTGCTGCTAGAGATCACAGACGCAGGTCCGGGCAACAGAATTCAGCTTGCATGCTGCCATGGTAAGCCACTGTCTTTAGGCTTCTGTGCCCTGCTTTCCCACATACCAAGCAAAGCCCGTTGTGCTGCAGTTTTCCTGTTAACCTTCAGCAGCAGAAAACAAGCTAACACCACCCCACCATCCAATTCTCTGGGATGAGTGCTTTATCCCTCCCCCCACCGCGTGGCTGGTATCAGGGAAGATCCCTGCTAGCAAAACGCGAAAAGCTCTGGGCCAATCCTCCCCCCCCCTTTGCACTTGGCTAAATGCAGGGAAGGATTTCTTTTCAGCCACAGGCAAACAGCCCAGTAGGAACGGCCACCTCTGTCCCCTTAATTAAATTCCCGTATTTCAACCAGGTTACCCTAAGCGATATCACTCTCCTGAGGATTACACAGCAAGATAAAGAACGGATGTTGCTTGAATGCCAGCAAACACCGGGACCATACGCTGCCAGACTTTGTCATGCAATGATACCAGATTACTTGCTACTAGCATGGCGTGGTCAAGTGTCCTACCATGGAGGACGGAATAAGGCTGCACTGCCCAGAAACCTTGTGGCAAGGCTTTTGGAGTACCTCCAGGAGAGCTTCATGGAGATGTCCCTGGAGTATTTCCGCTCCATCCCGACATGTTAACAGACTTTTCCAGTAGCTGTACTGGCTGTGAATGCATCCCAAGTGCTCAGGGCAATTAATCATTAAAAATGCTTGCTTTTAAACCATGTTTTATATTTTAAAAAGGTAAACTCACCTGAGGTCCCTTCCATGGGGTCATGGTCTTGGGTACTGGCTTGGGAGGGTACTTCAGTCAGGGTGAGAAACAGATCCTGGCTGTTGGGGAGAACGGAGAGCTGGGTGCTCTCTGCCATCTCGTCCTCCTCCTCCTCCTCCTCTTCCCCTTCCGCGGAATCATCAGGTGTACCTGATGAGATTATCCCCATCTCGGAATCCACAGTCAGAGGTGGGGTAGTGGTGGCGGCCCCCCCTAGAAATGCATTTAGCTCGGCGTAGAAGCGGCATGTCCGCGGCTCTGACCCGGAGCGACCGTTTGCCTCCTTTGCTTTTTGATAGGCTTGTCTGAGCTCCTTGACTTTCACGCGGCACTGATCTGAGTCCCTATTGTGGCCTCTCTCCATCATGCCCTTGGAAATTTTTTCAAAAGTTTTGGCATTTCGTCTTTTCGAACGAAGTTCTGCTAGCACTGAATCCTCTCCCCATATAGCGATCAAATCCAGTACCTCCTGTACGGTCCATGCTGGTGCTCTTTTTCGATTATCAGCCTGCATGGTTACCTGTGCTGATGAGCTCTCTGTGGTCACCTGTGCTCTCCACGCTGTGCAAACAGGAAATGAAATTCAAATGTTCCCGGGGCTTTTCCTGTCCACCTGGCCAGCGCATCCGAGTTCAGATTGCTGTCCAGAGCGGTCACAATGGTGCACTGTGGGATAGCTCCTGGAGGCCAATAACATCGAATTGCGGCCACACTAACCTTAATTCGGATTGACAATACCGATTTTGACGCTACTCCGCTCGTCGAGGAGGAGTACAGAAATCGAATTAAAGGGCTCTTTAATTCGAATTAAATGGCTTTGTTGTGTGGACGGGTCCAGCGTTAATTCGATTTAAAGCAGCTAAATCCGAATTAAAGTCGTAGTGTAGACCAGGCCTATGTACTATACTCTGAAATGTAGGTATAATATATTTCCAGTTGATTTATTTTATAATTATATGGTTAAAAATGAGAAAGTAAATTTTTCAGTAAGAGGGTGGCTATGACACTTTTGTATTTTTATGTCTGATTTTGTAAGCAAGAGGTGAAACTTGGGGAATGGAAGACAAATGAGACTCCTGAACGGGGTACACTAGTCTAGAAAGGTTCAGCCACTGATCTAGTCTAACCCCCAGCCAAGATGCAGGATTTATTTTGTTTATTTGCATCACTACAGCCTAACACCAACCTGTCTCTAATCAAGAAATCTCTTACAGGCCCTAAGTTGCAAGACGGGCTCTTCTGTTTCAAGTCTGTGATGTAATCCTCAATGCCTGTGTGTTCCTTGTGCGTGGAAAAGGAATCTCTCTAGGAATGCAATGAGTCTCAGATAGTGATAAGACCTATCCTCACGGGAGAGCTGGAAGCTGTTAAAAAGATCTAGAGCTTCCCCACCACCTCCAGTTAGCTGTATGGCTACGGGCCGGGCTCTACACCCAAAGAGCAACAAGGGAAGAGGGGGAAAGAGGTGAATAAAAATTTAATTAGTATAAAGGAACAAAAAAGAAAAGAAAAAAGAAACCCAAAGGACACAAAGTAAAAGCAACAAAAGAAACTAAAAAGTAATGATTAACACGTATTTAGTGCATTAACTTAACAACGCTAGCTGAAGCAGCAGACGTTCCAGCACCCTCACTGGTAGCAAGGAGGAACTGAGGGTAGGGAGAGCCAGCAGCATCCCTTATACCATGCCATGCGGGCACCACTGCAGAGGGCACCAGAGCCAGTCCCCTACAGATACTGCTAAGGGGAAAACTTCCAGCACCGATGCATTTGGTGAGCACACACACCTAACATGGAATAGACATGAGCAAGCACTCAGAGCTAAAAGGAACAATTAGCAAGTATTTAGTGATCCGACAGACAATTAAAATCTCTGTCTCTAGCTGGGGCAGTAGAGAAGGAACTGAGGAGGGTTCACCCCGTGCAATGCTGGTTAGCCTTGGGGCAGAGCACAAGAGCGGGACAGCGCACATGCAGGCCAAACAGACACGGCTACCAAAAGTTCTCTGCTCAGCAGGGCAGGGATACAAGCACACCTACAGTGGAGCCCACAGGGACAGACATCTCAAAGAACCATTGTTACTTTACAAGGTGGGTAACTTCTTATCCCATTTAAAATGTGCTGTATTGATATCATACACGGCTTTTTTTTTTTTTTTTTTGTTCCAGGGCATGATGTATGGGGCGATGCCCAGATAGCTGCTTTACAGATGTCCGTGATGGGTACATGTTTGAGAAAGGCTATCGATGTGGACATAGCTCTTGGAGTGTGTGCGAAGTCCGGAAGGAGCTTGCAGATTGTAAGTTTGGTAACAGTTTGATACAATTGGAAAGTCTCTATTCGGAAATGGTTTGGGGTCTTGATCGTTCTGTTGTGGATATGAATAACCTGGATGATTTTCTGATTGTTTTTGTTCTCTCTACATAGAGCATCAGCGCTCTGCAGACATCTAACAGGTGAAGGGACGCCTTCCTGTTGTCGGCGTGCGGCTTGGGAAAGAATACAGGTAAGTAAATGGGCTGGTTGAGATGGAAGAGGGAGGTGGCCTTGGGTATGAATTTAGGGTGTGGGTGTAGGATGACTTTGTCCTTGAGGAACGTGGTATAAGGTGGATGTGTCATTGGGGCACCCAACTCTCCCACCCTTCATACTGATGTGATAGTTACTAGAAAGGCGAGAGTTTCGAACTGCTCAGAATTCCAGTAGATTTATGTGGAGATTTGACTCCTCTAGGGACCAGCGACCCTGGATGGTGTTGTCGTCCAAGCGTGACCCCTATCCTACCAGAGAGGAGTCCGCGGTGATAGTAACTGATGGGTTTTCCCTTTGGAAGAAAACGCCTGAGCAGATGTTTGTTTTGTCCACCATGTGAGCGAGTCTTTCACGCTGCTGGGCATTGTAAGCCGTCTGCAGATCGAGTGTCTGTGAGGAATGTAGACAGCGCGCAGGCAGGTTTGTAGACATCTCCTATGCAGCCTGGCATGTTTCATGACAAATGTGGTAGCCGACATGTGTCAGAGAAGTTGTAGGCACGTTTCTGGCAGATGTTTGTGGGCTGTGTCTTACTGTTGTGATTAGGTTTGTTAAGGCAAGAAACCGTTGTTGGGGTAGCCATGCTGATGCCATGACACAGTTGAGGTGTGCCCCTATAAAGTCCAGTTGTTGGGTTGGGGTCAGGGTGGATTTCTGTAGGTTGGTTTGTAACCCTAGGTTTTAAATAAGGTTAGAATGGTGTGCGTGGCATGAGCTGCCTCGTAATATGTCGGTGCTTTTAGCGGGCTGTCGTCTAGGTAGGGGAATATGGTCACACCCTGCTTGCAAAGATCTGGCTGCTGCAGCAGCCAGTACTTCAGAAAAAACTCTGGAAGCCGCAGAGGGGCCGAAGGGAAGTACCTTGTAGTGGTAGTGTAGGTTGCCCAAAGTGAATCTTAGGAATCTCCTATGCGCCGGGCGGATAGCGATGTGAAAGTAAGCGTGCTGTAGGTCAAGGCCAAGAGCCAATCTCCTTTCTCCGATGCAGAATTACGGTTGCTAGGGTTACCATCTTGAAGTACTGTGTTCCCAAGAACTTGTTCAGTTTGAGTAAGTCCAGAATGGGCCTCCATCCACCTGTTTTCTTCAGAGAGTGAGAAAGTAGTAGGAGTAGAACCCCCGACCCCTGTGCTGAACTGGTACTGACTCCATAGTACCTAATTGCAGGAGATGGTGTATTTCCTGCTGTAACAGGTACTTGTGAGATGGGTCCCTGAAGAGGGATGGGGAAGGGGGGGATAGGTGAAATGGAAAGAAAGGGGATGGAATAGCCCTTCTGTATAAACACTGCTCTACAGCCAAAATGCTTCTGAAATAAATGTAGTCAAACTTTACTAATTCTGGGTCACTGAGAATGAAAATGATGCTTTAAAAAGTGTCAACCCTTTTGCTGATTTTTAAAGCGTTACAGAAACAGGACAGGTGAAATATCATGTAACAACCATAAACACAAGCAAAGACCTAGGTTTACAATTTATGATTAAAACTCTACTATCTACACAATATACATAGACATAAAATGTAAAAACTTAAATATCTTAGAAACAGTAGCCAGTTGTTTTGTCATATTTGAATTCAGCACATCAAAATACATAATAAATAGCACATTTTATCTCTGAAGCAGATGACTTCTCAAAAATTGTAGACCAGTGTAATTTCCAGAACCCATTTGTCTGTGGTGATGGTTCTCCAGACTTGGTAAAAGGCATCCCCAAATGGGCTGGAAATCAGTGGGACCAGCGGGAAGGCATACATGAGGTCGTCCCTCCAAGGTAGCTAGAACGCATCCGAGATGGAGCCCGGACTGTGTTTCTGGAAGGAGCAGAATGCTGGGACACTTCCTGGTGCTCCTGGTAGCGAATAGGTCCACCTGGGGAAAGCCCCTCCTTTGGAATACGGAATCTAAGACATCCTGATGAACTGACCATTCGCGGTTAAGAAACGACCTGCTGAGATGGTCTGCAATCTCATTCTGCAGGCCTGGGAGATTATTCAACTGGAGGCGTCCTGAGTGGGCTATACAGAGATCCCAAAGCTGGAGGGCTTCCCGACAGAGAGAGGAGGAGCTGGCTCCACCCTGTTTATGTAAAACATGGCAGTGGTATTGGTCAGTCAACACGGCTATGGAGTGACCTTGAAGTCTGTCCTTGAAGGTCTGGCAGGCTAGTCTCACCACTCTGAGTTTCCTTTATATTGATGCTGAGCAGGATCTCGGACTGCGACCACCTGCCCCGCGTCTGTAGATCTCCTAGGTGGGCCCCCACAACCCATGTCTGATGCATTCGTTACCAAGGTCATGGACGGCTGAGGATCGCTGAATGGGACTCCTTTGCAAACCATGTGAGGGTCCAGCCACCAGCGCTAAGGTGTCTAGGACTCGTCCTGGCACTGTTACTCCCAAGTCCAAAAACTGTGTTGGCCTGGATGATAAACTGAGGCGAGCGAAGCCTGGCGTGGCCTGAGTCTCAGTCTGGCATGTCTGACCACATAGGTGCAGGCTGCCATGTGTCCGAGGAGACTCAGGCATACCCTTGCAGTCGTGGTGGGGTATCGCTTGAGAGTCTGAATGATTCCTGTTAGTGCTTGGACTCTGGACCCCGGTAGTATCGCTCTCACATGAACCAAGTCTAGCACAGCCCCAATGAATTCTATTATTTGGGTCACTGACAGCGTTTTGTCCACGTTGAGGAAGAGACCCAGTCTCTGGAAAGTATTTGTGACTAACTGGACTTGGGACTCCACCTGCTCCCTGGAGCGCCCCCGCAGCAGCCAGTCATTGAGGTAGGGATACACCTGTAGCTGCCTCTTGCAGAGAAAGGCCGTGACATACACTTGGTGAATACTCGGGGGACAGTTGGTAAAATGAATGGGAGCTCCGTGAACTGGTAGCGCTTGTGATTGACCACAAATCTCAGGAAACTTCTGTGGGCCGGACAAATGGCTATGTGGAAGTACACATCTTTCATGTCGAGGACGGCATACCAGTCCCCCAGATCCAGGGAAGGAATGATTGAGCTCAGGGAGACCATGCGGAACTTCAACTTTACCATAAACAGTTGAGTCCTCGCAGGTCTAAGATGGGTCTGAGGAAGTAATGGGAATAGAACCCTTTCCCCCTTATCTCCTCCACTGCCCCTAAGGGGAGGAGCAATTGCACCTCCTGTACAAGGAGTTACTTGTGAGAAGGGTCCCTGAAGAGGGACAGGGACGGGGAACGGGGCTGGGAGGAAAGGGAGGAGCAGAATTGGAGAAAAGACGGTTGCTCACCTTTGTAACTGTTGTTCTTCGAGATGTGTTGCTCATACCCATTCCCATTAGGTGTGCACGCGCTGAGTGCACCATCGTCTGAGAACTTTTACCCTAGCAACACCCAGTGGGTCGGCTGTGGAGCCCCCTGGAGTGGCACCTTCATGGCGCTGGATATATACCCCAGCCGACCCAGTGCCCTCTCAGTTCCTTCGTGCTGGCTACTCCGACAGAGGGGAAGGAGGGTGGGTTTGGAATGGATATGAGCAACACATCTCGAAGAACAACAGTTATAAAGGTGAGTAACCGTCTTTTCTTCGAGTGCTTGCTCATATCGATTCCAATTAGGTGATTGCCAAGCCTTACCGAGGCGGTGGGGTCAGAGTGAGATATCGCTGAGTGCAGCACCGTTGAACCAAAGGCAGCATCGTCTCTGGACTGCTGGACTATCGCATAGTGAGAGGCAAAAGTGTGCACTGAAGACCAAGTGGCAGCTCTACAGATCGCCTCTATCGGAACCTGGGCCAGGAAAGCAGCCGACGAGGCTTGAGCCCTTGTGGAATGGGCGGTGAGGGGCTTGGCCAGGACGTCGGCGAGGTCGTAGCAAGCACGGATACAGGATGTAATCCAAGAGGAGATGCGCGGTGAGGAGACCGGGAGGCCTTTCATCCGGTCGGCCACGGCAACAAAGAGTTGGGTCATCTTTCTGAACGGCTTCGTACGCTCAAAATAGAAGGCGAGGGCCCTACGAACGTCGAGGAACTGCCCGCCGAGTAGCATGTGGCTTCGGATAGAAGACCGGGAGGAAAATCTCTTGGTTGACATGAAAAGTTGAAACCACCTTGGGAAGGAAGGCAGGGTGAGGGCGTAGCTGCACCTTGTCTTTATGGAAGACCGTGTACAGTGGTTCCGAAGTGAGGGCTCTGATCTCGGATATGCGCCTCGCCGAAGTGATAGCCACAAGGAAGACTGTCTTCCAAGAGAGGTACAGAAGGGAGCAGGTGGCCATCGGCTCAAACAGGGCCCCCATAAGTTTGTAGAGGACCAGGTTAAGGTCCTACATGGGGACCGGTTGCTGCACCTGCAGGTAGAGACAGTCCAGTCCCTTAAGAAACCTACTGACCATAGGGTTGGAGAAGGCCGAGTGTCCATGTTCTCCTGGGTGGAAAACCATGTTCTAGGCTGCCAGGTGCACCCTAATGGATGATATCGCCAGACCCTCTAGCCCCTGTGGCATCGTCCTCATCTTCCCTAGATGAGGCAGTGGCCGGGACAACTATCTTGGGTCCCCCTCCAATAGACCTCCATGCCCACCAGGGGCCTCCTGCGTAGAGTGGCACGAAACATGAACCTCCAAGAGGAGGAGGTGATAGAGTTGGAGGACCCAGTCGTAGACATTTTATCAGCGGAGACCCCATCCCGAGTGGCTTTACCACTCATTCGTACTATACAGACCGCAGCCAGAACGATCTGGAAAGTGCCTGCATCCATCCCTCTAACTGCTAAAAGGGGTGGAGAGGAAATACTTTGTCCCCTCCAAGGAGTATGAGTACCTATATACTCACCCTCAGCCCTGTTCACTAGTGGTGGCCTTGGTGAACGAGAAGGAGCGACATGGGCAACAGACGCCGGCGCCCAAATCGAAAGACACCTAGTGCCTCGATTTGTTCGGCCGCAAGATATACTCTTCCGGGGGGCTGCAGCTCAGGGTCACGAACCAGCAGGCGCTCCTGAGCCGCTATGACTACAATTCATGGAACTCCATGTTAAATTCTAAGGCGCTAGTACACACTGAGGGGCTCGGTGTGCCGCTGGGGGATCCGGGCTAAGAGCCACCTCCATTAGGAGCTGTTTCAATCTAAAGTCCCGCTCCTTCTTGGTTCAGGGCCGGAACCCCTTGCAAATTTTGCACTTGTCTGCCTGGTGGGACTCCCTCAGACACTTCAGGCAGGAGTTGTGGGGCTCGCCCGTTGGCATAGGCTTAGCACAGGCTGAACGCCCAGAGCCTTGGGCATGATCCCAAATGGCAGACGGGAAGAGACCCCTTCCAACCCACTACTCTAAGTATACAACTATAAACTACAAACTATGACTATAAGTATAACTATACTAAAACTACAACAAACAACCAACAACAACAACAAAACAGTTAACTACAGAAGAGAGAAATGCTAGGGAGAGTGGAGAGCAGCGAAGCCGCACTCCACAGTTCCAACGACCGTCACAGGCGATAAGAAGGAACTGAGGGGGTGCTGGGTCAGCTGGGGTATATATATATCCATATATCCATATATCCAGCACCATGAAGGCACCACCCCAGGGAGCTCCACAGCCGACCCAATGGGTGTTGTCAGGGTAAAAGTTCTCCAACAATCGTGCGCACACCTAATTGGAATCGATCTGAGCAAGCACTCGAAGAAGAATCTCACACCTGTACAATGCGAAGGACCCAACATCCAATGTTATAAAGGGACCACGCACAGTAGAAGTGAGAAACACTGTTTTCTAAACAGGGGGAAGGATCCAGTATGGAGTCTGGCAAGCCGTCGTCGGGCGTCCCTTCAAAACCCTTGTTTGGATCCCGACTGTGGCTTAGTTGGGCCCTGGCCCAATGACTGGTTTGACGGCTTATGTCTATTGTTCCAGCCCCTACGGTGGTAAGAGTCCTGCCTTGGGTGGGGTTGATATTGCCTCTGCTGCTCCTGGGGTGGAGGCTTGAAAGGTTCTCTCTGGGCAGCAGGCATGTGCATCCCCAGAGACTTCATTGTTGCCCTTGAATCTTTGAGGCTATGGAGCCTCGAGTCTGCCTGGTCTGAAAACAGCCCTGCACCCTCAAAGGGAAGGTGCTGCAGGGTCTGTTGGACCTCTGGGGGGAGACCAGAAGCCAGGAGGTTCTCCTGATGACCACCTCTGAGGAGATGGTTCGTGCCGCAGAGTCAACCACGTCAAGGGAGGCCTGAAGGGACATCCTGGCGACCGCCTTCCCCTCCTTAACCAGTGCTGAGAACTCCACTCTTGATTCCGCAGGGAGCATCTCTTTGTATTTGGACATAGCGTCTCAAGAGAGTTAAAGTTACACCTGCTAAGGATAGCCAACCAGCAGGCTATCTTCAGCTGTTGGCCCCCAGCAGCATACACTTTTCTGCCAAAGAGGTCCATACATTTGGCCTCCTTAGCCTTGGGAGCCGGCCCCTGTTGCCCCTGGCACTCCTTCTCATTCACTGCCGAGACAACCATGGAGCAAGGGTGTGGGTGGGAGAATAAAAATTCCCCTTGGAGGGGACAAAGTACTTCCTCTCCACGCCCCTGGCAGTGGGCGGAATGGAGGCTGGAGTCTGCCACAGGGTCTTCTTGTTATTCTGGATCGTTTTAATTATTGGCAGCGCCACTCCGGAGCGAGAACGTCCCCCATTGGGTCCTTCAATTCCGTTACCACCTCCTCCTGTAGACCCATATTACGGGCAATGCGGCAGAGTAGGTCCTGGTGAGCCCTGTGGTCAAGGGGCGGAGGATCTGAGGCCAACACTCCTGACATCACCTCATCAGGTGAGGATGATGAGGTGGCAAGCAGGAGAACAGGGTCCTCATGGCCCTCTATCTGCCCGGCTTGTTCCTGGGCTGTGCTAGGCTCCCCCGTTGTTCCAGCCCAGTCAGGAGTGTCCTGGGATACCAGTGGCACTGGAGCCGCATCCCCTGACTGTTCTGCAGTTTGAGGGGGCGGCCTGGCAAGGGTCACTTCCGTCACCAGAGGGGCAGGTCTATCCCTTGGTGAGTGGGAGGGGTGATGTCCCGAGGCCACTGACATGGAAGCTCTTGACGGGGGACCCTGGGCCTGGTTAGCTCAGGGGATCCAGAAGGGCCATTGTGCGGGGGATGGCTACTGTGGTTGCCAGGCCATTTAGACATCTCTTTGGCGCTTCCCTGACCTATGCCTACTGCGCCTTGAATAAAACGATTTGGCCTCAGAGTCTGAGGAACCCTAGGGTGATGACCAAGGTGGTGCCAACGACCCCTGTGCTGGCGGTCAGTGCCATGAAGAAGAGGTTGGGGGGGGGGATCAGTGTCGCGACGACTGAGTCAAGGATCAGTGACAGCTGTCCCTCGATCTAGACCGGTGCCACGCGTACGGTGCTGGGGAGTGGTTGTTGTGCCCCAGTGCCGATTCTCTGAGGGTGTCCTAGATCAGTGCCGACCCATCAGTACTGGAGATGTAGGTCCCCTCTCTCCTGGTGCCATGCAAACTTGTACTGTGGGCGGTGCTGGGGAGTGGTGGTGTGGGGATGCGGATCAGGGACAGTGCCGGGAACGGCATCAAGGATCACCGCATCATTGCGGGCTTACGTCTAGATGGTACCAGTCTAGGCGGTGCCAGAGGCTTCTCTCTGATAGTCGAGGGCTGAGGCGCCGTAATTTCGACGAGGTCCTTGGCAGCCTCAAAAGTGTCCAGGGTGGAGGGTGGCTCCAACACCTCCACCAGGCACTGCCCCGCCGGAGAGTCACTAAGTGCCAGACTCAATACTGCCTGGGGCACCAGAGTCAAAGGCACAGAATCCTGCTGCTTGGTGGCCAAGTCTTTCCTTGGGAGCCGCACAGCATCCCCCGATGATCTCGCAGCCCTCTCAGGAGAGCGCCCCCCCCCCATCTGTTTTCTTATGTTGCTTGCGTGGCACCAGGGACATGGAGCAGCGCCGGGGCACTGCTCCTTGCTGCGGTGCCAGGGATTTTCAGTGCCAAGGGTCTCTCCCCCTGGAGTCCTTCTTCGGCACCGAGTCGCAGACTGATGCCGGGGCACTCCACACCAATGAACTCGGTCCCGGGGCTGGCCGGTCCGGTGCCATGGGACCGAGTGCGGCTTCCATCAATAGTGGTTTTCAACGGAAGTCCCGCTCCTTCTTGGTTCTAGGCTTGAACCAAATCTTGCAAATCTTACAGTGCTCTGACCGATGCGCCTCCCCAAAACACCTAAGGCACGAGTCGTGGGGATCGCTATTGGCATAGGCTTCCGGCAAACACCGCAAGACAAACCCCAGGGCTTGTGGCATGCCCCGCAGCCCAAGGCGGGGTGATGGGATACAAACGATCCCGGTCAACAATCACTACTACTAACTAAACTAAGGCTAGGTCTACACTGGGGGGGGGGGGGGTCGACCTAAGATACACAACTTCAGCTACACGAATAGCATAGCTGAAGTCGGCATACCTTCGGTCGATTTACCTGGCCGTGAGGACGGCGGCGGCGAGTCGACCGCTGCCGCTCTCCCGTCGACTCCACTTCCGCCTCTCGCCGCGGTGGAGTTCCGGAGTCGACGGCAGAGTGATCGGGGATCGATTTTATCGCGTCTACACTAGACACGATAAATCGATCCCCGATAGATCGATCACTACCCGCCCATCCGGCGGGTAGTGTAGACGTACCCTAACAACTAAAACTACAAAGAACTAGACCCTAGGCTAAGGGAGCACTTGCAAGCAAGTGAACGCAGTTCCAACGGCAGCCACGGACAGTAAGAAGGAATTGAAAGGGGGGGGTCAGATCGGCAGGGTCATATATTGAGCGCCATGAAGTCGCCACTCCAGGGGGCTCCCTAGCCAATCTGATGGGAGCAGTTAAGGGAAAAGTTTCCAACGACCAAGCATGCAGGGCGCGCACACCTGATTGGAACCAACATGAACAAGCACTCGAAGAACCACCAAACTTTTCACAGGAAAGGGTTGGTTTTGATCAAATTACAAAGGGTGAATATAAACAAATAATACAAGTATGTAGGGACAAAATTAGAAAGGCCAAGGCACAAAACAAGATCAAACTAGCTAGAGACATAAAGGGTAACAAGAAAACCTTCTACAAATACATTAGAAGCAAGAGGAAGACCAAGGACAGGGTAGGCCTGTTAGTCAGTGGGGGGCGGGGAGAGAAACGATAACAGAAAATGTGGAAATGGAAGAGGTACTTAATTACTTCTTCGTTTCAGTTTTCACTAAGAAGGTTGGTGGTGATTGGACGTCTAACATAGGGAATGCCCGTGAAAATGAGGTTGGACCAGAGGCTAAAATAGGAAAAGAATAAAGTTAAAAGTTACGTAGACAAGTTAGATGCCTTCAAGTCACCAGGGCCTGATGAAATGCATCCTAGGACATTCAAGGAGCTGACTGAGGAGATGAGAGTCATTAGCGATTATATTTGAAAAAAGTCATGGAAGACTGGAAAAGGGCAAATATAGTGCCAATCTATAAAAAGGGAAATAAGGACAAACCTGGGGAATTACAGACCAGTCAGCTTAACTTCTGTACCCAGAAAGTTAATGGAGCAAATAATTAAGGAATCCATTTGCAAACATCTAGAATAAGGTGATAAGTAACAGTCAGCATGGATTTGTCAAGAACCAATCTTGTCAAACCAACCTGATAGCTTTGACAGGGTAACAAGCCTTGTGGATGGGGGGGGGGGGGGGGGGGAGAAGCGGTAGACGTGGTATATCTTGACTTTAGTAAAGCTTTTGATACTGTCTTGCATGACTCTCTCATAAACTAGGGGAAAGCAATCTAGATGGAGCTACTAGAAGATGGGTGCATAACTGGTTGGAAAACTGTTTCCAGAGAGTAGTTATCAGTGGTTCACAGTCATGCTGGGAGGGCATAACAAGTGGGGTCCTGCAGGGATCAGTTCTGGGTCTGGGTCTGTTCAATATCTTCATCAATGATTTAGAACAGTGGTTCTCAACAAGGGGTCCAGGGTCCCCTAGAGGGGCCATGAGCAGGTTTCAGGGGGTCCACCAAGCAGGGCCAGCATTAGACTCGCTGGGGCCCAGGTCAGAAAGCTTCAGCCCCACCTCATGGGGCTGAAGCCTGAGACCTTGAGCCCCCCACCACCCAGGGCAGAAGCCAAAGCCTGAGCAGCTTAACTTCACAGGGGCCCCTGTGGCATGGGGCCCCAGGCAACTGCCCCACTTACTACCCCTAACACAGGCCCTGACTTATATATGCAGAAAACAGGTGGGCCGTGGAATTTTTAATAGCATGTGTGTGTGGGGGGGGGGGGGCTCAGAAAGAAAAAGGTTGAGAACCCGATTTAGATAATGGCATAGAGAGTACACTTATAAAGTTTGCAGACAATACCAAGCTGGGAGGGATTGCAAGTGCTTTGAAGGATAGGATTAAAATTCAAAATGATCTGGAGAAATGGTGTGAAGTAAATAGGATGAAATTTAACAAATGCAAAGTACTTCACTTAGGAAGGAACAATCAGTTGCACACATACAAAATGGGAAGTGACTGCCTAAGAAGGAGTACTGCGGAAACCGATTGGGGGGGGGGGGGGGGAGAACGGGACATAGTGGACCACAAGCTAAATACGAGTCAACAGTGTAACACTGTTTAAAAAAAAAAAAAAAAAAAAAAAAAAAAAGCACAAACATCATTGTGGGATGTATTAGCAGGAGTATTGTAAGCAAGACACGAGAAGTAATTCTTCTGCTTTACTCTGTGCTGATTAGGCCTCAACTGGGAGTATTGTGTCCAGTTCTGGGTACCACATTTCAGGAAAGATGTGGACAAATTGGAGAAAGTCCAGAGAAGAGCAACAAAAATTATTAAAGGTCTAGAAAACATGACTTATGAAGGAATATTGAAAAAATTGGGTTTGTTTAGTCTGGAAAGGAGAAGACAGAGGGGACATGATAACAGTTTAAGTACATAAAAGGTTACAAGGTGGAGGGAGAAAAATTGTTCTTAACCTCTGAGGATAGGACAAGAAGCAATGGGCTTAAATTGTAGCAAGGGAGGTTTAGGTTGGTCATTATGAAAAGCTTTCTGTCAGGGTGGTTAAGCACTGAAATAAATTGCCTAGGGAGGTTGTGGAATCTCCATCATTGGAAATTTTTAAGAGCAGGTTAGACCAACACCTGTCAGGGATGGTCTAGAAAATACTTAGTCCTACCACGAGTGCAGGGGACTGGACTAGATGCTCTCTCGAGGTCCCTTCCAGTCCTATGATTCTAATGTCTAGACTTAAACATTTAAGAAGTTTCAGCATTGTCAAAATGCCTCCATTTAACATTTTCAAAATAAAAAACAAACAAAAATCAGTTTTCTGATTTAAAAGGACTTAAAAAAATTAAGCAGAGTAAAAATTTCAGAAGCCATGGTCAATCATTTTAGAAAATTATCAAAACAATGTTTTGGTTGATTCAAACCAAGTTTGTTTGTTTTTTTTTTAATCCAAAACAGATGGACTCTGTCCTAATATAGGATGAGAGGAGGAAGTTTCACACCCAGCTCTAATTACAAATGAACTGGAAAGTAGTTCATTATCCTCACTTGTGAAGACACTTTCTTTCCAAATACAGATCAGAAATATATAGTGATGCAGAAAAGGCAGATATGTTCAATAACTATTTACTGTCTCCATCTGGTAATAGACGTTTAAAGGACCACTAAGATTCCCATTGTTCCCCACCTCCAATATTTTAGCCCCCTCCAAATATCAATTGTCTACCCTTTAATTTCTAGCTTGTAGCAATTGCCATCACTTTCCCCCCAGACCCCATGTGTTATGTAGAAATAAAAATTCTAATTGCGGTCTTCAGTTCTCAAAGTGGATGGGCTTTTAACCAGGGTTGTTCTCTCACTATTGTGACTTTTTGGGCATCTAGTAAATTCTTAACTCCCAATTTTGGGTCACATTTTTCCATCTGAATTTTTGTTAACAAAGCCGATAGCCTTCTGCTTTGGGAAGCTGGCTCTTTAGCAGCACCAAGTATGTTAGCGGTTAGGACTGTCTGCAGTTCATCCATAATGAATGTAATCAGGTCACAATCACTCCGGTCGGCAGCCACCACCTTCCAGGCCAGTGAGCAAGGCCCGTGTTTGAGAGTGGAGTCTGGACGTGTGCCACCACCTTTTGTGCTCCGTAACACGCTGTCAGACAAGGAGGAACTGTAACTGCCAAGGCCAAACCTAGAGTTCTGCAGTGTTACCTTCCATACTCAGCATGTCACTGCTCTCCAAGGGATTACAATGCAGCTGCAAGGTTAGACCTTGCTTTTTGCTCCCCCACCCTATCGGTTCAGTAACAGCTTAACCATTGAAGCAGCTCTAAGTTAAATATTTTACCATGGAAGTTGATGACGGAGCCAGCTAAGAGAGACTTGGGGTCTAGCTCCTTGTCAACTCACATCACAGAAGAGGCCAGCACAGTTGCTACAGGGCACCAAGGTCAGGGACCCCCAACTGGATTTAAAATAGTGTCTTCCATAATGCTGGTTTTCCAACAGAGGCCATTGCAGAAGCCTACTGCATATTAACAGCATTGTGACTGCAAATGACATTTTTGTAATAGCTTTGTTTTAAGAACCCACTGGGGCAGTTGCCTGCTATTCAGAGACTTGGGGGGGGATTAAGAGCAACTGAGTTTTCTGTTCAGAACTCCAGTTACTATATTGCTCCTGTGCATGGACGCGTTCGCCCCACCTAGGGGCAACCTGTGGAAATTGAAGAGCAGAAGGGCTGTGGATAGAGAGAGGCATAGTGAGCCAAGAATTGGGACTGGCACTAGAGTCGCTCATGGAAAGAGCTGGACCTCACCAGTATGAGAGGGAGGGGACTGTGAGAGCAGCTTTGCTATTAGCTAGTGGTCATGCCCTTAAGAATGAGTCCAAGAGCTGTCTGGTCTAGTAGGTTATGAAGTGCAGTATCTTCTGTGATGTAAAGAGCTGGCTGCACCCAGCCCTGTGTGCGTGCAGAGTAAACATTTACTTAACAGCCAGCCGACCAAACTAGCCCAGCTTCCCCACGGCTGACCCAGGAGTCAGGGGCGTGATACTGGCCCAAGGAATACATCCCTGGGGAAGAGCTCCACCAACCCATGCCTCACTGCCCACAGGGGGAGGATTACAAGGGCCAGCTTGTGGTCAAGACTGCTGTCACCAAAGGCCTCAGATCATGGGCACTGCCACTATTGGCAAGGGGACTCTCCCCAGCCACCTAGATTACAGGGTTGGGGGTGAAACAAAGAGCAGTGGAAGGGGGATGTTCTGCTGCTATGGGAATCTGGGATAAAAACCAGCCCATGCTACTGAGCTGGGCTGACAAGTGCTTCTTTTGTAGCCAAGAGGGAGTGTTCTTATGGTGCTCAATGTAGTGGCAACACCCTGGCCTATGCTGCCCTAGAGGGCTCATACACCCTAGAAAGCAACATGAATTCTCACACATACACCACCCACCCACCCCCCCGCCGAGTAGATCCTAGCTGAGAACCGCTCAATGGCGCATGGAAAGCAAGCTCAGGGGTGACCAAGCAGCAAGTGATCCGTTGTTGGGCAAACTCAACTCTTCTGCTGAGGGGGCACGACTGGAGAGGACACTAGCAATGTAGCCCCTACTACACCCAGGGCACAGCCAGGCTGAACAGGGGAATGGTGCAGACCCTAGAGTGAAAGTCAGACTCTGGTTCTGTGCCCACCTCTAATTAATGCTGCACCTTTGGGCAGGTCTGTTTGCTCTGGGCCTCAGTTTCTCCATCTGTAACAGGAAGATATTCCTCCACCTCTGTGAAGAGCTTGGGCTCAAATGGATGTGAAATGCTAAATGTTGCTTTTAGCAATACTCCTGCCTGGCTCACCAGCCGTTTTGAACCCAGGACCTCAAGCACCAAAGCCCAGTTTTCTAGCAGATCTCTCAGAAGTACTGAGTCCATGCTGCTGGGAGCAGTAGCAGAGAGATTAGTGAATTAGGAATGTTCCAGACCAGCTAGGCCTATGGCCAAAGCAGTGTTGATGTGCGCAGCAGTTCTATGTTGCCACCATTGTTAAGTGACAAGTGGTGGGGATTGGATCTAGGATCTCTGCTATAAAGGTCTCCATTCCTTGGCATTCATTAATCCAGTAGCAGATACAAGCAAAGGATAGGCCCAGTGTTTAGGGCACTAGCCTAGGACTTGGAGACCCCCCCCAGTTCAACTCCCTTACCTGCCACAGCCTCCTCGTGTGATCTTAGGCAAGTCCCTTAGTCCGTGCCTCAGTTCCTCCCACCTGTACAATAGGGATAAACAGCATGGCCCTACCTCACAGGGGTGCGTGAGGATCAAATACTGTAGCATCTGAGCTTCTCAGTCAATTTTAATTGGGAGTCATAGAATACTGGATAAATGCCTTCCATGGTCCTACCAGAGGACCAGCCCCTCACTGGTTTGTCTTACCCTGGCACTTGCCTCCAGCCAGTTCTGAAGGAGCAACTCCACTTTCCCCAGATACACACTTTAAAAACTTTATTTATATAAAAAAATCATTTTGTTTTAAAAGCATTACAAGAGCGCGCGCAGGAATCAGACAAAGAACAGGTTCCCCGCACCCCACAACAAGGGGTGCAGAAGAGAGCAAAATAGTCAGTTATTGGTTCCCCGCTGCAGGTGCTAAAGCAGTCTGTGGGGGAAAGGAGGAGTTTTTGGTTCATCTGGAATTAAAAAAGGAATTAGTGTTTTACATACATAAAAGAGTTAGACCCCAGAAAGACAGCTTGGATTTGTACTTCAGTCCCTTCCAAGCGAAAGAGGCTGGAAGCGACAAAGGTGGGGTTAGAGAGGCACAGAGATCTCCCAGCCCAGACCTTCTCCCTTGTGTAGTGCATGCACAGTGGGGGGAAAATGAGAATCCCATTTGAGCACACAAGACTAGAGCAATCCAGGTCCAGTTTGTGGCCTTAAGGGGAGGCTTACAGTTGCACTGTATGCAGAAGAGGGGCTAGGAACGTCTTCCATGGGGAGGCAAAGACACACCCCCTTCATCAGAGCACCCATGGTTTCCCCTTCCACCTGGCTGAATGGGGTGGGGAGGCCAAGACCACTTGGTATTCCCACCTAAGTCCCTGAAGCTTCCCAGTCTCAGCAGGCAATCCCATTATGTGCAGGCTGACAATGCTCTCCCTTCCCCACCTCACTCCAATGAGGATTTAGGTAGGACAGAGAAGCCCCTACTTATCCCCACAACCCAAACATTCCTGGGAATCCAGCTACCCCTTGTGTCCAGGGGAGGTATCAACACAGTAAGGCCAGAACCCCAAGTGGGGAGGAGAGCAGAAGCTAGTCTATGCCAGAGATCCCCAACTCCTTGAATCCAAACACACACCTCCTCCTCTACCAGGCGAGCGGGCCTACGAGTTGGAAGAAACTGTTTCACAGTGGCAAAGAAAGGCACGTGTCGAGAGACCGACAGACACTGCTGCATTCACCCAATGTGTATGATGGGGATAGTAGGAAGCAAAAACTGGCTTGGAACTATCACCACCCGTCCCAATCCATCACCCCCCTCCTCCCAGCATACCCCAAGCCATGGCACCTCTCAGACTTAGGACAGTTAACGAAACAGTGCATCTCTTAAAAAACCTGACACGCTCTTCCCATCGGAGAGCCAGCCCTGCCCCTGCTACATACCAGGATCTTCTCCCTCACATCCCTCGCCACTGTCTCCCAAGCTGGCTCCTCTCTCAAATACCTGCCCCTGAACAACCCATCCGGATGAACACTCACCCAGGCCCCACTACAGAGTAGGAAGCAAAGTGATCCAATCCCCACCCTTGCACATCCATTTACACACCTCTCCTCCCCCATATAAGAGGCAATAGGCCAACCAAACAGAAGTCCACTCAGGACAGACTTCCCCACAACCACCATCTGGCATCCAAATGCAGTCAATCAATCATGAGACAGGAGTATTGCGATTTCCCCCTCCCCCTCCCAGCAACTGCCAGTCCCTACCCCTCCCATCACCACTGCCTGGAATGTTCCTGTATTCCCAGCATCCTTTGTTGCAAAGTGATCACACAAAAATATATTCTATAGGCTAAGAGGCAGCGGTGGACTTGGACCCCTGCCTCCAGGAGCAGAGCTGATGTCTCTTAAAGGAAAAGCAATCCCAGTACAACAGGGCTCCACTGAGGTCCACCTTGCGCTGTGAGTGCAGCAGGAGATTGTGGCGTCAGAGGAGGAGTTCCTTGAAGAGCCTGCCTTAGTCGCTCCAGTGAGATCCCTCAAGTATTTGGTCTGCAGGAGTTGCTCTTGGAAGGAAAGATAAAAAGGCGTCCAAGGATCGAGGGGCAGCCGTCTACAGAAGGGAGTGAGGGGGCCCTGTCCGGATGTCCCCCACCCCCAGGCAGAAGGGGTGCAGAGGGCCAATCATTTGGCTGGGTAGTTGGCACAAGGAGTCCAGCAAAAGTAAGGTAAAAATCAGTCCATTCCACCACAAAGAAAGAGTTGTATATAACATACTATAAACCCAAACTGAGCGGAGGCAGGGAGGAGACTAGATCTTCTGCTGTGGAGAGAGAGAGAGGAGAAAAGGTTAGCACCGGGGGGGGAGGAGTTGTCATCAAGCAGGAGCACAATGCACACCAAGCAAAACAAATCAAGGTAGATTATGGTCACGGATCAGCAAGTGATTGGGATCTGGAATAGAGTATGATTTGACTGGCCAAGCACCACCAGATTGCCCAAGAAGGTTATCCTCCAGCTTCCTGGTGTACATGAGCAGGAGACTCAAAGGGAGTCTGGAACATACCATAGGCGGATAAGCCAACAGGTCGTCATCCTCCTCATGCAGGGAATCCTGCCTTTCATCCTCCTGCAGACACACATTGTTAGTGGGGTGTGGGGAAGGATGCAAGACACAGGAAGGGGAAAAGGGACACTGAGCTTGATGGGTTGAGGGGGAAGACGGGGACTGTCCAGGCAGCAGATAGGGCAGAGCAGTAAAGCAGAGTCATCTGACACAGCCTGGGTTCTCTCCTTGGCTCCTTCCAACACAGAGGCCAACAGGGTATGTCTACACTACAGGATTAATCCGAATTTATATAATTCGAATTTAGGAAACCGATTTTATAAATTCGAATGTATTCGGCCACACTAGGCACCATTAATTCAGTGGTGTGCATCCAAGCTACCGTAGTAGCATCGATTTCCAGAGCAATGCATTGTGGGTAGCCAATAACATCTAATTGCCAATAACATCGAATTGCGGCCACACTAACCTTAATTCGGATTAACAATACCGATTTTGACGCTACTCCTCTCGTCGAGGAGGAGTAAGAAATCGAATTAAAGGGCTCTTTAATTTGAATTAAATGGCTTCGTTGTGTGGACGGGTCAAGCGTTAATTCGAATTAAAGCAGCTAAATCCGAATTAAAGTCGTAGTGTAGACCAGGCCCAAGTATTCCTCTTCCAGTTTGCCTGTCCTGACCACCTAGGTCCAGAGCCCTTCCCTCCCCACGTGCCCCAGGTTTCTGGGATTCAGGAGAGCAGAGCAGAAGTAGCAGGGGACTTGAGAGGGGTAGCAGGTCTTACCATCAACGGTGCTCCCTTCAGCGGCTCCACGTCGCCCAGGTCTCCAGACCGGTCTAGGGTCCTATTGTGGTCTCTCTCCTCCAGTGTGGTGTAGTTGTTGTCTGGATTAGGAGGACACATGGCAAGTGAGACAGACCCCTCCAACTAGCAGCTGGGAGCTTAGGCTGCATGAAGCTGGTAGTGCCGGTCAAGAGCTATTTACAATGATTTTCCTGACCCTTTACACATTCCCTCCCTCGCCAGTGTTAGCTCAGATCTAAGCAGCAGGACATGTTCTAGGCAGATCCCCACATACTCTAGTCTGTGTGTCTGTGCCATAAGCCAGCTGCCAGTTTCTTACCTGGTCCCATGTTGCTCATCTGGATCTCCTCTCGGGAGGATTTCTTATCTAGAGGGAAAGGACGGGAGTTTCAGACACCACCCTCAAGGGTACTCACCCAGCCAGGCAAACTCTCAGGCAGCAGATAAGCTGGCTCATTGTTTGGGCTCACTCAGGCAGGCAAGAATTACCTAAGCCTGAGGTGAAGTCAGCTGGCTCACAAACCCAATGCAAGTTGCTATAGGGCCTTTACAAACACCAGCTACGTTCTCAGTCTAACCCATGGACTGTTAAGTTTGCTCAACACCTCTGACAATGTCTGTGCTCCAAACAGCTCCCAGTGAAACCACCAAGAGTGAGGTGCAGAGTCAGCTCTTGGAACACGGAGCCCACTAACTGCACTGGACAACATGTTGGGTTTTGCAGCAAGAGCAACTGAAGCAATCTGAACATAGGGGGTCAGCAGGTAGGACTGGACTTGTGAGGGCTGCACGGCTGTCTACAGGGCGACACATACCTGCTTTTTGGTTCCTGTCAATGAGGGGCAAGGTGCTGTCATCGAACGAGTTACCTCCCTGGCTCCGAGAGGCATTGTTTAGATTCACCTGAAACAGGAGAGGGGCCTGTAACATCCATGACCCCACACATCTCAGTTGCTTGATCACACGCACATAGGTCCCTTAGCCTGCGACACCAAGATACCTAGGCCTCTACAGCTGGAGCTCAGCAATAGCAGAATCTGGACTGATCCAAGTGTGCTGCCCTCTAGCGTCTGAAGGCCTGAAGAGTGGTCAAGCCCATCCCAGGGAAGTCTGGGTGCCGCTGACAGGAGAGGTTCAATATGCAGTGGAAGACAGGATTTGGCCTGGTGAATAAGCTTCTTTGCATTTTGACTCTTCTGCAAGGAGCTGTGAGAATAGCTGTCTATCAAGGGGGAAGTTTAGTGCCATCTAGGAACTTGCATGTGTATGTGGGATCCAGTATCTGAGCACCTCAGATACTGATCTCACACTAATCATGAAGCCCTATGGAAAGGCAGGACGTGCCCATCCCCATCTATCAAATGGGAATCTGACAGGGATTAAAGCCAGAATTCTAAGATCTGTTCCTAGAAAAGTAGCCAGATTGTCCGGAGTTCTCAGCACCCAACAGTATCTATTGAAAACAAGAACCTTCCCAGCCGCACTGAGAACGGGAGCTGCTGGCTTCCAAGTAACTGGCCCCACATGACTTGCCGAAGGTCACACAAGGAGAGCTGGGAACTGAACCCAGATGTCCAGAGTCCCAGGCCAGCACCTTAGCTACAGGATGGCCTTCCTCTCCAGGATTTTATATAAACACAGCTAAGATTTTGGCCCACCATGAGGCAGCAGGGCTACTGGGGGCACCAGGAGGGCAGGGCCAGCTTGTGTCCAGAAGGTTGGCCACTGCTCATCAGCAACAGGGAAGGAGTCTAAACATGAAGCATTATAGAAACATGCTAAAAGGTCCAGTGGAGTTCCAAATACGAACCTTGTCTCTCCCCACCCTCTGAAAGCCAATGACCCCTCACCAACAACCTCCCAGTCACCTCAGGTACCTGGAAGTCAGATTTCTTCCATCCTTCCTTCTCCAGTGGCTTCCGCAGTTCCTTATACCCCCAAATTGTCTGCAACACAAGGGCAGCGGCTCGGACTTCCCTCTCTGATCTGTTCCTGGAAAGAGAAAGACAAGAATGTGAAGATGCAGTACGGGGTAATATCCAGTCCCCTCTGAGTCATGCATGAAAAGACAGAGGGTGGGAAGAAAGGGGGCAGGAAGTCTCAGGCAAGCTTCCAGCATATCCTTCCCCTGGGACACACCTACCCAGATTTGTTGATCAGCACCAGCTTCTCGATGCCCTGAGTCTCACGCAGTTTTTTGGCGGCCTCCAGATTGTCCACAATGACCTCGTTGATGGTGTTCAGGATCGACACCACCGTGTCCTCAGACAGGTTCTTGGCTGGGGTCTGCTGCCCGCCTGGCAGGTTCTTCACTAGGTTGGGGATGGCATGTTTACCTGGAGTGGGGGCAGGTGGGAGAATTAGGTCAGTCACAACGGGATCAGAAGGCATGAGGAACGCTAAGCAGCCAGATGAATTGGGAGAGCCACGCAGGAGGGAAGATGAGTCGAGAGGATCATCCGGGATGGACAGAAGTGTTTGGTGATTCTTGGTTCTGATGCCTTTCCCCCTCCCTCCAGAAAGCCTACTGGAGGCATTCTGGAAGATAGCACAGCACCCCCCTGCCTCATGTTAGACGTGATTGGGGTCAGAGGAATGGAACAGAAGTCTGCAGTTTCCAGAGGAACGAGGGGCATCACAGTACCCTTGAGGTGGCAAGAGCAACAAGCAAGAACCATGACAACTCCTGGCTGATGCAGAGACAAGACATGCCCTCTGAGTGGAGTGCAGTGGGGGGTGGGGGAGGGGAGCAGCTACAGAGCAGACATTGCCTCCACGGCTCTTACCTATCAGTTCTTTGTTGCGGGAATCCACTGCCAGGTTACGCAAGGCGCCGGATGCTGCTTTCACCACCCGCTCACTGTCGTGGGTCAGGAGGTCAGCGACAGCAGAGAGCCCCTTTTCCTGGCGCAGCGCCGAACGGATGTACCGGCCATACTGCGGGGGGACGAGAGCAGGGTGCCACGGGGTTACAAGAGAAGGCAGATGACCGGTCCCCACTGACAGCATTATGCCTTCCCCCCCTTCCATCTCTAGGGCTGGCACCCAGCCCCATACATGCTTCCACTGAGTCACTCCCTCCCTCCCCCAACACTAAGCAAGGGTCCTCCCCAGGAGGCCTACAGGAATCATCCCACCCAAGCAGTCTGGTATTGAACAGCCAACACTAGATGCTACCAAGGTGGGCAATGCGCCCCAACAGCCTAATCAATGCAATACTACAATCGAACAGAAGTGTCCATTATGGCGCTGCTCACACCTTCATCTGACACAGCTAGTGACACCACATCAGAGACAGGATACACTGCTGGAGAGACCATTACCTGACATTTGTATTGCAGGGAGCATGGCAGAGGCCTCAACCAACTCAGGAGTCCACTGTGCTAGACATGTGGCAAGGGACAGTTCCCGTCCCAGAGAGAGTTTGAACCAAGAATACAATCCACTATGCAGTTATGGGCAACTCAACCGTGGACTAGAGAAAGTTGCATTTAATGCTGGGTCAACAGTCTGAAAAAGGAAAGCAGAGGCTCCCCAAGAAGCTAGGCCCCATAATAAGCTATGTTATTCAGACCGCTTGCACAGCACATGCAAGACGCTGCTTCAAAGGCACAGATAACTAGCTTAGCTGGCCTTCGGCATCTGACTCACAGCTGTGGGACTCAAGATTAAAGACACTAAGCACCCCTTTGTGGGTCACAGAAGTAGTTGTGGATGCTCCATGGGTCAGTGCATCCCTGCGCTGCCGATCGGAGATTTTAGGTAGCAGTGCTTGGTTGGGGCATGCGCACGCAGCAGCTGTCTCGCGGTGTCGTTGGCGCCTCTTGTAGCGCGCACACAACCCGACCCCCCTCCGTTCCTTCACCACCGAACAGTCAGATAGCAAAAACGCCGAAGCAGAGGGGAGGAGGGTGGGCAGTGGAGTATCCACAAGGGGACACATCTTGAAGAACTACCGTTACTGCACAAGGTGAGTAACTACTTGAGTAGTAGCCCTGTGGGTGCTCCACAGTGCCCCCCTGTGGATGGTAGGGGCTTCGGAGTTACCATGCTCTCAACCACTACACATGTAAGGCCAACTATGGTGTCTGACATAGCACCATGGGTGCTGGCATAGTGTTTAGCAAAGGTGTGCTCTGACGCCCAGGTGGCAGCTCTATAGATCTATTAAGGGGACATTGTTTAGGAAGGCTATTGATGTAGCCATAGCAAGTGTAGAATGAGATCTGATGCCTGAGGGATGCTCTTTATTGTGTAGTTGGTAGCAGGTTCAGATACAGGTGGAGATCCATTTAGCTAGTCTCTGGGTCGATATTGCACAACCCTTTGATTGTTCTGTTGTGGAGATAAAGAATCTAGGTGATGTCCAGAAGGGTTTGGTTCTGTCTAAATAGACTGCTATGGCTCACCTGACATCCAGTGCGTGGAGGGCAGCCTCCTGAGAATCCCTGTGTGGGTTAGGGTAGAATGAGGGTAAGTGCATCATTTGCTTTATGTGGAAGGATGTAGCTACTTTCGGCAATAATTTCAGGTGAGGTCGTAGCATGATTTTGTCTTTGGTGACTACAGCGTAGGGAGGTTCAGCCATCAGTGCCCCTATTTTGCGGACTCTTCTGGTTGATGTGATGGCCACCAGAAACACGACCTTCACTGACATATGTAGGAGAGAGCAGGTTGCTAGTGGCTCAAAGGGTGGTCTGGTGAGACATTTGAGTACATGATTCAGGTCCCATGGTGGTGTAGGTTGTCGGACTTCTGGATACATGTTCTGTATACCCACTAGGAAGCATCTCGTAAGTGGATGAGCGAAGGCTGATGTCCCCTCTGTCTTATTGTGAAAGGCTGTAACAGCTGCTAGATGTAATTTAACTGAGCTTATGGTCAAGACAGATTATTTGAATTCTAATATAGTAGATAGAGGCGCCGTGACCAAATCGGTTTGTTTTTGTTGGCACCACATCAAGAATCTCTTCCACTTCTGGAGGCAAGTATTTCTAGTGGTAGATAGTCTGCTGTTTAGTAATCTCTGTTTCACTCTTTCTGAACAGTCTAGTTCTCTATTTTGAAACCACGTAGGAGCAATGCTTGAGGTGGAACTTCTCCGGATTGGGATGGAGTGTTTGGCCCTTTTTCTGTGACAGAAGATCCCCCATAAGGCAAGTGTGTGTGGAGCACACACTGCCAGGCGCAGCAGGTAGGGGAAATCAAGTCTGAGCCAGGTGGGGACAATCAGGATGTGTGCTCTGTTGGTCCGTATCTTCTGAATCAGTCGCGAGATTAAAGATATCGGCAGGAATGCATACAGGAGTGATGTGTTCCACAATATGAGGAAGGCATCCCCTAACAATTTGGGTGTTAGACCTGCTCTGGAGCAGAAGAGAGGGCACTATTGGTTAGCCCCATTTCTGGAATATCATTGAGGACATTCATGTATTTCCCATTTGTGTTCCTCTGAGAAGTGTCTGCTTAGTGTGTCTGCTGTTGTGTTCCGGCACCCCGGTTGGTAAGATTGCCGTGATGTTTATGTTGTTGCGGATACACCAATTCCATAAGTTCAGGGCTTCTGTGCCTAGAGAGTGGGAGCAAGCTCCTCCTTGTCAATTGATATAGAACATGCATGTGATGTTGTCGGTTAGTATGTGAATTGATTTGTTCTGTAGGATTGGCAGGAAGTCATGGCATGCGTTGTGTACTGCTCTGAGCTCTAGGAGGTTGATGTGAAGTTGAGTTTCCATCACCGACCATAGAATATCAGTGTTGGAAGGGACCTCAGGAGGTCATCTAGTCCAACCCCCTGCTCAAAGCAGGGCCAATCCCCAGACAGATTTTTACCCCAGTTCCCTAAATGGCCCCCTCAAGGATTGCACTCACAACCCTGGGTTTAGCAGGCCAATGCTCAAACCACTGAGCGATCCCTCCCCCCACTTGCCCTATATGATGTGGTGGTCCAAATGAGCGCCCCAACCTATCAGGGATGCATCTATCGTGATAGTGAGTGATGGAAGGTCCTGTTGAAAGAGGATGCCCGTACAAACATTTTCTGGTTTCATCCACCAGTGTAAAGATGTGAGGACCTTTGGAGGCAATGTGACTCTTGCTTAGGTTGTGTTTGCTGGGCATATACACAGTGCTCAGCCAGCCCTGAAGATAGTGCATGTGGAACCTTGCGTGCCTTACGACGAAAGTCGTGCCCCCCATATGTCCCAGGAGCTGAAGGCAAGTCCTCACAGATGTTTGTGGACTCGTGGTGATCGTGGAAATGAGTGTTCATTGTCATGAACCTGTGGTTTGGTAGTATTGCCTTGGTTTGTACGGAGTTGAGGTAGGTGCCTATGAACTCCAGGTGTTGTGTCGGGGTTAGAGTAGATTTCTTTGAATTTATCTGCAACCCCAGCTTGTGGAACAGCTCTATGGTTATTTGTACCATGTGTGTCGCCTCCTCCCAGGTCATACCTTTCAATAGGCAGTCATCCAAGTACGGGAAGATACAACACAGAGGGGTGCTGAAGTGTGCAGCTACGACCGCGAGTGTTTTTGAAAAAAAACTCGAGGGGCAGTGGAGAGGCCGAAGGGTAGGACTCTGTATTGGTAGTGGTTGGATCCTCCTGTGAACCTCAAGAATCGTCTGTGGGCCAGACGTATGGTGATATGAAAATATGCATCTTGAAGGTCAAGGGCTGAAAACCAGTCCCCCTGTCTAGTGCTGGTATGATTGTGGCTAATGTGACCATTTTGAACTGCGGTAGTGGACAAATTTGTTTACCTTCCGGAGATCTAAGATGGGTTTCCATCCACTGCTTTTCTTTTTGGTGAGGAAATAGTTTGTGTAGAAACCCTTCCCTTCGTATTGATTTGGAACTCGTTCCACAGCACCCAGATACAGGAGGTGGTCCACTTCTTGTTGTAGGAGGTGCTCGTGAGAGGGGTCTCTGAAGAGGTACAGGGAAAGGGGGAGAGTGGGTGGTATGGAGAGAAACAGGAGAGCATAACCAGATCTTATGATCTCCAGTACCCATTGGTCCATTGTTATAGCTGTCAAAGTGTGGTAAAATGGGCGTAAGCTGTGGCAAGAGTGTCCGATAGCGCTTAGTCTGGGGGAGGTCATTCAGACTCTCGACCAAGACTTCAAAATTGAGGTTTGGTTATGGATGATTGAGAAGACGGGGCCTGATGTTGCGGGGCTCTGTCTTTGAGGACGTTGTTTATTCTGTTTATGGTCAAAATGCCACTGTTGTTGGGGGTGAAAAGACGCGTCTTTTTCTTTGATATGGTGTGTATCGGCATAGTTTGTTAGGTAGGGTGTATATGCCTAAGGTACGTAATGTGGCCTGAGAGTCCTTTATTGTATGTAAACCTCATCTGTTTTTAGAGTAAAAGAGCTTTCCGCTGTCAAAAGGAAGGTCTTCACCTTCAGCTGTAGTTCTTTCAGGATTCCCGATGCCTGCAACGAGGATGCTCTGCGCATCACTACTGCTGTGGCAGTTGTTTGTGCGGCTGTGTCTGCCACATCCATTGAGGCCTGTAGAGCCGTGCGAGCCATTATCTGTCCCTTGGTCATGATGGCCTTGAGCTGGGGACGTTTGTCTTCAGGAAGATCCTCCAAGAATTCCTGCAGTTTGCCATAATTAGAGAAGTCATGATTTGCCACGAGGGCAGCATAGTTCACCACCCTGAATTGGAGTGGGGCTGAGGAGTATATTTTACAACCAAAGAGGTCTAATCTTTTATGTTCCTTGTCCTGTGTGGAACAGAACTGGGGTTGCTTGCTGCAGTGATTGACAGCTTCCACCACTAGGGAGTTGGGCTGTGGGGAGGTGGAAGAGAAAGTCCATGCCTTTAGCTAGGATGAAGTACTTTTTGTCAGCCCTTTTACTGGTAGGTGGTGCTGATGCAGATGTCTGCCATATGGCCTCCGCAGGCTCCGTTATGGCTTCGTTAATGGGGAGAGCAATCTTGGCTGCAAATCCTCCAACCATCCGCCTCAGCCGTTTGTGCAGCTTCTCTTGTACCTCCTCTAGTGTGATCTCCTGGCTGACTGCCACCCTGTTTTGGGAGGTCGAAGCTCACTTCCTTGAGGTTTTGGAAGACTGAGGATTGCCTTTGTCAGAAGTTTTGCTGGTCTGTGACGGAGTTGTTGGTGTCTCCTGAGACACCATATTTTTATTTCCATCATAATCATTTTAATGTGGAGATCTGTCTCGCCATGCCCTCGCTTTTAGATTTGTACAGGGATTACATTTCTGGGGGATAGGAGTTTCCGCCAGGCAGCGGACACAAGATGCGTGGCCATCAGAGACAGACATTGCTTTGTGGTAGGAGTCGCATCTCTGAAAACCAGGTGAGCCAGGCATATTGTGTCCGATGATTTTTCCCCCAACTGGGACGTGAAATGTGAAGAAAAATGTAGAAATTGGTTAAAACGAAAACGATTTCTACTGCTAATCTAAGAAACTAAAACTGAAGGGAATGAAAAAGAAAAATCTCTCCCCCTCCACCCCATGCCGCCCAAATAACTGGCTAACTAAACTCTAAACTATCAAAGCTAAAACTACCATGTAAACTATTTTCTTTTCTAAAGATTTTCAAAGCGGCAGCACTGCCACTGAGCTGCGTCTGCAGCTGAGGACTGTAGAGAAGGAACTGAGGGGGTCGGGTTGTGCGCACGCTACAAGAGGCGCCAACACCACCGCGAGACAGCTGCTGTGCGCGCACGCCCCAACCGAGCACTGCTACCTAAAATCTCCAATTTCCAGCACGGGGACGCACCAACACCTAAAGCAGGGCACCCACAGGGACACTACTAGAAGAAGAAATAAGAGCTCCTGATTGGTCTTCCCTGCAACATCACCCTCTGTCACATCTGTCTCTCACCTCCTACAGCAGGAACTGCTTAGCATTCCTGCATGAGGCTTAACCTCAGAGAGCCCACCACCAGCTTGTGCAACCACTTATATTGCACACTAATACAGAGTTGATGCCAAGAGCACAGATGGCTGAAGACACTGGGCAGAAGGGGAGACGTTGGCATTTATGCTGAAGGAGTGCCCAGGCATGGCTCCGGAGGGAGGGGTATATGCTAGAATTAGCATGTCTCTCTCCATGACACTACTAGTGTCTTTGACGCCGGGTTGGTCCCAGTAATGAGTCTGGGAGTGGGACATGGCTCCTACAGCAGCTTTGATGCCATGGTAATGCTGGAAATCATCGGTTACACCAATGCCCAGGGGCCCCAAAAAACCACCCCACCCCCCACCCCATGCAGTGGAAATCTGCTGCGGAAGGGGAAGACCCAGCAGCAGTGCCCACCCCGTCCCCAGAAGTGTCGGGCAGCCCCCAGCACCTCCCCCCCACACACACACGCAGAAGCCCCCGCACCCCCTGCCCATGCCTCATCGTGGGCAGAAGCCTTGGGGTGGCAGGGGAAGCCCCTGCTTCCCCCCCCCCCCCCGCACACCTGGTCTCCGGCAGAAGGCCCTGCGCTCCCCACCCCCCGCCCTGGCAGAAGCCCCTGCACCCACATCCATACCCTATCCTAGGCAGAAACCTTGGGGATGCCAGGGGAAGCCTGATTGCCCCCCCTCACACACCCTACACCATCCCCGCAAAAGCGCAGGGGTGACAGGGAAAGCCCCAGCACCTGGACACCCCCCCGCAGCAGCCCTGGAGTAGCTCTCTCACCGCTGCAGCCCTAGGGCCAATGCACAAGGATAGAGCTTCTTGGGGCTGCAGTGGGGCGGTGGACCCTGGGTGGAACAGGGGTTGGCCCCAGGAAGGGGCAGAAGGGCCCCCCACACACACTTGCTCTGGCCCAGGACCCCAGGAAACCTTAATCTGCCTCTGGGTGCCTGGCCCCCCTATGCCAGTACTGGATGGATGATCCCTAGCCCCACCCAGCTCCAAGGCTTCATTCTCTCCTCATTTTTAAGATCAAGTTCCCAGTCTGTCTCTCCTTGGAAGTGACTCACCGTCCAGCGACCAGCACACAGGTTCTGGATGGCTCCTGCTGAGGCCTCTAGGATGGCAGGGGTCTTGCTCTCCTTCAGCAGCGAGATATATATCCGGACTACTTCTGGTTGGAAGAGGAGCTCATACCCTAGAAAGTGAGACAGGGAGTAACAGGTAAGGCTTATCCGAGAGGTTCATTAAGTAACTGAGTAAGCAATGGCCTATCCAGTAGGTTAGACAATTGACACAAGGTGTAGGTTTTGCCTCTCCCCTTCCCAAGTGACTAGAAGTATAAGAACTGGATCAAACCAGTTTAGTTTTTAAACCATTGCCCCACAGCACTGGAAACTCGGACAGCACAGCACTGTGGGTGCCACTCCTGCACTAGCCCAGACAGTTACTTCCGTCAATGAAGTGTTGTTCTGCAATTCAAGCAGCAGAGCACTCCGATAGGTGCTAGAATAATTTTTAAAACCTAAAGGTGTTACTAATAAAGGGTAAGGTTTAGCCGTTTGATGTGGAGTGCCCCTTTAAGCCAGTGCTCTTACACCAGGCCAGATTTAGGTGACGTCATGGTCACAGCAGCCAGCCACAGCAGTGTCTGAAAGCTTGGTACAGGGAAAAGAGGGAGGACTCAAGCCTCATCACCAGTAGATACTCTTGGCACCTACAGAGCTAGTTCAAGCAACTGTAATGTTTACAAAAGCCTTTCCTGCCTACACATGAGCACGGCAGGGACACTTCAACAGTGTTCACAGCCACAACTACACAGAACAGGTCTTCAAGCCAGATCAGCTGGAAGTGCTGGTGTTGCAGTGACATCCAGGTGACATTAAGCAGAGGGGTTTGGTCTCCGGTCCTGCCAAGTGCTTTACTGAAAAAGACACTGCACCCTTATCAGTGGGTATACAAGTCTCATGAGAATCTGTTCCTTTGTTTGGAGTAGGGCTGGTGAAGTTTAATTTGAAATTTTCTTTTTTTAAAATGGCCTTTTTGAAAGCCAAAGTTTCTGCAAAAACGTTTTCTGAATTTTCTCATTTTGTCAAAAATGGAGTTTAGGTTTATTTCTTCTCCACACCTCATTTTCCAGTGGGGAACAGAGAGAGAAAGCCAAAAGTTCACAGATGTTTGAAGAGAGTTCTTTGAATTTTTCAAAGAGTTTTCATTCCATGGGTTTCAAACCCTCCACCTTTCCCAACCAGTTCTAGTTCTGAATGCCTGCAGCTCCTGGAGTTTAACACTCACTATTAGTTTTACCAAAAGGTGTAATGTGCACAGAGTCTTCCTGGTTTCAAGAGAATCTGGGACATTTGCCAATACCATTGCTGTACTTGTTTTGCACAGCAGGGAAGTTAAAGTTAACAGTAGCTACTGGACACTCGCCATGACAAAGGTATACCTGTTATCGCCCTTACCTTACCTAAGTCATGTGTAGCTCCAGTCACCCTTGGTGCTTTTCTGCTTCCCCCACACCCCCCAAATCACCACAGTATCTGAGCACCTCATACTCTTTAATGTATTTATGCCCAACACCCCTGGGGAGGCAGGGTAGTGTTGTTATCCCTGTACAGATTGGGAACTGAGACCAAGTTACTTTCTCAAGGTCACAGTATGGCATAGCAAGAAATTGACCAAGTCCTAGGCTAGTGCCCTGACCACTGCACCATCCTCCCTCTTATAAGCCAAGTAGGAGAGGCTCTTCCCAGAACTCGTGTGTGTCATGGCTTTATTACACTAGGCAGCATTTATATTCATGTAATTAGTTGTCTGTATCTCCACCCCTCGTAAAACTGGTCTTTATTTAACTGGCTTCTATTTAATGGCATTTGAGATAAGATCAGCAGGCGCTGGGGGAGGAGAGACGGGTAGAGCAAATGCACCAGGGAGTATACCTTTTGCAGGGCTTGTTCTTTTGGGAAAGTCCACTGTATCGGCACCAGGCTCTTCTAGAGGTTTTTTGCCTTCAAAAGGAATGAAAGTAGTGAATACAAGGTATTAGCATAGCTTATTCCACCACCTCCCAGCCAGATTACTCATTACACTTGCTCCAATTAGTGAGAGAATCAGAATAACTCTAGAGGTGCTGTTGGGATAGAGTGGGCATCTCCTACCGAGAGCATTCCTTAGCCAGAGTTGTGAACATCCACCCCACATGCACCCACTGGGAAGTGGGCAGAGGAGAACACCCAAACTAACATGTAAGAGGGAAAAAGACAAGAGTGTACTCACCTCTGGAGAACCACTCATCTATTGGTGAAGCGGAGAGAAGGACAGGAGAGAGAGGAAGCAGGAGAGGAGAGATACCAACAGGATCACAGGGTGGTTTGGCAGGAAAGCAAAGGGGAAGGGGGGAGGAAGAGAAGAGAAGAGATGGGAAAGGCTTGAAGTTAGTGGCGATCCTTCTGTCATTTCCCTGACAACACCGCATATCAACCCACCACAGGGCCCTGAATACCAAGGGCTAGAGATACAGGCAGGGCAGTCTCACTGCTGTCACAAGAGGTCTTGAGGAAAGCAGTGATTTAGCCTTCTTGCCAAAGATTGTTAGTGCATGATAAGAAGCCTCATTTTCCTCCTCACTAAGACAGGCTTTACCTTTGCCTTTCTTGGCACCAAAGCAGCTGGCAGCGTGGGGCCCAGCATTGTTGGCGGGGTTAAGAGGCATTTCCTGGTAGCGCTCAGCGTGCGGGATCTCACGGTGGACTTGATACGATAGGTTCCGCAGCAGGCAGACACAGTTCTCGACCAGCTGAAAGGGGGAGAGAGTGTCATTTACAGTGAGACACAGCTGGCTTACCGGTCACCTGATACTTCAGAGCCATAAGGGATGGTGTGGAGGTTCAGAGGTCTCAGGGAGGAAGGGGCAACTGTTATCTGGCTTAGGGCAGTAGCTCTCCAGCGCTTCCATGCTTCAGGCTACTGCTTAAGAGGATAATTCCATCATTACCTCCCCAGCCTCAGATCCCCCACCCCACTGCTTGATCCTCAGATTGTGCTTTGCTCTGTGGGCACCAAGGGCTCCGTCCCCTGCTGGTGATCAACCCATGGACCAGTGTTTGGATACCATGAATTCAGAGCAGCCTCTACGTCCAAGCACAGAAAGATCAGTCCAGGCTTCAAACCATTCTGAAACTCAGTCCCCACCCCCACCTTCAAAACATCAGGTGGCTCCAGAATCTCTCCTCCCCTCCCAGCCCTAGAAGGAAGCGGATGCTGAAAAGGAGGAAGGAAAGGCAGTGACTGAAGACAGGTCAGTAGTACATCTCTTCCTGAAGGCACGGTCAGAAACAAAAGCAGAGCCAGATGCCAGCACCGGCACTGCTTTGGCCCCCGCAGCATGCTCCCATCTACTGGGGATGGGACCGTGTTGCTCCATTACCTTGCTGTTGCAGTCTTTCTGGCCAATCTCCGACTGGACAATGTATATCAAGGCATCCACCAACCCGTCGCACTCACGCAGTTTCCGACGAGCCTCGCTCCGCTCAGAGCTCACGTTTCTAAAGGGGAAGAGAGCACTGGAGGGTGAGACGGCCACAGTGGCAGCACCTCAGAAGGACTAGATTGCTCTCATGTTCCTGCTCCCCACCAAGCTGAACCACCCAAGTCTCTCCCTGACCTAGAGAAGAACTGAGCTAGACAAGTAATAAGAGGCACACCAGAGACTGATCATGCATCGGAGAGGCGATTAATACCTTCTCATCACCAGCACTACCACTGCCATGCAATTCTGCCTTTAGTCATCCAGACGCCAAGTCTGGTCATCGCCCCTTCCCCAAAGAGCTATGGTGAAGAAGAAGCCACCAGCCTCCCGAAGGTGGGAGGGAAATTCCAGTTACAGCACAAGCTCAGCCTGAAGTGCCACAGGCTCAGATGCCCCCTTCCCATCGCCGCTCCCGCAAATACCTAAGGCAGCCAGCGGTGTTGGTGAGCACCGACCCCCACTCTATGTGGCGTGGCTTGGAGTCCTCGTTGGGCTCTTTCTCCCAGCCGGAGCGCGGGATGATGACCTCGTCAGTGAGGGCATGCAGCGCGTGGTCCACAATGGCCATCTTTATAGAGTCATGAGAGGAGAGATTCCACAACGTCCCTGAGACGGAGCACATGCAGCCAGTGAGACCAAGGCACTACACAGGTCCCCTTCCCCAGCAACCACTCCCAGACCACCCATTACCTGTGATGACCTCAGTGAGGTCCATGTCACGGGCCTTGCGCAGCAGCCGCACCAGGGCAGGGACACCATCGCAGTTCTTGATGGCAATCTTGTTGTCCTGGTCTCGGCCAAAAGATATGTTCTTGAGGGCCCCACAGGCCCCATAGTGTACCTCCTTCTTGGGGTGGTCCAGCAGCCCTACCAGCACCGGAATGCCCTTCAGCTTTCGCACCTCCGTCTTCACCTTGTCGTTGCGGTAGCACAGGTGCTGCAGGTAAGCCGCCGCGTTGGATTTGACCGCGTCCAGGCGGAAATTCAGCATGGCAATCACCTCAGGCAGCTCTGGCTGGCGCCAGTTGGCTGGCAGGGGCCCTCCCTTCCGCAGGCTGTCCAGGCTCGCCAGGCTGCCACGCTCATGCTGGGCCAGTGGGGCCCAGTAGTACTGATCAGGGGCCACCTCATCCACCAGCATATCCTCATAACTCCTGCAGAGGAGAGAGGAATGGAGTTAGAAAGGGGAACAGGGTGTAAGCTCCATGAAGGGGAGCGGACCTCAGTCTCCAGCCCCTAGTGCTGGGAAACAGCAGAACCAGAGAGGTTAACACCAGAAGTTCCATTGAGACACTGGGACTCTGAGAATGCTAGAAACCATATGCCTCTGCACAGTAGTATCAGCATCCCCTCATACAGGCCCCCAGGACTAGAGAGCTCTTTCCCTCCGTCTTCATGGTTCTTAGCTTCTACAATGAACCATTTCCACTGACCAGTAGGGTGAAGGAGGCCAAATGTGGGTTTTTGTCTGCTAGGAGCTGGACTGTGGCCAGCCAGGTCCACACCCTCTTCCCTTCAGCCCTTCAACCTAAGCCATGTGATGGGAGCAGCTTCCTTTGCCTGGACAGATAAGTGTACGATAGCATGACATTGCCCAGGGCAACTGCAGCTACTCTTTCCCCTCTACCCTTTGGGGCAGCATCTTACTAGGCTTATGGTGCCTGACTCAACAGAGCCCTAATCTCAGTCAGGGCACCTGGGTGTTACATCAGTATATCAGGATTATCCTCAGAGACCCTACACACACAGAAGCAGCAGCTCTACTTTCTTAAGGCAGGGAAGGGTCTGCTGAACAGTTCCATCCTCTGGCCACTAGAGGGCAATGTAAATCCAGATAAGTCAGAGACAGAAAACCTATTAGGTCATTAAGCCTGCACTAGTGTGGGGAGAGAAGGATCGCTCCTATTTAGTATTCTCCAGAGCCTCGGCCAGGCTGGTTCTAAATGTTTCATGCAAAGAGGACTACAGTATTACAGAGTCATTAAGTGGGTACAGACTCCTGTTAGTAGCTGGGTCAGATTTCAAGGGTACCCAATTCCTATGGGACACAATAAAATAGTAATAGTGATGCTGCTGCATCAAGACAGTCAATTCCGCCTTTTCCCAGGAGTCATTATGTAATGACTTTGAAGATACCAACGCGCACCGCTTAAGCGCAAAATTGCTTTTGACAAAATACTTTGAGAAGCCAAATGTGGACAGAGATGTTTTCACATAACTAATGTCGAAGTGTTCACCCCATCAACTGGTGTGTGTGTGTGTGTGTGTGTGTGTGTGTGTGGCGGGGGGGGGGGGGGGTAAGAGGAAGGAAGGAAACGACTTAAAAAGCAAAACAAAAAAATATTCTCCCTGAACAGAATGTGGCTCTGATCCTGGCCTATGTGCTAATGCAATACAAACAAAATTACAGTGTTCCGACATGGGGACCAGCAAGGGAAAAGCCTATACGAATGTTAGCACTGGAGTGGGACTCTGGAGGAGATTTCACATCAGTTCCCAGTCCTGACACAGACACGGTCACCCTGGCCAAGTCTCTGCACATCTGGGCTACCCCTCTTCTGCAGAGTGGAGAAAATATTTTCTCCCATACTTTGATTTGGTCTGTTTAATCACACGACAGCGCTAGTTTGTTTCAATGTTGAAATTAAATTGATCATCCCAGGCACAAAAATATACTCCTCCTTGCCTGCCCTTTTATTATGAGAACAGAAAAGGTATTGGTCAAGGAACACAAATGGAGAAAAATGATTTGCCCATTGACTTGGATTGCAGATCTAAGAAGCCTAGTTTAAAAGTAAAGCCAGTCTTAAGAAAGAGGCGCTGCAGTAAGAGGCTGCTTAAAATGCCTTGCACGTGCAGTACCCATACAATGCAGTGTTCACACAGGTGTCAACCAGGCCTGAAACATACCAGCACAGTTATGTCAGTATAAGCACTAGTAGAGACATACCTATGCTGACAAGAACTTTTATACCAGTATAGTTTGTCAGAGAACTAGTGTAAGCTATGCCTGTAGAAACCACTTTCTGTCATGCTGTACAAGCTGCACCTACACTAGGAGGGCTGGCCTGCAAAACTGTTCTAGTATAGACAAGACCCCAGCTAGGTCCCGTACTTTGGATCAGCTTTGCCTAGAGGAGTATTTGACTGATCATGCACTTGTCTCTTTGCATCTGATCACGCCTAGGACATGCCCACTCTTACATTACAACCATGGATTATCTGAAGGGTTTCTGATTCCACTCACTGGTGAGCATGCTAGAAATGTATTAGCCAGAAGGAGTAATGGTCTGATCAGTGGTACAGCTTCAGGTCAGACCAGTTACTCCTGTTGGGGTGGCAATTCTGTTTGAGAGTCACCCTCGGAAGCCATTTTGATTGGCAAGTTCTGGTCAATGGAGATTTTGCTGCTTCGCCACCATCAGTGGTTACCCTGCAATCCTGTGCCCCACAGCCACGTGCCATGGTGACAGGGTGGACAGATTGCCTGCCACGTCACCCTCTGCAGTCTGTGACAAAAGGCTGAAGCTCTAGCCCCGCAACACCTGATCTCAGTGACAAGCCACACTGTAGACCGTTTGTTCCTATGCCATGGCTGTGGTCAGGACGGAGTACTCCTTAACGGTTACATCTGCTAACCCCAGTTCAGCTAAGTATTAAGCAGCCACCCTCAGTTGGGCTGCATCAGGACACTGGCAGTTCTGAATGCCTCTTGCTACTGTGAAAGGTCAACTTGTTTCTATTGACTCAGGACAGTCCAAGTGTTTCCATGGGAAAGCGAAGGAGGAAAGAATTCATCATCTACAGCGCTTTGATCTCATTCAGTTTCGCATGCTGAGGTTTTGTGCGTGCTTAACAAGTTGCAACTAGACATGCAAGATGGACCCATGTCCGTCATGGCTGATTATAGCCAGTAGAGACACTGGGGTGGGCGGGGGGGGGGGGGGGGAGGAGGAGAGAGAAGGGAAGAGAAGAGAAGGGATTGTTAATGGACTTCCTTCAGGAGGGCAATTCGCCAAGCACACTTCAAAGTAATGTTTAGGACCTTGCTCAAAACAAACATCTTGGGGCTGTTAATCTTGCCAGGTACCATCCCCAAAAGTGGGAGATTTGAGACAAAAAGGTAATTGAGATAGTGGTGATGAGCCAACTCCAACAATGCTTGGATTCCATGGATTTCTGTGATCTTTATCAGCCAGTCTGTGGATAAAACAGAGCCTGTTCCACAGCTGGGGAGCTGGAGGACAAGGGCATGGCAGCCATACAGATTCTGCAGTTTGTGACACCAGTGATGACAGAGTACTGCTAGCTGCCAGGTGCAAGGATGCTGACATGAAGCGACCTTTCAGTGAGTTCAGTCCTTCCCAGATGAGAGCCCATAGGGCCGTGCTAGGAGATTGGGGCATGCTCTGGGGAGAAGAAGCAGAGTTCATTTAGTGCCCCTTCCTGTTTGGTGTCTGCATGAAGCCACCAGGGAGCTTGAGAGCCCGTTGCAGGTGCTGCAGCAACCTCAGGACACTTGTCTATATCATTCCTTTCACTGAGTATGGATCTTACAGCCTCCCACTCCTCCCAGACTGACAGAGTGGGGGACCTGGATGGAAGAAAGGCTGCTGCTCAGCCTAGATAAGGCATCAAGATGCCAGAATGGCTGCAGACCAGGCTGCTCAGAAGAGGTTTCTCATTGCCAGTCCAGGCTCAGGACTAGCAAGTTTGATCCCTCTACGCTGAGCGGCAGGGCTTCTAGCCTTTGGAATTCGTTCCCCTTGGCAGCCCAGAGCCAGAGCTAAGTGACCTTCAGGGCTCAGAGAGATGCGAGTGGGGTTAACGGGATGCTGAACCAGGCCTTTATAGTTTCATTCTCTGCAATCAAAGACCAGCTCTACAGCAACATGCATGCTAGGAATTGTACTGAGCATTCAGCTTTGGGGCTCAGATCCCCTCAGACACAGCAGCCCCAAGGCAGTGAGTAAACCTAGAGAGTCTCAGCTAAAAGGAGCCAAGACACTTGCACAAAGCCAAAGCCTTTCCACAGTGCATTTTTTTTATTATATATATATATATATATATATAAACACACACACACACACAGGTTGGAGCATCAAATACTTAGATAATATTTAAGTGCAGGCAACAACTTCCTGTGGGGCTGTTCCTGTCTGGTTCCCTTCCTCACATTGGCTCCTCAGTTTATTCTGTGTAATAGTACATTAGCAGCCCTCCTAGGACAATACAGTGTCACAGAAGCAGCAATGCCAAACTTTTATAGGACCCCAGAGTGCAGTCATCCAGTCAAAGCAACACTTGGCTAATCAGCTAGGGAAGTGACTGATCTGCACAAGGCACAGGGGAACCAACTGCTATTGTCAGATTTGACCGCTTCTCCCCCACAGGGTGTTCCTTCAAGGGGCTGTGCAACCCAAGTCAGCCACCAGCCCAAGAATCAATCCTCCTCCAGCCTGAAACCTCACATCCTAGGATCCCAGCTCAGTGGTAGCTGCAAGTTTAAGCCAACACTGCGCTGAGAAGTTGGCGTCTACATCAATGCACAGCAACAATGGATTTGGTGCTGTTGTGCAGTGGCATGAACCAAAATGCAGCCTTTGCTCTCAAATTATTATTTTGTTCAACCCAAGCAGACTCAGGCTATAGGGCCAGGCTCAGAGGAACAGAAACCCCTGCCAAACTGGCAGGGCGCATCTTGACACAATGCAAAGGGGGCGGAGGGGAAAGAGAGGAAACGAAGGAGTCGCAGGACTCAGAATCAGTCCCTGTCTCCCTCATTAAACTTTGCCCACCAACATCAAAAACATGGGGCATGCTATCAAGAGACAGTACATCCAGAACAAAACCCTCTGGACAGCGCACGATAGCTCTGTAGAAGTCATTGCTGCAGGAGGTTAAATGCTGCAACTGCGTAATTTTAGAGTCAGCTAGATGCCAGTTGGGCAATCTATGACAATTAGGCTCCGACACAGGAGTAATAACCACAGCCCCAATACACACACAAGCTATTAGTAGTTGCCTCATGGAGGTACACACCTTTGTTGGAATCACCCACTGCTGGGCACTAACGGGGGGGAGGGAAGGGGCGCATAATACTCAGAAGACAAGTGGTCTGCGACAGTGCGTAAAGCCTGCTGTTCCTACCTGAGTCGCCGCCTGGGGTCTGAGGGAGTCCCCGCCCGCCTGGCAGTGCCATAGTCCGGCATCATCCCATAGTCCATGTCTTCATAACCAATGCTGCGCTGGTCGTCTTCCAGCCCATATGGCTCTGGGTGAAAGCGGTTCAGGTCCACGTTGCTCCCCCCTACCCGCACCTGTGGCTGGGGACCGTAGATATCCTGACGGCTCGGGGCCCGGTAGCCATCCATGGCGGGACGGTAACGTTCATCGATACGGGTCACACGGGACAGGCTGCCATAGCTGTGGTCGCTGCCAGGGTAGCCGTCCTCATAGGGGCGACCGTAGCCATCTGGGTAGTGATAGTTACGGGGGAGTGTGGCGGTGCCAGGCTGGCCCAGGTAGCTGCCAGGCCCCCCGTTGCCATTTTTACGGAAGTTCCTGTCCACTGTCTGGATGTAGTTATTGGAGACAGGAGAACCCTCCACAGGCAACCCATCCGGCCCAACGGGGACCTGCTGTACTGTCCGCGTGGTCACAGTCTTCACCACCTTCTTCACCTGAACAGATGGGGAAAAGGAGATGCTCTCAGATTACAAACGCAAGGGCTGCTGATGTCCCCTAATCATCCCAACTCCCCTGCTATCTCAGGCCTGAACTCCCTGAGCTCTGCTTGTGCCCCTCCATCTTGACCAGTAGCCCTCATCCCCAGCCTTAGTTAACAGTGCTACAAAAACATGCAGGATAGAAAGTTTAGTGCATATGCCATCTCACCAACCCCAGGGGAGGGGGGGCCAGATCAACACTACTGAAGACAAGACAGTCCCCTTTCTTTTACTGTCCCCCTCACCGTGGTCTCTGTGCGCCGGGTGGTCCCATCATCAGATGTCTCCACTGAGACAACAGACATGGCGCCCTCTGGGTCCTCCTCCATGGTATACGTCTCCTCCACAATCTGGCCTGGGTCCTGCATCCTGGGGATCGTGCTGTAGAGGAGGTGGCTGCGGTCCTGGGATGAGGGAAGAGCACACCAAGTCAGCCCAGATTGCGACCAGTGCCAGCTCCCACCCACAGGAAACAACATTTCTGTGACCTTAGCTCTACCTGTACTGTCTAGGCAAGGATGCACTGAGACATCTCCTGGCTAGAGCAGCATTTCCAAAACAGTGGGTCCCAACCCACCAGTGGGTTGTGGGAAGAATCTAGGTGGGTCACCTGTCATTGCCCCCCATCCTCACAGGCCCCAGAAGCTCCCTCAACCCCATTCTAACTGTTGCTAGGCTGGCACAGTAGGCAGAAGCAATGGTGGCCAGACCGGGGGTAGGGGGGAAGCCAAGCAGGGTGCTCTCCTCAGCTTGATGCAGGGGGAAGATAGATTGCATGGTCCCCTTGTTGGGAGGGAGATATGTGTCAGTTGGGAGGTGGTGCATAAAGGAAATAAGAGGATCTCAGAGCCTGGAGGGCTGTTCTGTGTTTCCTGTTGGATCCGGTCTTCCATTCTCATTTAAAGGAGTGATGACTGAACTACATGGGTGTAGCAGGAGCCCTTAGAGAGTTCTCGATCCACAACACGGTCAGGGCAGGGAGGGGGGTCCCTCCCCCCCCTTAAATGGAAACCACTGGCTACACGGAGACTGGTCCTGTGCTGCTGCTGCCCCCCACCCCCATGTACGTGGTTGACCAGAGAGCCCAGCTCTCCAGCACACAGGCCAAGCCCCATCCCTCCAGCTGCCACTACATGGCACATGCCCTAGAAGTGAAATGGGAGGAGTGCCCAGGATGAAGGGATTTCTGGTAGAGTTTTCTGCCGAAAGTCAGAAAGCATCTATCCAGAGGAGAGAGGCTTCCCTGGCATCACTCTTGCTTGCTGGTGGCTGCAGAGAAAGTACCACGGCACAGAGAGGGGTGGGGAAGCCTTGCCAGCAACACCTAGAAAGATGGGTCCCTTCCACAAAGAGGAAAGACCAGCCACTGAGCCCCTGAACTCAGGCCTTGCCCCCTCACCCCCAACAAGAGGTCCCAGCTCTTCCCAGAAGTCCTTTACCGGTGGTCCGTTGAGTTTCAGATCTGGAAATTTCTGCCTCTCCAGGTCAGCATCGCCCAGGAAACGGCCGTTCTGAAACAAGCCACATCAGCTCATTATAATGCTTCCTTATCCATTGCCTCAGATGCATCGTCCTGTTGCCTCCAAGCAAGAAAGGCCAGGCCCCATGCCCTTGGGGTTAGTGCCCCACTCCACCTTGTGAAGACTGTACTGACTGCCTCACACCCTAGTCTCAGCTCCAGACTCAGCAGCAGCCAATTCCAGTGCCCCAGAGGTTAGCAACAGGTAGAGGTGATAAGAGCAGCCAGGACGATTCCATGCCCTGAGATCTCAATGCCCTTGGTGAAGTGACAAGATCTGGGCATGGTGCTGCAAAGGTTGGTGCTACACAGCCAAGCAGGAGACTAATGCTGTTCCCCAGTGCAGTCTGGGGAGTCCCCAGGAGGAGTTAATAAGCAGCCATCTCTAGTGCTCCACCCTCCAGACATCCCAGTGCTCCACATGGCTGCCAGACTATTCAGAACTTTATGTACCTCCTACCAGAAGGGCTAACGCTCCCTTCTGAGCACGCACACCCCAACTCCACCAGGGAGAGAAGAGACAAGACATTTCACATCTTCTTTTGATGTGGAGCCACAGGCTACCCGATGACACATCCCAGGATCTCAGGGAGATTAGAGGGAACAGCGTGGGGAGTCAAAAGCAGACCACAGAGCATAATGGCTTTTCACTGCCTATGATCTTCACACACACACTCACTTCTCCTCCCACTTACGGCCCAGGGAACTGTTCCCCCCACCTTTGAAGAATATAAATCCCAGCTACATTGGAGTTAGACAAGTGGAAGTTTCTCTCAGTAGCACCAGTATCCTCAGCCAGATAACCAAACCCTCTATGCCCAACATTGCCAGTGCAGCTGTCCTCTGGCCCTTTAAAACAGGGCACAGAGGGTCTTGACTTCTACCCCTTAACAAAACCCAACAGACGATAGCCACAAGAGCAGAAAGGAGATCAAGCCAGATCCACCGCAGCAGGGAGAACAAGTTAAGAGCCCTGGTGACTCAGGCAGACTCTTCCCTCATCCCCTCCTGGCACTTGCCCTGTCCCATTTGACTACTCAGTGTTTAAAGGTGGAGCCTGGGACTTCACAGTAGGGTACTGAACCCCCCGGTCTCTCCCAGGATCATGCAGGTGTGTGTGGCAAAGTCATTTGATCTCTTGATCTCAGTCCCCTATCTGGAGCGATGGGGATAACAGCAGCTCTGCCTGCCACACAAGGCTAGGGGGTGGATAAATACATTGAAGATTATGAGGTACCCAGATACTTAGCCAGTGGGGGCCACATAATCACAACATAGCCTCTAGACTGGTGCAGCAGCAGATTCTTGGGGGGAGGGGGCGCGCACGCACACTTAGCTAGAGCCCAGACTGCCACTCAAAGCCCCCTGTGAGAGTTCTTGGACTCTGCCAGCCACATCCCCAGGGTGGGCACTTTGCAAAACAGGCATCACGTCACCAGGTTAGAGAGGATACCAGGCAAGCACCCCAGGAGAGCAGAGATGCCAATACCTCCTGCCTCACAACTAGTTACAGGGCTTTTGGGGCAAGGGAGCCAGAGGCCCCTGGTTTTCTGGGCAGGGCTGCACCTGTCATGGAGTCCCGATCCATGAGTCTACAGCACTATGGAGATTGGCTCATGTATCTGTTCCCCAGCACACTAATCCTACACTCAGATGTATGGGGAGCCCTCCATGAATCAGTGAGGGGGTCAAGCAATGCCACTTCACACCCCCAGACCTGCAGTTCATCTGGCAAATTCTTACAGCAGTTACTCAAATCCATTAGGTGTGGAGACAGCTCCTCTGGGAGGGGGCAGGGCAACTCTGATAGGAGCCAGACTGCCAGATACTCCTCCCGCGTCCACCATAGTTCATGCAGGAGCAGCCATAAGGGCTCTGCCGAGCCCCACGTGCCCACCTCTCCCCAAGGGGGGTTTACCTGATGCCGGCGGGTGAGGGTGCCGTTGGCCATCGTCTGGCTGGCGTCCTGTGGGGAGACCCGGACGCGCTCCAGCTGCGCCGAGACGTGGCGCCGCTCCTCCTCCAGCGCCCGGGTCAGCTTCTCAAACTGCGCCTCCTGCTCCTTGACGGAGGCCAGGATGCTGGCAGTTGACTCCACTTCCGAGTCGTCCATGGTGATGAGGGCCCCACACGGGGGGAGGGGGAGGGAGGGTGTAGGGCACGGGGCGTGTAAGAACACCAGGGTCAGACGGGTGAGGGGGGAGAAAGAGGGGAAGGAGCCCCTCACTTCATGACACAGTTGAGGGAAGGAAGGAGAGAAGAGATCAGAGGAGACAGATGAAATATCAATCCCAAGGCCAGGTTCTCTCAGCACTCAAAGAAAGAGCAAATGTCAATTCTGCCACCCTCCCCAGTGGACAATAGCGGCTGGCCAGCCCAGGGCAACTGTCCTGCCATACATGGCAGAGTGTCACCTCTACTACAGGTTTCAGAGTGGTAGCCATGTTAATCTGTATCAGCAAAAACAACAAGGAATCCTTGTGGCCCCTTAGAGACTAACAGATTTATTTGGGCATAAGCTTTCGTGGGCTAAAACCCACTTCATCAGATGCATGGAGTGGAAAATGCAGTAGGCAGGTATAAATACACAGCACATGAAAAGATGGGAGTTGCCTTACCAAGTGTGTGTGTAGGGGGGGGGGGGGGGGGGTCAGTGCTAACAAGCTAATTCAATTAAGGTGGAAGTGGACTATTCTCAACAGTTGACAAGAAGCGGTGAATACCAAGGGAGGGGAAATCACGTTCGTAGTGCTAATGAGGCCAATGCAATCAAGGTGGCCCATTTCAAACAGTTGACAAGAAGGGGAGTATCAGCAGAGGGAAATTAGTTTTTGTAGTTACCTATCCACTCCCTGTCTTTATTCAGGCCTAATTTGATGGTGTCCAGTTTGCAAATTAATTCCAGTTCTGCAGTTTCTCATTGGAGTCTGTTTTTGAAGTTTTTTTGTTGAAGAATTGCTACTTTTAAGTCTGTTATTGAGTGTCCAGGGAGGTTGAAGTGTTCTCCTACTGGTTTTTGAAGTTTATAATTCTTGATGTCTGATTTGTGTCCATTTATTCTTTTGCATAGAGACTGTCCGGTTTGGCTCGTTAGCACTGACCCTCCCCTCCCCGCCCCCCCCACACACACTTGGTAAGGCAACTCCCATCTTTTCATGTGCGGTGTATTTATACCTGCCTACTGTATTTTCCACTCCATGCATCTGATGAAGTGGGTTTTAGCCCATGAAAGCTTATGCCCAAATAAATTTGTTAAGTCTCTAAAGTGCCACAAGGACTCCTCGTTGTTTTTACCTCTACTACAGGAAACCCTGATCTGTGCTCTCCGCTGCTCCTGCCCTCAAGTCTAGGAATGAGACTTTTCAGTCTTCCTTCTTTGACGAAGGCCTCACCAGGATAGGATCTGTACGTGCAAGGCAGTTCTCTACGCCCCTGCCCCAGTCCTGCCAGAGACTAGTCTTCTCTCCTCTGAAGAGATCCCCTGGTGGATAGGAAGGGAGCCAACCCTGACCAGGAGAGAAGCCTGTGTAAGTAGTCTAGAGGGAAATCTCCAAAGCCAGTAGTGCTTAAAACACTCCCATTTTATTCGAGGGGCATCTAACACTCCCCTCTCACGAACTGGGGGAAGGAAGGGTGAGTGACACAGTCATAAGACAGGTGGTGATAAGTCCGGCTGGAAGGGAGAGAGGAATCATAGGCCCCTCCACCAGCTCCAGGTGAGAAGAGGCCCTCTAGGGAGGTGTTTTGACTAGAGTTTTGGTGGGTATCTGCTCTGGTAAGGGGAGAGGCTTCTTGCCACCCCATTCATTGATGGAGGCAGAGTGCTGCAGTTTAGAGGACTACCCACTTGCCAGTCCATGCTAATTCAGGCCAGAGTTTCACAAACCCCATTAGACACTGTTCCCCTAATGCCCCATGAGGAACATTCAGCTTCCACATTGACTTTAGACAATATGAATCTCAACCTGGTGAGACCAATGACACTAGGACAACCTGTGAGGAAGGTCTGTGACTCTAAATCCTAAAAAGGCAGGTGTCACCCTGCCCTCTGACACACCTTCTGTATTTGAGAATTACATATAGTGAAAAAAAGGAAGAAATCAAAGATTTTAATTAAATATTAAAATAAACAGTTTTCCATACACACCTGTAAGGAAGGAAGGTCGGATTTGATTGGCTAAGGCACAGCACAGCCAGGTCTAGATGTAAAAAATCATGGGAGAAGCAGCCCAGCCACCACCAGTGAGGAAGCAGGAGGGAAGAGAGCTGTAGACAGAGTCGGGGAAAACCAGAGTGAATATAACGAAGGGAAGGAGGGAGGCAGGCAGGCAACAGGGCAGGCTGGAACTGAACAGGAGTGAAGGGGATTTTGGGAGGGGACATGGAATTGCTCAATGTGATCTTCAAGTACCATTTCCACCCCCTTCTGCAAGGGATTGGGATGGTCATGGGAGAAGAGAATGCCTCATTAGTGGGGGCTCCTCAGGGTCAGCTCTACACACCTTGTGCAGCATCCAACACAGCAGATCTTTACTTCCTGCTGCAAACTGGCTGTGACCAGACCTGCCCCAGTGCTGCCTACCCAATTCCAAAGGTTGCCGGTCCCCACTACCTCATACCATCGTCCACATGTACTCCCACTAGCTCACCAGGGGAAGGTAGCCCTTCACTGGCACCCTCAGCACCCACTCTCCTGAGAAATCTACATTAGAGTCGAGGGGTGGGTCCCCCTCCTTCACCCATCTCAGAGCCACCACATCCCAGCATATCTATTAAGATATTTTAGCAACAGATACAGCCATGGCAGGGAGGGCGGGCATGCGGGGACTAGTCTGGCCTCTGCACCAGCTGCCTGGCTTGCTTTCCCACACTCCCCAGCAAGAAACCAGCGTGTGGAGAGTGGGCCGCATATAGGCTGTGCACCCAATGTTACAAGGAAGATATAGGCACGGTTTGAAGAACAGACACAGGGTGCAGGGACAGGAAGTCTGTGCTGCATTTCTTCCTCCTGCTGATGTCCCCCAACCCACTGTCCCCTGCTATTCCAACCCTGGGCTCCACATATGCCCCTCAAACCCAATATACAGCAAACCCAGTTACTCCAATGCACGGATCTCTAAAGCAGAGGCCTTCCAGTCATTTCACTTGTGACAGTAAAACCAAACCAAGCTTGCCCCTTTTAGCAGGTCTTATTCCTTCATCCTCCAAGACCTCTTTAGACATACAATAGCTTTCTTGGCTTCAGTTCTTATCAAGCACTACAGCACAGAGAGGACTTTGAGCCCAGCAAGAGATTTTTAGTTTGCTTTAGAGACAGTCTGAATTGCATTTGAACATTTGGTGGCCTCCGCCCTGTAATCTTCCTTCACCAATAAAAAAAATCCAGTTCTACTGCTGGGCACATGCTAAGCATGAGCAGATGAGACCACGATATGCATGCACACACCCATCCCCACCAGCACTGCCTCCTCTCCCAGCACACAAGTCAGTTTGCTTTATCTTCCAGCACGCATCCTAGTCCAGTTGGGTTGCAATGCAGCAAGCTGATAGGTACCTGCAAAACCTAACAGGCCTGCTGGGCTTTTGCAAGGGTGTGGGGGAGGGAGATCCCAGCATAAGCTAGAAACTACCTGGAGCCCAGCTGCTAGCATCATGCAATATCAAGATCTAAGCTTTAGTTAATAAATAATAATAATAATAATAATGGTCTCATTTTTCAAGCCTTCATGATTAAGAAAACCTTTGAGCTGTATCTTGATGCTGCGACACCTGTGAGTCCACAGAAAGCCTGACACAGCTCGGGAGCATGCAACAGTTATTATGGCTTGCCAGAGTGGTCTTAGTGCCCTCCCCCGGCTACACACACCCCTCTTCTGCTCAATGGGGGAATACTCCCTCCTCCAGGATGGGCCCCTTTTCCACATGTAAACTGGGTCATGGTTTTGGGGTGAGAAAGAGGCCCCAGTCTGTCCAGAGACGAGTGCTTGCAGGCTGCCTGCTAGCCCCAAATGGTTGGTGTGAGTGACTTTCCACTGCCACTCTAAGCAAGGGTGAGGGCTGGGCCCCAGACTGCCCATGGGCTCCAGCATTTATGGGGTACTGGGGCACGGGGGGGCACAGACCTGTACTTAGAGACTGCAAGCCAAAACTCTGAGACAGGGTAGTGCTGCTGACTTGACAGACAAACCTCTCCCCCCTCCCCCCCTTTGCTATCTAATGGGCGAGGACTGCCCTGAGGTGCTAGCCAGTGAAACACAGGAAACCAGCTCCGTCTCCAAGGACGGAGCATAATCACACCCTTGGCTTCTCAAAGCCATTGCCAGAACCTTTGACCTATTTGTTTTGCTTCTCCAGTGTTAGTTTCCAGAACAGAATTTTGTCCTGTGCTCCATCCTGGAGAAAAAGCCACCCCCTCCCCAGAGAGCATTTATTTAGGGGTCTGCCCCCCAATCCCAGCAGTGTCATTATTAGACAGCTACTCCTGTCTCTTCATAGCACATTTGTGACAACAGCTCCCCACCTTTCCTCCCTTGGCATCAGCTGCCCTGTTAGCCATGTGTAATAGGTAGTTTTCAAAGCAGAAAGAAGGACAGTCCAGTAGTCAGGGGATGAGCCTGGGACTTGGGAGCCCTGCGTTCGAGTCCCTCTTCTGCCACAGACTCCTGTCTGGACCTTGGGTGAGATTTATCTTTATTGACAGGAGGGAATTGAGGCAGAGCAGCTAATAGCGCCATCCTGCATCAGAGGAGTTGCAAGGATAAGTATTTACAAGATTGTGAGGTGCTCAAAATACTATGGTAAGAGGTACCTAAAAGTTATTGCAGCCTTCTGCCAGCTTAGGCCCAACTGGCTGGGCATCTACTGTCACTGGCATGATCGGCACAAGAGCATACTTAGCAAGCCCATGTCCTTTGGGAATGTGGTTTTAACAGATGCATTTAGCCTGTTCTTTAGTTCCTAACTTAATGCAATGAACAGAATGGTTAGGAGTATGATGTACAAGTTATGGGAATGTAGCAGTAATGAGGCAGTTTCCTTCCTGTCCCTTCACATTAGAGCCTGCAAGACGCAAAGAGAAGGGGCGAAAATTCAGTTCCTTGCCCACTGTGTCCTTATTCCAGTCATGTTGGGCTTCTCCAAGACTCAGCCAGGCACCCTTCTGACCAAAATTACAATGCCAGCATTTTCCAAACAGTAGCCCACACAAGGGTCAGACCTGCCATGACATTGAGGGAAAGTTGTGACACCCTGAAATCTATGACCCCACCTCCGCTCAGGGGGAGAACCAGCACTGTAGAGAGATCAGTGTTCCCAGTCATCCAGCCAGAGGGCACTTAACAAGATGGTGCCTTTGCTTCCCTCTACCCATGGTGGAATACATCTGTGTGAGCAGCACTCCAGACGACGCAGACACCCACATGTCAGTCTGGTTCACTTGTTCAGGCTCAGCCTTGAGGACCAGACTGCATCAAACACACAGTCCACCAGATCAGGCCTGTCAAGTATCCATGACTAATGGATATAAACAGCCCCACGCTGGCACAAGTACTCCCCAATCAGAAACCAGGTACAATCTTCCTCCAGGTGAGTGAGTGAGTGAGTGAGAGAAAGAAAGAAAGAAAGAAAGAAAGAAAGAAAGAAACATGGAACCTTGGCAGACCAAGTGTTCATGGCTATTACCCCTTTATCACAGTAGCACCTTGGAGCCCTGTTGTGCTAGCTCAGGGGTGGGCAAACTTTTTAGCCTGAGGGCCACATCTCGGTATGGACATTGTACGGCGGGACATGAATGCTCATGAAATTGGGGGTTGGGGTGTGGGAGGGGCTGAAGGCTCTGGGATGGGGCTAGAAATGAGGAGTTCAGGGTGCGGGAGGGGACTCCAGGCTGGGACTGGGATGCGGGAGGGGGTGAGGGCTCCGGCTGGAGGCGGGGGCTCTAGGGTGGAGCCAGTAATGAGGGATTTGGGGTGCTCCAGGCTGGGACCGAGGGGTTCGGAGGGCAGGAGGAGAGATCAGGGCTGGGGCAGAGGTTGGGGTGCAGGCTCCAGCTGGAGGTGTAGAAGGGTGCTCCAGGCTGAGATCAAAGGGTTCAGAGGGCAGGAGGGGGATCAGGGCTGGGGTAGAGGTTGGGGTGCAGGCTCCAGCTGGAGGTGTAGAAGGGTGCTCCAGGCTGAGATCAAAGGGTTCAGAGGGCAGGAGGGGGATCAGGGCTGGGGTACGGGGGGCTCAGGGGTGCAGGCTCCAGGTGGCACTTACCTCAAGCAGTTCCCGGAAGCAGCAGCAGCAGCAGGTCCCCCATCCGGATCCTACGCAGAGGCATGGCCAGGTGGCTCTGCATGCTGCCCCGTCCGCAGACACTGTCCCTGCAGCTCCCATTGGCTGTGGCTCCCGCTTCCAGAGCTCTCCGGAGCCACAGCACGCACGGAACAGGTAAAGCCCCTAAACTCCACCCCTCAGCTCGAGTGCCAGAGTGGGGCAAGCCCCCGATCCCACTCCCCAGCGGAAGCTTGAGTGCTGGAGTAAAAGGTCTGACAGGCCAGATGCGGCCCGTAGTTTGCCCACCCCTGTGCTAGAAGGTGGTTTAGGGTAGAATACCAGGAGAAAGATGTCCTGGTTGATGTGAAATTGCAAAACAACCTTCAGGAGGAAAGCAGGATGGGGCCTGAGCTTAACCTTGTCCTTATAGAAGACGGTGTAAGGAGGTTCTGATGTTAGGTCCCTGAGCTCAGACACCCTCCTGGCCAAGGTTATTGCTACCGGGAGCACCACCGTGTAAGAGAGGTAGAGCAGGAAGCATGTCACTAACGGTTCAAAAGTGGGGGGTCCATGAGTCTAGAGAGGACCAGGTTGAGTTCCCAGGCAGGGACAGGCTGATGGACGTTAGGGTAGAGCCTGTCGAGTCCTTTTAAGAATCAGCTGACCATCTGGTTAGCAAACACAGAGCGGCCCTCCTCACCTGGGTAAAAGGCCGAGATGGCGGCTAAGTGCACCCTTACTGAGGATAACTAAAGCCTCTGCTGCTTCAGATGGAGGAGGTAGTCCTGAATAAGCGGCACCGAGGCTAGCGTCGGGGGCAAATGGTGCTGCACTGACCAGATTGAAAATCTCTTCCACTTGGCAAGGTATGTGTCTCTCGTAGAGGGTTTTCTGCTGCCAAGAAGTACTTGCCTAACCTGAACAGGAAAGCTCCATCGGGTTTAAACCATGGAGCTTCCACACCATGAGGTGACGACTTGAGATTTGGATGTTGAAGACAACCACGATCTTGTGACAGAAGGTCTGGGCAGAGTGATCAGGGCGTCTATAGACGACATGTCTAGGAGAGATGTGTACCAGTGCTGATGGGGCCAGGCTGGCGCTATCAATATGACCTGAACTCGTTCCCTCTGGATTTTGAGTACCCTGTGAACGAGCCGTATGGGCAGAAAGGCGTATAGGAGACAACCTCCCCAATGGAGGAGGAATGCATCTGCACTGGAGCCTGAGCTGTAATTTTGGAAGGAGAAGAACTGCTGGCACTTCCTGTGGTATCAAGTGGCAAACAGGTCTATCTGGGGAAAGCCCCACCTCTGGAAGATTGAAATCTCAACGTCCGGGCGAAGGGACCACTTGTGGCTGTGAAAGGACCTGCTGAGGTGGTCTGCCAGCTCGTTCTGTACCCTGGGGAGGTACAACGCCTGCAGGTATATTGAATGTTCTACACAAGTCCCACAGCTTGAGGGCTTCCTGGCATAGGGGAAAGGACCGTGCACCCCAGCCCCGTTTGTTGATATAGAACATTGCTGTAGCGTTGTCCATCATGACTGATACACATGGTCCCATTAAGTATGCTCGGAAGGTCTGGCACACCAGGCACACCGCTCTTTGTGGAGAGCCAGATCCGCCTGAGGCCTTGAGTCCTGCGGTCTCCCAGATGTGCACCCCAGCCCAAGTCTGATGCATCCATCACTAGCAACAGAGATGGCTGTGGACTGGTGAAGGAGATGCCGAGCATACCTCCTGAGGATCAAGCCACCAGAGGAGGGAGTCGAGGACCAGGCGAGGCAGGGTCACTGTCCTGTCCAGGCTGTCCCTGGCCAGGCAGTACACTGACGCAAGCCACGACTGAAGTGGTCGAAGCCTGAGCCTGGCATGCTGCACTACACAGGTATAGGCAGCCATAGGACTGAGAAACCTCAGGCAGTTTCTTGCTGTGGTAGTGGGAAACCATCTGAGGTCTCGAATGATATATCAGTCAGGGCCTGAAATCTTGCTTGCAGTAGGTATGTCCTGGCCTGGGTCGAGTCCAATATTACCCCAATAAATTCTATCCTCTGGACCGGGGACAGAGTGGATTTGGCTTTACTTAGAAAACCCAGGTTGTTGAAGGTGGCTCAGATTCATCAGACTTGAGTTTCCACTTGGGTCTTGGAGCGGCCCTTGATCAGCCAGTCGTCGAGGTAAGGATACACCTGTACCTGGTGCCTGTGCAGAAACGCCATGCATTTGGTGAAGACACGAGATGCTGCTGACAGGCCGAACGGAAGGACTGTAAATTGGTAGTGGGTATTGTTCACCACAAACCTGAGGTACTTTCTGTGGGGTTGGGGCATCGCGATATGAAAGTACGTGATACGAAAGTACACGTCCTTCAAGTCGAGGGTGGCATACCAGTCTGCTGGATCCAATGAGGGAATGATGGAGGCCAGAGAGACCATGAGGAACTTGAGTTTCTTCACAAACTTGTTGAGTTCTTGCAGGTCCAGGATGGGTCTGAGGCCGCCTCTAGCTTTCGGTATTAGGAAATACTGGGAATAGAAGCCCTCGCCCCTGTGCTCCTGAGGAACCTCCTCCACTGCCCTTAAAGATAGGAGCAACTGCACCTCCTTGATAAAGGAACTGCTCGTGGGAAGGGTCCCTGAAAAGGGATGGTGGAAGAGCAGAAGGGCACAGAATTGGATGGTGTATCCCCCCCTCTACCGTGCAGAGGTGATACTGGACCATGCATGGTAGAAAGGGGATTTTTGGGACGAGAAGATAAGGCAGGATGGATCCATTGTTAGATGTGCTACACCGTCCTCAACCGTGCCTTCAAAAAGCCGGCTTGGACCGTCCCGAGCCCTGTCCAGAAGGTTGGTGCTGCCTTCTCCTGCCGTTACGATTCCTCCTTCTGGACCTGTCTTGGTTGTTTTGCTGACCGAACCGTTGCTGGGGCTGTGGGCAGAAATGTCTCTGCTGTGTGGAGGGAGTATAGAGGCCCAGGGACCTGAGGGCAGCTCTGGAATCTTTAAGGCTGTTCAGCCTTTTTTGTCAGACTTTTCTGAGAAAAAAAAAAAAAAAGAGTCTCACCCTCAAAGGGCAGGTCTTAAATAGTTTGCTGTACCTCATAGAGGAGGCCAGAAACCTGGAGCCATGAGCCCCTTCTCCTGGCCACACCAGTAGCCATAAACCTGGTTGCTGCATCTGCCCCGTCCAGTGCTGCCTGAAGGGAGGCTCTGGAGATCAGTCTCCCTTCCTCAACCAAAGCCAAAAATTCAGTGCAGGAGTCCGAGGGGAATAACTCCATAAATTTAGCCGTCGCTGAGCAGGCATTGTAGGCGTATCGGCTGACAATGGCCTGTTGATTGGATATACGGAGTTGCAGTCCCCCTGTAGAATAAACCTTTCGCCTGAAAAGGTCTAATTTTTTGGCGTCCCTATTCTTGGGCAAAGGGCCTTGAAATCCTTGTCTCTCCCGCTGGTTAGCGGCGGCGTCCACCAGGGAAATCAGGCTGGGGGTGGGAAGAGAGATGTTCATAGCCCTTGGAGGGCACAAAGTACTCATTGCGCTTGGCTGTAGGTGGCAGTGAGGCTGGAGTGTGCCAAAGGGTCTTGTTCATGTCCGTTATTGTTTTTATTAGTGGTAAAGCAATACGGGTGAGGCCGGAGGGAGCCAGGATGTCCACCATAGGGTCCACATCATCCACAACTTCCTCTCCCTTAATGCCCAGACCCTGGGTGACCCGGCACAGCAGCTCCTGCAACACTCTGGAGTCTTCCAGAGCTGGGGCAACTGATGTGCCCACTAGGGCCTCATATGGTGAGGAGAAAGGAGACCACCAGGGTAGGTGGTTGCTCCCTTCTGGACCCACCCGAGGGATCTCTTGACTCAGTGGGAAAAGCAGAAGGCTGGCCTGGTCCCGCAGGTGCAAAAGGCATGGGTGTCTGTGCTGGCATCAGGACCGCCAGCGGTGCCAGCATCTGGTGCAGCAGGAGGTTCCTGGGGGCACTGTGGCAGCTGGCGCCAATGACGGAGGTGGTATCGGTGCTGGTGCCGGGGCTGCGTCTTGCGCCGAGGCTGTGATGGGGACTGCCGACCGCTTCGGCACCGGAGGCATCAGTTGTGGTACTGCAGTCGGCGCCAGTGCCGAGAACAGTGCCACAGGTGTCAGCGTTAATGCCAGAGGCACTAGTTCTGGTGCCACGGTTGGCACGACGAATATTGTCGAGGCCACTGATGCTGCACCTGAGTGGGATCCCTGGCTCCGACCCTGGGCTTGATGGAAGGCCCACGGAGTCCAAAAAGGCCACTGCTGTGGATTTTGCCACGGAGAGGCCCACTGCATTGGGCAGAACCACCTATGGTGCCATGAGGAGGATCTTCTGCTCCTGCTATAGTTGTAGTGGTACGAGTCCGACTCTGACTAGGAAGACCAGGGTGGCGCTGCTCCTCTCGAGGTAGAGCATCGAGAAGCAGGGGACCGACTACACACTCTGGATGGTGGAGCTGGCCAAGGTGATGGGGATCAGTGTGCCATTATCGCTGGCTCGCTCTTAAAGAGATCACGGGGGTGTCGAGAGGAGACCTGCGGTGCCAGGACGCTCTCCTGTCTTGTTGGCTAGAACGGTGCCGTGAGCCTCAAAAGCCTCACGGGTGGACAGGAGCGGTAGATGCTCCGATGGGTGTGGTGAGCGAGACGGGCCTGGACTAGACTGCCTCACTTGGGCAGGAGTCATGAGTCCCCGAGTCATAGCCCAACTGAGGTGTCACTGGTGGCTGGTCCCTGGGTTTTGCCGAGGGAGATCGACCTCTCTCCGAACTCTTTCTTCTGCGCCGGCGATTGGGACTGGTGCCAAAGGCTCAAATGACCCCGAGAGGTTGCATGACTGTGCCTAGCTTCCCTGCTGGCATCTTTCTTCAGCGCCGGTTCTTTTGAAGACGGCGCTGGAGCGCTCTGCGCCAAAAGACAACTTGCTGGGAGCAGGATCCACAGTGCCTGGGTCCGACTGAGATCAGAGAGCTGCCTCCATAAGGAAGATTTTGAGATGCTGCTCCCTCTCCTTGAGGGTTCTCAGTCGGAACTCCCGACAGATCTTGCAACGGTCTTTCTGGTGACCCTCACCAAGGCACCTTAAGCAGGAGGTGTGGGGGTCATTTTTCAGCATGCGCTTAGCGCAGATCTGGGCAAGTCTTAAAGCCCAGGGATCGTGGCATTCCCCGGCAACAAATGGGGGAGGAAACAGGGGGGGGTGTAACCCCCAGAACTAAAACTTCTAAACTAACTAGTGGAAACTAACTATGCACAGCGTACAGAGTACTTGCTGAAGCAAGAGAAGAGCAAGGAGAAGTTCCAGCTACTGTCACTGGTGGCAAGAAGGAACTGGGGGATGCAGCGTTGGCAGGGCTCTATATTGGACGTCATGAAGACGCGACTCCAGGCGGTGCCCAGCCTAACCCTATGGTTGTTGGGGGGGGGGGGGGGGAAGAGAGAGAGAGAGAGAGAGAGAGAGAGAGAGAGAGAGAGAATCTTCCAGCTACTGCGCACACACCTGATTGGAACTGACATGAACAAGCACTCGAAGAACCACCCGTGTTTTAGAGGAATAACTAAAGAGATAAGCCTCGTCACTCAGACTCCAGGGCACATTGCTGGAAGGAGTGAGTTCCAGAACTCAGGCCCTCCAGAGAATGCTTCACTACCAGCAGTGGAGAGTCTAAACCCAAGAATTTACAGATTAACCTAGCAGATTGTGGTTTACACAACAAGCCAGGAGAAGGGTGAATTAGAGAGATCTGTCAGATAACCAGGTCCCAGAGCACACAAAAGGCTCTGCATGTGAAAACCAGCCCGTGTTCTAAAGCAGATCTGCAGTGCCCCCGCCACTTGTGCGCTCAGACCAGTTCACCCAGCTCAAGTTGGGGTGTTCATTGTGTTCTAGAGATGAAGCTTCTAGGTTCCCTGAGGGTAGGGCCCCCAAGCCTTGAAGCCCCAAAGGCAGGAATCTCTCCGACAAGGTCTGACTCAGAGGAAAATAGTCTAAAGCTGACCTGAAAGCTGCAAGATGAGAACTACTGCACAACTGCTACCTGAGAACTGAGATGCAGCAATGGAGTCAGTGACCAAGAACCATAGTGGCAAGATGTTGGTCATACACAGCAGTGGGAGATGACCTCACCAACTCCCCTCCATGAACATCAACTTCCCCACTTCAGTACTCAGAGAGCACAGAAACAGCTCCACCCCAACTACAGGAGACTGACATCTGGACAACATGTTCTGTCATCCAAGGACCAGGACAGACACCAGACACCTCTACAAAACCTCATGTCACAACCCTGGGGGTTTCTCCAAAGGAAGGAGAAACTCTCCTTCAAAGACCCCCAGGCAAGTTAGAAGAGCTTATTCTATCAGTGGCTTTCAACACCATAAGCAAGAATGGACACCTCACACACACACACACAGCGCGCAATGGACTTCATAGATCAGGAATCCTTTATGTTACACCCCAACACCTGAAGCCAGGCTGGTGAGGCAGGAGATACCCATGATATCAGCTTGGGACTGAACTACTCCAAGAGCTCTTTCCAAATAACCTCCTCCAGTGGTTTGAGACATGGTGTTTACAGGTTGAGTGTTATCAAGCAATAGTTTTTAAAAACAGCTGGTACAAGGTCAATTGCCATCCCATCTTCCCAAAAGAGATAACCCTCAGATCAGCGATAATGGAGCCCAGACCTTCCCTTTAATAGCAGAAGCATCATGTTACCAAGATTCAAATCATATGCTATGGTGCATTTTGTAAAAATTAAGCATAAATAATTAAAAACTGCATTTGTCAGTAAATTGAGTACGTGGTAGCGCATTACTCTTGCTTACTTTGCACTGGTTCACCTCTGCTAATCCAGCGGAGCTCCTAGTCATCAGTAGGACTTGGCTGGGTTTTTTTTTCGTCTTTTAAAACCACACACAGAACCCCTTGGGACTTCTACCCATTTCCAAACAGAGGCTCTGAAGAGGTTTTTTTTTTTTTTTTTTTTTACAGACATGAATCAACCATCACTCCCCTATGAGAGAAGTATTAACCCTAGCATACCACTGGGACACTAGTACCAAGAGGCAAACTGACTTGTGCAAGTCACACTGAGTCAGTAAGAGAGCCTAGGAGTCCTGACCCAGTTCCAGTCTATAGAGGAATAGTAGATGGAGGGGGAAAAATTAACCTAATTTCCACACCCTCAGTTCACAATAGCACATGAAGTCAGTTTGTTTTGCCCCAACCCTCCTGAAAGATCTAGAGACCCTCAATTCTGGTCCCCATTGATCTGGTCAAGATTGGGGGGGGCGGGGCGCACAACAAAATGACTGACAAAACTCAAATTGTCACAAAAAATGTTTAACACAAAATTTCAGGTTAAGAAAAGTTTGTCAATTTCATAAGGGCAGGGGGACCAACTAGCAGCATAGCCCCACCCCAAAAGGCAGAACAGACAGCAAGCACCACCAGATCAGAAGCTTTGATTCACCAACGTACTCTCAAAGTCTGGAGACAGCCAAGTTGCTAGAATAGGAACATTTTTTGGCTTGAACTCCGACTGTTCAATCTAGAAGTGACTCGGCACCCAGAGACCCAGTGCCCATGAGGGAGTACACATCTCAGAACACTACTTGACCTTTAGCTTTTTCCCTCCTAAAGGAGATTCTGGAATAGCCTGGAGGAAGAGAGCGGTCAGCACAAAACTATTACCACATTACGCCATGGCTGTTTGGTGGTGAGTGAAGTAAGCTGGGGCTCCAAGCTCAGTTCTCAGTGGACAGATGCTGCCACCAACACCTGCTTGTTTGAACTATCAGGAGACATGCCAGGGAGAGCCTGGGCCATGGAAAGGTCAAGGATTTTGGTCTCCATGGCTACTGCTTTGACAGCTTTCAGATTCTCCAAGTGAACTTCGGTGCTTCTGAAACTCATCTTTGCTTTCTGTTTCATTCACTTGTTTCTCTGCTTCCCACTGTTGTGGCCTCACACCCTCCCCTAGGAAAGTAAAAGGGACTTTCCTAGGAAAGCTGTTATGAAAAAACCACAAGCAGATTTTTTTTTAAACACAACATGGGCTTTGCACTCCCTGATGCCCCCCAGTCAGCTGCTTCCCCACTGGGAGGGCTGGATCCTCCACACGCAGGCATTTTAGACACCACGTACTCATGCAAACGCCACAGAGCCCTGCCTCCTTGGAATGAGCCACACTTCAGCAATGAGGCTCTGGCTAGATTCAGGGCGTATCATGCTGAGCAGAGCACTGGCCTAGGACTGGAAGAGAAAGCTGCTTCCTAGCCTGTGTCACACACACAGGACTGGTCTGACTAGTCACACTGATATCAGAATGGTCTCGCTACCTCCCTCTCCCACACTCCCCGTCCCCTCCCAGAAATGAGGATTACATATCTAAATTAGGAAGGCCTCCTGTGAGAGAGTAACCTGCATCCCTGCTTGCACCCACACCACAGCCTCACCTTGCCTTATATGGGGAAGGCTCAGGACTAGGAGAGGCTGATAAGGAGGGCGAGATAAGAAGGGCAGGGCACTTACAAACCACATGGGGGGGGGGGGAGGGAGGCTGAAGAAAAAGGGAGGAGGAGGAAATAGATGCAACCCCTCCTCCCCCAAGCAAGAGAGAGACTCAAGAATGGGACTTTACTCTCCTAAAGTAGTCAGGTCTAGAGGATAAGTTTCTACACGCAGGGGACTGAGCAGTCAGGCAAGGAATTGGAAGTAGAGGTCACAGGAGAGAGGGAACAAATGACTAGACCAGTGGAGATCTCTGCTTCTCAGGGGAGATTGTGGGAAGTGGAATGGGAAAGTTTGAGCCAGTTTGCTGCAGGTCCCTAAATCCATCTCTGTTGCAGAGGGGAAATCCCTTTCAGTGGTTCCCAAACTTTTGTACTGGTGACCCCTTTCACATAGGAAGTCTCTGAGTGTGACCCACCCCCCTTATAAATTAAAAACACTATATATTTAACACCATTATAAATGCTGGAGGCAAAGCAGGGTTAGGGGTGGAGACTGACAGCTCGCGACCCCCCCATGTAATACCCTTGCGACCCCCTGAGGGGTCCTGACCCCCAGTTTGAGAACCCCTGCTTTAGACACACAAGAGACCCTCCGAGTAACAGCGGAGATTCCCCCACACTATTGGGGTGCCCAGGAAATTCAACCTCCGCATTCATTCCACGTGAAGCTTCTACAAACCTCTCCTCCGCCCCCATTTCCCTATCCCTCCAGGCCAAGGCAGTTCAGTCACCTTGCTCACAAACACCATTGCAACAAGAGCACAACCAGAGCGCTGACCTGTCCAGGCTGTCACTCAGTTACACCTCCTCTCGACTTGCAGGGGGAAGAGAAAACCAAGTGGAGCTGGCAGAAGGGAAGGAAGCCAGGCGGGTCGGCAGCAGAACAGAGGGAAAAGATTGTTCCACTGGTATGTCAGCAATCTGGCTCCAGGGCAGCTGTCCTCTCCAGCAGTCAAAGGCGGATTTGTATGCGTGTGTTCAAGGGCTGCCCTCCTTGGCAAGAGGCTATGGGCTCAGCTACGCAAAACGCCTGAGATGCCCCCATTCCCTGCACAGCTGGGGACCCATACAGAGTGGGAGGGGGAAAAAATGCAGAATAAAAAAAAAAGTTATTTATTCCATTTCTGTCTAGACAGAGATGAATTATCCCTTTGCAGGCACTTCCTGACTCCCCTCAGAGATCGGAGAGCGAACTCCTCTCCACATTCGGATTTGAGAGTAGGTATGTAGCAGAGAACTGGAGCAGGGGCCTGACTGGCCATGGCAGGGAAGCCTGTCACAGGTTTCATGCTAACTGCTATTTGTTTCTCGCTGTACCCTCCTCCCGAAGGAGGGCTCAATGCAGCTGGGAACAGAGTACCTTAAGAGCTCCCCACTTTGAGAGGAAAGAGCAGTACCATACTGAAAGTGGCTCTGTGAGTAGCCAAACCACTGCATTCTAGATATTACAGCCACAGGGACTAGCCTCAGCTCCCCACTTCCTGCAGTACAGCCAGATCCATCCCCAGCCCCTAGAGGGCATGTGGATCTCATTGCACAATATCCACCCAGCCAGCTCCTCCTCTACTTAAAATGCCACAGTGGAATACACCTTCCAACCTGAGCCATGTCCCAGGACACTAATGCCAGGGTCCATGTCCCAGCAGGAGCCATGCACTAGAGTGCTGGATTGATACCCCAGAGCTGCATGCCCACCCCACACCAGCAACCATGCACCCCAGCCTCCCTTCCAGGCATAGCAGGATCCACATAGCAGGCCATGGGCACCCAAGTCAAGGTTCACACTCCCAGCCCCCACCCAGCGCAGGAGTTTCACATGTTGGAAACACTTTAGCAGCACAAAGGCAGCTCTCTCCTCTGTGGGAATTTGCAGCTGAGGCGGAGCAGCTCTCTGGGGACAAAGGGATTTCACAGGCCCACACTCAGACGTCTCCCCCCTCCCCCTCCCTCCCAGCTTTTCCACTTCCTGTCACAGTAGCACCAGACCTATGGCTCAGAAACAAACACAAAGTGCTGGATTCTGGGAAGTGGGCCAGAGCATTCCAGAGTGGCCCATCCGCCAATCACCAGCCAGAACTCCCACTTCGCCCAGTGCAGCTCCCTGTCAGTGAAAACAGCCCTTCCCTCCCCACTGCACTGCCCCCCACCCACACCCCTCGGGCCAGCCTGAGATGAGGCCATTTCACAACAGGCCTAGCAGGTGAAGAATCAGGGACTCTGGGGTTGGGGGCGGGGAGGAGGTTACAGATTTACAGTTCAGCTCAACAGCTCCTGCCACTGTGCCTACAGGGACTCCTTATGAGACAGCAGAGAAGATAAGCTAGTTAAAACCCCAGATGCCATACTCCAGCCCCTCCTCCCACCATGGCTCTGGGTCAGAACCCTGTCCCATAGCAGTCTCAAAGCTCCTCGCCCCTTTTCCTCCTACAGCCTTGAAAAAAACATTTCCATCTCCCTACAGGTTAGGATGTCCCTTGCCTTCATTCCCTGCTCTCCCCACTCCTCAAAAGATGCTCAATGGAAAAGTCCACACAGCCTCTCTAGCACAGCTTTACAGCAAACAGAGGCCCCGCAAGTTCCTAGAGATAAGGCCTCTCCTATCAGCTGCACGGGAGCAAAGTCCCTCAGGGGGAGGAGGGCTGATCCCTGGTGACAACACAACACCGTACCAGTCAGGAGTGTGGCCTTTTCACACTGAGAGGAAGAGTGCAGCAGATGGGGAGGGCTAGCAGAGCCACAGCATCTAAGAGGGGATTTAGAGCAGACTCTTCTGCAGAGGACTCACATCTGTACCCACAACAGATGCTGCAATACTGGCAGCATATCACACTGGGAATACCAGTTAATGAGGGCTGTCTAGTTTAAGGGACATCTGCAGTTGAGGGACTGCGCCTGGACAAGCAGTGCCACCGGACAGCACACACCAAGATGTCCCCATGGCACCAGCATCCCAAGACTATAGCTCTGCCAGTCACCACTGCCACCTAGCACTGCACTATGGGGACAATATGAGAAGTCTGAACAAAGCAGCCAGAAGGGAAAGTGATTGAGCTGGTGGGCAGATGCCAAAGTTACATGGACTTCACTCCTGCCCCATTCACCTGCCATCACTGGTCTTCAACCCTCCGTGCTCCCCACATCTCACCTACTGGGTTCAGGCCATTTCCTCTTTGACAGCATGACACACGGGAAACCACACAGCTATGGGGCAGAATAAGGTGCTGCAGCACGGGAGTGCTAATCTGACCAACTGTTGTAGCCTGTATGCGGAGGGCTACCCTGCATCTGGTATGCTGAGGGATCAGAGAACGCATGAACCAGGAGTCGATTTGCATGGGGCACTGCACAGCTTGCGATGCACTGGCAAACTCCCTCATAGAGTAAAGCTTCCAAAGCTCCTGTCCACCTTTAAGGTCCATATCAGACACCCAGAAGAGGGGTTTTGAATTACTGACGATCCTAAGCTAAATCAAAGAGATCCCAGAAGAACAGCAGTTGCAGGAATTGGAGCACATGTTTCTGCCACCATCCCACTGACTGAGGAATGACTGATCCTCTCAGAAAGCCCTGCAGTTTTACTTTCCATTTACAAACTTCAGTCACGGAGGGACACCCTCCACTGCTGAACAGCTAGAAAAATAAGACATTTTCAAAACTGATTTCTATCCATTCCCTCACCCAGACATGCACCTCCTCCTCTGAGCCCATCCCTCATCTCCCTCAAATGAAACCCTGCCAGTTAATTCACGGAGCTCCTGTTTCACCACTCTGAACAAACAGGCAGGTGGTTTAGAGAGGCTGAAGTCATGTTTTGTGTGGGAGTAGTGGGCAGGGAGTTGCTGAAATCAGTCTTATACAGCATTTCCAGGAAGGGGGAATCTGCACAGTGAGGTGGGAATCGCCTTCCACACAAACCATGCTGCTCTGCTTGATACAAGCAAGGGTTGCCAAATCTCCGCCTCTCCTTCCCCCACCCCTCATATTCAGGTATGCTCACAAGCTGACTCACAGCTCCAGTCACACAGGGTATCAGAAGATGGTACAAGAAACCTAGCTCAATTCAGCATGACCTCATCGGATGCCCCTTGTTCCAACTGTGTGTGCACGCATGCTCGGAGTCGGATTTAGAAATCCTGATGAAAGAAATGATTGGGTAAGGAAAGCAATTGGAGGAGCAGGATACAAGAGCCAAAGACTGAATCATCGCTAAAGGGGAAGATTCACTTCACCACTTGGAACAGTAACCACCTTCCCCTGGGGGTGTGGAGCTGTAGTGGGCACTCACAGCTCCTCACACCATGGATGTACCACCAGATATAACACCACCCCGGGGGTCCTGCTGAGATCCATAAACACACACACACACACACACACACACACCTCTCCCATAGAGGAGAGGAAAAATAGAACTGTCTTGGTGAATATATCATCTGGCACAGTATTTGAGACCAGAGCTCACAATTACATGCAACTGACTGTGAGCAAGGAGGAGGACAGGAACAACAGGATGCCATAGGTTAGGATTAAAGTGCATCAGCAAACTGAGATGAAGGCAGAGGGAAGGAGACCTGCACAGCACCTGTCTATCCTATTCAAATAAAGACTGAATGGCATCATTATGGATGTTAGAGAACAAAAATACAACGCAAACAGGTTAGAGAGCTTCCCATCCCTTCAACAGCACTGGCACTGCCCTACCTCTACCTGCCCCAGGGCACACAAAGCTGGAGGACTTCCATCATCCATGGGCCGTTGCTCTAGCACCTTTCCCTAGCACTGCATCTGTATATCCCCTCCCCCATCCATCCCCTCCTCCTCCCCCCAACAGCTTTCCCTGCCCTCTGTGGAGGCAGAAGGGAAGGAAACCAGTATTTCCTGATCAGACAGGAAGTGACATTGTGTCTTTCCTTTCCCGCAAGGTTCTAAACACAAAGTCCTGCCAAGCGCTGCTCCCTGCATCCCCCGAAGTGCAGAGAGGAGACTCCCTGGAACCAATGGAAGAGAACGCCAGGCTTACCCACCCATTGCCCAGGCAGGCTATGCCCTCCTTTCCATAGGGCTGGAGACAGACATTGAACTATAAACCAAGGCTGCAACACAGACAGTGCCATCTCTGCCACAAGGTATCTGCACAAGGGGAGAAGGAGCGAGAGTGAACCCTTAATTCACCTACTGTATCAGGTGCCAACAGAAAGATTCATCTCCTCACTAAACTTACCCAACTCTCCACCCGTCCCCTCAGAACAATGGGCAGCCAGCCCAGGCCACCTCCCCCTGCTGGAGAATGTCCCCTCTCCAAAGGGCATGCTAAATAGCCACCTTGCATTGCTAGAGCGGTGCACTCACACCTGAAACAGGAGTATCCGCTCTGGCACCATGCTCCCACATGGTTTTAGTGCCAGGGTATGGGTCAATGGAGTTACACTCCCCACTTGTGGATATGTCCCACTTCCACCCGCCACTGGCCTCCTTAAACCTCTCACTTTATTGAAGCTAAAAGAATCTTTCAGGTGTGCAGCCCCTCGTGTCTATCCATCATTGGTGGAGGACCCCAATTTTGGGGACATCTCCCCCTTAACCTCACAAGCCCCCCTTGGGGGGAGGCAGGAGAATTCCCACACTAGGCACTGAAGGAAATACTAGCGATGAAGCACTAGTCGTTGTAACCTGGGATGCTGATCAGCTGCTGGAAGCGAATGCCTAGGCTTGTTCCCAACAGCGTAAATCTGGGGAGCAAGAGCACAATGGAGACCCTCCTCCTTCCACCCTCTCCGCACCTGGCTTGTAGCCACAGCTCCTGTTTTGCACACAGAGGTGAGCCCTTCTCAGCCTGGCCACAGAGCAGGTGTTTGTGGACCAGCAGAGTGGCCTTCTAAACAAACCATTTACTGGAGACAGAAACAGGGCGAGGCTTCAGGGGAGGGAGAGAAGGTTTCCTGTTGGTCACTCTCTGATGTAATCTCCCAAGGACCACATCCAGTAACAGGACACTGGTAATTAAAGGGACAAGAGGGAGGGTTCAAAGGAGGTGGGGCTTGGGGTCCAAGACTGTTTCCACATCACAGAGGATCCCTCCAGGGAGTGGGCCCCTGATATGGGATTTTAGTTCATAAAAGGAAAAGTGTCACTCGCTTCACCCTCCCCCTTCCCCCCTAGACAAAAATCAACCTGCCTGACATCACATAGCTAGGTAGTAGCAGCAGCTTTGCATGCAGTAACACGCTCTGAGGAATGCACTCCTCCTACAGTGCAGGGGCATGCCAGAAACATGCAAACGAGATCAGTGAACTACTGATCTAGTGAAGGAAAGAGGCCTTTGCGGTTATGTATTTTCTCAGGTTGACGTGACTCACCCACCTGCAGAAGTTATCCATACAGTGTTGTTTTGGCTGAGAGAACCTACTTTTCTCTTAGACAGAGAGCCTGTCCAACTAAGGAAAGGAGTAGGGATGGCAGTGGAGGAGAGGACAGGGTGCAGGGTTCCCCACTTAAGGGTTCAATAGGAGACAAGAGTCTCATCAAGGAGCACCAAGATTTGTTTTGCCACCTGCATTGATTAGAGAGGCCCAAGGATTAGATAGAAAGCAGTGTGAGATGAGGTTGGTGAAGAATCCTCCCCAAGTTCTGGGGTTAGAGGCACTTTCCTGCTCCTATTCAGGATGGGAATTCAGCCTCCATGTTGTTAGTGTACTCCTGGGCCACACACAGCTCCTCTACTAGAGGCCACCTAAGCTCTTGGGGGTGGGGAAGGACACCACATGCTTCAGGAGCTGGTATGGATCTGTTCACAATAACCCTTCTGCAGTTGCAACAGCCACAAGAAGCAGAAGAGAAATCTTAAGGGAAGGAAGTGGGCAGAGAAGTGGTGTCCAGGCCACTTCTTCCCAACCCCCACTTTTATGAAATAGCTGCCTGCTGAAAGAGCACGCTAGGGAATGATATATGCCAGCAGGCGTCAGTCAGCATCTCATTCAGCTTCCAGATTCCTACAGCCAGGATTTGCTGGTGGAGGGAAGCCAGTGAACTTTGAGCAGGGTTTGCCACAATGGGCATTGCTTCTATTAAGGGTAGAGCAGCCAGGGCTGGGAAAGAAGAGATGGAGATAAGTCTTGTCCAAACGTGTTTAGCCAATAGACTGACACCAACATCCCCCATTTCCCATTCCAACCTGTGGGCTACCAAATTAAGTCCACTGGATACAGATAAGCATGAAGCCAGAAGTGGTTTTTACCTATCCTGGAACATTAAGAGCCATTTTAAAAGAGGTGCAAAAAACAGTCTCACTGCAGCTTTGGCAAATGCTGCTTCGTTTCCTAGTGTGCTACCTTCTCAAGGAAACCCCAGATATCCCTCCAATTCCCAAATTTTGCCAGACTGCTCTAGTTACTGGAGGAGAGGCTATTCTTTCCCTCCACTGGTATGTCCACCACATCATCTTCAAGGCTGTGCTACATCACCACTCCAGTCTTTGCTACACAAGCAGCAATAGTTTCTGCACCACACAGGACGCATCTACACCAGCCATCATGGTGGAGGATATGGTTAATAGTTGTTTTTAAACAGCATGACAGGGTTGGAGCCAGATCCAAGACAACTGTAAGAGCAGGGAAGGGATACCTCCCATCATTCTTGCTCAGACAGATATACCCTTAGTTTGTAGGTCTACATACAAGTGCTTACAACAGCGCCGCTGTAGCACAGACACTTGCTACAGCAATGGAAGAGCCTCTTCCATCGCTGTAGTAAATCCACCACCTTGAAAGGCTGTTCTTCCATCAACCTAGTGGTGTCTACACTGGGGTTCAGGTCAGCTTAGCTACGGCTTCTCAGGAGGGGTGAATTTTTACACACACACACACACACACACACACACACACACACACACTTAAGTTGTAGGTTGAGACCAGGCCTAAGAGGTCAATGACCACGGTCACATTTGGCTTCCAGGGTTCACACCTGGAATTTCCACTGTGAGCATCAGGGTACAGACACCTGTCCTTATTCCTTGCTCACAAGCAAGGGCAAGAGCACAGATGGCACCCCATTAAAAGCTCAAGTGTCTCTTCCTCTCTCCTGGCACACTGCCTGATAATTAAGCAGCAGAAGTAACCATTCTCGTCCTCTACAGCCACTCCCTCAGTTCCCTCCCTCTTTGTTGTGTGGTTTGATACAGACCACTAAATAAGAAGTGATATCACCAATGGGGAAATTCATCTCTTCCTTTAAGAGGAACAGAAGATTTGATGACCATGTGGTGTCAATAACCACATCTAACCCCAGGCCTTGTCCCCACCCAAGACACAAGGGAACAAGAAACTTAGTAAATTATTTGGTTAACAAGATCAGCAATTCTACTCAGGACAAGTCTCCCTGGCAGCAAAATCCAATAGAAACATCAACCATCTTCACTAAATCACTACTTGCAAGTGAATCACTGGAGGAAGAGGTCTGTTGGAGCCCTGGTTCCAATCCGGCTACAGGTTGGTAGTGGCTGAAAGTAGATACCATTGGTGGCCTATGTGAAAACAGGTGGGAGTCAACCCATTTCCTAGTGAGAGAGGTGTCCACACAAACTGGTGACCATTGCCCCAGGTGCTGTGGGTCTTCTAACCCAGGACCAGCTGGGCCAAGAGTTCCCCCTTCACATGTAGGGGGATTGTCCACGCTAGGCCCAGAATTGAGACACAAAGGCAGAAGCTTTTACTGCTATGCCAGGCCTGTGTCTGCTATGTGGATCCAGGAGACTTTGGTTATAAGGGGCTATAAATCCAGACTTTTTTCAAGAGCATTATGCTTACAGAAAACATTCTTGTCCTCCCAGCAACAGTTGATGTACCTCAGACAGTCAAGCTCTATGAAAGGCACAGAGCCGTTTCCCAGGACAACTAAGGCTACCCATTTTAGCCAACGGGTTTGAGTTTTATCATCCCATTAGCTAACATACCTGTACATTTATAAACCCAAACTGTTGGTTGATTCCACCTGTCACTGTTAGCAATAGAGGCTGTTAAAGAAATTATATGGGAAAGGAGGTCATTTTCTTCCAGGATAAAGGCTCACTGAAGCCATCGAGCTTCACATCTGCTGATGCAGACACAACTGGCACTTGTCCAAGGATCTTAACACTGAGTCAAACCTCACAACTCCTCCAAAGTAGGGAGCTACCCCTCTTTTACCGATTGTGCCTCAATTTCCCTTAGGGGAGACTGCACAAGCCAGAAATAAAACTCGAATCTCATGACTGAGCCCTGTCCTCTAGATCAATCTTCCTGAGCTCCACAGCTACTCCACCAAGGCCTAGCATCAGAGCCAGAAGGGAGACAGCTAGTCATAGAACAGAAAACCCGCATGAATCGGGCAAAGTTGTCCAGCACACACCAAGCCAGCTGTTTTCCTCTTCCTACCCTTCCAGAAAGGTTCCTTATAAGATTTCAGCAAGAATGCATCGCACAAGGAAAGGTCAGTCATCTGCATGCACAGAGTCCCAACCAAGGTCAATCAGACATTGAGAGGACAAGGTTCAAAACGGCTTTTAAGCATGTGAGCAAACAGTGTTTGTGAGTCTCCCCTACTTTGCTATCTGCTTAGAATCAGGACTGTATGCAGGGCATACAGCATGCAGGCTTCCCCACTCTTCCCTAAAGCACTCGTCATTCCAGTCCAGCTCCTATCTCACCCAACAGTTCTTTCAACGCACCTCAGTTCTGCCTTGCATCACCCTTTGCTATTCCAGACTTGTGCCTCTGAGCAGAAAGCCAAACCACAAAACCTGGTGTGACCAGCTAGGCTCACAACCATGTGCATTAGGGAGCAGGGGGTGAAATGAACAGGATGAGCCCCAAGTTCATCTTTGTGCCCAGTTTGAATTTGAAAGTGGACCTGGAGACTAGAGTCTGCATCAGTTCTAATCCCCTGCTCCACCATAAATAGGCAAGCAGCAACTTCTTTGGGGAGCTGAAGGAAAGGACAATACAGAAAATGTAGAATCCTATAGTCAGAAGGGACTGGAATTTGAGACCCCCAGAACCTGTTCCCAGCTCTGCCACCACCTCACCATGTGATTTTGCTGAAATCACTGTACTTCAAGTTTCTCCACCATACATTTGGGACAACCATATTTTCTTGCCACTGAGGAAGGGCTGAGACTAAGTTTAGTGTCTCTAAAATGCTTGGAGTGCCTCAGGTGGAAGACACTAGGGAAAGGCTAAGTATTATAACAGCCACATCTAGTCCTGTTCCAAGTGATGAATGGGAAGCACAGAAAGGATCCAAGAATTCCCCCCCCCCCCGCCCCGTGCCAGTTGAGCTCAGTGGGGTGCCCAGTGATGCGCCATCCTACCAATAGCCAAAAACTACAAGCAAAGCAAGAGAGGGGGATGGAAGAAGCGTTCAAGGCCTCTGTCCTACTATTAAGGCACCCACAGAATTCAAGATATTTAGACATGATCGAGCCTGAATGCTGAATCCTGGCACCTCAGGGGACCCACAGACTCCTTCCTGGAGGGGAAGGATGGTCCTGTGGGTAGAGCACAAGCCTGGGATTTTGAAAACCAGGATTCAAGTCCCTGCTCTGCCAAAGACTTAGGAAGCTGAGGCACAAAGAGACTCTGTAAAATAGAGATAACAGCACTGTCCTACCTCACTGGGGCACTGGGAGTGGGGGGCGGGGGGGAGGAAATGCATTGAAAACTGTAAGGTGCTCAGATATATGGCGATGGGGGCCATATAAATACCTAAGAGACAGAATCCCTTCAAGACTACTCCCCCTCCCCGCCCCCACAAAAAAAAATATGACAGCCCCAATTCTATAAGAGAGCTTTGTAAGATAAATGACAGCAGTCCCTCAGGACAAGAGGCACAGAAGGGGCAGGGTGGGGAGGGGAGAGATGCACTGCTATTTGACAAACATGCTGCCAATGAAAGCAGGAAAATAAATGAGGAGGAGTCCGGTGACACCTTAAAAACTAACAGTTAGTCTTTAAGGTGCCACTGGACTCCCCATTGTTTTTGTGGACACAGACTAACAGGGCTACCCCTCTGACACGGCTGCTGTGGGACTATTCCTTTACTGGAGACATTTCAATGTCACTTGTTAGCCTGAGCCAGAGAAAAAGGTTTTTTGTTTTTTTTTTAAATTATAAATAAAATAGCTGCTACATTACCAGGAGTCTGTTTTTGGGGGTGTTTTCTTGGAGGGGGGGGTTTGGGGGGGGAGAGAATAGATGGGCTCCACCCAGCAGTTTTGACCCTCCCTAGAGGCACAGTCCCTTTCCTGCAAGAACAAAGGAGGAGGCAAGTTAGATAACAGGAGAGTCTAGGAAGAGATCTTTTTAGATCTGCCCAGGCCAGTTTTAGTCTAGTCTGCATAGGGTTCCTCACACACACCTAATCCCAATTCCCAACTCTTTCCCCCCTTTCACATGCCAAAATCTTAGGGAGGCATCACTAAAAAGATTTACAGTACACAACCTTGGGCCCGGATACCCCCCACCCCCCAGGAAAGGCCTGCACACCCAAAAATACTCCCTGCTTCCAACACACATAAGCAACTTCCCTTACTCCAACACAAAGGGAACTATGTTGCAGGGGGAAAAGAACAGGATACCATTTGCAACGCCAGCCACCCCTTACTCCAACATTAAACGCCTGTCCAAAGAGAGATGCAGTCTCTCTCCTGCTCCATGTGCCAATTGGGAGGTTGGCACAGAAAGGTAGCTTTTGGGGGGGGGGGGGAAGGGAGAGGGACAAGAGGTCAAGATTACATGCTTCACTCAAAGTACAGACACCCCAGAACCCAGCCAACGTAACTCCTAGCATGGGAGGAGAAGGATGAGGGGATTAGACAATGCTGTAAGGCAATAAGCGAGCCCAAGGCCACACGCCAGGCCCTATGTACACTGTGCTACTGATAGACCACAAAATTGATCATAGGAACAGGGTATTGCAATCAGCTTTGGGAGTGGGAAGTACTACAACCTACAAAGTCGCACCACTCCCAAGTCATTCTGAATCTACAGTGCCTGTGTTCTTTCCCCAGCTGTCAGAGCACTTCCTCTGGGCTCCCTGGCTGCGAAAGGCTACTACAGCCAACACCATGAGTTGTTCACAGCAACTACCCTTTTACACCAACCTTTTATATCCAGATAGGAGGGGTACTAAATAGAACATGAGCCATCACTGAAACCCACAGACCATTTCCAAACCCTGCTCTAGCCACTCTCTAAATAGAACACCCTCTTTTCTTGCTCTGATGCACCCAAGACCAAAACCGGGGAGGGTGGAGAAGAGAGACAGGTGCTTAGATGCAGGACATGGGTCTTAACAAGTTTCCAGAAACAAGACTGCTTGCTGCTTTTTTCCCCCACTCGGAAAATTCCCCCAGGATCTCTGGCCACAAGAGTCTTAAGTCTAACATAAGGCATCACAATCTATGCACAGCAAAGTGAAGGGAAGAGAAATTATGTTTTTAAAATTATGCTTAGGAGACAAATTAGACTTCTTATACTAATTTTAAACAGTAGCACTCTCTCTGCCCCAGTTTGTTGCAATTAGTGCCGTATCGAATTCCAGGCTTTTGTTTTGTTTTGAATGGAGAAGTTAAGTTTAGAGATGACGACTCTCAGGACTAGAAACTAGCCCAACGTCCTGGTTCCCAATGAGCTGGCTACACAAGTACATTCTTAGCAGCGTCTAAAAACCCCAATCCTCAACACACTTCCAAGAGACTTAACATAAGAGCTTAAGGAAAGTTACAGGGAAACAACTTAAAAAAAAAAAAGTACAACACAAGTCTGTTAGACTCGGAGTTCCTAAAGTACAGCTTCAAAATAAGTTTGCTTAAAGCCTTTTTTAATTTTGCTTTCTTCCCCAGTAAGTTTTAAAATAAGCAAAGTCTCGGGCGTAGAACGTGGACCGGGTTTAGACTGCCACACTTAATAGAGGCTGTAAGACGAAGTCATTCCTCACCCACTTCAAATTGTTGATTAGAACTTCAAATCTGTGAAAAAGAGCCCCTTCTCAAATCTTTTTAACCTCCACTCCAAATAAAAAGAGGTTCTAGCTCAACATGATGGATTCTTTTTAGAAGACTAAGGAGAAAGGCCCCCACCCAACTGCACCTGGGGAAAAAAATGGGATCCACCCATCAGAAAGTGTGGATCTGGACATAAAGAATAGACCGCAACACTCCCAACCAGAATACAACTTAATAAAAATACTTTATCAACTGCAAAACCTCCTTACAACTCAGTTTCCCAAAAAGCTTTAAAATAAATATCTTAAAGGGCGCAAATAAAACCAAAACCCCACTTTCCAAACCCAATCACATTCCTCCCCCAGCCTGCACAGAAGACACCACCAAAAAAAAACAACAGCTTCCCAACAACTCAACCCAGGAGGAGTTGTTAGTTTGCAGTACAAAAGGAACAAAAATCCAAATTGAACAACAAGAGTTAAAACAAGAGGAGATGAATTTACCAACCTGCCCCCGCCCCCCAAAACACACAAACAAAAAAACCACACGATTCTTACCCTGGCTTTCTCCCTTCTCAGGAGCTGCACTCGCGAGATCTATAAGTTTGTTTCTCCTCCTTGTGGGTTTTTTAAAGTACCGGGGGAAGAAATAAAAGCAAAAATAAATAAAAAAGTTGTCAGTGTAGCTGTTCCTCTGCCCTATAACTTCCCTTCTAATCTCTCAGGGTGACAATGTCAGTCTCCAACAAAATCTCCCTCCGTGAGATCCTTTTTATGGTCTCTTTGCAAACACACACACCCCCAAAACTCTAATGTGGACTTTTCCAACAAATTTCTAAAGGAAATGTAAGAGGCAAAACATTTGGCAAAAGCCTGCCAAAATGTGTTGGTTTAAAAAAAAAAAAAAAAAAGCAAAGCAGCCAATGTAGTGATTTTTTTCCCCTCCACCTCCTTCTCCTCTGGGATCTGCTGCTGCTTCTTCCTTTCTGGCTTTTTTTCCCCTCGCCTCCTCTTTCAGATCCAACACCTAAAATGGAAGTTGCACCCGACCCAGCCAAAGACAAGCTGGCGGGGTTGATGGTAACAAACTAAGCTTTCCAACCAAGCCCAACGCCCAACCCCTCTTTCCCTAAGTGATGTCAGCTTCTGTGAAGCTCCAATGGGAAGCAGACATCAATGAGGGACCCGGCACTATCCAATAGAAAACTTTATTGTAGAAAATAAAAAAAGGAAAAAAGAAAAAAGGGGAAAAAAACAACAAAAGGAAGCGGGCAGAAATTAACTTGTTGGTGGGGTGGGGGGACAAAATAAAAATATATTACAAAAATCAATTGCAAGAAAGAAGTTTAAAACACGCTTGGCAGGATGATAAATGTATTGATGTGATCTGCAATTCACAGTCCAATTTCTTTTGATCTGTATGTTTCTTTCTCCCACTCACCTCCTCTGCCTGTTTGCAAATGAGAATAAATATCTTCATTTTTATTTGTCTCCTGTGCTTTTTATTTATATGTTTTCCATCTTTGCAAGTATCGTGAAATGGAGGAAGGACAATGGTACAAAAGATGTGTGGGGAAATATTTGGATCTGGGGAGAATTTCGGATTTGAAAATCAACCTTGATTCTGCTGTTTTTGTTTTAATTATATGAGCCCAGATTGCGGAGTTGCAATCAGCTCTTGTTTTATTTCAGTCAATGACTTTTGCTCGCAATTAAGCAAGTGAATTTAAAAGTCTAGAGTGGATTAGGAATTTACTTCCCTCCTTTTCTTCTCAAATCACTGAAGAAAATCGCTCTTTTGCTTTGTATTACTAATTTAATCCAATTCACAGTTTGTAAATTCCAAACCACCAATCAAGAGAGAGAGAGACAAAAGCTTCAACAAGTTTTCTTTCATCACGGTCCTAAAGGATGTTTACTCTGATTATGTTTGCAAAAGAGTGATAACCTGGAAGATATCTAGTGCTATTTGCTGCATCAGGTTAAGTCGGGGAGTTGCTGGGAGGGTGGTATTATCTGGATATTTCTATAAAAATAAGTTTTAAACTTATAAAAAATAAGTTTTTTTCTTTATTAGGCACTCAGTTTTCATTTGAGCAGGTACAAAGTTGGGGTGTGATGCTGGTCTCACTGAAGTCAATGACAAAACTCTTACTGACTTCCGCTGGAGCAGCATCGGGCCTTGATATGCATGTTGTTGTTGATTCAAAATGTATGCCTGATGTGGAGGTGTTTGATACTCCAAAAGTTCCACATGCTAGAGGGCACGTTGGCCCAGACCCTCACAGGTATTTAGGTGCCTAACTTCCATTGATTTCAATGAAAGTTAGGTGCCTAAATACTTTTGAGAAAGATCAGGCCATATATCTGAATCAGTGGGCAGATTGTACACATTTGTCATTTTAGAGCAAATTCTTTCATCCTGTTTTTTAAACCAAGGGAGTTCTCCACGTTCCCTTCTGAGCCCTGTGGCACTGCTTTCTGCCAGAAATCCCCCATCAGTGCCAACTGGGATTCCAGAAGCAAGAGCTTCCTTGCAGTAGTGCCATATCAACACCCAGGGACCTGATACTCCTCTCGTTTTACCTCATCTTCACTGCAGTAGTGGTATAAAATTGGTATTAGTCAGAGGAGACTCAGGCCCCAGCAATATGAGCTTCCTCATAGCAGCGCCCTGTCCGTACCAGCTACCGCTTCTGCAGTGTGATCTTTTTCCTGTTAGTCTGGCTAAGGAACACCAATCTCATGGGCTGTCTTTACACAGAGGATTTCCTGAAATTCTCCCACCAAGCCTAGCAACAGTGGGTGCAGAACAATGAATGGAAATGGAGAAAGAGGGTCAGGTTTCAGGAGTAACTTAGTTTGGTGTAAACAGAATGAGGAGTCCTTGTGGCACCTTAAAAACTAACAAATTTATTTGGTGTGACACAGGGGCTCAGGCATGCAAGCTGGGCCAATCTGCTGCCAGACAAACATAGGCCTTTTAGCACCTAACCCTGGCCACTGTGCATGCTCAATAAAGATCTCTTTCCTACAGCTCTGGCTGCCTGCTGCAACATATATCAGTGATTCTCAACCAGGAGTCCGAAGGGGCCGCAAGCAGGTTTCAGGGGGGCGCCAAGCGGGGCCAGCATTAGATTTTCTGGGGCCCAGGGCAGAAAGATGAATCCCCACCGCATGGGGCTGAAGCCCGGGGCCCTGAGCCCTGCCACTCAGGGATGAAGCTAAAGCCTGAGCAACTTAGCTTTGTGGGTTCCCCAGTGGCATGGGGCCCGGGCAGTTGCCCTGCTTGCTACCCCCTAATGCCAGCCTTGGGTTTTATATGCAGAAAAACAGTTGTTGTGGCAGAGATGGGCCATGGAGTTTTTATAGTATGTTGGGGGGGCATCAGAGAGAAAAAGGTTGAGAACCCCTGACATATATTGCTTATGAAACATCAAAGCACCTGTGTAGACTGCCATCTGCTACATTTTCATCACTGTTCTGTCTAATGTTGCTCAGAGCAGGTCTAGAAGACACAGTGGTAAAATCACTGGTGGTTGGCCTACACTGGCACGCCCATCCTGCCTAGCAGAGGTCACCAGTACTAGGCACAATGGTGGAAGGATTTCAGAAAATCCCCACTGTGGCAAGGCCATGTACATTGAAGGACTGTAAGCAAAGGAAATGATAAAGAATTGAGTATCAATTTGTGGGGAGGCATCTAATGGGATGCTGCAGGGATCTCTGTTATGCCGTGTGCGAATTATGTCTTTCATGCAGATCTGGAAGGGGTCAGATGTAAACAGTATGCCAATTAAATCAACAGATGACCACAAAGGGGTCTGATCCTGCTCCCATTGACTTCAAGGGAAGTAGGACTAGGCACTAAATGGAGAGTGTTTAAAACAGCATTGAGTGTAGAGAAATACTACAAAGGGATCTAGAGAGACAAGAGACACTGGCATGGAAAAAAAAACAGGTTGGTTTGGAAAACTACAGCTAATCCATCTGAAGACACCTATTTCCAAAAAGAAGGTTACTCACCTTCTTGTAACTGTTGTTCTTCGAGATGTGTTGTTCACCTCCATTCCGATCAGGTGTGTGAGCGCCGCATGCACGGTCGTCGGAAACTTTTTCCCTCAGCAGACCCCGTTGGTTCGGCTAGGGAGACCCCTGGAGTGGCGCCCTCATGGTGCTCAATATATAACCCAGCCGACCCAACCCTCCTTCAGTTCCTTCTTGCCGGCTACTCCAACAGAGGGGAAGCAGGGTGGGTATTGGAATGGACGTGAACAACACATCTCGAAGAACAACAGTTACAAGAAGGTGAGTAACCGTCTTTCCTTCTTTGAGTGCTTGTTCACATCAGTTCCAATCAGGTGATTCCCAAGCTCTCCCACCGGGGTGGGGTTGGAGTTTAAGGAATCACTGACTGGAGAACCGCTCTGCTGAAAGCTGCGTCCTCTCTAGCATGCTGGGTGATGGCATAGTGGGTGGTAAAGGTGTGCACCGAGGACCAGGTTGCCACTCTGCAGATCTCCTGGATGGGCACCTGGGCCAGGAAAGCAGAGGACATGTCAAGTGAGCTGTAATAGCCGGGTCTGGGACCTTGGCGAGGTCATAACAGGTACGGATGCTGTCCGTGATCCAGGAAGAAATGCGTTGTGAGGAGACCGGAATCCCCTTCATCCACCGCTACAAACAATTGGTTCAACTTCCTGAAAGGCTTCGTGTGCTCAGTGTAGAATGCTAGCACTCTCCGGACATCTAGTGAGTGAAGCCTCTGCTTCTGGGCATTAGCATCTTGGGATAGAAAACTGGTATAAAAATGTCTTGGCCAATGTGGAATTGGGATACCACCTTGGGCCGGGTGCGACTTGAGCTGTACTTTGTCCTTGTGGAAGACTGCGTGTGTGTGTGTGCGGGGGGGGGGGGGGGTGTCGGAGGTTAATGCTTTTAACTCTGACACCCTCTTGGCCAATGTGATGGCAACCAGAAATGCCACCTTCCAAGAGAGGAGGGAGCATGTAGCCAGTGGCTTGAATGGGGCCCCCATTAGCCTAACTAGGACCAGATTGAGGTCCCAAGCAGGTACCGGTGGTCGAGACTGGGATATAGTCATTCCATGCCTTTAAGGAAACGGCCCACCATAGGGTTGGCGAATACCAAGCACCCCAACTCTCCTGGGTGGAACGCTGAGATGGCTGCGAGGTGTACTTTGGTGGATGATCCGGCCATACCTTGCTGATTCAGATGCAGTAGACACTCCAGGATGAATGGTATAGATGCCTGAAGTAGAGGTACGCGACTGCGCTCACACCAGCATGAGAACCTTTCCCACTTAGCTAGGTAAGTGGCCCTGGTAGAAGGTTTCCTGCTGCCAAGCAGCACCTCCCTCAACGATTCCATGCATTGGAGCTCCATTGGGTTTAACCATGAAGCTTCGAAGCCATGAGATGGAGGGACTGGAGGTCCGGGTGAAGGAGGCAGCTGTGGTCCTGTGTGATCAGATTGGGGAGGTGCGGCAGCGCGATCGGGGTGTCCACTGACAGCTCCAGAAGCATGGTGTACCAATGTTGCCGTGGCCATGCAGGGGCCAGCAAAATTACCTCTGCCTTGTCTCTGTGGATCTTGAGCAGTACCTTGTGGACAAGTGGTATCGGTGGGAAGGCATACAGTAGATGGTCCCCCCAGGGTAGCATGAACGCGTCTGAGATAGAGCCCGACTGAGCTTTTAGAAAGAGAAAAACATTGGACACTTCCTGTTGCTCCTGGTGGTGAATAGGTCTACCTGGGGAAACCCCACCTTTGGAAGATGGAATGTATGACATCTGGCTGGATGGACCATTCGTGGTTGTGGAACGACCTGCTGAGGTGGTCCGCAAGCTCGTTCCGTACTCCCAGGAGATAGGACACCTCCAAGTGAATGGAGTGGGCTATACAAAAATCCCACAGCTGGACAGCCTCCCAACAGAGAGGGGAGGAGTGGGCTCCGCCCTGCTTGTTTATGTAAAACATGGTGGTGTCGGCCAGCGCCACCATGCACTGACCCTGTAATCTGGTATGGAAGGTCTGGCAGGCTAGTCTCACTGCTCTGAGCTCCTTTATATGGATGTGGAGCGGGATTTCAGACTGCGACCACCTGTCCTGCATCTTTAGATCTCCTAGGTGGGCCCCACAACCCAGGTCTGACGTATCCATTACTAAGGTCATGGACGGTTGAGGGGTGTTGAATGGGACTCCTTTGCAGACCATGCGAGGGTCCAACTACCAGCCTAGGGTATCTAAGACTCACACCGGTACTGTTACTACCGAGTCCAAAGTGTCTCGACCTGGGTGATAAGCTGAGGCAAGCCATGCCTGGAGTGGTCTGAGCCTCAGCCTGGCATGCCTGACCACATAGGTGCATGCTGCCATGTGTCCACGGAGACTGAGGCATGTCCTCATGGTTGTGGTGGGGTATCATCTGAGAGTCTGAATGATGCCTGACAGTGTTTGGAATCTGGATTCTGGTAGTATGATTCTTGCCTGAACTGAGTCCAGCACCGCCCCAATGAATTCTATTAGTTGGGTCAGTGACAACTTCAACTTGTCCACATTGAGGAGACCTAGTCTCTGGCAGGGTCTCTCTGACTAACCAGACCCTGGGACTCCATCTGCTCCCTGGAGCGCCCCCGCAGTAGCCAGTCATCGAGGCAGGGATACACCTGTACCTGCCTCTTGCGGAGAAAGGCCGTGACCACGGACATGCACTTGGTGAACACCCGGGGGGCTGTTGATAAACCAAATGGGAGCACCGTGAACTGATAGTGTATGCAGTTGACAACAAACCTCAGGAAACGTCTGTGGGCCAGCCAAATGGCTATATGAAAGTATGCGTCTTTCATGTCGAGGGCGGCATACCAGTCCCCCGGATCCAGGGAAGGAATAATTGTGCTCAGGGAGACCATGCGGAACTTCAACCATACCATGAACTGGTTGAGTCCTCGCAGATCTCAGATTGGTCTGAGACCCCCCCTTTGCCTTGGGGATTTGGAAATAATGGGAGTAGAATCCCTTGCCCCTTAGCTCCTGAGAAACCTCCTCCACTGCCCCTATGGTGAGGAGCGATTGCACCTCCTGGATAAGGAGTTGCTTGTGAGAGGGGTCCCTGAAGAGGGACGGGCGAGGGAGTTGGGAGGGAGGGGAGGAGCAGAATTGGAGAGAATATCCCACTTCTACCATGCGAAGAACCCAGCAATCCGATGCTATATAGGACCATGCATGGTAGAAGTGAGATAGACAGTTCAGAAAGCGGGGGGAAGGATCCGGTATAGTGGCTGGTATGCTGTCCTTGGGCATCCCTTCAAAATCCTTGCTTGGATCCCAACGATGGCTTGGTCGGGCCCTGCCCTTGGCCTGAGGGAGGGTTAGAAGGTCTACCCCTATTGTTCCTGCCCCTATGGCGGTATGTATCCTGCCTCGGGCGGGGCTGGTATTGCATCTGCTACTGTTGGGGTTGAGGCTTGAAGGGCTTTCTCTGGGTAGCAGGAGTGTGCATCCCCCGAGATTTCATAGTTGCCCTCAAGTCTTTGTGAAGTTGTGAAGCCTTGAGTTTGTCTGGTCCGAAAACAGCCCTGAGCCTTCAAAGGGAAGGTCCTGCAGGGTCTGTTGAACTTCCGGGGGAAGCCCAGAAGCTTGGAGACTGGCAGTTCTCCTCATGACCACCCCAGAGGAGATGGTACGTGCTGCAGAGTCAGACGAGTCAAGGGAGGCCTGCAGGGATGTCCTGGCCACTGCCTTCCCCTCCTCGACTATAGCTGAGAAGTCTGCCTTTGACTCAGTGGGGAGCAACTCCTTGTATTGGACATAGAGTCCCAAGAGTTAAAGTTATACCTACTGAGGATAGCTTGTTGGTTGGCTATCCTCAGTTGTAGGCCCCCCGCAGCATACACTTTCCTGCCAAAGAGGTCCATACATTTGACCTCTTTAGTCTTGGGTGCCGGTGCCTGCTGCCCCTTGTGCTCCTTCTCATTCATCACTGGGACCACCAGGGTGCAAGGGTGTGGGTGGGAGAATAAAAACTCATATCCCTTGGAGGGAACAAAGTACTTTCTCTCTATACCTCTGGCGGTGGGCAGAATGGAGGCTGGAGTCTGCCACAGGGTATTATAATTGTTGTGAATAGTTTTAATCAGGGCCGGCTCCAGGCACCAGCCGAGCAAGCTGGTGCTTGGGGCGGCAGATTGTTCGAGGCGGCATTCCGCCCAATCCTAGGGCGGCACGGCCGCTTTTTTTTTTTTGTGCCGCTCCGGCCGCCCTGTAGGGGGCGGCGGCGCGGAGGACGGGAACGCCCTGCAGCAAGCCCGGCAGGACAGCCCACATCCTTCCCTCCCAGCCGACCGGAGCGGTGCGGAGCCCTCCCGGCAGGGGGCACGGTGGGAGGGGCCGCGTGGCAGCGCCCCACTGAAGCCCTGGCCGCCCCCCTTCTCTCTCTCCCCCCGCTAGCCGGGGCACATCTGCAGGGCAGGGAGTCCCCCTGCACCCTTGCTCCAGCCGCGCCGCAGGTTTTTGTTTTTTTGTTTTGCTTGGGGCGGCCAGAAAGCCAGAGCCTGCCCTGGTTTTAATGACTGGCAACGCCACTCTGGAAGGACCTTCTGGGGAGAGAATGTCCACCATCGGATCCTCTGACTCAATGACTTCCTGCGCCTGTAGGCCTATGTTACGGGCAATGTGGCGGAGCAGGTCCTGGAGCGCCCTGTGGTCAATGGGCAGAGGACTGAAGCTGACGCTCCTGCCGCCGCCTCATCAGGCAAGGATGACAAGGAAGCGAGTCGGGGTACAGGGTCCTCGTGGCCCTCTATCTGCTCGGGTTACTCCTGGATTGCATTGGACTTGTCCAGTGGTTCGACACAGTCGGATGTGACCTGGGCTACAGGTGGGTCTGGAGCCGGTTCCGCTGTCTCCTCAGTAGTATGAGGGGGCAGTCTGGAGAGGGTTGCTTCTGTAACCCGAGGGGCAGGTCTATCCATTGGTGACTGGGAAAGGTGACGTCCCGATGCCATCAACCTAGAAACCCTCGAAGGGGTACCCTGGGCCTGATGGTAAGCCTAAGGGGTCCAAAAGGGCCATTGTATGGCAGGCAGCCACTGTGGCTGCCAGGGAAACTGTACGTGTGTCCGGCGCTTACAGGGCTGGCTCTAGGTTTTTTGCCGCCGCAAGCAAAAAAAAATTTGGCTGCCCCCCGTCCCAGCCCTGTGCTCCTCACCGCACCCCTCTGCTGCCCCAACCCTGGGCTCTCCCCCACCACCCACACCCCCCTGCTGCCCCAGCCCTGGGCTCTCCCCCCCTGACCCGCACCCCCCTGCCGCCCCAGCCCTGGGCTCTCACCCCCCCACCCGCACCCCCCTGCCGCCCCAGCCCTGGGCTCTCCCCCCACACACACACACACCCTGCTGCCCCAGGTCTGGGCTCCCCTCTACCCCCCCCACCATTGCCACACACACACACCTCCTGCTGCCCCAGCCCTGGGCTCTCTCCCCCCCCCCCCCGCACCCTCCTTCCGCCGCAGCCCTGGGTCACTGATAACTCGCTCCCAGGGCAGGTCATTCAGCAGGAATTTTAGATGTGCACAGAACACAGACAGCATTGGTTCCCATATGGTTACAGAACTGCAGTAAAGTGGAACAATTTTCAGCTTGTGTGATTGGAGGATATCTGGATGCATATTATAAGACTGTCCTACATAAATGAGGAAAAGTTGAGGTGCCTTTATTATTTTTTTGTTCCATTCTTTGTTTCTATGGGGAATTTGCCAATGCAATATCACTGTCTTCCTTTTAAACAAACAAACAAACAAAAAAGGCAATGGCTGTTGAAAATAGCAATTCCAGTCCTAATAACCACTGGGAAGCATTTCTTGCTCAATTTTATCCTACTTTTCCTACAGCAAGTTACAGTGGATCAGTATATTTGATTTGGGAGAAATGAAGTAACAGCTGCCCAAACTGATCTTGAGCACTCCTGAATTTTGAGGTGTTCAAATCTGGAAGGCAAGTGCGGGGGGGGGGGGGGGGGGGCTGTGGCTCCGCAGGGGAGCACGGCAGCATGTATGGTCTGAGTGGCACGGTAAGGGGGCTGGGGGGTTGGAGAAGGGGTAGGGGGTTCCAGGGGGGCAGTCAAGGGACAGGGAGCAGGGGGGGTTGGATGGGTCAGGGGTTCGGGGGGGCAGTCAGGGGACAGGCAGCAGTTGGATAGGCATGGGAGTCCCAGGGACAGGTAGGGGGTGGGGTCCTAGGGGGGAAGTTGGGGGGGGTCTCAGGAGGGGGCAGTTGGGGACAAGGAGAAGGGAGGCTTAGATAGGGGGTGGGGTCCCGGGAGGGGGCAATCAGGGGACAAGGATCAGTGGGGCTTAGATAGGGGGTGGGGTCTTGGGGGGCAGTTGGGGCAGGGGTCCCGGGAGGGGGTGATCAGGGGACAGGGAGCAGGGGGGTTGGATGGGTTGGGGTTTCTGTGCGGGGCAGACGGAGGGAGTGGATGGTGGCAGGGTGGGGCTACCCTCCCTCCCCATGAAGTGTCCTATTTTTTGAATGTTAAAATATGGTATCCCTACCCTTCACAGTGCAGGTCTCCATTCACGGCAGGCTGCAGCATGAGGTCTCAGCTTCCACACTCCCTCCCCCTCTTTCCTGTTGGTAGTGGCCAAGGGAATGCTGGGAAATGTAGTTCTTTCCCTGCTCCAGGGCTGGCTCTATAGGCAGGGAGCTAACCAAGGAACTACAGCTCCCAGGACCCCCTGTTGGTTCTCAGTTCCCATGCTGGATCCCTGCCGCCCCTACAAATGGGCTGCCCCAAGCACGTGCTTGCTTTGCTGGTGCCTAGAGCCGCCCCTGGGCGCTTATCTGACCTATGTCTACTGCACCTCAAGTAATAGGAGTCGACCTCAGATTCCGAGGATCCCAGTGCCGATAACCCCTGAGCCGGCGGTCGGTGCCGTGAAGAAGAAGTCAGGGATCGGTGCTGTGATGATCGTGTTGAGGATCGGCGCCGGCTGTCCCACGACCGAGACCGGTGCCGGACAATGGCTGCTGTGCTCCGGTGCTGTGTCTCGGTGCCAGCCCAGCAAGGGTGTTCGCGAACAGTGCCGACCCCTCGGTGCCAGACACATAGATCATTGCGCTCCTGGCCCCGGGCAATCTTGTACCGAGGCCGGTGCCAGGGAGTGTTGCGGTGATGGAGACCGGGAACAGTGCCAGGAACGGTGCTGGTCTGGCGGCGAGGAGTCTCATCATCGCGGGCTTGCCTCTAGACAGCACCGGTCTAGGTGGTGCCGGAGGCTTCTCTCTAACAGTAAGGGGCTGAGGCACAGTAATTTCTATAAGCTCCTTGGCAGCCTCGAAAGTGTCGTGGGTGGAGGGGGGCTCCAACGCCTCCACCAGGCACTGCCCTGCCAGAGAGTCACTGAGTGCCGAGCTCAACGGTGCCGACTGGGGCACCAGAGTTGACGGCACGAGCTCTTGCTGCTTGGAAGCTGAGTCCTTCCTCTGGAGCAGCAAAGCCTCCCCTGATGGTCTCGCTCTCTGAGAAGAGCACCCTCTGTCCGCCTTCTGTGGTGCCGGGGATCTTCGGTACCGAGGGTCTCTCGCACCAGAGTCCTTCCTCGGTACCGATTCGTGGACCAACACAGGGGCGCTCCACCCTGAGCTCAGGCCCAGGCCTTGGCAGTCAGGTGCTGCTGGACGGAGTGCGGTTTCCATTAACAACTGCTTTAAACGGAAGTCGCGTTCCTTTCTAGTTCTGGGCTTGAAAGCCTTACAATCTTGCAGCACTCACACTGATGCACCTCCCTAGACACCTCAGGCTCGAGTTGTGGGGATCACTATGGGGCATAGGCTTTCTGAATACACCGCAAGATTTAAATACTTGGGCTTGAGGCATGCGCCGAAGCCCAAGGCGGGGTGACGGGAGAAATGATCCCACTCACCAAGTCTATACTAACTACAGGTAACAATAAACTAACTACTAAAACAAAAACTGGGTAGGACTAGGTAATAGCCTAAGGGAACACTTGCAAGCAAGCAAAACACAGTTCCAACGCCGCCACAGACGGTAAAAAGGAACTGAAGGGGGGTCGGATTGGCAGGGTCATATATTGAGCACCATGAGGGTGCCACTCCAGGGGGCTCCCTAGCCGACCCGACGTGGGCTGCTAAGGGAAAAAGTTTCCGACGACCGTGCACGCGACGCGCACACACCTGATTGGAATCGACATGAACAAACACTCAAAGAAGAAGTCTAATACGCAATGAAGGGGAGACATGAGCTGGAAGGAAAAGAAGCTGGAGTGATTTGTGGCTGAGTACATCACCTCACAAGACAGGAAGGTGACAGCCTTATCTGTGGACGTGGGTGTAACCACATCTGGAATATTGGAGCTGATTCTTGGGTCCACAGCACAAAGGGGTTGTAATACTGGATTAAATAGCTGCCTAGGAATTCCCCAAGCCTAGGGGGAATCCCAAGTGATGTAGAGTCTGCATAGCTCAATGCCATACCCTGCCCCTCTTCCCAGCTGGCCTCAGAATCTAGACATAAAGGTGACATAAAGCCACTTTGTCCCCCACCCTCTGGTTCCAAGTCTGCCGGATTCCAAGAATCAGGGGTGAATGTATTCTGTTCTGAGCACCATGTTACCAGAAAGATATTGACAAGCCGGAGGAGATGAGGAATGAAGAGGAGACTGATTTATGGGGAAAGATTAAAGAGATAAATATGTATAGCTTGGTTAAGCAAGGAGTAAGTGATAACAATAACAGCCTGCAAACATTTGAAGAGAGTAATCCCCAATGAGGGAGAGAAAGAGGGAGGTACACAGGGGGATAGCAAAGGGGAATGGGATGACATTAAAAAAGGAAGCATCTAGGACGATTATCTGGAAAAACCTCCCTACAGTGAGATTATGAAATCAACACTCCGATCTGCTGCAGATTCACAAACTTCCATGAGGATCTGGGCCTTGGAGCCTGTAAATTCCTCCCCATCCCACTATGGAGGGGAATTAAGAACACCCTTCTCCTCCTTCTTTTCTTCCAGCACCAAATCAAAGGGCTACCGAGAGGGGAGTGCAGCCGGCCATTGTTAGCTCTGCAGCAGCAAGGAGCTGGGCATCACTGCCCTTCACATCAAGCTGCGAGCTACAAGTGGAAATAGGACCAAGATTCCTGGACCTGGTGCCCAGTCAGCCCTCAGAGCTTGAGCTCGTTCTGGAATGAAGATTGGGCGCATTGCGGATGTCCCCCCATCCCCTCTGACAGCACTCACAGAAAGAGTGGTCTCTGGGGTCGTTGTCTGTAAACAGTGGCTGGCTTTTGTTTCATCATTACACCTTTCACAGGAAAAAAAACAAGAGGGAGAGTGCAGGGAACAACACATCAGTGACTGGTTTAGTACAGCCCTCCCATGCAGTGCTATCCACCCGTCCATCTTGCTTGGCAGGAGGCTTCTCCACCTCACTTCCAATTTCTCATGCGGGGGAGCAGGGGATAACAAATGCTCCTCCCTCCCCCCACCTCAAGTTGTGGGTCCCATTCAGAGGGGAAGGATATTTTCCCCCCTGCTCCTCCAATTTACTCTAAATCCCTTGGTGGTGGGGGAGGACAGGTGCTCCTGGCCACACACACTCCCGCCCCGCCCCATGCCTTTCCTTAGGAGAGGGAGGTGTGCCCTCATTTCTCCCCACCTCCAGTGCCTTAGGACTGCTGCACAGGAGCTGTTGCTCCTCTAGTTGGCCCCAGCACCCTGTAATGATGTTAGACTCCATCTGGGTGGAGCTTCTGCCCGAACAAGGTAGAGCAGGGGTTCCCAACCCTTTTCTTTCTGAGGCCACCCCAACATTCTGTAAAAACTCCATGGCCCACCTGTGCCACAACTGTTTTTCTGTATATCCAGTAGATCAAAAGCCAGGGGCAACATTGGGGGTAGCAAAGCAGGGCAATTGCCCAAGACCCCAACTCACAGGGTGCCCTGCGAAGCTAAGTTGCTTGGGCTCCGGCCCGGCATGGCCGGGCTCGGGCTTTGACTTTCCGCCCTGAGCCCCAGCAAGTCTAACGCCAGCATTGCTCTCTGATTTATTTTGGAAGACCGCCTGAATCCTGCTCGCAGCCCCCCTGAGCCCCTGGTTCAGAATCTCTGAGGTAGAGAAATGAGAGGGTCAGTCAGGGGTCCATAACATGCAAAGTTAACATAATAGTAAGCACCTGTTATGGCGGGTATCACCAGATGGCACTGTTACCGAGAATCTTACCAGTTCATTTTCTTTGCATGGGAGCAGTGTAGAGTCTTTGAAGAAATGCTGTAATTTTGTTCATTTTGTGATGCTCTTTTCTTTTCAGGTGAACTGTTGCAAACAGCAACAGTGTTTTCTCTCTGCCTTATAACTAGAGTCAATCCTGGGAGCAGAGTGCCTGCCTAAGACATGGGCATTGGTGTTTGTGCTAAGATCTCTGAAAGAGGAGTTTGCCTACATGCCATTTGTGGCCACATCTGATTCAGGACTTGTGTATATAGTGTAAATAAACAAGCTACACTAAGATACATATCAGGACTCTGCATTACTGATTTCTCCTTCACAGGAAGTCAACCTGCAGGCAGGGCCGGCTCTAACTTTTTTGCTGCCCCAAGCAGCAAAAAAAAGCGCCGCCCCCCCGAGCCCCCCCCCGCCGAGCGCCGCACCGCCAGAACCCCCCCCGAGCGCCGCGCCCCGCGCCGCCCCCCCCGCCGAGCGCCGCACCGCTGGAGCCCGCCCCCCCCCGAGCGCCACGCCCCGTGCCGCCCTCCCGCCGAGTGCCGCGCCGCCGGAGCCCGCCCCCGCCCGCCGAGCACCGCGCCGCTGGAGCCCCCCCCCCCCCCGCGGAATGCCGCGCCGCGCCGCTCCCCCCGCCACCCCAAGATTGGCCGCCCCTTACCAGGTGCCGCCCCAAGCATGTGCTTGGTTGCCTGGTGCCTGGAGCCGGCCCTGCCTGCAGGACCCTGACATCTCTATCACTGAGGTTTAAAAAAACAGGCCATTTACTCACCCTGATGGTCATTGTTAAGAAAAATGACATCAGTTTTGAGACCTACCCTTTGAGCACTTAGCACACTTTGGAGGTGCTGTGTAAATAAATACAGAAATGGAGGGGGGTAGAGGTATGCCAAAATGGTCAGAAAGAAAAATGTTCTCCCAACTGTTTGGTGTTTGAATTACGTGAATACAGGAATCTATAAATAATTAGAATAATTTGCAATCCTACTATTTTAAAAGCCTTTGGGCCTGATTCTCAGTGTGTCTAAATCAGCTTGATTTAAGTCAATGGATCCACATTGCTTTGCACCAGCTGCAAGTCTGGCCCTTTGGTGTTTGTTTGTTTGTTGTTGTTGTCACGTAATTCAAACACCAAACCGTTGGGAGAACATTTTTCTTTCTGACCATTTTGGCATACCTCTACCCCCTCCATTTCTACCAATATGTGGAAGCTCACACTCCAATTCTCTTCCAAGGAGTCCTCCAGCAAAAATAGGGAAGAGAAGTCTTGGGGTTTTAAGAATTTCTAAGGTAAAGAAAAAGCAGATCCCTCTCGTCTTTTTTTTTTTTTTTTTTTAGGCCTTCTTTATAGAACATAAGCAAAAGATGGCACAATCTTAATTTATTTATCCTTTAAAGCAACAGTGGACAGGACGAAACCCTACAAAATGTACTATAGGGAACAATCCTGTACTGGCTGTGAGATGGAGCTTTATCTAAAACTCATTTACGTCAATAGGAGTAAATTCAATGATGGCATTTGAATTGGGCCCATGGATTGGATGGGACCTATAGGTCTTTTCTATTTCTACCTTCTATCATTTCATAGTGTTCTGTCACTGCCTAAATGGGATTCCGAGCAGTTCAAGCTTATTTTCAGTCAGATAGAGCATAGCACTGTACCCCTTTCTGTCCTTGGTTCTTACAGCAGTAGATTGTGCCACCATTTAAAGCATCGTAAGAACATAAGAATGGCCGCACTGGGTCAGACAAGGGTCTATCTAGCCTAGTATCCTGTCTTCCGACAGTGGCCCATGCCAGATGCTTCAGAGAGAATGAACAGAACAGGGCAATTTCAATTGATCTATCCCCATCTGGTCTCAGCTTCCAGTAGTCAAAGATTTAGGGACACCCAGAGCATGGGCTTGCATTCCTAACCATCTTGGTTAATAGCCATTGGTGGACCTGTCCTCCATAACTTATTTAATTCTTTTTTGAACCCAGTTATACTTTTGGCCTTCACAACATCCCCTGGTAACAAGTTCCACAGGTTGACTGTGTGTTGTGTGAAGTACTGCCTTATGATCAGGGCCGGCTCCAGGCACCAGCGCAGGAAGCAGGTGCTTGGGGCGGCCAACGGAAAGGGGCGGCACGTCCGGGTCTTCGGCGACAATTCAGCGGCGGGTCCCTCAGTCCCTCTCGGAGGGAAGGACCAGCCACCGAATTGCCGCCGAAGAATGAAGCGGCGCGGTAGAATAGCCGCCGAAGTGCTTCTTTTTTTTCTTCTCTTCGCTGCTTGGGCGGCAAAAAAGCTGGAGCTGGCCCTGCCTTTGATTATTTTAAACTTGCTGCCTATTAATTTTATTGGGTAGCCCCTAGTTCTTATGTTACATGAAGGGGAAACTAACACTTCCCTATCCACTTTTTCCCTACCTTTCATAATTGTATAGTCCCTAACATATCCCCCCCTTAGCTGTCTCTTTTCTAGGCTGAACAGTCCCAGTCTTTTAATCTGTTTTCACAGGGAAGCTGTTCCATATCCCTAATCATTTTCATTGCCTTTCTATATATCATTTTCAATTCTAATATGTCTTTATTTTTGGGATGAGGTGACCAAAACTGCATGCAGTATTCAAGGTGTGGGCGTACCATGAATTTATATAGTGGCATTATGATATTTTCTGTCTTATTATCTATCCTTTTCCTAGTGGTTCCTAATATTCTGATAGCTTTTTTGGCTGTCGCAACACATTGAGCATATGTTTTCAGAGAACTATCATCATGGCAGACAACTACCATCCCACTGCAGTCTGGAAATGTTGGAAGAAATGTGGTTAGTATCATGGGGAAATTTTACATCTTTTTGTAGTAATACTATTTAATAACAATTAATACAATTTTACATTTACATAGCATTATTCATCACCACTGAAATGCAGACACCTCTGGAAGGGAGCAAGGCAACAGAGCAAAGCTATATAACAGTTTAGGACAGGAAGTGAAGAAGAATCCTGTATCCCCTCAAGAGGGCAGGGGGGATTTAGGAAGATGAAAGTACTAATACATAATAATAATAATAACTTTGCACTTCTGTAGCACCTTTCAAGGTGCTGTACGGTGTGTAATATTATTTTCATTTTGCAGATAAAGAAACTGTGGCACAGAGAGGTTAAAAGACCTGTCCAGCAGCATCACAAAAGTCCTCTCTGCTAAACTCCAGACCAACATTGCCACTCTGAGCTGGAATTTTGCTAGAACACCAAAGTCAACACCACTACCTTGTCAAGTATCAGAGGGGTAGCCGTGTTAGTCTGTATCCACAAAAACAACGAAAACAAAAAACACTACCTTCATGTCTTACCAGAAAGACCACACTTCCAGCAGCTCAGCAGCCCCAATCCCTGTATTGAAGCATAGGGCCAATATTGACTCAGTCTCAGAGGGAAGAGTGCCACCTACAGAACTACCAGTGCCACCGCCTGCTGTACCTCGGTTTTCTTAGTACACAGACTTGTCTGTACTAACCCTTTGAAATCTGACAATCAGATTGTAGTAGCTGCTTATATGGGCCCTCAAGTTTCTATTAAACTTTCACACACCTTTAGCTCAAATGCCCAACTGACTGCAGGACTGACAGAAATCTCTTCCCCTTTCTGTTCCACTCCACTATAATGCAGCCCCTTTTTCATTCAACTCCTCTTCCTCTTTCCAGGCCCCCCTACCCATGGGTCTGATTCCCATCCCCGTCCTTCTCCCCAGCCCTCACTCTTCCCTTTGTAACAGAGGAAGGGAGTCTGAGAAATAAAAAATTGAAATATTCTAAGAATGGAGAGGCTGAGGAACCCCCTCCTTCTGCAATCTCCTTCCTTCTCCAGCAGCAGGATGGGGGAGTCTAGTGATAAAGAACAAAGAGACCATTGCTGGAAAAATCAAGGTTCTAAGAGAGAGTAAAGACAACAGTTTAAACAATAAAAAAGAGAGGAAGTGTCTTGTCTCCAGAGAAGCCATTGTTTTTGAGGCTGCATAATAATGTTAATAACCCCTCTAGGCCTGGAAGATAACACAATAGAAGAGAGAGAGGGGAGGTGTAGTTCACACCTTGACTATTGCTTCTGTTGTTTAGCAGGCATTATCCCCCGGGTTTTGGGATAAGGAGAATTAGAACTGCATATCGTTGGAAATTTCAAAGACCCCTTCAACCAAAGGGTCCACCATTTGTTTTGCACCCAGGATTTCAGTGGAGGCTTTTGTCACCTAAAAGGGGGACATGTGAAACTGACATGTTAAGAGGCTGCTCTAAGTCACTTTCCAGCAGGGCACAAAGTTGATAATGAATCTGATTCCAAAGTGGCCCAGTCTGCCAACCTACCCAGAAGGGATTCCAGGGAGGATTTTTGACTTGGGAATAGAGTGACCACCTTTTCAAAATGCAAAAACGGGACACATGCAGGAGCCCCGCCCCCCTCTGTGGCCCCACCCCTTGACCAGGCCGGAAGCGAGAGCTGGGCAGTGGTAAGAGCCGCCCAGGGAGACCAGGCTGCTGTGGAGAGCCCTGGACCCTGCCCAAGAGCAGCCCCTGGCCCTGTCCCCCCTGGCCTGCCATCCATGGCGGGTGGAGGGTCTGGAGCTCCCCATGTATCCCAGGCTCCCTGAGTGCCCGGCTCCGGCTTCTGACCTGGCCAGGGGCAAGGCCTCGGGGGGAAGAGGAGGAGCAGGGGGCGGGGCCAGGTGGTGAGGAGGGGCTAAGGCCCACTTCAGCGCTCACCATCCCCTACTGAGAAGAGGCTGGCACCGCCCCTGAGCTTTGGGCAGATGTGGAGTGGCGCCACAGGGAATCCAGGACAAATGCCATCCTGGAGTCATTCAGCCCAGGACCAGGCCTTGAAATGTACATTTTAGGACTGTCCCACCCAATTAGGGATGGATGGTCACCCTACTTTAGAGCCCTGACCACTTCACAAACAGAGTAACATGAGATGTACTCCTACTGTTTCTCCACAGCAGTTGATGGACTTCCTGTCTTAGTAACCATCATAAGATGTGTAGAACATTTTTCATGTGATACAGTCATCTTCATGGTGCCATGTCCCACAGAATGTCTGGACAATATAACTCAAAACCTCTGCTAAGAATACACTCATGGTCTTTCATCTTTACACTGCCACAGAATATCTAAGCAGAGGAAAAGGAATGTTTGTGAACTGTGCCACATAGGAGGTGCATTTCCCAAGATGTGGCCCTGTAGGCTACAAGGAGTTAATGCAATGAGAACAGTCTGCTAACTCTAGGTTCCAGTCTTTAACCCTGGCCTTCTGGCTCACTGGCCTACAGGACCATGAAGATGAGCAATAGCGTGAATGAGAAGAAATGCAGAGCATGGTATCTGCTTTGGTAATTATGTCCTCTACACTTTTGGTTCCGAGAGACTTCAACCTCCATGTGTGGACAACAGCACATCTTTGTCAGCACATGAGTCTACAGAGCCTCAGGCCTCCAAAACATTTGTGCCACGTGGCTACAGGGAGCACACAGAAAGATGCATATATGCTTTTAATCTCTATTTTGATTGTGATGATCTGTCTGATTATGATATGACCACTACATTATGCAGACAAAAATGAGGGAACTTGAGCTGCTTGGAGGTGGAGGACCAATTGTAAGGGTGTGCCCTAGGAAATAGATGGTGTCAGATCAGTTCCATTGGGCTCTTAGCGATCCCTTTCCTGACTAACCATATTATTCATTACGACATCTAGTACTACTGCTTGAGTGGCAACAGTGTGCAGCTCTGTGCTATATAAAACAAAGCAGAGAAATCAACCATGCCTCACCCTGGGACCATTCCCAAGATGGGTGAATGCAGCAATATAACTGGTTTGCTGTCCATTGCCATCGACAAAATGGTTTCCAAGTGTGGCACTGGGCTAGGTGGCATACAGAGTATCTATTCTAGCAGCCCTCAGCAGTTACACTGGAACAGAACTTCTTAAATCTAGACACATGCAAAGAGAGACAATTCTTATTTCATAGAGTGATGAGAAAAGATTCAGGGGAATCTTAATTACAGCCATTGTACAATAATAATAATAATAATAATAATAATAATAATAATAATAAGTGACTTAGGAGCCTAATTCCTACTTCCTACTATCAAAAGCTCCTGACAGCTTTTGATAGTAGGAAGCTATCAAAAGTCACATAGGAGGCTAAATCCTGCTGAAAGTTAATCTGGGACAGACTGGAACTAGTGTTTTAGCAGTGAAATGATAACAACTAATATCTAGCCCTTCTGTAGTGCTTGTCATGAGTAGATCTCAAAGTTCTTTACAAAGAAGGGCAATATTTTTATTCCCATTTTGCAGATGGGGAAACTGAGGCACATAGAGGGGACATGATTTGCCCATAGTCCCCCAGCAGGGCAATGCCAGAGTTAGAAATGGGACCGAGGTCTTCAGAGTTCTAGTCCGGTGCTATAACAACTATGTCACCTTTAACACTACCCTGACTTCCCCTCCCTCAAAACTAGCCAATCTCACTTAATTTGGGGCTACATTATAATTGTTGCCTTATAGGTGAAAATAACCCCAGTGTAAGGCATTGGTATATAGTTTGTGGAATGGCTTTATGCCAGAAAATACAGGTTCTGGCTCGTGTCTCATTATTCTCATCTGTTCACAGTCCCTAGGAGACCATGGGCAGGTTGACTGTGAATCAGAACAGCCCTGAGGCAACTCTAATTTATATTGGGGGCTGGAGAAGCCCAGAATACTGGGAGGTGCAAATGTGGTTTAAATCTTAAAGCCATGTTTCCTCTCTCTCCCCCGCCGACCTGGAGTGAGAAATGGGCCCAGAGTCAGGCAGTGGGAGGACCCAACTCGAGATTCCTGACCCATAGGGTTGCCAACTTTCTAATTGCGCAAAACCAAACACCCTTGCCCTGCCCCGCTGCAATGCCCCTGCCCCACCCCTTCTCTGAGGCTCCCCCCACTTATTCCAGTCCCCCCCCCACTCACTTTCACTGGGATGGGGCAGAGGTTTGGGGTGTGGGAGGAGGTGAGGGCTCCAGCTGGGGGTGTGGGCTCTGGGGTCAGGCCAGAAATTAGGGGTTCAGGGTGCAGGAGGGGGCTCTGGGCTGAAGCAGGGAGCTGGGGTATAGGAAGGGGTGCAGGCTCTGGGAGGGAGTTTGGGTGCGTGAGGGGGCTCAGGGCCGGGGTAGGGGTTGAGGTGCGGGAGGGGATTCAGGGTGCGGGCTCTGGCTGGGCGGCGCTTACCTCAGGCAGCTCCCGGTCAGTGGTGCAATTGGGCTAAGGCAGGCTCCCTACCTGCCCTGGCTCCACCCTGCTCCTGGAAGCGGCTAGCATGTCTGGCCCCTAGGCAGAGGGGCCAGGGGGCTCAGCGCGGTGCATGCTTCCTGTGCCCATAGGCGCCACCCCTACAGCTCCCATTCAGGGCCGGTGTAACCACTAGGCGATGCTCCGGGGGGAGAGGAGGGGGAGGGGGGCACAAGGTGGAAGTTTTGCCTAGGGCGCAAAATATCCTTGCACCGGCCCTGCTCCCATTGGCTGTGGTTCCCGGCCAATGGGAGCTGCGGAGCTGGCGTTCAAGGTGGGGGCAGTGCACGGAGCTTCCTGCCCGCCCCTGTGCCTAGGGGCCAGACATGCTGGCCACTTCCAGGACTTTTAACAGACCAGTCAGCAGTGCTGACCGGAGCCACCAGGGTCCCTTTTTGACCGATTGTTCCAGTCGAAAATCAGACGCCTGGCAACTCAATGACCCATCTTGTCAGAGTCACAAATAGAGCCATGCTCAGCAAGTGCGGGGGGCTGCGGGTCTGTAAGGGGAATGTTGTGCTCCTTCTGTATGGGCACTGATGGAACAGGTCCAGCGATTAAGTTTTGGGACAGGGGCAAGGAATTCCCCATGTGCTTGATTGTGCTATTGACATGGTGATGATGGCCAGAGTGGGCGCTGCCAGGCAGGCCCAGTCATTGGGATGAGTCAGGGATCCCCCTTGTGCTATTGACATGGCGGTGATGGCCAGGGTGGACGCTGCCAGGCAGGCATAAGAACATAAGAATGGCCATATTGGGTCAGACCAAAGGTCCATCCAGCCCAGTATCCTGTCTACCGACAGTGACCAATGCCAGGTGTCCCAGAGGGTGTGAACCTGACAGGCCCAGTGATTGGGATGGCTCAGGGATCCCCCTTGTGCTATTGACATGGTGGTGGTGGCCAGGGTGGGCACTGACTGGCCAGGACCAGTGACTGGGCTCTGGGTCTGCAGCATCATAAGCCCCAAGCGTTCAAACGCCATGAGTCAGGGTGTCCAAAATCATAAGACTGGCCTAAAAATCCTGAGTTGTAGATTTTAAATCCACACAGTTTGGGTTCATTTTCTCTGCTTTTAGATGTCTGAGCCCTTGCAAGTGGGTGTCACATTTTCGAGCATTTGTGCACAATCGTAAGGGCTAGAAATGAAATGCGAACTGAGAGTCTTGAAAAAATCACGGGACTCCAGGAGCTGAGTCTTTAAGTGAAACACCCAAGCTCTGGTGGGTTGGGGCTGGCCTGGAGCAGGGAGTCCCCATTTGGCTTCAGGGGACTGGGGACATGTGGTTTTGGTGGCCAGGGTGGGCACTGACTGGCAGGGGCTGGGATCTGGGTGGTGCCTGGAGCTCCCCGGCTCACAGGGTTGAGATCCAGCAAACTCCCCCCTCCCACCCGCCATTCTCCTCAGGGGCAACGGCTCCCTTCGAACTCCTCCCGCCAAAACACCTCCTCCACTGTGATTGGCTGGAGGGTCTGGCCAATGAAAGGGCTGTTACTGGGCTCGGCGGGGAGGAGGAGCCACGTCCCTTCCCGGGGAAGGTTCCATCGGAGGCGTGGCGCGCGTGCAGGCGCTAGGGAGGGGCTCGTGCTGAGTCTTGCAGGAGCTGGAGTTTGCAGCAGCAGCAGTAGCAGTATCAGTAAAGGAGGGCTGCAGAGAGGGGTCGGTGGGCACCGTTCAGGAGGCAGATGATTGGGGTGCAGGGAATAGAGCATGTCTCAGTTGGGGGAGGGAAATGGAGCCCCCCTTAGTGGGGGGGACTGGTGGGGGAAGGGAGCCCCCCCTTAGTATGTGAGGGGGGGGGCTGTGAGGGGAAATGGAGCTCTCCTTAGTATGTGTGTGAGGGGGCGACTATGGGGGAATGGAGTCCTCCCTTCTGTATGAGAGGCAGCTGTGGGGGGAATTGAGCTCCCTTAGCGTGTGTGGGCCAATAATGAAGAGGGAATGGACCCCCTTCAATGCAGGAGCTGGGTGGTATACTGGAATGGAGAAGGAATGTGGATCTTTTTGGAGTAGCAGGGAATGGTTGTGAGGGGAAGCCCCTTGCATGGGTTGCAACTCTCTGAGCAGTGTGTTGTGTATTTGGAGAGGGGAGGGAGGGGTCTGTGGCCAAAAGAATGTCGGGATCCTTTGGCCTCTTATGCTGAAACGTCCATGTTTCTTATCTGTGTCTTGGCAGCACCTGTCCCGTCTCTGGCTGGCTCCCATCCTCAATGCTGCCACCACACCCGGGTGGCTCTTAAGATTCCTAGTGTTTGGTAGCCCCCAGCTTTCCAACATCCCTGTGCACACTCCGTTAACCTAAATAACAGGTACCCCATTACTGTTGCTCCCTTCCTCAGCAACAGAAAGGGGGTGGGGATCTGGGTGGGGCAATTTATCCCCAAAAGAAAACAAGCAGGGGTTGGTGGTAACAAACCAGTGTCTAATTACATCTCAGCACTGAAGGTGTCTGACACTAAAATGTGAGGGGAGCTTAGGACTAGTTAGAGATTTGCTCCAATTACAGACATGGGGGTAGCTGCACTGGTAAAGCCATGAGAGGAAGGATGCTCTAGTGGTTAGGACACTCAGGAGACCCAGGTTGAATTCCCTGCTTAGCCACAACCCCCCTGTGTGACCTTGGGCAAGTGACTTAGGCTTTGTTTACACTACAAGTGATACCGCAGCACAGCTGCGCCGCTGTAGTGTAGATGCTTACTACAGCAACAGAAGGGGTTTTTTCATCACTGTAGTACATCGGTAGGCAACCTATGGCACGCGTGCCAAAGGCGGCACGTGAGCTGATTTTTGGTGGCGCTCACGCTGCCCGGGTCCTGGCCACCGGTCCAGGGGGCTCTGAATTTTAATTTAATTTTAAATGAAGCTTCTTAAACATTTTTAAAACCTTATTTACTTTACATACAACAATAGTTTCGTTTTCTATTATAGACTTATAGAAAGAGACCTTCTAAAAACGTTAAAATATATTACTGGCATGTGAAACCTTAAATTAGAGTGAATAAATGAAGACTAGGCACACCACTTCTGAAAGGTTGCCGACCCCTGCTGTAGTAAATGCACTTCCTCAAGAGGCGGTAGGTAGGTTGATGGAAAAATTCTTAAATTGGCTTAACTATATCTCAGGGGTGTGAATTTTTTATATCTCTGAGCGACATAGCTAGGTCTACCTAAGTTTTTAGGTGTAGCCTCAGCCTCATTTTTGCCTCAGTTTCCCATCTGTACAATGGGATAACCTCACAGGAAATTAAATAAAGATTGTGAAGCAATCAGATATTGCTGCGATGGGCGCCGTGTGACTACCGAGGATAGATAGTTTGTATGGGTAGAGCTTATCCCTGTTTTGAGACCAGGGAAAGCTGAACCAGCAAAAATGGATGCTTATGGATGGTTCGCCCTGCCTACAATATCTATCTATCCAGGGCTTGTCTATGTGGGAAAGTCTTGCCAGTTATACTGATACAGTTATATTGATGATGTGCCCTGTGTAGACTCTTATTCCTGTATAAAAGTGACTTTTTTTTTTTCGTTTAAGCAGGAACACCTTCCTAAACAACATAAGCTAAACTGAACAAAGGCCACCCTCGCCCCAGAATAAGCCATTGTCCACACACACAAGTATCCGTTTAACACTACTGGTATAGTTAAAGCGATACACACCCCTTGTGTGGCTGCATTTATGCCTAGTGGAGAGAGCACTGGACTGAAACTTGAGAAATCTGGGTTCTATTCCTGGTTCTGCCACTAGCCTGCTGGGTGACCTTGGACAAGTCGTTTCACCCCTCCATGTCTCAGTTTCCCCATCTGTAAAATGGGGTTAATGATACTGACCTCCTTTGAGATCTACTGATGAAAAGCCCTGTATAAGACTACCTATTAGTATACCAGTATAAAAGTGCTTATAGCTATTCCTGTATGGGAAAGGGAATTAGCTATGCAGGGAGAACTCCATCCACGCTAGGTATTGTCTCGGTATAACGCTGCCAGTTAAAAAAAACCACATCCCTGCCATGTACAAAAACTGTAGAGCAGCCCTTAAAGTGCCCATGTGTGCATCAGTTGTAATTATATAATTGGTATAACTATGCTGGTTTAAATTCACACCTTAGGATACAGCAGAAAACTTTCCCTTGTAGTCAAGGCCTTAGTTAATTACACAGACTCCATCACTCTAGTATCTGAGCACCTTTAAAGTATTTGTTCTCACAACACCCATGTGAAGCTGGGCAGCGCAGTTGTCCCCATTGTATCGATGGGGAACTGATGCACAGAAAAGCTAAGTGATTTACCAAGGTCACACCAGGTGTCTGTGGTAAAGCAGGGAATTGAACTGGGTCTCCTCTGTCCTCGTGGCCTAGGCTGTATCTGCACTGTTGGTCAAGCAGTGGTGGCAGCAGCAGGGACATTATTGTAGACCTGCTTGCGTTTTTACCCGAGTCATCTGACTTACTTCAGAACAGAGTCATGATGGTGGCTGACCTTAGTGCTCCCACCATTGCTAGGGCCAGTGGAGCAGCGGTGGCGTTAGACAAATGGTGGGAGAATTGCCTGCAATTCGGAGTGTAGATGAGGCCGTATAGGGAAAGGTCCATATCCTACTAGCCAGTCTGTTGAGACAATTGAGCATTGCAATGGTGGAGCCATTCTCCCTGTCCCGTTCCCTGATGCTCTGAAGCCAGCTGTTCCCTGCCCCAACCTGGGGCTGGTTTGGAATCCGCTCTAGAGAGGAAGTTCTCTATCCCATTCGCTAATTCCCCAAGCCAAGTCATCCACTTCCTCGCCGAAGGGGGGTGAGAGACTCCACGTGGCAGTCTGTGAGCTATCCAGTTCCCTCAACCCTGAGCTGGATTGGAACCAGTGCCCATTGGTGACTGACTCCCTATCTGTTTCCCCAATCCCCTGAGCTGGCTGGCTGGGGGCCAGTGACCCAGAGGTGACAGGCTGTGTACTGAATTATGGAAAAAATATATTTCGGTACCATTCAATACTCTTTTCTGTGAGAGTCTCTGCTCCGTGCCCCCTGCTAGTTAAATATATCAACACTACCTCAGGGAAAGTAGCACATGGATAATACATAGATCCCAAGGCTAGCAGGGACCATTGTGATAATCTGGTCTGAGCTCCTGTATAACACAGGCCAGAGAATTTCCCTGAATTAATTCCTGTTTAAACCAAAACAGATCTTTTAGAAAAACATCCCATCTTGAATGAAAAATTGCCAGTGGTAGAGAATCCATCACAAGGCGTAGTAAGTTGTACCAATGGTTAATTACCCTCACTGTTAAAATTGTCCACCTTATTTCCAGTCTGAATTTGGCTAGCGTCAACTTCCAGCCATTGGAACTTATCAGATCTTTGCTAGATTGAAGAGCCCTCAATTATCAGATTTTTGGTCCCCAGGTAGTTCTCATAACCTGTGATCCAATCATCCTTAAACCTTCTCTTTGTTAAGATAAATAGATTTTGCTCCTTGAGTCATTCACTCTAAGGTGTATTTTTCCAATCCCTTAATCATCCTTGTGGCTCTTCACTGACTCCCTCCCAATTTATCATTGAGCCAGGAATAAAATAGTTTACAACAGTCACTGCCCTTCCAGGGGGAGATGGTTTGGCAGAAGCTTGCACAGGCTCACTTCCTGCCTCCAGTCTTTCACTTTTAGGAGTACCAAATCCACCAAGGGAGCTCTGCTAGCTAGAGCCGACTGTGTTCCGTTTGCAGGGAATCTGGTGTCTGGTAACGAGCGGGAGGCTCTGCTGACATGTGCTCCCCTGTGGCCGGTTCTAAGATTCTCTATCGGAACTCCCGCCTCCTGCGCATGGCGTTCCTGCAGCTCCATCGCCAGCAGAGGGCAGATGTATTCTGTGATGTCATCCTGCAGGCAGAAGGTAACCTGAAAGGGGATTGGTACCCACCTTTCTTGTATCTGCTGAATTGTCACCTTGCCCGTGCTCTTAATGATGTGATTTGATGTACATTTCCATAGAATATTAATTATACATGAGTATGTAGTTACATTTTAACATAAAGGGTACTATACGTACGCTCAGCCCTTAGCTTTGCTGTTTGCAGTGGCTGTTGTATCATTGGGGACCGTGATACTGATGCGGCCTTGTGTGATCGGTGGCACTGATGGGCTTGATTATGTTTGGGAATCATAAGTAGAAAAAGGTCTGCACAAAAGTGGAAGTACTTCCAAAGAGGTTTTGCAAATAGCAGCCTTCCTACATGGCGCCAGATATCTGTCAGCAGACATATGGAAATTAAGTGTACATCCTTGATTGGAGCATTGTGAGACCATTTTATATGAACTTTGCCCTCAGCTGCTTCATGTTCAGCTGACAACTTGAGCATATTTTAGTCTGTGAAAGTCTCTGACTCATTAATCAAACTAATCTTGAAGCTTCCTGATTTGTTAAGCGTGGGGGCGACTGTCTCACTAATATTTTGTAAGTGTCTTGTTATTCTGTTTAAACTTTTATTGGATGAGGGGACGTTTCAAGCAACAGCCTCCTATCTCATTGCATCTATAAGCAAGGTCCCCGCTGCTCTGCAAAGTTTAATTTTTTTAATATTCATTGGAAGTACTGTCTTTGCTGCTAAGAAGAGGTGTCTTGGGAGTGGCATCCTTTGAATTAGTGAGGCTTCCATATGCTTCCCTGGCCCTTTGTTTCAGAATCTTACTTTTAGCAGATGGTGCACATAGAGTGTGAACCAAGACCCAGGACTCTAGTTATGGACACGAGAGAGTGTGTGTGTTTGGGGAACATGGCCATGCATCTTACTGTCTTGCTCATACTGTATATTGTTTGTTTCTGTATGGAAGGAAGCTTTTATTTCTTGCTGGCTGGTAGCTTTGGCTGTGTCCGAATGGAACTCCAGAGACACATAAACCAGCTGTTCTGTAGCTAGAGACATGCCTGTCAGTCTCTCGCTGAAATAACATTTGCCTTGATGTGCCAGTGCTCAATGTCCTCTTTCTTAGGTGGTTTTTGAAAGAGGAAATTAAATGGAAAAATAAAATCCCTCCTTTAAGATAACATCCTGGTTGAAGTCTGAAATACTGAAAACTCTGGCAGCATTGTACCTTCCCCTATGGTTCTCCACCTCTTCTGGAGGGGAGGGTTTGGAGCAACTTCCTGGCTGGACGTCCTAAAGAACCAAAGACGGGTGCAGCCAAGGTGGCCATCCTTACAGTATTCCGAGCTGCCCTGAGTAGCAGTGCTAGGGAGAGGCTGGGTTGGGGGTGCTGGCTGGGTTCAAGGCAGCAGGAGAGGCACCCAGAAAAGTGGATACATTCTCAATAAAATCACTGCTCCTCCAGGGCACAGATCTATCTGTCTCCCCCCTTTGTGGAGAGTCACGAGACTGCTGGATTGGACCCAAATCTTTGGACCCCACATGCTTTCCAGCCCACTGGGTCTGGGCAGAGTCCAGACACTCTAGGTCTGTCCTCTTAGGCACAATCCTGGGACACCGATCTCATCCAGTATTCCTCCTGCCCCCAACCCCCAGGACCAGTGCTGAACCACCCAGGCCTCCCTAGTAGCTTATGCATGCTCTCCCCAGAGCCCCACCCTTACGGTGCCTCCCTTGCATAGTTTCTCTTCAGGGACCATGTGTCATGGGATAGAAAAGGGATACGGAGAAAAGTGTGGGTGGCTTGTTTTTTTAAAGGAAGCAGACAGCTTAATTTTATTTCGAGTGGGGTTTGTTAGTTTTATTTGGCTGTCGATGCAGTTAACTGGAGCCGTGGAAGGAACCTCAGAAATAAAAGCATCCACTTGAATTACCCTCCGCCTAGTATGAAATGGAAGCACGGTCTTTGCTACTAAGAAGTGACTCGGGGAGTGGCCTCCTTTGCCGGGGGCGGGGAAGAAAGGCTGGAGAGGGGGCCATGGAGATGTGATCTCTCCTCAGACAAGAATGAAACCAAATCCCAGCATAAGCAGGCTGAGTTAGAGCTGCCTCAGGAACCATAATGAAGTGTTGCCAACTCATGTGATTTTTATCATGAGTCTTGCAATATTTGGTGCTTTTCTTATAGCCCCGGCTGCGGGAATTGGAAGAGAGGAAGAGAATCTTTGCTTTAATTTTTTTTTTTAAAGTGTGTTTCTAGCCTTCCTTGTGCTTGTGGAAGAAAGCTTGAAAAAGTGAAGCAAGGACCCCCGAAAGGTTCTGAAATCAGAAGGCAAATAAAAATAACGATTTTAAGCCAATATCATGATTTTTGGGGTGGGGTCCAACTCCTGATTTTTGAATTTTTGTGGGTTGGCGATACTAGGGCTTTGGGGTAGTTAAAATGTGAACTGCCCTTTTGCATAAGTGAGGTTTATTAATACCGAATAGAGAGGAGCCGAGTCCCACACAGAGCAGGGTTCTTGAGAGGATGCATATTTGGGGACTGGAGCAGCACAGAGTAGGCCAACCCAAACCTAATAAAGCACCATTGTTAAAGGGGTTGGAACAGGGTAGTAATAGCTAATGCAGTAGCAGAGCCCAGCTAACCTATGACACTGATGGTCCACTCCTTTGTTTGCAGGAGAGGCTGTACCGGCTCACTGCTGCATTCTCTCGGCCTGCAGTCCCTTCTTCATGGAGTGCCTGGAGAGGCAAATGCCCTCCAAGGGGTGCAAAGTGGTGCTGGAGCTGCGGGGTCTGAAGATCGGGACTCTGCGGAAGCTGGTGGATTTCCTGTACACCTCAGAGATGGAAGTGTCCCGGGAGGAGGCCCGGGATATCCTGGCTGCCGCCCGGCAGTTCCAAGTAGCAGAACTGGAGTCGCTGCAGCTGGAGGGCGGGAAGCTGGTGAAACAGGTGCTGGGTCGGCGCTTGAACCGGAAGTGCCTGCAGCCGCCCAGCCTGGCTCCTATCTCTGCTAGGGTCGTGCCGCAGGCCTGTCCGCCGGCTCCCACCACCCCATGGACATTCCACCCCCTGGTGGCAGGCAAGCAACGTACGGCAAAGCCCCCAGGTGATGGTGGGGTACGTGCCAGCAGCACCACCTGTCAGGCGGAGAGCGCCAAGTATTGGGCGGCTGTAGTACCTCAGAACGGGGGAGCCCAGCCGGGGATGCAGGGTGCAGTGGCTCCTGTGGAGACTGGGAACGTGAGAACCAAGAGCCGCTCCTTGGGCTTAGACAGGAGCCTCGGTGTGGGGAGCACACTGGGCAAGGCTGAAGGGTCACCGGGCGAGAGGAGCGCTGAGCAGGCCTTTCCCAGCAAGGGTTGCACCACAGACTGCTCACCACTGCCAAGGAAGATCAAGCTCAGCCGCCTGAAACTGCCGCCTCCCCACAATGCCTGTGCCACAAAGGCACCCCCCACTGCAGCACCCGACAAGACCCCCATGTCCATCCGGCGCCTCTGGCGGCAGAAGACCCCAGGCTGGGATGAAGCAGGTGGGCTAGAGCAGGCCAGCCCCTCTTGCCATGCTGGGAGCCTCCCTGTGCCTCCAAAGACCAGCAACAGGAAGCGAAGCGCCAGTGCATCGGCTTCTGGCTCAGACACTACCCCAGAGAAGGGGCATGTGGGTAGTGTGAAGCTCAGGAAGGTTGTCAACGGGAGTTGCTGGGAGGTGGTACAAGAGCCACCAGCCAGGGAGCCCCAAGGAGCCCCAGTGACCATGGGAGAGACAGGCACCTCCCGTGTTGCTTCCCCGCCCAGCTCCAGACCGCACAACTTTACGCGCTGGCCAGAGCTGCCAGAGACGCGGGCAGCCAGCTCCACTGAGCTGCTGGCGGGAAGGCTGGAGGCTGTGCCGCTTCCTGAGCAGGTGATGGTAGAACAGGGGCCCTCAGATGGGAGAGGAGGCTGCAGGGACCCTTACGAGCTAGACATGGCGGCATTGGAGCCCTTGAGTGAGAATGAGGAGTTTGGGGACTCAGCCCCGCTGGAGCAGATGCTGGACCTGCTGCTATCAGGCAGTGGCGTGGAGGGTCTGGGCACTGCTGGGCCAGGAGGGACAGCAGGCTGTGCCCCTTCCATGGGCCCCTCACGTGGGCCGAATACAACACCCGTGGGTGCTGCTGCAGCAGGGGAGGAGTGGCATCCCCCAGAGGTGCAGCTGTGGCCAGAGTGGGACGACCCAGGGAAGGGCCCCCTGCCAGGATGGGAGGTGGGGGGTGGTCACTCCGCCCTTAGCACTGCAGATGGGGATCCCCCGGGGCAGCTTGCAGGTGGCCATCTTGCACCCAGGAGGGCTCTCTCCAGCGGTCACCACCCCACCTCATGCAGCCCAGTGCCCCTGGCACCCGCCAGCCCCCAGACTCTTCAGCATCTGCAACTGGCAGCTGGCAGCAGGGAGGCTCCGTCGGGCCCACTGCCCCGTGTTCCTGCGGAAGGCAGCACGGGGAAAGGGCAGGGACTCTGCACCACCCAGGCTGCTGGGATGGAGACAGGGTCCCAGTTTCAGGCACCCTGGGGGCTGCCCCAAAGCCGCCCAAAGCATGGCCCTTTGGACCATCAGCCCCTGGACAGTCCGGAGGGCGACGAGATTGACATCATGGCCGGCGCTGAGGAGGCCCTGGTACCTGCTGGCAGCACCTGCGTCAGGCCTGACCCCTCCTCGGAGTCTGATGAAGAGGTGGACATTCTGAACTAGTGGTCTATAGCAGAGGGGGAGGGAGTCTAGCTTATGGGAGCCATCACAGCCAACTGGCCACTGAGGTGTAGCTGTCATAGCTGAGACTGACTATGGGAAGCTGCTAGTAACAAAATGAATCAGGTTGTTGGAGTGGGGAGCTCTCCCACCGCTCTGCAAGGGGGGGACAGGGATCAGTTGGAGGGCACAGCTGGGTTGAAGCCAGGATGGAGGTGCAGCATCTCCCCCCCCCCCCCCCCGTTAATTCTGGGATGGGGCTGAGCCATACACAGGGATGTCACTGGGATTTAAACAAGAAATGCACTGGTCGCTCGATGATGCAGTAGGACTGAGAACGGGGTGGGCCCAGTGTTACCTACTACTTTGTTGGAGCTCTGCTGACCTCTGTGGTTGAATCATCTTACCATTGCTTCAGTTCTGCTGAGCAGCCTGTGTTTGGAGGGGAGGAGGCTGGCAAGGGGTAGAAAGAGAACAGCCCTTCCCAGTCATCTGGAGGCCCCCCCCCCGCCGCCTCCACCTGTGCTGGGACAGAGGGCTGAGGGGCTGCACATGTCGAAGCAGCCTTTCCTGCTGTCACAGCCACTTTCAGACCCACGGACATTTTGTTGATGTACAAGGCAGTTGTGTGGGTGCAGCGAGAGAAGGGAATGAATGGGCCCAACGTGGATCAAACGGTGGACGTATCAATTGGGGGTGGTCGTCAGCACCCCTGTGTGTTGTAGAGTCTTTTTAAAGGTGATGCGAACAGTGCTCTCAGCTCACACTCCCACCTCCCAGTGCTGGCACCCAGGATAGGCCTTGCCTAATTGTCTTCATTTTCTTTCCTGCCCCTGTTGTGCATTTAGCTTAAGCTTTTTCCTCTACATTTATGTACTTAAACATCTTAACCCTCCTAAGCCTGGCCATGGGGACACAGGCCACAGATGCTGGTGGAGCACTAGTAGGAGCTCCTAAGGCTGCAGCCAGGACTCTAGTTTTGCAAAATATCTGGCCAGCAGTGGTACCAGCCTACCTACCTGGAGTCATGGCTATCTCAGGCGCAAACTCCACTCCTGCCTGGCAATGCCATAGCACAAGCCACTGTCCCTCATGTCCCATGATCCCACTGCTACCCCATTGACCTGTTGTGCATCTCATCCAGAGTTGATGTTCTCCTGTTACGACCCAGCTCCCCTTTCTTCCCTGCTGCTTCCCACAGCACATGTATTCCTCCACTGACAAAGAACACCAGCTCCATAGTTACTTAGTGCTCATCTTCACGCATCACTGTCCTAATGAGAACATCTGTTACCCTTAACATCAGCATGTATTTTCATCCCCCCTCCAGGAAGCATGTGGGCTTTGTGCCATGCTCCCTCCACTTCTCTCATTGCAGGGACTGACCACCTGCTGCAGCAGCCCCTTTGGCAATGGAGAAGACAGGAGAGCCTGGAGCGTGAGAGGATGGGGCTTGTTTGTAATAAATAGTTGGTTGTATTTGCCTCTTGTTTGTTCTGCTGGATTTGCCCTCTGTTACATGGACTGCACCACCCTGCTTTCCTAGCCATGCAGTGCAAGCTGCCAGGAGCCGTCCCCTCCCTCCCGCAGGGAGCAGGACACCTGACAAGACTCCTAACAGAATGCATGAGCATGTCCTGGAGTGGGGCTCTCCACTGATGGCTGCAAGCTGTGCAACATAGTGGGAGGAGGAGAAGGTGCAGTCCAGCTGACCAGCCTGCATGGTGACCTCTGAGCCATCACCCCACCTTGCTGCCACTTACAAATAGTTTTTTTAGAAGCTTTATTACAAAAAGAAGTCTAACCACAAAACAGTGAAAGATCATCTGCTAAGGAAGGCCAGAGGATGGTTGTGGGAGCAGAGCAGAAGCGAAGGACAGAGTGGCATCATCTGGCCCACCACTCCCAGTGGGAAGAGCTGCAGCTTCAGAGACATGACTGAGGTTTGGCCATTGGCCCCTTCCCCCACTTCATCATGCCTCATCATGGATGCTCCGGTCCACACAAGGAATGGATGGGTCCTAGACCCGGCTGCCGGGATGAGAAAGAGAGGTGTCAGCCCTGGCTGTTCACACAGGAAATGACATACGGCCACCTCACTCCTGCACTAAGCATCCAGTCACTTGGGCCCAAAACACTGACCTGCATTAGCTTGTTGGCTAGAAGCAGCCACACTGAGGTCACCCTTAAGCCACTGACAAGCCTGCCAACTTAAGGGGTGACATCTCCTTGAGAGGAAGGATGGTCCAGAGGTCAGTGTACTAGCCCAGCACTTGGATTCTCAGGTGTGTTGTGATACACTCATATTACCTTAGCCCCCCCAGATAAACGGCTCCCACCATGCAGGGTGTGGATGAGGTGGATGGGGTTTCTGCTCAGCAGTTGGAATACAGAGCATGCACCTGCCATGCCCTCCCTGCTTACATGTGCCTGCTACCTCCTCCCCACCACAAGGCATTTTTGATGGATCCAGCCCTGCTTCCATCTCCGGGAAAGTAGACACTTCACCCTCACAGGAATAGCCAACACAGCCTGGACTATGTTTTACTCTCTAGGCGTTCTGGGCTTGGAATGGACCGAGGCTCCAACGACAGCCGCGTTCTCGCATCCCTAGGACTGGCCTGCTGACAAGTTCAGCATGTCCAGTTAAGGCAACATGCCCCATAGCCGGTATTTGATTGGACATGGGTTCCAGAAGTGACCCCGGGTGCATGGAGTCGGATCTGCTGTCTTTAGTGAAAACTGTGTGTTTCGGCTCCCATTAGCCCTGCAGAGACACCACCGCTTGGAGAGCACAAGCTGGACTCTATTCCTCCTCATGCATTATCTGCTGACCCTGACACTAGGGCTTGGCTACGGCGGGCAAGGAGGTGGCACAGGGGTCGTTCAGAGTGTAGTTTGCTCTGCAAGACCTTTATGACTGGCCATGGTGCGGGAGAAGGAAAGAGCCCAGCTTGACTTGTGAGCCCAGGTGGTGCCGGCAATTAAAAAAAGCACAAGCTGAGGGGGTTTGTGCTGGAGTCAGACACACACATCTCAACCATACTAGTTGTTACAGTCACTTCTCCCCTCCTCCCTCGGATTTCCAGTGGCCATCCCTTCTGCTGGTCCAGTCTTGGAGCAGGAATAACTCACCTCGGTGTAGCTCTGCGTTAGACCAAGCTGCTCTTCAGCATGTCAGCCACCTTCTCTGGCTCAGGGAACTTGAGCTTGCGAGGCGGCCCTTTCTTAATGCCGCTCCATAGCTCCACCGCTGAAACCCCAACAACAAGGCAGGGGTGGTGACGGGTGGGATGCTACCCATTGGTTTGTATTGCAGTAGACCCTAGAGACCCCCACTGAGCGAGATCGGGGCCCCTATTGTGCCAGGCGCTGCACAGACCCCCCCCCCCCCAATGTACTAGGTACTGCACAGACCCCCACTGATGGAGTTCAGGGGCCCCCCAATGTACCAGGCACTGCACAGACCCCTCCCCCCCCCCGCCACAACTAAAATTGGGCCCACACTGCGGCACAATCTCTGCCCCACAGAGCTCTGAACAGTCAGACAAAGGGTGGGAGAAAGGGATACAACATATGCATTTAGGAACCTAATCGTGAAGTAGCTCACTCCGCATGAGGCGCTCACCATGTCAGCCTGTGCCAAATTGGGATGCATGAGCATCCCTACCCCAGTGTGCGGTCACCCAGGCACTGCCCTGTCCTGGCTCGCCCCTGGCCCCCCCCAATCATTGCACCCTGACTGAGCACTGCTGTAAAGAAACTCCAGCACTTACTTCTTCCATCCTCCTTCACCAGGGACACCTCAAAGCTGTTCCTGCGCGGTGTCTCGGGGTTGATCTCCACCACCACGTTGGCGACGGTGCGGCGCAGCGCCTGGCTCACGGCGTCGGCATTGCGCCCGAAGACTCGTCAGCTCTTACTGCGGGGGAGGTGGGGGGTGATGGGGGTCAGCGGGGCTGGGGATCCTGCTAGCAGGCCTCCTATGGGGATCCTGCTAGCAAACCAGCCCCATGTCGAGTAATGCCACACTCCCAGCACAGCCCAGCCTGATCCATGACCACATCCCCGAACCCAGTGCCTGTGTCCCCGCCACCCAAACCTGCTCCCCCTCTGGAAGTGTCTCAGACTGAGTCCCCCCAAGGTAACCCTCCCCTTCCTCTCCACAGACAGGCCCCCTCCTGCCAGCTATTAGCCCCCATCCACCACCTGAGCATCCCTGGTGCCTTCCACAGGGACATGAGCCTGCTGGGGCTTAAAAAACACCCACTCTCTTGCACTGGCCAGGACTCACCAATGCTCAATAACCACGTGGGGTCCAGGGCCCCGACTTCCCTCACCCCGTGACCTCTTTGGCAGTGTATCGGCACCGCCGTTCGCCTTCACATCCTCAGAGTTCACAGCCTTTGCCTCAGGCTCCTTTGCCTTCCTCTTCCTCGCTTTGGGGGCCATCGTGCTCTAGGAGAATAAACAAGAGCCCCTTCCCATGCATCTCTGGGTATTTTTCAGTCCAGATGGGATGTTTTTGGAACAGATCTACTCTGGCTCGAACAGGAGTTAATCCAGGGAAGTTCTCTGGCCTGGGTTATTCAGAGGGGGTCAGGATACATAATCACGGTGGTGTCTTCTACCCTTAGAGGCAGGACCACAGGCCCCTTCCACCCAGCCACAGAAATAACGTGGGGGAGGCGGGAGGATGTGGCACAAAGTGGAGAGACTTTCAAGGGACAATGAAAACCAAGAGGCAGGGGGGCGAGAGGACTAGAACAGCAAGGGTGGGGAGATAATACAGGGCAGGGTCAAGGGGCACCAGCATGTTTGCAGGGCAGGACTGAGGGGGCCCCAACAAGGCGAAAGCCAGGACTAGACGGACGGGGAGACCGCCGGGATTAGAGGGCAGACTCGAGGCGTGGGTAAAGCGCCCCCCCGCACCCACTTCCTGCAATGGGTACCAGTAGCGTTTCTTTCCTGCGCATCCCAGCGCGGGGGAGCTAGGCGGAGCAGCCCCTCCCCCAGCAGTGGAGCCCCAAGGCCGAGACACACCAGACCCACGGAGGGCAGCACAGACACAGGACCGCCCCAGAGACCTACCGCCTTCTCCACAGCAAGGGCCCCACGGTGAACCTCCGCGCAGCCACGCGGGCCAGCCAGGCAGAGGAAAGCGCCCTGCTCCCAACCATTCGACACCACAGAGAGGGGGAACCGGGGGAAATAACAGTGGGGCAAGGCATCAGCTGAGCCAGCCCTGCCTTTGTCCCCGGTGCAGCTGAGCGTGATCGGAGCCGCGTCAGGCTCCGGCCAGGGCAGCGTTGTAATGAAAACACATGCGGCGGTTTTTTACTGCACAGCCTCTTCCCCCCCCCCCCCTTTCTGCAGGATGGTTCCTGCCCGAATTTGTTACACAACGTTCTGAATATTAATGAGGCGTCTTTGCAGCCAATCAGAGCTCAACCTGGGCTACTGCGACTTGGTGTCTCCATCAGGCCTGGACCCAGTTGTTTCCCCACGCAGTAGGGTGACCAGATAGTCCTGAGATTGGGGGCTTTGTCTTATATAGGCTCCTATCACTCCCCCACCCCCATCCCAATTTTTCACACTTGCTGTCTGGTCACCCTGCCTCGCAGGGCAGGTCCCAAGGGCTCAGCTGGGACTGCAGCAACCTGAGTGTGCAGGGCTGCAAGTGTCCCGTAGGGACCATGGTGCTGAGAGCTTCCTTACAGCAGTGCCCAACAGGGACCTCAGTGCTGCGAGCTTCTCCACAGCAGTGCCCAGACAGGACCCATGGAACATCAGCTTCCCTAGAGCAGTGTCCAGTAGACACCTCAGTGCTGCACTGCCATCTCCAGCAGTGCAAGTTTCTTCAGAGTAGCACGCACGCAAATGCAGTGGCCATGCAGGCTTATTCCCAGCAGCCGTTAAGCGCCTGTGAGCAGCAGGGGCACTTGGGCCTTTTGGGTGTATTGGACCCGACTTGTACAAACAGGCGGCATTGGCCTGTCGCCCCTGCTGGTGGTTCTCAGCACTGAGCCATTGCCAGTACAACCATCACCCCAGCCAGGGAGTCCTGATGCAGACCTTTCAGACCCACAGTTTGCAGCCTAGCCCCCACACCTCCTCTGGAACCTCTTCCTCCCACCCACAGGTACTGAGTTCAGAGCAGGGCCAACCCCACAGGGTAGGAACCCTAGAACAGCTATTCTTTAACTGGGCTGCAGCCACCAGCACAGAGCTCACCTGCTGCTGGAGGCAGCTCCCTGGAGCCAGGGCTGGCCTGCTGAGACCAGCAATGGCTCAGTGAATATCCAGCCTGCCCCAGGAGACAGGACACAGCGAGATGGGAAGGGAGGGTTCATTCTTAGCTTGGTTTATTACAGACACTGTCACAGGAAGAGATGATTAACAGAAGCATGGAGTATTTGTCCTAGGAGCCACAGCTGCTCAGCCACCACAACTTCCTCTCCCCTTCATGGCTGGGATGAGGAGCCCCTTGCTATGATTCAGGAGGGGCAGTGGCCCAGGCAGCTGCAGGCACAGAAACAGGGAGCCCTTCTAGGGCCAACCAGTCAATTCCCCCCCTCCAGCTCACAAGGAGTTCAGGTGCTACACTCAGCCTGGCACCACCTGCCCTCCTTGCCCCAGGAGCGGACTTTTGGCACATGAAGGGTTAAATCAAGACCAGCAGGAAGGAAGGGAAAGGAAACTAGTAGTGGCTCTTCAGCGGGGAAGGGGCAGAAGTCAGGCACTGGCCAGGAGTCCTCCAGAGCAGCAGAGACCAGTTCCCACCAGCCCCGGGCTGGGCAGAGAGAGTTACACGCTCAGGCTTCTCTGCTGCCCCCAGAGCAGCACATACTCTCCAGCTCTTCTCTCCCAGCCACTGGGTTAGCCAACAGCCCTCCCAAGCAAGCCATGGGGGAGAACAGGTCCAATGGGGACCTGACCTACACCCCACACATGCACCGTATGGCTGGGAAGAGTCCCGTGCATCTCCTTACCCGCAAACAGAAAAGGGGGGGGAAGGAGAGAATATCTTCCAGGAAGAAGTGGTTGGGCCCATCAGCAATACCCCCCCACCCCAAGCTGGTTCAGGTCAAGTCAACACTCTCCATCCACACCCCCACTGCTTCCACTCAACCGGGAGAGGGTGCACCCTTAAACTCAGCTGCTCTAGAGTCCTAGGGGAATTCTACCCCCAGCCCCTGCTGGACCAATCACTGCCCACCCCTTGCAGCCAATCAGCAGCCAGTTCTTGAAGTGATGCCAGAGAGGAACAGGAATAAACAAGATGCCACAGAGACATGAACAGTCCAGCATGGCCCACTGGGGAGCTGGGGCATGGCTGAGCCCCAGAGGGAGGGTGGTGACTCCCTCACGCAGCTCCCCTCGTCACCGTCTTCGAGACAGGTTGTGCTGGGCACCATGGAACAGCTGCCGGGAGAGGGCGGGGGGGCAACTACAGGGAGCGAGGCAGGTCTATTTGTCCTTCTTGCTCTCGCCGTTGGGGAGCTCCGTGCTGGCCACCAGGGGATCCTGCTGCTCCGGTGGCTCCTTGGGCCCCTCGTCTCGCTGCTTCAACAGTTTCTTGGCCTTCTGGTACAGCTCGTTCAGGCTGAACTCCCGGATCACGTTCTCCTGCGGCACAGAAACAGACCTCAGCGCATGCCCTGCCACCGCCTCCTGCGAGCCCACTGCCAGGGCCTGCTGCAGGCCACAGCCTCTTGCCGGGAACAGAGGAGGAAGGGGGCAACACCATAGGTCTGGCCAGCCGCTGGCAGCTTGGGGTGCCCTGCAGGCTGGGTACAGATTGCCCAGAGTCATGGCGCAGCGGGGAACAGGGAGCTCCGGTGGGAGGGGAGGGGGGGGGGGGGGGAGGAGAGGGAGGGTGTCCTGATGGTGGGTGGGAAGCTCCCCCGCTCACAGGAAATGGGTTAAGATGAGAATTCTGCCGTGTAGCCAGCAACGCTGGCCCAGGTCAGGAGCTCAGCAGGGGAAGGACCCAACAGAGAGAATGGCCCTATCCAGCCCATGGCTGGTGCAACAGAGCCAGTGCCCCAATGCTCAGGGAAGAGCCCACTGATTGAACTAGGCAGCTCCTGCAGCAGCCCAGGAAGGGCAGTGGATTACCCATGCCCCTCGCCCTACAGCGTGTCCCCAGGCATCCCACCTCGGAGAAGGTCCAGGAGACGGCCCGGCCCTTCTTGTCGATCTGCGGCCGGCGCATCACCTCCTTCCCGCCCTGGAAGAGGATCAGGGTGGGCAGCTGCTTGGTGAGGGGTGAGGTGCTCACTGTGTACCTGTGGGGATGGATGGACAGAGTGACCCCTTGGAGCACCAAGCGATCCCAACCCTTCTCCCCATTCACTCCTCAGGCTCTGCATTGCTCTTTCCTTGCCCCTAGACACATCCATGTCCCAGCCCCCCAGGCTAGAGGGAAAGGGGAAGACTCCGCTTCCCGGGCAACAACCCCCACCTCAATCCAAGCTAACAGGACAGTCTCTGTGGTTGCAACATCCCAAGGGCTCGAAGCCAGCAAGGAGGGACGCAGACTCCCAGAGCTCATTAATTTCAGGACCTCTCTGAAGCAGGGCTGAGCGGGGAGTAGACTACCCAGGGCCACTCCAGCTGGGGAAGGAGGTCTGATGCCCAGCGCAGCCATATCCCTCCAGGGGGATCCCAGCACAGAAGAGACCCCCGGTGTGAAGCAATGACCCTCAGCATCCTCATGGCTGGGCTGTTGCTGAATCGGCTGGGGTGGGATGGGCAGTGGAACTAACCCACTTTTGCCCACATTGTGGAGGCATGAGACTGATCTAGTTACTCACGGCAGCCTGGACCCGCTCACCTGGTGCTGACATCGGGGTAGCGGCCCACGTCCACCTTGCCGAAGTTGAGCCCCGTGCAGTTGTACCTGGGTGGGGAAGGGGGGAGAGGCAGTTAGTGCAGGGAGATCCCAATGCATGGGAGGGGAGCATGGGGGCAAGAGCACGTGGCTGGGCTAAATCCTCCACCACAAACCCCAGCTGGGTCAGCTCCATTCCCTGCCCCCGGGGCAGCCTCAGCCAAGGGGGAGGCAGGAGTTCCCCCTCCCCTACTCACCGAATTACAGGCTGGGCACCACTCACTTGAGAGACAGGTCGGCGTAGATGGGCGCGAACGACTGGCATTCATTGGACCAGTTGGCAAAGAACTCCACAATCCAGGTCACCCGCTTGTCCCGCTCCAGTTCCTCCTGCGGCACAGGCAGAAGGGTCAGCTGGAGGAACCACGCCCCACCTGCGATCACAGGTACCACGGGGGCCACAGCCCCAACACCGCCAGCCCAGTGCCCCCTCCCTGGGGTCACAGTGTGGGCTGCAGGTCAGGGTAGAGATCAGCAACTGCAGACTGAAGCTGGTCCCCAAGCCACAGCAGCCCACGTGTGAATGGTGGCCTGGGGCTATGGGGCAGCCGATACTCACGTCGATGGTTTTATCGCTGAAGTATTTGATATACTCTGGGCCCAGGTACAGAGGCGGCTTGCAGGTCATCAGGAACACTGAAAGTACACACACATCACAGCATGAGTCACTTCACCCTATACGAACCCCCACAACAGCAGCTATTTACTCATCAACCCTAAACCCGGGCTTAAGATAGACTCACCCCCCAGCGCACACACACAGGTGAGGAGTTGGGCCTGCTGTGACTGGCTGCACTTTGGAGGCTTGGACACAGATTTGAGGAGAGGGGGCAGGGAGCCCAGGCATAGAAATCAAAAGTTTGGTTTCCAGGACTAGTTGCTTGCTCTGTGGCCTTATGGGAAGGTTGGATAAAGCATTTCACGCTGGGTTCCTGCCCTTGTGGATGGGGGGAAGCTATAGATGTGATATACCTAGATTTTAATCCAGCTTTTGACAGTCTCACATGATGTTCTCCTAAGCAAACTAGGGAAATGTGGTCTAGATGAAATTATAGTAAGGTGGGTGGCCAGCTGGTTGAAAGAGCATATTCAAAGAGCAGTCATCAATGGCTCGCTGTCAAACTGGGAGAGCCTGCCTAGTGGGGTCCCGCACGGGTCAGTCCTGGGGACAGCAGTATACAATACTTTCACTAATGCCTTGGAAATGGAGTGGAGGGTATGCATATAAAATCTGCAGTCGAAACCAAGCTGGGAGGGGCTGCAAGCACACTGGAGGACAGGATTAGAATTCAAAATGACCTTGGCAAATTGGAGAATTGGTCTGAATTCAACAAGGTGAAATTCAATAAAGACAAGTATTACACACAGGAAGGAAAAAAATAATCAGATGCACAACTACACACTGGGGAATAACTGGCTAGGAGGTAGTACTGCTGAAAAGGATCTTGGTGAGACCTCAGCTGGAGTCCTGTGTCCAGTTCTGGGTGCCACATTTTCAGAATGATAAGGACAAATTGGAGAGAGTCCAGAGGAGAGCAACAAAACTGATAAAAGGTTTAGAAAACCTGAGAAACTGGGCATGTTTAGTGTTGAGAAAAGATGACTGGAGGAGGTGGGGGACCTAATAACAGTCTTCAAATACGTTGAGGGCTGTTATAAAGAGGATTGGGATCAATTGTTCTCCACGTCCACTGAAGGTAGGACAAGACGCAATGGGCTTAATCTGCAGCAAGGGAGATTTAGATGAGCTATCACGAAAAAACTAACTCTAAGGGTAGGTAAGCTCTGCAATAGGCTTCCTAGGGAGGTGGTGGAATCACCATCACTGGAGGCGTTTAAGAACAGATTGATCAAACACCTGTCAGGTTTACATGGTCCTGCCTCAGCACTGGGACTGGATCGGATGACTTCTCAAGGTCCCTTCCAGCCCTACAGTTCTATAATACTATGTAGTTTTCCTATAGTGCTTTGCATCAGTGGATCTCAAAGCACTTCACAATGGAAGTCAGTAGCAGTCTCTCCATTGTGCAGATGGGGAAACCAAGGCACAGAGCAAGGAAGTGACTTGTCCAAGGCCCCGCAGCAGGCCAGCCGCCAAGCAGGGAACAGAACTGAGGTCTGCTCCAGTGCTCTATCCACTAGGCAACACTGCCTCCTTACAGTCTGAGCTCTCCAAATGTGGGGTGGTTAAGCCAGACAGGGGATGCATGTGTTAGCAGGTAGGGAACAAGGGGAAGGAATTGAAGGGCTGGAGGCTAGGGAGCAGTGGAAATGCACAAGGCTGCCAGTGGCTCCAATACTCACGATTGAGGCAAAGCTTAACACACAAGCTCACACCCTGGCAGACACAAGCAAAGCAGGGAAGGTGGCCGAGACGCAGGGGGGAGGTGGCTGTTTTATGGGTAATGGTGTAACGTGTGGTACATTGAGATAGGAAGCAATGTGTTTGCGTGGAAACACGGCTGTCTGAGTGGACGCCACACAGCACGGGGAAGAGCTGGGCCCACCAGGAACACCACTCAGCACTTTTCACTCGGAGATCTCAAAGTACTGAAAAGGGCAGTGACTCGTCCGGGGTCACAGTGTGCTGGGGCAGAGCTCCCAGCCTAGCGCTGAACCCACCAAGCCAGCCTGTCTCCCAATTGCCAGCAGTCACTAAAAGGCCCCATGTCACAGCAGGTCAGGGAGCTGGTTCTCACCCAGAGGAATGCTGGAGGGAGAGGGAGCTCATCGTAGTGAAGGTTGAAGCGAGTCTCCATTAGAAAGTGGGTATTGTTCTCCCCCATACCCCACAGAGGACCTGGGGACATCACATCTTCCCTGGGGGTATTACCGGGGATTTCCCCAAGCTGCTCCAGAGTCAGGAGGACAGGATGGAAAGAGGCTGAACGCACTCACACAGAAAGGGATGGTGCATCTCAGAACGGAGGGCTCAGCCAAGGGACGACAGCTTTGTTTCACTCTAAGGTGCACAGGGACACAGACTGTATAATGTGTGCGCTAGTAGCCCAGTCATGGCCCAGGACCTTGTGCTAGGTGCTGTACAAACACAGAACCAGACAACAATCCCTGTCCCACAGAGCTTGTGATCTAAGACAAGACCTGGGTAGAGGCAGGGAGCAATGAGTCAGAAACGGCCAGCATGGTCGGCGGTGGTCTCTGCACCCCAGCCACCTAGCCTACGGCAAGCTTTGTGTGGGTTTCATAGCAAAGGAGAGGTCTGAGGAGGGAGCTTTGTGAATGTTGATGGGTGGCTCCTCCCATGTGGGAGGGGCAACAGGGGAGAAAGCATGAAGGAGCCTGTTTGAAAATGGAACAGCCAAGTGATGAAGGTTGGGACCACGGGCTGACTGGGGGGCGGAACACCATGATCGCCTGTGAGAGGATAGGTGGGTGGGGACAGGTTGTGAAGGACCCTGAAAGGGAAGACCAGGTGCATGTGTCTGGGGTGCTGGGGAAAGGGGAGCCAAGAAGACATGCAAGGAGAGGGGTGAAGCAGACAGAGCGACAAGCCAGGAAGATGGTCTTAGCAGCAGCAGAGATCTGCACAGGCCCCTACTGCAGAGGTGGGACCCCGGCCTTGGCAGTTACTCCCCTCTGGGACAGGGGAGCATGAACAGCTTTCAGCCAAACAGTGCAGCAAGAGGGAGCCCGAGACCTTCCCCTGTGAAGTGATAGGGACTTACCAGCCTAAAAGGGTGCGGCATTTAAAAAGCCAGTCGATGGCTGAGAGCCGGTATATTCAGAGTCAAGGCTACACTGAACCCCCACCCCTGAAATACATAAGGAGCCTCAGAGGGCGTGTGGGATCGGAGATGCGGATGCAGAAGCTGGGTAGGCAAAGCGATGTTTCAGTAACAATCCTCTCTCCCATCGTGTCTGGCTGGTCTAGCTAGATAGGCAGCTCCTCAGGGCAGGGACCGTCCCTCACTGCACGGGCAGCATCTAGCACCGTGGAACAGCGACCTGGCTCGGGGCACGGAGAGGATACGGTACAGACTCGATTCTGTTCAGAGCCAGCCGCATGTCCCCGAGGTGGCATCTCACCTATGCAGAGCGTCAGGTAGAGCAGCCCCATCCGCACATCCAGCCGGAAGAAGAGGATTACGTTGGCCACTTTACTGAACATGAAGATGTTCCCCAGGTGCTGATCCACGGTGACTGGGGGAGAGAGAGATGGCGGTGATGGTCAGCCCCAGACAAATACCCCGGTCTAGGGAGAAGCGGAGGTGCATGTGGAACGTCCAACACAGACTGTCCCCCACCTCCTGTGTACCTGCCCCCTGGATCGACACCAACATACATTGACCCCATAATTTCATCGCACTGGCTTTGAGACAGAGCTGCCCTAGGATCTCTCCAATCCTGCCACGTGACCACCTCAGCCAGACCCCCTCCAGAACTTCCCCCCATGCTTCCCAGGCCAGAATCCTTGCTGGGGTCTGACATGGAGACCAAGCTTGCCCAGCCCTCCATGCCAGCCTGAAAACAGTCCTTGGAATGCTCATCTCCTGCTTGCAGAATAGTTCCAGCGAGGGGTGGGGGGGACTCACTGGATCTGCGGTTCTTCATCATCACGATGGCGCTGAGGAACATGAGGATCTCCACCTCCCGCTGAAAGAAAGGGTGGGGTGAGCAGAGTCAACATGGCTCAAAGAGGGGATACCAACCGAACCAATAAAGCACGTGGGAGGAGAGGGGAAGAGCAGAGCTAGGCAGAGCCACCAGGCACAGAGAGGAGGCCCAACGCTGAACAAAAGCAGTGAGGGGGGGAACAGAGGGTCGGTGCCGGGGGCTTGGGACTTACCCAGTCGAAGTCGCAGGGGTTCCCCGGGGGGGGGGAGGGGTGGATGTGGGTTCCCAGGGGGCTCAGGACTCACCCAGTCGAAGTCGCGGGGGTTTCCCCGGGGGGGGGTGGGGGTGGAAGGGGTGGATGTGGGTTCCCCGGGGGGGGGGAGGGGAGACTCGCTCAGTCGAAGTGGTTCCCGGGGGGGGGAAGTGGGTTCCGGGGGGGGGGGGGGGGGGGGCGCGGGACTCACCCAGTCGAAGTCGTAGGGGTTCCCCGGGGGGTGTGTGGATGTGGGTTTCCGGGGGGGGATGTGGGTTCCCGAGGGGGGGGGCGGGACTCACCCAGTCAAAGTCGCAGGGGTTACCCGGGGGGGTGGATGTGGGTTCCCGGGGGGGGGGGGGGGGGCGGGACTCACCCAGTCGAAGTCACAGGGGTTCCGGGGGGGGGGAAAATGTGGGTTCCCGGGGGGGGGGGGCGGGACTCACCCAGTCGAAGTCACAGGGGTTCCGGGGGGGGGTTCCCCGGGGGGGCGGGACTCACCCAGTCGAAGTCGCAGGTGTTCGGGGGGGATGTGGGTTCCCGGGGTGTGTGTGGATGTGGGTTCCCGGGGAGGCGGGGCGGGACTCACCCAGTTGAAGTCGCAGGGGTTCCCCGGGGGGGGATGTGGGTTCCGGGGGGGGCTCACCCAGTCAAAGTCGCAGGGGTTCCCGGGGGGGAGGATGTGGGTTCCCGAGGGGGGGGGGGCGCGGGACTCACCCAGTCGAAGTCACAGGGGCTCGGGGGGGGGGGGGGGGGGATGTGGGTTCCCGGGGGGGTGGATGTGGGTTCCCGGGGGGGCGGGGCGTGTCTCACCCAGTCGAAGTCACAGGGGTTCCGGGGGGGGCGGGGGGAATGTGGGTTCCAGGGGGGGGCGGGACTCACCCAGTCAAAGTCACAGGGGTTCCGGGGGGGGGGGAATGTGGGTTCCCCGGGGGGGGACTCACCCAGTCGAAGTCACAGGGGTTCCGGGGGGGGGGGGGGGGAATGTGGGTTCCCCGGGGGGGGACTCACCCAGTCGAAGTCGCAGGGGTTCCCCGGGGGGGGGTGGATGTGGGTTCCCAGGGGGGCAGGACTCACCCAGTCGAAGTCGCAGGTGTTCGGGGGGATGTGGGTTCCCCGGGGGGGGGGGGGTGGATGTGGGTTCCTGGGGGGGGTGTGGATGTGGGTTCCCGGGGGGGGCGGGGCGGGACTCACCCAGTCGAAGTCGCAGGGGTTCCCTGGGGGGGCGGGGGGGGATGTGGGTTCCCGGAGGAGGGGAGGGGACTCACCCAGTCGAAGTCACAGGGGTTCCGGGGGGGGGGGAATATGTGGGTTCCCGGGGGGGCGGGACTCACCCAGTCGAAGTCGCAGGTGTTCGGGGGGAATGTGGGTTCCCCGGGGGGGGATGTGGGTTCCCCGGGGGGGGGGCTCACCCAGTCGAAGTCGCAGGGGTTCCCCGGGGGGGGAGGATGTGGGTTCCCCGGGGGGGGGGCAGGACTCACCCAGTCGAAGTCGCAGGGGTTCCCCGGGGGGGTGGATGTGGGTTCCCCGGGGGGGGGGCGCACCCAGTCGAAGTCGCAGGGGTTCCCCGGGGGGGGGAGGATGTGGGTTCCCCGGGGGGGGGCGGGACTCACCCAGTCGAAGTCGCAGGGGTTCCCCGGGGGGGGAGGATGTGGGTTCCCCGGGGGGGGCTCACCCAGTCGAAGTCGCAGGGGTTCCCCGGGGGGGGGAGGATGTGGGTTCCCCGGGGGGGGCGGGACTCACCCAGTCGAAGTCGCAGGGGTTCCCCGGGGGGGTGGATGTGGGTTCCCCGGGGGGGGGGGGGGCTCACCCAGTCGAAGTCGCAGGGGTTCCCCGGGGGGGTGGATGTGGGTTCCCGGGGGGGGGGGACTCACCCAGTCGAAGTCGCAGGGGTTCCCCGGGGGGGGGAGGATGTGGGTTCCCCGGGGGGGGGCGGGACTCACCCAGTCGAAGTCGCATGGGTTCCCCGGGGGGGGGTGGATGTGGGTTCCCCGGGGGGGGGGCTCACCCAGTCGAAGTCGCAGGGGTTCCCCGGGGGGGTGGATGTGGGTTCCCGGGGGGGGGGGACTCACCCAGTCGAAGTCGCAGGGGTTCCCCGGGGGGGTGGATGTGGGTTCCCGGGGGGGGGGGGACTCACCCAGTCGAAGTCGCAGGGGTTCCCCGGGGGGGAGGATGTGGGTTCCCCGGGGGGGGGCGGGACTCACCCAGTCGAAGTCGCAGGGGTTCCCCGGGGGGGTGGATGTGGGTTCCCGGGGGGGGGGGGGGACTCACCCAGTCGAAGTCACAGGGGTTCCCGTCCTCGCGCTGCGTGGGCAGCCCCTGGCAGAGCGGCGGCAGCTTGCGCACCAGCAGGAAGGCGGCGGAGAGCAGCGCCGAGAGCGGGTAGTAGGGCCGCGCCAGCCAGCGGCAGAGCCCGGGCACCGAGTAGAACAGCGCCAAGAGCGGGGCCAGGACCGCCATCTTCACCTACACTGACCGGCCCGCCGCCGCGGGGACGACCACGCACGCACCACCGCTTCGTATTGGGCAACCACGACGCCAATCATGATGAAGGCGGGGACTGATGGGAGACGTCCATCTTCATTGGTCGCAGCCACTGCCACTCACTATCAAACACATCCGATTGGATATAGGGATCGCAATGGAGACGGGATCGCTAGAGCAAGGGAGCAATCAGATATCGAGAATTGGAAAGACGTGAGTTCCAGATCAAGTTGTCATCATAGTGCGCAAGGGAGACAACCAATCACGTCAGGGCGGAGTTAATGTACCTTTTTGTCCAATCAGAGACACACAGGGACGTGATATGGGGCGGAGTAAAAAAGAGATTAACCAATCAAAGACATGTATACGATGGGCCGCCCTCCAATGAGGACGAGGCGGACGGTCATGTCCCCGAGGAACCAGGCCAATGGGAGGAGAGCGCGTGGAGCATGCTGGGATGATGGAGAATTTCTCGGCTCTCTTCGGAGGGGCCGAGCCACCGCCTCCCGCCGCGGCTACCGCGCTGGGCTTCGGGCCGGGGAAGCCGGGGGGTCCCGGCGCCGGGCCGCCCCCCGCAGCCGCCGCGCCCCAGACCGTGGAGGACGCCGCCCGCAAGGCCGCGGCTGCTAGCGGCCCCTTCTACCTGATGCGGGAGTTACCAGGTACGGGGCCAATCGAGCTCGTGGGGGCGGCCCTGAGGGGGCTGGCCAATCGCATTGCTCAGACGCGTCTGATTGGCCTCTCTCTCCACCTATCTATGGCTGGGGCTGCTTTCTCCAGCCCAATAGGCAAAACAGACGGGCCAGTGGAGGCGGGACTTGGGGGGCCAGTGTGTAAGATTGCGTGGATTGGCAGCTCTGGGAGCCAATAAGGATGGAATAAGACGTTTGTGACGAGTCGGGGAGATGGAGTCTCGTAGCCAATGGGAGGATAAAGTTTGTGGGCGATGGTGTCGGGGGTGGGGGGCTGCTCCCAACTGGGTCCGCCTTAACCCTTTCCCAGACTCCTCTGGGCCAGTGCTGGTGGTGGGGAGGGCTCAGCAGGGAGGGGAGGATGGGGAAGGGCAGTGGAGGTGGGGGCATGTTACGCTCTCACCCGACATAGACCCAAGGCCCTGGCTGCTCATTCCAGTTCCCCCGGGGGCTGGGCCGTTTTGTGGGGTTAAATCCCGTCTCCGCTCCCCCATTGCCAGCTGGACACGCACGTCTCCGTTGCTCACTGTGGTGCTGCCATGCCCCGATCCGAACTGGCCTTAGCGGAGGGGGTCGCCCCCCGGTCTTGAGCAGTCCAGGCTCCGTTGTGCTCTGCCTGTAGCCAGTGCGCCACAGACATTAACGAAGCCTCACAGCCATGCTGGGCCAGGCAAGTGCCAACCCCAGCTTGCAGCGGGAGAGAGAGTTGAAGTGAATTTGCTCAGGGCCAGAGGGGAAGTCAGTGGCAGAGCTGGGCAGGGAAGCCAAGAGTCCTGGCTCCCAGTCCTGTGTGCAGACTGCTCCATTTCGCTGCCTTCAGCAAGGCTGGGTGTCAGTGTAAAGCGCTGCTCTCCTGGTTCCTTCCCAGGCAACATGGAACTGACGGGCAGCACCAACCTGATCACACACTACAACCTGGAACACTCCTACAACAAATTCTGCGGCAAGAAGGTGAAGGAGAAGCTGAGCAACTTTCTGCCTGACCTGCCAGGGATGATTGACTTGCCGGGCTCGCATGACAACAGCAGCCTGCGCTCCCTTATTGAGAAGCCACCCATCTGCAGCAGCTCCTTCAACCCCATCACTGGCACCATGTTGACTGGCTTTCGCCTGCATGCCGGCCCGGTGAGCTTCCCCCTGTGCTGCTGGGAGTGGGAGGGTAGCATTGGGGTCAGGGAAGGGGGGACTCTGAGGTTTGGGTTGGGGGAGATGAGGCAAAGAGTCTGCTGAGAAAACAAAACACCCCTGCTGGTTGACAGGTGATATGTAGTGGGAAGGGAGGTGATGTTTGGAGAAACTCCACCACCCCCACCTACCCTGATCTTTGTCTCTTCCAGTTGCCAGAACAGTGTCGCTTGATGCACATCCAGCCACCCAAGAAGAAAAATAAACACAAGCACAAGCAGAGCCGCACCCAGGATCCTGTTCCCCCAGGTAAAGGCTGCACTCCCCAAATCCAGCAATTCCCTCTCCCAGACATAGAGCAGCACCCCCCAAATCTTCACCAGGCCCCAGTAATGTCATAGCTAGGCCAACCCTCCCCCATCTCCCAGGAGGGAACTCGCTTGAATGCAAATATATGTCTCTCTTTGCAGAAACCCCCTCAGACTCTGACCACAAGAAGAAGAAGAAGAAAAAGGAGGAGGATCCAGAGCGGAAGAGGAAGAAGAAAGAGAAGAAGAAAAAGAAGGTAGTTGGCAGCAAGGGGGAAGAACTCCTGGTTCACTTCCCCACCAGCCTGGCTATGCTCACCTTACTGGGGAGGGACAGGACTTGGAATGTATCCAACCCCCTCCTGGTTACCCCCCTGCTCTGGAGCCTCTGTCCTAACGTAACGGCCCTGGAGAGATGGGGTTCGGATGTCGCTGGTGATCCATGTGGTCCCACCTAGAGCCGGCAGAAAAATAGGCTTTTGCCCTCTGAAAAAGTGTCTGAGACAGAGAGAGAGAGAGAGAGACCCCCTCAGAGGTGGGTGGGGACTATGTGGGTGTGACCCCTCCCTGGGGGGTGGGGGGTAGTTTTTTGGAAACTCAAGACTCAAAGATTTTTTGATTAAGAAATGCTGGTGTGGTGACTCCTGGGAGTTGTAGTTCAGGTGCCTCATACCCCCTCTTCTATAGGGCAGGCTTCTTGGTTAGTCTACGTCTCCCATGATGCACCACTTTCCCACTCCATGAGAGTCCCTGGCCATGGTACACCATGGGAGATTTAGTCTGGCTAGGGAGCCTGGCCTAGAGAGAGGAATGGAGACACGGAGCGCCTGAACTACAGCTCCCATGAGACACCAAAGCTGCATTTGCAGATTGAAATATTGGGGGTGTTTGATTTTTAGTAGGAAACTGACATTTCCTGTGGAAATCGCATGCTGTTGGGGGACAAGTGGGTACACATAGAAACCCCAGTTGGGGGGCTGGAAAACACTGAGGCCAAAAATTCTGAGTCTTCTTTCCCCCCCTTGCTCTGATTGGTCCCTGGGCTGAGGAATCCTGTCCTGACTCTCAACCCCCATAGCCCCACTGTGAATCCTCACAGGGGTCGGTCTGTCTGTCTGTCTGACTTAGAACCGGCACAGCCCAGAGCACCCAGGCGTGGGCAGCTCCCAAGCCAGCAGCAGCAGCAGCCTCCGGTGAGGTGCCAACTCTGACCGTGGCACTGGGATCACTCCAGAGAGACGCCCATCATCGACTTGCTGGGGAGAGCGGCGCTGGAGGCGACATTAGGAATACCCCAGAGCGGCTCGCAGGGGGGAACTGGGCTGCCCCACCGGGGGCCCGTGTGTACAGACATCCCAGGGCATCAGCCTGGTGGGAGCACAGACTCCGCTGGAGAGGGGGCACCGGCTGCTGCCTTTAAGGCTTGCTCGTCCCTTTTATACCAAATAATCCTCTCGGGAGCAGAGGCTCTTTTTTATTCACATTTTAATTAAATCTCTGCTTGGAGGAGACGCTGGTGGCTCTGTTTGAAAGTGCCCTGCTCACTGCCTGTGCCTGGGTAGGCCTGGGCTCCCCACCCCTGGGCCAGGGCAGCAGGGCAGAGCGGGTGCTGGCCCAGCCACCAGCAGAGTGAGCCTTCAGGACATAGATTTCAGCAGGGGCCTGGGCTGCGGGAAGCAAATAACAGGCCGGATGGGCAGAGTTCAGCCTCCTGGCTGTGTGGAGTAGAGGGGAGGAAGGGGCCGAGTCTATTTCCTAAGGGGGCAGGTGTCCGGCTCACAACTCTCCAGGGCGTTAATTAGACCCAATCCTGACCGGGCAATGGGGAGCAGACTCCTGCGTTCAGCCAGGCAGCTCTGCTGCAGGGCTCTGGCTCTAGCATGGCTGCCCGGAGCTAACAGCCCAAGCCTCATGGGGGTGGGGGACAGCCTGTTGTTTTCTGCTGCCCTGGCCAGCTGGGATCACTGGCCTAACAGGCCAGCAGGGGGCAGTACCCTCACTAAATAAACCACACGGTGCTGCAGTGCCCAGGGCTGGAGGATGCTGTTCCTACTCTGCTGCTGAAGGTAGTGACTGCCCGAGTCAGTTTGGTTCCCTGTGCATCCCCTAGGAACCCTCCCACCCCAGCCAGGCTCTCAGCTGCCTCTCTTCCTGTTAAGGGGGCAAAGTGGCTGGTGCCTTAACCAGTGGTTCTAGTTCCCTTCCTCCTTCTGCGGGGAACTGCTTCACCGTGGAGGCCTGGCCGCTGTGTGCTGCTCCTCAGGGCTTGACTCCCAGCAGTTCCCAGGGGGCCACGTGTTTTACATCAATGGGAGGTGGACTCCCCTGAACTAGCCTGAAGCAGAACAAGCTCACAGCACCCTCTGCATGGAGCATCTTGCATGCGTCAGGGGTCAGCTCTCCTGTGGTGGGGATCCCCTGTCCCAGCAGGTTTTGGGGCCTCTTCGCTCTGGACTGGGCTTCCTCACTGCTCCTCAAAGCTACCTGTGGCTCTCTTCTGTGCCAGCTGCAGGGCGGGGGCAGGGGGAGGTGTCACCACTGCTGCACTGGGGTTTTTCCCCCAGGCTGGGTTTTTGTTGGGGGAGGGAGAATGCGCCCTCTGCCCTGTAGGTGTGAGCCAATCACAGGCTATCTCCATGGGGTAGCAGCTGCTGCCTTCCTGCAGGAACCATGTGCCCTGCCTGGCGTGGGGCGTTCAAGCAGGAGGAGCTCCATCCCTTTCCTGTGGTCCTCTCCTGGAGTGGTGGCTCCACCCATCCTGTCCCCGCACAGCCTGCAGGGTTAAGCTGCATGCATGCTGGGGCGGGGCAGTGCAGTGCAGACCTGCCTCCCAGTGGTGATGACAGACTGGGGCCAGCTGGGAGGCAATGTGGGTCAGCTGCTGCAACCTCAGAAGGCAGCAGTGGCCAGAAATCCACCCCAGGTGGCAGCTCAGCCCCTCCCCAACAGCTGTGGGGTGGCCGTTGCCTCTCCCCCCCCCCCTCCACTCCCTTGAATCAGATGCTGTCTGACCCAGGCAGCTGTGTTCACCAGGCCCCCTGCAAAATACCACCGTGCAGCCTGGGTCCAATTCCTTCACGCAGCCCCAAGGGTCCCCGCTCCAGGGCCTGGCTGAACTGACTGCTGCTGTCTTGGAGGAGGGTGGCGGGAGACTCGAGCCTTTGCCATCCCCCCACCGCAGGATCTAGGCGATGGCAAACCGCTTCCCCTGGCAAGAGAGGGTAGCTGGGGAATCTGGCCCCAGCAGCAGGGCCTGTGTGGGGGAAGGGCCTAGCTAACTGCATAGATGGGAGAGGCCCAAAGAGACAGCAAGCTCCGCTTACTGTTGGGCAGTGCCCCGGAGCAATGGAACAACCCTTCTCCCATGAGACCTGTAAGGCCAATGCAGCTCTGGCCCAAGTATTCAAGTGTGCAAGCTTGGGATAACATGGCCAGCATAGAACCCAGGAGTCCTGACTTCCACTCCCTGGCTGTAGCTACCATCCCACACAGCTGTAGGCAATAGGGTCACCCTTGCCCCAGCCCCAGCCAAGCAGGGAGCAGAGCTGCTCAGGTGATTACAGCCTCCTCACAAGGTTGAACTGGGTTGGGGGTGGGGCACAGCTGGGTTCCTCTCCTGCTTTTACAGTGGAAGAGGGGATCCAGCCTGGGGCCCAGGTGCAAAGGGGCCAGCTGCTGCCCCCTGCTGTCTGTCCCCCCAGTAGGGCATCCCTTCTAGTCCTGCTGAGGCTAGACATTCTCTGCCTATTCCCCCTGCCCCCCCAGCACCCACTGAGGTACCCCATATCTGTCCCTAGGCTCCAGCCCCCTTCCTTTCTCTCCCCCTACCGTCCTAGTTCAAGGAAGCTGTTCCCAGCTGTTACTGCACCTCCCTGGCTGAAATATCCACAGGCACAGGAGAGCTGTGCTTTGGTTACAGACAGGCCAATACAGAGATGCCCAGCTGGCCGCCCCCCACAAGGACACTCAGGGGAGGGTTAATGAGCTGGTTGGAGCTCTCCCTGGAGCAGCCAGGGCATCCTGCTGTCTCATGCACTGGATGGGGGCCCTCTTGGGACATATGCTCTGCCTGACCCTCACTGGATCCTGGCTACCACCCCGGCGTGGCGGCAGCTTTGCCCCATTCCCCTGCAGTCCCACCAGCTAGAGTTGGGAATTGACTGCCTTTCCCTGCCCCGGGAGGCCCCTCTAGCTCCTTAGGGCTGGCTTACGCACCTGTCATTCCTGTTCTGCCAAGGGAGAGGGGTGCACTTTCAGAGCAGCCAGCCCCATTTCTGACCCAGCTTCAGCCACTAGGCATGTACACAGCTGAGAGGGGGGATGCAGGTGGAGCCCAGTTCTGCCACATCCCACCCTGCCTCTAGACCTGGGCTAGAGTTGTCTCCCCTCCTGTTGGGAGGGTTAATTGAAGGGGTGACCACAGGTGCAGTAACCAGGTTTCCTTTGCTCGGGTAGTCATGCCCACCCCAATCATTAGCGTGTTGTGTTTCTCTCTCCCTGTTTGCATGGTGCTCAGCTTGGCCGTGGCAGCTTTGCTTTCGCTTGCTCGTTGCCAGTTTTACACTCAGGTTCCCCACAGCACATGGTGGGGATAGTCGGGTTGCAACCATTGCTGGGAAAGGCGTGTTTGCTTTAGTGAATCGCAGAAAGGTTTCCTTTACTTGGCTACGCACACACGTTTGGGGGCAGATTTGACCCTGACATTCAGGTTTCCAAACTGCCTGGAAGTTCTAACACTCTCCTAATGTGACAGCCAAAAATCCTAACACCCCACACACACACACTAAGGAGCAGGTGGGAAAGCACAAGGGTGGTTCTAGTCAGTTCCTACTACAAACAATGAATGAATGAGGAAGTTGTTCTCCTGCATCAAGCCTGCCAGCTTTTCACAGCAGAAACGAGGGCGTGAGCCGTAGTGATCAAAAAGGGGCACAGATCTGAGCCTAGGAACATTTATATGTTTACTGCAAACAGCCACTCCTACCACAGAGCAGCAATTCACACGGAATAAAGTCAATGTTCGAGAGAGGGCGAATAAAGGGTGTGTCCAGTGTTTTCTGCTTGTCTTATTCTCCACTTGTATCTCAATCCCTTTTGGTATCTTGGTTCAACCTCATTTTCATAGCTGTTGCTCCTTTCTGAACAGTTGCCATCAAAGTGCAGTGGTTTCTCCCAGCCACAGTTTGAGCCTGTGCCTTGGTTTCAGACGCCACCCGCATACAGAAGTTACCCAGCTAAGGTGAATCCACTCATTTGTATGGAAAGATCCTCCCCAGTGGGCCTGCACAGGCAATGGCCTGTCTAAAAGGTTTAGCATAGACAGCACCACATCACAAGTGAGGGGCCCTTTGCTATTAATTTGTGGAGAAGGACCTCACCGAGATGGGAACAACACTGCAGGACCATCCACAGAGGTGAAGTGGTCACTGCTGCAAGAAGGAATGTTGGAGGAGGCCAGGATAGCAGCATCTCCATGGAGTCCAGTGTAGGGGAGGAAGATCCCTATGATCCAAGGAGATTGACACTGAAGAAAACTTACCCCATTAGACACTTAAGTTGTGAAGTATCAAGAAGTTCAGGCTGAGCTTTCAGACACTTTGCAAGGGCTGCATCCATATCCCCATCACATTTCTCTCCAATAAGCACCTTACAACTCAGATGACAAGTAGCGGGGCAATCAGGGCTGGCTGGCTACAGTATGGAAAGTTGAAATAGTTGCCAGACATCACAGTGGGGGTTTTACTGTTGACTTCAATAAGGGCAGCCCCGTTAGCCCTCACAGCCAAAAGACAACCCAATCACATGGGAGGGACGTGTTACAGCTGCTTCACACCAGGTCACAAGCTTTATTCCCAACCTTTGACCATTTCTAAGCAGCCAAGAGGTTTTGATGCACATTGACCCTAAACCAAGCCCCAGCTCCAAGCCTGAGAACAAGACTGGTTGTTGCTAAACATCCTAGATAGGAATAGTGCACAAGCAGAGCATTGGAAATTGGTTCATAGACTAAGAAGAAAACTCCGTGCTCCTCTGGGATACTCTGCTAGGACTGCGCTAGTAACACGAGTCCAGTCACAGTACAGCCAGGACTGATGACCTTATACAGGTAACTTATGTGAGGACCAGTCCCCCAGAGATAGTGAGCCGAGGTCAGAATGCACAGAAGAGTCCACCTGATGGAATGGGCTCTGGCCGTCTCTAACGTGAGTGCACCCAGCCTTGTCCTGACCCATGTGGGGACATGAAGACCCTGGAATCCGTCTCTCTCCAAAGGTTTGTCAGAGGAGACATACATGATAGTCCTTTCCCAGAGGATGGGAAAGACCTCCATCACCAGAGGGCTGCAGAAAGAGCAGCTGCGTTCAGAGGCATGGCAGCCAGAGTCCTCTTAGGGTGATCCACAAAGAGTGATTTGCTTCGCCACCTGCTTGACCTAGATGCCACACCTGGGGGGGGGTATCACCACTGGGCTGGGCTTGGCTGGGTTCATGTTCTTCCTTCTCCCTCAGGTTGACACTTAGGACCTATTGGGTGAGCCAGGTTCCAGTGCCCCACCTCCATAGCTTCTCAACACAGAAGAGAACCTATCCCTCGCTAGTTGTCTATGAAACTCTGACCCAACTGAATCAGAGCCATCTTCTGGAACACCTATGCCCAAAGCAGACAGGAGCCACCTCCGCGCCAGGATGTTTGGATTCCTGCAGAGATCCTGCACCCCAAGAGTAGGGTTCTAAGTCCCAGGGCAGGTGCATCTGTGGTCACTACAGTTTGGACTTGTGGAATTTAGGCAGTAATTCCATATCTCAAGTGCTCCCAAGTCAGTGCATGTCCAAGGGTCTGCTAGAGGCATGGGGAGCTGTGTGGTCTGGAGCCTTTGAGGATGGTCTCTTGTACAGATATGCCATAGCTCCCATAAAAAGTTACAGCCACGGGCTGCAACTTTCCTGGGGTAGTCTCTGCTGCTAATTCTGCCACACCTACAACACCCCAGAGTGCTAAAAAGCGTTTGAAACTGACCCTTGGCTAGCAGCTATGTATTCCAGCTGTCCCACAGGGATGAGGCTTTGGGTAATAGAAGGGGAATTCTCATGACTCAGCAACCCACTGGTAGAACAGAATTTTTAAACCCTTCCGAAGTGCTGTTAGTCTGATGGAGGAACAACCTTTCTTTGGAGACACCTACTACCTAGCTCTCTCTAGGTGCTTAGATGGCTCCCATTACTGCCGTATCTGAGGGCCTCACAAACAATGACCCCTGTGGAGGCAGGGGAGTGTAATTCCGCTTTTACCAATGGGGACCTGAAGCTCAGAGATGGTAAGGTCTAAGCAACTTGTCCAACAGCACAGGAAGTCTATGAGAGTTGGAACAGAACCCAGCTCTCCTGAGGCTCAGTCCAGCCCACATCCTCCTTACACAAAAGTGTACACTAGCACCCTTTGAAACACTAGCTCGGAAAATGTGTTTGTCCTAAAAAAGTCCAGATTTGCTTGGAATGCATAGGACACTGTTTCTGCAAAGTCAAGGGGGAGGGATAGCTCAGTGGTTTGAGCATTGGCCTGCTAAACCCAGGGTTGTGAGTTCAATCCTTGAGGGGGCCATTTGGGGATTTAGTTGGGGATTGGTCCTGCTTTGAGCAGGGGGTGGGACTAGATGACCTCCTGAGGTCCCTTCCAACCCTGATAGTCTATGATTCTAATTCAAATGGATCATTACAAAAATGACCCTGATTTCAGCCTTTTGCTGTAACATTTCTGCATCCCGCTGTAGCTCAAAAGTGACTTCACTATGCTTCAAACTGACCATCTTGTCACTATACTTTGAAACTTCTGACCCAGCTGCATTTGAAGGAAATAAGCTAACACTATTCATTTTTGTTGGGGAAGCTCTTGGACCCAATTTTACTCCCACTAAATTTCAATGTCATTTTTTGGTTACTAATTTCACTGGATGTAGAATCATTCACTGTATGAGAGATCGTCAGCTGGCTGAAGTTTAGAAAGAAAATAAGGGTCCCGCTATAACCGACAGCTAACAGATCTTCCTCTCGCTCAACAGGACATGACAGCATTTGCGATGCTGCAGCATCAGAGTTCGAGGCAGAGTTCTCTACAGAGGAAGGTGGTTTCTTATGGAAAAATGATTGGTAAGGTGCCATGGATGCCAGTCCATGTATAAAGCTGATCTTGTAATTCCCAACAAAAATAGCCTCATGCTTTCAAACTTTTAGTACCAACTAGCAAATGCCCTGCATACTCGGTCAATTAAATGGTTTTCAGAGAAGACAACTCCAAAATGGCTCCCTCTTCATTTGAGATTTTAGCAGTGTTGCATGTTCACATCCCTCTTTTAGACCAACAGAGAGTCACATGACACCACTCACTTTGAAACAGAGGTGGACTGACGCTGGCTTATGAAAGAGGCAAGTTTTCAAGGGCAGAATAGTCAAGAGTTTAAGAAACTCCTACCTATTTGAAAACTTGGACACAATTCTGTCAATGAAAGCAGGGAGAAAACCAGGTGAGAGAATATTCTTAGCAGCCTCCAACCCAAGCTGAGATACTTGCCTCCTACGTTCCCTGTTGGCCGAAGGGGAATGTGCACAAGTCCACTTTCCAGACTGGGTAAAGAAAAAATAAATGACTTAAAAGATCACTGAGGAGGTCTGTGGTAGAGCCCTGATCTTTGCTGTTAGACCCATGGCTTATCCACTCAACCATAGAAACTCACACATTATCTTAGGCGGTGGTGTTGTAGCTGTGCTGGACCCAGGATATCAGACACATGTTGGGTGAAGTAACATCTTTGATTGGACCAGCTTCTGCTGGTGAGAGAGCTTTCAAGCTTACACAGAGCTGAAGAAGAGCTCTGTGGAGCTCAAAAGCTTGCCTCACCCACAGAAGTTGGGCCAATAAAAGACAGCACCTCATCCACAATCTTGTCTTGGTTTATATTACCGAGATCAGGGCCCCATAGTACTAGGAATGCTAATCCTTTGATCTACAGATGAAAAAATGAAGGTTACTTGTAACTGGAGCTTTTTTCGATGACTCTGCATATCCATACTTATGGGTATAGAGCTGCCTGGTGGCGCTTTATGGTAGAACCTTCTCCAAGCAGTGCCTGCTAGAGTGCATGTGCACCCCCTCCCACTCCTCTCCTCAATGTCTCTGAACGTTCCGAGGGCAAGGCTATAAAAAGGGGTGCTGCACCCTCTGCCGCCTCAATTCCTTTCACTGCCAACCCAGAAGACCAGGATAGGACTCTGAGAAAGAGGGGAAGGTCCACGGATACTACAGGCAGCTCAGGAACTTGAGCTAACCCCATCTGGAAACAGCCTGAGCAGACAAGCTATGACCCATATGAATCTTAGCATAAGTAACAGTCTGGATGACATCCTAAAACTCTTAGTTCTATCTAAGTAGTAAACAAGAGCTGTCTTACAACCTAACAGGTTGTCTTACAACGCAGGCTCCACTTTACTAGCATGAAGGTTGGGAAAGAAAACTGGCAAATTTAGTTCTCTGACTGATGTGAAACTCAAACGCTACTTTTGGTAAAAAACCTAGGATCAGGTCTAAGAACCACTTTCTCTCTGTGAAGACTAGTAAATGGCAGGTCAGCCATCAGATCATGTAGTTCATTCACTCTTCTGGCCGATGCAATAGTGATTAAAATAATGAACACTCTAATTTGGGTTCAAAGGGGTGACCTTATATAGATAATACCAAATTAAGGACCCAAGATGGGACAAGATCCCTTGAAGCAGGATATATATTAGACATCCCCTTCATAAACCTTTTGACAGAATCATGTACAAACAATCTACCCTCAACCAAATCACTGTAAACTGAAATAGCAGCCAAGTGAACTCTTAAAAGAAGGATTAGCCAATCCTTCAGACTTTACACACATTAAATACTCCAGAACACAGGGTATAGAAGCTGGAGAATCAGATTTTCTCTCCCTCCAAGCGACAAATGTAATCGTTTACATTGGTAACATGGTCCTGTCGACAGAAATTAGCAAAACATTCTGTACCAAGGAAGAACATGACTGCTCACAACTAGGCAAAGTCCGATGGCCCACGCAGTTAGATGAAGAGACTGTGGGTCTGGATGGAGAATCCTGTCTCGTTGCTGTGACAAAATATCCAGAGACAGTGTACCATCCGTCTGACAGATGACACAGGTCTTGAATACCACTGCTGTCTTGGCCAAGCTGGAGCAATCCAAATCATGCTTGCCCTGTCCTGCCAAATCTCCATCTCCTTTTTCTGAATGGCGGGGAGGAAGCATACAGCAGGCCCTTTCGCCCATGTAGAAGGAAGGCATCTGAAAGGGACTGACGGTTCCTCCCAGCTCTTGAACAGAAGATGGGGCATTTTTCATCACAAAACAGGTGTGCCTCAAGTTGACCCCAACAGGAAAAGATATCTTGAATTACTCGATCCTTCAGGGACCACTCGTGAATTTGAGAACTCTCCCTGCTGAGAAGACCTGCTGGCAGGTTGCTTTCCCCGGCTAAATACAGGGCCATTGGATAGATCTCATGCAGAATACACCAACCGGCATATAACTGGAATGAGCGAGCTCCCCCGGTTTGTTCAGATAATACATAGCAGTCGTATTGTCTGTTGATGCCTGCACCATGCTCCATTGTATATGAGGAATGATCTGAGCACCAGACGGATGGCTCTTAATTCTAACACACTGATGTATATGGTCTTTTCTTGGAAAGCCCCTGATCGTAAATTGAGACACATGGGCTCCCCATTCCATGTTGGAGGCGTCTCATGTTATCGTCACCAATGGGGAAGGGGAATGAATAGCACACCTGGGAGAACATTTGATCTGTTCGTCCACCAGCTCAGTGAATCCAGAATGTCCTGAGGCATGGTGACAAACATGTGAAGACTCTCTCGACTGGATGTATAAACTCACAACATCCAAAAGTAGATTGACCACATTCTGATGTGAGCAAAAAGGGTATACACACACTCAGGGACTTGAGGGTCACTCTGGATTCTTTGAGCCCATGGAGCTTAGCATCAGTCTGCTCTGAAAAGAGCGAAGCTCCCTCACAGGGGAGGCCTTGAACGGTTTGCTGGACCTCATGCCGGAGACTACTACTGTGGTGGCTATGGACCTGGCCACTGAATCTGCTGCATCCGCAATGAAGCCCTGGCTATCGACTTCCCTTCTTCCACCACTGACAACTTCTGCCTGGACTCTTGGGGAAGCGACTCCTTGAACTTCAACATGGAGTGCAGCCCCCTGGTAGAGTAAACTTTTCTACTGAAAAGCTCCAGCTTCTTGGAGTCCTTTGCCTGAGGAGTCATCCCCTACAGACCTTGCCTCTCCCTTTCGTTGGCTGCAGACACCACTAAGGATCTGGAAAGAGGGGGGATGAGTATAGAGGAACTCATAAACCTGGGCAGGCACATGAGAACATAAGAACGGCCATATTGGGTCAGACCAAAGGTCCATCTAGCCCAGTATCCTGTCTGCCGACAGTGGCCAATGCCAGGTGTCCCAGAGGGAATGAACAGAACAGGGAATCATCAAGTGATCCATCCCCTGTCGCTCATTCCCAGCTTCTCGCAAACAGAGCCTAGGGACACCATCCCTGTCCATCCCAACTAATAGCCATTGATGGATTTATCCTCCATGAATTTATCTAGTTCTTTTTTTAATCCAGTCTTGGCCTTCACAACATCCTCCGGCAAAGAGTTCCACAGGTTGACTGTGCATTGTGTGAAGAAATACTTCCTTTTGTTTATTTTAAACCTGCTGCCTATTAATTTCATTTGGTGACCCCTGGTTCTTGTGTCATGAGAAGGAGTAAATAATACTTCCTTATTTACTTTCTCCACATCAGTCATGATTTTATAGACCTCAATCATATCCCCCCTTAGTCGTCTCTTTTCCAAACTGAAAAGTCCCAGTCTTATTCTCTCCTCATAAGGAAGCTGTTCCAGACCCCAATCAAATACTTCCTCTCAGCTCTTCTTGAGGTGGAGGTTAAGGGAAGTTGAGATTTGCCACAGGGCTTTCACTGGGTCCATAAAGGTCTCATTGAGGGGGCAGGGCTACTTTTGGCGGCCATGCTATGGCCAGAATGTCAATCAGGCTGTGGGAGGATTCTTTCACTACCTCCGCCTGCAAGCCCAAGTTCGAGGTCACCCTCTTCAGTAGCTCCTGGTGGGCCTTATAGTCGTCTTGGGGAGGTGACATGCCTGGCCCCTGACACAGCCTCATCCGGAGAGGGCTCTAGTTGCTGCTTAGGCAGGTTTCATATCCAGAAAACTTTCCTTTACCCTTCAATGGAATAGATCAAGTGGGGAGGGCTGGGTGGCGCCCTTATTTCCCATCTCTTTCATTACCATCAGCCTCCATCTTCCCCAAAATGCAAGCACTGCCTGTTTCACAGCCAGGCCCTGGCCCTCACCAGGTTATGCAGATGCCCTACTTGCAAGCTCTCACAGACTCATCGATAGCTGCCCTTCACCCGAGCCTTACTCAGCCCTTCACTGATAGTTTCCAAAGTCAATTTGTCTTCCCACTCCTCACACACCACCAGGTAACAAGGAACTGACCACTACTAGCAGTTATGCCTCATTAGCAAGCAGGCCTTCCCCTTTGCTACCACAGCTCAGAACACAGCGCGAGGACCCACTCATGTACCTTCTGGAGACCTCTCTTGGCAACTCAGCTTAATTCTTTGACCTTCTGGCTCTTCAAGACTTAGGCAATTTTTCCGCAGATCTTTCTTTTGGATGGAATAATGGGAAAGGAAGATACCAAAGGAGACAACGCCTCCCCCTAGGAAAATGAAACAAAAACCACACAAGCCTGGAGGGTGGCTTATTAGATTTTTTTTATTCCTCGTTTTAAAATGGCTAATCATAATAAAAAATAAAAGTGCGGCTCTGTGGAGGCCACAAGAGAGATATTGCCATAGAGAAAGAGTCAAGTAGTGCCTGGAGATTAGGTTGGATTTCTGCTTGGTTTGCTTTGACTTTCATGGGGTTTTGGTGTGGATGTCTATAATTTTTTTGGCATATGACATGAAAATATTGCTTTTTGGGGTTTGGTTTTGTTTCTTCTTTTTTACTCTTCCCCAGTTTGGAAATAAAAACAACCGTGTGACAGTGAGAAACCATAACGGAACCATCAAAAATAAGAAATGTAAAAACATCAGAGAGAAGAACTGCTAAAATTGGCTGTGGGGGAGGGATTAGATACAGGTCAAATCTCTGTACAGGGGTACACAGCCCTCAAGCCCCCCACTGCTCTTCTGAGCCCCAATGATATGTCTCTAGCGCTGTGCAAGTTCATCTGTTTGTTGCGGAAGGGGTAGCATCGGGAAACAGAAGAAACCCACCAGTCCCTTCTCCCCACTTTGCTGGGAGTCAGTTTCATGACACATCCCATCTCATCTGAATACTGGGGGCTGTAAAAATGGGAAACTGAGTCCTTAATTAAACCCACCCGTACAAGGGAGACATGGATTTGCTCACCCCACTCAGCTAAAGGGGAGGTCACGCCTAACCACTGCACGATGGGGGTGGGAGGGCTGCCTTCCAGCTCTCCCCCTTGCTTTGCTTCCTCAGGATAGGAAATCTGCCCAGGAACCAGAGAAGCCAGAAAGGGGGAGATGAGACACAAAAGGCAGGCCGGGCCCAGGACCTTAGCACGGCTGCTAGAGGAAGGACAGGCCGCAGAAGAACTGAGCAATGGTCAAGCCTAGGATCACATGAGCAAGGACCTGGAGTCTGTCCCTAAATATAAAATACTTTCCCATCCCTCCCATGCTGGCAATTCCACAGGTGCCTCCTTTCGAATTAACCAGGCACCTGTGGTAGAAAGCCCCCCGTCCCCCACCCCTCTGGATGTATATACTCTATACACACACACACACACACCCATGTCGTCCTTCCTGGGGCCGAGTGTCCTAAAGGGGCACGTGGGGCCTGGGCCCTTGCGGGGTGATTCTTCCCTCTCTCTGGTAGATATATAATTTCTTTTATATTTATATTTATATATAGATATTTATATATACACACACCTGGTAACTCAGAAGAGGGGAAAAAAATAGAATCCGTAACAATCATAAAAAAAATTATCCTTGTTTTAAAAACGATCCGTTCCTACCGCACGAGGCGAGTGATTGCACGAGGTCCACGCGTATCTGGCCCATCGGTGGTGGCGCAACTGCAGGCTGCGCCTCCCCCCACCAGCTGGGGGCGCTGCCGTGATAGTCCTCCCCCCTTTCTTTCGGCAGTGTGTGCTACATTTGCAGTCAATCAGCTGGTTGGGAGGAGGAGGGGGACCGAGGCTGCGTTGCAGCTGTGATGATTTAGGGGGTGCCCAGGGTCTCACCCCAAATCCCAGGGGTCATATTTTAAAAGGTCACTGTCCTCTCAGCTATTTCCCCCCGCAGTTGGAGGATTCTAAAAAATGTCCATGCATGTGAGAGAGCAGGGTGCCTTGCTCCTGAGCATGGCCCCTGCCCACCAGGGCCCAGGCGTTTTGGTATCAGCCAGGGAGTAGGCGACAGTGGGGAGAGAGCTCCGCCCCTCATACAGAGATCTCATAAGTGGTCCCGCCCACTCCAGAGACCTTCTTGACTCCTCCTCGAGTTGGGCTGCTGAGAGGTGGCTGGCCAGGGGAGGGGGAGGCCGGGCCCAGACTCTTGGTCTGCCCATTGGACTTGCTGTAGGCGGTTCTCATCTGCACCTCGTCTCTGGGGAAGGAAGGACACAAGGGCGTCAGGAAGTGACCACACACCACAGGGCTGGGATCGGTGGAACTTTCAACCACACAGCACAGCACGCTCAATGGCAGGGGGATGGAGAGGGGATCCACACACACAAATGGGGAAGAGAAGGAGGATTCGAGGTGCGTCCGACACCCCAGGACAGAGGGTGGGAAGGGGAGAGTAGGTATGTACAAGGAAAGGGGCAAAGGGCCAGGAGCACACTAAACCATGAAGGTGGACAGAGCCCAGCGCACCCCTTCTGGGAGAGAGATTCCCACTGCACTAAGGTGAAAGAAGGGTCTCGCACACTGGGAGGAAGCCCTGCATTCCCCCAGGAAAGAGGGCTAGAATCCACATTGCCCCCTCCTCCACTGATCAAAGGATGGGAGACACCCACACAGCCTGTGCACTCCCCAGGGAGGGGTCGGACACGCAGTCATGCACAAACACAAACACACACAGCCTGTGCACTCCCCAGGGAGGGGTCGGACACACAGGCGTACACACGCACACGCGCACACACACACACACACACAGCCCGTGCACTTCCCAGGGAGGGGTCGGACACGCAGGCATGCACACACAGCCTGTGCACTCCCCAGGGAGGGGTGGGACAGACACACCCACACCCTTGCTTTCTCTCTGGGCACAGGAGGGAGAGAGAGGACACACCCCACACTCCTCAGAAGGGTGGAGGGAGGTCTCACCCCCTTACACTGCACTGGGGATGGGGGAGAGGTAACTCACAGACACAGGGCACTTCCCAGAGAGGGGGAAAGGCAGAGCAAGTCATGGCTCTCCCTGGATGGAAGGGGAGAGGAGGGGCATGGCTTGGGGGGTGGGGGAGAGGAGGAGAGGGTTTGTCTCACACCACGCTCTCTGGCTCATGTGTTGGAGGGAGGAGGGGGAAGGGCCAGACGAGGGCAGGCAGGACTCCTTGTGGATCACCCCCAGCCTCTCCCTCCTGCGTGCTGTCGGCTCCCTCCGAGCTCCTCCGTCGGCATGGCGGTGGGGTGCTTGCCCAGGCAGCTTGTCCCCCGCCGAGTCAAGGAACACATAAAGCGCGCGGTGGGCAGAGTTGGTACTTACTTTGGTGCCAGTAATGGCTGCAAGGCCACCTCCTCTGTCTCCGGGATGCTGGCCTGAGGCGACTGTTTTTGGCTGCTGTAAGACACGACTTTGCCCAGCTGGGGGGCAGTGAGCGGGTCGGGCGAGCGTACTCGGAGTGGCTCCGGTTTGCCGAAGCGGGGTGGCACTGGGCGGGTCAGCGGGTTCTTGCCCAGCGGTGAGCGCTTCGAATCGTCCGAGGAGGAGCTGGTGCGTGGGGCGTTGCTGGAGCCCGGTGTTGACTGGATGCCCGAGTCCACCAGCCCCGTGTCCTCCTCCCTGGCCAGGGGCGGAGGGGTAGGCGACTGCTGCAGCAGCTTCTCCCGCTCCTGCATGGAGGCCACAATGTGGCGGGAGAGATTGTCATAGCGCATGGGCAAGAGCTCGCATGGGGGTGGGTGCTTGGGCGAGCCGGCGCCAGGGAAGTGGCTGTGCAGGTCGGCCTCACGCTGCTGGGTGATGCGGGCCGAGAGAAAGGGCGAGGTATAGCCCATGGGGGGCTCCGGCTCCGGCCCAGCCTGCACTGACTCGAAGTCGGGGCTTTCAGAGGGCGTGAGCAGGCTGTCGTAGGATAAGCTGCCATTGCGCGTCTGGTTCACCAGACTCTTGTAGGAGGTGGAGGTGGTGCCCTCTGAGCGGATTGACTGAAGCTGGCCCAGCTCGAAGCCCGTGCCCTGGGCCGACTTGAGGCTAGAGGAGCGTGAGCCGCTTGACAGTGGGTCAAAGTGGAAGCTCTTGCCGAAGGTGGGAGAGCGGAAGCTCTCGGGCTCCAGGCTCGGCTCCGAGCGGTAGCTGGGATTCCGGCTGCTCTCGGCGATGGAGGTGGGCTCCTTCAGGCTGTCCCCTCGGCTCAGCTGCAGGGCACAGGAGATGCACGGTATAGTCAGAGACCCCCTCACCTAATACCCACAGAACTAGAGACCCACTCCAGCCTGCCCTGCCCCCCATACTGTCCTGGGGGCTGGAACAAGGCACCTCCAGAGACAGCCCAGACCCTACCCCATTTCCCAGGGTTCAACCCTGCAGACTCCTCATCAGGCATCCTCAGAGACGGGGCAGAGGAGCTCAAAGCAAGGTCTCCCCTAAAAGGGTCCGGAGCCCCCTCACAGCCCAGCCCCCACATTCCCCCCAGCTCTGCCCCGTAGGGTTGGCATAGGGCATCCCCGGAGGCAGGGCAGAGGACACATCCCAAGAGATAAAGCAGGGGGAACTCAGCACCCCACCCTGCACTGCCCTGCGAGATCAGCTTCAGGAGCTGGGGTAACATCCCCTTAAGAAGGGCCCTGGCCCCTCTCCCAGAACTGCCCTCTGAGGACAAGCCTGAGTCCTGTGGGAGTCGTGAACCTGTCCCCTTATAACATCACAGCCCAATGGCAATGACTAGGAGGGTGGCCTGGGGCTGGACCCAACCAAGACGTTCTGAGACACTTAGTCCTTGCATATCCCCCTTCCACTACCTCCACCTGCCCACGGGCAGCTCCTAAGAAGGGTCACTCCCCACCCCCACCCAGCCCCCAGGGCCTTCCAAGGGCAGCATTACCTTGGCGCTGGTGGAGTGCGGCATGGCAGCTGAGGCGCTGCTGCTGCTGTAGCCAGGGCGGTACTTGTACATGGTCGGAGTTGGAGGGCTGTCCCTGCCTAGCAAGCTGCTGTCTGTGGAGGGGAGAAGAGAGACACACACACACTCACACACAGCATTCGTGGCCTCACCGCAGGGTCCTCTCCCCGCAGTTGGGGGACACCACAGTCATCGTGCTGATCCGTGAGAACCGTCTCTGAGCCTGGGATAGGGGGTTGGGATGCCAAGGAGGGGGAGGAGCTGGGTTAGATGGGCCAAAGGGCAGCACTGGGAATGGGATGAAATGGAGCAGGAGGGTCATTTCCCAACAGTGAGATCAGGCAGGCAGCTTCCAGCCCTGCGTGCAGCTTGGCCAGCGCTGGGTCATGGGTTCTCGGCTCCACTCCGCTGAGCAAGGGGTCCTGTGACTGGTGGAGAAACCCCACACTGAGCTGCGCAATACTCAAGGGGCTCCACTGCTTGGGGCTTTTCTAACCATGCTGGAGAAACGCTGCGGGGGAACAGTCCTGCCCTGGCGCCCAGGGGACGGGCTTTGTGGATCGTCTTAACACTGCTCCAACACAAGAGCCTTGCCTGTTCTGAGCGCAGGCAGAAGCCCGCAGCTCTCCTCTTCCTGACGAGGGAGGGTGGGGAGGCGTGCTGGGCATTTCGGGAGCTCTGTCCAACTGGCGTTACAGACGTCACAGCTTGCCCTCACCTCCTGCCTCAAGGCCAAGAATCTTGCCGTCACCTTCTAGGCTCTGCCCCTGCCCAGATCTTATCCGCCTCTCCCAAAGCCTCTTCTCCCGCTGCTCCAACTCCTCCCACACGAACCCTGGAATTGCCTCCACTCTAGCCCCATTCTGTCCAAATGCCGCCTCTTCCACCACACCCTGTAGTTCTGCCTATGGAGCCTCGCTACATTCCAGTACAGACCCATCCTGTGGGGAGTATGAACTGCTGGGTCCAGTCAGCTGGGAAACAGGTTGGGACAAGGACAGGGTCTTCCTCTGCAATGACCCGTTGTGCATTCTAACCAGTAGCTCATGCCTCCTCTCCCCACAGATAGAGCTCAACACCATCTCTCAGAGGCAGGCAAACACTTGGAGAAACCGCAGCACAGAGAGGGGAAGCCATTCACCCAAGGTGTCACTAAGTGAGTCAGTCAGAGCACAGAGCTCTGGACTCCCAGGAAGGTAGTCTAGTCACCAGACCATGCCTCCTCTCCACACACATTCCCTTAGATTCCCTCTCCCAGCGGGGGACAGAGCTGGCAGGCCAGGAGCCAGCGATAACGCCTACATGAGAGAAATTAGCACTAGCATCTGTGCTCCCACCTACACATCAGGACAGTCACCACCATCGTGACATCAGGCTACAGACAAGACTCAGGCCCCCTCTGGATCCCTGCTTCCCACACACGAGGGTAGCAGCACAAACCATTCTAACTCGCTAGTCCAGAGAGCCACCGCAGCAACCTTCCCGGCCAGGGATCAGTGCAATCTAGGCAACGCAGTCACCAGCTCCGCTTTGCCCTTCACTAGGCTGTGTGCAACACAAACTAAGCCCTGCAAATGCTCCAAGAGACATTCCTAAAACTGCCCAGCCGCTTCTACGCACAGCTCTGCTGACACACTTTGCTTCTGCTCTGCAGCCTTCTGCTATCCCAGCCCTGGGCTCTGCCGATGCACCTCGATCCTGGTCTGCGCCCCTGGGCTCCCCTCCCTGCGTCGGGTGGGGCACAGCTGCTCGTCAGCCTAGCATGCCTTCCTTACCCTCATTGGTGGCCAGGGTTAAGTGCGTCCTCAGACCTGTGTAGCGGCTGAGGTCTGGCTTGGGTGGGGGTGGCGGCTCAGCATCGGCAGACTGGCTCTCCATCACCTCCAGGCTTCCTTTGGACTGCAGAGACAAAGGGCAGAGGAGCAATCAGAAGGGTAGGGCAGGACGCAAGGTCCTCCCCGCTGGGCTCAGCAGCAGTGAGGTGGTGTTAAAGGGGCCTTGCTGCCTCCTGGCGCTGACAAGGCATCCCAGGAGCAACGTCCACTTGCGGCTCGGATGCTGGGTGGGAAAGGAAGAGGTGCCTCAGAGCTACCCGGGAGGAGAGAGGGAGGGAGGGTGTGAGCCTCATGCAGCAGTGGCCGCCACATGGAAGGAACACGGCTTCAGTTGCGGGGCAGGCTGGACGAACACAGTGAAACCACAGAGAGGGGAAGAAAGGGAGCACGTGAAAGGCTCACTCGGTTCCTACTCACGGCTGCACACTGCACCCCCTGGGCTCTCCCCGCCCAGGGTGCCGTCCTCCTCACCTTTGTTCTCTTCAGTTCAGCCTGGATACCGTTGTCCATTATCTTGACAGTGACCTGTCCATCCGACACCTCAGGCCGCAGGAAGGGCGGCTTCACCAACACTGTCTGCTCTGCCTTTGGTCGTCCGAGGTATCTAGTGAAGCATAGGGGAGAGGTAAGCACTGGACTCGACACGCGAGCGGCTGAGCTGGGACAGTGCCCTATGCACACAGACTGCTCCTGCCTGGTTGGCACCCTACAGGAAGAGCTGCACGCCCCAGAGGGACCCCCACGAGAGGGAGGGGGAGAAAGAAGAGCCATGCACTCTATGATGCTAAGCCCAGAATGAGGGTGCTTTTAGCCATGTAGTTCCCCAATCACCAAGCAATTCTACAGGGGACATCAAAGCCTCCCACAAAGCCAGGAGACGCCCCTGAATGCAGCGCCCTCAGGCGAGTGCCTCAATGAGCAGGATGCTGGTGGCTGCGCTGAGAACACCCAGGGGCAGGTTTGGATTTAAAGCAGAGGATCAGGGACTTGCCCTAGCGAAGCAGACACTCACATGAGGACATCCACCTCCCAGAACAGCTAAGCAGGCCTGGGACCAAGGGGCTGGCTCGGATCTCCCTGTAGCAGGTGGGGCAGACTTACCTGGGGGCTGGGGAGCTGCAGAGAACACGGCTGACGTTCTTACAGCAGCCATTGGTGAAGGGGTTCACACCACCCCGGAATTTACCCGTAACCTGTGGGAGACAGAGAACCATTCAGGGGAGCCAGTACGGAGATGCAGGGAGGGGAGGCCGGCCACCGCTCTCCCTCCCACCCTCCAAACACCTGTGGCCTGCAGAGTACGTACCTGTTCATTGGTAGTGCGTCCCCTGGCTACCAGCACCACGTGGAACCCCGTAAGGCCAGCGACAGGGATGAAGAACAAACCAGCCACGCACATCACAGCCATGCTGCCAGCAAAGTCAAGGAACCAACCACAGTGCTGGTCTCATATACACTCCCCGCTCCAAGCCCTGCTGCTCATCCTGCCCCGACTGGGAATGCTCTTCTCCTGGCACCCCCATGCACCTGGGAGACATCCCTTCCCCAGCCTGCAATGCTCATCTCCTGGCACCCCCACGCCCATGGGAGACACCCCCTCTCCTGGTCTGGGCTGCTATTTTAGGCAGGATTTCGCTGCACCGTGGAGATGGGAGGAGGATACGTGACGGCCATGCGGACCCCAGAGAGCTCTTCCACCTGGTAGAGGACATAGAGCAGACCAAAGCCGAAGACGCCCATGATGTGCACGGTGAGCGAGAGCAGGAAGAGGAAGAAGTAGCGGTAGTTGCGCCGCCCGATGCAGTTGTTCACCCAGGGGCAGTGATGGTCAAACTCCTGCCAGTTACAAGGGAAGGGCAGAAAACAGTCAGAGGCTTCTGTTCAATAGCACAGGGCTACAGGCACTAGCCAACCTGCACCATGGGACAAGCAGAACACAGGCCCCCTGCCACCCCACCCTGCACGGAGAGTGGAGCACAGGACCGCCCTGCCACCCCACCCCACAGCTCCTCCCCCACAGGGAGAGCAGAGCACAGGACCACCCTGCCACCCCACCCCACAGCTCCTCCCCCACAGGGAGAGCGGAGCACAGGACTGCCCTGCCACCCCACCCCTTCCCATGGTTCCTCACCCTCCAGGGAGAGCACAGAGCAGGACCATCTACCTGGTATCAGTGTGTAGGACCCTCACTGTCTGAACTTCTCATCCTCATGGTGATCAGAGCAGAAGGCTCTCCCACCCACCTGCCACAGGGAAGCAGAGCACAATATGCCCTTGTCCTCTAGGGTCCTCACCCCATAAGCCATAGGGCAAATAGAGTGCAACTCAGACAGACCCACCCTCCATGTCCTGCAGCCAAGCACAGCACAGGACCACCACTGGCATGCAGAGCTGTGCAATACATAGGGTGCTGCGGGCACAGTAGCTCAGATCACTGCAGTCCAGCCTGCACCCTGCCCTGCCGGCGGTTCCTCACCTCCACACAGTTGTCACAGACGCTGCAGTGGGAGCAGCGCGGGGGCCGGTAGAAGCGGCACGTCGCACACCATTTCATGCGCACCTGGATGCCCTTGATCTCCACTGTCTTGTAGAGTGGGGCTCTGAAGTCATCCTCCTTGTCCTCATCTTCCTCTGCTGAGGGAGGGGAAATGCCCAGCAGAGCAATAAGTCAGAGCACTGGGAAGTCACAGGCCAAACCCAGCTGCTATCTACCCCCAAGAGTTGGGAGAGCTTCTGAGAACCCCAGTCTTTGCTGTCCCGATGCTGTTGCACTGGACACCTCAGCTGCCCCCTAACAGGAAAATCCCCAAGTCTGCATTCTGAGCAGGCATGGGGGCCGTCTAGAGGACCCCAAATATTGAACCATCTATCGGGAGGGTCTCCTAGGCCTTGGCCTCTCAGATGTCTGCTGACCATGGGAGGCTCAGGGACCTGATCCAGGAATACAGGATTTATATCTGTTTTGGCCATTGGTCCATCTGATCCAGAATGCTGGCTCCAACAGAGGCCAATACCAGACATGACAGAAAAAGGAAAACCCTCACAATGCATGTCCCAGCACAATACCAAATGACCAGGGCAAAGAGGTTCTTTCCTCAGCTGTGTGGCCAGCCTTATGCCCTGAAGCTGGAGATCTGGGGTATCAGCCCCTGTCCCGTCATCAGCAGAACATGGAAAGAGTTGGCTCCTGACAAGACACTTCCTGGATTGCACTGAGACGGGAACAGCTCTCACCTCGTGGGAATATGCCCGGGTCCATGAAGGTGGCCATGCTGAAGTTGGCCAGCACGAAGAGGAAGACAACAGCATTGTAGATGGGGATGATCGGGGAGATGTACAGGCTGAGCCCTGGGCACCTGCACACAGACACAAGAGATGAGACAATGAAAAATCACCTCAACTCATGACCTAATTGGACTCTAGATAGGATGCCCCCAGCCCTTCCCACCAGCACTTCCCCAATTTAGTCTAATAACTGCATTCTGCAACCCCAAGAGAAGCCCTTCAGACTCATCTAGCCAAGGAGGGACTCCAGGCAATGCTGTTTGGAGCTGTGAACTGGAAAGGGGTGAGGACAGAGTCCTGCCTTCAACCCTGTGTATGAAGGCAGAAAGAGTAGCCTTTGATACCCTTTCCCCAGCTGCTGCTCCTTGCTGCAGAGCTCAGTAGGGCAGCAGCTGGGCAGACTGGATGGACGTGCTGGGCACTGGACAAGCCGTCCCTGCTGTGCTTTGCAGTGTCCCAAAGTGGAAGGCCACATTCCACCCCCGACAGGTGGGTCATATTTCCCACTGGGCAAACATTGGAGGAGGGGATTCACACTCCCCAGGGGAGCTTAGGAACCACATTGCACAGGAGCCAAAGAATTTCCAACACACAGCCGTTAACCCTTCTCCTCCCGCAACAGGCCACTCCCCTTGGTTCTCTCCAGAAGAGCCAACCAGGACAATAGTGCACTTGGAAACTCGCCTGCAGCCTTCTCAGTAGGACAGGGGTATGCCAAATAGCCAAGCAGCACTAGGAGACTAGGGTACACAGAACTGATTGCGTCCCTCCTCTGGGACAGAGGGGGCACTTGGGCCCTCCAGCAGAAACAATGCCCAACAGTACTGGCCTGTCTTCTGGGCCACAGGTCCCCTGGCTAGATCCTAATCTTGTTCCACTGAGCACCAGCTCTTGCTTGAGCTGGCTGGTATAGAAACTCATTCCCATAACCTCTCCCTACCCTCCTGTAGCTGACTTTGAAATGCAGCACATTCCCTCCACACTCTGAACAGTAGCTGCGGGGCATAGGGAACCCAGAGAGTCCAGGAAGGGAAGTGATTAGCAGTGGGCACATAAGGGAAGCATTCTGCTGGGCCCCTCTGACCAGCTTGGAAAATCCACTGGAAGGGGAGAGTGAAGAACAGTCCTCCCCTTCCATCCCATCACAAATGTCCCCTCCAAATTCAGCCATGTTGGAGGACAAGATGGTCATGCCCCAGCAGTTAAATGATGGTTCCATCCTACTGTGTGGGATCTAACCATGCCCCCAGTCTGTGCTCAAGGAAGGATGGCCCAGCGGTTAGGGCTCCAGACCAAGACTTAGGAGAGCTGGGTTCAAGTCCCTGCTCTGCCACAGACTCTCTGTGTAACCTTGTGCAAGTTGCATGGCCTCTCTGTGCCTCAGTTCCCCCTCTGTACAATGGGGATAATAGCACTGCCCTGCCTCACACGGCGTATGAGGGTACATGGGGTATGAGTTGCTGAGACACTACAGGAATAGGGCCTGCAAAATTACCCAAGGCAGACAGAGCCCTGGACAAACCAAAAGCAGGACTAACCCAACTCATTAAGGCAAACTAGACAGGGAGGGAGAGAAACAGGACAAGCCAGTCTGACCAGTAGCTCCACACACAGAGAGCTTGCAAGGGAAAAATATGTCCCCCACAACATGTGCAGGGAGACCAGGTTAGAGTGGGGAAAGCAGCTATTGAGCAGAAAGAACCCAAGCAGAATGTCCAAGTGAAAAAGACAGCCCTATGTCTGAATGCTGGGACAGTCAGTTAAGGCTCCCCAAACAGTCCTAACTCTGCCTTCTGCTGGGATGTGGGGGGGGGGTCAAAGAAGTTCATTGTCTGCTCCCCAGTGCCCTCTGGGGGACAAAGGGAAGTCACAAGCATCTAGGCTGTACCGGAGGATGGGATACTTTGGGGGGAAAAGGTCTCTAGTTATAGCAAGGAGGATGGAATCAGAGTGGAAATCTGGGAAGGGCCCACCTTTTTCTTCTGTGATTATACAGCACCCACACAATGGTGCTCTGGTCCATGGCTGGGGCTACTAGGTGGTACCATAATACTCCTAATAAATAATGTACAGTGCTTAGTTCAATCGTGCTCTGGTCCCTAGCCAGGGCCTTTATGTGCTACTGTAATACACACAATAAAATCTAGCTCAGTCATGGGCGGTGGGTCTGAGATCCACAATGGCTAATACTCTGCTATTGCTAAGCCTGTTTGGGTGGAGGTCAAAATAGGGTAGACAGTGATAAGGGAGTTCCAACCTTATTTATAGAATCCCCACCACGATACCCAGACCCACTGGAATTAACCAGACCCCATACAGCAAAGGGCTCCTATAAACCTTGAGGTGCATTTCAGTGCCGAAGGCCGGGATGCAGATGGACTGGCAGAGCTGATGAGGGTGGGGCAGGACGGAAAGGGCAGGAGCCAGACTGAGGTGCATTAGCAAAGTAGAAGGCATGACTGGAAGAGCAGGAGTCACTACAGAGTAGAATTGCGTACTGTGGTGCAAGTGATGATACTGGTGTGACATCCCTTAGAAATCTGCCACCACCCACTCTCCAGCTCTGGAAAACTCTCATGGTGTGGGAGGGCGAGGTGTGCCATGGGGGAGACAGGGCTCAAGTGCCCCTCATTCTAGATAGAGCCCCCCCATTCACTCACACACACACACACACACACACACACACACACACACACACACACACACACACACACACACACACAGCTGGGTGTTTGGCTGGCTGGCTAACAGCTCCTCCAGAATCCCAGGAGGGTTTGGAGGGATGCTGAGAGTGGTGTCAGAAATGGTACACACTGGTAGGGGAATCACCGTCCCTCCTCCCCTGGAGGAGCTTGGGCTCAGGAGATAGTGGGCTTCCCCCTTGAAGGCGCCGGTGTAATACCCTAATCTGCTTTGCTGCTGGGAGTTTAATCTCACAGATCTAGGGCAGCATCTGTCCCTCTCCCCCCACCCCCAACTCAGAGCAGTCTGCAATACATGCAGAGGGATTTAGGCAGCAGGACCACAGAGACAGAGAGGAGAGCGCATGGCCGGCTGAACAGGATGACATATGGCATGACTGGGGTAATCCATGGTAGCCTCAGAGTCTGGGGCAGCAGTTGTGGGGCACACACTAGATTGGGCAGGGATAGCCTGCCCCATTGCTCATTGTTCCACTTCCAGCCCCTCCTCCGCTGCCAGACGGGATCATTTAACATTCCCTTTAAAGGGACAGCTAGGACAGAAAAGCCCACTTTAACCATCCTCTCACATGCAGGTCAGTGGGAACACAGACAATCTCCAATGGAGGGCAGGGGTGGGGCAACAGCAGCCACGTGTGCTATATGAACCCTGGCTCTGGACTGCTAACCAAAACCAAAGTGCGAGATGGGCCAGGGGAAGAGTATGTTCAAATGCCAACACCTACAGACTAGGCCTAGCAAGAGGCAAGCAGTCCAGTGATGCCGGGGGAGGGAAAGGCTAGGCGGCAGGCTGCGGGGAAGAGGGGAGGGCTCGGGGAACTGGACAGTGTCTGTCTGCTCTAGGGCATCAGTTCAAATCCAGTGGTTCATAGTGAATTACTCCTATCCCACTTTTGTTTCCCATCATGCTGCTGAAGCAGTGATGCAGTCAGAACCATCACAGCCATTTGTACTGCTTGTGCAAGGGGAACTGGGAAGGGCCTTGGTACATTTCTCAGTGGACAGATGTTTCCATCCCAAAGTCACCAGCACTTACTCAATCCTCCCCATTAGTAGTCTCAGCAGAGGGACTATGGCTGGACAGGCCACAGATTGAAGAGTCTCTCATCACCCCAGGGCTAGAGTTAGACACTGCTGGGGGAAGCAAGCACTGCCACTGCCTGTGCTGTCCCTGCACACCCGCTCTGTTAGTGGTGCCTGTTCTGGGAGTGCCTGGCAGGGCGGGGAGCTGCCAGCAGGTGGAGTGAGGCCTGGATGGGACTGGTAGGAAGAGGAGCCATGTGCTGAGAGGCAAGGGAGAGGTAAACAATATGTGCCTGTCCTGGAAGCCAAGGGAGGAGCCGCTGCACACACCTGTCCTGGCATGCAGCTTCAAGCAGTGGGAGAGAGAGATGAAAGAAGGGCAGGGAGGCAGAGGGAAATAAGGGCGTGGGGAGAAAGGAGAGATGGCCAGAGAGCAGGTAGGTAGGAAGGGAGGTAGGTGCTGGTGGCCCCACCCAGCTGGAGGCGGTGTTGGGCAGGCTTGCTCATGTCCCACCTGATAATTAACCCAATTAATTCCCCTCACTCTCTCCTGGCAGGGCAGGGGAAGGGAGCCTGCATCCAGGTCAGTGTCCCTCCCAAAATACTCCACTACCAGGCGGGCTCTCACTTTCTCACACACCCTGTTTGGCCTGGGTGGGGGAAGTGGTGACTCTCTCACTGACTGAACAGGCTCAAAGGATGCTTTGCAACCCAGGAGGGAAAGGAGTCGCCTGGACCAGGACTAGCAGAAGTACTGGAATGCCATTCCAGCTCCTAAAAAGGGTGCTGAAACCGTGTACTGGAGCATTCTGGCATGGCTTGAGCCCTGCTCCTGGGTATTGTCCCACACTCTGCTACAGACCTGCTAAGTGATCTTGGGCAAATCACTTCCCTTCTGGGTTTCCCCATCAGTCTCTCACACAGAGAGGCGAGGGCGGGGAGAAGGCTAAATCCACTAATACTCTCAAAGTCCTTGGATAGCAGAGGTGCTACAGACTGCAATTTCTGCTCCAACAAGCCCCTCTTGCAATGAGCCATAACCTAGGTTCCTTCCTACCTGAACAGCCACTAGCCACAGAAAGCACAAGTCATGCACAAGTCAGAGACTGGGAACAATGTACTACGCAGGCTGTGTGAAGTGAAACTGAGGCAGCCTGGCGTGTCACGACCCCGCCCCTAGCACGTTCATTCTGTGCCTGACTAGCAGCATCAAGCTTGGTTTGCCTGTGACTGCCACGAGCGCCCAAGCAGCCTTACACCATCCCTGAGTCTACCCCAGGTTTTAGTAATTTTATACCAGTACCAGAAAGGAAACAAAAGTGTGTGGGGTAGAGGGGGTGGCTTTCAATCCTTTCCGTTCCTGGCAGGGGGATTCCCTGCACAGTGATTCTGAATGGCACACGAAGCTGCACTCCAGAAGCCAGCCAGGGGGCACCCTGCATGGGAAAAGCCTTGCAAAGAGCAGGCAGACAAGGAGCAACACCACCAGGCTTTTGAAGGACACCCTTCCTGGGGTAGCTAAAAATCCTCCCTTCTGCCACAGCTCAGACCACATCAACCCCCAAATCCTCCCTGACTCCCCCCTCACTGCCTTCCCCTTCAAAGCTCTGCACTGCTCAGCCCCTGCCCAAGCCGCCTTCCTTCCTCAGTGCATCCAAGCTGCCCCTTATACGTGGAGCTGTTTCCTGGGCACCTAATCACCACCCCTTTTGTTTGGATAAATTCCTCCTTAAACCTTGCATCTTTCAGTGTCAATCCACTCTCAAAAATGATCTTCATCTCATTGGCACCCTGGGCATCTGGCCATCCCTCCCCCTCTCCTGAAGCGATACCTAGAACCGTCTCATCTGTTCAGGGTAGCCCGACAGCTTCTTAGGGCACAGACTGTGTTTTCCTTTATGGATTGTACAGCACCAGGCGCACTGACTGGGCTGGCCAAGCAGATGGGGAGGGACTGACTCTACAATTCACCTCAGCAGAGGCCTGACTGCCTGACGCTGGAGTCCCTAGAAGGCAGACGGTGTCAGATAAGGGGTGGTGCAGAGAAATCCAGCAGCCCATGACTCACTGAGGAAGAGGGAAGTCCCTCAACTTTAAGGGCTTTAAAGACCACTTCTGCCACTTTATGTTCTCTACAGTGGCTGCCTACAAAGACCTGTGTGAATCAGGCCAGGAACCAAACATGCACCGTCTGAGCAAGGAGGGAAGAAACCGAAGAAGTGGGCTGTAGCCCACAAAAGCTTATGCTCTAATAAATGTGTTAGTCTCTAAGGTGCCACAAGGACTCCTGTTCTTTTTGCGGATACAGACTAACACAGCTGCTACTCTGAAACCTGCTATGGGAGGGTTACACTTGGCAATTGAGCCTCATGGTCCCCACGTTACACATGCTGCTGCTGAGGGATCACAGCATAGGATAAATAAGAGTGCCGTTTGTACAGGTGGAAGCCCCTCTGAAATCACACCCAACACATGGGGCTTTCCTTAGGGAAAGGTGAGGGCAAAAGCGACACCAAGACGCTGAACCTGGCTCGCTATCTCAGAATATGTCACATCAGTAAGGGTATGCATCTCTTCTCTGCACAGTTAACCCAGACTCTAGCCCAAGACCCCTTACAATCCACACAGAAAAACCCCAAACTGGGAGGTGGTTTAAGCCTAGTCTATCTTACCTGGGGTGGGGGGAGTTAGAACCCAGGCCCCACTTTAACTTGGGCTGGAACCTGCCCACTTTGCAATGAAGACACAGTCTAACTCACTTGAGTGCTGATAATCCTCCATAGTCTCCCCATAATTCCTCCCAAAGGACAGACAAGTTCTCTTTCAATTGACAATTGACTAGGAAAAAATCCTAGAGCATCTCTGCACACAGAGCCATGGGATATGTTCCCACACACACACACCCACACACGGTCAAGTGCCGAAACAGTGAGGACAGAAAAATGTGGATAGGGCTTTGCTGTGGGGAAACCCTCAGGCTATGCTAACCTCGTGCCCAGACCCAGGTGCCAAGCACCCATGTTAACTGTGCAATGAAGCCATACCCTGGACTGAGAAGGAGGGAGAGACCCCTCATACTAACCACCCCATCCACTAGGCAAGGCTACAGTTTTCCTAGGATTACAGGTGACTCCAATACCCCTCATTGGTAACATCTGCCAAGCATTCCTGCAGGGCAAGAGCTGAACTAGCATGGCTAGCAAGGAGAGCCAAGACACCTGTGAATCTACAGCATACCAATGAGCCTGTACTTTGGGTTTAGCAATATATCTGTATAGGATTTGTATCCTCTCCCCACAAAAGCTGGCCTGGGAATTGCTCAGCGATTTGAGGTGCTCATTCCACCTTTCTTCTGGTGTCCAGTCCCTGCCAGCAAGGGGAACTCGGGACCTGAACTCTGAGCCATGCTGCCATTAGACTGCAATTCCAAATGTCATCATAATGGAAGACCCACATGCCATATCACAGGACCCACGACTGTGAACAGTGAAACTTAGCCTCTGTAATAACTGCCCATTTCCCGCCACTCAAACGCTCCTTGTGAGCTGAACTGCGTGACATTGGCCCAGGAGGGAGTGCGGAATGGTTAGAAAAGCCATTCAAGGGATTGGTGGAATGACGCTTTTCACTTTGCTAGTGTTTTTGCAAACAGATAAGACACTCATAGGGCCCCCAAAAGGGCAGAGCATCTTCCTCTGCTCCTCACTGCCAGAGAGAGAAGAAAGTATCTCTTGATCTGGGGCCACTGGCAGAGGTGAGGTGACTCTATTAATCAGCCAGGAAAGATACAACAGGGACAGCACATGGGGCAGAAGTTGGCTGGAATGCAGGACCTCATATAGCTATCTATACCCAAGGACATTGCAAAAGCAGCTGAACTTCACTTCTTCAAGACCACCCACAAGGCAGCTGAAGAGAGACTGCAAACAGCCAAGCTATAAGCACTGAAGGAGTCACTCACTGAGTTGCCATCAGTTGATTAGTTTCTGGACTGCCTGCAGCCACATGGAGCTGTGAAGCCCCTGGTGGTGCATAGCATGGTGCAGCAAGAGAGATAGGGAGTTGGGCAAGACTCCAATAGCAGCAATGTACTCGCTCAGCTGTGAAGTCAGGGCTTCAAGGTCAGCGATTGTGAGAACCACTCGCACTTTCTCCACTCCGGAGGGCCAGAGCTCTGTACCCACTCAGCTCCTGGCAGTCTAGGAAGGGGGTTGAGACCTCAGCTCCCTAGCAGGTCCATGCAGGTGAGTCCAGGGGAGGAGATGGGCTGGTCCCCTCTCTGCTCACAAGGCGGGGAGTAAGTTTGGTTCCCTCCCTACAAGGCAGCCCCCACATTCACGGCAGCTTCCTCTCCTCCCTCCTACCACAGGGAGTTGCTGAGTAGTAGCTGGCCCTGCAGAGCTGAGTCACCCCCAATCCCTGACCTTGAACCCTTGATTTTACAGCTCAGAGTGACTATTAGCTATTGTTGGAATTTTGCCCAACTCCCTAGCTCTTCCCTCTGCTGAACAGGAAAGGAAGTGGAGGAGAGGTGCTTTGGGAGGGCAGCAACTTGTGGGGAGGGAACTGAAGAGGAAGATGTGGTTGTTAACTGGCGGAGAAAAGGGAGAGCCTAGTAGGACTGATGTGGGGGGGGGGGGGGAGTCACACTTATAATTTTGGAATGGCTCCCCCCTCTCCAAGAGCAAGATTCTCTTCCTTTCAAGAAAGTAAAAGTAAAGCCCTACTGAAGTTTTCGGGGTGAGAGGGAAGGGGAACAGTCAGGGAGACCCATTGAGCCTTTGTCACTAGGTCCTAGTTACCTCACTTTGCATGAGAAATGCCCAAGTAGTGAATGAGCCAAAAAAAACCCCCAAAACCCAACTAAGAATGTAGAAAGCTGGACCTTTGCAAGCTAGTAGAGGCCATGCACAGCTGCAGGTGTGTGTCTGGGACAGAGGAACTTCACCTTCTAATAGGAAAGTTGCACCTTTCACGCTATCTCCTCTCTCCCTCACAATGCCAACAAAGCAAGTAACCAGTCTTCCAGCAGGGAGATGTACTGTTCCTGAGGGGAATGAATGGCAGAACCCCTCATTGGGCATTCCAGTACAGAGGGCAAATTCAAACCCAAGCAGGGAGGAAAGTGGACTCCCTCCCCTGGACATTTCAGGAAGAAGCAGTCAAGTTTCTAAGAGACAGTGATGGACACTCAAAAATGAGCTGGGTGAGAAAACAAAAGCAGCCTGATTTCAGCCCCAATCGTGATCCTAGTGTATCAGAATCATAACAGTTCTGAGGGAACAAGTCTCCAACTGCAAAGGGAGCAGAGGGATTAACTCCAACAGTTTATCCTCCTCCCCAACTCTGAATGAGGTCTGGAGTGCCCACAACAAGTACTTTAGTGGGGAATCTTTTTATTCCATTCCAAGAGTGTTTTGGGTGTTCAGAGCCTCCACAACACATTCTTCTCCATGTAGTTAACAGAAAACAAAAGCGATTGCATAGCACCAGCTCCCCAATCTCCCCTATCTGCCCTGGGGAAAGTCTACACCCACCCATATCAGGTCTAGTTATAGCCCACCAGGCAGGCAAGCTGCCAAACCAAGACCATTCAGTACACAGTGAACTTTATACCCAGAACGGCAGGCTGGGGATTCAAAGCCATTCCAGTCTGGGATTTCAGAGCAGGAGTTTAGGAACTGAGCCAAAGCTCAGAGATGCCCAGATTCCACAAGGAAAAAAAATTTCTCTTCCAGATCTGTAGGATCCACACCCCAGGGGATTAGTGTTCCTGACTCCAGCCACAGCAAGACCTGTACTTCCAGCTTCCAAGCACAGCAGTAGCCACAGCACAGCACACTAACAACACAAGTCACACCTTCATGCCACCCATGGGCAGTGGAAGCCATGCTCAGGGCACTAATGGCAGCATTCACATGCCCAGCCTTTATGTTGTGGAACCTGCACACCAGCGTGCTAGTATCAGGATTCACATTACCAGCCTCTAAGTCAGGGATCGGCAGCCTTTGGCACGCAGCCCGCCAGGGTAAGCCCCCTGGTGGGCCGGGCCGGTTTGTTTAACTGCCGCGTCCGCAGTTTCGACCGATCGCAGCTCCCACTGGCCGTGGTTCGCCGTTCCAGGCCAATGGGGGCTGCGGGAAGCGGTGGCCAGCATATCCCTCAGCCCGCACCGCTTCTGACAGCCCCCATTGGCCTGGAACAGTGAACTGCAGCCAGTGGGAGCTGCGATCCCGCACCTGCGGATGTGGCAGGTAAACAAACCGGCCCGGCCTAGCACGGGGCTTACCCTGGTGGACTGCATGCGGGATCCCTGCTCTAAGTGCTCTGGGTGTGTGGAATCCACTCTTCTAGGAAATGTGAAGCCTGACACTAGTGCACTTTGATGTGTAGATCCTACTAGCTAATTGTTCCAGACTTCACCCTCAAAGCAAACAAAGATTCGCATATCAGATACTAGTGCCAGGATTCCCCCACACAGCTTCCCAGCACAGTGAGATTTCCTCAAGGGCAACAGTGCCAGGATCCACCCTCCAAGCACCAGAGATAAGAAAGTCCTAGGCAGGTTCCCTTTGCTCCTCGCAGAGCAGAGGCCCAGGCTGATGCTGGAAGGAAGCCTCATTATTTGAAGATAGACAGGGCAATGCATTCCTGCCTTTCATGCTCCTAGCTAGACTGGACTTCCCACACTGAGTAACAACATGCCCAAGGAGAGGCAGCAAGGACAGTGAATGTTTCCATGCTCCTTTAGCCTACACCAAACCAGGAGAGGTGGGGTTCTCCACATAGCAGCCTCAGTGACCATCTGAATCCCAGGGAACAGAGGTTTGCTCTTACGTTTAGAGAGAAATCAACTGATTTCCAGAGGAGCTGTTGAGGCTTGTCTTTCCACTGTAGATAACAACAGAGCGCTTGGAAACTCAACAGTTCCAGCCTACCAGGCAAACTGAGTCATACCTTGGGAGCTGAGGCATAGATGGTTTCTCTGCTAGTCACACTTGGAGAAACCAGTTACTCCATAGACCAGAGGGGGGCAAACTACGGCTTGCGGACCACATCTGGCCCGCAGGACCCTTCCCTCTGGCCCCCGAGCTCCTGCCAGGGAGCGGGGTCAGGACAGGCTTGCAGAGGAGCCAGCCCAATTCCCCCAGCAGCTCGGTGAGCAGGGCGGAGTCTAGCCCCTGGCCCCTTCCCTTCTGCTCCCTTCCCTCCCTCGCAGTCACAGTTCCCCCAGCACCTGGGCAGCATGGCTGCAGCTCCGGCGGGCCGGCACGGCTATAACGCCGCCAGACCTGGTGCTCCAGGGCGGCGCTGTCAGGGGGCGGGGAGCAGGGGGAGTTCCGGGGGGGGGTGTTGCAGGGGGGCTGTCAAGGGGCCTGGGCCCTGCTGCCGGGGACAGGGGCAGAGCAAGCCAGGGCCCCCCTCCGCCCCCAGCATGCTTGGCCCCTGTCCCCAGCAGCCAAGCCCAGATAGGGAGCGAGCCCTGCCCGACTGCCAGGGAGAGCAGCCAAATGAGCAGGGGAAACGCACAGGGAAAGGACTGAGCCCCCCTTTCCCCCACCCCACAGGTAACGTGGGGCAGGGAGAGCAGGGAGGGTTGGATAGGGGACCCCAGGAGGGGTGGTCAGGGGGTGGGGAGCAGGGGAGATTGGATAGGGGCGGGGATCCCGGGGGTGGTCAGGGGTGGGGAGCAGGGGGGGTTGGATGGGGGTGGAGGTTCCGGGGGGGTGGATAGGGGGCCAGGCCACACCTCGCTGTTTGGGGAGGCATAGCCTCCCCCAGCCTTCCCTACTTGGCCCTCCATACAATTTCTGTATCTGATGTGGCCCTAGGGCCAAAAAGTTTGCCCACCCCTGCCATAGACCATGCTCTTTAATGCAGCCAGATCTTCCTCTCTCCCCAAAAATAGCAGTTACAGCACAGGCTCAATCCCACCCCCAAAACCCCCTCCTCTTCCTCTTCTAGTGGCTATTTCACTTCCCCCGGGGAGACAATTAGTTCACAGGAAACAACCCCCCACGTCTGACTCTGGTGCTGCACTCTGACCTTTCCCTCTGTATAGTTAAGAGTAGATGCTGCTGGCATTATCACATTCACCTGGCTGAACTGTCAAGGGAGGGGATATACTGGCCTTTCCAGTTTCTCTCTAAACCCTCATTGCAAATAACCCTCCAGCTCCATGTGGTTGCATTTTGTCATGACTGCAAGGGGTGCAATCCAGCTAGGACTCTGCTCAGACTCCCTGTGATAGGCCCACTGGGAGGCCTGATACCACAGCCCACCCCAATTCCAACCCGATTCCAGGCAAATCGGATCACTGTGTCGTATTCCACACTTCCTGCTTTACTTTCACTATTGCCCACCCATCCTCATGGGGCAGGTGCAAGCTCCCATTTCCTCCTATGGAAAGGGAAGTTAGGTTTTCTTGGCCCATTCAGTCCTTGGATTCTCAGCTGAGACTGACAAATGGAAAAATCAATACCAGCGGTTTTTGTGATATGGACTCATGTGACTGTCGGAGACTGAGCCTTATCAGTAATCAGGCAAGCTCAAAGAGCTCAAGAGAGATCAGAGTGACCATAAATCTCAGCACCTCAGAACAAAATAAAAGATCCACTATAAAACAACCCAGCCTGCCCAAAATAATGCCACCAAAATGCCTCCAATAAACCAAGTGAAGAGATGGGCATATTCACTTTAACAAACATGCAAGGCACTAAAGTATCATAGGAATAGGCTCATCGTAAAGAAAGAGACAACAAGAACACGGGCCGATAGCCATCCCTGCAACCCATACACTCTTCAACTCATTTCAAATAGGAACCAAATAGCTGTGAGCAGATGAATTTCCATCACTGCTGATCTGGCACAGGTTTGGCTGGGGCCCCAGAGGCAGGACAGAGAATCCATACCCCATTCACCATCCCCCTGACTGAAATAGAGCTGCAGCTGTCACTGCAAAAGACTATATTCCATTTCATACCTCCTGAGATAGTACTTTTCAGGGTACCTGACTTTCCGATGCTTTCAAACTACAAGTACTATACAGCAAGCTGAAAATCCAACCCCATCCTTGCATTTGGATGGTGCTTTTCTGTCTGCAGAATGCCCATAAGGAAAAGGATTGGGGTGACCGAAGGAGGACAGGGAATGAGGGGTTAGCAGCCACTGGTTGCTTTTTTTGGTACAGACTAAAACATAAGAGATGGCAGCTTGTTTGGGGAAGTGGGCAATTGTGCTGCTTAATCAGGGAGCCAGAGAGAGGGCAGCTAGGAATTCTGGGAGGAATTTGAGCAAAGGGACAAATAGCAGCTGTACATTAAGAAACCTCTGTGAAAGGTGAGATTATATAGATGGCCAGATTGTCTTCAAAGGGGAAAGACAGTGAAAACTAGATTTACTGAAACTCAGGGGAGCGGGCCTGGAAGGGTGTGAAGGGAGAGGGGGAGAGAAATGGACCCCAAAGGGCTTTCCCTGTCCTAAATGATAGGAAATGTTCAGGAGAAAACCCCAATACAAATTCACAGCTTCTTCCTCCTTCCAAGAGGAGAATGGGGGACACAGCTCACTTCCTTCTTTATTCTCACTCAAGTCAATGCTGTTTTCTCAGCTTCATCCCAATAGTGGCCGACAACCCTAATTAGTTTAAACCATATTATGTGACTTGATGCCTCTCCTAAGTCCATATATTAAAATGGACTTGTTGACTTAGGCGCGTAAATCCTAGGTCAGGTCTCAGATGGACTAATGGGCAGCACAGATTACATGCTGGAAAGATGCAGTGAAGGATTCACATGGGCCACAAAATTAAGAAGTCTCCAAAGACAGCCATCCAGGCAGAGTAAATAGAAACCCAGGCACCGGTCCGATTCTCACACCCCATTGCTGAGCAATGTTATCACAGGCCAACGAGGGGCCTGCAAGTCTTTACACGGAACCTACTTTTTTCTCCTCATCTCTCTTCTGTTTGTTTAACTCCATGTAACTATGTGTGTTTTGTTTTCCAAATCAAATGCTTTAGGACCAATGCCAGCAGCACAGCCCTTGTAAGCAACCCTGCAATAAACAAGACAGTCCTAGTGAGCAATCCTACTGGAGGCAGTTTGGGACTGGGCTGCTCCCACACCTGACCACAGGCTGTGGAGAGAGCAGACTGAAACATACCAGGCTTGCCCCAGTGTCACCTGATTGCTGCTGTCACTATCCAGGGAAACGAGAAGGGGAGGGGACCTGTCTGTAGCCACAAACCAGGCGGCTCACAAGTGACAGAGGAGGGAAAATACAAGGACAATGATTCAATCTCAAGAATTGCTATCAAGTGAGAGTAAAATCAGATTTGCAGCCTTATGTTCCTTTCCACTCCCTCCCACTCAAGCAGCTGTGTTAAAAAAAAAAAAAAAAAAAGGATCCAGAGGGGACTCTGTCTCTGAGCTGAAGGAAACAATACAACATAGCCCTCAATAATCTGACTGGCAATGTACTGTTTTGGCCTCCCTGAGCTGTGCTCCTGTCTGGCGGTGCTTTGAGTTTTAATCTGACGCTGTAAAGTAGGTTAAACAACTTCAACTGACCTACAATTAAATGACTCTGCCCAAGTATTTCCATCCTGAACAAACCTGCTCAACAGTGCAGGTGTTTAAGTAATCGCAACAAGGCTTTGCAGCTCCTCACTCATTCCATCTGGTAGATGTGCTCCACAAAGACCAGACATCAGAGCAGCTAGTGTTTGAGAGGCACTGGGAAGAGGAGAGACCCCTAAAGAGGAAGGGCAGCATCCACCCAGGCAGGGAGGGGAAGAAGAGCTTGATTGACAGTTGTCTCCACTGGAGTTGGGTAGGTTCTAACGGGACACGTGTCTTCTGCATCAGTCTCGACTAGTCTATATTTGGTACGTTTGAGCCCTGTCTATCCCGAGTACCTGATTAATCTTTGCTCAGTGGCTGAAGCTTCACAACCACTTCCCCCACTCCACGGAGGTTGAAAGAGAGAAGGAGCCATTCTCAAGTCTCAGCAAGATTAAAGCCAGAGATGGGGCCAGATGGCCAACTAGAGGGAGCTGAACTAAAAAGTCCACCCTGAAAAAAGTGGGCATCTGAGCCCCCAATGCGCTTTCCTCCTCTCCCCTCTACAATGGGACCAAGCCCTAACACTGGCAAGATTTCACTTCACGTAAAAAAATCAGGATATTTCTAATACAGTACTGGGATAATTCTAACACTCCCAGAACCCCTCACATGTGGTTACCAGCAGGCACTGGAGAGAAAACCCAAGGGTGGCTTGAATAGTACAGGGGCTTCAGCAAAGGGGCCACATCTCATTGCTTTGACAATGAGCCTCTCCAGCACACAATCATTCCCTCTTCCCCACTCCCTGTGCGAGCTTTAATCCCTCAGAAATCACATGTGTACTGCTATTTTACTGAATGGAATTAGAGAGACTCTCTCATTCACGTGGTCTGGGGTTCTGGCATACCCTAGTATTTAGGAGAACCACAGCCACACCCTACATGCAGTGTATAATATGCAGAATCTTAAAGGTCAAGGGCACCTGAGCTACTCAGTTCTAACTCTCACAGCTTGGAATCAAGACGCTTTTCCAAGAATGGGGGATGAGATGGGAACAGCAACTCCTCACATAAACTGAGTCCTTCCCAGGCCTTGAGGTCTTACTCTGTCTGCAGAACTTAGTCAGCTCTGCCCCAAACGAGGATGAAAAAGAACCCTACCCCAGAAAAACTTACCCCACCAGAAAAAATAGGTTGATGCCCACCACAATCCAAGGCCCCTCACAGCTGAGGGGTGAACATGGGGCATGATTCTCCCGTAACATCACTGCCTGGCACAGGCATCCCCTAGCCCTGTCACATCAACCAGCACTATTATATCTCAACGCTCTCCCATGCCTACCAGTATCCAGCATGATTATCTATCACCACCCTTACTCATCAACTCCTGGCATGGTTATTCCCCAATCCCACAGGTAAATCAAGTCCCATTCCAGAGATACTGAACCCCTCAGACCACTCTCGGGTAAAATCTCAGATTAACTGCAGTGAGTGAACCAGATGGGGAGGGGCTGTGTGGGAGTCAAAGGGCATTATTCCTTGGACCTTCCCTTGTATCTTCCAAGTCAATTCTGTTAACTCTCTAAATAATTATTATACACACACTCCTACCATCCTTCCTGGATCCAACCCACTGCCTGTGGCTTTGGTTATCCCCAATATATGAAAACTCTTCCAGATTCATCACAGATACAGAGGTCACATGGGGCCACTATTCACACACAGGATGATTTGTAATATGATCCTTGGGCTAAGGCTTGTGTGTTATTCCAAATGTACAAAGACAGCAAGAAGCTGAGAATTGTGGCTCGACAGCTACAAGGCACCTTGCTCTCGCAACTGGATAGGATTCAGTGTGTGCCATCTCCTCTGACTTCATCTTGACTGGAAAAGCCAAATAAAATGTATCTGAACCCAGCTGAGGTGGTGGGGCTGGTTGGGGGCCACTCTGACGCTAAAAAGCACAATTGCAGAGCCCAGACTTTAGACTCGAAAAGGCAGCATCCCCTCCCATCTCTTCAGCAGGCTCCTGACGAGAGATTAACTCCTGTATCAAGTCACCTCACCTCTCCCCCTGCCCAGCTTTGACCTCCACACTCAGTCATAGTAGAGTATGGGACCAATTTGATGTCTTAGGTAGCCCTGAGTCACTTTGTCAGCAGGCCCAGCTCCCCATACCTGGCAAACTATTTGTAACTCACGTGAAGGCAAAGAAGAGGGTGGTGGCTCCCACTAGGAAGATGGCAGCAGCTGAGACCGGGACATATTTGCTGGGTTTGAATCTCTTTCCAGATGCTGCTGGCATGTTGGAGCTCTGGTGGGGGATCCGCCCTGCAGCATAGCCCAGGCCCAACTGGAGTCAGAATGGACACGAAAAGGGGGAGGGGACCTTCGGAAGGGAGCGGGGGTAGAGGGAGAAGACGGGAGGGAGAAGTCGTGGGGGTAAGCAGTTACCCAACTTCCTGAAATACACTTAGAGAGTGTTCCAAATGGAGCAGGAGGAAATAATCCAGAGGAAGGATCCACACCGATTCCTGAAGGGAGAGGCCCAAGAACACAGCCAAGGGAGTCCACGCTGCTCCCTGAGAGTTTGGGGATGTATGGAAGGAGATTTAAAAAATAAAATGGGAACCTGAATTCCAGTTTAAACTACTGCTGGAACACGACAGCTGGGCGCAGCCAAACTACAGGTGCAGAAGCACCTCCCCAAGCAGCTTGTGGCAAAGGCTGGCTTCAAAAGTGGAGGCAACGAGATTTTATAAGTTAGGGTGGGGAAAGTGGCAAATGGAAGTTGCAGAACTCTGCAGCACATGGAGAGAAGCCAAGCTGAGGAAGTCCTTTCCACCCTGGTGAGTGCTCCGGGAAAGTTGGCCAACTCAGGAACAGGCCGCCATTAGATTTCTTTAAAAAAACCCACACCAAAATCCCAAGGAAGCCTCCTCTCCTTTTCCTTTTTAATCTGTTCCTGGTATCCAGCAGTCCCCTCCAGTCACCGCTCAGGTGGACAGAGTTATCCTGAAACAATGTGCTTGTCTTCCTCACACTGCTTGGCCCTCTCCTCCCCCTCACCCGAGGCAGTCGCAGAAACACACTCCCTGATTTCACCAGGATCTGAGGCTGGCTAGCGGTGGTTGTTTAATTTTATTTATTTCTCTCTTGACGGCTAAAGCTGGGTAACAGCTGGTGCGAGGTTGAGCTGTAAATCCTTTTCTTTGAAAGGGGGGGTTAGAGGGTGAAGTCAGTTGGCTTGTGTGTTTTCGTCCTCTTCCTATTTGTTCCCTTTTGTATGACACCCAAAACTCTAGTTTCCACTTGGTTTTTATGAACAAAATTGAATTTCAAATCCTTTCTGTGGTGATGGTCTCCACAAAATCCTGGGCAGGTGAGGTGAGACTTGAAAGTTTTCAGACAATTCTGTTAAAACGCCAGAATGCAACTGATAATTAAAACAATGCTGACTGGGCCCTTCTCACCCATGGCCTGGGAATCTAAGTCTGTTCCAAGCTGCTCCATTTTCATCTCCCTCCCCCATATAAAACCATTCCTCAATCCATATTTGTTAAAAAAATCATAAAATAATTAAAACTTGACATCTGGAACTCCACACTTTATCTAGGGGAAAAAAGAAAAAAAAAATTAACAAGTCAGGAAAAATAACCATTTAACATATATTTAATATTAATGATGCACTCTGCATCTTCAAGGTACTGTATAAGCATTAGTTTGAAGAGGAAAACATGGTCTAGAGGTCTTAGAACCAGGTTGGGGATCAAGAGATGTTGAGTTCTCACCCAACTCGGACACAGACTCACTCTATAGGCTTGGGCATGTCACTTAACATCTCTGAGACTCAGTTTCTACATCTGCATAATTGGGATAATGATACACAACTCTCACTGAGACATAAACTGTTATTTTTAGTCAGTAACTGACGGCCTTAACTAACAAACAATCAGCTAACATGCTTATCTACTGTAACAGGACAGTCAACACATCTGAAAGGACGTTCCACTGAATAAGGCTGCAAATTTTAAAGATGCATACAAATAAGTGTTCTATCAGACTTTGGGAATTGATTTTGTTTTTAAGGTCTTCGGCATAGGCCCATATTCCCCTTTCCCCAGCACAGAGTAATCACTGTTCTGCTTTGTCCAATCTCTCATCCCCAGCTGCTCCTACTTTCTCATCCAACCCAATCACTTGACACTGAACATTTCATCTTCCCTTCCAATCCTTCTCCACTGCCTTCCTCTTCTATCCTCACAGGCAACTCCACTGTCACAGTTTCCCAGCTCACCACCACAGCAGCATCTTCAACTCTTCCTTCCCCCCCGGTTCCCTCTATGTCCTGTTTCTTCCTCTCTGATATCACCAGGATCTGCCCTTTCCTCGCTGACCCCACCACCCACACCTTTCGCCACATCTCGTTCATCTCTCACCTCCATTTCTGGGACCTTCTTCTCTTCCACCTCTCACCTTTCCCCCTTTAGGCCACCATAAATCCCTCCATTATTTCTCATTCTCTCCACCTCATCAAATTCAAGCTCTCTCTTTTCAGCTGCAAGATGCCTACTCACTATTCTAATTTTGTCCTCTTCTTACACCCACTTATTCATTATAGCTCCTCCCAATGTTCTCTCATTACTCCTCCTTTCATCACCTCTTCCTCCTCAGCTTTGGGTCTTCCACTATACTTCCTCTTAGATGCCTGAACAGTTTCACTCTTCCTGTTTGCCAGGAGCCCTGTCTCTCCTTAAAATCCATTTCTCTGAGAAATCTTTCCCATTGTGTTTTCCTCCCCACAAGTCTCTCCACCCCTTGTCTGAACTGCTGCCCTGTATCTCATCACTCCAAGACTATCAGACCTACAAGGCAAGGAACGCAACTTACTCTATTCTTTGTAAAGAACGGTGCACATGCACCATGCTAGAGAAACAATTTGTAATGATTTCACAACATTTCACTACTTAATTTCCATTGCCACTGCTAATCATTGCAGTTTCTGTTTAACTCCCTGTAACACAATGGTACAAGCATTACAAGTAGAATGCTTGTGGAGATCAGCTTACTGGGGAGGAGAGGGGAGTTCTGTCTCCATGACCAATTCCATAGTCTGTGTTGTTTTGCCAAATACAGTGGTGGTTTGCGTGATGTGGTTATCTATCCCAGAGCATATTAAGGCAGAAATCTCAACTCAGTTTACATGGGATAGGCCACCAAATAACCAGCACACTTAGACTGTAAGTTCTCTGGGATAGGGACCATCTTTTGTTTCTGTGTTTGTACAGCACTTAGAACAATGGGGTTCTGGGTCCATGATAAGGGCTCCTAGGTGCTACATTAACACAAATAATAAATAATAGGGCAAGAGCTTTTTGTAACTACTATCCCAAGAACACATCCAAAACAGCAGCTTACAGAGGAAAGGCCCTGTACCCAATTCCCAACCCCCTCAGCCATCCAGTCTACCCTTGGTTAGTGTAAATCTACAACTCATTTGGAGAAGTTAAACCCCCAAACTGCACTCTCTTCACCATCCTCTGCCTTTGTACCCCATGAAATGCCCGTTAAATTTCTTCCATTTCTGAATGGAGATGCACTGGCCAGCCCAGGAGATCAGCCTCTCCCTTCCACTGGAATCTGAATTGATAATTTTATTAAAATAAAGAAGATAGTCACATAACGGACCCTATTCCATTTTTAAATTCATCATCCAAACTTAAGAATTTCAACTATCCCCATATCGACTGGGTATGACACCTCAGGACGGGATGCAGAGATAAAGTTTCTTTACACCTTAAATGTCTGCTTCTTGGAGTAGCTAGTCCTCCCACAAGAGGAGTGACAATTCTTGATTTAGTCCTAAATCAACAGGATCTGGTCCAAGAGGTGAATATAGCTGGACTGCTTGGTATTAGTGACCATAATATAATTAAATTTAACATCCCTGTGGCAGGGAAAACACCACAGCAGCCCAACACTGTAGCATTTAATTTCAGAAAGGGGAACTATACAAAAATGAGGAGGTTAGTTAAACAGAAATTAAAAGGTACAGCGCCAAAAGTGAAATCCCCGCAAGTCACATGGAAACTTTTTAAAGACCCCATAATAGAGACTCAACTTAAATGTATACCCCAAATTAAAAAACAGAATAAAGAGAACCAAAAAGTGTCACCAGTTGCTAAACAACAAAGTAAAAAAAGCAATGAGAGGCAAAAAGGCATCCTTTAAACAGTGGAAGTTAAATCCTAGTGAGGAAAATAGAAAGGAGCATAAACTCTGTCAAATGAAGTGTAAAAATATAATTAGGACACCAAAAAAGAATTTGAAGAACAGCTAGCCAAAGACTCAAAAAGTAATAGCAAAAAAATGTTTAAGTACATCAGAAGCAGGAAGCCGGCTAAACAATCAGTGGGGCCACTGGATGATCGAGATGCTAAAAGAGCACTCAAGGACAATAAGGCCATTGCAGAGAAACTAAAGGAATTCTTTTTGCATCCGTCTTCACGGCTGAGGATGTGAGTGAGATTCCCAAACCTGAGCCAAGCTTTTTAAGTGACAAATCTGAGGAACTGTCCCAGATTGAGGTGTCATTAGAGGAGGTTTTGGAATAAAATGATAAACTAAACAGTAATAAGTAAGGCTACATTTTAGTCACGGGTATTTTTAGTAAAAGTCATGGGCAGATCATGGGCAGTAAACAAAAATTCACGGCCCGTGACCTGCCCATGACTTCTACTATATACCCCTGACTAAATCTGGGGGGAGAGCAGCCTGGGTGGGCCCGCAGATGCTGGGAGAGGGCAGCCCCGGGGGGTGGGGTGGGGGGGGGGTGCACCGTGGAAGCTGGGGGAAGGGGCGGGTGCGGCCCGGGACCCCTGCTGGTGCTGGGCGGGCAGGCAGCAGCTCGCAGCCCGGCCGGGATCCCAGCTGGTGCTGGGGGGGCGGGATTGGCAGGGCCAGCAGGTTCCCTACCTGGCTCCGCGCTCCCCGGAAGCGGCGATATCCCCCTCACTCAGCTCCTGGCAAAGGCACGGCCAGGCAGCTCTGTGCACTGCCCCTGCCCAGAGAGCTGGCTTTGCAGCTCCCATTGACCGGGAACCGTCGCCAATGGGAGCTGCGGGGGCAGTGCCTGCAAGCAGAGGCAGCGCCCAGAGCTGCCTGGCCACACCTCCACCTAGGAGCTGAGCAAGGGGGGTGCCAGGCGCACTGGCCGCTGCAGAAGTCATGGAAAGTCACGGAATCCGTGACTTCAGTGACAAACTCACAGCCTTAGTAATAAGTCACCAGGACCAGATGGCATTCACCCAAGAGTTCTGAAGGAACTCAAATGTGAAATTGCAGAACTAACAACTGTAGTCTGTAACCTATCATTTAAATCAGCTTCTGTACCAAATGACTGGAGGATAGCTAATGTGACGCCAATTTTTAAAAAGGGCTCCAGACGTGATCCCGGCAATTACAGGCCAGTAAGCCTGACTTCAGTACCGGGCAAACCAGCTGAAACTCTAGTAAAGAACAAAATTGTAAGACACACAGATGACCATAATTTGTTGGGGAAGAGTCAACAGGGTTTTGTAAAGGGAAATCATGGCTCGCCAATCTACTAGAATTCTTTGAGGGGGTCAACAAGCATGTGGACAAAGAGGATCCAGTGGATATAGTGTACTTAGATTTTCAGAAAGCCTTTCACCAGGTCCCTCGCAAAAGGCTCTTAAGCAAAGTAAGCTGTCATGGGATAAGAGGGAAGGTCCTCTCATGGATTGATAAAACTGGTTAAAAGATGGGAAACAAAGGTTAGGAATAAATGGTCAGTTTTCAGAATGGAGAGAGGTAAATAGTGGTGTCCCCCAGGGATCTGTACTGACAGACTGCAAAGAGCTACAAAAGGATCTCTCAAAACTGAGTGACTGGGCAACAAAATGGCAGATTAAATTCAATGTTGATAAATGCAAAATAATGCACATTGGAAAATATAATCTCAACTATACATATAAAATGATGGGGTCTAAATTAGCTGTTACCCCACAAGGAGATCTTGAAGTCATGGACAGTTCTCTGAAAACATCCGCTCAATGTGCAGCGGCAGTCAAAAAAAGCTAACAGAATGTGACGAACCATTAGGAAAGAGATCGATAATAAGACAAAAAATATCATAATGCCACTATATAAATTCATGGTATGCCCACACTTTGAATACTGCATACAGTTCTGGTTGCCTATCTCAAAAAAAAAAATATATATATATATATATATACACACACACACACACACACACACACACCTCTACCCCGATATAACGCGACCCGATATAACACGAATTTGGATACAACGCGGTAAAGCAGTGCTCCGGGGGGGCAGGGCTGCGCACTCCGGCGGATCAAAGTAAGTTCGATATAACGCGGTTTCACCTATAACGCAGTAAGATTTTTTGGCTCCCGAGGACAGCGTTATATTGGGGTAGAGGTGTGTATATATAAGAATTGTAAAAGGTACAGAGAAGGGCAACAAAAATGATTAGGGGTATGGAGCAGCTTCCATATGAGAGAGTTCAAAAAGACTGGGATACTGTTCAGCTTGGAAAAGAGAGGACTAAGGAGGGAATATATTAGAGATCTATAAAATCCTGAATGGTGTGGAGAAAGTGAATAGGGAAGTGTTATTTACCCCTTCACATGACACAAGAACCAGGGGTCACCTGATGAAATTAATAGGCGGCATGTTTAAAACAAACAAAAGAAATACACTGTCAACCCGTGGAACTCATTGCCAAGGGATGTCATAAAGGCCAAAACTATAACTGGGTTCAAAATACAATTACATAAGTTAATAGAGGATAGGTCCATCAATGGCTATTAACCAAGGTGGTTAAGCCTCTGACTGACAGATGCTGGGACTGGATGTCAGGGAATGGCTCACTTGATAACTGTCCTGTTCGTTTTATTCCCTCTGAAGCGCCTGGCATTGACCACAGTCAGAGGACAGTATAGTGGGCTAGATGGACCATTGGTCTGACCCAGTTTGGCTGTTCTTATGTAAGAAAAAGGTTTTATTGGCATGAGTTTAGGATGAGTGTTACCCATGAGCTGTGAAGCTCTTCATATTATCAGAATACACAAAATATTGGAAAGCCATTTGGGAGTTTATATATAAACTCCCAAATGGCTTTCCAATATTTTGTGTATTCCGATACCTGCTTTGAAGAAACACCCCAAAATAAAACTTTAATACATTAAACTTCACCCAACCCACCCTATCACTTGTGGATTCAGGGGAAAAGGCCTCTTTTGTATTTACAAGGTTTGCTTGCAGGTGATTATTTGTAGTAAATGGTTTCATCTAGAACTTCCTGTTTTCACTCACATGTTAATGTCCCTGAACAGTATCATTTTAGGCTGAAATTTTCCATGCTTGATCTTGGCCTAAAATTATTTTTTCTAGAGTAAAAAATGTAACTAGGTCTAGACTAGAATTTAAAGGTGTGTGATGTTAGACTGAGTTAGGTAGCTGGATCTAATCAAAGTTTTAGAAGGTGTAACATCACACCTTTAAATCCTCAGCTGGACAAGGTCTGTTTTTTGGGAGTTCACACCTCTACGGAAGCATAGTCCATATGTGCATTGTTGCAGCCAGTGATGGGTGCTTCTGATAGGCAGTCTGATTGTGTGGATAGGACTGAGGCAGGAGATGTGGGTTTTATTCCTGACTCTGCAACTGGAGTCACTGTGACATCTTGGGCAAGACATTTCACCTATGTGCCTCATCTGTAAAATGTGGATAATACTTGCTCTCCTTTTTAAAGCACTTTGAGATCTGTGGCTGGAAAGCAGGGCTATATGGGTTTACTAGAACGGTAGTAGTAGCAGCAGCTAGGCCGGCATACTGGTATTAAGCAGGCACCAATTTGGTGCCTGTTACCTCTGGAGTAAGACTTTTGCCCCTCCTTTTCCTCCTCTTTAAAAAAAAATATAGAAAATGAAATGCATAAAACTACCACCGGTGCAAAGTTTAGGTCTTATAGTAGGCACTGCACATAAGGAAATGCAAAAATAAAAGTTGTTCCTCCCAACCCCTGGCAACATTAACAGCTTGTGTGTAATATTTTCTATTCAGTGTTTTTTTAACATATTCTCTTTAAGAAAAACAGGAGAAGAAAATTGATTAAATGATACAGGGACTTTTTTTTGTTTGTTATTTAATTACAGTGCCTAGTCCAACGGGGTCCTGATTCCTAATTGGGCTGTCTGGAGGCTAACTCAGTACAAATAAGATATTTCATATGAACAGTGTGCCCAAGTTAATGTTGCTATGGGAATCTTAATATTTATATTTCCTGACTCTGATTCTGAGCTGTACAGCTCTACAATTGCATTAATACAGGACTAATTTTGCATTTAACTTTGTTAATTTTAATCTGTAGGTTACATCTGAATCTATCTATATAATATATTTGTATTTAATGAAAAGATGCCTTTCACTTACCCAGGTACTGTAACGTCAAGGCCCTTCATTTTCAGTTTTTATTTTGTTCAGAATTTCTCAGTGTTCATTACAAAAATTTTAAAATGTATGAAAATCAGTGCAAAAAAATAACTTCACTTTTTTGGGTAATAGTGAGGTGAATATTAGGGGATGGGAGGACAGAAAAAAAGCAACAAAAAGAAAAAAGCAAAAGTATTGAAAGTAAAAGCAGTTTAATGCTGTGGTGTATTTTAGGAACTGCCCATTAACAGTAAGTACATATATGCACATGTGGGTTTTTGCACATCTTCCATTAGTTTGCTTTACATTTATACTTAAGACTAATTTATTATTAACATAAATACACCTACATCTAATGCATTGGATTTCCTTAAAATAATCAGGAATTTCATGTACTTAAGTGGTCCAAATTTCAGGTGAATATTGGTAAAAATCAAATAGCTTTTGTAAAACCTGGGAATTTTTTGGTAAAAACTGAAAGCAAAGGGCCTTATGTTTCATGGATGACCTTCCCTGCAGAGGTGCTGTCTGGAACTCCTTTCAGATCCCATTAGCATCTCTCCCAGCTGGAAACCAAAGGCTTTTGTAACAGAAGTGATGTACAGTACTTCTTTTGGTGAAGTGTGAGAGCCTTGGTCTGGATTGGCTGTGTCTTAATGGCCACTGGACTGGCCTATTTAAAAACACCATGTAAATCTCCCATCCCAGTGCCACACTAGGTCAGGCCAAAGATCCATCTAGCCCAGTATCATGTTTTCTGACAGTGGCCAATGCCAGGTGCCCCAGAGGGAATGAACAGAACAGGTAATCATCAAGTGATCCATACCCTGTCACCCATTCCCAGCTTCTGGAAAACAGAGCCTAGGGACACCATCCCTGTCCATCCCGGCTAATAGCCATTCGGATATATCCTCATGAATTTATCTAGTTCTTTTTTGAACCCTGTTATAGTCTTGGCCTTCACAACATCCTTTGGCAAAGAGTTCCACAGGTTGACTGTGCGTTGTGTGGAAAAATACTTCCCTTTGTTTGTTTTAAACCTGCTGCCTATTAATTTCATTTGGTGACCCCTAGTTCTTGTGTTATGAGTAAACAACACTTCCTTATTTACTTTCTCCACACCAGTCATGATTTTATAGACCTCTATCATATCCTCCCCCATCGTCTCTTTTCCAAGCTGAAAAGTCCCAGTCTTATTAATCTCTCCTCATATGGCAGCCGTTCCATACCCCTGATCATTTTTGTTGCCCTTTTCCGAACCTTTTCCAATTCAAATATATCTTTTTTGAGATGGAGCGACCACATCTGCACGCAGTATTCAAGATATGGGCATACCATGGATTTATATAGAGGCAATATGATATTTTCTGTCTTATTATCTAGCCCTTTCCTAATGATTCCCAACATTTTGTTCTTTTTTTGACCACCGCTGCACACTGGATGTTTTCAGAGATCTACAATGACTTCCAAGATCTCATCTGGGAAGGCAATTTGGATTTATACAGGGCAGGGTGTAATTTGGATTTACACAGAGAAGGAGTGACACAGAGCAGGGCATAATTTAGATTTACTGAGATGGGGGGCAATATTCAGAGCAAGGAATAATTTGGATTTTATACATAGTTCCCTTGGGGGGTAATTTTTCAGTTATTTTGTAAATGCCACCAAACAGCAGCACAAAACTAATGTGCCTGCCAGTTAGTTTATGGCCCCATTTGATGGCATCCATAGTGCATGCTGGAAAATGCTTGTGTGTGTGATTGATCCATGCTGCACTCTACCCAAAATGCACCATAAGACAGAAGCGGCCTGTAAACAAAGTTGGGATGCTAGATTTTCAATCACAGTGGGACATAAGAGTCAGTGCATCTCAGCTCAGATGTTAAACTTTGACAAAATATACACTTTATTATACAAAAATATCCCATAGGCAATAGCAAAAACTACCTCAGTCATCTGAGATCCAAGCTGTCCTTGGACAAGTAACTTTAAAAAAATCCCCCCCTCCCACTAACCCAGGTTTACCCAGGAAGGGGTCAGTAGCCTGAGTTTATTAGAATGGGGTGAATTGTAGGTTCCTTTTGGGGCTGTAATTGTAATCTATATTGGGGTAAAGAAATTTGAAAGTGGATGCAACTGACATTTACTCAGGTGGATGAGTGGTAACTTTTCTGATCTATGGGCATATAATACAGGGCAACTATCTGAGAAGTCTATTTTAGGTACTTATCTGCCCCCTCCCATCACCATAGTACACCTCACAATACCCGTGTGAGGTAGGGAAGTGCTATTACCCCCATTTTACAGATGAGGTAAGTGACTCGCCCATGGTCACCCAGGGAGTCTGTGATGGAGCTGGGAACTGAACTTGGGTCTCCAAATCCTAAAATAACACCCTTTCTTTTCATGCACAGGGTAGGGGGACTCCAAGAGAGAGAAAACAGGTTTCATGCAGGGGAGGCACTGTAATCCAGTGGAGGGAAGAATTTAATTCAGGGAAATGGGGATTCCAAAACCAGAAAACAGGACTTGCACAAGTGAACATTGTTTCAGAGTGGTAGCCGTGTTAGTCTGTATCAGCAAAAACAGCAAGGAGTCCTTGTGGCACTTTAGAGACTAACAAATAATCCAAGAGGGGAGAAGGGGTGGTACATCAGGGAACATGGCATACAATCCAGGGATGGCGGCAACAGGAGTGGAAATATAGATGGGGTGGGAACATAACTGCATGTGCTGGCTAGAGAATAGGGATGTAAAGCCAGGGAAATTAATTAATTAGGGATCACAAGTGGGGTTATAGTGGCAAAGGCAGACTCAAAAGATAGTAAGGGTCCACACCAGAATAAAGGGGGATAGGGGAAGGGAGGGTTGCACATGGGTGACGGAATTCAATACAAGGAAGGAGGGCTGTAGGGTGGAGAGAATCAGCAGGAGAGTCATACTGAATAGGGGGGTCACACACAGGATACAATGAGTGGGGAAAGGTCACATATGGGGAAAAGAGTCTCTGTGGGGGAAGGGAGTCACACATGAGGGGAGGGAACCAGGGGTCTCCGGATCACACACAAAGAAAGGGCTTCTGTGGGAGACCAGATCTCTGGGGGGGTAGGGGTGCTGAGAGGAGTCTCTGTGGTGGAGGAATCTATGGAGGCGGGTATACTGAAAGGGGAGGGATCGTAGGGGCAAGGGTCTGTTGGGTCTCTCTTTAGGGGGAGGGGAAGTGTGGAGAAGGGCTCTATGGGAGCGGGGATGTCTCCCTGTTTGGGGATGGGTCTGTAGGTGCAGAAGAGGTCTCTCTCTGTGTAGGGAGGGGCAGGGTGGGAGTACTAGGGAAGAGGCATCTGTGAATGCTGGGGTTGTCTGTAGGGGGAGAAGCACTGTGGTGGATGGGGTGCTGAAGGCAGAGGGATCTATGGGTGCTGTGGAGTGTCTCCATAGGGGAAGGATCAGTATGCAGGAAGGGTCTGTGGGTGCTGAGGGACGTCTCTGTGTAGGTGGAGGGGCAGGGGGGAGAAGCAGTGTGGAGGCAGGGGTCTCTGGGGGAGGAGGAACAGTGTGAGGTGGGATATGTCTCTGTGGGGAGAGGAACAGGCTAGGGGCAGGGGTGCTGAGAGGGTGTCTGTATGGGGAGGGGCAGTGCATGGGTTGAGGGATCTGAGGGGGAGAGGCAGTGGGGGGGGAGGAGTAACGTGGGACACGGGCATTGGAGGAGGAAGGGGGTCTGTGGAGGTGGGGGCGCTGAAGGAAGAGGGGCAGTGGGGGGTTGAGGGATCTCAGGGGGAGGGGCAGTGGGGGGGAGGAATAGCGTGGGACACGGGCACTGGAGGAGGAAGGGGGTCTGTGGAGGTGAGGGCGCTGAAGGAAGAGGGGCAGTGTGGGGAGGCAGTGGGGGGAGGAGCAGCATGGGACACGGGCACTGGAGGAGGAAGGGGTCTGTGGAGGTGGGCGCTGAAGGAAGAGGGGCAGCGCGGGGGCTGAGGGGGGAGGAGGAAGGGGTCTGTGGAGGTGGGGGCGCTGAAGGAAGAGGGGCAGTGGGGGGTTGAGGGATCTCAGGGGGAGGGGCAGTGGGGGGGAGGAATAGCGTGGGACACGGGCACTGGAGGAGGAAGGGGGTCTGTGGAGGTGGGGGCGCTGAAGGAAGAGGGGCAGTGTGGGGAGGCAGTGGGGGGAGGAGCAGCATGGGACACGGGCACTGGAGGAGGAAGGGGTCTGTGGAGGTGGGCGCTGAAGGAAGAGGGGCAGCGCGGGGGCTGAGGGGGGAGGAGGAAGGGGTCTGTGGAGGTGGGGGCGCTGAAGGAAGAGGGGCAGTGGGGGGTTGAGGGATCTCAGGGGGAGGGGCAGTGGGGGGGAGGAGTAATGTGGGACACGGGCACTGGAGGAGGAAGGGGTCTGTGGAGGTGGGGGCGCTGAAGGAAGAGGGGCAGTGGGGGGTTGAGGGATCTCAGGGGGAGGGGCAGTGGGGGGGAGGAGTAACGTGGGACACGGGCACTGGAGGAGGAAGGGGTCTGTGGAGGTGGGCGCTGAAGGAAGAGGGGCAGCGCGGGGGCTGAGGGGGGAGGAGGAAGGGGTCTGTGGAGGTGGGGGCGCTGAAGGAAGAGGGGCAGTGGGGGGTTGAGGGATCTCAGGGGGAGGGGCAGTGGGGGGGAGGAGTAACGTGGGACACGGGCACTGGAGGAGGAAGGGGTCTGTGGAGGTGGGCGCTGAAGGAAGAGGGGCAGCGCGGGGGCTGAGGGGGGAGGAGGAAGGGGTCTGTGGAGGTGGGGGCGCTGAAGGAAGAGGGGCAGCGCGGGGGCTGAGGGGGGAGGAGGAAGGGGTCTGTGGAGGTGGGGGCGCTGAAGGAAGAGGGGCAGTGTGGGGAGGAGCAGCGTGGGACACGGGCACTGGAGGAGGAAGGGGTCTGTGGAGGTGGGGGCGCTGAAGGAAGAGGGGCAGTGGGGGGGGATGAGGGATCTGAGGGGGGAGACAGGGGGGAGGAGGAGGAAGGGGTCTGTGGAGGTGGGGGCGCTGAAGGAAGAGGGGCAGTGGGGGGTTGAGGGATCTCAGGGGGAGGAGCAGTGGGGGGGAGGAATAGCGTGGGACACGGGCACTGGAGGAGGAAGGGGTCTGTGGAGGTGGGCGCTGAAGGAAGAGGGGCAGCGCGGGGGCTGAGGGGGGAGGAGGAAGGGGTCTGTGGAGGTGGGGGCGCTGAAGGAAGAGGGGCAGTGGGGGGTTGAGGGATCTCAGGGGGAGGAGCAGTGGGGGGGAGGAATAGCGTGGGACACGGGCACTGGAGGAGGAAGGGGTCTGTGGAGGTGGGCGCTGAAGGAAGAGGGGCAGCGCGGGGGCTGAGGGGGGAGGAGGAAGGGGTCTGTGGAGGTGGGGGCGCTGAAGGAAGAGGGGCAGTGGGGGGTTGAGGGATCTCAGGGGGAGGGGCAGTGGGGGGGAGGAGTAACGTGGGACACGGGCACTGGAGGAGGAAGGGGTCTGTGGAGGTGGGGGCGCTGAAGGAAGAGGGGCAGTGGGGGGTTGAGGGATCTCAGGGGGAGGAGCAGTGGGGGGGAGGAATAGCGTGGGACACGGGCACTGGAGGAGGAAGGGGTCTGTGGAGGTGGGCGCTGAAGGAAGAGGGGCAGCGCGGGGGCTGAGGGGGGAGGAGGAAGGGGTCTGTGGAGGTGGGGGCGCTGAAGGAAGAGGGGCAGTGGGGGGTTGAGGGATCTCAGGGGGAGGGGCAGTGGGGGGGAGGAGTAACGTGGGACACGGGCACTGGAGGAGGAAGGGGTCTGTGGAGGTGGGGGCGCTGAAGGAAGAGGGGCAGTGGGGGGTTGAGGGATCTCAGGGGGAGGGGCAGTGGGGGGGAGGAGTAACGTGGGACACGGGCACTGGAGGAGGAAGGGGTCTGTGGAGGTGGGCGCTGAAGGAAGAGGGGCAGCGCGGGGGCTGAGGGGGGAGGAGGAAGGGGTCTGTGGAGGTGGGGGCGCTGAAGGAAGAGGGGCAGTGTGGGGAGGAGCAGCGTGGGACACGGGCACTGGAGGAGGAAGGGGTCTGTGGAGGTGGGGGCGCTGAAGGAAGAGGGGCAGTGGGGGGGGGGATGAGGGATCTGAGGGGGGAGACAGGGGGGAGGAGGAGGAAGGGGTCTGTGGAGGTGGGGGCGCTGAAGGAAGAGGGGCAGTGGGGGGTTGAGGGATCTCAGGGGGAGGAGCAGTGGGGGGGAGGAATAGCGTGGGACACGGGCACTGGAGGAGGAAGGGGTCTGTGGAGGTGGGCGCTGAAGGAAGAGGGGCAGTGGGGGGGGATGAGGGATCTGAGGGGGGAGACAGGGGGGAGGAGGAGGAAGGGGTCTGTGGAGGTGAGGGCGCTGAAGGAAGAGGGGCAGCGCGGGGTGCTGGATATTGTGCACGCTATGGGGCAGGGCCGGTGAGGGGGCAATGGGGGGCGCTGACGGGGGAGAGATCGGGGGGGAGGCTGTGCGCGAGCGCAGAGGGGGAGGGGGTGGGTCTCTCTCGCTCGCTTGCTCTCTGGACCAGAGTGTCCGATGCCGGGGGCGGCTAGGCCCGGAGCGAGGCCCGGGCTCCCCCAGGCGCTTTTCCCCGGCTCCCCGCGATGGGTGAGGGCCCCGGCTCCCCACCCTGCCCATGGAGGTGGGCCCGGCCCAGCCCGCACTCACCCGCACCGCACAGTCGCTCCCTCCGCCTGCGCCCGGCCCGGCTCCCTGTGTGAGAGGCGCGTCCAGGCAGCAGGGAGGAAGCGCGCGCTCCCGAGCCCATTCGGGCTCGCGCTTCGCTCGCCGGTTGGTCCCAAGGCGCGCGCTCCGCCCTCTCCTCCCCCCCACCGAGCGGCCGTCGCCGGGTCGCGCGCCCGTCCGAATACTGCCAGTAGCTGATTGGCGGGAGCGAGAGAAGGAAGAGTCGTTGCACATGCCCAGAGAGGTGGACAACCACGTCATCGCTCTGCGCGTGCGCCACAGCCTCTCGCAATCAGAGAGGAGGGGTAGGGTGCAGAGGAGCGGACCATTGAGCGATGGGATGTTCGGCGCGTGCTCAGGACCTACTCGGTTGCAGAAGCCACATTCGTACCCGGCCACGCTGATTGACAAACTCCCTGTCCAATCAGTGCTCATCCCCGCCTAGCATGATAAAACGTGCACTGCCAGTGGCTGATCCGGGAGATCGCCTTAAAGAACTCGCCCCTCTGGTTAAACCGATTATTGGGGGAGGGGCTTTATTTAAAGCAATTTGAAAAACAGCCGGGCGGATTGATCCCCCCAACCCAGTGAAACCATGGGCTAGCCCATCCCAGTGTCTAGGGGGTGTGACCCCCAACCCAGTGACTCCATGGTACAGTTCACCCCCAGCCTGTGCAACACCCCCCATCCCAATGATTCCATGGTACCGCCCCACCACCATCCCATTGTCAGTGGGTGTGACCCCCACCCCCATCCCAGTGACACCATGATAAAGCCCACCACCAGCCCAGCATCTAGGTTATCTCCTTGCTCCCACCTTATACTCCAAGCAGGATGCCGAACAGCTCAGGTGAGCTGTAACGGAAAATGAGGAGGAAGGAATAGCTCACTATTCTCTGCAAACACCTGCATGTTGTTAAGAGACAATGGCATGACAAGACAAAACCAGAACACCCCAGAGATCAAAAGGACTACAGCAATTTAAAAAGGAACTCTCTCTTGAGAGGGGAAGTTGTTCCAGGCAATCAGACTCTGTTTGCCAGAAGCTGCGAATGGGCGACAGGGGATGGATCACTTGGTGATTACCTGTTCTGTTCATTCCCCTTGGGGCACCTGGCATTGGCCACTGTTGGAAGACAAGCTATTGGGCTAGATGGACCTTTGGTCTGCCCCAGCATGGCTTTCTTATGAAGACTAATATGCAGGGCCCTTGCTGGGGCATATGAAGTTAGATGAGGTAATGATCGGGGGTGGGAAACTGTTAGGTAAGACAGACATGCATATAGCAGAGACAGTCCCTGCACTAAAGCAGTCATAGTTTAAATGGACAAGAGACAAAGGGAGGATCATTATTGTCTTTTTACAGAGGGTAACTGAGGCCCAGACATGCTAAATGACTTGCCTGAGGTCACACAGGTGACCTGAAGCAGAGCCAGGAATTGAATCAGATGTCCTGAGTCATAGCACAGGTAAGTCCAGCCTCCATCTCTAATGCTGGTGTTCTACCACCTGAGCTGGGTGAGCTCCAACCATCATGCAAGGGGCAGGAACAAGGAAAACACCTGATTGACTGACCTTCCACCCCACAGGCTTATGAGACACAAAATGCACCTCTTAGCCTTGGTTTGTCTTCACAGCATCATGCATATCCCAGCCACAAGGTCCTCTTGTAACAGTTGCATGGCATGTCCTGTTTTATTCCCCACCCCGCGCTGGCCCCCAAGTCCAAAGCACTTCCAGAAAGTTAAAGGGACTGGTGATCACAGGAGGGGAGATGCAGAATTTGCACCTCTGAGGGAGTAGTTCTGATGCAATCCCAGAACACATGAGGTTTTCACACCTCTGACAACTGGGATGTGCATCTGCTTAAGCAACTGGTCCTGACCTGTGACTTGTGAAGAAAGTTTTGATCCTTAGAACAAGTGAAAGCTTGAGTGTGTGTGTGTGTGTCATTAACTCAGATCACAGTGCTCTAATTAAACTGGGAAATTCAGGTCTGTCCCTTCCCCACTAATTCACTCTCTTTGATAACTGAATCATGTAGTCAGTGGAGCATTATTGCTTTGATACAGGAAGTCACTATATGGGTTTAATCAACAATGCCACCTCCTGGCTAGAGAGGTCAGGACAACCCAAATTCCTCAACCCAAAATTCACAAACTTTTCCTCTTGTGTGCTTAAAATCCCACAATCCTTTCCTCTCTCTCTCTCCTGCTATGCAGTCTCCAGCATTACATTCTTCCCCTGCCTTCTCCATTTGCAAACCTTTTTCTCCCCTCTCTTACCCTGAAGTGCCACCAACTAGCAGCAGTTCCTTGCCATGGTTTTCCCTTCCAGTGGCAAATTCCTGGCTTCATACCCAGTAAAAACCACTGTCCACTTTTATTGCAGTAGCAGCCAGTCATAGATGAGGGCCAAAGTGCTAGGTGCGGTATAAACACAGAACAAGTCTACCACTCTAAATATAAAATGAGACAACAGCTGAGTACAACTGACAGGAAGGTGGGGAAACAAGGAAATGATCACAAAGAGCAGTCACAGGATGCCAGCCATGGGTGCTGTATGCATTACAGCACAGGTGAGCTTTAAGGAGGGAGTTGAAGGAGAAATGCTCAAGATGTTTATAGGGAGCTCATTCGATGGTTAAGGGGAAGTGTGAAGTTATTTGTTGGAATATTGGAGAAATTGGTGATCCAAGCTGGCAACAACGTGGAGCAGACATCTGCATAGCACAGGAGAGGTGAAGGGCCTAGACAATGAAATTGTTGGTTCTTCTTAGCCTGGCTCCTGGGATGATCAACTGTACTGAAGTGCCCCAGCCTACTTCATATGGCCCTGTTCCAATCGGTCTAGTTTCTCTGTGGGCATCACATTGAAATTCCCCTTTCTAAGCCCCAGCAGTGCCTCCTGTGTGCGAGCCCTGCAGATCCCTCTCTCACACTGTAGGAGGTTACACAAAATTCATCCACTGTCACCAGAGACCAGTAAAATACCAGGAAATTTATTAAAATTACAAAAATATAAAACAATATTGATCCTCTTCTACAAGAGGAGGCCCACGAAGCATTGGCTGTGTAAAAGGGACAATGGGTCCAGATTTCAGGGACTGAAATCTAAGGAGGAAAAGGGAACCTAGAGAAGGATGCAGACAGTGAACCATCTACAGTTACATTTAATCCCACATTCCCTCCCTGCTTCTGTCTACAAATTAATCCGCAAGCCTCACCTGACCCACTTCGGTTTCTCCCAACTGTTTGATCTGGACAGCAGCCTCTACCCCTTCCCACACTGGTTTCAAATGATTCAGTCTGTGTGGCAGTTTCCACCCCCTTCAATTGGTAAAAGTTCTGTCCACCACGGAGACATTATAGGCCTGGTGGACTCCACCTCTTCTGCTCCAGTGCAGCCCCTACTTAAGGTCCATGAAGCGAATGTCCATGATCAGCAGGAAGTTCTTGGGCAGTGGGCGAGGTGCTGGTGATAGCACTGTGAAGACCTGGCGATCTACGTCCACCCCAGTGACGACGATGAAGCCAGCCACGCTGGTCTCGGAGATGTTCTCCTCACTGCCATCAGCAGTGCTGACGCTCAGCAGGTGGTGCACCATGTCACGGCCTGGTGTCACTGGCACAAGCTTGAGCTGGTTATCCTCCTGCGACATGCCCAGGGGCAGGCATGAGTCAGGGATGGTGGGAGCCCCCACCTTGTAGATCTTGACATCAGAGAATTTGACGTCGAAGGCGTGGGGGTAGAAGCAGCCACGGAAGCCGTAAAAGTACTCACGGATGCGGTCATCCCGGCACTCCCTCCGGAAGTCTTTGGAGCGCTCTACCACCCCACCCGATTTGGGGAGCAGCACTGTGCGCACAAAATGGGGCAGATCCCGCTTCAGCTCATTGTATAGGCGCTCCTGGTCCAGCACTACCACCACATCCACCTCAAAGGCTGAGGCAGCATGCACCAGGGCGTGGTACCCGGAGCCCTTCACCCAGCCGCACGTGTTGATGACGCAGCCACTGACTGAAGCCCGGCGGTTCACTTCGCAGCGCTGGTTAAAGACGTCAGCCAAGCGAGATGTGATCTGCAGAGAGGAAGCAGCATGGCTAATTGGAACCCAAGGAAGATGCCCGGTGACTGTACTATCTGAAGTGGCTCCACCCATGGTCTTTCCCTTTCTCAAGGTGGGGCTTATATCCTTTGCAGGCTGCCACTAGATGGTGGCCTGATCACATATAAATTGCCCTTGAGCAGCCCTAACACTGACATTTTACTCAGTGGAGGAGAAATGGAAATGCAAATCTTTCTGTCCAAGCATCTCGCTTTAGATACCTTGGCATGGCAAATTAAGCATGGCAGAGCACAGCTTCATAAGAGAGATACACTCCATCAGAAACTGTGTCTTGTCCTTTACCCATGAGGCAGGGGATACAAATAACTATATTTTGTTTAGTTACTTAGACAACTATTAAGCACCAGTGCATTTATTTGCTTCTAGAAGGCTAATCAGATTGGACATTTAACACCCTACCTATTGAATGGTCATTAAAGTAAATGATCATTTCTTCTGGACCTCTACATTTGAGGTCACAGAGGCGAGATTTGCTTATTGTCGTGCTGGAGACAGTCAGAAGGTATGATACAGAGATTCAGAAAAACAATGTAGGTTTGTGTCTACAATGAAATATAGCAAGTGACAGTTATTGCTGCTTTAGAGAGACAATATCATCACCCCTAATGAACAGGAATGTGTGAAATGCTAAACTCTGCTCTTTTAACACAGAAGTTGCCAAATAATCAAACAAACAGAATATCCTTTTTATTAACTGTTTTTTTTTTCATCTTAAGTCTTTTCAAGCTATATTTTTTAATAAAGGTTTCTCTCAATCAAGATAAGCTACCTGCAAGGACAAGTAATTAAGAAGATTCTCTGTCTTTGGACAGTATTTACATCTTGGGTTAATAAATGTCAGTGTTCATCTCAAACCATGCAAATGTTTGATTGTTGTCCCTATTCTGCAGATAAGGAAGTGACTTAAGAACGGCCTTACTGGGTCAGACCAATGGTCCATCTAGCCCAGTATCCTGTCTTCTAATAGTGGCCAGTGCCAGATGCTTCAGAAGGAATGAAAAGAACAGGGCAATTATCAAGCAATCCATCTCGTTGTCCAGTCCCAGATTCTGGCAATCAGAGGCTTAGGGACACTCTGGACATAGGATTGTGGCCCTGAACATCTTGGCTAATAGCCATTGATGGACCTAACCTCCATGAACTTATCTAATTATTTTTTGAACCCAGGTATATTTTTGGCTTTCACAATGTCCTCTGTCAAAGAGTTCCACAGGTTAACTGTGCACTGTGTGAAGAAGTACTTCCTTATTTTGTTTTAAACCTGCTGTTTATCAATTTCATTTGGTGACCCTGGGTTCTTGTGTTATATGAAAGTGTATTAACTTGCCACGGTCACACAGGAAGTCAGTGGCAGAGTTGGTCCGAGAGCCGTGACTTCCAGTCCATGATGCAAGCCTGTTTCCTTCCAAGGTAGCGCAAAACAGATTAAAGAGTACTGAAGATAAAGAGGAAGCAACAAGTCAAAAGCCCTCCTTCTCATTTCATCCAGACTAGATGATGAAAATACAGCTGAGCAGGGCCAGAGGTGATCGTGGGGTGGGGAGACAAGGGAATGTCACCCCTTTACTCCCAGTAATTCCTTTTTCTTTGGATCAGTCCCCCAACTATCTATTCATGTGAGTTCAGTCTCAGCATGGGGCAGTCTCTGCCTTTCCCCACCAACAAGTGTGCATATGTGAATTCACCTTGCTGGATTGGTCTAGCCCAGGGAGGATGGAGATGCCTGAACCATCCCCTGGTGTGAGGGGGGTGTGCACATTGGCATTCTCTTTCCAAAATACTCTGCCCGCCTACCCTTTTCTCCAGTAGGACCAGAGTACATGTACATATCAGCATCCCATCTCCAAAGGGCAATGTTCCATGTACAGCCTGCTTTACTCCTCCCTCACTCAGAACCAGATGCTTTGGTCATTAAAGGTTGCTAGGTCTCCAAAAACAACTGTGTGTGTGGGAAAGAGCCCTGGCTGCCTTGAATTTCACCCCCCAGATCTGCCACTGCTCACCTTGTTATAGAGTTTGATGTTGGTGCCTGGAGTGGTGGAGCCAAAGTGATAGACCAAGGGGGCCTGGACAGAGAAGCCCTCCTCTACATCAGCAGGCCGCTCGATATACAGTGCCCCCATGGTGCCAGGGATGGAGACCGAGCCTTGGCCCACGTCCAGCTCCACGAAGGTGGGTCGGCGCCCCAGCCGCACAGCATAGTTCAGCAGCAGCCGGCACACTGTCGACTTACCCACATCCGTAGGCCCCACCACCATGACCCGGGGCCCCCGCTCATCCTCGCGCTCTGCCTGCCGCCGCATCTGCTCCAGGGCTGTGTGGGTGTTGAGGTAGAGCAGCATGGGCGTGTCCTTCGATATGTAAGCCACTTCAGTGCGGCCGCTCAGCTGCACTGTGCAGCCATGCCACGTGAACACGGCCACCTTGGCACCAGCATCGAAAGTGAACTTCTTGTTACGGGTCAGCTCGGTGCCGAAAATCTCCGCCATGCCTGCCAGCAGCTCCAGCTGGACAGTCTGCGAGGCCTCCACCTCAAAGCGAAGCTCCGTCTCCCGCTCCAGCTCAAACTTTGCCACCTGCTTCTTCTCATCCCCGGCCTCCTCTGCCATCTCTATCCCATACAGGCCTGAAACAGACACAAGGAATGAGGTCACATCACAGGGAGTATAATGCTCTCCCATCACCCCCCCCAAATTCCACTCTACTCAATCCCACTCTCTGGTCCCCTATCTGCAGCTGGTAGAGGGCTCCGTTCCCTGCGATGCTCTACACTGTCACCCAGACCCCGGCATTATTATATACGGATGAGAGGAGGGTTCCCACTCCCCACACTGCGATGCAATTGGTTATTCTGGAACTCCACTAATTAAACGCTATTCCTCACCACGCCCAAAGAGCACCCAGGCTATCGAGCCACGGAGACGATGGCCATGGAAACGGCTGGACCAGAGAAGGGAGGTCACTGCTTCACCCCCTAGACACTGCCCCAGGCAAGACAGCTTCGGTCACGGCAGCTTCATATGGGAAAACAAACCACTGGGTGGGTGAATGGGAGTCACTACAGCGTCACTCATACCAATGGCAGCACCCCCACACCCCCCTATGGCAGCACTGCCCCCCCCCCCGCTGTGGCCAGGCTCCTCACCCGCTAGGAATGATGGGGTCCCCCCCCCGAGAATGGCGGCATCACCCCCCTCGTACCCAGGGCTCACCTTCAAGCAGTGGCGGGCAACACGTGGTCCGTCCGGGCAACCCGCTGGCGGGCGCGAGACAGGCTGTTTACACGGACCGGCCGCAGCTCTCAGGAGCCGGAGTTCGCTGCTCCCGGCCAATGGGAGCAGCGGGAGGCGGCGGCCAGCACGTCCCTGCAACCCGCGCTGCTTCCCGCAGCTCCCATTGGCTGGGACCGGCGAACCGCGGCCCCTGGGCGCTGCGGGCGGAGGATGCGGATTACCCTGGCGGGCCGCGTGTTGCCCACCACGGCCTTAAAGGCAGCAAAAGGCGTGACTGGGTGTCGCCATGACAACAGCCGGCGCTAGGGAGCGGGCCGAACCCAACCGGCCCTAGAAGAGTCACTCACCCGCCGCCGCCGCCGCTGCCTGGCGATAAACCAACCAACCAGGAGACCCAAGGCCACGCGCACATCCGGCCCCGGGGCCGGAAGTGCGGGAAGGCATAGTGCCTGACGGGAGAAATGGCCGGCCCCGGAAGTGCAGGGAGAGGGGCGTGTTGCCTGCTGGGGGATGTAGTTCTCCTGTATAGGCCGAACCCGGAAGTAGAAGGTTGGACTGGCGGATGAGCGCAGGGCCTGCCGGGAGATGTAGTTCCCAGATATAGGCCAAACTATGCTGCGGAGAATGGCCCTGATCTGGACTGGGGGTCCGGCTGCAGCCCAGTGGGCAGGTCCGTGGCAGGGCCACACGGCTGCCCAGCTGTGCAAGAGCGACATTGTATGCAAATCATGTAAGGGTTGAATTGCATATATGCAAATAACGCGCACATGGATGTAAAAACTTCAGCCCCTGGTCGACAGCCCCTGGCCTGAGCAATAATGGGGCCGGGACATGGAGCCACACAAAACTTAGCAGCAGCGAGGCTGGGGCGGTGTTGTATGAGGATGTGTATGGGGAGAGGGTTGCTGGTGGGTGGCTCAGTGGGTTCTGAGTGCATCTAAGTCAGTGCGGTGGGTGGATGAGGTATTTGGGTGCAGCCTAAGTTGGGTGGGTGCTGAAAGATCTGGGAGTGCTGAGGTAGCTGGGCAGGGGGGCAGGGGATCTCTCTCAGGGTCTGGGCTCTGGCTTGGGCCTTTCTGGCCAGGGTCTGGTTGGGATGTCTCTTTTGGAGGCTAGGCTTTGTGGAGGACAGAGGGTCTCTGTGGGGCAGGGTTCTGGCTTGGGCAGCTTGGGGGTAGTGCTGAGTCTTCCCCCCGCCCCCCTCCATCTTCTCTCCCTGCTACCTGGGCCAGCTGCCTGAAGCCTTTTGCCATGGGAGCCTCTCACAAGGTGCATGCCATTCAGGGGGGGCTGGCAGGGGGGCTGCCTGATGCTGGAGTGTCACACAAGATGCTGGATACCTGGTGATCATGAGCCAATGTTGCTATTTGGTAGCGATTGGGAAGGCCACCACTTGGAGTGTCATAGATTGGGGCTCCAGTGACTTGTGATTGGTCACAGATCCAGTCAGTGTTTGGGGGGAGCAAAAACTGAGTCAGTGTTTGGGGGTGTTGCAGATTCAGCTATCAGTGTTGGAGCTGTCACAGAACAGGGGCTGCCAGTGTTTGGGGGAATGGCATGCCATGTGGGTGCCAGTGTTTGGGGCAGTGAGATAAGGGGGTGCCAATGTTTGGGGGAGTAGTATGCAATGTGGGTGCAAATGTTTGGGTCACTGAGATTAGGGGGTGCCAGTGTTTGGGGGAGTGGCATGCCATGTGGGTGCCAGTGTTTGAGGAAGTGAGATTGGAGGTGCCAGTGTTTGTGGGAGCAGCATGCCATGTTGGTGCCAATGTTTGAGGCAGTCAGATCAGGGGGTGCCAGTGTTTGGGGCAGTGAGATCAGGGGTGCCAGTGTTTGGGGGAGTGGCATGCCGTGTGGGTGCCAGTGTTTTGGGCAGTGAGATCAGGGGTGCTAGTGTTTAGGGGAGTGGCATGCCATGTGGGTGCCAGTGTTTGGGGGAGTGAGATCAGGAGGTGCCAGTGTTTGTGGGAGCAGCATGCCATGTGGGTGCCAGTGTTTGGGGGAGTGAGATCAGGGGGTGCCAGTGTTTAGGGGAGTGGCATGCCATGTGGGTGCCAGTGTTTAGGGGAGTGAGATGGGGGTGCTAATGTTTGGGGGAGCAGCATGCCGTGTGGTGCCAATGTTTGGGGAAGTCAGATCAGGGGGTGCCAGTGTTTGGGGCATTAAGTTCGGGGGTGCCAGTGTTTGTGGGCACAGCATGCCGTGTGGTGCCAGTGTTTGGGGCAGTCAGATCAGGGGGTGCCAGTGTTTGTGGGCGCGGCATGCCGTGTGGTGCCAGTGTTTGGGGCAGTCAGATCAGGGGGTGCCAGTGTTTGCGGGAGCGGCATGCCGGGTGGGTGCTAGGTTTTGGGGCAGTGAGATCGGGGGACAGGGCTGGGGCTGTCACAGATTTGACAGGTTTGGGGCTCTTAGTGCGCTGGGTATCTCCAGCCAGGTAGGTCGCAGTTGCTCTGCAGCGGGGAGCCCCGGCCTGGGTTCTGGGGGGCGCATGCAGATTTGCAGCCCGTGATCCCGAGCTGTCTCTCGATCCCCACTCCCTGCGTCAGAGGCGCAATACATGATTTATTACCTGTGCGCCGCCCGCGCATCCCGGGGTACTGCTGGCCCTGAGCCTCCCCCCGCCGCTCCTCCCCTGCCCCATGTTCACCCCCCTCCAATCACTGCGCCCCCCACCCCCGCAGCCCAGCCCCAGTGGCCCCGGTCCCCTCCCTCCCCGCGCCTTCCAGCCCCTTTCTGACGTAGCGGGAGGTGGGGGGGGGGGATGACTCAATGTTATGATGCGGTGCCACAACACACAGCCACATTCGGCTCCAGCCCGAGCCCCAGGGCCCCATTCGCCCCCCAGCCGCGGTTCCCCGGCCCCCTGAGCCGGCCCCCTGCGCCCTGCACAGCCCCAGGGCGATCCCCCTCCGCCGGAGGAGCGGCCGCGGGACGGACAGACGGGGCGCTTGGGACGAGATTTCAAGGTGAGGGGCGGCGGGGGTCTGAGCGCCAAGGGCTGCGCGGAGAAACTTTGTCCTCCCGCCGCAGCTGGCCCCGCAAACGGAGCCTGGGTCTCTCCCCTCCTCTGCATCATCCATCAATCCAGCCCGTGACGAGAGAGCCCAGCCCCCCCCATCCCCTCCCATCCCACTTGCAACTTTCCCACGCCAGATCCTCCTCCATTTCCCTTCTCTGTGGGGAGCTCATCCTTGGGAACCCCCCACCGCCCCCAGATGTCACCTTCCACCTCACCCCCCCCCCCTCTGGTCCCTTATGTTATTCCCTGGGTGAGAAAGAAGGGACCGACCTTGTGGGGTTCTGGCACTGGGCTGCTCCAGTTTGTGAGCCCATTGTCCACTAGCGAGGAGGGAGCATGACACTCATGAAGCAAGTTGGGGGCTGTCTCAGTCCGCTGGGTCAGGCTGGTGCCAAACTCAGGCAGGGTTTTTTTAAAAGACAGTTCCGGGCAGTGACCAGCATGGGGCACTGTCTCTGGGCTGGGGGTTGGGAGCTGGGGAGACATGGGGCTCAGTGGTGGGAATGGGTCTGTCCCAGCAGGGGGCGCTCTCGTCAGGGCAGTGACAGCAGCATGGGGAGAAGAGACCCAATGACGAGGACCATCCCTTTGTCCCAGCAGGGGGCGCTGTCCCCAACGCAGGGGCGTAGGTTGGCCAGCCAGAGAATTGGCTCACCAGGACTGTGCATTTCCTTTCTAGCTCTAGCGGGGGATGCTTTCTGGGTTGGGGGGCAGCGCACGGGGGAGAAGAGAGCGGGCACTGAGGGCTGGGGAGCCTTTCCCCTTCCCTATCAGAGGGTGCTCTTCCCAGTGTCCCAGGTGGAGGGAGCCAGAGTGGGCGCTGGCCAAGGGGGCAGCCCCCCTGATTCATTGCCCTCCTCTCTCTCGTTCTCTGCAGGTGACTCCCCTTTCGGCCTGGTTCTCATCTGGGGGGGCCCCGGCTGTGCAGCCCCCCCAAACTCTTCCCACCCTGAAACACGGCTCTAGCCAACCTGCTTCGCTGCTTCACCTGCGACCGACTGTGTGGGGGGTGCACAGCGCCCGCCCCCCCACCCCGCCAGGGTATCGCTCTCCAGCCTGTCATGCCCAGCTGTGAGCCAGGGCCGCCCGCCGCCTGCCTGCCCACCAAGACCTTCCGCAGCTACCTTCCGCACTGCCACCGCACCTACAGCTGTGTGCACTGCCAGGCCCACCTGGCCAAACACGATGAGCTCATCTCCAAGGTACAGCCGCTCCAGCCTGCCAGGGGCCTGCACCAGCCACCAGGCTTCCCCACGGCCACTGTGAGCTTCTGCAGGGCCGGGCCCTGCCGGTGCCCAGCTGAGGACCCCACCACTGTGAGCTTCCTCACAGCCATGCCTTGCCACTGCCAATCTTGCCCATGGCAATGCCCTATCGGTGCCCATCCAGGCCCTGGGTGCTGTGAGCTTCCCCACGGCAGTGAATGAAGGTGGATGGTGGGGACCAGGGTTGTTTCAGGGGGAGGGGGGCAGGGTATAATTCCTGTCCTTTGTCTCTGCAGTCTTTCCAGGGGAGCCATGGCCGCGCCTACCTGTTCAATTCTGTGTGAGTGCCCCTCCGTGATCCATCACTCCATCAGTTACAAGTGGGGGAGAGTACGGGTGGGGGAGAGGGGGTGGGGAGTTTGCAGCCAGTCAGAAGGGAGCAGGCAGCAGCTAGAGCTATATTAGCAGTCGTTATCATTGAGAGGTGTATTATGGTAGTGCCTTGGTCACCCAGCGGTGGAGCAGGACCCTGTTGTGCTAGGCGCTGTACAGACCCAGAACAGAGATGGTCCCTGCCCCAAAGAGCTGATAATTTAGGCCATCTCTGTTCTACATGACCCAAAAGAGGGTGACTGTTGGCATCTGAACTCAGAGGTGGAGTCTCTGGAATGGGGTCTCGAGATGGTGAGTCCCGGGGTAGAATCACAGCAGTTGTCATGGTGATGTATAACCCTGCCCCAATGTGCCTCACTCTCTGGGCTCCACTAGAGCACACCACACCCCATGTCTCAGCACCATTCCCCAGCAGACAATTGCCTGCTCAAGCTGGCAGTAACTTGTCAGGCCCCATATCCAAAACCTCTTGCGCTGTGGTCTTTCTCCCCAAAGATGTCTCATATGGGTTGGCTTGTCTCCAAGCCCAGGGTTCTCCCTGTTGGTCCGCTCCAGGGTGATCCCAGCAAGGGGCTGGGATTGTAATGGGGAGGGGATGAAAATCCACCACAGCCACATCACTGTCAACTCTGGCAGGGGGTCACAACTTCTACCACTCAGCCAATGGGCCATCCCATTGCCAACAGCAATGGCTATTGACATAGAAGTATCTAGGAACTTTCTCCCTTGTCTGGTCCATGGCTTACGGGTGGCCATGGCCAATGCCCAAACATGACCAAGCAATCGTGAGTAGGAGTAGAGAGCCTACTGTACCTCTGTATGTGGCTCTGGTGCGACCGCGGCTAGAATCCTGTGTCTACTACTGGTGCCCACACTTCAAGAAGGATGTTGATACATTGGAGAGGGGTCTCAGAAGAGCCATGAGAATGATTAAGGGATTGAAAACCTGCTTTATAGTGATAGACTCCAGGAGCTTAATCTATTTAGCTTAGTAAAGAGTAGGTTAAGGGGTGACTTGATCACAGTCTAGAAGTACCTACCTGGGGTCCAGAAATGTGAGAATAGAGGGCTCTTTGGGCTAGCAGACAAAGGTATAACAATGTCCAATGGCTAGAAGTTGAAGCTAGACAAATTCAGACTGGAAATAAGGTGCACATATTTAACAGTGAGGGTAATTAACCAATGGAACAACTTACCAAGGGTCCTGGTGGATTCTTCATCCCTGGCCATTTTAAAATCAGGATTGGCTGTTTTTCTAAGAAATCTGCTCTATTATGTCGAACTGGAATTAATTCAGGGAAGTTCTCTGGTTTAGGTTATACGGGAGGTCAGAGCAGATGCTCACAACAGTGCCTTCTGGCCTTGGAATCTATGAACGACATGGCAGAGAGAAGGCAGAGCTGGACAGATCATGCCCTAAGGATTTAGGGTTCCCGGTGCTGTGGTTTGGGTGCTGTCTGAGGCTGTGGGTGGCATGATGGCTCCTTGCTGCCTTGGCTCAGTAGCGTAGCTGCGTGGTTCTCACTGCTATGAGTTTGTCTGCTTTGCATTAGAGACTGATCAGGCTGGGACTAGTTTTCTCTGTTCTGTGGGAACAACAGAAATGCCCTCTTTGCTGGCTGGTTCTCATGCAGCTTTGCTTAATGATGGGCAAGGAGCCTCTAGGGAATACAGCCACATCCTTGCTGGCCAGCAAAAGGTGCAGGGGCCCATTTTTGAAAGGAGTTGTTAGTGCCACCCTTTGGAAGGGTGTTACAGGGTCAGCAACCTCCCAGGTGCCCACTTGCTGGCCAGGTGCCCACTTGTGGTCAGGAAAGACTCTGGAAGCACCATGCCTCACTTTCCTCTCTTCAGGGCTCCTCAATAAACGCCACACACAGGCTGCTCTCTGTTCAGCCACCCCTCCTTAGGGGCTGGATTTCTTAACATCAGTGTGCAAAACAAAACTCACAAAGTCCCAAAATATAGTAACCTCTGTTCCCTGCTCTTAGCAGGCCACTCCCAGGCCTTTCTCACTCTACTCCTGGGGGAATTCTGCAACACTGGGCGCACACAGAATTTTTCCCCCCACAGAAAATACATTCTGCCCCAGAAGTGCTGCAGTTCTGCCTTTTGCCCACCAGAGGCTGCTGTGGCGCCAGAACAGCTGGCTGTGTTCATGCTGTTGATTGTTCTGGCATCACAGTGGCCTCTGGTGGGCTAAAGGCAGAATTGCAGCACTTCTTAGGCAGAAATTTATTTTCTGCAGGGAAAAAAAGTCTGCGGGATACATGAATTCTACACGTCTGTAGTGGTGCAGAATTCCCCCAGGAGTAGAGACTCCTAGTGATGCCATTAGATCTAGGACAGGGGTGGGCAAACTATGGCCCGCGGGCTGCATCCAGCCCATTGGACCTTTTAATCTGTCCCTCGCACTCCCGCCGGGGAGCGGGGTTGGGAGCTTTCCCTGCTCTGCTGCTCCAGCCAGGGAACATGGTCAGGGGCTTGCCTTGCTCCACTCCGTGTGTGCAGCAGCTCCACGTGGCTCCCAGAAGCAGGGGCAACCGGGGGCTCTGCAGGCTGCCCCCACCCCAAGCGACGGCTCTGCAGCTCCCGGGAACCACAGCCAATGGGAGCTGCGGGGGCAGTGCCTGCGGACAGGGCAGAATGCAGAGCGGTGTGGCCCCACTTCTGCTTGAGAGCCAGAGGGGGAAGGGCCGCTGTTTCCAGGAGCCGCTTCAGGTAAGCGCCGCCTAGATCCTGGACCCCTGAGCCCCCCCCACCCCTGTGCCCCAACCCCTTGTCCCAGCCCTGATTGCCATCCAAAGCCTTTGATCCTAGCCTGGAGCACCCTCCTGCACCCCAAACTCCTCATCCCCAGCCCCACCCCAGAGTCTGCACCCCCAGCCGAAGCCTCACCCCCCCATGTGCCCCAATCCCCTGGCCCAGCTGAGAGCCTCCTCCCACCCTCCGAACCCCTCCATCCCAGCCCGGAGCACTCTCCTGCACCCCAAACCCCTCATCCCCAGCCCCACCCCAAAGTCTGCACCCCCCAGCCGGAGCCCTCATCCCCCCCGTGTGCCCCAATCCCCTGCCCCATCCAGCCCTCCATACAATTTCCATACTGAGATGTGGCCCTCAGGCCAAAAAGTTTGCCTACTCCTGATCTAGGAGCAGCTCTTACCATTGACCACGTGGTGGCACTGTCTCACACGCTAGTGTGGGCTGATGGCTGGAGGGACCCTTGGGTGAGTTCGCTTCGTCCCAGACAGAGTTCCATGGGGCCCTGCTGGGAGCCTGCTCCTCCCCAGAGCTTGCCGCACCAAGGCCCAGCTAGTCCCCCCTTCCCACTCAGCCTCTACATGAAGCCACTGGGAATCTGCAGCGTCTCCAGTGCATGAATGAGACTCAGCTCTGCCCCACATCCCTGAGCCAGGCTGGGCTTCTGGGCTTTGATCGCAGCAGGGCCTGGGGGTTAAGCCTGAACAGTCTGGTCTTGTATGGGCTGTATGTTTTCTAGGGCACCACGACACTCCCCCACAGCTTCTAGGGGCCCTGGCATCTGAATTCAACCCCCACTACCACAGCAATGTTCCCTCTAATTTTTTCCATCCATGTGTGAAATGAATTTTGTTATGTGCACCAATACCGAGTATATATATATATATATATATATAAGTTACCATAGGGATAATAACTCCAGCCAAGACAGATTAGACATTTTAGAACTTCACTACTCAAAAATTAAATTTAAGCATAAGAGAGAAATAAACATTATGAAATGCATAAACCAGTCCAGAAACTAAAATAACAGCACTTTGAAAGAATAAAATTACAGAGAATATATGTGCATTGCAGGAAGTATCAAGAACAACAACAATACAAGTATGTGTTGGGAGGTGTGTGTGAGAGACACCCAGTGTGGTGTATGAGAGAGACATAGTGTGGTGTGTGTGTGGGAGTGTGAGAGAGAGACAGTGTGGTGTGTGTGTGTGTGTGTGTGTGTGTGAGAGAGAGAGAGAGAGAGAGGTGTTGCCCCTTTAAGTATGCTGCCCTTTTAAGTAGCTCAGCAGTCACCAGCCTGCTTGTTCAGACACCGCAACAGCTGCCATGTCCCACTCCTGAGCCCTGTCGTGTCCCCTCCCCCTGTTCTGTGGAGATGGGGTACATAGAGGGGGGAGGGGGACACTCTGACATCAGTATCCCCCCCTCCCCTTCTCCTCTCTGCACAGCAAGCAGGAGGCTCCCAGGAGCAGCTGGCCAGGGGGTCCAACCCAAGGCAGAGGGCAGGAGCAGCACGGCAGTGGGGTGGGGGGCACCTGAAGTGTGCGGCACTTGATAGACTGCTGGGCGGCTGTGCAGCTGAGAGGGAACATAGGGCTCTGGGGATTTGGGGGTGGAAGTCAGTATGTGACCCTGTCCCACGCTGCTCCTCTTTCTGGTGCCAGGGTTAACGTTGGCTGCGGGCCGGCTGAACAGCGCCTCCTGCTCACTGGGCTTCACTCTGTGGCCGACATTTTCTGTGAGAGCTGCAAGACCACCCTGGGGTGGAAATACGTGAGTACTGCCCCAGCCCTGCAGGAATTCCCCCCATGTCACAGCACCCCCTGCTGGGGAAGCGGGACTGGGCAGTACAGACTGTGCCCCCTCCCTAGTGTCACAATGCCCCCAGCTGAGGAGGGCAGCGCAGGCTTCCCCCTCCCTGGGGTCACAGTGCCCCCTGCTGGGGAGAACAGCATGCCCTAGAGAAGGGGGCTGGCTCAGACGCTCCGCTCTCTCTCCCCTCCCCCAGGAACAGGCCTTCGAGACCAGCCAGAAGTACAAGGAGGGGAAGTTCATCATTGAGATGTCGCACATGGTGAAGGACAACGGCTGGGACTGAGGGGGGGGGGGGCTTGCAGCCGCACCCCCAGCAGCATGGCCTCCCCCTCCCTGATCACGCTGCCACATTGCCCATCCCAGCACGAGAACTCCCCTGCACAATGATCGCCTTTCGGGAGCAGGGGATCCGGGGCCCTCGCCCCACCCCCAGCACCAGGCATGGACTGTGAGGCCAGCCCCGGGGTGGGCATCCTGCTGGGCTCAGAGCCTGCAGGCACTGACCCCCTGCTAGCACTGTGGGGCACAGACACCTGGGAGCTTGACTCCCCCAATCAGGGGAAGTAGGAGTGTCTCCCCCATTAGCTAGAGCCTGCCCTGTGAGATGGGGAGCAAGGAGACAGTTCCTTTGGTATGGCGCTGAGGGGAACTGGTGGGGTGAGGGAGCTGAGTGCACACTCACCCCCGCCCCTGGTGTGGGGTTGTGACAGGAGAGGCCAAGAGGATCAAAGCTGGCCCCCTGGTGTGGGGTGGGGGGCATTAGCATCAAAGAGCTTCCCTCCCACTCTTGGTGATGAGGATCAAAGCCAGCCCCCCTTGGCATGGGGCTCTGGGGTGGAGGGGGGAAGATCAGAGTTGCCTCCCCCCCCCCAGCATGGGCACGAGAACAGACTCAAAGCTGGCCCCCTCCCCATGTGGGGCTCTGGGTGGGAGGGCAATGGGATCAGGGAAGCCACCCCAGCCTGAGGCTCAGGGTGGAGTTGGGGGAGAGAAGGTAGGAGCTGGCCCCCCTGGCCTGGGGCTAGAGGGTCACCACAGACCCCACTGGACTGGGTCTCAGGGTAGGGTGGGGTGGGGGGCAGAGAGGGCAGAGCCAGGCCCCCTGGCCCCGGAGTGTGTGTGGGGAGGAGGATCAGAGTCCGGCTCCTGGCCTGGGGCTTGGAGTGAGGAGTTGGGGGGGGGGGGGGGAGTGTCAGAACTGGCCGCCTGGGGTGGGAAGGTTGGAGCTGGCCCCCTGGGCCTGGGGCTCAGAGTGGGGGATGAGAAGGTGGGAGCTTCCGCCCTCAGGCCTGGGGTGAGAGGGTCCAGAGCTGGGCCTGGGACTCTGCTGTTCATTTCCCTGCTCCCGCGTCCCTCCCTTGGGCCTTCTTCCGCACTCCTTCATGTCTGCTCTGGGCCATTTGGTTCTGTGGGTCGCCATGCCTTGGTGATCCCTGGGCACTGCCCATCCTTGCCCCCTCATCGCTGCCACGGGGCCCGGCCCGGGGGCCCCAACACTGTGGCACCAGCACCAGCGCACGCGGGTTTTGTATTATAAATAAAGATGTTTTTATAGAAGATGGAGAGAGTCTGTTATTGGGGGAGGGAGCTAGTCAAGGCCTGTCCACGCCGTCTGTCCTTCTGGGCTCTGACACCCAGCAGGGGCATCCTTTAGTGGATGAGGCTCATGCCTTGCCTGCCGGCCCTGGGCCTTTTGGGGGAGGGGCTGGCATGGGGGGAGGGTGCTGTGGTGTCTGAGCAGCATGGACCCCCAGGGACACTGGGTCTGAGAGAATCACAGGGGGAGATGGATCAGAGATGTCCCACTGGCATCACAGCCCCCGCCCAGAGCACAGCACCTCCCACTGACATCAGAGACCCCCCAACCAACCTCACCACAGCACCCCCTTCTGGCATCACAGCCCTCACCCCTACCCGAGCACAGTAGCCCCCCCCCCCCCGCCCGGGTGTCAGAGCAGACCTCGCCAGCATCAATAGCATCCTGACCTCCCCCCCCCACTGGCATCAGAGGCCCCCCCAACCTGAGCAGAGAACCCCCTTATGGCATCAGAAAACCCTCCAGCCCGAGCATAGTAGCACCCCACTGGTGTCAGAGCAGCCCCCGCCAGCATCAATGGCCCCTCAACCTCACCTCCCCCCGCTGGCATCAGAGCCCCCCACAACCCAAGCACAGCACACTCTGCTGGCATCAGAGCCCCCCGTCACACACTGGGGTCTAGGCAGTGCAACCTAGTGGGCAGAGCAGAATCAGAGGGCAGAAGTGGTGATCACGAGACAAGCCAGTGGTCAGAGCAAATCAAAGATGGCACAGTGCGGGCGGGAATAAAATGAGGCAGCTTGGTCAGGAGGTCCACTATGGTCAGGATAACTGAGTGCCCTTGGAAGCACGGTAACTCAACAATAAAGTCCATTGAGAGGGTAGAGCAAGGACAAGGAGGTGTGGGGAGGGGCTGAGGGAAGCCCATGGGCTTGATTCGGCTCATAGATTCTTCCTATGGGCACACAGGTTGCATGACCCAGCATTGTTTTTAACATCCGTTCATAAGATCAGCCATCAGAAAGTACCTAGTGATCAGGGTCCAGATTTTAAATGGGCTGAAATGTCCAGCCATGGGCGAGTCATGGCACAACTCTAGCACCTGAAGCCAGGAGCTGCCCTCAGGCATGTAGAGACAATCCCCACAATAAAGCGGGTTGTGTTGTAGGTGAAACTTTGAATCTAGGGATTCTGGCAGATTGAGGCTGCAAACAGGTCACTTGGAAGCAAGGGATGGCAAGTGGTCATCAAGTGAACGTGCGGCTCCCGCACACAAACGTGGGAGGGTTTAATGACAGTGGTGAAAGCTTCCTGCTCCATTTCATGCTACTCATCCTTGTGTGACAAGGCATTGCCATCCCATTCTTAGTCCCCGGACAGTACGTAACAATGAAGTCAAATTGGGAGAGAAAAAGAGCCCAGCAATTCTGATGGTTGAGTTGTTGCATTTCGCCAACTTCTTTTGATCGGCTCAGACTTGGCCAGAGCTGTAGGCCTCCTTGAGGAGGTGCCTCCATTCCTCAAAGGCAGCTCAGACGGCCAGCAGTTCTTTGTCCCACATCATAGTTTCTCTCAGTGGGAATCAGTTTCAGAGAGAAAAAGGTGCAGGGATTTGCATTTTTCACGTTTCGCATAAAGTTGACTTTGGCAAAGCCACTCAAAAACAGTGTGTGCACTGGGTGGTCATGGAATTCTTGATTCTCTGAAAAAGTGAGACTATCTTCGAAGTAGATGATCATGAGTTGGTTGAGACTGTCTCTGAAAACATCATTCATGAAAAGCTGGAAGGTAGTGGGACCAAATGACGTGACCAAATAGTCAAAATGGCCATAGCTGGTTCAAAATGTCTTTCATCCTGTCGTCCAGCAGTGGCTAAGCAGCAGGAGTACCAACCTAAAGGCAGCCTGTTAATGACAGGGCACAAACCCCAAACTGGCTGGGAGGTCTAGGCTTAGATTTTACCAACCAAGTATCAAGTGTGAATGTCTCAGGCACTATAACAGCCTTAACGTGGGTATTCTGCTCTATCTTGCCACCTAGGTAAGATTGCCTTTGTGATAGATGGTCCTTTACACACAAAATCACAACGGTGTTCAGGTTACTCCCAGTCCCAAAGGACAGTCACTTACCCCAGCTCAACAGCACTTTAGATCTCTCACCAAAGACAACGCTTGTAGCCAATCCTTGGGGCCCTTCATTTTCAGTTTTTATTTTATTTATTTTTTCCTGAGGATTTATCAATGTTTATTACCACAACAACAAAAACAGGTGAAAATCAGTGCAAAAAATATTAATATTTCTGGGTAAATATCAGGGTTTATTTTGGTGGACAGAAAGACAGGGGGAAAAAGTATTCTGTAGATTAATGCTTTGAATTCCATTCAGCAGTGTGGTTTGCTGCAGAACTAAAATAGAATTCAAAACACAATGCCACCTCTGAGTTTAAGAAAACAATACACCTCTAACTCAATATAACGCTGTCCTCTGGAGCCAAAAAAATCTTACCACATTATAGGTGAAACCGTGTTATATCGAACTTGCTTTGATCCACCGGAGTGCGCAGCCCCACCCCCCCGGAGCGCTGCTTTACCGCGTTGTATCCAAATTCGTGTGAGATCGGGTCGCATTATATTGAAGTAGAGGTGTATATCTCTAATCCCCAAATAAAACTTTTTATTTGAATAAAGTTTACTGCTGTAGATTTAGAACTATTAGTCTTTAAATATTACCGTTTAATAATTGGGCCACACAATTGGCAGCACATACACTCAACTTCATCCTTTTCTCCTGTTTCTTTCTTTAAAACTTTCGAATACTTCCTTGTGTTCTGAAATGTATTCTGATACAGATTTTTGTTTTCTTCCCATTTTAGTGTGGCAGATCTTTAAACCGTTCTCTAACAGCTTGACACGTGTACGAGGTGTGCGTGAGATTCATCAGTACATTAAGATGCAAACGCACTTCAGAGCTTGCGTGTGCGCCTCTTTGTTTATTGTATCTTCTAGACCAATACATAGCCTTACTTCAACAGGCAGCCTTGCATATACATACAGACTAATGTATTAGCGTAATACATATAGCTCATGGAATGTATTGTATTTTCCTAATAAAACTAGTTATTTTTTTATATATTTGAATGATACAAAAGTAGAGTGAAAATCAGAAAAAACTGAATAATCCTATTTTTAAAACCTGAGAATTTTTCAATAAAAATCAGTTTAAACTGAAAACGAAGGGTCTTACCAATCCTAAAATAAAGTATCTAAAGGTTTATTAACTAGGCAAAGGAAATAGAGTTATTTAGAAGGTTAAAGCAGGTAAATGTACACCCAAATGTGTTCCCGTTTTAAGTTTCAAAAGGTAATAGAAGCTTCTATAATAAGCAAGCTCTGTGCCCTTAGGGCTAATCCATGCCAAAAACTGGGGATCTTTTGCTTATGCTTAGTAAGTCCCGCTCCTCAGACTCCAAGCAGAGGATACAGTTCCTCCTTGTTAGGGCTTTTTATTCCTTTCCCCTTTCTGCTGAGTTGCAAATTCAGCTGCCTGTCTCTTCTTCAAGTGGGAGGGGTAAGGGGGGCAATCAACAAAGTCTTTTGTCCTCTGATGTTCCACAACAGTTAATCTGGTGTTGATGGGACTTCTTTTGTTGGGCAAAAGAGAACACCTCCTGTGGCAAGCTAGTATTTCACACTTGGTAATGCTTCTCCTCTGTCTGGTGAGTTAAAGTTACAGAGCAAACATTTGTTACCTTACATGGTGTCAAGTATCAGGGGGTAGCCGTGTTAGTCTGTATCTACAAAAACAACAAGGAGTCCGGTGGCACCTTAAAGACTAACAGATTTATTTGGGCATAAGCTTTCGTGGGTAAAAAAACTCACTTCTTGGTTTTTTACCCACGAAAGCTTATGCCCAAATAAATCTGTTAGTCTTTAAGGTGCCACCGGACTCCTTGTTGTATTTGTTACCTTGTAACATAGGATACAGATATTAGATTAGCGCATGCAACAACACATTTTTAAAACTCGAATACCTACTTTAACAATATTAGCACATGGGTGAGCCAGGCTGGTTCCAGCTACATATTTGCCAGTGGTCAGTTGAGATCTAAGGGCCTTGGCCCCTGGTCCGTCAGCATCACACATTCCCTTGCTGGATTCAGGTTGTATGCTCCACGCCAGTCTAGCTTTGTGAAGACCTGACCCGGAGTCTTTCATGAAAAGGGGCATCAGTCGCAGACTGTGATCTCGTTAAAGGTTCAATAATCAATATAAGGGAGGGAGCCATCCTTCTTGGCCACGAAGAAGACATGTGCTGCCACTCGGGAAGTCAAGGGACCATGAACCTCTTCCGCAAATTTTCCTCAAGGTACTCCTGGAGGGCCTGCAGCTTGGGTACAGAGAAGGTGTAAATGCACCCAAAAGGAACTCCTGTTCCTGGTTGAAGGTCAATTGTGCAATCATCACTGTGCTGTGGAAATAGAGTGTCTGCCTTCTGTTTGTCAAATACAGTGGCATATTCTACGTACTCGGCAGGAATTCCGGGCACTGCCAATGAAACTTTGGTTGGCAGTTCTGGATGCTTCGGGGGCTGGAGCACGCCACAGAATGCGACCAGCCATTCACTAGAGTTGGGAAAGCATGCTCATCGGCTCTGCAGGGAATAGAAAAGTATAGATCACAAGCCCCAGCTAATTTGGGGCTGATGGGCAATGACCCAGGGGACACCAAGGACGACCGGTGAATGCAAAGCACAGATGACCCTGAACTGCAAGATCTCTCGGTGACTGCCAATGCTGATGCCCTCCAGGTGGGTTGTTTGATGCATGACGGGGCCTGAAGATAGGAATGACCCATCTATAACCTCAACAAGCTCAGGGAAGACCTTGCAGAGGATGCGAATTCGAGGCTCCTTAAAGTTCTGGTCCATAAAATTGCCAGAAGTGTCCAAGCTGACCAAGGCTCGTAGGTGGATGTCTGGCATGGCACATGCTGAAGTTGAAGAGGCAGATGCAGCGGGGTGGCATGCTGGTTAGGGAATGCCAAGATTCAGGCAGATAGGCAGCAGCACGATTCACCGTGGGGAATAGCGGAGCACTGACTCAAACCTAGCTCCCCTACTGGGGCTGGGTTCTGGCATTTCCTGACCCTGGGTGGCTGGACCTTGGCTAGGCACTCTGATGCAATGTGCTCAGGCACCTCCTGTGACATGTCACTCCATATTCTTTATGAAAATATGCTTATGCTATGACATAACTGAGATATACTTTATGCAAGATGGCTCATGTGAGATATCATTGGAAAGGTTCTGATTTACTGAATGCAATTATCCAATTTGTATGCCTGTATCATTTCTGGATCTGAAGTTTGGAATATCGACTATATACTTGTATTTCAACTGTGGGTGACGCCCACTGCTAACACTTCAGGTACAACAATGGAAAAGTCAGACAGGGCAGATGGCCCATCAGCGAGGACAATAGACTGTGAAAAGCTTCGTCATCCTGCGGATGCTCCATACTGCCACTGACTCATGGACGCTGTGATCCTACAGTCAGGTGGTCTTGTCACCTGATACTAAAACATGACCTGGGACTTCTGGTAACTTTCCACTATAAGGGAAGGGGGGGGTCAAGTTTGGGAAACAAAGGATTCCCACCTTATGCAAATCCTATTTAAGGGTGGGGAGGAAGGCAAACAGGACTCCTCCTCTCCATGGCCTGTCTGCCCAAGAAGAAAGACTGCAAAAGGGAAGGCAAGGGGGGAGTCCAGACTGAGACGGGGTCCAGTCTGAAAAGGAATATAACTGGAACTCTGAACCACAGAAACTGCCTGCAACAATATCTAGGGTGAGAAATACTATTTGTAACCAATTCCTTTAGTGAAACTAGCTTAGTTTGTGTGTTTGGTTTCATTTGCTTAGTAATCTGCTTTGTTCTGTTTGTTACCCCTTTTACCACTTAACATCTGCCTTTTATAGTTAATAAAATTTGGTTTATTATTAAACACAGTTTCTGTCATTTCTAACTGGGGGGGCGGGGAGAAGTGTGCACACCTCTCTCCACATTGAGGGAGGGGGTGAATTTCATAATATATCTTTGGGTCTGCGCTCCATGGGAGGTGGACATCTGAGTGCTGGAGCAAGTCCCTGAAGCTGAGTCGTCCCAGAGCTGAGCTGCAGCTGGGTGTGGCCCTGCCTGTGTGTGTGTTAGAGGAGGTTTTAAGAGCCTGGCTCAGCAAGATAAGTTAAAGGGGGGAGGGATAGCTCAATGGTTTGAGCATTGGCCTGCTAAACCCAGGGTTGTGAGTTCAATCCTTAAGGGGGGCATTTAGGGAACTGGGGTAAAAATCTGTCTGGGGATTAGTCCCCCTTTGAGCAGGGGGTTGGACTAGATGACCTCCTGAGGTCCCTTCCAACTCTGATATTCTATGATTGAAAGGGGGCCCATGCTAGCAGAACAGGTAGACTTAGTGCAGGGGTGGGCAAACTTTCTGGCCCTAGGGCCACATCAGCTACAGAAATTGTATGAAGGGAAGGCTGGGGGATACTATGCCTTCCCAAACAGTGAGGCCTGGCCCCTATCCAGCCCCCCAGAACCCCCCCCTCATCTTAACCCCCCCCGCGCCCCACCCCTGACTGCCCCCCTTGACTCCCAAATCCTATCCAAACACCCCTGCTCTCTCCCACCCCAGGACTCCAATCCCCCCAGGTCCCCACCCTGCTCTCCCCGCCCCACGTTACCTGTGGGGTGGGGGAAAGGGAGGCTCAGTCCTTTCCCTGTGCGTTTCCCCTGCTCGTTTGGCTGCTCTCCCTGGCAGTCGGGCAGGGCTCGCTCCCCATCTGGGCTTGGCTGCTGGGGACAGGGGCCAAGCACGCTGGGGGCGGAGGGGGGCCCTGGTTTGCTCTGCCCCTTTCCCCAGCAGCAGGGCCCAGGCCCCTTGACCGCCCCCTGACAGCGCTGCCCTGGAGCACCAGGTCTGGCGGCGCTATAGCCGTGCCGCCTGGCTGGAGCTGCAGCCACGCTGCCCAGGCACTGGGGGAACTGTGACTGCGAGGGAGGGGAGCAGAAGGGGAGGGGCCAAGGGCTAGACTCCACCCCGCTCACCGCGCTGCCGGGGAGTTGGGTTTGCTCCTCCACAAACCTGTCCTGACCCCGCTCCCTGGAAGGAGCTCAGGGGCGCAGAGGGAAGGGTCCCACGGGCCGTAGTTTGCCCCCCTCTGACTTAGTGATATCTCAGAACATCAGGTGGCTTCCCAAGGGGTCCAATCCATCACCCCCCCCCAATACAAGCAGAACCCCAATGCCTGACGAAAGGTGGGTCAGGATTTGGTCAACTTGCATCGGTTCAGGATCTGGTAGGACAACTGGGACTGCAGGAGACGGAAGCGTTCTGGTCAGCGGGGGTCAGGTGGTGTGTTGCTTTTCTTGAGCTTGCTCCATTGGTCGACCATCAATCTGGATGCAAAGATCAATTAAAGCTGCTAGACTAGGCGGAGGTTCCACCTGTGCTAATTCATCTTTGACAGAATTGTTGAGTGCCTGCCTAAAGTGGTGTCATGGCACAGCCTCATTCCAATGAGTGTCTGTGGCCAGACACTGGAATTCTGCTGCGACGGACCCGAGCCCCTGCCAGAGGTCGTGGAGAGCAGCTTCTGCTGTACATTCTCCATTAGGGTCCACGGAGACGCCCACCCCTGCCCATACAAGGCTCTCGCAGTGTTCAAGGAGAGGACTGTTCCCTTCCAGGAAAGGGGACACCCACATCAGGGCCTCTCCTCGGAACAGACGGAGAACTAATCCCACTTGGAACTGAGCTGTGAGGTCCCACTGGCCACAACATGAACTGGAGACGACATTGGTTAAGGAACCCATGACATTTGTCACAATCCCCATCCAACTTACTGGGTAGGGGCAACTCGGGCTCACGGAAAATGGATGCAAGAGTTGTGGGGGTAGAAGACGCTGCCTGGGCTTGTACCTGGGCCCGGAGGGCCGCATTCTGGTCAGGACTCCAACAATGTCTGCAAAGGTGGGGTGAACTCCTGCTGGGGCCATTCTGGACAGAAGCGGCATGCTGTGCAGCAAAACCCCTGCTACCTTCTAGCAGGCTGCTCAAACTGTCACACGCCAACTGTGTAGGTGGTGAGACCAAGGGGTCGGAGCAGGAGTCTGGCCTAGTGGTTGGAGCAGAATCAGAGGGCAGAACTGGAGTTGTGGCCAGGGGACAAGCCATTAGTCAGAGGCAGGGGGCAGGAGTCCAAAGGGAAGAGCTGTCGTGGAGCTTGCAAAGAGTGGGGCAAGGGCCAGCAGGAAGTGGGTCTGGCGCAGCTGGGAGCATGGACTGCATTGAGCAGCCACTGTGCTGCTGTTGCTACAGGGGTTAATTGGTGACCTGATGGCCCTTCGGTTCAATCAGGAAGCACAGTCACTTAGGGTTATTGAACCAAACGAGCTCATTAGGTTGCTAGGCAGCTGAGTTCCTGACACCCCTGCCCCAAGCACAGCACCCCTCCTCAGCATCAAAGCCCCCTGCCATGAGCACAGCACCCCCTTCATCCCCTCCTCTGCCCCACTCTGGGAAGGGTGGCCTGTGTCCCCCTGCAGATCCTCGCTCTGCCCTCCTTCTCCCAGACCCCCAGAGGCAGAGTGGTGGAGGCACTGGGCCAGGCGCTGCTGGCACCGCCTGCCCGATGCCCTTTTGACATTGCACTGCTTGGCAGGGGCTCAGACAGTAGCACAATGTGAAAAGAGCCCAGGACGGCGGCGTGGTGGTGGTGGTGGGGATCTGCCGTACCTCTCGTCCCCTCTCACCTCCTCCTCAGCAGCTAGGAAATCGCCCCTTCCCACCCACCCCCACAGGGCTAGGGGGCCCAGGGCTGAGGGGGCCTGGGCTAGGTAGGGCCCCTCCCAGGGGCTGGATGGGGTATTGAGGCGCCCCGGGCCATTGAGGGGTCACAGGTGCAGGAAGGAGCAAGTCTCCATTTTCATGGCTCTTCGTACGTTCTTTTGCTGGGGCTTTTCGGGAGAGAGGCCTCAGGAACCAGAGCTGGAAAAGAGAAGGAAGCCTGGGTCATTGGCCCCAGCACCAGAACCCCACAGCCTGGCTGACCCCTCTGTGTGCCCCAGAGCCAGAACCCCCAAACACCTCCCACGTGCCCCAGAGCTGGAACCCCCAAACACCCCCCATGTGCCCCAGAGCCAGAACCCCAAACACCTCCCATGTACCCCAGAGCCAGAACCCCAAACACCCTCCATGTACCCCAGAGCCGGAACTCTCTACCCCCACCAGCCCCTCTGTGTGCCCCAGAGCTGGAACCCCAAACACCCCCCATGTGCCCCAGAGCCGGAACCCTCTACCCCCACCGGCCCCTCTGTGTGCCCCAGAGCCGGAACCCTCTACCCCCACCGGCCCCTCTGTGTGCCCAAGTACCAGAACCTCCTCTCCCTGCCAGCACCTTTGTGTGCTCCAGAGCCGGAACCTCCTATCCCCCCGCTGGCCCTTCTGTGTGCCCAAGAGCCAACCCCCACATGTGCCCCAAAGCCAGAAACCCTCCCCCGCTCCTGTGTGCTCCACAGCTGGAAATCCCCCATCTCCACCCCTCTGTGTGCCCCAGAGCCAGAAACCCTCCCCCAACACACACCCACACCCCTCTGCATGCTCCAGCCTGTAGGGAAGAGGTGCTCAGTCGCAGGGCCTGTTCAGTCCTAGACCACTCTGCTGAGATCTGAATCCCACTCCCTATTCCCCAGAGCCAGCCAGTCCCCCCACCCTGAGGCTGGATCAGAGCCAGCGCCCCCTAGAGAGGAAAGGATCCATATCCCATTCCCGACCCATGAGCCAGCCATTCCCCTCCCTGGGGCTGGATCCGAAGCGCTGCCCCTAGAGGGGAAAGGCCCCATGTCCCATTCCTCCTCCCCAAATAATCTAATCCTCAAAATTGATGCTATTCAGTGGTGATCACTAATAGAAACATCCGTTACCAATCTAAATACACTGAGCAGCATCTCCTCTTCAAGGAGCTTGCTGCTCCGAGAGGGAAAATCCATCCCAGCCCTCAACAAGACTGGAAACAAAGAATATCTGCACATCAGCATCATTATTACAGCAAATCTATGGAGCCGCAGCCCTGAATTACCAGCCCTGTGTATTTCTTGCCTCCTACTCCCTCTAGTGCCCCTTCCCTGACACTGCATGCTGAACATTACAATGGAGCAAGGAGTCCGGTGGCCCCTTAAAGACTAACAGATTTATTTGGGCATAAGCTTTCGTGGGTAAAAAACCCACTTCTTCAGATGCATGGAGTGAAAATTACAGACGCAGGCATTATATACTGACACATGAAGAGAAGGGAGTTACCTCACAAGTGGAGAACCAGTGTTGACGGGGCCAATTCAATCAGGGTGGATGTAGTCCACTCCCAATAATAGATGAGGAGGTGTCAATTCCAGGAGAAAGAACGGGAGTACTTGTGGCACCTTAGAGACTAACAGATTTATTCCAGGAGAGGCAACGCTGCTTTTGTAATGACCCAGCCACTCCCCGTCCCTATTCAAGCCCAAATTGATGGTGTTAAATTTGCAAATGAATTTTAGTTCCGCTGTTTCTCTTTGAAGTCTGTTTCCTAAGTTTTTTTGTTCAAGTATAGCTACTTTTAAATCTGTTATAGAATATTCAGGAAGATTGAAGTGTTCTCCTACTGGCTTTTGTATGATGACGAAAGTAGGCTTCCAGATCACCGCAGAACTGTATCATGTTCGTGGGGGTGGTGGGGCAGAAAGAGAGTTCCCTAGATAGGACAGACTCTTCCTCCGAGCTAAGCGTGTGGATGGATAGATTAACAATATTGTTAGGTAAGTTGAGGGTACCACTGTTGTAGCCCCCTGTGGCATGTAGGAGTTTAGATAGTTTACTGTCCTTTTTCCTCTGTAGAGAAGTGAAGTGTGCGTTGTAAATGGCTTGTCTCGTTTTTGTAAAGTCCAGCCACGTGGAATTACAATGGATATATTACAATGGAGCGAGGCTTTGTGGCAATGATCGAATCTTGTTTAGATTAAAAATGCTAAAAATCTGTCTACATATTAAAATTCGCAAGCTACAAAATGCCTCCTAATCGCATAGCAGTTGGCTATGTTCAACTCTTAGTATTTTGGTTTATTTGTTTGGATCTGTTTGATGTGGGGGAGGGGGTAAAGCGTCAAATTCCCTAATCTTTGACCCACTTCAGTTTCTCTGATAACAGTTTAAAAACAAGGGATTTCCCCTCATTCTCTTTTCCTGACTTTCTACGATCATTTTCACTGCCAGGTTCTGAAGAACCTTCTGAGCAATTTGTTTGGACCCGTTTTTATATTGTTCTTTTCATTCGCTGCTCAACAAAACCCAGGAGTTTTAGAGAGAAGGAATTTCTCTCAGATAAACAAGAGTGTTCAAAAATCACAAAGGGATCTGAAAAAAAAAGAAGAGCAAAGAACAACCCCTCCCCTCCAAACACATGCGCGCGCACACACACACTCTAAACCACATTCGTTTCAGCCAGATTCTTTCCGTTCTAAGCACGGGCAATGTCAACATTCCCCCTGGAGACAGAACCTGATTATCCATTTTCTAACTATAATTAACATCCAGATCCATCCCTAGCGGCAAACAGTCCTGCCTCACCTAGAGGGATAAACAAGGGGACTTATTGGTCTACTTACGGGTTTTCTACATGGGGAAATTTACCAGCGTTACTATAAGAACACAAGAACAGCCATACTGGGTTAGACCAGTGGTCCATCTAGCCCAGTATCCGGTCTTCTGACAGTGGCCACTGCCAGATGCTTCAGAGGGAATGAACAGAACAGGGCAATTTTGAGTGATCCATCCCCTGTCGTCCAGTCCCAGCTTCTGGCAGTCAGAGGTTTAGGGACACCTGTATAATTATCTCACTATAGTTATACCACTATAGCCCCCCATGTGGACGCACTCATTTGGAATAATAGTGGCCTTTTTCCAGTTTAGCTCATATCCCTTTGGAAGGGACCTAAGAGCATCCCCATAGGGAGTTATACCCAGGGCCGGCTCTAGGCACCAGCAAAACAAGCTGGTGCTTGGGGCGGCACATTTTTAGGGGCGGCATGGCCGGCGCCAGAATGCCGCCCCTAAAAATGTGCCGCGGCCGCCCTAGCTCACCTCCGCTGCTGCTGCCTGGGAGGGAGGGTGAGATCCCAAGCGGCCGCGGCGCGCGAAACAGGTGTTTCGCGCGCCGCTGCTCCCCCTCCCTCCCAGGCTCTCAAACCTGGGAGGGAGGGGGAGATCCCGAGCGGCCGTTTCGCGCGCCGCTGCTCCCCCTCCCTCCCAGACTTGAGAGCCTGGGAGGGAGGGGGAGAAGCGGCGCCCGCGCCGCTGCCACTCGGAGTCTCCCCCTCCCTCCCAGGCTCTCAAACCTGGGAGGGAGGGGGAGACTCCGAGTGGCTGCGGCGCGGGCGCCGCTTCTCCCCCTCCCTCCTAGGCTTGAGAGCCTGGGGGGAGGAGGCAGGGCTGGGGATTTGGGGAAGGGGCGGAGTTGAGGCGGGGCCGGGGGTGGGGTAATTAAAAAACGGGGGGGGGGGGCAAAATTGTGTTTGCTTTGGGCGGCCAAAATCCTAGAGCCGGCCCTGGTTATACCAGTATAATTAACCATTGAACCAATCTACCAAGGCTCGTGGTGGATTCTCCATTACTGGCAATTTTTTTAATCAAGACGGGATGTTTTCCTAAAAGACCAGCTCTAGTTCAAACAGGAATTATTTCAGAGAAGTCCTGTGGCCTGTGCTGTACAAGAGGACAGAGTAGATGGTCATAGAGATCCCTCCAGCCTTAGACTCTATGATCTACAGCGGTGTAATTATACTAGTACAGTAATGCCAGTACCTTTCCCCATGTAGACAGGGCCTTTCAGCCCTGATTCCTCCCATCCACCCTCACCCTCAAAAGTCTCACCCATTGTTGAGGGAGCCCTTACCAGCAACAACAAAAAAATCCAAGTCACCAATTTGCTCCTTCCCAAAGGTGAGATTTGTTGACAAATCTGCTGTTTCAAGGAAAGGGAGCCGTGAGGTCCTACCTACACACCGGGTTTCACTGAATTCACCTTCTGGGCCAGATCCCCAGCTGGTGTCAATAGCTATTGGACTCAATGGGCCAGATCCTCAGCTGGTGTCAATTACCACAGCTCTGTTGAAGTAAACAGTGCCTTGCTGATTGACACCAGCTGGGGATCTGACTCACTTTCTGGGCCCTGTTTGTTGGCTAGTGCGGTACAGGTACCTGCATCGGTCAGGTAATAAAGAAAATGATATTTTATATCAACTGACCGAGCACCTCTTCCATGAGATGTCGGTGGTTTCAACTCCCACCCCATGGGGTCAGGCCTTTGGAGGCAGCACTGCCACTAATAGCAACTTCCAGCCAAGGATCTTAACATGCTTGAATTTAGACTCACAATCCTGTATGGAGGGGGCATCGTTTTAAAGCTGGGGAAACTGAGGCACAGAAAGGCCTTGCCTGAGGTCACACTGGGAGTTGGAGCAAGACAAGAACCCATGCCTCAGCCTGTACTTTAACCATCCTTTCCTCCCCCGAGACACTCTCCTGGGTATTTTCTAACAGCCACCTCCCTCTGACCAGTCCCATTCAGATCTGCTGGATTTGGGAGGGGAAAACGGGAGAAAGTCACTGCAAAACCTTAACAAGCACCTTTCGGGTAAGCGAAGAGCCATCGAACCATCCCTTGCTCCAGGGGCCCAATGGGCTGGGATTTCACATCCTGGAATAGGTTGAGTAGGTAACAGGAAATGGTGTTTCCCACAATGAAATTGACCAGCATCCCCTGGAACTGACGAAAGGGCAAGACCAATGGGATTGGTGGGACGCAGAATCCAGCGCTATCTTTGGCCTCCTGGGGGTCAGATTTCCCAAGGTATTTACGCACTGGAGCAAGACGGCATGGCCTCCCTTGAAGACTGATGGCGAGGGACGGCCGCTGCCTGTCCTCTGGTGGGCAGAGCCAAGTGAGCCCAGCCTGCCCTGAGCTCCCCGAGCTGCCGGCCAGCTGAGCCGCCAACGAGTTGCTGGGGCTGGGGGGGTCTGAAGAGGTTGGGCCTGCCCAGGCCACTCTCAGGGGATGGGAAGCCGTTACATGAGATAGGATCTTAAAGCAATCTCTGTGTCCTTTTCTCTAACCGCTTTGCTCTTCCTGTTAAAGTAAACAACCCTTTGGTTGGAGGTTTCCTGGTCCCTATACACCACTGGGCACAGCCTTCCGAGGGGAAGAAACTGGGTGCTGAACCCAATCAGACCTGCTGGGGAAGCACGGTTGATCCACGGGCAGTTGTAGCCCAGAGGCGGGTCTAAGACTGGGAGACTCATTGGATTCCACCCCAGAGAGGTAATGACATGAGGCTTGGGACCAGAGAGGGGGCACTCAGAGAAACCAGATGGGGGCCAACCCTCTCCGCCTCTCCTGGCGCATGATCAGACCTCATGGCCTGGCTGTGAGTTTCCTCGGCTGTGAGTTTCCTCTGCATGCCCTCAACGCCCCTGCTGCATTTGATTAAAATCTTCAGCAAACACAGGCCCACATGCACCACTGCAAACCTGTGGGGGGGTGGGGTCGGCTGCCAGTCACCTCCAGGGACCGAGGCTTCCTGGAAGCTGGCTCCCAGGCTCTGCAGTGATTGGGATGCCCTCCTGCCCCTGAGGTCAGTGACCTGCTGGTGGGGCTGGACTTTGTGCTCAGATATGGAGTAAGTGGCATTTGGGAAACAGAACCAAAAACCACGGCATGCGGGGGAGGGGGAAAGGACAACCACGTTTGTTTAACAGTCAGATTTATCCCATGTCACAGAAACAGGCCAGGGATGAAAAGGATCTATTGGGTCATCAGCTCCTGGGTTTACTCCCCTCCCTGTCCTGCCGCAACAGACACACTCCAAAGTCCCCATAGCAGCGCCTGCAACTCCTGCTCCTGGGAGACCATCATGGTGGTTTTCTTTCAATCCCTCAATTTCTGGGCTGCTGTGAATCACTGTCACTTCGTTGGCTTCAATGCATTCCTGCTCAGGATCTGGTCTTAGCTTGTAGGAATAATAATCATAATTAATAACCACCCCCACACACACTGGCAGAGTGTTGCTCTGTGTCGCTGGGGTAGCGGTTGGAGTAAGTACAGAGGTTTATGAGTTCTCAGAAAAGGGCAGACTAAGCCAAGAAGTCCTCACAGAAATTCACAGGCATGTTCCTATAACCCTCCAAATTCATCCTGTTTGTCACAGATAAGATCTCCTCTTGGAATGCTGTCTGAGGCCAGTAGAGAACGGCACTAGGGGGAAATCTTAACGAATAAACCAGAACATAGCAATTGTTCCAGATGGGAATATTTGGAGGTTAACACAGAGCCTCTGATCTCACAAGTGACTCTGGTTTCAGAGTATCAGAGGGGTAGCCGTGTTAGGCCTGGTCCACACTACCCCCCCACTTCGGACTAAGGTACGCAAATTCAGCTACGTTAATAACGTAGCTGAATTCGAAGTACCTTAGTCCGAATTTACCGCGGGTCCAGACGCGGCAGGCAGGCTCCCCCGTCGATGCCGCGTACTGCTCTCGCCGAGCTGGAGTACCGGCGTCGACGGCGAGCACTTCCGGGATCGATCCGGGATCGATTTATCGCGTCTAAACCAGACGCGATAAATCGATCCCAGAACATCGATTGCCTGCCGCCGGACCCTCCGGTAAGTGTAGACGTACCCTTAGTCTGAATCTGTAAAAAGCAACAGAGGGTCCTGTGGCACCTTTAAGACTAACAGAAGTATTGGGAGCATAAGCTTTCGTGGGTAAGAACCTCACTTCTTCAGATGCAAGTAATGGAAATCTCCAGAGGCAGGTATAAATCAGTATGGAGATAACGAGGTTAGTTCAGTCTGGTTTCAGAGCTGTCCTTCTGCTTAGATGATCACTCAGTGGCACGTGCTTTCAAAGTGCTCACTAGCACACACCAGCGCTAGGCTCAGATTGAGAAGAAAATGCTAGCAATTGAGTCGGGGTGGGAGCCTTTTCATAAATATGAGGCAGAAGCCAAACCCTGAACCATTGGAAGCTGTACTGCAGGGTCAAGTTCATCCAGGGTCCCGGGCAGCTTCCAACACCCATTGGTCCTAGTTTTCTAAGCAATAATGGATCAAGCCCCAGCTACAGCCGTGACTGAATTTAGATCGATGAACCACTGGCGCGGCAGCGCTCCTCTGGGGCATGGCAGATCACACAACCCAGGCCACGATGCTTAAGAACCAGGCCCAATTTCCAAAAACCAGGCGAATCCAGAGTCTCTGTCTTTTAGGAAACGCTGCAAACTTTCCTCTTCAACAACGCCTTTCAGCCAAGATCCAACGGCCGGAAGTTTAAGCCAAACAAATTCCGACTGGAAATAATGCGTACATTTTTAGTAGAGGGGAAATTAATCATTGGAACAATTTACCAAGGGTCATGGGGGATTCTCAATCCCTGGCAGTTTTTCAATCAAGATGGGATGTTTTCCTAAAAGATCACCTCTAGTTCAAACAGGCATTAATTCAGGGAAGTTCACTGGCCTGTGTTATACTAGATCAGACTAGGTAATCCCAATGGTCCCTTCTGGCTCTGCAATCTATGAACTGTAAGAATGACATTCACAGCACAGATACCCCCTTCAATCCCTACCAACCAAAGTGGAAATTAATAAAAAAATCTTTTAAAAAACCCAAACGCCAACCATCAAAACCAACCCCCTGCCCCAAACAAAGTTTTGACACTGTAAAGTACCAGAAATTCCATGAAAACCATTAGGGGCTGTGATACTGTTATTGATTTTACGTGGAAGGCGCCCAGATACAACAGTGATGGACAGCAGGATAAAACTGACAGAGACTGGCGGGCTGTGCAAGGCAGCACCGCAACTTCAGAAAGGGATTGGAAAATTGCGAAGAGTACCTGTCAGGCGTGGTAAGGGAAGCTTCCTTTAGCAGAGATATTTGCAAGAATGCAAGAGTGCTGAAGGGAGAGGCAAATCAAGTCAACGTGCCCCAGATGCCACCCGTTTCCCAAATCAATCAAGCTCAAACGGAGAAAATGATCCAAAGTTACAGCAGGTGGCAAGAGCAATTCCAGATGAGCAGTCAAGCAAAATCGCCCAGCCACCTCCATGCATCAAAACGCAGTGGAACCACAGAGATGAAAGAGCTGCGTAGGATGGGGCTCCCTATAGAGAGCGCTGTCTTATGATATCACACATGAGGCCAATTGTGCATTGGGGAGAAAATTCCCTCCTGACCCCTACAGGCGATCAGCTGAAGGCCTGAAGCATGAGATTAGATTACAGTTGTTGTTTTAGTGCACAACGACAGTGAAATTGGGAGATCCCAAAGAGAAAGGGACCATCAGGTCACACAGCATGACCCCTTGGTGACGCCTACACCAGGAGCAGATACACCTAGGTGGAACCGAGGAGGATGCTGGCTCTGCGGACACTCAGAACACTAGTGTGATGAGAAACAGCAGGAGCAATGAGCAGAGGCTCTAGGTGCCGGATCCAGCTCAGCAGCGAAGGAAGAAGCAGTGGCCATGTGACCAGGACGCAATGGAGATTCGTTAGGAGCTGCACAGAGGAAGCCACTGGTAGCACAGGGCAATTCATACTGGTCCCACAGAACCCAGGAACCATGCTACATGTGTTTGAGTGCCACCTACTGGCAATTTACCTATTCACTATGTACATATATACAGCCATAGAGCTCTCTCGTAACAAGGCTCAGAGGCGTTTGCTATTGACAGACGGCCTGTACCGTGACCTCCACCCTAGGGGGCTCTCTAGGGAAGGGAGGAGAGTAATGGACAGCGCCCCCTGCCTCACACCATGGGGGATTTGATCATGGTCAAGGCCGCTAGGAGAATGCCAGCCCCGTTCCAGGGACTACAGGCAGCGATGAGCTACTCAGGCCGGGGAGCGCACGGCAGCTGGGTCAAAGGATTCCCTGCTGCATTGAGCTCCCAGCCCTGGCCCTGCTCAGGCAGTTTACAAACCCCCAGAGGGAGCTGCAGGGACGAGGGGGGCAGAGGAGTTAATAAGCTCTGCAGGGGCTTCGCAGGCTAGAAGAGGTATCTCTCCACTCCTGGGGAGTTTACAAGCCCTGAACGAGTCCTGGGCACGGAGCCGTAGAAGCTCCAGGAGCCAGCCAGCCAGTCAGGTGCTTTAGGGACAGGGGCAGGTTGAGGTGGGGCAGAAGCCAGCCTGTCCCTGATGTCAGCTAGAGCAATCCCCTGGGCCAAGGGCTGGGAGAAGGGCCCTTGGGCCAGCTCCACACCACCCAGAGACACCTCCCAGGCAGGGGGGATTCTCAGGGGCGGTTTCTACCCCACCATAAGACCCTTTATGCTGCCGGAGCAGGGCAACAGGGCCTATCTGCCAGTGGGGCTTAGGCCCAAGACCTCACAAGCCTAAGACTCCTGCAGCAGTGAACCCCAGCTCTGATTTCCCCTGCTGTCCCACTTCATAGCCCCCCTTTCCCCCGCACCCCTTTGGCAGCCAGCCAGCTGGGCTGTGGGGAAGTTAGGGTGGGCTTGTGGGGGGGAGGGGGCTAAGCCTGGCACAGCCAGAAGTAGGAAGCACCAGTACAGTGTTACTGAATGGACCTGGCTGGGGGATTGTGGGTGACCGGGGAGGAGGGACAGATGTGGAGGTGAGGGGATGGGACGGGCAGATGTAGCGATGGGGGAGTAGGGTGCAGTGTGGGGTGACAGGCCTAGAGGTGGGGGTTGGAGAAGGGCAACTGTAGAGGTAGAGTGCTGAGTGGCAGGGGTAGGTGGGGAAGGGAGACTTTGCGGGGCACAAGAGAGGGCAGAGGGATCCCAACACCCCTCCTGCCCAGTGCTCTCACACCCCCACCCCCACTCAAAGGGACGGGATGGCGAGCTCCTCCCTCTCCCCCCAACACATAAAGAGCCCCTGGCCCAATTCCAACACCCCCACCCTGTCCCCATGCAAACCAGAACCCTCAACCCCTGCACGACCCCCCCGCCCCCAAATGAAAAGAAGGAGGGATGAGGTCAGGAAGGCACAGAGGGGGGAAATGGGGGAGGAGGGAGAAAGAAGGGTCAGGGATACGGGGGGGAGGGAGAGGTAGGACTGCAGGAAGCTGGGGCCAGGGGAGCAGGCGGGCCGGGATGTGGGGGGGGGTGTGTAGGGAAGAGAGGGCAGCAAGGTTAGGGGCAAGGAGATAGGGCAGGGCTGCAGGGGCATAGGCAGGGCGATGGGGGCAGAGGGGGTAGCGGGGGGGCAGGGCTGCAGGGGCAAAGGCAGGGGGTCCCCCCGCGCCGGCCCGTACCTCGCTCTCTCCATCCCGGGCTCCGCGCTCCTTCCCCACCCCAGCGAGCAGCCGAGGTGAAACTTTCGCTCCGAGCCCCCACCCTCCATTGCCCCTCCCCCTCCTTCCTCTGCCGTCCATCTTGAATACTTGGGATTCCTGAATAGAGCCTGCGGGATTCCGCTCCCATTGGCCGCCCCTGGCCCCTCCGGGAACAGCAGCCACCTCCCCATTGGCCACCCCCCCCCCCCCCCCGCCCACAAACAAATCGCCCGCCCCCCCCTCCCCATAGCTGGGCCCCCAACCTCTGCCCTGAGCCCATCTCCCCTGCCAGAGATTCCCACCAGCGCCCACTGTGGGAATCGGGGCTACCCACAGCTCAGCCCCGCTCCCCCCCGGTACAGAAGCTGCGGGGTTCGGTTCAGAGACATCCCATCTCCCTGACCCATGTCCCGGGTCCGATTCTCCCTGCCTTGCACCAGGGGGAATCTTGCCCCTGGCAAAAGGCCCTTTGCCCATGACGGGTTGGTGACCTGCCCCGCTCTGGTCTGGGGAGGCCAGGAATCCAGGCCAAGGCGGGACCCGGGTGGGTTTTGGGGTTCGTTGGCAGTTTAGAAAAGTTGCGAGGGAAATTTCGTATCAGCTCCAAGTGGATCCGGACATTTTGGCCAATAAAAAGGGGGGAAAGTTTTGGGCCAAACGAGACGTTTTGTTTCCACAAAATCGAAAAGTTTCATTTCAATTTCAGCAGCTTCAAAACATTTTTGATTTTTAAAAGAAGTAGAATCATGGAACTAAATTCAAGTGAGAGGATGCCTTGGAACCAAACCTTATTTCAAACCGAGAAATAACCCAGTTAATTTCCAAAAATGTTCAAAATGAACTGTTCTAATTTTTTCAGTTTTTTCCTCTCAAAGTGAACAATTCAGCAACATCAACACAAATCCGTGATGCATTCCAGTGTCGCTGAATCTACATTTTTTGCCAGGAAAAAAAGTTTAATCTGTAAAGTTTCTCCCAGCTGTAGTCAGGGCTCATTCACACATAGAGCATAAACTTTTACAGTGAGGGTAATTAACCCTGGGAACAATTTCCCAAGCCTTGTGGTAGATTCCCCATCACTGACAATTTTTATATGGAGATGGGCTGTTTTTCTAAAAGCTCTGTTCTGGGAATGATTTTGGGACAGTTCTCTGGCATGTGCGACACAGGACATCAGACTGGATGATCACGTCGATTCCTTCTGGCTTTGGAATCTCTGACTATAAACTATTCTGGAAAAGAGGTTTCACTATAAATTCACACCCAACCTTATTCTGGAATGAAGTTCCTGGATAGACCAGCCATTCCAGTCACCCTCAGCCACCCAGTTTGACTCAATGAGACTTGATTGGCACAACAAACTGGACAAGTATCAACAATGAATGATAAAGCTCCAGTGGCAGGGAAATAGGAAAGATGCTTGGTAAAGAATTGAGCAAAGGACGCACACACACACAAACGCACACACTAAAAACTGCCCCCTCCCTCTTCTTCTCCCCTTCCTCCAAATTATATTCAGGGGATTCTTTATTTGAGGGGAGGAGAAGATGTGGGGTTTCTGAACTTGGGGTGAAGATTTATGGGGGGATTAGGATGAATAATCAGAGGTTCAGGTTCAATGTTGGGGGTGGGGTTTGTTTTGTTTCTCAAAGGCTTCATTTTCATAACTCCTACTAAGAGCCTGACTAGCTCCCCCAACCAGGGCCCATTCCACCTGCTATGTCAGCTCCTGCCCGATGTGCTGCGAGATGGAGTTTGGGGGGGAGCAGCTGAGGGACGAGACATTGGCTCTGAGGAACCCACGGGATCTGGGGGCATTTGCCATCCTGGCCCCCATTATTTGCTTCTCAGTGATACTCCTTGAGAAGCAAGAGGCTGGGGGGAAGCAGATTGAGGGGCCTTGTGAGTTTGGTCCAATCCCATGCTCTAAAAAGGCCTCCTGAAGTGCAAGGTACCAACTGCCTCCTGCCATCTCTAGGCCAACTGCATAACAGTGCAGTGAAAGCTGCAGCCAGCAGGTGGTGCCCTGCTGCGGAAGTGGATACTCCCTAGAAGAAGGAGAAAATGTTTATTCAACTAGTGGTTCTCAAACTTATTTGATTGTGTCCCCCTTTCTTTGTGTCTGTATTAATTTATGCCCCTTCCACCCTCCGCCACACAAATACATATACCGATATATGTGGCGGCAGTGCTTCACTTGAATCAGTTTGGGCTTCTTTGTTTTTCACTTGAGTTGGGTTTTTTTTCTGTTGCCCGAATGAGCCAACGATATTGTAATAAGAGCAAAAGAAAAACTGTGATTGTGGTCCATGCTTACAATTAAATGCGCACACCGTGTCATGGATTGGATGCAGTGTTCAATAGTTCTTGCATTACAGAGAGATGCACAAACAGAGGAACACCATTGAGCTGACCATAGGATCTGAGCTAAAAGTTCATTGTGGCTCATAGAATCACAGGACTGGAAAGGACCTCGAGAGGTCATCTGGTCCAGTCCCCTGCACTCATGGCAGGACTAAGTATTATCAAGACCATTCCTGACAGTTGTTTGTCTAATCTGCTCTTAAATATCTCCAATGATGGAGAGTCCACAACCTCCCTAGGCAATTTATTCCAGTGCTTAACCACCCTGAGTTAGGAAGTTTTTCCTAATGTCCAACCTAAACCACCCTTGGTGCAATTTAAGCCCATTGCTTCTTGTCCTATCCTCAGAGGTTAAGGAGAATATTTTTTCTCCCTCCTTCTTGTAACAACCTTTTATGTACTTGAAAACTGGTATCATGTCCCCTCTCTGTCTTCTCTTTTCCAGACTAAACAAACCCAATTTTTTCAATCTTCCTTCATAGGTTATGTTTTCTAGACCTTTCGTCATTTTTGTTGCTCTTTTCTGGACTTTCTCCAATTTGTCCACATCTATCCTGAAATGCGGCGCCCAGAACTGGACACAATACTCCCAGCTGAGGCCTAATCAGCGCAGAACAAAACAGAAGAATTACTTCTCATGTCTTGCTTACAACACTCCTGCTAATACATCCCAGAATGATGTTTGCTTTTTTTGCAACAGTGTTACACTGTTAACTCATATTTAGCTTTTGATCTACTATGACCCCCAGATCCTTTTCCGCAGTACGCCTTCCTAGGCGGTCATTTCCCATTTTGTTTGTGTGCTTCCCAAGTGGAGTACTTTGCATTTGTCCTTATTGAATTTCATCCTATTTATTTCAGACCATTTCTCCAGTTTGTCCAGATCATTTTGAATTTTAATCCTATCCTCCAAAGTACTGGCAACCTCTCCCAGCTTGGTATCCACCGCAAACTTTATAAGTGTACTCTGAATACCATGTGGCTACAAGCCACAGTGAGTGTGAATACAGCCTGCCTTTCACTGCGGCGTGTAGTTACACATACCCTACACATCACTGCGAGCGTAGACATGGTCACAGAATGATATCCCCTTAGACAAAAGGGAAACACCACTTTTAAGAGGGTGTCTGGTATGATAATAAAACTAGGTACAGGAAATAATCCTGTAAAATATAACAGGGCTGTGAGTGAGAAGAGAGGGGTTTCTTCCACAAAGAGTGTGTTTCTTCCACACGGTTAACAGAGAGGTGCTGTAGCCTAGTGGATAGGGCTGTGGATTGGGATTCAGAAGATTGGATTGGGTTCTATTCCTGGCACGCCAGCTGATCTGCAGCCGCTCATTTCTCCACTCTATGACTGTGTTTCCTTTGTCGATTTAACTTAGAAACACATCAGGGCCATGGCTGCGCTTGTGGGCTAAGACCACAGAGCATCTCACAGCATCGTGGGATGGACAGATGAGACACCACAAACCAAGCCCTCAAGTGGCTCCAGCTAGCAAGGTGCCGAGAAACACCCACAGAAACCCCAGTGTCAGACACCTGTCAGGGCACCACTGGGAGGGATGCACATATTTGGATCTGGGAGGTGTGCATACCAATGCAGTGTGGGTTTGCAAGTGAGCTTGGAAAGCACATGTGATGGGGTTCCTGGGACAGGAGTATGGTGGGACTGCTGATCCCTCTGTCCCACCAACCTGGGGATTCTGTCGCACACTGTGATGTGGATGTCAAGCTACAAACCTTGGATAGGCACTGCACTTACACAGCCATCCACAGGCAGGGACATGCCCAGCTGAGTTACATGAATGATCTCCCAGCTACTCATGAACCATCAATACAGAGGTTCCAGCCAATTCTCCCCAGCCTTGCCCCCAAGAGCTGTACCGTCTTCTTGCCCTGGTCAGAAGCATGACCAGTGTAGGTTCATTACCCAGTCTGCCCCTTATTCAATGTGAGTGGACACACACTAACCTTTGTAACCTGAGCTGAAATCTCCCAAGCACTTCAACCAAAGCACACTGTTTTAGGTAAAATATAAAACAGATTTATTAACTACAGAAAGATCGATTTTAAGTGATTAAAAGTAGCAGACATAGAGATCAAAGTTGGTTATTTAAGAAACAAAAATAAATTCACAGTCTGAGTTCTACAAACTAATCAAGCAGTGTCTCACCCTGACTGATGGTTAGGGCCCTTTGTTTTCGGTTTTTATTTTATTTAGATTCCCCCAGGAATTTATCGATGTTTATTACTACAACAAAAACAGGTCAAAATCAGTGGGGAAAAAAAATAATATTTTTCTGGGTAAATATCGGAGCTTATTTTGGTGGACGGAAGGACTGGGGAAAAAGGAATTCAGTAGATTAATGCTTTGATGAATGGAATTCAATGTGGTTTACGGCAGAACTAAAACAGAACTCAAAACACAATGCCACCTCTGAGTTTAAGAAAACAATGACAGGTTTCAGAGTAGCATACATACACTTCTTATCAAACTGTCTGTACTGAGCTATCTTGATTATCACTTCAAAAGTTTTTTTCTCTTACTTAATTGGCCTCTCAGAGTTGGTAAGACAACTCCCACCTGTTCATGCTCTCTGTATGTGTGTATATATATCTCCTCAATATATGTTACACTCTATATGCATCCAAAGAAGTGGGCTGTAGCCCACGAAAGCTTATGCTCTAATAAATTTGTTAGTCTCTAAGGTGCCACAAGTACTCCTGTTCTTTTTAAGAAAACAATATATCTCTAATCCCCAAATAAAACTTCTCATTTGAATAAACAGTTTACTGCTATAGATTTAGAATTAGTAGCCTATAAATAATATTTACATTTAATAATTGGCCCACACAATTGGCAGCGCGTACACTCAACTTCATCCTTTTCTCCTGTTTTTTTTTTTTTTAAAGCTTTCGAATACTTCCTTGTGTTCTGAAATGTATTCTGATACAGATTTTCATTTTCTTCCCATTTTAGTGCATCAGATCTTTAAAAAGTTATCTGCTAACAGCTTGAAACATGTACGTGGTGGGCATGAGATTCATCAGTACATGCAGATATGCGCACACATCTCAGAGCTTGCATGCGTGTTCATTTATTGTGTGTATCTTCTAGACTAATACATAGCTTTACTTTAACAGGCAGCTTTGCATATACACACAGACTAATAGATTATCATAATACATATTTGAATGATTCAAAAGTAGGGTGAAAAGCGGAAAAAACAAATAACACTTTTTGTAAAATCTGGGAATTTTTTGGGGTAAACTGAAAACGAAGGGGCTTACAAATGGTACAAGCAGGATACAGATTTTCAATACATAGGGTGGGACTCTTTCCTGGCCTGGGATCACCCTCCCCCAGTTCAGAGTCTTTGTCCTCCAGATGTTTATTCCAGGTATGAGTTGGGGGGACACAGAGGTGAAGTGATGATGTCACTTTCCCTCTTTTATAGTTTCTTCCAGAGTGCTGGAAAGTCCTTTGCTGTGACATGGGAGTTTGCCCCCACTGGTCAAGCCATCTTCATTGTCTACATGTTCTCTCTGAGAAGTGTCCACTGTATACAGTTCCTGGGATAGTGGATTCTTTTCTTGATGGGTGTTGATGGCCCATTAACCGCTGTCTGGCTACTCCATTGTTGTACGTGAAAGACTGGTTGTGGGTGTTTTCAACTTCACAACATAGTTCAGTAACATATACAGCAATACTTCATAACCTCACCTACAGTGATAGCATATACAATCCAACAGGATATTAATGTTCAACAGATCAAGACCTCACAAGGCATGTTTTGAACAAAGAATATATAATAATTATATCAGCATGGTGAATATGGAGGTTCCAGGGTGCTGCTTTGAGGTGCAGAGTGTCACAGCACAAGTACCATGACCTGGGTACGCTACAGAGTGCAGACTCGTCCTAAGTTACGCTGGAGGCTGAGCAGAGGATCAGGAAAGGAGCAAGGTGGCTTTTAGCCTCCATCCACCTGCGTGCTGAGCACAGCAGGATGGGACCCACAGATGAGAGGGCACAGCTAGGGCACAGTGAAGAATCAGAGATAATGGAAATACAGGAGAGTGGCCCTGAACTACAGCATCCTCCACAGCAGGGAACTGCTCGGGTGCGGATGACACTCGTCACCCATGAGTCTCCTTGGAAGCAGTTCAGGGGTTAGTGTAGACAGGGTGAGTTCCAGCTCACTGGTCAGTGCCAGCTTCTCCTGATGAGGGGTAAAGAGGTGGCAAGTTTTGAGGGAATGTTGGATCTTGTTGCTCAAGAGCATTTCCTGAGTATATGTAAGGCTGATGTAAAGCAGTGTCTATGGGATAAAGATGTAAAGTCTGTGGATGAGATGGCTTTTTAAGAAGAAGAAAAGGAGCAGGTTGACCCAGAGGTGGATTTGAGTACAGGCTTCTTTATTGCGATACTTGTTCCTCTCGACCCAGTTGTCGAGTAAGCACTGGATTAGTTACAGGACACCCTTTTTATCTACCGTATATACTCGTTCATAAGCCGAATATTTTTGATAAAAAAGTGATGCATCAAAGAGTGGGGGTTGGCTTATAAATGGGTCTACACCAAAATTTGATGATTTTAAACTCTATGGAAACATTGAATTGAATATCTAATACATTGTCGTTTTGTTTACCTGGAGCGTCTGCAGGCATGGAGCCCTTCAGCTCCCTGTGGCCACAGTTCGCCGTTCCCAGCCAATGGGAGCTGTGGAAAGTGGCGCCACTTCCCGCAGCTCCCATTGGCTGGGAATGGCAAACCGCGGCCACTGGGAGCTGAGGGGCTCCGTGCCTGTGAACGCTCCAGGTAAACAAAATGTCCAGGCCTGCTAGCAGCTTACTCTGACGGGCCGGGAGCCAAAGTTTGCCAACTCCTGAAATATAGGGTTGGCTTATGAAAGGGTCATACAATTCTTGCTATTTTTACCTATCCATCTTGGGGGGTTGGCTTATAAACAAATGGGCTAATCAGAGAATATCAGGGTTAGAAGGGACCTCAGGAGGTCATCTAGTCCAACCCCCTGCTCAAAGTAGGACCAATCCCCAGACAGATTTTTGCCCCCGATCCTTAAATGGCCCCCTGAAGGATTGAACTCACAACCCTGGGTTTAAGCCAGCCAATGCTCAAGCCAATGCTCAAACCACTGAACTAACCCTTCCCCCTGAATGAATATATACGGGTAAGTTAGTATGTAAACACCTACATCCGGTACAAAAACCCTTATTAAGTAATAAAATCACCCATACAATTAGCATACCCACCCCTATCTATTGTTCACAGCATTACGCATGTTATACAGGCATTTTTACCTTGAAAATACATTTCTTTGCAATAATCTATTGCTAAAAATTTCCCCTAATCAGCGGTTCTCAGGGGAGGGAGGAAGGGGCCATGAACCAGGGCTTGTTTATGTAGCTGGGAAAGGAAGGGAAGGGGAGATAACATTTCTTTTACCTTCTTTCACACAAAGGGTATTTATTAGACAACTACATTTCTCATGCAGCTGCAGGCCTTATCAATTCTTACAAGCAACAGGGAAGGGAAAAATATGGAAACTTCTTGATCACACAAAGAAATACTGCCTGCTTATGCCTTTATCCCTTAATGCCACATCAGCAACTTCCCAGGTCTTTACTTAACCCTAACATATCCTAACACCTTCAAACAAACTCAAGTGTCTATTGAGGGCAGGTCACACAGAGGGGTTTAAAACTGGTGGGAAGGGAGGATCCCATTTTGCCCCTAGGAAGGGAGAAGGGGGTTGGGAGCCTAAACATTCTCTTACCCAAAAACATCCCTCTACTGCTCACCCTCATCCCAAATCTCCTGTAGAAGCAGAAGAGCCCCAAAGGTGCTATCAGTGTAATGTCATGGATCACCTGAGGAATAAATGCCCTGTGCTAGGAGGAAGCAGGCAACCAATGGCTCATGTTAGTTCTGCTGCCCTCACCACTGAAAGCCCCCAAGCAATTGAAACCTATCATGTTGGTTTTGTGAGATTAGCCTCCACAGAACCAGACACGGAGCGTGTTAAGGTTGTCGAAATTAATGGCAGGGAATACTTGGGGCAGAAGGATACAGGGGCCCAGATCTCTCTGGTTAAGCAGAGTGTGGTCCCAAAGGCCAGTATGTTACCTGGCCAAATGGCAGAGATTGTGGGGGTGGGCGAAAGCAGATTCCTCGTACCACTAGCTAAAATCCATGTGGTTTGGGAAGGTTTGGAAAGTGTTTTGACTGTGGGGGTAATGGAACACCTCCTATTCGACCTGCTCCTTGGTAACGATTTTTTCCGTGTAGCTCAGGTTAAAGTATTTGCCTGCAGCAGGAGGGAGTTTTATGTTGGGACCCCTGAGGGAAAGGGTCAGGTCTCAGGAACTGCTGAGAGAATGGGAGAGAGTCTCCTTGATTCTTCTGCAGCAGGGAGAAGCCACATGCTTCCAGGGGGGAGGGTGGTTGAGACCAATTCCTGCTCTGCAGCTGGAGGCAATGCCACATCAGGAAGGGATGGGGGTGTAATGCCTGCCAGGGAGAGAACTGCCCAGGTTGTCAAGTATCAGAGGAGTAGCCGTGTTAGTCTGGATCTGTAAAAAGTGACAAAGAGTCCTGTGGCACCTTATAGACTAACAGAAGTATTGGAGCATAAGCTTTCGTGGGTGAGTACCCACTTCGTCAGATGCATGTGGGTATTCACCCACGAAAGCTTATGCTCCAATACTTCTGTTAGTCTATAAGGTGCCACAGGACTCTTTGTCACTGCCCAGGTCGTTAGCTGGCAGCAGGTCGCAGCTGAACCAGAGGCCAACCCGACTCTAGGGAGCAGAGAGAAATGTGTCCCAGAGGAGAGCCCAGAGAAGGGGCAGGGGATCTCAGAAACCACTGAGGTGGGTGAGGATTTCTGTGACTCTGTAACACAGGGAAGCAGGGTGCTTCCATGTATGTAAGGGGCTGAGACTAGCTTCTTTCCAGCAGAAGGCAACATGCCCTCAGGCGCAGAGGCAGGAGAAGTGTGGTCAGTGATTAAGGAAACTGGAAACTGTCCCAGTTGTTAGCTGGCAGAGTTTTGCAGATGAACCAGGGACACGACCCTTCCTAGGGAGCACAGAGAAATGTGTCTTAGGAGGGGGCCCAGAGGAGGAAACTGAGGAAGGAATAGTGAGGGTACAGGAATGTCTCCTCACTAGTCACTTGGGGCAGGATGCCCGGGACACTAGGAGGATGGCTGGGTCAGCATCTGTGCACCCAGGCACTCAGCCTGTGACCCAGGTTTTGAGAAGGAACTGTGTAACTGACCTCCTGGAGGGGAGCAGTCACACAGCTGACTTCTCAGGGACAGAGAAAGGGGGGCGGAGGGTACCCCAATCCAGGTCCCAGTTTTTCAGGATGCCATTTCTGATAAGTTTTTTGGAAAGTAACTGTGTCTCTTTAAATCAAGATGCAGCTCCAACACCCGTGATGACAGAGGAGTTGAGACCGGGAAATTGCCAGGTGGTACTTTGCCAGAATACAATGTCCCAACTGACAGAGAAGGGGGTGTTTTCCCCAGGCTGGTGAGACACAGAGAGCAGTTATGGGAAAGCTGCTGGGAAAAGGTGAATCTGATCGAAGGGTAAACACACCTAGCCCACAGATCATAGTCCTCTAGGAAAAGGGGGCAGGGAAGGGCTCAGTGCTGGGAGGGGGAAACACAGGGTAACCCCGAAAGGGGAGCTGGATTTTCTGCATATGTACAGTCCTGGGGTTGGGAGACTGCTCCCCAAAGGGCCAGCCGATGTGCAGGATCTCTCTGAACACCTATCTTGCCAGACCCTGAGGCACCAAAATTCCAGAAACATGATTAAATTAAGAGCCCACACAGAGGAGAACACTGGAGGGAAGGAAAAGCCAGTAACTGATTACATGGGAGAGAGTCAAAAGACACCATGGGTAATGAACAAACTAACCTCAAACTACACTATCTGAACAGAGGGGATAGTATCATAAAGATATTTGTAAACACCCATCTGTGATAAAAATCTTGGTATTAATGTCAAGTTTTGGGATAAGAATATTTTTACTGATGCTAAACCATATATCTATCTAATAGAGCTGGAAATGACCCTGAAGGGTCATCAAGTCCAGCCCTCTACCTTCACTAGCAGGACCAAGTACTGATTTTGCCCCAGATCCCTGGGTGGCCCCCTCAAGGATTAAACTCACAACCCTTGGTTTAGCAGGCCAAGGCTCAAACCACTGAGCTATCCATCCCTCCCACCGTTGTAAATAGGTTTAAAGCTTATCACAGCAGAGAAACCATAAAAAACCTGGTTTGCTGTGTGTGAATGGGGAAATTGAGGCACACTGCCTCATGGCCTTAATGGCTGGATGCCAAAAGAACTATAACACAAACTGCCTTCGAGATAGTCAGTGACTAACCCTCTTGCAGTAAACTAAGGGGGGAGGTGTGACATTCTGAACCTCGGGGGGACACCCAGCACCCCCATGTTCATCCTTATAATATGATTGTGTGGTATCTAATGCAGTTTGTCGTGTTGGGTGTCTTCAGAAGGCTCATGATGTACTAAGCATTGTTGTTATGGTAATGTTATAGTAATCGTTGTTATAGTAATGTTATGGTAACGTTATAGGTTGTAATTTCATGTATATAGTTATGAGGCTGAAAATGTGTCCTCATGGGTTAAAGCAAGCCCAGGCAAAAACTCTCCAGAAGCAGAGGGGCAGTTCACACCTCATCAGGGCATGTATGGGACAAACCAAGCCCAGTCTCACAGGAACATAGGACGCTGGCCTAGGCAGCAACAAAGGATCTGTTGGACTCTCGAGTGAGTCACCCCCTTCCTTTGGTCAGTTTGGGACTGCGATGAGGTAATGCTCACCTGACTCTGAAGCAGTGTGGGGGCAAACCCAAGAGGGAAGAAAGGACAGGATAAAAGGGAGAGACGTTTGCCATGCTCTTCCTCTCTCTTCCACCTCCATCTACAGACATCACCACCAAGCAACTGAAGCGCTGATCAAAGGGGAGAGCCTGGCTGAAGGGCAACCAGCCAGCCTGTGGTGAGAAGCATCTAAGTTTGTAAAGGTATTGAAAGTGTTAAGATCAGCTTAGAATGCATTTTGATTTTGTTTCATTTTAACAAATCCGACTTGTTATGCTTTGACTTATAATCACTTAAAATCTATCTTTGTAGTTAATAAATTTGTCTGTTTATTCTATCTGAAGCAGTGCGTTTGGTTTAAAGCATGTCAGAGACTCCCCTTGGATAACAAGCCTGGTACATATCAATTTGTTTCTTAAATTGACGAACTCATATAAGCTTGCAGCGTCCAGCGGGCATTACTGGACACTGCAAGATGGAGGTTCCTAGGGTTGTGTCTGGGACCGGAGATATCGGCTAGTGTCATTCGGTTGCACAATCCAGGGAGCACTTTACATGCCAGAGGCTGTGTGTGAACAGCCCAGGAGTGGGGGTTCTCACAGCGGAGCAGGGTAAGGCTGGCTCCCAGAATCAAGGATTGGAGTGACTCGTAGATCACCGGTCTGAATAACAACAGAGGGGAACATCACAGGTACCAATGTGAGATTTCTAAAGATAGTTACAGCACTCAACCCAAGGTTTAAGAATCTGAAGTGCCTTCCAGAATCTGAGAGGGACGAGGTGTGGAGCTTTCAGAAGTCTTAAAAGAGCAACACACCAATGTGGAAACGACAGAACCCGAACCACCAAAAAAGAAAAGCAACGTTGTGCTGGTGGCATCTGACTCAGATAATGAAAATGAACATGTGTCGGTCCGCTCTGCTCTGGTTTCTTATCGAGCAGAACCCGTCATCAGCATGGACGCATGTCCCCTGGAATGGTGGTTGAAGCATGAAGGGACATATGAATCTTAGTGCATCTGGCACGTAAATATCTGGTGATTCCAGCTACAACAGTGCCAAGAGAACGCCTGTTCCCACTGTCAAGTGACATTGTAAACAAGAACAGGGCAGTATTATCTCCTGCAAATGTAAACAAATTTGTTTGTCTGAACAAGAAGTAGGACTGAGTGGGCTTGCAGGCTCTAAAATTTTACATTGTTTTATTTTTGCATGCAGTTTTTTTGGACATAATTCTACTTTTGTAAGTTCAACTTTCATGATAAAGAGATTGCGCTACAGTACTTGTATTAGGTGAATTGAAAAGTACTATTTCTGTTGGTTTTTTACAGTGCAAATATTTGTAATCAAAAATAAATATAAAGTGAGCATTGTACACGTTGTATTCTGTGTTGTAATTGAAATCAATATATTTGAAAATGTAGAAAACATCAAAAATATTTAAATAAATGGTAATTTATTATTGTTTAACAGTGCGATTAATCGTGATTAATTTTTTTAATTGCTTAATTTTGTTAACAGCCCTAGTTAAAACACAACCACAACCACAAACTCCTGTGGCTCATTGGCCACATCTACGCTAGGAGAAAAGGTGTGTTGGCAACGTGTTAGCTAGCCTGTTATTATCCTTGGCTGTTTGTATTGTGGTTGTGCTTAGGAGCCCCAGTCATGGGCCACGACCCCATTGTGCTGGGTGCTGTACATTATTTAACAGGTATATTTTGATAACACCTAGAAGCCCCAGTCATGGCCCAGGACATTGTGATAGGTACTGTACATTATGTATTAGGAGTATTACAGTAGTTTCTAGGAGTCCCAGTCATGGACAAGGACCCCATTGTGCTGGATGCTGTACGGCCAAAGAGCAAAAAGAGGGTTCCTACCCCAGAGAGCTGACAATCTAAATCCAACCCGTGTTCAAACCATAGTGTGGACATGATCAACAGGAGTTTTAACCGGTGGTCGCTGGTCGAGGTAAACACTGGCTCCCCAGGAGGGTTTACACTAACACCTGTTCACACTGCAATCACATGGCCAGACTGTAGCTAACCCGTGTCCCAAACCCACTTCCGCCCTGGTGAGACATGGCAAGGGGTAGGATTGCCAGTTTTGGCTGGCCGTATTTCTGGAGGTTTTGTCACATGGCATAATCTTTAATTAAAGATTAATCTTTAATTCCTGGAGACTCCAGGACAATCCTGGGAGGTTGGCAACTCTACTCAGGGGAGCTCCTCAGAGGGTCTCAGCTCCATCCCGGAGCCGGGACGGCCAAAGGAGGCTTTGAGAAGCAGAGGGAGCTCCAAGAACGGGGGGAATTACTAGCCCCTAAGCCACACTGCACTAGAACACACCGGCTGGCCCTGACAGCTGACTCGGGCCGGGGCTGCAGTGTAGCTGGAGCCTGGGATCTGTGACCTTCCCCCTTTGCAGGGTCCCAGATCCTGGGCTCCAGCCCGAGGGTGAATGTGTCCCCTGCAATGTCACAGCCCAGCAGCTCTAGCCCAGGTCAGCTGATCCAGGCCAGCTGCAGAGGGTCTTTTGCAGCGTAGACGTATGCAGAGTGGCCCGCTGGCCCCAGAGCAGCCCTGGCTTGTGCCCCCTGGTGCCATCACCCTGCTGGGCACTGCAGCAGCAGGCAGAGGATGGGAGGTGTCCTCAGGCCTGGCCTACCCCAGCCCAGCCTGGTATGTCCTCTGCTCTGGGATCATTCATCAGGTGGGGGGCTGATGCTCGGGGAGGGTAGCCAGCACCAAGGGGACACAGGGCAGCAACCAGCTAGGGCCACAACATGCACACGCTGTGCCCCACACTAGCTTCCCAGAGGCAGGCTCCTCCAGCCAGGGATCCCAATCAGAGCCCTTACCCCTGAGCCTGCCAGGCCGGCCAGGAGGAAGAGGGGTGCAGCAGACAGAGCCGCCTAGGCCTGCCCCATAAAAACAAGCCAAGCCCCGAACCATCAGTCCCCTGCTATCCCAGACCTGGGCTCCCCCACACCCAGATCTGCTGGTGCCCCTCACTCCTGACCCCCAGCCTGCTGTTATCCCAGCTCACTGTGGCCTCGCTCTCAAACACCCCCATAATCCTTCAAGGGAGGGCAAGCGTGTGAGCCATGGGGAGGCTGGGGTGCAAGGAGCCGGTGGAGACAGACTGAGGGGGGAGGGAAGGGAGACTGTCAGGAGGAAGGGCCCTTTCTCCCTTCCCCCACCCTGGGCCAGGGTGGCAAGTGCCAGTTTCCTGATTACATCAGTTGGGAAAAGGAGGCGGCAGAACAGCCCATCCTCCCCAGGCCTGCCAGTGCCGCGCCCACCTGTGGGCCCAAAGCGGAAGGGCAGCTCCAGATCCTGCCCCACACTTACCGTCAGTGAGAGCGTGTATGAGCAACCCCCCAGCCCCGAGGTACGACTCTGCCTCCACTTCCCTTAGCAAGGAAGGGAAAGGTCACGGGAGCGTTTCAGAGCCCTGGCCCAGGCTCAGCAAAGGGCTTGATTCTGAACTAGGAGAGCAGGGGGCTGCGGGTCAGGATTGAGGGGCACTGGCAGAGCTGGGGCTGCGGGAGGAACTCAGGGCTGCATATCAGGGGGCGAGGGGTCAGGATTGAGGGGCACTGGCAGAGTTGTGGGGTGGAAGAGCCCAGAGCTGGCCTAGCAGGGAGCATAGGCAGAGATTGAGGGGGGGCATGTAGGGGTGTTGTCCCCACACACTGTATACCAGAGGTTTCAAACTGTGGGGTGCGCCCCCCTAGTGGGGCACAGAGGAACATTCGCTGGGGCGAGCGGTGATGCCAGGTGGCTCGGGCCAGCTAGCCAGCCCCATGCGGCAGGGCTTGGGGAGGGAGCGCCATCTCCAACCCCCAACTACTCATTAAGTATACTGTAATTTAGTACCGCTAACCATTGGTAAATCCGGAATTTAGACCGCTACTTATTATTAATAGTATTAAGCCCCTTGCCCCCAAATAAAGAAGTCAGACGACGCCTATGATATGAAGCTGTGGGTCAGGACTGAGGGGCACCCACAGAACTGCAGGGGGAGCCCAGGGCTGGAATAGCAGGGGGCTGTGGGTTGGGATTGAGGGACACTGGCAGAGCTGTGGAGCGTGGGGTAGATCCTTGCAGTTCAGCTTCCTACTTCCCTCCTGGAACCGCAGGTCAGAGAAGGGGAGGGCAGATCCCTTCAGGCCTCCCGAGCCCCCTGTTGCTGTGACGCAGGTGACAGGCTCCGGCAGCTCCCGGATGGGCGGGGCCGGTGCTGAGCTCCGAGCATTGACTCTCGTTTACGTACTGGGGTGTGCACCTGGGGAAGGAGCGGGGAGTGTTGCTCAATGAGGAGCAGGGAGAATCGTGCCTAAGGGCTGGATCCTCCTGGAGATCCCACTTGACTGCAAGCCCTGCACGCATGGCCCCGGGGCTCCCCCCACTGCTCCAGCCGCCCCTTGGCCTCTCTGCTCAGACTGACACCCCAGGGCCAGTGAGGACCAAGTCCCCTACCCTGCCCCCCTGAGTCAGCCAGCGCCCCGCCTTGGCGCCAGATCAGAGCCAGTGCCCCCTAGAGGGGAAAGGCCCCGTGTCCCATTCTCCGCCCCATGAGCCAAGCAGTCCCCCACCCTGAGGCTGGATTGGAGCCGGCACCCCCTAGAGGGGAAAGGCCCCATATCCCATTCTTCACCCCCATGAACCAGCCAGCACTCTGCTCTGGGGCCAGATCAGCGTTGGCGCCCCCTAGAGGGGAAAGGCCCCATGTCTCATTCCCTGCCCCCCGAGCCAGCCAGTGCCTAGGGTGACCAGATGTCCCGATTTTATAGGGACAGTCCCGATTTTTGGGTCTTTTTCTCATATAGGCTCCTATTACCCCTCACCCCCATCCCAATTTTTCACATTTGCTGTCTGATTACCCATCCGGGGCCCAGATCAGAGCTGGCGCTCTCTAGAGGGAAAAGGCCCCATGTCTCATTCCCTGCCTCCCTGAGCCAGCCAGTGCCCTGCCCTGGGGCCAGATCAGAGCCAGTGCCCCCTAGAGGGGAAAGGCCCCGTGTCCCATTCTCCGCCCCCTGAGCCAAGCAGTCCTCCATCCTGAGGCTGGATTGGAGCCAGCACCCCCTAGAGGGGAAAGGCCCCATATCCCATTCTTCACCCCCATGAACCAGCCAGTGCCCCGCTCTGGGGCTGGATTGGAGCTGATGCCCCTTAGAGGTTAAAAGCTCCTGCCATGGCCCATCAGCTATGTTCCGTGGTGTCTCTAAAGTGGACGCTATTCACCCATTCCTCTTGCCTGCCAGCAGAGAGCCAACCACGGAGGACTGGTTGGAAGCCAGGCCCTGTCTGATTTTCTTGCCCCCAGGAGATGTGTCCTTTCCCGACCACATAATCAGCGGTCACTTTGGCAGTGCCAATGGAAACTGTCTGGGTACAACTGTACTGGCTCCCCCAGCTGTGTACAAGCTGCAGAATCCCCTTTATTCTTCTTATCTGTTCCCTCGCTAGCTCCTATCTTCCTCCCCCCCATGCCTGGGACACCCCCGTCTGCTCTCCTCCAGTCCTCAGGACACCCCCAACTACTCCCCTCCCAGTCCTTGGGATGCCCTGTCTGCTCTCCCCACCCAGTCCTCAGGATACCTATGTCTGCTCCCCTTAGAACTTGGGATGCCCCCCTCTGCTCCCCTGCTTGTCCTTGGGACACTCCCATCTGCTCCCCCCAGTGCCTGAGATGCCCTGTCTGGGCCCCCTGGGTGCCCAGGAGACCCATCTGCTCCCCCTGGGATGCCCCCATATGCACCCTCCCAGCACTCAGGATGCCCTCGTCTGCTCCTGCCAGCACCCAGGATGACCCCCCCTCTGCTTCCCCCCCCAGTGCCCAGGATGCCCTGTCTACACCCTCCTGGTCCTTGGGATGCCCCCGTCTGCACCCCTTGGCTCCCAAGGTACCCCATCTGCTCCCCCAGTTTGTAGCTCTGCTGATGGCTTGTTCTGTTAGGCGCTGTCTGCACCGGGGCTCACACACAGTAGCAGCGTGTCTGTGGGTGGGTGCAGCTCTGAACTGATGCCCAGGCTCATCCCTTCCCCTGCCCCCTGGCTCATCCCGCCCATGCCCCCCATCCCTCCATGGCGATAACCCAACGGCTTCTGCAGCCAGTTCTTCTGCCTCCACTCCAGCTTCCCCAGGACTTTCCTTGCTGCGCTGAGGAACTGAGATTCCTAGGAAGCTGGTGAGTCACAAGGCCTGGGGGTATGATCTGAGCCAACAGGTGGGATATAAAGGCCCTAGTCAAGCTGCAGGTAGAGGATCGCGGCACCTCCTAGAATTGCCCTGAAGGACACAGGATGAGGCTGCGTGAGTAAGGGCTGCTACGGGGAAGGAGGGTTGCGTTCCACTGCGCCAGTGGCCGTGCTGCTCCCCAGCATCAGTCGCACAGGCTGCTGGGGTGAGGAGTTTGTCTGTGCTCAGCTGGAGGGGAAGGATTCACCCCAGCATTACATAGAGGCTGGGCACGCCAGTGGAGCAGGGGTTAAGGGAAGGGGCTGTCACTCCAGGGCTTTCACTCGGGGCTGCGTGGTCGAAGGAGCTCAGCTGTCCTAGAGGCACCTGACTCAGCGCTGCCCTCAGGACGCAGGTTTCTCCTCCTAGACTTTAGTGCATTTGACCCATCATTAGAACGGGGCATAGGGCTGCAGAACTGTGAAGGGGGAATCCCAGGGCTGGGTTAGCAGGGGGCAGTGGATTGGGACTGAGGGGCAGGAGGGCATCAAGACCCTGCTCTGGGATCGTGCCAGGGCTGGGTTCCTTCCTTCCTTCCTTCCTTCCTTCCTTCCTGGTGCAACGGGCAGGGATTGTCCTGTGCAGGGGAGCCAGGACTGGCACTTCTGTAGGCATCCATAGGCAAAGCAGCTGCCCTGCTCTGGGTGGGTGCTGTGATCTCACCTTGGCTGGGGCAAGAGGCTGTGATCATGCAGGATCCCATTGGGCTGGGATCCGCTCTCCCCAGGAAACCCTTCTGTGGTGAGCCCATGCCATCCCTCAGTGGGGAGGGGTCGGGCAGGTGTGAAGGACAATAGATGAGTCATGGAATAACCAAGAGGTACCTCCCTGCAGCCACCAACTTATAGATGACGGGCCTGATCCTGTGTGAGCAGCTCAGGAGCGGGCCCATAAGGGCCAGATTCTTTTCTCAGCCCCTCCTTCGCCCCCAAAAGTCAGTGGATTTGCCTGGGCCCATGAATGAAAGGCCATGTTGTGGGGCTTTCCCAGAAATGCTCCCTCCCCATTTGGCCCATGCTCCGGCTCCCTGGGGGATGGGGAGATGTGTGCTGTGAGAGTGGGGGCAAGGCTGGCAGGTGAATTCCTCATAGCTGGTGCAAATGGCCCATTCACACCAGCTGGGGATCTGGCCGCATTGACTCCAATGGAGCTATGGGCTTCTGAAGACCTGGGTTCTGATCCCAGCTTTGACCTTGGGTAAGGTCTGAATCTTCCTTGTGCCTCAGTTTCCCCTCAAGCTGTAGAGCGGAGAGAATCTGTTGCTGTCTCACAAGTGACTAAATCTATTTCTGATTGTGACGTGCTCTGATGCTACAGCTAGGCAGGTTGTAAAAGTAGAGGGACGTGCACATAAAAATTACTCAGGCCAGGGAGTTAAGATGCAGAGAGATTCCTTACTTCTCTCTCTGAAACTTCTGCTGCATGGGTCTGTCTCGCTGCTGTGAATAACCGTTAACGATCCAAGATGCTGGATTTGCATGGGACACAGATGTCTGGGACTATGATGGAGGTAGTGTGAAAGTCAGGGCTGTGACCCATCAAGAAATGAAGCACAGTAGTCAAATGGAAAGAGCTGGTGTAATACATACAAGGGAGACCTAGAGGCCTCAGAAGGCAGGGGAGAGGCCAAGCAAACCAATGTGGCCCTGCTCTCTTTTGTTCTGTGTCTGTGCAGCGCCAGACACAATGGGACCCTGGTCCCAGACTGGAGCCTTTCAGGCCCTACCACAATACAGATAATTAATATCAGATCAGAAGAGTTGGCAGCACTGTGCTTCCAAATGGCTCAGAAAAGTTATCCCAGAATGTGGGTTAGATTTAGCCTGCTAAAATCTTTCTCAACTCATTCATGTTGACTTTAATGAGGTTATAAGACAGGGTTTAAACCCAAATCTTTCCCCTTTTTGCCATTCAGAAAGCCAAGATAATTGTCTGCATGAATATCTCATCTACTTTATCTCTCTTATCGAACTACGGCTCCATCCCACATTTGTCAGCAAATGTAGCTCTGTTAATATCATTGATCTCAATGATAATAATCACCACTATTATTCTGACAGCACCCAGCCATGATGTGCTAGCTGCTGAGTCATTACCTAAGTTATAGCAACACCTGAGATTGCTAAAACTGAATGAGATGGAAAAAATGGAAAAGGCATTTCTCTCGTTGTTTTCTTTCTATCTTTGGGGGCTTTATGTATGCTAGTCAGTTTCACTCTTGCATTGTGAGTCAATTTCACTTCTTGCAGTTAGGGGAGATACAAGAGCTGCTTCCATGTTTGGTTGGCTGTGAATATTTATGATCCTCTTCCATGAAATCCCTTCACTGGTGAATTTTCCACAATGGCCACCCTGAGCCTTCTTGGGGGCAGGTGGGTGGGTGAGCAAGATGTCATTTAAAATCAACGAGATGAAATATCCTGAGTAAAACTGTTTTCATGGATTGTAAGGCCAGGCGGGACTGCAGGATCATAAAGTCCAGAGAACCTCCCCCAGAGACTGCAAAGTAGAAACCTCGGTTTCATTTGTCCTCCTCTGGCTGAGGACAAGGAAATTGCCTGGCTTAGGGATAGAAGGAATCCACATCTGCCCGGGGTAACAGAATGTTAATCGGGAATCAGAGGGAAGGAGGTGGAAGAAACCCACCCCTGCAGATAGACACCAGTTATTATGGTGGAAATCAACACAGACGCTTATGACAGGTGGTGAGCTGGGGCTAGAATTTGCATCCTTCTGCCCCAAAATCACAGGCCTCTGCCATTGCAGGGGAGCACCTGTAGCTGGCAGCAGTTGCAGGTCCCTTATTCAGTCTGTGCACTCTTGCACTGTTGGCATGTATTGCTGGGCTTTACCGGGAGGTCTCTGGGGCCAATGGAGGGCTGGAAGGGCCCTCAAGAGAGATCCCTGACAGGTGTCAGTCTAATCTGTTCTTAAAAACCGCCAAGTATGGGGATGCCACAGGCTCTCCTGATGCCCTGTTCCAGAGCTTCACTAGCCTCAGAGATATTCCTAGTATCTAACCTGAATCTCCTGTGCTGCAAACTAAGCCAAGCGCTTCCCGCCCTACAAACTAAGCCAAGTGCTTCCTGCCCTGGGACGCAGGGAACAACTGATCACTAGCCTCTCTAGAACAGCCTTGGACATATTGATGGAAGGGAGCTGTGTGCAGTGGGAGGAGGGAGCATGTGTCTGAGGTCTTGGGGTGGGAGGCAGCTGGAGGGATCTTTTGGGGCCAGGGTGACTGGGGGGATGTAGGGAAGATGAGCTGCCCCAGATCAGCTTGGATGACTGGAGGATTGGATGGTGGGAACAGAAGGGAGCTCTTTTATAGCCCTGCCCTCTTTCCCAGCATTCATTACTGCCTAACCTACAGCTTCCCATCAGTCCTAGGAACTACGCCTCCCAGAATTCCCTAGGAACAGGCTAGCCTCCCTTAAAGGACCAGTTAAGCCACTATTATTCGTCCCCCTCCCTGCCTGATTGAATATGTGTGTGCTCAGTGGGGAGAGGTCCCCAGGGCCCCCTTGGGAGTGATGTCATCAGGTCCAGTCAGCCAATCAGAATGTGACTTTGGACTATGTGTGTTCCCCTCTGGAGGGACAGGGAGGTAACTCCGGTGTGTTGTCCCCTGTGCAGGACGGAGTGACGTCTTGTCCCTGACCTCAGTGCTAGCTGTGCTCTGGTCCCTGGCCCAGGGGCGCCCTGGCCCCGCGTGCAATGCCGAGTGGCCCAATGCTCAGGACATCACAGGACACCTGAAGAACTGCCTGGAACACCTGCATAAGCTGTTCCTGGTACGAGAGGGGCTTGCCATCCCCCCATGGGACCCACCCTCGCTTGGGCCCTCCCCATGGGACCCCCCACCCTGGCCATCTTCCCCCAATGGGCCACCCACCCTGCTCAGATCCCCTCCATGTGATCCCTGCCTTGACCATCTCCATCCCAGGGACCACCCTGCTCAGGTCCTCTGTCCCGCGTGCCCCCCCCACACCTGCCCCCTATGGGACCCCCCCATCCTGGCCATCTCTCCCACTGGTCAGGCCCTCCCCTGCTTCATGGGAACCCCATCCTGGCCATTCCCCGCCATGGGACCCCCACTCTGCTCAGCCCCCCTTTGGGATGCTCGCCCTGACCATCTTTATTCCCATGGGGCCACCCTGCTCACGTCCTCCCTCATAGGCCCCCCCACCCCACTCAGACCCTCCCAGGGCCCCCACTCGCCCATCCCCTCATCATGCATCTCCACGCTTGCAGGAAGAGGGTTACAAAGACGGAGAAAAGAGGAGCCGTGTCTGCCTCCCGACGAGCAGCGAGGCCAGTGACGGGGCCACGCAGCTGGTAAGGAGACCCATGGACCTTCCCAGCGTGGGCAGGAGATGCCCGGTGACTTGGAGGGGCAAGGCTGGGCCCCCGGCAGGATCGAGATCTTCCAGCCTAATGCCAGGTCATTGGCCTCTCAGGGGTCGCACTTGGGACCTGCAAGCCCGCACTTCTCCTGCCTGAGCTAAGGGGCCCTGCTGCGTTGTCTGAGACTGCAGCCAATCTCTACAGGAAACCCAGCCCTCACAGGAGGGGACAGAGCCCTGCACTGCGTGGGGGTGGGTTATGCTTCCCTTCCCCTGGGTCTGGTAGGCTGCCGGACTCCTGCCTCTTAGCCCATGTCTCCCTCCAAAGGGAGCGGGGGCAAAACACCCTGGGGCTTGGTTCTCCCACTGGTGCTGCCTCATATCAGCTCCTGCCATGGGGGAATCGGTCAGAGCCCCGACCCTCCTGTTTTGAAAGGCGGATTGCCTCAGAGCCTGTTTCACTCTGAGGTATGGGAGGTCCGAGGTGGGGACTGAGGAGGTGCTGGAGGGCTCATTACAGCTAACAAAGTCTCGTTGTGGGATCATCACCCCCTGTTGGCAGAGGGGGAAACTGAGGCATGGGCAGGGATAGGGACTTTCCTGAGGCCATGTGGTGAGCTTGGAATGGAACCCAGGAGTCCTGGCTCATAGGCCCAATAACTAGACAGCCAATAACTAACCATAAAGCAGGAGCAAGACTCCCCAAAGTGGCCAGTCAGGGCTCCGCTGTGCCAGGGGCTGTACAGACAGAATAAAGAGCAGGACTGTGGATTGGGTCCTTTCTGGAGCTCCCTGGACAAGGGCGGGAGCTAACTCTGCGAGTGCTGACCCAGCTCCTCTTCCATGCCACAGGACACGATCAGCACCCGGCTGTGCCAGTACAATGCCTGCTTGAGGCACCTGGCAAACAGCTTCTGGGGGACCAACCAGCTGCCGCTCAGCATCACCAGTGGCATGAGCCTCTGCCAGCGCCAGCTCTCCCACCTCAGAAACACCATCAGCAAGATGAAGGTAAAGGAGCCCATACCCCTTCCCTGGGACAGTGCTGTAGCCTGCAGATAAACCACGGGAGAAACCATTGCTGTCTTTAGCTGTGGGGGGAAGCAGAGCTGACATGTCTCTGCAGGTGGTTTATTCTGCATGTGATTATCACTGTGGATGGGTATGCGGAGTGCTGGTGCCTTGTGGATAAAGCCCTAGGCTGGGATCCAGGAGATAGCGGTTCAAGTTTTGGCTCTACCACAGGCTCCCTGTGAGACCTTGATCTCAGGGCTGGATTAAGGCAGCCCTGAATACCCCCCTCTCCCTGTGGTGGTAAGAAGGGCCTCTCTTGAGAGGGGGTGGAGTCCCCCCGGCCAGCGGGGTCACTCTCCTTGGGAGATGGGGAACAAGGGCAAAAATAGTCTGTGATCATGTCATCGAAGCCTGTATCATGATGCACATGGCTAAGGGAGCTGAATGAAGGTTTCAGGGGCAGCTTTAATTCTGCTATTTCCTAACTGTTGAATGATTGACTTTGTGACCTTCACATTCTTTTAATGTAGCTTTTATGGAAGTAATTTCCTAGGAACTTTAAAAATTACTGGGGGGGAGGGGGGGACAGATCTCCCCCCGTGGAACCATTTTGACCCTAGCCTCAGTCATCAGCAGGGTTGGAACATTCAGCTCCACCACACAGAGCTCTGCCTCTGGCGCTAGCGGAATTGGTGGGTGCAGTGGTAGGCTGTTGTCGTCCAAGAGAATCAGGCACTAAGAACATAAGAACGGCCCTACTCGGTCAGACCAATGGTCCATCTAGCCCAGTATCCTGTCTTCCGACAGTGGCCAATGCCAGGTGCTTCAGAGGGCATGAACAGAACAGGGCACATATCGAAGGATCCAGCCCCTGTCGCCCAGTCCTGGCGTCTGGCAAGCAGAGGGTTAGGGACACCCAGAGCATGGGGTTGTGTCTCTGACCATCTTGGCTAATAGCCATCAATGGACCTACCCTCTATGAACTTATCTAATTCTTTTCTGAACCCCGTTCTACTTCTGGCCTTCACAACATCCCCTGGCAAGGAGTTCCACAGCGTGACTGTGTGTTGTGTGAAGAGGGGGTTAGGCCACGTGGCCAGTGGGTTTTACAGCTATTGGATGGCAGCAGAGGAATAGTGAGACTCAGGATGCCTGGGTTCCATTGCAGGCTCTGGAGGGGATAGACCCTAGTGGGTATAGACCCTACTGCCCTGTCCCCCCTTTGCACCCTCTGACTACTGCAACTCCTTCACCCTATCCACTCTCAGGCGGCGTCTGCCTCCCCCTCCACGATGCCTGGGCACCAACAGGGGACCCTGGGGAGTACGGGAGAGACAGGTTCCCTGCTCTCAGTTCCAGCAATGCAGTGACTCCTGGCAGCCAAGAGCAGAAATTGTAGGGAAAGTGCTGCTTCCCTGGGCTGGTTTGAGCATGCTCAGTGCAGACAGAATCACTGGACATTTTAGCTGCCTAATTCTTAGTCTCTACTGAGCATATGCAAGATGTATATGTAGGTCAAATTTAGGTGGATTTTCACAGGCACAAAGTCCTGCCCCCTTGCAAGTGCTCCTCTAACCACTAGGCCACACGCCTCTCCTAGGGTCAAGAACAGAAGCCAGGAGTCGAGATCCCCTAACGTTCTCCTGCTGTGTGACCCGCCATGAAGGCTATGCTGTGACGAGAGCTGGGAAGATGATAGATTTTTTTGGTTCATTGGTCACTCGAAAAGTTGGGGAAAAAAAGGTCTGTGTCAGGTTGGCCCCAAGCCAAACATTTCCAAAATTTGTGGTGGATGGAAAAAATAAAAAAGAAAAGATTTGTTTCGGGTCAAATCATGCGTTTTGTTCTGACAACGTTGAACCCTTTTGTTTTGATTTTGACCATTTTTGAATATTTACAAAATAAAATGAAAGGGCATTTTTTAACGAAAAGTCTTTTTAAACTGAAAAATCAAAATGTTTTGAGTTGTTGAGCCTTTTTTTCATTCCCCCCCCCCAAACGAACAATTTGGTGAAACCAACACAAATTCATGAAATATTTCCGGCTCATTGAATTTGCATTTTTCTCCAGACGAAGAAAGTTTTGGCTGAAAAATATCACCAAGTTCTAGTCAAGCCTCTAGAGTCACCGATTTAATGTTATTGCTGTAACACCTGAGAAAGGGAGCTGTGGGGAAGATCTAAAGACCAAAGGTTCAAACGTCCATGTCTTCATGGGCGTCATGGGCTTTTCTGTTTATCTCTTTCCCCGATTTATAAACCTGGTTTATTTCATTTGCACGACGCAGACTTGCCCTTTCCAAGTGGTTTGATGGCTGGAGAATGTTGTGATCTGTCAGGCATAGGGAGTGACCTGCAGCAAAATCCAGGTGTTCTGTAGTTTGGTGACTTTTGGAGGGGCGACCTCCTGACATTTCATTCTCCCTCTCTGTCTCTTTGTTCTGCCCAGCAGCCACCAGCAGCACCGTACCCGTCCTTCTGCGAAGTGGCCTGGCCCTTTGCTGGCACCGGCTGGAGGGAGATCACCACCGGGCCCCAGCTCTCCAAGGAGCTTCTTGAGTACTTGAAGCAACTGCAATTCCCCTGTGGCTGAAGACACACTTTTGTGCAGCTAGTGTGTGTGTGTGTGCAAAAGGTGGGGGTGGGGGTGAGTGTGTTTGTGCATTGCTCTGTGTATGTGTGTGCACGTGTGCGCAGGAACAGTTGAGACCGTGGGTCGACTGTTCCAACATGCCTATGTGATGAAGTCATTTCAGCTCCAGACTTTCATTGTTTTCAACAGAAGTGAGACGCCCCCTTTGTGGCTCTGGGCCTAAGTCCCATCTCTGAAAGAGACAGACACAGGTGCTCGGTCCCACTGAGACTCTGGCTCATGAGGGCCTGAATCACTTTTGAAGAGAGGATTTAGGAGCCTGGGTCACTTGGATGCTTTGGAAAACGCACCCAGTGCTCCAAGCCCAGCTGGAAACCAAAAGCACCTTTGAAGCGAGGAATGTGGCTCACGAGAACAAGAGGACTATGCTCTCCTGCGCCCCTTGGTGCGTGACTGCGCATCTCTACATCCATGCTACTAATAATTATATTTAATATCTATTGCCTCTTTCACCTTCCCACCGGGGTGTGGCCCCACGAGGTGGCTTTGGTGGCGAGTATATTTTTAAATAAAACACACAGCTTTTCTAGTACTGCGACCATGGTATACCTGCATCTCATCCCTTTGGCTCATTTGCACACAACAGGCCGGCTGGCTGGCTCGATATACCGCAGCGGAATATGCTCAGCCCTCCACTTGGCCAATCCGAGCGCTGCCTGCTAATTTCCCCTTGCCTCTGAAGCGTACCACTGGAAGGCCAGGCCAATGGGTGGCGCCCCCAGCTGTCAAGCTACTGTTGGGTGGACTATACCACCTGGAGGGTGGAGTGGGGCTGCCCCACTGGCTATGGTGCTAAATATGGGGACTCCTTAGGGCAAGAAGAGAGATGGAGTGGGGGGCAGTGAGGGGCAGAGGGAGGCATCTGCTGGTGTTATGGGATCTCTCATGTACATGTATGTAGATCATACTAGGATCTTGGCCTAGGAAATCCTTGAGTCAGGTCCCTCCAGGGGAATTCAATGTGACAACAACTTGTGTGGGGGGTAACTAGATCTGGATAATGACCCCTCAAGGCGTTATTTACCCGTGTGCCCCTACATTTACCACCCAGGGAGGTAACCGGACCAGTGGAATCACCCCTTCCACTCCACTTCTGGCTGCAGGCACTCTGGGAGGTGAGAAGGAGAGGCCAGGAAGCCAAAGTTTTCAGACTTTATTTACTGTTGGAAGAGGCAGCGGCTGCTGTGAGGGGGACCGAGTCGAGGGAGTGGGGAGAAGGGACCCCCCACAGATCAGCTCTTCCCTGTACATTTCAGAAGATCCGAGCCTGGGATGGTCACAGGCTACAGACAGTCAAGTGGGGAGAGGGAGGAACAAAGGGGATGAGAGAGGGAGACAGAAGGAAAATCCAGAGAGAACAGACTGTGGCGATGAATGGGGTGTATTGGGAGATAGCTAGATAGAGGCTATGTATTGGGGATGCATGGATAGATAATAATAATCCCTAGCTCATCTACAGCCCTTTCCATCAGCAGATCTTTAGTGCTTTACAAAGCAGGTCAGGATCATTATCCCCATTTTGTGAATGGGGAAAATGAGGCATAGAGCTAGAACGTCTCTTGATCAAGGACGCCTAGCAGCAGAACCTAGGTCTCTGTGAGGCCCAGTCCACTGTGCTAACCACTAGGCTACACTGCCTCCCAGGTCAGTCCCTTGATAGATGCTGTGTGTGGGATTGATAGCGAGGTAGAAGGGAGTGCATGAGGATGGTTATATACGGAGGGGGAAAGAGAGAGAGAGAGACAGATATTCCCCCCCACTCAAAGCGTCACAGCCAAGCAGCACTCCGCGGGCACCCTGTTCAGTGCCTGTGGCACCAGGGCATACCATGCAAGTGTCACTGGGCGTGGAGAGGGCTGGTTCACACTCTGGGGTCGTTGACGTGGCCCATGAAGATGGGGAAGCTGTGGTCGTCATTCCACAGCACGAAGAGGAAGGGCTGCTGCACGTCGAAGACCCAGGCAGTGCGGGCCACCGAAAAGGCCGTGGCAGCTGCGGCCTCCACCCCTTCCTCGTTCAGCTCCAGCATGGCTCGGTGCTGGGCGCTCGTCACCAACAGATCTTCTGCCTCTGAGATGCCGCACAAGTTCGAGTCATAGAAAATGCCGTAGTCTGGAGAACAGGCAGAGAAGGGAGGAGGTAGGAGCCACCCCTTAGTGCCCAGGAGTCTGCCCCAGTCCTGGAGACCCTCCCCCCCGGTTAGAGACCAGTGCCAGCGATCAACCATGGAGATGGGCCACTCAGAACCAGGGGAGCCCATGATATGTCCAGTGGTCTCATGGGACCAAGAGACATGGGACTGATTAGCTATGGGAATGGGTCATTCCAAACCAAGGGAGCCTGTGATGTGTCCAAAAGTCAAATGGAGCCAATGGACATTGGTGTGATGGATCGGCCATGGAGATGGGTCACTCAGAACCAGGTGTCATGATCCACCCAGCAATCTCACATATCCATCAGACATGGGATACATCAATCAAGGAAATGGGTCACTCAGAACCCGGGAGCTGCAGGGGGCGGGGGTCCATGGTGTGTCCACTGGTCTCACAGACCCAACAGACACTGGCGTGGTGGATTAGCCATGGGAATGGGTCCCTCAGAAGCAGCAGTCTGATGCCACCCCTCAGGAAATGACAGCATTGCTCATCCATTCTCCTCCAGGAAGTGATGTCACAACCCAACACTCCTGCTCTGATGTTCCTTCCTGCCCAGAGGGGGAGTGGGCTCTCTTGCCTCTTCCCCTCCCACCCCTCGTACCCCCCAGCCCAGCCCCCACTGCCGCCATCCACCACCCGCCCAGCACCATCCTTACCCATCTCCCCCAAGATGTCCAAGAGGTTCTGGGAGCTGTCCAGCTTCAACTTGGGCAGGCTCACCACGGTGGGCTTGAAGGGGGCGCCCATCAGCTTCTTCATCACCGCAGCGAAGGTCTCTTTGGTTAGCTTCTGCTGCACCTCAGCGAGCATCTGGGACACGTGCTGGGGCACGATGACTATGAGGCTCACGTTGTGGGACAGCTGCAGCCGGCCAACCTTGGGGGAAGACGACACAAAGGCCTCTCTGTGCTGAGGGCTTGTCCTGAGCCCCAATCAAATGTCCCCTTCTCCCGTCCGTCCCTTCATGTGCCACAGCTGGGTCCTCATCACCCCATCCCCCTATTCCCCTTCCAATGGGACCTCCAAGCCACCCGTGGGCGTGAACCAGCATCATGCCACTGACTGCCGTCTTGGTCAGCTGGGTATCAGGCCCCTTGTGCCTACACCTACCCTGCACCACCAACTGCAACCCCTGCGAGCCAGGGAATGGGTACATGGTGCCTTTGATGTCCCACTCCCCATCCCTGGGACAGCATCCATTTCTCCCACATGCTTTTGTGTCCCCAAGTCCCGCCCCCTTCCCGTTCTTGGTCCTGCCCACTCCCACGCCTGGGCAATTAGGGCTGAGCGACACTTTTTCATCAAACCATTTTCTTCCCCAAGAGAGCTGGCATTTTTCAACCACGTTTCCTCCAAAACTTCCTGCCAAACATATTTTTGGACAAAACAGTGGAAAATGAATATTTTCCATTAAATGATTTCAGGTTTCAAAAGCCAAAAATGTTTCTCTCTGACTTTTTTTTTAAAACTGAAAACCAATATTTTTTGCCAAAATCAAATTAAAAAATGTGTTTAAAACAAACAAACAAACAAACAAACAAACAAACAAACCCACTTATTTTTTATGTAAACTGTTTTTTTAACCAAAACCTGTTTTGTTCAAACCAAAAACCAATTTGGTTTCTTACTGAAATTTTTCCCCCGAATAAACAACTGATTTCCTTTTTAACAGAAAACGGATTTTTTTAAACCAAAAAGCAATTCGATTGTTGTTCTTGCCAAAAACATGTTTACTTTCTACCCAAAAACTAATTAAAAGGACAAAAAAAAATGTCTTAAAGAAAACCAATTAAAAAAAAAAATTCTTGCCAGAAACCAATTTTCGTTCTAAACAAAATGCAGTTGTTTTAGAGCACTAAACTCAGTTTTTTCCCTGCTAACAACTGATTTGCTTTCTAACAAAAAAACCTGATTTGCTAACAAATTAAAATGTGTTCGTTTCTCATTTAAAAAAGTCAAGGCCAAACGCCCCCTGCCCCCCCCACAAAAATCTCTGAAAAATGTGTTGCCTGAAAATCATGAAAGAAACAAATGTTTTTGGACTTTTCCCACAAAAAATCTTGGTGTTTTGTGACCAGTTCAGCATATAATGCTAGGGTCAGTTGGAAATGTGGGACAATAAGGACTTGCATCTCTCTTAGGATCTTATCCCAGCCCCCAATATCTGGGCGCCTTGCATGTAGAACCAATGCTCTGCTGGAGAAAAGACTTCCCAGGCAATGACTGGAATGGATATTGGATGCCATGAGTTGAGAGTCCTCAGCTTGAGATCCCCACCTGCACCTCGAGCCTGCTATTCTGAGATGCTGGCTTCACTCGGATGAGATGGGAGGTGGGGAGGGGAGAGGAGTGTGGAGAGGGGGGGTACAGGGGTAAGGTGACCAGATGTCCCATTTTTAAAGGGACAGTCCCGTTTTGGGGGACTTTTTCTTATATAGGCGCCTATTATTCCCCACCCCCTGTCCCATTTTTTCACAGTTGCTATCTGGTCACCCTACATAGGGGACATCACTACGTGACATTATGGAGGAGGTGCGATGGGGTGGAAAACAAGGAGACAGTAGAGGGGAGAAGGAGGGGAAAATGGAGTTGCCGTTGGAAGGTGGGCAAGGCAGGGGCCAAGAGGGGAGGGGTGTGGCACAGAGCACCCACGGGGGCTCACCTTGGCCTGCAGGCTGGGGTCATTGAAGAAGGCCAGCGGGTACTTCTTGCTGGTCATCATGGGCACCTGGATGGGGGCCTGGCCCGGGCGGTAGAACGTCTCATTCACTGTGTTCTTCACTTTAAAGGTCGTCTTCCACTTGGCTGGAGGGCGAAAGGACAGGGAGATGTAGCCGGGGAGCACCCTCAGTGCAGGGATGCCACAAGGGGTATCCCAGAGGAGTCCCTCGAGGGCAGGGGGCTTGAGGGGCTGGGCAGCCTGTCGGGGCAGGGAGCTCCAGGTGGGCTCCCTGGGGGCTCGGCTATCTCAGGGGACCGGTCCCAGTGGGTGCATGGATTGCAGGGGTGGGTCGAACAGGAGTGGCAGCGGGAGCGTGTCCCTGGAGACTCGGCTATTGGGGGGGCAGGTCCAAGGGACTCGGGTTTCTGGAGGGGATGTAGGGGGCAGGGGAGCGGGTCCTGGGCATGGCACGGTGCAATGCGCCCCTCCCTTACATTGGAAATAGACAGCGTTGAGCAGCACCAGCTGGACGTCAGGCTCCAGCTCCTTCAGCAGCCTCTTGATCTTGCCCTTGGTCATCTGTCTCACCCACTTGTTGATGAGTTGCAGGTCCTGGGTCTCATTGCCGCTGAGCATCTGGGGCCGGCTGTTGTAGAAGTGCAGCGACTGGTTGCGGAAGGCTTCGTTCAGGTGCAGGCCTGCAAGCCGGGACGGCGAGGGGATGAGGAATCCAATGCCACCGCTGCCCTGTGAAGCCCTCAAACTCGCCTCTGCCACCGGGGCAACACCAACCTCCCCTTACTCCTACCCCCTAACCACGTCGCGAACCCTCTTCCTGACCATAGGAAGTTAGACAACCCCTCGCCCCTCCCGTTGCCTCAGTTTCCTCATCTGTAAGATCAGCCTCTCTGAGCCGCATTAGATGTCGGGGCCCTGCAGGGGAAATCGCAAAGGGATAACTTGTTTATTTACACTATCTCCACCTGTCTGGAACGGGGTGGTCACAAAGAGCACTCTGGCTAATCCCTTCTTTCAGAGATCCCAGTCCAGACTCCAACGCCCACTTCCCAGGAAGCAAGTCTGTCCCCAGAATTGACTCTAGTTACAGACATTAAGGCAGAGAGCAAAGCCTTCTGCTGTTTGTAACAGCTCCTCCCAAAAAGAAACCGCATTACAAAACTAACAGCAACACAGCATGTCTCCAAAGCCTGAACACTTGCTCGCACGCTAAAAAAAAAAGAGCTTCTAAGGCTCTGTGCAACAGTGCTGCCTTGGGACCCCTGCCATTACAATATATCCTTCCCTGAAGACATGCTGGGGAGGGGGAGTTGGAAAGTGCTTTGAGATTCTCAGAGGGAAGAGCAAAGCACTGGCATTTCTCTGCTGACCTGAGTGCCGATGTGAAGCCCTCACGCCCACTCACCTTGGCGGAGGAAGAGCGCTGAGGCCGAGATCAAGGCCTGGGATTTGAGGAGCCGCTGCAGTGGAGCGTGGACGCAGGCGAGATCTGAGGGGTAGGAGAGGATGGACTCCAGCCGCCCTTTGGTTTCGCCTCGGGCCCCTGCGTGAGAAGAACAAGTTCTCAGATGGGAGGATGAGGATTGACAGGGCTGGGGAAAGGGGCACTCCTGCAGGGGGACTGGCCTTGGATAATTCTGTATGTGGGTGGCACTGGGAGCTGGGCTGGAGACTCATCCCCATGGGATTGCTTGGCCTCTGGGGTTTCCTTGGTTGGCTGAGCCTCCCCTTCTCATCAGGGGCTCCCAGTACCACTGGTAACACCATCTCATCCCAGCCACCCAGCGGCGTTGCTTTGGCCCATGGCTAATGGGAGAAGGCTCTTGGTGCACCATCCCTGAGGGAGGCAGAGCTGGGCATGGCCCCGTCAAGCTGGGAGTGAGTATGGGGGGATGGTGGGGGGTGAGTGAAGGGGTGTGTGATGGGTGTTTGTGAGAGAGAGGTGGGTGTGAGCGATGGCTGTGTTTGTGAGGTTGAATGTGTGTGTGATAGTTGTGTGACCGCCTCTGTGTGTGTGGTGGTTTTGTGTGTGCAATGGTTGTGTATGTGTATGTGTGAGATGGCTGTGTGTGTGCTGACTGGATTTGTGTAACGGTGTGTGTGTGTGCACGAACACAGTGGTTGTGCGTGTGTGAAATGGTTGTGTCTGCACATGCAATGGCTGTGTGCACAATGGTTGTGCATGCGATGGTAGTGTGTGCACGCAATGGTTGTGCGTGTGTGTGCATGCATGATGGCTATTTGGGCCTGTGATGTTTGTGTGGACATGTCTGGTGACTGTATGTGCGATGACTGTGTGTGTGAGTGATGGTTCACTGGGTATGTGTGATGGGTGTCTGACAGCTGGATGCACGTGCAATGAGTGTGTGTGAAGGCTGTGTGCATGCGATGTGTGTATGTGTGTGAGACGGCTGTGGGTGTGATAGGTTTGATAGTGCACAATGGGGATGTGCGTGATGGCTGTGTGTGCGCACAATGGGTTTATGTGTTATGGTTATATGTGTTTGATGAGTGAGTGTGTGCGATGGGTCTTTACACATGATGGGTGTTTTTGTGGTTGCTGTTTGTGAGCATGTATGATGGGTGTGCATGTGCAATGTGCATGTGTATGACAGGTGTGTGTGCAGTGTGTGTGTGACAGCTGTGTGTATGCACTCTGGGTGGGTGTATGATAGTTGTGTGTGTCTGTGATGGGTGTGTGTGTGTGATGGGTGTTTGTGTGACAGTTGGGTGGGTGTGCATGCGCAACGGGGGTGTAGGTGTGACAGGTACATGTGCAGGCTGGGTGTGTGTATGATGTGTGTGTGTGTGTGTGTGTGTGTGCATGCGATGGGTATGTGTGTGACAGCTGTGTGTCTGCATGATGGGTATATGTGTGACAGGTGTGTGTGATGGCTGTGAGTATATGTCAGGGGTTCTCAGACTTTTGGACTGGTGACCCCTTTCACACAGCAAGCCTCTGATTCCGACCCCCCTTATGCATTAAAAACACTTTTTTATATATTTAACACCATTATAAATGCTGGAGGCAAAGCAGGGTTTGGGGTGGAGGGTGACAGCTCGCAACCCCCCATGTAATAACCTCGCGACCCCCTGAGGGGTCCCAACCCCCAGTTTGAGAACCCCTGGTATATGTGATAGGTGTATGTGTGACAGGTATGTGTGCAACATTTGTGGGTATGCGTGAGAGATATATGTATGATGTGTGTGTGTGTGTGTGTGTGTGAGCTGTGGGTATGCATGATGGGTGTATGTGTGAGAGGTGTGTGTGTGTGTGTGTGAAGGCTGGGTGTACGTGTGACAGGAGTGTGTGTGACAGCTGTGGGTATGCGTGATGGGTGTATGCGTGACAGATGTGTGTGAGATAGCTGTGGGTATGTGCGAGAGGTATGTGTATGATGTGTGTGTGTCTGTGTGTGACATCTGTGGGTATGTGTTATGGGTGTATGTGTGACAGGTGTGTGTGTGACAGATGATGGTACACATGGAAGGTGTATGTGTGGCTGGTGTGTGTGCAACAGCTGTGGTATGCGTGATAGGTGTATGTATGGGATGTGTGTGTGTGTGTATGAAGGCTGTGGATACGTGTAATGGGTGTATGTGTCACAGGTGTGTGTGTGTGACAGCTGTGGGTATGCATGATGGGTGTATGTGTGACAGGTGTGTGTGACAGCTGTGGGTATGTGTGATGGGTGTATATGTGACAGGGGTGTGTGTGTGTGACAGCTGTGGGTATGCGTGATGGGTGTATGTGTGAGAGGTATGTGTGTGTGACAGCTGTGGGTATGTTTGATGGGTGTCTTTGTGACGGGGTGTGGGTGTGTGACAGCTGTGACTATGTGTGATGGGTGTATGTGTGACAGGTGTGTGTGTGTGACAGCTGTGACTATGTGTGATGGGTGTATATGTGACAGGTGTGTGTGAGAAACAGCTGCAGCTGCATGTGCGATGACTGTGTGTGTGACTGCTGTGTATGTGTGCACTGCCCTTACCCAGCAAGAGGTGCGAGAGCGCCAGGGCCACGCTGAAGGGCGAGAAGACCACGTTGGAGCCAGTGCCTTCCACCTTGGCCAATTTCGAATAGAACTTCAGTGCAAAATCAGTCAGCGCCGTTGCCACCCTGGGGCTCTCCTCCTTGGAGTCGTCCCCACAGCTTCCCCAGGGGTCACTGGGCGGGCACCGCTGGGGTGTTGTGGTGGGCGCCGTAGTGGCCTCAGTGGTGGGTGCTGCAGTGGGCTCCTTGGTTGGTTCCTTGGCCAACTCCTTTTCAAGCTCCTTGTCCGACTCCTTGTCTAGCCCCTTGGCCGGCTTCTTGGACAGCTCCTTGTCTAGCTTCTTGTCCAGCTCCATGGTACTCTGGATCTCTGATATATGTCCTTGGCCATGCATGCCAGTAGCCCGATCGGCCTCCCCTTCTCCCTCTGGCACGCTGGAGGCAGCTTTGCAACCTGTGGACTCCTCTCCCCCTGGCCCTTCCTGCACCAGCCCCTGCTGGGTCTCCTGCCCCTCCACCTCCCTCCCATCCTCCACTCTCTTCCCTGAGGTTTGCTGAGGGCCTTTCCCGGTCTGCTGAGGGCCTTCCCCGGTCTGTTCAGGGCCTCTCCCGGTCTGCTGAGGGCCATTCCCGGTCTGCTCAGGGCCATTCCCGGTCTGCTCAAGGCCTTTCCCGGTATGCTCAGGGCCTTCCCCGGTCTGCTCAAGGCCTTCCCCGGTCTGCTCAAGGCCTTTCCCGGTCTGCTCAGGGCCTTCCCCGGTCTGTTCAGGGCCTTCCCCGGTCTGCTCAGGGCCTTCTTGACAAATCACATCCTCTTGGCGGGTCCCATTGTTGGCCTCCTTACCTCCTGTGGAGTCGTGGCCAGCAGCTTGTGGGGGGACCTTGGAAGCAGGGCACTGTTTGTCCCCTTCTGCCCCATTCAGCCAATCCTGCTGTGCCGACACCATAGAGGAAAGGAGAAGGATCCATCAGATAAGCGAGATCCAAGGCCCAAGGGGTGTGATTGGATCTGGTACCAACTAAGGGGTGATTCACTGCCCCTTACTGCTCAGGAACTGCCTGAATCTCCCCAGCTGGAGATTCAGCTGAGTGGGGAAATCCCCAAGGGGTGGAGCTATAGGGAAGTTCCTAGGAGGTGGAGTTTCCAGGAGGCAGAGCTGGGGGGAAGTTCCCAGGAGGTGGAGTTTCCGGGAGGTGGAGCTCTGGGGGAGTGGGTGTGGCCAGAGCACACCACTGTGGTCAATATTCTTTGTTCAAAATGTTTTTTTCAACAAAAAATGGCTTTTTAATCAAAATGGCATTTCTGATGGGGGGAAAGCTCCATTTTTGGATGACAGGGGGTGGTTAAAAACCCAATTTTTCAGTTTTCAGCCACCAAAAACTGAAAAATGTCAGGACTTAGGTGAAAATGTTCAGTGAAAGCAAATATTTCTGTCCAACTAGCTGAAGTTTTTTGCTTTCCAGTTGTCAGAAATCAAAACATTTTCAGTCACCAAAAACCATCATTTTTTCCAGTTTTAGGTTTTTGTTGAAATAAATGAAATGTCAGAAAACGTTACAGTTTTCAGCAATGAAAACAAGTAACATCTCAGGTGGAAAATTTTCAATAAACCCCCAAATTTTTGCCCAAGCAGGTGAAAATTTTGGGGTTTCCAGTGCCTTAAACCCCCAAATTTTGGGAAAATGTTCTAGTTTTGGTGGCCAAACATGGAATTTATTTTCCTTTTTTTGTTTGTTTGTTTGTAATAAAACCCCAAAAGGTTTTGCAGAAAAAATATAGGCAAAAATGAAAGAAAATGGTTGTTTTTGCCAATTGTTTTGCAGGGTTAATAAACCAAACATCCTCCACATCCAGAGCGCTGACCATTCCCAAATGGGCACTTACCAGTTGGCATAGCTCAGAGCAACCCCCAGGCTGCTCCAGTCTGTGCCAGGATTGGGGCAGAGTTGGGCAAAGACCCAGCATGCTATGCTGTGCCCACTGGCTCTGGCCCTATAGTCTGAAGAGTGGGATTTCAGGCAATGGAGCTGGTGCCAGGCTCTGCTATGGGCTTCCTGGGCCTGAGCCCTACCCCATGCCCCGGGCAAAGCAGGTGCATGTGGGCATGTGGTGGCACCAGGCCAGAGGATCCGTGATTCAGGTCAGTCCCTGGTTCTGGCTACTTCCTGTTTGGGAGCCCAGCTCTGCCCACTCAAGAGGCACTGACTCCCCACTCGGGAGCTGACTTTCAGGGCTGTGGGTCACCCACAGCTGCCACTGACATCAGTGCTTGTTCCCTGGTATCTCCAGCCCTAGGATCCTTGGAGCATTCATCTCCAGCACTCAATGGGTTAAACTCCCCACTCCCCAGCAAGGACAAGGCTCCCCCAGCACGGAGGATGGACTCACGCCTGCGAAGATCACCAACCACACCAGGATCAACCAGCTCTTCATGGCAACGAATCCTGCCAAAGCAATGCCCAGAAGTCAGTGAAAACCCTGCCCTCCTTTGCTCTCTCCTAGCCCAGCTGCCCACAGTGCTGGGCCTGGCTGGGGCAGGCTGCGACCCCCAGGTGCACCCCCTCCCCACTGAAGTAAAGTGCCCCCTCCTCAGCCTGCTTCGCCCAATGCCCTTTCCATTGCACTCCCTCGGCTTCTGTCTGTCTGGCCACCCCCTCTGTGCCAATCTGTCTGTCCCCCAGTCTCCACATGTCTGTCTGCTCACCCCCTCTCTGCCTGTCTGCCCCCCAATCTCTATGTCTGTTCATACTCCCACTCTGTGCCTATCTGTCCCCCAATCTCTGCATGTCTGTCTGCTCACCCCCTCTGTGCCTGTCTGCCCCCCAATCTCTATATCTGTCTGTTTGTCCACTCCCTCAGTCTGTCCATCCACTCTCTCTATGCCTGTCTGTCTGCCCCCCAGCTCTGTCTGTCTATCTGTCCACTCCCTTTGTGCCTGTCTGTTTCTTCATCTTAGGGCCTGTCTGTCCCCCACATCTCTATGTCTGTCTGTCCATCCTCCCACTCTGTCTGTCTCCCCCATCTCTTTGCCTGCCTGTCCTTCCACACCCTTTGTCTGTTGTTCCCCCATCTCCCTGCTTGTCTGTCTGTCCATCCCTTCTGTGTCTGTCTCCCCACTCTGTGCCTCTCTCAGTCTGTCTTTCCCACCCTTCTGTGTCTGTCTGTCCCCCACCCTCCCCACTTGTCCCTGTGTCTGTCTGCGCACCTCTCTCTGTGCGTCCGTCCGTCTGCCTCCCCCTCTCTGTGTCGGACTCTGGGTCTTCCCATTCTGTCTCTTTCGCAATCTCTCATCACATGGCCAGTGTGGATGCTAGGTTCACTCCCAGCAGCTCCCCACCCCGTTGCTGAAAGCCAGGGGCTGAGAGGCTGAGCCAGGGAGTGGGAGGAAAAGACACCAGATGCAGAAGAGAGAGAGAAGTGAGAAGGGCTGACAGAGGTGAAAAAGGGCTGCAATCTGCCTCATATCTGACCCCAGAGCCAGAGCCCCACCTGCTCCCTGTGTTCCGAGTGATCAGTGTCCAGACCTGAGCCCAGGCACTCAGGGCACAGAGAGCGGTTGGGGGTGGAGCATGGGGTGGAGGGGATGCACCCATTGGCTGGCTCCGGACCCGGCCCGTTAAAAATTAAGGATGATTGATTCCTGGTGTGATTTCCCGTAAATCAGGGGGCAAGAGGGGTGGGCAGCAGCTGCCGCGGGGGAGGCACCGGGTGGATTGTCCAACTCTGTCAAAGGTGCCAGCTGGAAACCGGGGCCTTGGCCCCTTCCCCCAGGAGTATAGCCCCCTCTTCCCACCCTGGGGCAGCAACTGGAGGCCAAAGGTACTGGCTTGAAGTGGTTTCCATAATATACAGCAGGGGTGGGCAAACTTTTTGGCCCTAGGGCCACATCGGATACAGAAATTGTATAGAGGGCCGGGTACGGAAGGCTGCGAGGCATGGCCTGGCCCCCTATCCAGCCCCCTGGAACCCCCACCCCCATCCAACCCCCCCTGCTCCCCAACCCTAACTGCCCCCTGGGACTCCCGCATTCTATCCAAACACCCCTGCTCTCTGCCCCCTGACTATCCCCCCAGGACGCCCATCCCCTATCCAATCCCCCCTGCTCCCCAACCCCCTGACCACCCCCCTGGGGCCCCCTATCCAACTCTCCCTGTTCTCCCCGCCCCACGTTACCTGTGGGGTGGGGGAAAGGGGGGCTCAGTCCTTTCCCTGTGCGTTTCCCCTGCTCATTTGGCTGTTCTCCCTGGCAGTCGGGCAGGGCTCGCTCCCTGTCTGGGCTTGGCTGCTGGGGACAGGGGCCAAGCACGCTGGGGGCGGAGGGGGGCCCTGGCTTGCTCTGCCCCTGCCCCTGGCAGCAGGGCCCAGGCCCCTTGACCGCTCCCCTGCTCCTCGCCTCCCCCCCGGAACTCCCCCTACTCCCCACCCCGACAGTGCCGCCCTGGAGCACCAGGTCTGGCGGCGCTATAGCCGTGCCAGCCCGTGCAGCCACGCTGCCCAGGCACTGGGGGAACTGTGACTGCGAGGGAGGGAGGGAGGGGAGCCGAAGGGAAGGGGCCAGGTGCTGCCAGGGAGTTGGGTTGGCTCCTCCGCAAGCCTGTCCTGATCCTGCTCCCTGGCAGGAGCTCGGGGCCCAGAGGGAAGGGTCCTGCGGACTGGATGTGGCCCGCGAGCCATAGTTTGCCCCCCTCTGATATACAGGGTTTGCAGTTTGGTTCAATGGCTCTCGGCACCCCCATTAAACCAATTGTCCCAGAGCCCCTGCTGGGGTCCCATCTCCAGGGGCTAAGCCCTGTAAAACCCCTGCCTTGTTTACTGTCCCTGTTTGTTGCTGCTGGGATCCGAGCTCCATTTTTCTGATTAGGTCAGCAAGCCACAGCCACGTATGAGTATTTCCGTGCAAGGGGCCCAATTCCCAACCCCCTCCCCTCACTCCCCCGTGTTCATCTGGAAGTCCATGGGATTGCACTGGTGGAATGGGAATCAGGATCAGGCCCTGCTCTCGCATGGGTGAGTCCTTTCAAAGCAACGGTCTGTGGATAGGGTGGGAATCTCTTCTGTGCCACCCCGACACATTTCCCTCTTGTCCCATCTCTCTTCACTTCTCCAGAGCAGCTCAGGAGCCCAAAAACAAAATGTTGAAGCAGCGTCACAAGAGCAGCCCCGTTCTTCCCAATCCGATTCCAGGGAATGTCATGGGGCACAGAACCTTCTTACAAATTCCAGGCCCGGACTGGTTCCGGTTCCCTGTGGAACACCCCAAAGGCACATTGCTTGTAAACAAACAGCGGGCCCGCATCTGAGCTCGCTCCCAGCCCTGATCCAAAGGGGATCAGTTGGTGGGAAGGCTCTGGATCAGATCAGAGACGCTCCCAGTTGAATCCGGATTGAGCTCAGAATCCAATTTGAGGCTGGATCCTGTCTCTGGGCCTCTCCTTGTGCAACTGCTACTTTGACCCTAATGGAAATGCCCTGGTTTTGATGGCCCTCCTTTCTGAAAACAGGGCCATTGTGACTCAGCGTCTGGAGCTTACAAACAATGTAAGAACAGCGTGAAAACAAGCATGAGTGTGATAAGGACTCAGGCCTTATCAAGACCCAAAAGCTGCAGCGGGTTGGCCATCCTGGATCGTTAAAGGAGTGGACGCAGTTATACCGGTATATACAGTTTATATCCACTCCTATAAAGGTGCTTATACCAGTACAGACTGGTATAAAGGTACATACACTATTCCTGTGCAGGAAGGGGAATAAACTACACTAGTATAAGATACTCACCACTATGATGTCATTTACACTAGTGGCTGTACTAGTATAACCGTATCAGAAGAAAATCACACCCCTAACTGATGTAGTTATACCCGTGCAAACCCACCACTGTATGTATAGCAGATCTTGCTCAGGAGCGATACACTGACACATTAAACCTTGAGCTCAAAGAGAACTACCAGACATTTTTCTTTGCATCTTGAGATAGCTGAAGTGTAAGTCCCCTCATGTCCAGAGTTTTTTCTGTACACCTGCCTGATGTCTGTTTCGTCCGGTGAAACTCAGAGAGCCTCATCATAATGTATAAGTGCCCAATCTACATCAAATCATAGAATATCAGGGTTGGAAGGGACCTCAGGAGGTCATCTAGTCCAACCTCCTGCTCAAAGCAGGACCAATCCCCAGATAGATTTTTGCCCCAGATCCCTAAATGGCCCCCTCAAGGATTAAACTCACAACCCTGGGTTTAGCAGGCCAATGCTCAAACCATTGAGCGATCCCTCCACCCAAATGACATGCTGGTAGGGCCGAGAGTTGGAAGCAAGTCACAGTTGGAGCTTTCTGCCACCTGGGGAAGGCTGGTCTGTGAAAGAGATGGAGCTGTCTTGGTCTTAGGTTGCACTCAAGTCCCCTTTTCTAGCTTTTCTCTAGGACCAAGAAGAGCAGAGACTTACTTTTTTCTTTAAATCAAAGTTGAGATTCTCAGTTAATCACAGGATTCTAGGAGCTGGAGATTTCAGAAATACACGAAGAGTCGTGAGAAAATCACAAGAGTTGGCAAAACAGCTATGTGCCCTAGTCCAGAGAACAGCTATCAGGAAGAAAAAGGATTGAGAGAGAGTGAGAGGGGAATGCCGAGACATGGAAAGTAGAGGTGTGTGAACGACGTATGGAAGAGTGTCACCTCTCTGTGTCTCTGCGAATTTCTCAGAGAAGGTTGGAGTTTCCTCAAATACATTAGAACCCCCTGTAAATGGTTCCCAGGCCAGGAGGCTCCTTCAGGAGCAGTTTACCAAGGGTTAATAGCTGAGTAGTTTGATTGGATATCTAAGTCACGTGATGTTATGGTTTTGGCTCCCACTGTGTGTATTACAACTGAGAAACTGCTGCCCATGTGAGATCAGCAACAGTTGCTGAAAATCCACTGTTACTGGCACAAAATTCTCTGTTCCTCACACACTCTAAGGCACCCACCTTTACCCAGTTCCTAGGGCTCAAGGCGTAACCCTCTTAATTTAGGTACCCCCACCCTTTCCCAGTTCCTAGGGCTCCAGGTGAAAAGCACCTAACTTTACCTCTCCGTGGGCTCCGGGCTCTACTCCTCTGTGGGCTCCGGGGAAACACCCTTTCCCTGTGGACTCAAGAGCTTAATCTTTTGCAGGTTTACGGGATCTTTTACCAGTAATATACTACATAACCTCTATTTATTAACAATCACCAAAACCAGACTGCACACGCTACACATACAGTGCTCACCACTCCCAATAAGACACATGAACTTTTCTTGATGGCCAGTCAAGATCAGGTCCATCTGGGGGACTCCAGGTTCTGTACGGTGTCATTGGCAGAGAGTTGAGGTCTGGCAGCTCTGATCTTTGGGGCTGTCCTGGAGTTGGTTCCCAAATAACTTCCTTTGGGACCCTAGTTTATATAGTGAAATTTGAATCCTTTTTAGCTATACCTTAACCAATCATTATATTAAAATTTTACTAATCAATCCTAACATAGTGTAACAAAATTCTTTAACCAATCCTACCCCACCACCTTAATTAATTTACGCCTAGAAAAATTAATTATGTAACAGACAGAAAAGAACCAGACAGAGACCATACAGATAAACAATAGGGAAGTGGGGACCATAATGACAAAACAATAAAGAAATGAGGATTTCACAACCACAACTATTGATAAGCAAATCGAGGGATGTGATCATTCCCCTCTATTCGGCATTGGTGAGGCTTCATCTGGAACACTGTGTCCAGTTTTGAGCCCCACACTACAAGAAGGATGTGGAAAAATTGGAAAGAGTCCAGCGGAGGGCAACAAAAATGATTAGGGGGCTGGAGCACATGACTTATGAGGAGAGGCTGAGGGAACTGGCATTGTTTAGTCTGCAGAAGAGAAGAGTGAGGGGGGATTTGATAGCAGACTTCAGTTTGAAGGGGGGTTCCAAAGAGGATGGAGCTCGGCTGTTCTCAGTGGTGGCAGATGACAGAACAAGGAGTGTGGTGGGGGAGGTTTAGGTTGGATATTAGGAAAAAAATTTTCACTAGGAGGGTGTTGAAGCACTGGAATGGGTTACCTAGGGAGGTGGTGGAATCTCCTTCCTTAGAGGTTTTTAAGGCCCGGCTTGACAAAGCCCTGGCGGGGATGATTTAGTTGGGGATTGGTCCTGCTTTGAGCCGGGGGTTGGACTAGATGACCTCCTGAGGTCTCTTCCAACCCTGATTTCTTGCCAGACAGAATGCTATCAAACTAAGTTTTCTTTAGCCAGCTTAAGATCGGTTTCTTTATCAGGTGATAGTGGGTCTCCTTCTTAACCGCCTGATATGACATTGTTTTAATGTAATTTAGATGGAATGTGAGGATGTGACTTCCTGCTTCTCAGCTAACGGCTGCTGCTTGGCTGCTCTTTTAATTTGGGTAGACGAAGGCTTTAGGCCTTACAATAGAGCTGCAGACAATGGCCTTATCCTTACACCACCACCCTGTCTTACAATAAACTCCTTCACTTGCTGGCTCCCCAGCTAACCCCTGCTACGCAGCCCATTGCTTCTTGGCTTCACTTTCCACTGTTGTACGTTATTTCTATTCTGGTAGTCCCAAAGGCCCCAATGGGAGCTGCGGAGATGATTCCAGGAGACTCACAGTGAAACTAGGGTGACCAGGTGTCCAGTTTTCGACCCTGGCGGTTCCAGTCAGCACCACCAACCGGGCTGTTAAAAATCCATTTGGCGGTGCTGCAGGGCTAAGGCAGACTAGTCCCTACCTGTCCTGGCTGGCACCGTGCTGCACCTGGAAGTGGCCAGGAGGTCTGGTCCTGGGGATGGTGGCCACGGGGCTCCGTGCGTTGCCCCTGCCCCAAGCACCATCTCCACACTCCCATTGTCGAGGAACCAGCCAATGGGAGCTGGGGGAGACAGTGCCTGGGGGCAAGAGCCACGCGTGGAGCCTCCTGCCCCCCCCCCCCCCGCCTAGGAGCTGGACTTGTTTGGCTGCTTCCAGGGCGTGCGTGGCGCAGTGCCAGGACAGGCAGGCAGCCTGCCTTAGCCCCCCCCCAGCTGCGCCATTGACCGGGAGCTGCCCAAGGTAAGCCCGTGCCCCAACCCTGAACCCCCCGCAAACCTGGAGCACGCTCCTGCACCCCAAACTCCTCATCCCTGGCCCCACCCCAGATCCTGCACCCCAAGCCCAGATCCCGTATCCCCTCCTACACCCCAACCCCCTGCTTCAACCTGCAGCCCCCTACCGCACTCCAAATCCTTTGGCCCCACCCCCCAGCCTTGAGTCCCCTCCTGCATCCCAAGCCCCTCATCCCCTGCTCCATCCCAGAGCTCACACCCACAGCCCAGAGCCCGTATCCTCTCCTGCAGCCCAACCCATGCCTCAACCCCTCCCACACTCTGAATCCCTAGGCTCCACCCCCCAGCCTGGAGCCCCCTCCTGCACCCCAACCCCCTCATCTCCAGTCCCACCCCCTCCTGCACCAGTCCAGTGAAAGTGAGTGAGGGTGGGGGAGAGTGAGCCACTGAGAGAGGGGGGAATATAATGAGCCAGGGCTCGGGGAAGGGGCAGGGCTAGGCAAACTTTTTGGCCCTAGGGCCACATCAGATACAGAAATTGTATGGAGGGCCAGGTAGGGAAGGCTGGGGGAGGCTATGCCTCCCCAAACAGCGAGGCATGGCCTGGCCCCCTATCCAGCCCCCCGGAACCTCCAACCCCATCCAACCCCCCCTGCTCCCCACTCCTGACCGCTCCCGGGATCCCCGCCCCTATCCGATCTCCCCTGCTCCCCACCCCCGGACCACCCCTCCTGGGGTCCCCTATCCAACCCTCTCTGCTCTCCCCGCCCCACGTTACCTGTGGGGTGGGGGAAAGGGGGGCTCAGTCCTTTCCCTGTGCGTTTCCCCTGCACATTTGGCTGCTCTCCCTGGCAGTCGGGCAGGGCTCGCTCCCTATCTGGGCTTGGCTGCTGGGGACAGGGGCCAAGCACGCTGGGGGCGGAGGGGGGACCCTGGCTTGCTCTGCCCCTGTCCCCGGCAGCAGGGCCCAGGCCCCTTGACCGCCCCCTGCTCCTTGCCTCCCCCCCGGAGCTGCGAGGGAGGGGAGCAGGCGGGGAGGGGCCGGGGAGTTGGGTTGGCTCCTCCGCAAGCCTGTCCTGACCCCGCTCCCGGCAGAGGGACGTGACCCGCGGGCCGGCGTTTGCCCCGCCCCTGCGATCCCCGAGGAGGCGGGGCAGAGGCAGCGTTCTAGCCCCGCCCCCTCTGTGCTCGGGGGCGGGAGGCGGGCCGCTGGTGCACGGGCCCGGCTCCGCTCTAGCCACCGCCCCCCTGCAGACTCGCTGCTCCGCGCTGAGCCGGCCGGGCTGGGCTCGGGCCGGGAAGATGGCGGCGAGCAGGAGAGTGGCCAAGGTGCGGGGGCCGGGCCGGGTCTCTGGCCCTCTCAGCCTCACCGGGCTGATCGCACCGGCCCGGGGGGGCTGGGAGGAAACAGGGTGGGGGGATGGGTGAGTTGGGGGGCAGGGAGTGATGGGGGGGGGACTGAGGATGATGGCGGGACCGCGCTGGGGGAGTTGGGGTGGGGGGCTGGGGGAGTTGGGGGGCTGGGGTGAGTTGGGGAGGCTGGGTGAGTTGGGGGACTGGGGGGAGGCCGTGTGGGGGGGCTGGGTGGGGTGGGGGGGCTGGTTGTGGGGTACAAGGTAAGGCTGTGGTGGGAGCTCTGCATTACTTTCACTTTTGTTTGGGTGCTCCTGGCTAGCTAGGGGGGTGCTGGACCCACCCTAGGTCTCTGATGGCCACCCCATGGGATGGGGGGCACTCCCGGTCCCACTGTGGCTCCAAAGGCCCCCTGCAATGAGGTTAACCCCTTCCTGTGTCGTCCCCCCCCCCCCCCCCCGCATCCCATCACACCTGCCCCTGCCCTTTGCTTGTCATGTGCCTGGAGCCGGATCAAAGGTGCAGCTGTGATCCCTGTGCAAGGGGGGTGGTGGAGTTGTCTCCAGCTCTGGTCAGCATCTGTCTGGACCGGATGGGAATAAAACCCAGATTGAAAAAAAACGACTTGTAACGTATCAAAATCACGCTGGTGGGGGTGGGGTGGCTGGACTGACCTACAGAAAAAAGTGGGGCCCTGGATTCCCCTTAGGGCGAGGTGATGGGGACTGGCACAGAAGTTCACCCTTTGTGCCCTGGCCAACTTCAGACAAATGCCCCACGCTGGCCCTGGTGGTGCCGGCTTTATAAAGGATCCAGGCCAGATTGCCATGGAGGGGGAGCTGTGCAGGGATGGGGGAGGAGGGGGTTCGGGACCAAAGCGGGGATGAAGCAGGAGGAAAGGAAGCAGTTAATTTTAGGAGCAATGTCTAGTGCCAGAACCAGGCAGGTACTTTCACTTTCTATAGCTGCTGCCTCGGAAAGTCCCTGGCTGGTTTCTCGGAAACCAAAGGTGCAGGGTGAGGATGGATGCGGGCTGAGCTGACGGAGTGGACTCTCTCCTCTGGAGTGACCTGATCTGGGAGACAGCCCGCCTCTTGCGGGCACGGGGAGGGGAGCCCTAGAGTAGGGTGAGGTGGGGGGACTGGGAGTGGGGTTGCCCCACTAGGGGAGGGGAGCTGCTAGGTTGCTAGCAGCAGCAGGCTCTGTTGTTTATTTGCCTTTGGGAGCAGGAAGTGAGTTTGCCCCACCCTCCAGTTTCAATGCGTTTCTGAGAAATGTGCCTGATCCTGGGCCAGCTGCAGAGATGGGCAGAGCCCAGCTCAGCCCCTGGTTGCTGTGGCCCTGTTGTGGGGCGAGGGAGGGTGTCTCGCAGTGGTGCCAGTTGTGGGGGCTTCAGGGGATGGGCGAACCCCGCCCCAGGGTGTTTGCCTTTGCTCCGTACGCCCCGGAGCCGGGGGGCCATGGCCGACCACTTTTAAGCAATGGTCCTGTACTAAATCAGTGCAGCTGCTGCCGGAGCAGTGCTCATATTTGCCCCGATTGCCCCTCCGTCCTGACGGGAGGGTGGCCAGGTCACATTTCAGCAAGTGACGTTGCAACCTGGCACACAGGGTCACAGTACCAGTCAGATTTGGCCTGGCTGCCCCTCCGTCCAAAGGCTGTGGTTCCCGTTGGCTGTGGTTCCCGGCCAATGAGAGCTGCGGAGTCAGTGCCGGGCGTGGGGACAGCACGCGGCGTTTCCCTGATCACCCCTGTGCCTAGGGGCCACAGGGGCATGCTTCCGGTTGCTGCGCAGAGCCGACCAGACTTTTAACAGCCTGGCAATCCTCCCCCCTCAGGGGGGCACTGAGGCGCCGGGCTTCCGGCCCGCGGTGTGGAGACTTGCTGTGGGCCGGAGGTTCCCCACCCCTGAGTTAGACCCTGAGCATGCAAGCAGGATCCAGCCTGCCAAGCACCTCTGAGAGAGAATGGTAGATGCCCGACCGCCTGATGTCCCATCTCCAGCTGTGGCCATCCCTGATGCTTCAAAGGAGAGAAAAAACCCTTCCAGAATACATAGAGAGAAATCCCTTCCTGACCCCTGCGGGTGGCTGTGGCTGAAACTCTGTAGCACCAGGAACACAGGACATAAACCGGAACTGAGCCCCAGGGCTGCTGAACCCGGTCCTTACCATCACAAGCAGCCTTGTCATACAACTGCACTTATACATTTACCCAGTGGAGGGGGTGACAAGCAGGTTCCTGGTGTGTGTGTGTCAGGAACTGGAATTCTCCCCCCTCCCGCCCCCCAAGAAAGATCTGAATTGGTGCCACTGGTGGTTTGGTTTGTGCTGCTACATGGGGGTGGATGGGGCTTGCTGGGGAAATGGGAGTTTGAGGCCTATTGGGGTGGCAATTTTAGGGAGCAGAAGGCTGGGGCCAATTGGGGGGCAGCTCTGAGGTGGGGGCGGTGCGTGGTCACTGATGGCTCGGCTCTGTCCTACTGCAGGAGCTGGATGACTTGAAGAGGTCTGGGTCCCGCTGCTTGAAGGACATTGAGGTGGACGACACCAATGTTCTCCTGTGGAAAGGGCTCCTGGTACCGGTGAGTGTGGGGACTGGGAGATGGGGGGGAGGGGTGTCAGAAGGGGCTGCATGCCCCAAGGGGGTCTGTGCTGGGTTCAGATGGGGGGAGCTCCCAGTTCTCCCCAGGGATCAGTGTTTGCTGGCTCTAGAGCTTCCTGCCCTCTCTCTCCTGCCCTATGACCAGGACAATCCTCCCTACAACAAAGGCGCTTTCCGAATCGAGATCAGCTTCCCAGCCGAGTACCCCTTCAAGCCCCCCAAGGTCACCTTCAAAACTAAGATCTACCACCCCAACGTGGACGAGAAGGGGCAGGTTTGCCTGCCAATCATCAGCGCTGAGAACTGGAAACCCGCCACCAAGACGGATCAAGGTACATGCCCCCCTGCCGCATGTACACGCCTCCAGGGAGCTAGTGGGGATGTTGCCCAGAAGCGCTGGGCCTGTGGAGTCTGGGGGGTTACAAGGGTGGCAGTGATGTGGCTGCAGGGGTGAGTGAGGATGGCGGCATGCGGCAGTTTGTGTGCCAGGACCAGTGTGGGTGGGTGAGGCTGGTATTCTGTGGGGTAGGTGGCAATGCCAGGGGGCAGCATGGGTGGGTGAGGCTGGTACCCTCTGGGATGGCTGGGGGTGCTGGGGCCAGTGTGGGGGAGCAGGCACAATCTGCCCTGCTCCGTGCCGTGCTGACCCCCTCCCTGCCCCTCTGTGCAGTGATCCAGGCCCTGATCGCGCTGGTGAACGAGCCCGAGCCGGGCCACCCGCTGCGTGCCGACCTGGCCGAGGAATTCACCCGCGACTACAAGAGGTTCCTGCGCAACGCCGAGGATCACACCCGCAAATTCAGCGAGAAGCGGCCCTGCGAGTGACCCTGCTCCTGCTCTGGCACCCCCTTGCCGGCTCCTGGTGGGGAAGACTCGCTGTCCCAGGCAGGGGTGGGGCCTATGCACTCAGTGGGTGAAGTCTAGTGAGTGGGTGGGGCCAACGTGGCCCCTCCCACCATTGCATGCTGTCATGGCGATGCACCCCATGGAATTCTGGGGCATATGCCCCACCCCTGCCCGGACTAAGGGGGGACCCAGCACCTCACGGTAACACTGTTGTCACTTGTTGGAGCCCTTCAACCAAGAGGGGGCACTGAAGCCCTGGGGGGTTTGAAGTTGGGTATGTGGGCTTTCCCCTACCCTTCATTGATTGACTCCTTTGCTCACCTCGTCTTCACTGGGGGGCCCCCAGGCCTGCCAGGAGTGGTCGGGCCGAAGGCCGTTCCCTGGGCACTGAGCTTTATGCCATGAACCCCATTGCCACTGTTGATCTTGTTTTGGTTTGTTACCTGGCACTTTAAAACCTCAACTGCAAAGACCGGAGGGGGGAGAGAGCAGCCCCAAATGCCTTCCCTGCACCCAGCCCATGCAGACAGGAAGTGATGCCTGCAGCTGGGCAGGTGATTGGGGCTGGGGGAGGGGAGGGGGGTATCAGGCTGGAGGGTGATAATAGTGTGATGAGAAATGTTTTTTAAAATAGCCCCTTTGTTTGTTGGCGGGGAGGGGGGGGCGTTGTGTGTGTGAAATAACTTCCTTTTTCTGATCAATAAAAATGAACCGTGATCCCTCTGCTCCCATGTGCCGATCCCCCCTCGGATGATTTCCCAGGCAGCTGCCTTCCCTGCCCCAACGTGGTGTGGGGCCATTCCCTGGGGACCTCAGAATATCTCTAGACTCTTTCTCTTTGAGGTGGGATTGGAGCAGATGCCCTGAGGATGAACCATTCTGATCTCCCTCCTCCCCCCCACCCCCTGCTCTTCACTGGAGGGGAAGGGCTCTGGGTCCTGTCCCAGCTCCCTGGGCCAGCCTGTTCCCATGGAGCCGGGTGCTGTTCCTAGCCAGCTCCCGCCAGCCCTCCCTCCCGTTCTCCCCAGTTACCACGGGCTGGCTTGAAGGTCAGACCATGGAGTTGCCCAGCTGAGAGCTGCCAAAGCCATATGTGTGACCCTGCGCTGTCCGGGGGGCCCTATAGGGAGGGAAGCTGCATTCCCAGGGTACATAAAACTGAGGTCTTTGTGCCCATTAAAAATCCCACAGGCGGGTGTGTCAGAGCCCCTGCCAGCTTGAGTGATCACACCCTGCCTCTCTCTCTCCTCCCTTGGTATGGTCCACTCCTCCACTTCCTGTCCTAACCGCAAGTCACCTCAGGGTGGCCCTTGAGCAGCTGCTGCCTTGTGCCCTGGACCTGGAGGAAGTGACTGCTGTTGGTGCCGTCATCCGTCTGCACCATCCGTGATCTAGAGCTAGCAAGACTTTGCCACCAGAGGGCAGCACAGAGCTACGAGGGCTGTAGTTACGGGCTGGAAGGGGGTGGGGGTCTGTGCTCAAGCCTATGACTTCCAGGCCCACTGCGGGATCTGGCAGCTTGGCAGAGCTGAGTCAAGGCCCAAAGCAGAGGCCTGCATTTGGACAAGGCCCTTCAGAGCTTGGAAGATCATTGGCACCCAGCTGGGTGTCACATTGGCACCAGCAGGAAGGCAGCCCTGGGTCACGGTCACTTGGAGCCGGGCAGCTGCTGTGGGGGTAGCCCTGAGTGTGGGCGCTTGGTTCTAATGGACCCTGGACATGCCAGGAGAACCACCCCTGCTGTGGCCAGCCAAAGACGCGTTCCAGGCGCCCGCTGCCAGCTTGGATCCACGAGGAATGCTGGCCCCAGCCCCATGGTGAAATGTGCTCATCTGGCGTTGGCGGGGAGCAGAGGCGACTTCCTGCTGCTGCTGGGCATCGCTCCTGTCTGGGCTACAGCCACATCTGTTGCGCTCTGGCCGAGGAATGTGGCCGGCGCTGATGGAGCCCTCGACCTACCCGAGCTAACCACAAGAAACCGCCCGGCGTCTGCCTGAGCTTGGAGCAGTTCTGCTTTACTGGATCTGCCAGGGTCTCATGTGCACACGTGAGCCGCGGGCTGGGAAGGGGGCAGGCAGGAGATGGCTGTGGACGGTTACCAGCGGAGGAGATGCCACGTTGGGGGAGAGCTCCAGGACAGACCTGTTGGGAGAGGGGGAGCAGGTGTTGTGGGGGTTGAATGCCTGGGGGGGCGGGGGGCCTTGCTTCAGGAACTCTGCCTTGGAGGGGTCCCTGCCAGCTACCACACACCCCAGTGAGGCGTTGGTGGCACCTGTTGGAAGCTTGCTCAGCCTCAGCCAAGGACTCCGGGGGCTGGGAGAGCGGGCAGGGGCGAGGACCGGGTATCCTGCCCGTAGCTGGTCTGCCGAGCAGTGGGCTCCACCGCTGATCGTTGGGCACGAGGCGGAACCAGGCTTGGGGGGGAGGGGCTCTGTTGAAAAGAGGCCACTGGAAAGAATCTGTTGTGACACCCCCCCCCCCCATGCCTTCTTCCTTACCTCGGGCAGGGGAGAGAAGATGCCCCTGGAGCTGCCCTGCCCTGCTGGACCCCCCCCCCCCACCCCAGGCCTCATGGAGGGGACCGCCACAGGGGCGGTGCTGAGCCTCTTGCACTTCTGAGTCAGGAGGTTGGGGGAGGGAGGGGATAGCTCCTCCCCATCATGCTCTGGGGTGGGGGTGGGGGGGCAAGGCTTTTCTCCAAAGCAGGAAACCCCCTCCCCACCCATGCCCATTTCTGCCCTGCCCCCATGGGAGTGTTCAGACATAGGCGCCCAGCTCAGCCAGGTGCTGGGCTAGGCTGACGGGCGGGGATAGAGGTGCCCCATCTGGCATGGGCCAGCAGAGAGAACATCCCCCCCCCCCCCCCCCGTGATTTGAAAGGGGCCATGGTGATGTCCTGGTGGGGTTGAACTCTGGGCCTTGGTGAAGGTTCTGAAGGGGCCGAGGTGGGCGCAGCACCTCATCCCCCATGGCTAGCCCAATCTGCCCCTCTGGGAGGAGGTGATGCCCAGGCACTGAGACGTCCCTTGCTCCCATGTGAGCAATGAGAGGGAGGATGGAACGTGTAGAGTGCTCCCATTCCCGGCAGCACCCCCTGCTGTTCCTCACCCATGCCCCCGTGTGCCAGGCTGAATGTCTGGGCGGCCTGTCCTCACCCATGTCGCCTGGCGCGCTTTCTGCTTCCCTGGCCAGCTGCTCCCCCCACCTCATTTCTTCTTGGTCTTCACCAGCCCCTTATCCACCAGGCTGCGGTACAGCTCCTGGACGTAGGTGTAGACGCACTTGGAATCCGGGACGCTCATGCGCACCATGTCCTCCACCTCCAGCAGTGGGGCGCAATCGGCATGCTGCCTGCAGGGCGAGAGACCAGGGGTCAGCACAGCAGCGCTGCCCTCGGCCAGGGCGCTCGACTCGGCCCTGGGGCCCTTGGTTTGCTCTACGTGTCCCCTGGGCATGGCTGTCCCACTGGCCTCCCCTCCCTCCTGTCCCAAGCCATGGCCCCTCTGCAAACCAGGCAGTGTTTGATGCCAGTGGGCAAAGAGGAAGTGGCCCAGGATGTGCCTGTCGTGAAGGGAGGGGACCGCGGAGCTAGTGCCCTAGAGAAGGGCTTGGTGTCCAGTTCAGGCTAAAGGGTGCATCCCTGGAGTTGCTTCTGGACCCGTCCCAGCAGGACCGGGCCCTGGCCTGGTTGGGTTTGGCTGCGTGGCTGGGCCTGCGCTGTCCGGGTCACTGAGCTCTGGGCTCAGGTAGTTTGGGGACGAGGGCAGAGCTCCCAGGAGCCACAGGGTGGCCAAGCTGCAGAGGGAGTACCGCTAATTAGCTAACAGCCTCGATTATTGGATGCAGCACCCAGCCGGGCTCCTACACCCAAGCCCACCTGGCGTCACAGCACCTGCTGCTGGGGAGGGTGGGGCTGGGCAGTGCAGGCTCCTCCCCCTCCCTGGTGTCACAGCCCCACCCCTACTCGGCAACTGCAGATTCCTACTCTGCTTCCAAGCCCCATGTCGGATGTGTGGCAGAGGCCCTTCCCTGGGTGGGGCTGGCTGCCTGGGCATTGGGGGTGGGGTGCACTCACTCAGCAGTGGCAAAAGCCAGGGCAAAGTTCTCCCTGCGGTTGGCCGGGTCGAGGGCCGCGTAGTCGAAGGCATCAGGGAAGAACTTGTGGATGAGGGCGCAGAAGGCCAAGCCGCTGCTCCAGCTGGAGGAGAAGTTCTGGATGTCCACGTGCTGGCAGCCAGGCAGCAGAGCAGGGGCACAGGGAGGGAGAGCCAATCAGCCCCATGAGCACCGGGTGGGTCTTCCCTCCCCCCCGCAGCCGCTTTGTGGGCACTGCAAGGTCTGGGGGTGCCCGCCCTCGTGGGCTGCCCACCCCTCCCATGCACTAGGAAGAGAGGCTGGGGCAGAAAGCTGGTGGCTATGTTCTCTGGCCGTCTCCACAGTGGATGGGTGGCAGCGCTGTGTGCCCAGCATGGCGGAGGCCTGCCTGGTGCAGGGGGGCACTCTCCATGTTGTAGTCAGCACTTGTGACCCAGGGCCTTGGGGCAGAGCTGCTCACCCGGGGATGGTAGAACCCCCTCCCCCCATGCTGTACCCCTTGGGTCAGCCGCCTGCCCCAATGCTTCCCAGCGGCTATCCCAGCTGCCTCCCCTTGCCATCTTTTCCCCCTGGGCCAGGTCTAGTCACCCCCACGAAGATCCGGGTGGCAGTGTGCCCGGCTGGGTGTGCCCCTGCTGAGTTATGAGCATGGCAGGCACCCTTGGGCCCCTGCCCCTTCCATCTGATATCCCTCAATCCCCACGGTCATTGCGGGAGTGGGGGGGGCTAGTGTCTACCCTCCCTGCTACTAGGGCCTGCTGTGTGTCCGAGGGGAGGAGGCTGCAGGCCAGGCACCACCTCACCCTTGCCAGCCTCTCACCTCATAGCCACGCGTCTTGGCACGACACCACTCCAGCAGCATGTTCTTGATGGTGTTGGTACCTCCAGTCTTCTTGATGTTGGGGGCCGGGCCGCTGGCTGCCCTGCAGGGGGAATGGAGGGGCCGGTGTCACAGGGAGAAGGGACAATGCGCATTCTGCTGCAGAGCCCCAGAACTGGGGCAGTGACTGGCCAGGACCCCTCCCTCTCTCCCCCATCCCTGGGCCTTCCCTCTCTGTCCCACCAGCCCCCTGAGCCTGCACGGGGCCAGGAGCTGAAGGGGTTAACCCCCATGGTACCCTTGGTGCCACAAGAGCTGCCCCGAGCGCTTTGTCCCTAATGTCCAGTGGCAGGGAGTTCCACCGGTGACAAGATGCCCCTCCCTACACCCTCTCTTGGCGTGTTGCTCTTTAATGGCACTGAGCACCCCTCATTGGTTGACTGACCAGGGCCTATCCTCCAAGCTCCACCCTCTCGTGTGTAGGCCGGCCCATTCGTAGCCCCTGCGGGGAGGTTAATAGGGGATTGCGCACCCCCCAAATTTCTCCACAAGGGCCTTGCGGGACTGGGCCCTGGGTGCCAGGCGGGGTCGGGTCAACTCCCTCCGATCCAGTGCTGGTCTCTTTGGCTTCTCCTTGGGGGGCGCAACTCCTTCAGGTGCAGGGCTCTGCCCGCTGTCCTGCTGGGCTGTCCCTCCAGTGCTGCGAAGAGATGGGGAATGGATCAGAGAATGGGCCAGGAAGAGAGGGGGCGGTGTGCTGTGGGGGGTGGTAGGATCTCCCTTCCCCTGGTTGTGTGCCTCCACCTCCCTGCCTGGCACCAGGTGGCGCTGTGCTGTGGAGGGGGGAGATCTCCCTTCCCCTGGCTGTGTGCCTCCACCTCCCTGCCTGGCACCAGGTGGCGCTGTGCTGGAGGGGCTCTCCCCACCCCCGGCTGTGTGCCTCCACCTCCCTGCCTGGCACTGGGGGGCGCTGTGCTGGGGGTAGGAGTCCCTTAACCTGGTACTGGGGCCCCCGCGGGTGTTCTCACCTGGTGCTGCCACCTGGAGCTGCTTCTCGGCTTTGGGAGGCGCCTCCTGAAAGGAATTTACAAAGTTTTGACATTAAAAACAGTCACCAAAGTGGGCTCAACTGAGTATCTGAGATTGGGGGGCTGTGCTCGGGGGGTGACCCTGTGTGAGTGGGAGATGGGACTGGGGGGGCTGCGCTAGGGGGCACTGTGGGGGGCTATGGTGAGGGGGTGTCCCCTCCCCATATTCTTCCCCCACCCTCATTCCCCGATTCAATTGGCCTTACCTGGCTGGGGGGCCCCAGTCTCCTTCCCAAAGGCAGCGTCCCCTGTGGGGCTGGCCAGCCCCTCGTCGGGGGAGCTGGGTGCAGGCTCACCCCACTCCTCCTCCTCGCCCCCCATCTCTGGGGACAGCGGCTCCTCTGAGGTGCTCCCATCGCGCCCCTGGGGGGGAACAAAGTCCTTTAACAGGCCCCTGCCCCCCAAATCCCAGACCCCCACTGCTGGCCCCGGCTCCTGTCCTCCCCCACCATGGCCTCCCCGCCCCCCCAGGTGGGATTTGAACTCATCTCCCCTGGGGGGTCACCACTGGGGCTGAGTCCCGCAGCCCATCCTGAGCCCTGGGAGCTGCTCCCTGCGATGGCCTGGGCATGCTTGTGCCCCCATGGCATCAGGGAGGGCACGTGGGCACCCGCAGCACCTTCCGGGCAAGCTGGCTCCCTAGGGAGGTGTGTGGGGGTTTCCCTCCCCCCATTGCCCCATCTGACCCAAAGGGACACTCACCTCTCTGGCCACGGCACTGCTGGTCCTCTCGACTTCAGCCCCTTGCATCTCTGTCTCGGCCCCTCCAGCCCCGTCCTGGGGCTCAAGCCCAGACCCACCTACTGCCTCCCTCTCCTCTGCTCCAGTCCCCTGCCCCTCCTCTGCCTTCTCCTCTGCCCCAGCCCCAGAATCCCCTGCTCCACCAGCCTCACCGCCCGCCTTAGCATCTCTCCCAGAATCCCCTATTCCCCCGGCCTCATTGCCCCCCTTAGCATCTCTCCCAGCATCCCCTGTCCTGCTGGCATCCCCTTCTCCCTGAGCATCGCTCCCAGAATCCCCTGCTCTGCTGGCCTCACTGCCCCCCTTAGCATCACTCCCAGAATCCCCTGCTCCCCCTGCCTCACCGCCCCCCTTAGGATGACTCCCAGAATCCCCTGCTCCCCCTGCCTCACCGCCCCCCTTAGCATCTCTCCCAGCATCCCCTGCTCTGCCGGCCTCAGTGCCTTCCTTAGCATCGCTCCCAGAATCCCCTGCTCTGCTGGCCTCACCGCCTTCCTTAGCATCGCTCCCAGAATCCCCTGCTCCCCCAGCCTCACCGCCCCCCTTAGCATCACTCCCAGAATCCCCTGCTCCCCCAGCCTCACCGCCCCCCTTAGCATCACTCCCAAAATTCCCTGCTCCCCCAGCCTCACTGCCCCCCTTAGCATCTCTCCCAGCATCCCCTGTTCTGCCGGCCTCAGTGCCTTCCTTAGCATCGCTCCCAGAATCCCCTGCTCCCCCGGCCTCACCCCCTTCCTTAGCATCGCTCCCAGAATCCCCTGCTCCCCCGGCCTCACCCCCTTCCTTAGCATCGCTCCCAGAATCCCCTGCTCTGCTGGCCTCACCGCCTTCCTTAGCATCGCTCCCAGAATCCCCTGCTCCCCCAGCCTCACTGCCCCCCTTAGCATCACTCCCAGAATCCCCTGCTAGCCCAGGCGCAACGTCCCCCTTAGCATCACTCCCACAATCCCCTGCTCTGCTGGCCTCACCGCCCCCCTTAGCATTGCTCCCAGAATTCCCTGCTCTCCCCTCCCCCAGCCCATCCCCACCCTGAGCCGCCTCCTTGGCTCCAGTCCCAGCCACCACTTCAGCCTCCTTAGCTGCGGCCCCAGGCTCCTCTGCTGTCAGCCTGGGGCGGGGGGCGCCTTCCTGTGCCTCCATCTCTGGAAGGAGACAAGAGGCGTGTGGGTCAGATGGGGGCAGCAGGGACCTGGATCGGGGCTGTGAGAGGCCCCCAACTGGCCTGCCCAGGGATTGGCCTACCAGATCCCCCCCAAGGCTCTGACTACCCCCACCCCTGAGCCCCACCATTGCCAAGTTTGGGGGGGGGGCAGGAGGCATCCGGTCGCCCTCTGCTGGCCATACCATGGCATTGTGGGGCCTGCGATGGGGAGCTTACATCAACTCCAATGCAGTTCTTTTTCTCGGGGGGGGCGGGGGGAGGGAATGCAGCCTGGGGGAGAGATTGGGGGACCATAGTGTGCGGGGGGAGGGAGAATGGGGGGCACACAGATGCCCTGGTGTGGGGGAGAGGAGAATGGGGGGCATACAGAGCCCCTGACATGGGGGACAGACTGGGGAACCCTGGTGTGCGGTGGGAGGGAGAATGGGGGGCACACAGATGCCCTGGTGTGGGGGAGAGATTGTGGAAACCTGGGAGAAGAGGAAATGGGGGCACACACAGCCCCCGGTGTGGGGGAGCTGCAGGGTGTCCCTGCAATGGAGGGTTGAACCCAGGGACCTTGTGGGGGGGTATGGAGAGGTGCCCCTGGTTCATGCAATGAGCTTGGCCAACACCAGCGAGGTGTGACTATGCAGTAAATACTGTAGGACCTACCTAAACCCAGGAGAGCTGGGGAGGCAGCCAGGGAGAGGCCCTTGGGGCTGGCTGTGCTGTCAACCCTTTCAAGTGGAATAGGAGGCCAGGCTGGATAATGACCCTTTAAAGCAAGGTGCCCCACCCCCCATCCGGGGTAAACAATCTCCAGGGCCTGGAACAGGACTCTGACTCAGGCACCAAACCTGCAGTGCGGGGAGGGCACCTTGGGGAAGGGGCAGGTGACCCCCTCCTCAGCAGCTAAATATACCCCTGACATTTACCGCTCTGCCAGACCCAGGGAATGGGGGATTCGCCAACCGCGGTCCTGCCACCCCCCCGTGGTAAACTGCCTGCAGCCCCAGGCTTCTACCCCAGCTCTGCCAGTGCTCCTCTATCTTGACCTGCCACCCCCTGCTAGCCCAGCCCCGGGATCCCCCCAGTTCTTCCAGTGCCCCTCAATCCCAACCCACTACCCTCTGCTAGCCCAGCCCTGGGCTTCCACCCCAACTCTGCTAGTGCCTCTCTATCCTGCCCCATTGCCTCCTACTAGCCCAGTCCTGGGCTCCCCCCAGCTCTGCCGATGCCCCTCAATCCCGCCCCACTGCCCCCTGCTAGCCCGGCCCCGGCTCCCCCCAGCTCTGCCAATGCCCCTCAATCCCACCCCACCACCCCCTGTTAGCCGAGCCTTGGGCTTCCACCCCAGCTCTGCCAGTGCCCCTCTATAGCGACCTGCCATCCTCTGCTAGCCCAGCCCTGGGCTTCCACCCCAGCTCTGCCAGTGCCCCTCTATCCTGACCCACCTCTCCCTGCTATCCAGTCCCAGACTCCCCCCAGTTCTTCCAGTGTCTCCCAATCCCACCCAGCTGCCCCCTGCTACCCAACTCCCCCAGTTCTTCCGGTGCCCCTCTATCCTGACCCACTTCTCCCTGCTAGCCCAGCCCCGGGCTCCCCCCCAGCTCTGCCAGTGCCCCTCAATCCCAACCTACAGCCCCTGTTATTCCAGGCCTGGGCTCCCATGAGTTGCCTTTGATTCAGATGGTCTCCCCCAGTGCCTGAGAAAGGAAAGGGGGTTGGGGTGATTCCATGGTCTCCCCCAGTGCCTGAGAAAGGAAAGGGGGTTGGGGTGATTCCAGGGGCTCCCCCAGTGCCTGAGAGAGGAAATGGGGCTGGGGTGATTCTGGGGGATCCTGAGCCAGGGGCAATGGGCAGTGGACCCTCTCTGCACCTTGAGCCCAATAAGCCAGGGCAGGGGGTGTCTCCAGCCTGACCAAGCTCCCCCTACCGGAGGGGTTCATTCAATGCCCCACTTCCCCCCCTCCCCACTCTGGGCCCTCCCTGGAGTAGGGGTGCTGGCCAGGGCTGCACCCACCTGCTGGCTGCTCCACAGGGCGGGCTGGTTCTGGGCTCGGTCCCCGTCTGTCCCGCTTTTTGTGTCACCGCCCTTGGCACAGCCCCCCTCCCGGGGCAGAGCAGCCTATTTTTACCAGGAGAGGAACAGGTGCCACTTTCATTCATACTCCTCCATTCTGCCAGCTCCCCTGGTCCTCTGGGGGGGCGGGGGTAGGGGGAGCTCCACTCTCCCAGGGTCCCATGGGTGAGACCCCCTGGAATGAGCCTGAGGGGCTATGGGGGGACCTCACCAGGCAGGAAGTGCAGCCACTAACTCTGGCAGGGGACCCTTGTGCTGAGAGGTAGCAAATGGGGGGTGAAGCAATAGGACAAACAACGACAGGGGATCCCACCCTGACAGCACCTGGAGTCCCTCCCTTCTCCAGCTCAGGGTACTGCCCCTGCTCCAGGGGGCACCAGCCATCCAGCTTGGCACCCCGGGGCTGGAGCTAACAGAGCCATGGTGGGCTGCAAGGGGGACCACAGGGCATCTCCTCCTCTCTGCACTGCTAGGGGTGCCCAAACACTGGGCAGGGTCCCCCTCCTGAGCCCGTGAGATGCAGGCGCTTGGCTGCTGGAGCATCAGGGATTTGGGGGTCGCTCCCCACTGCCCAGGCAGCCAATCAGGAAGGAGACTGCCCGCCTCCCCCATCCTTGTGAATGTCTCTGTGGAGCATCCAGGCCACTCGATGTAGTACTGGTCTGTCCCCAGTGCAGCTCTGGGGCCTGGCACGCCAACCCAGCCAGATGCTGGGGCGCTAGGCAGTCACGTGGGCATCATCCATGGGGCAGAAGGAAAAGACGGGGTAGATCCCACCTAATCCAGGCCCCTGGGTGGCTCCCCTGCAGCCGTTCCCTGCCTCCCCTGGCATCTCAGGCTCAACTGTGCCACTGTCTTCCTTCTAAAGACAAAAGCTACGTGCTCCAGCGGGTAGAGCCGGGAACTGGGGGTCAGGAGAGCTGGGTTCTGTCCTGATTCTGAGCTTGGGCAAGTCCCTGCCTCGTTCTGTGCCTCAATTTCCCTGTGTGTAATATGGTGCTGGGGTGTGAGAAACCGGACACACACACTGCCTAGGACGAGCTGCCTGGCTCTGTTTAGCAAGAGGCTCAGACCGTCATTGGCTCAGAGGCAGAGGCCCCTTTCCACGTAAAATCGGCAGCAGAAGAGACAGGCACCACCACAGGGACACTGAGCCCAGGGCGTTCGTAAGCGGTGGGCAGGTGGTAAGACTGGCAGCCAGGGTAGGGCATGTTCTTGTGATGTGTTTGGGGGGCGATCAGGCAGGGCCTGCTCCAGCCCCGCTGGCTGTGGGGTCGGTCCCAGGTGCCACACTGCAGTGCCGCCGCTTCTCCCAGGGGCCCATGGCGGGAGGTGCTGCCTGGGGTCAAAGGGAGAGAGTGGCTGGTGGTGCCCAGCATGATGGTACAGGCTGTGTCTGGGCTCTGGCAGCTCTGCTCCTGTCCTGTTCCTGCTCCAGGTACAGTGGACTCTGGGGGAATACTGCAAATAACAGCACAGGCCCACTGTCTGCTGGCCCCCACTGTGATCATCCCCTACCCCCTGATCCCCAACATCCCTTGTCACGCCACAGCCCCACCGCCTGACAGCCCTCACAATGAACCCCCCACCCCCCACAGCCTGACAGCCCTCAAAATGAACCCCCACCCCCACAGTCCTTGTTACCCCACAGCCCCACCGCCTGACAGCCCTCACAATGAACCCCCCACAGCCTGACAGCCCTCACAATGAACCCCCCACCCCCACAGCCCTTGTTACCCCACAGCCCCACCGCCTAACAGCCCTCACAATGAACCCCCCACCCCCCACAGCCTGACAGCCCTCACAATGAACCCCCCACCCCCACAGCCCTTGTTACCCCACAGCCTGACAGCCCTCACAATGAACCCCCCACTGCCTGACAGCCCTCACAATGAACCCCCCACCCCCACAGCCCTTGTTACCCCACAGCCTGACAGCCCTCACAATGAACCCCCACCCCCACAGCCTGACAGCCCTCACAATGAACTCCCCACTGCCTGACAGCCCTCACAATGAACCCCCACCCCCCACAGCACTTGTTACCCCACAGCCTGACAGCCCTCACAATGAACCCCCACAGCCCTTGTTACCCCACAGCCCCACCGCCTGACAGCCCTCACAATGAACCCCCCACTGCCTGACAGCCCTCACAATGAACCCCCCACCCCCACAGCCCTTGTTACCCCACAGCCTGACAGCCCTCACAATGAACCCCCACCCCCACAGCCTGACAGCCCTCACAATGAACCCCCCACCGCCCACAGCACTTGTTACCCCACTGTGATCACCCCCAGCCCCACTCTCCCAACTGCTCCCGTCCTTGCTGTCCCCGAAGCCCTGCGGGATACCAGCCTGAGGGGGCTGCCCCAGAGGCCTCTCTCCCCCTATACCCCCTCCTCCTCCTCCCGTGGGGGGACACTAACCCTCCAGCTAGTCTAGGCTCATTAGACATCCTAGCTTGTCTAGCAACAGCTAGATCTCCATGGTAACATGGCTGCGCCCATCATCCCGTTTCCCATTCGGTATGTTCTAGCCTAGGTCCTTCACCAGCTCTATGCTCTAATTGGGTTCCCCGCCTTCCTCTGGCGTCAGCTCCTCTCCGCTCTAGCTCCAGTCCCGGCACATCTCTATGGTTTGGAACCGGCCCCTCTAGTCTCCTGCCTATTTCCTCCCGCTCTCTTGCGGGTAACTCTGTGGTAGCTGAGTCCGCCACATACCGGAAGTGGTTCTCTCCCCCCCCAAATCTGACTCTATGGTACCTTGGAGGAGAGAGGGGCCCATCATGCCGGAAGCGCCTGTTCCCCGCGTTTCCGGCTGGCGGCCGGGCGGGGGAAAGTCACGTTACACCCAGGAGAAAGGGGCCGGCCTGGGCTTGACTTCGGGGGGCTGTTGACCCCTGACCGCGGGGCTCAGTGATCGCCCGAGGAGCGCGGAGGGTGAGGGGTCTCCGCACAGAGCCCGGGGGGGGTCAGCTCTGAGGCGTGGGACGTGCCCCCCCCCACGGTGCCACCCCCCCAGTGCATTGGCTGGGGTCGGTTGGCCCGGCTCGGCGGTGGCGTCCCCCTGGGAGTGTGTCGGGGGGCCCGCAGTGGGTGGGGGGCTGCCCTGGGGGAGTGGGGGGGGGGGACTGCACTGGGCGGGGGCTGCCCTGGGGAGTGGAGTTGCCGCCCTGGGGTCGTGGGGGGAACTGCACTGGGTGGTGGTGGTGGGGGCTGGGGGCCGCCCTGGGGGGGTAGGGGGAACTGCACTGGGGGGCTGCCCTGGGAAGTGGTGTTGCCGCCCTGGGGGGGTGGGGGGAACTGCACTGGGGGGCTGCCCTGGGAAGTGGTGTTGCCGCCCTGGGGGCGTGGGGTACTGCACTGGGGGGTGGGAGTGGCAGCTCTGACAGGCTCTGTGTGTTTCCAGGAGCAAGTCGCTGCCTCCCGCCCCAAACGCCGGGGACTGGTGCTCGCTCGCGGCGCGATGGATCCGCTCAGGGCCCAGCAGCTGGCAGCTGAGCTGGAGGTGGAGATGATGGCCGACATGTACAACAGGTAACGACCCCATTGCGGCTGCTCCTTGTCAAGGGCAGGGTCGCAGCTCCCCAGAGTGCGGCTTGCTGGGGTGTCATAGGTTTGAAAGCCAGCAGGGACCATTGTCTTCCTGTAAACTGGAAGGAGTCCGGTGGCACCTTAAAGACTAACAGATTTATTTGGACGTAAGCTTTTGTGGGTAAAAAACCTCACTTCTTCAGATGCAAATTGGAGACAGTCCAAGGAAGAGCCACAAGAATAATTAAAGGATTAGAAAATATGCCTCCTAGTGAGAGTCTCCAGGAGCTCAATCTCTTTAGCATAACCAAAAGAAGGTTAAGTGATGATTTGATCAGTTGGTAAGTACCTACGTGGGAAACAGATATTTAATAATGGGATGTTCAGTCTAGCAGAGAAAGGTCTAATATGATCCAGTGGCTGGAAGTTGAAGCTAGATAAATTTAGACTGGAAATAAGGCGTCAGATTCTAACGGTGAGAGTAATTAACCTTTGGAACAACTTACCAAGGGTCATAGTGTATTCTCCATCAGTGGTGAGTTTTAAATCAAGATGGGATGTGGGTCACAATGAAGGGTAACTGGTGGGCTGTGGGTGTGCTGGAGTTGAGGACTGGAACATTAAAGGGCCATGGGTTGGGATTGAGAGGAATTGGCAGAGCCCAGAACTGCAATAGCAAGGGCTGTGGATTGGGATTCAGGGGCACTGGCAGAACTGTGGGCAGGGTGTGGAGGGAACTCACGGCTGGGATAGTAGGGGGGTATGTGGGGAGGAGGCAGGACTGGGGTCACAGGGGCATCTCTGGATTCTCATGCTCTCCCCCTCTGTGGCCCAGAATGACCAACGCCTGTCACCGGAAGTGCGTCCCGCCCCACTACAAGGAGGCAGAGCTCTCGAAGGGGGAGTCTGTGTGCCTGGACCGCTGCGTCTCTAAGTACCTAGACATCCACGAGCGCATGGGCAAGAAACTGACGGAGCTTTCCATGCAGGATGAGGAGCTGATGAAGAGGATGCAGCAGGGGGCGGGGCCAGTGTAGGGACTTCCTCTTGAACATGGACAGCCTGCATGATTGGCCCAGTGGCCCCACCATTGCCTTCCGGACTCAACCCTGTGCCCCCCCATCAATAAAACCTCTGCAGTTGTGTATGAGCTAGGTCTTTGCCTGCAAGGACATTTCAAAGAGCTGGGGCTGGGATACACCAATGGGATGTTCCGCTTCCCCCTCCCACCCCGCCTTGCTCCATCCCCGAGTGGATAGGATCCCAGTTCTGCCCTGTCCAGCTCACCGTCCCATTTAGCAGGCCAGTCCGGGGGGGGCTAAGAGCCCAGTTCTGTCTTTTTACCACTTCATGGGAGGAAAAGGTTAATCGAGGTCAGGTCCTGCATGGGGAGCAGTTCTGCCCGTGGCCAGGTTGGCATCTGGCTGCTTTTTCCTCTGCGAGTACCCCAGTGTAGCTCTAGGGGTCGCTGTGCTGCTGGAGCAGGGGCATATCTTCCTGGTGCTCTGTAAACAGGGCCGGCACCAGCGCAGGAAGCAGGTGCTTGGGGCGGCCAATAGAAAGGGGCGGCACGTCCGGGTCTTCGGCGGTGGGTCCCTTAGTCCTTCTCTTCCTCTTTGAGCTGCCGCCGAAATGCCGCCGAAGAGGACAGCACAGCCCCACTGTCCTTGCTTGCTGCCGAAGAATGAAGGACTTGCTGCCGAAGAATGAAGCGGCGCAATCGAGCTGCCGCCGAAGTGCTGCTGATCGGCTGTGGTTTTGTTTTTGTTTGTTTTTTCACCGCTTGGGGCGGCAAAAAAGCTGACGCTGGCCCTGGCTGTAAAGCTCAGCTCCTCTTCTGCTGCGCGCACTAAATTCCCTTGGTGCTTTCTCTGGGATCAGTCTGTGAATGGCAGGGTCCTGATCAAGTTTGGATAACCTCCCCTCCCCTGCAATTATCTTTTCACTTCCATTCCCAAACTCCTAGTGGAAGGATGTCACTCTTCCCCTTTAATCACCTCCCACCCCAGAGGTGGCTGCAGATCCATGCATGCCTGTGTGAAGAGCTTGTCTCTTATTTCAACCAACTCATCCTGGCAAGTACAGGTGGCTGGTGGTGCATTTTGTGCCCACCAGGGGACGTGCTGCTCCCTGCAGAGCACGTGGCCCTTAATAACCATGTTGGGTTAACAGCTCCGGGCTGTGGTACATGTTTAACAATCCAGAATCTTAATTGGGTTGTTTCCCTTCCTTTGTCTCATTCAGAGTGCTGACCGCAGGTTAATTACGTGGCAGCTCTGTTTTGCCAGAGGCTGAATTCTCCCATCCCAGCTACTTAGAGATCAGAACTGGATTAAAAAGCACCAGCTGGGAGTTACTTTTAATTTGCCTGACTTGAACTTTGGAAGGTTTTGTTCATCTTGGCTGGGTGGTGGCCTCTCCGTTTGGGAAAATGCTAGAGGAATGGGCTGTAATAATGAGGAGTCAGAGATTATAAAGTCAGAAGGGACCGCTGTGCTTATCTAGTCTGATCTCCAGGCGTGAGGACTTCCTTGAATTAATTCCTGGTTGAACTAGCAGATCTGTTAGAAAAACATCCCATCTTGATTGAAGAATTGTCAGTGACGGAGAATCTGCTGCAGCCCTTGGTAGATTGTTCCCGGGGTTAATTCACCTCGCTGGTCACATTTTGTGCTTTGTTTCCAGTCTGAATTTGTCTAGCTTCAACTTCCAGCCACTGCCCCTTGTTAGATCTTTGGCTGCTAGGTTGTGGTAACCCCTGGGTGCTGGGGGCTTCCCAGACGTTCAGGAAGGGATAGTCCAATCCCTACTTTGATCACGGTCTGCAGACAGACAGACACAGCTGGGATGGAGGGACAGCCAGACAAACCGGGCATTCATAGTGGTAGCAGAAGCAGCCTTGTTTGCACACACCCCTGTTGCCCCTTTGCGCTGGGGACGGGGTCAGGCATGGAGCTGGGGTGGGGCAGGAGCGGAGCTGGGGACAGGTCAGGGCTGGGTGGCCCTCCCTCACTGCCCCCTGTGGGGGTTGGCCTAGCCCACTGTGCCCCCCCCCGAACATCTAGGGGCTGCGCCCCACAGTTTAGGGACCTCTGCTGTAGAGGAAGGGGGCTAAGCTGTACTGTTGTAAGGCACCTCTCCATTCTGAGGGTGGTGCTGGTATAACAATACAGGCAGCCATGTGGCTGTGGTTATTCTCTCCCGGGATGTGTAGGAGCCGGCCTAGGAGGGCAATAGCCGTGGGGAGGGACAGGGAAGGAGGCACGGCAGGAATGATGCCAGTGTTCCCCAACCCCTTCACAAACCCCACCGCAGCGTTTAACCCTCTGGCATCCAGTGGCGGGGAGTTCCACAGACTGTCTTGGGAAGGACAGCTGCCTATTTCCTTGCAGTTAATACCCTTGAGTGTCTCTGGTCACAGGACTGGGGAACTGACCCCCTATAGCCCTTAAACACTGTGACGTTCCCCTCTGGAGTTATCTGGACTGGTGATCTGCTAGGTCACCCCAGTCCTTGACTCTGGGAGCCAGCCTTACCCTATTCTGCTGTGAGAACCCCACTCCTGGGCTGTTCACGCACAGCTTCTGGCGTGTAAGCTGCTTGGATTGTGCAACCAAATTACACTAGCCAATATCTCCGGTCCCCGACACAACCCTAGGAACCTCCGTCTTGCAGTGTCCAGTAATGCCCACTGGACGCTGCAAGCTTATATGAGTTTGTCAATTTAACAAAGAAATTGATATGTACCAGGCTTGTTATCCCAAGGGGAGTCTCTGACACACTTCAAACCAACCGCACTGCTTCAGGTAGAATAAACAAAACAAATTTATTCACTACAAAGATAGATTTTAAGTGGTTATAAATCAAAGCATAACAAGTCCGAGTTGGTCAAATGAAATAAAAGCAAAACGCATTCTAAGCTGATCTTGACACTCTCAATGCCCTTACAAACTTAGATGCTTCTCACCAGAGGCTGGCTGGTTGCTCTTCAGCCAGGCTCTCCCCTTTGATCAGCACTTCAGTCACTTGGTGGTGATGGCTGTAGATGTAGGTGGAAGAGAGCGGAAGAGCATGGCAAACGTCTCTTCCTTTTATCATGTTCTTTCCTCCCTCTTCGCTTTGCCCCCACCCCCTTCAGAGTCAGGTAAGCATTACTTGGAGTCTCTCCAAGCAAGGTTGAACAATTCCACTGGTGTGGCCTCATGCAGGTGAGTCATTGCATTGTGGCCCCCTTGCTGGACAATGGTTGTTGATGGTTGTTTGACACCCCACCTGGGCACTGGTTACTTTCCTTGCTGTTGTCTCTGGGGAGCTAATATCTGGCTGATTCCCCCAACTTACAGCATGTTTTGGTGACAACCATACTACACAGTCCTCATAACTTCATATGCATTAATGATATACATATATGGATAGAGAAATGACTTTCAGCAGATCATAACCTTTCCCCTGATACCTTACAAGGCATCTTTTATACGTAAGATCACGATTATATTAAAACGAGGAATATGGGGGTTACAGCACACTCCCCCTAGGCATAGAATGTCACAAACACCCCCTTTTATGTTGCATTGTTACCCAGTGGGGAAAAAGGACAGTTTGCTCTCCGGACAGGCTGGGAGACATCAGTGTGAATGTTATGTGGCTGCCTGAGCGGGTCATTAAAAAGGAAGGACTGGCTGAGGGCGGCCCCCTAAGACAGCAAATCCACTCACCAGGACACGGACACCTAGCAGCCTGCGCCCCAGAGGGGGATGGATTTCCCCACCACTCAGCAGGGAGGCTGAGCAAACCCCCCAGCTGGAGAACAACGGGCTGGGAAGGTGGGGTTAGGAGCTGGCTGTGGGAAGGAGTCGGGGCTCTCACCTGGGAACTGACAACGGAGGTTAGACTGAGACAGAGCCTGAACAGAGGTGTTCAACGCAGCTTGGCTGGGCTCTGGGCTGAGCAGGACGGACTTGGGCCGTGCTTTAACCTTCATTTCTCTGTGCTCACCTACGGCCCTCCTGTGCTGTGCAACAGCTGACTGCTGAACCCGGCTGTTTTGACAACACTGAGTGTCACCACAAATATGTAATGAGGGGCATTAAGAGCAGACAAGTCTGTGCCGGGAGTCTGTCCCAGCTGGGCTCACTGAACTGAGCTCACAGGGTGGGGAAGGAGGGTCAGTCCCAGGAGGCGGTGAGGCCTGATGGCCTTCCCTTAAGGAAGGGTGAGACCCTTTGGGGGTCTGGCACACTAAAGGGTTCCTTCAAGAGACTGTTCCAAAGCTGGGGGTGCAGCACCGATCCTGTGGATCCACATCACACAGGGACAGACACATACCATGCACAACCACACATGCAACCACACACCATGCGGTGTCACACACAACCACAGATACCCCATGCACCCACACAGGGACAGACACACACCTTGCACAGCCACATACATGCTACCACAACCACACCAGGCACAGCTGCACATGCACAACCTCACACACAAAGCCACATATGCATGTTTACACACAAACACCATGTACAACCACCCACGGTGCACAACCACACATACACCCACTCTCCATGCACAACCATACGTACACACACACAATCACACGCACAGCTATACACACACATGAATGTGCACATGCAGCACAACCACACAGGCCGGCCAGGGGAGGGGGCACCTGTGGGTGGCACCCGGGGAGTTAAAGGTTGAGCTGTAGGTTGTGTTTGCGCAGCTGGACTCATCACAGCAGCCAAAGGCTGGTCAGTGGCCAATGAGAAACTGGGAGGGGGGAGGGCTCCAACTGCACCAGGGGGCTGTGGGAGACATAAAGGGAAGGGTGAGACACCCCCCCCCCCCCTCCCCAGTGTGATCCTGGCGCTTCTCAAGGGCAACCCACACTGGTGAGATCTGCCTGCTCCCAGTATATGCTCCAGCCAACCTGGTCTTTTCCTCTGTTCTCCCTGCCCCACTTTCTTCTCTTCTGTCCCATTTGGAAATCTCCACTCTGTTCTTCCCCACATCCTTCTCCCTCTGCTCTCTCCCAGTCTCTCTCCTCTAACCACTCCTTCCTTCTCTCACTCCTTTTTTCAGTTCATTCTTTCCTTTCCATCACTCTTTCATTCTTTTCTTCTTTCTTTCTCCTTTTAATTTGTTCTTTCTTTCCTTCTCTAGTGCATTCTTTTATTTCTATAGTTCATTCTTTAATTCTTTTTCTCATTCATTTCTTTTTCCTTTGTTTTCTTTCCTTAATCCTTCTTTCTTTCATTTATTCCATCTTTCACTTGTTCTTTCTTTCCTTCTTTAATTCCTTTTCTGTTTTGCTCATTCTTTATTTCATTCTTTTTTACTTATTCATTCTTTCCTCCTTTAGTTCTTTCCTTCATTCCTTTGTTTTTTCTAACATTTTTTCACTCATTTTTCTTTCCTTCTTTAGTTCATTCTGTATTTTGTTTCTTCCGTCTTTTGTTCATTCTTTAATTCTTTCACAAGAGCACAAGAATGGCCAGACTTGGTCAGACCAATGGCCCATCTAGCTCTGTGTCCTGTTGTCCAACAGTATTCAGTGCTTCAGAGGAAATGAACAGAACAGGGCAATTATCAAGTGATCCATCCCCCGTCGTCCAGTCCCAGCTTCTGGCAGTTGGAGATCTAGGGACATCCACAGCTTGGGGTTGAACCCTTGACCATCTTGGACAATAGCCATTGATGGGCCTATCCTCCATGAACTTACCTAATTCTTTTTTGAACCCAGTTGTAGTTTTGGCCTTCATAACATCGCCTGGCAACGACTTCCACAGGTTGACTGTGCATTGTGTGAAAAAATACTTCCTTTCATTAGGTGACCCCTGGTTCTCATGTTATGCGAACACTTCCTTATTCACTTTCTCCACATCAGTCCTGATACTATAGACCTCTATCATGTACCCCCTTAATCGTTTCTTTTTTAAGCTGAACAGTCCCAGTCTTTTTAATCTCTCCCCATACGGAAGCTGTTCCATACCCCTAATAATTTTTGTTGCCCTTCTCTGTACCTTTTCCAATTCTAATGTATCTTTTTTGAGATGGGGCGACCAGAGCTGCATGCAGTATTCAAGGTGTGGCCGTGCCATGGATTTACATAGCGGCATTATGATATTTTCTGTCTTATTATCTATCCCTTTCCTAACGGTTCCTAACACTGTTCGCTTTTTTGACTGCCAGTTCACATGGAGCAGATATTTTCAGAGAACTACCATGATGACTCCAAGGTCTTCCTCGAGTGGTAACAACTTATTCAGACCCCATCATTTTGTATGTAGAGTTGAGATTATGTTTTCCAATGTGCATTATTTTGCATTTATCAACACTGAATTTCCTCCAATTCATTTTTTGCTTGTTTTTTCCTGAATTCATTCTTTTTCACTCATTCTTTCCTTCTTTAGTTTGTTCTTTCATTTCTTCTCTTTCATTCATTCTGTAATTCTTTTGCTCATTCTGTGTTTCCTCCTTCAATTTGTTCTTTGTTGCTGGTTCTTTCTTTAATTCATTTTTTCACTCATACATTCTTTCCTTCTTCAGTTCGTTCTTTCTTTCATTCTTTTTGTAACTCACTCTCTTTCCTTCTTTAGTTTGTTCTTTCATTTCTTCCGTCTTTCATTCCTTCTTTAATTCTTTCACTGATTCTTTATTTCCTCCTTCAATTCACTTTTTGCCTGTTCTTTTTTTAATTTGGTCTTTCTTTAATTCACTCTTTCTTTGCTCATTCGTTCTTCCAGTCTTTCTTTAACTTGTTCATTCTTTAATTCATTCTTCAATTCCCTCTTTATTTTGTTCTTTGCCTCTTTAGCTCCTTCATATTTCCTTATTCTTCATATCCCTCTCCTGGCTCTCGCTCTCTCTCGCACATACATTCAGAGTTGATGCCCTTATAAAGCAGACCACACATGCTCTTTTCACTTCCTGCACTGCACACACAAGCGCTCTTCAACTCCCGCTCAGCCGTTTGTAACCCCAGCTGTTGGCAAACAGCAGGCAAAAAAACAAACTGCTTAGCCAGTGGCTTGAGGCAGAGGGAGAGTTTGCTCGATCCCTCCTTGCCTCCGGATCACCGAGCCCCCGGCCCCGACCCCTTTCACCAGGAGGGTAAGTTTGGGGGAGATCTGGCAAGGGGGAGCGGTGGCTGGGGATGGGGCCAGCTGGGCCAAGGGAACTGGAGTGTGTCACATGTGTGTGACTGGGGCAAAGCGATCGTTGTGCAGCCCACGTGGCAGGGCAGCCAGGCCAGGCGCAGCCCAGCCCTGTATTGATTCTGGGCTATTTTTGGGGAGGGGTAGGGCCATGTGGCTGGCTGTGCTGGAACAGGAAGAGAAGGTGAGGGGGACTCGCGGAGGCTGCTGGGTGGGGGGAGGCCATGCTGGAGAGGGGGCTTGAGTGGATTACGGAGCTGGGACGTTGGAGGGATGGGGGCACTGGAGGGGAGACCCCTGCGATGGGGGTACCCCAGAGTGCTGTCAGCTGTCAGAGAAGCTTGACATGAGAATCCTGGCAGCTGGAGCCCAGCACCTCCACTCCCGCCAGGGTGTCGTGGGACAGCCCAGGGGCAGGGCAAGCCCCTCGGGGCTGATCTTCCCCCAGGGCACAAATCTTTGGCTGGATCATCCCCCTGAGAGGGAACAGTGGGGCCCCTGGCCCTTCCCCCGGGGGCTATTCCCTTTTGAAGCCATTTTCCCACCTAAATTCCTCTTTCTTAACGTTTTCTCATCCCACCTTTGGAGATTTGCAAACTCAACAGAGCCCCAAACATTTTATCTCCCCTTGGAAATGAGCCCCGTGTAGGATCAGCCCCGGGCCAAGGGCAAGCCTGGGCGGGATGGTGTGGTTTCCAGCCCCATGTCCCTCCGGCCTCTTCACTCCAGCTTCCAAACTTGTGCCTCATTTCAGGGAGCGCTGCCCCACTCCCCCACCTTGGTCTCCTTCACAGTCTCTGCCCCCAGCCCCAGCGGGGGGGGGGAGGGGCGGAGGGCGCCTGGCTCTGGGATCGGGTTGCTCCAGCTGGATTGGCTGTCGCTTTCCTCAGTGCTTAATTTGTGCCAGAGCTCAATTTCCCCCAGTGCTTAATTTGTGCCCTGGCACCTTCGGGCTTGGCAGTTCATGGCCCCCGCATCGCTGGGCTTGGCAGATCATGGCCCCCGCATCGCACCTCTGAGTTTGCCTTGTCAGTTAAGAAAGCAAAACAATTGCTTGAGCCCCGGCACCTCTTTCGTTACAAATCAAGCACTGGCTTTCCCATGTGAAATCCCGTGTTGGTATTTCAGAGAGAGAGATCCCAAGGCCAGCCCAGCCCACTGCGACCAGCTCGTCTGACCTCCAGCTGCCCTGACCGAGTTCGTGTTTGAACGAGAGAGAGACCAGGTGGGTGAGGTAACCCCACTCATTGGACCGACTTCTGTCCAGTTTTCCAGCTCTACAGAGACCAGCACAGCTACTGTGACCCTGCAAACACGGCTGAGCTAGAGCAGATCTAGAAAAACAGTCAGTCTCCATTTCCTGCCCAGGTGGACTAGCTCTCCCGGCCCTGGGGGGTGTTTCCCTGGCCTCACTTGTAGCATCTGTGACTTTCAATAGGAGGAAGGATGGCCCAGGGGTTAGGGTGCTAGCCTGGGACTGGGTAGACCTAGATTCAGTTCCTTGCTCTGCCACAGACCTGGAGCAGGTCACTTGGCCTTTCCGTGCCTCAGTTTCCCCATCTGTACAATAGGGATAATTGGCTTGTCTGTGTGAGGATACAAAGGCATTGAGGGGCTCAGACACAATGGGCCAGGTAAGTCTGTAAGACAGATGGATACTGTGCTGTTTACTCCCTCTTCCAGACTGGTACAGCAGAGGTTAAATAAAACCAGATCCCTGCAGCACCACCCTCCTATGCTTTGCCATTTATTTAGAGAGGGGAGGGGGCAAGGAGAGAAAGTGGGAGGGGGCAAGCAGGAGATGGGAGGGCAAAGAATGAGCCAGTCGCTCTGTGTCCCCAGCCTGTGGAGCCGGGATGGCGCTGACGCTGCATCAGGCGTACAATCGGCGCTGGTGGATGGCGTGCACCGCCGTCCTGGAGAACCTCTTTTTCTCCGCCGTGCTGCTGGGCTGGGGCTCCCTGCTCATCATGCTCAAGCATGAAGGCTTCTACTCCAACATGTGCACAGGTGAGAGGGGAAGGGCCCAGGGAGACAGCGGGGCAAGGGAAAGTGAGTGGGGTTGAGTGGGAGAAGGGCGGGGCACAGAGAGAGTGGGAGGGACCAAGCTGGAGAGGAGAGGGGAAGGTCAAAGAGAAAGTGAGAGGGGCCAAACATGAAAGGGGAAGGACAATAACATGGGAGGGGCCAAGCAGGAGAAGGGTGGGGGATGATATGAGGAGTGGAGGGCAAAGGGAAGTAATGGGAGTGGGCAATCAGGGGATGAACCGAGATTAGGAGGGGCGTGGCCAAGCAGGGGAGGGGTGGAGCCTGAGATGGGGTGGGTAGAGCCATGGGAAGATGTTGGAATGGGGACGTGTGGGAATGTGGGTGTATTTGGGGCATGGCCAGGGCTCAGACCCTGCAGAGGCTCCACAGAGCTGGGTTCCTCCCCAGATCAGCCAGGCTGGTTCTGGCCCCTTGTCCCAGGTGGGTGGGACAGGCCCTGCGGGGTGGATGGGTCTGACAGGGTCTGGGTCGCTCTGCCTGCCGCGAGAGACAGCCAGCCACGCACAGCCTGGAGAGGGACAGATGGACCTGTGGGGGATTGACAGGCACCATGCCATTGGTGCCTCCCACCAACCCCAGCTGCTTAGGGCCAGGCCCCCCTCAATGGGCCCCAGGCACTGATGTACACGTCTGCCCCGTGCCAGGCTGTGCTGGGACTCATCCTGCCTTGGCCCCCCTGACACCCACCCCATGGGGCTGCAGCATGCCCATGGACAGTGTGACAGCGAGACCGGCGCTTGCAACAGACCCCACCAGGTGTGGCGCCATACAGCATTCCTGAGCCAGGGCTGGGAGGCTGGAGACCCTCAGGGACTCCTCTGCCTCACCCCTGCCCCCAATGGGATCCCACTGCCCGCATGGGAACCCCTGCCCCTCCCATCCCCCCTTGCCTCCTGTCCCCCCATGGGAACGGTCAAGGCTGAATCCCCACTCTGTCACTCCGAGTGCAGAAATGGGGGCCCGCATGGATTTTAAAAATTAATACTGGCCACTCCAGGCTTGTATTAAACTCCCAAGATTACAGCTTCTCCCTGACCTTGGCTTAGTAAATGCTGCCACCACCCAAATGCAAAACCCCCCTTTGAACCCAGGAAGGAGCACTTGGGAATTCCTCCCTGTGGGGCACCCTCAAGCCCTTTCACCCCCACTCCAGGGAAGAGCTGAGAAAGGAAACAAAGGAAATTAGCGGTGGCTATCAGCTAATTAAACAACATGCACAAACCTCTTAGGACACCAAAAATCCAATCCTGTTCTTAAAAAAGGTAATTTTATTAAAAACAAAAAGGGAAAAAATACATCTGGAACTTAGACTTTTTGCTAGATCTTAAAAGAAACAAGTATACAAATCAAGCACCCAAAACAGCTTTCTTGGGGGTTCAGCTTAAAGGTTACAAGCAAACAAAAGCATCTGGGGTTAGCACAGAGGAGATCCACAAGCCAAAATAAAGAAAATAAACCTGATCGCATCTAGCTAAACACTCTGATCTACTTACACATTTGGAGTTCAGAGAAGTAGTTCTAGGCATGATCTGATGATTTGTGATCATACCTGGCTTAGCTGCTGATAGCATGGCTGCTCTGTCCCTCCAGCCCAGAGAACAACAGACAAAGGCAAAGTTTCTTTCCCAATTTTAAAAAGTTCTACCTTCCCATTGGCTCTTTTGGTCAGGTGCCCACTTTTCCCCCCCTTTACCTGGGGGACTTTTTAACCCTTTGCAGGTAAAGCAAGTAAAGAACAGCTACCAAGAGGGATTTTACAGCTAACTGGCTGGCTGGGTGTCCATCCAAGGGAGCTACACCCCCCACTTTATTTATCACAGGAACCCTGACCCTCCCCCTGAGAGTCCCCTCCTCTCCCTTGCCTCCTGTCCCCCCATGGGAACCCTGACCCTCCACTGAGAGCCCCCTGCTCCTCCTTTGCCCCCTGTCCCCCCCATGGGGCCCCCTCAACCCCTAGTGAGACCCCCCCTGAGAGCCCCGCTTGAATCCAATGAAACCTCTTGCCTCCTGCTCTCCCATGGGACCCACCTCACCCCCATGGGACCCCTGTTCCCCCACTGAGAGCTTCCCTGGCCCCCATGAGCCTCCTGACGAGACTCTGTGCTCCCCCAATAGCTTCCCCCGTGGGCCCCTGCCCAGCCATGGAGTGAGAGGTGGGTACGGCCCCCGGGGCAAGGGAGGTCAGGGTGGGGGTCTCCCCCCAGGGCTGGGGAGGGTCTGACGCTGCGAATGTCCCCAGGTGAAAACAGGACCAATGGCTCGGCTCTGGGGCTTCCCCCCCACCACTGGCCTAGCTGCGTGGAGCAGGAGGAGATGCTGAACCTGGGCTTCACCATCGGGTCCTTCCTGCTGAGCGCCGCCACCCTGCCCCTGGGGGTGCTCATGGACCGTCTGGGGCCCCGGCCCCTCCGCCTCCTCGGCAGGTGCGGGGCGGCCCGGGGGTCAGGAACCCCCGGGGGGAGTAGGGGTTGTGTGGAGATGGGGATGGAGGCCATGGATTGGAAGCTGTGGCCCTGAGGAAACAGGGCTGGGTCCTAAGATGGGAGAGGTGGCTGGGAGGGTGGGGGGACAAGGTAAAGGGAGGGGGAGATGTCCACTGGGAATGTCCCAAGGTGGGGGGTGCCGGAGGTGCCCATGGCGGGGGCTGAGTCTTGTGGGGGTGGGGGCCTCAGGGATATGCGTAGGATGGCTAGATCTCAAGGTGTGGGCACTGGGGGAGATGTCCATGGGAATGGAGGGATCCCAGGGTTGGGGAGGGGCCCATAGGCTGGGGGTGCTGATTACTGCCCTATGCCCCTGTAGTTTCAGCTTTGCTGTCTCCTGCGCTCTGATGGCCCTGGCTGCCTACGACCCCCCAGGTGAGGTGAGGGCTCCTCCCCACAGCCCACAGCTCCGCACCCCCTTGTCTTCCCAGCAGCCCCACAATTCCCTCAACCTGTTTCCTGAACCTGATCCATACCTCCACTGACACAGTCCTCAATCTCCACTGCTTATCTCACGTTCTCCCATCCCCCCAAATCCCCAGCCCTGTGCTCCTCCACTCTCCCGTCCCCCCAAATCCACAGCCCTGCGCTCCTCTGCTCTCCCATTCCCCCAAACCCACAGCCCTGCGCTCCTCCGCTCTCCCGTCCCCCCAAATCCCCAGCCCTGCGCTCCTCCGCTCTCCCGTCCCCCCAACCCCCCAGCCCCGCGCTCCTCCGCTCTCCCATCCCCCCAAACCCCCAGCCCCGCGCTCGTCCGCTCTCCCATCCCCCCAAACCCCCAGCACTGCGCTCCTCCGCTCTCCCATACCCCCAAACCCCCAGCCCCACGCTCCTCCGCTCTCCCGTCCCCCCAAACCCCCAGCCCCGCGCTCCTCCGCTCTCCCATCCCCCCAAACCCCCAGCACTGCGCTCCTCCGCTCTCCCATACCCCCAACCCCCCAGCCCCAAGCTCCTCCGCTCTCCCGTCCCCCCAAACCCCCAGCCCCACGCTCCTCCGCTCTCCCATCCCCCCAAACCCCCAGCACTGCGCTCCTCCGCTCTCCCATACCCCCAAACCCCCAGCCCCACGCTCCTCCGCTCTCCCGTCCCCCCAAACCCCCAGCCCCGCGCTCCTCCGCTCTCCCATCCCCCCAAACCCCCAGCACTGCGCTCCTCCGTTCTCCCATCCCCCCAAACCCCCAGCCCTGCGCTCCTCCGCTCTCCCGTCCCCCCAAATCCCCAGCCCTGCGCTCCTCCGCTCTCCCGTCCCCAAATCCCCAGCCCCGCGCTCCTCCGCTCTCCCGTCCCCCCAAACCCCCAGCCCCGCGCTCCTCCGCTCTCCCGTCCCCCCAAATCCCCAGCCCCGCGCTCCTCCGCTCTCCCATCCCCCCAAACCCCCAGCCCCGCGCTCCTCCGCTCTCCCATCCCCCCAAATCCCCAGCCCTGCGCTCCTCCGCTCTCCCATCTCCAAATCCCCAGCCCTGCCCTCCTCCGCTCTCCCATCTCCAAACCCACGGTCCTGTGCTCCTCCGCTCTCCCATCGCCCCAAATCCCCAGCCCTGCGCGCCTCCGCTCTCCCATCCCCCCAAACCCCCAGCCCCGCGCTCCTCCGCTCTCCCATCCCCCCAAATCCCCAGCCCTGCGCTCCTCCGCTCTCCCATCTCCAAATCCCCAGCCCTGCCCTCCTCCGCTCTCCCATCTCCAAACCCACAGTCCTGTGCTCCTCCGCTCTCCCATCGCCCCAAATCCCCAGCCCTGCGCGCCTCCGCTCTCCCGTCCTCCCAAGCCTCCAGCCCTGCGCTCCTCCGCCCTCCCGTCCCCGCAAACCCACAGCCCTGCGCTCCTCCCCTCTCCCATCTCCAAACCCCCAGCCCTGCGCTCCTCCGCTCTCCCATCCCCCCAAACCCCCAGCCCTGCGCTCCTCCGCTCTCCCGTGCCCCCAAACCCTGAGCCCTGTGCTCCTCTGCTCTCCCGTCCCCCCAAACTCCCAGCCCTGCACTCCTCCTCTCTCCCATCCCCCCAAACCCCCAGCCCTGCGCTCCTCCGCTCTCCCGTCCCCAAACCCCCAGCCCTGCGCTCCTCCGCTCTCCCATCCCGCCAAACCCCCAGCCCTGCGCTCCTCCGCTCTCCCATCCCGCCAAACCCCCAGCCCTGCGCTCCTCTGATCTCCCATCCCCCCAGCTCAGACTCATCTACTCTCCCCGCCTCTCTCTCCCCCAGTTCTCTCCCCACTGATTTTCCTCGGCCTGTCCCTGAATGGCTTTGGGGGTATCTGCCTGACGTTCACCTCGCTGACGGTGAGTGTGGGCCCTGTGCCCCCTGGGGGGAGGGGCTGTGCCTGTCACTGTGGGGCAGGAGGGAGCACTGAGCCCCTTGGGATGGCCGGCTGGGGGCAGCAGAGGTGGGGAGGTTCTGTGCTTGTCTCTGTGGGGCAGTAGGGAGTGCTGAGCCCCTTGGGAGGGCAGGCTGGGGGCAGCAGAGGTGGGGAAGGGCTGTGCCTGTCCCTGGGGGCAGCAGAGTGGAGGAAGGGCTGTGCATGTCCCTGGGGGCAGCAGAGTGGGGGAAGGGGTACCATGCCAGCCCTCCTCAGGGGCACAAAACATCTTTGGTCCCAAGGCTCCCCCTTGGATGCCCAGAGGGGTCAGTGCCCTAGTCTCTTCCCGGCCCTGGGCCGCGGGGGCCTGAACCCCACAGCTGAGTACCGAGGAGGCAGGTGGCGTGGCAGGACTCTGGCCTGGAGTCACATGGCGGGGGAGTGACTAGCTCCCCTGCCTATTTCTGGGTCCCCACGGCTCCCTGCCGGGCCCTGCCCTGCCGAGGAGGCCTGCGCCCGAGAGTGGGGGTCACAGCTTGCTCAGCCACTCCTGCCCCACGCGGGGGTTGGTCCAGGGGCATGGCGCAGCACCCAGCTCTCAGGGTCGGGCCCAGCCTGGGTCCCCAGTGTGTGGGGAGGGGGCTGTGTGGGGGTGTGTGGTGCTCGCTGGCAGGGGGCTCTGTGCCGTCTCTCACCAGCTCCCAGGGCTGAGCACGCTCTCCCCTCCTTGCTTTGGGCTGATGTGCCACTCGCCTGCCTTCCACGTCCACGGCTTCCATTGCTCTGGGCCAGGCGCTGAGCCATCTGCCTCCTGGCTGCCTCTGCATGGGCCTGACTGGCGGCTTGCACGGTGCGGGGGGGAGGGGGCACTGGCCTGGTGCCCAGCGTGGCTGGGTGGGGCTGGTTGCCCTGTGGGGTAGGGACAGGGCTAAGCTCTGAGCCTGGAACAGGAGGGCCTTGTGCGCCTGCTTGGGTCAGGTGACAGCTGGGGCTGTGTTCGCCCCACGCCGAATGCTCCTGTCTGCGTTGGTTGCTGAGGGATGGGTAGCTGGGCACTGCAGTCCTGGGCTCCCAGGGGAGGCCGGTTGGCGGGAATGTCACTGCAGGGTTTCCGTCGGGGCTGGGTCCCCAGTTGGTGGAGCTGGGCCCCGGAGGACAGGCTGGGGTGTTCTTGGGGGCCATGTCCCCATACCAGCTGCAGGGCCGGGCGTGATCCTGCACACCGCCCGCTCCGTGATGGGGTCTGACCCAGGGCTTGTGCACATGCTGCACGCAGCGCTCTGAGCCGGGAAGGGTGCCAGCGCTGGGTGCCAGCGAGCCCTCGGGGCCAGGCTGCCGGGTGACCTTGGCAAAGGGCTGGGCGGAGCAAAGTGGGCAGCGCTGCAGGGAGGGGGAAATCTCTCCATCCAGCACATGAGGGGTTAGGGTTACACCCTCCCCACCCCCGTGTTGCATCTTGGCACAGGCACAGCCCCCCCACCCAACCTGCCAGCAGTCACGTGACCTGGGCAGGTAGCTGGGCAGCCAATAGGAAGGCAGGATCTCGGAGCACACCCCCTGCCCCAGCGCTGGGAGGGGAGAGGGGGGCAGGGCACGTGTTGGAGCTGGCCTGTTTTCTAAACCAAGGTGCCCTGTTGCTTGCGGCTGCATCTGGGGGAGGGGAGGAACAGGCCTGATCCCCTCCCCCATGGGGCCCCAACACTGTCCAGAGCTGGGATCCAGCCCTAACCCTCCCCCCATGGCACCCTAACCCTGTATCTAGGATCCCTCCCCAGAGGGAATCCAGGCCTCCTCTCCCCTTCCCCCACCCACTGCTCCTCTAGTGAGACCCCCCCCTCAGTGGGGGTCAAAGGGAAATGGCTGCCCCCAGGCCTGAGTAGATCTGGGCCCCTCAGGGCAAGTCAGCCTGAGCTGGGCAGCAGGGAGGGGCCTGCAGCAGGGAGAGGTGGTGTCGATGGGCTGGGATGGGGGGAGGGGGGAAGAGATTGGGGAGGGCCAGGGGCCTGTCCTGGCGCCAGGGTTGTCCCTCCACCCCGCCCCGCCGCCTCTCCCCCCACTAACATCTCTGCTCTGTGTCCTCCCCAGCTGCCCAACATGTTTGGGAACCTGCGCTCCACCTTCATGGCGCTGATGATTGGCTCCTACGCCTCCTCGGCCGTCACCTTCCCCGCAGTCAAGGTACGGGGGCCTCTCGATGTGGGGGCAGGTTCAACCCCCCCCTTTCCTGCCCCAGATCAGTGGGTGGCCTTGACTGCTGGATTAGGGAGGGGGGGGGGCTCACAGAGAGCCTATCAGCGCCTCTGGGTTACGTGGGGAGTAATGAAGGGTATCAGGGTGACCCCTGCCCAAGATGCCAGCCAGACCCTCCCTGTCCCATCTGCCCCCCTCCCTGACCACATCTGCCCCACTAACCTCCTGCTCCCTTGCTCCCAGCTGATCTACGATGCCGGCGTCTCCTTCAGCACCATAATGCTGACCTGGTCGGGCCTGGCCTGCCTCATCTTCCTCAATTGCCTGGTCAACTGGCCCAAGGAGTCCTTCCCGGCGCCCGAGGAGGCCAACTACACGTGAGTGAGGGTGGGGGAGCTCCAGCCTTTCCCAGCAGGGGGCGCTGTAGAGAGCAGGGTGGGGGAGCTCCCAGCAGACAGTGGCAGGTCTCCCCCAGCAGGGGGCGCTGTGGGGGCAGTGGCAGGTCTCCCCCAGCAGGGGGCGCTGGTTCTCCTCTCACCCCCCCCTTTCCCGGGTCAGGAAGAAGATCAAGTTGAGCGAGCTGGCACTGGATCACAGGGTGACAGGCGATCGGTTCTACACCCATGTCACCACCGTGGGGCAGCGCCTGAGCCAGAAGGGGCCGTGCCCGCAGGAGGGCAAGGAGCTTTGCCCATCCACGCAGGACCTGTGCCACGGGGCCACGGTCCCTGCTGAGTGTGAGTGCCACATGCCCCCTGGGCTCAGGGTGCCAGCTGGACCCAGCATCCGTGGGGGCAGTGCTCAGGGTACCTTGCAGGGGGCAGGGTCTCCGGGTGGGGGAAGTCCTGCTGCAGCGCCCCCTGCTGGGCTGTGTGTGCCCTGGATGGGCAGGGTTTGGGGGCTGCTGGGCTTCCCCAGAGTGTGTGTGTGTGGGGGGGGAGGTTCAAGGTGTATAGGGGGAAGGGCTTTGCCAAGGTGGGGTGCAGAGCTTCCTGAGGAGAGCAGTGTGACAGGGCCACCCAAGAGTATCTGAGGGGCTCAGGGTGTCTGATACCCCCCCAGGGGAGCAGTATGTGTGAGGGGGTTCTGTCAGACTGTGGGGTGCAGTGCATGGCTCTCCCAGGCTGGGGGTACAGGGGTATGTAGGGGGGTGCAGGGCTCTCCCAGGCTGGGGGTACAGGGGTATGTAGGGGGGTGCAGGGCTCTCCCAGGCTGGGGGTACAGGGGACCGTAGAGAGGTGCAGGGCTCTCCTAGGCTGGGGGTACAGGGGTATGTAGGGGGGTGCAGGGCTCTCCTAGGCTGGGGGTACAGGGGACCGTAGAGAGGTGCAGGGCTCTCCTAGGCTGGGGGTACAGGGGTATGTAGGGGGGTGCAGTCTGGAGCAGCAGGCGGTGTGGGGGCGGTGCTAGCCGTGCCCCCGACCGGCCGGTCTATGGCCGGCAGCTGCTCCGTGCAAGGCCGGGTATCTCGTGCATCTGGCAGTGGCTCTGCAGGCCGCGGGGCGCTGCCTGGGGATCTTGCTCCACCTGCTGGCGGGATCGGGGAGCTGCACCTTCCCCGGCCCGTCGCGCTGGATTCTACCTGCGGGATCTGGGGCGGCCCTAACCCATGGGGGAGCGGAGCACGCAGGCCCCCACGCGGCCAGCCTCCTGCGCAGCTGCTAGACTGAGCTCGAGTTTGGAGAGAACCCAGGAGTCCTGGCTCCAAGAACCCCCGCCCGCTCTAACCACTAGATCCTACTGCCCTCCCAGAGCGGGGCTACCACCAGGAGTCCTGACTTCCACCCCCCAACTAGACCCCACTCCTCCCCCTCCCAGAGCGGGGCTACCACCAGGAGTCCTGACTTCCCCCCCCCCCAACTAGACCCCACTCCTCCGCCTCCCAGAGCGGGGCTACCACCAGGAGTCCTGACTTCCCCCCCCCCAACTAGACCCCACTCCTCCGCCTCCCAGAGCGGGGCTACCACCAGGAGTCCTGACTTCCCCCCCCCCAACTAGACCCCACTCCTCCCCCTCCCAGAGCGGGGCTACCACCAGGAGTCCTGACTTCCCCCCCCCCCAACTAGACCCCACTCCTCCGCCTCCCAGAGCGGGGCTACCACCAGGAGTCCTGACTTCCACCCCCCAACTAGACCCCACTCCTCTGCCTCCCAGAGCGGGGCTACCACCAGGAGTCCTGACTTCCCCCCCCGCAACTAGACCCCACTCCTCCCCCTCCCAGAGCGGGGCTACCACCAGGAGTCCTGACTTCCACCCCGCAACTAGACCCCACTCCTCCCCCTCCCAGAGCGGGGCTACCACCAGGAGTCCTGACTTCCACCCCCCAACTAGACCCCACTCCTCCCCCTCCCAGAGCGGGGCTACCACCAGGAGTCCTGACTTTCCCCCCGCAACTAGACCCCACTCCTCCCCCTCCCAGAGCGGGGCTACCACCAGGAGTCCTGACTTCCCCACCGCAACTAGACCCCACTCCTCCCCCTCCCAGAGCGGGGCTACCACCAGGAGTCCTGACTTCCCCCCCGCAACTAGACCCCACTCCTCCCCCTCCCAGAGCGGGGCTACCACCAGGAGTCCTGACTTCCACCCCCCAACTAGACCCCACTCTTCCGCCTCCCAGAGCGGGGCTACCACCAGGAGTCCTGACTTCCCCCCCGCAACTAGACCCCACTCCTCCCCCTCCCAGAGCGGGGCTACCACTAGGAGTCCTGACTTCCACCCCCCAACTAGACCCCACTCTTCCGCCTCCCAGAGCGGGGCTACCACCAGGAGTCCTGACTTCCCCCCCCCCCACTAGACCCCACTCCTCCCCCTCCCAGAGCGGGGCTACCACCAGGAGTCCTGACTTCCCCCCCGCAACTAGACCCCACTCCTCCCCCTCCCAGAGCGGGGCTACCACCAGGAGTCCTGACTTCCCCCCCGCAACTAGACCCCACTCCTCCCCCTCCCAGAGCGGGGCTACCACTAGGAGTCCTGACTTCCACCCCCCAACTAGACCCCACTCTTCCGCCTCCCAGAGCGGGGCTACCACCAGGAGTCCTGACTTCCCCCCCCCCCACTAGACCCCACTCCTCCCCCTCCCAGAGCGGGGCTACCACCAGGAGTCCTGACTTCCCCCCCGCAACTAGACCCCACTCCTCCCCCTCCCAGAGCGGGGCTACCACCAGGAGTCCTGACTTCCCCCCCGCAACTAGACCCCACTCCTCCCCCTCCCAGAGCGGGGCTACCACCAGGAGTCATGACTTCCACCTCCCAACTAGACCCCACTCCCCCGCCTCCCAGAGCTGGGGTAAAAGCCAGGAATCCAACAGTGCTGAGATTCACCTTTCCCATGCGAGAGCAGAGGTGGGCTGTGACAGACGCCCCTGTCTGTGTGTAGGGGGGTGATGGGAGCTGCCGTGGCTGGGGAGCGTGGGGATGACTCTGGCTGAGGCTGTCGGGGGGATGGGGTCTCTGATTGGGGGGGAGCATGGGGATGACTCTGGCTGAGGCTGTCGGGGGGATGGGGTCTCTGATTGGGGGGGAGCATGGGGATGACTCTGGCTGTGGCTGTCGGGGGGATGGGGTCTCTGATTGGGGGGAGCGTGGGGATGACTCTGGCTGTGGCTGTCGGGGGGATGGGCGTCTCTGATTGGGAGGAGCCTGGGGATGACTCTGGCTGTGGCTGTCGGGGGGATGGCGTCTCTGATTGGGAGGAGCCTGGGGATGACTCTGGCTGTGGCTGTCGGGGGGATGGGGTCTCTGATTGGGGGGAGCGTGGGGATGACTCTGGCTGAGGCTGTCGGGGGGATGGGGTCTCTGATTGGGGGGAGCGTGGGGATGACTCTGGCTGAGGCTGTCGGGGGGATGGGGGTCTCTGATTGGGGGGAGCGTGGGGATGACTCTGGCTGAGGCTGTCGGGGGGATGGGGGTCTCTGATTGGGAGGAGCCTGGGGATGACTCTGGCTGTGGCTGTCGGGGGGATGGGGGTCTCTGATTGGGGGGGAGCCTGGGGATGACTCTGGCTGAGGCTGTCGGGGGGGATGGGGGTCTCTGATTGGGAGGAGCCTGGGGATGACTCTGGCTGAGGCTGTCGGGGGGATGGGGTCTCTGATTGGGGGGGAGCCTGGGGATGACTCTGGCTGTGGCTGTCGGGGGGATGGGGGTCTCTGATTGGGGGGGAGCGTGGGGATGACTCTGGCTGTGGCTGTCGGGGGGGATGGTGTCTCTGATTGGGGGGAGCCTGGGGATGACTCTGGCTGAGGCTGTCGGGGGGGATGGGGGTCTCTGATTGGGAGGAGCGTGGGGATGACTCTGGCTGAGGCTGTCGGGGGGATGGGGTCTCTGATTGGGGGGAGCGTGGGGATGACTCTGGCTGAGGCTGTCGGGGGGATGGGGGTCTCTGATTGGGGGGAGCGTGGGGATGACTCTGGCTGAGGCTGTCGGGGGGATGGGGGTCTCTGATTGGGGGGGAGCCTGGGGATGACTCTGGCTGAGGCTGTCGGGGGGATGGGGGTCTCTGATTGGGGGGGAGCCTGGGGATGACTCTGGCTGAGGCTGTCGGGGGGATGGGGTCTCTGACTGGGGGGAGCCTGGGGATGACTCTGGCTGAGGCTGTCGGGGGGATGGGGGTCTCTGATTGGGAGGAGCCTGGGGATGACTCTGGCTGAGGCTGTCAGGGGGATGGGGGTCTCTGATTGGGGGGAGCGTGGGGATGACTCTGGCTGAGGCTGTCGGGGGGATGGGGTCTCTGATTGGGGGGAGCATGGGGATGACTCTGGCTGTGGCTGTCGGGGGGATGGGGGTCTCTGATTGGGGGGAGCGTGGGGATGACTCTGGCTGAGGCTGTCAGGGGGATGGTGTCTCTGATTGGGGGGGGGGAGCCTGGGGATGACTCTGGCTGAGGCTGTCGGGGGGATGGGGTCTCTGATTGGGGGGGAGCCTGGGGATGACTCTGGCTGAGGCTGTCGGGGGGATGGGGTCTCTGATTGGGAGGAGCCTGGGGATGACTCTGGCTGAGGCTGTCGGGGGGATGGGGTCTCTGATTGGGGGGAGCCTGGGGATGACTCTGGCTGAGGCTGTCGGGGGAATGGGGGTCTCTGATTGGGGGGAGCGTGGGGATGACTCTGGCTGAGGCTGTCGGGGGGGGTGGGGTCTCTGATTGGGGGGGAGCCTGGGGATGACTCTGGCTGTGGCTGTCGGGGGGATGGCGTCTCTGATTGGGAGGAGCCTGGGGATGACTCTGGCTGAGGCTGTCGGGGGGATGGGGGTCTCTGATTGGGAGGAGCGTGGGGATGACTCTGGCTGAGGCTGTCGGGGGGATGGGGGTCTCTGATTGGGGGGGAGCGTGGGGATGACTCTGGCTGAGGCTGTCGGGGGGATGGCGTCTCTGATTGGGGGGGAGCGTGGGGATGACTCTGGCTGTGGCTGTTGGGGGGATGGGGGTCTCTGATTGGGGGGAGCGTGGGGATGACTCTGGCTGTGGCTGTCGGGGGGATGGGGGTCTCTGATTGGGGGGAGCCTGGGGATGACTCTGGCTGAGGCTGTCGGGGGGATGGGGGTCTCTGATTGGGAGGAGCCTGGGGATGACTCTGGCTGAGGCTGTCGGGGGGATGGGGGTCTCTGATTGGGAGGAGCGTGGGGATGACTCTGGCTGTGGCTGTCGGGGGGATGGGGGTCTCTGATTGGGAGGAGCCTGGGGATGACTCTGGCTGAGGCTGTCGGGGGGATGGGGGTCTCTGATTGGGGGGAGCGTGGGGATGACTCTGGCTGAGGCTGTCGGGGGGATGGGGTCTCTGATTGGGGGGAGCGTGGGGATGACTCTGGCTGTGGCTGTCGGGGGGATGGGGGTCTCTGATTGGGAGGAGCCTGGGGATGACTCTGGCTGAGGCTGTCGGGGGGATGGGGTCTCTGATTGGGAGGAGCCTGGGGATGACTCTGGCTGAGGCTGTCGGGGAGATGGGGGTCTCTGATTGGGGGGAGCGTGGGGATGACTCTGGCTGAGGCTGTCGGGGGGATGGGGTCTCTGATTGGGAGGAGCCTGGGGATGACTCTGGCTGAGGCTGTCGGGGGGATGGGGTCTCTGATTGGGGGGAGCGTGGGGATGACTCTGGCTGAGGCTGTCGGGGGGATGGGGTCTCTGATTGGGGGGGAGCATGGGGATGACTCTGGCTGAGGCTGTCGGGGGGGATGGGGGTCTCTGATTGGGGGGGAGCCTGGGGATGACTCTGGCTGAGGCTGTCGGCGGGATGGGGTCTCTGATTGGGGGGGAGCGTGGGGATGACTCTGGCTGTGGCTGTCGGGGGGATGGGGGTCTCTGATTGGGAGGAGCCTGGGGATGACTCTGGCTGAGGCTGTCGGGGGGATGGGGGTCTCTGATTGGGGGGAGCGTGGGGATGACTCTGGCTGAGGCTGTCGGGGGGATGGGGTCTCTGATTGGGAGGAGCCTGGGGATGACTCTGGCTGAGGCTGTCGGGGGGATGGGGTCTCTGATTGGGGGGAGCGTGGGGATGACTCTGGCTGAGGTGTCGGGGGGGGTGGGGTCTCTGATTGGGAGGAGCGTGGGGATGACTCTGGCTGAGGCTGTTGGGGGGATGGGGGTCTCTGATTGGGGGGGAGCCTGGGGATGACTCTGGCTGAGGCTGTCGGGGGGATGGGGTCTCTGATTGGGGGGAGCGTGGGGATGACTCTGGCTGAGGCTGTCGGGGGGATGGGGTCTCTGATTGGGGGGAGCCTGGGGATGACTCTGGCTGAGGCTGTCGGGGGAATGGGGGTCTCTGATTGGGGGGAGCCTGGGGATGACTCTGGCTGAGGCTGTCGGGGGGGGTGGGGTCTCTGATTGGGAGGAGCCTGGGGATGACTCTGGCTGAGGCTGTCGGGGGGATGGGGTCTCTGATTGGGGGGAGCCTGGGGATGACTCTGGCTGAGGCTGTTGGGGGGATGGGGGTCTCTGATTGGGGGGAGCGTGGGGATGACTCTGGCTGAGGCTGTCGGGGGGATGGGGTCTCTGATTGGGGGGGAGAATGGGGATGACTCTGGCTGAGGCTGTCGGGGGGGATGGGGGTCTCTGATTGGGGGGAGCGTGGGGATGACTCTGGCTGAGGCTGTCGGGGGGATGGGGTCTCTGATTGGGGGGAGCGTGGGGATGACTCTGGCTGAGGCTGTCGGGGGGATGGGGGTCTCTGATTGGGGGGGAGCCTGGGGATGACTCTGGCTGAGGCTGTCGGGGGGATGGGGTCTCTGATTGGGGGGAGCGTGGGGATGACTCTGGCTGAGGCTGTCGGGGGGGGTGGGGGTCTCTGATTGGGGGGGGAGCGTGGGGATGACTCTGGCTGAGGCTGTCGGGGGGATGGGGTCTCTGATTGGGGGGAGCGTGGGGATGACTCTGGCTGAGGCTGTCGGGGGGATGGCGTCTCTGATTGGGAGGAGCGTGGGGATGACTCTGGCTGAGGCTGTCGGGGGGATGGGGGTCTCTGATTGGGGGGAGCCTGGGGATGACTCTGGCTGTGGCTGTCGGGGGGATGGGGGTCTCTGATTGGGAGGAGCCTGGGGATGACTCTGGCTGAGGCTGTCGGGGGGGGGGGGGTCTCTGATTGGGGGGAGCCTGGGGATGACTCTGGCTGTGGCTGTCGGGGGGATGGCGTCTCTGATTGGGGGGGAGCCTGGGGATGACTCTGGCTGAGGCTGTCGGGGGGATGGGGTCTCTGATTGGGGGGGAGCCTGGGGATGACTCTGGCTGAGGCTGTCGGGGGGATGGGGTCTCTGATTGGGGGGAGCGTGGGGATGACTCTGGCTGAGGCTGTCGGGGGGATGGGGTCTCTGATTGGGAGGAGCCTGGGGATGACTCTGGCTGTGGCTGTCGGGGGGGTGGGGTCTCTGATTGGGAGGAGCCTGGGGATGACTCTGGCTGAGGCTGTCGGGGGGGGTGGGGGTCTCTGATTGGGGGGGGAGCCTGGGGATGACTCTGGCTGAGGCTGTCGGGGGGATGGGGGTCTCTGATTGGGGGGGAGCCTGGGGATGACTCTGGCTGAGGCTGTCGGGGGGATGGTGTCTCTGATGTGGGGGTACTATCGTGTCTGGTGGAGGAGATGTGGGAGTTGTCTGGGGCTGACAGTGACGTCTCCTCCTTGCCTTCTCCCTCCCCCGCCCCTGCCTGCAGACTCGATCCCCTTCCGCCGCAGCGTCTGCTCCCCCATCTTCCTGTGGAGCCTGATCACCATGAGCATAACCCAGCTGCGCGTCATCTTCTACATGGCAGCGATGAACAAGATGCTGGAGTTCCAGGTGACGGGCGGCAGCCAAGACGGTGAGGGCCCGGTGGGGAGCGTGTCTTGGATCCACTGGCTCTGCTCCATGCCCAGCCTCTCACCAGTCCCTGGCTCCCAAGGCCCCACCCAGTTCCACAGGGGCAGGCCCATGGCCTCTAGGGCCCCAGCGATCCCTGTCTGTCTCCTCAGCTCCCGGGAGGTTTGTGCCCTTCGGGGCGCCGTGCTGTCAGTGATATCTGCAGCGACAGCAGCAGCCTTCCCAGACACGGGGGGGGAACATTAGCTGCCTGGCCCACGGGATCGGAAAGGCCTTGGGTTAGCACAGAGAGGCAAAGGTTGAGCCATAGTCCAGCCTGGCCAGCACCGGTGCAATTAGCCAGCCAAGCCGTTATGGTCTCTATCTCCATCTGGCTCCTTGTCAGCCCCGAGGCCTGGCCACCGGCCTCCTTTCCCCTTTGTTCTCCCGCTGGGGCCTTTGTGTTGCTTCTCAGCTGAGGGCTGGGGGAACGTCTCCTTCCTCCTGGCTGGTGGCTGCTAGGGGTGAACGGCCCGGCCACTGGGGTTCCCGCTCTCTTGCTGGATTCTCCATTGATGGGTTGGTTTACGCCAGTCCTTTGCCGACCTTTCTTCCACCCCAGCCAGCCACGGGGGACACACACCTCGCGGCTCTTGCTCTGCCCCAAGAACAGCTGGTTAACCCTTTGCACTCGCGTGCAGAGCAGTGCAAAGCACAGAGGGAAACTGAGGCACGCATACGCCTCATAAACATAGTACCAAAATTCCCACTTGGTCACAAGGGGACATAGGCCTGGGGCTCCCACTGGTTTTACGGACCCTCCATCCAGGCCCCAGACTGTTACGGGACCCAACACCTCCTGCCCCCAGAACCGCTTTTAATCCTTTTGTGCCCACAAGTAGCAAGGCAAAGTACAGAGGGAAACTGAGTAATGCATAAAAATATCTCAGAAAATCATCACTTCCTCACAGGAGGGCATAGGGCATCAGGGGAAGCTGTGTGTGTGTGGGGGGGGAGCTGTGTGTGTGTGTGGGAGCTGGGGTAGGAGAGGGAGACCGAGGGGAGCTGGGGGTGGGGGTTGGGGGGAGCTGGGGTAGGAGGGGGGAGGCAGAGGCCAGCAGGAGGAGCTGGGTGTGGGTGTGGGGGGGCGAAGGTGTTGGAGGGACATAGGCTAGAATGGGGGCGGGGACCTTCTCTCCAGGCCCTTTATCCCCTGTCTGTGTCTCTCTCCCCCCCGTTGACCGCAGTGCCAGAGGAGCTGATGGAGAAGGTTGAGGACACAGGTAGGAGCGGCTGCGGGGTAGCCGAGGCCAGCCCTGCCCCCTGCCCTTCCAGCATTGCTAGCTCCGGCAATGTCCGGAGCTGCCAAGAGACTAGGGAGCCCCGGTCCCCTATGGGGCAGGAAGTGGGAGTGGGGTCTCCCACATGCAGTGGCCGATGGAGCGATGCCCTCCCCAGGCGCTGTGCTCTCCGCTATAGGGCAGAGGGATGGGGCCTGGGTGTGGGGTTCTCCCCCTGATGGGGAAGGGCATGGGCATAAGGGTCTCCTCCCTGATCAGGGACTGGGGGTGGGTACTGGGCACAGGGGTCTCTGCTCTGATGGGGGTGGGGACAGGGCCTGGGAGTCTCCCCGGCAGTGGGGTTGGGGACGGGGCCTGGGCACCGAGTTCTCACCCTCTCCCCGACGGACAGTTGGGTTCTACGCCTCCATCTTCGGGGTCATGCAGCTGCTCTGCCTCGTAACCTGCCCCTTCATCGGCTACGTGATGGACTGGCGCATGAAGGACTGTGTGGACGGGCCGCTGGGCACGGGCGCCACTGCGGCAGCTGGGTGAGAGTGTGTGTCCGGGGCACGGATCCAGCTTGGGGGCCTGGGAGGGCGAATCCTGGTGCTGGTGCCCCGGGTCACGGACCCCGCTGGGGGGACTGGGGTGTGTGTGTGAATCCTGGTGCTGGTGCCCCGGGTCACGGACCCCGCTGGGGGGACTGGGGTGTGTGTGTGAATCCTGGTGCTGGTGCCCCGGGTCACGGACCCCGCTGGGGGGACTGGGGTGTGTGTGTGAATCCTGGTGCTCAGGCCCCGGGGCGCGGACCCCGCTGGGCTGGCTGGTGACTCTTCCCCCTGCCGTTACCAGGGCCGGGGCTGAGAAGTCGCCTGCTAGGCCCCGTTACCGCAAGATCCAGAAGCTCACCAACGCCATCCGGGCCTTCACCTTCACCAACCTGCTGCTGATGGGCTTCGGGGTCACCTGCCTCATCAATAACCTACCTCTGCAGGTACTGCCGGCCCCCTGCTCTGCTCCCCCACGGTGCCCCAGGCAGGTGCCACCCCTGGCCCACTCCCACTTGCCACATGGCCCGCCAGAGCTGGTGCCGCCCTGAGTCTCCTGTCCTTTCCCATGTGCCCCAGGCCCAATGGTCATTGTCTGCTGCTGATCCCCCGTGGTGCCCCCCCACATTCTGATGCCCCCGTCTCTTCTCTCTGCAGTTTTTGACCTTTGTCCTTCACACCATGGTACGAGGCTTTTTCCACTCTGCCTGCGGGGGTCTCTACGCCGCCGTGTGAGTCCCCCCCCCCCCCACGCTTGCCCCATCCTTCCTGCGTGCCCCTGCCACACCCAGAGCCCGGAGTGCTCGCTGGGGATGCCCACAGGGGCGTGACCCAGCAGCCGGGGACCCCATCTCCCTCCCTCCTTAATCTTCCTGGGGGGCCAAGCCCAGCTGGCCAAGGCTGATGGAGTTGGGTGAGGGTCAGTCCTTTTTGATGGCCAAATATATGGGGGGAGGGGTACACACCAGCTGGGATGTGGGGCAGGCGGGAGGGGAGATGGGGGGTGACCCCTTCGATCCCATTCGGTTCTCCTGTCTGCTGGGGCCATGGCAGAGGTTTGGGGTCACTAATCAAGGGGGGGGCTCACTCCTAGGACTTTGGTGGGGGCGGGGCCTGGTTACCCAGAGGGGCGCCAGGTGGGCAGAGCCCTCATTGGCCGCTTGGCCTGTGGTTGGCAGGTACCCGTCCAGTCACTTCGGCACGCTAACTGGCCTGCAGTCGCTGATCAGCGCCATCTTTGCTCTGCTGCAGCAGCCGCTCTTCATGGTCGTGGTGGGGCCCCTGGCCGGCGACCCCTTCTGGGTAAGTGAAAGGGCTGTGACCCCGGGCCAACCCTATCCCGGGATCCCCTCCCCACAGACCTCAGGCTGGGGAGCCCCCGCCCCCACCCCATGGAGCTAGCATATGGCAAGGGGCGGGGCAATACCAGTGCCTGACCCCGCCCCCAAGGGCTTAGACTCTGCCCCGCTCCGGGGCTGATCCACCAAGGGGTGAGGGAGGCTGGAGTCGGGGGGATGGATCTGATGCCTCTTCCCCTGGCTGGGCAGGGGGCTCTGCGGAGGCCCCTGGCCCCGTTAGACCAGAGGTTGCCATTTGTCCCAGTTGAATGCGTTAGCTGACATTGGAGAGATGAGGGGTGGGGCTAGACCCAGGCTCCTCCTACCATCCTGAAAGGGGTCACAGGGACCTCCCTGCCCTTGGAGAAAAGGAGCATCTTTTGGTATACGGGGGGGAAGGAACAGGCTGGCTCAGGGAAGAGGGAAATGGGACATAGGGCCTTTCCCCTCTAGGAGGCGCTGGCTCTGATCTGACCCCAGGATGGGGTCACTGACTGGCTCGGGGGCCGGGGGGAGTGGGAGTCTTTCCCCTCTAGGAAGCGCTGGTCCCTGCGCCTGGCTGGCTTGGGGAGTGGGACAGTCCCTGGTGCGGCAGGTGCCTGTGTGCAGATTGGCAAAGCTGCCCAGTTGGCACTAAAAAGGTCTTGGAGTCCGAGCTCGTTGCCCCCCCGGGGGAGGAGTGCAGGGCTGTGGAGCGGGCCCCTTTCCCAGCATGCTGTGCAGTTAATAGGGGGTGGAGAAGGAACATATTTTGGTGGCTGAATCACTGAGTGGGTAGCTCAGCTGTGAGATGAAATCACTGATTTCCCCCCTCCAAATCTCTCCCACTTGCCTTGCATCCCCCCCCACCCCCCGCAGGTCAATTTTGGCCTCCTGATCTTCTCTCTCCTGGGCTTCCTGCTGCCTTTCTACCTCTGCTACTTCCGGCGCGCCCTGCTCCGGGACCAGCCGGCGCTGGGAGAGATCCCGGACCTGGCTGAGGGCGCCCAAGTCAAACTCCAGGACAGCGTGGCCCTCAATGGCATGCTGAGTGCTGACGACACTGCGGCATAGGGGGGGCTGGAGAACGGGGGGGGGGGGGAGAGCGTGGGTGACATAGAACAAAATGCCAGATCCGCTCATCAGACGATTGCCGAACAGATGGGATGAGACACTAAGAGCAGGAAAAAGAAACACTTGTAGGTTTCAATACGCGGGAGCCATGGAAATAGCCGAGCTGCGTCGAATTTCTAATAGTTTTTTTATATATATCGAGAGAGAGAGAGAGAGATCTATATATTTTTGCAGGGAACTTTATAAAGCTCTATGCTGTAAATAACTAACCAAAGATCGGGGTGCGCTCCTAAGCCCCAAGTCAGGACGCGCCCTTCCCATAAAGATCTGCTGGTGCTGGATCAGGGCATTCAGGATAATAATTTCTAGCACTTACCTAGCCACTTTCATCTGTCAAACTGTGGTGGGTGAGTATCAGAATTCCCCCCCACACCATGTTCTAGATGGGGAAACTGCCTAGCTGCCGAGTCCTGGGTTTGAATCGTAACTTCCCCCTCCCTGCCCTGCCTGCCTGAGCCTTTGCCTATCAGCTAACATGGAGGGGTCAAACTTTCCTCACCCTGCTAGGACGTCCCTCGTTGGCCCACGCTGGGTTGTCGATAAAGTTTCCTTTAAAACAAATGAAAGGAAGTATTTCTCCACACAGTCAGCCTAGTGGAACTCTTTGCCAGAGGATGTTGTGAAGGCCAAGACTAACAGGGGTTAAAAAAAGAACTAGATAAGTTTATGGAGGACAGGTCCATCAATGGCTATTAGCCCGGGCGGGCAGGGATGGTGTCCCTAGCCTCTGTTTGCCAGAAGCTGGGAATGAGCGACAGGGGATGGATCACTTGATGATTCCCTGTTCTGTTCACTCCCTCTGCGGCACCTGACTTTGGCTACTGTCGACAGACAGGGTACTGGGCTAGATGGACCTTTGGTCTGACCCTGTACAGCCGTTCTTATATTCTCTTCTAGGATGTCCTGTCTGCCAACGCTGGGATGTCGATAAAGTTTCTTTCTCTTCTAGGACATCCCCTATCTGCCAATATGGGGTGTTGATTAAGTTTCCCCTCCCTTCTCAGGCCACCCCACACCAAGATACCCTCTATCTGCTAACTCTGGGATGTCAATCAAGTTTCCTTCTGTTATAGACACTCTCTGTCTCCTGACACTGAGGTGTTGATCCAGTTTCCCCTTCCCTATTTTATAAGCTATCTCGCTGTGTATGGTGGCTGTGGATCCCACCCCACCCCAGTAGAGCCAGGCCCTGGGAGGTGTCTGGGGCGAGTGGCTGCGGGGGGCGTATTTCTCAGGTGCTCCGATTGGTCTCTTATTTGGGAGGGCGCAAACGTGCATGTCCACAAATGGTACTAAGAGTGGGTCCGATCCGACCGTGAGTTCTGAGTCTGGCTGCGGACCTCTCGGGGAATGGGTGCAAGGGCCGGGAGGGAGGTGCTTGAAATCACATCTGTCGTTCCGGGCAGCGCTGGGGAGCAATCGCAGTTGGCCACCTTCCAGTGACATCGTTGCATCCATTCTCGGTGGTGTTGCCCCCCCTTCCCGGGGACCAGCGAAGGGGTTGGCCAGGAAGGGGTGGGAATGGGCCCCTGCCCCCTCCTCTCTGTAAGCCCCTCTCTCTCCCCTCCCCCGTCGCCGGTGCTCCCCAGCCAGTGGGGGATTTAATTTATTGTTCTGTTTGTATGTTTCAGAGGAAATAAAAAGGCAAATATAAGGCCTGGTAGTGATTGTGTCTAGGGGATCTGGGCCCCACCCCAGTGATATCCCAGCTCTCTTGGGGCTTCCAGGAATCTCAGGACAAGGCCCCTCAGGAGGTGTCGGCTAAAGAACAGGGGCTCAAGTCTTGCCCCAGATCAAAAACGGGCCAAGAGGCAAGAATCGGAGAGCAAGATCAGCCAGGCAGGTTCCATCCTGGCAGAGGGTTAATGCCAGGTCTGCCGGCTCTGCACGGGTTCCCGTGTCTAAGCTCTTCGCGTGCTGGCAGAGAAGGTGAGTGGCAAAGCGGCAGCAGCTGCAACGGAGAGCACACCCAGTGCGGGAGGTCAGTCAAGGTGTAGCGAGGGAGCCCAGCAGGAGCGCTGCCAGCTCTTCTGCCACCCTAGGCGGTGGAAGGTCCCGCCCCAAAATGCCGCCGCGGTCACCGCCCCCCAAATTGTAGCGCCCTAGGCGACCGCCTAGGTTACCTAATGGATTGCGCCGGCCCTGGAGCCCAGAGGGACAGGAACGGGCAGCATGCCGGGAGCTGGAATTCAGTGTCTGCCCAATGCAAGGAGATGGAAGAAGTTGAACCCTGCGTCCCACCTGACGGGTCTGAAATAACTGTTGCAGCTCAGAAAGGGGCCTGGGTGTCGTTGCAGACAGATCAGTGGAGAGCTCTGCTCAATGCGCAGCCACGGTCAGAGCAGCAAAGCTGCGAGGATGCCGAAGGAACGAGATGGTGAATAATAGTGAGGATATTATAGCGCTTTCATATCAGTGGATGGCGCAGTCTCCTCTGGACACCATGCGCCGCACAAGTCGGCCCATCTCCAGCAAGATGGTGCAGATCTTGAGGGGTTCAAAGAAGGGTGACCAGAATGATCCGGGGGCCTGGAAACGTGCTCCAGCGCTGAGAGATTGAAAAGATGGGGGATTGTTACCTGAGAGGGGATGTGGGCGGGGACGGGATGGAAGTCTATAAAATACCAAAGGGAGAGCTGGAGCTGCTCCTCTCCTTGTCTCCTGACACAAGGGGACAGTTGGAGATGTGGAAAGGGGGCAAATTCCCACCACAAGAGTGGAAAGGCTTATTTAATACAACACACCGTTAACCGGGGGAACTGCCTGCCGCAAGATTGCAGTGAGGCCAAGAGCAGGGCTCCAAAGAGGGACTGGCCATTTCTGTGGGTAACAAGAGTAGGCTGAGTTTTAGTGAATGCTGCCTGCATTGGGGCAGGGATATTAGAGCTCCGGCTGTGAGGTTTAAGCCAATCTCTGATTACTAGTGATGAGGATGAGTGTGTGTGTGTGTGTGTGTGTGTGTGTGTGTGTCAGATTATCCCACATCGGACCCCGCAGGGTTTTTACATTTTCCAGGGCAGCCGCTGGTTCCAGCTACTATTAGAGACGGGAAACCGGGCTAGATGGCCCTGGGCCCTGCTCCGGTCTGCTGGGCTCCGTGTCCTCCATGGTGACTGGCCGTACCAGTTGCTGCAGCCTCATGCCACCCTGTGATCACCCAGTCAGAACAGGGTTGGGTCTGGTTAGTGCTGGGATGGGAGTGTGGTGGGGGGTGCTGTCCCCTCGCAGTCAGTGCTGGCTCCGATGCCCCAGCGCGGTGCTAGGGGGCGCTGTGCTGCAGGGAGCACGGGTGGGGTGTCACGGATCTACAGGTTCTGTGCTACGCCCTGGCCTGGAAGCCCTCCCTTGGGAAGACGCCGTCAGCACGTCAGGTCCCCAAAGGGTCAGACCTTTCCACCAGGACAGGCCATGTGGCTTCAACGCCTCCAAGACCGAGCCTCTGGGCTCCAGCCCTCCTCCTTCACCCCGCGAACTGCGTCCAGTTGAGCCAGACGCCTGGCCAGTGACCAGCGCGCCTCTACACTTACTGCAGTGACCGCAGCCGCCATCTCCAGGGTGATTACTCAGCTGCCCCCCCACGTGGGGCAGCAGGTGAGACAGAGCTCAGCCTGGTCCACGCCGTGCTGCTCTAGGAACCGTCCTTGGCTTCCCGGCTTCGGCTCGGTCCCCGGGGCGAGCGCCAGTGTCTTTGGGAGGCCAATACTCACCACAGGTTCCTGCTACCGCGCTGCTCTGGACGGCACCGGGCTTCGCTGACACGTTCAGCTGCCTCTGCAGGGAGGCGTTCAGCTTCACTTGCCGGGGACGGCGTGTGCAGCAAAACACCTGGCCACCACGGCTCTTTGGTGGTGGTGGTGGTGGGGGGGGGTCATTGGGTTTGACATTGTCTCTGTAGGCTCTGCCAGTGGTTGGCGCTGGTGCCAGTCTGCCCTTACAAGTCCTTCAGATCACCCCATGCACTTACACGTGCCAAACACCTCGGGTCTTCTGTGCTTTACATGCCATGCATAGCCGCATGGAGCACCAAGGGAAACTGAGGCACGCATTGAGTCATACAAATATGACAAAAATTCCTATATTTGTCACAGGGGGCTCAGTAGGGAGCACTCTTCCCTCCCACTCCAGGCCGGCCCCAATGCCCTACTGGGGTGCTGGCCATGCCATTCTACAAAGAGCAGGGTATGGGCACTGTAGGGCTCGATCTCGCCTCACAGCCCATGCAGCCCCCAATGCCCCAGCACAGCACTAGGGGGCGCTGTGCTGCAGGGAGTGGGTTGGGGTGACTAGAGAGGGGGCGCGCTCCCCTCACAGTCAGCGCTGACCCCAATGTGGCATTAGGGGGCTCTGTGCCGTTTTAGGTTCTAGCTTTCAGATGAGACTGAAAAATGAGCCCTGGCCTAGTGCAATAATGGAGGAGCCTGTTGCACTTTCCAAAAGCACAGGGGCGTTTCTGCACTGTGCCCCCCAAACTCCAGCCCTGTCTGCACCTTCTGCCTCCCCTCACTGCCCCTGGAGTTTCATTTGGGCAGCCCTTTGGTCTGTTTCTTGGCCTAAATGCTTCTGCTGTGGTGTTAATAACAGCTGCTGGGCCTCCCCCCAGAGGTGGCTGCATTTGCGTGCCGAGGGCGTGCAGCCCCTGGAAAGTGCTGTTGGGGGTCCTTTGGCCTGCAGTATCAGTGACACGGATGTTATTGCCCCATCCCCTTTGGGGTCTGGCCCTCTTGGTGGAGCTGAAGCCCAGCCCCACGTGATTGCCCAGAGTTGGGGTTGTGTTTAGGGACTCTGTCCCCCAATATCTTGGTAGCCGCAGTGCGCTCCCAGCCATGATAGGCGCGGCATCTGGATCCCACTCTGCCGCACGGTGGGCTGCATCTCTCAAGCACGATAGGCCCGCCGGCCGAGGGCGAGGCTTGCCAGCAGGCAGGGTAAGGGAAGGAGCGGGGTGGGGGGAGTAAGGCACTTGGGGGGGCAAGGTAGGGGGCTCCCTCCCGAGCTGAGACTTCTGGGATGGGGTGGGTAGAGGGGCTCATGGCTGGGGGGCAAGGGGAAGTGGAGGGTGAGGCTCCAACCACAGGGGTCTGTGTCAGGGTGCAGCCGCCAGCCTCTGTCTCCCCAACTTCTGTGGGGAAATCCCAGCACCTGTGCCATCCGTGGCGATTCTGGTGGGTCCAGCCACCCCCGCAGCTACACACACACACTGGTGCCCTTGTGTCTCCGTAGTAGCCAGCTGCAGCAGGGCCGGGGCTGGGGTCAGTTACCTATTAGCCTGTGCACACTGTGTGGGGTCCCTGGCCCCTTCCTTCCCTGCTGCAGGCCCCAGCTGCTGGATGCCATATGCGGGGGGCTGGGGTCTCTCTTTCACATACTCTCACGCTCTCTCTCCTGCAATGCAAAGCCAGGCTGGACGGTGCCCTGGTCAGAGCAGCCGAACCCTGCAGGAAGATCTGGGTTAACAGCAGGAGTTTTGCCTAGGGGGAGGGAGGGGAAAATTTCCTTCGTTTTTCTTTTTTCCCCCAAATCAAAGGAGAATTCAGTGAGGTAACACCAGCCGTGCCCTCGGCCCAGTGACCCGAACAGTCAGCCCTTAGTAGGGTTTCAGCATATTTCCCTGTGCTGAATACCGGACACCTGGAAACATTATTCGTCTTCAAGCGAGTTCAACAGTAATCGATCAGAACTATGCAGTACAAGCGTTCACATTAACATCAAGCTGACTGAGCCCGTTAAAAAGAAATACTGAATCGTTGAATTCTTTTTATTTCTCTTCTTATCTTTAAGCCTTTAAGATTCACATGGGGAGGGGTGACACACACACTCCTATACACCTCTCTCACGCAGTGGAGGTGACCGACTGACCCAACGCTCCCTTCCCAGTGCTCTCCACCCTCCATGCTTGGCTGGAGACCCGGGATGGACCCGCCTCTCCTGGTACGTGGCGCCACATCTTCCCGAGGCAACACATGGGGCTGGGGGGTGGGGGAACACACGCAGGGTCTCATGCCCCAGCTCTTCAGATTTCTGCCAGGGTTCACACCAGAATGTGGCCAGCAGCAGCCTTTCGGCTCTGTGCAAGAGGGAAGGGATCAAAACTGCTTCCAGCCACAGGGTAGGGGCGGGGAGGGATGCCCTGGCCTGTGTCTTTGTCTCTTCTCCCCCTCCCCCTGTGGCTGGAAGCAGCTTGTCCCTTCCTGCCCGCACACTGTCGAAAGGCAGCTAACACCTCCAGGCTGCTGCTGGCCACCAACATAACCCAGCCCCTTCCTGCCCCCTGGCTACAGCCCTAAGGATGCATTGTGCACCAGGGACCAGGGAGCCTGACTACAGGGGCTTCAGCAAACCCAGCCAGAGAGGTGGCTCAGCAGGTGTCTAGGAGATGGAGCAGCCTGCGCCCCCTGGGACAGGGTCCAGGAAAGTGGGGGGTGAAGGGGCAAAGCAGGGAGAGGACAGTGAGAGGGGAGCATATAAAGGGCCAATGGGTGGGCAGCAGAGGCGACATGTAACTGGCCACCGCCTAGCGCCTGCCCACACTCACCAGCCACTGCAGCTCGCAGTGTGCAGCTAGCGTCAGCTGGCAACGGGACGGGGGCTGGAGCCCTGCTGGCTGAGAGCCAGCACGCAGCGGGGGCTGTGCTGACGGACCAGCAGGAGGGGGTGGCCGGCCCCGCATGCCCCCACCACCAGCTTTGCACACGCAGCCACATCCGTGGCCACTGGATCCCCCCTCCCCGCCACTGGTTTTTGGGCAGCTGGCGAGCAGAGATCTGACCAGCAGCAGGACCTGACAGTACAGATTTGGGGGAGACAGAAAATACAGGACAATTTGCCCATTTTAAAGAAAAAGTCAGGAGGGCCTAAATATGGGACTGTCCCTTTAAAACAGAACATCTAGTCTCCCTAGGCCTGAGACCACCTCACCCTATGCCCATGGCAATCCCAGACCCCTCTCCTGCCCGGTACCGAATCCTCCGGCACACACTAAATTAAAAAAAAAAGGGGGTGGGGGAGGGGCTTGCCCATTGCTCATTGGCAGAAGAGGATCAGGGTTAGGAGCAAGGATGTGATACATTGAAGAAGATTAAAGCATTGGGCTGGGGGCCAGGACTCCTGGGTTCTATTCCTGGCTCTGACCTTTTGGGTGACCCTGGGCAAGTCCCTTCCCTGCTCTGTTCCTCAGTTTCTCCATTTGTCGAAAGGGAGTAATGGGAGGGTCGTGTGGCTAATTTGTTAATGACAAAGAGCTTTGAGCTCTTGGGCTGGAACAGGCTAGAGAGGGGCAAAGGGAAATATGATTTATCGGCTAGGGCTGAGTCTAAAGGCCATCTACTGAGGCTGAGGGAACTGGGGTTATTTGGTCTGCAGAAGAGAAGAGTGAGGGGGGATTTGATAGCAGCCTTCAACTACCTGAAGGGGGGTTCCAAAGAGGATGGAGCTCAGCTGTTCTCAGTGGTGGCAGATGACAGAACAAGGAGCAATGGTCTCAAGTTGCAGGGGGAGAGGTTTAGGCTGGATATTAGGAAACACTATTTCACTAGGAAGGTGATGAAGCACTGGAATGGGTTCCCTAGGGAGGTGGTGGAATCTCCTTCCTTAGAGGTTTTTAAGGCCCGGCTTGACAAAGCCCTGTCGGGGATGATTTAGTTGGGGTTGGTCCTGCTTTGAGCAGGGGGTTGGACTAGATGACCTCCTGAGGTCTCTTCCAACCGTAATCTTCTAATCTTCTATGATTCTATACGTTAATAGATGCAGCGTTTCTTTCTTTCTTTCTTTCTTTGAAGTTCTTGTCTCACGTCTTTTCTCTAATCCAGCACCATGCTGGTGGCTGCCATCTCAGTTCATGCCAATGGATGGCAGGGAGATGCAGCAGGTAGCCTTCCATCAGATGGGGTGGGTGCTCCTATTTGCTGGGCAGGAAGAGGGCACGGACAGGCCCCACTAACACCTTGGCTGCTTCCCCAACCACAGGGACAAGAAGGGAACGCTCTGCTCCCCTTTCTGGCACTGCTCCGAGGAAATAAGTCCAGGGGTGAGATCCATGTTCGCGGTTAAAGGATGGGCTCCAGGGCAAAGCCTGCTTCACTGCTGGGTTTAATGCACTCACCTGCAGGGAGGGCAGGTTACACAAAGGGCCCAAGGCAAATACCCATGAAAGGAGCCTCCCTATCCTGCCTGTGGGGTGGGCAAGTATTGATCTCCTCATGGACCAGATGGGGAAATTGAGGCCCAGAAAGGAGAAGTGACTTACCCAAGGCCAGATAGCATGTCAGTGCCGGAACCAGGAAGTCCTGACTCCCAGTCCCACTTCTACTCTATCCATTAGACCCCACTCCCCTCCCAGAGCTAATGATAGAACCCAGGAATCCTGGCTCCCAGCCCCTCCTCCCACTGTACCCACTAGACACCACTCCTCTCTCACTGGTTGGGTTTCACTAGGCCTTGTGCCCCCACACTAGGGTTGGCTGCCCCCACAGTGACCCCTTGTGTTATACGTCCCTTCTCACCATTGTCTCGCACTGAGGTTATTTCATGTGCCGAGAGGCCAGGATCCTGTCCCAGTTCTTCCCAGAGCAGTTGTACCCAGAGCCCATTGGGGATGGGGCACAGAGCCCGTTGCCCGTGGGGGCAGCGGGAGCAGGGGACAGGAGCAATGGGCCATGAGTGGCTGGTTGTCCAGGGAGATCTCCACCCACAACATCAGCTGGGCAGGGGCAGGGGCTTGGCTGGTGCCCAGTCAATCCATGGGTGAAGCTGTGGATGCCAGCGGGTGCATGTCATGCCGGTGGTGCTGCAGCACCATACCAGACCGACCATGCTGCCCATCCTGGGTGGGCCACCTTCCCATGGGCACAGGGGGCTGCCATGCCGCAGCCCTGGGGAGCGCAGACACCAGTTGGGGGAGGGGTGAGGGGGGTCTCACCCGGCAGCCTTAGGCCCAGCCCAAGTGGTCAGAGCTGGGCCGCCCGCCTGGCAGTGGAAGCACCACGCTGCTTGTTGGGGACAGACCACCCCGGGGCGTGGCACCGTGCCACACCTCCCCGATCTGCAGCAGAGCCGTGGGGAGGCAGGCAGGCAATCGGGGTAGGCCCCCTTCCCACACCGCCCCCCCCCCCAGCCCAGCCAGAGCCCTTCACTTCCCTCTCCCTACCCATGCTAATCCCTGCAGGAGGAAGTAATTCCCCTTGCCGGGAAGATTATTAGAAGAAGCCGGACTGCGCCCCTTCTAATCCCAGCACCCGAGGGGGGGCCATGGGCCTAGTGGGGAGGGGCTGGGGGGGTCAGTGTGGGGGCCCCAGCCCCCCCCATCTGGGGCTGGCACAGCCACATATGTGGTGTGGTCTCTCTCCAAGCAGGGGCACAAGGAAACTTACCCTCCTGGGGAGGGGGCAATCGGGCTGGGGTCCCCAGGCCACAGGGCACCCCGCCCCGCCCCCGGATTGTCTTGGTTCCCTGGGAAGGCAGCCCCCAGTATTAACCCTTGAGGGGTCAGGCCCAGCAGAGCTGGATGTTGGCAGGCAGGGAGCAGGAATGGCATCTCCCACTTGGCTGCTGTGTAGATGGGCACCGTCTGCGGTCAGGGCAGGGAGAGATGAGCAGCACTGGGCACTAATGCCTAGGGCACCAGGACAGGCCCCTGTGCCCTTGGGGGTCAGATCAGCCGTGGTGGTGGGTCTCCCTCACAGCAGCATGCCCCCCACACCCCGCTCTGTCTGCCTGCAACCCACACCCTGGTGCGGCAAGGGACCCCATTCCCGTAGGGACTCCCGATTGCTCATTGCAGGGCTGGGAGGGGAGGGCTGGCTGGGGGAGGAGGGGCTTGGACATGTGGGGAAGAGCCCAGATGTTGTTAGAGGGGGGAGGGCTGGACTCCTCCCCCCGAAGTTGGCATGGGGGCAGGAGGCAGCGATGAGCAAATGAAGGCGCCGGGAGGGGCTAGAAAAGGGAAAGGGGATTTTTGCAGCTAACAGATGCTGCAAAAGGGCTGCGTGTTGGGTGGACCATGGCAAAGGGATCACCGAGGAGGACTGAAGCCAGGGAGCAGGGCTGAGCCCCTCCCCCAACACTTCTGCCGCCCCCCCCCAAGAATCCAGGGGGTGAGGCTGCCCCCTCTAAGCATCCTCACTGCCCAAGGCCATCGAGATAGGGGTCCCTGAGCAGGGGATCTGAGCCCTCTGGGCACTGCCCTGTCAGTGGGCACTGGGGGGCCCTGGTGCAGCTCTGCCAGGGGGAAAACTCTGCCCCACATACACATGGCTCCCCCCCCCCCCGCTCCCTCCATGGCTCTTTCTGCCTGTGCCCCCCAGCATACCCTGTCCTGGTTGGGAAGGGGGGCACAGCACCTCCCCTGAGCTCTCTGTGTCATCGCACCCCCTTCCCAGCAAGGGAACCCCCCCCAGCAGCACAGCTGGAGTGGGGTCAGGCAAGGGTTAACACAGGCCAGACGCTGCGAGTGGGAGGTTCTCGCTTAGTCAGGGCTGCAAACGCCTGGCAAGGTGTTGGGCTTGCACCACAGGAGGGGGGCGGCGTGAGCTGGGGGAAGGGACCATAGAGGGGTGGGAGGGCAGGGGGAGGGGCACAAAAGGGGGGAGGGGAGACAATGGGGAGCAGGCAGTAACACAGCAGGAGGGCAGGGGCCTGCGTGTGCCAGGTGGGCACTTCAGGGGCTGCCAACCCCCTCCTACCCCGCATGGGGCCATGGGGGGGAAGAGAGGGGAGGAGAGTGCCCACCAGCGTGCCCTGGGTTCACCCCACCTGCCCAGCACACCCTGCACTAGCCTGCCCATTTCATGGCTGGGATCCTGGGTGGGGGCACCCACCTCAGCGCGGCTCCCGGCATGGCCCTGCCTTAGCTCCAGCCAGGCCCGGGTCTTGGGTGACAGGGCAGGGGAGGGAGGAGATTCAGCTGCCCCCCCCCCCCCCCGTCCATCACTTTAGGTGAGGGCCTCTGGATTCAGGCCCAGGTGCTGCGGAGCCAGCCCCAGCCTAGGATTCCTGGGTTTGCATCCGGCTCCGCTGGCAGTTAAAAAAAAAGAAGCAAGTTCCTTGCCTTCGGGAAATGCATCAAATTGTGACCCCGGTGTGAGCGATGCAGTGATCCTGCCTGGGGCTGCACAGAGCCTGAGCCAATCACTGGGAGGGGTGTGAACAGCCCCGTGTGTAACTGACACACTGCCTGAGTCTGCACAGAGCCTGAGCTGATCGCTCCGAGAAGGGTGGCACTGTGGGGTGTAAACTCCAGTGTCCTAGGGACATCTCTCCTCCCCAATGTGCCTGCCCCCCGTTTCTCCAGCCTATGCCTCTCCTCCCGCCCTCCCCACACTGAGCAGGCAGGCGCACACTGGCAAGGGGTGTTCTGGGTGCATGGGGTGGGCACCAGAGGTCATGGGGGGCGGGGTCAGGCATCCAATAGTATCAATAACTGAGGCTGGTCTTCTCCCCCCCCAAAGGGATCGCCTCGTCTTTGACTGCTCCCCCCACCCCTGGAGGGAAGGGTTCTTCCTGGTATGCCCCGACCAGCATGGGAAGGGTTAACTCCCCCTCATCTCCTTTGGAGTGGGGGGTGCGGGGCCAGTCCGTTGTGCTCCCCAGGGGGAGGAGGGCAGGCAGGTGTGTGCGCGGGACAGCGGAGGACAGGCCAGGCTTGGTGTGCAGATCTGGGCAGGATGATGAAGGGACTGTCCCCGGGGAAGAGAAAGAGCTGAGCCCGCAAGACCAGGGGTCACCCCGCAAGGGGGGGGCAGGAGAGAGACGGGGGATGGAGAGAGAGGGAAAGGGGGGGATAGAGGGCCTTTGGCTATGTTCTGGGCAGGCTGGGCCCTACTGCCCCCCCCCCCATTACTTGGGGCAAAATGGTTTCTCTGTGTCCCTGTGTAGGGCGGTTGTGGGGAGGGGGGCCAGAGACAAGATCGGGGGGTACAGAGGCAGTGTGGGGGGGCACAGAGATAGGATCGGGAGAGCCCAGAAGCTGGAGGAGGGGCAATGAATCATGGAGGCAGTTGGAGGTGGGCGGCGGGGGGGGCTCAGCTGCTTGGTTGTGGGGGGAAGGGCCCAGCTGGAGTGTGTGTGGGGGGTGTAAGGTGAGTGGCACCTCTAGGGTTTCGGAAGGTCTGACAGGGCCGTGGGGCATTAAACATTCATGCTGGTAACCTGACCCACTGCATTGTCTGCACAGCCGCTGGCATGGGTCACCTTACAGACTTCAGCTCTGCCAGCTTGCCCACGGAGCTGCGAGCTTCCCCACAGCAGTGCCAGCCTGCCTATGGTGCTGCCTGCGATCATCCCCCGCAGCAATGCCAGCCTGCCTATGGTGCTGTGAGCTTCCCCGCAGCAGTGCCAGCTGCCCACAGTGCTGTGAGCTTCTCCATAGCAGTGCCAGCCTGCCCATGGTGCTGCGATCATCCCCCGCAGCAGTGCCAGCCTGCCCATGGTGCTGTGAGCTTCCCCACAGCAGTGCCAGCCTGATCACAGCGCTGCGAGCTTCCCCGCAGCAGTGCCCATTGCGTGTCTCTTCGTGTGTGGGCATGTGTATCTAATGTTTCTGGGCGTATCGTGAGTGCGTGTGCATCGGTGTGTGTGTGCATGTCACTGTGTGTGTGTGTCAGTGTGTATCATTGTGTGTGTGCATTGGTGCGTGCGGGAAGTGCCCTGCGTCCCAGGGACCTGGCGCTTGTGGGGCTCGCTGACTGGCTGGAAAGTGGGTCAGTGAGCTGCTGTGATGTCACAGGCGGTGCTGTGCTCTGGGCACAGGGGGCCTGGGAATCTGGGCCAGGCACAGGGAGAGCGTGGCTGTAACCTGCCCTGCCAGTGCCCCCTGCCCAGAGACTGCCCCTCCCACACCCCAGGCACTGGGACAATCCGGGCCTCGTCAATCGGTGGGAGAAGTATGGGGCCCATGACACACAGCGGAGGGCAGTGGTGGGCTAACCAAGGGGTTCTCCCCCAGAAGTGAGGAGGGGGAAGCAGGCCCAGTCCTGGGACACATGATCACAGAGAGGATCACTGGGAGCAGGGGCTTGACTCTTATCGCAGTGCGTGAATTGGTCGTGGGGGGAGGTGGGATCGGTCTGCCCCCGGGGGCCTGTCTCTTTCCTACCCTTCAGCCTGTTACCCTGGGCATGGCACGCCCAGACATGGGCAGCCCCAATGTGCTGTCCAGTTGCAGTTGGTTTCTTCTCCTGCCCAGACTCTGATACCTGATCATCCCAAGGCCTGGGTCCCTGGACTCCTGGCTCCCTCCTAGATGCCAAGGCCAGACCGGACCATTGTGATCCTCTCGTCCGATCTCCTGTGTAAACATGGGCCAGAGACCTGCCCCCAGATCATTCCCAGGGCAGAGCTGAGAAAAGCAGCCCCTTTTGTTTGAAAAATTGCCAGGGCTGGAGAACCCACCGCACAAGGTCCAATGGCTAATTACTGTCTCTGTTAAACATTACCAGGCTGAATTTGTCTCGCTTCAGCTCCCAGCCATTGGATCGGGTTAGATCTTTCCCTGCTAGACTGAAGAGCCCATTAGTAAATATCTGTTCCCCACATGAGTACAGTTAGGCTGTGATCAAGTCACCCCCATAACCTGCTCTTTGTTAAGCTAAATACCTGCTCTTCCTTTGCCTGTCTCCTCACACCCCTGTATGGGCATCAGCTGCCCCCAGCCCCATGTGCTTGCTCTCCAGCTCAGAATCTGGGTGCATGGGCCATTTTTCCTCACCCCCCTCCGCCCCCCCCCAGCTGCCAGCACAGACCCACACTGCCGGGCTAAGAGGCTCCCATCTTCCCCCTTCTTTGAGTCATCCCTCGGCCCCGGCCCCTATAGACCACCTTGGCTTGGTGCTATAGGGCAGGGGAGACCCATGCCAGCATGCTGGGCAGGCACCATGCTGCATTCACAGGAGATGTTCTGGGGCGTGAGGGGCGTTGGCTAGGCTGGGCCTGCGCTACGGCTCTTGTTCCCTCACAAGCCCCACCAGGGGGGATCTACCCCCTGGTATTATCACAGGGGGGTTGGTCCCATCAGGCAGCGAGACCGTAGCTTTGATCAGCACCCCTGGCCGGTCCCACCAGCTAAGGGGATCCCTACAGTGCCATTGTCTCCCTGAATCGTGTCCCATACTCTCTAATAGCCTTATGGCTTTAAGATATAAAACCATTGAAGATGTTTATCTTTTGCTTTCCTGCCGCTTAATCCCCCTGATCCCCCCAGCGAACAGCTGTTCAGGCCATTAAATTGGAACTTCACCAATGGGAGATCGCATGACTGCCCAATGGGTTGTGGCAAGGAGGCCAAATTCCCTGATGACCCCCGGTAGAGGCTGCCCGGCTCTCTCCTGTCACAGGGAGTGGGAGAGAACATTACTATTTGCAGCACCTAAAGGCAGCAACCAAAATCAGGCCCCTGTCATGCCAGGGCACCGTGCAATGACAGGCACTCCGCAGACCACCCCCCGAGATCAGGGCCCCCCTTGTGCCAGGTGCTGCCCAGACCCCCACCAGGGTTGGGGTCCCTGTTGTGCTGGGTGCTGCACAGACCTGAGCCAAGATCGGGGTCCTCTTTGTGCCAGGCGCTGCACAGACACACAATGAGAGACAGCCCCTGCCTCAAGGAGCTCACAGCCTGAATAGATAAGGAGTGGGAGGGGAAACTGAGGCCCAGAAGGGAAAGTGACTTGCCTGAAGTCATGCAGAAGAGCCAGGAATAGAACCCAGGAGTCCTGAGTGCTCTAGCCACTGGGCCATGTTGCCCATTGGGCTGATCCTGAATGCTCACAGCTCAGTCACACCTTCCCATCTCGTGGCTCTGCGGTGACGTTATTCCCGGGGCTTGGCCTGCCAGAGAACATAGCCATGGAGAGCTGCCTTGGGCCCTTGTGTTATGTGTCTCCCTGTCCCCGATACATTTCCCAGGCGTTTCTGCACCGCCGGCGCCTGGCCCAGTCTCTGGAGAACAAGGTAGCAGCCTGGGAGCCACCAGCTGGGTGGTTACTGGCTTGAGCCGGGCTCTGCGTGGCTGAGTGACAGGGAGTTCGATGTGATCTGCTGGGGGCAGCTTTGGGGTGCTACAGGGATCCCAGATCCCCACTGCTGCTCCCCATGGTATGTGGCTGTGCTCCCTGCTGGCAGGCACTGGGCCTGGCCTTGACCCCAGGTGCAAGCTCCATCCTGTCAGTGGCGTAGCCAGGGTTGCAGCCGAGGAGGAGCAGCGGAGAAAAAAGGCGCCGGTCCTTCGGTGGCATTTCGGCGGCCCTGCGCATGTGCCGAAATGCCGCCGAAAGACGGAGCGGCGCATGCGCAGGGCCACCCCGCTTCCCCATCCAGAGCGCTGTCCAGGGCACTGAGACCCCCGGCCACACTCTCAGGGCCAGAGTCCCGGCCGGAGCGCCGGGAGCCCACGGGCCCGTTCTGCCGGCCGCCCGGAGCGCCAGGAGCCAGCCCGCGGCCCCGTTCCGCCAGCGCCACTTTTGGGGAATGTGGTCAGGGGAAGCGGCCGCTTCCCCTGAACCCCACTAGCTACGTTACTGCCTCCTGTCTCACTGATTTAAAGGGTTTAAAGGGCCAGCCCCATCCTTCCCAGCTGCCTCGCCCATGCCCTCCCCCCTTTAAAGGGCCAGCCACATTGCCTTTCTGGTGCCTTCCTCCCCCACCTGATTTAAAGGGCCTGCCTCCCCACCTTCAGCTGCACGTGTGTTCACAGCTGTTGTGCAGGAGAGTGTGACATTGTGGGAGGGACAGGGCGAGTGAATTTGGGGCTGGCAGCAGCTGCCAAAGCAGGGGCTGGGCAGACCTCGCTTACCACTCCACCACGCTGCACTGTGGTTGAGCTGCATCCTCCCAAGCCCCGCCCCCCAAACCAAGCCCCACCCCCAGGAAAACGAGTCTCTCTCCATCCTTCCTCTGCTTCCTCACTCACTTTGATCATCAGCAGAGCCGTGTTTCATTGGGTTGGCACCACAAGGGTCATCAGTAGGCTCCAGAGTCAACAGCTCCCATGTGATGAATCAGGGTGGCTAGTACCCATGCTAGGGCTGTTGTTTCAGGCTGCCTGAAGACTCAGGCATGCAGCACTCCCTCTGGTTAGACTCCGTTCCCATTAGCTTCCCACCCAGAGGCATTATTTCAGAAAACTTTCCTTTTGGGGGGAGGGGAATTGCATCAGCACACAGAGCCTCGCTGTGCCTCAGTTTCCCTCTGTACGATGGGGAGGATAGCCCTGCTGCATGGTAACTGGTAACTACATTACAGATGAAGATGGGAGGGGGCCAGAGACGTGCTGAGAGAGACAGATGCACTGAGCTACCTTAGGTGCCCCTCAGCCAAGTGGGGTTTTTTCGGGAGGGGGAAGGAGGGGAGAAGCTAGCTCTGGGCTAGAGCCCCTCACGCGGTGGCTTACACCAGCCAGCTGGCGAGGGAAGGCTGAGCCGGTCCCAGCCCCGTGCAGCTTTAACTTCTCTTGTAAACACAAAAGCTGTGCCCCTTCGCTTGCTGTACCAGGCCAGACCCGTCCCCCCTGGCTAGCTGCTCTGGGCTGGGCTCTGTTCTCCCCCCATCGCTGGCCAGGCCCCCTTGAGCCACGTGAGGGGCAGGGGTGGGACATGAGGCGCCCCCTGGCTGCAGGTGGGGGAAGGGAGCACCGGGGTGCCCTGGGGGAAGGGTCTTTCACGCAGCCTTGCTCCCGGGCTTGTGCTGTTGTTCTGCAAGAGGGGTCCTGAATATTTCATGAGGAGAATGACATGACCTGGAAAGGCAGAGGCCCACCCTCTGGTGCAGCGCCAGGCCTGCCTACACCTCCACAGCCCAGGGCTCCAGAGAGACCCCGCCTCACTCCACACCAGCAACTGACCTCTAACCCCCATCCCCATGTGACCACCCCCACCCCATCCCTCACCTCCACCTCATGCTCACCCTGCCCCGACCCCAATAATGGGGGAGACAGAAGTGCAGTGGGGAAAGAGAACATGAGCAAACATGGGGTCCACGTGTGCCAGGCCCCTGAAGGTGGATGCCTGGCAGGGGGCTTTGGGCAGCAACCCCCAAGTTCATGTCATTTGCCGTGTGATCACCATCATTGGGTTCCAGAGTTAACAGCCTACTCAGCTGAAAGGGAAACCCCCAAGGCAATTGGCTCAGGCTGGCTGCAGACTCAGGCAGCATCACGCATGTGTCACGACTCTGAGGTTCTCTCTACAATGCTGAGAGCGAGAGCCTGCAATGGGGATAGTCAGAAGGGGCAGGGACTGGTGGGGGGCCACCAGGATCCCCCCAAATCATTACCAGCTTCAGGAGACAGAAGCTGCTGTTTTGAAATGAGAGTGGAGATTTTGGGGGGCAGGCGACCAAAAGCTGCCAGAGCTGCTCCCCTCCTCTGCCTGCTGAGTCTGTTCCCGCTCTGGAGGGGTGGGGGGGGGGAAGAGAGGGGAATCTGTGCCAGCTGGCATGAGGTACTGGTAAGGAGGGCACCTACCCCATCAGTTCTCAGACCCACCAGTCTTGGGTTTGGCACCCTCCTGGCCTGAGATGGGATCCAGAGAGCGAGCCGGGAGCCAGCAATCTGAACACCCCTGTGCTGCCCGGGCAGGAGCGGCCACGCTCAGGAACTGGACTCCGAAGCAGCTGCTGCCCACGCGCCCGAGTGACTAAGTCCGACAAACGGGTCTAAAATAATAGAATTTTTTTAATAAATAATTTTCCAACCCCCTTTTTTTTTTGCTTGTTCGAAGGGGGGCGGGGCGAGCAGCAGAAAAACATCCAGCATCAGACGTGTCAGCAAAGGGGGGGGGGTCAGAGCCACAGAGCAGGGTTTGGGGGGGACCCCACCAGACTCAGGGGAGGGGGGAGAAGAAACGAGCTTGCAGCCCTGAGGGCCAGTCCAGGAACATGGAGCTGGGGGTGTCCTGTGGGAGAGGGAAAGAAGGGGCTGGGGGCAGTGGGTTGGAGAGGTGCACTGCGGGGGAGGGGACACTGCGCTCTCTCTCTGGGTTGGTGTTGGGGGGGAGGCAGTAGCTTGGAGTGGGGATTATAGGGGTGCAGGCAATGGGCTGGGGGGACAGTTGTGGGCATGTGGGAGCAGGGGGTGGTGTGGCTTGGAGGGGACAGTGGGGGGGATTAGAAGGACACTGATCCCCTCTCTCTCCAGCAGGAGGGGGGCTCTAACTCCTAAGGGCCATGCTGTGGGCCCCTGGGGGGAGGAGGCATCCAACAGCTGGTCCTCTTGCACAGCTTGTCAGGTAGGAAGTGGGGGGGCTCTACCCAGGGTGGAGAGATGGTGCGGGGGGGGGGGGCAGTGAGCAACATCAACGGGGTTGGGGGCTAGCATGGAAAGGTCCATTAGGGGTAGGGGATCAGATGGGGGTGTTGGTGGGTGGGGTTCCCTGGAGGTGTGGGGGCCCAATGGGGAGGGAAGTTGGGGGTGCCAGCAGAGGGTTCCTTGGGGGTCCTGTTTGCACTGGTGGGCTCCCATCCAAAAGCAGACAAGCAGCAGGAACCCGCTGGGCATCAGGAAAGCCCTCGTTACCCAAAGTCCACGTTTCCACGAGCCAGCTGCCCACAAGGGCAGGGGGGTGGGTGGGGAGAAACAAGGCAGGCTCAGGCCCGGAAGGGGGGCTCAGGGCTGCCCCCCTCAGTCTCAGTGCCACGGGGGGTTATTGAGGGCCTGTTCTCCCCTCCTCCCATCGTCGCTGTCCTTGCTCAGTCTGGTGGGGCCGGGTCAGAGCCGGAGAGGGCCCAGCAGCAGCAGAAGTGGGGGGAGGGCTGCGGGCAGTATACCTGGCCGACAGGCCCCAGAGTCTAGCGGGGAGCAGCCGGGCCCGGCGCAGCCCTCCTTGAGCCGGCCCTCCTCACTACCATAGCCGGCCCAGTAGTCCACCTCCGTGGGGGAGTCGTACTTGGGGCTGCGGATGTCGCTGGCCGGCAGGTCCCGGTAGAAGGAGGAGGGGTCGGCAGGGGGCGCCCCGGCTTCCCCCAGCCCGTACAGGTGGTTGGAGGAGCTGTTGCTGCGGGGCCGGCCCGCCTCGGCCTCCCCACCCCACTTGGGCTTGGTGCCCCCCGCAGGCCGGGCCGGGGCGTGATTGGCCGGGGGGCAGTCTCTGAAATCAGCCTGGCTCAGGTGCCGCAGGTCGCGACCCTGGCGCTCCGGCGGGGTGGCGCAGGCCACGGCCGAGCTGGAGACGCGGGCGCGCTGGAACCAGGCCCACAAGGAGCGGGCGCGGCAGTCGCAGGCCCAGGGGTTGTTGTTGAGGCGCAGGAACTCCAGCGAGGGCAGCTCGGCCAGCGTCTCGCCCGGCAGCGTCGCCAGGCTGTTGTTGAACAGGTAGAGGATGGTGAGCTTGGCCAGGTCCCGGAAGGCCCAGCGGTGCACCGAGTGCAGCCGGTTGACGTGCAGCAGCAGCCGGTCCAGCCCCCACAGCCCCCGGAACACGTGCTCCGACAGCACACGGATCTTGTTCCCGTGCAGGAAGAGGTGGCTCAGGTTGGCCAGGTCCACAAACAGGTCATCCTGAGAGATCAAGGTGGGAGGGATGGAGAGCCGAGTAGAAAAAAGAAAGGAAGGAGGGGAGAGAGGAGGAGAGAAGGGGTAGAGATGGATAGATGGAGTGGGGGTAGAAGGAAGGAGGGGAGGGATGGAAGGAAGGACAGATGGACAGAGAGGGGGTAGGAAGAAGGGAGAGAGGAGGGGTAGAGATGGATGGATGGAGGAATAGATGAAGGTGGATGGAGGAAGGGAAGGGTGGATGGTGGAGTAGAGGGGGAGGAATGGAAGGAAGGAGCCAGGGATGATGGAGGGAGGTGGAAGGAAAGCAGGAGGAGAGGAAGAGAGAGGACACAGAGGGATGGAGAGAGAGAGGGGTTGGAGGAAGGGAGGAGGGGCGAGGTGACAGTGAGAGGGAGGGAGGGAGGGATGGTAGTTAAGTCAGATGACATGGCACAAGCTTTGCCCCCTAACCACCCAGCTCCCAGCCCTGTGAGCTCTGCAGGGCAGGGCACGCTATGCTAGAGGCAGTGCTGTCTGGCAGGGACTCCCTCTCCTCTCCTTGCCTCCCCCACCCCCCGCTCGGGCAGGCTGCAGGGCCGGGCTGCTTCTTTCTGTGGAGGAGCCGCAGCGCCCGGGGCCGGATGGACTGTGGTTTGAGAGTAGCTGGCTGGCAAGGCACCAAAGAGCCCCTCTGCTCCCCCCGGCCTGCCTGCAGGAGAGTGGGGGAGGGGAGCTGCATCCGCCGGGCAGCTGGACGCCCAGAGAGGACAGGTGGGGAGCGCAGCCGAAGCCCCAGCTCAGCAGGACTGGAGCTGGTGCCCCCTAGGGGGAAAAGGCCCCATATCCCATTCCCCACCCCCAGAGCCAGCCAGTGTCCCAGGCCAAGCTGGGTTCCCGGCTGCAGTGGCTCCATCCCTGTGGCCGGGATCCCTGCCCCCACCCACCTGGAGGTAGAGCAGGTTGTTCTCCTGCAGGTACAGGTACTGAAGGCTGAAGAGGCTGCGGAAGAGGGTGCTGGGTAGGCTGCCGAGCTGGCAGCGGTAGAGGTGCAGGGACTGCAGACGCTCCAGCCCCCGGAAGGTGTCGGGGTCCAGGCTGCGCAGGTTGCGGTTGTCCCCCAGGTCCAGCTCCTCCAGGGCGGGCAGGTGGCGGAAAGTGCCGGGCTGGATGGAGGAGATGTTGTTGGAGTAAAGCCAGAGGGTGACGGTGCTGGGCCCGAAGGTGCCAGCCCGCAGTGCCCCAATCAGGTTGTTCTGCAGGAAGAGGCGCTGGGCGTTGGGGGGCAGCACCAGGGGCACCGACGAGAAGTTGTTGGCTTGGCAGCTGACCGTGGGTGGGGAGAAGTAGCAGGTGCACAACATGGGGCAGGTGGGTGCCCCCGGGGGCAAGGTCACCAGCAGCACCAGGAGACAGAAGAGGGGAGTGACGGAGCCTGCAAAACAGAGAGGCAGGAGGTGAGAGGGGCTGTTGTACCAGCACCATCCAGTGCACCAGAGCCCCCCCCCCCCTCCACCCAGCCAGGGCCACCCCCCACCCGGCAGGGGGCCACGTCCCTGCCCCCCACATGCTCTCCTACCCAAGCAAGCAAGCGTGTGATCCCGTGCGCGTGTGTGTGTGTGTGTGTGTGTGTCCTTTGGGCACCTTCCCATATAGAGTTCCCGTTCCCAGGGGGAACGGGTGGGTATTCCCAGGCCTGGGGCCATGGGTGCTCTTGACCCCAGGCAGCAAACACGCCCGTGTGTTCTCGTGTGAACACTTCTGTGCGCGTGTCCCATGTGCAAATGCATGTGCCCAGAGCGTGTGTAGGTGGGCAGCTGATGCCAGAGCAAGTGACAAGCTGCTGCCATTCCTGTTCACACCACCTCCGCTGCCTCCTCCTCTCCCCTTCCCCACTCAGGACCCACACGTGCTCCTCTCCCCACAAGGCAGCTCCAGCCACACACTCACTGGGCTTGGTGGGGGGGGGGGAGAAGAGAGAGAGAGAGAGTGTGTGTGTCCTTGCTGGGCTGAGACTCTATAGCTCACTCAAGAGGAGATCCCCACACTCACACGGGCAGGACCTCCCCCACGCAGACCCCCCAGGCTCAGTCAGGTACAGGACAGTCCTAGAGCTCCCCAAGGACAACCCCAATCACCCCACGCTCTGGGTGTCCCTAGCCTCTGACTGCCAGAAGCTGGGACTGAACAGCAGGGGATGGATCACGCGATAATTGCCCTGTTCTGTTCATTCCCTCTGAAGCACCTGGCATCGGCCCATGTCAGCAGACAGGATACTGGGCTAGATGGACCATTGGTCTGGCCCAGTGTGGTAGTGCCTATGAGCATTCCTTGCCCACTCCACTCCCTGTCTCTCACTGAGGGGTGTTGAGAAAGTTCCCCCAGGCCCTGTATGGGGCACTTCCTGTCTCTCTCTGGGAATTTGAGGAGCCGAATTCTGATCTCTTAATCCTGCTCAGAGGATTAAGCAGTGTCCCCTTAGCACTGGTCCAGCAGTGCCTCCTTAGCACTCCTCTGGGGCTGGGCAGGAGTCCAGCAATGCCCAGTGCCTGGGGGGGGCTGTTCTGGGCCCCCGCCCCCAGCCAGCCAGCTGTAACCCAAGGAGCCTCATCCATAATTCAGGCCTGTGGCTCTCTCTAAGTGCAGGTCGAGGGAGGGAGGAGGGGGAGGAGGGCTGGAAGATTCTCAGCCTACCCCCCCCCTACTCCTGTATGGCCATCAGCATGGTCTGTGCCCCTGGGCTCCTCTCCCTCAAGGCCTGCCCTATTCTCTCTCCCTGCCCCAACCCCCCATACCTGCCCTAGTTGGGCTGCCCCCTCCATTCACTCCCTGCTACCAGCCAGTGGGCAGGGGTCCCTCACTGGAGTCCGACTCCACTCCTCAAAGGGAGGCCAGGATAGCACCCCTCACCCAGTCTGCATTTCACCAGCCTTCCTGCCTCATCAGCGCCTGGCCCCGGGGTGGGGTGGGGGTTTGGCACAGCTGCCACCTCTCCCCTCCTGTTTACCCGGTGGGCCCCATGCCAGCACCCCAGATGCCTGCCCAGGCATATGCCCCAGGCCCTTCCCCAGGACTTTCCAGATCTCCAGGCCTCCAGCCACTTTCTTGGCTCTTTGCAGTGACTGTAGGTAGCTCCCATGTGGCTGTCCGATCCCCCTCTTTCCCCTGCTGAGGGCTGGGGCAGCATCTGTGACCCACCAGCTCATGCCCAGTTGAGCATCTGACCAGCCAACAGGGGAACCACCGACCCAGGAAGCGGAACTGGGGGAGCGGGGTCCCCAGGATGTGGCACTTGGCCATGGTAAGAGGGGAGCAGGGAGGTGGGTATAGAATCTGCTGGGCATGGGGGGGCTCAACACCAGGGCAGTGAGTCCTGGGGTGAAGGGGATCAGAAAAAGGGGAGGGGAAACGGAGGGGCAGAAACTGCAGATCTAAGGCCTGGGGGAGCAGTCCAGCCTCCCACAGAAGAAGAGGATGGTGGGGATGGAGGGTGAGGGGTGGTCCCCATTGGATCAGATGCTCAGACAGATGTGGAGGGGGGAGCCCTACGAGGAGGCAGCTGGCTGGCAAAGAAGGTTCCACAGCTGAGCGGCCCCCCGAAGAGGAGCGTGGTGGGGAGGAAGAAGGCTCTGGGGAGCAGAAGGGGAGGGGGGCAATACCCCAGGAACATCCGCCCCCCCTCCCCAGCAGGGCGAAGGCTGGCAGGGAGGCTGTGGGGTGGTGACGCAGCAAGTGATGCAGGCGAGGGGGCTCCGTGCTGCCGGGAGCTGCTCCGTGCTTGTCCATAATTTAAGACCCCCAAAATAAGCTGCTGGCTGCGCTGGGAGCTCTTCCGTAATGCAACAGCTATAAATGGCATCAGTCGCCTGGGGCACCAGGACCAAGCCAGCAGGGGGCAGCGCTGCCAAGCCTACCCCCACCCCCCAGTGCCAGGGGAGCGGCAACACCAGACCCACCCCTTGTGTGCTCAGCACCTCTGATCCTCGCTTCGCCCCCTCGTATCCCCCCGCCAATCCCTCCCCATCTGCCCCCTCCCTCGACCCATCTGTTTCACTCCCCCTCTCATCAGCTGAGTCAGCGCTGGAGTCACCAGCCCCTGGGCACCAAATACCCCAGAGAAGAACATGCCCCCCATCCACCCCAGCCCTGTCCCGCAGGGGGCACAGCTGGAACTCCCCCCACCAGATCAGTGCATTTGGGGGTCGAGGAGAACACCCCCCAGCCAGCCCCTCATCTCCACAGCTGAATCAGAGCCAGTGCCCCCTAGAGGGGAAGGCCCCATGTCCCATTCCCTGGCCTGCCTCCCCCAGGGAACTAAGCAGCTGGGTGTGTGGCGAGGAGGGTGGCACCACCCCTGGTGCTCAGCTCCCTCCTTCCCTGTCCTTGTGCTAGCAGGGTGGGGGAGACAGAGTGTGGCCTGAGCTGCTCTGGCTTCCCCCTCCCCATCACACTGCCCTGCACCCCCCCGGCCTGGGCACGAACAATCCCCACCCACTCCAGGGCTTGTCTTGCTCATGCACCCAATGCTGTGTGTCCTGCTGCCCCCTGGCACCCTCTCGTCCACAGCTGCCCCACACCCTCCCATCCTCTGCCCCGCTCTCCCCTTCCATGCCCGTCCAGGGTGCTTGTGTCCCCCAGACCCCACCCCAGGAAGCTGTGCTGTCAGTGCCTGGGCACTGTTACCTCCATCCCTGTCATGTGCCCCCCAAGGGTGCTGTGTCCCCCACTCAGCAATGTCTCACCTGTACCCCCACAGCACTATCCTTCTCCCCCTGCCAGCACTCGCCTGTCTGTGTCCCCCTCACCCAGGACACTGTGTCCTCCCACCCCGACACCGCCCCATCTGTGCCCCCCCCCCCCCAGCATTGCCCTCCACCTGGAACCACCCCTCAGCACCATCCCATCCTCCCCATGCTGCCAAGCCAGCAGTGGCTCCCAAGCTGACCCATCGGGTCCCACCGGCCCCGGGGTGAATCCTAGGTGCCCTCTGGTAATGGCGCTTACCGTGCAGAAGGCGGACCGGCCGGGGCAGCATGTTGCCAAGGTGAGAGGAGAAGGGCAGATGGACGGAGCAGGGCAGGGGCAGATCCAAGCCTCAGTGACGCCCGGCCAGCAGCGCGCAGGTGCCCAGCGCCGATCCAGCTGGACGGAGGGGGGGGGGGGGTTGCCAATGCCCAGCCTGCAGGGGCTCAACACCAATGCCCGGGGGACACAGTCCAGTGCCGAGTCCGCAGGGCTCACTGGTGCCCGGGCGTTGGGTTCTCAGGCCACAGTTCTCGCCGGTGCCGGGGCGCTCGGTTCCGTGCCAGTACCCAGTCTGGTGCTGGTGCCTGGGCAGGGGGCACTCCACACACAGCGCTCTCCGATGCTGGTGCCTGGTGCGCTCACTCCGGTGCCCGCGCCTGGGCAGGGGGCACTCCACAGACAGTGCTCTCCGATGCCAGTGCCTGGTGCGCTCACTCCGGTGCCCGCGCCTGGGCAGGGGGCACTCCACACACAGCGCTCTCCGATGCCAGTGCCTGGTGCGCTCACTCCGGTGCCCGCGCCTGGGCAGGGGCGCTGAGCGCACAGCCCTCTCCGATGCCGGTGCCCGGTGCGCTCAGCCCGCTGGCACCCGGCGCCCTCGGAGGGCACCGTCCCGCCTTAGCCCCCGCTGCGCCGGCGACAGCGAGCGCACGGCGGCCTCATGCCGGTGGGGGCGCGGACGGGGCGGGGCGGGGGCGCTGCGCTCCGGGCTCCCTGCGCTGCGTTGAGCTGCGCTCCCGGCCGCTCGCGGGGAGGAATGAGCCCTGCGCGCCACGGAGCCTTATCCCGGCCCGGCGGCTCCTCCCCTTGCCGCGGGGCCGCCGCTTAACCCTTGAAGGGCCGGGCTCCGCCCCGCCCCGCCCCGCCCCACCGGGGGCAGCCCAAGGGCTCTGGGCTCCAGATGCCAACAAAGGGCGGGGAGCGGGGCAGCCAGTGCCCCTTGCAACAGGCGAGATCGGGGGGCAGGACACCGCCCCCCAGCCCCTCCCCATCCTTGGTGGGGCATCACCGCGGGGCAGATGGGAGCCGGCGCTCCCACAGGGAAAAGGCCCCACGTCCCATTCCCCACCCCCCTGAGCCAGCCAGTCCCCTGCTCTGGGTGAGATCAGAGCCAGCGCCCCAGAGAGGGGAAAGGCCCCGTGCCCCATTCCCTGCCCCCCTGAGCCAGCCATCCTGGGGGCTGGGCTGGCTCGGGCTGGCTCACCGTCTAGCAGGGCAAGGGAGCTGGGGGCTGAAGGCGGGGCTTAAGGTGGGAAGTGGGCGTAGCCAAGAGAGGGATTCCCCCCCCCCGTCCAACCCCTCCCTTGCTCTGGGTCTCTGACGGGCACATCTGGGAGCAGAGCTGGGTGGGAGGGGGAGGAGAAGCCGCTGCCAGAGAACTGGGAATGGGTACCAGCTGGTGCTGGCGTTGCCAGGGACTCATCTGCCAACAGGCAACACGCTCCCAGGAAACCAACCAGCAACTCTGGCCCTGTGCCCACCCTGCCTCCCTTCTCCTGTCGGGGCAGTTCTGGAGCCATATGCCCAGCGGAAAGTAGAGGGATCCATGCCCAGGGGCACCTACCAGGATTCACACTCCCAGGCCCCCAGTGGGGTCCATGCCCTGTGGCACCAGCACCAGGATTCACAGTCCCAGCCCCCCCTCCAGCCCAGCAGTCTATGCCCCGGGGGGGGGGGGGGTTGATGGCCCATGAGCTGTGCCCTGTGGCTGGTAGGGCTGTGTGCCTCGCTGCCCATGGCTATGTTGCCCAGGGCTGGGCAGGGGGGCGGGGGGCTGGGTTGGTGGGCTATGCCAGGCTGCTGCGGCACTAGCTGGCGCAGGATTTGTTTGCTGCACTGCCTCCGGCGCATCTCCCGGGGAGCGAAATATCACAAGATGGAGAGACAGACGCTGCGGGTGCGGGTGGGCGGTGGGCGCTGACTCAGGGGGCTGTCATCCGCTGTTGGCCATGTGCTCCGTGCCCGAGGGGGACCCACAATGCACCAGGGGCCCAAGCAGGGATGGGCCATGCAGAGGCTGGGTGCTTCCCAATGCCCTCCACGCCCCCTTTTCCAGCATACCCAATGTTCCACTATGCCCCCCTCCCTAGAACTACCCACCCCCTCCAGCATACCCAACCCCCACTGTGCCCCCCACCCCACATAGCTACCCACCCTCTCCACACACCCCCATTCCATGTCTGGCCCCCAATGGGTTATTTGTGAGAGATAAAATCCCCTTGCTTCCCAGCATCCTTTGGGAGCCTTGTGTGGGGCAGAGATGTCCTCACCCCCACATGCAGAGCCTCATGCTGTCTTCCTCCTGCCCCCCAGAGGGGAGCAGGCTGTGGAGCTGGGCACCCCACGGGCAAGGTGGGGAGTATGTGGTGGTGGGGACCCGCAGCCTCTGGCACTGTAGCCACTCCCCTGGCACCAGGGCAGGTATGGTCTCTGCATGGATGGGAAAGGCCCAAGTGCAATATCCTGGGATAGCTCAGTGGTTTGAGCATTGGCCTATTAAACCCAGGGTTGTGAGTTCAATCCTCAAGGGGGCTATTTAGGGAACCAGGGTAAAAATCTGCCTGGGGATTGGTCCTGCTTTGAGCAGGGGGTTGGACTAGATGACCTCCTGAGGTCCCTTCCAACCCTGGTGTTCTATGATTCTGTGATCATGGGGTGAGGGATAATGCCCCTGAAAGGATCCATGGCACTGACCTCTGACCCCTGTGTCAACATGAGGTGAGCTGTCCCCCAGTACCTGAGCTGGACAGAGACAGACAGACATGTATGGGATAGATCAATATAGATAGAGGTGGTATAAGGGGAAGAGGTGAATGCTACAGTTAGAAGGTCATATAGAAAGACAGCTAGACAGGTGTGTATGGGGTAGGTAGATTCATTGTCGTGTTTGAGATGGAGGGATGGATAGATGTGCACTTGACTGATAGTTGGATAGAAAGATTGATTGATGGATAGCTATGGAGATAGATGGATCGGTGGACTGATACTGCACATGATGCTCTCTAACATCATACACTCACTTAACCTTCATTAACCCCACAGCTCCTGCCTCACTGCTGACGTACACAACTCAGCCCTGAAATGAGGCAGATCAGATCTCCCCAGGTGCACATGCACCACTCCTGTGATCACACACATGGGGGGCAGGGAGAGGGGCTCACATACACCCCCAGAGGGGCACAGCCCCCCAGGGCACCTCCCGTCACAATCACAGCTCTGCCAAGCTGCTTCAGCCAACCCCTTCGCCATTCAGTACAGCGACACCTAGCCCAGTGACCGCAGGCAGAGAATTGCCAGTGACTCCAGCTGGCTCCAGGGGTCAGAGTTATGGTTGCAGGGGCGTTTACCTTCACACTGTAGCTGCGGGTTTTCTGAGATTTAAGTTTAGCTGAACTTGAAGTTCTGCAAAGGCATGAGATAGCACCGGGCATGCGTCACTCTGCATTAACGAAGAGTTTTGCTATTTAATAGATAGGCAGGCAGACAGTCGTGGAGCACCAGCGCTGCTGTAGTTAAGATTAAGACCAGCATTCTATTTACAGCTCAACATTTGTAAGTGCTCTGAGGGCCACACATCCTCAGATTGCCTCGAAATTTGGTGTCCCCCTGGGGTGGTGGTGGTGCAGAGTTCAGTTACTGAGCCAAATTGGGGGTTATTTCAGACTCAGAGAGTCCAAGCCCAGAAGGGACCACTGTGATCATCTAGTCTGACCTCCTGGATAACACAGGCCAGGGAGCTTCCCAAAATCATTCCTAGAGCAGAGCTTGTAGGGAAACAGCCCATCTTGACTTAAAAATTGTCAGCGATGGAGAATCCACCAGGAGCCTTGCTAAATTGTTCCAATGGGTAATTACCCTCCCTGTTAAACATTTACACCTTGTTTCCAGCCTGAATTTGTCTAGTTTCAACTTCCAGCCATTGGATTATCTTAGTCCTTTCTCTGCTAGATTGAAGAGCTCATTGTTAAATATTTGTTCCCCATGTAGATACTTAGAGACTGTGATCAAGTCACCCCTTAACCTTCTCTTTGTTAAACTATATTGAACTCCTTCAGTCTACCACTATACAATTTCTTTTCTTTTCTTTTCAAGTTTTTGTTATTTTTTAGAAAAATGTATAGAAAAAACAAACATCACAAAACATACATAAACTTCTCATAATATATTAACCACTTGCTACCTAACTGTTGTGATACAGCAGACATTTAATAAGGCAGGTTTTCTAATCCTTTAATCATTCTTGGGGCTCTTCTCTAACCCCTCTCCAATTTCCCAGCGCCTGTTGGAGGTTTGCCATTCCAGGAGAGCCAGGCCCATGGCTGGTTAGTTTAGGAGATCTGAGGAGATCACAAGGCAATGTGGTGGCAGATTGACCCTGGGGGGTCCTGAGATACAGCCCAAAAAAATCTTGTCTTAAAGTTGACATGTTTTGTCAAAAAAAATTTTGTAGATAGCTGGAGATCAAACCAGAGTTGAGATCATCACACCAGGGTCTCAAATGCTCTAGAGTTACCCCAACTGAGTGCACGGTACCCCCAGGCCTGGGGGGGGGGGGGGAATCAAATTACAATGTTCTGAGTCAAAGGGTTTGGTTCTCCTGCTAGGTGCATGCCTAGCAGGGCTAAGGCCATGTCTACACTTACAAGCGTACAGCGGCACAGCTGCCTGTACCGACACCGCTGTGCCACTGTCAGAGCGCTCATGTAGCCGTGTTATGCCAACAGGAGAGAGCTCTCCTGTCGACATCATAAAACCAGCTCAACGAGCAGCGGTAACATTGTTTGCAGGAGAACAGGAGTACTTGTGGCACCTTAGATGCAGGAGAGCATCTCCCGGCGACACAGTACTGTGCACACGAGTGCTTATGCCGGCAACACTTATGTCGCTCGGGGTGTGTGTGTGTGTGTTTTTCACACCCCTGAGCGACAGAAGTTTTGCCGACGTAAATGCTAGTGTAGGCCTGGCCTAAATGGATAGTGATGTGCATTTGCGGAGAGAGCGGCTAAGGGGGTGGAAATGTGGCGGCGATCTGTTGTGTGAGAGTGGCTCAAGGGGGACTGTTGTGGCTGCTAAATCTCAGTGTCACCCAGGCACTAAGAGTTCAGCTCTGCCCCGGACAGAAATCTGAAATGAAGAAAGGAGGCACCTTGCTCCAAGATGGGCACAGGGTTTTGATTGGGGGGGGAAATGTAATCGGAAGGCTGCTAAATATTCAGAAGGTGTTGGCACTATTTTTGATTCCCCCCCCCCCCAAAACATGCAAATGTTGGCTGGGAGGTGATTGGGGGTGGAGGAATAGGTGGGAATAGTGGGAGAGGGTTTGGGGTTCAGTGAAGGGAGGGACTCTAGGAAGGGGGGTACATAGAGCTGGATGGGTGGGAGAGAGTTGGTGGGTCAGGGGAGGGGAGAGGAGGGGGGTTAGGTGGAGATGGAAGGGAGGGGTCAGGCACTGGGAAGGTAGACATGGGAGTGAGTGATAGGGGGCTGGAGGAGAATAGGGGCAGCTGCCAGCCCCCCATTACCCTCCCATGGGTGTCAGGATATAGGGGCTACCTCTCTTTGGGGGTCTGGTCATCTCTCCCTATCTTTGTGTGTGTCCCAGGATCTGGGGATCCCCATCCCCTGTAGGGGGGTCTGATCCCCCCCATCCATGCCTGCCTCATGTGAGCCAGGATAAGGGAGACTTGCCCCTCTTGGGGTGTCTGAGCCCCTCTCCCTGCCTCTCCCATGGCATTTAGTGTTCCCTGATCCTCTGGGGGTGTCCTCTTACTCCTCCATGTCATCTGGGATCTGGGGGATCTTGTCCCTCTATGGGGGTCTGAGCCTGTCTCCCTAACCCCCATGTGTGCCAGGATCGGGGATGCCCTGTCCCTCTGGGTGTGAACAGGCAAACTGGGAGCATGCCCCAAGGACACAGTGCTAAGGAGCTGAGACTGGGGACGCTTGATGCATATCACAGGCTCTCCAGCCCTGGCGCAGGGGGATGGGAACACCTGCTAACATGCAGGGAGCAGCTGAGACCTCTCCGAGCTATTGTTTCAGGCTGTTTTCATCTCCACAGGGTGTTCTCCTTCATTTGAGAGCGTCGCATTGGGAGATGGGCCCCGTCCCACCGCTCTGAGCCTGCCATACTGTGGAGAGATGTGTACAGCCCCTTCCCTCAGATCTCCCACTAGTATAGTAAATTGCCAGGTATACGTCTATCAGCGATCAGCTTTCAGTTTAAAGCTTGACTCTCCTAAGTGGTCTAAAATCTGCCCAGCTAGTCAGATTGCCTTGACCTTTGGTGCGGCTCATGTGGGCGAGGGCTAGGGTTAGTGAGCCGGACTTGGAGTCTTTTGAGCTAGAGGTTCCCAAGATATAGCCCCCCCCCTCAAAAAAAGAGCATTTCACAAAGTTCTACCAACTTCTTTGGTGCACACCTGACTCCTCAAATGCTAATGGCTTAATGGGACGGGCAGAGGAGGGTGAACTGAAACTGTGGGGAGGGGGGTATATGTTGTGAGGGATTGTGGGGGTGGGGAAGAGAGGAGAGCGCCACACCAGTCTTCTCTCACAAGCTTAAAGTTCCTGTAACGATCATGTAATAAATCTGTCAAATTCTTGGGCCATGGACCGGGTCTAAGATTTCTCTCACTGGCCTGTTAGCAGTTACACACGCCAAACATTTCAAAGCACGGCCATTATCTCCATCCCACCGTAACAATGTGAGCAGAGGGAGCATGTGTGTGTGTGTGGGGGGAGAGGGGGCGCATAGCGGTCACATAGCAACTATGTGGCCTAGTGGGGACAATGGCAGACAGGGCCTAGGAAACCTGGGCTCTGCTACTGACTCTGCCACTGGCCCGTGGGATGACTTTGGCCACATGTGAGATAGGGCTGGGCAACAGCAGCTGATGCTGGTCACTGCAGCTCCAAGTAGTTGCTCGGGAGGAGCCCTGATTCGGCAGACCTGACCTGACTGGTGGATTGGGATGGGCTGAGGAGACCACAAAAGGCTCATGTACCCATTACGCAAGAGGTAGAAAAGGCACAGGAAGGGTGCGCCTGGCAGGTTTTTCAGAGCCAGGAGAGATCTCTCAGGGGGAAGATACCTTCTGTCTCCCCCATCCTTGGCCGAGTGAACTATGGATTGGATGAGATTGTAAATACAGGGCTGCACCAGTTTGTATAGGATGGTGGGGAGAACACGAGGTATTTGACCAGAAGGTCTCCGAGCGGTTTGTTTCTTGAAAAGAGACAGGAGTGGGACCCCGCCCTGTCACACCAAGACACTTTGCCTCTCTGTGCCTCAGTTTCCCCACCTGTACAATGGAGTTAATGATGTTTCCCTCCTTGAGATCTCCTGATGAAAAGTGCTGTGTAAGAGCTTGGTATTAGTATCATGATCTGGACAGAGAAGTGACCAAACTGCACATCCACATAATAATTACTACTGCCTAAAGAACCGTTATCTCCTACCAACAATGTTTCACTTTCTGCTCAGAAAACTAGGAACTGAAATGGCAAAAAGCTTTGTTAACGTTGCCTGTTGGTAACCTGTGCCCTTCTAGAATGGCGAGTTCAGCAAAACTCAAACCTCTGAAAATGAGGAAATCCAGAGTTAAGGTATGTGCCATGTAACCCTAACTCTGCCGTCTTTGAGCAATGCCCCACAACACCCATAACATGCACTCACACTCTGCCTTTGCCCTTTGTTTAGAAAAGAGATGAATGGGGGGGATATGACAGAGATCTATAAAATCACGAATGGGGTGGAGAAAGTGCATAGGGAAGTGTTATTTACCCCTTCACACGACACAAGAACCAGGGGTCACCCAATGAAATTAGCAGGTTTAAAACAAAGGCAGCAGGTTTAAAACAAACAAAAGGAAGCACTTCTTCACACAACACACTTTTGATCTGTGGTATTCGTTGCCAGGGGGTGGTGTGAAGGCCAAAAATATAACAAGATTCAAAAAGGAACTAGATAAGTTCATGGAAGATAGGTTCACCAATGGCTATTAGTCAAGATGGTCAGAGATGCTACCCCATGCTCTGGTGTTCCTAAACCTCCAACTTCCAGAAGCTGGGACTGGACGACAGGGGGTGGATCACTAGATAACTGTCCTGTTCTGGCCATTCCCTCTGAAGCACCTGGCGCTGGCCCCTGTTGGAAGACAGGATACTGGGCTAGATGGACCATTGGTCTAACCAAGTATGGCCGTTATTATGTACCAGAGAGGAGCCCCTTACACTCAAATACTGAGCCTGCTCCATTGAAAGAATCCCACAGCTGCTGAATTGTACAACCCCTTCAACCCTTTTTTACTGGCCCTTTCCCTGATGCACACCATGCCATCTACCACTGTACCTTCACTTAACCGTCATTAACCCCACCTCCCACCCGCAGCTCCCACCTCACTGCTGACAATCCCCATGGCAAGATGCCCCGGTGCCCTGCTAGTGACATGATGTACGGAAATGAGGCAAACCGGATCTGCCTCACAGATCTGGACACAGAGATGTCCACACGTGTGCTGGCAGGAATATTACATCTACGTCCGAAGGTGGAGAAAGCTACTAGGGGAGAGGCTGTTCTAGATTTGATTTTGACAAATAGGGAGTAACTAGTTGAGAATTTGAAAGTGGAAGGCAGCTTGGGTGAAAGTGATCGTGAAATGGTAGAGTTCACGATTCTAGGGAAAGGTAGGAGGGAGAACAGCACAATAAAGACAATGGGTTTCAAGAAGGCCGACTTTAGCAAACTCAGGGAGTTGGTAGGTAACATCCCATGGGAAGCAAGTCTAAGGGGAAAAACAATTGAAGACAATTGGCAGTTTTTCAAAGAGACATTATTAAGGGCACAAGAGCAAACTATCCCACTGCGTAGGAAAGATAGGAAATATGGCAAGAGACCACCCTGGCTTAACCAGGAGATCTTCAATGATCTACAAATCAAAAAAGAGTCCTACAAAAAGTGGAAATTTGGTCAAATTACAAAGGGTGAATATAAACAAATAACACAAGTATGTAGGGACAAAATTAGAAAAGCCAAGGCACAAAACGAGATCAAACTAGCTAGGGACATAAAAGGAAACAAGAAAACATTCTACAAATACGTTAGAAGCAAGAGGAAGACCAAGGACAGAGCAGACCCGTTACTCAACTAGGGGGGAAAGACAATAACAGAAAATGTGAAAATTACTTCTTTTTTTTTCGATTTTCACCAAGAAGGTTGGTGGTGATTGGACGTCTAAAATAATGAATGCCAGTGAAAATGAAGTAGGATCAGAGTCTAAAATAGAGAAAGAGCAGGTCAGAAATTACTTAGACAAATTAGATCTCTTCAAATCACCAGGGCCTGATGAAATGCATCCTAGAATACTCAAGGAGCTGACTGAGGAGATATCTGAGCCATTAGCAATTATCTTTGAAAAGTCATGGAAGATGGGAAACATTCCAGAAGACTGGAAAAGGGCAAATATAGTGCTCATCTATAAAAAGGAAATAAGGACAACCCAGGGGATTACAGACCAGACAGCTTAACTTCTGTACCCAGAAAGATAATGGAGCAAATAATTAAGCAATTAATTTGCAAACACCTAGAAGATAATAAGGTATAAATAACAGTCAGCATGGATTTGTCAAGAACAAATTGTGTCAAACCAACCTGATAGCTTTCTTTGATAGGGTAACAAGCCTTGTGGATAGGGGGGAAGCAGTAGACGTGATATATCTTGACTTTAGTAAGGCTTTTGATACTGTCTTGCATGATCTTCTCATAAACAAACTAGGGAAATACAACCTAGATGGAGCTACTATAAGGTGGGTGCATAACTGGCTGGAAAATAATTCCCAGAGTAGTTATCAGTGGTTCACAGTCATGCTGGAAGGGCATAATGAATGGGGACCCTCAGGGACTGGTTCTGGGTCCGGTTCTGTTCAATATCTTCATCAATGATTTAGATAATGGCATAGAGAGCACGCTTATAAAGTTTGCGGATGATACCAAGCTGGGAGGGGTTGCAAGTGCTTTGGAGGATAGGATTAAAATTCAAAATGATCTGGACAAACTGGAGAAATGGTCTGAAGTAAATAGGATGAAATTCAATAAGGACAAATGCAAAGTACTCCACTTAACAAGGAACAATCAGTTGCACACATACAAAATGGGAAATGACTGCCTAGGAAGGAGTACTGTGGAAGGAGATCTGGGGGTCATAGTGGATCACAAGCTAAATATGTGTCAACAGGGTAACGCTGTTGCAAAAAAAGCAAACACCATTATGAGATGTATTAGCAGAAGTATTATAAGCAAGACACGAGAAATAATTCTTCTGCTCTACTCTGCGCTGATTAGGCCTCAGCTGGAGTATTGTGTCCAGTTCTGGGCGCCACATTTCAGGATAGATGTGGACAAATTGGAGAAAGTCAAGAGAAGAGCAACAATAATGATTAAAGGTCTAGAAAACATGACCTATGAGGGAAGATTGAAAAAATTGGTTTTTTTTAGTCTGGAGAAGAGAAGATTGAGAGGGGACATGATAAAAGTTTTCAAGTACATAAAAGCTTGTTACAAGGAGGAGGGAGAAAATTTGTTCTTCTTAACCTCTGAGGATAGGACAAGAAGCAATGGGCTTAAATTGCAGCAAGGGTGGTTTAGGTTGGACATTAGGAAAGACTTCTTAACTGTCACAGTGGTTAAGCACTGGAATAAATTGCCTAGGGAGGTGGGAATCTCCATCATTGGGGATTTTTAAGAGCAGGTTGGACAAACACCTGTCAGGGATGGTCTAGATAATCAGGGGCGGCTCTAGCTTTTTTGCTGCCCCAAGCACGGCTGGAAGGCTGCCTTCAGCGGCTTGCCTGCGGGAGGTCCGCCGGACCTGCGGATTCGGCGGCATGCCTGCGGGACGTCTGCCGGACCCATGGCTCCGGCGTACCCGCCGCCCAGTTGCTGCCAAATCCGTGGGACCGGTGGACCTCCCGCAGGCATGCCGCCGCAGGCTGCCTGACTGCCGCCCTCGCAGGGACCGGCAGGCCGCCCCCCGCGGCTTGCCGCCCCAGGCACGCGCTTGGAGCGCTGTTGCCTGGAGCCGCCGCTGTAGATAATTCTTAGTCCTGCCTTGAGTGTAGGGGACTGGACAAGATGACCTCTCGAGGTCCCTTCCATTTCTATGATTCTATCGCTCTTACCCCAATGCAGATTGTGTGGGGTCTCTGCCGACAGCGACGGTCGAGCTGATTGCCATGGTTATTGCGAGATGTTTGTTCAGGAAACACCTGTAGTGTTACGGAACACTCGGATCTTGTGTTCCAAATCTGACACCTGGGAGCGAAACCTAGCACCTGAAGAGGGGAGGTCTGAGAGCTGAGCCAATCAATGTGAGACCAAGGGACGCCCCTGGAGACAGCTGCTGTTTACTGTCTGGAGTAGATGCAGGTAGGAGAGTTACAAAGGCCCTGTCTACATTGGCAAGTTTCTGCGCAGTAAAGCAGCTTTCTGCGCTGTAACTCCCGAGGTGTACACACTGCCAAGCCACTTAGTGCGCAGAAACTGCGCAGCTGTAGCGCTGTAAAAAAACCACCCCAACGAGAAGCGCAGAGCTTTCTGCGCCGGGGCTACAGCGCTGCGGTGCCAGTGTAGACACCGTGATCGATTACAACACTGTGATTGGCCTCCGGGAGGTGTCCCACAATTCCTGTTCTCGCCTCTCTGGTCATCGGTTTAAAGTCTACTGCCCTGCCCTCAGGTGACCAAGCGTCATCTCCACCCCGTAAATTCCTTTGGAATTTTGAAAGTCCCCTTCCTGTTTGCTGGGTGACGTGTGCAGTGGTCACAGCGCATCTTTCCAGGTGGCCTTGCCTGCTCCACGCAGGACTGAAAAAAGTATTTACCCCACCTGCTGTTTGCATACAGAGAAGTGCCGCAGGAATCCACAGGGTTTTCCCCATTCAAGTTGCTGTATGGGAGGAGAGTGAGGGGACCCCTGGACTTGATGAGGGAAGAATCGGAGGGGAAGGCCTCTCCCGATGGAGAATCAGTGGTGGCGTGTGTACTGACCTTCTGGGAAAAGCTTGCTGAGCTCATGGGCTTGGCCAGGGGAAACCTAGCCAGGGCACAAAGGAAGCAGAAGGTCTGGTACGACCGCTCAGCGCGTGCCCGCTCCTATGCTACCGGGGACCAGGTGATGCTTCTCATCCCCATGAGGAAGCATAATCTGCCTGGGATGGCCCCTTCAAGGTCATCAGACAGGTAAATAGGTGATCTATGTAGTGCAACTGTCCAACTGGGCACACAGCCACTGGGTGTACCATGTAACATGATGAAGCCGTACCGGGACAGGGAGAAGTTGGTGCTGGCTGTGTGTGGGCAGTGGGAGAAGGGAGAGGATCCCCTGGTGGGTCTCCTCCCTGAGGCTGGGGCTGACCCCTCGCTGGAATCAATTCCCCTCTCAGACCAGCTAACCCCTGCCCAGCAGGCTGAGATCAGAGGGGTGCTGCATTCATATTGGCAGCTGTTTTCCAACTGACCTGGGCGCACGAACCTGGCTGTTCACTGGGTGGGGACAGGAGCCAACCCTCCCATCAGGTGTTCCCCATTCAGGGTCACTGGGAAAGCAGCCCAGGACCTGGAGAGAGATGTCGGGGACATGCTGGCTTTAGGCGTGATCCAGCCGTCCTCCAGCCCCTGGGCCTCTCCCGTGGTGCTGGTCCCCAAGAAGGACGGGTCGATCCGGTTCTGTGTGGAATATCAGAAGCTTAATGCCATCACTGTGTCTGATGCCTACCCCATGCCTAGGACTGACGAAATCCTAGATAAGTTGAGGGCTGCCCGGTACCTCACTACCATGGATCTCACCAAAGGCTACTGGCAAGTGCCTTTGGAACCAGAGGCCAGGGCGAAGTCCGCCTTCACCACCCCAATAGAGCTCTTCGAGTTCCTGGTCCTGCTTTTTGGTCTCGGGGGGGGGGAGGGGGGGTACCTGCCACCTTCCAGCGCCTGGTGAATCAGTTACTAATGGGGATGGAGGACTTTGCTCTAGCGTATATTCACAATATCTGTGTATTTAGCCAAACCTGGGAGGATCATGTGTCCCAGGTGAAGAGGGGGCTGGGTCACCTCCAGGATGCAGGACGGACTATAAAAGCTGGAAAGTGCAAGGTGGGGAGGGCAGAGGTGTCATACCTGGGCCACAAGGTGGGCAGCAGCCACCTGAAGCCGGAGCTGGCCAAAGTGGAGGCAATCCAGGATTGGCCCACTCCCCAGACTAAGAAGCAGGTCCAGGCTTTCACTGGGATGGCGGGGTACTACTGGAGGTTTGTGCCCCACTTTAGCTCCCTGGCAGCTCCCCTGATGGAGCTGTGTAGGAAGGGAAAGCCAGACAGGGTGGTCTGGACCGAGCAGTGCCAGAAGCTCTCTGTGCACTGAAGGGGGCACTCATCCAAAGCCCGGTGCTGGTAAACCCGGATTTTATCAAACCCTTCCTGGTGTTCACCGACGCCTCAGACACCGGGCTGGGTGCGGAGCTGATGCAAACTGATACTAAGGGGGAGAGACACCCCATTGTGTATTTGAGCAAGAAGCTGCTGCCCCGGGAGCAGCCCTATGTGGCTATAGAGAAGGAATGTCTGGCCATGGTGTGGGCCCTTAAAAAGCCACAGCCGGATCTATTTGGGTGACGCTTCACTGTGTACACTGACCATTCACCCCTGACGTGGCTACACCAAATGAAAGGGACTAATGCCAAGCTCCTGAGATGTGGCCTGCTCCTGCAGGATTATGACATGGAGGTGGTCCATAAGAGGGGGAGTGCCAATGTTATAGCCCAGAGGGGGGCGAACTACGGCCCGCGGGCCACATCTGGCCTGCAGGACCCTTCCCTTTGGCCCCCAAGCTCCTGCCAGGGAGCGGGGTCAGGACAGGCTTGTGGAGGAGCAGCCCAACTCCCCGGCCGCGCCTGGCCCCTCCCCTTCTGCTCCCGTCCCTCCCCGCCTCCCTCGCAGTCACAGTTCCCCCAGCACCTGGGCAGCGTGGCTGCAGCTCCGGCGGGCCGGCACGGCTATAGCACCGCCAGACCTGGTGCTCCAGGGCGGCGCTGTCAGGGGGTGGGGAGCAGGGGGAGTTCCGGGGGGGGGGGGGGTGTTGCAGGGGGGCTGTCAAGGGGCCCGGGCCCTGCTGCCGGGGACAGGGGCAGAGCAAACCAGGGCCCCCCTCCGCCCCCAGCGTGCTTGGCCCCTGTCCCCAGCAGCCAAGCCCAGACAGGGAGCGAGCCCTGCCCGACTGCCAGGGAGAGCAGCCAGACGAGCAGGGGAAACGCACAGGGAAAGGACTGAGCCCCCCTTTCCCCCACCCCACAGGTAACGTGGGGCAGGGAGAGCAGGGAGGGTTGGATGGGGACCCCAGGAGGGGTGGTCCGGGGGTGGGGAGCAGGGGAGATCGGATAGGGGCGGGGATCCCGGGAGCGGTCAGGAGTGGGGAGCAGGGGGGGTTGGATGGGGACCCCAGGAGGGGTGATCAGGGGGTGGGGAGCAGAGGAGATTGGATAGGGGCGGGGATCCCGGGAGCGGTCAGGAGTGGGGAGCACGGGGGGTTGGATGGGGTTGGAGGTTCCGGGGGGCTGGATAGGGGGCCAGGCCACGCCTCGCTGTTTGGGGAGGCATAGCCTCCCCCAGCCTTCCCTACCCAGCCCGCCATACAATTTCTGTATCGGATGTGGCCCTAGGGCCACAAAGTTTGCCCACCCCTGTTATAGTCGATGCTTCATCATGGAGTGGGGCCCCTAAACTTCCCTAGGTCACTGGCTAAGTGACAACGCTCAGTTCAGACTTGAAGCAGGGAGAGATGTGACGAACAGGGGGATTTTCTTGGTTTTTTCTATGGTTTGCATGGAGAGGGGGTGGGACTCAGTTTCCCTGGGCGTTACTGGTTTAACAAGGTGATGGGAGAGGGAGTTGTTGTTACAGAGGACCAGCGACAGAACTTGGGACCCCAGCCAATGGCCAGGAAAATGGATACCCCAGCGACTGGTGACCTAGTGACCAGGAGGTCCAGCTCGGACGCTACAGCCAGTTCTGGCCAGTGGGAGGATAATGGACTGTGGAGAGAGGATCCCGGTGACCTGACCAGCTGGTTCCAGCCAGTGGGGAACAAAAGATGGCTGAGAGGAGAGGAGGCCCAGGCGACCCTGTTTACCTGGACAGAAGACAATTGACAGAGGCAGGGCTTGGGGGAGGTGATATCAGATGCCCAGCTGGAAAGCAGGGGGTCTCTGGACTAGGGAGAGGGAGCAGGCAGAGCCCACCTGGATGCAGGGGAGACTTAGATGTGCTGTGCTGAGGGAGGCCAGGCCTCAGGGCCCTGAGAGTTTCCTATTCTGTGTTCAAACGCTCAATAAACCTTCCTGTTTTACGCTGGCTGAGAGTCACTCCAGTCTAGAGAACAGGGTTGCATTATTCCCTTTGGGAGTAGAGGCTCCGGGGGTCCAGAGCGAGTGGACTCCCTGAGGGGCCCCACGGCGAGAGACAGGCGTGCTAAAGCTCAGAGAGGTGCGGCTCCAGGAGGCTGAGGGGCTTAACCCCTGAGAGAGAGTGGACCCCCAAGAAGGGCTGTCACACTGAAGGGGGTTCCCCCCAGGGACCCTACGCGGCCAAGAGTGGGCACGACCTGTGAGTCCGTGACACCATGTACCATAACAAGAAAAGGACTCGTTAATAAGTACAGCCTATTGATTGTGTCTGATGTTTTTCATTTTCCTGTAACCTGATGTTTCCAACTCCTTACACCTGCTTTTATTTGAATCTTTCCCGCTAGCTCTTTTAATAAACTTCAGTTTGGTTCTGCTCTAAACCGGTCAAAGTGCCCTGTGCTAAGGAGAGTGTTGAACCAAATCCAGTGCCCTGGGGCAGCAGATCGGTGCGCATGGCGGGTGTCCAGAAGACAGGGGACTGGGCACCCGAGTGTAGCAAAGTGAGGTGTGTGACGGGTTGGATCACAGAAACCCCTTTGGGACTGCCACCTGATGTGCTTTGACTACCTCTGAGCCTGTTTTCCCTGCCTGCTTAGGACTTCAGTGCCCTGCCTGGTTTGAGCCAGACACGCTAGCCTGCTGCAAACACAGACCCAGGTCTGAACAACGGCCCCTAAAAGCTGCAGGCTTAATTGAAAACAGCTTAAGAAGTGTTCCTGTCTCCAACACTCAGATGTCCAGCTCCCAATGGGGTCCAAACCCCAAATAAATCCGTTTTACCCTATATAAAGCTTATACAGGGTAAACTCATAAATTGTTTGCCCTCTATAGCACTGATAGAGAGAGATGCACAGCTGTTCCCCCCCCCCCCCCCCCCGGTATTAATACATACTCTGGGTTAATTAATAAGTAAAAAGTGATTTTATTAAATACAAAAGTAGGATTTAAGTGGTTCCAAGTAATAACAGACAGAACAAAGTGAATTACCAAGCAAAATAAAATAAAACACGCAAGTCTAAGCCTAGTACAGTAAGAAAACTGAGTACAGATAAAACCTCACCCTCAGATGTTTCAATAAGCTTCTACCACAGACTGGACGCCTTCCTAGTCTGGGCACAATCCTTTCTCCTGGTACAACCCTTGTTCCAGCTCAGGTGGTAGCTAGGGGATTTCTCATGATTGCAGCCCACTTTGTTCTGTTCCACCCCCTTATATATCTTTTGTACAAGGCAGGAGTCCTTTGTCCCTCTCTGAGTTCCCACCCCTCCTTCTAAATGGAAAAGCACCAGGTTAAAGATGGATTCCAGTTCATGTGATATAATCACATGTCACTGTAAGACCCCAAGCCCTCACTCCTCCCTGACTCACAGGAAGGATGCCTGCAAACAGAGCCATCCACAGTCAATTGTCGTGGTTGATGGGAGCCATCAAGATTCCAAACCACCATTAATGGCCCACACTTTGCATAATTACAATAGGCCCTCAGAGTTATATTTCATATTTCTAGTTTCAGATACAAGAGTGGTACATTTATACAAATAGGATGACCACACTCAGTAGATCATAAGCTTTGTAATGATACCTTACAAGAGACCTTTTGCATGAAGCATATTCCAGTTATATTATAGTCACACTCATTAGCATAGTTTCATAAAATCACATAGAGTGCAGCGTCACAAGGTGTGTCAATTGCTAGCCTGCACTGGGAAAGAGCAGGGCTCATGGAGCATGGTGTAGAACGCCTGTGCTGCCAGCAGCTGGTGGCTGGGGTGGGTTTCCCTAGGTGGAAGTGATTCATCCCAGAACCTTGGCTAACCCCCAGAAGTGTCCCTCCCACACACCTCTTTCCTTTGATCACACACAGTGGGCAGGGAGAGGGGCTCACCAGCCCCTCTTGAGAGGTCCCGCCCCCTCAGGTCACAATCACAGCTCTGCCAAGCTGCACCAGACAACCCCTCCACCATTCAGTACAGCGACACCTAGCTCAGCGACTGCAGCTGGAGTGCATGCTGAGAATTGCCAGTGACTCCAGTTAAGGTTACATGGGTGTTTACCATCACGCTGCAGCTCCTGGTTTTCAGAGGTTTAAGTTTGGCTGAACTTGATGTTCCAGGAGGGCAAGAGGTATAGACAGGCAATCATCACAGGGCAGTAACAAAGATTTTTGCCATTTAGTAGACAGACAGACAGCTGGGTAAGGGGGTGTGATAGATAAATGGATCTCTCTGGGGCAGGGGGATAGATCCATAAATAGAGGCTTATGAGATAGATAGAAAGTCAGATAGATGATTGTATATGGAGAGAGACAGATAAAGGGTTAGATAGATATGGAGCCCATGGGACTGGCTCCCATGGGGCGCTGCAGGCCTGGAGCCCCTTGGCAGGGTGACCCGGACTCAGCACTCCAGAACCCCGGTGGGATTGTAGAGACAGAGCTGGGGGTTAGCGGCAGAACAGCCCAGGGTCTAAATCACTAGCCTGCTGCTCAGGAGACTGGGTTCTAGTCCTGCCTCTGCTGGGTGACTGTGGGCAAGTCACTGCCCTGCTCTGTGCCTCGGTTTCCCCATCTGCCTTGGCTATTTGGAGTGTGAGCTCTTTGGGGCAGGGCCTGACTCACTGTGTCTGTGCAGCACCTGGCACAATGGGACTCTGATCTCTGCGTGCTACTGAAATAGAAACAGCAGCCAAGCGGCGGATGCCTTCAGAGCCCAACAAATTGTTCCCACTGAATCATTTACTCTGAGCATTTCCATCAGCCCCAGTCATGGGGATCCGTCTGCAGGGCTGTGACCAGGAGGCTGGTGGGAATCCAGGCAGGGCCACCCACACAGTGCAGTTTGTGATCCCTGTTTGGGGGCTCATGTGACGTAGCGACGCGGCACGAACACAGCGATCGCCAGCGCCATGAGGACGGGGCCTGTCGGGAAACCAGATGTTTGTGCCAGCAGAGCCCTCGGCAACTCAAAGGGATCAGGAGCAGGGCGGGGCTGGAATGTGCTTCCGTAGTGCCAGGGAGAAGGGTCACGGGATGCCCTGCTACCCACCCACCCACCCATCGCCTCCCCCTCTATCTATCCCATATGCACCCACTAGCCTTCCACCCTTCTGTTCGTCTACTGCATCCGCACCTTCCAACCCCACACTCTGCACCTGTCCCATACTCTCTCTCTCTCTATCTATCTTCATAGATTCCAAGGCCAGAAGGGATCACTGTGATCAGCTAGCCTGACCTCCTGGCTAACACAGGCCAGAGAGCTTCCCCAAATCATTCCCAGAGCAGAGTTCTTAGAAAAACATCCCCTCTTGATTTAAAAAATGTCAGTGATGGAGAATCCACCATGAGCCCTGGTAAGTTGTTCCAATGGATATTTACTCTCACTGTTAAAAATTATCCCTTATTTCCAGGCTGCATTTGTCTAGCTTCAGCTTCCAGCCTTGGATGGTGTTAGACCGAAGAGCCTATTATTAAATATTTGTTCCCCATGTAGGTACTTATAGACTGTAATCAACTCACCCTAGTGAGAGGGTCTGGATGACTAGCTAGCCAGTGGGTCTGGGGACAGATGGACGGACAATGCTCTGGGGATGGCTAGTGAGAGGGTCTGGATGACTAGCTAGCCAGTGGGTCTGGGGACAGATGGACGGACAATGCTCTGGGGATGGTGAGGTCCATGGGTAGGAACCAGTGCTCTGGGGATAGGCGCGCACAGTCACCTTCACCCAGAGGCGGATTTACCATGAAACAAACAGTGCGGTGGCATGGGACCCCCAATAACGGGGGCCCCCAAAATGCAGGACAAATCTCATCTGACAACCTGCCCCTGAGTCCCGGCCGGCAGCACAGCAGGGCTCAGTAAGGCGGGCTGCCTGCATGCCGTGGCCGGTGGCCCCTCCCGCCCCAAGCAGCGCACCGAGATCCACTGCCCCCCTCCCCCCAAGGGGCGTGCAGAGATGTGCCAGCAGCAGGGCTAAGGTGGCTCCCTGACGGCGCTGCCTCCCTCCCTCCTTCTGCGCCGCGCTGCTCCCGGAAGCACCCGGCATGTCCCTGCAGCTGCTGGGGGGGGGGGGGGGGGGCGGGGGTGTGACTCTGTGTGTTGCCCCCAACCTGAGCGCTGACTTCACAGCTCCCATTGGCTGGGAACTGTGGCCAATCGGAGCTGTGGAAGCGATGTGCAGAGACCCCCGCCCCCCCCGCCTAGAAGCCGCTGCCAGATGGGTGTGCCGGTCGCTTTGGGAGGTAAGCACCACCCCCCTGACCCCTACTGCACCCCAAACCCCTGCCCCAGCCCAGAGCCTGCACCCAAACTCCCTCCCAGAGCCTGACACCTCACCCCATCCCACATCCCAACCCCCTGCCCCAGCCCAGAGCCCGCACCCCTCACCCAAACTCCCTCCCAGAGCCTGCACCTCTCACCCCATCCCACACCCCAACCCCCTGCCCCAGCCTAGAGCCCGCACCCCTCCCCCAAACTCCCTCCCAGAGCCTGCAACCCTCACCCCATCCCACACCCCAACCCCCTGCCCCAGCCTAGAGCCTGCACCCCTCCCCCAAACTCCCTCCCAGAGACCGACTCCTGCACCCCCTCCTGCACCCCAACCCCCTGCCCCAGCCTAGAGCCCGTACCCCTCCCACAAACACCCTCCCAGAGCCCGACTCCCGCACCCCAACCCCCTGCCCCAATCAAGGTGCCTCACTTTATTTTCATTTACTTCCTATTACTTATAATATAGGAGGAGAATGAAGGAAAAAAAGAATGAAAACAGGGGGGGGAAGGGGGATAAGAGAGAATGTTCTTTTTCTTGTCTGGGTCCCCAGCCGCCCCCCCCTCCCCAAATGAAGCTGCGCTGGGCCCCACTAACTCTAAACCCGCCAGTGCCTTCCCCCATGACCCCCGCGTCCCTCCAGGATCGGACTCAGCCCCCGCCTTACCGCATGGGGCACTGGCGATCCCAGGGCGCCCTCTGCTGGCCGCCCGGCCCAGCTGCCGCCCCCTTTCCCACGGCGGGGATGCTGTGGCGCCGGGACCAGCTGGCCGGAGGAGACGCCCGGGGCCGGCCGGCTGCCCGTGTGGCCGCGCGGGACGGCAGCGGGTGGTGATGGCAGGAGCCGCGGGGATCGCGGCGTGAGGCGGGCGGTGTTGCTATTCGTGGCGTCACACCGGAGCCCGCGAGCCGGAGCGCCCTGCCCGGGCTGGCCTCTGCTGGGCTCCGCAGGCAGTGGGCACCGTGCGCCCCCCGGGGGAGCCCCGCGCCGCCGATCCACCGGGAGGGGCAGATCGGGGAGCGCACAGAGGCTGGGAGACAAAGGGGGCTTGGGGTAGCGTGTGGGTGCCGGGGAGGGAGCGGACTGGAGCACGTGGCGGAGGGAGCCTGGGCACCGGAGTGGGGCTTGGAGAAGGTCCTGGAAGTAAGGGGCTGCGGATGCTGGAGCAGGCAGCCCGATGGGGCAGGCTGGCATCACCCCCATCTCTTGCTTTGGTCCTGGCTGTGACTCTGGCCTGGTGGTGTGCTGGGAGTGGCACTGTCGGGGGGAAAGCCTGTGCCAGACCAGCTGTGCCCTTGTGCTGCAGGCAGGGACGGTGGGAATGGGCTGGACTGGGTGTGGGGCCAGATCCCAGCTGGTGTCAGTCATCCGCAGGAGCGCCGCCAGCATTTCTGCCGCCCTAGGCGGCAGAAAGTCCCGCCCCGAAATGCTGCCCCCCACAGAGGCGGCGGAAGGTCCCGCCGCCGAAATACCGCCGCGGTCACCGCCCCCCAAATTGTAGTGCCCTACCTAATGGGTTGCACCGGCCTTGGTCGTCCGTAGCTCTATGGGACTCAATGGGCCAGATCCCAGCTGGTGTCAATCGTCCGTAGCTCCATGGGACTTTCAGAGATTTTTCGGTGTTCTCTAGCACACACAGATGTGAGGTCATCTCCCCTCTGTTTACCAAAGGTGCTGTGGGGAGAGCTCTCACCCCCTGCTTCCAGGCATGAACCAGGCTCTAAGGACTGGGGGGCAGGAGGGGACTTCCCTTGGGGGGGGGGGGAAGTGTGACACTTCTAGGGTAACCCAGGGGGTGCAGTGTGAATCAACTACAAGGGAGCCTTGTCTGTGCCCACTGGGGGAAACTGGCCCCAAACCACTGGCTAGTGGCCACTCCGGGCTCCGCAAGCCCTGCTCTTCCCTGCCGCAGGCTAACAATTTACACACCTCAGCCCTTGGGCTCCCTACTTGGGGCCTTGGGGCAGAGCAGACATATCCTGTGGCTAAATCTATGGAGTCGTCAGTCCCCCCAGCATATCTGTACACCCCCCAGCATCCCACTGAGTGCCCAGGCCCTTGACTTCTGGACACCGCAATGCACACGGATTCGTTGCCCCTGTGGAAGCAGGGCCCCCCCGCGCACTAGCTTCTCCAGCACCAGCCATGTCTGCAGTAAAACCAATTAGGAGTTTATGTGACAGAGCTTACGATAAAGCTTCAAATAGAAGTGAGCGGAAGGATCAGAAACATCTTATTGCAGATAAACCAAAAATAGAAAACACCATCTAGAGCCCCTCCTTAGGAACAAGTTCCTGCCTTGCCTGCTAAGGTATTTCTCACCCAGTGGTCAGTCCATTTGGACAGCGTTTGGCCAGTCGAGAGCTGGGCTCCTTTCTGCATGATACGCTCATGCAGGCGGGCAGTGCCCCTCCATAACGGATGCCATCTTGTGCCCTCCTTTCCCGTATTATACAGCTCCGGACCTTTTGTCTCTTTTCCCAACCAGGGCGTTTCATTAACTTCAGCTCGCCCCTGCTTGGCCCACTAGTCAGGGTCCTTTTTCCTGGGCTCTTTTGAGCTTTGTAAAGGCCCGAGCCAGCCTCCGTCTAGGCTGTGAACACTTGGCTAGGCTGGAGCGAAAGATGGCAGTTCTCACTCTGAGTTAGGTCTGAGAACGCTCCCGCCCGCCTGGTGACCAGTTTCACGTCCAGCAGCTTTGGCCACAATATTCTACACGGTACCTGACTCGTAAGGCTACGTCTACACTCCAGCCTATGTTGGGAAAGCGTATGTCACTCAGGGGTGTGAACAGGCCACCACCCGGAGCGACATAAGTTACACCAACAGATGTGCACAGCGCTGTGTCGGTGGGAGAGTTCTGCCAATGCAGTTCCTGCCACTTGCAGAGGTGGTTTTTTACACCGACCGGAGAGCTCTGTCCCGTCGGCATAGAGCGTCTTCCCTAGATGCGCTGCAGTGGTGCGGCTGTATCGGAGCAGCTATGCTGCTGCAGCGCTGTACATATAGACATACCCTTAGACTCTTTCCTGTATGTGCATCCCCCAATAACCATGACAACCAAAGAGTAGGTTTAGAACAAACATAAGGCAGCACTTTACACACAGTGCACAGGCAACCGGTGGAACTTGTTGCCAGGAGATGCTGTGATGCCCAAAAGTATAGCGGGGTTCAGAAAAGGACTAGATAAGTTCATGGAAGATAGGGCCATCAGTGGCTATTAGCCAAGCTGGTCAGGGACGTAACCCCTCGCTCTGGGTGTCCCTAAACCTCTGACTGCCAGAAGCTGGGACTGGATGGCAGGGGATGGAATTGCCCTGTTCTGTTCATTCCCTCTGAAGCACCTGGCACTGGGCACTGTCAGCGACAGGACACTGGACCATTGCTCTGATCCAGTCTGGCCATCCTTCTGTTCTTAACCAGTAGGTTCTTAGTTTTCGGCAGAGGCCATGCCCAGCCCCTTTCGGTGAAATATCAGGAAGGAGGCGCTCACAGGGGATGGGCATGTCTGGGCATGTCTAAGCGAGTTCCTGGGTACACTCAGCTGTGTTTCCCCATCTGTTGCCAACATGGGGCACTGGGATCGTGACAGGTTTGTGACTGTGGGGTCCTGGTGCCTTCCTGGGAAGCAGCTGTGGCTGGGCGGTGTTGGGGACTGGGCAAGATGGGGCTGGGGTCAGATCTAGCCTGGCCGTTGCTGTGTTCCCAAGTTCTGATGTGGCCTAAATCTCCGTGTCCAGCCCCTTCCCCACTCCTGGATGTGAAGAATTCCTCCCTGCTTTGCTCGTGGTTCAGAAGGATCCACAATGGCCCTGTGAAGAACAGCCATCCATATGTAGACAGGCGTGTCCACATGTATGTGGCACTTCCCCACATGCCTGGCGGAATTGTCCCGCAAGTGGCGTCAATGCAAGGGGAGGGGGAGATCGGTGAGTGAGCAAGAACTGCAGCTCAACGGGGGTAGGGTTAGCTGCCGTCGGCCCTGCTCCCAGATGGGAACCCACGGTAGAAAGGCAGCGAGGGACTGATGTCCCAGAATTAACTCACACCCACCGAGGAGGAGATTCTGATCTGTGATCCAGGGCTGTAAATCTGGAGGGGCCCCATGGGAAGCCCCCCCCCAAAATACACTGGGATAAGTGAGAGCTGTGCCCGAGGAGCTCCATGCACCTGGTTCACCATTTCTTGCCCCTCACCTTGTCATTACACCAGTGCAGGGTGGGATGGAAAGCTGCTGAACCCAACTGGTAGCAGTTTGCACCGCCCCTGCATTGGTGTGAATTTCCACCTACCTTGCAAGGCTGTGGATTCGCCAGTGTGAATTTCCGCCCAGTTCACGCTCATCTTGCACTGGTGTGAACATCCACCCCGTTTGTATTGGTGTCGATTTCTCCCCCTTTGTGTCCTCGCTCAGCCAGTGTGTATTTCCACCCACCTGGTAATCACTTTGCAGTGGTGTGGATTCCCTGGCATGAGTTTCCACCCAGTCTCCACCCACCTTGCACCTGGGTGAGTTTCCAGCTAGCCCTGACGCTCAACAAGCAAAATTCACATGTGAGAATCCTCACGCTCTGAGAGATGCAAAAGCACCGATTCCACCTTCTTAATTGCACTGGCACTTTAAAAACAGCCCAGAAAAGCAACATGCCAGAATCAAATGAAGAATAATTGGCTCCTCTTGGAACCCCAGAGAAACATTAATTTTTGCACCATTTGTTTCGTATTTTTGCCATTCACCCAGCTAATAGGGCAACTGAATGAGCCAAAACCTTATCTGAATGGTTCAGAGGTGACTTGATCACATTCTATAAGTACCTGGCCGTCCTGCTTCATGCGGTGAGCTCTGCCCAGCAAGTCCCACAGAGACAGGCATCCTGGTCAGAGATCTTCTGCCCTCCTCAGAGATCAGTGCTCCTGAGCATGTATGGTGCAGGGACCTTTGCAGCCCAGCATTTCAAGGCCTTGGGTTAGCAGAGAGAAGCGAAGGTCAAGCTAGAGCAGTGGTTCTCAGACTTTTGTACTGATGAGCCCTTTCACATAGGAAGCCTCTGAGTGCGACCCCCCTCCCCCTTATAAATTAAAAACACTTTTAAATATATTTAACACCATTGTAAATGCTGCAGGCAAAGCAGGGTTTAGGCTTTTAGGCTGACAGCTCGCATGTAATAGCAACCCCCTGAGGGGTCCTGACCCCCACTTAGAGAACCCCTGAGCTAGAGTTCAGACTGGGCCAGCATGAGGCCCTCTCCAGCCAAGCTGTTGAATCCATTTAAGTTTTTTCCCCTTTGTCTGGCAGTCAGAGGTGAGAGCTGCTGGCCTGCACTTTATCTTTTGTTCTCCAGCTCCAGGCTTTTGCACAGAGAGGTGATCTGCTTCATAGAATGTCAGGGTTGGAAGGGACCTCAGGAGGTCATCGAGGTCCAACCCCCTGCTTAAAGCAGGGCCAATCCCCCATTATTATCTGTTTTGTTTTTTGCCCCAGATCCCTAAATGGCCCCCTCAAGGATTGAACTCACAACCCTGGGTTTAACAGGCCAATACTCAAACCACTGAGCTAACTTGGCTGCTGACTGCTAGTATGTCCCCAACCCTTGGGGTTCCCACTGTCTTGCCAGATCCTTCATTTTTATGGGTCTGTTTCAGCTAGTCCTTTAAGGACCCGTTTATAGCTCCCCACCCGGCTGTGTGACACCCCCGCCCCCCGTCCCTTGCTCTGCCCCAGGAACAGTTGTTCCACCTTTTTGCACCCAGTAGGGAGCGGTCCCTAGATAAGTGACAGGTTTCAGAGTAGTCACTGCCATGCCCGGCATTCATAAAAACATTCCAAACAATTCCCACTTTGTCACAGCTGCCGGCTCCCCTTCTGGCCTTGCAATCGATGAACTGTTGCATAACAAGTATTTGCCTTTTTGAGCCAATGAGGCAAAAGGACCAAGATTGGAGAGAGCCGTTTAATTCTCAAATAACTCTGAAAGCGACAAAATAGGAAATGGTGGAGCAAATCTGTCCAGACCCGCAGGCCCCAACACGCTGATGTCTCTCGCTCCTGGAAGAGAATCCTGTGAACGTTTCCTGCTATACCAAGGTGGCAGGGGCCTAGATCTTCTTTGTCAGTGACAGTCGTGCTTTATGCCAGCTGATCAGTGGAGATCTAGCCAGCAAAGAGATTATAATGAGAGTTTGTTTGGTACCATGAGCACTGTTCATTAATTTGATTGGATAAGCTGGTATGTTTCACGAGTGCTTGTTGGAACCTTAATCATTCTTGTCGTTCTGGGGTGGGGTGGTGGCTGTATCCTTGCAAAGAAAGTCTATCCATGAGACTCATGTTGATCAGCTTCAAATAGCCAAAGATGCTCCTCAGATTTCCTGGTCTGTTGTTATTATTATTCCTATTTATTGTAAGCCTTTTCAGCTACCGGCTTCTTAGTTATTCATTTCCACTCAGCACTCTCATAGCACTGGTGTCAATTTTCACTCGCGTGAACGTCCATCCACTTTGCACTTGCTTTTCACCGGCATAAATGGCCACACGAGGTTGCATTAGTGTTTAGCAGTCTGATGAGCAGCAGAGAATATTGTCTTTGGGGCATTTGAATTCATTACCGTAATGTAGCTTCTTGAAAGGAAACGGTGGGGTGGTGGGAGCTTCTTGAGAGGAAACGGTGGGGTGGTGGGAGCTTCTGCTAGTGGTATTGGGTTTGCATGTTGTGTGATGTAGCTAATATCTTGTGTTTACATGGGCGGTATGATCAAAAAGATAATAAAACATTTCTTATACAAAATAATGTATTCCTGCTCTTTATCAGAAGCTTCTCTGACAAGCTGTGTGGTATTTTCTAAAGAGCCAAATTCTCTTGCATGAGAAACGTATCGATCGAGTTATTTTGTCACATTAAAAGAACACTGAGGTTGTAGTGTCAAGCACTGCCAAGTTAGGAGATGCCAGAGTTCAGGATGCCAAAGCAATCTAAATTCACCCCTCTTGTGTATTACGATCAGGTCTTTAATTACATGATCACAGAGTTTTTTCACAGGGCCCCTGCCTCATTCAGCGCATAAGATGGATGGGGCTTGTTCAATATTTCTTTGTATCCTCATTGTTCGGGGCATGACCCCCGGGTCTGATTGACTGCCCTCTATTCAAACCCGGTTCTGAAGACAGAATTTTTAATTTCCTCGTGGGCGTTTCTATGGTGCCTGTCACTGTAGCATTGGAGAGCTTCACAATCACTAGTGACCCCATCTTCACTGTCCCCGTGGGAGGCGAGGGTGTGAGCATATCCCCACTTTGCAGGTGGGGCGCTGAGGCACGGAGATCAAAGCCAAAATTGTCACCCATCCGACGCCCCTAATTGTGGGTGCCCAGTTTGAGACGCCTGGCCCTGACTTCCCCACGCGGGGTAGCCACTTTGTGTGTTCAGAGGGCAGCCCCCATTGATGTCCGGTGCAGCTGGGAGTGCTCAGTTTGGCTTATGTGACTTGCAGAGACAGGGCTAGAATCCAGTTCTCCAGGGTGGTGTTGAGCTGCCTTGGCCACGAGACCCTCCCTTCTCTCCCCCCCCACCCCGATCCCCTGACTCTTGCGCAACACACCTTCCAACTTCTGCAACAAACGAGGCACGGGCCCTGCAGACAACAGCCCCCTTCCCTGCACTGCCCTGATTCGTCACCAGGGCCAGGGTCCTGTGGAAAAAAAACAGCACGTGATCATGTCATTAAGGGACACCTACCCTCTGTCCCCCTGCAAGGTCCGCCCTGGCTCGCCCCCATCACCCACTTCTTCCGTTCCTGCTGTCGTCTCTGGTGGAAATCCGGGGAGCAGGCTGGCCTCCCCCGCTGCAGATTCATCCTCTCTTCTTTCGGTTCAGCCATTGGCCTGGCTGAACAGCTTCGCTTCTCCAGCTCCACTGAATCTGCCTGCCTTTGTCTCAGCCCCTCCACTCCTGCCTCCGCTGCTCTCTCTGCACAGAATGGGGCCCATTTCTTCCAAGAGAACGCTGATGAAATACCACGTGAGCTTTCCCCTCCCCTCGGCTTGCCTTCCCTTCCCCCTCCAACTCCATCCTCCTTCTTCCCTGGCATAAGTTTCTCACCTGCTCTCCTCCTCTAACCCCCTCCACTTGCCCAATGACCCCATCCCATCTCCTGATCTCCCTCACTCCCACTCCCATCCCCTCCCTTCTTCTCTGGCTCTTTCCCCCCCACTACAAACATGCTCTAGTCCAGGGGTTCACAACACATTTTTTGGTGGCCTCAGAGTGAGGCCACACACTCTTGCTGGTGGCCGCTCTGACAAATTTTCCTAAAATACTTAATTAACTTTAGGAAAAACAAAGAAATATGCACATATCTGTGTCCAAATCATTATAATTTATTTATGTAGGGTTTTTTTGTTGCAGACTCAATAATAAAAATAAATTACAGTTGTATTTTGGTGCCCGGGCTCCTGCTTCCTCCTCCGGCCTCCCAGACTCCACTGCTTCCTCCACCCCTCCCACCCCCCCATTGTCCCAAGCTCCCTTTGACGGCCTCAGACCCCAGGCTCAACCCGCTCCTTGCCTCTCAACCATGGCACCCCAGTAAGGCTGACCCTGTTGAAACCCCGCTGCCCTGGTCTGAAGCCCAGAGCCAGTGCCCCACAGCTGGAGCTGAGGGAGAGAGGGGGGCTGAAGCCCGGAGCCCTGCCATCCCAGGGGGCTGAAGTCCAGAGCCCACCGCCAGAGCCCCATGGCTGAAGCCGGGCAGGGGGGGCTGAAGCCCTCCCACGGAACCCCTGGGTGCTGCAGGGAGGGGCTGCTGCTTTCCCCCCTCCCCCGTCTCTGCTCAGGAGGCTGTCATGGCAAGGAAACCCCCTGGTGGCCGCATTTGAGAAATGCTGCCATCTCAGAAACCCCACCCTTGACCCCGCTGGCCTCTACAGCTACTGCCCCATCTCCCTTCCCGCTGTCATTGAACGCGCTGTCTACAGTCGCTTTCTGGAGCTCCTCTCCTCCAGTTCCATCCCAGAACCCCTTCAGTTTCTCTTCCGCCTCTTGCACTCCACTGAAACCGTCTCTCCTGAGCTCTTCCTAGACGAAGCTCAGAACCATCCTCCTTAACCTAGCCGGGAGAGCTGCAGGGGCGGTGCTTGCAGAGAGGGGCAGCGCGCGGAGCCATGTGCCCCCTGCCCCCCCAGGGGCCGCAGGGGCGCATTGGCCCCTTCTGGGAGCACTGTGGGGGCCGGGGTAGGCAGGGAGCCCACCTTAGCCTTGCTGTGGCTGCTGCCAGCTGGGAGCTGCTGGAGGCCGTACCCCAACCCCCATCCCTGAGCCCCCTCCCAGAGCCAGCACCCCAAACCCCCTCCTGCCCCCCAGTCCTGAGCCCCCTCCCAGAGCCAGCACCCCATACCCCCTGCACCCCAACACTCTGCCCCAGCCCAGAGCCCCCTCCTGTACCTAAACTCCCTTCTAGAGCTTGCACCCCTCACCCCCCACCTTCACCCCAACCCCCTGGCCTAGGCTCAGCCCAGAGCCCCCTCCCACACTGCGAACCCCTCGGCCCCAGCCCAGAGCCCGCATCCCCTCCCAAACCCCAATCCCATTCCCCAGCCTGGTGAAAGTGAGTGGGAGTGGGGGAGAGCGAGAAACGGAGTGGGGGGGATGGCGTGAGCGGGGCAGGGCTTTGGGGAAGGGGCGGGGTAGATCCTGCGTCACCCTTAGATTCAAAAAGTGATCTTGGTCGTAAAAAGGTTGGAGACCACTGGTTTATGTGGACCTGCCACACAAGGGGGGTAAGCTGAGTGGGTTTTACAGCTATTGGCTGACAGCAGGGGAATGGTGGGATTGTCCTCTACTGGTTACAGACCCTTCTACCCCTGTCTCCCCAGCTTTTCTTAATCCCCTTCTGCTCCTAGCCCGATCTCAGGCTCCTGCCCCAAGCCCCTCCCTGCTGCTATCTCCAGTGACCCCTGCTACTCTGGCCACCCCACCCAATCCCCCGCAGCTGCTGCCCTATCTCCTCCTCCTCAAGCCCTGACACATTGCACACAGTCGCACACGCACACATTGTATGCACTGATGGAGCTATGCAATTGCACACACACCGCCTAAGGACTCTGCTCTCCCCCCGTGCCCTGTTGGTTTCGAAGGCCTTGCTGGATCCACTCCCAGCTTGGCTCATGCTAGCTGGGCCGGGGCGTGGGTAGCCTGTGGTAGTGGGGGCTGCCGGGGCCAGGCCTGGTCAAAACCCTAAAGTCGGAGTCATGAACGGGGTTCGGCCGCCGGGCCAGCGATGGTCTCAAGCCGAAGGCAGGAAACCACAGGTCAGAGTCAGGAGCTGAGTAGTGTGGCAGGACTAAGGCAGAGCACCTACGCCACTCAGACAACTCCGGGGACTGGCTTCCTGGTTTATATGGGTAGTGCCGGCCAATCAGAGCATCACAGAGAGCTGTCGCTCATGCCCGTTAGGGCAGAACTTCCTGCAGGGCTTAGGCTCTCCCTATGTCTTGGGGCAGTCCTGTCCGACCCCCTGGTGGTAACGAGGAAGCAACACCTGCCTTGACCTCCCCTGCAGGCCCCAGTTCTAAGCCCCTCGGGCCTCACAGTGGCTCTATCTTTGCTGCCCTTATCAGTCCCCTGCAGGCCTCCTGCTCGGTTTGATCACTTCCCTCCTGTCCCACTGGCAGTGCAGCCCTGTGCAGGGCCCCCAGGCCACCGCTCAGCCCTGGTAACCTGCAGCAGCCCCACAGGGCCTGCTCCGTGCCAGGCAGCAGGCAAAGCTCCCTGACGCTATCAGGGCAGTATAGGGCGAGAACTCACCCTGCCCTGATTCTGGGCTCCCCCAGCCTTTCCCCCTCGCTGCTGGGTTTTAACACCTAGGTGCTTTCCAGGGGCCCCACACCCGCCTGGCCTGACACGATCCCAGTGAAGCGGCCCTGCATTGCACCAGCTGGGATCTAACCACTCTCTGTTGAATGCCTGGCTCGTGGCTTCCTGCCTTCCCCACTATCCTCACGGTTCCAGCCAGCTCCTCTCCCAGTGAGAAGCCCATCCAGGGCAGTGTCTCCTCTGGCTCGAGTCCCTTCTCTCTGGATCAGGCCTTGTCTCCATGGGGAAATTAAGCAGCATAAACTGTTCCAGAGTCAGGGCCGGCTCTAGGCACCAGCAAAACAAGCTGGTGCTTGGGGCGGCACATTTTTAGGGGCGGCATGGCCGGCGCCAGAATGCCGCCCCTAAAAATGTGCCCCGGCCGCCCTAGCTCACCTTCGCTGCTGCCGCTCGCGCGCCACGGCGCGTGAAACAGCTGATTCACGCACCGCTGCTCCCCCTCCCTCCCAGGCTCTCAAACCTGGGAGGGAGGGGGAGATCCCGAGCGGCTGCGGCGCGCGAATCAGCTGATTCGCGCGCCGCTGCTCACCCTCCCTCCCAGGTTTGAGAGCCTGGGAGGGAGGGGGAGACTCCGAGTGGCCGCGGCGCGCGCGCTGCTTCTCCCCCTCCCTCCTAGGCTTGAGAGCCTGGGGGGAGGAGGCAGGGCTGGGGATTTGGGGAAGGGGCGGAGCTGAGGCGGGGCCGGGGGTGGGGTAAGAAAAAAACGGGGGGGGGGGGGCAAAATTGTTTCTGCTTGGGGCGGCAAAAATCCTAGAGCCGGCCCTGTCCAGAGTAGCTCCCTCTGTGTGGACTCCCCAGTCCAGAATAAAATAGACTTTGTTCAGGAAGAGGAGTAATTAATCCAGAATATTGATTCTGCAACAGAGAGTCCACAGGAGGCGCTATTCTGGAATGGTTTATCCTGCTTGGGCAATTTCCCCCTTTAGCCAGTGCCTAAATGGCACAGGGACTGCTTGACCTGACCATGTTTGCCTGGTTGGAGAACAGACAGCTCTCCGAGAGGAGAGTTTGGGCTAGTGGTTAGATCCGGGATCTCAGTGCTCTCTGGGATCTGCCGCTGACTTGCTGGCTGTTGTATGGGCATAGCTTTGCCTATACACCACGGAGGGGGAGGCTAAATGCGGTAATGTGGGCAAAGATGTCTGGGTGGAAGTGGCTAGAGAAGAGATGGGGGCGCTGCTACCCCAGAGAGCAAGATCTGTGTGGGAGATGCAGGCAGAGGTGGGGAGCTGGGCTCTTGACCCCCTAGAGGTGGGGGATCTCTGCGTGAGAGCCTGCTGATGGACAAGGCTCCAGGAGTTGGAGCACTAGAGAATTGAGAGCGCTCTCTACATGAGACCAGTAGTGCAATGACCCAGAAACATGAAACCCTAGAGCAAGGGAGATGCGTGTGGTGCCCAGACATCAAAGGGCTAATTGATAAACGAGGCATCCCAGCCAACAGCTCTGCTCTGGGCTCACAGCCCAGACAACAGCCGCTTGTTCTCATGATGTCACGCATGGAACTGAAAGAGAGTCTCAGCTGGTGTCAATTGCCCTCAGTGATCCCAATAGAGCTACTGCTGATTGACACCAGATGGGATCTGTCCCATTGACTCCAAAGGAGCTACGGCCAATTGACACCAGTTGGGGATCTGGCCCTTTGGCTCCAGTGGAGAGATTGAGTATACCAGTGCTTTGGTATTATTATGGTCACACACACACACACACACACACACACACAGACTCCTGCCTGCCTGCCCACCTGCCCCCTCTATTTGTTAATGACTCTTTGGAAGGGGCAGGTTGATTTTTGTGGGTGATTCTTTTTTGGGGTTGTGACAAGTTGTAAAAAAAAAAAAATGTGACCAATTTTCCCAGAGTGAATAAGAGTTAGCTGGTATAATCTCTTGACCCCCGCTACCACCAGCCTGTCAGACACTCCTCTAGTCCTCCACAAGGAATTCTGTCCCCATCACGACGTCCGCATAACCAGCTTAGGTTGGCATTGGGGAAGATGAAGGATTTGAGAAATAGCTTCAGCCTTAACTGTGGAGGGATTAATATCTATCTATCTATCTATCTATCTATCTATCTATCTATCTATCTATCTATCTATCTATCTATCTATCTGATTCCCACCCCCATAGTTCTGGCTGTGTGTTGTTAGTGGGTCAGTGGGCTTATCCCTGTCAATCCGTTTCAGAGCCCAGCCGTTCGGTGCTCCTCCGGGATGAGCCTGGCTGTCCATCCACCTGTCACTGTATGGACCTTGCATCCTTTCCCCAGACTGGCTCCACAAAGAGCCCAGAGCACGGGGGGCTGGAGGGAAGAAGACTGAAATCCTTGGTCTGGGATCAGGAGTGTGTGTGTGTGTGGGGGGGGGTGGGGGTGGCGGGAGGGCAGGCGGGATGGCTGGTGGCAGTAAGGTCCTGGCTGGGTGTTCGGGCTCTGCAGATTCCCAAGTGCCTGGCTAGGGAGTTCTGGACCTTTCTAGTGATGATTCATGGAATAACATGTGTGGGAAGGGATCAGGCCAGGAGACTGCAGTATTAGAGCTGATGGGACAAACATCACAATAAAGACAATGGGTTTCAAGAAGGCAGACTTTAGCAAACTCAGGGAGTTGGTAGGTAACATCCCATGGGAAGCAAGTCTAAAGGGAAAAACAATAGAAGACAGTTGGCAGTTTTTCAAAGAGACATTATTAAGGGCACAAGAGCAAACTATCCCACTGCGTAGGAAAGATAGGAAGTATGGCAAGAGACCACCCTGGCTTAACCAGGAGATCTTCAATGATCTACAACTCAAAAAAGAGTCCTACAAAAAGTGGAAACTTGGTCAAATGACAAGGGATGAATATAAACAAATAACACAAGTATGTAGGGACAAAATTAGAAAAGCCAAGGCACAACGCGAGATCAGACTAGCTAGGGACATAAAAGGAAACAAGAAAACATTCTACAAATACAAGCAAGAGGAAGACCAAGGACAGAGTAGGCCCGTTACTCAATGAGGGGGAAAGACAATAACAGAAAATGTGGAAATAGCAGAGGTTCTTAATGACTTCTTTGTTTCGGTTTTCACCAAGAAGGTTGGTGGTGATTGGACATCTAAAGTAGTGAATGCCAGTGAAAATGAGGTAAGATCAGAGTCTAAAATAGGGTAAGAACAAGTCAAAAATTACTTAGACAAGTTAGATGTCTTCAAATCACCAGGGCCTGATGAAATGCATCCTAGAATACTCAAGGAGCTGACTGAGGAGATATCTGAACCATTAGCAATTATCTTTGAAAAGTCATGGAAGACGGGAGACATTCCAGAAGACTGGAAAAGGGCAAATATAATGCCCATCTATAAAAAGGAAATAAGGACAACCCAGGGAATTACAGACCAGTCAGCTTAACTTCTGTAACCAGAAAGATAATGGAGCAAATAATTAAGCAATCAATTTGCAAACACCTAGAAGATAATAAAGTGATAAATAACAGTCAGCATGGATTTGTCAAGAACAAATTGTGTCAAACCAACCTGATAGCTTTCTTTGACAGGGTAACAAGCCTTGTGGATGGGGGGAAGCGGTAGACATGATATATCTTGACTTTAGTAAGGCTTTTGATACTGTCTCGCATGACCTTCTCATAAACAAACTAGGGAAATACAACCTAGATGGAGCTACTATAAGGTGGGTGCATAACTGGCTGGAAAATCATTCCCAGAGTAGTTATCAGTGGTTCACAGTCATGCTGGAAGGTCATAACGAGAGGGTCCCGCAGGGATTGGTTCTGGGTCCGGTTCTGTTCAATATCTTCATCAATGATTTAGATAATGGCATAGAGAGTACACTTATAAAGTTTGCAGACGATACCAAGCTGGGAGGGGTTGCAAGTGCTTTGGAGGATAGGATTAAAATTCAAAATGATCTGGACAAACTGGAGAAATAGTCTGAAGTAAATAGGATGAAATTCAATAAGGACAAATGCAAAGTACTCCACTTAGCAAGGAACAATCAGTTGCACACATACAAAATGGGAAATGACTGCCTAGGAAGGAGTACTGCGGAAAGGGATCTGGGGGTCATAGTGGATCACAACTAAATATGAGTCAACAGTGTAACACTGTTGCAAAAAAAGGAAACATCATTCTGGGATGTATTAGCAGGAGTGTTGTAAGCAAGACATGAGAAGTAATTCTTCCGCTCTACTCCGCGCTGATTAGGCCTCAACTGGGAGTATTGTGTCCAGTTCTGGGCGCCGCATTTCAGGAAAGATGTGGACAAATTGGAGAAAGTTCAGAGAAGAGCAACAAAAATGATTAAAGGTCGAGAAAACATGAAGGAAGGTTGAAAAAATTGGGTTTGTTTAGTCTGGAGAAGAAAAGACTGAGGGGGGAGATGATACCAGTTTTCAAGTACATAAAAGGTTGTTACAAGGAGGAGGGAGAAAATTTGTTCTTCTTAACCTCTGAGGATAGGACAAGAAGCAATGGGTTTAAATTGAAACAATGGCGGTTTAGAGTGGACATTAGGAAAAACTTCCTAACTGTCAGGGTGGTTAGGCACTGGAATAAATTGCCCAGGGAGGTGGTGGAATCTCCATCATTGGGGATTTTTAAGAGCAGGTTGGACAAACACCTGTCAGGGACGGTCTTGATAATATTTAGTCCTGCCTTGAGTGCAGGGGACTGGAATAGATGACCTCTTGAGGTCCCTTCCAGTTCTGTGATTCTATGAAACCATCCCTTATATCCCGACCAATATCAGGTGAGTTACCCCCAGGTAGGGTGACCAGATGTCCCGATTTTATAGGGACAGTCCCGATATTTGGGGCTTTTTTTTATATGGGCTCCTATTACCCCCCCCCCCCAGCCCCATCCCGATTTTTCACACTTGCTATCTGGTCACCCTACCCCCAGGATCAACTTGGCTTGGGAATTTCCCTCTGAAGGAGGGAAAATGATGCCATGTGACTCGATCACATCCTTCATTGTAGCCAAATCCATTACCTCAGAGCCCACGGGGTATATCTGGGCTGCAGCTGGGAGCAAACCTCCCAGCCCAAGTCAGGCATGCTAAAGCAAGCCGCACGGATGTTGTGGCACAGGCTTGCTGGATGAGCTCAGACCCTTAAAGGGGCTTGAGTCAATGCTCCCTTTCCAAGCATAATGCCTCCATCTCACTGCACTTTACAAAGCAGGTCAGTAGCATTATTCCTATTGTACAGCTGGGGAAACTGAGGCACGCAGCAAGAGGAAGTGACTCGCCCAGTGGCAGAACTATGAGCAGAGCCCCGGTCTTCTGAATCCTAGCCCAGCTCCCCATCTACTAGCCCATACTGCCACCTTTATTGCTAGTCTCTTTCTTCCTCCATAAACTTACCTCCTCGCGCCCCTAATCTCTCTCATATCCTGGGTCAAAATTACTTTCACCCAGCAGCTGGAAGCAGCTGCTGTCAGCCCAGCCTCCAGCCGGTGCCTCCATGTACCCTGCTGAGTTGTCTACAAATAGAGGGGACTGGCCCATGAGAAATAGAAGGCGTGAGGCTCCAGCCGTCTCGAAAGCTTGCGAGTTCTTGGCAGGCGTTCACGTTCGGCAGCTCCCAGCATCCCCGGGGATATAACTGTTTGGACATTTCAACCCCCTGAGATAAGGAGCCCTCGTTGAGGGTTGTTAATGGACAGAAATAAACATGGGCTAAGGTCCAAAGTCTTGCCCAGGATTTCAGCTTTCCCCTGTGGGAGGCCCCTAGTGGGGCGTGGGGCCGGGCACAGACCAGCAGCAGTGACCTGCGGGGAGAAGGGGATGGCTAGCTCATCCCGACCCGATGGGGAGCAGCGCAGCGCTGTGGAGTAGAAGTTGGCTTTGGTAAGTGCCAGCTGCCACATACAATGGGGGTGTGGGGGGGTTGTCTCATCTGAGAGGCTTGGAGCCTGGGAGAATCTGCTGGGGTGCAAGTGCTAGGGGCCGAGCTGCACAGGAGCTATAGCGAGGGGCACAGCATGGAAATGGAGCTAGGTGTGTGGGGACAGGCAGGGGGATTGTAACACTACCTAGCTCCTCTTTAGTGCTTTCCATCTGTAGACCTCAAAGTGCCTTCCAACGGTCACTATCATTATCCCCGCAGATGGGGAAACTGAGGCACGGGATGGGGGAGAGGCACAGTGACAGACGGCCCAGGTCGTGGGTGGGTGGCTGGAGGGGTGTGTATGGGGATGGATGGATGGAGAGGTCTCTATGGGGATGGATGGGTGGCTGGAGAGGTGTGGGGGGGATGGATGGGTGGCTGGAGAGGTGTGGGGGGGATGGATGGAAGGATGGGTGGCTGGAGGGGTGTGTATGGGGATGGAAGGATGGGTGGTGGGAGGGGAGTGTATGGGGATGGATGGATGGAGAGGTCTCTATGGGGATGGATGGGTGGCTGGAGAGGTGTGGGGGGGATGGATGGAAGGATGGGTGGCTGGAGGGGTGTGTATGGGGATGGAAGGATGGGTGGTGGGAGGGGAGTGTATGGGGATGGATGGATGGAGAGGTCTCTATGGGGATGGATGGGTGGCTGGAGAGGTGTGGGGGGGATGGATGGAAGGATGGGTGGCTGGAGGGGTGTGTATGGGGCTGGAGGGATGGGTATAGGGATGGAAGGATGGGTGACTGAAGGGGTGTGTATGGGGATGAATGGATGGGTGGCTGGTGGGGTATTTATGGGGATGGCGCTGTGTGTATGGGGATGGTGGGGGTAGCTGAAGGGGCGTGTATGGGGATGGAAGGAGGGGTGTGTTGGGATGGATGGACGGGTGGAGGGCTGTGTGTGTGGATGGAAGAATGGGTGGCTGGAGGGGTGTGTATGCTGATGGATGGATATGTGGATGGAGGGATGTGTACGGGGATGGATGGAAGGGTGGCTGGAGGAGTGTGTATGGCGAGGGATGGGTAGATGGAGGGGTGTGCATAGGGATGAATGGGTGGCAGGAGGGGTCTGTATATGGATGGATGGAAGGATGTGTGGCTGGAGGACTGTGTATGGGCATGAATGGGTGGATGGATGGATATGAGTCAACAGTGTGCCCTTGTTGCCAAGAAGGCTAACAGCATTTTGGGCTGTATAAGTAGGGGCATTGCCAGCAGATCGAGGGACGTGATCGTTCCCCTCTATTCGGCATTGGTGAGGCCTCACCTGGAGTACTGTGTCCAGTTTTGGGCCCCACACTACAAGAAGGATGTGGAAAAATTGGAAAGAGTCCAGCAGAGGGCAACAAAAATGATTAGGGGGCTGGAGCACATGACTTATGAGGAGAGGCTGAGGGAACTGGGATTGTTTAGTCTGCAGAAGAGAAGAATGAGGGGGGATTTGATAGCTGCTTTCAACTACCTGAAAGGGGGTTCCAAAGAGGATGGATCTAGACTGTTCCCAGTGGTACCAGAGGACAGAACAAGGAGCAATGGTCTCAAGTTGCAGTGGGGGAGGTCTAGGTTGGATATTAGGAAACACTATTTCACTAGGAGGGTGGTGAAGCACTGGAATGGGTTACATATGGAGGTGGTGGAATCTCCTTCCTTGGAGGTTTTAAAGGTCAGGCTTGACAAAGCCCTGGCTGGGATGATTTATTGGGGATTGGTCCTGCTTTGAGCAGGGGGTTGGACTAGATGACCTCCTGATGTCCCTTCCAACCCTGATATTCTATGATTCTATGATGGAGGGATGTGTATGGGGATGGATGGGTGGCTGGAGGGGTGTGTACGGGGATGGATGAATTGGTGTCTGGAGAGTTGTGTATGGTGATGGATGGATGGGTGGATGGAGGGGTTTGTATGGGGATGGAAGGATGGGTGGATAGAGGGGTGTTTATGGGGATGGGTGGGTGGATGGATGGGTGTGTACGGGGATGGAGGAGTGTGTATGAGATGGATGAGTGGCTGGAGGGGTTTTTATGGGGCTGGATGGGTGGTGGAGGGGTGTGTATGGGGATGGATAGATGGCTGAATGGAGGGCTGTATATGGGTGGCTTGTGGGGTGTGTATGGGGCTGGAGGGGTGGGGGGCTGGAGAGGTGTATATAGGGATGGATGGGTGGATGGAGGGATGTGTATTGGGATGGTTGGATGAGTGGCTGGAGGGCTGTGTATTGGTATGGATGGGTAGCTGGAGGGGCGTGTGTGGGGATGGAATAATAGGTGGAAGGAGGGGTGTGTTGCGGATGGATGGACGGGTGGAGGGCTGTGTGTGTGGACGGAAGAATGGGTGGCTGGAGGGGTATGTTGGGGAATGGAAGGATGGGTGGCTGGATTGTGTGTGTATGCTGATGGATGGATATGTGGATGGAGGGATGTGTATGGGGATGGAAGGTGGCTGTCTGTCTGTATATGGGTATGGATAGGTGGTTGGAGGGGTGTGTATGGGGATGGATGTGTGGCTGGAGGGGTGTGCATAGGGATGGAAGAATGGGTGGCTGGAGCGGTGTGTATGGCAATGGATGGGTGGCGGGAGGGGTGCGTATATGGGTGGATGGAAGGATGTGTAGCTGGCGGGGTGTGTATGGTGATAAGTGGATGGAGGGGTGTGGAGGGGAAGGATGGATGGGTGGCTGGCTGGAGGGGTGTGTATGGGGACGGATGGGTGGTGGGAGGGGTGTGTATGGGGATGGATGGATGAGTGGCTGGAGGGGTGTGTATGGGATGGGTGGGTGACTAGAGGGGTGTGTTCCTGTGCTTTTTCAGGGAGTTTCTTGAGCATATGTAGTTTCTTTTGGTAACTCTCAGTGGGATCAGAGGGTAATGGCCTGTAGAATGTGGTGTTAGAGAGCTGCCTAGCAGCCTCTCGTTCATATGGCGACCTATTCATGATGACGACAGCACCTCCTTCGTCAGCCTTTTTGATTATGATGTCAGAGTTGTTTCTGAGGCTGTGGATGGCGTTGTGTTCTGCATGGCTGAGGTTATGGGGCAAGTGATGCTGCTTTTCCACAATTTCAGCCCGTGCACGTCGGCGGAAGCACTCTATGTAGAAGTCCAGTCTGTTGTTTCGACCTTCAGGAGGAGTCCACACAGAATCCTTCCTTTTGTAGTGTTGGTAGGGAGGTTTCTGTGGATTAGTGTGCTGTTCAGAGGTGTGTTGGAAATATTCCTTGAGTCGGAGACGTTGAAAGTAGGATTCCAGGTCACCGCAGAACTGTATCATGTTCATGGGGATGGAGGGGCAGAAGGAGAGGCCCCAAGATAGGACAGACTCTTCTGCTGGGCTAAGAGTATAGCTGGAAAGATTAACAATATTGTTGGGTGAGTTAAGGGAACCACTGTTGTGGCCCCTGGTGGCATGTAGTAGTTTAGATAGTTTAGTGTCCTTTTTCCTTTGTAGAGAAGCAAAGTGTGTGTTGTAAAGGGCTTGTCTCGTTTTTGTAAAGTCCAGCCACGAGGAAGTTTGTGTGGAAGGTTGTTTTTTTATGAGAGTATCCAGTTTTGAGAGCTCATTCTTAATCTTTCCCTGTTTGCTGTATAGGATGTTGATCAGGTGGTTCCGCAGTTTCTTTGAGAGTGTGTGACACAGTCTCTCAGCATAGTCTGTGTGATATGTAGATTGTAATGGATTTTTTACCTTTAGTCCTTTTGGTATGATGTCCATCTGTTTGCATTTGGAAAGGAAGATGATGTCTGTCTGTATCTGTACGAGTTTTTTCATGAAGTTGATGGATTTCCACTTCATACGGCTAAATTCAGTGCCTTGCATGGTGACAGGTTTCAGAGTGGTAGCCATGTTAGTCTGTATCAGCAAAAAGAACGAGGAGTCCTTGTGGCACCTTAGGTTATGTCTACACTACGAAATTAGGTCGATTTTATAGAAGTTGGTTTTTAGAAATCGATTTTATACAGTTGATTGCGTATGTCCACACTAAGCGCATTAAGTCGGCGGAGTGCATTCTCACTACCGTGGCTAGCATTGACTTACGGAGCGGTGCACTGTGGGTAGCTATCCCACAGTTCCCGCAGTCTCCGCCGCCCATTGGAATTCTAGGTTAATCTCCCAATGCCTGATGGGGCAAAAACATTGTCGTGGGTGATTTTGGGTACATGTTGTCAGTCTCCCCTCCCTCCGTGAAAGCAACGGCAGACAATTGTTTCGCCCCAGACACCAGGGCAATTAGAAGAGCACAGCAAGGCGCGCTGCGCATCAGAGAGGCTTTGTAAACCAGTTTCATGACTGGCCAGGCTTCGGTGTGACAGCTGTGTGTGTTTCTCCTTGATGCAAACCCACCCCCTTAGTTGATTTAATTCCCTGTAAGCCAACCCCCCTTCAAAATAAAGTAACTATTGTTTTGAAACCATGCATTCTTTCTTTATTAATTACAAATAAAATGAGATAATGGACAAGGTAGCCCGGGTGGGGTGGGGGAAGAGGGAAGGACAAGGCCACATTGCTTATTGTAGCCACACTAAAAATCAAACTGTTTGAATGACAGCCTTCTGTTGCTTGGACCATACTCTAGAGTGGAGTGGCTGGGTGCCTGGAGCCTCCCCCTCCCACGTTCTTGGGCGTCTGGGTGAGGAGGCTATGGAACATGGGGAGGAGGGTAGGCAGTTATACAGTGGATGCAGCAGGGGTCTGTGCTCTTGTTGGCTTTCCTGCAGCTCCAACAGATGCTTCATCATGTCCGTTTGCTCCCCCAACAGATGCTTCATCATGTCCGTTTGCTCCTCCATTGGTCTCAGCATCGCGTCCTGCCTCCGCTCTTCGCGCTCACTTAATTCTTTCCTGGCCTCTGCCACTGAATGCCTTCATGCATTAAGCTGTGCCCTATCAGTGCGGGAGGACTGCATGAGCTCGGAAAACATGTCATCGCGAGTGCGGTTTTTTTGCCTTCTAATCTGCGATAACCTCAGGGACAGAGATGATAGGGGGAGCGTAGAAACGTTCTACGCTCTACGATTTGGGGGGGACTGCATGGTCACCTGTGCTGCTGAGTTCGCCACGCTGACCAAACAGGAAATGAAATTCAAAAGTTCCCGAGGCTTTTCCTGTGTACCTGGCTAGTGCATCGGAGTTCAAAGTGCTGTCCAGAGCTGTCACAATGGAGCACTCTGGGATAGCTCCTGGAGGCCAATACTGTCGATTTGCATCCGCACTACCCCAAATTCAACCCAGCAAAGTCAATTTTAGCACTACTCCTCTCGCAGGGGAGGAGTACAGAAGTCGATTTTAATAGCCCTTTAGGTTGACGGAACGGGGTTGGTTGTGTGGACGCATTCATTTTTAAATTGACCTAACGCAGCTAAATTCGACCTAATCCCGTAGTGTAGACCAGGCCTTAGAGACTAACAAATTTATCTGGGCATAAGCTTTCGTGGGCTAAAACCCACTTCATTGGATGCATGCAGTGGAAAATACAGTAGGAAGATATATATACACAGAGAACATGAAAAAATGTGTGTTGCCATACCAACTATAACGAGCCTCTCTCCTCAGGCCCTACGCTACCAGCACTCCTAGCTATCTTCGAGACACCACTGACTTCCTGAGGAAACTACAATCCATCGGTGATCTTCCAGAAAACACCATCCTGGCCACTATGGATGTAGAGTGTACACCAACATTCCACACAAAGATGAACTACAAGCCGCCAGGAACAGAATCCCCGATAACGTCACGGCAAACCTGGTGGCTGAACTTTGTGACTTTGTCCTCACCCACAACTATTTCACATTTGGGGACAATGTATACCTTCAAATCAGAGGCACTGCTATGGGTACCCGCATGGCCCCACGGTATGCCAACATTTTTATGGCTGACTTAGAACAACGCTTCCTCAGTTCTTGTCCCCTAATGTCCCTACTCTACTTGCGCTATATTGATGACATCTTCATCATCTGGACCCATGGAAAAGAAGCCCTTGAGGAATTCCACCATGATTTCAACAATTTCCATCCCACCATCAACCTCAGCCTGGACCAGTCCACACAAGAGATCCACTTCCTGGACACTACAGTGCTAATAAGCGATGGTCACATAAAGCACCACCTTATACCGGAAACCTACTGACCGCTATACTTACCTACATGCCTCCAGCTTTCATCCAGACCACATCACACGATCCATTGTCTACAGCCAAGCTCTAAGATACAACCGCATTTGCTCCAATCCTTCAGACAGAGACAAACACCTACAAGATCTCTATCAAGTGTTCTTAAAACTACAATACCCACCTGCTGAAGTGAAGAAACAGATTGACAGAGCCAGAAGAATACCCAGAAGTCATCTACTCCAGGACAGGCCCAACAAAGAAAGTAACAGAACGCCACTAGCCGTCACCTTCAGCCCCCAACTAAAACCTCTCCAGCGCATCATCAAGGATCTACAACCTATTCTGAAGGATGATCCCTCACTCTCACAGATCTTGGGAGACAGGCCAGTCCTCGCTTACAGACAGCCCCCCTGAAGCAAATACTCACTAGCAACCACACATCACACAACAAAAACACTAACCCAGGAACCTATCCTTGCAACAAAGCCCGTTGCCAATTCTGTCCACATATCTATTCAAGGAACACCATCATAGGACGTAATCACAACAGCCACACCATCAGAGGCTCGTTCACCTGCACATCTACCAATGTGATATATGCCATCATGTGCCAGCAATGCCCCTCTGCCATTGACATTGGCCAAACCGGACAGTCTCTATGAAAAAGAATAAATGGACACAAATCAGACGTCAAGAATTATAACATTCAAAAACCAATTGGAGAACACTTCAACCTCCCTGGTCACTCAATTACAGACCTAAAAGTCGCAATACTCCAACAAAAAAACTTCAAAAACAGACTCCAACGAGAAACTGCAGAATTGGAATTAATTTGCAAACTGGACACCATTACATTAGGCTTGAATAAAGACTGGGAGTGGATGGGTCATTACACAAAGTAAAAACTATTTCCCCATGCTAATTCCCCCCCCCCCCACTGTTACTTACACCTTCTTGTCAACTGTTGGAAATGGGCCATCCTGATTATCACTACAAACGTTTTTTTTCTCCTGCTGCTAATAGCCCACCTTAATTGATTAGTCTCGTTATAGTTGGTAAGGCAACACCCATTTTTCCATGTTCTCTGTATATATATCTTCCTACTGTATTTTCCACTGCATGCATCCAATGAAGTGGGTTTTAGCCCACGAAAGCTTATGCCCAAATAAATTTGTTAGTCTCTAAGGTGCCACAAGTACTCCTGTTCTTTTTGCTGATACAGACTAACACGGCTACCACTCTGAAGAACAGGATTAGCATTTATTGTGGCATTTGAGGTTGATGATTTTGGGCTGCCCTTCAGGGTTGGGCAATCTGGTCTCATGTGGCCAAGCACACCACAGTGATAGCATGTAACCTGTTTATTCTTAAGGTGAGAATTCCTACCCTCTGGACAGAGCCAGCTCCAGGCGCCAGCCGAGCAAGCTCGTGCTTGGGGCAGCAGATTCTAAGGGGCGGCATTTCGTCCAATCTTTTTTTTTTTTTTTTTTTAAATGGAGATATCCTATCTCCTAGAACTGGAAGGGACCTTGAAAGGTCATCGAGTCCAGCCCCCTGCCTTCACTAGCAGGACCAAGTACTGATGTTGCTCCAGATCCCTAAGTGGCCCCCTCAAGGATTGAACTCACAACCCTGGGTTTAACAGACCAATGCTCAAACCACTGAGCGGGGAGGGATAGCTCAAATCCCTGGGGGGAGGGATAGCTCTTAGGGCGGCACGGCTGCCCTATTTTTTTTTTTTTTTTTGCTTTGCCACTCTGGCCACCCTGCGCCCAGGGTTTTTTGTTTCTTTGTTTGTTTTTTTGCCTTGCCTCTGGGTCCGGCCACCCTGCGCCTTGGGGGGTTGGGGTTTTTTTTTTGCCTTGCCTCTGGGTCCGGCCGCCCTGCGCCCCGGGGGGTTTTGGGTTTTTTTTTTTGCCTTGCCTCTGGGTCCGGCCGCCCTGCACCTGGGGGGTTTTGGGGGTTTTTTTTGCTTTGCCTCTGGGTCCGGCCACCCTGCGCCTTGGGGGGTTGGGTTTTTTTTTTTGCCTTGCCTCTGGGTCCGGCCGCCCTGCGCCCGGGGGTTTTTTGGGTTTTTTTTTGCTTTGCCTCTGGGTCCGGCCACCCTGCGCCTTGGGGGGTTGGGTTTTTTTTTTTGCCTTGCCTCTGGGTCCGGCCACCCTGCGCCTTGGGGGGTTGGGTTTGTTTTTTTTGCCTTGCCTCTGGGTCCGGCCGCCCTGCGCCCGGGGGGTTTTGGGGTTTTTTTTGCTTTGCCTCTGGGTCCGGCCGCCCTGTGCCCTGGGGGGGTTGTGGGTTTGTTTTTTGCTTTGCCTCCGGGTCCGGCCGCCCTGCGCCCGGGGTTTTTTTTTTGTTTTTTGTTTTGTTTTTTGCTTTGCCTCCGCCTGCGCCCTGGGTTTTTTGTTTTGCTTGGGGTGGCAAAAAAGTCAGAGCCGGCCCTGCCTCTCGGCCCCCATGAGCTCCTTTATAAGAGTCAGGGCCAGGTTTACTTTTAAATCCTTCCCTCCTCTTGAACTGGGGAGAATGGTGATTAATTTCCCCCTAGTGTTTATACCCTTCCCGAGCTCTGTTTTGGGTATGGGCATCTGCAAATTCCGCAGCCTGTAGGACTGACTCAGGGTCCCTATCACACACAGCTGCTCTTATATGGTCAGGAACAATGTCCGAGAACTGTTCCAAAGTTATTAAATCCAGCTGTTTTTCAAAACTCCCATGCGCCTTTGCTCCCACAACCCACTTTTTAACAAAATCCATCAGCTTATGAGCACATTCTACAAATTTAACCCTGTAAGACTCAGGAGCAACCTTGAATCTCCTTAACACAGAATTTTTAAACAGCACATGATCTAAGGCTTCTTGTTCCCTCAATTCATTGAATACTTCCCTGGCTTTTCCAGTCAATTTGGTCAGCAGGACAGGCATACGCTGCTCAGCTGGGATCCCACGCAGAGCACATGGACGTTCAAAGGTAGATAAAAACTCCTCTATGTCTTCAGTATCTTTGTAAATGGGACAGATCCTTTCCCACTTTCTTTCGTTAGGGCGGGGATGTGGAGTACCAGGCGACGATGACTTTCTCTGCTCTTCCAATACTTGGAGCTGAAGTCTGGCCGTCTGCTGTTGCATCTTGTGAGTCTCCTTCTCTAATTCAGCATTTTTTTGCTTTTCCAGCAATCGAGTTTCTGCTCATGCTCAAGCTGCAGTGTATTTGCTGCCTTTTGCATTCTTCTAATGGCTTCTGCAGCTTCTGTAGCCTCAGGTCAGGGCTGTGCTCCTGCCTCCTGATCACTGGCCATTAGCAGATCTCTCAGTTCTTGATTTGTAGCTTTCTTTTTAAAGCTTATCCCCTTTTCTGAACACAAACCTTCCAGGGCTTTTTTGTCAAGGCCCTCATACGCTTTTTGCTCACCCATTGCAACTGCTCTTTAACCAGCCAAATTCTCAATACCAAAATTCAGATTTGGGCAGCGTGGGGTTCTGACCCAAAGCTTAATTGACCTGGTTCTGTGGATCCAAGCACAACTACGCCACTGTAACGATGCTGCCTCTGGCGGGACCCAACTGAGAGTACTAATTTAGGACAAATTCCTTAAAGCAGGGCAGTTACAGCCCAAGGATGGGGTTCCCAAAGCAAAGCAAACCAACCAAACAGAGAAGACTTTGGTTTTACCCCACTGGCTAACCACAAGTCACACAAGCAATTCCCTCAGACACTCCAGTTTCTCAGTATCACCACCAGTGCCACTCGTTATGGGGATGAATGGTTATGAAAACCAATATCCCAGTAAAAGAAAAAAGAGGTTCTCCCGATCCCAAAGGACCAAGCCCCAGACCCAGGTCAATATACAAGTTAGATCTTACCCACAAATCACGCGGTTGTCAATCCTTTAGAATCTAAAATCTAAAGGTTTATTCATAAAAAGAAAGAAATATAGATGAGAGCTAGAATTGGTTAAATGGAATCAGTTACATACAGTAATGGCAAAGTTCTTGGTTCAGGCTTGAAGCAGTGATGGAATAAATTGCAGGTTCAAATCAAGTCTCTGGAACATCCGCAGCTGGGCTGGGTCATCAGCCCTTTGTTCAGAGCTTCAGTTTGTAGCAAAGTCCCTCCAGAGGCAAGAAGCAGGATTGAAGACAAGATGGAGGAGCTGCAGCAGCCTTTTATAGTCTCTTGTCATGTGGCCTTTCTTTCTTTGTCCCAAAGACAAGCTATCCAGCACAGGGCATGAAAAAATCGTAGAGTTCTGTCCATAGGCATGTCCCTGCATGCCTTGCTGAGTCACAAGGTGTATCTGCCTTCTTTCAATGAGTCAGTTGTATAGCTGATGGTCTTTAATGGGCCATTAAGCAGGCTAGGCAGTGCTGATGTCAAACTGTCTGGGGTGTCACCCAGAAGCATAGCAGAAGTTTGAAATATAGACACTATAGAGCCAATACTTATAACTTGAAATACAAAATTGATACACACATATAGACAGCATAATCATAACCAGCAAACCATAATCTTGTCTTAGACACCTTATTTGACCCCCTTTCTACAAGATTTGGTACCACTACAGGACCTTGGTTACACCTATGATCTATAGGGTCCCAGTTCACATCAATAACGTCACACTATGAAGTCCAGTTGCATTAATGAGAGACCTGCATGTACCATGTTAACCCCTGGAAGGCCCAAGAGGGTTTGTTGATTGCCCCCTACCCCTCCGAACCAGAATTGGCACCAATAACATTAGGCTCATCTGATCCGACTCCCGTGTCAATCATACGTGATCTCAGTGGAGAGCAGCAGCAGTAGATGCGACAGCTGGTCCAATCCTTTCCAGCCATGCTATCGTCCTGCCCTGGATGCACGAACCTAACATACCATCCCACAGCCACCAGCCCAGGGCAGAGGGTCGAAGACCATCATCAGCCAATACACAAGAAGATGTGGGTAGTCATCCAAGAGGAGCCCTGGGGGTTATAGAAGAGTCTTGAAGGGAGTGGCGGAGCCCCACTGTATTTGGGTCAATGAGATTCTGCATCGACTTTCGGAAAGTTGGTGCTGTCTTGCACTTCGATGCTTACCCAATGCCCCAAGCTGCTCAGACCCCCAGGGACTTTATATCCATGCTGAACTGGACCATGGGATACTGGCAAATTCTCCTGACCCCAACATCACGGGAAAAAACAGCCTTTGCCACTCCTTTTCCAGTTTATAACCACGCTGTTCGGACTCCATGGGACCGCAGCGACCTTCCAATAGCTAACGGACCAGCTGCTGCAACCTCATAGCCAGTACACAGCAGCTTATGTTGCTGATATCGTGATTTACAGTACCAGCTGGGAAGATCATCTGTGACACCTCACCGCAGTGCTGCAAACACTCGGGGAAGCCAGGCTAACTGCGAACCCAGCTAAATGTCACCTAGGGCAAAGGGAGATGACATACCTAGGGTACATGGTGGGACGGGGTCAGTTACATCTGCTTGTGGATAAGATCCAAGTCCTGAGAGACTGCCCATGACCACGAGGCAGGTGAGGCGGTTCCTCTGGCTGACTGGCTACTACAGGCACTTTGTGCCCGAGTTCGCCACCCTAGCTGCGCCCCTTACAGATATGATGAAAAACTCCCGGCCATGAAAAGTACAGTGGTTAAAGGAGTGTGAACAGGCCTTCCAGGTCCTAAAGGGCCAGTTGAGTCAGGAACCAATCCTGTTCCATCCCAGTAGCGGATGGGGAGGCCCACCCCATACTTTACTTAAGCAGGAAGTTAGTCCCCCGTGAAACAAAATATTCTACAATTGAAAAATAGGCCCTGGCAGTCAAGCGGGCAGTTGAAGCCCTATGGTATGACCTGCTGGGGAGCCCTTTCCAACTCATCACCGGCCATGCACCCTTTGTTGCATTCACTCCACAAAGGACACCAACGCCAAGGTTATGAGGTGGTACCTCTCCCTCCAGCCCTACGAGTTCTAGGTCCTTCATCGTCTGGGTAGGGCTCATGTGAATGCTGACTTCTTCTCCTGAGTGAGAGGGGGTGACACTGGGCCCTAACTTGAGGGGGAGGATGTGCGACAGGGTGTATAAACCCAGCACTGGTCAGTAACAAATCACTTTGGGCAGAGGAGGCCACACTTCTCATCCCTGCTGCGCGTGCTCCTGGTGGAGGGAACAAATAAAAGGCAACTGGTCAGTTCAGGGGGGGCTGGCTGAGGAGAAGGATGGACATGCCGCAGGCTCCTGCTGAAGAACTGTCAGCTCTCCAGACTGCCGAGGGGGATATCCCAGACTACCCCTCAGAGGATCCACCAGCTATGGAGCCCGATGGAGACGCCAAGCCGCTGCCCAGGGAAGACAAACCTGTGGGAGGCTCAAGGGTAAGAAGTGACCCAGAGAATGCATTGGGAGCTGACACGTGAATACTTAATAAGGAGGTTACAGGACCCTCAGTCGGAACCAGTGCTTAATTTGTAATTAAAGAGGTGCTGGGGCTTAAGCAATTAGATGCCGGGGCTCAAGCAATTTTTGTACTTTCATAACTGCCACGGCAAGCCCAGAGGTGCCGGGGCTGCGGAGTGCCAAGCCCAGAGGTGCCAGGGCTGCGGAGTGCCAAGCCCAGAGGTGCCGGGGCTGCGAAGTGCCAGGCCCAGAGGTGCCGGGGCTGCGAACTGCCAAGTCCAGAGGTGCCAGGGCTGCGGAGTGCCAAGCCCAGAGGTGCCGGGGCTGTGAAGTGCCAAGCCCAGAGGTGCCGGGCTGCGAAGTGCCAAGCCCAGAGGTGCCGGGGCTGCGAACTGCCAAGTCCAGAGGTGCCGGGGCTGCGAACTGCCAAGTCCAGAGGTGCCGGGCTGCGAAGTGCCAAGCCCAGAGGTGCCGGGGCTGCGAAGTGCCAGGCCCAGAGGTGCCGGGGCTGCGAACTGCCAAGTCCAGAGGTGCCGGGCTGCGAAGTGCCAAGCCCAGAGGTGCCGGGGCTGTGAAGTGCCAGGCCCAGAGGTGCCGGGGCTGCGAAGTGCCAAGCCCAGAGGTGCCGGGCTGTGAAGTGCCAAGCCCAGAGGTGCCGGGGCTGCGAAGTGCCAGGCCCAGAGGTGCCAGGGCTGTGAACTGCCAAGCCCAGAGGTTCCGGGGCTGCGAACTGCCAAGCCCAGAGGTGCCGGGCTGCGAAGTGCCAGGCCCAGAGGTGCCGGGGCTGCAAAGTGCCAAGCCCAGATGTTCTAGGGCTGTGAAGTGCCAACCCCAGAGGTGCTGGGTCTCAGCACTGCTAAGCCCTGGCACAAATGAAGCCCTGGTCAGGATCCAGTGGATCCGGGTGGATCCGGGTTCCCCTACCCTCACCCCATGCTTGCCACTAGGCTTTACAGCCGGGGATCTTTGCTATAGACTGTTCTGCCCTGCCCAGCCTGCTATTGTCAGCCCTAGCCAGGGGGCTAAGGGCTATAAACTGGCCCCTCCAAAGGTACAGCAGGCGAACGAGGGCGGTGCTGAGGACTTGTTGACACCTGATGGCCAGGCAAGAAGAGGCAGCTAAGGGCCGTGACTGATACAATGTCATGACATGCAAAAGGGACAACCCCTGTGCCAGCCCCTGAGAGCAACTGGGCATTGGTGGTGAAGGTGGGGGTGGGGATTGCAGGGATCTGCAACAGTGTGTGTGTGTGTGTGCGTGTGTGTGTGTGAGCGCGTGTGCATGCAGCATGTATGTGCGTGTGTGTGCATGGATGAGTGGCATGTACGCGTGTACATGCTGGGTGTATGTATGTGTGTGCTGTGTGTGCGCATACAAATGTGTGTGTGCGTGCTGTGTGTGCATGTTGTGTGCATGCATGAGCATGTGTGCGTGTGAGCAGTGAGTGCTCATTCCAACGTCTGTTTCCTGGAAGGGGGGGCAGAGGCAGGGGTGGAGCTGGGGAGAGGGACAGAGCGGGGAGGAAGGAGAGGGCGTGCCCTGGAGTTTCTTGGTTGCGCTCTCATGCTGTTGATAGCCCCGCTCCTGAGCTGGTGACCCACGGTGAGTCTCCCCATCCACCTGCTCTGTGAGGGGCCCACCCCCCCTACTGAGCCTGCCAGAGATTTGCGGGAGGAGGGGCAAGAGCAGAGGAGGGGGCTGCTGGTTGTGCAGGGGTCAGGTAGGCTGTGTCCCTCTGGCACTGCTGCCCCCCTGCCATCTGCTGCCCCATTGCCTGACACCCTCCACCCCAGATCGCTCAAGTGCCCAGCCAGGCACCTGGGGCGCAACACAGGGCTGGGTGGATGCGGGGAGGGGCAGGAGTGTGGGGGGCTTTGGAAATACGTAGCTGGTGACGTGGCTCAGGCTATGTCTACACTACGGATCTTCCCGCGGCACCGCTATACCGCAGCAGCTGCGCCACGTAACGTCTGCCATGTAGCCGCTCTATGCCCGTTGGAGAGAGTCTCCTGCCGGCATAATTAAACCAATGCCAACAAGCGTCGGTAGCTATGTCCCGCCGACACAATGCTGTCCACACCAGTGCTTTTGCCGGTGAAACGTATGTCGGTCAGGGGGGTGTTTTTTCACACCCCTGAGTGACAAAGTTTTACGGACAAAAGTGCTAGTGTAGACATAGCCTAAGAGAAAACAGATGCATCGTGAGCGATGTAGGGGGAGGGGTGGGTGGCTCTGGCTGCTGTTAAGGACGAGTGACTCAGACAGTGGGGGAAGGGCATGGGGAGATAAAGGGGGAGAGACGGGGAGGCATTACTGCTCAGGAGGTTCCCAGATAAGAAAGAAAGAAAGAAAGAAAGAAAGAAAGAAAGAAAGAAAGAAAGAAAGAAAAGGGTGTGCATGAGATAGATAGATAGATAGGGTGTATGCAGATAGATTGATAGAGATATCTGCCGATAGATAGATGGGTGCATGCAGATAGTTCGATAGAGGGGTGTATGCAGATAGATATGTGTGTATGCGGATGGATGGATGGGTAGATGGGGTGTTGCAGATGGATGGGTAGATGGGTAGATGGGGTGTTGCAGAAGGATGGATAGATGGGGTTTGCGGATGGATGGATGGATAGCTGGGGTGTTGCAGATGGATGGATAGCTGGGGTGTTGCGGATGGATAGCTGGGGTGTTGCGGATGGATGGATGGGTAGATGGGATGTTGCAGAAGTATGGATAGATGGGGTGTTGCGGATGGATAGCTGGATAGCTGGGGTGTTGTGGGTGGATGGATGGATGGATAGATGGGGTGTTGCGGATGGATAGCTGGATAGCTGGGGTGTTGTGGGTGGATGGATGGATGGATAGATGGGGTTTGCGGATGGATGGATGGATGGATGGATGGATGGATGGATGGATGGATGGGGTTTGCGGATGGATGGATGGGTAGTTGGGGTGTTGCGGATGGATGGATGGATGGATGGGGTTTGCGGATGGATAGCTGGGGTGTTGCAGATGGATGGATGGATAGCTGGGGTGTTGTGGATGGATGGATGGATGGATGGGGTGTTGCGGATGGGTAGATGGGGTGTTGCAGATGGATGGATGGATAGCTGGGGTGTTGTGGATGGATGGATGGATGGATAGCTGGGGTGTTGCAGATGGGTAGATGGGGTGTTGCAGATGGATGGATAGCTGGGGTGTTGCGGATGGATAGTTGGGGTGTTGCAGATGGATGGATAGATGGGGTGTTGCGGATGGAAAGATGGATAGCTGGGGTGTTGTGGGTGGATGGATGGATGGATAGATGGGGTGTTGCGGATGGGTAGATGGGGTGTTGCAGATGGATGGATGGATGGATGGAGTGTTGTGGGTGGATGGATGTCTGGGTGGATGGATAGATGGGGTGTTGCAGATGGATGGATAGCTGGAGGGGTATGTATGGAGTTGGTAGGTGAGCAGGTAAGTGGGAGAGACACCAAGGGAGGGCTGGGTTGCAGGTGGAGCAGGGCAGCCAGGCCACTGGCCTTGGTCAGTGCCTTGGTGCCATCACCCTCCCAGCCCCCACCCCTGGGCTGCTTGCTGACCCTGTGCCCCAGCCAGGGCAGATGGGGACGGGGCAGTTGGTTGTGTCCCTGCCCCATGTGTGGGAACTCAGACTCCCTGGGAAGTGGGGAGGACGCCCCTGTCTAGCTCAGAGCATGTGCAAGGGCAGAGAGCAGTGATGCCTAGTGACCCACATAGGGAATGGGGGGTTGGCAGCCAGCTGGTCCCGACACTGCCATTCCTCCCCCAGGGCAATGCATGCTGTGTCTCTTGGGCTGTGCCAGGGCGGAGGGCTGCTCCTTGCAGGGGAAGCTGGGGGCTGCAAGTTGGGTGGGCATTCACCCTGGTGCAAAGCAGGGCCCCTGGTGGTGACAGCAAGCGAAGAATCCCGGGCGCACATGCTGCAGAGAGGTCGGGTTACACAAGCGACATGTCACACGTATGCTGCATGGGTTGGTGTCAGGCACTGTATGTGGCTGCTGTGTTACACACACAGATTCCAAAGCCAGACAGGACCGTTGTGATCATCTAGTCTGACCTGGATTACACAGGCCAGAGACCTGCACCGAAATCATTAGAAACCAGCCCCTCTGGATTGAAAAATTGTCAGTGATGGAGAATCCACCCTGACCCTTGATAGATAGGATCTATCTATCTATCTATCTATCTATCTATCTATCTATCTATCTATCTCCACACACTTTGCACAGCTGTTGTGTCACACACAGGCTGCACAGTTGTCATGTTACACATGCGTGTGACATTGCACATACACATTTCATAGGGTTGTATTGCACATACTGCAAGGGGGTATGTCACACACACTGCCTGGTTGTCATGTCACACACATCCATGTGACATGTCGCACACACACTGCACAGCTGTTGTGTCGCACACATGCTACATAGGGTCTCATTGCACATGTGTGACACCTCACACACACACTGCATGTCAGTCGTATCACACACATGTGACATCTCACATGCTGCACGGCAGTCATGTGTGACACCTGACAGGCACTGCATGGCATGCGTGTCTGACACTTGCATGACACCACACACCCACTACATGGCAGTTGTATCACACACATATAGACTCATAGACTCATAGACTCATAGACTTTAAGGTCAGAAGGGACCATTATGATCATCTAGTCTGACCTCCCGCATGATGCAGGCCACAAAAGCTGACCCACCCATTCCTGGAATAATTCTCTCCCTTGACTCAGCTGTTGAAGTCCCCAAATCATGATTTAAAGACTTCAAGTCGCAGAGAATCCTCCAGCAAGTGACATCTCACACAGGCTGCATGGCAGTTGTGTCACACATATGCATGACAACTCACACAGGGTGCATGGGGGTCAGGGCTGAGGGGAATCTGGCCTTCACTCCAGGGTGTGTAGCCTGGAGTGAGACAGCCTTTGGTTGTGCCTCAGTTTCCCCTTCGGGGAGTTGGGGAGCAGGCACATCCCCAGGGGATGTGGCTCCGTGCATGGGGGAGGGGGGAGCGCCTGGCGAGTGGCATGTGGCGCTGCCGTAGAAATGCAGATGATTATTTATAACATTTCCCACCACCCACAGCTGAGAGGAACAGGCTTCAGTAGAGCAACGTGCCATTAGTGAGTCACCCGTGCACGCCCAGTCTAGAGGCCAGAGCTGGGGAAGGCTGTCACCTAGGGGCTGGGACATCTATCTATCTATCTATCTATCTATCTATCTATCTATCTATCTATCTATCTATCTATCTATCTATCTATCTATCTATCTATCTATCTATCTAAAGAATACACCTGCCTTTTCCTACCCCCGGTGTATATACTGTGGTCAGACAGTGTGGTGATGAGCCTCATATGAAGGGAGGGAGATAGATGGGAAGAAAGAGGGGGTGTATGGGGCTGGATGGATAGACAGAGGGTGAGTACGGGACAGGTGCAGAGTGTGGGGTTGGAAGGTGCGGATGCAGTAGACGAACAGAAGGGTGGAAGGCTAGTGGGTGCATATGGGATAGATAGAGGGCGAGGCGATGGGTGGGTGGGTAACAGGGCATCCCGTGACCCCTCTCCCTGGCACTACGGAAGCACATTCCAGCCCCGCCCTGCTCCTGGTCCCTTTGAGTCCCTTTACACAGCCCAGGGGCTCTGCTGGCACTAACAGCTGGTTTCCAGATGGGCCCCGTCCTCATGGCGCTGGCGATCGCTGTGTTCGTGCCGCGTCGCTACGTCACATGAGCTCCCAAGCGGGGATCACAAACTGCACTGTGTGGGTGGCCCTGCCTGGATTCTCACCAGCCTCCTGGTCACAGCCCTGCAGACGGATCCCCGTGACTGGGGCTGATGGAAATGCTCAGAGTAAACGATTCAGTGGGAACAATTTGTTGGGCTCTGAGGGCATCCGCCGCTTGGCTGCTGTTTCTATTTCAGTAGCACGCAGAGATCAGAGTCCCATTGTGCCAGGTGCTGCCCAGACACACAGCGAGAGAGAGGCCCTGCCCCAGCTGAGATCAGGGCCCTGTTGTGCCAGGCGCTGCACAGACACAGTGAGAGTCAGGCCCTGCCCCAAAGAGCTCACACTCCAAATAGCCAAGGCAGATGGGGAAACCGAGGCACAGAGCAGGGCAGTGACTTGCCCACAGTCACCCAGCAGAGGCAGGACTAGATCCCAGTCTCCTGAGCAGCAGGCTAGTGATATAGACCCTGGGTCGTTCTGCCTCTAACCCCCAGCTCTGTCTCTACAATCCCACCGGGGTTCTGGAGTGCTGAGTCCGGGTCACCCTGCCAAGGGGCTCCAGGCCTGCAGCGCCCCGTGGGAACTGGTCCCTTGGGGATGCCATAAATCACTGCCCGTGGCCCTGTCCCCGAGTGACCCCCTGCGTCCTTCCTAGCTCAGCATTAAAATCCTGCTGAGAGGATTGTCCTTGCCAGTACCCGAAGCGCTGGCTCCCGCGCCCGGCCAGCCCCGGCCTGGCCCTTATTGTCCCCAGAGCACAGCCTGCCTAGGGTGAGGAGCTGATTCTCGGCACTGGGGGGCAGGGAGTAACCCGACGGGCTCCCCCTCAGCCTGGGCACAGTGCCAGAGCCCCCAACATAGCCCAGGCTGGGCAAAGAAGCACAGAGAGAAGGAGGGGGGAGGAGCATGGGAGATGGAGGGGGAGGCTTTTATTGGTTCCCTGGTCCATGTCCCACATTTGCCCCACCCCAGAGGTGGCTGCGCTGAGCTCAGCACGTGTCCCCTACTGAACCCCGCTCCAGCCCTGGCTCTGTGCAGGTGGCAGCTAATGCAGACGTCCCTGCCGGGGAAGTGACACTCGCTCTGACCCCCCCAGGCCGCCCACTAAATGGAGGGAGGTCTGGGATGGGGACTGGGAGAAACCCAAATGGTTCGGTAGGGGGCGCACTTCCCTCAGAGTCAGTGCAGACCTGAGCACTAGGGGGCGCTGTGCTTCAGGGAGCAGGGCAGGGTCTCACTGTCCCAGCACAGTCAGTGCTGACACCAGTGCCGCAGTGCGGTGCTAGGGGGCGCTGTGCTGCAGGGAGCGGGGCTCAGGGGCTCAGTGGGGGGTGCTGTCCTCACACAGTCTGTGCTGACCCCAATGCCCTAGTGTGGCAGTAGGGGGCGCTGTGCTGCAGGGAGCGGGTCAGGGGCTCAGTGGGGGGTGCTGTCCTCACACAGTCTGTGCTGACCCCAATGCCCTAGTGTGGCAGTAGGGGGCGCTGTGCTGCAGGGAGCGGGTCAGGGGCTCAGTGGGGGGTGCTGTCCTCACACAGTGCTAATCCCAATGCTACCAAGGTCTCCTGAACTTTCCAAGGGCATGGAGGATCCAGTGGCATTTTTCACAAGACCTCCCCCCATGCACTGGCCTGTTTCCCACAGGGTTAATTCTAATTTGCCACACTCCGTTTCCCTGTGGTTCCAGCTGGATACATCCAGCCTTCAGCTCTTGTGCGCTGTTTCAGTGCAGCTTCTGCATCCCACCCCAGAGGCAGCCGCACCGCTGCACTGGGGAAGGAACCCCTGCATAAACAGCTGCTGTACCCCACCCCAGGCGTGGTCTCCCTGCAGTGATGGGTAAAGGATCTCTGTATAAGCAGCTGCTACACCCCACTCCAGAGGTGGCTGCTTTGCAGTGCTCAGGGAGCGATCCCTGCGTGGTGATGTGGTGTGGCTGGTAAACAGCCCATAGACAGCCATATCTCAGCACTGGTCGAGAGAGTCATCTACAAATAGCTGCTACACTCCACCCCAGTGGTAGCAGCATCTCAGTGTTGGGTGGTGGATCCATCTGTAAACAGCTGCTACGCTCCATAAGAACATAAGAGCTGACACACTGGGTCAGACCATGGTCCGTATTGCCAGTGTCCTGTCTCTGACAGTGGCCCATGCCAGAGCTGCAGGGGGATTGTACAGAAAGGAGCAAAGACTGAGTGATCCACCCCTGTCTTCCACATCTAGCTTCTGGCAGTCAGAAGTTTAGGGACACCAAGAGCTGGTGTTCCTGACCATCTTGGCTAATAGCCATTGATGGATCTATCCTCTGTGAACTTAGCCATTCTTTTCGGAAGGCAGGTATACTTTTGGCCTTCACTGCATCCCACAGGTTAGTTGTGTATTGCATGAAAAGGTCCTGCCTCTTGTTTTTATTAAACCTGTTTGTGACATTCCCCTCTGGTGTTATCTGGACCGGTGATCTGCTAGGTCACTCCAATCCTTGACTCTGGGAGCCAGCCTTACCCTGCTCCGCTGTGAGAACCCCCACTCCTGGGCTGTTCACACACAGCCTCTGGCATGTAAGCTGCTTGGATTGTGCAACCAAATGACACTAGCCAATATCTCTGGTCCCAGACACAACCCTAGGAACCTCCGTCTTGCAGTGTCCAGTTATGCCCGCTGGACGCTGCAAGCTTATATGAGTTCATCAATTTAACAAAGAAATTGATATGTCCCAGGCTTGTTATCCCAAGGGGAGTCTCTGAGACACTTCAAACCAAACGCACTGCTTCCGGTAGAATAAACAGACAGATTTATTAACTATAAAGATAAATTTTAAGTGATTATAAATCAAAACATAACAAGTCAGATTTGGTCAAATGAAATAAAAGCAAAACGCATTCTAAGCTGATCTTAACACTTTCAATGCCCTTACAAACTTAGATGCTTCTCACCACAGGCTGGCTGGTTGCTCTTCAGCCAGGCTCTCTCCTTTGATCAGCGCTTCAATCGCTTGGTGTGACCTGTAGATGTAGGTGGAAGAGAGAGAGAGAGCACGGCAAATGTCTCTCCCTTTTATCATGTTCTTTCTTCCCTCTTGGCTTTCCCCCCCCCTTCAGAGTCAGGTGAGCATTACCTCATCGCAGTCCCAAACTGGCCAAAGGAAGGGGGGCGATTTACTCAAGAGTCCAACAGATTCTTTTGTTGCTGCCTAGGCCAGCGTCCTTTGTTCCCATGAGGCTGGGCTGGGTTTGTCCCATACCTGCCCTGATGAGGTGTGAACTGCCTCTCTGTTCTTGGAGAGTTTTTGCCTGGGCTTGCTTTAAGCCATGAGGACACATTTTCAGCCTTATAACTATATACATGAAATTATAACCTATAACATTACTGTAACATTACTGTAACAATTACTATAACATCACTATAATGACCATGCTCAGTGCATCATGAGCCTTTCGAAGACACTCAACATAACAAACTTTGCATTGGATACCACACAATCATTTTATAAAGATGAACATGGGGGTGTAGGGTGTTCCCTTGAGGTACAGAGTCACACTGTTGCCTAATAATTTCACTGGGTGACCCCGGTTTTTGTATGTGTGAAGGGGTAATTAACACTTCTCTGTTCACTTTATCTGCACCATTCATGATTTTATAGACCTCTCTCATATCCCCTCTGAGTCGTCTCTTCTAAGCTGAACAGCCCCCGTCTTTTTAGGCTCTCCTTGTATGGAAGCTGTTCCAGACCCTCAATCACTTTTGTTGCCCTTCTCTGTACTTTTTCCAATGTTAATATATCTTTTTTTGAGATGGGGCGACCACAACTGCATGCAGTATTCGAGGTGTGAGCACACCATGGATTTATATAGCGGCAATATGATATTTTCTGTCTTATTATCTATCCCTTTCCTAAGAGTTCCTAACATTCTGTTCGCCTTTTTGATCCTTGCTGTGCACTGAGTGGACATTTTCAGAGAACTATCCATGATGACTCCAAGATCTCTTTCTTGGGTGGTAACAGCGAATTTAGACCCCATCATGTTGTACGTATATGTGGGATTACATTTTCCAATGTGCATTACTTTGCACTTATCAACGTTGAATTTCATCTGCTATTTTGTTGTCCAGTCACCCAGTTTTGTGAGATCCCTTTGTAACTCTTCACAGTCAGTGTTGGATGGAACTATCTTGAATAATTTTGTAGCATCTGCAAACTTTGCCACTTCACTGTTCACCCCCTTTCCAGAGCATTTATGAATATGTTGAACAGAACTGGTCCCAGTGAAGACCTTTGGGGGACCCTGCTATTTACCTCTGTCCATTGTCAAAACTGCCCATTTATTTGTCCCCTTTGTTTCCTATCTATAAACCAGTTATTGATCCCTGAGGGGACCTTCCCTCTTAGTCCCAGGTTACCTTATCAAAGGTTATCTGAAAATCCACATACACTATATTGCCTGGGTCACCCTTCCCCACGTTTTTGCTGACCCCCTCAAATGATTGTAATACATTGGTGAGCCATGATTTCCCTTTACAAAAGCCATGTTGACTCTTCCCCAACAAATTGTGTTCATCTCTGTGTCTGGTAATTCTGTTCTTTACTAAAGTTTCAACCAATTACCCTGGTACTGAAGTTAGGCGTAGTGGCCTGTAATTGCCAGGATCGCCTCTGGAGCCCTTTTTAAAAATCAGTATTACATTAGCTCTCCTCCAGTGATCTGGTACCGAGGACGATTTAAGCAGTGGGTTACATACCACAGTTAGGAGTTCTGCAGTTTCATATTTACGCTCCTTCAGAACTCTTGGGTGAATCCCATCTGGTCCCGGGGCCATTACTTTTTAATGTATCAATTTGTTCCAAAACCTTCTCTATTGACATCTCAATTTGGGGCAGTTCCTCAGATTTGTCACCTAAAAAGCATGGCCCAGGTGAGGGAATCTCCCTCACATCCCCTGCAGTGAAGACTGATGCAGAGAATTCGTTTAGCTTCTCTGCAATGGCCTTGTCTTCCTTGAGTGCTCCTTGAACACTTCTGTTGTCCAGTGGCCCCACTGATTGTTTGGCAGGCTTCCTGCTTCCGGTGGACTTAAAACGTTTTACTGTTAGTTGTTGCATCTATAGCAAGTTGCTTCTTAAATCCTTTTTTGGCCCATCTTGTTAGACTTTCACATTTTATTTGCCAAAGTTTATGCTCCTTACTTTTGCCTCTAGAAGTTTCCATTACTCCGCTGTTTAGCCCTCCTGCCATCTTTGCGGAGGTGGGGGGTGCATTTTGTCTGAGCCTCTAGGATGGCGTTTGCAAATATCTCCATGTTGCTTGCAGGCGTTTTACCCTTGGTGCTGCTCTTTATAATTTCCATCTAACTACCATCCTCATTTTTCTAGTTCCCCTTTGTAAAGTTACGTATGAGTGTGGTGGGTTTTTTGGTATTTTTCCCCCCTACAAGGCTGCTAAATTTAACCACGTTATGGTCGCTCTTACCAAGTGGTTCAGCTGTATTCACCCCTGAGGTCAGATTCTGTGTGCCACTGAGGACTAAATCAAGATTCCTCTTTCCCCTTGTGGGTTCCAGGACTAGCTGCTCCAAGAAGCTGTCATTTATGGTGTCTATAAATTTATCTCTGCATCCTGTCCTGGGTGACATGTACCCAGTCAATATGGGGAAAGTTGAAATCCCCCGTTATTATTGGGTTTTCTGTTATTTTAGCCTCCCTGATGTCCCAGAGCATTTCACAGTCATATGGTCGGTATTATATCCCTACTGCTGTACTCTCATTGTTCAAGCACGGAGATTCTATCCATAGAGATTCTATAGAACTGTTTGATTCGTTTAAGATTTTCACTTTATTTGACTTGGTGCTTTCTTTCCCATACAGTGCTACTCCCATACCAGCACGACCGGCTCTCTCATTCCTGTATATTTCGTACCCTGGTATTTCTGTGTCCCATTGATTATCCTCATTCCATCGAGTTTCTGTGCTGCCTGTTACATCAATATCCTCCTTTAATGCCAGGCACTCAGGTTCACCCAGCTTAGTATTTAGATGTCTAGCATCTGTGTATAAGCACTTGTGCATGTTGTCTATACGCAGTTGCTTGCCTCCATGTGTTGTGTTTAAATGGGATGCTTACATTTGACTGTTCCTCGCCTGTACTTTACCAACTTCTTTCCTAGCCTCCATATTAGGATATAGGTTTCCCCCCGAGGCAGCTGCATCTCAGTGTTGGGTGGGGGAACCCTGTATTAATATCTGGTCCACCCCCTTCCCCAGAAGCAGCTGCATCTCAGCACCGGGCATGGGCTCTCTCTGCAAAGCGTTGACCTCCGGGAGTGTCTCTTTGTGGTTCCAGGCTCAGACAGGGACCCTCCCAGGAGCAGAAGGGAAGCGGGCAGGGCGCCATGGAGGAGCAGGGCGCGGGACTGGCCAAGCGGCTGGGCACACTGCTCTCCGGCCTGCTGGAATGCATGTGCTTTGCCGGCGTCATCTTCGGCTGGGCCTCGTTGGTGTACGTGCTCAAGGACATGCGCTACTTCGAGGAGCTGTGTGTGCCGGCGGCTAACGGCACGGGAAATGGCACGCAGGGCCTAGGTACGGCGGGGGCAGCACTAGAGTGGCAGTGGGGAGCGCTGCAGGGGAGTGGGCGGTGCTGGAGGGAGAAGGAGCAGCGAGGCAGGGGCCGGGGGGATGGGGTATGTCCCCATCTCAGGTGCTGCACCAGGGCCAGAAGGCTGACGGGGATATGCAAATAATGCGGCACCCTTATTTGCATATTCAGGACTATGCATTGTCTCATTTGCATATCCTTAAATTAAGGTTCCTTCCCTTTTTGGTTCCCGACCTTGAGCTCTCTCCCCCCCCCCCGGCCCAGTGCCACCCATTTCCCCTAGACACCCTTGGGCCGTGGGTGGGGTGAGGAGAGGGTATAGGGGCTGGGGGCCATGTGTATGGGAGGGGATGGGGTGTCAGGGCAGGGGGTCTGTGTCTGGGGGTGAATCCGTGTTGGGGTCCCGTATGGGTGTTGGGATCCAGGTGGGGGGGGTCTGTGGGGGTGTCAGAGTCCGTGAGGGGCATGTGGGAGCTGTGGGGGTGGGTTGGTCAGTTCAGTGTCTCAGGCCATGCTCTCCCCAGACTGCCGGGCGCAGGACGAGCAGCTGTCACTCGTCTTCACCGTCGGCTCCTTCATGAACAACTTCATGACCTTCCCCACCGGCTACATCTTTGACCGCTTTGGCACCGTGCCAGCCCGCTTGCTGGCCATGTGAGTGTGGGGGCGGGGGGGTCCCAGGGATCCACCCCGTGGGCCCCTCCCGCTGGGCCCCTGCCCCACCCCCACTGCGACCCTTACCCCCCTCCACTGAGACCCTCCTCTTGGATCCCTCCCCTGAACTGCATCCCCTCCACGACCCCTCCCCTAGGATCCCTGGGGACCCGGGGGTGGGGGATGGGACGCTCTCCCCCCTGGAGCCAGGCCTCATCTCCATGGGTCTGGCTAGTGTGTGTGTGTGGGATAAACCCCATGGAGTCGCGGGGAGGGGAGAAGGTCCCCCGGGACAGGATCCCCCATCCCTCCCCACTCTTTCTTTCTTTGGTTGTTTCTCTTCCTCACTCTCCCCACAATGCGGTGAAAATCAGGGACGCCAAGCAGGGACCACGCCTGGCCCAAGTTATCCAGTGAGCCCATCTGCCTCCCCCTGGCACCGCCCTGCCTGGGCCCACGGATCAGTGCCTGTAGCAGCCAGCCCCTCAGACCACACCCCCCAGCACAACCCCCCCCCTTTTCACAGGGCCAGCCCCCCCAGCACAGCCTCCCCCCCTAAGCTGGGACCGGTGGTTGCCAGCTGTCCCTTGTCCTTAGGGCTCCAGGGCACATTTCTCCTTGGCTGAGTTAGTATCTGTTAACTGGCCAGGGACTAAGTCAGCAGCTCCTGTTTGCGGATGGGCCCGGGGGCGCTGGGGCAGCTGGCTCCGGGCTAACTCCCCTGCACCCCAGAGCGTGACCAGCAGGCTACTGCTGCGGTTGCACAAGCGCCGGGAAGGAAGTGCTCGCTGCTTGCTTCCCACAAGCTGTTCCCTCACCCGCTCTGCAGCTCCAGTACCTCCCGCTCAGCTGAGCTCCCTCCCCAGGACGCCGGGGGCCAGCCCCACAGCCCATGGCCGTCAAAGCAAAGGCCTGATGCCTGGGCTGGGGAGGGGGCTCGGGCTATGGGGTGGGGGATACTGGCACTAACTGGACCCACTGGCCTCCACGCAAAAGGCTCCAACTGCCACCTGCCCCCACCAGGGCTCATCCACTCCCCCTGTGCTTGGCAGCGTTCAGCCAGCCCCTTCCTCAGGATCCGGCCCCAGCCACAGGGCTAAGGTTAGCCACCCACTGCTTGGGCCTCTGACATGTGCCTTTGCCCACCCGAGGTCTTGATCCGCGCCGAGAGGTGAAAGAATGCAGGCAGCTATCTGTCTATCCATCTCTCTATTGACATACACTCCATCCATCCATCCATCGACATACCCTCCATCCATCCATCGACATATCCTCCATCGATCCATCTACATACACCCCATCCCTCCCTCCCTCCATCCACATACACCCAATCCATCCATCCATCGACATACCCTCCATTGATTGATCGATCGATCTACATACACCCCATCCATCCATCCATCCATCCATCCACATACCCTCCATCGATCCATCTACATACACCCCATCCCTCCCTCCCTCCATCCACATACACCCAATCCATCCATCCATCCATCGACATACCCTCCATTGATTGATCGATCGATCTACATACACCCCATCCATCCATCCATCCATCCATCCATCCATCCACATACACCCCATCCATCCATCCATCCATCCATCCATCCATCCATCCATCCATCCATCGACTTACCCTCCATCGATTGATCGATCGATCTACATACACCCCTCCATCCATCCATCCATCAACATACACCCCATCCATCCATCCATCCATCCATCCATCCATCCATCCATCCATCCATCCATCATCGACTTACCCTCCATTGATTGATCGATCGATCTACATACACCCCATCCATCCATCCATCCACCCATATACACCCCAGCCATCCATCTATCCATCCATCTGCATACACCCAATCCATCCATCTATTGACATACACCCCACCCATCCATCCATCCATCCATCCACCCACATACACCCCAGCCATCCATCTATCCATCCATCCACATACACCCAATCCATCCATCCATCCATCGACATACCCTCCATCGATTGATCGATCGATCTACCTACACCCCATCCATCCATCCATCCATCCATCCATCCATCCATCCATATACACCCCAGCCATCCATCTATCCATCCATCCATCCACATACACCCAATCCATCCATCCATCCATCCATCCATCCATCCATCCATCCATCGACATAGCCTCCATTGATCGATCGATCTACATACACCCCATCCATCCATCCATCCATCTGTCTACATGCACCCCATCCATCTATCTATCCCATCCAGGAAGGGCACTAACTGAGGGCAGGTCTGCCCAGGTGTATAAACCAGTCAGGCTATACCATTCTAATCCTGGTGCTGTCTTTAGACCGGGGTAACTCCCTGGGGGACCCGGTTCTTCACTCTTTAGAGCGGTGCAGTACTGGGGTCAGTCTCCCAGTGCAGACAAGCTGGCTGGCCCGAGCCCCAGTGTCCAGGGCCATGTTGTGCCCATTTGTGCCCTGGCTGCCAACACCCACCAGTAGCCCCCTGCCTCCAACCCAGCTCTGCCCCATCCGCCATGCAGTGTCGCCTGTTCCATCCCTTCCGCCAGCGTGCCTTGCCGTGCGCCCCCAACCCGCTCTTACTGCTCCCAGCATTCCCTGGGGTGCAACCAGTGTTTGCGGCATCCGGTCTGCAGCTCCTGGTCGGCTTGGGCCCTCCTCCCAGCCCTATCTCCTGCCCTCCACCACCTTGACAGTGGGGTTACATCCTGCCTCTGTCCCCCATCCTTCACTGCCCCCTCTCCTCCTCCCCCTCCCTCCCTGACTTCCCCTGCATCCATCCCCCACCATCACCCCCTCCCCATCCTCCTCCTTCCTTCCACTCCCCCTCCCTGCCCCCCTTGCTCCCCAAGTGTCTAGCTCCCCCACTGTCTACCCCAGCGCTGCCTTCAGCTAGCCCCTCCCTTGCTCCCCCCACCCCTGGAGCTGCGATGGGAGCTGCAGCTCCCCCACGTGGGACAGAAGCCACAGTGGGGAGGGGGTGTCCGCTGCCCCCCACCCTCGGTTGCTCCCCCAGCATGGCCCTGTGTCTGTGTGTTTCAGATCCCTCTACACTGGCGGCACGCTGCTTATTGCCTTCTCCACGGCAGGTGAGGCCTCTGCCTGTGGGCGCGATGGGGAAGGTCCCCTCCTGATGGCCCGAGCTGGGGTTGGGGCACGAAGCAGGGCTGGGCTCTGCCCCTCATGGCAGCACTGGGGGGACCCAGCCCTTCCGTGCAGAAGCGCCCCCACTGGGCTGGGAACTCTGCCTCCGCTTGTGACTGGGCGCAGCTCTGCCTCCTGCTGGGCAGAGAGAGCCAGTCCTGATCCACCATGGCTTGGAGACCCCTCTGGGCGAGTGTGGCTGGGCACCTACCCCTGTGTGTGTGTGTGTGTGTGTGTGACATTCACTGGGGCTTGTTACAAGGCCCCACAGGGTGTGTGTGTGTGTGTGTGTGTGTGAGAGAGAGAGAGAGAGAGAGAGAGAGAGACTTGCTGGGGCTTGTTACAGGGCCCAACAGGGTGTGTGTGTGTGTGTGTGTGTGTGTGTGTGTGAGAGAGACATTCGCTGGGGCTTGTTACAAGGCCCCATAAGGGGTGTGTGTGTGTGTGTGTGTGTGTGTGTGTGTGTGTGTGTGTGTGAGACACTCGCTGGGGCTTGTTACAAGGCCCCACAGGGTGTGTGTGTGTGTGACACTTGCTGGGGCTTGTTACAGGGCCCAACAGGGTGTGTGTGTGTGTGTGTGTGTGTGTGTGTGTGTGTGTGTGTGTGTGTGTGTGTGTGTGTGACACTCGCTGAGGCTTGTTACAAGGCCTGACAGGTGTATCTCTGTGTGTGTGTGACATTCGCTGGGGCTTGTTACAAGGCCCCACAGGGTGTATGTGTGTGTGTGTGTGTGACACTTGCTGGGGCTTGTTACAGGGCCCAACAGGGTGTGTGTGTGTGTGTGTGACACTCACTGGGGCTTGTTATGAGGCCCAATTTTGTGTGCGTGTGACACTTGCTGGGGCTTGTTATGAGGCCTGACAGGGTGTGTTTGTGTGTAACACTCTCTGGGGCTTCTTATGAGGCCTAATTTTGTGTGTGTGCGTGTGTGTTACGCTGCATCTTTTTATGAGACCTGACTCTGTGTGTGTGTGTGTACATTCACTGGGGTTTGTTATGAGGCCGGATGGGTGTGTGTGTGCTACATTCACTAGGAATTGTTATGTCTCATGATTGTGCGTGTGTGTGTGTTACACACACTGGGGCTTGTTAAGCAGCCTGATAATGTATGTCCCTGTGTGTGTGTGTGTGTGTGTGTGTGTGTGTGTGTTGCACTCGCTGTCTATGTGCATGCCCAGTGCCTTGGCGTGTGTGGTGTCTGTGGTGTGCCGCTCCCTGACATGCGGTGCTTGTGTCCCCTGCAGCTACGGCGCTGATCCTCTTCCCGGCTATGTGTCTGCTCTCCATTGGCGGGATCCTCCTCATCCTCACCAACATGCAGGTCTGACCCTCCCACCCCCTCCGTCTGGGCTCTCCCAGGGGTGCCAGGCAATGGCTGAGTGATCTCTAGCTGGGCACTGAGGAAGGGGCCTACTGAGAGGGGGCGGGTTTGCTGCCTCCTATTGGTCCCCCTGGGGAGAGCAAGGCTGGATTGATGAGATTGGAGGCCCAGGGCTAACGGTTTTTGGAGGCAATCAACAAGTCCTGTACATGACTGAATAAGGGCTGGATGGGACATGCCCCCACCCCGATCTGGGCAAGGTTCAGGAGCTCTTCTGGCCTCAGATGCTATTGGATCGGCCCCCCCAGCTGCAGGGCCCGAGGCAGCAAGGTTAGAAGGGGAGCTTGGCACAGACGCGGCGGCAGCCAAGAGGAAAGGTAGCTTTCTCTTGCTACAGAGCGGAGAGAGGGAACAGCTGACAAGCTTCTGCTGCCCACATGGACGTAGGAAATCCAGGGTAAGCTCATCACCACAGGACACCCAGGGTCTATTAATCAGACCTTTATAAGGAGCCTCAGAGACTGAACGTCCCCTGAAGTGGGAGACCCCCACAGCAGAGAACCCAGGAAAGCTGGAGTACGGTTCCCAAGTGGGGAGAGAACTTTGGAAAAGGAGGGGACACTGAGACGGCCCCGGAGAAAAGCCCACCCGGTCGCGACACAGAAAGAAAAGCGAAGATGCTGAGCAGGGTACGTATCACCTGGATAAACATAGAACAGTGCGAGTCAAATGAAAGGCCGAACGTTTCAACTGGCATCTTGCGAGCTTGAAGTGCCGCAAAATTCAGCGATTGTACCCTCAACCGGCAGCATGCGAAATACATCCCATTCCGCTGCCACCGCAGCAAGAGTTCTGGGCTTTGCTTCTGCCATCGTTGGCGGAAGACGATTTTCTATTAAGGCGAGCTCGAGAACGCTCGCTCTGGAACGCTCGCTCGAGAACGCTCGCTCTGCTCCGCAGCTGGCAATGGGCACAGCCCAATACAGCCTCAACATGATGCAAACCGTCGGGAAGACGTTACTCAGGCCTTGGTCGTGCAAAAATGTGACGATTTCAGGAGCATACTCATCCTGCACATCACAGTATCTTACAAACGCTGAAAACTGCTCCATTTCGGGGACAAGCTAAGGTTCTAGATCGGGGTAAGCAACCTATGGCACGTGTGCCGAAGGTGGCACGCAAGCTGATTTTCAGTGGCACTCACACTGCCCGGGTCCTGGCCACCGGTCCGGGGGGCTCTGCATTTTAAATGAAGCTTCTTAAACATTTTAAAAACCTTATTTACTTTACATACAACAATAGTTTAGTTATATATTATAGACTTATAGAAAGAGACTTTCTAAAAATGTTAAAATGTATGACTGGCACGCGAAACCTTAAATTAGAGTGATTAAATGAAGACTCGGCACACCACTTCTGAAAGGTTGCCAACCCCTGTTCTAGATCATTTGGGGAAGCGTCAAGCAGTGCTGGCATGCATGACAGTTCAGCATAACATTCACTTCTTCTTTTCAGTTCCCAGCTTAGCTTGTGGAGGAGAGGAGAGGAGAAAAGCACTCCGCTTCCGATTTCCTCCGTCCTCACTTTTGCCATCTGGAAGTATTTGCGTTACAGTGCATTTGTGGTTTTCATGAAGGACTCATCACCTTCACTTCCCAATTCTTTTTGCTTGCATTGCAAAATAGTTAAACTGAGATCGGAAGCTTGTGGCGAATTCTTGCAAGGAAGGCAGCAAATGAACAGCAGTGACAAGACCCAGGCCTGGCTTTTGAATCTTTAGGCTAGTTTTGTCCAACCTTTCTAATATCCCATTCCATAGGGTACTCATAAGGTGCAGATGGTTGCGCTTCCCTTTGAGTGCCACTGTTTTCCTCAGCGTTGTCCATTGTTCTTTGAAACAACATTGAATGTCCTCCCGGTTCACTACACTGCTTTACAAGATTCAGTCTGACAGGACCAGTTCGTATCTGGCAGGGTTTTCAGGACAAGGAGAGTTACTTGGTCAGCTTCTTGCACAGACGCTGCCATCGCCTGGGCGATGCTGCAAAAAACCCAACATTTAGTTTCTGAACAAAACAGAGAAAGTTTATGGCTTCCATGCAAGCATCAATGCTACACGTCCCAACTACGTTCAGAGAATGAGCAGGGTGTGGCACGTACCAAACTAGTGGGATTAGTCTTTTGATCTGAGCTTGAAGACCTTCATACTTTCCATAATGTAATTTGCATTATCATTGGATTGACCTCTGCAGTTTTCAATAGCGGTGTTGTTTGTGTCCAATAAAGACTCCACGGGCTGGAAGCGTGACTTTGCCGTGTGGCTTTTGATGGGTATAAACCCAACAAGACGTTCATATCTGGCACCGTGTAAGCTGTATCAGAAAATGACAGATAACCGTTCAATGTGAGTGATAGCAGGAGTTGAACCTGTGATCAAAGAGTAGTATTTGGCTTCTTTGACTTCACTTACAATGAATTCCAAAACCTTACATCCCATGGGCTCAATGAACTCATCACAGATTGTTTTCAACAAGTGGGATGTTTCCATAGCATTTAACTCACTCATGTAGACACGGATCATATTTGGGCGAAAGCTTCAAGAATACCTCGATACTTTCCATTTTCAGGAGAGCCGATAATGTCCCTCTTTCCTCTAAATGCTAAACCACGTTCAGCGAGAAGCTTAATTGTCACAACAAGCCTTAAAACTTCCCTCCAGGATGCAGTTCAAAAACAGAGCCGACCTTCCTCCATACACTGCGTGCAAAACTCCTCCGTTAGCAAAGGCCATTTATCCAGATCTTCGTTTATCTTAATGGCCACTTTATCCTTCTTATCACGACTCGTCTCTCCGCCTTCTGTTCGGACAGGTGGTAGGAAAAGTGGGTCTTCTCTTTCATCATGACATTTGTCCTGGATTTCAGGACCGCTTGCCTTTTCCTTTGCCCTCTCCTGAGGGAACAAGTTCATAGCCATAGCTTCACTGTGAAGATCATTTTTGGAGCAAGCTGGTCCGGCATCTTTGGAAGCTGATTTAGAAGCCGTACTAGCAGCGCAATAGTTTTGTTCTCTCTTTCAAACTTAGCGTTCCTTCTCAAACGTGACATCCCGTTGAAGGGCGGTTCAAACAATACTAATAAAGCACTGTGCATTGCTACCATTAGCAGCCGGAAACTGGCGATTAGTGCCACCAATTCACACCCCGGTCTCCAGCAACTGAAAGTCTGAAAAAAATGAATTAAACTTGAAGTGTGAAAGCTTCAGAAATGGGAACAAAATCAGTGTCAGCAGGGGCCACAAATAATTGTTTTGTTCTTTTTTGTGTTAGCACGAATCCGTTTAAAATCCCACGTATATCTAGTGTATAGAATCAGAGCCCCCCGCAGAAAAGCAGAGAGCTGGGGGTGAGGGCATCCTCATGGGAGCAGATGCCCCAGCTCCAGCTGCCCTGCCAGAACTGCTGCCAGTTGAGTAATGGAGGCAGAGAACAGGCCCTCCTTTAGCCCGGCTCCCTAGAGACCCCAGCCCCCATCGCACCCCCAGCCTGGCTCCCTGGGGGATCTCCAACCCCACAGCACCCCTCTCAGCCCAACTCCGCAGGGACACTGTTGTCAGATGCTACCGGTGTGGTGCTTCTGCTTTCTCCTGTTGATATCACTCGGCTGCGTGCGTGTGTTCCCTCTGTGTGCTGCCCCAGCTCTGCGCAGATAGCTGACACAGCAGACCCGAAGAGAACCCCCCAATAACCACAGAGTCTAGTAAGGTACGAAGGCACCTCGGCCAGGTTTATTGCGACCCTGACACAATTGCAGTTCCCCGTAGATTACTTAGTCTACCGGGCATACTACGAGAAAGTGCCTCTTGGCAATGGACTCAGCTCAGTCAGTGGCGGGACTTTCCACTGCCCCCTCGGCTGGACAAAGACACCACCCCAGGGATACATTTTTATACACAGGTACCAACAAGTTATACATCACTCCTGACATATTGAGGTGCAACCCCTCTACGTAGCAAGGTACAACCCCTCTACGTAGTAAGGTGCCGCCTCTCACCTTGTACATGTTGGTTCGATCAAAACAACTCTATCCATCATTTTACCCTTTTGCCCCTGTCATTGGGATAGGTCGGCCTGTTCCATGTTATCTGTGGAATGTTCCAGTATAGTGTATATTCTGATATCTGGTGTCCAGTACCTGTTAGGTATGTCTCTTTTTGCAGCATCAGCCCTTTCCTTGCCAGCTTCTGTGAGCAGGGCCTGCCTTTGGCTCACAGCTTAACTTTGCTTTATGTTAGCAAAGTCTTGACCATTTCTTTAGTTCAGGCCTCAGGCCTCATACTGGGCCTTTATCAGGGCCTTCACTTACTACAGACACCATACTCCATAGTGCCACTCCCACATCCCAGCCTCCTGGGAGAAACCAGGCAACCCAGGCCACATGGTGCCACCCTCCCCCATCCACCTCCCTGTGGGTCCCAGACCCCATAGTGCTCAATCAGCCCCCATCCCGTGCTCCCCATGGCCCGGCAGGATTGGGGTGCCCTGGGCGGTGTTGATGATATGGGTCGACAGTGTGCCCTTGTTGCCAAGAAGGCTAACGACATTTTGGGCTGTATAAGTAGGGGCATTGCCAGCAGATTGAGGGATGTGATCATTCACCTCTATTCGACATTGGTGAGGCCTCATCTGGAGTACTGTGTCCAGTTTTGGGCCCCACACTACAAGAAGGATGTGGAAAAATTGGAAAGAGTCCAGCGGAGGGCAACAAAAATGATTAGGGGGCTGGAGCACGTGACTTATGAGGAGAGGCTGAGGAAACTGGGATTGTTTAGTCTGCAGAAGAGAAGAATGAGGGGGGATTTGATAGCTGCTTTCAACTACCTGAAGGGGGGCTCCAAAGAGGACGGATCTAGACTGTTCTCAGTGATAGCAGATGACAGAACAAGGAGTAATGGTCTCAAGTTGCAGTTGGGGAGGTTTAGGTTGGATATTAGGAAAAACTTTTTCACTAGGAGGGTGGTGAAGCACTGGAATGGGTTACCTAGGGAGGTGGTGGAATCTCCTTCCTTAGAGGTTTTTAAGGTCAGGCTTGACAAAGCCCTGGCTGGGATGATTTAGTTGGGGATTGGTCCTGCTTTGAGCAGGGGGTGGGACTAGATGACCTCCTGAGGTCCCTTCCATGATTCTATGATGATTGGGTGTGGGGGGTATCGTTCCTCCAGGTGGGGAACCTGTTTGGGAAGCACCGCTCGACCATCATCACCCTCTACAATGGGGCCTTCGACTCGTCCTCCGCTGTCTTCCTTGTGGTCAAGGTGAGCCCCTGGGCCCTAGCTCCGGGGGCCGGGGGGAGAGGAGGTGGCTGGAGGAGACAGCAATAGGGAGGGTGGGAAGGGTGGGGCAGACCACCTCCTGGAAACCCCAGCTCTGCTTCATGGGGGCCGAGGGCAGGGTTAAAGGTGCAAATTTGGGGTCCATTAAGGAAGGACTTCCTGAGATACAGCCACCTCCTAAACCTTGTGACATGCAAATGTTCAGGTTCTTTTCCCCCTTCCTGCATGCCCCTGGGGTTCGCACTGCATTCCGATCCCCCCCAGACTGGCCTCACCTGGGCAGGATTGAGCTCAGCCAGCGCCCAGCCCCAGCTGGCCCTCTGGGGGAGCAACATTGGGCAGCAAGTCAGCTCTAGCCCAACAGGGGCGCCAGAGAAAACCACTGGTGTGTGTGCAGCAGGACTGGGGCTGTCCACAGCCAGGGGAGTAGAAAGACAGTGTGGCCCAGTGGAGAGAGCACTGAGCTGGGCCTCAGGACACCTGGCTTCTATCTCCTGCTCTGACCTTGGGCCAGTCCCACCCCCTGTCGGTGCCTCAGTTTCCCCTCCTGCCCTTTGTCCATGTAGATGGTGTTGGCTCCCCGGGGCGGGAACTGTCTCCCTCTGGATTACAGCACCTAGCGCAGGGTGGCCCTGATCTCCATAGAGCCCTTGAGGTGCTACTGTAACCCGCACATAGTACTGGGCCTCTTGCCTGTGCTCTGCCCCAGGTGGTACATTTTTAGTGTGCTGGGTGCACCACACCAGGCCAGGTGGCCCCTATGCCGCCGAGTCCTCAGGCTCCAGTACCCCGTTTCTCTGCTGCGAGTGCAGCTGGGATCAGCTTCCTGAGAAAGGCTTTACCGGCTTAGGGTGCCCCGCACCCCATGCACATCTGCAGCCATCCCAGGCAGCCGTTTTGAAGCCAGGTGCAGCATATTGTCCACTTACTGCCTCCTGTGCGCCCCCTCATGGTCAGAGGTGCCTCTGCGGCACCCCACCCCTGCGGTCTCCTTCACAGGGCGCCCTTTGCCAACAACTCCACACAGGCCAGAGGAAAATTGAAATGTTTCCCCCTCCATTTCTTCAGTCCCTTGGTACACTCCAGCCCTCCAGGCCCCAACGCAAGGACAGCATCTCCCTCCCCTTAGCTAGGGGGTTCCCGGCCCTTGTTCCCAGACCTGGGCTGCGTCTCCAAGGGAGCCAGGCTTGCTGCTTCAAGCCAGCCACAGCGTCTCGGATTTGTGTCTCTGGCTCAGCCTGAGCATCTCCTCTCTGTCACCCCCTCATGCTGGGAGCAGCGGAAGCCCTGCTTCCTCCCAGACGGGGCCCATTCTGTAAGGGGCCGGCTTAGCCCCGGTTCTCCAGCCCATGGGCAAGCCACCCCGTGCCACGAGAGCACATAGAGTAGCTCCTGGAACGCAGCTGAGATCAGGGCCCCGTTGTGCCAGGTGCTGCCCAGACACACAGGGAGAGACAGGCAGGGCCGGCTCTAGGCACCAGCAAACCAAGCACATTCCTGGCCTTGTCACTGACACACAAGGGCGGGGAGGTTGAGTCAGTTTCCCTCTCCGTACCCCAGTTTCCTCTTATCTGTTGAGACTGTGAGTTTTTCAAGGCATGGGATGTCCCTTGCTATGAGTCTGCGTCGGGCCTGGCACAACGGGGGCCCCTATCCTGGCTGCAGCCTCTGGGAGCCATCCTAAGAACAATACAGGTCACTGAGTCTAGGTTGGCCCCGTATGCACCCGCTGACAACTTCCTTCACCCCCAGCTGCTGTACGAGCAAGGCCTGACCCTGCGAGCCATGTTCCTCTTCCTCTCAGCCTGCAGTGCCTGGCACCTGACCCGCACCTTCTTCCTGATGCCTAGGTGGCACATCCCCTACCCGCTGCCCCCAGGATACACATACGGGTGAGTCACGCTCCGCCCCCACCCTCCGCTCCCCATGGGTCCCTCCACCCCCCATCTGCCTCCCGTGGGCCCCTCTGTCTCCCATGGGTCCCCTACCCCCCATGGGTCCCTCCATCCCCCATCTGCCTCCTGTGGGGCCCTCTGCTCCCCATGGGCCCCATCACCCCTCATCTGCCTCCAATAGAGGTCTTTGCCCTGTCCATCCCCCATCTGTGTCCCATGCGCCTCTTTGTTCCCACATCTGCCTCTTGTGGACCTCTCCTTCCCCCGTTTGGGCTCTCTGCCCCCCCCCCATCTGCTTCCCATGGATGCTGCCATCACAGTCTGTCTTGTCACCCCACTGCACCCTCACTGCCCTCTCTCAGGGAACAGGCTCTGCTGGGTAAATGGGGCTCAGCCCCATGGCAGCTCCAGTGCCGGACCCCTGGGAGTGATTCTCCCCTGGCCCCCAGGCCCTGCTGCCTTGGGGCTGATCCTGTGCAGCAGGGGAGCACTGTGGGTGCTGGGGAACCTCGGCTCTTGCATGGGGGTCACTGGTCCTAGTGGTGGGCCTGGGTGGGTGCTGGGCTGTGGCGGGTGGTGATTGGCTCGCTGTGTCCACAGGCTGAGGTGCCGGAGGCAGGGGTGCTCTTACCGTACCCATGAGGAGCAGCGGCCAGGCCTGGGCGATGGAGCCCATGAGCCCAGCGACCCATGCTCAGAGCCAGGCCTGGGAGATGCTGATGCCAGCAAGGCCCCCATTGGCAAAGGTAGGGCTGGACAAGTCCCTGCACCGAATTCCTCCTCTGCCTCCCGGGACCCCACCCAGGAAACCCCCCCAAAACCCCCTCCGCCCCTGCAGCACCCATGGCTCCCAGCAAGCCCCCCAAATCACCCTCTACCCCTGCAGCACCCATGACCTCCAGTGAGCCCCCTCAAATTCTCCTCCACCCTTGAATCACCCCATGACTTCCAGTGAGCCCCCCCAATGCCCCTCCACCTCCAAAGTGCCCCATGGCCTCCAGTGAGCCCCCCACAGATCCACAGGTCTGGTGCTCTGGGACAGTCCCTGGAGGACCCCCCTTTTAGGCTCTCACTCTGTCACTGGGGTAAGCCACTCAGCTCCACTGCCTCCGGGGCGCAAACCTCAGCGCCTCCAGCACCCCTGCTGCAGGCCACGAGCTTCCTTCGGCGACTCCGCCTGAGGTGGGGGCAAGGAGAGCCTTGTGCCCCCAAAGGGAGCAGGGCAGCCCCCCCCAGCCAGCGCTGCGACAGCTGGAGAGAACGGAACGTTAAAGCAGGGGCCAGCTTGGGCAGCCCCGAGCCCTCCGACCCCGCTTTTGGCCCGGTCCAGGAGAGACTCCAGCTCCCAGCAGCCCACATTTAACCCACCACCCGCCTGACCTCCACCTCAGCCCTTTGTTCTTGTTCCCAGGCAGACACTGTCCCCCGGAGGTGCCCCCCAGCACAGGGCTGTGTCCAGGGCAGCAGAGCCACAACCCAGACTCGGGCACAGGCGCCTTGCTGGGCTCCTTGGGGTCGGCCCTGTCCTAGGCAGGCCCCTCTGAGCACAGGAGCCCGCAGGGGAGGTTGGGGGATGGTTTGTGGAGGATCCCAGGATGGACAGCCACCGCCACCTGGGCTGGGGTGGGGTGAACCAGCAGGGCTGGGAGCTGATCCCTCCTCTCCCTCCTCATTCTCTCTCCAGCCTTCACAGCCTGGGGTCACTTGCTCCCCTCAGGCCCCCTGCAGCGTCCCTGTCTCTCTGGATCGCCTAGGCACAGGCCCCCACTCTGAAACTACACCTCCCCCTCCCCCAACCGCCCTCCAGACCTAGGGCTAATCCTGAGTGCGCTGTGTCCATCCCCAGGAGAGTCGGGGGCCGGGCCGGGCCACAGAGAGCCCCCTGGCATGTCTTTCCGTGCCTGTGTCTTCTCCAAGCTCTTCTTCTGGCACCTCATGTGGCTGTCGGTGATGCAGCTGCGGCACTACCTCTTCATCGGCACCCTCAACCCCATGCTGGAGCACCTGGCTGCCGGCGACACCACGCTAGGTATGGGGCACCCAGCCTGCCACAGCTGGGGGTACGGGGGAAGGGGGAGAACGGAACAATGGGGCAGGCAGAGAGGGGAAGAGAGATGGTCTAGGGAAGGACGGAGGGAATGGAGCAGGCGGGGATGGAGAGAGATGATGGAGGGAAGAACAGGAGAATGGAGCAGGCGGGGATGGAGAGAGATGATTGAGGGAAGGACGGAGGGAATGGAACAGGTGGATATGGAGAGAGATGATCGAGGGAAGGATTGGGGGAATGGAGCAGGTGGGATGGAGAGAGATGATGGAGGGAAGGACGGAAGGGATGGAGCAGGCGGGATGGAGAGAGATGATGGAGAGAAGGACGAAGGGAGTGGAGCAGGCAGGATGGAGAGAGATGATGGAGGGAATGGAGCAGGTGGGATGGAGAGAAATGATGGAGGGAAGAACGGGAATGGAGTAGGCGGGGATGAAGAGAGATGATGGAGGGAAGGATGGACGGAAGGAAGCAGGCGGGGATGGAGAGAGATGATGGAGGGAAGGATGGAGGGTATGGAGCAGGCAGGGACGGAGAGAGATGATGGAGGGAAGGACGGAGGGAATGGAGCAGGCGGGATGGAGAGAAATGATGGAGGGAAGAACAGGAATGGAGCAGGCGGGGATGAAGAGAGATGATCGAGGGAAGGATGGACGGAAGGAAGCAGGCGGGGATGGAGAGAGATGATCGAGGGAAGGTCAGAGGGAATAGAACAGGTGGGGATGGAGAGAGATGATGGAGGGAAGGACGGAGGGAATGGAGCAGGCAGGGATGGAGAGAGATGATGGAGGGAAGGACGGAGGGAATGGAGCAGGCAGGGATGGAGAGAGATGATGGAGGGAAGGACGGAGGGAATGGAGCAGGCAGGGATGGAGAGAGATTTTGTAGGTAAAGTTGGGGGTGGGGCGGTGTTGGAGTAGGCAGAGGTGTCTTTGAGCTGGGCAGCGTTGCCCCCTGCTGTCTGATGAATGGATTGTACTTATTGGTATGGATGGAGTGAGGAGAACTGAAGGGGGGAATGGGGCAGGCTCCAGAGCAGGGGAGGGAGGCTGGAATAAGTACAAACCCTTGGCCCTTCCTGCCCAGCGTCTCGAGTGACCTGACAAGGTTGGTACTATTGTCACCCATGGGAAACTGAGGCAGGGGGAGGCACAGTAGCTTGGCCAAGGTCACCCAGGACTGGGTGCGGGACCCAGGAGTGCCTGGCCAATACAGGCCCCCCTCCCGTCCAGTGGATCAGGAAGTGAACAGGGCATGTGGGGTGAAGTCTAAAGCATTATGCCTTGCTGCCTGTCTCTGTTCCCAGTAAGCACCTACACCAATGCCTTCGCCTTCACCCAGCTCTGCGGCGTCCTGTGCGCCCCCTGGAATGGGCTCATCTTAGACCGGCACAAGCGTGGGAGGAGCAAGGATGGCAGTGCCAAAGGTAATCACCCCGTCCGTCGCCAGCTGCTGGACCCAGCTCTGCCCACTGCTGCTCCTCCCACTGCTGCGAGCTTCCCCACAGCAGTGCCCATCTGGGACCCCGCTGCTGCGAGCTTCCCCACAGCAGTGCCCATCCGGGACCCCGGTGCTGAAAGCTTCCCCACAGCAGTGCCTGTCTGGGACCCCAGTGCTGCGAGCTTCCCCACAGCAGTGCCCATCTGGGACCCTGGCACTGCAGGATTCCCTGCAGCCTATGCCCATCTGGGACCCCAGAGTGCGAGCTTCCCCGCAGCAGTGCCCCATGCCTCTCCCTTGCCTCTTGCCAGTGTCTCTCCTGTCTGTCAGGTGGCTCGGACTCCCTGGCGGACCTGCACTCCTGCGTCCTGTCGCTGGCTGTGACGGTGCTGCAGTGTGTGGCCTTCTCCGTCTGTGCCTCCGTGCCAGTGCTGCCCGTGCAGTACGCCACCTTCGTCCTGCAGGTGCTGAGCCGCTCCTTCCTGTACGGGGGCAACGCCGCCTTCCTGGCCATCGCGTGAGTCACCCGGGGGGCACGGGTTGGGGGAGGGGAGATCCTAGACATGGAGGGGGCAGGGGGCTACCAATGGGGCAGGGGGGCAGGGATGGGGTGGAGGAAATGGAGGGGAGGGCTGACAGGGCAAGGAGATGCCCTGCAATGGACAGTGGGGCAGGGTATGCCTCTGGCCTGTCTCACAGCAGTGCCCCACACATCTGTAATACCGTCCTCCTTCCCACGGCTGGGTCATCTCTCCACAGGTTCCCGCTGGAACATTTCGGGAAGCTATATGGGCTGGTGATGGGCCTGTCGGCCTTGGTGTCACTCCTCCAGTACCCCTGCTTCGCACTCATCAAGGGACCGCTCAGCGATGACCCCTTCTATGTGAGTGTCCTTGTAGATAAATCTCTGATAATTTTCATATGACTTTACATTGTGCCTGTTCATATAACCTTGTAGTGGGTCTACCCACGTGTGACCTTTGTTTTCATGAGACTTTGTATCAAGGCCTAATATAGAAACCTTGTACTGATGAGCCTTGGTATATGGAAACTTTGTATCAAAGCCTCATGTAGAAACTTTGCATTGCCTTTGGTATAATGTTATAGCCCCTAAGGATAGAATAAGATAGAAGAAAAATGTCTTTTTGCTAGCAGTAGAACAAGATCTCTCCCCCACACACACACACACTCTTAATCAATTGTCCTACTGAATGAACGAGGTGTGAATGAGAAAGGCGTGGAAGGCAGCACCTCCAAACAGCTGCAACAGTTGGAGAGAGGCTGGGAGCCAGACCCAAGGATGATAAAACGTGTCAAGTGGGCTCACTAAAGAAGATCAGACATACTGACGGCCTCGGGGGTTAGAAGGGAGCACCTTCTTTTGGAAACACCCTCTTTGCAGCATTGGGACAACCCCCAGAAGGAAGCAGCAAAAAGGCCCAATGGACACAGACACAGATTTTGAATCTGGTACAGATTTGCATGAGAGGGAAGCTGCTATAAAAGTGAGGTGTCTTGCAGAGGACCCAGGGTCTCGTCTTGTCAACATGGGAGCATCAATCCGGATCGGCAGAAGCCCGGCTTCACCCCCTCCCCCATCTAACTCACCTGGCCAGTGCAGTTAAGGGGAGCAACTAATTGGTAACAACAACAAGACGGAGCATGCTTGTGTGTGTGTATGTGAGTGCATTAGTGTATATGTATATATCTCATATGCATATGATACAGTATTAACAAATACATGTATTACTAATAAATGTGGCGTTTTGCCTTATTCCCCCTGAAAAGATCCTGTGCAGTACTTTAAGTACAACATCCTGTCCCATCTGGGGCCTGGGGAACTTCGACACCCTGCAGTGAGAGATGGGGGGTGCCCCTTACAGGGCCGGGGGGGAACTTTATTGACACCCCACAGTGAGAGATAGGGGGTGCCCCGTCTGGGGGGAGGGAGAACTTTATTGACAACCCGCAGTGAGAGACAGGGCGTGCCCCTTACAGGGCCTGGGGCGGGGGGGGGGAGAGGAACTTTATTAACATCCAGCAGTGACAGACAGGGAGTGCCCCATGTTGGGCCTGGAGAACTTTATTGACATCCTGCAGTGAGAGACAGGGGATGCCCCATACCGGACCTGGGGGAACTTTATTGACCCCCACTTTCTGTATTGTTCAGAACCTGATTTTCCCATCCAGGTGAACATTGGCCTCATCATCGTCATCCTCCTGGCCTTCGTCAGTCCGCTGGTGGTGCTGCGGGAGTACCAGCGCCGGGAGAGGGAGCAGGAAAAGCAACATGTTGACTCACCCCCCCTGACCCTGGCCAAGGCCGGTGGGGAGTCCTCCATCTGACCTCCCCAGCAGGGATCTTCAGGGGCTGCTCCCCCTCAAAAGGGAATGAGGAAAGGGAATTAGGAGTGCAGGCTGAGCCCCAGCCAATCCCCAGCTGTGTCCCTCCAGCCCAGCATTGTCATCATCAGCTCCAGCCAGGCAGGCACTCCTCTTCAGCAGCAGGGTGGTGGGTCACGATGGGTTATTTTTACAGATACTTGATTTTCTAGGTTTTTATATAGCCCGGTCGGTATAAATCCGGCCTTTCCCTCTCCCTGCACCCAGGGTGCGCGGCGGGGTGTGTGTGTGTATTATAGTTCCCCTTATCGGCAGGGTGTATTTCAATCCCCCTATTTTCTTCTCTTTTACTACAGAGATTTTATTTCTGTGCTTCTTTGTAAAAGCGAGGGAACGGGACGCCCTGGCGCCTTCCTCCCTGAAATCACATAAATGCTAACGAGAAACTAACCCAGCTCTGCACTTAGTCTTCTCCAGAGGTCACTGGAGGCCCCTGGTCCACTCTGCCCGGCTTGTGCCCATCTTGTCTGACTGCCTGACCCTCCCCCAGCACCCCCCCAGCGGCTCCAGCATGATGCATTGTCTGAGACAGGCGTCCGGTTTTCATTGGGTGCCCCCAGGCACTGGAGAACCCACCAGCCCAGGGGAAGAGGATCCTCCATGTTAAAAACATGCCCCCTGTTCCTGGTCTGAATTTGGTGCAGGCCTGTGCCCAGCCCCTGCCGGACTGAAGAGCCTCTGCTGTGAGAAATCTCCTCCCCACGATGGGGTGCGCAGACCGGGCGCAAGTCCCCCCAAAGCTGGCACTTCCTGCTGGCGCGGCCTGTGGCAGGGCTGCAGTCCTCAGCTCCGTTCTTGTTGGGCGTTTCTGAGCCCTTTGCTTGCTGGGAATGTCCCGGGGGCCGGGGGTACCCCTGAACTGGACGCAGTTCCCACTAGTGGGCTCCCTAATGCCTGGTACAGCAGTAACTCCCCCTCCCGACTCCATCCCTGGGTGGGGGTAATCCCCAGCCCCTCTCCCCCCCGGGCCACCTCTTGCCCTCCCCCTGCCCTGGTCCAGCCCCAGGGAGGGCCCTGGGTGTCCCGGGGCAGGAAGGAGCGACACCCGGGGGTGATGAGTGCAGCACTGTTTTATTGCAGGGAGTCACAGGCAATGAGCGAGGGGGGGCTGCCCCCCCGGGGAGCTGGGGCAAGGCTGGGAGCAGAGCCGAGTCCAGGGAGCAGGGGCGCCTCCAGCAGGGCAGAGTAGGGAGTTCCAGGCCAGCAGAGCGGTGGGGGCAGCGGGATCCCGTGGGGGGAGCAGCCCCCTCAGTACTCGCAGATAAAGGGCAGGCGAGTCCCGCAGCTGACGCTTCTCCATTGACCACCTGGCAGAGAGAGAGGGGTTAGTGCCCTCCCAGCTGGCACCTGGCACCCAGCCCACAGCAAACCCCAGATCCCTTGCCCCAGACCTCCATAGTACCACTAACCCCAGATCCCCTGCCCCAAACCCCTGGCGCCACCTACCCTCAGATCCCCTGCCCCACGGCCCCGCCTACCCTTGGATTCCCTGTCCCACACCCTAAAGCCCCACCTCCCCTACACCCCATGACCCCACCTACCCTCATATCTCCTGCCCCACACCCCACAGCCCCACCTACCCTCGGACCCCTGTCCCACAGATCTGCGGTTCCCCTGCCCAAGGGCTCTTGTTCCCACAAGCAGTGACTAGATCCCCATCTCCGCCCTATCCTACCCCAGGGGGCTCCTCACCTACAGGGCACATGGCGACACACGATTTCCAAAACCGCCAGGGGTTCCCTCTGGCCCAGTTGGAGTAGTTCCAGGCACTGCGGTCAACCCAGCGGGGGTACACACGCAAGATCTGTGGGGAAGGGGCTGGGGTAGGATCAGTGCTGTCCCATCTGCAGGGTGCCCCAGGAAATCCCCTCCCCTCCAGCCCCCAAGGGGCCAGGGCCATCGGTTGGGCTGGGGCAGGAGCTGCTCCTGCATTGGGGCCAGCCGGGGGCCACAGTGAGGGGCTCTGGATTTGCTGGGAAGTACCTGAGACTTGCTGGCACCAGACTCTGCCATGGCACCTCATGGGCAACCCAGGTCAGTGGGCCCCAAGGAGTCTGCCAGCCATCTGGGGGTCAGCTGGGACCCACACCTGAGCTACCCAGGCCCACCTCCCAGGGGGCAAGCAGGGGGTGGTCTGGGGCAGCCCTGAGCAGGGTCCCGGCTGGGGACACACTGAGCCGCAGTGGGGAATGGATCCCCCTGTCTGCTCTGCACTGGAGGGGAGGCCAGCCTCAGAGCTGGCAGGGCCCTGATGAGGGAGTCGGGGGTGGCGGGGTGTTCTGGGCCAGGCCCAGGCAGTGTGGGAATGGGGACAGCAGGGCCAGACACTCTCCTTACCCAGCGGGAGGTGTAGCCCCCGATCCACACCTGGCCCCGGTTGGTGCGGGCACGCGCCGTGCAGCTCAGGCGCTGGTTGGTTGCATAGTTGTGGATGGAGGCCAGGTGGCCGTGGTAGCAGCGGGCACACACTTTCTGTGGGGAGAGGGGAAGGGGGACATGGGGCAGTCAGGGCCCAGGCACAGAGTCACATCCACCCGCCACGCCCCCATGCACCATCCACTGCCCCTATGCCCCCCCATGTCACCCCTTCAACCCCTCCACTGCCCCCACGCCTCCTCCACTGCCTCCATGGGCCCCACATCACCCTTATGCCACCCCTTCAACACCCCATGCCCCCTTCACCACCCCCATGCCTTCTCCACTGCCTCCATGGGTCCCCCTGCGCCCCTATGCTACCCCTTCAACACCCCATGCCCCCTCCACCACCTCCACACCTCGACTGCATCCATGGTCCCCCCATTGCACCTACACCACCCCTCCACCGCCTCATGCCCCCTCCACTGCCCCCATGGGCCATTCACCAGCTCCATGGGCTTCTCACCCCACTTCCTGACCTATCTGCGAGTCCTCCCCACCACCTGTGCCCCTGACCCACTCACCTGGGCTCTCCAAAATGTCTGGCAATTGTTCACAACCACATAGCGACAGGTGTGGCCCCCCTGGCCAGGTACGATCACCCTGAAGCTCTCGCTCTCTGTGGGGCACGGTGGCTCCGGCTCCCCAGGCTCCTCCTCGGCCTGCTCGGCTGGTACCTCCTGCTCCGGGGCGCCCTCATCTGAGGGTGAGTGCGAGAGACACCAATTGGCCCTTCCAGCTGCAAGACGCAGCCCAGATCCCAAACAATCCTTGGAGGTGGGAGTAGATCTAGCGGCCGGGGACACAGGTGTCCGGGATAGAGGGTCAGGGTGTCACTGGGGGGTTAGCGAACCCTGGTGTCTGGGACGAAGAGGCTCAGAGGGTCATTGCGGGGCCAGGGGACCCTGGTGTCCGGGCTGCAGTGAGGCAGAAGGTTATTGGGGGCAGGGGCCCCAGGTGGCTGGAACAGAGTGGGGCTGGGGTCAGTGAGAGCACAGGTCTGGGGTAACGGAGCCCTGTACTGTGCTTGCTGGGGTCTGACCCAAGCCCATGGGGTCCATGCAGTGTCTGCTGGGGGTGGTGGTGGAGGTTCCCATTGGGGGCAGTGTCTGTGGGTCAGGCTCCCCACAGGGTGGGGGAGGGGCTGTAGCCATGGTGACTTGGACCCCAGGACTTACGGAGCTGGTGAGCAGAGACGGCCCCCAGGAGGGCAAGCAGCAGGGACAGCTTCATCTCGGGCAGATCTGGGGGGGCAGACAGCTGTGAGACAGAGACAGATTGACTCCCCCACCAAGCCCCCCCAATCACTGAGCCCAGACTAACCTCCCTGCCTAGAGTCCACCCCTTCCCTCCACTTAGCTCAGACTGACCCCCATCTAGGGACCCCCCAATCACTGAGCCGTAACCTACCACCAAGCTCCCCTGGGTTGATGACCACCCCACAACCAAGGCAGCCTTTCCCAACTAAGGTAGGGCTGGGCCAACCAAGGAGGACGGAGGGAACCCGGGGCCTTGCCTCAATATGGGAGCAGAGGGGCTTTCACTCACAAGGACAAGGGGGTACATGCACACATTGGCTATGGGCAGAAGCAGTTAGGAAAATTCTAGCATGTGCTGTTAGCCTGTGGAACACCTTTCCACAGGATACAAGGGGCCGAGAGCGCTGAGCAGTGCCAGGCCTTTCTGGGCATCACCGCAGGTTCGGGGGCCAACAGTGAGGCATCATGACCTAAGGCTCCAGGGCAGGAGCTGAACAGCCCCTGGGGTCAGGCAGGGATCTGCCCCTGCCACAGAGAGGTGAGTAATGGCAGGCACCTCCCCAAGGCAACTAGCACTGGCTGTTGTAAGAGCCAGGCCCCGACCGAGTGATCCCACTCTGGAGCAGGTCCCCATTACCCCCCCTATCCCCTGGGGTCAACCAAAGACCCCCCGCCACCTTTGTGATGGCTGTGGGTCCTCAGTGAGCTCCGACAGCTCCAGCCATCCCAGCCCCTTATGTTGGTCTGGAATAGGAAGCTGGGGATGGCGAAAGAGTCACTATCAGCTCCCAGCCCCTTGTGCTCCCCCCTCCCCCCCGCACCCCACAGCTTGCGACATCCCCACACCCAGCCTGGGCTCTGACCTATGAGCTGCCCCATGTTGCCACCTAGGGGCCATTGGCAGAGTTTATAAACGAGCTGTCTACAAAGTGCTCCCAACTCCCCATAGACCATAGAGGGTCTTGGGTTCAACCCCTGCTGATGGTAGCAGAGAACTGGGCTCCCAGCCCCTCGGGACCCACTTTAGCGAGACCCAGGATATAAGGTTGGGCTAGCATGTGCTGTGGGTCAGGAGAGAGGGGCACCGGCAGAGGGGAGCCAGTGCTGGGCAAGCAGGGGCTGTGGGTTGGGCTTGAGAAGTGCCAGGTCTCCACCCCATCCCCATCACTGCCCTGCTCTCAGGCCACATTGGCTCAGGGCGTCCCTGCAGATAAGCATCTCCCTGCCGCGCTGGGCAGGTTTCACAAGGGCATTTCACACAGTAACGGCCATGCTGGGACCCCGCATCTGGGCCGTCCTGATAACCCCGGAGCTGTTTCACCACAGGCCACAGCGCTGGGTGCCCGGCCACAGGGAACGGGGCAGCAGCCAACAGTCTAGTGCCATCTACTCCCTGAGTGCCAGTGTTGGGGTTCCCTCCCCTGCCAGCACTCCCTGGGGGGCAGCCCCTCAGAGCCAAGGACCCTCCCCACTGCCATGGGATGGTGCACAATGGGGCGGGGACTGGAGTGGGGTGATCACCCAGAGCCTGGCACATGGCCCTTCCCTCCCTGCGGTGAGCAGGGGCACTGGGACCCCAGAGCCTGGGGGTGACTGGCCAGTGCTGAGCCCTGCGGCACAAATGTGCTTCATCCACTTCCCATAGTGCTCCCCGCTCACACACAGCTGGCACTGATGCCCGCTTCCAACCGCCTGGAGAATGTGGGGGACCCCAGGTGGGAGCTGAGCGGGGGGCTCTGCCATGGAGCTGCCTTTAGTCCCAGCAGAGCTTCCTAGACTCCAAGAGCGGGCAGCCCATTGTGCCGTCTGTCTGCGCTCCTGTATCACACCGGGCACCGGCCCTGCCCAGGGGCTCCTGCGTCCCACCCCGACGGAGCCAGAGCGCAGCCTCTGGAGAGAGACCCCAGCCTGGATTGAAAGACTCTGAGTGACGGAGCATCTGCCACCGCCTGGGCGAGTTGTCCCCAGGGAGAATCCCCATCACTGTTCAAACCTGCCCCTTAGGTTTGCCCTGAATCTCTCTAGCTTCCATCTTCGGCTATCGGGTCTCACTTGGGCTTTGGCCACTGCAGCCTGGAGCCCTCTTGTCTCAGAAATCCGCTCCCATGGGACGGGGTTGGCTCACTGTCCCCCCCCCCTGCCCAGGCTGTGGGCCGTGCTCCAGCCTGTGATCTGTCTCTCTTGGAGCACCCCTGATGCTGACGAGCCCCTCAGCTTCGCTCTTTACGCACCTCCGAGACAGGCCCTCCTGCCTTTAGCTCTCCCCGTGTCTCAGCAGCATGTCCAGCTGGCTCCTGACCCCCAGGGCAGAGGCGTTGCCCCGTCAGGGAGACACGGCGGGCAGGGAGGTCCTGCAGTAACACAGCAGGGCCCTTTCCACGCATGGCAGCATGGACTGGATCAGCGGAGAGGCCTCTGTCATTGGCCGGGCAATGCCAAGCTCAGGGCAGATGCGACTGTGGGCAGAAGTAACTGCCCCAAGACCCCCGGCTCAGATGGATGTATCCCGGCTCCCTCTGCCTCTACGTCTTCGTCCTCTGTGTCAGAGCTCAGTCCTTCCTCATCCCCTGGCCTGGGTGCAGCCTCCGGAGAGGGCTCGGCGGCCTCTGCCTAGTGCACGCCCTGTTCGCCCTCAGCCCCAAGCCACTCCGCTGACAGGCTCAGCCGGCCGCCCCAGCCGGGATACGGAGCAGAGCGTCTGTCTCCCATGGAGGCAACCTCTTTTGGGCAGGGCAGAGGCCTCTCTGGGTTACCCCCAGCTCTCAGCGCCTCTCAGGCAGGGGGCCTGCTCCATTCGACCTCCCCGGCAGGTGCAGGAAGCCAGCAGGGCTTTCCCTCTGGGCAGTGCTTGGCACAGCACGCTGACGATCTCAGTTCGTGTCTGAACAGCAGCTGGCACAATGGGGCAGGCCTGCCGACGGGTCGGGGGGTGAAGGGGGCAATCACCTGGGCGGGCTGCAGGGCTCCTAGGCACGTGCGGGGTGGTACCGGCGGCGGCGAAGGCAGCCAGGCGGGCATGCGAAAGCCCTGGCCGTGCCAGAAGAGTGCGCCCAGCAGCGCGGCCGGCAGCAGCCAGTGGCAGACGCAGCACCGCTCACATGTCAGGCGGACGGCATCCACGCGGGCGCGGCTTGTGTGTGTGTGCACCAGCCGCTGCACGTGGTCTAGCTCCGTGCCCATGTGGCGACGCCACGCCGGGCCATCCCTTTCTAGGGGGCCCATTGGCCGTTCTGCCCAGGGGCCCAGAATTGCTGCCGGCAGGCCTGCAACGAGGGCCCTGATCTTGGTGGGGGTCTGTGCAGTGCCTGGCACAATGCGGGCCCTGATCTCAGTTGGGGTCTCTGAAGTGTCTGGCACAATGGGACCCCGATCTCAGTAACTGATATGTGAGAACCCAGGGCTGGGAGGAGACGAGCCTCCAGCTCGAGTTCCTGCTCCAGGGCGCGTGGGGCTGGGAGAGTTGAGTGGCTGGACACCAGCTCCTGTTGCCATGACAGTGCCTACGGCCTTTGCCTCTGAGTCAAAGACCTCGTGGGGTCTCAGCCCTCCATGTGATTCCTGGGGCTCCCTGTGACTCCTTGTGGGTGAGAGCAGCTGCGCCCCACTCCAGCTGCCCCTGAGCTGGGGGGAGCATCTGTGGCTGGGCTCCATGGGCTGGTTGGGAGCTGGCGGGGGCCCAGTGAGATGGGCTGGCAGGACACTGCTGGCTAGAGAGCTCTGGGCAGGATCCCCAAGGGACAATCTGGGGAGGGGCGCGGGTGGGAACAGGGGCTGAGGCCTGGGGCCATCTCTGGGGGAGACACCCCTGCTGGAGGGGGCTGGGCAGGGTAACACCCTGGACACCCACAGGGGGCCACTGAGGGTGTTCAGCAGCTTGTGGGTCTAAGGATGCTACTAAAACTAACCAGGCTCCCACCACGGCTGACCCACTCCCCCCACTCCCCCCCGCAGCCCTGCGTGGGACTGTCCCTTCATTCTCCATAATGGGCCAGTCCCACCGCCCCCCCAGCCCTGCGTGGGACTGTCCCCCCATCCTCCACCATGACTGGCCCCACTGCCCCCCCAGCCCTGCGTGGGACTGTCCCCCCATCCTCCACCATGGCTGGCCCCACTGCCCCCCCAGCCCTGCGTGGGACTGTCCCCCCATCCCCCACAATGGCCAGCCCCACTGCCCCCCCAGCCCTGCATGGGACCATTCCCCATCCCCCACAATGGCCAGCCCCACTGCCCCCCCAGCCCTGCGTGGGACTGTCCCCCCATCCTCCACCATGGCTGGCCCCACTGCCCCCCCCCCCCAGCCCTGCGTGGGACTGTCCCCTCATTCCCCCCACAATGGCCAGCCCCACTGCCCCCTCAGCCCTGCGTGGGACTGTCCCCCCATCCCATAGGATGGGCCCCAGGCCCTGGTCTCTGCTTGCCCCAGTTCTCACAGCTCCTCTGCGCCAGGCTAGAGCCAGGGAGGAGGGTGGGGACCAGGGCAGACACAGGGGCCTGGACAGGTTGTGGCCATGGCTGGGGAAGGCTGGCGCTGGCAGCGGTGGGAATGCACAGGACGGGGTCAGGCCAGGCCAGGTCACAGCACAATCCACAGCCTGGTCTGGGCACTGATAACAGCATTGAACAGGGCTGGTGCCAGGGTGCTGAGCAGTTCCACCCCGGGTCCGCCAGCATCTGCAGGGGCATGTTTACGGCTCCCGAGTCCCAGCCCCACTGGGCAGGGTCCCCATGGCAATGGGGGGGGGGGGGTCCCTGGCTCTGAGGGGGCCGCCCCCAGGGAGTAGGGTTGCCAATTTTGGTTGGATGAATTCCTAGAGATTTCATCACATGACATAATCTTTAATTAACAATTAATCTTTAATTCCTGGGGACTCCAGGACAACCCTGGAGGGTTGGCAATACTACCAGGGAGGGCTGGCAGGAGAGGGGAGGGGAGGGGACTCTAATGCTGACACTCAGGGGGCACTGTGGCCGGGCGCTCAGCGCTTTGGCCTGCGGTGAAACGGCCCCGGGGTTATCAGGACGGTCCAGACGCAGGGTCCCAGTGCGGCCGTTACTGTGTGAAATGCCCTTGTGAAACCTGCCCAGCGTGGCGGCGGGGAGATGCTTATCGGCAGGGACGCCCTGAGCCAGTGCGCCCCGAGAGCAGGGCAGCGATGGGGGTGGGGTGGGGGGCTGTGACTGACAGCAGTGCACCTCAGTCCCAACCTGCAGCCCCTGCTAGCCCATCCCTAGGCACACGCCCAGCTCTGCTGGTGCCCCTCAAACCCAACCCGCACACCCCAGCCCTGGGCTCCCTGGCATGGATTCACAGGGTATAGGTTATGCCCCGTCCCCGGTCTCCTGGGTCTGCCTCTTCCTGCCCAGCTCCTGCAAGGGGTCACGCTTTTCCCCACGGACAGGCCACACGGCTCCAGCCTCCAGCCCTCCTGCTTCTCCCGCTAGCGCCACCCAGTGCAGAGGCTTTTCCCCTTGGCCGGGGCACCGTGTCCTGTGTTCGCATCAGCACCGGGCAGCCTTCCCCCAAGCGGGCCAGCTTCGCTTGGCACAGAGACCGAGTTCAGCCTGGCAGCAGCCAGGGCTCCAGCTACGTCCCTTTGCCAGTCAGGCCTGGTCTACGCTTAAAACACTGGCACAGCTACGTCAGGGAACCCGGCGCAGCTGTGCTGGCACAACCCCCAGAGTGGACTCAGCTACGTCGATGGACGGGTGTTGCCGTTGGCCCAGCGAATGCCGTTCAGGGAGATGGCATCCCTACAGCAGCAGGAAAAGCTCCTCCACCGGCCTGCGCTGTGTCTACCCCGGGAGCTGTGCTGGCACAGATTGGGTAGTGTAGACACAGCCTCTGTCCCAAGCCGAGCTCCTGTGTGTCTGGGAACCTTGTCCTGATAATGCTGGTTCCTGACCCCTCCTGTCCAGGGTCCCCTGCTGTGCTCACCCAGGCCTACACCCCAAATTTAGATCCACCTAGCTACGCCACTCTGTGTGTGTGTGTGTGTGTGTGTGTGTGTGTGTGAGAAAAGCACACCCCCCCCGAGCGCCACAGCTAGGCCGACCTAACCGCCAGTGTAGACGCGGCTAGGGAGACAGAAGAAAGATTCCACCCATCTAGGTACAGTCGCCGGAAGCAGTGACGGTGTTTGTCCCGGGAGGCTCCAACAGCAACTCCAGGGCCCCTGCCAGTGAGCTCCCACATATGATACCTGCCAGGTCACACTGTACGGAGGACAGTGAGCAGGACGGAGCAGCTGATGCCAGGCGAGCCAGATCTGGCTTTCAGGGGACCTCTCGCTGCCTTGGTCCCCTCTGCGATTGCCTGGATCATAGCCATAGGCACTTGGGTTTTACACCCATTCCACCTGCTGGGGCCGCTGGCTGGTACAGTCAGTCATTGGCTTGGCCATTGTCTCCTCTCTTGGCACGTGATAGTTGCAGCCAGCTCCTCATGGCATATTCTTACCACCCCAGCCAGCTACCGTCCCAAAGGCCTTGTGACTATGGCTCTGTGACAGGAGGAGAATGAGAACCCCTTGGCACCCAGCGGGTGGCCATGCCAAGGCCAATGGGGGAATGGAGATGCCTGCTCCCGAGAAAAGTATTACAGACAATTCTCACTTTTGACACGCTCCCTCGCACACCCAGCCCTGCAGCCTTCCCTCAAACCCAACCCACGGACCCTGCATGCTCCGAGGACACAGTGCTGAGGAGCTGAGACTGGACATGCTTGCTGCATAGCACAGGCTCTGCAGCCCTGGGCCAGAAGGATGGGAACACCTGCTAACATGCAGGGAGCAGCTGAGACCTCTGCAAGCTATTGTTTCAGGCTGTTTTCATCTCCACAGGGCATTCTTCAGCTGAGAGTGTCCCATTGGGAGATGGGCCCCATTCATAGAATATCAGGGTTGGACAGGACCTCATCTAGTCCAACCCCCTGCTTAAAGCAGGACCAATCCCCAGACAGATTTTTACCCCAGTTCCCTAAATGGCCCCCTCAAGGATTGAACTCACAACCTTGGATTTAGCAGGCCAATGCTCAAACCACTGAGCGATCCCTCCCCCCATTCTGATCTTGCAGTACTGCAGAGAGCTGTGTACAGCCCCTTCAGCGCTCCTGTCAGCCTGGTGCCAGACAGGCTGTAGTTTGCGGCAGGACGCCTTTGCCAGTTAAAGGCCGACTCTGTGAGTCTTCTCAGAACTCCAAAATCCACCCGGAGCCATGGATTGGCTTGAAATGTGCCGGGTCTTATAGGCACATAGGGCAGGGCGAGCAACCCAAATTTGGCGGCGTTGGCCTGAGGGGTTGCTGAGATACAGCTCCCCCCTCCCCCCGAAAAAAGCCAGCATTTCATAAAGTTCACAGGTTCAGGCAACTCTGAAACGGGCCCTGGGCAAGACTCTGCCAGCGAGGCGGAGCCGAGTGGGGAAAAGCCGCCTCCATCCAGGGTGTGGGGTTTGGCCTCTCACTGGGATGTGAGCAGGGCAGATCAGCCAGAATGGGTGGAAACTATTTTGGAAGAGAAGCTAAATGACACGTGGGAATGCTCACGGGGTGCTAGCAGGGGCGAGAGGGTTGTGACTGCGGCGAGAGGTGGGGTATTATGGGGAGGGGTGCATGGGTGGTAGGGGAGGAAAGGGGCTCAGGTGAGGGGTGAGGATGGGAGGGGCTCTGAGAGGCTCTGTCCGTCTGCGGGTACCTGAGCCCCTCATCCCTGCCCCCCATGTGAGCTGGGATAGGGGACGGGAGGGGGAAACTGAGGGGCTCAGGAACGTCTGAAAAGCAGGAAATGGCCCATTCGGACACATACCACCCCTGTGGGAGGTGGGGGGCCAGCTGGAGTGGGGGGGAGAGGGGCCGGGTTTGGAGGAGGGGCCTGGGCTGGGGCAGCGTGGTTGCAGCAGGGGCAGGCGCCCCACCGAGGGTGGAGAGCGAAGTGGGGGCCCCACACCCTGTGCAGCTCGGGCGGCAGCGGGTGGCCCCGAAATGAGCAGCTGCCTGTGACAGGTGCACGCAGCAGCCGAGAGCAGGAGACAGCCGAGGCCACCGCTTTCGTGTTCAGGGCCTCTGCAGAGCCAGCGAATGGCGTCCTGGGCTGGGCAGGGGAGAGGTGTGGGCAAGGTTGGGGGGCTTCCTGTGGCGGGGCAGGGGGTGGAGAAGGCGAGAGACCCCCTCCCCACACACACACTTTCACAGCTGCAGTGACAACCGGGTCATCAAACTGCCACGGTTCGGGGCCAGCCGTGTGCCAGGTGCTGCACATACAACCATCAAGAGACAGCCCCTACCCGAAAGAGTTCACAGTCTGAATAGAGAAGGGTGGGGAGGGGAAACTGAGGCATGGGGCTGGGATGTGACTGGTCCATGGTCACATGACAGGTGGGTGCAAAGCCAGGTGAAGGACCCTGGTGTCCTGATTCCCACCTGCTGTCCTGCCCACTGAGCCAGCTAAGCCCCTCTTAACCTCCCCACTTAACAATTCTCCCAGGATGCACCAGGCCAAGGCCCAGCCTGACCCGGCTGCTCTCTGGGCAGGTGCCAGGAGGTGCAGGGGTAACCCCGGTGCTCATAGCCCTGGGGACAACTCGCCTGCGGGGGGAGGGGGGGCGCAGATGTTCCATCATTCGGAGTCTTTCAGTCCAGCCTCTCTCCAGAGGCTGCGCTCTGGCTCCGTCGGGGCGGGAGGCAGGAGCCCCAGGGCAGGGCCGGTGCCCGGTGTGACACAGGAGCGCAGACAGACGGCACAATGGGCTGTCGGCTCTTGGAGTCTAGGAAGCTCTGCTGGGACTAAAGGCAGCTCGTGGCAGAGCCCCCAGCTCAGCCCCCACTAGGGGCCCTCAGATTCTCCAGGGGGGTGGAAGCGGGGTTCATGGGGCCCAATGAACTCTGCAAGGGGCATCAGTGTGTGGGGGGGCACTATAGAAAGTGGGGGGAGCCCATTTGTGCCCCAGGGCTCAGCACTGGCCAGTCCCACTCCAGACTCAGGGGTCCCAACGCCCCTGCTCACCGCAGGAAGGGAAGGGCCACGCGCCAGGCTCTGGGTGATCACCCCACTCCAGTCCCAGCCAACACTGGGCAGGGTCCCATGGCAGGGGAGGGCGTCCATGGCTCTGAGGGGCTGCCCCCCAGGGAGTGCCGGCCGGGGAGGGGAGGGAACCCCAATGCTGGCACTCACGGGATAGATGGCACCAGCCCGTTGGCTGCTAGGGTGACCACACACAAGTGTGAAAAATCGGGACGGGGGTGCGGGGTAATAGGTGTCTAAATAAGACAAAGCCCCAAATATCAGGACTGTCCCTATAAAATCGGGACATCTGGTCACCCAATTGGCTGCTGCCCCATTCCCTGTGGCCGGGCACCCAGTGCTGTGGCCTGCGGTGAAACGGCCCCAGGGGTTATTGAGACAGCCCAGATGTGGGGTCCCAGCGCGGCCGTTGCTGTGTGAAATCCTCTTGTGAAACCTGCCCAGCACCTGTGGGGAGATGCTTATCTGCAGGGATGCCCTGAGCCAGTGCAGCCTGAGAGTGGGCTGGTGATGGGGGGGGGGGGGGAGGGGCTGACAGCAGCGTTCCTCAATCCCGACCCACAGCTCCTGCTAGCCCAGCCTTACAGTCAGGGTCTTCCTAAAGCGGGTCCCCGAGTGGCTGGGAGCCCAGCTCTCTGCTACCATCAGCAGGGGGCTGAATCCAGGACCCCCTATGGTCTATGGGGAGTTGGGGGAACTTTGTAGACCGCTCGTTTGTAAACTCCTCCGATGGCCCCTAGAGGGTGACATGGGGCAGCTGGTGGGTCAGAGCCCAGGCTGGGTGTGGGGATGTCGCAAGCTGTGGGGTGCGGGGGGGGAGGGGGAGAATAAGGGGCTGGGAGCTGATAGTGGCTCTTTCCACATCCCCACCCTCCTGTTCCAGAGCTATATAAGGGGCTGGGATGGCTGGAGCCGTTGGAGCTCGCTGAGGACCCACAGCCATCACAGAGGTGAGGGGGTTCTCTGGTGACCCCAGGGGCTATGGGTGGTGATGGGGAGCCGCTCCAGAGTGGGGTCACTCGGTCGGGGCCTGGCTCTTACAGCAGCCAGTGCTGGATGCCTTGGGAAAGTGACTGCCATAATTCACCTTTCTGTGGCAGGGGCAGATCCCTGCCTGACCCTGGGGGCTGCTCAGCTCCTGCCCTGTAGCCTGAGGTCATGAGGCCTCACTGTTGGCCCCCGAACCTGCGGTGATGCCCAGAAAGGCCTGGCACTGCTCAGTGCTCTCGGCCCCTTGTATCCTGTGGCAGGGAGTTCCACAGACTAACAGCACATGCTGGGTTCTCTCTGCCACCTTCTGTCCATAGTCAATGGATGCCCATAGCCCGTTGTCCCTGTGTTACAGGGCAGGTGAGTGACAGCTCACCTGTCTCCCCCCAGCTGAGCCAAGGCCCTGGGCTCTCTTCTTCAGCCTTGCTTGGCCCAGCCCTACCTTTGCTGGGAAAGGCTGCATTGGTTGGAGGGTGGTCATCAGCCCAGGGGAGTTTGGTGGTAGGTCAGGGTGCAGTGGCAGGAGGTCCCTAGGTGCGGGGCGGGGGGTCAGTTCGAGCTAAATGGAAGGAGGGGGATGGGCTCTAGGCAGGAGGGTCGGTATGGGCTCAGTGACTGGGGGGGGGGGGGGGTTGGATGGGGGGTGTCAATCTGTCTCTGTCTCACAGTGGTTTGCCACGCCAGGTCTGCCCGAGATGAAGCTGTTCCTGGTCCTGGCACTTGCCCTCCTGGGGGCCGTCTCTGCTCGCCAGCTCCGTAAGTCCCGGGGCCCAAGTCCCCATGGCTAAAGCCCCTCCCCCACCCTGTGGGGATCCTGACCCACAGGCCACTGCCCCCAATGGGAACCTCCACCACCACCCCCAGCAGACACTGTATGGGCCCCATGGGCTTGGGTCAGACCCCAGCAAGCACAATACAGGGCTCCGTTACCCCAGACCTGTGCTCTCACTAGCCCCCAGCCCTACTCTGTTCTGGCCACCTGGGTCCCCTGCCCCCAATAACCTTCCACCTCACTGCAGCCCGGACACCAGGGTCCCCTAGCCCCCCAATAATCCTATGACCCTCTCCATCCAGGACACCCAGGTCCCCTGACCCCCCAGTGACACCCTGACCCTCTCTATCCCGGACACCTGTGTCCCCGGCCACTAGATCTGCTCCATATCCCTCTTCCATGGATTGTTTGGGATCTGGGCTGCGTCTTGCAGCTGGAAGGGCCAATTGGTGTCTCTCGCACCCATCCTCAGCTGAGGGCGCCCCGGAGCAGGAGGTACCAGCCGAGCAGGCCGAGGAGGAGCCCGGGGAGCCGGAGCCACCGTGCCCCACAGAGAGCGAGAGCTTCAGGGTGATCGTGCCTGGCCAGGGGGGCTGCTTCTCTCGGTTTGTGGTTGTGAACAATTGCCAGACATTTTCGAGCGCCCAGGTGAGTGGGTCAGGGGCACAGGTGGTGGGGAGGACTCGCAGATGGGTCAGGAAGTGGGGTGGGAGACCCATGGGGTTAGAGAATGGCACATGGGGGCAGTGGAGAGGGCACACAGTGTGATGGGGGGCCATGGGAACAGTGGAGGAGGAGTGGGGGCAGTAGAGGGCTGTAAGGGCAGTGGATGGCACGTGGGGGCAGTGGAGGGGGCATGGGGCAGTGGAGGGGGTATGGAGGTGTTGGAGGAATGGAATAGGGGCGATGGGGGGGCCCATGGAGGCAGTGGAGGAGACATGGGGGTGGTGGAGGGGTGGCATGGGGTGATGAGGGACCCATGGAGGCAGTGGAGGGGCCATGGGGTGGTGGAGGGTTGGCATAGGGGTGATGGGGGGCCCATGGAGGCAGTGAAGGAGGCATGGGGGTGGTGGAGGGGGCATGGGGCAGTGGAGGGGTGGCATAGGGGTGATGGGCAGGGCCGGCTCTAGGTTTTTTGCTGCCCCAAGCCAAAAAAAATTTGGCTGCCCCCCCCGCACCCTCCTGCCGCCCCAGCCCTGGGTCACTGGTAACTCGCTCCCAGGGCGAGTCATTCAGCAGAAATTTTGGATGTGCACAAAACACAGACAGGATTGGTTCCCATATGGTTACAGAACTGCAGTAAAGTGAAACAATTTTCAGCTTGTGTGATTGGAGGATATCTGGATGCATATTATAAGACTGTCCTACATAAATGAGGAAAAGTTGAGGTGCCTTTATTATTCTTTTGTTCCATTCTTTGTTTCTATGGGGAATTTGCCAATGCAATCACTGTCTTCCTTTTAAACAAATAAAACTAAAACTTAAAAATAATAATAATAATAATAAAAAAAAGCAAGGGCTGTTAAAAATAGCAATTCCAGTCCTAATAACCACTGGGAAGCATTACTTGCTCAATTTATTTTACTTTTTCCTACAGCAAGTTACAGTGGATCAGTATATTTGATTTGGGAGAAATGAAGTAACAGCTGCCCAAATTGAGCTTGAGCACTCCTGAATTTTGAGGGTGTTCAAATCTGGAAGGCAGGTGCTAGATTCCCTTTCTGAATATTAGCTAAATCTGGAAAAGAAAAGTCAATTTCTGCTTCCATGGCTCAGAAGTGGAAATCCTCCTACGTGCCTGGTACTGTATCTAAAGCTGCCCAGTCTAGTAGAGCTTCCCCTCCCTTACTTTTCATTTTAAATTCTAGTGGGATCCATGTACCTCCCTTGCTAGGCTTCAGATAGAGAGGGGCAATGTCCATTTAGTCCACCCAATTCTTTCTTTGGGGGAGAGCCCAGGGCTCGGGCGGCAGGGGGTGCGGGTGCGGGGAGGGGGGGAGAAGAGCCCAGGGCTGGGGTGGCAGGAGATGCGGGGGGGGGGGAGGGGAAGAGCCCAGGACTGGGGTGGCAGGGGGTGCGGGTGGGGGGAGAGCCCAGGGCTGGGGTGGCAGGAGATGTGGGTGGGGGGAGAGCCCAGGGCTGGGGCAGCAGGAGGTGCGGGTGGGGGCCAGAGCTGGGGCGGCAAGGGGTCGGGTGCGGGGGGGGGGAGAGAAGAGCCCAGGGCTGGGGTGGCAGGAGATGTGGGTGGGGGGGAAGAGCCCAGGGCTGGGGTGGCAGGAGGTGCGGAGGGGTGGGGGGGGAGAAGAGCCCAGGGCTGGGGTGGCAGGAGGTGCGGGGGGGGTGGGAGAGCCCAGGGCTGGGGCAGCAGGAGGTGCGGGTGGGGGCCAGAGCTGGGGCGGCAGGGGGTGCGGGTGCGGGGGGGGGGGGGGGAAGAGAAGAGCCCAGGGCTGGGGTGGCAGGAGATGTGGGTGGGGGGGAAGAGCCCAGGGCTGGGGTGGCAGGAGGTGCGGGTGGGGGGAAGAGCCCAGGGCTGGGGTGGCAGGGGGTGCGGGTGGGGGGAAGAGCCCAGGGCTGGGGTGGCAGGGGGTGCGGGTGGGGGGAGAACCCAGGGCTGGGGGTGCAGGTGGGGGCCAGAGCTGGGGCAGCAGGGGGTGTGGGCGGGGGAGAGTCCAGGGCTGGGGCAACACAGGGGTGCGGGGGGGAGCCCAGGGCTGAGGTGGGGGGTGGCAAAAAACCTAGAGCTGGCTCTGTCCCTACCATTCACAGCAAGCTGTAGCAGGAGGTTTCAGTTCTACACTCCTTCCCCCTCCCTTTCCTGTTACTAACGGCCGAGGGAATGCTGGGAAATGTAGTTCTTTCCCTGCTCCAGGGCTGGCTCTATAGGCAGGGAGCTAACCAAGGAACTACAGCTCCCAGGGCTCCCTGTTGGTTCTCAGCTCTCATGCTGGATTCTTGCGCCCCTGCAAATTTGCCGCCCCAAGCACCTGCTTGCTTTGCTGGTGCCTAGAGCCGGTCCTGGTGATGGGGGGCCCATGGAGGCAGTGGAGGGGATGTGGGGGCGGTGGAGGGGCAGTAGATGGCGGTAGGGTGGTGGAGGCAGCATAAGGGCAGTGGAGGGGCTGAAGGGGGCATAGAGGCAGTGGATGGCGCATGGGGTGATAGTTGGTGGATGCCCCATGTCCCCCTCCCCACAGAACGTGTGTGTCCGCTGCTACCGCGGCCGCCTGGCCTCCATCCACGGCAGCGTGATCAACCAGCACCTGAGCCGCATGGCGCGTGCCCGCACCAACCGGAGCCAGGTGTGGATCGGGGGCATCACCTCCGGCAGGGTAAGGAGAGTGTCTGGCCCTGCTGTCCCCATTCCCCCACTGCCTGGGCCTGGCCCAGAACCCCCCCCTCCCCCGACTCCCTCATCAGGGCCCTGCCAGCTCTCAGGCTGGCCTCCCCTCCAGTGCAGAGCGGATGGGGGATCCATCCCCCGCTGCGGCTCAGTGTGTCCCCAGCCGGGACCCTGCTCAGGGCTGCCCCAGACCACCCCCCCGCTTGCCCCCTGGGAGGTGGGCCTGGTAGCTCAGGCGGCTCAGGCGTGGGTCCAGCTGACCCCAGATGGCTGGGAGGCTTCTTGGGGCCTGGTGCCAGGGCAGAGGCTGGTGCCAGCAGGTGTTGGGTACATCCTGCCCTAGGGCCTGACCCCCATCCCAGCGAATCCAGAGCCCCTTGCTATGACCCCCAGCGACCACCCGACTCCAGTGCACGAACGGCTCCTGGCCCCAGCCCAAGCGATGGCCCCTCAGAGGTGGGGGTGGGAGGTTCCCCGCGGCCCCCTGCAGATGGGACAGCACTGATCCTAACCCAGCCCCTTCCCTCACAGAACTGGTGTCTTCGCTCCCACTGGGTCGACCACAGTTCCTGGAACTACTCCAACTGGGCCAGAGGGAACCCCTGCCGCACTGGGCAAACGTGTGTCGCCATGTGCCCTGCAGGTGAGGAGCCGGGGTGGGGGGGGGGAGAGCAGGGCGGAGATGGGGATCTATTCACTGCTTGAGGGAACAAGAGCCCTGGAGCAGGGGAACCGGGGATCTGTGGGCAGGGGATCTGGGGTTCATGGGGCCCTGGAACAGGGGATCCAAGAGCAGGTGGGCCTGTGGGGTGTGGGACAGGGGATCTGGTGTTAGTGGGGATACAGGGGTCTGGGGCAAGGGATCCGGGGTTTCCTGGGGGCTGCATTCCAGGTGCCAGTCAGGAGGGCACTAACCCCTCTCTCTCTGCCAGGTGGTCAATGGAGAAGTGTGGGGTGCGGGGCTAGCATGCCCTTTATCTGTGAGTACTGAGGGGGCTGCTCCCCCCACGGGGCCCCGCTGCCCGCACCGCTCTGCTGGCCTGAGACTCCCCGCTCCGCCCTGCCGGGGGCGCCCCTGCTTCCTGGACTCGACTCTGCTCCTGGCCCTGCTCCAGCTCCCAGGAGGGGAAGCCCGCCCATCACTCATTGCCTGTGACTCCCTGCAATAAAAAGTGCTTCACTCATCACCCCCGGGTGTCGCTCCTTCCTGCCCCAGGACACTGAGGGCCCTGCACGCTCCATTGGGCTGGGCCGGTGGCGGGCGGGGAGAGGATGGACAAAAGGTGGCCGGGGGGGAGGGGGCTGGGGGTTACCCCCACTCAGGGATGGAGTCAGGAGGGGGAGTTGATGCTATTACAGAGCCCACTAGCGGGGACCATGTCCAGTTCTGGGGTTCCCCTGCCCCTGGGACATTCCCAGCAAGCTAAGGGCTAAGAAACGCCCAACCAGAACGGAGCTGAGAGCTGCAGCCTCCCTGTAACGATGCTGCCTTTGGTGGGACACTACTGAGAGTATCAATTCAGGACAAATTGCTTAGAGCAGGGCAGTGTCAGACCCAGGCTGGTGGTTCTCCACCTCTAAGCACCAAACCAGCCAAACAGAGAGGATCTCACCCCACGGGCTAACCAGAAGTCACACAAGCAATTCCCTTCGACACTCCAGTTTCCCACTATCACCACCAGTGCCACTCGTTATGGGGACAAATGGTTATGAAAACCAGTGCCTGAGTAAAAGAAAAAAGTTTCTCTCGATCCCACAGGACCAAGCCCCAGACCCAGTCAATATACTAATCAGACCTTACCCACAAATCACGCTGTTGTCAATCCTTTAGAATCTAAAATCTAAAGATTTATTCATAAAAAGAAAGAAATATAAATGAGAGTTAGAATTGGTTAAATGGAATCAGTTACATACAGTCATGGCAAAGTTCTTGGTTCAGGCTTGTGGCAGTGATGGACTAAACTGCAGGTTCCAATCAAGTCTCTGGAACATCCGCAGCTGGGATGGGTCCTCAGCCCTTTGTTCAGAGCTTCCGTTTGTAGCAAAGTCCCTCCAGAGGTCACAAGCAGGACTGAAGACAAGATGGAGGAGCTGTAGCAGCCTTTTATAGTCTCTTGTCATGTGGCCTCTGCTTTCTTTGATTCAAAGACAAGCTCTCCAGCACAGGGCATGGAAACCTTAGATGAGAGTTCTGTCCATAGGCATGTCCCTGCATGCCTTGCTGAGCCACAAGGTGTATCTGCAGTCTCTCAATGGGTCAGTTGTACAGCTGATGGTCCTTAACGGGCCATCAAGCAGGCTAGGCAGTGCTGATGCCAAATTGTCTGGGGGTCACCCAGAAGCATAGCACAAGTTTGAAATTACAGACCGTATAGAGCCAATACTTATAAGTTTAAATACAAAAATGATACATGCACACAGACAGCATAATCATAACCAGCAAACCATACCCTTTTCTTAGACACCTCACACGACAACCTTTGTACAATATTTGCTGCCAATATATAACAGTGGTTGCAACAATGATCTCTATGGTCACAGTTTATATCAATAACGTCACACCCCTGCCACAGGCCGCACCGTCAGGAAGCGCCAGCCATTTCGCTCAGCTAAGAGCAGCTTTGCGGGGACTTGCCCCTGGTCTGTGCGCCTTGTTGGGGAGAGGAGATTTCTCACAGCAGAGGCTCTTCAGTTTAGCATCCCTTTGTACAGACCCTGATACTCACGATGCCATCTGTCACTTACCTTCTGTGACAGGTTGTCACCCCGGGTGCAGTCTGGAAGCTGTGGGAACCGCTGCACCTCTGTAAGACACCCAGCTGGGCTGGCCCTTTTCTCACACTGCTTAGTTCAGGGGTTCTCAAACTGGGGGTCAGGACCCCTCGGGGGGTCACGAGGTTACTACATGGGGGAGTCGTGAGCTGTCAACCTCCACCTCAAAACCCACTTTGCCTGCAGCATTTATAATAGTGTTAAATATATAAACAAGTGTTTTTAATTTATAAGGGGTGTCGCACTCAGAGGCTTGCTATGTGAAAGGGGTCACCGGTACAAAAGTTTGAGAGCCGCAGATCTATACAGCTCTGTGGGCTGGTTGGGAGCTGGCGGGGGCCCAGTGAGATGGGCTAGCAGGACACTGCTGGCTGGAGAGCTCTGGGCAGGATCCCCAAGGGACAATCTGGGGAGGGGCGCGGGTGGGAACAGGGGCTGAGGCCTGGGGCCATCTCTGGGGGAGACAGCCCTGCTGGAGGGGGCTGGGCAGGGTAACACCCTGGAGACCCACAGGGGGCTACGGAGGGTGTTCAGCAGCTTGTGGGTCTAAGGATGCTGCTAAAACTAACCAGGCTCCCACCACGGCTGACCCACTCCCCGCCCCGCCCCGCAGCCCTGCGTGGGACTGTCCCCCCATCCTCCACCATGGCTGGCCCCACTGACCGCCTAGCCCTGCGTGGGACTGTCCCCCCATCCCCCCCATCCCTGCGTGGGACTGTCCCCTCATTCCCCCCCAAGGCCTGCGTGGGACTGTGCCCCCATCCCACAAAATGGCCAGCCCCACCGCCCCCACAGCCCTGTGTGGGACTGTCCCCCCATCCTCCACCATGGCTGGCCCCACTGCCCCCTCAGCCCTGCGTGAGACTGTCCCCCCATCCCCCACCATGGCTGGCCCCACTGCCCCCCCCAGCCCTGTGTGGGACTGTCCCCCCATCCTCCACCATGGTTGGCCCCACTGCCCCCTCAGCCCTGCCTGGGACTGTCCCCCCATCCCCCACCATGGTTGGCCCCACTGCCCCCCCAGCGCAGTGTGGGACTGTCCCCCCATCCCCTAGGATGGGCCCCAGGCCCTGGTCTCTGCTTGCCCCAGTTCTCACAGCTCCTCTGCGCCAGGCTAGAGCCAGGGAGGAGGGTGGGGACCAGGGCAGACACAGGGGCCTGGACAGGTTGTGGCCATGGCTGGGGAAGGCTGGAGTTGGCAGCGGTGGGAATGCACAGGACGGGGTCAGGCCAAGCCAGGTCACAGCACAATCCACAGCCTGGTCTGGGCACTGATAGCAGCATTGAACAGGTCTGCTGCCAGGGCTCTGGGCAGCTCCACCCCGGGTCCGCCGGTGTCTGCAGGGGCATGTTTATGGCTCCCAAGTCCCAGCCCCACTGGGCAGGGTCCCCATGGCAATGGGGGGGGGGTCCCTGGCTCTGAGGGGGCCGCCCCCAGGGAGTAGGGTTGCCAACTTTGGTTGGATGAATTCCTAGAGATTTCATCACATGACATAATCTTTAATTAAAGATTAATCTTTAATTCCTGGGGACTCCAGGACAATCCTGGAGGGTTGGTAACACTACCAGGGAGTGGGGCAGCGGAGGGGACTCTTATGCTGACACTCAGGGGGCACTGTGGCCGGGCGCTCAGCGCTTTGGCCTGCGGTGAAACGGCCCCGGGGTTATCAGGACGGCCCAGACGCGGGGTCCCAGTGCAGCCGTTACTGTGTGAAATGCCCTTGTGAAACCTGCCCAGCGCGGCGGCGGGGAGATGCTTATCGGCAGGGACGCCCTGAGCCAGTGCGCCCCAAGAGCAGGGCAGCGATGGGGGTGGGGTGGGGGGCTGTGACTGACAGCAGTGTACCTCAGTCCCGACCCGCAGCCCCTGCTAGCCCGTCCCTAGGCACACGCCCAGCTCTGCCGGTGCCCCTCAATCCCAACCCGCACACCCCAGCCCTGGGCTCCCTGGCATGGATTCACAGGGTATAGGTTATGCCTGTCCCCGGTCTCCTGGGTCTGCCTCTTCCTGCCCAACCCCCACAAGGGGTCACGCTTTTCCCCACGGACAGGCCACACGGCTCCAGCCTCCAGCCCTCCTGCTTCTCCCGCTAGCGCCACCCGGTGGGGCACCGCGTCCTGTGTTAGCATCAGCACCGGGCAGCCTTGCCCTAGGCGGGCCAGCTTCGCTTGGCACAGAGACCGAGTTCAGTCTGGCAGCAGCCAGGGCTCCAGCTACGTCCCTTTGCCAGTCAGGCCTGGTCTACGCTTAAAACACTGGCACAGCTACGTCAGGGAACCCGGCGCAGCTGTGCTGGCACAAGCCCCAGAGTGGACTCAGCTACGTCGATGGACGGGTGTTGCCGTTGGCCCAGCGAACGCCGTTCAGGGAGATGGCATCCCTACAGCAGCAGGAAAAGCTCCTCCTCCGGCCTGCGCTGTGTCTACCCCGGGAGCTGTGCTGGCACAGATTGGGTAGTGTAGACACAGCCTCTGTTCCAAGCCGAGCTCCTGTGTGTCTGGGAACCTTGTCCTGATAATGCTGGTTCCTGACCCCTCCTGTCCAGGGTCCCCTGCTGTGCTCACCCAGGCCTACACCCCAAATTTAGATCCACCTAGCTACGCCACTCTGTGTGTGTGTGTGTGTGTGTGTGAGAAAAGCACCCCCCCCCCCCCCGAGCGCCACAGCTAGGCCGACCTAACCCCCAGTGTAGACGCGGCTAGGGAGACAGAAGAAAGATTCCACCCATCTAGGTACAATCGCCGGAAGCAGTGATGGTGTTTGTCCCGGGAGGCTCCAACAGCAACTCCAGGGCCTCTGCCAGTGAGCTCCCACATATGATACCTGCCAGGTCACACTGTACGGAGGACAGTGAGCAGGACGGAGCAGCTGATGCCAGGCGAGCCAGATCTGGCTTTCAGGGGACCTCTCGCTGCCTTGGTCCCCTCTGCGATTGCCTGGATCATAGCCATAGGCACTTGGGTTTTACACCCATTCCGCCTGCTGGGGCCGCTGGCTGGTACAGTCAGTCATTGGCTTGGCCATTGTCTCCTCTCTTGGCACGTGATAGTTGCAGCCAGCTCGTCATGGCATATTCTTACCACCCCAGCCAGTTACCGTCCCAAAGGCCTTGTGACTATGGCTCTGTGACAGGAGGAGAATGAGAACCCCTTGGCACCCAGCGGGTGGCCATGCCAAGGCCAATGGGGGAATGGAGATGCCTGCTCCCGAGAAAAGTATTACAGACAATTCTCACTTTTGACACACTCCCTCGCACACCCAGCCCTGCAGCCTTCCCTCAAACCCAACCCACGGACCCTGCATGCTCTGAGGACACAGTGCTGAGGAGCTGAGACTGGACATGCTTGCTGCATATCACAGGCTCTGCAGCCCTGGGCCAGAAGGATGGGAACACCTGCTAACATGCAGGGAGCAGCTGAGACCTCTCCGAGCTATTGTTTCAGGCTGTTTTCATCTCCAGAGGGCATTCTTCAGCTGAGAGTGTCCCATTGGGAGATGGGCCCCATTCATAGAATATCAGGGTTGGACAGGACCTCATCTAGTCCAACCCCCTGCTTAAAGCAGGACCAATCCCCAGACAGATTTTTACCCCAGTTCCCTAAATGGCCCCCTCAAGGATTGAACTCACAACCCTGGATTTAGCAGGCCAATACTCAAACCACTGAGCTATCCCTCCCCCCATTCTGATCTTGCAGTACTGCAGAGAGCTGTGTACAGCCCCTTCAGCGCTCCTGTCAGCCTGGTGCCAGACAGGCTGTAGTTTGCGGCAGGACGCCTTTGCCAGTTAAAGGCCAACTCTGTGAGTCTTCTCAGAACTCCAAAATCCACCCGGAGCCATGGATTGGCTTGAAATGTGCCGGGTCTTATAGGCACATAGGGCAGGGCGAGCAACCCAAATTTGGTGGCGTTGGCCTGAGGGGTTGCTGAGATACAGCTCCCCCCTCCCCCCGAAAAAAGCCAGCATTTCATAAAGTTCACAGGTTCAGGCAACTCTGAAACGGGCCCTGGGCAAGACTCTGCCAGCGAGGCGGAGCCGAGTGGGGAAAAGCCGCCTCCATCCAGGGTGTGGGGTTTGGCCTCTCACTGGGATGTGAGCAGGGCAGATCAGCCAGAATGGGTGGAAACTATTTTGGAAGAGAAGCTAAATGACACATGGGAATGCTCACGGGGTGCTAGCAGGGGCGAGAGGGTTGTGACTGCGGCGAGAGGTGGGGTATTATGGGGAGGGGTGCATGGGTGGTAGGGGAGGAAAGGGGCTCAGGTGAGGGGTGAGGATGGGAGGGGCTCTGAGAGGCTCTGTCCGTCTGCGGGTACCTGAGCCCCTCATCGCTGCCCCCCATGTGAGCTGGGATAGGGGACGGGAGGGGAAAACTGAGGGGCTCAGGAACGTCTGAAAAGCAGGAAATGGCCCATTCGGACACACACCACCCCTGTGGGAGGTGGGGGGCCAGCTGGAGTGGGGGGGAGAGGGGCCGGGTTTGGAGGAGGGGCCTGGGCTGGGGCAGCGTGGTTGCAGCAGGGGCAGGCACCCCACCGAGGGTGGAGAGCGAAGTGGGGGCCCCACACCCTGTGCAGCTCGGGCGGCAGCGGGTGGCCCCGAAATGAGCAGCTGCCTGTGACAGGTGCACGCAGCAGCCGAGAGCAGGAGACAGCCGGGGCCACCGCTTTCGTGTTCAGGGCCTCTGCAGAGGCAGCGAATGGCGTCCTGGGCTGGGCAGGGGAGAGGTGTGGGCAAGGTTGGGGGGCTTCCTGCGGCAGGGCAGGGGGTGGAGAAGGCGAGAGACCCCCTCCCCACACACACACACACTTTCGCAGCTGCAGTGACAACCGGGTCATCAAACTGCCACGGTTCGGGGCCAGCCGTGTGCCAGGTGCTGCACATACAACCATCAAGAGACAGCCCCTACCCGAAAGAGTTCACAGTCTGAATAGAGAAGGGTGGGGAGGGGAAACTGAGGCATGGGGCTGGGATGTGACTGGTCCATGGTCACATGACAGGTGGGTGCAAAGCCAGGCGAAGAACCCAGGTGTCCTGATTCCCACCTGCTGTCCTGCCCACTGAGCCAGCTAAGCCCCTCTTAACCTCCCCACTTAACAATTCTCCCAGGATGCACCAGGCCAAGGCCCAGCCTGACCCGGCTGCTCTCTGGGCAGGTGCCAGGAGGTGCAGGGGTAACCCCGGTGCTCATAGCCCTGGGGACAACTCGCCTGCGGGGGGAGGGGGGGCGCAGATGTTCCATCATTCGGAGTCTTTCAGTCCAGCCTCTCTCCAGAGGCTGCGCTCTGGCTCCGTCGGGGCGGGAGGCAGGAGCCCCAGGGCAGGGCCGGTGCCCGGTGTGACACAGGAGCGCAGACAGACGGCACAATGGGCTGTCGGCTCTTGGAGTCTAGGAAGCTCTGCTGGGACTAAAGGCAGCTCTTGGCAGAGCCCCCAGCTCAGCCCCCACTAGGGGCCCTCAGATTCTCCAGGGGGTTGGAAGCGGGGTTCATGGGGCCCGATGAACTCTGCAAGGGGCATCAGTGTGTGTGGGGGGGCACTATAGAAAGTGGGGGGAGCCCATTTGTGCCCCAGGGCTCAGCACTGGCCAGTCCCACTCCAGACTCGGGGGTCCCAGCGCCCCTGCTCACCGCAGGAAGGGAAGGGCCACGCTCCAGGCTCTGGGTGATCACCCCACTCCAGTCCCAGCCAACACTGGGCAGGGTCCCATGGCAGGGGAGGGAGTCCATGGCTCTGAGGGGCTGCCCCCCAGGGAGTGCCGGCGGGGGAGGGGAGGGAACCCCAATGCTGGCACTCACAGGATAGATGGCACCAGCCCGTTGGCTGCTAGGGTGACCACACACAAGTGTGAAAAATCGGGACAGGGGTGCGGGGTAATAGGTGTCTAAATAAGACAAAGCCCCAAATATCAGGACTGTCCCTATAAAATCGGGACATCTGGTCACCCAATTGGCTGCTGCCCCATTCCCTGTGGCCGGGCACCCAGTGCTGTGGCCTGCGGTGAAACGGCCCCAGGGGTTATTGAGACAGCCCAGATGTGGGGTCCCAGCGCGGCCGTTGCTGTGTGAAATCCTCTTGTGAAACCTGCCCAGCACCTGTGGGGAGATGCTTATCTGCAGGGACGCCCTGAGCCAGTGCGGCCTGAGAGTGGGCTGGTGATGGGGGCGGGGAGGGGCTGAGAGCAGCGTTCCTCAATCCCGACCCACAGCTCCTGCTAGCCCAGCCTTACAGTCAGGGTCTTCCTAAAGCGGGTCCCCGAGTGGCTGGGAGCCCAGCTCTCTGCTACCATCAGCAGGGGGCTGAATCCAGGACCCCCTATGGTCTATGGGGAGTTGGGGGAACTTTGTAGACCGCTCGTTTGTAAACTCCTCCGATGGCCCCTAGAGGGTGACATGGGACAGCTGGTGGGTCAGAGCCCAGGCTGGGTGTGGGGATGTCGCAAGCTGTGGGGTGCGGGGGGGGGAGGGTGAGAATAAGGGGCTGGGAGCTGATAGTGGCTCTTTCCACATCCCCAGCCTCCTGCTCCAGAGCTATATAAGGGGCTGGGATGGCTGGAGCCATTGGAGCTCGCTGAGGACCCACAGCCATCACAGAGGTGAGGGGGTTCTCTGGTGACCCCAGGGGCTATGGGTGGTGATGGGGAGCCGCTCCAGAGTGGGGTCACTCGGTCGGGGCCTGGCTCTTACAGCAGCCAGTGCTGGATGCCTTGGGAAAGTGACTGCCATAATTCACCTTTCTGTGGCAGGGGCAGATCCCTGCCTGACCCTGGGGGCTGCTCAGCTCCTGCCCTGGAGCCTGAGGTCATGAGGCCTCACTGTTGGCCCCCGAACCTGCGGTGATGCCCAGAAAGGCCTGGCACTGCTCAGGGCTCTCGGCCCCTTGTATCCTGTGGCAGGGAGTTCCACAGACTAACAGCACATGCTGGGTTCTCTCTGCCACCTTCTGTCCATAGTCAATGGATGCCCATAGCCCGTTGTCCCTGTGTTACAGGGCAGGTGAGTGACAGCTCACCTGTCTCCCCCCAGCTGAGCCAAGGCCCTGGGCTCTCTTCTTCAGCCTTGCTTGGCCCAGCCCTACCTTTGCTGGGAAAGGCTGCGTTGGTTGGAGGGTGGTCATCAGCCCAGGGGAGTTTGGTGGTAGGTCAGGGTGCAGTGGCAGGAGGTCGCTAAGTGCGGGGGGGGGGGGGGGGTCAGTTCGAGCTAAATGGAAGGAGGGGGATGGGCTCTAGGCAGGAGGGTCGGTCTGGGCTCAGTGACTGTGGGGGGGTTGGATGGGAGGTGTCAATCTGTCTCTGTCTCACAGTGGTTTGCCACGCCAGGTCTGCCCGAGATGAAGCTGTTCCTGGTCCTGGCACTTGCCCTGCTGGGGGCCGTCTCTACTCACCAGCTCCGTAAGTCCTGAGGCTCAAGTCCCCGTGGCTACAGCCCCTCCCCCACCCGGTGGGGAGCCTGACCCACAGACACTGCCCCCAATGGGAACCTCCACACCCCCAGCAGACACTGCATGGACCCCATGGGCTTGGGTCAGACCCCAGCAAGCACAGTACAGGGCTCCGTTACCCCAGACCTGTGCTCTCACTGACCCCAGCCCCACTCTGTTCCGGCCACCTGGGGCCCCTGCCCCCAATAACCTTCCACCTCACTGCAGCCCGGACACCAGGGTCCCCTGGCCCCGCAATAATCCTATGACCCTCTCCATCCGGGACACCAGGGTCCCCTGACCCCCCAGTGACACCCTGACCCTCTATCCCGGACACCTGTGTCCCCGGCCGCTAGATCTGCTCCCACCTCCAAGGATTGTTTGGGATCTGGGCTGCGTCTTGCAGCTGGAAGGGCCAATTGGTGTCTCTCGCACCCACCCTCAGATGAGGGCGCCCCGGAGCAGGAGGTACCAGCCGAGCAGGGCGAGGAGGAGCCCGGGGAGCCGGAGCCACCGTGCCCCACAGAGAGCGAGAGCTTCAGGGTGATAGTGCCTGGCCAGGGGGGCCACACCTGTCGCTATGTGTTTGTGAACAATTGCCAGACATTTTGGAGAGCCCAGGTGAGTGACGCAGGGGCACAGGTGGTGGGGAGGACTCGCAGATGGGTCAGGAAGTGGGGTGGGAGACCCATGGGGTTAGAGAATGGCACATTGGAGGGGGCACACAGGTGACGGGGGGCCCATGGGGACAGTGGAGGGGGCATAGGGCAGTGGAGGGGTGGCATAGACGTGATGGGGGGCCCATGGAGGCAGTGGAGGGGGCGTGGGGGCGGTGGAGGGGCAGTAGATAGCGGTAGGGTGGTGGAGGCAGCATAGGGGCAGTGGAGGGGCTGAAGGGGTGACATAGGGGGCATAGAAGCAGTGGATGGCACATGGGGTGGTAGTTGGTGGATGCCCCATGTCTCCCTCCCCCTCTCCCCTCAGCACTTGTGTGCCCGTTGCTACCGCGGCCGCCTGGCCTCCATCCACAACTATGCAACCAACCAGCGCCTGAGATGCACGGTGCGTGCCCGCACCAACCGGGCCCAGGTGTGGATTGGGGGCATCACCTCCCGCAGGGTAAGGAGAGTGTCTGGCCCTGCTGCCCCCGTTCCCCTACTGCCTGGGCCTGGCCCAGAATCCCCCCTCCAACTTCCCCATTATGGCCCTGCCAGCTCTGAGGCTGGCCACCCCTCCAGTGCAGAGCGGACAGCGGGATCCATCCCCTGCTGCGGCTAAGTGTGTCCCCAGCCGGGACTCTACTCAGGGCTGCCCCAGACCATCCCCTGCTTGCTCCCTGGGAGGTGGGCCTCGGCGGCTCAGGCGTGGGTCCAGCTGACCCCGGATGGCTGGGAGTCTTTTTGGGGCCCGTTGCCAGGGCAGAGGCTGGTGCCAGCACGTGTTGGGTACATCCTGCCCTAGGGCCTGACCCCCATCCCAGCGAATCCAGAACCCCTTGCTATGATCCACAGCCACCACCCGGCTCCAGTGCATGAACGGCTCCTGGCCCCAGCCCAAGCGATGGCCCCTCAGAGGTGGGGGTGGGAGGTTCCCCGCGGCCCCCTGCAGATGGGACAGCACTGATCCTAACCCAGCCCCTTCCCTCACAGCACCGGTGTCTGCGCTCCCACTGGGTCGACCACAGTCCCTGGAACTACAGCAACTGGGCCAGAGGGAACCCCTGCCGCACTGGGCGAACGTGTGTCGCCATGTGCCCTGCAGGTGAGGAGCCGGGGGGGGGGGGGGGGGAGAGCAGGGCGGAGATGGGGATCTATTCACTGCTTGAGGGAACAAGAGCCCTGGGGCAGGGGAACCAGGGATCTGTGGATCTGTGGGCAGGGGATCTGGGGTTCATGGGGCCCTGGAACAGGGGATCCAAGAGCAGGTGGGCCTGTGGGGTGTGGGACAGGGGATCCGAGGGTAGGTGGGGCTGTGGGTGTGGGGGCAGGGGATCTGGTGTTAGTGGGAATATGGGGGTCTGGGGCAAGGGATCCGGGGTTTCCTGGGGGCTGCATTCCAGGTGCCAGTTAGGAGGGCATTAACCCCTCTCTCTCTGCCAGGTGGTCAATGGAGAAGTGTGAGGTGCAGGGCTCGCATGCCCTTTATCTGTGAGTACTGAGGGGGCTGCTCCCCCCACGGGGCCCCGCTGCCCCCACCGCTCTGCTGGCCTGAGACTCCCCGCTCCGCCCTGCCGGGGGCGCCCCTGCTCCCTGGACTCGACTCTGCTCCTGGCCCTGCTCCAGCTCCCAGGAGGGGAAGCCCGCCCCTCGCTCATTGCCTGTGACTCCCTGCAATAAAAAGTGCTTCACTCATCACCCCCGGGTGTCGCTCCTTCCTGCCCCAGGACACTGAGGGCCCTGCACGCTCCATTGGGCTGGGCCGGTGGCGGGCGGGGATGGACAAAAGGTGGCCGGGGGGGGGAGGGGGCTGGGGGTTACCCCCACCCAGGGATGGAGTCAGGAGGGGGAGTTGATGCTATTACAGAGCCCACTAGCGGGGACCATGTCCAGTTCTGGGGTTCCCCTGCCCCTGGGACATTCCCAGCAAGCTAAGGGCTAAGAAACGCCCAACCAGAACGGAGCTGAGAGCTGCAGCCTCCCTGTAACGATGCTGCCTTTGGTGGGACACTACTGAGAGTATCAATTCAGGACAAATTGCTTAGAGCAGGGCAGTCACAGCCCCAGGCTGGTGGTTCTCCACCTCTAAGGCACCAAACCAGCCAGACAGAGAGGATCTCACCCCACGGGCTAACCACAAGTCACACAAGCAATTCCCTTAGACACTCCAGTTTCCCAGTATCACCACCAGTGCCACTCATTATGGGGACAAATGGTTATGAAAACCAATGCCCGAGTAAAAGAAAAAAGTTTCTCTCGATCCCACAGGACCACGCCCCAGACCCAGGTCAATATACTAATCAGATCTTACCCACAAATCACGCGGTTGTCAATCCTTTAGAATCTAAAATCTAAAGATTTATTCATAAAAAGAAAGAAATATAAATGAGAGTTAGAATTGGTTAAATGGAATCAGTTACATACAGTCATGGCAAAGTTCTTGGTTCAGGCTTGTGGCAGTGATGGACTAAACTGCAGGTTCCAATCAAGTCTCTGGAACATCCGCAGCTGGGATGGGTCCTCAGCCCTTTGTTCAGAGCTTCCGTTTGTAGCAAAGTCCCTCCAGAGGTCACAAGCAGGACTGAAGACAAGATGGAGGAGCTGCAGCAGCCTTTTATAGTCTCTTGTCACGTGGCCTCTGCTTTCTTTGATTCAAAGACAAGCTCTCCAGCACAGGGCATGGAAACCTTAGATGAGAGTTCTGTCCATAGGCATGTCCCTGCATGCCTTGCTGAGCCACAAGGTGTATCTGCAGTCTCTCAATGGGTCAGTTGTACAGCTGATGGTCCTTAACGGGCCATCAAGCAGGCTAGGCAGTGCTGATGCCAAATTGTCTGGGGGTCACCCAGAAGCATAGCACAAGTTTGAAATTACAGACCGTATAGAGCCAATACTTATAAGTTTAAATACAAAAATGATACATGCACACAGACAGCATAATCATAACCAGCAAACCATACCCTTTTCTTAGACACCTCACACGACAACCTTTGTACAATATTTGCTGCCAATATATAACAGTGGTTGCAACAATGATCTATATGGTCACAGTTTATATCAATAACATCACACCCCTGCCACAGGCCGCACCGTCAGGAAGCGTCAGCCATTTCGCTCAGCTAAGAGCAGCTTTGCGGGGACTTGCCCCTGGTCTGTGCGCCTTGTTGGGGAGAGGAGATTTCTCACAGCAGAGGCTCTTCAGTTTAGCATCCCTTTGTACAGACCCTGATACTCACGATGCCATCTGCCACTTACCTTCTGTGACAGGTTGTCACCCCGGGTGCAGTCTGGAAGCCGTGGGAACCGCTGCACCTCTGTAAGACACTCAGCTAGCCTGGCCCTTTTCTCACACTGCTTAGTTCAAGGGTTCTCAAAGTGGGGGTCGGGACCCCTCGGGGGGTCACGAGGTTACTACATGGGGGAGTCGCGAGCTGTCAACCTCCACCTCAAAACCCACTTTGCCTCCAGCATTTATAATAGTGTTAAATATATAAAAAAGTGTTTTTAATGTATAAGGGGTGTCGCACTCAGAGGCTTGCTATGTGAAAGGGGTCACCAGTACAAAAGTTTGAGAGCCACTGATCTATACGGTCCCAGTTTGTGTCAATAACGTCACAGTGGGCAAGCCCCAAGACCAGGTCAAGGCCCCTCTCCGGCCAGTCCCCATCATTGAGGTTTCATTTCAATGTGTAGCTGTGGATATTCTGTGTCCTTTCCCTAAAAAGACACCCAGAGGAAAGCTGTACATACTGACTTTCATGGATTTTGCCACCCGATGGCCGGAAGCAGTAGCTCTAAGCAACACCAGGCCTAAAAGTGTGAGCCAGGGATTGGAACACATTTTTGCCAGGGTAGGTTGGCCCTCCCACATCCTTACAGATTCGGGGACTAACTTCCTGGCAGGGACCATGAAATATCTTTGGGAAGCTCATGGGGTGAACCGCTTGGTTGCTACCCCTTACTACCATCAAACCAATGGCCTAGTGGAGAAGTTTAATGGGACTTTGGGGGTCATGATACGTAAATTCATGAATGAGCACTCCAATGATTGGGACCTAGTGTTGCAGCAGTTACTCTTTGCTACAGGGCTGTACCACATCCCAGTTTGGGATTTTCACCCTTTGAACTCGTTTATGGGGCCATTACATTTGGTAAAGCAGAAATGGGAGGGGGTTACTCTTCTCCAGGAACTAACATTTTGGACTTTGTAACCAACCTGCAAAATACCCTCAAAAACTCTCTAGCCCTTGCTCGAGAAAACCTACAGGATGCTCAACAAGAGCAAAAGGCCTGGTATGATAAACATGCCAGAGAGTGTTCCTTCAGAGTAGGTGACCAAGTCATGGTCCTGAAAGCGCTCCAGGCCAATGAGATGGAAGCGTCATGGGAGGGGCCATTTATTGCCTGAGAGTGCCTAGGAGCTGTTAATTGCCTCATAGAGGTCCCAGACCCTACCCTAAAACCTAAAGTATAGAATGTTAATTCTCTAAAGCCCTTTTATTTCCGAGAAATCAAGGTTCTTCAGTTTACAGACCAGGAGAGAGACGACACTGAGTGGCCTGAAGGAGTCTACTATGACGGAAAAAGCAACGGTGGTGTGGAAGAGGTAAGCCATTCCATGACCCCTGGGTGTAAGCAGCGACAGCAGATTAAGGAGCTGTGCACTAGCTTTGCGCCAATGTTTTCAGCCACCCCAGGAAGGACAGTACAGGCGTACCACTCCATTGACACAGGCGATGTTCACCCAATTAGAGACCAACCCTATCAGATGGCTCCTCAAGCCAAAACCGCAATAGAAAGGGAGATCAAGGACATGTTACAGATGGATGTAATCCAACCCTCTGAGAGTGCATGGGCCTCTCCAGTGGTTTTGGTTCCCAAACCAGATGGGGAAATCCGCTTTTGTGTGGACTACCGTAAACTAAATGCCGTAACTTGCCTAGAAAACTATCCAATGCCATGCACAGATGAGCTATTGGAGAAACTGGGACATGCCCAGTTCATCTCCACCTTAGAGTTAACTAAGGGGTACTGGCAAGTGCTGCTAGATGACCCCACCAAGGAAAGGTCAGCCTTCATCACCCATGTAGGGCTGTATGAATTTAATGTGCTCCCTATCGGACTGCGAAATGCACCCGCCACGTTCCAGAGACTGATAGATAACCTTGTGGCTGGATTTGGGGAATTTGCAGTTGCCTACCTTGATGATGTGGCCATATTCTGAGATTCATGGGCAGAACACCTGGAGCACCTCCAAGCTGTCTTCCAGTGCATAAGGGAGGCAGGATTAACCATTAAGGCCAAAAAGTGTCAAATAGGCCTAAACAGGGTAACGTACCTTGGACACCAGGTGGGTCAAGGTACTATCAGCCCCCTACAGGCTAAGGTAAATGCTATCCAAAATTGGCCTGTCCCTAAGTCAAGAAGCAGGTCCAATCGGGTATTACGACGATTTGTACCACACTGTACCAAATTGCCACCCGACTGACAGACCTGACCAGGAAATAACAGCCAAATGCCATTCAGTGGACTGAGAAGTGTCAGAAAGCCTTTAACCAGCTTAAGGCGGCCCTTACGTCTGACCTGTACTGAGGGCCCCGGACTTCTACCAACTGTTCGTCGTAACCACAGATGAGTCCGAGCATGGTGTAGGAGCAGTTTTAATGCAGGAAGGACCAGATCAACAATTCCATCCTGTCGTGTTTCTCAGCAAAAAACTTTCTGAGGGAAAGCCACCGGTCAGCCTCTGAAAAAGAATGTTATGCCATTGTGTATGCTCTGGAGAAGCTACGTCCATACATTTGGGGACGGCGCTTTCACCTGCAGACTGATCATGCTGCACTGAAGTGGCTTCACACAGTCAAAGAGACTAACAAAAAATTTCTTCAGTGGAGTTCAGCTCTTCAAGACTTTGATTTTGAGATACAACACATTTCAGGAGCCTCTGATGCACTCTCCTGGGAAGGTTTCCCAGAATCAGCTGGGTAAAAATGTCCCTTCATTCTAAGTCATTGTAGTCCTTGAAATGTAAAAAGTATTGTTTAGTTCTTCATGTAATTATTAGTGAAATTAGAGAGGCATGTAACTTATTAACTCTCCAGGACGAAATCCCAGCCGGTGTGGACCCGACCTGAACCAGGCTGGCCAGCACCCTCTGTAATTTGGGGGGCATGTGATAAATTAAGTGTGTGTGGGGGTAGCTCCCTTTTATGGACACCCAGCCAGCCAGTTATCTGTAAAATCCCTCTTGGTAGCTGTTCTCTGCTTGCTTTACCTGTAAAGGGTTAAAAAGTCCCCCAGATAAAGAAAAGGAAGTGGGCACCTGACCAAAAGAGCCAATGGGAAGGAAAGAACTTTTTAAAATTGGGAAAGAAACTTTGCCTTTGTCTGTTGTTCTCCAGAGAAGGAGACATGGAGCAACAATGCTATAAGCAGGAATGCTGTGTAAGGTTTGAACCAGGTATGAAAATTCATCTTCCAGACCTAGAAGGAATAATTGGGACAGGGAATGTTTAAATAGACGCAATCAGGTTTATTTCTTTATTTTGGCTTGTGGATTCCTCTGTGCAAACCCCTAGGTGCTTTTGTTTGCTTGTGACCTTTAAGCTGGACCCCAAGAAAGCTGTTCTTGGTACTTAATTTTTGGAATTGCTCTTTCAAAATCTAGCAAAAGCCTTAGCACTTTCTTCCTTTTTGTTTTTAATAAAATTTACCCTTTTTAAGTGCCAGAGTGGGGAATGAGCCTTGACACACTCAAAGACAGACAGCCAATCTCCCAGCTTCACAGGCTTGCCCCGCCCCCCTGGAGAATAAACTAGGCCCGTCGATTAATCGCAGTTAACTCACGTGATTAACTCAAAAAAATTAATCGCAATTTAAAAAGTAATCGCGATTAATCGCAGTTTTAATTGCACTCTTTAACAACAGAATACCAATTGAAATTTATTAAATATTTTGGATGTTTTTCTACATTTTCATAGATATTGTATTCTGTGTTATAATGGAAATCAAAGTGTGTATTATTTTTATTACAAATATTTGCACTGTAAAAATGTGTAAGCAGAGTCAGAATGAGCTCTCCCCTGACATCTGGTGGTGAGCTGTGGAAAAGGACTTCAGGGGCTGATCTCGTTTGCATGGGCACACCCATCCTGTCTAGCTGCTTGCCCAAATGGCCACTTTGGCTGCTGTGGGATCCCCAGTCTCTTTGTTCTTGGGGCAGGAGTAATAAAGGGTTGTTATCCTGGTTATGTGAATCAAGGACAGTAAAACTGTATTTGGCATTTTATGACTGATGCTACCCTTGGTGGGACCCTTCTGAAGGGGTCAATTCAGGACACATTGCTCAGAACAGGGCAATTACAGCCCAAGGCTGGGGTTCCTTTGCCCACCAAGGCAAACCAAACCAGCCAAACAGAGAGGACTTCGGTTTTACCCCACTGGCTAACCATAAGTCATACAAGCAATTCCCTCAGACACTCCAGATGAGAGCTAGAATTGGTTAAATGGAATCAGTTACATACAGGAATGGCAAAGATCTTGGTTCAGGCTTGTAGCAGTGATGGACTAAACTGCAGGTTCAAATCAAGTCTCTGGAACATCCGCAGCTGGGATGGGTCCTCAGCCCTTTGTTCAGAGCTTCAGTTTGTAGCAAAGTCCCTCCAGAGGTCAGAAGCAGGACTGAAGACAAGATGGAGGAGCTGCAGCAGCCGTTTATAGTCTCTTGCCATGTGGCCTTTCTTTCTTTGTCCCAAAGACAAGCTATCCAGCACAGGGCATAGAAAAACCTTCTGTCCATAGGCATGTCCCTGCATACCTTGGCATCCCTGCCCCCTGGACTAGGCTCTGTTCCCAGCCTTGCCCCAGGAGGAGCAGCCCCCATCCCCTGCTCTCCGTCATTGCCTGTGACTCCTCACAACAAAACAGCCCTTCACTCATCACCCCCGGGTGTCGCTCCTTCCTGATCCCAGACACTGAGGGCCCTGCACGCTCCATGGGGCTGAACCAGAGGGAAGGGGGGAAGGAGGTGGCCAGGCTGGGGAGAGAGGGCTGGGTCCCTAAGGGCTGCCTGTCAGCATCTGCCCTGGCTCTAGAAGATTCACCCCAAGGTGGGAACATCTGTCTGAGAGATGGGAGCCAGGGGCAATGCAGGGGTGTGTGTGTGAGAGGTGTGTGTGTGTGTGTGTGGGGGGGGGTGTTGGGTGGTTGGAGGTTGGAGGCTTTAGGGGCAGGGGTTCTCAAACTTCATTGCACCGCAACCCCCTTCTGACAACAAAAATTACTACACAACCCCAGAAGGGGGACCGAAGCCTGAGCCTGCCCAAGCCCCATTGCCCTAGGCTGTGGGCCAAAGCCAAAGCCCAAAGGCTGCAGCCCTAGGCGGGGGGCCTGTAACCTGAGCCCTGCCACCTAGGGCTGAAGCCCTCTGGCTTCGGCTTTGGCCCAGCAAGTCTAACACCAGCCCTGGCGACCCCATTAAAACGTGGTCCCGACCCACAGTTAGAGAACTGCTGCTTTAGGGAGTGCAGGGGGCTGTAGATGATGGGGGAGTACGCTGGGTGTGGGGGGTGTTGGGAGGTTGGAGGCTTTAGGGAGTGCAGGGGGCTGTAGATGATGGGGGAGTACATTGGGTGTGGGGGGTGTTGGGTGTTTGGAGGTTGGAGGCTTTAGGGAGTGCGGGGGGCTGTAGATGATGGGGGAGTACACTGGGTGTGGGGCGTGTTGGGTGTTTGGAGGTTGGAGGCTTTAGGGAGTGCGGGGGGCTGTAGATGATGGGGGAGTACGCTGGGTGTGGGGGGTGTTGGGTGTTTGGAGGTTGGAGGCTTTAGGGAGTGCAGGGGGCTGTAGATGATGGGGGAGTACACTGGGTGTGGGGCGTGTTGGGTGTTTGGAGGTTGGAGGCTTTAGGGAGTGCGGGGGGCTGTAGATGATGGGGGAGTACGCTGGGTGTGGGGGGTGTTGGGTGTTTGGAGGTTGGAGGCTTTAGGGAGTGCAGGGGGCTGTAGATGATGGGGGAGTACATTGGGTGTGGGGGGTGTTGGGTGTTTGGAGGTTGGAGGCTTTAGGGAGTGCAGGGGGCTGTAGATGATGGGGGAGTACACTGGGTGTGGGGGGTGTTGGGTGTTTGGAGGTTGGAGGCTTTAGGGAGTGCAGGGGGCTGTAGATGATGGGGGAGTACACTGGGTGTGGGGCGTGTTGGGTGTTTGGAGGTTGGAGGCTTTAGGGAGTGCGGGGGGCTGTAGATGATGGGGGAGTACATTGGGTGTGGGGGGTGTTGGGTGTTTGGAGGTTGGAGGCTTTAGGGAGTGCGAGGGGCTGTAGATGATGGGGGAGTACGCTGGGTGTGGGGGGTGTTGGGTGTTTGGAGGTTGGAGGCTTTAGGGAGTGCGAGGGGCTGTAGATGATGGGGGAGTACACTGGGTGTGGGGGGTGTTGGGTGTTTGGAGGTTGGAGGCTTTAGGGAGTGCGAGGGGCTGTAGATGATGGGGGAGTACGCTGGGTGTGGGGGGTGTTGGGTGTTTGGAGGTTGGAGGCTTTAGGGAGTGCAGGGGGCTGTAGATGATGGGGGAGTACGCTGGGTGTGGGGGGTGTTGGGTGTTTGGAGGTTGGAGGCTTTAGGGAGTGCAGGGGGCTGTAGATGATGGGGGAGTATGCTGGGTGTGGGGGGTGTTGGGTGTTTGGAGGTTGGAGGCTTTAGGGAGTGCGAGGGGCTGTAGATGATGGGGGAGTACACTGGGTGTGGGGGGTGTTGGGTGTTTGGAGGTTGGAGGCTTTAGGGAGTGCAGGGGGCTGTAGATGATGGGGGAGTATACTGGGTGTGGGGGGTGTTGGGTGTTTGGAGGTTGGAGGCTTTAGGGAGTGCGAGGGGCTGTAGATGATGGGGGAGTACACTGGGTGTGGGGGGTGTTGGGTGTTTGGAGGTTGGAGGCTTTAGGGAGTGCAGGGGGCTGTAGATGATGGGGGAGTACACTGGGTGTGGGGCGTGTTGGGTGTTTGGAGGTTGGAGGCTTTAGGGAGTGCAGGGGGCTGTAGATGATGGGGGAGTACATTGGGTGTGGGGGGTGTTGGGTGTTTGGAGGTTGGAGGCTTTAGGGAGTGCGAGGGGCTGTAGATGATGGGGGAGTACACTGGGTGTGGGGGGTGTTGGGTGTTTGGAGGTTGGAGGCTTTAGGGAGTGCGAGGGGCTGTAGATGATGGGGGAGTACACTGGGTGTGGGGGGTGTTGGGTGTTTGGAGGTTGGAGGCTTTAGGGAGTGCGAGGGGCTGTAGATGATGGGGGAGTACGCTGGGTGTGGGGGGTGTTGGGTGTTTGGAGGTTGGAGGCGAGGGGCTGTAGATGATGGGGGAGTACACTGGGTGGTGGAGTGTTGGGTGTGTTGTAAGGTCTGTGGCCTTTTTCTTTAGTAAGCAGCAGCAGCCATGAGCTAAGAAGTAGACAGTCACATCGTCCCCTTCCATCTAAATTACATCAAAACAGTGTAATATCAGGCTGTTAAGAAGTCTCCTGTCCTAATAGCACCCACCATCAGCAGCTAAAGAAACAGATCTTCAGATCTCTAAAGAAAACTTGTTCGACATGTTCTGTCTGGCAAGAAACCACTTAGCAGCAGTTGTGGTTGTGAGATCTATACGTCTATTGTTTTGCCTTTGTGGTCCCCACTTCTCTATTGTTTATCTGTAGGGTCTGTCTGGTTCTTTGATTGTTTCTGTCTGTTGCATAACTAATTTTTCAAGATTTAAATCAACTAAGGTGGTTGGGTCTGATTGGGTAAAGAATTGTTTTGTAATGGGCTAGGATTGGTGAAAAATACCGTTTTGTAGGACTTCCGTTTAAAATGATTGGGTAAGGAACAGCTAAGCAGGACTCAAGTTTCACTCACTGTATAAACTGGGGTCCAAAGGGAAGTTCTTTGAAACCTAACTCCAGGACACAGCCCAGGATCAGAGCTGCCAGATCCAACATCCTGCCAATCATAATCGTGCAGAAGCTGGAGTCCCCAGACGATCTACTCTTAACTGGCCACCAATGGTGGTGGTGTGCAGTGTAGGGTGGGCTGTGGGGGGGTGTTTGTGATGTGTTTAGGGAGAATCTCTGGCCCACCTAAACCTCCCCCACTGCAACTTGAGACCATTGCTCCTTGTTTTGTCAACTTGGCGAAAAGTCAATGGGCCAGATTCCAGCTGGTGTAAAGCATCTGTGGCTCTGTTGACCCCAACCTCCCAATGGGGCGGGTCCCACTGAGTTGCTGTGATGTGTGTGACATTCCCCTCCTCAGCTGAGCACCCAGTGCATTGGGCAGAGGCTGCTGCTTTGCTGGGGCCGGTTCCTGAGCGGCTCCAGGTCAGGTCACAGGGCCGTAGGGCATAAGACCAGAAGGGCCGATTCGGACCATCCTCTACAGTCCCAGGCATCACCCACAGCAGGGGCCCCCAGCCAGTGCTGCCCCCTGCCCAGAACACCGGGGACACCAGGTCTGGAGTGAGATCCCAGGGCCAGGAGCCCACACGGTTCACACAATGCCCCTGTCAAGGTTCCTTCCCCACTCTGAACTTTAGGGTACAGATGTAGGGACCTGCATGAAAACCTCTAAGCTTCTCTACCAGCTTAGATCTGCTTTTGCTGCCACCACTCCCAATGTGCTAACTCCCTTCCCTGGGTAGCCTTGAGAGACTCTTCCACCAATTCCCTGGTGAACACTGATCCAAAACCCCTTGGCTCTTAAAACAAGGAGGAATTAATCATTCCCCCCGCCTTCCCTTTCCCCCCACCCAATTCCTGGTGAGTCCAGATCAATCCCCTTGGATCTTAGAACAAGGAAAAATCAATCAGGTTCTTAAAAAGAAGGCTTTTAATTAAAGAAAGAAAGGTAAAAATCATCTCTGTAAAATCAGGATGGAAAATAACTTTACAGGGTAATCAAACTTAAAGAGCGCAGAGGAACCCCCTCTAGCATTAGGTTCAAAGTTACAGCAAACAGAGATAAACACTCTAGCAAAAGGACAGGTTTCAGAGTAGCAGCCGTGTTAGTCTGTATCTGCAAAAAGAACAGGAGTACTTGTGGCACCTTAGAGACTAACAAATTTATTTGAGCATAAGCTTTCGTGCCCACGAAAGCTTATGCTCAGATAAATTTGTTAGTCTCTAAGGTGCCACAAGTACTCCTGTTCTTTTTACTCTAGCAAAAGGTACATTTACAAGATGAGAAAACAAAGATAAAACTAACACGCCTTGCCTGGCTGTTACTTACAAGTTTGAAATATGAGAGACTTGTTCAGAAAGATTTGGAGAGCCTGGATTGATTTCTGGTCCCTCTTAGTCCCAAGAGCGAACAACCCCCAAAACAAAGAGCACAAACAAAAGCCTTCCCCCCACCAAGATTTGAAAGTATCTTGTCCCCTTATTGGTCCTTTGGGTCAGGTGTCAGCCAGGTTACCTGAGCTTCTTAACCCTTTACAGGCAAAAGGACTTTGGAGTCTCTGGCCAGGAGGGATTCCACAGTATTGTACACAGAAGGACTGTTACCTTTCCCTTTATAATTATGACAGCCCCTCAATCCCTTCCCACCCCCACTGCTGTCCCAGCCCCCCCACAGCTCAGTGCCACACCTCAGAGCCAGCCCAGCCCAGCCCTCTTGGATGCACCCTCTACCACCAGCGGTGAACTGTGGAGAGCCCAGGTGATGCCCCTCAATCCCAACCTGCAGCCCCCTGCTAGCCCAGCCCTGGGGTCCCCCTCTGCCAGCTCTGCCGGTGCCCCTCAATCCCGAACCGCAACCCTCTGCTAGCCCAGCCCTGAGCTCCCCACCCAGCTCTGCCGGTTCCCTTCAATCCCGAACCGCAGGCCCCTGCTAGCCCAGCTCTGGGCTCCCCTGATCATAGCTCTGCCGGTGCCCCTCAATCCTGACACACAGCCCCCTGCTAGCCCAGCCTTACATCCTGGGCCTCTCTAAAGCGGGTCCCCGAGTGGCTGGGAGCCCAGCTCTCTGCTACCATTAGGAGGGAGGTGAACCCAGAACCCTGTATGGTCTATGGTGAGTTGGGGGCTCTTTGTAGACTGCTGGTTTGTAGACCACTCCCTCCAATGTGGGAGGGGGATAGCTCAGTGGTTTGAGCATTGGCCTGCTAAACCCAGGGTTGTGAGCTCAATCCATGAGGGGGCCAGTCAGGGATCTGGGGCAAAAATCTATCTGGGGATTGGTCCTGCTTTGAGCAGGGGGTTGGACTAGATGACCTCCTGAGGTCCCTTCCAACCCTCATATTCTATGATTCTATGATGGCCCCTAGGAGGAGACATGGGGCAGCTTGTGGGTCACAGCCCAGGCTGGGTGTGAGGGTGTTACAAGCTGCACGGAGGGGGAAGCACAAGGGACTGGGAGCTGATAGCGGCTCTTTCCCCATCCCCAGCTTCCTGCTCCAGCCCCATATAAGAGGCTGTGATGGCTGGAGGAGGAAGTCCGAGATGAGAGGTGAGGGGGTAGGGGCGCTAAGTGCAGGGGGTCAGTCTGGTCTCTGAGGATGGCTGGGGGTCAGTGTGGGCTCCATGGGGGGTGGCTCTAGGCAGTGACTAGCTGTATGTGGGTGGGGGGGTGTCAATCTGTCTCTGTCTCATGGTGTCTCCTCCCAGGTCTGCCTGAGATGAAGCTGTTCCTGGCGCTCGCCCTGCTGGGGGCCGTCTCTAGTCGCCGTCTCTGTAAGTCCTGGCACCCCCTGGATGGAGCCCCTCCCTCAGCCCTGGGAGTAGCCTGACCCACAGGCCACTGCCCCCAAAGGGGACCCCCTAGAGAAGGCTACTGCATGGGCCCCATGGGCTTGGGTGAGACCCCAGCATGGACAGCACAGGGCTCAGTTATCCCCAGACCTGTGCTCTCACTGACCCCCAGCTCTGCTGCATTCTGGACACTGGGTCCTCCGACCCCCATCCTTTTCTGTCCTGGCACCTGGGTCCCACATTCCCCCACTGATCCCCAGCCGTGATATATCTCAGACCCAGACGCAGTGTACGTGCCCCCCAGCCCCTGCCGTTGTACCCCCTGGTCCCTGCAGCCATGGGGGCATCTCCCCTCTCCCCGGTCGTTTGCAGTCTGGGGTGCACCATGGGGCTGGAAGGGCCCATTGGTCTCTCTCGCCCGCCAGCTGAGGGCGCCCTGGAGCAGGAGGTACCAGCGGAGCAGGGCAGCTCCGTTCTGGAGGAGGAGCCAGGGAAGGGCAAGAGCTTCATGGGGAGAGGTGCACTGGGCCAGAGGCTTCGTTACACAGTGGTGATCCAGGACCAGACCTTTCATGGGGCCATGGTGAGTAGAGGGGGAAGGGGGCAGGGAAAGGTGGTGCATGGGGGCAGTGGATGGTCTATTGGGCTGACAGATGGTGTGTGGGAGTGGTGGATAGGATGTGGTGGATGGGATGCATGGAGCAATGAATGTGCCATGAGGCTGGCTCATGGTGCGTGGGGTTGGTGGATGGTGTGTGGGGCTGGCGGACGGAGCATGGGGGGCAGCAGAGGATATATGGATCTGGTTCATGGTGCGTGTGGGCAGTGGAGGGTGTGTGGGGCTGGCGGACAGTGCATGGGGGGCAGCAGAGAATACATGGATCTGGCTCATGGTGCATGGGGATGGTGGATGGTGTGTGGGGCTGGCGGACGGCGCATGGGGGCAGCAGAGGATACATGGATCTGGCTCATGGTGCGTGTGGGCAGTGGAGGGTGTGTGGGGCTGGCGGACGGCGCATGGGGGGGCAGCAGAGGATACATGGATCTGGCTCATGGTGCGTGTGGGCAGTGGAGGGTGTGTGGGGCTGGTGGACGGCGCATGGGGGCAGCAGAGGATACATGGATCTGGCTCATGGTGCGTGTGGGCAGTGGAGGGTGTGTGGGGCTGGCAGACGGCGCATGGGGGCAGTGAAGGGTGTGTGGGGCTGGCGGACGGCGCATGGGGGGCACCAGAGGATACATGGATCTGGCTCATGGTGCGTGTGGGCAGTGGAGGGTGTGTGGCGTGGCTGACAGGGGCAGTGGATGTTGCATGAGGCTGGAGGATAGGGTGTGGGGGCAGAGGATGATGCATGGGGCTGGATCATGGTGTGGGGGGGGGGTGGTGTGTGGGCCTGGAGGACAGGGTGTGGCGGGCGCTGAACGGTGCGTGGGACTGGCTCATGGGGTGTTGGGGCGGTGGATGGTGCATGGGGCTGGAGGACAGGGGGCAGCAGATGATGCGTAGGGCTGGAGGATGGGGGGCAGTCGATGGTGCATGTGGCAGCAGGCGTGGGCCAGTCTGTGGCTGCACCCCACCCTCTCTCTCCCCGCAGAGTGAGTGCAGACGGATCTTCCACGGCCACCTGGCCTCCATCCACAGCAACTCGGCCAACGAGCAACTGCGCAGTGCAGCGCACTCCTACACCAAGCAGGGCCAGGTGTGGGTCGGGGGCGTCACCTCCTCCTCGGTAAGGAGATCATCTGGCCCTGTTGCCCCATCCACCCCTGCCTGGGCCTGGCCCAGGGCCCCCCAAACTCCCTATTATTGGAGGATGACCCATCCCCCACTGCAGCTCTGTATCTTGAGCCAGGACCCCACTCTGGGCAACCCCAGGCCAAGCCCCGCCCGCCCCCTGTGAGGCAGCCCTGGGGGACTCTGGCCGTTCGGGGCTTTGTCCCAGCCCTCTCTGTGGCCGGGAGTCTCCTCGGGGCCCGTTGACCTTGGCTGCCCATGAGGTGCCTGGGGCCGGTGCCAGAGCACAGACTGGTGCCAGTGTGTGCTGGGTGTGCCCTGCCCCCCACCCAGTGAGCCCGCAGCCCCTGGCTATAGCCCCTGGACTCCGCCGGCTCAGAGATGGCCCCAGCCCCTTGGGAAGGTCCCCGGGGTGCCCTGAAAATGGGGCAACACTGATCCGACTCAGCCCCTCCCCTTGCAGGGCGGACGCTCATTCTCCCGCTGGATGGACTTCACCCCCTGGAACTACACCAACTGGGCCCCCAGTAACCCCAGCCGCTCTGAGCAAACCTGTGTCGCCCTATGCACCGCAGGTCAGGGACCACTGGGGCTAGGTGGGGCCCTGGGGGCTGGGGTGGCGGGGGGAGCCCGGGTTAGGTGAGGCCCTGGGGGCTGGGGCGGAGGGGGTGTGTGTGGAACGGGGCTAGGTGGGACCCCAGGCTGGGGGGAGTTGGGCCTAGGTGGGGCCCCGGGGCCTGGGGCCAGGGGGAGACGGGGATAGGTGGGGCCGGTGGGAGCCGCGGTTTGCTTGGTGCCAGTTGCCGGGCGGGCGGGCACTAACCCTTCTCTCTCTGCCAGGTGGTCATTGGAGAAGCATCAGCTGCCAGACTCGCCTGCCCTTTATCTGCGAGTACTGAGGGGGCTGCTCCCCCCACGGGGTCCTGCTGCCCGCACCGCTCTGCTGGGACTAATTGTTATGCCCTGCCGGAGGCGCCCCTGCTCTCTGGACTTGGCTCTGCTCCCAGCCTTGCCCCATCTCCCCAGGACGGGCAGCCCCTGTCCCCTGTTCTCGGTCATTGCCTGTGACTCCCGGCAATAAAACAGCGCTTCACTCATCACCCCCGGGTGTCGCTCCTTCCTGCCCCGAGACACTGAGGGCCCTGCACGCTCCATGGGGCTGAACCAGAGGGAAGGGGGGAAGGAGGTGGCCAGGCTGGGGAGAGAGGGCTGGGTCCCTAAGGGCTGCCTGTCAGCATCTGCCCTGGGTCTAGCAGCTTCACCCCAAGGTGGGAACATCTGTCTGAGAGATGGGAGCCAGGGGCAATGCAGGGGTGTGTGTGTGAGAGGTGTGTGTGTGTGTGTGGGGGGGTGTTGGGTGGTTGGAGGTTGGAGGCTTTAGGGGCAGGGGTTCTCAAATGTCATTGCACCACGACCCCCTTCTGACAACAAAAATTACTACACGACCCCAGGAGGGGGACCGAAGCCTGAGCCTGCCCAAGCCCCATTGCCCTAGGCTGTGGGCCAAAGCCAAAGCCCAAAGGCTGCAGCCCTAGGCGGGGGGCCTGTAATCTGAGCCCTGCCACCCAGGGCTGAAGCCCTCTGGCTTCAGCTTCAGCCCAGCAAGTCTAACACCAGCCCTGGTGACCCCATTAAAACGTGGTCCTGACCCACAGTTTGAGAACGGATGCTTTAGGGAGTGCGGGGGGCTGTAGATGATGGGGGAGTACGCTGGGTGTGGGGGGTGTTGGGTGTTTGGAGGTTGGAGGCTTTAGGGAGTGCGGGGGGCTGTAGATGATGGGGGAGTATGCTGGGTGTGGGGGGTGTTGGGTGTTTGGAGATTGGAGGCTTTAGGGAGTGCAGGGGGCTGTAGATGATGGGGGAGTACGCTGGGTGTGGGGGGTGTTGGGTGTTTGGAGGTTGGAGGCTTTAGGGAGTGCGGGGGGCTGTAGATGATAGGGGAGTATGCTGGGTGTGGGGGGTGTTGGGTGTTTGGAGATTGGAGGCTTTAGGGAGTGCAGGGGGCTGTAGATGATGGGGGAGTACACTGGGTGTGGGGCGTGTTGGGTGTTTGGAGGTTGGAGGCTTTAGGGAGTGCAGGGGGCTGTAGATGATGGGGGAGTACACTGGGTGTGGGGGGGTGTTGGGTGTTTGGAGGTTGGAGGCTTTAGGGAGTGCAGGGGGCTGTAGATGATGGGGGAGTACACTGGGTGTGGGGGGTGTTGGGTAGGTTTACCATACGTCCGGTTTTTCCCGGACATGTCTGGCTTTTTGGTAATCAAACCCCCGTCCGGGGGGAATTGCCAAAAAGCCGAACATGTCCGGGAAAAATACCGCTGGCCGGGCACTTCCCCTCCCGTGGCTGCTGTGCTCCTCCCCTGACTCTTCGGCTCTGTTTAAGAGCCGAGCTGCCCGAGCGCTACCGGCTTCGGGCAGCCCCCATGCCTCCGGACCCTGAGCCGCCGGCCAGGCACTTCCCCTCCCGGGCTCCGGGGGCTCAGGGTCCAGAGGCACGGGGGCTGCCCGAAGCCGGTAGCGCTTGGGCAGTTCGGCGCTTACAGAGCCCAGGAGTTCAGGGAGCCCAGCAGCCGCCGGAGCCCGGGAGGGGAAGTGCCCGGCTGGGGGCGCAGGGTCCGGAGGCATGGGGGCTGCCCGAAGCCCGAGCGCTACCGGCTTCACGGTTTGCCGGGCAGCCTCCAGACCCTGCGCCCCCGGCTGGGCACTTCCCCTCCCGGGCTCCAGCTGCGCTGGGGAAGCGCCGGCCGGGGGCGCAGGGTCTGGGGGCTGCCCGGCAAACCGTGAAGCCGGTAGCGCTCGGGCAGCCCTTTTCGCGTGGCTGGGAGGGAGGAGGGTGAGTTAGGGCGGGGACTTTGGGGAAGGGGGGGGGGATGGGCGGAGTGGGGGCGGGGAATGGGCAGAGTGGGGCGGGGCCGGGGTTGGGAAAGGGGTGGGGCCAGGGCCGGTGGAGTGTCCTTTTTTTTTATTTTTTAAATATGGTAACCCTAGTGTTGGGTGTTTGGAGGTTGGAGGCTTTAGGGAGTGCGGGGGGCTGTAGATGATGGGGGAGTACACTGGGTGTGGGGGGTGTTGGGTGTTTGGAGATTGGAGGCTTTAGGGAGTGCGAGGGGCTGTAGATGATGGGGGACTACGCTGGGTGTGGGGGTGTTGGGTGTTTGGAGGTTGGAGGCTTTAGGAAGTGCGGGGGGCTGTAGATGATGGGGGAGTACGCTGGGTGTGGGGGGTTTTGGGTGTTTGGAGGTTGGAGGCTTTAGGGAGTGCGGGGGGCTGTAGATGATGGGGGAGTATGCTGGGTGTGGGGGGTTTTGGGTGTTTGGAGGTTGGAGGCTTTAGGGAGTGCGGGGGGCTGTAGATGATGGGGGAGTACACTGGCCCGTAGGGTTACCATACGTCCGGATTTCCCTGGACATGTCCAGCTTTTTGGTACTCAAATCCCCGTCCGGGGGGAATTGCCAAAAAGCCGGACATGTCCGGGGAAATAGGGAGGCATAAGCCAGCGTCCGCCCGGCCCCAGCACGACCCGCCGGGTCCGCAGCGCAGCCCAGACGCCCGGCTACATTGTAGCGAGCTCGGGCGGGGGAAGGGGGGGTGCAGCCGCAGAAGGCGGCGGAGCGGCCGCTGCTGCCCCCACAGGCCGGGCGGACCACGCGCCCCAGCCGAGCCTGCAGGACCACGGGGAGGCCTGGCCCAGCCAGCGGCTCGGGCTTCCCTCGCGGGCGGGGACTCCCCAGCCACTGGGGGACCCTTCCTGCGGCCCCGTTGTCCCGCGCGGCAGGAAGGAGGCTGCGGCGTGGGGCGGGGAGTGCGGCGTGTCCCGGGGCTGCAGGGACCCGCGCTGTCCCGGTCGCTGCTGAGCGTCTGAAGCCCACGCCAGGCAGAGGCTGCCGGGGGAGCGGGGGAGCAGGGCAGGCGGGGGGATGCAGAGGCTGCAGGGGTGGGGGGGGGGTGCAGGGGCTGCAGGGCGAGTGGGGAGCAGGGCAGGCAGGGGCAAAGAGGCTGCAGGGGGGGCGGGGGGGTGCAGGGGCTGCAGGGCGAGTGGGGAGCAGGGCAGGGAGGGGCATAGAGGCTGCAGGGGGCACAGGGGCAGGGCAGGCGGGGGGGTGCAGAACCCCAATGCCGGCACTCAGGGAGTAGATGGCACCAGCCCGCTGGCTGCTGCCCCGTTCCCTGTGGCCAGGCACCCAGCGCTGTGGCTTGCGGTGAAACAGCTCCGGGGTTATCAGGACGGCCCGGACGCCGCGTCCCAGCGCGGCCGTTACTGTGTGAAATGCCCTTGTGAAACCTGCCCAGCACGGAGGGGAGATGCTTATTGGCAGGGACGCCCTGAGCCAGTGCGCGGCTAGTCCTGGGGGGAGGGGCAGGGGGATGTGTGTGGGGAGAGGAGAGCAGGGGCATGCGACTGACAGCGGCGCTTCTCAGTCCTGACCCGCAGCCCTGGCTAGCCCTGGCCTACCCCACCCCACAGCTCTGCCGACGTGCCTCTGACATGCAGCACCCTGCGGCATTGGGCACTGAGGAATTGCCAAGTCAATGAGCTGGGTCCTTCCAGCCCACTGCCCGCTGTGCCATGCTGCCCACTACCAGGCAGGGCCCTGCCCCGGGGGTGGGAGTGTGTTGAGGCCCCCAGAGAAGGCAGTCCCCATCCTTCAGCCTGTGGAATTGGCCAAATCACAAACTACACCAGTGCTGTAAGGGACGTGTCAGCCCCAGAATCTCGCATCTGACAAAATGGGGCATCGGCCCAGCTGGGGTCAATGGGCCGGAGCCCAGCTGGTGTAAAGCATCTTTAGCTCTATTGACCCCAACCTCCCAATGGGGCGGGTCCCACTGAGTTGCTGTGATGTGTGTGACATTCCCTCCCACACCTGGGCACCCAGTGCATTGGGCAGAGGCTGCTGCTCTGCCGGGGCCGGTTCCTGAGCGGCTCCAGGTCAGGCCACAGGGCCGTAGGGTTTAAGACCAGAAGAGCCGATTCGGACCATCCGCTACAGTCCCAGGCATCACCCACAGCAGGGGCCCCCAGCCAGTGCTGCCCCCTGCCCAGAACACCGGGGACACCAGGTCTGGAGTGAGATCCCAGGGCCAGGAGCCCACATGGCTCACACAATGCCCCTCAATCCCTTCCCACCCCCACTGCCGCCCCAGCCCCTCCCACCCCCCACAGCTGCGCCACACCTCAGAGCCAGCCCAGCCCATCCCTCTTGGATGCACCCTCTACCACCACCGGTGAACTGTGGAGAGCCCAGGTGATGCCCCTCAATCCCAACCTGCAGCCCCCTGCTAGCCCAGCCCTGGGCTCCCCCTCTGCCAGCTCTGCTGGTGCCCCTCAATCCCGAACCACAGCCCCCTGCTAGCCCAGCCCTGGGCTCCCCTGACCACAGCTCTGCCGGTTCCTGTCAATCCAGACCTACAGCCCCCTGCCAGCCCAGCCCTGGGCTCCCCCCGCCCCACCAGCTCTGCCGGTCCCCTTCAATCCCAACCCACAGCCCCCTGTTAGCCCAGCCCTGGGCTCCCCTGACCACAACTCTGCCGGTGCCCCTCAATCCTGACCCACAGCCCCCTGCTAGCCCAGCCCTTGGCTCCTCCCCCCCAGCTCTGCCGGTGCCCCTCAATCCTGACCCACAGCTCCCTGCTAGCCCAGCCTTTACATCCTGGGCCTCTCTAAAGCGGGTCCCCGAGTGGCTGGGAGCCCAGCTCTCTGCTACCATTAGGAGGGGGAGGTAACGATGCTGCCTTTGGTGGGACACTTCTGAGAGTATCAATTCAGGACAAATTGCTTAGAGCAGGGCAGTGTCAGACCCAGGCTGGTGGTTCTCCACCTCTAAGGCACACCAAACCAGCCAGATAGAGAAGACTTTGGTTTTACCCCACTGGCTAACCATAAGTCACACAAGCAATTCCCTTAGACCAGTGGTCCCTAACCTTTCAGAGTGGCGGGCGCCGGACGACTAGCCGCCGAAATGCCGCCGAGAAGCGGCAACATCAAGAAGCGCCGCCGCCGAAATGCCATCGAGAAGCAGCATCATCAAGAGGCGTCGCCGCCGGAATGCCGCCGAGAAGCAGCGGCATTTCAGTGGCGACGCTTCTTGATGTTGCCACTTCTCGGCGGCATTTCAGTGGCTGCTTGTCCGGCGGCCGTGCTCCTTGGCGGCGGGGTGCTCTCGTCAGTAGGCGGGCACACATAGATGCCCCGGCGGGCTCCATGGCACCCGCGGGCACCACGTTGGGGACCACTGCCTTAGACACTCCAGTTTCTCAGTATCACCACCAGTGCCACTCGTTATGGGGATGAATGGTTATGAAAACCAATACCCCAGTAAAAGAAAAAAGGTTCTCCTGATCCCAAAGGACCAAACCACAGACCCAGGTCAATATACAAATCAGATCTTACTCACAAATCACGCTGTTGCCAATCCTTTTGAATCTAAAATCTAAAGGTTTATTCATAAAAGGAAAAAGACAGAGATGAGACGTAGAATTGGTTAAATGGAATCAGTTACATACAGTAATGGCAAAGTTCTTGGTTCAGGCTTGTAGCCAGGGGCGGTTCCAGGCACCAAGGCAGCGGTATGTAGGTTGGGAGGTGTTTATCTGTCTCTGTCTCATGGTGTCTCCCCCAAGGTCTGCCTGAGATGAAGCTGTTCCTGGCACTCGCCCTGCTGGGGGCCGTCTCTAGTCGCCGTCTCTGTAAGTCCTGGCGCCCCCTGGATGGAGCCCCTCACTCAGCCCTGGGGGTAGCCTGGCCCACAGGCCACTGCCCCCAAAGGGGACCCCCTACGGAGGGCTACTGCATGGGCCCTATGGGCTTGGGTGAGACCCCAGCATGGACAGCACAGGGCTCAGTTATCCCCAGACCTGTGCTCTCACTGACCCCCAGCCCCACTGCATTCTGGACACTGGGTCCTCCGACCCCCACCCTTTTCTGTCCTGGCACCTGGGTCCCCCAGTCCCCACTGACCCCCAGCCATGCTTTGTCTCAGACCCAGGCCCAGTGTACATTCCCCCCAGCCCCTGCCGTTGTACCCTCTGGTCCATACCGCCATGGGGGCACCTCTCCTCTCCCCGGTCATTTGCAGTCTGGGGTGCACCATGGGGCTGGAAGGGCCCATTGGTCTCTCTCGCCCTGGTGCCCTGGAGCAGAAGGTACAAGCCAAGCAGGGTAGCTCCATTCTGGAGGAGCCTGGGGAGCCGGAGCCACTGTGACCCGGGGAGGACAAGAGCAGGTTGGACAAACACCTTTCAGGGATGGTCTAGATAATACTTAGTCCTGTCTTGAGTGCAGGGGACTGGACTAGATGACCTCTCACGGTCCTGTCCAATTTTATGATTCTATGATCTACAGCCCCCCACACTCCCTAAAGCCTCCAACCTCCAAACACCCAGTGTACTCCCCCATCATCTACAGCTCCCCGCACTCCCCAAATCCTCCAAACTCCAAAAACTCAACACTCCCCTTCCCAAACAGGGGTCGCTGTCTCAGTATAAAGCACCATTACGCTGGTCTGGCTCTGACAGGTACAACAAGAGCCCGGACACACCTTACAGAACGAAGTTGAACCTCATTGAATTAAGTGTCAGTATTTTGGGAGGCCGGTGTGTTGAAAATGAAAATGTTTCTGCCTTATTGGGAGATGGCATAGAGGGAAGGCCACGACTAATGCAATCGTGGGAAGACATTAGGGACGTCAAAGGACTTTTGGGGACAATACGTCTGAAGTGGATTTGCTGGGAAATCCACAGAACGGAAAGAAAATGCGAATGACCCACCTCAACCCCCTCCTTTTGCAGCAGCACGGTGAGCAGCGACCCAGTGTCTGGCTGATGGCCTGGTCAGGATCTCTTCACAGGCCCAAACGGGAGCAATGACTGAGTCAGAGTCACGGGTTGTTCTCTTTCTGAGCGAAGTATGACAAATGTGTAATGCCGGGGCACCCCTGGGTGGGGGCTGCTCCCGCCAGCCCCATGCTGGAGGGGTTGAGCTCGGATGAGCTGAGTAGCAGGCATGTAGGTTCTTTTATTGGTTTGAACGTTTTCCCTGTAGTGCTTTTACCATAAGAATAAAATGTGCTGGCTTAGAAGAGCTGCGTGGTACCTTCTAACTGTGGGCAGTTACGCTGTTGTTAGCCGATGGAGAGAGAGCAAGCAGGCCGACTTAGGCCGTCTGTTCCTGAAAGGATCGGCCAGGACACATGTGAAGGGGAAAGGTGGGGAGAGCGCTCCTTGCTGGGGGACGACTCCCTTCCCTGGGGTGCCTCTCTCTGCACTGGGAGGGAGGAACACTGCACTGCCTGGCAAGAGGAAGACCGACATGGGTCTCCCCCTGTGAAAGGCAGTGGCTGGGGAGCTAGACAGGGCCATCCCTAGCTATTCTGGGGCCCTACGCAGCCCCCCCCGGGGGGTGAGGCCTCCGCAGGGGGTGTGGGGCTGGCTTGGGGGGCAGGCGAGAACCGCCCCCCCAGCACTCACCGGCAGCACGGCTGGGACCAGGTTGCTGCACTTCCAATCCTGCCGCCGGTGAGCGCAGGCCCGGCCCTGCTTCAGTCCTCAGGGGAGTGGGGGCAGGGCTGGGGCGGGAAGAGGTGGGACTGGGGCGGAGCAGGGCTGGGGCGGGAGGCTTTGGGGAAGGGGTGGAGTGGGGGCAGGGCTGGGGTGGAGCAGGGGTGTTGCGGAGGCTTTGGGGAAGGGGTGGAGTGGGGGCAGGGCTGGGGTGGAGGAGGGGCGGGAAAAGGCAGGACTGGGGCGGGGGCTTTGGGGAAGGGGCAGAGCAGGGGCAGGAAGAGGCAGGACTGGGGCGGAGCAGGGCTGGGGCGGGAGGCTTTGGGGAAGGGGTGGAGTGGGGGCGGGGCTGGGGTGGAGCAGTGTTGGGAAGAGGCAGGACTGGGGCGGAGCAGGTGCGGGGGCCATGGGGAAGAGGCGGGGCAGGAGCTGGAGCAGCACGCAGCTGCACAGGGCACCAGGGGGGCACCAAATTTGGGGCACCAAATTTCCTGGTGCCCTACGCAGCTGCGTACTTTGCGTATGGGTAGGGACGGCCCTGGAGCTAGAAGCCTTCAGGTGGTGGCCTGGCTGGACTAAGGAGGGGAAATACAGGTGCGCTTGCCCCGACCAGTGACACTAACCAAGTCCACACTGGTGGGGCTCATGCCAGGACTGGTACAACTGCTGCTGTAGCTGAGGGCTCAGAAGCTGAGGCTACGCCCCAAGGAGAGCCCCAGCCCAACACGGGCTAAGGAAATCTCAGCAATCTCCCTAGCTGGGCATGAACAGACGAGCCCCGGCTCTGGCCAATCCAGCGCTGATCGGTGGTGATGGTAACAGAGCAGGAAGCACCGGTTACGTGCGCCTGCCACTTCCGTGTCCCCCAGCAAGCCCTGGAGAGAGCCCCAACCTGTGCGCCTGCCCCAGCACAGCCCAGAGGGACACAGACGAGAACGTGAGTTTTATTGATTAAAAAGCCCTGGCGTGGGAGAATGGAGTCAGCACTGGAGGGGGGGAATAGCACGTCCCTGGCCCGGGTGCCCCGTCCCACCCAGGACAGCTTCCTCCTCCCCACTCCGGAATCTGGGAATCTGCCAAGATGGAAATAGGGGCAAAGGTGGGGAGAGCACCCCCCGCTGGCGAAAGGAGACCCCACACTCCTACCGTTGGGGTGCCTCTCTCAGTGCTGGAGAGAACGCCTGAGCTGGAGAGAGCGCCCCCTGCTGGGACAAGGGAACCAATCCCATCCACCCCTCAGTCCCAAGGGCGCCCTCCCGAGCTCTCAGCACCCAGCCAAACCCAGAGAGAGCGCCCCCTGCTGAGGAGCACACGCTCCCCAGGGTGAGGAGTGCTGCCCATTTCTTGTACAGCGCCAGGCATGTTGGTAACTGAGTGGCGCCGGTACCAGCAGCAGCCAAGCTGGCCCCTGTCTGCCGTGCCTGCTCCCTGGCACTGCCCAGGTTCGATGGGGAGGGAATGGTACATGCTTCCTGAGGGAGATGGCAGTGCTTTCATGAGGACGTGCCGGAGGAGAGATTTCCGCCCCCTTGGCGAGGGGGCCCATGAGGAAGACTCTGGCCGGTGATGAGGAAGATGGGAGAAGCAGAGGCTCACAGGAGGGGAGTGTACAAAAGATGCCCTTGCCTATGAGCAGGGGTGAGGTGCCTGCGGCAGCAGAGGGCGGGTAGGAAACTGTCCAGTCGCCAGGGGCAGGGGCACTAGAGGCCGATGGAGTAGGCCCCCGAGTCGGTGGATTGCTTCTCGTCGTTCCGGCCTCCCAGCATCTGGCTGCTCCTGTACACGGCGCTGTGGCGCAGGGTCACCTCCGTCACCTGCAGTGGGCACAGAGCCGGGTCAACGCCCACCACAAGGGCATGGAGGGACCTCCCTACAGGCAGCACCCACGGCGGGGACTGGCAGGCTATTGCCACAGTCATGCTGGTAGGAGTCAGGAGCTTGCCCCACAGCCAGCGCTCCCAACTCCGCTCCCCACAGCGCCCCCTGCTGGGAGAGGCTGGGACTGGAGCAGCCGGGAGCTCCCCCCACAGCCAGCGCTCCTGTCCTGCTCCCTGCAGCGCCTCCTGCTGGGAGACACCAGGACTGGAGTAGCCAGGAGCTCCCCCCAGATCCAGCACTCTGCTCTCTGTTGGGTGTGCCAGGCTCTGCAGCACTTTGGGCTCCGCCTCCCTTGGACTCACCTCTTCGAACTTCTTTGCCTTGTACTGCTCTGCGCCCTTCAGGAAGTTGAGGAGGATGATGTCACACAGCACAGTGCCCTGCCGGGGAGGGGAGACAGGCTGAAGGGGGGCCCAGCCAGGCTCAGCAGGGGGCGGGGCCTTCCTTTCTGGGTGTGGGGCTGTCCCCAGTCACCTGGGGATGACAGAAGCCCAAAGGCAGCAGGGCAGGACCCACAGGCCTCTGGGTTCATGGCAGGGGGGGGCTCTGGGAGCAGGAGGCTGGACATGGATCCTGAGCCGAGAGAGGCTGATGAGCGGGCCTAGCCCTTCCCCTTGAGAGCTGGGCTGAGCGCAGGTACCCGGGCTCGTGCGTTCAGAGCCCGCACTGCTGGAGCATCAGTAACCTCTCTCTGGGGTCCGGCCACCACTAGCAGGGACAGAGCCCTACACTGAGTGGGGTGGGTGACACACACACTGCTGAGTGGAGGCTAGAGCACCTCCCGGGGCATCACCATGGTGCCATCTTGGATTCTCTCTGCGGCTCTGTAGTCCCTGGCGAGCCTGGATTTGACCTTTGACTCAGGGCTTCACTAAGCAGCAAGGAGGCCTGCCCAGATGGACAGCTCTTCGCTCTGCCCAGGGCCTCCCTTTTCCCTGCAGCCCAGGGCTTGCTCACGCCGGCTCCTGTGGAGCGGGCAGAGGGGAAGGAGAAGGAGGCGGAGAGACCGTTGCACTCACCACCCCGACGGAGGTGAAGGCTGCCACGGTGTTGATCAGGGTTGGGATGATGTTGAATTTCCCAGCCTGAGAGGACAGAGGGTGGAGTTAGTGGTTGGGGAAGGGAAGGTTTGCCCCAGGACGTCCCCCCTTATCCTGTACAGGGTGGTGTAACCCCCTCTCCACACCCAGCCTCAGGATCTGTGCCCCTCCCCTCCTGCCTTGTGGCTTCCGTTGGGCACGTGAGTCTTGAGGCTCTCGTCCTCCTTCATTAAACATGGCCACCAGGTGGCGCTGCATCTCCAGGCGTACGACCACAGCCAGCCAACTCCTCCTACACCCCATGGCGCTTCGGCAGGGGCCTGAGTCCATGTGGGGGAGTCCTCCGCTCTCATTGCAGGGGGAGGAAGGGCAGTGAGGGGCCAAGCTGGAACCCTCCTCACCAACAGGAGGTGGGGTGGCATGGAGAGTCAGGCACATGGGGGTAGTCCCAAACCTGGGCCCGCACATGGAGGGGAGGAGAAGCCCCAATGCTCTGATTGACCAAGAGCTATACATGCCCACGGGATGGTCTCTACAAGCCTTGTATAGACCCCTCACACACATTGGTGATTCCCCATCAGCTCCCTTCCCCTATCCTAGGGCTTCAGTGCTGGCTCCCCACACTGACCCTGCCGGCTGCCTGGCCGTACGTACGTTCCCGTAGACTAGCACATCGAAACGGATGCCGAACGCCTTCATCAGGGTCCGGTACTCAGTGCCGTTCTCCCGCCTGTAGTACTTGGCATACCTGGGGACAGGGAGAGGGGCTGTGACTTGCCACCCCCTGGTCCCCGGTGCACCAAGGTGTGCACACCGACGGGCGGCTGTGTGTGTGTGTGGGGTGACACACAGTGTGTGGAAGGAAGGGTCTGGTATGAAGGTAGTGTGTGCGTGTGTGTAGCAGGGAGGGCGTATGTAACCGGGTGAGTCAGTATGTAGGTGTGGGGGTGTAACTGGGAGAGTGTGTGTAATAGTGTCTGGTGTGTCAGTGTTGCTAGAGGGTAGTGTGTGTAATTGAGTATTTGGTGTGGAACTGGAGGGGAGTGTGTGTAGAGTCGGGTGTATGAGGTGTGTCAGTGTGTATGTGGAGGGCAGTGTGCGTTGTGTGTGTAGTTGGGTGTATCTGGTGTGTTAGTGTGTATATAGAGGGCAGTGTGCGTAGTCAGGGGTCTGTGCTGTGTCTGTGTGTAGCTGGAAGGTGCTGTATGCCCGTGTGAGAGGAGGGACATGTGCCCTGAGCGTGTCCCAGCGAGTGAGTTAACCCCGGGGTCTCACACAACTTTTTCTGTGTGTTTGCGTGTGTGCGTGTACACCCGCTGCACTTGCCTGAAGTTGTAGCCGGGAGAGACGTTGTTCTTCTCGGAGACGCTGTCGAGGCGGGTGAAGGTGTAGCTGGGCACGCAGTGCTCCCACGAGCGATCCAGGTCACACACCCACCCGATCTTGATCCCCAGAATTCCTCCCTGTGCACAGAGATGGGGTGTTAGGCCAAACTACCCCAGGCAGCACCATAGAGGGGCCACTATGCCATGTCACTGGACGGACCCCTTCCCCCATTCTAAGGGACTGACCAAGGCCCCAGAGTCCCTTGCAGCTCCCCCCTTCCGCTGTGTGTTGAAGGACGCCCCTTGGAGATGGTCCTAATTCACATGCGCCATCACACGTGTGCTCTCTCCTGGCATGTGGCTGCCAGGCCAGAGCCGAATGTGGGGAGTCGCGAATCTCACCGTGGAGGCCAGCTTGGAAAAATCCTGGCCGGCAAAGCGGACGATGTCGCCCAGGCGCAGGATGGGGCAGAAGGGCTGGGTGACTGGGTGGAAGCGGCACGTCTGGATGTCCTGGGCCGTGAGGTTGGGCAGCAGGTTACCCCTTGGAGGGAGGGAAACACACAGAGGGGACTGTGAGAACAGGGTCCCATGGGGAAAGCCCGTCCCTAAGCCCACCCCATCAATAAACCCAAAGCCTACTCCCAACCCTAACCCCCTTCCATAGCCTCCAACCCTAACCCTAACCATAACCCCAACCCTAACCCCCTTCCATAGCCTCCAACCCTAACCCTAGCCATAACCCCAACCCCCTTCCATAGCCTCCAACCCTAACCCTAACCCTAGCCATAACCCCAACCCTAACCCCCTTCCATAGCTTCCAACCCTAACCCTAATCCTAGCCATAACCCCAACCCTAACTCCCTGGCTGGCTCGGCCACAGGCTCCCCTGCTGTTATTCCCAGCTGGAGGGAAAACTCGACTATCACCAGGAGGAGGGTGGCTCCAGGAGCTGGGAAGTCCTGTTTATCTGCAATGCGGCCGATTGGACGAATACACCCTGGGGGCGTGGCTCTCTGTGACCCTGAGGGTCCGATCCTCAGCTAGCCAGATCCTGTGCTTGGGCAGGCTCAGATGGGGAGGTAAAGGAGCTTCAGACCTGCTTTGCACTTGCCATACTCTGGGGGCCTGCCTGGTCCTCCATATCAAATAGAGCAGCCTCAGGGCTGCATGGACTTAGACCCTACTTTCCATGGCCCATGGGGGGCAGAGAACAGCCACAGTGCCATCACCCCCAGTCACGACCCTCTCCATGCCCTATGGGCCCTGGGGGGCAGAGAATAGCCACAATGCAGTTCCATCTGGCCACGCCCCCCGCTCCACCTCCTATGGGCCCTGGGGAACACAGAATAACCACAGTACAGTGCTGCCTGGGCCATATCCCTGATCCAGTGTCTGAGAGCAGGGTGAGTGCAGGGCCCTTGCCCAAGTCCCATGCCGGCTGGGGAGACTCCTCCACCATGGGGCCTCAGGGGGTCATTTCCACCCACCTCAAGATCCCTCTACGCTGCCAACGCAGGGCAAAGCAGGTTCCGTGTCTCTGAGCGTCGGGCCCTGACCCCCCAGGAGAGCTGAGGTGGATGGGTCCTGTACACACCCCATGCAGCCGCCCCGAGTACTCACTTCTCAAAGTCAAAGAGCGGGAAGCGGATGCTGTTCTTAATGAAGAGGGTGAAATTCTCTGCCTCCAGCATGATGGGCCTGCAGGGAGAGAGCCCCGGGAAATCACCCACACGGGACATGGGCAGGGGGCCGTGGCCTGGGGCCTGCCTGGGTGGCCGTGTCCCATCCCCATCTGCCCCCCTGCTCCTGGCTATTTACCCACCGCAGCTTAAGGCTCTTTGTGTCTCTGGAGTCTGTGCAGCGCCTTGCACAACCAGGGAGAGTCGTGCATGGCCTGGGCTGAGGGGCGCTGCTGTGATTGAGAATAATTCTGTCGGGGTGGATGGGCTCTGAGCCCAGGTACAGTGTGGATGGCCGTAGCCTGAGCTCAAGGTGACTAAACTGTAAAGACCCCTATGGGGCAGAGCATAGACACAGCCCCATGCCATCCGGCCACGGCCCCAATCCACCCCCTATGGGGCAGAGCATAGACACAGCCCCGTGCCACCCGGCCACAGCCCCAATCCACCCCCTATGGGCCCTGTGGGGCAGAGCATAGACACAGCCCCATGCCATCCGGCCACGGCCCCAATCCACCCCCTATGGGGCAGAGCATAGACACAGCCCCGTGCCATCCGGCCACGGCCCCAATCCACCCCCTATGGGCCCTGTGGGGCAGAGCATAGACACAGCCCCGTGCCTCCGGCCACGGCCCCAATCCACCCCCTATGGGCCCTGTGGGGCAGAGCATAGACACAGCCCCGTGCCTCCGGCCACAGCCCCAATCCACCCCCTATGGGCCCTGTGGGGCAGAGCATAGCCACAGCATAGTGCCACCCGGCCACAGCCCCAATCCACCCCCTATGGGCCCTGTGGGGCAGAGCATAGCCACAGCATAGTGCCACCCGGCCACAGCCCCAATCCACCCCCTATGGGCCCTGTGGGGCAGAGCATAGCCACAGCCCCGTGCCACCCGGCCACAGCCCCAATCCACCCCCTATGGGCCCTGTGGGGCAGAGCATAGCCACAGCCCCGTGCCATCCGGCCACGGCCCCAATCCACCCCCTATGGGCCCTGTGGGGCAGAGCATAGCCACAGCACAGTGCCACCCGGTCACAGCCCCAATCCACCCCCTATGGGCCCTGTGGGGCAGAGCATAGCCACAGCATAGTGCCACCCGGCCACGGCCCCAATCCACCCCCTATGGGCCCTGTGGGGCAGAGCATAGACACAGCCCCGTGCCTCCGGCCACGGCCCCAATCCACCCCCTATGGGCCCTGTGGGGCAGAGCATAGACACAGTCCCGTGCCTCCGGCCACGGCCCCAATCCACCCCCTATGGGCCCTGTGGGGCAGAGCATAGCCACAGCACAGTGCGCAGTGGGGTCCCCCCTCCATGTCGAGAGCTGGCCATGCAGAACAGGTGACACAGCCAAGCACAATTGCCACCAGGAGGTGGCCCTGGTGCAGCGCCCCAGACTCCTCTAGGTGCCAGTGACTTCCAGGAGGACTCTCAGAATGGGGACAGAACCAGGTGCTGAAGCAGGGGAAAGGGGGTCTGCCCTGAAGGGCCCAGCTTACGCCTGGACGGTGTCCACCTCAGCCGGGCACCAGCCCTGGATCTCACAGGTCCGCAGACTCCTGTTGTAGTTCACACACTGGCCAGTCAGGATTCCTGCGAAACCGCCCCCTATTTATTAGCACCACAAGCCCCACTCCCAGCCCCTCCACCCTGCCTCCTGTGCCCACATGGCTCCCTGCTGCCACCCCCACAGAGCCCAGATCCAGCAGAGAGGTTTGAGTCGGCTACCACCTCCCAGCTGGCCAGCCTGGCCTTTCGATCACGCCAAGGCAGCTCCTGATTTTACATCTGGAAGCGGCAGGTTCAGACACTGCCCCGCATCAATCCATCCATCCACCCCTGCTTCTGCCACTCATCTATTCTTCACTCTCTCCTCCCTCATCCCCACCACGCAGACTGATGCTGCTCCCTCCTGGCCACCGCACCATGCAAGGGCCTCCGCCCACCATTCCCACATGCTAGGCCCCAGCCTCCTGTTGGAGCTGCTGTGTGGTTCTGGGTTCTTACCGCCTCCTGTGGTAGGGACGGGCCTCTGGCAGTCGCTGTCAGATGCACAGCTGTACTTCACTTCGCTCTGGAAAAGGAGAGCAAGAGGGAGGCAGGCAGAGGGAATGAGCCCCAGGGACAGACACGCAGGCACATAGATAGCTCCCCCTCTCCTGCCACCGCTCTGATGGTGGTGACTGTGACATTGCAGTCTATATGGTTTTATAAAAATAAGCTAATGAGTGAATATAATGTAACTGGAATATGCTTCATGCAAAAGGTCTCTTGTAAGGTATCATTACAAAGCTTATTGTCTACTGAGTGTGGTCATCCTATTTGTATAAATGTACCACTCTTGTATCTGAAACTAGAAATATGAAATATAACTCTGAGGGCCTATTGTAATTATGCAAAGTGTGGGCCATTAATGGTGGTTTGGAATCTTAATGGCTCCCATCAACCAGGACAATTGACTGGGGCTCTGTTTGCAGGCAGCCTTCCTGTGAGTCAGGCTGGGGGGATAGTCACATGAACTGGAATCCAGCTTTAACCTGGTGCTTTTCCAGTGAGGCGGGGTGGAAACTCAGAGGCACAAAGGGTTCCCGCCTTATACAAAAGATATATAAATGGGTTGAACAGAACAGAGGGGAGGAGCCATCATGAAGAATCCCCTAGCTACCACCTGAGTTGGAACAAGAGCTGTACCAGAGGAAAGAATTGTGCCCAGGCCTGGAAGGTGTCCAGTCTGAGGAAACAACTTACTGAAGCATCTCTGAGGGTGAGATTATCTGTATTCAGTTTGTTTAGACATAGATTTGTGCATTTTATTTTATTTTGCTTGGTGACTTACTTTGTTCTGTCTGTTACTACTTGGAACCACTTAAATCCTACTTTCTGTATTTAATAAAATCACTTTTTACTTATTAATTAACTGAGAGTATGTGTTAATACCTGGGGGAGCAAACAGCTGTGCATATCTCTCCATCAGTGTTATAGAGGGCGAACAATTTATGAGTTTACCCTGCATAAGTTTTATACAGGGTAAAACGGATTTATTTGGGTTTAGACCCCATTGGGAGTTGGGCATCTGAGTGTTAAAGACGGGAACACTTCTGTTAGCTGCTTTCAGATAAACCTGCAGCTTTGGGGCAAGTAATTCAGACCCTGGGTCTTTGCTGGAGCAGACGGGAGTGTCTGGCTCAGCAAGACAGGGTGCTGGGGCCCTGAGCTGGCAGGGAAAACAGGCATAGAAGTAGTCTGGGCACATCAGGTGGCAGCTCCCAAGAGGGTTTCTGTGATCCAACCCATCACAGGGGGGACCCCAGATGCCCCAACAGCGGGTACCTCAAGGGAACCTCTCCAGAGAATAGCTTCACTCTCAGCTGGGGAAGATCAACCCTCCTCCTCCTTCCCAAGCCCTCCCACCATTCTCCCTCGCTCCTCACCTGCTTACCTCAGGGCAGAAGCCTTGCACCTGGTTCTCCGTGACAATCTGCTTAGTGATGATCACGAAGACGGACGTCCCCTGCGCAGATGGGATGGGTTCAGAGAGATAGGATAGGGAAGGGTGCAGAGACGAGACAGAGCAAGTGAAACAGTCAGGAGCTGGGGCGTGTTGAAAACTGTGTTAAAATCGTGAGCGATCACTTTAAATTCTCTGGGGATTTCCCAGGCCTGCATGCGATCAGCATCAGTCTGCAGAGAGCCAGCCTAGAGTAAGGTGGGTGAGTTGTGCTAGGGAGCAGCCTGCTTTGTCTCACTCTGCTTTTGGTTTTAGTGTGTTAAGGTTCTGAGTTCTAAGAAATAAAATCCTGTTATGTGGCAGCCTTCCAACAAGAGCATTTGATATTTTTATTAGGGCTGTCAAGCAATTAAAAAAATTAATTGCGATTAATCACACTGTTAAACAATAATAGCATACCATTTAAATATTTTTGGATGTTTTCTATATTTTCAAATATATTAATTTCAATTACAACACAGAATACAAAGTGTACAGTGCTCTCATGATATTTATTTTTGATTACAAGTATTTGCACTGTAAAAAAACAAAAGAAATAGTATTTTTCAATTCACTTAATACAAATACTGTACTGCAATCTCTTTATCATGAAAGTTGAACTTACAAATGTAGAATTATGTACAAAAACCTGCATTCAAAAATAAAACAATGTAAAACTTTAGAGCCTGCAAGTCCACTCAGTCCTACTTCTTGTTCAGCCAATCACTCAGACAAACAAGTTTGTTTACATTTGCAGAAGATAATGCTGCTCGTTTCTTGTTTACAATGTCACCTGAAAGTGAGAACAGGTGTTCGCATGGCACTGTTGTAGCTGGCATTGCAAGATATTTATGTGCCAGATGCGCTAAAGATTCATATGTCCCTTCATGCTTCAACCACCATTCCAGAGGACATGCGTCCATGCTGATGACGGGTTCTGCTTGATAACAATCCAAAGCAGTGCAGACCGATGCATGTTCATTTTCATTATCTGAGTCAGATGTCACCAGCAGAAGGTTGATTTTTTTTTTTGGTGGTTCAGGTTCTGTAGTTTCTGCATTGGAGTGTTCTTCTTTTAAGACTTCTGAAAGCATGCTCCACATTTCATCCCTCTCAGATTTTGGAAGGCACTTCAGATTCTTAAACCTTGGGTCGAGTGCTGTAGCTATCTTTAGAAATCTCACATTGGTACTGTGACGTTGCACTCCATATTTTTATAAAAATATGTTTATAAGTGTGGATATGATGTAACTGGAATATGCTTTATGCAAAAGGTCTCTTGTAAAGTATCATTACAAAGCTTATAATCTACTGATTGTGGTCATCCTATTTGTATGAATGTATCATTCTTGTATCTGAAACTAGGAATATGAAATATAACTCTGAGGGCCTATTGTAATTATGCAAAGTGTGGGCCATTAATGGTGGTTTGGAATCTTGATGGCTCCCATTAACTAGGACAATTGGTTGTAAATGGCTCTGTTTACTTGTAAGGCTTCCTGTATACATGTGTGCCATTGAGTGGGTAATGAAGCCTCACAGGACATGTGATCATGTCACCTGAACTGGAATACATCTTTAACCTGGTGCTTTTCCATTTAGGAGGAGGGGTGGGAACCCAGAGAGGGACAAAGGATTCCCGCCTTGTGCCAAAGCTATTAAAGGGAGTGGAACAGAACAAATTGAGCTGCAGTCATGAGAAATCCCCTAGTTACCACCTGAGCTGGAACTAACAAGAACTGTACAAGGGGAAAGGGTTGGGCCCAGACTAAGAAGGAGTCTAGTCTGTGAAAGAAGCTTATTGGAACATCTCTGAGGGTGAGGTTTACCTGTATTCAGTTTCTCAACGTATTAGGCTTAGATTTGCATGTTTTTGCTTTATTTTACTTGGTGACTTACTTTGTTCTGTCTGTTATTACTTGGAACCACTTAAAAAATCCAACTTTTTATACTTAATAAAAATCACTTTTGTTTATTATTAAACCCGGAGTAAGTGACTAATACCTGGGGGAGCAAACAGCTGTGCATATCTCTCTATCAGTGTTATAGAGGGCAGACAATTTATAAATTTACCCTGTATAAGCTTTATACAGAGTAAAATGGATTTATTTGGGGTTTGGATCCCATTGGGAGCTGGGTGTCTGGGTGCTGAAGACAAGAACACTTTCTGAGCTGTTTTCTGTTAAGTCTGTGGCTTTGGAGGCGTGGTTCAGACCCTGGGTCTGTGTTGCAGTCAACAAGACGGGGTTGTGGAGTCCCAAGCCATCAGAGAAAATGGGTTCAGAGCTAGCACATCAGGTGACAGTCCCAAGGGGGTTTCTGTGACGGAACCCGTCACAGGTACCTTCTTTGCGTTTTGTGAAATCTGCAGTGAAAGTGTTCTTAAAATGAACAACATATGTTGGGTCATCATCCGAGACTGCTATAACATGAAATATATGGCAGAATGTGGGTAAAACAGAGCAGGGGACATACAAGTCTCCCCCAAAGAGTTCAGTCATAAATTGAATTAACGCATTATTTTTTAACGAGCGTCATCAGCATGGAAGCATGTCCTCTGGAATGGTGGCCGAAGCATGAAGGGGCATACGAATGTTTGGCGTATCTGGCATGTAAATACCTTGCAATGCCAGCTACAAAAGTGCCATGCAAATGCCTGTTCTCACTTTCTGGTGACATTGTAAATAAGAAGAGGGCAGCATTATCTTCTGTAAATGTAAACAAACTTGTTTGTCTTAGCAATTGGCTGAACAAGAAGTAGGACTGAGTGGACTTGTAGGCTCTGAAGTTTTACATGGTTTTGTTTTTGAGTGCAGTTATGTAACAAAAAAATCTACATTTGTAAGTTGCACTTTCACGACAAAGAGATTGCACTACAGTACTTGCATGAGGTGAAATGAAAAATACTATTTGTTTATCATTTTTACAGTGCAAATATTTGTAATCAAAATAATACACACCTTGATTTCAATAACACAGAATACATCTGTGAAAATATAGAAAAACATCCAAAATATTTAATAAATTTGTGATTGGTATTCTATTGTACAACTGCGATTAAAACAGCAATTAATCGTGATATATTTTTTTAATCGCGATTAATTTTTTTGAGTTAATCGTGTGAGTTAACTGCGATTAATCAACAGCCTAATTTTTATCTAACTACTTAGCTTGTATGCCATGAACACAACAGGATCGATGTAATTAATGGCATGTTAGACATGAGCGGGGATTGAACCAGGGATCTCAAGAGCGCATTCCCGTTCATTCTGACTCCTGTGTCCCCCCTCTACTAAGCAGTGGCAGACATCCAGGGCCTTGCAGATCAGTTTCCCAGATGAGGGGAAATCAGCAATACAGCATCTGGGTCTTTCCTAAAAGTCTGCTCTCACTGCAGAGATAACTTGAGCGAAGCTGGAGTTAGCTCCTCTTGAGTCAGCTCAGCTCCAGGGAGAGCTCCACACTGCAAAACGACACTGGCCTGCAAACGTGAGCTCACTTGAGCTGTAGCCTCTCCCACGAGCCCTGGAACTGGGGAGGGGGAAGGGAAAGTATAGGGAGCCATTCCCCTCCCCACTTTTTAACAAAAGAAACATATGTGTTATGGGAAAAACATGATTGTACTGCTAAAGGCCAAGATGCACTATATACTCCTGGGGGAATTCTGCACACTGCACAAGTGTAGAATTCATGTCCCCCGCAGATTTCTTTTTTCCACCTAGAATAATAGATTCTGCCAGGGAGGCACTGCAATTACACCTTTCGCCCACCAGGGGCTGCTGTGGTGCCAGAAGAAAAGGCAGCTGGCTCACCACTGGAGCAGCCAGCTGCAGAGGGGGAAGTGGCGCTTTGGCCTTGGCCCCCACTTCTACAAAGGTTCCGGTGCCCTTTGCCTCTCCCCTTCTTGGGCTGGCTAACTCGGCTGAGAAGCACCACCGCGAACTAGGGAAGGATCTGTGTGCGTGTGGACAGGGCTCCAGTTGAGGCAACATTGGAGATAACTCTGCACTGAAGACCAGCACTGGGGGGAAAATCACCCAAAACTTTTTTTGGGTGAAAAATGCAAATGCTGTGCCTCCAAAACATTTTGCAAATTCAGGGTGGTTTTGCCGAGTTGTTCATATCAGGGGGTGTATTTTTACAAAGTCAGAACATTTTGTTTAGACATTTGCGCAGCAAAACCTTTCCATCTTTTCAGTGCAGAGCAGATTTTCCTTTCAAAACTTCCATCAATTTTATTTTCTAAAAATTATTTAAAATCCACTCGCAATCAAAACAAAATGTTTTATTCTACCCAAAATGATTCCCCCCCCCCCCCCATTCACTGAAAATTTCAAAACACTTCATTTTTGGGTGGACCTGAAACAATTTCTCCCCCGGCCCCTACTTTTCCTATTTGCCAATGAACCCAAAATGTTGTTGGTCCCCAAAGGTAACTTGCGTGGGAGGGTGTGTTCCTCCCTGGAGACAGGCCTCACAGCTTGCTCCTGACCATGCACGTGTTGCATCTGATCAGCCCTGATCATGTCTTGCATAGCTGGAATCCCCCCACCCAAAGCTCCCCCCCCCGCCCCGCCCAGGAGCTCTGGGATCTGTATGAGCCACCGTGCGTGGGTGGTGGGCTCAAATCCTAAACCTTGTAGATTTGTGGAGGGAGGGATAGCTCAGTGGCTTGAGCATTGGCCTGCTAAACCCAGGGTTGTGAGTTCAATTCTTGAGGGGGCCATTTAGGGATCTGGGGCAAAAATCTGTCTGGGGATTGGTCCTGCTTTGAGCAGGGGGGTGGACTATATGACCTCCTGAGGTCCCTTCCAACCCTGATATTCTATGATTCTGAGCAGGGCTTTATATTTGATACAGAAAGCTGGTGGAGCTCACAGAACCTGCATGGCCCGGGTTTGCTGCGGTCTCTACTTAACAGGCCAGTGGGCAACTGGGTGCTGTATGACCTGGAGTTTCCACGTAGGTTTTCCTACCAACCCCAGCTGGCTAAAGATGCACTGTGGTCTCTATAGCACAACCTGTGGGCAGGGATCCTGTCCGAGCTAGAGGGCACATTAGCCATAACAACCACTGTTCTACAGCATTCTCAACCACAGAGCCCAGCACACATTACAAGGAGGTCCCTGCCAGGGGAGCTGTAAGCCTTCATGTGTTTTGATTGTGCAAAGATGATCCAAAAGGAAACCCCAGTTTGTTCCCCAGGCTGCTGGGTCAATAGCACAAGGATTACTCTCAGCATGCTGGAAATTGAGGCTAGATGCAGACAGCTTTCGCAAACCCAGGGGTTTGAAGCTAGGGCTCATCCACCCTGTGATATCAGAGAAGCAAAGTGATCCCAGACAACATGAGTGAAAACTGTGTTAGTGGGTGTACCAGAGTGTGTGTGCGTGTGTGTGTGTGTGTGTGTGTGTGTGTGAATTTCCCTCTGACGTACGACCCAGGGTGTGACATTTTTAGTAGCAGGATGAGAGCAGTAACTGAGACTGGGGCCCTGTTGTGCCGGGTGCTGTACAGACACAAAGTGAGAGACAGGCCCTGCCCCAGCTGAGATCAGAGCCCCGTGGGGCCGGGCACTGCACAGACACACAGCGAGAGACGGGCCCTGTCCCAGCTGAGATCAGGGGCTGTGTTGTGCCGGGTGCTGCACAGACACACAGCGAGAGACAGGCCCTGCCCCAGCTGAGATCAGAGCCCTGTCGTGTCCCTGCCTTAAAGTGCTACAATCTGAGACACAAAGGGTGGGAGGAGAAACTGAGGCACAGAGTGGGGAAGTGACATGCGGAGGACAGTTAGCCTTCAGAATAAGCCCAGCAGCCAGCCATCCCGAGCCTGTCTCACTATGCATTCAGGAAGGGTTGCCCATCACGTTCAGATGTGAAGTCTAGAGAACCAACCGCGTCTCACATGCCCACTGAGCACTCCCCTGGCCTGCCCTCCATAGGGAGCTACAGCAGTGACCTCAGGACAGTAGGTGAGGCTGGGACACAGGGGCCATTGAGGAGGGCTTGGCCAGCCCACTCTGCCCCCTGCCTCTCAGCATGAGGCCAGCAGCCCTGTGACTAGCGCTCCCTGGGGCTCGCATGAGTGAAGGTACCTGAATGGCACTGACCTCTGTGACCAGCCGCCTCACCAGCCTGTCAGGACACAGACACAAGTCTTTTTGGGAAGGGTTAATGGTCCTGGCCCCTTTAATGACCAGAGCAGATCATGGGGCTGGTGGGAAATGAGCGAGTTGCTTATTGCAGCTGAGCAGCCAAGCCTCAGGAAAAGGTCAGCCTCAGCATAGCTGTAGCTACAGCTTTTCAGTGTGTGTGTGTGTGTATTGGATGCTGGGCCAGATCCCCAGCTCGCGTCAATGGGCCAGATCTGCAGCCCCAGCACTAGGGGCTCCTTCTCCTAGAAACAGCGGGTCTGAAAATGCCTTTTATTTCCACAGGAAATTTTGAATTGCTGGCAAAAATAACCAGAAATCAAAATATTTCCATTTGGAAACATCACTGTGGTGCCTCATGGGAGCTGTAGTTCTGGTGCCTCACGCACCTCCCTCCCCGTTTTCCTCTCTAGGCCAGGTTTCTTAGCCAGACTACATCTCCCATGATGCACTGCAGTCTCCCCTCAGGGTGAAGGGAGGTGGGTGTGTCATGAAAGCCCCTAACCGTTCATGGGAAATGTAGTCTGGCCAGGGAGCCCAACCCACACAGAAGAACAGGGACATGAGGCAAATGAACTACAACTCCCATGAGGAATGAACTCATTCATTCCTGATTGAAATATTTTTTTGAGTTTGGGGTGTTTGGTCTTTTTAACGAAAAAAAATCCAAATTTTCTGAGGAAAGCGGGCACCTCTCTGAAAAAAATGTGTTTAGTTGAAAACCCCATTTCCACTAAAAAACAGTTTTAATGGAAATTTTTCAACCAGCAAATCTCTTAGATCAAAGCACCTTGATTCGCTCCCTAGGCATGGCCCTTTTCATAGAGCTGGGAGAATTATTTTTTTTTATTGACAAACAGATCCTTCATCGAAAAATGCATTTTTTTAGCATCCCCCCTGAAAAGTCAAAACATTTCATTTCAAGATGTTTTGTGTCATTTTTCACTTTAAAAAAAGAACAGGAGTCCTTGTGGCACCTTAGAGACTAACAAATTTATTTGAGCATAAGCTTTCGTGGGCCACAGCCCACTTCTTCGGATGCATAGCCCACGAAAGCTTATGCTCAAATAAATTTGTTAGTCTCTAAGGTGCCACAAGGACTCCTGTTCTTTTTGTGGATACAGCCTAACACGGCTGCTACTCTGAAACCTGAAATTTTTCACTTTGATTTTTTTAATTCAAATTTGCCTCATTTTTTTTCAAAATATGCAAAAAAGCAGAAATCCACCCAAAAAACAGATGATTAGAAATGAACAATGTAAACAGAATTTCATTTGACTCACCCAGGATCTGTAGACTACAAAGCATGAGCCCCTCCTATCTCAGCTAACAGACCTGAAGATGAGCTCCGTGCGGTTTGAAAGCTTGGCTCTTCCGCCAGCAGAAGTTGGTCCATTAAAAGATATTATCTCACTCACCTTGTCTCTCAGCTACTAGAGCCAGCTATGTTAGCTCACAGCCAGCAACAGGCTTTACATGATGCAGCCACTAGAGGGAGAAAGCGCCCCATACTGAGTTCTTGTGGTTTCTCCGGGAAGAGCATGACCTATGGGTTAGAGCAATTTTTGCTCTCCCCCCCCCCACCCCCAATTCAACTAAAAATTTTGCTCAGTTCTAGTTCTGTATCCTCCATCTTCCTAATTTACTCTGCAGCTGCTCTGGCAATTTCCAATCAGGAGAGCACTGTGCTGTACGTCCCTGTTTGAAGCTGGGGGAAGGAGCAGTAGCTACAATGCAATGTCAAGGCCGGTCTGTTTATCCTGAACACTGTGTGCTTGTGCTCACAGCTTGTAAAGGGGACACAGGAAAGCTGCTGATGGCTCAGGAAAATGCTATCTTTAACCTTCTATGTCCTAGGCGGTTCTAAGGAGGGATCAGATATTTTGCTTTGATTCTGATGAGGCCAAAAGTAAAGGAACAAAATTCCTCCAGCTCATGGGTCCCTTCACAGAACCACCGCGGGGGGTGGGGAGGGTGTCTACCCCTCTGTATTCAGGGCCGGCTCCAGCATTTCTGCCGCCCCAAGCAAAAAAAAAAAAAAGCCGCGATCGCGATCGGCGGCGGCAATTGGAAAAAAAAAAAAAAGTCGCGATCGGCGGTGGCAGATTAGCGGCAGGTCCTTCGCTCCTAGAGGGAGTGAGGGACCTGCCGCCCCCGAATTGCCGCAGGTGCCGCCCCTCTCCCTTGGCCGCCCCAAGCACCTGCTTGTTAAGCTGGTGCCTGGAGCCGGCCCTGTCTGTATTCATAAAGCTGCTGCCTTCTCCTCTTTCAACCCCCTCCTCTGCCATGACGCCCACAGATCTCTCCCTGTTCTGATCTAGGGACCTCATCCTCTCACAGAAGGGATACACAGGGGGCAGTCCCTGCAGTTGGGAGTACACAGGCCGACAGCTGGTTGTTTAATTGAATAAGGCAGGTATCAGCGATACAGTTCTTTGAATTCAAGCGTAGAGGCTGAAGCAACAGTCAGCAGGGACCAGTTTTCATTATATCACTGTAGCATCAGCCAAGATCGGGGTCCCCACTGTGCCGGGTGCTGCACACATTAATAAGAGAGATTCCCTGCCCCAAAGAGCTAGCTAGATAAGATTAGACAAAGTATTATTTATCTCCTCATTTTCTCAATCATGGCAGGGCCTTCTGTGCAGCGCCTTGCACAATGGGGCCCTGATCTCAACTGGGGCAGGGCCTGTCTCTGGCTGTGTGTCTGTGCAGCGCCTGGCACAACGGGGCCCTGATTTCATTTGGGGCAGGGCCTGTCTCTCGCTGTGTGTCTGTGCAGCGCCTGGCACAACGGGGCCCTGATCTCATTTGGGGCAGAGCCTGTCTCTCGCTGTGTCTGGGCTGAACAGAGCCCAGCATGACCGGACCCTGATCTCAGCTGGAGCCTCTGGACACTATCATAACATGAATAATAGCAGTAATAATCCAGCCCTTTTTGGCATCCTTAGCTCCCATCACACAATACCCCAGTCCTGGCTATTTTTAACCACTCCTCTGGTACTGGCCCTCCAACATGAGGATTACCTGTGGGGGTGTAACATAGTCTGCCGTGTCCATGACCCTGTTGGTGTATTTGCCGAAGCCCTTGACCTTAGTCACCACAGAGGACTCAATGGAGGTGTCCCGCACCTGGTACGCCTTCTCATGGAGAAACACCCAGCTGTGGGGAGAGAGGGACAGAGACCCACATTAGCCTCTCACCGGAGGGGCAGGTTGGGGAAACTCCCCCACAATTCACCAACCTGGGACAGGCTCAGGAGAGAATTGTGAAGATCCCTTTGCATTGTCCCCAACTCTTGGGATTTTATTGGGAGTCTTTGCTGGCGTTGCTAGAGCCCTGCCTCCTGGAGTCATGGGATTTAATGTGTCTGAATGGAAATGGTTTTGTTTTCGGATTAACTTTAGTTTTCTTCAGCCTAAACTGCATTGGGTCCACACACGTGTCCTGTTTTCAAATGATCCAGTATCTTGTGCCACATTCATCAATCCGTTTTGGAAGCGGGTGAGCTCTTTCAGACTGAGTTCCTGGAATTCCAGTGTGGGTGGCCGCATTCCCTTTCAAAAGGACCATTTTGCTCCTGACCACCCTCCTGCTGCCATCCCACACTGCATTGCTGCCCACCTGGGGCAGCTCGTCCGTTTACCTTCGGTCCTTGCTGCGGGATCACCTCCCCGTTCAAATGCTGGCACACAGCGAGCAGTGCCCCTTGGCAAGATGAGGTCACACACTTTGCTTTTATCAACAAAAACCAAATGCAAGCGTCTAGTCATGCTGATTACCAAGAAGAACATGATAACAGGACCCCCATGTCCCCGGACGGCTCAGGATCCAGAAGGCAAAGGAATTTTATAAGACTGTCGCCTGATTTTGTGGGTAGGTTGATTCAGTAACCCCAGTTACTGAAATGCCACTTCCTTCTGAAAAGTGGCAGCAAAAGTTAAAATGTCCATTTAAAATAACAAGTGAGCGGAGCGGGCTCAGAGCCAACCTGGATGTAAAAGCCACACAGAGCTCTTCTTCCTAAACATCTCGTGCCACCTAGTGGCCCCCTGCAGATTCTTCTCTGCAGTTGTACCCCCACTACCTTCACTGCTTTTTCTTGTTGCTCCGTGGTAGATTTTCCAAAAGTGCCCAGGTAATGGAGGATCTAACGTCCCAGGACTTAGGAGCCCAAAAAAGAGATTTTCAAAAGAGCACAAAGTCCAATTTTTTTTTTTTTTTTTTGCAGTCACCCTGCACACAATGGGGGCCAAATTCGCCAAGCACATGATGTCTCCTAGTGCAGCCCGATTGTTTACAAGAACTCAGGGCCAATCATCAAGATATTTTGGAAATCTGGGCTTCTGTTTTGGGGCATGAAAGGGAGTGAAAGGCTTTTGAAAATCTGGCCCTGAACCTCACTGGAAATCACAGGGATTTAGGATGAAATAATCCAAAGCATCTAAGTGACCTAGGAGCACAAGTCCCATTTTCAAAAGTGCCAAAGGGGTCACTGGGGCAGGGGGTGAAGGAGAGGGGCTGCGTGGATGTCACTGGGCTGGGGGACCATGCAAGGGGGGGAAGGGGTGGCATGGGAGCCACTAGGGTTGGGTGGGGGCCAGAGGGGGCTCAGCATCCTTTTGGGGGAAGGGCTGCAGGTTAATTCCCTTGGCCTTCACTGACAGTGGAGAAAGTGCCCCACCCTCCCAACCCCCCGTGTATCCTGCCCGTCAACCCTCTGCTCCGTCCTCCCAGCCCCCACCCGCTCACACAACCTCTGCTGCACCCCTTCCTCCCAGCCCCCCCGCACAACCTCCCCCCCCACCCTCACTCCTCAGATCCACACACAGCCCTGCCCCTCCTGTTCACACAGCGTCACACACACACCAGCCCTGCCCGGACACCCAACGGCTGTCTCTGCACTCTCCCGCGGGGAGGATGATGGGCGGGGATGGGCACTGTCAGGCTGGACAGTGTGTACAACCATGCACCAAGGGCTTCTCCAAAGCCAGCCTCCCACCCTTCAATTAAGCACACTGGTGGCAGGAAGGGGATAGCTGCCTCTCTAGGAGAGGCTGTCTGGCCCCAGTGGTTAGGGCCAGCAGGGCTTGGACCTCTTGTGTCCCCAAGCACAGCCCCACCTGGCAACGCCCATCAGCAGCTAGGACCGGGGAGGAGAGAGACCCTTGCGGTTGGACGAGCTGATTACATTCCTCCCAGAGAGCATATCCTCTCCCCCCACCCCTCTGCAACCCACATGCAGGGCGGGGTCAGTGGGCAAGCGGGGCTCTTTAGCCTTGGGAGTAATTGGTTGGCTCATCCCCCAGCCTCCTTCCTCCGGGAGTGGGGCTCTCTGGAGATCAGTGTATGATGGTATGCCCCCTGGAGGATAATTCTCCTGGTCCTCTGGGACTCACCCCTTGATCCCCCGGATAACGAGGCCCAGGGGGAAGGGGGTTTGGCCATGAAGCCCGAGTGGCAGTGAGACTCCCCTGGCCTGGGGGGCACTCACCCGATGAAATATGAGATGATGAGCAGCTGCACAACCCGGTTGATCACGCCAACGGTCCAGCTCTTCACCACCACCGACTTGGTGGTCTCGTAGGTGAAGAACTCGGCTACGCAGTTCATGCTGGAGGAGAGCATGGGCATCGGGAGCAGGGCGCGGCCCACCAGCCCAGGGCAGATGGGATGCCTGGACCGGAGACTAGGGGGCAAAGGGTACCCCAGGGGGTGACGGATGCCCAGAGCTAATTGGGAGGGCTGTCCCTTTAAGACAGGGAACAGGAGTGGAGTCTTCCTGTGTCCTGCGGCTACTCTGGACTGCCTGGAGCCAAGGGGCCCCTTTAATATACTCCTTCCCCCCCCCCCCCGGTGATGCCATCAGGGAAAGGTGGGGCTTCCTAGCCCATCCATTACCAGTTGGAGTCTCGGGGGGGGGGGGGGGAAGGTCTTTAATGCATTCCATGAGTCCAGAAAGGAATCTGCTCTGTGCGCATTTCATATCAGCTCTCATCCTTCCCCCACCTCCCACAGCTCTGCCGGTGCCCCTCACTTCCAACCCAAACCCCTATCCTCACCATGGGCTTCCCCCACCCCAGCTGGTGCCCCTCAATCCTGACCTGAGCCCATGTCCCACCACAGCTCTGCCAGTGACCCTCAGTCCTGACCCAAATCCACATGCTAGCCCAGCCCTGGGTTCCCCCCCACTAGCTCTGCTGATGTCCCTCAATCCCAACCCACAGTCCCCAGCTATCCAATCCCACCCCCACGGCTCTGCTGGTGCCCCTCAATCTCAACCTGCAGCCCCTGGCTATTCCATCCCTGGCACAACACACAGGCAGCAGTGGACGAATAGCCAGAAAGGAGAGAGCCAGCTAAACAAATACCACACTGATTTTTCTCTGGAGACAAATTAGCAGCTAGTGGAAGATGCTGGGCAGTGGCGGTCCCTGAGGCTGAGGTTCTGTACTTATCTTCAGAGCATGCACAGTATGGGTTGACGCAGGGCTCTTGCTTGGCTTCCCATGGGGACCCATCTCTAGGGGTGAGACGGATCCCCATCCCCCATGGCCCAGGCTATCCTTGGCCCTGACCCCTCTGCTTAGGCTGCCAAGAAGGGAGTCACCGGAGTAATTTGCGCCAGTGGGACTGGTGGCTTCTGCAGTGTTTGACACCCCCATTCTGCTAGAGAAGAGAAACGACCCTTCACCCAGTAATTTCCCACAGCCCTGGGGGCGGATTTTCCAGGTCAGCTGGGGAAGGATGTTGCGGAGAAATGCAAATCCCCCCAGGCCCCCTACAAGCAGCAGCTCGCCCATGGACTATCCAGTAAGGTTTGCTCCTGCGGGGCACTGTGAGGGCAGGAGGTGCAGTGTAAACGCCGGCTAGGCTGCCCAAGCACACGGCCATGGGGGCAGGGGTCTGGTGTCACCCCCCCTTGCCAGAAGCGAGCCAGGACTTTGCGGGGGGGGGCAGCCCGGGGGTTCTCTCAGTCAAGCTGTAGCAGCTTGCGAGGCCCCCAGTATGTTGGTCACCGCGGCCTCCTCGGTCACACGAGCACGGGGATCAATCGCAGCCTCCACGGCAGGGTCCCTGATGGGGGCTGCGAGCTGGGGGCCGCCCTGGCTTTGCAGAGCTGCTGAGCGCCCAGAGGGGTCAGACCTGGGCTAAGGGGCCGCTGAGAGCCGGGGGGGGGGGGGGGTAGGGGCGGGGTCTGGCGATGGGGGGGGGGGGCTCCGTGTGCGCGCGGCCCCAGCGCCTCCTCCCGTCCCGTCCCGTCCCGGCGCTGGGCGCTGCCAGACAGCTCGGGAGCGGAGCTGGAACCGCCCCAGGGGGCCCCGTCTAGCCGAAGCCCCACGGGGACTCTATGATAGGAGCAGTGCGCACGCGCATGGGGGCCCCTCATGGCCGGCGTCTCTATGGTAGCCTGAGCCGGAAGGCGGATGGGGGGGCGGTTTCCGGTGGAGAGGGAGGCTCCGCATGAGGTTCGTGCTGCGCAGGCGGGAAATTGACCCTCGGGGGGGGGTCGGTACCTGGGGCAGAGGTGGGGGTCAGTGCCTGGGGCAGGGGGTCCTGGGGCAGGGCCGGGGGGTCCTGGGGCAGGGAGGGGGTCGGTCTCTGGGGCGAGGATGAGAGGAGGGGTGGGGAGGGTCGGTGTCTGGGGAGGGGGAGGTTGGCACAGGGTGGGTGTGTATCCGTGCCTGGGGCAGGGCCGGGGGGTCGGTGTCTGGGGGAGGCTGCGGCAGGGGGTCCTGGGGCAAGGAGGGGGTCGGGCTCTGGGGCGAGGATGAGAGGAGGGGTGGGGAGGGTCGGTGTCTGGGGGAGGTTGGCACAGGGTGGGTGTGTATCCATGCCTGGGGCAGGGCCGGGGGGTCGGTGTCTGGGGGAGGATGGGGCAGGGAGAGGGTCGGGCTCTAGGAGGGTCTGGTGGCGGGGTGAAGATAGGGATGGGGAGGGTTCTGTATGATCCTTCTGCTGGGGCTCGGCCTCCAGCCCCTGGAGAGCTCTGTAATGCTCTCCAGCACCCCAGGCCCGGCTGGGTGAGGCTCACTGGATGGGTGGGAGCCTGCCCCGTATCTACTCTGTGGCTACCCCATGGGTTCAGTCTCTGGGGGCTCCTGAGTTGGCTCCCTGCTGGGCCTCATCCTACTGGTGGGGTAATGTCTCTCCTTTTCTCTCCAGGTGCTTCACTGTTTTGACACTCACCCTAGCTGCAGCTTCCTCCCCTCTGTGCTACGCCGGGCATGCGGGACTCGGGAGGGGACTGAAGAACTTCTTCATCTCTGGAGAGCTTCCTGACTGAACCTAGTCTCCAAAGCTCTCCCAAACCCATCGCTGGGAGACAGACCACACCAGAGTGGGCGAGGTGGGGAGGGGCCATCATGGCGGACACGCTGGAGTTCAACGAAATATACCAGGAGGTGAAGGGGTCCATGGTGAGAGACGCAGGAAACCTGGAAAGCCATTCCTTCCTGGGGGTGGGAAGCAGAGAATCTGGGAAGGTGTTGTTATTGTGGCAGGTGGAGTGGTGTATCTAGGGCTGTGACAAGGTGCTGAACTGTGGTTCCGCTTTCATTATAGCTCTCAAACTAAGTGGGGTCACAGCTGGAGTGCTACCCCAAAGTAAAACCTAGAAGCTGTAAGTGACTTGGGGGAGGGGTGTGTGCTTTTTCCCTGAGTCATTACTGAGGCCACAGATCAAGCCACATGCTAGGAGAGCAGGGCTGCATCATTCTGATGAGACAAAACATGGCCAGACCCCCGTAGGTATTAAAGATCCAGTGACACTTTCCTGGGTGTTGGGGAGTTAGTGCCAGTGTCTTGGCTGCATTCCCGCTCTGGTAGGTAACACTCAGCTGACCGAAAGTCACAGCCCATTGGACTTCAGGGAGCAGACTCCTTGCATTTCGTTCTAAACTGTTGCACGGTGTCACCAAGTGCTGTGGGAACTGATGCGTGCCTTAGCCGGAATGGCTGAAACTTGGGAGCCTGTCAGAAAATGCAATGCAAGATTCTTTTTATTCGCAGACATGAGTGTTTGCCAGTTTACAGCGAAGGTGCATGGTGCCCTGAGCTTTATAAATGAATCGGTTCTCATGGCAAGAAATCCAAATCTTTGGCTGTTGCTCGTGATGGTTACACTGGGGAATGTTGTCCCTACATCTGTGAAATGCCCTTGATTGGGCTATTGTTCCTAAGTGGCCAGTCAGTCCTCTAGCTAAAGCGAATAAAGGCTTTATGGTGCCGCTCTGGCTGACTTAAACTGGAGAGCTGGTGCTATGGCCCTGTGATGCATGGGGGGTAGTTGAAGTGGGAGGTGGGGGGATCTTGGAGTGAAGCTTGCATGAGGGTGAGGGAGGGTGTTTGGGGTGGGTTTAGTGGTCTTAGTTGGATATGGGGTGCGTGCACCCCTGCGTGGGAGAGAAGAGATGGTGGGGTTTCTGTTTTACATCCATGGGGATGGGTGTTAAGTAGCCTTTTCCCTGGAGGAGGAAGAGTGTTGCTGGCTGATGTGGAGTTCCGGGTGTATCTTTGACACCATTCCAGAGTGTCACCACTGTTGTTCTCCCCAGCGTGTGCACTTCGCTCTTGGAGCGTTGTCCCTGTGCCCCCTACCAACCCCCGTCTCTCTCTGTCAGAATGATGGGCGGCTGCGGCTGAGCCGCCAGGGCGTCATCTTCAAGAACAGCAAGACAGGCAAGGTGGACAACATCCAGGCCTCGGAGCTAGCAGAGGGCATCTGGCGCCGAGTGGCACTAGGCCACGGCCTCAAGCTGCTCACCAAGAATGGACACGTCTACAAGTATGACGGCTTCAGGGAATCGGTGAGACCTTTGGCCTGGCCGGCTCCCCCTCCTAGAAGCGCCCACCCCACCCTGTGCCAGGACTCCCAGGGGGAAGTTATGTGGGTGGGCATCCCCAACCAGCTACAAGGCGACAATTGCTGAGCAACCTCCTGGATTTGCTGCTGTGGCGTTAGTGCCTCAATGCAGCCCACACCCTCACGAGCCCTGGATCCCGTCTGGCTCTGTGTAAACACCTCCCTCGTCCTGCCCTAAGGATCCTGTTCTTGGCCCAAACAGTTTGCCATGAGTTTTAGCTTCAAGGCTCTCTCCTAAGAGTCTTTTTTTAATTAATTGTGTTTATTACGGTAATGCCTAAGGGTCAGCTGAGAATGGGTCCCATTGCCCGAGGCTCTGTACAGAGTAGTAGATAGACCCTGCCCTGAAGAACGTATAGGCTAAATAGACCAGACAGCCACTGGGTCGGGAGTAAGAGTGGAACGCACAAGCCCAGTGAACTATGTGATGGCAGCAAGTGGCTTGTTAGTGCCCTGGTGTTCTTTCCTGGTGGGTGTAGTTAGGAGGGGATCAGTTGAAGGGAAGCGGGGGAGAGAATGGAACAGGTGTTGAGGGAAGTTGAGGCAAAGAGACTGTGAGCGAGGGGCAGTGTTCCCTCTAATTTTTCCCACCTATGTGTGGAATGAATTTTGTTATGTCCACCAATATGGAGGTGACGTGTGACACATCATCTTCGTATTGGTGCACATAACAAAATTCATGTGTCGGCGGTGTGGCCAAGGAGTTTGGAGTGTGGGAGGGGGCTCAGGGCTGGGGCAGAGGGTCGGGGTGTGGGCTCTGGGGTGGGAGTGCAGGCTATGGGGTGGGACCAGGGATGAGGGACTCAGGGTTGGAATGGGCGGGATGAGGGTTCCAGCTGGGGGTGTGGGCTCTGGCAGGGCCATCCCTAGGGGGTGTGGGGCCTGGGACAAATCAGCCTGTATGGGCCTCCCTTAACGTTTTTTATACAGGTGAAATCTGGCGTGGGGAGGGGACACCGGTGCTGGGGGGCGAGGGATGATGGAGAGTCACAGGGTGGCACCTATGCTAGGGGTGAGGGGGCCCCCTGTGCTGGGGGGGGTCCTGCAAAAGGAAGGGGTCCGGGGAGGAAGGGCAATGGATGGGGTCACCCTGGCGCTGGCATGTTCCAGCGGCGCTAGGATGCTGGCAGTGGGCGAGCAAGAAAAAGAAATACAATGCGCGCTTCCCACTGATGAGTGCGGGCCCGACCCCTGCTGCTGGCGCCAGGCCCCCTGCTACCTCCCTGGGCTGGCCTGGGCCCCCTAACCCCACCCCTCCCGGGCCGGCCTATCGCCCCCTGCACGACTCATTCGCACTGAAGTGTGGGGCCCGGAGCAGTTGCCCCGATTCGCCATACCCAAGGGATGGCTCTGGGGTGGGGCTGGGGATGAGGGGTTTGGGGGTGCAGCCTGGAGTACTCCCCCCAGCTCTCTCCCCGCAGCATCACTTGGGCTGGCGGGGCGGGGTGCCTCTCCCTTGGCTGTGGCAGGTCCGGGTCAGGGCTGGATTGGGGCCAGGGGAGGGGCGCCTCTTCCCCGGCCGCGGCAGGTCTGTCGCTGGGCTGGGTTGGGTCCGGGGCTGTGGGAGAGGAATCTCTCCCCTCCGCAGCCCTGAGCGCCTGCGTGGCGCTTAATAGGCTGCTGCGTGGCCACGCAGCTGAAAGGGAAGTTAGGCGCGTGGGAGGGCTGGAACAAACAGCCCATCAGCACCAGGTAGAGAAAGTCCAGTCAAACTGCAGGGAGTTCTTCGAACATGTAAGTGTCCCTGCTTCGGCTGCAGCTGCTCTGACCGGCTGGAGTCCCTGACTGGCTCCTCTGCAGTTGCCAGTCATGTACTGGGGCATATCCCTATGAGAGGTTTCAGCTCCACACGAGTGTCCAGCAAAGATGCAGGGCTGGTAACTCCTGCTCACTCTCCCTTAGCTCTGTGGTCGCAGTTCTCCTAGTGACTGATTCTTTCCCCAGCTCACTTGTTTCCTGGCATATGCTGTGTGTTGCATGAGCTATCCTAGATGGGAGAGCGCTGGAGCTCCTCGCTGCTGCTGTGTGTTACCCAGGGGAGCTGTGGGGTACTAGCAGTGGCCGGGCCTCTCTGGGAGGGAAGGAGCCCTGATGTGATCCGGGTGGGGGGAGGAAGGATCCCTGGGGTATGGTGGCTTCTGATGGCCATTCTCTACTTCCCACTCAGGAGTTTGACAAGCTGTCAGAGTTCTTCAAGTCCCATTATCGTCTGGAGCTGGCGGAGAAGGATCTGTGCGTGAAGGGCTGGAACTGGGGGACCGTGAAGTTTGGAGGTGACTCTGGGGCTATGTCTTCGCTGCTTGTGACGCATGGGACACGTTTCCCCGCGGTAGCCTAACCCGTGACAGTGCATCCACGTTTCCCCTGCTGTGACACCCGTGCTGGCGCTGTATCTGGCCCTGGCAAGCAGTAGTGGCGCTATGAACCTTGGGCTAGCTCAACTCCCCGGGTCATTCTGCTCGTATTCGCGGGGCATTGGGGACGACTTGTCTGCCCGCCCTGGACGCTCATCCCCGGGCAGGTTAGCCAGCCTCCTCCTCTACCAGACACCGGAGATGGAGGCTAGTGGAGAGGCTGCAAATGGAGAGCTGAGCAGAGGCAGACAGACAGTCCGCTTCTGGTCAGGGGGCTGATGGGAAGGGATGGGAGGCCCTCGTGTCTCAATGGGCGTGAGCACCTGTGGCTTTGTCTCTTAACTGCATCTACCTCGGGGTCGCAGTACGTGTTAGCAGCCGCCTGCGGCTTGGGGAGTGCTGGCTGCAGCGCTGCTAGCGGCGTGTGGCTGTGGGGAAGAACCTGTGATTGAGCTGGAGTTAAGCCTGTGGGGAAGGCCAGTTCCGGGAGCTGAGGGGTGTATAGCAGGGAGAGGAGCACAGCTCCTGCAGTGACTCGGATGTGGGGGCTGGCGTTGGGAGTGGATGGCTAAGTGTGCAGCAGAGAGGGAGTAGCCTGTAGCTCCACCTTCTCCTGAAGGGGGCGCTCTGAGTTGCTCTTGTCTGCCCAGCACCACCTTGTAGCTACTGGCTGCGGAAGTTGTCTGACGGGAGGAGCGGCTGGCTGTGCGAGGTGGTCCATTGCCCCACTGCTGACCCACTGGGTTCCCCCTCCCCGCAGGCCAGCTCCTGTCCTTCGACATCGGGGAGCAGCCTGTGTTCGAGATCCCACTCAGCAACGTGTCCCAGTGCACCACGGGCAAGAATGAGGTGACGCTGGAGTTCCACCAGAACGACGATGCTGAGGTGTCGCTCATGGAGGTGCGCTTCTACGTGCCGCCCACGCAGGAGGACGGCGTGGACCCTGTGGAGGTGCGTGTGGGCCGAGCTGGGGGTGGGGGAGGGAGTTCGTGGGCTGGGAGGAATGGGGCTGTGGCCTGTGTGAAGGTGCTGGGGGGGAGTTATGGGGGGCTGCATTCAGCTGTCTGGAATAAAGGCCCCCTATCCTCCCCCCCACCCTTAGGCCTTTGCCCAGAATGTGCTGTCCAAGGCAGACGTGATCCAGGCGACCGGGGATGCCATCTGCATCTTCCGGGAGCTGCAGTGCCTGACACCACGCGGTCGCTATGATATCCGCATCTACCCAACCTTCCTGCACCTGCATGGCAAGACCTTTGACTACAAGATCCCCTACACCACCGTGTTGCGCCTCTTCCTGCTGCCCCACAAGGACCAGCGCCAGATGTTCTTTGTGGTGAGGAGGGGGATGGGGGGCTGGCAGATCCCCCCCCCACTGCATTTGGGGGGAAATGGGGGGGCTGGCAGATCCCACTCCAGTGTGCCTGGGGGGCGGGGTAGCCAGCGGATCAAAAGGCCCAGACCAGCTACTTCTGTTGGGGGCTGAGAACTGGGAGGGAGGGGACTGCCCTGTGGTACTTGGGAGGGATATTGCATGGCGGTGGGAGCTGGAATGGAGGAGATCCCTGATCTCGGGATACTGGGATCCCTCACCTGTTCATATCCTTGGTTTCCTTTCCAGATCAGCCTGGACCCTCCGATCAAGCAGGGCCAGACGCGCTACCACTTCCTGATCCTGCTCTTCTCCAAAGACGAGGACATCTCCCTGACCCTTAACATGAATGAGTGAGTGGCCTTCCTTCCCTGGCCAGACCCTCCTCCGCCAGTCTGGCCCTGCCCCCAGCCCTGTACCCTGTCAGGATCCCTCTGCTCCTGCCAGCCTGGCTCTGCCCTGTGCCCAGGCCTGACCCCTCTCTTCTCCCCACGCTTGCCAACCCGGCAGGACCCCTCCTGCCATCCTGGCTCTATCCCCAGGCAGCCCCCCAGCCGTACCCATCCTCTGCTAGCCTTGCCATGCTCCTGGCAGGATCCCTCCAATCCCATGTGGACGCCAAACTTTGTCTGGTATGAGTGTCTGGCCATCCCCATCCAGGTTGGCTCACATCCAAGCCTCGGGAGGGGGTTCTCTTCTCCTGGGAGTAGATGCTGTTGCCCGAGGAATATGCGTTGTCCTCCTTGGCGGCCCTCTCATCTCTGGGTGCTGAGGGCTTCCCATGCTCCTGTCTCTCTCAGTTGGTGTGGGAGCTCCTGGGTCATCCCGCGTTGTTCCTGCTTGTGCTGGGCTCTCTCTCCTGCCTTCTGTCCTCATGCTGCCGTTTTCCCCGTGCCGTAGGGATGAGGTGGAGAAGCGCTTCGAGGGCCGACTCACCAAGAACATGTCCGGCTCGCTCTATGAGATGGTCAGTCGGGTCATGAAAGCGCTGGTGAACCGCAAGATCACCGTGCCCGGCAACTTCCAGGGGTGAGCACACAGCGGGCAGGGGAGTGGGACATGGGGCCTTCCTCTCTAGGGGGCTCCTGTCCCAGGGCATGGGTACTGTCTAACTGAGGGGGTGGTGAATGGGACATAGGGCCTTTTCCTTCTAACGGGCTCTGGCTCCAATCCAGTCCCAGGGCGGTAGATTGTCTTGGGGTGGGGAATCGAATATGGGCCCTTTCTTCTCTAGGGGGCACCAGCTGCGATCCTGGACTGGCTAGCTCGGGTGGCAAGGAGTGGGATACAGAGCCTGTTGCTAATTAAATATTTAGAAATGACTGATCTGTGAGGCCCAGTCCCTACATGCCTGGCTCTGGTGGACTTTTTCCCTGTCCTGTGACTGGGAGTTCCCAGTGGTGGGTAGGAGGAGAGTTGTGCCTCAGAGGTACGTGTGACAGATTCTCATCCCTTTATCCCCCCCACATTGGCTGCTGTCCCCTGGGAGAGCGTCTGTGCATGGGAGCCTTGCTGGTGTAACCCCCTGTCTGTCTGTCTCTCTCCTCCCTCTTCCGCGCGCCCCCAGGCACTCGGGAGCCCAGTGCATCACCTGCTCCTACAAGGCCAGCTCGGGGCTGCTCTACCCGCTGGAGCGTGGCTTCATCTATGTGCACAAGCCCCCGGTGCACATTCGCTTCGACGAGATCTCCTTCGTCAACTTCGCCCGCGGCACCACCACCACCCGCTCCTTCGACTTCGAGATCGAGACTAAGCAGGGCACGCAGTACACTTTCAGCAGCATAGAGAGGTGAGCCTGGCGCCCCCCCCCCGGGCACGTGGTACACCTTCAGCAGCATAGAGAGGCGAGCCTCTCCTCCCCCCCCCCCCCCCCCCCAGCAGCTGCTCTCCCCTCTGTCCCCATGGCTGTACTGCCTATTGCCCCATCTGTTCTCCTGGGCCGCCGCCCTCTTCCACGTGACACAACCCTGTCTCACGGCCTGCACTGGTATCCTGCTCCTCACTCAGCCCTGGGAAGTCTTTGGCACCACAACCTGGTGGTGCAGGGCTGGCATCACCGTGCACTGCCCTCTTGCTTGCTCGTGGATGGGAGAGCGTTAGACTCCGCCTCTCCATGACCCCGTTTCCCCACTGTCACCCCCCTGCAGGGAGGAGTATGGGAAGCTGTTTGACTTTGTCAACGCCAAGAAGCTGAACATCAAGAACCGAGGCCACAAGGAGGTACCTGCAGTGGGGTGGGGCGGGGCGCTGGCTAGGTCCCCTGTCCCATCCTGACCGGGAGCCCCATAGCCACTGGGGGGGCTGGGTGAGGGCAGGGGTTCGTTCTCTCTCTCTCTCTCTCGCTGCAGATTCTGCCTCCTCACTTTCTCTTCTCTCCTTGCCCTTGTAGAAGAAAAAGGTCCGTGCGATTTTCCCCTCCTCCTGGTGCAGGTCTCCTCTGCATGGCTGTGGTGCTCTCTACTAACCACAGTAACCCCGCATGAGCCATGGGAGGGAAGGGAGGGCCATGCCCCCCCCTCCCGATCTCCTTGCCGAGTGGGCCCCACCTAACCCAGTTAACACTGCTCCTCTGGTCCTTGCATGCAGCCTGTGCTCGAGTGTTGGGGATCCTTTCCCAGAGTGGGGGCGGGGGGTGTGCACCCAGGAGCATGCTGGGAGTTGTAGTTCTCAGTTCGCTGCACATTTGGGATGGGGGGTGGCGTCTGCCCTTCCCCTCTGCTGGGGGGGAGGGGCAGAGAGTGGCACTCACGTGACCTCCCCCTGCTCCCCATGCAGTCCATGCCGCAGAGCTATGATGAATACGCTGACTCTGACGAAGACCAGCATGATGCCTACCTGGAGAGGATGAAGGAGGAGGGAAAGATCCGGGAGGAGAATGCTGATGACAGCAGTGATGAGTCTGGGGAGGAGACTGGTGAGACCTGTGCCTGGGGCTCCTCCCCCTGGCTGTGAGATCCTCCCCCAGCTGTCCCCTCTCTCCCTCCTCCCCCCCCCCCCCCCCCGGCTGTCCAGCGATTGGGGCGCCTCACCCTGGCTGAGAGATCTCTCCCGCCCCAACCCCGCCGGCTATCCCCATTTGGGGTCAGAGAGACATTCCCATACTCTTTACTCAGCCCTTTCCCCTGGGCTGTTGCCATCTCCCTCTCCTGCCCCGCCCCCCCCCCACCCAGAGAGGAAGAATGACCAGTGCATTCCCTTTCCTTCCAGATGAGTCGTTTAACCCCGGGGAGGAGGACGAGGATGTCGCAGAAGAGTGAGTCGGGGACAGGGGCTGCCTGGCATGGGGCTCTCGGGCTGTGACCTTGCCCTTTGATTGGCCCATTCTCAGATGGGAACTCGACCTGCGGTGGCCGCCGGGGCTGGACATTGTACATGTAGTGCCATCAGCGCTGGCCTCCCTGTGGTGCTATGGGGCGCCGTGCTGCCATGCGCAGCGAGTGGCTCAGTACGGGGCACTCTGCCTTTATGGGGCCTCCAGAGCTGATGGCTCAGCCACAGGCACTGTCACCTCTGCCAGTGCTCCAGTGCGCTAAGTGGCCTGGTGCTGCTGTCTGAGGTTTTTGTCTCCCTGGCCCTTTTCACAGGCTTAAGGCCATTAGGCTCAGTGGCCAGCCATCAACTTGGGGAACTCCCTTCTGTTGATCTAAATTGCCCTGTAGCCCCAGTTGGACATGGGGTTCTTCCCTTCCTGTCCTGAGCTGTTAAACAACTTTCACCTCAGGGGCTGCTGCATCTCAGTGGTGGGTTGTACAAGGGCCTGAAATCGAGGGGCTGCTTACATTGTCTGGGGCAGGGACTGTCTTTCTTGCTATGTGCCTGTACAGCGCCTTGCACAGTGGGGCCCTGGTCCCTGAGTGAGGCAGGGTGGTTTCAGAGCAGAGGATAGGCACTAGGTTTTTGCCTCTGGTGCTTGCTGAGATTTGTGCTCTGGAGCAGCGCAGTTGGCACGCCTGCCAGAGGGAACCCTGCTGGGAGCCACAGAAATGATCCAGGCTGAGGGGACTGCCTAATGGGGAAGATGTCTTTGTAGCATGGAGCAGTAATAACTGGGTGGACGTTGTGCGGCTCTGTGAATCCCGGACCTCGGAGGACCAGGAATCTGGGGGTGCTACTCAGGGCATGGTGGGAGCAAATGGAAACAGGGAGAACTCTGGCGAAGACTTCCCGCAACCAAGATCCGCTGGGTTGTGGGGTGGTGTCACAGATCCACAGTGTCTAGTCCATGCCCATCCTATAACCAGTTCCTTGGGAGTGACCCCTTCAGTGTGCTAGGCCCCAGGGACCCACTCAGGGGCAGGCCCATGGCCTCCAGGACTCCAAACTGGGCCTTGGGGCCCCAGCAATCCCTCTCTCTCTCTCTGGCTCCCTGCAGCAAATCCAGCCAAGCCAGACCCCTGCGGGACGTTTGTATCATCCCCGTTCGGGGCGCTGTGCTGTCAGTGATATCTGCAGCGACAGCAGCAGCCTTCCCAGACACGGGGGAACATTAGCCGCCTGGCCCACGGGATCGGAAAGGCCTTGGGTTAGCAGAGAGAGGCAAAGGTTGAGCCATAGTCCAGCCTGGCCAGCACTGGTGCAATTAGCCAGCCAAGCCGTTATGGTCTCTATCTCCATCTGGCTCCTTGTCAGCCCCGAGGCCTGGCCACCGGCCTCCTTTCCCCTTTGTTCTCCTGCTGGGACCTTTGTGTTGCTTCTCAGCTGAGGGCTGGGAATGTCTCCTTCCTCCTGGCTGGTGGCTGCTAGGGGTGAACAGCCCGGCCATTGGGGTTCCCGCTCTCTTGCTGGATTCTTCATTGATGTGGGTTGGTTTTCGCCAGTCCTTTGCCGACCCTTCTTCCACCCCAGCCAGCCACGGGGGACACACACCTCGCGGCTCTTGCTCTTAGAGCAGATTTAACCTTTTTGCACCCCTGCATAGCAGTGCAAAGTGTAGAGGGAAACTGAGGCATGAAATGAGGTTCATAACAATGTTACAGAATATTCCCTCTTGGTCCCAGGTGGGGTCCCGTGTCAGGAACGGGGAACCCATCGGCTGGGAATCGGCCCGGAGTGAGCAGGCCTGTGCTGTGCCCCATACTCTTCTCAAAGGGGCTCACATCTCTCCAGCGGGGATGTCTGTGCTTAGCACTGCCACTCAGGTTCTGCTGCCAGCAGGTCTGGGGTGACACCCAGGGATGGGAGCAGTTGGTGTGGGTAAGAGCTGGCTGTGCCCCTTGTACCCTGCCCAGAGTGCTTGGCGGTGCCCCTTGCCACCCTGTTTCAAGGGACAGGTGAGGAGGCTTTTCCTGTTGCCATGCCCAAGCCATACTGGGAATGCCCTAACACTTCCAGCCAGCACCCCTGGAGCAATCTGCCCATGCTAGGCCTGATCTGTGCTGAGCTGGGGCTGCCGGCCCTGGGAGCAGTGGCGTTGGGTGGGGGTGGGGCTGATGCCAGGCTCCCATTCCCTCCTGCAGGTTCGACAGCGAAGTCTCTGCCAGTAGTGATGGTGGCAGCGACCGCGAGGAAAAGAGGAAGCCAGCCAAGAAAGCCAAGATCATCAAGGAGCGCAAGCCCCGCAAGAAGCCATCAGAGGTGAGAGCTCTGCCCTGGCAGAGGGGGCTGCGTGGGTCCCGACCGCTGGCTCTGAGGAGCGGGATCCTCTACCTCCAGCACGCAGGCCAGCCCTGTGGGGAGACTGAGCCTTCGGGAGCTCTGCGTAGGCAGCTGATGAGGCCACGAGTGAGTGTCCTCTGCGATGGGGAACTGTCCTGAGGGTCCCGCTGCTCCCCAGCTTAGGACACTAAACAGCCTCCAGCTGGGGGTGAGTGACTCCCCTCCATGCCACGGAGCTCTTCAGCCGTGTGCCACTCCCCCAACCCCAGTCTCACCTCACCCGCCTCCCTGCAGTCCTGCCCCAGCCGGGCCCGCTGGCTCCGTTGAGCTCCTTGGCCCTAGTTGCCTTGTCTTAGTCTTGTGCTGCCTGGGCCCCGTGAGTGTGTCTGGCTGCTGGGGGGAAGGGCTGGGGTATCGAATGCCACGCCCCAGTGTTAATGGGGGGCACAAGGGGCCCTTGCCATGGGGGCCAGAGCCTCTGGTCCAAGGAACTGTAGAGCTACGTCTTGATGGATCCCCTGCTTGTTCTGTCTTTGCACCTGCCACCTCCTCTTGCCAGAGTAAGAAAGGGAAAGACCCCAACGCCCCGAAGAGGCCCATGTCTGCCTACATGCTGTGGCTGAATGCCAGCCGCGAGAAGATCAAGTCAGACCACCCCGGCATCAGCATCACCGACCTGTCCAAGAAGGCTGGGGAGCTCTGGAAGGGCATGTCCAAGGAGAAGAAAGAGGTGGCCTTGGGTTGGGGGCGTGGCATGTTCTAACTGTCTTTTGGTGGGGTGGGTGTTTGGGGGAGGAGGGTGGGCTGGCAGGGCTGTGTCTGGGGATGATAGGGGTAGTGATGGGTGTAGGCCTGGCATGGGGAATTCTTGGGGAACCGAATGGAAGAGGTCTTGGAGGCCAACCCAACATGGGGCAGGGGCTGTGCCTTGTTCAGGGAGGGGATAGGGATGGGCATCTGTTTTTGGCAGGCTGGCGAAGCTTGCTCGGGATAGCTTTGTATCTGACGGGGATCAGAAGTGAAACGGGGGGGGGGGGGCAGGTGACCAAGGAGGGGCATCACCAACTCCGTGCTCTGGTGGCAGGAGTGGGATCGCAAGGCAGAAGATGCCAAGAGGGACTACGAGAAGGCCATGAAGGAGTACAGCGAGGGGGGCAAATCGGAGAGCTCCAAGAAGTAAGTTGGCTGGGCTGCTGGGAACATGGGTGGGTGACGAAGGACCGTGGCCCCATCTCATCGGAGGGTAGGCAGCGAGATGACGGGGAAAGGTGTGGCCCATGTAGAGTGCGAGGAGTGGAGGATTGTCTATTTCCTCCCGGCCCTGTGGCACCTGGGCACCTCCACCAGTGCAGTAGGGGCTTGGGATGACCCTCTGGTTGTTCGCTGTCCCCCATCCTGCACAGAGAGAAATCCAAAAAGAAGAAGCAACAGCAGCAGCAGCAGGGGAAGGGGAAAGCGGAGAGGAAAGCGGCACCGTCCAAGGCCCTAGCCAAGTCCCCCGCCAAGCAGCTGGGTGAGAGCTTCAAGAGCAAGGAGTTTGTCTCCAGTGAGGAGAGCTCTGGTGACAACAAGAAGGAGGTAGGTGCGGGTGGGGCAGGAGGGGCTCCTGCCCCAATCTGGCAGCTGTGGCTATATGTGGTCTCCTGTTAACACACTTCCCCCTCCCCCCACAGGACTCAGAGGAGGAGGAAATCGCCAGCACGCCACCCAGCTTGGAGGACTCAGCATCTGGCTCAGATTAGAGCAACCCCTCCCCCTCCCTTTAGCCCTGCCCCTTTCCTGACTGCACAGGTCACTGAGTTGAGGCCTAGACACCCCCCACAACCCCCCAATGCCCCCACATCCCTTCTGCCAGGGGCATGGGCTGGAGGGGTGACGCGACTGCTCCGTTGGCTAGAACCTGCCCTACTTCTGGACCTTCCCTGACCCCTCCTCCCTCATGGAATTGTAGGACCTGTGCTGAACTCTGGAGAAAGGCAGAGGGTGCTAGAGATCAGGGGAGGGGGCGCACCCCTCCTTTCTCTCCATGCTTTGGGAGACCCCCTGTGTCCTATCAAGAGGCCCTCCCAGCAAACTGGGGGGTCGGGGGGTGGCCCGCGGGCCCTGCAGGGGGGAGCTGGCTGGCTGGGAGGGGTCCGTCCCTTGGCCTGTAGTCAGGCTCTATCGGTGTTTTTTATGTTCTGTTTATTTTTGTATTTCTGATCTGTTCACGCGGCAATTGGATGGAATAAAAACCAAGTGACTTTGGACGGAGCGTCTGTCTGTCGCAGCGTGGCCAGGGGACAGATGGATGGATCTCCCAGTGCCGACAGAGCTTCCCCTCTAGAGCAGGCAAAGCCCCACTTTTGCCAGAGGGGGAAGGAGGCCACTCTGGAGCTGTGGTCTCCCCTCCCGACGGCTGCGTTTCCCAGGCATCGCAGCAGGAACAGCTCTGCCTGCAGCGTGGGGCTGAATCCAGAGCCTTATCTCACTGCATTCCAGTAAGCTGTGGCCCTAATTGTATTAAAGGCCATCAGGCACCTGGGGGAGCCACCTAATGAAGGAGGCAGTCGATAGCAATGAGGTTTAGCCAAGTGTTAGGGGCTCCTTTCCCTCCCCTCTCCTGCTGCCGGGGCCATTACCAGCCTCAGCAAGGCTGGGAGGGTTGTTCCCAAGACTGCTTAATGTAGGGAACTGTAGCCCAGCAGGGGGTGCTGTGACCCAGGCGGTGGGAGCCCTTCCCTCCTTGACATACCCAATACCTCCCAGCTGCGTGTTGCTGAGGGATGCAGTGTCCTGGAGCTCTGGGCAGTTGGTTAGTATCCAATGCTTCCCCTCCACCTGGTTCTGCTAGCAGCTGCCCTTGGGGCTGCATGGAGGGCTGAGAGCCTCATCACTATCCTTTGTGGGCCTGGAGCTCTGACCAGCTCGAACTGCTCCGAGAGTGGGCGAAGGGGAGTGTGAGGCGCTGAGCAGACGGTGGACGCAGCATCCATCTCCATTACAGCCCTCGCCGGCCTTGCTGCCAGGACAACTAATCTGAGTTGGGGGAAGGAGGCCTGATCTGATTAGAGCCTATTATCAGACCTCAGTGCTCCATTAAAGTGTCTATGGCTCCACTTCCAATCACCTGTGTGTCAGAGGGCACACGCTGCCTCACTCTAATTGAATCGGGAGTTCTGCCAGGCTGCAGCTCTCCGAGAGGGAAGAGAGCTGTGCGTGCTGGGGGAGGGAGAGGCATGTGCCCCAGAGGCAGTGGCTTTTATAACCAAGGCTGCAGCAGGTTAATTGTGCAGATGGAAGCTGGCTCCCATGGGAAATTCTCCAGGGTCTCATTTCCTTTGGCCTAATTTCTGTGGGTTATTTACCAGAACTCCACAGCTGCCAGGAGTAAATGGGAAGGAAGAGCTGCAGGCAGCCATGGCAACTCCTCTCTTCAAGCACCGTGCGTGTACGACGCTAGAACAGGGGCCCAGCAATGGCGTGGAGTTTAAAACCAGCAGAAACCGCCACATCTGCCCACCTGGACATTACAGCTTCACAACACCTGCACACTAAACCCAACAACCAAAATCAGACCAAAGCCTGTGCAGTGTGGGGCCTTTCCCATGGTTGAGAGTTCAATCCTTGAGGGGGCCACTTAGGGATCTGGGGCAAAAATCAGTACTTGGTCCTCCTAGTGAAGGCAGGGGGCTGGACTCGATGACCTTTCGCGGTCCCTTCCAGTTCTAGGAGATAGGTATATCTCCATATATTATATTATTATTATTTTCTTTGTTCCACGGCAGCTGCCCCTTTTCACCTCTCCCATCACACAAGGCTAGGGCGTGGTGTAGGTACAACAGCCTCTGCCCTTCCTGCATTCGTCCTGCAATCCTACCACAGCTGTAATGAGGGGGCTGTTTTGCCCTGGGTGCTGGGCAATGTAAGCAGCTGCCATGATGGGACTGGTTGGTCTTATGGGGGTGGCTGCCCGGCAGGGGCAATGTGCAGAGATGCCATGGGTTGGCTGTCCTTACGAGTGAGACTTTCCAGGTGGTGGGTTAGGTCATTGCTTAAGACAGGGGCTCTCAGCTTTGGTCCTTTGTGCCATCCAACAGTCCAGGATTTTAATGTAACCAGCACTTAATAGTTTGGTTTAAAGTGTACACTGATTAATATTGCATATGAAACACTTAACTATCCTAATTCATACTAAAGTCTAGGGCACTTGAGAAGTCTCTATGCAGTGCAAACCAGTGGATTTTAATAAAAACAATTATTAGCTGGTTGAAATAAACCCCTAGATGGTTGGAGAGCCCCGAGGACATGAATTTGGCCAGTGTGATTTAAATTTTGAACTGTTATTTTGCAGAACCTGCAAACTTTCAATCAAGTCCTGCTTGTTTTTGGGCAGACTCATATTTTCTTGACCATCAAGTATTTACACACACACACACACCCCTTCTAGCCTCCTCTCCTGCAGCTAGAGCCTGTAGTCTCCATAGTCACCACAGTACACAAACTTGGAAAGTGGCTTTCCAAGCCCTAAGTCCCAGATGTATTGTCTCTTGCTGTGCCCAAGTAAAAATATTTTAAATCTTTGTTTACGCAAAATGAGTGAGAAGCTTAGGAATGTGAGAGTGAAACAGCATGCTAACAAGTGAATCTCACACCCAGAGAGTGACATTTGACATGTCTGAATGGGGGTGAAATAAATTGAGGGGGACTCTTTAAGTTTAGCAGAATGTGGACAAATGTCCCCTACCCGAGCTATGGCCCCGACCTGCCCTCCTTGCTGGCGCTTTCCCAAGAGATGTTAATTAGCAAACAGGCTTTCACAAACTGAGCAAGGTGGGCATGAGGGGTGTCAGGAGAGGGGACTCCAACCTCTGGCCCTATCCCTGCAGCATTAAAATTCATGTCCCTCTTACACTAAGGATGCACCAAGGAGCCTTTATTCCCTGGGGGGGGGGGGCAGAGGAGCAGACTTTAGGGGAGCTAGGGGACAAGGATGGGTGAATATTTAAGATGTCTCTGGAGCAGGGCAGTGAGGGCTGCAATGATTCTATTTATTATGGGGCTCTGGGGCGCAGGACACCTGATACCAACCTGTGGGGGCTCAGGCTGAGAACAGTGGGGGCTAGTAGCCAGCCCTCTGCAGTTGGCAGGCATGGAGTTGCCTGTTGTGATACCAGCTAGGGTGAATACACACACACTCCCCACGTGAGCTGGGGACAAGATCCCTCCCCCAGTGGGGTCCTGGCTCTCTGGGCGGCAGAGACCCAGGGAAGTTCCAGGCTGTGGAGGTAGGGATGAAGGGGTCATGCCCTAATGATAAAGGGTCTATGGGAGTGGCGAGACTGGTACTCCAGTAACAGCTGGGGAGGACGTGGTCCATCTGTGGGGCAGGAGAGGGGCCCCTAGGCTCTAGCTCCGCCCTGTATGGCACATCTGCCTGTTGGATGATGGCTTCAGCAAGGTCACATGTGGCAGTGGGCGGGCCCAGGACGGAGTTATTTGCATAGCTCGTGAATATGCAGCAGGGCGCGGAGCCGCCCCGCCCTTGTTTTGCTTCTCATGAATATGCCGCGGAGGGGTCGGGGCGGTGCCGACTCCGAGCGCGGCGCGGAGCCCGGTGAGGAGCCGCCGGGACCCGGGTAGGGAGGGGGCCGGGACCCGGGTGTCTGTGTTGAGAGTACCCGGGGGGAGGAGCGTGTGGTGTGATTGGGGGGTGCGTGGGGTTGAGGGTGAGAACAGGGGGTGGGGGGAAGGTGTATGGGTGATTGGGGTCCCAGGATGGGGGGTGCGTGGGGTTGAGGGTGAGAACAGGGGGTGTGGGGGGGTGTATGGGTGCTTGGGGTCCCAGGTTGGGGGGTGGGGGCTTGTTAGGCTGCAGGTGGTGTAGAAGGGGCCTGGGGTTTTGAGGCTTTGGGAGGGATGAGGCCTGGGGAGGAGCAGGAAAGTCACAAACTTTGCTGAGTATAACAACTCTGGGGTGGGGAGGCACTGGCAGCAGGGACGGGGGTGATGGAGGAGAGAAACACATGGGGTGGGAAAGGGTGGGGGGAGGGGCAGGCTATGGATGCCAGGGAGGGGGGGTTCCCCTGCCGGACACAGTGTGTCACTGGGGGTCTCAGTGCAGTGTTCCCAGGGTGCCCCTCACTAGCGTCACTGATCCCCAGCCGCACCCTGGGGCTGATCCCAGCTTCCCCTCCCTGGCCTGCGGCCTCAGCCTCTGCCTGCCCTGGACCTGCATCTCCTCCACGGCTCCTCCCATCGGTTGGCCATGCCCTCTGGGCCCTTGCCAGAGCCAGGCCCTGGACCAGGTCATAGAGTTGCCTGCAAAGGGCTGTGTGTGTCTGTGTCTCTGGGAGCACCCGGTCTGGTCAGGCAGGGCTCACAGTGCCACCCTCAGCCACTCGGCCCCAGGTTTCTGTCAGGGGTACACCCCTCCCACTTGAAGCCCTGCCTGTGCCCTCATCAGCAATGCACTCTTTCCTGACCACCCCTCCCTGCATCCACCCCCTGCCTGCCTACAGCTGGACATGCCCTGCTGCCTCCAGCCCTGCCTGGCCGTGTTTGTCCAGCACCTTGATCCCAGCCTCCCCACTGCAGCTGCTGACCCCCTTCTCCTCCCCAGCGCTCTCCATCTGCACAGCTCCCTGCCACCTTTCCCCTCCCCTTCCCATTCCCAGTTCCCTCCCTCCTGCAGCACCCTGGGCTGGTTTCCCTCTGGCTACAATGGCTCATAGCCACTCTCTGCAAAGTAGCTAATCAGCTTCTCCTTCCTGCTGGAGGGGGAAGGTGAAGGCTCAGCTTCGCCTTTCACCCTCCTGCATCCGAGCACCTGGTTAGCTGGGCTGTCCCCTAGCTCTGCAGGTGTCGGAATCCCTGCGAGCAAGGGCTTGGTCCTGTCCCTTGCACTGTGCTGCTCCCTGGAGCCATGCAGGGCTTGGCCCTCTTGCTTTTTTCACTTTGCCTCCCCAGGCTTGGGCCTGGTCTGCACTACACAGTTAGGTCAACCTAACTCTGTCAGTGTCTACACTACAATGGGGCTCCTGCTGATGTAAGTCCCCACTACACCGACTTAATAACTCCACCTCTGGTGGAGGAGTAGTGCTTAGAGCGATGCAGTGTCTGTGTAGACGCTGCATTACTTACGTCGCCTGTTGGCTGTCAGCCCTGCATGGGGCTGACAACTGGAGCCCCCCACCCCCATTCCTGGTGCTGACAGCCTGAGCTGAAAGATGGGCATGGGACGCACAGCTGGAGTCCCCACCACCACCCAGCATTGACAGCCTGAGCTGTCATCCCAGCATGGGGCTCACAGCTGGAACTGCCCTCTGCCCTGGGGCCCCAGCTCTGAGCCAGGGGGCTCAATTTCACAGCAGAGAGCCAACCAGATGCAATTATTTCACATTTTGTGAGCCCTGTGTTGCTGTCAATGCCCAACAATGAGCCACTTCAGTCAGGGCAAGCGCTCCTGATGAGGATGTGCACCACCAGCAGAAGGAGGGCAGTGTGGACACCAACAGCTGATTTAATTGCTGTGGTGGCTGTAGGTCGACCTAATTGAAGTAGACCTAATTTTGTACTGTAGACAAACCCTTGGTCTCCTGTGCACAACCTTTAGCTGTGACCGTGTAGCTTTGGACTCCTCCCTGCTCGCTCCCTCTGCCTGTCCTAAGAGAGCTCCTGGCTTGGTTTGAACATTTCCCATATGAACATGGAGGTGTCCCGGGGAAGACCTGCCTCAGAGGCCTGGCACCCTTGGGTATTCCCTCCCCTGCTTCAGCTTACCCTCTGCTGGTAACGTTGGCCTCCTTCTGCCTGAACTGTCCTCCATCCCAAGGCCTGGTCTCCACTTAAAATCTACACTAGAAACTTGCATCAGCATCGCTGTAGCGCTTGTGGTGAAGCTGACGGGAGAGAGGTTGGTAGCTACGTTGGCAGGAGAAGCTTTCCTGCCAACACAGTGCTCCCTACACTGAGGGTTAGGTCAGTATAACTACGTCACTCAGGGTGTGGATTTTTCACACCTTTGAGTGACGTAGTTATACTGAAGTAAGTGTGTAGTGTATATAGACCTAGCCTTAGGCTGACATACTTTCTGCACTCAGAGGCGTGAATAATCCATGTGTAGTGGACAGATGAATGCTCTATGGGACTAGCTACTGTCGCTCAGGGAGGTGGTGTTGCTACAGTGATGGAAAACCCTTGTCCGTCGCTGTAGCATGTATCTACTACAGCGTTACAGCGGCATAGCTAAAGCACCTTAACTGTGCTGCTGTAATGCCTGTAGTGTAGACATGGCCCAAGTCTCCTTTGCTTGCTATTCTGCCTGTGGACTCTATCTCTATTGAGGCTCCTCCCCCAGGGATCTCCTCTCACCTTGATGATTAGGTTCCCTTCTCCATGTCCCAGTGTGGCCAGAAGCCACCATCCACCTCCTTGCACCTACACAGAACCCCAGCCACGGCTCCCCTGTCCTTGGACTTCTCCTTTGGGTCCATGATTGGCTGTAGACATGGTCTACATGGTTGGTCCTGTTCTCAACCCCCTCTGTGGAGCTACCTGTTATTTTAGTAAGTATTTGATGACTGGCTCTTCAGTCTAGCAGACAAAGATCTAACGAGCCAAGGCTGAAGCTAAACAAATTCAGACTGAAAATAAGGTGGACACTTTTAACAACGAGGGGAATTAACCATTGGACCAACTTATCAAGCCTTGTGGTAGATTCTCCAGTACTGGCAAATTTTCAATCAAGAGGGGACGTTTTCCTAAAAGCTCTGCTCTAGTTGGTCAGGGAAGTCCTATGGCCAGTGTTACAGATGATTACTGTAGACCCTTCTAAGTTCTATGACTATCCCATGAACCCTGTAGCCGGCTCTTCAATCCCTCTACTTGACCTCCTCCCTGAGCCTTCTCCTTTGGTGGCCCCTGAGACTCACCTTCCTCCCAGGACTCATCTGGAAGCAGCTTAATTCTCCCTGGGGCCCAAACAGCTCTTAAAACCTCTTCCACTTGATTCCTCGCCTGGGGACCACCCGTGCTGTAATTGAATCGCTGTGTAATGGTTCAGTTATCTCTGCAGAGCCCCCAGGGGCCTGGCCTGATCTGTGTGGTTGTCTGCAATGGTGTTGGGGGTATGTCACTTTGGGGGTGCAGGAGGATTCCCCAGGAGTGGTACAGGTTGGGGGTACAGATCACCAGGGGAGCATCCCTCCATGACCATCCTTGCCTCCCCCAGTGCCTGCCCACTGAACCACTTGCCCCCCTGCAGGCAGGAGAGCTGGAGTTGTTCAGATCCTGCCTATGTTCAGTCTGGCTTGGCACAAGCTGGGATCTCTTACCCACTGAAGGGAGAGCACTGTGCGGGGTCTCAGAGCAAAGCTCAGGGGACCAGGAGGTAGGGGAGGGATGCTGCCTGCTGGCCAGTGGTGATAGCACTAGGAATCCTCACTCAGCTGGAAGGTCTGGTGATGCCAGGGCGTGGTGTGTGAGGGAGGCAAGGGCCATGCCCAGGAGGCTGCAGCAGTGTTGGGAAGAAGCAGGAGAACATCAGGGGGCACAAGAGAAGTGGGCATGAGGGAGAGGGAGGAGTGGGAAGGGGGTATTGACATGGGGGGAGGCAGGGTGTGGGGAAGGGGGCTGTGTGTGGATGGGACATGGGGAGGCAGTGTGTGGGGGAGGGGTGGTGAAGTGTGGGGGGTACTGGCACAGTGGAGGGAAGACAGGGTGTGGGGAGGGTTGTGGTGTGGATGGGATATAAGGGGTATTGGCCTGGGGGAGGTAGGATGTGGGTGAAGGGGCACAGTATTATGGGGTGTGGGGAGTATTGGCATGGGGGGGAGGCAGAGGGTGGATGCAATGTCGAGGGGGTTGGCACAGTAGGAAAAGGCAGGTTTGTGGAGGGGGCATAGTGTTATGGGGGGGGGGGTATTGGTACGGGGGGAAAGCAACTTCCGCATGCCCATTCTTCCCTGATTCTTGTTCTGCCCCGCCGGCCCCGCCAACTCCCTCCTGCCCCAGCCCTTGTGGCCCGTCCTGCCCCGCCCTCCCAGCACCCCCCGATTCGTGCCCCGCCCTGTCCCCTAGAAGCCCGTGGGGGACTGGCACGGGACCGCCACCCCCTCCTCTCCCTGGCCCGGCTCTGGCTCGCTGCGCAGATCAGGCGGGAGCCAGCAGCCGCGGCGCAGCTGGGCCGCCTCGGATTCCAGCGCCGCGCCAGGAGGCTGGGAAATTGGGGAGAGACAAACCCGATGGCTTCCAGATGTGCCCACCCCGCCCGGCTTGGCTGGGGCAGCTGTGACGCCAGCTCCCCGGGGAGGGGCGGAGATCGGTTCCCACTGCGCCGGGGTGGGGGGGCCAGGAGCGGGGAGAGAAGGGCGGGGGAGTGGGGAGGGGGAGTGAGGCAAGGGGAGGGGCTGGGGGAGTGAGGCAAGAGGAAAGCAGGCGGGGAGAGGAGAGGGGGAGTGGGACAGGAGGATCTCTGTGAAGGGCTGGGGGAGTGGGGCAGGGCTGGGGGGAGAGGAGAGGGGCAGTGGGGTAGGAGGAGCGATGAAGGGGAGGGGCTGGGGGATTGGGGCGGGGGAAGGGAGGCGGGGCTGGGGGGGAGCGGAGAGGTGGAGCGGGGTAGGAGGAGCGGTGAAGGGGAGGGGCTGGGGGATTGGGGCGGGGGAAGGGAGGCGGGGCGGGGGGGAGCAGAGGGGGAGTCGGGTAGGTAGAGTGGTGAAGGGGCGGGGGAAGGGAGGCGGGGCTGGGGGGGAGAGGAGAGGGGAGGGGCAGGAGGAGCGGTGAAGGGGAGGGGCTGGGGGAGCGGTGAAAGGGAGGGGCTGGGGAGTGGGGCGGGGGAAGAGAGGCGGGGCGGGGGGTGAGCAGAGAGGGGGAGTGGGGTAGGAGGAGTGGTGAAGGGGCGGGGCTGGGGGAGCGGTGAAGGGGCGGGGCTGGGGGGAGCAGAGAGGGGGAATGGTGAAGGGGCGGGGCTGGGGAAGGAAGGCGGGGCTGGGGCTCGGACTCGGACGTCGGGGCGGGATCGGAGTCAGGCCCTCGGAGAGAGCTGGTTTTTCTCGTCCCTGCTGCCTGAGTCACGGGAGCTTGTGCGCCCCAGCCCCCCCCCCTCGCCCGGCCTGCGATGAGGCAGCTGCGTGGAAGGTGAGCCAGGCTCCCCGCGGCCGGCCCAGGGGAATCCAGCTGGTGCTGAACCACGCGGGAGGGACCCAGAGGGGTGGGGGCACTGTGCGTGCGCGCCTGCGGGGGCGGGCAGAGAGTTAGGGGCTAGGGGCCGAGTTGGCACCGTGTGGATGGGGAATCAGCGCTGTGAATGGGCCTGGGGGGGGGCTTGGCCCCGTGTGAGGGAACTTGCGGCGTTTGTGGGGGAGTGAGGGGTTGGCACCGTGTGCAGAGGGCTGGGTGGGGCAGGGGGACTGGCACTGTGTAAAGGGGGGTTGGCATGGGTGGGGTGGGGGACGGGGGACTGGCCCTGGAGGGTACTGGGGTTTGGCTCCATATGTGGTGGCGGCGGTGGGGAGTTGGGCCTGTGCAATGCAGTGCTGAGGAAGGCAGGGGTCTGGCACTGTAGGGACATGGGAGGTTGGCACTGTGTAGGGAGGAGCTATGGTGACCAGACCGCAAATGTGAAAAATTGGGACAGGGGGTGGGGGGTAATAGAAGCCTATATAAGAAAAAGACCCAAAAATCGAGACTGTCCCTATAAAATCAGGACATCTGGTCACCCTAGGAGGAGCAAGGGATTGGCACTATGTGAGGGGTAGTGGTGGGGAGTTGGTACTATGCATGGGGGGGTTGAGGGGAGGCAGGGGTCTGGCACTGTGGGAGGAGTGCAGGGGTTGGCACTGTGTGGGGGGCAGGGTGGAAGTGGGGGTAGGGGGCTTTGTTTGCCAGCTGTACATGGGATGCAGAGCGGTGGAGGTTGGGGTGTGGCTGGGGCTGTGCAGTGAGATGTGGGGCCTGTGGTGGGGGCGGTACAGTGCCCAGCGCAGCTAGGGGGCATCCTCGGGAGGCAACAGCATGATGTGACCAGAGGGAGACGGGCGGTGATGGGGCCATGTGGGGCTTTCACAGGAGCAGCAGGGAGGGGGCTGGAGATGGAGCTGAGGGGCATGCTGGGAAATCGGGCCATGGATGGGAGCTGGGATGGGGGTGGAGGGGACGGAATCTGGCTACTCCTTTCCAGGCCAGCCCCGATCTACCATCCCTCTCCTCTCTCCTAGGGGCTGACGTGTGCATCAGGTTCATCGAGCCTCAACCCAGGTGCCACCATGGCCTCCCAGACGCACCCCCTGCATCCCCCACCTCCCTGCCCTACTTCCAATGGCAGCACGTGGGCCAGAGGTGGGCAGCTGGCGGGCAGTCCCAAGACAGGTACGTGCTGGTGGGGAAGGGAAGAGTAGAGGGGGGCTGGGATGGAAAATAACAGAGCTAGGGAGCAGCTCACTTGAGTGATGGGCACCAGGGAACAAGGAGCATGACTGAGTTCAGAAAATGCCTGGGAGTGGGGAATGGGAAATGGGACCTTTCCCCGCTAGGGGACACCGGCTTCGATCCTGCCCCAGACTGGCTCTGGGGGTGGGAGATGGGACATGGGGCCAGGCTCCCAGTTGCTTTTCAGGGGTCCATCTGTGAGACAAATTTGAGTTCTCAGCCTGGTGTCACCCTCACAACCCCCCAGCACTGAGCATCTGTCAGCGCAGGCCCTGGAGAGCCATGTCCACCCCAGAGCGGCCAGTCTGGAGAGTGGGGTTGCCTGGGCTGTCCCTGTTGGGGCGCTGACCAGGGCAGTGCCTGCTCCGTGGGGTGCGCTGTTGGTGCTTCTTTGCCATGTGGTTGGGCTCTGAGATGGTCTCTTTCTCTCCCCCAGCTCCAGGTGACACTCGCCTGAAGCCGCCGGTCGGGCCCAAACCCCGCACACTGCCCAAACCGGCTGTACCAGCCAAGCCCTGCACCCCGCCGCCATCCCCTGGGTCGCGGCCCCCCCGCCTCGAGTTCCCCTCTGCCGAGAAGATCAACCTGCTGGCGGGTCCCAAGCCGTACGGTGGCAGCAGCACTGCCCTTAAACGCCTGTCCTTCGGCCTCAAGAGCCCCCCGGCGGAGACCTCCAATGTGAAGGGGGCACCGCCACCCGCAGCCAGAGCCCTGCCCTGTACCACAGAAGAGAGATCGCTGGCTCCTGTGACGCCACCTGCTGGCGGGCCCCTCAGAGTTCTCAAGGGCGCTGCCCCGTTCAAAGTGAAGCCGGTGCCGGTGGCGGCCAAGCCGGAGCGCTTCCCCGGAACCACGGTGGAAGAGATCTTGGCCAAGATGGCACACCCCCGCAAAGAGGGGCCGGGCAGTCCCGACCTGGCCTGGGGCCGGCGCTCAACCGTCAGCCCTGACAGCAGCTCCCGCTTCGGGCCCAAAAGCTATGCCGCCTTCCGGAGACAGCCTAGTGCCGAGGGAGGGGAAGATGACGCTGTCGCCCCTGGCTTTGAGGCCTCCTGGGAATCTGGGCTCCCGGAAGCTCAGGAGAGCAGAGCGTCCTGTGGGGACAAGCCGGTCGCTGGCAGGACGAAGAGAGAAGGAAGCCCGAGTCCCGTTGGAGAACGCCCGCCAGAGCCCCCAGATGGAGAAGCAGAGAGAGACCCTGGCACAGCCTCCAGGAAAAGGTGAGGGGCTGATGTGCAGGGGTGGGGCGTGCAGGGCATTGTGAGTAATGGCCTTGTCTGTTCCGGGGAATGGGCAAGGTGTGCTGCACTGCATTGTGGGTAAGAAGCTGGCAAAGGCGCTAGGATCTGGTGCCTGGTCTTCCCCCCGGGAAGCAGAGAGGAAACCAGAAAGGGGATTGTTACGTGGTGCTTCCTGGATGTAGAGGAGAATCCTAGTGGCACCCAAACAGCTCTTTGGCACCTGTATAAAATCACCCCTGTAGTTAGATAAGTGCAGCTCTGCATATGGACAAGACCTTAACACCTAGGGCAGAGTTAACCTGTGGAACTCCTTGCCACAGGATGTGGCTGAGGTAACAAACTTGGCAAGATTCCCAAAGGGAGTGGATATTAGATAATTATAACATGTCCACAAGGCCTTGGTTTATTTTGAGTTAGTTAGGAACGCGGTTAACCTAAACCAAAATAAGCCACTCAGTAAGGGTCCACATGGCAGGACTGTGCGCTTGGTTTAATTAAACCAAGGTGAGTTGACAGTAGATGGGGGCCCGGGACATGTTCCCAGTTCCCGAGAGCTGGCAGTTTGAGACCCACAACGTGGGGGTGCATGGTGAGAGCGCCGGGTAGGAAGGATCTCTGGAGAAATGTTTGGAAGAGGAGAGTGGACCAGGAGCATGATCCAGGTGCAGGGGGCACCGGGCTGGTGTGGGAGATGATGGGAGAAGATCAGCTGTGGGCAGGTTGGTGAGGTTCTGACAGGTCTTGGATGTAAGGGTGAGGGGTTTGTAGTAGAGAGAAGAAGGGGCCCTCAATGGAGGTAGGAGTTGAACGGGATGCGACTGTGGAGTTAGAGAGGACAGGGTGGATCCTGGTGAAGATAAGTGTCGAGCTCTTCTAGAGAGCTTTAAATCCATAGATTTCAAAGCACTTTCCCAAGGAAGTAGGTATCGTTATCCCCATTTTACACATGGGGAAACTGAGGCATGGGGCGGGGCCATCCAAAGCACCCAGCAGCAGAGCCGGAAATAGACCCCAGGAGTCCGGAATCCATATACCCGCAAGGAATATTTTAGTCGGCAGGATGTTCTGGAGACTAACCCCCCATTTCTCCGTGTGTTCTCTCCCTCAGTGGCTCCTCCCCGGCCGGCGCCAACTGCGACGGGGACCAGTCCGGACGCAGGAAGCCGCCATCCCCCCCTGGTGTGAGTTCTCGGCTCGCCCCCTCCAGCGTGGCAGCTGCTCTGCTCAGTGCTCTCCTTCTGGGCTCTCCTGTCTCCTCCTGGGCTCCCTCTCTCTGGGGTGCGTGTCTCCTCTCCCTTCTCTGCCAGCCCTAGGGCACCAGCTCCTGCAGCTGTCCCAGGAAGTGAGGCCACAGAAACCCAGGTGTCCTGCATGGCACCATGGGTCCCCCCACCCGTTGAGTCCTTGGTCTATTGAACCTCCCCCATGCATGGGAAGGGAGTGATAAAGAACCCAGGCGTCCTGCATGGCACCGTGGGTCCTCCACCCATAGGCTCCTAGGCCAATGCTGTTTTATCTTGCCCAGCCCCGGGGAGCGGGGTGGACACACGAGACCAGGCCAGCCAATTGAATCAGGGTCTCCTGAGGGGGGCGCTCCCCCCCCTGCGGCAGCAGCTCCCCCCGGCCCGGGGACTCAGAACACGGCACTCGCTCTCAGCCCGGATGCCTGCGCCTAGGAGGGAGCAGCCCTGACTCACCACGTTGGGCTCGCTGACCTGGCAGGTATGCGGCAGGCGGGCGGTTCCCAGCCCCACTGGGCCCTTGGCCAAACTCCTAGGCAGGGAAGGCGGGGCGGGCACGCCCTCCCCCCCGCCCCCTAGCCACTCCTCTCAGGACGCCTGGGAGATAGCCAGGAAGAGGTTAACCATTAACTCCCTTTCCCTGGTGGGGGCGGAGTGGGGAATTGACCCTCGGGCCCCCTTCCCTTCTTTCTGGTGGGGGAGGGAGCATCTGACCCTCCTGCCCTGGGGCTGGAGGTCTCCAAAGCCCTGAATGCCACTCTGCAGCCATATGGCTTGATACTTCCTGCTTCCTTTTTCCTCCTCCTCCTCTCTGCCTTCATCTCCCTGCCATAGGGCTCCCCGCAGTGGGGAGGGGGAGGGCACCCTAGATCATGGGAGGCTGAGGCTAAGCTAGGGAGCTGGGCGTGAGGCAGGAGTGGGGCTGGAGGGGTCGCCTGAGCACGAAGGGTGGGACCAGGTAAGGGACAGGGCCGGGCAGCAGCCCCCCCAAGGGAGATTGGTATCCAGCTGGTATGAGTGATGCGGGGAACATCCTTGATGCCTCCAGTGAGATGCTCCCCATGGGGAAGGGAAAGGGGGACCCGGGCAGTGGAAGTCGGGGCATCTGGGGGTCAAGGGTGGTTCGTGGATGGTGGAGGTTGGGGCTGTCTGAGGGAGGGGGGAAGCCCCAGGCGGTGTGGGTTGGGGGAGGGGGAAGTCCTGGGGGTTGGGGGCAATCTGGCGGGGAGAGCCCCAGATGCTGGGGGTCGGGGCGGGGGAGGAAGCCCTGGGAGCTGGAGGTTGAGGGCTGTCTAGGGGACATGAGCCTCATGAGCTGGGGAGGGGGGTTAAGCTCTGGAGATTGGGGGACGGGGGGCAGCCCTGGGCACTGGGGGGGAAGGTCTTGGCGATGGGGTTCAGGGGCCATCCAGGGGATGTGGGCAGGGACGCTCCAGGTGCTGGGGGTCGGGAAGCATCTGGGGATGGTGTTTGGGAGCTATCCAGGGGGAGCCCCCTCGGTCCGGGGAGTGCGTGGATAATGACTCTGATCTCCCGTTCTTCTCACAGTTCTCCTTGGCCCGGACCTGCCCCATCCCCGTGGCTCCTGCTGAGCTCCCCTTCGGGGCGGCCCCCGACACCTCTGCTGGTCTTGCCTGGGCCCCAGGGGCCCCCATCCTCCCTGCCGAGCATCCTGCCTCAGCCCCGGGGTCCCCCGCTGTGCCTGCCGAGCTCCCCGCCCTTGGTTCCACCCCTGCCCTCACTGAGCTCCCCTCCAAGGTCGGGCCCAGCTTCCCAGGCACCCCCGAGTCTCTGGCTAAAATCCCCATAGGGCTACTCCCGGCCCCCGATGCCACAGACATTCCAGCTGAGCCCTGCCGCAGAATCTCCCGCTCCCTGAGGTCTCTGGAGGTTCCTGGTGAGGGGTCCCCACCTCCATCTGGCCTCCCTGCAGGCCTGGCACCAGGCATTCCGGATGCCTCCACAGAGCTCCCCCACAGCCCCCCTGCAGTGCGGGCCCTGTCACCAGGCCCCCCTGATGCCCCTGCCAGGTTCCCCCACAGCCCACCTGAAGGGCAGGCCCTGGCACCAGGCGCCCATGATGCCCCCACAGAGCTCACCCACAGCCCCCCTGCAGGGCGGGCCCTGGCACCAAGCCCCCCTGATGCCCCTGCTGAGCTGCCCCCCAGAATCACTCACTCCCCAGGGGCCCCCGAAGCTCCTGTTCCATCCCCAGACACCCCCAATCTGTGTCCTAAGCTCCCCACCAGAGTCTCTCAGTCTCCGGGGTCCCCCGATGGACCCACTGAGTCCCTGGTGTCCCCGTACAGCCCCCCATCTCCTGAGCGGGGCTCCCCTTCACCCCTCAGCAATGCGGAGCCATATGTGGGGCCTGCGCCAGCGGACGAGAGCTCCCAGTGCCCACAGCTGGGGCTACGGCGCTCCTCAGACGGGGTGGTGCAGCTGCCAGACAAGGGTCTAGGAATGGGAGTGCTGGGGGGCTCCCTGGCTGCCCTGCCTCGGGGAGGGCCCCCCCACTCCGGGCCACCCCTGGAGGGCGAGTCCAACTGGACCCTGTCGCAGTCGTTCGAGTGGGCGTTCCCATCTCGGACTGCAGAGTGGGAGCCCCCCAGGTCCCCCATCAGAGAGGCGGATGACTCCGGCCTCTCTGAGCAGGGGGACTCGGATGGGGAGGGCCTGGCCCCCGCCCCCAAAGGATCTGAGGAAAGGAGCAGCTCAGAGAGGCTGAGGGCAGGGCAACTCAGCGCTGCCCTGGATTGGCAGGACGCTGAGGCTGCTGAGAGTTCTGCCCACCTAGATGGTGCCACGGGGGCCCCATGTGATCAGGGAGCAACTGAGGTGGGGGGCCTGGAGGCCACATGTCCTGGAGGCCCCGTGGCACAAACGGAGCCGCCCGTGGCTGAGCTGAAGGGCCCTGCAGTGGTGGATGAGGCGGGCACTATCTGGGAGGAGCAGGGCAGGCCACTGCTGGGTGCCCCCTTGCGGCTGACCGAGCCGAAGCCAGGCCAGGAGAGAGCCGCCCCCATTCTGTTGTCTGATACTCCCCGGCCAGCTGGTGCCGACCGATGCCAGGAGGACAACTTGGTGCTGGGCCTGGCGCCGGCGGGGAGCTGCCAGGAGGGCCCAAGGCCGGGCGAGGCGGGTCCTGAGCCGCATCCCAATGCGCGCTGGTTGGATGAGCTGCTGGCATCGCCCCCGCCCAGTGCTGATGAGACCAAGCGAAAGGGCACACCTGAGCCCAGGGACCCTGCAGGGCCAGAGGTAAAGGAGGGGTGACCGTGTGCAGGAGGGAAGGGGGAGTCTCTTGGCACCAGTGGGGGGTGCTAGGAGGATTTTGTCTCCTCAGTGTGTGTCTCTCCCCAGGGTGAGTGTGGGGGAGGGGTGTCTCCCGAGGCCCAGCAGGGAGCGCTCTCCCCAGGGGGACGGGGAGGGTCTCATTGTGGATACAGTGCCCTCTGCTGGATCTGGGGGATGTGTGTGGGGGCATCTCCCAGGGTATGTGGGTGGGGGTAGGCATATCCCCAGGCCCTGCAGGGGGCGCTGTCCCCAGGGTGAGTGTGGGGGAGGCGAACGCCCTCCTCTCAGCCCATCCCTGGCTGTGGCAGCGGAAGGGGTTAACTCCCTGCTGGGGCGAGGGGTGGGGGTTCTCCGCTGAGCAAGCTGGGCTGAGCTCTGCAGGGCTGGGCATTGGCTGCTGGCGGAGTGTGCAGAGCAGTCAGACAGGTTGGGCAGAGGCAGAGTGGAGCGTGCTGGGGCGAGCTGGGACAGGGAGAGCTGCTGAAGGCAGCAGCAGAGCTGGCCTCTCCCGGGCTATCCTTCTTGGGGTGCATGGGGTGGCCTGCTACAGCCATGGCCAGGGAGGCTGGTGGGATGTCTGTCCTGGAGCGACTCTTGGCTAACTTGGAGCTGCGGGACGAGGCTGGGCGTGCTCGGCACATGAGTGAATGGAGCGCCCCCTGTCCGGCTGTGAGTACAGACCGTGCTTCCGACAGCATCTGAGTGGGGGGACCCAGGAGACCTTGTTCCTCTGGCCGCCTGGCTGGGCTGGGTGGGGGGTTCAGATTGGCTGGGGCTGCCCAGTGAGATCTCACTCCCCCCAAGTGCTTTGGCAGAAGGGGGGTCCCTGAGAGCAAAGGGCATTGGGCCAGGATCAGAGGGGCTAGTGAACCGGAGACCTCAGGAAGGGTGGGCGAGTCTCCTGCCTGTCTTGCTGGGCGGAGAGGTGATGCTCAGGAGTGGAGGGTAACGCGGGACCCCAATGCCGCAGCTGTGGGGGATGTGCCCCCAAGAGACAGATCCCCTGGAATCCTGCCTGCCTCGCATACAGCCTGGCCAGTTTGGGATGGAGGAGTTGATGCTCTCAAACCCCCGCCCCCCACCCCCCCCAATTCTTGCCTCTTTTAACCCTATTCTCCTCCCCTCCCAGGATCTCCTCGGCTGGTCGCGGAAGGATCTGTGCAGCGAGTTCGGCATCAGAGGGGCCCACCGGGCCGGTGAGTTTGGCTGGGCCACCGAGCCCGGCACGGGGAAGACAGACTGGCCCAGCAGTTACAGAGCCAGTGAGACGGAGCAGGATCGGGAGTTTGGCACTGGCACACAGGACTGGAGCGGCTCATACAAAGAGACGGAGCTGCTGGGCGATTCCAGTGTGGGGCACGGAAACTGGCCCGACGCCTACGGCATTGGGGATGGCTGCCAGAAGGAAGGGAAGTTCAACTCCGGCAACCCAGACTGGAGCAGCCAATACAACACTGGTGGTGCTGACAGCCCGGATGGGGAGTTCGGTACCAGGAAACTGGACTGGACCAGCACCTACGGCATTGGGGACAGCACCCAGCAGGACAAGAGGTTCAGTACCGGCAAGCCAGACTGGACTCCTGAGTACAGTGTCGGTGATGCAGCCCGGCAGGATAGAGAGTTCGGTACCGGCAAGCCAGACTGGACCTGTGAGCCTGGTGTCGGTGATACCGACCAACAGGATAGAGAGTTCGGCACCGGCAAGCCAGACTGGACCCGTGAGCCCAGTGTCAGTGATACAGCCCGGCAGGATACAGAGTTCGGTACCGGCAAGCCAGACTGGACCCACGAGCCCAGTGTCGGTGATACAGCCCGGCAGGATAGAGAGTTCGGCACCGGCAAGCCAGACTGGACCCACGAGCCCAGTGTCGGTGATACAGCCCGGCAGGATAGAGAGTTCGGCACCGGCAAGCCAGACTGGACCCGTGAGCCCAGTGTCGGTGATACAGCCCGGCAGGATACAGAGTTTGGTACCGGCAAGCCAGACTGGACCCACGAGCCCAGTGTCGGTGATACAGCCCGGCAGGATAGAGAGTTCGGCACCGGCAAGCCAGACTGGACCCACGAGCCCAGTGTCGGTGATACAGCCCGGCAGGATAGAGAGTTCGGCACCGGCAAGCCAGACTGGACCCGTGAGCCCAGTGTCGGTGATACAGCCCGGCAGGATAGAGAGTTCGGCACCGGCAAGCCAGACTGGACCCGTGAGCCCAGTGTCGGTGATACAGCCCGGCAGGATAGAGAGTTCGGCACCGGCAAGCCAGACTGGACCCGTGAGCCCAGTGTCAGTGATACAGCCCGGCAGGATACAGAGTTCGGTACCGGCAAGCCAGACTGGACCCACGAGCCCAGTGTCGGTGATACAGCCCGGCAGGATAGAGAGTTCGGTACCGGCAAGCCAGACTGGACCTATGATCATGGTGGTGGCGATACAGCCCGGCAGGATAGAGAGTTCGGTACCAGCAAGCCAGACTGGATCAACATGTACGGTGCTGATACTGACCAACAGGATAGAGAATTGGGTACCAGCAAGCCAGACTGGACCCACGAGCACGGTGTCGGAGATACAGACCAACAGGATGGAGAGTTGGGTACCAGCAAGCTAGACTGGACCCGTGAGTACGGGATCAGTGATACTGACCATCAGGGTAAGGAGTTTGGTGCTGGGAAGCCAGCCTGGACCCAGGAGTGCAGTGTCAAGGCCAATGGGCAGGGTAGAGAGTGGACCTGCGAATATGGTGTTGGCAATACCACCCAGCAGGACAAGCCAGATTGGACCCGCGAGTTCGGTGTTGGTGATGGTGCCCGGCAGGACAGAGCTTTCAGCCCTGACAAGCCAGCTTGGCTTGGTGAATATGGCATTCACCATACAGACCGGGAGAGTGCCTTTGGCTCTGGTGTTGGAGACTCCGACAGCACGGCCCAAGAGCCTGGTGCCAGGAAGCCTGGGTGGAGTGGCACCGCCTGGCAGGAGAGCAAGTTCCCCTTCGCTAGGAGGGATTATGCCAGTGATTTCAGGATCAGAGGAACTGAGCACGAAAGCCAGTTTGGCGTCATTGGGACTGAGCGGGCGGGTGGCTTTGGCTTGAGTGCTTTGGAACCATCTGGTGCCATCGGGACCCTGGACCCAGCAGAGCGTGGAGAGAGCCGGACTGATTGGGTGGGCTATACCAGGACTGTGGACCTGGATGAGCCAAGAGAGGCTGGTGTGGGGCAGTCCGACTGGGCCCAAGATCTAGGCCTCAGTGGCACAGATCCCTCTGTCGGCCTGGGAGCAATCAGTCCTGAGGAGCCCAGCGGGGGATGGATGGACTGGACAAATGAACTGAGCGTGAGCAGCATGGATCCCTCCAGCAGTCTGGGGGCGGGGGGCTCCGATACACCCAGAGAGCCTGGCGTGGGGCAGCCAGATGGGGCCAGCGACCTTGGCCCGGGAGGCCCGGCCACAGCCAGTGGCTTCGAGAGCGTGGGCCCGGCAGAGACCAGAGCGAGACAGACTGACTGGAGCCGTGAGCTCGGCTCTGGGGATGAGGGCTCCGCTGAGACCAGGGAGGCTGGAGCAGGGCAGATGGACTGGGCCAGCGAGGTCGGGATCGTACATGGGAAACAAACCTATGCCACAGCCATGGCTGGCTTGGAGCCGCATGGAGACAGGTGAGGGCTGCGCTGGGTGTATGAGGTTTGGGCTGAAGTGTAGGGTGCTCCATCCCAGCCTTCACTGCTCATCAGAGCAGCCGGTGACCCACCTAGGCTGGGGTCCGGTCTCAAACAGTAGCTGTTTTCAGTGGGGAAGGGGGGAGATCTCATCCCGATCCCAGTGTGGGGCTGTTTAGACAGAGTACTCTCGTTGTGGGGATCAGCACCGCTGTGCTTGCCTAAATGGCCGATGCCTGTTTGCTGCTGAGCTCATTGCTCTCAAACATCCTGCAGCAGCGAGTTCCACTGCTTAACGCCTCCTCTCCTTGGGGATGCCTCCCTTGGACTGCCACCCAGCATGGTCATGCGCCCCCTCATGCTGGCTTGCATTCGCCCACCATCTATGGACCCTCTCCTTCCTCTCCTGTTACCCTCCCTGCTTCGGCGCCTTGGCTTTGAGTCAAAGCTGCCGTAGCCACAGGAACATTCCTGTTTGCATCTTAGTCCCCTTTCTTGCTGGCTCAGCTGGGCTTGGATTTGAGCTGCCTGTGGCCCTGCCAGGAGCTCTGCTGTTCACCCACAGCCCGTTAGTTCAGGGCTGTAGGTGGCTACCCAGGCAGGAGGCGCTGCCCCACCCGCATGTCTCAGGGCAGTTTTTATTCTTCAGCATAGGTAGGACGTCTGCCCAGAGAGTCACTCCTCCGCCTGCGCTGGGCTCCAGCGCCGAGACACTTCCCTCCCATCTCTGTGTGCTGAAAGGAGGGTACTCACCTCCGTTTAGTCCCCCTGAATCAAAGCCCAGCTCCCTTCCCAGTGAGCTCCACCAGCCCGGTCTAGAAAACCCCTTTTCAGTTGGCCCTGAGAGTTGACCAGGGGTGGCCAGACACAGGACCCCTGGCCCAGGTGGGCAGGCTGTTCCTTACAACACACCTTCGATTGCGTCTGTTGAATTCCATCTGTTGCTGGGTTTCCTGACCTTGGGTGAGTGGCCTTGGCCATCCAGTAGCTTTGTCTCATTGGCGAATGTTGCCACCCATCTATTTTCTCCTCCCCAGTCTCTTGTCCAGTGTGTAGTCTATGGTGCATCAGGCCTGCGGCACTTTCTGCCACTAGCTTCCTCGTTCTAGGAGAATGGGGCGTCCATTCTTACGGTGCTTCCTGTTTTAGAATCCGAGATAGTGCTTCCCCTCCCGCCTCGGCTCCCATATTCTTAGTAGACTCCAGTGCGGGGTCTTTTGTCTAAGCCATTCGAGCAGGTGTCGGCAACCTTTCAGAAGTGGTGTGCGGAGTCTTCATTTATTCACTCTGATTTTAAGGTTTCGCGTGCCAGTAATACATTGTAACGTTTTTAGAAGGTCTCTTTCTAGAAGTCTAGAATATATAACTAAACTATTGTTGTCTGTAAAGTAAATAAGGTTTTTAAAATGTTTAAGAAGCTTCACTTTAAATTAAATTAAAATGCAGAGCCCCCCAGACCGGTGGCCAGGACCTGGGCAGTGTGAGTGCCATTGAAAATCAGCTCGCGTGCCGCAGGTTGCCTACCCCTGCATTAGAGCCACTGAGCAAACTCATCAGCCCAACCGGAAGTGCCTTCAAGGGACCTCCTTCCCAGGTGCTTGGTGCTTTCTGAGAACTGAGCCCCTTTAAGCTGTCTCAGATTGGTCCCCCCAAAAATGGAGGCCCCCCCAAATCATTAACCACTGTGGAAATTGGAAGCCACTATGATTGGGGCAGTTCTCTGGCCTGTTTCATCTCCCAGATCCTAGTCACCTGAGCCCTCATCAAATGACACATTCAGAGTAGATGGGAGGGCCACACTTTGAACAGCTGCAACAGATGGCCAAGGGAGGGAGTGGATATTTCCATCCCTTGATGTCTTCAGATGAAGCCTGGCCACCCTCCTGGAAGACATGCGTGAGCCAAACACAAGTTACTGAGTTCAGGGTGGGGGTAACTGGGTGTGTTATGCAGAAGGTCGGGCTAGATGATCGATTGGTCTCTTCTGGCCTTCATGCCTATGGAAGGGGGAAGTTCCAGAATTGGGGGTCCCTTGCCAAGAACCCTTCTCCCCTCCCCCCCCCCAGCTGTTGTGTTTACTTTGTGCTTTTCCCCACTGGGTGCTGTCTGAGGGCTGATCGTCAGCAGCGGCCTCTCGTCTCAGAGGAGAACACAGGCAGGTAGAGGGAGGAGAGCGAAGCCAACATGTTGGAGCAGAGTGGGGGGGTAGGACCCAGATCGGTGTCCCAGCCACATGGCCCATCTCTCTGCACGGGAGCTGTGCTGCTTTGGAGACATCGCGTGTGCCGTGGCACTCCCCTTAAAGCAGTGGTTCTCAAACTTTTGTACTGGTGACCCCTTTCACATAGCAAGCCTCAGAGTGTGACCCCCCCCTTATCAATTAAAACCACTTTTTAATATATTTAACACCCTTATAAATGCTGGAGGCAAAGCAGGGTTTGGGGTGGAGGCTGACAGCTCGCGACCCCCCATGTAATAACCTCATGACCCCTTGAGGGGTCCTGACCCCCAGTTTGAGAACCCCTGCCTTAAAGCCTCATCATCACCCCCTCCCCTCCTGTGTAGTAGCTGTTCTCCACTGGCCTCCTTTAGTTCACTGGCTTAGTTCTTCTGATTCCCTATCGTGTTCCGCCGCGGGATCCAACAGCTTCGCTTGGCCCGTACGGAGTAACCCGGGGTTGGGGTCCAAGTTCCCTGTAAGCTGCAGGGCCGCACAACAGCCTATTTAGTGCCATGCAGATGTTCAGGGAACCCGCCGGGGGAGGGGCGGCCAGGGGAGGGGCACCCCTCCTCTGGCCCCAACCTAGTCTGGCCCCCAACCTGACCTGGACCTGTCCCGGCCATGGCACCCCTCCCTGAACCCAGCCCAGGCCCGGACCTGCGGGGGCTGGGGGAGGGGCGCATATCCTGCACCCCAGCCCCGGAGCTGCTGTGGCAGGGAGAGGCACCTCTCTCACCCAGCCCAGGTGCTGCTGCGGGGAGAGAGCTGCGGGGGGAGTTCTGTCTCCCCGCCATAGCCCTGGAGCATCTTCCTGCACCCCAAATCCCTGATCCCCACCCGGAGCCCTTCTCCCCCCCCCCCAACCCTCTGCCCCAGCCCTGAGCCGCTCCTCCCCGGCCCCACCTCAGAGCCTGCACCCCCAGCTGGAGTCCTCACACCCCTGCACCCCAACCCTCTGCCCCAGCCCTGAGCCCCCTCCCACACTCTGAACCCCTCAGCCCCACCTCCCCCACATGAATTTTGTTATGTGCACCAATATGAAGGTGAAGTGTTACACATCGCCTCCATATTGGTGCATATAACAAAATTCATTCCGCACATGGGTGGGAAAAATTAAAGGGAACATAGTGCGCTGGCGTCCCACAGCATCTGAGTACCCCCTTCACGGCCAGGGCGCCTATGGGCTTCTGGCACATGGCTTCCCCCTCTGGAGTCCCTAGAGCAGTCCTGGTTCCCCATTAGCTCCTGATACTGGGGATGCATCCACAGAAGGGGACCCACCCCCCGAACTCACAGCAGCGCTCTGGTCTGCATGCTCCGCAGGGAGGCTCCGGCACGTAAGGACCCAGGCTACAGCTGGTGGTGGACGATGTAATTGGCTCTGGAGTAGCCGTCCAATTGTCGGAGATCATGCCAGCAGTCAGTTGTTGGGTGGAGCTTGGAACTCCATGTCCTGGCTGCTGGCTAAGCTGGCTTTGCACAGCTTCTGGGGTTGTAGCAGGGCGCTGCCCAGGATCGGGGCCCTGCCGGACAAACCTGGCACCGCAGATCTAACAGGCACCGCCAAGAGCAGTGTGTTTCTGTCCCCACCTTTGGGGTAGCTGCGGCTGGAGTTGCACCACGTGTGTCCTTATCCCGTGTCTGTGCATCCGTCACTCTGCCAGCCCTCCTTTCAGGCTGCCCATCAGTGTGGCGGCCAAGCGCCCTGCTAACATGCTCCATTTGTCCTCCCTGGAGAGGGCCTGGAGGAAGCTCTTCCAAAACACAAAGAGAACCACTGCCCTCAAAGTCCCAGTTGAGCTCCCCAGTGTTTGGGGCCGGCTGCCGGGAGTATCCAGTGTTTAAAAACTGCCCCCGCCCAACCTCTGGAGTGGACTGCATCTGCTGACCAGCCTCTGATGACCTGTCAGGTCCCCAGTCTCTTCTGCCCAAACCCCAGCTCCTGCTGAGTCAGTGGGGCAGCACTGGGCCCCTCCTCTCTGGCTGGCATGTTCTTTCCCTGGCGCCAGGGGTCTTCCGGGCGCTGTGGCCTGGCTCTGTTGTCCCACCTGTTGCTCTGGGCTGTGCACCCCTCCAGTGGCTCTCTGAAGGCCTTCGCCAGCTGCTCCCGGGCAGGACACCTTCCCGCCCTACCCAGTGAATTAGGTTAAAGGGATCAGGATGTGTCTGGGTTCTATTCCCAGCTCTGCTACTGAACCCCTGGGCAAGTCGCTGCCCCATCCTGTGCCTCAGTTTCCCCATGGGGATAATGATTTTGATCTACTTGGAGGGCGTGTTGGGGCCCTGGAGTTAGCGCTCCATTGGGGCGAGCTGCGCTCATTTCCTGGCCTAGCTCCTGGGCAGGTGCCCAGGCCAAGCTGCGAGGAGCCCCGTCTGTTGTATGCCCTGTAAGGCCAGGTGAGGGGGCTGTAGGCTTGGGCTTTGTGCACAGTGAGGGGGGAGCAGAGGAGGCTGGGAGGAGAGTGAGGGGGCATTGGGGGGAGGGGAAGCAGAGGGGGGCTGGGAGGGGAATGAGGGGGCATGGGGGGAGGGGAAGCAGAGGGGGGCTGGGAGGGGAGTGAGGGGGCATGGGGGGAGGGGAAGCAGAGGGGGCTGGGAGGGGAGTGAGGGGGCATGGGGGAGGGGAAGCAGAGGGGGCTGGGAGGGGAGTGAGGGGGCATGGGGGGAGGGGAAGCAGAGGGGGCTGGGAGGGGAGTGAGGGGGCATGGGGGGAGGGGAAGCAGAGGGGGCTGGGAGGGGAAGCAGGGGGGGTATGGGGGGAGGGGAAGCAGGGGGGGTATGGGGGAGGGGAGTGAGGGGGCATGGGGGGAGGGGAAGCAGAGGGGGCTGGGAGGGGAGTGAGGGGGTATGGGGGAGGGGAAGCAGGGGGGGTATGGGGGAGGGGAGTGAGGGGGCATGGGGGGAGGGGAAGCAGGGGGGGTATGGGGGAGGGGAGTGAGGGGGCATGGGGGGAGGGGAAGCAGGGGGGGTATGGGGGAGGGGAGTGAGGGGGCATGGGGGGAGGGGAAGCAGAGGGGGCTGGGAGGGGAGTGAGGGGGTATGGGGAAGGGGGAGCAGAGGGGGCTGGGAGGGGAGTGAGGGGGCATGGGGGGAGTTTGGGGGAGGGGTCTGGGAGCAGAGGACTGGGGTGTGGGGGGCTCCATGGACCAGGGAGGGCATGGTCTCACTTTTCCCTCCCCCAGCAGTGGCCCTGGCAGCCCCCGGCTCTCCGGCCCGAGCCCCCTGCTGGAAGAGATGTTGGCCAAGGCGGCAGCCCAGCGGAAGAGCCCCGGAGAGGAGAGGGGGCCACCTCCTGCACCCGACGCCCACCCCCACCCCTTGCCGTTGGAGGAGGATGGCGGGCCCAGGCCCGAGGGGGATGGTGCGCCCAGCCCCTCGGATGCCACGGATGGGGGCTGGCTGCCTATAGAAGCGAGGAGGCTGAGCCAGCCAGGGCGCCGCGGGAGCCAGCCCTCCCCACCAGACGAGGACTTCACCTTCCTGGAGGTGAGCCTGGGGGATTTGCCAGCAGCCTCTGCTCCCTCCTGGGCCTGGTGCTGGTTGTGGTTGGGTACATGGTCCTCCCCACCCCCATGCCCACACTGGGAGCCAGGGCTGTAGGGGGGCAGTGACCTCAACCCCCTCCTTTTCCCTGCCTGATGGGGACGCCAGGTGGTGGCTGGCATGGGGGTAGGGCGGGCTGCCATCAGAGGGGAGCACTCCCTATGCCCTCCCTGGCGTCCCTCCAGCAGGGGGACCGCATGTCTGGGTTGAGACTCCCCCACCCCCGTGCTGCGGGGGATACTGACTGGAGATGGCGGGGGCTGGATGGCTAACCCTTTGTTGGCCTTGGTGAGTCACATAGGTTCTCGATCGTGTCCCAGGGCCCCCGAGGGAGCACGCCCATCCCTGTCCACTTCCCTGTGGGTTGCCTCAGGGATTGGGTCTCTCTGAGGGGTTGGCTGGGATTGTCCCTGCTGGAGCCCTGAGACAGATGGGGCAGCCTGGCGCCCTCGTGGGCTTTCCCCTCATGGCTCGGCACAGGTCCGCGGCGATCCTGGATCGGTGGCTGTAGCAGCTGTGGGGTGGGTGGGGCAGCATCATGCCCCCATGGGCCCTCCCCTCGCGTCTGGGCACTGATCGGTATCTCCGCCTCCCTCCCTCCCCGGGGCATGTACAGGACATGGAAGTTCTTGACAGCGCCATCTACCGGAGCAGAGCCAACCTGGGCCGCAAGCGAGGTCACCGGGCGCCGGCCACGCGCCCCGCAGGCAGCCTGGGGCTGTCTGAGGTGGAGGCGGCCGACTGGATGTTCCGGGACTCCACAGGTGGGACCTGGGGCGGGGCAGGCTCTGGCTCGCTGCCTGGCCTGGTGCTGACCTGGCTTCCTGTTCGGTGACGTGCTGTGATGTCAGCATGGCGTTTGTCTTGCATGCTCTTGGTGTGCCGTTAGTGTGTGTTCCCATGTCAGAGGGGGTGTTGGCGTGGCCGTGGTGGGTGTTGCCATGTAGCGTGACGGTGGCATGTGTTTCTGGGTGGCACGGTGCTGTTGTGCCAATGGCACATGGTTGTGGGTGGTGAGTGTATGTGGGGGTGTTATGGGGCATGGTGTTGGTGCCCCACTCCCAGGTGGAGCGTGTGTTGGCGTGTGAGCCCACATGGCACAGGCACCAATGCACGTGTGCCGCTGTGTCAGTGGCATTGGCGTGTGTCCCCATGTGGTGGCGGTGCTGACGTGTGGGCCCTGCGTGGCCTGACACTGACCCTGTGTCTCCCCTCAGAGCCCAGAGCGGTGCGCTGGGCGTCCTCAGACGAGGAGGTGGCGGAGGAGCCCCAGAGCAGGCGGGCACGGCCCTCGCCGGCGGCCAAGGGGGTGAAGGTGCCACTCTTCCCAGGCCTGAACCCCTCAGCTCTCAAGGTAGCACCTGCCAGGGCTACCGGGTGGGGGGAGAGGAGGGAATGACATGGGGTGCCCACCAGGGATGCAGCCAGTGCCCATGGGATGTTGGGAGGGCTGAGTAGGGGAGGGAGTGGGAAGGGGGTGTTGGAAATGGTCATGGGGGAGGGGTCTTGGGAGAAGTGGGCACTGAGGGGGTGAGGTGGGTGCTGGAAGTCTTGTGTGGTGAGGTGCAGGATGTGGAGTGTGGGGCGGCCTGGGGGGTGCAGGGTGTGGTGAAGATGGTGCTGGGGGAGCTCCCAGATCAGGTGGAAGGGCTCAGAGACTCGGTGAGGGATGACCCCCCCCTCCCCCTCCAGTTGGGGAATAGGGTTGCCAACCCTCCTGGTTTTGCCAGGAGTCTCCCGGAGGCTACTGAAGCCAGGCCCGGAGATTTTAGGCCGCTAAAAGTCTGGCGGCACAACGGGGCTAAGGCAGGCTCCGTGCCTGCCCTGGCTCTGCACCGCTCCCGGAAGCAGCTAGCATGTCCCTGCGGCTCCTGGGAAGGAGGCAGGGGACCCTGCACGCTGCCCCCGCCCTGAGCGCCAACTCCACAGCTCCGATTGGCCAGAAACTGCGGCCAATGAGAGCTGCGGGGTCGGCACCTGCAGGCAGGGGCAATACACGGAGCCCCCTGGCCCCACTCCCAGGGGCTGCAGGGACGTGCTGGCCAATTCCGTGAGTGGTGTGGGGGCAGGGCAGGCAGGGAGCCAGCCGGAGCCCACACCTCTCACTGCCTCCCACACCCCAACCCCCTGCCCCTGTCCTGAGCCCCCTCCAGCACCCAAACTCCCTCCCAGAGCTTGCAGCCTGCACCCCCTCCTGCACCCCAACCCCTGCCCCAGGCTTCCTCCCACACTCTGAACCTCTCGGCCCCAGCCCAGTGAAAGTGAGTGAGTGTGGGAGAGAACCAGCGACGGAGGGAGGGGGGATGGAGTGAGTGGGGTAGGGTCTCGGAGAAGGGGTGGTCTGGGGGCGGGGCCTCAGAAGGGGCAGGGCAGAGAGTGGGGCAAGAGTGTTTGGGTTTGTGTGATTAGACAGTTGGCAACCCTATTGGGGAGGGTCAGAGGGAGACATGCCGTTCGTGGGTGGGGGCGACATACAGACAGAACCAGGGCATCCGTGTGTCTGTCTGAGATCCCCCCCTCCCCCCAGGCCAAGCTGCGGGGCCGAAACCGCTCTGCAGAAGAGGGGGCCCAGCTGGGGGAGGCCAAGCCAGCCACGCCCAAGGAGTCCCACGTCCAGCGCTCCAAGTCCTGCAAGATCCCCGGCTTGGGGGGGAAACCCCTGGCGCTGCCCCCCAAGCCAGAGAAATCCTCAGGGTGAGTGTGTGGGGGTGTCTCTGGTGGGAGGTTGGGTTTGTGGGTTTCAGCGAGTGTCTATGCACCTAGGGGTGTTAATGCAGGTGTTAGGGGGTGCATAGACCCTGTGGGGTTGGGGGGGGGGGTGTAGATGTGATGGTGTCGGGAGGGTGTAGACCCTGGGGGGTGAGGAAGTTCCATCCTTTCCCTGTCAGCTCTGCCATTGCCGCTGCCTCCTCGCCCCCCAGGTCAGATGCCACCTCGCCCCACTGGCTGCAAGTGCTGAAGCTGAAAAAGAAGAAATCCTGATGGCCCCATTCAGGTGAGGGCCCCGTGGGCCTGCGCCGGAGGCTGCGTCGTGCTCCCACCATGGCAGTTTGCACATGACATGCTGCATGCCCCCCAGAGCTCCCTGCAAAGCCACGTCCGGCTGGTGCGACGCACGATCCCTCTTGCAAATGGGTGTGACGCTGCCAAGGGACACGTGGCCCAAGCCCACCGGGTCAGGGGTGTGACGCGGGTACAAGTGGGCTGTCGGCCAGTGGAGATCGGACAGCCAGAGCCAAGCCCAGTCAGCTGGGCTCACCCTGCTCTGGTACCTCCGATCTCAGACACACGGCTGCAGGGCGCGGTTTGGGGGAGGGACTTGGCCCCTGGCCCCCTGGTGCTCCTACTGGAGATTTCCCCTTCCCGTCCCTGGGCACAGCAGGTGGGGGATGTGCTGACTCTCGGGAGGTCAGGCTGGTATCCTTCACCCCTGGCTTCCTGAATTCCAGCCATGGGCCGTGTGTGACTCGGGCCATAGTGCCGCAAAACAGCATGGCCACTGGCTGTTGGGGTTCTTTGCACCACCTGGTGGACGCTGTGGTGCTTGGCACCTAGTCCTTCCTCTGGGGCGTGGCTCTGAGCCCGTCTGGAGAGGGCAGGAACTAAGCCGGTTGAAAGGGGAAATTCACACTGAGCAGCGGGATAACACTTCCTGACGGGCAGATCCAGCCGGGAATTGTCCCCCCTGGCAGAAGGGTCAGGAGCCCCATCGCTCCCCAACAGGGGGACAGATCTAGCCAGGGAATTCCTCGCCCCCCCCCCCCCCCCCCGCCAGCCACGAATGGGTCCACCCAGGAAAACATCCTCCTGGTGAGGAAGGGGCTGGGACCCCTGTCTAGCACTACACAGTTGCCTTTATTGCCACTCAAGCTTAGATCCTCCTGCTGAGGAAACAGGCGTGGACCACTTGAGCTGGGAAGAATCTCCCTTGACAGTGTGGGGCACATGACACACAGCGGCGGCTGGCCAGGCTCCCTCCAGAGGGGCAGTGGTGCTGCAGGGAGCCAGTCTCCCTCTCCAATGCGTGCCATCTCTCCTTTATCTTCCAGGCATTTCTCTCCTGTTGCTGGGGCTGGGACAGCTGACTCTCCAAAGAGGCTCATCGGGATGGAAGGGACGGCGCAGTGATTGGAGACCCCCCCCCCCCGCCCACCCCCTGTGCACAGCTGGGACCCCCGGCAGGGCAGTTTGGGGGTGGGAGTGGGGGCAGGGAAGGCACATCTATGCACTTTGTATCACGCTCGCTCCCCGAGCGACCGGGTCCCTCTGTCCCCGCCCCCGCGAGCTGGCTGCTTCCTTCGCTCTGTCCTTTATACCATGTACCTGGTCTAAAGCCTCTATTATTTTGTAATCGGTGACAGGGCCTGGCCCTGACCCTTCCCCCTTCCCTGCTGAGCCGGGGGCGGGGGGAGCCCTGGGGCCAGGGCGTTCGCTCGCTCTCTGCTGCTATCCTACACTTTCCCGGCCAAGAGCAATGGATTATTTTTTCTATGCCACTTGATGAGACAATAAACGATTTCGGGTAATGGTGGGGGCGGCTGCGGTCTTGGGCACGTCCCTGTTACGTCGTCTCCCTTTGCCCTCCCGGACCTCGCTCACTAGGCCCCGGTCGGCCAGCAGGGGGCAGAGGATAGCACCCTGCAGAGTGCCTTCTGGAGGGCTGGCATGAGGGAAGCCCAGACCTAACACCTTGTGCTCCCTGGATTGCTTGTGCCCCCAAGCCTCACGGAATTCATCTCCGCTGGTCTGCTGGGGGCTGTTGGGTTGGGGGCTGCAGGCCATTCTCGTGGGCTCCGGCTCTGGGCCAAGCTGCTGGTGGGCTGCAGAATCCAAGCCCCATCGGGCGGCTGCTGAGCTCGGGGGCTCTGGCTCTGTAGTGCTGAGTGGCTGAGGCAGTCTGGCATTGACCCCTTGCCTGCCCCAGGCCCTGTTCCCTTGCCTCAGGGCCCAGAAGTTTTCCTCTCCTCTTCTGCCTTCTCCCCCAGCCCCCACTCCTCTTCCCCCTTCTTCCTGGGGAAAGGGTCTGAATCCACCACAGCAAAAGAGACTCAGCTGCAGTAAATCAGCGTCACTGATCCCAGTGGAGCTGTGGCCCATTGACATCTGTTGGGATCTGGCCCATTGACCCCAGCCCTGGAAATACAGTTTCTCTCTAACGCTAGTTGAGCTGTCTGTGGTCAGGAATATCCACCCTGTTCATAGAATCCACCTCTACCCTGATATATCGCTGTCCTCGGGAGCCAAAAAAATCTTACTGCCATATAGGTGAAACTGCATTATATTGAACTTGCTTTGATCCGCCAGAGCGTGCAGCCCCTTCCCCCCCCGGAGCACTGCTTTACTGTGTTATATCTGAATTTGTGTTCTTTTGGGTTGCGTTATATCGGGGTAGAGGTGTATCAGGGTTGGAAGGGACCTCAGGAGGTCATCTAGTCCAAAGCAGGACCAACCCCCCAGACAGATTTTTACCCCAGTTCCCTAAATGGCCCTCTCAAGGATTGAGCTCACAACCCTGACCACAGTCACCAGTAGCAGGCCAATGCTCCAACCACTGAGCTATCCGTCCCCCTCCCACCAGGGACGGGTGTGGTCTATGCTGGGGAAAGCTGAGCCATGTAATTAACGCCTGGAGCAGCTTTTGGGTGGGGTTGCGGGTTGAAGCCTGAGTGCAGGTGTGATCAGGTGCTGTTACCGGCATGTCTGTAACACCTCTCCCCTGAGCATTGCCCTAGGCATGACAGTCACGGTGGGTTCACAGCCCGCACACCCGGACCTCCCCTGGCATGGGATATGGGCCGGTTCACAGAGCCCGACGGAACCTCTAACAACTTCTTAAACATAGTTGTCTCGCTTGGAACTGGCGCTAGCACGAGTCACGTCACAGCGGGTGCGCTCGGTTTGGTGCAGTTCAGTGCTGTCATTTGAGGAACTGGGGTGCGTTCCTACCCTGGTCTTTACGGGCACAGCATAGTGATAGGCCCTGATCTCTAGGAGCCCTGGCCCAAATGATGAGCAGGGTGGTCTGTCCTCTCCTTAGACTGATCTCATCAGCTGTGGAGAATGACGGGTCTGCATTTTGCCCCCGGAGCTAAAGCCATGCATGGAAGAAGACCGGGGAGGCGTCATGGTGAAGACGGACTGAGACTCAGCAGTGCTGGCTTCAGTTGAGCCGCACCCTTTCTCTGCCCACGTTATTTAGGCCCAGATCCCTAAAGGTACTTAGGTGCCTAAATTCCATTGATTTCAGGAATCCTTCGGGAGGCTGGGTCTCTGTTCCCCATCAGTGACACTGAGGTGACTCAGAGATTCCAAGGCGAGCAGGGACCGTTGTGATCATCTGATCTGTGTAACAGGCCAGAGACTTGTCCTCAAATCATTCCTTTTTTAACTAGCGTATAGAGTTAGAACTGGAGCGTCACCATGTGTTCTGCCCGTGCCTGCCTTTGTCTTGGTTTTGTAGGCTGTAGGGCCGTCCAGGAAATGGTCTTCACAGCCTGGGAGAATTTTCAACATTTCAATTTGTTTTTCCATCCCAAATGGAGCCAAAATGTCTGTCAACTTTTCGCAAAGGAAAAATCTGGGGGGGAAAAAAATCCATCTGGGTCAATTGAAATATTTTTTTCTTCCTTTTGAAATGTTTTCAATGTTGATTCTTTTTCTTTAACCTTTTTTTTTTTTTTAGCACAAATGACGTTAAATTTTGAAACGTTAAGGATGTTTCCAAAGGTGAACCTGAAACTTTCAATTTTGAAAACGACCGGGCGATGTTTAGACAACTTCGAAACTTTTTTCTCAACAGTTTTTTGAGTTGGGAAATGTGTCAACACCGACTGTGTTCTGTGAACAGTTTCGGTGTCAATGAATTGGCAGTTTTTGGCCAAAAATAATTTTTAAAAAAATCCTTGAAAAATTCCCCACTATCTCTACTTGACTCTGAACTCCTGAGGACAGGGAGTGCCTAGACAGTGGGGCCCTGATTTCAGCCTCTGCAATCCCTGCTTTATTAGAATTTAATAATCATCACAGAATCATAGAAATGTACAGTGGAAAGGACCTTGAAGAGGTCAACTAGTTCATAGCAGGAGCTCTGGCTGTTGTGGGTGTTAAAAGAAGGAAGTTGCAGTCCGCCTCAGAAAGGAAATCTGTGCTGTATCTTTGACTAGCAGAAACAGGCACCATAAATTACTTCTCTGGAGATGACCTGTTGGCTTTGCTGCAGCTTCAAACGGGACGCAAGGGGCTTAATCTGTTTAGCTTAACAGAGAGGTTAAGGGGTGACTTGATCACAGTGTGTAAGTACCTTTACGACATCTGTGTGCCATACTTTGCATCAACTGCCAGGATAAAGTTCCCAATAACGAGGTTCTGGAATGCAGCCACTCTGCAGGGTTGAAGCCATGCTCATTGTGTCAGTTGCGCTGGGCTGGTCACACGTTGAGGATGGATGGCACCGGAATGCCAAAGCAGTTGCTGTATGGCGAACTGAGGAGATAACCGCACACGAGGGGGCCAGAAGAAACCCTTCAGGGACATGCAGAAGCATAACTTGACGCAGTGCGAGATTGATGTTGACAACTGAAATAGTCACAACAGCTAGATGGTGCTGGCAAGCAGCAGTCCATGACGGGGGTACTCAGTTCAAGGTAAACCCCCGAACGGATCTTGGGGTACAGAGGCTGAGGCGTAAGCAGCAGATTCAGCAGACACAGCCTGTAATCCCAATGCAGCAAGGACTACCACCCTCGTGTTGGCCTTTGTAGCCACCATCGTACTCACACCATCATCTTCGGTCATGAAGGGCAATGGGGGGAACAAATATTTAGTAGCGGGTTCTTCAGTCTAGCAGAAAAAGGTAGAATGTGACCCAATCGCTGGAAGTTGAAGCTAGACAAATTCAGGCTAGAAATGAGGTGTAACTTTTTAACATTGAGGGCAATTAACCACTGGAACAACTTAACAAGGGGCATGGTGGATTCTTCATCACCGGCCATTTTAAAATCAAAATGGGATGTTTTCCTACAAGCTCTGCTCTAGGAATGATTTGGGGGCCGTTCTCTGACCTGAGTTACACAGGAGGCCGGCCTAGCTGATCACAGCTTGGCATCTAGGATCTGCACATGTGTATTGAGCAGGAGGAGTGGCTTTGAAGGGCATCGCTTGGAGAGATGTCTGAATGTGGGAAATTCCAGCCGTGTCAAGCATTGGATTTTCACTGTTCTGGGTGTCGAACCCAGTGCCGTTCACGTCTCATCGGCCTGTTCACCTGCTTATATTACTGGGAGAGCTGCTCAGAATTTTTATTTTTTCTGTTTGATGGCTGGGGGCGGGGGGTGTTGAAATTTTCCAGTTTCTTTTTTTACTGTAAGTGTCTAGCCCTAGTGGCTGCAGAGAGAAGTTGGAGCAGGTGAGCCTGCAGGGGAACAAAGCAAATGACAAGGGCTCAAAGAAGAAGGTGGGGTTTTCTGTGGAGGCCAGATGGGAATGGCGGAGGCTGGTGGGACTGAATGCTGCCCAGGACCGACACCTCCATGGAGAAGTGAGAACTCTGCCCCTGCAGAGGAGCTAGAGTGTGGGGTGTAAGCCCTGCGTGCGAGGGGACCCAGGGAAACTCCAGCCCTCTCGAACGCTGTTAGCCAAGCATTGCTGCAGTGTGAGGGCCTCTCTGCTCCCGTGCTGCCGTTCCAGATCTGTTGAGCCAGGACAGAACCGCAGGGAAGTTCTCCTGCCCCTGGAGTTTCCGGCTCTGGGTGAGGGTGTCACGGAGTCACCGGGGAGATTCTCTGGAACTATTCCGTATGAAGCCAGCCAGGACTCCGGGGGAGCATGTCTCCTCTCTCTCAGCATACTGTCGCCAGGCCAAGAAGCGTACACAGCTTCGACCTTCCTGGATCTGACTTCGGAGCATTCAGCATCCCCTTCCACATCGTGCGCTTCCCGTAGTGATTCTGCCTGGGTGGGGCTCCTGGGGAAGCCAGAGGGTCCTGCACCCCAACTCCTCAGTCATCAGTGACTCTCAGCCAGCATGTAGAACAGAAGGTTTATTAGTTGACAGGAACACAGCATAGGACAGAGCTTGGTAGCACAGAAATCAGTGACTTTCAGCCAAGTCCATCTTGGGGAGTCCCAGGCCAGATGCCCTGGCCTCCCCCTCTTCCAGTTCCCCATTGAGACTGCCCAGCTACCAGCGATCTGACCTACGACGCTGCTGCTGCTGCTCCTTGTCTTTGTCTCGCTTCCTGGGCAAAGGGTCACCTGGTTGCGTTCCTCTCCTGGGTCTCAGGTTACGAAGGGCACCGGCCATAGCATCCGTGCAAGCAGCTGGAGCAGCCACACCTGCCCCAGAGGGTGTCAGCCAAAGTCACACACCCCTATTCCCACCACCAAGGCATTGGTGCAGCGCACAGGGAAACTGAGGCACACATGGTATTCATGCAAAACAGTAAAACTCACCTTGGCTCAACAGTAAGACTCACATAGGCTCACATACAACATAAGGGAACATCCCCACTTTGTCACACAGGGTCATAGAGTTTAAGGCCAGAAGGGGCCTCTGGCTCATCTAACCTGACTGCCTGTATATTATAGGCCACCAACACCCCTCAGCATCCCCCACTAAACCCAACAGCTGGGCCTCCTGCAGCCACCACTTCAGCAGAAGGCTGTAAAAGAGGGCTCAGCTCCAGGCCCGTGCTCTGTATGGCGCTGTACCTCAATGGTAGGGGCCAGACTGGAGGCCAAGCAATGCACCCACCTCTGAACTGCCATCCACGCCGGCTCCAGCCAGCCCTCCTGGACCCATTTGAGCCTGAGCCCCCTGGCCCTTTTGAAATCCCTAGCACAGGGGATGGGGGGAGATGGCTCCCGAAGGGGCAGAGTGGGTGTGGCTCCTGTGCTCTGACATCTGAACACGGTGAGCCAGACCCCTTCACATAACACAAGAAGCAGGGTCACTCAATGAAATTAATAGGCAGCAGGTTTAAAACAAACAAAAGGAAGCACTTCTTCACTCATTGCACAATCAACCTGTGGAACTCCTTGCCAGGGGATGGTGTAAAGGCCAGAAGGGTGATTGGGTTAAAAAAAGAACTAGTTAAGTTCATAGAGTATTGGTCCATCAATAGCTATTAGCCAAGATGGGCAGACACACAACCCTGTGATCTGGGTGTCCCTAAACCTCTGACTGCCAGAAGCTGGGACTAGATGACAAGGTGGATCACTCACTAATTGCCCTGTTCTGTTTATTCCCTCTGAAGCAGCTGACACTGTCAGACGACAGGGCACGGGGCTAGATGGACCATTGATCTGACCTAGTCTGGCCATTCTTATGGGAGATGTGTGGGTTTGCTTTCAAATGGGTGCCAGCCAGTTCTCTATAAAGCATGGTCCAGGTTGGGAGCTCCTGCTGCAGTGAACTCAAACCAACAGAGATGTGTCTATCCCGGGGAAAGGTGTCTACCTACAGGCCTGGGAGCTGTGTGCTTGAGATGGCAGAGCTCAGTCTGGCCTGCAACTTTTGAGTCACTGAGCATGTAGACTCACATAGACTTTAAGGCCAGAAGGGATCATCGTGATCATCTAGTCTGACCTCCTGCCAATCGAAGGCTACAGAACTTCACCCACTCACTCCTGTAATAGACCCAGAACCTCTGGCTGAGTCACTGAAGTCCTTAAATCAGGGTCAAATTACAGAGACTCCACCGTTTACTCTAGTTCAGCGGTGCCCAACTTTTCCTGTCGTGCCCCGCCCTTCCCAGCAATGGAATCTGTCAGTATCCCCCCTACATTGCTGCACTGCCAAGGCTTCCTCAGCAGTGGAGCTGGGGCTACAGGCGGAGCTGGCCCAGGGGTGGAGAGGGAATGAGGGCACAGCTGGTCTGGGGGCTGCAGCGGGGCTGCGTCTGGGGGGGTGTGACGTTCCCCTGATGTTATCTGGCCCGGTGATCTGCTAGGTCACTCCAATCCTCGACTCTGGGAGCCAGCCTTACCCTGCTCTGCTGTGAGAACCCCCACTCCTGGGCTGTTCACACACAGCCTCTGGCATGTAAGCTGCTCCCAGCTACGTGAGTGAGCACTTTTGGCCAGTCGCTGCTTGGATTGTGCAACCGAATGACACTAGCCAATATCTCCGGTCCCAGACACAACCCTAGGAACCTCCGTCTTGCAGTTGCCAGTTCTGCCCGCTGGATGCTGCAAGCTTATGAGTTTGTCAGTTTAACAAAGAAATTGATATGCACCAGGCTTGTTATCCCAAGGGGAGTCTCTGACACGCTTCAAACCAAATGCACTGCTTCAGGTAGAACAAACAAAACAAATTTATTAACTACAAAAGATAGATTTTAAGTTATTATAAGTCAAAGCAGAAGAAGTTAGATTTGGTCAAGTGAAATAAAAGCAAAATGCATTCTAAGCTGAGTGTAACACTTTCAATGTCCTTACAAACTTAGATGCTTCTCACCACAGGCTGGCTGGTTGCTTGCCCTTCAGCCAGGCTCTCCCCTTTGATCAGTGCTTCAGTTGCTTGGTGTGGTGTCTGTAGATAGAGGTGGAAGAAGCAAGAGAGCAGGGCAAACATCTTTCCCTTTTATCATGTCCTTTCTTCCATCTTGGCTTTGCTGCCCCCTACCCTCCCTTCAGGGTCAGGTGAGCATTTTGAGTTTGGGAACTATCTCATAGAATATCAGGGTTGGAAAGGACCTCAGGAGGTCATCTAGTCCCACCCCCTGCTCAAATCAGGACTAATCCCCAGACAGATTTTTGCCCCAGATCCCTAAATGGCCCCCTCAAGGATCAAACTCACAATCCTGGGTTTGGCAGGCCAATGGTCAAACCACTGAGCTATTCCTCCCCCCCTTCTCCTCATTGTAATCCCAAACTGACCAAGGGAAGGGGGGAGACACACTCCAGAGTCCAACAGATCCTTTGTTGCTGCCTAGGCTAGTGTCCTTTGTTTCTGTGAGGCTGGGCTGGGTTTGTCCCATACATGCCCTGATAAGGTGTGAACTGCCCCTCTGCTCCTGGAGAGGTTTGCCTGGGCCTCTGCTCCTGGAGAGTTTTTGCCTGGGTTTGTTTTAAGCTATGAGGACACATTTTCAGGCTCATAACTATATACATGAAATTACAACCTATAACATTACTATAACAACAATGCTCAGTGCATCATGAGTCTTCTGAAGACACCCAATATGACAAACTTTGCATTGGATACCACACAATCATATTATAAAGATGAAGATGGGGGTGCAGGGTGTTCCCCCGAGATACAGAGTGTCACAGGGTGGAGCTACTCTGCGGGCAGAGTAAGGCTGTGTGGCACTCTCTCCCTACCCCCCATGGGGGCTGGCCTGAGCTCTGCTGCACTTCCCTCCCGAATGTTCCTCTGCAACCCCTTAGGGGCAGTGGCGTAGCCAGGGTCTAAGTGTAGGGGGAGCAAACATAAAAAAGGCGCCCACCCTTGGCTCCTCCTCTGGCCACGCCCCCCTTGGCTCCACCCATTCCCCCCCCAGATTAACCCCGGGGCCTGGCTCAGGACTCCTGCGGGCTTCCTGGGGGTGCAGATATCCCTGTCCCCCCACGGTCCCGGGAGAATCTCTCCTGCCCAGCCCGCTCTGCAGGTGTCCCCCGCCTGGCTGCGCTGCCCAGCCCCACCCGCGGGGTGTCCCGTCCCCCCCGCCCCGGGCTCCAGGCTCCTGCGCTGTACCAGGGCCCCCCGTCCAGCCAGCGCGGCCTGCGCCCCTGCCTTGTGGGCCTGGCCCCAGGGAGCCCCTCGCCCGGAGGGGACCCCCCAGTGCAAGGCACTGGACCCCCACCGCTCACCTTCTGTCCTGCGCTGCCGCCTGTCCCCGGCCGATCCCGGCCCCGCGCTGCGGGCGGATCCCAGCTCCGGATCCGGCTTGGGGCGGGGAGCGCTTGGCCGCCGAGCCCTGAGCCGCCGCAGGAGGTGGCTGTGCCTGCGGCGATGTTGGGGCTGCGTGGGGCGCGATGGCCGAGGAGCCGGCCCCCTCGCTCCTCCGGCCGTGCCTGCCGCCCCCCGCCCCATGGCTCCTCCGGCCGTGCTGCCCCCAGCGGCGGCCCGGCAGGCGCCGCTTTTGGGAAATGTGCTGAGGGGAAGTGGCTGCTTCCCCTGCACCCCGCTAGCTACGCTCCTGCTTAGGGGGGTACAGCCCCACAGTTTGTGGACCACTGCTGTAGTTCAAATCAGTAAGTGACCCATGCCCCATGCTGCAGCGGAAGGCGAAAACCCTCAGGGTCTCTGCCACACTGACCCGGAGGAAAATTCGTTCTCAACCCCAAATATAGCGATCGGTTAGACCCTGAGCATGTGGGCAAGACCCACCAGCCAGACACCTGGAACAGAATTCTCTGTAGTAACTCAGAGCTCTCCCCATCTAATGTCCTATCACCTGCCATTGGAGATATTTGCTGCTTGCAGTCGCAGATCAGCTACATGCTGATGGTAGGCAGTCTCATCATACCATCCCCTCCATATTCATATCAAGCTCAGTTGTGAAGCCAGTTAAGGTTTTTTTGCCCCCACTGCTCCTCTTGAAAGGTTGTTCCAGAACTTCACTCCTCAGATGGCTAAAAACCTTCCTCTAATTTCAAGCCTAAACTAGTTGATGGCCAGTTTATAGCCATTAGTTCTTGTGTCAACATTGGCGCTTAACTTAAATTGTATTTATCCCTCTGATGTATTCATAGAGAACAATCATATCTCCCCTCAGCCTTTGTTTAGTTAGGCGGATTAAGCCAAACTCCTTGTGTTTCCTCTGGTAAGGCAGGGTGTCCTTCCTCTGATGTCCTTCCCAGTTGCCCTTCTTTGCACCTGTTCCAATTTGAATTCAGCTTTCCTACATGAGCAGCTCAGAGTGATTGAAACAGGCCCCTTAGATTGCGCAAAGCGTTACGGGCTGCAAGGGACCATTCTCCTAGCCACCTAGCGTCACTAAATCACAGCCCTTGTGCCTGGTCCCATCTCTCGGCTTTTGGCACCATCGTGTGGCGGTTTGCTGTACTGCATGAGACACTGGCTCCCATCTCGCCCTGCGCCCCGTGGCAGACAGTGTTCCAGCAGAAGGTGACAGACACCCAGCAGAAGGCAGTGACAGGAGAAGCCGTCCCCAGGGAAACTGTTTTCCTACTGCTCGTGAAATGCAGGCTGGCTTAGCAAGCCCAGCACTTGGTTCTCCCCTCCCTGCAGCTCTGTGCGAAGCCTGTGGCTGTGCTTAAAGCTCTCCCAAGGCTGGAGTTGACAATATCAAGGTGTAACCCTGCCTGGCTACGGGTTTCCCACGCTCCCTGGGTGGGGAAGCTCAGTGGGAGATTCAGCAGGCCAACCTTCCAGGCCAGGGAAACACTCTAATGTCTTGGTACCCTCCAGGCAGTGTTACTGATGCTGAAGTCGAAGCTGCTGCGGGGCCTGCAGTCTGTGAGTTGAAATAGACACTCTGCCATGAGTGCTGAGCGCCTGATCAGCATTTCAGAGATGGCTGCGGCATGGACGTACCAGATATTAATTTAACCCAGTGTTAATTTAACCATCGGAATTGAGATAAAGGAGAGGGCAGCAGGCGCTGCAAGGTGGACATTCCAGACGCTAAATGAGCAGAGAGGCAGATTGTATTTAGTGCCTGGGGGGCGGCAGCAACCTCGGTTAGGTTCTGAGTGTGACGGTACCTCCCATAAGGCTTTATGGAAATATGCTTAGAATGTGTTTTATGCTACACATGCCATGTAACATATCTCCGTAAAGGTTATGATCTACTGAATCTATTAATCCTATTTGCGTGCATGTATCATTTTTGTATTCGACGTTATGAATGTTGGCTGTGTACTGGCTTGATTTCTAAATAAACTTTAGTAGAGCATTTGGTCAGTTCCTGGAGAAAGGAATGTCAAAGTTAAGTACCTAATCAAGAAACACTTAAAGGACAGTGGATCTTGGAATGCTCCAATCCACATAAGAAGTCTACTTGAGGACGTTCGAGGTAGCATGTAAACAATGGATGCTACCTGTAAAAACTGTGAATCATGCATGGACATGTGACTTGCTCAGGTGACTCCTAAACTCCATCTTGGAGCTGGACTTTGCATAGGAGTGAGGAGGGGGTCTCCACCCACAAGAGAAAGTCTATTTAAACCCCTGGGAGACCCCTCCATTTTGTCTTCAGCTGGCTAAAGAAAGAGCCTCTTCACCCCCCAGGATACTTGAAGGAAACTGGAACAAAGGACAGTGTGCAAGGGGTGTGAGTGATTGCTGGACCCAGGCTAAAAGGAGATTAGTCTGTAAAAGGGAGCATTCTGGAACTGGTGAGGATCTTATCTGTATTCAGTTTGATTAGACATAGATTTGTGCATTTTATTGTATTTTGCTTGGTGACTTACTTTGTTCTGTCTGTTACTACTTAGAACCACTTAAATCCTACTTTCTGTATTTAATAAAATCACTTTTTACTTAGTAATTAACTCAGAGTATGTATTAATACAGGGGTCGGCAACCTTTCAGAAGTGGTGTGCCGAGTCTTCATTTATTCACTCTAATTTAAGGTTTCGCGTGCCAGTCATACATTTTAACGTTTTTAGACGGTCTCTTTCTATAAGTCTATAATATATAACTAAACTATTGTTGTATGTAAAGTAAATAAGGTTTTTAAAATGTTTAAGAAGATTCATTTAAAATTAAATTAAAATGCAGAGGCCCCCGGACCAGTGGCCAGGACCCAGGCAGTGTGAGTGCCACTGAAAATCAGCTCGTGTGCCACCTTTGGCACGCGTGCCATAGGTTGCCTACCCCTGTATTAATACCTGGGGGAGCAAACAACTATGCATATCTCTCTATCAGTGTTATAGAGGTCGAACAATTTATGAGTTTACCTTGCATAAGCTTTATACAGGGTAAAACGGATTTATTTGGGTTTAGACCCCATTGGGAGTTGGGCATCTGAGTGCTAAAGACAAGCACACTTCTGTTAGCTGCTTTCAGGTAAACCTGCAGCTTTGGGGCAAGTAATTCAGACCCTGGGTCTGTGTTGGAGCAGACGGGAGTGTCTGGCTCAACAAGACAGGGTGCTGGAGTCCTGAGCTGGCAGGGAAAGCAGGGGTAGACGTAGTCTTGGCACATCGGGTGGCAGCTCCCAAGAGGGTTTCTGTGATCCAACCTGTCACACTGAGTCACTGCAACCTTTTACCAAGTACGGACATGATGCTTTCCCCTTTGCAGCCCTTCTGTGGAAAACAGTGCGCTCTCTTTCACAAGCACTTGCCTGGCTTGGAAAGGGAGGCCTTTTCTGCTTCCTCCAAAGATAGATGAAAAAGAGATAGTCAAACGCAGGATCTCCTGTTTACAAGGCAGTTTAGCTACGGTGCCAAATTCGGGGGGCTTGTTCCTGACAACTATTGTTGCTCACCAAAGACAAAACAAACAAGAACCCAAAGAGCATTTCTCCATTTCCTGCAAGGAGCTCTGTGCATGACAATATGTGGGCCTGTGGAAAGGGCTGCTGGCAAAGGCTCTGATGTTGACAGCCATGATTGTGTAGTGTTTCATACTCTGCCACGTAAACTGCAGCCATCTCAGTTTGAATCCGTGTCATGGCAACTTTTCTCTGTGTCCAGACTTTGGCAAAATGCCTTAAATAAGCAGTTAACAGAAGCTACTAAAAAGGAAATGCTTTTCTGGGGAAAATGCCAGATGGTACGGACACAAACAGATTAATTAGAGCAAATGGGTAAAACAGCTGTAACCCTTCTGCCAGTTGGAGATGGCAGCAACCAGGGCCGGGTTCAATATCTAGGGGTTCCTTGTCAACAATCCAACAAAGAACCGGCTCGAGCCCCCACGCGGTGACCTGGGGCAATTACATACCACACCCTGGGCACCTCTGGCAGGCAATACGTCCCCTCTCGCAAGCACAGAGTCTGAGTGTAGAAAAGAAACTTTTAATAAAAGGAGGGAAGTAACCCGGCATCAGTTTGGGAAAATGCCACAAGCAGGATCCATAAACATAAACCATGAGCAAAAGCCCCACCCCAGAGTATGTTGGGCAGGGTCCTTTCCCCTCAGGTTCTTAAGTCCAGCAACCAAAAGTTCCTTTAACGTGCCCCTCCCTTTTCCACACCCCACTCACAGTTGTTGTCCTTGGTCAATGCAGACCCAGAGTTCAGAGGTGCGTCTGCAGAGTTCACCTCTCACTGTGCTGGGGACGGGGACAAGGAGGCCCCTCTCCACCAGCCACCCGCTGCTCCACTAGCCACCTACTCCTCTCTGCTGGGATGCCTTCAGTCCCACAGCTTTCAGTGATTTGAGCTGTTCGTGGGGGAGCCTCATTGCTAATGCACAGTGGGCACTCTCTGGCATCAGAGACACTGTCCCAAAGTAGGTCTAATGCTTAGACCCTATTATCAGTGATTTCAGCTCTGTGGCATGTAACAAGACTTTCAATTGATTCTTAATCAGTTCTGTTATTATACAGTGCAGAGAGAAAGGATCAGATGGTGTCTGGGACTAGTCAGAACCGCTCCCACCACTAGGCACAAGTACCTGTCTCCACTCTCTCTCTACTCACTGGACTTTGGCACCCATGTGTCCCCCTTAGTGAGTGCAGTTTAGTTGAGGGGGAGTCCCTCAATCAGGGCATGCCAAGTACAGCTCTGTTGCCCTTGATTCACATAACAAGGATAACAGCCCTTAGTGCCCCTGCCCCAATAACAGAGCCTTGTGATCCATGACCAGCCAATAGTGATCACTTGGGCAAAGCAGCCCCATCATGCTTTGCACCTAGGCAGGGTGGGTGTGCAAACAAGGAGGCTGTGTCCGCAAGAAAAGCCCCTGGTGGCCACGTGCGGCCACGATGGCCACATTTGAGAAATACTGCTCTAGGCCACTGGTCTTTGGGAGATGCCTTTCTCCTATCCTGGACGAAAGGTCTGCTCTATGCGTTTCCTCCAACACTGATAATACTAAGGGTGGTGAACAAGATCAGACAGGGCAAAACCAGGATTATCCTTATAGTACTGACTTGGCTGAGACAGGCTTGGTATCTTACCTACTTCACCTATGCATCCAATTGCCATTCAAGCTTCCAACCATTCCTCATCTCTTCTCTAAGGTCATGTGCTTCACCCCAGCCTTGGGGTTTTCTGCCTCAGGGCATGGTTCCTCACTGGTTTGTAGGATTAGAATCTTCCTGCTCTAAGGATGTGCAACAAGTGCTACTGAACAGTAGAAAGGAGTCAACCCGATTTGCTTACTTGCAGAAATGGAAGAGATTCTAGCATGGGTATCATCGCCATTGACTTGTGCCTGAATCCATGTCACTCTCAACTATCCTGCATTACCTGTGGGACCTAAAGAAATCAGGGTTACCAATTAGCTTGATTAAGGTTCACTTGGCCACATATCAGCCTTTCAGCCTCCAGTAGAAGTGTTTTCCATATTTGGTCACCCTATGTTGTCAAGGTTTATTAAAGGTTTGGGGACCTCTACCCCCAGGTTAGGGACCCCACTCCAACTTGGGACTTCAACCGAGTACTTAAATATCTCACAAGACCTCCATTCAAACCAATGGCAACCTTTTCCCTGCTCCATTGATCTATGAAAACAGCGTTTTTAGTAGCTATCATGTTGGACTGTAGGGTTGGAGAAATTGGGGCCTTGATGGCAGATCCCCCCATTATGGTGTTCTTCAGGGACCACGTCTCTTTACACCACGTTCTAAATTCTTATCTAAGATACTACTGGAATTTCATCATAAGCAGTCTGTTCATCTGCCAGTGTTTTTTCCAAAACTGCATAAGTTTCAACAGGAGGCCTGTTTTTATACCTTAGATGTTAGAAGGGTGTTGATTGTTTACCTAGGGTTACCATATTTAAAAAATAAAAAAAGAGGACACTCCACAGGGCCCTGGCCCCGCCCCTTTCCCACCCCTGGCCCCGCCCCAACTCCGCCCCTTCCACGCCCCAACTCCGCCCCTTCCCCAAAGTCCCCGCCCTAACTCCGCCCCCTCCCCTGAGCGCCCGCATTCCCCCTCCTCCCTCCCAGCTACGCGAAAAGGGCTGCCCGAGCGCTACTGGCTTCACGGTTTGCCGGGCAGCCCCCAGACCCTGCGCCCCCGGCCGGCGCTTCCCCAGCGCAGCTGGAGCCTGGGAGGGGAAGCGCCCAGCCGGGGGCGCAGGGTCTGGAGGCTGCCCGGCAAACCATGAAGCCGGTAGCGCTCGGGCTTCGGGCAGCCCCCATGCCTCCGGACCCTGCGCCCCCGGCCGGGCACTTCCCCTCCCGGGCTCCGGCGGCTGCTGGGCTCCCTGAACTCCTGGGCTCTGTAAGCGCCGAACTGCCCGAGCGCTACCGGCTTCGGGCAGCCCCCATGCCTCTGGACCCTGCGCCCCTGGAGCCCGGGAGGGGAAGTGCCTGGCCGGCGGCTCAGGGTCCGGAGGCATGGGGGCTGCCCGAAGCCGGTAGCGCTCGGGGAGCTCGGCTTTAAACAGAGCAGAAGAGTCAAGGTAGGGAGCACAGCAGCCGCGGGAGGGGAAGTGCCCGGCCGGTATTTTTCCCGGACATGTTCGGCTTTTTGGCAATTCCCCCTGGACGGGGGTTTGATTACCAAAAAGCCGGACATGTCCGGGAAAAACCGGACGTATGGTAACCCTAGTTTACCTAGATAGGCCCAAACAGTTCTGGAAGTCACCTAGGTTGTTCATTTCCATTGCAGACATCCAAGGAGTCCACGATCTCTGCCCAGTCGAAGTGGATCTCTGTATTGTCATTTGTTATGATGCAGCTGGTGCTCATTGCCTCCCTGTACCCTCCCATTGCACAAAGGCTGACAGCACACTCTACCAGATCACAAGCAATGTCCATACCATCACTCAAGAAGATTTCAGTGTCTGAGATATGTAAGGCCACCTGTAGTGGGGTGGCTGCCCCACTGCCAATACCGGATTTATAATGGCGCAGTGGCGGCATGGCCCTGGGCCCACGGTCGAAAGGGGCCCTGGCGCACTCTCCTCTGCCCCCCTCGCTCTCTCCTGTGGGGTCAGAGCTTGACGCTGCGGGCGGCTGCGGCTCCGTGGCAGCCTCTGCCGGCAGCCTGGCTCCTGCCCCGCCCCTTTCCCCAGCGTGCTACTTTCTCTTCCCCCCCCCACAGCCAATCAGCTGGATCAGCTGCTAGCCAGCAGGAGGGGGGAGGAGGGAGCCACAGCACGCTGCTCCGGGGGGGAGGAGGAGAAGAAGAGGTGGGGATGAGGCCTCTCCCCCGCCTCTTTTCCGAGCTTGCTATGTTTCTCCCCCGCCCCCCGCTGGTCAGTTGGATCAGCCTTGCAGGCAGGAAGGGGGCAAGGAGGAGCAAGCCACAGCACACCACTCTGGGGAGGAGGAGAAGACGAGGTGGGATGAGGCCTTGGGGAAGGGGCTGGAATTGGGGCATACCCCCTCCAGCCCCCTGCATGAGCAACCCCACGACTCCAGCCCACCCCCTCAGACCCCTGCCCACCCTAACCCCTGCACCCCACCCAGCCCCGAGCCCCTGGCCCTGCCCTGACCCTGCACTCCCCTCACACCACCTCAGCACCCCCCCACACACCTCCCCAGCCCCCTTCCCTGACCCCTGCACCCCCACACCTCCCCAGCCCCCTGCCCTGACTCCTGCATCCCCCTCACACCTCCCCAGACCCCTGCACCCCCTCTCACCCCCTCACACACCCCCAGCCCCCAGCCCTGACCTCTGCACCCCCTACACCTCCCCAGCCCTGACCCCTGCATCCCCCTCCTCATGCCCCCCAGCCCCTGCCCTGAAACCTGCACCCCCTCACACACACCCAGGCCCCTGCCCTGACTCCTACACCCCCCCCCACATCCCCACCCCCATCCTGAGAACCAAACAGGAGCTGCCCCAGGTAAGTGCTCCACACCGCAACCTCCTGCCCCAACCCTGAGCCCCCTCCCTCGCCCTAGCTCCTGGCCAGACCCCGCACCCGAACATTTTTTTACAATATTTGGAAAGATCATTAAGTGGTCTGTCGAGACCCTCTGTGATTTTCAAGTGGTCTGTGGAAAAATAAGTTAGACTACAAGAACAATCAAGGTACCTCACTTTACTTTCATTTACTTGCTATTACTTATGGGAGGAGGATGAAGAAAAAAAGAATGAAAAATGGGGGCAGGGGGAGATAAGAGAGAAGGTTCTTTTTCTTGACTGGGTCCCAAGGGGGAGCCCCAAAAATGAAGCTGAGCACAGGGCTGGGGGGGCCCCACTAACTCTAAATCCACCACTGGCTGTCACGTCACCTGGGCTCGGGGATACTGTCAGGGCCGGTGTAACCACTAGGCGAAGTAGGCGACCGCCTAGGGCGCCAAGATTTGGGGGTGCTAAAAAGCGGTGCTCAATTTTTTTTACATTACAGTGGAGTCCCATCTTACATGGGGGTTAGGTTCTAAAGTCACCGCGTAAGAGGAAAATCGCGTATAGTGAAAATTACCATAAAGTACAGTATACACTAGAAGAGGGGTCCTCAACCTACGGCACACGTGCCAAAGGTGGCACGCAAGCTGATTTTTTTTTAATGGCAGGCTGCGGGTCCCGGCTGCCGCTCAGCCCGCTGCCGGTCTGGGGTTCCGGCTGCCGGCCCCTTGCCAGCCAGGGTCTCGGCCACCGGCCCTGCTCAGCTTCCTGCCGGCCTGGGTGAACGGCAGGAGGCTGAGCGGAGTCGCCGGCTGGGACCCCAGCTGGCAGCTGAGTGAACGGAAGCCCAGGCCGGCAGCAGGCTCAGTGGTGGCCGGGACCTGCAGGTTGCCATTAAAAAAAAATAAATCAGGGGTTGAGGACCCCTGTTCTAGTGTATACTGTACTTTATGGTAATTTTCACTATACGCAATTTTCCTCTTACGCGCTGACCTTAGAACCGAACCCCTGCGTAAGATGTGACTCCACTGTATTCATTTTTGAAAATTTATAATAAGCAATGCTCCGGAGGTGGTGGTGGTGGTGGTGGGGGGGCGCAAGGTGGAAGTTTCACCTAGGGTGCAAAAAATCCTTGCACCGGCCCTGGATACTGTGTCAGCTGATCCCCACAGTCTCCAACCTACCTGGGCAGTACAGCAGACATGGCCCTTCCCACTAGCTCCTCTCCACTCCCTAGCCCACCCACCACTTGCCCCCCCCTTAAGGCTTAGCCCTCTTACTTTTAAAAATGATTGCTTGCCCCTCTCCCCCCCCCCCTCAGGCTTTTCTGGCACCCCTGTTCCCAGATATCCAGTTTTAGACTGGAAACTCCAGTAGAAAATGGGACCGGAGTGTCCGGTTAGCAGGGCTGACTGGAAACTAAATGTCTGGTTATAGGAGTAACCACATTAGCCTCCGCTCCTCCCACTCCCAACACCCACCCCAGAGGGCTGGAAGAGAACCTGTCCTGCTGCTGCAGGAGGAGGGGCAGCTCAGTGCAGAGAGAGACAAAGAGAATGGGCTAGAACCAGGTAGGTACCTGCTCCATGTGGGCAGGGGCGGGGGGGATCCTGTTTACCCCCTCCCCAGCCCTGCTGCGCTTGCAGTTTACCCCTGACCCCTCCCTTGCTCCAGAGACCAACCCTAGCTCCTGCCCCACTGTGCTTTTACCCCCGGCCCCTTTTACAATTATTCCAGAGGGGGGCCCACAAATATGTTTGGTGCCGGGCCCACAAAAAGTTAATCCAGCCCTGCCCACTGCTGGAGAACAGGGGTAAAAGCAGCCAAGCTAGGCTGATTGGGGAAGCAGCCACAGGTGTGGCCAGCTCAATTAGGGCCCAGCTGGCCCTGATAAGAGGGCTGGGGGCCAGGAGCTGAGTCTCTCTTGCTCTGGAGAGGGAAGGACCTGGCTGCCTAGGGTACTGGGAGTAGAGCAGGGCTGGGGAAAGGCAAGAGGAACTGGGGAGCTCCAGCCTGGCAAATCCCCAGGCTGCAGGCCTTGCTAAAGGCCAAAGCTGGTACAGGGTTGCAGAGGTGCAGCCCGGGCTTAGGCAGAGGCAGTTGGTCCAACCCCCTTGCCGATGATGAGTGGCCTTTACAGACTGCAGTCTGCCCCAGTGAACGGGGGCTAGATGACGACTGGCAGTAGCCACTGAGGCAAGGTGGGTTTAGAGGGAGGGGAGACCTAGAGTGTGGGGGTACTGCTGGGGCAGAACCCTGAGGAAAAGGGCGCCGGGGTCCGGGAGGGACACGGGAGCCAGCGGCAGGCGAGACACCGGCCTGCAGAGGGTGCTCCATACGCTGGAATCGAGTGAATTCCTGGGATGACCAGCAGGTGATGCCATCCAGTGAGTCTTCACTGCCACCCCTTTCCATTGGCTGCCCCAAGCACCTGTTTCCTTTGCTGGTGCCTGGAGCCGGCCCTGCCTGTCCCCATCACCTTCTGGCTTCTCCCATCACCTATACAATATTCCATCTTTCACCTCCAAATCAGAAAGCTTTTACAGTGGTATAGTGCGGGTCCACTGCATTTCAGGGTGGCTCTATTTGCAAATTGATTTTTCCGTCACACATTATGCTGACATCAGGGTCCTTTCTTTGGGAAGTTTCTAGTTGCTTTGGCGTCCATTTCTGCAACCCCACTTCCATTATTCCAGTGGATGAACAAGGAACTTGTTCAATTCTGAAAATTATTGGATGAGAGGAGGCAACCATCTACTCCCTAGTACTCACATCCCTGTGAGCTAACGATTCTTTGCTCTTCTGCTAAGGGAATGTTTGCATTTAGTCTCTCCAACAAGGCCATCTACACAAGGCTTCTGCATTGCTATGCGTATGGCCAGGCTTGTGCATGAATGGGAAATCATAGCATTGCAGTTTTCCCAACCACATGGTAAGCTGTTCGTCAGGATTCCTGAATCTAAAGAGCCATTGAAGGGAAGCATGGTCTGTTCTGACCAAAAATTCCTCCCATACAAATACTGATGAAAATGTTCTCTAGATTTAACCACTGCAGGAGTTCCTTCCATGTGGTGCCCTCTCAGAAGAACTAGACTTTTGCCGAACAAAACCACCATCCTCTCAAATCGCTTTTGCCAATACTGCCCCCAAACCATAAGCACTAGCATCTCTGTCAAATCTGAAAGAGGTGCAGTTGTCATTTAACTTTCACTTGCCTAACAATCACTCTCTGTCCCATTGCATCTCTGGGTGAGGCTCCCAGCCTTGTCACCAATTGTTGTGTCTTTCAGTCTTTACACCAGAAACAATAGGAAGTACTGACCCCGCCCAGTCCCATTTCTTGAACTTTAGCCAAGCATGAGATAAATGGCTAAACATCTGTTGTGTGGGTAACTCTGTGGTGTCTTGGGCCCAACAAGGGAGAAGATGTTATCGATACCTTTGTACACTGTTACAATATTAAATAGGTGACTGTGGCCCAGCAGTTTCATTTCAAGTTACATTAAAACACTTTTTATCCTTTGATTAAAGATCTAGAGAAGGTGGACAAAAGAGAGAAAACATTTGAAATATAAGCTGCAGCCATATGCCTGTGGAGTGGGACTGGGACTCCATATCTGTTTCCTTTCTTATAGCTAGAGCCCTACCAAATTCACTGTCGATTTTGGTCAATTTCACGGTCATAGAATTTTTAAAAATCATAAATTTCATGGTTTCAGATACTTAAATTTGAAATTTCATGGTGGTGTAACTGGGGGGGGGGTCCCAATCCAAAAGGAGGCTATGGGGGAGGTAACAAAGCTATTGTAGTGGGCTCATGCTACTGTCACCCTTGCTTCTGCGCTGTTGCTGGTGGTGGCGCTGCCTTCAGAGCTAGGTGGCCAGAGAGCAGCAGCTGCTGGCTGGGTGCTCTCTGGTGGGGAGGAGCAGGGCTGGCCTTATGGGTGAGCGACATGGGCGACCGCCCAGGATACTGTGGTTGGGGGAGGGGTTCCGTGGTTCCCCACCACAGCCATCCCAAAGCGCCTTTAACTCCCGAGTGCCGGGGTGCTGGGCTGGAGCTGAGGAGGGGCAGGGCTGGAGGTGCCCTGGCCGAGGGCTCCTACCTTACGCCAAGCTCCAGCTGCTGGTTCTGGCCAGCATGGTGAGGGATGGGACTTCCTCTTCCCTTGCAGGTGCCGCTCCCGTGTCAGACCCACCTTCAGGAACCTCCCCCAGCTGCAGAAAGCTCTGCGGCCGCTGGCTGGGAGCCCAGCTCTGAAGGCAGCACCACTGTCAGCAGCAATACAGAAATAAGGTTGTCACGGTATGCAATTGCCACTTTTACTTCTGCGCTGCTGCTTAATGTGGTATTGCCTTCAGAGCTAGGCGTCCATCCAGCATCCACTTCTTTCCAGCTGCCCAGCTTAGAAAGCAATGCAGAAGTAAAGATGGCAATACTGCGACCCCCCTACAACAGCCTTGCAACCCCCCAGAACCGCTGTTTGGTTTGGGACCCCCAGTTTGAGAAATGCTGGTCTCCCCCATGAAATCTGTATTGTATAGAGTAAACGTACACAAAAGACCAGATTTCACCATCCGTGACATGTTTTTCACAGCCGTGAATTTGGTAGGGCCCTACTTATAGCTATTGGGTGATCTCTATCCATTGCATTTCCCTCATTCACTGCTCTTTTATTTGTGTCCCTCTGGACTTATTTAAGTTTTCTAATGATCATACTTAATACTGAATTGGGCCATGTGTATGCTGTTTAATTAGATAGATATTTATATGTATTCTTGCTTTAGAATAACTTGTTCTCTTTAGTTCTTATGCTTTGGGCAAATATAATAAAGTTGCCATTTATGTTAATGTCAGTATGTTATTGCCTGTCATGCCCACCCTGTCAAAATGCCTTTTTTCCAATCCCTCTTTCTAGTAGATGGGTTTGTAGTCAGAAGCAGAAATCATTTACTGCCACATTGCATACATATACATTCACTGGAGATATAGCTTGGGGGATGTGTAGAATATATATGATAGGCCCAGAGTCCATGCTGATGAGTTTTCCAAGACAGACATAACATCATAACCAAGTGTCACACAAATATGTTATTTGGAAAATTAGAGAAAAATTAAACAAGTAGGAAGCTGCTAATTTTCATATTAATTAATAAAGCTCCACATCCACAATAAGGTCTCTGATTTAATTGGCCATCTCCATTGTGTCTGTCCTGGAGGCCTCTCTGGAATCTGCATGCTCTTCAAAAACCCTCTGGAGTGCGACCTTAACAGAGGCCCTGAACCGCCACTTCCTGTAGCTCCCAACTAAAAAGTAAATAACTGGGTTAATGCTGCTGTTTACAGAGGCCAGTGCATTACATATCTCAATGGGGATATTAAAATAATTAAAATACAGGCCAAAGCGCTGGATACTGAAGGGAACAGCAAAGATGAGGAAGAAGAGGACGGTGAGCAAGATAACAATGTAGAGCCTTCCAGGCTGACGTTGTTGGGAGCAACGTCGGACCTTGATGAACAGGATCAGGTTGGCCAGAACCATGAGGGGAGCGAAAATCAGGAAATCCAGAACATACATTGCTATGTGTGACATCCGACAGCGTTCAGTTCCATCAGAAACACAAAAATAAGACATTAGTCCTGTTACCAGGCAGGAGAGAGCCCACAGCAGGGCGCACACAAGGGCAGACAGGTGCTTTGGGCGGTGGCATCGGCACCAGATGGGGTAGCAGACAGACAGACACCTCTCAACGCTGATGGCCGTCAGGAGGTACAGGCTGGCATTGTGGGCAAACAGGAACAGCAGGTGAAAAAACCTCAGAACGTGCCCAAATTCATGGAAACAGAAGAGAGAATCCACGGTACCAAGTATGAGGTAAACAAGCAGGCAGAGGAGGAAGTTTAAGTCTGCGACGGCCAGGTTGAGGATGTAGATGGTGAAGGGATTCCTCTTAATGAAGAAGCCAAGGAGCCAGAGGACGACCCCGTTGCCCACCAGCCCGAAGAGACAGATGAGGACAGTGACCCCGTCAAGGACCAGATCAATGAAACTGTGTATTGGGCAATCGGTCCCATTATCCCTATAGTCTGGGCTGGTTTCTGTCAGAAGCAGGGACGTTGTGCTCAGCTCAGTCATCGTTAAACCTCTGCCGAGGGATGCCGGCATCTCCTTGTCTTTCATGCACACCTGTTAGCAGAGAGCAGAAGGGGGTGGGGGTGGAAATCAGTGACTCTGACATCCCCAGCGCAGAGTTTCACTGATCATTTCAGTCCTTCCCCAACCTCCGGGCCTGGAACAACCAGATCCCAAGGAATATGAGTGAGAAATACCCAGGGAGATAATGGCCATGGGGGATGGTGGGGATAGAGAGAGGCACAGAGAAGGAGAGATGGGTGGGGACCAGCCTCGATAGAGGAAGAGGGACAGAGACAGAGAGAAGGGGAGATACTCTCTCCCTCTCCATATCTCCCTCTCTGTAAGAGAAATTGGTAGGGGCCATCAGTCATGTCTGGACAGGACTGGCAGAGGAAAGGGTTGTGGATAGTGGGTTAGAGATCAGAAGAGAGATTCCTCAGTATAAAGTATGCCTCATTGGATGAATGCAAAAACCCAAAGAATCTATCCAGCAAATCTTTCCCTTCCTTCCCTTACCCCTCTCGGCACCTGAACTGTGTTTACAAAAGCTGGACAGAATCTCCGTGTCTCAGTCACTGTGATCCTCCCCATAGGATCTCGTGAAAATGTTCCGTGCCACAAGCACTAAGAATTTCCCTGAATGTCTCTAGGCAGCATTCGGCATACAATATGTGCCAGGCTCTGTCAGGGAAATTTCCTTCCACTTTGGGCGGGGGGAGGGACACAGGGATCACAAAACTGCTGGCAAGCATTGAGCACTTTATAACAACTGGTAGCATCAGCATTCTGCTTCACTTCTGTGATCGTTTTGAATCTCCTAAACATACAGGAAATGGCTCGTCAAAGCTTAAAACGCAAGGGATGGACACCACAAAATGGCCCAGTTATAACTGAAAGGCTCCTTGGGTATTTAGGGTGTAATAGTTACTGTGGTAACTAGTGTGTGAATTGGCCTCTACACATGAGTCTGGTACGTGGTGTATGTTCTACATATCCCTAAAGACAGATTTCCTGGGAGTATATTTTTTAAATTGATGTTGTGGTAAATCGTTTGTCCTTGATGTTGTGGTAAATCGTTTGTCCTTCTTAATACAAACCTATCTACTAAGCAGACATGGTCTGGAATCAGGAAATCCACAACCTTAACTCAGTCCCCCATTAATAACTGTGATGTTTTCCAGGGGTACTCATGGTTGTGAGGCACCTTGCTACTGTTATAGAATCATAGAATGTCAGGGTTGGAAGGGACCTCAGGAAGTCATCTAGTCCAACCCCCTGCTCAAAGCAGGACCAATCCCCAGACAGATTTTTGCCCCAGATCCCTAAATGGCCCCCTCAAGGATTGAACTCACAACCCTGGGTTTAGCAGGCCAATGCTCAAACCACTGAGCTATCCCTGCCCCCTCTTATGAAGAAGCACACAATCTTTTAAAAGGGGATAAGGCAATATGCTGCATTTATTGAGAGTACAGTTTAAGCATTAAAATCAGCATATGCTTCCATTCACACACACCCACCAGGAGGTTCTGCAGCTGGATCTTATAGTTACCAGTCCTTAGTGTTGCCTGGTAGGTCCAGTGGCCAGCTGAAACTGCACATGGGGCTCTGTCGAACGCATTCGAAGCTCCGATGTTGATGCAGAGTGAACCCAAAATCCCACGGCAATACACCCTTCTTTTACAGTAATGAGTTCCCATACAAGTCTATGGACCTTGCTGTGTCACACCGGAGCTGTCAATCACGAGGTATTTAAGGTTGCTCTTAATCAGCATTACCAGGAGGATCCGCAGCTGTTTCTTATCTCGTCCCTCTGGCTCAACTCCTTATCTTTATTTTTCCCCATTAGGCTTTTGCCTACACTACCACCAGGAGTGGCAGAAGAGCCTTAAAAGTGTGGGGGCCACAGGTGCCTGAACTGTGGCCCCATCCCCCCCAAGCCCTTGCTCTCACACCACCTCTTCCCCCGATGCCCCACTACCACGCTCACCCTTATGGCCGGTAAAAAGTGTGTGTGTGTGTGTGGGGGGGTGTGCATGGCCCCCTACCCCTCATTCCAGTGTCCCTGGCTACCACTGCCCTTAGCACAAGGGAGCAATGTTCCCTCTAATTTTTTCCTGCAAAATTTTCAGTAGCCTTTTAGAAATGTACATGTATCTATTCCATTGAGGCATAAAATAAAATTATCCATTTTCTTGACATACGAAACAAAATATTTTATCATTTGTATTGATGCATGAAATAAAATAATTGTTACACTTTCTGGATTGTGTATATATAATATATATATATATATACACACACACACACCCTTTTGTTGTGACTTGTGACGTAAAATTAAACATTATTTTGTTTTGACACATGAAAGAAATTACTTTATTTATTTTCTTGATTTTAGGAGACCACTAATCACTGTCACTGGAATGAGTCCCTGAGTCAGTAGTTGGCAGGCTAGATGATGGGGCAGATACTTACCACTAATCACGAGCCTTTTCTCTTCTGTCTTGACACTGTATAGAAACACTGGACGAGTGGCAAAGGTTTACTTCTCCACCACTTGAAGTGTGAAATTTGATCCCCATTAGCATATCCAGGTGATCTTCTTTCAATCTGTTTCATGATTTAGTTTTGATATTATTCATAAGGTGAAAGCCACGCTCACAATCAGCACTGGAAGCTTGAAAGGTTGCACATATATCCACCAGTTGTGAAACTACACTGTATTGTTCTGCATTTTGTAGACTGAAAGTCACCACTCCCTGGAAATGTGTCATCATCTTTGCTTCATGTTTCTCGGCAATTATGTATTTGTAAACATTGTACTAGTTCACAATGAACTCCTCCTCCTCTATGGTGTTTTGGGCAGATGACTTCACTCGACTAAGGTCCAGATTTTTTCTGTATTTGTCAACTAGCTTGCTAATGTTTTCTGTGCCAAATTCATAACTGATTGGTTGTGGTGAAAGTGAGGCAAAGTCAAAAGCTGCCCATTCATTTAGTTCCTTTTCTGGAAAACTTTTATTCAGCTGATCACACAGTAATGATATGAAACTTAGAATAGATTCACCGCTGAATTGTTCATCTCTTGTGCTCGATGCAATTAGATTTTTCCACACTGTTGCTCCAAGAGCCTGTCCTCTCATCTTGTGGATCTAGGCCCTTAGCGTGACCAGATGTCCTGATTTTATAGGGACAGTCCTGATTTTGGAGCTATTTCTTACATAGGCACCTATTACCCCCCCACCCCCTGTCCCAATTTTTCACATTCTCTGTCTGGTCACCCTAGCCCTTGCTAACTGTACAGCTTCAACTGTTGTTAAAGAGCTCTTCTGAAAGCACTTGGTCAGTTCTGCTAATTCATATGAGACATCATTTAATGCAGTTAGAGTGATACGGTAATTACTGTCAGAGAGCTTATTCAGGCAGTACTTTGCTGTCGGGTCATTGTTTTCTGAGATTTCATGTTCAAGTATCTAAGAAGGGTCTCGTCATTCCACATCAAAGCACTTACAGTGAAATGTCTCGATAGCCACCTCACTTCATTTAGAGGTTTAAACGATACAGTCTCATTTTCTGTGACATTTGCCATTTCTTTAAATTGTCCTCTTCGGACTGAGGATCTGCAGAAGACTGTATAAATGGTCTTCAAAAGTGTCTCTATTGTCTTCATCATTGGTACTTTGTTCCATAGGGGGGAGGATAGCTCAGTGGTTTGAGCATTGGCCTGCTTAAACCCAGGGTTGTGAGTTCAATCCTTGAGGGGGCCATTTAGGGATCTGGGGCAAAAATCTGTCTGGGGATTGGTCCTGCTTTGAGCAGGGGGTTGGACTAGATGACCTCCTGAGGTCCCTTCCAACCCTGAGATTCTATGCATTGACTAACCCCAGATCTTCTCAATGGGCCACACAGTTGTGATGGGTTCGGTCACAGAGCCTCCCCTCGAGACTGTCACTCAATGAGCTGGGTTACCACTGAGAACAACCCTCCTGCCAGAACAGGCGCCCCTCCACTCCTGTCTTGCTGAGTTAGACACTCCAGCACAGACCCAGAGGTTGGACCACATGTACACAGGAAGGTTTTCAGGTAAATAAACAATTTACAACCAATTGTCTGGGTCAATGGGAGCCATCAAGATTCTAAACCACCATCAATGAATAGGACCTCAGTGTTATACTTCATATTTCTAGCTTTAGATACAAGAATGATAAACACTGACCCAGGAACCTATCCTTGTAACAAAGCCCGATGCCAACTCTGTCCACATATCTATTCAAGTGACACCATCATAGGGCCTAATCACATCAGCCATACCATCTGTGGCTCGTTCACCTGCACATCTACCAATGTGATATATGCCATCATGTGCCAGCAATGCCCCTCTGCCATGTACATTGGCCAAACCGGACAGTCTCTACGCAAAAGAATTAATGGACACAAATCTGACATCAGGAATCATAATACTCAAAAACCAGTGGGAGAACACTTTAACCTGTCTGGCCATTCTTTGACAGACCTGCGGGTGGCTATCTTAAAACAGAAAAACTTCAAAAACAGACTCCAACGAGAGACTGCTGAGCTGGAATTGATATGCAAACTAGACACAATCAACTCAGGGCTAAATAGGGATTGGGAGTGGCTGAGCCATTACAAACATTGAATCTATCTCCCCTTGTAAGTATTTTCACACTTGCTTCTTATCAAACTGTCTGTACTGAGCCATCTTGATTATCACTTCAAAAGTTTTTTTCCTCTTACTTAATTGGCCTCTCAGAGTTGGTAAGACAACTCCCACTTGTTCATGCTCTCTGTATGTGTGTATATATATCTCCTCAATATATGGTTCACTCTATATGCATCCGAAGAAGTGGGTTGTAGCCCACGAAAGCTTATGCTCTAATAAATTTGTTAGTCTCTAAGGTGCCACAAGTACTCCTGTTCTTTTTGCGGATACAGACTAACACGGCTGCTACTCTGAAAGAATGATACATGCATACAAATAGGAGGAATATATTCAGTAGGTTATAACCTTTGTTATGATACCTTACAAGAGACCTTTTGCATAAAGCATATTCCAGTTATATCATATTCACACTCATAAGCATATTTCCATAAAACATATGGAGTGCAACATCACATTGTTGTTCTATTAAATGTGTAATGCGCTGCTTGAGTTGTGGCAACACCACTGTTTTGCCCTAGCATGACAGAAGCACCATTTGAAGTGAACATCACCATTTTCATCATGTCCAGCTTATTCAGAGAGTAGAAATATTTGATAGCAGCTGTAATAGCTTGCACATTACAAGCAGATATTTTAATAATTCCACCAAATACTGTCTTAAGCACTGCAGATGCTGCATCTCTGAACTTAAAATAAATTATAAGCATCTTGTTAACAGAAATATCTGTGCTTTCATCAATAATAAGTGTATCATAGCAAGACAGGTGAATCTCTGACATGCTTTCTGCATGGACAACACTGGTGATTGACTCCAAAAACTCAAAAGCATAGTTTTTGCTATACCAACTCGCTGATACATGCAGATTCTTTGCCAGGTGATCATTTAGATTTTGCACAGAGTTCATGGAGCTGTTCATTTGTACTGCAAGCAGAACATTGTCTATCAGAATTTTTATTTCTTCTGGCTTTCAACGTTGTCTTTCCATCAGTTCCAATCTCTGTCTGTCTGTCATGAGTGGTTTCTAATAGAATACTTCGCAAGCTAAATCCCACTGGATGAGAATTTATGCTTCTAAGAATATGTACAGAAGATTCATGACCTCTGCTTGATAAATGCTTCTTCACGTAGTCCAACTTCCATCCATCTTCCCATTTCTTGCCTGTAGAGAAGTCACTGGATACTCTAGCTACAGCACAAATTTTGCAGATCAAGCGCACATCAGCAGTGTACTGGAATATTTCCCTCAGTTGTACATGAATCTTGCCTCTAGATTGTTGAGATTCTGTTACAACTATTTCATCCAGCCACTCTCCTTTGAACGTGAGGCAGCATTTCTTCTTAGGCTTTGCCCCTTTGTTGGTTGATGCTGTTTGCCTTTGTTTACACATGGCTATTAAAAAGAGCAGAAGGAGGTCATGTATCCTGCTTTTAGGAAAAAAATCATGGCGTGTGTATACAGCTGTTATTAAAAAGGCATCTGCTCCTGTTGCCTTTGCCAAGGCTGAATCAGGAAAGTAGAGTTGAAGGTGGGGCCTGAACTGGCAGGGATTGTGATAGATGTTTTAAATTGTTTTCAGCTACTGGATAAAGGTTATTTAATGGGGTTTGAACACTTTTTGTTTGCAAAATGTAGGCAAATTAAAATAATGTGACCTGTGATTCTTAGCACTGTCTACTATTAAAATCATTACTTTTTCTGCTCCATATAATTTGCTGCGACAAACCAAGAACCCTCAACATTATTATTTTGTATGTATTTCTAAGGCAATCACCCATCACAAACACAGTTTCATTTAGGGTGAACAGACGTCCTGATAAAATCGGGACTGTCCCGATATTCAGTTGTTTGTCCCGCATTCCGACGGATGTATGGTCAGGACGCCATTTTGCTTCGGCAGCGCTCCGGCACTCCGGCTTCCCCCCCGCCCCCCATGTGTCCCAATATTTTGTTCTTGTCATCTGGTCACCCTAGTTTCATTTACAAACATGGCTGGTTCCTTGAGGAACCAAGTTCTCACCAAGCCATGGCCATAGCTATACAATGTGGCAGACCAGTGTTCCAGCCTTTTCTCAAGAAGACAAGTACTGACTCATCCTAAAGATCAGATAAAGCCTCATCCTGGATTGAGCTAGCTTTTCAGCCTCTCTAACCTGGAGTGGTTATAGAGAACGGAGCAGGGGTGAACTCACAGCTGGTGCAGCCTGAACTCTCATTGCTGGGAATCGTACGGCACGGCAGCTGATGGAGAGCTCTTGCTCAGGAAAAAATATCAGGGAGTGAATTTGATATCTGCCCTTGGAGTACATGTATTTTATCCTCCTTTCGAACAGCTCAAGCTAGTAAACACACCAAAATGTGGCATACTGAAAACAGCTATATAAATAAAAACGAAGTAATGGCCATTAAGTAAAAGCTTAAAAAATATGTACCAGAGGCCCAATTTAATAACCTACTCCTACCATAGACCACTAAATTTTCAGGGAAAGCTGCTCTCAAAAAATGAAGCATCTGCCAAAACACTAGCATGCTACAGTCTTTTGCAGTTCACAAAACCATCCCTCTTGCATGCATATTATCTGCACACAGAACTCAGCTTTAAGATGCTAAACAAATGTATGAGTCAACTAGAAATAGTCATGCTCTCATGGCAAATATTAATACAATATTTTCTGATACTGGAAAGGAGTGTAAAAGGCATTCACTCAGACTTACACCATTTCTATGGGATATCAACTCTTAATTTGATTAATACTTCACACACATAGAACAGTAAAAATAAGTAAAAGCGACACAGACAGCAAACAAAACCACAGACAAGTGACAACACTGAAAATATGAAAGGAAGTAAAACATTAAGTGGGTATTATTATGGGTATTTTAAATGAGTGTTTAGGACCCACACTGTGTAAGGGCAACAGAGCCCTGTAGAAACAGGCAAAATTCTCTTGGTTTCACATTGTGTGTGTTACCAACTCAAAAACTCAGAGTAGGCTCATTAAGTTTTTACAAGCCCCTTAAGTAAACGGAGCACATTAACACACGGCTTTGGAGTTTGCAGACAGATCCCTGCTTCAGAGAGCTTGCAAATAAGCTCTACAAAACACCTAGCTCCAAATCTAGAGCGGCTTGCTGTTTATGAGTCAATGGGAGTACTCTGAAGAGCCAGAACTATACCAGATAGCAAAGATCTGGCGTTAATTATTTCCAGTACCTCTCCCCAAACAAGACAAGTGAATCCAGACAAGTGATTTCCATTAGGTTTTAGAATTTGTTTGGGGAGAGGCATCTCTCCCCTGCCGCTGTAGCCAGTGGCAGATTTAGAGTTAGTGGGGCCCTGTGCTCCGCTTCATTTTTGCGGCCCTCCCTCGGGACCCAGCCAAGAAAAAGAACATCCTCTCTTATCTCCGCCCTGTTTTTCATTCTTTTTTTCTTCATCGTCCTCCTATATGATAAGTAATAGGCAGTAAATGAAAATAAAGTGAGGTACCTTAATGGTTGTTGTAGTCTAACTTTTTTTTCCACAGACCACTTGAAAATTGCTAAGGGTCTCGGCGGACCACTTAATGATCTTTCCAAGTATTGTTTGTACCGTTAGCTAACTATTGTGAAGTGCGTTGGGTAAGAGTGCTTTATAAAAAAATTGTAAAAAAACACTGGGGTGTGGGGTCTGGCCAGGAGTTAGGGTGTGGGAGGGGGCTCAGGGCTGAGGCAGAGGGTTGGGGTACAGAGCGCTTTCCTGGGGCAGCTTCCGTTTGGTGCCAGGGGTGCAGGTGGGGATGAGGGGGCATGCAGGAGCTCCTGTTTGGTGCTCCAGGCAGGGGTGTGGATGGGGTTGGGGGTGCAGGGGTCAGGGGGTGTGCAGGAGTGAGGGCAGGGGGCTGGGGTTGTGGGGGGTGGGCCGGGTGTGTGGGGGCCACCCCAGCCCCCTGCCCTGAGCAGCTCAGGACAGGGGGCTGGGCTGTGTGTGTGTAGGGGGCAGTGCATGCGGGGGGGGAAGTGGGGAGCTTGGGGCTGGGGCAGTCCCAGTCGCAGCTGCTGGGTTACCTTACCTGGCTGGCTGGCGGATGCTTCCCTGCCCTGCCGCTGCTCCTGTTTGCTGCCAAAGGGAGCTATGGCGGCAGCAGCACGTGAGAGCTGAGACCCCCTGGCCTGCAGCTCCCTTCCCCTGGCTTTTTTCCAGGGGCCGCCAGCAGCAGTGCACTCCAGGAACTGCATCTGCACTGCCTGGCGTCCAGAGGAGCAGGGCAGCAGGACAGGTGCGGGCGGACGCCCCACCAGGGGAGCGTGCACACCTCCCCTACAGCGCGCCTCCAGCCGGCCCCTCACCTGCCTGCCTCCCTCACCTACCTGCCTGCTGTGGCGTGTGGAGCCGCCGGCGCCAGCCTGCAGCAGGAGCCCTGGGAGCCAGCGGGAGCCCGGCTCACCGGCTGGGAGAACGTACCGCACCCTGCGCCTCCAGCACGGCTCTTCAACGGCTCCCTCCCTGCTCTCCCTGGCAGCTTCTGCCCCCGCAGGGGGTGCTGGGCTGCCCAGCCCTGGGGCCCCCTGTAGTTGCAGGGCCCTGTGCCAGGGCACTGTGTGTTTCATTGTAAATCCGCCTCTGGCCGTAGCCCAGCTGGGGCTGGAGAGAGGCATCTTCGAACAAATCACAGAGGATGGAGCTCGGCTGTTCTCAGTGGTGGCAGATGACAGAACAAGGAGTAATGGTCTCAAGTTGCAGTGGGGGAGGTTTAGGTTGGATATTAGGAAAAACTTTTTCACTAGGAGGGTGGTGAAGCACTGGAATGGATTCCCTAGGGAGGTGGTGGAATCTCCTTCCTTAGAGGTTTTTAAGGCCCGGCTTGACAAAGCCCTGGCGGGGATGATTTAGTTGGGGATTGGTTCTGCTTTGAGCTGGGAGTTGGACTAGATACCTCCTGAGGTCCCTTCCAACCCTGATATTCTATGGTTCTAGGACTGAGGAGTGCAAGGGGTTGGTAAGCAGCTCAGAAGCTGCTGCGTGCCTTCCCTGTCAGAGCCCTAATGCCTATTTCTGAAAGAAGACCCCGGCTGCCTGTAACTGCTCCTGTCCCTACTGCTTTCCTCATTTTGAGGGAGGTCCTGATTGCTGTCAGGCTCTGTCACTTTAAGGGTAATGGATTGAGAAGAAGTACAGGAAATCCAATGAACTCTGCTTTGTGAGTAAAAAAAAAAAAAGACATGGAGACAGGGCGGTCCTTAGGATTTATGGGGCCCTACGCAGTATTATTAAACTGGTGCCCCTATGCCTGACGGCAGCCTGGGCTCGCAGCCTGGGGGGGGGGGGGGGGGACGGGACGAGGCAGCAAAGGATACCGAGCCACCCAGCCCACCTCACAGTGGCGGAGAGTCTCAGTTTCCCGCGGAGACCCCCGTACCCTCTCCCTCACAGAGAATGCACGGCACCGGTGCATTCAGCTCTGTAAATATGGCCCCTGCCTAAGGACACTGCAGCACGCGCTGGGTTGGGCTGCCGCTTGGGGAGGCTGGCTCCCCAGCCCACCTCTTCTGCCTGTGGCCCCACCCATACTCCACCCCAGGCCCTGCCCCGACTTTGCCCAGGCCCTGCCCCACTGTCTCCCTCCTCTCTTCCCTCCCCCTCCCTGCTCACCCCCTTCCAGCCAAATCCCTGAACCCAAATGAAGCAAATGACATTAGAAAGAAATTGCAGAAGAGTGTTTTTTTCAAAAGAAAATGGAGCATGTTTTCCACTGCATGCCAGAAGGTGAAGACTGGACATATAGAAGGTACCTAATTAAAAGCACTAAATTTAGGAATAAAAAATGTTAGTCACAGGTATTTTGATATACAGTAACTCCTCACTTATCGCTGTCCCGGTTAACGTTGTTTCGTTGCTGATCTATTAGGGAACAAGCTCGTTTAAAGTTGCGCAATGCTCCCTTATAGCGTCATTTGGCAGCTGCCGCTTTGTCCACTGTTTGCAGGATTCTCTGGAAGCGCAGCCCCTCCTTGTGGGGATTAGAACCGGGGGGGGGGCCCAGCAGCCCCCCTCATCAGCTCCCCTAAATTCCCTGTAAGGTATGTGGCATGGCAGCTGTCCAGCAGCAGTTCAGGTGGCCCTCCCCACACTGCCGTGCTGCTCCTGCCCTGCCCTCTGCCTTGGAGCTGCTCCGGGGAGCTTCCTGGGGGTGGGGGAGAGAGGGGTGCTGATATCAGGATGTCCCCCTGCTCCTGCCCCCCACGCTCTGTACCCCCTCTCCACAAAGCGGAGGAGAGGGACAGAAAGGAGGGAGCTGGCTGGAAGCTGTTGCTTCCTATCTGAATGGGCTGATCTGCTTAAAAGGGCAACATACTTGAAGTGGGGTCAGTGTACTTAAAGGGGCAATGCACGTGTCTCTCTCACTCATGCACGCCCCCCCCAGCACTTTGGAAAGTCAGCACCTGTGCAGCCGTGCATGTGCTGTCAGGAGGAGGGCGTGGTGCGCTCCAGCTGGATCGCGTGGGCTCATCGTCCTGTTCAGTGTTTGCAGGGAAGTGTTTGCAGCCACTGCCCTCCTACATCTATTGTGTTTCCTCCCTCCTGCCTCGGTCCACGCTGCCTTGTAGAGTGTGAGGCTACATTAACAACTGCGGATTAACCCTTGAGGGCTCAGCCGAGTGCTAGTTCATTTAGCAGCAAGGCATTCCCTGGGAAATATCCCACCCTATGACTCCACCACCTCAACCAAGCTTTATAATCATTCTTTGCTGTGTACAGTATTAAACTGTTTGTTAAAAATTGTTTAAAAGTTATACTGTATATATAATGTCTTTTGTCTGGCGAAAAAAAATTCCCTGGAACCTAACCCCCCCCCCATTTACATTAATTCTTATGGGGAAATTGGATTCGCTTAACATCGTTTAGCATAAAGTCGCATTTTTCAGGAACAGAACGACAACGTTAAGTGAGGAGTTACTGTACCCTGAAGTTTGTCAGAGATTTATTCGCAGTAAGGGCAAGTCAGCTGCCCTGCTGAATACAACGTTAAATATTATGGAATACAAGATGCAGCTCTTCTCTGTTTTACATTTTCTTAATCAGTATTTCTAAGCTGATTTTATATTTTAAATGTACTCTTAAGCCTTCATAAAGTAATCATTCCAGATTACTACATATTTAACTCACTGAAATAAAGACATTATTTTAAATTAATCAGTCACAGAGGTTTAGTGTGTTCATAACAATGTTTATTGCTTTTAGAAAAAGGGAACACTAATTTACTTTGTGTAATCTCCATAACAACAGACATGTTTATGAAATTTACCAACTTTAAAAATATGTTTCCAAAGATTTTAGGCATCACAAAGGATTTTCTATCTTACGAAGGTACTGATTTTGCTGGAGAGTTCTCTTAAAACTAGTTAATCAAATAGTCAGAAGTAAAGAAAGGGAAACTTGTTTGTCCAGCTATCTGGAAGGAAAGGGGTGTTGTCCCTTTAAGGGCTAGCCTCTCTTCAAGAGGGGGTGAAGGGAGAAAGGGAGGGACAGAAAGACTTTGGAAACAAGTTTTTTGTACTATAGTAATTAAAATTAAAATGTGTATTTTAGATAAGAGTGGTCTTTTGAAGGATTTATTTAAAAAACTATATGTCTGAAGATCCAAGCATTTAAGGCTAAAGATGAATACTCAGATAGTGGATCTAAAAATCTATGTAAGGATTTTTTAGAGATGTGATTTTATAAGCTTCAGCAGGAGTCAGTGCCTATGCCCAGGGGTGCCTAAGGATGGCCCTGCATGGAGACAGTGAGGAAGGAGGCAGGAACGCAAATACATGGCTAGGAATGTCAGGAGCAGAAGAAACATTTCTAAGGGTTTATGTGATTGAAGCAGAAAGTTATGCAGTAAGGCGTATTCAGGAAGGTTGATTCAGCCCAACCGGGGCTGGGGAAGAGGCGTCTCTCCCTGGCCACCACAGCCCTGCATGCACAAACTCCCCGCCCCACCTCATCACAGCCCCCCACCTATCTCTATTCCCCACAACCACCTCACCTTCTTATATGTGCATCCTCTCCAGGGTCCAAGCACCTAATTAGTGGAGCCACACCTGCGTGGCTCCACTAATTAGGTGCACAGCCCTTGATGCCTTCTTGCATGGCCGCCCAGGCACACATCTTAGAGGGAATGCAGCAAGAAAGACTTGTTTGTGCTGGCTGTGAACCAGCTCCATAATTCCACCAGTCTCTGGCAACACAAGCACTGCCTTCCAGGCTTCCCTGATTCTGCACAGGTGGTCAATAGGCAGACACCGTCCTCCGAGTGTCCCTCTGCTCAGCCCCTGTTCCACTGAACACTCCCAGAATGCTTAGATCTGCTATTTACCAAGGAATAGGATACACCAGCCTGTCAGATTCAACTCAGGATCCCCACTCAGCACTTAGATATAGTGAAAACAAGAGTGAGTTTATTATCAAAGAACAGAGATTCAAGTGATAGCAAATAAGAATTTTGTTAACAAAATCATGACCTGCTTTCTAGAGACTAAATTTAGCTTACAAGACATTCCCCAGTCTCCCATAGCTTAATCCACATCCACAGGATGATTTAGTTGGGGATTGAATGAATTAGTTGGGGACTGGTCCTGCTTTGAGCAGGGGGTGGGACTAGATGACCTCCTGAGGTCCCTTCCAACCCTGATATTCTATGATTCTGTGATTTTCCCAGCATTTTCAACCAAGCGGGCTGAGATCCCACTTTCATAAGATCAAGCCTGCTGGCTGCTTATCTTCACCGACAGAAGAAGACAGGGTGTCTCTTTGCCTCTCCAAATGTACCAGAACAGACCTGTGCTGTTTACCTGAAAACAGGCTTCCCACCCTACTGTTAATTCCTTTCTGAAGTTTCTTCAGTTCTTCATTAGCATTTAACTCAGCATGCTACTACACTTCTATTGTATGGCACACAATGGTCCACCAGTGAGATAGGTGTCTCCCATCCCCGTGTCTGGAGAAGTTTGTCTCAAGGTATGTTACCTTTGAGTGACCTGTCTTTAACTACAGACCCAGAGAACATAATTTTGAGTAGATATACGTTACTCCTCACATATTTTCCATACATACTTCTCACGATGGTTATGACGACCAATGTGACACAAGCTTTCAGCAGAGACCTTACATGATCCCTTTTGGTGAACCAAGGGGATCCCTGTGCCCCATATACCCTCTGCCTGTTGGCAGCAAGAGGTCCTTGGGTCCCATAAGCCCACATGCATGGAGGTGTCACATGCATGTGGACTTGCTGTCCAGGCCCTGGAGCACTAACGGTGCAATCTGTTGTTTCCACGCTTTTGTTGGCCCTCCTGAGTTCTCTGGAGACATTTTGTATGTGTGTCTCTTCTGTGTCCATGGAATAGCTCCAAACACTGCTGATGGGGCTGACACCATCTCACCCTTTAGGGCAGCTACTAAGGCCACATTAGTTAGGAACTTGGCTGTGGTTGATGGGCATCCCCAGAGGAGCAAATACTCCTTTACACATTTATTGAACACACCCACACACCCCAGGGGAAGGGGAAGGGGAGACAATTGAAAGAGTTAAAAATTCAAATATTTAGTAACCCATCATTTACCCATCTCCCTTGGAGAGAGGCCCTGGACTGCTAGCCCGTGCAGCAGAGATATCTGGTCATGCCCCAGCCCCTGTAGTATGGTCTTGGGGGCTGAAGTGAAGGCTGTACATTCAGCTCAACTTCTGAAGTCCCCTGCAGATGCCACATCACCTGGATGTGGTTCTTTATGGAATATGGAAGAGGTTCAGCACATGGGGATATTCTGAAAGAGGGGCCTTCGCCAGAGCAGAGCCTCCGGGCAGAGGTCTCTGTTCCCACTGATACTCGTGCGACCTTCTTTTGTAAAGCAAGGCCGCAATTATTTTCTCTTTGTTTGAGCCAATTTGCATTTGTTCTTGTTCAGTTGCAGGGTCCTGTCATGACACCTCTCTAGAACTCTTCTGAGCCTTTCATCCTGTTCTCATCTGGAATTCCCTCACACCAGGAGGTCGTCTACATAACATTTAGCACCTTGGATCACGCTTCAGTACCCTTCAGAAGCTGCACAGATGCCAGAAGGAAATCCGGTGAACCTGTATCTGCCAAATGGCGTGCTGAACATATAGAGTCTAGAACTTTGGTCATCCAGCTGTATTTGCCTAAATCCATTAGTGGCCTCTAAGAAAGTGAAAGTTGCAGCTTTTGCCAACTTGTTGGTGATTTCTTCTACTCTTGGCAATTGAAAATGTTCCGTTCATATCCCTTTATTCATATCGCTTGGATCCAAGCATATTCTTATTTCATCTCGCCCTGGTTTGTCTACAGTTACTATAGAATTGACCCATTATCCAGTGGCCCTCACCCTTCAGGGCAAGGCGGGTTTGAAGATTCCAGGACTGCAGGACATAGGGATGAAAATGATCCTTTCCCAATCCACCTCTATTCACCCACCTAAGCAGCCACAAAAATCATCCCATCTCCTCCACTACCTCCCTCCCAACGTAATGTGCGTATGTCAAGGGTTTAGCATCCAATGCATTCACACCCCAGCCCTGCTAACCCATATCCCAGAGGAAGCCTCGCTGTGACTGGGACCTTGCAATGTGGTGGCACCCACCTTTTGCAAGCACCCCATTGTTTGGGTGTGTGTCTGTGTCTTTCACTCAGTGGTGACCCCTTCTGGAAGTTTCTCTGGCTGTTTCTAGTGACTCAGCCCTCTGGCCAAGTCACTGTCTGTACAGAACTCAAACAGACAGGCATTAGACCAACAAAGTCTTTAAGTGCTCCTGGCCCTAGTAGGGGACTGTGTCCCAGGGCTTCCACCCTGGAGACTCTTCGCCCACTCTGGTCTGTTCTGGCCCCAGATATCCACCTGGGCCTCTTAACAATTCAGATCCCTTTTGCTGTCCAATTGCAGGCCACTTCCCCAGTGGCTTATGGAGGGGACCCAGGTCTGCCCACTACTCTGGGTCCCAGCCCAGGGACCCTAAGAATAGCAGCCATATGCTGCCGTGTCCCTTTAACTAAACTGCTTTCAGTTCCCTGTGCCATTTCCCTGCGGCCCCAGCCTTTACCAATGCTTCACCCTTACCTCAGGGCCCTTCTATGTTCAGTCCCAGCAGCCAACCAGGAGCTCTTCCTCACTCCCCCATCCCTGCCAGCACTGAGCTGTCCATGGTGCTGCAGTCCTTCAGTCTGCTAGGAGCACCAGTTTCACTCCTCAGGCCCTGAGCAGCAACTGACTCTGGTCTGCACTGCAGCACCGTTATACTAGCCTGCAACACGCTGATTGGCTGCATCCCCCGCAGCCTCTCTATGTAGCTTGGAGGACTCCTCTACTACTTTTTTCCTGAGACGGATGTGGCAGGACACTGAGGCCTCCAGCAGGGGGACTCTGGGCCTATTCCACCCCATCACAGACCTCCACCACTAATACTTGTCCTACACAAACACCCTCACATCATTATAATGTTGTCCTCCACCCTCTGGTCATTATTACCTCCCTAAAATAAAGTAAACCCTAGATTAGATTAGATCAGAGATTAGATGGTAGAGCAGCAGGGTGGCAAGGAGACTAGAGGTGAGTTTAGAGATTAGATAAAGGAATGAGAGATTGGAGTAGAAATGAAATTAGATAGATGGATTAGATTAGTTATTCAAAAAGAAGGACAGATGGATGGTTTAGACCTAAGGACGGAAAAACAGGAAGATGGATTAGAGATTGGGATGAAGGGATGGGTGGGGTAGACACTAGGATGTGTAGACAGAAAATAGCTTGATGAGAGAGAGAGAGAGAGAGAGAGAGAGAGAGAGAGAGAGAGAGAGAGAGAGAGATTGTATGGGGATAGTGTGACATAGGGTACAATCCAGACTAGTGGGGGGCTGTGTCTGCCCTGCAACCTTGGGTGCCTTACAATGCCTTGCTGAAGTAGCTCTCACCTGGGCTGCTCACAAACAGCCTTCCAGCATGCAAGCCACACCCTGAGTGTTCATGTGTAACTGCAGCCTGCCAGCTACACCCTGGCTCTGACCAGCCTTGGTTATACAGCAGGGAGACCCCAACGCACCCCAGAAATGTATGTCCTGTACCACCCAGCCCTCACCTGGACAGTATAAATATATTAAGTCTGTTATTCCTTTAAGGGAATTATGTGCCATTTTATTCTCTTAAATAGAGTTACCCAGACACTTAAACAGACTGGATTAGATAAAACAATAAAACAAGCCTATTAATTATAAAGAGACAGATTTTAAGCAAGTACAAGTAATGAGGCATAAAATTCAGAAGTGGTCACAGAAAAATAAAGATAAACCGTTTACTAGTATCTACTTGAGAAACTATCTTAGTTGCAAAGCAAACTTTCTCACCACATGCTCCAGCAGATTACTGACCAATCTCTCAGGTCAGGACCCCTCCCCCAGAGTCCAACGGCTGTTTCCTTTTGTCCTCTCAGGTGCAGAGAATGAGGCAGGCAGGGGCAGAGAGAGAGGTGACATGGGGTTTTGCCCCTCCTTTTTATAGTCCAGTCCCCTTCTTAAAAAACATTTCCAGCTGAGAATCAGGAGCCAAAGAGTCTATGGGGATGTTCCCTGCTGGTTCTTTTCACCTGTTTGAACTTCCTTTGTTTTCCCTTCCGGCTTGATGACCCTGTTTACTGCTTAAATGCAAATTAAGGCAAGCCCACGTTCCTTTGTTTAGGACAGACCTGTTTGCTGACTTCTGCTTGGGCAGAGCTGTGGGGTTTGGAACATGTGTTGATGACACAAGACAGGGAAATCTTATAACTTCACAGACAATTTTGCCACACATATTTTATCAGGATGATGCCGACCAGAAAATTATGAGTTTTCAAATGATAATTTACAAGGCATACCTTGCACAAAGGCTTCATGGCTATAAGTGTTGAGTAGCCTCAACTCCCAATGAAACCAATGGATGCTCAACACATTTGGAAACAAAACCGGGATCCCCCATCTCAGGAACAGAGAGGGGCAAGGCAGAGACTGAAACACTCAGGACTGATCCCAAATGAAGCCTTCTGTAAGGACTTTCAGTGTTGTCAAATTGGAATGTTTAAAAATCATGAGTCAGGCTTCAAAAACGGATGAGATTGGCTTGAAAATCATGAGATTTGGAAAAAAAACCATTGTTTTTTTAATTTGCCTTGTGGTTTGGGATCCTTCCGTGGCTTTGTTTTCCAGATTTTCTCCACAACCACAAGAGCAAGAAACAGGTTACCGTGAAGGAAGGTTGAGCTTGTCATGATGTCACAGGACTCCAGGATCTGGGGATTTGGCTAGACTGGAGCTACCCTGTAAGACTCAGCAAGGCTAGGGGTTCCCCGTTGGCTGTAGAGTTCAGACCCTTTGAAGGGTCTTTTGGGAAATGCCTGTCAGTCTATGGCTCCACCCCCTCCATTTGAATTTTGGTGGCAGTGGGAGAGAAGCTGCAACAAGAATTCCCTTCTCCCCACAGAGAGGCAGGAGAGGTGGTGGAGGGGTCCCTCTCCTTGAGTGTGTTTCTGGTGCCAGGCTCCTTGCATGCTCCTCCCACCAGTCTCCCACCATGGTGTTACCAAGACCCCCAGAGCAGTGGGTCTTAGAGTTAACACCCCATTGAGATGTGTTGGGCATTTCCCCCCAGGGCCGGCTCCAGCATTTCTGCCGCCCCAAGCAAAAAAAAAAAAAAAAAGCCGCGATCGGCGGCAGCAGTTCAGCGGCAGGTCCTTCACTCCTAGAGGGAGTGAGGGACCTGCCGCCCCTGAATTGCCGCAGGTGCCGCCCCTCTCCCTTGGCCGCCCCAAGCACCTGCTTGTTAAACTGGTGCCTGGAGCTGGCCCTGTTTCCCCCTCATCACAAAATGACTGTCTCAGGCTCTTTGCAAACTCAGGCAACCAACCCTGCATCAGTTAATCTCATGGCAGGTCCCGCTCCTTACAGACTCAGGGCTTGTCAACACAGGAATTCTCTGGAAAGTTAATTCAAATTCACTTTGAAAGTGAATTAATTAAACCACATTAGATTCCTGTATGGACACTTTATTCATAATTAAAGTGCCCTTAATTCAGTTTAGTTTAATTCACTTTGGAATTTGCTTCTTTTACACTGAGGCCACTTGCATTTTCTTGCACGCTTAATCAGGTACCCTAAAATGATGTCTGCAAGCTTACAAATATTGAAGGAATGTCACATAGTACTTGGATGACAGTCTTGTAATATTTTTGTTAGCAGAAGTACAAAGACTCCAACCCAGCCAAGTCGATAGAGATAATAAAGGACCGTCAATACATCCAGCCTATGATTGTCCATATACTCACATCATCCCTTGTGGAGACCCCGAACGTGGCAAGATAGGCACTCTACAAGTGGTCGTACTTTTCCTGGCGTGCCAAGATCCCAGCAGCTTAGGTTGTGCTTAGCCCTGACTGTGGGCTAGGTTTCTGTGACTATCATGAATATTCATGATGATGTCCCCTGTCTATTTCTAAACTTCCTTACCCTGATAATTCTGGGGTTCTCTCATCTCGTAGGCTAGTATATTAATTATCGTAAGCTTATTAGAATATACATCAATTGGTTACCATGGCACTTCTGTGGTTGAACATCTGCTGATGTTCTTATCCTAAATTATCTACACTAGTGTCAACTGACATTATGCGGTGACCTGTCAGCAGTTTAATCAGATTTGTTTATCACAGCATTATATCTTGTGGTATCTTGTGACTTAGGGTCACTTGATTATTTATTTATGGTAAGACCTTATGCTAAGCTTCCTGCATTACAACTTTAATTTATACCTATATCCTACCTCATACCTATGTGTTGCCAGCCAATACTTATACCTATAGGCTACAGACCTAAGACAAGAATCCTGGCAAAGAGTTTCTTGTCATTATGAAGAATCATGTCTTTGCCAGCTCCTTTTGCTTTTGTTTTCGGTTTGACTTGATCAATGAATGTTTCCAGTTTCTGGCTTTCGATGGGAGAAACACATGTCCGGAGTAGCAGAAAGTTGTCATTGGTTCAAGAAGTCCATCAGTGCAATTTCACCTTTCTCTTGAGCAGCAAGAAAGTAGTTTGTAATCTCATTGATGGCAACAACACCTGGATTTAAACACACTAGTCCATCTTGAAGAGCATGCATTTGGCTGTGCACAGAATGTTCATTATGGCTGGGTCATCATTCTGCATTCTTGTGCTATCAAGACCTTTCTGTTTGCATACCTCTGAAGTCATGCCTTGGTAAGTCTTGTCATCCGCAACACTGACTGTTTACAATCAGCCTTTGTCAGATGATGGTGGCACAGACTATCTTGTAGGCCAGGGGTAGGCAACCTATGGCACGTGTGCCAAAGGCGGCACGCGAGCTGATTTTCAGTGGTACTCACATTGCCCGGGTCCTGGCCACCGGTCCGGGGGGCTCTGCATTTTAATTTAGTTTTAAATGAAGCTTCTTAAACCTTTTAAAAACCTTATTTACTTTACATACAACAATAGTTTAGTTCTATATTATAGACTTATAGAAAGAGACCTTCTAAAAACGTTAAAATGTATTACCGGCACGCGAAACCTTAAATTAGAGTGAATAAATGAAGACTCGGCACACCACTTCTGAAAGGTTGCCGACCCCTGTTGTAGGCTTTGGTGTACATCTGCTCTGGACACGCAGGCTTATTCTTATCTGCTGACTTTGTCAAAAATCTTGTGTAATCTCTGTAACATGTTTTATGGTATCGGGCTTCGACTGCCGCACAGTCTTGCCCTTGTATGTGAATGACAATACTCTGATCCTCTTTCAGCTTTGCAGCTCTTTTTAACTTTCCTGCATCTAAGGTTTCTGCCGAGACCCGTTGATCCTTCTTGTGTTTATGGGCCACTGTGATGTGTCTCTCCTTTTTCTTGCATATGACGCAGATGGCAGGAAGGACTGGTACAGATGCACAAACAGGGAAGCCAGATCTTGACCAAAGTGTCTTCATGGGGCTGGGCAAAGGAGTAGAACAAGTATTGGAAGAGGCAGACTTGTCCATCATCCTGTTTCCTCTGTAATATTGGCTTCAGAGCATGGAGATTTCTTGCACTCTCTATGCAAATTTTGTCTATAAAACACATATCCCTTCTGAATTGTAAATGTTAGATGCCGTGAGGAGGCACTTTCCATGGTACGTGGTGGCCAGGCTGTAGGAGTCACTACTGCCTGCAGTCACTGCCTGCAGTCGCTTTTCTTTCCCGCACTGACAACATTTCAAGACCCCTTCCCATCAGGTAGGAGCCAGTGGGTCAAATCCACAGGGCTACACCAATTTACAGCTGAGGAGTAGGCCCAAGGATGAAAGCAGGGGCATCCTTTCAATGTTGTACTTAAAGTACTGCACAGGATCTTTTCAGGGGGAATAAGACAAAACGCCACATTTATTAGTAATACATTTATTAATTAATACTGTATCATATGCATATGATATATATTACACTCATGCACTCACATACACACACACAAGCACACTCTGTCTTGTTGTTGTTACCAATTAGTTGCTCCCCCTAACTGCACTGGCCAGGTGAGTTAGATGGGGGAGGGGGTGGAGCCGGGCTTCTGCCGATCTGGATTGATGCTCCCATGTTGACAAGACGAGACCATGGGTCCTCTGCAAGACACCTCACTTTTATAGCAGCTTCCCTCTCATGCAAATCTGTACCAGATTCAAAATCTGTGTCTGTGTCCATTGGGCCTTTGTGCTGCTTCCTTCTGGGGGTTGTCCCAATGCTGTTCAAAGAGGGTGTTTCCAAAAGAAGGTGCTCCCTTCTAACCCCCGAGGCCGTCAATATGTCTGATCTTCTTTAGTGAGCCCACTTGACACGTTTTATTGTCCTTGGGTCTTGCTCCCAGCCCCTCTCCAACTGTTGCAGCTGTCTGGAGGTGCTGCCTTCCACGCCTCTCTCATTCACACCTCGTTCATTCAACAGGGCAATTGATTAAGGGAGTTGGGGGGAGATCTTATTCTACTCCTAGCAAAAAGACATTTTTCTTCTATTTTAACTATCCTTAGGGGCTATAATATTATACCAAGGCATAACACAAAGTTTCTACATGAGGCTTTGATACAAAGTTTCCATATACCAAGGCTCATCAGTACAAGGTTTCTATATTAGGCCTTGATACAAAGTTTCATGAAAACAGAGGTCACACATGGGTAGACCCACTACAAGGTTATATGAAGAGGCACAATGTAAAGTCATATGAACATTATCAGAGATTTATCTACATCAAAACAATTCTGTGGGTGCAGGGCAAAGGTTCATTAGGATCTAGAATATGATATGTGATTATAGTCTATTCTGCAAAGTTTTTTTTGAAGGGTGAAGTAGAGCATATAGACCTACAAAAAGTTGTGGGGACAAACCAACATTGGGGAGGCAACACTCCTTGCCCCATAGCAAATAATGCCCTGGATGAAAGGTACCCAGTCTGACAATGTCTGGTGTGATTTCTCTGTTGGTTTGGACTTTGCCTTTTCTTTCTGGTGTGTATCATTTCTGTGGCTGTTTCCCCTGACCTGTTGCACAATCTTGCAGAAATTAGAGCAGCAGAAGATGAATTAGATCACACCTTGTCTGCCCTTGGCTATTGCAGAGCTGTATCTTAGGGTATGTCTATACTTACCTCCGGGTTCGGCGGTAAGCAATCGATCTTCTGGGATCGATTTATCGCGTCTTGTCTAGACGCGATAAATCGATCCCGGAAGTGCTCACTGTCGACACCGGTACTCCTGCTCCGCAAGAGGAGTACGCGGAGTCAACGGGGGAGCCTGCCTGCCGCGTGTGGACCCGCGGTAAGTACCTTGTAGTTCAAACTAACATACTGCGACTTCAGCTACGTTATTCACGTAGCTGAAGTTGCGTATCTTAGTTCGAACTGGGGGGTTAGTGTGGACCAGCCCTTACAGTTTGTCTTGGCAGAATTCAAATGTTTTACATAATGTTGATGGATAATATCAATGTTTATTTGTAAGCATTTTTGTCAGTTTAAATTTTCACAGTTGCACAAAATTATGAGTTTTAAACCCCCCACCTCCATTTTTATTGATTTAAATGTTCACAGGTATGGGAAATCACGGTGGGCTATCAGACAATGGGTTGGCCAGGCAATAATTATTTAATGATAGCAGATGCTGAGATTCAAAAAGTTAAAGCTTTCTAACCATTCAAACACAATGTCAACATCACGTGTCAAAATATACCAAGTCAATATCCTTAAGTCAAGCTCTTCTCAAGCAGCATTTTTCTTACTTTGCCTATTTGTAAATGTTGATGATTATTGATGGAAATATTGTTTCGTGGGTTTGTGGGTGTACGGTGAAAGCGACCTTTACTGACATTTCCCAATACAAATTGAATCCTTCCAAGCCGACTTATGGCGAAGGCCCCTGGGGACAATTAGTGTGGTCCCTCTGCTGTTCATGGAATTAGGCTAAATTACACCAGATTGGCCTGAATCTCTGATGCTCTGCCCAAACCAGGTGATGATGCCTCCATTACTTTGAGTGAGAAACTATCCCGCAGTCTAAGAGATTTTACTGGCAAGCAGCAGCTCCTGTTAGTTAGCCCGAATTTCCTTTTGTGCATATATATCCCATTGGTTCTAATTGTACCACGCTCAGCCATTCTTCATTCTGTGCTTGGAATCTTCAGATATCTGTAGGTCGTTATCATGGTTGACTGCAGAATTTTCTTGACCAAGCAATCATCATATCTTTGGTTCTTCTAATCTCCCCTTTTAAATCAGTCCCGGTGTATCATTTTTCTTTTCTGTCTATGAATTGCTTTCAACTTGATTTATTTAGATGTAACACAGTACCCATCCGAGCTTCTGTCTCTTCCTCTTCTTCTAGCACTAAGGGTACACATAAGAACATAAGAGCGGCCATACTGGGCGAGACCAAAGGCCCATCTAACTCAGTATCCTGTCTTCCGACAGTGGCCAATGCCAGGTGCTTCAGAGGGAACAACCAGAACAGGCAGTCATCAAGTGATCCATCCCCTGTCGCCCATTCCCAGCTTCTGGCAAACAGAGGCTAGGGACACCATCCTGGCTAACAGCCTTTTTGAACCCTACACCTATGCAGCCTGCAGCAGCGAGCCTCCCAACCCAAGTTGACAGTCAGCAAGTGAAAAATTGCGCTAATGTTCTGAAAACGACTGTGTAGACAGTGCTTTGAAGGTGTGGCTCAGGGTCTGAAGATTAGGGAGGGGTTGAGCTTCAAGAAACTGAGCTGCAGCTTCAAAGCATGGTCTATGCAGCTATTTGAACATTGTGTCCAGTTTGGGTCACCCCCATTGCAAAAAGGATACGGTGGGACTGGAAAAGGTTTTGAGAAGGGCAATAAAGAGGATCAAGAGCAGGGAATGGTTTCTGTACAATGAGACTAAAAAGATTAGGGCTGTTCAGCTTAGAAAAGAGATGATTAAGGGGGGATATGATCAAGAGCTATAAAATCACAAATGGGGTGGAAAAAGGGAATAGAGGAGCATGATGTCTCCTTTCCCACAATACAAAAAGCAGGGGTCACCCAATGAAATTAATGGGTTTAATATAAACAAGAGGAAGTACTTCACCCAACAAGCAATTAACCTGTGGTACTCATTGCCATGGGATGTTGTGAAGGCCAAAAGTGTAACTGGGTTCAAGAAAGAACTAGAGAAGTTCATGGCAGATAGGTCAGTGATAGGTTCCCCCTGGGGTGCCGCCTGGAACTGGGGTACCACTGAGCCCCCCCACCCACCAACTTGAGCTCCTTTTACACTGTACTGCTGTGACCAGCCTACCAAGCCCTCTCCCAGGCTCCAGCCTGCACTTTTACCAGCACACATACAGGTAGGGACACGCTCAGCTGCAGTTACATGCAGACGTTGTGATTAGCTCTGCATGGGGAGGCTTCAGCTAAAGAACTTCCCAGCGACTCAAGTACACCCCCCCTCTGGGGTATAAACCCCAAATTATACCGTCTTGTGCAGCACAGAGAACTGTACAGCGTAAGCTCATGAAATTTACTCCCTCCCCCAATGGGGAGATGAAATATACAACAGCTTTCTGCCCCGAGTTATGACTCCCCCACACACTGGTTTTAGATAAAGCAAAAACAAATTTGTTAACTACAAAAAATAGATTTTAAATGATTATAAGCGATAGCAAACAGATTACCTAGCAAATAAACAAAACATGCAAACTAAGCTTAATATACTACGTAGATCGGATATGACTAGGAGATCCTCACCCTAAATGATGATACCGGCAGGCTGCAGATTCTTAAGGGGCCAGCGGCACTAATTTACAGCTTGGAATCCCCAGGCGTTTCATTCACTGGCTAAAAATCCCTTTAGCCTGGGTCCAGCACTTCAGTCTTTGTTCCTCCAGTGTTTCCAGGCATCTTCTTGGGTGGGGAGTCAGTGAAGAACCATGATGATGTCATTCCCCTGCCTTAAGTAGCTTTTGCATATGGCGGGCACCCTTTGTCTCAAAGCTTGGTTCCCATGCTAGCCAATGGAAAAACACTGGTATCCCAAGATGGAGCACCAGGTGACCTGGTCACATTTCCCTGTTATGTCACAGTGGCCATGAGTCGGAGGCTGTTTCCATCCAGCTCCGGGCACTGTAAGAAGTTAAAAGGACTTCTTGACAAGACATGACCTCACCCACCTTGCCTCTCTCATATCCTGGGACCAACATGCGGCTACAACAACACTGCGGACAACTGGCCAAGGAGGCTTTGGTAAGGACATTCCCAGGACAGCCTGCAGGATTCTAGATGACCTCTCACCCATGCCCCAGAGGGCGTGACTGTCCCCAGTTTGTCCAGTAACAAGAGGCCGTAGCTTTTTTGCCCTCTCCTGGTTCTACTGCAGCTGCTTTGCTTCACATGCTTTGCAAGCGAACCAGATGGGACAGAGACTGTTTCCCTAGACATGAGCAAGCCCACTTCCTGATCAGAACGGAGATCATTTCTGATTCTACCAGTGTGAGCAATGCTTAGATTCTACCTGCTCCTTATCAGCTGGGGAAATGCACGTACAGCCCATGTGATTGGGCTTCATGTAGAGTGCACCACAGAAATCAGAAATCCATTGGCCTTTTCCTGTTCCCACCCATGTGGGATCAATCTTCGTGAGTCTATTCTCCAGGCCTGAGTCTAGTCTGGCTTTCAGCGGGCAAAGCAACAAGAATTCCACTGACAATTTAGCTGCCTAATAGATATCACAGTTAGGGAATGGTCCCTGATTTCCAGCCTAAATTTCTCCCTTTCTTAATTCCATCGTATTTCTTTTAGTTGTTTCACCCTCCAATAAATCCTGTGTGTCCCTGACATTTACTCCTTTGGAGATATTTGGCCCATCTCTCATTACTTGCCAGCTAGCTGAGCCAGGCACATTTCAGCCCTTTCATTTTCCATTCCCATCTTTGTTTCAAAACCTGATCAAGGCGGCCAAGCGACATCAGTGTAGTGACACTTCACATCAGAATGATACCAACCCCCTGTGTCAACTGCTGTGAGATGGTGTGACATTATTGACATGAACTGTGACCGTATAGATCATTGTTGCAACCAAGGTCCTATAGTTTCACCAAATCTTGTACAAAGGAGGTCAAGTAAGGTGTCTATGAAAAGGTTGTACTTTGCTGGTTATAATTATGCTGTCTGTATGTGTGCATCATTTTTGTATTTGAAGTTATGAATATTGGCTATGTACTTGTATCTCAATGTGTTTGATTCTAAGTAGAATCAGTGAAGCATTTGGACAGCTTCTTGAGAAAGGACTATTCTCAGTAAGTGCCCAATCAAGGAACACTTAACTGACAATGGACCTTGGGAGACTCCAATCCACATATGGGAGCCTTCCTGGGAAGGTTCAAGGTAGCATGTGAGCGATGGCTGCCGCCTGCAAACTGAGTCATGCATAGACATGTGACTTGCCCATGTGACTCCAAACTCCATCTTGCTGCTGTGATTTTCCACAGTAAGAACAAAGGGGTTTCCTTCCACGGGCAGAAGATATAAAAGGCCCTGGAAACCCCTTCAGTTTGTCTTCAATCCTGCTTCTGACCACTGGAGGAACTTTGCTAGAAACTGAAGCTTTTAACAAAGGACTGAACGACCCATCCAAGCTGGGACATTTGTACTCCAGAGACTTGATTGGTTTAAATCAGCAGTAATCCCATCAAGCCTGAAACAAGACTGAACTAAGAACTTTGCAATTGTTGTATATATTTGATTCCATTTAACCAATTTTAACTCTCATCTATATTTTTTTCTTTTTATGAAGAAATCTTTAGTGTTTAGATTCTAAAGGATTGGCAATAGCGCGATTTGTGGGTAAGATTTGACCTGTATATTGACCTGGGTCTGGGGCTTGGTCCTTTGGGATCAGGAGAACCTTTTTTTCTTTTACTGGGGTATTGGTTTTCATAACCATTTATCCCCATGAGGAGTGGTGCTGGTGGTGATACAAGGGAACTGGAGTATCTGAGGGAATTGCTTGTGTGACTTCTGGTTAGCATGTGGGGTAAAACCGAAGTCCTCTCTGTTTGGCTGGTTTGGTGCTATAGTAGTGAAGAACCCCCAGCTTTGAGCTGTGACTGCCCTGCTCTAAGCAATTTGTCCTGAATTGATACTCTCAGTAGTGTCCCGCCAGTGGCCGCATTGTTACAGATGGACTGACGAAAAGTGGTTTGACGCTTCCCTGGGGACAGAGATGATGCATATTGGGGGCATGCAGGGTCACGTGCCCTCCCGCAGATCTGCTGCTTGGCTTGTATTGAGCATGCTCATGTGCATGGAGCATGCTCAGTAACACCGCTGAAGCCGCCTGCCCTCACTTTGCCTTCCCACTGTCGGCAGCCACCAGTCGTCTTTGCCTGGGGAACCCAGGCCAGTCAGGCACTTTACTACCACCTGCCCTTAGCGTGAGGGAGCCGTATCTGTGCCTGCTGGGGGTTATCTCCCCAACTCCACCGGCCACAGGCAACACACACACTGCCCTCCACGTCTACGCTGGCCCTGCTCTCTCTACAGAGCAGCGATTGGCACACTCCAACCCCTGAACCCTCCCAGCGTCTCCCTGGAGCGTCCAGCCCCTGCTCCACTGGCCCCTTGCAGCACTTACAGAGCTGCTGCTCCCAAAGAAGCGGCACACGCCCGCGTCCCAGTTCCACCTCAGCTCACCCCCGCACACAACGCTGAGATACGTTTATAGTGATATCCGGTAAGAGTTTATTTTACACAGTACAGAGATTCTAATAAGAGGAGGTAGAAGTACTGGAAAGAAACATTACAGCCAATGATGAGTGGTTTACAGACTGCCGTCTGCCCCAGGGAGCGGGGGCTAGATGGTGACTGGCAGTAGCCACTGAGGCAAGGTGGGTATAGAGGGTTGGGGGTTCCCCTGGGTGGGGAGACCCAGATTGTGGGTTGCTGCTGGGGGCAGAACCCTGATGTAGAGGGGCACCAGGGTCTGGGAGGGACACGGGAGCCAGCGGCAGGCGAGACACTGGTCTGCAGAGGGCGCTCCGGGCTGGAAGAGTTAATTCCCAGGATGACCAGCTGGAGGCGCCACGCTGGTGAGTCGTCACCCCGCCACAGGATTCCACTAGCATGCCGGTCAAGCAGCCTAGTTATGTTCACTTCTTTAGCGGAGAGATGTGACAGGCAAATTTCCTGCAGTCTCCTTATTGACTAGGTCAGCCTCTCTGTCTCTTGCCTGGGGGTACCAAAGAAATGCTTGCTTAAGTAGCCGATTATTGGGCATTTTTAAAAGATAGCCCAAATATGTCCCTCTCTTCCTCCGTACTCCTTGGGTTGTTGTAAGTTGTTGTGGCCATTGCATCAGACGGTTTTACTTTGACTCTATTATGCAGACACATCTATTGATAGCTATTCGATTTGCGAGGAATTCTGTTCAGCGAGAATAGGAGCAACCTGCTAAGCAAAGATTTAGAGTTGGTATTTTTGTTAATTCACATTGGACTTCCGTAATGTTGTGTGCCCTTGCCCATAATACTATCCCTCAGTGAATCTCAAAGGTGCCTTACTATGGATGTTGGGGTACAAGTGGGGAAACCGAGGCACCGACAGAGCAAAGTGAGGCAGCACAGCGCAGAGAAGCCAGGGGTAAGAGGCTTTGTGACGTGGGGCTGAGCATTTGGCCCACAGCCCGTAATGGGGGCTGACCTAAGTGGATGCCATGAGTACTGCAATCAGGCTGCTCCGTGATCACCTTTTACATACAGACATCCCAAAGGGCAGGCACTTAATATCCTGCACTTCTCCATCCATCCCCTTCCCCCCCTTCTTTCACGTCTATTTTTGACTTTGCCTAGACAAACAAAGGAGTGATTAAGAAGTTGGCCAGCATGATTCATTCCTCATCATCTTCCCATCACTCTTGGAGGGGGGTCACAATCCGGGAAGACAAACGGGTGAAAGTGATGGGAGCAGAGGATGGTGATAGCTGTGGGCTGTGTCAAGCTCATAGCTAGAGCAGGGGGGACATTTTCAATTTTTGTTTCAATTAAAAAATGCAGATTAATTTCACCATTTCGTATTGAATTTGCCAAACTGTTTTGGTCAAAACGTTCTCTCCGTCCCCAACCCAGAAACAAATCAGAACATTTTCGAAAGGAAACATTTTGATTTTTCAATTTGAAACAACTTTGTGTTTCGACTTCTACTTCAATTTTAATTTTTGAAAAGAGGTTTAAAAAAACTCTCCAAGTGAAAGATGTTGTTGGCCGTCAAACACAATGTCTCTTTTGACCTGAAGCTAAGGTTTTTAGACTTTTCTGTTACACTGAAAAAACGTGAAAAATATTTATTTTGGTTGACCCAAAATGATTTTCCCCACCTCGATTTTTCAATTTGGCCGGTGGTCCAAAAAAATCAGAATGAGTTATTCACACAGCTCAAATCATGGTTTTGTGACATGGTTGTTTTCTCACACTGGTCAAACCCTTGGAGATAGTGCGCTCATTATCACACCTAGGCAAAAGACTTGAATCTCTTCTTAGCATAAGGTATTTCATCTGAACGACTGATAGGACAATGAGGCTGGGATTCTAGCATCATCATCATTATATAGTCATAATCATTTGTATGATTGTAGTGCCAACCCTGGACCAGGACTCCATTGCGCTAGGCACTGTACAAACACACAACAAAAACAGTCTCTTCCCCAAAGAGCTGACACTCAATTAAGAGACAGCAGGAGAACACAGACGGATGGTGGACTACAAAGAAACAGTGAGACCACACGGTATATTAATTTCAGAGAAAGGCATAACAAGACCCAGTGGCTGGCAGCTCAAGCCAGACACATTTGAATTAAACGATGGCCCAATTTTTTAATAGTGAGGGTGATTAACCTTGGGACAAACTTCCAAGGGAAGTGGTGGATGCTCCAGCTTGTGAGTGCCTCTCCAGAAGATATTCTCTAGCCAAACCCAAGAGAGTCATAGAAGAATCATAGAAGATTAGGGTTGGAAGAGACCTCAGGAGGTCATCTAGTCCAAACCCCAGCTCAAAGCTGGACCAACCCCAACTAAATCAGCCCAGCCAGGGCTTTGTGATTTAGTTGGTGTTGGTCCTGCTTTGAGCAGGGGGTTGGACTAGATGACCTCCTGAGGTCTCTTCCAACCCTGATATTCTATGATTCTATGATTTGTTTAGCTGGGCCTTAAAAACCTCTAAGGATGGAGATTCCACCACCTTCCTAGGCAACGCATTTCAGTGCTTCACCACCCTCCTAGTGAAATAATTTCCCCCTAATATCCAACCTAGACCTCCCCCACTGCAACTTGAGACCATTGCTCCTTGTTCAGTCATCTGCCACCACTGAGAACAGCCGAGCTCTATCCTCTTTGGAACCCCCCTTCAGGTAGTTGAAGGCTGCTATCGAATCCCCCCTCACTCAAATCCCAGTTCCCTCAGCCTCTCCTCATAAGTCATGTGCTCCAGCCCCCTAATCATTTTCGTTGCCCTCCACTGGACTCTTTCCAATTTGTCCACATCCTTTCTGTAGTGGGGGGCCCAAAACTGGACACAATACTCCAGATTTGGCTCAGTACAGGAGTCAGTTGGATTAAATTCTCTGGTCTGTGTTGTACAGGTCAGCCTAGATGATCCAATGGTCCCTCATGGCCTTAGAATCAATTAATCTGTTAATATTAGACAGCATGAAAAGAGGGGACATAATCAAACTTGGGGGGTGCACACTTCATAGCTCTGTGCATCCTTCCATTCTCCCCCTGCCCCTGCAAACTCCCTGTGAGCTACCCTCCTATCCCCTTCTGTCTCAGTGCAACCCCCTTCCCCAGTCTCTCCCTGCCAGGGGTCCTGTGTGCCACCTATTCCCCCCCTCCTCCCATACTAGGGTCGCCCCTTTCCCCCCAGCCAGTGGCTCTCTATGCACACCCATTTCCTCCTTCCCCCATACCAGGGGCTCTGTGTGCCCCCCTACCCCCATACCAGGGGCTCAGTGTGGCCCCCCCTTGCCCCATACCAGGGGCTCTGTGTGCCCCCCTTCCCCCCATCAAGGTCTCGTATATTGAGTGTGAGGCCTTGGGAAGCTCGACCAACATAAGAACATAAGAACGGCTGTACCAGGTCAGACCAAAGGTCCATCTAGCCCAGTATCCTGTCTACCGACAGTGGCCAATGCCAGGTGCCCCAGAGGGAGTGGACCAACAGGCAATGATCAAGTGATCTCTCGCCTGCCATCCATCTCCATCCTCTGACAAACAGAGGCTAGGGACACCATTCCTTACCCATCCTGGCTAATAGCCATTAATGGACTTAACCACCATGAATTTATCCAGTTCTCTTTTAAATGCTGTTATAGTCCTAGCCTTCACAACCTCCTCAGGTAAGGAGTTCCACAAGTTGACTGTGCGCTGCGTGAAGAAGAACTTCCTTGTATTTGTTTTAAACCTGCTGCCTATTAATTTCATTTGGTGACCCCTAGTTCTTGTATTATGGGAATAAGTAAATAACTTTTCCTTATCCACTTTTTCCACATCACTCATGATTTTATATACCTCTATCATATCCCCCCTTAGTCTCCTCTTTTCCAAGCTGAAGAGTCCTAGCCTCTTTAATCTCTCCTCATATGGGACCCGTTCCAAACCCTTAATCATTTTAGTTGCCCTTTTCTGAACCTTTTCTAGTGCCAGTATATCTGGCACTTTTTTTTTAGATGAGGAGACCACATCTGTACGCAGTATTCGAGATGTGGGCGTACCATCGATTTATATAAGGGCAATAATATATTCTCAGTCTTATTCTCTATCCCCTTTTTAATGATCCCTAAAATCCTGTTTGCTTTTTTGACCGCCTCTGCACACTGCGCGGACATCTTCAGAGAACTATCCACGATGACTCCAAGATCTTTTCCCTGACTTGTTGTAGCTAAATTAGCCCCCGGTCCAGAGATGGGAGATCAGGCCCATCAGTTCTCCCTGTCTCATGATATCAAAACAAGACGCCAGTAAATGAAACTGAGGTTGTGGGAAATTCAAAACAAACCAAAGCAATACAAAAAAGGAATGCCTTTTCTCACACGCAGCAATAATCATCTGTGGGATTCACTGCCGCCTGGGGCCCAGCGCTTAGCCGGATTCCAAACAGAACAGGACATTCGTAGGGACAAGGAGAGAATTGCGAGCAGCAGGGGAGGTTAAGAAACCAAGAGTTTTATTAAGGCTATAAATCCTCATGCTTCAGAGAATGAGCTGACCTCTAACTGTCTGGGGTCAGGAAAGAAACCCTTAGCCTGGAGTCGGCAGATTATCCCATGACTGCTCACTGCAGAGTTTTAGAGACCGTCTGCTGAAGCAGCTGGTGCTGCTGGGAGCCAAATTACTGGGCTGGATGTGACCTGATTCAGTCTGGCAAGGCCTGTCACCCTATGACCGCAGGGTGGTAAATGGCCTTGTATGGGGTGGCACCCCAGAGGTTTAGGCCCATTCTGGTTTAATCGGCATTTTTAATGAGCTGCAAAAGGGAGTAAATAGCCTCTTACTGGTATTCACAGATGCTCTTGCCTTGTAAAGGGCCCCTAACACCAGTAAGAAAAGGGAAATAACACAAAGACCCCCGGAGAGGTTAAAAACACAGGCAGGAAATAACAATAGGAGATGTAGCTGCTTAGAGCCCATGAAATGGAAAGCCACAGACATGGAAGCCACCACCAGGTGCTGCTGTGAACTCAGGGATGAGACCAAGAACATGGCACAGATGCAGGAGGTTAGGATTTGCTCCCTTAGGTCTGAAACATGGTTCCTGATGGGCATCCTGGCTCTGGCAGGGTACGTCTACACCAGGGGTAGGCAACCTATGGCACGCGTGCCAAAGGCGGCACGTGAGCTGATTTTCAGTGGCACTCACACTGCCCGGGTCCTGGCCACCAGTCCGGGGGGAGGCTCTGCATTTTAATTTAATTTTAAATGAAGCTTCTTAAACATTTTTAAAAACCTTATTTACTTTACATACAACAATAGTTTAGCTCTATATTATAGACTTAGAGAAAGAGACCTTCTAAAAACGTTAAAATGTATTACCGGCACGCGAAACCTTAAATTAGAGTGAATAAATGAAGACTTGGCACACCACTTCTGAAAGGTTGCCGACCCCTGGTCTACACTAAGCCCAGCGTCTGACTCAGATTTGAGCCCAAGCCCCCTTTCCCATCCACACACAAATCAGTCTCACTCAGGACCTAGGGTTGCCAACTTTCTACTCGCACAAAACCGAACACCCCCTGCCCCACCCCTCCTCTGAGGCCCCGCCCTTCTTCGAGCCTTCCCCCCGCTCACTCCGTCCCCCACTCCCTCTGTCGCTCGCTCTCCCCACCCTCACTCACTTGCTTATTTTCACCGGGCTGGCTCTGGGGGTTGGGGTGCAGGAGGGGGTGAGGGCTCCGGCTTGGAGTGTGGGCTCTGGGGTGGGGCCAGGGATGAGGGGGGGAGGGGGCTCCAGGCTGGGGCAGAGGGCTGGAGTGCGGGGGGGGGGAGTGAGGGCTCAGGCTGGGGGTGCGGGCTCTGGTGTGGGGCCAGGGATGAGAGATTTGGGGTGCAGGAGGAGGCTCCGGGCTGGGGGATGGGGCCAAGGGGTTTGGAGTATGGGATGGGGCTCTGGGCTGAGGCAGGGGGTTGGGGTGTGGGAGGGCATACTGGTTCTGGACTGGGGGTGTGGGTTCTGGGTTGGGGCCAGAAATGAGGGGTTCAGGGTGAGGGAGGGGGATCCAGGCTGGGGCAGGGAATGGAGTGTGTGGGGGGTGAGGGCTCAGGCTGGGGGTGCGGGCTCTGGTGTGGGGCCAGGGATGAGGGATTTGGGGTGCAGGAGGGGGCTCCGGGCTGAGAGATTTGGAGTATGGGAGGGGCTCTGGGCTGGGCAAACCAATGGGAGCTGCGGAACCGGCACTTGGGGTGGGGGCAGCGTGTGGAGCCCCCTGGCTGCCCCTATGCATAGGAGCTGGAGGGGGGACATGCTGCTGCTTCCGGGAGCTGCGTGGAGCCAGGGCAGGCAGGGAGCCTGCCTTAGCCCTGCTGTGCTGGCAACCGGACTTTTAACGGCTCGGTCAGCAGTGCTGACTGGAGCCACCAGGGTCCCTTTTTGACTGGGCATTCCGGCAACCGGATGCCTGGCAACCCTACCCAGGCTCTAGGACCATGCTGCGGAGGTGGAAATCCCCCCCCCACCCGTGGCCCCTGACCCCATCCCCAACAGAAAAGCTCCCCCAACAGTGGCCCAGGCCTGACCCCAGCCCTGGAAGAAGCCGTGGGATGGGGGAAGCTCCCCCTCCCCACCAGTGGCTCCTGACACTGTCCCTGGCAGAAGCCGTGGAGCGGCGGGGGAAGCCCCCAGGCCCAACCCTGCTCTCTGGCAGAACCACCAGGTGGGTGGGGTGGGAGAAGCCCCAGCTCCCCGACCCTGGTCCCCGACAGAAGTGCAGGGGGTAGCGGGGGAAGCCCCAGCACCTGGACCCCTCCTGCGGCTCTGGGACTGGAGGTGCTCTCACTCCCTGCTGCGCCCTAGGGCCGAGGCACAGGGACAGAGCTTCTCCGGTCCTAGGGCCACAGTGGAGGGGCGGGGGCGGGGGGGGGCAGAAAGGAGCAAAAGGGGTTGAGGGGCTGCAGTGGGGGAGGGGCGGAATGGGCGGAACCCTGGGTGGAACAGTGGTGGGCCCGGGAAAGAGGCAGAAAGGGGTGGGGCTGTGGGTGAGGCTGCTGGCGGAAGGGGTGGGGAGGGGCCCCCCACTTACTTTGGCCCAGGTCCCCAGGAAACCTTAATCCGCTTCTGGGCCTGTGTCATACAGGACTTCAGTCTAGATGATCCCAGTGGTCCCTTCTGGCCTTGCGATCTAGGACTCTGTGGACACATGGGCTTGGAAACCCTGAGTCCACGAGGCTGGGTTTCGAATGCAGCATAGCCATGCCCACAGTGGCCTAAACCTCATACACCATACAATGCACGGGCAGCGTAAAACCCAGGGGCAAAAAACTCTTCCCGAGCATCTCGTTGCACTCAGGGAGTGTAGCGATTCGATGTGGTTTGAATTCGGGGGGCCTGGAAAGGGCTGAGCCAGAGTGGTGGGGCGTGGGAGAGCACCAGCTGCGCCTGAGAAATCCCCACGACAGACCAGCCTTTGTTTTCCCAGGGACTCGCTTGCAGGAAAAGGAGGGAGCTGCCTTCTGACGTGGGGCCTTGTAACAGGCGGCAGCGTGACCTAGTGGCAAGAGCACAGCACTGGGAGGCAGGCAAATGGGGCTCTGTTCTCAGCTCTGTCGCTGCCCTGCTGGGTGACCCTGAGCAAGGCCCTTCCCCTCTCCGTGCCTCAGTTTACCCATTTGTACAACAGGGATAACATTGGTCTAGATAATACTTAGTCCTGCCATGAGTGCAGGGGAATGAACTAGATGACCTCTCGAGGTCCCTTCCAGTCCTATGATTCTATGATTACTGCTTTCCTGGGTAAAGCACTTTGAGACCAACTGATGAAAAGCACTAGATAAGCATAGGAGCTTCTGTTGCCATTCGTTTGCTACTTAGCTAAATTGTACAGGCGAAAAATGAAGGGAAGCGCTAGATACCTTTAATGCCACGGGGGGGACTGATTAATGGCTGCCCTCTGTCCTCTCTCCACACCTGGGGATCCCCAGTGCAGGGATCTGAGGCTAGGGCTAAGGCCCTCATGGTTTTGTATCCATGCAATGGCCCATAGGGGCCAGTGAACTAGGGGCACAAATTAGACTGCTCTAAAACGTAGAGCCATCAGACATTGTGCATTACCGAGACCAGCCACATTTCAGCGTTACCCATCTTGCCACCCTACAGAACACCAGGTCTGTCCTGCCTGCTGAATTTCCACTTTCCAAGAAATTCCACCTTTGATTTCCCCCCCCCCCGCCCCATTCCGAAATGAAACAACATGAACAACAACAAAAGGAAAATTTCCCCCGCGACAAAATTCTGAAACCAAAATTCTTCAGATCAATCAGAACGTTCCATTTGGAGATGAAGAAATGAAATGTTTCTTTCTGATTTTTAACATTTTGGGGAAAAAAACCCTCTATAAAATAAAATAAACAACATTGTTTTTCAAAACAAAACAAAACCAAACAAATCAAAAGGTTCCATTCCTAGAGATGACAAAAGGCAACATTTCAACTTTATCAAAACTTCCATTTCCCCCAAACAAAATTTGAGGGAAATTGACACATTTCCACAAAATAGTTTGCTTTAATCAAATCAGGAAAACATTCGATTGGAAAATGCCTGATCAGCAATAGGCAGGAGGGCATGGATCAGCGTTCCCATTGCACTCCCTGTCAGTACCCAGCCGGGGCCAGGGAAGCGAATGATCCAACCAGCGGCCCGAATTCGGTGATGAATCCTGGTCACGTGCCACCTGAGGCACGTTGCACATACGCTAAGAAGAAGCCATGTGCACTGCAGTGCTGCTGTAACCGTATTGGTTCCCGGATATTAGCAAGATAAGGCAGGTATCTCTCGCACCAACAGAAGTTGGGGCAATACAGAGATATTACCTGACTCACCTTGACTAGTGACAGTGAAGGAATAGCTCAGGGGTTTGACTAGATGACCTCTAGTCTAGAGCAGGGGGTTGGACTAGATGACCTCCTGAGGACCCTGTGATTCTATGAAGAACTTCTTAAGCCAGCTTCTCCTGCACCCCACCATTAAGGTCCACAGTTGGGGCTGCTGTGCTAGGCAGCCTGGATACTTGAATCTTTTGCCACTCCACATTTGGGGCCAGTGCAGGGAGTGGCGTTGCCAACTCTACACATTTGAAAGTCATGCGACAGGCCTCAAAAACATCATGAGATTGGCTTAAAAATGATGCAATTAAATATAGAGGGCTCTTTTTCCTTGCCTCCTGGTTTCTGAGAGCTAGGAAACTTTCTTTGTTTTTTGCAAATGCAAGCTGAGATTCTGCCGTGATCACCTGGCTCCAGGAGCTGGGGCTTTAAAGAAAGCATCAAAGATCTCAATGAAATCACTGGGGCAAAGTGCCAGCAGCAGCAAAGAATGAAGGGAACCGACAGCATCAGACATTTCTTGACCTAGAAGGATGGAGACTGCAGGATGGAAAGGGAGCAAACTCCAGTGGAGAGCGTGGAGAAGGAAGGCACCAGGGGAGAGAACCAGCCCTGGATCCTTGCATATCCCCCCAGACTCTGTGTGCAACCCCTGAGGGAAATAGGAGACAGAAATCTGAATTCCAGTTTCCCGCGGGTCCCTTCCTGGGCAGCAGCTTCTCTCTGGGCAGGGATTCCCTGGCACATACGTCCTTTCATCCTTTTGTTTAGGGACGCTGCCAAGCAGAGATTTATATTTAACGCTGCCTGGGGATTTGCTGAGTGCGAGCTGGGCCCTGGGCCCATTTCTGTTTTCCCCTTCCTGTCCCTTCTCCATTTCCTGCCCTGGATAACCTCTACCAGGCATGGCCTCCTGCTCCCGACAACACCATGGCCCTGCAGAAAGGGGCAGAGACACAGAGGTGATAAACGGGGCTGTAGGGACCCCGACTGCTTTATGTTTCACCAGGGCCACCAACCTGCCCTGGGGAGCCCTTCCTCCGGCACTGGCAATGGGACCCCAATTCTGCCCTGAAGGGATACCCCCAATCCCCGCCACACTGCCTCCTCAACAGGATCCCAACTCCACACATGCACAGCGCCAGCAATGGGGCACCAACCTGGCCCCAGAGGGACTCCCCCCTCCCCAACACACTGCTCCCCCCAAAGAACCCTGCCCCAGAGGGGGACACTCACACACTGCTCCCCCCATGGCACCCTGCCTCTGCCCCATAGGGTGACACCCTCTTCCTTTGCAGCCTGTTCCACTAATAGAACCCCAATTCTGCCATGGACAGACCCCCGATATCTACTCCTGTGGGTGCTCCCCCTTCACGCCCTCCCCATGAGCCCCCCCCCTTTCACATTGTCCCACTTTTGCCCTCGTGGAGGGAGGCTTCCCTCCCAATGACCTTGGGAGGAGAGAATAATTCCTTTCCTGTGGAGTGAGTGGGACAGAGAGGGCTGGAAGTGGGGGTGTGGGAGAAGGGGTCCTCCCCTGCAGGGAGGGGGAAGGGCGTCCTGTGTCTGCAAGAAAGAGACAGCTGGGAGAGATTGAGAGAGAGAGAGAGAGAGAGAAGGAGAAAAAGGAGGGAGGGGGACAAAGAAGGGGAGGCTGGCATAAGGAAGGAGCCAGCTGGTCCCACTCCCCAGTCGGCAGCACTGTTCAATGCCCCTGTCTTTCTTCTCCCCCCTCCTCTGCCGATAACCCACCTCACCCCCAGCTGTTAGGGACACAGATGTCAGCTGCCCTGGGAAGGGGCCTATGTGAGACGGGTGGCGGGGAGGGGGGGCGGGAAAGTGAAATTGGAGACGGACAAGGGCAGACCGTAACCTCCACCACCTCCTTGGGACATTTGTTCATTGTCTCTTTCCCTTCACTGAATCGCAGAACGGGGTGTTCTTACCTGGGCTGGGCTTAGCCATGGAGATGCAGCAAAGGGGCTTCTAACTCAGGTTAGCAGCTGGAGTTCAAGCAAACAGGGGAGCCTGGGGTTGAAGCTGAGCTGCCCTGTCTTTGCTGCTATTTCACCCCCATGTAGCTAACCCCATCCAGCTAAGGACACATCTGAGGTTTGTTTTGTTTTTCAGTGTAGACACATCCTGAGCATCTAGCCCATCCTTCCTGGCTCCAGTTCTTTCTCACAGCCCTTCTCTTCACCTGGGATTAAATCAGGGTTTGTCTACATGGGGAAACTGGCCGAGTAGCTCCCCGAGTTGTCACTTCTATTCCAGAATAGTGTCCCCAGGTAGACAGGCCCTTTGTGTCACCACCATACTGGTTTTGTGAACCGAAAGAGGTGGATCCAGGGAACCAGCCTGAGATTTATGGGGAGTCTTTTCCCCTAGCAACTTCCCCAGGAACCAGACTAATGGGCCCGAGGAACCCACTGAGGATAACCCCAGGACCTGTCTGGTACTCAAAATATGGGGCCTCAAGCAAGGGGACGGTCCCACCCTGCTAGAAAGGAGAGAGGTGGAATCATGCCACGAATTGCCTCCTCTTTCAGTGCTTTTGCTGAGAGCCTAGGGTTTGGGGGGATAGGGGAGGGCGGAGTCCGGCTGTGGGATTGTTTCCTTGCCCTCCCACTCCTCTGCTGGAGGGCAAGACCTGGCAGGCCTGGGAGCTGAGTGGGCCGCAGTTGTTCCAGAGGCACAGCCCATCCCGTTCGCTTCCCAGGCAAACCTGCGGGAGGTTTGTTCCACGCTCAGGAGAACTCAGTGCTGGGTTGACAGCCTGGGAGGCTTAATGGCCTCCAGCTATCCACAGCTCATGGGCGGGGCTGGATTAACTCTCCTGTGGGCCCGGGGCTGTTAGATTTTGTGGGGCCCCTGGATACGAGTCTTTTTTCTAATTTAAAACAAAATGATCACAATTATGGCATTGAGGCTTTTAACACTATACTGAATTTGCCTTTTAATTAACATAAAGCCGTTCTGTGGTTACATTTCAGTCTTAAAACATGTAGAATATAGTTAAACTAATTCAAAATAGCCTACTTCAGTGGTCCCCAACCTTTTCCGTGGGGCGGGTGCCAGACGACTAGCCGCCGAGGACCGTGGCTGCTGGACAAGCAGCCGCCGAAATGCCGCTGTGAAGCGGCAACGTCAAGAGGCGTCACCGCCGAAATGCCGCCGAAATTCGGCGGGATTTCAGCAGTAGCGCTTCTTGACGTTGCCGCTTCTCGGCGGCATTTCGGCAGCTGCTTGTCTGGCGGCCAGTAGGCGGGCGCACATGGATGCCCTGGCGGGCACCATGGCACCTGCGGGCACTGCATTGGGGACCCCTGGCCTACTTCTTACCTTAGAACAGCTGTTATATTAGTTTTTTTCTGGGAGGGAGTTTGGTGCAGGAGGGGATTCTGATCTGAGGCAGGGGGTTGGGGTGCAGGAGGGGATGTGAGGTGCAGGCTCCAGCCGGGAGGTGCTTACAACAGGCGGCTCCTGGTCGGTGGTGCAGCAGGGCTCAGGCAGGCTGCCTGCCTGCATGCCGTGGCCCCACGCTGCTACCGGAAGTGGCCGGCTGCTGACACATCTCTGCACATCCTGGGGGGATGGGGGACAGTGTGTCTCCGTGCCCTGTCTCCATTGGCCGGTTTCTGGCCAATGGGAGCTGGAGGGATGGTACTGGGGGTGGGGGCAGCGCACAGTGCCTCCCCCCCCCCCCCGCCAGGGGCCGCAGAGACGTGCCAGAAGCCGGCCACTTCCGGAAGTGGCGTGGGGCCACGGCATGCAGGCAGCCTGCCTGAGCCCTGCTGCGCCGCTGGACTTTTAGCGGCCCGGAGATGGTGATCAACTGGCAGAGGCTCCAGGATCGACCCGTCAATCGTGATCGACGGGTTGGTGACCACTGAATTATATATAATTATGGATTTGTTTTTGCAGGGCCTCCCTTAGCCCGAGGCCCTGGGCTGCAGCACCTAAAGCTCCTGCGTTAATCCAGCCCTGCTCATGGGCACCATCAAGGCAGGCTTCCCACCCAGCCAGGCTGCCTCCCTCCCCCAGCCCTGGATAGATGTCCCCTATGAGTCAGAGTGGAATTCAGGCTCTGTGGCCCACACAGACCTGGGCCTCTGTACTGAGGCTGCCAGCAAGGGGGCGAATTGGTCCTGGGGTTTGCAAAGTAGACACGTGCACCCCCTGCAATGGCACTGAGCCCCGCAAAGCTCATTCCATGTAAGGTCCCACACACATGCCTGCTGGTAACAGCTTCCAGTACCCACCACCCTGGGCTGGGCTTGAATTACCTGCCTCCAGATGAGAGCTGCCCTGCTCCATCCCAAGTCCTGGGGTTGGATTCAAACCGGCTACCTAGAGCTGGACCGATCTACCTGTAAAACCTCTTAAAAATACCCCAGGGGGAGAGCTGATTTTCCTTCCCAGCGCAGGAGATCAGAGGAGATTCTTCTCCCCATGTGCCAAGTGCCAGACATGGCTAGAGCAAGTATTACCCAGTTCACGCCCTCGCTCCTGAGATGGCTCAGGCATCCTAAACTGCAGGCTGTGACCGTTATCACTCACTCAGCCTCCCTCCCCAATCCTGGGACATGCCTGGACCTGTGTCCCAGACAGCGCGGCCTCTGGGGGATAGTCTGGATAGCTCAGGTTGGGCCTCGAGAGTTCCATAGTGTACAGTTCAAGGGAGTGCATAGCTCCAGGTCTATCTAACACCACCCTGTTAGGGTCCACATGGGGGTTTGAACCTGGGACCTTCCGCACTAAAAGCATGAGCTTCGCCCACCTGAGCTAAAGAAGAAAGCCCTATAACAAGTGGCTTTAGCAACCTCTGATCCTCTTTTGTGGCCCAGTCACATCCCCACTCCACCCAGAGAGGCCTCTTCTAGCATGGGTTACACAAATGGAGTCTGTCATCTCTAGGTTACTGGGCCCTGGCTGGAGGAGTGTGGATGGATTGGGAAGGGGCAGAGTCCTAACACCTGAGCAGGGCTGGTGATGGGCTGGCTGGCCACCTGTGCCCCATGTGACTAAAATCCCAAGTAGATTTGGCTCTCTTTGCTCTAGTGTGGGCCATTCAACAGACCAGTTCCTCAGGAGAGAGCAAAACCCTAGTGATTGCAAACCTCCTGGATTTCCCTCCCTCATTTCAAGCATATTCCTTCTCCAACAATCTCAGACTCCCTCCATAGGTCCCTGTCTAATCCTTTTCCACTGGCAGGAGCCCAGATCTGGCTTCCCATGAGCATCAGAGAGCAAAGGACATGGGGAGAGAGAGACGGACGGACACAGAAGGCTTGATTCTTCCCTGGTAGGATATGAGTAACTCCCATTGACTTCATCCAAAGTTAGTGGATCCTGTCATGGGAGAGAGCTTTCCACAGGAGGAGAATGCACGGAAGGCCAAATTCTGCCCTGTCTTACATTGGTGTAATCTCATTGGTTTTCATTTTCACCAGGGCCAAGCGACAGCCAATCAGAATGGCAGGGCTTACACCCAGACCCGGTGTAAATGGCTGCACAAGGGGTAGGCAATGGTGAGACGTGCTCTATGGAGAACCGGCGCTGGAACTGGGCGGGGCAGGGGGCCATGGCTAAGGTTAAGACTTTGTCATAGTTATTTTTAGTAAAAGTCATGGGCAGGTCACAGGCAAAAAACAAAAATTCACGGAAGCCATGACCTGTCTGTGACTTTTGCTGCTGCGGCTCCATGGTTTCCCCCCGCTGGGAGCTGTGGGGTACCCCCTCTCCCCGTGGCAGCTGGAAGTTGCAGGGGGGCTCCCCTCCATCCACAGCGGCTGGGAGCTGCAGGGTGACCATATTTCCCAAAGAGAAAATGGGACACCCCCAGCCGCTTGCCCAAGGTCCCCCCCCACTCTCTTGCGTGAGGCTGTCACCCATTATTGGAACCTCGAAGAAGGCCTCCGCAGGAGGGTGTCGCCTGTTGCTGGAACCTTGCAGGGGGCCCCATGAGGAGGCTGTCGCTTGTCACTGGAATCCTTCCAGGGCCCCGCTGGCTGCCAGCTCCAGTCCCTTGGCCCCTGGAGCTGAAACAGAGAATGTCACGGAGGTCTCTGGAAGTCACGGATTCTGTCACTTCCATTGCCTCCGTAACATAAATGTAACCTTAGCCATGGCCCCCCACTTTTAAACAAAAGAAACATAAGTGCAGAATTCATGTCCCCCGCAGTTCCCCCCAGATCCAGCTGGGGAGATGCTGCAATTACATCTTTCACCCACTAGGGACTGCTGTGGTGCCAGAAGAGAGGGCAGCTGGTTTACCGCCAAGCAGCCAGCTGCAGAAAGGGAGGGAACACTTTGGCCTTGTTCCCCCTCTACAAAGGTTCCAATGCCCTTGTTATGGAGTCCAGACGGGTCGCACCAGAGTGAGGGCTCAATCCCAAACCTACTGAGGTCAATGGGAATCTTTCCATTGATTTCAATGAGCTTCAGATCAGGCCCTAGAACAGGATAGACTCTGGCCCAGAGGCTGAGAAAAGAAGAGCAGGGATGGTAATACACAGCTCTTCTACAGCACTTTCCATCCATGGAGCTCAAAATGCTTCCCAAAGGAGGGCAGTGTTATCATCCCCATTTTACAGGTGGGGAAACTGAGGCACAGAGCGACATGCTATGCCCAAGGTCCCCAAGCAGCCAAACTAGAAACAGAACGGAAGTCTCCTGAGGTCCAGTGCTCCACCCACTAGGCTATACTGTCACCCTTGAGCTGTGCTGGATAATGTGACTGCTGAACGTTGCCCATGTTGACTGGTGTTCTGATGCTCCCAAATGACACATGAGTTCATTGCAAACTGGCTCGCGGTCTCCCCGCAACTGAATCACAGAGCTACCCAGCTCAGGAAAGGACCCAAACACCAGGCATCGTTTCACACCCCGGGTGCAGGTTGGTACAGGTATTGCTCCCGGGCGCATCCAATACCGCAGACATCAGCCCAGTCACGCCAGCGAGTAGAATTTTATGCTCTTGGTCCATTTAGGATTGTTGGATACAAACTTCAGAAGTGCCTCAGATCTGCTCTACCTGCAAGTTTTGAATCGATGTGACTCTATCGGTTAGGGCAATTTTTAACAGCTATCGTTACATAGGTACAACTTCTAGTATGGGCTCTTTACACAGAGACAGCCTAGGGCATAGTGGGTGGTGCACTTACCCGGGCTTCAGAAAACGGTGTGTTCAATTTCTAGTGCTACCACTAGATTTTTCAGGTGACCTCGGGCAAGTCACTTTTCCCCTCTCTGTGCCTCAGTTTCCCCATTTGTGATTGATGGATTAAAAAAAAGTCCTATAGAGGAGGTATAGCTATACTGATAGAGTTAAAGCAGTACAACTTTTGTGAGCAGGCAAGCTCTATGGCCCAGAGACAAGAAAGGTACTTAAAGAGTCTAATTCTGATAGGCACCTAAATACCTTTGAGGATCTGGGCTCAAGTGACTTAGGAGCCTAAGCACTTATTGAATGCCCTGGGGAATTGAGGCTCCTAAAGCTTTTGAGAATTTCACTTCCCTTGTCCATTTCTGGTGGCAGTATGTTACCAGGGTTCTATCACACACACAAAGGTTCATTTCCCAAACAGGACGGAAGCCATGGGAGCAGACACCGTTTGTTATCACACACACCCGCAAAACACACACAGAGAAGAGAGAGATACTGGGAAGATCAGATAAAAAAAACAACAGAGAGCTAGCTTGCTTCCAGGTCCCCCACAGATATGCAAGATACACATAGCACAGAGGATACTGAGATGGAAAGATAAAAAACCCACCACACGCTGCTGAGATCACTATCAGGGCCTCTGCAGAAGCCTCACTGAAGTTGTTTGCGTTGGTGGATGACCTCTGCATAAGGATGGACAATGATTCAGGGTGAGACTGAGCTGGCTAGTGACAAGAGCAGTGCGCTGTGACTCTGAGGCCATGCGGTCTAGTCTTGCCTCTGCCATTGGCCTGCTGGGGGATCTTGGACAAGTCACATCTTTCTACGTGCCTCAGTTTCCCCACCTTCAAAATGATATTGTCCTCCTTTATAAAGTGCTTTTGAGATCTAGGCTATACAGGGTTATATAAGAGCCAGGTATTGTTACCATTACTAGAGAGAGGGCTCTCGGCAGGGCATTCTCCACCTGGTCTGAAATCGCCTGAATTGATTGACCTTGAAGAAGTCTCTTTTCGCAGGCATTGGAAGAGGGTGGCGAGATAGGGCCTGATCCACTGCCCACTGAAGTCACTGTGACTCTTTCTGCGGAGAGGGTCTGAGGTGGGCTGGGGGTTCTGGGGTTGTTACTTGGGGCTTGTCTATACTGCAGCAAAGATGCTACCTACGCCGGTGGGAAGGGCTGTCCCATCGGCGTAGGTCCTCCGCCTGCCTGAGAGGCGGTAGCTAGGTCAACAGGCGAATTCTAGCTGTCCACACCGGGCACAGGTCAGTTTAACTGCGTTGGTCAGGGGTGTCGGTGATGTAGTTATACCGACCTAATTTCCTCATATAGACTTGGCCTGAGTGAAGGAGGCTGGCTCTGTCCCAGGGAGGGGCTGTTGGCATGTGCGCAGTTTGTATATCTCAGCGATGGCAGGGTGCCCAGGGCTCCAGACAGGCACCTTTCCTTGCTTCTTTTTCCATACAGCTAAATAAATACATTGACACTAACCCAAGGGATGTCTGGGGCCATGAACAATTAGCTTCCCTCTGTGGTATCCGGGAAACACAGACTCCCAGCAACTGGGGAGTCGGGGATCCCAAAGGGGAACTTGACCTGAGACACCAAAGGCTCCTGGAGTCGTACTGAAGGGGGACTTCAGATTATTTAACCAACAAACGGAGGAGAAATTGTGGGACATTTCCACTTCACTGAGCAAACCATCGGATGCTTCCTTGGATGATTAGAATCAATGGGGCCAAATCCCCAGTTGGTGTAAATCAGATATCGCTTCTTTGGAATCAATGGGGCCAGATCCTCAGTTGGTGTAAATCAGATATAGCTCTCTTGACATCAATGAGCCAGTGTGATGTTCCCCTGGTGTTATCTGGGCTGGTGATCTGCTAGGTCACTCCGATCCTCGACTCTGGGAGCCAGCCTTACCCTGCTCCGCTGTGAGAACCCCCACTCCTGGGCTATTTACGCATAGCCTCTGGCATATAAGCTGCTCCCAGCTACGTGAATGAGCACTTTCGGCCAGTCGCTGCTTGGATTGTGCAACCGAATGACACAGCCAATATCTCCGGTCCCAGACACAACCCTCGGAACCTCCGTCTTGCAGTGTCCAGTTCTGCCCGCTGGACGCTGCAAGCTTATGTGAGTTCATCAATTTAACAAAGAAATTCACATTGTGGCAGAGCTCCGACCTTGTCTCTGTGGGTCCCGCGCTTCCAGGAGGTTTATGCTAGCCTCAGAGCCTCACTGCGACCCTCCACGTAGCCCTTCATAGAATCATAGAATATCCGGGTTGGAAGGGACCTCAGGAGGTCATCTAGTCCAACCCCCTGCTCAAAGCAGGACCAACATCAACTAAATCATCCCAGCCAGGGCTTTGCCAAGCCGGGCCTTAAAAACCTCTAAGGAAGGAGATTCCACCACCTCCCTAGGTAACCCATTCCAGTGCTTCACCACCCTCCTAGTGAAAAAGTTTTTCCTAATATCCAGCCTAAACCTTCCCCACTGCAACTTGAGACCATTGCTCCTTGTTCTGTCATCTGGTACCACTGGGAACAGTCTAGATCCATCCTCTTCGGAACCCCCTTTCAGGTAGTTGAAAGCAGCTATCAAATCCCCCCTCATTCTTCTCTTCTGCAGACTAAACAATCCCAGTTCCCTCAGCCTCTCCTCATAAGTCATGTGCTCCAGCCCCCTAATCATTTTTGTTGCCCTCCGCTGGACTCTTTCCAATTTTTCCACATCCTTCTTGTAGTGTGGGGCCCAAAACTGGACACAGTACTCCAGATGAGGCCTCACCAATGTCAAATAGAAGGGAATGATCACGTCCCTCAATCTGCTGGCAATGCCCCTACTTATACAGCCCAGAATGCCGTTAGCCTTCTTGACAACAAGGGCACACTGTCGACTCATATCCAGCTTCTCATCCACTGTAACCCCTAGGTCCTTTTCTGCAGAACTGCTGCCTGGCCATTCGGTCCCTAGTCTGTGGCAGTGCATGGGATTCTTCCGTCCTAAGTGCAGGACTCTGCACTTGTCCTTGTTGAACCTCATCAGATTTCTTTTGGCCCAATCCTTTAATTTGTCTAGGTCCCTCTGTATCCTATCCCTACCCTCCAGCATATTTACCACTCCTCCTTCTCTCCCTAGGGCCAGGGTTACAGTCTACTGAGCCCTTTTCATCATAAGCCAGCAAGGAGGTTGGTGAGAGACCTCCCACCGTCTCTGTTGTCCCTATGGGCTTATTCAAGAATAGTTTAGCCTCCTGTCCTGACAGGGGCCTGTCTTCCCTTCCCAGGAGGTGTTTCTGTAGTGGCAGGTTGGGGGGAACCCGGACCCGCCCTCTACTCCGGATTCCGGCCCAGGGACCCTAGTGGTAGCAGCTGTTGGCAGCCGACCTTTCACTGCCAGAGCTGCTACACTTCCCGATAGCTCCCCTGCTTCTCTCTCCTAACGCCTTCTTCACCCTTACCTTAGGGCTCCTTTCCCAGTGGCTCGAGGGTGTCTTCGTTACCCAGCCCTTCAGCCGCACTTCCTTTCCTCTGGCTCCCTTTTCCTTCCCCCGGCCTGACCGGAATGAGCTCTTTTACAGTATCAGAGGGGCCTTAATTAGAGTCAGGTGTTCACATTAGCCTAACGGCCTCACCTGACTCTTTGCAGGCTAATTGGAGTCATGTGTCCACCCTAGCCTGTAGCAGCCCCCGCTCTGGTCAGTCAGGGAACAGAAAACTGCTTACCCAGTGGCCAGTATATCTGCCATCTACTACTCTGCTGTACCCAACTGGCCTGGGTCTATCACACTATGTACCAGGCTTGTTATCCCAAGGGGAGTCTCTGACACACTTCAGACCAAACGCACTGCTTCCGGTAGAATAAACAAACAGATTTATTAACTACACAGATAGATTTTAAGTGATTATAAGTCAAAGCACAACAAGTCGGATTTGGTCAAATGAAATAAAAGCAAAACGCATTCTAAGCTGATCTTAACACCTCAGTGCCCTCACAAACTTACATGCTTCTCACCACAGGCTGGCTGGTTGCCCTTCAGCCAGGCTCTCCCCTTTGATCAGCTCTTCAGTCGGTTGGTGGTGGTGTCTGTAGATGTAGGTGGAAGAGAAAGAGAGCACGGCAAATGTCTCTCCCTTTTAGCATGTCCTTTCTTCCCTCTTGGCTTTGTTCCCCCCCCCCATTCAGAGTCAGGTGAGTATTACCTCTGCCTAGTCCCAAACTGACCAAAGGAAGGGGGGTGACTCACTCGAGAGTCCAACAGATCCTTTGTTGCTGCCTAGGCCAGTGTCCTTTGTTCCTGTGAGGCTGGGCTGGGTTTGTCCCATACATGCCCTGATGAGGTGTGAACTGCCCCTCTGCTCCTGGAGAGTTTTGCCTGGGCTTCTTTTAAGCCATGAGGACACACTTTCAGCCTCATAACTATATACATGAAATTACAACCTATAACATTACTATACCAACAATGCTCAGTGCATCATGGGCCTTCCGAAGACACACGATATGACAAACTTTGCATTGGATACCACACAATCGTATTATAAGGCTGAACATGGGGGTGCAGGGTGTTCCCCCGAGGTACAGAGTGTCACAGCCAGATCCGCAGCTGGGATAAATTGGTGCAGCTCCCTTGAAGCTATGCCAATTTATACCATCTAAAGGACTGGCCAAATGACAGATTCCTCCAGTAAAATGCCAGGGACCAAAACTTCACTGAACTTTGGGAGAAAGGGAAGAGGGAAGAGCCTCAGCTGCTGAATCAAAAATGCTTGAGGATACAAACTGCTGTGTAGCCCCACTGACCGGAATGGGGATCTATGGGGATAGCTGAGGACTGAATTTGACCCATTGTTTAAAAGCTACCTACCGCTAAACATGCCTAGCACATACTTAAACTATTGGGCATCAGCCACACTGGAGGGTTTTGTCCTGCCAAATAAGTTTAACCTTTAGCACATTGAATGTCTCCCCACAAATTTGCTACCCACACACTGCTGGGGCGTTAGGCTATTAGCTCTGCTGCAAAGAAACCTAAATCACATTTGTTTTTAGCCTGTGCTTGTGTGTCACAGGACAGTGATTGGGGAGATGAAAAGTGCTGGTGAACTAGCTTGCATGCTACTTAAAAGGCCACTGTCCCCCAGTGCCTCAGTCATTCAAAGACCCATAGAGGCGAAGGCCAAAAGGGAGCACGATGATTGGCTCAGTTTCCCCATCTTTAAAATGAGGCTAACGTGAAGAACTAGGTATTTATTCGTATTCTTATTGTAGTCTGACCTCCTATAGGAAAGAGGCCATAGAATTCCACCCAGTAATTTTTGCATTGATCCCAATATCTTGTGGGGAAACGAATTTTTAGACCAACATCCAACCGTAGTGTAAAGACTCCAGGAAATGGAGAATCCACCACATCCCTAGGTGAGTTGTCTCACTGGTTAATTACCCCCACTGTTAAACATTTGCACCTTGTTTCCCATTTGAATTTGCTTAGCTTCAGTTTGCAGCCATTAGCTCTTGTTATGCCTTTGTTAGATGAAAGAGCCCTTGCTCCTTCTCTCTCCCTAGGCACTTACAGATTGATGCTGGATAAGCTAAAAAGATTCTGACTCCTTTAGTCTGTCACTGCAAGGCAAGCTTTCCAGCCCGCAAATCTTTCTTGTAGCTTTTCCATGGATTCCAAGGCCAGAAAGGACCATTGTGATCATCTGGTCTGACCTCCTGTAGAATGCAGGCCAGAGACCTGCCCCAGAATCATCCCTAGAGCAGAGCTTTTAGAAAAACAGCCCATCTTGATTGAAAAATTGCCAGTGATGGAGATTCTCCCCTAGTAAATTGTTCCAATGGTTAATTATTTTCACTGTTAAAAATGTACCCCTTATTTCCAGTCTGGATTTGTCTAGCTCTAACTTCCAGCCATTGGGGCATGTTAGATCTTTCTCTGCTAGACTGAAGAGCCCATTATTAAATCTTTGTTCCCCATGTAGGTACTTACAGACTGCGATCAAGTCACCCCTCAACCTTCTCTTTGTTAAACTGAATAGATTGAGCTCCTGGGGTCTATCACTATAAGGCAGGTTTTCCAATCCTTTAATAATCCTTGTGGCTCTTCTCTGAGCCCTCTCCAATGTATCAACATCCTTGAATTGTCGACAATAGAACTGGACAGTATATCCAGCAGTGGTCGCACCAAAGTCCAATACAGAGGTAAAATAGCCTCTTGACTCCTACTCAAGGCTCCCCTGTTTATGCATCCAATGTCCGCATTAGCCCTTCTGGCCACAGTGAGAGCTCAGCTGATTGTCCACCGCGACCCCCAAATCTTTTTCAGAGTCCCAGGGTAGAGTCCCCCATCCTGTAAGTGTGGCCTCCATTCCTTGTTCCTAGGTGTATGTATTTCCATTTCATTTACATGTAGCCATATTGTTTGCTTACGCCCAATTCACCAAATGATCCAGATCTCTCTGTATCAGTGATCTGTCCTCTTCGTTATTTACCCCTCCCCCACGTGTGGTGTCATCTGCAACTTTTATCAGTGACGATTTTATCTTTTCTTCCACCTCATTATCTAAAATGTTAAAATAACATAGGTCCCCCCTTGCCGGTTATTCAATATCCATCTCAAAGCATGGGCACTAGAATGTGGAACACAACTTCAGTAATTTACTATTTCCTGTGTATTATGCTGTTGCATGCAGTCAGGGGGCTAAAGACAGATGAAGTGCTGTGGTCATTCAATAGTGTACCAGTTACACACAGACCCGTGCTAATGCTCTAATCTCACGGGGCATGATTTGCTGCTCTAGACAAGGCCTATGTGTTTTGTAACATGCACGGGCTCAAACTTTAGTGCAGACGCTCCTAACTAGCCCACCTCCGTTGTAGATTTTCCCAGGCTAGGAGAGCCAGTTACAACACAGGAGCACGTGGGTAGAACTCCGTCTGCTCTTGCATTGTGGACAGGGGCAGGCCACGTTTGAATCATGTCCCTGGGCTGCAGCCATGCTCTTTGCATGTTCAGGAGCATGGCAAATACATGGTTTGTTCCTCTGTGCACTGCAAAAGCAAACGGTGTGTCTTGAGTTAGAACGGGGACCCCCTGGTTTATTTGGAGGGGATCAAGGGCCACTGTGTTACAGCCAAGTCTTTGGTTCTGCAGCACAGATGGGACCAAAGGGGGCTGATATTTGCTTTGGCAACTTCCCTTGCCATGCCGGTAAAGTAAAACTCCTGTAAGTGAACGCTGGAACCAGCAGAGGGACCGACAGACAGACAGGGCCGATCACTTTAGTGGGGTTGCTAAATGCATCTGTGAAATTTCACACTGACCCACCCCCCTCGCTGCCCCCCAGCAGCTCCGGCTGGCTTTAGTCCACATTCCAGCTCTGGATCTGGGGACCCAGGGAGGTGGGGACAGAGAGGGGCAGGCAGCATGGGCTCGTGGATTCAAAGAGCTCTGCCCAGCACCTCAGGAGCCAATTCGTCTGCCGGCCTTGAGGATGCTGAGTGAGAGGCGGAGGGGAGGGGTGGGGGTGGGGGTGGGAAGAAGGGGGAAGGAGCTGTAACTTAACGATTCTAATTAGACACAAGGCTGAGGGACTGACGGGCAAGAGGAAGGAACAGCTGCCTGTGTGTGAGACAGAGAGAGAGCAGGGAGGGCTCTGGCCACATCTGTCTGAGGCTTAAGGAAGGAAGGAGAAGAGAAGAGAAATGAGCTGAGTGAAGATTAGGGCTTAGGCTATCTCCCCAGCGCCAACAGCAAGGACGTGGCTGGGAAGTCAGGGGGACTTAGAACATTTGCCCCGTAGACCCAGGTCCCAGCAGAGCCGCAGAGTCTGAGAGACCTTCGGGGCCAGAAGAAACTCCTCACTCCCAGCATCCTTCTCCCACCCTTCGAGCTGGGATCCCTGAGGCATGGAGGAGCAGCTGGACTGGCCAGCCTATGGCGAGAACCTGACGGGCGACTGTGAGTACGAGGAATGGAGCCCGTCCCTGGTGCTCCTCCCCACCATCTATCTGCTGGTTTTCCTGCTGGGCACCATAGGCAACGGCTTGGTGCTGTGGACCATCTTCCGGGGAGGGCAGGAGAAGCGGCGCTCGGCCGACACCTTCATTGCCAACCTGGCCATGGCTGACCTGACCTTTGTAGTGACCCTGCCACTTTGGGCTGCCTACGCCTGGCTGGGATACCACTGGCCCTTCGGCTCCTTCACATGTAAGCTCAGCAGCTACCTGATCTTTGTCAACATGCACGCCAGCGTCTTCTGCCTGATGGGCCTCAGCATTGATCGCTACTTGGCCATCGTGCGGCCCATGGCTAATGCCAAGCTGAGGTGGAGGGCCAGTGGGCTGGTGGCCACCATTGTCCTCTGGGCCTTGGCGGCCATTTTGGCCTTGCCAGCCATGATCCTCCGGCAGGCAGCGGTGCTATTGGGAGAAACCAAGGTGACATGCTATATGGACTACTCAGGCATGGTGGCCAATGGGACTGAGGGGGCATGGGAGGTGGGGCTGGGCCTGTCCTCCACCATGCTGGGCTTCGTGGTCCCCTTTGTCGTCATGCTGACCTGCTACTTCTTCATCGCCCGCACCATCGCCGACCACTTCCGGAAGGAGCGCGGCGAGGAGCTGAGGAAGAGGAAGCGACTGCTGAGCATCATCATCGTGCTGGTGGCCACCTTTGCCTTCTGTTGGCTACCCTACCACCTGGTGAAGACCATCTACGTGCTGATGGACCTGGAGGTGATGCCCTGGTCCTGCGGCTTCCATGCCTTCCTCAATAACTTGCACCCCTACTGCACCTGTGTGGCCTACATCAACAGCTGCCTCAACCCCTTCCTCTATGCCTTCTTTGACCCTCGCTTCCGGCAGGCCTGTGCCGCTGTCCTGTGCTGCAGCAGGGGGCGCTGGCCGGGGTCCAGCAAGGACAAGTCAGCCAGCTACTCCTCCAGCCACAGTCAGAACCTGCAGGGAAAGGGTGGGGAGCTGCCACAGGAGAAACTGGGTCCAGGCAGGCAGGAAACTCTGCTCCGAGGCTAAGAGAAGGGGGATGACATGGACCCGCCTCTGGGGACATCAGGTAGAGTGAGTCCTCCTCTGCTGTCACTCTGTCTTTCATTGCTTCTCTCACTCCTTCTTTCATACTTTCTTTTCTCTCTCCATCACTGTCTCCCTCTTTCACCCTTCACCATCTCTTCCATTTCTCCTTCTTCTCTTCCTCCAGCTCTCTCTTGGATTTGCTTCTCCCTTGTCACAGGCCTTGTGCAGATAAAGCATTCCCAAGGCCTGTGGCTACCCTGCAGAAGCTCAGCTTAACCCTTCCAGGCACGGACTGTCCGCTAGGGGCACGTCTACACTGCGGCTGGGAGAAGCCTCCCAGACCTACCCACCCAAGGATGGATCCCAGAGCTCTGGTAGGCTTGTGCCTGGGTGGCTACCCAGGCCGCCATCCACTCAGCAATGGCCACTCACTGCTATTTTTAGCGCGCTAGCTCCCGCAGACCTAGCCTTGTCTGTCTCCCCAGCTGCAGTGTAGACATATCCTAAAGCAGCAGTTCTTAACCGGGGGTGCAGGTTTCAGGGGGTCCGCGAAGCAGGGCCAGCATTAGACTCACTGGGGCCCAGGCAGAAAGCCAAAGCCCCACTGGCCTGAGCCCTGCCAATCAGGCCTCAAGCTGTAGCCTGAGCAGCTTAGTTTCGCAGGGCCCCCTGTGGCCTGAGGCCCTGGGCCATTGCCCTGCTTGCTACCCCCTAATGCAGAAAAACAGCTGCGGCACATATGGGCCGTGGAGTTTTTATAGCACGTTAGGGGAGCCACAGAAAGAAAAAGGTTGAGAACCCCTGCGCTAAAGGGCTCATGACCTGGAGGCAGACAGCCCCAGGGATGAAGGGTTTCTGCATTTCTGCATTCCCGTCCCTTCTGCCCGCACACAGCCTTCCCCCCCCCCAGGGCTGGCAGGGGCCAGCCCTGGTCACTGGCTGGGCATTGGGGGTGTGGCGTTAGTTTTGTGGTGTTGGGGGCTGGAAGACCCCCCCCAAATAACCAGCCCCTAATGTACATAGCCCGCCCTCCCGGCTCTAGAGTTAGCCTAATCTGCACAGTGTCCCATGGCTGGAGGGAAAGGTTGGCTGCTGCTGCTGCCTCTCCTGAGACACTGGCTCCTGTCCCCCTGAAAATTCACTCTACCCTTTGTCTGCTGTGGTGGGGTGAGGGGGAGGAGGAAGAGTCTGCGACCCCCATCCCTATCCCCGCCCTCCTCCCCCTCTCTCTTAATGCCTCGGTCAATACCCAGACCCACAAGGTGTTGGAAGCAATTCTTCCCCCAGCTGGGTGGGGCCAGTGGGGAAGCTGTTAGCCGTGGGATCGCCCCCCTTCCCCCATACATTGCCTTTACTGAGAGCCACCCTCCCCTCACCCAGCCCTCCCTCCTTTACATCACCCACCCACCCAGGATCCCCTGCTGGGCTTGTTTCATCTGGGGGTGAGTGTGGGCCCCAGAGCCACGCCAGGCTCTGTCTGTGTGTGTGTGGGGGGGGGAGGCGTATGTGTCCCACTTCAGCCATGATGTGAGAGGAGGAGGAAATCATCTCACAATGGAGGAAAAAGAGGGGATGGGGGGCAGGAGGGTCGTCCGCCCCCCCCGATTTTGAAATCCAAGCTGCTGCTCCCTCATGGTCCTGTGTTTATTCACCTGCTCGCCTTCACCCACATGGAAAAAAAAGACTGTGAGGAGGTTAACAGGGGTCACAGCTCACATGTCGCCTTCTTCCCTCTGCTCAGATAGCCTTAGCCACAACTCCAAAGCAGCTCAGAGGATGAGCCTGCAGGGAACTGCCCTCCCATAGCCTGTCTCCCGGAAGGAGGGGCTTTGGTTTGATTGCGGAGGCGGGGGGGGGGGGCGGGCTATATAGATATATATTGCTCTTGCTTGTTAACCAATCCCTGATAATAATACTTGGCCCTTCTCATCAGCAGATCGCAAAGTGCTTCCCAAAGTAGGTTAGTACCAGGTGGGGAAACTGAGGCACAGCACAAGGAAGTGTCTTTCCCAGAATCACCTAACAGGCCAGACGCAGGAATAGCACCCAGGTTGCCAGTGTCCCCAGGCACTGCTCTACTCACTGCCCATGCCCTGAGTCCGATGGACTATGGGAGAAGCTGTGTAAGAAGAGCATTGTGGGGAGCGCGGGGTGGGCAGTTTTGCTATTCAGACTGGGGTGTGGCAGGGGAGGGGCAAGTGGGTCACTGGGCCACATCTCTCGCCACATGTCCCTTTTCCGGGTGAGGGGCTGAAGGGCAAGGGAAGTGGACGGAAGGGCCAGGTCGGCTAGTGACCAATGATTGCAGAGGAGCAGGAGGTGGAACAGCAACAGGAAAGCACCGAGGTTGCAGCCGCTCCCGTAGGATGCTGTGGATTTGTTGGGCCGCCCTACCCCACTCACCCTGCCTCTCAGGACCATGCTAGAATAAGGCCTGGGGCTGATGTGCTGTGGCCGCATCCCTCTTCACCCATAAGGGCTCTGGAGGGACTCTGGGCAAATAAGAGCAGTCCCTGACCTGAGCCAGCCCTTGGGGAGTGGTGAAGACTCTTGGCTCGCTACGGATCCACTGAGACTGGAGAAGGTGTCCCAGGGACAGTGGGCAGCTCCATTTGAACTAGAGCCTGGGTAAAAACAGGTCATCCACAGCCTTTTCTCCTTTGGGACACATCTTCCACAGTTTGGAAGACCCCAGAGCCCACAAGCAACTTGTATTTCCAAGTGGACATCTGGTGACAGAAGAGAGGCCACAATCCCCTGGTGAGATCTCCAGGCCAAATACTGTTCTGGGCTGACCTGGGAGCAGCCTCACAGCTTGTGGGGGCGTCTCTGGGATTCTGAGCCCTGCAAGGGCTGCCCCATCAGAACTCTGAACAATGGGGTCCAGCTCGGACTATGGGGTCACTGCTGAGACGGGGGCCACCTCTTGTCATGCCGATGCAAGGGGCAGTTGTTGTGTATGATGAATAAATGGGCCTTGACTAAATGCCTCTTGTCAGGTGAGCTCAGTAACTGCCCTGGGGAAAAGTTAATGGAGATCCTGGTTAGGTGTGTGTGATCAAAGGATGGGGGAGGGAGAGGAGAGAGAGGTGGAAAGGGATTAAAGGAGGTAGGGAGGGGGGAAGAGACCAGAGGGGAGTGGGGAGCAGAGATGGTGGAGGGGGCAATGTTGGGGTGGGGAGCAGAGATGGGGGAATGACCATGGTGAAGATGGGGGATAATGGACACAGAGTGGGAAGAAAGGGTGGGGAGGAGAGAGAAGGGGAAGGAGACAGCTGGGTGGGGGTATGTGTGTGTCACCACTGTTTAATCTCTCCTGCCACATCCCTGCAAAGCCAGACGGCTCCATGAATTTACAGCCGGAGCGAACAGCTGTTCAGGAGCTGCTGTTGGGTGGAGCTGCTAAATGAAAACCAGATGTGGAGGCCTAGTGGCAAGATGGGTGGGAGGCTGGGGGGAGGGAAAGAGCAGAAGGCCCTACCTGGTCAATCGATCCCCAAAACGTGGGTTAAAGTGCCCCTTAGCTGCTCAGGGGTTGGGAGCGTGTGCAGGCTGGGATGGGATTGTGGGCAGAGTCACTGGTGTACTCCCAGGAGAAGCCAGATCCTGGGCCATTTTTCTGACCAGAACCAGTTGCTTGTCCAGACCTGCTGGAGACTCCTTGGGACAGAGAAGAAGCGGCTTTCCCTCGTGGTGGGAAAGGGACAGAATCAGCCTGCAGAGGCACAACGCTCCGGAGGGGACCCCTAGTCTGTGCAGTAAATGAGGTATTTGTGGGCACATGAATGTCAATGTGTGTGTGTGTGTGTGTGTGTGTTCTGAGCAGGCAATGTGTCCATGTGTGGGTGTCTATTGTGTGTGCAAGTATGTTGGTGTACATGTATGCTGGTGTCTGCTTCTGTATGTCTATGTGCATGTATGTTGGTGTGCATGCGTGTTGATGTATATGTGTGTTGGTGTCTGCTTCTCTGTGTGTGTCTGTCCATGCATGTTGGTGTACATATGTGTTAGTGTTTGCTTCTATGTGTCGATGTGCATGTGTGTTGGTATCTGCTTCTGTTTGCGTGTGTCCAGGCATGTATGTTGGTGTACATGTATGTTGGTATACATGTGGGTGTGTCTGTCCGTGCATGTTGGCATACATGTATGTTGGTGTACCTGTGTGTTAGTGTACGTGTGAACGATCTCACCTCTGTAGCAGTGTGCAGGAATTTGCCTATGCATGTTTGTGCATCTGTGAGCTTGTGCCTTCATGTCTGTGTCTGAGGGCAACACATGCACACGAGTGCTGTAGCATGTAGGTCAGCATGTGTGTGTGTGTGAGTGACGGCTGCCCACATGTGATGTTAAACCTGGGGCCTCCAGAGCTAAAATCATGGGCTGCTCAAGCCTGAGCAAAAGAACCAAATTTCCTTATCCGGGAGCTGTGACAACTCAGGCTGTTCACAGATTGGCACAACAGAGGACCTGTAAGACACCCTCCCCAATGGGATGCATGTGAACTGCTTCTCCTGGTGTGCTGGCCTGTGTGTGTGCATGTAATGCATCCTCGTCCCAAGCTGCAGTTGCCCCTGCTAGCCCAATGCTGGGGGCCTCATAGGCACAACTCTGCTGATGCCCCTCAATCCTGACCTGCAGCCCCCCTGCAATTCCAGTGCTGGGATCCTCATGAACACAGCTCTGCCAATGCCCCTGGGACTGGGGTCCCAGTGGGGGCCAGCTGTGGTCACTCAATTAGGGAGAACTGCAAAGAATGGGGCAGACAATCCCCCAAAAGCTAGTGAATATTTCAATACTTAGATTCACCAAGCCAGCATAAAACAGCTTCTTTATTGCCTTACTGGTTACTCAGAAGTCCAAACAACACAGTTCCCTTAAAGTGATCCAACCTCAGGCCTCCATCCAGGTACCCAAGTCAAATATGATGATTTCTGAAAATCTTATTTCATCATATAAAAAAAAAATGTTCTACCAATCCCAAAGGATCGGACACATTATCTCCCAGGAATATTCCAGACCTTACCCAAATACACGCTACAGACAATTCTTATTAACTAAACTAAAATTTATTAAAAAACAAAAGAGAGAGAGAGGATGGTTAAAAGATCAATATACATACAGACATGAGTTCAATTCTTAAGATTCAGATTCATAGCAGAGATGGTGAGCTTTGTAGTTGCAAAGAGTTCTTTCAGAAATAGTTCATAGGTTATAGTCCAGTGTTTATATTTCAGGGCGATCCAGTTGGAACTGGGATCTCAATCTGTGTGGCTTAGTTTTTCCCTGCATGAAACCTTAAGCAGATCTGAGATGAACAGGATCAGGACCCAACGATCTTCTTATACAGTGTTCCAGCATCCACTTGACCACACAGTCCTGGTTAAATAATAGGCTTTTGATGTAACCTTTTGCTTTCTAAACACCAACAATAAATAGTTACACAAATTAACATAGGGCAATTTATTCATTAGACAGTGAACTTCGAGAGACATATAGACAATGACATTATTTTACCCAAGATTCATCTAAATGTTAATATTCCCTTTTGATCTCTGAATTAGTAGCTATCATTATTTATTTAGCGTGTGCATAGTGTAGCTATAGTGACAGACAGGAACTGTCTGTTTACATGGCTAGAATGAAAGATACACACAATTAGTATCACTTCTAACAATATAGGTTTGCATTTCAAAGTTCTAGCCCTATTTAGCACGAATGGCCCTAATTTCCATTCGCATACCTTTCTAGCATGTCTTTAAAGGTCACTTTGGGTTAGTTAGCCTGCAAGCTGCTTAACCCTTTCTGGCTATGTGTTACACTTTGTATAAGATTCGTTCCAATTATATAACATTGGTAGAAATAATAGCTTGCATAATTACATTTTAATCAGACAATGTCACAACCCCTCAGTTTTGGCCCAAAGCCCCCTTCCCCGACCCCTCCCCAGCAATCCAATCCTGAGACCAGTTAGCAGAAACTGCAAACTGTGTCAGATACGCAGAGGACTCTTCGGTGCCTCCAGTGGTGAAGCTGAGACAATTAGAGCAGGCCAAAAGTAGCTGAAACCTACTGCTGTCCAACGAAGCCATGTTGCCAATCCCGGCCATTCGAAAAGCAAGAGCCAGGTACAAAAATCACAAGATTGGCTTAGTAATCATCAGCTATTAAAAATAATAAATGCTGCTTTACTTTGTCTTCTGCTTTTTGAGACTTTGGGGGGAAAGGTGGCATGTTTTCAAGCTGCTTCTCCTCAACCACAAGGGCCCCAAATCTCACTTTTAAAAAGGAAAGTGTGATTCTCACATAATAACATGACTCCAGGAACACAGGCTTTAAGAAGGTCACCCAAAGTCATGAGAGACACAATAAAACAGAGCTGGCTGAAACTTGGAATTTCTGGTTCATGGGAAATTTTGACCTTTTGAAATTTCTTTTCATTCTGTAACAAGCCCTAATATTTTCCAAATTTCCCATGAAACAGAATTTCCCCCAATTTTTTTTTTTATTTTGGAAAAGTTTTGAATTTCATTTTGGATTTGGGGGATTTTATTTTGAAATTCTGAAATGAAAGCTTTTCATTTTGCAATTTTTTTTTTGGTGCCTGGAAAGTTTCATTGAAATGGATCCATCTTCCAGAAGTTTGGCTTTCAATGAAAACAGCATTTTCCTTTGGAAAAAAAATGTGTCAAAGAAAATTTTCCAACCAGCTCCCCCATCAAGTCACCAGAGAGGGTGTCACAGGGTGAGCTGGCCCTTTAAGTGGGTGGGGCTCAGCCTCTCTTGTTCCAGGCTTAGCTCACCTCCCCAGGGGGAGGGAATGAGTCCAGGGGTCACATGACAGGAGCATGTGACTAGAAATCAGGCTAGCTGGGGAATATAAGAGCAACCTGAGTGTAGACAGAAGGTCTATTCAGAGGCCTGTTGAGGGATAAACCTCAGCTGAGGGACCGAGCTTGAAAGGTTGTGAGCTTGTACTAGAGCTGGCTGGGATGTTTTTTTAGAATCTAGAATCACAGAAATGTAGGGCTGGAAGGGATCTTGAGAAGTCATCTAGTCCAGCCTCCTGTTCCAAGGCAGGACTATCTCGGACAGGTGGTGTCTAACCTAGACCATCTCGGACAGGTGTTTGTCTAATGTGCTTTTAAAATTTTCCAGTGATGGGGCTTCCACAATCTCTCTTGGAAGCCAGTGCTTAACTAACCATAGAGTTAGCAATTTTTTCCTAATATCTAACCTAAATCTCTCTTGCTGCAGATTAATCATAGAATCATAGAAGATGAGGGTTGGAAGAGACCTCAGGAGGTCATCTAGGCCAACCCCCGGCTCAAAGCAGGACCAACACCAACTAAATCATCCCAGCCAGGGCTTTGTCAAGCCTGACCTTAAAAACCTCTAAGGAAGGAGATTCCACCACCTCCCTAGGTAACCCATTCCAGTGCTTCATCACCCTCCTAGTGAAATAGTGTTTCCTAATATCCAACCTAGACCTCCCCCACTGCAATTTGAGACCATTGCTCCTTGTTCTGTCATCTGCCACCACTGAGAACAGCTGAGCTTCATCCTCTTTGGAACCTCCCTTCAGGTAGTTGAAGGCTGCTATCAGATCCCCCCTCACTCTTCTCTTCTGCAGACTAAACAATCCCAGTTCCCTCAGCCGCCTCTCCTCGTAAGTCATGTGCCACAGCCCCCTGATCATTTTTGTTGCCCTCCGCTGGACTCTCTCCAATTTGTCCACATCCTTTCTGTAGTGGGGGCCCCAAAACCGGACGCAAACCTCCACGTGTGGCCTCACCAGTGCCGAAGAGAGGGGAATAATCACTTCCCTCGATCTGCTGGCAATGCTCCTACTTATGCAGTCCAATATGCCATTATCCTTCTTGGCAACAAGGGCACACTGCTGACTCTAGGGTACAGATGTGGGGACCTGCATGAAAGACCCCCTAAGCTTATCTCTACCAGCTTAGGTTAAAAACTCCCCCAAGGCACAAATTCTTCCTTGTCCTTGGAATAGTATCGCTGCCACCACCAAGTGAGTTAGACAAAGATTCAAGGAAAAGAACCACTTGGAGTTCCTGTTCCCCCAAAATCCACCCAAGCCCCTTCACCCCCTTTCCTGGGGAGGCTTGAGAATAATATACCAACCAAATAGGTTAACAAAGTGGGCACAGGCCAGCCCTTGGGTTTTTAGGACACTAAAAACCAGTCAGGTTCTTAAAAGCAGAACTTTATTGTAAAGAAAAAGTAAAAGAAGCACCTCTTTAAAATCAGGATGGAAGGTAATTTTACAGGGTAATCAGATTCAAAACACAGAGGATTCCCCTCTAGGCAAAACTTTAAACTTACCAAAAAAAACCCTCCCAAACCCCTCTTAACCTAGGGAAAATTCACAAGCTAAAACAAAAGATAATCTAACGCATTTCCTTCCTATTACTTACAATTTGTAATCTTAGCTGTTTAGTTCAGATATGGCTTTAGGAGATGTATTTTCCCTGCCCTGGTTCCTCGCTGACCCGGAGAGAACACACAAAGAGAACAAAACAAAAACCTTCCCCCGCAGATTTGAAAGTAACTTCTCCCCTTATTGGTCCTTTTGGTCAGGTGCCAACCAGGTTATTTGAGCTTCTTAACACTTTAATGGTAAAGGAGGGATTTTATGCTACCCTTAGCTGTATGTTTATGACACCTTGTTATAGTCTTGGCCTTCACAACATCCTCTGGCAAAGAGTTCCACAGGTTGACTGTGTGTTGTGTGAAGAAATACTTCCTTTCAATTGTTTTAAACCTGCTGCTTATTAATTTCATTTGGTAACCCCTAGTTTTTGTGCTATGTGAAGGGGTAAATAACATTTCCTTATTTACTTTCTGCACATTAGTCATGATTTTATAGGCCTCTATCATATCCCCCCTTAGTCACCTTTTTTCCAAGCTGAAAAATCCCAGACTTATGAATCTCTCCTCATATGGAAGCTATTCCATACCCCTAATAATTTTTGTTGCCCTTTTCTGTACCTTTTTTATTCAAATATATCTTTTTTGAGATGGGGCGACCACATCTGCACGCAGTATTCAAGGTGTGCACGAACCATGGATTTATATAGAGGCAATATGATATTTTAGCCCTTTCCTAATGATTCCCAACATTCTGTTCGCTTTTTTGACTGCCGCTGCACATTGAGTGGATGTTTTCAGAGAACTATTCACAATGACTCCAAGATCACTTTCTTGAGTGGTAACAGCTAATTTAGACCCCATCATTTTATATGTTTAATTGGGATTATGTTTTCCAATGTGCATTGTTTTGCATTTATCAACATTGCCATTTTGCCCAGTCACCCAGTTTTGTGAGATCCCTTTGTAGCTCTTCGCAGTCTGCTTTGGACTTAACTATCTTGAGTAGTTTTGTATCATCTGCAAATTTTGCCACCTCACTGTTTACCCCTTTTTCCAAATCATTTTGAATATGTTGAACAGTACTGGTCCCAGTACAGACCCCTGGGGGACACCACTATTTACCTCTCTCCATTCTGAAAACTGACCATTTATTTCTACCCTTGTAACCAGTTATTGATCCATGTGAAGACCTTTCCTCTTATCCTATGACTGCTTACTTTGCTTAAGAGCCTTTGGTGAGGAATCTGAACATCTAAGTACACTATATCCACTGGATCACCCTTATCCACATGCTTGTTGACCCCCCTCAAAGAATTCTAGTAGATTCGTGAGGCATGATTTCCCTTTACAAAAACGATGTTGATTCTTCCCCAATAAATGGGTTCACCTATGTGTCTGATAATTTTGTTTTTTACTATAGTTTCAACTAGTTTGCCAGGTACTGAAGTTAGGATTACTGGCCTGTAATTGCCGGGATCGCCTCTGGAGCCTTTTTAAAAAATTGGCATCACATTAGCTATCCTCCAATCATTTGGTACAGAAGCTGATTTAAATGATAGTTTACATACCACAGTTAACAGTTCTGCAATTTCACATCTAGACTAAACACATACAATTCTTTCAACCTTTCCTCATAGGTCAGATTTCCTAGACTTTTTAGCCTTTTTGTTGCTCTCCTCTGGATTGGACTCTCTTCAGTATGCCCACATTTTTCTTAAGTGTGGTTTTTTTTTCATGTGTTTTTTCCCCCCTGAAAAATACTGATTTCTTGAAACTGCAACTGTTTGCACCAGAGGCTTTGATGGATTCCTTGATCTAAAAAAATGGTGAGTGGGAGGCAAACATTTCAAAATGGTTGAAGTGTTCTGGTCTGACCCTTTTTTTTTAAATGAAAAGTGTTGTTGTTGTTTGTTTTGAAAGGACATTTTGTTTGGAAAGTTTATTGATGCTAAAAAAGGCTAAACAAAAAAGAGGTCAAAACTGGACCAAAATGTTTTGAAATTGCTGAAACAAAATGCGTTTGATCAAACTGAACGTTTGGTTTGTGAAGATTTTTGACACTTGGACTCTTTGGCCTAATTTGGGATGGGAAAAAAGTCTTGGAAATGTCTCAAGTTCTTGTGGGATGGGAAAGTTGTTTCCTGCCCACCTCTACCTTGGAGGAAGGGGAAGCCCTGAGAAAAGACTGAAGACATCTGATCCTGGAGAGAGAGAGCTATATGGATGCCCTTATAAACTGAAAGGGTTAACTGAATTTGGGTCTAACTGAAGAGAGTTGGAAGGTTGAAATGTAACTAGATGGTAGAAAACCTCACCCAGGATGGGATCAGTGGGGTCAAAACACCAGCTGTGCTTTGCCTGAGGCAAGGTGGGAGGTAAGCTGAGACAGCACAAGGGCCTGAGACCAGACCGGGGAGCCCTACTGCAGTTGGGAATGTAGAAACTGGTAAAGGGGAATGTGTCATGTCCACTTCTAGCTGCTCTTGCCGGTCCCGGTGGCGGGAACATCCAGTCTGAATCCTGATCCTCTGAGGTCACTGGCTTCTCCATCCCACAGGCAAGGACTCCATGACAAATCACGTACCTCTCCCATTCTTGTGTATACCACAAAACTCCTACCCACTTCAACTCACATGAGTCAGCAGGGACTGGGAGGCCAAGCACAGGAAAGGTCAGTGATCCCTCTGTGGCAGGACAGCAGCATATGTTGGGAAGCTTGCTGTGTATGTGTGGAAAAAAGAAGGTTTATCCCTACCCTGGGGGATGCTGAGCTGGTACCACCAGAGTGACATTCACTCCTTGGGCCAGATTTTTCCCTGGCTTCGAGCCAATCAGGAGCAGCTGTCAGACTCAGTGAGTGACTGTCTTGCTAGACCAACCAGCCCCCTTTGCTGGTCTCTATCTATGGTATGTACATAATCCCCCTCCCCTTATTACCCGGGGCCCTGATTTCTCCCAACTACTTGTAACTAGGGCTGCAGGTTTGTCACAGGGATGAATAAGTCCCAGGTACTGCGACTTCTCTGCCTGTGACCGCCGTGCAGGAGGGCTCTAGGTGGTTTGCCCCACTGGTCTGGTGCAGAGGGAAGATCCTAGGGCGGGTGATGGAGAGCAAACCTGCCCCACATGCACTCTGCAGCAGCAGCTCATGTGTCCCCCGGGGCTGGGCCCAGCTCCCCAATCTGGGTGTGCAAACTGGTGCATGGGTGTCATTGGGTTGATCACATGTCCTGATTTTATAGGGACACACGGTCCCAATATTTGAGGCTTTGTCTTATATAGGCACCTTCCCCTCCCCCCCCCCCCCCCCCCCCGCAATCCCTGGTCCCGATTTTTCACACTTGCTGTTTGGTTACCCTGCATGGCAGTGGGGAGGGCTCTGAGTTACTACAGAGAATTCTTTCGCAGGTATCTGCCTGTTGGGTATTGCCCACATGCCATATTTGGGGTCAGGAAGGAATTTCCCCCCAGGTCAGATTGGCTGAGATCCTGGGGTTTTTTCATCTTCCTCTGAAGCATGGGGCCTGGGTAACTTTCAGGTTTAAACTAGTGTAAATGGTGAATTCTCTGTAACTTGAAATCTTTAAACTATGATTTGAGGACTTCAGTCACTCAGCCAGAGGTTCTGGGTCTGTTACTGGTGGGGTAGGGGACGTTCTGTGGCCTGAAATGTGCAGTAGGTCAGACTAGATGATCACAATGGTCCCTTCTGGCCGTAAAGTCTCCGAGTTTATGAGATTTGGTCCGGCCATCCCTCTGTCATGATGGAGGAGAAGGATGCTGGCCCATGATTGCAAAGAGGTAGAATTGAATTTCATTTGTCCCGGCATTTAATAAAAACATCACAAAACTCGTGACTTTCACTAAATTTGCTGTGACTGCGCTGGGATTTTAGATAGAGGTTGGAAAGTGCCTTAGCCCCATTTTACAGTGAAGCACAGAGAGTTTAAATGCCCTGTTTACCCCTTCACACAACACAAGAACCAGCAGTCACCCAGAGAAATTACTAGGCAGCAGGTTTAAAACAAACAAAAGGAAGTATTTCTTCACACAGCGCACAGTCAACCTGTGGAACTTGTTGCTGGGGGATCTTGTGAAGGCCAAAAGTATAACTGGGTTCAAAAAAGAATCAGATACATTTATGCAGGTTAGGGCCATCAATGACTACTAGCCAAGATGGTCAGCGATGCAACCCCATGCTTTGCATGTCCTTAAGCCTCTGCCAGGACAGCAGGGGATGGATCACTTGATGATTACCCTGTGCTGTTCATTCCCTTTGAAGCACCTGCTGTTGGCCACTGTTGGAAGGTAGGACACAGGGCTAGATGGGCCACTGGTCTGACCCAGTGTGGGCATTTTTATGTTCTGGTCAAGGTCACACAGGAAGTCTGTGCCACAGTAGGGAAATCAAACCCACATCTCCTGAGACCTAGCTGGCCACCCTAAGCACTGGGCCATCCTTCCTCCCTGACTGGCTCTCACCCTTCGCTGAAGTAAATCGCCACACTCAGCAGAGGGGAAACTGAGGCACAGAAGTGGTGGGGCAGAGTGACTCATCCACTTGCAGAGTGAAGAACGGAACCAGCTGTCCCAGTCCCTGCTCTCAGGGTGAGACCATCTGCTGGCCTCCCCTCGCTCCTCGGGGTGCAAAGAGGCAGGCGGTGGCTGCAGGAGGAAGCTGGGATTAAGGGGGTGTTTATGTTTTGTTTGTCAGCTTCGCTGTTGCTGAATGGCTACGTGCTGGGCTAATTCAAGCTCTTTTTATTTTTAGGCCGCTGAGCTGAAAAACAAGGGCTGAGAAGTGTTTGTGGAAACCGACTAAAGATAGCGGTGGGAAGGGAAAATGTGTCCTTGGGATGCAGTTGAGCAGCCTAATAAGGCAAGGCGAGCTCAGAGAGCCAGGACTGAAATCTGCAGCAGGAAAGGAAGGCTAGTAAGTCTGAACTGGGCAATGACAAGGGCCAGCTAGGGTGGGAGGTGCCCCCGGGGTGTGTGTGTGTGACATCACTTGGCACCGGGAGGTCTTTGTGTAGCCACACAGCAGACACTGCAGGGGCAACTGATGTGCCCCCCCCCCCCGCACATCACCTGGTAAAGGTTGCTCTACCCTCTGCTCACCCCCAGTGGGATGCCTACACTGGATCTGTAATTTCCAAGTGGACTTACCCACCCTAGCTTCAGTCACGCTAGCATGCTAAAGAGAGCAGCGTAGCCATGGCTGCGCAGGTGGCAGGAGAGGCTGGCTGCCCTGGGGTTTCAGATGGGATAACACACAGGGGTTGTGTCTGCACTGCAAACCCCGCCACCCCGCAACTGCAGCCAGTCTCAGAGCTCGGGTCACACGGTAGGGCTTGCGCTACGGGACTACAAACAGCAGTGCAGACCCACGTGGCCTTGCTGGGCTTCAGAGCTTGGGCTGCAGCCCGAGTGGTAATGTCTACACTGCTGTTTTGAGCTCTGAGAGCCTGAATCAGTTGAGAATTGGTGCTGCGGGCGGGGGCGGGTTGTTTTTGGTTTTTGCAGTGTAGACGTGCCCAGGGTGGTTAGCCCCTGGGGCCATGGCTACACCGCTATTTTTAGCATGCTGGTTTGATCAAAGATGGTAGCATGGGTATGTCGACCTGGGATAGGAATTATACCGCCAGCTGCAAGGGAGACATGCCCCAAAGGCAAACCCTTCTCTGCACAATTAACTCCAGTCATCTACTACCACCGGGCAGGAAACGATTTTGCCACCAGTTACCCGAAGAAAGGTTTGAGTGGGGCAAGCGAAGCATTTGGTTAAACATTAGATCGTTTCTGAATGTTTCGCGTCAAGTCGAACCTTCGATGAAAAATATTTCTCAACTTTTCAAACTGTAAATTAACGGAACGTTCAAAATGGAAGGTAGTTCCGAACCGGAAAATGGAACTTTTCTTTTAGAACACGTTGAAAGGGGACATTGGGACAAATTTTTTTGGGGGGGAGGGGGGCAGAGGAAATTTCAAAACTGTTTTGAATCCAGAGATTCATCAAAACTGAGCCTGTCCTGCAGACAGTTTTGGTTTCAATGAGTCAACAATTTTCGACAAAAAAGAGTTTTCTTGGAAATTTCCTGACCAGCTGTGTTGTGTGCCAGTGAGAGCAACCACACGTTATTGACATGAACTGTGACCGTATAGATCACTTTGCAACCAAGGTCCTATAGTTGCACCAAATCTTATACAAAGGAGGTCCAGTAAGGTGTCTATGGAAAGGTTATGATTTGCTGGTTATGATGATGCTATCTGTATGTGTGTATCATTTTTGTAGTTGAAGTTATGAATATTGGCTATGTACTTGTATCTCAATGGGTTTTGATTCTAAGTAGCCTCAGTGAAGCATTTGGTCAGCTTCTTGAGAAAGGACTATTGTCAGTAAGTGCCCAATCAAGAAACACTTAACTGACAATGAACTTTGGGAGATGCCAATCCACATCTGAGCTTTCCTGTGACCGTTCAAACGAACATGTAAACAATGGCGTCGGCCTGCAAACTGAGCCATGCATGGACATGTGACTTGCCCATGTGACTCCAGCCTCCATCTTGCTGTGATCAGGCAGCTGCTTCCTCCTGCCCCTATTCTAGCAGCTGCCAAAGAGCAGCAGCCAGGCGGCAGGAAGAGCTGCCTCTCACTCCCTTTCACCCTCCTTTGCTTCATGCTGGCAGAGCCTCTCGCCCCTTCCCTCACTCTGGACACTGGCAGAGCCTCTTGCCCCTTCAGGCCCAGATTTGGGTGTGCCTGGGTGCTCACTGTGTGGGCCAGGCCCACCTGTGGCTACGCCCCGTGTTGACAGGCCACATGAAAGGATCCGGAGGGCCAGATGCAGCCATTGCCAGTTGCCCATCTTTGCTTTAGAGGCTCCACGTTAAGGGGCTTGGGGAAGCTCAGCCAGTTGCCGTGGTGATCAGGGCTATATAATTACATCAGCACAGATCCTCCAAGGTGCCTAATTCTCACTGAAATGAATGGGAGTTAGGTGCCTAAGTACCATGGAGGATCCGGCCACTAGAAATGACAGATTTCCACCAAAATAATGCCCCCTCCCACCATGTCTCTCGGCCCCATGCAGCAGCCTCAAGGGGAGTCAAATACAAAGACAAATACAGTTGTGAACGCAAACCGGATGCTGAAGCTGTGCTGGTCAACACAACGGTTATTGGCTCCGTTAGGATAAAAGATTCAGAGTTGTTTAAGGCCAGCAGGGACCATGGGGATCACCTAGTGGGGCCAGCAGGGACCATGGGGATCACCATGACTTCCTCCATGGCACAAGCCAGAGAACCTCCTGGCCAGAACTGGTGGGTGAGCAAGAGTGTACTGTTTGGGAAGACATCCAAGATGTAACAGGTGGGTATAAAGAGGATGGCGATCGATTGTTCTCAGTGTACACTGAAGGCAGGGTGAGAAATAACAGTTTAATCTGCAGCAAGGGAGATCTAGGTTAGATGTCGGGCAGCTGATGGGAGGCTCTCGGGGAGCGGGGGCGGGAAGAGGCAGAGCAAGGGTGGGGCCTCAGGGGAAGGGGCAGAGTGAGGCCGAGCAAGGGCAGGGCCTCGGGGAAGAGGTGGAGTGAAGGCGGGGCCTTGGGGAAGGGGCAGAGCGGGGGGTGGAGCACCCATTAGGAAAAATAAAAGTCAGCACCTGTGGTCTAGATACATGGTCCTCTCATAGCATGGAGGTCTGCACTAGATGACCTCTTGACGTCCCTTCGAGCCCTACATCTCTATGATAATTATCTCCGTTTGTCAGGCTGGGAAACCGAGGCACAGAGATGGGATTGGCTTGCTCACTTCTACAATTCAAACACTTCAAGCGATGGAAAATCCACCATGTCCCTAGCCAAGTTTTTCCAGTGGTCAAGCCTTCCCTTCCCCTTTAAAAAATGTGCCTTATTTTTAGCCTGAATAGACCTCACTTCAATTTGCAGCTATTAGATTTCATGCTTTTGTTTGCTAGATTGAATAGCCATCTACTGTCAGAAATCGTCTCCCTTTGTAGGTACTTACAGATAGTGTCACCTCTTAATTCTTTGCTAGGTCCTATGTCTTTCCCTTAAATCCACATACATGAAACAGCTTGTAACTCTTATAGACTCAGTGATGCTGGAGTTAAACTAAAGTACATTTTAATCACTAAACATTGGTGTATTAACTGCAGGGAGGAGGTTGGGGGCGGTGGGAACCCTATGCTAATGCAGGAGGGATAGCTCAGTGGTTTGTGCATTGGCCTGCTAAACCCAGCGTTATGAGCTCAATCCTTGAGGGGGCCATTTAGTTGGGGTTGGTCCTGCTTTGAGCAGGGGGTTGGACTAAATAACCTCCTGAGGTCTCTTCCTACCCTAATCTTCTATGATTGTATGAAATGAAAAAGTGAAGGGCCTCAGAGATTGGCTCAATATCTAGACAGATACACATGTAGCAATCTAACTAGCAATTACAAATATTTCTGAAGGCACTGAGGGTGAGTGAACTTGTGTAATGTTTGTGTTCCTGGCGGGTTTGTGCTTAATTCTGCAAATGGAACACCGTTTGCTTTTGCTGTCAGTTTGCTCATTTAAAGGGGGGGGGGGGAGGGAAAGAGAGAGAGAGAGAGAGACTGCTGATGCTCAGCAAGGAATCCCAATTAGGCAGCGGCTTCCCGCCTGTTTGAATTGGTTGGGAGAGGGTGGCCTTTCGAAGCTGCCGTTGAGAAATAGTTTATTGCAAGATGGGTTTATACTGTGAGAGCCCCCAGCCAGCTTCTCATCTTTGTGACCACGATTAATATTATTATTTGCTGGGGGGGCTTAGTCATGGATCAGGGTCCCATTATACTAGGCAGGGCTGACGACACATTTTCTGTCAAAATAGTTTTTGTTGGAAAATTAGGTTTTTGATTAAATGAATTTTTGGAGGGTTTTTCTTTGCAAAAAGTGCTTCCTGTCTGTGGAAAAACACTGGCGTTCCACCTTATGTTTAACTGCAATACTGTGAGCTCCTTTGTCAGGCCTAAGGGAGAGCTCTGTGTAGCTTGCAAGCTTGTCTCTTTCACCAACAGAGTTGGTCCAATAAAATAAATTGCCTCACTTCCCTTGTCTCTGGACCAACTGAAGGGTCAGCTGAAAAACTAACGCTTTGTGGGTTTAACTGAAGATGTTCTTTTTTTTTATGATGAAAAGTAAAAATTTGCTGTGGAAATTTGAGATTAAAATGATTTTCCCCATCTTTTTGTGGAAATTTTCTAAAAAAAAAAAGAAAAAAGAAAGAGGCTGTAATGTGAGGCTCTCTACAAGTGCTTAACAAAAAGACAGTCCCTGCCGTAAAGACTGGACAGTGTTGATCCAGAACAGCTCAAATAAAGTCAGTAGTTTGGGATTTGAGCTTTTGAGGCTCGACTTTTTAAGTTTCCCTCCACAGAGGGCTAGGAACCAATTACTTTTTAAAATTAAACCTGAGACTTGAACAGAATCACATCATTCCAGGAGCCGGGGCTTTTAGAAAAATACCACCTATTCTGAGATTTGATTTGGGGGAGGGAGAAGGATTGGCAACAGTGGCATGGATCAGCGTTCACATCCATTCCCCGTCAGTACCCAGCCTGGACCGGGGAAGCTAATGATCCAAGTAGCGGCCCAAATTCGGTGATTAATCCTGGTCATGGGCCACCTGAGGCATGTTGCGCATACACTAAGGAAGGTAGTGTTGCCTAGTGGGGAGCACACAGGCCAGGCCTTCAGGAGGCCTGGGTTCTAGTCTCGACTCTGCTGCTGGGTGATATGGAACAAATTGTTTCCTTCCCTGTGCCTCAGTTTCTCGATCTGCACAATGGGAATAATGATACCGGCTTCCTTTGTCAAGTGCTTTGAGATCTACAGATGAAAAACTCTTATGTAAGGGTAAGGTGTTATCATTATAAGTTAATTAATTTAACTAATTAAAATCACAAATCAATTAGCATGAACAAAACAAAAAGTACAAATTGATTTGTTGTCCTTCAGATACCAGCAGGAGGCTGAGAGGCACTGAGATAGTCTCGAAAGCAGCGATTCTATTGTAAATGTGCCGGAGTTGGCACTGGCTGGCCCAGCCGACTAGAGAGTGAGCTACAAATCTTTCCTCACTAAGACTATGTCTGCAACACAGATTTCTGCCAGCGTAGCTATGTTGGTGAGGAACATGAAGAGGTCTGATCAGGGGTACTGGAATAGGGCGAGCAATGGGGGGGAGATGATGGAGAGGAGTGAGCGGGGGATAGGAGGGAGAGGCAGCATGGGGCGGAGCCTTGGGGGAAGGAGTGGTTCGGGGGTGGGGCCTCGGGGGAAGTGGCAGCATGGTGGGCGGGGCCATGGTTCAGGCGCCGGTGACCCCCTCACTTTTAGGGAACTTCCGCCACTCCTGGGTCTGAGCCCTGACCTGACATAGCTGTGCCCACAGAAGTCCCTAGCGTATACGAGGGTGTCCAATATTGCATCCCCAGAATACTGGACATTCTGGGACTTCTAGGAATGGCGTGGGTTCGCCCCCGCCGGCATGATGCCACCCCCGCCTGCAGGACCTCGCCTCTGCCAGCGTGACCTCACACATACAGTGCATGTGAAGTCACGCCACCAGGCCTAGTGTTGACATAGTTATCCTGGCCAAACTGTGCTTTTACCAGCCTAGCTTCTTTCCTTCGGGGTGGTGGAATAAGCTATACTGGCAAAAGCACAACTCTGATGGTCTAAACTGCATTCCCGCTAGGAGTGTTTTGCCGGTATGGCATACAACTGTACCACTAAGGCACTACTAGGGGAGATATGGCTTCAAGCCACTGGTTGTAAGCTAGAGCAGTTGCTGAGACGGGAGGCTCAAGGAGAGCCTTTGAATTCCCACCCAAAGCCTCTGACCCTGGATGTGTGTCCATTTTTGTGGCCAGATACCACGCCTATTGAAGTCAAAGGGTGGACTTGGTCAGGATTTTTTAATTTTTCCCCCCCTGCAAAAAATGTTCATGACAAAATTTCAGGTTTTCATAAAAAAAACCCCTGAAAACAGATTTTTTTTTGGACATAACCCCATGTTTTTTGGGTGTGGGTGGAGGAGGAGGGGAGATGGTGGGGGGTTGATGAAAAACAACATTTTTTCATTTAGTCAAAAAGCCCTTTATTTTCATAAAAGAAAAAAAGGTTTTGAGACAAAAAGGTCGACCAGCTGTAGTCGAGGCTAGATTTTCCTTTGGCTTTGATGGGAGTTACGCCAAGCCCTTATGTACCTTATCAACGTTATACATTCAGATATTTGAGCATCCACTACATGTATATTATCTATTCAGTGCTATCTAGTTTTCCTTTTGTTATGACAAGTGTTGTCTCTGCCTTAGTGTAATGGATGTATTCTTCTGATCTGGCATCAGAGTAAATTGTGTTTAGTCTGTGTTCCGTCAGTGGCTTTGTCTCTACTGCTATTTGTCTCATTAGGAGTACATGCCATATTAGTCCCAGGAGGAAAAGTCTGCTCTTTAGAAGTGGTTATCTGAGAGGCAGTGGGGCCTTGTGGATAGAGCACTGGGTGGGGTTTTAGGAGACCTGAATTCTATTGCTGGTTCTACTGCTGCATGACTAATAACTTTGCCTCCCCATGCCTCATTTTCCCCATCTGTAAAAAGGGATAACGATACTGACTTCCTTTGTAACGTCCGTTGGTATTTAGGGATGAAAAGAATGCTATTTAAGAGCTTGGTATTACTATTAACTAAAGTGAGCACTACAGAGATAGCCAGATGGTGACGTATGGAGATGGATATAGATATTCTGGAATTGTTAAAGTATTTTTGATTTGGTAGCAGGTGTTTGGTTATATGAAAGGCCTGACTTTTTATAAGCTCTGTATGAATTAAAGTAAGGTATTAAAGTTTTAATGCACAGTCCTGAGGGGAAGCTATGTGATCAATAGATTGTTTGGTTTGTTTAGACTTTGTACTTAGCACCTTTCGTTTCAGGGGCAGAGTTAAGGTTATCTGCATGCTGGTCATTGAGTAAGGCCAGGTCTGACTAGAAAAGATTTAACTATATAGCTATACTAGCAAACCCTCTTAGTGGAGAGGCAGTTTATACTGGCAAACAAAGTCCTTTTGCCGATAGAGCTTGTACTATTTCCCAGAATGAAAGAAGCTATACTGGCAAAAGGACTTTTTTGCAAGTATAACTGTCTACACTAGGGCTTTTGCGAGACTATAAATGATGTAAATAAAAACCACACCCCTAACTGACATTATTATAACCAGCAAAGTGAGTAGTGTAGACGAGGCCTATGTTTTCCCTTCGATGGCCCGAAATGAGCACATAGAAATATTTAGGTGATCTGCCCCTGTGATTTGCACGACTGGATGTGTTTTAAAAGGATGAACTCTTTCTCTTGAATAGTACTGAGCAATCTAAAGGGAAACTTAACAAAGATTTTGGTTTTGGAGTCTGCAGTAAGATGGCATGCACACCTCCAGCTCTGCACACAAATGTTAATTCATTAATAAATAACTCATCATCATCATTGTATGGGCCACTGCAGTCAGACTCTAGAGGAGACCTGAGTTCTGTTCCCAACTCTGGTACTGACCCGGGCAAGTCACGTCGCCACTCTGTGCCTCAGTTTCCCCTGTCAGTTTTTTGCCTGCCTTGCCGATTTAGGCTGTAAATTCGTGTGGGCAAGGACTGTCTCTGGCTTTATGTCTGCATAGTGCCTAGCACAATGAGGCCCTGATCTCAGTTGAGACCTCTTGGTCCTATTGTAACAAAAAATATTTTGGTCTTATTCTTGCTTTCTTCTTATTAAAATCCCAGTTAATAAGGCTCTCAACTTTCCCTTAAGGACATGATTCCAGAGAACAATTGAGTTCAAATATTTCAGTACCAAGCAGTTTTTCTTGATGCTCGTCCAATATCATCCATTTCTTATTTTCATCCCAAAGCTCCTAGCCACTTCCTTAAGTTCCACCCTAAATGATCCCTGCTATTTACATCCTTCATATACTTGCTATGGAGTATCCGGTGCCCTGGCCTTTGTTCAGGCTTGGAAAGGATGCCGTGTGATTACTCTGTTCCTTATTAAGTTTCCCTTTGTTTGTTTTTTTTGGAGTTTCTTTTGTAGTCTTCCTAATTACCATGACCTAATATTTTTGACCCGTTGGGCCAAATTCATAAATCCATGGGGATGAATTTGCCCATTTGCCTTAAAATAATGCGTGTTTTTAAATACAATGTTTAAATAAGAAGAGAAGGGTTTTCTTGGGAAAGGTTCCAGACTCTGCCCCAGACCAACCATGCGACCTTGGATGTGTCAGTGTGGGTCCAGTTCATTACCTGTGTGGTCATTTACATCCCTGCAAGGCAGGTGCAGAATGCCACCGTTCGGAGTGAGGCGTGTTTTCCACACGGGAGTAAATGGCCCAACGAGATCTGAGATGCTGGAGAGTGAGCCCCCTTGTTTTATCACTTACACCAGTGCAAATCACTTTGCACGCCTTTGACCATGGTTTAAAAGATCACAAAAGGTTCAGGGCAATGATAGGCCAAACCTTTAAAAAAAATCACTCCATGCCTCAGTTTCCCCATCTTTAAAAGGGGGGACAATAATAGACTCATAGAAACGTAGGGCTGGAAGGGACCTCAAGAGGTCATCTAGCCCAGCCCCCCGTAAATAATCCTTCTTTTTCTCTCATCCTTTGCCTGTCTTGTGTATTTAGACTATGCTCCTCAAGGCAGGGACACACTCTTATTATGTGTGTGTACTGCACCTAGCACAAACCTGGAAAACTCTATAGGTGGCTGGAGAACTGGTAGGACAATGCCATCAGAGCTACCATAGATGTGAAACCTGATTAGCTAATAGGGGCAGAGCTGTTTATTGAAATTGTTTGCCACTCAAACACACATTCAACCCAAAAGCCCGGGAAACACTTGGGAGAAATAATGTCGCTGTGAAAGATTCAGCCCCCTCAGATTCTTGTGTGCTTTCACAGGCCACATCCCAGATGCCTCCAGTGAGTTCCTCCGGCAAGATCAGGGAAAAGCAGACTCGACCCATCAAGGTAAAGGGCAGCATCACCACCATCAAAGGTTCAAAAATCCCAAGATTGTCTTAACAGTCATGAGATTTTTTTAAACGTGGGTTTTTTTGTACTTTCTGGTTTCTGAAGGGTCACCCTCAGCTCATTTTTCTCCTCCAACTGAAGGCTAGAACCTTTTTTTTGTTTGTTCGTTTTCTTAAATATAAAAACTGCAATTCTCACCCTATCACCTCAGTCCAAGACCTGAGAACACCAAATATCAGGAGTTTCACCACAATACTGGGATGGTTGACAACACTGGGATTAGTCCATGTTGATTGTGTCACTAAGGCTATGTCTTCACTGACAAAAAAGGTGTGATTTTACCGTGGGATAACTAATGGGCATTAAAAACACAAGGCTTGTCTACGCTTGCAAGTTAATTCTTGAATCAGAGTGCCTTGATTCCATCTCACCTAATCCACTTGCAAAGTCAGCATGGCCTAATGGATACAGCACTTGCCTGAGACCTGGGTTTTATTCCTGGCTCTGACACTAGCCTGCTGGGTGACCCTGGACTAGTCACTTCCCCGCTCTGTGCCTCAGTATCCCCATCTGTAAAATGGGGATGACAACCCTAATCTCCTTAATGAAGCACTTTTAGAGCTTTTGGTGAGACAATATATAATAATAATATAATATATGGAGATATCCTATCTCCTAGAACTGGAAGGGACCCCAAAAGGTCATTGAGTCCAGCCCCCTGCCTTCACTAGCAGGACAAAGTACTGATTTTGCCCCAGATCCCTAAGTGGCCCCCTCAAGAATTGAACTCACAACACTGGGTTTAGCAGGCCAATGCTCAAATCACTATCCCTCCCCAAACTAGTGTTGTTCTGGAATCAAAGGTCCACACATGGAATGATTCAGGACTAGCTATTCTGGAATAACACCATGTATAGACGAGTGCCTGGTGGAGATAAGGTGCTGTAGGTTTGCTGTGGGGTCAGCCAGGAGCAGCAGATGTAATGCTGACCTCATCTAGCTACCTCATGGTAAACTCTACCAGTGTCTGGTCAGCTCTTAGGTTTGGGCATCCCGATGATGACTGGGTGTCAATTATCTCGCTGTGTCAATGAAGACAAAAGCCTCAGAAGCCAGGTCTCTGACTCCAGCATCCCAGGGGCCCCCTCTTCCTTTGAACTGAAAGCCACAGGCTCTTTGTTCATCCCTGTGTCTTGAAAGAGGCAGGGAAAGGCCCTGAGCAACTTTCACACTTTCCTTCCCACAGCAAATGGCTCCACAAACATTGAGTTTGATGACATCCGCTCCTCACTGCTGTTAGGGCTCAGCCTGTGGGAACTACAAAGCCTAGCAGGAAAGGATCCTATCACTAGGCCCAGGCCTCCGGTTTACACAAACAAGGAGGACAAATACAGTGAAACCTGGGCTTCCACAGTGGGATAAATCACACAGAAATGGACTGAAGGGCTGGGCTAAAAATTCCTCCTTGTTTGCCTAAGGGCTTGTCTACACTACGGGAGGCACAGCTATAGTGCCTAATGTAGATGCTTCCTAAAGCAACAGGAGGGGGATTTTCCTTGCTTTCGCTAATCCACTCTCCAAGGAGTGGTAGCTAAGTTGATGGAAGAATTCTTCCCTTGACCTAGCTGCGTTTACACTGGGTATTAGGTCGGCTTCACTAGGGTGGTCAGGAATTTTTCACACCCCTGTGTGCAGTAGCTAGGTAGGTCTAAATTTTAAGTCTCAATTGTACAGGGACCCTGAAACAATGACTAAGAGGCGTGAACTCCCATGTCCTTTATTAATCTGAGTGAAGTACCCACTTTAAAGCCCAGTAATGACTGTGGAGCCAACATTAACTACTTCATCACTGCTGGTTGTAGTGGGGAGGGAGTGACACTCAGGGTGGGAATTGAGAGTTGCTACAGGGAATGGCAGTGCAGAGGACAGAACAGGAGAGACATACACAGGGCCGGCTCCAGGCACCAGCCGAGCAAGCTCGTGCTTGGGACGGCAGATTCTAAGGAGCAGAATTCCCTCAAATCCGTTTTTTGTTTTTGTGTTTTTTTGCTTCACCGCTTCGGCCGCCCCACAGGTTTTTTGCTTTTTTCTTTTTGGTTCGCCGCTCCGGCCGCCCTGTAGGGGGCGGCGGCGCGGAGGAGGGGAGTGCCCTGCTGGGAGTGGGCTGCGTGCTCCGTCTGCCCCAGCTGGTGCCAGGTCTGTAGCAAGCCCGGCAGGGCAGCTTGTGTCCTTCCCTCCCCGCCGACCGGAGCGGCGCGGAGCCCTCCCGGCAGGCGGCGCGGCGGTAGGGGCCGCGTGGCGAGCGCCACGCTGAAGGAAGCCATGGCCGCCCCCCTTCTCTCTCTCCCCCCGCTCCCTCCCCCTCCCCCCCGCTGCCTGGGGCACGTCTGCAGCGCCAGGAGTCCCCCTGCACCCGCGCTCCGGCCGCCCCGCAGGTTTTTTTTTTTGCTTGGGGCGGCAAAAAAGCCAGAGCCGGCCCTGGACATACAGACAGGGAAGGCTGAGAGAACCAGAAGGGGAGGCGGAGGGGAAGGAGTGGAGTCCTAGACAGAGATAGCAGCAGCTATAGGGAGGATCAGATTTTCTCAGGAAAGCCAGGTCTACACTACAGTAGTACTACGGGGCTGCAGCTGCGTCACTGTAGTGTTGCCATAGCGTGGACACTTCCTCTGTCAAGGGAAGGGGTTTTTCCTCGATGTAGTTAATCCACCCCTCCAAGAGTCGGTCGTTAGGGTGACGGAAGAAATTCTTCCTAGCGCCTCTACACTGTGGGTGCAAACTTTTCCCCACAGCCCTGACATAGCTAGGTTGATCTAATTTTTAAGTGTAGAGCAGGCTTGAGCAATCAATGTACTATTAAAATACTGAACCAATAATAAATAATAACTCAGTGATTGGTTAGCTGCATGAAGGCTGCATTGTCTCCTTCATCTCTGTCCTGACCTCAGGCGGTGTTTCCTGTGCATTGTGGGGAGTTTGTAGAGTTTATCCCCAGGCCCAGGGACCATACTTGTACAGCACATTTGGCCCTGTCCCTGTCATGAGATTGACAGCGCGGCTCTAGGCATTTCCACACCCAGCTCTGGGCCTCAACAACCAGCGATGGCAGCAATACGTGCCTCCCACAGGCTGCATCCATGCCCCTGATACAAGGACATGCCGTGTGTGTGTCACTGGGTGGCTGGCCCTTTAAGGGGAGACAGACCTGCAGTCCACCTGTGACAAAGTGAATTCACCTCTCCAGGTGGGGAGACTGAAAGTCATGTGACCACTGGGTCAGCTGACCCAATCAGGAAGAGGTCTGGAGAGAGAAAGGGCTGAAAAGACACCAGCAGGAGAGAGCTGGCCTTAGCTAGCAGGAAGATGGAGAGAAATGGAGCAGGCTGGTTGGAGGAGCTGGGGAGGGGAAAGTAGGATGAATAGCACAGAAGTCATGCTAGACAGTCAGAGTGAAGCAGCCAGGAATGAAGACTGGGTGCAAATTAGAAAAAAGAACAGAACTTTCTGAATCAGAAGAAGCACTCAGAAAGGGAACTCTAGGGTGGAAAACCAAAATACTGTAATTGTTAAATTGCTGAGGAAGAAAGGAAAGATAGGAGCTATTAATCCCTTGAAACTGGGATTAGGAAAAGTATTGGAGGTCTGTCAAAAGCTAGCAGATTATAGGGTGGAGATTTCACAGGTGGAGTGTACCAATAAAGAACAGGCTGAAAAACTGCTTAACATTACAAGTCTAGGGAAAATAAAAGTAGATTGCTAGCCACCCAGATTTATGATGGAAACAAGAGAGATAATATAAGGGATCACACTGGAAGTGACTGAAGATGAAATTTAAAAAGTACAGGTGGGGAACAGGTCACAGGTGTGATTCATTTAGTGATTAATTAGTAGGGGGGGGGGGAAGATAACAAGCCATCCACAGCTGTGCAAATAGCATTTAGAGGATGTGCTTTACTTGGCAACGGTAAAGCTAGGGTCTCAGATGGTTTGGCCTAAACCACCCTTTCAGACGTTATAAGTGCCACAAGTTTGAGCATGTGGTAAATGTATGTAGAAGAAACACAAAGTGGGCAGATGTGGAGAGGAGTAATCGTATGAAAGCTGTGCAGAAGCAGAGCTAACATGTAGCAGCTGTGGGGACAAGCTCAATACAGCTTCTGGAGGATATGTGGTAGCTAAACAGGCTAGGGAGCGGCAAAGGACAAGGTATCTTCTGCAGAAACTGCTAAAAGGCATTCAGAATGACAGCTGGGAAAGGAGGTGAAAACCAATAAGGATAGCTCAGTAGTTTGAGCATTGGCCTGCTAAACCCAGGGTTGTGAGCTCAATCCTTGAGGGGGCCATTTAGGGACCTGGGGCAAAAAAATTAGTTGGGGATTGGTCCTGCTTTGAGCAGGGGGTTGGACTAGATGACCTCCTGAGGTCTCTTCTAACCCTGATAGTCTATGATTCTAAGGTACCATTGCTACAATATAATGTTACAAAGGATGTAATAAATAATATAAGAGAAATAGGGGAAACATTTTATTTGTATAGAAAGATAAATTTATAGCATTTATAGAAATAAATTGCACTTCACAAGCAGGAAAGAGACTGGAAAAAAACTAAAGATGACAATGAAAGCAGCAAAAAAAAGTATTGGCATGTTAGTAATTTGGCAACAGAGCACATTCATGCGATTTTGAGTGAGGACAATACTGCAGTTTAACAAATATGGTCCAAAAATGTATTTGAATGTGGGAAGCCTAATAGCCCATGATCGGGAACTAAAGAAGACTATTTTTGAAATAAAAACGAGTCCTTGTGGCACCTTAGAGACTAACAAATTTATTTGGGCATAAGCTTTTGTGGGCTAAAACCCACTTCATCAGATGCATGGAGTGAAAAACACAAAGCAGTATAAATATTACAGCACATGAAAAGAGGGAGTTGCCTTTCCAAGTGGAGGTCAAACCTGATCCTGTCAGTACACAGGAAGTGTGATTAACAGAAAAGCTGTTTAAAGTCCCATGATATAGTACAGTCAGATAAGATAGAGAAATATGAAGGAGTGGGGGCATGTACATTTATAAAGGAAACTCTAAGATGTTGACATTAATGTAAAGCTGAGTTTTTGAGCATACTGCTATTGGGATTCCAATGCAGAATAAAAATACCTCTGTATGGATCTGTGATGTCTATAACCCCTGTAAAGATGTGGAGAGCTCAAAATGAAAAGGGTCCATGTGTTTTATGTGGTGATTTGAATAGCCGGAATGAGGAAGTGAGAAATCTGACCGCAATAGCAAATGTTTGGAACAGTTTGTTGATTAGCATTATCTGGTGCTACTAATTAACCAGCTAAGTTTACCTCTGGTGCTGGTTCCTTTTCCTGTTGGGATCTGGGAATTGCAACAAGCAATATAGTAATAAATGTAGTTGGGAAATTTACAAGGAAGAGGGAATGAGAAGTGATCATTTCCCTTGGCTTGTTATATGGCACGGAAAGGGTGATGTTGAAGACATTGGAGGAACTCCTATTTGGAATTTTAAAAGGGCTGATTGGAAGGTTTTTTCGGGAGTAAGTGTGATCAGTGTTTGAGCAACAAGTGTATAAGGGATAATATGGAGCAGGGGTTCCCAAACTTTTTACTTCACATGGCCCCGCCGCGACTGGAAGCAAGGGCCAGAAGCAGGAAGGCCATGGCCAGGTGCGGAACCATGGCAGAGTCAAGAGCCCGGGGCCACAGTTGGGGGCAGGTCTGTGGCCGGGGGATGAAGCTGGGGCTGCTGTCAGGGCTTGAGGCTGGGGCTGGTGCCAGGAGTGGAGAACCGGGGAACCGGCCAGGGCTGTAGCTGGGGGTGAGGCCAGAAGTGGAGCTGCAGGGCCATGACAGGGAGTGGAGTCGGGGTCAGAGTAGAGCTGGGGCCAGAGCAGGGCTGGGTGGCGCTCCCTCCCCACCCCATATGGGGGCTGGCCTGGGCCCTGCCGCATCCACCCCCCCAAATGTTCTTCCGCACCCTGGCAAGGAGGGCATACCCCTCAGTTTAGGATCCGCTGATATAGAGGAATTTAGTGATACTTTAATAAAGGGAATTATGGTAGCAGCCAAAGTAGCTATTTGTAAGCTATTGAATTGCCCTAAAATCAGAAACCTGGTTCCATAGTGGAATGAAGAATGTTAGACTGCAATTAAAAAAAAAAAAAAGAAGAAGAAAAAGCATATAGAAAAGCGAAAACCCCCACAGACAGTGAGGACTTCATGAAATCTAAAAGCAATAAGGCAGTGGTACCAGAGAGTTAAGAGGACTAGAAAAGCAAGTGAGAAGAAATATTGTGGGGAAATAAATCAAGATACCAAGGTTTCAGAGCCAGTTCAGAGAATGAATGGAACATGGATCAATAACAATTTTATCCCTGCTCTTATTGAAGAAAATGAAGTTACCAGTTCAAACCAAAGGAAAAGCAAAAATCCCAGCAGAAGTGTTCTGGAAAGTTAGTAATGATAATCAAAGTCCAGGTTTTTTCCTGGTGGGACAGAAGGAGGGAAGGAATTCCACTGAAGAAAATTGTGAGAGCTAAATGGTTGGGGAAAGAGGAGTAATGGACTGACTGCAATCTTCAGTATGCAGGAACTCAAAAAAGCCATAGATAAAAGCGAAATCACAGCCTCAGGAGTATACGTAAAATAATGATTTAAACCCCCTTCAGGTAGGTATTTAATGAGAAGCTCGTTGTGTACCTGGAAAAATGAAATCCGAAATAATATGCAATGTGACTTTAGGGCGGGGAGACTATTGTAAGATTAGAAACAGAAATACAAAACCGTGTGAGGAACAAAGTGTATGGTGACTGTTGTTGATGTTGAAATAGCAGAGGGTATGTTATGAAGAGAGGGTTTATTTTGTAGGTTGGCCGTGATAAGGATAAAAGGAAGAATGTTCTGTTGGATAAGAGATTTTTTTGAGTAAGAAGACCATACAGGGAAGCAGGGAAAGTCTTGAGTATCTATAGGATTGCCAGTGCCACTCTACAGGGGAGTATTATCAGCCCTACCTTGCTTAACATTGATACACGATCTCCCCAAAAGTGTAAGGACACAAATAGGCATGACCTTATTTGCGGATGATTGTGCTCTATGGGTTAAAGACAGGAGAATTAAAGTGGCTTGAGAGAGTCTCAATGAAGTGCTTGTGGGGGGGTCACAGGCTGGGGAGAGGCTTGTGGGTTTAAACGTTTGATTGCTAAAACAAAGGGAATGATCTTCACTAGAAAAAACATTCAAGAGGAGTGTAGTTTATACCTCTGTGGAGAATGTGTGTGTTAACAGTGTTAAAGTTCTGAGTGTACTGTTCGATAATAAACTTATCCCGAAGAGCCATATAGAAAATATCACAAACAAATATAAAAGGTAGGATTCATCTACTTCAGTGGTTCTCAAACTGTGGGTCGGGACCCCAAAGTGGATCATGACCCCATTTTAATGGGGTTGCCAGGGCTGGCTTAGATTTGCTGGAGCCTGAGGCCAAAGCTAAAGCCTGAGCCCCGCTGCCCAGGGCCAAAGCCCGAGGGCTTCGGCCCTGGGTGGCGGGACTCAGGTTACAGGCCCTCTGCCTGGGGCTGAAGCCCTTGGGCTTTGGCTTTGGCCCCTCACACAGAGTGGCAGGGCTCAGGTGGGCTCAGGCTTCAGTCCCCCCCGCCTGGGGTCGTGTGGTAATTTTTGTCAGAAGGGGGTCGTGGTGCAATGAAGTTTGAGAACTCCTGATTCTACTTAGAAGTATTGCTGGGATTAATTGGGGGGCAGATTGGAAAGTGCTGATGATGCTGTACAGCGCATTGGTAAGAGCAGTCCTAGATTATGGGTGTCCAGCCTTTAGTTCCGCATCCAGATCAGATCTTAAAAAGTTAGTCAATTCAAGCCCAAGCCCTATGAACTGCACGTGATTCACTTCTTACGATGCTGCAGTGTATAATGCACATTACTACAGGGAAGTGCCTATACATTTAAGAATGAAAATGTTATATTTGACGTTCGGAGCTGAAATTAAGGGAAAATGGTACCGATAAGAACACTGGACAAGTCCATGAGGAATGTTGGAATTAAGCAGATTAATTGCAGTCTGATCCAATATGCTCTTAAAGTTAAAATGTGGGTAAAAGAGTTCAGTGAAAAGGAAGGACTAGAAGAGATTAAAATCTTTAGTCATGGTGCAGTACATTATACCTGGAAAACAGTCTCTTTGGATGAGGATTTAGAATTACATAATAAAATAACAGGGGCGAAAGAGTCATCCTCTGATAGACAAAGTTTGAGTTTCGATATGGTAAATGGAGTCACCATTGATGAATATATAATGACAGATCTAACAATGAAAAAAACAGATTGAGTGGAGGCAGCCTTTTGCAGTCTTTCCTCTGAGATTGGAGTTAAGAAATCTAAAAGAAGGCTGGGAGGCAGGGAATTCACAGTAATGGTTTCTCGGTGGTGGAATGTGTGGATGGAAAAGATGACTGGAAGGCCCACCTGGGCTGTGTCCAGAGCCTGACACAAAGGCAGTCTTCTTGCAGTGGCCCACCCACAACAGGAAAAAATCGAGTCATGTCAGGGTTTGAACCCTAGAGGAGGCCTGAGCACAGTGCACAGAGCAAGGTGTGCGCTTACTGTTGCCACTTTGGCCTGAGTTGTCAGCCAATATGTGGGGCCTTGTCAGGGTGTGTCCATGATGAGGAGAAATGTCTGATCTGAGTCAGCTATTTCTTTGGTGCAATCCTGTTTATTTGCCAAGAATGGAGACACAGTCCTGTTTCCCTGAGCACAGCAGAAACAAACAGGCAAGTTTCCTTGCTCTCAATTTCCAAGTCTGCCACTCCAATCAGTTCTGTGCCCTAAAAGCTCTGTCTCTGCCCTCTCCCAGCTGCTTCTCCCTGTCTATTGTCTTTCTCCCCCCCTCTCTCTCTCAGCTTGCCAAACCATCTCTTAGCCCCTGCGTTTGCAATCAGGAAACATTTCAGTGAATGTCGCTTAGTCTCTGATCAGAGAGCTTGCCATATGGCCTTGTGCCTTTGGACAGTGGCTTCTATTGTTTCTGGCTGTCACTATATAAAGAGGCTTAATTGCTCCTTCCACTTAATCCTTCAGCTACTCCAAAAAGGGAGAAATGCCAGCGGTTCCATGAAGTCCACTAGGCACTTCGCTATTCCTATTGAACTTACATGGAAGATGCTCAGATGCTGCGGTGATGGGCAGCAGTATAAAACCCTATGAGAGAGAGCAGTACCGCCGAGGCTGTAACTGAAAGAGATGACCCTAGGTGATTCCCTTTCATTGGGACAGGAATCACTTGCCAAGGGTTGGAAGGGTTTTCTAGCAACTTGGGCACTGGACTGGCATATAAGAAACCAGGGATAGCCACATCCTTCCTCTCACATACCCTGCCATGTTTCCCAGTTCCCCATTTGTAACTTGTCCTCCCTAGCTGACAGGAGAGCTGGGAGGACAAGTGTCACCAATGGTTGTGAGGTCTCAGCTACTACAGGCCAGGGCTGCACCCAGGTTTTTGTGGGCCTGGGCAAAGTCTGAAATTGAGGACCCCTCCCAACCTTTCAAGAAAAATACCACTCGGGGAGGCCTTTGGGGACCAGAGGTTGGGGGATGAGCCCACCCCATGCTCACCCTGCAGCAGCAGCTGGTATCCTGCAGGGCTGGACCCAGCTCTCCACTCTGGGAGGTGTAACCTGGCAGACAGCAGCGCAGCACCCCTTGGGCCAAACCTGAGTGGCACTATGACCTTGTGTACCAGGCTGCAATGCAACTCAGTTTGGGGGGCCCTGTCATGGGACAAACTGCCCCTTTTGCTGCCTGCAGGCGGTCCTGCGACAGGCCGTTAAAGTATCTAGCTAGATACACCAACTGCGCACAGGACCGAGAGGAGAGCCTGGCAGAGGTGTCTTCACCACAACTTTAGCAGGAACCTCCAAAATCCGCCTGTCCTCAGTTTTATTCCCCACAGGGATAGGGTAACTTCTGCAGCATGTGCAAGCCAGCCTTCAGGGAGATGGTGCTACTGAGGTGTGATTAGTCAAACGAGTGACATGTACAAACAGGAAAGATAAATAACAGAGGCCAACAGCAGGATAAGGCCACAGGAAAAAGCTATGAATGTCATTCCAGAGTTCCTCCTCAGGTTGTTAATTGGCAAAGGTGTGTGTGTGTGTGTGTGTGTGTGTGAGGGTGGGGGGTGTCAGGGCAGGAACAGCAGGGGGCTGAGGGTCAGGCATGAGGGGCACCAGCAGACTTGTGTGGGATCTCAGGACTGTGAATCAGAACAGGGGGGCACTGGCAGGGCTGCTGGGAAGAGCTTGTTGGGAATTTTTTGATGAAACATTGCTTTTGGTGGGAAAATGCTGATTTGTCGAAACCAAAATGTTTGGCAATTTTAGTGAGACTTTCAGCAGGAAAGGGTTCTCTGAGCTGGGATGGAATCGCTGGGCAAAACCAGAGAGAGCGAGAGAGAGAGAGAGAGGGCCCCACCCATGAACAGCCCTGGTGGGCAGGGCACGCACTTGAGACATGGAAGTCTAATATTCAAATTTTTGACTTATTCAAGCCAAGGACTTCCCGTGTATCCCAGATGAGTGTCCCAATCCCCAGTTGATTCTGCAGTGTCTCTGCCCCGTGGAAGCTGTTCCATCTTGCGTAGCTACTTAAATATTTACTGGAGAAAGGGAAGGATGCGTGTTCAAATCCTATCTGAGCTAAGTGCCCAGGTTAGGGTTATGCCAGGAGGAGGAGGAATTTTCTTTTTCTTGTTCTTGACTGACAAAACTTTGCAAGGCCTTCAGCCTGATGCAGAAGGGGAACATTTTGGAAACTTTTTTATAGGACGGGAAAAGTAAATCCCACCCAGCTATAGTGTGTGTGCGTGTCGAGGGGGAGCCCTGGCTTGGAAGCTCAGCAAATCTCAAAACTGAGCTGCATCCGTGTAGTTGATGTGTGAGGGAGAGCATGTCCAGGGCTGGAATGGCAGGGGTGTCGCAGCTCAGGACTGAGGGGCATGGATATGGCTGCACAAGGATAGAGGTGGAATGGCAGGCTTGCTGTGTGGCAAGGTGGAGCTGGGAGAGAGACGGGAGCATGGAAGGGCATTAGGAGAGCGCAGTGCATGTGGGCAGAGTAGAATGGAATAGTAGGAGGGCTGCATGGCACTATAGGGGCATGTTAATAGAACTGTGTGTGCGTATGGAGGGGGGAGCCCAGAGCTGGGGATAGCAGGGGCTGCGGGATGGGATGAATGCACATTTCAAGTGACAGTGATGGTCTGCTGCTCCCTTCCATCACTGGCACATACGGGTCACATCCAGAGCCAGCGAACTCCTGAGTGGATGAGTCTGTGGAGGGGATGTGGAGTCTCCTGTGGAAGATGACAGCACCATGGGGACGGGAAAGGCTGGGAAGGATCTGGTGTGTGTACCTCTTTAAGAGCCCCCTTCCCCAGCAGGAGGTAACTACCAGCTGCTGTTTGACCTCCCACCTTCTTCACATCCAAACACAATATTTGCGGTGACCTCGGACCTCCTCCTCATGTTCGGAAGCTGGGTTGAGTCCACAATGGGAATAACAACTTTAAAATAGCAATCAGCCACTCTTCCTCCCATCCTTCCTCCCCTAGCTGCCTTTTATGGCTTTCCTGCTACGCTAGGCTGGACCTGGGCAATCCTAATCCCTGGTGACCATCGTCTCCAGGGCTGGATCACAACAGCCATCCGTCTAGCTGGGAATAGAGCTAATTGAAACATTTCCCCTGAAACAGTTTGGGAAACGCCATTTCAACAACGTTGCCTTATTTTGCAAAATTGTAATGATTTCTACGGCTTCTCATTTTGGAAAAGAAATTGGGGGGGAGGAAAAAAGTTTAGACAGTCCCATTTTTCCTTTGTTTGAAATGCAAAGTTTCCATTTTTTTCAGAATTTTTTGTGTGTGTAGAACTTTGTTCTCTATAAAAATCATTTAAAAAAATTCAACATGGTCAACATCTAAACATGTTTTGAATTTATCGAAATAACATTTTTGGATTGATCCCATATGATCCCATATTTTTTTAATAAAAAAATCCGAATTTTGACTCTTCATCCCTGTTGGGGATGAAGAAACTCAAAATCTAAAATATTATTTGCTGGATGGGAAATCAGTTTTCCAATCAGCTCCAGCTGGGAATCCAGTGGCCAGTGCCAGCTGCCTCAGAGAAAGGCGCTAGTGCCTTACTGGAATAACCTACCCCAATTGATGATTATTCCTAGCCTCAGGAAGTAAGTGACTGATCTACATCTTGAAGCATGAGGGTTCATATCCCTGGTACATTTTCAGCCTATCATAACCATGGATGTTTCCATATACATTTCCAGTCCTTTTTATTTCCATATAAATGTCTGTCCTAAGGTCTTTGCTGCATGTGATATCATGTGGCAAGGAGTTCCACAGGGTAATCACATGTTGTGTTACAAAACAAAAATCCTTTGGTCTGTGTTTCTCCTTAATTTCTCTTTGTATCCTTTTAGGATGGCGGCTTGTCCAAATGGGAATGAATGAGGTTCAGCTGTGATCGTAACATAGACCAATGGATGATCTTTCCCCAGGAATCCCTCATTGGGGTTCATTACAACCTCTCCTAATTTGCCTCTCTCCCACCAGTCCTATTCACCTCCTCTTTTTCCCATTGTTGCTGTATGTTGATTTCTATCTCCCACTCGCCCCTATCCACACCCAGGAGCGATGCCCCACAACAGCCACAGATTCCTATGGATGGTAGTGAAGCAGGGCTAGAGGAGGCTTTTGCCCCATGTTGGGTTGTCAGCAGCTGACATGACAGTGAGCCGTATGTCCCAGTTCCCTGCCATGCCAGTGTCTGTCTCCTTGGCCTGATTCCCTCCAGACCAGCCAAGGCCAGGAGTCACTGCCATAGGAATAACAGGAAGTGTCGGTAGGAGGAAAGACCAGAGTAAACACTCTTAATGTCTTCTGCAGGCTTTGGTTTTTTCCCTCCCCTATCGCCGCAAAGGGATTGTCCCTTCCTGCTACCCATCCCTGGGGGAGCCTCAGTCAAGGAGGGTGTCTGGGCACGAAGGGACATGCACTGTAAGGCAAAGCCACTCCTCTATCCCGGTTGCACGCAGTCCGGTGCCCTCACATAGCAGCATGGGCTTCCCCGAGCACCCCGTCACACAGACAGCTGGGCGTGCATGTGTCCAGCTGCAGGGGGGGCCTGCATTCATACCTATACACAAAATCACGCACACCCACAGTGGACATGCACTCTGTTGCCTGCGTGTACACACGCACACTGAATGTGTGCGCACACGGCCCACCATCGCAGACAAACACACAAACGCTTTCTTATGGACCTACCTATTCTCTTGAATGACTGCCCATCCAGCAGCGTATGCTGCACATTTACTTTGACCACATACCCAAGCACACAAAATCATGCATGCCCATGCCAGAGATTTGGTTGCATTGATGTAAACAAACACACGCACGCACACACACTTCAAATCTCAGACACCCTGGCCAACAGGCACAAACACACTCTCCTGTATACACATGTGCACACACACGTACCCTCTACACACTCTTGCACACCCTGTAGTCATACACAAATGTAGCAGCCACCCTCCTGCTTGCTTTGTCTTGCACACAATCAAGCAGACCCACACTTACAAAAATACCCCATAGCTCTTGTATGGCACTTTTCATCAGTAAATCTCCAAGCGCTTTACCAAGGCAGTCAGTATGATCCCCATTTTACAGAGGGGGAAACTGAGGCATGGAGCAGGGAGGTCATTTGGCCAAGTGAACACAGCAGGTGAGGGGCAGAGTGGGGAATAGAACACATATGCACACACACTCCCTCCCCTCTCCCCCCATACACACATGCCCCGTGTGTGTCTCTCTCTCTCTCTCAACCCCGGCCTCTATTTTGTTCCTTCCTGAGCTCCTGCTCACACCCACACTCAGTTAAACTGTTCACTCTTTATTATTAATATACATTTATGAAAAAATTCTCACAGTTACAAAAGTTCACGTTTATAAAATCTCCATAGAAAGATTTTCATCTTTCCCCCTCCCCGAACACAGACACTCAGCATGGCACAGGACAGCTACTGCGAGAGGAGTGAATAGAAGGAAGAGAAAGCCCCAGCTAAGCAGAGCACTCCCAGTCCAGCTCAAGCACCATATGGGACGTGGCTTTTATCAAAGGCCTCGTTTCTCTAGCTCCGCCCACAGCTTCCCCGTTGTCTACTGCAAGACTGGGATATCCCAGTTCTGAGGATTTGCTCTGCTGATCCCTCATACGCATCACAAGCAGAGGCCCAGTGAAGGTCTGGCGAAAGAAAGGGCTAGTACAGTACAATGGCTTGTATAGCTATACTGGCACAGCTCCCTTGTGGAGACTTGACACATACTAGCAAAAAGAATTGTGCCGACATAGGAACACCACCTCCCTGAGGGCACGTCTTCACTACCCGCCGGATCGGCGGGTAGCAATCGATCTATTGGGGATCGACTTATCGCGTCTAGTGAAGACGCGATAAAATCGATCCCTGATCGCTCTGCCGTCGACTCCGGAAATCCACCGCGGCAAGAGGCGGAAGCGGAGTCGACGGCGGCGCGGCAGCGGTCGACTAGCTGCCGTCCTCCTAGCCAGGTAAGTCGACCTAAAATACGCAACTTCAGCTACGCTATTCATGTAGCTGAAGTTGCGTATCTTAGGTCGACCCCCCCCGTAGTGTAGACCTAGCCTCAATGTCATAAGCTAAACTGGCAAATGCTCTCTCTTGCTTGTACAGGCTGAGTCTATACAGGAGTGGGATGGGGGGATATGAAGGTGTAATTATGTCAGTGAGGGGTGTGATTTTTTTTTTTCTTCACACTCCTAGCCAACACTGCTGTGCTGCCAAAATTTTGTAGCGTAGACTTGGCTCGGGGTTCCCTCTGAACAGAAAAATGATCAAAAATTTTTTGGACGGGGAATTCATTTTCATTCCATGGGTTTCAATTTTTTTGGCAACATTTTTCTTATAAAATCTTTTGTTTTTCCTTTCTTTTTACTCTCCCCCCACCCCCTGTTTTCCCTCCTTTTCTTCGCTTTTTTCCCCACTGAAGAAAGGTGGGAGGGAAAAGAGGAGAAAGGGAGGGATAAAAAGGAAAAATAAAATAAAAATTCAACTCTTGGGTTTTTTGAGAACAATGCAAAATTTTGAAATCAAATACATTTTTGTAGAGAATGTTTGGTTCGAAAAATGTTTTTGATTTTGATTTCTTTCGTCTTTAAAAAAAACCAAAAAACTTTCCCCTTCTTTTGCCACTGAAAAAGAGGAGGAAGAAGGAAGCAAAAAGGATAAAAGAAGGAAAAACTTTTTTAAAATGTCTATTAGATTTCTTTGAAAATAATAGAAAATTTTGGAAAAAAATATATTAAATTTGTAGAGCAATTTAGGGGTTTGAAATTTTTTCATTTCTTCAGTGTGTGGGTTTTTAAGGTTTTTTCTCTCTCCCTCTCCCTTTTTTGATTTTTACCACTGAAAAATTGGGGGAAAAGAGGGAGAAAAAAGAAAACACCTGAAATCAAAATGGTCTTGTTTTCAGGTTGAATGACAATAATAAGAAATTAACAGATTAAAAATAATGAAAATATTTCTTTTTGCAACAAAGGCCATTTTTTGGATGCAAAAGGTTTGTTTAAAAATAAAAGACAACCAGGTTTTTCCCCAAGGTCTGCCAGCAATTCCCTCAGTGGTGAGGGTCTTGACTCTCTAGTGCTGTCATGTGGCAAAAACATCAAAGACTCCCCTTGACATTGGGCATTGGGGCCTAGGCCCTTTCAGAATTCAAGAGGCATGAAAAAAATATCCCTTGTGTTCTGGCTCATCTGATTCTGCATTTGGACTGGAGGAGCCCTCAGACACAGTAGCCAGGGAGTGACAGCAGGAGGCATGCAAGGGGCTGGATCTGCTCCTTCCCTCAGCCAGGGGCTGATTCTCTGAGCTTGGCACACGTTAAACCACACACACAAAATGTACATGCAATGAACACACAGGAAAAAATGAAGCTCAAGGTACAGGTCTACTCTGGAAAGTGTCTCTGTGCAAATTGCCGTATGGGTGGGGAGGGCAGGTCTGTGTTTATCATTTCAAGGCGAGGATGTGTCACATGCTCAGTTTATAAGCTCTTTGACTACCAGCTCCGCAAGCTCAGCCTCTCTAAGATCTAAGAGTCAAGCTGGGAGCTTTTCATTTTCTTTGCCCTCACTCCAGAGTTCATCCACTGGCTCCCTCAATCTCTTCTTGGATCAATGGGCGCTCTCCAGGATTCCCTGCTCCATGTTCCCCCTTTGGATCTCTTTCATTGTCCATCTCAGCCTCCTCTCATCCTTGCACCTTTCATCTGTCCTGCATTACTTGTTGACTTCTGTTTCTTTGGAACCCATTCCCCCTTCTTCTGGAACTTTGCTAGTTCTGCGAGGAGGTCCTACCCTTCCCTCAGAGGCCACATGGGACTGGCTTCTTCACATGTCCGGGAAGTGGGGAAGATCCTGTGGACCATATGACTCTGACTTCTGAGCCATTCCCACTGCCGTCAAGGGTTTTACTAAATATGGGTTCAATTCCCTCCTCTGCCAGTCAAGTCCTCTTTGATGTTGGGCAAATCACTTAAACTTCTGGTGCCTTAGCTTCCCACCCATAGCACTTCCTAGCCTCACGGGGATGTTGTGAAGTACATTAAAGATTGTGAGGTTCTCAGGTACTACAGTAACGGGGCAGATAAGTATCTAAACATAGAGCCGTATAAGCAATGCCTGTTCAACTTGGGGCTCTGTCCCCCTCTGGTGGTGACTAGGCTAATTAGAGATTGATGGGGCTGCTATAAATGGGGTGGCTAAGCGAGTTGGAAGGAGATGATCCAGAGTTCCCTGGTTTGACCCCCACTACCGACCACCCACCCAGCATGTCTGCATTACCAAAGTAAGTTGTTAATTCCTTTGTGGAGCGGAATCCATCGTGCAGTGACTTTGCACAGCCAAAGTTTATTGTAGCGACTAAAGTTGGCTGATTTGATGCACCTAGGGGACAGATCTACTGAGTCAGAAGGTGTCATTCTCACATTGTCATTTTCCAGAGTAGAAGTGCATTTTTAAGACGTGTAGGAAATCTATTAAGGGGGCTTAAGGCTAGGGGAGGGCAAATGATTCTGATGAGGAAACTGCTACATTACCTGTGTGCTCTTTCCAGTTCTTGACAGCTAGATGACCGGAACCTTTGTGGACCTGGGTTTATGTGCGAATGACAATGGAATGTAAATCTACCCTGTGATTAAAGGCTTCTCATTTCTTAGCCCTGTTTGGATCAGCTGCAGCGAGTTCTGCCATCCACGTAAAAACCAACTCCTTAAAGGGATCTGTCCCACATGGACAGATTTTTGCCTCCTTACTTTCCGGTGGTGGCAAGACCGAAGGACATAATCTGGAAAGCTCTGGTGGCATTTGGCATTGGGTTTGGTCCTAGTTCTATGCAAAAATAAAAAATATACAAGTGTCAAAATACATTGGCTATACAACAGAGCACACAGAGTTCTCTAAGACATGGTTATAGGCTGAAAAGGTTGCTCTTTCATTGGCTATAGTGTCCTTTATTTGCATTGTCTTTCCGAAAGAAAAGTTACATCCAACTTTGCCAGTGGCAGCTGATGTTGGGTGGAGCTAGTCCCAAAAATGAGCCATTGTCCCCAAATGCTCTTGGTCGCGTCGATCCAGTTCTTAGATAAGTTACTGGGGAGTGGCTGCGGGTGCTGGGGTTAGCATGGCAGGAGCTGGGCATCGTGGGTTCTCCCCCCGCCTATGCCCATGTGGCCTTCGGAAAGTCATGCCAATCGCTCAGTACCTCAGTTTCCGCATCTGTAATGCGAGGCTAATAACCACTTACCCACTGCGGAGGGATGGGTTGGGGCGCTAATGCCAGATGCTCAAGGCATGTGGCGACAGACGGACTAAACGGAGCAGTTGCTAGGGCAGAGCAGATGGTCTCTCGCTTTCTTTTTAAAAGCATGTTTGTTTTTCAATCTGTGATTTTAATGTCCACAATGGGGAGAAATAGCGCGCTCCAGCTAGAGCTACTTGGGTAGCACCAGGACAGAGTAGCCCCTCGCACTGTCCTAGCACTTTATAACCTGACCGGCAGCACCACCTGCTGTTCCAGCCCTGAGACTGCACCATAATCCTCCTCTGGGGCATAGCTTTCTAGTCGAGTCCTAGGCCCTGCTCATGCCCCTCAGTGTTAGTCTGCAGCCCCCCTGCTCTGCCAAGTTCTCCACCCCCTGCTCTGCCAACACCCCTTAATCCCAACTGCACCCTGCCTGCTATTCCAGTGCTCTGGGCTTCCCCCACAGCTCTGCTAATCCCGTTCTATCCTGACCTATAGTCCCCCTGCTATTCCACTCCTGGGCTTCCCGTTCACACACTGCTCTGGTGATGCCCATTAGGCCTGACCTGCAGCCCTCTGCTGTCCCAGCGCTGGTCTCCCCCCAACCCTCAGCTTTGCTGATACCTCTCATCCACAGCTCTGTTAATGTGCCTCAATCCCAACCCACGGCCCCCCTGCTGTCCCAGCCTTGGGGTCCCCCACCAGTTCTGCTGACATCCTTCAGTCCTAACCCACAGCCTCCCTGTTACTCCATCTCACACTTCCCCCTCAGGTTTGCCAGTACACCTCACCCCTGCCCTGACCCTTAGTCTTGAGCGACAGACCAAGTTCAAACTCTAGAGTCCCCCTGACCTATTGACTTCTCAACTCCGCATCTAGAGAACCATGCACAGGCAGATCTCCCTCAACACCAATGGCCATCTAGCCAAGGACCAATTAGAAAACAGCAGACCCTTGCTCTGACATCTCCTCCAACCATACAATGGTACGTCTCAGTGGTGGGGCCATTCCTCAGAGTTAAACCTGCCTCTCTGGCCCTCAGAGATGCCATGTCTCAGGCCTCGTATTAGTACTACAACTCTGGATACCACAGTGTCCCTGGCCACAGTCCCTACAGCCACAAACAGAACTGATGGGCTGTAGCTGTCCAACCCTGGAGAGCTACAGCTGTTGCAAATCCACTTGACGTTTGCCATATATATTCCCTTCCCCCGCCCAACTCCTCGTTTTAGGCTGCTAGGGAGATGTGGTGCAAGAGCTGGCACAGAAGGGGGTGCATGTGCGGAGGTGGATATTGCGTCTGAGTGCGCAGGACGTGGTGAAGAGGAGAACTGGCGACTGACGTGGGTTGTGGCAGCCCATCCGTGTTGTGCGTGGCGTTGGGCCTTGGCTCGTTGGCTGTCTCCAATGCCGCCGGCAGTGTGAAGAGGCTAGTACAAGGCACGGCTAGATCTGCTTGCCTCACAGGCCTTGCCCCGCTGGGCACAGCGGCTGGGGGATCAGAAGGGACTGGGAACAGAGATGAGTTAGTATCTCCAGCCGGCTGCAGCTGCGGATAGAGGATGGAGCAGCTTGTGACAGCACCGGGCATGAATCGTGGTGGAGCACAGCCAGCCAGCCCCAGCTCTCAATGGCATCTCCCCAGCCGTTGGGGGAAGGGCACTGTGGCCAGGACCGTGCACCTATATTTCCTCATCCTCGCTGGCCTTGCTCCAGCGGTGACAGCAGTTGGCAGTGATGCCCAGCAGGAAATTGGTGGCCACGGAGGCAATAGAGACCACGAAGCCCACGAAGGCAATGAAGAGATAATCGTCCAACGTCAAGGTCAAGTGGCAGGCCTTAAAACTCTCCTCTGTCAGTGAGAACAAGGGGGCTCCCTCCACCTCGGGTGGGGCACGGCACTCAGCCAGCTGGGAATCTGCAATGAGAAACAGGTAGATGAGAGAAAGGAGAACGTCCTATACACAGGAAGTATCCCTTTACCCCACACAGGTAACATTGGCTTTAGCAGGTCCAATATCCATCTGTTCCCAGCTCTGATGCAAACTCATTGTGTGACCTTGGGCAAGTCACTTAGCCTCTCGGTGTCTCAGTTTCACCGTCGGTAAAAGGAGGCTAATAACATTCACCTACTTCTGTAAAGGGCTTTGAGATCTTTGAATGAAAGGCACAAAGTATGCCAGTCATAACCCTCCATCATGATGTCACAACATGTCACCAGTAACCACGGCTGTGACACTGTGTTGCAGTGTAACGTCACCATGGGGCAGCATTGAAAGCTGAGATCTTGCCAAACCCCCATGTGACATGAGGTCATGGAACAAAACCCAGCTCAACATCACCATGATGCAACTCAAGGGTGATCACGTTAGGACACGGCACCCTCATAATGTCACTCTCCAATATGTCCATTCAATTTTGGTGCTTCCAGGTTTTGGGTGCTCAACTTGAGATACATGGGGCCTGGTTTTCCACCTCCATCTCTGCTTGAATTCCATGAGAACTGCAGTGTCCATTGCCTCTGAAAATCAGGGACACAAACTGGGCATCCAAAATTGGAGATGCTCCAAATTATTGGGTGTTTGGGGATAATTTTGGCCCTGGTGCCATGATACTAGGCAGACGGGTGCAAAACTGATGGAGGTAGATAAATTCACTAGAACTACAATGTCACGACAGTATGTCCCCTTTGCACAATGCATTCCCATCACCAGCCTCCAAATGGCATAATGGACTAGATGACCTCCTGAGGTCCCTTCCAACCCTGATATTCTACGATTCCATGAGACAAGGTCACCAGATAATGATGTTTCATCAGACTGAAGTGTGTTATTATCCTGAAGTCCTCCACGTGGGGAAATCTTATCCAATGTAGGATAGGAGAGAGCCCTACACGGCAATCACTGCTGTTATTCACTCAAAGGGCTCACTGGAGAATGCAATGAGGATCAGCAGTGCTAGGGGACCCTCAGACCTGAGAGAGGGTGTTCAGATGGAGTCAGGGTCTACTGCAGCTGCAGGAACTCCAGGAAGACTATCCCCTCCCACCACAGCTCCTGCAGTCGGCAGCTTGTGTGATCAGCAACAAGGGCAGGAACTAACTAATAACACAAGAATCAAAAGAGGGCAGGAGGACAGGGAGGAAATGCAGATTTATGGGGTCCCATTGCTGACTGTGGATCTGCCATTGCAAAGACAGAGATAGACAAAGCCACACCTACAAGACCCAGTGGGTTCAAGCAGAGTCCATTCCCACCCAGTTTGGTGCATCTCTCTCCTGCCCTGCCGCAACCACTCTTCTATGCCTAATCCCCCTACCCTATGTCCTCCCGTACCCGTTCAGCAATTGCAGTCCATGTCTCCTGACACACACACAGCTCTGCCAACGCCTCTCAATCTAGTCCTGCAGCCTGCCCTGCTATTCCATGCCTGGGCTCCCCCCCCAATGCTCTTCGGTCCCAATCCAGATCCCGGCCTACTATTCCAGCATTGGGCCCTCCCCCTATCCCACACACACAGCTCTGTTCACGCCCCTCAGTCCCAACTTACAGCCTCCTTCCATCTCAGCCCCGGGTTCTCTCCAGTGGTGTAGCCAGCTTCTAAGAGGAGGGGGAGCAAATATAAAAAAGGCGCCCCCCCTTGGCTCCTCCTCCGGCCGCCCCGCCCCTCCCCCCCATGGCTCCTCCGGCCCTGCCGTGCCACCCCCATGGCCCCCCCCCCCCCTCGCTCCTCCGGCCGCAGCTGCCGGCCACCATGCTGCGCCCTCCCCGCTCCTCCGGCCGTGCCCACTGCCCCCCCATGGCTGCCGGCCACGCTGCGGGCCGCCAGCCTGCGCCCCCCCCCCCCCGCTCCTGCGGCTGCCAGGCCGTGCTGCGGGCCGCATGCCGCGCTCCCCCCGCTCCTCCGGCCGCCGCTGCCGGGCCGTGCTGCGGGCCCCGTGCCGCGACCCCCCCGCTCCTCCAGCCGCTTTGGGAAAGGCGGGGGAAGCGGCTGCTTCCCCTGCACCCCGCTAGCTACGCTACTGGTTCTCTCCACACACAGCTCTGCCAACGTGCCTCGATCCTGACCTGCAGCCTCCCCTCTGCTATTCTAGGAGGGCCCATCTAGTTTCACTTGGAATGGATTCTGGGGTTGCACCTCCAGGGAGTGGCTCCTGGAGTGGCCTCTAATTGCAGTCCACTAGAGCAGAACACCAGGACTGGATTCTGTGCCCCCTGTAGAGGACTCTGAACAGGCTCCTCTCTGGATCTGGGCCTGCTGCCTTGGACCCTCTGGCTGGCATTGGGAGGAGACAGAGGACTTTCCCTTCACACAAGGTCCCATCCTGTGCCACATACCTGAGGTGCAGTGCTGGATACGATTCTTCAGCCACTTCAGGAGCGGCTCCATGGTGCAGCCACACACCCAGGGGTTGCCCCCGATCTGTAGGGTCACCAGCCCCGGGAGACCCTCCAGGGCTTCCAGGCTGAGGAAGGACAGCCCCCCATGGCTGAGGTCCAGGTCACGTAGCTGGGCTAGCCCCCGGAAAGCCTGGGGGTGCACCTTTCGCAGACACGGGTTGTGGCTCAGGTCGATCCTCACCAGGCTGTTGGCTTCTTGGAACATATTAGCGGCCACGTGGCTGAAGTTGTTGTAGCTCAGGTCCAGGTGGGCCAGCCGCTTGGCAGTCAGGAAGAGCCCGGAGGGCAGCTCCACCAGGGAGTTATTCCTTAGGTCCAACACCCTCAGCTCACCATAGCAAGTGAGGTAGCCTGTCGGGATGGTGGTGATGCGGTTATGTGCCAGGCTCAGGTTCCTGGTGTCTAGGGGCAGGTCGGGGGGCACTGAGAAGAGCCGCTGCCCGCTGCAATCCACAACATGGCTGCGGCAGGTGCAGAGGACGGGGCAGCTGGCGCTGGCCTCCGAGAAGGCCATTGCCATGGCAATCAGGAAAGGGGTCAGGAGCATGGCAGAGGAGTGGCGGGACACGGGCCCCTCTCCCCACAGCCAAGTGCAGCCTGTGCCCATTTTAATTGGTCACGAGCAACATGTCGCATGGAGGCAGAACAAGGAGTAAGTGGGAGTCACTCATGCACGAAGGTGGCTACATGCTGGGTGCAGGGGAAGGCCAGACCTTAGAGCCATTGTCTATCACATGCCAGGGCCACTGTCACTAGCACCCCATGCACCATGAAGGGTGGGCCAGGAACGACAGGGTCCCGACTCCTCGGACAATGCTTTAGTAGCCCATTCGTCACCCTTTAAAGGGTGTGAAGTGGAGCGCAAAAAGAAACGTAGCTGTATCCATCAGTCTGCACCTTCTGTTGATCCTTCAAGTGATCAAAAATGGGAGGAAAGCAACTAAAATCAGGGCTTTTTTTCTTCCAGTTCATCAACACCCCTGGGACAATGGTTTGAGCCCATGAAAAAAACGTTCTCATTCCCTTTCACGCATTTGTCTGCTGGGAATGAACTCCCGTCTCGCTGAAGCTGAGATGGGGCCAAGCCAAGGAATTAACCCCACTGAAACCAAAGGTATATTTTAGTTGCAAAGCAAATCCAGCTCCGATTCAGGACCTTTTCCTGGAGTCATTTGGGTCTCTAGTGCCCGAGCAGAGGACCGGCATTTGAAATCCAGACAATAGGTTCTTCGCATGGATGGTCAAAACCCTGGAGGCCTCAACACCAGCCCAATGATGTAGACTCCTTGGGTGGCTTGTGCCTGGGACAATCAGGAGACACTAAGGCTGAAAATGAGCCCTTTCTGAGGCTGTGATTTCTGCAGTCTGGGAGAGGCCAGTGGGACTAGGATGGGGGGGCGGGGGGGGCTGGAGTCCTGGGGTATCAGCTGCTGGTTTATCCCTCCCAACAGGCAGCAACAGGGCTCCAGCTGCGTGACCTGCCAAGGAAACAGGAATCAAAGACTCAGTAACAAGGTTATCAACCAGCTGGTGTGTTCATACACTCATAGGTTCCAAGGCCAGATCACCATTGTGATCATCTAGTCTGACCTCCGGTCTAGGGTGACCAGACAGCAACTGTGAAAACACGGGACAGGGGGTGGGGGGTAATAGGCGCCTATATAAAAAAAAGCCCCCCAAAACGGGACTGTCCCTTTAAAAATGGGACATCTGGTCACCCTACTCCTGTCTCGCGAAGGCCAGAGAATGGCCCCCAAATCATTCCTAGCGTAGAGCGTTCAGAGAAACAGCCCATCTTAACTGAAAAATTGTCAGTGATGGAGAATCCACCACGACCCTTGGTAAATTGTTCCAATCATAGAATATCAGGGTTGGAAGGGACTTCAGGAGGTCATCTAGTCCAACCCCCTGCTCAAAGCAGGACCAATCCCCAGACAGATTTTTACCCCAGTTCCCTAAATGGCCCCCTCAAGGATTGAACTCACAACCCTGGGTTTAGCAGGCTAATGCTCAAACCACTGAGCTATCCCTCCCCCCATTAATTAATTAAGTTAATGAATGGTTAATTAACTCTCCCTGTTAGAAATGTGCACCTTATTCCCAGGCTGAATTTGTCTCACTTCAACTTCCAGCCGTGGGAGGAGACGAGGGAACGGCAGGGAATCACCTCACAGTCTCTCTAACTTATTGTTCAGCTCCACTGCCTGTCTGCATCACTCTCTGTCCTTTCACCCTATTCACTCTGCTTCAGTCCCGCTCTCTTCTATCATACCCCACTCGGCTCTGTCAGTGCCGTTCAGTTCTGACCTGCTTCTCCAGCCTCGGGTCCCCCCGCGCAGCCATAGCTCTGCCGTTGCCTCTCCATCCCAACCTGCAGCCCTCTGCTATCTCCGCTCTGAGCTCCCCTCCTGAGCCCTGCTCTGTTGATGACCCTCAATCCTGCCCTGCGCTGGGCTCGCTTCACACACATGCAGCCCTGCTGAAGCCCCACGAGCCGAGGCACGGATTAAGAGGTAAAGGCCTAGTCAGCTAAAGAAATGGGGCTCCAACCTCACTGACCTTGGATAAAAGACCCTCAAGTTGCATGACTTGCCAAGGGCAAAGCAAGAGCCTAATACCGAGATGAAGCATCTGTCAACCTTTCTGATCCTTCAGTCCTGCCCAGCAGCTCTGGCAGTCCCTGGACCCCACACCACCCTGCCAATGCTCCTCCCTGCTCTGCATCATCCCCTCCTCTGTCAATCCAAGGCCTCCACCCAGAGCTCTGCCAGTGCCTCTGGATCCTGCCCTGCAGGCTGCCTGCTGTCCCAACCCTGGACCTCCCTCAGGCTCTGCAAAAGCCCCTGATGCCTCCCATCTAGCACCCCTTGCTCTTCCAGTCCTGGGCCGCTTTCCACCCCTGCTGAGGCCCATCAGTGACCTGAAGAACCCTCCGCTATTCCAGTCTCTTTCCCTTTCTGTCTCACTCGCCCTGTCTGGCCATATTTCTTTCTCTCCATCGCTCTTCCCAGGGACACGCCCTCCTGTGCTCCAGCTCACACCTTGCCTTCCCTTCTACCCCCCCACCCCACCCCAGCACAGCACCTCCACCAGCCCCACTGCATTCGGCCAGGAAAGCCGCTCACCAGTCCACCCTCCAGCGCTTTCTGCCCCCCACTTCTCAGGCAGGTGCCCCTTCTCCCCTAGGGCCCCAGCACACCTACCGCCACACAGCCACTGCTCACCCTCCTGCACCGTCCACGCCCTGTCCTCAAGGCACAGACCCTCAGGACAAACACACACCCAGCCGGCCGCCGCCCTTTAGGACACACCCAGCCTGCACACTCACTCCCAGCCTCCTCTCCATCTCCTCTACCCCGCCCCCCGTACTCCGTCCAATTAGCACAAGCCAGATACTCACTCCGGCCCAAGGAGATCCGCAAAGCAGCTGCGATGCAGACAAGTATCTCCCCTCTTCCTGGGCGTCCCCATGTTCTTCAGCCCAGCAGGCGTCCGTCTCCTCTCCTCGGTGGCTTCTGGCTCCTTAGGCAGCACCCCTGGCAGCTCCCCCTTGCCCTTCTCCCTGTCCGTCCGTGCGTCTGTCCGTCCCTCTCTTCAGAGGAGTGGGTGTGAGACAAGTGGAGGGAATGGCAGTGTCTCTCCTTGAACTGCAGCAGCAACTGCTGCTGAGTCTGTTAATTCATCCAGGTCTTTCCCCACCTCCTCCTCCTCCTCCTCCTTTCTCTCTCAATCTTTTTTTTTTTCCCCTCGAGGGCCAGGTACTGACGTGGCACTGTCTCTTAGCAACTGCCTCCACATCTCTGAGCAACAGGGGAGCTAGCTGCAGACCCCACTGAGCGGAGAGAGGAAAACGGAGGAAGCAAACGGCGGGGATCAATGCCACCCACGGGATCCTAAGGACACAGAGAGAGACAGACACACAAGCGGGGTGGGGTGGGAGGGGGGCTGACATGCAGACAGGCTGGGGTGGGGGAGGCAGAGAGAAGAGTGAGCAGTGAGCCAAAGCGGATGCAAACAGGGATGTGGAGACAGAGGCCATGGGGGAAGAAAGGGAGAGATGGGGGAAAAATGAAGAAGAGAATGAATAAAGAAGGGCCAGGAAGGAAGCGGTGAGGAAGAATAAGGTGCCTGCGACGGGTCCTTCAAGGTCATAAAGCAGCTGAATGAGGAGAATGATGTGGTGGAACTGCCCCACCGGGCTCACAGCCACCGGGTGTACCATGTCCACATAATGGAGCTGTACTGTGACAGGGAGAGGCTGGTACTGGCCATGTGTGGCCACTGGGAGACCGGAGCTGGCCCCTTGCTGGAATCAATACCCCTTTCTGACCAGCTAACCCCTGCCCCGCAGGCAGAGATCAGAGAGACGCTGCATTCGTACCAACAACTGTTTTCCAACTGGCCTGGGCTCACTAAACAAGCTGCCCGCTGGGTGGAGATGGGAGCCAGCCCTCCCATCAGGTGTTCCCCATTCAGGGTAACTGGGAACACAGGCCAGGCCCTGGAG